>NC_040086.1:0-4800000 GCF_003369695.1 Bos indicus x Bos taurus | reverse complement strand
CTAGAGTGAGTTGCCATGCCCTCCTCCAAGGGATCTTCCCCACCCAGGGATTGAACCCAGGTCTCCTGCATTGCAGGGAGATTCTTTACCATCTGAGCCACCAGGGAAGCCCGAGATAACCTGATAAAACAGACCAAAATTATGAACTCCACGGGAACTGAAGGGGTGAAACAGAGCAAAGAAAACTGTCAATAACATACACACAGGCACTGGGGAAGATACATCTTCCACATTTGTGGTTTGGTGGGAAAATGTCAACTTCCAAGATGCCTCTACATCCCTTTGTCTCTAGAGTTCCATGAACTGTGAGTTATTTAAAGGCATTTTATGGATTTAAACTTTAGTATAAAATTGAGTCTCCATACAGCTCATTTTCCAAGGAAACATCTTTCCTCACTGGCCTCTTTTAAAAGTGAGGTGGTTTAGTTGCAAAGTCATGTCTGACTCTTATAACCCCATGGACTGTACCCTGCCAGACTCCTGTCCATGGGATTCTCCAGGCAAGAATACTGGAGTGAGTTGCCATTTCCTTCTCCAGGGGATCTTCCTGACCCAGGAATCAAACCCAGGTCTCCTGCCTTGCAGGCAGATTTTTTACCAACTGAGCTGGAGATTAGCATTATTTGTGATGGCCAAGACATGGAAGCAACCTAAGTGTTCATTGATGGATGAATGGATAAAGAAAATGTGGTATATGTACACAATGGAATATTATTCAGCTTTAAACAGAGGGATATCCTGCTACTTGTGACAACACAGATAGACCTTGAGGGCATGATGCTAAGTGAAATAAGTCCAACAGAAAAACAAATACCATATAACCTCACTTGTATGTAGAATCTTTAAAAAAGAGAGAGAGAGAGTGCTCATTGATACCAAGAACAGATTAGTAGCCTCCAGAGGCTGGGGGTGAGGAGGTGACCACCTTCACTTCATTTTGAGTGAAGGTGGTCAAAACGTACAAACTTCTAGTTATAAAATAAAAAAGCCCTGGGAATGTAACGTAAATCATGGTGACTATAGTTGATAATCCTGTATTAAATATATGCAAGTTGCTAAGAGTAAATCTTAAAAGCTCTCATCACACACACAAAAAAGTGTAACTATGTGTGGTAATAGATGTCAACTAGATTTACTGTCGTGATCATTTTGCAGTATATACTTGTATGGAGTCATTACTGAAACATTAGTAATTAACATTACTTCAGTAAACATTACCTACTGAAACAAGTAAAAGCAGGAGGTTAATCATAATGCATGATACGTCACTGTACAGGGATTGCCTTATAGGATAGAGTAGTCTGGATAACACCTGAGGATCCCTTCAGGATATATTATTGAATGGTTTTCTGAGTATTCATAAAGATGAGAGTTTTTTATATCCTTTTACAGTTTATTCTTAGCGCACACACAAATTAAAATTTTTGTGATAGAATGCCAGTCTTCTCAGTGATAGAGAAGCTTATGTTGGATTAACTCTCCTCCTGATAACTATTGGAAAACTCCAGATGAAATATTCTTAAAAAAACAGAACTTAAAATTTGAAGACACTAGAGTCTGATCGCGAAAAGGCAGAAAATGTTGGCAGTTTGACCCTTGAAAGAAAGAAATTGGAATGCATGAGATCTACATTTATACAGCTTCTCCTCTGAGGGCACTCCACATTCCATAAAGAACAACTGCAATTCAAGGCCATACTCATATTATCTTGAAGTGGCTGAAGATGGAGTTCAAGGCTGCCAGGGTGGCTGGGATTTAAGGGAGGAAATTCCAGAGAGAAGTCAGCCATACAGAAGAGAGTTCCACTTCTGTGTTTAAATTCCCTGTCATGCTTGAATGACTTCTAAACTGCATATGTATGGGGAAAGGCCAATGAGCCCAGTGGAAAACGATAACTGAATCACTGAAAAGCTGAGCAGAGATGTCAACATCTGTCTACTGCCTACGACTGCCTATAGAGTATGGCATTTGAATCTCACCCAAGTTGTAGGGAATGTAATGTAAATCATTACAAACACTTGGCAAACGCTTGGGTTTTTGCCTGAAACCTCAGAAAGGCCTTGCCTTTAAGAATAAAGGATTCACCCTAAACCTTAAGGGCATAACCAAAGTAGAGCCCTTAACAAAATGCAATCCTAAGTATTTACAAGTTCAGCTAGTGATATGTCTGAAAGAACAAAAATATTAATACTCTAAAGGTATAAAACAGAATCTAAAGCCTCTATAACATACCATTCAAAATATTTATTGCCTAACCAAAAATTAAAGAATATGTGTAGGAATAGGAAATTGTTATCCATAATCAAGAAAAAAAGTAACCTAAATGTTGGTATTTTCAGACAATAACTTTAAAACAGATATTAAAATATGTTCAAGAAGATAAACAAAAGCATGGTCATAGTAAGTGAAAGAAGAGGACTCTCAGCAGGGAAATGGAAATGATTAAGACAAACCAAATGAAAATTCTGGAACTGAAAAGTAACATGTTTGAAATGAAAATGTAACTGGATAATCTTAAGTGAAAAATGGAAATGATGAAATAATTGGTAAATAAACTTCAGATCAGTAAACATTATCTAATATGAAGAACAATGAGAATGAAGATTAAAAACAATGAGCAGAACCTCAGTGAATTATAGGACAATATCAAGCAGTATAATATACATGTAATTGGGGTCTCAGAGGAGAGGACAGACAAGTAGATCAGAAAAAATATTTGACGAAATAATAGCTGAAACTTTCCTAAACTGGCTGAAAACCTTAACTTACATGAAGCTCAACAAATCCTGCTGCTGCTGCTAAGTCGCTTCAGTCGTGTCCGACTCTGTGCAACCCCATAGATGGCAGCCCACCAGGCTCCTCTGTCCCTGGGATTCTCCAGGCAAGAACACTGGAGTGGGTTGCCGTTTCCTTCTCCGATGCACGTATGCATGCTAAGTCACTTCGGTCATGTCTGACTCTGTGAGACCCTATGGACACGAACCCACCAGGTTTCTCTGTCCACAGGATTCTCTAGGCAAGAATACTGGACTGGGTTGCCATTTCCTTCTCCCAACAAATCCTAAACAGGATAAAGAAAAGTAAAACCACATCTTGAAAGATTATAGTAAAATTGCTGAAACCTGAATTAAAGAGATCTTGAAAATCTTAAACATTGCTAGAGAAAAATGACATATTATGTTTAAGGTATCAGTGATGCAGTTAACCAAAGGATTCCTACCACAGAGTACAGAGGCTGGAATACAAGCAAAGACATTGTTAAAGTACTGAAAGACCAAAAAAAAAGAAGATAAATAAATGTCAAGTTAGAATTATAAATCTAGCTAAAATATCCTTCAAAATAAAGTGAAATAAAGTTATTTTTGATGTTATATAATCTGAGAGAATTTGTCTCCAGTAGGCCTGCAGTACAATAAATGATAAAGGAAATTTGTCAGACTGAAGGGTAGTAATATCAGGTGGAAGTTCAAACCTACATGAAGGAAGAATTTACAGGACATGAAAAATATATGTGTAAATATAAAAGATTATTTAATGCTAAAAATAAGATACTGTTTTATGGAATTTATGATGTATGCTAATATAAAATATATGATAAAATAGTTCAAAGGATAAGAGAGGGTAAGTGGAATTGCATGACTACAAGATTCTTACGTTTTATGTGAAGTGATATATAATAATATTAAATGCAAGTAGACTGGCAGTAAGTTAAGGATGCATAGTGAAATACCTAGAAAAACCACTAAAAAATATCCAAAAGAGCATAAATGTCATTGGAGGCATTAAAATAAAATACCAAAATAGGTTAGATTTAAAAGACTGCCTAATGTCTTTAAGATATACAGTTTAAATACAAAAACCAGTAGGTTGAAGCCAAAAGAGGAAAAGGTAGACTGTGTAAATAATAAGTATAAGAAACCTAGTGTGATGCTATTAAACACCAAATAGAGTTCTAGATGAAAAGTATTAGCAGAGGTAAAAAGAATATTTTCTCATTCTAAAAAGGTTAGTTAATGAAGAAACCATAACAGTCATAATATGTATGTAACAAAAACTGAGAGAACAACAATAGAAATTTTTTAAATCCCTTTCTTCAGTAATCAATAAAAAAAAATTAAGCAAAATATTAGAAAGCACATAGAAGATTTGAACATTAACAACCACTTTGTCCTAACTGAAATTTATAAAACACTACCCAAAAAGTGTACGATATAATTTAATCAAGTACACATGATTCGCTCACCAAGATAGACCTTATTGTGCACAGTAAAAGACATATCAATAAATTCCATAGGATTAAAATCTTAAAGAATATGTTCTATGACCACAGCATGATTCCATTATAAGTCAATAGCAATGGAATTCCAGAAAACTTCTAATATTTAAAAGTTAAATAGCATTCCTAAATAGAATAATCACAAAGGAAATTAGAAAATAATTTTAACTGAATGAAAATGCATGTACAATTTACGAGCTTTTACTGGATTCACTGAAATAATATGCACAACAAAAAACATATGTATAACTTTACATGGCTTGATTAGAAGAGAACAAAGGTGAACATCTGTAATTTATGTTTCTACTTTAAGGAGCTAGAAAAGGAAGAATAAACTAAACTGAAATAATTAGGAATAAATACATAATAACAATAGGAGTAGACATTGTAAAACAATAGAGAAATTAAGAAAGCCAAAATTTGTTTCTTTTAAAAATTTAGTAAAATTAGCAAAACACTGTAAGAACCAATCAAGGAAGAAAGGAGGAAAAATATAAATTACCAACATTAGCAAAGAAAAAGTGGTCATAACTGCATATCCTACAGAAATTTAAATAGTAATAACTGGATATTATGAACTAATTTCTGCTAATTAATTTGACAGCTTAGATGAAATAGTCAATTTCCTCAGAAAATGTAATTTATCATAACTTCCATGAGAAAAAAATAGAATATCTGAATGACCCTATTACTATTAAAGAATTTGAATTTGTATTCAAAACTATTCCACAAAGAAAATTCCTCCAGAGACAGGTGGTCTCACTGGCAGATTCCATGAAAACTTAAGTAAGAAATGTTTCTACCAATGAATCACCACAAATGAACTACTAGTCTTACACAAACTCCTTCAGAAAATAGGAGAGGAAGAAAAACTACTGAATGTATTGTTATAGAGTCAGTATAACCTTGATACCAAAATATGACATAGGATTATAAGAAAGAAAGTTATCACTCAATATTTCTTATAGACATTAAAAACTTAAACTTCTTAACAAACCATTAGTATATATGATCCAATGATACATAAGAAGGATATGATTCTTTATAACCAAGTAGGGTTTATCACAGGAATGAACAGTTGACTTAACATTAGAAAACATAATTAATATAATCTACCATATTAACAAAATAATGGAGAAAACCATATGGTCCTCTAAATAAATGAAGAAAAAGCATTTGACATGATTCAGCACCCATCTCGGAGAAGGCAATGGCAACCCACTCCAGTACTCTTGCCTGGAAAATCCCATGGGCGGAGGAGCCTGGTGGGCTGCAGTCCATGGGGTCACTAAGGGTTGGACACAACTGAGTGACTTCACTTTCACTTTCATGCATTGGAGAAGGAAGTGACAACCCACTCCAGTGTTCTTGCCTGGAGAATCCCAGGGACGGGGGAGCCTGGTGGGCTGCCCTCTATGGGGCTGCGCAGAATCGGACACGACTGAAGCCACTGAGCAGCAGCAGCAGCAGCAGCAGCAGCACCCATCTATGACTTTAAAACTCTCAGCAAACTAGGACAAGAAGAGAACTTACTTTATCTGACAAAGGGAATCTGCTCCCACATCTCCTGCTAACATCATATTTAATGGTGAAATACCAAACACTTTCCTCCTGAGATCAAGAACATAACATTAATGTCTGCATTATCTCCTCTATTTAGCATTGCACTGGAAGTTCTCAGTTCAGTTCAGTCGCTCAGTCATGTCCGACTCTTTGCAACCCCATGAACCGCAGCACACCAGGCCTCCCTGTCCATCACCAACTCCCGGAATTCACCCAGACTCATGTCCATCTAGTCGGTGATGCCATCCAGCCATCTCATCCTCTGTTGTCCCCTTCTCTGAAGTTCTAGTGAATGCAATAAGGCAAGAAAAGGAAATAATAGACATAAAGATTGAAAAATCTTTTGGAAAACTCTTTATGAATGATTGCTTATAGAGAAAATCCTAAGAAATTTAATAAACAACTACTAGGGCTTTGCGGGTGGCGCTAGTGGTAAGGAACCTGCCTGCAGGTGCAGGAGACATAAAAGACACAGGTTCAATCCCTGGGTCAGAAAGATCTCCTGGAGGAGCGCATGGCAACCCACTCCAGTGTTCTTGCCCGGAGAATCCCATGGACAGAGGAGCCTGTGGGCTACTGTCTACAGAGTCCAAAGAGTTGGACATGACAGAAGCAACTTAGCACACATGCTGCTGCTGCTAAGTCCCTTCAGTCATGTCCGACTCTGTGCGACCCCATAGACGGCAGCCCACCAGGCTCCCCCATCCCTGGGATTCTCCAGGCAAGAACACTGGAGTGGGTTGCCATTTCCTTCTCCAATGCATGAAAGTGTAAAGTGAAAGAGAAGTCGCTCAGTCGTGTCCGACTCTTCGAGACCCCATGGACTGCAGCCTACCAGGCTCTTCTGTCCATGGGATTTTCTAGGCAAAAGTACTGGAGTGGGGTGCCATTGCCTTCTCCAAGCACACATGCTACTAGAACCAATAAATGAATTTAGAAGGGTCAGTTTGCAAAACTCAATTGCGTTTCTAATAGCAATAAACAGTTAACAGTTGCAAAATGAAATAAAAGCCACCCTGTTTACAATGATATAAAATGCTGAATAAATTTAGCAAAAGACAAATAAGACTTATACACGGAAAGTCATTAAACCTTGAGGAGAGAATTTTAGACTTAGATAGATGGAGAGAAGTTCATAAATTGGAAGGCTAATTGAATGTTAATATGTCAGTTCTCATACAAGTATGAAAGTGTTAATCAAAGGGCAGTAGGACACTTATAGAAAATGACAAGTTGTGAATTTTTATAGATAAGCAAGGGGCCTGGGTAACCAAAACTGTTGAAGAAGAGCAAGTTTGGAGGCCCTACAGTACCTGATTTCAAGGCTTACTGTAAAACTAAAGTAATTAAGATAGTGTGGCATTGACATAAGACAGATAAAGTAGAGTCTGGAAATAGACCCACAAATATATGGTCACCTGATTTTTGATAAAGACATCAAGCTGTTGAGTGGGGAAAGCCAAGTCTTCAACAAATGGCACTTGAGCAGCTGCTGGGGAAACATACGAATCTCACACCAGACACAATGGAGATGGATCACAGACATCAACAAAGAAGCCAAAACTGCAAAGCTTCTAAAAGAAAGCATAGGACAATTTCTTTATACCCTGCAATGATTTCTTACAGAAACCACAGAACCAGAGAAAAGAAAGCCCTGATGAATTGGACTTCACCAAAATTCTAAATCTATGGTCACCGAAGTGACAAGACAAGACACAAACTGGGAGAATATATTTATAGTACATATACCTGACAGATACTTTGTATCCAGAATATATAAGGAACTCTGACAATTCAATAAGAAAGTGATGAAAACACAGATTTTTTTAAATGGGCAAAGCCTTGAACAAAACAAAAGAAGATATACAAGTGGCCAATAAGGAATTGAAAACATTCATTTTACTAATAATATTCATCTTCAGGGAAATGCAAATTAAAACCACAATGAAATACTACTATATACCCACTAGAATGATTAAAACTGAAAAGACAAACACCACCAAACAGTGATGGGTTATGAAGCAACTGAAACTCTGGTGTATTGCTGTTGTGAGTGTAAAAATGACATAACCATTTTTAAAAACTGTTTCTTATACACACATTTATTACATTTCCCAGAAATTAGGCACATACTTCCATTTGTAATTATTAACATGGGGAAAATGAAAAACATATGTCATTTAAAAGATTAGTACAAGAATTTTAATAGTGACTTTATTCTTGATAGTCGAAACTGGAAACAACCCCAATATACATCAACTGGTAAATGGATAAACAATTCTGGCATGTTGGAATACTGGAATACTTTCCAATGTATTGGAAACATAATGGAATACTTCTAATAAAAAATTAACAAATTCCCCAACACCATCTTTAGATTCAGTGCAGTCTGAGTCAAAATTCCAGCAAGTTATTTTGTGGATATCAACAAATTGATTCTAAAGTCTATAATGGAAAAGCCAAAGACTTCGAATAGTCAATACAGTAAGAAAGAAGAACAAAGTTGGAGGCCCAAACTACCCAGCTTCAAGACTCACTCTAAAGCTACAGCACTCAGCAAAGGAATAGAGAAGTAGATGATGGAACACAACAGAGAGCCCAGAAACAGACCCACCTAAATATAGTCAGCTGGTCTCAGAAAAACAATTAAAGACAATACAATGGACATAGATGGTCTTTCAACAAATGGTGGCGGAACATTGTATATGCACATATTAAAAAATGAATCCAGACACAGCCTTACACTCCTCACTAAAATTAACCCAAAATGGATCAGAGACCTAAATGTCAAACACAGTACCATAAAACTCCTGGAAGACCGCACAGAAGAAAACCTACATGGGGACTTCCCTGGCGGTCCAGTGGTTAAGACTCCATCATGCTCCCAGTGCAGGGGGCATGGGTTTGATCCCTGGTCAGGGAACTAAGATCCCGCATGCTGCCTGGCACAGCCAAAAGAAAAGAAAAAAACAAAAAACCTCCATGACCTTGACTATGGTGATGACCTTTTAGAGCAAGTGACTAAGGCGGTACAGGCAGCAGAAGAGCAGACTGAAATCCTTTTAGATTTTACATCTTTACTAGGAATAAGGAGCAAATGGAGATTTCCAAGACACAGTGAAGACTGCAATTTGGCAGGGTCGCTGTGCTTGCTTAATCCAGATTTGCCCACCACTGGCCAATCAATGCTCAAGTCTGAGGTCGAAAGCATAGGCTTGTGGAAAACTCCTAAGGCAGGACCCATCTGCATTTGAACAAAATAGTGATAACTTTAAAGAATAAATGAGGATTCAAAATGACCTTCATAAATTAAGGAAACTGGATTAAACACAAACAGTTAAATTCCTAGGAAAAAGAAATAACAAAATGTAGTGGAAGGAAGTGGTCTGTCCAGCGTGCACATTGTACAATAAAAAACTGGGAAGCTATTATGAGCTCAAACTGAACTAGAGCATCCCGCAAAACCTTCCTTCTCCAAAGTTAATACAGTAGTTGGAATATATGGTAAGGGTCCATTACCTAGTAGGCACTCAATAAATTCTTATTATTACTATTTAACAGTAATAATATGTGACATAGAGAGAAAGTGAAAAGAGAGGAAGAGAGAAAGCAACCCTATCACTGCAGTTGATACAGATCAGAGCTTAATGAGAATTTTCATCTCTCCTTTTAAAAAGATAACAGTTAGAAAGGGTTAAGTTTACAAAGACTCTTGAGAGTCCCTTGGACAGCAAGATGAAACCAGTCAATCCTAAAGGAAATCAACCCTGAATATTCATTGGAAGGACTGCTGTTGAATGTGTACTACTTTGGCCACCTGATGCAAAGAGCTGACTCACTGGAAAAGACCCTGATGCTGGGGAAGATTGAAGGCAAAAGAAGAAGCAGGGTGACCAAGGATAAGATGATTAGATGTATCACCAACTCAATGGACATGAATTTGAGTTAAATTCTGGGAGATAGCGAAGGATGGGAAAGCAGTCCATGGGGTTGCAAAAAGTTTGATATGACTTAGTGACTGAACACGGAGAAGGCAATGGCAACCCACTCCAGTCCTCTTGCCTGGAAAATCCCATGGACGGAGGGGCCTGGTAGGCTGCAGTCCATGGGGTCGCTAAGAGTCCGACACGACTGAGCGACTTCACTTTCACTTTTCACTTTCATGCATTGGAGAAGGAAATGGCAACCCACTCCAGTGTTCTTGCCTGGAGAATCCCAGGGACAGGGGAGCCTGTTGGGCTGCCGACTATGGGGTCCCACAGAGTCGGACATGACTGAAGCAACTTAGCAGCAGCAGCAGCAGCAGTGACTGAACAGCAGCAAGAAGTTTACAAAGCTCTCCTAGTGAAGCTGGGACTGTGAAGAAAAAGGCTGAGTGGTCAGTTTTCTCCAGAGATGTCAGCTGGAAGTGCTGTTCTCCTGGCCTCCAGACTATAGGACCAGAGGCCAGCAGTTCATGGCTTCACCTCTCCCCAGAGGTAAACTCCAAGCCAGGAGTTGGCTGGAGAATTCACCTCCACCGCTGCTAATCTAAAACATCTTGGAAGACTTAGGTATCACTGACTGGTGGAACAAAGTGGGTCTAAATGATGTCCAAAGCTCCTTTCCAGGTGTCTGATGTGCACCTGTGAGTCATTTATAAAGGTGAAAGGTGACCCATGTTATATCAATGAGTTTGTATCAACTCCACCAATTCAGGCTACTGCATAACAAACCACCATAGACTCAGTGGCATATAAACAGCAGAAAGTATTGCTCATAGTTTTGGAGGCTTGGAAATCTAGGATCAAGTTGCCGGCCAGCTCAGTGCCAAAACCAAAACTTCCTGGTTTGCAGGTGGCTATCTTCTTGCTGTGTCTTCACACTGCAAAGAATGGAGAGACAGGAAGCAAACTCTCTCGTGTCTCTTCTTGTAAGGGCATTAACCCCATTCATGCTGCTGCTACCTTCGTGACCTCATACCTCCCAAAGGCCTACCTCCTAATACCATTACATTAAGGGTTAGGATTTCAACATACAAGTTTGGGAGAGGGGACACAGCCCATAGTTACTTATTAAACATATCTTATGCCCATTGTAGAATTACCTTAGAAAATGTTAAATATGGAGGGAAAATATACAAAGGAACAGTTATGTGCTAAACATATCAAGAAATCTCTCACTTATGCATGTGCTTTTAATAATAAGATTATAGAAACTAATCATATAATAGGTTTTGGAATTTGAGAGATCAAAGTCAATTTGAGAACTGTTACCAAAAGAGGTTATTTTCTTTTTAGAGAAATCTGAAACTTTCCTGATGTTTATTTTGGCCATAGCAATCCGTGTCTAAAATGATGAACTGTGACTGTTCTTTTAGCCCGTGAGGTACCTTCCCGAGAGACTGCCTTTCCGTATCTGTTTAAGTCATTTGCCAGGATCCTGTCTGCTAGGAAAATGAGAAATCTAGCATAGGCCCTTTGTCTACAGAAAAGTGGCCAGATCCCGTTTCTCCTTGGAAGGCTCTTTAGGGCTCCTTGGCCTCCCTCCTTTACATAGATGCAATTACACTGAAGGCCTTCGAGAGGTGTGGCGTGTCCAGTGGATATGGAGGGAAGACCTTGACCCAGCCTTCAGGAACCAGCTGGTCCAAGCAGGAATGGGCAGCATTGCTGAAAGGGAGGAGGGGTCAGGAAGTTGTTTTACCTGAGAAGGAAATTAGGTGTCACTTTGTGCTGGTTGTTAGTCCTTCAGTCTTGTCCAACTCTTGTCACCCCGGAGGATGTCGGGAAGATCCCTTGGAGAAGGGAATGGCAGCCCACCCCAGTATTCTTGCTTGGAGAGTTCCCTGGACAGAGGAGCCTGGCAGGCTCCATGGGGTCGCAAAGACTCAGCCACGACTGAGTGACTTTCACTTTCGCTTTGTGTTAGCTGTCCTCTCAGGTTAAAATACTAAATGAATCCAGAATGTAGATTGAACTTATGCCATCCCAGAACAAGGTGCAAACCCTAACTTCCATATGTAAGGACAGAAAGGCCTTACACCAGACGGAAAGGCCCATCGTCCCAGAGATCATAAAAGAAAATTCTTCCACCAAAGTAGCAAGTCCGATCCCATCTCCTGTTTGGTTTCCCTGGACTCATGCTTTCTGTTTTCTCTATACCTGGATTCCATCCAAGCGTATCTCTCAAGGTGTCAGCTAGGTCAGGGTTTCTCAAGCTTTTTTTTTTTTTTTGTAATTTAATTGTGATAAAATACACATAACATAAAATTTACCACTTTAAGCATCTTGAAGTGTACAGTTCAGAAGCATTAAGTACATTCACATTTCTGTGGCTACCATCACCACCAAGTATTCCCAGAGGTCTTCGTCTTCCAGAACTGAAACTCTGTTCTCATTAATACCAAATTAATAAATTGCCGTAGCCAATATCTCTGTGTTTCCTCTTCCCTCTAGCCCATGCCAACCACTACTCCAGTTTCTGTCTCTATAATTTTGACTACTCTAGGGACCTCACAGAAGTGGAATCAGACAGTATTTGTCCTTTCACGTCTGACTTATTTCACTTTGCATAGTGTCTTCAAGGTTCATCCATGTTACACCATGTGTCAGAATTTCCTTCCTCTTGAAAAAGGCATTTTCCTTCTCTTTAAAACTGAATAATATTCCATCATGTGTATAGACATTTTATTTATTCATCAATAGTCACTTAAAGTACATCTACCCTTTTGGCTGTTGTGAATTACACTGCTATGAACATGAGTATACAAAAATCCCTTCCTGCTTCCATTCTTTGGAGTACGTACACATCTCAAATTTTCGAACACAAACTACTCAGTCAGCCATGCAGCACAGCCTATGAGTGTGTATGTTTCAAACAAAAGTGTCACAAAACATTACCCGCCATGACACTGACATTTTCTATTCTTAGTATTTTTTTTTTTAGTGTTAGTCAAACCACACAGATTGATTTGTGTCAACCCAGGTTCACAAAACACAGTAAAGGTTACTGACCAACAAACGAGATATTATTAATAACTTGTGCCAAGGGAGTGAGGGAAGAAAAGGAAATGACGAGCAGGGCCCCTGCCGTGTTTGCAGCCCGGGCTTGGTCACTGGCGAGGATGACCTCTTCCAGCCTCCTTACAGGAAGAGAGGAAGCTCCTCCTTCCCATTTTACAGGTGAGGAAACCAGGGCTTGTCTAAAGATCTGCCTCCAAGGAGTCTGTCTGCTGTGGGGCCTCTCTCCAGCCCACCCTGCCCAACAGGCTAGTTTATAGGGAGCCCTGCAGGACTCTCCTTGGAGAACCCAAGGCATTATATTAGAGCCAAAGAAAGCTTTGACTCAAGGGAGTGACAACTCAGAAAATTTCAGGACCCATTCACAGCCTCGCGGAACATGTATTTGGGGTGAATGCTGAACAGGAAGGGTTATTTTTCACCAACCTATAACTCAACCAGAGAAGCAACTACTTCTTTTACTCGATGATTAAGGTGGACAGTCTGTGGAAGTGAGTTTGGCAGCTTTGCAATGAGCTCTTTCAGTCCAAAGAGACATTCATTAGTAAACTGGAGCTCCTCTGTATTCAGTGTGGTTGTAGCAGATGGCAATATTTTTCTGAGTCACTCTGGCCAAGGGAGACTGTGGTAAATCAATAAATATTACCATATGTATTGATGGCAGTACGTAATCAATAAATATTGCCTGACATTAACAGACTGATTATGCTTCATCCAAATGTTTTCTTTCATAAAGCTGCTTCACATTCTTGTGTTGAAGCCCGGCCCAGCATTTAGAACATAATACTTATTCAGTAAAAGATTATTAGTGTGAGTAAATGAATAAATGCAGGGTAACAGAGAGGCTGGTTTGAATACATCCGCTGTGTATTTCGTATATCTTCTTTCAGAAATACTATTAGCTTGATTTGCTCTTTCTTTTCTGTGGATTTTAATTAAATGTAAACCTGCAAACTGCAGAGCTTGTACATTTACAAACTGAGTTTTCCCCATCCCTCCCACCCCCAGATCACAGATTCTCTTTGCACTCCCATGCCTCTCTCTAATGCTGGTCCCTTTCAGGCAGCCTGGTACCAAAATGATACTCTCCGTGCATTCAATGTCTACTTTGTGCCAAGCCCTCTGCCGGACACGCTGTCTTATTTCAGTCTCATAACAGTCCAGTGATGTTACTACATCTCATACTGCAGATGGGAAAGGCAAGGTCTCAGCAAGTCAGACCTCCCAAGCTGGCAATGACCAGCTTGGGACCAAGAGCTGAGGTCCCTGTTGGAGGCACTGCTTTAGGTCAGCTGCAGACAGCTCATGAAGTAGGATAGGAAGGAAGGAATCCTGTTTCTGAGCAAAAGGCTGGCATCTCCCTAAAAGCCCTGACCATCTGCTCTCCCACCATAAGGTTTAGAGAGTTGTAGCCCACAGAGCTTGGGAGGAGGCTTGCGGGAGGAGTCAGGAGGAAGCCTGGTCATGAGTCAAGGTAGTGTTTCTGCACAGTGATGGAGGTCTTGGAAATAGCAGGGGCTGGAGTCTGGAATTCATCTGATAGTCCAAGAAGCTGGCAGACATCAAAGGACAGTTCCCCAGCCCTGGCCCACCTGCTCACCTCAAAGGGCCTTCTGCTGTTGACAGAGTGTGTCTTGGTAAAGCAGTGTTCACATGATCCCCCTGAAGCATGTAAAGTATTTAAGCCTCTGCCCTCGAGTTTCTGCCACAGAGAATTCCATCTCCACTTTGAGCTTCTTAAATGGCTGAACAGTCTTCCCGGGTGGCGCTAGTGGTAAAGAATCCACCTGTCAGCGTGGGAGAGGAAAGAGACACAGGTTCAATCCCTGGGTTGGGAAGATCTCCTGGAGAAGGAAATGGCAACCTACTCCAGTATTCTTGCCTGGAAAATCCCATGGACAGAGGAGCCTGGCGGGCTACAGTCCATGGGGTCGTGAAGAGTCAGGCACAACTGAGCGTGCACACACAGACACACACACACATAGAAAGGGACAGGGACTGTAGGAATAATGGACAGGTGACAAAAGGTTCACACATATGCACTCACCCTTCTGTGTGAAGAAGGTCATTCCTGCTTTAAAAATGATGGCTCTGTGGGATGGAAAGCATTTCTTTCAAATAGTACCGTGGGGGTATATATATCATGACAAAGAGGTTACAAATACTGAATTCTAAGTGTAGACCAGACGTGTGCTAATGCTTTCTAAAACTCGGAGGGTTGTACAATATATAACAGTGATGCAGGCACAGCTGGCATAAACTGAACACAGGATCACCCTGTAGATGAGTCAGTTCTTTGAATCTTCATAGCAACTCGAGAACATTGACAGCATTAGAATCTCCCTTTTTGTAGATGCAGAACCCAGGCTCGGAGAGCTCACATAGGTAGCGTGTCCCAGCAAGGAAGTTCCCCTACAAGTGCTGGACTTGAAAGCACCCTTTCTTTGACACCGCCTCAGACCGCAGAAACATGGGCTGCACTGTAGACCTAGGCACTGCCGGGCTCAGCAGCTGCTCCAAACACGAACAAAGGAAGCTCTGCGTCACCAGATGGCGGGAAACCCGGCGAATGGGGACTGCTTCATTTGAGAGTTTGTTTAACACTAAATTGAGAGGATTGAGTTAGATTAATTGGATTATAGGGATGGGGGAGAGTATTATTCATTCGCTTTTGGAGTTTTGGCAAGTAAGAAAAATTAATAAGCAGGGTGAGACAAGAAAAACAACCAGTAGTTGGGTAGAACTGGTGACCCTACAGCCTTACTTCTTGAAACAGGGTGATGCTACTTTCAGAAGCAGATTACTCTAAAAACAGAGGACTTTTAATGAGTAAATACATAAAATATCTTTTTTTTTAATTTTGAAAAAATAGATGTTATCCATCTGACCACAAAAACAAAAACATCTTTTTTTCTCATGAGTCACATGTGAAAATGGAGATGGTCTCTTAATTTTGTGAGTTGTGTTTTCCTGCTGACAGTTTTGGCTAGGTCGTATGACTCTCACCCCTTAAATTTATTGAGCATTTACTATGTGCTAGGCACTGTTCTAAGATTTTACTCATATTATTCTCACAGCTCTCTGGGATGGTTATCCCCATTTACAGATAAGGGAAATGATGCACTGAGAGGGTAAGTAATTTGCCCAGAGTCACACAGCTATTGTGTGACAGAGCTGGGATTTCAACTCATTTTGCCGCCTGAGCTCATGCTTTTAACTGCACTTCGCTACAGCCTTCATTTCTGCTGTTAGACTGCAGATTATTTCCAAATACTGAATATGACTGTGTCTGTAAACTAGAGAACAGCACTTCTAAATTGTGTTATACCCCTGGGAGTACTTAGATGTTGGGAAATACACTTGAATTAAGAATTAGCATAATTAAGGGGTTTATCTCATCTTTAAATGTCTGTAGCATATCATTATTTTTATCTTCCCCTCAGAATGTCCAAGAGGTGATCATTTCATTACATTTTGAAGTACATTTGAATTCTTCTTCTTCTTTTTTTAATCATACCATTACAAATCAGCCTCAGAGTCAGAACAGCAGAATTCAGTGCCTTTGAAAGCATTAAATACGAGGTTCAAATTTGGAAGAAAAGTGAGCCATTAAAACGCAAGTGTTTGTATGGTATCTGTTGCTTGGACTAAGATCGAATGTTGCCTGAGGGACCAATTTCACAAGTTCTGGATTCAGGTGATACTGGGTCAGCCCTGGAACTCTGAGTGGACTTCTTCAGTATCAGGATGTGGTACCCTCTGTGGATCTTTTATTCAAATTGGATTGATCGAAAATAACCTGAAGCAGTGCCGTGGAGAATGCGGTACCTAGACCAAAGGCATTCAGAAGGACAGGAGGGGAAATGTCTCTTCTTCCAGGAGTTGTAAATGGAAGTCTTTGTTGTTTCATGTCCCTCTGTTTCACCTCTAAACTAGGATTGCCAGATGAAATACAAGACACCCAGTTCCATTTGAGTTTCAGATGAATAAGGGATAGTTTATGAGTGTAAGTATGTCTCACGCTGTATTTGAGACATGTGTACCACGTACTTAGCCACTCAGTCCTGTCCGACTCTTTGCGACCCCATGGACTGTAGCTCACCAGGCTCCTCTGTCCATGGGGATTCTCCAGGCAAGAGTACTGCAGTGGGTTGCCATTCCCTTCTCCAGGGGATCTTCCCAACCTAGAGACTTAACTCAGGTCTCCTGCATTGCAGCAGATTCTTTACCATCTGAGCCACCAGGGAAGCACAAGAATACTGGAGTCGATAGCCTATCCCTTCTCCAGGGTACCTTCCCGACCCAGGAATCGAACCAGGGTCTCCAGGATTGCAGGCGGATTTTCTACCAGCTGAGCTATCAGGAAAGCCCCATTTGAGATATATTTACACTTAAAAAAAAAACTGGGTGGGGGGGCATATTTTTTACCTGAAATTCAAATTTCACTGGGGATTATGTATTTTTATTTGCTAACTCTAGCAACCCTGCCAAGTCACACATTGACTGTAGGTCCAAGTGAACTCTAATTTAAATATATAATTTATCAAAGAATAGAAGAAAAAGAGGGGAAAGATGGGAGAGAAGAGAGACAGGAGAGAGGTAAAATAGTAGGAGAGAGAGAAAATAAGAATGAATTCAGGCAATCTGCCAAGCAAAATAACTAACATTTTGCAAGAAAGAAATTCTAAAACAGGTCATAAGATGGAAAAAGTCTGTTTCACAGACTCTTTGGGCTGAACATTGGCCAAAAGAAAAAAAAAAAAAAAAAGCAGGCATCCTATTAACATGTGAATACCAAAGCTCATCCAGGAATGGAAACATTTGGAATTTGAAGGTTCTTAGTTTTCAGCTCGGTTAGAATACCCCAATTCTTTATTAATTGCAGGGAGGATTTTGCTTTTTCAGTGAGATGCTTCGGTAATTCTATATCAAAGAAAGCTAACTTCCGTTTATGTAACTAAGACGCGTTTGAAACTTCATCGGTCGTGTTTTGCTTGCTTGCTTACGCTGACATGCAAAAAAACTATCAGATGCCAGACACGGAGGAGAATTTACCTGCTTAAAAATCACACAGTTCTGCCGTGAAGCATGAAAATGGCTTTTTTTGTTGTTGTTGTTAAGTGAAAAATATTAACTGACAGCTCAAGTCCAGTTTTTTTTTTCTTTAATCTCTAACCAGACAAATTACTATAACCAAGAACTCTCTTGCCTTAATCCTGGACACGTCACAGACATGACAGTGTTCTGTAGGAGATGGCTTTTTAACTGTGGATGAGGGAAAATAACCTTTGGAATTTTTAGGATGTTATTACAAGCAAGTTTACTAGTTTTTGACTTACTAAGCCACAGCTGGAGCCAGCCTTCATCGGGGTAAGAGTATTTTCATGCTACTATTATCTTGTTCATATTTCAAGCGTAGGATTATTATGTTGGGGGGAATATGGCCTTTGAGGCATGTACTGTCTGTTGAGAATGCAAATGTGAATGTCCTATAAAAAGAGAGAGAAACTGACAGCTTCCGTCTGTGCCGTAAACTTAAAAGACTCCAACAGATGAGGCATCGGGGCTGTTGGAGCAGGGACTGGATCACACCACCATTTTGGATAAAAGAAAATGTTTCTCTGGGAGGTATTAAAAGGGCTGGGCTTGCAGCCTCTGTCAAAGCCAGACAAGTATGTGTCAGGCTGTCATTTCTGTAGTTGTTATGTATTGTTGCTGCTGCTTTAAAAAAAAAAATCAACAGAAAAGAGCAAGGATTTTTCAGACCAAATTAATTATGAGTCTACTTGATCAGATTTTCTTTCGAATTAGTGAAATGTGGCTTTTTCTACCACCTTGTCTCTGTTCTGCATCTTACTGTTTTCTTTCATAAGGTTCAGTGTGTGGTTAGTTCAGAGAAAGAGCAATGTTTTTCTATATGCTTTCCCTTAAAGAAGCTGCAAAAACAGTTCCAAAGCCAGTCTCTCTCCAACGAGCAGAGCTGACCTCCCCACCGGCCTGGCTGCCTCGGAAATGCATTGACAAGTCGCAAGGAATCACATCAGTCCACCTGCAGCAGCCAGGCTGGGAGCAGGCACTGTTTTGATAGGGAAAATGTCCAGAGGAAATTGTCAGGTGATGTCAGGAACAGAGAAGCAGTCTGCTTGATGACTTCAGTATCCTTCCTGACCAGGTTGCTTTTTCAGTCCCATCTCCTCACTGTGGTTCTTAACCAGGGTGCACACCAGATCTCCTGGGGAGCTTTTGGAAATGTCAGTAGCTGTGCCCTGAGGACTCAGCTGCTGCCCCTGTCATTCTGATACACATCTTTGGTTTAAAACATACTTGAGGTCTCAAACCCAGATCGCCATAAGAATCACTGAGGAGGCTTTCCAGTGCAGATTCCTAGGCCTCCTCCACCAGAAATTGTTATTCACTGGGGCTGGGTTTGGGCCTAGGAATCTGCATTTTTTAGGTTTCCCAATTAATGTTGCTGATTAGTCGGATTTGGAAACCCCTTAGGCCACAACGGAATGACACAAATTTCAATAGGAGAAGCATTGTAGGTTAAAAAGAAAAGTGATCATGTGTTCAGAGGCTTTGGGTCAGTGTCCTGTACTTGCTTTGTCTCCACCTGAAATATTCCCCCAGCTTTGCTCCTCCCTGCTTCCTCCTGACCCATTTCCCTTCCGATTCCCTGACCTCCTCTCCTCCCTCTGTCCTTCCGCAGGCCCGGTTCATCCTTTCCTTAGGTACTCTTCCTCCCAGCCTGCAACATTCTGGTATTTTCCCTGCTGCTGCTGCTGCTAAGTCGCTTCAGTCGTGTCCGACTCTGTGCGACCCCAGAGATGGCAGCCCACCAGGCTCCCCCGTCCCTGGGATTCTCCAGGCAAGAACACTGGAGTGGGTTGCCATTTCCTTCTCCAATGCATGAAAGTGAAAAGTGAAAGTGAAGTCACTCAGTCGTGTCTGACTCTTCGAGACCCCATGGACTGCAGCCTACCAGGCTCCTCTGTCCATGGGACTTTCCAGGCAAGAGTACTGGAGTGGAATAGCCACACCCATCAAGCGTCACAGCTGCCGGGCTCTCACGCTTGTCCTTTCTGTCTTGTCCTTGGACCTCCCATGGGCCCTCCTTTCTGACTTCCTGTCCTCTGCTTCTGGTTTCTGGCATCTGGACTTGTGTGCCACCATGACCTCTTTGTCCTGGGCCAGACCAGTGGCCCTTTCCCAGCCCCTAACTTTCTTGACGTCTTTGTCGTCTATGACCTGTAGCTTATGCCTGCTTTGAACCATCTACTCTTTGCCGTCCAGCTGCACTCCCTTGATTTGTTTTGTTGTTTCTCTTACCAACATTCAATCTTTGATCTGTTTCTTTTTCTCAGCAGCCTCCTAACAGTGATGTCATCCATTCCCACATCTTTTACTCTCACCTCTGTCCAGGAGCTCCCAAATCAAGATCCCTAACTCTCATGTCCTCCTCGAGCTCCTAACCAGTCTTTCCAGCCAGTCACCGAGACCTCAAACTCTTATGTGTTCAGAACCTCACATTGCTCTCCATTCCACCCCATCCCCCAGATCTTTCTCTTTCGTTAGTGCTGCCACCCAGAGTCAAAACCATGGGCTCGATCTCCTTCCTATCTCCAGAGCCCAGTCACTTGCTGTATCCTTTCACGTTCTAATCCCACAGCTTCTCCTGCGTATAATAATTCTATTCCTTTACGTCTCTGTAGCCATACCTTTGTTCAGGCCTTCCCTGCTTCGTTCCCAGCCCTCTATAGAAGCCTGGTCTTCCTGCTACCAGTTTCTTCATTCCAACTATATGATTATAAAGTACCTTTCTGATCATGCCAAAATGTGACTTAGCCAAGGATTAGCACACTGACCTGGGAACATAATACATTCCATGATCTAGAACTGTGTACTTTGTTCTACTAACTGGATGATTTAGGGGCTGGAAAAGCAATAAAGGGCAAGAAACATGATTAGTTGCTTGTTGGTTTTAAGGTGGCTGTCCATGGGGTCTCACAGAGTCGGACACAACTGAAGCGACTTAGCATAAAAACAAATCCTAAAAGTGGAGTGGCTGTTCATGGTGGGGTCCACAATTTCTGAGACCAGTACTTTATTTTACCCAATTATAGCCACAGGTATGATATGCTATGCTAAGTCACTTCAGTCGTGTCCAACTCTGTGCGACCCCACAGACAGCAGCCCACCAGGCTCCCCCGTCCCTGGGATTCTCCAGGCAAGAACACTGGAGTGGGTTGCCATTTCCTTCTCCAGTGCATGAAAGTGAAAAGTGAAAGTGAAGTCGCTCAGTCGTGTCCTACTCTTAACGACCCCATGGACTGCAGCCCACCAGGCTCCTCCATCCATGGGATTTTCCAAGCAAGAGTACTGGAGTGGGGTGCCATTGCCTTCTCCGCACAGGTATGATACTATATATTGATTCTGACCATCTGCCTAGAGCTTTTATCGTAACATCTGAGATCTGAGCTATAGTGGATGGTTATATTCTTATGTTTCTTTAAACTGCAAGCCCAGTGCCTATACAAATGTTATTGGTACAGGAATGGCTTGAGACCTCAAGGTCACACCTCAAGGTCAGGAACCACAGGGCCTCATATTTTGGACCCAGACTTCTAAAGCTGTATGCTGGTCCCGAGGTAAACTGTAGGATAAAGGGATGTAAAATGGAGGTAAAATTTCTATACTTCAAAGTGGATGCCAGTAGACTGATAAGTTATCTATGTGTATGGCACTACCTAAAGCAACCCCTAAGGAAACTATACAAAGTACCATATTAAAAAACACTATGAATAAAGCAAAATGATCTGAGAAATGTACTAGTAAGCCATATGAAGAGGAAAAAAAGAGGAATAGGAAGCAAAAGGAAAAAACAGTGAATAATGGACAATATAGCAGAATTATACCCTAACATTGTCAATAATCACACTAGATGTGAGTGGTCTAAATACAGAAACTAAATAATAGAGATTGGTAGAGTTGATTTTTTTAATGACCCAATTATTTACTGTCCACAAGAAACTCACATCAAACATAATGACATAGGTAGCTTGAAAGTAAAAATATCAGAAAATACATCATGTAAAAATTAATTTAAAAAATCAAGAGTGGCTATATTAATATTAAAAAGTAGATTTTATAGCAAATAAAATTACTAGGGACAAATAGGGAAATTACATAAAGATAAAAGAGTCAACCCACTAAGAAGATATACCAATTGGAAATATGTATGGAGAAATAACAGCACTTCAAAATACATGAAGCAAAAATTGATAGATTTGAAAAGATAGATAGACAAATCCATAATTATAGTTAAGGATTTAACCCTACTTTAAGCAATTAATAGACTACTAGACAGGATATAGATGAACTGAACCAAACCATCAAACAATAGGATCTAATTGATATTGATAGAACACTTTACCCAGCAACAGTAGGATACACAGTCTCCCATGGAACATTCATGAAGATAAGCCTTATTCTGGTACATAAAAAAATCTTTAACAAATTAAAAAGAATTGAAATCATAGTGTGTTCTCTCACCATAACAGAGTCAAACTAAAAGTCAGTAATGGAAAGACAACAGGAAAATTTCCAAACACTTGGAAATTAAACAGTACACTTCTTAATAACCCATAGGTCAAAAGGAAATTTCAAAAGAAATTTTTAATATACATAGAAAGAAAAATTACAACATACACCCCCAAAAAAAGACAGCATATCAAAATTTGTAGGATACAGCTAAAACAACACCAATATGTAAATTTACAGCATTAAATGGACTTCCCTAGATATCATATTGAAAAGCAGAGACATTACTTTGCCAACAAAGGTCCATCTAGTCAAGGCTATGGTTTCTCCAGTGGTCATGTATGGATGCGAGAGTTGGACTGTGAAGAAAGCTGAGCACCGAAGAATTGATGCTTTTAAAGTGTGGTGTTGGAGAAGACTCTTGAGAGTCCCTTGGACTGCAAGGAGATCCAACCAGTCCATTCTGAAGGAGATCAGCCCTGGGTGTTCTTTGGAAGGAATGATACTAGAGCTGAAACTCCAGTACTTTAGCCACCTCATGCGAAGAGTTGACTCATTGGAAAAGACTCTGATGCTGGGAGGGATTGGGGGCAGGAGGAGAAGGGGACGACAGAGGATGAGATGGCTGGATGGCATCACCGACTTGATGGACGTGAATTTGAGTGAACTCCAGGAGTTGGGGATGAACAGGGAGGCCTGGCGTGCTGCAATTCATGGGGTTGCAAAGAGCTGGACATGACTGAACTGAACTGAACTAAACTTGTGGTTCAGCTGGTAAAGAATCCTCCTGCAATACAGAAGACCTGGGTTTGATCCCTGGGTTGGGAAGATCCCCTAGAGAAGGGAAAGGCTACCCACTCCAGTATTCTGCCCTGGAGAATTGCATGGACTGTATAGTCCATGGGGTCATAAAAGAACTGGACATGATTAAACAACTTTCACTTACACTTCAGTTTCACAGCACTAAATGCTTATGTTAGAATTGAGTAAAGATCTGAAATCGATTATCTAAATTCTACTTTGAGAAACTCAAAAAGCCAAGACAAGCAGAAGAAATGAAATAATACATCTAGGAGCAGAAATCAAGGAAATCGAAAACAGGAAAACAATAGAGAAAATTAATAAGCAAAAAGCTGGTTCTTTGAATAAATTTTAAAAATTCCAGCATGATTGAAGAGAAAAGAGAAAACACAAATAACCAATATCAAGAGTGAATTGGAAGTATCACTATAGACCCTACAGATGTCAAAAGGATAGGATAATCCTATGAACATTCTATAGACATAAATTTGATGATTTATGTGAAATGGACCAATTCTTGGAAACAACAGATAATCAAAACTCAGCCAAGTTGAAATACTTAACCAGAATGAAGTGAAGTCCCTCAGTCATGTCCAACTCTTTGCAACCCCATGGACATAGTCCATGGAATTCTCCAGGCCAGAATACTGGAGTGGGTAGCCTTTCCCTTCTCCAGGGGATCTTCCCAACCCAGGGATTGAACAGAAGAACCCTGTAACTATTTAAGAAATTTGTTGTTTAAAATTTGCTTCCCCCGTGAAAAAAAAAACCTCCAGGCTCTGATGGATACACTGCAGAATTTTACCATATATTTAAAGAAGAGTTAACATTGATTTTATATATTCTCCCAGAAAAAGAAAAAGGAGGGATCACTTCCCAAATCATATGAGGCCATTTCCCTGATGCCAAAGCTAGGCAAAGACAAAACAAAAATGAAAATAACAGACCAATATCTCCCATGAACTAGACATTTAAAAAAAGGTTTTAGAAAATGTTAACTTAAATCTTACATTGTATAGAAAGACCATGCTCATGACCAGGTGGGATTTATTCCAAGTATGCAAGACTGGTTCAGTATTCAAAAATCAACCAGTGTAATCAACTATCTGCTAAGTCACTTCAGTCGTGTCCGACTCTGTGCGACCCCGTAGACGGCAGCCCACCAGGCTCCCCCATCCCTGGGATGCTCCAGGCAAGAACACTGGAGTGGGTTGCCATTTCTTTCTCCAATGCATGAAAGTGAAAAGTGAAAGTGAAGCCGCTCAGTCGTGTCTGACTCTTAGCAACCCCGTGGACTGCTTCCAGGCAAGAGTACTGGAGTGGGTTGCCATTGCCTTCTCCGTAATCAACTATAGCAACAGGCTAAAGAAGAAAAGGCATATGATCATGTCAGTTGATGTAGAAAAAAACATTTGAGGAAATTTAACACCCATGCATTATAAAAATTCTCAGTACTTGAAGGGAACTTCCTCAACCTTGCAAAGAACATCTGCAAGCCACAGCTAACATCATACTTAATAGTGAAAGAGTGGGTGCTGTCCCTCTAAGGTTGACAGCGAGATAAGGGTGTTTACTGTCACCACTCTGATTCAGTATCATACTGGAAATTCTAGCCACTGAAATATGGCAAGAAAAATAAGTATAAGACATATATTGCAAAAGAAGAGGTAAAACTGTGTCTATTTGAAGACAACATGCTTGTCTATATAGAAAATCCCAAAGAACCTATCAAGTAGAACTAATGAACAAGTTCTACAATATTACAGGATAGAAGATCAACACACAAAAATCAATTAGGTTTCTGTATGCTGACAACAACTAGGAACCAAATTAAAATATACAGTACTATTTACAGTTGCTTCAAAGAAAATGAAATGCTAAGTGTAATTCCAACAAAACATGTAGAAGGGCTCTATGATGGACATTATAAAATGCTGATGCCTAAATGTCTAAAACATTCTCATGTTGTCTACTAACATGTCTATCAGAACCATGAGGTATTCTCTTCTAGCAGAAGACTGCTAACTCTGATCTGTAGTAAGCCTTGGAAATTGCTGGGTAAATGTGTAAAAGATTAAGTGCTCAAATGGATAAAAATTACTGGCAGCATGGATACTGATAAAGTTTTCCACTGTCTCAGTATCAAAAGCTCAAGAATGCCAGATTCCCCAAGTGAGCCAGGGTGCTTGGATTGTTTTTCATGAAAGCAGCTAGCCAGGATCAACACCCTTGGAGTAGAGCTTGAGGTGGAATTTCCAAATCCTGTAAACATGATGGTGACAGCCACCCAGCACCCCAGTGCTGGAGAGCCCAAGGCGTGAGTCACAGGCTGACTCTTGGACAGTCAGCAGGGAAGAGATGCCCAGGCTGGCCCCAGCACTCCATCATTAGTGGTGTCAGGAGACACGTAGCCCTGGGATGGGGAAATGAGCTTTAAAAAAAGTAAATAATAAGCTGCTAAAATAATAGTCCAAAGGCAAAGAGGAGAGGTTCCTGGCTAGAGATTGTTGTTGCTTAGATTAGATGAGTTTTCAAACTGGAAAGAAGTTTAGAGATGGTCTGGTTCTTGGAACTTTGGGTTAGGTTCAGAAACAACATAGCATTGCCCAGTCCTGCAGATGATACATACTTGGAATTCTATTTTGAACAGGCTGGGAATATACAGAGAAGTTTTAGAGGAAAAAAATCATACATAGAATGTTAGAGATGAGACCTTGTCAAACAGGCAGTAGATGTATTGATGGCATGCAAATTCATAGTCAGGTTTACTACTGCATTTATGTTAATATGTTAATATTAACATAATATTTATTATGTTAATAAAATAATGTCTTCCAAAGCACTTTATCACATTTTCTTCAGCAACAACCTATAAAGAAGATTGGGAATTGGGTTCTTTATTCCCACTGTAAAGAAGCCACAAGGAAGTTTATGGCTAAATAATTAACATCAGAACCAGGAGGAGAATTCAGATCCTCAAATCTACCAGTCATCAGCTCTGAACATGTGGCAGAGCTGCCAAACCCTGAAAACAGTTATCAGGACTTGGATCCTTACTAGGACCTGTTTTTTTCTCTTATTTTCATCCCAAGGACCTTTCTTTCAGAACAGAATGCCTTGCTTACGTAAAACAAAAGCAGCCTTTACAGTAGAAGTATGTCCGGAAGTGTAACTCATCGTCTTAGTCATTGCTCTTTCTTACCACATTTTCCTTGTAGACCTGAAATTTCCACATTTTCTTTCTCTGTAAAGACTCTGGGCTCTTAACAGTTGGTCTTTGAGTTGGAGAGTCTATTTCAAGGTAGAATATCCACAATTCCAAACACACACACATACACACGACTCCCACTCCCAGGTCAGGGATGGGCAGAAGGCCATCTCGTGCCACAGACAGGTCTGCTCAGCTGCATGTGCGGCAGGACCCCACGTGGCACTAAGAATTCGCAGGTCCGCAGGAACCTGACCTGAACTCTTGTGAAACGTGCCCCTCACCCGCTTTCCCCTCCTTCTTCCAGTCTCTACTTAAAAAGAGCCGGGTGGGCTTTATTTCCTGGAGGTGGGAAGGAAAATTGAGTTGAGAGACCTAACACCTTCAAATCTCCACAACAGGGCAGGGATCTCAGAAGAAATAGACGGTGGAAGAGAAGAGCAAAGAGAGCAGAGAGGCTGGCCGCCTCCCTCTCCGTGGCCATCAGTAATCCCACCAGAACATAGAAATTACACGCTGTGTCATACCATGCGCAGACCTTCCGTTAGTCCAAGCTCTGGGCTTCCAGAGACCACGTGTGTGGTGCGTAAGGGAGAACAGTGTAGAAGAGTAACAAGCAAACTTGATTCTCTTTCTTTTGTAGAAAACAAAGTGGGGGTAGATATAACTGCATGTTGCTGGCACTCCCCTGGATTATGCAATGCATAATACCTTTCCTGTGGAACGCAGCTTAAGTTTAAATGACAGCACCACAGGATACAGTTGGCGTGTAATTGCTCACTATTTGGCCGCGATGCAGTCATTTTAGCTTCCTGTGTATAAACCACCTGAGACTGGATGCTGTTAAATGATGGGATGCTGGTAGGAGGACCTTGGAGATTGGTGTGATGTTAATGAAATTTTTTATAGTTCTTCTGAGAAAGTGAGATTTTAGGTGATCATATGTCAAATTGACTTCTCAGGCAATCCATTTCAGAATTTTATCCACACCCCTCACTACAAAAAACAATCAGTTTTGTTTGAATGGGCTTAGATGGCTGACTGCTGGGGTGGGTGCAGGGGGCACCAGGCTGTGAGGAGTGGGTGCCTCCACGGCGGGGCTAAGTTCTGGATGACTCATGTTTAGTGAGTGCCTTGTTGGCATGGTTTGGGCTGTCCCCACACACATAAGTCATCTTTTCAGAGATTCTGGAGCGTTCTTTAGCCAGAGAAAAATGACCCTGTGATGTTTATTTTTGCAGATACTTTATTTTGGCTTCTTCATCAGCTCCCTTATTTTATGGCATTCAAGTGTGTATAAGTTTCATGGAGTCTCAGGATTAATCATTACAAATGAAATCCAATCTCTGACCAATAAAAACAAGTGAAAATGTAGGGCTGTATTGTTAGTGTGAGAAATCTCTTTATTATGGTTGTCGAAACTACACGTGTTCATTGATAATTAAAAGAGTGGGGCAGGGATAGTCCCACCTGCTCCATGCCTTGAAGCTATGGGCACGCATGTAAAATCAGACTTTTTATGGAGAAAGTCGTACTCCCGATTTTCCCTTGCAGTTTCAGGGCACGCTTCCAGCCTTTCTCAAAAGATCTAACTAGAGAAGAACATGTTTGTGCTCATAGATAGGGTACCTGGCCTAAATCCCCTGGTTGATGGGAGGCTGATGAATTACTGGAGTCAGATTGTCCAGCACTAGAAGCATTGAGTCTGTGAGAGCCCCACCAGGGAGACTCACCCAGCACAGAGCTGGGAGTAGGGCCCAGGCCCCCCGCCCAACCCGGAGGCCCCTGGGGAATCTAGGGCTGCACTGCCCAGTCCAGGAGCCGCCAGGCACAGCTGGCTGCTGAGATGTGGAGAGTCTGGACTGGAGAGAAGGTTGTTAGTGTAAAATACACTCCAAATTCCAAACACTTGGTACAAAAAAAAAAGTGAAAGGTCTCAGTAATTTTTTATTGATTGTTAGTGTTAGTCACTCAGTCATGTCCAACTCTTTGTGACCCCATGGACTGTAGCCCGTCAGGCTCCTCTGTCCACGGAATTCTCCAGGCAAAAATACTGGAGTGGGTAGCTACTTACTTCTCCAAGGGATCTTCCTAACACAGAGACTGAACCCAGGTCTCCCGCATTGCAGGCAGATTCTTGACCATCTAAGCCACCAGGGAAACCCTTTTATTGATTACATGACACTATTAGGATGTATTGGGTCAAATAAAATATATTATTAAAATTACGCCATTTCTTTTTATTTTTAGCACTATTACTAGAAATTTTAAAATCACTCTTAGATGGTCCTGTTGTAGGCAGTCATCAGGTATGTGAGGACAGACAGGGAGGCGACTTAGAGAAAACAATGCAGATGATTTCAAACTGAGGACTAGGCATTTCTGTTCTTAAAAGCCCTTGTCTGCCCCACCAGCTTCTTCTGCCTGGCTTCCTTGGGTAGCTTCAGCATCCATCCTGCACCAGCCTGCCGGCCCCTCTCTTTGCCCTCTGCCCGTCTCTGCCCACAATCCAGACACCCTGCCTTCTATGGGGCTGAGCAGTTCTCCCTGACCCCTCCACTTACTCCACTCCAGGCACTCAGCAAAACACAAGAGTCTTTGGTCAGCAAGACCCATCCTTCTTAGAAGGCTTTCCTTTAAATACCAACCCACAGTCTTTCTCTCAATCCATAAACTTTAAAAGCTCTGAACACCTGAGGTTTTTAAAAATTCCTCTGGCAGAACCGATTGAAAGTGATGTGCAGCTTTTATCCCACTCGCTGTGAATATCTAGTCATTAGAGCACCCAGACCCTGCCTGGGATGTATAGGCTGTGTGGTGTAAGCATTGGTTTGCTTTCCTAAAATGCAAAGATGTTCTGAACCCAAAACACATCCAGACCTGAGGGTTTCAGATAAGGATTGTGGCCCTGTTTTTCCCTCCCTTAAAATCTGGCTTCGCTCTCTCCCAGTCTCCCACCAAGTCTGCCCTAAATACCGTCTTTCTGAAAGACGGGCTAAGCAGGTCCTTGTCCTGCTTTCAGTCCTTTGACGGATGCCCGCAGCCTTCAGGACCACAGCCCAGCATCTTCACGGTGTCCGGGCTCCTCGTCAGCTATCACCTGCTGCAGACTTGGTCCTCAGACTAGGGCTGGGGGACTCAAAAGACACTTGAAATACCATCTCTGACCTCAAAGCAGAGACATAAAACTCCAGGAACCACAGGGATCAGTAGAAGAATTAAGTGCCTAGGTGAATGAAACCAGCCACAGGTACAAGCAGAATAAGAGAAGGAAGAGGCCAGAAGCACCCAGCCGGGGCTCCCAGGTCCCGGGCTTGGGGAGGAGGCAGGCAGGCAGGTGCAGGCTGGAGGTGAGGGGACAGGAGAGGGAAGGAAAGGGGTGTCCCTCAGCTGGACTTCTGCCCTCTCCAGATACTTACTGAGGCCAGGCCTATTGCCTGCCTTTCCAGGGGGCCCATGCCATCAAGGATTAAATGAATTCCCTGTGTTTGAACTGATTCCTTAGAGCCATTCCTTAGAGCCATATAACCAGATATTGAAGTTCATTACTTCCATCCCGGTGTCAGTTAAGAAAGCGGATTGGAGCATGCTAAACCAAAGTACAATCTGCCAACGGGATTTCCCACCCTCCCTCACCCCTGGATTACTCATCAAGTTGCCAGAGGAATTAGTGGTGACTCTTTCATACCCTGCAATTCAGTTTCCACTTATTGAGACCCTACTCTATATGAGGCTCTGAGCCTACACTGATATAAATCCTCATTTATTCTGTGATTTAAAATCTGCAGAATACTTTCATCTACATTACCTTACTCAACCCTTTAAAGTTGATGGGATGTGTATTATTTATTCTCAATGTATATTCAGAAGTGGAGACCTGAAAAGGTTAAATTACTCAGGGCCATAGAGCTAGGAAGTAAGTGACAACGTTAAAAGTCAAAAATTAACTCCAGACCCAGCACTTTTTCCTGTATAGCTATCAGCCACTTCCTATTCATATCATACATAACTTGAGGAATTCAAAGCTTTCTTTTAAGTAGACGAGTTGAACATTTGAAGGTCATTGAGGAGGTGTGGAGGCTGCTCACAGCTGACCCAGAAATGCAACTGTTCTTATTACTTCTTAAAGCATTGTTGACAACATTTAGCCTCTTTCTCTAGTGTATCTTAAGTTAGGCTGAAAATCAAAATGATACCCCAAATTTGTGAGGGAAAGGTTGACCCAAACATGTGAATTGGTAGAGTGGATCAGGGGAGGTTGAAAATACATTGCAAGTAGCAAGAAGCTCCCAGGGTGCTGGCTCATGAAGGGAGATGCCCTCTTGTGGGGATGTGGGGGGCGGGCAGTTGTGTCTAAATATTTAGAAGATAAATCCCCTAGATCTGAAACTGTAGTCATTCTCATAACAAGTAATAAACTTTTGATAACATTTCATTCCTGGGAATACAAAAGCCTTTGTTCAACATATTTTCTTTCAAATACGCCATTCTGAGAGAGTGTTTTGTGTTATCATTTATAGAGCTGGAAATGGACAGCCAGTGTTACCACCAGATCACCAAGCTGGTAAAGAACACTAGGAAGTAGAGCCAGAAATCGAATCACTTACACACCAAGCCCCCAGCTTCCTCTGGGCTGCCAGCGAGAAGCCCCCAGCTTCCTCTGGGCTGCCAGTGAGACTGACTGCCCAGGGGCCACTCTGACTACAAGCACCCTGGCTTTACACCTGCCGCCTGATCAGTGGGGTGAAAAAGTTGGTCTCTCAGGCTCTTCTGTCCATGGGATTCTAGCCATTCCCTTCTCCAGGGGAACTTCCTAACCCAAGGATTGAACCTGGATGTCACACATTAAAGGCAGATTCTTCAGCATCTGAGGCACCAGATCAGTGGGATAAGAACAGCCAAATGGGTCATCCTTCAGAATTTGACTTTGAGCCCACAAAATCCTTTGAGTGTTTAAAGCGCCTGTCTTCAATTTCTTGGCTGGAGGGTTTTTTGTTTTTTTTTGTTTTTTTTGGTTATGCTGGAACCTAGTTGCTTGCTCTAGTTGCAGAGAGCTGGGGGCTACTTTTTGTTGAGATGGCTCAGGCTTCTCATCGCAGTGGCTTCTCTTCTTGCAGGGCATAAGCTCTAGTCACACAGGCTTCAGTTGTCATGGTACTTGGGCTCAGTAGTTGCCACTCCCAGGCCCTAGAGTGTGGGCTCAGTAGCTGTGGCCCACGGGCTGGTTGCTCTGAGGCATGTGGAATCTTCTCAGATCAGGGGTAGAACCCTGTCTCCTGCATTGGCAGAAGGATTCTTATCCACTGTACTACCAGGGAAGTCCTTGCCTGCAGAGTTCTGAAAAGCACGTATTTACATAGTGAAAAGCCTGGGTATTATGTGTGTAAGATATTTTAACATTGGAAATAATGAGGGGAAAAGAAAGAGGTATTGTGAGTGCTTTACTTATAACCAACCTAAATGTAAATAAGGCACCAAAAATCACTGGCTTTCATGTTCATTCTTTAAAAAAAAATTAATGACTTTATTTTTGAGTAATAAGGGAAAGGTAGAAGGAAGTATTTACTTGGTGTCATAAGATTTAAAAAGTCATTTCCCTGTTGTCAAGGAACCAGCAATAAACATAGGACTTACAAACTGCAGGATCTAGGAGGCAATGCCATTTCTGTAATATCCACTAATGCTTTCATTTTTCTTTGGTTGAAATCACCCTGGCTTCTAAAAAAAGGAAAAGCTTAAGTGTTTTTCCTTAATAGAAAAAGCTTAGAATTACTGTAAATGATGATCTCAGGTAAGAAATCCTAATGGTATGTAAACTCTTTCCATATGAAAATTAGATTTGAGTACATCCGGTTTCTGCACTTTCTAAGAGTGGGAAGAAGGTTTCTTTCCAAGAATATGACTGAAATATACACAGAGAAAAATAAAATTTTCTTGAACAATCACATTTAGAGGTACCCATTTGGAGTAATGATCTTAACGTTCCTATCAATTAATAGACTTGAATTGCAGTTAGAACGAATTCTCGTCGTGACATTGTATTAGCCCTTTTCTCCTGTTCTGCTGCCCAGCTCTTCCCCTGTAACCACAGTGGTCCATTTCTGCTCATTTGGTTCGGTGGAGAATCTGTTCAGTTAAGTTCCTGCTCTGTCAGGGGCCCCATGCTCAGCCCTGGAGTGACAGTGACCATGGGAATATGACATTCTCAGCCCCTGCTCAAATGACACTGGCCCTGCGGGGCTAGGGGGTGAAATGGAGAGAGAGCATTTCTGTGCAAGGTGTCAGGACCCTGAGAGGGCTGTATCCGGATGGGCTCAGAGCCTCCACAAAGCTGCAGCAGCTCCAGCCTCAGGAAGCTTTGATGCCAAGCCCCCTCACACTGTTTCACCTGTTACTGACCACCTGACCACAGGATGCAAGGAGTTACATACATCATCTTGGTCCTTCAGAGCCTAGGAGGAGGGAACCCCTAGCACCCAGCCAGGACAGGGGTCCGTGGTGGTACTCAAAGACAGGAGACCAGAGCAGGCGAACCGTCTGGTGGCTTCCTAGAGGAGCATATCTGACCTGGACCCTCAAAGGTATGTGCAGTCCAAATGACAGAGGAAGGGGGCAGGCTGCGGGTGAGGACGCAGCACCCAGAGATTGTAGGATACGACTTGCTGCTCCTCCTCCCCTCTCCTCGAAAACTCCTCCAGGACCTTCATCAGCCCATCCTCCTTATGCTGCCTGCACCTCCCAGGCACAATCCCCACCTCTGACCGCCACAAACTGATAAGCTCTTAGCATCTGAGCCACCAGATCAGTGGGGTACGATCTGCTGCGGTTGATGACACATAAGAGCAAGAATAAGGAACACTGCTGCTGAAGAAGGGATCAAGACCAAGGGATCAACAGAATGCACTGTCCTGTCCCCTGACCAGAGGGGCCCCCTGGGCTAATGGGAGACCTCTGCAAAGGCCAACATTGGATTTAACAGCTGGGGACTTCTCGTGCCTTGGGACTCAGTTCTGCAGGGGAAAGAGTTAACAGTGGTTGAGATTTGCAAGAGGCAGCGGGGCCCAAAGAGGTAGGTTGTGGGCCCTGCAGCGATGGCCACACCCTCCCTTGGTTTCAGCAAAGCTGTTCTGACCTTGCATTCCAGCCAGCACAGCCAAGCCTCAGGGACTGATGACCAGTCACTGCTTCCAGAGGTTCCCAAGGAGAAGGGAAGAAGGCTCTGCTGAAAAGTCCTTAAAGGCTTCTGAATTCTAGATAACATTAACCCCATGTTAAACACTAAGTTAATTGAGTGAACTTAGCCTTTCCCTAGTTCTTGAAAGTGAGAAAGTGTTAGTTGTTCAGTCATGTCCAATTCTTTGTGACCCCATGGACTGTAGCCCCCCAGGCTCCTCGGCCCATGGAGATTCTCCAGGCAAGAATACTGGAGTAGGTTTCCATTTCCTCCTCCAGAGGGTCTTCCTGACCCAGGGATCAAACGTGCACCTCCTGCATTGAAGGCGGTTTCTTCACGGTCTGAGCCATCCCTGGTTCCTAATCGCTAAGTAAACATCCTCCTGAAACACAACCTCCCTCAGAACGAATTTCTACCTTTTATCTAACAGCCCTCGTCCTAGGGAGCTTCCCTTAAGTCCAGTTCTCTCCTGACCCTGCAGGGCTGTCGGCACGCACTGTCATGGCCTGCTTCCCTCTGGGGGGGTTAAGGTGGCTGAGGAGATGTCTGAGGCCCCTGCCCTCCTGCACAGGCTCGCCCCTGCTAAAAGGGTTGGGGTGCCACTGACAACGCAGTTCATCAGCCACTGGTCTGCATCGTCACCAACGCCTCTCCAGTCCCTCTGCAGAGGATTTCTCTAGTGCACAAGTTCATTCACGGCCTCAGTCCCCTGCCCGTGGCCTGAGGTAAATATCTTTGGGGAAGGCAGGTCAGAGGAAGCAGAGAAATAGTCCAGGGCAGGGGTGTGGGGAGAAAGGACACAAGGGCACTGTGTCACCAGATGCTCCAAAATAAAACCCTGCCCTGGACCACAGGCTGCAGGAGTCCGGCCTCTACGTGTATCTCCGGCGGAGTTTCGTCACGGTGTCTGCCTCTTTCATAAAGATAATTTGGGCACACGTATATTGCAAGATCCCTCATAGAGCTCTCAGAGGACCCCTGAAACTCTAAAATTTTCTGAAACTCACACTCAGCTGGCGGGACAGAGCTGTGATGGGGAGCCTCCTGGGTTGGAGACCAGCCTTGGGAACCAGGCAGCCTGAGATTTCCCTGGAACAGGGAGTGCAGTGCAGGTGGGAGGGAGGGAATTCTGGTTCAGATGGTCCAATGGGGAGAGAAAAAGAGCGGTGAGGGGGCCTGACAGGGCTGGAAGGCACTTGCTCAGCCTCAGCTTTCTGAGGGCCTGGTCCTCGAAGCCACAGTCAAGGTCAGTGCAAAGTGAGTACAGGGGAGCAACTGCCATGAGTTGAGGCCAGGCCATGAGGAGGTTTGTGTACTTTAGAAGCAGCAGGGACAACGTAGATTTGAGATAGACTGAAGCGAGGTGGGAAATAGAATCTAGAGGAATGACGGGAGGGAGGGAGTAAGCAATTTCAGTGAGATCTGGAGTGTGAGAAGGGGTGGAGACAGAAATGGGTTCAAGAGAAAGCTGAACAAGCTGTAAGGAGGAGAGAGGGGAAGCCAAACCCTGCGTACAGATGAGCAGGTGGACATGGAATTCAGCAGTGAATGTTGGATTTTAGGTGGGGAGGTAGTGGGATCTGGTTTGGGGCATGTAACAGTGGAGGATAAGGTCACAGTGGTCATCCTTGGGAGCAGATGAAGAGATTAGAGGGTGCAAAAGATCAGAGAGTTGGGGGCAGGATCTTAGGACTGCATCAGCTTCTGAGGAGTGACCAGAAGAGGTGGATTCATCAAAGAAATTCAAAGTTAAAGAGACCCTCAAGAGGCCAGAGAGCCATGCACGGAGCATCTCTAAGAAGGAGTATCACGTAAATGTCACATAAGTCAAAGTGACCAAGTAAGACCAAGAAACAAGGGTGTCCCCCAAACCCTTAACCGGTTATGCCTGCATATGCAGACATCTGTCATCTGGGGAAAGTTCTACTCTTGCTGGTCAAGAGTATGAATGCTTTGTTAGGACTTAAAATGACTATTTGGCCAGAATTTAACTACTTTGCAGATAATGACAAGCCTTTGATTTGTGCCTGTAGCTATCATGGGGACACATTGCAGCTCCACCCCTTAGCTGTGTCTACAGACTACTCAGTCTGTTACATTTTTGGGGGGCACACCGGCGTGGCATGCACAGATTTCTGGACCTGGGACCCAGGGATTGAACCCATGCCCCCTGCAATGGGAAGCACAGAGTTTTAACACCTGGGCCACCAGGGAAGTCCAAGCTCCCAATCCATCCCTCTCCCTTGGCAACCACAAATCAGTTCTCTGTGTCTGTGAGTCTATGTTGTAAATAAATTCATTTGTGTCATATTTTAAATTCAACATAAAAGTGACATCATATGATACTTGCCTTTCTCCTTCTGACTTTCTAAGTATGATCATCTCTAGGTCCATCTCCGTTGCTGCAAATGGTATTATGTCATTCTCTTTTTTTGGCTACGCCGTGGCTCCCAAGGCTTATGGGATCTTAGTTCCCCAACTAGGGATTGAACCTGGGCCCTTGATAGTGAAAGCACCACGTCCCACCTACTGGGCCACCAGCGAATTCCTTCATTTTTTTTTTCTAATGTTTTAGCTGCACTGGGTCTTTATTGCTGTTCGTTGGCTTTCTGTGGTTGCAGCAAGCGAGGGCTACTCTAGAGTTGCAGTGCAGGGGCTTCTGACTGCAGTGGCTTCTCTCGTTGCAGAGCACAGGTTTTAGGGTGCACGAGCTTCAGTAGTTGTGGTGTGAAGGCTCGGTAGTTACGACACACGGGCCCTTGTCGCCCCGCAGCATGTTGAATCTTTCCAGACCAGAAATCGAACCAGTGTTCCCTGCATTGGCAGGCAGATTCTTAACCCCTGGACTACAAGGGAGGTCCTCCTAGTTCTTTTTTATGGCTAAAAACATATTCCATTGTATATATGTGTGCCACATCTTCTTTATCCATTCATCTGTCGATGGACATTTAGTTTACTTCCATGTCTTGGATTGCGATTGCTATGAACATTGGGGTTTGTGTATCATTTTGAGTTATAGTTTTCTCTGGATATATATTCAGGAGTGGGATTGCTGGACCGTGTGGCAACTCAATTTTTTAAGGACCTTCCATACTCTTTCAATAGGCTGACAGGGTTTAATATGCATAGATTGTTTGATACATTTTTTATCACCATGAGAACAACTCCCCAAAGGATATCATTGGTGGATAGAGATGCAGGGGTTATACTGATCTGTTTAACTTTTTTTTTTTTGGGGGGGGGGTTGCTGTGCTGGGTTTTTGTTGTTGCACATAGGCTTTCTCTAGTTGCGACCCAAGGGCTTCTCATTGCAGTAGGTTTTCTTGTTGTACAGCGCAGGCTTTAGGGCTTGCAGTCCTCAGTAGTTGGGGCACACGGGTCTAGTTGCCCTGTGGCACGTGGAATCTTCCCAGACCAAGGTTCAGATTGGTGTCCCCTGCATCAGTAGGCAGATTCTTAACCACTGGACCACCAGGGAAGTCCAGAGATGCATTTGAATGGGTTATCAAAGTTCCCATTGCAAAAGCCAATGTGTATACCTGAAAATTATAAGTAGAACATCTCATATACTTGACCTAATTTTCAGCCCTTTTCACTTTAAAAGAAGTGGTGAATTAGTATGTATGAGAAATTTTTTTAATTGAGGTTATTTGATATATGTATTCAGACCACCTGGATAAGTTTTATAGTGAAAAATTCTAGAAGCATCAGAGGTATTATGCAAAGTACTATGAAAATGGTAAAATTAAAGGTGAATTCACAAAATGCTTTGGTTTGAGGATCATCTACCAATCCCCCACCCAGTTCAATGAATAGATAATAGGATGCTTTCTCTTTAACACGGAACATAGATGGCTTTTCCTTCTCCTTACATTTAAGCGATCTGCTTATTAGGTTTGTGGCAGAGAGGGTGAGTAGATTCATATAATAGCCTCTGTCTGGGGCTTTCCTGGTTGCTGAGAGGTAAAAAAAAAAATCAGCCTGCCAATGCAGGAGACATGGGAGAATAAAACCTATGAGGAAAGAAAAAGAGGAGCAGGGCTGTCTGACAAGGAAAAAAGATGGGGATCTGTGCTCCCACTTTTTACTTACTTTGCTAGGTTTACTTATCTGCCTTTATGAGCCATATAAAGACTTTTCAACTTTCTATTTCTAGCACCTAGAATGTACCTGACTCACTGGAGGTGGTCAATAAATTAAGACGTTTATGTTCTCTTTTAGAAAAAGTAAAAAGAACTTACGTTATCCCATGGTGATTATTACAAGACAGAATGGGTAATAAAATTCCAATACTAATATTGAATATTGAGTAATTCCTGTGTATTAGCCACTATATAAAATGTTTTATGCATTTCCCCCCATAGAATTCTTACATTCCTAGGAGCTGAATATTGTTTGTTTGTCTACTTTAAAGATGAGGAAACTGAGAGAGTGACTCAGTTCTTTGCATAAGTATGCACAGTGTGTGTGTGGCAAAACAGGCATGTGGATCCATCAGTCAGGCTTTCTGACTGCAGGGCTCAAGCTCTTAATTACTATACATACCAGTTAGCATTTGGTCTGGAAAAGAGAAGCCACTCGAGGTGTTTCAAATAGGAAGACACTTAACACAGGACGTGAGTGACCTCCAAGTCCATCAGGAGGGTTAGGTAAGCTAGGTCAGGGGCCAGCTGGAAATCAGTGATCAGTTCTGGAAAGCCATGGATGAAAACTGCCAACGGTCATCTCAGATGTCTTGGCGTCTGCAGGTGTTATTCCCAGAAGGATCCTGGAAACCTCTCGAAGAGCCTCATATCTACCACCTGCTGGAGCTTATACGCCTGCTTTCCACTGCCCCAGTGCAAACCTTCTGTTACCCTTCCACCTTCCAAATCCTATGCAGGCATCTCTCACTGGTGACATCTAACCCAAAACACTACAGGCAGGCAGAGGATGAGATGGCTGGATGGCATTGTCAACTCAATGGACATGAGTTTGAGCAAACTCCGGGAGATGGCGAAGGAGAGGGGAGCCTGGTGTGCTACAGTCCATGGGGTCACAAAGAGTCAGACATGACTTACCGACTGAACAACAGCAACAACTGTGCTGTACTGTCTTGAAGAAAGTTTGCGGATTTCTCCAGAGACCTTGGAAGGCAGGATAACCTATGGAAGCATCTCTATATCATCCCAGAGGCTGAAGAAAAAGCCAGAAGGTGATCTCAGATGCCCCAGCATTGCCCATGGTTGCTGAAAACAATCACTAAGAATTCTGATCTATTAACTCATTAGTAAGGGTGAGTTGTACCCTACCCTAGGCATTCAGGAAGTGCCCACCTCCCTGGAAGCATTTGTATTCAAATGGAAGTTGGAAATTCCACCTTGGGGGAAAGGTGAAGGCACTTGAGTTGATACATGGTCTTAATACAATGCACTAGTTCTGTACAAATTCAGATAAGATGTGGAGATTGCAGCGGCTTTAATGAAAAGGTGAGCATTTGTTTGGAATTAGGCATTGGTTTTCAACCCTGGCTGAATAGTACATTCATCTGGGATGCTTGCCAAAAATATCAATATTGGGACTTCCCTGGCAGTCCAGTGCTTAAGAGCATGCTTCCAATGCAAGGGGTGCAGTTTCCATCCTTGGTCAGGGAACTGAGATGCCATATCCTGTGCGGCAGGACAGACTGCACTGACGCTGGTGCCCAGGCTAGGTCCAATTAAACTAGCATCTCTGGGAAAGAGGCCCATGAGTCAGTGCTTTAACACAGGTAACGCTGACCTCATGGATGAGAAACCCTTAGGAGGCTTTCCAGTTTCCAGTGCGCTTTCACTTTTATTCTCATTTGTGTCTTGACTTTCATGCCTTTTTATTAGCGGACAGACTAAAACTCAAGAGTTCGGGACTTTTTCCAAGGACCAGAGCTATTCAAGATATTCCCCTCTGCAGACGGTCCAGTTCGCTGTATTATGTGGTGGTTCCTATGTTTGGCTATAAATGAGAATCATCCTGGGAACTTTTAAAATTCTACATGCCCAAATCACATCCCAGATCTATTACATCAGAATGTGGGGGTGGAGTGGAAGCCTGGCACTGATATTTTTTAAAAGATCCCAAGTGATTCCATTGTGTAATAAAGTCTAGAAACCACTGTGTTAGGCCATACTCAGGGAACATGTGACGTGAGTGTAGTTCAGCATCCCTGCCTTTACGTATTAGGGGATTATGCTTGACTCTGTTTCCTAACCTTCACAGTGTATCTATTCAAATAAATCTGTTAATTAGAGGCTGTCTCAGCAGTCAACTTGTCAATAGCAATTGCCACAAAAATGCAAAAACTAGTATTGTGAACAGAAATAAATTACTTGCAAGGCAGAAAGTCACACTACAATAAAATGCCCATGGATCAATCAGTACAAACCTACATAGACATACACAGACAGCACGCCCAGATAGGAAAACTTTTAAGTTTCTTTAGTTTAACTAAAACTGCTTCAAAACAGAATGCAGTTTTACCAAGTTCCAAAGATTCTATAACATACTTAATTAACTTTTATTTTCTTATTTATATACTTTATACTTACAGATATGTATGGAAAAGATCCTATATTTTTAACAGAACATTATACAATTAATAAAAGTAGTCAAATGATACAAAGTGGCTTTAGGTAGTTATAATTAATGTTGAGGATGAAATCACAAAATGGATTCAACATGATCCTTTTCCAGTCTCTGTATCTCATCTTCCCCACTTGTCCTAGCTGAGAGAAAAGTTTGCTATAGGCTTCTGTCTGTGCACTATTTCTGCCAAGGCCCCACTTCCACCTGGCTGCCCTATGCTGGCTTTGTTACTTAGTTGCTTTCTTGTTTGTTTATTTTTATTGTTTGGTTTCTTTTGAGGAATGGTCAGGAGATAGGACTGTGTCTTTGTTATCCTTTTTTATACTATGTTTGAGGCAAGTTAATAAAATTCAGAGCACACTGAACTCTGAGCAATGAAACTGAATCTGGCTAAGGGATTATACAGATACATATATACATTTTTTTTGACTTGGGCTAAGGCAATGGCACCCCACTCCAGTACTCTTGCCTGGAAAATCCCATGGACAGAGGAGCCTGGTGGGCTGCAGTCCATGGGGTCGAGAAGAGTCAGACACAACTGAGCAACTTCACTTTCACTTTTCACTTTCATGCATTGGAGGAGGAAATGGCAACCCACTCCAGGACAGGGGAGCCTGCTGGGCTGCCGTCTATGGGGTTGCACAGCGTTGGACACAACTGAAGCGACTTAGCAGCAGCAGCAGCAATATTGTGAACAAAAGAACACATCTTAACCTGCCTGCCCTATGTATGACCCCTCCAGATTCAATACATCCTTCCTGTCAAAAGTTATGAATGAAATAAGCAAACCACCTCCAAAATCACTAGTTAGGAAACAGAATAGGCAACCAGGTTTCCAATTTACTGACCATCAACATTTGGCATCACAGACTGGAGCCCAGTTGGTGCAGATCTCATTTCTCATTTCCCTCGGGGTAGGTACACAATCCCCTTCTGAGAGGTTCATGTAAACAAATGCCCATGGTCAAGTCTGGGCAGCATGCTGCTGCTGCTGCTGCTAAGTCACTTCAGTCGTGTCCGACACTGTGCGACCCCATAGACGGCAGCCCACCAGGCTCCCCCATCCCTGGGATTCTCCAGGCAGGAACACTGGAGTGGGTTGCCATTGCCTTCTCCAACGCATGAAAGTGAAAAGTGAAAGTGAAGTCGCTCAGTCATGTCTGACTCTCAGCGACCCCATGGACTGCAGCCTACCAGGCTCCTCCATCCATGGGATTTTCCAGGCAAGAGTACTGGAGTGGGGTGCCATTGCCTTCTCCAATGAATGAAAGTGAAAAGTGAAATTGAAGTCGCTCAGTCATGTCTGACTCTTAGCAACCCCATGCAGCATAGGAAACTCCAAGTTCCCAGTCAAGGTCCCCTGACCTCTCTCCCAGGTCTGCAGAACTTGAATTCATCACGCCTTGCTGCTGCTGCTAAGTCTTAGAAACCTCCAATTAGAATTAGAGGTATTAGAATCCTCTAATACCAAAAACATTAGTTCAGAAGCTAATTTTCTAAAAGTCCTTGTAACAGACAAAGATGGGAATTTTAAAACCAGCTTTGAGGTGCAAGCCTTCCCTATTAAAGTATTCTTTCTAAAGTGCAACTTGTTTTTTATAGAGATGATCGAGTCCAGCCAGCCCTCTTTCCCTGTAATTCTTTCAGGAGGAAGCAATTTTCAAGTCTAATAGTTCTGAGAAAGCTACTTTATAATCTACAGTGCCCTGAAGGGAAAAGAGGGAACATTTTCTTGTTTTCACAATCAACCCAACTGCGTGTTGTGCTCACAGCTTTTTGGGTGGAAAGAGGCTTGAACTGTTCAAGAAAACGGCCCAGCTGCCCGGATCCCCTTGCTAGAACTGCAATTCCAAATAAAAAGAACAGCCAGCACACTTTTAAAAATAGATAACTAAAAAAAAAAAAAAAAAAAAAAGGGATATTTCAAATAACTTTGGTAAGATGGGTCCATACTACATCTAAGAGAAGCGGGGACATGATCAATGAGAGAAAAGAGTAGACAGACTTACCCTGCTCTGTTTTCCAAGGCTGTGGCCCCTGAATGCACATCCTTCTGTGAACTGCCTGCAGCTGTGCACCGGTTTATCCTCACAGCTCTTTTGTAAGACACTGTGGTGTTTCAGGTCCCGAGCAGATAGTGTCCTCGGAATTGGGAGCAAGGTGGGTCACTGACATATTTAACTGGCCTTTGGGGTCCCTGTCCCCACCAGGAATTGTCAACGGGGGTGCACATTTACATCTGTTCTGACCAGAGCCTTGCCTTTCTCCTGCTCATCTCCTCCACGCTCTTGAGTTATCAGGGTCTTTACCATCACAGGCTTGTGGTGTACCCCATGGGGAAGGAAATGTAGAGAAGAGTGACCCCTGAAAGAGGCAAAGAGGGGCTGAGGGTTGGGCGGTGGGCGGGGGGGGCAGGGACGTGAAACTTCCTCAAGATACAAACAGTCCTCACTTCGGCAGAAGCTCTGAGCCTGTCTTGTCCAGTCTGGCAGCCACTGGCCAGACATGACTGTTGAGCCCTGAAAATGTGTATGTTATCACATTGAAATGATAATGTTGATTTATATATATTGAATATGTTGTAAAATTAATTTTACCTGTTTTTACTTTTTTTCACATGGCTATTAGAACATTTTAATGGCCTGTTAGGCTTGAACTGGGACTTCCTAGGTGGCTCATGTTGTAAAAAATCTGCGTGCCAATGCAGGAGATACAGGAGACGCAGGTTCGATCCATGGGTCGGGAAGATCCTCTGGAGGAGGAAATGGCACCCACTCCAGTATTCCTGCCTGGAAAACCCCATGGACAGAGGAGCCTGGCGGGCTACAGTCCAGGGGGTGGCAAAGAGTCAAACATGACTGAGCACAACTCTAAGGGGCCCATGGTGCTGCATTCATATTTGCTGGTTAATGCATAAACTCTGAAATCATACATAAGGAGCTACAGACAGTGGTGACTTCGGGGGCCAGACTGGGAAGTAAGTAGGTAGGGACAGGAAGGAGGGAGACATTTCCCTGGATAGTTTATCTTCAGGGGGAGTCTTGAACCATGTGTGTGTATCACTTTTCAAAAAGAACACCATAGGGGTGCAGGATATAATCTCCCTCCATCCCCGGGCCCACCATGCCGGGGCATCACCTTCATCGACTCCAGCCGAGCCCTGCAGGAGCCTGAAGCCAGCACGGCCCTCCTCCTCTAGTGCCTTGCTCGGGGGCTCCCTGGGTCACCGGTCTCCATGCCTGGCTAACCCAACATTCTGAGGGCAGGTACAAGCCTTGGGAGCTTGTATCCAGTGAGTCAGGCTCAGCTGGTCGGGTGAATGAGCTCTTTTCCTTAGCAGATGTGGGAGTGAGTGAGAAGAGTTCTCCCTGGTTCTCTCTAGGATCCCACCCTTTGGCCCAGGTCAAACTGGGAGAGATCTGGGGAAGAAGTCACACTGGGGTGTGTCTGAGTGTCAGGGCCGCAGGCCCCCCGACCCAGACCACAGGCCCCAGTAAGTCCTCAGAGGAGACTCGAGGGACCATCCCACAGGCTCTCTGCCCTCGGTGGCTGACTCGAGATGTAATAAACCTTTGTGGGCAGGAGGTTACGGCCTAGCCCAGGGCTTCTCAAAGCGTGGCCTCTGGCCGGCAGCCTCTGCATCACCCGCGGACTTATTATAAATGCAAATATGGGGGGGCACATTCCCACACCTGGAGGTGGGCCCAGCCTCCTGTGTCTTAACAAGCCCTCAGGTGTCTAAGAACCGCTGGCCCGGGTTTGAGTCCCAAGGCTCCTGTGCAGGGAGCTTCCTGCTGCCCTAGGCACTGGAGGCCAGAACAATGGGCCTGCCAAGTTTGCTTTCCTCTGTAAACATTCTGCCACAGCACCTCGGGGTCCTTGCTGTCCCGGAAGACTAATCTGGTGAGGAACTGCTCAGTATACTTGGCCGCCAGCTCCTTGTTTCAGTTACTTGGAAGAATGGCCTGTGACTACGTGCTTTTCTAAATGTGCCTTTGCAGTGGAACTCGGGGAAACATTGTTCCCTAGAAAGAATGAAGGCTCCTGCAGGCACAGAGTGTTTAAGACGACGTATGCTTCCAGTGCTGCACGGAACAGAGCCTAGAGCGCTTGGCGAAGGCTTGTTGGGGGTTCTCGGCAAATTGCTGTGCTGCTCTGCTCATCATTTAGCATATGTGCCATCTGATTTTATTTGTAGATGCTCTTAGGAGAAAAGAAAAATATGAGTCTAGTTTTTTTAAACTGCCCCTAAGCTGATAGATGTGTGTTTGGGATCACATTCCACTATAATAAGGAAGAATATAGAAAATATCTAGAGACAACGGGTTAGTTTATAACAGAAGAAAGAACACTTTCCTGGCCTTGAGCCAGGTGGGGAGCTGCCACCACCTCCCGGTCCAGTTCTCATGACCACCTGGCACAAGAACCTTTGTTCCTGGGAAGATGCTCAGTTATTATAGACTCAGTGTAGCTGGTGCTTGCCGGCAAGGCTCCATCCTTCACACCGTATCACACGAGAGATGTTTCTTATTGTTATTCAGTTGATAAGTTGTGTCTGACTCTTTGCGACCCCGTGGACTGAAGCACACCAGGCTTTCCTGTCCTTCACGATCTCCCAGAATTTCCTCCAACTCATGTCCACTGAGTCAATGATGGCATCCAACCATCTCATCCTCTGCTGCCCCCTTCTCTTCCTGCCCTAATCTTTCCCAGCATCAGGGGCTTTTCCAATGAGGAAAAGGTGATGCCAACATTTTGGCATTGGGTGGCCAAAATATTGGAGCTTCAGCTGCAGCGTCAATCCTTCCAGTGAATATTCAGGGTTCATTTCCTTTAGGATTGTCTGGTTTGATCTTGTTGTCCAAAGGACTCTCAAGAGTCTTCTCCAGCACCACAATTTGAAAGCATCAATTCTTTGGTGCTCAGCCTTCTTTATGATCCAGCTCTCACATCCGTACATACTATTGGAAAAACCATAGCTTTGACTATACAGACCTATGTCAGCAAAGTGATATCTCTGATTTTTAATATGCTGTCTAGGTATGTCAGAGCTTTTCTCCCAAGGAGTAAATGTCTTTTAATTTTGTGGCTGCAGTCACCATCCACAGTGCTTTTGGAGCCCAAGAAAATAAAATCTGTCACCATTTCCATTTTTTCCCCATCTACTTTTCATGAGGCAATGAGACTGGATGCCATGATCTTAGACTTTTTAATGTTGAATTTTAAGCCAACTTTTTCACTCTCATCAAAAGGCTTTTAGTTCTGCTTTGCTTTCTGCCATTAGGGTGGTGTCATCTGCATATCTGAGATGTTTCTAGAAATAGTCAAACATTCTATAGCACTCTACCATCTAAAGGCACTGCCGTGTTCATTTTTATGTAAATTATGTGAAATGTTTCACCTGACATGTGAGGAAGTAGACATTCAAAGAAATAACCGGACTTCGCTCCAGGCTCCTGGCTCCAGGGTGGAACTTGGACCCTTTAATCAACCTGGCAGTTTTACTTTTAAATGAGTCGTGTCAACTCAGATCCAGGGAACTCGCTAAACTCCCAACAGTCTGGCTGGACTTTCCACCCATTGGTAGAGGCAGAGAGTCAGAATTTAGAGCCACAAGAGTTTGTAGAGTTCATTTTATCCCAGCTTAATTTTAGAGCTGAGGAAACCATGTCCAGAATGAGTGACTGATTTGCCAAGTTCACAGAGCTCGTTAGGGAAAGAACTCAGACTCGGTGCTGCCAACCCCATCCCAGCCCCCACTCCAGAGCCACAGGCTGCGTCCTTGTATTAGTGTTGCTTTTCACCTTCCTTTGATTTCCACTTATTCTATACCAATGTACTGATACCAGATAATAGACTACCCGGGCTTCCCTGCAATGCAGGATATCTGGGTTCAATCCCCGGGGCAGGAAGATCCCCTGGAGAAGGGTATGGCAACCCACTCCATACTCTTGCCTGGCGAATCCCATGGACAGAGGGCCTGATGGGCCTCTGCAAAGAGTCGGACATGACTGAACGAATAAGCACACACACGCATGAGACTATCTGCTTGATTGTCTCACTAGGGTCTGGCAGGATTCCTAAATGGGGGTGGCTTTTGCGAGGGTCTTAAGTGGTAGGAAATGAGATGCTGTCCCCTAGGGAAGACAGGCCTATATCAAGACGGCAGGTAGACTCAGTAGAAGAAAAGGACCATTGGAACTTAAGGTCCTTAAGAAAAAATGAGGCCATACACAGGAAAGCTATAGGACTCTTTCACCCCGGAGTGAACATGGATGAAAGAGTTCAGAAGACAGTTTGCCATTTCATGAACAGCTAGAACCAATCCTGGAAAGAGGGGATCCAGAAAGACTTGTGTGAGCAGATGCCATCTTCCCATGAACCAGCATCGCTTCAAAAGATGTCGACATGACATCTTTACCTCCCCTGGGTAGGATAGACTCAAAGTTGGAAGAGTCTCAGGCCGTCTGTATAGACCACCCTTTGTCTTGTTCCTGATCTCTACACTGGCTTCCAGACTAAGTTCCCTCACTTGTGACCTGGATGCACTACATCCCCAACTCTGGCTCAGCCTGTCCTAGGCCACCTGGGTTCTCAATTAACTGGGGAATGGCACAAGCTGAATTCTTCTGAACACAGAGAGGAAGGGTGTCACCTGTTAGTGAAAATAAGCCCAGGCAGATGGTAGCGGTAACCTTGACAGAGCAGTGGACTTCAGAAACAAGGAGATGAGTTTTATAAGTTCCCCTCCTGTGTTCCAAGCAGCAGAGAGGAAGGCTCAGGGAATTCCTTCAGAGGGATAAACTTGCATGACAGGTAGGTTTAACATACCACAGCTAATTGTTAGAATAGATATTTGCATATATGAACATGTTTAATAGGGAGTCATAAGCATTTGTCTTTGACTTTAAATCTCAAACAGGTGGAGATTGTAGAAGCACCAGCTATAGAAACAAATCTGCAAACCAAACGGCCCAATTAAAAATCCGATTTTTAAGAAGCCATTAAGAACATGAAATGAACGTTAAAAGACTAAAGGATTCAGATCTGATAAAGGTCCCAAATGACAAGCAATTCCGGGGAAATACTATTAATTAAAAACCAGTGCTGTGTGAAATGACTGCCATCATATTTGAAGGTAGTTAATGTGGCTGTTTGCAATACCTGTGTAAAAAGATGAGCCCTAGGAGCAGCTGGCCATCTGTGAAGGGTAGGCTACTATTTCTGCTTCCTGAGGAATTGTGAACATCAAAAATATAAGCAGCAGCCACAACATAAAGCTGTGTGTGTGTGAGAGCTCAGTCATGTACGAATCTTTACAACCCCATGGACTACAGCCCGCCAGTCTCCCCTGTCCATGGGATTTCTCAGGCAAGAATACTGGAGTGGGTTGCCATTTCCTCCTCCAGGGGATCTTCCCCACCAAGGGGTCTGCCTGGCAGATTCTTTACCACTGAGCCAGAGCTACCATCTTCAAATATTAAAGTTGCAAGTGCATGCTTCATACTAAGTTACTTCAGTCATGTCTGACTCTGCAGCCCTCTAGACTGGGACCCGCCAGGCTCCTCTGTCCAAATTGAAAGGGTTGTATTGAAATCCTCACTTTTCTGAGAGCCTTACCTTCAGATGAGGCAATTGAGTTCTATGAGATTTGGTTATGCCAGACCTTCAAAATGTTAAGGCCCTTAAAAATTCTGGTACTGGTTTGAATGTAATGTGTGAGAAGAACCAGCCCTGGAAGACAGTATGCTTTCCAAAGAGGTGCCCACCACGAAAGAATGCAGAAAACAGAATGAGTAAGTGATTGGGAGTTTGGATGGCGATCCTGCTGTCAGTCGTGAGGCAGTGTTTTCATTCATCCTTCACTTCCAGAAACAGCGGTCCACCCGAGGTGGGATTGGCCAACTGTGAAGGGAAGTGTTTGTACTGGGTTCCCCATCAGAACTCAGAGGCAGACAACCACACACCCTCTTCTCTGCACAGCTCCCAGATGGTGGTATAGCAATAAAATAGTGCAGGAGACACAGATTCGATCACGGGGTCAAGAACATCCCCTAGAGTAGGAAAAACACTCCAGTATTCTTGCCCAGGAAGTCCCATGGACAGAGGAGCCTGGTGGGCTACAGTCCATGGCGTCGCTAAAGAGTCAGACACAACTGAGCGTGCACACACACTCAGCTCTCAGGGGGCATGTTGTAACCTTGCTGGGACATTAATGTTAGGAAACTGTTGTCTACACATTGTCCCAGTGAGAAACGAACAGGATCTGAATCACCTAGATGTATGTTTAAAATAAAGTCCCGCCTCAGTCCTGCAGGGTCCTGGTTCTCAGCTGCCCGACCAGACTCCACAGTGAAGTCACCACCAGGTACTGACCAGAAGTGGTCCAGACACGGTGGGACAGTTCCTTGGGCACTCAGGACGTGAAGTCCAGGTTTCGCTGCACCTCTGGCTGCACCTCTGCTCTCTGGCCTTCATTTGCAGAGTTTTATCAACTGTTTTATCTCAGCATCCCTATTGTCATCAGATTGTGAGCCCTGCTAAGGGACTCTGTGTCATGTGACCAACCACAGGCTCCAGGACATATCTCCTGTGCGCTCAGACTGATGGCTATGCTTTTTGCCCTGTGTAGACATAAAGTCACATCAGATCCATCAACCATGGCAGCAATTATATCCTGAAATATGTTCCCCTTCCACAATCTCCAGAAAACGTCATCTTTTCTTCTCAGGATGGCCTGGAAATAGAGCAAATGGCTTAGTTTTAAGGCGTTATTACAGAAACATCTTCTGTCCCAAATTGCTGACACGTGCAAGTTTCCTAAATGCTCCAAGGCTTTATCCTCAGAGGTAAAGGAGGAATATTCATGAAAAATGAACATGTGTTGAATGTTGGTTCTGGACTGGCTTCTGCACTAAGCCCTTTCCAAGGATTGTGTAATGATTTCTCAGGAAACCCACTGAGAAAGGACCTGCTGAATGCAAAGCCAGGATTCCTCCCAGGGTGGTCCGACTTCAGAGCGCATGGTCTGACCCCTGAGGACCACTGCCCCGGCAGCATCCACCTCAAGGAGATGCTGTGGGATTGAATGAGGTCACGTCTATAAAGTGCTCAGCAGGCCTGCCACCTTGGGAGCTGCTACTGTTGGACAGGAGCTGGGATCCCTAGGAGGGTACTGCAGGGATGTCTAGGGGAGGGGCCGACGGACGTGGAGAGGGGGGCCTGGTGGGGCCCAGCTGGAGGGGTTTAGAGATGCAGGCGTGCGCGGGGTGCCCTGCGAGCCAACGGTGCTGTAGCACAAGCCCTCCTCTTCCGCCCCAGTCACCGAGCTCAGTGCTTCAGAGTGCTGGAGTCGGCCTTCACCCCTGCCCTGCGTCCTCACCAACACTTAGCTCGCATTTTCTTTCACTCTTGGCTTAAAGCTTTTGTTGTTACTTATTGTTGTTTAACTTACTTAAGCTCATCTATTTCCTTTAGAAAACAGATGATAAATATGTGGTCAATGGGTGGGACTGGAGTTGGAGCAGACTGCTCTGATGGTGCGTGTGGATGTGGGTGGAGGGCGGCCTCCAGCCACAGTCTGCACCCAGTGGGGACAGTCCTGAGGGTCTTAGGTGGTCCCAGCTTTTCTCTTTTCCTCTCTAACCTCAGATACTCTTCAGGTCCTCCTCAGGCTAAGAAGCCACGTTGACATTTCCCAGCATTGAGAGGGACAAGCGCTGTGCTTTGGAAGTTGAGTCACAAGGACTCTGCTGTGGCCAGGACAGAGCAGAAGGGCCGGGCGTGTCCTCGGGGGGCCTTGAGCCTGAGTCGCCTCAGCATGTGCCTGTTGGCATCTGAGCTCCGGGTGGTGTGACTGTCTGCAAGACTGCGGTCCCAGGTGCTGCTGGCAGAGGCTTCCCGGGGTGCTGTGCAGTGTGGATAAGCTGTCGAACTCGGTGTTCCCACCACCAGTTTCTCCTATTTCAAGACATTCTGGACTTTAATTGGATTCTCAGAGGCAAGCGGCCACATACTCTTTTCTCTGCACAGCTCCCAGGGACCAGCTCCCAGAAGACTGGTGTGCAATCAAGCTAAAAACCCTGGCTCTGGGGCATGTCGGAGTGTCTTCCTCTGGTTGACAGTGGTCTTCAAATCTGTACACAGTGTTGTCCATACAAAGATAAACTCCTCAGTCACCCTTGACATGACTTCCATCTAACAAGGGCTCCTTAACCATGATGATATGTCCTTCCCTCCACCTTCCCACCCTCAGTGCTTACAGAGCAGTCCTCGAGATTAAACCAAGTTTCAGGTGACACTTGACCCCAAGACAGGCAGTGGGGGAAAGAAGCTGTCCTTTTCATCAGAAAGGAATTATGCCTTTAGGTAGGAAAGTCATCTTGTGATAGGTGCCCAGGCAACCAATGGGTATTGTACTCTGTGCCACCACCCTGCTGGTCACTAGGGTCCCAGGATGAAGGACACACAGTCCCAGAAAATGCTCTAATAAATCCCAGTGGAGTCTCTTCTCTGGGAAGCCCACGTACGATTTCATGAGGTTGGGGGAAGTGAGTGATAAGCCACACGGATGTAGAGGCAGTTACAGTGCAGCTGTGCAGCCTTTGCTGGTGCTTGGCTTGTTTGCTTCTGGCTTAAGTAATAACGAAGGATACCACTTGCTCCTGGTAGAATGGCCACAACTGCGGGAGGATTTGGTGCCCTAATGGTTATGGCTTACATGGTACAGGAAAATTGCTCGGAAACTTCACAGTCGTGCTCTTTAGAACAAATGCAAGAGTTTTTCTACCTTAGGAAATGAGGGGCCTGAAATTTATCTTGTGGACTCAAAGAATCTAAAACAGGACTGGACCTTGCAGATGCCCAGATTTATAACCCTTCACTTTACCAAGAGGGAAATGGGGCTGGTGAGGGGCTGTTTGGGGCAGAACTGAGCCCACACCCTGCCCTGGCAGATCTTTACCCCAAGCTTGTCCCAAAAGTCACTGAAATTACTACAACTATTCAGAAGGGACTTCCATTTCTAGTGGTTAAGACTCTGCCTTTCAAGGCAAGAGGTGGAGGTTCAATTCCTGGTCAGGGAGCTAAGCTCCCACATGCCTCCTGGCTGAAACACACACACACACACACACACACCAAAGTGTAAAACAAAAGCAATATTGTAACAAATTCAATAAAGACTTTTAAAATGGTTTCTATCAAAAAAGAAATCGTTAAATAATCAGAGGAATTTATCAACAATAGGCCTATAATTAACTTTTAAAGGAAACAATACATTTTAGGGGTCAGGCTTTGGACTTTTAAAAAGAGATTTATTTCATTTATTTGGCTGCGCTGGATCTCAGCTGCAGCATCTGACCCTTAATTGTGTCACGTGGATCCAGTTCCCCAACAAGGGATGGGGCCTGGGCCCTCCACATGGGGGCACAGAGCCTTACCCCTGAGCCACCAGGGGAGTCCCAGGCTTTGGACTATGAAGGTAACTTCAGAGAGGACAGCGAGGCCTTTTGAGCACAGGGACTCAGTGGCCTCCAGACTGATCCCTAGAGCCCCGGTGTCCGTCCCAAATCGGACTCTCCCCATTGCTTCAGGCAGAGCAGTTTTCCACTCATCTGGGTTTAGATGTGCTTCTTAGTGAGATTTCTTTTGAATGACGTCCTGTGAAAACAATTATTCTATAAAGAAATAAATCAGCAGTGCTGATAAGAGTACAGTTTCATCATCATCAGAAATAATAACATTTGAATTTTGTTTCTTTTTAAAATTTAATTTTTTATATATCTATCATCATCCTGTATTTTTTTAATTTTATTTAATTTAACTTTAAAATATTGTATTGGTTTTGCCATATATCAAAATGAATCTGCCACAGGTATACATGTGTTCCCCATCCTGAACCCTCATCCCTCCCCATACCATCCCTCTGGGTCATCCCAGTGCACCAGCCCCAAGCATCCAGTATCGTCCATCGAACAAATTAAAATACAGTTGATTTACAATATTGTGTTAGTTTCAGGTGTACAGCAAAGTGATTCAGTTATACATATACATGTATCTATTCTTTTTCAGATTTTTTTTTTTAATTTTTGACTTTTAACTTGTTGTTGTTCAGTCACTAACACATGTCCAACTCTTTGTGACTGCATGGACTGCAGGGCACCAGGCTTCCCTGTCCTTCACTGTCTCCCAAAGCTCACTCAAACTCATGTCCATTGAGTCAACGATGCCATCCAACCGTCTCATCCTCTGTCATCCCCTTCTCCTCCTGCCCTCAGTCTTAGCCAGCATCAAGGTCTTTTCCAATGAGTCAGCTCTTTGCATCAGGTAGCCAAATTATTGAAGCTTCAGCTTCAGCATCAATCCTTCCAATGAATATCCAGGGTTGATTGATTTCCTTTAGGGTTGACTAGTTTGATCTTCTTACAGTCCAAGGCCCTCTCAAGAGTCTTCTCCAGCACCACAGTTTGAAAGCATGGATTTAACTTTCATGGTCCCAAAAATATGCTTTCCCACTGGATCTGTCATGATGTACCTGAGGGACGAGATATTTCAGAAAGTTTCCTGCTATTTGATTTTTCCCCATCCAGGAGGATGGTCAGACAGTGATTTTTCTCCAGATCTTTGATGGGGAACACCAAACAGCTGCATCGAGAACTGAAGTTTACTATTTTCTAGCTCTTGGCAAGGTTCTGTCCATTCTCCTCCTCTGTTTCTCGCCAATAATAATAGAGATATGGCCAAGCCCCTGCCACATGGGAAACAATGAACAAATAATTATGGAATTAAACTTTCACAAGGAAAAGCACCCGTTTGATTCTGTTTGTTTAAAACTTCGTATTCTTGAAGCTTCCTGTCATGTCCTACGGCTGTCCTGAGGGTTCATTTTCATGTGGCATTGGAGGAAAAGGGCTCGAAAGGAAACATTTTTTCAATAAGGAAATCTAATACACTCATTCCCCATCCTTCACTATCTCCTAGAGTTTGCTCAAGCTCATGTCCATCGAGTTGATGATGATATCCAACCATCTCATCCTTTATCACCCCCTTCTCCTCCTGCCCTCAATCTTTCCTAGAAACAGGGTCTTTTCCAATGAGTCAGTTCTTCACATCAGGTGGCCAAAGTATTGGAGTTTCAACTTTAGCATCAGTCCTTCTGATGAATATTCAGGGTTGATTTCCTTTAGCATTGACTGGTTTGATCTCTAGTCCATAGGGCTGCAAAGAGTCAGAGACAACTTAGCGACTGAACAACTACACTCGTTACTGAAGCGTTGCTCTAACATAGGTATTTTGGTGCTGAAGTCCCTTGAATTTGCTAAGTATCTGTATCTTTGTGTTCCCTCTTTCAGAATGCTAGAAGATGACCTTAAGCTAAGCAGCGATGAAGAGGAGAATGAACAGGTAAGATTTTCTTTCATGTTGCAGTTCTTTGAATGTGACATGGTAACACTGACTGAGTAGACGGTCCTGGGTGTTGAGTCGTATGGATGCTAGATTGCAATACCCTTGGCTGCTGGGTGTCCTCTGCTGATGACAGGATTCTGTGCCGTTCAGCCAGTCTGTTCAAATATAAATATCTTGGCCTTTAATTTCCCTTAAAGCTGTAATTCTGTATCTTCATGGCGTTGAAGCCAACAGCAGCTATTTACATGGAAGCCGCCTGGGATCAGGCTTCAGTGTGAGATAGAAACTTTTTTTGGAAAGGTTACTGGCTTTCTGGAGATCAAATGTGTGAGTTTCACCTCATCAGCATGCAGTAAGCACGCTGTAGCATTAAATATTGAGAAGTCTTCCACAGATGCTATTAACACTGAGCAGGAGTGAATGCGGAGGTAAGCTAGAGTGATGAATAAAAAATAATCACACTCAGAATAGCCTGTTTGTCTTAAGTGATAAATGTGCTTGAAACGTTCTCCTCTGGTGTTGATTTATCAGCTCCAGACATCAGTCAGGGGTTTATAAATACTCTTCTGATCAGTCAGTTAAGGTGAAAAAATACCCACTTAACATTCATCACTTTCACTTCTGCATTTCAGGAAATGTTTGTATTTTAAAGCAAGTTTGAAAACTTGAAAGACAGATTTTCCTCCGCTTCTGTTTCCTTTTTCTCATCACCTATTTTGTATTGTGTCAAGCTGGGGTAAATGTGATCGGTAGAAATACAATTCAGAGAGGTTTTCTGTGTCATTTTTACATGTGATACAAGACACATGCACTGTTCAGTTGATCTTGGAATAGTGAATTTTATGCAGAGGTATCAGGGAATGCCACTCAGGTCACACAGCTGTCTAGACATCCAAACGCAAATAAGGTACCGAGAGAGTGTACCAAGGAGAGATCAAAGTCAAAGGAAATATCCAGGAAGAGCATCTGAGCTGTGGGGTCACAGAATAGCCTCCCACCCCGTAAGAGAAGTGAGGCATCGCAGAACGGACTGAGTACAAGACAGAGCTCAGTGCAATTTGAAACTAGATGGGCCAGCAAAGAAAGGCCCAAGGGAAGGAGTTTTGAGCAAGGAGGACCACTCAGGCTTTTGGTTATTTAGAGATGGATCCATCTGTTTCTGGGTGCACCCAGCAGGCCAGACATCCACAACCTGATGATCTTGGCAGAACTAAGGAGTGAGTGGGTCATGTTGGTCATCATCTTTGTATCTATAAGCAAATGACCTCATCTCTGTGTCTTTTTCCCCAGTGGACGTTCAGATTAAGTACATTCCATAGTGTACTTAATGTGGAATGTACAGCAAACATGTAGATTGTGTATACTTCATATTGAAAAAGTGGTTTACAGACTATTTCATTCAGCAAGTGTTAATTTGGAAAGAATTTCCTGGATTATTACCAGAAAATATTTCTACTGAAAACACAGTTTAAAAATTGAAGGATGGACCAGACAGATCGTCTAAGGCAGGGGAACTTTCAGTTTACCCATCTTGCTTTATTAGCTCCTCCTTTCCACTCTGTAGCCATGGAAAATGCTGTTCTGTGAATATACTGGTCAGGTCTTTCTTCTTGCTTTGGGTCCCTACATTTATACATCTTCCTGTCATTTGCAATGAAAGAATGAACGATTTTCATACCCTAATCCTCCCTTGTAATTAAGACTCCAGACCGTGGTTTTGTTTATGGCAGTTTAGTGATTGTCCTAACACTGAATATGTTATCCTTTATGTGTGTGTGTGTGTTTGTGTGTGTGTGTTTGTGTGTGTGTATGTGAGTGTGTAGCTTGGCCTTTATATAATCACAAAATAACAATTCTCATGCTTTAAAAAAAAGACTAATGGGACTTGCCTGGTGGTTCAGTGGCTAAGACTCCGCACTTTCAATCAGGGGACCCAAATCTGATCCCACAGGCAGCAACTGAAGCCCCTACATGCCACAACGAAGACCGGCACAGCCAAATAAATAAATAATAAGGTTTTTCAAAAGAAAAAAAGGAAAGTAGATAAATAAAGACTGATGATACAGAATTTTGTTTTCTCTTCAAGACCAAAATATGATTGTGCCCCCAAAAGAGTGGAGGCTGTGCACACACACAGCTCTCATACACAATCGCCTTCCTCTGGTATGGAGAGATAATTAAACACCTTACGTAAGTGAGTTTTGCAGATATAATCAGAGTCTGTCCCTTAGCCCCAAATCTTTCAAGAACTTTTCCCTGCCTTGGTAAATGCAGTGCACTGAAATCCTTGGCCTTTTCTTACATGATACCAGGTCGTCCTGTGATTGTTGGTCACCTGCCTGTGTTGCTGCTGTGATAAAGGGACTTCCACAAGACCACAGAGTTGCTCCACCTGTGTGTTTTTCAAAAAGTAGCCTCAGACTGAAATGCATCTGCATATTCCTGTCTAATGTTCCTTTATCCTCACAGCCTCTATGCTCTCAAAATCAGAGACAGGCCAGTTTACTGAGTGAGCGCGGGCTCAGCAGCCCTGGCTTCAACTCCCTGCTCTGCTCCCCAGTAGCTCTGCAACCTTGCCCCCATCCCTGAACTGCTCTGTGCTCCAGTGCTGCTCATGTAGAACTGGAATTAACATGAGATCCCTGCAGCCCGCCACCTCCTCACAACTTGTGCTCACCTGTAATCTTCATATCACCAGATCCAACAGGCTTTTTCCTTCTTTTTACATCAACTGCCTGGAGAATCCCATGGACAGAGGAGCCCAGCAGGCTACAGTCCACAGGGTTGCAAGAGTTGGACACAACTTAGCGACTAAACCACCACAGTTGAATATACCAGATGAAAAGTTGGACTTCCCAAGTGGCATTAGTGGTAAAGAACCTGCCTGCCGATGCATGAGACATAAGAGATGTGGGTTTGATCTCTGAGTCAGAAAGATCCCCTGGAGGAGGGCATGGCAACCCACTCCAGTATTCTTGCCTGGAGAATTCCATGGACAGAGGAGCCTGGCAGGCAAAGGTCCATGGGGTCACAAAGAGCCGGACACAATTGAAGTGACTTAACACTCATGCACAATAAAAGTTACACATAACCTCAGAGCATGACTTGATGAGTATTCGTAAACCACACCCATGTAAGCAGCACCCAAATCAAGATACACACATGGCCAGTCTCTGGGGTCTCCCACATCTCTTTTCAGAGTAACTACGCCTGATTTCTAACACCATGTCTTAACTGTATTTGTCTTTCACATTGACATCAGTAGGATTCTGACTGCGTGCTGCAGTGTCTGGCTTCTGTCACTCAGCACTTTGTGTGTAAGACTCATGCATGATACTGCATATCAGTGAAGTTCGCACGTTTCCATTGCTGGCTCCTAATCCATCCTGTGCTTACCCAACCTACTGCTGACAGGCACAAGGGCATTTAGGGCTAATGCCATAGTGTTGTTCCTAACGTTCTTGTACCAGTCTTTGGGGAGCATGTGGGAACATTCTTGTTGGGTCTGTCCCCGAGAGTGGAAATGCTGCAGGATGTTCAATTGGAGTAGATTATCCCAAACCATTTTCCCAAAATGGTTGTACCTTCTGACTCTGCCCCCAGCAATGTTAGAGAATTCCTTTTGCTCTACATTTCCTCACATGCTTGTCTTTTTATATTCATGAGGAATACTGGTCCAAAGGTTTCTTTTTCTGTACTGTCTGTGTCTGGTTTTGACATAAGGGTAATGCTGGCTTATAACATGAATTGCTAAGTGTTTTCTGCTCTTCTTGTTCTTGAAGCAATTGTATAAGATTAATGTCAATTCTTCTTTAAATGTTTGTCAGAATTCTCCAGGGAAACCATGTGGGCTTGGAGACTTTTAGAAACTTAAATATTCTGTTTTCTTGATAGTTAAAGGGCTGCTCAGGTCATTTCACATTGGGTAGGTTATGGTGGTATGTGCTTTTCAAGTAATTAATCCATTGTGTCATTTTTTTTAAAGATTTTTTGATGTGGACCTTTTTTTTTTTTAATTAATGTATTTATTTTAATTGGAGGATGATTACTTTACAACCCTGTGGTGGTTTTTGCCATACAGCAACATGAATTGAGGGTGCATGTGTATACATGTGTCCCCCTCCCACCTCCCTCCCCACCCTATCCCTTTGGGTTGTCCCAGAGCGCTGGCTTTGGGTGCCCTTCTTCACGCATCAAACTCACCCTGGTCATCTATTTTACACAGTGTTTCTGTTTTATGTTTTGGATTTTGACCCCAGGCATGTGGGATCTTAGTTCCCCAACGAGGGATTGAACCTGCACCCCTTGGGTTGGAAGGTGAAGTCTTAACCACTGGATTGCTAGGGAAGTAGTGTCCACGATGTCATTTAGATTGTCATATTTATGTGTGTAGAGTTGTATTACTTCATTGTCCATTTGAAGTCTGAATCTATAGTGATAGTCCCTGCTTCATTCTTTTTTTAAAAATCTTTAAAAACATTTTTAACTTGTTTATTTTTTTTAATTTTAATCTTTTTTTTTAATTTTATTTTATTTTTAAACTTTACAAATTGTATTAGTTTATTTTTAATTGGAGAATAACTGCTTTACAATATTGCATTAGTCTCTGTCATACATCAGTATGAATCAGCCATAGGTATACCCATGTCACCTCCCTCTGGAACCTCACTCTCACCTCCCACCATCCCACCCCTCTAGGTTGTCACAGAGCACCTGATTTGAGCTTCTTGTACCATACAGCGTCTTCCTACCAGCTATCTACTTTACATTGGTGATGTGTATGTTTTCATGCTATTCTCCCAATTCATCCCACCTTTCTTTCCTCCACTGTGTCCACACGCTTGTTTTCTGTGTCTGCATCTCCACTGCTGTCCTGCAAATAGGTTCATCAGTTCCATCTTTCTAGATTCCATGAAAGTGAAAGTCATTCAGTTGTGTCCATCTGACTCTTTGTGACCCCATGGACTGTCCATGGAATTCTCTAGGCCAGAATACTGGAATGGGTAGCCTTTCCCTTCTCCAGGGGATCTTCCCAACTCAGGGATCAAACCCAGGTCTCCTGCATTGCAGATGGATTCTTTACCATCTGAGCCACAAGGGAAGCCCAAGAATACTGGAGTGGGTAGCCTATCCCTTCTCCAGAGGATCTTCCCGACCCAGAGATTGAACCGGGGTCTCCTGTGTTGCAGGTGGATTCTTTCCCAACTGAGCTATCAGGGAGGCCCCTACAAATTCATTAGCATACAATATTTGTTTTTCTTTTTCTGACTTACCTCACTCTGTATAACAGGCTCTAGGTTCATCCACTTCATTAGGACTGACTCGAATGTGTTCTTTTTATGGCTGAGTAATATTCCTTTGTATATATGTACCACAACTTCTCTATCCATGCCCCTGTTTCATTCTTAACACTGATCTTTACTTTTTTCTTTGTCAGTCTTACTAGAGGTTTATCGATTTTATTGCTCTTCCCAAAGAACTAGCTTTTTGTTTCACTGATATTCTCTGTTGTCTGTTTTTCTGCTTTCAATTTCATTGATTTCTTGCCTTTATTATTTCCCTCCTTGCACTTGCTTTGGATTATTTTGCTCTTCTTTTTCTGCTTTCTTGAGGAAGGCTAGATTATTGATTTCTGATTGTCCTATATTAAGAACAATCATTCAGTGCTATACATCTCACTGTCAGCAATGCTGTAGCTACATCTCATAAATTCCTCCATGTTTGTACTTTCATTGAAATTGAGTTCAGAGAGACATCCTCTTTGATGCTTTTAAAAGTGTGTTGTTTCATTTCCAAATGTTTGGAGATTTCCTGTTGTCTTCCTTGTATTGATTTCTAGTTTGGTTCTATTGTGGTCTAAGAATACATCCTGTATGATTTCAGTTTTTATAAGTATATTGAGTACTTTTTATGGCCCAAGATATGGTCTACATTGGTATATGTTTTATGGGCACTTGAAAGAATGTATATTCTGCTGATGTTGGATGGAGTGTTCCACACATGTCAATTAGAACCTGTTGGTTGATGTTGTCCTTGAGTTATTCTATATCCTTGCTGACTTTCTGTCTAGTTGCTCCATCAGTTGTTGGGAGAGGAGTGTTGAAGCCTCCAACTACAGTTGTGGATTTGTCTTTTTCTCCTTTCTATTCCATCAGTGTTTTCACTTCACGTGTTTTACTGCTGTTATTTTGTGCACACATTTGGGATTGCTACGTCTTCTTGGTGGGTTGACCTTTTATCATTATGTTTGTGCCACTCTGGGCTTCCCAGGTGGCACTAGTGGTAAAGAACCTGCCTGCCAATGCAGGAGACATAAGAGGCCTGGGCTCGATCCCTGGGTTGGGAGGATCCCCTGGAGGAGGGCATGGCAAACCCACTCTGGTATTCTTACCTGAAGAATCCCAAGAACAGAGGAGCCTGGCGGGCTACAGCCAGAGGGTTGCAAAGAGCTGGACACGACTAAAGGAACTTGGCACACATGCTCCACTCTGCTGCTTCTGCTGCTGCCGAGTCGCTGCAGTCGTGTCCGACTCTGTGCGACCCCATAGACGGCAGCCCACCAGGATCCCCCGTCCCTGGGATTCTCCAGGCAAGAACACTGGAGTGGGTTGCCATTTCCTTCTCCAATGCATGAAAGGGAAAAGTGAAAGTGAAGTCGCTCAGTTGTGTCCGACTCTTCGCAACCCCACGGACTGTAGCCCACCAGGCTCTTCTGTCCATGGGATTTTCCAGGCAAGAGTACTGGAGTGGAGTGCCATGGCCTTCTCCCGTGTTCCACTCTAGCTCTCCTAAATTTCTTTGTACTGATGTCTACTTTACTTGATATCAGTGTGGCAGCTGTTGGTTTCTTTTAATCAATGTTTGCATGATATAACTTTTCCCATTCTTTTACTTACAACCTACCTATATTGTTATATTTGAAATTGGTTTCTTACAGACAACATATGGTTGTCATATCTTTTATCCTCTTTGCAATTTCTGTCTTTTAATTCAATGTATTTGGACCATTTACATTTAATGTAATTATTGGTTGAAAATTAAGGTAACTAATCAATATTAATTAATGTAACATAATGTTACATTAATGATAATTAATTATGTTAGGACTTAATCTTTCATTTTATTTTCTGTCTTCTGTTTGTTCTCTTTTTTTTTTTCATTTTTCTGTTTTCTTGATAAAATGTTCCTTGAACATTTTATAGAATTCCATTTCTGTTTATGTATAGTATTTTTGAGTGTATTTCTTTATATAGCTTTTTTAGTGCCTCTTCTAGGTATTACATTATATACACGTAACAGTTCACTGGTGATGGAATTTTTAAGTTTTCTCCCTTAGGATCCTGTAATCACCTCCATTGCAGAATTGATAATATGAGATTTAGTTATCTGTCTTCCTGACTTCTTGAGTGAATGACCTGAATCTTATTCTGTGCCTTATTCATCTTTACTTCCCTAGTGCACACCATGCTGACTGGCATCTAGCAGGAAAGCGTCATCTTCCTGTAACCAGATGGACACAGCTGCCTTTTCCTTCATTCGTCTTCTCTCTTCTCCCTATTACAGGAGGACACTGCCTCCCTCTTATCAAGAGTTTCCTCTCAGTTACTTGGGGACTCAGTCCTTGAATTCTTTTCTGCCCCTCCTCTCTACCAGAACTACTTACTGGGTCACAGTGTCTGCAGTGGGTCTGCAGAGCCACATGTGCTAGGCTCTTTTCAGGCTTTTTCCTGCTGAAGTCTCTTTTCAGAAGACTTACAGCATCGGAGAAAGCAATGGCACCCCACTCCAGTACTTTTGCCTGGAAAATCCCATGGACAGAGGAGCCTGGTAGGCTGCAGTCCATGGGGTCGCTACAGTCAGACACGACTGAGCAATTTCACTTTCACTTTTCACTTTCCTGCATTGGAGAAGGAAATGGCAACCCACTTCAGTGTTCTTGCCTGGAGAATCCCAGGGATGGGGAAGCCTGGTGGGCTGCCATCTATGGGGTCGTACAGAGTCGGACCCGACTGAAGTGACTTAGCTTAGCTTACAGCATTGAAAACTGTTGGTTATTCCACTTTTCTGGAGGTTTCTAATGTCAGATCCTCCTTGTTTCTTGTCCGTCTTCTTCTCAGACTCCTTTGCTGACTGCTCCTCCTCCATCCAGTCTTGAATGTTGGAATGTTTCATCATTTATTCCTGATTTATCTTCCCCACTTCCTCTGTCTGTCTGTCTCTCTCAGGGTGATCTCATCAGTTCCCACAACCTTCAATTTTTATATGCTCACAATTTCTGAAGTTAAATCCTCAGCTCAGAGCTCTCTTCTGAACCACAGACCTGCTTGATTTTTCCACTTGGATGTCTCACAGGCATTTCAGATCCAGTTTGTGCTAAACTGGAGTTCTGGTTTTTGCCACCCCTCTCCCTACCCACACACAAATATGTTCCCCCTGTGATTGTTTCCATTTCTAACCTAGAACTGCCAGACACCCAGTTGTTCAAGTCTGGAAACATCAGACTCATCCTTGATGACGCCCCCGTTCTGCACTCCAATGTTAGTTTTATCTCCAAGTCCTATAAATTCACAGCTGTTAGTCCATCCATCTCACCTCTTTCCATCCTGGCTAGTCTAAACCAGTCCAGTAGGAACCAGCATATCTCTCTTCTTACCCCTCTAGAATACACAGGGATCTTTTTAAAAAGATCAAATCAGATCATCAAAATCAGATCAAGTCATTCCTTAATCTAAAATCTTAAATGGGCTCCCATTCTACTTGGGGTGCAATCCAAAGCCCATAGGGTAGCTGACAGCACCCTACACAGGCTGGCTTCACTCAGGGCTTCCGCTTCACTTCACACTGAAATGGGTCATGGTATTTCCACTCCACGGGTCTTATTTCAGCTCCTCCAGGAAGTTGAGCCCAGGTGGCTTAGGGCCTCCGTAGACCTCTCCTCCCTCATTTTTGGCCCTGCTAATACCTACTCATCTTGGAGGTGCAGCATCAATTCCACTTCACCAGGGAGCCTTCAGTAATCTAACTTGGGTCCTTTGTTAGTCCTTGTCATGATAACCTAACCTTTCTTCTTAGGTCTCATCATAATTTTAGTTATGCATTATATTTATTCTTAAAAATATCTCTACCAACCAGATTGGAAGTTTCCTGAGGGGAAGGGACTGTATTTGATACAGCAAAGATGCTGTGTACTTGCTGAACGGATATGTGAATGGTGCATAATGTTCAGCTGAATTAAGAGTACTTCCTGCTGTCTATTGTTCAGTATCAAAGATGACTTTCGGTCTATTTCTTTTACTGAACACTGTGATTTTTCAAATTAGTCTTATCAGAAGATCAAAAGTGTTGACAAAGAAGACAAAAAACACAGACCCAAGGTCAAAAATTGTAGATAAATACTCAATTGACCTACCTATCTAGGAGAAAAACATTTATCCAATCTCTGTAGAAACGTCAACAACCGCTTTATGCTCAACTGTGTCAAACTCCTTGCAGCCGCATGGACTGTAGCCTGCTAGGCTCCTCTGTCCATGGAGTTCTCCAGGCAAGAATACTGGGGTGGGTTGTCATGCCTTTCTCCAGGGGATCTTCCCAACCCAGGGATCGAGCCCGGGTCTCCTGCATTGGGGGCAGATGCTTTACCGTCTGAGCCACCTGGGAAGCCTTCAGCTTCATGCCAGGGCATACTGAGGTTATAACTTTCCAGAAATCTCTGAAACCAAGAGAACAGATTTCTTCACAGCCTCCCCTTTCACACTGACTGTAATCTCTAGAACTGGAATTGTGACCAGGTTTAATGAATTTGGACATTTAAGGAAAATGGATGTTCAGTCTCATGTTTATTCTTATAATTTTCATACCTTTGACACCCAAACTAGAAATAAGACAGATGATTTGAGAGTCAGATTTCTTGTTTGGGTAAATTAAGGAAGGACACAGAATATGTGTGGCACCTCCTTGCCTGTGACCCTTGGTTTTAACATTTCTGGACACCAGTATTTCTTTGGAAGAAAGTGACGGAGTTAAAAGATTTAAGACAAAGTGCTTCCTGAAAGTACTAAGTACTAAAGGAATTTTTTGGTGGATTTGAAAGGGAGAGATGAATTATATTGCGTATCTTCCCATTCAGTGAAAAAAATGAGTTCTGGGACTTCCCTGGAAATCCAGTGGTTAAAACTCCATGCTTCCACTGCAGAGGGGCATGGGTTCAATCCCTGGTTGGGGAACTAAGATCCTGCATGCCACTCATTGAAGCCAAAAATAAAAGTAAATAAATAAAAGGCAAGTTTAAAAAATGAGTTCTGCCTCTCAAGTGAGGAGGGCGAGCTTGGGCGGTTGGATACAGCAAGTACTTAGTTGAAATTATTATAGCTAAGGTGTAAGGATAAGGCCATGTGATTAAAACATTCAACAAGGAGCAGCCGAGATGGTGTCAACTGCAGACAGCATTTCAGAGACAACAAATACATTAACTCAGGGAAGTAAGGCGCAGGGATCCAAATTGAATGGCTATGTGTGTGTCTGCGGCTTCCAGTAATTACATTATCCACACATATTAGGCAGTCTTTTCATTTTAATTATATAACTGCATTTTTCTCTTTAAATGAGCATGGTTTATCCACTTAAACTGACAGTTTTAATTTTACAGGCAGTGATCATGGGATATAATCTGCAGAGGGAAATTTTCCTACTGGCATCATTTGCTTCTCACAATGAAGAAAAGTTACCTTTTAATCCCCAATCAATATTTGGAGAGCACACAATTAATTGAATAGATGTCCACGTAGCTAACATAAATCTGCCAGTTAAAGAGCCAGTTCTTTGCTTCTTCTTAACGCATACAGTGCTAATAATCTCTCTCAAAAAGAATCTAGTCGTCTGAGAAAAATGCTAAAGCTTCGCTCACCAAGGTGTCAGGATTATAGGTGAGGCTGCTCTGAGTGCCGAATTGCAGTTCTTACTGCTTTTTGTTAACGTTGCTTTCTGATGAAGAAGCATGCAGAACATTCCCATCTCAATTTTCTGCTCTTTACCGTAGAGGTCACTGGATAAGTAACATCAGCTCTGGGTGTAATATTAAAAGCAGATTGCCAATCGTAATGGCCGCTGTTCATTTTCTCCCTTGTTCCTTTTTAATATGACAATTGCATAACAGAAAGCAGAGCTTTTCAGAACCTCTGAAACCATCAGCAGGGCATGCCCATCAGTCACCAAATGAATCAGCTGAATGACATGCAGATGTGAAATAAAAATACAGGAGGTTCTTGCAGCCCAGCTCCACTTCCCTGAGCGCATTTTTCTTCTCGGGATCAGTTTGGTGGATGCTGAAGTTCTTTGCCTGTGAAAATTTATTACCCTCAGAGTCAATCTGCATTCAGGCGGCCAAGTCTGAATAAATAGAGTCATTGTGCTTGTCTGGGATTTGTGGCCAGAGTTCATCCAGTCAACTTGACATTCACATCTCAGGAGATTCATAAAAGCCAACACCCTGGTATGTGCTCTTGATTCCTGCCAAAATTGTGTAGAATTATATAAACAGGAGTTGAAGCAGTAATCAGGACCAGGTTTGAGGGCTGAGGCTCCAAAATCAAGTTTCTGCTACATTAGAAATGACCTGTATCATAGATGGGATTTGTAGCCAACAAGAACTAAAACATTTTTCCATAAAAGTCATTCTCAGAACAATCTTGAATGCCTACTAAATGTCAGATATCGTGCAAGATGCTAGCTTGTCAGTCTTGATGAATTACACATTTGTAATATTCATTATGATCATTTAACCTCAAAAATCCAAAGTACTTTTTAAATGCTGGGAAATGCCCTATTCTCAATGACTGTACAAAAAAGTATGCATTACATATATTAAGTGAGAGTCGCTCAGTCATGTGTGACTCTTTGCGAGCCCATGGAGTGTAGTCTGCCAGGCTCCTCCTTCTCCGGGCCAGAGTACTGGAGTGGTTAGCTGTTCCCTTCTCCAGGGGATCTTCCCAACCCAGGGATCAAACCCAGGTCCCCCATATTGCAAGCAAATTCTTTACCGTCTGAGCCACCAGGGAATGTATATAATATATTACATATATTAAACATAATAGCAAAAATAGAAAAAAGGAGTAGTTTATGTCTGTTTTTATTTTTAATTAATATTGTACCTAAGCTACCTATCCAGTTTAACTATACTGATAGATTGGCTTCTTGTTAATATGGAAACAGAACAGTAACTCTCTTTGAAAACGATCAGATCTTTGTCACATGAAGTAATCATAATTCAAACCTTCAGTCACAGTCAGTGAAACACCAGTATTCACCAGGAGGTTTTTGTCTGTTTATTGGTTTAATGGCCCTAAAGTTTAGTTAGGTAATATTTTATACATAAAATTTTACTATCACCAGAAGCAAATGCAAAATTCCTTTAAGATGGCCAGGTTTATTATATGATGCTATGCTATGCTAAGTCACTTCAGTTGTGTCCGACTCTGTGCGACCCCATAGACGGCAGCCCACCAGGATCCCCCGTCCCTGGGATTCTCCAGGCAAGAACACTGGAGTGGGTTGCCATTTCCTTCTCCAATGCAGGAAAGTGAAAAGTGAAAGTGAAGTTGCTCAGTCGTGTCCAACTCTTAGCAACCCCATGGATTGCAGCCTAACAGGCTCCTCCGTCCGTGGGATTTTCCAAGCAAGAGTACTGGAGTGGGGTGCCATTGCCTTCTCCGTTATTATATGATACCACTCTTTTATTAAACTTTTTATTTTATATCAGAGTATAGCCATTTAACAAACAATATTGTGACAGTTTCAAATAAACTGTGAAGGGACTCAGCCACACGTATTCATATGTCCATTCTCCCCAAAACTCCCCTCCCATCGAGGCTGCCACATAACATCAAGCAGAGTTCCCTGTGCTTTACAGTAGGTCCTTGTTGGTTAACATGACGCCAATCTTTATAAACATCATTTGTGAGAAGCATAAGCATAGATGGGGATACACAAGAATGTAGTTAAATCTTTTTTATGTCAATCAACAGGCATTTCCAAAACTGAAACGGTCAGCCAACCAACATGTCATGGAGCTCAGATATACCAAGGCCCACAATGTTGTCTTCTAACTTTTTTTTCTCAAACCTCCCCTGGGTACCTGAGATTGATGGAAGCTTAGTTGTGTCCACTCAGCTTGGATCATGGGATGTGACTGATTTCAGTCTGAGGATCCCCAGTGGGTATCTGGAAAATGAGAAAATTATGTAGAAATTAAAAGGTGATACATTAAATTTGGGCAAACATACAATTAACACAAAAATGGAGACTCATGGCTTTGTTAAGCTGAAGAATTCAGAGGAAGCTACATTTTGGAAACTAAGCCAGGCTTTTTTAATGGATATCAGAACCACCAAAAGAGACTCCATTCAGAAAACAGAAGAAGATAGGCACGCTCCTCTCAAATGAAGCCGCTAGCCTTGCACAGGTTGGCAGAGGAAGTGGAAATCTGCCTTCAAAGGACTCTGATAAGAGCCCTTTGTCCTGTGACTTTCATGGGTTTTTTCCTTCAGTAGCATTTGCAGAGGTTCAGCCCTTCAGGAGTGGGCGCTGCCTGGAGTCTGTGCTATCACTCATACCCAGCCTTGGGGGCCTTCACGTGGGAGAGGCTCTCCCTACAGTCATTCACATTTCTGGTCCAGATATGCGCTTGGAAAGTTTTATTTGTGTTTGTGTTTTTCCAAGTCTTCTCCAAGTGGAGCCGTTTATCTCAGAAGCACAGCGTTCCTCAGGAGACCCATCTTAGGCTCTTGTTTCTGTAATACGGGGAACAAAATCCTTCGCGGGAATTCAGTGCCCCTGGGCACTTGCAGTTCCATCCTGGGCAGATCTGTAGCTGAAAGTTGTGCTGAGTGAAACAAGACGATCTTTAAGGAACAGATCAAGGACTTACCAGGTGGTCCAGTGGTTAAGACTCCATGCTTCCCCAGCCGGGGTCACAGTTTCTATCCCTGACCAGGGAACTAAGATGCCGCATTCCACAGGGCGTGGCCAAGGAGAAAAAAAAAAGAAGCAGACCAGACAGTTTCTGAAATGTCATCAGACATGGTCCCCTTCTCATAGAAAAGTGCTAGAGTGTGAGGCTGCCGGAATCTGTCTCTGGGGACGTCTCTGGGTCCCTCTCCTTTCTACCTGGACTTTGTTCCTTTTTTAAATCAGTTTTTATTGGAGTATTATCGCTTTACAATGTTGTATTCGTTTCTGCTGTACAACAGAGTGAATCCCTGATACGTATATATCCACTCATTTTTAGATTTCCTCCCCATGTAGATCACCATAGAGCACTGAGTAGAGTTCCCTGTTCTAGTTATCTATTTTATAGTGTTCAGACACTCAGTCGTGTCTGACTCTTTGCAACCCCAAAGACTGTAGCCTGCCAGGCCCCTCTATCCATTGGATTTTTCAGGCAAGAATACTGGAGTGGGTTGCCATTTCCTCCTCCAGGGGAATCTTCCCATCCCAGGGATCGAACCTGCATCTCTTCTGTCTCCTGCATTGGCAGGCTGATTCTTTACCACGAGCGCCACCTGGGAAGCCCTATCCATTTTACACATAGTCTCTATACTGTATATATGTCAATCTCAATATCCCAATTCATCCCACCTTCCCTTCCCCTTTGGTATCCAAAAGTTTGTTCTCTACACCTGTGTCTCTATTTCTGCTTTGCAAACAAGTTCATCTCTAATTGGACTTCATTCTTAAAAGTCCGAGGCAGTTGAAGGAAAAAGACACAATTACACATGTTATGTGCGAAAAGACTTTCAAGTATAAACCATCAAGCAGTGGTCAGTTGAGAGGTGAAAATCCTAACACCAATAGTAAAACAATCAGAAGTACTTCAGCTTTCTCTTATGTTATCTAATTGGCTTGTAAAGTGAAATTAAGAGGCTCTTTCCTAACCATAACAAACCCATTTTTACATTCAAATATTGCTACTTTGTCTAATTCAACAGGATGTGTTGTGAAACAGAAAGCCAGACTTAGATTTTGGTTCTTCAAGCACAGGTTGCATTTTTAACAAAACTATCAAAATATTTGTATGTTCCTTTCATCTTGTCTTCAGACAAGAACAAAGTTACATCTATCTTTCGCACCCCTGGGTCTGGGTTGCATTCACAGTAGCCAATCACGTACTACAGCAAGGGGAAGTGAATGGGACTCCACCAAAGCATGGAATGAAGGTAGCATAAGGACTCTGTTAAAAGCTCCAAGAGGCATTTGGTAAACCTGCCAAAGCAGGGAGTGAGCAATCCCAGTGTCCGCCCGCTCGGCCAAAGATGAGGGTTATTAATGGACCGTCGTCATCCTGGCTGCGCTCAAGGTCTGGCCTGCACTGAAACTGCCCTGTGCGAAGATTCGAGGAGTTATGATTGCCCGAAGCCCTGAAGAGCAGGCCAGAAAGCCAGGCAGCCACGTAGAACCTGCAAGGTCTGGATTGCATCACCCTGCATATTCCCAATTTAGCCTCCCACTCCCAGGAACCAGAAACTGCAATTCAGGTACTACTCAGAGAGGGTCTTGGGGCAGCTCAGCCATCAATAGTTGTTGATCTTATTTGCGTTCACTTTGAAGTTGACAAACATGTGCGCACAGACACACACACACACACACACACACACGGACTCACTCATGTGGAAGGTGCTATTGCCTTGCCAACACTGTCCCAGAATCTAAACACTTCTGCCGCTCTCACTGACCTGAGAATTGACCACTGAGCTTGATCTTTCACCTTCGACCAACAGCACCAGACCTGACCTGGGCGGGCACTTCCTTTACATATGTAGTCCTGTTACAATGAGCCCTGGAGATTAAAAAAAAAAGCTTCCCTGGGGAGTTTCTTGCAGGCTCTAAATAACCAATATGCTTCTGCCTAGAAACCTCTTGAAGAATCAAGATTAGTCTCAAAAACATAAAGCCCTCCCATCTTTAGGTCTTTGGGAGATGACTTAAGAGATGACTCCTGCATGAGCGTGCCCGGAGAGATCTCACCTCCAGGTCTGTCCACATCCACTCTGTGTCCCGCCAGTCCTCTTGGCTGGGACAGGCAGAAACCAAAACGCGTCTGGGCCCCTTCCCTTTAGTCTCTGCCCCGAACAGTCCACAGGTCAGCAAAGGCAGGGCCAGGGCGCTGTCTGGCACTGTGTATGTCCAGTTATCTTACTCTCTGGCTCTGTGGTCACAAGCAAGCCAACTTCAGAGAACCTCTGCTTCAGTATCTTAATGTCAGTAGACAAAAGTGCTAAACTAGATTTTAAAAAAATTTTTTTAAACAAAGAACCTAAAAAAAAAAATGGGCAGAAGACCTAAATAGACACTTTCTCAAAGAAGGCATACACATGGCCAACAGACACATGAATAAATGCTCAACATTGCTAATTATTAGAGAAGTGCAAATCATAAACTACAATGAGGTATCGCCTCACACCAGTCAGAATGGCCATCATCAAAGAGTCTGCAGATAATAAATGGAGAGGGTGTGTAGAAAAGGGAACCTCCCACACTATTAATGGGAATGTAAACTAGTGTAGCCGCTGTGGAGAACGGTAAGGAGAGTCCTTTAAAAACTAAAAATAGAATTAACCGTATGATCCAACAATCCCAGTCCTGGGCATATATCTGAAAAAGATTCAACGCTAACTGGAAAAGACACATGCACCCCAGTGTTCAGAGCAGCACTATTTGTAATAGCCAGGACCCAGAAGCAGCCTAAGTGTCCATGAATAGATGAATGGATAAAGAAGATGCGGTATATATACACAATGGAGTATTAGTCATAAAAAAGAATGAAATAATGCCATTTGAACCCACAGGGATAGGCCTAGAGATTACCATACTGAGTGAAGTCAGTCAGAGAGAGAGAGACAAATACCATATGATGTCACCTACATGTGGAATCTAAAAAAGGCTGATACAGATGAACTTACATGCAAAACAGGAACAGACTCACAGACATAGAAAACAATCTTGTGGTTACCAAATGGGAAGAGGGGAGAAATAAATGAGGAGTTTAGGATTAACCACTATATACAGAATGGATGAACAACAAGGATATACTGTACAGCACAGGGAACTATATTCAGTATCTTGTAATAACCTATAATGAAAAGGAATCTGAAAATACATACATATGCATATGTATTTGTGTATAAAATATATATGTATGAATCACTTTGCTGGGTACCTGAAATTAACACAATACTATTGTAAATCACCCATACTTCAATTTTTTAGAAGTATTTTAATATAAATAGATATTTGCATAAAATTATTAAACTATATATTTTAACATCTTCCCCTTCCCTTCCTCCTCTTCCTCTTCCCCTTCTCTCCACAAATGTTCTTTATTTACATTGCTGGAAGTTTTTTTTTTAATTTATTTTTAAATTTTTTTTTCAATGCCATTCTCCCAAATCATCCCACCCTCACCCTCTCCCACAGTGTCCAAAAGACTGTTCTATACATCTGTGTTAATTTACTTATTTTTTAATTGGAGGATAATTGCTTTACAGAATTTTGTTGTTTTCTGTCAAACCTCAACATGAATCAGCCATGCTTGCTTGCTTGCTAAGTCGCTTCAGTCGTGTCCGACTCTGTGCAACCCCACAGACGGCAGCCCACCAGGCTCCCCTGTCCCTGGGATTCTCCAGGCAAGAACACTGGAGTGGGTTGCCATTTAGGTATACGTATATTCCCTCCCTTTTGAACCTCCCTCCCATCTCCCTCCTCATCCCACCCCTCTAGGTTGATTCAGGGCCCCTGTTTGAGTTTCCTGAGCCCTATAGCAAATTCCCATTGGCTATCTATTTTACATATGATAATGTAAGTTTCCATGTTACTCTCTCCATACATCTAACCCTCTCCTCCCCTCTCCCCATGTCCATAAGTCTATTCTCTATGTCTTTTTCTCCATTTCTGCCCTGTAAATAAATTCTTAAGTACCATTTTTCTAGATTCCATATATATGTGTTAGAATATGATATTTATCTTTCTCTTTCTGACTCACTTCACTCTGTATAATAGGTTTTAGGTTCATCCATCTCATTAGAACTGACTCAAATGTATTCCTTTTTATGGCTGAGAATATTTCATTGTGTATATGTACCACAACTTATCTATCCATTCATATGTCAATAGACATCTAGGTTGCTTCCATGGTCTAGCTATTGTAAATAATGCTGCAGGGAACAATGGGTTACATGTATCTTTTTCAATTTGGGTTTCCTCAGGGTATATGCCTAGGAGTGGGATTTCTGGGTCATGTGGTGGTTTTATTCCTAGTTTTTTAAGGAATCTCCGTACCGTCTTCCATAGTGGCTGTATCAATTTACATTCCCACCAACAGTGCAAGAGTGTTCCTTTTTCTCCACACCCTCTCCAGCATTTATTGTTTGTAGACTTTTTGATGATGGCCATTCAGACTGGTGTGAGGTAATATCTCATTGTGGTTTTGATTTGCATTTCTCTAGTAATGAGCAATGTTGAGCATCTTTTCATGTGTTTGTTAGCCATTTGTATGTCTTCTTTAGAGAAATGTCTGTTTAGGTTGGGCTTCCCTGGTGGTTCAGACGGTAAAGTGTCTGTCTGCAATGCAAGAGACCCGGGTTCGATCCCTGGGTCGGGAAGATCCCATGGAGAAGGAAATGACAGCCCACTCCGGTACCCTTGCCTGGAAAATCCCATGGATGGAGGATCCTGGTAATCCATGGGGTCACAAAGAGTCATACACAAGTGAACGACATCACTTTCACTTTTTCCCACTTTTTGATTGGGTTGTTTGTTTTTCTGGTATTGAGTTGTATGAGCTGCTTGAATATTTTGGAACTTAATCTTCTGTCAGCTGTTTCATTTGCTATTATTTTCCCCCATTCTGAGGGTTGTCTTTTCACCCTGCATATAGTCTCCTTTGCTGTGCAGATCAGGTCCCACTTGTTCACTTTTGTTTTTATTTCCATGCTTTAGGAGGTAGATCATAGAGGATCTTGCTTTGATTTATATCATCGAGTGTTCTGCCTATGTTTTCCTCTAAGAGTTTTATAGTTTCTGGTCTTACATTTAGGTCTTTAATCCATTTTGAGTTTATCTTTGTGTATGGTGTTAGGAAGTGTTCTAATTTCATTCTTTTACATGTAGCTGTCCAGTTTTCCCAGCACCATTTATTGAGGAAGCTGTCTTTGCCCCATTGTATATTCTTGCCTCCTTTGTCAAAAATAAGGTACCCATAGGTGCATCGGTTTATTTCTGGGCTTTCTATCTTGTTCCATTGGTCTGTATTTCTGTTTTTGTGCCAGTACCATACTGTCTTGATGACTATAGCTTCATAGTATAATCTGAAGTCAGGAAGGTTGATTCCTCTTAGCTCCATTCTTTCTCAAGATTGCTTTGGCCATTCAGGATCTTTTGTATTTCCATATGAATTGTGACATTTTTTGTTTTAGTTCTGTGAAAAATGTCATTGGTAATTTGATAGGGATCACATTGAATGTATAGATTGCATTTTGTAGTGTAGTCATTTTCACAATATTGATTCTTCCTACCCGGGAACATGGAATATCTCTCCATCTGTTTATGTCACCTTTGATTTCTTTCATTAGTGTCTTACAATTTTCTGTGTACCGTTCTTTTGTCTCCTTAGGTAAGTTTATTCCTAGATATTTAATTCTTTTTGTTGCAATGGTGAATGGGATTGATTCCTTAATTTCTGTTTCTGATTTTTCACTGTTAGTATATAGAAATGCAAGAGATTTCAGTGTATTGATTTTGTGTCCTGCAACTTTGCTAAATTCACTGATTAGCTCTAGTAATTTTCTGATACTGTCTTTAGGGTTTTCTATGTACATTATCATACCATCTGCAAACAGTGAGAGCTTTACTTCTTTTCTGATCTGGATTCCTTTTATTTCTTTTTCTTCTCTGATTGCTGTAGCTAGGACTTCCAGAACTATGTTGAATAATCGTGGTGAAAGTGAACACCTTTGTCTTGTTCCTGATCTTAGGGGGAATGCTTTCAGTTTTTCACCATTGAGAATAATGTTTGCTGTCGGCTTATCATACATGGCCTTGACTTTGTTGAGGTAGGTTCCTTCTATGCCCATTTTTTGAAGAGTTTTAATCATAAATGGGTGCTGGATTTTGTCAAAGGCTTTTTCTGCATCTGTTGAGATTATCATATGGTTTTCATTTTTCAATTTGTTAATATATATCACATTGATTTGCATGTATTGAAGAATCCTTGCATCCCTGGAATAAACCCAACTCGATCATGTTATATAAGCTTTTTAATGTGTTGCTGAATTCTGTTTGCTAAAATTTTGTTGAAGATTTTTGCATCTATGTTCATCAGTGATATTGGCCTGTAGTTTTCTTTTTTTGGTGTGGTCTTTGGTTTTGGTATCAGGGTGGTGGTGAATTCGTAAAATGAGTTTGGAAGTGTTCCTTCCTCTGCGATTTCTTGAAAGTTTTAGAAGGATAGGCATTCGCTCTTCTCTAAATGTTTGATAGAATTCTCCTGTGAAGCCATCTGGTCCTGGGCTTTTGTTTTTTTGGAAAATTTTTTATCACAGCTTCAATTTCAGTGCTTATAATTGGGTTGTTCATAATTTCTATTTCTTCCTGGTTCAGTCTTGGAAGATTGAACTTTTTTAGGAATCTGTCCATTTCTTCCATGTTATCCATTTTATTGTCATATAGTTGTTCATAATAGTCTCTTATAATCCTTTGTATTTCTGCATTGTCTGTTGTAACCTCTCCTTTTTCATTTCTAATTTTGTTGATTTGATTCTTCTCTCTTTTTTTCTTGATGAGTCTGGCTAAAGGTTTATGAATTTTGTTTATCTTCTCAAAGAACTGGCTCTTAGTTTTACTAATCTTTACTGTTGTTTCTCTGATTTCTTTTTCATTTATTTCTGCTCGGGTCTTTATGAGTTCTTTCCTTCTGCTAATTTTGGGAGGTTTTTGTTCTTTTTCCAGTTGTTTTAGGCGCAAAGTTAGGTTATCTACTCTATGTTTTTCTTGTTTCTTGAGGTAGGATTGTATTGCTATAAACTTCCCTCTTAGAACTGCTTTTGCTGCATTCCATGGGTTTTGAGTTGTTGTGTTTTCATTGTCATTTGTTTCTAGAAATTTTTTTATTTCCCTTTTGATTTCTTCAACAACCTGTTAGTTATTTAGAAATATATTGTTTAATCTCCATGTGTTTGTGTTTCTTACGGTTTTTTTCTTGTAATTGATATCTAGTCTTATAGCCTGTGGTCAAAGAAGATGCTTGATACAATTTCAGTTTTCTTAAATTTACTGAGGTTTGATTTGTGACCCAAGATGTGGTCTATCCTGGAGAATGTTCCATGTGCACTTGAGAAGAAAGTGTATTCTTCTGCATTTGAATGGACTGTCCTGAAGATATCAATGAAATCCATCTCATCTAATTTAAGACTTGTGTTTCCTTATTAATTTTGTTTTAATGATCTGTCCATTGGTGTGAGTGGGGTGTTAAAGTCTCCTACAGTTATTGTGTTACTGTCAATTTCTTCTTTTATGTCTGTTAGTGTTTGTCTTATGTATTGAGGTGCTCCTATGTTGGGAGCATAGATATTTACAATTGCTCTGTCTTCCTCTTGGATTGATCCCTTGATCATTATGTAGTGTCCTTCCTTATATCTTGTAATATTCTTTATTTTAAGGTCTATTTTGTCTGATATGAGGATTGCTACTCCAGCTTTCTTTTGCTTCCCATTTGCATGGAATATATTTTTCCATCCTCTCACTTTCAGCCTATATGTGTCTTTAGGTCTGAAGTGGGCTTCTTGTAGACAGCATATATATGTGGGTCTTGTTTTTGTATTCATTCAGCCAATCTGTATCTTTTGGATGAAGCATTTAATCTATTTACATTTAAAGTAATTATTGATATATATGTTCCTATTGCCATTTTCTTAATTGTTTGGGGTTGATTTTGTAGATCTTTTTCTTCTCTTGTATTTCTTGACTATACAAGTCCCTTTAACATTTGTTATAAAGCTGGTTTGATGGTACTGAATTCTCTTAACTTTTGCTTATCTGAAAAGCTTTTTATTTCTCCATCAATTTTGAATGAGATCCTTGCCAAGTATAGTGATCTTGGTTGTAGATTTTTACCTTTCAGTACTTTAAATATATCCTGCCATTCCCTTCTGGCCTGCTGAGTTTCTGCTGAAAGATCAGCTGTTAAACGTTTGGGGTTTCCCTTGTAGGTTACTTGTTGCTTTTCCCTTGCTGCTTTTAATATTCTTTCTTTGTGTTTAGTCTTTATTAGTTTGATTAGTATGTGACTTGGCATGTTTCTCCTTGGGTTTATCCTGTATGGGACTCTTTGTGCCTCTTGCACTTGACTATTTCCTTTTCCATGTTGGGGAAATTTTCAACTATAATCTCTTCAAAATTTTTCTCATACCCTTTCTTTTTCTCTTCTTCTTCTGAGACCCCTATAATTCGAATGTTGGTGCATTTGATATTGTCCCAGAAGTCTCTGGGACTATCCTCAGTTCTTTTCATTCTTTTTACTTTATTCTGCTCTTCAGAAGTTATTTCCACCATTCTATCTTCCAGCTCACTGGTTCGTTCTTCTGCCTCAGATGTTCTGCTATTGATTTCTCCTAGAGTATTTTAAATTTCAGTCATTGTGTTGTTTGTCTCTGTTTATTCTTTAATTCCTCTAGGTTTTTGTTAATTGATTCTTGCATTTTCTCCATTCTGTTTTCAAGGTTTTGGATCATCTTTACTATCATTATTCTGAATTCTTTTTCAGGTAGTTTGCCTATTTCCTCTTCATTTATTTGGACTTCTGTGTTTCTAGTTTGTTCCTTCATTTGTGCAGTGTTTCTCTGCCTTTTCATTATTTTTTTTAAACGTATTGTGTTTGAGGCCTCCTTTTCCCAGGCTCCAAGGTTGAATTCTTTCTTCCTTTTGGTTTCTGCCCTCCTAAGTTTGGTCCAGTGTTTTGTGTAAGCTTTGTACACGGGGAGGTTTGTGCTGAGTTTTTTCCTGTTGGTTTGTTTTTCCTCTGATGGGCAAGGCTGAGTGAGGTGGTGTCTCATTCAGCGTCTGCTGATGATTGGGTTTGTATTTTTGTTTTGTTTGTCATTCATATGAAGCGTCCTTCACGGGGTGATACTGGTGGGTGGGTGATGCCGGGTTTTGTATTCGAGTGGTTTCCTTTGTGTGAGTTCTCACTATCTGACATTTCCTAGGGTTAGTTCTCTGGTAGTCTAGGGTCTTGGAGTCAGTGCTCCCACTCCAAAGGCTCAGGGCTTGATCTCTTTGTTATAAAGAGTAATAGTCCAATGGAAGCGAGGTGTAGAGTGAGGCCTGAGGTAAATGTGCAGGACTCCTGTGCTTTCCGAGCTGACCCCTCTCCCCCAGTCTCCAAGTTTGCATCTACATTGCTGGAATTTTTTAGGCTTATTTATATAATAAAAGGAGAGGAGTACAGGAAGAAGCCAGAAAATTGATTTATCTAAGTAAAGGCAAGTAGCTAATGCTAGAAGAATAGATCTAAAAGTCAGAGGAAGAGGTGAGAATAGTGAGCTGGCGACTTAGGGGAGAGAGGCAGAGAGAGGGCAACAGAGAGAGAAGGACAAGAAAGACTGGTGGTTTACCACCTGTCCAGAGATGGGGAGTCCCATAGAGTAAAACGGTCTCTTATTTAGTACCTTGATAGAAGCTTTTACTGAAAAATGCCGCAAGGAAAAAAAAATGAATTTCTTTTTTTTTTTTTTTTTAAGAAGAAGGGGGAGGAACAGACTTTCTTTATGTTGCTCATTGATACATTTTCTTACAGCATTTTAATTCATTCCAAGGTCAATTTGCAAGATTTTTTTTAATTTAATTAATTTATTACTTGGCCGTGCTGGGTCTTTGTTGCTGCATGCGGGCTTTTTCTGGCTGTGGCGAGTGGGGGCCGCTCTGTATTTGCAGTGTGCAGGCTTCTGGTTGCAGTGGTTTCCCTTGTTGCACAACATGGGCTCTGGGCATGCAGGCCTCAGGGTTGCCGCACACGGGCTCACTGGTTGCGGTTCCCAGGCTCCAGAATGCAGGCTCAGTACTTGTGGTGCTCGGTCCTAGTGGCTCCATGGCCTGTGGGACCTTCCCCAGTGGTGCTAGAGGTAAAGAACCCACCTGCCCCTGCAGGAGACGTAAGCAACTTGGGTTCTGTCCCTGGGTGGAAGAGATTCCTGGAGAAGGAAATGGCAACCCATTCCAGTATTCTTGCCACAGAAATCTCATGGACAGAAGAGCCTGGCAGGCTGCAGTCCATTGGGCCACAAAGAATTGGACATGACTGAGTGACTGAGCGTGTACACACACGCACATACATGTGGGATCTTCCCAGGCCCAGGGATGGAACCCATGTCTCCTGCATTGGCAGGCAGATTCTTAACTAGAGCCAGCAGGGAAACCCCAAAATGAATTTCTTGTAAGAAAGTAGGTACATAGAGCATGCCATTTTGATTTTTAACAAAATAATAGTTCAGCAAAGATTTTTCACATCTTCTTACCTGGCCAGCTGCAGTCCATGGGGTCACAGAAGAGTTGGACATGACTTAACAGACTAAACAACAACAACAACTTACCTAAAAGAGTAACTGGCAATTGAAGGGTAATGCCTGTTTAAACACAAAAGACTGACTTTCTCATTCTTTTAAAATTAAGGGGAAAAAAAAAAAAAAACCCTCTTTGGTTTGTAATTATACCAACAAAAGCTTGAATAAACTTTAAAATCTGTGAGAGACTTTTAAATCTGTTGCTGATTTTGAGTTCTCATCCTCTGACACAAATCTTTTTAGTAATGAAGTCAAATGGAGTGAATGAATGAATGAGAGAAAGTTAATCCATCCTCCGTCAGGGCTTTGGCAGAAACACCATCATGTCTTGGTCACCTAGGGACATTATATTTGTCAAGTATCTATGTGCCCTGTGCTGTTGGTAGACCTTGTACTATACCAAGAGTTGTTCAGTCATGTAACTGGTACCCACTTCCTGTCCTTAAGGAGCTGGTATCTAGCCTCCCTCAGTCTGGTCCTTTATACAGCGAATTCCTAGATGCCCAGGTAGAAGAGGCTACTTGCTCTAGGACAGTGATGCCACAGCTCTTGAAGCACAAGTTGCTCCCCAAGACCTGGCAAAGAGCTGAGTGTCACCCAGCTTGCTTCTGCCCGCCCCTCACCCACCCTCCCCAACCCCTGCCACACTAATAGCCTAATGCATGGCTGTGGGTCTTCCTGCCATTACCCACCCACCGCAGATTGACCTCTTAGCACCATTTACCACCCGCTTTACCATATAGACCTCCCCCAGGAATCCACCAGGACTCTCTGACCCACGGCATTGCCCTCATGGTCTGTTTGGCCCATCACTCTAGGTGCCTGTATCATCCAGGCCCTCCCCGGGGCCCTCACCTCCTGGGAGGAATCTGACATCCGTCACTGTGGTTGGAGGACAGCCCCTGGGGCGTGTGCTCACACGATCCCCACACCTTCCCTTCTTTCTCCTAACCCTTAGCAGCTGCCCCCAACTCTTCTCTTGTGATGGCAAACCCCTCCTGGATGCAGAAGGGGCAGCATGGCAAATGTCACCATTGTTCATAGAGTTGTCTCTAGAGTAAAATGTCCTGGAAATGCTCACTGGAGACAAGAGTGCCTCTTAATCCCTCTCAGAAGGTTTGAATTGCCAAGTTAGGATGGCCACCAACCTTAAGTAGGCCCCCAGATCAGTACCTTGGTAACAGAATCCAAATTTTAAGATAATGTTATCCAGCAGACCATCTGGTATCATCAACTCTAATCAGCACTTTCCATAGGATATAACAAGTACTAATAAGTGTCAGTTGCTATCTTTATCAAGTCCCTGGTTCAGTTCAGTTCAGTTCAGTCGCTCAGTTGTGTCCAACTCTTTGCAACCCCATGAATCGCAGCACGCCAGGCCCCCCTGTCCATCATCAACTCCCGGAGTTCACTCAAACTCATGTCCATCGAGTTGGTGATGCCATCCAGCCATCTCATCCTCTGTCGTCCCCTTCTCCTCCTGCCACCAATCCCTCCCAGCATCAGAGTCTTTTCCAATGAGTCAACTCTTCGCATGAGGTGGCCAAAGTACTGGAGTTTCAGCTTTAGCATCAGTCCTTCCAAAGAACACCCAGGACTGATCTTCTTTAGAATGGACTGGTTGGATCTCCTTGCAGTCCAAGGGACTCTCAAGAGTCTTCTCCAACACCACAGTTTAAAAACATCAATTCTTCAGTGCTCAGCTTTCTTCACAGTCCAACTCTCACATCCATACATGACCACCGGAAAAACCATAGCCTTGACTAGATGGACCTTTGTTGGCAAAGTAATCCCTGGTAGACATGCGAATCAAAGCCATGCAGTTAAAACAACCAGTCAAAATTTCTCTAAAGAAAAGTGTATCCTAGCTTTTCAAGATAGTAAAATAGAGAAAGAATATGCAGCTAAGAGGAAAAAGTGCATTTCAGCAAAGCTCTGAAATCAGAGCCGTGGCGCATAATAGCGTTTGTTATCACTAGAAGTTACTACTCACATGCTACCTCGAGTCCCACTGCAGGTGCTGTCCATCCACGGCAGGCTCTTTCCAGCAGAGTGAGGATGAGCTGAGATCTCTGCCTTTAGTGATCTTCAGGGGACTTGAGTTTTAGCCAAGACTAAATTCCCGTGAAACAGATGGCAAGTTCCCCAGAAAAGAATAGACCCCAGCTCTAAGCCATGTTCTGACCTGGAGCTCTGAGAGTTGGAGGGTCAACAGGAGCCTGAGTGGTCAAGGCAGTCTTCATAAAAAGGACCTCAGGTTGTAGGCAGACTCCAAACAGAAGACAAGCTGGAGGAAGAACAGGAGAAGCACCGACCTGATTTAAAGAGACACCAAGAGTCGGGGTGGTTTGTCCACAAATGACCACATTCAGCTGTTTGCTTTTTTTTTGGCAAGTTCCTCAGTTCCTGAAATTCTGTGCTGCTCATTCTGATCATGTTTATATATGTAGAGTCATCTTTATTCAAGTGACCATATGTTGTGCCCCAAGAAAGCAGGATTTTCTCCTCTTGTCCATGACACTCATCTGGTTAGCATCCCATTTCACTCTCAAAACTGTTCTTATTTGGATGATAAATCATAGTGTCATGCCTGACTCTGCCTGACCCCTGTAGGGTACAGGATAAGGTCAAAGTCCACTGAGCAAAATGCTTCCTAGACAGCATTTCTAGAAATCTAAAAATGCAAAGTACTCATTATTACTTGAAAAGAAAAGAAATAGATCTTTCCTTTGTCTTGCAAGTATTGCTAAATGGATTGGAAAACACCAAATGGAAACTCGCAACATAAAGTTAAAGACACTCATCAGCTAGGACCAAAATGAAAACCAACAGCATAAAAATTAAGTTAATGAAACATAAAATGTGCTAATAGAGGTAGAAGGAAATTAAACAGGGAAATAAGTTAATAAATGCAAGTTTCAACTTGAAGAAGAATGGCAAGAAAATACTAAGGCCTTACCAGCCAGAATTCCTAGAAAGATGTGAGTGTCCGTGTAAATTTCATAGCCTGCTTCAATTAGAGCCAAACACAAATGAACTAAGATTAGCTGTGATCGTGTTTATTCAAGTAATTAAATGTGGAGGCAAGCCTAACACAATGATGGGATGCGATTGTAATTACTGCTGCAGTGGTACCTCCTTGACTGTCCTGGTCGTAAACCTGATGCTGGGTAGCAGATGGAGGTCATGCCCACTTGAAGTGCAGAGACAGAAGTGTGTGCTCCCCAGCTGGAGTCTAGATCTGCTTCTCTTAGACCAATACCAAAATGCAGATCCAGAAAACCAAACCATCTCTCTCCTTGTGATTGTCACTTGCCGAAAACATATTGATGTTGTGTTCTTAACTGGCATTTAACAGTTTTGTCTCACAAATCCAATTGTCTACTCGGCATCTCCTCTTGACATCCCGTAAGCAACTGGAACCTTGCACACCCAAACTTTTGGAGGGGCAGTGGGGAGATCTTAGCATTTTTTTAAATGCAGTTTTAAAAGTTACTTTCCATTTGCAGTTACTGACAAATATCGGCTGTATTCCCCATGTTGTGCAATACCTCCTTGAGCCTATCTTACACCCAGTCCTTTAACCTCCCCCGCCTCCCTCCCCCTGGTAACCACTACTTTGTGCTCTATATCTGGGTGTGTTTCCTTTCTGTTATATTCACTAGTTTCTTGAATGTTTTAGAGTCCGTGTGTAAGTGACATCATACAATATTTGTCTCTCTCTATCTGACATAACTTCACTAAGCATAATGCCTTCCAAGCTCATCCATGTTACTGCCAACGGCAAAGTTCCATTCTTTTTGGTGGCTGAATAATATTCTATCATATACGCGTACCATTTCTTCTTTATCCATCCATCTGGTAATGAACATTTAGGCTGTTTCCATGTCTTGACTATTGTGAACAGTGCTGCCGTGAACACTGGGGTGCATGCATCTTTTCAAATTAGAGTTTTTTACATACCCAGACCTAAACTCTGCCTTTGTCCTGCTTCCGCCCCATCTTGCCTGTCCACGTCAGTGGTTCTCCATCCATACCACATGCTCATGCCAGGAACCTGGGACTCATTGCTGACGGCCCCCACCCCCAACATTCAGTCAGTCACTACTTCTTCAAGCCTACCTCCAAAATGTACCATGAACTCTCTCCATCTCCACTGCTCCCATGCACTTCCCTTACCTGGATCACTGCAAGTGACCTTCAACTTTGTCCCTTCCTGTCCCAATCCATTTGCCACACAGAAGGCAGAGGGGTATTTGAAAAGTGTAAGACATATTGCCTTTCTCCCTACTCTTTTTCTTTAAATTACAGATTCACCGAAAGTTGCAAAGAACATACAGTCAGGTCCCACACATCCTTCTCTCAGCTTCCCCTCATGTCAACCTTTCAGTGACTTCATAGTGCTGTGGATAATGTCCAAAATCCTTAACCTGACCTCCACAACCTGCCACTGTCTCCACCGCTCACTAACGTGCCTGACAGCAACCTTGCTGTAGCTCCTCAACTAAGCAGGGATCCAGGCCTGCCTCGGGCCTCTGCTACTGAACAGTTGTCCCTTCCTCCTTCTGCATTCATGCTTTTCTTATTCAACAATGTTACCCCTCCTTAGAGAGCCTTTCTTGTACATTCATCCCAAACAAGGACCCTTCACATTCTGGTTCACAGCTCCCATCCCCTTTGTCCATAGCCCTCGTCATCTAGAATGCTTCTGCGTGTTTAACTGTTTGCATCTGGCTCACCTGGAGGTTCCAAGTACAGTGTTGCGAAAGCCTTGTCTGTTGTGACCGTCACCCACGCCGAGCCCAGTACCTGCACATAACAGGTACATCAGATTGCTTTATGGTTCTGCCCACATGTTCTGTTTCTGTCAATAAGAAAGAAACTGGATCTTGCTGAGGCCTCTCTGAATTCCAGTCTTTTCCCTTTGTTTTCTCCCCACTCCAGTATCCATGAACTTGTTCACCACTGTACCCAGTTACAGTAAGAGCACTTAATTTCCTCTTTAACTTCCCATCGATAACAGATTGTGACTGGTAACTCATCTAGTGTACACTGAAACCTGCAAGTCTACTGATTAGGCTCCCAAGCAGCAGCTTCCTATAATAAAGACAGAAAAGATGTCATTGCTTGAAGAGAACCTAGAAAATGATTATTTCTGGCAGAAAACTTGTTTTGACTCATAGACTTACCCTTCAGAGTCATTCATGAATGAGTAATGAACTCAGGAAAGTCAATGATGCATGCTCTTAACCCTCTCAATCTATTCTGCTGAGAGCTGAATAAAAAGAAAGTTACAAGAGAAGATGATGATTTAGGAAGAGAGAAATACGGTTGTGTAATGTACAAGTCTTAAGAAAAGGAAAGTGGGCAATTCATCTAGTTTACTATGAGTAGTTTTTCAGGCTTCAATCATGAGTCACCTAAGTAATTTTTCTCTGCTGTTTAATTCCAATGTTTATTTATTTTATTATTTTCCAACAGTAAAATAAAATAGTATGCAACTGCCAAAGTTTAAGGCAAAAAAAAAAAAAAAAGTTGGTGGTCTTTGCTCTGGCATATAACATAGAGTTTTAATGCCATAAGGTTTTTTTTCTCAAGGAGTTATTTAAAACATTTAAGATATTCTCATCTCCTTTCTTGATGGATGATGAGCCATCTTCTGTTAAGTTTTTAATGATGGGGAATAACTACAAATTAAAAGCAGGCATTAAAAATAGTGGAGCATGCAGTTGTGTGGACAGACTGCAGAGTGACTGGTGAGGTGCAGGATGTCTAAGCCTGGAAGGACCTGTTGGTCCCAGGGTCATGTCTATCTGCAGCCCTTGCTCCCAGCTTCAGCTCAGCTTGCATTAGAGGCCTCGCCCACATCAGTCCTATGGACTTATTCTCAGCAGGTGCTACCACCTGGGAAGCACCCATTCGTAGGTATTCTAGTGACAGGCATCTGAGTTCTGTTGGGGGTTTGTTTTGCTTTGCTTTTGCTTCTTAAGTCATCTTCCATAGACCACACATCAACAAGCGCTGTGTTTTCCTTATCACAAAAGCCAGTGGGAAGTATTTGCAGGCAGGAGAGGAAGGAATCAATAGACTTTTTTAAAAATTGACATCCAGGGCTGGGGGAAGATTCAGATGCCACGCGAGAGATTTCTGTTGAACTTTTAGTCGCATCTCCTGTGATTTTTGTTATTCCAGGACGAGTCCATCTCCCACACCTCCTACTGAGGCGATGCGGAGAGACTGTGCTAATAACATATGCCATCTTTCCTCTGGGGAGTTCCAGATGCTTTTTTGTATACTTAGCCCAACAGAGTCAGGAGTGACTGAAGTTCTTTTCAGGGATACCTTCCAACTTGAAGGCCATCTTGCCGAGTGAGGAGAGACCCCCTTAGGAGGGAACCAGGGAACAACCGTGGCTGCCCGGCACCAGCTGAGTGTTCTGTGAATGTGCTTCTGGGGCGGCCCTCACAGAGGAAGGAGAGAGAGGAGAGAGAAGGGTGTGCCTCCTCTGCGGTGTCCTGGGGGAGCCTGGACTCCAGACCTTGCACCAGCCTCTCACCTCCTCCCCCTGCCTCATTCCGCTCCCTCACATGTCCCCATGAAGAGAAAGCACAGCGCACATTCTTGTTTCCTGTCTTGAATGGGTGACATGACCCTAGAATGCCAGGACACTCGGGCTTTCACTGCCTGGAATCCAGGAAGGGAGGAAGGGGCAGCTGCCCCTCGGATTGTCCCCAGGACCTGGACCTCGACTGGCTCCCTCAGCATCCATTCAGGGAGGGAAAGGTCGTTTGAAAACCAAGGTCTGGGTTGAGGACCAGAATACAGGTCCATAATATAAATAAAAGGCAGAACCTGTCCCAGGGCATAAGACTCTCCACTCCCAGTTCAACAGATGTTATGTTTTTTTCTAACTCACTGTGGCTGTGTCACTTGCAGACTTATCTAAGTTTCTCGTATCATTTTCTGTCCCTGGTGCTGAGCCCAGAGCTCATGCTCCCTGGCTTCTTCCTTTCAAATCTGCCTTTCGTTTCTACTTTGCCGCAGTGTCTCCACAGAGACGTCCTTGTCATTTTAAGGGGAGAGTTTCTGATTCTACCAGGGATGCTCCTGACTTTTAAAAGTCGTTAGCACCCTCGGGGCAGGCACTAAACGCCAGTAGTGAGCCCCTCGTGAGTGTGACACACAGGAACACGCCCAACTCAAACCCAGACGCTCTTGGCACTGGGGCGAGGGGAGCCCAGGTGAGAAGCACTGCTGGGGGCTCAGACAGGCCCTTTCTCTGCCATCTAGCCCAAGACCAGCAGGGCCCCCGCCCCCCGGACCACAGTTCTGTGGGAAGGACCCCCTAAGTGATGTCTTTGTTGGCGTTCACTCTGCAGATATTCCCAGAGCACCTGTTATCCACTCCACACACTGTTTGAGGATCTGTAGAACCCTGGTGGCTCAGACGGTAAAGAATCTGCTTGCAGTACAGGAGACCCAGGTTCAATCCCTGGGTCAGGAAGATCCCCTGGAGAAGGAAATAGGAATCCACTCCAGTGTTCTTACCAGAGAGTCCTGGTGGGCTACAGTCGGTGGGTCACAAAGAGTCAGACACGACTGAGTGACTAAAGATCCACCAGCCATTAGTCATCACTCATGTCCACCCCTTCTTAGCTCTGTCCTTCTTAGCTGTCTGTCCCTAGTCTGTCCTTCTTAGCTCTGTCCTTTTTTAAAAAATTATTTTTAATTGGAGAATAATTGCTTTACAATATTGGACTGGCTCCTGCTTCACCATTTTATTTGCATGTTATCTCATCAGTGTCTGCAAGTCATCCCTGGACCTCCGTTCTAACTCTCTGGAGACTCAGCTTGTCCAGGACAGTGACCACTTCTGCTTTTGCCTTTGCATCCCTTAGCGCCCAGGGCAGTCATCCTCTGTGTAGCAGGAATTCAGTAAGTGTTGGTCTGACTGCCTGATCCAAGGACACGCTACTATCACCAAGGGTATCTTTTGTCTCTGTAATAGGGATAATGGTACTGATGTGTCCTTTCTTCTAATCTGAAGATTCTATTTTGTCTGCCTCCTGTGAAGAAGAAGAGCATGGGAGACCTTATTGTCTCTGATAAACAGTAAACCTTGACACCTGTTGGGTCAAAAGTGAAGACGGACCATGTACACTCCTTGTCTCCTGTGTGGACCCTGAGGAGGCCTTGGTCTTTGAGGCCATACTTTGATCCCCTCCCCGTGTGACTTCTCATCAGAGAAGAGAGTGTGCTCTCTGCCTTCCATAGATTCGGGGGAAGCCAAGTGAGCAAAAAAAAAAAGAACAGGAAAGGGAAAGTGAGTGAGAAACTGGGAGAACCTGAAGGAGAGGTGGAGGCCTCCTTATTTTCTTTTTTCTTTTTTTATTATGGAAATTTTAAAACACATACAAAATTTCCCAGAATACTGTAATATTCCCCCAATGTGCTCATCACCTAGCTTCAAGAGTCATCCACCCAAGGCTGTCTCGTTTCATTTATATGCCCACCCCCTCTCTCTCCCATCTGGTTATATTATTTTAAATACCAACATCATGTAATTGCATTCATAGATATTTCAATGTGAATCTCCAAAAGACTCTTTAGAAATTATGTTCAGTTCAGTTCAGTCGTTCAGTCATGTCTGACTCTTTGCGACCCCATGAATGCAGCACGCCAGGCCTCCCTATCCATCACCAACTCCCGGAGTTCACTCAAACTCACGTTCATCGAGTCGGTGATGCCATCCAGCCATCTCATCCTCTGTCATCCCCTTCTCCTCCTGCCCCCAATCCCTCCCAGCATCAGAGTCTTTTCCAGTGAGTCAACTCTTCACATGAGGTGGCCAAAGTACTGGAGTTTCAGCTTTAGCATCAGTCCTTCCAAAGAACACCCAGGACCGATCTCCTTTAGAATGGACTGGTTGGATCTCCTTGCAGTCCAAGGGACTCTCAAGAGTCTTCTCCAGCACCACAGTTCAAAAGCATCAATTATTCTGTGCTCAGCTTTCTTCACAGTCCAACTCTCACATCCATACATGACCACTGGAAAAACCATAGCCTTGACTAGACGGACCTTTGTTGGCAAAGTAACGTCTCTGCTTTTCAATATGCTATCTATGTTGGTCATAACTTTCTTTCCAAGGAGTAAGCGTCTTTTAATTTCATGGCTGCAGTCACCATCTGCATTTTGGAGCCCCCCAAAATAAAGTCTGACACTGTTTCCACTGTTTCCTCATCTATCTGCCATGAAGTGATGGGACCAGATGCCATGATCTTAGTTTTCTGAATGTTGAGCTTTAAGCCAACTTTTTCACTCTCCTCTTTCACCTTCATCAAGAGGCTCTTTAGTTCCTCTTCACTTTCTGCCATAAGGGTGGTGTCATCTGCATATCTGAGGTTATTGATATTTCTCCCAGCAATCTTGATTCCAGCTTGTGCTTCTTCCAGTCCAGCATTTCTCGTGATGTACTCTGCATAGAAGTTAAATAAGCAGGGTGACAATATACAGCCTTGATGTACTCCTTTTCCTATTTGGAACCAGTTTGTTGTTCCATGTCCAGTTCTGTTACTTCCTGACCTGCATATAGGTTTCTCAAGAGGCAGATCAGGTGGTCTGGTATTCCTATCTCTTTCAGAATTTTCCACAGTTTAATGTGATCCACACAGTCAAAGGCTTTGGCATAGTCAATAAAGCAGAAATAGATGTTTTTCTGGAACTTTCTTGTTTTTTTGATGATCCAGCGGATGTTGGCAATTTGATTCCTCTGCCTTTTCTAAAACCAGCTTGAACATCTGGAAGTTCACGGTTCACGTATTGCTGAAGCCTGGCTTGGAGAATTTTGAGCATTACTTTACTAGCGTGTGAAATTATGTTAACTGTGTCTAAAACATATCAATAATCACCTAATATCATCTCAAAGCCAGTCAATGTTCCAATATCCAGTTGTGATGACTTTATCAATAAATCTGAAAACTGGGAGTAAAATTATACCTTCGTTGGGAATGTAACTGCAAAGGAACCAAAACAGGTCCTTTTCTTACAGGAAACTAGAATAAAATAGTGTTAAAAAATGATTTCAGGAAGTAAAAATGAAATAGGTCTGACTGGTGCTGTGTCCAACCTCCTCAAGCTCGCCCCCTGGTGGCAGGTGTGCCCAGGTAGGGGCTTCAGTTAACTTCAGAAATGTTCATTTTCTAATATTCCTAGTAATACAAAAGGGTTCTCTACTCTGTTACTAGTAGTTTCATATTTGTCCACCTGGCAAAAAATGTGGGTGACACAGGGGTTTTTTTTTAAGTATTCATTGAGCACATAATTTAAAAGCCAGAATATTAAACAAACATCTCTGCCCTTTCTTCCAGCAGGCAGCCCAGAGAACGGCCCTCCATGCTCTGTCTGACAGGTACATTTTGTCATTTTTATGAACTATAAATTGCTTTATGAAACATTGAGCCCTATTTATTGTGGCATATAATTCATAATCGGATTTTGTCCCTAAAGTATCTGTGAACTGGGATGTTAAACATTTTGCATGCTCCGATTTGTCATGCATGTGTGGAGTTTATTACTGCAAAAATCGCCATGTTGTATTTCATAGAAAGTATGGAGAATCCTTCGTTTTGCGATGAAACAGGAGACAAGAAACTTGGAAGGAAAGTCCTGAATGGTGCAGTAAATTCTGAACTTTGGGATTGGTTGAGATTGGAGCTCATTTTTCAACAATAAGTACTTCATTTATTCTGGGGTGTTCTCGTCAGACACTCCCCCTAGAGCTGTCTGTCTTCTGATGAGATTCTCTCTTGAAATACTTTATGCACGGAACCCAGTTCCCAGTCCTGTGTGCCTGACTTTTTCCTCCTCACTCTGGCTTCTCTTTTCTGACTTGTGTTATTGAATGACATATGGAAACCTAATCAGTAGACATACTCAAGCTGTATTTCACATCTTGCTTTGCCTCTAAGGCTGTAGAAAGATAGTTGAGTGGAGTTGTATAATAAGTTACTTCCTAGAGTAGACTTGACCACTTATTGGTTTGGGTTGGTTTTTTATTTCTCATTCGCCAAGGGGTATGTGTGTGTGTGTGTGTGTGTGTGTGTGTGTGTGTGTTTTAAAGAACTATCAGGTGGTAAAGACGAAGGCTTGTTTTCTTTCTTTCCACAAGTGATGTTCTTACAAAGTAAGAAAGACCTGGAGGAGACGTCCCACTCAGCAGGCTAGCAGACACCTTGGCATTGGCTAGCTACCATCACCCCCACTCCTTTCCTTCCCAGTTCTTTTTTTCTGTGGAATGAGCAGTAATTGCCTGTGTAAACCAGCTCAGTTCAGTGCCTCTCCAAGGAAAAATCTGTCACTTAGGCGAATTATCCATGCACATAGATGAAAAGCATTTTCTCAGTGGTGGCGGGCTGAGCTGTAGTGTTGTGATTTCAGTTGAAAAGCCTTCCCCATGACAGCCACACAAGCCTGTGTGCTCTGAGAGTGGCTGCCACGTCATCTTCTGGGGTTGCTTCTGTGACTTTCCCAAAAGCTGGTAACCATACCACCTCTGAGTCTGTTGGTAGGAGGAGGAGAGGGACTGGATCAAAACACATTTAAAATCTGACACATTAATTCCTTTTCTCAACGTGTTTCTTTTTTCCCTTTGACTCTTCTCCTTAAGTGATTCCTTCAACAAAACACATTGAGAAGCAAGAGAAAGCCCACAGTTTACAATGTTATACCATTGCCAGTGGTAACAAGGTTTCTTTCTGGGATGATAAAAATTATGTAGAATTAGATTGTGGTGATGATTTCACAACCCAGTAAATATAATAAAAACAACTAAATTGCATGCTTTAAATGGGTGAACTTTATGGTATATCAATTACATTTCAATAAAACGACTAAAGAGACACAAAATCTCTTTATGGCCTTTGGTAGAATGAATCAAGAACTATTTTTTAAAAATATGGACTCCCTTTGAAGACATGGTTGTGGATACAAAGACAAGTCATCAGAAACTAGGACTGGTATATTCTAAGGCTTCTCCCCCAAAGACACATGACTCTGTCCTGGGTAGAAGATGGGCGTGGACTTTCATGATGAGCAGCACTATTGCCTTTGACATTTTCTGATCTTCTCAAAAACTTCTCCTGAAGCCCAATAATTGACTCGAAAGTTAGAATCTTAGCCCTTGCTGTTATATAACCACTAAGTGCAGAAACTGTAAGGAAAAAAGTCCATTGCCTGGAAACAGACGTTCCCATCGTCACTGCTCTTCTTACGAATTTCTCTATCTTCAAATGTAACTGAGCATCTCCCTCTAAATCTACAGTTTGCCTGCTCAAAGTGCGAGGAACCCGGTGCCTTTCAAAGCAATGAGTTGCCTTCACCTCCTGTTCTATGTTTTCTGTTAATTCAGGGCCACACGAGTATTTCCGTGAGTGAGAAATATCTGTAATTGTTGGGAGATACAGTTAAAACACCCTTCTTCAAAATAAGGACTTGTAACGCCTACTGAATTAACTGGACTCATGTTTTCCAGGTTCTTAAATTAGAGAATGCTAGCTTATCACATGACAGATGTCATTTTCTGTCATGTTACGTATTCTGTGGAGTAAACTAGCCTTTTCTAGAAAATGAGAAATGTGACTATGGGTCCAACCACTGTATGACCTGCCTAGAATTCTTTTGTTGCAGGAACTGCCTCAGGGTGGGAATGGAATTGAGTAAAAATCCCCCCACAACCCAGGCTGTGACCTTCCCAAAGTAGAGGTCTAACCCCATACCTCAGACTCCCTACGGCCTGGTGGTAATCATTTCTACATCCATTCACACAAACCATTCTGGTTTCCTAAACTTTTTATTTTTTCAGCCTGTTGTCACCTCTTGATGTAAAATTCCATGGTGATTAGGCACTCGTGTTTCTGCTCTAGAAGAAGCGCTTTGGGGCCCTCACGGCTGCTCCCTGCGTGCTGGGACTGGGGGGCTGCACAGAAAGCCCGTGCTGGTTTGTGTCCCATCACCACGTGACACTGAGGGTCCGGCTCGCTTGCCCCCGTGTGATCCCATGTCCATCCCTTTACCTGGTGAACACAGGACATCTGATCCAGGACCAGAGTCGTTTTGCCTCAAGATGAACAGCCTGATGATGGAATGTGATTTACCTGCTGTGGGTTGTTGGAGGGGGGTGAGTCTACACTGAAGGAAGCCAGTTGTCCTCTGCTTCCCCGTAAGAAAGTCTCCCTTCACAGGATAGGCTTTGCTCTTTCCTTTCTAAGGTCAGGTAGAAATCTCATCTACATGGAATGTCAGAGTGTGGAGGACATCCGGATGTTTTCTGAAGGTCAGTCTTGTCTGTCTTTTCATTGTTTCAGCTTCCTGGTTTCCAGGAACATTTTAGCAGAAACCCAACATCTGACAGTTGAGACCGTAATGCTTTGAAGTTCAGTGAGTTCTCTGTAATCAATACACGTGCATGCATGCTAAGTCACTTCAGTCATGTCCGACTCTTTGCAACCCTGTGGACTGTAGCCCACCAGGATCCTCTGTCCATGGAATTCTCCAGGCAAGAATACTTGAGTGGATTGCCATACCCTCCTCCAGGGAATCTTCCTAACCCAGGGATCGAACCTGTTTCTGCTGCAGTTTCTGCATTGCAGGTGGATTCTTTACTGCAGAGTCACTGGGACAGCCAATCAATATACAACATTGATCAATTAAATCTCTGATATTGCCAGGGCTTCCCTGGTGGTCCAGTGGTTAGGACTCTGAAGTTCCAATGCAACAGGGAGCAGGTTTGATCCCTGGTCAGGGAACTAGGAACCTACATGACACACTGTCAGGCCAAAAATATATTTAAAAAAAAACAAAAACAAACTGTGATATTGTCGTTACTAAAATTTAAAAAACATCCAAGAAAAACCTGTTGCCTTCTTTGGTTTTGCCTGAGTGATGGGCTTAATTTATGGCTCAACAAAAATACCCCAAGTACTCCAAGCCCAGACAGGCTTTGACCCAATTCATCCGTGCCACCTGCAGTGATGGGAAGGGTGAGTGAAGATGGGGTGGGTAGGTTTTGTTCTTTTCTCCTGATGGCTACAGAATTTTTCATCTGTCAGTTTTATGCTGTTGAGAGGCAGCTGGCTTGCTACAGAGGCCTGCCAATGCCCCCAAATAACAGAAAAGCAAAGATCAGGAAGAGGTGGCAAAGTTCTCAACAAGATAAGCCAGTCAATGACAAGAAAACCACCCTTTGCAAAGAGACATGCTCCTTCTTACTTACCCACTTATAATGTGTCTCTCGAGGATCTCGTCTTCCTACAGACCATTGTGCTGGGTGGGGCAGAGAGAGGCAGAGAAGAATTGGGATTAATTGGCCAGTGGATCATTTCTAAAGGCACGTCTTAGGTGCCGCGTCACCGGTAATGTGGAGAATATGAAGAATGCTATCAGGAGAAAACAGGGTGTGTGTGCAGTATGGAGAGTGCCTCTGAATACCATTAGCTTCCCTTCCTAACTAGTGAATAGTACCTAACTGTGATCAGAAAAAGGATTCATGTGATTTATCAAGCTGAGCAACTGCACGTTGGCAGAGGAGCTGGGGGTCAATCTGGAAATCCAGGGCAAGAGGGGTACTAGGCAGCTGGCAGGGCTGAGAAGTTAATCATCCCCTTGGACCACTTCCATCCATCTCGGAGTAGCAGAGCCGCTGCAGAGTGAGCCAGGATGCTTTATAGCCGTAGATCAGGAATTAATATTTTCTGTGAAACCTCCAGCTTCATTTGCAGTAACTTGGGTTTTATAAAAATGGAGCATAATTTCATATGAATAAATCACATTCAGCTAGAAAGATGAGAAGCTGAGGAGGGGCAGGGGAAAGATTGTGCTTAACTTTGGGAAGAAAAAAAAAGGAACAAGCAAGAAAGCCAACATGAAAACAGTTGTTAAGGCCGTGGGGCTAGGAGGACATGAATGGCCGTATGGTTAAACTGTGCATGTAATCTTCTGAAATGTCAGCCTGCGACTCCAGAAATGGCTCCGTTTTTACAGCCTTGGAGACGCATCACCAGACTGTAACCTGGTCTGCCCATCTGGCAGTATCTCAGGTCCAAGATCCATTTATACTGGAATCTAAACAACTGCCGTTGATTTATTCACTGATGCCACGAGGCTCCATTGAAGTACCTTGTGTGCACAGCGGGCCCTGGGCTGGTGCCGGCGGGCCGTGGGGAGAAGCAGCCTGTCACCTGCGCCGGGCGCCTCACGGTCCAGAGTCCAGAGGTGCTGACTCTGTAAAGAGAAAGCCCCCATTAGCCTCGTGCATCTGCTCGCCTCAATCTTGCCCTTCCTCAAATAAATCTCACCCATCGACTCTCCCCTTTCCATTAGGGAGAATATAGTGAAATTAAGTGAGGACTCATCTAGAATGAAGGGCTCACCTCCGTTTGAGTGTGATCACATCTGGAAGCGAGGCTGGACACGGTGCCACTGGGCAGGGGAGGGCAGGTTCTGGCAGCGGGGGCGGGAAGGGGTGCACTTTGCATTTGGCCTCACCTTCCTGACCCGTCGCGAAGTGGGCCGACCTCGGTCAAGCGGAGGGGTGTGTACTGGGCGTGGCCACCAGCACTGCAGGGTGACTTTCCAGGTCTCATTTCACACACCGACCCTGAAATCTGGAGAAGAAAGTCACAGTTGCCAGGCACTGGTGACGATTGGGCTCTTCTCAAAGGGTCCGAACAGGGAGCAGGAGAGGCTTGTGAGAGTTTCAGATTTCCAACTTGTAAAATGACAAAGTAGCAGGAGGGGAAGTATCAGCCTCACCTCGAGTCCCACAGTGGTCCCCAGTCTCTCCAACGCAACAGCTTCTTATGATAAAGTCACTTTGGTATAGCGTGCAAAACGTCTTTAAAGAGCTCTAAAGTTTAGAAACCCTATCTCATTGACTGTCTAATATTATGATCCCACAACAACCCCCTGAGACAGAAGGGACCCATTTTACAGATAAGAAAACTGAACCTGAGACAGGCGATGGAGTCACCCAAGGTCACAAGACAGCAAGTGGTGGAGCTGAGGCTGCACTCCAGGTTCTCTGATTCGTGTGGAGTAGAATTTTCTCATCCCCATCAGGCAGCAAGGAAGCAGGCAGGCTTGGATGGGGTCAGAGGCTGGTGGTTCCTGCCATGTTTTATAGTCTAACAAATGTTAATAGCTTACTAGATAGTAGCATTAGTAGATCCTTTGTCTCTACTAATAATTATAATAATCCTTACATTTCTGGCCTAGCTATTTTTTTTATTCCTAGCACCTAGCACAGTTCCTGGCAATTAGGAGACACAGAAGTCATTTGATGAATGAAGAAAACAATGAACAAATGAATGAATGAATTAGGTCCCATGCTTTGTGGTTAAGCAATGGCAACTCTTCCCCTTTCATGGATCACAGCGTTGTTGTGGCAAAGGATGTTGCATAACTCAGTGAAACCATGAGCTATGCTGTGCAGGGCTACCCAAGATGGATGGGTCATAGTGAAGAGTTCTGACAAAACGTGGTCCACTGGAGAAGGAAATAGCAAGCTACTCCAGTATTCTTAGCTGGAGAACCCCATGGACAGTATGAAAAGGCAACACTGGAAGATGAGGCCCCGAGGTCGGAAGGTGTCTGATATGCAGATGGTTAGATAGCATCACCGACTCAATGGACATGAATCTGAGCAAACTCCAGGAGACACTGAAGGACTGGAATGCTACAGTCCATGGGCTTGCAAAGAGTCAGACACGACTTAGCGACTGAATGACAACAACAAATGGCATCTTTGGGCTTAAAATAGAAAATAGCTTGCTGCAATGATGCCGGTTCACCATGGCAGCAGAGCACCACAGGAAGCAGAGCTTAACAGTCAGGGGCTTATTACTGAGGAGTCCACGCCTAAACGATGTTATAGAATTGAGATGCACTATTAACTGCCACACGGGACAGGGAAATTGAATGATTTTTTTTTTTTAAACAATCCAAAAGTAGGAAGAAAGTCAAAAAAAAAAAAAAAAACCTTCAAAAAATGGAAACCATCCAGTGCAATTCAATTAGAGTGGAGTTAAATTAGGAATCAGTAACCAGAGAGAACTGTAGGATGCCACAGTTCTGCTAATACCTAGACATGATCTCTGGCTGCTCCCTGTCCCTTCCTCCCCTTTCCTCATTGCCAGGCTTCCCACTATGGGCACACCTTACGATGCCCTCCCATATGATCTCTACCAATTATTCATGTTTCTGTTTTCCTTCCTTCATTCAGTGCACATTTGCAGGATAGAGACCACACAGTGGGTAAGGTGTCTAGCCAGTCTCTATGCAAGACACAAAAAAACCCAGGTATCCCACTCTCCGGGAGTTTACAGGGTGGTAGAGGAAACTTGGTGGCTTGGACAGTACACAACCCACCTGCAGTACAGGAGTCCTGGGTTCGATTCCTGGGTCAGGAAGATCCCCTGGAGAAGGGAATGGCTACCCACTGCAGCATTCTAGCCTGGAGAATTCCATCAACAGAGGAGTCTGCCAGGCTGCAGTCCATGGGGTCGCAAAGAATTGGACACGGCTGAGTGACTAACACTTTCACTTTCAGAGGAAACTTAGACACATGCAGACCTACTGCGTGTATTAAATGTCGGCGTGTGCTTTATGGTCCGAGGCCTAAGTACAGCTGTCACGTGTAAGTACAACACCAAGCATTTCACATGCATTACTTGTCGTTATTCCTCACTATAGCCCACTCAGCCAAGAAGGAGGAATTCAACATTAGGGCCTAACTGCTACTGCTACTGCTAAGTCACTTCAGTCGTGTCCGACTCCGTGCAACCCCAGAGACGGCAGCCCACCAGGCTCCCCCGTCCCTGGGATTCTCCAGGCAAGAACACTGGAGTGGGTTGCCATTTCCTTCTCCAGTGCATGAAAGTGAAAAGTGAAAGTGAAATCACTCAGTTGTGTCCAACCCTCAGCGACCCCATGGATTGCAGCCCACCAGGCTCCTCCATCCATGGGATTTTCCAGGCAGGAGTACTGGAGTGGGGTGCCATTGCCTTCTCCCTTAGGGCCTAAAGAGATGAAATTTTATTTCATTTCATTTTCCACATATCCTCTCTGAAATCCTAGGGAAACAGGGTTTCCAGAGACATGTCACTGACCCACAATCTAGTGGCTGAAAAGCCACAGTGTGGCCTATCTGACTCCAGCTGATGCTACAGCTGATGCTCTTAGCAGCTTCAGTAACATCCTCCCACCCCACCAATTTATAAAGAGAGCTAGAGCTTGTACTCCACAAGAGAGGCCACTGCAGTGCGAAGCCCGTGCACAGCACCTAGAGGGTAGCCCCTACTTGCCACAACTAGAGAAACACCCTCACAGCGACAAAGGCCCAGCACAGCCAAAAATAAATATAAAGAAATAAAGTCACTTAGAGAAAAAGAGAATGGCTGCTCAATAATAACGTAATGCCTTTCACACATGAAAGGCCGTGAGTTCAAATTATGCTACACGTCTCTGCTCCCATGATAAGGAGGAGGAAAAACACCATATATCTGGCCCGGCTTTCCCTAATCTCCTCTCTTCTTTTGTAAGACATCATGAAGCAAGCATCGGATTTTGAATCTTTGACCTTGGGCTGGAATTTGGGAAAAGTATTTATTCATCTGAGTCTGAACTTTCTCAGTTGCATAAACAGGATGGTAATTATACCCTCCTTGTTAGGTTTATGGTCAGATTAAATGAGGTGATAAATAGAAAAAATGCTTTGTTAGTCTATCCATATGATAGTAATTACCCTATTGCATCACTAAGAAAGCCCGCTAATCAAAGTACCACAAGATAGTCTCTAAGTCCTGCCGAGAAGCTTAAACAGGAAGATAAGAAAATATGACAGAGTGGATTTAATTTATGGAACCATGAACAAATCATAGTATGGAGCATGTTTTTACCTTGACAGCATAGAAAAATAAATATCAACAAAGCCCAAGAACTATCCCTTACTATTGCTTATTTCCTCCCAACTTTGTAATAGGTTCTAATCTAGCCTATTCTCCCATTTAAAAAAAAAAAGCCAAGCTGTGGGTCCCTGGGTGCTGGGTGAGTTCACCCCAGCCCCTGAGGAGCCTGCCACCTGTCTCTCCTATGTCAATATCCTACTTCACTCACCTCGAAAAGTCACCCTGGGTCATTTCCTGACACCTTTTCCAGACGATTTCTAAAGAATTTGGTTCATCTTATTATTTTTAAAGAAAATCATCCTTATTTCGAAAGCAGTGACTCTCAGGTAACCTGGGGGATCCCAGTAGAGATCTGTTTGGGGGCCATGGAAAGAGAGGAAACGCTCACTGAGACTCTTTGTGGGGCCTCTTCTCCCACGGGGTCAGTGGTGCGCATGGACACTCACCGACGTGGACGCGCTCGCCTTGCTGCTGCTTCTCAGCCGCCGTCTCAGCGTTCCTGACTGCCCTCAGTGACTGTCAGCGCAGCTGTCTGCATCAGTGTCATAAGCAAACGCAGGCTATCGAGTCTGAAAACCAGCTTTTAAAAACCCCCCAGTACTAATTTCCACCATAAAACGTAATAGCTCCAGAGAAGACAATGAGTCCTACCAGGTAAATAAGGCATATTTTTAAAGGCCCCAAACATGTATTTTACGCCACAGAACAGAGCAACCTGAGAGAAACCGTTAATGGTCTTTCATGTAAATAAATAACAAGCTGTTTGAAACCACTAATTACTCATTAAGATGGTTTAGTGACTTGGGGGGAGTGCCTATGGGTTCCTGCGGACCCACCTCCTGAGGTCTGAGCCAGGAGGATGCATCCAGAGGGGCCTCTGGTAACAGGAAGTTTTTTAAGTGAACTTTTAGAAAAGTTTAATGTGTGTATTTATTGTTTATGGCTGTGCTAGGTCTTCACTGTGGCGCACGGGCTCTTACACTGCTGCACATGGGCTCTCTCTCGTTGCAGTGAGCAGGCTTCTCACCGCACTGGCTTCTCTTGCGCCCAGACTCTGGGCACACAGGGTACAGTGGCCGCAACGCACCAGCTCAGTAGTTGGGAGCGTCCAGGCTCTAGGCTCTCGTGGTCAGCAGTTATGGCACGTGGGCTCAGTTGCCCCAAGGCATGTGGAATCCTCCCGGACCAGGGATTGAGCTCCCTGAAGTGGCAGGCGGATTCTTAAATCACTACTCTTGGTTGTGCGTGCTCAGCCATGTCTGACTCTTTGCGACCCCAAAGAGTGTAGCCCGCCAGGTTCCTCTGTCCATAGGATTTCCCAGGCAAGAATACTGGAGTGGGTTGCCACGCCCTCCTCCAGAGGCTCTTCCTAATCCAAGGATCGAACCCACGTCTCCTGCACTGGCAGGCAGATTCTTAACCAGTAGTGCCACCTGGGAAGCCCCTTAGCCACTGGACCACCAGCAAAATCTCCCATGTATATTTCTTAGTGCCCCGAGGCCACCGTGTCTTTATAACTCATTCACTTGTGTCTGTGCCCTTAGTAAGTGGGAGTCCAGCTGGAGAAACATTTGCGGTGGGTGGGTAGTTTTAAAACTAGTAGATTAGTGGGGTTTTGTTTTATTTAAAACCAAACTACTTAGCTTCTTTTGATGATAGCTTATTTAAATTGTGACACCACAATTGTTTTTCTGTTTTGTTTTTAATCTCCTTTTAGTGGAGAAAACTAGCCAAAGGCCTGGAGCCTTCATTCTCTGCTCCCAGAGCCTTTCAGGCCAGCACCTCCCACGCCGTCCTCTCCCTGCTACCCCCACCCACAGCCAGGCAGCCCCACCCAGGCGGTTCACTGTTCACTCCTAAGATGCTGAGCCAGCTGGAGCAAGCTGCCCAGCCAGCTGCTAACTCTGGGCACCGGGCCCGTCCCTCCACCACTCTCGGCCCCTCTCTGCCACTCGCCTCCTCTGACTCCTGCCTCCAACGTCTTCCAAAGGCAGCCTTGGGCCAGCGTTGGCAGGCTGGCCTGCTGGCTCTGCTGACTGTGTTTGGGGCCCGATGAGCCCCCCTGCTGGTGTTGAAAGGTTAACGTGCCCCCCCTGGAGGGGAGCAGGCTGACCTTTCCCATGCTGGCTCCCAGGCCAGGTGCTGGCAGGCCAGCGGTCATACTGGGTCTTCCTGTTGGCCAGCAGAATATGGTACCCACCTCTGCTCTCCTCAGCCGGCATCAGAGCCTGGCCATCTGCATCCCTGTTATTCGAGGACAACCATCTAACCTGCTGCCAAACTGAGTGGGTTCCTGAGCCTTTCCTCTCCCCTCCCTGGAGCTCTCTCTGGCCTTGAGTTTCCCTTTTCATGCTGCCCTATATTCACTGCTCCTCCCAGCCTGGCAAGGCAGCATTTGGAATGTCCATGCTCATTCATTAAGTACAGGTCAGTTGGGCTAAATGTTGATACCAAACCAACTACTTGGGAAGGGAAAGGCTGTGGCCCTTTTTTCATTCTCGCAGACCAGGTCCACCAGCTTGCTGGCTCCCTGCTGCTAACTGGACGGAGACTCGAGAAGCCTAGCCCAGACCTGAAGTCCAGAGGCCCCAGTTGGCCTCGCAGTGGCCCCATTTGCCCTGGCCACCATCAGGGAGCCAGCAAGCCTCTTTAGGCCACAGTGCCTCTTCTTAAAATGAAGATATAATCCTCGTTCATCCTAAAGGAAATCAACCCTAAATATTCATTGGAAGGACTGATGCTAAAGCTGAAGCTCCAGTACTTTGGCCACCTGATGTGAAGAGCCAACTCATTGGAAAAGACCCTGATGCTGAAAAAGATTAAGGGCAGGAGGAGAAGGGGGTGACAGGATGAGATGGTTGGATGGCATCACTGACTCAATGGACATGAGTTTGAGCAAGCTCCGGGAGATGGTGAAGGACAGGGAAGCCTGGCATGCTGCAGTCCATGGGGTCGCCAAGAGTCGGACACGACCGAGCGACTGAACGACAACTGACCCCTGTGCAGCCAGGCGAATCCTGGTCCCGGGGAGGGAAGGCAGATAGGATGTGTAGAGGCCCTTTCAGCCATGCATGCTGCACAGGCACAGAGAACTGGGCAGGACTAGGTGAAGGAGGCCCTGTTTTCTTTGTGTCACTGCCCAGCCACTGAGCTACTCAGTGGGATTCTGAAAGGACAGCCAGGTGGGCCTTGGCTGTTGTTGGAGGACGAGCAGAAGGCTGAATGAGAAAGGCTCGTGGTCTTCAGGCCGCCCCCAGGCCTCTGGGAGCCTCGTGGCTGCCACACCAAGTCCTCTGCTGGGACCTGATGTTGTCACCCCATTTCATCCCCCCGACTGTCCCCTGGGGTAGGTATCACTGTCCCCACTTTCCACATGGGGAAACTGAGGACTGGAGGGTGGAGTGCCCAAGGTGGGTGGAGCCCAAGTTTTGGGAAGGCAGCATAGCCTAGGGCGGGGAGGGCCTGGCAGACCTCATTGGTGGCAAAGGGCCTCATCCCTGCTCTGCCTACAGAATCCCCAAAAGGACAAAACCCCTGGCCTCACAGTCCTGGCACAGGCCTGAGTGCCTCGCGCAGGACCACAGGCTGCCCTTCCCTCTGCCCGCGTGTCAGAGCAGAGGCACGTTTGGTCACGCTTCGTCTCTGTCCACTCCACGTTTGAACGTAAAATGGGAATGAACACACGCCCACGAAGGATCCCGCTGGGGGCTTGCGTGGCAGGACAGACCTCAGTCCACTTCTGTTTTCTCCAGGCAAGCACTTCTAGGGATTTCAGACCTCCTGCTGTGTTCTGCACTCAAAATAGAAGATGATGGAAAACTTGAAAAGCGCTGTGGTCGTGCTTTGACGGAGTTATATGATGAGTAAAGGAGAGCCAAGCCAGCATGATTGCCTAAGGCTTATATTTCTTGAAGATTTTTTTCCCTTCTACCTGGCTGGAGAAATATTAGCTATTCACTGACATTTCAAAATACAGGCCAAATTTTGCTCACATCCTGACAGCATCTCTGTGCCCTCGCGTGAGTCTTTAAAATGTGAACCTGCCCTTACATTGTTCCCTTGCTCACCAGTCATCCATCCTGAGTTCCTCACCTCAGTCAAGTGAGGTGAAGGCTCTGGGTGGTTGAGACCACACAGATCTCTCTGGGTATCAGAAGGAATGTCATGCCAACAAGGACTTAATTTCCAAAACATACAGACACTTCATACAACTAAATAACCAAAAAAACAAAGAACCCAATCAAAAAATGGGCAGAAGATCTAAATAGGTATTTCTCCAAGGAAGAAATACAGGTGGCCAACAGATACATGAAAAGATGCCCAACATCGCTAATTATTAGATAAATGCAAATCAAAACTACAGTGATGTATCACACTGGTCAGAAAGGCCATCATCAAAAAGTCTGCAAACAATAAATGCTGGAAAGGGCATGGAGAAAAGGGAACTTTCCTCCTACACTGTTGGTGGGAATGTAAATTGGTGGAAAGCCACTACGGAATACAATATGGAGGTTCCTCAAAAACTGAGAGCTACCATATAATCCTGCAATCCCTCCTCTGGGCATATATCTGGAGAAAACTCTTAATTCAAAAGATATGTTCACCTCAATGTTCATAGCAGCACCATTTACAGAAGGCAAGACATGGAAACAACCTAAATGTCCATCGACATATGAATGGATAAAGAAGATGTGGAACATATATGTAATAGAATACTACTCAGTGATAAAAGGGGCTTCTCTCATAGTTCAGTCAGTAAAGAATCTGCCTGCAATGCAGAAGACCTGGGTTTGATTCCTTAGTCAGGAAGATCCCCTGGAGAAGGAAATGGCAACCCAGTCCAATATTCTTGCCTAGAGAATCCCCATGGGCAGAGGAGCCTGGCAGGCTACAGTCCATGGGGTCACAAGAGTTGGACATGACTTAGCAACTAAACCACCACAGCAGTAAAAAAGAATGACATCATACCATTTGCAGCAACAGAGATGGATCTAGAGATGATCATATTAAATGATGTAAGTGAAGAGAGAAAGACATATACCAGGATATCACCTATATATGGAATCTAAAATATAATACAAATGAACGTATATACAAAACAGAAACAGACTCACAGACATAGAGACCAAAGTTGTGATTAATGAAGACGAAAGTTGCGGGGCGGGGGCGGGGATAAATCAGGAGTTTGGAATTCATGGACACAATGTACTGTTTATAAAATAAATTAACAACAAGGTCCTACTGTATAGCACATATTCAGTATCTCATAATACAATGTAATGGAAAAGAAAAAACAGAGATGTCACAGCAGGAGCTCAACTATCAGGAGTCCTTGGGCCCCCTTCAGACTCATTTCAAGAGTCGGGGCTCAGGAGTCTTCACCCCCTATCCGAGACACCTGCTACTCCTTCTGCCTGGAGCAGGGCTTCTTCTCGCCGCCCCTCCCCACAGACGTGCCTAGCTCCTCCTCTCCATGCTCCCGGTCACAGCTGCAACGCCCTGCCCTGCTGCCTTCGCCACCCGCCCCCACGGCAACCTCCACTCACCTCCTGTGTGGCCCTCGTCACTGGTAATGAGCTGCTGAATCTCTTGTGTTCTCTGACCATATACTGTTCCTCTGGGCACTGGTCATCCATCATCCCAAGTTCCTTGCCTCAACCAAGTGAAATGAAGTTCCTGGGGAGTGGAGACCACATGGGTCTCCCTGGACATCAGAAGGGATGTCAGACCAACAGGGGCTTAATTTCTCCTCTGTGAAGTGGAGATAGTAATGCTCATTCTATCCATCTCAAGGCCTTGTTGTCAGGCTTTGAGAGATTATTTTTGCCAGAGAGCTCTGTTAAAAAAGGCTGATTACAAATGGCCCACTTTTTAGTAATACAGTTGCTGCAAAAAAAGAAAAAGCAACTTGAGAAGCTCTTACTCTTGATGAGGAATAATGGAGAAAATCAAAACACCCCCATTCCCTCCTTCATCCTTAACCCTTTACATCCCAACCTAGGCATGGTGGCTACTTTTCTCCAAAAGTAATTAATGAAATAAGTTGCATAAGGGAAATGGCGGTAAATATTCTAATACAAAAGCAATCACTGAAGTGGCAATTTTAATTCAAAAGTATTTTATTTACCATTATGCCAACTTTTTCTCCTTTTTTGTTGAATCAGTTCAGTTCAGTCACTTAGTCATGTCTGACTCTTTGCGCCCCCATGGACTGTAGCACGCCAGGCTTCCCTGTCCATCACCTGAAATAGAGACAGAAAACCACTGTAAAGTAATATTTGATGCCATGTTTACAGCAAACATGGCATCAAATATAACGATTTTAAATGTATATCATAAACTAAATATATCCAAAGCCAATATAGAGATGCTATTGATATCCAGTTGTTTTTCTGGAAAAGTTTAAGTGGTCCCAGTTACTAAAGTCATCAAGTTATTATAGTAATAGTTATAATCTGTTACTAAAATACTGTTGGGGGCATTTCCCTGGCAGTCCAGTGGTTAAGACTTAGCTGTGATATCACTAAGTACTATTGGCTGTGTCACAACTATAATCTTTCCTCATAGAACCGTCTCTTAATAGGATGGTGTCGGCTGAAAAATACCTTAATAGTAGTTTCCTCCTTTTCTGTACTTGGAGTAGAATCTGAATACTATCCACTGTAAAGCCTTGAAAATGTTTTCGTTTGTGTAGATTCGGTTAAAGTTCTAAAATAATACATAAATTGTGGGTGCATGCTCAGTCACTCAGTCATGTCCAACTCTTTGCGACCCTGTGGACTATAGCCCTCGAGGCTTCTGTCCATGGAATTCTCAGGCAAGAATACTGGAATGGGTTGCCATTTCCCCCTCCAGGGGATCTTCCTAGCCCAGGGATTGAACCCACGTCTCTTGCATCTCCTTAGGAAAGATTAAAATTGTATGATTGCTGATTTTATTTCTTTACTTGAGGCACTTAGTAGACTAGACATGGGAAACCTGGAATATTAGATACTCAGGATAAAGAACACAGTCTTTGTAAATCTCTGATATAATCTCTCTTCACATGAATATCCTGAATCACCAAGATCACCATGTTGCCACCTAATCCTGAGCCATTTCTATGTTCATTAGATCCAGCTTTCCCATGAGGTGGTTTCCTGTAGCAGTTTATCAGCTCAGTTCAGTTGCTCAGTCGTGTCTGACTCTGACACCCATGGACTGCAGTGCACCAGGTTCCCTGTCCATCACTAACTTCCGGAGCTTGCTCAAACTCATATCCATTGAGTCAGTGATGCCATCCAACCGTGTCATCCTTTGTCGTCCCCTTCTCCTCCTGCCCTCAAATTTTCCCAGCATCAGGGTCTTTTCCAATGAGTTAGTTCTTCACATCAGATAGCAATCTATGGATCTATATTTTTTGTTGTTGTTGTTAAAGCAAAGAGTCTTATCAATATTAAGAACTGACTCATCTGTTTAATTTTTCAGTAATTGCATTAGTATCTGCCTTTATTATTTTAATTTTCTATTGAAAGTTTTTTTTTTCAATTCTGTAGTGCTTTACAGTTTTCAAAAGTTTTACACACATGATTTCATATAATCCCACAATAACCCTTTTTACAAATTCTGCCTGACCCTACATTCCACCTTCCCTGCCCCCGCTGGTAACCACTAATTTCTTCTCTGTTCAATGCACGTATATTTTATTAGGATCTCTAAAGCTTCACTCATAATCAATATTGGCCTACATAATAAATCTTTATGCATAAATGGAGACTTGTCATAAACAAAAATTATCATATAAAATGCCCTGATCTAAAGTGAAATGACCAGGTATATACGTAAATCTAGTTAAGAGATGTGGATTATTTGAAGCACATAGCTAACTAGCTGTCTGAGTATAGCATAGCAGTTAACTTCATTGCCTTTTTTTTATCAGCCCAGCCAGGTCCAAATGCCCACTCTTGTAACCAGAGTGTTTCAACAAGCCTACATTTTCTTTATGTTTACTATGCAATCAATAACAGTGCTTGGAGGCACCACCTTATTTAAAATCCTGTCTCTACAGAGCCTTTTTGAGCTTCCAAAACTGTCACCACCTTGGTTACCTGGCAGTAATCTGCAAAATTTTCCTCCACCTATGCAAGCTGGGAATGCCAGCAGATAGATGACAGGGAGGAACAGGGCCCCTCTGAAGACCGGCATGTGCTCTCCCGCAGCGTGCTGCACCCTGGCCTCCTTGCCCCCAGATCTGCGGTCACCGGAGCAGCACTTCCTGGGTCATTCCCCAGGCTGAACGTAGCTGCAGTCACCATGCGCCCCAGCGTAATGAAGAGCTGTGCTTCCCCCACTGGTGAAAGGGTCCCAGTTTAAACCACAATGAGTTACCACTACTCTACCAGGAAAAAAACAAAACAGCACGTGTTGTCGAGGATGTGGAGAAATTGGAACACGTGTACACTGTTGGTGGGTGTGTAAAATGGTGCAGCCATTATAGAAAAAGAAAAATGACAACTCCTCAAAAAATGAAAAAAGAATTACACATGATCCAGCAATTCCACTTTTGGATATGTATCCCAAACAATTGAAAGCAGGATCTCCAAGAGGTATTTGCAGACCCATGTTCATAGCAGCGTTATTCATGATAGCCAAGCTGTAGAAGATATCCACAGATATCTTCTATGATATATCCAGATCAGATATGTCCAACTGCTATATACAACTCAGATATCCATAGATGGATGAATGGATGAACAGGATGTGGTGTCTGCATAACACAATGGGATATTATTCAGCCATTAAAAGAAGGAAATTCTGGACTTTCCTGGCGGTCCAGTGGTTAAGACTCCTTGCTTCCAGTGCAAGGGGTGTGGGTTCAATCCCTGGTCAAGGATCTAGGATCCCACATACTGCATGGCATGGCCAAAAAGTTTCAAAAAAAGAATAAGAAATTCTAACATGTCCCTTGAGGATATTATGTACTTTGAGGACATTATGCTAAGTGAAACAAGTTCCAAAAAAATAAAAACTGTGTCATTCCACTCGTATGAAGTATCTGCTGCTGCTAAGTCGCTTCAGTCGTGTCCGACTCTGTGCGACCCCACAGACGGCAGCCCACCAGGCTCCCCTGTCCCTGGGATTCTCAAGGCAAGAACACTGGAGTGGGTTGCCATTTCCTTCTCCAATGCATAAGAGTGAAAAGTAAAAGTGAAGTTGTTCAGTCGTGTCCGACTCTCAGCGACTCCATGGACTGTAGCCCACCAGGCTCCTCCATCCATGGGATTCTCCAGGCAAGAGTACTGGAGTGGGGTGCCATTGCCTTCTCCGATGAAGTATCTAGAGTGGTCAAATCCAGACAGAAAGCAGAATGGGGGTTGCCAGGGGCTACAAGAGTGGGAGATGGAGAGCTAGTGTTTAACAGGAATGGAGGTTCAGTTTTGTAAGATGAAAAGAGTTTAGTAGATGGATGGTGGTGATGTTAGCAAGGCAATACAAATATACTTACTGCCACTGAACTGTACATTTTAAAATGACTAGGATGGTGAATTTTATTTTTATGTGTATTTTACCAATTTTTTTTTTAAAAAAGCAAATTATCCTGGTTTAAACCATAAACTATATATCCACACTAATTATAACTAATTCTGAATATGTGTCCGTGTTAGGAAACATTTTCGACATAAACCATTCATTTCCAACTATAGATTAAGAGCTCTGGTTATGAAGGCAGATGGGGAAGAGTTGAAAGGACATTTGTTTGGAATGGGTGGTGATAGGCAGCAGTTCACACGAGAATCAGGCCACCAGTGAGGGGAAATCTAACTTCATCCTTTCATTGACTTGAGGCTGCAGTTCTTTGGGAAAGAAGGCTCCCTGCAGTTTCTAGAATGCTAATCAGGGGGCCAAGGAAGAAGCTCAGACAACCAGGCCAGGCCACCCCCAGGGGCCTTCGCCCCTGGACTGAGCCCTCCTCCATGGCCTACATCACCCCACAGGCCTCCCCTGTCCTCCAGACTTAGCTGTGGCTGCTGCCTTCTGAAATGCCCTCCTGCATTTCCGCTCTGCCATCCCTGATGAAACGCTGTTGTTGTTGTTATTCAGTCAATCAGTCATGTCCTCCTCTTTGTGACTCCATGGACTGCAGCACGCCAGGCTTCCCTGTCCTTCACCATCTCCTGGAGATTGCTCAAACTCATGACCATTGAGTCAATGGTGCCATCCAACCACCTCATCCTCTGTCACCCCCTTCTCCACCTGCCCTCAACCTTTCCCAGCATCAGGGTCTTTCCCAATGATAGCTCTTCAAATCAAGTGACCAAAGTGTTAGAGCTTTAGCTTCATCATCAGTCTTTCCAAGGAATATTCAGGGTTGATTTCCTTTAGGATTGACTATTTTGATCTCTTTGCAGTCCAAGGGACTCTCAAGAATCTTCTCCAGCACCACAGTTCGAAAGCATCAATTCTTCGGCACTCAGCCTTCTTTCTGGTCTAACTCACACATCTATTCATGACTACTGGAAAAACCATAGCTTTGACTCTGTGGACCTTTGTTGGCAACGTGATGTCTTTGCTTTTCAATATGCTGTCTTGGTTGGTCATAACTCTTCTTCCAAGAAGCAAGCAAATTGAAATTAAAAGAAGAAACCCTGGGTCCCCTAAAAAGTCAGCCCTTCCATGAGGGGAGCCCAGGACTGGTGCTCCTTCAAGGTCTGGGTCCCTCTGCTGTGTCACTCCTGTGTGAGAGTGCCCCATTGATTCTCCCCAGGCCACCATCCTCCACGGGCCTCATCTCCTCATTAGCTGATAAACTTCTTGCTGTGTCACTCCCGTGTGAGAGTGCCCCATTGATTCTCCCCAGGCCACCATCCTCCACGGGCCTCATCTCCTCATTAGCTGATAAACTTCTGGAGGGAAGTATGACGATGGTGTTTGAAATCTTCTCTTTGGTTCCATGACAGGTGTTTGAACACCAGCAGATGGTGGTCACTACAGTTCATCTTCCATTTGCTGTCACCATGGCTGTGACTTCAGTTACTATTTAACACGTTACTTGTTAACCTTCTCCTTTCAAGCTTCGTGCAGTGCATCCTCACGGTAGCTCCGCTGTTAGCTTTCTGAGGAAGACCATCTGTTGGAAGTTTTCGTTTTTGTTTTTTAATTTGGCTGTACCGGGCCTCAGTTGTGGCAAATGGAACCTTCATTACAGCGTGTAGGATCTTCAGTTTTGGCACGCGGGATCTAGTTCCCTGACCAGGGATCCAACCCGAGTCCCCTGCGTTGGGAGTGTGGAGTCTTCACCACCAGGCCACCAGGGAAGTCCCTGTTGGCAGTCTTAATGCTAGAACCCTAGTCAAGGCAGGCTTCTCCAGGAAACTCAGGTTTTAATGAGTTCACCCCTCACAAGGGTAGAGTTTCTGAGGGGCTGGGTCACTTGGCCTCGTGAGCAGCTCCCTAAGAGGAATCTGGAATGAAACTTGGTGTGTGCTGAAGACCTCACCTACCTCTCCATCCTCCCTACATGTTCTAAAAAGGGTAAGCGTCATCCAGGATGGTGTTAGTCACTCAGTCATGTCCAGCTCTTTGCGCCCCCATGAACTGTAGCCCACCAGGCTCCTCTGTTCATGGACTTCTTCCAGGCAAGAAATCTAGAGTGAATAGCCATTCCCTTCTCCAGGGAATCTTCCCAACCCAGAAACTGAACCCCGGTCTCCTGCATTGCAGGCAAATTCTTTATTATCTGAGCCAACAGGGAAGCCCATCCAGGGCAGCAGGAAGGTCCAATAAGACCTGAAGGAGTAGAATTCCTTTCCGAGGACTTTTCTACCTTGCCTGTGGCATGAGATTAAAAGTGGAAACAACAGCGAGCACAAGCTTGGAAAATCAGCTCTAGCTTTAAAGTCCCCACTTTCTTTGTGTGAAACAGCCCAAGGAGGGCAGGTACTTATTTACTCCAACATTATCACCAAGCGCAGCAGCACACAGCTCAGGGCAGGTGGAACCCCGACAGTCAGGATGTGCTGAAGGCCCTGGGGTGTGGACACTCTCTACACCTGCTCTGGAAACCAGTTCAATACATTTTCTTTTTATAGAAATTCTAATCTCTAACTATGGCCACATTTGGTTTCTACCTTAGCTGGCAGTGTTGCAGTTGTGGAGATGTAAACAAATTTTGTTTCACTGAGAAAGTGGTTACATAAGGCTTACTTTTCATCCCTTTCAGCTCATTCAAAAGCTTTAAAAGGCAACATTTTAACTCTGAATTTTGTGACTTTGAAATAGACACAGATGGTATCATCCTTTTATTTTCTGACTGCTGCTGCTGCTGCTAAGTCACTTCAGTCATGTCTGACTCTCTGCGACCCCATAGACGGCAGCCCACCAGGCTCCCCCGTCCCTGGGATTCTCCAGGCAAGAACAGTGGAGTGGGTTGCCATTTCCTTCTCCAATGCGTGAGAGTGAAAAGTGAAAGTGAAGTCGCTCAGTCATGTCCAACTCCTAGCGACCCCATGGACTGCAGCCCACCAGGCTCCTCCATCCATGAGATTTTTCCAGGCAAGAGTACTGGAGTGAGGTGCCACTGCCTTCTCCATATTATTTTTTTTCTATGGTCTACTAAAACTATGGTCAACTAAAAATCAGTGCCCAACTTAAAGTTGAGAATTATGTTTTATTCAGTGGACAAAACTGAGGACTTAAGCCCGGGACACAGCATCTCAGATAGCTCTAAGGGACTGCTCCAAAGGGCTAAGGGAGGAGCCAGGATATACAGGAATTTTTGCAACAAAGACCAGGTAGTCAGAACTTCAAGAGATTACTGTTTTAATTAAAGAAAACCAGATATCTCAAGTTAAAGAACTTAGCACTTTTGTATTCTTGGCAAAATACAAGAGTCAGGGGCTCATCGAAATCATTCCTTTGACGTGCACCTCAGCTAACTGGAGCCAGTATCCTGCGTTTTCTCATCCTGAGTCTCCTCGGGAGGCACTCTCTGGGTGGTTGAAACAGCTCTAATGTGATGGCTTGATGGCTGTAACACCCTTTGTTTACTGATATGGCAACATTTTTTTTCACTGATACTGTGCTTCTGTGAAAATGTCGGTTGTATTACATTGATCTTAAAATACAGTTTAGGCAACTTGAAATATGAACTCCCAGATCCTCAGACTTCCCAATCTATGATTAACTATAATTAATCTTCTCACATGTTATTCCATCTCGGATCCTGTCAAATAACCCAGAAGACACTATGCACAACTTCGAGCAGGAAGTCCCTGCATGTTACTTAATGGTGATGCTGTTTGCCAGACATACCAGACCATGCATTCATTCACAAACCTTCCAGGAGTGTTTCCTCCGTGCTTGACACCACACGTTTCTATAATGGGTGGATTAGAGAGATCACAAACCTTAGGCTGCCAGATTTAGCAAATAAAGATACAGGAAAAACTTTGGGATAAGTATATCCCTGCTGCTGCTGCTGCTAAGTCACTTCAGCTGTGTCCAACTCTGTGCGACCCCTGAGACGGCAGCCCACCAGGCTCCCCCGTCCCTGGGATTCTCCAGGCAAGAACACTGGAGTGGGTTGCCATTTCCTTCTCCAATGCATGAAAGTGAAAAGTGAAAGTGAAGTTGCTCAGTCGTGTCTGACTCTTCGAGACCCCATGAACTGCAGCCTACCAGGCTCTTCTGTCCATGGGATATTCCAGGCAAGAATACTGGAGTGGGGTGCCATTGCCTTCTCCAAGTATATCCCTAATATTGCATATTATTCATTGTTTATCTGAAATTCAAATTTCAGAGGGTGCCCTGTATTTTATCTGGCAACCCTACAGACAGCATATCTTGATCAAAAGTCCATCTAAAAAGTAATCTGTGAAACTATCTGATCTTCATTGGAAATTACATCAGAAAATGTCCAGATCTTAGAGGGCCATGTGTATACAAACTATCAGTGCAGCTTAAATCACAATTCTGTCTCACTCTCCAAGAGTGCTTCTTTGAAAACTAATTTTCTCTCTTTTCAGACAATAGAATAAGTACCTCACTCCCAGTAGGACAGTGCACAAGGATTCTGTTTGATTTTCTGGACGATTGTGTGTCTTTGCGCCTGCAGAGAGTGTCGTCCTTGGAGCAAGTGTTGGCCTATTTGGAACTCCGTGTGGGGGGGAGGGGGTGGGTACCACTTGCAGATCAAAGGCACCTGACTGCACTCCTACTCCCTCCGCATCCCCTGCCCGCCGTCCATGTCCTGGTGGAAAACATCAGGCTCCCCTTTACAGAAGGCACGGACTGCTGCCTCAGCACTGTGCTGACCCTTTGGTGCCATTTCTGATTTATATTTTGCTGAGTTATCTGTGCCAAGGACTGTCTGTTTTCAATAAAGCGGAAGCTTTCTCTTGCTGCCACCGAGGAGAATTCCTGACCTGTTTCCACGTCTGGGAGGAAGCCCCAGAGATTTCTGTGCTGACCTGGAAGAACTCCGGGGGATGGGCACACAGCATCCCCTGCCAGCTTGTGCCCTTCCGGCTACGAGGTTCTCGTTAATGGGACCACGTGCAGGTGGCACTTCCAAGCTCTGTGTCTTAAGCCCTATTACTCCCTCGGTTATCACATCTCATTAATTATTCATTGCCTAACTTTCTTCCAGAGGTAATTAATGAGATAAGTTACACAACGGCAATGGTAGTAAATATTGTAATATAAAAGCAATTACTGAAGTGGCAATTTTAATTCGAGATTATTTTAATTACATGGGACTCCAACTTATTTAAAATCCTTTCTCTGCAGAGCCTCCTCTGAGCTTCCAAAGCTGTCACCACCTTGGTTACCTGGAAATAGTGTGCAGAATTTTCTTCCACCTTTACAGCAGTGAGCTAAGTAGGGGCATTCGAGCAGATCGGTTACCGGTAGATCACAGGCAGGATCTGCCCCCACCCCCCGACAGGAGCCGGAAGATAGCCTATGCATTGAGCACTGTGTTTCAGAGGAGGACAGAGGTGGAGGAAACCTGCATTCTAAGCAGGAGCAGCTTCATGGGCTGCTGACCGTGCAGTGTCGTACAGCCCCATGCTCAGACTGCCCACACTTGGTTTAATGCTCTGCAGTTGTCCCCCTGAAATTCTTAAGTTTGTTCCTCGAATCTGTGTTTTGTAAGCAAAGTCCAGTGGGACCTGGGGCGTGCAGCAGGGGCTTGGAGCCCTAGGCTCTGGGTAGACCACCTCCCTGTGATGGGCTCTCAGAGCCTGCCTCCCTTGGTCCCACCTAATGTTCCCCCTCCACTCCGCACAGTTACTGCTGCCATCTCATACCCACCAGCAGGGCATGGACACAGCTGGGTCGGGAGGGCAGCACGCCTGGGGCACTGCAAAGCCCTTTCCACCCCAAGCTGGCAGCATTGGGGTCTGTTCAGTGGGCAGCTGTTCAGGGTCAACCCTCTCCCCCAACCTGACCCCATTGCCTCATGCACCCTGGTGCAAAGGCCACAATACTTTGGAGGTCACAACCCCTGAGCCAGGGCACCACCTGATAAGACGCCCAGTGCCTGGTCTTATATTAACCCCACAAGTACCCCAGGGCTCAGAGAGCATGGTGTGAAATAGCAAAGAAAAAATGCTGTGGCCCATTGAGAGGCCACAGAAGAAAAGAGGGGCGCTGTATCTTGGTGGTGTGATGACACTAGATTCCTGCCTCCTGAATAAGAGGCTCACATACTTGTTTCGCAGTGAGCCCCTGCAAATAAAGTGGCAGGTCCTGGCTCCAGGGCCTGGGGATGCCAGGTCACTGGCCTTATGGACATAAGGCAAGTCCCATCTTTTAACTTAAGATCCTTGTGGGGAGTGTTCCTTCGGGTGACTCCGAGGCTCCAAATGCACTCTGCTCCCTGGACTCGTGCAAGGTGCACGCTGCCAGCCGAGCTCCGAGGCCAGACCTTCCTCCTGCCTCCTATGATCCCCCTTGCTCCTTTTTCCTTCACTGGGAAAAGAAAAGTGAGACAGCCTTTGAGGCAGAGTGGTTCTGATCAAGGAGACACATGGGTCTGAAGCAGGAGCTCCCTGCTGGCAGGAGCCGTTCCCCTGGACAAGCGACAGGCTCTCTGCCTTTCACCAGAGCCGAGCTGGGGCCCGGAGTGCACCTCCAGCCTCCATCCTGGTGTCCAGGGAAAGGACACGCTGCGGCCCTGCAGGCCTGGCTCATCCACGGCTGATGCACAGGCCCATTCAGGCCCTCCCAGAACAAATCATCTCATCGGGCAGGGACTAGAAAGTTTGATTGGCCTGTGGTGCGATGTTTGGGGATGCTCTTCCCGTCAGCGGGCTGCACATCCGGGGAGAGGGACTGCTCACTTTCTCCTCCAGGACGGCGCTGGAGAGTCACAGGACTTACTTGGCACTGTGCATGCGTGTGTGCATGCTCAGTCGTCCAGTCGTGTCCTATTCTTTTGTGACCCCACAGACTGTAGCCTGCCAGGCTCCTCTGTCCATGGGATTCTTCAGGCAAAAATACTGGAGTAGGTTGCCATGCCCTCCTCCAGGGCATCTTCCCCAGCCAAGGATCAAATCCATGTTTCCTGCATTGGCAGGAGGGTTCTTTAGCACTGCACTGTCTGGGAAGCCATACTCGGGAATGATAAAGCAAATAAAGTTATAATAGATTGCCCACATTCTAGTTTATTTCATTCCCCTTTCCTTTTCTTACCTACCCCTTCCACTGTTCTCCCTCTTTGATCAACATGGCAATGAAACTGCCTTTCATTGTTCAGCTAACCTTAAAGAGACAAAGGCATGGCCTGAACATCTTTGTTTGTTTTGGCCATTTAAAAATTGTATTTTCTTTTAATTTGTATTTTGTGTCGGAGCATAGTTGATTAACACTGTTGTGTTAGTTTCAGATGAACAGTTAGTAATGCAGTTATACATATACATGTATCTATTCTTTTTCAGATGCTTTTCCCATTTAGTTTATTACAGAATATTGAGCAGAGCTCCCATGTGAGCAGACTTCCCGTGCTATACGGGGTCCCGTCCTATAGTGGGTCCTTTCTGGTTATCCGTTTTAGATATACCAATGTGTACATGTCTTTCCTCGACTGGAATGTCTTTTTGGTGTTCCCCCTAGCTGGGTCTCTCTCATTCTCTGCCTCTGTCCGTGGGGGTTGCTTTCTGCCATGAGGTCTCCCTCAGTGTTCTCTTGGGGGCACAGCCTCTGAAAAGTATATCTGTAGGGCCACACTGTAAAGGTGCTTGGAGAGGAGCCCACCTCCCTATTTATATGTCCCCGCCCCTAGCTGCGGCTGCACCGGAGTGAGGCTGGAGAGCCCTGGTCCAGCGTTTTTTTCAAGAGCATCCCACTCAGAATAGCCTTGCTCTTTTAAATGACATAGAACATTTGCTTACAGAATTTCATTTCACGCAGTCCAGGAAATCCGTCAGTCCCTGTCTGTATTTCCAGCTCTGTTCATCATCATTCGTGTGCCTAAATAGAAGGGCTAGAGTGCGGAGATCTGCAGAACCAGGCTTGATGGGAGGAGCCCATCTTGTCCATGTGGTGCTAGAGAACCCAGATACCTGGGGAAAGGCTCGCGAAAGCGAACTGCGCATGCGCAAGCCACAGGGCTCCTGCTCCTGCGTTCGCGGGAACCTGCTCACCGATCCCAATTATCCAGAAAGACACAGGATCATAGGCGCGGGCCCCTGGGACCAAAGTAAATTAAGTAATTAATTAAAGGGCTACTTGATACCAGACTCTGGAGACTAGGAGGAAGGATAAATAGTACCGCCTCCGGTCTGAGCCTGTTTCTCTTCACCCTGCATAACCGCCCTGATGGGTCCCGCCGGCCTTGGCTTCCCACCCATTCTTCGACCCCCTTGCCCAAGGCTTGCCCCATCTCTACTCTAGAAGATAAATCCCACCTTGTGTTCAGCACTCAGCTTAGCTCCTACTCCTCTGGGGAGCCCCCCCCCCCCGCCGAAAACTCTGGCCCTCCCTGTTCCCCTGGTCCCTCAACTCTCAGCCCTAAGGATTTTATCACACAATTCCACACTTGACATACACTGTCTTGTTTGGAACCTTGTTCTGCTGCTGCTATTGCTAAGTCACTTCAGTCGTGTCTGACTCTGTGCGACCCCATAGACGGCAGCCCACCAGGCTCCCCCGTCCCTGGGATTCTCCAGGCAAGAACACTGGAGTGGATTGCCATTTCCTTCTCCGATGCATGAAAGTGAAAAGTGAAAGGGAAGTTGCTCAGTCGTGTCCGACTCTTAGCAACCCCATGGACTACAGCCTACCAGGCTCCTCCATCCATGGGATCTTCCAGGCAAGAGTACTGGAGTGGGGTGCCATTGCCTTCTCCGTGAAACCTTGTTCTGGGCCCTCCAAATCAGAGGGTGTGGATTTGCATGGTGCATTTTGCCCCCACCACGCTCAGAACAATGCCAGACAGGTGTGGGTACAGACCCACAGTGCGAGGAAGGAGCCTGGCAAATTCTAAATGGCAGAGGAACCCTGCTGACCTAAAACAAAAGGAAGATGCTCTGGATGTGACTGGATTCAGGCAGGTAATGCCTTCAGCTCATCTTGGAAGTCAACACACAGCAAGCTAAGAAATCTCTCGCCCCCAGCACAGCATCTAACGTATCAGAGGCTCAGTACATAGTTGTCAAGAGAATGCATGTGATCACCTGGGCTTGTCGAGGCAGGTGTTTAACATGTGCTCAAACATTATATAGACACCTCCATGCATCTTCAGGAAGAAAACACAGGGACAGCATATTAGAGTCCACTCAGGACTAACTCACTGTAATAAGTCATCATGGCTTTGGGGGCCCGTGTTCTCTAATTTTCTCTCACCCTCCCATGGCGCATCATCCTGAATGAGGGAAAGGCAAAGAATTCCATAGAAATGAACATGTGTGTGCTCCGTTGCTCAGTCATGTCTGACTCTTTGTGGCTCCATGGACTGTAGCCAGCCATGCTCTTCTGCCCATGGAATTTTCCAGGCAAGAATACTGGAGTGGGTTGCCATTTCCTACTCCAGGGGATCTTTCCCACCCAGGGATCCAACCTGCTTCTCTTTCATCTCCTGCATTGGCGGGTGGCTTGGTGGCTTCTTTACCATTAATGCCACCTAGGAAGCCCAGAAAGGAGCATGTCATCTCATTAGAATTTTATTAGGCATTTCTCACGATAAGTAGCTAAAATGAGGATCATTGGATTTTTGATTGATAGATTTATCAGAGAATATTAGTAGTGAGAGGAACCTTAGATATCATCTGATCCAAGCCCATGTCTTAATCGATGGGGAGGTGGAGACCTCCAGGGAATGACTATGACCCAGGATTGCAGGTTTCCAGGCTGCCCCACTCCCCCTGAACCTCAACGGGACTGATCCATCAAGCTCACCTTGATGGACATGTGGCAGGTATCTGGGAAGTTAGGATCACACGGATAGTGCAGGCATTCTGGATGATGGTCTTCACTTCCTTACAAAGAGAACCCTCTATTCAACTTCACCTTACACTGAGCCGCAGGTTCTTCAGGGGAAGTGGGTTAGGCGCCAGCCCTAAGAAATGTCTGTTGATCGGTCCAACCCAATCTTTGTGATCTTACCCTTACTGTGGAACTGGTTTAGCCATGGTCACCTGATGCAGTTCAAGCCAGCTTGACGTGAGGGGTAGTCTGTGCAATGAGGGAAATAAGATAGGCCCTTCCCTTTTCCTGGATGCGGGCAGCTACGTGTGATGACTGCAGCAGCCATCTGAGAGCAGTGAGGAGCATCAGCCTGCAGACGCTCAAGTCAAGGATGGCAGTGAGAGGATATGGAAGGAAACTGAGTCCCTGCTGAGGCCCCAGAGTCTCTGAGTTTGCCGGTCCTGGAAACTCCCCTCTTTGGGGGCTTCTTACTGTGAGGCCCACATGTCCTTCCTTGCTAGGCTTCTGCTTATTTTAATTGCTGTCCATGTTCCCTGTCACCAGACACGGTCTGTCAGCTCTGCGCTATTACACAGCCTTTCAAAAGGCCCTTCTGAAGAGCGCTTCCTGCAGAAACACCTGAATAATACTTGATGCGTTTGCCCTGAGAGTCCTCATCTGGGGAGCAAATCCAGCCTGGTTGACAACGGCTCATGAGATCACAGCTTGAGTGGGCACAGCCACAAGTCTGGGTTCACATTCTGTCATTTGGTTTCCATGAAAATCGCTTGTGCTTGTCATTCTTAAGTCTTGTATTCCGTGGTGAGATGCAAATTAAACACCACGTCATGCTGACATTAAGACGCTTGGTTTATTTGCTTTAAACACAGGAGAGAAATGGGATTGATGTATTCAGACGGAGATGAGGGTAGGAGGAGGGTTTTCAGGAGACATACTCGATTCCAACTGGGTGCTGCCAATCTCTCTGGGCCCCACCAGCCTCCCTTGGGAGCTGCCTTTGACCTTGTTCAAGGTCCTAGCTGTCTGGAACTCTGCACTAAAACAGCAAAGTTTATGGAAATAGGAGACCTCTAAGAAGTAGTGTTGGAAAGCTCATTTGCTGTATCACCTTCGACATTCTTTTTCTGGAGAGACAGTAGCTAATCTCCCAGGTTCCTTCCTGATCGCACATCTGATAATCCCATGAGGTGACCACAGATGGGTAATATGAGTTAAGAATGCCAGTAAACTGGAGGAGTTCCTATCTGTTTGGGCTGCCATATTGGAAGAAGTATGAGAGTTATTAAAAATTAAAGGAGACTACTGTTAACCTTAGGTATTGGGCACTTGTTACATACTTGGCACTGTGCTAAGAACATTACAAGCATGTTCTCATCTAGTCCACCTAGCAACCCTATGAGGCCAATGCTGTTATTACTCCCTTAATCGAGGGAGGCAGCTGAGAGGCTCAGAGACGGTCAGCAACTTCCCCGAGGCCACACAGCGAGCAAGCAGAGGAGGTCAGATGTCTGTCTGGGTCTGTCCAGTTCTAAAGTTTACACAGTATTCTGCCTCACATGGTAAAAATTCTCTAGATGTGCCTAATGTGCCTGAGGCCAGAAAGGCTGATAGTTTAACGCAGTCACTGAGAAAGTCTGGGTCCTCAGAGAGTGCAAGTTAGCCTGAGGAGTTTGGGATCTGTGGGGCACCCTTCCTTCTCCACCAAGCCTTCCTTCTCCCCCACACCTGTGCTGTGAAGTGGACATGATGGCTCTTTTATTATGTAGATTATCGTGAGGCTCAGAGGAGGGATCTGAAAAGAAAATGCTTTGAAAAAATATAATAAACCATATACACTGAAGCATCTATTATTAAAAATAGTCAAGTAAGGATAAAAAATAGGCTAATCAACTACATCCAAATTGAAAGTGTTTTGCTGCAAGCGATATCATCAAGAAAGGGAAAAGAGTACCCACACAGAGGGGAAAATGTTTTCACATTGTGTATCTGACTTTTATGCAGATAGTATTAAAATTATGTTAATTTTATTAATATAATATTCACATTAATAATAAAATTAATGAAATGTAAATGGGACTTTTATCCAGATAGTAACTCTGCCAGGGGAGGCACTGTGCTTGGGGGTCTTTCTGGCTTCCCATAGAGTGAGCTGTTGCTGCATTGCAACTCCAGTCCCAATCGTGAAGAGAAGGATGTTGAGTTCCTGGCTTTGAAATGCTCTCTGAGCCAAGAAAGGTTTTTCAACTCAGCTTCACTGGCAGGACCACCCACCTGACTCAAAGGGAAGCAGGTTTGCATCACCAGAAGGCAGCAGTTTCTGGGCAAGTCTCTTAAATGCTGCCAAGGGCTGCACGATAATGCAGCCTCAGGGTGGTTTTGCTTAGCTGTAAGGTTCAGGGATGGTCTAGCCCAGCCAACAGGCTTTTGGAGAAGCATTCCACAAGGGTGCAAGCCCAGTGTCCTCCAAGACCCTAACTCACCAGGTCTCCCAGCTTAAATCCTGTCTGTTACTCAAACAAGAGGTGCAGATGTTTCTCTGCTTCCCAGTGATATTTACAGACCTGCCTCCCTGCACCGCCTTTTAGACTTTTGTTATTACAAAAGTGGTAAGTTTCAAGTGATAAGTTCTAAATTTCAAGGAACAAATAATTCTGATACTATATAAGCTTTACTATAGATAGGACACTATAAAAGGTGAAACACTATGCAATATATTCTTTTAAGCTAAAACCACCATGTTGCAAAATCTGCCAGAAATTGTTCCCAAAATATGAAATGCTGGGTGCTGTGCTTAGTCACTCAGTCGTGACCAACTCTTTGTGACCCCATGGACTGTAGCCTGCCAGGCTCCTCTGTCCATGGGGATTCTCCAGGCAAGAATACTGGAGTGGGTCGCCATGCCCTCCTCCAGGGGATCTTCTAACCCAGGGATCAAACCCAGGTCTCCCACATTGCAGGAGGGTTTTTTACCAGGGAACACAAAACATGAAATGGATAAATGTAAATATACGTCAAGTTCACCTATAAATATAGGTCCTCCCAAAATCCTAACTAAAATACTAGCAAGCTAAATTCAATAATATAGTAGTAGAATAAAGTTCCACAATGTAATTGACATTTAAAAGGAAACATGTTATATTGGTGAAAAAATAAAGAACTGGAAAAAATAGGAATGTTCGAAAAATATTTATCCACATAATTCCACCTTCTGAAAATATCCACAGTTAACATTTGAATATGTATCCTTCCAGTGTTTTGCTCTGTATATGGAATATGTATATATTTTATGTACTTCCGATCATGCTACTTTGTAGCCAGCAGATTGTCCAGGAAAGACCACGCACATATATCACATGAGGTTAGATGATGGCCTTCACTAATTTGGCAGAGTTCAGCAACACAGCAGAGAAAGCGGTGCCCCACAGCTAACACAGGTGGACCCCAGGCCCCTTGGAGGTTGTAACAAAGTATTTACGTCTCAGTGCTTCGCAAACCCCATCAAAAAGACTTACACATTCTGTGTTCTTAATACTCCCGTGTCAGAACCAGTTTATAGACAAGTAGGACCCTCTGGTTCCCACTTGTCCCTCTGGTCCAGAGGACCCTCTGGACCTTCTGATTCTTAAGCTTAAAAACCCTGAGTCAGTAAAACCCTATTCTGTCTTCCAAGGGAAGAAGCAGGATTAGCACACACGTAGGTGTTCCTGGTCCATTTCTCTGCCCTCAGATGATAGGCATACTGGAAAGCCCATTGCCTCACAAATTCAGAGTGAGAATTTTTCATGGCAGTAAATATTCTGCCCTAATAGGTTTAGAATAACTGCATAGTACTACATTCCCTCATAAGAATGTATAGTTATTTATTTAACTGGTCTCCTGTTTATGAGCATTTTGGTTGTTTACAAATCCTTTCCTAAGGACTGTAGTCCACCAGCCTCCTCTGTCCATGGGATTCTCCAGGCAAGAATACTGGAGTGGGTTGCCATTTCCTTCTCCAGGGGATCTTGCCAGCCCAGGGATTGAACCTAGGTCTCTTGCATTACAGACATATTCTTTACCATTTGAGCCAGCAGGGAAGCCCATTGCAAATAACATAAGAGCATATATCCTTGTAGATACATGTTTTACATATCCCTGATTGTTTTCATTGGATAGCTTTCTAAAGTAGAATCTCAACTCTGTCCCTTATTAAGAACTTGGTCGTCCCTACCTAGAAAGAGACAGAATAATACCTACCCTCTAAGAAAGAGACAGAGGCATAAAGTAACAGAAAACCCCAGGGTCTCAGGTCTTAAGACCTGAGTTCCTGTTTGGGGGTATGGCTATTGTCCTCCCCTGGGGTCTGCATGCTCCATTCTGATTTATTTGTAGAACTTTCCTTTGTTTGATTTTGTATATTAGTGGAAAATATGCAGTTTTTGCATTGTCAACAAGTGGTATCATGACTTGCATTACAGTTTTTTCTATAGCTGACTTCACGTACTTTATGATTCTATACAGCTCTGATGGCTCACCGGGTAAAGAATCCGCCTGCAATCCAGGACACACAGGAGGTGTGGGTTTGATCCCTGAGTCAGAAAGATCCCCTGGAGGAGGGCACAGTAACCCACTCCAGTGTTCTTGCCTGGAGAATTCCACGGACTGAGGAGCTTGGTGGGCTGCAGTCCATGGGGTTGCAAAGAGTTAGACGTGACTGAGCAACTAGGCAGGCACGCGTGCATGCACGGTTTCTGGCGGTTCACTTCTTTCCCTGGAGAAGCTGAAAGAAACCGACTCCTCTGCGGCGGGCACTCTGCCTGGCTAAGTGTCTGTCAGCTCCCTCCTCCGCAAACCGCACACGCACAGGCGCACACACACGCACACGCACACGCAGACGCACCACCCGCACCCGCACCCGCACACGCACAGGCGCACGCACACGCACACGCACGTTATAGCTCTGCAGCACCTGGCGCCAAGTGAATTCTCAGCAAAGGTCACACAGGATCATCCTTTACCGCATGCCGTTTACTCTGAACATAAACTTAAAGACACGCCCTCCTTTTATCCTTAACATTTTTACAATCTCAGTTCGAGTCATTTTTCTCACAAGACTATCCACGTACGTGTTCTTTCTAGCTTTAGTACACAGACTTTTAAAGTCAGAGCTTAATTTCCACAGTGAATGTCTTTCGACTCAACTAAGGAACGCCTCATTTGCCTGAGTGATAGAGTGGGCAGTGACTGCAGAGGAGACCTGCCTGGTGGTCTCCTACGTCGGCGTTTCACACAGTTAAACAGTGCTGGAGTCTGGAAGTACTGAGGGAGGGCTCCTTCTGACTTGATAAATACTGTTCTTAATTTTTATTGGAGTATAGTTGACTTACAATGCTGTGTTAGTTTCAGGTGTACAGTAAAGTGAATCAGTTATACGTACACATATATCCACTCTTTTTTAGATTCTTTTCCCATATATTTTCCCAGAGTATTGAGTAGAGTTCCTTGTGCTGTACAGTAGGTCCTTATTAGTTATCTCTTTTATTTATAGTAATGTGTATACGTCAGTCCCAATCTCCCAATTTATTCCTCCTTGGCAACTATAGGAGGGAACTTCCGCCTTTGTTCCCTACATGTGTGACTCTGTTTCTTATCGTAAATAAGTTCATATGTACCTTTTTATTTTTTTTAGATTCTACATGTAAGCAATATCATATGATATTTGTCTTTCTTAGTCTGACTTACTTCACTCAGCATGATGATCTCTGGGTCCGTCCATGTTGCTGCAAATGGCATTATTTCACTCTTCTTATGGCTGAGTAGCATTCCATTGTATACATGTACCACATCTTCTTTATCCACTCCTTCGTTAATGGACATTTAGGTTGTATCCATGTCTTGGCTTCCACTTGACAAATGTTAATTGAGTGGTTCCTATTCTGGAATAAGATGCTGATATACTCCTCTCTATTCCTCTTGCAGAGAATAGCTAAAATCTTCAGGTTGTATATATTTAAAAATCATAAGAAGACTGAAAGATGGAGAGAAGGCAGGTCAGCCGAGAACTTTGGGCCTGAGGAGAGACACGGCAGTGTGCTCCCCGAGTGTGTGTGCCTGTGTGAGTGCTCAGTCCTGTGCAACTCTTTGTGACCCCATGGACCGTAGGCCACCAGGCTCCTCTGTCCATGGGATTTCTGGGTGTTCACGTTTCCTCATATAGCCTGGACCAGCGGGAGAAGCTGGCAATCTGGAACTTTTAGATGTTGCAACTCATTCCTGGAGAGTGAGTTTGAGGTAACCAGAGAAAGAAAGGGAGAAAGGGCTTTCTTGCACAGAAAACAGCATATGCAAATGTACCCAGGTGGTCAAAGTGATGAGATTTATTATAGCTTAGGTTTGGGGGTGGACCCATTGAGGAATTGCCAGAAATTTAATTAAGGTCAGACCATGAAGAGCTTCAAAAACCATGTTTAATGCAAGACTTATTCCTAGAGGTATTACAGAGTTTTGTTGTTGTTGTTCAGTCTCTCAGTCATGTCTGACTCTTTGTGACCCCATGGACTGCAGCACGCCAGGCTTCCCTGTCCTTCACCAGCTCCCGGAGCTTGCTCAAACTCATAACCATCCAGTCAGTGATGCCATCCAACCACCTCATCCTCTGTCATCCCCTTCTCCTCCTGCCTTCAATCTTTCCCAGCATCAGAGCTAACAAAAACTTTTAGTCCAAGACCAACAGTCCTGCCAGTTTTATATTTTGGGGGATAATTCCAGCAACAGCAAACCTCCTGTGCCAGCTTTTCCACAGTCACATCTCCTAATGTGGTTATCGGAGCCTCCCCTGGTGGCTCAGCGGTAAAGAGACCAGCTGCCAATGAAGGAGAACCGGGTTCCATCCCTGGGTCAGGAAGATTCCCCTGGAGAAGGAAATGACAACCCACTCCAGTATTCTTGCCTGGGAAATCCCAAGGACAGAGGAGCTGGGCAGGCTATAGTCCATGGGGTCGCAAAAGAGTCAGGTACAACGGAGCAACTGAACAACAGTGTGGTTATAGTTTTAGATCAGTTGGTATCCTCAGAGACACCGTCAGGAAAGGAGGACCAACGCCAGGCCACTGATCATGGTTTAGAGAGCAAGCATGTGTTAGTTCATACAGAGTGCTGAGTAAGAAGGAGAGGGACCTCTCCTAAACTATTATCCTTCAATCCATCTCAACGGCACGCTGGGCATCACAGAGACCCACACAGTGCCCGCCAGGCACAGAGCCAGCCTCCACGTTCCTTGTTAGTTCAAAGCTCATGAACGACCTTGGATATTTATCCAGGCCCCACAGTACACTTGGCAGGAGGGCCTGTGCTGTGAGATCTAGGCGTCTGGGGTCCAGATCTCTTCTCTGACCACTGGTACTCAGACTCGGCCCAGGCCAGATTCAGTCGCTGCAGCCAAAGGAAGGGGCACGGCGAGCAATTTGTTTAGAGCGAAGCTAAGACACTCCCAAATGGGTATTTGGTCTCGGCCACTCACAAAACAGGCAAAACATTTCTTGAAATAAAAATACCAAAAGGAAATAAACCATCCAGGGGAGAACGGGGCTTACCTTACATAGCACATGAAATTTTGAGTACGTTTAAAAACATTCTCTTCAAGGAGAGGTACTAACACTGGAAAAGTACGAGAGGGACTGAAATCCCCTTACTTGTTTTTGGTGATCTTTTTTTTTTTTTTTTAATAGAGAAGAGAGATTGTTTCTCTTGTTTGGTTGCTAAGTCATGTCTGACTCTTTGTGACCCCATGGACTGCAGCATGCCAGGCTCTTCTGTCCCTCACTGTCTCCCAGAGTTTACTCAAATTCATGTCCATGATGGTGATGCTATCCAACCATCTCATCCTCTGTCACCCCCTTCTCCTTTGCCTCAGTCTTTCCCAGTATCAAGGTGTTTTCCAATGAGTTTGTAACCTTTTTGAAAGGTTAAATCCTTATTTTTATTATTTATTTTTTCATTCAGTAATCACAGTTCGGTTCAGTTCAGTCGCTCAGTCGTGTCTGACTCTTTGCGACCCCATGAATCGCAGCACGCCAGGCCTCCCTGTCCGTTGCCAACTCCCGGAGTTAACCCAAACTCATGTCCGTCGAGTCGGTGATGCCATCCAGCCATCTCATCCTCTGTCGTCCCCTTCTCCTTTTGCCCCCAATCCCTCCCAGCATCAGGGTTTTTTCCAATGAGTCAACTCTTTGCATGAGGTGGCCAAAGTATTGGAGTTTCAGCTTCAGCATCAGTCCTTCCAAAGAACACCCAGGACTGATCTCCTTCAGAATGGACTGGTTGGATCTCCCTGCACTCCAAGGGACTCTCAAGAGTCTTCTCCAACACCACACTTCAAAAGCATCAATTCTTCAGTGCTCAGCTTTCTTCACAGTCCAACTCTCACATCCATACATGACCACTGGAAAAACCATAGCCTTCACTAGATGGACCTTTGTTGGCAAAGTAATGTCTCTGCTTTTGAATATGCTGTCTAGGTTGGTCATAACTTTCCTTCCAAGTAGTAAGCGTCTTTTAATTTCATGGCTGCAGTCACCATCTGCAGTGATTTTGGAGCCCCAAAAAATAATCACATGTGGTCACCTATTATGTCCCAGGCACTGTGCGAAGTTCGTTGACACAAAGGCTTTTATTCCATGATCTCAATAATATCTTCACGTCCACATGTTTTCAAGGGCACCGTGATCCATAAATGGCATAGGGTCCAAGAACTCCCCTAAAAACTGCCCAATGCTGTGTCATCACGACAGTCAATCCATGTTATCATTTCAGGAAAAAGTTACTTTTTAACTTAAGTTGAAAAAATTGTTAATGTCTTTAGTATGGAAACATGACAACTAGTCAGCACACTAAAATTCGCAGTTTGCAGTTTTAAATATATAAAGCTTGAAGTCTTCTTGCAGGAGGGTATGCTCAATATGTCTTTTTCCATCGTCTTAATTCCACTACCCCAAAGAGCTTCTGTGGTTTAAGCAAGCCCATCCTTCTCTTGTATCTGCCTGCAATGCAGGGGACCTGGGTTTGATTCCTGGATCAGGAAGATCCCCTGGAGAAGGAAATGGCAATGCACGCCAGGATTCTTGCCTGGAGAATCCCACGGACAGAAGAGCCTAGCAGGCTACAGTCCTTGGGGTCACGAGAGTCGGACACGACTGAGTGACTAAACCACCACCATCCTTCTCTTAGTTCTCATCCGCTGTGATGACCATCCCTGGCTTCTTTATTCTGCCACCCTGGCTGCCACAGCGGCTTCTACTCATGGCAAAGACGGTCACTACACTGAGTCTGAAATGACCAGCGTTCCCCAGTGACCCCCAAAAAGGCTAGTTACTGGAGCAGGTTTTATAGAGGTTAGGGCAGTTACGTTAATCCAACAACCAAAGCCTCCAGAGCCCTTGCAGACAGGCCTGCCTCCATCCTTGATATTGATTGTCGTATCAAAAGCCACTCAGTCTCTACCCAGACCACGGAAACACGGATGTATTCCGTCCTGACCCCAGAGGCAACAAGAGCCTCACAGCCCTTCAAAGCAAGGCAGGAAGAAAACCTAAAATTCTTGGCTCTCCCAACTGTTTCAAAAGCAAATAATAGTTATGCCAGTAAAACTGTCATTTTAAGTGAATTTCCTAATATAAGGAAGGAAAACATAAAACTCTTAAGGCTTTTCTGCCAATCTGATTCAGATCAGAGACTCTGTCTCCCTGGGCTAGTGGGTCTCATTACGACAGGACAGCGGTCATAAAAGAAAGGCGGCACAGTAACTGTTTAATGGACATTTTCCCAGAAATTAAAGCGCCGCTCTTCAAAAGACAGTCAGCTTGCGGTGCAGGCCCCAGGGAACTGCACACACGTCGCTGCCTCTGCTGCAGACAGAGCAACCAGGTGCACCCAGCGCCAGCCTCACGCAGCCTTTGTTGTGGGGATGAAAGCCGGAGAATGTACCGCTTGGTGATCAAAGTCTTTGACCATCATATAAAACCAATCAAAATGCTCTTTATTTCTCTTAATTTCCTGGACTTCAGCAGATGTCATTCCAGAGTGTGGCAGGCAGACAGATCTCTTTCCTCCAACGTGTGTTCTTTGGCTTTGGGGAGTTTTTAGGTTTGGGTTTGTGTTGGTTTGGGTTGGGGAAGGTTTTTGTCTTTTTGTGGTTTTTCCCCAGTGTTTTGGGGACCTGCTGACAAACCGTTAACATGGATCCCAAACGTTCATGTTCAGTTCAGGATCTAACAACCTTTTCTTCATGATTCTATTGATAGTGGAGCCTTTTCTTTATGATTCCATTGACAGTGGTCACTTTGACTCGGCCCCTAGGAAGAGTGGATTTTAGTTCATAAGGGAAGAAAAAAATATTATAACTCTTAGATCGCTAACCACCCCTTCCCAGCCTCTGTCTAAAGATCTAGGAGTCCTCACTCAACCCCGGAACAAACAGCAGACTGGGAAAGGAATCATTTTCGCTCAGGCAAGGTGTCAAGCTGCAGATGCTGCCTGACGGTGAAGAATTTTGTCGGACTGTTTGGGTACAGACCATGACACTGGCAGAAGAAATAAAAACCACTGGGGAAGGTTATGCTCAAACTCCGCTTTTCCTTAAACCTGCAATTCAAAACAGTGCTTTGATTTGTAGGTCCATCCGGCAAGATCATTTCTTGTCTTATCATTCTTCTGAAAAGCAAGATCCCAAAGCATTTTCGCCCCCTCCCCCGGCCCCTACACTGAGGATTAATGGGAATCTGTCCCCCGGCAAAGCATTTGTCAAAGATCTAAGGGGCAGGTGGGAAGGGTCCTTTACCTTGCCCTGGCTGCTTTTGCGCTTGAGACCATAAACTGACAAGCTCACTTGCATGCAGTCCTGTTGAAATGGTGGTCACAAGAGGGAAAAGCAAGCCAATATGTGCTGACTTAACATTAAAAAAGTAGTCACTGCATTTTCTGCGTTTAGAGTTTGACCTCAAAAAGGACAGAGTCAGGTGTGTTTCAATGCAATTAATAACGGACACTGAAGATGTTGGCTATTTTGTGAGTACCAGAACTTCTATGGCTCACTGTTTGGGTGGATGCATGTTATTTGCATTTTTGTGGTTAATTAATTGCCAGGAGGAGTATCCATGTTTGCTGTTCTCTTTGAGTTTCTAATTTGAGTATAGAACTTCCTGGCAGATTTCAGCGTGGATATGAACATCGAGTATAATTTGAAATGGTATTGCTGTATGCCACTGCACTGGAGTTGAATTTTAAAGTCAGAATAAATAAAAACTGTGTGACTGAGGGATCTCCTGTTCTCTAATAAAAGGCTCAAAGGAAAAGTACTGTTTAGACAGCAACCCAGGTCCTGTAAAGACGACAGCACTGGACGCTATGGGTGGGGAGAGGTAGGAAGCCAGACAACTTGGTCCGTCCCTCTGTGTCTGGAACCTTCCAGCAGGCCATGCAAGCACAGAGCAGGACACTGTGCCCTTCCTCACAGCCCACTTCCTAAAATAAAGCAAACAGACCTTTTCGTTCTTTGCAAAATATTTCAAGCATTTTGGATTTCCTGGCTTTTTTGGTCAATGATTGGAATCGGGGATGCATTTGAAAAGCCATTCCCAGAAACAGCAGCAAAACAGGGACAGTCCTCCTGCAGCGACGTCACCTCCTTTTCTGAAATGGTCACATAGACCAGTCACACCAGCCGGTGCCCGATGGCCAGGGGGCAGCAGCCTTCGCTCCCAGTTTAATTTCTGTGCCCCATTGTCTTAACCAGGAGCCTGCTGTGACCTTGCTGGTGGGTCTGCCAGCTCCATCCAGGTGACGGCTGGCAGATGTGCTGGCTGCGCGCCTCCGGTGCCCGCCAGCCCGCTCAGCGGCGCTTCCGTGTTTGCTCACTCGGCTTCCCTTCCCTCTCTTTCCTCGCGGGTGGGCAGTGCCGGACTCCAGCCGGCCGACTGCAGGGCCTCCGCACCCTCGAGCAAGGGCAGCAGCAGCGGCAGCAGCAGCAGTGGGAGCAGCTCCTCCAGCGACTCGGAGAGCAGCTCGGGGTCCGACTCGGAGACAGAGAGCAGTTCCAGCGAGAGCGAGGGCAGCAAGCCTCCCCACTACTCCAGTCCCGAGGTGAGTACCTGCGGGCCTCCGGGGGCCTCCCCTGCCTGCTTCTCCCCTGGGGAGCACAGTCAGTCCTCCTCCCAGTGTGGTTCTCACACCTCCCACTCCCCCACTCTCCATGGCCTGCAAGCTGCTGTGACCCGTATAGGCCACCGCTCCCAGGCAGCCTGCCAGGATTGATTTGGGCTCATTTCCCCCAACCTCCTCCTCAAAGTGCTCCTAGCTAGAGAGCTTCCTTTGAGATCTAGAAACTTCATCTCTTACAGTCCAAAATCTCTATCTTGACTTCCAGAACTTTCCAAACATGCTGTAAACATCACTGACTGGAAATAACCTGACGATTGGGGTCAGCGAGGCAATAAGCAGATAGGGGAGCTCCAACCTGAAGTGTGAGCCCCTGTAAATCATGGAGAAAGGAGTTTTGTGGATTAGACATGGCTAGAATCTTACCTTGTTGCAGTTTGTCACAGATTAGAAGAACACGGGCTATAAGTATAAATAAAACCTTTTTAACTGTGTTTTCTTTGTGAAAATATACAGAGAAAAATTAGCATGAACCTGAAAATAATAATGAAAGCTTTTATAGGTATGATGAGTATCTATGTGGAAGATTTAGGTGCCTCATATAAAAACATGATATGGTCCCGATAAAACCCATTGCTATTTCTACTTTAAAGGGGAAAATTAAATAGTAACTCAGAGCATGGATCCTTGAGAGAGGACTGAGAACACATTTGTCCAGTTTCTGGATTGGTAAGGGTACACTTTGATTTCTAAAGAAGGAACAACATAGGCTTCTTCTTAAGTGTAAAGACATTTCACGTTACTGAGGGTCATAGGATTTTTTTTTTTTTTTTGCCTGCAATCCTCTGTACCACTTTGGGGCCCAAATTTCTAAATAAGCTCTAAAATGAACCAAACCCACATGTCCAAACCTTGGTGCTGAGAGGAGAGCACCTTTAAGGGCCAACCAGCCTCACATTTCCAGTTTGTGTGCCTATGTCTCTCTTTCCCTCCATCTCTCTTGATCTGTCTGTCTGTCTCCCTGTATAAGTAAGGGGAAGGCCCTTAGCAACATTAACCTATAAAAGCTATCTGTTGCTATAACCCTGACTTTCCCCAGAAGCTAAATTATTCCTTCTCCATTATTTCATTCATTCATCTGTTCATTTATGGTTTTTCAACAAATATTGAGTTTCTGCCACAGATACGCTTGGCCCTGGGAGACAGCAATGATCTGACAAAGAAGATTCCTGTCTTCACAGACTTGATATTCTAATGAGAATAATTTGAAACAAACAAGCAAAAAACAAAACAAAACAGAGGCATTAACTAAGCTTCTTCAGAGCCAGCTTTGTGATCTGATTTGTTGAAAACCTCCAGAATATGTAGTAGAAAAAACTGGGTTCCAGGGACATTAAAAGGGCCGAGGGGGGACAGTGGTGGTGGATTAAAAGCCTCAGGGTCTGTGAATGAGAGCCCCCATCCCCGCCTCTTTGTGACTTTGAAGGTTAAATTCAGGAATGTTGAATATTATTTGCATGTTGAAATGTGACTCCTGGAGTTTCTAGATGAGGCTGAAACCAGCCTCAGAGAAGCACGGTTATAAAGGGCTTTGAGCAGACTCCCTCTAAATGTCACTGAAATAATTACAAAGACCTGAACTCCTTGATGATGAAAGGAAGCACTTGACGTTTCTTCCGGCAGCTATCAGAGCCCCCAGCCGAGGAGGAGGAGAAGGAGGAGGAGGGGAAGCTGCTAACACAGGCCTTAGAGTTTAAGTTGCCTGAGGCAACGGGTAGGTTTCGACTTCTGGCTTCTCCTTGCAGAGGGAGTGCAGAAGTGACAGGTGTAGCCACAGAGCATGTGACTTCTCTCTGCTGGAAAGGAATGTACTCCTTGGAATAAAAGTAAGGGGTTTGGGGCTTGGTTTTTTTTTTTTTAACATTTTTTCCCAAGACGACTACAGACACACACCCTTCAGAAATACAAAGAGGGAATTCCCTGGCGGTCCAGTGGTTAGGACTCCGTGCTTTCACTGCCAAGAACATTGTGGGTTTGGTGTCTCATTGGGGAACTAAGATCCCACAAGCCATGTGGCATGGCCAAAGATTTTATCAAAAAAAAAAAAGAATTACAATGAGTTTGCAGAATGAACATTAAAAAGAGGGAAGGAAGCATTAAGGGCCAACTCTACGGCAGCCCTGCTCTCCTCTGCCCTGAGCTGGCCCAGGTCCCCTGACAGAGAGCAGTGAGACCCGTTTCCCTGTCCCCCACAGGACCACCCAGCTCTTCATAGCCACACACCTCCCATCCCACCGCAAAGACCTGTTTCTGCTGCTTTGCAGCAAAACGTATCTGGCCCTCCTTTCCCCTTTCAGAAATGTCCTAATATGAGAGCAGGAGATCCTCATGATGTCCCAAGACACCTGCATCCTGCACCCTGCCCCTCAACGTGCCAGCACCTGCTTGGCTCTCCTGAGTCTCATCCAAGCTGTGTTTCTGGCCCTGGTTGTAGAAAGCCACTGCCTTTCACATGCATCACCATGGAATATAACCCCTAGTCTGCAAGTGGGCATGGAAGAGACACTGGATTCAGTCTCTGTGGCCTGAGGTTTGCTTGCTTGTCATCAGACTAATTTTTTTCATTTGAGTTCTTTCTTCTTTCTTGGTCTGGGACATCCTTTCATACCAGAGCTTGACCAGGGAGCTTGACCAGGAGGGGGTAGGGGTTTCGTTTTGGCCCTCCATTAGCACATTTACAGCAGCACACAGAGCACCTTAGACCAGTGTTCCAAGTAAAGGGACAACTTGCTGTGTGAACAAGAAAGAGCCTGGTCACCGGACTTTATTTGACTGCACGTGGGATCTTTAGCTGTGGCCTGGGAGCTCTTAGTTGCAGCAGGTCAGACCTACTTCTCTGACCAGGGATCAAACCTGGTCCCCCTGCATTGGGAGCACAGAGTCATATCCACTGGGTCCCCAGGGCAGTCTCTGGTCACAGGATTTTGAGAAGAGCCAGGATAAAGTGGGTTTCACCCGTTTCTTTACTGCAGGGCGTCACTCAGCCCTCAACATCACTTATGTAAACAGCGTTCTCCATTGTGGTGTTTCCCAAATATGTCCAACCATGGTAGGCTTTCTTCATGGGCTAAAAGCACATTTTGGAAAATCCTGCCCTAGATCATTCTTGAAAATCTTCAAAAATACAAGTTATTCATGGATTCAACAAGCTTCTCCTTAATTAGGCATCTATGGGGTATGTGGCAGTGGGTGCCCTGAAGGTTGTAGATGAAATAGAGACTAGAGTATACCCTGGAGGGCTTGTGCATGAATCAGAGGGAAGATTGATCAGAGAGGAGAGTCCTGGCTGGAAATGCACACTGCAAGCCAGCAAACAAGCAAAAGCGCTGGGCGGAAGCCCAGTGGATGGCTCAGACAGTAAACCAGAGGCAGCAGCCTGCCAGGCAAGGAGCTCCGAGCCCCAAGTCTGCCCTCCTCCCCTGCCACCTAATTCTTGGCTGTTTAAGCTTCCTTGGCCACAGTTTTATCTCCAAAATGGCAGATAATCTCCCACTGTCTAATCTGTGAGGTTTTTCTGAGGAGTAAGTGACAAACAGGGAGAGGCAGCTCATCGTGAGTCATTAGTAGCAACAGGGTCATAGCAAGCTGCCCCTCTAACCTATTACGGTCCTGCAAGGGATACAAAGCAGCAGAAACCTGGCCTCTGCCGGAAAGCAGTGTTTGGCTTTGTTGAAGACACAAGATTCATATACATGAAACAGACATGGATATCAAAAGATGATGCCATTAAGGATAATGGAAGGCAACAGGTATTATCTGGAGAGTTAGTGGTGTCTTCTCCAAAAGTCAGATCAAATTCTATCATTTGAAGACCTGACATTTCTCAAGTGAAACAAGGTCCCCTTTTCATGAGGCTTCCCCAGAGAGTAATGGGAGCTTAAGGGAATCTGGTCTCTCAACTGTGACAAGCCTGGGTTTAGTCTTGCTGGTGCCTGTAGCTCTGCAGCTTTGGACATGTTACTTAACTTCGCTGAGCCTCATCTAAAAACTAAGGCTGATAGTATCTCTTATCTATGGATTAAAGTAGATGATACATGTGATGTGGGAGCACACTGTGGGTGTTCCAGCAAGGAAAGATGCCTGTAAGATGATGGCTGCCTGAGGAGTTCGGATTTTGTTCGGGAGGCAAGAGGAGGTCATTGTAGATCCTTGAGAAAGGGAACATAATTTAGCAGTGTACTGAAAATGGTCCTGATTTCTTTGGCTGTGAAGAGCAGAAAAAATGACTCTGCGGCACATGGGGCAGCGGGCCCTTACTCCATTGATTACATCCTCCCCTCACTGTGAAGACTCCCCCAGGGGAGGTTTAGTGGGAGTTTCCCTGTGAGTCGCCGTGTTTTGGCTCCAGGCAGGTATCTGTGTCCTCGCATGTAAGAGATGTGAGGTGTGGAAGGCTCACGACGGCGGGGACGAGGATGACCAGGGGGTAGGGGGTGGTAAGTGGCGGATGCTGCCATAAATGTGTCCACCTGGTCCAGTGTGTGCCCCCTTCTGCAAGGCGCCTTCAGCATCCACTCACATTACTGGGCCCCGTTTATCTGGGGAAGCTGAGGCACAGAAGTCACTGACCCAGCCTGGGGTCAGAGAGAAACGGGGCTGGGGAGGAGACAACCTCAAAGCCATAAATGTGTTTGCCGCCAGTTAGCCTTCAGGGGACTTCCCTGGTGGTCCAGTGGCTAAGATTCCAAGCTCCCAAAGCAGGGAGCCCGGGTTCAATCCCTGGTCATGGAACTAGATCCCTGCCCCAGCTGAAGATCCCACGTGCCGCAACAAAAATTGAAGCTCCCGAGTGCTGCAGCTGAGACCCGGTGCAGCCAAAATGGATAAATAAATAATTTTTTAATTAAAGTAGCCTTTCGTCACACTGAGCTCCCCTCAGGGCAGGCGAGAGCTCCCCCTCAGCAAAGAAGCCATTCTATGTCCTGCCACCCTGCTTCCTCCATCACTTCACTGTCGCAGGATGGACCAGGTCAGGTGGGCTCTGCAGGCTCCATTGTTCCCTGTCTCTGCAGGTGCCACATTGAAGCGAGGTCAGAATTTACAAAATAAAACTCAGAGGCGTGAAACAAGATTTTATCATTTTGGTTTTTTGCCTCTTGTTCAGGAGTCCTGGCCTATGGGTGGCATAAAAACAAGAAAAGCAGAACATCAAGTCAGAGCCCAGGCTCCCCATCAGGGTCACGAGAGAGTCCCCTTCCACACTTGTACCCCATGGGGATGCTCCTCGATCCTCATGGCCCCAGGAGCAGGGCCTGGGATCCCCGTGCTGAAATGCCTCACAAGGAGACTCCCATTAAGATTTCCCGGAGGGCGCCTTCACAGCAAAGGGAGGATTTAATCAGTGGAGTGATCACTGATGTGCTGCAGGGTCATTTTCTGCTTACGGTCACTTGTCGCTCCCAGTCCCTCGACACCCTGCGCTGCGGTTCCTTGAAGTGCAGTTGGTCTCGTCTGCTTGGAGGGAGCCAGCAGACTGTCCGCAGCCCCTGCCGCAGCTGCAGTGCTCACGTCCACACTCTGTGGCCCCAGGCCCTGTGGCCCTCTAAAGGCTTTCCGTCTCCCTGAGCCGTGCCCCAGACTCAGCCAGGACCCCTGGGTCTAGAGCACTGCCTGCCCTCCTCGCGCCTCACCGCCCTGCCGCAGGATCCTTTCTGCATGAGGCAGTGCCCCAAGTTCTCCTCTTAACACCAATCTCTTTATTGAAAACCAAATCTTGACACTTGAAAGCAAGCATTCAGAAATTATGATCTTAAAGAACAGTGTTTTTCTCCTGCAAGGGAGCCTGACTTGCTCTAGGCTTTAACAAACCAATACGAAATGCAAAGCTAAGCCATTCTTCTTTATTCTGGGTGGTATCTAGTTCCCCCACCCCACCCCACCCCCAACTCACCCAATCATCAGAAGCCATGAATTTATAGAGTGGAGGACATAGGGAAGGAAACATACATCACCTTAATCACGCCAAAATTCTCCCCCATCTCACAAATTAAAAACATTCTAGCTAAAGTTCTATGGGGCTTCCGTGGTAGCTCAGCGGTCAAGAATCCACCTGCAGTACAGGAGACGTGGGTTCAATCCCTGGGTCAGGAGAATCCCCTGGAGAAGGAAATGGCAACCCACTGTGGTATTCTTGGCTTGGGAAATCCCATGGACAGAGGAGCCTGGCCAGCTACAGTCCATGGGGTTGCCAAAAAGTCAAACATGACTTCGCAACTGTACAGCAACAACAAAATTCTGTACTTACCAATATACCTCTTTTCTACTAATAATCAGAGAGGCTGGATAAATGGACTTTTATTAGAAATCAACAACATTTACTCCCCGTAAGAGAATCGGTTCTTAACCTTTCAATAAGACATAGATCCCTAGAGAGGTAAATGCAAACTATGCAAACTATTCTCTCCCCAAAATGTGTCTACATGACCTTTGACCTTCTGTTACAGGGCATTCACTGGCCTCGCCTCTCCCCCAGAGCCAATCTGTGGGTCAGAGTTTAACACCTGGAATGCCCAGGATTTGCTCTAATTTAGCAAAACTGTTTACAGAAGAGGTTTTCATTGTCACCTCCTTGTCTGAAACAATTCGGACAAAGTGTGATGGAAGCGGGTTGAGGATGGATGAACCAAGTCCAGCAGGGTCCACTCAGCCCCCTTTTCGAATTTCTCCCCAAATTACAAGTCTCACCAAAAAAATGTGTGCTTCAACACCCAAGGTCTCCTAACTACACCCCAGTTAACTTTCATGGGCTCTGAAGTTTATGCATGTCTGTATAAATACAAAAAATATACACTGTATAACACTCAAAAGTGCTGGAAATGGGTCCTAATGAGGAATAGGGGGGTCCTCTCATTTCTCAAACTGCTGCACTGGCATTTCAGTGTGGGGTACCAGGAAAGTGTCAGTCGCTCAGTCATGTCCATCTCTTTACGACCCTGTGGACTGCAGCCTGCCAGGCTCCTCTGTCCATGGAGTTCTCCAGGCAAGAATACTGGAGTGGGTAGCCATTCCCTTCTCCAGGGGATCTTCCCAAATCCAGGGATCGAACCCGGGTCTCCTGCACTGGCAGGTAGGTTCTTTACCCTTTGAGCCACCTGGGAAGCCCTGTGGGTGGCCACCCTGTGTGCCTGTTGATGCTACACATACCTACGGCTTCCATGTTCCTTGAGTTTCCAGCCCATCAGGTTTCTGCTCACATGCCTAGAGGAGCAGCAAGTCAAGAGAAAAACAGCCAGGCGCATCTAAGTGAGTCTGTCCTAAACAATGTTTTGTTTGTTGCCGGTTTTCTGCTTTTAGGCGGAACCAGCGTCCTCTAACAAGTGGCAGCTGGATAAATGGCTAAACAAAGTGAATCACCACAAGCCCCCTGTCCTGATCCAAAATGAAAGCCACCACGGGCCGGAGAGCAGTCAGTACTACACCCCAGTGAAGGAGGACACGCAGGACTGCGGGAAGCTCCCCGACGTCTGCCCGCCCGGCCTGAGAGACAAGGACATCAAGGGCGCCTGCAAGGAGGAGCAGAGGCCCAGGACCGCGAACAAGGCCCCCGGGAGCAAAGGGGTGAAGCAGAAGTCCCCGCCCGCGGCCGTGGCCGTGGCCGTGACCGCCGCCGCCGCCCCGCCGCCCGCGGTGCCTGGTGCGCCCGCCGAGAGCGCGCCCGCACCTGCCCGGAGGTCCGCGGGCAAGAAGCCCACCCGGCGCACCGAGAGGACCTCGGCCGGCGACAGCGGCCACCGGCCCGAGGAGCCCGTAGCTGCCGAGGCGCTGGGGGCGAGCACGGGGGTTCCCCCGGAGCCCCCCAAGCCCCGGCCTTGCGGCAACAGCAGGACCAACCACCGCAAGGAGCTGCGCTCGGCCGTGACCTGCGAGAAGCGCCGCACTCGGGGGCTGAGCCGGATCGTCCCCAAGTCCAAGGAGTTCATCGAGACGGAGTCGTCCTCTTCCTCCTCCTCCTCGGACTCGGACCTGGAGTCGGAGCAGGAGGACTACCCTCTGTCCAAGGCCGTGGCCGCCGCCGCCGCCGCCGCTGCCGCTGCCTCCGGGAACGACCCAAGGCTGAAGGAGGCTCCCACCAGCATCAGCGGCGGCGGCCCCCGCGCTCCCGTGGGCTCCATCAACGCCAGGACCACCAGCGACATTGCCAAGGAGCTGGAGGAGCAGTTCTACACACTGGTCCCCTTCGGCCGCAACGAGCTTCTCTCCCCGTTGAAGGACAGTGACGAGGTCCGGTCACTCTGGGTCAAAATTGACTTGACACTTCTGTCCAGGATCCCGGAACACCTGCCCCAGGAGCCGGGGGTCTTGAGTGCTCCCGCAGCCAAGGACTCTGAGAGCGCGCCCCCGAGCCACGCATCCGAGGCGCCGGTGGAAAAGACCTTGCCAAAATCCAAGAGGAAACGCAAGGTAGGCCTGGAAACCTGAGGGGCTAAAGGCGCAGTGGGAGGGAGGGCCCCTAACTTGTGGGCAGGTCCACTGGTCTGGAATGTTCCAGGAGCAGGGGTTTATATGTCCTTCTTCAGCAAACGTTCATAGAGCACTTTACATAAGCGCATAGGAGCCTGCTAAGTCGCTTCAGTCACTAAGTCTGACATTCTGCAACGCTATGGACTGTAGCCTGCCAGGCTCCTCTGTCCATGGGATTCTCCAGGCAAGAATACTGGAGTGAGTTGCCATGCCCTTCTCCAGGGCATCTTCCCAACCCGGGATCAAACCCTTGTCTCCTGCATTGCAGGCAGATTCTTTACCATCTAAGCCACCAGGGAAGCCCAGTATAAGTACTTGACACATATTAACTCAACTCAACATCCTTAGAACCGCCCATTGTGGGAAGACCAGCTATTATTCCCATGTGATAGATAATTAAGGCCTGTCCCACTGCATGTGGAAGTAGGCAATTGGGAAATCTTCACTGAATGTCTTCAGGGAATGAGCTAGAAGCTGGACCAGTGAGGAAAACTAAACACAGGTGAACCCCATTCTTTGCTGGAAGAGGTGGGGTCATTCATTGACTTAAGAAGTCAGCTGCCTCATAGAGTTGAGTAAGGCTGTGACTAGGGAGCCACAGGTTGGTGCTCCCCATGGTATTGAGCAGAAGGACTTTGTGGTAGAGACGAGCTGGGAACAGGGCCCTAAGCAGGAGGGACTTTTGAGTAATCAGAGGATTCGCTGCCAAAGCTAGGAAGCCAGCTGAACAGAGAGGGATTGAACAGAGTGAGGCAGGCAGGGACTTAAGTGCAGGGAGAGCTGGACGAGGGTCTAGAAGTAGACCCAAACACTTGGCCATTCAGATGTTTTTGAAGAATTTTTGAGCACAAGAATCACTTAATCATAATTTAAAACCAGTTCTGAGAATCTTTACCCCCTCCTGTTACTACATCTTCAAAAGTGACTAGGACCATAGCGAAAAACTCAGTGGGTAACAAACCAAAGATTATAGTCATAATGGATGGCCCCAATTTGGGACAAAATCATTCACAACTGTTAACTCATGTGTATGTCCCCACAAGGGATGCTAAATCATTTATAAAATCCTTACAACTTTTGAGGCAAATATTCTTGTCATGCCCCTTTTACAGATGAGGAAACTGAGGCTCACAGAGCCTAAAGTGACTTGCCCTAGGGTCATATAGGTGAGAAAGGACAGAGCTGGGAATGAAGTCAGTTCTCTGGCTGTAGGGTCTCCCAATAATAAACCAGCTGGAGATTTGTGTAGTACTTTTGCCTCACGGCCCCCGCTCAGAAGACTCCATGCTCAGAATTTAATGCCTGTGGTTGCCATCTTGGAATTCTCCCTTTTATCTTTGAATCCGTCTTTTGCAAGAGAAGGTGATGGGACAACAGAACATGCCTGGTCCCACCCCTACCCATTTCCCCAGGATGGGTTCTGCCTGCCCTGTGGCCCCTTTGCATTCCTGGCGGGAGCAGCCTCCCCTTTCTGCAGCCCCATCCAGGGACCAAGGCACAGGCATAGTGAGGGTTGGGGTCAGGATCAGCATCTCCCTGCCCTCAATCCAGGTACTGAGGGGTCCCCCAGGAGAGACTGCCAGTTGGCCTTGGGGAAGGGGTGGTGCCTGGCTGCAGTTCCTCACCCCACGACCCACAGCTGGCAGGTGGCGGAGACCATTTGCTGGGCTGCATGGGCGCACCCAATCTCAGGCTGGCACTCCTGGCATTCGGGAGAGTCAGCGCGTGCCAAGCATCCCCATGCTTCCAGGAGCACAATGTAAAGCAGCAAATAAACACACTTCTCTGACAGCTTAAGAGACCAGTTTCAAGACAGGAAAATGTTCCTGACTTTAGTACTTTATAATGTTACCCTTTTACCGCTTATTTTTTTTTTTGAGGTATAATTGACATAACATTATATTATTTTCAGTTATACAATATAATGATTCAATATTGGTTTACATGTGTTGCAAAATGATGACCACAATCAGTCCAGCTATCATCCATCACTATACTTAGTTACAAATTTCTTTTTCTCCTGGTGAGAACTTTCAAGATCTCCTGCTGCTGCTGCTAAGTCCCTTCAGTCGTGTCCGACTCTGTGCGACCCCATAGACAGCGGCCCACCAGGCTCCCCCGTCCCTGGGATTCTCCAGGCAAGAACACTGGAGTGGGTTGCCATTTCCTTCTCCAATGCATGAAAGGGAAAAGTGAAAGTGAAGTCGCTCAGTCGTGTCCGACTCTTCGAGACCCCATGGTCTGCAGCCTACCAGGCTCCTCCATCCATGGGATTTTCCAGGCAAGAGTACTGGAGTGGAGCTACTTTCAAATGTGTGCCACGGTATTATGAGCCATACTCACCAGGCTGCTTATTAGTATTGCACTACATCCACATGACTTACTCATTTTATATCTGGAGACTTGTACTTTTTTATTTGCTTCGCCCCTTCATTTTGTACCCCCCTCTCCACCCCAGAGTGGTTTGGTTTTGGTTTTCAGATTCCACATTTAAGTGAGATCCTAAGGTCTTTGTCATCTTTGTCATCACAAAGAATCGGACAAGACTGAGTGACTAACACACACACACCCCACTCATTTCACTTAGCACAGTGCCCTCCAGGTCATTCTGTGTTGTTGCAAATGGCAAGACCCCCTTCTTCCGTTGTATACATACATATGCCACAATGTCCTTATCTATCCATAGCCATTTACGCTGTTTCCTTGTCTTGGCTTTTGTAAATAACGCTGCAGTGAAGGTGGGGGTCTTTTGAAATCAGTCTTTCAGTTTTCTTTGGATAAATACCCAGAAGTGAGATTTTTTCTCCGCATCCTCACACATGTATTATTTCTAGTCTTTTTGATGACAGCCATTCTGAGAGGTGTGAGGTGGTATCTCATTGTGGTTTTGATTTGCATTTCCATGATGATTAGTGATGCTGAGCATCTTTTCGTGTGCCTGTTGACCATCTGTATGTCTTCTTTAGAAAAAATATTTAATCAAATCCTCCGCCTGTTTTTCAATCAGATTTTTTTGTTTGTTTCTTTGTTGTTGAATTGCAAGTGTTCTTTATGTGTTTTGAATATTAACCCCTTCTTGGATATATTATTTGAAAATATTTTCTTACATTCAGTAGATTGCCGTTTCATTTTATTGATGGTTTCCTTTGCTGTGCAGGCTTCCCTGGTGGCTCAGCTGGTAAAGAATCTGCCTGCAGTGCCGAAGACTTGGATTTGATCCCTGGGTTGAGAATATTCCCTGGAGAAGGGAATGGCTACCCACTCCAGTATTCTGGCCTGGAGAATTCCGTGGACTTTATAGTCCGTGGGGTCACAAAGAGTCAGATGCAACTAAGCGACTTTCACTTTGCTTTGCAGAAGCTTTTTCATTTAACATAGTCCCACTTGTTTATTTTTGCTTTTGTTGCTTTTGCTTTTGAAAATCATCATCAAGACTGACATCAAGCATCTTCTCCAGCTTTTTGAACATGGGGCGTAGCCTTTTCATTTTGCACTGAACCCCACAAATCATGCAGTCAGCCCTGACCTCCTAGGTGACCTCAATCAGGTGACCTTCCCTTCTGTGTACTTCAGTTTCTTCATTTGTAAACTGGTGACATCTTTACAGGGATGTTGTTGGGTTTAAATGATATAATTTAGTAATACAGGTTAGCTCGCTACACACCTGCCCCTCTTTTCCTTCTGTTTTCCTCTGCATATCCTGCCCTCCTCATTACTTGTCAGATGCATTTATCCATCAATCTCCCAGGTGATTAATTGATTAATGAGTAAATCAATCAGTCATCTGGAGATTGATGGATAAATGGACAGGCTGATATAAAGAAAGAGAGAGAGGTGTTTCAGAGATACAAATTGATAAACGTATAGAGATTGGAAATACATAGAGCTATACAGGCATATGTCAATAGAGATGTGCAAAAACAGAGACATGTATAATTCATAATCTATATTTAAGTAATTTTACTATCCGTGGACTTTTTAAGTTTAACTTATGAAGCATCATTTACACTAAGCCTTACACTCAGCTCCCCTCATGAAATCTACCGGAACATAGGTCAACATGCATAGAGAAGGGAAGAACATGTGCACAGTGCTCGTTACTCATCATCCGGGCTGTGAAGCCCCCAGTTGCGGGTGTGGGAGGTGGGACATCATAGACCTGGCTGCCCAGGGTGCGAAGTCTAGCCCTGCCGGAGCCCTAGGGGCCCAAACTAGGGGGTTCAGAGCTTTGGCTCGGATCATCCATGGGGCACAGTTTCAACGTGAGCATCTGTGGTCCCTCCTCCAGAGGCTGACATCCCAGCCAGAAAGAGAAGGTCAAAGTCTTTCTATCTTTAGTACCAGTGCCCGTCTCCTGGAAACACCGCTGAGAATCCTGAATGTCTCTGCTGTGTTGCTGCGATCTCAGCAACAAGAGAAGTTGGTTGAGTGCATGTGCATTACCCCTTCGTGTGTGCTGTGCTAAGTTGCTTCAGTCGCATCTGACTCTTTGTGACGCTATGGACTGTAGCCCACCAGGCTCCTCTGTCCATGGGATTCTCCAGGCAAGAAGACTGGAGTGGGTTGCAGGCCCTCCTCCAGGGGACCTCCCCAGGCCGGGGATTGAACCTGAGTCTCCTGTGTCTCCCGCATTGGTAGGTGGGTTCTTTACCACTAGTGCCACCGGGGAGGCCTGCGTCACACCTATTACGCGTCTAAAGTTAAATACAATCGTGGAAACAATCCAGTCGAACTGCTGTTTTATAAAAAGATCCTTCAAGGCCGTGAATTTCAGAAGAAAAGCCTGAGCTTGTCACTGCTCCTACAGCATTAAGTGCAGGACAGGTCGCTTGCTATACTTTGTTTGGGTACCAAGAAATGCCAGAGAAAGGGATGCTGAAGCTCCAGTGAGACTCTAGCGCAGGTCTTCTTTGGAGGGTAGAATCCAGCCCGTTGGTTGAGCGGTTTTCATCCATCACAATATTCCCTCCTGCAGTTTGATCCCGGTGTCACACTTTTTCCTCTCAGTAAGCTGTCAGTAGTCAAAACGACAGATTTCGTCCTTATTCGAGGAGGAGCTGACGGGGAACCAAGGCCGGGGCCGAGAGTGCTGCCATCGTGTTGGTGCTCAGGAGCTTGTCCAAAGAAGCCGCGAGCTGGTGAGATGGGAGCTCACCGCGATCCCTCGAAGTCCGAAGCTGATTGGTTTTTGCTTCTTTCCATACAGTGTGACAACGAAGACGATTACAGGGAGATCAAGAAGGCCCCGGGAGAGAGGGAGAGCGCCTCACGACTGAGCGCCTCTGCCAACAGTACTTTGTCTGCAAATCATTGCAGCATGAACATCAACAGGTACGTGCGCTCCTGCAAAAGCAAGGGTTGGTGGAGGCGTGCCTGGGTCTGAGAGGCACGTGTTTGCAGGGGGAGAGTCAGATTTTTTTTAATGATTTCTCTGCTCTGGGTGTCCAGACCAGGGTTCTTGGACTCCTTAATCAATAGAAATTGATAAGAGGCCAGAGGAGAAATTCAGCCAAGGCTTCCTTGGGGCTCAGGCTGCAGCTTGAAGGAGTGAGGAAAAAGTAAGTTTCCCTTGCTCGCTCTCTGATGGGGGCAAGCGCATTCCTTAAATGTGAGGAGGGAAGTTGTGGGTCCAGGGGTCACGCCGGAGGCGGACTTAGGTGGTCTGCCCACCCGCTTTGTTGGTCTTGTGTGCACGGCGCGTGCACAGGACCTGCTTTTGCTCCCGGTTCCTCAAAATTGGCAGTTGGGTTTTTGGTCTTTTTGTATCTTGTGGTTCATAATTTGCTCCAACTGCACATGCTCACTGTTGCTTTTAGTCCCTTATGCTGTGCTTAGTTACTTAGTCATGTCCAACTCTTTGCGACCCCATGGACTGTAGCCCACCAAGATCTCTGTCCATGGGGATTCTCCAGGCAAGAATACTAAAATGTGTTGCCACGCCCTCCTCCAGGGGATCTTCCCAACCCAGGGATGGAACCCTGGTTCTGCATTGCAGGCAGATTCTTTACCGTCTGAGCCACCAGGGAAGCCCTCAGTCCTTTAGGATTGCTTTGTATTTTGTTGCTATAGGAGACATGTGTCCAGGTGCAAGCGCTGAAGCAGAGGATCCCAGGGTCCCAGCCTGTCTCTTGCAGACCTGCTTCCCTTGGTGTGGGCTTCCCTGGTAGCTCAGCTGGTAAAGAATCCTCCTGCCGTGCAGGAGATCCTGGTTCAATTCCTGGGTTGGGAAGATCCCCTGGAGAAGGGATAGTTAATACCCACTCCAGTATTCTTGAGCTTCCCTAGTGACTCAGACAGTATAGAATCCTCCTGCAATGAGGGAGACCTGGGTTTGATCCCTGAACTGGGAAGATCCCCTGGAGGAGGGCATGGAAACCTGCTCCAGTACTCTTTCCTGGAGAATCCCATGGACAGAGGAGCCTGGCGGGCTACAGTCCATGGGGTCTCAGTCGGACACGCCTGAGTGGCTAAGCACACACACAAGCTGCACCAGCACGCCTGGGCGTGTGCTGCTTGTCGCAGTTCCAGGGGCAGCAGCCGTGCTTCTTTGTAACAAAAGGCCAGTTACCAGCTGTAGAACATTCTATCCTTTCAAAAACACACCCTCCACTCTGAACATTTAAAAACTGAATTCTACCTGTGTGCCAAGTCACTTCAGCAGTGTCCGACTCTGTGTGACCCCATAGACTGTAGTCCACCAGGCTCCTCTGTCCATGGAATTTTCTAGGCAAGAATACTGGAGTGAATTGTCATGCCCTCCTTCAGGGGGATCTTCCCAACTCAGGGATCGAACCCACGTCTCTTATGTCTCCTGAATTGGTGGGCAGGTTCTTTACCACTAGCGCCACCGAGGAGACCCAAAAAACTGAATTAAGAGTCATGAGAACACTAAGCTTATCACGCAGATGTAATAAACAGACTCTTAATACAACACACCTAAAGATCCTGGCTATGCGCTGAATTTGTGGTGACAGACAAGATCGGGGTCTCCAAGGTGAAACAGCCCCTCCTCAAAGGGGTTCCAGAGGGACCTGCATGGCGCTGACTCCCCTCCATGACAAACAGCTTCCTGGCAAAGCAAGGCCCCGGATATTTATTACAAGCGAGGAGCTCATCATCAGTCATAGAAGCTCTTTCCATTTAGAAACAGCACAGCTCAGAAACCACTTTCCCTCTGCTCAGACACTCTTCACTCTCCCCGACTGTGTACATAGAATTTTTAAGGGGAGATTAATGTTTCAGTGCAACACATAAAAATGTAAACTGAAAGGTTAGGAGAAGATGTAGAGCAGTACTAAAACCCGGAGAGGAAATTAGAGAGCCCAGGCACCCGCGCACAGGCGGCTGCAGTGTTAGAATCACCTTGGGGAAGGACTAGGGCTCTGGAAGGTCTGACTGAGGAGGAGCAGCAACGAGAAGCTGGCCAAGCCCGCAGTCCTCTGTGCCCAGCAGACAGTGTCCCAAAACACTGCGCACATATGGAAGGAGAAAATGTGGCTCCAAAGTGTCTTTTAAATGTGTGATTGAGTTACACATGTGCTTATTTGTTGATGCCTTAAATAACCTGTCTGCTGGCTCTAGTAACTGCTGTAATTGCTCGTAGTGATGAGTCTAAGTCATATCTGAAGATGCCTGCAACAACCGATATGACATGCAAATATCTGTGGTTTCCATCGGTGACACAGTCACAGGTTTTGCTAGCAGTACTCCTGCTAACCACTCGTCTGGATTCCTGCCTTCGTTCATCATTAAAGGAAATGTTCCGTTTCAGTGAGAGGTTAATGAAAGTGAAGATGTCATTTCTTTTCCATGCAAGTTCAGGGACCCCAGGATAAAAGCAGAGGTCCTCAATCTCCGGGGTTGAATGCCTGAAGATCTGAGATGGAATTGATGTAATAATAATAGAAATAAAGTGCACAGTTACATGTAATACACTTGAATCATCCCAAAACCATCCCTGCTCCTGGTCCTGGCCCGTGAAAAAATGGTCTTCCCTGAAACTGGTCCGATGCCAAAAAGATTAGGGACTCCTGCTCCAGACCCTTTGCTTGGCAGAGCCTACTGGCTCTGATAGTTTCACTTACATTAAGTAGGGACTCAATGCCGCGATGAAAGAGCTTTGAATTTTTCTAGGAAAAGTGGTCTGTGTGTTTCTGAAATTGCGATTACCTCTGTCAAGCTGTACCAGTGTAATAAGACAATTCTATATATATGGTAATCGCATGTCCCAAAGACATGATCCCAACAATGTTTCAAAATTACTTTGGTCAACTTCAATAGATAAACTTATGATGAAGAAGAAAAGATTGTGTGTGCTTGACAATATTTAATATAATAATTTCCTTTCCTACAAGTGTTTAAAATCATGTAATAATGTAGGAATTTCCCTGGCAGTCCAGTGGTTAAGACTTCACTTTCCCAATGCAGGGGGTGTGGGTTCATTCCTGGTCAGGGAGCTAAGATCCCACATGCTTTGTGGCAGGAAGAAAAAAAAAAACATTAAACAGAAGCAATACTGTAATGAATTCAATAAAGACTTTTAAAATGGTCCACATCAAAAAGTCTTTAAAAAAAAAATAAAATCATGTAGTACATGGCTTAAAACTCAGTGTTCAAGAAACTAAGAGCATGGCATCCGGTCCCATCACTTCATGGCAAATAGATGGTTTAACAATGGAAACAGTGACAGATTTTATTTTCCTGGGCTCCAAAATCACTGCAGATGGTGACTGCAGCCATGAAATTAAAAGACACTTGCTCCTTGGAAGAAAAGTTATAACCAACCTAGATAGCAGAGAAATTACTTTGCCAACAAAGGTCCATATAGTGAAAGCTGTGGTTTTTTCAGTAGTCATATATAGATGTGAGAGTTGGACCATAAAGAAAGCTGAGCACCAAAAAATTGATGCTTTTGAACTATGGTGTTGGAAAAGACTCTTGAGAGTCCCCTGGACTGCAAGGACATCAAACCAGTCAATCCTAAAGGAAATCAGTCCTGAATATTCATTGGAAGGACTGATGCTGAAGCTGAAGCTCCAATACTTTGGTCACCTGATGTAAAGAACTGACTCACTGGAAAAGACCCTGATGCTGGGAAAGATTGAAGGCAGGAGGACAAGGGGACAACAGAGAATGATATGGTTGGATGACATCACTGACTCAATGGACATGAGTTTGAGCAAGCTCTGGGAGCTGGTGATGGACAGGGAAGCCTGGCTTGCTGCAGTCCATGGGTTGCAAATAGTCTGACACTACTGAGCGACTGGACTGAACTGAGTGCATGCGTGCTAAGTCAATTCAGCCGGGTCCAACTCTTTGCAACCCTATGGACTGTAGCCCAGCAGTCCCCTCTGTCCATGGAAATCTCCAGGCAGTAATACTGGAGTGGGTTGCCATTTTATCCTCCAGGGGATCTTCCCGACCTAGGGATCAAACCTGCGTCTCTTATGTCTCCAGCATTGGCAAGTGGATTCTTTACCACTACAGCACCACCTGAGTACTGTATGTAAAATAATAGAGACTTAGAAATAGGGTTTCTTTACTCATGTGTCGAGAAACCATTACATTCAGACAGTTAACATCCATCTTGAGCTTCAGTGTTTCGTCCTCACTGGCTGAGCTACTTCTGATTCGCCCAAGGCAGTTTTCTAGAACACAGCTTCTCACTTCTAAGTTGTTGGGTGCACAGTGCTTTTTAAACCAGAAAGCTGTCATCAGAAATTCTCTCCCTACACAAATGTGTTTGCATAGCATTAAGCATCTTGGTTTCTCATTTGTTCTAGAGGCCTACATTTGTAATTTCTACACTGTGACCACCAACTAAGGATATTGCTTAAAAAATAAGAAGTGACTTTAAGGGCTTGTTTGCAGTGATAGCCAACACATGCAATTAAGAAGTCATAAATGCAGGGATAATGACTAACTCTTTGTCCGATGAATTTACCTTACATTACCTGACTCCACCAGGTGACTTCTAGAACCATCCCAAGTTAGCAATGATTGAGTTCATTTTGGGCTAATGTGTCTTCCTACTCTTTGTTTCAAAGTGAAGTAATAGAGAGAGCCCTATCTGCATTACATACATTGTAAAGACCCAGATATAAGTGACTCCCTTCTGTGATGGTCCACTGGGATGTATATTCAGGCATAGACAATAGTTTTGAAGGTAAAATAAGGAAGTAGAAATCAGAAAATGTCATTTCTAAAGACTGTTTCAGTTCTTTGTATTCATCAATGCCTGGTTGCCTAACAATTGGAAGGTGGCTTCATGCTTGATTATTCTGCGATTGTGTTATTCTCCGTGTGATAATTAGGGAGAAGACAATGGCAACCCACTCCAGTACTCTTGCCTGGAAAATCCCACAGTGGAGGAGCCTGGTAGGCTGCAGTCCATGGGGTCGCTAAGAGTCAGACATGACTGAGCAACTTCACTTTCACTTTTCACTTTCATGCATTGAAGAAGGAAATGGCAACCCACTCCAGTGTTCTTGCCTGGAGAATCCCAGGGACGAGGAAGCCTGGTGGGCATCCGTCTCTGGGGTTGCACAGTCAGACAGGACTGAAGCGACTTAGCAGCAGCAGCAGCAGCAGCAGGTGTTAGCAAAAGTCCTTTTGGAAGTAGAGATCTCATGTATCATTTAACTGAGTTTCCCATTACCTGCTGCTTGCACTTGTTAGGAAAACAGTAAGTGGTTTGCTGTGTATTTTGAGATCCTTAGATGAAAAACTTGGGAAGTGAGAGTATTATTCTTAGTCGTTTAGCTCCAGAATTACTCTTAATTCTTGGAGAATAAGTAAAGAAACAATGAACAAAATGTGTTTGTTGTTTGTTACAGCCCTAATGCCATAAAATTGTTTCCTGGCAGAAGAATTCCCAGTAAACGTCTTCCTACCAGCAGGTTTTAAATGGGAGGTTTGGGTCATATATAAAGCATTTTCCTTCCCCTGTGCTGAGTGTGTGACATTCCATTACTGTGACTTCCTTTCTCAGCTTGGCAATACCAATAAATAAAAATGAAAAAGTGCTCCGGTCGCCCATCTCACCCCTCTCCGACGCATCTAAACACAAATTCTCTGGCGAGGACTTGACTTCCTCCAGCAGATCCAACAGCAACGGTCTGTTCACCTCCACCTCCTCCAGCAAAAAGCATAAGGCAGAGAGCCAGCTGCAGAGCCACGCCGCGGACCTCACGGTAGGTTGATGCCTCCTGTCCCAGTTGAAACAGAAATGAAACCCAGCACAGCCCTTACTCTGCCTGTAACCCAGCTCGGTCTAAACTCCAGCTCAAGGCCCCACAAGGCAGCCCTGAATGCTGCTCTGGGAAGACCCAGCAAGAGCTGCCCTTTGCCTCTCGCATAGGCTGTCGCAGAAGAAAAAGAGGCGGTATTTTAAGCCTCTTCTGCTTAGGAACCTCTTTGGAGGACCTCATTTTCCATTCTGAAAAGAAACAGCCCTAACGTCACTCTCCCATGACAAAGTAAATTGGGAGTCTAGGGCCAAACAGTCTTTACGTTTGATATCTTTCTTGCCCTGGGGCAGAGTCAAGCCTGGGATTGGAGCTCAAGGCCAAGGCTGCAGGGCTCCCTGCCGCCCAAGGTCACCAAGGTGGTGTCCAGTGTGAGACTGTCGCCACCCCTCCTCTTCTAGTGACCTTATCAAGGGTGATTCCAACACCCTGCGTTCCCCGTGGGCCCAAATGGACCCGGCTCCACCCCTAGGGACACTCACACTGCATGTGAGTTCCTCTTTACGGACACTCTCTAAGAGTGGGCATCCCTGAACTGTGCATCCTCCAAGTACTTTATTTAATTTCAAACTCTCCCCACTGTGCTTCTCAAAACCAGCAGGGCTTTGTGAGGCAGGGAGAAATGAGACTTGGCATTAGGACTCTGCAAACAAACAGGGGAGGCAGCATTTCATGCTTTCTCCGGTGACTCAAAGAGGAAAAAAAAATTGTTAAGGTCCAGCAAGAGCCTCAGTCTTACTGAACCATCAGGAAACTAAGCCTCTTAGGCACCCTCATTTGAGAGCAGTTCTCTTGAGTTCTAGGATACAAGAATCTGAGAAGATCATATTAGGAAAATCGGAAATAAAAAAGCAAGCAATTCAAATTTTAAACCAAACACAACTTCTCTTTGCCTCTAGATCCTTCTATCACAAGCAACTATGATGTGCAGGGAATGTTTAACCAATTATAGACTTTATTTCGACCTTCTTTCAGTGAACAGGTGTTTATCAAGGAAGTACTTATTGTGTCCCAGGCACTCTGCTAAGCAATAGAGATGCATTGATGATCTAACAGATTCAGTCTCTGCCTGCAGCAAGCTTACAGTCGAGCTGAGGAGAGCTGCTTAGACTAGGGTTCACACACATCCGTAATTTACTCTTCTGCGTGCCAAAAAGGAAATGCCCAGAGTCCTAGAGGCTCTCATAACAAAGAGGCTTGATCCGCACATAAAATCAGCCCATATTTAAAGAAGCACTGGTATCCACTCTGCTTTAACTACTTCAGAGGAATCCATTTGAATGTCCTAACCAAAGACAGGGTGTTTTATGATCCAAATGATCAGCACACAGTAGGTTCTCTTTAAATATCTGTATCTCCAGGGGGAGAAAAAAAAAAAGGATGTTTAAATTTTTCCCCAGATAGTGTTCCCTTTTAAAACACATTTTAAATAATTTCTTGCGATACCACTCGGCTCTTCCTGTTCATCACAGACAGCTGATAAGAACCAGTCAGTCTATGACCTGAACCTCTCGTGAAGGATAAACACAGCTCAGTGGTTCTGAGAGCTCAGGTCCTAGACCAGCACTCTGAAACTTGTGCAGAATGCATGTTCTCAGGCCCTCCCCAGACCTACTGAGACAGAGATGCTGGCGGTGGCACTCAGCTGTCTGTGTGTTAATGGTGACTCTGATGCAGTCAGTTTGGAGAACCGTGGGTCATAGGAGCCTGAGCCCTAAGCCCCGAGCCTGCACGCGCAGTAGCCGTCTGAGCCCCGGCAGGTTCAGGATCTGGATGTGTGAGAGCAAGACTAAGACCTCCCTGGTGATGTTGCCGTGCAGATGACATCTGACCACACACGTAAAAGCTTGCAGCCTGAGACCTGAAATGCATGTATTTCTCTTTCTTAATCGAAACAAAAAACGCTATCACGCCTAACCTAGAACCCAAGCAATTCTAACGGGTGACTCCTTCAGCCAGAGGGCCAGTTTCTCAAAGGCGGCTGTGTGTGTTTGTTGCCTAGAAAGCGGCTCACAACAATTCCGAAAACATTCTCCACAAGTCACGGCCGCAGACAGAGCCCTGGTCTCCAGGCTCCAACGGCCACCGGGACTGCAAGAGGCAGAAACTCATCTTCGACGATATGTAAGTGTGGAGTCTTGTTGATATGGGGAAGGCCAGATAAGTGGGAACGGGGAGATGGTTTATATGTGTCTACATATTAGACACATATAAGCCATAGTGTGGCCATTTCTGGCATGTGACCCGGTCAGTTAAATGTCACCCTTTCAAAGGACATTGCTGAGTGCACCCCCTGAGCCCTTGGCGGGGAGTGGTTTGAATGAATGGAACAGCCAGTGCTATCACGGTTGTACCCAGGATGCCAGAAATCTAAGGCAAACGGCATCAAGGAGTCTTATATTTCCGAGCACCTGCATTTGGGGTTGTATGCTACCAGAAAGAGGCATTTCTGTCTTTGTAAACTGTAACAGGCAAAGAAAAATGGTGATTTACTCCTGAAAGCTTTCTGTTCTCTAAACTGCTATAGTCTTTATAAAAGTGTAAATAATTCTTATACAGGAAAAAATATCCTGTCATCCATCCCCCCATCATAGTGCCAAAACCCAAGTATTTCATTCCCAGCATCAACTTAAGAGGAGGAGAAACAAAAGAAGAACATGAATAAATATAGCATCCTGGAATGCTCGGGAGATGCCGAAAACGACACATGACAAATGATAAAATGATACTGAAAAGTATTTAGGCTCTTAGGGAAAAAAATATGTGTCAAGGACAAGCCTCGAGAGCAGGAGATATGGTTTCAAGAGTTTGGCTTGAATCCCATTTTCAACTTCAGCTGTTCAGCAAGCATACAGTTGTGTATCTGTGGGAGGCACGCCCTTAAATCCCCAGCGGGGACTAGCAGACACCAGTGAGAGACCCCCCTGCCCTCTGACTGCTGACTGTCCAGCTGAGGGGACAGACTGGAAACCACGCACCCCACCCACAGTCAAAAACCAAAATGCTGCTAAACGTCTCGGAGTCCCTGCTTCCTAATCAGAAAAAGTGAGTCATGACACTGGTCTCCTGGCAGGGCCCCTGAGACCCAGCAAGATGGCCTCTTCTCAGAGCGACCACCTGGAGAGGTGAAAGCTGTCTCTTCCACCCTCATCTTCCTCCCAGCCTTCTCTCCCATCCTGTCTTTACCAAGAGTGTAGACAAGGTCTGTTTCTTCATGTCTGGGAAACAGGAATACTAAGTTGTCTTCCTCAGGCCATGCGTGGACCTCATTAAGCTAACGAGGAGACAGACTTCGGGGATTGAGAGGCAAATCCAGATTCTTTGTTCCTTCATTGAACACAGTCCCAGATGACTGAGTTTAGTAAAGTGTAAGGGTGGCCCAGGGGAACGTGTGTTTTTCTCCTCTTCCTGTGATCACACTGCACTCAACCCCACACACATTCTCCCCTGACCCTCTCCAGCTCCCCTTTCCCTCATCTCACTGCCCTGGGCAGCCAAAGAAGTGGTAATTAATCCCCAGGGTGAGGGGTGTGTAATGGGAGTGCAATCCAATCCAACAGTCAACTCCATATATAATTAGTGTTTGGGGGTGTAAATTGTTCAAAGGGAGCTTTAACCGTTAATAAAAAAAAAGGCAGTTGGAATTGTGTTTAATGACAATATGGAAATTTACATTTGGAAGATGTAGGTATCTTTTGATTTTCATCTTATAATAGATGTTTTTTTTTAATTTAATTTTATTTTTAAACTTTAAATAATTGTATTAGTTTTGCCAAATATCAAAATGAATCCGCCACAGGTAATTAAGGATGCTGTCCCTAATATTAAGAAACAAATTGAAGATAAAGTAGTTACTATACAGATGGGTCAGCCTCTGTATCCTTCAGCTTGAAACTCAGTTCCTTGAGGAATGAAAAACGATTATACTTGTCTTATAGGTCAAGTCTTTGTAAGAATGGAAATGTGGCTCTGTACATCATTCAAACCAAGCTTGCTTAGGCTTTGGGTCCCAAACCTCCCCTATTCATCTCAAGAAGCTTGCTGAGGAGGAGGGATAGATTGGGAATTTGGGGTTAGGAGAGGCAAACTAGTGTATATAGGATGGATACACAGCAAGATCTTTCTGTATAGCATAGGGAAGTATATTCTCTATCCTGGGATAAACCATAGTGGAAAGGAGTATAAAGAAGAATATACCTATGTGCATAACTGAGTCACTTTGCTGTGCAGCAGAAATTAACATTGGAAATCAGCCATAGTCAATGAAAAATAAATTTAAAAAAAGAATAGTGCAGATATTATGAAAGATCTGGTGATAGGGAACAAAAGGAAGAAGAGGAAGACTAAGCCTTTGTCATAGTCTAACAAAGTGAGCATACACACACATTCCACAGTAAGGTACCCGGAGCATCAAACATATCAAGGGCGTGGTGTTTAAACACACACATATGGGAAATTAACATGTAAGGCGTTTTCCAATGCATAGACCAGAAAACTAAGTCTAAAACAGCAACAGCTAAATGGTCCTACTTGGACCTGCAGCTCCTTGGACTGTTTACAAGAGGAAATGTCTCTCAATCTGCTGGGACGGCGGCTAATGTAATTTTGTCCCTATCTGTATCAAACCAAGAGGCTGTTATCATGCATTCTTCCCATTAGCAAACTGTGATTTTTCTGGCTGACAGCTACAATCAAACTGTTTCTCCTTTTATGGATATAGATAGAATTTTTGAAAAGCCCTCTTACATACCCATCATATGGAGAGAGAGACATCTTCCAATTGCCATGTGTCCCAACTGATTTGAAATCCGTGACAGTAAAAGAAACACGCGGCTCCAACAGCCACTCAGCCACTGAACTGAGAAAATCGTGGGGAAATTCTTCAAGCTTGAAAAGCAACAGCAGGCACTGTCTCTTCCTCAGAACAATAAAAATATGGGTCTTAAGAGATCACTGGGCTAGGAAGTCACCTAAAAGTGTGTAAAGTGTTCAGCTGGTGTGTGCTGAGGTCCCAGGGCGGGAGTGGGGGTATATGCTTCATTCATTCAGTTATTAATTCAGGGAAGATGGCGGTACGTGGGCGGCCTCTCTAGGAAACTCCTCTGCGATCACAATTTCCAGCCTCCTGCTTTCTCTCCGCTCTGCACAAGCTTCAAGGACCATGACCTGGCTCCTGTCACTTTCCTGACTTCTCCTCACTGGAGGTGTCAACAGGCAGTGACATGAACAAAGAGAGACCACCAGAAGGAAAGAAAGAACTAGAGAATTAGCACCAAAATGATTTCGAGTTGATAGAAATCCAGTTATTGCATTCCCAAAAGTAACAGTTGCCATCCTGTCATTTCACTTTCAGAGCTGCATCCTGTAGCTTTAAAAAAAAATAGTAAACTCATCCTTTTACATTATAAATACTCGTTAATGGTTGAATAAACACGCCTTTCAGACAACAGGCAGAATTCAGCAGGGACTCCAGTAACAACTGTTGAATGACCCTAAATGGAATAACATTCTGGGGGAGCGGGGTTGAAAATGCTGGTTGCTCAGTCATGTTCGTCTCTTTGGAACCCCATGGACTGTAGCCCGCCAGGCTTCTCTGTCCATGGAATTCTCCAGGCAAAAATACTGGAGTGAGTTGCCATGCCCTCCTCCAGGGGATCTTCCCAACCCAGAGATCAAACCCAGGTCTTCTGCACTGCAGGCAGATTCTTCAGCATCTAAGCCACTAGGGAAGCCTGTCTGGCGGGGACAGGGGGTAGTGCCTGCATCTTTTTTTTCTTTTTCTTTTTTCCGTGAATGTAAGGAATTACTACAGGCAAGTCAATTTAAATTCATAGGCTTCCAGCCCCTTTTCCGAGGTTACTTACCAATTCAGCAGGTACCAGGTGGTGCCTTCAGAATGCAGATAGAACTGAACAGAATTACTTATTTTAAAAATGTGATCCAGATCAGCCTGTCCTGCAGGCTCAGATGGGAGGCAGTATGACTGCACCTCCTCCTCCCCTGACGTTTAGCTGTGTGCCACTTTCACTCATCAACAGGGTTTTGGTTTTTTTTTTTTAAGCTTCTTATTTTGTATTAGGGAATAGCAGATTCACAACCTTGTAATAGCTTCAGGTGAACAGCAAAGGGAGGCAGCCAGCCATAGACCTGTGTCCCTTCTCCCCCAGACTCCCCTCCCATCCAGGCGGCCACATAACGCTGAGCAGAATTCCCTGTGCTGTAATCCTTGCTGGTTATCCATTTTAAATATGATGGGGCTTCTCCAATGGCTCAGTGGGTAAAGAATCTACCTGCAATGCAGAAGACACATGAGATGAGGGTTTGGTCCCTGGGTCGGGAAGATCCCCTGGAGAAGGAAATGGCAACCCACTCCAGTATCCTTGCCTGGAGAATCCCATGGACAGAGGAGCCTGCTGGGCTACAGTTCATGTGGTTGCAAAGAGTCAGACGTGAGTGTGCGTGCTAAGTCTCTTCAGTCGTGTCCAACTCTTTGCGGCCCTATCCTTCAGTCGTGTCCAACTATTTGCGACACTGGTATGATTACCAAACTTTTGTTTCAAAAATCTGTTAGGAATTTATGTCCATGAGTGACAGCACTTCATTCAACCCAAAGCCTAGAAACTGATCTTATCAGTGCAAAGCCATGAGCTATGAATCACTTGGTGTCATCAGTGACAGGAGAGTTCTTGGCGGGGGAAAATCTAGGGAACAGCTGTGTCACGAAAGCCTCGGTGCAGACATCTGAGCACAGCTGATGGTGAAGCGCTTGGCCTCCATTCCCCCGTGCCATATTGCTGTGCCAGGGAGCCAGAGAACCCCGAGTGCCAACCTGCCTGCCGCTTCCAGAAGGATGTGACGACTCTTGCCCACATTTCACAAGGACGATCGTCACGTTCAGCCAAGCCTCCGAACGCCCCATCTGTCCCCGTGGCATCAATTACAGGAGCCCAGCTACTGAAACCTCCAGACGCCAAGAAAAGACTCCCTCGCCACGTGATGCTGAAGCCGCGACCTGTGCCATGTGGCTGGCAGGTCAGGAAGACGAAGTTGGCGCTTGTGATGTAAGATACTCAGCATTCTTACAGCTGAAAGGATTTTAATTTTATAGGTGATGGAAGACTCCTGTAAGTGAAAGGTCAGGTGATTTATTCAAAGGACCCCAACTGAAATCCTTACCTAGGTGATATTAGATCAAGGCAAGGCACTCCCGTGGTGGGCTGGCCGTGACCATTCCCCTCCCGAAGGGCCCCCCTGCTTCCCGTTGCTTCAAAGCTGGACCCCACCCTTCCTGATAATACCATTCCTGTGCCTTTCTTTCTTCATATGGAATTTTTTCCCTTATGAAATCCCTCTCAGCCAAGGTTTTTTTTGTTTGTTTGTTTGTTTTTAGTCCAAACAGAGAGAAAGAAGGAACAAAAGAATTTGGCCAGAGGTTGGGAGGGCAAGAATGGCGGACAAGGCCTTTCAGATCATTCTGATTGAAATCTGAGCCCTCTGATCCTTTGAAGGGCTTTGTAAGATGATTTTGTCTTACCTGTGACACCTGGAGAAGAACAGCAATCAAATTGATGAATTTACACTTAAACAGAAAGCTGCTTATGATAGAATGACAAAAACCTGCCACATTTAACCTGCATGTCCTGGAAAGCGTGTGTTATTTTCTAAGTGTGGCCGAGAGAGGAACCTCCTGTGAGAGCCTGTGACCTGTAGGAGACACGATGAGTCATCGTTGGTGTTTCTGAGAAGCCAGAGATTTAGGGGTCCCAGCCAACATCAAGAACATAGAAACAAAAGCTGCATTTGAATCCTTGTGCTTAAAAGCTAATGTGCTTAGTTGCTCGGTCATGTCCTACTCTTTGCCACCCCATGGATTATAGCCCACCAAGTTCTTCTGTCCATGAAATTCTCCAGGCAAGAATACTGGAGTGGGTTGCCATTCCCTTCTCCAGAGGATCTTCCTGACCCAGGGATCAAACCCATGTCTCCTGCATTGCAGGCAGATTCTTTACTGTCTGAATCACTAGGGAAGCTGTAAGCAGCCTTCTCACTTCTTTCTGGAAGCGCTCATAAAGCCAATGGCAGCACTGGGGCCCCTGGCTATGAAGTGCCCTCATCCACAGCATTCATTTAGTGCGTGGGAAACAGTTCCTCCACTTCTTACACGTTCTTCTTAGGGAAAAAAGAACCTCACAGCTTGGGCCATGGTAACACCTCCAGGACTTATCAGATGACAGGCTGACAGGCTATCAGATGATGAATTCATTTGGTGTGCAGTTGCCTCGTTGTCTGATTTGGATTCCAACTTCCTAAGAAAATTATCTCGACTTGTGCGGTGCCAGGGAACCTGTTTGTTCAGACACGTCAGTCTCTCCGTCTCTGCCAGTTTTCACAAAACAGGCTGGCTCTGCCGGGTTGGGGGGGTGGTGGGTAACGGGCGTCTCACGGAAATAGGAGTCCCAGAAAGCTGCCTGCCAGCCTGTCCGTGGGAGAGCATTCGGTTCCATCTCGGTCACGCAGGAGAACAAAGCGTCAGGGTGCTGCGATACTCCCGCCAGCAGAAACGGGAGGGTGGCTCAGACCCACTGCTGCTTAGAACTGAGGTCACGTGTGTGCTGGTGGGGGCGCTGGGGGAGAGGAGGACCCTGCTCTCTGGATCCAGTGCTCACATTACTTACAAGAGCCAAGAGCTCTTGTAACAGAGATGCACGTGGCTCAGCCTAGGTTTTTAGATGCTCCAAGCCCAGGTTCTGAAGAGCCCCGGAGATGCGGTCAGTCACATGCATGATGTTTAACTGTACTTTTCTTAGGCTTTCTCACGGATTAGCATCACATACCATCACCCTGAGAAACAATGTGAAGAATGTTATTATCATAATAAAAAGCCAGACTCTAGGTTTTCCACATTTAAAAAGAAAAAAGACTCAAGGAAAAATTGGTTTGAACACTGAGATAATCAGGTTTCATTTTAGTGCCTCTGCAGTCTTATATTCTGGAGCTGCCACGGTGGTGACGACAGTTTTCTCTTCCTGCTGACTTGAAGGTCACCACCAGAGTGATGCCTTCCTGACAGCACGTGTCCATGGCATTGCCGGGCAATCTGGGTGACGTCCCATCATCCAATTGCCTTTATAATGATCTGACCTGGAACCAACACTCTAGAAATCACCTGAGAGGGAAAAAAAGGGCCAACCAGCAGGCAGTCTTCAGTGACTCAGTGCAGTGAGATGCAAAGATGAGAATTCTCACGTGTTCCTGAATAGGCCCTGACAGTACGTTTCTTCAGCATCTCAGGTTAATGTTGTCGCTCCTGTGATACAGTCAGAAAATAGGTGTGTTAGTTATTCACATACACTATTGTGAGAGTCTGTGACTCAGCCTCCATCTCAGGTTTAAAGAATACATTTACACACTACAGATAAAAACAGCACTGATGGCTGTATCCATATGGGGAATTCGAGGCCACTGCCACCCTGGGGATAACTTAAAAGGCTAGTGAAAACGAAGATGCCTTGGCTTATTGCCAGAATTCTTTCATGAAAACAAAATGCGTTTGAAAAAAATGATGATCTGTCAGTGACAAGGTCTACAAAAAAGAGGGCAAGAGAAAAATGACCAAACTCCTCTACTCGAGTGTGGGACAGATAATGATGCAGAGAATATCAGGTTGCCATGGAGATGTTCTCTGGCTTGTTGGCTTTGAGGCTGCACCCCATCAGAAGCCAACACACTCTCTCTCTTCTAAACTCGAAATGTGAATGCACGGGGGACTCATTTCTCTTCCACCATGTACCTACAACAAGGTGGGAAAGATCAAAGAGGTCTACGGCAGAGCCCACACTGAAAATATTCCAGCTGCCAACTTGCACACACGCAATGACTGCAGCCCGGGACAGCTCAGAAGGTAATTAAATGCCTGGAAGCGAAGTGTGAACAAGAAGTGGTATCTGAGATCAGGAGAGACATAGCCGAGCATGAACCAAAATTACCAAGAAGGCCTTTTGTGGTTGTTCAGTCACTAAGTCATGTCCAACTCTTTGCGACCCCATGGACTGCAGCACGCCAGGCTTCCCTGTCCTTCACCATCTCCCAGAGTGTGCTCACACTCATGTCCGTTGAGTCAGTCATGCCATCCAACCATCTCATCCTCTGTTGCTGCCTTCTCCTCCTGCCTTCAATCTTTCCCAGCAAAAAGGCCTTAGGGCCTGAGAATTTGAGAGACAAGCAACATCTGGCTCACTGTAAGCATTTAGTGAAGGAGCAGAGAGGAGGGTGTTCTAGGGAGGAGAGAAGGGCTTCTAAAACAGTGCTGAAACATTGACCAGCCAGTGAGGACACCACTCACTGTGGCTGAGGGACTTGGTGAGTAAGTAATGCAGTGAAGAGGGTTAGGCAAGATTACTAAGGACCAGAACTGAGATTCCATTTCAGAGGCTCTGGAGTTTGATTTTAGATCTGTGAGTAGGGTGGTGATATATAATGAAAGCCATGTTTTACAAACATTGCTCAAGAGTTATAAAGCTCAGGAGAGATGGGACAGGAGTGAAACTCGAGGCCGGGAGAGGTAATGAAAGCCTGGACCTGGGTGGATGTGGTCCTTGAGGAAAGAAGGGGATATTGACAAGGAAGCGTTCATAGCAAGTGATAACAGCAGGGAGGAAGTGGATGGAGGTACGGGAGCTCCTTTCCTGAACAGGTAGGCTGCGGGACCCCATCTGAACTCAGGAGTCAGACCTGGCTTCTAGCTAGCGGTAGATCTGGTCTTCTGTTCTGGGGCGTTCCGCAAAAAGACAAAAAATATTGCAGAGGATTTTTAAGATGTAAGCCTATTCTGTGTGGTGCTGTTATGGTGGATATGTGTCATCAAACAGTTTTCAAAACCCATAGAATGTGCCACACCAAGAGTGAATCCAAATGTAAACTACAGACTTAAGGTGATAATGACGTGTTAGTTTAGGTTTTTTTTTAAATCTGACTGTGCCGGCATGTGGGATCTTTTCGTGCAGCATGAAAACTCTTGGTCATGGCATGTGGAATCTAGTTCACCAACCAGGAATCAGACCTGGGCCCCCTGACGTGGGAGCTTTGAGTCGTAGCCACTGGACCATCAAGGAAGTCACTCCGTTTAGGTTTATCAATTGTAACAAATGGGCTGCTCAACTGAGCGGTGTTAGTAGTAAGGGAGGCTGTGCACGTGTACCGACTGGTTTATGGGGACTCTGTATTTTCCACTTCATTTTGCTCTGAGCCTAAAACTGCTCAGAAAACTTGACAGTCTATTAAAAAATAAGAACAAAAATAATGTGAATTGCCAGAGTTGGCATCAAAGACCCAACAGATAGCCAGTACGCATTCAAAGGTCAATCTGTGGACAAAGAAGAATAAACCACCATGAAAAGCAACCAAAACGTCATTCAAATGGAATAAACATAGAGGAGATAAATTGGAGAAAGAAGAGGTGGTCGAAGCTGGGCCCTCCTTTGAGGGAACCCATAGGCTTCACCCACCCATGCAGATCCGTCAGGATGAAAGGAAGGGCTCAGGCCTGCGTGGCCGGGAAAACATGAAGGGATCATGACCCAGAGACGGGGGTTTCATCATACACGTAAGGGGGGCCCTGCAGCCGCGTTCCTGTTTCCTCGTTGGGAAAGTTAAATATTCCCAGCGTGTTACCACAAGTGCTGACGATATTTTATGGGGAAGAAGAGACAGAAAACCAAGGTCTTTCTCTTGCTTCTGTGATTTGTGACCCAAGATTAAAGTATTTGCTTTGATCCTGGTTTGTGCCTTTGTTTGATGATTAAACCTTTCAAATGAGGATCACAGTTTTGGATGGTAATGTCATTGACACGATTTGTGTGATTTTTTTAAGCATTTTGACCCCTTAGAATAAAAGGATGCCCTGGCTACCTAATATTGTAGTATGGAAAAAGACCCATTAGAATCTGAAAGAAGGCAGTTCAAAATAAGTGTGTTAAACAGACTACACAGTGTATGATTACTATCACTACTAACATCTTATCTCTCATTCAGGGCGTGGTGCCTTATGTTGAGTATTCATGAATAGGTCAGGTTTATTGATTACATAAAGACCCATAATACACAAAACGTTTATACTGATGGTACCTAAACTATGTAGATGTTTAAAAATCCACCTGATGAAGTACTTAAAGGTGCTGTCTGATGAGTGGTTTTATGTAACTTAGGGTCATTTCACACTCTCAGATTCGTCTCTGGATGAATTACCTTCATCTTGCAACAGAGTCGGGTTATTGCTTTAATAATGCCCATGCCTGGGGTTAAATGTTTACCAGCCAGCTAATCAGAACTCAAGAGAATACAAGCCGTATTTGCACTGTGACAAGGTAGACATCACTTTACAATTAGCTTCAATACAACTGGAATGTAATCATTCCGGTATCACCTCTTTTCATTTCTCACTGCAAAGCATTAAAAGGAGGGTTCAGGATGGGGAACACATGTATACCTGTGGTGGATTCATTTTGATATTTGTCAAAACTAATACAATTATGTAAAGTTTAAAAATAAAATAAAATTTAAAAAATAAAAAAAATATATATATATAATAAAAAAAAAAAAAAAAAGAAAAGGCAGAGGAACCAGAGGAAAAAAAAAAATAAAATAAAATAAAATAAAATAATTATAGAGACACATACAACTTTAGGTACCAGTTATGCAAACAAACAACACCGATTTTCATAAGGCTAGACAAATACACACATCTATGCACATCTTTACAATTATTATATCTTTGCCATCTTTATATCAAAAGTGGATTGTTTTATGTAAATGTCTCAGAGAAGTCAATGGTACCCCACTCCAGTACTCTTGCCTGGAAAATCCCATGGATGGAGGAGCCTGGTAGGCTGCAGTCCATGGGGTTGCTAAGAGTCAGACACGACTGAGCGACTTCTCTTTCACTTTTCATTTTCGTGCATTGGAAAAGGAAATGGTAACCCACTCCAGTGTTCTTGCCTGGAGAATCCCAGGGACGGGGGAGCCTGGTGGGCTGCCTTCTATGGGGTCGCACAGAGTCAAACACGACTGAAGCGACTTAGCAGCAGCAGCAGCATGTGAAATAAGATTTTGCATTTTCTTAACCATGAGATAAAAAAAATCTGATGTACAAATTAGGCACTGGGGATCCATGTTAAAAAATAACCATAAACATGTATATATTTATCTACATATATTGAGCATGTTTTGAATTGGTAACTTAAGAGCAATATAATGGTGGTCTTTTACATACAGGCAGTAGTTTGGAAATGCAAAAAAAAAAAAAAAAAATACTTGATTCCATCTTAAGCAGAGTCTTGAAATTGTGGTTCAAGTTTGAGCAAAGGAAAAAATCGTCGCTGAAGATCTTACACTTGCACAGTAATGATGTTTCGTGTCACTCTCTCCTTGTAGGCCACGCAGTGCAGATTATTTTATGCAAGAAGCTAAGCGAATGAAGCATAAAGCAGATGCGATGGTAAGACCTTTTCTCTCCAGATCTGTTCCTCCAAATTGCGTTTGTACTGCAGCTTCATCGCTGGGGCAGCATAGCCGGGGTAATTATAAAATCTATTACAAGGATGGCTGGGTCTGTTAAATGCAGAAGTGTTTATATAATCCAGTGCTCATGGCCCAATAAATTATGACCTCAACTAATAATGTCTGACTTGGAGGAAGCCCTGGATAAACAAATATTTCAATTTAGTCCTAAAGTTTGAATGGGAACCAGAGGCAATGGAGTCAGTGGGTGGTAGTTTTTTTTGTCTTGTTTTTTTCCTTAAAAGAAAAAAAGGTTTGCATTTTTCTCCCTTGTTAGCCTGTCCAGTCCTTGGCTTGGTCCCAGGATCAAATCCCTTTTCAAAAAGACTTTTGTTGTTCTTCATGTGTACCTGCCAAAATAAATACTTCCTCTGAAACTGGACAACCAAGAAACTATTACACACACATAAGACAGTAAAGTTACTATGATTTGATGTTTTCAAAGAGTAAGTTTTCTTATTTGGGAAAGCTTAACGCCTTCAGGCAAGAGATATAAAACTTCTGATTTTTTTCTGTAAGAGATCATATGGTTGTCCCGTCTGAAAATCTCATCCTAAAGGACCCCTTCTTCCCTGGTCATTTCAGTTCCGCTCCCCTCCAGTGTTCATAACTGAAATCAGGGAACTAGAGATGAGTAAGGCATCTCAAATGACCTTCAGTTCAGTTCAGTTGCTCAGTCGTGTCTGACTTTTTGCGACCCCATGGACTGCAGCACACCAGGCCTCCCTGTCCATCACCAACTCCCAGAGTTTACCCGAACCCGTGTCCATTGAGTTGGTGATGCCATCCAGCCATCTCATCCTCTGTTGTCCCCTTCTCCTCCTGCCTTCAATCTTTCCCAGCATCAGGGTCTTTTCCAAAGAGTCAGTTCTTCACATCAGGTGGCCAAAGTATTGGAGTTTCAGCTTCAACATCAGTCCTTCCAATGAACACTCAGGACTGATCTCCTTTAGGATGGACTGGTTGGATCTCCAAGGGACTCTCAAATGACCTTCAGAGTATTATTCTTCCAGGGTTGCAGATGCATAAACTATAACCTCACCCTCCTCAATGCTACTGAGGTTGCCCACCAAGCAGTTATTAGTATGCAGCTCACTGCCTGGGTCCACTGGTATACCAGGGAAATAGTCACAGAGTATCAGAAAATACAGAAGGGAAGTAGGAGGTAGAGATCTTATCCTCACAATCCCACAGTCTGATGGAGCACGGGTCCCCAACCCCTGTGCCACAGACCACTACCAGTCTGTGATTCGTTAGGAACCAGACTGCATAGCAGGAGGTGAGTGGTAGGCAAGCAAAGCCTCGTCTGTGTTTCAGCTGCTCCCCATCGCTCACTTCACTGCCTGAGCTCTGCCTCCTGCAGGTCGGCAGCAACATTCTGTTCTCTTAGGAGTGTGAACCCTGCTGTGAACTGCAAGTTCAAGGGATCTAGGTTGTGCACTCCTTATGAGAATCGTCCCCAAACCATCCCCCGACTCATCTGGAAAGACTGCCTTCCACAAAACTGGTCCCTGGGGCCAAAAAGTCTGGGGACGTCTGTGGTGGAGAGGTCTGGTTGCCAGTAGATGCCAGTGCATGGTCACATTGAATTTTAAAGCAGGAAGTTGCCTGCCTGAATCATCCAAAGTTTACCAGGATTCTTCACTCCGTGTCACCTTGCCCAGCCTGGCCTTTCCCAGTGACACTGTGCTACAACCACACTGGCCCCTGCCGCCTGTAAGCACACCTGACTTGTGCCAGCCAGTGGGCTTTGCACCTGCAGAGGGCACACTCACAGTGTCTCACACATACACACTCTCACTGTCGTGCACACTCACTCCTTCAGTGTCCTCCCCAGATTCCGCCAGATCATGCTTTTCCTTCCTGGGTCACCTTCCGGGTCCCTGCAGGTCTCCTCCTGGAGGCCCCCCAGCCGCCCTGTGCCCCGTCACTTGCTCCCTCCTGCCCTCCCTTGGCACTGGACTCCTTTGCATTTCACTAGTTAATCATGGACTCCCTTGCACTTTGAGCTGTCTTATGAGTGCACAATTTTTTTCTCTCTAAATACATGTTCCTAGAAAGAGCTTTTGTGTGTCAACTGCAAATCACACAGAATCGGGTACTTCAGGAAATACTTGCTGAAAGAAATGACTTCCTTAGTCTAAAAGCACTGCCAAGAAAGACTCTTCTTAGGGTTAAAGCTGTTTAAATTTTTGATTTGCTAACACAGAGTTTTACCTTACATTTCCGTTTCCTAAAGTATCATGAATAATGAGAGGGTTTTTTTTTTTTAGAGGCAAGACTTTTTTTTTAGAGGCAAGGCCAGTAGTTAAGAGTCTCTGTAATTCTGTTTTGTTTGATGAATGAATGTTTGAAAACCTGGGAGATTATCCAATCCCAATTTAGAATGTGCTATCCATCAAGAGTAAGAATGTACGGAACCATGAATCTGATGTGTACATTTAGATTTATGAGAACTTAAGAATGTAAAGCTGATATAGGGAAAGATTAACATAAGTTTAGACGGTTCCCCACAAGGGCTTCCCCTGTGGCCCAGACGGTAAAGAACCCACCTGCAATACAGGAGACACAGGTTCAACTCCTGGGTCAGGAAGATCCCCTGGAGAAGGGATTGGCTACCCACTCCGGTATCCTTGCCTGGAGAATCCCATGGACAGAGGATCCTGGTGGGCTGTAGTCCATGGGGTCACAAAAGAGTTGGACAGGACTTAGCAACTAAAAAACAGCAACAAATCCTCCCAAATCAGTTCTATTGATGCTCAGCATTGTCTCCAAACTGATGCCATTCCTTGAGCTGTGCCTCCCCTCCCTGTCTTTCCTCTCCCTTAGGGCGAGGTCCTATTCATGAAACAACTGAAAATCCATGACTACACGGAGGCGTGGAGAGGTATTGGGTTGGCCACAAAGTTTGCTTTGGGTTGTTTTTTTTTCTTTTTGTACGATGTTACAGAAAAACCCAAATGCACTTTTTGGCCATCCTAATACGTGTCACAGTGTAAAAGGTAATAACCAAGGCCTTAAATTGTCCAAGTGGGAGTATACCATGAAAATGTGAAAACTCTTACATAGAGTCAGACCCATCAGCTTACACATGTATCAATATTGAGCACAACAGCAAGGACCAAGGAGTGAAGTTGATTTGACCATTAGGAGTTAAGAGAGAGGACAATAGAAATTAAAGCAGCTGTGAAGTTCTGTGCAGTTCTGATTGTGGTATGGATTTGGCGTAACTCTGTTTAACCATTCACTCACTTGCCCCAAACCAGCAGGAATCTGTGAAAATAACTGGAGAAGGAATTACCCTATTTCTACTTTTTCTGGGTTCCATTCGCAAGAGTTTGGAACTTTACAGTCGAGTTTCTCAAATAAAGTATATAGATTTTGTGACAACGCTGTTTGAAAAACTCTTCTTGAGGAAGATACTGTTCACTCTCAATCAGGTGGAAAAGTTTGGAAAGGCTCTGAACTATGCAGAAGCAGCCTTGTCATTCATTGAGTGTGGAAATGCCATGGAACAGGGCCCCATGGAGTCCAAATCTCCTTACACCATGTATTCAGAGACAGTTGAGCTCATCAGGTAAGCACTGCATTTTCTTGCAAGAGGGTGGAGCAGGGAGGTGGAGGGAAGAATATATATAAGTACTGCAAACACAGAAAAGATCACACTCTCTGGGTCAAAACATCAGGCAGATGACTGGAGGGTATTCGAAGATGGTATTGCAGCGCTGTTGGGTTCATTACCCTGGGCTGACTCTGAGGTGACGCGGTATATGAGAATGACGATGTAAGAGAAGCCACAAGAAGGCTTCCTGAGAGCTTTTGTAATGACAGGAGGTACATATTAGGAGAACGCTGGACCTGAGCATGAAGAAACAGGTTTTGCCTTTAGAGCAGTGGACAAAATTTGAGGAGGATAAATTCTACCTTGAACCATACCCTGAAAGAGGGTATTTGGGAAAGAAAAGAGAGAGAAGAATTCATCATGAAACAATCATGCAATCTAAATCTGTGGATGTGGCTGCCCTCAAGTATCTTTATGAAGTTGGTTAAACCTGAAATGTGGGCTTCCCTGGTGGCTCAACCGTAAAGAACCTGCCTGCAATGCAGGAAACGCAGTTTCAATCCCTGGGTCGAGAAGGACCTCTGGAGAAGGGACTGGCAATCCACTCTGGTATTCTTGCCTGGAGAATCCCATGGACAGAGGAGCCTGGCAGGCTCCCGTCCATGGGGTTGCAAAGAGTTGGACACGATGGAATGATCCATCACTTTCAAACCTGAAATGTACAATGTAGAACTATCTGTGCTATAAATGTATTACTTTAAATAAATATCTATTATAATTATTCTTGGGGGACAAAAATAGATCACACTGTCAGCTACCAAGAGCCAGTGTTCATCCCCCAAATAAGATGGACAATCTTGCGATGTGTTTTGGCATCGCCTGCTTCCTTTGATCTCTGTGTGAGTGAGGGTTGGGAGGGCGGCTCTCCAACCCCACTGGCAGGAAGGAAGCTTTGTCTGAGGGAGACATGAGTTGCCAACTTCGCCTGCTGGGAAGTGGCAGAATTTGAACTCTTTTCACCTCTGTGCTGCGGTTTTATATTATTATATGACTCAATACTATTTAGATTTATATAATCTAAATTCTAACTCCAATCAATAAATGATTCGGGAGTATTTAATAACAGGAAAGAAGGTGCAAGGGGATTTTAGGAAAGGAAACCCATCCTATGATGCTCTGTCTGAAAAGGCACTGGCCTTGTTCTGGTCTAAGGCTTGTACCTGAGCACCATCCCCCAGCCTGAGCTAGGACCACAGTGCGAACAGACGCAGGCTTTGTGACAGGCGCACAGCAGGGCCACAGGCGGGAGATGCCTGTCTTCCACAATGGCTGCATGGAAAGGCACATCCTTCATGTCGCTAATGAACCATTAAGGGAATTTCATCCATTAATCGTTCTGAGAGAGCCTTTGTCATGTTTTATGTCTTTAGCTGGTTCAGCTGCTTGGAATAACGTCTAATATGCATTATATGAAATAACCCTTCCCAAAATTAACTCTAAGAGATTTTTCTAATTCTGGGATTCTAGGCCACCTGAGAGTAGCTGTGTTTTACCATGCCTCACTATTCCAGATGGACAATTTCTTATTTATTTGTGGCTGAGCTGGGTATTCGTCACTGGGCACAGGCTTTCTCTCGTTGTGGAAAGCAGGGCCTGCTCTTCGTCATGGGGTGTGGGGCCTCTCATCACGGTGGCTTCTCTTATCTCAGAGCACGGGCTTAGTTGCTCTGCTACATGTGGGCTCCTCCCAGACCAGGGCTGGAACCCATGTCCCCTGTATTGGCAAGCAGATTCTTAACCACTGGATCTCCAGGGAAGCCCTGGAAGATTTCTAATCCTAAATTTAATCTTCTTGGTATGCGTTGACCCAAGTCAACGGTGTTTTCCATCACTCTCCTCTGGGATTCAGGAAAGGATCACAGCCTTTGAAATTGTCATCCCAACATCAAGAACACATCATCTGCAAAACGCACTTTTCAAGAATGTTTCAGAAGTCAACGCTGTCCACCCCTTTTTCTTATTAAAATATTTGCTACACCAATGCATTGGTGATTCCTTCATACTGTCTTCTTATTTGGTACAGTATTTTGGACTGTGAAGAAAAGAAATTGCCATAGTAAAAAAAAAAAAAAAAAACTTAAAATTACTTTAAGAGATCTTGTTGTTCAGTTGCTAAGTTTTGTCCGCAACCCATGGACTGCAGTGTGCCAGGCTTCCTCGTCCTTCACCATCTCTGGGAGTTTGCTTAAACTCACGTCCATGATCTTAGTTTCTCCTGGTTCACCTCTGAATAAGGCACAGACGTGGATGCCCACAGGCAGGCGGGGAAGAAAGTGGGAGGAAGTAGACAGGCACGAGGCTGTAAGGTGTCCTAGAATGCAAGTGCCTTGAGCACAGGGGTTTGGGGGGGTTGTCTGATCTGTTCATTAATGTGTTCATAGCCCCTGGAGGAGTTCCTACAACACAGTATGTACTCAGTCAGTATGACAGATCAGCGGGTCACAGGGCCTGTGGTGACCTGGAGTGTACATGGCCTGCTTAAGGCGTTCACACTTTAAGAACAAACAAACAAACCCGAGCAGCAGTAATTGCCTGATTCCATCAGATACAACTGGAGGTGCTGACATGCACACCTGCTCTGCACCAGGGGTGGGACTTTGCATGGGTGGAGAATACAGTCCATTTTTTAGATGATTGAGTACAGTCCCTTAAGCTACTCTGAAAACTAAAATGAGAGCTCTTGTTATCTGAGTTAGAAGATAACATTAATTTACTGCTTGAAACTGCATGTTGCCCACCAGGTTTGAGGCTCCCTTCCCCCACTGAGAGACTCTGGGGAGCCAGGAGCACTTTGGGGGTGGGGTCCTGCCACAGATGCCCAGCTAAGGATGTGAGAGAATTCCTCTCTCCACCGAGGAGAAAATGCCTGGGGGACACCGGCAAGTGGAACCCCACCTCCTCAAATCAAAAATTGTACCATGTAGACTTCCTTGGAGGTCCAGTGTTTAAGACTCCACGCTTTCATTTCAGGGGGGCATGGGTTCAATCCCTTTTCAAGAAACTAAAAGGGATTGTATATCTACATCCCACATGCCAGAATTTTAGGAAAAAATTGTAGCATAAAGGCTCTGAAAATTAAATTATAATTGGAACCACATCCCACAGAAGTAGGCGAGGACTTGCCTGCTAAACCTAAACAGGATGACTTCCTTTTAAAAGAAAATATTTAAACAGGACCCAGTATCTTCTTTGGAGAAGGCAATGGCACCCCACTCCAATACTCTTGCCTGGAAAATCCCATGGACGGAGGACCCTGGTGGGCTGCAGTCCATGGGGTCGCGAAGAGTCGGACATGACTGAGTGACTTAACTTTCACTTTCAGGATCTTCTAACATAATAGCCAGAATATCTAACATACAGTAGAAATTCACTCATCATACCAAGAAACAAGAAAATCACAGCCAAGATGAGAAAAGACACCTGGTTGACACCAGTAACCAGGACAAATCAGGTGTTAGAATTATCTGACAAGGATTTTAAAGCAACTATCATAAAAATGCTTCAACAAACAATTAAAAATTCTCTTGAAACAAAAAAGTTGAAGTCTCAACAAAGAAGAAGAAGTTATTTTGGAAAAGAACCAAATGGAAATTATGGAACTGAGAAATGTAACGGAAATATAAACCTCACTGGAGGGGCACAGTAGTAGAGAAGCGATGACAGCAGATAGAATCAGTGAACTTGAGGACAAGAAATAGAATCTACCCCCAACCTCAGCAACCAAGAAAGCAGACTGAAAAAGAAGTGGCGAGCTTCAAGCACAATGACAGTAGAACCTTCAGGTCGTCCTTGGGGTCCCGGAAGAAGGAGAGAATGGAATTGAAAGATATGTTAAAGACGTAAGGGCTAGGGCTTCCATAGTGAAGAATGCCCCTGCCAGTGCAGGAGACATGGGTTCAATCCGTGGTCCAGGAAGATCCCACATGCGTCAGAGAAACTGAGCCCAGGAGCCACAGCTGCTGAAGCGCAAATGCTCCAAAGCCCGTGCTCCATGACAGGAGAAGCCACAGCAAGGAGAAGCCCTCACACTACAGCTAGAGCGTAGCCCCTGCTCACCACAGCTAGAGAAAAGCCCACGCCGCAAGGGACGCAGCACAGCCAAAATCAGTAAAGAAGTTATATTTTTTAAAAGAAGTAATGACTGAAACTTGCCAAATTTGGCAAAAGACATAATCTACAGGTTCAGGAAGCAGAGAAAACTCCAAACGGCCTAAAGCCAAAGCACTGCATGTCAATACACCATCAAAACTGCATTTCTGAAAACTGACAACAAACACAAAGCCCTGAAAGCAACGAGAGGAATGACGCATCACCCACAGGGGACGCCAGTTCAGGCACAGCGGGCGCGCGGGCTGACGCCGTGGGAGCTGGGGTGGCATGCCAGGCCTCCAGTGCGGAGAGAGGAAAGCCTGTCTAACTGTGCGCTTAGATCCAGTGAGGCCGCGCGCTCCAGGAACACAGAGGAAACAAACATTCTCGGATTAAGGCAAATGAAAAGCTTGTATCTAACAGACCTGCCTTTAAAGGTTGGCTAAAGGAAGTTTCTCAAACAGAGAGGAAGCGGCAAAAGAAGGAATCTTGGGCCAACGGGAAGAAAGGGAAAGCAACGTAAGCCAAGAACTGTGGGCACGTGCAACAAACCCCCCTCCTCGTGAGCTATGTAAACCAGGGCGCTCAGTGACTGAGACAAAAAATATACCATCTGTGATCAGTGCACTGTTAGTCGCTCAGTCATGTCCAACTCTTCGCCACCCCGTGGACTGTAGCCCGCCAGGATCCTCTGTCCATGAATTTCCCAGGCAAAAATGCTGGAGTGGGTTGCCATTCCCTTCTCCAGGGGATCTTCCTGACCCAGGGGTCAAACCCGGCAGGTCTCCCACATTGTAGGCAGATTCTTTACCACCTAAGCTACCACGGAAGCCCATCTGATGCTCAAGGCAATGTTATTTAAAGGCATAAACGTGGAAGTAAGGTTTCCACCCTTCATGCAGAGTAGAAAATGTTGATACCAATAAACTGTGAGAAATAACCCTATGAAAGCTAAACAAAGGGGATACACTTGAAAAGGGAGGGAGGTTCGGGAGGGAGGTTCAGGAGGGAGGGACCGTAAGTATACCTATGGCTGATTCATGTTGATGTATGGCAGAAACCAAACCAATATTGTAAAACAATTATCTTCTAATTAAAAATAAATAGATTTTTACACACTTGCCCTCTGCGATGGCCCACACTCCGTTTGTGGAGTGTGCTTTTCTCTGAATCTAAATAAATCCATATCTTACCTATCAAAAAATAAATAAACTTTTTAAAAGTACTACAAATCTACATGTGTTGCAGACAGTGTAATAACAGTACCATTTCTTGAGCAACTTGCAACAAGCCAGCCCACTATGCTAAGAGCTTTACAGATACTGTTTCACTTAATCTCTACAGCAATGCTATGCAATTAGCAGTAATGTACTCATCTTACTTTATAAATAAGGGAAAGGAGGCTTAAAGATGTTAATTTGTGTAAGCTCCCATGACTAATAAGTGACTAACCTGGGATTTGAACCCAGGACTCCCTGATCATTCCCCAGCCTGCCTCAGGTCTCTCCAAGGATCTGCAAGTCACCTGGTGTATTATTGGAGAAAGGAATGACCATGAACTGCTGATCAGAGAAATAAGTGAGATTGAGAAAAGTTCATAAAATCTACTAGTTATGCATCCAGGACAGTTATACTGCTGTCAAAATAAGAGTTTTGTAACAATAAAAGAAAAAAGGGAAACCCACATATTCATCTGAGGACAGAGAGTAAACATTTTTCTGGAGATTGGTCCGAAAGGGTGGAACTTTACCAACATCTTCTCAGCCACTCAGCCATAGATCAGAATTTGTAAAAATGGATGCATCACCATATACGTGGGTAATGCTTGAATGGATAACACTCTTGACCGTCTGTAGAATTTGGACTTGTATTGTTAAAAAGCAGAAAGTAGCTAGATGGTCATCAAAGTCATATTTTTCTAGTCATGACAATAATGTCATGGTTAGGGGAAATGGGGCAACCTCAGTTGGCTTTCAAGAAAGAACCATCAGGGCTTCCCAGGTGGCTCAGTGGTAAAGAACACGCCTGCCGATGCAGGAGACATGACTTCAATCCCTGGGTCAGGAAGATCCCCTGGAGAAGGAAATGGCAACCCACTGCAGCATTCTTGCCCGGGAAGTCCCACGGACAGAGGAGCCTGGCGGGCTGTAGTCCATACGGTCACAGTCGGACGTGACTTGGTGACTAAATAACAATAAAATCAGCAAGCACCATGAAGCACTAAGAGAAGTACCATCCTACAAGATGTTCGATGGCTAGTAAGAAAGCTTTATTTCTTTGTTTCCCTTTCCTTTTTTTTCTTTTTAAGGTATGCCATGAGACTAAAAACCCACTCAGGTCCCAATGCCACACCAGAGGATAAACAGCTGGCTGCATTATGGTAAGTGCACCATACCGGCTTAAAACAGCCTCCCCAGCCTTGCACGTCTGCACTGGTGAACCTGGTAATCTCGTGCCAAAATGCGCAGCGTGTTCACAATGCTTCTGACGCACCAAACTGAGGGCATTTCTCGAGGTGGCCTTGGAGAGCCTGCTCCCTGCTGCCCTACGCACGAGGTGAACTCATGACTAGAAGTGAGCAGGTCCGTGACACAAGGACTCGTTTTCCTGTGTGTGTGTGTGTGTGTGTGTGTGTGTGTTCTAAAATCAGGTAAGTTTGTGTTTTAATCACTTGAACGTGAATTGTGCCCAATGTAATCTCTCACATTTACCATTCTGGATGCGAGCAGAATGATTCATCTGTCTCTTTACGTGTGGGGTTAGTAGGGCTGAGTCAGGATGGTGTGTTCAGGTTCTCAGCACATTAAACGGAGGAGCCGTTCCTTCCACTTTGATAATTAAAGACTTTATAAAGGTTAATCAACATGTAACAGTTTTTTTCCTATAATAACAGAAATGATAATGATTATGTGATTATAATAACAATAATTTTCCCCGTGACATTTCCTCAGGACACCTCACTGTTAGCGCCTGCTGTGATAAGGAACCAAGATGTCTCTATCTCTGACGGTTCATACTCTACCCTAGAACCTGATGTGCAAGTCATAGAACTGAATCTCAAAATAGTAATAATAACAATAGTGGCAGACACAAAAAAGAGGGTCTCTGATGGTTTTGCATCACCACTTCATGTCGAGTTTGATCTGCTATTACTCAGGGATATATTGTATTAATACAACACAGGGAATGAATGCAGCCAATATCTTGTAATAACTGTAGATGGAAAGTAACCTTTAAAAATTATATTAAAATAAAAATAAATTTTAAAATTTAAATCAAAAAATAAAATTTGAGACCATTAAGTTGTATTTTCTAGGTTGGTGTTCTACTCTGTCAATACCGTATCTGAGTTAGCAAATAATTATGAGTGAAAAGCACCAAGAAGTAGTTGATATGGCTCAGGAAATGATTTCTATGCTCTTTTCGAATTTTAACTTTCATGTCAGGATTAATAAATTAACTATGATTAGTTCATATTATGTAAGGGGATTACTGGTATGTGAATAACATATAAACTATAAAATAAAATAATAACTACTCCCAGCATAGTTTTTAATTACTTATAAAACACATTCATATCTGTTACTTTATATGAACTAATTATAGTCCAGTAGTTTTTTTTTAACTTTTTATTTTATATTGGAGTGTAGCCGATTAACAGTAGAGGGACTCAGCCACACGTGTACAGGTATCCACTCTCCCTCAGTAAAGTAGCTTAAAAGGGAAGGTGACAAAAACAGGTAGAAGGGCTGTGCTTCAACAAACCCACGGCCAGAAGTTCAAGATGTCCAAGGAAAATCAGAGTAAGGTAGTTCTGCCCTGAAGTTCACCCAGAAAGCAGAGCCTGCGCTGTGCTAGAGCTTCTCGCTCCTCTCGTGGAGAGAGACTGCCCTCTCGTGGTGGAAGAAGGAAATGGCCGGCTGCTTAGTCCCAGCGAAGAAGCAATAAACCTATTCATTTGTACTTATGTTCTTTATTTATATATACACACATTGTTTATTGATTCATATTTATTCTTATATTGTTTATGTATATATGTTCTTTATACATATTTACTTATATGAAGGGATGTTTTTAATGGAGTAACTGAAATTTTCAATCATTTCGAACAAATAGGAAGGTCAGATACCTACAGACATTTATGCGTGTATAGAAATATTTAATATATATATATAATCATGCTATGAACATTGAGTGCATTGGAACAACAAGCTTGTTGGCACAGGGGCCACTCACTCGTCTCTTCCTGCCGCAGTTACCGATGCCTGGCTCTCCTGTACTGGAGGATGTTTCGACTCAAAAGGGATCACGCTGTAAAGTATTCAAAAGCACTTATCGACTATTTCAAGGTACTGTCTGGCTAACGGGCAGAATGTTGTACCCAGCTGTCTCCCTGTCAAGGACATGTTCAATGTAGAGTCCACTGATTTGGGCTAATACAGGAGCTGTCTGATATCTGCACTAACCCTATTTATGACCTACTCATGGCATTCAGGGCTCAGAGAATAGCCTGAGAACCCATCTAATTTATCCCCCTGCCTGGATGCCTAGAGAAAGAAGATCCTGTTACCCACCCCAGCATCCTAGGAGGTCCATCTTTATAGCTAACATAAATTCCTTGTGTTCACTCAGAGCTTCTTCTTCCTCTTAGAAGTAGCTCCTTAGAAGCAACTCCTCTTTGCTATCTCCAGTCACTAATTTAATTTTTAATGAAGGTGTTAATCTAAATGATAAGAAATGGCTTGGTAGAACCCAGAGGCACTGGAATAGCACTGTGCACATAAAAGGATAGAATTGGAAACTGCTTTTTTATGGGATGAAATCATTTTCATTGGGAGAATAAAGAAAGAGGAGGGGAGACAAAAAACAAACCCTGATGTTCTGCTGTGAAGTGGACCTGACATCATAATTTATTTGAGACTTCCAGCCTCTTTGCTGTCCATTTGACTATAGAAACAAGAAATTATACCATCTCTGCCTCCACCAACTCTTTATCAGATACACAGCCATCATTTTATGTTTATTTTTGGCTGCACTGGGTCTTCGTTACTGAGTGGACTTTTCTCTAGCTGCGGCGAGCGGGGGCCACTCTTCCTTGAGGTGCCCAGGCTCCTCGTCGCGGTGGCTTCTCTTGTTGCAGAGCACAGGGTCTAGGCGCCTGGGCGTCAGCAGTTGCAGCGCGCAGGCTCAGTAGCTGTGGCTCGTGGGCTCCAGCGTTCAGGCTCAGAAATTGCAGTACACAGGCTTTTAGTTGCTCCACGCCCGGACCAGGAATCTTTCCAGACCATGTCCCCCCTGCACTGGCAGGCGAATTCTTATCCACTGTACCACCAGGGAAGTCCCCACAGTCATCATTTTAGGTCTTTAATCCCCAACCTCCACTTCTTGGAGATGATTTCTGATGACCCTGCTGTGTTGGAGGTCCCGTGGGCCATGTGCATCCAGTAGCCTGGCCAAGCATGTAGAGTATCCAGGTGCTAAGCCAAAAAGGTAACTGTCTTAGTCCACTGACAACCGTGGGTTATAATGATGAGTACTGACACTAAGAGTCTCCTTTTACTTTGGGTGCCTAAGTTTAAGTCGTTTTCAAAAATGTAGAATCTAAGAGCTATTTTGGGCTCCAAAATCACTGCAGATGGTGACTGCAGCCATGAAATTAAAAGACACTTGCTCCTTGGAAGAAAAGTTATGACCAACCTAGACACCATATTAAAAAGAAGAGACATTACTTTGCCAACAAAGGTCCGTCTAGTCAAAGCTATGGTTTTCCTAGAAGTCATATATGGGTGTGAGAGTTGGACTGTAAAGAAAGCTGGGCACCGACGAATTGATGCTTTTGAACTGTGGTGTAGGAGTAGATGCTTGAGAATCCCTTGGACTGCAAGGAGATCCAACCAGTCCATCCTAAAGGAGATCAGTCCTGAATATTCATTGGAAGGACTGATGCTGAAGCTGAAACTCCAATACTTTGGCCACTTGATGTGAAGAACTGACTCATTTGAAAAGACCCTGATGCTGGGAAAGATTGAGGGCAGGAGAAGGGGACGACAGAGGATGAGATGGTTGGATGGCATCACTGACTCAATGGACATGAGTTTGAGCAGGCTCAAAGTTGGTGATGGACAGGGAAGCCTGGTGCGCTGCAGTCCGTGGGGTTGCAAAGAGTTGAACACAACTGAGTGACTGAACTGAACTGACTAAAGAGCTATTACTTAAGAGTTATTATAGTAAAGCAAAGCACTTGAATAAAGAAGGAATCCGAACCCTAAGCCACAGAACTTTTAAGAGATCCAAGTTGTGAATGTACGTGGATTGTCTGTGACACTGTACAGAATGAACAAAGAACATAACTTAAAAATCAGAACTCCCCCTCCAGAAGTTCCTGGTAGATACCCTAAATCAAAGGCTATTTCAATACTACTTAGAATTCAGAGATAATGAAAACTTTAGGAAACAATGATTAGTATTAGTTACTCAGTCATGTCTGACTCTGCCATGCCATAGACTGTAGCCTCCAGGCTCCTCTGTCCATGAAATTTTCCAGGCAAGAATACTGCAGTGGGTAGCCATTCCCTTCTCCAGGGGATCTTCCCAACCCAGGGCTCGAACCCAGGTCTCCATTATTGCAGGCAGATTCTTTACCATCTGAGCCACCAGGAAACAATGATAGTTGGTTCATAAAAAATAAGTTTCATCAGTACAACTGGCTCTGAAAAACAGGACTTTGCCCACCTGTGTTTTTTACAGTCACGGGACCTCAGTTGTAGTGAAAGAGGCCTGACGGCAATGTTGCACAATTCCCGTGTGTAAGGCCATTTCTCACCATTTTGATAACACCTCCACTAAAAATTAAAAATCAGTCACCACTTCATAAAATTCTTTTTAACCAAAAGAAGCATTTTGTCTCTGGGGAACCAAGCTGAGGCTATTATATTTTCTTGTTTCTGGAAGGGAACATTGACATCCATATTATAAAGACCATTTTTTTCCTTCACAATCTCACAGACTTGTGTCCAAGAAATCTTCATTGGACTCTCAGGGAGGAAATCTCTCTGTACATTTAGAAACTTTCCTTGCCACAGGCAAAATGTCTTTTAAATGCCTGATGCAAACAACTGGCTCAGGCAACAAATCCTAAATCAGAATATTTAAATAAATCAGAATTTTTTAATTCAGTCTCTGTTAAGGAAATACATTTAATCTATTCTTTTAGACATGTTCGAGAGCAACTTCCTTTAAGAGAAATACTTTAAAGCTTCGTAAGTTAAAACAGTAACAGTTGATGGTCTCGTATATTTTCAGGCATTAAATGTATATCAACAGTTCTGCAAATATGCCCTACATTTAAATATAAGATGTTCTCAGTGTATGTGTGGGAGGGGGGTTGCCTGCCGCCCTACTATCCTACAGAGAGGAAGCCAATAGCCTAGTAACTGTAACTTCCCAGATCCAGTTTCTGTGACCCTGCATTTTATCTACAGGGTCTGCCATTACTTCTCTCAGTCGTCAACCAAGAACATGTTACTGTGGGCTGTTTAAACTCAAGCAGATGGTACTCACTGTCAACATTTTTGTTTTCTTGCAGAATTCATCTAAAGCTGCCCAAGCCCCATCTCCATGGGGGGCCAGTGGAAAGTAAGTTCATTTTTGTGAAGTGAAGGTGATAAATGAGATGTTGCATGAAGCTGAGCAAGGGCTTTCCGGTGGCTCAGTGGTAAATAACCTGCCTGCCAAAGCAGGATATTCAAGAGACGGGTTGGAGCTCTGGGTCGGGAAGATCCCATGGAGGAGGAAATGGCAACCCGCTCCAGTATCCTTGCCTTGAAAATCCCATGGATTTTCCCATGTGATTTTTTCTCATTATCCTTGCCTGGAAAATCCCATGGCTCCCAGAGGAGCCTGGTGGGCTACAGTCCATGGGGCTGCAAAGAGTTAGATACGACTGAGCCCTCCCACCCCAAACACACACACACACACACACACACACACACACACACGCGCGCGCGCGCGCGCGCACGCACGGGAAGCTGGGCGTTGCGCTACTGTTTACCGTGCCCCGAGGGGCCGCCCTGCCTCACCAGGTTCTAACCTCTCCACTCTTGTTTTTCCATGCTCTCCACTTCCAGGAGCACTGGGACCCCATCCCCCATGTCTCCCAATCCGTCCCCCACCGGCTCCGTGGGCTCTCAGGGGAGCCTGTCCAACAGCAACGCCCTGTCCCCATCCACCATCGTCAGCATCCCGCAGCGCATCCACCAGATGGCGGCCAATCACGTGAGCATCACCAACAGCATTCTCCACAGCTACGACTACTGGGAGATGGCAGACAACCTGGCCAAGGAAAACAGAGGTGCGTGCCCCTTGGGGGAGCTGTGCGTGGGTCAGCCACAGCTCGGGGAGACAGCCGGGTCCTCGGGCACCACTAGGCGAGACAGTAGAAGCTGTCACCTACCGAGTGAACTTTCCCTGACTTGTCCTCCTACTCAGCACCTCCAGTGCCTTTGCCTGTCTGTATCGTTACCGGGGGAAAGATCAGAGATAGAGATGGGGCTAGAGATGATACAGGCACCAGTGATATAGGTACAAGTTATATAGCTATGCACGCGGGTGTTTTTCCTTTAGACAGTGAGGTCCTTGAAGGTAGGGATGACATTTTATTCAACTTTGTAACCCTAAGACCGGCACAGTGCCTAGAACATAGCTGGGGATCTGAAACACTGCATGAATTAATTGGCTGATGAGCACGAATGTTCCTGGGCTTCCCAGGTCATGCTACTGGAAAGAACCCGCCTGCCAGTGCAGGAGGCACTAGAGACACAGGCTCGATCCCTGGGTCAGAGAGATCCCCTGGAGGAGGGCATGGCAACCCACTCCAGTATTTTTGCCTGGAGAATCCCTGGACAGGGGAGCCTGGTGGGCTGTCGTCCATATGGTCTCAAAGAGTCAGACACGACTGAAGTGACTTAACACATACACACATGAATGTTACTGCCGATTCAAATGATAGCTGGTTACAACTGAAAAAAAAAGGTTTTTATGGGTAAGATGTATTTCTTTTTAATTAGTTTGTATTGGAGTATACTTGCTTTACAATGTTGTATTAGTTTCTGCTGTGTGGATATATATACCCCTTTTTTTCTGATTTCCTTCCCATTTAGGTCACCACAGAGCCTAGTAGAGTTCCCTGAGCTATACAATAGCTGTATTTCTTTTAAATAATGCATGTTTTTACTCATAAAAGCATGTTTAAACTGGTATGTATGTAAACTATGGCTAAATTTGTAAAGTACAGAAAATAGAGAAAAAAAATTTTAATTATCGGTAATCTTATCATGGGCTTCCCTGTGGCTCAGTGGTAAAGAACCCCACTTGCCATGCAGGAGACGTGGGTTCAATCCCTGGGTCAGAAAGATCCCCTGGAGAAGGAAATGGCAACTCACTCCAGTATTCTTGCCTGGAAATTCCACGGACAGAGGAGTCTGGTGGGCTGCAGTCCACGGGGTCACAAAAGATCGGACATGACTTAGCAACTAAACAACAACAATCTTATCACTATTAACATTCTATTGAAATGTCATCTAGTCTTCTCCAAATATGCAGGATTTTTACCAAAATAAGAGCATAGTGTATGTACAGTTTTACATCCTTTTTTTTTTTCACTTTACATTCTATCAGGCATATTTTCATGAGACTAACTAGTTCAAAAACACCTTTTGTGATGGCTCTGTAACACTGTCATAATGGTGGTTATACATTTGCTGTGTCAGTCGCTCAGTCGTGTCCGACTCTTTGTGACTCCATGGACGGTAGCCCGCCAGGCTCCTTTGTCCATGGGATTCTCCAAGCAAGAATACTGGAGTGGGTGGCCATCTCCTCCAGGCACTCTTCCCAACCCAGGGATCGAACCGTGGTCAACTGCGTTGCAGGAGGAAGCTTTACTGTCTGAGCTACTAGGGGAGCTGAATACTTTATACAGACTTAAAGTATCACAATTTCTCAAACCATTCCCCTGCTGTTGAACATTTATGTTACTTCCACTTTCTTCCACTATTACAAATAACAGTATGATAAATACCTTCATATAAATCATTGTTCATATTTCTGATTATCTTCTGATAGGAGGGAGTTGTAGAAATAGAATGCTGAGGTCAGCAGGTATAGATTCTTTTAAGACATGCATTGTTATGAAAGAAAATGAAGTGTTAGTCGCTTAGTCATGTCTAACTCTTTCCACCCCATGGACTATAGCCTGCCAGGCTCCTCTGTCCACAGGATTCTCCAGGCAGGAATACTGGAATAGGTAGCCATTTCCTCCTCCAGGAATCGAACCCGAGGCTCCTGCTTTGCAGGCAGATTCTTTATTGTCTGAGCCACCAAGGAAGCCCTGATTGGTATATATGTTATTAATGTTCTCCCTACCAAATTCCTGCTCTTTCTCCAGTACTGAGTGAGAGTTTTGTTCCCATGGTAACATGCTTCAGAGGCTAAGACTGAGAAGTCCATGATGAGATGAGAACCAGTGGCACAGATAGGCAGCTGGGCCCTGAGTACATGAATCTGATCATGTAACCAGACGGGACATAACAGCAGCTCAGGGATGGTGTGCTCAGAAAACCCAGTGGGGATGCCAAGGAGGTCAGTGCCGGGGGCCAAGACCAGCAGGACAGGCTCCCTAGAGGAGCTGGCACAGAACAGGATTTTGAAAAGCAGATAGTCGAGTAGCTGAGATGGAGTCGGGGTGGATGTCACAGGTGGATAAAAGAGCAAGGACAAATGTACAAAGGTTTCTATGGCCGGTTTGGGAGAACCTGAGCAGGCCAGGCTCCAGATGGTGCCACCAGCTGCCACCTGTCCCTCAGCAGAGCCACACATCCAGTCTAAAGTCCACCTGGCTTCCCCCAACCTGCCCCTCCTCCCTGGCTCTGTTCCTGGCTTCCTGCCACGCTGTCCTCCCTGCCACCTGGACCCTGGCTCTTCTCTGAGCCTCCCTAGCGAGACCTCATTCAGCATATCTGGGAGCACCTTTCAAAACCTCCTCCCAGGTTCTTGGGCTTCCCTGGTGGCTCAGACAGTAAAGAATCTGCCTGCAGTGCAGAAGACCAGGGTTCAGTCCCTGGGTCAGGAAGATCCCCTGGAGAAGGGAATGGCAACTCACCCCAGTATTCTTGCCTGGAGAATCCCATGGACAGAGGGGCCTAGCAGGCTGCAGTCCATGGGGTCGCATGAGTCGGACACAACTGAGTGACAAACACTCTTCCCAGATTCTTACTTCCAGAGAGTGCTCTTCAGTGGCCTTGGTCGGTGCAACGTGGCAGCCGCATGAACTGATTTGTCTCTGTCAGCCGCTAAACCGCTGTCCCTGAGATGGCAGAGCCTATACATTCTTCATCTTGGTGTCCCCTCCGACTCCACCCTTGTGCCCTTAGTATAGAGCCTTGGCAGTGATACGTGTTTAAAGCAAGTACAAACCCAGAGAAGGTTCACAGGCTGGCTGGCAGCCTCAGTAGAGATGTCTCAGAACCCATCTGTGAACAGGACCTACACTATAGCACGGGGAACTCTCCTCAGTATTTTGCAATAACCTATAAGGGAAAAGAAGCTGAATCCTATTTCACATATGACTGGATCACTATGGATCACACCTGAAGCTAACACAACATTGGAAATTAATTCTTCTCCAATAAAATAAAAATAAAAGTTTATGCAAGCTGATTGTTCCAAAAGCCAAAAAAAAAAAAAAACCACCATCCCTGATTTGCCTCCAGGAGCCTCAGACTCCCCCAGGGGCTCAGCACCTAAGACAGTTGAGTACAGTGTAAAGGTTGACAGAGCTTCAGGCCAAGTTCAGGGTGAGAGGTGTCACTGCACAAAGGAGAATGCCGCCCCGGGGAAGTAGTTTTCCTTGCTTTCTGGCTGAATAGATGTCATTGGTTTGAATTAGAAGTCGCCAGTCGAGGGATTCTCAGGACGTAGGTGAGCTCTCTGCCGGGGGGCTCACGTCGTGTGATGGGACCGGGAGCTGAGCGTGTGTCCCCCTGACGACCCTCTCTGTTTCACCAGAATTCTTCCACGACCTGGACCTGCTCATGGGGCCGGTCACCCTGCACAGCAGCATGGAGCACCTGGTCCAGTACTCCCAGCAGGGCCTGCACTGGCTGCGAAACAGCGCCCACCTGGCCTAGACACCTGCCCCCGGCTGCGGCGTGCACGCATCTCCACGGATGGCCCAGCGTTTCGGGACACTGTGCTCCCCACGTTCCCGGCCACAGCATTTCTCGAAAGGCGGTGAATAGTTTTCAGCATCGAACAGCAGTCTTTCCTCCCAGGGCATGTGTGTTTGTGTATGTGGGTGCAGAATGAGCTGCCCGTGGAGGTGTGTAAGACACAACAGTTCTCTAGAACACATCTTCTTTGTCTAGTTTCCAGCCTCCCAGGCTAGACAAAGTGATCTGACATTTCTGATTAGAGAAGACACACACTCACACACACACACACACACACACTTTCTAGTTCAAAGCTAAACCGTGACTTCCTAGAATATTCAACCAAAATCTCATGGGTTAGTGAACCAGGTGCAATATCGCACACCAAAAGCTTGACTGCCAGTTAAGATGAACCCAGCTCTTATACTCTTGATTACTTTCAGTATTAATATACTTTTCTCCCATTATTTTTTTATTGTCTGTATTCATGGGTATTTGAATAATGAAAATAAGTCAGTTATTTTTGTGTGGACGTTTACTAGACTGCATGTTACCAAATACCCTGCCTTTTGTCTGGTCCCTCCCCTCCTCCATCCAGTTCTCCATCTAACTCTCCCATCAGCTAAACGTGTTAGACGCAAATGAATCGACTCCCATGGGCCTTCCCTGCCCTGCCCCCCAAAATAGTATGACCATGACCCTGACCCTGAGATTTGGTGGGGGGAAAAAAAAAAAACCCTCCATGTCTTTGAAAACTCACCCAAAGGAAGCAGCAGCAGCTGTGTCCCTGGGCTCAGTGAGAAACAACCCTCTGCCCCCACCAGGAGCCCAGCCGGCCCGTGTTTCTTCCTCCCGCCACTGTGACCCCAGGGGCTGTGGAGCCCCATGGGCTTGTCGGCCGATACTTTTCAACAAGCCTTTTCTCTGTCTGAGAGCTTTCTTACCCATGTTCTTGGCCGAATGAGGACATTGTCTAGGGTGTCCCTTCCCTCGGAATCTGTGTCTGTTGCTTTGTCAGGCCAAGAACTCTTTGCTGCCGTGATCCTGTCTAATCCTCCCTGTCTTTGGAGAAAGTGCCGTGCGGACCTTGAATGCATTTTTGACCCGGGGGATGTATTTCAGTGTCTGATGAGCAGGTTGCTCCCCACAGAGCAGGTGATCCTGGTAGTCACTGCAGTTCTGTCTAGGGTAGCAGCGACCTGAACATCATGCTTAGGCCCCCGTGCGTCCGGTACGTGTATGTCTTCCCCCGATTCTTTGTTTTGCTTTTTTTTAATTAAGTTTACATTTTAGTTTTTTCAACATTTTGTTTACAATGTTTGTCTGAAATTTCTTTTATTGTCTGAAATTTATTTCTTTTATTGTCTCTTATCATATCCTAGATTTAGTGTTCTTGTTAAATATATTTGAATACAAAGATATTGGTAAAAAAAAAAAAAGAAAGAAAAACTCCTGGAACGGAGGATATACCTTGCCATGCTTTAAAAACAAAAATAATGACCTTGATGCCTCTCACTTGACAAAATTTCCCCAAGACAGCCTGAGAAAGACAGGTGATGGGGTACATGGAATAATCCATTTTTCAAGGTGATGATAACGTAAAACATGTGTATCAGATGCTAATGGTCTCACTGGTTTGGTTGCAATGTTAACATTTTCGTCAGCCTGATCTGTGGGTGGGAAATCAGATTGCTGTAATTCCCTAGCTCTAAGCCCTGATTCAAAACCGTGCAAGTGATTAAACAGCTTTGGTGATTTGAAATTCATCTCAATGAACAAGTGAAGGCTTGTGAAATTTGCATTTGGTGTTGGCCTTTCAGCAGCTGGAAGTATTAACAATACTTCTTTTTTCACATTTATCCAACTGAGGTGCTTCTGACATGCCTTTCACTAATTATTACTAGATTTCCCCTTCCCATTGGGGTCTAACTTAAGAGATTTTTATTTTATTTTTTTTGGAGGACTGAGGCTGAGTTCTACTCACTGCTGCTGAATTCTGATGAAATGTTCAGACTTTGATGTAAAAGGACAGCCCGCGGTGTCCCTCATGCATCCCTGGGGTGCCTTTCTGATCTTATTCACCTTTAAGCCCCAGGCCTCATGGTGGCGTCCACGCGGTGTGCTCACGAGTCAAGGCACAGGCTGCCTCCAGCTGGCTGTGCCAGCAGCAGTCAGGACGCCGTGAGCCGCAGTCACTTCCTGCAAAGCGTGAAGCCAGTGGACTGGGGGCAGTCACAGCATGCCGTTCCTCTCACGGTCGCATCTCACTGGTGCAGCGTGTTGGGGCAGTGGTTGTTCCTTGCTTTGGCATCAGTGCTTTGGATAAGGAAGCATCTTCTGATCATTGCTGCTTCCTTTTCTTTAGTTTTGTTCAAAGTACAGATAGCTCTCTTGTGTTTTCTGATTATGAAACTAATAGACACTCATGGTGAAAATTCAAACGATGCAGACAAGTGTAAAGTAGGAAGTACTCAGTCCCACCCCCCAGAGACAGCACTGCTCACCCTTCCCTGTATATCCTTCGGGAGAGCCTCCCATTTAAATGTAGAATGTCTATCATCATTTCCTTCTATTTGAAGACATTATTTCTTCAGAAGTTCAGTACAAGTTCAACTGGCCTTATCCCTCCATGACCTGAATGGACCTGGATCACAGTTGTTAGAAATATCTTTGAAAGAGAGGAACCCAAATATATTCATGATTAAAATGTGGGATTTGTTACCATTCGACACAGATCAGACTCACATGCAGAATTGTGCTTGGGAAGAGAGGTTCTGTTAAAACGCTATTTCTGGAAACTTTCAAATTGCAAACGGAAAGTCGGACCCACTATCTAAAGAGAAATGTACTGGAAAAAAAATCTGAAACCTTGACAAACTGTGTATTGGATTGAACATGTGGAATCAACGCAGCGAGCTTTTCTGCACTAAAACGTACCCTCGTATCTACAACAAAGATGTGTGTATTACATGACAGTGACGTGTACATTTCTGACATCCCATACATCATACACACAGTTTGTATAAATGCATACATTTAAAAATATATATGTACAGTACAGCTACCATAAACCTGTAGTACGCTTGAAGGATATGACCAGTGCCTAATGTTGAGTATAAGTCACTGCGTGTTTAAATCACCTCAGAAGTGCAGTAATTGTTATCAAATTAATCAGTGCAGCCAACCTTATTTATGAACCACATCTTTGAAACTGTGCAGTAGTATATACATATATATTTTTAAATAACATTTTTCACAGTTTTCCAGAGTTACTGTTGAAATCTGTATCACCAAAAAAAAAAAAAAAAGGCAAGATTTTTTTTAATGATGTAGACACTCTCCAAACCCAGTAATCTGTGTGTGATTTCCTGTGTGTAGATACCCAAGACACTTTAGCAGTCACCAGCCTTAATGCATGTACAGGATATTATTGTGACTTAATTTATCTGCAATTTTTAATCCATGTGAAATTGGAATTTATAAACTGACTTGGATTAACTATGTCTGCCTTTCTAAGGTTGCAAATGTTACATTAAATGATTTATGTTGTAAATGACAGACATCGAGTTGTACGTAAAAAAAAGAAAAAATGTCCACAAATTTCTGTGAATATTTTTACAAGGAAACTTCAGACGCAAAATATATTCAAATAAGCATTCTGGTCCCTAGTTCATAATCTCTTTAGAATGGACCTTGTAGTTTCATAAAAGTTTTTAAATGATGCTTCCAACAGATTATCATTACCAAGTCTGGTATTTTTCATGAGGGGAAAAAGTAATGTTTTCATTATTGGAAATATAGTTTGCTACTTGTCTTTCCCATTTCCCAGCATATTTACACACGTGTGTGTGATAACACACCCACAATGTCCCAGAAAATGCTGAACAGGAAGCTTAAGGGGGTTATTTTGATAGCTACACTGATGCCTGTCCAACCAGTAGCCCCGGGACATTGTTTTACTCAACATTCCATAATGACAGAAGTTAATTCCTTCACTTGTGTCTACCAGGTTTTTCCAGCTCTAACCAACACAGTGGAATAATGTCAGCAATATTTTCTTAAGTGAAATGAGAGAATTTTGAACTACCGAAGATAGAGATATTAGACCAGTGGCTTTCCATGATATATATCTCCTCCATGTGAGAGCGTTTTTTATTAGCCTCGTATTTTTTTACTCTTCTTTCTCCCCTTTTTCATTCCTCTCCTCCTCAAATTAAACTAAAAAGAAGCAGAAACAGGAGCAGAAGTAAAGCAATTGCTTCATTTTGCCCAGCCTGTATCTTTATATTCAAATACAACAGCAGAACCCTAGCTCTGGTCACCATGATGACCACCTCGTCTCAAAGATGACCAGGATGGGGTCCTTGGCTTTGCTTGCTCCAGAGACTGCTGAACTTGGCGCTCTTTCAGAGGTGGCTTGGGCTAAGAAATGTCCAGTCGTCTTTGAAGAGCTATCTCCCCCTTATTCAGTTTAGCCTACTACTCAGCTGAAGTCTATTCCCATCAGAATCCTATTTTTAAGAAGTGGTGGCCCAGATGGTAAAGAATCTACCTGAACTGCAGGGGACCAGGTTTGACTCCTGGGTTGGGAAGATCCTCTGGAGAAGGAAATGGCAACCCACTCCAGTGTTCTTGCCTGGAGAATCCCATGGACAGAGGAGCCTGGTGGGCTGCAATCCATGGGGTCACAAAGAGTCAGACACAACTGAGCAAATGGCATTTCACTGAATCAACTGGATCTTAAGAGATCTTTTTTTTAATGAAAGGAAAAAAACAACCCAACCATGTAAACTGCATTTCCAGCAATCTGGAGCCAGAGTTTATTTCCTTGTCTTCCCATTCCCAGAAGAACACAGTTTTTTGACGTTACAAACTTCCTGACAAATAGCACAAGAAATGTTCAGACTTTTAAGATGCGTGTTCTCTTTTTTCAAACTGAATCCTTCTGTATATGTCATCAGATGGGTTTGTTTGCTTGGCATAAGAGAAATTATAAAACTCTGTCCTCAAATGAAATACATCTAACCATGGTTTGGTTTGGGTTTTATTATTTAATTGATGCTCTGAGGCAGCAGGGGGTGAATTTGGGGTCAATTGAAAGGGGATATAGGCTCACAGCTCTTAATCGTAGTAATGGGAATCAAGGGATTAAATCCCTCTGCATTACTTTGAAAATCCACCTCTTATGGCCAGTTGTGAACACACTGCTCTGAGGGATGAATTCAAGGTACTAATTGCCAGTCAACACAAGGATCAGCATTTGTCTTTAAGCATCAGGAAGTAATGTTGAGACCTGAAAAGCCGGATCGCAGAGTCATTTCTAACATAGGAAAAGCTCATCAGAAAATGCTTATATCCAGCTATGATGTAAAATAATGCCAATGTTTAGAATTATCCAAGAGTGCGCTTTGTTTATAAAAAATAATCACAATTTTCTTATTTCTGTATTGGTTTCCGATGCTTTTCCAGTTTTTCATAAAACAGGACTGGTTTTTTTTTTCCCCCAGTATTTATCTTCTCTTTATTTCTAGATGCCCAAATGAGCAAAGAAAATACTTACCACTGAGGAATGTGTGTTACTTGACTGGGCAGAGTCTACCCACAGTAGCCAACTGTACGTGGCTTTTTGAAGAACATTCTCTGAGTCTCCTCTGTTACCTTCATCTACAGCATGAATGATCACCAAGGCTTAAGTATGGCCACATAGTTCAGGTGTCAAAAATCCTAAGCATGTAACACACTCATCTTTAGTGATAGGCACTTCCTTAGCCTTACCAGCTATCTCTCGGATCTATTTGTAGGGCAAAAAAACAGTATTAACACTTTTCCTTTGAGTAATTCGCAAACTGATTATGAATCCCCTGAGTTCCCCAGGGCTGGCAGCTCAACCCAAAATTTCCTTCTCTGTGAGCTGGCTTGACTTTTTTTTCATTCCTTTGGGTGTTTTTTGTTTTTTGTTTGTTTTTTTCCCTTCTATCAGTCAGATTCTGTATCTTGACTGTTTAGAAGAACAATTACTAGAGACAGCGGGAACTTTAAGCAAACAGATTCGATATGAGAACTTGATGATGTTGAGGTTTGAAGGGTCAGGGGTAAATCAGGCTGCCCAGACACTCTCCTCCTTTGCTTGCTGCCCCTGGTTGTTGGATAAAGCCCCTCTCCACGATTCCATTTCCACTGTATGAAATGTAACCCAATTAGCTGCTGCCCCAAAGATCCAACTGCGGATCACCAGGTTAGAGCAGCAGCTGGAGACCCCAGTTGTCGCCGGCAGCTGGAGTTAAGCATCACTGTGACAACACAGGCAGCCCAACCTCTCTATGGACCACGACGCAAAGGTGTGTGATGTGCAAGGTCCTGGCTCCGACCCAGTTCTCTGGAACCAAGAGGATGACAGTGGGGTCTCCATGGGACCCCCGAGCTTTTGCTGTTACCACTTTTGAGTCCAGCCTGCTGGTTGGCAGGGTTCTCATAGACCAGTGAGGGCAGGGGTGGAGGGGTCTCCTTGCCAGGTCCCCTGCAGGCGGTGGTTTAATCCCACCATCCGCTTCCTCGTCCAGTCCTGGCCTTAGGAAACGGGAAGGAGGGACATGGGGTCCTGCTCCCTATGGGCTCCTCTTCAGTGAGAACACAGCCTGCCTCTAGACCAGCAGGCTCTGAACATCCTGGTCTGGCCAGATGCCCCACGGCACCAGCTTCTCACTACCCGTGCTCTCCTGGCTTTCCTCTGATGCCAGGAGGCCAGTTCTCTTCATGAGAATCTTGCCCCTCTGGTGGTGACTGTTTTTGTTGTTTGGGGCTGGTGGGGTGGAGGACAGCTGCTCTGGGAGGTTTGTCCCTGAGAAAGGGGACTTGTCACACAGGTATGTCACGAGCTTCAGGAAAGCAGAGACCCCTCCTGAGGAAAGGAGGGGTTTTCCCTCTAGTGGGTTAGATAATTGCCTCAACGTTATTGCTTAATTGTAGGCTAACCCTTAGTCAGGCTCCCTGGAGAGGGAAAGCCAACCTGAGAACTCAGTGACTTTGTGAGAATGACATTTCTCCCTCCAGGCAGCAAGACAGAGCCCAGAAATCTGTCCGTTGACCTGACTGTCATCACCGAGGTCAAGCCATAAATGTTCAGTTGAGGTTTTCAGCTTTTACCTAATATTTTTATTATTTAGACATGGGAGCTTCCTTGTATACCACAATGACTGCTTTGAGCTTAGCCAAAACAATCATGAAACGCTCATTCAGAAGGGCCCCTTCTTGTCATACCCACTGGAAACCCCTTTCCTAGTCTCTATCTAGGACAAAAGAGTAACAGCTGACAGTCATGAAAGTTCCAGCCTGAGTTAAGCCCAAATAATATCAATACCCTCTTCACAGCAGCACTGTGAACTCCAGGTACTCAGATTAATATTAGCATGAGGAGGTGGAGATTCACCAGCTAGACACTCAGATTTCATCTCATCTCAGGAAGGATGTTAAGGAACAGACACACCTACTACAGCGCGACAGCGGGTTACCACCAAGGTTCTGGGACATCTGGTTCAGAGTCACTCCCACAGTTTGCCTCAGCCAGAGCAGGAATTTTAATTCCACCATTCTCCTTTTGCTGTGTCATCTTAGATGTTTATTCGTGGAGCTGGCAATTCTAATTCAAGATTTCAGTGTGGGGATATCAGAGGCCCCATATGTCACACTAAACACCTTTTCAAATTCTGCATCTTGGTCTTGGGAAAGCTGCCAGCCACTTAGAAAACCTGCTCATCCCCCGTGAGATATCGCCAGCCATCCAGTTGAAGCAGCCACCAAACCAAAATAAAGGGCCTTCATCTCCTCTTACAGGAATTGGTCTTAGGATTATTTCAACAATTGAAGAGGATTTTAAGTCAGACAGTTCTATACAGTAATTTATGCTGTAAAAATGTACATATTGTAGCATTGATTATAAAGTGCTATATTTATTAACATCCAATACCGTTTTCATTTTTGTCTAGCTGTTCACTATTAAAAGAGCTTAAGTTCATTTTTGTTATGTGATACTCATTTGAGACTTCTTGTGAGAGCATTTGATATGGGTAAAAAGCACAGGATCTGTGTTGATCGTCACTATTTTAATCCAAGTAGTCATAATGGTCTGTTAAGAATCACCATGACACATCCTACTCCTGATGAAATCTTGTGCTTTCAACTGCATCTTTAATAATGTGATTTTTTTTTTTAATCTTAACCCAAGAAATTAATAAAGAATGGTGGCTTTAGCAAGGAACACTTTTTCCAGGTTTTCTTGAAATTCGTGAACACTTTTTCCAAGGAAATTCCAGTGGACCCTCCCTAAGTTACCAAGAGCTCTTCCTCTTCCAGAGAGGTCTCATCTCCCAGCTGCTTCAAAGACGCCTACAGTCCTGGAGGGTAAAGTTTCTCTCCTTTGCTGGTTGCTCAGATCTGCTTACAGAAGTGCAAATTGTCTCCCTCTTGTATTAAAAAAAAAAAAAAGTTGCTCCCCCACAGCTGTATTTTATCATATTGCAAATAAACAGAAGTACACATTCAAATCATGAATTATTTGGGCAAGATATTAGGAAGGAGTAGAGGACAACTAATATTAAGGATTTGTCTGGGAGGATCTTATGTTTGGTCCGAGTTTAAATTGACAAGTACAAGCAAGGATGATGGAATCATTGGCCATTTATTTGACTATATGGAGGTTTTGTTGTGTCTGTAAGTCACATGAAGCGCGTGCTTCACAGTTCTGGAACAGGGAAGCGTCTTCTTGTACTGTAACAGAATGAGCCTTAAGGATCTGTGAGAATAAGCACTTTTATATTTGACAGTAAAAACTGACGCATCAGTGAAAAGTACTTTTTTAATATCTCATTAAACCTTGAAATTCACATTACTCAGTCTCACAAACATCCTACTTTCTCTTCCTAGAACCTCTTCCAAGTAAAATGTCCTTTCTCTTGTGTTACAGGATTTTGTGTTAAATGTCATCCACTTGTCACAGGCTATCTTTTCCTCTACAAAAGTCTGAAGCCCCCTGAACTGGAAGAATGGATAAAAGCATTTTAAAGAAAGGGGCACTGATTTAATAATGCTTTTGGCAGAAGAAGTTAAGTGTTAGTTTGAAGTGAAAAATAAAGCAACCTGTGACGGAGCCTGGAATCATCTTGCTAAGAGAGTTTTTGATTGTTGTTTATTGTCTTTTCTTTATATGTCCGAGCTTTGTTTATTAGCTGTTATGTGACTTAGTTCGGACACAAACAGCAGACAGACATTGAAAATGGTCCATACTAAAGCTAACGTAAGCCTACATTTGTTTGTCCCTTTTCTTTTTTGTCTTTGACTTTTTAAGGAACTTTTGAACCATTCTACACAGAAGCAGCACTGTTACAGGTTCCCACCAGCAGTATATGTGAGTTCCAGCTTCTCGACATCCTCAACACACGTTCCCGTCTTTTTTTATGACTGTTCCACCAAGTGTTAGATTGTGGGTTTCACTTGCATTTCCATAATGACTAATGATGTATGTGTGCCAAAGCATTAGTGGCTCAGTCCTGCCTGACTCTTTGCGACCCCATGGACTGTAACCCGCCAGGCTCCTCTGTCCATGGGGATTCTCCAGGCAAGAATACTGGAGTGGGCAGCCATTCCCTTCTGCAGCGATTCTTCCCAACCCAAGGATGGAACCCAGGTCACCTGCATTTCAGGCAGATTCTTTACCATCTGAGGCACCAGGGAGAATCCAGTGACTGATACTGAGGTGTTTATTGACCGTTTTAAAATCTTCCTTGGAGAAACGCCTATTAAATTACCCATTTTTCACAGGTTATTTGTCTTTTGCCTTGTTGAGTTGTAAGGATCTCTTTTGTGTTCTGGATATGAGTCCCTGATCATATGTAAGATCTGCAAATATTTTCATTCTGTGGTCATTTTTTCACTTTCTTGATAGTATCCTTTTGGGTACAGAAGTGTTTAATTTTGATGAGGTGCAAGGTATCTATTTGAAATTTGTCTCTTGTGCTTTCATCATAGCATATATAAGAAGGCTTTGCCTAACCCAAGGTCATGAAGATTTACGCTTATATTTTCCTCAAGTAATTTTAAAATTTTAGCTCTAAAACCCACTTTAAGGTGGTTTTTGTATATAGCATGAGAAAGGGATCCAGCTTCTTTCTTCTGCATGTGGATATCCAATGGTCTTGTTACTCTTTGTTTAAAAGACTGTTCTCACCCTCAATAAATTGTCTTGTCATCCTTGTCTGAAATCAAATGACCACACTCTAGAAGGTTTATTTCTGGTCTCTAATTCCATTCCAATGACCTCTGTGTCTTTCCTATGGCAGCACTTCACTGTCTCAATTACTGTAACTTTGTAGTAATTTTTAAAATTGGAAACCCTGAGTCCTCCAACTTTGTTCTTCTCTTATAAGTTGTTATGGGCTAAGAGTGGCCTCTTATTTAACCATCAATTATGAATTAAATTTCATGTAAATGCACTTGTTCCAATCAGGCGACATTGGAAATCTTGCCAAGTTTAAAAACAGATAATGTGTGCCTTAGTCTCCTGGCTGAAGGAATGGTAGGAAAGAGCAGAATGGGTTCCTGAGCCAGCCCTGCCCCGCCCACTCTCAGTCCCTGCTCTCCAAGAAATGCAGCCCATACTGGGGTGCTTGGGCTGACATTTGGGTATCCTGCTCCAAGCTGGAGCATTTGATATATGTAATAGTGTTTCTGAGGGTACAGAAGTATAAAGTTGTTCCAGAAATGCTGTGCCTCCGGAGTCCTGCAGCCCCTTTCTGCCCCCGTGCTCTGCGCCCAGACACCCCAGCAGCCAGTGTGGATCTGGTGCCTTGGCTGTCCTGTCCCACTCCAAAGGTACTACCTGGGCCGGCTGCCTGAGGTAACCCGACTTCCCAGTGCTGGACAGGCAGGCTTGACCCCCGCACCCCTTTGGGACTCTTGCCTCATACATGTTTCATGTCTTTCTGGTCACTTTCCCTGATTTCTCTGGAGTCTAACAGATTCTCCTGTGATCATAAGGGTGTGGGTTTTGCTTCATTGCTAGTGTATGGGGACAGAGAACAGAACAGATTTTGAATCTACATTTTAGGTGTTTAAACACCCATGGCTGGTAGATCTTCCTGACAGTTTATTCCTTTTCTACATGAAATATCCTTCATGGTCTTCTTAAGCTTCTGCTTCCTGTTCTATTTCGCCCCATGTTACATTTCTATAGCACCATATATTATATATGGAAATGCATAATTTATGATAACTTGCCTGTATCTTTTTCCATCCCAGGATCTCTTATTATCCCATGTGGTTTTGCTTTAGGTTTATCGCTCACCTGTGGTTCCAACAGCATATGGTTGAATGTAGGGTTTACCCACTGTGAGCACCTCCACACTTTTAATAGATGAATTTAACAGAGTCAGATTGGCTGCAACTTACTGGCCTGCTTCAGTTGACCTGCCATCTCACTGTGTGAACATTTGCCACCGTTTTCTGTAGTTTCTCTCCTCTGTCGTTGGATGGATCCAGTTGTATTTATTTTGCTTTTTCCTACTGTCTCAAGGACTCCCCAGAAAAGAAAGAAAAGGAACCCTATTTCAATGTCCTGTTAAATTAGGATGAAGAGCCAGGGCGAGACCACTGACGGGCACAGGGTTTCTATCTGGGCGCTGAGTGTCCTGGGCTTGGACACTGGGGACAGTTGAACGGCATTGTGGAAACACTAAAATCTCCTGAATCATACTTTAAAAGGATAAATCTTGAGGTATGTGAATTATAGCTCTATGTTTAAGGTACTGACTCCCCATTTGTTTTGTGGTTTCTTTTTTTTTTTTTTCCAGCATGTGGGATCCTAGTTCCCCGACCAGCGATTGAACCCCCGCCCCCACCCACATTTGCAACTCGGAGTCTTAACAACTGGACTGCCAGGGAAGTCCTTGTTTTGTGGGTTCTTGTATCATAGTCCTTGAGTTAATTCTTCTTTCAGATCAGGTCTGAGATGTCAAATATTTGAATCCTTGCATGTCTGAAAAACATCTCATTTTGGGTCCTCACATGTGTATTGTTACATTTGTGGAATAATGATTCCCAAGGATTTTCCGCAGAAGTTTGAAGCTATTTCCCCAGTTTCTCCTCGTATCCAATGTTATTTTTGTAGTTATGTAGTTGCTCCCTTCTCTACCCTCCCCCTCCTACTCCCAGAAGCCTTTAGGGTTTTTTCTTTATGCTTGAGCTCAGAAATGTCACTGTGAAATTGCTGATAAGTCTTTCCTTCTGTTTGACCTTGATTCTGCTCAGCTGCCTCCAAGGCCCATACCTGTCCTCAGTCTGGGACCCTGCCTTCCATTCCTGCCTGAGTGACCTCTCCCTTCAGTCTTCTCTGTTCTCATCTGCTGAAGATCAGCTAAATGAATGTTGGCAACTGTGGGGTTTGTCCTCCCATTCTCTTAATTGGTGTTTATCCTTTCTGTATCCTTGTCCATTCTTGCTATTCAGAGAGCATTCCTACGCTCAGCCTTTCAACTTACTCTCTTATCAGCTTCAGTGCTTCTGCCCATTTACTGAGAATTTTATTTCAATCATCAAATTTTTCATTTCCAAGATCTCTAAAACATTCCTTTTTATGGGTGCAATATCATTTTATTTCTCTCTGAGGATTCTAATTATATATGTGCCAAATTCTTGTTCTGTTTGCTCTATTAACTCTGCTCTTGGGGTGTAAACTTTTCCATTTGTTGGGGCTATAACCTCTCTTTCATGGCTTTTTCAAATGTTTAGGGGTCATTGGCCGCCTGCTCCACTTCACATCTGGTTTTCAGCCTTTCTGCCAATTCCTATTCACTGCATCTAGTCTCTTGAATGTAGAGAGCATCCCATCCCGCCTGGGTGTTGCCAGGGCCTCCCCTGGCCTCCCCATCATGACTGTCTGAACCCAGTGTTCCATACTGGGAGACTGAGACCTCTGCTGCCGGCTTCTCACCCTTCAGGGTGGAGAGGTGGCAGCTCCTCTATGGTGAACAAAGTGACTGTCCTCCCCAGATCCTCCCAATGTTCTTGATCTCCAAGCTCATCCCGTTCTAGAGCAGCCCTCTATCTTTTTAGTTCTGCACAACCTCAGAACTGTGGTTTTCTCCTCATGATGATCCTTTCATCCTCAAGAGATGCTTCATAGTTCCAGGAACTTTTAAGGCACTGCTTCTAATTTTTTAGTGCAGTTTGTGGATGATGGTGGTGATGATGACGGTGGTGGTGATGATGGCGGTGGTCATGGTAGCGGTGGTCGTGGTGGTGGTGGTCATGGTGGTGATGGTAGCGGTGGTCACGGTGGTGGTGATGGTGATGATTATGATGGTGGTGGTGGTGGTGATGGTGATAGTGGTGGTGATGGTAGCGGTGGTCATGGTGGTGGTGGTCATGGTGGTGGTGATGGTGATGATTATGATGGTGGTGGTGGTGGTGATGATGGCGGTGGTCCTGGTGGTGGTGGTGATGGTAGCGGTGGTCACGGTGGTGGTGATGGTGATGATTATGATGGCGGTGGTGATGATGGTGGTGGTGATAATGATGATGGTGGTGGTGATGGTAGTGGTGGTCATGGTGGTGGTGATGGTGATGATTATGATGGTGGTGGTGGTGCTGGCGGTGGTGATGATGGTGGTGGTGGTGATGATGGTGGTGGTCAATGATTGTGATGATGGTGGTGATGATGAAGATGATTGTGATGATGATTTTGATGATGGTGGTGGTGGTGATGGTAGCAGTGGTCATGGTGGTGGTGGTAATGGTAATGATTATGATGGTGGTGGTGATGATTATATCTCTCTCTTTTATATCTCCCCTTTCTCTCCTTTAATAAAACCAAGCCCGAGTGTTTCCCAGTGGCAGGAGCATTTCCATACTGTGATCATTTCGTACAGGAGCATCCATACAGGCTTGATGCAGCTCAGCCTTCCTCACCAGTGGTCTGCATTCTTCCCTCTTCCATCTACCTCACTTTCTGAGATTGCTTTGGACGTCTAGACTCCATGTTGCTAGGAGCTCACTGAGGCTGCAGCCCCACCAGCAACCACCCACTTGGCAAGCCAGCTCTGGTTATCCTGGCCTTTGTGGCTCAGGCCTCCCCTGAGAAACCTCTTTGCCGTTCAGTCCTGCGGCCCCTTCTGCACATCTCTTGTCAGTACATCCAGCCGGACCCCTGGCAGGTCCCTCCTCCCTACTGCTGTTTCTGCCCTTTGTTGCTTCTGCCACATACATCAGTCTAGTATGGGGTGCTTTTTGTTTCCTACCCCTAATTTGGCCTTAAAAATGCTCCCTGGAGGCAGAACAGAGATGTCTTCTCCATCACAGACCATGTGGAGGCCATTTCTATCCTGGCCTTCAGAGAACCACATCCAGAAACCAGGCAGTTCTAATCCACTGCTGGTCAACACAGCACCTTCTACCCTGAGTGTAAACCAGGGACCATCCCAGGAAAAATAGCAGAGATCAGGTATCAGTGCAGGGATGGGAGAGCTGGCCAGCACCAAGGGAACTTGCCCGTGAGCTGCCTGGACACTGAGATGGGGCCCCTGACTCAGGGCGGCTCCGAGAGTGAAGTGGGTGGCCTGCAGTTGGAGGTCTCATGGCCTCAGCCATGGGGAGGGAGAGGATGAGGGGTAGAGACAAATAAAGGGATTCCATGCTTTCCACTGGAACGACTCTTACAGAGCCCGCTGACCTGGAGGGCAGCAGTTCACACTCAGCCACTGCGCCCCTGCTGTTGCTGCTGCTAAGTCACTTCAGTCATGTCTGACTCTGTGTGACCCCATAGATGGCAGCCCACCAGGCTCCCCTGTCCCTGGGATTCTCCAGGCAAGAACACTGGAGTGGGTTGCCATTTCCTTCTCCAATGCATGAAAGTGAAAAGTGAAAGTGAAGTTGCTCAGTCGTGTCCAACCCTCAGCGACCCCATGGACTACAGCCCACCAGGCTCCTCCATCCATGGGATTTTCCAGGCACAAGTACTGGAGTGGGGTGCCATTGCCTTCTCCACTGCGCCCCTACAGGAGTCATTTAGCCTGAACATTTCTAACACGGGACTTGGGGACATCTCTGTGGAGGCCGGTGTCATCTCAAAGCAAGTAAGTAAGCAAGGTAAGTAAGGCTCGACTGTGGAAAGGTCCAGCGGGTTGAACGCACAGGTGGACACCTGAGCCTGGACACAGGCCCCTCTCCTTGGGGAGGTGGAGGCAGGTGACAGCCAGATAGTGTGATTCACAGAGCGCTGGGAAGACAACTCTACCTCCCTTGGTGACTGACGGCTCCTGGGCATCCACTTCCAGGCTCTTCTTTGTAAAATGCCTGTTTTCCCACGAGGTGTCTCACAGGAAGTCCCTGACTCACCGTGACACCTTTTCACACTGTTTCCCTCAATTACCAAGAGGAGATGATGCAGAGGCAGGGGTGCCAGGGAGGGCCAGACAGGCCCAGCAGAGGAGAGGGGGCTGCCCAGCAGAGGAGGAAGGCCCAAAGTCCACCCGACCACTGCACCGCACTTGCCCCCAGCAGGCCACTTGCCCGAGCTTGTTTGCCTTTACGAGGAGACCGTGACCCCAGGGAGGCCAGCTTTATGTGGGCCTCCTCAACTGTCCTCCCCTCACAGACAGGGCAGAATCTAAGAGGAAATCCCCTGTGGGTAAGCGTCGCTGCCTTCCTGGGAGAGTTCAACATGTTTATCTTGGGCTTAGGATTGTAATTATGATTTAGCAGAACATGGCTTCGGAATGTCTTTTCCTTCATTTCATGTAAATTAAGTCACTGGTGCGTGTGGGGATGTGTGTCTCTATTCCTAAGGGGAGTTGGAGGATTCATTACTTATTGTCTAGGAAGAGCTCTGTAGATAAAAAGCTCTCTGGAAATGCAAGGTATTATTATTCGGTGTCTTCGATTTGTAAATCATGGTGAATGGGTTGTATTGTTTTATTCCATTTTGTATGAAAATGATAGCTTCAAATGCTAAATTCAGCAACAGCCAATACAGATGCTGAAGAACACGTGCAAGACAGAATACAGGTTTTCCTTTATTCACTCCAAGGGTGTGACTGGCATTAAGAATTCCAGCCAAGTAATCTGAGGCCCAGAGGCTGGTTCCAGGGATTGTACTGCCTGTGACCCTCAAAAAGTGCATTAACTTCTCTGGGCCATGGCCACCACAACTGGGAGGTCAACCAGTTGGATAAATGATCCCTCTGCTCCCTTGTTGGCATTTTGTGTGATACATCTATGTGTACATGCCTGCCACTGACTGACCCTCCTGACACATGGGACATGGTGCTAAGGTCTCCGTACCCTGTCTCAGACCAGAGCCGTCAACCTGTCCAGGTCTCACAACAAAAGGGCAGTGCTCGCGGCTGCTCTCCTCCCCTCTGCTCACGGTGCTTCCACATGGCTCCCAGGCACAAAGAGAAATCACAAAGGAAGGCAGTTACAGGCTCTATTCTCTCTCATTTCCCTTCTGTAGCCACATAACCCAACCTCAAGCTGATCAGGAAATAAGAGGTGCTGGAAAGTGAAAATGTTAGTTGCTCAGTCATGCCCAACGCGTTGCAACCCCATGGACTGTAGCCCACCAGGCTCCTCTGTCCATGGGATTCTCCAGGCAAGAACACTGGAGTGGGTTGCCATTTCCAAACTCCAGGGGATCTTCCCGACCCAGGGATGGAACCTTTCCATCTGAGCCACCAGGGAAGCTTAAGAGCTACTGGAGATTTTCATCAATTCTCTTCCCATTTCTTCCTGTTTATGGTCCCAGCCTCTTTCCCTCCTACTCAGGCTCATAGAAGAGAACTGCTGACTGTCATACACCTGATTCCTAGAGGGAGGGGAAAGGAGGGAAGAAAAGACATACATAGCTGAATAAATGCTGTATATCTGTCTACCTTCTTATAATTCATATGGATCCATTAAGATTCGGGGGAGTAGACCACAGGCTATGCTCAGATGAATGTCTGTCAGAGGTCAAAAAAAACTTCCCCACTTTCAAGGAAGTCCCTCCCATCAGTGATACTACCCTGATAGTCTGACAGGGAGGAAGGTCTGAATGTATGCCCATCCATCCTTTCCCACTGGACTAACACTTTGTATCTATCTTTCCATGAGAGACTCATTCTGAAAATATACAGACTGGCTCTGAAAATCTCTAAATCATTTCTGTAAACGGAAAAATTCTACATCTGAGGTGAACGACTGGGAAGTAGAAGAGGTGATGTCTGTAACCAAAAACGTGTAAGTTATGATGCAGGGAAGACTCTCAATAGGAAGTGGATTCCTGGAACAAAACTCACAGATGTGGGTTTTGCATGAGGAATGGTGATCCCAGACCCTCCCAGACTTTGGGAAGTTCTGTGGACCATCCTGATCTTCTCAACCAACTTGAAGAGCAATGGTGAACTGAGCAGATGTCTGCAAAGTGTGCAGAGAGCCTGGCCTTCATTGTTGAGTGAGTGAATGAATGAATTTGTAGATAATTCCTACCCTTCACATACTTTAGTTCAGTTCAGTTCAGTCACTCAATCGTGTCTGACTCTTTGCAACCCCATGGACTGCAGCACGCCAGGCCTCCCTGTCCATCACAAACTCCCGGAGTTTACTCAAACTCGTGTCCATTGAATCAGTGATGCCATCCAACCATCTCATCCTCTGTCATCCCCTTCTCCTTCCACCTTCAATCTTTCCCAGCATCAGAGTCTTTTCAAATGAGTCAGTTCTTCCCATCAGGTGGCCAAAGTATTAGAGTTTCAGCTTCAGCATCAGTCCTTCCAATGAATATTCAGGACTGATCTCCTTTAGGATGGACTGGTTGGATCTCCTTGCAGTCCAAGGGACTCTCAAGAGTCTTCTCCAACACCACAGTTCAAAAGCATCAATTCTTCAGTGCTCAGCTTTCTTTCAGAGAAGGCGATGGCACCCCCACTCCAGTACTCTTGCCTGGAAAATCCCATGGACGGAGGAGCCTGGTAGGCTGCAGTCCATGGGGTCGCAAAGAGTCAGACACAACTGAGTGACTTCACTTTCACTTTTCACTTTCATGCATTGGAGAAGGAAATGGCAACCCACTCCAAAGTTCTTGCCTGGAGAATCCCAGGGACGGGGGAGCCTGGTGGGCTGCTGTCTATGGGGTCGCACAGAGTCAGACACGACTGAAGCGACTTAGCAGTAGCAGTAGCAGCAGCAGCAGCTTTCTTTACACTCCAACTCTCACATCCATACATGACTACTGGAAAAACCATGGCCTTGACTAGACGGACTTTTGTTGGCAAAGTAATGTCTCTGCTTTTTAATATGCTGTCTAGGTTGGTCATAACTTTCCTTCCAAGGAGAAAGTGTCCTTTAATTTCATGGCTGCAGTCACCATCTGCACTGATTTTGGAGCCCAAAAAAATAAAGTCTCTCACTGTTTCCATTGTTTCCCCATCTATTTGCCATGAAGTGATGGGACCAGGTCCCATGATCTTGGTTTTCTGAATGTTGAGCTTTAAGCCAACTTTTTCACTCTCCTCTTTCACTTTCATCAGGAGGCTCTTTTCTTCACTTTCTGCCATAAGTGTGGTGTCCTCTGCGTATCTGAGGTTATTGATATTTCTCCCGGCACTCTTGATTCCAGCTTGTGCTTCCTCCAGCCCAGCGTTTCTTATGATGTACTCTGCATATAAGTTAAATAAATAGGAAGACTATATACAGCCTTGACATACTCCTTTTTCTATTTGGAACCAGTCTGCTGTTCCATGTCCAGTTCTAACTGGGGCTTCTTGACCTGCATACAGATTTCTCAAGAGACAGGTCAGGTGGTTTGGTATTCCCATCTCTTTCAGGATTTTCCACACTTTGTAGTGATCCACACAAAGACTTTGGTGTAGTTAATAAAGCAGAAGTAGATGTTTTTCTGGCGCTCTCTTGCTTTTTCAATGGTCCAACAGATGTTGGCAATCTGATTTCTGGTTCCTCTGCCTTTTCTGAATCCAGCTTGAACATCTGGAAGTTCACGGTTCACATATTGCTGAAGCCTGGCTTGGAGAATTTTGAGCATTACTTTACTATTGTGTGAGATGAGTGCAATTGTGTAGTAGTTTGAGCATTCTTTGACATTGCCTTTCTTTGGGATTGGAATGAAAACTGATCTTTTCCAGTCCTGTGGACACTGCTGAGTTTTCCAAATTCGCTGGCATATTGAGTGCAACACTTTCATAGCATCATCTTTCAGGATTTGAAATAGCTTAACCAGAATTCCATCACCTCCACTAGCTTTGTTCATAGTGATGCTTCATAAAGCCCACTTGACTTCACATTCCAGGATGTCTGGCTCTAGGTGATTGATCTCACCACCATGATTATCTCAGTCTTGGAGATCTCTTTTGTATAGTTCTTCTGTGTATTCTTGCCACCTCTTTTTAATATCGTCTGCTTCTCTTAGGTCCATACCATTTCTGTCCTTTATTGTGTCTGTCTTTGCATGAAATGTTCCCTTGGTATCTCTAATTTTCTTGAGGAGATCTCTAGTCTTTCCCATTCTATTGTTTTCCTCTATTTCTTTGCAATGATCACTGAGGAAGGCTTTCTTATCTCTCCTTGCTATTCTTTGGAACTCTGCATTCAAATGGGTATCTCTTTCCTTTTCTCCTTTGCCTTTTGCTTCTCTTCTTTTCACAGCTATTTGTAAGGCTTCCTCAGACAGCCATTTTGCCTTTTTGCATTTCTTTCTCTTGGGGATGGTCTTGATCCCTGCCTCCTGTACAATGTCACAAACCTCTGTCCATAGTTCTTCAGGCACTCTATCAGATCTTATCCCTTGAATCTATTTGTCACTTCCACTGTATAATCGTAAGGGATTTGATTTAGGTCCTACCTGAATGGTCTAGTGGTTTTCCCTACTTTCTTCAATTTAAGTCTGAATTTGGCAATAAGGAATTCATGATCGGAGCCATAGTCAGCTCCCGGTCTTGTTTTTGCTGACTGTATAGAGCTTCTCCATCTTTGGCTGCAAAGAATATAGTCAGTCTGATTTCGGTGTCAACCATCTGGTGATGTCCATGTGTAGAGTCTTCTCTTGTGTTGTTGCAAGAGGGTGTTTGCTATGACCAGTGCATTCTCTTGGCAAAATTCTATTAACCTTTGCCCTGCTTCATTCTGTACTCCAAGGCCAAATTTGCCTGTTACTCCAGGTGTTTCTTGACTTCCTACTTTTGCATTCCAGTCCCCTATATTGAAAAGGACATCTTTTTCGGGTGTTAGTTCTAGAAGATCTCATAGGTCTTCATAGAACTGTTCAACTTCAGCTTCTTCAGCATTACTGGTTGGGGCATAGACTTGGATTACTGTGATATTGAATGGTTTGCCTTGGAAACCAACAGAGATCATTCTGTCATTTTTGAGATTGCATTCAAGTACTGCTTGTTGGACTCTTGTTGACTATGACGGCTACTCCATTTCTTCTAAGGGATTCTTGCCCACAGTAATAGGTGTAATGGTCATCTCAGTTAAATTCACCCATTCCAGTCCACATACTTACTATCTAGAAAAATAATACTTCTTTCTTACTCTGATGAGTTTGTTAATTCATGGAACTAGCCTGCCGATCCCCCACCCCCCCCAAAAAAGTAAGACTTTCCAACAGAATGTATTCACTCCAAACATTTAAAATGGGAAAGCAAAGAAAGTGAAAGTGTCTCAGTTGTGTCTGACTCTTCATGACTCCATGACTGTAGCCCACCAGGCTCCTCTGTCCATGGGATTCTCCAGGCAAGAATACTGGAGTAGGGTGCCATTCCCTAGGGGTCGAAGCCAGTTCTCCTGCATTGCAGGCAGATCCTTTACTGTCTGTTCCACCAGGGAAGGCCACAGGGAAAGCAAACAAAGGCACAACTAGCGAGTATTTGTATACCACAGTCAAAGGGAACCCTGACCAGTGCATGTTAGATCAAAAGTCATCTTCTCGTTTGGACCTTGCAAAGTAAGAAGTCAGCCCTGGGGAGCTGTCTGGTGAATTGTGGGATGTTTAGTGATATCCTTGACCTTTACCCACTAAATGATACCAGTTGCACCCCTCTCCAAGTGGTGACCATGTACATTGTCTCCAGACGTTACCAGCGGTCTCTTGAGGGGAAAAAATCTCCACACATTGAGAACCACTGCTTTGGAAGATAATCCAGCACCTTGGATATATAAGACCCTCAGTGATCTGGCCTTGGCCTGTCTTCTCTCAGCCCTCTCACGTCCCCATTGAGGGCTCCAGTCATGCTGAGCCCACTTGAGGTCTTAGGACTCAAGTCCCAGCCCAGCACCTCCATGCCTTTGTACAGCTCCTCCCACTTCCTAGATGTTCTTTCTCCAAATTCACTCAGCCAATCCCTTATTAGCCTTCAAACCTCAGACAGGCATCATCCAGACCACCCCCTCCCCCACCTAGATACAACCTTCATTTACTTCTCTGCCTCCTGACATCCGAGAAAGGGGCCAGCTTCAGGCCCTGGAATCACCTTGCTCAGAGCTCCATGCGGCCCCTTCCTGTACCACGTGGTGCAGACTTTCATGGCACCATAATGTGCGCTAGTCTGCTTGGTTCGGGCGGGATCCAGTCTTTCTTCTCCTTGTCCGTAGTACCTGGCTTGATGCTGAGTGAATGAGCATGAGAGGAGGAAGGGATGCAGGGGGAGATGGAGGAAAGCAGGGAAGGGGGAGAAGGAAGGACAGAGAGAAGGAGAAAGGCTGCTGGAGATTTTTCTAATGTTACAGGAGTAGTAAATGTTGCTTTCTGCCTTCAATTTTTATTTCTAGAAGTCCATTAACTCAGCCATAAAAGTAAATGCTGGTCCCTCATAAAAACCATATATATGTATATCAATAAAGGGAGGCCCTTAGCACATACCTCCGTTGCTGGTCTATTTTTTTTTTAATCTCAGGCAAAGTACTTAACCCTCTTTCCAATGATTACTGTTTATCCCAGATGGTTCTTGTTCAAACACTGGCCCTTCTGAGATGTCCCTCCTTGCTGACGGTGTTGAGGTCGCCCTGACCCCTGATTCACCCTTTGTCCTCTGACCATGCAGTTCACTCATTCCGTTCTGAGCTGTTCTGGTCCTCTGCTGGCCCTGTCACTGAAGGGTTCGACATCCCTTTGAAGGCTGCAAATGGAGTTCCCCTTCCTCTACCTGCCCATTAGATCCTGAAGGAGGAACTGCGCAGGAGGCTCCTAGAAGTGGCTGAGCTGATGCATTTCTGAGCAGAAAACTGGCTCTTAATCTCCTGGCTTCTCTAGAGCTGGAGGTCATCTTCCTTTGAAAGTATAATGTAAAAAAATGTGTTAGTCACTCAGGTGTGTCCAACTCTTAGCGACTCCATGGACTGTAGACCACCAGATTCCTCCATCCATGGGGTTCTTCAGGCAAGAGTACGGGAGTGGGTTGCCATTCCCTTGTCCAGGGGATCTTCCCAACCTAGGGATCAAATGAGGGTCTCCTGTATTACAGGCAGATTCTTTACCATCTGAGCCACCAGGGAAACTGAGCCCTGTATTTGGGATGGAAAAGTCACCATGGATGAAGAAATTTTAAAAATCTAAGCATATATGGAAAATCAGTCAAGGTTCTCAGATGAATGGAAGACTTCCTTTTCTTCCTGGAATAATACTTTCTGAGATGTTTGCCAGTTGTTTCCCCACTGTCTAACTTATCACCTCCTGGTCCTTAGAATTCAAGCATTCAAGGCTATTCTGTGCTCATTGTCTCAAGGGAAGAATCTGTCAAGCAAAAAAGCGGGAGCAAAGGGGTGGTACTGAAGACTTGAAATGAGGTTAGCCTGGACTGAAATGTGTGTAAGTAAAACATACCCTCAAGATTTTGAAGGTTTAGCATTTAAAAAAAAAGAAGAAGAAGAAGAACACTATCCAACTAACAAAGTTTTATTGCTCATATGTTGAAATGATAATACTTTGATAACTTGGGTTAGAATATTATTAAAACTAATTTCAGCTGCTTTTCACTTTTTAAATGTGGGAAATTTCTAGAAAATTTTAAATTATATATGTGAGTTTTTTTTTTTATCATGAATGGATGTTGAATTTTGTCAAATGCTTCTTCTGCATCTATTGAAATGATCATGTGGTTTTTGTCTTTTGTTTATTTTGTGTATCACATTGATTGATTTGCATATGTTGAACCATACTTATGAAGTGGGGATGAATCCCACGTGGTCCTGGTGTGTGGTCTTTTTTATGCGTTGTTGGATTCAGTTTGCGAGTGTTCTGTTGACAAGTTTCACATCTGTATTCGTCAAAGATATTGGCCTATAATTTTCTTTTTTAGTGCTGTCTTTGGTTTTGGTATCAGAGTGATGGTGGCTTCATAGAGGGCTTCCCTGGTGGCTCAGATGGTAAAGAATCCGCCTGCAATGCGGGAGACATGGGTTCGATCCCTGGGTTGGGAGGATCCCCTGGAGAAGGGCATGGCACCCTACTCCAGTATTCTTGCCTGGAGAATCCCATGGACAGGGGAGTCTGGTGGGTTACAGTCCATGGGGTTGTAAAGAGTTGGACACGACTATGTGACTTTTCTTGGGGGGTGTTTCTTCCTCTTCAGTCTTTTTAGAAAAGTTTAAGAAGGATCAGTATAACTTTTTTGATGTTTGGTAGAATTTTCCTGTGACGCCATCTGGTCCTGGACTTTTGTTTGTAAGGGCTTATTATTATTATTACTATAGATTCTATTTCATTTTTCGTGTGCAATCTGTTCAAATTATCTGTTTCTTCTTGATTCAATTTTGGTGGGCTGTGTTTCTAGAAAGTTGTCTATTTCTTCTAGGTTTCCAATTGGTTAGCATGTAATTGTTCACAGTATTCTTTTATGGTTTTTGACATTTCTATGGTATCAGTTGAGATTTCTTCTTCTTCATTTCTTATTTTGTTTACTTGGGCTCACTCTCTTTTCTTCTTGGTGAGCCTGGCCAGACGTTTGTCAATCTTGTTTACCCTTTCAAAGTACCAGATCTTGGTTTTATTGACTTTTTCTATCATTTTTTTAATCTCTATTTTATTTATTTCCTTCCTTCTGTTGACTTTAGTTTTGTTTATTCTTTTTCTAATTATTTTAGGTGGTATGTTGGGTTGTTTATTTGAGATTTTTCTGGTGTTTTTGAGGAAGGCCTGTATCACTATGAACTTCTCTCTAAGCGTGTCCTTTGCTATATCTCATAGATTTTTTATAGTTGTTTTTTTCATTGTCATTTGTCTCAAGATATGTTTTAAATTTCCTTTTTGTTGACTCATTGACTTTTCAGCATCTTGTTTAATCTTCATGTCATTGTTTTTTTTTTTCTCATTTCTTTTCCTGTGGTTGATGTCTGCTGCTGCTGCTGCTAAGTCGCTTCAGTCGTGTCCAACTCTGTGCGACCCCACAGACAGCAGCCCACCAGGCTCCCCCGTCCCTGGGATTCTCCAGCCAAGAACACTGGAGTGGGTTGCCAGTTCCTTCACCAATGCGTCAAAGTGAAACGTGAAAGTGAAGTCACTCAGTCATGGACTGACTAGTTTCATGCTATCGTGGTCAGGGAAGATGCTTGAAATAATTTCTGTACTCTTAAATTTGTTAAGGTTAGTTTTGTGCCCTCGTATGTGGTCAATCCTAGAGAATGTTCCCTGTGCCCTTGAAAAGAATGTATATTCTAATTTTTTTTCTTTTTTGATGCAATGTCCTGCTAGAGAAGGTGTCGAGAAAAGGGAACCCTCCTACACTGTTGGTGGGAATGTAAATTGGTGCAGCCACTATGGAACATAGTATAGAAGTTCCTCAGAAAACTTCAGTGGTGTCTGACTCTTGTGACCCCATGGACTGTAGCCTGCCAGTCTTCTCTGTCCATGGGAATTCTCCAGGCAAGAATACTGGAGTGGGTTGCCATGCTCTCCTCCAGGGGATATTCCCAACCTAGGGATTAAACCCATATCTCTTATGTCTTCTGCCTTGGCAGACAGGTTCTTTACCACGAGTGCCACCAAGGTACAGACTATAGAATAGCTAAAATAATCTTGACAAAGAAAAATGCAGTGGGAGAAATCAGTAAAAACACAGTGTGGTGCTAGCAAGGGAAATACATATAGAACAATGGATTAAAATTGAGAATGCAGAAATATTCCCATACAAATACACTCAACTGAGTTTCAGCAAAGATACGAAAGCAATTCAATAGAGGAAGGATGGCCTTTTCAACCAACAGTATTGGGGTAATTGGATATCCACAGGCAAAATAAAGAAAATAACCCTCAACCTGAACCTTACTTTTTATACAAAAATTAACTGAAAATAAATTATGGACTTAAATGTAAAATGAAAAACTAGAAATCTTTCTGCAACTGACATTGGAGAAAATCTTTGGGATCTAGACCTTTGTAAAGAGTTCTTGTATTTAACACCAAAAACACAGTCCATAAAAGGAAAAACTGATAAAGTGGACCTCATCAAAATTTAAAAGTTTTTCTCTGCGAAGGACTCTGATAAGAGGATGGAAAAGACAAGCTACAAACTGGGAGTAAAATATTTGCAAATGACACATCTGACAGTGGATTAGTATTTAGAATATATAAAGATGCTGAAACTTAACAGTTAAGAAAATCCGATCAAACAATGGGCAAGAAACACAAATATTTACATTTCACTGAAGGCAAATACATAGCAAATAAGAACATGAAAACTTTAGCGTTAGCCATCAAAGAAATGCAAATTAAAATCACAATGATGTACCTCTACATACCTATCAGAATGGCCAAAATTGTACCCAACCCAGAAGCACCTAAATAAAGACAGCACCATATGTGGGCAGGGATGTGGACAACGTGTGTTGTTTGTGGTGATGTAAATGGTACAGTCACTCTGGAGACTGGCGGTTTCTTATAAACTAAACACGCAATTAGCATGCATCTCACCAGTTGCACTCAGGCGTTTATTCCACATAAATGAAATCTTGTGTTTATACAAAACCTGTCCATGAACGCTCATACCAGCTTCCTTTGTAACAGCCAAAAAACTGGGGGAAGCCCAACATAGGTGTCCTTCGGGGGTGAATGAGGAAAGTGGACTACTATTCAGCCATTAAAAATGAATGAATTATGGATAACTGCTACAATCGAATCTCCAGAGGCCTGTGCTAAGTGAAAAAAAAAATCTCAAAAGGTTGCATGATTCCATTTATGTAACATTTCTATATCATCTAAAACACAATTTTAGAAACAGAGATTATTGGTTTCCAAGGATGTAGGAGCTTGAGGGAGGCAGATGTGGTGTTTAAGGGACAACAGGAGGGGCTGTTGCAATGTGGAACTGTTCTATATCTTGACTGTTGGTGGTGAGTACATCAACCTAACCAAGTATAAAGTTGTACACATGTCCACGCAAATGTTTACAAGTAATACTGGGGCCATCTGGACAAGTTGGTGGCTCGTCAATATCCTTGTAAAATTGTACATCAGTTTGCAAGATATTTGGGGAAACTAGATAAAGGATACAAGGGATCTCTCTATATGACTTCTTATAAGTGCATGAGGATCTATACTTTTATTAGTAAAAAAAAAAAAATCTTAATAAAAATAATGAGATACATTTTACTCAGTCAGGACATCTTAAAGTACAGCAAATGGGTGAGAACCTTTTGGAAACTGTAACACAAGACTTTCTTACTAAAACAAAAACAAAAGAAACAAACAAAACAAAAAAACACTATTTGCAAAGAATCCAAAGAGTCTTCATCAGCAGACTAATCAGCATACTTAGACAATATCCTGGTTCAGCTCCTGATGTCATTTCTAATGCCCTGTCCACCTTTCTTTGTTGGCGATTTAAAGGCAGAAATTGCAGATTTGGTTCATAAAAAAAGTTGATTTGCAGATCACCCCTTTCCATAAACTTTAACATTTGGCTGAACATTTTGAAAAGGCTCTAGGTACCCAAAAGAAAAATAAGCCAGTAAACAAACAAAGCACATAATGTTCTGATTAAAGCAATTAAATCTACCCTCCTCTCCTTCAAGAGATGATAAAAACTTTCCCTTGACAAAGACTACTTGCCAATACTGTAAAATAAAGGAGTGGAGGGAGAGAGGGGAGCCCTGAAAAAATATCTACCCCATCTGAACTAAAATGAAACAGAATTGAGACTTCACTGGTGGCCCAGGGGTTAAGTGTCATGCTTCCAAAGCAGGGGGCCTGGGATTCAATCCCTGGTTGGGAAACTGAGATTCCCATATGCCTCAGAGCATGGTCCAAAAAAAAAAAAAAAAAAAAGAACAAAATGAAACAGAACTACACTGCCCCTTGTTATTCCAAACATGAACAATGAAGGGACTCTGAGGGCTATTGTAGTCCCCAGTTTCCAATGATTCCTCTAAATCAACCAGAATTATCTTTAATAATAAAAAACAAAAGCAAATCTTTTTCATAGATATGCGTGCTACTCTGTTGATGTAAATTCTACCACAATGTCTCTCATTAAACCATTTAGGAATTTCAAATAGTGCTCAAACTCTTCCCGTTACCCAGCCTGTGACTGTAACTCTTGGCCCTTCACTAGTCAACATGCTTTTCTTCTCTTTGACACCACACCAGTAAATTTTATTGGCAAGGATGTTTTATGTCAATGGAACTACCCATTCAAATGTTCCTCAGACTATGCTGGAAACACCCAAAGTCTCTCCCGTGCATAATCCTTTAATAGTGCAATTTAGATGGCAGCTTTGCTATACCTAAAAGTCCAGCTGAATCTCAATTTGAGCAATTATGTGAGCCCTAATTTTCTCTGGGCCAACAGACCTACTAAAGAATTCTGAAGACCAAACCCATCAAAATAGAAATGGACTCTTCTAAGCCCTTCCCTGTTCTTGTTCAATACTCTATAAAGCCTGAAGCTAAGGAAGGATTAAGACCCAGTACAGGAGATTTTATAAATCGGGGATTCATTATTCCTTGCATCAGCTCTTATAAAACTCCAGGATTGCCTGGTAAGAAGCCTCATGGGCAAAGATATTGATTTATGCAAGACTGTGCCACCATAAATAAAATGATGATTCGTCTTTTCCCAGTAGTCTTTAACCGCAGTTCCATTTTGTCTTCACCACTGCTCGAAACCACCCACTTCACTCTGATGGACTTATGTTCATTCTTTAGCATCCTATTAGGTCCAGACAGTCGATATTTATTTCCTTTCTCATGGGAAAATAAACAACACACCTGGAGTATTTTGTCTCAGAAATTTGCTGAAGCTCTCCTCTTATTTCTCTCATATTAATTGAGATCTTAAAGATTTGAGATTTCCTTGTGATTCTCTTCTAATCTAATATGTAGATGAACTTTTACTATATTCAAACAACGAGCAAAATTTTAAGATTGATTTTTGTGTATTTATTAAAGACCTTAGTCCAGAAGAGACTTACACCCTTCAAAGAAATTCAGTTTTGCAACAACAAGTTCATTATTTATGGCAGACAATATCACAAGAAGATAACTCTCTCACTACACTGAAAATGACAAACTATTCAGAATTTTCCAAGACCAACTTTTAAAAATACAACTTTGAGGACTCCTAGGATGACCCTGATGCTGTGAAAGATTGAAGGCAAAAAGAGAAGGGGGCACAGAGGATGAGATAGTTGGATGGCATCACAGGTTCAATGCACATGAATTTGAGCAAACTCCAGGAGATAGCTAAGGACAGAGGAGCTGGGCATGCTGCAGCCTATGGGATCACAAAGAGTCAGACACAACTTAGGGACTGAACAACAGGCAAGGGAGATTGTATCTTGCAGACTCTGTGCCAAGCTTGTCTAATATTAAATCTCCTTTTCAGAACTAAATCTTCAGACCTTGAACGTATACTTGGAAGATGAACAAACTTTCTGAGACCTAAGAACAGGTCTGCAACAACCCCAAACCTGGGTTGCCTGGTTGTCATAAACCATAAGTGTTGACTCGATTACCTGGGAGTCATTAGAGGCCCATAGCTTATTCCAATCGTCGTTTAGACCTGGCTGCTAAGACATAGTTACCTCATCTAAGAACTAAGTGGGCTTTCCTGGTGGCTCAGACAGTAAAGAATCCACCTGCAATGCAGGAGACCCAGGTCGATCCCTGGGTTGGGAAGATCCCCTGGAGAAGGAAATGCCTGCCCACTCCAGCATTCTTCCCTGGAGAATCCCATGGACAGAGGAGCCTGGCCAGCTACAGTCCATGGGGTCGCCAAGAGTCAGACACAACTGAGCGACTAAGCACACATATACACACACAAGAAATAGGCAGCAGCATCGCAGCTTCGGAAGCCTCAACTGGCCTAGTTGTAGGGAGTCCACTAAATTTAATGGCTCTCCGTGAACAGGCTCCTTTATGTGTGGGAAGTAGCCAGTGTTTCTCAACTCGTTGCCTCACATCCAATGAAACATTACTCTTTTTCCTTCAACATTACTATCTATTGCTACAACACAGGAAACCCAACCACTCGCCTTCCTTTACCTAAAGGAGAACTTTATGATTATTTGTATGTCTTCAAGAATTTTCTATGTCTACTACCAATTTATTACAGATTCTCTGGATAACCCTAAGCTGATTTTATTGGTGGGTGGTTCTTATTTAAAAACAGAAACCTGAAATTGTCAAGCAGATTGTGTTAGCACAAACCAAAATTTACCTTTAGAATAGAAGCAACTCCCCAAATCAAATCAGCTCAGATATAATTGCCCTTACCTGGCTCTACCAGCTAGAAAAGAATAAAAGAGCAAATAGTTATACTGATAATGGATATATTTTTAAGAGTAGTCTATGACTTCAGAATATTTCAGAAAGCCTTTCTTACATTGGCAGGATCCCATATAAAAACTAGGCAACAAATTAAAGAACTTTTAATGCCTTGCTTTCACTTAAGGAAATAGCTATTAAAAAAGTGGAAGGTCACTCAAAATGCAAAGACTTTGAATCTCCTGGTAGTGCTCTAGCTGACCACTATGCCCAGAAAAAGGACAGCATTATCCAAGAGAATTGCTCATGTACTCACACAGGAAACACAGGTGTTGGAGGAATTCAAAGAGGTGATTAGGCTGTGAGAGACCAGCCCCTGATTCAGAAAGTGTAAGTGGAAAAAATTAGGATGCTAACTAATTAGATAATACTTGGGACTCTCAGGATGATCCAAAAAAAAAAAAAAAAATTGGCACCCTCTCTGGTTGTGCCAAAGAAAATTTTAATGAAGGTTAGCAAAAATGTTTTATTACATCATGTTGTTTAGTCACTAAGCCGTGTCCGACTCTGCAACCCCATGGACTGTAGCCCACCAGGCTCCTTCATCCGAGGGATTTCCCAGACAAGAATACTGGAGCAGGATACCATTTCCTTCTCCAGGAGATCTTCCCAACCCAAGGGTCGAACCCATGTGTCCTTCTTTGACAGGCAGGTTCTTTACTGCTGAGCCACCAGGGAAGCCCTATGGTATTATACATAATAGCAAAAATCAATTGGCAGGGGTGTAAGACTAACATTACTGGGGTAATTTTATAGGTATAATGAGGATGTTTCCAAAATACATCCCACCAGCTAGTGACGCAATCCTGGAAAAGCTCTGGAGACCAGGCGTGGATAGGAACCAAACTTCAGGAATCCTTAAACTCTCCTTATGGACTTCCTGCCAAAGCCTCCTGCCTGGGTTATGAATATATTCTGGTTATTGCCTGTTTGTTCCCAGAAAAGATTGATGCTTCTTCTCTGAGAGCTGCTGCTCTAACCATGGCAGGGCGAGGCAGAGAAAAAGAAGGAGAAAAAGAGACGGAGGAAGGGAGGAAAGAGAGAAGAGAAAGAAGATAAGTAAAGAAAAAAAACATTTTAATAATCAGTGAACTAAAATGGACTGGAATGGGTGAATTTAACTCAGATGACCATTACATCTACTACTGTGGACAAGAATCCCATAGAAGAAATGGAGTAGCCGTCATAGACAACAAGACTCCGAAACACAATACTTGGATGCAATCTCAAAAATGACAGAATGATCTCTGTTCGTTTCCAAGGTAAACCATTCAATATCACAGTGATCCAAGGCTATGCCCCAACCTGTAACACTGAAGAAGCTGAAGTTGAACGGTTCTATAAAGACCTACAAGACTTTTTAGAACTAACACCTAAAAAAGATGTCCTTTTCATTATAGGGGACTGGAATGCAAAAGTAGGAAGTCAAGAAACACCTGGAGTAACAGGCAAATTTGGCCTTGGAGTACAGAATGAAGCAGGGCAAAGGCTAATAGAGTTTTGCCAAGAGAACGCTCTGGTCAGCAAACACCCTCTACCAACAACACAAGAGAAGACTCGACTCTACACATGGACATTACGAGATGGTCAATGCTGAAATCAGATTGATTATATTCTTTGCAGCCAAAGATGGAGAAGCTCTATCAGGTCAGTTCAGTCTCTCAGTCGTGTCCTACTCTTTGCAACACCATGAATCGCAGCATACCAAGCCTCCCTGTCCATCACCAACTCCTGGAGTTTACCCAAACTCAAGTGCATCAAGTCAGTGATGCCATCCAGCCATCTCATTTTCTGTCGTCCCCTTCTCCTCCTGCCACCAATCCCTCCCAGCATCAGTCTTTTCCAATGAGTCAACTCTTCGCATGAGGTGGCCAAAGTTTGGAGTTTCAGCTTCAGCATCAGTCCTTCCAATGAACACCCAGGACTGATCTCCTTTAGGATGGACTGGTTGGATCTCCTTGCAGTCCAAGGGACTCGCAAGAGTCTTCTCCAACACCACAGTTCAAAAGCATCAATTCTTCAGCGCTCAGCTTTCTTCACAGTCCAACTCTCACATCCATACATGACCACTGGAAAAACCGTAGCCTTGACTAGACGGACCTTTGTTGGCAAAGTAATATCTCTGCTTCTGAATATGCTATCTAGGTTGGTCATAACTTTCCTTCCAAGGAGTAGTGTCTTTTAATTTCATGGCTGTAATCACCATATGCACTGATTTTGGACCCCAGAAAAATAAAGTCTGACACTGTTTCCACTGTTTCCCCATCTATTTCCCACGAAGTGATGGGACTGGATACCATAATCTTAGTTTTCTGAATGTTGAGCTTTAAGCCAACTTTTTCACTCTCCTCTTTCACTTTCATCAAGAGGTTTTTTAGTTCCACTTCACTTTCTGCCATAAGGGTGGTATCATCTGCATATCTGAGATTATTGATATTTGTCCCAGAAATCTTGAATCCAGCTTGTGCTTCTTCCAGCCCAACGTTTGTCATGATGTACTCTGCATATAAGTTCAATAAGCAGGGTGACAATATACAGCCTTGACCTACTCCTTTTCCTATTTGGAACCAGTCCGTTGTTCCATGTCCAGTTCTAACTGTTGCTTCCTGACCTGCATACAGGTTTCTCAAGAGGCAGATCAAGTGGTCTGGTATTCTCATCTCTTTCAGAATTTTCCACAGTTTATTGTGATTCACACAGTCAAAGGCTTTGGCATAGTCAATAATGCAGAAGTAGATGGTTTTTTTGGAACTGTCTTGCTTTTTCGATGATCCAGCGGATGTTGACAATTTGATCTCTGGTCCTCTGCCTTTTCTAAAACCAGCCTGAACATCTGGAAGTTCATGTTTCACGTATTGCTGAAGCCTGACTTGGAGAATTTTGAGTATTACTTTACTGGAGTGTGAGATGAGTGCAATTGTGCGGTAGTTTGAGCATTCTTTGGCATTGCCTTTCTTTGGGATTGGAATGAAAACTGACCTTTTCCAGTCCTGTGGCCACTTCTGAGTTTTCTAAATTCTCTGGTATATTGAGTGCAGCACTTTCACAGCATCATCTTTCAGGATTTGAAATAGCTCAACTAGAATTCCATCACCTCCACTAGCTTTGTTTGTAGTGATGCTTTCTAAGGCCCACTTGACTTCACATTCCAGGATGTCTGCCTCTAGGTTAGTGATCACACCATCGTGATTATCTGGGTCATAAAGACCTTTTTTGTACAGTTCTTCTGTGTATTCTTGCCACCTTTTCTTAATATCTTCTGCTTCTGTTAGGTCCATACCATTTCTGTCCTTTATCGAGCCCATCTTTGCATGAAATGTTCTGTTGGTATCTCTAATTTTCTTGAAGAGATCTCTAGTCTTTCTCATTCTGTTGTTTTCCTCTATTTCTTTGCACTGATAGCTGAGGAAGGCTTTCTTATCTCTCCTTGCTATTCTTTGGAACTCTGCATTCAAATGGGTATCTCTTTCCTTTTCTCCTTTGCTTTTCACTTCTCTTCTTTTCTCAGCTATTTGTAAGGCCTCTTCAGACAGCCAATTTGCTTTTTTGCATTTTTTTCCCATGGGGATGGTCTTGATCCCTGTTTCCCGTACAATGTCACGAACCTCCATCCATAGTTCATCAGGCACTGTCTATCAGATCTAGTCCCTTAAATCTATTTCTTACTTCCACTGTATAATCATAAGGGATTTGATTTAGGTCCTACCTGAATGGTCTAGTGGTTTTCCCTACTTTCTTCAATTTAAGTCTGAATTTGGCAATAAGGAGTTCATGATCTGAGCCACAGTCAGTTCCCAGTCTTGTTTTTGCTGACTGTATAGAGGTTCTCCATCTTTGGCTCCAAAGAATATAATCAATCTGATTTTGGTGTTGACCATCTGGTGATGTTCATGTGTAGAGTCTTCTCTTGTGTTTTTGGAAGAGGGTGTTTGCTATGACCAGTGTGTTCTCTTGGCAAAACTCTATTAGCCTTTGCCCTGCTTCATTCTGTACTCCAAGGCCAAATTTGCCTGTTACTCCAGGTGTTTCTTGACTTCCTACTTTTGCATTCCAGTCCCCTATAATGAAAAGGACATCTTTTTTGGGTGTTAGTTCTAAAAGGTCTTGCAGGTCTTCATAGAACCGTTCAACTTCAGCTTCTTCAGCGTTACTGGTTGGGGCATAGACTTGGATCACCGTGATATTGAATGGTTTGCCTTGGAAATGAACAGAGATCATTCTGTCGTTTTTGAGATTGCATCCAAGTACTGCATTTTGGACTCTTTTGTTGACCATGATGGCTACTCCATTTCTTCTAAGGGATTCCTGCCCACAGTAGTAGATATAATGGTCATCTGAGTTAAATTCACCCATTCCAGTCCATTTTAGTTCGCTGATTCCTAGAATGTCGACGTTCACTCTTGCCATTTCCTGTTTGATCACATCCAATTTGCCTTGATTCATGGACCTAACATTCCAGGTTCCTATACAATATTGCTCTTTACAGTATCAGACCTTGCTTCTATCACCAGTCACATCCACAACTGGGTATTGTTTTTGCTTTGGTTCCATCCCTTCCTTCTTTCTGGAGTTATTTCTCCACTGATCTCCAGTACCATATTGGGCACCTACTGACCTAGGGAGTTCCTCTTTCAGTATCCTGATTTTGCCTTTTCATACTGTTCATGGGGTTCTCAAGGCAAGAATACTGAAGTGGTTTGCCATTCCCTTATGGCAGACCTCTCCACCATGACCCATCCATCTTGGGTGGCCCTACACAGCATGGCTTAGTTTCATTGAGTTAGACCAGGCTGTGGTCCATGTGATTAAATTGACTAGTTTTCTGTGATTATGGTTTCAGTGTGTCGGCCCTCTGATGCCCTCTCGCAACACCTACCATCTCACTTGGGTTTCTCTTACCTTGGACGTGGGGTATCTCTTCACGTCTGCTCCAGAAAGCGTAGCCACTGCTCCTTACCTTGGACGAGGTCACCCCTCCTGACCTTGAATGTGGAGTAGCTCCTCTCGGCCCTCCTGCGCCCATGCAGCCACCGCTCCTTGGATGTGGGGTTGCTCCTTTCGGAGAAGCTCTATACAGTCAGCAAAAACAAGACTGGGAGCTGACTGTGGCTCAGATCATGAATTCCTTATTGCCAAATTCAGACTTAAATTGAAGAAAGTAGGGAAAACCACTAGACCATTCAGGTAGGACCTAAATCAAATCCCTAATGATTATAAAGTGGAAGTGACAAATAGATTCAAGGGATAAGATCTGATAGACAGACTGCCTGAAGAACTATGGACAGAGGTTTGTGACATTGTACAGGAGGCAGGGATCAAGACCATCCCCAAGAGAAAGAAAGGCAAAATGGCTGTCTGAAGAGGCCTTACAAATAGCTGAGAAAAGAAGAGAAGTGAAAAGCAAAGGAGAAAAGGAAAGATATACCCATTTGAATGCAGAGTTCCAAAGAATAGCAAGGAGAGATAAGAAAGCCTTCCTCAGCGATCAATGCAAAGAAATAGAGGAAAACAACAGAATGGGAAAGACTAGAGATCTTCTCAAGAAAATTAGATATACCAAGGGAACATTTCATGCAAAGATGGGCACAATAAAGGACAGAAATGACATGGACCTAACAGAAGCAGAAGATATTAAGAAAGGTGGCAAGAATACACAGAAGAACAATACAAAAAAGATCTTCACAACCCAGATAATCACGATGGTGTGATGCTCACCTAGAGCCAGACATCCTAGAATGCAAAGTCAAGTGGGCTTTAGGAAGCATCACTACAAACAAAGCTAGTGGAGGTGATGGAATTATAGTTGAGCTATTTCAAATCCTGAAAGATGATGCTGTGAAAGTGCTGCACTTAATATGCCAGCGAATTTAGAAAACTCAGTAGTGGCCACAGGACTGGAAAAGGTCAGTTTTCATTCCAATCCCAAAGAAAGGCAATGCCAAAGAATGCTTAAAGTACCGCACAACTGCACTCATCTCACATGCTAGTAAAGTAATGCTCAAAATTCTCCAAGCCAGGCTTCAACAATATGTGAACTGTGAACTTCCAGATGTTCAGGCTGGATTTAGAAAAGGCAGAGGAACCAGAGATCAGATTGCCAACATCCGATGGACCATTGAAAAAGCAAGAGAGCACCAGAAAAACATCTACTTCTGCTTTATTAACTACACCAAAGCCTTTGACTGTGTGGATCACCACAAACTGTGGAAAATTCTTCAAGAGATAGGATTACCAGACCACCTGACCTGCCTCTTGAGAAGTCTGTATGCAGGTCGGGAAGCAGCAGTTAGAACTGGACATGGAACAGACTGGTTGCAAATAGGAAAAGTACATCAAGGCTGAATATTGTTACCCTGCTTATTTAGCTTATATGCAGAGTACATCATGAGAAACGCTGGACTAGATGAACCACAAGCTGGAATCAGGTTTGCTGGGAGAAATATCAGTAACCTCAGATATGCAAATGACACCACCCTTATGGCAGAAAGCGAACTAAAGAGCCTCTTGTTGAAAGTGAGAGTTGGCTTAAAACTCAACATTCAGAAAACTAAGATCAGGGCATCTGGTCTCATTGCTGCTGCTGCTAAGCTGCTAAGTCGCCTCAGTCGTGTCCGACTCTGTGCGACCCCATAGATGGCAATCCACTAGGCTTCTCTGTCCCTGGGATTCTCCAGGCAAGAATACTGGAGTGTGTTGCCATTTCCTTCTCCAATGCATGAAAGTGAAAAGTGAAAGTGAAGTCGCTCAGTCATGTCTGACTCTTAGCGACCCCATGGACTGCAGCCTACCAGGCTCCTCCACCCATGGGATTTTCCAGGCAAGAGTACTGGAGTGGGGTGCCATTGCCTTCTCCGCTGGTCCCATTACTTCATGGCAAATAGATGGGGAAACAGTGAGAGACTTTATTTTATTGGGCTCCAAAATCACTACAGGTGGTAGCTGCAGCCATGAAATTAAAAAACGCTTGCCTCTTGGAAGAAAAGTTATGACCAACCTAGACAGCATATTAAAAAGCAAAGATATTACTTTCCCAACAAAGGTCCATCTAGTCAAAGCTATGGTTTTTCCAGTAGTCATGTATGGATATGAGAGTTGGGCTACAAAGAAAGCTGAGCGCCAAAGAATTGATGCTTTGAACTGTGGTGTTGGAGAAGACTCTTGAGAGTCCCTTGGACTGGAAGGAGATCCAAGCAGTCCATTCTAAAGGAAATCAGTCCTGAATATTCTTTGGAAGGACTGATGCCGAAGCTGAAACTCCAATACTTTGGCCGCCTGATGGGAAGAACTGACACATTTGAAAAGACCCTGATGCTGGGAAAGATTGAAGGTGGAAGGAGAAGGGGATGACAGAGGATGAGATGTTTAGATGGCCTCATCGGCTCAGTGGACATGAGTCTGAATAAACTCCAGGAGTTGGTGATGGACAGGGAAGCCTGGCATGCTGCAGTCCATGGGATCGCAGAGTCGGACCCGACTGAGTGAACTGAACTAAAAAGGAAAAAGAAAATTGCCTGCTTTTATTTTCCCAACTTGTTTTCACTTATTTCTCAAATGAGAGGGACATGTATTTTACTGGTATTTTTATTAAATAACTTCATAAAGTTTTGTCTTCTACTGTAAAACTAATCATCCAGAAATCTCACAAAAAAACAAACAAAAAAAAAAAAGACCTACAGGAATTCTAAAACAAAATTAGCAAAGCTCTCAGAAACCCTTAACTCCCATAGCCTAAAGTTTTATCATTAGCTGCAATGTCTAAGCAGGAGACGTCAGGGACACAGGTTTGATCTCTGGGTCAGGAAGATTCCCTGGAGGAGAGCATAGCAACCCACTCCAGTATTCTTGCCTGGAGAATCCCATGGACAGAGGAGCCTATGGTCACAAAAGAGTTGGAGATGACTTAGCGACTAAACAACAACAGTCTCTGCAAGGTCTACGACCTGGAGATTTAGTGAAAGGGCCATGTCAGTTAATAGCAGTAAAACCCCCAAGGTATTGGATCTTAGCTTTATATTTTCCAGCTCAAAGGAGATATATATATATATATATCAGAAACCCAAAAGTCAGTCTAATTTCGCATCTAGAGTTGTCATGGACAGCCATGTAGCCCTTGATTTCCTCTTAACCAGCCAAGGGGAAGTTTGTGCTATAGCTAACACTTTGGTTGCACCTCTATAAACACAAGTGTACATAGAACAGCTTTGAGTAAGCTAGAAGAAAAGTCCATCTGGCTCTCTTGAAGAGACCTGGTGAACTACAGGATACACCTTCATTGCCTGGGTCTCATCGTCTAGACTTGGCCCCGACCCAATGCCAAAAGCTAATAGTATTATACTTCTGATAATTGTCTGTGTTGCAGTTGGCTGATGTAGCCTGTCCAGAGTCTTAAAAGCTTCTGCGAAGCCACTGTCACTTAAGAATTTCAACAACTCCTACAATAGAAGAAGGAAAGATTAACCTTCGATTAACCACAGACTACATTCAAAGGACACTTTTCTGATCATAATCAACACAAACCCAGCAACAGTAGCAATCTGGATATCATGATTGATGTCTCATGGCCTGACTTCATCTGCCCTTGACCAAAGTGAATGAGAAAGAAAAAAAGAAAAAAAAATAGAGCAGCCTGTGAAACTGGCCTGTCACAGCGAGGTGTGTAAGTCTCCTAGTAGAAACAATCTCACAGCTTCCCATTCTCAGACAAGGTCACTCTGAGACCGGGATGAAATGAGACCTAGCAAGGTTACTTCATAGTTTTGCTTAAGTATGGAAAAACCAAGGTCACTCTGCCACTCAAAACTACCAAACAGCTCCTGTCTCAACTAATTACAACTTTGTGTTCCTTCTGATCTTCTCTCCCCACAGGTAAGAGTTATTAAGACAAGCAATCATAGAATTACCCCTGCTTTCTGACATCCAATCTAGAGTGTACCCCCACTTCCTTAAACCTGCTTCCAAATCACCCACCCAAAGACAAATCTTACAGATTCTTCCTCTCTGCCTGAGAGAGTCCCCCCAACACACACACACATACCGTGTGTCCTCCATTGCTAGTGATAATTGTTGTTGTAGTTGTTTAGTTGCTAAATAGTGTCTGACTCTTTATGATCCCACGTACTGTAGCCTGCCAGGCTATTCTGTCCAAGGAATTTCCTAGGCAAGAATACTGGAGTGGGTCACCATTTCCTTTTCCAGGGGATCTTCCCAACTCGGGGATCAAGCCTGAATTTCCTGCATCAACAGACAGATTCTTTACCACTGAGCCACCAGAGAAGCCCAGTGAGTAATAAACTAGATTGCTAACTACAGGCATGTCCCCAGTGGTCTTTGGCTGGCAGTTCAGATCAGTTCAGTTCAGTTCAGTTCAGTTGCTCAGTCGTGTCCAACTCTTTGCAACCCCATGAATCGCAGCACGCCAGGCCTCCCTGTCCATCACCAACTCCCGGAGTTCACTGAGACTCACGTCCATCGAGTCAGTGATGCCATCCAGCCATCCCATCCTCTGTCGTCCCCTTCTCCTCCTGCCCCCAATCCCTCCCAGCATCAGAGTCTTTTCCAATGAGTCAACTCTTCACATGAGATGGCCAAAGTACTGGAGTTTCAGCTTTAGCATCATTCCTTCCAAAGAAATCCCAGGGCTGATGTCCTTCAGAATGGACTGGTTGGATCTCCTTGCAGTCCAAGGGACTCTCAAGAGTCTTCTCCAACACCACAGTTCAAAAGCATCAATTTTTTGGCACTCAGCCTTCTTCACAGTCCAACTCTCACATCCATACATGACCACCACAGGGAAAACCATAGTCTTGACTAGACCGAACTTTGTTGGCAAAGTAATGTCTCTGCTTTTGAAATTCATCATAGGAAGAGTCATAACAAAGATGATATCTTAGGATGATTCATCTGAAACTAACATGTGGGAGGGGCCAGAGAAAAGGGCAGGGTGATTTTTTTTTGGAAGCAACTGTGTGAGTCTGAAAGGAAAGGAATGAGCTAAAACTACAGTCATCGCAATAAAGACGAAAAGAGACAAGGGACACTTGGAAGAAAAGTTGTTGGGAACTGAGTAATTATCATTCTTTTATCCAAGCAGCCAATGCCTGCAGGACACAGTGCTGATCAAGACAACCAAATCTCTTTTCTCAGAGAGCTCATACTCCAGTGAGGGCAGTGAGATGGAGACCATTTGGGCATGAAATAAGAAAGGAGATGGACAACAGAGCCGGGGATGTGATGGAAAGTGGACGGACAGCGTGGTGGCAACACCTTGGGCAGGCTGGTCATTGGGAAGGTCACTCTGCCAAGGTGAGTGATGAACTGGGGCCTGAACGGGAGGCAGGAGCTGGTCACACAGGGAGCTTGGAAGGAGTATTTTGGACAGAGGGACAGATAAGGGGGAAGAGCCAGAGATAGAGTTGAGGAAAGGCACAAAGTTTGATGCAGAGTGGTGGGTGAAGTAGAGAGTGCCCCAAAGTGACGCTGCTGAGGAAGCAGGCCAGTGACCTGGAGGCCAAGAGAAGACTTTCACTGCAGAGCGGAAAACTGCACAGATGCTGCTCGCCCCTAGAGCCCCTTTCCTCCCCCATTTCTTCTTTCCTGCTGCCCTTCCCATTTCCTTCTGGGGATCTGGGCTCTCTGAGCAATGGTGTTCTAGCTCCAGGACACTGATGAGCCACCCTCCTACCTCTTCCTGGCTCGTAAGGGGGCCAACTTGCTAGCCTCTGGCTCAGCATTTGAGATGATCTCCCCTGCAGGAATTTCAAACACTCCCTACTAAAAATCATTGTGCACAGAACCAACCCTCAGCTTTACTTCATCATTACAGAAGTAACCTCCAGAAATGCCCAAAGTTTGGTGATGGATGGTTAAGCTCTTGTCTGAAATTGAGACCAAATGGTGCTTTTCAAAATTCAAGTTGCTTTTCCATAGCTTACCTTTAATTAGCTCATTGGTTGGCTTGTGCTGGGTCTTCATTGCAGCACGTAGGATCTTCAGTTGTAGCATGAGAATTCTTAGTTGGGGCATGCCAGATCTTTAGCTACAGCACGTGGGATCTAGTTCCCTGACCAGGAATCGAACCCATGACCCCTGCATTGGGAGCTTGGAGTCTCAGCCACTGGACCACCAGGGAATTCCCTCCATAGCTTTCTTCCTGGCCATTTTCCCACAATAGAGTTTGCATTTGCCTAAACTATTGTCTGGGCTTCCCAGGTGGCTCTAGTGGTGAAGAACCCACCTGCCAATGCAGGAGACATAAGAGAAGTGGGTTTGATCCCTGTGTTGGGAAGATCTTCCAGAAGAGGGCATGGCAGCCCACTCCAGTATTCTTGCCTGGAGAATCCCCACGGACAGAGGAGCCTGCTGGGCTACAGTCCATAGAGTTGTACAGAGTCAGACACGACTGAAGCGACTTAGCGTGCATGCACGCAAACTATTGTCTGTTGTGACTTTGTCTTTCAGTTGTTTTTTTGTTGTTTTTCCTTCAAGGTAACTGTGCTTCTTCCTCCTCTAGAATCTTCACATTGGGTGGGTTTTGTTTTCAGCTTGTCTATGTCTCTGTTTCTTTGCTGGACGCCTTTGAGACAATACCGTCTGAGCTTGGTGCTTTGCCTGCTGAAGTGCATCCGCCTGTTAATAACCTTTTCTGCCAATGCCCTTTCGTTCAGTCTCCTCCTGAACATCAACTGTTGTTCCTAGATTTTGGCGATTCTTCACTTCCCTCTGTGTCATGAAATTGTCTTTTTAAAAACTAGTCTTTATTTCTTTTGTACTCTGAGCCACTCCTCCCCCCATGCAAAAACATTTGATGTCTTGTGTATGTGGTTTAAAAGCCAATGATTATGAATGCTGCTTGCAATATTGAGCCTCTTAGTTTTTTTTTAAATCTTTCTTTGATTAAATTCATATAATGATGAATTCTGCTTGTCTTTTATAATCCTCTTATCTCTATTCTGACTTCCTCTTGTCCTTTAAAAAAAAAGAGAAACAAAAGCCTCTCTGTTGTTCTTTGTATCCTTAATTGAATATATTTCTTAACCATTTTAGCTTTTTAAAATCATATTCAATGAATTGCATTCTTTTGAATATTTTGGACTGGATAATACAATCATCAGTCCAATTCACTTTTTTCAGTTTTTAAAACTTTAAAATGAATGTTTTCCAAATTTATGGTTACCAAAGGAGGAAGATTGGAGGGAGAAACTGGGAGTTGGGATTGACATATACACGCTACTATATCTAAAATAGATAACCACCAAGGACCTACTGTACAGCATAGGGAACTATACTCAATACTCTATAGTAACCTATATAGGAATAGAATCTGAAAAAAATGGATATATGTATATATATAACTGAATCACTGTGCTGTACACCTGAAACTAACACAGCATTGTAAGTCAACTATACTCCAATATAAAATAAAACTTTTTAAAATATTAGGGTTTTCATAGGGTGTTAGAACTAGGGAAAACATAATTTATCACAGTCCACTCATTGAACAGACCAGGAGTTTGAGGTTTGGAGAAGCTAATCTATTTGTCCAAAATTAAGTGGCTCATTTGGAGAAGGCAATGGCACCTCACTCCAGTACTCTTGCCTAGAAAATCCCATGGATGGAGGAGCCTGGTAGGCTTCAGTCCATGGGGTCGCTAAGGGTCGGACACGACTGAGCGACTTCACTTTCACTTTTCACTTTCATGCATTGGAGAAGGAAATGGCAACACACTCCAGTGTTCTTGCCTGGAGAATCCCAGGGACGGGGGAGCCTGGTGGGCTGCCGTCTATGGGGTCGCACAGAGTCGGACACGACTGAAGCGACTTAGTAGTAGTAGTAAGTGGCTCATTGGTGCTGGTGTCAGAACCAGACACCTGGTCCCTATCTGCTGGTCCAGTGATGTTTCTATAACAGAACCGAGTCTCCATTTAAAGTGGCATCTATGTTTGAATACCATTGGCCTAAGTCATCATTTTCACAACTTGTGGATTAATCGTTTTTCCTCCAGTATTTAACACCTACAAAGGGGAAATCATCCAATAAAGTTCAGAAACAGACTCAAGGTCCCTGCAGGTCCCTGGACTCATTGTTGACAGAGTGGGCAGTGGAAGTCCTTGTGCTTTATTCTCAGCTTTCCTGCCGATATGGTATATAACTTCAGTTGTATTTTCCCTGTGGGCTTTCCTAATGCGATAGATTCCGGTTACAGACAGACCCTAAGAAAAAACCTCATCTAGGACAGTCTAAAAACAAGATATACAGCATCATTTAGGACAGTCACTTTGGGCAAGTGCACTTACTTTTCCTCCAAAAATGTGATCTTCCCACCTCTCTTGCTAATTAAGAGTACATTTCTCATCCTCTCCCACTAAGTCCAAGACTCATGGCAGTTTAGAATGTCCCTTGGGTTTGCTTACTGTTCTAGTGAGGGGACGGGGGGCTGATCAATTATGCCTGAGTCCTTATGTTGTTTTCTCCATATGGCGGCACATAGCGAGTCCCTGAGATCAAGTTCTGCTAAAGTCCAAAATCATGGGAATTTGCTGGTCCCCAGGAAAGTTGAGTTGAGAGCTGTTGGTCCTAAGCCCTGACCTTGGTTCTTTGTGATGTTAGTAGGGAGAAAAGCTTTAACTCTCCAAAGACAGTCTGATCAACCTTTCTGTGATCAGAAAAAATCTGTGAAACACAGATTTTAATCTTAGTATCCTTGGAAGTGTTAGTCTCTCAGTTGTATCTGACTCTTTGTGACCCACGGACTGCAGCCCACCAGGCTCCTCTGTCCATGGGATTCTCCAGGCAAGAATACTGGAGTGGATTGCCATTCCCTCTCCAGGGGATCTTCCCAACTCAGGGATCGAGCCTGGGTCTCCCGCATTGCAGGCAGATTCTTTACTGTCTGAGCCACCAGGGAAGCCCTTGGCTGCTAGGTTTATTGAAACCAACTTGAGTCAACTCACACTTGACAGAGAAATCAGCTTCTAGGACACAGGCCTATCCCAGAGCTGGGGCTGACAAGGCCTGGAAAAGCCCTGAGAGGAAGCCCAGGAGGAGTTCTGTCCACTGCAGCTGCTTTGCTCTGGGAATCTGCTCTGGGAATCCACAAGAGGCTTCCTGGCACCCAGCCCAGAAATTCCTCAGAGGCTGTGTGTCACCTGGAGATACCCTTCTTCTGTTCTGATTCCAAACTCCCTAGCTGGGACCCAAGATAAATAGAGGTGGGGTACAATTACATGGTTACAACCATTTGCATGGTTCTTTGTGACTCTAACCTGAGAATAAATGTTCATGAGGGCACACCCTCAATTTCAAACATGCACAAAGACCCACACACACTCACACTCGTTGTCTAAGGAAACACTCCTTGTAGTTTTAAATGGTGTCAGTTCAGTTGCTTAGTCATGTCCGACTCTCTGTGACCCCCTGGACTGTAGCCTGCCAGGCTTCTTTGTCCATGGGATTCTCTAGTCAAGAATACTGGAGTGGGTTGCCATTTCATCCTTCAGGTGATCTTCCCATCCCAGGGATTGAACCCAAGTCCCCTGCAGCTCCTGCACTGCAGTCAGATTCTTTACATGCTTTTTTTTTTTCCTGGCTGGTATTCAGTGGTAGTATTCCCAGGCAATTCATAAATAAAATACATTGCTCCATGCACAAGGAGATTTAGAGAAAGGGAAAGGAAGAAAGCAGGAAGAAAATCTATCACTCAGATTACTGATCGATCTCAGATAGAAAACACAGGCTCTGAAACATCTGACACAAACATCAGGAAGGAACAACTGACCTAAGCAAACCAGAAAAATAATCAGTCATTAATTTTAAAAATAATTCAATGTGACTTTCTGGTTTGAGCACACATTATTTCTTCCAAATCTCACAAAAAATAACCATAAAGAGATTTTTTTAAAAAAATTGAATACAGTTGATTTACAATGTTGTGTTAGTTTCACGTGTACAGGAAAGTGATTCAGTTATATCTATTCTTTTTCAATTTTTCTATTAAAGATTACTATAAGATATTGAATATCTTTCCTTGTGCTACACAGTAGGACTTTCTCATGTGTCTATTTCATATATAGTGGTGTGTATCTGTTAGTCCCAAATTCCTAATTCATCCTTCCCCACCTTTTCCCTTTGGTAACCAGAGGATTGCTTTCTATGTCTGCGAGTCTGTTTCTGTTTTGTAAATAAGTTCATTTGTATCTTTTTTTTGTAGATTCCACATATAAGCAATATACTATGTTAACCATTATAGGTTGTTACAAGATATTGAATAAAGCTTCCTGTGCTATACAGTAGGTCCTTGTTGGTTATCTATTTTATATATAGCAATGTGTATCTGTTCATTCCAGCCTCCTAGTTTATCCCTCCCTTGCCTTTCTTCTTTGGTAACCGTAAGTTTGTTTTCTGTCTGTGAATCTTTCTGTTTTGGAAATAGGTTCATTTGTATCATTGTTTTAGACTCCACATACCAGCAATAACATGTGATTTTAGTCTTTCTCTGACTTCACTTAAGTGTGACAATGAACACCCAGGACTGGTCTCCTTTAGGATGGACTGGTTGGTCCTGGGTGTTCATTGGAAGGACTGATGCTGAGGCTGAAACTCCAATACTCTGGCCACCTCGTGTGAAGAGTTGACTCATTGGAAAAGACCCTAATGCTGGGAGGGATTGGGGGCAGGAGGAGAAGGGGATGACAGAGGATGGGATGGCTGGATGGCATCACCGACTCCATGGACGTGAGTCTGAGTGAGCTCTGGGAGTTGGTGATGGACAGGGAGGCCTGGCGTGCTGCGATTCATGGGGTCGCAAAGAGTCGGACACGACTGAGCGACTGAACTGAAGAGTGACAATCTCTAGGTCCATCCGTGGTGCTGCGATGGCATTATTTCGTTCTTTTTATGGCTGAGTAATATTCCACTGTATATATGTACCACACCTTCTTTATCCATCCCTTTGTTTCCATGTCCTGGCTATTGTAAATAGTGCTGCCATGAATATTGGGGTGCATGTATCTTTTCAAATTAAGGTTTTCTCCAGGTATATGCCTAGGAATGGGATTGCTCCATCATATCATAGCTCTATTTTTAGTTTTTTAAGGAACCTCCATACTGTTCTCCATAGTGGCTGCACCAATTTACATTCCCACCAACAGTGTAGGAGGGTTCCCTTTTCTCCACACCCTCTCCAGAATTTACTGTTAGTAGATTTTTTATGATGGCCATTCTGACCCATGTGAGGTGGTATCTCGTTGTAGTTTTGATTTGCATTTGCCCTTTTCTTCATTATACTTGTGTTGCAAAATCCCTACCCAGGCCAGATGCAACCCCCTGCCTCCTCTAAGCCTGCACCTGAACACCTCAGCTATTACAAGTCCTCCTGACTGCCTCCCAAACCTATTTTCCATGCAGCAAACAGAGTGACTTTCTAAGGCCACGCTGTCCCTTAAAGCCTTTAGGATAGAGTCAAAACCCAGTCATATACTTTATGGGGCCCTACCCTGCCCTGACCCCTGCTTGCCTCTCCAGCCTCCTTTTTCAGCACACACCCCACCCCCACCCATGCCCCTCTGTACTTCACCCTTGGCAGTTTCTGGAATGTTCTTTGTTCTCCCTCCCTTCTCTGCGTTTACACGTGTTGCTCCCTCCATGGGCAGTGGTATCCCACATGTCTCTCAATCCTTCCTGGGATGTCATTGTCTCTAGGAAACCTCCCAGACACCCTTCCTGTGTGCTCCATGGACTACCCTCTGGCAGCAGCTCTGAGCCTGTACAGCAAGTATGTGGTGTTTATTTGCTTCCCTTGCTACACGGGGAACTTTTCAAGGGCAGGACGTGCATTATGTTCACTATTCACACAAGGGTGACTGGAGTTCAGAATGCTCATCAAAAGTAATTATTGAATCATCTAGAATTTTGTGAACTATGTTATTTAAGTATGTTGGATGTATTCCAGAACCCCTCAGATACCAAATCCCCAGAGGCTCAAGCCCCTTATATAACACAGTGTGGTACAGTCAGGCCGCTGTATCCACAGTTCCAAATCTGATGGATTCAGTCAGTTACAGATGGCACTGTGTGCGCTAAGTTGTGTCTGACTCTGTGATCCCATGGACTCTAGCCCACCAGGCCCCTCCATCCATGGAATTTTCCAGGCAAGAATACTGGAGTGGCTTCCTGACCCAGGGATCGAATTTGCATCTCTTGAGTCTCCTACATTGGCAGATGGGTTATTTACTACTAGCGCCACCTGGGAAGCCCAGTTACAGATGGAATTCTGCCCTTAAGCAGGGCTGATACTGTACGTATGTGCCCATGGTGTGTGTTTACTCTGTAAAACCAGATACTGTGTTTAGAAGAATTAAGTAAGCCAATTCTGGTTCCATTTTCCTCTCAAAATTTCTATGGGCTTGTGCTCCTTCTTATTATTTTGTCTTTTGGCATAAATTGCCTTATAACATAAAAGCATATACTGCCTTATAACAATTAGTAAGATCACTCTTTCCTAAGAGCAAATACATGAGTTACAGTGTGTATTTCACCCAAGGGACTTGACTACAGATCTTTGTTTTTTAATGGTTCCATGTTCTTATTTTCTGTTTTTGGCATGTGAGAAAACTAGAGGCATGTGAGAAGACTAGATGTTTCCAAAAAGAGTTTACTGCTGGATATGGAGGTTAAAAGATAGCAGGGTCATGTCCTTATCCAGGGCTGTCCCTACAGGTGTCAGGGGTCTGCACTTTCATAGGATCTTGAGATGGCATTAATATTAGACCTTTAAAAAATGATTTTTAATAAAGTTCAGAAAAGAGGAGTAAGGTGCAATGCACCCAAAGGGCTTCCCTATGTGAGAGTCCTGAGTGGCCTGCTCAGCTTTTACCCAAAGGTGAGGCTAGCTCTCCTTAGGGAAAAATAGTCCTCATGAGAATAAATGAAAGTAAATGAATGAACAAGTGTAGGTGACTGGATAAAATTGAAATAGAAGGGTCTTTAGGCACTGTGTAATATATTATTGTAATATTATAACATAACAGAATATCCTAGACTGGGCAAAAGAAAACTTTGGCAAAATTGTACCAAAGGATTCTGTGGTTTGTGTATATCTGCATACAAAATGTGTAGGTATAAAACATACGTTTATCTATTCTTTATCTCTCTTTTTAGCCTGTTTAGAGAGCACACTGATTTTTCTCCCTTGTTATTGGAGACTGCCTACCAATTTGCACTAAAATGCAGCTAATATCATTTTACTATATTCTATAAAGGTGTTGCTGAGGTCAGTTATCTCAATGTCTGTGTTTCTTTCTTGAGAAAATAGAGGGGAAAAAAATCTTTGACTTGGATAGGAGAGAATGGGGAAGAAAATTGAAATATAAGAGTATTTTTCCTGTAGAGTTCACAGGTCATTCTTCAATTTGAAAATCGAGTTTTACCATTTCATGTTAATAGAATACCGACATTCATAGATTTACATTAAAAAAAAAAAAAACCATAATAAGGGGCTGACACTGGTTTTCTGTGGCATCTCATGAGGTGATACCCTGATGTTACTCCCAGTACCTGTTTGTGGTCCTGTTGAAATGATGCCATTTGTATTAAATTATGACGTCTCAGAAGAACATTTTCAGCAAGGTTAGACAAGAATACTCAAGTTGAAGTGCATTTATGGAAGTCTATAAAGTAGTAAAAACGAAGGGATTGAAAAAAGAAACAAGTTATTTGAATACTGGCTGAATCACCAGTAAACAAGCCTCTGCTCTGCAAAATCAGTTTTGAAAAGAGTACTAATTGTTTCCTAAGCACTTGCAAATTCTTCAAGTCTTCAGGTAAGGGAATAAATGGACAGTGCTGAGCCTTTGCTGGGAGGTTCGCTTCATGCTTGTGCGTTGCAACAATAAAGACTATTGTAATGGAGATATGGGATGATCTCCTGGCAAACCAAAATTGCCAAGAGGGGGAAAATGGTCCTTATGGAACAACTTGTCTTTTGCCAGAAGGTCCTCAATTATTATTGTATTTAGGCATACATAATATATTATTTTTTTGGACAGTAGTATCTAATTGCTTTCGCGTGTAACCCCAGCGCTGCATGTGAGATGGGCCACCTGCCGCAGGTTTACAAAGATCCAGGTGCAATGCAGGGCGAGCCTGGTCGCGCAGGGACCAGTGTTCGAGCCCCCAAGGGAGCTGGCAACGCTCACCCCCGGCGGCGCAGCGTTCCTTCCCACTAACCTCCGTGGGCCCTGATCCCCGGTCGCCCCCTGACACAGCAAAGTGTCAGTTCGCGAGTATCCCTTCCGTCACTAGATGTCACTGTGAGTCAACGGCTAGTGGCGGGGGACCCCGGCGTTTTACGGATCTTCCAGGGTTTCCAGCATGGTCAGTCCCTGCACTTGTGCCCTCCCAGACCGGGGAGCGCAGAGCCGGGCGGGGCCTCCAGGAGGCCGGGACGGCTCCGCGACCAAGCGGGAGGCGAGCCGGGTTCGGGGAGCAGGGCTGGCGGCGCGATGCGGAAGGCGGGCCCGCGCCGCGCTCCTCTCCGCCCCCGCGAGCCAGATGGTCAGGTGCCACGGAGGCGCGGCCCGCTGCGGGCCGGCCGGGGACAACAGGGGCTTGGCGCCTGCGGTTCGCCATCGCCCAGGGCAGGGCTCCACGCGGGCGCGGGCGCCGCGCGGGGCGGAGCGCGAGCAGCCGCGGGCGGGGCGGGGCGGGGCGGGGCCTGGGAGCGCGCCGGCCGCCGGAGGGGGAGGGGCGGGGCGGGGCGGAGCCGCGGCGCGCGCGCCCGCTGGGGGGAGGGGCGGAGCAGGCGCCGAGCGCGCGCAGGCCGGCCGCCGCGAGCGTGGGGCGAGCGTGGACCGCGGCGCGGCGGTGCGACTCCTTCGCCGGCCCTCCTCCCCGCCCCCGGCGAGGGCACCGTGCGGCGGCGCCGGGGCCCGCGAGGCCGGAGGAGGCGGCCGCGCCCGGGCATGGTGGTCTGGGGCAGGGCTGAAGGTGAGCGACCCGGGCCGGCGGCGGGGGTGGGGGCGGGGTGGGAGCGGCCCCGCGTCGCCCGGCGCGGCGGCCTGAGGCGGGGCGAGGGCGGGCGCGCCGGCCCGGGCCCCGCGGCCGTTGGTCTCGCGGCCTGGGCGGCCCGCGGCGCCCGAAGCGCGGCAGCTGCCGGGTTATGTAACGCGTGACCTCCCCTTCCCCCTCCGCCATGGCGCGGCCGGCCCGCCGCCGCCGCCCGCTCTCGGCCGCCCGCGGAGGCGCCGCGCCGACGACCCGCGCCCGCGGCCCTCTCCGCCGCGCCCCGCGCCGGCCCCGCTCGGACCGCACCGCAAACTCTCGGTTGCTGCGCCGGCGCCGCGCCGGCTCTTCAGCCCCGCGCCATTCATTCGTGCGCGCGGGCGGCCGGGCTCGGAGCGTCGCGGCTGGCGGCCGGGGCCCCGCGCCGGACCCTCCGCCCGGCCTCCCGCCGTGGCGTCACCCCCTCCGCCCCGCGGGACCCGGGAATCGGCGTCGGACTCTGCGAAGGCAGTTTTTACTCACTTGTTTTTCCTGCTTACTTATCTGTTGCCTTAATACGCAGGCACCTGTCCCCAACTGTCCTGACAAGCGCCCCTCGCCCACTGCACTCCTTGTGAAATGATTCAGCACCTGTGTGGACGGAGAGGGGCATTTCCCTACACGTTTCCCTGCTGTTTACTGCCGAAACTCATTTGGGAAAGAAAGGTGTTAGTGTATCACTCCTTAGTTGACCCCCCGCCCCCGCCTCTGACTTAAAAAAAAAAACCAAACAGATTGCAGGTGTTGAGTCTACTATTTCTGCCTTCCGCATCTTCAGGTCACGTCCAGCGTAGAGATGGTATCATTTAAATGAGAATAACTAGACTAGCACGTACCATAAAAGAGCTTGTAACTGGCTGGTAAGGACTTTATGTAATTCTGATTGTTAATTCTGTCTGTCTGCCTAGCCTGTCCACTATAGTCTGCAAGAATTAGCCTTTTCCTCTTTAGTGTGGAACGTAGGTAACCTTGAGTACCGTCTACCTGCTTTCCAAATTTCCATCTCTGCTTTTGCACATAGGCTTGTCTTAGCCGAGCAGATGCTCCTAGTGTCTTGCCCCCTCGCTGTACTTCCTAGACTCTGGGAAGCTCACCTGTGTGTTACTGGCTCAGTCGTGTCCGACTCTGCGACCCCATGGACTGTAGCCCGCCAGGTTCCTCTGTCCATGGAATTCTCCAGGCAAGAACACTGGAGTGGGTTGCCATTCCCTTCTCCAGGGAAGCTCACCTAGAGTCCCTCTTTTCCCAGCAATCCTTCCCTGATCTAGAAGGCTCTTCATTCACTCCTTAGGCTGTTTGCCACTTCTCAGATATTATTGATGATTTTCTTTTTATTTGCATCCTGTCTTTAGCTGTAGGTGTTTTGAGGACAGAATCTGTACCAGACTTTCAGAGAACATTACTCCTACTTCATGGTAAACGATTGATACTTAAGATATTTTTTTTTAAAGGTGGGAATCTTTATGATTAATTTCTTTGGAATCTCAAGCAGAAAATACTTTTTCAAAGTAATGTATTTGAAAATGTAAGATCACTTCATCTTCTGCATTCCCATCTTCAAAACTCAGATTCTTCATAAACCCAGCCCCACCAACAAAAAGGTAGTCAGTAAGAAGAAGCTAGAAAGATTACATGTAATATATATTTTATAGTCCTGTCTTTGATAGCTGCTGTAGTAGACAAGAACTTCAGAGTTAGATGTAGACTTAAATCCTGGCTCTGCCTGTTATTATCGTGGACAATTTAAGTTACTGATTTCTCTGATTTTTTTTTTTTTTTTCTCTCATTTGTGTAATGAAGACTTCACTTCCTACCTTGGGTATCTGAGGATTAAATGAGTTCTTAAATGTAGGGCATCTAGTGAGTCCCTGGTACATAGTGGTGCTCCCTAAATACATGTTATTCCCTTTGGTGTACTTCATTGCAGTCCACAACCTGTTAATAGTATGAGCTGGGATGTGCTGAGACAAAGTGTGAGAAGAAAGCTGATCAGAAGAGCTACCACTTCTTGTCTCCAAGTAAATGAACGAGCCCTGAACTAAAGAGCAGTAAAGCTCTTTCTGCTTCTCAAGAATGTATGGGTGTGTGTGGCATATGATAAATGATAAGAGTATGTTTGTAAGTGAAGGAAATACCTTTTAACCTTTTTTTCCTCCTATAATAGTACCCACTAAAGCATTAACATGGATATTTTTAAAAACTGATTTTTTTTCAAAATCAAGTCGGGAATGGGAGATGAGGAAGGAGGAATATTTTAGAGTCTTTTTCAGGGACGATTAGCTTGCATGCTGTTCTTTTAGTGTCTGCTACTGCTGCTAAGTCACTTCAGTCGTGTCCGACTCTGTGCGACCCCATAGACAGCAGCCTACCAGGCTTCCCCATTCCTGGGATTCTCCAGGCAAGAACACTGGAGTGGGTTGCCATTTCCTTCTCCAATGCATGGAAGTGAAAAGTGAAAGTGAAGGCGCTCAGTCGTGTCGGACTCTGTGCGACCCCATGGACTGCTGCCTGCCAGGCTCCTCCGTCCATGGGATTTTCCAGGCAAGAGTACTGGAGTGGGGTGCCATTGCCTTCTCCCTTTTAGTGTCTACTGATAATACGTGGATCCTGGTCTTGGTTCAGGCATCTCAGATGGTTGTGACAGTGCCTTCCCCCGTGACCCTGTTTCTCTTGGTCTTGCTGACTGATCCCAAAGTAAAAAGAGTGGTCTTTTTAAAAACATAAATCACACCGTCACTCTTCTTGATCAAAATCCTCCAAAAAGCTTCCTGACACCCTTAGAATTGAATCAGAACTTTTTGCCATTTCTTGAACAAATCACTCTGTTCCTGTCTTAGGGATGTTATCCCTGCTATTCTTTAAGTTGGCCTACCCCTTCCTCCTGGTGGTGATCTTGCCTTGACAGATGTCTTCCGTTTGTTGCCTAGATGTTATCACATCAGAATTATCCCTTCTCTTACCCCTAAGATGAAGCCAGCCCCTCTCTCTGTCACTTTCGATTCATTGTGTTTGTTTTCTCTTCCTGGCATGTGTTACGAGATAAGATAACGCTCTTCATGTATCCCTTTCCCCCATAAGACTTGTTTGTTCCAAGACTTCTTCTCCACTGGAGGGCAGAGGTCTTGTCTGACTTGTTTGTGGCTCTGTCCCCGGTGCTTAGAAGGGTGCTTGGCACACAGTAGGCTCTTAGTTAAACCTGTTAAGTGAATGAGTGGTGTATAGTTGATGTAAACATTAGTTCTGGAGTCAGACAGCCTGGCTCCTACATTTACTGATTGTGTGGCTTTGGGCAAGTGAATATCTTTTGGTGCCTTAGTTTGCCTTCCCTGGGACAGTAATACCTACTTTATAGGATTATGGTAAGAAATAATCAAGTTAATATATATAAAGTGCTTAGAACGGGCTGTTTCACAGTTTTGAAAGCCAACACTTGAAAACATCTTTGAGTATTCACTTAGGATTTTTGTGTTTTTGCATGAGATAAAAATGCAGTTCATCCAGTTTTATCTTTATTTTGCTGAATTTTTCTGGCTACCAAAGTTATATTTATGGAACTCCTTTTTAAAATAAATACATTTTATGGATGTCTAGAACGGATTTAAAAAGTAAACTGCTGAGAATAGTGACGAGTATTTGGTCTTTAGGTGTAAGTCAGCTTTATTCTTAGATCTGTGGAAGATGCTAAGAGTGATTATCTCAACAGTCGTCCACTGGAGTGGCTTTTATATCTTTTCCTTTGAAGTTCAGCTGGAGATGTGATTGTGGTGTTGAAAGGACTTACTGGAGGCTGAAGACAGGAAAATCCTTGAGATCCAGTTGAAGTACAAGTCTTGTAGTTGGGAAAGAGGAGATGTTTCACCATCTTTAGTGTGTTCAATTTCTGCCTTCTTTCATGATGGGTTCCACACCCGAAAAATGTGTTTGGTTCTTAGATAGAGCTTATAGCGTGCTCAGTCGTGTCTGTCTCTTTGCAACCCCATGTACTGTATGGACTTGACAACCTCCAGGCTCCTCTGTCCCTGGAATTCTCCAGGCAAGAATACTGGAGCGGGTAGTCATTCCCTCCAGAGGATCTTCCTGACCCAGGGATTAAACCTGTGTCTCTTGCTTCTCCTGCATTGGCAGGTGGATTCTTTACCATTGAGCCACTTGGGAAGCCTCAGTACTATACTGAAAGTAAAAAACAGAGTGGCTGTGAGTGTATCGGTGGTCCATCCTCAGGACTGGGTGGCCAATTGGGAAATGTGGAGCCCCAACCTTGCGTCACCAGAGAGTATCCCACTGGTGTCTGTGGCTCCAGGAGAGGCCAGAAGGGCAAGTGTGGCTTCTGTTGAGCGTGTGTCACTTTGGCATCACCATAAAGTCGAAAAATTGTAAATGAAAGCACTCTAAGTTAGGGACCATCTGCACTATACTTAAATGTCTGTGTTTTATAAGTGTGAAGTGTTTTAACAGGGTGATGATATGCAGAATTATTAACTCATTAAAAATGAGTCAAAGCATCATGTGTGTCCCGGTAGGTCAGCTCTGTAGTTAGTTTGAAAAGGCTTAGCATGTCGTAGATGTGAAGCATTAGATTTAGGAAAACGTTACTAGCTTTAAAGTTGCTTAAGGCTAAAAATAGGTTTTCAGGACGCAGGTAAATACATGTGTTTCTGTTGATTGGGGTGCAAGCCTTTATTATTTTTGTTTTTAGTAAGGAGGGATACATTGGTGTAGCACGTTTTTACGCCATGGTAAGCTTTAAGGATTTTTGACATCACCTTGTGGCATTTTTAAAATTTGAAGAGTATCTAAATTCTAAGTTGCTGACTTGTCAACACTTAAGTAGATTCAGAACGCCAGTGCTAGAATGAACCCTGAAGGTTCTGTAGGCCATGGCCCTGTATTTTCCTGGAGAAAAAATGAGACCCAGAGAATTATTTGATGATCGAGGAGAAATAGAACTAGAGTCTAGGGTTTTGTTGGGATTTTTTTGTGTGTGTATTTAAACTCTAAAGCCATTTTTTCTCTGGTACTCTAAATTTCCCCCTTCATCACCGAGAGAAAGACCACACTGTATGTTTAGTATCTTAGGTTCAAGAGGGTAGAGTTGAATGGTATATTTTGCCATATGCATCTGGGATGGTTTGAGAAACTTTTTAAAGACCAATGTGGTCTTATTCCTAAATTAAAAGATTAGTTGGGGATGGGCATGAAGTTGGTTATGATGTAAATAGTTTTTGCTTGAGCCCAGTATATGAGTAGGCAAAATGTTGCTTATTGTTCTCAATCATGCCTGATCAGAATCGAGGCTAAAATGAGCTCTTGGGAGGTTTAATCAGAATATAATAGCTGAATTTCACATTTTCTAAACTCCATCATGGAACAACAGACTGGTTCCAAATAGGAAAGGAGTACGTCAAGGTTGTATATTGTCACCCTGCTTATTTAACTTATACGCAGAGTACATCATGAGAAACGCCGGACCGGAAGAAGCACAAGCTAGAATCAAGATTGCTGGGAGAAATATCAATAACCTCAGATATGCAGATGACACCACCCTTATGGCAGAAAGTGAAGAGGAACTAAAAAGCCTCTTGATGAAAGTGAAAGTGGGGAGTGAAAAAGTTGGCTTAAAGCTCAACATTCAGAAAACGAAGATCATGGCATCTGGTCCTGTCACTTCATGGGAAATAGATGGGGAAACAGTGGAAACAGTGTCAGACTTAATTTTTCTGGGCTCCAAAATCACTGCAGATGGTAATTGCAGCCATGAAATTAAAAAACGCTTACTCCTTGGAAGGAAAGTTATGACCAACCTAGATAGCATATTGAAAAGCAGAGACATTACTTTGCCAACAAAGGTCCATCTAGTCAAGGCTATGGTTTTTCCAGTGGTCATGTATGGATATGAGAGTTGGACTGTGAAGAAAGCTGAGTGCCGAAGAATTGATGCTTTTGAACTGTGGTGTTGGAGAAGACTCTTGAGAGTCCCTTGGACTGCAAGGAGATCCAACCAGTCCATTCTAAAAGAGATCAGTCCTGGGTGTTCTTTGGAAGGAATGATGCTAAAGCTGAAACTCCAGTACTTTGGCCACCTCATGCGAAGAGTTGTCTCATTGGAAAAGACTCTGATGCTGGGAGGGATTGGGGGCAGGAGGAGAAGGGGACGACAGAGGATGAGATGGTTGGATGGCATCGTGGACTTGATGGACGTGAGTTTAAGTGAACTCCGGGAGTTGGTGATGGACAGGGAGGCCTGTGTGCTGCGATTCATGGGGTCGCAAAGAGTCGGACACGACTGAATGACTGAACTGAACTGAACTGAAACTCCATCATTTCTACACTTGAGATTTAAAATGCTTTTCATTGAAGTTTTCAGTTTTATCTTATAGTAAACTTTATATGACTTACTGGCCATTTATTGATATTTTAAGCCTTTCAGAAATTTAAGCTGAACAATCATGAATTTTAAAAATATTTTAATAATTTCTTCTTTAATATTTTTGAGCATGTAACCAAAAAGTCCCTTTTTGTAATGCTTTAGGCCTTAAAAGGGCCTCCCTGGTGGCTCAAGACGGAAGACTTGGGTTCGATCCCTGGGTTGGGAAGATCCCCTGGAGGAGCCTGGCAACCCACTCCAGTATTCTTGCCTGGAGAATCCCCATGGACAGAGGAGCCTGGTGGGTTACAGTCCAAGGGGTCACAAAGACTCGGACACAACTAAGTGACTAAGCACAGGCCTTAAAAAGTGCTTTCACTCGACTTTTCCTCATTTAGCCTCTGTTAAGTCCTGAGACAAGGGGCAGGGCTGTATGTGCTGTTTTATGTGCACCATGTGGTTTTGGCTCTTAACAGCCCAGCGCTGGGGCAGCCAACCTGGCGCCACAGGTTAAGGGCATCAGTCTCCCTTTTTTTCAGATGCCAGCTGCAGGCTTTGGGGCTTGCAGGTCCCCTGCTCTTGTGACCACCTGGCCCCGTATTTGGGAGTTCCATTGCCTCCTCAGAGTTAATCATTTGTTAGAATGACTCACAGCACTCAAGAAGGTGCTGTACTTAGAATTAACATTTTATCATAAAGCATACAAGCCGGGATCTGCCAAATGAAGAGAGGCGTGGAGAGAGGTCTGAGAGGGTCCCAGACCCGGTGCTTCCCTGTCCTCAGGACTCATCCTCCTACCCCGTCAGTTGGTGATTACCAGGGAAGCTTACCTGCATCTCAGAGTCCAGAGGTTTTATTGGGGTTTTATTACATTGGCATGATTGATTGAATCATGGACCACAAGGTCGAATTTCCTTTACAGACCCCTCTTCTTCCAGGAGGTCAGGCTGTTGGCATGTGGCTCAGAGCCAAGCCTCTAATCACTTGGTTGGCCTTTCCAGCGTGGCCTCCCCATCTTGAAATAAGGGGCCACCTGGGAGTCACCTGTTTATATAAAAGACGTGGTCCTGGAGGTCCACCGTGGATAACAAAGAGACTGCTGTCAGCTGTGAAATTCCAGGGGTTTAGAGTCTCCCAGGAAGCTGGGACAAAGGCCAGCCAGATTCTTTCTTAATAGTAGCTAAAGAAGTGCGAACAGATGCGCTTTTGGTACAACTCTGCAGTAGTAACTTGGAGATCTCCAGTAGAGTAGGCTGCATTTGAATATATTTAGGTATGTAGAAAGATCCCCTTCTATTGAAAAATAGCATTTTCTCTTATGGAAATAATGACATTTGAAACCTGGGTTCATTTGAGTTAAGTACTTTTTATAAATTGTGTTGTAGGTAGGGTTATAAACTACATGCCTTTTGGTATTTTAAAAGCACGGTAATTTGGACTCTAAAAAGTTTACTCTTGGTTTCTTTTTGAATTTGTAAATTTAATTTTAGGTTATTACTATTGTTAGCTGAAAAGAGACCTAAGTCTGTGACATGGGATTCTTGTTACTGAGGGGAGGTGGTGGTGGTAGAGTTGTAAAATCTTGTAGCCACTTAGTTGGCACTTTGAATTTTAGATCTTGAGTTGAAGTTGCTAGGTTTACATTGTTGAAGGTTAATTTTTTGGCATATTATTTATGCCCAGTGGAACATCTTATTTTAGATTGTCCCTTAAAGGTTATTACATCCTCTTGGAGCTCACTGGAGGATTTCTCAGAAATAGAATCTGTTAACACAGGCATATGCTATGCTATGCTAAGTCACTTCAGTCGTGTCCGACTCTGTGCAACCCCATAGATGGCAGCCCACCAGGCTCCCCTGTCCCTGGGATTCTCCAAGCAAGAACACTGGAGTGGGTTGTCATTTCCTTCTCCAATGCATGAAAGTGAAAAGTGAAAGTGAAGTTGCTCAGTCATGTCCGACCCTTAGCGACCCCATGGACTGGAGCCCACCAGGCTCCTCCATCCCTGGGATTCTCCAGGCAAGAGTACTGGAGTGGGGTGCCATTGCCTTCTCCTAACACAGTCATAGAACCTAAATAAACTGTCTTGAGGAAGATTTCTAGTGTCTTACGATGAACATAGTAGCTTGGTAAAATGTCCTGTCATCCTAGAAAGTACTGGAGTTGTTTGTGGTTGTTTTTAACATAGGGAATTCTTGTCACAAAGCAAGAGAAAAGAGGCCAGAAAGTAATGCCATGGCTGTTCTAAAACACTCGGTTTTCACTTGCAGCTGCGTTAACATAAGGGTTTGTGAGAGAAGAGGTTTGTGGCCGATGGCGCTGATAGATCTAGACTCAAGTGGGCCTGCCTTATTCTTGAACTGCGGCCACTCAGAAGGGCTTGTTTCTGGTGTGTGGCGCATGTCTGCCGTGTGAGTTCGGAGTTCTAACGCTTTGTGGGTGGCAAACATGAGCTCTTGGTCTAGAGGAGGCTCAGGAGCTGGACCCTTGCCCCTGCGTGCAGTCATTGCCTCCCCCATCGTTGATACTCACAGGTTAAGTGGTTCAGAGGGTAAAGAACCTGCCTACCAGTGCAGGAGACTAGGGTTTGATCCTTAGGTTGGGAAGATCCCCTGGGGGAGGGCATGGCAGGCCACTCCAGTATTCTTGCCTGGAGAATCGCATGGACAGAGGAGCCTGGCGGGCTACAGTCCATGGGGTCACAAAGAGCTGGACATGATTGAGCGACTTTTTTCTTTCCTTCACTTTCACAAAGGCAGGTTCAGACTTCTGATGATTTTGAGGGCCTACTGTTTTATTCCCTTACCTGCCTTGTTCATCTACCACTGGCTCTGTCCATGTGTCAGCCCCAGAATGTTGCCTTGAAGAGCTTTTTTTTTTTTTTTTCTTGAAATCGCTCTTTCATTCCCCTCAGCCTATTAAAATCTTATTCGTTGCCCTTAGCTCAGATCCGCCTTTTCGGTGAAGTCTTGGATCTAGTCCCCAACAAGAGAGCTACCTCCTGCTGTCTTCTTGGGGGTCCGTTGGTTTTTGTCGGTGCCGCTAATGTTGGCTCCAGTATTGCAGGTCTGTGCAAATCATTTTTCTCTAAAAGATAATTTTGAATTGTGGTTTACACTTTATTCATCTTGAAAACTGCAAATTACAGTAAATATTCAGTGAACATGGAGTAAACTATTGGCTCAGGCCTGGAATCTGGGGGGTGGGGTGGGGGGGGGAGGCGAAGGACAGGAAAGCTCTTGTTACCCGTAATCTAAGCCAGACCGCCTCTTGCTGAGCTGCGCTTACTCTGTCGTCAGGGTCTTTCTGCCGGTGCACGTCGTCACGGCATTCTTCCTCCTTGGTACTCTGTCTCAGCACCTCGGAGCTTCGCTGCACTTGTCTCTGTCCCGTGACCACTCTAGGTGCACTGTAGGCAACGCTGGTGCTTTTCAAAGCCTGTGCCCCACACCAGCAGCGTCACTGTTCCCGGGAGCTTTTTAGAAGTTCAGGTGCCCGGCCCCACTCCTGACCTGCCTACAAAGTGAGCAGCTTGCAGTTGGGGCCCAGCATGTGTGTTAACACGCCCTCCAGGAGCTGCTGGTGAAGCCCCACTGGGAGCACAGGCCGCCCTCTTCTCTGGCGGGACGCCCTTTGTTCTCCGGCTGAGTTCGCCCCTGCCTTCTGTGGGGGCCTTGGGAGTCCTTGATTTACTGCAACCTTGAACTTCCTCCAGGTGTCCGTTTGGCTTTCCTGTGAGACTGGAGCTTCTCCTTAGTGAAATCACTCCTCGCTGACTCTCTTTTCTAAAATCATATCATCTCCAGAACATTCTTTTCCTTGGTGTCTTGATCCCTACTTTTGGACATGCTGACTTTGAGAAGCAGGTGGGACCTCCTAGTGGAGATACTTTAATGAGCAGTTGGAGTTCACCAAGTAGAGGGAGGGCATTAGGAAACCAGTTAATGTTGCTACACCCTTGAAAACCAGAGGCGGCGGTTCTTTGTACTTTTATTACCACCGTGTCTTCGTTTGCTTTTCCTTCTATGGAAATCTGTAATTACAGGGAAGAAAATTATTAGTGATTCTTTTAGAACACTTTGTTTTCAAATGACTGATTTTGTTAGATCCATCATTTGCAGGGGGAAGGAAATATATTTTCATTGTTGTGACTAACCAAGAGGATAAGAGAGAAATGTGTTATATTGGATGGTTTGAGATAGAAAATTTGCTTTTAGCAAGATCAGGCTCAAACAGGACATTACAAGTATCTGTTACCCATTTTCAGTTTGAATACAGATTTCCCCTGCTGGCTGAGTAGAGTGTTCCTGTGAAACCTTTCTTAAGCTGAAATGGCCAAAAGCAAAGAAACAGTTACTGCAGGACTGTCTTGCCAACGGGTGCAAAATATAAACTGAGATGCAGTGCAGATGCTCACAGACCCAGTGGCTCGGCCCAGCACAGCGGGGGCTTGACGCCGTGACTGCGCGTGCTTCCTGGAGAAGGTGCCGGGCAGCGCTCACGCTCTTGGTAACGCTCCTGGGTGCACGCTCCCTTGGTAACAGGCTGCTGTGAAGCAAGCCAGATGTGGCTTTTGCTTTCCCATCTTTTTGTAAAAGTGAAAATCCTCTTGGGGTTTCTTTTGGTTAGCAAAAACATGTACTGATGTAGGTTTTTCATAAGAGTAAAGTGGTGCAAAGTAAACTTTTGAAAAAAGGGGGCGAAACCTGTATATCCATAAACTGTAATTCTCTGTCTTATTGCTTGTCTCTCTTTATTTCTGTGCAGTTTATTGAAATAATTGCTTCTGAGTCATAATACCCAAACAATGAAATGTAGGTCCATTCCTTAGGGTGCAGGGTAGCGAGGGACCAGGGTGCGAGGTTGTGGCCAAGACTTAGAGCAGAGTGATGTGGGCGATGACAGAGGATTAACAGCTCTCTGCCCTGTGATGGCGGCAGGGCACAGCTGATGGGCGACTGCTTGTTTTAGGTCATTGAGGGCCCAGGTTCCTTCTGTTTTCTTAGCCATCCCCTGTCTTTGTTCTGTTGGTTGAAGCTCGGTCACCTCAAAGCTGCATTCCAAAAGAGTAAACAACTTCTTTTCAGAAAAAATGGCACAGAGTTTTGTATTCATTACTCTGCTCTCATCTCACCGGCCAGAGCTTAGTCACATGGCCACTCCTGATTCAAAGGAGCTGAGGGAATAGAGCCTCCCTTTGCAGCCCTGCTCACCGCTAAGATGGGTTAGGAGAGGTGTTCTTTTACTAAAAGAATGAATGAATACTGGGAGGCTGTTGTCATTCTGGCACTCCAGAGTTTGGGGGTCCCCAGAACCACCCTCAGGGGCAGTAGCTCACCGGAAGGACTCAGAGCTCTTGGGAGCTGTTGCGGTCGTCGTGGTGGAGACTTACTGCAGTGAACAGATGCAGGTTAAAGCTGTCCAAGGGCATGGGCCACACAGGGGAGTTCCACGTGCAGCTTTGGATGCACCGCTGGAGTCTGAGGTGGGGTGACTTCTGTTAATGACAGTTGACAATACCCAAGAAGTATTGCCAACCAGGGCAGCTCACCTAGTGGCCAGGGTTTTTATTGGAGTTTGGTCAGATAGATGAGGTTGACCTTCTGTCTCTAGCCCCTCAGAAGGTTAGTGACGCGTGGCCTGAAGCCTCCACCGTAAATCTTACTGTTAGATTACCTGAAGTGGCTGTTAACCCTCAGGTAAAAGGAGACATTTATCAGCAGGGCAAGCCAGGGGCAAAGGCCAGACCTCTCACTGAGCAGGGATCATTACTTACTGTTAGAGCCACATCTGTGTGCAGCCTTTGTTTCCTGGACGAATAAACAGAGTAGCATAATACGTGTGCTTTCATCGTAAAAGCCTTTTTCATAAATGGATAGATGCACAGAATCATAATTTTTAAAAACTGTAAGAGACTAGAGTTGGTCAGGCCCCTTTCTCTCCACAGATACAGGAGCTCCTGGCGGCTTGAGGCCAGAGAACCAGCCGCAGGGGCGCTGTTCCTGGGCCTCTGCCTCTCGTGACCGCGGACACACGGTGGGGTCTGGATGCAGGCTGTTCGTGGGGCCCGGTTCCTGCTGCAGTCCTGTCACCTGTCTGCCAGCTGCCGTTTCTGACCCGGACGGTGCCAGAGTCGAAGCATCTCGTGTTGTGGAACCGTGTTAGGCTGGTTCAGTTCAGTGGGAGTGCTGTTTTCAGAAGCTTGTTACGTTAATAGCATTGTTCATTTCTCCATTGGAGATTTGGAGACGTGCATTTGTACAAGATGAGTGTGGTTTTGCACCACAAACCGGCCATGCAGCCTTATCAAACATTTTAGCCCTTTTACCTAGAAGGCGCCTGTGTGTGAAATAATCAGTATTTGGCCTCCCTATTCCATAGATGTATTGTTGAGATAAATAGGAGATGTACAGACCTCCTTGGGAAAAGTAAGACACTGTGGAAATGCAGTGGTAAGATACACTGGTGTGTTGAAATTTTTAATATTTAAATTTAACAATTTAGCATAACATTTAACATAACATTGTTCAACATAACATTTACATTTCAGTGTTAAAAATTTAAGGAATACTGAAGAAATAAACAGTGTCAGTCAACAGGTGTTTTTTTTTTTTAAGAAGGTGGAAATGTGATAATTTTCCCTTCCCTTTTTTGCTCCCTGTAGTTTCTCAGTTTTCTGCAGTAAACATACAGTGCTTTTACATAGAAGGAAAAACTGTTTTTGAAAATGGACGCCTAGCACAACTGAATACAAGCAACCTGGCAAAGTGGTGTATAAACACAGACCATGAATTTGGAGGGCAGTAGAGGATGCCTTGAGAAAAGACAGAGCAGGTCCACTTGTTGAAAAGGCAAATGGCCCCACACATACAGTTTGTTGTTTAGAGAATGCTCTGTATGCTGTAGCCACTTTTAGTGATGGGTTACAGTTTTTTGAAGTCTGTGTGTGTTTGGTGTTGATCAAACTGATATCTTATAGTACAGGAATTGTTTCATTGTACATTAAAATAACTGATAATAGGAAAATCTTTCAGTGTACTGAAGGCGAAGAGACCAGGTTAAAAAAAATTTTTTTAAGAGTTCTGTTAGATTAAGAGTAATATCTGTTCTAAATATCTTGATGTTTTATTTTTGTATATTTTTCAAAGGTATTTTAAATGTATGAAATACATGCTGTGTTAGAATATAAACTGTCAGCTCAATTTAGAATCCCTAAAAGCCAGTATTAGGACTTCCCTGGTGGCTCAGACGGTAAAGCTTCTGCCTACAGTGAGGGAGACCTGGGTTCGATCCCTGGGTCAGGAAGATCCTCTGGAGAAGGAAATGGCAACCCACTCCAGTACTCTTGCCTGGAAAATCCCATGGACTGAGGAGCATAGTAGGCTCCTCAGTCCATGGGGTCGCAAAGAGTCGGACATGACTGAGCGACTTCACTTCAAAAGCCACTATACGGTGAAGACAAAAGAGTGTTACAAAGACATAAAAATGCCCTGCACATAGTTATTTGATTTTTGTTTTTAATACATTGGTGAGAGTCTCTTCAAAGTCGCAGCCTGACTAATGTGTAGGTGGGTCTAGAGCAAAGTTCTGCTTCCCTGGGTTTTGAATTCCAGGAATCTCCATTGTGCTCTTATAACCTCAGTGATCTGAGAATGATCATAGCCTTAGACAGTGAGGGTCTCTATGGTTGAACAGAAACAAAACAAAACCTCAAAACAGCTCTTTGGTGTTGAAGCCTTTCCCATTTAAGGACAAGCGAGAACCCATTGGAGCTACTAGTTGAACTTCGTAGTGACTATCCCATCTGCTCGTATTGTGAGGACAGTACTCGGTGGTGGCGGTGGTGGTGTTCAGTTGCTTAATCGTGCCCAACTCTTTGTGACCCCATGGACTGCAGCACTCCAGGCTTCCCTGTCCTTCACCATCTCCCAGAGCTTGCTCAAACTCATGTCCGTTGAGTCGATGATGCCATCCAGCCATCTCATCCTCTGTTGTCCCCTTCTCCTCCTGCCTTCAATCTTTCCCAGCATCAGGGGCTTTTCTAATGAGTGGGGTCTCTGCATCAGGTGGTCAAAGTATTGGAGTTTCAGCTTCAGCATCAGTCCTTCCAATGAACACCCAGGACTGATCTCCTTTAGGATGGACTGGTTGGATCTCCTTGCTGTCCAAGGGACTCCTAAGGGTTTTCTCTTAACACCACAGTTCAAAACCATTAATTCTTCAGTACTTAGCCTTATGGCCCAACTCTCACATCCATACATGACTACTGGAAAAACAATAGCTTTGACTAGACGGACCTTTCTTATCAAAGTGATGTCTCTGCCTCTTAATACACTAGCTAGGTTTGTCATAGCTTTTCTTGCAAGGAGCAAGCATCTTCTAATTTCATGGCTACAATCACCACTATTTGCAGTGATTTTGGAGCCCAAGAAAATAAAATCTGTTACTAGTTTCATTTTTTGCCCATCTGTTTGCCATGAAGTGATGGGACCAGATGCCCTGATCTTAGATTTTTGAATGTCGAGTTTTAGGCCAGCTTTCTCACTCTGCTCCTTCACCTTTATCAACAGGTTCTTTAGTCCCTCTTCACTTTCTGCCATAAGGGTGGTGTCGTCTGCATATCTGAGGTTATTGATATTTCTCCTGGCAATCTTGATTCCAGCTTGTGTTTCCTCCAGCCCAGCGTTTCTCATGATATACTCTGCATATAAGTTAAATAAGCAGGGTGACAATATACAGCCTGACGTACTCCTTTTCCTATTTGGAACCAGTCTGTTGTTCCATGTCCAGTTCTAACTGTTGCTTCCTAACCTGCATATAGGTTTCTCAAGAGGCAGGTCAGGTGGTCTGGTATTCTCATCTCTTTCAGAATTTTCCACAGTGTGTGGTGATCCACACAGTCAGAGGCTTTGGCATAGTCAGTAAAGCAGAGATAGATGTTTTTCTGGAACTCTCTTGCTTTTTCAATTGGTTCGTGCAGCTCTTTACTGTTTTCCTTGCTGTGAGTGTGTGTATGTTTTTCCTGTATTTTTGATCTTCCATCGAAGAGGATTTTCTTTCTACCTAAGGGATATACTTTCTAATTTTCTTTACTTTGCTGGTGACATTAACCTCTTTTTATTTGCCTGAAAAAGCCTTTATTTCAACTTTCTTGGCTGAATTTTTCTCTGGGTGTAGAATTCTAAGTAATCATTTTCTTTCAGCACGGTTGTCTTCTGGTTCTGTGTTTCTGTGGAAAAGAAAGCTGTCTGTTTCATTACAGTAGTTTGAACGGGATCTCTTTTTCCCACCCATGACAATTTTTAAGACTTTTTTTCTGTCTTTAGTTTTTCATAGTGTCACTATTATATGTTTAGATATAGGTTCTTTATGTTTTTTTTCCCAGTTTGGGACTCATTGGGCTTTTTGAATTTGTAGTTTGATACCTTTAATCAGTTTCAGACTATGTTTTAGCCATTGTTTCTTTAAACATAACTTCTCTTTTTCCTCTTTACCCCCGCAATTTACTTAAATTAGACTTTCTTGTATACATTCTGTGTCTCTTTCCCTTCTGTCCATATGCTCCCTGTCTGGACATTTTCTTCTGACTTATTCCACTTATTCTTTGTTTCCTTTTTTCTGTTCATTACATTCTTAATTTCTAATATTGTATCTTTTCACTTGAGAGTTACTGTCTAGTTATTTCTGATATTTTCCAGTTCTTTACCAATAGTCTGAAGTTTGTCTTTCCCCTCTTTGAGCAGAGTAAACACGACTACTTTAAAGTCTACATTAATTTCCTTTCCTAGAGTCTGTGTAGGTCTGTTTATTTTGTTGTTTCCTCTTGGTTCGTGTGATTGTTTCTTGGTGTGCCTCGTTATCTTTATGTGCCAGATACTGTATCTGCAAGCTCGTGGGTAGAGATACATGAAGTTTAGGCAGCTGTCTCCTCAGAGCATCCAAATTGCCTTCTGCCAGGCGCCGTGGGGCAGCCCCCGGTCACCTGGGTCTGCTCTGAGGCTAGGCTGACCCCGGGCAGGGTGCCCTGGGCTGCCTGCCTCCAGCTGACTCTGACCCTGGGGCCCTCCGTCCAGATGTGAAGAGCTGTGTCCCAGGACGACCCTGAGCCCCCGCTGGCACTCCCTTACTCACTATGTGTGCTCAGCCAGAAGGGAAGATCTCCCGGTTTGGGGAGCTGATATGACGCAGCAGCTCTCCTCTATCAGCTGCCGAGTCTTGGCCCAGTAATTTTTCATTATTTGCTCGGCCTCCTGTGCCTTGAGGCTATCTTTTTAAACACTGTTTTGTCTAGTTTTCCTCTTCCTCAGCAGGAGAGTCGGTCCACATAACCAGGTTTACTATTTGTCATGGAATTTTTTTCAAAGTAGAATTTAAATGTATAAAATGAACTGTATTTCTTGTTTCCTTTTCCCTCTTCTTGGTTTTTATTGAATCCTGGGCCAATAGGAGTTTGCTGTACATGGGTCAAATTACATTTTTGAAATTTGATGAAATTACCTTTTTAGCCCTTCGTTGCTTTTCATTTTCAAAACTTGGTCTGGGATAGCTTTACTTGGGAAGAGGGAGAACCTTTAAAACTTTTCTTTGAAGAAGTTTTGTGTCAGTGAGATCTCCCTTATTAAGCCATCAATACGGATTTTCGTATTGACTTCTTACAATGAGGCTTTTAAATGGTCAGGTGAATTAAACTTTTAAAATGTGTTATTTCCTTAAACTTAGCTTCATTTAGCAGATTAATGGTTTCGTATAATTTTTGTTAGTATTCGTTCTTAATGTACAATGACCAGAATGCCCACACTTTTCACTTGTAAGAGCAGATGTGTGGAGTCAAAGTCAAGAACTGTGGTCACATTTCCCAGACTCCTTTAAGATAGAGAGAGGTCTTGGGGGAACAGACTGGACAGAGTGAGCTTGCTGAGACCAGAAGGATTAAACAGCACTGATGGCTGTCCTGGAACTCCGGGTGAACACACGCCCTTGCTTGTCAGAGACATAACAAACAGCCCCCTCCCCTCCTGCACCCACAGCACCTGGTAGGGCTTCCACTCTGCCGCCTGTCCTCAGAGCCCTTTCCACCTGCCCCTGGTCTCCCTGTGCCCCTGGTCTCCCTGTTGGGGTTCACGCTGAGACCATCTCTGCATGTCTTTCAGGTGCCTTTTAAGAGTAGGCAGTAAAAATCATAATTAGTATAAAGTCAGCAAGTAGATATTATAAATCCTGTATATACTAAGAAAGAAATATTTGAAGGAAAATATCAGGTGATATATGTGAATAAAGTGTGGCTATTTTAAAATGTTATTCAATAAAAGATTGTTTTAAACCATATCAGAACCAGTTTAACTTGGATAACATATAAGACTTCTCCAGTGGTATATGGTAACCATTTGGTATTAACCTATATAGTTACTAAAAGAAAAAAATGGAGCTCATATTAATTTTGTGAAGGATAATGCAGTCGTATCCCACCCAGGATGTAGCTGTTTGAATTAGAAGAATTTGACTTTACAAGGAGCTTCATGTGATGTCTGCTTTGATTTATACGTTTATCACTGCTAAGCCAGTTGACACTTGAGATCACCCAGTTTGGTGGCTTGATGGTGTGGTTGGTCATGTGTTCCCTTAAGGAGAACGCCAGATTTATTAATTTATTATCAGTGATAATCTTTCTGCATCGTGTCCCTTAATTACACTGCTTTGATTGACTTCTTTTAGGGTTTTTGCAGAATAGATAAATTACACTGGGACTGCACTCTTTTTTGGTGTGTATGCTTAGTCATATGACTGCACTCTTAAGTATGCAATATGTAATAGCAAAGAGAGAGATCAGGGGAGTTCCCTGATGGTCCAGTGGTGAGACTCTGCATTCCTGATGTAGGGGGCGCAGGTTCAATTCCTGGTTGGGGAACTAAGATCCTGCATGCCGTGTGGTGTAGCCAAAAAATAAAATAAAAAATTTTTTAAGAATACAGAATTCAAAAGCCATATTTTAGGACAGTTTATGGAGGGAAATATTTGAGGTTCTTTTAACACTAATTAATGTTAACAAGTAAGCACAGTATGTCCATTGGATTTGGTGATGCTTTATGTACGTGGGTGTTAGGATTGATGCTCAGAAATGCATAAAAGTTTTTCCTGTTAAAATTGAAGGGATTTCCCTGGTGGTCCAGGGGTCAGGACTCCGTGCTTCCAATGCAGAAGGTGCGAGCTCAGTCCCTCATCAGGAGACTAAAATCCCACGTGTGCACGGCACGGCCAAAAATAAAAATTAGTGGTAATTAAAGTCTGATATTTCAACTTGATATATCTGCAGGGAGTTTGGGGTGAAGTAGGAGAATGATACGCTTTGGAAAAATTTCCTCAGTATTATACTTTCAACTTTAATGAACATTTGAATTTATTTTACTTTCTCATTGTTCTTGATATTGAAATATAGTATCAATTAGTAGTACAGTTTGTTAAGAAATTGAAGTATTTCTTTTTTCTTCCCCCTAATACAGAAGCTCCACCATGAGACGAGGTGGATGGAGGAAGAGAGCTGAAGATGACTGGGAAAAATGGGTGTGTTTTAAAGAATAAAAATAATTATATTGAACTGTTTAGGTATTCTTCATTCTTCTTTTAGTTTGTAATGTGGTTTAAGGTCTTTTCTAAATTGTAAATCGCTTTAGACACCAACTCTTTGTGTGTATTCACAGTATATTGAAAGCTTAAACTTTGCGAAATTTTGTCCTGCGGAAATAAATGTTCTAGTGCACAGAATTTATTGTATCATCATTTTATCACAGATTTGCTAATAATCCTAGAAAACAGGAAAACATAGACATCCAGTAACAGGGGATTGGTCAAGTAAGTTATCTTCTGTAGCGTAGAAGAGTATGTACCCATCATTTAGCTGTGTGCTGATCTGGCAGGATGGTCTTGTGGTATAAAGGAATATTACATGTGATCCTGTGTTTATAAAACTTCTTGTGTTCTGAGGCACAGAAATAAGCTTTAAAAGTAAGATCCCATAATGTTAGCAGTGAATGGATCACAGCTAATTTAAATTTTCTTCTTTTCTGGGAAAAGAAGAAAAAATTTTTAATGGCATGTGATATTTGAATAATCAAAAACAGTATTAAAGGCATTTCCATTTTGGGGAAAATATATACCACTTCTAGATATCTACAGTTTTACTTTGAAGACTTTATAAATAAATTAAGATTGATAAGTCTTAATAGATTTAGCTTATTATTTCAGTGTTCAGGAAAGGTATAGCTTTCTAAAAGTCTTTAGCAGACGTAATAATCTTTTTACATTCTTTTTTTAGGTTGTTGTTATGAATTTTAGTACTACTATCAGATTGATTAGATCCAGAACTTAACCACTGAATTGCTTATTGTATTCTTATCCACATGTATGGGCAACTGTTGGTTTGTCAACAGCCTAATTTTACTTTTAAGTTTTTGTTGTTAAGCTTACTATACAGAAAAGATAGTGGAAGCCAGTCTAAAATATACTCTAACTGACCACTTGTCAAATTTTAAATTGGTTTAAACTTTGGCATAATTTCTGTAGATAAGAGCAATATTCTGTGATATTACACTTATTCTAGACTTACCTTTTCCCTCTTTTAACATAGCACTTACTGTTATAAGAATGTGATAGAATTTTTCTTTAATTGGAGAGTAACTGCTTTACAATGTTATGGACAGAATTATTAAAAATTCAGTTAACAGGAGAAGTCTCCCTTGACCTGCCTGTTTTATCACCTTGAATTATGCTTTATGTTGTTATTATGCCCTATGTCATCTTTGTATGTTGATCACTATCACAGAGTAAGGTCTTTTTTTTTTTTTAATTTCTTTTTAAAATGGGGAGGTGGGAAGGAAATAAAACTTTTATGATTAGTTTACCTTTTCTTGAATTCTAGGGTGGGTATATGGCCGCCAAGGTCCAGAAGTTGGAGCAACAGTTTCAATCCGACGCTGCTATCCAGAAGGATGGAACTTCATCGACAATTTTTAGTGGAGTCGCCATCTATGTTAATGGATATACAGGTTGACTGCATCTTAAACTTTTTATTTATCTTGTTTTGGTGTGTACCTTTTTTTAGGATTGGGGTGACTTGTTTTAAATTCTGTTTTTAATTATTTATCTTGCGTATAAAAAAGATAGAAGTAAGACCCTCTGCTTAGATACTCCTTCCTCACGCTTCCTTTCCATCTCACCTCTGCTTATTTTAATTTTTATCAAAGCACGTGGTTTTTTTTTAAGTCAGATGACGTTTAAAATGAAAAGTTGTAGTCCTCCTGTTTAAATAGCTCATCACACGTATGGGGCTTTGTAAACTGTGAGCCTCGAAGAGGGGGACCTTGTAGGGACCCTCCCCTGGTGACTCTTCAGCTGTAATTGTCCAGAGGCCCTTTGGGGCTGGTGGAGGGGCGGTAGAGTGGGCGTCAGGTTCTGACCATCCGGCCTTGAGACCGGTGTAAGCCCAGTGGCTGGGATCTGGCTGCCCGCAGGAGAGGTGAGGGCCCAGCTCTCACTGTTGAGGAAGCAGAGTCTCATTTACTCTTGTGCTGTAGTTTTCCTCCTCTGTGTCCCTCTTCTCCTCCTGCCGTGCCTGTTGTCATTGAGTCCAGTGTCTGGAAGGGACCGGGTGGTTTTTCTCTGTGAGTTGGAGAGGAGATTGAGAATTTTAATTTACAGTGTCAGCCGTCAGCTTTCTGTTGTACCGGCCATCCAGGAGCCCACTTTTCTCTCCACTTCTTAGTTGGCTGTTAGCTCCTTGTTTTTAAGGTCTCCGTGAACCACTTCCCTTTGATTGTCCCTTGTCCTGCTCTTGGTGGGGGTGGCTCCTCATGGTTCTGTGGGGCTGTGGCTCCTTGTGTTCACTCACATCTGGCATTTATTGGATCTTACTGTAGTTGCTGGTTTACTAGACAGGAGCGAGAGCTCCATTTCCACATTTCATTACTCTGGTGTCCTTGGTGCCCCTGCAGTGATGTGCGTAACGCTTGGGGTATTTGTTGATTAAAGTTAAGTTTCAGTTAAGCAATAATGTTGCCTGGTTGCATTTTATCAGGCATCATTGACAATTTCATCTAGGAATGCTAACTCAGAACCAGTGCTGCTGCAACTTTGGGAAAATTCACATGCAGCTTTTCTACATAGGCATCTTAGAACATTCAAACTCTACAGACGTTGCTGAGATGCATTATAAAAGACTACAGATATTAATAAAAAGGCATAAACATAACGCTACATTAGCCAGTTTTGGAAGTCCCCAATTTACAGGGGCACCCTTATTTACATTAGAGGAAGAAAAGGGGATGCTTTGTGTGAGGGAGAAGAAAATGAATGTTGTAGCAGTCACTCCCATGGTTGAGAATGTGGAATCCCAATTTACTTTCATCACTGATTTGTATGTGACTGTCAGACATTTTCTCGTTTGGACCTTTTATTATCCCTGCCCTTTCCTTTAAGATAGGGATAATAATAATAGTTTTTATTCTTGGTTTTGTTAGGATTACATTATAATTCCATAAGTAAAGTTCCATTAAGTTGACTTTTTTAGGGACATGCAAGATGTGGTGGTATAATTGTTTTTATAAAAATTTCCACTTTCAGTGACTGCTTTGCAGCTTTATAGATGAAACAGAATCTAAGACCTCTGTGATGACTCAGCAAGTAAAGACTAGTGCTTTGGATTTATTGAGACAGTGGGCATACTGTGTGATAATGTTGACTCTTACTCACGCTCTTCACGGACTGTAACTCATGTTCCAGGTTTCCTTGATTCCTTTAAAGCTCCCCGTTCTGCCATCTGAACTTCTCTTTGGTGACCCCCATCCCTTCCAACATAGTTTTGAACTTGAATTTAGAGATAAGATCCCCCATCTTCTGGCTACTCTGCCTCTGTTAACTTATTCTCTCTTCTCTTTTTCCTCCCAAACAACATCTTTTCCCTTCTAAGTTCACTTCTTTGCTTTCCAACCTTTTTTTTTTTTTTTTAATTAAAAATGTTTTTGACTATGGGTTCACACACAGAAAAAATACAGAGAGAAACCATGGCTCATGTCCTGTTTTCCACAGTGTAATATCTTAAAAAAGATAGCACTCTATCAATCAGGATAGAGTATGGATGATACGGATACAGTCAAGATGCAGAACATTTCACACAAGGATCCTTCATGCTTCCCTTCTGTAACCACACTGCTCCTTCCTTAAGCACCTGGGGACTGCTGGTCTGGCCTCCATTCATGTACTTTTTCAATTCAACAATGTTACATAAATAGAACATAAAGTATGTTACCTTCTGGAATTAATTGGCTTTTTTTACTCAGCTTAATAGTCTGGAGAGTTATCCAAGTTGTTGTGTTTATCATTAGTTTTGTCCTTTTTATTACTGAGCTGTATTCCATGGTATGAATGTTTCCACAGATTAACCATTGACCCATTTAAGAATGTCTGAATTATGTCATCTTTGACAGTAAGCACTCATGTACGCGTTTTTGTGTGAACATAAGAGTGCAGTTGCTGGGTTATATGGTTGTTGTGTGGTTTTTGTTTTTTTTTAAAGAAGCTGCCAAACTCTTTCCCAAGTGGCTGTATGATTTACATTCCCATGAGCAATTTATTGGCAGTTCAGTTTCTCTGCATCCGTGTTAGGATTGAGTGATTTCTGTTTAAACATTTAATAGGTATGTAGTCATATCTCTTTGTGGTTCAGTTTGTGTTCCAGGTGCTCCACATCCTCGTCAGCATTTTGTAAAGACAGGCCGAGCTTTCTGTGTTTAATGTCGGTGTTCTGACGCGCGTGCGTCTCGCGGTGGCTTTCGGGTGTCTGCTGCTGCTAGTGCTGCCCAGCCTCCTTTCACGGGTACTCTGCCGCCTGCCGATCCTCTTCAGTGAAGTGTCCCTACGTGTCCTTTGCCCGTTTTCCAGTTGAATTGCTTGGTTTTTTTTACTGTTGGATTTTGAGAGTTCTTTATATATTCTCGATACTACTCCTTGTCAGATATGTGGTTTGCAAATATTGTCTCCCAGTCTGTGGTTTGTATTTCTCGCTCTTCACACAGTCTTTTGCGGAACAGTTTTTTATTTTGATGGGATCCAATTTATCAACCTTTACTTTTACGGATTGTGCTTTCAAGTCAAAAGTCTGCTTAGTCCTGGATCCTAAAGATTTTCTCCTGCTGCTGCTGCTGCTAAGTCGCTTCAGTCGTGTCCAACTCTTTGCGACCCCATAGATGGCAGCCCATCAGGCTCCCCCGTCCCTGGGATTCTCCAGGCAAGAACACTGGAGTGGTTTGCCATTTCCTTCTCCAATGCATGAAAGTGAAAAGTGAAAGTGAAGTCGCTCAGTCGTGTCCGACTCTTCGCGACCGCATGGACTGCAGCCCACCAGGCTCCTCCGTCCATGGGACTTTCCAGGCAAGAGTACTGGAGTGGGGTGCCATTGCCTTGTCCGAATTTTCTCCTAGTTTTTTTCTAAAAATTATACAGGTTTATGTTTAATACTTAAGCTCATGTTCCATATTGATTATTTCTGTTTTCTGTGACCTGTGGATATCCACTTGGCTCCGGCACTGTTTGTTGAAAGGCTATTCTTCATCCATTTTGTACTTTTCTCAAAAATCAGTTGGCCATATTCGGGTGGGTCTGTTTCTGGGTTCTGTGTTCTGTCCCATTGAAATATGTGTCTGTCCGTTCACCAGTACCACATAATCTTGATCATGGTCCTATATAGTAAGCTGTAATATCAGGTATATTATTGCAGTTTTATTCTTCTTTGTCAAGATTGTTCTAGCTATTTTTTTGAGCCTGTGCTTTTCCACATAAAATTTAGGAGAAGTTTTTCTGTGTCTACAAAATAGGTGCCTTGCTGGGATTTTGATAGGAATTACATTAAACCTATAGCTCAGTTTAGGAGGAATTGACATCTTTGTTAAGTTTTCCAGTCTTTAAACCTTTCATCCCATTTTACTCTATGTTGATTAATTAAGAAATATGTTTTTTATGCTGCTTGTGTGTTAGGAATTGTGTTTGAACAGAGATGACAATGGTGGAGAATATGGATTTTGTGATGATAAAAGTCAATCTCTGAACATTAGATACGGACAGAGGCAAGTGGTGGCAACACAGACTAAAGTAAGCCTTTGAGGTAGAATGGACTTTTTAAACTGGTTTTGGATAAATCGATGTTTTCTAGATGAAAATGGGTAAAGGCATTCTTGTTCTAACCCTCACCTGCATTTTCACCTTGACATTCTCTAATTGTGGTCAGCAGGATTATTCTGATATCTTAGTTCGGTCTTTGTACCTTGTTGTTCTGCTGCTGCTGCTCATGCTCTCACTGTGATGAATAGCTCCTTGCCTCACTCTGTAAACTGGAATCATATTCATTCAAATTCATTAGATTTCCCTCCTTCCCTAAGCTGGTCCATTGTATATACATTTCAGAGCATTTTGGCTAGAAAACAGAACACCTGCGTTTTGTTTTGTTTTGTCAGGCTTTTACATGTATTAAGTTTTGGGGAGTCAGAAAGCCCATTTTGTGTAGTGACCCCTGGGCCTCCTTTCAGCTCTTCCTCCTCCGAGTCTTGATCATTTAAGCCTTGGTCAGATGTTACCTTCTCCAGGAGACTTTCCCTGATCAGCCTTGTCTAAAATAAATTTCTCATCTCTTATCCAGCTTTATTTCTCTTCATAGAATTTACTTGCACTCGAGCTGGTATTTTTCCGACTTCCTTTCTGTCTGCCCAGTGGAGCCCTGGTGGGAGCCCCAAGGGCTGGAAGCTAGCGCAGCACATTGGGAGATCTCAGTAAATACTGGCTGAGCGTGTGAATGAGTGACAGAGTGTCATGCTTGCACATTAGAATGTTAAAATGTGTTCACTCGTATGCTAATGCAACTCCATTTTCTTAAGTCTCTAGGTTTTAAATAAGACGCTGGCCACACTCTAGGCTTCAGTTCAATTCAGTCGCTCAGTCGTGTCCGACTCTTTTCGACCCCATGAATCGCAGCACCCCAGGCCTCCCTGTCCATCACCAACTCCCAGAGTTCACCCAGACTCACGTCCATCCAGTCAGTGATGCCATCCAGCCATCTCATCCTCTGTCATCCCCTTCTCCTCCTGCCCCCAATCCCTCCCAGCATCAGTCTTTTCCAATGAGTCAACTCTTCGCATGAGGTGGCCAAAGTACTGGAGTTTCAGCTTTAGCATCATTCCTTCCAAAGAAATCCCAGGGCTGATCTCCTTCAGAATGGACTGGTTGGATCTCCTTGCAGTCCAAGGGACTCTCAGGAGTCTTCTCCAACACCACACAGTTCAAAAGCATCAATTCTTTGGCGCTCAGCTTTCTCCACAGTCCAACTCTCACATCCATACATGACCACCAGAAAAACCATAGCCTTCACTAGACGGACCTTTGTTGGCAAAGTAACGTCTCTGCTTTTCAATATGCTATCTAGGTTACTGGATTGTAATCTCTGGGAGATGGGCCCTGGGTGTGTTTATCTTGGTGAAAGCTTGGGTCAGCTAGTATTTCAGATCTACAGAGCTGTAATTGCTCTTCTGTGAGGTTGGATCAGGATAGTTAATACGGAAAGAAGTGTTTGGGTAATTTTCTGCCTTTTTCAGTAGGTGGATCAGAGACCAGGTCTGGGGACTTTGGCGCTGCTGAATTCTGTGGAAAAATGGGGCAGGCAGAGACATTCTGCAAATATGACTGCAAAATAAAATGGGAATATACACATATAACAGACTGACGTTCTAAGTGGTAGAGATCTGTTTGAAAACTGAACCTTAACATTGATGTTTTCTGAGCATACAAATGTGACTTAGGGACAGAGTCCATTAATGCTCTAATTCTTTTGAAATGAATGCCTTCCAGGAGTTGTTTTCTGTGGATACATACATGCTGTCTCCTCCCATTTCCTGTGGGACTCTGATCTTGTGAATCCAGGAATGGAGGAATTTAACCTCCTATGTGGGAGAGACTTACTGTGTTAGTTTATACCATTCCCTGTAATTTTGCCAGAGTCTGAAAGGTATTTGCTCCTATTAGAGGTTCTTTAGGCTTTTGAAACTTTTCTTCAGTTTTTGTTTGGTTGAGTGTATGTGGCTTTTAGTTGACTTTGGTAGTAAGTCTGATGCACCTGCTGAGAAGAGGGGTCAAGAGAGTAAGCATGGTTACTGGAGAAAGTAATGATGGACAGGAATCAGAAACCAAGGGTCTGCACAGTAGTTGTGTGATTGTGGACACATCCTCTCATTCCTCAGCAGTAAACAGAATGCTAAATTATCTTTCTAATTTATAGCACTGTGAGACTCAAATGAAATACTGAAGGGTATTAACTACTGTAAGACCACAGGAGGTATAAACAGCTATTGGCTTACTTCTTTCTATCATGCATGTGACACGGCCAGTATTTAGTCAGGCTCTTTGGATGTGCAGAGTGAAATGGTGTGCATAGAGACTGTTTTCTCAGTAAAGATCAGAGAAGACGTTGGTACAAGATTGTAAAATTTATAGAACGTGTTTGTTTATAGGATATGTTTTAGCCAAGTGAGCAACCTTTGTATAAGCTGTGCCCAGAGGCTTGACAGTGGTCTTCAGTGGCTATTCTGATGTTACGTGACGGCATTTACTGTGGTGGAGTCTCACATGTGGGGCTTTTACCTTTTCTATACTTAACTTGTTTCTTAATATGGTTGGTTTTAGTTAATGTTAAAATTTGATTGCTTACAGAATATTCCCGAAGAACGTTCTGTAAAATTAACAGTAGGAGTATTACAGAATATAGTTGTTAAAAATTTGCAGAGTATTCTTTATAAAATATTTGTAAGTTTTAAAAATTGTACCATTCTGTTCAGTGAGAAATATAGCTTAGGTAAATTATTTTCTAGTTGATCACATGTTCTTTGATGTTTCTTGTGTTTTGTCAAGCAAGGATACATGTAACAGAGAGAGGAAAGTCTCTGTGTTGTTCACCCTGTAAGAGACAGTTTGGAGCTTGCTTTCAGATTTGTTAAACCATGAAACGCTGCCCGTTACAGTCCTCGTACCTGCAGTTGGTCTCCTTTGTAGAGACATCTTTCAGGATGCTGAAGGAGCTCAGAATTTTGGTTTAAAAGGAGGTTTCGTTGAGATTTTAATTTGTATTTCTCTAATGATTAGTGATGTTGAGTGTCTTTTCATATGCTTGTTGGCCATAGGTACATCATCTTTAAAGTCCTTTGGCCATTTTTAAATTGATATTTTGTTCTTGTTGAATTTCCATTGTTTTTTTATATAGTCTGTTCACCCAGTATTAGAGTGATTTCGGTCTGCAAATATTGTCTCCAGTTCCACAGGCTGCGCCCTTTATGCACAGAAGTTGTGCGTTTTTGTGTAGTCTAATTTATCTGCTTTTGTTTTGTTGCCTGTACTTTTGGCATTGTATCTAAGAGATCATTGCTGAGTCCAGTGTCATAAAGCTCTTCCCCTATGTTTTCTTCCCAGAGTTTTATAGTTTTAGGACTTTCATTTAGGTCTTTAGGCCATTTGAGTTATTTTTTGTGTATCAGCAAATGAGTTGGGTTTTTTATTTATTATTTGTGGCTGCGCTGGGTCTTTGTTGCCTTTTTTTTGCACAGGCTTTCTCTAGTAGTGGCGAGCAGGGTCTACTCTTTGCTGCAGTGCACGGGCTTTTCATTGCAGTGACTTCTCTTGCTGTGGAGTGCAGGCTCTAGGCGTGTGGGCTTTGGTAGTTACGGCCCGCGGGCTCCGTAGTTGTAGCTCGAGGGCCCTAGAGCGGGCAGGCTCCAGCAGTTGTGGCGCTCAGGCTTAGCTGCTCTGGGCATGTGCAGTCTTCCCAGACCAGGGATTGAACCATGTCCTTTGCATTGGCAGGTGGATTCCTGTCCACTGCACCAGCAGGGAAATCCCCACATGTGTTTCTTATTGACCCTTTTCCCCCACTAATTTTGTCTGTTCTGACTGTCCCTACATAATCAACATTTAAATAGTGTACCTTGATGTTTTTGGTCTTCATTTAATGAAAGTGCATTTTTTGTACCCTAAGTTGGTTTCTGTTCTTTTCATTAGCATGTGACGTTTAAAGCATTCCCAGTACCTCCGTAAATAAAACCTGCACAGAAGTCATGCTTATCCAAATTATCCAGAACATGCTTGTTTTTGTGGTTTTGGTAAGAATAACATCGCAGTGACATTAATAATCTTTCAAAGGACGTGTGATGCCAAGACTATTGTTGAATTCCAGTTTTGGAATCACCAGTAGTGAGGCTTGAGTGAGATAGAGTATGAAAGTGCATGACTGACTAGGTGTTGCATTAATTTGAATTCTCTGTCCTCAGTTCTTTTTATCTGCTTATGATTATAAAACAGGAAATGACAGTTTCATTTTATTCAGCAGAGAGGTGGTGTGTTTTAATCAAATTGATATATATATATATATATATATATATATATATATATATGTTGGTGCTACTAGAATGGACACATATAAAGTGTCTGCTGACTATAGGAAAGAAGAAATATTTTCAAGTTTAATTCCTACTGTGGTTATGTGTAAAAATGTTCCCTTGTTATTTTGTGCAGGAATTATGTATTGGGGCTTCCCAGGTGGCTCAGTGGTAAAAGAATCCACCTGCCAATGCAGGAGACACAGCTTCAGTCCCTTGGTTGGGATGATCCCCTGGAGGATGAAGTGGCATCCCGCTCCAGTATTCTTGCCTGAGAATCCCATGGACAGAGGAGCCTGGCTGGCTGGCTACAGTCCATGGGGTCACAAAGAGCTGGACATGACTTGGCAACTTAGCATGCATGAATCATGTATTGAGAACACATACTCTTATTTCAGGATATGCCAAGTATTGTGTAAATTGCTGTTAAGACATTTTGTTAAATGGCTTAGGGAAACTGTCAACTAATCTTAAATTTCTATATCAAATATTTAGAATTATTGCTAGTAAAAGTCGTGAATTCCACGATTGCCCAGTTGCTTTGTTAAGAGGTTTTCTGAGCTATTGCTCATATATCATGATAGCTTCTGCCCACCGCTGCCTTTCCTCATAGTGAAGCTGGAGTTGAAAATAATAGGTTACACTTTTCAAATCTGTCTTTGATCTTCTGGCTGGTATTTTCTTTTAATTTGTTTAATTTAGTTTCTTTTTTGTTTTTAAGAGATCCTTTTATTTATGTACTTTTCGGCACTGCTGGGTCTTTGTTGCTGCCTGGCTTCTCCCTAGCTGTGGAGAGTGGGGGCTGCTCTCTCGCTGCTCTTCGAGGGCTTCTCCTTGCTGTGACTTCTCTTGCTGTGGAGCGTGGGCTCTAGTGTGTATGGGGTTTGGTAGTTGTGGGTCCCAGGCTTTAGAGCACAGGCTCAGTAGTCGTGGTGCACGGACTCACTTGTTCCACCGAATGTGCAATCTTCCAGACCAGGGGTCCAACCCATGTCTCCTCCATTGGCAGGTGGATTTAACCACTGAGCCGCTGGGGAAGCCCTACTGGCTGATGTTTTAGTGGACAGTTTGGGAGTTGATGTTGGCAGTCCAGGGTGTGTGATGGTATACATATAAGCACACTTAAATATATAATGCATACATGTATAGTAATGATAATGTTGATAATATTGCTTATTGAGGGAATAATATAAGTGAAGACCCCTTGAATCTTTGATCCCCTTAACAAATACTATTTACATGCAATAGTGTCAGATGTAGAACTTCCTTTATAGAGGACAAACTAAATGAAGCAGGAGTCTGGAAAAAACATATCATAAAAGATGGTGTATTTTAACCAGGTCATTACGTTTTTCTTTTTGGTTGTAGAATTGACTTTGTAATACTGATTTTTCTTTTCCTTGGTGGTGTTTGATGTAACGGAATGTGAGGCAGTGATAGAGAATTTGTCCAAAAGCAAAATAAGCTCCTTACACTTTAGGTCTGAAAGGAATGTTAGCGATCACTGGCTCCGCTTACCCCATTTGGCCTCCACACTGAGCCGCAGGTGGCAGGAAGCCTGTGTGGGCTCACCCCGCCAGCGCCCACAGCCAGGCTGGCACTCAGGACTTCCCACTTCTTGCGCTGTTTGCCCTGTACCACATTCTGTTGCCATGAGTAGAGACCTTGCTTGCTTTTAAGTACTTTCTGTTGTGTGATGTTAAACTTCTTCTGTTTTGTACTTGTTACATGTATTAAGCATTATAGTTTATTCGATAAGCAGGATATGTCAGTTGTTGACCTACCTTTTATGATGTCTTGCTAATTTATATGTATTTTTTCCATCATTTACATTATTCTGCTTTTTGTTCCTTTATCTGTAAAACTGGGCATAATATGACCTGCTTTGCTTTTAGTCTCCAGATTTTGTTTGCTGGAGATAATGGTTTTAGTGTCTAGAATTGTATGATAGCTTTGTAAGGGATCTTAACTATCATCCAGTCTCACCTCTCATATTGATTCTTCTAGTCTGAGAGCATGACATGACTGAGCGACTTCACTTTCACTTTTCACTTTCATGCATTGGAGAAGGAAATGGCAACCCACTCCAGTGTTCTTGCCTGGAGAATCCCAGGGACGGGAAGTCTGGTGGGCTGCCGTCTATGGGGTCGCACAGAGTCGGACATGACTGAAGCAACGCAGCAGCAGCAGTCTGAGAGCATGGTGCGTCTTCCCATCATTTCTGTCATATTCAGTTTCTTTCATCAGCATCTTACAGTTTTCTGAGTACAGGTCTTCTGTCTCCTTCAGTTCAATTCAGTTGCTCAGTTGTGTCCGACTCTTTGCGACCCCATGAATCACAGCACACCAGGCCTCCCTGTCGATCACCAACTCCTGGAGTTCACTCAGACTCACATCCATCAAGTTGGTGATGCCATCCAGCCATCTCATCCTCTGTCATCTCCTTCTCCTGCCCCCAATCCCTCCCAGCATCGGAGTCTTTTCCAGTGAGTCAATTCTTCGCATGAGGTGGCCAAAAGTACTGCAGTTTCAGCTTTAGCATCGTTCCTTCCAAAGAAATCCCAGGGCTGATCTCCTTTTGGATGGACTGGTTGGATCTCCTTGCAGTCCAAGGGACTCTCAAGAGTCTTCTCCAACACCACAGTTCAAAAGCATCAATTCTTCAGCACTCAGCCTTCTTCACAGTCCAACTCTCACATCCATACATGACCACAGGAAGAACCATAGCCTTAACTAGACAGACCTTTGTTGGCAAAGTAATGTCTCTGCTTTTGAATGTGCTATCTAGGTTGGTCATAACTTTCCTTCCAAGGAGTAACCATCTTTTAATTTCATGGCTGCAGTCACCATCTGCAGTGATTTTGGAGCCCCAAAAATAAAGTCTGCCACTGTTTCCACTGTTTCCCCATCTATTTCCCATGAAGTGGTGGGACCAGATGCCATGATCTTTGTTTTCTGAATGTTGAGCTTTAAGCCAACTTTTTCACTCTCCTCTTTCACTTTCATCCAAGGATCAAACCAGTGTCCCCTGCATTGCAAGGTGGATTCTTAACCACTGGACCACCAGAGAAGCCTTTATTGGGAGTTTTTAAATTACTGATTCCATTTCAGTGCTAGTAATTGGGTCTGTTCATGTTTTCTGTTTCTTCCTGGTTCAGTCTTGGGAGATTATTCCTGTCTGAGAATTTGTCCATTTCTTTTAAGTTGTCCATTTTATTCATATATAGCTGCTCACAGTAGTCTTTCAAGAGTCTTTGTATTTCCATGGTGTTCATTTTAACTTTTTTCATTTCTGGTATTATTTGTCTTTATGATTTCTTTCTTTTTACTAACTTTGAGTTCTGTTTGTTCTTCTTTCTCTAGTTACTTTAGGTGTAAGGTTAGGTCGTTCATGATAAAACCCTTACCAAAATTCCTCTTAAGGAAACATGTTTCTTCTTCTAAAGACCCAAACTCACTGAATTAGTAATTCTAATAAAAGCACTCATTTAAATGCTTGGATTTGTATTGTTTGTGCTTAAAGACAATCTGTTGCTTGAATAGCCGAGAAGATACACAAGCTTCCTGTGGATATCACCTCCAGTAGCTGTTGCTATGGGAGATGTGATGCAGAGTTTCCTTGCAGCTCAGCTAGGAGACCTGGGTTCAATCCCTGCATTGGAAAGATCCCCTGGAGAAGAGAAAGGCTACCCACTCCAGTATTCTGGCCTGGAGAATTGCACGGACTCATGCGGTCTCAAAGAGTCGGACATGACTGAGTGACTTTCACTTTCCTTTCCTTTTCTTAGGATAAAAATAAAAAGAAATAGAAGAGCTATTGAAAATAATTAGTTTAATGTGATACTAGTAATGCCAGTCATAACATAACTTTAGTGAGTCAGACATTTTTATGGGAAAGCATAAGCCACATTGATTCATATTTAAGATATTTTTCTATAGTTTTATTAAGAATAAAATAATTTGAAACAGAATTGGGGATAAAACGGTGCTTCTTGGTTGGCAATTCTTTTTTTTTTATTTTGGTTTATTTTTTGGTTTTGATGCAAGTTCGTATTAGGAAACCAAGTAAGATTATTTTAACCTTTTTCTGTTTTCTTAAATAAAAGTTTAGATAGCTTCATAGGAGTAAAGTCTAACAAGCCCTATGGTAAGTCTGCTCATAGTAGGTGTTTTTAAACTGTGGTAAAAATCCCTACCGTTTCTAGCACTGCAGTGTTGCCAGCATCAGATTCATTACCTGAGGTGCCTGTCTGCTCTTCTGGGCATCTCTTGTCAGTAGGTGTTTTTGTTTTTGCTTTTCTAAGATTTTTTTTTTTTTAATGTGGATGAGTTTAAAAAAAATAATTTTACTTACTTTGGCTGCATTGGGTCTTTGTTGGTGCATGGGCTTTTCTCTAGTTGCAGGGCATGGGGGCTCCTCTCTGGTTGTGGTGCCCGGGATTCTCATTGTGGTGGCTTCTCCTGCTGTGGAGCGTGGAGTCCAGGGTGGTGGGCTTCGGTGGTTGCGGCTCCCGGGCTCCAGAGCGCACACCCAGTAGGTGTGGCGCACGGGCCTAGTTGCTCCATGGCATATAGGCTCTTCCCAGACCAGGGATCGATCCCAAGTCTACTGCGTAGGCAGTAGATGGGTTCTTTATCCCTGAGCCGCCAAGGGGCCGTGCTGAGCAAGGCCGAACAGCTCTCTCTCTTTGCGATTTTCCTCCCAGCCTCGTTTACTGACAGCACAGCCAAGGAGAAGGTGAGCCAGTGACGTGTTCTTTAAATCATCCAGCTGACGGGATTGTTCAGCTAGCGCTCTACTTGTACTTTCTTATATGTAAAACTTTCAGCGTGTTTTATTATTAATTTTACAGATCCATCTGCCGAGGAATTGAGAAAGCTAATGATGTTGCATGGAGGCCAGTATCACGTGTATTATTCCAGATCCAAAACAACACACATCATTGCCACAAATCTTCCTAATGCCAAAATCAAAGAGTTAAAGGGAGAAAAAGTAATTCGACCAGAATGGATTGTGGAAAGGTAAGTTTAATTTTTAATTAAAGCATTTTTAGAAATTGGAATGCTTATTTGTATTATAAACCCTTACCTAACCTGCAGTACCTTTTAACTTAAGGGTGAAGAAGAATCAGTGTCTTAAACAACACTGCTCTGCTCCTTGGGTGGCTCAGTGGTAAAGAACCCGCCTGCCAGTGCAGGAGACACAGGTTCTATCCCTGGGTCAGGTCGATTTCCTGGAGAAAAAATGGCAACCCACTTTAGTATTCTTTCCTGGGGAACCCCATGGACAGAGGAGCCTGACGGGCTACAGTCTATGGGGTCGCAAAAGAGTCGGACACGACTTAGCAACTGAACGACAGCTGTACTCCTCAGCCTTGCATAGTAGTTCAGGTGCCTATGGTCTGATGTTAGTGTTCCTGCATCCTCAGCTCCCAGGACTTAGGGGAGATGACTCAGGTAAGAGCAGGAGGCAGTGATGGAAGGGCTTGACCAAGCGTGTTACTCATTCAGCAAATGTCTGTGCACCTGTTATCAGTAGACAGTGCTCTTTGTACTTGGGAAATACACCATTGAGCAAAGCAGAGCACCTCCCCTGCTTCTGGGAGCTTCCATTCTACTGGGGGAAACAGATAATGAACAATATGTGAGTAAGTTGGAGACGACTGAGCGACTGAACTGAGTAAGTTTATATCATATCTCTCAAGGCTATGGTTTTTCCTGTGGTCATGTATGGATGTGAGAGTTGGACTGTGAAGAAGGCTGAGCACTGAAGAATTGATGCTTTTGAACTGTGGTGTTGGAGAAGACTCTTGAGAGTCCCCTGGACTGCAAGGAGATCCAACCAGTCCATTCTGAAGGAGATCAACCTTGGTATTTCTTTGGAAGGAATGATGCTAAAGCTGAAACTCCAGTACTTTGGCCACCTCATGCGAAGAGTTGACTCATTGGAAAAGACTCTGATGCTGGGAGGGATTGAGGGCAGGAGGAGAAGGGGACGACAGAGGATGAGATGCCTGGATGGCATCACCGACTTGATGGACGTGAGTCTCAGTGAACTCTGGGAGTTGGTGATGGACAGGGAGGCCTGGCGTGCTGCGATTCATGGGGTCACAAAGAGTCGGACACGACTAAGCGACTGAACTGAACAGAAGGGGAAAAAGATGAGGATAGTGTGGACCTGAAGTTCTTGGAGAGGAGAGCAGTTTGCAGTATTATTAGTACCTGTTTTTCAGTTGTTCTGGTTTCTTGGCTGTTGGTTTGGAATTGGTATGTTGTAAATCAGTGGTGACCATTCTTAGTAACTTTCTAACATAAAATACATCATCTGAAATTTGAGGATGAGCTAGAACTTAAGTGATTCACATATAATTTATATGAGTGATTGAAAGTTAAAAGTGAAAGTATTAAAATCATAATTTTATGCATGAATGGATTGTAATCAGTATGTGAGAGAATGGTCAGATTGTATAGTGGAGTGTTAATGACACAAACTTAGAAATTATTTAGGTCAATTGCCAAAGCTTTTTTTCTTACCCTAAATTTCATTAATTCTGACACCTTAATTTATTTGGTAGATTTAGACTTGTTCAGGTCTTCTATATTACAGATATCAGCATGAATTTGCGAGAGTCAGTGCATTGTGGAAAGGCTGTCCCTGGGCTCTGGAAACAGACCTGAGTTCATGTTCGGGGTCCTTGTCGTCTTGGATTGTAACAGGAGCAGGGGTGCAGCCATTCTGAACCTTGTCTCCTCATTTGTAAAAGAAGATCACTGTCTACCTGTTATGGTTATGTGAAAACTAGAAATAACTCATGCAGACTACCTGGCACAGTGCTTCCCATGTTATAGAGACGTGATATGGAAGAAGCTGCTGCTGCTATGATATTTTATTTGTATTCTATAAACATGACCGAGTATTAGAAAAATCAATTCCAGAAGGTCAAAGGTACATTTAGGGGAAAAGTGCATTTGGCTTCCAGAAAGCCAAATTATTCATATAGACTAGGGTTTTTTAAATTTAAGTCTTGGTGTATTAAGTTGAAGACTCATCCCTGGAACATGCTGTGCTGTGTTCCAAGGACCCAGTCACTGTTCATTATATAGGATTTATCCACATGGCTTTTAGTGGTATGTCTTCTTAAAAAGGAGTTGTGAAGTTTTCGTATGAGAGGTTAGTATCATTTCAGAGTTCCTCTGTGTGTGGACACTTACACAGTCGTTTCATTGGCTGGGGCTGGAATTTTGATCTGAGGATGTTAGTTTGGCTTTGGGGAGAATAGGGGAGATCGTGGATGGTAGGAAAGGGAGGTGAGGAGGGCCCTGGCTGGGTGCAAGCTAACATGTTTAGAAAATGGTGGTCTTCATGACAGCTCTTTCTTTATACTGGCTCTTTTTTGCTGAATGCAACTAGAGGGGTAATTCAATAATAAACGCAGCTGAGGCAGTTCCAAGTTATAAAATACACCTTCAGACCTAATGATCTGTTTTTAAATAACTGAAGTGACTTTGGAATCATGATTATGTGATGTATCTGCTCTATGTACTAGATGAGAAGGCAGGACTGATAAGGTTAACTGATTTGCCCGAGTGACAGAATTCAGAATCCAGATTTCTGACTCATCATTGGGTCTGCTCTTTGCCATTTAAGTTGTTACAGGAGAACTGCCTCATTCATCTCTCTAGAAATGGATTAGTCAGCTCTGTGCTCTAATATATGACATAATGCCTGGTGTCTGTGATGTCATAAGCATGGGCTTCTCCAGGGTAAATCAGAGCCATTTGCTTCCATGCTCTAATCCCAGTCTTGTTCATCTCTTCTCCACTGCAGGGCTTTAATGAGACTTTATTATACTTAAATATTTGAACATTATATTAGCTGTTTAAAGGATGATATATGGTATTCTCTTCTATAATTGGTTTTCCTATTTTGGGTTTGAGCAGTTTGAAAAGTGACTAACACTTCTAAGTGTGCAGATTGCTTTGATTCAAATTCCCTGGTGCCTCTGTAGGTGCCATTAAACCCGAGTTAATACAGGCATGATTACGAGGTCACGACTTCCAAGAGGCAGGGGAGTCCTGTAATGAGAAGCCTGTGTGCATTAGTTTAAGTTCTGAGTTCTGTAACTGAAGGCTTTGTCTTGTGAATCTTACGGTTGTATATGGTATAGTATGAGTTTGTGATTTTCACATTTTTGTTAATCCCTTTCTGCAGACAATTTGATGTGGAAATTTGAAATGTGAAGTAGTTACGGAAGCCGCTCTGGCTGCCCCTCTGGCTCATCAGGGCAGAGCACAGTAGAAACCGTGGTGCCGTGGTGCTCCAAGTCTGTTCTGTTCTTGTCGTCCGTTTTGCGTTCCGTCTCCCATGGCAAGAGAGCCTGGTTCTCCCGGGCTGGGCTGCAAGGAGAGAGGTTCCCGTTCACGCCAGCCCACAGGGTCTTCTCCTAGTCAGTGCGCCCTTCCTTCCTGAGCTGCGCATGCTCGTGTCTGTCACGTAGCTGCAGTGCCGTGACGCCTCACACTTCATATGGAGTAAAACTGTTTCTAATTACACTCCACGTAATTATTAGAGTCTTATTCAGATCAAATATAAGTTGACTTATAAGTTGACTACAATTTTATCTCATGATTTTCCCCTTATGTTTTTGTGTTTTGCCTCAATTCTTAATAGAAAATATGCATGATTCTTGTTTCTGGTCTAGATTTGTGTTTAAAAAAAATTTATCTTGAGTATTTACTTTTTTCTCTCACAACACTACAGAATTCTTCTCAAATTATTTTTACTTGGCCAACTACTCAGTACACACATTTCAGTCCTCCCCTCACCCCATGTTGTAGATAATATTTATAAGAAAATATATTCTTGGTTTTCAGGAGCTAAAGAATGACTGTGAATAGTTTAACTCTCAGTATTTGTAGTGAAAAATAAAAAGCAGTTTGGGCCCTGTAGGATAAAGGACAACAAGTTATATATATATGTGTTCTTACCTGTTATTTCCTTTTCTGAGCTTGTACAATCTTTGCGAGTGGTTGGAAAGCTTAGGTGATCAGAAAGGTGGGGACAAAGGCAATTTTAATGTTGAATGAATGAAGAATTTTTGTTTAGTGGTAGAATATAAGGCAAAAACAGTTCGTTTTTTCCTTAGCCCATAATTCACTCCTTTCTTGTCTTAAATTCACTTTTGAATGAGGAAGAAAACATACCTGAATTGGATGGGCAGGTGAATACACGGCATTAGGGGTTTTCTCATAGAGAATGACTGGGACGTTGACTGGAGCCATATGGCATTTGATGAGCAGAATTGCATCATCTGAAGAAGATAGTATTGCTACAGTGATACTACAGAGTTTGGAATGGAAATCATCGTAGTGACTTTCATATCTTGATTTCTACAAAATTTTCCAGATTCTGGTTATATGTGTCAGCATAGGAAATGATTTAGAGGAGTGTTAGAAGCAAAGTTCTACTCTAGAGATAAGTTTACTGGGGCTAGAGGACAAACCAAGAGTTAAGAGTCCCCAAAGTAAGTAAATATTTCACATCCGTGAATATGTGTCTGATACAGTGAATAAATATATATATATTATATATATATATACACACATATCTTTCATATATACCAGAGTCTATTTTCAGTGTATGAAGGAAGTCCACTGTTTAAAGAAATCATGTAGTAATATCTTTTGGTAAAGTGAAACTCCTTTTGATCTTGAAATTTGGATTTTGGTATTTGGTATTCAGCTTTTTTTTTTCTTAAAAATAGTAGAACATAAACAGTTCCTTTGTGCTTAGGATAAGCAGTGAAATTAGACAATGTTACAAGTTAATCCCTGAGAGATTTCTTAGAAGAAGATCTTTTAAAAACATACCTTCAGAGAATGCTTTTGCCATGTCTGTAGCTGGACAGACGGATGTCATGACAGTTAGGAATGTACAATGTATGTGTAGTGGTTTGGGTTTGAAATGTAAAAAATTCCTTGTCTAACAAGATGATGATGCGCTGGGCTTTAGTTGCTTTTGCTGGGCATCTCTGAGGACGTCTGGTGAAACCTGCAGTATTAAAATTGGCGCTCTTATCAGTCTCCATGGGCTGAGAGCCTCAGGTTCCGCCAGGTGACCTCAGTCTTCACAGGGGTCATGTGCGATCAGTGTTGACCACAGAGAGCCCCTCCAGAGCCCGGTCAGCCAGCACTCTGCCAGGAGTCTGGGAGAAGCCAGCATGACGGCGGGGCCTGTCCTGGCTTTGCTGCACTTGGGTCTTCCTTCTGGTGTGCCCCTGGGACATCGGGCACCGTTTCAGTCTCCGCTCTGTTGTCTTGATAAAAAATGACTTTAGCCTGATGGTAGTTTCTTTAGGTAAATGAGGGTTGAAGTGTGCTGTCAGTAGTAACGTTCTCCACTGTCGTGATTTAGTGCTTTAGCATGTTTAGTAATGCTACCTAAAGCTGAAGGTGTTTTAGGGGGAATTATATACTGATATAATTACAAAAAGAACTTAGTTTGCAACATGATATATTTCCATTTTTAGGATATCATCATGTGTTTTTCAGTATTCAAAGTTGTTGACTCATATTTTGAATTGGTTTGTTTGTTTAAGCCAGTTCAGTAATTTCTTACACTTTTTTCAAGTTTTGTGGCATGCCCTTTGGGCAAAACGTCAAAACTTTTGAATTTGTCAGATAATAAGAAAAGTATTTTACTCTTTATTCATTTTTTCCTAATTAATTGAAGGGTGGCTTTCTTTATATATAGTTTAGGTTTAAAGCCACACATGCTTTCAAATGTTTCGATTTTGAATTGAAAATGATACATTTAAAGACACAGTAACCGTATGTAACTCAGTTTATTAGAAAGCAAATTTTAGTTTAATGAACTCAGTTTTAGCTCTTAGTTATAATAGGTGTTTGGGAGTGTCTGTTAATGGGCCAGGACTGTCTAGTATTAGACTACTCATGCCCCCGGATTTATCCCAGTGATGTTTGATATGTAGCTAGTGAATGTTTGGAAGAGGACACATAGATGTATATGATAACTTCTCTTAGTCCCTGTCTTCTAGTGGCCTTGTCTTTATCACATTTATACATACAAAATAGTATAAATTACTTACTTCTCTTAAAGTTGAGGTTATTTTGTGCTTCACATTACAGGCTTTCACATGTAATAGACCTGATGTGAATCTTAGAAATTGGGGATCCTCATCCAGTCCCGTTATTCTGGGGAAACTTGACATGCAAGATAGGTTGAGAAAACCTCGATGATTGTGTGTGAACTGGAGAAAGATTGTTGTTGTAGTTGTTGTTTTCAGTCGCTCCGTCGTGTCTGACTCCTTGCGACCCCATGGACCACATCATGTCAGGCTTCCCTGCCCTTCACCATCTCCTGGAGTTTGCTCAAACTCATGTCCATTGAGTCGGTGATTCCACCCAGCCATCTCATGATCTCTGTTGTCCCCTTCTTCTGCCTTCACTCTTTCCCAGCTGGTATCAGGGTCTTTTCTAATGAGTCGGCTGTCTTTTCTAATGAGTCAGCTCTTCCCATCAGGTGGCCAAAGTATTGGAGCTTCAACATCAGTCTTTCTAATGAATATTCAGGATTGATTTCCTTTAGGATTTCCTTTAGGTTTGACTGGGTTGATCTTGCAGTCCAAGGGACTCTCAAGAGTCTTCTGCAACACCACAGCTCAAAAGCATCAGTTCATCGGCATTCAGCCTTCTTTATGGTTCATCTCTCACATCCATACTGACTACTGGAAAAACCATAGCTTTTACTATATGAACCTTTGTCGGTGAAGTAATGTCTCTGCTTTTTAATATGCAGTCTAGGTTTGTCAAAACTTTTCTTCCAAGGAGCAGGTATCTTTTAATTCATGGCTGCAATTACCATCTGTAGCGATTTTGGGGAAAGAGTGTGGTTAATATTAAAGTCATGATTATTAAAATATTGACTAGTCCAGCTCTGTGATTAAACTTTTCTCATCCTATTCTCTAGTTTTCCCCTCCTCAATGTGAGATCATTGGCCACTAGTTTTTAAAATTTCAGACACGTCTCTTCATGTTTAACTAAAATTATATTGCATTAGGACCACTAAAACAAAGGAGGAAGGAATAAACTAGAAAGGGCAACGACATGTTGGTGGTGGAATACTCCTGTTATTGAGAACATTGATTTTCTGTGAAGCTCGTGTACCCCAGGTATTAAACTCTTAAATTGCTCTGACTTTTTCGTTTTAGCATCAAAGCTGGGCGACTCCTGTCCTGCATTCCCTATCAGCTGTACAGCAAGCCGTCCTCTGTGCAGAAGAGCCTCAACTTTAATCCTGTGTGCAAACCTGAGGACCCGCTCCCCGGGCCCAGCAGCATCACCAAGCAGCTCAACGACAGGGTGTAAGTGTGTCTGGTCGGGGCGACGGCGGAGCTGGGGTTTAGCAGTGTGCATGGCCCCTGCTGTACTCAAGATAGAAACACACGTCAAACCTGGTTATTCATCTGTGTTAATCCTGGTGAACTGTAGGGGTGGGTGTCTTACCTAAAAATTATTTTTATCACGACAGTTTTGTAAATAAAATGTAAACAAAACTTTTCCACTCACGTTAGATTTCCATGTTAAGCCAATGGCTGTTAAGTTACTAGAATTAAACTTCCTCATGGATTTTCATGGCAGCGATAATTTTTGGCGCAAGTGCTTTGCTGCAGAGCATCACCTTCTCAAAGGCTGAACTGCGCCTCCTGTACATTTGTTGTCGCTGTTGCACAGAAAGATGGGCAATGAGAATGTTAACATTTCCAGGTTATTTTTGAAAAATTCTAAGTCAGTAACGATATGAAAACATAAATACTTTATGTTGGTGAAAATTTAGTTGATGACCCTCAAGGTTATAGAATTAGAGATGAATCTAGGCCTTATTCCATGTGTCTGGTTTTTAAAAATATTTTGACTTAAGCTTTAATTGCAGTAGCCCGAGGTAAATCGGCTCCACAGTTAATTGGTATGTTGCGTTAACTTGTGTATCAGGTGGTTTATCATCGTGACTCATTGTCATGAGCCTTCTCCTTATTTATTAAATTGCTTGCTTGGGGAGTTGGATATGTTTTTTCCAAAAGACCGGGAGTCTTAATTGCACTGGGGGATCCGGTGTCACTACCTTCGGTAGCTTTGTTGGCGTTTGTTCTTTAACTTGTATTCACTTACGTAAGTTGTTTTTCATGTTACCTAAAACTTCTAATTTTGTTTTTTTAGTACCATCAGTGTGTACAGGCAATATCAGAAAACTTTCTGAATGCACAGCTTCATCTTTTTTTTTTCTTACTCCACTAATAAAGGAAAATATCTTTGTGTGTGTGTTTTGAAATTCTTCTCTGTGTCGATTTGAGGAAGAATTTGCCTATTAGATTGTAATTATTGCTCCATTTATGTTGTTGCCTAGTGAATATATTACCCGCCTGTGGTGTGTTTCCAGTCCAGCCTCTTTAGATGTCCAGTTGCCTAGGCTGGAACACCGCAGTGCAGAAGGAGGGCCGTGAGCAGTGTTCTATTGCCGGTGTGTGCATTTCTATTGCATGTGTTGCCAGTATTCATTTAAAGTCTTAGTATTTATAACACAGAAAACTAGATCTAAGGCTTTTCTGATTGCACTTTTGTTTCTTTCTTGATCTTTATTTTCTGGCATGTTCAGTGCATTTTATAAACTTTCTTGAAGCTCCTTCATGCCGCTTTTTGCTCCCTTGCTCTTTGTCTCAAGGGCCAGACTTTCTCTGTCTTAGATCGTGTTAGGTTTTCTTTCCTTCGTCTCTTAATCGTTTCTGGTTGGTTTTCTGTTTCTCTCTGTGGTGTGCTCACTGGTGAGGCTTTGACCTGCTCAGAGTTGGCGGTCAGATTCCACAAGCTGATCAGCCAGAGCCAACCCAGAAATGGGAGGTGATGTTTGGATCCAGGTCATGTGTGGTTTTCCTGTGTAGTCAGACTGTCATTAATAATAGACCCAGTTGGTATTAGGAGGAGGAACTCGAGATTAAACCTGTTGACGGGGTGGCAGTCTAACCTGTGCCTTGGTGCTGTGCGTGCCCTCATCTGGAGCCTGAACTGAAACTGGGCAAACGCTGTGGACCTTCCTAAGGAGAGTGAATTACGGCTTTGTAGTTCAGACTCCTGTTTTTGTTACTTAGATGATTCTTTTGAATACAAATGAATTTTTAATTACACAGCATTACGGGGAATCATTGGAGGAGCAATGGAGTGTAGTGTAGCGTTTGTCATAGTTCTTACACTGATAAACCTGTCATCAGGACACTGGGTCCAGACTGCCTTGGACCTACCATCCTGGCATGTACATAATGCATTTCTTAGGAAGGAAACACTAATTCCCTGTCAGTAGGGCAAACATCCTCATTTTTCTGGATATAAATTTCATTGAATTAACCTTACACATTGACTTTTTCTTTTTTTTACTTTTTATCTACATCAGTTGACCCTTTTAATGGATTAATGAATACAGTCTGTTGGTTGTTTCCTGAGGGAAAGTAACCAGCCTCAGGAGGGCGGCAGTATTGAATTTAATGTGTTGAACAGTACCTTACATAAAAAACTGAAAATAAACATAGCAGTTAGAATTCACATGAGGTTTCTTACCCCTTTTTACAGGAATTATTCATATTGTATTAATTGAGCAAATGCTTGACTACTAATGTATGCCAGGCACCGTGACTCAGACTGGGTGTTTAAAGCTTATACCAATAGATGACGATTTTTAATGGGAAAATAACTGAAAATTGTTTTTTGGTTTTTTTCTTCAATCTAAGAAGATCCCATTCTATTTCTTCTTTGGGAGTGTCTGAAGTTTTAAAAAGGAAACAAAACCTAAAAGGCTGTTAATGTGCTAGAATTTTCCTAGTACCTTGCTCCTCAGTTTAGAAAAGAATTATCTTCTGTTGGAAGAGCAGTAATTCCAGTCGTGGTTTAGTCTTTCAGATTCGGGCGGGGGTATTAAAGTGTATATCAGTAAGAGAGTTTACATGGAAAATTGTTTCAGCTTGCAAGTCCGACGCTATTCATTTAAACAAAACTTTTTTCTTTTCCTGCTTTAGAAATCACATAATTAAGAAAATTGAGACGGAAAGTGAAGTCAGAGTCAATGGAGTGAACAACTGGAACGAAGAAGCTGCAGATAATGACTTTGATTTTGTGGGGCTGGAGCCTGTCTTCCCAGGAAGGAAACAGAACGGAATTCCGCATCCCAGAGGTGGCCGTGCCCTTTGTAATGGGCACGCCCACAGCTCTCACGGTGCCTTAAAAAGCTTGGACTGCTTGGCGCCCCCGGGCAGTGGTGTCGCCAGCAGGCTGTCCCCAGAGCCTGCCCAGGAGGAGGCCGCGGGGGCCGAGAGGAGCCGCGGCGCCTTCAGAGACTGCACCGTGCAGCCGGCCCAGCAGAGCGCCTGCAGCGCGGACGCTCTGCGGGATCCACACAGAACTAAGCCCTTCTCCTCGCCACCTTTGCACAGTAACCCTCGAGTCAACGGTGCTCACCACTCCACCGTTCAGGGGCCTTCAAGCACAAAGAGCACTTCTTCAGTACCTTCCCCAAGCAGGGGGCGGCCCTCGGGGCCGCCCAGACCCTCGGACTTCAACTTCATCTCGGACTTCTACTCCCGGTCGAGACTGCACCACATATCCGCGTGGAAGTGGGAACTGACTGAGTTTGTCAATGCGCTGCAGAAACAGAGTAGTGGTGTCTTTCCAGGAAGGGAAAAGTTAAAAAAAATGAAAGCAGGCAGGTCCGCACTTGTTGTAACTGACACAGGTAGATACTCAACTACAATCGTTTTCTTAAGAACAGTCATGCTTACCATTTTGTTCTTAATCTGTCACTGGGGTTCTGGTCAGTACTAAGCTCTTGTAACGTGGAAGTCTTGAGGAGTGTCGGGTTATGTAAGTAACAGTAAGTATAACAGATGATAAAAAGCTTTCTTACTAAAGTATTTTTTACAAAATTAGTTTTGAGTGTGGCTAACTAAAAATCTTTTAAGTAATTTGAATAGGCCCAGGGTTGGGGTTCTGAGCATTCCTTCTTCCTGTAGACTTTATCAGTTGTTGAAGTTTTGAACTGTAAAATATAGTATAGTTTATATTCAGTGTTTAATCTCCTGTAAAAATGGTTTGGTAAGAGTAACTGTTAATTTTTAAAAGCTTGCGTCATAATAATTTTTCAGTCATTAAGTAACTTTGACATAATAGCTGTTGTAATTATAGTGGTTCACTTTTAGTGAGGTTAAGTATTTTCACATAAGTAGATTGGCTAATTGTATTTTGTATTTCAATATTTCTCTTGTCGTCAAAACAAACCCAACAGTAACAGGCTGTATTTCTGTGCCTGTCAATATAAACTGGTGTCTAGTTTGAGGCTTTCGTTGCTTTTTCTGGCTCACATGGTTCCTCCCTGAAGATGAGCTGCTCTTGCCCTTCAGTTTATAGCTGTGGAGACAGGTGCACAGAGGAGCGCACGTCTCCCAGACTGGTAGAGCCTCTACATGTGGGTTTCTTGTTATGGTTTGCTGTGTTTAGCTTTTCCAAATGCTTTTTGTTATTTATAAAATAGTTCAAAATAATGGTTATAGGTATTAGATTTTCCTTATATCATGCCTTGGTCTTGTTACCTAAAGGTCATTTAATTTAGAAAGCTTCAAAGAGTAATTATGAATCATTTCCATGAGTGCGAATTTTCCAAGATGAGAGATTTTTATATTGTATGAAAGCATTCAGTGGGCATTTCGTATATGCCTTCCATATGACTTGAATCTTTAAAACCATTATTTTGAGTTGTTTACATTATGTTTATATAATAGTTTTACATAGCAGGATTATAATTAAGATCTATAAGTTATTTCTTGAGGTAACAGAGCAGCAGGGAAGCCCCTGGCTTTGGAGTCAGGCAGCCGCGCGTCGCCTAGCTGCGCCATTCTCAGGAAGCAGGGTGCGAGTTCACTCTCTGCGTCTGTCTCCCGTTGGCTGGCGAGTGATGGTCCAGGAGGTGGTAGGAGCAGGGCCCAGCGCTGTGCCCTTAGTGGGAACAAGGGAAAGGTGCTCAGAGTCCCAGTCTGGTGAATAGAGTTGTCTCAACCTTTTGGGTAGTAACTGTAAGTTTTTAGAAGCCTGTTACGAAGACTAACCTCAGTACTAGTGTTCTTAAATCTATCAGAGGAAAATTCCTTTGTGAGATCATCGCTTTTTACAAGGGTGGTGGCCTGTGGGCTCTGAAATCAGACGGCCTGGGACCAGCTCGGCCTCCTACTGGCTGTGTGACTGAAGTTATTCTTCTGCAAAATGGGGATAATAAGCTTATTCCCTCTTTCATAGTGTTGTTGTGAGGATTTAAATGAATCCATGTAAAGCTCTTCCAGCACTGCCTGACACCTACCGCCCAGCACTGGTAACAGTAGCGGTGTGTGTGGCCGTCCTAGCGAGGAAGGCTGTGACCACGTGGAGTAGTGGTCCTCTAGAGTGCTTAGCTCCCCGGGACTAAATATATGAACACACCGTGTACATTTTTACATACCATTCAGCACACAGAAATGACTTTGAGATAAGCATTTAGACAGATTGAGAGATTTGTTAGAATGTAGACTAGGAAACATGATGTTTGGAAACTAAATTTGTATCTCTGCATTATTTTTAGAGCCAAAGAAACTGAACTTTGATTTCTCTTGAGGTGATATAAATAATCTACTATAGAATCTGTATTTTTTTAAAAACTTCATTCTGCTTGTAAGCATTTAAGAATATAATTTCTAAAGTTAACTAGACCTGATTTTTTTTTAAAGTATTGATTAGTTTGGGGTTTGAACGTTCTTTTTTTCCTTCTAGGAAATATGTCAGTATTGAGTTCACCCAGACATCAGAGCTGTATAATGCATGTTGATATGGATTGCTTCTTTGTATCAGTGGGTATACGAAATAGACCAGATCTCAAAGGTCTGTATTCTTGTTTATGTATTAAGAAAATTGATATGTTGTTACAAATATATATTCTAAGGGATCACAAAATACTCTTTAAGAAATATTCATTCTGATTTTCCTTGGCAAAATCAGTTACTGCTTCCAGTTTTTCTGGACTCCATAATTAAGAAAGATTGAGGGAAATTAGAAAAAAGATTTTTCCTCCCTGTAGAGATCAGGCCTTTAGGGAAGAATACTCTTCATTTGAAGGATCTATCATCTAAGATTAAGGACCTGCTTTGGGCGTTTTCTATGTTTTTATCTATAGTTATTATTTTTTGCCAATAAAAGGAAATTTTATGGTAGCATATGTCTTTGCAACTTGGATCACTATACTTTCTCTTGAATGAACCATCTGTTGGGGGCATTCTAAGGTTTTGGTTGTAGAATACTTTTGTATTATTGAACGTTGTTAAAATGTGTTGTCCTCCATGCAATCTTTGTTTTAATGGAAATTTTAGGTATTTGTGACCTGTCAGTACTTTTGAAAATATTTATTCTGGATTTTTCAGAAGTTTAGATCTGAAAGAGATAACTAATAGCCTTTTCTTCTGAGAGTGAGTATTTTTCCTGTAAGGGAAGCACAGAAGCTGCTGGGGATAATAATAGGGCTTTATTTTTATCACAAGTAGTTGCTGCTTCAGCTCTGATAGGGGTGTTTAGATTGTAAAGAGTTGATTTTAGCCCATGACTGGCTTTTTGATGCATTTTTTTCTTTGTCCTCACTAATGCATTTAGTGAAATATATTTTTATACACACACATACACACAAAAAAACATGAATTATCCATGTGTTGGTTTACAGAGTTAGAGCTATCTTCTGACACATACGCATACAAAGAAATAGTGTGTGAAAGATTTTGTAACTAAACCAAAAATTTCATGACTATATATACTCACCTTTGATTCTGTAGTAGGTCAGGTTGTGATTCCTCCGCATATATATTTGATTAGTTTTTTTTCTTGCTGTAAAAATAAAGATTAGCTTAGATGTTACCATACTTTTTTGATACCAGAATTATAAAAAGCCTAGACAGTTTGTCTTTCTCTCCTCACCCTGCCACTCTGAATTGAGGTTCTCTGTTGCCTGTTTTCTACTTTAAGAAACCAGAGAGACAATGAGAAGCTATGATAGTGTTGCTTTTAAGTTGAATAAATGCATCAAAATTGTCATGAATAGTTTACTTTGGGGGGTGCAGAGACAGATGACTTTTGCATAGCAGTTGATAATCTTTAAAGCTCCTGGCTCCGTTAGGGACTAATGCCTGAATAAAGCTAAAGAAAAATGTCATATTTTTTTATGTCTTTTGAAAAATTTTCCGTTACATGTTTTTTAGTGTTGTTAACGTCCCTTTGCTTAGATTTAAAACTAACCATACTCTTCTTATAGGAAAACCAGTGGCTGTTACAAGTAACAGGGGCACTGGCAGGGCCCCTCTGCGTCCTGGCGCTAACCCCCAGTTGGAGTGGCAGTATTATCAGAATAAGATCCTGAGAGGCAAAGCAGGTACAGATAACAAGCTCTGAAGTCCTAGTGCACCTGTCGAAGACTTCTGCATTTTGCTTTGGTTCTGTTGTTGCAGAAATAAAAGCAGAGTTGAAACAATTAGCTTTTTCATTCAAAGGTTTTAAGGGTGTCAGTCACATATTAAAGCAGAATCTGAACATAATACGAATGAGTGGTTTATAGTTAGGCTTTGTTGAATTGGATAATGATACTTTCCTGGGCAAGAGAGTGAAGAAAGTTTAAAAGGCATGATTAGCTTGCTTTGTATAGATTTAGTTTGGGGAGGAAGATCATGGACATCATTTTGTAGGAACCTCTAGACTTGAAAGTTAATTACCTGTTGTTTTGGGCTGATTCCGGCAGGGACGCTGAAGTTTGTTTTCTGAGGACGTGTAGGCATCGGTGGACTGAAGAGCAGTTAAGGCCTTAGTGTGCTGGAGTGAGGAAGTGGATGCCAGCAAGCATCCCCGCGTCTTTGTTGTACCTGTTTCATACGAAAACTTTTTTTCTTGCCTCTTTGGCTTCTAAATTTTGGCTGTTAATAAGCAAAAATTAAATAAATTACACTAATCATATTACTGTTAAGATTTTCATGTCTCTCCCCTCCTCCTCCCTCCCCCACCCCACAGTTTTCCCTGAGAAATACTTGCTTAGTAATTACTGAGTAATTATTTGACATTGGTCAGTTTTCCCATGGATGTCTGTGGATACAATTTTTTTTGATTAATTTTTTAGAAAAGTGTTAATCAGAAAAGAGATATGTAGCAATCTGGAAGGCTTGCAGTTAAATTTCATCCCAGTTATTTCAGGTTCTTAGTTTCCAGTTAAAAAATTGGGGCTTATTTTAGAAATGACCTCAATGAAATTAAGATGAAAGGAACGCCGGTAGATGTCTCGGAGGACCTTCTTGGGATTACATTTTTCTTGCTGGTTGTGGTCATCATGCCGTGGATACAAAGGAGGATAATTACAGCTATGTTTTGATGCTTCACTTGTACTTGTATTCTCCAGACTTCCTGAAACTTTTCCTGGTCATTAAATAAGAGAGTTTTGAGATTCCAGTGTTTCATGTGAAGTGAGTAGAATTTGAGGTTGGTATTCTGAACTTGTTGAGAGTTAATTGTATTGTGGTATTTGACAAGATGGGTTGTTGAAGTATTGGTAGCTTGGTTTTGTGGTAGGTTGGTTTTCCTTTTTGTCTTTTCTGTGTGGTATTAAAGATGCAGTCTAACATTCTGGTAAACAGGTAGGTTAAGAGAATGCACAGCACTTGTCACACTGGGCACTCAAGAAATTCTGAATGAGCTTTAAAGAGGGAAGACGCCTGTGCACGCTGCTCATAGTGTCTCTTGGCGCCCGACGCTCAGAGCTGCTCCCGTGGGCGGAGCCTTGTGTCTGCCCCTGTTAGGCAGTGTGCGTCCGGAGGTTTGGTCTTGGCAAGCAGCCTTCCTCAGAGTGGGGAGCTGGTCCTCTCGGGTCTTTCCTCCTGTCTCCAGTGATCTGACCATAAGCAGTTTGTAAGCAGAATTCTGACCTTGGTAATAACTTAATTGTCTTCCTTGGTGTAGCTGCTGGATTTTCATAAGCTCGTATAGCTCACATTCTCTCTGCCTCTTTAAGTATGAGTGGTAAACCAGAAAGTAAATATTAGAAGAAGTATTGATGTTGCACTTGCCATTGAAAACTGTCAAAACTGGATTTTCCTGTCACTGGAAAAAGAGAATGCGATACTTTACCTTTTATACTCTCTCTGACTGGACATCATTCACTTCCATGTGTGTCCTACACTTTGGACCTGTTAGTGTCGTAACAGTACCTGCTGCATGTGCCGTGAGTAGCTGTCCTTTGTTACAGATTGGGTGCGGTTAAGCTCACACCTGGAACTTGTTCTTCCGGTGCTTTTGTTCCTCTCTCTTTGCTACTCTTTGATCTTTCTTTCCCTGGGCCCTATAATTAGATAATGACACCAAATTTTAAAACGTTGAGAATCAATTTAGGAATTAGGATCTTTGCCTTCTGTACCGTAACTTTAAGAAAAAATTCAGTTCTAATGTTTTGTCTTACACATCTAGGCAAAGGTATTAGAGCCAAGAGCATCATTAGCCTTTTATAGGACCTCAGTTTCTTACTTGTCATGTTCAGGGACTCGGTCTGATCAGACCAGCGTGCCCAGGGTCTCCACCCCGGGCTTCTTTGCAGCTGCTCCTGAGCCATACTCAGCAGTGAGCCTTCTCATTGACCATCTCGAATTTGGAAATTCTCCCTTCCCAGATTCCAGAATGCAGGTGTTCCCTATCCCTTCAGCAACTTCAGTGTTCATTCTAAGAGCGACCAAAGTTTTAAATTGTATTAGCATAGATTTATTCTCAGCAATTTCTTTTTCACAGATGTGGGTCCTCTCCTCTGATTTCTCCAGCCGTCCCTGCACATACTCCATGTGCCCATCTGGTTTGTCAGGGTTTGATGAGCAGTCTTCTCCTTTGCCGTCCAGGGAGGACGGTGTGTCCCTGCATTTCCCCCGAACCTCCCACGAAGCAGCTCACTCCGCTCGTGGAGGCATTGTGCCCTGCCGCACTGTGGACTGGGTCAGTCCACCCAGAGCAGAGAACTTTGCAAGGCTCCCCAGGCAGGCCGCTGGGAGCAGGGACCACGGACAGCGTTCTCACCAGCAGCGCCACTTCTCCCTTAGGTGGGTTAACTAGCCCTTCGATAGAAGTCCCCTGACGCCCCAGCTCTTAAGGCATAACTCATGGGTGCTGCTTTGAAAGGCCGCTGGTTGTGGCCATTCAGGCTTCAGCTCTTCTTTTTTGGGTTAGTAGCAGCCACTATTGAACTGTCATACTGCTGCTAAGTCGCTTCAGTCGTGTCCGACTCTGTGCGACCCCAAAGACGGCAGCCTAGTGGCTCCCCCTGTCCCTGGGATTCTCCAGGCAAGAACACTGGAGTGGGTTGCCATTTCCTTCTCCAATGCATGAAAGTGAAAAGTGAAAGTGAAGTTGCTCAGTCATGTCTGACTCTTCACGACCCCATGGGCTGCAGCCTACCAGGCTGCTCCGTCCATGGGATTTTCCAGGCAAGAGTACTGGAGTGGGGTGCCATTGCCTTCTCCAGAACTGTCATACTAACAACCCTGAAATCCTTACAGATTTTCAGCTTAGAATAATGGACTATTAAAGCTGATACTTAGCCTTCCAAACCCCTTCAGGACACTGGGTCAACTGCTCTGCATTCTGTCTTTAATTTGTCCTAGTATAGCATATGTTCTGGAGAAGGCAGTGGCACCCCACTGCAGTACTCTCGCCTGGAAAATCCCATGGGTAGAGGAGCCTGGTGGGCTGCAGTCCATGGGGTCGCTAAGAGTCGGACACGATGGAGCAACTTCACTTTCACTTTTCCTTTCACGCATTGGAGAAGGAAATGGCAACCCACTCCAGTGTTCTTGCCTGGAGAATCCCAAAATGGGGGAGCCTGGTGGGCTGCCGTCTCAGGGGTCGCACAGAGTCAGACACGACTGAAGCGACTTAGCAGCAGCAGCAGCAGCAGCATAGCATATGTTCACTTCAGTTCAGTTCAGTTCAGTTCAGTCTCTCAGTCATGTCCGACTCTTTGCGACCCCATGAATCGCAGCACGCCAGGCCTCCCTGTCCATCACCAACTCCCGGAGTTCACTCAAACTCACGTCCATCGAGTCAGTGATGCCATCCAGCCATCTCATCCTCTGTCGTCCCCTTCTCCTCCTGCCCCCAATCCCTCCCAACATCAGAGTCTTTTCCAGTGAGTCAACTCTTTGTGAGGTGGCCAAAGTACTGGAGTTTCAGCTTCAGCATCATTCCTTCCAATGAACACCCAGGGCTGATCTCCTTTAGGATGGACTGGTTGGATCTCCTTGCAGTCCAAGGGACTCTCAGGAGTCTTCTCCAACACCACAGTTCAAAAGCATCAATTCTTTGGCACTCAGCCTTCTTCACAGTCCAACTTTCACATCCATACGTGACCACAGGAAAAACCACAGCCTTGACTAGACGGACATTACTTTGTTGGCAAGGTAGTGTCTCTGCTTTTCAATATGCTATCTAGGTTGGTCATAACTTCCAAAGAGTAAGCGTCTTTTAATTTCATGGCTGCAGTCACCATCTGCAGTGATTTTGGAGTCACGCTGTTTCAGAAATCATGGCTCAGATTGTATGCTATGCTGATTTTGGATGCAAGTGGAATTTGACCCCATGAATATGCCAGTCCTCATACTTTGATTTGCATTTATGCTTCATGTGTGTGGGTGCTGGAACCCAGACTTGTCTGTGTTGTGTAGTCGGGTGAAATGTGTTGAGGGTCACTGAAGTCAGACCAGGAGGAGTTGTTCGTAAACCTTTGTTTGCCTGGCAGTGCTTTTCACTTGGCTGGTTTTTCATGGAATGTTATGTCTCTGAAATAAATAGAAACGAGATCCTGAGCTTGTTAGTGATGTGCTATTAACGCTGTGCTCTCAGTGTTTGTCTAGAATCAGCCCAAGCACTCTGTCTTATTTTACTGACTCATGGTATTTTTCGTTCAGAATAGTACAACTATGAGAATAGATTTTTTTAGAGCATATTCTTTTTGGGAACTCGGTGGTGTCCCAAGAGACGTAACTGAAGTTGTGTTTTAATCCATTTCTCACTCGCTGGTCATATCACAGGACGTGCTGTATCAGAAACCATAGCTCAGCTCGTATGCTCTGTCTAGACTGTGTGCTTTGGTGTTCTTGTGTGAAGCTGGAAGTTGGGAGAGCTGTGTCATCCTTTTGCAGCTGTAGGAAGGGGTTCATTATTCTTCTGCATCTCCAGAGACCTAAAGGGATGGTTTATATTTATCCTTTGGTATATGTCTCTTCAAACTGTTATTAAGATAGAACTGTATGTATTGTGATAAGTTCTTTATTGCTGGTAAAGGATATACTGGAAGTAAGCTATTTTAGAGTTTTAGATTTTCTTTTGTTAAATAATTAGGGGGTAAATGTCAGTTTATTCCAAATAAACTTGAACGTTTGTATATGAAATGAATGGTAAACAAACTTCTTGAATGAAAGTTAAGGAAAATCAGTTTTTAACATAAAATCATTCAATTTTATTTTTGAAGCAGAAATACCAGATCCATCAACGTGGGAGAGTCAAGATTCCGCACAGATAAATGGAATTGATTCTGTTTTGTCAAAGGCTGAAATCGCATCTTGTAGTTATGAAGCCAGGTATGTAGGCATTAAAGATGTTGTAATGCTGAATGAATAATTAATTTACTTCATTTCTTATATAATCTTTTGAAGTGGATTTAGATGGGTTAGTCAAGCCTGTGACTTAAATGTAACAAGTATGGAAAGAAGTCTTTCTAACATTAATCCCTTCCATTTCCTTTTTTTTTTTGCCTTCACAAATGCTTGGTAACTTTAAATAAATACTTCAGTGACCTGCTGAAGCAGTAGGTTCTGTGATGAAAACCAAAAGAAGCTGGACATTGTCATTTTTCAGTTGTCGTCTTTCGAAGCATAAGATTAAAGAATTAGATATTTTTGGGTGGAAGAGGGCCTTAGGGTCATCTGCTCTGATCGTTATTTCTTTCTGCCAGGAAAAATCCCTTGTTATTTAAACCTGGTACTCAGTATTTTTTTAAGTTATGTTAAAACTTGATTGCCTGTTAGGTCACAGCTCAGCAGTTCTGCCCTGGCACGCCTGGTCGTCTGCTCACTTACAAGCTGCGGTGCTTCCGGCCTGCCAGCATGAACCCTGATTACAGCCAGCTGTGTCAGTTCCAGAGGAAACAGATACATATCACATGTTCCTCATAGTTTAGAAAAATGTTTTTAGAAATCGATTATTCAGGTTGTAAAAATGGAGTAATGATTAATGATTAAGTGATTAATTAAAAGAGCATTCATTATTTTTTTCTTCCTTGTTAACTGAACACAGACACTTTATAACACAGCAAGCATTTAGACTGTGTGTTAAAAAGCAAAGACATCACTTTGCTGACAAAGGCTCGCATAGTTAAGGCTGTGGTCTTTCCACTAGATGTGTATGGATGTGAGAGCTAGACGATAAAGAAGGCAGAGTGCCAAAGAATCGATGCTTTCCAACTGTGGTGTTGGAGAAGACTCTTGAGAGTCCCTTGACTGCACAGAGAGAAACTAGTCAATCTTAAAGGAAATCAATCCAAAATACTCTTTGGAAAGACTGATGGTGACGCTGAAGCTCCCGTGCTTTGGCCACCTGATGGGAACAGGTGAATCATTGGAAAAGACCCTCAGGCTGGGAAAGAAGGGCTGAAGACAGGAAAAGGGTGGCAGAGGGTGAGGTGGCTGGATGGCGTCACTGATCCAGTGGGCACAGACTTGGGCAAACTCAGGAGATGCTGAGGGACAGGGAAGCCTGTGAGTCGCAGTTCACGGGGTCATGACCAGGCAGACACGACTGAGTGACTGAACAGCAGCAACAAAGCTTTTGTCTCCACGTCATTGGCAAGTGTGGAAGCGTTCACTGATTACAGAAGCAGGCTGAAGTCACATCGGATACGGTTTTAGTCCATTTTTTGTTTGGTAGTGTCTTAATGGTTTTGTCATTCATACTTTTTAAACAATGAGATATAATTGACATGTCACATTAACAGTATACAACAACAACTTGATATATATAACAGTTTTCTTGATTTAAAGTTGGAGTTACTCAAGCAAGTCTCATCTGATCAAAAAAGGATCCTGACACATCATCTTCTAACCAGAATAGTTTGCTTAAAATCTTGCCAGTTATTTTATTAAAAGGATATTTAAGAAAAAAGGATTATATTCAAATCCTTTATGACATGTCAAGCTTTTACTCCCAGACTGACTTTGCTTTTCTCAGTGACAGAGTTATGTTTTAATCTTCTTCATTGTTCATTGATAATGTCGCCAAGGAATTAAAACTTTCTTTAATGAAAAAGATAATTAGATCTGAATGCACTGTGGATTACTGTGTTTTCATTAGTGCAGGAAGTTTAGAGCTGATTCTGTGCCGTGTGCAGTGGGCTAGTCTCCTCCCCCTGCTGAGTTTCGGGGTGGTGACAGACGGCATGCTTCTGGCGACCGGGCGTCGCGTTCTGCATCTCGAAGCTGTGAGGGATGCTTGCCCAGTCTTTGGGCTTGGCTGTTGGTGACGTGGAAGCCGCCTTCCTGTGCTGCCTCTGTAGGGTCTTCCCCCATTCCCTGCGTTCCCTGCTGGATGCTGGTTGGGGAATGACTGCCAAGGTCGCCCCAGAGTTCGGAGTGTTGCCAGCTCCTGAGGTTTGGACTCCAGGCCTCTGTTGGTGTTTGGATAGGGCATTTGCATTGTACCACAGGTGGCGATTGTCAAGCTGAATATGTTGAGAATAATTGGAGTGATGATATATGAGGGCCAAATGCTGTGCAGCAAGCCATTTAAGTGTCACTTAGATGGCAAATGTTTCTTTTAAGGAGATGCAGAAAGTGGTGAAAACGAATTTGAGTGTAAGTTGGGGGGAAAGAAAAACATGAAACCTCCAACGATTGGGTTTGTGTCCTTTGATTATAATTTTTCATTTTCTAGGGTGCTCCTAATGAGGGTCTCTTGGATACCCTATTTTTTAAAGGCTATCTAACAGTTAAATTTTCCTTCAGTGAGATTTTTTTTTTTTAATATATGCGGAGTTGCATCAGAGAAACGTTTCTGGGCTTGGACTGGAGACTAGGTTATAGGGATGGTCATCCCAGTTTTAGGGCCTGGAGAGTTTTCAGTAGACGTGGACTTTGTAATAATGGGGTCAGCTAAGTATGGAACATGACCGTAGAAGCCACAGGAAGGTAGAGTCTAATTCCACAAGTCAGGATTTGCATGCCTGTTATCTTTACTGACATTTACCATAGAGAACCTGGCAGGCTGTAGTCCATGGGGTCTCAAGAGTTGGACACGACTAAGTGACTAAACCACCATAGAGAACTAGTAATAGCTTTATCCACAACTAAGTTAGAAGGCAGATATGTGGATGGATAGATAGTGACATACAAATATCCTACAATTATCGATTTTAAGGAGCAAATAATTTCTGAACCTCCGTTTTCACCCTTTTCAATCCTGAATCTGTGATGTGGCTGTCCTTCAGAATGTTGAATTGGCAGTGACAGTGATTTGATGGTTGGGGTTTTAACGTTGTCTACTGCAGCACCGGAGAAGGCAACGGAACCCCACTCCAGTACTCTTGCCTGGAAAATCCCATGGGCGGAGGAGCCTGGTGGGCTGCAGTCCATGGGGTCGCTGAGGGTCGGACACGACTGAGCGACTTCACTTTCACTTTTATGCATTGGAGAAGGAAATGGCAACCCACTCCAGTGTTCTTGCCTGGAGACTCCCAGGGACGGGAAAGCCTGGTGGGCTGCCGTCTATGGGGTCGCACAGAGTCGGACACGACTGAAGTGACTTAGCAGTAGCAACTGCAGCACCAAGGACGCTTGTGTGAGCCCGCAGCGCAGAGAGGAAGGCGTGCGCCGCTCTCCCTGTGGGCCTGGCCTCGAGCACCTGCGCGGTCCTGGAGGCTGACCCTGCTTGCCGTGTCACTTTGACGGGCACAGACGTCATTGTAGTGAAGTCACCACAGACTGTTTTGTAATTGTCTTTACCTGTTTGTTATTATTTTTTGACCATGCTGCATGGCTTGTGGGATCTTAGTTCCCCAACCAGGGGTTGAACCCGGGCCCTCGGCAGTTAGAGTGCTGAATCCTTGCCACTGGACCGTCAGGGAAGTCCTGCTCATTTGTTTTATATGTCGCGAGCCTCCTTTCCCAACCACCGACTAGGAGTGTTTTACTTCCCTGAGTCATGGCAGGCCTCTTAGGTGTTTCCTTTTTTGTTCGTAACTTCCTTACAGTGTCTAGTGATCCCCAAGCACTTCTTTCTGGGATATCGGTACGCCTGAGTACGTAAGTTGTTGTATTATATTTTTCTAAGTAATATGCCTGTGAAATTTTTTGTGTAGGTGAAAAATTTGAAAATGAAAGTACTGTAAATATAAGAATATAGTACTTATAGGAATTATGTAACACATTCCTTTAATTTATAAGTTTAGCTTTTACATGTTGAACCTGCATATCATGTTTTAAACTATTTGTGTACTTCTACGTAGCCTTGTAAACCATGATGCACGCACCCCCTGCCTCACAGTAAGGCCCGTGGGCTCGAGCCCGTCCCCCCAGCCTGTGCGGGTCATCTTGGTGGATGCCATGGGGTCCGCTTTGTTCCCTGTCTTCTGCCCACCACTTCACAGTGGTGCCTGAGACGTTGATTTTTGTTAAACGAGTGAGAGCATTGTTTTCTTTACTGTGATTTGTTAGTCATCTCTTCCTTTCCTGTCATTTTTCCCTCCTATTAGATGTTTCTCATCTACTCTGGGCTTTGCAGTCTGATCATCCATTACTGTTTTATATACATTAAAAAAGTGTACCATTTCATCTCAGTAGCGTGGAGGATTCTTTTCCTCCTTGGTGCTCAGTGGTGGTCTGGGATGGTCAGGGAGCCGCAGGCCTCTCTATATTGAAGACTGTGTTTCTTAAAAACAGGGACACCTCCGTACTAAGTACTGAGTACTGAGTGAGTACATGTTTACTGAGTGCAAACGTGAAGTAACCATGTGATACATTTATCTAGAAGTATGTAATCTTGGGAAACACTGCTTATTGTTGTCTGCTTGTGTTTTTACTGGAAGATTTTCTTCTTGATTCATTGCAGAGTAGTAACATGGAATTTTACTCATTGTGCGTAATCCCATAATTACAGTTTTGTGCTGAATGCTCTAAATAACAAAGGCGATGTGGGGCACAGAGACATGTAGGAGATTTGAGATGTACCGTTTTCAATCAGGTCCCTCAAAGTTGTGGAGCCCTGGCTCCTGCCAGAGTGACGTCCCGCCGTGGCCACCGCTGTTGGCGTCTCGGCCACCGTGGAACTCATGCAGGCGCTTGGAGTCGGTCGAGGGGGAGCTGGGTGGTGACAGGATGAGTACACCCTGTCTGTCTCTCGCGCAGCGCTCACTGTTCTGTGTGGTTCTCTGTCTTTGGGGGATGAACTGTGGCTGAGCCAGGCCCTCGTTTGGGTCAGCAGACCTCCACAGCATGGTCCTGCTCTGGGGTGGTTGTGATGTTGCTGGCAGGGGATGCTCTGGCATCTGCAGAGGGGTCAGAGGTACGAGGCCCGGGAGATGTCTTTGAATAACATATTGGGCATGTCTGTTGTGTCACTTACACTTATCTGACAGTTGTGGGATTCTCCTTTGTGGGGAAACAAACCTGTAAGCTTTCTCACTGCCTGGTTTTTACCTCTCCTGAGAGGGGAGTTAAATGACACTCGTGTGTCGATGGCTTGGGGAGATAGCAATATTTGACACTTGATTTGGCTTTTAAACATTGCAGGTCTAACCTCCCCTGTATTCTGTTGTCTCTCTAGACAAGTTGGCATTAGGAATGGAATGTATTTCGGGTATGCCAAACAGCTCTGTCCCAATCTCCAGGCGGTCCCTTATGATTTCCACGCGTATAAAGAGGTTGCACAAACGATGTACGAGACGCTGGCCAGGTATGTGCACCATACTCAGTCTCCCGTCCCTTGACTGCTCGTACCTGATACTGAGGGGGGACCCCCAGCTGCCTCAGGCCTGTTGGAAACCCACCCCTCCGCCCCCTGGCACCCGGCCCCCTCCTTCCGTAAGCACCTCCAGGGCGAGGCTCAGGCCTGTTGGAAACCCCCTCCTCCGCCCCCTGGCACCCGGCCCCCTCCTTCTGTAAGCACCTCCAGGGCGAGGCTCAGGCCTGTTGGAAACCCACCCCTCCGCCCCCTGGCACCCGGCCCCCTCCTTCCATAAGTACCTCCAGGGCGAGGCTCAGGCCTCGGGACACTTCTGTGGGGCTGGACCTGAGCTGCTCGCCGGTGCTGCTGGGGGTCTGATCTTCTGTCCACATGATTCTTGCTCAGTGGTTCCAGTTTTCCCTTCATGGAACCAGACAGATGAAAGATGGGAGTTTTTAACCTGGTTATTCTCTTTTATTAAATATGAGTTATAGTTTTGTTGAAAATTAAAACATGTAAATATCATGTATGAAACGAGATGCCAGTCCAGGTTCAATGCACGATACTGGATGCTTGGGGCTAGTGCACTGGGACGACCCAGAGGGATGGTATGGGGAGGGAGGAGGGAGGAGGGTTCAGGATGGGGAGCACATGTATACCTGTGATGGATTCATTTTGATATTTGGCAAAACTAATACAATTATGTAAAGTTTAAAAATAAAATTAAAAAAAAACTATAGATTCACAAGTAGAGGCTCTTTCAAACCGTTTGTCCTCTGAAATCATTAGGTGTGCCAAATGTTAGCTTTTATAAAAATGTTTGGCGATACAGCTGGCCCTTGAACGACCTGGGGGCAGTGGGTGCTGTCCTCCACAAGGCGCAGAATCGTGTGTGGCCCACAGCCAGCTGTCTGTACCCATGGCGTCTCCGTGCTGATGATCACGTAGCGCTCTTTGTATTCACTACTGAAAAACCCACGTATGAGCCACCCCTCAAGGTTCATACCACTGTTGTTCAAGGGTCGGCCGTAGTCTCCAGATAGGTGATTAGATGGCTTGAGAGGAGGAGATTTTGTTTTTTGAATATTTACAGTATACATATATTTAATGTTAATTCAAAACTCAAACTTTTAAATAAGTATATGGCAGGCCCCATATGCTCTAAAGTTAGCATATTTTCTCTCTAAAAGGCCAGGTAAGGTCATTGTCCCAGCCGCTGAGCTCTGTCAAGGGCAGTGGGCACAGCCGCCGGCGAGGTGTGGGTGGACACCGGTCAGCCCTTGGGCTGTGCTGCTGTTCTGAGGGAGATGGCTCGCCTCTCTTGTCACTGTTCCCTCTCCTGTTTATGGAGCATCTACCACGTGCAGACAACTGTCGATGCCGCCAGTCCTGCAGGAGAGGGGCCCCGCCTTTGGGGGGCTGCCTTTAACGGAGCGCGAACCTCAGAGGGCCAGGGAAGCTCTCTGCCATCGGTGTGTGGACTTAGGGCTGGGGGTAGCCAGTTCTCACGCAGCTGTCCTAAGACCCCAAACACGGGGCTGGCCGTCCTGTTAGCAGGTGGAGCCTGTGCTTGTTGGGTCCCCCCCAGAGCTGTGGTCAGGCGCAGCGGCCCACAAGGACTGCAGGCAGGTCTGAGCTGGTGCTGCCGCCTGTGGTTACGGAGCCGGAGCGGCCCGCAGGGTGGGGACGTCGCGCACACTGTCGTGTGGTTTGGGTTGGTGGAGACGTTTTCAGTGGCCATGTGGCTGTTCTTTGAGCCAAAGATTCCGTTATTCTCCTGCGCCCTTTGGACATCCCTCCTCAGGGCAGCTTTCGTTTCAGGACACCCTCTGCTCTGACAGATTGCTCCCTGGAGTTAATCCAAGACAGACCACTCATCTCTTAAATGATTGTGGATAGTAATTAGTCTGATTCACAACCTGCAGTGAGTTGTGGTGAGAGGTGAGGGCTGGCCCCCTGGTACTTCACCAGGTGGATTATTGAAGATCTGTTTCTCGTCCTGAGGCCTCTGCTGGCCTGTGGTCCACGTATTTAATGAACATCAGAGCCACACAACAGCTTTTCTCTTCCTTTTCCTTTCCTCTGATGAACCGAAACAGTGCTCTGTGTACGTAGATCCTGACCAAGAACAGCAACAACCAAAACCAAAGCCCGCAGTGTTTCCATCTGAAGAGAATGTCAGTGGTGTCCTTCTAGACGGGCACGTGGCTGACTGGCCATCATATCCTGCTCTATCCTGGGCATTTGTGTTCAGGAGACAATCAGTTGCTTGATTTGTGTGGTTTTTCTCTTCCTCAGGGATTCTGGTAAAACATGTTTGAATATGTTTAAAATTAAATGTTGTGACAGTTCTAATTGACTCAATACTTTCCATATATTCAAAGGTTTATGGAGGTGTTCTCAGGGAAGAGGAATTGAAATGATCATTTCTGTTGTATTTTTGGTAGTTAATATGGAAAAAAATACTGATGAACTTTGCAGTTAGAGGTTAAGTGACTTGAGCCAGTTCAGTTAAAATGCTAACACTTTCAGCATCTTAAGTCTCATAAGGGAATGCTGGAGAAGGCGGCCGTGGGAAGCCTGTGTGGCCGGGCATGTGTTAAGCGTGGCTGCGCCTTGGCGCCTCTGCTCTGTGTTGGCAGCTACACACACGACATCGAAGCCGTCAGCTGTGATGAAGCCCTGGTAGACATCACCGAGATCCTCGCCGAGACCAGACTCACGCCTGACGAGTTTGCGAATGCTGTCCGCATGGAAATTAAGGACCAGACCAAATGTGCTGCCTCTGTGGGGATCGGTCAGTAGCTGGCGCCTCTCGCACTGCTTGTTGTGGTCGGAGCCTCGCTCTAGGAGCACTGGGCCCCAGTTAACTTTAGTTTTTAGGTTTTGTTTTTATCACTTTCCTGTTTAGGCCTCCACTTCTGAGACGGTACTTAGTGTGGCTCATAGGCGAAGCCTGAGATCAAACTGTTGGAAGTGTTAGTAAGTGGTTAATAACATCTTTAGAGTACACAAGTTGGAATATTTCTTTTCCCTCAAAAATGGGAAGAACAGAATTCAGTATTTGTCAACACTGTTATTGTTCTCATGTGAACAGAGGCTGTGTTTATAGCCGTGCAGTGGGGCTGGGTTTGGAGTTCCGCGTTGCTGAGTCTTGCAGGAACTCCATTCCTCTCTGACGCTCCCTGGGGCCCTCAGCCAACCCTGTCTTCACTGTCTGCAGAAGTCAGCAGTGTTGCCATGTGCCCGCCCCGTCATCTGTGCTCCTCCTGGGCTCTCCCACGGTGTGCTCTGGAGTCCCCCGTGTCGCCCTCGGCCTCCCTGCATGCCTCCTCCTCTCTGAGCACACACGGTGCCTCTGCTAACTGAAGATCTTGATTGCTTGTGTGGCCCTCGCAGGGTGACCTGAGAGAGCACCAGGTCTAGATCTGGAGGCTGAAGTGGGAGGGAACGGGCTCCTCAGCTGGAGCCTCTGCTGCGGTGTGTGTGAGTGGTGTGTGTGAGTGTGGCTAGGAGGTTGGGCTTCTGGCGAGGAGTGTGAGGCGGGCTCCCAGGAACCGGAAGCTGCTTGCCGTCTTCAGGAGTGAACCAGCCCTGGGAAGGCAAGTGCTCCCTGTCAGGCGGGGCTTTTAAGAAGTCAGAACATCATGAGCCCCAGAAAATACTGGTTGGCCAGAAAGTTTGTTTGGGTTTTTCCGTAAGATGTAACAGGAAAACCTGAAGAGACTTTTTGGCCCACCCAATGCAAAGCAGGTTAACAGCATCCCTCCCCAGCAGCATCCCTCCCCAGCAGGCCTGCCCTTGGGCTCCTGGGTGTGGCGTGGAGACCCCGTCAGCATTCGTTTAGGGCTTGCCTCCTGGAGTCCGCTGTCATTAGGCACAGGGTTAGTTTTCGTTTTTAATTGTATTTATTTTAAATGTACAAGTGGGATGGTACGAATATGTTCTTTTAAGTTCAAGCACATAATTAAGACAAAAGTCCCAAATGACGTGTCTACTTCTCAGCCCTCTTTTTCTTCACAGCTCACCACTTTTATCATTTGGGTGTGCCTTTGTGACTTTTCCTCTTCTTAAATATTTTTACATTTACCCTAGGAAAACACATTGTTTTTAAATGAGTTTCCCATAAAACTAAGACATGTCCTTTATAGAAGCCTTCTGTAGTTTGTGGAGATTTTGTTATTTACACGGAAGTTCATCTGACCCCACACTGAGATGTTTCTCAGCTGCCCGACGCCTTCTCTGGCCCCGGTAGCCTTCCCTGCTCCGCGTTAATGTCTGTGTCCACTGACACACCTTGGACCTCCCTGTCTGTCTGCCTTCTTTTCTAAGACACTCATACCTGCAGTTCTGCACCCACATTCTGATCATAGAGTGAGACATCTGGTTTTGGGGGCTCCCCGCAGTCCAGTGGCATTGCTTTGGCCTTATTTCTCCCTAGTGTGGATCCACTGGTTGGTAAAATGAGGGACTTCCCTGGCTGTCCAGTGGTTAGCGCTCTGAACGTTCACTGCTGTGGGCCCAGTTCAGTCCCTGGTTGGGGAACTAAGATCCTGCAAGCTGCACGGTATGGCCAGAAACACAAAGATTGTTTGGTAAAATGAGCTGATTGCTGATGATTGCCTGCCTGTGGACCTCTAGTCTTTGATCAGGATTGTTTTCTCTGCTCCTTTACCTGGGTGGGAGATGCTGAAACGTCACACATTTGGGAACAAAAGGAAGCCTCTGTCCAGGAACCATGGTGGTTATAATCTGTAATACTTAACAGAATTCTGCCAGTTTTTGTATTGTGCTTAAAATGACCACTTCCCGGTGGTCTAGGGGCTAAGACCCTGTGCTCCCAATGCAGAGGGCCGGGGTTCTGTCCCTGGTCAGGAAACTATCCCATGTGCTACAACTAAAGACCCCCACGCTACATCTAAGACCCGGCACAGACAAGTAAATATTTTAAATATTGGAGCTTCCCTGATGGATCCGTGGTAAAGTATCCACCTGGAATGCAGGAGACATGTACAGGATATGTGGCTTTGATCCCTGGGTTGGGAAGATACTCCTGGAGAAGGAAATGGCAACCTACTCCACTATTCTTGCCTGGAAAATCCTACGGATAGAGGAGCCTGGAGGGCTACCGTCCATAGGGTTGCAAAAGAGTCAGACATGACTTAGCAACTCAGCACAGTGGCAGATTATTTTCATTCTTTTCAGAAATTTGATAGATAACCTATCTGTAGATGTCTTTGTTAGGAAATTTTGAAAATAATTGTGACTATTTCTTAAATGACTTTTCTTTTTTTTAAAAAAAAATTTTTTATAGGTTCTAATATTCTACTGGCTAGAATGGCAACTAGAAAAGCAAAACCAGATGGCCAATACCACTTAAAACCAGAAGAAGTAGATGATTTTATCAGAGGTCAGCTAGTTACTAACCTACCAGGTAAATATAGAGCATCTCTTTTTAACTTTTATTTGTTGTAAATATTCATCGGTGCTTTGTATAGACGTATAATGTATCTCTCTTTTCCAAAACATGATTTAAATTTTTTTAATCTTTATTGTGTGCCATGGTAAACAAAATTCACAACACCACAGTAAATACCCCTTCAGTTGATTTATCAGAACCTTAATATAGTAGTTTTGCCTCTCGTGTGTTTTACTTCAAGTATTTAAGTATTTCTAAAGTACCAAGGTCAAGGAATTCTAAGAAGTCATATTTAAGAGAATATGATGAAACTGACTTTTGATCCTTTAAATAAATCAGAACTGAAATAGTTAGTGTACATATAGGCCCAAGATAAAGTTTTGACAGTTGATTCCCCTGTTTACAAAATTGTCCTGCCAAGCTAGCAATATGTTTCTGAGTTTAGTAAGCAAGTAGTTTTAAAAGTAGAAAATATTTGAACCATATCAGGAAGAAGAAAACCTAAAACGAAGTATTAAGTTCTGTTAACTCAGGAGTGAAATGTCTAGAAGGGCATACCTTTCTCCCCACTGGGCAGCACGGCTAGTTATTGTGCTCTTCTGTGGCTGGCTACCCTAGCATGTAGAGCTCTTTCTCTGTGGAAAAATCATCAAGTGTAACCAGCTATAAAGGGAAAATCGTTGCCCTTTGAGGCCCTTGAACAGGTGTAAATTTTGTGTGTAGGGAATTCACTTCACTTTTATTAAATATTTAGACATGCTTTCTATGGTGATACCTCTTTCTAAGAAAGTTCTTTCTGTAAAGCAATTATCCTTCAATTAAAAAATAAATTTTAAAAAGAAATTTCTCTGAAGCTTATAGTAATCCATGATACCATTTCAGATAATCCTGTCCACTTTTTGTAAAGCAGCTTGTGTTAGCTTCACAAAACTCCTGTGTATTTGTGGTGGGAACATTCAAGACAGTATATTTTTAGGGAAAGTTTGTTAAAAGGTTCAGTGGTATTTTTGAATCCATGTTCTTAAGCCTAAGAAGTATCTGTTATAGGCCAAAGTTATTAAAGGACCCAAATACCATTTTATGATGGGTTAGTTCTAAAGCCACTTGACTCCCTAGTAAATAAATCTAAGAATGTGCTTAATGAAACTATAAGCCATGCCCTGTGGGGCCACCCAAGACAGATGGGTCATGGTGGAGAGGTCTGACAAAACATGGTCCACCGGAGGAGGGAATGGCAAACCACTTCAGTATTCTTGCCTCGAGAACCCCATAAACAGTACAACAAGGCAAAAAGTAGGACACTGAAAGATGAACTCCCCAGGTCAGTAGGTGCTCAATATGCTACTGGAGACCAGTGGAGAAATAACTCCAGAAAGAATGCAGAGATGGAGCCAAAGCAAAAACGACACCCTGTTGTGGGTGTGACTGGTGATGGGAGTGAAGTCCGGTGCTGTCAAGAGCATCACTGCATAGGAACCTGGAACGTCAGGTCCATGAATCAAGGCAAATTGGAAGTGGTCAAACAGGAGATGACAGGAGTGAACATCAACATTTAGGAATCAGCGAACTAAAATGGACTGGAATGGGTGAATTTAACTCAGATGACCATTATATCTACTACTATGGGCAAGAATCTCTTAGAAGAAACGAAGTACCATCATAGTCAACAGAAGAGTCCAAAATGCAGTACTTGCGTGCGATCTCAAAAACGACAGAATGATTTCTGTTTGTTTCCAAGGCAAACCATTCAATATCACAGTAATCCAAGTCTATGCCCCAACCAGTAGTGCTGAAGAAGCTGAAGTTGAACGGTTCTGTGAAGACCTACCAGACTTTATAGAACTAACACCCAAAAAAGACGTCCTTTTCATTATAGGGAACTGGAATGCAAAAGTAAGAAGTCAAGAAATACCTAGAGTAACAGGCAAATTTGGCCTTGGAGTATATAAAACGAAGCAGGGCAAAGGCAAATAGAGTTTTGCCAAGAGAACTCAGTGGTCATAGCAAACACACTCTTCCCAACAACACAAGAGAAGACTCTACACATGAACATCACCAGATGGTCAATACTGAAATCAGATTGATTATATTCTTTGCAGCCAAAGATGGAGAAGCTCTGTACAGTCAACAAAAACAAGACCAGGAGCTGACTGTGGGTCAGATCATGAACTCCTTATTGCCAGATTCAGACTTAAATTGAAGAAAGTAGGGACAACCACCAGACCATTTTTGTATGACCTAAATCAAATCCCTTACAATTATACAGTGGAAGAGACATTAGAGTCAAGGGATTAGATCTGATGGAGTGCCTGAAGAACTATGGACAGAGGTTCGTGACATGTGCAGGAGGCAGGGATCAAGACCATCCCCAGGGAAAAGAAATGACTACAGGCAAAATGGCTGTCTGGGGAGGCCTTACAAACAGCTGTGAAAAGAAGAGAAGTGAAAAGCAAGGGAGAAAAGGAAGGATACAAGCAACTGAATGCAGAGTTCCAAATAGCAAGAAGTGATAAGAAAGCCTGAAGCAAAGAAATAGAGGAAAACAACAGAATGGGAAAGACTAGGGATCTCTTCGAGAAAATTAGAGATAGCAAGGGAACATTTCATGCAAAGATGGGCTCAATAAAGGACAGAAATGGTATGGACCTAACGGAAGCAGAAGATATTAGGAAGAGGTGGCAAGAATACACAGAAGAACTGTACAAAAAAGATCTTCATGACTCAGATAATCACAATGGTGTGATCACTCACCTAGAGCCAGACATCCTGGAACACGAAGTTAAGTGGGCCTTAGGAAGCATCACTACGAACAAAGCTAGTGGAGGTGATGGAATTCTGGTTGAGCTATTTCAAATCCTAAAAGATGATGTTGTGAAAGTGCTGCACTCAATATGCCAGCAAATTTGGAAAACTCAGCAGTGGCCTCAGGACTGGAAAAGGTCAGTTTTCATTCCAATCCCGAGGAAAGGCATTGTCAGGGAATGCTCAAATTACTGCACAATTGCACTCATCTCACCCGCTAGTAAAGTGATGCTCAAAATTCTCCAAGCCAGGCTTCAACAGTTCGTAAACTGTGAGCTTCCAGATGTTCAAGCTGGTTTTAGAAAAGGCAGAGGAACCAGAGATCAAATTGCCAACATCTGTTGGATCATTGAAAAAGCAAGAGAGTGCCAGAAAAACATCTATTTTTGCTTTATTGACTATGCTAAAGCCTTTGACTGTGTGGATCATAACAAACTGGAAAATTCTGAAAGAGATGGGAATTCCAGACCACCTGACCTACCTCCTGGGAAATCTGTATGCAGGTCAAGAAGCAACAGTTAGAACTGGACATGGAACAACAGACTGGTTCCAAATCAGGAAAGGAGTACGTAAAGGCTGCATATTGTCACCCTGCTTATTTAACTTATATGCAGAGTACATCATGAGAAATGCCAGGCTAAATGAAGCACAAGCTGGAATCAAGATTGCTAGGAGAAATAGCAATAACCTCAGATTTGCAGATGATACCACCCTTAATGGCAGAAAGTGAAGAAGAACTGAAGAGCCTCTTGATGAAAGTGAAAGAGGGGAGTGAAAAAGTTGGCTTAAAACTCAACATTCAGAAAACTAATATCATGGTATCTAGTCCAATCTCTTCATGGCAAATAAATAGGGAAACAGTGAGAGACTTTGTTTTTTTGGACCCCAAAATCACTGCAGGTGGTGAGTGCAACCATGAAATTAAAAAAGAATCGCTCCATGGAAGAAAAGCTATGATCAATCTAGACAGCGTATTAAAAAACATAGACTTTCCTTTGCCAAAAGAGGTCCATGTAGTCAAAGCTATGGTTTTTCCAGTAGTCATGTATGGATTTGAGAGTTGCATTATAAAGAAAGCAGAGTGCCAAAGAATTGATCCTTTTGAACTGTGGTGTTGGAGAAGACTCTTGAGAGTCCCTTGAACTGCAAGGAGATCCAACCAGTCCATCCTAAAGGAAGTCAGTCCTGAATATTCATTGGAAGGACTGATGCTGAAGCTGAAACTCTGATACTTTGGCCACCTGAAGGGAAGAACTGACTCACTAGAAAAGACCCTGATGCTGGGAAAGATGGAAGGTGGGAAGAGAGGGGGACGATAGAGGATGAGAGGGTTGGATGGCATCACTGACTTGATTGACATGAGTTTGAGTAAGCTCCAGGAGTTGGTGATAGGCAGGGAGGCCTGGCGTGTTGCGATTCATGGGGTCGCAAAGAGTCGGACACAGCTGAGCGACTGAACTGAAGAATGTGTTAGTACCAGAAACGTGAAATACAACATTAACACATCTTATTGCAGTTTTATATAAGAAGGAACCAGTGTATTTTAAGTGCATGTGGAATCTGAGTTCGATTATGATACTGGTTATCTCTATTAGTTTGCTAAAACAGCCATAAGAAAACACCACAGATTGCATGACTTAAACAACAGATATTTATTCCCTCAAGATCTTGGAGACTAGAAGTCCACAATTGAATTGTCAGCAGGTTGGGTTTCTTCTGAGGTCTCTCCTGTTGGCTTGTAGGTGGCTGTCTTCTCAACATGGTGTTCTCTCTTTGTGCGTCTGTGTCCTGATCTCTTCTTATAGGGATACCAGGGATGCTGGATTAGGGCCCGCGTATATGACCTGTTGTTAGTGTAATTTCCTTTATGAAGGACCTTTCTCCAATTAGTCATGTTCTGAGATGCTGGGAATTATGATTTCAGCACAGGAATCTTGAGATTCTGGATGCAGTTCCATCCATAGCACCGTCTTCATACTGCATCATTTTTGTAAGGTTTATTTGTTGGGTTTGGGTTTTTTTTAAAACACAGAAATAGAGTTTACCTTTCACCTACGTTTGCTTCATGGTCGGAAGGACTTGACGTTTTGAAGGGCAAGTGTGCCGTTATGTGTCCTGGCTGAATCCTTCGGCACAGCCTTGAATTTCCTGAGACAGCTGAGATGCGGGGAAGCGGGGCAGCCAGGATGCACTTCCTCCCGCAAACCACCTTCTCACGCTGCCCCTCTCTGCTTCAGAAGCGGCTTGTAGCCAGCTGTGGCCATCCGGAATTGTCCATGAGATTTTTACATGTAACACTACTGACTTTTATAAAAGTCCTCAAATTTATTATTGGACAGGCTTTAGAGCTTTTTAGTATGTAAAATGTCAGCATTTTCAGTTGTTATCCCTGCCCTGAGCTGGTAACTCATCTAAAATACGAGCTGTTCCTTTGGAAACGGGTTTCACATATGTACAGGAGACTAGGCAGTAAAAGTTTCTGAGAATTCTTACAAAGAAGCAGCTATTAATCTTGTTAAAAATTAGCAATTTCCCAGGTGGCACTCGTAAAGAACCCACCTGCCAATGCAGGAGACATGGGAGACGCAGCTTCAGTCCCTGGGTCAGGAAGATCCCCTGGAGGAGGGCATGGCAACTCCAGTGTTCTTGCCTGGAGAATCTCATGGACAGAGGAGCCTGGTGGGCAGCACGACCGCAGCAGCTCAGCACACGTGTGCACACCGGCTGCTACTGCCTGATCATTCTCTCTTTAGGGCTTCCCCGGTGGCTCATCAGTAAAGACCCTGCTTGCGGTGCAGGAGGCGAGGGTTCAGTCCCTGGGTCGGGAAGATCTCCTGGAGAAGGGAATGGCAACCTCCCCTTACATTCGGTTAGGTTTCACGAAAACTCTGGTCTTTCTGTGCACAGTGTCCCAAGTTCGCGCTTGGTCTCCGTTCTGACTTGAGCTTTAAGGTGGCACACGGGCAGTGCAGCGCCCTGAGCGCCTCTCACCTGACGTCCTTCGGGGGCAGGTTGTCTTGAGTCACACGTGCCCCTCGCCCCCTTCCGTGGCTGTGTACCTTTTATAAGGTGGTCCACCTCCCTCCTAACCATGTGTCCACATAACGGCTATAAGGGGTTCCCCTTGCAGAACCTGGACGGACTGCTTGTCCCCACAAGGCCACTCAGAGAACTGGAGACAGAAGTAGTGGAGGGTGGGCCAGGACCCCGCAGGAGACCAGAACCTCAGTCTGAATTGCTGAGGGACTTACGGATCTTGTCATGTGGAGACCATGTTCATAAGCGTTCAGCACCCTTTGGATGAGGCTTCACCTTGCAGATGGTGACGAGGGGACTGCTGGGTGCCGGCCTGGCTGCAGGAAACTCACTGCCTTTCTAGGGAGATAGGCCTCGTTTGTACAAGACTTCTGCCTGTCCTCCGCTCGCTGCCACTTGGCTCAAGAAGCATCATCCCACGTCACTTGTGCCACCTGGTTTGGTATGAGAGCATGTGGGCACGCGCCTGTCATGACTTCTGGTTCTAGTTCCCGTTCAAAGAAAACGTGGCTGAAGCCACTGAGAAGTGTGATTGCCGAAACCATGGCAGAATCCCTCACATTGCCGGGCCTCCTAGAATGTAGTCATGCTGTAGACCAGCTTAAGCCAGTGTGTGACTTAGTTGATTTTGTGACTAAGATAGAAAACTTGATTACTCAATAATAAATAAAAATCACTCTTTTTGGAAAACTAACTGACTAATACCCATTTGAGAAGTTCTGGCTCACCTGTAGGTGGAGTCCAAATTGAGAAGCAGTGTCTGGAAATAACTTTCTAGTATGATTGGCACTAAAAAAAATTCTAAATCTGTGAGCTGCTTCAGTGGTGTCACTTCAGAACTTTCAGAAAGAATACTTTAAATAGATGTTTGCGCGTGAGCGGTCATTTCATGTCACGGAGTTGTTTTTAATAGTTTACATGCCGAATTAAGGAACTGTCCCTTTCCTAGGAGTTGGACGTTCCATGGAATCCAAGCTGATGTCTTTGGGGATTAGGACGTGTGGAGACTTGCAGTATATGACCATGGCCAAACTCCAGAAAGAATTTGGTTCCAAAACTGGTCAGATGCTTTATAGGTTCTGCCGAGGTTTGGACGACAGACCAGTTCGCACTGAAAAGGAAAGAAAATCTATTTCAGCTGAGATCAACTATGGAATAAGGTTTTCCCAGGTACTGATCTCCTCACAGGTTTTAGCTTCTTTTTTTTCATGTTTGCACATAGTCCTGTCTCCCCAGCTAGACCATAGACTATTGACACTTGAAATGAAGCCTTAAAACCCTTGCCGTCCCCAGAGCTGGCAGAACGTATGTTCTTAACTAGAGCAGACAGTGCAGTAGATCATCACATGTTAAATATGGAAGGTTAATATACTTGAGAACAACCATTAGGCGCAAAGGAAAATAACATGGGTATTTTCTATGTTTATCTTTCTGTAGCCAAAAGAAGCAGAAGCTTTTCTTCTGAGTCTTTCAGAAGAAATTCAGCGGCGCCTTGAAGCTGTAGGCATGAAGGGTAAACGCCTGACTCTCAAAATCATGGTACGGAAGCCGGGAGCCCCTGTAGAATCCGCCAAATATGGAGGCCATGGCATTTGTGACATCACCACCAGGTAAGCCTACTAATAAAAAGGACATTAGATATTGATATTTCATTACAGGTCGTTGTAATGAATGGAAAATGACAGAAAAACAACAAGGAAAAGTGTGCCCAAAGAGCTGCAGACACTGACGCTCCTGGGTGTCGTGCAGAGCCAGGTCTTGGCCCCCGGCCGTGGAACGGCCCTGCGGGCCAGGTCGCCCCAGCCTGTCGGCGTGTCCGACGGGGCAGGCTGTCCTGTCCTTGGGGTCTGCAGGCCGTGGCTTCGGTGCAGGGACAGGAAGCGGGTGCTTGTGGGCTTGGTGGGAAGGTCCCGTGGGGAAGCATCAGTGCAGTTACTCAGAAAATGATTGCAGTGAGGACTTTATTTCATTTAGGGAGGTGTGATTTCTTTCTTGTGAAAAGATTAATCATAGTAGTCTCTGGAAATTGGTAGAAAGCATTTTAAAACCCTATTTTTTTAAATGTGAGGGCCACTAATATAAGACTGATGTTAAGGTCTGGCCTCATATGTAAGGCCAATATGAAAATACCTAATTTTGTATGCCATTTATACTATACAGGACACTGTATTGTAAAGCTCTGGTTGACTGACAGGTAAATTAAAATACAGTGTAGTAGTTTCTTCTTGCTATCTACTCAATTTTAAATACGTTACAGTTTCTTAGAACTCTGTATTTTGGTGCATTCAGAAGTACCTAGGAGCTGAGTCTGTCTAAGCTCAGTGAGAAAATCTGCCTTCATTTAAGCCTTTTTGGAAAAATCCAGATATTCCAAAAAATCTAGTTAGCAACACAACATTAAAAATTGGGATTTTAACTATACTCTATGCTGCTGCTAAGTCACTTCAGTCGTGTCTGACTCTCTGTGACCCCATAGATGGCAGCCCACCAGGCTCCCCTGTCCCTGGGATTCTCCAGGCAAGAACACTGGAGTGGGTTGCCATTTCCTTCTCCAATGCATGAAAGTGAAAAGTGAAAGTGAAGTAGCTCAGTCGTGTCCGACAGTCATGTCCGACTCTTCGAGACCCCATGGACTGCAGCCTACCAGGCTCCTCCATCCATGGGATTTACCAGGCAAGAGGACTGGAGTTGGGTGCCATCGCCTTCCCCCCGCAATTCAATAATAATATTCATTCAGCGTTTTTGTATGCACTTATCTGCTTGCTGTTACTGGTATTTGTTCATTTTTGTCCTATTTAACTTAAAAAGTTTTATTTTGAAAAACGTACACATGTAAGCAGAGAACAGTGTCCTGAAGCCCTCACCCTGAGTCCCACGGTCGCTGCTGGGCCCTGCGCCACCACCGGCCCCCAGCTGTTCTGGAGTGGCTCTCAGAGACCGAACCGTTTCCTCCATGGGTTTCCAGGTGTTTATCTCTGACAAGACTCTGCTTTAGTGAACACAGGACAGCTCAAAAGCTGCCTGCATCGCTGGCAGTAAAGTGCTCATTTCACCATGCCCTTTACCTTTGGGTAAGACATGCTTTGCTTCGAGCATTTACCTGATAGCTATTGACTGTTTGTACGTGAACTGCTGGCACGTGGGCGCCTCTGGACTCTTAGTAGGACGTGCAGGCCAGGGGGCTTCACTGGGCCTTTACCTTTATGTAAGGCATGACAATGCATGATAATTACACTTCGTAAACTGAGAGTAGTGTCACTTTATAAATATGTTGATCAATTGTAAGCCATTCATTTCAGCCTTACATTTTGGGGGTATTATAACTGCCTAAGAGAAGCTTTAGGTAAGAGCTTCTGAAATATTATAATACTGATCCTATATTTCCTCTAACTTAGGGGATGATAAACTACTTCCTGTGGCCCACATCCGGCCTGTGGCCTGTTTTTACATGATTTGTGGTAACTAAGAATGATTTTTATATGAAAGTTTGTATAAAATAGAGACTATGTGAAAGAGACGACAGAGTGTAAGCTCCCAGACGTGTTGTAGTTAGGAGTCTGGTGTGCCTGCATGAATTCAGTGTGTGATCATTTTGTGACCTCAGACTCCCTGCAGGCGTGTGCCTCACGTGTTAAGAGACTGTCACTGCAATGACAAATTTTGTAAGTCAGAGAGCCACGTGGAGATTGAGATCTGTGGCTTCATTACCACTTAGGGAAATTTTTCTCATAACAGTTCCCTTTTGGAAAAAGAAGTTTTCCTTCTGGGGGTTCTTTTGTGTATGTGTTTATTTTGGATTGTATATGTGTTTTTTAAAGTGATTAATTGAAAAGGTCAAATAACAGCTTCTAGCCCCTTGCCCCTCTCCTCTCCCCGGTTCCGATCACCGTTCTTCTTTTGTGGTTCCTTTTGATACTCACACCCATAGTTTTCCAAAATGTCAGCAGAGTCTGCAGTAGCAGCGGGCTTACCGCTTCCTCCTGTTGCTGCCGTCCTCGTGTTCCGTTTGCCCCGGTAGACCTGGTGGGTTTCGGTTCGGCCCATCCAGTGTGCCACTGTTAGGATGCGCGTGTATCCACATACCCCATACTGTCCACTGGGCTAACCTTTCCTTTCCTTTTGATTGCATTTCTCTTCAAGTTACTGAGCATCCGGTTTTGCTGTTTTGTGAATTTACCACTGAGTTTACCCCCAAACTCCCTTGCAGTGTGACTGTGTTTCAGCACATCCGCAGGTCCATTACTGGTTTTGACCTCTTTTCTTAGAGGCCTGTGTCTTGGGGCAGCCCAGCCTGCTACTCCAGTCGGAGTTCGTTTTAAGAGTTGCTGAAAAGTTGGAGTTGTGAGATGGCCTTTTTCTGTGTGGATCCATTTTGTCCCTGATCTGCTCAGAGCTTGAGCAAGAATTCACGGGTGTAAACCCATCTCTGCTCATACTCACCGGTTTGCTGACCTAAAGTATAAACATAACTTAGCAATTGTCCTTCCTCAGATAAAGAACGGAGAAGGCAATGGCACCCCACTCCAGTACTCTTGCCTGGAAAATCCCATGGACGGAGGAGCCTGGTAGGCTGCAGTCCATGGGGTCACTGAGGGTCGGACACGACTGAGCGACTTCACTTTCACTTTTCACTTTCATGCATTGGAGGAGGAAATGGCAACCCACTCCAGTGTTCTTGCCTGGAGAATCCCAGGGACGGGGGAGCCTGGTGGGCTGCTGTCTGTGGGGTCGCACAGAGTCGGACACGACTGAAGCGACTCAGCAGCAGCAGCAGATAAAGAAAGGCTCCGTTGCCATCACCTTCTCAGGGCTCCTGTTCTGACCGCCTCTTGAGAGGAAAGCAGCTCTGTATCCCAAGCGCTCTGGGGTGGTCTTCATTTGTCTTTGTGCCCGGTACTTTGTCAGTGAATGTTTTTTAAGTTTTCATCTCTAATAACTAAATTTTTCATTTCTACTAACATTTTGAGTTTTTAAATTTATTCTTTGGAACTTAAGTATTTTAGTTCCCTTCCCAGAGAGAATTTCTCTCTTGCCTCCTGAAGATTCTAATAGCCCCAATGTCAGTCTGTTTCTCTAAGCTCCTTTTATTCCAGTTTCCGTTGCTGTCTTGAGATTTTCTTCAAGCATTTACCTGATAGCTGTTCACTATACGTGAACTGCTGACACATGGGCGCCTCCGGACTCTTAGAAGGACACGCAGGCCAGGGGGAGCCGATGGGGGGCTGTGGTCTTTGGTCACTCACTAGGTCGGGCAGTATCTGCCGCCCTTCCTATGAGATGTGCAGCCCTGGGTGGGCGAGAAGACGGGCCATGCAGCTGGTGTTCTGGGTGCTCAGGAGGGGTTCTGGGGGGAGGGTGCGCTGTGCTGCAGAGGGGCCTTGCTCCTCCTCGCTGTGCCCCCCAGTCTGTAGCTTCTGTGTCACCATCCCCGTCTCTGGGAAGCTGTCAGGGAAGGAGGCACCCCCCACACACATACCCGACACCTCTGACTGCTGAGCCCTTCAGAGGTTCTGTACTATAAACTGGCTTATCTCAGAGTTGGTGCCTTGCTTTACACATTTAACAGGCATTTGGTAACTTATTTACTGATTTGCTTTCAGTATTCATGAGTTTATGCCATTTGGAAAGAATTTCAAGTCCTTTTTAGTGTTGTTTTGGAGAGAAAATAAACATGTTTAAACCACCACAGTCCACTACTACAAATCTTGCTTTTAAGTTATTCTCTGTTGATCTGTGTGAAATACACTTAAGATAACCGTTATCAGTGGAAATTTTTTGCAAATGGGTTTCCTTAAAGAAATAGGGACTTTTCCAAAATAAGAACATGATGTATTCATGGTATGGAAAAAATCAAGAGTAAATGTAGTTTTTGGCACCTAATAATGCTGGCACATTGCAGGAGACCTGGGTTCGATCCCTGTGTTGGGAAGATCCCCTGGAGAGGGAAATGGTAACCCATTCCAGTATTCTTGCCTGGAGAGTCCCATGGCAGAGGAGCCTGGCAGGCTATGGGGTTGCAAGAGTCACACGACTTAGCAACTAAACCACTGCCATCAGTGCTGGCACATTCTCTGGTCCTCCTTGAGGAGTCTTTAGATGTAAGAACTGTGTAGTCGAGTCTGGGTTTCAGACAGGGTGCCACCACCCTTCCTTTATCAGAGCTGTCCACACATCCTGTGTCCACTTAAGAGACCCTCTGGGAGGAAAGGACAGTTAGGTTGGGCGTGTTCACGTGTTGCAAACAGTGTCAGGAGAACCCAGGAGTCGTCTTTCTCTTGTGAGCAGGAACTGTAACTCCGCATAGACAGTCTTGCAACCTAAAAGCTCTGTTGGAGCCGACATCGTTGTGCTTACACTCACGGTTGAGAAGCAGCACAGATGCTGATATTAAATATACATTAAAATATTTACGTTTTCTATGAGACATTTTTCAGCATATTTTTAGCTGACCAGGTCTCTGAAAGTCCCAGTCGTCTTGATTTTCCTTTCCCCCTTGTTGCCCGCGTAATGGATTTCACATTATTGGCTTCACTGAAGGAAGGCACTCCTTCCTTACTAAGGATCCCAGTTACTTAAAGCTTTTGATAACTCTTTACAACTTTAATCCTTTTAAACAGTTCCGTACCACTTATGGACTAGAGAATACATACGGAATGCAGCTTTTGTTCTTTAAAAAAGTTGATTCTATCACCTGCAGGACCGTGACTCTTGACCAAGCAACAGACAGTGCAAAACTCATTGGCACAGCCACGCTGAACATGTTTCACACGATGAAGCTCAGCATAGCTGACATGCGAGGGGTGAGTAGGGAAAACTCTGAACACGTTTCACGCGATGAAGCTCGGCATAGCTGACATGCGAGGGGTGAGTAGGGAAAACCCTGAACATGCTTCACGCGATGAAGCTCGGCATAGCTGACATGCGAGGGGTGAGTAGGGAAAACCCTGAACATGCTTCACGCGATGAAGCTCAGCATAGCTGACGTGCGAGGGGTGAGTAGGGAAAACCCTGAACACGTTTCACGCGATGAAGCTCGGCATAGCTGACATGCGAGGGGTAAGTAGGGAAAACCCTGAACTGTAACGCTTTTCTTACTTGAGGGTTCATCTGAGGGTGCTCATGGTGCGATGCAGGGTTTCACCCACTCATGGTCTTGAATTTTTAAAGCGTTTTTCCGTTAGTCAGGGACCACTGCTGTGGTCCCTGCAGTGGACAGGGCCGGGGGGACTGTGAGGCTGCAAATGTTCTGACCTCTGAGGTCCTTTTTTGTCAGAAATTTGCTCTGAGGTCTGATGACCTAGCAGGGAGACTTTACCCCAGGCACTTGAAGGTACCTTTGGAACAGATGGTGAGAGGGCATCTAGATGTAAAAACCTCACTTTTCCTAAAGATTAACCTTTGTAGGTCGTGTGTGCACACATAAGGGTAGTTAGTGGCATGGTGTGGGTTTTGTGGAGGACTGCAGTGTCCGTAGTGGTGATAAGACTCCCCCCGACACACACCCCCGAGCACTGGAGTGATTGAATGAGTGCTCCCCGGGGCGGGGCTGCTTCCCTGTGCTTCCCTGCAGCACACCCCCTCCCACCCCACCCCAAATGATGGATGAAGTAGGGCTGCAAGCACACTGCCCCCCAGTTACATTTTGTTGAAGTCTTAAAACTTAATTGGTATTTCCTGATAGTCCAGTTGGGAGGACTCAGCACCTTCAGTGCTTTGGGCTGGGGTTTGGTCCGTGGTTGGGAAGCTAAGATCCCACAAGCTGTAGCCAAAAATAAATAAAAGCTTAATTGATGAAAACGTCAGTGGGCACAGTATTCTACTTTTCTGGAGTTTCTGATTTTGAAGAAATTGGTTAGAATTAGATACTGAAGGTTGAGGTAAATTAACTGCTCACCAGCTACTCAACTGCTCACCAGCTACTGCAGAAGTAGTTTTGGAATAAGTGACATAAAAGGCTGAATATTTTTCACTGAACTTTTCTTTCTAGAAACCTGTTTCACTCTGGTTGCAGGTTGGGATTCATGTGAATCAGTTGGTTCCAGCGAATCCAAACCCGCCCGCGTGCCTCAGCCACCCAGCGGCCCAGCCCAGCCACGGTGCGGGCAGGGCCCCGTCGGTCCTGGAGCTCCTGCAGGCCCAGCGGGCGAGGCGGCCCCCGGAAGAGGAGCCCGCAGGTCAGTGCTGCCGGCGCCCGGGAGGGCTCTGCCGGACGCGTGCAGCAGCCTGACGTTCTGAGTTACAATGAATACGTAACGAGGCCTTCTTTGCGTGAAGAAGCTATTTTATGACATCTCCTGTATTTCCAGTATTTCTGGCTGCTGTGGATCTGGAAATGCCACCTGCCCCTCGATCTTGCACTGTGCCGTCTCTGTCTCCACACCTGACGTCAGGTGTCGTGCCTGTCACTACCAGCAAAGCCGAGTGTGCCAGCAAGTGGAATGGGCTGCATTCTCCCGTCAGTTTAAAGCCAAGACTCAACTTGAGCATAGAGGTCCCGTCACCTTCCCAGGTGTGTATTCACAGTTGTAGACGTGAGGTCAGCACGAGAGTAGCTTTACAGCAGGAATGCAATTTTTCTTTACCAGTAACAGCCAAGGGAGAAAGGGCTACCTGTCAGGGAGGATCCAGGTGTTCATTCCAATGAGAAATGACCGAGAAGCCAGAGTGCTTCCGTGGAGACCTGCCGCTCTCGCAGGTCGTGCAGCATGGATGAAAGCCAGTTCCTGAACTGTCGCCATCAGCAGCCACCAGACGTAATTGTGGTGACTGACCGTGGTCAACAGCACAGCTTTGCTGCAGAGGCCTTACATCAGAGGTTTTTCTTGCAGCCTTGGCAAGCAGCTCACTCTGTAGGGTGAATGATTTTCCTAACATAAGCTATTCACTCAGCTGATGTGGGCTGTAAGCGTCATATGCTATTGGTGTGTTTGCAGTTTAGAAGCTCTGTTGGGAAAATCCACTTTCTCTGTGCCCCTGAGCAGTGGGGGCTGTAAGGCAAGGGAAAGGGGTGGGTGTGACTGGGCCGGGGGAGGGCACGGGTTTCTGGTGAGTTCCCCGAGGGGTGGCTCCCAGCAAGCCAGCCTGGCCTGCCCAGTGTCTGCAGTCATGTTGCGTGAGGATGTCACGGATGGGCAGGGGGTTCTGGTGTGTAGGCTGGAGTGGAGTTAAGTTTCTAGAATCCCTTTTTTCTGGATTGCTGCTCTCAGACAAATAGATGTGAGGCAGGCAGTCTCCTGTCTGAAAAGTAAACCTCTGATTCTGGATCCATCCCAGAAATGGGTATGTGCCTTGGGCTCTGGCTGCTTCCAGGGCAAGGTCTAGGACTGCCCCTGAGCAGGAGGTCCAGTGAGGAGGTGGGCAGAGCTGGCCCTGGGAACCAGCCAGGGGCTTGCACTGGTCATCTCCAGAGTCCACATCAGACCAGCCAGGCGTCAGTGGCCAAAATCCCAGCCAATTCCAGAAGCTGGTCTGTCTGGGGGTGGCCTTGCTAGCCGGGCACCTGTAGCTCACCTCGCTGCCCCCTGTCCAGTGCAGACATGTGGTCTCTGAGTATCTGTCTGCTCTCACAGCTCGATCGCTCCGTCCTGGAGGCTCTCCCACCCGACCTCCGGGAGCAGGTGGAGCAGGCGTGTGCTGTGCAGCAGGCGGAGCCACCAGGCGACCGGAGGAGAGAGCCTGTCAATGGCTGCAGCACAGGGATCCTGCCACAACCCGTGGGGACTGTGCTGCTACAAATCCCGGCACCTCAAGACCCTAACAGTGACACGGGAATTAATTTAATAGCCCTTCCGGCATTTTCCCAGGTGAGTGTCCTCGGCCGTCCAGCCCCCAGCACTTCTCTTCTCCTCTGCCCCTCCCAGGGCTGACCATGGCCCTCGTGGGAGGAGCGTGGCCGGTCTCCACATCACCCGCGGGACAGAAGCTGACAGAGCAGCCAGGACACCAGGGCAAAGAGGGAGGCTGTGGTGTGGGGGTGCTTACAGCTCCCCGCAAAGAAAGAATAGTCTGCTGTTCCCTGGGCCCCTCTCAGCACCAGGGACGACAACAGTCAGGGTTTGAGGTTTCAGGCGCGCTACACACACACCTGTTTTTTTGCATTTTGCTCCCCATTTTCCATTAGTGCTTCTTGTCCTGGTGGTTTTTGTTCATCGATTCATATCCAAAGTTGTATTCCTTATTCTCAGCCTAAAACCTTGTGAGAATTTAATGAGCTTTGCTGCTGAGGACCATACATACAGATAAAAATACAGATCAGAAAAGTATGATTTGAAATACTTAGTGAAAAAATCAGCCAGCTGCCTATATATAGAGCCAGCCCAGGTTTGACTTCAAACTTGCTCCTTTCTACCAGGTGGACCCAGAGGTGTTTGCGGCTCTCCCTGTGGAGCTTCAGAAGGAGCTGAGAGCAGCCTACGATCAAAGACAGCGTCAGGGAGAACACAGCCTTCCCCAGCAGCCGGCCGGCGCCCCCGGTAAGCTGTGCGGGCTTCAGGGACCGGCAGTGGAGCTGTGAGGAGCGCGCGTGTGGTTGGGTTGTTGTCGTGTGCCGGCCTGGGTCAAGCCGTCAGTCCTGTTCGTGCCCGCCCGCTCAGAGACAGAGGGGAGGCTGTCCGAGTCCCAGGCGGACCGTACCTGGTACTTCTTACATCTGAACAGCATACCACCCAGAAATCTGAGTTATCTGTCAAGTCTGCTGTCCTTTGAGACTGTTCCTTCAAAGGATGTAGCTTTAAAGCACAGAATCTGAAGGTTTTCTGAACATGCGTCACAAACACATTTAACACATCACTGCCCTGGGGATTTTTTTTGGGGGGGGGGGGGGGGGGGATTTTTGCAGTAAGCGGTTTGTTATATAAGTGAACACTGAAATACCTCTGGCCAGTAACTTTCTGTTCCAATAACACATTAATGTCTCCGGTCAGAAGTCATTTTAACAAGAAGTTGTTAAAATGAAAACGAGAGTAACAGTGCTGCTGAACTGTCGGAAGCAGTCCCCCTGTTGGAAGTTTCCCTTGACTCCTGTGAGCCCCCGAGATAGACACGCAGAGGCCATGAGGCCGAGCAACCCTTGGAGCTGTGGGGCTGGCAGCCGCCCTCAGACTGGGCACGTGCCCACGTGCAGGGGTGCACACGGCAGAAAAGGGAGCCTGTATGCTCTCCCCCTCACTCCCTTGGCATGTATGTTGAGGATCTTACATCCATCTTCCTCTAGTGCCAAAGAACCCGTTACTGCAGCTAAAACCAGCAGCAGCGAAAGACAAGAAAAGAAACAAGAAAAAAAATCCCCTCAGCCCCCAAAGAAAGATTCAGAGCCCTCTGAAAACCACCCTGGTGAACAGCCCAGCGAAGACCCTGCCAGGGGCCTGCACAAGTCCCCAGAAGCTCCTTGATGGGTTTCTAAAACACGAAGGTCCCACGTCAGAGAAACCTCTGGTAACTCTTCTACGTTTTTTAAACTTTGACCCCTTCCTTCATCAGATCCTCCTGTACCGGATGTTATGTAAATCCAGCACTTGTTATCATTTGTTTTCTTAACAGGGAGAACTCTCTGCTTCCACTTCAGGTGTTGCTGGCCTTTCTGGGTTGCAGCCTGACGTATCCACAAGTGTCAGGCCCCCGGCGCCCAACCTGGCTGGAGCCGTGGAGTTCAGTGACGTGAAGACTCTGCTCAGAGAGTGGATCACCACCATCTCAGGTTGGTGGCCCTGCTGTCGGTGCTGAGAAGTGACAGCCTGGGTGTAGAGCATGAACTCAGCTAGAGGGAGGAGCTAGTTTCCAAGGTCTGATAAACCAGCCCCTGCACTGTGGGCTTGGCTCTGCAGCCTTGCTCACTACAGCCCCCCGGGGTGAGGTCTCCCCACTTTCCCCACGGAGTGCAGCCTTCCCCCTTCAGAAGGATAAGCTGACCCTCACACTGCTCTCCCCACTCTAGATCCGATGGAGGAAGACATTCTGCAAGTTGTAAAATACTGCACTGATCTAATAGAGGAAAAGGATTTGGAAAAGTTGGACCTCGTTATAAAATACATGAAAAGGTAAACTATTCAGTGCTTTTTACCAAAAGGAAAAAGCGTGTCTGTCACCACAGCTCCTGGGGTAGGGCAGGATGGCGGGGGGGGTGCAGGCTGCACCCTTTCTGGGCATTGCTTACATTAACTGGGCTCCTCAGAGTTACGTGAGAGCCATGGTTTTCATTTTGAACACCAGCTAGTATTGACTGGGGAGTAAAAAGGAGTCAAAACGAGATTGTTCCTCCTCTCAAATAAGTCAAGTACCTTTTTGAGTGTTTATATTGAAACTGTTCAAACCCTTAAGCTTTACTTAATATACACTAACCTCTTCTCTCCTCACCTGTAGGCTGATGCAGCAGTCGGTGGAGTCGGTTTGGAATATGGCATTTGACTTTATTCTCGACAATGTTCAGGTGGTTTTACAGCAAACGTACGGAAGCACATTAAAAGTCACATGAAGATGAATTACCAGGGAGCCTGGCGCTCTCCGCTAGCTGTGCCATAAGTGCTTGTGAGGTATTTGCAAAGTGCATGATAGTAATGCTCTGAGTTTTATAATTTTAAATTTCTTTTTAAGCAAAGTGTTTTGTACATTTCTTTTCAGTAAGTGCCAAATTTGTCAGTATTGCATGTAAATAATTGTGTTCTTTTACTGTAGCATAGATTCTATTTACAAAATGTTTGTTTATAAAGTTTTATGGATTTTTACAGTGAAGTGTTTACAGTTGTTTAATAAAGAACTGTATGTATATTTTGTACAGGCTCCTTTTTGTGAATCCTTTAGGAAGCAAATCCTGAACTATTCTACTTAAAGAGGCTGAAAACCCTCCAAGCTGGCCGGTTACAGGCTCCGTGCTAAGCGCTGACATTCCTGAGAGCCCTGACTGGTGTGTACTTGTGCCAGCCAAGCAAGGGTAAAGCAAGCGTGCACTCACTCACTCCTAACCCAAAGCACCGACACAGGAACATGTTAACAAAGTCTTCTTTACTTCTTCCGAGTGGAGAAATTCACATATTTTGAATTAGAACACACACACAATGAAGACTGAGTTTTTCCTGGGAAAATTGTGTCCCCAGATGGTTGAGAGGTTTTTGTCTTTGCCTCTACTGGCCCTTGAGAAACTTCAGAAATAATGAAGAATGGTACAGATTTCCAAATGTATATAAAAGTATTCGTCTATGCTATATGACTTTAAAAATATAGTTTATAACTCTATGCCAGTGAATACTTGGGGACACCTGCTATCCAACACCCCCACTGACTTCACTCAACACTGTGCTATAGAAGGTAGGCAGGTACTAGTCTGATGCTAACAGACTGCTGCTCTCAGGGACCCACTTCCCATAGTCTTCAGGAAAACCTTAGGGAACTAGCTACCACCAAATTACTAATATGACGAAACTGTTATGCCTCTGTAACAACTTAGAAAGAAATACTAAGTCCAGACAGTTAATCAACACCCTGCTGATTGTCTCGTCAGAAAATATATGCATGATAGAACCTGCCAGGACAAACAGACGCAAACTGATGTGTAAAAACCCTGCTGCGACGTGTGCTAGGACCCAAGGTGACCGGAGTCCTCGAGAGAATGTGCTGTACCGGGAGGAGGCTTGGAGAGCAGCTCTGCGGACAGGAAGGGAAGCCCAGCGGCGCTTGCGGGCCGCGTCTGGGTTCTTTATTAGAACTGAGGATGGTGCTGAGAACTGTGGACACTCATGACCACACAAGCGGTGAAGGGCAGCCGGCGATGCTCGACACCATGGTTTCACACAAAGCAGATAAAGAAATATCAAGACAGCCGAAATTTTCTATTTTAAAAAATTCCTAAGGGCATATGGCAGAAGAACGCTGGGAGAAGAATCACTGGGAAGGAAATGAATAAATAAAGATGTGTTTCTTACCTCAAAAAAGTCCCAAGAATCACAAAATCTGCAGAAGCTTGGTTAATCAAATACTGCAGTACTGATTTAATCAGTATAAAATTGAAAGAGCTTTAGATCTGTAATAAAAATCCAAATTTGGGAAGGAAGGGCAAACTTTAAAACAGCAGCCAGTAGGGGAGGGCATGGGCGAGTGAACAGGCACGTCGGAGCTGTGGGGACGTGTATCGACCACTGTCAAACCAGTGTAGTTTCTTGGTTTCTCATGGAAAACATTTTATACACCTAGTTTTTTCCTTCTATACTTAAGGTCAATCAGTGTTCAGACAGGTCCATTCCTTGTTTTTCTTGGTGATATTACCACATAATATTGCATTGACTCCAATTTCTGCCCCCGGTGGAAAAATTAGATGATTTCAAACACTTTCTTCAGCTCCACAATAAGCTGCCAGTCACTCTTCTGCATCTCGTCTCTGAACCAGTCTTTGAGAGCATCGATGGACTGCCGGCTGATCTGCAAGGCCCGAGGCACAGACAATAAACAAAACCACATAACAAATGAGTGCCCGGTGCTGCCATCACCAAGACGGCTCCGGCGGGGCTCAGCAAGGCCACGCCCACCTGTCTGTCAGGACGCAGAGGCCCAGGGCCCCCTCTGCTCAGCAAGTCAGGGAGAGGGGGCCCGACCTAGATGTTCTAGTGGGTGCTCTGAGGAGGCTGGACGCCAGGCCAAGCCTTAATGAAGAATCCAGTCCCTTCGGGTTCTAAACATCAGCCCTCCGCTCCCGAGTAAAGTCATCAGAAGAGCCAACAGCCCCCTCTCTCAACTGCTGAGTGAGTGGCTTACCTTACTGACGAGAATGTCTGTAGCTTCAAAATGGCGTCCATACATTTTGGGAGATTCACCTGGGATGGGTTCTATTTTGACACAGACTTCTTGTCCTTTTTTCGCAACATCCACTTGTTTATGGTTTACTTCAATACTTGTTACTATTCCAATGTCAACAAACTGTAAAGAACAGAAACTGCAGTGTGAGCAGAGGCCCTCTGAGTTGTTTCTACCCTGCCCTCTGCGTGACAACTGCCGGAGGAGGAGGAACAGCAGGCCCAGAAGCCCCGGGTCAGAAATGAGCCTGGGGTGACCTGCATGGAGAACAAGGGGGCGAGTAGAGAGGCAGGGAGCCCACGTGGGGTGGGCGCTGTGAGCCACCTGCCCTTGGCCACAGTGAGGGGAGCCAGAGCACCACTGCTGCCTGGATCCTCACCCTGGAGAATATGAGTGAAAACGGAATCTAGTTTGGCTAAAGCCCCACCAGGGACCCCTGCTGCCAGGAAGTGTCCAGCTCAGCCCACTGAGCTGGTGGAGGAGCGATGAGCCCCAGGGGCAGCTGAGTCACGGTGCGCAGAGGACGGTACTCGGGAGCCAGGCCTCCTGGGGCACCTTAGGGCCCCAGCAAGGGACAGCAGGCTCCAAGTGCCATGCAGCAAGGACAGGACCCAGCCTGAATGGGCTTCTGCCGACCAAACGCCTAACTGGGTACTGAGAGAGATGAACCCTTGTGTACAAGATGCCTGAAGGGAAGGAAGTCCAGGGTTGGGGAGAAGGTACAACCACTGCCCAGGGCAGGACAGTGAGTGGTTAAACTGGGCAAACTGTCCCTGATGGAGATGCTGAGTGTCCTTCCCAGCCACGTGGAAACCACCAGACAAATCCAGGCTGAGGAGCCTTCTGTGAAACTACTGGTCTGGACTCTTCAGAAAGGATGGCGGGCTGTTCCTGATCAAGACCGAAGCGCTAATAACCAGACTCCACATACCTGGATGGAGCCCTGGGCAGGATCAAGCAAACAACATGACCAGAGACATTTGGGGCACTATCGGTGAAGTGTCAATGAGAACTGTGAATCACAGGATTTACTCAATGTTACTTTTCCCTAGGTATGACGCTAATCCAGAGGAAAGATGAATGAGTGTTCATTATTCTAGTCTGAATTTTCTCCCAGACTCAGAAGTATGAAGGTCAATAATTCTGTAGCTTTCATTACGTCAAGCACTGACACCAGGTGCTGAGAATCGACACTGATAAGGAGCTGCCATCGAGGAGTCAAGTACAGGGAGGGACGAGCTCTGCTGGGTTTTTTGTTCACTCCTGAACTGCCAGAACTGCTTTAAGAGAAGACTTTTCTAAGTACACCCAGAACTTACATTTTTGCTGGGCACGCACATGGGTGTCCCCTGCTTCACCTGCCCTGCTTCCACAGTCACGCCCATCACTATCGGATCCCGAGAATTGAAGATAAACTGAGGGAGGATCTTTATCTTGCAGGGGAATACTGCTATGTGCCTGCAAGAAAAAAGTACAACCCAAGGATTTTTCAGCTTACAGAATCCCTTAAGATGCATGAAAAAGCAAGCACCAGTGACTCTTGAGATGTCTCCTCCCCTCGGGGGAGAGCAACAGGGAGGCTGGCCCTCCCGCAGGTCCTGCTGGCCAGAGCCCCACCCACATCCCGCCTGGACCAGGGGGGCTGGCGAAGGGCTCTTACCGCTGACCCCTAAAGCCCTGCCCACAGCCTACCAGGTGCTTCCTGCGCTCTCCCCGAGGTCACTGGTGCCTCTGCCTCAGTACCCACCCTGATCAGGGCTCTTCTTACCCCCCCACCCCGCCCCAGGCGTCTGGGCTGCACCCTCCATTCTCAGATCAGCTGCCTCCCTAGCCACACCGTCAAACTCAGCTCGCCTCCCTGAGGCTTTTCCCTGCTTTACCCTGCATCTCCCAGCTTCTCCCATGTTCTCCACCAGTCCTACCCCTGAGCTCCAAGAGAAGGGACCTGCCAGGGTCGCCCTTGGAGCTCTGCTGGAGGCGGCGAGGCTCCTTACGCAGGGCCCTTCACTTTCTAATTCCCCACTCACACTGGTCCACGCGACCCCAGGTGAGGACTCCCAACCCATTAATGCAACCTAGGTCTGCCAAATGGAAAATAAAATACTGAAGAGAAACGTTACAGAGAACGTGGGGTCACGCACTGCGTCCCAGGCGGGCGGGGTCTGTGGCAGCGCGTCACCGTGGGGCAGCAAGCGCCACGCTGCTGATGCCCACACACCTGTCTGCGACTGTAGGCCAGCGCAGCAGCAGCTGCATCAGCACAGCTCCAAAGTAGGTAAAACTACCAACTTACTTAAATTCTTCTTGTTTCTGTTTCTTGTAGTCTTGTCTGTATTTCGTAAAGGCATCAAATAAATGATAAATAATTTCTGCACTAAAAATTCTAACTCCTAAACTATCAGCCATTTCTTGGGCATCCCGTTCAATTCTCACATCGAAGGCCAAAATCACTGCATACCTAAAAGGTTAAAACACATCAAGGGTTACTGGATGAAATATAGACCGAGTCTTAACAGTCCCAATCAATCAAACAGGCAGCATGCAAGCCTTCAGTGCAGAGGAGAAATGACTTACTGAGGGTCGTGTTCCAGCATCACCGAAGCCTTCATGACGTCTTTTTTGTGGACGGGCCCAATGTTGATCCCTGCGTACTGTAAAAGGGGGTTCCCAGTTCAAATGCCTGTGTCAGGTGACAGGACAGCCCCCCAGACAGTGCCCCCCACCGAGTCCTGGGGAGTCGGCCCCATGACTTACGGGCACTTCTGATGTCTTCAGAAATTCAAGGAGCGCTTCCAGAGATCCCAGGGTTGAGGCCTGGACGTAGACGCCTTTCTCTTCTAATTTGATAGCGTTCAGTGTCTGCTTTAACTCGTGGATCAGCTCATCCTTGAGAAGAAACGACATTTGACAAGGTTATAAATACACCGCTATCTCAGCAGCCTAGAATTAAATCGTTTCTCTTTTTGATTAAGTGTTCATCTGAAAATATGAACCCAAGGCTGAGTGCGGGCAAGGCATGGTAAACTTGTGCGGGAAGGGAAGAAGAGACGTGGGTGCAGACCTGAGCTGTGCCCATCTCACTTCGGTTAGGCTGACTAATGCTGGAACATGTGAGACCTTTGCACCACCTGGCAGAGTAGATATAAAGCAGATGGATGAAAGGAATGACATCATAAATAATGATGTCATTATTTATGGTACAGGAGTCCTAAGCCCAGCGGGTTTGATGGTCAAGACCCCTCATCTCAACAGTCCTTTATCACTGCTCCATACAAGGTGGAGAGATTTTGATCAGAGGTCAGTAAAACCACCCTGTCGTTGCCATGAAAGACACACAAGTCCACAGCCTCCTGGAGACTGGCTAGAGGGGCACCCTGCGCTCACTGGCCGACTCTGAGCAGTGACTGGGTGCTGCCTCCAGAGCAGCTGCCCCAGCACACGGGAGCCCCGTGCTGCCAACAGCGGGGTTTTCTCTTCACAAGAGAATAAATAGTCATGTCTCAGCGTTTGCTTTTGTGAAGCTCTGCTGGGCTCATGTGTGCCACCTACTCCTGAAGACAGGCAGACGGGCTTTACAATGACCTCTAGAACCCAGTACGAGATTCGTTAGTTCTGTCTATATGACTGAGTGAAAGCGGCTCAGTCATGTCCGATCTTTGCCACCCCATGGACTGTAGCCTGCCAGGCTCCTCTGGCAATGGAATTCTCTAGGCCAGAATAGTGGAGTCCGTTGTCATTCCCTTCTCTAGGGGATCTTCCCAACGCAGGGACTGAACCCAGGTCTCCTGCATTGCAGGTAGATTCTTTACCATTTGAGCCACCAGGGAAGCCCAGTCTATATATATAACTGAGTATCTTAAAAAAATAAATCACGAATGGAGAACTTCTAGCTTCTGATTCTTCTTTTTTTTTGGATGTGACCCATTTTTAAAATCTGTACTGAATTTGTTACAACACCGTTTCTGGGTTATGTTTGGTTTTTTGGCCGTAAAGCATGTGGGACCTTAGTCCCCCGACCAGGGATTGAACCTGCAGCAAAGTCTTCACCACTGGACCACCAGGAAAGTCCCTGGTTCATTTTTTAAATAAAACGTTCTAACTTTAATGTATATAAATGATCACTTATGCCAGTTTGTGGTTATACAAACGGAAGTGATTCTGAACCATCAACCATTTGTTCAGAGACCCAGATAAGTCTCCATGAAGACAAAGGTGCCTATTTTATTCTTCATTCCCAGCAGTGCCCTCCTCACACAAGAGACAACACAAAACATCACTGGAGGAAGAAAGAAATGAACTCACTTTAAGAACTGGGACTTCATCTTCTTTATAAGCCACGAGGAGGGGTAAACCAGCCAATGTTTTTTCCAGGTCCTTTCCAAGAATCTTTACCCCCTGAGCTGCTTCTACCTCTTTATGCTTCTCATATTGGTTCTACAGAGATCAAAACAGTTGTTACTACATTTACGTGAAAGGTGGCTAGCAGGGGACAGGATGACAGAGGATACTGTCATGACTTTGGGACAGGCAGAGTTCTCTAAAGTACATGCAAAAAGCAATAAATACAAATCAAAGACTGATAAATTCAACATTAAAAAGCTAAGTAACTTTGATTCCCAAGATACCACAGAACGAGTAAACAAATGAGTCACAGCAGAATACGCCACAATACATACATACAGTTACTGCTGGTAACTAGATAGCTGTGTGGAACCAAAACAACGTGCATCTGAGTTTTATGAGGAACTCTGCTGGCAAGTAAGAAATTTCTCAAATCTCTAATAGAAAGTCCTTTCTGTATGAAGACACCCGGAATTAAACCCGTGATGGGTGCATGTGTGTATTACAGCAGGTGGCTCTCAAAGGGAGGAACAACCCCAGCAGAACTTCTCAACATGGTGCAAGTGCTGCGTGCCGACGCTCACCACCCTGACTCACCTTCACTCTTAACTCCTTCATAGGGGGAGGTAACAGGAGGCCTCGGATCTGCGTGACGATAGGCCCTTCTACTCCGGGAACAATAATCGTGTCTCCTTCCTTCAGACGCCCGTTGATCAGTATTACATCAATAGTCGTGCCCATTCCCGGGAGAGCCTTAACCTAGGACACATTGTTGCAAAGGGGGTGAAACACAGACTACAATGACCCGCACTGATTAAATTGAGAGCAATCCATGGCCCCACTCGAAAACCCTGCTTGGGAGGTGGCAGGGGGCGGGGTGGATTAAACTGAATAGCTGGCATTACCTCCATCACCTGGGCTCTCAGCTCCTCACACTGGGCAAGCCTCTTACTCAACATGGTCTGAGTCAACTCAACAAGAAGGCAGATCAGACTTCCCATGCCATCGCCAGTGTGTGCAGAGGTAGGTACCAAGGACACAAAAGTGCGGGGGTCCTTATTTTCATAGAACAAAGCTGCATTCAGCCCCTAGAGACATAAAAAGCAAAGTCACTGGTACAGGCCAAGCTGGGGAGGAAGGCCTCTAGAACAGAAGCCACCAACTGGAGGCTGGATGAACAATGGCTCTTCATTCTGAGAACGCCTCACCAACACCTAGACCACATGTGCCCTGTACACAGTACAGAAAAGTGGTTCCCTTCCAAGTCAACTTGGTGTTTAACAAGTGTTTGTTTAAGTGTTAAAAATTCAGACTGCAACGAGAGGTCTTTGAAATAAAAGAATTTAAGGAGAATGGAGAAGAGAAAAGAATGAAAAATGCTAAATGCCATTCATAGGGAAACAGAACCAGTACCAATCAAAGTACTGGCTTGATTATAAAGACAAGGCAAAAGAAGAAAAAATCTCCTGTGATGTGGTCTCTTGTAAAGAAGGGAAGCTTTCTGACCTGCTGTGCAAATTCCACAATGATCGCCTTGGCCCGCTCCTCAAATTCATCTCTGGTGTTCTTCTTCTGCTTCTTCAGAGTAGCGGCCACGTCAGAGTCAGGGCTCTTTTTCCAATCATACAACCTATCAATCTAGAAACGTTTTTTATGTCAGAAGCATCTCTAAAGCACTCACAAAGCTCAACAAGTTAATAAATAAGGTTAATGTAAAAGCTCCAGGAAATCCGAATGTGTATCACACACATGTGGAAGAGTGTGTACTACTCAGACATTTCATGGAACCGAAAGTCCCGATCATATGCTTAGCTGCATCCCCTCTTAATTAGAAACTGAAGTACCACACTGCCCACTGGCTTCCAACCAGTTCATGAGAGGCTGCCATTTATTCAAAAATATCCTAGGAACATTAACATATGCTGGAATTCCAAAATGGTTAAATAGGTGACAGAAAAAAGGATTAATTACAGCCAAGTACCATCACCAGGAAAATGACATATGAAAAATACAGAAGACAATAATTATTTCCTATCTCAGAGAACACCCCATCATTAACTGTTTTATTGCTCAAATTAGGGTTGAATCTGTTTAATTAAATAATCTATTTTCTCTCACTTTTCAAGAGTGATAAATGGGTATAAAGAGGAAGATTATTTAATAGTAAAAACAAAAAAAAACATACTATGTTGGCTCAGTCTAGGGTGATAATACAAAGGTAACAGACCAATCTGAATGCCATCAAGAAGGAAAATCAGTAGAATTAGACCCAGAAATGACAATGATGAGATATAATTAGCATCACCTCTGAGCCACCAGGGAAGCCCCCCAATTAGCATCCAGGGGCCTTAAAACAGTTGTTATAAATATACAGTTGTTATATATATAAAATTATGTAAATGACTTTAAAGGAAAAGCATGTAACCTGTAGAGCTAAAAAGTGTGTATACATATATAAAATCTGAACTAAAAAGAAAAAATCACTGAACTGAAGCAGATGACACAATGCTAAAGATGAGCAAATAAGATAAAGCAAATACAAACTACCCCAACTGAGGCATGCAGGAAAAAATCGTGGAGAAAAAGAAAACTTCAGTAACTTCTACAAAACAATATTAACAGAAGTAACTCAGGGTCTAGAAAAGCTCTAGAATTCTATCAAACACTTAAAGAAGAATAACAGAGCAGAAAAATAACTGCACAAATAATGACCAAGAACTTTCTAAGGAAATCAAACTGAAGCAGGATAAATACAAAGAAAACTATTACATAATCTCACTGACAAAATTCTTAAAAAGTCTTTTTAAAAGCAATCCAACAAATCCCACATTACACACTGTGGAACAAAGAGTGACTAGAGATAAAAGCCAGAAAGTGAAGACAGTGAAGGAAAACAGAATTTTTTTAACCTAGAATTCTGTATCAATAAAACTATTTAGAAAATATTTTACCTGTGATAATAAAAACACAGTATGTCTAAGCAATGTTTTTAATAGTGCTAGGCAGACCTTTAAATGTTTGTGTTAGAAAAGAAAAAAAACAATATCTGAAAGCTTCCATTTTAAGAAACCAGAGAAAGAACAATGAATACAAATGTAACCAGAAAGACAAAAATAAAAATAAAAATAAAAATTACCCCCTGAAATCAATGAAATACAAAATAGACAAACAGTACAGAATATCAATAAAACCGAAAGCTAGTCCTTTGAAAGACACAGATTTCTATACTAACAAAAGGAAAGTAAAAACTAAATAAAACTGAGTTAAATAAATAACTCAGCTTACTTAAACTCCATGCTCATGTGGCTTTACTAATGAATCCTATCAAATACCTAAAGAAGAATATTTCTACACAAACCCTTTCGGAAAACAGAGGAGGAAATACTTCTCATCTTATAAGGTCATTATTCTGAAAACCAGACAAGAGATATTAAAAGAAAACTATATACCAAAATCACTCACGGAGAGACACAAAAATCTTCGCAGATAAAAAAGCTCATCAAATCCAGCAAAACATAAAAAATATACTCTGCCCAAGCGGGTGTTGCTCCAGTAATGAAAAGTTGGTTTACTGTTTTAAAAAGGGGTAAAGAACAAATGGTGCTGGACCAAGTGTGTCCACAGGCAAAACGCTGAAGAGACGCACGGATCTCAGACCCTTCACAAAAACGAACTCAGAAGGGAACATCCAAATGTAAAACACCGGACTCTCAAACTCTTTAAACAGGACAAAACCCAGATGACCTTGGCCATGGTGATGACCAGATGAAACACCAAAGGCATGATCCATGAAAAACAGAACTGATAAATTAGACTTAATTAAAAAGTTTGTTCTGTGAAACAGAGTAAAGAAAGTGAGATAACAAAGCACAGATAGAAGAGAATACTGGCAAAATAACATGTGGATGAAGGAACAATATCTAAAATATACAAATAACTTTTAAAATTCAACAGTAAGTAAACAAAGAACCCAATGTTTAAAATGGGCCAAAATGCTTAACAAACACTTCACCAAAAAAGATATAAAAATGGCAAACAGGTACATGAAAAGATGTCATCTTATGTCACCAGTGAAATACAAATTAAAACAAGATACTGCTACACACCTATCGGGCTTCCCTGGTGGCTCAGCTGTAAAGAATCCGCCTGCAGTGCAGAAGAACCCGATCTGATTCCTGGGTTGGGAAGGTCCCCTGGAGAAGGGCATGGCAACCCACTCCAGTATTCATGGGGTTCCCTGCTGACTCAGACGCTAATGAATCTGCCTGCAATGCAGGAGATCTGGCTTTGATCCCTGGGTTGGGAAGATCCCCTGGAGGAGGACATGGCAACCCACTCCAGTATTCTTGCCTGGAGAATCCCATGGACAGAGGAGCCTAGTGGGCTACAATCCATGGGGTCACAAAGACTTGGACATGACTAAGCACAGCACACACCCATCAGAACAGCCAAACTTCAAAACACAACACCAAATGCTGGTGAGGATGAGGAGCGATGGGAACTCTCCTTCACTGCTGGTGGAAATACAACATGCTACAGATACTCTGGAAGACTACGAAAACTAAACACTCTGACCAAACAGTCCAGCCATCACGCTCCACTGTTATTTACCCAGGAGCTGAAAACTTACGCGCACACAAAATGTCTACAGCAGCTTTATTCATAATTATCAAAACTGAGACGTCCTTCGGTGGGTAAATGGATAAATAAACTATGGGTCATCTAGACAATGGGATATCATTCAGTGCTAAAAGAAAATAACTATCAAGTCACGGAAAAAAGAGAAGAAACTTTTATCACATTACTAACAGAAAGAAGATAATCTGAAAAGACTACATACATACTATAGAATTCCAACTATATGACTACTCTGGAAAGGGCAAAACTAGGAAGACAGTAAGATCAGTGGCTGACAGTGGGTGGAGGTAGGTGGAGCCCAGAGGATATTTAGGGCAGTGAAAACGTGTGATTCTATACTGGTGGATACACGACACATCTGTGCAAACCCAGAGCACGTGCCACACCAAGAGTAAATTTTAAGGTAAACTATGGACTCTGAGTGTGTCAGTGTAGGTTCATCAGCTGCAACAAACGTAGCACTTGGCGGGGTATGCTGATCATGGGAACAACTATGGGAAAAGCTATGCATGTGTGGGGCAGGGAGTCTATCAGAAATCTCTACTTTCCCCTCAGTTTTGCTGTAAACTTAAAACTGTCCTTAAAAATTAAGACTTATTTAAAAAATAGTAATAAACTTCTCACCACCCTCAAAAAACATGGATGAATTCACAGAAGCATAATGTTAAATGTAAAAAGCCAGACACAAAAGAGTATATTTTGTCAAATTTGACTTACATGAAGTTTAAGAACAGGCAAAACTAACCCATGGACATAGAATTTGGAACAGTGATTGCTATGAGGGGCTGGGAACTGACTAGAATGGAGCACACTAGTACTTGTGAGGTGATGGAAAGTTTTATGTCTTAATTTGGGCTATTTAACAAGGATGTGGACTTCCTTGGTGGCTCAGTGGTAAAGAACCCACATGCCAATGCAGGAGACCTGGGTTCAATCCCTGGGTTGGGAAGATCCCCGGAGAAGGGAATGGCAACCCACTCTAGTATTCTTGCCTGGAGAATCCCATGGACAGAGGAGCCTGGTGGGCTACAGTCCATGGGTCACAAAGAGTTGGACACAATTTAGTGACTATACAAAAATAGACAAGGATATATGAATACATTTATCAAAACTCAATTTCACACTGTATATAAATTTTACCTCAATCCTCCCTGGTGGCTCAATGAAGAAACCTCCTGTAATACAGGAGACTGGAGTTTGATCCCTGGGTTGGAAAGATACCCTGGAAAAGGGAATGGCAACCCACTCCAGTATTCTTGCCTGAGTAATTCCATGGACAGAGGAGCCTGGCGGGCTATAGTCCATGGTGTTGAAAAGGTCGGACACAACTGATTAACACTTTAAAAATAAGGAAAAAGCAAATTTATAGAAAGAATGAAAATACTTATGTTACAGTTTTTCCACTTGATAATAATGAACCTATTTTGAACCTTACTCTGATCAAATACTAGTCTTAAGAACCTGACATATTTTATCTAATTCTTACAAAAATTTAATAATGCTCTATTTTGCAGGCAAAAAGAGGCTAATTAAGGCCCATTTTTGTAAGTCTGAAGTGGCAAAGCCAGGATAGGAACACAGGATTCAAACCCTGGACACCAAGCTCTTAACCACTGTCCCACTCTGCTGCCAACTCAGAGCTCTCAGGATGCTGCTTCTCCGGAAACAACAAAACAACAAAACTTAGTCAGTTGACTAAGGCGGTGCCTACAGCAGAAGAGCAGGCTGAGGTCCTGTTAAGACTGTCGGTTTTTCTAGGAAAGTTCTAGGAGTAAGGAGCAAATAGAGATTTCCATGACATAAGACCACAGTGTGGCAGGGTCACTGTGCTTACTTAATTCAGATTTGCCCACCACTGGCCAAACCACGTTCTGGTGAGAAGTCAAAAGCACAGGCTTGTACAGTCTGGGAGAAAACTCCTAAGGGAGGACCTGTCTGCATTTGAAAAAAGCAACATTCGAATGACCTTAATTAATTAAGGAAATTGGATTAAACACAGTTAAACTCCTAGAAGGAAAAAAGATAACAAAATGAAGTGGAAAGAAATGGTCTACCAGGTGTGCACATTGTACAGTAAAAGACACAGAAACTATTATAAGTTCAAACTGAACTAAGCGACCCACAAAACAGTCTTTCTCCAAAATTAACAGTAGTTGGAATATATGGTAAGGGTTGAGTATGCAGTAGGCACTCAGTAAATTCTTATTGTTACCATTTAACAGGATTTATGACTTAGAAAAGATAGAAAACAACTCCATCTTACAACTGGCGCTGATCAGAGCTTAATGAGAATCTTCATCTCTCTTCTAAAAAAGTGATAAGCTTAGAAAGAATTCAGTTTTCAAAGGTCACCTAGTGAAGCTGGGACTGTGAAGAAGGCTTAGTGGTCAGTCTCCTCCAGCTCTGTCCAAACTCAGAGAGTATAACACCACCCAGAGTGAACTAAGAATTTTGAGTGATAATGACACGTCAATGGAGGCTCATCAGTTTAACAAAGGTTCCTCTTCCTGCAGGATGTCAATAATGGGGGAGGCTTTGTATGTGTGAAGACAGGGGTACTTTCCCCTCAATTTTGCTGTGAATCTAAAAGTGCTCTAAAAAAATAAAGTTTTAAATAACAAGAAGTCAGTCAAGTCCCCCAATCCCCACATCAACAGGAATTCTCACCGTTAACTGAATAAAGGAGAAAAGCCACATGAACATATCAAGAGACGGAGAACAGGCATCTGACAAAAATCAACAACCATCTCAAGACAAACAAAAAACAATACTAAGTAACCTAGGAATAGAAGGGAATGTCCTCAGCTTAATAAAGTGCATTTACACCTGCCAGCATGCCTAATGGGGAAAGATGGAGAACTTTCCCCTAAGATGGAGAAGAAAGAAGAGAAAAGGATGTCTGTCACCACCTTTATTCAGCACTATTCTAGGAGATCCAGTTAGTAAAATACAGAAGAAAAACATTTATAAAGGATACAGATAAGGGGAAAAGTAAAAAAGTTTTCATCAGCAGATTACATAGTCATGTACTGATTTGACCAAAAAGTTCATTCGGGTTTTCCCCAAACCTGGAAAACTCGAATGACCTTTTTGGCAAACTACAGAAAATCCCACATGAACTACAAAAGAAGCCCCTAGGCCTAATCTAGTGAATTTAAAAGGTCACAGGATAAAGGTCAATATATAAAAATCAACTGTATTTTTATTTAAAATTGATGATTAGAAATCCAAAATTTAAACAGCTATTTACAGTAACACCAAAAGCATGAAATATTAGGGAAAATTTAGTAAAATATGACCAACACATGGACAATAAAAAACTATAGCATACTGTCAAGACAAAGTGAATGTAGAGACAGACACCATGCTCACTGACTGCAAGACTCAACTTAGTTAAAACGTCCATTCTCCCAGAATTTATCTACAAACACAACCCCAATTAAAATCCCAGGTTTTTTGCAGAAAATAACAAGCTGATTCTAAACTTTATATGGAAATTCAAAGACCCTGAAATAACCAAAACAAATTTGAGAAATAAAAAGTTGAAGAACTTAACCACCATCTGCTTTCATGAATCACTATGAAATTACAATCAAGACAGGGAAGCAGTGGCGTGAGGATGGATACAGAGGTCAGCGGAAGAGAAGAGAAATACTAAGAACAAATATATGAACATGGCCATTTTTAACAAAGACTGCAAAGTAATTCAATGGGGGAAGAATATATACATTTTGAAAAAAGTGAACTTTGGATTCTACTTTATATCATGCAAAATTAAAATCATAAGTATCTAGCAACACTGGAAAAAAATTTTCATGAACTTGGGGTGGGAAAAGTTTACTTGTATAGAATACAAACAAGAAATTATTTTAAAATTTCTCATAAATCAATTTTGCTAAAATTACAAATGTCTTCTCTTCAAAAAAACATCATTAAAGAAACGAAAAACTAAGTCTGACTCTAAAAACACATCTGCAACACACGCAACTGACAAAGGGCTTCTGTCGACAATATAAAGAACTCTTACAACTGAGGAGGACGACAATCTAATAAAAAACGAGCAAAGGAGTTTGAACAGATACTTGAGAAATCAAGTAAGTCTACAAAAAGATGTCTGATGCCATTAGTCATCATGGAAATGCAAATGGAAATGGTACACTTTGGCACTACACACTTTAATTAGAGTGGCAGCAGGCAGGGGTTAAGTGTTGGCAAGAATGTGCAGAAACGAACTCTTCCTAATTGCTGGTTAAAAAATGTAAAATGGTACCATTTCTTTGGGAAAATGTGTCATTTTCTCATAAGGCTGAATATATACCTACCATATGACCCAGCAATTCTATTCCTAAATATTTACTACAAGTAAAGGAAAATAAATGTCTACACAAAGACTTCTGTAAAAATGTTCATAGCTGCTTCGTTAATAACCTAAAACTATAATCAATCCAAGAATCCTTCAACAGATACATGGATGAAGTATGGTGAAGACATATTAACCAGATAATGAAATCTTACTGAACAATAAAAAGAACAATCTATGACCTATGTAGCAACATGGATAAAGAGGTCACACACTGTGTAGTTCCATTAATATGAAACTATAAAACAGACAAAGCTAGTCTATGATGGCAGAAAGAAAGCTGGTATTAGGGGTGTAGAAGGGGCGCACTGACTTAAAAGAACATGAAGGGGAAAAAACAAAAAGAACACGAGGGAACATTCTGGGAATATGGACATGAGGTCTATATTCTAAATGATGGTGGCTGTATGTATGTGTGATTTTGTCCACATACACTGAACTGTACACTTAACAGGAGTGTATTTTCTTACATGAAAGTTATGTTAACCATAAAAAATAAGCACATTTTCACGACTTAATTTTTCAGAAGAGGAGCTTACCTTATTGAGGGCAACAATGAAGGGACATTTTTTAGATTTCAAAAGGTTGATAGATTCAATTGTCTGGGGCTCCAAACCATGCATAATATCAACAACTAAAATGGCAATGTCACAAAGAGAGCTTCCTCTGTTTCTCAGATTACTGTTGGAAAAGGACACATAAATAGAAATCTTGAAATTAAATACTTTTACTCAAAGAAACTTAAAATGTTCATTTCTTTGTAAAACCCACACAGAAAGAACAAAATGAAGTACATGCATTAAATTCAAGTGGCATTAGCCCTTAACATGCCAAATGCTCATCTGACAGTGAACTGACATCAATTGCAATGACTTAGTTCCAGAAATTCCTCCATTATGTCTGCCAGTTTTACTGACCAAGTTTTTTGCACTAAGGAACATGGTCAAGAGGCAACAGAATAAAACTCCACCTGTAACAGTTTCATAGGAGATAGACCAGGCATGTATTAGGATTTGCTCTTTCAAAGTGGAAAAGACTTCTCTCTACAAAAAAACAAGTCCCCAAATAAAGTCCTACTAACAAGTCAGTGAGGCACAGGTGAGGGCTGGTAGTTACAAGGACCACAGATATCAAAATAGTACACAAAGATTAATGACTAGTCAGAAGTCCTCACTCACTGAACGTCGAGACTTACTGGCTTCAAGCAGTGTGCCTGCTGACAAAAGACACAAATCACTCTTACCTGAAAGACTCATGCCCCGGAGTGTCAATAATCAGCATTCCTGGAATCCGTACGTTCTCTCGATCAAACTAGAAAAAATAGGAAAAGTGGAGAGCTGACTTAACAAAGAACCAAAACAACAAAAGCATCTTTACAAGACAATTATTCTGCCAGGAAAACTTCAAAATAACAGCACTTCCTTTTCCAAATGAACTGCTTTAAAACAGTGAGTCAACCAGCAAAGCACAACAGTTAACATTTTCATTAATATTAAAAGGCGTTCTGTAGAAAAAAATGAAATGAGAAAAATTCCCCTTGTTAAGTTAACTATGATGTAGTCTAAAACTGAACAGATTACTCGTAAGGGACAAATGACAGAGGATCTGAGAGTGATTATCTATAAAAAGCTAACACAGAAGAAGAGGCTCTCAGTGTTTGGAAAACTTATCTGGTCAAATTTTAGAGCAATTCTAAACTCTGAAAAGTATCCCAAAGTATGTTTAAAAGAGAATTAACATATTAAATTATTAAAAGAATTAAGCTCATATCCTGCTTTATTCAAATGTCATTATAAAGACTTGATTTTCTGGACAAAAGTCCATGAATGAATGGAAAGAGCATTACACCTGAGTATTCAGCCACTGGAAGGACTGATGCTGAAGCTGAAGCTCCAATGTTCTGCCACCTGATGTGAAGAACTGACTCATTAGAAAAGACCCTGATGCTGAGAAAGATTAAAGGCAGGGGGAGAAGGGGACAACAGAGGATGAGATGGTTGGATGATATCATCAACTTGATGGACATGAGTTTGAGCAAGCTCCAGGAGTTGGGGATGGACAGCAAAGCCTAGTGTGATACAGTCCATGGGGTCTCAAACAGTCGGACATGACTAGGTGACTGAACTGAACTGAACTGAGATATGGACATCCTCTTTTAACCTGAACATTAGCACTGGCCAACAAATCTCTCTTACGCATACACACACAGAACTTTTTTCACTTTGTTTATCTATACTTTTGTCAATCTTGATATGATTTTCCAAAATCTTATCTAGTGATCTAGGTCAAAATGATTCAAATGCAAAACATTTCAATTTTGCATTCTGGTGGTCTTAAATCAAAATCTGCCATAATTACTTTCAGTTCACTGTCTGGAATACAAACAATAAAAACCACCAGAATCAAATTTCATTTACAAATTCAGAAAACTGCAATTCAAGAAAACTATCCTAAAATAAAGATATTAAACTATATACTAAAATGGAACACCATATAACTAGAAAATTGACCCAGAACAACCAATACCAAGATGCAAAAGACCACATAGTTTATAAGAGGATGAAAGCCAGCTTGTATTAAAACTTGAAAGGTGAAGCTTTATGTGAGAAGAAACTCGAACAACAGTCAATAAACTTTAGGAGAGAAAAAGTGAACCAAGGATTTACATGCAGCCAACTGATTTTCCAGGATGAAAGTCACAAAGTAACGCTTCAATGTTCAAAGAACTCAAGGAATATTACTTCCATTACTCCTTTAGGAATCTATGAGAAAACAAGCTTCAAAAAACAACTTCCAACAAACAAAACAAAAGCTGGAGTGACACGCTCACAGAGCCTTTCTAAACACAGAACTGAGACTGAAGAGAGACACCAGCATGTGACAATATGCTGTGTGTTACATCGGAGCGCATGGATGTCACAAGACAAACAAGACTACTTGAACAGTATCAAAAACACTCAGAAGCCAATCAATCCTAGAAAGATGGAACTATCTCGGCATAGTAAAAATTGAAATGGATTAAAACACAGTATAAACAGGTTGAAATCCATGACTTTATAATAACATAAAACCAAACCACTCTTTGTTTGAAAAGCTGGTACATAAAGGTGAAGGATCAGACCTTTCTCCCGCATCCCATCACTCTGAGACCAAACAGTAGATGAGGACTCTGCAGAAGTAATTGGGTAACAGGACCGGAATATCAACATTTAGAGATGACTTTAAAAGCTAATCCTGGGTGGAAGAGGAGGACTCGGACTGAAAAGGGACACAAGGCTTCTGAAGAAACTGGCAAGGTTCTACCCAGAAGCTGAGTAACACAAACGGTGTTTGATTCACTAAGCTTTACATTAATCATATGTGATTTTCCCTCGTGTTATATTTAACAAAAATAAAAACTGAGTATTTCTAAAGTTGAGAAATAGGAGATAAAATCAGAAGAGCTGGGGAGGAAACAGAATGTTTAAACATGTTTAAACATGGGGATCCATGATAAGAGTATTAAAACAAGGAAATGGCAGACTTTTAACACAGAAAAGCAACTGCCTCTTGGAGCAAGAGGGAAGGAGCACTCCTACAATATTTAATGCTTTATGTCTTTAAAAAAGAGATCTGAAGGGCAACGTGGAGTTTGTTACTTATGAACGGTGAGTGTGTGGATCTGTGATACTATTCTGTTCTTTTTTTCTATATGTAAAATAATTTATAACAATTTTTGTCAGAGATTAAGACACACGAAATACAGTGCACTTACATTTTTAATCATCTTAGTTTGTTCATTAATAGCTTCAAGAGGGACATTGGTGGCACCAATTTGCTGTGTGATACCACCTGCTTCACCATCTTGTACATGTGTGTGACGGAGCTGGGATGAGAGAGCAGATTCCAAGTCAAATTTCAAAATGCATAAAGAAGCAAAAGCAGTAATAAAACAACAGCTTACTTTCTGTAAACAGAACTGCCCATGTGTGCTATAGTTTCTATTAGCTTTTCATAGGGTATCATTCACTTATTCAAAGAGTTATATATCAATGCACACAACATTTTCTTACCTTATCTAGAATTTTTGTCTTCCCTGTATCCACATGTCCAAGTACACAAATAACAGGAGCTCTCAGCTTCTCTGTATTTACATTTTTACTGTGTTCAAGTCGCCGTTTCTGGGAACAACAACAAAAATACACACACAAAATTAAATATTTCAAACTTTCACTACCATTTTCCTTTAAATTAGTTTCCCTTCGCAAGAGAACGCCACAACCTGCATACAAGTTGTTTGATGATTTAACTACGTGTAATTGCATTTTACAATGTGAACTTTACAACCTTTGAGCAAGGAGACACCTGTTTAGATTTCAGAGCAGCACTGCTAATTATGGATTAGAATGATGTAAAATATTTGCTCAAACTTTCTGAACACTTTTGTACGTGGTTAACTTAATGGAATATAATGAATATTTTGTTCACACTTACTATATAGTATAAACCTCTAACTTATGTTGTTGTTTTTCTGTTGTCTAATTGCTAAATCATGTCCAACTCTTTATGACTCCGTGGACTGTAGCCCAGCAGGCTCCTCTGTCCATGGGATTTTCCAGGCAAGAATACTGGAGTGGATAGCCATTTCCTTCTCCAGGGCATCTTCCCAAACCAGAGATCAAACCTATGTCTCCTGTGGTGCAGGTGGATTCTTTACTGCTGACCCACCAGGGAAGCCCTGTGGGGGAAAGTTTATATAAAAAGAAGTATACTCCAGCATTCAAAAAAATTTCACTTCAAATTGTTAAAAATCTTAAAGCAATATATTTCAAAACTGTATCCAGTGCACACGTACACAGCTACTGCACACTTCAGCCTAAGACACCCAGATGGCACTCCCACCTTCCCAAGGTGGATCTAAGCATGAGAAAGCCTTCCGACCCACCATGTGTTTACCAAGCACCTACTTCCAAACACTTCAGCTTCTGAGAACCAAACAAAAGCACAAGGCAGCAGCTCCTCTTCAGAACGCCAGCCTTTCAGGTGAAGCTGGCGTGCAAATGAGGAGGACTTCCACAAAAGGCTGAAGTGATGTCATTCACAAAACTATTTTCCATCTAAAAACCATTTTTGTAAGAACACTCTCATTTCTAGCATCAGACACTGAATCCTTCTATAGAAACTGTAATGAAAAAATATTTTGGAATGCCAAAAGAGAGATGCAATTTTACTAGCAAAGAGCAGTACACAACAGCTTCACAGTGTTTATGACTCACACTTTACCTGGTAGTCTAGTGATTAAGAATCCACCAGCCAATGCAGGGGACAAGGGTTCGATCCCTGGCCCAGAAGATTCCACGTGTTGTAGAGCAACTAAGACCATCCCCACAACTACTGAGCTGGTGCTCTAGAGCCCATGAGCCCAGAGCCCCTGCTCCACAACAAGAGAAGCCACTCCAAGGGGAAGCCTGTGCACTGCAATCAGAGAGCAGCCCCTGCTTGCTGCAACTAGAGAAACGTCGTGTACAGCAATGAAGACCCAGCACAGCCAAAACTAATAAATAAAATCTTTAAAAAAAAAAGTATGACTCAAAAGCAAACATCATGAGCTTAGTTACAATCTATGAAGAATTACTGGAGTAAAAAAATTTCAGTGTAGTGCAGCACACAAGATCAATCTATAAAAATCAACTGCATTTCTTTGTACTAACAATGGAAGATTAAATAGTGACTCCACTCACAAGAGCATCAAAAAAAAAACAATATATGTGACAATAAACTTAACAAAAGAAAAATAAATCCTATACTCTGGAAACTACAAAACATTGCTGGATGAACTTTCAAAGGATCTAAATAAATGGAGAGATAGCTATTTTCACAGATTGGCAAATTCAGTATTAATAAGATGGTAATTCTCCCTAAAATTGATCTACAGATTCAATGCAGTCCCTATCAAAAGTGTGAGAAGACTTTTGCAAAAACTGATAAGCTGATTCTAAAATCTGTATGGAAAAGCAAGTGACCTAGGAAGTTGAAACAATCTAAAATAGGAGGAACAATGTTGGAAGACTTACATTACCCAACTTCAAAACTTATCACGAAAACTATAGTAATCAAGAAAGTGTGGTACTGACATAAGAAAAGACACACAGATAAATGAAACAGAACTGAAAGTCCAAAAGCAAACCCTCACACTTCTGCCACTTGATTTGTCAAAGATGAGAAGGCAACACAAAGAGGGGAAGAGTCGTCTTTTAAACCAACGGTGCTGGTTATCATTAAAAAAATGACCTAAATCCTTACACCCTACATAAAAATTATCTTAAAATAGATACAAGGACAAAAAGTATAAATCTGTAAGAAGAAAATCACAGGACAAACTATTCATGATCGTGGTTTCAACAAGATTTCTTCAATACAACACCAGAAGAATAATTCATGCTCTAGTAAAAGAAAAACTTAATAAATTAGATGTTACCAAACTTAAAATGTATGCATGTCAAAAAGATACTGCTAAAAATGAAAACTACTCTTACAACACAATAAAAAAAGACAAATTCCAAAATTTTAAAAATGAACAAAAGTTTGGATACTTCAACAATTAAGACTATAGGAATGGCCAAAAAGCATACAAAGAAATGATAAACATCATGGAAATGCAAATTAAAACCATAGTTAGACACATTGCTTCACATCCCTCTAGAATGGTTATAATGGGAAAGCAGACAATAACAAGTATTTGGACGTAGAGAAACTAGAACCCTCAAGTGATTAAAATCTTTAATTGTAGAGAAACTTTGAAAATGCAGTTTCTGAAAAAGCTAAACACGAATTTACTACGTGAGTAAGCAATTTCATTCTTCAGTTCAGACACAGCTCAGCTGTGTCTGACTCTTTGCGACCCCATAAATTGCAGTACGCCAGGCCTCCCTGTCCATCACTAACTCCTGGAGTCCACTCAAACTCATGTCCATCAAGTTGGTGATGCCATCCACCATCTCATCCTCGGTCGTCCCCTTCTCCTCCTACCCCCAATCCCTCTCAGCATCAGGTCTTTTCCAATGGTCAACTCTTCGCATGAGGTAGCCAAGGTATTTGAGTTTCAGCTTCAGCATCAGTCCTTCCAATGAACACCCAGGACCGATCTCCTTTAGGATGGACTGGTTGGATCTCCTTGCAGTCCAAGGGACTCTCAAGAGTCTTCTCCAACACCACAGTTCAAAAGCATCAATTCTTCGGCGCTCAACTTTCTTCACAGTCCAACTCTCACATCCATACGTGACCACTGGAAACACCATAGCCTTGACTAGACGGACCTTTGCTGGCAAAGTAGTACTCTGATTTTTTTTTCCTTTCTTTCTTTTTTTAAAAAAAATTTTTTTTTTTTAACTTTACAATATTGTATTGGTTTTGCCATATATCGACAATCTCTTTAACAAGTAGTGCTGGGAAATCTGGTCAACCACTTGTAAAAGAATGAAACTAGAACACTTTCTAACACCATACACAAAAATAAACTCAAAATGGATTCAAGATCTAAACGTAAGACCAGAAACTATAAAACTCCTAGAGGAGAACATAGGCAAAACAGTCTCTGACATACATCACAGCAGGATCCTCTATGACCCACCTCCCAGAATATTGGAAATAAAAGCAAAAATAAACAAATGGGACCTAATTAACCTTAAAAGCTTCTGCACATCAAAGGAAACTATTAGCAAGGTGAAAAGGCAGCCTTCAGAATGGGAGAAAATAATAGCAAATGAAGCAACTGACAAACAACTAATCTCAAAAATATACAAGCAACTCCTACAGCTCAACTCCAGAAAAATAAATGACCCAATCAAAAAATGGGCCAAAGAACTAAATAGACATTTCTCCAAAGAAGACATACAGATGGCTAACAAACACATGAAAAGATGCTCAACATCACTCATTATCAGAGAAATGCAAATCAAAACCACAATGAGGTACCATTTCATGCCAGTCAGAATGGCTGCTATCCAAAAGTCTACAAATAATAAATGCTGGAGAGGGTGTGGAGAAAAGGGAACCCTCTTACACTGTTGGTGGGAATGCAAACTAGTACAGCCACTATGGAGAACAGTGTGGCGATTCCTTAAAAAACTGGAAATAGAACTGCCTTATGATCCAGCAATCCCACTGCTGGGCATACACACTGAGGAAACCAGAAGGGAAAGAGACACGTGTACCCCAGTGTTCATCGCAGCACCGTTTATAATAGCCAGGACATGGAAGCAACCTAGATGTCCATCAGCAGACGAATGGATAAGAAAGCTGTGGTACATATACACAATGGAATATTACTCAGCCATTAAAAAGAATACATTTGAATCAGTTCTAATGAGGTGGATGAAACTGGAGCCTATTATACAGGGTGAAGTAAGCCAGAAGAAAAAACACCAATACAGTATACTAACGCATATATATGGAATTTAGAAAGACGGTCTAACAATAACCCTGTATACGAGACAGCAAAAGAGGCACTGATGTATAGAACAGTCTTTTGGACTCTGTGGGAGAGGGAGAGAGTGGGATGATTTGGGAGAATGGCATTGAAACATGTAAAATATCATGTATGAAACGAGATGCCAGTCCAGGTTCGATGCACGATACTGGATGCTTGGGGCTGGTGCACTGGGACGACCCAGAGGGATGGTACGGGGAGGGAGGAGGGAGGAGGGCTCAGGATGGAGAACACAGGTATACTTGTGGCGGATTCATTTATTTTATTTTATTTTTAAACTTTACATAATTGTATTAGTTTTGCCAAATATCAAAATGAATCCGCCACAAGTATACCTGTGTTCCCCATCCTGAGCCCTCCTCCCTCCTCCCTCCCCGTACCATCCCTCTGGGTCGTCCCAGTGCACCAGCCCCAAGCATCCAGTATCGTGCATCGAACCTGGACTGGCATCTCGTTTCATACATGATATTTTACATGTTTCAATGCCATTCTCCCAAATCATCCCACTCTCTCCCTCTCCCACAGAGTCCAAAAGACTGTTCTATACATCAGTGTCTCTTTTGCTGTCTCGTATACAGGGTTATTGTTAGACCGTCTTTCTAAATTCCATATATATGCGTTAGTATACTGTATTGGTGTTTTTTCTTCTGGCTTACTTCACCCTGTATAATAGGCTCCAGTTTCATCCACCTCATTAGAACTGATTCAAATGTATTCTTTTTAATGGCTGAGTAATATTCCATTGTGTATATGTACCACAGCTTTCTTATCCATTCGTCTGCTGATGGACATCTAGGTTGCTTCCATGTCCTGGCTATTATAAACGGTGCTGCGATGAACACTGGGGTACACGTGTCTCTTTCCCTTCTGGTTTCCTCAGTGTGTATGCCCAGCAGTGGGATTGCTGGATCATAAGGCAGTTCTATTTCCAGTTTTTTAAGGAATCGCCACACTGTTCTCCATAGTGGCTGTACTAGTTTGCATTCCCACCAACAGTTTAAGAGGGTTCCCTTTTCTCCACACCCTCTCCAGCATTTATTGCTTGTAGCATTTCTCCAAAGAAGACATACAGATGGCTAACACACACATGAAAAGATGCTCAACATCACTCATTATCAGAGAAATGCAAATCAAAACCACTATGAGGTACCATTTCACGCCAGTCAGAATGGCTGCGATCCAAAAGTATCTTTGCTTTTTAATATGCTATCTAGGTTGGTCATAACTTTCCTTCCAAGGAGTAAGCATCTTTTAATTTTATGGCTGCAATCACCATCTGCACTGATTTTGGAGCTCAAAAAAATAAAGTCTGACACTGTTACCCCATCTATTTTCCCCTGAAGTGATGGGACAAGATGCCATAATCTTAGTTTTCTGAATGCTGAGCTTTAAGTCAACTTTTTCACTCTCCTCTTTCACTTTCATGGGCTTTTTAGTTCCTCTTCACTTTCTGCCATAAGGGTGGTGTCATCTGCATATCTGAGGTGATTGATATTTCTCCCAGCAATCTTGATTCCAGCTTGTGTTTCTTCCAGTCCAGCGTTTCTCATGATGTACTCTGCATATAAGTTAAATAAACGGGGTGACAATATACAGCCTTGATGAACTCCTTTTCCTATTTGGAACCAGTCTGTTGTTCCATGTCCAGTTCTAACTCTTGCTTCCTGACCTGCATACAGATTTCTCAAGAGGCAGGTCAGGTGGTCTGGTATTCCCATCTCTTTCAGAATTTTCCACACTTTATTGTGATCCACATAGTCAAAGGCTTTGGCATAGTCAATAAAGCAGAAATAGATGTTTTTCTGGAACTCTCTTGCTTTTTCCATGATCCAGCAGATGTTGGCAATTTGATCTCTGCTTCCTCTGTCTTTTCTAAAACCAGCTTGAACATCAGGAAGTTCACGGTTCACATATTGCTGAAGCCTGGCTTGGAGAATTTTGGACATTACTTTACTAGCGTGTGAGATGAGTGCAACTGTGCAGCAGTTTGAGCATTCTTTGGCATTGCTTTTCTTCGGGATTGGAATGAAAACTAACCTTTTCCAGTCCTGTGGCCACTGCTGAGTTTTCCAAATTTGCTGGCATATTGAGTGTAGCACTTTCACAGCACCATCTTTCAGGATCTGAAATAGCTCAACTGGAATTCCATCACCTCCACTAGCTTTGTTTGTAGTGATGCTTTCTAAGGCCCACTTGACTTCACATTCCAGGATGTCTGGCTCTAGGTGAGTGAACACACCATCATGATTATCTGGGTCATGAAGCTCTTTTTTGTACAGTTCTTCTGTGTATTCTTGCCACCTCTTCTTAATATCTTCTGTTAGGTCCATACCATTTCTGTCCTTTATTGTGCCCATCTTTGTATGATTTGTTCCCTTGATATCTAATTTTCTTGAAGAGATCTCTAGTCTTTCCCATTCTGTTGTTTTCCTCTATTTCTTTGCACTGATTGCTGAGGAAGGCTTTCTTACCTCTCCTTGCTATTCTTTGGAACTCTGAATTCAGATGTTTATATCTTTCCTTTTCTCCTTTGCTTTTCGCGTCTCTTCTTTTCACAGCTATTTGTAAGGCCTCCCCAGACAGCCATTTTGCTTTTTTGCATTTCTTTTCCATGGGGATGGTCTTGATCCCTGTCTCCTGTACAATGTCACGAACCTCATTCCATAGCTCATCAGGCACTCTATCAATCAGATCTAGGCCCTCAAATCTATTTCTCACTTCCACTGTATAATCATAAGGGATTTGATTTAGGTCATACCTGAAGGAGAGCCAACCAGTCCATTCTGAAGGAGATCAGCCCTGGGATTTCTTTGGAAGGAATGATGCTAAAGCTGAAACTCCAGTACTTTGGCCACCTCATGCAAAGAGTTGACTCATTGGAAAAGACTCTGATGCTGGGAGGGATTGGGGGCAGGAGAAGAAGGGGACAACAGAGGATGAGATGGCTGGATGGCATCACTGACTCGATGGACTTGAGTCTGAGTGAACTCCGGGAGTTGGTGATGGACAGGGAGGCCTGGCCTGCTGCAATTCATGGGGTCGCAAAGAGTCGGACACGACTGAGCGACTGAACTGAAATGAATCGTCTAGTGGTTTTCCCACTTTCTTCAATTTAAGTCTGAATTTGGCAATAAGGAGTTCATGATCTGAGCCACAGTCAGCTCCTAGTCTTGTTTTTGCTGACTGTATAGAGCTTCTCCATCTTTGGCTGCAAAGAATATAATCAATCTGATTTCGGTGTAGACCATCTGGTGATGTCCATGTATAGAGTCTTCTCTTGTGTTGTTGGAAGAGGGTGTTTATTATGACGAGTGCATTTTCTTGGCAAAACTCTATTAGTCTTTGCCCTGCTTCATTCCGTATTGCAAGGACAAAATTGCCTGTTACTCCAGGTGTTTCTTGACTTCCTACTTTTGCATTCCAGTCCTGTATAATGAAAAGGACATCTTTTCTGGGTGTTAGTTCTAAAAGGTCTTGTAGGTCTTCATAGAACCGTTCAAGTTCAGCATCTTCAGCGTTACTGGTTGGGGCATGGGCTTGGATTACTGTGATATTGAATGGTTTGCCTTGGAAACGAACAGAGATCATTCTGTCAGTTTTGAGATTGCATCCAAGTACTGCATTTCGGACTCTTTTGTTGACCATGATAGCTACCCCATTTCTTCTAAGGGATTCTCACCCACAGTAATAGATATAATGGTCATCTGAGTTAAATTCACCCATTCCAGTCCATTTTAGTTCGCTGATGCCTAGAATATTGATGTTCACTCTTGGCATCTCCTGTTTGACCACTTCCAATTTGCCTTGATTCGTGGACCTGACATTCCAGGTTCCTATGCAATATTCCTCTTTATGGCATCGGACCTTGCTTCTATCATCAGTCACATCCACAACTGGGTATTCGTATCTCACTCTTAGACACTGCCAAATTTCTAGGATTAAAAAAAAATTCACTCCTAAAAATTGTTTTTATTCAAAAGTAACAAAAATATATCTCCATGCACAGACTCATATGAGACCGTTTTGTAACAGAAGTACAAATGACAAAAAGTGGAAACAATTCAAATGTTCTTTAACTGGTGAATGGACACAAATAAAATGTGGTATCTATATATAACGGAACACTGCTGTCAGTTAAAAGGAACACAGTACTGACAGAGCAGCAACACAGATGAAGAGGCTGAAGTGACAGAAGCCAGACACAAAAGACCACGTAATACAAAGTTGCATTTATGATGAAGTTTCTGGAGAAGACGCTGTCCTGAGGCAGGAAACAGATGAGCAGTTGCTTGGGGGCAGGAATGGGTAATGACTGCAGATTGGCACAAGGATATTTCTGGGGTGATGAACATATTCTAAAAGTTGAGTTGTGGGAGTGGCTGCACAACTCTGTAAATTTACAAAATGTCACTGAATTGTAAACTTAAAATGGGTCAGTTTTACAGTATGAAATCACATCTCAACCAAGCTGTTCAAAAATTGTTGACCTAGGACTTCCCTGGTGGTCTAGTGGTTAAGAATCTGCCACACAGTGCAGGAGACACAGGTTCGATCCTGGGTCCAGGAAGATCCCACATGGCACAAAGCAACTAAGCCCATGAGCTACAACTGATGAGCCCATGAACTGCAACGAAGCACAGCACAGCACAGCACAGAACTAGCTTGAGCACAGCAATGAAGACCCAGTACAGCCAAAACACTTTTTTTAAATTGTTGAGCTAAAGAGGACCACTGCATATTGTTAAAAGGAGGGGCCGGGGGTGGGGGGATGCAAACACTAAATTTATTACTTAATTTTTAATTATTTTTTTTTTAAATCATGGGGTTCATAACCAGATTCATTGCCAAAGGCAGTTCTATCTCACTAGGGAGTGAGATAATAGGGAACTGTTACTTTATGATTATACCCATTCTGTTCGTAAATCACCAAGCACTGTATACAATGTCTGGCTGAAGTAGGTCTGTGAGAAGAAGCAGAGACACGAGCAGGAGAAGGGAGGGGATTTAGAGGGTGATCAGAGATACTGCTGAACATCCTAAAATGAAGAGGACAGTCCCCCACAGCAGAGAATTCTTAGGCCCAAAAATGTCAATAGTGCTGAGGCTGAGAAACCCCGATTTACAGTAACAGACTTTGTTAGTCCTTTAGAAATTTGGAAAATGTATTCCTAACTAAACTTTACAGAAGGAAAAGGCAAATACTGATACAGAGGTATTCACAAACTAACTGAAAGCTAGAATTGCACATGAAAAAATTAAGGAAAGCTAAAAACAATTTTAGTTTTAAAACAGTTTAGCCTCTTCAAAGCAAATTAGTTTTTAGTGTATTATTTATGCTAAGCTGACATAACTAGAGAAAACTTCCTCCTGAAGTCTAGTAGAAATAGTAGTAGAAGTCTACTGCATTAAGAAGGGAAAACAGTTAAGTGGCAGGGTATGTGAACTTGACTAAACGGAAGCCTCATTAACCCACCTGATCTAAAGAACTAAAGGGACCACATGTGTCAGAATGACTACACACACAAGGCAAACACTCAATTAGAGCGCATAAGCTCAGAGTATCTCTATAAACCTATAAAAAAATCTCTCAAAGAGCACACTAAAATTTGGATTAAAAAAAGAAAAAACTGATAAAGCAGTCAGCATTCCATCTTAGCAAACAGTGAGGTCCTTGGGTTAGACCAGTGTCAAGGACCTATTATGTCTCAGCATCACAAAAACGGAACAGATACCAATCCGAGACTGTTTTTTAAATTGCTCCTCAATAGAAGCGTTAGTTGTAAAGTTCTAATGATCACAGAGGAAGGGGGTGGAAAGGAGTAGAGAAGAGGAAAAATGAGTACCTCAATCCTCCGTTTTGCTTTGTCATAAGCCCGTTCTTCTTTAGTTCGATCGTCGTCAGAGTCATCCTCAGATTCTGAGCTCACGTCTTTGCTTGGCTTTTTATCCAATGTTTTCCCAGCGTCCTTCTCATCTGACACCTTTTCATCATCATCTTCACCTTCACTGCCTTCACTGTCTCCTTCTTCCTCCTCTTCGTCTTCACTCTCTTCTTCCTCCTCCTCCTCCTCTTCCTCCTCCTCCTCCTCTTCAGGGTTTTCTTTTACTTCTATATGCACCGTGTTTTCTTCTTTCAAGAAAAGACATTTTGAAATAAACCAAAGTTAAAAATGAGATTTCTATCAAGATAGAGACCTTAAAGGCAAAATAATACCGAAAGGGTACTAAATAAGGCAGTAACATTTTACTATATAATTCAAAATTAATATTTTCATACCTCATAAATGCAAAGTTTTGTCTACATACTACAGTAAAGACTGCCTTTTAACAGTAAAAACTTAATGCATTAACCATACTTAAGCTAATAAAAAAAGGAAAGCATCACTGGCCAGGATACACTGTCCCTGAGAGGACAGAAACCCAGGGAAGGGAGCACAATGTTTAGTACCTCCTCCCCCCGGGGTCATCTGCGGACCCTGGAGGAGGCAGCTGAAAGGCTATGCAGCACTCTTAAAGGCCCCTCAGCGCTCAAGGGTCCAGGCACTGGGAGTTCAGGCCTACCAACAATTTCAGGGGGGCAAGGTAGACAGACACTGGGTAGTGCCCGTACTGTGGGGTGAAATCCTGAAAAACTCTGGGGAAATAACAGGATAAACAGGAAGTAAACAGGATCTCCCCATTACTGGCAGATCACCTCCAGGTTCTCTAAATTCGAAACGGGGAGTAAGATGATTCTATATTGCTAGTTCACTCAGACTCCTGGTAGATGTACATATAAATTCTCTCTGGAGTAAGAAAACACCAACTTTGCCATCAAATTATTTCTACAGTTTCAAACAACTCAGGAGAAAATAAAAACAAACTGGGTTGAATCATAATAAAACTGATGAAAACAAAGACACATGGAAACTTTAGAGTGATACCTGACTTTTAAACAGAAACAATAAAAGCCAAGACAGGGGATTAGAATCATCAAAGCATTAATCAAATTACAACAAAGAATTTCTCATTTAGTATGTTACCTTCAAGAATGAAGATGAGGGATTCCCTGGTGGCTCATTGGTGAAGAATCTGCCTGCCAAAGCAGGAGACATGGGTTCGATCCCTGGTCGAGGAAGACCCACATGCTGCAGAGCAACCAAGCCTGTGTGCTACAACTATCAAGCCTGTGGTCTAAAGACCAAAAGCCCCAAGTACTGAAGCCCCCATGCCCTGGAGCCCATGTTCCGCAACAGAAGGCACCACGATGAAAAGCCTGTGTACCACCAACTAGAGAGTTAGCCCCTACTTACCGCAACTAGAGAAAAGCCCACGTAGCAATGAAAACCCAGCACAGCCAAAAATAAATACATTTTTTTTTAAAAAGAATGAAGATGAGATAAAGATTTTTCAGAAAAGCAAATACGGACAGTCTCTGTAGCAGATTCATACTGAAGGAATTCTAAAAGATACACTTCAGGTTGGAAGAAATGACCCCAATAGAAGGTAAGAGATTGAGGAAGGAAAGAAGCACCACAAAACTCAGAATGTGAATAAACTTCAATGTATACCCATTGTTGTGTGTGTGTGTTTTAAAGCTTTTGGGGTTTAAAACAGAGAATTAAAGTAAATGAGAACAATGGTATATATAAACTGAGAACTGTTCAAATGTAATTTATGTATTCTATGGTCTTTATCTTGCTTGGAAAGAAGGTAACAGACATTGATAGTTCAGAAGTCCACGTTAAAACTATCTAGAGTAACCACCAAAAGGAAGGAGAAAAGTACAAAACGTCCAAGCTCATGAAAGGGCAAAAAAAGGAATTAAAGAAAAAAAATCAAATAATCCAAAAGCTAGTTAGAAAGGAGAGAAAAAGAAATAGAACAAATAAGAGTAAGATGATAAACAGAAGATCACTAAACTTCATTAACTGTATTACATTCTAGATGTAATGGGCTAAGTACTCCAGGTAAAATAAAAAGTAACAAAATAGATTTAAAAACCTCAACTATATGCTGTGTAAGGATATAGAAAGTGTAATACAGACAGAAAAATCAAGTAAATTAAAGCTGGTATACCTATATTAACATCAGATAAGGCAGACTTTAAGGAAAAAGACATTACTAGAAATAAGATATAAAACAGTCAATTCATCAGAAAGATGTAAGATTACATTCATTTAATAATACAGCACAAAACTACATAGAGCAAAAATTAAGATAACTCAGAGAAAAAGACAAACTATAAGCACAATGGGAGATTTAAGTATACCACTCTCAGCAAAAGAGAGAAAAGTACTGAGAAAAAAAACTCAGAAGCTGAATAAAATAATCAGCAACCTAAATACAGATAGCAAAGCACTCAACTAATGCAGAATATAAACTCTTTCCAGTCACATGAAACATGTAAAATAACCAACCATTTGTTGGGTTGTAAATTAAGTCAACACAGTTCAAAGGATAGAAACACGTGTTTTTCTGATCACAATGAAATAACAAAGATATGTAAAGTCTTCATTTTCATAAAATAAGAAATAAACTTCTAAGTAAATTATAGGCTAAAATATCAAAATATAAATTTAAAAATATCAATATATCAGAACTTAGAGAATTTGGCTAAAGCCAGGCTTAGAGAAAAATACATCATTTTAAAAAAGACTGAAAAAACAAACAGCCAAATATTCACTTCAAAAAGTTAGGAGAAAGCCAACAAATAAAACCCTAAAAAAGAAGCCAGGAAGAAATGACCAGGAAAACCATTTTTTATTCACAATGATTAGGAGGAACTCTATTATCTTGTTTGTATATCTTTGTATTTATTCTAAGTTAAAGAGCTTTAATAATCTATTTTCATTTGTAAAAATCATCTATTTTCATTTGTAAAAATCACCATTCTGGGAAAAAATGCATTCTAAATACTAGGCAACTATCTTACAAATCACTTTCTGAAAAACCATTTATTAATAAAATCAGGATCCACAGGAGGATTTAGGGATCATGGCAATGGAAAGAGCCAGACTGTCCTCTATCTCCAGGAATGCTCGTGCAGCTTTCACAATCAAGACTACTCCTTTAAACACAGACACATCACGAGCAGCCAACGGACGTATCAGTGCGCGCTTCCGAGCTACTCACCTGTCTCTCTCTCCTCATCGCTAGCCATAGCTTCCCAGTCATCCAACCCAGCATCCTCGGTTTCTTCTTCCTCTTCTGTGGATGAAAGTTTTCATTAAGGACATAAAAATTATCTAGAATTTAAGATTGCTTTTAGAAAAAAAAATGTAGAAAACTATACTGACATTTAAAAAATGCTTTAGTTATAAAAAGAAGTATGTATATAATTTCATTCTTTGCAACTATTTTTCAACATACCTAGTAGGTTAAATCCTTTACTGTCACTAGATGCTTCACAATTTCCTCATGTTTTGAGTACAATATATTAAACTTAACCCAGATTTCATATCTGAGGTAAAATATTGCTGTTCAGTTGCTAAGTCATGTCCAAAATATTAGCAACTCATTGAAATATTCCTTTAGATCTTGAAAAGGGTACATGATGGCATTCAGTTCTTGAGGACAAATGGAATTTCACATATCTCTTCTTTTTGATCTTCAAACTATATACATAAGAATGTATTGTTTATTTAGCTTTAACCTCTTCAAATACATACAAATACTACTTCAATTACATACTTGGAGGTACCAATCTACACTTCTCTTCCAGCTGAAAGAACAGCATGTCGTGCTTACAACCCAAAAATGGCCAGAAAGGTATAATTTTGAATTTAAAGACTATAAACTCCCCTTATTAACAAAAATGACTCTCTTTTTACTTCAATCTAGTCAAGCAAAATTATTCTCAAATGAAAGGAAGATGAGGGTGGAACACGGGGTATTTGCTTCCCTGTAATAATTACTACTTGCCAACAAGCCTGGATACATTTTCCTGAGGAGGAGGAAATGAGTCAGAAACATGAACCCTAAACTCCTTCTAAATTAGTAACACTTTCTACTGCTACAAATTACCACCAAAAGTAGTGAACTCCCGTAAGTCTATCAACATGAATGTCTTTGATCTCATCAGGTTAAGCTGAGGTGTGCTGAGGAAAAGAATCCTTTTTACACTGAGAACAGGAGGGGAAGAAAAAAAGGATCAGTAATACTGGGTTAACCACTAGACCATTCAGGTATGACCTAAATCAAATCCCTTATGATATAGAGTGGAAGTGAGAAATAGATTTGAGGGCCTAGATCTGATAGATAGAGTGCCTGATGAGCTATGGAATGAGGTTCGTGACATTGTACAGGAGACAGGGATCAAGACCATCCCCATGGAAAAGAAATGCAAAAAAGCAAAATGGCTTTCTGGGGAGGCCTTACAAATAGCTGTGAAAAGAAGAGAAGAGAAAAGCAAAGGAGAAAAGGAAAGATATAAACATCTGAATGCAGAGTTCCAAAGAATAGCAAGAGGAGATAAGAAAGCCTTCTTCAGAGATCAATGCAAAGAAATAGAGGAAAACAACAGAATGGGAAAGACTAGAGATCTCTTCAAGAAAATTAGATATCAAGGGAACAAATCATACAAAGATGGGCACAATAAAGGACAGAAATGGTATGGACCTAACAGAAGATATTAAGAAGAGGTGACAAGAATACACAGAAGAACTGTACAAAAAAGAGCTTCACGACCCAGATAATCACGATGGTGTGATCACTGACCTAGAGCCAGACATCCTGGAATGTGAAGTCAAGTGGGCCTTAGAAAGCATCACTACCAACAAAGCTAGTGGAGGTGATAGACTTCCAGTTGAGCTATTCCAAATCCTGAAAGATGATGCTGTGAAAATGCTGCACTCAATATGCCAGCAAATTTGGAAAACTCAGCAGTGGCCACAGGACTGGAAAAGGTCAGTTTTCATTCCAATCCCAAAGAAAGGCAATGCCAAAGAATGCTCAAACTACCGCACAACTGCACTCATCTCACACGCTAGTAAAGTAATGTTCAAAATTCTCCAAGCCAGGCTTCAGCAATATGTGAACCGTGAACTTCCTGATGTTCAAGTTGGATTTAGAAAAGGCAGAGGAAGCAGAGATCAAATTGCCAACATCTGCTGGATCATGGAAAAAGTAAGAGAGTTCCAGAAAAACATCTATTTCTGCTTTATTGACTACGCCAAAGTCTTTGACTGTGTGGATCACAATACACTGTGGAAAATTCTGAAAGAGATGGGAATACCAGACCACCCGACCTGCCTCTTGAGAAATTTGTATGCAGGTCAGGAAGCAACAGTTAGAACTGGACATGGAACAACAGACTGGTTCCAAATAGGAAAAGGAATTCGTCAAGGCTGTATATTGTCACCCTGTTTATTTAACTTATATGCAGAGTACATCATGAGAAACGCTGGACTGGAAGAAACACAAGCTGGAATCAAGACTGCCGGGAGAAATATCAATAACCTCAGATATGCAGATGACACCACCCTTATGGCAGAAAGTGAAGAGGAACTATAAAGCCTCTTGATGAAGGTGAAAGTGGAGAGTGAAACAGCTGGCTTAAAGCTCAACATTCAGAAAACGAAGATCATGGCATCCGGTCCCACCACTTCATGGGAAATAGATGGGGAAACAGTGGAAACAGTGTCAGACTTTATTTTTCAATAATCCAAAATCACTGCAGATGGTGACTGCAGCCATGAAATTAAAAGATGCTTACTCCTTGGAAGGAAAGTTATGACCAACCTAGATAGCATATTCAAAAGCAGAGACATTACTTTGCCAACAAAGGTCCGTCTAGTCAAGGCTATGGTTTTTCCTGTGGTCATGTAAGGATGTGAGAGGTGGACTGTGAAGAAGGCTGAGTGCCAAAGAATTGATGCTTTTGAACTGTGGTGTTGGAGAAGACTCTTATGAGTCCCTTGGACTGCAAGGAGATCCAACCAGTCCATTCTGAAGGAGATTAGCCCTGGGATTTCTTTGGAAGGAATGATGCTAAAGCTGAAACTCCAGTACTTTGGCCACCTCATGCGAAGAGTTGACCACTGGAAAAGACTCTGATGCTGGGAGGGATTGGGGGCAAGAGCAGAAGGGGACAACAGAGGATGAGTTGGCTGGATGGCATCACTGACTCGATGGACATGAGTGTGAGTGAACTCCGGGAGTTGGTGATGGACAGGGAGGCCTGGCGTGCTGTGATTCATGGGGTCGCAAAGAGTCGGACACGACTGAGCGACTGATCTGATCTAATCTGAATACTGGGTTAGCCAAAAGGTTCATTTGTGTTTTTCTGTAACATCTTAAACCCTGAATGAATTTATTGGCCAACCCAGTATCTTTCACAAGTGTGGGTCAATCTTCAAGAAAAAAAAACCTTTTTGTTTTTGTATTGGGGTACAGCCAATTAATGATGTTGTGATAGTTTCAGGAGGACAGCAAAAGAACTCAGCCATACATATACATGAATCCACTCCCCCAAACTCTCCTCAGTCTGGGTCAGTCTTAACATTCTCTAAAGCAACTCCTACTCCTATCTGTAAACACCGGAGATTCTCCTGATTTTACCCAACATACAATGTAGCCAGCCTCCGGCTCTCCTAGCAACACCTAGTTTCACGAATTAGAACAATGTTTAAAGAAAAAAAAAAATCCAGAGATGTTCTCCAATCCCAAAATACACACACAGAATGAGTAAACTGAATCCTCTTACTAATTTAGTAAATAAAAGCTGACCTCTGAAGATTTTAAAATGTCAATTCTTATGATTTTTAGTAAAAAGCTCCAATCAAAAGTGCTCCCAATTTGCTTCCAAAGGATTTAAACAAAGAACTTTAGGTCTTTTTGGTACCACCTAAGAATCCTGACCCATAAATAAAAACATTAGAGAAAATCCAAATACCTCTAATCCTTTCTATAAAACACTTCCAACACCATTGTAAAGAACAAAAGTGATTCAAGTCTCACCTCTACAATTTTTCCAGAGAAAATGAAACGATTTAAAGAAAGAACTACAAAGTAAGAAGGCCATTCTGCCAGACATCTGGTTTCTCCAAACTAGTGACAACCAAGACAACTTAGGACACATGAGCACTACTGGCCTGGTTCAACAGGAGGCGGTGTCTCTTCTTTTTCGGGTAGTCCTTGCTCCACAACTTCTGCAGCAGCACTTAATTCCACTGGTTCAGAAACTGATAAAAGGAACAGAAACCAACTTAACAATACTTTTCAGTGCATTTCCTGTTAGGATACTCTGTTAACTACTGAATAAACACCAGTAGTACAATCTAAATTCTTTAATAAGTTTACAAAACATTTAATACCAACTGATTTTTTACAAACAGGAAACTAGTTTTTCTTTCCGACAAGACTAGAATATAAAATTACAGAAGGTTGAGAAGGAAACAGCAAAAAAAAGAAATGATAGTTATGCTTTTTCAGTCAAGAACAGTTATTCATAGCATAGGACTCAGATTTTACAAACAGATATACTTTTCCCTTAACCTGTCATTTGAATCAGTGGAGAATGATATTAATATCATTAATAGTTGGTTTCAATATGCAATTCTGGTTAGACTTCTTTTTAAGAGACTTCTGTTTTTAAGGTTATAGGGGAAAAGGCCAGCAAAACTGTTTCTAAATCACAGGTTTTGTATGCAAACCTTTATTTTCCATCTGCTGCGGTGGTTTTTTCTTCTTTTTATCTTCATAAATTGGCCTCTTCTTTGGCAAAGAGTCTTTTGATGGCACTTCAACACCTGAGGGATAAAATTGGAAAATTTCAGTGTTTATACTACTTGCTTGACACCTAAGAAACACTATTGAAGAAGGTAACATTTTATTCACCTCAGAGATACATATCCTAAAATATAAAGTTCATGGAAAACCTTCTTTTCAACATAAGGTATTTTAAACATGCATTAAAATTCCATCTTTTTGGTGTCTAGCTCTTTGACTTTTGACAAACGCTTGTAGTTACACAATTACCATCATAATGAAGATGCATAACAGTTCCATCACCCCAGGCTGCTCTGGGACGTTAAACCCTATTCACATCCTTAAGTCCCTGGCAACCACTGATCTGTTCTCCATCCCTTAAGATGGTCTCCTTCCAGAAAGTCACAGAAATAAAGCTTTACAGTCTGGCTATCATCATAATGGATCCAAATCATCCTCGTTACTATATGTATCAATACTTCGTTTCTTATGGTAAACAGTAATCCAGTGTATGGACGGACCACAGTCCGTTTATTCAATAGGCAGCTAAAGGACATTTGAGTTATTTCTAGGTTTTGACAGTATGAATAAAGCTGCTATCAACATTTGCATGCAGATTTTTGTGTGAACGTTTTCTCTGGGATACACATTATGGAGTGGATGGGACATTAAATACATACAGCTGACCCTTGAAAAACATGTAGTTCTGGGCTGCCAACCCTCCATGTAGCTGAAAATCTGCATATGACCTATAGTCAGCCCTCTATATGCATGGTTTCCAAATTCTTGGATTCAACCAATAACAAATCATGTACTGTAGTATTTATAATTGAAAAAAACCCTCACAATTCAAATCCATGTTGTTCAGAGGTCAACTGTATTTAAATTTGTAAGAAACTGCCAACTGTAGTGGCTTTACAATTCTGCATTCCCATCAGTAGCACATGAGAGTTCCAACTGCTCTTGCCAGCATTTGGTAAAGACAAATGCTGGGGTTTTTTAAATTTACATATTCTAATAAATGTGTAGTGATACCTCATAGTGGTCTTACTTTGAATTTTCCTAATGGCTTCCCTTGTAGCTCAGTCAGGAAAGAATCTGCCTGCAATGCAGGAGACCAGGGTTTGATTCCTGGGTCGGGAAGATCCCATGGAAGGAAATGGCAACCGACCCCAGTACTCTTGCCTGGAGAATTCCATACACAGAGAAGCCTGGCAGGCTACAGCCCATGGGGTCTCAAGAGTCGGACACAACTGAGCGACTGAACCACCACCATGGTGTTGAGCATTCCTTCCACATGCTTACAGTATCTCAGTGAAGGGTCTCTTCAACCTTTTTTGCCCCTTTCCAAATAGGATTGTTTTTCTTGTTGAATTCTGAGTTATCTTTATATACACATAAACACAATTTTCAGATGAGTGATTTTTAGGTATTATCTTTGATATTCTCTCAATGGTGTCTTTTGAACGGCAGTTGTTAACTGGACTTCCTCAATTTTCTCATTTTTTTCCCTTTTATGGATTATGCTTTTGAAGTTGTACCTAAGCACTCCCTGCCTAGCACAAACTCATAAAGAGTTTCTATGTTTTCCTCTGAAAGTTCTTCACATTTAGATCTACAATCCATTACAAGTTAAATTCTATATAATGAGTGGGATTGAGGGCCAGGTTTTTCATTTTATTTTTTGCAAATAAATGTCTAATTATCCCACTATCACTTGTAGCAAAACCGTATTTTATCTACTGAATTGTCTCTTTCTATGACACAAAGAAATGCAAAAAAGCAAAATGATTGTCTAAGGAGGCATTACAAATAGCTGTGAAGAGAAGAGAAGGGAAAAGAAAAGGAGAAAAGGAAAGATATACCCATTTGAATGAAGAGTTGCAAAGAATAGCAAGGAGAGAGAAAAAAGCCTTCCTCAGTGATCAAAGAAATAGAAGAAAACAATAGAATGGGAAAGACCAGAGATCTCTTCAAGAAAATTATATATCAAGGGAACAAATCATGCAAAGATGGGCACAATAAAGGACAGAAATGGTATGGACCTAACAGAAGCAGAAGATATTAAGATATTAAGAACAGGTGGCAAGAATACACAGAAGAACAATAATACAAAAAAGATCTTCACAACCCAGACAATCACGATGGTATGATCACCAGAGCCAGGCACCCTGGAATGTGAAGTCAAGAGGGCCTGAGGAAGCATCACTACAAGCAAAGCTAGTGGAGGTGATGGAATTCCAGTTGAGCTATTTCAAATCCTGAAAGATGATGCTGTGAAAGTACTGCACTCAATATCCCAGCAAATTTGGGAAACTCTGCAGTGGCCGCAGGACTGGAAAAGGTCAGTTTTCATTCCAATCCCAAAGAAAGGCAATGAATGCCAAAGAATGCTCAAACTACTGCACAATTGTGTTCATCTCACACGCTAGTAAAGTAATGCTCAAAATTCTCCAAGCCAGGCTTCAGCAATACGTGAACTGTGAATTTCCAGATGTTCAAGCTGGTTTTAGAAAAGACAGAGGAACCAGAGATAAAACTGCCAACATCCGCTGGATCATCAAAAAAGCAAGAGAGTTCCAGAAAAACATCTATTTCTGCTTTGTTAACTATGCCAAAGCCTTTGACTGTGTGGACCGCCACAAACTGTGGAAAATCCTGAAAGAGATGGGAATACCAGACCACCTGACCTGTCTCTTGAGAAATCTGTATGCAGGTCAGGAAGCAAGAGTTAGAACTGGACATGAACAACAGACTGGTTCCAAATAGGAAAAGGAGTATGTCAAGGCTGTATATTGTCACCCTGTTTATTGAACTTATATGCAGAGTACATCATGAGAAATGCTGGGCTGGAAGAAGCACAAGCTGGATTCAAGATTGCAGGACAAATATCAATAACCTCAGATATGCAGATGATACCACCCTTATGGCAGAAAGTGAAGAGGAACTAAAAAACCTCTTGATGAAAGTGAAAGAGGAGAGTGAAAAAGTTGGCTTAAAGCTCAACATTCAGAAAACAAAGATCATGGCATCTGGTCTTAAGATCATGGCATAAGATCATGGCACTTCATGGCAAATAGATGGGGAAACAGTGAGAGACTTTATTTTCAGGGGCTCCAAAATCACTGCAGATGGTGACTGCAGCCATGAAGTTAAAAGATACTTGCTCCTTGGAAGAAAATTTATGACCAACCTAGATAGCATATTCAAAAGCAGAGACATTACTTTGCCAACAAAGGTCCATCTAGTCAAAGCTATGGTTTTTCTAGAAGTCATGTATAGATGTGAGAGTTGGAGTATAAAGAAACTTGATCACTGAAGAATTGATGCTTTTGAACTGTGGTGTTGGAGAAGACTCTTGAGAGTCCCTTGGACTGCAAGGAGATCCAACCAGTCCATCCTAAAGGAAATCAGTCCTGAATATTCACTGGAAGGACTGATGTTGAAGCTGAAACTCCCAATACTTTGGCTACCTGATGCGAAGAACTGACTCATTTGAAAAGACCCTGATGCTGGGAAAGATTGAAGGCGGGAGAGGGAACGACAAGGATGAGGTGGTTGGATGTCATCACCAACTCAAAGGACTTGAGTTTGAGTAGACTCCAGGAGTTGGTGATGGACAGGGAGGCCTGGGGTGCTGTAATCCACAGGGTCGCAAAGTCAGACATGACTGAGCGACTAGACTGAACTGAACTTATGACAACAAAGAAAACCTGACCAGACAGACTATTCTGTTCTGTTCTATTGACCTCTTCATTTACCCTTTAACCAGTATCACACTGTGATTGTTGTATTTTTACAGCCAGTCTTAAAACTGGATATTGTGAGTCTTCCAAGGTTCTTTCAAAAATACTTTGGTCGTTCTAATTCCTTTATCTTTTCACATACATTTTAGAAACAGCTGACAGACATCCACAGAATATTCTGCTGTAATTCTGACTGAGATTGCACTGAATCTACAAATCAGTTTGGGAGAAGTGGTATCTTAACAATATCACACTGCAAAAAGCAACATCTGCAAAAGCAGATTTGACTGCTTGCATTTGTTGCATTTGACTCTGCAAAAGCAACATCTCTCCATTTACATAGGCCTTTAATTATTTTCATCAGTATTTTACAGTTTTCAGCATATAGATTCCACAAATACTAGAATTTTAACTAAGTATTTCAATTTCTTTTATGGGGGGGTACTACTATAAATAGTACTGTTAATTTTATACTGTTAGTATTTATATGTTAATTACTAGCATATAGAAATAGTTGATATTTGCATACTGGCCTATCTATAATCTTCTTAACCTCACTTACTAGCGTTAATTACTAGCATATAGAAATAGTTGATATATGCATACTGGCCTATCTATAATCTTCTTAACCCCACTTACTAGCTATAGGATTTTGTGGGGGATAGATTCCATGGAATTTTCTATGTAGACAACTGGCATCTATGAATAGACTATTTCTTACCAATCTGCAGGCCTTATTTTTTGCCTAACTGCCTGAATCACGACATTCCAGACCAATGTGGAATGATTGTGATGAGAGTGCATACCCTTGCCTTAATCTCAATATTAGAGTTTATTAGTATTCAGTCATTTAAAAGTAAGTGTAATAATTGCATATTTTTTGTAAATGTCTTATATCAGGGAAGGAAGTTCTCTTCTATCCCCAGTTTGTGGATTCTTATTATATACGAATACTGAATTTTTTGAAATGATTCTTCTGTATATTGAGACGATCATGTAGATTTTCTTTAGTCTATTAATATGGTGAACTATTTCTTGATTTTTAAATACTGAACACCCCTGCACTACCAAGGTAAAATCCACTGGGTCATGACAGACTGTCCCTAAATATATACATAAATATATGCACATAAGTATGTTTATATAGTTGACCCTTGAATAACACAGGTTTGAACTACACGGATACTTGGACTCACATTTTTTCACGGAATACTACAGTACTACAAGATCCACTACTGGTTCAGTATGTGGATAGACCGTGGCTACAGAGGGCCAACTATGAATGTCCACAAATTGCTGACTGCATGGAGAGCTGCCCTGACTCCTAGACTGCACAAGGGACAACTGCATGGCTGGAATCACACTGCTAATACTCTGCTGAGAAACCTGCATCTCTGTTCATGAGGGATATTGATCCACAATTCCTTTCTTGTAATGTCTTTGTCTCACTATGACATAAGGATAATGCTGTCCTCAGGAGTTGGGTGATTCTGGAAGATAATGTTCATAACTGGCAATATTTCTTCCCTAAATATTTGTTAGAATTCCCAAGTGAAATCATAGAGGCATAAAGTTTTCTTTATTGTAAATTTTTAACTGAGCTAAAATGTAAATAGATAGGAGTATATTTTTAAATAGATACAGGACTATCCAGGTTATGTATTTGAGTTGTGGTAGTTTGTGTCTTTTAAGGAATGTGTACTTGCTATATGCTCAGTAGTTACAGGCTAAAGGCTATGAACAGACCAAAAAGATAACCTGCTACACAATTCAAGGTCATTATCTGAAAATATCTGCAGATACACTCTCTAAGAACACATTTTTTAGCTCAATGAATAAATTATATATATAATCCTAGGTAATGAACATAGTAAATAATATTTATCTAACAAGGTGGCTTCAAAAGATATGGTCAGACATAACATGTAACATTTCTTCCTTGAAGTGACTCAACGAGCAGACTTGTGGAGGACCTTTAATGCCCGGCTAAGAAGTTTGGATTTTTTTTTTTATTAACAGACAATACAGAGCCCATAAGAGGGCAAACACTGGGCAACATTATGAAGAATAAAGGAGACTGAGGCTAGAGATGCCACACGAGACCCCACCTCTTCCAAGCCTATCCTAACCTAAAGACTGATGCCAAGTTCATAATTTTAATTTTCATCTTATAAACGCAAGTCAAACTACTTCATAAAAGAGCATTTCTGAGATTGGCATGCCACTTTCTGTATGGCCCCATCCCAACTTCTCCATGAGAGCTTTCAGTCTGTCAGAGAGCTATCAGTTAAATCCAATATTTGGATTTGCTAGTTGTACTCGAATCTGTTCTTTAGTTTCATTTTTTTAAAAAGCTATATTCCCAGTTAAAAATAAAACTTTCTGAAATCTCAGTCCTGTGTTCCTCTAAATTTACTGCTTCCACCTGAACATAACATAGAGGAAGTCCCACAGATAAGTTAAATCTCAGCTCCAGGACCTCAGGCAAGCTGTTCAAGTTTCCTGAGTCTCCATTTTTTCATCTATATGATGGAAATGAAGACTTTTATGAAGAAATAATGTCAAAAATAGCATCAGTTATATACTAAATACATTAATAAATGGTAGCTATTATTTTAATTATAGTGTAAGTACCAAAATTACTATAATATAAAACCTGTGGAATGCAGGGACAAGACATAAAGAGAAATCCCAAAACATTCTTCTCAATGGAGCAAAGACACTTTTAAATCATCTTACCTGTCAAAGACACAATTAATGAAATGTTCGTATTATGGAATCTAAACTAAAAGGAACCAACTTCCTTGGGTAAACGGTTGATTTCAAGGTCTAGAGAAGAAAATGTACAAGGTGAACCTGAGCTATCTCATAGTGTCAGAAAGCAAGGAAGGGCCCAAGAACACTGTAGTCTAATGAAAAAGTCATAGGGACCAACCTGACTGACCTCCTCCTAGCCAAAAATAGCATCTAATTAGAATATCCAAAATGTAAATAACTTCAGGAGATGAAAACATATCAATTATATAAAATTCCATTAAGATGAAGTGTTCTACATCCAAAACAAAATTAAACTCACTGGTTAGCTTTGGAGGTTGTGGGGAAAGCAAATTATTATTTTGTAAATCAGTGAAGAAAGGGAAAGAATTAAGCATATTTCCTGGTTTTCCTATCACAATTCTGCAATTCCTAATGAAATACAGGATATAGGCAATGATCACCAATTGGAATTTAAATTATTAGATGAAAAGTCAATGAAGTACTTCTGTAATGGACAAGGCTACCAAAGGTTAAACTCAATGATCAACGTTGACATCATTAGAAGCAAGACAACCAGATCACATGCCTCCTCACATGAGGCACTGGGCGCTACACAGCACTGCTAAGTAGCAGCCAGCCTGCTAGATCTAAAAATTATAAGGTACAGAGAAATAAATTAGCCAACACCAGTAGAATGCAATTAGATAAATTCAGAACAGGGAAAATTCTAGGAAAAAAATCCAGTATCTTGAACAAATAAATCCATGCCAAAAACAGCAGTATCAATCCAATCAACCAAATCACATTATCAACCAGATGCAATACTTGAATCTAATCTGGATCCTGATCTGAACAAATCTATAAATGATGTTTTGGAGACAAGTGAAAAAAACAGAGTCATGGACAAAATCAAGAAATCAAGGAATTTTGTTAAATATAATAATACATACTATACTGTGTTAAAAAGGAAAATCTCCTGTTAGAGACACATACTAAAGTAACCTGTGAGGAGAATAATACTGACTTCTGTAATTCACTTTAAAATACTCTAGAGTGGCGGTGGGGGAGTGAGAGGGGAACAAAATAAGAATGCTAAGTGTTAAAACTCAGTGACGCATACATGGGACCTCGTTTCACTATTCTGTATTTTCATTTACAAACTATTATTTAACATGCAAATTTATCACAGTACACAGTTCATCTCCTGAAATAATGAAATTATCTCACCTACTTACACCATTGGACTTTTTCATAGCCTTTTCACAGAAATTCTCCTTCTATCTCAATTCAATTCTCCTTTTGACCGCTACAGAGATAACTGCTTGAGAGAACTCTCTGGACTGTTCAGTTAATTAAGAACACCACCTACCCTGAGCTTGTAGAAGTTTAAGGGTAGCTTCGGCTCTGGCTCTGGCTTCTCTCTGGGATTTAGTTAAAAGTTTCCCCTCTTTTTTCAAGCGTTCTTTCCTTTCCTTTTCTTTTTGCTTTTTCCTTTCTCTTTTTTCTTGTTCCAATCTTTCCTATAAAAGAAGACATAGCAGACAAAACTGTATTAGCTTAACAAATTACAAAATTTAAAAGCAAACACCCCAATTTCTAACAAAGCTCTTGAGATACATGCAGAGTATTATGTTAGGAACTTCCCAATGAAAGTATTTTAAATGTACATAATGAGTATAATTAGTATCACGTGAGGGTAACGATGTAAAAGCAACTCCTGTCTGCCCGAGGAAATAAGGCAGGATTTTCTGTACTTATCTTATTATCTATATCTGAACAATAATGTAACTGAACTACCATGTAACTAAGAAAGTTTTACAATTAGAAAGCTAGAGATGTGTTATGAGAAGAGGATTTAAGTAGAATGTGTCAATGTCAGCAACTTCACAAAAACATACCTCTTCTTTACGCTTGGCTTCTAACTCTTCAAGCCGTTTTATCCGTTCTTCCTCCTCTCTCTTCTGTCTTTCCTCCTCTTCTTTAAGCTTAGCCAGAGCTTCTTGCATAGCCTTAACTGTGGCTTTGCTAGGTCCTTTCTTCTTTTCTTTCTCCTTTTCTTCCTTTTCTCCTTTCTTTTTCTTCTTATCTTTTTTCTTTTTGTCTCCTTCATTGTCATCTACCAAAAAAAGAGGCAAAGAGTATTTTTAAGTCACTTCCTACAACAGGGGTGAGCAAACCCTAGAATCCAGGGACTACAATGGGCCAGCAGCAGACTAAGGTCGTTAGGCATCAAGGCCTCCTGAGCACTTGGGAGGAGCTGGTGCAGCTCAGAACCACCCAGCTGGCTTCCTTAGACGCTTATGATGCTGGTGTTACTCTGAGTTATCCTAAGGGATTCGAGAAGACAGGAAGATGCTGTCAGAAGGGAGAAGATACACTGTACCTAATGCTTCTGTAAGATGGAGATGATAAGAAGCCTACCTTAAGGGGACAGATACTAGGATAAAACACAAAAATACAAATATGTCCCAAGAACTCTTTAGCATTATACTGAAGAATTAAAGATTCTGAAGCTACATTCATGATGGTTCTCCTCAAAGATGTCCAGACAGTAAGAATCTGAGAGGTTTAAAAGCTATGCCAATTTTCCCATTAAAAGTTTTCCAGTCTAAAGGAAAAATTATGTAAATCACTTGATCTTTGTTTTCATTCTGAATAAGAGGAGGAAGTTTAACTAGATAGCTTTTTTTGGTTAATGGGTTCTGGTACAAAAACATGGCTCACTATTTCTTAAAAGACATTAACTAATTTTAGTATATTGCTTTTCCATTTCATTTTCATTTAAAAACCTGAATTAGGTTTTTGATAACAGGAGAGAATTCAGGTATCATCTCACACTGAGTTATCAAAAGGAACAATAAATTTTTCATTAAGCAACTTCCAGTATTCATCAGCAGCAAAAAATTGTTTTCCAAAGTGAAATTCCACAAAAATCCTAGTTTGTGTACAACTCATTTGAAAGATACTTTATACTACATACATGTTTAGCAACAAAAATCAATTTAAAACGAGTACTTAGACTAATTTTTTTTATGCATCTTACAACTCAGTACCTTTATAACCAAGGACAAATAACAAACGACTTTGGAGCATAACAATCAAAATTCAGATTAACTGAAGACTTCCCCAGTGGTCCAGTGTTTAAGAATCTTCCTGCCAAAGCAGGGGACAGGGTTCAATCCCTGGCCCAGGAAGATCCCACATGCTACGAGGCAACTAAACCCATGCTCCACAATCACTGAGCCCAAGCTCCTAGGACCTCCTGTGCTCTGCAACAAGAGAAGCCACCACAATGAGAAGCCCACGCACCACAAGTAAGGGAGTATCCCCTGTTCGTCGCAACTACAGAAAGTCTATGCATAGCAACAAAAACCCAGCACAGCAAATAAACAAAGGAACTAATTATGAATCCAAGCCTCTGGCCCTTCTGTCAATATTACCAACCTTCTGCGCCTATGGGACCCTCTCCTTTCTCTTCAGAGGCAGGAGCTGCCCCAGAGTCAAGTGTCACTTTGGATTTCAGAGCTTCCTCCTCAGGTTTCCGCTGAGATTCTTTTGGTTTACCCAGATCCTTTTTACCAGACTCCAGCTCTTCTTTTTCTTTCAGCTTCCGAAGTTTTGCCTTTTCTTCATCCCGTTTTTTTCTCTCACGCTCTTTCTTCTCTGCTTTCTTTTGAGCCACTGTCTTAATTTTGAAGGACGAGTCATCATCTTCATTTCCACTCTCGACAGTAGGACCTGGCTTGTTTTTCTGATTTTTTTTCTGTCCTTTCCTGGATTGCAAAAATTCATCTGATTCATCACCACTTTCACCAGAAGAATGTGCTCTCATACGCTCTTTAATTCTTTTACTGTTATCCTCATCCTCTTCTGATGCATCACGCTTCTTATTTGATTTCTGAGCTTTCCCCTTTGCTTTTTTGGATAGTTTATTAAAATCATCATCATCATCACTCCCAGAGTACATTTCCACTTTGGGTTTTGCAGTCTTTTTTGACTTTGAATCTTTTCTTCCAATTCTTCACTATCATTATCTTCAAAACTCTGTTTTTTGCCTTTCTGTCCTTTCTTTTTCTTATCTTGTTTTGAGATGGGTTCATCTTCATTATTTTCTGTTGGCTAAAACATGTCCACTGTTAGAAATATTAACAGCATTATATTTTATTTTTTTTAAATAACTGAAGCTGTTCAAAGTCATGTACTTCATTAAGTACACATGGAAAAAACTATCAAAAGAATTTTAAACTACGGCTCTTTTATAAGAATATAAAACTCAAGCAAGTCCCAGCAGCTGGCCTGGGACTCAAGCACATCTCACAGTCACTGGAAGTTTTGGAACCCAGTGCTCTGAAGCAGACATTAATCACAGTCCAGCTCACTATCTTCCTCATATGGCATAAAAAACCTTCGGGGAAAATTGAAAGAAAAAATATCTACCCCTCTCTCATTACTCTGAGGCTCATCCAATTTCAAAGGATGGAAAGGAAATAATATAGAAAATGGAGGTAGAGTTGTGAAATGTTGTATTTCCAAATGTACCAATTTTATAAACTGGCAATATAAAGTGAAACAGCTTTAGATTCCCAAATAAAGTATCTTTATATCTGTGAAAGACTTCAAAATTTATTATTGCTTTCCTAGAAACTGTTTTCCCCCTTTGGTATCAGCTAGAAACGTCTAACCAACATAATACATTGCTCAAAAATTTCCAAAGGCAGTGCCTAAAAACGGAGCTAGGAAGAAGCATGAACAAGTAGCAGTGATCTGTATCTCACCTTGACCGCAGCAGGCTCTCTGTCAGCTTTGATGCCTTGAGCTTCCCAAGACAATTCTTCCAGTTCTTTCAGGATATCATCTTCACTGGAAACGGGTTAAAATACAGTTTGAGATACTGAATCAGTTTAATAAGTAAACCTAGCACCAAAGCTAAGAAAAATCAAATATATTTAAAATCTACTTACTCAAAGTCTTGTCTTTTTTTCTCCTTTTTCTTTTTCCCCTTTGCCTTTTGAGGTTCTTGCTCCCTGGCAGCACCAGCTCCTTCTATTTCTGCAGCCAAGGCATCAAGATCAATGTCATCCTTGGCACTTAATGAAAACAAAGGAGACCCAAGTGTTACTCAAGAGAAAAATAATAAATCTACCACATTCACTTACATAAAATTTTCTCTTCATTTTAGCATTTTTCATGCATTGGCAGCCCACTGAAAAAAAATCACTTGACAAGGTCTTTCATGACAACACTTGGGTTTTATTTACTCAGACTCTCTGCATCTACTTCAATAAAGTGTGAATTACGCTCAAACCCAGAAAGAGTCGTAATGAAGAGCTCCAGGGAGAAAATCTAGGTAATCAAGAAAAGGAAATTCATGCTTGTGTTCAAGTAACCCTAAAGAAGAAAAGGAAATTCACTTTTGTTGATACCAAAGTTTCTTTTGTGTGTGTGAATATCTGAATGGAGTTACTTATAAATGAAAAGAACTTAAAAGAGAAAAATATTATTACTTGATTATCAGTAAAACCTAAATCTTTGGAAATCTTTGCAGCTTTACTTGGAAAAGTAGAAATTTTAGAGTTGAAAGGAACTTTCATCGAGGGGAAACAAAGATGCAAAAAAGTTTGAGTGCTTTCAGCAACTCATGACCACACATCCAAATCTAATAAATTAGGAAGGACTGAGTAAATAAAACACACAGAACAGCCCCCAAATCCAGAACCAAATCTGCTCACCACCTTTTACATTCCTGGTTTCATTTCTGGTTCCATCCCCCAATATCCTCATCTACCAATATAATTTTATTTAGAGCAAAACAAACTAAATTCCATTAAAACCTACAGAAAACAAAGGAGGTCAGTCTGAGACACACAGGTAGAAAAGGTGTATGAATTCAAATAATGATGCAATAAGAAAACAAGGACCTCATGCAACATGGCCTCCACTGGTGGGTGCCTTTTTGCAAAGATGCTTCACTTCAACAAAAACAATTCCTAATATGAAATACATAATTTTAAGATCTGGAGAAGGAAATGACAACTCACTCCAGTATTCTTGCCTAGGAAATCCCACGGAAAGAAGGAACCTGGTGAGCTACAGTCCGTGAGATCACAAAGAGTCAAGCACAATTAGCAACTAAACAACAACAACAAATTTTAAGATTAGCTGGCAAGACACTGAGGACACAGAATTTATACTCAAGAAGCTTCAAGGAGAGACAGCAAGAGAGAAAATGAGTAAATCAGGAACTGCAAAATGCTAAACGCCACAAAATAACAGAATTTAATGCCTCTAAGTGACACATCAGAATTGAATGTGTTCCCTTTTGTCCTATATTTTAGACAGTGTATTTGAGGGAGATTACAGAACACAGAACCGCTGTACTGGTGGTAACTTTCCAAAGTACCAAATCAAGAAAGAGAAAGTCAGATACTTCACAGCTGAGGGAAACTCTGACCCGAGTTACTGAAGGAAAAAAGAAGTTAACCAGGCAAAGGAGGCCCATGTATCAGACACAATGAGCGCAAAAACCTAAAGGTAATAACACGCACAGGGCCTCAGGAGGACTCAAAAAAGGGTATCTGAACCAATTGAGAAGCTTTTTTACAGGCTACTCATTTCTTAATCCCACTCAAGATCTAGGGAACCAGAATCTGGGGTGGGAGCTAGGCAATGTATGTTTAGCTATCTTCCCAGGTGACTGCAAGTCAGATTTGAACTGTTTTTCTTTTTTTAATAAATGAAGAAATTGAAGCACAGAGAACTTGTCCAGAATCAGACAAGGCAGAGATGGGACTTGAACCCAGGAAGCTCTGATTCTGAAGTTGAAGATCTTAACCCTGCTGACATAATCAAATTTGCATTTTAGAAAGCTGCCTCTGGTATAAATGACAGGGCAGAATCCCAACTAGTTAAGAAGCAAGAAAAGGTAGGAAGCTTTTACAGTTAATTGGGATGACAAACTCCTGACTTGTAGCACTGGCAGGCAAGATGAAGACATATGAGTCAAGTAAATACTAAGGGATCAATCAGCACCACCAGTGACTAACTGAATGTACACAGAATAGGGACGGGAAGAATCAAGGCCAAACCTCAGGTCTCATCAGTAACAGGAACCTCAGCCTGGCCCAGCATCAGCCATCTAGCCCAGCTTGAGATCAACCAGCACTATCTCCAAAGGCAGCCCTGCCAACATTTCACAAAACAGAAGTCTAACAGGGTGAGAAGGGAAAGTGAAGGTGGTTAATACTGAAACTTGGCACATCACCTCCAAAACTTTGTCAGCCCTCACCTAACTATACTCATCTAATCAAAACAGTTGGCTATACTGCCACAATATTCATTAACAAATAGCTCTAGACTAACAAAACACGGAACTACATCTGTATGCCACTGAGTTTGAAAAGCTGCTTCTGGGTAGTAAGAGAAGTTAACAGTTTCTTAATGCTTTCTGTGTCTCAGGCATTGTGCTGACCAATCACCAGACACACTATTTATTATGCCATTAATCCTCCTTAACAACTCTATTAAAGTAAGCTTCAAGATGATAAATAGTTCATAAAAGGCATCCTGCTAGAAACACACACACCAGGAACTCAAGCCCAAATCGGACACCAAAACTGTAGTGACTTCCCAGAAAATGGGAAATTCAGTAATCAAGTTTCTGAAAATTATTTGAGAAATCCATATACAACTACAAAATATATCAATGATATAGCAATGCTTAACAGTCTTAATTACCGTGATTTTTAAAGCATTCTTTCAATGTGTACAGAACTTCCTGCCCTGGATTCAAAAGAATGTCCTAAAATGTCAACCCTATTACAACAGGACACGAAAGTGACATATAGTGTCAGTGATTTAACTTGAAACTTTAAATCATACTCTATCTACTCTCTACATTTCAGTCCTACCTTTCTACCTATCCATACACACTACAGCTTTAAGATTTTAACGAACTAAGAGTCAAATCTAAAATCCAGTCATGCTAATAATGAACGCTTTAAAATCTTTAAGGAATCTGTATTTTTCCAAAGGTATATCTTTCTGCAGACTTTTTCCTTTATCAAAGTTACAGTATTCCTACTAATATTTCCCATTATAGCTCCTAATCCTTTATTCCAAACTTACTGCAAACTTACAGAAATAAAAGGCAATTTTCCATGGTACTCAATCAAGGCAGTGTTTTCAGAGGCCACACTCCTCTGTCAAGACAGAAAAAATGTTATAACTGAATGGCCTTTAAAAAATGAAGCTATTAAGAATATTGCATGTGCAATTCAAGAAACAGCTGAACCACTTTCTGAAGTGGTTTCCCACTTAATATTCACACCAACAATATTGATGTATCTCCATATATACACCAATATCTGCAGTATCTCCATAGAGATATGCATTTTCTCCCACACTCCAGCTTATTATTTAGTATTATGTCTACTGTTCCTTCAAGTTGTTCTAATAGATGTATGGTGATAAAGTCTTCCTTTTCAATTCCTTGAAGGCTAGAGAAGTTAAACATTTTTTCATGTATTTGCCATTCACACATATTCAGTGAAATGTCTCATTTCTTTTACCCATTTTCTAGTTGGAATCATTTTCTTTTAATGTTGAGTTTTCAGAACTCTTTTACATATGGTTTGTTTATATATACTCCCTTCCAATTTGTAGCTTGTCTTTCCGTTCACTTAACAGGGTTTTTAACCAGAGCAAAAATTTTGAATTTTCATGAGGTACCATTTATCAAGTTTGTTCTTTATGCTTTCGATGTCATGAAAAAGAACTTTTCACCAGCTCCTAGGTCCTGAAGATTTTTAACTGTGTTGTGTTTCAAACATTGGGTATTTCAATGTCAATTGATTTTTTGCCTTTGGGTAGCCAACAGCTCCAGCAACATTTCAACTATCCATTCAACACGGAATTGCCTTTACACCTCTGTCAGAAACCACTCGGCTGTGCTCGTATGGGGCTATTTCTAAGTCTTCCATTCTGCTCTATTTACTGATGTGTCCTTCTCTGACACTACTAAACTGTCATGATTAATGTGGCCATAAATCCTGAAATGAAATGGAATGATTCCTTTCATGATCAGAATTGCTTTCTCTATTCTTAATTCCTTTGACTTGTCAAATAAATTTTAGAATATTCTTGGGCAAGTTCACCAAAAAATTCTTCAACTGCATTAACTGTACATGAATTTAAAGAAAACTGACATCTTTACTATGTTGAGTTTCCAACCTGTGAACACAGTATGTCTCAATGTATTTAAATCTTCTTTGATTTTTTCCATCAGTGTATGTATTTAATTTTTAAAGTAATCTGAACTGGTATTTTTAATTTGTTTCCACATCAGTTCAGTTCAGTTCAGTTCAGTCACTCTGTCGTGTCTGACTTTTTACAACCCCATGGACTGCAGCACTCCAGGATTACTTTTTCCATCACCAACTCCCAAAGCGTGCTCAAACTCATGTCCATCGAATCAGTGATGCCATCCAACCATCTCATCCTCTGTCATCCCCTTCTCCTCCTGCCTTCAATCTTTCCCAGCATCAGGGTCTTTTCCAACGAGTCAGTTCTTTGCATCAGGTGGCCAAAGTGCTGGAGTTTCAGCTTCAGCGTCAGTCCTTCCAATGAATATTCAGGACCGATTTCCTTTAGGATTGACTGGTTTGATGTCCTTGCAGTCCAAGGGACTCTCAAGAGTCTTCTCCAACACCACAGTTCAAAAGCATCAATTCTTCGGCACTCAGCTTTCTTTATAGTCCAACTCTCACATCCATACATGACTACTGGAAAAACCATAACTTTGACTAGACGGACCACTGTTGGCAAAGTAATGTCTCTGCTTTTTAATATGCTGTCTAGGTTGGTCATAGCTTTTCTTCCAAGGAGTAAGTGTCTTTTAATTTCATGGCTGCAGTCACCATCTGCAATGATTTTAGAGCCCCAAAAAATAGTCTCTCACTGTTTCCACTGCTTCCCCATCTATTTGCCATGAAGTGATGGGACCAGATCTTAGTTTTTTAAGTGTTGAGTTTTAAGCCAACTTTTTCACTCTCCTCTTTCACTTTCAACAAGAGGCTCTTTAGTTCTTCACTTTCTGCCATAAGGGTGGTGTCACCTGCATATCTGAGATTATTGATATTTCTCCCAGCAATCTTGATTCCAGCTTGTGCTTCATCCAGTCCAGCATTTCTCATGATGTACTCTGCATGTAAGTTAAATAAGCAGGGTGACAATATACAGTGCATTGATGTACTCCTTTCCCAAAATGGAACCAGTCTGTTGTTCCATGTTCAGTTCTAAGTGTTGTTTCTTGACCTGCATACAGATTTCTCAGGAGGCAGGTAAAGTGGTCTGGTATTTCCATCTTTAAGAATTTTCCACAGTTTGTTATGATCCACACAGTATATGTTTATGCATTTATATGTTTATCCACACAGTGTATGTTTCCATATACTCATTCCTAATACACAAAAATGTGACTGAATTGTTTATGCTGATCTGGTACTGCAACCACCCACTTACAGAATTCACTTATTAGTTCTTTGCAGTAAGCAAGGAGTTATGATTTGAAGTTAAAAGTACAATTCAGAAAAAAAAATTGGACTTCATCAAAATTTAAAATATCTACTGTACAAGAGACCGTGTGAAGGGAATGTAAAAAAACAAGCTACAAAGTAGAAGAAAGTATTAGCAAAGTACATATCTGGGCCAGCGGGGAGAGAGGGGAATTAGTATCTAAACTATATAAAGAAATTTCCAAACACATCAGTAAAAATCCAAACAATCCAATTAGAAAATGGACAAAGGGCATGAAAAGATATTTCACTAGAGCATTTACAGAGAACAAATAAAGGATGTTTCACACCATGAGCTGTTTGGGAAATTCAAACTAAAACCACGATGTACTATCACTACACACCAGCATAATGTCCTCTCTCCAAACAACAGTGATAACACCCGTGGTGGTTGAGGACACAGAGGACCTGGATCACTCACACACTGCTGGTGGAAAGGCAAACTGGTACAGCCACTCTGGAAAACAGTCTATCATTTTCCTGTAGAACTAAAAAGGTACTTACCATATGATCCAGCAACTGCACTCATGCTCACTTATCCCAGAGTAACAAAAAACATATCTCATGCAGAAACTTGTAGACAAATGTCTGTTGTATAAACAAAAACTGGAAATAACCCATACCTCCTTCAATGGGTGAATGGTTAAATAAACCGTGGTTCATCCCCATTCCATGAAATACTATTCAGCAACAAAATGGAATGAACTACTGATACATGTGGGCTTCCTTTGCGGCTCAGCTGGTAAAGAATCAGCCTGCAACGCGGGAGACCTCGGTGTGCTCCCTGGAGAAGGGAACGGCTACTCACTCCAGTATTCTAGCCTGAGAATTCCACGGTCTGTATAGTCCATGGGGTCACAAAGAGCTGGACATGACTGAGTAACTTTCACTTCACTCACTGATACACGCAACAACTTGGATGGCTCTCAAGAAAATCAGACTGAATGGAAAGAAGCTAATTCCCAAAGGTTATATACATATATGACTCCACTTATATGAATTTTTGAAAATAAAAGATTTTATTCAAGTATAGAACAGATTCATCATTACTAGGGGTTAGTAGGGGGAGGTGCACAGGAAGGAGATGATTATGATTACAAATGAAAAACATGAAGGATCCCTGCAGTGATGTTCTGTATTTTGACTACGGCAGTGAATTTACAAATCTTCCAATGTGATAATACTGTGTAACACTAAACACAAGCATACACACGTGTGCTAGTACAAGTGAAACTGGGAAAATCTGAATACGATCAGTGAACTGTACCAGTGTCAATATTCGGGTTGTGATACTGTACAGTTTTGCAAGATGTTATTAGAGGAAACTGATTAAAAGATACAGGAGTCTATTAATTCTTACAACCACATGTGAATTGGCAATAATCTTCAAAGTTTAATTAGCAAAACTAAACAGTTTAAATAAGAAGGCAAACCTTATACTGAGAAAAAGATTTTGCAATAATATATCTAATGAAAGATTTGTCTATAACATATTAAATTTCTACAGCTCAACATTAAAGAACACAATTTTTAAATAAGCAAATGATTTCAACACGTAACCAAATGAGATATGACAATGACAAACACATGACAAGATGGTCAGTACCATTAACTAAATGTAAGTCAAACCACAATGATATGCCACTCCACAACCACCAGAACGACTAAAAGGACTGATAATACTGTGTTGAGAGAAGATGTGGTGGAGCAACTGGAACACACCCCTAGAGGGAATGCAAAAATGGCACAGTCACTTTGGAAAAGAATTTGGCAGTTTCAAGTGAAACATACACACTTACCATAAGACCCAGCAATCCCACTCCTAGGTATTTATCTAAGAGAAACGAAAACATATGTCCATACAAGGACCTGTACTCAAATGTCCACAGAAGCTTTAGTCATAATCACAAGAAGCTGCAATAAAAACTAAATATCCAGCTGCCCTTCCCTGGTGGCTCAGATGGTAAAGAATCTGCCTACTATTCGAGAGACCTGGGTTCAGTCCCTGGGTTGGGAAGATCCCCTGGAGGAGGGCATAGCAAACCCACTTCCCTGGAGAATCCCCATGGACAAAGGAGCCTGCTGGGCTAGAGTTCATGGGGTCCAGAGTCAGACATGACTGAGCAACTAGGCATGGCACGGCACCCACATAATAGAATACTACTCAATAATAAAAATAAAGAATTCATATTATACACACCAACATAGAGGAATCTCAAAAGTATTACTTTAAAAGAAACCCAGCCAGTCAATAAAGGCTACATCCTCTATGATTCTACTTACATGAATTTCTAGAAAAGGGAAAATTACAATAACCCCCCCCCCCCAAAAAAAGCTACAGTTATTTTTGGCCTGAAAGGATTGCCTACAAAGGGTCATGAACTTCTAGGGCTAATGGTAATATAAAATATCAGCCAGGGAATCTTCCCAACCCTGGGATTGAACCCAGGTCTCCCACATGGCAGGCAGATTCTTTACTGTCTGAACCGCCAGGGAAGCCCTGGTGAAAGAAGCACAACTGTATAATTTGCCAAAGCTTATTGACGCCACACTTGAAATTTGTGTATTTGGTGTCAATTATACCTCAAAGAGAATTTAAATCTCTAGGGATACTATAAAAGCAGTTGAGAGGTTACAGAATGGATTTATCAATTTACTGAAAACAGTGAAGTTAAAATTATATACATCTAATATATCATTTTATTCATTTTTACAAGTTATGAAAATAAGAATCAACATATAATATTTTTATAATACCTTAATCTCTACTAACACAATGTAATATGTAACCGAAATGATATTACTGTGAAAAAGTCTTTTAAAAATACGGTTATTTATTAAGTGTACGTAAAAGCATGTGATCAACTTCGGTGCTTGGCTTTTTGGAATAATCAAAAAATACATATAAAAATTTAAAATGAGACACTTCACTTCGAGATCAATACGCCAAAGCCTTTTAATTACACATAATATAACCCCACCCAAAAAAGTTCCCTGTGAAGAAGTAAAATTAACTTATTTACAAATCTCTCAACTTTGAACTTGGCAAATTCCATTTATTAATGACAGGCATGTTCCACTAAAAAGTTGTCTGCATTAGACAAGAACACAGAAAATCCAATACCCTCCCAAATCAGTCCACAATTCAAAAGCTCCCAGCTCCCAAGGATTCTCTCCTACTACAATACCTTTTCTCCAGCGCCTCTTTATTTTACCCTCTGTGGAGGTCTTACAACCTGGCCCATGATTTCTCCGCCATTCTAAGAACTGGGGGTCTATGCCCCTCCCTTTTAATACAAGATTGTATGTTTGCTCAACTGAATATGGCAGAAATGACGCTACAATTTCTGAGTCCAGGCCTTCTACTTCCTGGCTCTTGAGGTATCTGCTGCCAAGCTAGTGAGGATGTCCAGACCACATACAGAGGTCAAGGATGGGTGTTCAGGCTGACATCCCAACCAACAGTTACCATCAACCTCCAGAAGGAAGTGATGGCCAGTGAGGGGACTGTCCAGTGATTCCATCTCAGTCATCGTTTACCTGCAACCACATGGAGACCTCCAAGCAAGGCCCATTTGAGCCCAGTCAACCCTCAGAACCAAGAGAGACGATTATTTTCAGTGTTTTAAACCACTAAGTATGGGAATGACTTGTTAGGGTACGATAATAACTGAAGCACTCACGTGTTTCTTTCTGTTCCTAATAGGATACCAGGGCCTATAAGTAGAAAGCGCAGAGCGATGGAAGAAGGTAAAATCCAAACCACAACAGGCCTCCTCTCCCCACCCACAACTTGACCCTCCCCAACCCCAGGTGGAAAGAAAAAAAAAAAACAAGTTCATAATCTCTAAGTACTGAGGGCAGGCATAGTGGTCACTAACCCTTCTCACTTCACTTTGGCTTCTGCTCCTCCCCTTAAACCAGCTTACGAACAAGAGCAAACAAGACAGAAACCATAAGGACTCCCTCCTTCACTCCGAACTATCTCACCGGTGCCAGGACCAATAAGGAAAACAGCGAAATCTAGTCCTGCCTTCTCCATAAGACAACTTTCAGCATTTCTTTTCCTCCAACATCCATCTCTTCTTACCTCAACACCTGTCAAGCACTCCTTGACAACAGTTAGATATACAAACAGGAAAGACAAAGATAAAACAAGAAAGAGTCCAGCAGTCATTGCTCCTCACTAGCTCTCGCCACTTGCACAACCACAGAACCCAACACTCTCCACTTCCTCAATGGAGTTCTATCTTAGATACAGTTCATTAATAAATTCAGAAGTACCTAATCATGTCTTAGAGGAAAACGAAAAGCCCCTCCAACCTTAAAGTTTCCTTATGAACTGAGTCTTGATGCCCTTCAAAGGGCTATGAAACCATACTGCGTCACACAATGCAAGCAAACAGAATGCATCTTGCTACCTCTCACAAAATGGAGCCTAATTCTCCACTTTCTAAATGCCTCATAACTGAAGTACTAAGAACACAAAAGCAAAAGCAAGTACAAGCACCATCTTGTAGCCTTCCAAATATACATATCTAAGTTCACACATTATTATGGATTCCAATGTGTCCAACTATAAAATCAGTTTAGGGCAGCTTTTTCAATCGGAAATGAGTACCCTCAAAGGAGGGCTGGGTAGGATGGGTTCAGTTCAGTTCAGTTCAGTCGCTCAGTCATGTCCGACTCTTTGCAACCCCATGAATCGCAGCATGCCAGGCCTCCCTGTCCATCACCAACTCCCGGAGTTCACTCACACTCATGTCCATCGAGTCAGTGATGCCATCCAGCCATCTCATCCTCTGTCGTCCCCTTCTCCTCCTGCCCCCAATCCCTCCCAGCATCAGAGTCTTTTCCAATTAGTCAACTCTTCCCATGAGGTGGCCAAAGTACTGGAGTTTCAGCTTCAGCATCATTCCTTCCAAAGAAATCCCAGGGCTGATCTCCTTCAGAATGGACTGGTTGGATCTCCTTGCAGTCCAAGGGACTCTCAAGAGTCTTCTCCAACACCACAGTTCAAAAGCATGAATTCTTTGGCACTCAGCCTTCTTTATAGTCCAACTCTCACATCCATACATGACCACAGGAAAAACCATAGCCTTGACTAGACGAATCTTTGTTGGCAAAGTAATGTCTCTGCTTTTGAATATGCTATCTAGGTTGGTCATAACTTTCCTTCCAAGGAGTAAGCGTCTTTTAATTTCATGGCTGCAGTCACCATCTGCAGTGATTTTGGAGCCCAGAAAAATAAAGTCTGACACTGTTTCCACTGTTTCCCCATCTATTTCCCATGAAGTGATGGGACCGGATGCCATGATCTTTGTTTTCTGAATGTTGAGCTTTAAGCCAACTTTTTCACTCTCCTCTTTCACTTTCATCAAGAGGCTTTTTAGTTCCTCTTCACTTTCTGCCATAAGGGTGGTGTCATCTGCATATCTGAGGTGATTGATATTTCTCCCGGCAATCTTGACTCCAGCTTGTGTTTCTTCCAGTCCAGCGTTTCTCATGATGTACTCTGCATATAAGTTAAATAAGCAGGGTGACAATATACAGCCTTGAAGTACTCCTTTTCCTATTTGGAACCAGTCTGTTGTGGGGAAATGCAGGGTTGTGGATAATTTCAGAAATCTGAAAATTCTCCCCAGTGACTTTTACCTGTTTAATTGAACACTCCATGAATTATATGGATTGCCACTTTATCACAGTTTACTGTCACAGAACATCAACCAAGGCTTTTGTTTACAAATCTCCACCAAGTTGTTTCCATTAATGTAAAAGATCAGATGCAAACTTCACATGGAAATTAAACATTTTTCCCAAGACAGTGCTATAAAGCAAAGCTGAAAGTCATTATTTCATACTGAAAAAGATATCAGAAAAATTGAGCCTTTACTAGCATAGGCATGCTGAACTCAAGTTTAGGTTTTGAAGTTTTGCCATCATAGGAAGCAATACATTCACAATAAAATGGTCATTCAGATCCTGCCACTCAAAGAACAAATCCAGGATAAGCAGCATTAGGATCAGCTTGTTGGAAATGCCAAATCTCAGGTCTCACTCAAGACTTACTGAATCAAAATCTCCATTTTAACAAGACCTACAGGTGAGTCACATGCACATTAAAACATGAGAAGCACTGGTTTAGAATCAACAAAAGTATCATTCTTCACATTGATGCTGCAAATCTGAATGTCAAAAATTTTTATCTTTGCTTCTATTTGATAAGAGTACTTACAATTTCAAACTGCATTAGAGTTTATACTTAGTTCTGGGCTTGAAGATATACATATATATATAAAAGCAATGTTGGGTAATTTAAGTCGACATTCTCAATTAACACCTTAAGGACACAACTTATGTTCAAAATTAATTGACTGAACTGAATACTTTCAGCATTCACAGATAGCAAACTCAATCTCTTTGTAAAAGAACTCTAGTCCTTAATCACTGTTAGATTATTCTCACCTGGCATAATCAAATACTAATAAAATTTCGATGTAGATAACTACTTTCAGGAGACAGAGCTTCCCACGTGCTGAGACCAAGAGCATTAGAATGGTCTGCACCTGAGTACAGGCAACAGCGAAGCAACTCAAGACCTCCTCCCTGTGTTATGCCTGTTTTCTGTATTACGATGCAAGCTTCCCTGAGAACAGAAAATGTCTTTCTGTATGCTCAATTCATCTCCCTACCTTTCACAACCAGCAGGGAATGTAACATATTCCTAACAGACACACTATTAAAGAAAAAAACCCTATTCTGGAATGGCAACCACAATTTGCATACCACAGGCAAGCCTCACCAGTTTCATCACTTCAGCTTAATAAAAACCTTGTCTACCACCATAGCAACTACTGTATTTTGATCATTGTAAAACTTCGAAATTGAATTTTCTGAGACAACGGATTCAAACAACAGTTTAAAAATCCCACTGGGAGAAAAACACAATATTTCATTTCGCTAACACAGACAGGATTCTCTGTATATGAATTTTCCACATGAATGAAAACATACCATTCTTTAAAAATTATATTTAAGATGTAAAGCTTTTTTTCTTATAAGTATACAATTTCTTACAATTATATAACCTCCTGAAATATTTACACATCTGGGGTTATTTCAATATAATGGGGAGAGGGAGGAGGCGAATGAGTAGAATGTAGATGAAACGCGGTAATCTGTGAATCAATAATATTTGAATGTGAGTGGTGGACAGACGTGTTTAAACTGTTCTACTTCTGTATACGGTTGAAATTTTTGATTTAAGAAAATTTACCTTACAGCAACCAAAACAATGTGGTAGGTTATTGGGATAACCATAAAAAACAAAAGAATAAAACCATTAGTCCAGAAATAACCCATTTATCCGTGGTCACTGATGTGACAGTGCCCAAATCAGTAACTAGGGGAAGAAACAGTCTCAACAAACAGCGCTGGGACTAGACTTCCACACATGAAAGAATAAAGCTGGACCCCTGCCTCACACTACATAGAAACACTAACTCGAAATGGGGTACAACCTAAATGTTAGTGCTAAAATAACAAAACTCATGAAAACGTATAGGTTCTTCATGACCTGGCATGACTCAGCAGTAGATTCCTTGATACACAAGGAATACCCAAAGCACAAGCAACAAAAACTAGATTTTATTAAAAATTTTAGTAAAAATGACACTCTATCAAGACAGTCAAAAGACAATCCACACAATGGGAGAAGTATTTACAGATCCATTAAAGATCAAGCATCCTGAAATAACTCACAGCCTGAGAGAAACAAGCCAATTTAAAAATGAGTAGGGACTTCCCTGATGATCCAGTGGTTAAGAATCCACCTTGCAATTCAGGGGATGCAGGTTTGAGTCCTAGTCTGAGAACTAAAATTCCCATATGCCCCGGGGCAACTAAGCCCACATGCCTCATCTTGCAAATGCCCACGCCGCACAGCTAAGATTGAACAACAGCCAAATAAATCTTTTTTAAAAAAATGAGTAAAGGACTTGCACAGACGTTTGTCCAAAGATATACAAATGGCCGGGCTTCTCTGGTGGCTTGGCAGTAAACAATCTACCTGCCAAAGAAGGAGACCCGGGTTTGATCCCTGGGTCAGGAAGATCCTCTGAAGAAGGAAATGGCAACCCACTTCAGTATTCTTGCCTCAGAAATCCCACGGACAGAGGAGCCTAGTGAGCTACAGTCCATGGGGTCGCAAACAGTTGGACACATCTTAGCGATTAACCAACAACAACAACAATACAAATGACCAATGAATACATAAAAGATGTTCAACATCATTAGTAACCACAGAAATGCCAATTAAACCACAATGGGACACCACTTTACAACTGCAAGGATGGCTATTAATAATAACAACAAAAAAGGAACAGAACTGTTGGCAATGAAATGAAGAAATCAAAACCCTTGTACACGTTCTGGTGGTAATGTAAAACGGTGCAGCTGCGGTGGGAAAGTTTGGTGGTTCCTCAAGAAGGTAAGCCCTGAGCGATCTACCAACTCCACTCCCTGGTGTATACCACACTCAAAAGAACGGAAAACCGGGACTCAAAAAAAAAAACCACATTACAAATGTTCAGAGCAGCAGGATTTTACCGGGGTCTCCTGCATTGCAGGTGGATTCTTTACCCTGAGCTACCAGGGACACCCTCAACAGCCAAAAGGTAGAAACAATCTACCTTTTTACAGGTTTACAGGGCTTTAGATACATATGCAAGGCAAAATTTTAAGTCAAATCACTTAAAAAAAATAGAAACAGCACGTTTAAATTCTAATCCAAGATAAGAGGGGGTAAAAATAGAAACAAAAAACTGCAGACTTGGCACAAATTAAAAACAAACCAGGATGGCTGAAATAAGATCATATATATCATTAATCGGGCTTCCCTTGTGGCTCAGATGGTAAAGAATCTGCCTGCAATGCAGGAGACCCATTTTCAATCCCTGGGTCAGGAAGATCCGCTGGAGAAGGGAATGGCTACCCACTCCAGTATTCTTGCCTGGAGAATTCCATGGGTAGAGGCACCTGGTGGGCTACAGTCCATGGGGTTCCAAAGAGTTGAACATAACTGAGCCACTAACACGGATGTATGCTGCTAAGTCGCTTCAGTCGTGTCTGACTCTGTGCGACCCCAGAGATGGCAACCCACCAGGCTCCCCCATCCCTGGGATTCTCCAGGAAAGAACACTGGAGTGGGTTGCCATTTCCTTCTCCGATGCACAAAAGTGAAAAGTCAATGTGAAGTCGCTCAGTCGTGTCCGACCCTCAGTGATCCCATGGACTGCAGCCTACCAGGCTCCTCCGTCCATGGGATTTTCCAGGCAAGAGTACTGGAGTGGGGTGCCATTGCCTTCTCCGAACACGGATGTATAATCACAAGCAAATTATAAGTAACTCAGAGATATTATCAAATTAATAAAAATTCAATTCTATGAAGTTTATCCAAAGAACTCAAACAAGTACATAGGTTAAAAGTAAAAAAAAGAAAAAAAAATGAAATTCTCAATAAAACACTAGCAAACCAAATTTAAAAACATATAAAAAGGATCACACACCATGACCAAGTGGGATCTATCCCAGGATTGCAAGTTGGTTCAACACATGAAACCTGATTAATGTAATCCATCATGTATAAATAGGGTAATAAACCAAAACCACATACTCATTGCACAGATGAAGAAATATCATTTTACAAAATGCAACAGCCATTCACTGGAAAAACTGAAAGCCTTCCCCTCCCCCCAAGATCAGAAACAAGACAAGGATGTCCATTTCCCCCCATTCTACCCAACACTGGACAGCAGGATCTAGCCAGAGAACTATAAACCATTTAGACAGGAAAAGAACGGAAAACAAAGAGAAAACTGTCTAGACTTGTAGCCGACATGACCATGTACATAGAAAATACAGAGGAATCCACAATGATTATTTACTTGCTCAGCAGTGTCCAACTCTTTGATACACTATGGACTATATAGCCCGCCAGGCTCCTTGGTCCATGGGATTTTCCAGGCAAGAATACTGGAAGGAATGTCATCCCCTTCTCCAGGAGATCTTCCCCACCCAGGGATCAAATCTGGGTCTCCTGCATTGGCAGGTGGATTCCTTACCGCTGAGCCACCACGAAAATCCACATATACAACAAACATTTAAGCTATTAATAATATAGGAGGTTCAGTAAGAACAACAGACTGACATATAAAAATCAACTGTATTTAAACTGTGCAATAAACAATCTGGAAATGAAATTTAAAAATAATCCCATTTATGACAGCAAAAAAAAGTCTCAATAATTTTTAAAAAGAGTTGCAATTGTTATACACTGAAAACTAAAAAAAAAAAAAAAAATCACTGCAAAAAACCTGAAGACCTAAATAAATGGAAATACATTTCATGTTCATGGATTTGAAGGCATAACATTGGCAATACTCCCAAAACCAATCTATAGAAGAAATCCTATCTCAATTGAAATCCCAGCTGCCTTTTCTTTTTTTGGGAGGTGGGGGGACAGCAGTAATTGAGAATCTAACCATAAAATCAGTATAGAAATGCAAGGAACCCAGAATAGCCAAAACCAGCTCCAAAAGGAACAAAGAGAAATCATACTTTCCAAATTCAATACTAAAGCTGTAGTAATCAAAACAGTGAGGACAGACCTGGAGCGATGGAACAGAACTGAGTCCAGAAATGAAGCACTACATGCACAGTCAACTGGTGTGAACAAGGAAAGAGAGAATGACCTTCAAAAAAAATAGGGCTCTGACAACTGAATGTCCACATGCAAAGAAGGAACCTGGTTCCCTGTTGCTGCTGTTAAGTTGTTTCAGTCATGTTCAACTCTTTGCAACCCTATGGACTGTAGCCCACCAGGCTTTTCTGTCCATGGGATTTCCCAGGCAAGAATACTGGAGTGGGTTGTCAGTTCCTCCTCCAGGGGATTTTCCCAATCCAGGGATCAAACCCAGGTCTCCTGCATTAAGATTCTTTACTGCTGATTGAAGACAACAGAAAAAAAATTAACCACAGACGGCTCAAAGTTCTAAATGTAAGAACTGAAACTATAAAGCATAGTAAAATTTCATGACCTTAGATTTGGTGATAATTTCTTAGATCTGACACCAAAAGCACAAGCAACTAAAGAAAAAAACAGATAAACCAGAATTCATCAAAATTAGAAACTTTTGTGCTACAAACACCACCAAAAAACTGAAACAACTTCCTATGGGAGAAAAATAAGGATAATGTGCAGAATGAGAGAAAATATTTGCAAACTGTATGTGATAAAGTGGTTTTGCTAAAATATATAAAGAACTCTTATTCCTCAATAATAAAGAACTCAATTTTAAAATGAGCAAAGGATCTGAACAGATAGTTCTCCAAACAAGATATACAAATACAAGTCTAATAAACATAAGATACTCAACACCTTAAGCCATCATGAAGTGCAAACCAAAAGCCACAATAAGATACCACTTCACACCAACTAGAATGGCTATCATCAAAAAGTCAGATGATAATAAGTGTTGACAAAGATGCAGAGAAACTGAAACTCTAATACATTGTTGGTTGGAATATAAAACTGAGCAGCAGCTTTGACAGTTCCTGGAAAACAAGTTAACCTACTCAACAGTTTCTAAAAAAGTTAAATCTAGAGTGACCAAGCAATTTCACTCTTAGGCATATACCCACACGAAAACTTACACACTCATAAGGTATAAGTTTATACTTAAAACTTATAATGGTATTATTCAAAAGAGCCAAAAAGTGGGAAAAACCCCTATCTTCACTAACTGGTGTATGGATGGGTTAATCAAATGTGGCACATTCATACAATGAATTCTGAGGACATGTGATTCAAGACTTAAATTCCAACTACTGCGGTATCATCAATGACATCTACTAGTTTCACCAGAGCTCGGTACCTAAAACCTATGAAAACAAATTTAATTTCATTAAAACAGTACTTATTGTGTTTTTGGAGACTGCTCATATGAAGTTTATGGTGTGAAACAAGTTTCAAAAACAGAAAAACCAAATAATATTTTGTATCTCAATAAAAGTACCTTTCTATCACCAAAGGGAGGTCTGAAAACCAATGATTCTAAAAAAGGACTGCTAGCTGGGTGAAAAGCCGGGATTCCTCTGGAAAACACACACCTGAAATTTTCTATATCATGTCTGAAATGGGAAGGAATGAAACATCAAATCATCATTGCCTTCATGGTAAACAGGCTATGAGACAGGTAGTTATTCAATTAAAGTTAAGGAAGAAAGAAATTTGAGACACTTAACCACAGGTTCTGGAGTCCCATTTGGCTTATCAGTGGAGAGGCTGTAAGCCTCAAGCACATTATTGTGCTGAATCTGTTTCCTCCACTACTTGTTATAGAGTAGTTCTTACCTCTTTGTACTTTTCCCTTCCTCCAGATTCTCAAACTAGTTACAGCATACTTCCTGCCTCTAAATTAAGTGTTCTCATTATTAAAATTATGTAAATTTGTGATTACTGCTAGGGCAAGCAATGGCACCCCACTCCAGTACTCTTGCCTAGAAAATCCCATGGACGGAGGAGCCTGGTAGGCTGCAGTCCATGGGGTCGCTAAGAGTCCGACACGACTGAGCGACTTCACTTTCACTTTTCACTTTCATGCACTGGAGAAGGAAATGGCAACCCACTCCAGTGTTCTTGCCTGCAGAATCCCAGAGACCGGGGAGCCTAGTGGGCTGCTGTCTATGGGGTCGCACAGAGTCGGACACGACTGAAGCGACTTGCAGCAGCAGCAGCAAGTACTATACTATGTTTATTTCAATATTGTTTAATAACAGTTCAAATCACTTGATTTAAAATTTCTTAACAGTACATATTTAACAAAAAGAAGGAAAGCTACGACAAACCCAAAGAGCATATTAAAAAGCTGAGACATCATCACTTTGCTAACAAGGTCCATATAGTCAAGGCTATGGTTTTTCCAGGAGTCAGGTACGGATGTGAGAGTTGGACCATAAACAAGGCTGAACAGAAAAGTTGATGCTTTAGAATTGTGGTGCTAGAGAAGAGTAGAAAGTCGCTCTGACTGCAAGGAAATCGACCCTGAATCACTGGAAGGACTAATGCTTAAGCTCCAATACTTTGGCCACGTGATGCAAAGAGCCGACTCACTGGAAAAGACCCTCATGCTGGGAAACACTGAAGGCCAAAGAAAGGTGAAGAGAGGCTGCGATGGCGGGACAGCATCAGCGACTAACGGGCATGTGTTCCAGCAGACAGTGAAGGGCAGAGGGATCCGGCGCACTGCAGCCCATGGAGTTGAAGTGTCGGACACAACTCAGCCACTGAACAAGTTAGAAAGGGAAGGGAAAAGGAGTCATTTGTGTGTCACTAAAACATTTAAATGCTGTTATGTCAATTTTTTCTCCCTGTTCTTCCCTCTATCACATATTATCACAAACTAAGACGTGAATTGCAACTAAGGCCTCATCCTTCACAAAGCCACTTTTAGTAATAGAGAATTCAGTAAGATGGTCAGATCATCTCAAAAGTAAGTTTTCCTATATTAACGGAAACCAAAACTGCAAGATACCTAGAAATAAACCAAACAAGAAATATCCTAAAGGTGCAAATGAAGAAAATAATAAAATATTACTGATAATTAACCAGAGAAGCATGTCATTACTAACTTGTTTATCACTATATTTCACCACTATATTTGGCACTTAAAAACTTAAACAGACAATGTATTTCTCGAAGGGAATGATTCAATACCATAAAGATAAAAGTGTACCAAATAATCTAAAAACTTAATGGGATTCCTAATTAAAATCAGTCCCAAGAGATTTTTAATAGATCTTGATAAACTCACTTATTACATAAAAAAATAAAATTATGAATGGGTAAACTATCAAGAGCATGAACATGCCCACAAATATCTTAAGTTTTCCTCTGAGTGATACTCAAGCATTCTAAGCACCTGTTGGACAAACATTAATGAAAGTCAAAAAGCTTGGAGAATGTCTCACAAATGTCTAGCTCTTAAGTTTAGGAATCCCTAAATAAACAGTTCTCAAGGTAGTTTCCCCTCAAGACTTATTCAGGGCATCTAAACTAAACCAAGAGGTCACAACTACTTTCCACATAATACTGGGAGGCCTTTTTTCATTCTCATTTCCTCCCAACTGTGAGGTTTTTTCCAGAGGCCACACGGTGTGTGGTTTGCTGCAGACTGAATGCACAAGCAGGTAAGAATCAAGTTATCTTCTACTAAACCAGACTGCAGAGGTTTATGAACCATTTAACACCATTACTTAATTTTTGAAAGTGATTATTCAGCAATGTTATTTATGTTCATATGTGATGCTTATTGTTTTTATTTTTAAATCAATATATTTAAAGAATCTTTTAGTTTTAATTTGTAATGTGGTATCCATTAATACGATAGAATGATCTCTGTTTGTTTCCAAGGCAAACCATTCAATATCACAGTGATCCAAGTCTATGCCCCAACCAGTAACGCTGAAGAAGCCTAAGTTGAACGGTTCTATGAAGACCTACAAGACCTTTTAGAACTAACACCCAAAAAAGATGTCATTTTCGTTATAGGGGACTGGAATGCAAAAGTAGGAAGTCAAGAAACACCTGGAGTAACAGGCAAATTTGGCCTTGGAATACGGAATGAAGCAGGGCAAAGACTAATAGAGTTTTGCCAAGAAAATGCACTGGTCATAACAAACACCCTCTTCCAACAACACAAGAGAAGACTCTATACATGGATATCACCAGATGGTCAACACCGAAATCATACTGATTATATTCTTTGCAGCCAAAGATGGAGAAGCTCTATACAGTCAACAAAAATAAGACCAGGAGCTGACTGTGGCTCAGATCATGAACTCCTTATTACCAAATTCAGACTTAAATTGAAGAAAGTAGGGAAAACCACTAGACCATTCAGGTATGAACTAACTCAAATCCCTTATGATTATACAGTGGAAGTGAGAAATAGATTTAAGGGCCTAGATCTGATAGATAGGGTGCCTGATGAACTATGGAATGAGGTTCGTGACATTGTACAGGAGACAGGGATCAAGACCATCCCCATGGAAAAGAAATGCAAAAAAGCAAAATGGCTGTCTGGGGAGGCCTTACAAATAGCTGTGAAAAGAAGAGAAGCGAAAAGCAAAGGAGAAAAGGAAAGATACAAACACCTGAATGCAGAGTTCCAAAGAATAGCAAGAAGAGATAAGAAAGCCTTCTTCAGCGATCAATGCAAAGAAATAGAGGAAAACAACAGAACGGGAAAGACTAGGGATCTCTTCAAGAAAATCAGAGATACCAAAGGAACATTTCATGCAAAGATGGGCTCGATAAAGGACAGAAATGGTATGGACCTAACAGAAGCAGAAGATATTAAGAAGAGATGGCAAGAATACACAGAAGAACTGTACAAAAAAGATCTTCACGACCCAGATAATCACGATGGTGTGATCACTGACCTAGAGCCAGACATCCTGGAATGTGAAGTCAAGTGGGCCTTAGAAAGCATCACTACGAATAAAGCTTTTGGAGGTGATGGAATTCCAGTTGAGCTATTCCAAATCCTGAAAGATGGTGCTGTGAAAGTGCTACACTCAATATGCCAGCAAATCTGGAAAACTCGGCAGTGGCCACAGGACTGGAAAAGGTCAGTTTTCATTCCAATCCCAAAGAAAGGCAATGCCAAAGAATGCTCAAACTACCGCACAATTGCACTCATCTCACACGCTAGTAAAGTAATGCTCAAAATTCTCCAAGCCAGGCTTCAGCAATATGTGAACCGTGAACTTCCTGATGTTCAATCTGGTTTTAGAAAAGGCAGAGGAAGCAGAGATCAAATTGCCAACATCTGCTGGATCATGGAAAAAGCAAGAGAGTTCCAGAAAAACATCTATTTCTGCTTTATTGACTATGCCAAAGCCTTTGACTGTATGAATCACAATAAAGTGTGGAAAATTCTGAAAGAGATGGGAATACCAGACCACCTGACCTGCCTCTTGAGAAACCTGTACGCAAGTCAGGAAGCAACAGTTAGAACTGGACATGGAACAACAGACTGGTTCCAAATAGGAAAAGGAGTTCGTCAAGGCTGTATATTGTCACCCTGTTTATTTAACTTATATGCAGAGTACGTCATGAGAAACGCTGGACTGGAGGAAACACAAGCTGGAATCAAGATTGCCGGGAGAAATATCAATCACCTCAGATATGCAGATGACACCACCCTTATGGCAGAAAGTGAAGAGGAACTAAAAAGCCTCTTGATGGAAGTGAAAGTGGAGAGTGAAAAAGTTGGCTTAAAGCTCAACATTCAGAAAACGAAGATCATAGCATCTGGTCCCATCACTTCATGGGAAATAGATAGGGAAACAGTGGAAACAGTGTCAGACTTTATCTTTCTGGGCTCCAAAATCATTGCAGATGGCGACTGCAGCCATGAAATTAAAAGACGCTTACTCTCTGGAAGGAAAGTTATGACCAACCTAGATAGCATATTGAAAAGCAGAGACATTACTTTGCCAACAAAGATTCGTCTAGTCAAGGCTATGGTTTTTCCTGTGGTCATGTATGGATGTGAGAGTTGGACTGTGAAGAAGGCTGAGTGCCAAAGAATTGATGCTTTTGAACTGTGGTGTTGGAGAACACTCCTGAGAGTCCCTTGGACTGCAAGGAGATCCAACCAGTCCATTTTGAAGGAGATCAGCCCTGGGATTTCTTTGGAAGGAATGATGCTAAAGCTGAAACTCCAGTACTTTGGCCACCTCATGGGAAGAGTTGACTAATTGGAAAAGACTCTGATGCTGGGAGGGATTGGGGGCAAGAGGAGAAGGGGACGACAGAGGATGAGATGGCTGGATGGCATCACTGACTCGATGGACGTGAGTCTGGGTGAACTCCGGGAGTTGGTGATGGACAGGGAGGCCTGGCATGCTGCGATTCATGGGGTAGCAAAGAGTCGGACACGACTGAGCGACTATCTGATCTGATCTGATCCATTAATATGGGCTTCCCAGGTGGCTCAGTGGTAAAGAATCTGCCTGCCAATGCAAGAGATGCAGGCTTGATCCCTGGGTAGTAAAGATCCTGGAGGAGGAAATGGCAACCTATTCCAGTATTCTTGTCCACTGGAAAATCCCATGGACAGAGGGGCCTGGCAGGCTACAGCCCATAAGGTCACAAAGCGTTGGACATGACTGAGTGACTTAACACACACACAGACATTGACTGATATAACCCACATAAAGAAAAGCCTTTTGGGTTCCCTAGTAATTTAAGAGTATAAGGAGGTCCTAGGACCAGAAAGTTTGAGAACTGCTTTTCTAACTTAACCAGACACTCCGGTCCTCAGTTAAACAATGCTTTGCCCAATGTATAGACCAAGTGCCAGACTGGAATAAACTTGGAAAGTAATGTCCAACTAGCTGGTAAGCAACATCAAAAATGCCTACATAAGCTCCTCAGGGATCACCAGTATAGAAGGCTGAAGAGGTTACTAGCAGCTCACAAGTTTGTCATCTGCTTTTTTACCCATTTATGACAAATTAGGACATCTTCCCTTCCTTTCAGGTATCAATCACCTGAAGTATCAGAGCAGGAACAAGGTAAGCCAAGGGATCGGTCAGATTATACATCTTTTTTTCTTTTTTGATCTAACGTATGCAAATAATTTATTCTTAATTCAAACATGACGCAAATGAGGACTACCTGACACATTTGCCACCTGGACTACTTCCTCTGGGAAGCTCTGGAGTACCTGCTATGCTCACACAGGTCCCTTAAGCGAATCACCATGTTCCTATCTCAGGGGAGGGACCTGAGACCCTGTGATCATACCTGAGTAAGGTGAATGTGTGGAACCAAGACGAAAGTCTAGAACATAGACAGTTGTCGATGAGACAGCCAGAACTCCCCTAAAGGCAGGAATCTTTCCAGGAATGACAGAGGCATTATATGTCATTAAAAGCAAAGAGCTACTATACTAGTTCACCTGCTTATTTAACTTGCATGCAGAGTACATAATGCAAGACGCCAGGCTGGATGAATCACAAGCTGGAATCAAGATTGCCAGGAGAAATATCAACAACCTTGAGACTTGCAGATGATACCACTACAGAAAATGAAGAGGAACTAGAGAGCCTCTTAATAGGGTGAGAGGAGTGTGAAAAAGCTGGCTTAAAACTCAACATTCAAAACACGAAGATCATGGCATCCAGTCCCATCACTTCATGGCACATACATATGGGAAAAGTGAAAACAGTGACAAAGACTTTTATTTTCTTGGGTTCCAAAATCACTGTGGACGATGACTGCAGCCACAAAATTAAAAGACGCTTATTTTTGGAAGAAAAGCTTTGACAAACCTAGACAGCCTATTAAAAAGCAGAGACATTACTTTGCCAACAAAGGTCCATCTAGTCAAAGCTATGGTTTTTCCAGTACTCATGTATGGCTGTGAGAGTTGGACCATAAAGAAGGCTGAGTCAAAGAATTGATGCGTTCGAACGGTGGTGCTGGAAGAGTCCCTTGAACTGCAAGAAGATCAAACCAGTCAATCCTAAAGGAAATCAACCCCGAATATTCATTGGAAGGACTGATCCTGAAGCTGAAGCTCCAATACTTGGCCATCTGATGTGAAGAGCCAATTCACTGGAAAAGACCCTGATGCTGGGAAAGATTGAAAGCAGGAGAAGAAGGCAACAGAGGATGAGATGGCTGAATGGCATCACTGACTCAATGGAAGTGAATTTTCGCAAACATCAGGCAATGGTGGAGGACAGGGAAGGCTGGCACGTTGCAGTTCATGGGGTCGAAAAAAGCTAGACACGACTTAGTGACTGAACAACAGTAACTAACTCACCACCAGCGAAAAGTCAGAACTGAAGATGCCCCAGAACCGCACTCAATCCTGAAGTGAAGTGAAAGTCACTCAGTCATGTCCAAGTCTTTGCAACCCCATGGACTAGACAGTCCATGGAATTCTCCAGGCCAGAATACTGGAGTGGGTAGCCTGTCCCTTCTCCAGGGGATCTTCCCAATCCAGGTATTGAACCCAGGTCTCCCACATTGCAGGCGGATTCTTTACCAGCTGAGCCACAAGGGAAGCCCACTCAATCCTGAAACAACTCCTAATTTCTGAATGACATCCCCATTTTTATGTCTGACTGTGAGATAAGTGAAATAATGATCTTTCTTCCCTCTACAGCCTTTGTGATGGAATGGAAATGTATTAATCTTTCTAGATAAGTCAACAGAACACATTCCTTAAAACCTGAAAAATACAACTACCACACTTGGGGGATTTAAAAAAAAGGATTAAAATGATGAACTGGAGGTTAACTGTGAAAAATTAGATAATCAGGATCATTTTTTTCCTCTGCATATACTAATAAAAGAACATCCATCGTGCTGTGTAAACGGAAACAGTAGGGCACTGCTAGAGCACGCAAGGTGCTGTGCACGGCCGGACCACACAAACCGACGACCAGAAAGGTTCCATGTGTTTTGTGTTAGTCGCTCAGTCATGTCCAATTCTTTGTGACCCCATGGACTATAGCCTGCCAGGCTCCTCTGTCCATGGGATTCTCCAGGCAAGAATTCTGGAGTGGGTTGCCATTCCCTTCTCCAGAGGATCTTCCCAACCCAGAGATCGAAAGTGGGTCTCCTGCATTGCAGGCAGATTCTTTACCATCTGAGCCACGAGGCAAGCCCAGGAAGAAACGAAAATACTGGCCATGTATTTTGTCTGTATGATCTGTGAAAACTGACTCTTATCCCAGTCAACTGAAAAAGGAAACTTGCTTAACACCTATCAAAATCTCACTCAGAATTTCATAAGCTAAAACAAAATTCTAGAACTCTATGTTTAAACAAACGTCAGTCACTGATATAACATAACATGCTGCTACTGCTAAGTCGCTTCAGTCGTGTCCGACTCTGTGTGACCCCACAGATGGCAGCCCACCAGGCTCCCCCGTCCCTGGGATTCTCCAGGCAAGAATACTGGAGTGGGTTGCCATTTCCTTCTCCAATGCATGAAAGGGAAAAGTGAAAGTGAAGTCGCTCCGTCATGTCCAACTCCTAGCGACCCCATGGACTGCAGCCCACCAGGCTCCTCCGTCCATGGGATTTTCCAGGCAAGAGTACTGGAGTGGGGTGCCGTTGCCTTCTCCATAACATAACATACGTAATCCAAATAAGATCCCTCAGATTAGCTGTGTACGTGTATGTATGTGTATGTGAGCACTATGCGCTCTCAGTCGTGTCCAACTCTTTTGTGACCACATGGACTGTAGCCCACCAGGCTCCTCTGTCGACGGAATTTTCCAGGCTAGAATACTGGAGTGGGCTGCCATTTCCTTCTCCTGGGGATCTTCCCAACCCAGGGATTGAACCCACATCTCCTGTGTCTCCCATACTGGCAGGTGGATTCTTTACCACCTGGAAGCCCTCAGATTAGATAGTAAAATCTAATTTTAAATGAACACTGAGTGGCTAAAAATTTAAAATAACAATATAAGGATTAAAATAGTCACGTATTTTATGTTCTTTCCAGTAACTGAAAAGTGGCCCAATGCCTTAACTTGATAGCTAATAAGCAGGTGCTCATTTCTTACCCAGTTCTTTCTGAGCAGAAACATGTCTGGCTTAAGACAACTGGGAAGGGAAGGGGAGGTGGGAGGAATCCACAAATCATTAAAAAACAAAGAAACTTGATATTGGCTTATAAGAAAATGTGTTTTTCACTGACATTGCCACCATTTTTCCTTCAACATGAGCCAAAAAATAAAGGCTGCAGATTTAGTCTGAGGGGAAAAAAATCCAATAGCCTTCTTTCTATCCTATCAAACCAATCATTTAACAGGTTCCAATGTTTGCAATTTAAACTTTATGTCATCCATAAACAATGTTATGAATCAGTAACACTTTTCTCTAAAAAAATGCACACACAATAAATATTTCTCTTCTCAATAGCTTTTTTCTAATGCAAAAGAGCTTGAAAAGTAAAAAAATTAAGATAATACATACATATTTTTTAATCTAAATAATAGAGTTCTGTAGTCCTGATTCAAACAAACCAATTGTGTAAAAAAAAAAAGATATCTTATAAGGATCAGTGAAATTAGAAAACCGACAACTGTATTTAAGAAATCATTGCTAGTATTCCTTGGGTTTAATGACATTGTGTTTGTGCTTTATGTTGTGTTTCTGTGGTTTTTTTCCCCTCAGGTATTCACCTTTCAGATACACTTAAAGGATTTACACATGAAACGATTTTCAGAGTTGCTTTAAAATATCCAGCAGGTAGACGAAACAGGACCAGTCACGTGACAACAATGGCTGAAGCTGGGTAACTGGTACAGGAAGCTTTATTACACTCATCTCTCCATTTCTTGTGTAAGGCTGACGAAAAAGAAGTATCTCAGGCACCAAAACATCCTGTCAAAAGCATAGAAATTTTTGCCCCACTAAATCACCCCAGAATTCTGCTTATTTTTTCCTATTTATCTGGTTACTCTTCAAACCAACTAACTTCCTCCAATAGACCTCCAACTGAAATACAAGACACTTAGTGTCTTTTTTAACTCCATTCAACAGCTAGGTGAGGGCCAGGTCAGGGAACGACCCAGGATTCCAAATCACAACTAGTAATTTTATTCAAACTTCAAGAGCAAATATCCATTTTGAGTCAAAATGAACTAACACAGGGTGCTGTTTTTGTCTTCCGAATTTCTCTTACTACGCCCAGTATTTGAACTAAGTTTGGTGAGTAGTTTACAAAGATGAAAAATAACATATGTTGTTCACTCCCAGGAAGTAAGCCCTTTCCATGAAGAGGGGTAAAGAACTCCACCGAATATGACACCCAGGGATGTTACAATAATCTCGGGGTACTCAACTCTACATACACCCTTAAGCTCCCTCGCCCCCAAAGCCTTTTTAAGTGGTTAGAAAAGAGCGACCCTGGTTGGTTTGTTTCATCTCCTCCTTTCTTAGGGGAGGTGCTAGCGAGTAAAGAAATGACCAAAAGGCCGGAAGGAGGAACGCGAAAAGCATGGAGTCTGGACAATCAGCCCGTAAGTAATTGAAAGCTGAACCAAATTAACTGAAGTTAAGACAGAGCAACCTGCTACGCTCCTCGCGTTGTCTCTAACGTGCCTGAGAGGCTCCGAGGGTGAGAACACCTGGCTGGAGGCTCGTCGCATTCCAAACCCTTCTCTCTCCAAGAATTCATAGGCACCCAGACATAAAAAAGAATTCTTCCAGACCTCCGCCAAGAGCAGCGCCGCAACAACTCCCACCCGCCCGTGCCACGGTGGCCAAGTGGCCCCCGGCTCCGTGAGGCCGCCCGAGCCCTGCCCCAAGGGACCGCGAACCCCAAAACGACTCCCGGCTCCTAAGCCAGAGACCTTCTCCCGAGCCGGGCGAGGGGACGGAGTCTAGGCTGGGAACCCGCTCGCCGCCGAGGCCCTCCTCGCCTGCCCGGAACTGGGGTCTCGGGCCCGCGCTGCCCACTCTAGGTCCCGGCCTGGGCCTCGCGGGGCCGCTCTCGAGCCTCGACCCGGGTCCGCCCCGCGCCCGAGGGACCCGCGCGACCCCCTGAGCCGCGCCGGCCGCCGCCGTGAGGACCCCGCCACTAATACCTGTCTTCGTTCTTGTTTTTCTGCTTCTTCCCCATCGTGTGTCAGCGGCGCTCGCAGCCCCAGCCCCTCTACTCGGTCTCTCACAGACCCGCTGTCCCTCGGCTGACTTCGGTCTCCGCTCGGCTCCGTGCCCCTCGCGCTGCCTCCTCTCGCACCCGGCTCTCCACAGACCCGCGCACTGGGACAGGGCACATATGGTGTGAGCTCCGAGTGCGCAAGCGCATCGCCCCGCCGCCTCGGCGTGGGGACGCAGGGCGCGGCTCATCGAGAGCTGCGCCGCGGGTAGAGCGTCTCTAGTTACCCCGCCCGTCAGGCGGAAACCGGAGCGCCCCCTTCCGGCACGCGTCCGCGGCGCTCCGAGGTCCGCGGGGTTTCAAGATTCTAGAACCCGGAGGTGGACAATGAGGTTGGAAATTTCCCCCGTCGGGTCTCTCCCTGCTGGGGGACGCAGAGTTGGGGAATTGGATCTCAGTTCAAAAGTAGACTTTGGGCTTCCCTTCCACCTTTAACCTTTGTCCCTTTGTACTCAGCTGCGTGAAGTTCAATAAAGAAGGATAGTGAACCACTGGTGAGCCGTCTGGGTGTTCCAAAGGGAGACAGAAATCCACAATATTGAGCCTCGTAGTCATGTCCATGAATTACCAAAACAAATAAACAGAAACCATTAAAAAAGACACACCCATTATTTCTCCTAAACAGATCATGATCTTTACATTCAAACCGAGAACAAGCTCTAAAAACTTATGTCATACTAGGGTTGTAAAAGTGTTTTATATCCGGATCTGGACAACGACTCTATGTGTTAACTATGTAAAAACTTACACGTAAGTTATACTTTGTTTTTTAAAGGGGGGAATTGTTCAATAAACCGAATGGAAACAAAATTGGAGTGCCACTCCAGAGCAGAATCATTGCTATTTCCTTTCTGATGTAACATGTGTCAGAGCCTAAGAACGTCAACTCCAGGCTGGGCACTAAGAAACTACAATCCCCAGCGTACTTCGCTCCCCCGCCCTCTGGGCTGTTTACTCGGAGGGAGGGAAAGGTTCACACGCCAGAGTTCAGAGAGCTGGAGCAGAGGAAAGGTGGAGAAGGGCGCACGCGCAGAAGCGCTCGCCGTGCGCACTTCCCTCCCCCCTCCCCCGCACTACCTCCACTTCCTGGGACGTTGCAGTTGCTATCGCGTGAGATCCGCGGCCAATGAGGAGGCGGAAGTGACGGTCGCTTCGCAGCTACCCGCAGCTGCTTGGAGGCTGAAGCCAGAGAGGATTGCTCTTCTGGAGAAGCTGGTTCTTCGTATCTCAGGTATCGCGGAGAGCTCAGGTGAGGCAGAGAGTGGCGTGAAAAAACCGGCCATGCATCCTGGTGCTAACGGACGCCCGCCTGCTCCGCATCCTGCCTAGGCGGGGGAGGGGCGCGGCTCTGGCTCCGGAGTCCCCGCCACGGAGGAGGCTTTGGCGCATGCGCCGGGGAGGCTTTGAAGCTGGGGCCACCTCGCTTCTGCCCTCGTCTGTCCCTGGGGGCGCGGGGAGAAGCGAGGGTACTTTTGGGAAGCGGCTGGCGTGCGGTTAACGGCGAGGCCCCCTGGTTGTTTTGGCGGGTGCACACAGGGGAGTCGCGGAAATGGTTAGGTAACTTGAGGACACATCCCTGCCCACCATTCAGTTGAACTGAAAAAAGAATCAGAAGCTTGTGATTTGGAGAATGAAGTTATCTCTGCACGATCTCCTTTCCCCTTTTCTGAAGGCGATGCCCAGCACAACCTGCCGCCCAGAACAGCTCTTGTTAATCGCTTCTCCTCCCAGTTATCCCAGAATTAAATTCTGAGCTCAGCCTGTAAAACTCCAGGGACAAGCAACCGCTACGCCCCTTGTAAAGAATAAGGTCTGACCAGCAAGTCCGTGTTTAACAGATACTACTTCTCTGTCTCATCTGCCCCGATCCAGTTTTTCTTGAGAAGTAGGGAGTGTGAAATTCATTTTCTGTACTTGAAATACAGCTCCTTTAAAATTTTATCGCATGTGAGGAACTTACATTTTGGTTTTTAAAACCCAGAAATACTTTAAACATAACCATAATTTGAACAATAGCTAGACACATGCTACTTCAACCGTTGACAAATATTTTTTGCGCACCTGCAGTGTTCCCAACACTGCTAGCTCCAGGAATACAAAGAGAAAATCCAGTATGCTTTTCGACTGCTTTTCATGTGGGGGGAAAAAATGGAATCAGAGGCGAATTTTGCAGGAAGACTATTTCAATTCAGTTCAACAGTTAATAGAGGGTCTGGTGGGCCAGTCTGTGTGTCAGAAGCTGGGCAAATGAGCTCACAAATTTCAGATTTTTAAAAAGTGCTTCAGTAGTAGTTGAAAACATAGTTGAGATCAACAGTCTCCTGCTTTGACAAATTATAAATTTCTGCGGTAATAACCCAGGAGTACACATAAAATTCATCTAATTGTTGCTGGTAAAAAATAATTTCTTTTAAAATACTCAGTTGAAATAGATAACCAACAAAGACATACTGTATAGCACAGAGAACTCTATTCAGTAATCTATAATCACTTAAATGGGTAAAGAATTTGGAAAAGGTAATTGAGTATGTATAAATTAATCACTTTGCTGTATATCTAAAACTTAACACATTGTAAATCAACTGTATGCCAATATAAAATAAAAATGTTAAATAAATAGACTATGTCATTGAGATCTGAATTAGAGTCTATTTTTAAACTCCTATCTTGCATAGATCAATATGCTTTTTATATTTGGAGTGTTACGTTGTTTGACATCAAAGTTACGAGCACTGGGTGTCACCAAATCAATACTAGTATCAATCTTTGTGGGCTCATAGACTTTATTAGTTACTAAGAGAACAGAATTGGAAACTAGAGCTTAGGGAACACCAGGCAGAGTTCTTTACACAAGTTGTAATGAGCTGTCTTCAGAGTTAAGATCATTTAGGCAGAGATGAAAAATAATGTCTTTTGCTCAAATGTGCTCTATCTTGAAGCAAAATTTGGTGTGTACACATATGTGTAAAACCTTGCTACAGTTAAACTTCATCATGTCTGCAGTCATTTCTGCTTTGCTTCCCTTTTCCTTTGGTAAAGAATACTGTCAGTATACAACGCTAGGGTTAGTTTCAACTGCTTGTTTCTTTCTGGTCTGGCGACGGTCTTAAGGGTTTGTCTTTGTTTTAGAATAGTAAGCAGAGTCAAAAGCACTCTAACCTTTGGTCTGAATTATTTTTGACTAGTGTGACTTCCCCGGTGGTAAAGAACCCACCTGCCAGTGCAGGAGACATAAGAGACAAGGATTTGATCCCTGGGTGGGGAAGATCCCCTGGAGGAGGACATGGCAACCCACTGCAGTGTATTCCTGCCTGGAGGATCCCATGGACAGAGGAGCCTGGCGGGCTACAGTCCATAGGGTCGCAACAAGTCAGACACAACTGAAGCAACTTAACACACACGAGTGACTATAACCTGTTGAAAATTAAATTTTAAAACATTTAAGTAAAAATTCTTAACATGACATGGTTGGTTGCCAGCAGAACACTTTGTGAACTCCAAATTATATATTTGCTAGCATTTTGGGAACTAAAAGTTTGCTGTCTTATTTTTTTCTCCAACTTTGTAAACCTTCTCTCCAGCATCAAGGCTGAACCGTACCATTTAGAAGAATGGAAGCGAACGCATCTGTTGACATGTTTTCAAAAGTCCTGGAGAATCAGTTGCTTCAAACTACCAAACTAGTGGAAGAACATTTGGATTCGGAAATTCAGAAACTAGATCAGATGGATGAGGATGAATTAGAACGCCTCAAAGAAAAGAGACTCGAGGCTCTGAAGAAAGCTCAACAGCAGAAACAAGTAACCTCTCTGCCCTGCTTTCTGAAATTGCTCTCACAGTATGCTTCTAACCACTTCTATATACATGTGCCTAAAGTTCTCAGTCTTTAGGGTTGTTTGACCTCAAAAGTACCTAATGCCATTAAAAATTCTCCCTGGGGGAAAAGATAGTTTTTAAAGACACAGTCCGAGTTAGCCTGATCAGTGTTAATTCACAGTCAAGTACAAGAAACACCTGGTCCAGGATAATTTTCTGAGCTCAAATTTGTGTAGTTGAGAGTATGAATGAGGAAGAACACTGGGAGAAGTAGGGGTCCGCAGGTTCCCTTTCAGGCAGAGTTATAAGAAAGCCTGTCATGATTTGTCTGTGCTCAAAGCAAGTGTGTCATTAAGGAGTTTAAACTCTTTATGGAAGCTTTACCAAAGAAATAAGGTAAAAATACCAGGGCCCCCAGTAGCTCAGCATAAGCCAACATGAAACAGATACCAAAACTCGTGATGCATTCGGGGCTCCTGCCCCCTTCTAGTGCGTTCAGAGGATGAGAACGTCTAGAAGTCCTCATATGAGACAGTCAAAAGCAGGCAGAGATGTTCACTGTGGAACAGGGAAATCATGTGATATTTGAAGGGCTGACCTGAAAGATTAGAACTTCTCTCATCTGAGGTCCAGGCTGACCAAAGTTCAGGATATATTGCAGTCGGTGAGAGAAGACTTTTCTGAGAACTAGAGAATACATGTATTAATGCTTTCAGGCACATGTGATGTGCCAGCTGCTCTGTTATTTTCACGTTGTCTTGTCACAGTAGCTCAGTGAGATAGTTGTTTTATAATCCCCACGTTACAAATGAGGAATGTGAGACTCAGAAAGGTTATGAGAATCACAGCCTAATGAGTGGTGGAGCAGTGATCCAAGTCCTTCTGTCTGCAAGTCCAGTCCTCCTTTTTATTAAAGCCTAGTCTTGAGAAGGGCTTCCCTAATGGCTCACATGGTAGAGAATCTGCCTACAATGTAGGAGACCCAGGCTCGATCCCTGGGGTTGGGAAGATACCCTGGAGGAGGGTATGGCAATCCACTCAAGTATTCTTGCCTGTAAAATTCCATGGACAGTTGAGCCTGGCAGACTACATACAGTCCATGGGGCACAAAGAGTCGGACACAACAGCAACTAATACAGCCAGTAAGACAAAGAAATAGAGGGGAAAAAAAAGATTAAATGACAGTAGAAATCTGGAGAAAGGAAAAAAGTTTCCACTTAAGGCAGTCAGCTTCCTGCCACGGGAAAGGTACAAGAAACTGAAATACCTGTCCAACATGGATGATAAAGGTCGAGATAGTGATTTGGAGAATTGGATTAGCTGGACTTGTGGGTCCCTTTTTCTGGATACCACGTGAGAAAACACCTTTTTCTTCACTGGATACTATCCGTGGGTGGCCAGGCTAGAAGAGTGCTGTCTCTGAGGTGGTCATCCAAAGTACACAGGGCTCCTCAGCTTCAGAGCCATAGTACCCGCCCCTCCCCAAGCATCAGTTTGCTTTATCTCACAGCTGTTCTTTTTTAAAGCTTCATAGTAACTTGGATCAGATTCTTTTGATTTTAGTAGTTTAAGTGCAAAGAAATTAAATAGATGTTTACATTCTCAATCTTTATAGTCTAAATTTTTATTTTGAAAGTTCTAAGAAAACATGTGTTTCAAGTTACCAAGACAGATAATTACAAGCCATGCTGTGGAGATGGTCGTGCGCACAGACTATTTCTGCATTGACACTAGAAAGATAGGAAAGTACATCACCGAAAGGAATTCAGTTCTAAGATAAAGTCAACTTAATTACAAAATAATATAGTGATTTGGATATAAGATATAAAGTGACATTGAAAGAGATTTCAAATGTGTGATATTTCTCCTTTCTTCAAATTAGGAATGGCTTTCAAAAGGACATGGGGAATACAGAGAAATCCCTAGTGAGAGAGACTTTTTTCAAGAAGTCAAGGAGAGTAAAAAAGTGGTTTGCCATTTCTACAGAGACTCCACATTCAGGTAACTTTGTTTCCCCTCAGTGACTGTTTTTAAATATGAAGAGATTGTTGAATAGATACCCTGACTTAATAGAGAAATTAAGAAAAATGTGAAAGGAACTAATTCCTAAGTTGTCCCTTTGTACTGGAAGTCTGTATATTAAAATTAAGCAGTCATCAAAGATTAACTTAAAAACCAGTGACCTAAAAAAGTATAAATTATTGGATTTCAGTATTTTCATAGAAGTGGCTATTTTCTGAATGATATTTTCGCTAGCTAACTTTAAAAACATCTGAGCAATGAGCACTTAAATTTTTTTTTTTTTAATATCAATTCCAAGAATTCTGCTTTTGTCCCTACTATTACAATACAGCCACAGTGTTGGAAATGGGGCCAACACCTGAACACCAAGTTTGAATTCAGTCACTTCTCAACTGGCAATTCACAGGGAGACGGTGGCTTGACAAGGCCTTTCTCCAGAAGCAGAGTTGGGACTTCAGGTTTGGCTGGAAGGTGGAGAAAGTGATTTCTCTTAGACAAGCCCAGGTCTGCCAACCTCTCTTTGGAGGCTGATCCCTCAGAGTAAAAATAGCCCCAGAAGAGGTTATATCTTAAACCAGATGGCTGAAGCCTGTTTTTTTCCCCTAGCTCCAAAGTTTGAATAGTTGGCAACATCAGATGATGTGATAACAGACCTAGAATTGTATGAAAGCAATTTGCTGATGCTGAGTAGCTCCTGCGGAAACTCACACTTCAACCCAGAATCTCCATTGTTCACTGTGGCCCCAGCCCTGCCCTCTTCTCTCATCTCCATAGTCTGCCTGGCCCTTGTCTTTGCCTCCTTACCCAAAAACATGGTTATTAGTGGCCGGGATTTAGTAACTAACAGAATACAAATGAAAGAAAATAAAGTCAAGGTTGAATGAATTGATATAGACGGGTAGATATCACAGTTTTAGCATGTGGTAATGCTAGACACTTCAGGCGGTGTAAGATCCTGGAACATTCGCAGTCTCCCTTTGAGGTAAGTACTTTATAATCCCCATGTTTTTTTGTGTGTGGACACCAAGACTTGGAGAAATGAAGTGACCTGCCTGATGGCACTCAGTTGCTAAATGATGAAAGCAGATTTGAGCCCAGCTTAATGCTATTTTAACTACATCATGACTGCTCACTCACTCATGATTTAAATCATAAGGGTTTAAATTGGATTTAAAATTCAATTAAAAAATGGGTTAATTGGCCAATGGGACATACTTATTTAAAATAGATTCTATATTATTCCAGTAAAACCGTGGAGTTGATTTATGTAGAAATCCTCAAGAATGTATTTCTCCAAATGATCTGTCACTTCTTTGGAGCTTCATTCAGAAACCACTTATTCTGACAATTTTCATTATTAATAAAATTCCATTGCTTCACTGCATGAGTGATATATAAAAAGAATCACTCAGATGATGAGGCATCAAGGTTATAAGAAACTCAGTGGACTTGAACTTAACTCAGGAAAAACTACCAAGAAGTACCCCAAAAACCTGCTGGTAAAATCAGCTGTGGTTTTGGTGTCTTAATCATTGAAAGCAGAGTAGTTATCAAACTTCACTGAGCATGGAAATCACTTGCATGTTTCTCAGCCCAAGTCCCAGAGAATTTTGATTCCTCTGTATGTTTTAAAAGTTGATTGTACTAATCACCTCTGGGTAAGAATAACTGCTCACAGAGGTTTTCATAGTTATCTCTCAGATACACTAAAGGGTTGGCCAGTTTAAAGTAGAATTTAAAGAAAATACCACTTTTCCTTTTCAGGTGGCTCAATAAAAATACTGCTGGTATTTTGCACTTCTTTAGAACCATAATGACCATGTATTTGTAGCCCTTAACCTTGATAGACTTCCACTAACAGAATTTGTACAGTTGGAAAGGTTCCTTCTCGGTGACATACTCAGTCTTTCTCAGTGACTTCCAAAGAGAACACCACCTGTACATTTCTAATTCTGGGAGGTGTCTTCTGAGCTCTGTCAAGTTCAGATTTGCCTCTTTCTATGAAATGCCAGGAAACATGCATAAGGAAAATGACTATTTTTTATTCTTGGCCATGAACATGACAGCTTTGTGAGCCACTTAAGCCATATGTTGAATACTTTGTTCTCATTAAGGCAGATCCAACCTTCTAGACTACAGTATCATAAGAGGTAGAAAAAGAGGTACCTAACCTATGAAATGGAAATAAGGTTATCTGATAGATACATAGGTTAACTGGCAGATTATGAGATTCAGGAAAAGTAAAAACTTAGATGTGCCTTAATATTTACTTTGATAAAGAAATTGTCATTTTTAGCTTTTGGTTTTCTATGTGTTGTTATTTACAGGTGTAAAATACTAGACAGACATTTGGTGATATTGTCCAAGAAACATCTTGAGACCAAATTTTTGAAACTGAATGTGGAAAAAGCACCTTTCCTTTGTGAGAGACTGCGTATCAAAGTCATTCCCACACTAGCACTGGTGAAAGATGGAAAAACACAGGATTTTGTTGTTGGATTTTCTGACCTAGGAAATACAGACGACTTCACCACAGAAACCCTAGAGTGGAGGCTGGGCTGTTCTGATATTCTTAATTACAGGTAACATTCAGCAAACCGTCAGTTTATTTTAACTCCCATATTCAGTTGAAGTTTTTAGATAATTTTTATGTTAATATTTATTTTATGGAAATAAATATTTCCATAAGCTTTATCTTGCAGCTGGAGATGAAGAAAAACTGCCACAAAGGAAAAGCGTATCTCTTAAAGTGTACCTTAGTGTGATCTTACAGCAAAGTCAGAGCTCCAGATAAAGTTGGTCTTGGGTTTTAGAGTCCACCTAACTCTAAAAGTTTTCAAACAGATCCTATGAAATCTAATTCAGTATTCATCTGGAAACCCAGGATGACACTTGAGAAGAATTGACTCCTTCCGGCTTGAACCCAGATTACTCAAATTGATAATGACTTATTTTCAAACATTATATTTTTAATGTAGTTATTCCTGTATCACTTGTCAACTCTGATAAACTATATAACATCTCATTTCTATGTTTAGCTTAAATTACATAACTATAAAGAGCAGTCTCAGTAGAAAATGATCTAAAATCCAACTTCTGTTTTCCACTCATCTCTTTGTTCACTTCTCCAGACAGTTTAATTTCACAGATTAGAGCACATCTTATGTATCTGTTTTTTATTTGCAAAAATAATTGGTTAAATTTTCCAGTTATTCCAGTCAGAGTACCTTTCAATAAGTAAAAAATTCCCTCATCTTTTTATTTTCCTTCCTCCTTTTTCTCTGAATCTCTCCTACATGTGTATAAGTCATTCCTATATTGTAGAAATTGATTTTGAAGTTCCAGGTTTTGTTTTCTTAAGTAAAAGGTTAATATTAAATCATGATTTCCAATTTTAAATAAGTTGGAAACTAGTGCAGAGAATTCTCATATATCATTCACCCGTATCCCTCAATTTTCAATATTTTATATGTGCTTTATCATTCTGTTTTGGGGTATATATAAACTTTTTTCAGAACCATCTGACTGGATATTGTAGACGTCCCTTTACTCCTAAATATTTCTGTTTGCATTTTCTAAGAACAGGGACATTCTTATACATCCACAGTAAAATTAGTAAAACACAAAATACATAGTTTGCAGACCTTATTCAAGTCCATCACTGTCCCAGTAATATCCTCCATACTGAAGAAATGAGTCACAAGTACTTACTGTGAATTTCTAGTTTCCTTTAACTTGTAGCAACTTGTTGCCCTTGTTTTCCAATAGGTTAACAGTTTTGATGAGTACAACTGGTTATTTCATAGAGCATCTCCCAGTTTGGGTTCATCTAATGTTTCACAATTAGATTCAGGTTTTGCATATTTTCCACAGGTGTAATATGGAAGTGATGTGTTCTTCATTCTCAGTGTACCATATCCGGAGACATAGGGTGGTTTGTCTCATTGCTGGCAGTATTATCTGAGCACTGGCTAACCAGTTGTCTACCAACCTAACTGGTAATTTAAGGAAGACCTTTTCCAGACCCCACATTAGTTTACTTTTTCATTTCTTTGTATTAGAATGGGCTATGGATTATTTTATTCAATGGGATATATTATTGAGTATTACTGTTATTATTTACTTTGAAGCTCAGGTTACCTCACGTTTGTCCAGTGAGAGCCTTGCATTCTGGCTTCTGTGTGTTCTTGACACATCCCCATAATCCTTTGAGCACTTTCTTTTTGGTGCAGGTAAGATCTTTTAGGGGGACCTGTGTTGTACTCTCCATAGGAATTGACTTTATCTCCAAGAAGCCATGATTCCCTTCAGCGGCAAATGATATTTCAAAACCAAGATCTTATTTTTCAGGTATCATGAAAAGCATTCTATACTAATTCAGGGTTAATGATAATGAGTTCCATGAGTTTGTTGTCTATAGTGGTCTAAACATTAAAAGATGTTAAATAGGATCAAACTGGTCGTAACAGGCTATCGAAAATAGAGCACGATTTTCCCGTGTCATTCTCAGAGGGATAGGAATCTAATACAGATTCAGCATACCCAAAACATGACAATAACTGATTTCCTTCTATGGTTTTCAGTCAGAGATTCTGTTGGTACATTCCATGAAATGCTAATCAGTAATTAACGATAAGAAAATAAAATGCTAGTCAAAAGCATTTAGTAGTACAAAGTAAGGTTTAAAACTGTTAATTATCAACTATTAACAATCAGTGTTAGTTTTCAGTACCTCTTCCTCAACATCAGCATTATAAAGAAAATTTTACTCTAGTGCATGTGTTAGAGTGAGGATAGATTTTTGTGTAGTTTAGAATACTAGCTGTACTAAATCATAGAGAATTAAGCGCTTTTCTTATTTGTTTCTTTTTAGTGGAAATTTAATGGAGCCACCATTTCAGAGCCAAAAGAAATTTGGAACAAACTTCACAAAGCTGGAAAAGAAAACTATTCGGGGAAAGAAATATGATTCAGACTCTGATGATGATTAGAAATTAGTTCTAATTCTTTGTAAATCGTCTTTTTATTTCTGCTTACTTCACACTTAGATGTGTTTTCTAAACTCTTGATTTCAGTGTGTTCATCTGCTGATGGTCACATTCTCGAGTTTTATGCAGAGGCATCATGGTGAAAAACACCTTTAATATTATATGTGGGGCTTGTGTTTAAGTAGAGGAAAACTTCTGAGTTCTAAAATTATCTCAGGAGAGTCTGGATTCTCTATTTTTGAGATTGGTTTTATCACAATGATTCTTACGTTTTTATACCATTCACAATTGTGTTTTTAATCTACTGGATTGAAAATAGAAATTCAGCACACTATTCCAGGACTAATTCTTATGCAGCACTATTTACTTTATAAAGAGGTCAAGTAACATTTACTGGTGTAACAGATAGCACTTGTAAATGAATTAGAAACACTCTTCACTTCTGGAATATATTTAAGTAATTATTAAAGAACTGTTTATTTATTCTGTAAGATGCATGGTGTTGTTGAATCAACTGATGGCATCAGAAAGCTTTTTCAGATTGTGACCATACTGCCTTATTTAAAAGGTCCTGATTGCTTATATTTTAAGACGTGCATTAAACAGTCAAGAAGCACTTTGGGAATGGCAGCATGATCTACAGACCCATCAGTGAGACAATCATAACTGGTAAATATTTTTCTAAAAATGAAAAGTCTCTGGAAATTGTCATAAGAGCATACAGCAAACAAAAACACTTATTCAAGAAAATACTCAGTCTTGGGAAGAATAGTGAGTCTCTCTGGTACTTGAACCATGATCCTGCTAAAACTCACACAAGAAACAGACAACCTGAATAGGCCTCTTTTATATAATCAACAGCTTTCTAAAACAGAAAGCACCAGACCCACATGGGTTCACTGGTGGATTCTAGTGAACATTAATGAAGAGGTTTTATTAATTCTCTACAGTCCCTTTCAAAAGCAGAATGAGTTGTCTCATTCCTAACTCATGAGACCAGCTATACTCTAATACTAAGAACAAAGACATTACAGGAAAACTACAGACCAGTATCTGTCTTGAACAGAAGCAAAAATCCTTAAAATATTAGCAAATCAGCCCAACAGTATATAAAAAACAACCAGGCACCACAACCAAGTGAGATTTATCCCAGGTATGCAAAGCTGTTTCGATACTTGAAAAATCAATGTAATCACAGTCTAAAAAAATTAGAATCACATAACGTTATCAGTAGAAAAAGCATTTGACAAAATCCAATACCATTCATGATTAAAAACTCAGTAAACAATAGAAGGGAATGTACTCAACTTGATTTTTTTAAAATATCTACAAAAACCTACAAGTAGTATCAAACATCATGGAAGAAGTTTGAATTTCCCATTAAGCTCACACGCAAGGCAAAATGTCTTTCCCAGCTCACCCCTGCTTTTCAGTATCATACTGGAAGTCTTAGCTAATACAAAAGGAAAAAAAAAATATATGTGCAGATTGAAAAGGAAGGATTAAACTTGTGTTAGCTTGTAGATGACATGATCATGTATTAATAGAAAGTCCAGCAGAATTTACAAAAACAAACAAACAACCCTCCTGGAACTAATGAAAGATACAGCAAAGTTGTAGAATACAAGGTTAATGTACAAAAGTCTACTGTGTTCCTATACCAGCAGCAATGAACAACTGAAATTTGAAATTAAAAGATGGCTACCATTTACATTAGCACTAAATGAAATGGACATAAGATATGTGTAAGACTTGAGGGAAAACAACACAGATGAAAGATATTAAGGAATAAATGAATGGAGATACAGTCCATGTTCAGGGATAGGGTGACTCAGTATTTAAGATGTCAGTTATTACATTCAACTTGATTCACACGTTCATAAATTTAATTCATAGATTCAGCACAATCCCAGTCCAAATCCCTGAAACTTATTTTATGGATACTGACAAACTAATTCTCAAGTTTATATGAAAAAGAAAAAGGCTCAGAACAGCCAACACAGTATGGAAGGAGAACAACAAAGTTGGAAGACCGACATTACCCAACCTTAAGATTTTAACGATAAAAGATCATATCGTTTTATCATACCTTTTAAAAAGCACTTTTTTAAACGAGCGCTAATTAGAAACACATCTGGAACTTTGGAGGAAAAAAGCAATGCCTGGGCATTTCTATTTTTCAAATAATTCCAACATAATTCTGGTAAATCTTATCTAGTTTGTTTCACTTCTATTTCATATTCACTGTTCTCATTTCATTTAGGTTATGTTTTCCAATTTCTCCATCTTTTTTTTTTCTTGTTCTTTATCAAAAGTAGTAGAAGAGCTTTTCTATACATATATATATAAATAGTAGGTATAATGTAATATGGCAAATACATGAGGAAACAATGACAAACGTTATTTTCTTGGGCTCCACAGTCACTGCAGATGGTGACTGCAGCCATGAAATTAAAAGACGCTTGCTCCTTGGAAGAAAAGCTATGACAAACCTAAAGTGAAAGTTGCTCAGTCGTGTCCGACTCTTTGTGACCCCATGGACAGTCCTTGGAATGCTCCAAGCCAGAATACTGGAGTGGGTATCCTTTGCCTTCTCTGGGGGAATCTTCCCAAGCCAGAGATCAAACCCAGGTCTCCTGCATTGCAGGCAGATTCTTTACCAGCTGAGCCACAGGGAAGCCCATGACCAACCTAGACAGAATATTAAGAGACATTACTTTGCCAACAAAGGTTCATATAGTCAAAGCTATGCTTTCTCCAGTAGGCATGTGGATGTGAGCACTGGACCATAAAGAAAGCTGCTGCTGCTGCTGCTGCTAAGTCACGGCAGTCATGTCTGACTGTGACCGCATAGATGGCAGCCCACCAGGCTCTCATCCCTGGGGTTCTCCAGGCAAGAACACTGGAGTGGGTTGCCATTTCCTTCTCCAGTGCATGAAAGTGAAAAGTGAAAGTGAAGTCGCTAAGTCGTGTCCGACTCTTAGCGACCCCATGGACTGTAGCCTACCAGGCTCCTCCATCCATGGAATTTCCCAGGCAAGAGTACTGGAGTGGGTTGACATTGCCTTCTCCCAAAGAAAGCTGAGCACCAAAGAATTGGTGCTTTTGAACTATGGTGTTGGAGAAGACTCTTGAGAATCCCTTGGACTGCAAGGAGATCAAAATAGTTGATCCTAAAGGAAATCAATCCTGAATATTCATTGGAAGGATTGATACTGAAGCTCTAATACTTTGGCCACCTGATGCAAAGGGCTGACTCATTGGAAAAGATCCTGATGCTGGGAAAGATTGAGGGCAGGAGGAGAAGAGGATGACAGTGGATGAGCTGGTTGGATGGCATCATTGACTTGATGGACATGAGTTTGAGCAAGCTCTGGGAATTAGTCATGGACAGGGAAGCCTGGCGTGCTGCAATCCATGGGGTCTCAAAGAGCTAGACACGACTGAGCAACTGGACTGAACTGATAATGCAATATATATTTTTAAAAACTTAAGAATTTTTGCCTAGGTAAAAAATTTGTGGCATTGTGATTCCACTTGTTTGACTTAGGATGAATAGAATGCTAGATTTCTAATTTATATTCACTCAATATACTTTGATATACATCTGTGTATTTTGGCATCTGGTATTACTGCTAAAAGTCAAGAAATTTTATTACTTTAATGATTTTTAAAAAGAATTTGATATTTGACACTTCTAATCCAATTCTGAGAATATAAAGAAATAATATGTTGCAAAAAACAAAACAGGAAATTAATGTGCTACAGTATTAATGAAAGTACATATTTTCTTCAAATTTCACACACACAAAAAGACATGATAAGAAGAAGAGGTGGCAGGAATACACAGAAGAACTGTACAAAAACTGTACAAAAAAGATCTTCATGACCAAGATAATCACAATGGTGTGATCACTCACCTAGAGCCAGACATCCTGGAGTGCAAAGTCAAGTAGGCCTTAGGAAGCATCACTGCAAACAAAGCTAGTGGAGGTGATGGAATTCCAGTTGAGCTATTTCAAATCCTGAAAGATGATGCTGTGAAAGTTCTGCACTCAATATGCCAGCAAATTTGGAAAACTCAGCAGTGGCCACAGGACTGGAAAAGGTCAGTTTTCATTCCAATCCCAAAGGCAATGCCAAAAAATGCTCAAACTACCGCACAATTGCACTCATCTCACATGCTAGTAAAGTAATGCTCAAAATTCTCCAAGCCAGGCTTCAGCAATACGTGAACCATGAACTTCCTGATGTTCAAGCTGGTTTTAGAAAAGGCAGAGGAACCAGAGATCAAATTGCCAACATCTGCTGGATCATTGAAAAAGCAAGAGAGTTCCAGAAAAACATCTACTTCTGTTTTATTGACTATGCCAAAGCCTTTGACTATGTGGATCACAATACACTCTGGAAAATTCTGAAAGAGATGGGAATACCAGACCACCTGACCTGCCTCTTGAGAAACCTATATGCAGATCAGGAAGCAACAGTTAGAACTCGACATGGAACAACAAACTGGTTCCAAATAGGAAAAGGAGTACGTCAAGGCTGTATACTGTCATCCTGCTTATTTAACTTCTATGCAGAGTACATCATGAGAAACGCTGGGCTGGAAGAAGCACAAGCTGGAATCAAGATTGCCAGGAGAAATATCAATAACCTCAGATATGCAGATGACACCACCCTTATGGCAGAAAGTAAAGAGGAACTCAAAAGCCTCTTGATGGAAGTGAAAGTGGAGACTGAAAAAGTTGGCTTAAAGCTCAACATTCAGAAAACGAAGATCATGGCATCTGGTCCCATCACTTCATGGGAAATAGATAGGGAAACTGGAAACAGTGTCAGAATTTTATTTTCTGGGGCTCCAAAATCACTGCAGATGGTGACTGCAGCCATGAAATTAAAAGACGCTTACTCCTTGGAAGGAAAGTTATGACCAACCTAGATAGCATATTGAAAAGCAGAGACACTACTTTGCCAACAAAGGTCCATCTAGTCAAGGCTATGGGTTTTCCAGTGGTCATGTATGGATGTGAGAGTTGGACTGTGAAGAAAGCTGAACGCCGAAGAATTGATGCTTTTGAACTGTGGTGTGGGAGAAAACTCTTGAGAGTCACTTGGATAGCGAGGAGACCAAACAAGTCAATCCTAAAGGAAATCAACACTGAATGCTCATTGGAAGGACTGAAGCTGAAGCTCCAACACTTTAGCATGATGCAAAGAGGTGACTCATTGGAAAAGACCCTAATGCAGGGAAAGATTGAGGGCAGGAAGAGAAGGGGGTGACAAAGGATGAGATGGTTGAATGGCATCACCAACTCATTGGACATGAGCTTGAACAAACACCAGGAGTTAGTAAAGGACAAGGGAAGCCTGGCATGGTGCAGTCCATGGAGTCGCAAAGAGTTGGACATAACTTAGTGACTGATCAACAACAGCAATGACAGTGTGGTGTTGTCAGGAGAATGGACAAATCAGTGGAATAGAATAGAGCGCCCAGATACAAACCCATATTGTATGGATAGTCAGCTGATCTTTGACAGAAAAGCAGAGGCAAGCAAAGATGACCTTTTCAACAATGGTGCTACCACAGCTAGACCTTCACATGCCCTTCTCCCAAAAAAGAATTCAGACAAATTTTATGCCATTCACAAACAGTAACTCAAAATAGATTTTAGAACTAAGTGTAAAAGCACAAAACTAAAATTCCCAGCAGATAACCTAGGAGAAAACCTAGATGACCTTGGGTATGTATGGTGATGACATTTTAGAAGCAACACCAAAAGCACAGTCCCTGAGTGAAAGAATGGCTAAGGTGGACTTGATTCAATAAAAAATTGTGCTCTGTGAAAACAAATGTGAAGAAAATGGGAAGACAGGTCATAGACTTGAGAGGAAATATTTGCAAAAGACAATAATAAGAGACTTTTGAAATATAAAAAGAACTTAAAACTTAAGACAACAACCCATAAGAAAACAACTCAAAGGGTGGGCCAAACACCTGAACAGACACTTCTCCCAAGAAGTGATACAGAAGATAAAGAAGCACATGAAAATATGCCCCACATTGTATGTCATTAGGGAAATGCAAGTTAAAACAATGAGATACCACTACACACCCATTAGAATGACCAAAAACGCAAACCACAGCACCAAATGCTGGTATGGGTGCAGAGCGAGAGGAACTCTGATTCATTGCTGGTAATAATGGTACAGCCACCTTGGAAGACAGTTTGGCAGTTTCTTACTTACAAAACACTCTTACCAGATGATGCAGAAATTGCACTCCTGATATTTACCTAAATATGTTGAAAATGTATTTCTACACAAAAACCTGTACACGAATGCCTACAACAGCTTTATTCATAATTGCTAAACTTGGTGGCAACCAAGACGTCTCAGTAGATGAATGGATAAACTGTGGTACATTCAGACAATGGAACAGTATCCAGTGTTCAACATAAATGAGCTATTAAGACTTGAAAAGACATGGAGGAAACTTAAATGCATGGTACAAACTGAAAGATACCAATCTGAAAGGTTACGTACTGTATGGTTTCAACTATATGATATTTGTAGGAACGGTAAAATTGGAGGCAGTCGGCTTCCCTGCTAGTCCCGTGGTTAAGAATCCACCTGCCAGGAGACTCGGGTTCAATCCCTGGTCCAAGACAATCCCACACACAGCGGAGCAGCTCAGCCCATGCACCCCAAGTACTGAGCCAGCGCTCTGGAGCCTGCAAACGACAAGTACTGAGCTTGTGTGCGATAAGAACTGAAGCCCACACGCCCTAGAGTCTGTGCACTGCAACAAAGAGTAGCCTCTGCTCACTGCAACTAGAGAAGGCCTGCATGCAGCAATGAAGACCCAGTGCAGCAAAAATAAATAAATCTTACAAATATTGGAGGCAGTGAAAAGATGAGTGGTTGCCAGGGGGTTAAAGTGGAGTGAGGTAGGAAAAGCTGAAGCACATAGGGTTTTTAGGGCAGTGAAACTACAGATCTGTCTGGACTTCATGACAGGGTTACAGCCTGATAAACCCACCATAAATTGAAAATACCATAACTTAAAAATGCATTTAATACATCTAATGGCAACCCACTCCAGTGTTCCTGCCTGGAGAATCCCAGGGATGGGGGAGCCTGGTGGGCTGCCATCTCTGGGGTCGCACAGAGTCGGACACGACTGAAGTGCCTTAGCAGCAACCTGTCTAAACACCATAGGTTAGCCTGCTGTTGCTGCTGCTGCTAAGTTGCTTCAGTTGTGTCCGACTCTGTGTGACCCCAGAGATGGCAGCTCACCAGCCTCCCCCATCCCTGAGATTCTCCAGGCAAGAACACTGGAGTGGGTTGCCATTTCCTTCTCCTAGGTTAGCCTAGCCTACCTTAAATGTGCTTAGGGCACACATTAGTTATCAGTTGGGCAAAATCATGCAACACAAGCCTGTTGTATACAGTGTTGACTATCTCCTGTAGTTTGAATACTGTACTGGAAGTGAGAGGAAACCCAGGATGGTTGTTTAGGTGCAGATGGTTATAACTGTGTCAGTTGTTTGCCCTGGTAGTCATGTGCTAACTGGAACTGTGGCTCCCTGCTGCTGCCTGGCATTGCCAGAGTTCTGTCCAACAGGGCACTAGCCCAGGAAAAGGTCAGAATTCAAAGTTCAGTTCCTACTGAATGTTATTTGCATTCACACCATTATAAAGTCAAAAAATCTCTAAGTTGAATCATCACAGGTCAGGGACATCTGTACTCTGAATCATACTGTAATAGCAGACACATGTCATTATATATGTTTACATTATACATTTGTCCACATCCAAAACAGAGCAACAATAAGAATGAACCCTGAACTAAGGACTTTGAGTGATAATGATGCATCAAGGTAGGTATGTGATCAACTGTCACAAGTCTGCCACTCTGGTTGGGAAGGTTGAGAATGGGGGAGACCATGCATGAGTGGGAGCATTTAATATATGATAAATCTCTGCACTTTGCACTCAGTTTTCCTGTGAACCTAAAACAGCAAAAGCCATGGTTTTTCCAGTAGTCATGTATGGATGTGAGAGTTGAACCATAAGGAAAGCGGAGTGCCGAAGAATGGTGCTTTTGAACTGTGGTGCTGGAACCAAAAGTGGTTCTTTGAGCTGTTAGCCAATATGGCAAACTGTTAGCTAGATTGAGAAAACATGCAAACAACTAATATCAGAAATGAAACTGGGATGTTACTATTGACTTTACAGAATTAGAAAGGATTATAAAAGAATGTTATGGACAACTGTATACTAAATTAGATAACCTGGAAGAAATAGACAAATCCTTAGAAAATGCACAGCTTACCAAAACTGACTCAAGAAGGAATAGAAAATCTGAAAGACCTATACTGAATAAAGAGGTTGATTTAGTTTTTAAAAAAGAAGAAGAAATCGCCCAGGAAAGAAAATCCGAGACCATATGACTTTACTGGTGAATTCCACCAAATGTCTAAATAAGTAACACTAGTCTTTTAAACTCTTCCAAAAAAGAGAAGAGGAAGCAATTTCTTGTGTATTCTATGAGGTCATATTACCCTAACACCAAAGCCATACAAAGGTACCTAAAGAACAGAAAGCTGTAGATCAGTATCACTTATAGTTGCAAAACCCTCATTAAATACTAGAACATGGAATCAGACAACATATCAAAAGGATTATACACTATGACCAAACAGGATTTATTCCAGGATGCAAGGATGGTTCAAAAATAAGAAAAATCAATATAATACAGTATGGTAATAGAACCAAAGAAAAACCCACAAAATCATCATCGCAGATGCAGAAAAAGCTTTTGAAACTATATAACATCCTTGCAGGATAATAACACTCAGAAAACTAGAAATAGAAGAAAACTTCCTCATTATGATTCATGTAAAACCACAAAGCTAACTTCATATTCAGTAACAGTTTCTTCCTTTAGAGCAGGAACAAGACAAGGAAGCCCACTTTCATCACTGGTATTCAACACTGTACTGGAAGTTCTTGCCAGAGCAATTTAGTAAGAAAAAGGAAAGGCATCTAAAATGGAGAGGAAGAATCAGTCTACCCCACTTGCAGATGATATGCTCCTGTAAATGGAAAACCCCAAAGAACACACAGAGAAAAAACCTTATACTAGAATGAATGAATTTCAGTTTGCACACTACAAAGATGCAGTGTACAAAATGAACACACAAGATCAGTTTTGTGTTGACAATACACTAGCAAGGAACAAGCAGTAAAACAATTGAGAAAATAATGCCATTTACAATCGCATCTGGGGCTTCCCAGGGGGCGCAGTGGTAAAGAATCCACCTGCCAATGCAGAAGACGCATGAGAGACGGGTTTGATTCCCAGGTCGGAAAGATCCCCTGTAGTAGGAAATGGCAACTGACTCCAGTATTCTGGCCTGGAGAATTCCACAGGAGCCTGGCAGGCTACAGTCCATGAGGTTGCAAAGAATAGGACACAACTGAGCAAGAACACACACACAATAGCATCCAAAGAATGAAATATCAGAAATAAATTTATCCAAGGAAATGAAGTACCTGTACACTGAAAACTACACATCACTGAAGTAAATTAATATTTATTTTAAAAATTCAAATATATCTCAGGTTCATGGGTTACACAATATTGTTAAGATAGCAATAGTATCAAAAGCAATCTAGAGGTTCAATACAGTGCCTATGAAAATTCCAATGGCCTTTTTGCAAAAATGGAAAGACTGGTTCAAATTCACATGAAATTACAACTCAACAACAAAAAGGCAGGAAGGTCCTGGTGGTCCAGTGGCTAAGACTCTGCACTCCCAATACAGGGGACTCAGATCCAATTCCTGGTGAGGCAACTAGAACCCACATGCAGCAACTAAGAGTTCCCACGTCATAACTAAATATCCCATGTGAAGCAACAAAGACCTGGCATAGCCAAGTAATTTTTTTTAAGAGGCAAACCATCTAAAAATTGGCAAAGGACTTGAAGAGATATTTCCTCAAAAAAGATATACAAATAGTCAACAAGCAGATTAAATGTTCACCATCATAACTCATCAGGGAAATGCAAATCAAAATTGCAATGAGATACCACTTCATTATCCACTAAAATGACCAATTAAAATTCAAAGAGAACAGGTGCTGGGATAGATACAGAGTGAAACTCTTGTAACTCAACAGTGAAACGTAAAATGGTGTATCTGCCACGGAAAACACTTTCTGGGTTCCTCAAAGAGTTAAACAGAAATACCATATGACTCAGCAATCGAACTCCTAAGTGTAAAACCCTGTTTTGTATTGTCACAATTGTGATCTGGACAGAAGCTGAATACTGGGGAATTTAGGAATGAAATGGGGCTTCCCTGATGGTTCAGTGGGTAAAGAATCTGCCTGCAATGCAGGAGACAAAGGAGACATAAGTTCATCCCTGGGTCAGGAAAATCTCCTGGAGGAGGAAATGGCAACCCACTCCAGTATTCTTGCCTGAAAAATCCCACGGATAGAAGAGCCTGATGCGCTACAGTCCATGGGGTCACAAAGAGTTGGACACAACTGAGCAACTAAGCACATACACTCACACATAGGAATGAAGTGAGACAGAAGGGGAAGGTAAGGGATATGAACAATTTTAGAAAAACCTAGAAGGGCCGAAGAATTGATGCTTTTGAACTGTGGTGTTGGAGAAGACTCTTGAGAGTCCCTTGGACTGCAAGGAGGTCCAAGCAGTCCATTCTAAAGGAGATCAGTCCTGGGTGTTCTTTGGAAGGAACGATGATAAAGCTGAAACTCCAGTACTTTGGCCACCTCATGCGAAGAGTTGACTGATTGGAAAATACTCTGATGCTGGGAGGGATTGGGGGCGGGAGGAGAAGCGGACAACAGAGGATAAGATGGCTGGATGGCATAACTGACTCAATGAATGTGAGTCTGAGTGAACTCTGGGAGTTGGTGATGGACAGGGAGGCCTGGTGTGCTGTGATTCATGGGGTCACAAAGAGTCAGACACGACTGAGCGAATGAACTGAACTGGGAAGGACAGAAAAGGTACTCTAGGCTGTCACTAGCAAGCAAACTGGACTGTTCTCGGTGATAAGAATCTGAGGTCAGGACAGCCTCCTATAACATGGACTCCGCTTCCCCCCACCCCCAAACATACACTTAGCTACATAGCTTGAACATTGTCCCATAGTGATACATAGAGAGCTACCTGCTCTCTAATGAATGCAAAGTCTTCTATTGTACAGAAGCTGCATATGAAAATGGTTCCTAATCAGGCAGATGTAAATGAGAAAACCCTCCCCTTTCTTTTTAACATCCCCTGCAGATTCTCATCTTATGAAACTAATGGCACAGGGTAAGTCCTTTATAGGAAATAAAATGTGGACTGCTCTGGGCCAGAAACCTCAACAATATTGTTCTTTTTTCTTTTTCATAAAACAAGAGGAGGGCTTCCCTGGTGGCTCAGTGGTAAAGAATACACCTGCCAATGCAGGAGACACGTGTTCGATCCCTGGTCCAGGAAGATCCCACATGCCTCGGAGCAACTAAGCCTGTGCACAACTCACTACAACTCTGGAGCCTGTGCTCTAGAGCCTGGGAGCCGCAACTACCAAACCCATGTGCCACAGCTACTGAAGCCTGCGCGCCCTAGAGTCTGTGCTCCAGCAAGAGAAACCACCACAATGAGAAGCCCCCCACCATAACTAGAGAGTGGCCCCCACTTGCCACAACTAGAGAAAAACTTGCAGCAATGAAGATACAGCACAGCCAAAATTAAATAAAATTTAAAAATTATTTTTAAGGAAGAGGAAACCAAATCTGTAAATGAGATCTCCATGTAAAAACAATCTTGAGAAAAGTACCAGGTTTTGTATGCTCATAAAAAAGTAAAGCACATATTATACATTATGAAATAGTCTTGAGAGATTATCTTAAGTTTTTAATTGTCTGATAGACACATTACTGAATTTACTTTTCCTACTAAGAAAGTCGATACTGAGAAATAAAGCTCTCCAGTACTTCCAATTTTATTATTATTTTTTTGAATGTGTCTCGTGTTTTTATTTTATTTTTTCTCTCTCTTGATTTTCTTTTTTTATTTTTATTTTTTAATTAAAAAATTATTTTAATTGGAGGCTAATTACTTTACAATACTGTAGTGGTTTGTCCATACATTGACATGAATCCGCCACGGGTGTACATGTGTTCCCCATCCTGAACCCCGCTTCCACCTCCATCCTCATCCCACCCCTCTGGTTCATCCCAGTGCACCAGCCCTGAGCACCCTGTCTCATGCATCAAACTTGGACTGGTGATCTGTCTCACATATGATAAGATACATGTTTCAATACTATTCTCTCAAGTCATCCCACCCTCACCTTCTCCCACAAAGTCCAAAAGACTGTTCTATACACCTGTGTCTCTTTTGCTCTCTCGCATATAAGGTCATCGTTACCATCTTTCTCAATTCCATATATATGTGTTAATATACTGTATTGGTGTTTTTCTTTCTGGCTTACTTCACTCTGTATAATAGGCTCCAGTTTCATCCACCTCATTAGCACTGATTCAAATGTATTACTTTTGATGGCTGAGTAATATTCCATTGTGTATATGTACCACAGCCTTCTTATCCATTCGTCTGCTGATGGACATCTATGTTGCTTCCATGTCCTGGCTATTATAAACAGTGCTGCGATGAACATTGGGGTACATGTGTCTCTTTCAATTCTAGTTTCCTTGGTGTGTATGCCCAGCACTGGGATTGCTGGGTCATATGGCAGTTCTATTTCCAGTTTTTAAAGGAATCTCCACACTGTTCTCCATAGTGGCTGTACTAGTTTGCATTCCCACCAACAGTGTAAGAAGGTTCCCTTTTCTCTACAGCCTCTCCAGCATTTATTGTTTGTAGACTTTTGGATAGCAGCCATTCTGACTGGTGTGAAATGGTACCTCATTGTGGTTTTGATTTGCATTTCTCTGACAATGAGTGATGTTGAACATCTTTTCATGTGTTTGTTAGCCATCTGTATGTCTTCTTTGGAGAAATGTCTGTTTAGTTATTTGGCCCATTTTTTGATTGGGTCATTTTTCTGGCATTGAGCTGCAGGAGTTGCTTGTATATTTTTGAGATTAATTCTTTGTCAGTTGATTCATTTGCTATTATTTTCTCCCATTCTGAAGGCTGTCTTTTCACCTTGCTTATAGTTTCCTTCGTTGTGCAAAAGCTTTTAAGTTTAATTAGGTCCCATTTGTTTATTTTTGCTTTTATTTCCATTTCTCTGGGAGGTGGGTCATAGAGGATCCTGTTGTGATTTATGTCAGAGAGTGTTTTGCCTATGTTTTCCTCTAGGAGTTATATAGTTTCTGGTCTTAGATTTAGATCTTTAATCCATTTTGAGTTTATTTTTGTGTGTGGTGTTAGAAAGTGTTCCTATATGCTAACAATGAGAAAACAGAGAAATTAAGGAAACAATTCCATTGACCATTGCAACGAAAAGAATAAAATACTTAGGAATATATCTACCTAAAGAAACAAATGACCTATATATAGAAAACTATAAAACACTGATGAAGGCAATGAAAGAGGACACAAATAGATGGAGAAATATACCATGTTCATGGATTGGAAGAATCAATATAGTGAAAATGAGTATACTACCCAAAGCAATCTATAGATTCAATGCAATCCCTATCAAGCTACCAATGGTATTTTTCACAGAACTAGAACAAATAATTTCACAATTTGTATGGTAATACAAAAAACCTCAAATAGCCAAAGCAATCTTGAGAAAGAAGAATGGAACTGAAGGAATCAACTGTCTGACTTCAGGCATTACTACAGATCTACAGTCATCAAGACAGTATGGTACTGGCACAAAGACAGAAACATAGACCAATGGAACAAAATAGAAAGCCCAGAGATAAATCCACGCACCTTATCTTTGACAAAGGAGGCAAGAATATACAATGGAGAAAAGTACTTCCAATTTTAAAGTGTCATGTTTCAAGTGATTGGGAAAACAGCTGACAGAGTAAGGGGTATGCATTGGTTTGGGGGGAGGGGGTTGGTGAGGTAGGAGAGGACACATGCTGTCTGGGTTTCCTGGACAGTGCAGGTCTGTTAGAAGGCTTCCCTTCCCTCAGATCACTGCCAAGATCTTTCCTCTCCACTTTGTACCCCTTCTGTGAGTGGCCTGGCTTCCTCAGTGTCCTCTTTCCAGATCCCTCCAAGCAAACAAGTTAATACATTCCCCCTTCATGAGACTCTCTTAGACTTTTCTAATCTTTCTTCCATTAAGTGTAATGTGGGGCATGCCCTTTTTCTTACATATGATATAAATTCTTGTTTCATGTATTTTTAAGCCATCTGACTTAAATAATTTTGTGCTAGTCATTACCATCCTTGTAAAGAAACCCATTATTTACAACTGTGTTTTTCTAATTGTGTGTTTCAAATTGCACAGGAAAAAGAAGAGTGTGGTCCTTCAGAAAGACAAAAATAAAACTGAAGCAGGCTGAATCTCATAAGGGAGAAGTTCTGATTGTGAAAACTGGAAATGGGAAATGACCTCAGCATTACATGGTGTAAGATGTCCCTCCTTTTGGTCCCTTTATAAAACAACAACTGGGTTTCCTTGGTGGCTCAGTGGTAAAGGAGTCACCTGCCAATGCAGGGGACACAGGTTCAAATCCCTAGTCTGGGAAGATCCCACATACCATGGAGCAACTAAGCCCATGTGCTGTAACTACTGAGCCTGTACTCTAGAGCCTGAGAGCCACAATTACTGAGCTTGCATGCTGCAACTACTGAAGCCTGAATGCTCTAGAGCCTATGCTCCACAACAAGAGAAGCCAGTGCACTGAGAAGCCCATGCACCACAACCAGAGAGTAGCCTGAGCAGCAGTAGAGACCCAGCACAGCCAAATAAATAAAACTAAAAAAAACAAAACAAAACAAAAAACCCTTAAAAACAACGACAACAGCTAATTACCCATCCATCCACAAACAAAAGTACCTCAGTGGGAGCTGTGGGATCCACCACCAAAAGCCAAGGGATCCAGGAGGAGTCTCATGGCCCATGCATCCAGTAATAGGCAGACCTTGGTACAGGCTGTGGAGCCAATAGAGTTGGGAAACCTGCCCAACCCCTCCCAGCCACGGTCAGGTAAGACCTGCAGAGTGCTGACCTGGGCACCAGCAATAACCTCTCTCCCAGGGGAAAGGAGAGCAGTGCGTGAGTCCCTGGGTGTCCTGGCTGTGCAAGACACTGCTGGCAAACCCATTTCTCTCCAGCAGCACCTCGAGTACTGAGGCAGGGCCTCCAGGACTGGAGAGATGGAGAAAAGCAGAAAAGAGGCAGATAAGAATATTAAACAGAAATAGACAACTAATAAGGACCTACTGTGGGGCTTGTGGTAAAGAACCCACCTGCCAATGCAGGAGACATAAGAGATGCAGGTTCGATGCTTGGGTCAGGAAGATCCACTGGAGGAGGGCATGGCAACCTACTCCTGTATTCTTTCTCGGAGAATCCCAGGAACAGAGAAACCTGGCAGGCTACAGTCCAAATCATCACAAAGACTTAGACACGACTGAAGCGACTTAGCATGCACGCACATATAGCACAGGGAACTCTACTCAATACTCTGTAATGACTGATATGGGAAAAGAATCTTTCAAAGACTGGATATATGTATATGTATAACTGATTCATTTTTCTGTACACCCAAAACTAACACAGCATTGTAAATCAACTATTCGCCGATAAAAAAAATTTTAAGAGTATCAAACAGCATTAAAGGGACATGGTTCCCACTGACTGTGCTCAGGATTCTGGCAAGAAGTCTGCTCATGAGCCTCTGGGAATCTCACCTGAAGATCTCCCCACTAGACCTGCAGGTACCCCCAAAGCCCTGAGTGCTAAAGCCACACTCCCCCCTGCCTCCACCCCTACTTTGCAGTGGACACTCCGTGTGTGCTACTGACTGCAGTGGCCAGAGTATTTTCAGAAAAATCTGACCAGAGTCTGTGGACAAGAAACCTCAATCTTATGCTGTAATGCCACCTTCTGGCAAACGAAGAAAGGTTTCCAGAGGTCAACCTGATCAGTTGTAAGAACCAGGTGAAGGTGAAGTCGCTCAGTCGTGTCCGACTCTTTGCAACCCCATGGACTGTAGCCTACCAGGCTTCTCCGTCCATGAGATTCTCCAGGCAAGAATACTGGCAACCCACTCCAGTATTCTGGATCAGGAGATCTTCCTGACCCAGGAATTGAACCCAGGTCTCCCACATTGTAGCCAGACACTTTACCGTCTGAGCCACCAGGGAAATCCATTCTGTAAGAACCAGAGAAGGCATAAATGCTTAAAAATCCCATCACAAAAGGGAGAAAGAAGTGTGCAGCACGGGTACCCATACAGGGTCAGAGAAAACCCATATGTAACAGGACAATGAACAGTATATCCTACCTGAAGGCGACTGGTTAAAGATTTGAGGAGAGGAGCGGACTCATTGGAAAAGACCCTGGAAAATACTGAAGGCAAAAGGTGAAGGGGGCGGCAGAGGGTGAGATAGTTAGATAGCATCATCAACCGAATGGACATGAATCTGAGCAAACACCAGGAGATAGTGGAGGACAGAAGAGCCTGGCATGGTACAGTTCATGGGGTCACGAGAAAGTTAACTTAGGCAGGTTGATAAGGAGTCCAAGCCTAAGGCCCCTTTGAGGAGGAGGTAAACATTCTTTCTTTTTCACATTCTTTTGCCTTAGACAAGTAGGCCTCATAGGCAGCAGTATCTCTTGTTCAAGAACATTCCTTTTTTTTTGAGCTTTGAATGTATGTCATGGGAGAAGGTCTGGGTAAAAACTTCCACACCTTTGAGCTCTGGGTTAACCCGTTCCTTATGGCTAATCTCGTGCTGATGTCATCCCAGGATATATGTTACGGGAAAGGGTCTGGGCAAAGTTCTCACAGTCTTGAGGTACTTTTTAATCTATTCTCAGTAGCTAGTTGAGAAGTATATAAAGTCCCACTTAAACCAGTGAGGCGGGTACTCTCCTGCCCCCTTCTGATGTCTATGTCAGAAGCTTTTTCTGTCACTTTCACTTTAAATCTACACAATGCTCTGAGTGACTGAGACTCTTTTGGGTCCCAGAGTTAAAACTTCTCCTTTGGAGACCACGAATCTGGCGGCACCATTCACTGTTCACCATAAGCTGTAAGTCGTAGAGAGTCAGACACAACTTAGCCACTGAACAACAACTACTTCAATGCTAAAGCTGCAAAACTCCAAGGAACATGAAAAATATCATCACCAAAAGAAAACAGTAATCCTCCAATAACTGAACTCAATGACACGGAATTTTGAGATCAGGCTGATAAAGAGTTTGAAACAGCAGTTCTGAGGAAAACCAGTATGCTACAAGAAAACATAGACAATTCAATGAAGTCAGGAAAATACATGAAAAATGATAAATTTAACAAAGAGACAGAAATCATTAAAAAAGGACCAGACAAATTCTGGAGGTGACAAATTCAGTGAATAAAATGAAAAATGCAATATAAAACATGTACAGCAAAGTAGACCTAATGGAAGACAGGAAAAGTGAGCCAGAGGATTAGAACTCTGAAATAACACAATTAGTGGAGAACAAAGAAAATAGAATGAAGAAAGTCTAATGATCTGTCCTCATTATTTTTTCTTTGTTCTCCCCTAACCACTGCTCTAAGATATAATGAAAATGTCATATATCAAAGAGAATCTTAAAAACAGCCAGAGGGAAAAAAGCTTTACTGACAAATTCTACCAAACATATAAAGGATGATTAGTGCCAGTCCTTCTCAAACTTTTACAAAAAATCAAAGAGGAATCACTTCCAAACTCATTTTATGAGGCTAGCATTACCCTGATACCAAAGCCAGATAAGGACACTATAAGAAAGAACTACAGACCAATATCCCTGATGGATATGGATTCAAAAGTTCTCAAAGTATTAAGAAATCTAATTCAACATTAAAAGGATCATACACCGTGACCAAGTGGAATTTATACCTGGGATGCAAGGCTGGTTTGACATATGTAAATCAATAAATGAGATACAACACTTTAATAGAATTAAAGATAAAAATCATATGATAAAAGCTCAACAAATTATGTGTAGAAGGAATGTACCTCAACATAAAGGCCATATATGACAAGCCCACAGCTAACATCATTATCAGTGATGGAAGACTGAAAGCTTTTCCTATAACATTAGGAACAAGACAAGTGCCCACATTCACCACTCTTATTCAACGTAGTACTAGAAGTCCTAGCTAGATCAATTAGGAAAAAAATGAAAGGCATTCATTCAGAAAGGAAGAAGTAAAATTGTCATTATTTATAGGTAATATATATACCAGGACTTCCCTGGTGGCTCAGACGGTAAAGTGTCTGCCACATTCCAGGAGATTGGGGTTCAGTCCCTGGGTTGGGAAGATCTCTTGGAGAAGGAAATGGCAACCCACTCCAGTAATCTTGCCTGGAAAATCCCATGGACGGAGGAACCTGGTAGACTACAGTCCAATGGGGTCACAAAGAGTCGGACATGACTGAGCAATTTCACTTTCACTTTCATAGATAATATGGGGCTTACCAGGAGCCACTAGTGGTAAAGAATCCATCTGCCAATGCAGGAGATATAAGAGACTCGAGTTCAATCCCTGGGTTGGAAAAATTCCCTAGAGAAGGAAAAGACAACCCAATTCAACATTCTTGCCTGGAAAATTCCATGGACAGAGGAGCCTGGTGGGCTACAGTCTATGGGGCCATAAAGAGTTGGACACAACTGAAGCAGATAAACACAGTAGCATAGCATAGATAATATGATCTCTTGTGGGTTTCCCCAATGACTCAAGCAGTAAAGAATCCACCTGCAATGCAGGAGATGCAAGAAATGGCAACCCACTCCAGTATTCTTACCTGGTAAATCCCATGGACAGAGGAGCCTGGTGGGCTACAGTCTATGGGGTTGTGAAGAGTCAGATATGACTGAGCATGCACACATGATCTCGTATAAAGAAAATCCTAAAGAGTCAATAAAAAAACTACTGAAACTATATAAATTTACTACATTGTAGAATATAAAAATCAATATACAGAAATCAATTATGTTTCCATTGATAAAGGAAATCAAAGATGATCCTAAGAAATAAAAAGATGTCCCATACTCTTGAAGTGGAAGAATTAATATAGTTAAAATGGCCATACTATCCAAAGCAATCTACAGATTTAATGTGATTCCTATCAAATTCCCCATGATATTTCACAGGACTAGATCAAATAGTCCCAAATTTATATGAAACTACAAAAGACCAAAACTGCCAAAGCAATCTCGAGGAAAGAGATGAAAGCTGGAGGTATAACCCTTCCAGACTTCAGACAATAATACAAAGCTACAGTAATCAAAACAGCATGGTATTGCCACAAGAATAGACATATACATCAATGGAACAGAATAGAGAACCCAGAAATAAGTCCAAACACCTATGGTCAATTAATCTTCAATAAAGGAGGCAAGACTATACAATGGACAAAAGATAGTCTCTTCAGCAAATGGTGTTAAGAAAGCTGGATAGCTGCATGTAAATAAATGAAATTAGAACACTCCTTCACATCATACACAAAAAATAAACTGAAAACGGCTTAAATAGAAGACATGATACCATAAAACTCCTAGAAGAGAGCACAAGTAAAACATTCTCTGAAATGTTTTGTAAACCACAGCAATATTTTCTTAAGTCAATCTCCCAAGGCAAAAGAAATAAAAGAAAAAATAAACCAATGGGACCTAATCAAATTTAGAAGGTTTTGCACAGCAAAGGAAACAAATGAACAGACAACCTATGAACTGGGAGTAAAAATTTGCAATCAGTGCAACCAACAAGGGCTTGATTTCAAAAATACACAAATGTTGTCTCAGACAAATGCTGTCTCATACAACTCAATATCAAAATACCAAACAACTCAATCAAAAAATGGACAGAAGACCTAAATAGCCATTTCTCCAAAGAAGACATACAGATGGCCAATAGGCACATGAAAAGATGGTCAACATCTCTAATTATTATAGAAATGCAAACCAAAATTACAATGAGTATTACCTCGTACCAGTCTGAATGGCCATCATTATGAATTATACAAATAGTAAATGCTAGAGGAAAAAGAACTTTCCCCTCTCTATTGGTAGGAATGTAAAATGGTGTAACCACCATGGACAACAGTACGGAATCTCCTTAAAAAACTAAAACTAAAAACAGTTGCCACATGATCCAGATCCCACTCCTGAGCATATATCCAGAAAAGATGAAAACTTTCATTTGAAAAATTACTTGCATCTCAGTGTTCAAAGCAGCACTATTTCTAATAGCCAGGACACGGAAGAAAACCAAGTGTCCATCAGCAGGTGAATGGGTAGAGAAGACGCAGTACACGTGTGTGTGTGGTATGGCTTGTGTGTGTGTGTGGTTCATATGTGTAATGGAATATTATTCAGCCACAAAGAAGGAAATGCCATTTGCAGCCACATGGATGGATCCAGAGATGGTCATAATAAGTAAAATAAGTCAGGAAGAAACAGACAAATGTTATGTGATATCACTTATGTGCTGTGCTTAGTCACTCAGTCATGTCCAACTCTTTGTGACCCCATGGACTGTAGCCCACCAGGCTACTCTTGTCCATGGGGATTTTCCAGGCAAGAATACTGGATTGGGATGTCATGCCCTCCTCCAGGGGATCTTCCCAACCCAGGGATAGAAACCAGGTCTCTTTAACAATATTAATTCTTCTGATACATGAATACAGGAGATACATGATACATGAACACATTAATTCCATCTGTTTACATTGTCGTAAATTTCTTTTCTCAAAGTCTTGTGGTTTTCGTTTTCCTGATCTTTCACTCCCTTGATTAAATTGACTCCTAAGTGTTGTTTTTTATACTATTGTCATTGGGACACATTTCATTGTTAGTGTATAGAGACGTAACTGATCTCTTTCAAAATTTTATTTATTATAGTTGATTTAATTTTGTGTTTGCTCCATACCATCCAAAGTCATCTATAGATTTAATGCAACTCTATCAAAATTCCCAATGGCATATTTCACAAAAATAGAAAAAACAATCTTAAAATTTGTAAGGAATCATCAAAGACTCTGAATAGCCAAAGCGCCTCAAGAAAGAAGAAAATTGGAAGCATCACACGTCCTTATTTCAACTATACTACAAACCACTAATAATTACATCAGCATGGTGCTAGACATATAGACCAATGGAATTAGATAGGGAGCTCAGAGATAAAGTGAAGAAAGTCACTCAGTCACGTCCAGCTCTTTGCGACCACATCAACTTTACAATTCATGGAATTCTCCAGGCCAGAATACTGGAGTGGGTAGCCTTTCCCTTCTCCAGGGGATTTTCCCAACCCATGGATCGAACCCAGGTCTCCCGCATTGCAGGCGGATTCTTTACCAGCTGAGCCACAAGGGAAGCCCAAGAATAGTGGAGTGGGTAGCCTATCCCTTCTCCAGCAGATCTTCCTGACCCAGGAACTGAACCGGGGCCTCCTGCATTGCAGGTAGATTCTTTACAAACTGAGCTATTAGGGAATCCCTCAGAAATAAACCCCATGCATATATGGTCAACTATTTGACAAGAGGACCAAGAACATTCAATGGGAAAAGGATAATCAATAAATAGTGTTTGGAAAACTGTATAACCATATGCAAAACAAAAATGAAATTGGATCCTTATCTTACACTACTCACCACAATAAACTTGAAGTAGATTAAAGATTTAAACATAAGACCCAATATTGTAAAACTCCAAGAAAACACAGGGAAGAAGCTCTTTAACATTAGCCTTGGCAATGATTATTTTTGGCTAGGACACCAAAAGCACAAACAACAAACCCAAAAATCAACAAGTGGGACTATATCAAACTAAAAAGCTTCTGCACAGCAAAAGAAATCACCAACGAGATGCAAAACCAACCTATGGAATAGGAGAAAATATTTGCAAACCATGTATCAGATAAGGGGTTAATGTCCAAAATATATTTTATAAATTCGTATAACTCAATAACATGAAAACAAACAATCCAATTTAAAAAATGGACCAGAAGAACTGAATAGACTTTTCCCCAAATGTCCAAAGAAGACATCTGAGTGGCCAACGGGCACATGAAAAGATGTTCATCCCTGATGGCTCAGATGGTAAGGAATCTGCCTGCAATGCAGGAGACCCGGGTTTGATCCCTGGGTCAGAAAGATCCCCTGAAGAAGGGCATGGCAAGCCACTCCAGTAATCTTGCCCAGCGAATTCCCATGGACAAAGGAGCCTGGTGGGTTACAGTCCATGGGATAGTAAAGAGTCGGACAAGACTGAGCAACTGACACTTTTATTTTCTTAGACTCTTGGCAGGAATGTAAATTGTTGAAGCCATAGTGAAAAACAGTATGGAATTTCCTCAAAAAATTAAACACAGAACATATGAGGACTTCACTGGCAGTCCAGTGGTTAAGACTCTATGTTCCCAATGCAACGGGTGCAGGTTTGACCCCTGGTCAGGGAATTAGGATTCTGCGTGCTGCACAGCATGGTCAAAAAAAAAACACACAAAAAAAACAACATATGAACCTGACATCCCACCTCTAGGTGTATATCCAAAGGAAATGAAACAGGATATCAAAAACAGATCTGCATTCTCAATATTATTGCAGCAACATTCACAATAACCAGGATATGGAAACAACCTAAGTGTCTGTCAGTGGATAAAGAAGATGTGTGTGTATATACATGTATGTATGTATATATACATATATACACAATGAAATATTATTCAGCCAAGAGAAAGAAGGAAATCCCTAGGCAGAACACTCTCTGACATAAATCACAGCAAAATCTTTTTAAATCCATCTCCCAGAATAATGGAAATAAAAGCGAAAATAAACAAATGGGACCTATTAAACTCAAAAGCTTTTGCACAGCAAAGGAAACAATAAGCAAAACAAAAAGACAACCCACAGATTGGGAGAAAATATTTTCAAATCATGTCACTGATAAGAGATTAGTCTCCAAAATTTATAGCTCATGACACTTAATAGCATCGAAATAAACAATCCACTCAAAATGGGCAAAAGACCTGAATAAACATTTCTCTAAAGAGGACATACAGATGACCAATAGGCACATGGAAAGATGTTCAAATCACAAGTTATTAGAGAAATGCAGGTCAAAACTACAATGAGATATCACTTCATACCAGTCAGAATGACTCTCATCAAAAAAATCCACAAACAACAAACGCTGGAGATGGTGTGGAGAGAAGGGAACCCTCCTGCACTGTTGGTGGGAATGTAAATTGGTGCGGCCACTATGGAGAACAGTATGGAGGTTCCTTAAAAAAGTAAAAGTAGAACTACCATATGCCCTTGTAGTCCTATTCCTGGGCATGTATCCAAAGAAAGACGGGGCTCTAAAGAACGCATGCAGCCCAATGTTCACTGCAGCACTATTTGCAATAGCCAAGACGTGGAAGCAACCTAAATGTCTATCGACAGAGGAATGGATAAAGAAGATGTGGTGTACATACACACACACACACACACACACACACACACACACACACACACACACAATGGAATTTTACTCAGCCATTAAAAAGAATGAAACAAGGCCATTTGCAGCAACAGGGATGGACATAGAGTGTCATACTGGGTAAAGTCAGAGAAGGAGAAATCTCATACGACTCACGACATCCCTTATATGTGGATTCGAAAAAGAAATGATACAAATGAACTTACAAAACAGAAAGAGACTCACAGACTTAGAAAATGAACTCATGGTTGCTGAGGGGAAGGGATAGTTAAGGACTTTGGGAAGGTCATGTACACACTGCTGTATTTAAAATGGATAACCAACAAAGACCTATTGTACAGCACAAGGAACTCTGCTCAATGTTATGTGCCAGCCTGGATGGGAGGGGGGTTTAGGGGAGAATGGACACATGTATATTTATGGCTGAGTCCCTCCACTGTTCACCTGAAACCATCACAACATTGCTAATTGCCTGTACCCCAATACTAACTGTTTTTGGTGTTAAGAAAATTAAATCAAAAAAAGAAGGAAATCCTGTCATTTCAATAACATGGATGGATCTTGAAGGCATTACGCTGAGTGAGATAAACTATGGTATCTTTCATATGTGCAATCTGAAAATGCCAACTCAGGACTTCCCTGGGGGTCCAGTGATTAAGACTCCCAATTCAGGGTTGCTCCCTGGTCAGTGAGCTATGATCCCACATGCCACACGCCACGGCCAAATAAATAAAAGCGCCAAACTCTTTTTTTTTTAGAGAGTAGAATGATGATTGCCAAGGGCGGGTGGGTGGGGAATTTGGGAGATGTTGTTAAAGGGCACAGTCCTGCAACTAGAAGATGAATAAGCTCTGGTGATCCAATAAATGGGACAGTGATCATAGTCAACAAGACTGTATTACATCTAAATTGGTAAGAGACTAGATCTTAATTGTTCTTACCACAAAAAAGAAATGCAAAGCATATGTCATGATACGCACATTAGCTAAAACCATGGTGGTGGCACTTCCCTGGTGGTTCAGTGGCTAAAACTGCAAATTTCCAACGCAGGGGGCTGGGGTTTGATCCCTGGTCAGAGAACTCAATCCCACATGCTGCAACTAAGAGTTGCCATGCCCCAGCTGAGGACCCTGCTTGCCACAATCAAAGACCCGATATAGCCAAATAAATAAATATATACTTATGTATTTTAAAAATAAATAATAAAAAATAAAACTATGGGGGCAACCAAATTTCCATATGTAGTTGTATCAAATCAATGCATACACCTTAAACTTACATGTTATATGTAAATTTTATCTCAATTTTTAAAATTTAGAAATAAAAAAAAGAACCAGAAACAGTGAAACAGCCATAGCAACTCACTTCCTCTCAGGCAAAGACACATTCCTCAAAAGATTTCGAGAAAAGATTTTGACAAATGATGGCTGAGAGCCCACAGAAACTCATCAGCAGAGATCAGATCAGATCAGTCGCTCAGTCGTGTCCAACTCTTTTCGACCCCATGAATCGCAGCACCCCAGGCCTCCCTGTCCATCACCAACTCCCAGAGTTCACCCAGACTCACATCCATCGAGTCAGTGATGCCATCCAGCCATCTCATCCTCTGTCGTCCCCTTTTCCTCCTGCCTCCAAACCCTCCCAGCATCAGAGTCTTTTCCAATGAGTCAACTCTTCGCATGAGGTGGCCAAAGTACTGGAGTTTCAGCTTCAGCATCATTCCTTCCAAAGAAATCCCAGGGTTGATCTTCAGAATGGACTGGCTGGATCTCCTTGCAGTCCAAGGGACTCTCAAGAGTCTTCTCCAACACCACAGTTCAAAAGCATCAATTCTTCAGGGCTCAGCCTTCTTCACAGTCCAACTCTCACATCCATACATGACCACTGGAAAAACCATAGCCTTGACTAGACGAACCTTTGTTGGCAAAGTAGTGTCTCTGCTTTTGAATATGCTATCTAGGTTGGTCATAACTTTCCTTCCAAGGAGTAAGCGTCTTTTAATTTCATGGCTGCAGTCACCATCTGCAGTGATTTTGGAGCCCAGAAAAATAAAGTCTGACACTGTTTCCACTGTTTTCCCATCTATTTCTCATGAAGTAGTGGGACCGGATGCCATGATATTTGTTTTCTGAATGTTGAGCTTTAAGCCAACTTTTTCACTTTCCACTTTCACTTTCATCAAGAGGCTTTTTAGTTCCTCTTCACTTTCTGCCATAAGGATGGTGTCATCTGCATATCTGAGGTTATTGATATTTCTCCCAGCAATCTTGATTCCAGCTTGTGTTTCTTCCAATCCAGCGTTTCTCATGATGTACTCTGCATAGAAGTTAAATAAACAGGGTGACAATATACAGCCTTGACGAACTCCTTTTCCTATTTGGAACCAATCTGTTGTTCCATGTCCAGTTCTAACTGTTGCTTCCTGACCTGCATACAAATTTCTCAAGAGGGAGATCAAGTGGTCTGGTATTCCCATCTCTTTCAGAATTTTCCACAGTGTATTGTGATCCACACAGTCAAAGGTTTTGGCATAGTCAGTAAAGCAGAAATAGATGTTTTTCTGGAACTCTCTTGCTTTTTCCATGATCCAGCGGATGTTGGCAATTTGATCTCTGGTTCCTCTGTCTTTTCTAAAACCAGCTTGAACATCAGAAAGTTCACAGTTCACATATTGCTGAAGCCTGGCTTGGAGAATTTTGAGCATTACTTTACTAGCGTGTGAGATGAGTGCAATTGTGCGGTAGTTTGAGCATTCTTTGGCATTGCCTTTCTTTGGGATTGGAATGAAAACTGACCTTTTCCAGTCGGTTTTGGTTTATTTGCTTTTTACAGTGGTTCTTAACCTTGGTTGCATATCTCAGTTTCTTGTTGCTGTCATAAAAACTACCTCCATCACAGTGGCCAAAAACCACAGACAGTTCTGGAGGTCAGAAGTCTGGAGCACTCACTGGGCTAGAGCCTAAGGGTCAGCAAGGCTGGCTTCTTTCTGGATGCTGCATAGAGAATCCATTTTCTTGTCTTTTCCACTTAGAGGCTGCTTCATTCCTCAGCTGCTGCTGCTGCTGCTGCTGCTGCTAAGTCGCTTCAGTCGTGTCCGACTCTGTGTGACCCCAAAGATGGCAGCCCACCAGGCTCCCCCATCCCTGGGATTCTCCAGGCAAGAATACTGGAGTGGGTTGCCATTTCCTTCTCCAATGCATGAAAGTGAAAAGTGAAAGTGAAGTCGCTCAGTCGTGTCCGACTCTTATCGACCCCATGGACTGCAGCCCACCAGGCTCCTCTGTCCATGGGATTTTCCAGGCAAGAGTACTGGAGTGGGGTGCCATTGCCTACTCCGCATTCCTCGGCTAGGGGCCCATTACTCCATCTTCCTAAGGATTGACGCCTGATAGCATCTCTAACACTGACTCCTCCGCCTCCCACTTCCATGGTCAAAGATCCCTGAAAATACACTGGACCCACGGGGATAATCCAAAATAGTCTACCTATTTTAAGGTCAGTTGCTTAGTTAGCAACCTTAATTCCACCGGCTGCCTTGATTCCCGTCTGGTAACATACATCCAGAAACAGGTCACAGGTTCTGGGAATTAAGACATGGTCTTCTTTGCACTTCAAACAGTACCCATGCCTGGGCCCGACCCCGAGAGATTCCAAGGTAATTGGCCTGGAACATGGCACAGGCATCCCGATCTTTTTTAAAGCTCTCCATGTGGCTCTAATGATCAGCCACTGAAAACCACTGCTGTAAAGAAATAGAACATACCTACATATCTAGCACTGTCCTAGATGCTTAATATTATTTATATACCATTTAACCTTCCTGACAACCTATTTTTACTTAACCACTGTTAGAAGAACCAGATTAAGCCTAATATGGAGTTGTTCACGCCAAGTTTTCTACTTCAGCTCTCCCATTAAAGGAAGGGTCAGGTCAACCAATCAGATTGCCTGCTCAGCACAAGTTTCCTTACCTGCTCTAAGACTTCCCACTGCTCCGTATAAGTGACACTACAGCTGTTTAGCTGCTAAGTTGTGTCCGACTCTTTTTGACCCCTTGGACCATAGCCTGCCAGGCTCCCCTGTCCAGGCAAGAATACTGGAGTGGGTTGCCATGCCTTCCTCCAGAGAATCTTCCCGATCCAGGGATGGAACCCACATTTCTTATGTCTCTTGCACTGGCAGGTGGATTCTTTACCACTAGCGCCACCATACTTCAGTAAAATAAAATCACAAAACCACAACCAACCAACCAAAAAAAAAAAAAAAAAGCTTTAAAAAACTGAAAGGTCAAGAAGGCAGACTGGCTCATGACTTGAAGAATGACGTGGCAGTGAGTGCCCTGGGTTTTGTTTGTTTCCTTTTGCTTTGTGTTTTGTTTGGTTTTGCTCTATATATGCCAGACTTTGAGGAAGAAACCAGCAACCTGGAAACACCCATGATCCCAGAAAAACTCCCTTCCCTCCCACAAAAGACCTTGACAAAATCTGCTGTGTCTAACCAGAGGATCAAGAAAGGAGCAACCTGGGAAAACAGACAACCTCTGACAATTACAGCTCTACTCCAGGCAAAAACAGAGATCAAACTCTAGCCCCACCCCTAGCAGCAGAGGCTGAACAGGGAGCTTAGATCTTCTCCCCTCGCCAGGCTGTAACAAGGGGCTCAATTGCTCCCCAAGTTGTGGTGTCAGGAAGGAAGCTGGGACTTTAACCCCAACGGGGCTCACGAATGTCCTGCTCTCACTGTGGTGTCACTGGAGACTTCCACCATCACCTGACAGTAATGAGCACCTTCTCTCCAATGGAGTTGATTCTGTGTGGGTCTAATGAAAAATCAGGACTTTACCATTCAGAGGTAATGAGGTCACCCTACCCAGTGAGGTCACCCCACCCAATGTGAGAGTTGCAGCAGGGCCTCTTCCCAGCTGGGGAGATGTCAGCAGAGGCCTGCTTGGGAACCGACCCCCCTCACCCCTGCACAACAGTACTGAGGATCCGCTCCTCACAGGGTGTCAGTGGAGACTGAGTGGGGACCCTGAACTTCCAACCCCACCTAGCAGTAAAGACGTGGCAACTTTCCCTTCCCCTGTTAAGCCAGTGTCCGAGGGAGCTATTAATATGTGTGCTCAGTAGCTCAGTTGTGTCTGACTCTCTGTGACACCATGGATTTCGCTCACCAGGCTCCTCTGTCCATGGAATATTTCAGGCAAGAATACTGGAGTGGGTTGCCATTTCCTACTCCAGGGGATCTTCCTGACCCAGGGATCAAACTTTCATCTCCTGAATTGGCAGGCAGATTCTTTACCACTGCCCACTTGGGAAGCCCCCTAGTTAAAACAAGTTTAAATAAGATCCAGGGTCTCATAACATAATACCTCAAATGTCCAAATTTCAACTAAAAATCATTCATCATACCAAGAACTAGTGAGATCTCCAAATGAATGAGAGTCAGTAGATGCCCATACCCAGAGGACAGAGACGCTAGATGTATCTGACAAAGATTTCTAAATCCTTCAACAAACATGCTTCCTTGAAGCAAACAAACAAAAAAGTCTCAACAGATAAGTAGAGAGTCTCAGCAAAAGAAAATAACTTTTAAGGGTACAAAAAGCAAATAGAAATCTTAGAATTGAACAACACAATTACACATTCAGGTCCACAAGTCTAGTGGATCCCAGAATTAATTATTGTTTGAAGGAATCACAAGACAGAACAGCCAACTGATATGTCTCAGCCCAAGTTAAAGTTAATTCAGAACCAGTGGACGGGAAGCCCTAGCCAGCTTCTGGCACACTCCTTTTGAAGCAGATACGAGGCAGTTATTCTCAAGGGAATATCTACAAACCATAAGAACTTTCTTATTCTCTCTGGTTACTCAACTGGCCACTATTACAGAGGCCATAGATGGCTTGGAATTACTGGCTGTAAAGGAGGAGCTCCTGAGACTGGTCTCTATATTCTTAAGGCAACATATCCCACTACTTAGATAAATCTCCATCTCAGATTTTCCAGGGTCACCCTGAACTTGACATTGGTGACTCCATGATCCAGGCTTCCCCTCAGGATTTGATTTTGGATAGTAACCCCTGAGAGCTCCATGCTTAGAGCATCTAATGTCCTCCATCCCTGAATGCAAATCTCTGAGGTATGGGACACAGAGCTCCATTCCCAGACCTGATCAATGGCATTCCCTGATCAAAGACAACCTCCCCGGCCTTGCTAGGAATGCATCACACCCCTGGATCACAGCTACCACTGGAGGATGTCACCTCTCTACAACCACAGTGGGCCAGCGTTCTCCACATAATAAGCAACTTTCTGTGACCTTGACTGATGCAGGTCCCCAAAGCACGGTAGTCCTCAGAGATGCCATTAAATTTAAGAAAGGATCTCTATCCTCTCTGAGGAGTTATAGGATATAACGTTGAAGGCAAACAAGTCCACCTTACCCGACCTCTGCCCCCATGCTGATGTGGTCATCTGAATAAACTGTTTCATTATTGAGTATTATATTAGTCTCCTCAACCATAAAATAAGGATAATGATGATGTCTGCTTAGTGACCAAATCGCAGGAATTTTATTGGTTCCTGAATATGACAGTTTTATTGGTCTCACACTTCCATGCCTGTGGACAAAGAATTCAGAGTTACTTCATCAGTGTGTTATAGGCTGGCTAATAAATTCTGTGGAGTTTTATGACCTGTACATGAAAGGCTGGATGTTGGCTCCAGGAGGAGCCAGCAGTTTAGCCCCTTAGCCCAACAGAGGTCAGAAAATCATCAGTAAATAAATGGCAGTGAACTTCTTGAGGGCAGAGGCTGTGTCTTATTAAATATTTTATTCCTGGCATAAACCCAGTGGTTGGCACATTGCAGGTACTAAGTAAATACTCATTTAATGGATGGACAGAAATACTTTGAAAGGGATATCATTGTTACTTGCTTCCTGGAATTGCTTTTCTCTATAACCAGCCTAGGCATTTTTTATTTGCCTTGTTTTTGTATTTTTTTTGTTAACACACACTTACTGGAGAAAAAGCATCATATGACTATAAATAGAAAATGCACAAAAGTGCCTATGTCAGGTTCATAATTCAAATGCCAGATTATTCTCTTTCTTTATATAAACTAGAAGTAATCAGCACAAATTAAAGGTCCAGCCTTCATTCATAGGCAATCTCCCTAATGCTTTCAGGCAAAAAAATTTTTCTGGTCCATGTAATGGAAGTTTTTGACAATTGAGAAGTATTTTTCTTGGAGATTTTATTATTTATAAGAGGAAAGCCAATAAAAGATGTGTTTACATGTCTGAATTTATATAGATACTCACATGTTTGTAAACTGGTATTAAATCATTGCTCTTAACACACAAAGGGACTTCATAATTTAGGGCTGTGTCAAGCCAAAGATTTTAAAAGTACTCTTGCAAAATAGAAGATTTTCCCCCAGAGGAAAACAAGCATGAAAGAACCTCTCAATGAACTGGGGCTTGACTACTAAGAACAAGACAATTCTCTGAACCCCAGAGCTGGCAGGAGGCTTCTTGTGAGCAAGATTGATCAAAATACCTCTCTTCTGCCAGCAATTACTGACAAGAAAAGCAGTTAGGTTTCAAATTGTCCTTGCAGCAACCAGCAACATATTTAGACATGATACCTTTTCCCATCCGACAGTTTTGGTAGTCAAATTTTTCTTAGACTGAAATTTCAATCATAGCTTTCCTTCACATTGACTTCATTGAAAACTGGAAGATATGGACTTTTGAAATGAGAGTGTAGACCTTTCTTTCTGAGGACGGCATCCTACACTGTGAAATAGAAAAAAATCATCCATAAATTCTGTGTTCAAGGTATGAAAAAAAGGTTGCATAGATTTTATTGTTCCTGGTGTTTTGATTAAAGAACAGGCTTCCCCAGTGGCTCAGTGGTATAGAATCGGCCTGCAGTTCAGGAGACACAGGAGATGCAGGTTCAATCCCCGGGTCAGGAAGATCCCCTGGAGGAGGGCATGACAACCCATTTTGGTATTCTTGCCTGGAGACTCTCATGGACAGAGAAGTGTCGGGACCCGCGTTAGGCATTACTGACAAAATAGAGGCACGGCCCTAAACCCCCTCCCTTTGTTCCGCAGGCACGGACCCGGAATGAAGGAGTTAGGCTTTGTGATTCTGACTTGTTTTTCCCTTTCCTCGGCTGAGTTGACTGAAGAGAATATTAAGGTGCTTATTGTTTTTGAGAGGAGCATGAGAAGGCATAAAGCCTTCTGCAGCTGTGCTCAAAGAGTAATTCATAAAGTTAATCACTGACATTTGTTCAAGGACTTTTACAAAAAAAAGTGCTCCAGGGTGAGCACACAGGCCGCAGCTTGAGGCCATGGGAGGGATTGCTATCTGACGCCCATTTGTGAGAAAAGTTTATGGCAAAGGAGTTTGCTGAATTTAGGGCTTAAGAATAATTAAAATAGTTCAAAGCTAAAGATTTAAGGATTGCTGTAATGTTAGCATATTCTACTATAGCTTATAGAAATTAGGGACTTTAGAGATATTATTAGGTAGAAGCCCTTTCTAAGAAATAGTGAGCTTAGGATACTAGGGGCAAACAGGACTTAGAAAGATAAGAATTAAACTGAGGAATGTGGTATGCAGCCCAGACACTAGCATGAGTTACAGTGTATTCACAAGGACACATGAGAAAAAGTAGATAAGAGAATCGCTGAGAAAGGAACTCCTTTTGAGGGGCAACAGTGATTTCTGGAGAAAAATAAATCTGGGTCCATGGGAACTAAAAATATCAAACCTCTGACCTACTGCTTTTGTAAAAGTATAAAAGAGAATCATAAGCTTGAAATAAACAGGCAGTCCAAGTAAAATGAGAGGCTGCCTCAGTTTCTGTCGCTGACACCGCTCACCCCTTCAGCCAGGTTGAATCCCTGGCTGCTGGAGCTGGACTCCGGCAGAGAAGCCTCACAGGCTACAGTCCATGGGGTCTCAAAAGTCGGACACGACTGAAGCGACTGGGCATGCATGCATGCATGAAAGAGCGATAACAAGGTTTATATGACCATGGGATCTCTTCAAATGAATAAAAAGATTCTACAGATGCACATCAGATCAGATCAGCTTCTTTCTTGTTCTTAAAACAGCGAAAAAGATCCTTTCAGGATATGGAAACAGGAGAGCCGTCTTCAGCCTATCCACAGAGTGAGTACGCCACACCCAGTATTATGGGGTACATTCTGTGAGACTGCTCCCCAGGCGTGTGTCTGGGACCAGCCTTAGGGGAGGGAAAGAAGAGCTGCCAGGGGACTTCCCTTGTGGTCCAGTGGCTAAGACTCAGGTCAGGGAACTAGATCCCGCATGCCGAAACTGAGTTTGCAAGCTGCAACGAGGATTGAAGATCGAAGACACAGTGCAGCCAAATAAATAAGCATAAATATTTAAAATGCCACCTGGAGCAGCATCTAGGGCAAAACAGGTTTGGCCCTTAGCCTAAACCTGGGTTCCAAGCTCCGCCCCTCCATTTGTCCCCTTCTGGACACAGAGCCCCTAAAGCTTAAAGCCCTTAGAATTTCCTCAGTGATGAGAATCATAAAGTTGTCTTTTGTTATTTTAATGAAAGACCCCAAGGATGGGGGCTGGTTGCCAGGGAATCAATCAAGTGATCAGAGGATTGGAACTTCCAATCCCACCAAGGGGAGAGGGGCTAAAGATTGAACTGAGTCACCAATAACCAGTGATTTAATCAATCCTGCCTCTGCAATGAAACCCAGAAGGAGAGGAGTCATAGAGCTTCTGGGCTGGTGAGCATGTGGAGTTCAGGGAGAGTGTTTCCAGCACAAGGGGAGCTCTGCATCCCTTCCCCACCCCTTGTCTTAGGGTATCTTACCCATCGGGCTGTTCCTGAGTTACACCTTTTATAACAAACTGATGATCTTGTAAGTAAAAAATTCTTGAGTTCTATGACCCTTCTAGCAAATTAATGGAACCCAAGGAGAAGTCATTGGCACCTCTGATCTACAGCAATATGTCAGAAGCCCAGGTGCAAGCTGAACTTACAACTGGCTTCTGAAGTTGGAGGTGGGAGCAAAGGGCAGTCTTATAGGACTGAGACCTTAATCTGTGGGGTCTGATTTCCAGGTAGATAGTATCAGAATTGAGTTAAATTGTAAGACTCAGCTGGTGTCACAAAACTACTTGAATAGAACAAAACACATACATTGGAATTGGTGTCAGAATTACAGAAGTGTGGCAGGGAATATCTTGAGCTGTTTCTATTTAATCTCACTTAAGAGCAAGTTCAACAAGCTATTTTTTCAATACTTCCCCCAGCTTCCCCACGGGGTGTCTGCCAGGCCTTTGAAAGGAAGGTCATCCATAGAGACTTGCTGAAGACTGAACAAAGCCTGAGGGCATTAGTGGGCATCATTTACGTGGAGCTGTTGCCAGGCAACATGCGGGCTGCGAACCAGGGGAGAGCCTTCCAAGACGCTGATATGCGCCTTCAGTACTGGGTTCGATGGGCCCTGGGGACATGAAGCCTTCACAGATGAGCGCAGGGCATTCTAATGAATTTGAGTTGCCATGGGTGTGTGCTAGGCCTTTGTAGACAAAATAAAGACAGAGGGTTCCATGGTTTGGTAGGGATATGGTTTATAATAGGGTATGTTGTTTATCTCCTTTTTTACAAAAAAGTTTTTTCTTGATGTGGACCATTTTTAAAGTCTTTATTGAATTTATTACAATATTGCTTCAGTCCTATGTTTTGTTTTTTTTGGCCACGAGGTATGTGTGATCTCAGCTCCCTGATCAGGATTGAAATCTCACTTCTTGCATTGGAAAGTGAAGTATTAACCCCTGGATCACTAGGGAAGTCCCTATTTACCTGCTTTTCATCCCAGCTCTGCCAACAACAGAGAGGAGATCAGCATTCTCACACCCTCTCCACAAATGTGAAAATCAGAAACTCCTAGTCTCTGGGTCTGGATGCTTGGTCAGAAGACCCTGCCCTCTTGTAGCCTCACCATCTCTGCCCTGGGGAGAGAACCAGGAAATCCCAGTCTCTAAAGTCTGGGTCATAGATACAGAGTCAGTGACTTCCCCAAGTCATAAATATCCATTGGTTCTTTTATTCATTCCAGCAACATCTGCCAAATACCTTTTAGGTGCCATTTAGACAATACAGAAAAAAAGACCCAGGCTTTGCTCTCAAGTTGTTTTCAGGCTGAAATATCCTCCAGGCAAAATGGAACCCAAGATAGGATGTGGGGTTGGAGCCTGGGTGAGACGGAAGGAACTCTTTCCGCACTGACTGATTCAGCAAGTATTTACCGAACACACACTCACAGTGTGCCAGGCTCTGATCTGGAGCCTGAGGATGCAGCATGAATGAAGTGGCCAAGCTCACTGCTCTCATGGAGCCAACACTCCAGTTGTGGCAGAGCAGGGCCTGGAGAAAAGGCAGGGGATGCAGAGGAGACACACTATCAGCAAGTCAGCCAAAGAGCAAGCCACTTATTCCGTGGGTCGAGCATCTCATAGGTGCAGGGCAGGCTGTTAGGTGCTGGGATTGTAGACTAGGGAGACACCGATCCGGTCCCCAGGGGTGTTTCCACCAGCAGGAGGAGCTTGTCCATAGGCGCAGAGCAAACAGTGGGGCTGTTTGGTGGCAATCAAGCCATTCAGTAGAAATGGGGCATAGGGCATGGTGATGCGGGAGGCGCCCTCTTTTAATTATAAAATTCATCCTTTGCACAATCTGGGGCAAAGAGTCTTTCTTTGAAACTTAATATAAACCCTCTTGAAGTATTTATTGGGGTAGACATTTAGGAACAAATTGTAGGTATCAGATGAGTACAAAAGAGCATCATTCAACCTAAGGCGTGGCTCTTGTTGCCTAAAATACAAACCAAAAATAAGAGTTTCTAATACTCTAAATTCAATTCAATTCCTCCCTCCCTTTCTTCCTTCTTCCTTCTTTCCTTCCTTACTTCCTTCTCTTACCTGACCCCATTCCTAGAAATTAGTGAAAATAAAAACAAGCATAAGATCTGAAGGGGCTTTCCCGATAGCTCAGCAGTAAAGCATCCACCTGCAATGCAGGAGACATGGGAGGCGTGGGTTTGATCACTGGGTTAGGAAGGTCCCCTGGAGAAGGAAAGGCAGCCCACTCCAGTATTCTTGCCTGCAGAATTCCATGGACAGAGGAGTCTGGTGGGCCAAAGTCCATAGGGTCGCAAAAGAGTCAGACATACTGAGCACCCACGTACGTAGGACCTGAAAGTGTCAAAGTGAATAGAACTAGGATCTGCCCTCTTAGGTGTGGTCAGAAACTAATTGACTAATGTTTACCAAATGTCAGAACATTCCTGAATAAAAGGCCCTGTATAAGTTCAAAGTCTCGATAATTATTTTGATGATTACTATAATTTGTAAGACTTAGCCATAACTCTCTTCCCAAGAGGATGAAGTCAACACTTTTGGAAAAAGGAAGCAGGCCAGGGACTCTATATAAGGGGAGATGGGCTGATGGGCTCTAGGAACAAGAGCTCACTGAAGACAGGTGAGTGGTGGAACCCTGCTCAGGCCTATTTTGTATGAAAAACTGATAAACTGATAATGATTGTGAGTCTGCTGCTAAGTAAATAAGAAAAGCTGGAGTCAGAGAAAACTCAAGAATCTTGCAAGGAAAACCCAAGCTGTAAAAGATTATATAGATGATAGAATGATTTTTTAAATAATACTTACACATGTTTAGGTTTCTTTTAATTTAAAAATGTATTAATAGTTACTTTTGGATTTGTTGTTGTTTAGTTGCTAAGTTCTGTCCAACTTTTTTGCGACCCCATGGACTGTAGTCCACCAGGATTTTCTGTCCATAGGATCTCCCAGGCAAGAATACTGGAGTTGGGTGGCATTTCCTACTCCAGGGGATCTTTCCAGACCAGAGACCAAACCTGCATCTCCTGTATTGGCAGGTGGATTCTTTGCTGCTGAGCCACCAGGGAAGGGACCATGGGCAAGAGAAAAAAATGGAGAGCAGAAATACGTGTGCATTCAACAGGAACTGTGGTGGGCCAAGTGGGATGTCTTCTTTTGTGGATTCAAAGCCAAAAGACAGAGCTGTTTGTATTTTTCCAGATGTAACCCCACCCACCTTAAGTGAGGCTGCTATAACAAACTCCTGTCTTCTCTGGAGGCTGTGAAAGATCGAAGGCCAACAAGTCTAACACCATAAACTTGGCAATGTCCAAGAGTCAAAGACTGGACAGGCTTGAAGAGTCTTGGGTGGAAGAGAGACCACAATCTATTGGACTTGATTGTTGTTCAGAATAGGATATTCCTTAAGACTTCCCTGGTGGTCCAGTGGTTAAGACTTCATGCTTCCACTGCAGGGGAAGTGGATTCGACCCCTGGGTGGGGAACTAAGATCCTGCACGCTGCGTGGTGTAGCGAAAAAAAAAAAAAAAAAAAAAACTAGCATGGGATATTCCTGGGACAATCCTCAGCACTGGGAGAGAAACTTCCTGGAGTTCTCAACTCTGGAAATCCCAGATAGGGAAAATGAGGAAAGCAGGCACGAGGGCCAAAGGGAGAGAAAGAACTCCCTCCTAGATTTCTATCGACCAGGAAAGGATTTGCCTGCAGAGAGTGAAAAGAGCTTGAGCCTTCCAGGCTGGTTCCTTGCTCACCAGTCCAAATTCACTAAATACATATTTTCACAGAGCATGCCAAAATGCAACTCTGCAAAAAATGAGCTTAGAAAGCGGCTTATGTTTGACTTGAGAAAACGTGGTCCTAATGGCAGAAACATTCTCTATGTGTGACTGTCATTGCTGTTATCTTAATTTTAAGGCCTGTTGGTACATAGCAGTCTGTGGGAAATGTGAGGGAGTGTGCGAGGAGGGAGGGAAAGAGGAGATGGTAAGACATGATGCTGCTATCGGTAGAAAGGCCTGTCAGTAAGCAAGAGACCCGAGTCAGCATTAAAGCCAGGGCCAGGGTGTATAGAGAAGTTCTCAATCCCTCCAGGACCAATGGGGTGGGGCACAATGGGGCAGGGCCACCTCCATCTCCCAGCACCTTAGAATGTTAACATGGCACCTTTTCCAGGCAGGTTGGAAGGCCCCAAAGACCTGGGATGCCTGTGTTCAAGATTTATGGGGAAAATCTGGGAGAACATTTGTGGAAAATAGATGAGGGCTCTCTGGTGAGAGAAGTGCAAAGACCTTTATTTCCACTTTTTCAAGAAACATTGTTTAACTGAGGAGGAAATGGTCTATGATGCCTTACAGATCTAAACCTGCTTTAAGAATTACAAAGTGCTCAGTGGAGGGAGGGTGAGGGAAGGCCACAGGACCTAACCTGACCCCCAGGGGTGTTGAGGTTGTCAGTTTCCAGGGCACTCCCCAGTTTGACACCCTCATGCTGTCTGTCACTGTTTTGCTTTCAGGAAGGGAGAAGAGGGTTGCCATGCTTGGCATCACAAATGACCTGACACTTTGATAGTGGTTCCAAGTGGTGGAAGCCACAGGGTGTGACCAGATCAGTGCTGGGCGACCTGTGGACAGTCCTCACATACACTCCCAGTGAGGCCTCAACACTCTTTTCTGAGCACAGACTACTTTTTGGCACCTGGAAAGTTGGGTCACAGAGCTTGGGTTGCTTCACTATGCTGTGCTGACATCTCATTGTCACTTCTCGCTCCTTCCTGATATAATTGGAACAAAAAAAGAAGAAAGTGACTCTGTGTTCCTAAGTCATTGGCATGTGTGTTTACATAGTCTCTTTGCATTCAAGAGAGTACTCAACACAGACATTTAGTTCTGTAGTTGGGAAATGAGACAAGCTTTCGTATTGCAATAAAAGCTAAGTTCTTCTACTTTGGTTTCCAAGAAGAAGTATCTTTGCTCCTTGGAAAAGCAGTAAAAAGAGTAAAATACTCGGGCTTTAGCAACTGGATGCAAGCAGTGCTTTTTTCTGACGGGTCCTTTCCAGAAAGCCGGTGAGAAGCCTCTGTAAAGACACACTTTCATGAAACTATGAGCTTTTCCTGTACCTACATGGCTCTTTATTCTTTTTCCTGGGCTGGAGTGTCCTCTTTCATTCAGTGCTGGGGGCTCAGTGGCTGATTCCTGTTAGGTGACTGAATCTGAGAGTTCCTGCAGACACAGCTACGATTCCAAGTTCCTGTATCTTTCTGGTGTTTTGGACTGAGCACGACATTTTCTGCTCAACTAAGGGAAATCAAATAGACCATCTTGATATTGTAGGGAAGAAACATGAAAAGCATGGCTTTTTGTTTGTTCAAATAACTTTCTTAATACCTCTTCTTCATCTTGGGACATATTCTCTTCCTGGGTGTTTAGAAGGAACTGCCCAAAAGACTAACTTTCAAACAAAAAAGATGAAAAGAGCATTACAAAATTGCTGAGTACATATTTATACTCACAGTCTACTAGTAATGATAGTAATAATTCAAAATGATGGTAGCCAAGCTCAGCTGACCAAAGGAGATGCTGGGAGGAGCTTGCAGTGGGAGGGGTTGGTGGAAGGTGGAGGCTTTGGGGCAGGTGGCTGGCTCTTCAGGCATTCCCTGGAGTCACCAGCAAGTTGTCCTGGGTGGCATTTGTGAATTCATTTAGTAGCTACTAGGGGAACCAGGGCTCTTTATACATGAGGAAGATGATTAGAATAATGATTGGGATGAGAATGAACTTGAGAGCAAGTGGTCAATGGTGACCAGTTGTCTGATCTCTTGTCTGCCGAGCCCACTCTGAGTTCAATCCCGGACCTTGATCATGACCTGACTTCACAGGGGTTTAACCTTGCTGGCGGAAATAGCCTGTTTATTGGTATCCCCAGGCTCTGGCCCAGGTCTGTTCTTGCCTAGGCAGACGGAGAACAAGGAACATGACTCAAGGTGACCAAAAGGGTCTGAGATGCGCAGGCTATGGGCTTAGAGGAGTGGGAATGTCTTCCAGCTCCTTCTTTATTTTTCTTTTTTAATTAGAGGATAATTACTTTACAATATTATCATGGCTTATGCCATACATCAACATGAATCAGCCATAGGTATACATATGCTCTTCCCTCTTGAACATCCCTCCCACCTTCCTCTCCATCCCACCCCTCTAGGTTGTTACAGAGCACTGGTTCTGGGTTCCCTGCATCATACAGCAAATTCCCACTGGCTATCTATTTTACATATGGTAATGCATATGTAAAATGCTATTCTCTCAGATCATTCCACCCTCTCCTTCTCCCACTGTTTCCAAGTCTGTTCTTTATGTATGTGTCTCCTTTGCTGCCCTGAAAGTAGGATCATCAGTACTATCTTTCTAGACTCCACATATGTGCATTAACATAAAATATTGTTTTTCTCTTTCTGACTTCACTCTGTATAATAGGCTCTAGGTTCATCCACCTCATCAGAACTGACTCAAATGCATTCCTTTTTATAGCTCAGTAAGATTGCATTGTGTATATGTACCACATCTTTATCCATCCATCTGTCGATGGATATCTAGGTTGCTTCCATGTCCTAGTTATCCTAAATAGTGCTGCAATGAACAGTCAGATCCTTCTTATAGCAAAGACTACAGCAAGGCACTGAGGAAAGTGTAACCTTTCCTCTAACCTAAAGGAAAAAGACCCCAAGTAAGTGAAATACTAATATAAAACTCTCCTTTTGGTAATTATATTTTGAAATGAGGAGGCTACTAGGATAAGGCACAAACATCAGAAACTTCCTTTTCAAGATCTGTAGTCAGGTCACCATGTTTCTCCATGTTGAGAACCAGAGTTTCTTGGTTTCTTGAAAGAATCAGTATTCTGTAGCTTGACAGTCTGTTGAGTCTCTGTAGGCTGAGCAGCAGTCTCATAACTTTTAATTAAAAGGACAGATGGAGCACATGTCCCAGTTCAACTTATTTCATTCTGATTCCAATAATTAATTTTCTTATTCAGACATAGGGACATGGTCTGAAGGGACACTTCATTCTTTTCACACCTTTCCATAGAAACAGTACATAGTGTGATGATGACAATTGATATTTCACATCCTCAAGCTATTTTCTATTTAAAAATCATTTCAGGATCTGTGGTGCCAAGTCACTGATATGTCTGTGCTGTGGCTGCTTCTGGGCCTCCTTGTCCTTACAGGTGAGTGTGCTTCATTTTCCCAGATGACCTTGGAGATGGGAAAGATAAGCATGGGAATACAGTGGTATTTCTGATACTTAAAACTGCAGTCGAAAAAAATCTGCATTTTTTCCCCCAAGCTGTTCAACAAATCCTGGGGTTGGTGAGCCATCCACACTCTCTTCCCAGATGCCTCACAAAAGAAGGGAGTTCTCCAGAACGAGGGGTGGGCCTACAGCAGCATTGCTTGAGGCCAGACTTTAAATCTATACCATTGAACAATGCTCACTGTTCCTCTATAAAAATTCTTTCACCAAAAGTACTTACTGAATTTATTAATAGGCCATATATTTCTACAGAAGGATTAAGGTGATTTATCACTGTAAAACTAATGTAATTCAATAGAAAACGAGCATTTTGGGGATCAAGGAGATGTGATTCAGTTAACCACGGAGGCTGACATTGTTGCTATGCTTGAATTTCAGATTTGGTCCTAAGGTTCCTTGCAACTGGGGCAAAGAGGAAAAGGTCATGTTTTTTGACAAAGAAAAAGAGGAAGCATAGTATCTTAAGAGACGCATTTTTTTTTTCCTAGACCTGAAATTTAAAAATTTCTCAAATGGGGCCAGCTTTACATTTATTCCTTTCTTTCTTGACCCACCAATTCAAGAAATTAAAAAAAAAAATTTTACAAGGAATTTTGGGACTATAAGAAACTAGGGAAGAGGAGACAGATGGTGGAATAGAAGGATGTGAGCTCGCCTCTTCTTATGGAAACACCAAAATCACGACTAATTGGAGAACAGGCATCAACAGAAAATGCTAGAACCTATCAAAAAAGCTATCCTACATCCAAAGACAAAGAAGGAGCCACAGTGAGATGGTGGGGGGCATAATCTGATAAAATCAAATCCCATACATGCCAGGTGGGTGACCCACAAACTGGAAAAGAATCATGCCACCAAAGTTCTCTCACCCGGAATGAAAATTCTGAGCCCATGTCAGGGTCCCCAGCTTGGGAGTCTGGCAATGGGAGGAGGAACCCCCGGTGAATTTGCCTTTGAAGGTCAGTGGGGTTTGATTGCAGGAATTCCATAGGACTGGGGAAAACTGAAACTCCACTCTTGGAGACGGTACATAAGGTCTCGTGCACACCAGGCATCAGGGTAAAATGCAGTGACCTCATCAGAGATGGGGTCAGACTCACCTGCTAATGCTGGATGGTCGCCTGTGGAGGTAGGGGGAGCGGCTCACTGTGAAGACAAGGACACTGGTGGCCGCAGTCCTTGGTATGAGCCCTCTTGGACCTGGCCCCACCCAACAGGTGGTCGGCTCCAATTCTGGGATGTCTCAAGCCAAACAACCAACAGAGTGGGAACACAGCTCCACGCATCAGCAGACAGGCTGCTTAAAGTTGTCCTGAGCACACAGCTGTCCAACAAACTATACTCCCTGACACATCCCTGTCCACCACCAGAAAGACAAGACCCAATTCCACCCACCAGTGGGCAGGTTCCCGTCCCTCCCACCAGGAAGCCTGCACAAGCCTCTTAGCCTCATCCACCAGGGGGCAGACGACAGGAACTACATTCCTGCAGCCCACGCATCAGAAACCACGATCACAGAAAGTTAGACAAAATCAGAGAGCAGAGGAGTATGTTCCAGACGAAGGAACAAGACAAAGCCCCAGGAGAACAACTGAAGTTGAGTGAGTGGAAAGAGGCAATCTACCTGAAAAGTAATTCACAGTAATGATAAGAAAGATGACCCAAGACCTTAGAAAAACAATGGAGGCACAGATCAAGAAGATACAAGAAATATTTAATAAAGACCTAGAAGAAATAAAGAGCGAACAGAGGTGAACAGTGCAATAACTGAAATGAAAAATACACTAGAAGGAATCAATAGCAGAATAACTGAGGCAGAAGAAGAGATAAATGAGCTGGAAGGCAGAATGGTGGAAATCACCACTGCAGAACAGAATAAAGAAAAAAGAATGAAAAGAAATGAGAACTGTCTAAGAGATCTCTGTGGAAACATTTAATGCACCAACATTCACATTATTGGGGTCCTAAAAAGAGAAGAGAGAGCAAGAGAAAGGACCTGAGAAAATATTTAAAGAGACAATAGCTGAAAACTTTCCTAACATGGGAAAGGAAGCAGTAACCCAAGTCCAGCAATAGCAGAGTCTATGGAGGAATATGCTGCTGACATATAGTAATCAAACTGACAAAAATTAAAGACAAAGAAAAAATACTAAAAGCAACAAGGGAGTAGTAATAATGTACAAGGGAACTTGCATAAGATTATCAGCTGATTTCTCAGCAGAAACTCTGCAGGCTAGAAAGGCATGATATATTTAAAGTGATGACAGGGAAGAAACTACAACCAAGAATACTCTACCCAGCAAGGCTCTCATTCAGATCAAACTAAGAAATCAAAAGCTTTACAGACAAGAGAATTTGGCACCATCAGACCAACTTTGCAACAAATCCTAAAAGAACTTCTCTAGGTGGAGAAGAGAAGGCCACAACTAGAAAAACAAATTACAAATAGAAAAGCTCACCTGTAAAGGCAAACACACAGTAAAGGTAGGAAATCACCTGTACACAAATATGATATCAGAACCAGCAAGTGTGAGAAAAGGAGTGCACATATGCAGGATGTTGGAAATGCATCTGAAATTAGAAGACAGCAACTTAAAACAATCTTGTTTATATACTGCTATATCGAAATCTCATGGTAACTGCAAACCAAAAATCCACAGTAGGTACGCACACACAAAAGAAAAAGGGATCTAAACATAACATCACAGTAGAAGAGAACAAAAGAGGAAGGGAACAAAAAGGAGCTACAGAAACAAATCCAAAACAATTAACAAAATGGTAGTAAGAACATGGTGGTGGTGGTGGTTCAGCAGCTAAGTCGTGTCCAACTCTTGCAACCCCATCGACTGCAGCCTGCCAGGCTCTTCTGTCCATGGGATTCTCCAAGCAAGAATACTGGAGTGAGTCACCATTTCCTTCTCCAGGGGATCTTCCTGACCCAGGGTCGAACCCACAGACACACATCTCCTGCATTGCAGGTGGATTATTTTATCACTGAGCCACCAGAGAAGCCCTACGTATTGATAATTACCTTTAACATAAATAGATTAAATGCTCCAACCGAAAGACACAGACTGGGTGAATGAATACAAACACAAGATCCATACAGATGTTATCTACAAGTGATTCGCTTCAGATCTAGGAAAACATACAGACTGAAACTGAGAGGATGAAAAAAGGTATTCCATGAAAATGAAAATCAAAAGAAAGCTGGAGTAGCAATATTCACATCAGACAAAATAGACTTTAAAATAAAGACTGTTACAAGAGAAACAAAAGGAATTTTGGGGAGCGTATCATATAATGTGACTAGAAAGAGGCTACAGGGCAAGGAATAATGAGTAGCACAACCAACTACTATTAAGGGTATTTGTCACCAATTATAAAGATAAAAGTACACTGATTAAAAAATAAACAAGAAAATGTTGGCTTATTTAATTTTTAGTACACTCATAAAACATCAAGTCACTTCATTTCCTCATTTCTCTTAGGTTGCTCATTGAAAGTTTTTAAAGTAGTATTTATTCTAAAATACCTGTATTTTCATATGTCAACCCCATGAAGTTCTTAATAAGAAAACAGAATTTTAAAATGCATTTACATAAACCTACAACGGGTTTCCCAGGTGGTGCTAGTGGTAAAGAACCCGTCAGCCAATGCAGGAAACGTAAGAGACACAGGTTCAATCCCTGGGTTGGGAAGATCCCCTGGAGGAAGACCAAGCCACCCCAGTGTTCTTGCCTGGAGAATCCCATGGACAGAGGAGCCTGGCAGGCTACAGGCCTGACTACATGACTGAGTGACTTAGCACACAAACCTACAGTACACAGACGATGATGTGCAACAGATATACTTCCCAAAACCTGCATATCATGAAGATTTGATGACATAATCCAATTTAGTCAAAGACGAAATAAATAAAAAAGAGTAATCTAATGCGAGGTCCTTACAAGCTGATAGCAGTGAGATGATTCTGTCAAGAGGCAGTCTCCTGCTCTCTGTAGGTAACTTGTTGCTGGCTCATGTGCCCTCCTGATATGAACTATAAATTCTAGGGAATGCTTGCCCCTTCAGTGACTAGAATGGGAGTTAGAGACGGAAGGGCAAAGAGAGGAAAGGGAAGAAGAAGGAAGAGGAAGCCTGCTGCAGAGACCTGGTCCTGGACCTCACAATGAATCCTCCCCTCTTTTCTGTCTTAGGCTCCCACCTAGAAGTGTGCCCTAGAGTAGGGGAAGCCAACTTGGAGTCCAGTTTGCCAGCTGTGCCTTCACTTTGACTCTGGGTTGAGCTCTCAGGGAGATCAGGCTTCACACTGTGTGTTTCTCCAGAGCAAGCACAAGTATCTCCCCAGACTACAGAGTTAGGAGTATGAGGGAGAAGCTGAGGGCTCACCTAAGACACAAGATGAGGCCTAGCTTATGGGAACGCAGGATCTCTGCTCTGATTCCAAGATACCCACCCAGCAGCACTGTTCAGCTCCAGAGGTGTGAGGCCTATAACTCCAACTGTTCCCCAAGTCCATGGGAGAAGAGGTGAGACACTAGTTTCTGTAATCACTTAGTCGCCATACTGTAAATTTCAGAATGCTTTCCATGGCTGCGTGATTTCCACTATCACTGATTTTTGTTCGGTTATTTTTGTTAATATCACTTCGTAATGGACAGAAGTAGGATTAGAACTCCTAGTCCAGTGTCTCAGACTGGCGCTTGCTCCATTTGTAGCTTCATCGGAAAGCAGCAGTTGGGGATGCTGTGGAGACATCCGGGCCCTCCACACCCCTGGGGCATCTTGTGGCATCGGAAGGCGTCAAGGCCTGAGCCTCTGCAGTATTCATCATCTTTGTGTCCACCCTGCCTTCCTCCTCTTCTTCCTCTTTCTCTCAGAAGGTGACTCCTTTCAGCAAGGGTGTCTTCCACAGGGCTCTGACGCTTCCCTCAGGAGGCCACCCTACGCCTCTCTGTCCTTTCCCACAGTGCTGATCCTTTTGGCATATCCTTCAGGTCCCTGCTGCCTCCCACAGCCCCGCCTGCCGGAGTGGTGAAGAGGGTACTAGATGTGGGGTCCACAGAGCTTGTCTGAGTGTCTTGGTTCTGGGGCTTCAGCAAGTCATTCAGTTCTCGTGAGTGTCCCCTGGAAGTATAGCACCTACTGTAAGGTGGATGAGAGTGCTTGTGAAACCAGTAAAATAGACTAGCCGGTAAACTAGTATAGATCTTCTTTTGTCATTTCTCATTATTTCTTAAAAGTTTAAGCTCACATGCTTTCTGGGTGTCATTTTAGGGTAGAAAGGTGGGCAGGAGTGAGCGTATCTGTCAGGGAAACTCTCCGAGGACTCCTTGAAGGGTTGGGAGAACTTCTCTCTCACATTCTGTGTGTATGGGAGCTGGTTTTCCTGGGTCCCTCTGGGATGCTTAGGGGCCAATGGTGCCTGTGGAATTTCCCAGGTGGGCCAGAGCAGCCCCTGAGAGCCCAGCTGAGGAGCACAAATGCCACTTCTCTGGGCATAGTGACTCAAGTTCAAAGGAAGAGAATTACAATCTCAGGTCTAGGAATGGCCATCAGGGATTTCAGACCCAAACTTGGACTTCTCAGTCTTAGACCACTGCCCGGGTCCCTGGAGTGTATTTTCTCTCTCCTCTTGAGTTCCTGTTTCAGCACAAGTCACCTCAACATGCCTCCTTCCTTCTATGTTTGCTGTAGGAGTTCATGCTTCTGAAAGGCTGGCTGAAATTGACATGCCGTCCCTCCTGAGATATATCATATGTACTATTGGCCAGAAGTACTGCCTGGACCCTGCTGTGATCGCTGGTGTCTTGTCCAGGCAGTCTCATGGCAGCAACATCCTGGCCAATGTGGACGGTGTGGGTGATGGAGTCAGGGTGGTACAGGTAACCTGCCATCAGTCATGATATCTCATATGTCACTTCTTACAACCCAAGGGGTTCCTTCACATTTGTTAATTTTTAAAGAAAATATTTATTTATATGGCTGTGCTGGGTCTTAGTTGCAGCATGTGGGATCAAGTTCCCTGACCAGAGATTGAATCTGGGTTCCTTGCATTGGGAGCATGGAGTCTTAGCCACTGGATCACCAGGGAATTCAACATTCAAAAAATTCAACATTCAAAAAACTAAGATCATGGTGTCTGGTCCCATCACTTCATGGCAAATAGATGGGGAAACAATGGAAACAGTGACAGACTTTATTCCCTTGGGCTGCAAAATCAATGCAGATGGTGACTGTAGCCATGAAATTAAAAGATGCTTGCTCCCTGAAAGAAAAGCTATGACAAACCTAGATGGCATATTAAAAAACAGAGGCATCACTTTACTGACAAAGGTCTGTATAGTCAAAGCTACGGTTTTTCCAGTAGTCACGGATGAATGTAAGAGTTGGACCATAAAGAATGCAGAGAGCCAAAGAATTGATGCTTTCAAACTGTGGTTCTGGAGAAGACTCTTGAGAGACCCTTGGATAGCAAGGAGATCAAACCAGTCATTCCTAAAGGAAATTAACCCTGAATATTCAATGGGACTTTCCTGTAGCTCAGATGTTAAAGACTCTGCCTGCAATGCAGGAGACCTGGGTTCAATCCCTCGATCAGGAAGATTCCCTGGAGAAGGAAATGGCAACATGCTCCAGTATTCTTCCCTGGAGAATTCCATCGACAGAGGAGCCTGGTGGGCTACAGTCCATGGGACTGCAAAGAGTCAGACATGAATGAGCGACTAACACACACATTCATTGGAAGGACTGATGCTGAAGCTGGAGCTCCAATACTTTGGCCACCTAATTCGAAGAGCCAACTCATTGGGAAAGACTGATGCTGGGAAAGACTGATGCTGGGAAAGACTGAGAAGAGACAAAGAAGTGGGTGGCAGAGGATGAAATGGTTGGATGGTATCACTGACTCAATGGACATGAGTTTGAGCAAGCTCTGGGACATGGTGAAGGAGAAGAAAGCCTGGCGTGCTGCTCTATGGGGTCACAAAGATATGACTTAGTGACTGAACAACAAGATCACCAGGGAAGTCCTCCCCTCTTTTTATTTCCTTCACATGTATAGTTGCTGATGGCTTCCCTGGATCACAGTTTCACAGAATACAGAGTGAAAGGTGCTCCCTGGAGCTGGAAGAGCCCAGCCCTGCCTGAGAGATGGGACCAGCACTTCTGCCTTGCTTAGAACCATAGTTTCTTCAACCATACCCTATTCTGGATTTCCAATAAGGTGATGGTACACGAGAGAGACCACAGACTGAGTTCTTGCTCTGTTGTGTTGTAACCATGTGACCTTGGATAAATCACTTACTCCCCCTGGATCTCAGTTTCCTCATAGACAAAATGCAATCTCAGAGAATCATTATGAGGATTCAATGAAACAATGTGAAAAAGTAGTTGATATTTGGTGGATTCTCAACAAATATTGAATTTGTCTTTCCCTTGTCTTCTGTCTACACAATTCTTAGTTGTGAAGATTGATTTCATTTTTGTGCTAATTCTGACCAGTATCACTTACAACCAGATAGAACCTTTCAGGGAATTGTTGAATTCCACTGTTAAATTAACTCCGTGCTGGGGGAACTGGGATGGCAAAGATGACAATGAAGCTTTTTCCTCTGTATTTCACATTATTGTTTTAGTTGTTGAGAAACCTTTAAGTATTGCAGTCATAATTTAAGCTTTCAGGAAAACATATTCCTCAACAACCTTTAAACAGGCTACCCAAAGTATGTGATACTTGACAGTTTAAAGGTCCTTTCAAATACTTTATCTTCTTTTGATCTGGGGACTCACCCAGAAGGGGTTGGAGGGGGTCGGGGAAGACAAGTTATCCATCCTCTACAAGTTAGCAAGTGGATTTGCAAGGACAGAGTCATTGCTGCAAAGTCACCTGGGAGCTGGAAAATGCAGAACTGGGACCGAGGACAGCATTAGTGATGTTATCACCTGCGTCATTTCCCCTGCCCTGTTCTGCCTTCTTTCTAAAATCTCATTCCTGGGGAAAAGGATGCGCCATCTCCTTTGAAGATGAAGAAATAACTCCCCAGAGTCAGACATTTCTCCTGAGTATGGTGAGACGCACATGATGTCTAAGAAAAGTCAGAAATAGCTTCAGACGTTCAAATATCTGGAAGAAGAGTTACGAGTACAGACAGAAAAGCCCCTTTCTAACCTGCTGGGGGTGGGGGGAGTTGTTTGCAGCATGGGAGGAGGGCATCAGACTGGTCCCTACACTGTGGCACCTCTGGTTTCCAGCTGTGTCCCCGTCACCACTACCCCGAGGCTCTTGCCCCGACTTGTAGCTTTACTATTTCCCCTTGGGGAGATCGAAGGTGGCAATGGTTCTGCCAAAGGAGGAAGAGAGAAAAAGAAGGGAAATGAAAAATAGCCTTGATCCCAGGAAGCCGTGAGACCCACTGCCCCTCTTCCTGCAGGACCCTGGTCTTTATGTCCCACATCCTGGATCAGTGAGGCCCAGGTTTCCCGACTGACTGAAGTCCTGACTGTAAGAAGCAAAGAAACCCAGAGGAGGTTCCCAATCTAGACCCCTGACCAGTACCTGAGAGGTGCGTGTTCCCCATGGGTTGGTTTCCCAGCGTGAAATTAACAGGAATGCAATGTAATATGTTGCATCCGAATCCCTCAAACCCCAGTTGCCTCCTGAAAAATAACTCAGAAAGAGAATTTGAGTTAACTGCTGAGCACCCTGCCACGTGAGGAGCTGTGGGGTCTGCATTAACTACCGTCACAAATTCTAGGTGGACTCTGTGCCTACACGGGAGGTCCTGGCTACATCCAAAGCAGCCAGGACCTGAGCTGTGACTTCTGCAACGATGTCCTTGCACGAGCCAAGTACTTCAAGAGACAAGGCTTCGAAAACTTCAGCTCAAACCCAAGATCCCTATCATGTAGCCAGACTCAGCCGTTACACAAATAAAAGTAGCCAATGAGGCCAATAACTGTGAATCTGAGTTTGCCTGAATGTCATCAAAATAACGTGAGTCACATTAAAGAATTATTACCTGCATTTTGTGGTCTGATGTGTGTGTAAATAAAGGGCTGTGTCTCTTTAAAGGTATTTTTATTGGGCTTCCCAGGTGGCTCAGTGGGAAAGAATCTACCTGCCAAGAATCTCCTGCCAAGACACAGCAGACATGGGTTTGGTCCTTGGGTTGGGAAGATCCCCTGGAGAAGGAAATGGCAATCCACTCTAGTATTCTTGTCTGGGAATTCTCATGGACAGAGGAACCTGGCAGGCTACGGTCCATGGGGTTGCAAGGAGTTGCACGTGACTGAGCATATATGCACACATATACATGTGTATATGCATGAGTTGTGATGTGGATTTCCATGAAATGCTTCCTGTACCTCATTGGCTTGCATTGCTGGATTAGGAAATAAAAATACTAGATTCCAGTTAAATTTGAATTCCAGATAAATGACTTTTTTTTTTTTAGTCCAAGTCCTATGCAACATTTGGAACACAACCTAGACAGTGTACTAAAAACCAAAGACATCACTTTGCCCAGAAAGGCCCATATAGCCAAGGCTATGATCTTTCCAGTAGTCATGTATGGATGTGAGAATTGGACCATAAAGAAGGCAGAGAGCCAATCACCAAAAAATTGATGCTTTCAAACTGTGGTACTGGAGAAGAGTTTTGAGAGTCCCTTGGAGATCAAACCAGTCAATCCTAAAGGAAATCAACCCTGAATACTCACTGAAAGGACTGATGCTGAAACTGAAACTCCAGTATTTTGGCCACCTGATGCGAAGAGCTGACTCATTGGAAAAGACCCTGATGCTGGGAAAGATTGAAGACAAAAGGAGAAGAGGGCAACAGAGGATGAGATGGTTGGACGGCATCACCGATTCAATGGACATGAACTTGGGAAACTCCAGGAGATGGTGAGGGACAGGAAGGCCTGGGGTGCTGCAGTCCATGAGGTCACAAAGAACTGGACATGACTTGGTGACTGAACAACAGATGTTGTCTATCTGAAATTCAAATATAACCGGACATTTGGTTATTGTGTCTGGCAACCCTATCACTGATTTCTTTGAAAAAATTCATAGTTTCAAAATTTTATTGAAAACTTTTAATGAGAAAAAGGGTAAGAGGGTGGCCAGACCCATCTGGCTGGGGGGAATAGCTTTGAAACAGTAGGGAAGGTGGCAAAGCACAATTTTTTTTTTTTTTTTAAATAACATAGTCATTGGGGATATAACAAAAACTAGTTAGAACCAACTAGGTCCAAGAGTGTGAACATTTTACTTCCGGTACACCCTGATACTGGAAAATATTAAAGGCAAAAGGAGAAGGGAGCAGCAGAGGATGAGATGGTTAGATAGCATCACTAACTAATGGACGTGAATTTCAGCAAACTTTGGGAGATAGTGCTGGACAGAGGAGCCTGGCTAGCTGCAGTTCATGGGGGCACAAAAAGTCATATATGACTTAGTGACTGAACAACAAAGATCCTGAGTCTCAGTATATGCCATTCAAATATATTGGCTAAATGACATACCCCCAGGTACCATGACAGTTCGGAGGTCCACAGTAAAAGACCAAAAAGTGGGCAGTGGCCCAATTCCTAGAAATCTTTGCCTCTTCTCCAAAACAGTTGTTATAATCCTCTCACTCATTACCCTATGAAATTACACAGCCCATAAAAGCTGCTGCTGCTGCTGTTGTTAAGTCGCTTCAGTCGTGTCCGACTCTGTGCGACCCCATGGACTGCAGCCCACCAGGGTCCTCCATCCATGGGATTTTCCAGGCAAGAGTACTGGGGTGGGGTGCCATTGCCTTCTCCGCCATAAAAGCTGACCACCCCCTATTTCAGGGCCTCTCGCTTTCTGAGATGGCCCATAGTCTGTCTGTGGGGTGTTTCTCCCAGGGCCTCTCTCCCTTCCTGAGACAACCCCATGCACTGGGGTGGCTCTCACTTTTTGATACAGTTAGCATTCTGTTTATGGAATGTGTGTTTTTCTAAATTAATCCACTTCTTAGCTACCACCTCATCTCTCAATGAATTCTTTCTGTGATGAGACGTAAAGAACCTGAACTTCATTAAGTCCTGAGACCAGGTGTGTGATCTCAATTATTGGGTAGGCCAAAAAGTTTGTGGGGCTTTTTCAAATGAAAAAAAAAGTTCAAATGAACCTTTTTGGGCAACTCAATAAAAACAGTGGGTTCAAGACCGAAACTCTGATGTGCAGTTTCAGTTTCAGGAGGGTCACTTTTAAACTTTGCAACGTTATCTTAGCCCTAGGTCTTTCTGACATGTAACTTCACTTCTTCCTCTCCTCCCCTGGGCCACAGAGTCTTCTACATCCGATTTCCCACAACTCAGTTAAGCTCTCCCTTTGTTTGGGACACCAGACAGTGATTCCTCAGGCTTTCCCCGTGGCTCAGCAGTAAAGAATCTGCCTGCAAGGTAGGAGCTGCAGGAGATGTGGGTTTGATCCTTGGTCAAGAAGATCCCCTGGAGGACATGGCAACCCACTCTAGTATTCTTGCTTGGAGAATCCCATGGACAGAGGAGCCTGGCAGGCTACAGTCCATGGAGTCGGACACGACTGAAGCAACTTAGCACACACACACAGTGATTCCTCAGTTGGAGCTGCCCTCAAGGACACTGACCACACACTACACTGCTAAATTAAGTCTCGTGGTTGCACACTAGAAAACTATCAACACTTTACAGAGGGTCATTCTAGAACAACTGTCATCATTTCAACCAAAAATATTTTTTTTTAAACAACAACTTTGTCTCAGCATATATGAAGCCCTATATCAGAGGTTCTGCCCTCAGGAACTGTTAAATCACACAACTGAGTTGAGAGTAGCAGCCAGCCACACGTGCACACAAGGTACAGATGCAGGGCAGACACCGGGTGATTGTGTAAGTGTTTACCTTCTGTGCTAAGGGGAATGCAGAAGCTACTTGTGACCATCAGTGTCCCTGAACTCCTCCAGGGCTTCCTCCTTCTTGTCTCCCAACCCTCTGCCTTTCAAGACCACTCTGAAGCCTGAATCCAGCGAAGGGATTCTCACTCAGGACAAGAAGACTGAGAAGACCTCAGGAAACAGCTTTGAAGATTTCCATTTCCCTGGCACTCGGGAGGTGAACTGGGAGACACTGGCTGCAAGCCCCAATGAGAATCAGTTGGGTGAAAAAAGTCCTGAAATCACACCAAGGTAGCTCTTGTAGGCAGATTGGGTAGGGTGTCCCCAGAAGAAAAGAACAAGACTCTGAAACAGGAGGGAAGTGGGCAGGGCACAATCTTTAAAAGAATGAAAGAGCCATTGAGGATGTGACATAATCTGGTTAGAACCAACGAGGTCCAAGATGGCAGAAAATCAACTTCCAGTAGACTTTGAACCTCATTATGCGTTCACTGAAATACATCAGCAGAACGATACACTCACGGGTGACATGACAGTTCTGAGGCTGACAATAAAAGGACAAAAAGCGGGCAGTGGCCCAATTTCTGGAAATCTCTGCCTCTTCTCCAAAATAGTTGGAATAATCCTCTTACTTGTTAGCCTATGAAATTAGCCAACCTGTAAAAACTAACCACCCCACATTTCAGGGCCTCTTGTCCTCTGAGATGGCTCACACTCTGTCTGTAGAATGTATTTCTCCCAGGGCCACTCTTATTTTCTGAGACAACCCCATTCCCTGGGGTGGCTTATGACCATATGGATGGACCTAAGAAGAGGTGGCAAGAATACATAGAACTAGACATAATAGATCTTCATGACCCAGATAACCCTGATGGTGTGATCACTCACCTAGAGCCAGACATCCTAGAATGTGAAGTCAAGTGGGCCTTAGGAAGCATCACTATGAACAAAGCTAGTGGAGGTGATAGAATTCCAATTGAACTATTTCAAATCCTGAAAGATGATGCTATGAAAGTGCTGCACTCAATATGCCAGCAAATTTGGAAAACTCAGCAGTGGTCACAGGACTGGAAAAGGTCAGTTTTCATTTCAATCCCAAAGAAAGGCAATGCCAAAGAATGCTCAAACTACTGCACAATTGCACTCATCTCACACGCTAGCAAAGTTATGCTCAAAATTCTCCAAGCCAGGCTTCAACAGTATGTGAACTATGAACTTCCAGCTGTTCAAGCTGGATTGAGAAAAGGCAGAGGAACCAGAGATCAAATTGCCAACATCTGCTGGATTGTCGAAAAAGCAAGAGAGTTCCATAAAAAATCTACTTCTGTTTTATTAACTATGCCAAAATCTTTGATTGTATGGTTCACAATAAACTGGAAAATTCTGAAAGAGATGGGAATACCAGACCACTTTATCTGCTTCCTGAGAAATCTGTACACAGGTCAGGAAGCAACAGTTAGAACTGGACATGGAACAACAGACTGGTTCCAAATAGGAAAAGGAGTCTGTCAAGGCTGTATATTGTCACCCTGCTTATTTAACTTATATGCAGAGTACATCATGAGAAACGCTGGGCTGTGAAGCACAAGCTGGAATCAAGATTGCTGGGAGAAATAGCAATAACCTCAGATATGCAGATGACGTCACCCTTATGGCAGAAAGAGAAGAAGAACTAAAGAGCCTCTTGTTGAAAGTGAAAGAAGAGAATGAAAAAGTTGGCTTAAACCTCAACATTCAGAAAACTAAGATCATGGCATCTGGTCCCATCACTTCATGGCAAATAGATGGGGAAACAATGAAAACAGTGACAGACTTTATTTTCTTGGGCTCCAAAATCACTGGAGATGGTGACTGCAGCCATGAAACTAAAAGACACTTGCTCCTTGGAAGAAAGGTTATGACCAACCTAGACAGAATATTAAAAAGCAGAGACATTACTTTGCCTGAAAAGGCCCATCTGTCAAAACTATGGTTTTTCCAGTAGTCATATATGGATGGGAGAGTTGGACTATAAAGAAAGCTGAGCACTGAAGAATTGATGCTTTTGAACTGTGGTGTTGGAGAAGACTCTTGAGAGTCCCTTGGACTGCAAGGAGATCCAACCAGTCCATCCTAAAGGAAATCAATCCTGAATATTCATTGGAAGGACTGATGCTGAAGCTGAAACTCCAATACTTTGGCCACCTGATGCGAAGAACTGACTCCTTGGAAAAGACCCTGATGCTGGGAAAGATTGAAGGTGGGAAGAGAAGGGGACTATGAGGATGAGATGGTTGGATGTCATCACTGACTTGATGGACATGAGTTCGAGTAAGCTCCGGGAGTTGGTGATGGACTAGGAAGCCTGGCGTGCTGCAGTCCATGGGGTCGCAAAGAGTCAGACACGACTGAGCAACTGAACTGAGGGGATAAAGTGCTGTGCTGTGCTAAGTTGCCTCAGTTGTTTCCAACTCTTTGTGACCCTGTGGACTGTAGCCTGCCAGGTTCCTCTGTCCTTGAGATTCTCCAGGCAAGAATACTGGAGTAGGTTGCCATGCCTGCCTCCAGGGGATCTTCCTGACCCAAGGATCGAACCTGTGTCTCTTAATGTCTCCTGCATTGGCAGCTGGATTCTTTACCACTAGCACCACCTGGGAAGCTCAGAGGATATTATGTTAAGTGAATTACATCAGACATAGAAAGACAAATGCTGCATTATTTTGCTTATATGTGGAATCTGAAAAGATAAACAAATGAAAAACACAACAGAACACTTATACTAAACAATGTTGTAAATCAACTATGCCCCCAATAAAAATTTAAAAAAAAATTTTTTTAGCCCATAGAGTTATAGAAACGGATAACAAATATGTGTTCCAGAGGGGGAAGGGGTAGTGAGTGAAAAGAAATAGAACAAGGGGAGTCAGAGGTATGAAGTTTCAGGTGCAAAATAAACGAGTTGTGAGTATGAAGTGCACTGTGTGGGGCATATAGTCAGTAACTATGTACTGTCTTTGTATGGTGATACATCGCAACTAGAATATTGCATTGATCAGTATGAAATGCATAGAAATATTGGGTCACTATATTGTGTAACAGGAACTAACAACGCGTTGTAGGTTAGTTATACTTCAAAAACAAACAAATTCAGAAAAAGAGAGATTTCCAAATCTGTGGTTACCATAGGTGGGGGTGTGGTGGTAGGGGGGCCAGGATGAAGGCAGTCAAAAGGAACAAGCTTTCATTATAAGATAAATAAATATTAGGAATGTAACATGTGTGGGCATACATGCTAAATCACTTCAGTCGTGGCCAACTCTTTGTGACCCCATGGACTGCAGCACACCAGGCTCCTCTGTCCTCTACTATTTCCCAGTGTTGGCTCAGATTCATGTCCACTGAGTCTGTGATACTATTTAACCATCTCAGCCTCTGCATCACCCTTCTCCTTTTGCCTTCAATCTTTCCCAGCATCAGGATCTTTTCCAGTGAATCCCCTCTTTCACATCAGGTGGCCAGAGTATTGGAGTTTCAGCATCAGCCCTTCCAATGCCTTTAGGATGGACTGGTTTGACCTCCTTGCAGTCCAAGGGGCTCTCAAGAATCTTCTGCGGGACCATAATTTGAAAATATCAATTCTTCGGTGCTCAGCTCCATCCGTACATGATTATTGGAAAAACCATAGCTTTGACTACACGGACCTTTGTCGGCAAAGTGATGTTTCTGCTTTTTTTATATATCTCTGCAGAGAAGCGATTCTTTTCTTTAGTTTTCATATGATTAACAAAAGACTCGGACCCAGATGACAGTGTAATAAGGAATCCTATTTTTAAAAATGAGAAAAAGACAACAAACCTCAATTGGGGAAATGAGACTTTTCTTACCCAATTTAAAGTATGATAATAAACAATATTTGTGAAGATGCTCCCCTCACCCCCAGAGGGTAACTGTAGTGTGGCTACTTTGAAGCGTGACCTTATAAGATCTGGTACAGCTGAAGATGTAACTTGGCTTATTTTCTATAACTATATATACACCTGCTTAAAACAAAATTGGTAATATTCATTAGCACCCTTTAAAAACCTGCTTACATAAAGTGCTTAACAATGTCATGAATATTTCTTGTTGATAAACAAGAACACTTATTATTAAAAAGCCTCCAGCTGAGGCCTAACCTGCGCTTCCTCTCTCTGCACCTCAAGGGGCCTCTGGCCTGACTAAAGGTCACCGGAGGCCTTTGCACACACCAGACCTGAAGGCTCCCCGCTGCCAGCGAGGACGCTGCATGCTTGACCTGTTCCTCTCGTTGATCCACTGCCCACCCCCAAACTGTCCTTCTGCCCTTGATTTTGCTCCTGTGACCAAGGGGGAAATGCTAGGGGTTTCCAGTTCTCCTAGAAATGAAAACTACAGGAGGCAGGAACAGGGAGTGAATGGCAGTAGAGAAGGGCCAGGCAAAGCAGGTGGAATCTTCTGTGTTGCTATAAGCTGCAGCTGTGGGTGGAGTCAGAAGTGACAGGGAGAGAAGGTCATGTGGGACAGAGACAAGCCCTCTGCTTTCTCCCTGTCCATGTCGAGGTTACTAAGCCCCAAATCTAGCATTTTGGAGCCTCTGAACAGCGATGGGCTCCAACCTCAGCTCATCTGTGTCTGGAGCCCAGTAATCTTTTTGGCTGGGAAAGATTCAAATCCTATCATTTCCAGGTACAATTTAATTTTTAATTTGCTGAGAAAGATTGAAGGCAAAATAAGAAGTGGGCAGCGGAGGATGAAATGGTTAGCATCACTGACTCAATGGACATGAACTTGAACTCTGCAAGATGGAGTGGAGGACAGAGGAACCTGGTGGACTATAGTCCACAGGGTCATAAAGAGACGGACGTGACAGAGACTGAACGACAATCCTTTTGGCTCTCTTGTCAGTTCTGAGTCTCCAGATTAACTTTCCCACATTTTCTCCATTTCCTTACGCCTCTAATTCCACATATTTTTCACTCTCAGCACACGACTTGAACTCCTATTTCACAGAGGGATTAGGAATCGTTAGAGAGCTCTCTCCATCTTCTCCCATCAGTTCTATAAACTGGGGACTTCCCTGGTGGTCCAGTGGTTAAGAATCTGCCTTCCAGTACAGGGGACACGGGTTCAATCCCTGGCTGAGAAACTAAGATCCCACATGCTTCAGGGCAACTAAAACCTGGGTGCCACTAGAGAGCCAGTGTGTGGCAACTTACTGAGTTCAAGCACTGAAACCAGGGAAACCCCCTCGCACCACAGTGAAGAGCCCACACGCTGCATTGCAGCCCCAGCACAGCCAAAATATTGATTAATTAGTTAATAACAAAATTCTATAAATTGAACTGCATTGCTATCTGACTTCTTCCTCTCCTTCCTGCTTCAGTGGAAGAGGGGTTCCCATTCCTGCCCCAGGCCAGTCTCTATGCTTTTAAACTCATACCTTTAACATTACTTGATGACATAATGCTTCCACTCCCAACATCCTCAATACCTTCTACAGTATGTAAATATTCTGAGTCACATGAAGCATCAGCCCTAAGAAAACGGCCCCACCCAAGTCTTCCTCCAGATGCCACCCCAGCTCTTGTCTCCATCACAGGCAGAGTGAGCAATCCTGGCACATGTCTTAAAAATTCAGACTTCTCCTTTCTCCTTTTTAAACCACAAGGAAGCTTCTTTTCAAACAATTCTGTTTCTAGATGTAGTTGAATGTGGGCACCTGACCCAACCAAGGGGTGGGAGTTCTACCTTCATTTGTTTGCATGTTAATCTGAGTATTATTCCATAATATGGCTACACCACAGCTGTTTTTCCTTTTCTTCTTTTTTTATAATTTATTTATTTTTGGTTGCACTGGGTCTTCGTTGTCGCCTGGGCTTTTCTCTGGTTGTGAGAGCAGGGGCTACTCTCTAGTTGCAGTGCACGGGCTTCTCAATGCGGTGGCTTCTCTTGTGGTGGAACAGGGGCTCCAGGGTGCTCGGGCTTCAGCAGTTGCAGCTCCTGGTCTCTGGAGCGCAAGCTCAATGGCATGTGGAATCTTCTCAATCAGGGATCAAACTTGTGTCTCCTGCTTTGGCAGGCAGATTCTTTATCACTGAGGCACCAGGGAAGCCCTTTGGTTTCTTTTTTCTTTTGGTGACACTGTGCAGTATATGGGATCTTTGTTCCCCAACCAGTGACTGAACCCATGCCCCTTGCAGTGAAAGCAAGTAGTCTCAACCACAGGACCACCAGGAAGATCTGCATATACCACAATCGTTAATCCATTCCCCTGTTGATGAACTTTTGGAGTGTTGGTCTATTATGAATCAAACTACTATGAACATTCTTGTACAAGTCTTCGGGAGACATTTGTTTTCATTTCTCTTGAAAAAATACTGCAGAATGAAATGGCTAGGTCATAGAGTAGATGCGTGTTTAATTTCATTAAAAACTGCTACACAACTCTCCGAAGAAATGATACCATTTTACAGTCCAAATGCATGAAATTCTATTTGCTTTATGTTCTCACCAACATTGGACACAGCCAGTGTTTGATTTTAGTCTTTTCAGAGAGCCTGAAATGCTTTCTCATTGTGGTTTTAATTTGTAATAATTTCCTGATGTCTAATGATGTTGAGCACCTTCTTCATGAGGTTCTTGACCATTTGTATATCTTCTTTTCCGAAATGTTGGTCCCATATCTGACCCTGGAAGGCCATATAAGTGTGTCTTTAGAAGGACATGGCAGTTTACCTACCATATAGTGGTGTATCAATGCTCAGTTGCTTCAGTCGTGTCCGACTCTTTGTGACCCCATGGAGCCCGCCAGGCTCCTCTGTCCATGGGATTCTCCAGGCAAGAATACTGGAATGGGTTACCATGTCCTCCTCCAGAGGATCTTCCCAAACCAGGGATTGAACCTGAGTCCCTTATGTTTCTGATATTATCAGGTGGGTTCTTTACCACTAGTGCTACCTGGGAAGCCCCAGCATATAATGGATTAAACCTCAAGCAAGAAAAACATTCAGCAGCTCAAGCCAGGCACGAAAATATCTTGAGATTAAATTGAACTTTTTAGTGAAATGTGATCAAAAGGCTCCACTTCGGCCTTCCCCCCAGCTTCTGTTACCAAAGTGCGTTTGCCATGGGTGTTTAGGCAGCCCTTTCATTTCATAGGTTTTGAAGCCATGTAGTAGATGCCTGGCTATTTCTCTTCTCCTCCAGTCTCACTAGGCAGGCTGCAGAGTCCCAGCAATAGCCCTTGCTTGTCCTGCCATATTTCCTTCCTGGAGGAAAGGAGGCTTTATTTGTTACTTCCTGTTCTATAAGTCAATTATTCGCTACTGCTCCTGAAGTTCATGGATAAATAAACGAGCAAATGAATAAATCAACAACCAGCTAACCCATCAGGATGTGAGGACAACCCCATCATAATAACTGGAATCTGTGGGAAGCGTTGCAGTTTACAAGATGTTTTCACATATATAATTTATTTTTATCTTCAAAACAAAGTTACAGGGCATCATTATCATGTCCATTTTACAGATGAGGCCAACTAAGGCCCAGAGAGGTTAAAGGGGTGACACACGATAATCAACCTTGGCTGTTCTTAAGGATGGAGCACTGCGGGGCTTCCCTGGTGGCTCAGGTGTAAAGACTCCACCTGCCAACGTAGGAGACATGGGTTCAAGTCCTGTGCCGGGAAGACGCCACATGCCATGGAGCAACTAAGCCAGTGAGCCACAACTATTGAGCCTGTGCTCCAGAGCCTGGGAGCTGCAACTACGGAAGCCTGCACACCCTAGAACCCACACTCCACAAAAGAAAAGCCACTGCAGTGGAAAGCCCAGGCACTGCAACAAGGAGTAGCCCCCAATCTGAAACTAGTGAAAAGCCCATATAGCAATGAAGACCCAGCAGAGCCAAAAATAAATAAATAAATAAATACAATTATTAAAAAAAAAAAAAAGAATGGAGGACCATGGCTGGCATTCACAAACGGCAGCACATGGAATCAAACCTATATGTCTATAACGACAGACCGGTTCTGGGAGGGAGGTGAGTGGGGATGAAGAGGGAGAGGGAAACAGGGGAGCTTGTGATGCTGGCCTGCTTTAATTCCCAAGGATGCGACATGGCTCTTTCTTTCCTGGGTGTGATTTGAGGACTCCCTCAAGGAACACCCACCAATACTGACTTCTGGACACACACAGTGCTTCACATCCCAGCATCACGCATCGCCTTCTCCTAACTAGGAGGACATACTCCTTAAGCTTTTCTCTTGGAGGTCTCTCAACGTCAGAGGCACACTGAGGCCGCCCTGGGAAAGAGAGTATCTGAGCACAGTCACAAGAAGGAGCAGAAAGAGAAAGATTTTTAATCTGATGCTCCATCTTAAACATTCATGAAGGTTGCACATTTTTCTCCACAATAAAGGTATGGATTTTTAAATGTATGTGTTTACTGTAAAAATAATACCCCCTTTGCAACAGCGTGTGACACCTCTATGCTCTGGTGTCCCCTAGCACAGCAGTCCCCAACCTTTGGCACCAAGGACGGGTTTCATGGAGACACTTTTTCCCAAGGACTAGGATGGGGTGGGGGTATGGACGGACTTCAGGATGATTCGAGTGCATTACATTTATTATGCACTTTATTTCTATTACTATTATATCAGCTCCACCTCAGATCATCAGGCATTAGATCCTGGAGGTGGGGGACCCACCTCAGACTGGGTCATTTTTCATTTTGAGAAAACAAAATTTAGGTATTAAGAGCCCTGGTTAAAAATTAAATTGTACCTGAAAATGCTATGACTATATACTTTCGGTCATCATGACTACAATTCCGTTATCAGATTAGCCCAAGGAGAAGGAGGAAACTGGGGTCAGGAAGGAGAGGCAGCAGGAAAGAAAACTGGGAAATTCAGTGGACTCGCTTGAGGCGTCTGACTCTTGTCTCAGACCCGGACATCACAGTGACAGACACTACGACAGACTGCGGCCTCCACTGAGCCCCAGACTATGAGAGACAGTGACCAGAACCTGGATCGAAGTCTCCTGACGATTATGATTTTTTAAAAGAGAAGCTTGATTTTTCAACTTACTGTATTTGTCAGCTGTTTACATTATTTGGGAAATTTTGAGCCACTCGACACATGCAGTTTAAAAACCTCATTGGCAGTGCTCATACCTGCTCTGAGTCACCCAGCCTGACAGGGAAATCCATAATTATGGCTGAGACTAACAAGCAAGCCAGCAAACGACACTTCTTTTTATATTGTTCTTGTCCATATGAAAATGGTTGATGAACAGGGTCTTGAATTTAAATTCTGGATTTATATATGATAAAGGTCTTCGTGTGTGTGAGTTCAGTTGCTTGTTCGTGTCTGACTCTTTGTGACTCTATGAACTAGTCCGCCAGGCTCCTCTGTCCATTGAATTTGCCAGGCAAGAATACTGGAGTAGGTTGCCATTTCTTCCTCAGGGGATCTTCCTGACCCAGGGGCTGCACCCTTGTCTCCTCCACTGGCAGGCAGATTCTTTACCATTGCAACACCTTCTACTATTGACTAATTGCAAGGTAGAGAGGAAAATCAGAGAAAATTCACTTTGAAAGCCACCTTAAACACAGGATGAGTTGCATGGCACTTGTCATTTTGATGAGACCAGAAATGCAGTCCAAGTTTCCATACCTTTCTTCTCAGTTCAGTTCAGTTCACTCGCTCAGTCACTCAGTTGCATCTGACTATTTGCAACCCCATGGACTGCACCACGCCAGGTTTCCCTGTCCATCACCCATTCCCCAAGCTTGCTCAAACTCATGTCCATTGAGTTGGTGAAGCTATCCAACCATCTCATCCTCCGTCGTCCCCTTCTATCTTTCCCAGCATCAGGGTCTTTTCCAAGGAGTCAGTTCTTCGCATCAGGTGGCCAAAGTATTAGAGTTTCAGCTTCAGCATCAGTCCTTCCAATGAACACCCAGGACTGATTTCCTTTAGGATGGACTGGTTGGATCTCCTTGCAGTCCAAGGGACTCTCAAGAGTCTTCTCCAACACCACAGTTCAAAAGCATCAATTCTTTAGTGCTCAGCTTTCTTTATAGTCCAACTCTCTCATCCATACACGACTATTGGAAAAATCATAGCCTTGACTAGACTTTGTTGGCAAAGTAATGTCTCTGCTTTTTAAAATGCTGTCTAGGTTGGTCATAACTTTTCTTCCAAGGAGCAAGTGTCTTTTAATTTTATGGCTGCAGTCACCATCTGCAGTGATTTTGGAGTCCAAGAAAATACAGTCTCTCACTGTTTCCATTGTTTCCCCATCTATTTGTCATGAAGTTATAGGACTGGATGCCATGATCTTTAGTTTTCTGAATGTTGAGTGTTAAGCCAGCTTTTTCACTCTCCTCTTTCATGTTCATCAAGAGGCTCTTTAGTTCTTCTTCTCTTTCTGACATAAGGGTGGGGTCATCTGTATATCTGAGGTTATTGATATTTCTCCTGGCAATCTTGATTCCAGCTTGTGCTTCATCCAGTCTGGCATTTCACATGATGTACTCTGCATATAAATTAAATAAGCAGGGTGACAATATACAGCCTTGACAGACTCCTTTTCCTATTTGGAACCAGTCTGTTGTTCCATGTCCAGTTCTAACTGTTGCTTCTTAACCTGCATACAGATTTCTCAGGAGGCAGATAAGGTGGTCTGGTATTCCCATCTCTTTAAGAACTTCCACAGTTTGTTGTGATCCACAGTCAAAGGCCCACAAGATGGCGGAGTAAAAGGCTGTGTGCTTATCTTCTCCTGCAAGAACTCCAAAATTACAACTCACTTTCTCCTCAACCTCCCATGTTTACTCCCTCTCCTAGATCCAGACACACTTGACTCACCAACTCCAGAAGATGGTGGGAGCCAGAGGAGATCTCATTGATCATCTGGTCTCACCCAACTTTTTGACTCTATAAATGGGAAAATAGAGTCTGCACTGTTGGCTACCCCTAGCTGGTGAGTGGAATATCGGAGACTGGGAGCTGGGGCTCTAGACATCCAGGCTGGGGATATTTCTGCCAAAGGCTGCCAGAGAATTGCTATCTTGTGAAGTTTGAGAGGCAGACAACTGATTGGAAGAGGCATGAGGTCAGGGGACTGGTCATAGAGTTCCATTTGCACAGCAAGGACATTGCATGCATGAGAGTATATTTTTATTTTGGAAAGCCTGGGGACTGAGGGAGATTATAGCAGGTGACAAGGTCCCCACAAGCCCCTTCTGACAGCATGAACATAACTCACGTGCAGAGCCATTTTTGGCATTCCTAGGAAGAGATGGAGAATCATTCAGTAAATTCCTTTCAAAATATCAAAAATTACTAAGATCATCCAAACATTACTAAGAAGCTCCAATACTTTGGTTACTTGATGTGAAGAGCCGACTCATTGAAAAAGACCCTGATGCTGGGAAAGATTGAGGGAGGAGAAGGGGATGACAGAGGATGAGATAGTTGGATGGCATCACTGACTCAATGAACATGAGTTTGGGCAGACTTCTGGAGATAGCAGAGGACAGGGAAGCCTGGCGTGCCGCAGTCCACAAGGTCACAGAGTGGACACGACTGAGTGACTGAACAGCAACTAAGATCCTCACATGATAGCACTTGGGTTTAATCATCCATTGGGTCAGTAGATCGCAATGGTAAGAACTAGGCTTTAGGACTTCCCTGGTGGTACAGTGAATAAGAATCAGCCTGCCAGTGCCGAGTGCACGGGTTTGATCCATGACCTGGGAAGACTGCACATGCTGCAGAGCTGCTAAGCCTGTGGCCACAACTACTGAAGCCTGTGCTCCTGAAGCCTGTGCTCTGCAACCAGAGAAGCCACAGCAATGAGAAGCCCGAGCCCCACGGCAGAGAGTAGCCCCCACTTGCCACAACTAGAGACAGCCTGTGCAGCTATGAAGACCTAGCACAACCAAAAATAAATAAATGAATGAATACCAAAAGAATTAGGTTTTAGGGAATGTAAATTGGTGCAGCTGCTATGGAAAACAGTATGGAGGTCCCTCAAAAAACTAAAAATAAAGTTGCCATATGATCCAGCAATTCCACTTCTGGGGATATAGCCAGAGAAAACTATAATTTGAAAAGATACATGCACCCCAGTGTTCATAGTAGCACTATTTACAATAGCCATGACATGTAGACAACCTAAATGTCCATTGCCAGATGAATGGAAAAGAAGATGTGGTACATACATACAATGGAATACTACTCAGCCATAAAAAAGAATGAAATAATGCCATGTGCAGAAACACAGATGGACCTAGAGATGATCAAACTGAGTGAAGTCAGATGGAGAAAGACAAAGAATCATATATCACTTATGGATAGAATCTAAAACATGACACAGGGAATCCCCTGGTGGTCCACAGGTTAGGATTCCAAGCTTTCACTTCTGAGCGTGTGGGTCCAATCCCTGGTTGGGGAACTAAGATCCCACAAGCTGTCCAGCCAAAAGTAATAAAAATAATCAAATAAATGACACAAATTTATCTATGAAACAGAAACAGACTTCATAGACATAGAAAGCAAACTTGTGGTTGCCAAGCAGGCAGTAGGGAGTTTGGGGTTAGCAGATACAAACTATTATATGTAAAATGGGTAAACAATAAGGTCCTACCATATGGAACAAGGGATTATATTCGGTATCTTGTGATAAACCCTAATGGAAAAGAGTTTGAAAAAGAATGTATATATGTATAACAGAATTAACATGACAGTGTAAATCAACTATACTTCAATAAAATAATTTTTTTAAAAAAAGAGTTAGGCTTTAGAGGGCAACCAATCTGGGTTCAGGCCTAGGCTGTACCCCTTCCTACTACTCTACTAGGCTTGCTGTACAAGCTCAATGCATGTTAGCTGCCGTTGCTGTTGATGGAGAAGAGGCACAGTGACAAGTAGACACTGAGGATACAGTTGACTCATACTCATTTGTATCTAAAAAGAACAGCATCTACTTGAATGACTGGTAAATATCTGTGACTGGAATTATTTACTCAGACCACAGACAATGCTTTGTGTGCACACTGGTTGATTTGAGCCTGTTAGGGTAAACCACTCTCTGGGATCATTGGACCGTGGTGCCAGTACCTCTGATGCAGTAGAAGAACGTGGATTTTGGAATTTTGTGGTCCTGGGTTCACATCCCACCTTTGCCATGTCCTACACATGTAACCTTTGATAAATTGCTTAACTTCTCTGAGTCTCATTTTCCTCATCTCTAAAATAAAGGATAATACCTACGGACATGACTGAGCGACTTCACTTTCACTTTTCACTTTCATGCATTGGAGAAGGAAATGGCAACCCATTCCAGTGTTTTTGCCTGGAGAATCCCAGGGACAGGGCATCCTGGTGGGCTGCCATCTATGGGGTCGCACAGAGTCGGACACGACTGAAGTGACTCAGCAGCAGCAACACAAGGTCGTTGGGAGGATCAAACAATACAATGTCCACAGCAACCTAATGGACTGCTGCTGCTGCTGCTAAGTTGCTTCGGTCCTAATGGACGATGGGTGTCAAATAAATGCTCATTTGTAGTCTCATAACTTGGGCAAAGCTTCATAATCCACATGAGTTTTAAGCCATTTTTTAAACTGCAGAGGGCGTGGACATTAAGACCTTCATACCTGGAAGGACTGGAGGCCCCTTCTCTGAAAACAGGGAGAAGAATAAACTCAGCTCCACATTCAACAGTCCTTTCTGTGTTTTATGATTTCTTTTATTCTTTAGAGACAGCTTGAGTCTCTACCCAGTATCTCTTACCTAATTTAACTCTTCTCCCTTTCTTGATCTTTCTGCTTACTCCTAGCTGGTAAGCCCCACAGAAGCCCTGGCACTGGGAAGGCTATGAGCTGGGGCCATGGTCACTGGCGGTAGCCCATGCACTCCCGAGGGCCATCTGGGAGCAGCTGGACCCACGCCAAACCGCTTTGTACAGAGTGGCCCTGACCACGACGATGACAATAGCAGTGGAGCAGGGCCTGCACGAGTCATTTTCCTGATGGCTGGAGCATCATCCGTCAGGACAGCCCCACCCTTCTTCCCTGGAATGCAAGGCTGGAGGCCTTGTGAAGGGCTGACTATTCTACAAACCAGAGATGGTTCCGGGCGGCAGCTAGTGCAGTGGGCTGAACAGAGATCAGCTTTTCCCAGGAGGTGTGGCTGCTCACTGCCAGGGAGCCTGGAAGTCGCTAGACTCAGGGCCTCTGTCTTCCCTGTCTCCTGCCCAGTCTCCCTCACACCTCTGTTCATCTGGGGGATGAATGAAAGAATGTGTACAGTCTTCGAAACTTCTCACACTGGTGGCAGGACCCGTGTCAGACTCTCCTCCCCTCTGGGAAAGGTACTTTGCCCAGGACCTCCCTGGTGGTCCATTGGTTAAGAATCTGCCTGGAAGGCAGGAGATGTGGGTTCCATCCCTGGTCAGGGAACTAAGATCCCACAAACTACGGGGCAACTAAGCCCCTGTGCCAAAACTAAAGAGAGGCCTGAGTGCCTCTCAAAGACCCAGTGCAGACACATGTGAAAAAAGAACATCCCTTCCACTTCCTGTTTCTGGAGCTGCACAATGGGCTCCATCTCTTCCTACAAATCAGTGAAGACAGTCCATTCTCGAAGCAATGTTCATCCCTGGCCAAATTTTGTTTTCACATTTCTTCAGAAGTTTGGGAAACCAGTACCCATATTTCTAGTCCCTGGCTTTTCACTGACATCTCAAGAGCAGGCAGACACTCTTAGATTCGCTTGTCAGAGGCAGAATTGGAGCAAAGAGCCAAAAGGACCATGTGACCGTGGAATGAAGAACAAAGAGCAGGAGGCTTAGCATTTCAGGTAAACAATCCAAGAGTGGCAGCTGCTAGTATTTCCTATTTATTTATCTTTTTAGGGCTAATTATCTGTTTCTTGTTCTCACATTCAGATGTTTGCCTAGCACAACTTTAGAAACCCAGAAACAGTCCGCCAAATATATACCTCCAGTACAACTTGGGGGTTCATTAGATTAATTGATTAATAGTGGTTAATATATGCTTTTAAATCCTTTTATTAAAAGGGCCACCTAAGCCCTGAGTACCATTATAATCAGGCCTAATGAGGTCAGTGGTTTATAGAGAGGGCTTTAAAGCATATATAAAGCTCCTCCCAGATCGGAGGTACAGGATGAAGGTGAGAGAGGCAGGCAAGAATGCATGCTGGTGTTTAAAAGCTCCTCCACAGCACAAGAGCTGCACTGAAGGCAGTGGATTGAAGCCAGGAAGACGGAAATTTGCTAATGGATTTTCAAACTTAAACCAACCTATGTTATAGGACCAAGGCCACCACTGTGTAAAGTCCTGACGGGTTGCTACTGAGTTCAGAGGACCTTCTCAAAGAGAGACGAGAGATTTTTCTCTGCAAAGTCCCAAACCAGGTTAGTCCTAGCTTTATTGTGTTTGTTTTTCAGTTGGAGTATAATTGCTTTACAATGTTGTGTTAGTCTCTGCTGTACAATGAAGTATATCAGCTGTAAGTATACACATATTCCCTCCCTATTAAGCCTCCCTCCCCAACTACCCCCCACCCCTATCCCACTCCTGTAGGTCACAGAGCGCCAGTGAGCTCCCTGTGCTATATAGCAGGTTTCCACTAGCAATCTGTTACACATGGCAGTGTATATATGTCAATCCTAATCTCCCAATATAGCCAGTATGGAGAACAGTTTGGAGTCCTAGCCTTGTTATATCTTGTAAAACACATAAGCTGCTTTTTGAATGAAACCAAGAACAGAGCCCATGGAGGAAGAAATGGAGCACAGCAAACCTCTTCTGAGTCATGGTCTCAAAGGTTCCTCTTATCAAAAGTGGTTCCTTTTGATTTTCTCAGGAAACTAGTACAAGAATAGGAACAAAATTGTGGTGTGACCTTGTTTGGAGATGGATGGGAGTGTGTGTGTAGGTAGCATATGTAAGTAGTTGTTCATAGACTCCTGTGATGATCAAGAGGGGTGGAACAGGAGGGTGGGAGGGAGGCTGAAGAGGGAGGGGATATACGTATACCTATGCAGATGGTGACTACAGCCTTGAAAGAAAAGTTATGACCGACATAGACAGCATATTAAAAAGCAGAGACATTACTTTGCCAACAAAGGTCCATCTAGTCAAGGCTATGGTTTTTCCAGTGGTCATGTATGGATGTGAGAGTTGGACTATAAAGAAAGCTGAGCACCAAAGAATTGGTGCTTTGGAACTTTGGTGTTGGAGAAGACTCTTGAGAGTCTCTTGGAGACTCCATGACTGCATGGAGATCCAACCAGTCCATCCTAAAGGAATCAGTCCTGAATATTCATTGGAAGGACTGATGCTGAAGCTGAAACTCCAATACTTTGGCCACCTGATGTGAATAACTGACTCATTTGAAAAGACCCTGATGCTGGGAAAGATTGAAGGTGGGAGAAGAAGGGGATGACAGAGGATGAGATGGCTGGATGGCATCACTGACTCAATGGACATGAGTTTGAGTAAGCTCTAGGATTTGTTGATGTACAGGGAGGCCTGGCATGCTGCAGTCCATGGGGTCGCAGAGTCGGACATGACTGAGCGACTGAACTGAACTCACCTGATGACTGATTTGGGCTTCTTTGGTGCTCAGAGGTAAAGAACCTGCCTACCAAAGCAGGAGAAGTAGGTTAGATCCCTGAGTCAGGAAGAGCCCTTGGAAGAGGAAATGGCAACCCACTCTAGTATTCTTGCCTGGGAAATCCCACAGACAGAGGAGCCTGGCGGGGCTACAATCCATGGGGCTGCAAGAGTTGGACATGTCTCAGCGAATAAACAGCAACAACATGGTTGATTCAGGCCACTGAATAGCAGAAACCAAAACAACATTGTAGAGCAATTATACCCCAATTTAAAAATAAATTTTAAAAAGATGTTCATGGGCTCATGTCAGTATGAAATCTGGTTAAAATGAGTTGGGAGTTGGTGCTTAGGATAGAGAGTGATTCAATGAACTGAGTCTATGAGAATAATATCTTGGACACAAAAAAAGGGCACTGAATTGAAAAGAAACTTTTTTAAGAAAATCAAAACCAGTTTCTTTAGGAAACTTTCAAGTTTTAAAATTAACCAGTTTCTCTTTTGAATCACCACAGGTGCTGTAGGATACGAGCCACCACCTACCATGCTATCTTTTGCCCTGTTTGGGGGCCTATTTGTCCTCATTGGTAAGTCCTTGTTTGACATTTAGCACTGTTTGCAAGATGTCCACAAAAACATCTAGCCCCATCCAGCCCAGTCATAAATCAGAAATGGTAGTGATTATATGTCATGGGGTTGGGGGTGGGCTCTCCTGACAGGCCCAGCCATGAATCAGCTGCTTATTTCTATAATTAAGAGTGTTTTCTTGCCAAGCAAGTGGAGGTGTTATCGGTAGGAAATTATGGAACAGTGCTTTGTGAGGCAAGACATATGAGGAGAAAACTGTCAATTCCAGACAGTAAATAAGAGTTATATGAGTAAATAGAAAAAATTCTAGTCTGGGAGGAGTTTAGAAGAAAGAGTTCACATTCAGTCAGTATGATGCGACCAAAAAGGCATTTGGGGAGATACACGCCAGTGGAAGTGCTTCTCAGGCGGCACTTGGTAAAGAACCCACCTGCTGATGCTGGAGACGAGAGGCAGGTTCCATCCCTGGGTTGGGAATATCCTCTGGAGGAGGGCATGGCAGTCCACTCCAGTGCTCTTGCCTGGAGAATCCCATGCACAGAGGAGCCTGGTGGGCTACAGTCCATAGGGCTGCAAAGAGGCGGACATAACTTAAATGACTTAGCATGCACGCACAGAGCTTTTGTTTTTCATTTTTTTAGAATGGCTTTTTCTCTGTTTGATGTAACTTATTTTATTATAGAAATATTCATAAGATCAAAACATACTTCAAGAGTGGAGTGGGGAGGTCAGTTAAGAGGCTGAACATTAAACCAGGCCAGCCATGATGCTGGTTTTGGCTACGGTGTTAGCAGATGTGATGAGAAGTGGTCAGATTCGGGATGTGTGTTCTCTGTCTGCACCCTCACTCTCAAACCCCATGCTTCAGTTTTTTTTTAATTAATTTATTTTAATTGGAGGCCAATTACTTTACAACCCATGCTTCAATTTTACATGTAATCTGTGTCGTGGGACTCTGTCCATTCATTCACTTATATGTATTTCACACACACCCTGTAGGCACGAACACTATAAAACACCAAGGGCCAAGAGGGGAGTCAAGGCGATGCTCCTGCTCTCTGCCTCACATGGGAATCCACACAGCTTAAAGAAATGTAAGGGCTTTACTGGTTTATGCTGCTTCTATAATCTAGATAGGCTTTCTCAGCATCCCGAGCTTACTTGATAGTTTCACTCTCTGCCCTTTTGGTTCATTTTTTAATTCCTTTTTTGCCTGTTTGTATATGGGAGAGAGAATATTATGCCTGCATTTTTTATTTGTTTTGATGAGTTTGGCTTTTTAAAAATCACATACTTGTGAAGAGTTAATCTTTAGAGTTGCTTTGCTTTCCTTTGAAGATAAATATTACCTAACCTATCTGCCTACCAATGCAGGAGATGTGGGTTCGATCCCTGGGTTGGAAAGATCCCCTGGAAAAGGAAATAGCAATCTGCTCCAGTATTCTTGCTGGGGAAATCCCATTGACAGAGGAGCCTGGAGGGCTATAGTCCATGGGATCACAAAAGAGCCAGGCATGATTTAGTGACTAAACATTTGCAAGGAAGAGTTCCATTGACTTTGTGCCTAATTCTAAGGAAGTCTCTAGAATTTATACTGTCTAGTTGATCAGAACTGATCTATGGGAAAAGGGTAAAATCTACCTCTCTAGTGAAAAACACCATTCACAACACTAAGTGCAACACAGGTTTTCACAGCAAATGTTTTAACAAATATAATTTGTTACAACAAAAATTGTGGTCTTAAGGCACAATTCAGCCATCCTCGGAGAAGGCGATGGCACCCCACTCCAGTACTCTTGCCTGGAAGATCCCATGGATGGAGGAGCCTGGTGGGCTGCAGTCCATGGGGTCTCAAAGAGTCGGATATGACTGAGCGACTTCACTTTCACTTTTCACTTTCATGCATTGGAGAAGGAAATGGCAACCCACTCCAGTGTTCTTGCCTGGAGAATCCCAGGGACGCGGGAGCCTGGTGGGCTGCCATCTATGGGGTCGCACAGAGTCAGACACGACTGAAGTGACTTAGCAGCAGCAGCAGCAGCAACAACTACTAGAAGAGACTTTTCAACTTATAGACAAGCTTCTTATCTTCTTCAGTAAATAGAAACTCACTTCATAATAACAAAATAAAAAATAAGAATAGATTTAACTTAAATTTAATGGTAAGTTAAATTTTTATTTCCAATTTTCTTAATCAGACTTAGAAAATCAACTTCACAGAAAAATGATATCAAATTACTATTTTAAGTGAATGATACCCTTCTTTCTTTAAGCGAATGATACTCTTCTTTCTTATCTTCCTAAACAAAAGCCATTATGAATTCAGATGTTTACATTTCCAGAAGCACTTGTGTCTTAAAAATTTTCTCCAAGTTTTTACTTAAAACTCTATTGGCAGTTTTCATTGTGATGAAGATTGTAGCAAATGTTTTTGAGACCTATAAGAACTGATTGTCATAATACTTTGAACAAAGTTTAGAATTAAGGGTAGTATTCAATTTTTTTAAGGTTGGACTAGAGTGGGAAGAGGGAATCTTCGGTTCGGTTCCATCTAGTGAGCCATTCTGGGGTCTTGGAGAGGGGTTTGGGAGGATTAAGCCTATGGCTTTGCCATTGGTTTAGTAATGCTCATAAGAGCAACTCGAGCAGTATTTCCTCGAAGGTTTCATGTGAATTATCATTCTGCCCTACAGGCACTTCTAGGGGCTCACACTCCTTTACTCACACAATGAGTCCTCGCCTGCACTTCCGCCTGTACCATGGCTGCTACGGAGACGTCATGATCATGGAGACCCCTGGTATCCCCTGTGATAACACCAGGATGATTGCCTGCGGTGAGTGTAAGGCCATGCAAGCATCTGGCTAGCCTCCTTTCATCATTTTCAGATTCTTTCTTAGGAAGTAGCTTAATTTTGAGAAGTTCACTTTTATAGCTGCATTATCAAAATTAAAAACTAGAGGAAAACAGAATCCCGACCCATCTAACAAACTTCTTGTTTTCCCTTCATCCTTTCCAAACCTGACCCAGATGTGTTTACTTCTACATAGTAAAATGTCCATTTCTGGCTGTTTTCCATCTGTTGCTGGGTTTGTTTCACGTTACAACACAAGCATCTTGGGCAAGGCTCCCTTATGTCCTCTCCTGGTCTTCTGTTCCAAAGACTCTTCACGTTGTCTCAGTATTAGCACGTCAGAGTTTGAAGCAACTGCAAGGTCAATCTAATCCTACCTTCCCAATTTACAGATCAGACAACTGAGCCTTAGCAAGGAGGAAGGACTTCCCAAGGTTCCAGGGCTAGGTAGCAGCAGAACCAGACTCAAACTTAGGTTGGCTGACTTCATGTCCAAGACTTCCCCTCTTGCACCAAATGTGGCTGAAAACAGAAGAACAATAAAGAAAGCGGAAGTGATATCTATCTGGGCTATGGACCTTTCCGGGTTTATGCAATCAGAGATCAAAAATGTCCTAAAATGGCTGTCCCAAGCCTGAGGGGCTACAGTCAGGAGCTGTGGCTTACTTATTAAACTGAAAAAGAGTTCTCTTATGAAGTGGAGAACACCATTTATTTTCTATTGACTCAGGCATCCGTGGTTCTGAGATGTTTGCTGAGATGGATTTGAAGGCCTTACAGTCTTACCAAATTCTGATCAAAGAAATTGGACTACGGCACTGCGTGGACCCTGCTCTCATTGCAGCCATCATCTCTAGAGAAAGCCACGGTGGAACCATCTTGCTGGATGGCTGGGACCACACAGGACTTAAATTTGGCCTGATGCAGGTACTCAACCAGAAGCTTTTCATCAGCCCCACTCCATCCTTCCTGACAGATTATTTGCATCTATTTGCATTTATCCTAGGCTTTAAAACACTGGTACTTGCATGGTTTCTGCTGGTAATTTTGTAACATGTCAAGATATACCAGTTATTTGATATCTTTTTAAAAAAGTATCTTACGGGTTTTATGACTACAATTTGCAATGAATACTATGCAATATACTTAAATTGAGAAAATCTCATAAAAAAAGGGCACTATTACCAGTATCCACTTGAGGTTCATGAAATAGTAAATTTCATCCATGTAGATCAAAACAATATAATGAAGTCCTACTTGAACCAAATTGTTCGTTAGACAATTTGGAGGAAGGGGACCCAAATTTTCAGAATATTTGCTTCCAGGCTTTCATTATTTATTTATTTTAAAATTCATATTTAATTATTTTTTGGCTGTGTCACACAGCTTGTAGGATCTTTGTTACCTAACCAGGGATTGAACCTGGGCCCCAGAAGCGGAGTCACCAAATCCCAACCACTGGACCACCAGGGAATTCCACCAGGCTTTATTTTGAATGGTCTGAGAAACCCAGACTTCCAGTCTCCCTACTTAGAAAAAGATATTTTTGACTTCAAGTATCTAGATTTTGGGTGCTCATTATTTGTTTTAAAACAACTTTTTCCTTTATGTATTTGTTAATATTTGAGTGCTTATTATGCCACACCCAGTTCTCCCAAATCTTACTTTGTTTTTCAGACTCTCTTTCCCGTGAAAGAAAGGACATTTAGAATTGATTCTGTGGAAACAGAGAAAAGGGGCAAGGCGGTGCCCATGACCTTGAACATAAGGAGTAGAAATCAGGACAGCAGAAACCTGTGTTGCTCCATTTAGATGCTGACATTCTTATCTGAATTTTCTAGCTTGATAAAAAAATTCATCATCCTGTTGGTACCTGGGATGGCAAAGAACACCTTTTGCAGGCTGTTGGGATTCTCACAGACAGTATTAAGGCAATCCAGAAAAAATTCCCCAGCTGGACTGTGGCTCAACACCTCAAAGGTAGGCCAGATGTGTAGTGCTTTGTTTAGAAGAGCGGTGAGTGAGAGAGCCCTGAAGGCCGGGTGTGCCCTGGGTATTCCTGGGCCTATGCACACCAGGGCAGCACTGGCCCTGGGAGGAGCCTGAACGCTCTCTGAAGCACTGAGCTCCCTGGAGTGGTCTTCTTTTCTGCTTGCATTCCCCTTCTGCCAGACGTTGGGGTTCCTTTTACATCTCTCCTTGGTTCTCCTTTTTAAAAAAACATTTACCTATTTATGGCTGTGCTGGGTCTTCGTTGCTGCATGCAGGGTTTTCTATAGTTGTGGCAACTGGAGGCTACTCTCTAGCTGCAGAGCACAGGCTTCTCACTGTGGAGGCATGGTGGCATGGCTCTAGGCATGCGGGCTTCAGAAGTTGCAGCACATGGGCTCAGTAGTTGCGGCTTGGGAGCTCCAGAGCACAGGCTCGGTAGTTGTGGTTCACAGGCTTAGTTGCCCCTATGGCATGTGGGATCTTCCAGGACCAGGGATCAAACCCGTGACCCCTGGCTTGGCAGGGGATTTTTAACCACTGGACCACCAGGGAAGACTTCTCATTGGTCCTTGAGCCAATCATTGGTCATTGAGTGATGCCCTGAGAGTTAGTGTGATTGTTTTAAAGAACACGTTTGCCTTTCTCTGATGGGTTTTCTTCCCCTGGTGCAAGAAACTGTTGCTCACTTTCTGAATTGCTGGAATGAACGTTCACCCCGTGAGCATCCTCAGTGACAGCAGGGCTTTAAGCACCATGATGTGTCCAGGGAAGATGCCTTCTAGGCTGATCACAGACCACCTCAGGTTCAGCATTTCCCAGACTGAATCAACTCACTTTGTCTGCTCGCTCAGTCGTACCTGACTCTTTTCGATTCCACGGACTGTAGCCCACCAGGCTCTTCTGTCCATGTGCTTTCCCAGGCAAGAATACTGGAGAGGGTTGCCATTTTCTTCTCCAGGGGATCTTCCCAATCCAGGGATCCCACATGTCTTGCATCTCCTGCATTGGCGGGTGGGTTCTTTACCAGCTGAGCCACAGGGAAGCGAATTAACTCACTAGCCTCCCATTATACATTTGCTTTATCTTCTGTATTCTCTGTCTCTGTGGAAGGCACCATAATATACCCAGTCATCCTGGCCAGAACAACCAGATTGTTTTCTGAGGTTCCCTGGTTCCTTCTCCTTTTACATCCAACCACACCTCCTACGGACCCATCGTATGCAAGTATCTCTCTCCTTCCACACTTTACAGCCTGATTTTTGAATAAACAATTTCTATATTCTATGTCAAGGTCCTAGGAGGCAGGGATCAAGGCCAGGGGTCTTTTTCTCTAGACATCCAAGCAGAGCACGGTTATGTTAAACACATGAGTAACTACTGAAGATTAACCTTCTAGGGTATACAACATACACATGCATACTGCACACATACCCCTACAAAGAAATGAGTGTGTCTCGGGCATCATTGTGCAGTGTGCAAGTCGGTGTGGCACCCATCCTGGTGCACAGTAGTTGCTTAAAAACATTTATTGAATGAATGAGTGAATAAATGAGTTATTGAACGACTGAGGCAATGCTATAAGTATTCTCAGAGTGAAGATTGGTAAAGAAATGAGAAGCAAATCTGACTTTTGCAGCAAGAAAACAAAAGCCTCTAGAAAAAGAGAGACAGAAGGAAAGCAATCTGGAATCTTCTCAGTGACTCTTGAGGAAGTAGATCCTCTGAGGAGGAGAGGAAGGGGAAAGAAGATCTGGGACTATGCTTTTGGAGATTTGCTCATAGCTTACTTCTGTTGAAAGTTAATTTTTCAACCCGAACCTCTGGTTTCATTTCAGGTGGTCTCTCAGCCTTCAAGTCAGGAACTGAAGCCATTGCCACCTCCGCAGACATACAGGCTGACTATGTCAATGATGTTTTAGCCCGAGCTAAGTTCTATAAGAAGCGTGGCTTCTAGACAAAGCTGCATGGGCGAGCCAGGTTGGTAGGTGCTCATATGGCCCCTCTTTGAGGATTTGATAAGGTTGTGTTGTACCCAATGCTGGCAAAGGAATGGCTGCATTTAAGACAAAAAATTCATTTCCTACTCTTCTTCATGCAAATAAGCATAAAAAAGGGAAAATCCATCCAGTTCACATTATGTTTCCCATGAGATATATATAGATATATGCATAATTACTGTGCAGTAAAAGTGAATATCACAGTAAATGATGTATTCTTACCATATTCTTAGGAATAAGTCTACCTATTTCAGCAGGGCCTCATTTTAGCCCACAATTTTTGTTTTCTTGACTACACCACACAGCATGTGGGATCTTAGTTCCCCGACCAGGGATCGAACCTGTGCCCCCTGCAGTAGAAGCACAGTCTTAACCACTGGACAACCAGGAAGTCCTAGCTCATGATTTCAATGCCCACATACTCCCTGTCTTACCAGAATTACTAATAAGAAGAGAGCCTGACCTGAGCCTTGGACCTCCTCCCAGCATCTGCTCAAGCCCCTAGAGCTTTGCTTGTGAGGGATCCCTGACTCATAAGCCAACCTGGGAGACGGTAGAGAAACCCTCGAATTCCCAGGGTGGAATCTGAGCTCCCTGGGCACCTGAGAGCCAACCTCAGCAAAGCTAATCCTCCTCAAGGACCGCATCCCTCAGGCCCACTCCTGTCTCCTATGTCTTCTTCCTCTTCTTTGATGAAGATCCAGGGACTGGCTTCTCTTTTTTCCTTTTTTGTCAGTAGTTGCTGCCATATGCTCTTTCAAGGGGTCCATTCTCCACAAAATGTGGCCAAAGATAAGCATATTGAGCCTGAATTTGTTATGGTTCTTTAGGTGCAAGTAAAAGCCAATCCTCGAAATTTTAAGCAATAAAAGGAAATTACTGCAAGGCTATCAAAAGGCTCACAGAGCCAAAGAGAAGATCAAGGACAAGAAGAGAAACCGGGCAACTCTGGACTCTGGGTAGCAGGAACCAGTTGACCATGCTTTGTAGCAGCCTACTGCATGAATGAACTAGTGCGCTCACTGCATAGATGAACTCCAATGCCTTTTTCTCCCATCCTTTCACCATTCTGCTTCACTTTTATCATCCCAGGGGAGAGACTCTGATGGACTATCTTGGATCACATACCTACGGGCTGGCTGCTTTGCTTTTTGGTCTTGCCCAGACCACCTACCATGGAGAAGAGACATTCCTCCTGGAACCTCAGGCAGAGTGCGGCTTTTACTTCCATACTCAGGAGAAAACACCAGTAACGTGTTGGATTGTAAAGTTCTCAAAGTCCCTGCCAATGTGGTCCCTGCTGGGCCTTTAGCTTCCTTCAGAGATGTTTGATGAATGTTTCTATGCATCACTTCTTTTTCTAAGGAAGAATCAAAATCATACCCACCTGACTTCCCTGGTCCAGTGGATAAGAATCTGCCTGTCAATATAGGGGACAGGGGTTTGATCCCTGGTCTGGGAAGATCCCACCTGCTCTGAGACTACTGAGTCTGTGTGCTGCAACCGCTGAGCCCTTGTGCCTTACAGCCTGTGCTCCACAGAAAGAGAAGTCACCGCAACGAGAAGCCCTTGCACGGCAACAAAGAGTAGCCCCCTCCACACTGAGACTAGAGAAAGCCCTCGAGCAGCAACCAAGGCTCAGCACAGCCGAAAAAAAAAATAACCGCCTACATCTGAGCCCCCCTGGACAAAGCCCGGTAAACCCTTCTCTGCTCAGTGATCTCTCAACCCTGCCTGAAGATGTGACCCAGGCAGAACTGGGACCCCTGTGTTTCACTGGGGCAGAGCCAATAGTGTGGCAGCCCTGCAGTATACAGGCCAGCATCTTCTATGATCAAATGAGGACCATGCTGTATCAGCTGTTTAATATTTTGATTATTATCTCTGCATATAGGCAATCCAGGACATTCTTTAGACATTCACTTTGCTCAAGAATGAATTCTTCTGTGGGGGAAAACACAAACATGTTCTCCATTTAACTGCAAACTCCTTCAATGTCACCACTAAAGCAATAAAGTACACCCAGGTGAGATCATTTCAAAATAAGTTAAAAACAAGAAACAGTATGATGACTTTTGACTGAGATACCAGATGTTGTAGAGCAGAGTCCATATTTAAGGTGTCTTAGTTTGGTTACCACAGAAGTAGACCCTGACCCTGACCCTGACCCTCAGGTGCAGGTGGTTTATTTGAGTGGTGCAGGGAATGCTGGTATGAAGTGGCTAGGGGATACAGGGAAGGGAGACAACTCATCAAACGTATGTCATCAAGCCGGCTACCACAGTGGGCACTGGCGTTTGGTCCTCCAAGCAAACATCAAGGAACTGTACAAAACACACACTGCAGAATTATTAATATTACATTCTAGGGACAAGGAGCTGGGGTATTTATGCATCAACTTCCAAGAGCCATTGACCAAGTATCTGCCTGTTGAGGCGAGAGCAGGTTAATTCTTTGCCCTTCTGGTCTGCCGTGCCAACTAGGCAGTGTACTTACCTGCACTTCCAAGGGAAGGAGGCCGTAGATGCTGACATGCAGATCCTGGCAGTTGTAAATCAACTGAAATCCTGAAATGTCTAGGGACACAGGAAGGCCCTTGCCTGTGTATAGGGCACTCTCCAGAAAACCTCTCTTTCCTCCCTCTAGCCTGTGCTGTTGCTTCAGTCGTGTTCAACTCTTTGTTATCCTATGGACTCCTCTGTCTATGGATTCTCCAGGCAAGAATACTGGAGTGGGTTGCCATGCCCTTCTTCAGGGGATCTTCTCGACCCAGAGACTGAATCCGTGTCTCTTATTTCTCCTACGTGTTCAATCACTGGTCAGGGAACTAAGACCCTGACCACCTCCCTGACCCCAAAACAAAGCTCACAAATGCCTGAAACAGAGGCTGGCTTTAGTCAAAGGAACACAAAGGAAGGCCTGGCCAATGAGGGAGACAAAACACAAAGAACAAAACACAGATTAAAGTGTGAAAGGAATTATGCCACGTGGACATTCCTGCTGCTTGGGTTCACTCAATACGTTCCTCAGAAAAGCTATGCCGTTTATTTTTAAGATGAAAGGTTAAAACATGGCTGAAGCTTTAAAAATGTGAAGAGCAGAAAGGAATGGGGAGACGTGGTTTCTGATTGTGCCTTTGAGGTTAAAGAGCCTGAATGCTTTACAACAGGGGTCCCCAACCTCCAGGACCTAGTGCCTGGTGATCTGAAGTGGAGCTGATGTAATAATAGAAATAAAGTGCACAATAAATGGAATGCACTTGAATCATCCTGAAGCCACATCCCCACCCCCAGTCCGTGGAAACATTGTCTTCCAGGAAACCGGTCCCCGGTGCCACAAAGGTTAGGGACCACTGTTTTACACGCATCTGCAGTCTCTGGCATCCTGAGAAGGGCTGCCACCGGAATTGCTTGGGTGTGAATTGGGTGTGAATTGCTTCTCATTTCTGTTCCACTTGTTTATCTTTTTTGCTGGTTGCCTGGGGTTGAATTCCTATTTGATTGAGAAGCTCAAATTTAACAGCAGCAAAGAGTAGCAACACCACTCCAGTGCTTGACTTTGTCAAATCCATTTTGAGTGTAATTATCATTGAGGAAAAACAGCTTTTCTCATTTTTTAAAGAATGAAATAAGCTGCTGGAGGCTGTTCACTGTAATTTGAAACTAGCAAAACCATACGGAGCCATGACTGTCAGCATCCCATCTTATCTGTTTGCACATCCCAAGTCAATGTTGTGAAAATCAACAGGTTTGGCTTCCCTAATTCTCCATGCGGCTCTGTTCCTAACCGTGTCTTCTCCTCTCCTAATTCTCGTTCCCACTATGTCCTTCACTCAGTCCCTCACACTCATGGTCCTTCCCTCTGCAGGACCTGTGCTCCTCCACCTGTTCCCCAGGTCGTCTGCCCCTTCTGAACTCTTAGGTCTACACAAACATCTTCATTTCCTAAGGGTCTTCCATGGGCTTGGCGTCCCCTCCTGCTGCCTCTATTCCCAAGCCTTCCGTCACTACTTCCTGCCTTTTTCCCGTACTGAATTCTAAAATTAAGACAAAGATATGTTACAAAGTGAACTCTCGGTCAAGGTATTTCAAAGATGTACTGCTTCTGACGTAAGGAACTAGAGCCAGAGAATCTGGATTAGCCTTTTCACAGGTGAAAAACAAAAATTCCTTATTGCTTACAGCTTTGAGGAGGTTTTTTGGAGTCCTCTCTAAAGAAAAAGAGTTCCCTGATCAGGTATCCTTTGAGCTTTGTGTCCATGGATCTAAAATTAAAATGATCAGATAAAAATTTTGTTCCAACATGTGTTCCTATCCTTTATTAAAATAGAAAGCATACTAATTAGGTTAAATTGGATTATGCACACACATTTTTAGTTTCATTTTCTTGCAAAAATATAATTAACGGATCTTAGGATTGTCCTGGGTTCTGGAATGTTTTGACAAGAGTATCTTAGGGGAAAAAGATACATCTTTAGTGCAGTACAGTTCTGAAGGTATTGCTGTGGGGTTTATGAGTGAACAAAACACAGTTTTCCTCACAGTTGCACAACATCGTGGTGCTTGTGAAGACTTTCCTATATGTGCAGTGCATGGGTTGTTTTAGTTTCTATTATCTTTTTAGCATCTGTCTCTGCTCTTATTTACAGAGCAGTGCTAAGAGATAGGGTCTATTACCATGCTGTCTCTTATCCTTGGCATTCTTTTAAGACAGGTGAAGAGCATGAGACTCTATGGATGGTTCTGGGCCTTGGGGTCTTCTCAGGGGGATCTGGGGAAAGTATCCACACTATGGAGATCTGTGGAGGCCTTAACTATCATCACCAGGGAAGACCTCTGAAAAGTCCTGAGGTCTAGTACCCCCAGTGAGAGCAGAGTTGGAGGGGGAAGTTGTGAGAGTCATGGGTATCTTCAGAGTATGGAAGATGCAATCTGAGAGGAGAGAAGCCTTCTGCTCAAAGGGCAAAGGGGTGAATGTCCACCTGAGAGTGTGTTTCAATAGCAGCTTTATATGCAAAGTGTACATTAGTACCCTTATTAGTAAAGGTATTACTCATTGAATACTGAACAGTGATGGCAAATTAATCTTATTCTATAATGAGTGTACTGTGTATGTGAAAGTCGCTCAGTCATGTTTGACTCTTTTCAACCCCAGACTGCAGCCAGGCTCCCCTGTCCATGGGATTCTCCAGGCAAGAATACTGGAGTGGGTTGCCATTTCCTCCTCCAGGGAATCTTCCTGACTCAGGGGTTGAATCCATGTCTCCTGCATTAGCAGGCATATTCTTTATCACTGAGCCACCATGGAAGCCCCCATAATTGACACATAATACTGTGTAAGTTTAACATATACAGCACAATGATGTGATTTACACATTTTATTAAATGATCACAATGAATTTAGTTCATGTCCATCATCTCATGATGACACATTAAAAACAAAAAAATTTTAACTTGTGAAGAGAACTCTTAGGATCTACTCTCTTACAAACTTTCAAATATATCATACAGCAGTGTTAACAAGTTATCACATGGTACATTACCTCCCAGGATTTATTTACTTATAACTGGAAGTTTGGGCCTTTGCCTATGGTAACCACAAACCTGATCTCTCTTCCTATGAGCTATTTCTTTCTTTTTTTTAAGAGTCCCCGTATTAGTGATATCATACACCATTAGTCTTCCTCTGACTTATTTCATTTAGCATAATGCTGTCAAGGCCCATTCCTGTTGTTGCAAACGATAGAATTTCCTTCTTTTTATGGCTGAATAATATGGGGCTTCCCAGGTGGTGCAGTGGTTAAGAAGCGGCCTGCCAATTGGAGACATAAGAGACAATGGTTCAGTCCCTGAGTCAAGAAGATCTCCTGGAGGAGGGCATGGCAACCCACTCCAGCATTCTTGCCTGGAGAATCCCAGGGACAGAGGAACCTGGAGGGCTACAGTCCAAAGGATCACAAAGAGCCAGACACAACTGCAGTGATTTAGCATGCAATGCTCATCATACAACCACATTTTGTTTATCCATTCAGCCACTGATGGATACTTAGGTTATTTCCATGTCTTGGCTATTGTAAATAATGCTCCTATGAACATGGGGGTACAGAAGAGACCCCCAGAGACAAAGCGGGAGTCTAGCTGGGGAACAAGATCGTGTATCTGAGTGTGCTCTGGTGGGGGCCGGAGGATGGTCCAGAAAGACTGCAGTCCAGGGGCACAAAGGGCTCTGGTGGGAAAGAGGTGGGACTAATGACAGAGAAGACCTTGGTGGCCAAGACAGGAAGCCAGAGGGGATGAGGCAGAGTGAAGAGGACGAGTGATGATTAGGAGGACACAGTGGCTAGGGCATTCTGGAGCAACGTGGTGAGGGCAGCCGTGGGAGCAGGAGATGCCAGTGAGAAGGGAGCGGCAAAACAAAAGCCAGTGATGAGGTGGGAAAGTGTGGTGGGGCAGGACCCACCGGTGAGAAGGGAGACAATGAGCAGAGCCTGGACAGGTGCAGTGAGGGAAAACGGGCCTGTGGAAGGCACTCCAGCAGAGGCTGGGAGACCTTGTAGGTCCACTGAGAAGGTGGAGGCTGGTGTCAGGGAGGCTCAGAAAGGGCTGTGGACACTGAAGTGGGAACAGTGGAAGCAGCATCTTCTCCAGGCTCCTCAAACAGCAGAATGCCAGCTCTGGGAGATTCCACATATGTACATGCATGAAGACACCTCACAGCCAGATACTGACATGCAGTTGTTGACAGTGGCCCTTATCGGGGACATCCTTGGGAATGCGGTGGGCAGGACACAAGCCTCAGACAGGGAGGAACAGGGGCAGGGTTTCCTGGTGGGGGCAGTGGCACCTGATGGTTACTCCCACCCTGTTCCCTGCACCCTGTTCCTCACCCCCATGGCTTGATCTCAGATTCTCTTCCCTAGAGATTCCCCTCACATGTCATGCCAAGCCATCCTGAGGGCCTGGAATTGCACCAGCCATGCTGGGAAAAGGAATACAGAAAGCAGGGAAGTGACGGATCCCCCTGCACAGAAGAGAAAGGAAGACTTGGACCACTTGAGTTTCTTTCTGGCAAGTTCTCCAAGCAGAGGAACCAGCAGACTGGGTTACCTGCAGTGAAGCTAGGAGCAGAGATACTCTAAAGAGGTGGAGGCTGGGTGGAATGATCTTAAGGAGAGATCCTAGCAGCTTAGACCCTGAGAGCAACAAGAATTAGCATCAGGGGACTTCCCTGGTGGTCCAGTGGAATCCACCTTGCAATGCAGGCGACTTGGGTTCAACCACTGGTCAGGGAACTAAGATCCCACATGCCATGGGGCAACTAAGCCCACGCTGCAACTCTTGAGCCCAGGCAATGCAATGAAAGACCCTGCAAGACACAACAAAGTGCCCCAACTAAGGCCTGACGCAGCCAAAAAAAAGAATTAGCATTGAGAGTGCTGGCTCGACACAGACCCAAAGACACACCTGGAGCTTGGTAGGTTCCCTTTACTGCATCTCAGAAAAAGTTCTTTGGGAAGGACTTTACAGGATTTGGCTTTTATTAGACAATTTTGATGAGTGTTCAAAGAAGCAGGGGTTGCTCAGGATTGGACGCTGTCAGGAAAAAGAGACGGGTCTATGACTGGTGTCTTCATTAATCTCATCTAGAAGGTGAGAGGGAAGAAGTGAGGCTGAAGCTGTGTGACAAGGAGCAGCAGCCCCCACGTTACCCAGAAGAGGGGAATGTTCAGTCAGTTTTCTGGCTTGAACAATGTTGGTGTTTTCATCTATGCTCAGACATGATTACACAATGAGCTTGTTTTTGTCTTGATCCGTCAGTCACAGATGGAGAAGGAAATGTCAACCTACTCCAGTATCCTTGCCTGGAGAAGCCCATGGACAGAGGAGCCTGGTGGGCTACAGTCCATGGGGTCACGAGAGTCGAACACAACTTAGCAACTAAACCACCATCAGTCACAGCGGCTTTATCTGATGTTGGTGATCTGTGAAATCGCTCCAGCTCCTAGACACACCAAGGTGTGATGGTTCCAAGCCAGCTCCTGACTGTCAGAGTTGTTTTTCTCTAATGATCCTCCTTGGCCAAAGACCTCCTTGGACAAAGTCAGACCACAGGCATGAATCCACGACAGCCAGATTTTTCACTTGTCAAGAGTTTGCTGATTCAGGAAATTCCCTGGGGCTCCAGCGGTTAGGACCACTGGCGGGGGCATGGGTTCCATCCCTGGTTGGGGAACTAAGATCCCGAATGCCGTGGGGTGTGGCAAAAAAGAAAAACAAAACAGGAAAGTTTGCCAGGTGAGACCAGGAAGATGTCCAGAGGGCACAGTCTTTATTGGACCAGAGCTAATGGCCCCTCTTCTGTCGTAGGATGAGTTGCTGAGTCATCTGATGTGACAATGACTGCACAGCAGCATTTAAGATTTTGGACAGGATACAAGGACAAAAGATAGAAGGCAGGAGGAGAAGGGATGACAGAGGATGAGATGGCTGGATGGCATCACCAACTCAATGCGCCTGAGTTTGGACAAACTCCAGGAGGTAGTCAAGGACAGGGAAGCCTGGTGTGCTGCAGTTCACAGGGTTGCAAAAAGTTGGACACGACTTAGCAACTGAACAATAACAACAATGACCAACCATAACACAGGCAAGTACCAGAAACCAAAGGATCATGAGTCTTGTGACAAGTCTTACAAAGCCAGGGTCCCAGATTATAAAACCCAAGCAATGAAAACACTGAAGACACCCCAGAATCCAGCAGGGCCCTTTAGAGAATCAGGTGTTTTATTTATCCTTATATCCACAGTTGTGCATGCCCTGTAGTATATAAATACAACCAGAAATACACCGCCTCACCCCCAACCACCACCAGCTGAGAGGAAATCAAGGTGTTCAAAGGGGCTTTGAACATCCTGTCTAGTCTTGTCAGAACTGCATTGCTGGCAGGTAGGATGTGCAGTGGAAAAACCTTCAGTGGTATCTTTAAAATTACCCTACCAGCGCTGGCCCAGTGCTGCTGCTGCTGTTCCTCTGCCTCTGGGTAATATCACAAAACATACTTGCTAAGTTTCACTTTTTATTATGTCCACCTCCTCACATATAGAAAAGCACTTCAAGGCTCTTTCATTCTTTGTCAGTTTCGTAGGGCTCCTGTGATGATCAGCATTTGTTTCTAAAGCATCATGGACTAACTCCAAATCAGCTACCTAGCCTATCGGTATAAATATTTAGTTTTGTTACTGGGCAGATCTGGGAGAGGGCATTGAATGGATATAATGTTTTAAATATTTTTTAAAAAAAATATTTATTTATTTATGGATGCACTGGGTCCTTGTTGCTGCACTGGGCTTTCTCTGGTTGTGGTGAGTGGCGGGCTGCTCTTCACTGTGGTGCTCAGGTTTTTCACCATGGTGGCTTCTCTCGTGGAGCTCGGGCTCTAGGGTGCTCAGGCTTACTTGCTCCGTGGCATGTGTGATCTTGGACCAGGGATCCAATCCATATCCCCTGCACTGTCAGGCAGATTCTTAATCTCTGGACCAAGGAAGTCCAAATGGATATAATTTTTGAAGAAAGCTTATATTTCAAGGGCAAATTTGAGTCTGATAACCCATTTAAAATTTAAAATGACTTAGTAATTTTTAATTTTACTAAGTATGCATAATCTACACACACAATTAAATCAGAGTTATTCAGGGGAGTCTTTAGAAGGTCAGTTTAGGGTATGGCTAGTTCCCTGAGGCAAGCAACTGTGGGCTGTCCCTTTGTGGGAGAGGGAAGGAGGTGGCTGGGTTTAGAGTGGCAATATTGGACAGCGATGTGTGAAGGAACAGCACCAGTTTACCAAGGTTAGGTGATTATCTGAAAGATGCCAGGGGTTTACTGTCAGTGGGAGTCTATATAGCACAGCATGGGAAGCCATTAAGATTAATGGAGACCCAAGAACTAAATCAACTGAAGTTTTCATACTTTTATTATTGCTGCTGTGGTTCTTAGACAAGGTGGATACACATCTTGGCTACTGGAGGTGAAGAAAGACTGAAATAAGCCAAGAGCCTCTGGTGATTTCCATTTAACTGAAGCTGTTCCCTAGTACCTGTTCAGACTCATAATAATAAAGGGAGTGGGGGCAAGGGGAGAATTTTTAATTTCAGAATAGTGGAGAAAACTTCTATAAGATATTTTTATGGTACCAGTCTTTGTGTCCAAGGACTATGTTTAACTTAAAAAATATATTCACTGAAATGTATGTAATGGACATATAACTAACCTAGGAAGATCAATTCCCCCTACTTTTTATTTTTTGTTGATATTACTTTTTAAAAGTAATTTTGCCCCCATAGGTAGATTTATTTTACAGGAGACAGGGATCAAGACCATCCCCAAGAAAAAGAAATCCAAAAAAGCAAAATGGCTGTCTAAGGAGGCCTTACAAATAGCTGAGAAAAAGAAGAGAAGTAAAAAACAAAGGAGAAAAGGAAAGATAACCCATTTGAATGCAGAGTTCCAAAAAATGGTAAGGAGAGATAAGAAAGCCTTCCTCAGTGATCAGTAAAAAGAAATACAGGAAAACAATAGAATGGGAAAGACTAGAGATCTCTTCAAGAAAATTAGAGATACCAAGGAACATTTCATGCAAAGATGAAATGGTGTGGACCTAACAGAAGCAGAAAATATTAAGAGGTGGCAAGAATACACAGAAGAACTCTACAAAAAAGAGCTTCACGACCCAGATAATCACAATGGTGTGATCACTCACCTAGAGCCAGACATCCTGGAATGTGAAGTCAAGTGGGCCTTAGGAAGCATGACTATGAACAAAGCTAGTGGAGGTGATGGAATTCGAGTTGAACTATTTCAAATCCTGAAAGATGATGCTGTGAAAGTACTGCACTCAATATACCAGCAAATTTGGAAAACTCAGCAGTGGCCACAAGACTGGAAAAGGTCAGTTTTCATTCCAATCCCAAAGAAAGGTAATGCCAAAGAATGCTCAAACTACCGCACAATTGCGCTCCTCTCACACACTAGTAAAATAATGCTCAAAATTCTCCAAGCCAGGCTTGAACCATGAACTTAGAGATGTTCAAGCTGGTTTTAGAAAAGGCAGAGGAACCAGAGATCAAATTGCCAACATTCGCTGGATCACTGAAAAAGCAAGAGAGTTCCAGAAAAACATCTATTTCTGCTTTATTGACTATGCCAAAGCCTTTGACTGTGTGGATCACAACAAACTGTGGAAAATTCTAAAAGAGATGGGAACACCAGACCACCTGACCTGCCTCTTGAGATATCTGTACACAGGTCAGGAAGCAATAGTTAGAATTGGACATGGAACAACCAACTGGTTCCAAATAGGAAAAGGAGTACATCAGGCTGTATATTGTCACCCTGCTTATTTAACTTATATGCAGAGTACATCATGAGAAATGCTGGGCTGGATGAAGCACAAGCTGGAATCAAGATTGCTGGGAGAATATCAATAACCTCAGATATGCAGATGATACCACCCTTATGGCAGAAAGCAAAGAACTAAAGAGCCTCCTGATGAAAAAGGAGAGTGAAAAAGTTAGCTTAAAGTGCAACATTCAGAAAACTAAGATCACAGCATCCAGTCCCATCACTTCATGGCAAATAGATGGGGCAACAGTGGAAACAGTGTCAGACTTTTTTTTTTTTTGGTTCCAAAATCACTGCAGACGGTGACTGCAGCCATGAAATTAAAAGACGCTTATTCCTTAAAAGGAAAGTTATGACCAACCTAGACAGCATATTAAAAAGCAGAGACATTACTTTGCCGACAAAGGTCCGTCTAGTCAAGGCTATGGTTTTTTCCAGTAGTCATGTATGGATGTGAGAGTTGGACTATAAAGAAAGCTGAGTGCCAAAGAATTGATGCTTTTGAACTGTGGTGTTGGAGAAGATTCTTGAGAATCCCTTGGACTGCAAGGAGATCCAACCAGTCCATCTTAAAGGAGATCAGTCCTGAGTGTTCACTGGAAGGACTGATGCTGAAGCTGAAACTCCAATACTTTGGCCACTTTGATGTGAAGAACTGACTCATTTGAAAAGATCCTGATGCTGGGAAAGATTGAAGGTGGGAGGAGAAGGGGATGACAGAGGATGAGATGATTGGATGACATTACTGACTCGATGGACATGGGTTTGGGTGGACTCCGGGAGTTGGTGATGGACAGGGAGGCCTTGCGTGCTGCAGTTCATGGGGTCACAAAGAGTTGGACATGACTGAGCGACTGAACTGAACTGAAGGTAGATTTAATCCTAGGAATTTTTTTCTTTTTGATCTGATGGTGAATGGGATTGTTTCCTTAATTTCTCTTTCTGATCTTTCGTTTTTGGTGTATAGGATTGCAAGAGATTTCTGGGTAGTAATTCTGTATCCTGAAACTTTACCAAATTCATTGATGAGCTCTAGTAGTTTTCTGTTAGCATCTTTAGGATTTTCTATGCATACTTCTTTTCCAACTTGGGTTTCTTTTATTCCTTTTTCTTCTTTGATTATCATGGCTAGGACTTCCAAAACTATGTTGAATAATAGTGGAGACAGTGGACATCCTTGTCTTGTTCCTGATCTTAAGAGGAAATGCTTCCAGGTTTTCTACCATTGAGAATGATGTTTGCTGTGGGTTTGTCGTATATGGCCCTTATTATGTTGAGGTATGTTCCCTCTGGGCTTCCCAGGTAGCTCAGTGGTAAAGAACCCACCTGCCAATGCAGGAGACTTGGGTTCCATCCCTGGTTTGGGAAAATTCCCTGGAGGAGGAAATGGCTATCCACTCCAGTATTCTTGCCTGGGAAATCTCATGGACAGAGGAGGCTGGCAGGCTACAGTTCACTGGGTCAAAGAGTCAGACACGACTGACTGACTGAGCAGGTACACATGCATTATCATTAACTGAAGTGATCAATAATTTTTTCTCCAAACAATGAAGAAAATTAGAGGACAGAAAATGAAAAATTGTTTGGCTATTTTTTTTCTCCAATCATTTCATATCATCTTACTACTTTCAAGGGAAAAAGAAATATAAGTAATCTTAATCAAAGGCATTTCATCATTTGTCACTAGATTGCCATGCTAAGCAATAAGGGTAAAATTTTTATTTAGTGATTAATGTTTTGTATCTGTTTCTTATTTGGAAACTGTCCAGACTTCCAGTCTTTTTTTTTTATTTTTGGCCGGGCTGCATGGCATGTGGGAGCTTAGCTCCCTGACCAGGGATTGAACCTGCGCCCCCTGAAGTGGAAGTGTGGAATCTTAACCACTGGACTGCCAGGGAAGTCCCCCAGTCTTAATTAAATAATTATTTACCTAAGATATTAAAGTTGAGAAAAGTTTTAATGTATAAAACAGATTGTGACATGTATACTATAAAAAAGGTGACAGATGATTTACACAGTAATTTAGACCCTTGATATTTTTATCAAGCTATGTGCTTGAAAGTCAATACTTAATACTCCTCAAAATATAAGAAGGGAAGAATACCACCTACATTAAAAAAAGTCTTTTAAAAATTTTTTTAAAGAAAAACAAGACAAATAATGTCTTCATCGAGATTTCTTTTCTTTTTGTTCTAAAGTATCTCCCAAACACACAATTTTGCTCATGGCAAAAGCTTCCTAAAGTGGCCAGTGCAATTCCAAACTTTGGTGAAACTGTGACAGAATGGTAAGCATACTATTAACAGTACTGTTATCAAGAAAAGATGAAGAAAACAGGTGTTTGGACTGAAAGAGGCACCATTTAGATTGAGAAGACCCTGGGAACTGGAGAGGCTCTTAAAAAGATAGTACTTAGGTAACTTTATCTCCCTTGAGCCTGACCAAAGGGCCAATGGTTTCACCAAGGACTGGCCAGACAAACCTTGTGAAATAAAGCAATTCTCAGAGACACAAAGACAGGGGAGAAGTCCCTACAAAGTGGCTCAGATGGTAAAGCATCTGCCTGCAATGTGGGAGACCCTTGTTCGATCCCTGGGTTGGGTAGATCTCCTGGAGAAGGAAATGGCAACCCACTCCAGTACTCTTGCCTGGAGAATCCCAGGGACGGAGGAGCCTGGTAGGCTACAGTCCAGGGGGTAGCCAAGAGTCGGACATAACTGAGAGACTTCACTTCACTTCACTTCACAAGGTTTGAAATGATGGGAGGCAAAGGAGTATGAATCTCGGGATTCCCCTTGTCCAGCTTGAGGATGGACTTGACCAGGCTTGGCATATCAACTTCATGGAGGCCCCCTGATCCCAGCCCCTGGTGGTCATGTCTTTGTGGAACTTCCCTCCTCCTCGATTGTGGGCTGGACCCATGACTTGCTTCTAACCAGTGGAATGCAACAAAGGAGATAGAATCCAGATGACTGCATTTACATGATAACCTAAGAGGTAGCACCCATCTTGCTGGAGTCTCTCACTCTGATGCTGCTTTTAAAGAAGCAGCTTGCCTTGATTTTTATAGCCACGAGGAAATGAATTCTGCCAACAACCTGGGAGAGCTTAGAAGCAGATACCTGTTCTGTCAAGGCTCTGACAAGAGGCCAGTTTTGGCTGATACCTTTTTTGTAACCTTGTCAGACCCTAAGTGGACTAGCAAGCTAAGCCATGCCCAGATGCCTGACCCAGACAAACAGTGGGGTAATGAGCACATGTGGTTTTAAGCGGCTGAGACTGTGGTACTGTCACACGACAACAGAAAACAAACGCTCTAGCCTGTGCTCATCTCCCAACAGGCTTTTACTCTTCTGGACAATTTCATTTCTAAACATCCAAATGAAGATTTAGATATTTTCCTTTAGTCAGGCATAGCTAAGGTTAAAATAACTTATCCAAACTTTGTTAGACTCTTTGGGTAAAAATTAACCAATGGTCCTCTCCCCATGTAAAACAGTATTAGCCCACTAAAAGATGGGAAAACATCAGCAGGGGCAACTTTCATATCCACAACTGGCCTCAAGCTAACTCCAGCATGGACAGCTTCTGTTGTGGCAAATAGGTATCTCTCCAGTTAGAATGGGGGATTTCCCTGGCTGGGGGGATTTCCCTGGTGGCAAAGATGGTAAAGTGTCTGCCTGCAATGTGGGAGACCTGGGTTCGATCCCTGGGTCGGGAAGATCCCCTGGAGAAGGAAATGGCAACCCACTCCAGTACTCTTGCCTGGAAAATTCCATGGACGGAGGATCCTGGTAGGATACAGTCCATGAGATCGCAAAGAGTTGGACACGACTGAGTGACTTCACTTGAACCAGTTAGAACCAGCCCTGTGAAGTTAGTATCCTTCCGCTTTATATCCTCTCCAGGCTATATATGTACCGGATGGTCAGTAATTGTGGAACTGAAACTGTGACTCCTTGAAGTTTATTAATTCATGGATCTGGCTTCACTTCAGGCAGCACTTCTGCTTGATGCCTAGACTTTGACAGGACAGACACAGGACCACAGGCAGTGAGTATGCCAATGTTACTGCTGCCTGAGCCAGGTTTTAGGAGAGTTGAAGGAAGGAAAATAAAGGGCAATAGAATTCCGAGTCTTCAGCATCATCTTTAGTTATCAGTTGCCACAGATCTCCAAGTACTAAACCTCTCCTAAAATTCTTACTTCTCCCCACCCCTACAACTATCTGAAAAGGAAATAAAGGAAAGGAAATAACTTTCCCTATAGAATTTGTCCCTTCTCATTCTTTTTTTAAATAATAAACCTCAACTGTTGGCAGAGGTTTCTAAGAATTCAAGGAATATCAATAAAGTTTAGGCCAAATGAGATTTATAACTAGAAAATAGATACTATTGGGTGTTAAAGAATAGAATGAAGCCAAGTCCACATATGAACTTATAGAGATGACAGCACACAGCAATCTGTCAAGCTATACCCGGTATCTAATGCCTCTGGCTGAATCTCTGTTCTCCAACAGAGCAGACTAAGCTCCTTTAGGGCAGGAACCACATCTGGTCAGCTCTGGATTTCCCCAACACATAACACACTCTTTACTCAAAGGGCTACTTATAGGCTCTGTAACAACCTAGAAGGATGGGATGGGGAGGGAGGTTCAAGAGGACATATATATACCTACGGTTAATTCATGTTGATGTTTGGCAGAAACCAACACAATACTGTAAAGCAACTATCCTTCAATTAAAAATTAAAAAAAAATGTTTTTAAAGGGCTACTCATAGAGTGTGCTGAATCCAAATGAGAAAACCAGTTTTTAAAAAAGTTAATGATGATTGCTAAGGTGTCACCTGAACCCACGTGTTTAAACATTGCTATTCTTACCCATTTTCCAGTTCACTACTGGGGGGTGGTTGGGGGGGGAGGGGAGATAAACTACCGAGGGTGGGGTGGGGAGTGAATTAAACCAATTAATAGCACTAAAACCTCCAAGTCTACACCAAGGAAGAATCACACCATGTTTAGCCAGTGAAAAGGATTAGAATTTTTTCAATATTTTAATGAGAACTTTCTCACCATCTTTAAATAGAAATGACTTCCACTTTTTACTCTGAAGCTGTTGGGCCGTCAGCACTTCTTCGCTTCCTGGTCCGCTGGGTTCAGAAGCCACCGCGTGACCAGCTCGCCAGTGCTCTTCAGGCACGTGTTGGACATGTCCTCCTCTGTTGGGAGACCCTGGGGCAGCTTCAGGGGCTTGATTCTGTGACATGAGAGGATGCTGTTAGTGTCATACCAGGTAACACATTTTAAGAAACTGCTAGAATAACAAATAACAAACCTTATCAAATGTTTAACTATTTTCAGCTTTGCATTCACTGAAGGGATATTCTTGTGAACTTGAGGAGTGTGTGCCTACAAACAAAGGAAACAACATTAGGGATCAATTTCAACAGTGCAGATGGTCCCATGTGTCAGGAAGAGGTTAAGGTGAAGTCTCCTTCTATCTAAATCAAACTTTCTAATACATTACATGAAATAATACATTTAAACAAAAGAAATATTGAATAAGTAGGTTAAAAGTTTTAAAGGTGGAAAATTTACAGCAAATTTAAACAACACTAAAGATGACTAAAACAGGTACATACTTTTTGTAACCCAAGCATCTTTATTATATCTTTCTCCCAATATGGACGTCTTTTTGTACTTTTTATTCTGGTAACAATATGCAGTTTATGAGGTTGCTGTGGATCCCCACCATATTTTTCATGATCTTCAGGTGAAGGCCGAAAAACCTAGAAAGAAGAACTATAAATGATAAATTTTCAACATAGCTTCAATGTACCCCCCCTTTTTTTTCTTAAAAAAAAACACACAAAAAAACAAAAACTTCACACAACTACATTATGATTTCATATCTAATCATTCTACAATCTTCATCCTCAAATTGAACATTTCTACCAGTCCAACTACTCAGACAGATGAAGTCAAAGGAGTTCATGCACTAAGAAAAACATCACATAGCCAGGGATTTTGTTTTGTTTTGATAAAGAACAAAGCAGGAGGAACCGGATGACAAATGCCAGGAGAAGGCACTGCACTATACCGATGGGCCTTGAACTGCATCCCCTACCCCATTCAAGGAGGGGATAAATATAAACTTACAATAACACATGGGTATTATTAAAAAGAAGTATGTACTGGGCTACATCCCCAAATAAGGATATATGTATAACACTATTTGTAATACTGAAACATTTAAAGGCCATATCCATATTCCTCAATAGCTAAAAAATTATGATTATTGCATAGTCATAATTATTACATTCTAAATAAAACTAGTAATAATATAACTAAATCAGATATGATGCAAATAAATTACGTTGGATTCTACTGAATTTAATGCTGCTATTAAAATAAATAAGGCTTACATTTACCACTTCTGTAGGTACTAACTTTGAAGGATGGTCACAATATACTCTTGAGCAAAAACAACCAAATTTCCACACCACAAAAAAACAAATTTCCACATCACTATGTGTAGCAGGATTCTGTATTTGCTTCATCTATACCACGACAGAGGTTCGTGACATTGTACAGGAGACAGGGATCAAGACCATCCCCATGGAAAAGAAATGCAAAAAGGCAAAATGGCTGTCTGGGGAGGGCTTACAAATAGCTGCGAAAAGAAGAGAAGTGAAAAGCAAAGGAGAAAAGGAAAGATACAAACACCTGAATGCAGAGTTCCAAAGAATAGCAAGAAGAGATAAGAAAGCCTTCCTCAGCGATCAATGCAAAGAAATAGAGGAAAACAATAGAATGGGAAAGACTAGAGATCTCTTCAAGAAAATTAGAGATACCAAAGGAACATTTCATGCAAAGATGGGCTCCATAAAGGACAGAAATCATATGGACCTAACAGAAGCAGAAGATATTAAAAAGAGGTGGCAAGAATACACAAAGGAATTGTACATAAAAGATCTTCATGACCCAGATAATCACGATGGTGTGATCACTCACCTAGAGCCAGACATCCTGGAATGTGAAGTCAAGTGGGCCTTAGAAAGCATCACTACAAACAAAGCTAGTGGAGGTGACAGCAATCCAGTTGAGCTATTTCAAATCCTGAAAGATGATGCTGTGAAAGTGCTGCACTCAATATGCCAGCAAATTTGGAAAACTCAGCAGTGGCCACAGGACTGGAAAAGGTCAGTTTTCATTCCAATCCCAAAGAAAGGCAATGCCAAAGAATGCTCAAACTACCACACAATTGCACTCATCTCACATGCTAGTAAAGTAATGCTCAAAATTCTCCAAGCCAGGCTTCAGCAATACGTGAACCGTGAACTTCCAGATGTTCAAGCTGGTTTTAGAAAAGACAGAGGAACCAGAGATCAAATTGTCAACATCCGCTGGATCATGGAAAAAGCAAGAGAGTTCCAGAAAAACATCTATTTTTGCTTTTCTGACTATGCCAAAGCCTTTGACTGTATGGATCACAATAAACTGTGGAAAATTCTGAAAGAGATGGGAATACCAGACCACCCGACCTGCCTCTTGAGAAACCTATATGCAGGTGAGGAAGCAACAGTTAGAACTGGACATGGAACAATAGACTGGTTCCAAATAGGGAAAGGAGTACGTCAAGGCTGTATATTGTCACCCTGCTTATTTAACTTACGTGCAGAGTACATACATCATGAGAAACATTGGGGTGGAAGAAGCACAAGCTGGAATCAAGATTGCCGGGAGAAATATCAATAACCTCAGATATGCAGATGACACTACCCTTATGGCAGAAAGTGAAGAGGAACTAAAGAGCCTCTTGATGAAAGTCAAAGAGGAATGTGAAAAAGTCGGCTTAAAGCTCAACATTCAGAAAACTAAGGTCATGGCATCTAGTCCCATCACTTCAGGGGAAATAGATGGGGAAAGAGTGGAAACAGTGTCAGACTTTATTTTTTTGGGCTCCAAAATCGCTGCAGATGGTGACTGCAGCCATGAAATTCAAAGATGCTTACTCCTTGGAAGAAAAGTTATGACCAACCTAGATAGCATATTGAAAAGCAGAGACATTACTTTGCCAACAAAGGTCCGTCTAGTGAAGGCTATTGTTTCTCCAGTAGTCATGTATGGGTGTGAGAGTTGGACTGTGAAGAAAGCTGAGCACCGAAGAATTGATGCTTTTGAACTGTGGTGTTGGAGAAGACTCTTGAGAGTCCCTCGGACTGCAAGGAGATCTAACCAGTCCATTCTAAAGGAGATCAGTCCTGGGTGTTCATTGGAAGGAATGATGCTAAAGCTGAAACTCCAATACTTTGGCCACCTCATGCGAAGAGTTGTCTCATTGGAAAAGACTCTGATGTTGGGAGAGATTGGGGGCAGGAGGAGAAGGGGATGACTGAGGATGAGATGGCTGGATGTAATCACCAACTCGATGGATGTGAGTTTGCGTGAATTCCAGGAGTTGGTGATGGACAGGGAGACCTGGCGTGCTGTGATTCATGGGGTCACAAATCTGCAGGCAGATTCTTTACCACTGAGCCACCAGGGAACCCATATATATGTGTGTATACATGTACACACACATACACACACCCTTAAATGTAGAAAGGTCTCAAAAACATTAAGTCGAGAGTCATACCTTTGGGGAAACAGACTGAGGAAGGACAAAGAAAGATGTTACTTTAATCACAAAGAATATTATTCAATCATTAATTTCTCCATGGAGGATCAGGTTACATTGCTAAGTGATGAAAGCAGCTAGAGAAGCATTACAGCCAAGATGATGCACATCTTTAAAAATACGTGAAAGAGGAGTACATGGAGGGTGTGGGCAGTGGTTGTCTCCAAAAAGGTGGGATGAAGGGTATTTTTCTAGAGCTTTTGATGAAATATTGGGTGAGAAGAATGGTGGCAGACACAGGATGGGGTAGGCACACCAAAGAAAAGGAGACGACATAAAGAAATGGTGTGAGGAGCATGAAATATTCAGGAAAAGTCAGTGATTCCATGTGAATAAAGTAGGAAAAAAAAACATGAAAAGCAATGCAGGGGGGGTTAAACCAAGCTCAACTATGCTGAGTCTTTAGAAATTTCCAGAAGGCATATAAAGCTATTGGAGGTTTGAAACAATATGACATTTCAAAGATAGACTTGGAAAGAAAACTCTTTCAAAAGAACTGGAGGTGGAGACTGATACAAAAAAAACTCAGGAAGGACTTAGGGACATGGTTTAAGGGTCTGAATTACAGCAGCTGGAACAGAAAAGGACTGATCTAGGGACTTTGGCCAGCAAAATAGATGGATTTGTGGTGGGTGAGGGAGCAGACGGGGTTGAGACTGACTCAAAGGTTTTCAGTCTGGGAAATCAGACAGAGGATCAACTGACATCACTAATACAGGACAAGCATGTTCTTTTAGTTTGGTTATTTGGAGGGAAAGTAAGACAATGAGCTCAATTTTGGATAACTTGAAATACCTATGGGTTATCCAAGCAGCAAGGTTTAGAAATTATTTGAGAAAACAGGAGTAAGTCTGGGAGATAAGCAACGGGCTACAGATGCACACTTCACGGTCATTTCTATGAGGCTGGAAAGTTTTCACACTCACTACAGCTGGCGATCAAAATCACTGCCTTCCATATTTTAAACAAATGTTAACATCTGTACCTATCCTTTTCTTCCAGAAGTTTACAGTCTAAGAAACACGGAAAGATATGACAATGTAGTTGCAGACCATGACTTGGAAAAAAAGAGAGTTCTGATAAAAGAACATCAAGCATGTTAAGGGTATCAAAATAATCGACAGTAATACTGTTTTAGCTTTTAAACAATCAGTAGAGAATGGTGGTTGCCAGAGACTGGGGGAAGAAGGTATGAGGAGTTACTGTCTAATGGGAACAGAGTTGTTCCAATTTTGTAAGACGAAGAGTTCTGGAGAGGGATGCTGGTGATGGTCACAGAATAATCTGAAAGTACTTAATATCACTGAGTGAAAGTGTTATCGTTCAGTTGGGTCCAACTCTTTCCGACCTCCTAGACTGTAGCTCACCAGGCTCCTCTGTCCATGGAATTCTCCAAGAAAGAATACTAAAGTGGGTTGCCATTCCCTTCTCTAGGGGATCTTCCACACCCAGGGACTGAACCAGGGTCTCCTGCATTGCAGGTAGATTCTTTACCATCTGAGCCACCAGTGAAGCCCATAATATCACTGAAGTGTACACTTAAAAAAACAGTTAAGATACTAAAGTTTATATCTTATGCATTTTACCATAATACTGAAAATTTGGAGAAAACAAAACAAAAATCTATTGAGGGTTTAGCCAGAGTTTTTTCAAAGAATGATAGGTACAGACAAGTTTAGCAGAGAAGATCCAAATTAGCAACAGTTGATAGAGAGTGAAAACCAAGAGCCACAGGGACAGTCTGAGCAGGAGGAAGACAGTTTGTTTTCTCAGGACAACGGTGATATGAAAACACAAAATATTAAGGGAAAAAAACATAATATTTTTTGGAATAAACAGGTTCTGAGATGATAAAAAATCCACTACTTAAAAGACCAGTAGCACAATTTTATTTTTAATAATTATTTACCTAAATCACACTATGTTTAAAACTCTACCCTTCTACCTATATTGACAAATAATTTAACGTCAAAGTTTCCAATATTACAAAAACCAGTACCTTTCAAAATACAACATGTTTTTCAAAAATAGTAACAGGAAAACAAAACCTTGTTCTTACTTCATCTGGAATTCTTGACCTCGTAAATTTGTGACGAATCCAGTCTACACAAACAAGAGGTTCCACACCTTTTGTTGCCGTCTAAAATATGACATAAAACATTTGTTTTTTAGCACTCTATCTAGTGCAGAAACCCAAACCTACTATTTTTAGGTGACGAAAGTCTATTCTTTTTGTTCTTGTGTTAGTCGCTCAGTCTTGTATGACTTTTTGCAGTCCCATGGACTCTAGCTTGCCAGGTTCCTCTGTCCATGGAGTTCTCCAGGCAAGAATATTGGAGTAGGTAGCCATTTCCTTCTCCAGGGATCTTCCCAACCCAGGGATTGAACCTGGGTCTCCTGCATTGCAGGCAGATTCTTTACTGTCTGAGCCATCAGGGAAGCCCTATTCTTATCTAACCTGTAATTATTGAACATTTATCTCAACCACCTAGCTGAATGAATACATCTTATCTTACCACTAACATTAAATATTAATATAAATGTTTAAACCAGCGATTGGCAATAATTTTCTGTAAAGGAGTAGACAATAAATATTTCCAGTTCTGGGCTACATGGTTCCCAGAGCCAAGTCTCAGCTCTGTCACCGCAGGGCGAAAGCAGCCATCGACAATATATAAACAAATTGTTGTGGCTGTGTTCTAATAAAACTTTTTCAAAAACAGATGGTGGGCTGAACCTGGCCTGTAGGTTACAGATCATCAATGCGCTCAAGACAACATACGGTAACTTACCCTTCAACAACACAATGTAAAAGAAAGTCAAAATGAGTTTCCAGTTTTCTTTCTAGTCCCAATAGTGCCATCAACTCTGGGTTCCTGTCTCCTGTCCTCTTTCTACAAGCCTCCGGTAGTATTTCTCCTAGGCTGCCAAAGAAAAAGGATTCACTGCCAATCCTTCATACTAGGAAATTCCTCTGGGTAGGCAGTAATCATTCCCTCTATGCCTTCCCTGGACAGCAGAGGGCACTGGGAGAATAAGCAGGAAGGAATGGGGGCGGGGGGTGGGGGGAAGTGATGGACACAGGCTCTGATCCACCAGGAAATAATACTGACCACTCAAGATTAATCTGAGGCTAAGGTAAGAATCTCAAGCACCTGACATTATCATCATCTAATTGCAGGCCTACCTAGACTCTGGCCCTCATAAGTAGACTAGGCTACTCCACTGCAATTTCTAAAAGAAAGACCAGGAGGAAATACATGAAAGTACAAACATAAATCATCTCTAGGAAATTGTTTCTCTTCTTTCTATGTTTCTACATTTTTATAATTTCCTAAGATTGAAAATGGACTCTCTTTAAAATTGAAGGGAAAAAAATCTAAAAAGATTAAGGTGAACAAAGGGGGATCAACACTAGTCATTTTTTACCAGCAAGTTCTCCAGGAAAAGGTCTTTTGTGATTTCAATTCTTTAGGGATAAAACAGCAAATAAACCAAATAAAATCAACTCTCAACATTAAAAAAAAGAAAAAATATATAAAGAAACTTAAAAATTTAACTTGCCTGTATGTTTTGTTAATTACAAAAGAGATTAAAAGTTCTTAAGGATCGGAGAAGGCAATGGCAACCCACTCCAGTACTCTTGCCTGGAAAATCCCATGGGCAGAGGAGCCTGGTAGGCTGCAGTCCTTGGGGTCTCGAAGAGTCAGACACGACTGAGCGACTTCACTTTCACTTTTCACTTTCATGCATTGGAGAGGGAAATGGCAACCCACTCCAGTGTTCTTGCCTGGAGAATCCCAGGGACGGAGGAGCCTGTTGGGCTGCCATCTATGGGGTCGCATAGAGTCGGACACGACTGAAGCTACTTAGCAGCAGTAGCAGAGTATTTTTAATACCTAATACAATATAAATGCTATGTAAATACAATATAAATGCTACGTAAATTATATATATTGTTGCCTGCCCCCAAAAAAAAAGTTCTTAAGGAATAGAACAGCAAGACAACTGAAAAAGATAATTACTGAAAAGAAACACTTACTTGTAGTCTCCCTGGGGGCCTCTGAACTATTGAGCGCAAAATCCCTGCCATGGATGTGGTGGCTGTTCTCCTTAGAGGCTGTGAGACGAAAAAAATAGATCTGTGGGTCACGTATGCTTTGGAAACGGATAGCTCCCCCATTTCTGTAGTAACAAAAAGCTGAGCAAATTGAAAAGCTGGATGTTTAACAGTACAATCTTGGTTGTTTTAATACAATAAAGACAAGAATTAAGTTATAATAAATGTTTTAGTCAGAGTTCAAGAAAACCATAGGCAGTAATTATACATTAACCATGTACCATTTTCACCAAAAAGTTAAACCCTAAGTTGATCTCAACAACAAAAATGGGCAGTGGAGGTTACTATCATTCAAAAAATCTTCACCAGGGAGGGCAGATAAAGAATGCTTTCCTCTAGTATAACAAAAAAAGAAAGAGCTGGAAAGGACTGAAGAAATCCCAACCCCTAATTGGAACTAATGATCTTCTTACTTTATTTATATGGAAAATGAATCCCAGAGAGGTCAGTCATTTCACCCAAGAGCCTCCAGCTTCAGGGTACAACCGAATCAGGTATTCCTGGTGGTCTTATGCACTTTAATTTCTGACTTAAGAGGATGAAGACGAGATCTCCTTATTGACACTGAGGGCAGGAATACCTGTATTTTTCCGTTGTGTTCTCACTGTTTTACCTCTGCAGACATGTTCCTGTGCAGATCACTACTTCAAAGTTGCCAAATGTTAATTAAAATATTTGACTTCTGAAATTCGTTATCAGCAAAGTTATGAATGTTGTTCTGTTTCTAGTTAACCTTAGCAAATGTACATAATGTCATAATCTGATAGTATTTGACAGTACTTATGTATATAATGTTTCATAAGCATTTTTAATAGGATTTGTACTTTTAAATTTAGTATATAATAAAAAGATGTGTTTGAGTGTCAAAAAAAAAAAAAGAGAGAGTATATGGTCTGGAACCTAATTCTTCTATTACATTTTCATTAAGTCCTAATACCTTTCTGTTAAGAACAGTAGGATGCTCTTTTTTGCTTATTTGCATTTTAAACTATTCTTAATGAACATGCACTGCTTTTATAAAGTAAAAGTCACATTTATTTAGAAAGAGAACAATTATAGCCTAGTATACTGACTTAAGGGCTTCCCTGGTGGCTCCCTTTGCCAAAGGGCAAAGAATCTACCTGCAATACAGGAGACCTGGGTTCGACCCCTGGGCTGGGAAGATACCCTGGAGAAGGAAATGGCTACCCACTCCAGTATTCTTGCCTGGAGAATTCCATGGACAGAGGAGCCTGGTGAGCTAGAGTCCATGGGGTCACAAAGAGTCAGACATGATTGAGTGACTAACACACACACACACACACACACACACACACTGACTTAAACTGAACGTAGAAAGATTAAGTTCATGAACTACATGCCTTAATATATTTTGGATACGTGACTTAATTCATATGTTTCAATTCCCCCCCCACCCCCGCCTCCAAGAACAGAAAGAAAATAACACCTATCTTGCAAATGAATTATTCTAAAAACATCTAGAACAGTACTTGGCACATCAGAAGCCCTTAATAGATAGTAACTTTTACTATTATAAGATCATTAAGTTATTACAAAGCTATAATAAGAGTACCCTAACCTTATGCCAAAATAAAGTAAGTGCTGTATTTCAATGTCTACCAGATTCTGGCTCACTCAAGCTCTGCAGGTTTTTCCTGTGGTGTGGAAAAAGCAATGAAGTTGGGAAATTAATACAAGATGTCCCCCTAAAAGGGCCTGACTTCAGAAAAATTATCAGCAACTGAACCAGTATTTCAAAATTCTGTATCAGTTTTAGAAGAGCTAACTACTATATTCTGAGTGCCCCCAAAGCAAAAATTTTGTTTTATTCATATTCTATACTTGTGGCATCTAGCACACCATCTGATAGACAGCAGGTACCCAGGGTTTGTTGATGCATGTCTGAATCAATTAATGGGTTTCATCCATGGTCCACTCAACCGAGAATTCAGAAGTAAATCAGAATTTCATAACCATCATTCAGATTTTATACTTCAAAGATTACAATACAGCACAGCAATTTCTACTTCAAATTATCCAGTTTGCTTGGCTGGCTGTTTAGATCCTTTGTATCAAGGCTTCTTTAGAAGAGATGCTTACTCCTCCAGCCCTCCAATCAAACAATCTAAATTATTTTCCCTACCATACTTCTTCCTCCAAAGTTAAGTATTTTCTTAGGTACTAACAAAGATAGTAGGTACCTAAGCACAAAGTTAGGTACTAATCCAATTTATTTAGCTTGGCTCTTTGTTAAATCTTTCTCTTATTTAGATTCCAAGCAAAGTGTCCTAACTGGCCTTCCCGCTTCTATTCTCGGAGAAGGCGATGGCACCCCACTCCAATACTGTTGCCTGGAAAATCCCATGGACGGAGGAGCCTGGTAGGCTGCAGTCCATGGGGTCACTAAGGGTCAGACACAACTGAGCGACTTCACTTTCACTTTTCACTTTCATGCACTGGAGAAGGAAATGGCAACCCACTCCAGTGTTCTTGCCTGGAGAATCCCAGGGACAGGTGAGCCTGGTGGGCTGCCGTCTATGGGGTCGCACAGAGTCGGACACGACTGAAGCAACTTAGCAGCAGCAGCAGCAGCAGCTTCTATTCTAATTTCCCCAAGGTCTTTTCCCTACAGCAGCAATCATCTCACTAAATCTGAAATCAGGTAATATCAACACCTCTGCTCAAAACCTTCCAAAGAGCCAGTTTCTCATTGTTAGAGTAGGTGGTTACACACAAGCCAGAGAGGAAGGGTAGAATATCTATGTCATCCGATGACACAGGATTAGTGCTGGAACTAATATTTAGCTAAATAAAGATGTGATGGATATAGAAATAATTATAGATACATATACATACATGGGTTGGCCCTCTTAGCTGAGAGGACCTAAAAACAATGGCATCCCAATAGGAATGAGCACACCCAGTGCTAAGATCTTAGTTCCTAATAGCATTCTCTGATAAAAAGAACCAGGACTCCTTGGAGAAAAGGCTGATTACACAGCTGTAGCAAGGCATATATAAAGCATATATAAAGATAAGTCTGGAGCATCTTGTAGTGCTAGAAAGGAACTACTCAAAAAAGTCAAAAATGACGGGGGTATGTCAAAGGGACTAGAAGCCAACTGAAAGAGCTCCCAGCAGCTACAGCTGAAATAATATGAGCAACAAGGTAAGTAATACAGTTTTGGCATATAACCCAAAACATAAACTAACCATGAATCCATACTGATATAAACAGATGAATAATGAGAGAGAGGGGAAAAAAAAACTCTCTTACAGAAGAATTTCAAATAATTTATGTAGATACTCCCCTCTTAAAGAGGTGGAGAAAAGCTATCAACACTTAAGCATGGGGTATGCTTAAAGACTTTCTGCCAGAGTCAGGAAAGAAGTCCGGGTGGGCGGGGAGGAGGGAATAATGTTACACTAGACAAATCTAACCAACACTACATCTTCAAAGTGATCAAGATTAACATCAGCTGTGATAAATGCCAAGCTGATAGCATGTACGGAATGACAGAACGAGAACAGCACTTCACCTCTATGTCTTCCTTCCAAAAACCCCTTTCATCACTCTAACAGAAAAATATCAGACAGACTCCAGTTGAAGGACATTGTACAAAATACTTGGCCAGTATTTCCTCAAATACCTGACCACCTCAAAACTGTCACGGTCATCAAAACCAAGGTAAGTCTGAGAAACTGTCATAGTCAAGAGGAATACTTGACAACTAAACATAATGTGGTACCTTGGATGGAATTTTGAAAGAGTAAAAGGACATCAGACAAAAACTAAAAAAACCTGAATGAAGTACGACCTTTAGTTAACAAGGTATTCATATTGGCTTATCAATTATAACAAATATACCACACTGATGTAAGATGTTAATAAAGGGAAATTTTGTGTGGGCAGGTGCCGGAGTCCAGCTCCAGCAGCCAGGGATTCAGCCTGAAGGGATGAGCGGTGTCGGCGAGAAACTGAGGCAGCCTCTCATTTTTCTTGGACTGCCTCTTTATTTCAAGCTTATGATTCTCTATTATACTTTTACAAAAGCAGTAGGTCAGAGGTTTGATATTTTTAGTTCCCATGGACCCAGATTTATTTTTCTCCAGAAATCATTGTTGCCCCTCAAAAGGAGCTCCTTCCTTACCGATTCTCTTATCTACTTTTTCTCATGTGTCTTTGTGAATACACTGTAACTCATGCTAATGTCTGGGCTGCATATCACATTCCTCAGTTTATTTCTTATCTTTCTAAGTCCTGTTTGCCCCTAGTATCCTAAGCTCACTATTTCTTAGAAAGGGCTTCTACCTAATAATATCTCTAAAGTCCCTAATTTCTATAAGCTATAGTAGAATATGCTAACACTACAGCAATCCTTAAATCTTTAGCTTCTATTTTAATTATTCCTAAGCCCTAAATTCAGCAAACTCTTTTGCCATAAACACTTTTCTCACAAATGGGCTTCAGATAGCAATCCCTCCCATGGCCTCAAGCTGCGGCCTGTGTGCTCACCCTGGAACACTTTTTGTAAAAGTCCTTGAACAAATGTCAGTGATTAACTTTATGAATTACTCTTTGAGCACAGCTGCAAAAGGCTTTATGCCTTCTTATGCTCCTCTCAAAAACAATAAGCACCTTAATATTCTCTTCAGTCAACTCAGCCGAGGAAAGGGAAAAACAAGTCAGAATCACAAAGCCTAACTCCTTCATTCCGGGTCCGTGCCTGCGGAACAAAGGGAGGGGGTTTAGGGCCATGCCTCCATTTTGTCAGTAATGCCTAACGCGGCTCCCGACAGGCAGGGTATATAGGACATATTAGTATCTGCATAACTTTTCTGTAAATCTAAAATTACTCCAAAATTAAAGTTTATTTACTACTAGACTGAAAACTTCTAACTTAACACCTCTTCATTTTAGACTGGCAGCCAGTCCTTAACCTTCCACCCTGAGGATTTCATCTCCAATTATTCTCCTGCTCAGTTGCTATACACACCCGCTGCAAGAAAGCCCTGTAAGTTGCCAGGCAGGCATACTCCCCTGACTATTCCCTCTACTGGAAGGTCCCTGATATCCACATAGTTAATTCTCTCACATCCTTCAATTTCTGGCTCCAATCTCATCTTCTCAATGAGGTCTACCCTGATTCCATTATTTAACATTTTGACCCAGAGGACAATTGTCAGCACTCCCAATGTCTTTTACTCTACTTGACTTTCTTTCCACAGCCCCTAACATCTTCTAACATAATTTAATTACTTGTTAGGTTTGTCGTTTACCATCTGTTTCCACCCAATAGCATGTGAGTTCCACAAGGACAAAGATTTTAAAATTTTGTTTTGTTTTTGGTTTGCTCTATCTATTCACAGATATATTTCAAGCATCTACCTAAGTAGCACAGCCTTGTAGCAGCCACTCAATTTTCGCTGAATGAAGTTTCACTTCCAGACTTCAGAAGGTGTGATAGTCAAAAGTCATTAACTTTCAATAAAGTAAAAGTTGTTCTTAATAATTAGGCACATAACTCTTGAAGCAATTAAAGACCTTGAAGCAATTATACTGTTTCACTGTACAACTACCTTTCTCTCGGACAGATGAAAAGCCAGGAAAATAAATGCAGGGCTTCCCAGGTGGTGCAGAGGTAAAGAATCCGCCTGCCAATGCAGGAGAGGCAAGCGATATGGGTGCGATCCCTGGGTCAGGAAGATCCCTTGGAGTAGTAGGAAATGGCAATTCACTCCAGTATTCTTGCCTGGAAAATCCAATGGACAGAGGCTGGTGAGCTACAGTCCATGGGGTCACAAAGAGTTGGACAAGACTGAGCACACACACACACACATACACATGAGGAGTATGATCCCACTTCCATTCCATTAAAAAGAGAGAGCAATGTCTGTGAAACTCTAGAAGCCTATCAGAGAAACGTTAGCATATCTGAGGACAGAAGGGCAGGCTACCAGAGCTATTTTCTCAAACTTCCACCCCTGGTATTGTCTGATAGGTTTGTTGCTGTTCTTTTACAATGACCGTACATGTAACTGTTCTTAAAAAAAGAAAACTAATTCCTTTTCTAAAGAGGCAAGACATCTATTTAATAGTAAATGGGGGTCGGGAAGGAACGCAGAACGTAGAACTTCCCTTTGAACAAACTGACATCTCTGAGGGCAAGAAATGCCTCTTTTTTGAACTCTAATGCCTACTAGGCAGCCCTCCTAAGTGCCTCTTGGGAAAATACAAAACAAAACAACGCAGAACAAGTAGCTTTGAGTAGGTGGCGATCAAGACACGGTTGCAAAATCACGACTGTTGGTAAAACGGTAATTTTTTTTTTTTTTGCCTGCGTCCCACAGCAAGCGGGATCTTAAGTTTCTCTACCAGGGGTGGCACCCACGCCTCCTGCAGCCCAAGCGAGGAGTCTTAACCACTGGACCGTCAGGGAAATCCCAAAAGGTAAACTAAGCCAACTCCGGAGGGTTTGCGTTCTAAAATGCAGCAATTTTTAAATTAGACAATTTTGTGTCACCATTAACAATTCGTTAGGCTGACCCCAGCAGAAAGCCAAAGTTACGGATAAAACAGAAGCACAGAAAATGCTAAAACACCCTTTCCCGCCAGACTGCCAGGCCGGGGACGCTCAGCCCTCGAGCTCCAGGAAGCGGGGCTCCTCAGGCCGCATCCCGGGATCCCTCAAACCGGGAGACGTGATCCAGGCGGTAAGCGGCTTTTCGGGAGACCAAGGGCCAACCCTGGCCGCAGGCCCATACAGCTTACTGTGACCCGTAAACCCAGAACTGGATAGACAAAATCAATCCTCTTCTGCATAGGGTTCCCAGATATATGCTCCTAGCAAAAGTGCAATACCTTCAGGCACTCACTCCCCACTCACCAGCAGTTGCTAGAAGTCTCTCAGCCTTAAGTTAACCACTGAGAACAGGAGCCGAGGAAGGACCCAGAGTGCCACACTCAAACTCGGCCGTAACAGTGCGTACACACAGTGCAGCACTTTAGTTCCTGCCGACTCTCTCCCACTCCGGCACCATAAAAAGTGAGCGCAGAGGCGTCACGTGACCGCGAGCAGGCGCGCCGCAGACCCACCCACCAAGAAACTGGAAGAAGCTGACAGTAGTTTCGGAGATTATGTCGAGGTCCAGCCTGGCGCAGGACCCTGGGAGCACAGCTGCATTGACTGTGTTAAAGCGGGCGTTAGATCTGGAGTCCGAGTCCCGGGGCCCGCAGGCTCTGGTGTGTTACCAGGAGGGGATCGATCTGCTCCTGCAGGTTCTGAAAGGTGAGCAGTGAGCCGGGGAGCCGAGACTGGAGGAAATGGAGTTGCAATCCGTCTTGCCTGAGTGGGAGTGAAAGAGTTAAAACGATTCCTTTCGCCGCGAGACAGCAGTGAAATACAGAAGATGGGGTATTCTACAGGACAGGTGGACTGGTTTCTTTTTATATCTTTATTAGATTGATGTCGTCAGTGAAAGAGAGGTTACTGTTCTAGAATTTTAAGAGGTAACTAGACGTAATAGTTAGAGAAGAAGAGAAGAGAAGAAGGAGAAGGCAATGGCACCCCACTCCAGTACTGTTGCCTGGAAAATCCCATGGACAGAGGAGCCTGATGGGCTGCAGTCCATGGGGTCGCGAAGAGTCGGATACGACTGAGCGACTTCACTTTCACTTTTCACTTTCATGCACTGGAGAAGGAAATGGCAACCCACTCTAGTGTTCTTGCCTGGAGAATCCCAGGGACCGGGAAGCCTGATGGGCTGCCGTCTATGGGGTCGCACAGAGTCGGACACGACTGAAGCGACTTAGCAGCAGCAGATGTAATAGTTGCCTTGAAGCGACTTGGGTTTGAAGGAACTGTATAAACATTTGGGGATCAATTTAGGAAGATTGTATATGGAACAAGTAGCAATAAAATTATTAACTTTGTTAGGTAGTATGGTATTTTTCAAACTCTTCTTAATTTTAGGGGTGAAGACTAACATGTTTGGAAAGGAATTATAATGTCTGAATTTGAACGTTGAAGCAAATATGACAAAATGCTATCAGTTTTTAAATCTAGGTGATAGATAATAAGATCATTACACCCTTTTCCTTATTTTTCTCATTAAACATTTTCATTATAAGTTTAAAAAACTAATACGGGCCTACTGTATAGCACGGGGAACTCTACTCAGTACTCTCTAATGACTTGCATGGGAGAAGAATTTTAAAAACAGTGGATATATGTGTGTGTGTAACTGATTCACTTTGCCGTACCCATGAAACCACCACGACAGTCTAAATCAGCTATGAAAGTATTAGTTGCTCAGTCATGTGGGATTTTTTGTGACCCCATGGACTGTGGCCTGCCAGGCTCCTCTGTCCATGGGGTTTTTCAGGCAAGAATACTAGAGTGGGTCTTCCTGACCCAGGGTTTGAGCCAGTGTTTCCTACATCTCCTGCATTGGCAGGTGGGTTCTTTATCACACTATACTCCAATTTAAGTTTTTTCATTAGAAATGGATATACTGAAATTTCGTGTGAGAAATGTATAGGATTGTGAGAGTTAAGACTTTCTGTTACATGGTCATTAGTGGTGTTGTTGTTCAGTCGTTCAGTCATCCAGTCGTGTCCGACTCTTTGTGACCCCATGGACTGCAGCATGCCAGGCCTCCCTGTCCCTCACCATCTCCCAAAGTTTGCTGAAGTTCATGTCCATTCCATCAGTTGATGCCATCCAGCCATCTCATCCTCTGATGCCCTCTTCTCCTTCTGCCCTCAATCTATCCCAGCATCAGGGACTTTTCCAATGAGTTGGCTGTCCAAGTCAGATGACCAATTCAGTGTTGTGAAGTAGCTCAGTCGTGTCCGACTCTTTGCGACCCCGTGGACTATAGCCTACCAGGCTCTTCCCTCCATGGGATTCTCCAGGCAAGAGTACTGGAGTGGGTTGCCATTTCCTTCTCCAGGGGCTCTTCCCAACCCAGGGATCAAACCCGGGTCTCCCGCATTGCAGGCACACGCTTTAACCTCTGAGCCACCAGGGAAGCCCCTAGAAGTACCCAAATAACCTTAACATCGAGCACAATCCCTTGCAGCTAATAAACATGTAATTATATATTAATTGACTTAAAATGAGCCCCTGCTCCCCATCCTCTTGCGTTTCCTGTCTGGCCTAAGATCTCCCCTCTATACCTCTCTGCCTGCATATTTCTGATATGTTTCAGAAGCTTTGAGACAGCAGAGGCTGGTCTTCAGTGTACAGTGCTTTTCTTAGAACTCTAAAACCCTACCTTGGGCAGGGACCATTTGATGACGGTGATAATAAGAGTAGCTATCATTTATAAGTCTTGAGTGGTAGGCAGTATTCAGAGCACATTAGAAGCATGATCCCAATTCGTCCTTACGGTTGCCCTATGAAGTATGAGGTGATGTTACCCTCATTTTAACAGCATAAAAAGCAAAGTTCACTTTCCAGTTCAGCCACCATTGGTAGAGTCACAACTGGACCCCAAGGCTTTAGCAGCTCTGCTCTGCTGACTCTCAGAAAGGGACATGGCATACAGTGGTGGACCCTGAAGCAGCAGAATCCCAGGAGTTCTGCTCCTGTGTGCTCCACTGATCCTGTGGTGGTTCAAGAGACAGTGACATGATCTTGAAGGTTAAGATATAAACGCAAATAACTGTACTGCAGGGAATAAGTGCCAAGAGCCATGGAAACAAATGCAATGAGGATTTAAACAGCCAGTGGTCATTTGGGGATGGAAAGGTGGGGCTTGCTTTCGATAGGGGTTTTGGAAGGTTAAGTAGAATTTAAGAAACTCAGCTAAAAGTGTTCCAGTTCTGTCTGTGCTGTTTTACTAAATAAATGGTTCAGTTCACTTTAGCATATACCTATAGAGGAAGAGGAGAAGTTTAAAGGTAGACTGATGGTTGGAGCATGCTGTGGATGGCCTTGACCGCCAGATTTTAACTCATTCCATTGACAAGGAGAAACTAAAGTTTCTGCAAAGGAGTGACAAAATTAAAGTTGCATTTCAGGGCCTGCCTCTCTTAGGCACATGTTTTTCTCCCAAATATTTGCATGACCTATTCTCTCTCCTCTTTCAGGTATTTATACAAATATCACCTTATTTGTGAGGCCATTCCCTGACCCCCAATGTGAAATTATAACCCCCATTCCAGGACTCTTTTATCCTTCTTCCTTGCTTTATTTAATAGCACTTTATCACAGTCTAACATATGTGTTTTACCAATTTACCTCTGTTGTTGTCTTTCCGCCCATTTGAATGATAGTGGGGAATTGTGTTTTGTTTTATTAACTGCTGTGTCTCCAGTGCTTAGAATAATGCCTGGCATGTGGTAAGTTCTCAGTAAATATTTCTTGAATAAATGAGTGAACAGGGCAAGAGAGTAGGAGAGACATGAACCTGAAGAGACTGAAGTCAAGCAGATCAATTAATGAGCTCCTGCAGGAGTCAAGATGAGAGGAGATGAGGGCCTGAATGAACCATGACCTGAATGACACCACTTACTAGGAAAGAGAGAGGACAGAGTGGACATCGAATTACTTGCATTGGCTCATTGATTAGATGTGGGAGTGAGTTTCCAATGGGACTTGGAGATGGCTATATGATGAAACCTGGAAGACAAAGTCATGTTTGAAGAATGGGTCAAACTGTGATTGAGGATAATGATTAAGAAAGAGGACAGGGGAAATAGCCTATGTTTATAGGCAGTAGCAAAGTAACAGTAGAGTTAAGAAAACAGGTGTTAGATAAAATCTAGTTCTAGAGGAAGCCGAGAGGGTAGTGTATAAAGAAATTAAGTAGATGATAATGATACTGACATTTACTATTTTCTGCATGCCAGTATCATAATTTGTTGTTGTTCAGATGCTAAGTCATGTCAACTCTTTGCAATTAGTTTTTCATAATTAGTCCTCTCCACAATTTTCTAGGGTGCTGTTACTCTTTCCGTGTTAGACAAGAAGATAAAAAGAGGTTGAATAACTGGCCAAGGTCACACAGCTAAAAGTGGCAAAGCAGGTTTTGTTTTTTAATTCTTTTTTGACTGTGCTGGGTCTTCGTTGCAGCATGGGTTCTCTAGTTGAGGCAGATGGGCTTAGTTGCCCCGTGGCACGTGGGATCTTAGTTCCCTGACCAGGGATTGAATCCAAGTACCCTGCTTTGGAAGGCGTATTCTTAACCTCTGGACCACCAAGGAAGTCCCCAAACATTATATTTTAGTTGGTTAATTTTGTTTTCTCACAACAGTATGGGTTAAGAATTCTGAAACTGCTTGATGTCTATATTGAACTTGAAAGTGAAAGTGTTAGTTGCTCAATTATGTCCGACTCTTTGCAACCCCATGAACTGTGGCCTACCAGGCTCCTCTGTCCATGGGATTCTCCAGGCAAGAATAACTGGAGTGGGTAGCCATTTCCTTCCCCAGGGGATCTTCCCTACCCAGGGATCTAACCAGGAACAAGCTAGTAAATATATTGTGGATAATGAAAGAAGTTACAGGTAAGGAAAGGAGGAAGGCTAGAATGAACCCTGTGGGATCAAAGTTAACATGAATTTGTGGGTTTTGATGCAGATGGACAGATACAGCAATAGAGATGTATGTATTAGTAAACCTCCATAGACTTTCTGCCTGTCTTGACAGAAAGGGTCTAGACTTTCCCCAAGCCACAGTGAACACACTTAGCACTCAGAATATGATCTCTTGATACCATTCTCCAATAAACAAACCAAAGTCTCTGGGAGAAATGGTTGATTTTGAGGCTGGAGCAAGAAAACTACGTTTTGCACCAAAATGTAAGGAAGTAGTCAAAAAATAATGGGGTACGTCAAAAGAACACAGGAGCCAGCACAAGGAGCTCTCAAAGCCAATGCTGATAATATTTAACCAGGAAAATGATGATAGTTTCCCAAAAGCCCAGGACCAGATGGCTTCACAAGAGAATTCTGTCAAACATTTAGAGAAGAGCTAATGCCTGTCCTTCTAAAACTCTTCCAAAAAATGCTTGCAGAGGAAGGAATGCTTCCAAACTCATTTTACGAGGCCACCATCACCCTGATACCAAAACCAGACAAAGACAACACAAAAAAAGAAAACTACAGGCCAATATCACTGATGAACATAGATGCAAAAATCCTCAACAAAATTTTAGCAAACACAATTCAGCAACACATCAAATAGTCCATACACCATCATCAAGTTGGGTTTATTCCAAGAATGCAAGGATTTTTCAATATATGCAAATCAGTCAATGTGGTATACCATATTAACAAATTGAAAGATAAAAAGCATATAATAATCTCAATGGGTGCAGAAAAAGCCTTTGACAAAATTCAGCACCCATTTATGATTAAAACTTTTCAAAAAATGGGCATGGAAGGAGCCTACCTCAACATAGTAAAGGCCATATATGATAAACCTATAGTAAACATTATTCTCAATGGTAAAAAACTGAAAGCATTCCCCCTAAGATCAGGGACAAGACAAGGGTGTCCACTTTCACCACTGTTATTCAACATAGTTACATTAATCAGAGAAGAAAAAGAAATAAAAGGAATCCAGATTGGAAAAGAAGAAGTAAAGCTCTCATTATTTGCAGATGATGTGACACTAAAGATAGTTCAGAAAATTATTAGAGCTAATCAGTGAATTTAGCAAAGATGCAGGATACAAAATCAATACGCCAAAATCACTTGCATTTCTATATACTAATATATACCAACAATGAAAAATCAGAAAGAGAAATTAAGCAACAATCCCATTCACCATTGCAACAAAAAGAATTAAATAGGAATAAACTTACCTAAGGAGACAAAAGAACTGTACACAGAAAATTATAAAACACTAAGGAAAGAAATCAAAGACTACATAAACAGATGGAGAAATATTCCATGTTCCTGGGTAGGAAGAATCAAGATTGTGAAAATGACTATACTACCAAATGCAATCTACAGATTCAATGCAATCCCTATCAAATTACCAATGGCATTTTTCACAGAACTAGAACAAAAAAATTTCACAATTCATATGGATACACAAAAGACCCCAAATAGCCAAAGCTGTCTTGAGAAAGAAGAATGGAGCTGGAAGAATCAACCTTCCCGACTTCAGATTATACTACAAAGCTACAGTCATCAAGACAGTATGGTACTGGCACAAAAACAGAAATACAGACAAATGGAGCAAGATCAAAAGCCCAGAAATAAACTCATGCACTTGTGGGTACCTTATTTTTGACAAAGGAGGCAAGAATATACAATGGGGCAAAGACAGGCTCTTCAACAAATGGTGCTGGGAAAACTGGACAGCTACAGGTAAAAGAATGAAATTAGAACACTTCCTAACACCATACACAAAGATAAATTCAAAATGGATTAAAGACCTAAATGTAAGACCAGAAACTATAAAACTCTTAGAGGAAAACATAGGCAGAACACTTGATGACATAAATCAAAGCAAGATCCTCTATGACCCACCTCCTAGAGTAACAGAAATAAACACAAAAGTAAACAAGTAGGAGCTGATTAAACTTAAAAGCTTTTGCACAGCAAAGGAAACTAAGCAAGGTGAAAAGACAACCCTCAGAATGGGAGAAAATAATAGCAAATGAAACAACTGACAAAGGATTAATTTCCGAAAAAGCAGCTCATACAACCCAATGCCAGAAAAACAACCCAATCAAAAAGAGGGAAAAAGACCTAAACAGACATTTCTCCAAAGAAGACATAAAGATGGCTAACAAACGCACATGAAAAGATGCTCAACACCACTCATTGTTAGGGAAATGCAAATCAAAACTACAATGAGATATCACCTCACACCAGTCAGAATGGCCATCATCAAAAAGTCTACAAACAATAAATGCTGGAGAGGGTGTGGAGAAAAAGGAACGCTCTTGCACTGTTGGTGGGAATGTAAATTGATACAGCCACTATGGAAGACAGTATGGAGATTCCTTTAAAAACTAGGAATAAAACCACTATATAATCCAGCAATCTCACTAGAAGGCATATACCCTGAGGAAACCAAAATTGAAAAAGACACATGTACCCTAATGTTCATTGCAGCACTATTTTAAATAGCTAGAACATGGAAGCAACCTAGATGTCCATCGACAGATGATTGGATAAAGAAGCTGTGGTAGATATACACAATGGAATATTACTACATTTTTATATTCACCATAAAAAGGAACACATTTGAGTAAGTTCTGATGAGGTGGATGAACCTAGAACCTATTATACACAGTGAAGTGAGTCAGAAAGAGAAAGATAAATATCATATTCTATGGCATATATACGGAATCTAGAAAAATGGCACTGAAGAATTTATTCACAGGGCAGCAGTGGAGAAACAGACAGAGAATAGACTTATGGACATGGGGAGGGGAGGAGAGGGTGAGATGCATGGAAAGAGTAACATGGAAACTTACATTACCATGTATAAAATAGATAGCCAACAGAAATTTGCTGTATGGCTCAGGAAACTCAGACGGGGGCTCTGTATCAATCTAGAGGGGAGGGATGGGGTGGGAGGTGGGAGGGAGGTTCAAAAGGGAGGGGACATATGTATACCTATGGCTGATTCATATTTAGGTTTGACAGAAAACAACAAAATTCTGTAAAGCAATTATCCTTCAATAAAAAAATAAATTAAAAAAAGGAAAATGATGATAGTTTTCAATTACAACCCATAAAGTAAAATCTCCATGAGTCCATATTGATATAAATTATTAGTAGAATAAATAAGTAGATGGGTGAGAAGGGACAGCTTTTTCTTACAGTGGAATTCCAGTTAATACATTAAGTAGAAATGATGGAAGTAGAAAATCACCATTTGGCAAATACTGCAGTAGTAATTGCTACAGGGAAAGGCCATCAATGGGACTTCCTTGGCAGTCCAATGGTTAAGATTTTGCCTTCCAATGCAGGGGGCTCAAGTTCAGTCCCTGGTCGGGCAGCTAAGATCCCACATGCTGCATGCCATGGCCAAAAAAAAAAAAAAGACCATCAGTGGGTCCTAAAATTAGTGGATGAAGAGTGAAGAGAGATAGGATATTTACCCACAAGATAGCTTTTTCATACAAAATAGAAAATAGTGACTTTCTAGTGGAGAAATCTGTAAACTCCACCGTAACCAAGTCATCAAAGTTGACATCTCCAGTAATAAGACATATTGACCTCATGTACCCACTGAGAAGGGCACAACACTTCTGTGATTTTCTTGCTAAAAATATGTATAACCTCAATCTTACCCTTAGAAAACAGTGGCAGCCCAAAATGAGACACATTCTGCAAAATAACTGTTTACTCTTCCTAAATGTCAAGGTCATAAAAGGCAGAAACATACTAAAGGAACTATTACAGACTGGAGAAGACTAAAGAGGCATAACCCCTAAATGCTATGTGGGATCCTAGACCAGAAAACTTTCTTTAGTGGGATATTTGTTGTTATTCAGTCACCCAGTTGTGTCCAACTCTTCAAGCCCATTGACTGCAGCATGCCAGGCCTCCCTGTTCCTCACCATCTCCCAAAATTTGCCCAAGTTAATGTCCATTGCATCAGTGATGCCATCCATCCATCTCATCCTCTTGACACCCTCTTCTCCTGCCCTCAATCTTTCCTAGCATCAGGGACTTTTCCAATGAATTGGCTGTTTGCATCAGATGACCAAGTAGAGCTTCAGCATCAGTCCTTCCAATGAATATTCAGGGTTGGTTTCCCTTAAGATTGGCTGATTTTATTTCCTTGCTGTCCAGGGGACTTTCAGGAGTCTTCTCCAGCACCACAGTTCAAAGGCATCAGTTCTTTGGCATTCTGCTTTCTTTACAGTCTAGCTCTCACATCCATACATGACCACTGGGAAGACCATAGCCTTGACTATACGGACCTTTGTCAGCAAAGTAATGTCTCTGCTTTTTAGCACACTGTATAGGTTTGTCATAGCTTTCCTGTCAAGAAACAATCGTCTTCTGACCTCATGACTGTAGTCACCATGTGCAGTGATTTTAGAGCTCAAGAAGAGGAAATCTGTCACTACTTCCACCTTTTCCCCTTCCATTTGTCATGAAGTAATGGGGCTGGATGCCATGATCTTAGTTCTTTTAGAAGTTACTCTCCTCCTTCACCCTCATTAAGAGGCTCTCTAGTTCCTCTTCACTTTCTGCCATTAGAGTGGTATCATCCACATATCTAAGGTTGTTGATGTTTTTCCCGCCTATCTTGATTCCAGCTTGTAGCTCATCCAACCCAGCATTTCTCATGATGTGCTCAGCAGCGTATAGGTTAAACAAAAAGGGTGACAGCAGACAGCCCTGTCATACTCCTTTCTCAATCTTGAACCGATCAGTTGTTCCATACAGGCTTCTAACTGTTGCTTCTTGACCTGCACACAGGTTTCTCAGGAGACAGGTAAGATGGTCTGGTATTCCCATCTCTTTAAGAGCTTTCCATAGTTTGTTATCATCCACACTATGTGGATGATAAAGTCAAAGGCTTTAGCATAGTTGATGAAATAGAGGTAGATGTTTTTCTGGAATTCCATTGCTTTCTCTAAGATCCAGCAAATGTTGGCAATTTGATCTCTGGTTCCTCTTCCTTTTCTAGACCCAGCTTGTTCATCTGGAACTTCTTGGTTCACATAATGCTGAAGTTTAATATGCAAGATTTTAAGAATGACCTTACTAGCATGGGAGATGAGTGCAATTATCCAACTGTTATCCGACTGTTAGCTCATTCTTTAGTACTGCCCTTCTTGGGAATTGGGATGAGGATTGACCTTTTCCAGTCCTGTGGCCACTGCTGAGTCTTCCAGATTTGCTGACATACCGACAGCAACACCTTGAGGGCATCATCCTTTGGGGTTTTGTTTGAATAGTTCTACTGTAATTCCAGGTGGTGCTAGTGGTAAAGAAGCCACCTGCCAGTGCAGGAGATGTAAGAGATGTAGGATCGATCCCTGGGTCGGGAAGATCTCCTGGAGAGGGGTATGGCAACCCACTCCAGTATTCCTGCCTGGAGAATCCCATGTACAGAGGAGCCTGGCAGGCTACAGTTATGGAGTCTCACAACTGAAGTGAGTGAGCACTGGAATTCCATCACATCCACTAGCTTTATTAACAGCAGTGAGTCCTAAAGCCCACTTGACTTCAAACTCCAGAATGTGTGGCTCTGGGTGACTGACCACATCATCAGAGTAATCTGGTTCATTAAGACCTTTTTTGTACAGTTCTCCTGTGTATTCTTTCCATCTCTTCTTGATCTCTTCAGCGTCTACTAGGTCTTAATTGTTTCTGTACTTTATTGTGCCCACCTTTGGGTGAAACGTTCCCTTGATATTTCCAATTTTACATCCAACTCGACGCAGAGTTCCAGAGAATAGCACAGAGAGACAAGAAGGCCTTCTTCAATGAACAGTACATAAAACTAGAAGAAAACAACAAAAGGGAAAGACTAGAGATCTCAGGAAAGTTGGACATATCAAGGGAATATTGCACCCAAAGATGGGCAGGCACAACAAAGGACAATAAAGTGGACAATTAATGAAATACCAGTAAGGTGTGTAGATGAGCTGCTAGTGTTGTATGAATGTTCACGTGCTTGCTCTGATAATTGTACTGTAGTTGTGTAATATGTTAATATAGGGGAATCCGGATGAAGGGAGTCTCTGCCATGTTCCTAGCTTTTCCATAAATATACAATTAATTCAAAATAAAATATTTTTAAAAACAGAGTTTAAAAATGAAATTAAAGTGAAAAGTGAAAGCAGTATTAAAAGGGAGGGAGGAAGGAAGGGACCAGAAGTAATTTGTTAACTGGTTGGAGGTGGGGCTTGGGATAAGCTTTTATTGATACTGTATACTCAAAAATACCTTTGATTTTTGGGATGGCTGGGAAAATGAGTCAACGTAAGCTGTAAAGGGGAAGTCTAGAATAGAGACTGGTTTTGTGGAAGAAAGATGTTGTTTGCTATCTTTTGATTATGCTAAGATTTCAAACTTATGGGTAATTGGAACAAAATAGTGCTCATAGTCAGTGACATGTAATAAGCCACCTTTGTTTCCACACTGGATTGAGTGTCCCCAGCTATCAGTCACAGTGTCAGAGTCCCCACTTCTAAATAAAGGGCTTCCAATGCTCAGTGAAAAGGTGGAGGTCGTACAGGATCAAGCTAAACTGGGACCTATTATTTGTGTATTTTAGGACCATGGCAAACCATGCCAAAGGACAGGAAATCCATGGAAAACTTAGGAAACACTGCCTATACCAAAGAGAAAGCCTGTTTGGAATCTTGAGAGTCTATTTTTTAATTTGTAGGCACCAAAGATGAAACAAAGAAGCGTAATCTCAGAAAAATAATTTCTGACCACATGGATAGAGCAGAACACTTAAAGAAACGCTTGGACCAAGAAAAAGAAGGTAAGGAGGCTGTTTTGGAGAGTGTGTGCCTGAGCCCTTGTGACAAAGCCTGTCTCACCCAGTGTTCCTGGCTGTGCCCTTTGGAGCTCAGTGTGGTCTGGACTGTTTACCCTTGGGAGCTTACAGGTCTCTTCTGCATTTCCAGTTCTTAACTTTTTTTTTAATATTTATTTATTTGGCTACATTGGCTCTTAGTTGCATCACTAAAAAAAGGACAGGGTCTTTTTTTTTTTTTTGGTTGCAGTGTATGGGATCTAGTTCCCTAACCAGGGGTCAAACCCAGAGCCCTGCACTGGGATCTCAGAGTCTTAGCCACTAGACCACAAGGGAAGCCCCTTTGCCCTGTTTTGTTTTGTTTTCTGCTCAGGGGAAGGTGGCAGTCAGATTCTCCTCCTGAGAATTTGAGGACAGCTCTACATACTGCAGAACTTTGCACGCCATTTTAAGGAATTCATGATCCCCATGAAGCAGAGCAATACTGAACGTAAAGCCTATATTTTATTTGTATCTCCATTTATAAAATGACCAAAATATTAAAGTAGCTCAAGAAATGTCCAGGGCTGCTTTGCGATTTTTGTCTTCAATCAGAACGTTTGAGGAGTTAGGTATTCTTAATGATGAAAGATGCAGAAGGTATGGTTCCCTATTTATAATTGGTTCTCTGGGGGCTCCCCAGGTGGCGCAGTGGTAAAGAATCAGCCTACCAATACAGGAGACACGGGTTTGATCGCTGGGTGGGGAAGATCCCCTGGAGGAGGATATGACAACCCACTCCAGTATTCTTGCCTGGGAAATCCCATGGACAGAGGAGCCTGGTGGGCTGTAGTCCATGGGGTCATAGAGTCAGACATGACTGAGACTCACAGTGATGAGAGATGCAGGAGGTATGGTTAGTTCACTACTTTTTGAGCATCCAGTTTACAGACATACAGACACAAATGGCCGTTGCCACCTGACATTCACAGCTGCTGCATCCTACAGTCAAAGGAACTGCTGTCCTCAAAAAAAAAAAAAAAAAAACAATGTCCCCCAGCCCTCAGCTCCTGTTTACTCCTGCCCTCTGCACGCCTCTTCCTGGTATTCTGTACTATCCCAAACCCTGGCTACCCAGATTAACCTGGCTAGCTGGCTACTTTGTTGAGGAGTAATAAAATTGTTTACTTCATCCCAAATTGAAACCTGCAATGCAGTTTCCCTCTGAAATCTGAAGGAAATAGAGTACCATCAACTTTGTGGCTTAAATACACTGGCTAAAACTAACCTGTGTGACTAGCTTGGCTTCAAAACTGATGCACAGTTTGTAACATTTTATGTTTTGAAATATTAGGAAGACAATCCAAACCACTGATTTTCAAACAAAGTTTAAAAGTGCAACCACCGTATAAATCAAGAACTACCATTAAGGATCATATTTAAAAAAAAACAAACCTTAAAGGTCTTTGATAACTTATTCAATAATTATTCATTTTGAATGAACAAAAACAATAGAACTCCCCTGCTGACCCTATGGCATTCTAGTCTTTGGCTTGGATTATTAAGAAGTACTATAAGTTTTTGCTTAACACACTCTCTACAAGTTCTAAGACTCCTAGATTCCATATTATATTGCATTTATTTATTTAATGTGTGCGTAGTAACTCACTCATGTCTGACTCTTTGTGACCCTTTGGACTGTAGCCCACGAGGCTCCTCCGTCCATGGGATTTTTCAGGCAAGAATACTGAAATGAGTTGAATACTGGAATTCTCTAGGGAATCTTCCCAACACAAGGATCAAACCTGCATCTCCTGCATCGCAGGTGGATTCTTTACTGCTGAGCCATTGGGGAAACCATATATGTAATACCTCAGCTATTAAATTGCAAGACATAAAAAGACTTAAATCTGAAGAGAAAGACCAGTTGCCCACTCAATCAAAGCTTATGATTCTACTCATGGTGACAAAAATATTAGATATCTTTATATACAGTAGGTTCTTTCTTGAATAAACTGTCTGGTTCTGTAGGATTTAGCTCAAGAACCTATTCCAAGAAATCTCTGGACTTTCCCACTTGCCTGGCCTCCATGAAGGCGAAACTCATTGAATGGTTTGCCTTATAACCTCTGTGTGTGTAGCATCCGGCAATGTGTCTGGTATAGATTGAGCATTCAAAAATGCTCGCTGAGTGCATGAGTTTAAAAACATTAACTTGTATGTGCTCCTCACTGTTTATAGTATGTATAAAAAGAAAACAAGTAGTCACTGGTTTTATTACAGAAACTTCTGTTTTGTAGCTGGAAAATATCACAAGCAAATTAAGATAGAAGAGAATGCAACAGGTTTCAGCTATGAGTCCCTTTTTCAAGAATACCTGAGTGAAACAGTTACAGAAGTTTGGATAGAAGATCCTTATATTAGACACACACATCAGGTAGGTGAAATGTACTCACACAGGATGAAATAGTCATTATTTAACATGTACGAGTAATAACCCATCCTAATGTCTTTCAGCTGTATAACTTCCTTCGATTTTGTGAGATGCTGGTTAAGAGGCCATGTAAAGTAAAAACTATTCATCTTCTCACCTCTCTGGATGAAGTAGGTACCTGAAAGCATTTTCTCTTTCTTAACATCATGGACTTCACTCAGTTGTAAGATGTAGTTCAAGGCAAACTTGGATGTAATGCTTCAACCAGAGCTCTTTCATTGGAAATGAACTTGCTATCTTCATGCTCAGTCGCTCAGTTGTGTCTGACTCTTTGCGGCCCCATGGACTATAGCCCACCAGGGTCCTCTGTCCATGGGATTCTCCAGGCAAGAATACTGAGAGTGGGTTGCCATTTCCTCCTCCAGGAGGTGTTCCCGACCCAGGGATCAAACCCGCGTCTCTAGCGTCTCCTGCATTGGCAGGTGGACTCTTTATTCCTGAGCCATCTGGGATTAGGCATAAAATACATTGGAGAAAACGCTGTTGATTTTAGTATGTTGTACCTTGCATTTGGCCACTTAGCTAAGCTCTCTATTCAAATAGTTTGTGAGTTTAGTTTCTTGGATGTTCTATGAGTCAATCACTCTGTCTTCAGTATTGATAGTTTCTATCATGATTTTGATTTAAATAGGGATAATTCTAAACAATTCATATTTCCAGGATTAATTTGAGAAGAAAGCCTCATCTGAATAAACAGCACCGTTAAAATACATCTTAGGAGATGGCACCAAGTTGTGTTATGTTCACATTAGGAAAAAAAATGATTATTTTGATAAAAACAGTTGCTCTTAAACTACTTCATCTTCTTTGGTTGCTTCTTTGCAGTAATGGACAGTAAAACTAGTGTAGAATATTTACATTTTAAGATATACATTGCATGGGCTTTCTAGGTGGTTCAGAGGTAAAGAATCTACCTGCCAGTGACACAGCTGTGCAACTGAACACACACTGCATCGCTTAGGAATAATTTAAAATATTAATAACTGAGTAAAAAAAAATTTTTTTCCTATTGACAGGGCACTGGGAAAGATCAGCATAGTGGCCTAGAAGAAATAAAACAGTCGCTCAGGAATCACGGAGTGAGTTTGGAATTAGAATATTCTTCTTCAATACATGACCGAGAAATTAGGTTAGTATATAGTAATACTTTAATTTTTATGCAGTTGAAAAATACTTATTTTTATTTCTCACAAATTATATATAATTACATATACTATTCCACTTAAATATTAAAAATTTAAATAAAGCTTAATTTTAGTATTTTTCACTTTTGAAGAAAAAATCTGGCTAATTGTGTCCTCTGTGTGAGTTTCCTGTTTCCTAATGGAATAAAATTTACATGTTCTGTGTCATCTGAGCAAAGGAAGTACTTTTCTATCCAATTATACATACAGTATTATGACATTGGGATAATTTCCTTTTGGGGTGATAGTGGTATTTATTTAATTTGGCTTTACTTCTTATAGTTTATTAAATTTTCTAGCAGGCATGACAGGATGCTGTGTTGTGCCCATCAGGGCTTCCTCTGCCCTGGCACATCCCCACCTCTAGGCACGGGAGTCCCTGAAACATCACCAGTCTGCCTGAGTACACTTGGAAGCCACTTGTTAACAGAACAGGGAAGCTTTCTCAGGAAGATGAAATTCATGAGGAAGGTTTAATTGAATTGTTAAAATCTTTTATCAGCTAATGGTTGTTTTGTTTCATTGTAGACACAGCCCATAGGTAAACCCAGGTTTGGTTCAACTCGCCACTGCAAGAAGTGATTTTATTTGTTAGGGGGAGATTTAGCTGACACTTCATACAACTTTGATCATTGTCTGACCTAAATGTCTGGAGTGTAATACTATATAACTAATTTCAATAGGTTCAACAATGGATGGATAATTAAGATCGGAAGGGGACTTGATTATTTTAAGAAACCACAGGTAGGATATAGTCTCATGTGTGACTGTGTAGCATTCTTTAAAAAGTGGCTTTGATCATTTTTGTTAAAAAAAACTCTTCTCTTCTCTTTTTAGAGTCGTTTTTCCCTTGGATATTGTGATTTTGACTTAAGACCATGTCATGAAACAACAGTGGACATTTTTCATAATAAGCACACAAAAAAAATATGATGGATAGTAGCCTAATTTACATATATATTTCTACTTTAAATGAATGTTGGGTTTTTTTTTTAACTGTGGACAGATCATTCCTATAATGTATGAATTTAACAATAAATTTTTATATTTTACTAATGTATGGATTCCTTGTTCAGTTGTGTGACCAATCCTGAATTCACTTTTATCAATAGGTTACTCAGAGTACTTAGTGTTTCAAGTATAGTTAGTTGAAACATTTCCCCAGATTTTCTCTTGTTTGGATGTTGATGAATGAATCAAGACCTTAGCCACTGGACCACCCAGGAAGTCCCTAAAATTATGTGTCTTCAGCAGATATTTACCTAAATTCAGTTATCCTCTATTACTTAACTCCTTATAAAGGCAAATCAAGCCTTTTAGTAATACCAGATGCATTTTGTAGCTCACTTAACCTTGACTGCAACATCTGTAAAGCTCTGCAGCTTAGCATCAATTGTCCTGGGAAAGCCTATCCATAGACATGCCAGTTGACTGGTTGGGGACAGACTAGGTCTCATGGGGATCAGCTGGGAGAGGGGATACTGCTAGAGGCAGTGGGCAGACCAGAAGCTTGAAGAATAAGCTAAGCTAAAGTCTGTAGAGGGAAATAGAAGTCCTGGTGTTGGAGAGTGCCCTTCTGAACATCACATCTGGAAAAGCTTGAAGATTTCAAATCAAGAGTGAATAGTGTGGAGGGACAAAGCCAGGTAGAGGTCATAGGAACAGAGTTGGGCAGAGTAGTCTGGGGTTGGGGGGGACCCTGAAACCCCTCTGTTAAGGGTTGATTGTGCACACACATAACCCCTAGAAATTCACGTTTAAATCCCAATCCCTGGTACCTCGGAATGTAACCATATTTGGAAATAAGGTCTTCAAAGAAATAAGTTCTGTCTGTAGGTGACCCTAATCCAGTATGATGGGTGTCCTTATAAAAAGTGGATATCCTGATCTAGATATGCACAGAGGAGAGACTACGTGAAGTCATAGCAAGATGCCACCACCTGCAAGCGAAGGAGATGGGCCTCAGAAGAAACCAAACCTGCTGTCACCTTGACTTTGGATTGAATAAATGACCGCTGTTTTAGCCACCAAGTTTTGGAGTGGTTTGGTATGTAGCAACAGATCGCTGATACAACCTGACTACTCTCCTCCCTGCTCCACATGGCACGGCTGCCTTTGCATTCCTCAGGGCTCAAAGTCAATATCAGGTCCCCGATGGCTCCAAGTGGGGATCCCGTATTGTCTAACTGCCTGGACTTTTCTTTTTCTTTTTTTTTTATATTTTATTTTTTTAACTTTACAATATTGTATTGGTTTTGCCGTATATCAACATGAATCCGATACTTTTCTCATTTTGTAAGCATTTACGGGTTTGTCTACTTTCCCTATTTTAAACAATTTAAGTCTTGACCTATTAATGGGTCATAAAGTTAATTTTTAAGATGAAATAAAAGTGAATATAAAATATCAGCTAAGTGAGTAGTAAAGGGTAAGCATCGTATTGTGAAACAGACAACATACGTGTATGCTGGTGCACAACATAAGACATTTTTTACTCTAGTTTTTAGAGTTTGAAAATCACTGCATTAAATTGTCATTTCCTAAGTCGGTGCCTTAGGCCATGCCATGTGGGGCCACCCAAGATGTATGGGTCATGGTGGAGAGGTCTGACACAATGTAGTCCACTGGAGAAGGGAATGGCAAACCACTTCAGTATTCTTGTCTTGAGAATCCCATGAACAGTATGAACAGGCAAAAAGATGAACTCCCCAAGTCGGTAGGTGCCCAATATGATACTAGAGATCAGTGGAGAAATAAGAAAGAATGAAGGGATGGAGCCAAAGCAAAAACAATACCCAGCTGTGGATGTGACTGGTGATAGAAGCAAGGTCCGATGCTGTAAAGAGCAATATTGCATAGGAACCTGGAATGTTAGGTTCATGAATCAAGACAAATTGGAAGTGGTCAAACAGGAGATGGCAAGAGTGAATGTCGACATTCTAGGAATCAGCGAACTAAAATGGACTGAAATGTGTGAATTTAACCCAGATGACCATTATATCTACTACTGTGGGCAGGAATGCCTTAGAAGAAATGGAGTAGCCATCACAGTCAACAAAAGAGTCTGAAATGCTGTACTTGGGTGCAATCTCAAAAATGACAGAATGATCTCTGTTCGTTTCCAAGGCAAACCATTCAATATCACGGTAATCCAAGTCTATGACCCGACCAGTAATGCTGAAGAAGCTGAAGTTGAACGGTTCTATGAAGACCTACAAGACCTTTTAGGACTAACACCCAAAAAAGATGTCCTTTTCATTATAGGGGACTGGAATGCAAAAGTAGCAAGTCAAGAAATAACTGGAGTAACAGGCAAATTTGGCCTTGGAGTACAGAATGAAGCCGGGCAAAGGTAATACAGTTTTTCCAAGAGAACGCACTGGTCATAGCAAACACTCTCTTCCAACAACACAAGAGAAGACTTTACACATGGACATCACCAGATGGCCAACACCAAAATCAGATTGATTATATTCTTTGCAGCCAAAGATGGAGAAGCTCTATACAGTCAGCAAAAACAAGACTGGGAGCTGACTGTGGCTCAGATCATGAACTCCTTATTGCCAAATTCAGAACATAAATTGAAGAAAGTGGGGAAAACCACTAGACCATTCAGGTATGACCTAAATCAAATCCCTTATGATTATACAGTGGAAGTGACAAATAGATTTAAGGGACTAGATCTGATAGAGTGCCTGATGAACTATGGACGGAGGTTTGTGACATTGTAGAGGAGACAGGGATCAAGACCATCCCCAGGAAAAAAATGCAAAAAAGCAAAATGGCTGTCTGAGGAGACCTTACAAATAGCTGTGAAAAGAAGAGAAGCAAAAAGCAAAGGAGAAAAGGAAAGATATACCTGTTTGAATGCAGAGTTGCAAAGAATAGCAAGGAGAGGTAGGAAAGCCTTTCCCAGCAATCAATGCAAAGAAACAGAGGAAAACAATAGAATGGGAAAGACTAGAGGTCTCTTCAAGAAACTTAGATCCCAAGGGAACATTTCATGCAAAGATGGGCTCAATAAAGGACAGAAATGGTATGGACCTAACAGAAGCAGAAAATATTAAGAAGAGGTGGCAAGAATACACAGAACTATACAAAAAAGACTTCACAACCTAGTTAATCACGATGGTGTGATCACAGACCTAGAGCCAGACATCCTGGAACGTGAAGTCAAGTGGGCCTTAGAAAGCATCACTACAAACAAAGCTAGTGGAGGTGATGGAATTCCAGTTGAGCTATTTCAAATCCTGAAAGATGATGCTGTGAAAGTGCTGCACTCAATATGCCAGCAAATTTGGAAAACTCAGCAGTGGCCACAGGACTGGAAAAGGTCAGTTTTCATTCCAACCCCAAAGAAAGGCAATGCCAAAGAATGCTCAAACTACCGCACAATTGCACTCATCTCACATGCTAGTAAAGTAATGCTCAAAATTCTCCAAGCCAGGTTTCAGCAATACGTGAACCGTGAACTTCCTGATGTTCAAGCTGGTTTTAGAAAAGGCAGAGGAACCAGAGATCAAATTGCCAACATCCTCTGGATCATTGAAAAAGCAAGAGAGTTCCAGAAAATCATCTATTTCTGCTATATTGACTATGCCAAAGCCTTTGACTGTGTGGATCACAATAAACTATGGAAAATTCTTCAAGAGATGGGAATACCAGACGACCTAACCTGCCTCTTGAGAAACCTGTATGCAGGTCAGGAAGCAACAGTTAGAACTGGACATGGAACAACAGACTGGTTCCAAATAGGAAAAGGAGTACGTCAAGGCTGTATATTGTCATCCTGCTTATTTAACTTATCTGCAGCGTACATTATGAGAAACGCTGGGCTGGAGGAAGCACAAGTTGGAATCAAGATTGCCAGGAGAAGTATCAATAACCTCAGATATGCAGATGACACCACCCTTATGGCAGAAAGTGAGAACTAAAGAGCCTCTTGATGAAAGTAAAAGAGGAATGTGAAAAAGTCGGCTTAAAGCTCAACATTCAGAAAACTAAGATCATGGCATCTGGTCCATAACTACATGGCAAATAGAAGGGGAAACAGTGGAAACAGTGAGAGACTTTATTTGGGCTCCAAAATTACTGCAAATGGTGACTGCAGCCATGAAATTAAAGGACGCTTACTCCTTGGAAGGAAGGTTATGACCAACCTAGATAGCATATTCAAAAGCAGAGACATTACTTTGCCAACAAAGGTCCGTCTAGTCAAGGCTATGGTTTTTCCAGTGGTCATGTATGGATGTGAGAGTTGGACTGTGAAGAAAGGTGAGCGCCAAAGAACTGATGCTTTTGAACTGTGGTGTTGGGAGAAGACTCTTGAGAGTCCCTTGGACTGCAAGGAGGTCCAACCAGTCCATCCTAAATCAGTCCTGGGTGTTCTTTGGAAGGTCTGATGTTGAAGTGAAACTCCCAATACTTTAGCCACCTGATGCGAAGAGCTGACTCATTTGAAAAGACCCTGATGCTGGGAAAAGTTGAGGGCAGGAGGAGAAGGGGAAAACAGAGCATGAGATGGATGCCATCACCAACTCAATGGACATGAGTTTGGGTGGGCTTCAGGAGTTGGTGTTGGACAGGGAGGCCTGTTGTGCTGCAGTTCATGGGGTTGCAGAAAGTCGGAGATGACTGAGCGACTGAACTGAACTGAAGGTCCGTGACCATGTCTCTGTTACCAGGAACATCCAACAACTAGCAAAGTAGGCACAGAGTAGGCACTCGATAAACAGGAACTACTGTAGAAATTAGTATGTGAGTGAACTATAGAGACATTAAATTGTTGGCAGGAGTGCTACTCTTTGAAGCAGTTTGGCAACCATGGAATGGAAAGAAACAGTAAACCCTTGAGCAGCAGTCTTTGAGACGGGGGAGACATTTGCATGTCCATTCACTAAGGCTGCTGTTGCTGCTAAGTCGCTTCAGTTGTGTCTGACTCTGTGCGACCCCACAGACGGCAGCCCGCCAGGCTCCCCTGTCCCTGGGATTCTCCAGGCAAGAACAGGGGAGTGGGTTGCCATTTCCTTCTCCAATGCATGAAACTGAAAAGTGCACTGTCGTGTCCGACTCTTAGTGATCCCATGGACTGCAGCCTACCAGGCTCCTCCGCCCATGGGATTTCCCAGGCAAGAGTACTAATGATTCAGTAAAAGTTGAGATAGACTTATGCAAGATAAAGGAGATAAATAATTGATAGTACAAAACATAAACAGACTTCCCTGGTGGTCCAGTGGTAGAAAATCTGCCTTGAAATACAGGGGACGTGGGTTTAATTCCTGGTCGGGGAAGTAAGAGCTCACATGCATGGAGCAACTAAGCCCCAGAGCCGCAATTAGAGAATCTGTGCACTGCAACAAAAGATCTCAGTGATGCAACTAACACCATACGCAGCTTAAATATTTTTAAAAAAAAAAGCTGGAGAAGAAAAATCCACAGTACAATTAGGGGGCTCAGCTTTAAGGAAGAGGACATATTTCTTTCTCTGAGATTGAATGAAATGAGAAAAGTTGAAGTAGAAAACATAAGCAGCTGAAGGAACTCAATTCTGAAAGACTGCTGCTCAAGGGTTTACTGGTGAATGAGAGGCAGTCAACAGAAGTGAGTTGAATCTGATGCCTACAGAACAAAAACAAGTGAAAAACTATAAATATGAAATTGGGCGAATCTGTGTGTGAGCATGCATGTGTGTGAGCTCAGTTGTGTCTGACTCTTTGCAACTCCACGGACTGTAGCCTGCTAAGCTCCTCTGTCCATGGAACTTTCCAAACAAGAATACTGGAGCAGGTTGCCATTTCCTACTCCAGGGGATGGTCTCCACCCAGGGGTCAAACTGATGTCTCTTTCATCTCCTGCATTGTAGGCAGATTCCTTACCACTAGCGCCGCCTGAGAAGACACTACTCTGCATGATTATGTGAATTTTCTTCTAGCATCGCCCACCATCTAGTTATATGAGTGGAAAATCAATTGTTGAAAAAAAGAGTGGCTATGATAGGTCAAGAGAAATGTGAGAATGCTGGTAAGAAATGGAGATGAAGCAAGAGACTAGAGAAAAGTTATTGGCTTAGAAAAGTGCAGTAAGCTTGATTTAGTGGGAGAGAATGAAAGGATAGGGAAATGTAATTAAAAGGGAGAAATTTATAGTTTATAGTATAGTATACTATATAGTATAGTATATAGTATCAAGAAGGCAGGGTTATATTCCCTAGTGGTAAGAAAAAGAACTGTGAGGTCAGAGTGTTCAATATGGTATCCAACCCCAAGATGGTAACAAAAGAAAAGAGCTGAAATACAAATGCAGTCAAGTATAGGGTTGGCCAAAAAGTTTGTTTCGGTTTTTGCATTAACATCTTATGGAAAAAAAACAAAAAAAACATCTTATGGAAAATCCTGAATGAACCCTTTAGCCAGCCCAGTATTAAAACCAATGAAGACAGACAGGGATTTCCCTGTGTCCAGTGGTTAAGAGTTCACCTGTCAATGCAGGGGACACAGGTTTGATCCTTGGTCCAGGAAGATTTCACATGCCCCAGGGTAACTAGGCCTGTGTGCTGTAACTACTGAGCCTGTGCTTTACAGCCTTCGAGTCACAACTACTGATGCCTTCGAGGCTAGAGCCTGAGCTCTGCAACAATGAGAAGCCCACGCATTGCAACTAGAGAAAGCCCATTCACAGCCAAGAATAAAGTTTTTTTAAAAATGCACTGTAAACATTTTAATTTTCTCATCAAAACTGTCAACATTAAGAAATTTACTTGGAATCACATTATTCCCTTAATTTTTTCACACAGAATATTCCATTTACTGTGTAGCTCATCATCCCCTGGATATGTTCTATGTAATATACTTGTTAGCACTGTCGTTTCAATTGGGGAAAATTTACTACCAATAAGACTTGAATTTAACTGGTCACATATTTCCAGCGGCAACCAATGATCAGGTGCTTCAATATTACAGACTTCAATTCTCCCATTCTTGACATCTATGAATACTTTAATTTCCACGTGTGACTGTTCGTGTAACACAGTGAAGGAAGTATCTACACTGAACTTCGGAGTTTTGCCATATATCCATTCCCAGGTCTGTAGTCCTATGGCTTTGCTGTTTATTCCAGGAAACACTGTCTCATCTGTTGGGTTTATTAGGTGAATGTGATTATCGATTTGATGAGAAGTAGCATACTCTGTGGCAACAGCATTTATCACTACTTCACAGGTCAGAGTGGGATCTTTTTCCATAAGGTTTTTCACTAAGGCAGGTGTGCTGGCAGTGGCATTGCTCCTGATCCCTTGGTAAGGGCTCTTCAGCAAAGATGATAAGAAGGTCCCGTCAGTACCACATAGCAAAGTGCAGTGGTGATAAGCTGCATTGCGGCCAATCTTGGAAGCTGTTCCTGAGATTTTAAACTGTCCGTCAAGTAAAAGGTCAAATCTTTTAGTAGCCTGCACGTCCAGGTGTGGGTGGACAGCCTTCAAGGCTCTCACAACTAATTTTAGATTCTCCATCCTATCATACTTTTTCTTGGTTGTAAAAAAAGTCAAGTTGATGTTACCCATATCATGGTAGACTGTCCCTCCTCCACTTCTCCTCCGAGCCAGTTTCACACCTTCTTCTCTCATCAGATTCAGGTTACATTCCTGCCAAGGGTTCTGATGCCGACCAATTACCACAGTGGGAGAATTCCTCCACAAGAAAAGGACTGGCTTGCCTTCTAAATTCATATGGTCGTGGATCCAGTCTTCTACAGCCAGATTGTGGTAAACGTCATTGGAAATTGACTGTAAAATGAGTCCACTTTTAACTGTGTTTTTAAAGCCAGCTGCTGGGACCTTGAGATTACAAAGTAACTGGAAGCAATTCTTCATGGAAAATGGGATTAGCATGCTGTCAAAAATGGAAGATAAATTAATGATCGAGAAAAAGAAAATTAAATTCTATTTTGTAGCTATCACTTCTTGGTTATTTGATCCAAACTTATCTAAGTATCCAGTCTGGTTGCTTTTCTTGCCTTTTGGCTTTACCATTAGTCTTTAATAAAACTTCTCCAACAGAGTACTCAAAGGAAATAAATCATACAAACCTCAAATTGTTTTAGCTGAAGTGGAATAAGGGCAGAGATTATTCAAATAATAAAGCTGAAAATAATTATTAATATACCTCAAAGCCAAAAAATTATTTTGAATTCACAGGTAATACACATTCATTGAGAAAAATGAGAAAATACAGACAGGCAAGGAAAAAAAAAACCCGTAATACCACCACTGGGAAGTAATTACAACTAACATGTTGGTGTGTACCCATTTTTTTCTGTGCATGTGTAAATCCACATATACTTCCCCACCAGAAGTGTAACCAAACTTTATTTAATTCAATGTTAAACCAATTTTTACATCAGTCTTAACGTGTAATATTTCATTGTCAGATAACACCACCTTTTCCTCAACCAATCTCTTAGTTTGTAAGTTTAGGTTGTTTCTAGTCCTTCTGTGTTATCAACAATGAACATCAGTGTATAAAGATTTATGTCCTTATAATACTTGAAATGTAATTTCTATTTGACTGTGAGATACATGATTTACTGTCAGCCTGTTTTATTTTGATCAATATTAAATTAGGATGGATCCTCCTGAGGTCAGGGGAGAGGTCAGAGTAGCAAGGTTATATAGAAAGGTTAGGAACAATTTTATTATGTTTCAACACTTCACACATTATTTGTTAGCAGTGCTGATGAAAAGAGTGAAAATACTAGCTATAATAATGAAGTATTCTGACTAGCTATGATTGTAAAGAAACCATTTAATTCCATTTCTTAGAATGGTCATAATTTTCTTCTAGGTTAAAGGCCTGGGATGGACTGGGGTAGTAAAATCCATAACTAGGCCAAATTATTTTGTAGTTATGTCCTGGAGGAATAATTTCTATGGTAGAGTCTTCATATTTTCATCACTCTTGCTATACCTTGATACTACAGAAAGCGGAACCAGTTTACACTCTATCTAGAAAGATTAGGAGAGGTTTAACAGAGAAAGGGATAACTAAACTGAGTCTCCACATCTGATGCTTTTTATCACGTTGATGGGAGTAGCATATTCCAGGCAAACAGAGAGTCCTCTAACGGTAAGAGGGCCTTAGGGACTCTCTCCCCATGGAGTTCCACTACCAGTCTTCCAGCTCCACTGAAATCTGTGGCTGTGCTGACACGATCCCATCTCTTAGCACTTAACTTATCCAGAGTCTCAGGACGGCCGTGTGCCTGTCTGATTTCGGCTTTTTGGCTCTCGAAGGGCGCGCCTAGGGCTGGAACCCAACATGCCTAACTTGGGACCCTCCCGTGTTGAGCATAAACCGGTCCTAACCGTGGAGCCAGGTCCTCCCAAACTCTAAGCGGACACCACGGGGCCTGCAGCGCCCCGGGATCGGGGGTGCCCGACCGCTGCCAGTGCCCGGGGCCCACGCTGCCAGCCTGCACCCGCCACGCCTCCGGCTTCACACACCTGCTGCTTCCGGTCGCGCTCACGGCGCTCGCAGGCCCGTGTGCGAGTTACGCTTGCTACCCCAAGCCCAGCCGGCTGCGCATGCGGCCGCTCTGCCAGCCGCCCAGGCCATCGTGAGGCGGAGCACCGGAAGCGCCGGAAGGGGCGTGGCTGAGGGTTTCCGGTTGCGGGGACAGCGTCCTGCGGTGCCCCCTCCTTGGCGCCACGCCCCATCGGAAACAGGGACGCCACTCCCTTTCAAATAATAGCAGTAATTATAGTAGTATCGAAAGTCTTAGAGCCCCAGGCCAGATGGAGGTTCCCCGCGACACAGCCCAGAGCCGGCCCGGGGGGTGGAGGAGGTGTCAGCAGGGCGCAGGTAGGCGCGGAGCCGAGTCAGGCTGGAGGGGGCCCGCCAGGTACCCAGAGTAGTCCCCAGAGTAGTCGGGTCGCATGCTCTTCACTGAACATTTATCCATTGTGCTGAGCTTTGCGCGTCTCATAGTCCAAAGGGCAGGCAAGCAACTCCAGTTGGAAGGGGACGAAACTAAAATCCGTTTTAAAAGACAAATGGCATTTAAAGGAATAAACGCTGGTATTCCCAATACAGAGATGGTAACAGGTAGGAAGGAGAGAGCCGGAAAACTAGCACACCGAGGGTCATGAACGTCCCCACTCAGGGTATCCCTCAATGCAGTTGGCAAGAACATCCTTGTGGGGCTTAGCCAGGTGGGAAATTCCCCCAGCAGGCAAAGTTCTAGGTAACTATCAGATCAGATCAGTCGTTAAACTGCCTCAAACGCCAGTGGCTTAACGCAACGATTTATTATTTCTATCATGCGAAGAGTTGACTCATTGGAAAAGACTCTGATGCTGGGAGGGATTGGGGGCAGGAGAAGGGGACGACAGAGGATGAGATGGCTGGATGGCATCACCGACTCGATGGACATGAGTTTGAGTAAACTCCGGGAGTTGGTGGTGGGCAGGGAGGCCTGGCGTGCTGCGATTCATGGGGTCGCAAAGAGTCGGACACGACGGAGCATCTGAACTGAACATTTATATGGGCAAGGCTTGCTTGGGTGGCTTCAATGAGCATTCAGCACAGGTTGGCTGAGCCGAGGGCTCCACACCCTTATTCACACGTCTTAGTCACATCCCTGGCAGCTGGTGCTCACTGGCTGCTGGTGCACTTCCATTCAGGCACAGCCTTCGATGTAGCATGTCGGCCACATTCTCTGTTGGCCAAAGCACCAGCAGAGACAACCCAGAGTTAAGAGGTGGAGTAATGGACCCCTCCTCTTGATGAGAGGAGCCCAAAGAATTTGTCGTCCTTTTTCAGTCTTGGACAGAAATCAGTCTCTCCTTTGAATAGAAACCATTGAGACTTGAATTTTAAAGTGAGAATCATCCAGAGTTCACAGTTAGGTGGTGCGGATACCCCGACCAGGGCTCCATTTAAAGCTACAATAAAGACACAATGGCTGCTCATTTATGTTGCCCTTTTGATTTAAGAAAGGCAATGCCAAAGAATGCTCAAACTACTGCACAATTGTACTCATCTCACATGCTAGTAAAGTAATGCTCAAAATTCTCCAAGCCAGGCTTCAGCAATATGTGAACCGTGAACTTCCTGATGTTCAAGCTGGTTTTAGAAAAGGCAGAGGAACCAGAGATCAAATTGCCAACATCTGCTAGATCATGGAAAAAGCAAGAGAGTTCCAGAAAGGCATCTATTTCTGCTTTATTGACTATGCCAAAGCCTTTGACTGTGTGGATCACAGTAAACTGTGGAAAATTCTGAAAGAGATGGGAATACCAGACCACCTGATCTGCCTCTTGAGAAATTTGTATGCAGGTCAGGAAGCAACAGTTAGAACTGGACATGGAACAACAGACTGGTTCCAAATAGGAAAAGGAGTTCGTCAAGGCTGTATATCGTCACCCTGTTTATTTAACTTATATGCAGAGTACATCATGAGAAACGCTGGACTGGAAGAAACACAAGCTGGATCAAGATTGCCGGGAGAAATATCAATAACCTCAGATATGCAGATGACACCACCCTTATGGCAGAAAGTGAAGAGGAACTGAAAAGCCTCTTGATGAAAGTGAAAGAAGAGAGTGAAAAAGTTGGCTTAAAGCTCAACATTCAAAAAACAAAGATCATGGCATCTGGTCCCATCACTTCATGGGAAATAGATGGGGAAACAGTGGAAACAGTGTCAGACTTTATTTTTGGGGGCTCCAAAATCACTGCAGATGGTGATTGCAGCCATGAAATTAAAAGACGCTTACTCCTCGGAAGGAAAGTTATGACCAACCTAGATAGCATATTCAAAAGCAGAGACATTACTTTGCCAACAAACGTTCGTCTAGTCAAGGCTATGGTTTTTCCTGTGGTCATGTATGGATGTGAGAGTTGGACTGTGAAGAAGGCTGAGCACCGAAGAATTGATGCTTTTGAACTGTGGGGTTGGGGAAGACTCTTGAGAGTCCCTTGGACTGCAAGGAGATCCAACCAGTCCATTCTGAAGGAGACCAGCCCTGGGATTTCTTTGGAAGGAATGATGCTAAAGCTGAAACTCCAGTACTTTGGCCACCTCATGCGAAGAGTTGACTCATTGGAAAAGACTCTGATGCTGGGAGGGATTGGGGGCAAGAGGAGAAGGGGATGACAGAGGATGAGATGGCTGAATGGCATCACTGACTCGATGGACGTGAGTCCCGGGTGAACTCCGGGAGTTGATGATGGACAGGGAGGCCTGGCGTGCTGCGATTCATGGGGTGGCAAAGAGTCGGACACGACTGAGCGACTGTTCTGATCTGATCTGATCTTTGATTTAAGTCACTCTGAGTAAGTCTTTCTTGGATTATGCAGGTGGGAATGGATTCTGTGCAAAGTTAGTCCCAGTGGAAGTTTTCCTAGTTATCATTAAAGATAGCCACACAATTGTGTTGCCCTTTGCTTCTATTGTTGTAGTTTAGTTGCTAAGTCATGTCCAACTCTTTGGGACCTTATAGACTATCCCACCAGGCTTCTCTGTCCCTGGGATTTCCCAGGCAAGAATACTGGAGTAGGTTACCACTTCCTTCTCTAGGGGATCTTCTCAACCCATGGTCTTCTCACTTCATGTTGCTAGATCCAGTGAACTTTCAGTCTGCATTTACCCTTTCAGTTGACGGCCCCCACCTTAAAGATTGGTGGGCAGTCTTGACATTATCCTGTCTTGGTTTTCCACCAGCCTGTCAATTCTTCCATCCCCTCTGCGAGCTCCCTCAGCACTGGCCAGCTTCTGAATGTTGTAGTTGCTTTATCTCACACTCTACATTCACCCTAAGCAACCTCATTAATTCCCATAACTTTAGACACCACTCTGTATACAACTTTCAAATTGGTATTTTTCATTCCATACACATAGAACTGCCTGCCTTGGAAATTGGTATGTCCAAAAGCCGTGCTCCCCAGCTCACTCTTTCTCCTAGAGAACCTTCATGCATCTAGCCTTTTTTTTTTTTTTAAACTAGAAACCCTTTCTTTCCCCCACTTTCAGACCATCATGATCTCCTTCCAGACTTCACCTAAACTCTGTCCCCTCGGCCATCATCTCACTTGGACAGTCGTGTCCTTGCAAAAACCATAAATGTCACCTCTTCAGAGAATCTTTCCTAGCTCCCACAGTTAAAAATCAAGTTTAAAAAAATAAAAATCAAGTGTATGTTATGTCTCCTGTCGGGTTTGGCTGTTTAACTTTTTCTTCATGACACATCACAATTTGTATCTTATATAATTAGTCTGATGTTCTACTGGTAGACAGTAAGCATTACAAAGGTGTTATTATTGTTTCAGTCATTCATTCATGTCCAACTCTTTGCAACCGTATGGACTGTAGCCCATCAGGCTCCTCTGTCAATGGAATTCTCCAGGCAAGAATACTGGAGTAGGTTGCCATTTCCTCCTCCAGGGGATGTGCATGACCCAGGGATTGAACCTGCAATTCCTGCATTGGCAGGTGGATTCTATACCATCTGAGTCACCAGGGAATCCCACCAAAGAAGGCAGTTGCTGTTTTATTCCCAATTCTATCCCAAGCACCAAGCACAGTGCCAGGTTAGGTGACCAAATGAATGATCTGTGTATTTTTTTTTGTCTCCCAAAGAATTATTTTCTATAAATGATAAAGAGCATCATCTTATTGGCTTACATCCCTTTCAATGTTTTTAAACTCTACAAAAACATCTGTTTAGTTTTTCTCTGATTAACAGAATATTTTTTCCCCTAAAAGATTACTTTTCCTTTTGAGTATGCCTTTTTCCTTTATCAATATTAAGGATATTACTCAACTGGACATTAGAGATCACCATTAAATATTAAAGTACAGGAAAATGTCAAAACATACATAGTAGAAATATTTACAGGTCACTATCTGTCCAGACACAAGTGGTTTTTAATTTCAGCTAACATTATTTGGGACAATACTGCTGTTTCAAACTATTAGATGTTTCAGTAAGGATGACAAACATATATATATATATGTTTATATATACATATATGTAAATATGTATATGTATATACACATATGTGTGTATATATATGTGTGTGTATACATATACAAATATACATATACACATACATATATGTGTGTATATGTATGTATATATACATATATATGTATGTATATGTATAAAGTTTGAAACAGCATATACATATTTATATATGTATATACATATACATATTTACGTATATGTATATATATGTATGGAGAAGGCAATGGCACCCCACTCCAGTACTCTTGCCTGGAAAATCCCATGGATGGAGGAGCCTGGTGCGCTACAGTCCATGGGGCTGCTAAGAGTCGGACATGACTGAAGTATATATAAACATATATATATATGTTTGTCATCCTTACTGAAACATCTAGTAGTTTGAAATAGCTGCTGCTGCTGCCAAGTCACTTCAGTCGTGGCCAACTCTGTGTGACCCCATAGACGGCAGCCCACCAGGCTCCCCCGTCCCTGGGATTCTCCAGGCAAGAATACTGGAGTGGGTTGCCATTTCCTTCTCAATGCATGAAAGTGAAAAGTGAAAGTGAAGTCCCTCAGCCATGTCCCTTAGCGACCCCATGGACTGCAGCCTACCAGGCTCCTCTGTCCATGGGATTTTCCAAGCAAGAGTGCTGGAGTGGGTTGCCATTGCCTTCTCCAATGCTCGAAAGTTTGAAACAGCAGTATTATACATATATACATATATAGTATATATATTTATATACTATATATGTTTATATATAAACATATATATATAGTTTTTTAAACAACTAGGCTGTTTTCTTATATTAAATATTAGTGGCATAAAATGGTAACATCTGCAAGATAAATTATTACATTTAGAAAAACTGTTTTGTGAACTCTGAAATGAATTCTGTGTGGGTTAAAAAAAAAAGTTTTGAAAGGATGATGTGAAATGTGAAATGCCTCTTTAGCTACCAGTGATTTTTGACAGGACAGAAATGCAAAAATGCAGGAAGATAAAGTACTCTAAAGCAAAATCTCCAGCTGGAAATCCAACATATAAAAGCAATACACCAGAAATCATGGGAAATACTGATGTCAAAGTGGACACTGTTTTTTGGGTTTTGATCACTTGTTTAAGAAATACACTAGAATTAAAATGTTTTGGTGACATTTAAATACCCTTAGACAAAACCTCTGATTTTTGACAAGAATAGAGTGTAATATGAGAGAAATCTTGAATTTGAATTTTGGAAAGTTTCTTCTTTCTAAAGCAACTTTTTTTGAATCACTTCAGTTCAGTTCAGTCACTCAGTTGTGTCCGACTCTTTGCAACCCCATGAATCGCAGCACGCCAAGCCTCCCTGTCCATCACCAACACCCGGAGTTCACTCAGATTCACGTCCATCGAGTCAGTGATGCCATCCAGCCATCTCATCCTCTGTTGTCCCCTTCTCCTCTTGCCCCCAATCCCTCCCAGCATCAGAGTCTTTTCCAATGAGTCAGCTCTTCGCATGAGGTGGCCAAAGTACTGGAGTTTCAGCTTTAGCATCATTCCTTCCAAAGAAATCCCAGGGCTGATCTCCTTCAAAATGGACTGCTTGGATTTCCTTGCAGTCTAAGGGACTCTCAAGAGTCTTCTCCAACACCACAGTTCAAAAGCATCAATTTTTCGGCGCTCAGCCTTCTTAGTCCAACTCTCACATCCATACAGGACCACAGGAAAAACCATAGCCTTATGTATCATCAAAAGATGCAATCTACATTGATTCATAAACAGTAAAAAATAAGCGATCATCTTCCTTCCTTTTGTTAGGTTTTCCTAATAAGGTAAGTCTCTCATTCATCAGGCCCTCTTAGTCAAAAGCCATTTTTGGTTTCTTTAGTAACATACAAAATAACTTCATTTGACGTCTGTCATTTCTATCCCATCACTTTCTTTAACACATATCACTGGACCCAAGGCTTTCTCTGAAAGATATCCTGTGCCAGTGTCTTTGCTCCTTGTAAAGGCTTCTTGATCTGTGTCTTCTAATCTTATTTTCTTGGTGTTTTGAAATAACTGAGTCACTGGCTCCAATTTGCTTTTCTCTGTCCTTTGCATTAAGCGATCACCCACTTTTGAATCCATATGCAAAGCAGAAACTTGAGTAGCAGATTTACTTGGGGAAAACCCCATTGGGACAGCTGAATAAAAATAAGATTGCTGGCACCTCTTAAAGCAGTGGATACGTTTCTTCCATGATTGCTTGAGGGAAAAACTGTAACAAGTGAATAGAATGGGAATTTCAACTAACTTCAGGCAATGTTTGTTGTAATGGAATGTCATGGTGAGGATGCCAAAAATACACAGTAAAATCTCCTTCCTTCCCTCAGTGTTTCCGTTTTCTTTGTGGGAGGTTTGCAGGCTCTATAGGTTCTCTGAGACTTTTTGTTTTTTTAAAGGAATTCACCAGATGCTCTGTTTCATCTCCTGGCAGAAAATTACATAACTTCTCTACTTAGTCCTATCATTCTTGTTACAAAGAACTTTAATTTATTATTATTGGATTAAAGAAATTATTATTGAAGGCCAAACACTCTGCTGAAAAAGAATTAAAGATGCTGAAACAATGGATCTTATGAAAATTTACAAATTTTGTGTGTTAATGAAACACTTAATAGAGTAGAAGGGCAAATCAATGGGAGAAAATATTTGCAAATCATATATATGATAAAAGACTGAAACTCAGACTATATAGAGAACTCAGCAACAACAAAATAACCCAACTCAAAACTGAGCAAAGGACTAAAATAGACATTTCTCCAGAGAAGATAGATGAATGACCAAAATGGCCAATGATAACATGAAAAGATGTTCACCATCACTAATAATTAGGGAAATGCAAATCACAGTTACCAGTTAGATACTGCCTCATACCTATTAGGTTACTATTAAAAAAAAAAGAAAAGAAAGAAAATAACAAGTGTTGTTGATGATGTGGAGAAATTTCAATCTTTATGCACTAATGGTGGGAATGTACAATTGGTACAGCTGCTGTGGAAAAGTTTGACAGTTCCTCAAAAAATTAAAAACAGAATTACCATATGATCTGGCAAACCAACTTCTGGGCCTTTAAGAAATATTTGTACCCCCATGTTTATCACAGCATTATTCAAAATAGCTAAAAAGTGGAAGCAACTCAAGTGTCCATTGATAGATCATGGGTAAGCAAGATATGGTGTATATATACACACACACACATATATATATGATAAGCTACTCAGCATTAAAAAAGGAGGAAGAAATTCTGCAATATGTTAAAGCATGATGAATCTTGGGCACATTATTCTAGATGAAATAATTCAGTCACAAAAAGGCAAATGCTGTTTGACTCCACTTATGTGAGGTATCTAGATACCGAATCAAAAAAACAGAAAGTAGAATAGTGGTTGCCATGGGGAGTTGTTTAAGGGGTACAGAGTTTCAATTTTACAAGATGAAAAGAGTTCTGGAGATGAGTGGTGGTGATGACAGCACAGCATTACAAATGTATTTAATACACTGAACTATACACCTAAGAATGGCCAGGATGCTACATTTTATGTTATGTGTATTCTACCATAATACAAAAAAGTAAAGGAAAAAAGCCTCCAAGAAAGATACAGTACTTTTTATTATGAATGTCCAATGAAGAGAGATGACCATGCAACATTGAAGAAAGAGCTTAAAAAGGTTGTAAAAGGAGGGGGCGTCCACTGAGGTATTGCCTCAATAATGGAGTCAAATTAGCCCTAAATAAAGACCACTTTGGACCTAATAAAGCTTAAAAGCAAACTTCTAAAGCAGGTCTCCAATAGGACTTTCTACAATGATAGAAATATCCTTTATGTATTGTCTACTATACTGGCCACTAGTCACGTGTGGATGTTGGCATGTGAGAATTCTACTGACCCACCAACGAAAGCTAGATGTTAGAATTTGAAATGTACAAAGCACAAATGAGGGACTAAATTTTAAATTTTATTTCATTTTAATAACATAAATTCAAATGGCCACATGAAGCTAGTGGTTACTATTTTCAACAGGGCAGTTCTAAAGGATTAAATTGTTTTCAAGTAAACTCACTGCATTTCAGAATAAAACCTACACATATTTAAAGGAAAACCAAAATCTTCAGCACCAACAATGTCAAATCTGCAACATCTGGCAGCCAATAAAAATTTGTGTGTGCTCAGTTGCTAAGTTGTGTCTGATTCTTGGACGGTGGACTGTAGCCGGCCAGTCTCCTCTGTCCATGGGATTCTCCAGGCACAAATACTGGAGTGGGTTGCCATGCCCTTAGGGGATCTTCCAGACCCAGGGATGTAACCCTTGTCTCCTGCATCTCTTGCACTGGCAGACAGATTCTTCACTCTGAGCCACCTGGAAAGCTCAATAAAAACTTGTTGTTTGGTCGCTAAGTCGTGTCCGACTCCTTGTGACCCCATGAACTTACCAGGCATGAAAAGAAGCAGAAGGATGTGACTCATAACTAGGAGGAAAAAAATAGGTTAGTAGAAACAATCCCATTGGGATTTCCCTGGTGGCTCAGCAGTAAAGAATCCACCCGCTATTACAGAAGACATGGGTTTGATCCCTGGGATGGGAAGATCCCCTGGAGGAGGAAATGGCAACCCACTCCAGTATTCCTGCATGGGAAAACACCCAGACAGAGGAGCCTGGCGGGCTACAGTCCATAGGACGCAAAGAGTAGGACACGACTTAGCGACTAAAAGAACATCAACAAAGGTGGCATACGTAAATACTCAAACTCTTGTAATTTTTTCCCTGGAGGAGGTACTTTCCTATCTCCTATGATAATAATCACCTTCACCCCGCAAGCCTTCAACATCATCAGAAAGTTTTGAGGTTTTTACATTTTTCTCTATTTTTTTTTTCAATTAATGCTAGATAGATCATGAGAACATTTTATTCAAAATAACCTTAGCATCTTAAGATGAAATGAGAATACTTTGTTTTCCCTAAAATAACATTTTAGGATGGTCTTTGAGAGCTCATGCTTCTTGTAACTTATTGTATCAGTTAGGTACAATTATATTTCACAGAAAATGTATCTCCTGGGACTTCTGCCTTTACCTAAAACAACTGGGACATGATTTAACTTTTTAGTGTCCAGCTATAGTTACAAAGTTATGATATCTTAATGCAACAAAATGAGAAAATGTACTGGCACAAATACTGATAAAAAATCAAAGCAGAGATGGGAAAAACATATGGCATATATTAAAATGCACTTTTATGAGATTTGTTCTAACATAAAAGATATTTATGTCTGTCAATAATACGCTGTGGGGGAAAATATGAGTACTCACTAGGCAAAAACAAGAATAGTTTGTCTCTTCAAATATGATATTACATTTGAAATGGACAGGTGAATACTATATCAAGATCATCAGAGAACAGCTATAAAAACCTAGTTGATCTATTTCATCTGTGGAAAAGACAGGGAGATAAAGCCACTATTAGAGTTCAGAACCCTTGGGTTATTTAAGAAAAGCGGAACATGTTAAACATTCATGTTAAACATGTTAAACTGAGTTCAGTCGCTCAGTCGTGTCGGACTCTTTGCGACCCCATGAATCACAGCAGGCCAGGCCTCCCTGTCCATCACCAACTCCCGGAGTTTACTCAAACTCATGTCCATTGAATCAGTGATGCCATCCAGCCTTGTCATCCTCTGTTGTCCCCTTCTCCTCCTGACCCCAATCACTCCCAGCATCAGAGTCTTTTCCAATGAGTCAACTCTTCACATGAGGTGGCAAAAGTATTGGAGTTTCAGCTTTAGCATCAGTCCTTCCAATGAACCCCCAGGACTGATCTCCTTTATAATGGACTGGTTGGATCTCCTTGCAGTCCAAGGGACTCTCAAGAGTCTTCTCCAACACCACAGTTCAAAAGCATCAATTCTTTGGCACTCAGCTTTCTTCACAGTCCAACTCTCACATCCATACATGTCCACAGGAAAAACCATAGCCTTGACTAGACGGACCTTTGTTGGCAAAGTAATGTCTCTGCTTTTGAATATGCTATCTAGGTTGGTCATAACTTTCCTTCCAAGGAGTAAGCGTCTTTTAATTTCATGGCTGCAGTCACCATCTGCAGTGATTTTGGAGCCCAAAAAGATAAAGTCTGACATTGTTTCCATTGTTTCCCCATATATTTGCCATGAAGTGATGGGACCAGATGCCATGATCTTAGTTTTCTGAATGTTGAGCTTTAAGCCAACTTTTTCACTCTCCACTTTCACTTTCATCAAGAGGCTTTTTAGTTCCTCTTCACTTTCTGGCATAAAGGTGGTGTCATCTGCATATCTGAGGTTATTGATATTTCTCCTGGCAATCTTGATTCCAGCTTGTGCTTCTTCCAGCCCAGCGTTTCTCATGATGTACTCTGCATAGAAGTTAAATAAGCAGGGTGACAATATACAGCCTTGACGTACTCCTTTTCCTATTTGAAACCAGTCTGTTGTTCCATGTCCAGTTCTAGCTGTTGCTTCCTGACCTGCATATAGGTTTCTCAAGAGGCAGATCAGGTGGTCTGGTATTCCCATCTCTTTCAGAATTTTCCACAGTTTATTGTGATCCACACAGTCAGAGGCTTTGACGTAGTCAATAAAGCAGAAGTATATGTTTTTCTGGAACTCTCTTGCATTTTCCATGATCCAGCGGATGTTGGCAATTTGATCTCTGGTTCCTCTGCCTTTTCTAAAACCAGATTGAACATCTGGAAGTTCGTGGTTCACGTATTGCTGAAGCCTGGCTTGGAGAATTTTGAGCATTACTTTACTAGCATGCGAGATGAGTGCCACTGTGCGGTAGTTTGAGCATTCTTTGGCATTGCCTTTCTTTGGGGTTGGAATGAAAAATGACCTTTTCCAGTCCTGTGGCCACTGCTGAGTTTTCCAAATTCGCTGGCATATTGAGTGCAGCACTTTCACAGCATCATCTTTCAGAATTTGAAATAGCTCAACTGGAATTCCATCACCTCCACTAACTTTGTTTGTAGTGATGCTTTCTAAGGCCCACTTGACTTCACTTTCCAGGACGTCTGGCTCTAGGTGAGTGATCACACCATCGTGATTATCTGGGTTGTGAAGATCTTTTTCGTACAGTTCTTCTGTGTATTCTTGCCACCTCTAAATATCTTCTGCTTCTGTTAGATCCATACAATTTCTGTCCTTTATCGAGCCCATCTTTGCCTGAAATGTTCCCTTGGGGTCTCTAATTTTCTTGAAGAGATCTCTAGTCTTTCCCATTCTGTTGTTTTCCTCTATTTCTTTGCATTGATCGCTCAAGAAGGCTTTCTTATCTCTCCTTGCTATTCTTTGGAACTCTGCATTCAGATGTTTATATCTTTCCTTTTTTCCTTTGGTTTTCACTTCCCTTCTTTTCTCAGCTATTTGTAAGGCCTCCTCAGACAGCCATTTTGCTTTTTGGCATTTCTTTTTCTTGGGAATGGTCTTGATCCCTGTCTCCTGTACAATGTCATGAAACTCTGTCCATAATTCATCAGGCACTCTGTCTAGCAGATCTATTCCCTTAAATATATTTCTCACTTCCACTGTATAATCATAAGGGATTTGATTTAGATCATACCTGAATGTCTAGTGGTTTTCCCTACTTTCTTCAATTTAAGTCTAAATTTGGCAATAAGGAATTCATGATCTAAGCCACAGTCAGCTCCCGGTCTTGTTTCTGCTGACTGTATAGAGCTACCCACGACCAAGGTAAGAGAAACCCAAGTAAGACGGTAGGTGTTGCGAGAGGGCATCAGAGGGCAGACACACTGAAACCATAATCACAGAAAACTAGGCAAACTGATCACATGGACCACAGCCTTGTCTAACTCAATGAAACTAAGCCATGCCGTGTGGGGCCACCCAAGATGGACGGTCATGGTGGAGAGGTCTGACAGAATGTGACCCACTGGAGAAGGGAATGGCAAACCACTTCAGTATTCTTGCCTTGAGAACCCCATGAACAGTATGAAAAGGCAAAATGATAGAATACTGAAAGAGGAACTCCCCAGGTCGGTAGGTGCCCAATATGCTACTGGACATCAGTGGAGAAATAATTCCAGAAAGAATGAAGGGATGGAGCCAAAGCAAAAACAATACCCAGTGGTGGATGTGACTGGTGATAGAAGCAAGGTCCGATGCTGTAAAGAGCAATATTGCATAGGAACCTGGAATGTTAGGTCCATGAATCAAGGCAAATTGAAAGTGGTCAAACAGGAGATGGCAAGAGTGAATGTTGATATTCTACACATCAGTGAACTAAGATGGACTGGAATGGGTGAATTTAACTCAGATGACCATTATATCTATTATTGTGGGTGGGAATCCCTTAGAAGAAATGGAGTAGCCATCATGGTCAACAAAAGAGTCTGAAATGCAGTACTTGGATGCAATCTCAAAAACGACAGAATGATCTCTGTTCGTTTCCAAGGCAAACCATTCAATATCACGGTAATCCAAGCCTATGCCCCAACCAGTAACGCTGAAGAAGCTGAAGTTGAACGGTTCTATGAAGACCTACAAGACCTTTTAAAACACCCCAAAAAGATGTCCTTCTCATTACAGGGGACTGGAATGCAAAAGTAGGAAGTCAAGAAACACCTGGAGTAACAGGCAAATTTGGCCTTGGAATACGGAATGAAGCAGGGCAAAAGCTAATAGAGTTTTGCCAAGAGAATGCACTGGTCATAGCAAACACCCTCTTCCAACAACACAAGAGAAGACTCTACACATGGACATCATCAGATGGTCAACACCGAAATCAGATTGATTATATTCTTTGCAGCCAAAGATATTAAACATTAAATGCTAAAAAGGCTAAACTTTTCTTTTCCAGCTGGCAGAAAAATGCACTTTTCATTCTTTTTCACTAACAAGCTCCTTTCTTCACTTTTAGCTAATAATTGGTCAACATTAACATAGCCGGATGGCCAAAAATAATGTTATACTTGGTTAAGTTAAAGGAGTGTTCCAAGATTGAAGGCTCCTAATAGAAGACAAGTTTAAACTGTATTAGATAGGAAAAGAATCGATACAATATTAAATATCAAGTGAGATACTCTACCCTTTCAGTTTTTGTTTGTTTGTTAACCGTGATCACTTTTTTGGGGGGACTTGGAGACGGCCTGGCTTGTGGAGAAGATATACAGGTCAGGAATCTGCACTGTCATTTTTCTCTCCCTGTCATTCCCAGATTCAACTCAGACTGGATGGTACAGGGCGGTCAGGGCTCCCCAGACTGTGCAGGCTGCGGGCGCTCACCCCAAAAGGCCGGCTCTCTCTTGCGGGGCTGCAGCAGCAGAACCTCACCAAAGGAAGGCTCCCCGCACAGAGGCCCCTGACCGAGGATGGAGAGCGCATCACCCTCCCAGCGCCCAAAAGCAACTCTGCGGAGTAACGAATTCACTAATCCGTCCAGAATGGCGACCGATCCCTGGGAAAATAGCACACAAAAGTGGCAGTAAAGCAGCAGGTATCCCAGAGCTAAGAGAAGACAGCCATAGGCGGGGGAAAAAAATAGAGCTCTGCGCACGCGCACTCTACTCAGTTAAGATGGCCACCCGCAGGAAGTTGGGAAAAAGCTTGGAAAAGTGGGTAGAGGCTGGTTACTAGGAGACGGGACGCTCTGGAGGGTCGTCTAGGCGCTGCGTGGGCTTGCGCCTGCGCGGCGCGGATGGACCAGGAAGAAGCCTTTCCAGGGCGCCCTGTAAGGCAGACAGGCGGACGTACGCGACGCTACGTGCGTGTGTGCGCGCGCACGGCTTGTAGTCCCCGCGAGAGAGAGGGTCGAGCCAGGTACGCGTGCGCACAGGGACTTGGGGCGCGCGGGACGGAAGCGGAGTGAAGGCGCCGGGGAGGTGGAGGACGAGCCCCCTCAGGTACAGAGCGTGAGGGCGGGGCCGACGGCGACGCCGGCCGGCGCTAACCGCCCCCACCTCCTTCCCGCCGAGTCCCGCCTCCTTCCCGCCCGGTCCCGCCTCCCTCCCGCCGGGTCCCGCCTCCCTCCCGCCCGGTCCCGCCTCCCACCGCCCCCCGGGGAGGGGCCAAGTCGATTTGGGGTGGGAAGGGAGGAGAAGGGGGCGGAGGATGGAGACCTTGAGGGATCTGGATCCCAGGCGGGGACCGAGTCCTGGTAGTCGCTGGGATGATCTCCGGGGAGGATGGCGGGCCAAAAAGCCCGGGGAGGGACCCACCGCCCCAGGTAGAAGCACGGGGATGCGCCGCTTCGGGGTAAAAGCATCTCCTGGGTCAGCAGGCCTTTGAGAGGGCAGCTGCAGGGCGCGGGTGTGGCGGGGATTAGGGTCTGTGGGCGACCCCTGAGGTGGATTTTGGCGCCGGCGTGAGGGGCGGTAGCGGGCAGAGTTGCGGTCCAGAGAAACCCTCCCGGAACAAACTTTGCGCGTGTTGTCGTTTCTCGGGAGCTTAGGGTTGAGCTTATGTTCCTATGGTGACCGCTTCGCTTCCCGCCGCAGCTTTCGGCTTGGTTGTTGGGGGACTGTTCTGTTTAGAAACGCTCTGGAGTGGCGCTGAGGAATTTGGAAGTCAGAGATTTGGGGGTTCAACCAGGGTCTGCGTGATTCCCAGCTTCTCATTTCTGAACCACTTTATAGACTTTGGGAAGTGAAGGGCCGAGATTACGTAGGCATTTGCACGAAAAATCTCGTATAATTACAGTAGAAATTATACACAAGAAAGGCAGGGTAAGCTGGCTTTCCTTTGAAAAAGTGTTTGAGATGTAAATTGAATAACTTTGCTCCGATCATGGACATGATACCTAAACATGCAAAGGAATACACTTTTTTTATTCTTTAAGAAAAGTCAAGGATAGCGATTTCAGGAAACATTGCATAGATGACAGTATCTCTGTGTTTGTTTTCCTTCTTCCAGTCTAGGTTATTATCTCAGGATATTCGTTGTTTTAAATTTCCTCTAGTGGTTTTCAGAATTTCAAATAAACCTTTTCTTTAACCCGTAAAGAAATAAACAGAATAATAATCGGGTTGAAATTATAAGAAAACAGATTAATTATAACTATGAACTAATAGTTATAACTAATCTATGACAGTTTCAGTTCAGTTCAGTTCAGTCACTCAGTCCGACTCTTTGCAACCCCATGAATTGCAGCACGCCAGGCCTCCCTATCCATCACCAACTCCCGGAGTTCACCCAAAATCGGTGATGCCATCCAGCCATCTCATCCTCTGTCGTCCCCTATTCCTCCTGCCCCCAATCCCTCCCAGCATCAGAGTTTTTTCCAATGAGTCAGCTCTTCACATGAGGTGCCCATTAGGACATAACTAATCTATTATAGTTTAGGACAGGGGTGCCTGTTGTACTACTGTTCATGGGGTCTCAAAGAGTGGGACATGAATGAGCAACTGAAGAACAACATAACTATGAAAGGAAAGTGTCCCATTATTCAAATCTGCCTCCAGGATAAAACTGATTTTTTGTTCCTATTTGAATTGATCAAGTAACTAGACCATTTAGTCTAAATTCAGTTTAGTTCAGTTCAGTCGCTCAGTCGTGTCTGACTCTTTGCCACCCCATGAATTGCAGCACGCCAGGCCTCCCTGTCCATCACCAACTCCCGGAGTTCACCCAAACTCATGTCCATCGAGTCGGTGATGCCATCCAGCCATCTCATCCTCTGTCATCCCCTTCTCCTCCTGCCCCCAATCCCTCCCAGCATCAGGGTCTTTTCCAATGAGTCAACTCTTCACATGAGGTGGCCAAAGTATTGGAGTTTCAGCTTCAGCATCAGTCCTTCCAATGAACACCCAGGACTGATCTCCTTTAGGATGGACTGGTTGGATCTCCTTGCAGTCCAAGGGACTCTCAAGAGTCTTCTCCAACACCATAGTTCAAAAGCATCAATTCTTCGGCGCTCAGCTTTCTTCACAGTCCAACTCTCACATCCATACATGACCACTGGAAAAACCATAGCCTGGACTAGACGGACCTTTGTTGGCAAAGTAATGTCTCTGCTTTTGAATATGCTATCTAGGTTGGTCATAACTTTTCTTCCAAGGAGTAAGCGTCTTTTAATTTCGTGGCTGCAGTCACCATCTGCAGTGATTTTGGAGCCCAAAAAGATAAAGTCTGACGCTGTTTCCACTGTTTTCTCATCTATTTCCCATGAAGTGATGGGACCAGATGCCATGATGTTTGTTTTCTGAATGTTGAGCTTTAAGCCAGCTTTTTCACTCTCCTCTTTCACTTTCATCAAGAGGCTTTTTAGTTCCTTTTCACTTTCTGCCATAAGGGTGGTGTCATCTGCATATCTGAGGTTATTGATATTTCTCTTGGCAATCTTGATTCCAGGTTGTGCTTCTTCCAGCCCAGCGTTTCTCATGATGTATTCTGCATATAAGTTAAATAAGCAGGGTGACAATATACAGCCTTGACGAACTCCTTTTCCTATTTGGAACCAGTCTGTTGTTCCATGTCTAGTTCTAACTGTTGCTTCCTGACCTGCATACAGATTTCTCAAGAGACAGGTCAGGTGGTCTGGTATTCCCATCTCTTTCAGAATTTTCCACAGTTTATTGTGATCCACACAGTCAAAGACTTTGGCTTTAGTCTTAATTAGTGGGTAATAACTAGGAAGGTACATTCATGAAATACATATTTTAAACAATATACACTTTAGCATTATTTAATGGCAACTTCCCAAATAAATCTTGTTTACCTTCTGAAAAAAGTCACTGCTTATGACTCCTCTGAAGTAGACATTCTCAGTCTCTTTCTTTTTCAGTTTGTTTCAGGATAATTTGCTTTTAAAGTACTCCAGTTAGAAGTGGTTAGAGCAGGTGTTATGTTTAAAATATTTATTTGTTTGTTTATTATTTATTTATTTGGCTTTGACGGATTTTAGTTGCAGCATATGAGATATAGTTCCCCTACCAGGGATCGAACCCAGGTCTCCTCCATTGGGAGTGCACACTCTTAGTCACTGGCCCACCAAGGAAGTCCTGGAGCAGGTGTGTTATTATTCATTCCCTTTTCCCAGCATACATGCCTCCATGTCCCCAGATGTAGCCCCTGTCATGACTCCTGTGGCAGCCACTTCTTGCTTTTCCATAGATTTTCACTGTCATTGTATGTGAAGTTGCACTTTCTAGCTTGGCTTGTTTTGAACTTTGTGCACATGGAATTGTACTAAGTTCTCCCTTGTATTTTGCTTCATTACTCAACATTGTTTTTATGGTTGATCCTAGTTATTGCTTGTAATTAGTTGCTTGTTGTTCCATTGTAAGGGTATACCACAGTTTATCTACTGTGCTGTTGGTGAACGCTACAGTTTCTACAGTTTTTGGTAAATATGAACAGCACTGCTGTGAATTTTCTTCCACATGTACCCATGATATTCTTTTGAAGTGAGCTAGTTAGTAAGGTGGGCTTCTCTGGTGGCTCAGTGGTAAAGAACCCGCCTGCCAATGCAGGAGATGTGGGTTTGCTCCCTGGGTTGGAAAGATCCCCTGGAGAAGGAAACGGTAACGCACTCCAGTATTCTTGCCTGGGAAATCTCATGGACAGAGGCACCTGGCTGGTCACAGTCCGTGGGTCGCAGAGTCAGATATGACTTAGCAACTGAAGAGCAAACAAAGTAAGGTAGTTCTGTTTGTCTTAGTTATGTTGTTAACATCAATCTACATTATTAAACTCTTTTGGTTCAGAAAAGCCTCTTGACAACAAGAGAAAATGATAAATGATACTCCTCCTAAGGCCACTGTTTTAAGCTCCTTAAACAAATCAGGTTATTTCTTTACAGTAAGGTCTGGATTGGAGAGAAATGAGGAGCTTGGGTTTGGATGGAATGACTGGAGAGATTATTTCTTTTTAAGAAAAGTTATCAAGTGACCTTACTATTTCGTTTGAAGTGAATGCCTAAAACATTTATTCACTTATTTTTATTATAAATACAGAATCTACCTCAAAATTATTCATAAAATTTTATGTGGTTTTCTATGTCCTCTGTTAGTGAAGCTATTCCTACTTACCTTAAAGTCTCTTTTAACCTAAGCTTTTGGAGACAATTTTCTTCAAAGAAAACGAGTTGACCTTTTGTGGAACCAGATTTCAGAATCCCATATAGGATAACTCCAGTGTTTTCAATTATTCAATCAAAATATTTAATAGACTTTTGTTGAACACATAGTATATGCCTGATATTTTGCTCAACGCTGATGAATACATTTTAAATGCAACTGACTTTATTTATTTATTTTAAAATTTTATTTATTTTTAAATGTACTCTTGGCTGTGCTGGGTCTTCGTTGCTTTGTGGGCTTTCCTCTGGTTGCTGTGATTAGGGGCTGCTCTTAGTTGTGTGAGGGCTTCTCTTTGTGGAGCACAGGCTCTAGCGTGCACGGCCTCAGTAGTTGCAGCACATGGCCTCAGTAGTTGTGGCTCCTGGGCTCTAGAGCACAGGCTCAGTAGTGGTGGTGCACAGGCTTAGTTGCTTTGTGGCACGTGGGACTCTTTCCAGACCAGGGATTGAACCCATGTCTCCTGCATTGGCAGGTGGATTCTTTACCACTGAGTCACCAGTGAAGCCCCTGATGATTCTTTTTAACACGTGATCTTAACTCCTGTATCACTGAAAAATTAAAATTCTGCCAGGCAGGAACTTCAAATTTCTACCCCTTCTTATTTAAATCTTCACTTGACCTTGCTTTTTTCTGTTTTGTTTCAAAGGACAGTGCACACCCCTTACCTGGTTTTCTCTTATTAACTCAGTGTCCTTTCTTTATTAACCCATATCTTAGGAATCTTTGTTGTGTTTATACTGTAAGAATTCTTATCCTAGAGTACAAGAACTTTGGGGAATTCTTGAACCCCTTGGAATGCTTTGTAAACTTTTGTATGTGTTTGCATTTTCCTGAGGTCAGGACTCAGGTGCATGTAAATTGCTTCAGTCATGTTCAACTATTTGCGACCACATGGACTGTAGCCCGCCAGGGTCCTCTGTCCATGGGATTCTCTGGGCAAGAATACTGGAGTAGATTACCATGCCCTTCTCCAGGGGATCTTCCCAATCAAGGGATCAAACCTGCATCTCTTAAGTCTCCTGCAGTGGCAGGCAGATTCTTTACCACTCACGCCACATGGGAAGTCCTAGGACCCAGGGCTTTGCTTATTCCTGAAAGGGGTCCTTGACATACAGGAAATTAAGAAACAAGTTTTTCTCCCCTTGCATTGGCCCTTCAAGCTTTCTCTACCTCTTCTCACAATCACGCTTTGTAAAAGAAGTCTACATTTTCTATTTCTTTTTCTTTACTACTCCTTCGTTTGTTAGTCCTCCTACCATTGAAACTACCTTATTTGAATCATCAAAATTGATTATTTGGGAATGGTTTTTTTGAGTACCATTGAAACTACCTTATTTGAATCATCAAAATTGATTATTTGGGAATGGTTTTTTTGAGTACCATTGAAACTACCTTATTTGAATCATCAAAATTGATTATTTGGGAATGGTTTTTTGTGCGAGGCATTCCTCTAGACATTAGGGACATAACAGTGACCAGACAAGTGCCTAGAACACTTGGAGCTTAATTCTGGTAGAAGGTGACAGACAGTAAACAAATGAAGGTATAAATGATATAATTTCAAATCATGCTAAGTGTGAATAACCTAATGGGAGAGTAAATAGGAGAGAGGGTACTTTAGGTAAAAAGAAAATCAGGAAAGGCCCTTTGAATATTTGAGCTGAAGAGCTAAGGGTAAGAAGTAGCCATTCATACAAAGGACTGGGGAAGAAAATGTTCTCAACAGAGGGAAATCAAGGGAGGAGGCCCCGAAGTGGAAACAGATTGGCATGATAGAGGAACAGGAGGAAAATCAGTAAAGCTGGTGGGTGAACAAACGAGAGAGTAGGGGCTCTGCTCTGGCATGTGAGGGCAGTGGCCAGATCAGTCAGGCCTTAAAAAGTTTGGTTTTTATTCTGATTACATTGGGGAGCCATTGGGGTATTTTTGCGCAGGATCTCATTATTTTAAAGTGATTGTTTTGATTTAAGTTTGGAAAACAGGTCGCAGGGAGCAATAGTGGAAGCAAAAAGATTGGTTAGGAGACTACTTCAGTAATCCATGTGGGAGATGATGCTGATTTGAACCAATAAGGAGGCAATAATTAAAATGTACAGAAGTGGACGGATTGAGGATATATTTTGGAGATACATCCAAAAGGGCTTGTTGATGGATTTGAAGAGGTTCAGGGAAAAAGGAAACAAGGACAACTCCTCGGTTTTTTAGCTCAGTCACTGTACAAACGGCAGTGCCATTTGACACGGGAAGGACCAGGAAGGGACACGGTGGAGGCAGGGTTGAGAGCAGGAGTGCAGGCGGGGAAATTAAGAGGTCTGTTTTAACATGCTGAAGTTGGGATGACAGTGGATGTCCAACAAACCCAACACACGGTGTTAAGAGCTTCAGTAGGAATACGGTCATAGTTGGAGGGAAAGTGGAAAACATGTGCTGAGTCTTTTGGGGGAAAGCGAAAAAGTGAAAGTTAATCATTCAGTCATGTCCAATTCTTTGCAACCCATGTTCCTCTGTCCATTGAATTCTCCAGGTAAGAATATTGGAGTCAGTAGCCATTTCCTTCTCCAGGGGATTGTCGCGATCCAGGGATTGAACCTGGGTCTTCTGCACTGCAGGCAGATTCTTTACTGTCTGAACCACCAGGAGTCAGAAATACTTTTTTTGTAGTTCTGTATTGCCTTGCATAGGCTTCCCTGATAGCTCATTTGGTAGAGAATCCACCTGCAATGCAGGAGACCTGGGTTTGATCCCTGGGTTGGGAAGATCCCCTGGAGAAGGGAAAGGCTACCCACTCCAGTATTCTGGCCTGGAGAATTCTATGGACTGTATAGTCCATGGAGTCAAAAATAGTCAGACACAACTGAGCGACTTTCACTTTCACTTTTCATTCCCTTGTGTACATGTATGTGCATTTCTCTCAGATGATACTAATTATGCTATACTGTACTTTCCAGTTTATTTGTTCTGGATTCTCTAGATTCATTGTGGGTTGAAATTGTAAGTTTTTGTTTTCCATCTGTCTAGCCCCCAAACTTAATATAGTTCATCCTTTCCTGAAAGTGAATGTCGCTCAGTCGTGTCCAACTTTTTGCAACCCCATGGACTATACAGTCCATCAAATTCTCCAGGCCAGAATACTGGAGTGAGTAGCCTTTCCCTTCTCCACGGGATCTTTCCAACCCAGGGATCAAAACCAGGTCTCCCACATTGCAGATGGATTCTTTACCAGCTAAGCCACAAGGGTGTTTATAAATTTGTTTGATAAGTGAATAAAGGTCACAGTCTGATAGTATGAGCTGAAATGGTGATGATCATGGTGGAAGGCAGGTGTTTGACAGAGATTTTCCTGAAGAGATCAGTAGGAAATGATGGCCAATTAAATAAGTTGAGTGTTGAGAGAAATTATTAATAATAGTAATTGTAAATAATAATTTATATAACAATTGTAAATAACAATAATATTTCAGATCAGATCAGATCAGTTGCTCAGTTGTGTCCGACTCTTTGCGACCCCATGAATCGCAGCACACCAGGCCTCCCTGTCCATCACCAACTCCCGGAGTTCACTCAGACTCACGTCCATCGAGTCAGTGATGCCATCCAGCCATCTCATCCTCTGTCGTCCCCTTCTCCTCTTGCCCCCAGTCCCTCCCAGCATCAGAGTCTTTTCCAATGAGTCAACTCTTCGCATGAGGTGGCCAAAGTACTGGAGTTTCAGCTTTAGCATCATTCCTTCCAAAGAAATCCCAGGGCTGATCTCCTTCAGAATGGACTGGTTGGATCTCCTTGCAGTCCAAGGGACTCTCAAGAGTCTTCTCCAACACCACAATTCAAAAGCATCAATTCTTCGGCGCTCAGCCTTCTTCACAGTCCAACTCTCATGACCCAGGAAAAACCATAGCCTTGACTAGACAAACCTTTGTTGGCAAAGTAATGTCTCTGCTTTTGAATATGCTATCTAGGTTGGTCATAACTTTTCTTCCAAGTAGTAAGCGTCTTTTAATTTCATGGCTGCAGTCACAATAATATTTAGTAGTTATTATTTATTGCCAAGCCCTATTCTAAGTGCTTTACATAAAATAAATCCTCACAACAACTCTGTGAAGCAAGTACTGTTATCATTCCTATTTTGTTTTATGCTTTAGATACTTATTTGTTTATTTTGCTGCTCTGGCTCTTAGTTGTGGCATGCAGAATCTTTCAGTGCAACATGTGAACTCTTAGTTGTGGCATGTGGCATCTGGTTCCCTCACCAGGGATTGAATCCACTCCCACTGCATTGGGAGCACAGTGTTAGCCACTGAACCAGCAGGGAAGTCACTGTCATCCCTATTTTAGAGATAAGGAAGCTGGGACCAGAGTAGTAATTTGCCCACGGTCATGCAGCTGACAAGGGGCAAAACTGACATCATGAACCAAAGCAGACTGATGCTACAGAGCATGCTCTTAACGATGGTGCTGTGTTGCTTCCCCAGTGAGAAGGATTGCGATTCTAGCTTGGGTGACAATTGCTGCTCGAAAAGTACTCTGTACTTTACTTACATGCCTTCTCTGACCTCTGTTCCATCCAGAGGTCATGGGAAGGTGGAAGATATTCAGGTGGACCAAGGTGGAAAAACTGGCAGGCCAGGCATGGCCATTTCAGATAGACTGATTTCTCTCCCTCTTTATTGCTTTCAAAGCTAGTGCAGGGAAAGCAGCAACTCTAATATGATGGCTCACAGTTGTCAGGTAAACTCTTGGTCTCTATACTTTTAATTTCTAGACCTGACTGATAGTAAACTTGACTGTTCATCTTACCAAAAGAAGAGGGAAGCTTCCTTTTTCTAAATTAATTTTTATTGGAGTATAGTTGCTTTACAGTGTTGTGTTTCTTGCTGTATAGCAAAGTGAATCAGTCATATGTATACGTATATCCCCTCTTTTTTAGATTTCCTTCCCATTTAGGCCATCACAGAGCACTGAGTAGAGTTCCCTGTGCTGTACAATTGGTTCTCATTAATTCTGTTGATATTTTGTACATAGTTGTGTATATATGTCAGTTCCAACTCCCAATTCCGCCCTTCCACCCTGGGAAAGTTCCCTTTTGTCTGCTTTAGTACACTGCTTCATTATCAAGCTCTACAAATTTATATTGACACCTTCCTGTTATCCAAAGAACTCAGTGCAGATTTTATGGGCATACAGAGAGCTCTAGCATATTGCTTGTTCTTAAGATACTAATCAAATCTCTTATGATTATACAGTGGAAGTGAGAAATAGATTTAAGGGAATAGATCTGATAGACAGAGTGTGTGATGAATTATGGAGGGAGGTTCGTGATATTGTACAGGAGACAGGGATCAAGACCATTCCCAAGAAAAAGAAATGCAAAAAAGCAAAATGGCTGTCTGAGGAGGCCTTACAAATAGCTGAGAAAAGAAGAGAAGCAAAAAGCAAAGGAGAAAAGGAAAGATATACTCATTTGAATGTGGAGTTCCAAAGAATAGCAAGGAGAGATAAGAAAGCCTTCCTCAGCTATCAGTGTGAAGAAATACAAGAAAACAATAGAATTGGAAAGACTAGAGATCTCCTCAAGAAAATTAGAGATGCCAAGGAGACATTTCATGCAAAGATGGACTCAATAAAGGACAGAAATTGTATGGACCTAACAGAAGCAGAAGATATTAAGAAGAGGTGGCATGAATACACAGAAGAACTGTACAAAACAGATCTTCATGACCCAGATAATCATGATGGTGTGATCACTCACCTAGAGCCAGACATCCTGGAATGTGAAGTCAAGTGGGCCTTAGGAAGCTGACTATGAACAAAGCTAGTGGAGGTGATGGAATTCCAGTTGAGCTATTTCAAATCCTGAAAGATGATGCTGTGAAAGTGCTGCACTCAATAAGCCAGCAAATTTGGAAAACTCAGCAGTGGCCACAGAACTGGAAAAGGTCAATTTCTATTCCAATCCCAAAGAAAGGCAATGCCAAAGAATGCTCAAACTACCACACAATTGCACTCATCTCACATGCTAGTAAAGTAATGCTCAAAATTCTCCAAGCCAGGCTTCAACAGTACATGAACTGTGAACTTCCAGATGTTCAAGCTGGTTTTGGAAGAGGGCAGAGGAACCATAGATCAAATTGCCAATATCCGCTAGATCATTGAAAAAGCAGGAGAGTTCCAGAAAAACATCTATTTCTGCTTTATTGAGTATGTCAAAGCCTTTGACTGTGTGGATCACAATAAACTGTGGAAAATTCTGAAAGAGATGGGAATACCAGACTACCTTACCTGCTTCCTGAGAAATCTGTACACAGGTCAGGAAGCAACAGTTAGAACTGGACATGGAACAACAGACTGGTTCCAAATAGGAAAAGGAGTATGTCAAAGCTGTATATTATCACCTTGCTTATTTAACTTATATGCATCATAAGAAGTGCTGGGCTGGATGAAGCACAAACTGGGATCAAGATTGCTGGGAGAAATATCAATAACTTCAGATATGCAGATGACACCACCCTTATGGCAGAAAGTGAAGAGGAACTAAAGAGCCTTTTGATGAAAGTGAAAGAGGAGAGTGAAAAAAAATTGGCTTAAAACTCAACATTCAGAAAATGAAGATCATGGCATCTGGTCCCATCACTTCATGGCAAATAGATGAGAAACAATGGAAACAGTGACATACTTTATTTTTGGGGGCTCCAAAATCACTGCAGATGGTGACTGCAGCCACGAAATTAAAAGACACTTACTCATTGGAAGAAAAGTTATGACCAACCTAGACAGTATATTAAAAAGCAGAGATATTACTTTGCCAACAAAGGTCTGTCTAGTCAAGGCTATGGTTTTTCTAGTCATCATGTATGGATGTGAGTTAGACTATAATGAAAGCTGAGCACTGAAAAATTGATGCTTTTGAACTGTGGTGTTGGAGAAGACTCTTGAGAGTCCCTTGGACTGCAAGGAGATCCAACCAGTACATCCTCAAGCAAATCAGTCCTGAATATTCATGGAAGGACTGATGTTGAAGCTGAAACTCCAGTACTTTGGCCACGTGATATGAAGAACTGAATCACTAGAAAAGACCCTGATACTGGGAAAGATTGATGGCGGGAAGAGAAGGGAACGGCAGAGAATGAGATGTTTGGATGGCATCACCAACTCAATGAGCATGAGTTTGAGTAAACTTCGGTAGTTGGTGATGGACAGGGAGGCCTGGCGTGCTGCAGTCTATGGGGTCACAAAGAATCGGACACGAATGAGCAACTGAACTAAACGAACTGAAACATACTAATAACTATGTGAGGAAGACCACGGAAAATGCATAGCTACATAAATTGTTGTATTACGAGTATCTTGGATGTCTCAATGAAGAGGTGATCACTGTTTGACAGAGAAGACAGAGAAAGCCTCCTGGTGAATTTGGAATTCAAGCCTTAGAATGCCGGGAGCCACCGCAGGAGATCCCACCCATGACAAGGTCATGAGGAAGAGACCTGACAGGCAAGGCAGATCAGGACCCTGGACCTGCTCGAGCATCTACCCCGAAACCAAAATCTGTCTGTGTACTGTTTACTATATTATGTTTTTCACCAACTCTTCTGACATTAGCAGGGGGCTATCCCTGACCACCTTTCTCTGAAGAAAATCAACTTAGGGCTCTAATTAATAAGTCTCCTGGACATGAAAGGAGTATTTCAATTCAAATCCCTCTGATTAGCATTCTAGCTTGCTTGACAGGTTTATCCATACTCTTAACACTAACGCACATGAATATTCACAACTTCCCAACCGTGAAAGGCACGGGAAGCCTGAACATTCTAAAAGTCCTAATGGGCATAGAGCCCTTTAAGGGGTGAAAAATTATTAGAATAGTACTGGTAAAGGGCTTCATTATTGGGCCAATGCTTGCTGCCAAGTTCCTGCATCTCTTGTCCATTGTCACCTGCGAGTGCGTTAGTTAATGTAGTTGAAATGTAAGAAAAACAAGTAGTAGCCTTGGTATTAACCACATCAGACCTTTGAGCTAATAAGTTCTTTCTTTGTTGTGACCCACTGCACCTTTGCTCTGTGAGAATGTAACTGTTTAGTACTTTCTGAGGCTGACACAGATTAGAAATATAAAGAAAAAACACTTCAAGGGAAAACAAGTTTTCTGGTTGATCAACCTTTATCAAAAAAGGGTCATAAAATGTCAACAGGCCTCCAGGCCAGAAGATAATGTACATAGCAAAAAACCCTTGTTTATGGAAAGGCATACAGAAAAAAATCCTGGTTTCAATAAGGGCAAAACTGCTGGAGTGTTTGGGCTGACTCTGCATGACCTTGCATCTTTCATTTCCCTCTATGTACAAGTCAGGGTATAAAAGCTCCTTTTGAAAATAAAGTTACGGGCCTCGCTCACCAAAGCTTGGCCTCCCCGTGTCATTCATTCACCGACGCCGTCCATCCTGAGGGTACGCTTGGATCCTCCTGGGGCTGGACCCAGCATTAGAAGTTTCTTTTACTTTGGTGGAGAAAAGGGTGAGGGCAGGGCTCATGAGCAGAAGATAATATGGGGGCATCCCTGATGGTCCTGTGGCTAAGACTTCATGCTTTTAATGCAGAGGACCCAGATTCGATCCCTGGTCAGGGAATTAAATCTCACTTAGTGCGACTAAGAGTTCTCATGCCACTCTTTTTTTTCAGTATTTATTGGAGTATAGTTGCTTTACAGTGTTCTGTTAGTTTCTGATGTACAGCAATGTGAATCAGCCAAATGTATATATATCCCCTCTTTGTCACTGAGTTCCCTGTGCTATAGAGTAGGTATACAGTAGGTTCCTATACAGCAGGTTCTCATTAGTTATCTATCTTATTCATGGGATCAATAGTGTATGTATGGTTTACTTGCTAAGTCATGTCCCACTCTCATGACCCCATGGACTGTAGCCTGCCAGACTCCTCTGTTCGTAGGATTTTCCAAGGAAGAATACTGGAGTGGGTTGCCACACTGCAGGCAGATTCTTTACTGACTGAGCCAGCAGGGAAACCCCAGTGTATATATGTCAGTCCCAATCTCCCAATTCATTCCACCCCTCATTTACCCCTTTGCTGTCTATATGTTTGTTCTCTACGCCTGTGTCTCTGTTTCTGCTTTACAAATAGGTTCATCTGTATGAGAAGCTTTTTCTTTTTCATGTTTTATTTATTTTTATTTTTCAGTTGTGCAACTTGTGGGCTTGCAGAATCTTAGTTCCCTGGCCAGGGATTGAATCCGAGCCCCTTGGTTGGAAATAAGCACTCGTAACCACTGGATCACCAGAAAATTCCCGCTGAGCAGTTTCTTGAAATGCAATATTTCAGATCGACTGTGAATTAAAAAAAAAAAATCTGCATTTTATCAAGATTCCCAAATTATTCACGTTTACTAAAATTTGAAAAGTAGTGAGGAGTCATTTGATCGTTATGCTGAGTTGCATGTTTATAACTAAGGATATGTTTTCAACAGAAACTATGTAAGAAATGGTGGTTAGGATTTCAGCCTAACCCATACAGGCCTGAAACGATTCATAATTAGAAACGCTGTGTGGAGTCTAATGCTTACGTTCTAGGACAGGCAGGAACTGCTGGACTGGAGAACAGAAAAAGCAGATTCGTGTCTTGGTTAGAGAAAGGGAAAAAGCAAAATAAACATATCAGACTGCTATGGGCTGGTTTGCACAGGGTGTGACACAAGTTCAGTGACTGGGGATACTGATCCTGTAATTTCCCAAGAACTAGGTTCTGGAGCGCAGCATCTGTGTTGCTTTGCTTGTAGCAAATTCTGTCTTAACATAGTGGCAGCCTTGATTGAGAGAACAGATTATTTCCATAAATTATACAGGTTCTAAGATACATAGTCAAGTGAAAAAAAGCACCTGCAGAGTAGTATGTATAGTATGCATGTGTGCATTCCAAGTCGCTTCAGTGGTGTCTGCCTGACCCTTTATGACCCTATGGACTGTGGCCTGCCAGGCTTCTCTGTCCATGGGATTCTCCAGGCAAGAACACTGGAGTGGGTTGCCATGCCCTCCTCCAGGGAATCTTTCTGACCCAGGGATCGAACCCACATCTCTTATGTCTCCTGTATTGGCAGGCGGATTCTTTACCACTAGTGCCACATGGGAAATCCCATGTGTAGTATGCTAAAGTGGAAAATCTTTAACACTTGTTGTTTTGCCCATGTGCAAATATGTATGTAGAAAAATTCCTAGAAATGGAATTATTTGTACAGAAGCTGTGTAGATTTGTAATGTTGCTAGATTTTACCCAGTTGTTTCCATAAATATCGTATCTATTTACACTGCTACTAGTGATATTTAAGAATGTTTAGTTATATAACCAACTTTATGATCTTTGCCAATGCGATGGTTAAAAAATGGTATTTCAGTGTTGTTTTAATTTGTATCCCTCTAAATGGTGAGATTAAATATCTTGAAATGTATTTAAAAGTCATTTCTGTGAAATATCCTGGTGCATGGGTGCATGCTCAGTCGTGTCCAACTCTTTTTGACCCCATGAACTGTAGCCTGCCAGGCTCCTCTGTCCATGGGATTTCCCAGGTAAGAATACTGGAGTGGGATGCCATTTCCTCCTCCAGGGGATCTTCCCAACACAGGGATTGAACCAGGGTCTCCTGCAATGCAGGTGGATTCTTCACCACTGAGCCACCTGGGAAGCCCCTTATTCTTGGCCAGTTTTATATTACAGTATTTCTTTTCCTTTTTTTATTTATAGGAATTATTTACATATTAGGGAAGTTAGCCCTTTGTGATATGGGTAGCAAATCTTTTTGTTAATACACAAAAACAGCAATGAACAGGTAGCTAGTGGCTGCTGTATTGAATATCATAGGCCTCGAAGTTGACCATTGCTGCTGACCCTAAGGAAATGGCAACCCACTCCAGTGTTCTTGCCTGGAGAATCCCATGGACAGGGGAGCCTGGTGGGCTGCCGTCTATGGGGTTGCACAGAGTCGGACACAACCTATGGGGTTGCATAGAGTTGGACATGACTGATGTGACTTAGCAGCAGCAGCCTGTTTCCTTATATACAGTGGGGTATGTGTTTTTTAAAAATTGTGTTCAAGATTGTAGTTCCATATATAGAAAACACATGGAAAAAGTTTTGTAATGTAGTTTTAAGAAACTAAAACTTGATGAAGTCCTTTTACCTGGTGGAACAAGGTTAAAAACATTTTTTTAATTGAATGTTACTAATTTTCAAAATTTTAATTGTTATGGGAAATCACATGGCTGTTTTAAACCTAAATGTCTCTGTATTATTCTCATTCTTTCCACCAGGTTACCACCAAAGAACATGATTTTGGTCTAGGGGCTCCAGTTTCTGAAGCTGAAAAATACCAGAATATTCTCCAGCTAGAGCAAGAAGTGAGAAATCAAGACAAATTCATCTCTACACTGAAATTACAGGTTACACTTAGTTTCTGTGCATATGTCCCTAAGTTAATTTAGGGTGGGGGCCTATATTAAAATAAGATAGAGAATAAATTCTCATTCAGTACTCATTTAAATTGTATGGGTCTAAAATCATTCCATTTTTATCTTAACCATCTTGAAAACACAGGTTCAGAGTGAGTACAGACTGTGTGCCAGGTATTGGATCAGATGCTTTTAAGTACATAACCTTACTTCGTCATCCTGACCTTGTAAGACTGTGGTGTCACTTCCATTTTACAGATGTGGAAGCTAAAGTTCCGAGAGGTTAAAGAATTATTATATTTGACTAATGAGTGACAGAGCTAGGATTTTCCTGAACTCCCAGTTTAGCTGGAATTTGATTCCAGTTCTGTGAACTCCCAAGTTCAGTCCTGTTTCTGGTCTCCTGGTGTCTGACCTGTGGAATAGCTATTAATGAAGTGAAAAGTGTTAGTCACTTAGTCGTGGCCGATTCTTTGCAACCCCATGGACTGTGGCCCACCAGGCCCCTCTGTATATGGAATTCTCCAGACAAGAAACTGGAGGGGGTTGCCATTGCCTTCTCCAAGGGATCTTCCTGACCCAGAGATTGAACCTGGGTCTCCTGCATTGCAGATAGATTCCTTACCATTTTTCCTAGCCAACAAGGCTGTTAAAAGAAACTTCCTCTTCTAGGAAAATGGAGTAGACTTGCTTTTCCTTACTCTTTCCACTAAGTACAGCTGAAACCCTGAATATTATGTGTGAAGCAAACCTAAAAACACTTTGACTGGTGAGCAGAAGGAAGAGTTGCTAGGCATCTCAGTGCCCAGTGACTGTTAGGACGTGGTAGGAAGTTTCTGGTTTTTCTTTGTGCTCCAGGTATCTCAGGCAGAGTACTGGAAAAACTGGCAACCAGAAATAAGGGATGCAGATTAAAAAAGGTGTCAGAAAAGCCATGCCTCCTAGCCAAAGGACTAGGAAATGGGCAATCTAGCAAGGCAGATTACTCTTAGATAAGAACTGCCCACTCTTAGCAAATACCAAGGAGAAATCTAGCCCCATAAAAGCCTAGACATCCACCCTTGTCACACTATAACAAGGAGCCCACCTTGCCCCACCCTCTGCCACCCTGCCCCAGAAGGCCCCCATCCCACCACTGTTGTATCAAAGAAGGCTGAGTGGAGAACTAAGACTTTAGCGTCCATTAGGCAGTAAGGAAGTCCCCAACCCCACATTGTCAGCAGAGACCATGTGGGGAGCCAGGAAATCCACTGCCACCTGGTAGTAAGAGAAGCTTCCTTTTTCTGTTTGCTGGGGTGATACCAGAGGTGACCTAATGCAGAGTCGGAACCTTTACCACCCTACAGCAGGAACAAGTCTACCCACCCACAGTGGCTGTGGGGAGCAGTAATAAGATGCCTCTCTTCCTGCTCGCTCTGGTGGTATCAGCCGAGGATGAATTCTCATCCCTGCCTAGCAGTCACAAGAAGCCCCACGTTTCCTGGGTGTTACCCGAGGCCTTATGGAGAGATTGGACTTCCGCTCCTGTCCACAGTAACAAGCCAGTGTCCCTCTTTTCCTGCTGGAGCAGTGTCACAGGAACCCTCCCAAAAAACATGAGTCGGTGTCTTAGACTACCAGACCTCAATAAAAGATAAAATCACTCCTCATCCCCCAAATCAGGATGCTGTCAACCTCTGTGAGAAAAGAGGTGTCTCTAACCCTAACCCTAACCCTAATTGGTGTCCTCACCAATGCAGAGATGAATCAGATAATAGTTATCTGACAAAGATTTTAAATTAGCCCTCAAATAAATGCTTTAACAGGCAATTTTGAGCGTGCTTGAAACAAACAGAAAATATCATCAAAGAAACAAAAGATATAAAGTATTAATAAAGTATTAAGTATTATTCCAGTGGAATTTTGGCAGCAAATAAGATGTTCTTCAGTAGATGAATAGATAAACTGTGGTACACAGTAGAATATTATTCATTGATAAAGAGAAATGAGCCATCAAGCCATAAAAGACATGAAAGAACCTTGAAAGGATATTGCGAGGTGTTAAAAGCCCATCTGAAAAGATTACGTACTCTGTGACTCCAACTTCAGGACCATCTGGGAAAGACAAAGCAAAGACATTAGAAGATCACTGGTTGTCAGGGGTTTGGAGGGAGGGGTGAATGGAGCACAGTGGGTATTTAGGGCAGTATATATTCTGTATAATACAGTAACACTAGCTACATGTCACTATACATTTGTAAAAACCCACAGAATCTACAACCCAAGGAGTGGACCCTAATTAAACTCTGGATTTCAGTTAATAATAATTTATAATGTTGGTTCATCAGTTGTAACCAACGTACCACACTAAAACAAGATGTAAATAAGGGGAAATCGGGGTGAGTGGGAGAGGAGAGAAGGGTGTGTGGAAACTCTGTACTTACTGGTCAGTTTTTCTGTAAACCTAAAACTGCTCTAAAAAAGTAAGGTCTGTTAAAGAAAAAAACACATGGGAGAAAAGATTTCCAAATTATGTATCTGATAAGGAGTTAATATCCAGAGTATATAAAGAACTCCTACAACTCAGCAACAAGAAGACCCAAAACAACTCAGTTCAAAAATGGGCAAAAGACTTGAGTAGGTATTTCTCCAGAGAAGAGATACAAATGGCCATAAGCATATGAAAAGATGATCAGCATCACAGTCTTTAAGGAAATGCAAATCAAAACCACTATGAGATATCACTTCACACCAATTAGGACCACTAGTTATCATCAAAAAGCAAAAAATAACACATATTGATGAGGATGTGGAGAATCTGGAGTTATTTATGCATTGCTAATGTAAAATTGTTTAACAAAAAAGTTTGATAATTCCTCAAAAAATTAAGTATAGGATTACCATGTGATCTAGCTATTCCACTCCCAGGAATATCCTCAAACTATTAAAAGCAGGGACTTAAACAGATACTTCTATTCCAAAGTTCATGATAGCCAAAATGCAGAAAAAACCCGGATGTCCATCGACGGATGAATGCATAAACAAAGTGAGGTATATACAAGCAACGGAACTTTATTCAGCCTTAATTCAGATGGGAGACAACAAGATGGATGAGCCCTGAAAACGGCGTGCTAACTGAATTAAGGTACAGGGCAAATATTGTATGATTCCACTTACAAGAGTTAGATTCATAGGTGATTATTTAATGGGTACAGTTTCTGTTTATGATGATGAAAAAGTCCTGGGAATTAGATATGGGACGGTCGTACTATGTTGTGAATGTACTCAATGCTACTGAATTTTACACTTAAAAATGGTTAGAGTGGTAAATTTTGGGATGTTCTATAACTGAAATTAAAAACTCAACAAACAAACATGGAGAAGAGAAGAATGAATCACTGAACATGAGAGTAGAAACAGAGAAATTACCTAATGTGAACAATAGAGAGAAAATAGATTGAAAAGAATGTGAACAAAACCTCTGGAACAGGTGGGCCTATAAGAAATGCTCTGCATTTGGATGGCTGGAGTCCCAGAAAGAGAGGTAAGAGAAGGTGGGGCTGAAAAAATATTTGAAGAAATAATGGCTAAATATTCCCCAAATTTGAAAGTGAGACTAGGGGTCTCCCAAAGAAATCTACCCTGAGACACTTCATATTCAAACTGAAAAGTAAAGACAAAAAACATCCTGAAAGAAATGAGAGAAATAATTCATAATTTATAGGGGAACACCAATTTAAATGACTGCAAATCCAAAAACATGGATATCAGAAGGAGGAAGTGGCACAACATTTTTTCAAGTGCTGGAAGAAAAGAGCTGTCAACCTAGTACATATTCTGTATTTAGAGAAGTATCTTTCACAAATGAAGGGCGAATTAAGATGTTCTCAGATGAAGAAAACTGAGTTTGTTGCCAGCAAAGCTACCCTAAAAGAATAGCTAAAGGAATTTCTCTAATGAAGAAGGAAGTGATAAAAGGTGTAGTCTTGGAAGAAGAAGAGGGAAGGAAGAACAATCCGTAGAGCAAAAATATGGGTAGCTCTGATAGAATTTCCTTTTCTACTTTTCTGAATTGTATCTGTCAGATGTCTTTATCAATGCATGCAAAGGGAATATTTAAGACAATTATCTTATTAATAGAGGAGGGTAAGGGACATAAAGGGAGGTAATAATTTTCACTTCACTTGAATTAGTAAAATGTAGGCTGTGATGTGTGCTCAGTCACTCAGTTATATCTGATTCTTTGCAGCCCCATGTACTCTAGCCCACCAGGCTCCTCTGTCCATGAGGAATTTTCCAGGCAAGAATACTGGAGTGGGTTGTAATTTCCTACTCCAGGGAGTCTTCCCTACCCAGAGATCGAACTCGTGTCTCTTGCATTGGTAGGTGGATTCTTTACAAATTGTACCACCTGGAAAGCCCGGAGGCTGTGATAGCTTATGAATATAAATGAAACACCTAGAGCAACAACTAAGAATCTCTACAAAGAGATATACTGAAAATTGCTATGTATAAATCAAAATGGAATTCTAAAAAATGTTCAAGTAACTCAGAGGAAAGCAGGTAAAATAAAACAAACAAACAAAAAAAACCAGAAAATAACAAAAAAATCACACTTGAATCTTAGCATAAAAGTAAATACATTAAATATATGTAATCTAAATACACCAATTAAAAGATAGAAATTGTCACAGTAGATTAAAAAGAAACATGACCTAGCTTTATGCTGTCTGTGAGAAATTCACTTCAAATATAATGATATAGCTAGCTTGAAAGGCATTCAGACCCAAATGAAGAAATGGAACTTTCCCTGTTTACAGATGATGTGATCTTCTTGCTGGAAAATCTTGTAAAATCTACAGTGTAGAAACTGGAACTAATAAATGAGTTCAAAAGGTCAGAATACAAGACAAACATATTGTATATTTGTATATTATAATTAAGTTGTGGAAATTTAAAAAGATGCAATACCATTTACAATCACTCAAATAGAAAATGTAATCTTTGGATATAAATCTAGCTAAATAAGTATGCACTTACATTCTGAAAACTATGAAATGTTAATAAGAGAAATCAGAGTAGATCTAAACAAATGTTCAGGGATTGGAAGCCTCAACCTAATAAAGATGTCAATTCTTTCCAAATTGATACACAGATTTAGTGTGATTCCCATCAAAATTCCAGGAAAAAATAATTTTGAAAAAGAACAAGGTGGAAAGAGTCATTCTCCTTGATTTTAAAACTTAATATATGGCTATAATAATCATGATTGTATGGTATTGCTAGAGTAATAGACACAGATCAATGATACAGAATAGAGAATCCAGAAATAGCCTTACACAAGTACAGCAAGATGATTTTTGGCAGAGGTACAAATACAGTCTAGGAGTAGAAGAAAGGGAGTCTTTTCAACAAAAGTTGTTGGATATCTTTTAGGGAAAAAAAAAATTAGACTAGACCTAAACCTCATACCTTACACAAAAATTAACTCAAAGTGGATCAAATGTAAAAAAAAAACTATGAAACTTTTAAAAGATAACAGGAAAAAATCTTCAGGATCTTGGACTTGCTGAAGAGTTCTTAGACAAGAGAATAGAAATATGATTCATAAAAGAAAAAGTTGATGATTTGAATTTTATCAAGATTTAAGCCCTTTGCTCTGCAAGATCAGATCAGATCAGATCAGTCACTCAGTCGTGTCCAACTCTTTGTGACCCCATGAATCGCAGCACGCCAGGCCTCCCTGTCCATCACCAACTCCCGGAGTTCACTGAGATGTCCATCGAGTCAGTGATGCCATCCAGCCATCTCATCCTCTGTCGTCCCCTTCTCCTCTTGCCTCCAATCCCTCCCAGCATCAGAGTCTTTTCCAATGAGATAACTCTGCATGAGGTGGCCAAAGTACTGGAGTTTCAGCTTTAGCATCATTCCTTCCAAAGAAATCCCAGGGCTGATCTCCTTCAGAATGGACTGGTTGGATCTCCTTGCAGTCCAAGGGACTCTCAAGAGTCTTCTCCAACACCACAGTTCAAAAGCATCAATTCTTCGGCACTCAGCCTTCTTCACAGTCCAACTCTCACACCCATACATGACCACAGGAAAAACCATAGCCTTGACTAGACGAACGTTTGTTGGCAAAGTAATGTCTCTGCTTTTGAATATGCTATCTAGGTTGGTCATAACGTTCCTTCCAAGGAGTAAGCGTCTTTTAATTTCATGGCTGCAGTCACCATCTGCAGTGATTTTGGAGCCCAGAAAAATAAAGTCTGACACTGTTTCCACTGTTTCCCCATCTATTTCCCATGAAGTGATGGGACCGGATGCCATGATCTTAGTTTTCTGAATGTTGAGCTTTAAGCCAACTTTTTCACTCTCCACTTTCACTCTCATCAAGAGGCTTTTTAGTTGCTCTGCAGAAGCCCCTGTTAATAGGATGAAAAGATAAGCCACAATCCCTGTTTCTGTCAAAGGACTCATATCGAGAACAAATGTGGAGAACTCTCAAAACTCAACAGGTAAAAAAAAGTAAGCAATCCAAGTAGAAAATGAACAAAGTATATGAAGATATATTTCACAGAAAGAAATATTGTAGACAAACAAAAAGATGTTCATCTTTTCTAACAGGGAAATACAAATTAAGACCATGATGATATAACAATGCATACTGTTGAGAGCAGTTAAAATAAAAAACAGTGACAGTACAAAAAGCTGGCAAAGATGAGGATCACTCATATATTCTTGATGGCAATGGGGAATGGTACAGCCACTTTGGAAATAGTTTAGTTCTTAAAACACTAAACGTACATTACCATACAACTCAGAAACTTTTCTCTTGGGAATTTATTCCAGAGAAATTAAAATTATGTTCACTCAAAAACCTGTATACAGTTGTTCATAGCAGCTTTATTTGTTGTAGTCCCAAACTGGAAACATCTAAAATTTTGCTTAAGTGGTGAATGATTAAACAAACCATGGTAATCCATACTGTGAAATATTATTCAGCAATGACAAAGAACTATTGCTCCACATAGCAATTTAGATATCAAGGGCACTGTTTTGAGTGAAAAAACCAGTGTCAACAGATAACATACTGTGATCTGTATCACATGACTCTGTTTATGTTATGTTGTTGTTGCTAAGTTGTGTCCAACCCCAGGGGTTGCAGTGCGCCAGGCTTCCCTGTTCTTCACTGTTCTGTAGTTTGCTCAGACTCATGTCGATTGAGTCAGTGATGCCATCCAGCCAGCTTATCCTCTGTTGCCCCTCTCCTCCTGCCCTCACTCTTTCCTCGCATCAGGGTCTTTTCCAGCGTGTCGTCTCTTCACATCAGGTGACTGAAATATTGGAGCTTCAGTTTCAGCATCAATCCTTCCAGTGAATATTCAGGGTTGATTTCCTTTTGGATTGCCTGGATTAATCTCCTTGCAGTCCAAGGGACTGTCAAGAGTCTTCTCTAGCACCGTAGTTCAAAAGCTTCAATTCTTCGGCACTCAGCCTGCTTAATGGTCCAACTCTCACGTCTGTACATGACTACTGGAAAAACCATAGCTTTCACTATATGAAATTTTGCCAGCATTTATTTATGTTATCTACCTATTTATGTTGCATTCTCCAAATGACAAAATTATAGAGATTAATGATTCTTGACATTTAAGGGTGAGGAGGGAATGGCTGTGACTGTAAAGGAGTAAGGGGAGGGTGATCTTTGTGGAGATGGAATAGTTCTGTATCTTACGGAGGTGGTAGTTACAGCAGTTTACACATGATAAAATGATATAGACCAGTAGACACTGTTTCAGTGTCAAATCTCTGGGTTTGATATTGTGCTGTAATTATTTAATATGTAACTGTTGGAAAAACTGGATTAAAGGCACATGAACCTCTCTACTACCTTTGCAGCTTCCTGTGAACTTTTAGTTATTTCAACTTTTTTTTTTAATAAAACCTTTTGTTTGATTACCTGTTATCTGCCAGCAATTTTACTTGAACTTTTAGATCTTTCTAACTTTCCCTGCAAATTATAGGTATTCTCCCCATTTAATAGATGAGATTTAGGAGGAGGCTTCATTTGTTTTTTTCTGAAATCAGATGCATCTCAGGATCAAGAAAATCTGGTAAATTGCCTGAGGTCAAGTGACTAGTGAAGAACTACAGCAAGCTTTAAACCTGGCTGCCTCAGCCCAAAAGCCCATGTCCTTTCTCACGTCCTCCTCTAAGTACTTGTGTCTTGGAATTAAGTAAAAGTAGGGCTTAATGTTGAGGTGAGGGAGTATTTATTTATTTATAATGCTAAATAATAATTTAGCATTATAGGCTAGATATATGATAAATGATACAGAAATGAGAGGTATGTTGATCCAGAAATTAGAAACATGAGCCCTTTAAAGTTACTTAGAATTTAGTGGAAGGGTCAGGGAAGTAAAGACATGATTATAATACATCTTATAAAAATACTAAGATAAAACTATATAAGAAGCTTTTTATATAAAGAAGAGGTTACAGATTTCTCCTCTCCAGAGGAGAGAAACCTGTAACCTCTCCTGGGGCAGTGGAAGGTTAGCAAACAGGTTTAGCATGTTCTTGTTGCTCAGAGACATGCCACCATAGAAACTGTGAACAGAGACAAAAAGACAGACAAATTGAAGTTTGTTTGATTATCCCACATCCTATAGTTTAAGAAAAATACTAGTAATGAAAGTAGGTAATGAGAGTAGGGGAAAGGAAAGAAACTTAGTGTAATCATGGATGAGAAGAGCCAACAGGATATATCATTGCATGGTTTCTGTACTAGTTACTAAAGGTGAGCTGCAGGTTGTTTTATAGTTCCTAGAGGCAAAGGCAACAACGAAATTGTAGTTAAATAATTTATGGTCCAAAGGATAAAAACAAACCAGGTATACAAAGAGGTACATTTTTTCCTGAAACTGGAGACCTGAGCAAAGCTCTCCCTGAGGGTTCTTTTTTTAATTTATTGAAGTATAGTTGATTTATAATGTGTTAGCTTCTGATGTGTACAGCAAAGTGATTCAGTTATATGTATATTATTTTTCATTTTCTTTTCCATTATGGTCTATTACAGAATATTGAATATAATTCCCTGGGCTATACAGTAGGGCTTTATTATTTATCCATTCTATATCCCTGAGGATTCTTACAAAGAGGGTTCTGTAACATAGTATATAGCACTTTTCAATAAATTCCCTAATAGAGGTTTTAAAATCAGTTTAGCAAGATTGTTTCTTTTTTTTTAATTAATTTTTATTGGAATATAGTTGCTTTACAATGTTGTGTTAATTTCTACTATACAGCAAAATGAATCAGCCATCCATGTACATGTATCTCCTCCCTTTTGGGCTTCCTTCCAGGTCACCACAGTGCATTAAGTAGAGTCTGTGTGAGACTGTTTCTTACAGCCTGTCTAGAAGTTAGGTATATATTGAAGAGGTGGAAAGGGTTTTACAGGCAGTAGGCCTTGAATCACAAATGAAATTTGTTCGTCTCATTCTCAGTGTAATGAAGCACCATACGTCTACTGCTAAGTCACTTCAGTCATGTCCGACTCTGTGTGACCCCATAGACGGTAGCCCACCAGGCTCCCCCGTCCCTGGGATTCTCCAGGCAACAACACTGGAGTGGGTTGCCATTTCCTTCTCCAATGCATGAAAGTGAAAAGTGAAAGGGAAGTTGCTCAGTCGTATCCAACCCTCTGCGACCCCATGGACTGCAGCCTTCCAGGCTCCTCCATCCATGGGATTTTCCAGGCAAGAGTACTGGAGTGGGGTGCCATTGCCTTCTCCAGGAATTACCTCAAATTTGCATTTTCAAAGAATTTTTAGCTGTAGTTGGGAGAAGACCAAAAAAGAAGAGAGTAGGAAGTATTGCTGCATTCAGCCGGGTTGGGATAAAAACTCAACTAAACAAATAAGTGCATTTATAGTTACCTTTTTGCTTTAAAAAAAAAAAAAAGTTTCTTCACATTTTTTCTCATTTCCTGGGTTTGACAACTTAAATTCTTTACATGTAAATCTCACAGGTTAAGGTGCCTTGTTTTACTGTTGTTTAGTTGCTCAGTTGTGTCCGACTCTTTGCAACCCCATGCCCACCAGGCCCCTCTGTCCATGAGATTTCCCAGGCAAGAATACCAAAGTGAGAGTTGGGTTAAAATAATGACTTTTCTCATCTTCTTGAGCATTATAAACATCATTGTACTACTGCTGCTGCTGCTAAGTCACTTCAGTCGTGTCTGACTCTGTGCGACCCCAGAGATGGCAGCCCACCAGGCTCCCCTGTCCCTGGGATTCTCCAGGCAAGAACACTGGAATGGGTTGCCATTTTGTACTATACTTAGTTATATGTAACTTATGACCTTTAGGATACTTCCTTATATATGTGACAAATATTACAGTTCATATTTTTAAAGAAAACTTTGTTGATTTTGATGGTTTGGAAAGAGCTGTCTCTAGTTATTTGAAAAAAGCATGGTTATAACAACAAAAAAAATAATACTAGAGCTAAGAATAATGTTAGATAAGGGGTTTAGCAATTTTAGATGTTCTTTAGAGACCAAAATTGTTTTTTCTTCTTTTTACATCTTACACCAACACAGTACCTTGGATATAGTAGGTACTCAGTAAATATTTGTTAAATATACAAGGCAGATCTTGTGGAAAAGGACCTTTGTGCCACCACTTTATCTCAGATATTTCTTTTATGGCATTTACATACTGTATATGTGTTTTCTTAAGTAAACAATACATTCTCCTTGAGCAGATACTTAACCTATCTTTGTATCTTTTGAAGTTAACAAAATTCTTAACATATTATCCTTATTCAATGAGTCTAACATATTTTTTTTTCCTTCAAAGGCATTTGGATACCTTCGTGATAGAAAAGGCCCTTTTCTTCATCCATTGATGGTTTGCTAGTGGGCTGGGAAAGGAAGCTGTGGTCCTCCACTTTAGTCAGCAAATACTTGATTGATTTGGTATCAGTATTTAGCTTAGTCAAGTAAGTTACTGATATGTTCAAAAGGATTTTTTTAAAGAGTTAACATATTTTGATAACAATAATTAGAAATTTAATCCTAAAGAATGCCTAATTGGTGATTTTAATGATAATAATATAACAATAATTACTTTAAGACTGGTTCCTTGTCTGCAGATACAAGTATTTGGCAATTTTTCTAAAAAATCAACAGTAAGTTTTTTTGTTTCTAAGCTGAAAATTGTCTTGAGAGTTACAGCTATATAAACTTTAAAATATTTATTTAGTATATATTTTTCAGATAGGTAATGTAGTCACATGGTATGAAATTCAGAAAAAAGATACATAGTTAAGTTTCCCTGCCAGGGAAGCAAACCTCCCTTCCTGAATCCAGTCACCTAGTTGTTCTCAGAGGGAAGCTAAGGAAATCTTTTAATGTGATTATTTTCTTTCTCATTACAACAGATTGAAGATCTCAAACAGACAAATCATGGCTTGGAAGAATATGTTAAGAAACTCTTGGATAGTAAGGAGGTGGTAAGCAGTCGAGTAGATGATTTAACCAGCCACAATGAGCACCTTTGTCAAGAATTGATTAAAATTGACCAACTAGCAGAGCAACTAGAAAAAGAAAAAAATTTTGTCGTGGATACGGCTGACAAGGAACTTGAAGAAGCAAAGGTACTGGATTTATCACTAATCAGGTTTTTTTTTTAATTGAGGTATAATGGACATATTACATTATGTTAGTTTCAAGTGTACAACATAATGAATCGATATTTGTATGTATTGCAAAATAATCACCATAACAAGTCTAGTTAACCTCCAACTAGTTACTGATCAGGATTTTAGTTCTATTTAAACATCATGCGATTAATTCAGGCTTCCTTGGTGGCTCAGTGGTGAAGAATCCACCTGCCAATGCAGGAGATGCAGGTTCAATCCCTGGGTTGAGAAGATCCCCTGGCAAGACAACCCTCTCCAGTATTCTTGCCTGGAGAATCCCATGGACAGAAGAGCCTGGCGGGCTACAGTCCATGGGGGTCAAAAAAAGAGCTGGACACAACTTAATGATTAAACAACAACAAATTATTAATGCAGTAGGAAAAGTGACATACTCATTTATATCATCTGAAGGTTTTTTAGATTTGACATTGTATTAATTGTCTATTCTAAGGATTAAATTATATTGTATTTCATATTTTATTTTAAAAAATTTGCTCAAAAAAGTTCCTAAGTAATATGTGCTCGTGCTCAGTTGTGTCTGACTGCGACCCCGTGGACTGTAGCCCTCCAGGCTCCTCTGTCCATGGGATTTACCAGGCAAGAATACTAGAGTGGGTTGCCATTTCCTCCTTCAGAGGATTTCCCAACCTAGGGATTGAACCTGCAGCTCTTGCATTTCTGCATTGGCAATTGGATTCTTTACCACTGGTCACCTGGAAAGCCTAAGTAATATGTAGACACAGTAAAAACTTTAAGCAATGGGGATGTTCTATATGTAGAAGAGTTCTCTTTCTCTTTAAGCCTTTTATCTTCTGCAGAGGTATCTGCCAACAAATAGATATGTATATTTCCATTCTTCTTTTTTGTTTTCACACACACACACACATGAAATTTATTTCACACTTAAAAAAAAGATGTTTTTTTTTTAAACCACAGTTTTAAGTTTCTGTGTGGTCATATTTGTCAGTCTTGACCGACTTCTGAGTTTTGATCTTTGATGTTTTTGAGTTCCCACTCCCTTTTTAAAACATTTGAATATATTTTACCTTTTTAGAGCAGTTTTAGGTTCAGAGCAAAATGAAGCAGAAGGTAGAGAGATTTCCCATATACTCCTTGCCCCCATATATGCCTACTGTCCCCCATTATCAGCATCCCCCAGCAAAGTGGTATATTTGTCACAGTTGATAATGAATTGACATCATGATCACCTAGAGTCCACGGTTTGCATCAAGTTTCACTCTTGATGTTGTGCAGTCTACAATTTGAACAAAAGTAAAATGACATGTATCTACCATTTTAGTATAAAACAGAGTAATTTCACTGCCCTAAAAATGTTCCTCTGAAAATCTCCACCTAGTTTTGATCCTTGTTTGGGAAGGCCTTCTCACCTCAAAAACAACAAGAATATCTTCTACAGTTTTAAGAGTTTTAATACATATATTTAAAGTTTTAATCCTTCTGGAATTTCTTTTTGTTCTAGTATGAGGTAGGGTTGACTAATCCTTTCTTCAATCGCTGATTTGAAGTGCCATTTTAACAGCCACTAAATTCTTATATGTGCATAGATATGTTTCTGGACTTTTTGGTTTCATTGATTCAGTTGTCATTTTCTATGCCACTACCATAGAAAATATAAAACTAAATAACTGTAGTTTTATGATTTTTTTTTACATAAAAGCATTTGTTTATTTATTTATTATTCTTTAATTTTGACCTTGCTGGGTCTTCGTAGTGGTACATGGGCTTCTCTTATTCTGGAGCATGGGTTCTAGAGCACATGGGGTCAGTAGTTGCAGTGTGTGGGCTTAGTTGCCCTCTGGCATGTGGGATCTTACTTCCCCAAATAGGGATCGAACCTGCATCCTCTGCATTGGCAGGCAGATTTTCAACCCCTGGACCACCAGGGAAGTCCCATGATATTTTGATAAACATTTTATTTCTTGATTAAATTTTGGTACCCCCATGACCTTTAGAAGCTAGGAATTTAAGCAGTATTATAAAATGAAAGTTTCATTTCTCTTTGCTGTCTAATAGGTTATAGGCAAGACACAGAGTATGTCTGAAAGCCAAAAACCAACCTGTTGAATTTTTAAGTGAAAACATGTGATTGATTTTATTAATCACTAAATTAATGAATTATGTCTGTGAGAAGATAGTTTCCCAAAGCTAATTGCTGTTGCATGTTAGTTCTTGAACATCCTTTTAATGTATTCTTGGTAGCATATGATAAAGCACTTAAATGAATAAATGATCAAGCTGTGAACATGTTATTGAAGGCATTATTTATTATAGTAATTTGAAACATAAGAGCTAGTTATGAACACTAGGCTGGTATTTGCTTATCTGCAGTAACCTCACTTACTTAGAATGTGTAAAGGATAAGTAAGTCTGTAGAAGTAAAAAGTCTGAATAATGGAATACTCAAATACATGAAGTTTATTACACAATCTTCTTTAATAGTGTTGCCTGGAGGAGGTCCTTAGAAGAACTACTTGAGAGAGTAGATGAGAATGATTTGATTTGTGTTTAATTTGCAATTTATCTTATAATGGTTGCTGCTGAAGTCTTTGGAGGACATTTAAAAGTAACTTAGGACTTCCCTGGTGGTCCAGTGGTTAATACTCCTAGCTTCCAAGCTGGGAGCATGGGTTTGACCCCTGGTGGGGGAACTAAGTTCTCACATGCCACGTGGCCAAAAATATAAATAAATGTAGCTTAACTATTTTAAACATTCTTAATAAATTCTTTTGTTTGTATTGTTTCTTTTAAAATAATAGTTATCCTTCATTCACAGTTTAATGGTAAATTGAGTTGTCTTAATTATAAAAATTATCAAAAAACACTAAATTGATGTTTAATTATGTCTTTCTTGTTTTCTTCTTCAAATTTAAAATTAACAGCACTCCTTCCCAGACTGTGGGAAGCCTAGTTGGCCAAATTCTTCTATAAGGAGAATGCTTAGTTTTGAAGTATTGATTTTAAAGGGTTGTTAGAGTCTGTGTTCTAGAGAGAGACTCCTCTTTCAGAATGAACCTCCTGCTTATCAGAAAGGGAGAATTTCAGGAATGGAAGACATCTAAAATAAAAGATCTTGGATTTACCTAAAACTGAAAATATTAAATTTGTAAATGGAAATTCTGTCCATCTCAGAAGAGAGTGTTTCTAGGAAAGAGATATCCATATATGTATAATGTGGAGAGTCGGGTGTACTTGAGAATTGGAAAGCGATTTGTAGAAGAAGTGGGCTGCAGTTTTAGGGAAGAGATAACATTGTTGATACAGGGAAAGTATTAAAAAGTTAATAGAGAAAGGACAAATGGAAATAGGTCCTTTGTGTTGGTGAAAGATTCTGAAATGAAAGCACCATCCTCAATAAGCAAATGTTCCACGTAGAACGGGGATTAGAAACAATGCACGACCTGTGCTGGGAGTGTGAACCCAGTGCCTGTTGCCATCACCCAGTCACTGGGTGTGCAGTTTAGGCGTCCAGTCCCTGGGGGAGAGTCTTTGTCTGATTTGTGAGATGAGACTTGAAACGAGAATTTCTAATCTGACAGATGAGAATGTTTGGCTTCCTATACTGTTAAAAGATGGTGCTTTAGGTATGTGGAAGTAGAGTCTGAGCCTAAAGCTACTGTTAGTTTGTCTAGAATTGAGATAGTATTGAATTTATTTACTCAGAAGAGTTTACTGTTAGCTATGTTTTTAAAGTCCACTGAGTAACTTCTTCCATCATTTATTCCATTAAAGTGTTTTGAGGGACTTCCCTGGTGGTCCAGTGGTTAACACTCTACCTTCCAATGCAGGGGTTACAGGTTCAATCCCTGGTCTGGGAGCTAAGACCCCACATGCCCTGGGGCCAAAAATCCAAAACACGAAACAGAAGCAGTATGTAACAGATTCAGTAAAGGATTTTAAAATGGTCCACATAAAAAAAAATCTTAAAAAATAAATAAAAAAATGAAATGTTTTGTTTTTTCATACAATGTATATTTTTAATTAAAAATGAGGCCATTGTTGGATAGCATGAACGATTCAATGGATATGAGTTTGAGCAAACTCCAGGAAATAGTGAAGGACAGGGAAGCCTATTATCTATAGCCATGTAACAAATTGCTGTTGAACTTTAATGACTTCAAACAACAAATATTTACATCTTACAGTTTCCAGTGCAACTTAACTGAGTAGTTCTGGCTCACCATTTCTCATGAAACTGTAATCAAGATGATGGCCGGGCTTCGGTCATGGCTTGACTGGGTACTAGTAGATTTGCTTTTAAGATGACTTATTCAGATGACTCTTGGCTTTTGACAGGAAACTTAGTTCCTTGGGCTTCCCTGGTGGCTCAGTGGTAAAGACTCCATCTGCAATGCAGGAGACTGGGGTTCAATCCCTGGGTCTGAAAGATCCCCTGGAAAAGGGAATGGCAACCCACTCCAGAATTCCTGCCACGGACAGAGGAACCTGGTAGGCTACAGTCCACAGGGTCACAAACAGTCGGACACACCTGAATGACTAACACTTTCACTTTTCACTTAGTTCCTTGCCAGGTGGACCTGTCCCTAGGTTGCTTGATATCTTCTTTGTGGCAGCTGGCTTCCTTCTGCCACAGTGATCCAAAAGAAACAAAAAGGCAGAGTTTCCAGTCTCAAAATTTGCATGCTGTCACTCCCACATATCTTGTTCATCAGGAGAGAGTCCCCAAGTATGGACAACACTTAAGGGGAGGGGAATTAAGCTCCATTTTTTGAAAGCAAGAGCATCAGAATTTTGAGACATATTTTAAAGCTACCACGACCATAAGCCTCCTTTTATCTTTTCCCCTTGAGTTGTTTGTCATTCATGACTTAATGCAGTGTTTCCCAGAGTTGAACATGAGTTTCTGAAACATGAAGAAACAGAGCTACAATTTTATCATCACTAGTTTAGTCATACAATGTATATTTTTAATTAACATAGGGACATTATTAGACTGGATCTCTGGTAACTCTTGTCATTACTGTTACTTTATATGTGACTCTGTCAAAAACACTTTAGAATCTACCATGTGGAAGACAAAGTATAAAGCCTGTGTATGTGTCTAACCCGCGCCCCCAACCACACACACACTGATTCCCTCTCTCTCCTGCTTCATTTCTCTCTAGCACTTTCCTCCTTCCTCCCTCCCTCTGCTGTAGCCACACTGACCTCCTTACTGTTCCTTGATTTAGCAAACAATCTTTTCCCTTTTGCTGTAGCTGTATGCTTTGTCTGGAATATTTTTCTTCGATTTTTCAATGGTTGACTCCCTCAGTGTGGACTTCCCTGATCACCCCATTTTAAATTCTGTTCTCTGTAAACACTCCCAATATCCTTAAGAATATTGCTCCTTTTTTCTAATGTACTGTGTAATTAATTTTTTAGGTTTATTTTTTGTCATCTCCCAACTAGACTATAAGGTGTCCAAAGGCAAGGATCTTTGTCTATTTCATTCCCTTTTTAAAAATCTAAAGTAAAGAGTAGGTGTGAGTGCTCATTAAATTTTTTCTTGAATGACATAATCACTATCTGATATATACTTTACCTATTATCTTTTATTTATCTCTTTTCAACTAGAATGTTAGCTCCATGAGGGTAGAGGTTCCTGTTTTATTCCGTGCTATAACCAGCATATGAGACAATCAGACACACAGTAAGATCCTCATTAAACAGTTGTCAAGTAAATGAAGGCAGTAGCATCTTTTTATTTGGGCCAGTTATAAAAATTTTTTTCAGAGTGGAATAAGCATTAAATTTTTTGTCTTGATAAAAGTAACACATTTTTTTTTAAAATAGAAGAGTATAATGAAGAAAATAATATGTACCATAATCACACCTTGCTATACCTAGACATAATCTATCTTCCTCATTTTACATACTGTTGATTATATTCCATCTGTATTTGGGATATATATGTATACATTCATTTTTTACCAGAATGTGTCATACTGGATAAAATTTTTGGCAGTGTGTGTTTTTATACTTAATTTTTATGGACACCTTTACACATGCTATGGTTTTTCCAGTGGTCATGTATGGATGTAAGAGTTGGACTGTGAGGAAAGCTGAGCGCCGAAGAATTGATGCTTTTGAACTGTGATGTTGGAGAAGACTCTTGAGAGTCCCTTGAACTGCAAGGAGGTCCAACCAGTCCATCCTAAAGCAGATCAGTCCTGGGTATTCATTGGAAGGACTGATGCTGAAGCTGAAACTCAAATACTTTGGCCACCTCATGCAAAGAGTTGACTCATTGGAAAAAACCTTGATGCTGGGAGGGACTGGGGGCAGGAAGAGAAGGGGACGACAGAGGCTGAGATGGCTGGATGGCATCACCGACTCGATGGACATGAGTTTGAGTAAACTTGGGGAGTTGGTGATGGACAGGGAGGCCTGGCGTGCTGCGATTCATGGGGTCGCAAAGAGTCGGACACGACTGAGCAACTGAACTGAACTGAACTTACACATATGTAGACCTATGCCAACAAAGTTCCATCTAGTCAAAGCTATGGTTTTTCCAGTAGTCATGTATGGATGTGAGAGTTGGACTATAAAGAAAGCTGAGTGCCAAAGAATTGTTGCTTTTGAACTGTGGTGTTGGAGAAGATTCTTGAGAGTCCTTTGGACTTCAGGGAGATTAAACCAGGCAATCCTAAAGAAAATCAGTCCTGAATATTCATTGGAAGGACTGATGTTGAAGCTCCAATACTTTGGCCACCTAATGCGAAGAGCTGACTCATTGGAAAAGGCCCTGATGCTGGGAAAGATTGAAGGCAGGAGGAGAAGGATGACAGAGAATGAGATGATTGGATGGCATCACTGATTCAATGGACATGAGCCTGAGCAAGCTCCAGGAGTTGGTGATGGACAGGGAAGCCTGGCGTACTGCAGTCCATGGGGTCACAAAAAGTTGGACACGACTGAGTGACTGAACTTACACATAATCCAGAATAGATCCATATCTTTTTAGTGTCTAGATAGTAGTGAAAATTAAAGCATTGAAAATTATTCAAAATTATATATAAGCTTATCCAAACTGTACTTGAGTTATATTCCATACTATAACTAACCCTTTAGTATTTCATAAACTAAAATATAACTGCCAGAGAAATCTTAGAACTTTGGTCTAAAGAATAAATGAGAAGCAATAATTCCAGAAAATTCAAATTTTAATGGGAAACATTTTAGCTTGGAATAACAAAGGAGGAGGTTATGCAGAGATTTATAGCTTTGCATAAAAACATAATCACTATTCCCTAGGAATGTATAATCTAGTCATAGACTAAATATATGACCACAAGGCTGTTAAGACTGTCATAAAACTGATACAAAAAGTATTTTGTTGGTTGGATTTAATTAAACTATTAAAAGAGTTCACAGGAAAGCATAATAATTTCTGACTTGGGAAAACTTAACTTCATTCTAGTCATTCTTTTGACTTCCTTCTTCTCATCTTCAGAATTATAATTAGTATTAACATTTTCTTTCAGTTTATGAGGAGTAGTTTGACAAAATGAAATCAATTAGTATTTTATACAAAACATTAGATAATCTAAGGGAACTGCTTCATTTCATTTAGGTTCTTTTACCATCAAAAGTAGGTAAATATAAAGGAATAAATTATCTTTTCTCTCATAAAATATTTACTGTCTGCATGTTTTTAAGTGGCTTCTGTTTCTGATGCTCTCTTTCCAACAAAAGCAATTTAGACATTTTCCACCTAAATAACATTGTTTTCTGGCTTGTTTTTCAGATTGAACTCATTTGCCAGCAAAATAATATAATAGTATTGGAAGACACAATAAAAAGGCTTAGATCTGTAAGTACATTTTTCATAAATAAATGTTAAGGAATCACTTTTATTCTGTACTGCAAAAAATTATACATATGTTTTGGCTCTCATGTAATTTGTGGAAAATAAAAAGTGTTTTGTTTTCTAAAATTAGCACTCTCCCTGGTGGACAGGGGTCCTCCCATCTATAAGAGCGATGCTGTTCTTGCTCCCTTTCCTTAGTCTGTCCTTTCTTAGAGCTGGAGAGAACTTTTGCTTGGTTTTATTAATGTCCTTAGCTGTTACTTGATTAAAATGATGTCTGTGAGTAATTTAATTCTCAAAATGTAAGCTGTATTTGTTTATACATTAACTCTCATCCCTCTTAATAATAAATATTTTATTTTATTTTGCTTTTTATTCTATTTTATTTTTTTTTTGAGATTTCTAAATTTTATTTTATTTTTTAACTTTACAATATTGGATTGGTTTTGCCATATATCGAAATGAATCCGCCACAGGTATACATGTGTTCCCCATCCTGAACCCTCCTCCCTCCTCCCTCCCCATACCATCCCTCTGGGTCGTCCCATTGCACCAGCCCCAAGCATCCAGTATCGTGCATCGAACCTGGACTGGCGGCTCGTTTCATATATGATATTATACATATTTCAATGCCATTCTCCCAATTAATAATAAATATTTTAAAGTCAAATGTTGTTACTTAGTTCTGAGTAATATGTTCTCTTTAACAATGTGAAATGAAAGTCGCTCTGTTTAGGCATTTTAATGTTGTCATTTAAAATATTTGAAACACCCCCTCTAAAAGTATGTCTGTACTTTTATCCCAATAAAGTATTGGTAAATAAATGTTGTAAAACAAATGCCTCTAAATATATTAAAGTGGATGGAAATGCACTTGAAAGTGTATACAAACAGAATATCCAGCATTCATTTAATTTATTCAATTAGTTTATTTTGTTCAGTAAATTTATTAAATTAATCCAACATTCAATTAATTTATTTGTTGAACAATTATTGAATAAAACGTCAAACTATAAATAGATGCTTTAATAGTAGCATACAAGTTTCTCTAAGCAAATTTTATTTCTAGAACTTGTAACTAGATCTCTTATAAGACACAATTCTGGCCTCTGAAATGTCTTTACTATTTTTTCTTCAAAATTATTGCATCAACATAGGGACATTTTCAGTGAAATAAAAATACAGTACATTCAGAAATCCTGGAAAAGAAAAGTATCTAACTGCTTTTAATTTTTTTCTAGCTGCTTTTTAGAAAGTATTGCTGAATTATTATTTTTTGACTTATTTCAAAATACCAAATTTATTATTTTTAAGGATCCTGTTTGCTTTCAACTTTCATTTAGAAAATGATAATATAGTTTAGCTTGAAATAATGGCCTAATTTTTTCCTCCTTGGCAAGATAATTTTAGAGACTGAAAAAGCACAAAATAAATCTCCTTCCAGACTTGATTCCTTTGTCAAAACTTTAGAAGCAGACAGAGATTACTACAAGAGTGAAGCTCAAAATTTGAGAAAGATGATCAGAAGTAGATCTAAAAGCCCACGACGCCCATCTCCATCTTCTCGGGTAAGTTTTTGGAAACTTGTAAATGTTTCGGAATTTGTTGCTGAAGCAGTGGATTTTATTTTTTGATTCACCTAATCTGGAAATAATTCCTTTTAATTTGGCATGAATTGGTGTCTCAAGGAGAATGGGAGATGGAGCTTCTTTGGTGGCAGCATGGACCATCAAAATTGGTCCTTTATCCCCAGCGTTAGTAGTGGTTGGGGGTAATCAGACAAATGTGGAGCAATTTGGGATGATGTTGTTTAAAAGAGAAGTGATTTTAAACTTTTTTTTCCATTATTTCATTATATAATTGTGTTTGCTTAACCAAAAATTGTGTGCTGCCATCACTAGGACATTTCTATTAGTGTGTGTGTGTGTGTGTGTGTGTGTGTTAGTTGCTCAGTCGTGTCCAACTCCTTGCAACCCCATGGACTGGGGTTAGTAACATGTCAAAGAAGAATTTCACATTAAAAAAAATTTTTACTGAAGTATAGTTGATTTACAATGTTGTGTTTAATTTCACTCTGTACAGCACAGTAACTCAGTTATACATACATATTTTGTTTTTCATATTCTTTTCCATTACGGCTTATCATAGGATATTGAATGTAGTTTACCTGTGGTATACAGAAGGACCTTGTTGTTTATTCAGATTTCTCATGTAATAATTGTAGGGTACAAACTGTGATGTAGAGCTTTTGAAGACAACAAGAGACCGTGAAGAACTCAAATGCATGCTGGAAAAATATGAGCGTCATTTGGCAGAAATTCAGGGTAATGTCAAGGTTCTCACGTCTGAGAGAGACAAGACCTTTCTTCTGTATGAGCAGGTAAACTTATTTATACGTAAACAAAATATGTAAATACTAGCATTCAGTTCTGCGTGCGTGTTTGTGTGTGCTCAGTCACTTCAATTGTGTCCAACTCTTTGTGACCCTGTTGACAGTAGCCCACTAGTCTCCTCTGTCCATGGGATTCTCCAGGCAAGAATACTGGAGTGGGTTGCTATTCCCTCTTCCAGGGGATCTTCCTGACCCAGGGATCGAACCCATGTCTCTTATGTCTCCTGCATTGGCAGGTGGGTTCTTTACCATTCATTCCACCTGGGAAGCCAGCATTTAATTCCTAGAGATGGGTAAATTCTTTAAGTTCTGTGAGAATACTTAAATCTATTAATCAAATTAACATTTGAGAATTACCTTTGTTCTTATGATGTTCTTAATGAAATATAAAGTATTTGTGTATGTGTACATACACATGTTATCCTCATATCCTAGGAAGATGATATACATGCATAGAAATAGCCTGATTTTTGGAATAAGAAATGAGAAAAGTAACTGGATACAGTGAGTTCACAGTGAAAAGATTTGGATTTGGAGGTTAAAAAATATTAACACATTGCTTGTGGTATATTGTCAATCGCTTTAGGAATTGCCATAAAATTTGTTTAATTTCAGAGAGTAAAATCAATTTGTCATTTATCTGTATTTTTAGTTTATGATTGTACAACCCTTATTAAACAAATAGCTTCTTTACTCAATTAAACCCCATATGTCACCAACATAATTTTTTCAAAAATATCAAATTTTATTAAGAGTTGCAGCTACTAAGTATAAGGTTCTGGGCTTGTTACTCTAAAAGATAGAAAAAATAAGACACTGTTTCCTATGTTTACATTCTAGTTAGGAAGAGAAGTATATTGTGTTGTATCTATTTTTTGTTATTTTAGCATAAGTAGTCTAGAAGATATTATAAGAAATAGAAGAGATGGGTATTTTTTAGTTATGGCAATTAAGATCTTTGCTGGACTATACGGAGTTTAAGTCCTGAAGGAAAGATGGGTTTTCTCTTATCTTGAAAGGGGTAAGAAGGAACATTCAAACTAAAGCAATGACCTGAAATGAAGGGTAAAGGCAGGAAGAACAGTATGTGAATGAATCCATTTATGACTAGAACAAAAGGTACATGTCTGTGGAGTGAGGTGGGAGCCAAGGCTTGAGAGGTGGATTGGACTAGAGCAGAAGTTTTAAAAAAAAAAAAAAAAGTTTTCAAACTTTTTCTGTGAAGGCCCAGGTAAAAAGCAGCTTGGGCCTTGCAGGCTATGTGACCTCTGACATAGCTGTTCAGCCCTATTGTTGTAGTGCAACAGCCCCAATAGATAAAAAACAAGAGAACGAGTTTGTTCCTGTTATTTAGTCGCTCAGTTGTGTCCAGCATTTTGCAACCCTATGGACTGCAGCACGCCAGGCTCCCCTGTGCTTCACTGTCTCCCTGAGTCTGTTCAAACTCATGTCCATTGAATCAGTGATGCCATTCAACCATCTCATCTTCTGTTGTCCCCTTCTCCTCCTGCCTTCAATCTTTCCCAGCATCAGGGACTTTCCCAGTGAGTAGGCTCTTCACATCAGGGGGCCAAAGTATCGAAGCTTCAGCTGCAGCATCAGTCCTTCCAATGAATATTCAGGGTTGATTTCCTTTAGGATTTGGCTGTGTTACAGTATAATTGATTTATAGAGACACAAGTACTTGAAATTCCATAGGGTGGTGGGTGTGGGAGCCAGGTTAGACTGGGGTAAGAGAGTGGGTGATAAGGAACAGGCAGGGTGTACAAACCATGGCATTTAAAAAACAAAACTGTCAAAGGAAAAAGAGACAAATGGTGATAAATGGGATAGTAGAATTAAGTGACAGTTTTTCAAGATATGGGAGCCATGTGCATGGTTGAAAAAGCAGAGAAAGAGCCAGTGGAGAGGGTGGTATTTAAAGTGAGACAAATAATTAAAATTGAATTAGGGGTATCTTAAAAGACACTTCAGGAAATGAGGTCCAGGAATCTGGTCAAGGCTTACCTATAGAAATTGGGAAGTAATACATCTTCTTCTGAGACTTGGATACTAGCTGAATAGATAGTGAGCAAAATCAAGGGGAAGGAAGATAAGGGACGGAAGTAGCAAAGTAGGGTATGAAATCACCTGGAGATATGAAATAGACTTGGAACCCAAGGATAGTTGTTGAACAAGTGTGTGAAGCATAGGTTGGGTTTTCAGTAAGGATCAGTGGGCCTTTCTGTCGGAGTGAAAGTAATCAAGACGTGGAAATGGCACATACATTTTTGTAGAGAAATACCGGAACACTATGATAATATTTATTAAACCAGTGTTCTGCCTAAACTGTGCTGATTTCAGATTTATCACAAAATGGATGATATATATCGTAGGTACGTGAACTCCGGGAGTTGGTGATGGACAGGGAGGCCTGGCGTACTGCGATTCATGGGGTCGCAAAGAGTCAGACACAACTGAACGACTGAACTGAACTGAACTGAGCTTCTTAGTAAAACTCTCTCTTGCATTAACTGCCTCCAAATTAACTTGTTTTAATTTTTGGCAAAGATAGTGTAAACCAAACTTCTGATTGTAGATATTCATTTACATTTGGGGCATCATTTGAATTTATTTGTGTAAGTTCATTAACGAATTATATCATTATCCTGCTGCATGCACATTAACATAGGCTTGCATTTTATCTGGTTGGATAGAAGATAGCTGTCTTTATTTCTGTCCTAAAGTTTGTTAAACAGAAGTCTATGTATGTATTCAAATAATAGGCACAGGAAGAAATTGCCCGACTTCGACGAGAAATGATGAAAAGCTGCAAGTCTCCTAAATCAACAACAGCACATGCTATCCTCCGGCGGGTGGAGACTGAGAGAGATGTGGCCTTCACTGACTTGCGAAGAATGACCACAGAACGAGATAGTCTGAGGGAGAGGCTAAAGGTTCGAAAGAATTTTATCTCTATGAGGATCTGTGAAATGCAAACAGCAACATTAAGAGCACCTTTGTTTTGTTTTTGTTTTTTAAACAGATTGCCCAAGAGACAGCGTTTAATGAGAAGGCTCACTTGGAACAAAGGATAGAGGAGCTGGAGTGTACAGTTCATAACGTAAAGAAAAGTCACTTTTGCACTTTGGGCTATAAACTATCAATGGCTCCCCACTTGCCCCTTTTTCTGTGTTCAGAAAAGTTGGTTTTCTCAGATAGCATTTGCAGTCCTAAGATGTTTAAGGTGGCGTGTATACTGTAAATTGTCACTTTTTCATTATTTATTTTCTTCTAAAAAATGTGAGTAAAGTCTTTTTTGTGTTAGATTGTGTATGCTTTTTGTGTGTGTTCTTTAAAGAAAAACCATTAGGGATGCATTCTCAGTGATTTTTCATCTCCCTGTTTCATTAATGATAGTGTTGCCAGGGACAGAGAAACTGGCTTATTCTTCCTAAAGAGTAGCTGTGATAGAGAAAATTATAACAAAATGAAAACCAATGAGAAAAATATATTTAAACTGAATTTAATTATGAAGCATTACCTTGTTACTAGTTAAGGCTTTGAGATGCTATCCATATATATTGGAGATATTCTGACCATATAAACAGAATTAAGGGAATTCAGTTTTCCATTACCAACTTTAATCGACTATATTTCTAAATTCATCTGTTTTATGTTATAATGAGTTTGTTTTTTTAAAAAAAGCAATTGACAGGAATAGACAGAAAAAAACAAGAGTTTTTTTTCCCAGTCCCAGTTTGTATGTATAACTTGTTCGTATTGAGCAACAAGTAAGAAAGCTTCTTGCAAATAGGCTGTGTGTGCTATAGTCCAGCTGAAGCAGATGAAAATGTGCATCTGCTGCGCTAGGCTTCATGGATAAGCTGTGTGGTGGCTTGCCCAGGCTCCTACTCTACAGTACCTTGTCCATGAAGTCTCCCACAAGGTTCAAGTCTAAGCTGATCATCTCATATACCAGTTTGTACAAAGACAGAATGTCTCTCTTGAAAGATTACTGAGATGTTTTTAGTGATGGCAGTAACCTTGTCATTCTGCTTATATAGCTTGATGATGAACGTATGGAACAAATGTCAAATATGACTTTGATGAAGGAAACAATAACCACTGTGGAAAAAGAAATGAAATCACTAGCAAGAAAGGCGATGGATACTGAAAGTGAACTTGGCAGACAAAAAGCAGAGAATAATTCTTTGAGGTAAAGTCAATTGCCATTAAACCTATAGTTTACTATAAAGAGTAGCTCTGCTTTTTGAAGGATATTTTAGGGTGATAATTAAGTTATTTGTTGACTTTAACTTAAACAGTAGTGGACACCTCGGCACACATTAAATGATTTCCTAAAGGTCAGTCACAGACTGACAGACTGGGAATGCCACTCTTACAGGAATCAAACTTCTAGTAATTGTAATCTTGTATTTGCAGAAAGCTTCAGTATTTAGCTGAAATAGCTTTTACAAAGCCCTTCTGGGTAAAGAGCATATTTGACCTTGGCCTTTCACTGTTTAATGTACCTTATAACTTAAATTATGTCCTGGGATCTGAACAGTATAAGAAAATGCAAAGCACAGGTTTGACAGTAGCTTAGAAAAGGGGTGGTTTGACATACAATAAAAGCCATAGCAAAGAAATAAGAGCATGTAACGGAACTTCTGTTAACTGGATGCCACGTACTGTGTTTAGCTGTTCCTACATACTGCTCTGTAGCAGGAGAAATCCCAGTTAAAGCAACCCGCAGGCAGTGGTGTAGGGGAACAAGTTTCTAAAGACCTCCATGTTAGCAGTTTTACTTGCAATGTCTATTGATGTGAGAAACAGAAATTCTACACATTCACTCAGGTTGAATTTCAGTGTATCTATGAACATATGAAAAATAATAGTTCATTAGAGTGTGAAATACATTATTTAGTCTACAGATAATACTTGGTTCATATACAAATTCCCAAAGTAGCCTCTTTGGTCTTTCAAGGGTCTGTGGTACATACTGATGCATTGGAATCACTTGTCAGGACAGAGAATTACTCAAGTTCTTTCCCGTCATTTATTTATTTATTTTTAATTAATTAATGTATTTTAATTGGAGGCTAATTACTTTACAATACTGTAGTGGTTTTGCCATAAATTGACATGTATCAGCCATGGGTGTACATGTGTTCCCCATCCTGAATCCCCCTCCCACCTCCCTCCCCATCCCATCCCTTAGGGTCATCCCAGTGCACCGGCCCTGAGCGCCCTGTCTCATGCATCAAACCTGGACTGGTGATCTGTTTCATGTATAGTAATACACATGTTTCAATGCTATTCTCTCAAATCATCCTACCCTTGCCTTTTCCCTCAGAGTCCAAAACTCTGTTCTTTACATCTGTGTCTCTTTTTCTGTCTTGCATACAGGGTCATCGTTACCATCTTTCTAAATTCGATATATATTTGAGATTGGTGTTTTTCTTTCTGACTTACTTTACTGTGTATCATAGGCTCCAGTTTCATTCACCTCATTAGAACTGATTAAAATGCATTCTTTTTAATAGCTGAGAAATATTCCATTGTATATATGTATCACAGCTTTCTTATCCATTCGTCTGCTGATGGACATCTAGGTTGCTTCCATGTCCTGGCTATTGTAAACAGTGCTGTGATGAACATTGGGGTACACTTGTCTCTTTCAATTCTGGTTTCCTTGGTGTGTATGCCCAGCAGTGGGATTGCTGGGCCGTATGGCAGTTCTATTTCCAGTTTTTTAAGGAATCTCCATACTGTTCTCCATAGTGGCTGTACTAGTTTGCATTCCCACCTACCATGTAAGAGGATTCCCTTTTTTCCGCACCCTCTTCAGCATTTATTGCTTATAGACTTTTTGATAGCAGCCATTCTGACTGGTGTGAGATGGTACCTCACTGTGGTTTTGATTTGCATCTTTCTGATAATAAGTGATGTTGAGCATCTTTTCATGTGTTTGTTAGCCATCTGTATGTCTTCTTTGGAGAAATGTCTGTTTAGTTCTTTGGCCCATTTTTTGATTGGGTTGTTTATTTTTCTGGCGTTGAGTTGCATGAGCTGCTTGTGTATTTTTGAGATTAATTCTTTGTCAGTTGCTTCATTTGCTATTATTTTCTCCCATTGTGAAGGCTGTCTTTTCACCTTGCTCTTAATTTATTTTTTACTCTCTGCTTGAAAGGATATTGCAGGTTCAGGTAAAATAAAAATAATAATAAAATAAGAACAACAACAAAGAAAACCTTGAAAAATAGAGAAAAAGTTTCCAAGAAATTTAAATCACCCATGATTTCATAGCCCAGGGAAAATGCAGTAATATAGATTTGTTTTTATAGCCAGAAGTGTTATGTCTGTATGTAAGCTTTCTATGTAATTGATATCATCCTATATTAAGTTATATATTTGGTGGCCAATTTCACTTAATCCCTTACCATAAATATTTTCACATGTAGTTGGAAGTTCTTTGAAAGCATTTTGGTGGTTTATTAAAAATATTCTAAAAGATAAATATATAATAATTTTGAGGGTTTTGTGTACATTTATTTTCTTTTAGCAGTATTAGTAAAGTATAATTGACATACATATAATAAAAATTGCACATACTTAAAGTGTTCAGTCTGGTAAGTTTCGACATTTATTTGTACCTGTAAGGCCATCACCACACTCAAGATAGAGGCCCTGTCCATCACTTTCCAAAGTTTTCGTATGCCTGCCTATCCTCTTCCCCAGGCTAACCACTGATTTGCTTTCTGTCACAGAGGTTTATTTGGATTTTCTAAAATGTTATTATATAAGTGAAATCATGCAGTGTATATTCTTTTATAGGGCTACTTTCACTCAGCATAATTGTTTTGAGATTTATCCATGTTGTCACATATAATCAATAGTTTACTCCTTTTTATTGCTGAGTAGTATTCCACTGTATGGATATACCACATAAACATTTCCGTTGTCCAACTTGGAGCTATAATGAAAACCATTGATGAGCATACACATTTGAGTCTTTATATGGATGTGTGCTTTTACTTCCCTTGGGTAAATACCTGAGACTGGAGTGACTGAGTCATATGATGGAGGTATGTTTAACTTCTGTAAAAACCATTAAACTGTTTTCAAAGTGGTTGTACTGTTTTATTCTACATTTTCACCAGCAGTGTATGAGTGTGCCAGTTGTTACATGTCCTCATCAATACTTCATATACAGTGTCTCTATAGTTTTAGCCCTCCTAATAGGTATGTACTGTGGTTTTGATTTGCCTTCTCTAATAACTAGTGATTTTGAGCATCTGTTCATGTCATTTTGTGTCGTACATATATCTTCTTTAGTGTCTGTTCAAAACCTTTGCATACTTTTATTGAGTTATATGTACCAATAAGTTGTAAAAATCCTTTCTATATTCTGGATATAAATTCTTTGTCAGGTACAATATATGTTTGGCATGTATTTTTTCCCAGTCTGTGGCTTGCCTTTTTATTTTCCTAAGTGTCTTTTAAAGAGAAAATATTTCTGATTAAGTGAAACTTACTGCTTTTAAAAAATTTATTTCCATCCCTTGTATTCTTTTAAAGAAATTATTGTCAAGCCTAAGGTGAGATTTTTCTCCTGGATTTTCTTCTAGCAGTTTTATAGTTTCAGTTCTTACATTTAAATCTATGATCCATTTCAAGTTAATTTTTGCATATAGTAGAAGGTGTAGTTCAAAGTTCACTTTTTTTGCATATGAATATCCAGTTGTTCCAGCACCATTTGTTGAAAAGCTTTCCTTTTTTTCACTAAATTGTTTTGCAGCTTTGTAGAATGTCAGTTGTCCATATATGTGAAGGTCTATTTTTTGATTATCTATTTTGTTTGGTGGATCTATTTATATGTCTTGATGCCAATATAACATTTCCGAATTACTTTTTTTAGTCCTCAAATTAGGTAGTGTTAGTCCTCTACTTTGTTCTTTCTTAAAGTTGTTTTGGATATTCTGGTTCCTTGCATTTTAATTTTAGAATCCGCTTCATAGTATAAACAGAAAAGCCTTGGGAATTTGGAATTGGTGAAAAATCCCTACTCATGAACACACTCCCTTTCTTTTTATTTTTTATTTTTTGGCCATGCTTAGTAGCTCATGGGATCTTAGTTCCTGGACTAGGGATCGAACCTGGGCCACTACAATGAAAGCAGCAAGTCCTAACCACTGGACCATTACCAGGGAACTCCGGTCCATTTATTTAGATCTTCAATTTTTCTCATAATGTTTTATAATTTTCAGTGTATAGATCTTGCATTATCTTTGTCAGTTTATCCTTAAATATTTTTTGCTTTTTGATACTGATGTAAATGGAATTTTAGAATTTTAATTTCTGATTGCTTATTGCTTATATACAAAAATACAAATTTTTAAAAATAAAACTTTGTATTATAGAACAGTTTTAGATTTACAGAAAATTTGTGAAGATAGTGCAGAGTTCCTACATACCTCATACCCAGTTTCCTCTGTTAATAACATTTTGCATTAGTATGGTTCATTTGTTAAAAGTAGCCGATCAGTATTGATACACTCTAATAAACTGAAGTCTGTAATTTATTCAGATTTTCCTTAGTTTTTCCATAATGTCCTTTTTCTGATCCAGGAGCCCATGTAGGATACCATATTACATTTAGTTGTCTTGTCTCCTTAGGCTTCTCTTGGCTATAAAAGTCTCAGACTTTCCTTGTTTTTGATGACCTTGACAGTTTTGAGGAATACTGATCAGGTATTTTGTAGAATGTCTCTCAATTGGGGTTTGTCTGATGACTTTCTCGTGGTTAGACTGGGTTGTTTTTGAGAGAAAGGTCACAGCAGTAAGGTGCCATTTTCGAGTACACAGATATTCAGATGTCATGAGTACATCTTATCAATATGATTTATCACTGTTGATTTTGACTTCAGTTGCCTGCCTGAGGTAATACTTGCCTTTTCCAGAATGTCATATAATTGAAATCATATAGTACATAGCCTTTTCCCACTGGCTTCTTTCACTTAGTAATGTGCATTTAAGGTTCATCCGTTCATTTCTTCTCATTGAATAATATTCTGTCATATGTATGTACACAGTGTGTTTATCCATGCGCCTATTGAGTCATCTTGGTTGCTTCTAGTTTTTGGCAATTGTGAATGAAGCTGCTATACACTTTGATGTGCATGTTTTTGTGTGGACAGAAGTTTTTATTTTTTTATTTAAATTTTTATTTCGGCTTCTCACAGTTTGCAGGATCTTAGTTCCCCAACTAGGTGTTGAGCCTGTGCTTTCAGCAGTGAAAATGCAGAGTCCTAACCACTGGGCTGCCAGAGAATTCCCAGAACAGAATTTTTTAGATCAGTTCAGTAAATACCTAGGAACAGAATTGCTGAATCATATAGTAAAACTGCATTTAACTTTGTAAGAAACTACCAAATTCTCTTTCAAAGTGAGTATACCGTTTTGCATTTCCATCAAAAGGAATGAAGGAGACTTTCTGTCAGCATTTATTATTGTCAAATGTCTATATTTTAGGCATTAAAATAGGTGTGTAGTGATGTTTTGTCATAATTTGCAATTCTCTAATGACAAATAATGTGAAACCTCTTCTCATATTATTTGCCATCTGTGTATTTTTGGTGAGGTGTCTGTTTAGATCTTTAGCCCAATTTTTCAATTGTTTATCCATTTAGTGTTGAACTGTAAGATTTCTTTATATATTTTGGGTCATGTTTTTATCAGATAAAGTGAAAGAAAGTGAAAGTGTTAATTACTCAGTTGTGTCCAATTTTTGCGACTCCATGGACTGTAGCCTGCCAGGCTCCTCTGTCCATGGGATTTTCCAGGTACAAATACTGGAGTGGGTTGCCATTTCCTTCTCCAGGGAATCTTCACCACCCAGGGATTGAACCTGGGTCACCTGCGTTGCAGGCAGATTCTTTTTAGTTAATTGAGGAAAATAAGCCTGAAGAGGAGGATGTAGGGAAGCCTACGGTCAAGAAGAGAAACAGAAACGGAACAATGGAGACATTCAACACCTCTGGCGTCTGCAGCTGCAACAGACATGAACCAAAGTTCAACATTTAGAAGCATACCAGATGACCTTGGGCATGGTGGTTACTTCTTAGATATAATACTAAAGGCAAAATCCATGAAAGAAATAATTGACAAACTGTACTTCATTAAAATTGAAGACTTAAGGGGCTTGATTGAGCGGAACAGAGCCAGGCAGCAAAAGGAAGCATGTCAAAGACTCCGGGCAGTGGCCCAGACGACGGAGCCCACCACCCTTCTTCTACTGACAGTGCTTCATGTGAGGCCCTCGGCCCCCAACCAGCAGCAGCCGACAGAGGGCATGGACGGCATAGAACCCAAAGAGACAGCCCCATTGGAGGGAGACCAGCAGCAGGGGGGTGAGCGGATATCCCCACCCAGATTCTGACCCAGGTACTAAGGGCCTTTCCACCCCAGGCCACCCCAGCAGCCCACCACAGAAAGTGGGAATGACAAGACCAAGCCCAGCCAAGGCCCCACTGACAGCTCCCGACCTGAGCCCCAGAGCCCATGAAACTGCCCCTACTTCCAGTGGAGACAGCAGCAGTTCCTGGGACCCAGGCAGCCCACCACCCCAGAGACCTCAGCACCCATCAACAGTGGGGACCCGCCAGCCACCATACTAGAGTGATTCCAACTCAAAGGACACACAGAGTCACCATCTGGTATCTGCCAGTTTTTCCAACTGACCTGTATCCTACCCAGCACCTCCCTCTGCTCTTTCCCATAATTCATGACATCAAAACACTGGCTTTCCCCCCCTTTCCTTGAGACTCAGGAGGGCCAAAGCAACACCCTTTTGCTTTTTTTTTTCTCTCTCCCCTACCAAGGGTTGAAGGAAGGGATCCATCCTTATTGTTCAGAGGCCCCAACTCCCTCCCCTAAATCAGGCTGAGAAGGAACCAGCCAGATCTTCCCTACTCCTGGTTGTTTTTCTTTCCCACCCGTTTATTTTTTGTTTCCCTGCTCCCCCCTACCTCTGAAGCCCTGTTATGAACTGTCATGTGCCTCCTGAGCCTCCAGTAAAAACAAAAATGGGAAAAAAAATTGAAGGCTTAATATTCTGCTCAACACGATATCAAATATATGAGAAGACAAGCCACAGACTGGAAGAAAATGTTTGCTAAAGATACCTCTAATAAAGAACTGTTATCCATAACTTAACTTTAAAAAGACAAGCAACTCAATTAAAAAATGGGCAGAAGAACTTAATGGATATTTTTCCAAAGAAGACATACAGATGGCTAACAGGCACTGAAAAAGTGTTCAACAATGTTAAACATCAGAGAAACGCATATTAGAACCACAAGGAGATACCGCCTCACACCTTTTAGAATGATTATCATCAGAAAGACCACAAATAACAAATGTTGGCCAGGATGTGGAGAAAAGGGAACCCTTGTATATTGCTGATGGGAATGGAAATTGATGTAGCCACTATGGAAAACAGTATGGAGGTTTCTCAAAAAATTAAAAATAGAACTACCATATGACCCAGCAATTCCACTCCTGGGTATCTATCTGAATAAAACAAAAATACTAATTTGAAAAGATACATGCAACCCAGTGTACATAGAATCATTATTTACAATGGCCAATATACGGAAACAACCTAAATGTTACTCATCAACAGACAAGTGAATAAAGAAGATGGGTGTATAAATATATGTGTATATACATATATATACACATACAATGTGTGTGTATATAGGAACTAAAAAGCCTCTTGATGAACGTGAAAGTGGAGAGTGAAAAAGTTGGCTTAAAGCTCAACATTCAGAAAATGAAGATCATGGCATCTGGTCCCATCACTTCATGGGAAATAGATGGGGAAACAGTGGAAACAGTGTCAGACTTTATTTTGGGGGGGCTCCAAAATCACTGCAGATGGTGACTGCAGCCATGAAATTAAAAGATGCTTACTCTTTGGAAGGAAAGTTATGACCAACCTAGATAGCATATTCAAAAGCAGAGACATTACTTTGCCAACAAAGGTCCATCTAGTCAAGGCTATGGTTTTCCAGTGGTCATGTATGGATGTGAGAGTTGGATTGTGAAGAAAGCTGACTGCCGACGAATTGATGTTTCTGAACTGTGGTGCTAAAGAAGACTCTTGAAAGTCCCTTGGACTGCAAGGAGATCAAACCAGTCAATCCTAAAGGAAATCAGTCCTGAATATTCATTGGAAGGACTGATGCTGAAGCTGAAACTCCAGTACTTTGGCCACCTCATGCAAAGAGTTAACTCATTGGAAGACTTTGATGCTGGAAGGGATTGGGGGCAGGAGGAGAAGGGGACGACAGAGGATTAGATGGCTGGATGGCATCACCAACTCGATGGACGTGAGTTTGAGTGAACTCCGGGAGTTGGTGATGGAAAAGGAGGCTTGGCGTGCTGTGATTCATGGGGTCGCAAAGAATCGGACACGACTGAACGACTGAACTGAACTGACACATACAATGGGATACTGCTGCTAAGTCACTTCAGTCGTGTCCGACTCTGTGCGACCCCATAGATGGCAGCCCACCAGGCTTCCCGTCCCTGAGATTCTCCAGGCAAGAACACTGGAGTGGGTTGCCATTTCCTTCTCCAATGCATGAAAGTGAAAAGTGAAAGTGAAGTCGCTCAGTCTTAGCAACCCCATGGACTGCAGCCTACCAGGCTCCTCTGCCCATGGGATTCTCCAGGCAAGAGTACTGGAGTGGGTTGCCATTGCCTTCTCCAATGGGATACTATTCAGCCATAAAAAAGAATGAAATTTTGCCATTTGCAACAACATGAATGGACATTGAGGGTATTACGCTAAGTGAAATAAGTCAGATATATGTGGCATATAACCTTTAAAAGTTGTGAATCACTATATTATACACATAAAATATATAATATTATATATCAATTGTACCTTCGTAATAGATAGGTTGTAGCTCAGATGGTAAAGCATCTGCCTGCTATGCAGGAGTCTCGGGTTTGATTCCTTGATCTGGAATATCCCCTGGAGAAGGAAATGGCAACCCACTCCAGTATTCTTGCCTGGTGAATCCCATGGACAGAGGAACTGGTGGGCTACAGTCCATGGGGTCACAAAGAGTCACACACATCCAAATTATATTTCAGTTCACTTCAGTTCTGTCGCTCAGTCATGTCCGACTCTTTGCAGCCCCATGAATCGCAACATGCCAGGCCTCCCTGTCCATCACCAACTCCCGGAGTTCACCCAAACTCATATCCATCAAGTTGGTGAAGCCATCGAGCCTCTGTCGTCCCCTTCTCCTCCTGCCCTCATTATATTTAGGACTTTTAAAAAACTCAACAATAAGAAATAACTCACTTCAGTTCAGTTCATTCACTCAGTTGTTTGTTCATGACCAACTCCAGGAGCTTGCTCAAACTCATGTCCATCGAGTCGGTAATGCCATCCAACCATCACATCCTCTCTCGTCCCCTTCTCCTGCCTTATCTTTCCCAGCATCAGGGTCTTTCCCAATGAGTCAGTTCTTCACAGGTGGCCAAAGTACTGGAGTTTCAGCTTCAGCATCAGTCATTCCAATGAATATTCTGGACTGATTTCCTTTAGGATTGACTGGTTTGATCTCCTTGCAGTCCAAGCGACTATCAAGAGTCTTCTTCAGCACCACAGTTCAAAAGCATCAGTTTTTCAGCACTCAGCTTTCTTTATAGTCCAGCTCTAACATCCGTACATGACTACTGGAAAACCCATAGCTTTGACTGGACAGACCTTCGTTGGCAAAGTAATGTCTCTGCTTTTCAAAATGCTGTCTAGGTTGGTCATAACTTTTTTCCCAAGGAGCAAGCGTCTTTTAATTTCATGGCTACAGTCATCATCTGTAGTGATTTTTGGAGCCTAAAAAAATAAAGTCATCCACTGTTTCCATATTTTCCCCATCTATTTGTCATGAAGTGATGGGACCGGATGCTATGATCTTAGGTTTTTGAATGTTGAGTTTTAAGCCAACTTTTTCACTCTCCTCTTTCACCTTCATCAAGAAGCTTTTTAGTTCTTCTTCGCTTTCTGCCATAAGGGTGGTGTCATCTGCATATCTGAGGTTATTGATATTTCTCCCAGCAATCTTGGTTCCAGCTTGTACTTCATCCAGCCTGGCATTTTGCATGATGTACTCTGCATATACGTTAAATAAGCAGGGTGACAATATACAGCCTTGACCTATTCCTCTCCCAAATTGGATCCAGTCTGTTCCGGTTCTAACCGTCTGTTCTTGACCTGCATACATATTTCTCAGGAGGCAGGTCAAGTAGTCTGGTATTCCCATCTCTTTCAGAATTTTCCACAGTTTCTTGTGATCCACACAGTCAAAAGCTTTGGTTTAGACAATAAACCAGAAGTAGATGTTTTTCTGGAACTCCCTTGCTTTTTCAGTGATCCAACAGATGTTGGCAATTTGATCTCTGGTTCCTCTGCCTCTTCTAAATCCAACTTTAACATCTGGAAGTTCACGGTTCATGTACTGTTGAAACCTGGCTTGGAGAATTTTGAGTATTATTTGGCTGGCGCGTGAGATAAGTGCAATTGTGCAGTAGTCTAAATATTCTTTGGGATTGGAATGGAAACTGACCTTTTCCAGTCCTGTGGCCCCTGCTGAGTTTTCCAAATTTGCTGGTATATGAGTGCAGCACTTTCACAGCATCATCTTTTAGGATTTGAAATAGCTCAACTGAATTCCATCACCTCCACTAGCTTTGTTCTCAGTGATGCTTCCTAAGGCCCACTTGACTTTACATTCCAGGATGTCTGGCTCTAGCTGAGTGAACACACCATCGTGATTATCTGGGTCATTAACATCTTTTTGTATAGTTCTTCTGTGTGTTCTTGCCACCTCTTTTTAATATCTTATGCTTCTGTTAGGTCCATACTGTTTCTTTCCTTTATTGAGCCCATCTTTGCATGAAATGTTCCCTTGGAATCTGTAAGTTTCTTGAAGAGATCTCTAGTCTTTCCCATTCTATTGTTTTCCCCTATTTCTTTGCATTGATCACTGAGGAAGTCTTTCTTATCTCTCCTTGCTATTCTTTGGCACTCTGCAATCAAATAGGTGTATTTTTCGTTTTCTCCTTTGCCTTTAGCTTCTCTTCTTTTCTCAGCTATTTGTAAGGCCTCCTCAGACAACCATTTTTGCCTTTTTGCATTTCTTTTTTTCTGGGAATGGTCTTGATCACTGCTTCCTATACAGTGTCACAAACCTTAGTCCATAGTTCTTCAGGCACTCTATCAGATCTAATATCTTGAATCTATTTGTTACTTCCACTGTATAATCATAAGAGATTTGATTTAGGTCATACCTGAATGATCTAGTGGTTTTTTCCCCCGACTTTCTTCAATTTGAGTCTGAATTTTGCAACAAGGATTTTTTGAATTTTGCAACAACTCACTTAGAATGGGCCAAAGACCTTAACAAAAATCTCATCAAAGAAGTTATAGAGATATCAAATAAGTATATAAAAAGATGCAATACATCATATATCATCTGGAAATGCTAATTAAAACAAGATATTAAAACATAGCTATTAGAATGGCCAAAATCGGAAGCACAACAGATACTGGTAAGAATGTAGATCAACAGGAGCTGATGGGAATGAAAAGTGGTACAGTCACTTTGTAAAGCTATTTGGCAGTTTCATGCAAAACTAAACATATACTTATCGTATGATCCACCAATCATGCTTATTGATATTTACCCAAAGGAGTTGAAAACATTATGTACACACAAAAACCTACACATAGGGTTTGTAGCAGCTTTAATCATAATTGCCCAAATTTCGAAGCAACCAAAATCTATAATAGGACTCTGAGTTAGAGATGGCAACTGTATGTCAGATCCCATACTAATGTCATACTGAGAACCTTCACTATCTGATTTCTGGCCAGACAAATGACCTGTCAAGACGTTTTCCAAAATTACTCTAAAAATCTATCATTTGGTTCTGATTATGTCATTTTGTGAAGGAAGCATTCTATTCTGTGCCCTGAGTTTTATAATAGGTACAGATTTCTTCTCATTTTGAATTTTAAGTCTTAGAGTCATTCTGAGGTAGCAAAGCATAAATTTCAGTCTCTGCTATCAAAGTTGCTTGTAATATTATTTGGTAAAGTGCTGAATGAAAACTATAAAGCGCCATCACCATGCATTGTAGCTTGGTTTATGAGTGCTGTCGTCTGTAGAATTTTCTGTTTCACTAGTGTGAGTTTCTCTGGAGAATCTACTTAATTATAAACAATTATCTATAAAAGCATTATTTTGAGTGTCTCTGAGTGAGTGTTTCCTTAGAACCGGGCAAAGTGTGTACAGCTGAGCACTGATGGAGAGTGCAGTCTGAGAACCAAGTGGGAGTTTGTTTTGAGAATAAGAGAGATCAGGAGAATCGCACGATATGCCAGAACCCTGATTTTTAACCTGCTGAGGGTGCACAGAGGAGTTGGTTTTCAGCTCCAAAGTAACCATTCAAAAAAGGTACATCAGGTAGTTTATAACCTAAGCCCCTTTGGGCTTTGGTATAAAAACCTCCTAAACATATCTTGAATGAGTTTTCTGACATTGGAGGGCCTGTTAGAAGAGTCTGCTAAAGAAATTACCTGCTTTATTTCTGAAGCTTCTGTTTCTTGAGTGTCTGTTTTTGGTGTGGGTTTATGGGTCAGTGATTTAAAATTCTGATTTGAAAACTTCTGATCGTGCATGTAGTTTTCCATTTTCCTCTTTCCTATTAGATGTATTCTTGAATTATGCAGGGATCTTATGGCTATTTTGGAAAATATGCAGCTTCAATATAGTTTAACAGGATAAGGATGGCCACAGTGTACACCGGAAGGTTTTGTCACATCCTCTCCCTGTCTTTCCAGGACTCATTCATTATCATATGAATTGATATACTTATTATATTTATGGCTCTTACATTAGCATGTGTTTTCAAGAATATTTTTATTAAAGTATGGTTGATTTACAATGCTTTGTTAGTTTCAGGTATACGGCATAGTGACTCAGTTACATAAATATATATTCCTTTTCAGATTCCTTTCTCTTATAGTTTATTGCAGAATATTGAGTATAGTTCCCTGTGCTATACATTAGGTCCTTATTGGTTACCAGTTTTATATATAGTGGTGTGTATATTTAATCCTAGCCTCCTAATGTACCTTATCCCACCCATCTTTCCCCTTTGGTAATCCTAAGTTTGTTTTCTATGTCTGTGAGTCTCTTTCTGTTTTGTTAAATAAGTCCATTTGTGTCTTTTTTAGATTCCACATATAAGCGATATCAGATGATATTTTTCTTTCTCTGGCTTTCTTTACTTAGTATGATAATCTCTAGGTCCATCGTATTGCTGCAAATGGCATTATTTTATTCTTTTTTATGGCTGAGTAATATTCCATTGTATATATATACACCACATCTTTATCTATTGCTAGACATTTAGGTTGCTTCCATGTCCTATTGTAAATAGTGTTGTAAATAGTGTAATAGTGTAATTTACAAGCTATTGTAAATAGTGTTGCAGTGAACATTGGGATGCAAGTGTCTTTTCAAAGTATGATTTTCTCATGATATATGCCTAGGAGTGGGATTGCTGGATCATAGAGTAGCTCAGTAGCCCTATTTTTAGCTTTTTTAGGAACCTCCATACTGTCTTCCATAGAGGATGTGTACCAATTTATATCCCACCAACAATGGAGAAGGCAATGGCACCCCACTCCAGTACTCTTGCCTGGAAAATCCCAAGGACAGAGGAGCCTGGTGGGCTGAAGTCCATGGGGTCGCTGGGAGTCGGACACCACTGAGCGACTTCACTTTCACTTTTCACTAACATGCATTGGAGAAGGAAATGGCAACCCACTCCAGTGTTCTTGCCTGGAGAATCCCAGGAATGGAGGAGCCTGGTAGGCTGCGGTCTATGGGGTAGCACAGAGTCGGACAGGACTGAGCGACTGAACTGAACTGAACTGAAAGCTGGTTTTCATGTTTTTTATTGATATTTCTTTAGTGTAAGAGTTCATGTGTTATATTAGCCATTGTTTCTTTGAATATTGTGTTTGTTATTTCCTGGCATCCCTATTAGGTGAATATTGGACCTTCTCATTCTGTTGTTTATGTCTCCTAAACTTTCCTTTGTATTTGTTCTGTCTTTTATCTGTGCTCTATTATAGATAATTTCCCCTGATCTGGCTTTTTTTTCTAGCTTACTAATTGTCTCTTTAGCTGTATCTATTTTGTTCTTAACCTTGTCATTTGATGTCCTTTTAAAATTTTTATTTCAATGCCTTTAGTTTAATTTCCGGAAGTTCTCTTTGGTTCTTTTTAAAATCTGCTGGTTCTTTTTATTATGAATTTTTATTATACTTTTTATGTATTAATATTTAAAATTATTTTTAAAATTTCTGTTTAATAAGGCTATAATCTGAAGTTCTTTGAAATCTAATTTAGTTTGTGTGTCTTTTGACTCCCACTAAGTTTGGCTTGTTTCTTAGTATGTTTTTAATATTGAATTGTGAGCTCATTTTTTAAAAATTTATTTTTAATTGAAAGATAATTACAATATTGTGTTGGTTTGTGAGCTTATTTTCTTTTTTTTATTTTTTATTTATTTATTTTTTTAAAATTTTATTTTATTTTTAAACTTTACATAATTGTATTAGTTTTGCCAAATATCAAAATGAATCCGCCACAGGTATATATGTGTTCCCCATCCTGAACCCTCCTCCCTCCTCCCTCCCCATACCATCCCTCTGGGTCGTCCCAGTGCACTAGCCCCAAGCATCCAGTATCGTGCATCGAACCTGGACTGGCAACTCGTTTCTTACATGATATTTTACATGTTTCAATGCCATTCTCCCAAATCTTACCACCCTCTCCCTCCACCACAGAGTCCATAAGACTGTTCTATACATCAGTGTCTCTTTTCAGCTGACCCTTTTCTGGGGTTTAGTTTGTGCCTGAGTTGAAGTCATGTCCCTCCAGAAAACTTCTGTGTGTATTTCCACCAAGTTTTCTAGATTACATTACCATCCTAGAACCAGATTTTATTTTGATTTCTTATTTTGAGATTGAGATTTCCCAACGAAGATGTTTAATTACTTTTGTTACCCTGCTTTAGCAGTGTTTGTCAAGCTGATTTCCTCTAGTCTGGCCTCTCCACTAATACTGTCACTCTTATGTGGGGGATCTTTTTTCTAAAACTTGTGTTGCAGACATTTCTGTGGCCTCATCTTCTGTTTCTGAGTTAAAAGACAAGACTCTAGGTTACTGAGACAGGTAAACCCCAACCATATCTAATACAACATCAGTTTATAGACTTATTACTCTGATTTGGCACCAAGGGACTTCTCTTACAGATTGTTCTGAGTTTTGCTATACATTTTAAAGGATGCTTCTTACATCTTGTTTAGTATGTGTGTTTTGTGGTGAGAGGACTTTCATAGCTTCCATATTTCCAGAAATTATAGTCTGTCTACTTATTTGTTTATTAACTATGAATTGCATGAGAACAGGGTCCCTGCCCATCTAGTTCACCATAGTACCTGCTACATACTTAGTCAGTGTTTGTGGACTCAGTGAAATACTGTTCATTATAGATTTATTTATACTAATGAAAACCTGAAATGAACCCAAATGTCTAATATTAGGGGAGTACTCAAGTAAATGGTTATATTTACTTGAAAACAAATGGCTATTGCTCATATAAAGTTTTTCAGCAGAAAATGATAATTTGAAGGGCTAAATTATAAGACTGAAAAATGTTAAAGATTGAGTGTAGGTGAAAAACATCTGAACTCAAGTTTGAATTTAGATTTGAAAACTTTATGCAAAGCAAAAAAATACTAATGAATACTAAAGTTGTTTATGTTACAGTGGTAGATTGAGGATCCCCTTTTACCCTTTATATTCAAACCTCCTATAGTGTGTTTTTATAATGAAAATACTAAGAAGAAAAAATGTGCATTAGTTTCCTTAAAAGTTCTTAGATTTAAATACACTAAAAAGTTGATAAAACGTAAAATTTCAGAATTAGTTTTATTATTAAAATGTTTACAGACTTTTATATGAAAACACAGAGAAAGATCTTTCTGATACTCAGCGACACCTTGCTAAGAAAAAGTATGAGCTACAGCTTACTCAGGAGAAAATTATGTGCTTGGATGAAAAAATTGGTGAGTTTTTTCCTGATGTTCCTTTTTGTTTTTTAAGTCTGGAAAAAAAAGTTTTCTTCTCTTCAGTTATAACATAGAGAAACTTAGAAATAGACCCTTAAGTTAAAAGTTTTTAGTCAAAAAATCATGAGAAAATGTATTTTTCTTTGATAGTAAAATGTTTTACTTACACTTAGATCCGTAAATACTTAGTCATGGCTTCATATTTTTCATGAAGGAATAGCTAAACAAAGCAATAGTACTTTGTAAATTTATGATGATCAATTTTAAATTTGTAAGCTTTTATATTATGTCATGCCCATAGCTGTTATAATGAAATGTATTACATATATACTATTTTTGGTAGAAGGTATACATAGATTTGGATATATCTGTAGTTCATTTGAGTTTATAGAAAAAATTATTTTTATGAAGTCTCTTATTATTATTTCTTACCAGTGTTCTTTATGAAAATATGGTCATAACTTAATCTTCTTATAACTTTAAATTAAAATTTTGGTCAGGACAATAAAAGTGCTCATTTTAAAACTGAATAAGATTTTTAAGGTTTGCTATTATGCAGATCAAAAATATCTGACATAAGCAATTAGGTCGGTGGGGTGCTTTTTACTGAGGTAGAAAGTATTAAAAGAAAATATAAAAGAATATTGAAGAACTCATTTTTGGATTTTAAGTTCAAGTAAAAATGTAGGCTAAGTAGGTAAATAGATAAGTTAGTATCTCAGAAGAGAAATCATAGCTAAAGATATACATTTAGGACACATCAGCATGTAAATGATACTTTAAAACCGTGAAATCACCTAGGGAAAATGTAGAGAATGAGAAGAGGATCCAGGACTGAGTAAGAAGAAGCCAAAGAAGTAGGAAGAAAACCCAGAAGTGAGTGTCATTTGGGGAGGCAAGAGAGCAATGTGTTTTAGAAAGGAGGATATGATCAATTGTCAGATACTTTCGAGAAGCAAAATAAGATGAGAATGAAAAAATATTGATTGGATTGACGCATTGGAGGTTTTGGAAACATGGGTCCCCCAAAACTTTGTGTGTTAGATGTGAAAGATGGAGTAGTCTGAAGATTGATTGGGAAATGAGATGGTGGAGACAGGAGAGAACAGAAGTCAAACAGAAGTTTGGCTCTTAAGAGTAGCAGAAAAATGGGGTGGTAGCATAAATGGGATGTGGGGTTAACTTTTTTTTTAAGCTAGGAGGTTCTAGAACTGGCTTAGAGTTTGTTTTCTGCCAATGAGAATAAACTCAGGTATCAGAACACCCCGAACAAGCGGTTTTCTGGGAAAAGAAACAGGGTTCATCCCGTTTGCATACATCACCCTCTGTGGTGTGAAATTCCACTCTTAGTGCTGCACTGGGTGGCCCTGGCAGTCACTTACCTAAAGGTCTAGTCACACTGACTTTCTTAGGGTAGAGATGGTCTAGACCAGTGCTCCTCAAACTTCAGGAGAGCTAAGCTCACTGGAGCCAGGCTCCTCAGAGCAGGATATGCCAGGGCTTTCGTATCTTTCCCAGGGTGTTTGTTGAAACATAAATTGCTCTGCCCACTCAGAATTTCTAATTCAGTAGGTCTAGCATGGGACCTAAGGATTTGTATTTCTCATAAGTTCCCAGGTGATGCTGATGGTTCTGGTTGACAAACCACCATTTGAAAACCACTTTTCTATACCAATTATAGAGGACTTCAACACTGACGCTGGCATTCCAGCATACTTACAAAGCAAATCAGACTTCTGGGATGATTTTTTTCTAGGAATGTTTATAACAGTGCTGTAGAAAAAATCAGAATAGTAGAAGATATTTGACTCCAATGATGACTTAACTGAATATATTTTTAAGATCTGGTAGTTACCAATTTATATGCAACACTGATTCGAAGCTAAAGGAAGGTAAAATTAGGAGAGAAAAAGAATCAACATTCCATGTACTTCCTCCACGCACCTTCCCCTCTCCTACCACACATTCTACTTTGAGAACTTGTTATATAGAACTTTCCTTTGTTGTTCTAATTCAAATGTGTTAATTGTGCTTTTTCATTTACAAGTCATTTAGAATGATTAATCTTCATTTTTAATCACTAACAACAAAAGCCATTTTAAAAGTTGGGATAGAGTATTTTATCTTTAGTCATTGAATATAATATAGGAGAATTTACTTTGAAAAGTACTTCACTCTGCTTGAACTGGAAAAAAATTTATCTTGTTTAAAACAATGCCTTTATGATTACACATTTAGATAATTTTACAAGACAAAGTATTGCCCAGAGAGAAGAAATCAGCATTCTTGGTGCAACCCTCAATGATTTGGCTAAAGAAAAGGAATGCCTGCAAGCATGTTTGGATAAAAAATCTGAGAATATTGCGTCCCTTGGAGAGAGTTTGGCAATGAAAGTATGTTCTGAAAACTGTGATTTAAAAGAAATGTTTGAACTTGAATCTGAATAAAATAATAGGATTTTCCCAATTTTTTTTTCCTTAGAGAGGTGAAACTTTAAAATCTGATTTTGAAATATTTCAAGATAGTCTTAGGAAATATGTGTTCAAATTCACTAGCTAATATTTTTAAATAAATTTTTCTCTCATCAATTTCTGATCAACTTTTACTAACAATAGCTAATTCAAACATCTCAAAATGTAAAGCATAATTTTTAAAAAGCAGTGAGACTGATTTATTTTTAAAAGCACACCAGAACTTAAATTTTCAAGTGGCCACCTTGGGAGGCAATATATTTCATTAAATATAATGAAGTTTATATTCAAAATTAGGAGCGTGTTTTTCCATCATCTTCAGCCTTTGAGAGTGGATCATATGGAACTGGTGAAAAAGTTGGGTGATAAATTTCATCCAACAGTTTTGTTGTTCAAACAATGACAAATGAAGGTGTTTTGAAATAGTGACCCCCTTTCTAGCTCATAAACTGATTCTGAAGGCAATTCCTAAGCTGTTTTCTACAAATGTCTTAAGCAAAGGCAGTATCACTGGCTTAGGGTCTTTCCCCTCTCTAAGGGCAATAACTAACTTTGAGGGTCTTTCCCTCTAAGGGAACTAATCCATTCACTCGTCCACCCATCCATCCATTCAACAAACATTCATGGACATGTACCAGGTATTATGTTAGAAACTGGGGCTGAGTGGGCATACCTTCCAAAGGCCTACGGTATAATTCAAAGCAAGATAAAGAAAGATGCTGTTATGATGGAATTTGCCAAGCACCATAATGGCACACGCACGATGTATGAGTGAAGTTCGGCAGAAACCTCTCGTTCAGGCCAGGGCTTGGATTAGGGGAGGAAGAAGATCTAGGAAGCCTTCCACACAGTGATGGTGCTTATACTGCCCTCAAAGATGACTAGAAATTAGCCAGGAAAAGACTTAGAGAAAGGAGTGATCCAGACAGGTGGAGCACTGTTTAGAGAAAAGGTGATCCAAGCAAGTAGAGCAACTTATACGGAAGCCCAGTGGCTTTCATCAGAGAATTTGGTGAGATTTCTTGATACTTTAGTATGTCCAGAGAATAGAGTGCAAGGAGGGAAGTACGGGGGCATGAAGGGGGGTAAAAGATAAGATGGGATAGATAAGCAACAAATCAAAAATACCTGAGATGTTGAGTTTTGATACCATCATCATGGATGTAGAGAATCATTGAAATCATATAAATGAAATGTTACAATTAGATCTTTAAAGCATTATCCTGTCACTTGTTAATCCATGTAAAAAGTGGGCTGTAGGGAAATGAGAGTAGTGATAGTAGTTAGGAGTAAAGTGATAAGAGCTGTACTAGGAAGTGACAGTGTCTGTGAGAGACAGATAGCTCTGTTTAGGAAGCAAGACTGCCAGGATGTGCTTTCTGCTTAGGAGGCAAATGATCAGTTCCTTAAACACAGGACGCAGAGCAAGCTTAGTGAGGAAGTTTATCAGCACGCCTTTGTGACATGAGTTGAATCTTGGATTTTAAGGTGTGCACAGAAAATTGAAGTTAACAGATTTGGGTATCATGAGCATAATTGAAGTTGTCAAAGTACACGAGGTAGTAAATTTTGGCTTAACTGGAAAAGTCTGATTGACTAATTTCATGTCTTCTACTCTGCTAACTGTACCAATATTATCTTCTCCTTCACAAAGAATATTGAGTTGCAAGTCCATTTCAAAATTGAGTATTATATAGGATTATGAATACAAACACATCCATCCTATGAAGGGAAAACAGTGTTACACATTCAAAAGAGGAAATGTTCTATACAATGATATTTCAGAGCTGAATTTTTAATACCTTTCAGTGAAAAATAGTAGTTTTATTAGTTTAATCTGGAGATTACATTGGAAAGGTAATTACTATGGAAAAGTCTATATTATAATGAATAAAGTGAATTTTGTCTGGTAGTCATAGTTTTTTAAAAGTTGTTCTACTACTTGGTACCAATTAAAGTTAGAAAATTCAATAGCAAGTTTGCAGATTTTTGAATCATAAAAGTCAGAATTATTTGTATAAAATTTTAGTTTGTTTCTTTTTTCTGAGTAGATTATGACCACCCTGTCCAGGTTGAATTTTTAACAATTAACTTGATCTGTGTCTCTGATTGGACAAATATATTGAGATTGTACAAGGATTATCAAGTTGATAATGATATAAATTTTAAGAAATGATGCTATTAGGGTCACATTAAGAGAAAAATAGTCTAGGAGGATATGTTATTGGATTCTATACAATAATTTTGTTTGCCCTGAATACTTTTGCAGTATTTTTAGAGAATCAAGGAATTTCTGTTGATAAAAGAGAGATCTTTTTAGGCTTATAAGCCATGTTTAAATATTAACCAAGCAATAGTTGTCAGAAATACTAGAAATTCAGTTATCTTTTCAGAATTTATTTAGAAGTGTGTTAAGTTGCATTTCGAAAGCATTTGTAAATATTCTGTAGTAAGCAGTATTTTCTCTTTGAGTTTTTCCTCCATTGACTGTGATTCTTTAAGGGGTTTAACAGTTTTGCTAATGGATATTTTAACCATACTTCAGTATCCATTATGGCCAGATATGGAATCTGTGCCATTCTGTCAGAAAACAGAATGGGAAACTAGAGTTAAAAATACCCTAGAGAGGAACACATGAGTAAAGGAGAATCACACACACACACACACACACACACACAGAGTTGTCTCTGATGATAGGAGCAGCACTGTTTGGGAAATACAGGTTTAATTTTCGTCTTGTTACTTGGTTACTAGGATTTGAAAATTTAAAAGGCAAAGTGAAATCTGGTTATTTAGTGGAAGAATAATTTTTCTACTTTTTAAGGACTTATGTTAGTGCTAAGTATCTATGTGTAGTATCCATTACTATTTCAGGATCAGCTAGTTTTTAAAGGAGGACATCTGGAAATGGTATTGATGGGATTAAGATATTCCCCCTCATCTCAGTCTTGATTGATTCCACTAATTCTACTCCCTCTCCACACCCTTAAAAAAGAAAAATAGAAATAATTTATTTCTTATACTTTTGTTGTAGGCCTGCTTACTAGCTTACACCTAAAATTAATAGTATACTTCTATAAGTAATCCCACTGTAACAGCTTTTTCAAGGTGATGTTGATGACTGATATATATGGTGTACTTTGTCAAGGTCATTATTCTTAATAACTAAATTTAGTTTTACATGATTGACTTTCCTGGGTTTTATAACATGAAGAAGTAAGGACGGAAATCAGTCCTATTTCCAGTAGAGAACCCAGTGCCAAATAATTGGGTTTCCTCCTAAAACAGGGTGCTTAAGGGGTTCTTATGTTGCTGGGTCACTGCACAAAATATCTTTTAATGGCATTTGATGTGATGATCTCATATCAATATACCTAAGTATAGTCTTTGTTTTGAGGAGCAAAATCAATTGTTTTTATCCAGTACAGATACTCACATTAATATATTAAGCATTAGTTTTAAAGCGTAGCAAAGAATAAAACACAAGTGTTTAAAAACAACTGTAAATCAAAAAGGTGGGAAATTCTTCTAATATATTCACTTTTAACAGAAATAACAGTTAAGATAATTTTGTATTTAATACTTATATTATTTTTCAAGGAAAAGACCATTTCAGGCATGAAGAATATCATTGCTGAGATGGAACAGGCATCAAGGTAAATCACTTACTCAAGAAAGATTTGATCACTTTTTGGGGGGCAAAGTACTATGTTAGGTACAAAGATAGAAACAAGGGGCTTAGTGCTATGTATAAGATGCTAGCTCTCTAATATTGAAAGGAGGCCTGAGTCTGTTTGAGAAAGTAAAGGGAAGATATGGTGTTTGCCAAAGATAGGAAAGAGAAGAGCATTCAAGATAGAAACAATAGCAAAGAGCCACAGAAAACCACAAGTGGGGTTCAAAAGTCTCTGGAATGACAAGTAGGTGAATATGTTGGAACCCAAAGCATAAGGGGAGAAATGAAGGAGAGGCTAGGCAGGCAGGCAGAGGCCTATGATACAGACAGATGAGCCTGTGGGCAGTGAGAAATCACTAAAGGCTGGTGAGATTTTTTTTTGTCAGAGAGATTACACAGGCAGAATAGGTGATGAGGAACTGGGCTTGGGAGGTTGAGGGACAAGGGTGTGGTGTTTGTGAGGGAAAGAATCTAGGAAAATGCCAAATGCTAGTGATGAATACTAAACATAATGAACCTACATGGAAAAAGATTTTTCTTTCAAGTTTCCAAGACCTTCTTGGAGGTATGTCTAGTAAGCAGTCAAATATAAGAGTTGAGAGTGTAAGGAAGAGGCTGAGGCAGGGGTGATCATTTCAGAGTTGTCTGAGTGTAGATAGGGTTGGGAGTCTCAGACATGAATAGGAACTGTCAGAGAGAAAGAAGGGCTGGCATGAGAAGAATCAGGAGGCTAAGGGTTAAGCCCTGAGAACACTCATTTTCACAAGGGCAGAGGAAGAGGAGCATCTAGCATCTAGAGGTAGGGCGATGACTTTCTTATACTTGAGCATCAGAAGTTGTGAATCTGTAACAAATCGTTGACTACTGTGTATATTTATTTGGCATCTTTTTCATAGTGTAGTGTTGGCAACACACAGAAGCTTCAGTGCACTATTTTTACAGTATTTATTCCTGGAAATTTAAATATGTTTAAAACTCTTTAAATGTTTTCATGCTGTCTCTTCTGTCTCATGAAAATTTGTTATTCTGTTTGGGTAAAATGTCTCTTCTCATGTACTGCCTGATTTGTGGAATAGACAGTCTACTGAGGCCCTCATTATGTGCGAACAAGACATTTCCAGAATGCGCCGGCAGTTGGATGAGACAAATGATGAGCTGGCTCAAATAGCCAGGGAGAGGGACATCTTGGCTCATGAGAATGACAATCTCCAAGAACAGTTTGCTAAAGCTAAACAAGAAAACCAGGTATACTTGTTCCTAGAATCTTCTTCTCTGAGAAGGATATGTTTCTTCTGAGCCACAGCCCTCGTTTTCATTTCATAGAAAAACTCGGGCTTTGGAACCAGCCATTTAAAAAATCTTTATTACACAGAATATGCCATGTGGTTTCTAAATGAAATTTTCAAACATGCGGTTAAATATTAGAGAAAAGAGAACAGGGTTGTAACATTTGTATTAATTCTTAGGAAGTACTTCCTTAGTGAATGATAAATATTGGAAAAACTAGCTCTTAGGAAGTACTTCCTTAGTGAATGATAAATATTGGAAAAACTAGCAAATGAAGATAACCTTCAGAAATGGTTAAGAAAAGAGTAGGTTTATGTGATGGACTATTACTCTTAATATGAGTATATTGACCATGCCATGTTATTTGGTTCTCTTTAGAACTGTGATTCTTTTTAGGAAAATTTCTCTTATAATTAGTTCCTCTCTAAGCCAGTACAGTTCAGTTTTATCAACAGCTCTCCTTACCAGTATCGCTTTTAATTTTATCATTAGAAAATTTTCCTTGAAAACTTTCTTCCCCCATTGAAATTCTTCAATACAAATGATTTCCTTCACTTTGCTGTCACTCTCAATGTGTTTAGTTTGCATCATAAAAGTCTGTATTTTTAAACTGTTAAATAATTTAATTTACATAATCAGATATAAAGATGCCAAGCTTTGTTAATTATTAAAAAGTTGTTTGAGGTGTTAAAGTAGTTTGTTCAAAAGTTAATGAACACTGGGATCCTGGAACAGAAAAAGGACATTCCATAAAAATGGAAGGAATAGGAATAAAATATGGACTTCAGTTAATAGTTATGAACATTGGTTCATGAACTGTGACATGTAGTATACTAATATAAGATGTTAATAATAGGGAAAACTGAGTATAGCCTATATGGGCGCTCTCTATACTATTTTAATAACTTTTCTGTAAGTCTAAAACTTTTAAAATAAAGTTTAATTTTTAAAAGTTAATAGCAATAAAAACAAGAGATGTGAATTTATAGATTCTACTTTTGTGTGCTCTATTTACAGCTAAAGCAAACAGGCTAAAGCTAACTGTAACTAATATTTATGAAAATTAGATGAAAAGCTTTCATCTTTACCATGAAGTTATATGCTGTTAACATTTTTTTACTGATTTTCAATATAGTTTAAAATTTTTATACTGTCTTTTACATGAACTTTTTAATGTAGCTGAGATAAAACCACATACCACTTTATATCATGCTTTGTTCTACATGAGAAGACAACAGAGTGAAGTATTTAAGACTCACATGAGTGCAAGTCCCCTCTCCTGGCTGTGTGATCATATCAACTGTAAAAATGGAGAGTAGATGAGAATATGCCTAGCAAGAACTTAGAGCATCTAGCATTCAGTTCAGTTCAGTTCAGTTGCTCAGTCATGTCCGACTCTTTGCAACCCCATGAATCGCAGCACGCCAGGCCTCCCTGTCCATCACCAACTCCTGGAGATCACTCAGACTTACGTCCATTGAGTTGGTGATGCCATCCAGCCATCTCATCCTCTGTCATCCCCTTCTCCTCCTGCCCCCAATCCCTCCCAGCATCAGAGTCTTTTCCAATGAGTCAACTCTTCGTATGAGGTGGCCAAAGTACTGGAGTTTCAGCTTTAGCATCATTCCTTCCAAAGAGCATCTAACATTATCACTTGATAAATATTTTTTAACTGTTATTAGCTTACTATAACACCATAGTTGTTTGTTATACCTTAATAAACATGTTTTATAATCAGAAGAAAATTATTACCATAACAATATACAAATGTTCAAGAGTGAATTTTTCCTATGTTTGGGTCATAGGGCGCAAATGTAGAAGATGGACCACTCTGTGGACTGCAGGTTATTAAAAAAAACCCATATCATAGAAGATTTGGAAAACAGAAACCTTAAAATAATTTCTTGCTCAATACCATGATTTTAAACAAATTGAGATGTTTTTAGTGTTAAATCCTGATTTTTTCAAATATGCATTAACATTTTTCTCTGTTATTAAAAAATTTTCCAAACATTTTTCATGGATGCATAATATTCTATGTGGTTTTACCACTAGGTGGATACTGTTATTTATTGCATCATTCACCTAATGAATGAATATTGTCACATAGCAAATAATTCCTCGGTAGACATTCTTTTTCATTAGATTTTATAGATTTGCTTTCAAATGGAATCAAATGCTTATGGTGTCATTTCAAAATTAAGAAACCTTCTGAGTGGACGTGAGTATAGTGAATACCCATGTATCCATCTCTTACCTTTAACAAAAAGCAACATATTTGTCTTTCTTGTTTTTATGAGCTTTTAAAAATGTCTCTTAATACATCACCAGGTAGAAGATCACAGATTTGCTTTCCTCAAATTTACATTTATTTCAACAGTACATAAAAATGTACATTCCTTGCCATATCTTTGATTGCTAGTAAATTTTAACTTTAAGTATTATCCGTTTGTGGCTCCTTTTTTGTGAATTGTGTTTGGATTCTTTGTCCACTTGCTGTTTGGACTCCTGTGTTTTCTCATTATCTTTATATGAGATTTATGTATTAAGTATATTAATTTTAGTTATCTTGTAAATATTTATGGTGGTTTTGATGCAGAACAATTTGTAGTTTTTTTGTAAATCTGTCTTTTTCTCATAGGCACTGTCTAAGAAATTGAATGATACTCATAATGAACTTAGTGACATTAAGCAGAAAGTTCAAGACACTAATCTGGAGGTTAATAAACTGAAGAATATATTAAAGTCTGAAGTACGTATATATTTATTTTCCCTTTGGCCCAAGATAGCTGAATTTTCATGAGAGCTATTGATTGATTGCACTCATAGGAATGGCTGTATCAAGTGCATTTCTTTAGTGCACAGAATATTCTAATGTTGACAGTTTTGTGTTAACTGTATGTTTAGAAGGTCACCAATATCCAGAAAGGTAACTCAAGAATGCACCCCTTTTGTTTTGCCACTTAGCCATTTTAGATAAGTAGAACCCTCCTAACTGGATGGAGGACAAGGGGCCAGAGTCAACATGGGCTCACTTATATTTGGAAATGGTAATTGACAATTACAAACCTTTGACAAAGAGGCTTCACCTGATTGTGTAGCCAATCAGAATTGATCACTCTGTTGTGGGACCGTCTATTTCTTAGGGCCAGAGGGCAATGACTCTCTTCTCCATTTCTCTGTTAGTAACCAGTTGACATAAAGCTGAGGGCAGTTTTAAAAGATTGATATACAGTAAGTGCTACAGAAAGTTAAAGAGGGTAAAAATTGATGTGAGTAAAATCCAATTTATGTATACTGTACCATGTACCTCCCAAGTACATACTCTGTACACAGCTGTTATTTTTAGTACAGTAATAGGAAACACACATCTGATTCCTATTGGCACATTGGGAATATCTGAATCTTAAAAGCCAATACAGTAGATTAGTATGTTAACTTGTTAATCAACAGACTTGGCACAGATCCTTCTTATTGGTCAAGGTACCATGAGACCACAAGGTGGCGATATTAACCGAATTTCAACCAATCTCATGATTAATCTTATTTGTGAGAACTTAAATCTTGATTTGAAAGTCTTATACAATTAGAGGTGTTGTTTATTGTAATTTTGGCAATAAATTGAGCCTGGTGTTTCTGAAGTGTTTACTAACAAGCAGGAGAGAAAAAGATCTCAGTTCAGTTCAGTTCAGTTGCTCTGTCGTGTCCGACTCTTTGCGACCCCATGAATCGCAGCACGCCAGGCCTCCCTGTCCATCACCAACTCCCGGAGTTCACTGAGACTCACGTCCATTGAGTCGGTGATGCCATCCAGCCATCTCATCCTCTGTCATCCCCTTCTTCTTCTGTCCCCAATCCCTCCCAGAATCAGAGTCTTTTCTAATGAGTCAACTCTTTGCATGAGGTGGCCAAAGTACTGGATATCTAGAGTCTTTTTAATTAATTACCAGAATTATAAATAAGTTTTTAGAATGAGTTAGTCAAACCATACTATTAAAATAATTTTTTTAATATATTTTTAAAAAGTAGCTTCATGATTATTACTCAACATAGTATATTGTTTGTGGAGCTGATTGTTTTCTTTTAGAAATAAGCTCCTACTTTAGTCAGTCTATAGAGTCTAACAATGTGTTTCTCATTGTACGCCCAGTATATACTTGAATGTATATGTATGAATAGTGTTTATCAGCATAGGTTTCATATTTTACTTCTGAGCAACTTCAGGCAAGTTGTTAGAACAGAGAGCAAAAGTGAATCATAGAACAACAGCCTATGATGGAGAAGATTAAGGCTTGGGTTATGAATGAAAAGCAGGAACCAGATAGGAAATACACCAAACCCAGAGAATTATCAGAAGCTGATGCTTAAGATATGCAAGCGGTCAGAAGCTCTGTAGTCACAATACCACCCAAGAGCAGCCAGAACACCAGAATACATAGATACAAAAGGTCAGGTCAAGGCAGAAACTCAGAAACCAGACTAGCAAGTAGTCAGCAAGCAGATATATAGGGAAAAGAGGCAATAAGGAGTTTTGTTTAAACAAAAGCAAATGTAAAAACATATTCATTGAGGTCTGGAAGATAAGAGTAAAACCATAACCTTACTAGAGTGTGTGTGACTCAGGAACCGGAGCAGATCCTGGGCCCGTTCCCTTTTGTTAATTATTGATTGACCAATTTTCTAAACTGAGAGTGTAGACAGGATTCCTTGAGGTTATGCTGTAGATGGTCCTCTTGACAAGTAAATTCCTAGTGACTTGGCAAATAATGTTTAATTTGCATCATATGCTTAACATTTTACTCTTTTAAAGTAACACCTAAGATTTGCTTTTTAGGAATCTGAGAACAGACAAATGATGGACCAACTCCGAAAAGCCAATGAAGATGCTGAAAATTGGGAAAATAAGGCCCGTCAAGCAGAGGCAGATAACAATACCCTCAAATTAGAACTAATCACTGCTGAGGCAGAGGGGAACAGGTTAAAAGAAAAAGTAGATGCCCTCAATAGAGAGGTCGAGCAGGTAAGTTTGGGAAAATATGCTTGTTGTACATCCTGCATCATATTTAAAAGAGTTTTGTTTGCCTTTCCATAAATTAAGTGTATAACAAACACTTAGGTTGTCTAAGTAGACTTTGTAGTCTGTCTGTTAACTGTTCTCCACACTGGTTCTCTAATCTCTTACCTAACCTGCAACTATTAATAGAATAATCTTTAGCATTTTAAAAAATTAGAAAATATTTCAAGCATACAAAAACAGTGGCCTCCCCAAAAGTAATATAAAAGGGCCTATAAGCCCACATCCAAGGTTGAAGAACGCTAACATTTTGCCATATTTATAAAGAATATATTTATCATTTAAATAAAGTGTCTTTATTTAAAGAAACAAAACATTGCAGACCCAGCTCGCATCCTTTTCCTCCCCCGCTCTTGTGGTTGGTGTGTAGAACTTTCATGTCAGTTGTATAACTCTCTTGAATATATTTGTACTTTATCTACATACCGATCACCCACAAATGATGTATAATGTTTTGTGTACCTTGAGTTTTTGGGGGGTTGTTGTTTTTTAAAAAAATTTATTAGGGTATAGCTACTTAACAATGTTATGTTACTTTGTACTGTACAGCAAAGTGAATCAGCTGTATGTATACATAGATCCCCTCTGTTCCAGATTTCCTTCCCATTCAGGTCACCACAGAGCACTGAGTAGAGTTCCCTGTGCTGTACAGGAGGTTCTCATTAGTCATCTATTTTATACATGGTATCAATAGTATGTATGTACCAATCCAAATCTCCCAGTTCATCCTATCTCCCCCTTTTCCCCCTTGGTACATATGTTTTTTTCTTTACATCTGTGTCTCTGTTTCTGCTTTGTAAATAAGATTGTCTATACCAATTTTTTTTTTCAGATTCCACATATGTATGTTAATATATATTTTTCTCTTTCTGACTTACTTTGCTCTATAATAGGCTCTAGGTTCATCCACCTCATTAGAACTAACTCAAATGTGTTCTTCTTTATAGCTGAGTAGTATTCCGTTGTAATGTATGTACCACATCTTCTTTGTCCATCCCTCTGTCAGTGGACATTTAGGTTGCTTCCATATCCTGGTTATTATAAATAGTGCTGCAGTAAACTCTGGGGTGCATGTATCTTTTGGAATTATGACTTTTATCTGGATATATGCCCAGGAGTGGGATTGCTGGATCATATGGTAGCTCTATTTTTAGTTTTTAAAGGAACACCCAAACTGTTTTTCATAGTGGCTGTACCAATTTATTGAGACATTCCCACTAACTGTGTAGGAGGGCTCCTTTTTCTCCGCACTCTCTACAACATTTATTGCTTATAGATTTTTTTGATGATGGCTATTCTGACAGGTCTGAGGTGATACCTCATTGTAGTTTTGATATGCATCTCCCTAATAATTAGTGATGTTGAACATCTTTTTCATGTGCTTTTAAGCCATCTATATGTCTTCTTTGGGAAAATGTCTATTTAGATCTTCCACCCATTTTTTGATTGGGTTAATTGGCTTTTTTTTTTATATTGAGCTGCATGAACTTCTATATTTTGGAGATTAATCCTTTGTTGGTTGCTTCGTTTGCAAGTGTTTCCTCCCATTCTGAGGGTTGTCTTTTTGTTTTGTTCATGGTTTCCGTTGCTGTACAAAAGCTTTTAAGTTTATTTAGGTACTATTTGTTTACTTTTGTTTTTATTTTTACTATTCTAGGAGGTGGGTTGAAAAAGATCTTGCTGTAATTTATGTCAAAGGGTGTTCTATGTTCTCCACCAAGAGTTTTATAGTATCTGGCCTTACATTTAGGTCTTTAATCCATCTTGAGTTTACTTTTGTCTATGGTGTCCTAATTTTATTATTTTACATGTAGCTGTCCAGTTTTAACTTCCTGTTTTAAATTTCACAGATTTCTTCTCTTATTTTTTTCTTTTCTTCTCCGTCCTTTCAGTCTGCTTCTTTTTCCAGTTTCCTAAGGTGGAAGCTTAGATTATTGACTTTAGATCTTTCTTCTTTTCTAATAAATGCAGTCACTGCTACAGATTTCCTTTAACTACTGCTTTCACTGCATGCCACTAATTTTGATAAGTTATATTTTACTTTAGTTAAAATATCAAAATATTTCTCTTGAAATTTCTTTTCTGAGCCATGTGTTACTTAGAAGTGTGTTGCTTAATTTCCACATATTTGGGGATTTTCCAGTTATCTTTCTGTTATTGATTTCCAGTTCAATTTCACTGCGGTTGGAGAGCGTACTTAGTATGATTTATATTTTTAAAAATTTGTTAGGCTGGGACTTTCCTGGCAGTCCAGTGGTTGGGACTTCGCCTTCCAAAGTGCAGGGAGTGTGGACTCAGTCTCTGTTCCAGGAGCTCAGATCCCACATGGCTCAGAGCCAAAAAACTAAAGCATTAAAAAAAGCATCAATATTCTCACAAGTTCAATAAAGACTTTCAAAACGGTCCACATCAAAGAAAATCTTTTTAAAAATTGTTAATGTATGTTTCGTAGCCCATATGTAAGTCTATTTAGAGAATATTCCACATGAGCTTTAGAAGAATGTGTATTCTGCTGTTGTTGCATGAAGTTTCTAGACCTGTCAGACCCAGCGATTGGTGCTGCCAGCTCAGCCGCGTCCTTACTCGTTCTCTGCCTGCTAGGTGGGCCGCTTCCTGCTGGGGGCGTGCTGTGTGTCCCCATCTACTTAGAGAATATTCCACATGAGCTTTAGAAGAATGTGTATTCTGCTGTTGTTGCATGAAGTTTCTAGACCTGTCAGACCCAGCGATTGGTGCTGCCGGCTCAGCCGTGTCCTTACTTGTTCTCTGCCTGCGAGGTGGGCCACTTACTGCTGGGGGCGTGCTGTGTCCCCAGCCGTAGCTGTGGGCTCAGGTGTCTCCTCTTGCCATGCTGGCTTTTCTTCCTTTATGTGTGTTGACATATTGTGTTGTTAGGTGCATACACGCTATGGGTTGTTATGTTTGGTGAATTAAGCTTTTTATCATTATTTATTGTCTCCTCTTTATCTCTGGTAAGTGTCCTTGCTCTGAATCAGCTTTGTTTGAAATTCGTCTAACTACTCCAGCCTTCCTTTGATTTGTGTTTGCATCTTTATATTAAAGTGAGTTTCTTGTAAATACATATAGTTGACTTTTGTTTTTTCCCCATTCTGACACTCTGTATATATAAGTCCATTCATATTTGCAATGATTATGGATATAGCTGGGTTAATAATTATCCTATTTGTGACTGTTTTCTATTCATTGCCCTTGTTTTATGTTTATTTTTTTCTTTCCCTCATTTATTGCTTTTCTGGTTTTAGTTAAGCATCTTTTATGATTATATTTTATCTCCTAAATTAACATATCAATATACTTCTTTTTTTAAAACTTTTTAAGTGGTTACCCTACAATTTTCAGTATACACTTATGACTACGTCTGCATTTTTAAATAGCACTATATGACTCCGCGAATAGTGCAGGTGTCTTTAACGTTGTATTTGAAATTCCTCTCTCCCATCCTTCATAACATTACTGTCCATCATTTTACTTATCCATGATCTATAACCACTGAATAAATTATTTCTATTGTGTTGAACCCACTGTTATCTAGTAAATTAGTTAAAAATAAGAAAAATAAAAGATCTTATTTTACCTTCATTCATTTTGTCTCTAATGTCCTTCATTTATTTTTGTAGATATGAGTTTCTTACGTATGTTATGTTACTTATTTGAAAATCTTTTTTCAACGTTGCTTCCAAGGAAAATCTACTAAAAACACAACCCAGGGATTGAACCTGGGTCTCCTGCATTGCAGGCAGGTTCTTTACCATCCAAGCCACCAGGGAAGCCAATGACCACCATCAATTCAGTTCAGTTCATTCCCTCAGTCGTGTCTGACTCTTTGCGACCCCATGGACTGCAGCACATCAGGCCTCCCTGTCTATCACCAACTCCCGGAATTGACCCAAACTTATGACCATTGAGTCGGTGATGACATCCAACCATCTGATCCTCTGTTATCCCCTTCTCCTCCTGCCTTCAATCTTTTCCAACATCAGGATCTTTTCCAGTGAGTCAGGTCTTCGCATCAGGTGGCCAAAGTATTGGAGCTTCAGCTTCAACATCAGTCCTTCCAATGGATATTCCAGGTTTGATTTCCTTTAGGATGGACTGGTAGGATCTCCTTGCAGTCCAAGGGACTCTCAAGAGTCTTCTCCAACACCATAGATCAAAAGCATCAATTCTTCAGTGCTCAGCTATCTTTAAAGTCCAACTCTCCCATCCATACATGACTACTGGAAAAATTATAGCCTTGACTACATAGACCTTTGTTGGCAAAGTAATGTCTCTGCTTTTTAATATGCTGTCTAGGTTGGTCATAACTTTTCTTCCAAGGAGTAGGCATCTTTTAATTTCATGGCTGCAGTCACCATCTGCAGTGATTTTGGAGCCCCCCAAAATAAAGTCTGTCACTGTTTCCACTGTTTCCCTGTCTATTTGCCATGAAGTGATGGGACCAGATGCCATGATCTTCATTTTCTGAATGTTGAGCTTTAAGCCAACTGTTTCACTCTCCACTTTCACTTTTATCAAGAGGTTCTTTAGTTCCTCTTCACTTTCTGCCATAAGGGTGGTGTCATCTGTGTATCTGAGGTTATTGATATTTCTCTCAGCAACCTTGATTCCAGCTTGTGCTTCATGCATCCCAGTGTTTCTCATGATGTACTCTGCATAGAAGTTAAACAAGCAGGGTGACAATATACAGCCTTGACGTACTCCTTTTCCTATTTGGAACCAGTCTGTTGTTCCATTCCAGTTCTAACTGTTGCTTCCTGACATGTGTACAGATTTCTCAGGAGATAGGTTAGGTGGTCTGGTATTCCCATCTCTTTCAGAATTTTCCACAGTTTATTGTGATCCACACAGTCAAAGGCTTTTGCATAGTCAATAAAGCAGAAATAGATGTCTTTCTGGAACTTTCTGGCTTTTTTGATGATCCAGAGGATGTTGGCAATTTGATCTCTGGTTCCTCTGCCTTTTTCTAAAACCAGCTTGAACATCTGGAAGTTCACAGTTCACGTATTGCTGAAGCCTGGCTTGGAGAATTAGGGGCATTACTTTACTAGCATCTAGTCCTTGAATCTATTTGTTGCTTCCACTGTATAATTGTTAGGGATTTGATTTAGGTCATACCTGAATGGTCTAGTGGTTTTCCCTACTTTCTTCAATTTAAGTCTGAATTTGGCAGTAAGGAGCTCATGATCTGAGCCACAGTCAGCTCCCGGTCTTGTTTTTGCTGACTATATAGAGTTTCTCCATCTTTGGCTGCAAAGAATATAATCAATCTGATTTTGGTGTTGACCATCTGGTGATGTCTATGTGTAGAGTCTTCTCTTGTGTTGTTGGAAGAGGGTGTTTGCTATGACCAGTGTGTTCTCTTGGCAAAACACTATTAGCCTTTGTCCTGCTTCATTCTGTACTCCAAGGCCAAATTTGCCTGTTACTCCAGGTGTTTCTTGACTTCCTACTTTTGCATTCCAGTCTCCTATAATGAAAAGGACATATTTTTTGGGTGTTAGTTGTAGAAGGTTTTGTAGGTCTTCATAGAACCTTTCAACTTCAGCTTCTTCAGCATTACTGGTTGGGGCATAGGCTTGTATTACCATGATATTGAATGGTTTGCTTTGAAAATGAACAGAGATCATTCTGTCATTTTTGAGATTGCATCCAAGTACTGCATTTCGGACTCTTTTGTTGACCATGATAGCTACACCATTTCTTCTAAGGGATTCTTGCCCACAGTAGTCGATATAATTGTCATCTGAGTTAAATTCACCCATCGCAGTCCAGTTTAGTTTGCTGATTCCTAAAATGTCAATGTTCACCCTTGCCATCTCCTGTTTGACCACTTCCAATTTGCCTTGATTCATGGACCTAACATTCCAGGTTCCTATGTATTAGTGCTCTTTACAGCATTGGACCTTGCTTTCATCACCAGTCATATCCACAACTGGGTGTTGTTTTTGCTTTGGCTCTGTCTCTTCATTCTCTCTGGAGTTATTTCTCCACTGATCTCCAGTAGCATATTGGGCACCTACCGACCTGGGAAGTTCATCTTTCAGTGTCCTATCTTTTTGCCTTTTCATACTGTTCATGGGGTTCTCAAGGCAAGAATACTGAAGTGGTTTGCCATTCCCTTCTCCAGTGGACCGCATTCTGTCAGACCTCTCCACCATGATGCATCTGTCTTGGGTGGCCCCACACGGCATGGCTCAAGGTTTCATTGAATTAGACAAGGCTGTGGTCCATGTGATTAGCTTGGTTCATTTTCTGTGATTGTGGTTTTCAGTCTGTCTGCCCTCTGATGGAGAAGGATAAGAGGCTTATGGAAGCTTCCTGATGGGAGAGACTGACTGAGAGGGAAACTGGGTCTTGTTCTGATGGGTGGGGCCATGCTCAGTAAATCTTTAATCCAATATTCTGTTGAATGGGTGGAGCTGTGTTCCCTCCCTGCTGTTTACCTGGGGCCAAACTATGAGCAATGCAAAGAAATAGAGGAAAACAACAGAATGGGGAAGACTAGAGATCTCTTCAAGAAAATTAGAGATCCCAAGGGAACATTTCATGCAAAGATGGACTCGATTTTTGGACAGAAATGGTATGGACCTAACAGAAAGCAGAAGATATTAAGAAGAGGTGGCAAGAATACACAGAAGAACTGTACAAAAAAGATCTTCACGACCCAGATAATCACGATGGTGTGATCACTGACCTAGAGCCAGACATCCTGGAATGTGAAGTCAAGTGGGCCTTAGGAAGCATCACTACGAACAAAGCTAGTGGAGGTGATGGAATTCCAGTTGAACTATTTCAAATCCTGAAAGGTGATGCTGTGAAAGTGCTGCATTCAATATGCCAGCAAATTTGGAAAACTCAGCAGTGGTCACAGGACTGGAAAAGGTCAGTTTTCATTCCAATCCCAAAGAAAGGCAATGCCAAAGAATGCTCAAACTACCGCTCAATTGTACTCATCTCACATGCTAGTAAAGTAATGCCCCTAATTCTCCAAGCCAGGCTTCAGCAATATGTGAACTGTGAACTTCCAGATGTTCAAGCTGGTTTTAGAAAAGGCAGAGGAACCAGAGATCAAATTGCCAACATCTGCTGGATCATTGAAAAAGCAAGAGAGTACCAGAAAAACATCTATTTCTGCTTTACTGACTATGCAAAAGCGTTTGACTGTGTGGATCTCAATAAACTGTGGAAAATTCTGAAAGAGATGGGAATACTAGACCACCTGACCTGCCTCTTGAGAAACCTATATGCAGGTCAGGAAGCTACAGTGAGAACTGGACATAGAACAACAGACTGGTTCCAAATAGGAAAAGGAGTACGTCAAGGCTGTATATTGTCACCCTGCTTATTTAACTTATATGCAGAGTACATCATTTGAAATGCTGGGCTGGATGAAGCACAAGCTGGAATCAAGATTGCCATGAGAAATATTCAATAACCTCAGATACACAGATGACATCACCCTTATGGCAGAAAGTGAAGAGGAACTAAAAAGCCTCTTGATGAAAGTGAAAGAGGAGAGTGAAACAGTTGGCTTAAAGCTCAACATTCAGAAAATGAAGATCATGGCATCTGGTCCCATCACTTCATGGCAAATAGACAGGGAAACAGTGGAAACAGCGTCAGACTTTATTTTTTGCGCTCCAAAATCACTGCAGATGGTGATTGCAGCCATGAAATTCAAAAACGCTTACTCCTTGGAAGAAAAGTTATGACCAACCTAGATAGCATATTAAAAAGCAGAGACATTACTTTGCCAACAAAGGTCCGTCTAGTCAAGGCTATGGTTTTTCCAGTGGTCATGTATGGATGTGAGAGTTGGACTGAAAAAAGCTGAGCGCTGAAGAATTGATGCTTTTGAACTATGGTGTTGGAGAAGACTCCTGAGAGTCCCTCAGCCTGCAAGGAGATCCAACCAGTCCATTCTAACAGAGATCAGCCCTGGCTGTTCTTTGGAAGGAATGATGCTAAAGCTGAAACTCCAGTACTTTGGCCGCCTCATGCGAAGAGTTGACTCATTGGAAAAGACTCTGATGCTGGGAGGGATTGGGAGCAGGAGGAAAAGGGGATGACAGAGGATGAGATGGCTGGATGGCATCACCAACTGGATGGACTTGAGTTTGAGTGAACTCCGGGAGTTGGTGATGGACAGGGAGGCCTGGCGTGCTGTGATTCATGGGGTCGCAAAGAGTCGGACACAACTGAGCGACTGAACTGAAGTGAACTGAAACTATGGTGGAGTTAATGAAGATAATGGTGCCCTCCCTCAAAAGATCCCATGCATGTACTGCTACACTCAGTGCCCCCAACCCTGCAGCAGGCCACCACTGACCCATGCCTCCACCAGAGACTCCCAGACACCCACAAGCTAGTCCGGGACAGTCCTCTGTGGGGTCACTGCTCCTTTCTCCTGTGTACTGGTGTGCACAAGGTTCTGTTTGTGCCCTCCAAGAGTCTGTTTCCCAGTCCTGTGTAAGTTCTAGCAGCTCTGTGGTGGGGATAATGGTGACCTCCTCCAAGAGGGCTTATGACATACCCAAGTCTTCTGCACCCAGAGCCCCTGTCCCTGCAGCAGACCACTGCTGACTTGTACCTCCACAGGAGATGCTCAGTTCTGTCTCAGTTTCTGTGGGGTCCCTGGGTCCTGGTGCACACAAGGTTGGTTTGATCCCTCTGAGTGTCTCTGGCGGGAATGGGGTTTGATTCTAAACACAAATTCGTCCCTCCTACCATCTTGCTGGAGCTTCTCCTTTGCCCTTGGATGTGGGGTATCTCCTCACAGCCTCTCCAGCACTTACTGTCTTACTGGGGTTTCACTGACCTTGGACATGGGGTATCTCCACATGGCTGGTCCAGCAAAGCACAGCTGCCGCTCCTAACCTTGGACGTGGGGTGTCTGGTTTGCCCTATTTGTTTTCCTTCCCAGCGATCATAGTTCTGTGCCACCTTTCATCTGTTGTCTGAAAACAGATTTTCCCTCCTATATTTTGTTCATTTTTCTAGTTGTTTTTGGCAACAGGGTAATTCAGACCCTGTTAATCCCTCTTGTCTAGATAATAGCTGTTTTAAGGCCCTTGTCTGCTAATATAATCTTTTTTCATTGTGCATCTGTCTACATCAACTAATTTTGATGCTTGTGGATCACTTCCTATATCTCATGTCTCATATATATATATATATATATATATATATATACATGTCTCATATATATATATATTTAAACTGAATGCTGGACGTTGTGGATTTTACTTTGTTGAATATTAGATGTTGTTGTCTTCCTTTAGGGAGTGTTGAATTTGTTTTGGCAGGCTCTTAAATTACTTGAATATTAACTAATACTTTCAAGATTGTTTTTAAGCTTTGGTAGGGCAGATCTTAAGTAGCCTTTCCTGTAAGACTAGTTTAGCCTCACCCCTAAGATGTGACCCTTCCAGATTCTCTTTTAAATGCCCAGTCCAAGGTGTTCCAAACTAAAGAGTTTCTTAATGAGGGTGAAAGAGGAGAGTGAAAAAGCTGACTTAAAACTCAACTTTCAAAAAACTGAGATCATGGCATCCAGTCCCATCACTTCATGACAAATAGAGTGGGAAAAAATGGAAATAGTGGCAGATTTTATTTTATTTGGTTCCAAAATCACTGTTGACAGTGACTGCAGCCATGAAATTCAAAGATGCTTGCTCCTTGGAAGAAAAGCTATGACCAAATCTAGACAGCACATTAAAAAGCAAAGACATCACTTTTCCAACAAAGCTCTGAATAATCAAAGCTATGGTTTTTCCCATAGTCATGTATGGATGAGATGTGGACCATAAAGAAGGCTGAGTGCTAAAGAATTGATGCTTTCAAATTGTGCTGGAGAAGACTCTTGAGAGTCCCTTGGACTGCAAGGAGATCAAACCAGTCAATCCTCAAGGCAATCAATCCTGAATATTCATTGGAAGGACTGAGGCTGAAGGTCCAATACTTTGGCCACCTAATGCAAAGAGCTGACTCATTGGAAAAGACCCTGATGCTTGGAAAGGTTGAAGGCAAAAGGAGAAGAGGGTGGCGGAAGATGAGATGGTTAGATAGCATCACCGACTTAATGGACATGAATCTGAGCAAACTCCAGGAGATGATAAAGGACAGGGAAGCCTGGTGTGCTATAGTCCATGGGGTTGCAGAGTCGGCCACGACTTCCCAACTGAACAATGAACCATCAGGGTGATCATTAAGAACTTTTCACTTTCACGGGCTCAAACTTTGCCCCCAGCTTTGGCACATTTGTTACCAGCTGACCTTGACTCATTTTCTTTGTTTTTGGCATGTGAAAATTTCTCTTTCTTACCTACAAGTTCAGCTATAAATTGCAAAAATAATTTTTTATTCTATTTTATCCAGAAGATTTTCCTCTTAGCTTAATCAGCAATTTTACTAGAACCTGAAACATTCCATATATTCTTTTCAAAACATAAAACTGATCACATAACCTCCTCTGTAAGATCTTTCAGTGGAAGTAAAGACCTAAATTTTATTGATACCTGGGTTACCAGGCTCTGTTTTGTAATTTGTGTGTGTTTTCACCTGTGTCTCTTTTCACTCTTTGCCGTGGTCTCTGAGCTCGAGACATAGGAGCCTTCTCTCTGCTCTTGCTTCACACTTGGCATCCTCCAATTTGAAAAGCCACCTTCCCCTCACACATTGTGTATCCATTTGCTTTTCAGATCTCAGTTCAAGTGTCATTGACTCAGAGAAGGCTTTCTTGACTTCCCCGATCCTCTCAGTCTAGGTCGCTTCCCTGTGTTACAGTTTTTTTCTCTAGAAATGTTTGCCTAATCTGTATCTACATATTCATCTTTATGATTATTTTATTGACCATGATCCCCCCATAGTCTGGAAGCCTCATGAGAACAAAGACCATTACCATTGGCTATGCATCTAGGCACATCGTTGGACCATAGAATATGCATAAGAAGTATGTATGGAATGGATGGACAGGTGGCTGAGTCGGGTGGATGGATGGATAGAAGTTTGTTTGAAGAATGTGTGAGTAATTGTATGAGTGAGGGAGGAAGGGAAGGAGAAAGAGAGGAGTGAATTTTGGCTAAATAACTTATTCCAGGAGCAATTTTTTGTGTGTTGTACTTGTGAAAACACTTATAAAAGCGGAAAAGTTTCTTTACTTGCCTCTTAGTTCTCTTAGCCTCATATAATAGCAAATACTTCTCTGTAGGTGGCAGTGCACTTACATAAGAACTTTTGCTGAAAAAAAAAAGGAGGGGGGAGGAAATTATCTTGAATATTTGAAAGCATTTATATAACTCAAATCTCATATTACAGTGTTTAAAACATGCTCTTATTTTCTATAATATGGATATATCCTTAATTTATAGTTACCCAGTCTATTTCCCTCAGAGGTATTAGTAAGTGTTAGAGAGTTATCAGTCCTCATTTTATGATATGATGATCCATATCAGCATGTCATTCAAGAATGGAAAAGTAGGCATAGTGAATAAAACAGTGGCTAATGTTTTATCTTTAATAGCAACAATATTTACATTATAGAATAATTGTAACTGTGGCAAATATAGACAGAACTACAAAGATATATATATATATGTCGACTAGCTTTGGGGCTGAGACTTGTAAGTTGGTTTCTCAGTACATTAAAAAGAATGACCAGCTGACCACTTTACTCATGGATTTTGTATATGAAAATTTGAAACTGGAATTTATCTTTCGCAGAATGTTTTGTACATACTCTTACCGTCTACATCAACTAAAGTTCTTTATAGGGACTTCCTTCCTTTACCATTTCATGGAATGTCCTTGACCATTCCCTGTCCCATGGTTAGGGCTACATGCTTCCACTGCCGGAGGTACGGGTGTGATCCCAGGTTGGGGAATTAAGATCCCACATGCTGTTTGGCAAGGCAAAAAACAAAGAGAGAGAGAGAGAATTCCTTGTAATCTAAAAGTACCGTCATTAAAAGATTTGTCTTGCTTTGTTTTCCGTGTTGTGGGTTTTTCCCACGTTAAAAAATATATAATCTGTCCTTGCAGCACTTAAATGCAGAACGGTCTTACAAGTCCCAGATTGCTACTTTACACAAGTCTGTTGTAAAGATGGAAGAGGAGCTTCAGAAGGTTCAGTTTGAAAAAGTGTCTGCCCTTGCAGATTTGTCTTCCACAAGGGAACTTTGCATTAAACTTGACTCCAGCAAAGAACTTCTTAATCGACAGCTGGTTGCTAAAGATCAAGAGATAGAAATGGTATGTCATACATTTTTAAATGGTTCTTTTAATAATGCTACCAGTGTAAAATTTTTGTAATTTTATAAAAACAAACTTTTTTTTTAAATAAAATGCTACAGCCAAAGTATGTCTTTCAACTTTAGATTTTATGTTTAAAGTCCAGGATATTAATTTCTGTTGTGTTCCAAACCATTCAAGACCATAACAGAGACTCTTCCTTTGTGTGCTCTGCATTTACTTTTAGTTAAAGGAATGATAAAGCACACTGACATACCAGTCAGCGAAGAACCTCGAGGTTGAGGTTTATCTAGCTAAATTATAATTGTAATGATATTGTTTTAAGCTAAATTTACTATTTGGCTGAGTTCTTTTCAACTGTAATTCACTTGATTTTATCTACCATGTGCCTGATGCCTGCCATCATGCTTACCATGTGAATATAATGCTCAAAAGGTACAGTCCCCCTCCCTCAAAGACCTCCTGGTATTGACATACAAATAATTTGGGGGTGAATGTGATACTAATAAGAAATACTCAAGGTTTCAGAGAGGAAATTCCCATTGACCTGTGGGTGTCAGAGAGGAGGAGTTCACTAGGGTGTACTACTGAACTCAAAAGGAATGAGGGAATAGCTTAGGCAGTGGTATGGAGGTATAAATAAACTCTGGAGTGAGCAGTAAGTCATTTGCAGTGGCCAGTGTAGCATGCACAAGTGACTGAGATGCATCTGAAGAAATAGATGGGACCTGAATCCTAAAAGGATGTACGTTACAGTTGCATAGTATAATTGAAATATCAACATTTTGGCTATGTTTACATTCCTGTTATTATCACCCTGTGTTGAACTCCTTATTTTGTTAGCCTACTGCTTGTTAGGAGGTATGATGCATTTGAGAACGGTGTGTCTTGTTGGCTTCTGTAAGAAGTTCCATGTAAAAACGGATGCACAATTGTCCTTAGCAGCATTCTTCATAATTGCTAAGAAGTGTAAATAACTCTAATATTCCTGCATCTATGCAAGGCAATATTATTTGGCAGTAGTAGTAATGAAGGATTGATAGCTGCTAAAACATGGAGAACTCTTGAAAACATTACACTAAGTGAAGGAAGTCAGTCATGTAAGACCACACACACACACACACACAGAGTATGTTTCCATTTATGTGAAATGTTCAAAATAAAGCAGATCATAGAAAACAGATGAGTTATTGCCTAGGGCTAGTGCTGGGGCAGAGGTAAGGGAGTGACTGCTAATGTGTACTGGGTTCCATTTTGGGATAATGAAAATGTTCTAACAATAAACTGAGAATGCGGTATGATCACATAACTCTATTAATACTCTGTTGGCCAAAAAGTTTGAGTTTTTCCATAAGGTGTTATAGAAAAACTCAAACAGACTTTTTGGTCAACCCAATATACTAAAAACCATTGACTTGTACCATTTAAATGGGCTAGTTGTATGGTATGTGAATTACATCCCAATGAAGCTGCTGCCAAAAAAATGATGCTCCATTTTGTATTCCCACCAGCATTGCCTATTTTAATGTTAACCAACACGAATTAAGACATTTGCCAATTTAATAAACTGCAGCATCAGTTCAACCAAAAGAGGTTTTTCCCCTCTGAATATTTAGCAACGTCTGGAGGTATTTTTGATTGTCACACCAGGGTTGAGGGGTGCTATAGACTTCTAGTAAGTAGAGGCCAGGGATGCCGCTCAGCATCCTGTAAGGCACAGGGCAGCTCCCTATACCAAACAGTTACCCAGCACAAAAGATCAGTAGGGTCAAGGTGAAGAAATCCTGGATTACAAATACCATTTTGCTTTAAGTTATGTTTCTTTGATTATTAATACAAGATATATTATTCTCTATGTTTACTAATTAGCTAGCTATATTTTGTAAATTTTCTGTTCATATCATTAGTTCATATTTCTCATGAATTAGTTCATATTCCTTTTATTAGTAAGATATTAACTATTTACTGAGTTTATTTTCATCTGGTTTTTTTCCTCATAAATTTTGGTTGTTTATAATGACTGTAGATATGTTTGTTTTTGCTATGGTCAGACATCATTTTTAATTGTATCTAGTCTAAGAAGTTTTTACCCTACCTGCCTGCCCCTCTGCTAATAATTCATTTTTATTAAACTTTCTTTTCTCAGAGTTTTACATTAAATTTTAAAATATATATATAATTTATTATAATGTGTATTATGAGATAAAGAATATATTTTTTTCTAAATAGTGATGTCTGGTTTCCCTCCTTCTGGAGAAGCATTTGGCCTATAGAATGTATTTTAGGCTCAAGATAACCGTCAAAAAATGAAGTGTTCCATTGGACCATACAAGAGAGGGAATGTGTGATTACTCCTTATCTTTCTTAACCATGGAGTATGATGGCATTCCATCAGGAAGTTAGGCATTTGTAACTCACCCAACTCGGGACAAAGCAGTAGTCACAGATACTACCATGTCAGATTTGCCAAAATATATTATAAGAAATATCAAAGCTGGACATGGAAATTGTTTGACATTTGGGATTAATAACTCTTAAATTAATGAACCTTCTGATACTATCAGAGACTTGGGAAGTGATACTGTGTGTGTGTGCGTGTATCTGCTAAGAAGGACACAATTTCAAATCTAGAAATTAAATGTGGTTGTCAGTTCATAACAGAGAAATTTTATGAGTCTCTGATAATACATGAGTTAAGTGAACAAGTGGGAATAAGTATAGACATCTTCGTATCATTGTGCAGATGGAGAATGAGTTGGATTCTGCTCGTTCTGAAATAGAACTCCTCAGGAGTCAGATGACAAATGAGAGAATCTCCATGCAGAATCTAGAAGCTTTGCTGGTGGCCAATAGAGACAAAGAATATCAGTCTCAGATAGCACTTCAGGAAAAAGAATCTGAAATTCAGCTTCTCAAAGAACACCTTTGTTTGGCAGAAAACAAAATGTGAGTTGATTAGCAGTATGATAACATTAAGTCGAGTTTCTTAAGTTTTCGGTACTTTATAGATTAGTGGAATTTTAAAGCTGGAATTTAGACCATTTAATGTCATAGTTTGCTGTTAATTAAACTGAGGACCCAAAATGTTGTGACCTGTCTTAAGATTTAGGACCTATTTCTATTATGTGTCTCTAATGCATCTAAATTTAAACGTAACCCTCTTTGTGTTGATTTTTTCCAACGGAGTTTTGGGTGTAATAGAACATCTACTGATCTAACATATTGCCTTTGGGAAATATTATAACCAGATTAGAAAAAAAAAAAAGCACTTCTGAAACCAGAGGGATTTTTCTACTTATGGACCTGCTTGGTATTGCTACCCAGTCTTTTCATTTGTCACATGGTATTTGCCTGTGTACTGGGTACCTGGAAGCACTACTGCATTCACTGAATGCTGGAGACTTCCCCCAGAGCACTGATTGTGACTTAAAAAAAAAAAAAAAGACTTCCTAGTACTGTTAGCACCTTATTACACCACTGGAGGATTAGATGGAAATGCCTGCCTGAGCGTGTGTGTGCTGCGTGTGCTTAGTCGCTCAGTCGTGCCTTGACTCTTTGGGACTTCATGGACTACGGCCCACCAGGCTCCTCTGTCCATGGGATTCTCCAGGCAAGAACACTGGAGTGGGTTGCCATTCCCTTTAGGGGATCTTCCCAACCCAGGGATCAAACCCCAGTCTCCTGCGTTGAAAGAGGATTCTTTACCATCTGACCCACCAGGGAAGCCCCCCTGCCTGCATAGTAGATATTTTATCACCTTTGCCACCTGTCACAAAACCTGATGGGGACCCGTAGCCTCTGTTCTTATCCATCCCACCTGTAACACCTTTTCATCCAGCCTCAGCTCTGCCCTCCCGTCTGAGTAGGGGACGTGGGGAAGGACAGGAATCATGGTCTCAGGAATTGGCCACTTGTGGGAGCCCCTGACAGCACAGGCTGTGAAACCAGGGCTGGTTTCCTTCAGAGACTGTTTTTAGGTTGTGGCAGCTGTAACTGAGTCACTCTTTTCAGTCACTGCAACTGGGCTTTGGACTGGACCTTCAGAATGATCCAGTTTTGTAGGATCATTTCCTCAAGCCATAGGTGGAAATTGCTTCAGTGAAGTATGCCAAAACTCCCACCTTAAGGGGGTACACTCTGTTTTAGACTGGCTGGTGAGTAGTGTCACCTAGAACTAGTAAGCTTGACAAACTCTTGTGTTCCTAGTCTCTAGAGTTTAGACTCCAGCAGTCCGTATTGCAGTCCTGAAAGCCAGCAGAGAGGAGAGAATGTTCTGGCAAGAGCGGTCACCTCTGTCATTATCTTCCTCATGGTAGTGTGTTTATCGGGGTTTTGGAGGCAATGTTTAGCCGTAAGATCCTGTTAAATTGAAGAGATTTTTTGTCTTTAACAGTTGGATATACCAAATTTCATTTCACACATATATAAGGTATTTGGTCAATTAGATATACATATATGCACCCACTGCATATTCATCATGGTGTTAGTGAATTCCAGTGTTTTATGCGTTGGAATATGCACATCATACCGTGAAGTAAATTGTAAAAATGATCTGCAGTGAATTGATAATATAGGTAGATAATAGTATTACCATATCTAAAAATAGGGAGAATGAAGTTTAACTAATTGAATGGGGCTGAAGGCAATGGCACCCCACTCCAGTACTCTTGCCTGGAGAATCCCAGGGACGGGGGAGCCTGGTGGGCTGCCGTCTATGGGGTCACACAGAGTCAGACACGACTGAAGTGACTTAGCAGCAGCAGCAGCAGAGACAGCTTAAAGGGCTTTTAGTAGACTACCTTGCACATTTACTGCATCTAAAATTGGCATATTTTATTTTAATTTATTTTATTTGTGTGAAATTGATGTATTTTAGATGCACCGATACATCTGTAAAAGCCAGAGTGTTGCTTGGCTTCAGCTGAGAAACCATGGCCAACATGGTCTCAGGTACCCTAGGGATACTTTGGTATTCTACCTTTAATCAACCATCATTCACATTCTCTACACAGGGCCATCCAGAGTAGGGATGTGGCCCAGTTCAGGAACGTCGTGACGCAACTGGAAGCTGACTTGGACATTACAAAGAGACAGCTAGGGACGGAGCGCTTTGAAAGGTAAGTTCAGCAGCCTGGAAAGCACTGTTTCTGGGATAACAACAGACTTTGGTTATTTCATGGTGATTAGATTTTAAAGTATGATTTGAACTGCAGTTTTACAACAGTGTTAGTAATGTTGCTGGATATAAAAGTTCGATTAAAGTGTCCCTATTTTGCTTTAGGGAGAGGGCTGTGCAAGAACTCCGCCGCCAGAATTACTCAAGTAATGCTTATCATTTGAGTTCCACAATAAAGCCAAATACAAAATGTCACTCACCAGAACGTACTCACCATCGATCTCCTGACCGAGGCCTAGATCGATCATTAGAAGAGTAAGTGGTTTAAGGATCCATTCTTTGGGGAACCAAATAGCAATAAGCACTGAATATTTGAGGGAGTAAGAAAACTCAGTAACCATCTACCATTAATAGTGCTATTTAAAACATCATTAAATAATTGGATATGTTGACATTTAAAAAAATTTTTGATTATTAGTGTCATATAAATATGTTAAAGATGTCTGTTTTATCTAAAGTTTACATAAATTACATTTTAAAAATCTGATTTTCTTTAATTTCTGTAACATACATTTTTATATACTTTCATTAACAAACTATTGGCTAATTATTGTAGCACCAAAAATACATATACTCTAGGAAAGTAATAGGCTAATTTTTCAAAGGGAAATATTTTAGCTATATTCCTAAATGTCAGAAATTTTATAAAAACATTTGTATTTAGAAATAATTTCAAACTGACAAGAAATTAAAAATAAAACAATGCAAAGAACATCTGTATGCCTTTTATCCCTACTGCATTATAAAAATTTTACTCCGTTTGCTTTTTCTGTATTCATGAGGCAGTATGAGCTGTCTCACGCATTCACACTCCTGCACTTTCTCCTCCCTGTCTTTCTCTCTTGCCTTCCTCCCACCCGCCCACTCCCTGCCACAGACATTTTTAAACAATAACCATTACCTCCAGTTGGAACCATCCTCATAGGTTTCTCCCTCGCCTTCTTCCTTTCTGTATTTGTATTACACCCTTTTTCCTCCAATGAGAGGCCTGGTCAACATTAAAATACTCACTCAACAACGGTAACAGAGTTATTCCTTCACTCAATCCCAAAGTCTAAAGTACTTTCAAGATTTCTTCATCTATGTCACTACAATAAACAGGCCAACTTAGAAAAAATTTCAAAATCTATTTGCAATTCTTCCTTCCTGTCCCACACATGACCTTTCCAAAGTCTTGAGGGCATATAGTCAAATACCGTGTTCAGAAATTACTTGGATTATTTTTTTCACCCTCACTGTGGTGATGGTGTACATTTAAAATAACAGTAGATTCATTTGTTTCAATTTGCTTTCATTTTTCATTATTATGCTGAGATGCCCTGATCAAGAAGAAGAGATGTCTTTCCATTGTTCAAATTTTGCTTTGTGTCTTTAAGGAATTACTTGTAGTTTTTCTTTATATAGATTTTGAATATTTCTTGTAAAATTCACTCCTGAATATTTTATTACTTTTTTGTTACTATTATAAATGAAGTTTCCTCCATATATTATATCTTCAAATGATGCTACTTTTGCATGTTAATTTTTTAGCATGTTATCTTGCTAAATTCTTTTATTTCATTAAATTTCGTTATTAATTCTATAGAGGTTTCTAGGTGTACTATCATGTCATCTGCAGAAAGAGATATTTATTTCTTCTTTTCCTATTTTTATCTCTTGAATTATATTCTCTGGTTAATAGCATTTGCTAGTATCATCAGAATAATGACAGATAGTTGTGGCAAAAGTGGAATTCCTGTTTTAATTCTGACCTGTAGTGGGAATGCCTCTTTTTGTTGTTTTTTTTTTTTCCTGTTAATTAAGATACTAGTTTTATGATTCAAGTTTATATATTTTATGGTATTAAGGAAATACCACTTATTCCTATTTTTTTTAAGATTTTTTTTATTAGGAAACAGTGTTTTTGTCAAGGACTTTTTTAGCATCTATGAAGATATGGTTTTTCTCTTTAGAATTATTAATATGTGGATATATTAATTGATTTTTCAACTACTGAACCATGTTTGAATTTCTGACATAAATGAGAAATTGGTCATAGTCTATTATTTTCTTAGTGTTTGGTAATATTTTATTTATTTCAGATTTGTATATCAATATTCGTAACTGATATTGACCTGTACTTATCTCTTTGTGCTTTTTCTATTAAGTTTAGATATCAATGTTGTATCTGCTTCTAAAAAAATAATTTGGAAGTTTTTGTTTACTGTAGTTTGAAACAAGTTACACAGTTGGGGATTATCTGATTTCTGAACAGCCTTGGCTCTTTTTTTGTGGGGTGTACTTCCTTGGTAACTTTTTCTACTTCTTCTTTGGAAATTAGTCTTTTTAAGCTATATGTGTTTGTCTAAAAATTACCCAGGCTTTTAACTCTAGGTTTTCAGCTTTATTTGCATGGAAGTAACCAATGCAGTATCTTACAAATTTTTAAATTTCCTCTGTGTCAGTGGTTGTACCCTGTTGCCATTTCTTATTTGTATATATGTGCTTCTCCCTTTTGTTTGTTGATTACCTTAGCCTGTGGTTTGTTTACTTAGTTCATTGCTTCAAAGAACCAGCATTTTGATTTAATGATTTAATCTATTTTCTTTCTCTGCTTATTAATTTCTGTTTTTATTTATATTAGTTCCTTCCTTGTGCTATTTTTTCATTTACTTTGTTGATTTTTTCCCCCTAGGTTTTTGAGTTAGAAATTTAATTCATTTATTACCATTCTTTAGCTTTTATCAATGTAGATATTCAGGGTTATGAATTTTTCTATGATTACTGCTTTAAATATATCCCATAGATTCTGATATATAGTGTTTTTGTGATCATTATTTTTAAGAATTTCTTTAATCTTTGTTTGTATTTTCATTTTTACCCAAGATGTATTTGATAGAAAATCTTTTAATTTTCAGTGAGAAGAGTTTTTTGTTTGATTTGGTTTCATTTTTAATTCTCAGTGTTATTGTGTATATTATTTGTAATATTTCTATTTTATGGAAACTACTGATGTTTTCTTTATACTTTACTACATGTTCAAGTTTTGTGAACAGTCCATGTACACTTGAGAAGATATATTCTTTCTTATCAGAGTATAGTGTAATATATCCAGAAGATTTACCTTTTTAATTTTACTTTGTTCTTTTATAATGTCATTTAATTTTTGTTCACTTGACTTGTTTTACTAAGAATGGCATTTTTAAATTTCCTATTATTGGTATGTTTTTATTTCTTCTTATATCTCCTATAAATTTTGTTTTATATAGGTGGTTTGCTGTTTTATCTGTTGCATAGATATTCTGAATTGTCATATCTTCACTGTGAATGTGGCTTTTACAAAGTGTTATTTTCTGATGCACTTAATTTTTTTGGAAGGAGGAAGGACTTGACGTCTACTTTGTCTGGTATTAGAGTTACAACTCCTATTTCCTTATTGGGTCCACTTGCCTGGTAAATCTTTGTCCATCTCTTTTTTGGAATCTCTGCATTTTAAATTTCTCTCTTTAGATAGTATGGATTTGAGTTTGACTTTATGAACCGTTTTGAAATTCTTTCTTTTTTTAATAGGTGAGTTAAGCTCCTTAACATTATTGATATAACTGTTAAATTTGGTCTCAACTCTGTCATATTATGTTATGATAACTGTTTACTATGTTATATTTGCTCTAATTCTCTCTCTATTTGGTTATCCTTCTTTGCTTGTAACCATTTCTTTTGATATTCAGGAAGTTTTGGATCTTATTATAATGGTTACCTTTCTATTAATACTTTTAATAGTGTCCTTAAAGTATCCCTTTTAAAATTTTTAAGCTTTTGCTGTTCGTTTTAAATGGTACCTTTTGACTACCATCTAATATCTAGACATGGGCTTCCCTGGTGGCTCAGCAGTAAAGAATCCACCTGTGAATGCAGGAGACGCAGGTTCAATCCTGCTTGGGTCGGAAAGATCCCCTGGAGAAGGAAATGGCAGTGCACTCCAGTAGTCTCGTCTGGGAAAATCTCATGAACAGAGGAGCCTGGCAGGTTACAATCCATGGGGGTCAAAAGAGTTGAACACAACTTAGCAACTGAACAGCATCATCTAGACAACAGTTAATGTGCTTAATTTACTTTCCCAACAGCTGGTCTGTTTCCTGTTCCTTTAGTGTTGTCTTTTCAGGTTGCCATATAAATGGAATCATGTGGTATATAGTCTGCAGTGGCTGACTTTTACCCAGCCACTGGGTAAAATATTAGATTTATATATTAGAGATGTATCCAGGTTGTATATATCAGATATTACTGGATATTGCTTTTAACTGCTGAATAGTATTCCATTGTGTGGCTGTAACAGTTTTGTTTTGCTCTGTTTTACTCTTTATTTTGAAATGATTAGTCTCACAGGCAGATGCAAAAGTAGTATAGAGGGTCCCACATATCCTCCGCCAGCTTCCCCAGTGGCCATGTCTTACAAACCACAGAATTGGCACTGGTATAGCTAACTAGCTGATACACATTATTCAGTTTTTGCTAGTGTGTGTGCAGTTTTGGGTTTTTTTTTACATACCACACATAGAACAACACTGCAGTCAAGGTTCTGAATTGTCCCATCAGCCCCAAGGAGCTCATTCCTTCATGATACCCTTTCATGGGGACATCCTCCCATCCTCCTCCCTATCCCCGAGCAAACTCTACTTTCTTCTCTGTCTCTGTAATACTGTCTTTTTGAGAGTGTTGTGTAAATGGAATCACACACAGGATGTAATTTTGTGAGAGTGACTCTTCTCTCTTAGCGCAATGTCCGTGAGATCCATCCAGGTATATAAAGTCGGTAGTTCCTTCCTTTTTATTGTTGAGTCCATATTATTGCATGACATAGATGGTTCACAGCTTCTGGAAACTGGGTGATAAAATACATCATATCTGACTTCCTTCACAGAAGCTGAGGGGAGAAAAATCCCAAGTATTGCCAAAGTAACACTAGAATACATTTTTTTAATACATCATAAAATCGTTGAGTTAAAATATTAATCTACATAATTTTTTCTCTCTTTAGGAATCTTTGCTATCGAGATTTCTGACACGTGGAAAGATTCTTCACATCCTTGGGAGAGGTCAAAGTTTCAAACTGATTTTTTTTGCTATATGATTGCATTTATCTTTTGAATGCTTGATAATGTTAAATGAATTTATTAACGTCGTGCCTCTGAATCTCTGTTTTCATGTGCCGTGCCATATCGCAGTGATCTGAGATGACTTATAAACACAAAAATGTATATGGCCCTTTCTATCCATACAGTAATAGTGAGTGTAAAATCTGCTTACTTCACTATTGACGACTGTTGTGTTAACTATCCGGAGTAAATAAAGAAGCTTATAAAAAGAGGGCAAAGTGTTTTAACAAAACTGATTTTTTTTCCTTTGTGATTTATGCTTTCATGGCTGGACAAATTGTGCCAAAAGAGGCGCAGTTTAGCACTCCTGGCCTGGGACCCCATATTCCATTTTGGAGCCAACCTGACACGAATTCCAGGCCATACTCTGACCCCAAAGCGGGATAGTAGGCGTGTGTCAGGGTTTTTAAATCCTTAGTGTTGTACCGTTAATTAGCATACATTTTCTACAATTGTTTACCCCTACTATTTTTAGAAAGGTAGGTAATACTATATCTGTCAAGAATGTAAGATTATTTTTTAAAAATCTGTATTTTTCATACGTTTTCCTTTAAAATATTAAAATACTGCAATCAACTTAATTGCCATTTTATTTATTTATTTTTGCCTGTGGCAGCTGTCTATAATGTAGTGTAACAAGTTTAGTGATATTTCCTTATTTCCCTCAAAGTCTCCGAAATCTCTTACCTTTTCTGTCCCTAGACTTCGATTTCATGTTGATATTACAGTCTGAACACTATTGTATTTTACTAATACAAGTTATTTGTACTCCTGCCATTTTAATAAAAAAAAAAAAGTCCTGTCATTAATAGTATCCATCCGATGTAGACAGTTTCTCGTTCTATATAGTCACTACTCATTAGGACTGCAGTAAGGCAGGACAGTGCCCTGGTTTAGGTTTTGTTTATTTGTTAGCACTCTGTTTCACCGTAAATTCATGCTGTATACTCACTTTACTTTGATTTTTAAAAACCTTGAGTTTTACTCCTCTACTTCAAGACAGTCATTATAGATTGGTTTTAAAAATTGAATAATTAAAAAGTTGTCCTTTTATAAATGTTGTGTAGAATAATATGCAAAAAGTTGTTCTTGCTAGTATTAAATAATATACCAGTGAATATGCAAAATTAACCTTTGCTAGGTAGCACAGCACTAGGTCATCACAGCAGTCGTTTTAGTCTCTCCACCTCCTAAAAGAGCTGACAAGGAGCTGAGTGTCCATCTGTTGTGTGCACTTAACACAGATGTTATGTGGAGAGGGCAGTGTGAGGGATGGGGGCCTGACAGAAAAAGGAAGACGTTTCCACGCTTGATGAAAAGTATACTGTACTTGACTTGTGCCATCAATTGCAGAATACTTAAAAGGAAAATTACACGGTGAGTATAACGGGGCCAATGTTATCCAAAGGTAGGAAAACATTAACTGTCTTCTGTGTTAAAATTCAAAGGAAAGATTATTTCTTATGGTAATATTTAAAAACATTCTTTGTTTTAAATGAGATTCTAATTGCTTGAGGTAAACATATAATAGCCTATTGATATGGTAAAGATGCAATGCAAAAAATGCAATAAAATACACCATACAAAAGCTATATCAAACATTCTTTCTTGATGACAAAGAAGTCTCCTGGAAAAGAGCTCTCAGTTTTGAAATGCCATGTTTAATACAAAACATCCACTTTTGCTGAAGTCAGTTCAGTCAGTCAGTTCAGTTGCTCAGTCGTGTCCGATTCTCTGGGACCCCATGAATTGCAACACGCCAGGCCTCCCTGTCCTTCACCAACTCCCAGAGTTCACTCAAACTCATGTCCATCGAGTCAGTGATGCCATCTTAAAAGAGGATTAAATATCTTATTAATTAATACCCTCTGAGTCAAATGTCTCCTAGGCACTGAGTCTGAAAACGCCTCAACTCAACTCAGCAATGTTTCCTCCTAGCAGTCTCTACCCTGGTTTCCCACGGTGGAATGCCACATCAGCCAGTGTGACAGACGCCTGAAAGTCCAAATGCCATCCCAGGTCACTCCCTTTCCTTCTCACTCCACACAGTCAACCTAAAGGTCACTTCCTACTCTGCAACATTACTGAAAGAAATTAAGACCTAGATAAGTGGAAAGACATCCTGCATTCATGGATTGGAAGACTTAATATCTTTAAGAAGAAATATTCCCCCAAACCTATTATTTTTGCAGAAATGGAAAAGCAAATCCTAAAACTCATATGGAATTGCAAGTGCTGAAGCTATAGAACCCTTTGAAAAAAATACTGAAGCAAATCTTCATGACTTTGTATTTCACAGTGGTTTCTTAAATTGATGAACAACACCAAATACAGATAAATTGGACTTAATCAAAATTTAAAAACTTCTCCATCAAAGGACAGTATCAAGAAAGTAAAAGGCAAGCCAAGTAATTTGAGCAAATATTTGCAGATCATGTATCTGGTAAGGATGTCCTCTCCAAACTATATAAAGAATTTTTACAACCCAGCAACAAAAAACAGGTATGCTTTCAGTCATACTTCCATCTAGTCCATTCTCCACACTGTAATCAAAGAGTTTAAAAGCACACATATGATCACTTCCCTCTCCACACGTACACACTATGAGTACCAGATTTATCATTAGACTATAGTCCAAGCTCTGTAACATTTTATACAGGCCTCTCTGATTTGTGGGGTTTTTTAGTCTCTTCAGCGTCACACCTCGCCGTCCCCCACTTAACCTTATGTATTTCAGTTTTTCTCAGTTGCTTTTGGTAACAGTTTGTGCAGTTGTGCTCTTTTATCTCTCTGCCTTTGCACACTCTGGGGATCACTCTGAATCACTCCATTTTCTGTTTCCTATTCCCCTCCCAGCCTGGGAGATTCTTGTCTTAACACTGTGTCCTCAACACCAAGTACAGAGCCTGGCACCGATATGTGTTTAGTAAATATTTGTTTCTAAAAGTGAAAGTCTTTTTATTTCTTGTCTGACTTCTATGTATTATGCTATTTACTATTAATGCATTAAAGAATGCGTGTGCTCCATTGCATTCTTGTTTGTGTGTCATACCATCGGACTGTGAGCTCCATAAAGGCAAGAATAATTTGATTTAGTTGTCATGGTACAAACCATGCCTGACTAAAGGTGGCTTCCAGTTAACATATGTTTACTGAAGGAGGGTGAATTTTAGGTGGTTATGGTTATAGTTCTTGAGCCCCACTGCTTGACTTTACATAATTGTGTAGTTGAGCAAGTTAGCACTTTTTATACTTTATTTTCCATATCTGTAAAAGGTGTATTTTTACATATCTGTAAAAGGTATAATCACTGCAGATGGTGACTTCAGCCATGAAATTAAAAGATGCTTACTCCTTGGAAGAAAAGTTATGACCAACCTAGATAGCATATTCAAAAGCAGAGACATTACTTTGCCAACAAAGGTCCGTCTAGTCAAGACCATGGTTTTTCCAGTGGTCATGTGTGGATGTGAGAGTTGGACTGTGAAGAAAGCTGAGTGCCGAAGAATTGATGCTTTTGAACTGTGGTATTGGAGAAGACTCTTGAGAGTCCCTTGGACTGCAAGAAGATCCAACCAGTCCATTCTGAAGGAGATCAGTCCTGGGATTTCTTTGGAAGGGACGATGCTAAAGTTGAAACTCCAGTACTTTGGCCACCTCATGCGAAGAGTTGACTCATTGGAAAAGACTCTGATGCTGGGAGGGATTGGGGGCAGGAGGAGAAGGGGACAACAGAGGATGAGATGGCTGGATGGCATCACTGACTCGATGGATGTGAGTTTGAGTGAACTCCGGGAGTTGGTGATGGACAGGGAGGCCTGGTGTGCTGCAATTCATGGGGTCGCAAAGAGTTGGACATGACTGAGCGACTGAACTGAACTGAAAAAGTGTATTTATAATAGTACCTAATGTCAGTTTTCATTCCAATCCCAAAGAAAGTCAGTGCCAAAGAATGCTCAAACTACCGCACAATTGGATTCTTCTCACAAGCTAGTAAAATAATGCTTAAAATTCTCCACGCCAGGCTTCAGCAATATGTGAACCATGAAATTCCATATATTCAAGCTGGTTTTAGAAAAGGCAGAGGAACAAGAGATCAAATTGCCAACATCCGCTGGATCATCGAAGAAGCAAGAGAATTCCAGAAAAACATCTATTTCTGCTTTATTGACTATGCCAAAGCCTTTGACTGTGTGGATCACAATAAACTGTGGAAAATTCTTCAAGAGATGGGAATACCAGACCACCTGACCTGCCTCTTGAGAAATCTGTATGCAGGTCAGCAAGCAACAGTTAGAACTTAACATGCAACAACAGACTGGTTCCAAATAGGAAAGGACTACATCAAGGCTGTATATTGTCACCCTGTTTATTTAACTTATATGCAGAGTACATCATGAGAAATGCTGGGCTGGAAGAAGCACAAGCTGGAATCAAGATTGCTGGGAGAAATATCAATAACCTCAGATATGCAGATGACACCACCCTTATGGCAGAAAGCAAAGAACTAAAGAGCCCTTTGATGAAAGTGAAAGTGGAGAGTGAAAAAGTTGGCTTAAAGCTCAACATTCAGAAACCGAAGATCATGGCATCTGGTCCTATCACTTCATGGCAAATGAATGGGGAAACAGTGGAAACAGTGGCTGACTTTATTTTTGGGGGCTGCAAAATCACTGCAGATGGTGCTTGCAGCCATGAAATTAAAAGACACTTACTCCTTGGAAGGAAAGTTATAACTAACCTAGACAGCATATTAAAAAGCAGAGACATTATTTTGCCAACAAAGGTCCATCTAGTCAAGGCTATGGTTTTTCCAGTGGTCATGTATGGATGGGAGAGTTGGACTATAAGAAAGCTGAGCACCGAAGAATTGATACTTTTGAACTGTGGTTTTGGAGAAGACTCTTGCAAGTCCCTTGGACTGCAAGGAGACCCAACCAGTCCATCCTAAAGAAGATCAATCCTGAGTGTTCATTGGAAGGACTGATGTTGAAGCTGAAACTCCAGTACTTGGGCCACCTCATGCGAAGAGCTGACTCATTTGAAAAGACCCTGATGTTGGGAAAGATTGAGGGCAGGAGGAAAACAGGATGACAGAGGATGAGATGGTTGGATGGCATCACTGACTCAATGGACATGAGTTTGGGTAAACTCCGGGAGTTGGTGATGGACAGGGAGGCCTGGTGTGCTACAGTCCATGAAGTCGCAAAGAGTCAGACACGACTGAGTGACTGAACTGAACTGAATATAAAAATAGAATCATGTGGTTTACCTGAGCCAATACATCCAAAGTGCTTAGTATCAGTAGAATACCGGACATACAGTAGGTGGTCAGTTAATGTTTTTATGATGTTGAATTAAAAAAGAAATCTGTAGGCCTCAGTATCAACAGAGAAAACTTGGCTAGAGAAAGAGATTTGTTAGTCCTCAACAGGTATAGTTCAGTTCAGTTCAGTTCAGTTGCTCAGTCGTATCCGACAGGTATGGTAATGGAGATCAAACAAATGAAAAGATGTGGAAGAGGAAAAGCAGTTTAGGAAGGATAAGATTAGTCATGGTTTACCAGACGGCTCGATTATAAATAGTAGGTCACAGTCTCAATAATGTAAACACTGAAATATAAATCTAGGCAAAATTACAAAATTAATGAGAGGGTGAAGGAATGGGAAGGAAGCAATGTGTCATAAAGGCCTTGGAAATAAAGCAAATTCTCTTTTGTAGTGGTAAGTTAATGCTAACACCTAAAACTGTAAGGCCAAGAAATAGTGATATAAGTATATTATTTTAAACAAAGGAAGCAATCAGCTAAAAGAGGTAAAACATGGAAATGAGGCTGGCTGGAGTCTCTTCTTAATAACCTTGGGGAACTATCTGAATCTTTTGTAATTTTGATAAAAATTAAAATACATAAATATTAAAGTTTTTGTTCTCTTTTGTTTAAGAGAGAAAGTGAGAAACAGATGAGTAGCTGGAAGGCTTTTGAAATCTCTCATCCCATTAGCCCTAAATTAGTTTGCCCTTCTCTGACCTCCCATTAAAATGTTTCTCTTTTAAGGTGTTTATCACATAATGGCCTTGTATCATACCTACTTGTGTACTTGTTTTCATTTTCTAATAGACTTTGAATATTTTAAGGAAGGGAATATAGTTTCACCCATTTTAATTTTTATCCCCAGGCTTCTCCTACTCAAAACAGTCCTTTGTACATCATAGGTGGCCTTTAAATAGATGTTGAATGGCTGAAACTGTATTAGCTATGTTCCCAGTTCGTGTACCTTTGCTTTGTTTCACCAAATATAATACTGGGATCCAGTTTTTGTGTTTTTCCATCTCTAACCATGCTGAAAATGTAAGTGGGTACTTAATAAATGCTAGGATGGTTCACAGAAGCAGTGTCAGCTCTAAATTTTGAACAAGATAAGGTTAGTCAGTATGCCAAAACTAATTTTCCAAAACAACCTACATTGCTCTAAAGTGCTAGAGATATAAAGTGGAACACACACCTATTATCCATTTACAGCACTTTAATTATCATTTAACATTCTTTCCGTTATTTTTACACGTCATGATCTGTTTGTCTGTGGTGTTCCTGGTGCTGAGAATATACACACTTTGTTCCTGTCCCTCAAAACATTTCCTTTGAGTCAAACCTCCAGTTCCTCCAGCCCTCCTCTTTCCCTCCCTTTATCCTTCCTTTTAATGGCCTTGCTGCTGCTGCTGCTAAGTCGCTTCAGTCGCGTCCGACTCTGTGCGACCCATAGACGGCAGCCCACCAGGCTCCCCCGTCCCTGGGATTCTCCAGGCAAGAACACTGGAGTGGGTTGCCATTTCCTTCTCCAATGCATGAAAGTGAAAAGTGAAAGTGAAGTCACTCAGTCGTGTCCGACTCTTCTCGACCCCGTGGACTGCAGCCCACCAGGCTCCTCCATCCCTGGGATTCTCCAGGCAAGAACACTGGAGTGGGTTGCCATTTCCTTCTCCAATTCATGAAAGTGAAAAGTGAAAGTGAAGTCGCCCAGTCGTGTCTGACTCTTAGTGATCCCATGGACTGCAGCCCACCAGGCTCCTCTGTCCGTGGGATTTTCCAGGCAAGAGTACTGGAGTGGGGTGCCATCGCCTTCTCCGTTTAATGGCTTTAGTGAGGTATAATTTGCCTGCCATACATCTCACCTATTTATAAAAGATATAGTTTGATGGTTTTCAGTCTATTCAGAGTTGTGCCACCGTTGTGACAATCTAATTTTCGAAAATTCTTGTCACTCAAAAAGAAACACCATGCCTGTTCCCCCATTGCCTTCTACACACTCAACCCCCTGCCTTAGGCAACCTTACTAATCCTCTTTCTGCTTCTCTGATTTGCCTATCATGGACATTTCACATAAAAGAAACCATACAACAAGCGGTCTTTTGTGACTGGCTTCTTTCACACAGCATGTTTTTAAGGACTTTTTGTGTTATAGCAGGTATTGGTTCTTCTTTAATTTTTATTGCTGAATTATGTTCCATTGCATGAATATACCGTATCTTATTATCCATTCATGAGTTGATGAGCACTTAGATTATTTCTGCGTTTTAGCTATTATGAATAATAGAATGAACATTCATGTACAAGTCTTAGTGTGAATGTGTGTTTTCTAACCTCATAGGTGTCTTTCTAGGTGGCGCTAGCGGTGAAGAATCCACCTGCCAGTGCAGGAGACATGGGTTTGATCCCTGGGTCCGGAAGATTCCCTGGAGTAGGAAGTGGCAACCCACTCTAATATTCTTGCCTGGAAAATCCCATGGACAGTGGAGCCTGGCAGGCTACAGTCCACTGGGTCACAGAGAGATGGACACACTGAGCATACACACATTCAACCTCATAGGTAGGAGAGAACTTCCTAGTTCATATAAGCTGGGACGGATTGGGGGCAGGAGCAGAAGGGGACGACAGAGGATGAGATGGCTGGATGGCATCACTGACTCAATGAACCTGAGTTTGAGTGAACTCCCGGAGTTGGTGATGGACAGGGAGGCCTGGTGTGCTGCTATTCATGGGATCGCAAGGAGTAGGACACGACTGAGCGACTGAACTGAATCCGTTTTCCAAGTAGCTGTGCTATTTTACATTTCCATTGGCAATGTATGAGAGTTGCAATTTCTGTGTATCCTCACCAATGCTTGTTATTATCAGCCTTTATTTTTAATAGCTATTATGAAGTGGTATTGTTTTGACTTACATTTCCCTGATGGCTCCTGATACTGAATATCTTTTCTTGTGTTTATTGGTCATTTGTATGTCTTCTTTGGAGAAGTGTCTATTCAAATCCCCTGCTCACTTATTAATTGGGTTATCTTTTTATTATGTTGTAAGTTTTCTTTATTCTAGATATCAGACCCTTATCAGATGTATGGTTTGTAATTATTTCTTGCATACTATTGGCTCTTTTCACCCTCTTGATGGTATCACTTGTAGTACTGTCTTTTAATTGATCAAGTCCAGTTTATCTATTTATTTGCTTTTGTTAGATGTACTTTTTGGTGTTGTATCTAAGAAGATACTGCCTAACCCAAGTCTTGAGTATTGATTCCTATGTTTTCTTCTAAGGGTTTTACAGCTTCAGCTCTGAAGGCTAGTTCTATGTTGTTGTTTGGTCGCTAAGTCATGTCCAGCTCTTCTGCGACCTCATGGACTGTAGCCCACCAGGCTCCTCTGTCCATGGGATTTCCCAGGCAAGGATACTGGAGTGGGTTGCCATTTCCTTCTCCAGTTCTATTATCAAGTTTTTTTGTGTGCAATGTGTGTGTGTATTCTTATGTGTGCACATTTTTATGTGCAGTGTGAAGAAGGCATTTAGATTCATTCTTTTGCTTATAGATATTCAGTTGTCTGGGCAACATTTATTATAAAGACCTTTCCCCTTCAAATTGCCTTTGCATCCTGATGAAAATAAGTTAACCATAAATGTGAAGGTTTATTTTTGGACTCTTCTATTCTGCTGACCTATATGTCTCTCTTTATGCCAGTACCACCCTGTCTCAATTACTAGTCAATTTTGAAACCAGGAAGTTTGAGTCCTACAATTTAGTTGTTCTTTTTTTTAAGACAGCTTTAGTTACTTTAAGTTGCTTTTACTTCCATATGATTTTAGGATCAGTTTTTCAACACCTGCAGGAAAGGGTACCTTTTGATAGGAAATGCATTGAACTCATAGATCACTCTAGCAAATATGGCTATCTTAACAATCTTCTGACCCATGAACATGTGATATGGATACCTTTCTGTTTATTTAAGTCTTCTTTAATTTCTTTTGACAGTGTTTTGCAGTTTTCAGTGCACTCCTTTTGAAAAATTTATTCCAAAGTTTTTTTGTCCAGTTTTATTGAGAAATAATTGATATAATCACTATAAAAGTTTAAGGTGTACAGTGTGATGGTTTGATTTACATATATTATATATATTGTGAAATGATTACCAAAATAGGCTTATTAACATCCCCTCACCTCAGTAAAAAGAAAAAGTATCTCTCTGTGAGAACTCTTGAGATGTACTCTCTTAACAACTTTCCTATAATCATGTAGGAGTGTCAACTAAGGTCATCATGGTTGTACATTCCATCGTTAGTATTTATCTATCTGGTCCAACATCTGTTGGATCATCAAAAAAGCAAGAGAGTTCCAGAAAAACATCTACTTCTGCTTCATTGGCTATGCCAAAGCCTTTTACTTTGTGGATCACAACAAACTCTGGAAAATTCTTAAAGAGATGGGAATACCAGACCACCTGACCTACCTCCTGAGAAACCTGTATGCAGGTCAAGAAGTAACAGTTAGGACCAGACATGGGACAATAGACTGTTTCCAAATTGGGAAAGGAGTACGTCAAGGCTGTATATTGTCACCCTGCTTATTTAACTTAAATGCAGAGTACATTATGCGAAATGCTGGGCTGGATGAAGCACAAGCTGGAATCAAGATTGCTGGGAGAACTATCAATAACCTCAGATATGCAGATGACACCACCCTTATGGCAGAAAGCAAAGAAGAACTAAAGAGCCCCTTGATGAAAGTAAAAGAGGAGAGTGAAAAAGTTGGCTTAAAACTCAACATTCAGAAACTAAGATCATGGCATCCGCTCCCATCACTTCATGGTAAATAGATGGGGAAACAATGGAAACAGTGACAGACTTTATTTTTTTTTTTTTGGCTCCAAAATCACTGCAGATGGTGCTTGCAGCCATGAAATTAAAAGACACTTGCTCCTTGGAAGAAAAGCTATGACCAACCTAGACAGCATATTGAAAAGCAGAGACATTACTTTGCCAACAAATGTTCATATAGTCAAAGCTATGGTTTTTCCGATAGTCATGTATGGATGTGAGAGTTGGACTATAAAGAAAGCTGAGCACTGAAGAACTGATGCTTTTAAACTGTGGTGTTAGAGAAGACTCTCGAGAGTCCCATGGACCGCAAGGAGATCAAACTAGTCAGTCCTAAAGGAAATCAGTCCTTAATATTCACTGAAAGGACTGATGCTGAAGCTAAAACTCCAGTACTTTGGCCAACTGATGTGAAGAACTGACTCGTTGGGAAAGACCCTGATGCTGGGAAAGATTGAAGGCAGGAGAAGGGGACGACAAAGGATGAGATGGTTGAATGGCATCACCAATTTGATGGACATAAGTTTGAGTAACCTCTGGGAGTTCGTGATGGACAGGGAAGTCTGGCGTGCTGCAGTCCATGGAGTTGCAAAGAATCAGACACGACTGAGCGGCTGAACTGAACTGAACTAATCTGGTAGCTAGAAGTTTATACCTTTTGATTACCTTTCTTCAAACCCCCCTCCCCCAACCCTAGCCTCTGGTAACTGCAAATCTGACCTCTTTTTTTCTATAAATTTGTTGAGGGTGAGGGTTGGAGGGTTTTTTGTTTGTTTTGATGTTTTTTATGTTCTACATATAAGTGAGATCATTCAGCATTTGTCTTTCTCCGTCTGACTTATTTCACTTAGCACAGTACCCTCAAGGTCCATTGTCAAAAATGGTAGAATTTGCTTTGTATATACATGCCACACTTCTTTATCCATTCATCCATTCATGGACACATAGGTTGTTTCCTTGTCTTGACTATTGCAAATGATGCTGCTATGAACATGGTTCCAATATCTTTTCGAGTTAATGTTTTCATCTGGATATATTCCCAGAAGTAGAATCACTGGATCTTATGGGAGTTCTATTTTTAATCATAAACCTTCAGAATATTTCAAAGTAGATTTGTTTACTTCTTTTTATAAAAAGGGTATTTTGCTACATCTACTGCTTCCCTGATAGCTCAGTTGGTAAAGAATCTGCCTGCAAAGAAGGAAACCCCAGTTTGATTCATGGGTTGGGAAGATTTGCTGGAGAAGGGACAGGCCACCCACTCCAGTATTCTTGGGCTTCCCTTGTGGCTTAGCTGCCGCCTGCAACGTGGGAGACCTGGGTCTGATCCCTGGATTGCAAAGATCCCCTGGAGAAGGAAAGACTACCCACTCTGGTATTCTGGCCTGGAGAATTCCATGGACTGTATAGTCCATGGGGTCACAAAGAGTCGGACACAATTGAGCGACTTTCAGTTTCACTAATAAAAATATAGGAATGAGACGATGGTGAGTTTCGGCTCTTGATGAGGAGTGAAAAGTGAAAAGCCTTTGACAAGTACATGCGCTCAGTTCAGTTCAGTCACTCAGTTGTGTCTGACTCTTTGCAACCCCATGGACTGCACCACGCCAGGCTTCCCTGTCCATCACCAACTCCCGGAGCTTAATCACTCATGTCCATAGAATTGGTGATGCCATCCAACCATCTCATCCTCTGTCATCCCCTTCTCCTGCCTTCAATCTTTTCCAGCATCAGGGTCTTTTCCAGTGAGTCAGTTCTTCACATCAGGTGGCCAAAGTACTGGAGTTCCAGCTTCAGCATCAGTCCTTCCAATTAATATTCAGGACTGATTTCCTTTAGGATTAACTGGTTGGATCTTCTTGCAGTCCAAGGGACTCTCAAGAGTCTTCTCCAACACCACAGTTCAAAAGCATCAGTTCTTCAGCGCTCAGCTTTCCTTATGGTCCAACTCTCACATCCATACATGACTACTGGAAAAACCATAGCTTTGACTATATGGACCTTTGTTGGCAAAGTAATGTCTCTGCTTTTTAATATGCTGTCTAGGTTTGTCATAGCTTTTCTTCCAAGGAGCAAGTGTTAGATGGACACAAAAAGAAAAGAACCCAGATTCATGAATAATAGGAGTTCCTTTCCTTGAGGAGAGCTTATTATTGTTACTTTCTGTTAAGGTGGGCAGAGGTGTGGCAGGGACAGTCAGACAAGGGGCCAGCGAAGCCAATTAAAGAAGTTCTAGAGGCCCCTGATGCATGGGGAAGCTCTCCTTATGAGAAAGGTCAGCTTTTCAGCTGGAAACACTCTTGGTGTCCTTGATCAGCCCCTTCTCTTTCTACAAGTCTATAATTTAATGTTGGGGAGAAACCTATGTCTCTTTTTAAACATTTAGATATAATTGATATATAGCATTATATTAGTTTCAGGTGTGCAATATGATGATTCATTATTTATATACTTTGTGAAATGATTACCACAGTGAGTCTAGTTAACATCCACCACCATACATAATTAGTAAAATTTCTTTTCTTATGATCAGAACTTTTAAGATTTAGCCTCTTAGCGACTTTCAAATATGCAGTCCAGTATTATTAACCACAGTCACCATGCTGTACATTACACCCCCATGACTTATTTATTTTATAATTGAAAGTTTGTCCTCTTTGACCCTGTTCATTTATTTTGCCCACCCCTTCCCTTGCTCCCCACCTCTCGCAACCACCAATCTGTTCTCTTTATCTATGAGCTCTTTTCTGTTTGTTTTAGATTCTACATGTAAGTGAGATCATGCAGTATTTGTCTTTCTCTGATTTATTTCACTTAGCCTAACGCACTCAAGGTCTATCCATATTGTTGCAAATGGCGAGATTTCCTTCTTTTTATGGCTGAATAATATTCCATTTTAGATATATACCACAACATCTTTATCCATTCATCCATCGGTGGACACTTAGGTTGTTTCCATATTTGGCTACTGTAAATAATGCTGGGGGTTCAAGTTAGCATTTTCATCCCTTTGGATAAATACCCAGAAATGGAATTGCTGAGTCATATGCTAATTCTATTCTTAATTTTAGTATCTGTACCAATTTACATTCCCACCAACAGTACACATTCCTTCCCTTTTCTCCACATCCTCTCTAGCACTTACTGCTAGTCTTTTTGATAAAAGTTATTCTAATGGGTATGAGATGATATCCCATTGTAGTTTTCATTTGTATTTGCCTGATAATTAGTGATGTTGAGCATACTTTCATGTACTTGTTGACTATTTGTATGTCTTCTCTGGAAAAAGTGTCTATTCAGATCTGCCCATTTTTTTAATCAGATTTTTTTATTTTTACTGTTAAGTTGTATGGGTTCTTTATGTATTTTTCATACTGACCCCTTGCAGACATGATTTGCAAATATTTTTTCCCATTTGGTAGGTTGCCTTTCCATTTTGTTAATGGTTTCCTTTGCCGTGCAAGAGCTTTCTTTGTTTTAAATTTCTTGTTGCTGTACTTCCAGGAAATTTTACATCTTATACTTACACATTTAAGTGTAAAAAGAAGACCAAATTTCATAAAGCCTCAACAAACAAGAAAATATAAAATATATAAATATTTCACTTTTGCCCCTCAGCAGATTAAGAATTTTTATGTTTATTTTGCTTTTGGAGGTAATTTTAATTATATGCATGGTAACATGAACTGTTACCTATTAGGACAAAATACAGCATCTTGTTTTAGATTTAAGGAAAAATTCTATCTTCTGCTTGCTACCTCTTTATATGTGTTTTGTTGAACTGGACTTGAACCAGTTTTATCTCGGTAGGAAACAGACAGTATAGTAATTATTAAGGCATTTGCATCATCTCTTAGGCTATGGCATCTGATATAATTAAGAGGCCATTTTACAATGTTCTGAATTAGAAGACTTCAGACTCCTCAATAAGACAGAAATCTCTTCTGCTTTCTCAGTTTTCTTAACAGGCTATGGAATGTCAAGGATTGCTATTAAAGAGAGAGTTTCTTTAATGATATTTCCATCAAAGTCAAGGCAATTTGAAGTTAGCCTGGCTCGAGGGAAGCTAATGAACTCCATCTGTGCTTGTCTGTAATTCAGGATGACAGCCTCTGGACTAGTGGTCCCCAACATTTTTGGCACCAGGGACAGGTTTCGTGGAAGACAGTTTTTCCTTGGACCAGAGAGAGGGATGGCTCTGGGTTAATTCAAGCACGTTACCTTTACAGTGCACTTTATTTCTCTTATTATTACATCAGCTCCACCTCAGATCATCAGGCATCAGATCCCAGAGGTTGGGCACCCCTGCTCCAGACAAGCAGACCTATGCCTTGGCTCACTGCTAATGAGAGTGATGGAGAGAACCAGGGATATGCCTCATGGTCATCGTGTTTTCAAAGGAAAATGTTTTTATCTGTATTTAAGTGTAAGTCTAATTTGGTATTCACTTTCGTATAGTTCTTCCTATTTTTCTTTCATTGTACTGTTGCAACATTTTTCACCAATTCAGACTCAAGTACCAGTGACTCTGATCTAGCAGTGAGAGTGAAGCGAAGTGAGATGTGCAATAAATATTTGCCAAATGAACAAATGAGCGAAACCTATTTTTCACATTCACGAGGGTGCAAGGTTTACCTCAGAACTTCCCTGTAATTCTGAGAGCTCACTGGAATTGCGCCGCAGTGCAGGCAACCTTCACGCGTTTCCCAAACTTCTGCCAAATGGCTGGTAAAGACTCTGCTCAGCTGAGGGATTCTTTTCAACTGCATTTACATTTTTGAAACATGGCCTATTTCTCTCCACCTTTGAAAAATTTCTAGCTAAACGAAACATAGCTTAGGTACATCTATGTAGTTGTTCAGTCGCTAAGTCGTGTCTGACTCTTTGTGATCCTATGGACTATAGCCCACCAGGCTCCTCTGTCCATGGGATTTCCCAGGCAAGAATACTGGAGTGGGTTGCCATTTCCTACTCCAGGGGATCTTCCTTATCCAGGGATTGAACCTGCATCTCCTGCATTGGCAGGCGGATTCTTTACCACTGAGCCACCAGGGAAGCCCATCTAATGTAGTTACTTATTTAATAATTTCCTCAGAAAAAAGCAGAGGGTAGGTCTTGGCAGAAGTGAGTGCTGAAGACATATTTGAAGAAGATGGTCACAGACAGGAAACAATTCAGGAACCCTTCCTTAGTAGCTCAGGGTTGTAAGATTCAGTAATCAAGCTAACCCATGATGAAACAAGTCTGTGAGCATTTTCAGGTCTTCTGTGCAGAAGCAGACAGTTCATCCTAGGTTTTGTAGGCACTGATGCAAGGCTTTGATTGCCTCTGTTAGAAAAAAGCTATAAAATGACAACCCACTCCAGTGTCCTTGCCTGGAGAATCCCAGGGACGGGGAGGCCTGGTGGGCTGCCGTCTATGGGCTCACACAGAGTCGGACATGACTGAAGCGACTTAGCAGCAGCAGCAGCAAGAATGCCTTAAAAAAAAACAAAACCTTTAGTAGCTCCACAGACAAGTGAATACTTTTTATAATAAGTAATTGAAAGTTATGGTTTTCTGTATGAACTCACACAAATTTATATAGTATGTGTCCCCATAAACCCACAACTTTCAGTTTCCTCTTGCAAGAACTTTCCACGTGTTTCTGTTCTGTGTTTGGGTTTTTGGCCATGAGACATCTGGGATCGTAGCTCTCTGACCAGGAGTCGAATCTGCAGCACCTGCATTGGAAGGCAAAACTTTAACCCCTGGACCATCAGGGAAGTCCCCTTCCATATGGTAAAAAGTTCTAAGCTGTGTTATGGTTAGTATTTTACATTTGCTCCACATACAAGAAAAAAGATTTTTTTCTTCCAGTTCTGTACCTTGATTGAATTATGGTGACTGCTGTAACTGATCTTTCATTTGATTATTGCACCCCCCAGCATCTTTCAAATCCCCCTACTTACCTACACACCTCAGTCATTTGTGAAGTTGAATTGTTCTGAAACAAGGGCTTTCTGCAAGTAGATCAAGGATAAATGACTTCAGGTTTCACCAAGCTCCCATCTGGCAGTAGGTTAGCCTTCAAAGGTTTTGAAATAAACACCTTCACTGGGGCAAGTGGTTCATTCATACATGAAGCAAAAGAACAGTATCTCCCTTTGTAGCCGTGAATGGAAGATTTATGCAGGTTAGTTCTGATGAGAATGAATAGGAATCACCTATTTGAGGAGTTGCCACATGAGCAGAACCAAACAGGGAAGACTGTCATCTCTCTGGGTGCTTCTCTGTGCTATTCTCTTTGTTGCTTATTGTTTCAGAACTCTCTGGGTAAAATGGAGCAGACATCTCTGGATTCTACCATGAGAAGTAGGACTTTTTCCTTTTCTGGCAAACAATGTCTTTGTGACCATGCTCTTATAGGATCATAAATCTAGTATCTGATGATGTCAGGTATACTTAGGCTAGAAACTGTCACCTGTAGCAGGGGTCACCAACCTCCAGGATCTAATGCCTGATGATCTGAGGTGGAGCTGATTAATAATAATAGAAATGAAATGCACAAGAAATGTAATGCACTTGAATCATCCCAAAACTATCCCCCGACCAACACCCCCACCCCGGTCCATGGGAAAATTGTCTTCCATGAAACTGGTACTTAGTGCAAAAAAGGTTGCAGACTGCTGAATAGGGATGAGGGAAGAAGTATTTGATTCCAATTTTCTGTATTTCATTATTAGAAAACTCTAAATTAAAATCTTAGCAATACTTCATAGAGTGCATTTTTGGCTATAAAATATAACCGTATAGAAAAGAACAATGAAAAAATACCCATAGAGTCACTGCCTGGCTGGGTCAAGATCCAGGGTGCATCAGCATCTTGGCAGTTTCTATGACGCCCTATCCCAGTTGCTCTTCCTTTCTCACCAAATACCCGGGTTCCTGATGTCTAAGACTCCTGGTTTAGTATAGCATATTTGGAGACTTGTATAAATGGAATCCTAGTGTAAGGCAATGGCACCCCACTCCAGTACTCTTGCCTGGAAAATCCCATGGACGGGGGAGCCTGGGAGGCTGCAGTCCATGGAGTCTGAACGAGTCGGACACGACTGAGCGACTTCACTTTCACTTTTCATTTTCATGCATTGAAGAAGGAAATGGCAACCCACTCCAGTGTTCTTGCCTGGAGAATCCCAGGGACAAGGGACCTGGTGGGCTACCATCTATGAGGTCGCACAGAGTCGGACACGACTGAAGCGACTTAGCAGCAGCAGCAATGTATGTATTATTTCCTTTTCTTCACTCAGTATTTTGTTTCTGAAATTTACTTAAGTTGTTAAACATAGTAATAGTTTCCATTTTTCATTTTCTTTGTTGTGTATTATTCCATTGTACAAATATAACACAATTTATTTATGCATTCTCTGGTAGAGATATATGGATTGCTTCCTGATTGGGGCTCTTAAGAATGATGCTGGGGACTAACCTGGTGGTCCAATGGTTCATACTTCGCCTTCCAATGCAGGGGGTATGGTTCGATCGCTGGTCAGGGAACTAAGATCCCACATACCTTAAGGCCAAAAAACCAAAACATAAAGCAGAAGCAATATTGTAACAAATTCAATAAAAGGCTTTAACAATAGTCCACATCCAAAATCTTAGATATGGCACATATATACAATGGAATATTACTCAGCCATTAAAAAGAATGAAATAATGCCTTTTGCAGCAAGATGAATAGTCACAGAGAGTGTCATACTGAGTGAAGTAAGTTAGACAGAGAAGGAGAAATACCGTATGACATCCCTTATATGCAGAATCTAGAAAGAAATTATGCAAATGAAGTTATTTACAAGACAGAAACAGATTCATAGACTTAGAAAGTGAACTTACAGTCGCCTGAGGGGAAGGGATAGAGAATAAAGAAGAATGCTGCTATGTGAACAGGTATGTACCTGTCTTTTGGTGCACATATGATACATTTAGAAGTGGAATTACTGGGTTAAAGAGTATGAGTATGTTCATCTTAGTAAATAATGCCAAACTTATTCAAGATAATTGCACTAATTTACACACCCACCAACAGACCAAGGGAATTCACAGTGCTCCACAGGCTTGGTAGTATCCATCTTTTTATTTTTTGTCATGGTGGTGGGTGTAAAGGGCTCCCCAGGTGGCGCTAGTGGTAAAAAACACGCCTGCCAATGCAGGAGACATAAGACTCAGGTTCGATCCCTGGGTCAGGAAGATCCCCTGGAGGAGGGCATGGCAACCCACTCCAGTATTCTTGCCTGGAGAATCCAATGGACAGAGGAGCCTGGTGGGTTACAGTACATGGAGTCACAAAGGAGTCAGACAAGACTGAAGCAACTTAGCAGCAACGGCAGTGGGTATAAAATGGTATCTCACTGTGGCTGTGATTCACAATTCCCTAGTGACTTAATGTGGTTGAACCCCTTTTCAGATGCTTATACCCAACTGGCTTAGGTAGTTGTGAAGTTCCTAATCAGTCTTTTACTTATTTTTCTGTTGGGTTTTCTATCTTATTAATTTACAGTTCTATGTATATTCTGGAAACAAGCCCATATATGTGTTGCAAATAACCTTCCACTAAGGCTTGGTTTTTCACTCACTTAATGGAGAAGGCAATGGCACCCCACTCCAGTACTCTTGCCTGGAAAATCCCATGGACGGAGGAGCCTGGTAGGCTGCAGTCCTTGGTGTCGCTAAGAGTCGGGACGACTGAGAGACTTCATTTTCACTTTTCACTTTCATGCATTGGAGAAGGAAATGGCAACCCACTCCAGTATTCTTGCCTGGAGATTCCCAGGGACAGAGGAGCCTAGTGGGCTGCCGTCTATGGGGTCGCACAGAGTCGGACACGACTGAAGTGACTTAGCAGCAATGGTGTCTTTTAATAAACTTTAAAAAATTTTAATAATGTCCAACTTATCAATAATTTCCTCTATAGATATGCATTTTTTTCTGGCCTATTTAAGAAAATTTTGCCTACCTTAAGGTTATACTGGTGTTTAATATTTTCATCTATAAACATTATTTTCTTGTTAGTTTTAGATATCTGGAATTGATTTTTATGTAGAATTGAGGTGTAAGTATTGAGATTTTTTAAAACTTCATATAGATGTCCAATTAGCTCAGCACTGTGTGTTGAAAAGACTGTCTTCCATTACCACCTCGTCCTCTTAAGCGCCTCAACATGTGTGTCTCTGTTTTGGGCTCTCTATACGATTCCAAGGGTCTGTTTTTCTACCTGGCAAACATCTCATCTTTATTATTATTGTATCTTTACAAAAAAAGCCCTGCTACCCACTAGAGCAGGTCCTGTCATATTATTGTTCTTCTTCAAAAGTATCTTGACTTTTACTTTAACATTTCCGTATAATTTAAAATAATTTCGTGACATTCCATATAAAATATGATTTTTAACCTACTACATCAAATTATGGATGCATTTGGGAGAATAGACATCTTTCTAATACTGAGTCTTCTAGTCCATGAACATATGTTCTTCTATTTATTTATTTTCTTGGTAATATTTCATAGTTTTCTGTGTTAAGAGGTTGATACACTAATTTTTAAGTATTTTTCACTAAGAATTTGAATTTTTTGATGCTTTTATACATGAGTATGTGTCATTTTAAATGTTTAATTTTTAAATTCTTGCTGACATACAAAATTCATTTGGATTTTGCATTTTGACCTTGTACTATGTTTAGCAACCTTGCTAAAAAAGTCACTTACTCATTCTGATAATTTAGTGGTAAATTCTTTAGAACTTCATATATATTCAATCATATCATCTGTGGAAAAAAATTTTATTCTGTCACAATTCTTATACATTTAATTTTTCCTGATCGAGTACATTAGCTCAGACCACCTATATGAAGCTGAATAGAAGTGATGATAATGGATATCTTTGTCTTTATAATCACAAAGGAAAATTTTTCAGCATTTCACCATTAAGCATGATACTTTCTGTGGGTTAATGTCCTTTTCTATTCTTCAAAGATACTGTTTATCAGATTAACAAAGTTAACTGCAGTTCCTAATTTAAGAGATTTAATCCTTGAATGGATGTTGAAATCTATCAAATGTTTTTCTGCATCTGTAAAAATATTTTGATTATCATATCACTTTCTCCTTTATTATGTTGAGTTTCAGAAGTTAAATTTAAATGTGTAGTCAACTTGGTTTTCACATGGAACCTTTTTATATACAGCTAGATTTGATTTGTTAATATTTAATTTGATAAAACTGAATGAAGTTGAGTTGTGTAAAATTTCATCCTTATAATGGCCTTGTCAGATTTTGGTTTTAAGATTAAGCCAGACTCAAAGAATAAATTAGGAACTTTCAGGAAGAGATCAGAGTGAAGTGATTTCTTCCTTAACCGTTCAGTAGAATTACATTGGTGAAGCCATCTGAGCCTGTAGTTTCCATTGTGAGAAGGTTTTCAATTACAAATTCATCTTTAATAGTAATAGGACTCTTCAGATATCATTCTTCTTAAGTTGGTGTTAGGTATTTGAATTCCTTTAACAGGAATTTGACCATTTAATTTAGACACATTTTTAGACATAAACTTGTTCATGTGTGCATTTGTGTGCTCAGTTGCTCAGTCATGTCTGATTTTGCGACCCCATGGACTGTAGCTTGGCAGGCTTCTCTCCCGTGGGATTTTCCAGGCTGGAACACTGGAATGGGTTGCCAATTCCTCCTCCAGGGGATCTTCCCCACCCAGGGATCAAATCCACATCTCTTGTGTCTCCTACATTGGCAGGTGGATTCTTTACTACTGCTCCACCTGGGAAGCCCACTATTGTTCATAAAATCCTGTAATTATCTCTTTAAAATATAACAGGATCTACATATCCCCTTTTAAATTCCTAATATTGACTATTTTTGCCTTCTGTCATTTTTTTTCAGTGTCACCAGGAATATATCAGTTTTATTAATCTTTTCAAAGAATCAAGTTTTAGCTTTGTAAATCCTTTCTACTGTGTTTTTTGTTTTCTATTTCATTAATTTCTCTTTTTTTCTATTTTCCATTTTCAGTATCATTTGCTAATATTCTGCCTAGATTTTTGAGGAGGGATGCTGAAATCAGGTTTTCAGTCTTTCTTCTTTTCTAACGTAAGTGTTTTGGACAAGTAATACTTTTCCACTAAGGTGAATCTTATATGTTTCAATGTCATATTTTCATTAATGACTGGTTAAAAATAATTTCTAACTTCTACTGTGATTCCACTTTGACCCATGGATTATTTATTTCTTAATTACCAAAGATCTAGAGGTATTTTTTTTATTATATCCATTCTTTTTATTTTAAAAATTGTTTAGTTTTGGGTGTTCGTTGCTGGGTCTTCGTTGCTGTGGGTGGACTTTCCCTAGTTGCAGCAAGCAAGGGCTTCTCTCTGGCTGAGTTGTGTGGGCTGCTCATTGTGGTGGCTTCTCTTGTTGCAGAGCACAGACTCTAGGCACGTGGGCTTCAGTAGTTGTATCTTGCGAGCTCCAGAGCTTGGGCTTCAGTAGTTGCGTTGATGGGCCCTGTTGTACGGGCTTAGTTGCGTGGCAGGTGGGATCTTCCTGGACTAGTGTTGAAACCATGTGCCCGCCAGCCAGGTTCTTAACCACTGCACCAACAGGGAAGTCCCTATCATACCCATTCTTGTGCATGTGTAGTGGCTTTGATTTGCATTTCCCCAGTGAATAATCATGTTGAACATCTTTTAATATATTTATTAGCCATTCATATAAAGAAATGACTGTTTAAATCTTGTGCCCACTTTTAATGGGGTTATTTTTTAAGGTAGCGAGTTATGAGTTCTTTTAATATTCTGCATGTAAATCTTTTATCAAATATATAATTTGCAAATATTTTGGTTGCTTTTCTATTTTTCTAAATTAATTTATTGGGATTCTAATGTCAGTTTACTGAACAGAGGTTCTGGTGATGTCTATGATATGTTACGGAGAAGGCAATGGCACCCACTCCAGTACTCTTGCCTGGAAAATCCCATGGATGGAGGAGCCTGGTAGGCTCCAGTCCATGAGGTCGCTAAGAGTCAGGCACGACTGAGCGACTTCACTTTCGCTTTTCACTTTCATGCACTGGAGAAGGAAATGGCAACCCACTCCAATATTCTTGCCTGGAGAATCCCAGGGACAGAGGAGCCTAGTGGGCTGCCGTCTGTGGGGTCGCACAGAGTCGGACACGACTGAAGTGACTTAGCAGCAGCAGCATGGTATGTTATGAAATTCTGAGATGAAGAGGTAGTTTTGGAAGCAAAATTCAGTGGCCCTGCTGCTTAGTGGCCAATACTTCCTCAAGATCATTTTATGCAATATTTATGTAATGTTTTGTATCCAGGAACTAAATAAGCCTGCTTTATATGCATTCATATAGTTCTATTAAAACATATCTGCTACAGTTGTTTCTGTACAATATGGTACAAAGAGTAAAACATAGTTTTAAATATTTTTTACATATTTACTTTTAAGTCAAATTTACTTAAAAGTAATATTTATCACTTTTTACTTTGTTGATGGTGTACTTTGAAACATGGAAGTTTATAATTTGTGATGAATTCCAACTTCTCTTTTATCACTTGTGACTTCTGGTGTCATATATAAGAGATCAGTTCGTAAATTAAGGTCACCAAGATTTAACTGTGTCTTTTCTGCTAAGAGTTTTACAGTTTTAGTCTTACATTATGTCTATGATTCATGCGAGGTAATTTTTGTGTATGATATGAGGAAGAATCTAAATCCATTCTTTGGCATATGAATACCCAGTTGTTCAGCAACATGTGTTGAAAAGACTATTCTTTTCTCATTGAATCATCTTAGCATTGTTGTCAAAAATAAATTAACCATGAGTGTTTATTTCTGTACTGTCAGTTCTGTTCCCTCAATGTATATGCCTGTCCATTGCCAGCACCACACTGTCTTGACTTCTGTAGTTTTGTAGAAATTCAGAATTAACTTTAAAAAACTGAGCTATGAAGTCACCTGGGTTGACATAAACTTCACAGCTTTGAAATGTCTTTGGAACATGGACTCCTGGATGTGTTTCTTGTGCATATCATGGCTCAGCAGAGCATCTTCTGAGAGGTTCATGGGGGCTCATGACTGACCTTCTTTGCGAGTTTTCTCTCCGTCATAGTCTGTTTGTGATGAGTGAGCAGAAATGTGTTAGTTTAGTGAAGTCTGCTCCCAGGTCACAAGGGAAGACAAGCCACGGGAGAACGCACCCCTTGTACCGCTTTGTATGGGGCTTCCCAGGAGGCTGTAGTGGTGAAGAACCCGCCTGCCAATGCAGGAGACACAAGAGATGCAGTTTCCATCCCTGGGTCAGGAAGGTCCCCTGGAATAGGTAATGGCAACCCACTCCAGTATTCTTGCCTGGAGAATCCCATGGATAGAGGAGCCTTGTGGGCTACAGTCCATGAGGTTGAAAAGAGTCAGACATGACTGAAGCAGGCATAGAAGCAACATGGATCAAACCATAGGCACCTAGATAAAAAAATACAGTCAATAGGACTTTCCTGGCGGTCCAGTGGTTAAAACTCTGCTCCCAATGCAGGGGGCACAGGTTCAATCCCTGCTCAGGGAACTAAGGTCCCACATGCTGCACGGTGCAGCCTAAAAAAAACAAAAAACAAGTAAAATACAATCAATAGAACTTTGAAATATATATGAAATAAATCAGATTCAAGACATGCAGAATAGCAGGAGATCATAGAGCTGGCAGTGAAATGATGAGCAGCTGCCTGGAGAGTTATCATGTCAGAAAGAGGCCCTACCATTCTTTGAAGAAAGTCATCAGATCCACTAAGGCCTTGCAAGCCCATACATCATTCCCACTTTCCTCTTTTTCCATGGAAACAACGAAGAAATTAGTCCTCATCCTATTTTCATTCCAGACACTATTTTTAGTGTTACCATTTGCTATAGAAACACTCCCTTCATTCTTTCACCTGAATGTCATCATTTCACTGACAGAGCCACAGAAGAGCTGCTCTGGCAGTTAGAAGAGGGTTGCCTTATGAACATGTTTTTGTTCTAACTCAAGCAAAAATAAGGAGCTGCCCAAACAGTGACAGTTAGAAAATCTGTCTGTAATTAAAAAACAAACAAAAAACCTCTATGGTGGATGAACCTAGAGCCTGTTGTACAGAGTGATGTAAGTCAGAAAGAGAAAAGCAAATACCGTATATGAATGCATATATGTGCAATCTAGAAGAATGGTACTGATGAACCTATCTGCAGGACAGGAATAGAGACGCAGACAGACAGGACAGACTTGTGGACACAGCAGGGGAGTGGGAGGGCGGGAGGACCTGAGAGGGGAGCACTGGCATATCTACACTACCACATGTGAAACAGAGAGCCAGTGGGATGCTGCTGTATAACACAGGGAGCTCAGCTCGGTTCTCTGTAACACCCTCAAGGGGTGGGAGGGAGGTTCAGAAGGGAGGAGATATATGTGTACTTAAGGCTGATTGGAGTTGTGGTATGGCAGAAACCAACACAACATTTAAAGCAATTATCCTCCAGTTATAAATTTTTAAAAATATGTAAAAAACCTCCTCTACATATTTATTTATATTTTATTTATATTTACAATCTGTCAAATGAATAAGATGCTGCTGTCAAAGAGTAAGCTCCTATTAAATGAACAGGAGTGTCTCTCATTTGTCCTACCAAGAAGATGAGCTCTCTGTCAAGTTTTGCTGGTGATTTCCAGAGATTCAGGAGGCTACAGAATCAGCAGAGGTAAGCAGGTGCTGTTAACACACCTGCCTTTAGCAAAGCCCAGCCATCGGCATGTAACCTTGGGCTGTTCTCGTCCCCTACAACATGAGGTTGAAGAGTCTGATCACTGAGATCCTGGACAGATCTCATCTTCCAAACTGGAATTCCAGTCACGTAGCACATCGTGCTGGGGAGGCAAGACCAGCCCCAGGGAAGCTTCATCTAAATGAAAGTCGTGAACTGCATTGGGTACTCAGAAACACAGCAGTGTGTTCATTGGCAGGAACGAGCGCTCTTATTCAGTGCCTTGCATTTATACTCCCACATTTGTTCTCCTTGCTTCTAAATTAGTCAGTGTAAAGACTTTTAAAAGATTAGCTGGTTGAAAGCCACATTTGCAAAAGGAGCTATGTGGGCCAGCACATAAATCAGATACATGCTTATTTTATTTCTCTAGGATAAAACCAAAAGAAAAGTAGTGGTTTAGAATTTTTCTTTCTAAGAGTAATTAAAGTTCTCATTTTTCTTATGGAAAATATCATTCTATATAAACACAGCATCAGCACCATGAGGGGTTCCAAAATAATCTTCCAGATTCATCCCCAGTCCAGAAAGCTGATATCTTTGGATAAGAAATTCTTTTGGGGTTAGAGTAAGGGTTAAGTATGAAAGTGCAGAATTTCATGGAAAATAACATAACTACTGATAAAAAACCAACAAAACTATGATTTTTAGAAGCTGTTACAGGAGAACACACTTTAAAAAAAGGGGGGGAATAATTTTAAAATAAATCTTATCACATTGGGGTGAAATAAAATGGAAAGCATTTTTGAGTTATCAGAAGATACTGTTGTGGACATTACTGAAAGGTCTATAAATTGCTGTCTGTGTATGCTTAGTTGCTCAGTCGTGTCTGACTCTGTGACCCCATGGACTGTAGCCCACAAGGCTCCTCTGTCCATAGGGTTTCTCAGGCAAGAATACTGGAGTGGGTTGCTGTTTCCTTCTCCAATAAATTGCTGATGGTATTCAAATGACTGCCCAAGGCTTCAAAATTTCAGATTGTCAGTGTTCCACATTTGCCGCCCCCCCACAAAAGTGCATGGAAGAGCCTTAGTTAAGAGTCTGAATCCTAGTTTGAATGATAACCTCCATTTAAAATATTAAGCTTGGAACTTCCCTGGTGGGCCAGTGTTAAGACTCCACACTCCCAGTGCAAGGTGCTCAGGTTCAATCCCTGGTCGGGACACTAGATCCCAATTTTAAAATTTTAAAAATATTAAGCTTATGCAACTAGGATTCAGTCAATGAAAGTCTAATGGGACCTCTTCTCTAGGCTGTGCCAGTGAGTAGGCATGGAGAAACAGACTTTCCAGCAAAAAGACAAGGGGATTCTAAAAAAATTGGGTATTAGTATCCTATTGTTGTAGTAACAGATTACCACAAACTTAGAGGTTTAAACAACACAGTTCAATGACTTTACAGGTCTGGAGGGCCTTACAGGTCTGAAATCTGCTGTTTGTCTCATTAAGCTAAAAATTAAAGGGGTCTGAAGGATTCTATTCCTTCTGAATCCATGAGGGGAGAATCCACTTCCTTGCCTTTTCCTTGAGCTTCTAGAGTCCACCTTTCATGGCTTGTGGCCCCTCCCTCCACCTTCAAGGTCAGCGCTATTGAGCTGAGACCATCTCAGGCTCCATGTCTCTGGTCTTCACTGCCTCCCTCCTTCCTTTTAGTACCCTTGTGATGATACTGGGCCCACCCAGATCATCCAGGAAAATCTCCCTATGTTGAGGTCAGCTTCTTAGCAGACTTACTTCTATGCCTGGTAACTTTAATTTTCTATGGAATAAAGAAGCAGAGCCATATGTTTGGAAGAGCGTGATGGGTGGTGCATGAGAGCGGTAAGAGCTATTGCTCTGAAGAACAGGAGAAGCTGCTGCCCAGGGATGAATGGAAGTACTGTTCAGTTGTGTCATTCAGACCCTACAGCCTAAGAAGCCTTCACACCCTGTGACTCAGTAGTGCCTTCGACCCATTCACAGCCACAGACCCAGGAACTCCTCTCTGGATCTCTCCTAAAGATATAAATGCAGACAAATTATGGACACACAGACAGATTATGGACAAGGCATTTGTCAGATAATTTTGTATTATGCTTTCAAACTGGAAAACATGCAATAGAGAGATAGTAAGATAAAGGATGACATATCTATCTAATGGAGAGCAGTCAGTTATTAAAAAGTAAATTTATGAACACTTGGTGACCACATGGGAAGATACTTACGTTATGATGTAGCTGAAAAAATGAAGACACAAAATTGTGTATTTGGCTTAATCTCAACGAGGCAGGAGACATCTGAGTCTGCAGGCTAACCCTAGTGTCTTTATATAAAAGGAAAATTGGAAGGAAAAATAATAAAATGCCAACAGCATTTTCAATATAAGAATTGAATTTCAAGATAAGAATCATATCTAGAATATATAAAGAATTCCTACTGCTATGTAAGTAAAAGATAGTCCAATAGAGGAGCCAAAGACTTGAGTAAGCACTTCAGAAATAGGATATCAAAACAGCCAATGAAAAGATGCTCGTCATTAGTTATTAGAGCAATGAAAATTAAAACCACAATGAGATACCACTACAACACTGGAATGACTAAAAGAGATTGACAATACCATATACACAAGGATGTGGAGAAACTGAAACTTGTGTGTTTATCACGGTCATGTGAAATGGTCCAACCACTCCAGGAAAATGTTTGGTAGTATGTACTAAAGTTGAACCTACATATGTCTTATGATCCAGGATTCCACTCTTGGATAATAACCAGCAAAACTGAGTGCTTATGCCCACCAAAACATATATGAGAATGTTAATAGCAGATGCATTATAACATACCAAGCTTGAAAACAATCCAAATGCCTAAGAAGAGTAGAATGGGTAAGTTGTGGTATACCCAAACAGTGGAGTACTATGCAGCAACGCAAAAGGAATGAGCTGATACAACATGGATGAATCTCACAGACATCATGTTGAATAACAGAAGTCAGATACAAAAGAAGACATACTGTGTCAGTCTACATATACCTATTCCTGAGCCTTAACACCACAGGTCACTAATCTGTGGTAATAGAACATGGAATAGTGGTTAGCTTAGGTGAGTACACTGACTGCAGAAGGGTACAAGAAAGCGTCCCAGGGTGCTAAGAATATTCTAGATCTTGATGTGGATGATGGTTGCATGAGAGAAATGATATGTAACTGAGAATTCAAGCTAAATACAGAGATGTGTGTCCTTTAGGTCAGTTATACAGGAGAAAATAAAAACAAGTCCAGATCCTGCAAACAACAGCAGCAAAAACCACTGGCAAGAGTTAGCCCACCCTGAGACTGTATACGTGAACCGTGAACTTCCAGATGTTCAAGCTGGTTTTAGAAAATGCAGAGGAACCAGAGATCAAATTGCCAACATCCGCTAGATCATGGAAAAAGCAAGAGAGTTCCAGAAAAGCATTTATTTCTGCTTTATTGACTATGCCAAAGCCTTTGTGTGGATCACAATAAACTGTGGAAAATTCAGAAAGAGATGGGAATACCAGACCACCTGACCTGCCTCTTGAGAAACCTATATCAGGTCAGGAAGCAACAGTTAGAACTGGACATGGAACAACAGACTGGTTCCAAATAGGAAAAGGAGTACGTCAAGGCTGTATATTGTCACCCTGCTTATTTAACTTCTATGCAGAGGACATCATGAGAATCACTGGGCTGGAAGAAGCACAAGCCGGAATCAAGATTGCTGGGAGAAATATCAATCACCTCAGATATGCAGATGACACCACCCTTATGGCAGAAAGTGAAGAGGAACTAAAAAGCCTCTTGATGAAAGTGAAAGTGGAGAGTGAAAAAGTTGTCTTAAAGCTCAACATTCAGAAAACGAAGATCATGGCATCTGGTCCCATCACTTCATGGCAAATAGATGGGGAAACAGTGGAAACAGTGTCAGACTTTATTTTGGGGGGCTCCAAAATCAGTGCAGATGGTGACTGCAGCCATGAAATTAAAAGATGCTTACTCCTTGGAAGGAAAGTTATGACCAACCTAGATAGCATAAAAAGCAGAGACATTACTTCACCAACAAAGGTCCATCTAGTCAAGGCTGTGGTTTTTCCAGTGGTCATGTATGGATGTGAGAGTTGGGCTGTGAAGAAAGCTGAGCACTGAAGAATTGATGCTTTTGAACTATGGTGTTGGAGAAGACTCTTGAGAGTCCCTTGGACTGCAAGGAGATCCAACCAGTCCATCCTAAAGGAGATCAGTCCTGGGTGTTCATTGCAAAGACTGATGCTGAAGCTGAAACTCTAATACTTTGGCCACCTCATGTGAAGAGTTGACTCATTGGAAAAGACCCTGATGCTGGGAGGGATTGAGGGCAGGAGGAGAAGGGGACGACAGAGGATGAGACGGCTGGATGGCATCACTGACTCGATGGACGTGAGTTTGAGTGAACTCCGGGAGTTGGTAATGGACAGGGAGGCCTGGCGTGCTGTGATTCATGGGGTCACAAAGAGTCGGACACGACTGAGTGACTGAACTGAACTGAACTGAGACTGTAAGATTTTATGAAACTTGTCATCCATGATAAATTTCTAGCAGAAGTGTAACCTCCCAGCTCCAGCTAATGCTAAGCCAGAATTATCAAATATCCCTGCGTCACTAAACCTGAAATACCTTCCTACAGATCAATGAACTGCCCAAAAGGATAAATATTATCTACATTAGGACAAAACATTCCATCTGGGAAAAAATCAGAATTCCCTGAACTTGTTCTGAACATAAGCCCACTTGGTCTCTTAACGTGACATCTAATTTACAAAATAAAATGTTTTGTACATTTATGAAAAAACATTCTGAACCACTGAAATAAAGGTATGATTTCAAGACAGAGCCTTTTGACTCTTGTATTGGTCTTGAAAATTGTTAATCACTAGTTAGAGCGAAAATGCACAAATGCATGAAGCTGCTTGATTGTGTGGACAAAAACGTACCCAACTGGGTGTGTGGTGGCCGATGATGCCATGTGAGCAGGAAGGAGGACAGTGAGGCAGTTCAATTCCACTTCTGTCATCAAGGCCCACCCAGGCAACGGGCTTGTTGTCATGAGAAAGTTGACATCTTTTTTGGCTAGATGGCTCCCGACTGGTCCTTGACTCCAATCCTCATCCGGCCCGATGCGGGGGGGCGGCGGGGGGGGTGTCTGTATTTTGAAACCCAAGGGGAAACAGGCAGAACAAGTGTCTTATGAAGACCCCAGAGCAGAAGCCTGGGGTGAAGCCGTTTCCTGCAGAAGAGTCTCTCGGTACCATCCTGGGCTACTGAGCCTGGCGCCTCTGGCAGACCCCCTTCTCCATCCCACCAGTGACAGCCCTCTGGTCTGTGATTATTCAGTAGAGAGCAGACTAGACTTAAATAATCTTTCTTTCTGAGATTCCAAAAGGTGCTTCTTCCTGAGAGTGGAGAATGGTGAATGTCCTTTCTTTTTAAAGCATTTTCAGTTTGCAGCATTAGGTACCATTGGTAGAAAGGTAGGCTTCCCAGAAGGCGCACTGGTAAAGAATCCTCCTGCCACTGCAAGGAGACACAGGAGATGCAGGAGACACCGATCCGATTCCTGGGTCAGGAAGATCCCCTGGAGGAAGAAATGGCAACCTGCTCAAGTATTCTTGGCTGGAAAATCCCACAGACAGAGGAGCCTGGTGGGCTACAGTCCACAGGGTCGCAGAGTTGGACACGACTGAAGGACTGAGTACACACAGCAGAAAGGCAGCCTATTCAGTGCCAGGACTGCAGACTGTGGGTTCAAATCCTGGCTCTGCCACTTCCTTCCTGCCTGACCTTGGGCACCCACCTTATTTCCCCACAACAGAGAGATGACAGCAGTGCCTCTTCTGTAAGATGGGATAATAGTAGGTCTTGTTTGATAGAAATGCATTCCCAAATGATATGCAACATATTCACTGATTGATACGGACCACTTTTGAAGTTTTTTAATGAATTTGTTACCATATTGTTTTTGTTTCATGTTTTGGTTTTTTGACTGTGAGGCATGTGGGATCATAGCTCCCCAACCAGGGATCGAACTCACACGCCCTTGCATTGGAAGACAAAGTCTTCACCACTGGACCACCAGGGAAGTCCTGAGATAGCACAGCTTTAGCTCTTTCTTTTGCCTTATCAGTGAGGTTCTCCTTCCCCAGGAGGGAGCGTTCAGGGATAGATGAGCGAGATTTTTCTGGAGTTCCAGAAAAAAAAAAAAAAAAAAACCAACCCTCTGCTCTTTGCTTTATGGTTGTCTGTGCAAGATTCCAGAAACTCTACGTGGGGGCTGTTTCCTTGAAACCGTTGGCAAATGGTTACTGACATTTTAGCCTTTTCTCAACCTGGCTTCAAGGTTTGGTCCAAGAGGCATTACAGAGGAAAAGAGCTCCCTTGAAGGGCACTGGAGGAGCTCTGGGGGCTGAGGAAGGGGGAGTGCATTCTTCCTTTCAACACTTTTAAAGCTTGCTCTACCAGGACCGGATATTTTCCCATTTTTCTAACATGTTCACAAAGTTCCCCTACCCTTTCTATTTTGGGTGTTGACACCATGTTCTTTCTCAGCCTTAACTAATCACCAGGAACTTTGGGTTTTGTCCTCTCAAAACCCCTAGGAACTTCAAAAGCCACCCACAGCACACACAAATAAAGCCAGAAGTTTAAGATACTACAGAAACAAATGAAATCCTTACTTAGAAAGGCGATTTATGGAGTCAGTAAATATTTAGGAGTTACAACAAATAAATGTAATTTTTAACAGCAAGGAGCAGAGGCTCAAGGTGGGAGAGAAGAAAAGGGGGTGCAGGCTTATTTGTAGTTGTTCAGTGTAGTTTGAGGATTCTCAAAAAAGCACACACCCCCCTAACTGAGTCCTTGTCTCTTATCTTCATGAGTCACCTGTCCATTGTGAGTGCAGGTTATTAAACTGGGGGGCTATAGACTGATTCACAATATATTTTTATTCCTTCCACACAGGAAATTTAAAGCACTTAACAGCAAAAGGGGTTTTTAAGAGAATGGTTTATTCCAAAGGGATTATACAAATTTTATTTTCATAAGTAAACTTCTCTTTATTTGCTCAAATAACTGCGATCTGTCTTTAACTTCTTTCTGTGCCCTGAGGTGCTCAGTTGCTTTCAGCGCGTCCAACTCTTTATGACCCCATGGGTTGTATGTAGCCCGCCAGGCTCCTCTGTACATGAAATTTTCCAGGCAAGAATACTGGAGTGGGTTACCATTTCCTCCGCCAAGGGATCTACCCGATCCAGGGACCGAACCCATGTCTCCTGCATTGCAGGTAGGTTCTTTACCACTGCACCACCTCGGAAGCCCCTTAACCTCCTTACCCTGCCTCTGACGCTTTTATTTGGGATTTTGCTCCAGTTAAAGCCAAGAGTGGAGAGAGACCCTTCCAAGCTTCTCCCCTGGCTCTTTGCAGATAGAGGTACAAACACGAGCTTCTTGGGTCTTCAGTGCCCGCAGGGAAAATCCCCAAACCCACCACCTAAAATGTGTTGCAGATTCCGAGTGTGCCCATATAAAGTCGCCAACATAGCTGAAGACTCAGACGTTGGTCATCAATCGATGTGCTACTAGCATGAGCTCTTCTAGCTGGCATGGAAGCTTCTCAAGGGTCAGCAGCAGTGGCCTCCGTTCCCTGTGGGTCACAATTCACGTGGGTCTTACCTCCCTGCAGGTTAAGCTCCCTGCTCTGTAGGCACGGGGCCGGGGCGGGGGCGTCTGGGGCTGTGTGACTGGCAGGCCCAGGCTTCTGGGCCAGCTCTCTGGTCGCCGCTGAGCGACCGTCCGAGGCCAGCACGTTTCCTTACCAATCTCCTTACCTGGACCGGCGGGTCTCCACAAGAAAGTAAGGAGAGGCTGCGAGGCCGCTGGCAGCCTTTCTTCCCCGTTTGCAGTGTCACAACAATGATTCATCCCACGAATTAGCCTGGAGACTCCCCGGACACACAAGGTTATATAGAAAACAACTTTTACTTTTACTCAAACACACAATTCCCACTCGCGGCGCCCTCCCTCCGGCCCGTGGCCGGCTTGGCGAGGCGGGTGATGAGCATCCCAAGCCTAGCGCCGTCGGGCAGCGGAGCCCTCAGGTGACCCCTGAAGACTAGGGTGCAGTCGGGGCCGCTGGGGCGCGGAGCGGGGGCACCTCGTCCACGGGACCGTCGGGGTCGTCTGGGGGAGGCGGGGAAGAGGGGGTACGCCAGGCCCTGAGCTCCGACAGCGCCCCCGCACGGGCCGGCTTAGGCGGGGTCTCCGTGGGCTGGTGAGGGGGCTCCCCGCCGGCAGCCGGGCCCGCGGGCGCCACCCCCACGAGCTCGCGGCCCAGCGCGGCCGGGCGGCGGGAGCGGCGCGCCGCGGGGAAGGTGCGCGCGGCGGGAGAGCGAGCGGAGCGAGAAGAGGGGAGCGGCGTCCGCCCCCGCCGTGCGGAGAGCCGCAGAGCCGAGCCGGCGCGCCCGGGCCGGGGAGCGCGCCCGAGGCCCGGCGAGCGCCAGCGCCGGCGCCGGAGGGTCGTGCCCGCGCCCGCGCCCGCGCCCGGGTCTCGGGCCCCCGACCGGCGGCGGCGGCGAGGCCGGGCGGCCACCTGCTGCGCCGCGTGAGGGCCGCGCGTCCGCGCTCCCGGGGCCCCGCCGCCCCCACCCCGCGGACCCAGAGCCTCCGGCGCTTCGCGGAGCCGCCCGCGCTCCCGTGCAGGTACCGGGGCTGGGACTGGGGCGGGGGTTTCGGAGCCGGGGACCCCCTCAGCCACGCGGACGGAGCGCCCTCCCCGCGGCCGAGTCCGGCCGGACGCGCTCCCCCAAGTGCCCGAAGTTTCCCTTTGCTGACTTCGCCGGACTTAACTTTGAATCGTGAGGTGACGCCTCAGAAAACACACGACGAGGGGAGTCGGTGTGTCCGGGGGAAGTTGTTGGTGGACGAAGTGTCGGTGCCTTCTGGCGCCAGAGGCCGCGGCAGGGGAGAGGAGTGGACGGTCGTTAACTCTTCTGCTTCAGGTAATGCTTTATTTGTTATACACGTTTTAGGCTTTGGTTGCCATTGAGGGGTTCTGGGGTTGATCTAAGAAATGCTCACATTTTTAATCAACACCTATTTGTTGAACGGACGTTTCCTCTCAGATGGGGCGTTAATACGAGGTGAACAGTGAGCAAAGCCTGAGTGGTTACTCCAGTGGACTAGTTACCAACCAGGCTTTGGCTTTGGAAATGCAAAGTGTAAAGGAATACCACCGTTGGGGTTAGACTCGTGTCGGTACAAGCGGCAGCTGGCACGGTGTCCCTGCTGAATACTTAATTTTGAGCCATAAATCTATCAAGTGGGAGACGAGCAGCTGTGTGAGCCTCTGAGCGCCCACCCCACACCTTCCTCAACTGATAGCTTAAAATATCCCCACTCCCTATTCCAGCCGGCACGCTTCCTTCATTTACATAATTCGGGCACGTGACCGTGGAATAGAATCTGTTTAGACCCTGGTCTCCCTGGAGCTCACACCTGGGATGATGGAGCGCCGTGATCACTCCTTAGAGCCATGTGAGGCGGTAGGATTGTGGGGAGCAGCATTTCTAGAGTCTGTGCAGTCACATCAGCGGTCCCTGACTGTGGGGCCTGTGGAGGACTGAGCGGGGCTGGTTTCTTCTCTCTGCCCCAGTGTTGTGCTGAGCCATATTGGAGGCTAAGGTAGAAGAAAAATCAGTACTACAGATCCTGTCTTTATTTAAAACTGTGATGTGTTTTGTGCAGTGTGGATTCTGTGTTCATTTTGATGTTTTGAAACAGTCCATTGTACCGTTTGTCTTCAGGAGTCTTTGGTACTCCCTGAAATGTTGTGCCTGGAGCGAGGGCCTCCCTTGGTCCAGACTTGCCTCCTGGTCAAGTTTCTTAGCTTCTCTGAGCAGCTGTCCTCAATGAACAAATTAAAAAGTGGCACCTGCAAGGCTGCTGCCCGGCTCACACACAGCATATGGCCACTGCGTGGGACCAGACCCCTCGGGCTCAGGGAAGGGTGGGTGTCCTATTCATATTGTTGTTCAGCTTGGTGATCTTGAGCCGGTCACCGAAGCTTGATGAGTCTTGGTTTGACTTAGCAGAAAGGGAGTGCCGGTCGCCAGCTCAGGGGGTTAAATGAGACTGTGGGTGAAGGTGCATTGCCCTCTGGAGGGTAAGTTTTCTGAGGTGGCACAGTAGGCTGGGTTTGCCTGGGCAAGCTTGCAGCCATCCGCTCTTCCTGGGGAGGTTAGCTACGTGCCTGTGCACAGACACGCTTATAAGCTCTGCTTGTGTTGCATGGAGACCCTGAGCCTTTCGATCCGAGTGGAGATGTTTCTTGCCCGGGGTTTATTGTGGAGGGCTGAAGGTCACCAGCCTCCTCCTTGGGATGTGCAGAGTTTTTTAGGTCAACTTACATTTTTAGGTGAACTTAATTTCGCTGCCCTGAACAAGGGACTTTGGCTCCCTTTTGATATGTCTAGTCCTAGGTCCTGATTGTGATTTTCCTGAGCCTAATTCAAAGGATTTTATCTGAGTCGGTATCTAGCTTAAAGCAGCTTAGTCCCCGGAAAGTCAGTCTCCGTCTCTCCAGGTCACTGTCTGGGGCCCACTCTCTGGGGCAGGTAGTCTCTGGGCTCCAGGAGAAGGTTGCAGCACTTCAAGGTGTGGGGAGCGTGGCTTCTTGCTGTCATCTGATGGGTTTCCCACCACTGAGCCTCCTTTTCCTGTTTCCATTGAGCATTGTCCAGCCAGCTGTCCCTGGAGTGAGGCCACAGGCTCCTGCATCTGGCCCTGAGGTCTCCTCACCCTGTGTCTTCAACAGGTCCCTGCTGGGCATCTGGGAACCTGCCCAGTTTGTGTGGAATAGCCCTAGTCTGAGCGGTCCTGTGTTCCTAGCCATAAGCAGGACAAACTCCCCCCAGCCTTCCATGTCCCTCTCAATCCCCTGGGGTTTTTCTTCCCTCACTAACCTCTCTCTTCCAGGCTGGGTGTAAAGGGGCTGGGGGCTCCAGGTTCCTCTCTCCCTGTATCGGAAGAGCTTTCTTTTTTTGACATGAAAGGCAGAAATCTTTCTTAGGTTGTATCTCCTGTCCTCTGGACATGGGGGCTTAGAGTAAAGCTCTTGATGTGTAGAGGGAATTTCAGCAACTTGTATATCTTAATTCCTCCCCTCCCTGGAGAAACCAGATGCACCCTGGAGATGTGGGAAGGAAGCTGGGGGGCAGCAAACTGGGGAAACAGACCAGAAATTCCCTTCCCCCATCCCCCCGTCTTCTGGGCAAGTCAACCTCCATTATCTGCCCTGGACTTCTTATTACCTGAAAAAGACCGGAAAGACTGTAGGGCCTGTTGGAGTTACCAGTCAGGGATGGGGAGGAGATGGGGAAAGAGTAGCTTTGAAGCTTTGGTGGTTGGAGGACAGAAGAGTTGTCTGCCTACACACTCCGAGCCCAGCGCAGTAGACCAGGTTCATATGCTTTGGTGTTTTCCAAACGATCGTGCTGTTTATGCCGCTGCTGCTTCATCATCAGAACGATCCACTGTAAGCTTGGCATTTATCAAAAGCGGCAGGAAAAATACCGAAAAATCCAAGTTGTAATTGATTTTTCAGGATCCTTAGGAATTGTTTGGAGAACTTGATTAGCCCTTCACAAGTCCTGGGTTTTGTTCACACTTTGTGGGTAGAAGGCAAAGTGGTCAGGGAGGGCTTCTCAGAGGAGGAGGGACTTTAAGTAACATTAAGACTCAGCCACATGTGAGATTAAAGAGAACTTCCCATGGGGAGGACTTCTTCTTCTTTTTTTTTTTTTTAACTTTTTAGTTTGTATTGGGTTATAGCTGATGAACGATGTTGTGACGGTTTCTGGTGAACAGCACAGGGACTCATACATATACATGTATCCATTCTCCCCCAAACTCCCCTCCCACCCAGGCTGCCAAATAACATTAAGCAGAGTTCCCTGTGCTATACAGTAGGTCTGTGTTGGTTAACCATTTTAAATATAGCATGTGTACCTGTCCATCCCAAACTTCCTTACTATCTCTTCTTCCCACTGGGAAGGACCTCTTGAGTCCATAAAGACAGAAGACTCCCCAGGAGTGGTCTTTTGGGGCTCACCTCTTAGTTAACTCTTCCTGGTGTCAGGCTTATCCCTTTTGTTGTCAGGGTACCTGTATCTGTACATTGGACCATAGTCACGGTCAGCATTCTAAATGCCTGGCATTTTCCCCCAGCTGAATGGAAATCAGAGGAATTCTCATCCAGTCCTGTTATTCTCAGTTATCTGCACCCGGAAGCGCATTTCAAAGTTTCAGGTCAGGTAAATGGTCCTTAAGGCACGTCGATGATTCTAAGGAATTACTGTAGCATCCTTTGTATTGCTTTAATATGCTATGACCCATAACCCTGAGCTCAGCAGGACACTAACCAGTAGATCCCAGGGAATGGTCAGCGAATTTAGTGGCAGATTGACAAGAAATGATCGGACAGGGGTGGCCATGCAACCAGGGACACCCCTACCTGTGTCGGCTCCTTGTGGACACTGGCACTGTTCCTGTGCAGATCTGGGTAGGAAGAGCTCCCAGATATGTTTCTTATGATTAAGCTGTCTGTGAAAGAAATTGCTAAAGAGCCTTTTGAAAGGTGAGGAGTAGGATGTTGTTTATTTGCTCAAGTGTCTTCCTAGCCCCGGTGTGGGATGGGCTTTTGAATGTATGAAGTTTGAGAACTTCTGGAATACCCACTCACCTCTGGGGTCCAGACAGTAGTCTCTTTTTTTTTTTTTCTGTCCCCAGATTCTCACATCTGTGGGAGGCAGCAGAAGCCTTAGGTCAGGTGTGCGAGTTTCCCAAGAAATTACTCTCAGAATGGCTGGCTTGAGTTGGGGGTCGTGAAAATGTGAGAGGTGTTTTGCTTTCTTAAAGCAAGTGGTCCAGTTGAGGGGGGCAGTCAGGGCTCTGGTTTCCACTCTGCCACCTAGAGTCCCTGTGACCCCATAGCATGGGGGTGGGGATTCACGCATACCAGCATCACTTGAGATCCTGTATCAGCGGAGAAAATGCCTCATGAATTATTTGTAGTGGTTACTCTACCATTGTCTTTCTTAATAAGCAAAAAGGTATTTATTTTGATCCCTGATTAGGACCCCCTAGGGGCTTCCCTGGTGGCCCAGATGGTAAAGAATCGAACTGCAATGCAGGAGACCTGGGTTCAATCCCTGGGTCAGGAAGATCCCCTGGGGAAGGGAATGGCAACTCACTTTAGTATTCTTGCCTGAGGAATTCCGTGGACAGAGGAGCCTGGCGGGCTGCAGTTCATGGGGTTGCAAAGAGTCACACGGACTGAGCGACTAACACTACTCACATAAGACCCCCTGATAAAGGATCCTAAAGCAATGAAGGGTCTGAGAGCTGATGGTGATCCAGGACAACGAGCAGGTCTGCTGTGTAGAGCACTGCTGAGCAGGGCTAGTGGTAGAGGTCCTGTTGGGAATTACCTTATTGTGCTCGGTTGTGTCCGACTCTCTTGTGACCCCATGGACTGTAGCCCGCCAGGCTCCTCTGTCTGTGGGATTTCCCAGGCAAGAATACTGGAGTGGGTTGCCATTTCCTCCTCTAGGTAGGAAATGAGCTTGATGCAGTTTCAAGTGAGGAGCCAGGGCAGAGAGAGGGGACAGGTAACAGAGGTAGGGAGCGTGCAAGCAGGTGGGATCTGCCCGGCTCCTGAGCCCCAGGGCACACAGGGCTCGCATGCTCTGTGTCCCTCTGCAGTGTCAGCTTTTCCCGCTAACATGGTTACAAGTACTAGCAGCCAGGCTACTGACAGGAAGTGCCCTGGACCAGTCACCCCCTGCGCCCACACACGCATACACACACTTGTTCTGCAGGCGAGATGCAGGGCCAGTTTTGCCCTGCCGCATCTGTGGCCGGCTGATGAGCATGACAGACGGTGGTGGCTCAGAGGACCACGTTGCATGTCGCCCGTGGGTGACGGAATTACAGTCCATATCAAGGCCCTGTCGTATGTTTAGTCTCCTGTGGATGAATATATTGTGAATATTTAGTACCTTTTCAGCACTGAGTGTATCATGAATATTTACTGCCCAGTGACCTGGGTATATTTAGCATCTCATGAATATCAGGTGTCTGTCCGTCCTTCCACACCTCCCTATGTTGCATGCACACGTGCTCTCCTTACTGAGTGTTTGTCTCTACTTAACCTATCTTATGAGAGTCCTTCATCCTGTTTACTGTCCTTTCCGGACACGCTGCTCCGAGCCTGTGCAGACTGCTCTCGGCTCGGCTCTTGCTCTATGTGCAGCTCTGGGGCCAGGCACAGCCTCAGTACCTCATGGGTGCTGGGGCAGGTGTAGTGGGCGTGGGGGCTCTGACCTGGGTCACTTGAGTTCCCTTCAGGGCTCTGCAACCCATGTGGCAAGTGCAGCGAGCTGGTCTCCACTGGCACCGGCTCTTCTAACCTGGGTTGGATACTTCACTCCTCACCCCCATGTTCCATCAGCTTGCCTGCTTAATTATTCATTCTTCCTCCCACCATGCTCCCCAAGGAGTGGTTGTTGTTCAGGCGCTCAGTCGTGTCCAACTCTTCATGACCCCATGGACTGCAGCACGCCAGGCTTCCCTGTCCTTCATCATCTGCCAGAGTTTGCTCAAATTCATGTCCGTTGAGTTGGTGATGCCATCGACCCACCTCATCCTCTGTTGCCTCCTTCTCCTCTTGCCCCCAATCTTTCCCAGCATCAGGGTCTTTTCCAATGAGTTGGCTCTTGGCATCTGGTGGGCAAAATGTTGGAGCTTCAGCATCAGTCCTCCCAATGAATATTCAGGGTTGATTTCCTTTAGGATTGACAGGTTTGATTTCCTTGCTGTCCAGGGGACTCTCAGGAGTCTTCTCCAGCACCACCATTCGAAAGCATCAATTCTTCAGCCTGGTAGCAGGAACTTTCTCTTGGGTTCTCCTGCGTGGAAGATTCATGACTTAGAAGCTTCAGTGAGAGGAGCGGGAGGAGGATGGGGTTTGTTGGAAGTTTAACCCCACCCACTCAATGTCTGAACCTGCACCACTCCACCTGGTGATCCACCCTCCTTGCCCTGGGGTCATTTCCACAGGGATAGACTCAGCCCTGTGTATTTGGTGTGTTGCTGGGTGTCAGCTGTATGCGCCTTTGGAAAGATCTTTAAATCATCTTATTTAGCGTTTAGCGTATTAGCGTTTCCAGTGTATTTTCAGGGTGTAAATGGATTCTTAATGTACGAACACAAAACATCTTGCAAATGTGAGTCACCTGTTTTCCGAGACTCAGCAATGTCATCTTAGCGAGTGTCATGGCACTGTGTCAGGCCTTCGTGGGCAAAGGCGAGTCTGTGCATCAAGGGGTTCTGGTCAGCACGGCTTATTGGGCACCACGTTCTAGAGCTGCAGTTACTAGGAGCAGCTCATGGGCAACCTCGGGGTCTCTCAGTGGCGGCGCAAGCACTGTAGACAAGACTTGGCCAGGCTGGCAAGCGGGAAAGGCCTGGAAGTTGGCGAGCCTGGCTCGGGGCCAGCCTGCCTGCCATCTGGGGCCCTGACCAGACTTGTGATTGGGCTCCGTCCTGGCAGCCTGCCCTTTGGCTGCCCCCTCGGGTGGCCCGAGGCCAGGTGCCGTTTCACAGACAGTCTCTTCCATCCAGCAGACCTGGAGGCAGAGCGTGAGCAGGCGCAGCAGTGACATCTGGGGCAGCGTCTCCTTCCGGTCTTGGTGCGTGCTGTGCCAGATACGCCTATACACGTGTGTTCACAGGAGTAGGTGTTGTTATGGTTGCCAGTAGGGAAGAATGGGAAGAAGGGGTAGTTAGGGAGTTTGGGATGGACGTGTACACACTGCTGTGTTGGATGACCAACAAGAACCTGCTGTAGAGCACAGGGAACTCTGCTCAGTGTTATGTGGCAGCCTGGACGGGAGGGGAGTTTGGGGGAGAATGGACACGTGTGTATGTATGGTAGAGTCCCTCTGCTGCTCACCTAAGACTACTACAGCGTTGTTAATCAGCTCTGCCCCAATACAAAATAAAAAGTTTTTTACAAAGTATAAATTAATACGGAGAAGTAATGTCTACATTGTTTCCTGGGCCACCTTTTCATGTGTTGAGTCTCTTCTCCACGCTATTGGATACACTTCTGTAGCACCAACTCTTCCGGCTGCAGAGGACTCCAGGGTGAGGGTGGCCCCCATTTACTCACCCTCTGTTGGATGGACATGTACCTCGGCCATGTTCAGCCTTTTGTCCTTTAGCCCCACGAGAATGAAGATCATTGTCTGTGCTCTTTTGTACATCTGTCTGGTTGGTTCCTTCCAAGTCCCTCTCGAAAGACTGATTTCCTGTGTATACACAAGCCTCTTCCTTTGATATGTCCTGCCCAAAGTCTGTCTGTCTTTTCCCGCTGAAGTTTTTTCCCCATGAGATTTCATGTATTTTGGTCAACAGCGTCTTCAGCGTCTGTGCTATTCAAGATTTGCTCCAGTTCCTTTAAGCAGAAGAGAATTTAGTGCAGGAAGTTCAAAGATAACAGAATTGTTGAAAGCTCAGCCTCCAACCAGACCTGCAGGGCTGTCCTGCTGGGAGCTGCCTCCCTCCCCAGACCTACCACATGGGGGGCAGGGGAGAGGAGATGGGGGTCCCCCCTGGGGCTCAGCATCCACCCTGAGGCTCGGCGTCCATCCTGAAACTGCGGCCGAGGCTTTGGGACCACCCCCCACACCCCCCCATAGGAAAACGGATGTGTCCACCGTGGTGCCTCTTAACAAAGCGGGACAGTGAACTCTCCCAGGTGGGCAGCATGGCCTGGACAGAGGCTAGGAAGTGAGGTCTTGGTTTTCCAGCCTCAAGCAGGCAGTGAACAAGCCAGGTGGGGTGAACTGTATCTCAACCGTTCTCTCTCTTTCTTTTCTTCATAATTTGTACATTTTGTCTTTGATTTGATGCATACAGAGGTGAGATTCACAGAATTTAGCCTTGGATTCTGAGGGCCTGGTTCCTGCCTCGCAGAATCAGTCATTCATCCTCTCCAGAGAATGTCAAGGTCATTTCCCAGATAAGGTTTTCATTTCAGTCCCCTTCTCTTCTGAGCTCTTTTGCCGTGACCCTAGCCCCCTTCCTGCTCTCTCTCAGAAACCAGATTGGAAGCTTTCCCAGCCTGAGCTTCAAATGGATTGGAAAAAAAAAAGCCCATTATATATCTGTATCTGTATATCTGTGTCTATCTCAAGGTGAAGCCACATAGAAATAATTCCTGTAGACTTGCCTTTTAGATGGACCAGTTATTTGAAAATCAACCCCCTGACCCCAGGCCTGCCTGCAGGATGGCATGGGCCAGAGTAGGGGCAGGGGGCGTCTGGTTCTTTTCTCTTGTTGGGGAACGCTGAGTCGTGTTGCCCCTTCAGGCAATGTCGCACTCCCATTGAACAGCCCTGAGCTCTCAGGCGTGGGTTGGAAGCAGGAGTTAGCTTAGTGCTAACAGCCAATCTTTCCCATGAGCCATAATTGATCAGCAGGTAACGTATGAACCATGTTTCTCCCTGCCTTTTCCAGCAGGCTTTTGTGTGTAATTAGTGTGAATTCAGGTGTTTGTAGAGTTCCAAACTCCCCCTCTGAGTCGTTTCTGTATTTTCAGTTGTTCCAGGAAAGAATTCTTGAGGAAGGATTCCAGGAAAGACTATGTCCTTAGCAACCCAGAGTTCACCAGGGGGCTGGTGTAAGGGGGTTTGGGTGACAGCAGTGGGTAGCCACCAACCTGGGGGTGCATGCTCTCCTAACCCTCGACAGGTCCTCTGCCCTTCGTGGTCCTTGCCTCTCATTAGACAAGCATTGTTTAAAACGAGCTGATGCCCCCTAGCTGAAAGCTCTGGGGTTGGGGGGTGGTGAGGAGGGAGCCTGGCCCCCTAACTCCAGGTGGGAGCTAGCCCTTGGAGCACCCAGCAGGTCATGCTGTCAGCAAGGCGCATCAAAGAACCCATGTTTTTTATGTATTATTTTCCTTTTTTTTTTTTTGGCTCTGCTGGGTCTTTGTTGCTGTGCTCAGGCTTCCGTGGTTGTGGCTCACGGGTTTAGTTGCTCCGTGGCAGGTGTGATTCTTAGTCCCCCGACCAGGGATAGAATCCTGTCCCCTGCATTGGCAGGCGGATTCTTAACCACTGGACTGCCAGGGAAGTCCTCCTCCTGGTCTTTTTTTTTTAAAAAAAAAAAGCAAAAATAACAGTGATTCACACTATCCCAAATGATGTGCCTTAGCTTTCAACAGCACCTGCTTTCTATGACTTATACGTGATAGATATTTGCCGTTCTTTAATTTTAGGGGGTTGTACGTTGATTGTGTATTAGGAAGTACACTGAAATAATTGTTTTAGTGGCAACAGATGTTTTTCTTTCAGTTTTTTCTAAGCACATACAGTGAGAGTCTGAATTTTGTGTGTAAGGCATATAATCACTGGACAGTTCAGGCTGCGCATTGCACGACCCCCTCCCCAACCTCGTGCTTTCAATGGTTACTGAAGTGTGAGTCTGTGTGTGATTGGAACAGTCTCTTTCCCACCAAAAGGTGGTGTCGAAGCCTGTTACGCATCATTTTGGGTCTTTCATCTGCAGCGTCTCATTCAGTCCTTACGATCACCTTGTGCAGTTTACAGAGAAGGACACTGAGGCCCAGAAAAATCGAGGAACTTGGCCAGGGCACCTCAGCTAGTGAGCCGCAGAGGTGTGAGCTCCCTCAGTCTCTCCCCTCAGGATGTGCACGTGCTCAGTCTCGCCCTAGACTGTGGCCCGCCGGCTCCTCTGTCCGTGGGATTCTCCAGGCGAGAATGCTGGAGGGGGCTGCCATGCCCTTCTCCGGGATCTTCCCAGCCCAGGGATCGAACCCGCGTCTCCTGTATTCGTAGGCAGATTCTTTACTACTGAGCTACCTGGGAAACCCCTCAGGAGATGATTTCCCCCTGGAAATAGGCCCTTTGCTCATTAGCTGGTTCTCCAGGTACTGCCAGAATTGCCCCGTGCCCTCGTTTTCATCCCCGTTTTCCAGAGGAGCACACAGGCACAGAGCCTCACCGCGACTGCCGGGCCGTGGACTGGGGATCTGAACCCGATGTCCTCTCCTCATCGCCTGTTCTAACCTGTCTGGAACTGTTAGCTTAGAAATGGCCAGGAAGTGTCCTTCCAGGGTTTCACTCAGTGGGAGTGAACATTCTCGGGCAAATTACCCCCCGGGGTGTGCACAAGGTCTGGGCACCTCTCCCCAGTCACCTCCCTGATTCCTACCCAGAACTGGAGCCCCTGGGGACCCTCCTTTTTCTCTCCTGTCTCCACCACCTGCAGCGGCTTCTGCAGGACAGCAAAGCAGGGGAGGTGGCTGGGAGCCAGGCTGACCCCGTGGGCCTTGGGCTCCCTTTCCTGCAGGGCTGTTGTAAGAAGCAAAGGCAGTTTGGTGAAAGTGGCAGATATCTTGTGACCAGTGGACGAGAGTGAGTTAGAAAGGCTGTGTTATTGTAATTAAGCCTCACTTCTGTCTCTCTCTTATCACAGTTATTTATTTATTTATTTTTGGCTGCGCTGGGTCTTTGTCGTTGCTCGGGCTTCTCTTTAGTTTCGGTGAGTGGGGGCTCTTCTCCAGCTGTGGTGCTCGGGATTCTCATTGTGGTGACTTCTTTTGTTGCAGAGCACAGGCTCTGGGATGCATGGGCTTCCGTAGTTGTGGGACATGGACTCAGGAGTTGCGATTCACGGGTTTAGTTGATCCACAGCATGTGGAATCTTCCCGGATCAGGGACTGAACCAGTGTCCCCTTCATTGGCAGGTGGATTCTTTACCACTGAGCCACCAGAGAAGCCCACTCTCCCCCTCTCCCACTCTCTTTTAATGTTAAAACATTCCAGTTAAAATTGAGCAAGACCTCGTGACTGGGAGCTCTGGTTGCAAAGTCTGACTCTCCTGTTCTCCAGCCGTGAGGCCTCTCAGCACCTCTGTTCCCGTCTGGAAAATGGGGATGTGACAAGCCCCCCACCACTGAGGGCCGTCGTGTGGAACAGCTGGAGTCCTGGTGCCTGTAACGTGCCATCGGAGGGGATAAAACCTGAACGAACTGGAGCCCCAGGTAGCTGAGCCTGGGCTGTGCTCCAGGCACTCTTGGGTATGTAAGGAATTACATGATCCCACTGGTTCTTGCTACAGCTTTAAAGAATATAGAGGACTATCCCTGTTTGGAAGTGAGGAACCCAAAGCTCAGGAGGCAGACGTGATGTGTGCCTTTCTCCATCCGGGGACCCCTAGTGGGTGTGACCACCTGAAACCTGGGGGTGGCGAAGGGCTCCAGAGCTCGGGAGGCCAGGACCCCTGTCTCAGCACCACATCAGTGGTTGGGTGGCATCAGGGTGGCTGCCTCTCGAGTCTCTCTGGCTCCAGGGGGCAATCCCAAGTGAACTGTTCACCATGTGCTGGCAGGATTGGCTGAGGGAGCAGATACTGCCCAAACATCATCTGTTCTTGTTCCATCCCAATTCCCACATAAACACTTCTGTTGTAACATCAACATGATATTACAGCAGTTCTTTGCTCTTCTCATGGCCATATAGTCTTGTGTGCAAAGTTGCAGTTTAAGCTCCTGTCCATCAGAGTGGAATTCCCATCTGAATTTCACTTTAAGACACAACATCCAGGATGGCCAGCCGTGGAGTTTGGTTTCTTAAAGGCTGTCAGTTCTCCCCTAAAGCCAGAGTTCCTGGTTTTTCTGAGTAGGAGGGTCCCTTTGTAACACTGAACAAGTAGAGAAACGTTCTACATGACAGCAACTACATTTTTAGTATATCAGTATATCGATGAGGAAAATATATATAAACAAAAAGACAGTATGAATTTTGAGGCTCATCTGGATGACTGATTTTATTGATCACATCTTCATGTATTTAAGGGCTTCCCAGGTGGCACTAGTGGTAAAGAACATACCTGCCAGTGCAGGCGACACAGGAGTCCCAGGTTCAGTCCCTGGGTGGGGAAGATCCCCCGGAGGAGGGCATGGCAGCTCACTCTAGTATTCTTGCCTGGAGAATCCCCATGGACAGAGGAGCCTGGAGGGCTACAGTCCATGGGGTCACAAAAAGTTGGATACAACTGAGCAACTAACACTTTGACTACTTTTTTACATGTATTTAAAAATAATAACCTGTGTATGTATGTGACATAATATTGATGCCATTTATAGATAATTCTTGTCCGTCAGGGATTCACATGTAAAGAACTGAGGATTTGTGTTTGGAGATTTCATTTGTTTATAGGCTTTCAAAAAAGTAGAAATGCCCTTTGGCAGTTTGCTTTTTCCTCTTGGGTATTTTGCTTGTAATTTCAGGAGGTTCCACCAGGGGGTGCTTGGGCTCATTGTGCTTCTGCAGTGGATGAAGCTCCACTCCTGCTATAAGACAAAAGTGTAGTTTTCTACACCCAAGAGTTTCCTTTTTAGGACAAGCAGTATTCTTGCCTGGAAAATCCCTTGGACAAAGGAGCCTGGCAGACTATATAGTCCATGGAGTTGCAAAAGAGTTGGACACTATTTAGCAACTGAACAACCTTAAATTAAAAAAAAAAACATGATTTAAGAAAATGCAGTCTAAAAGAGTTGTAACTGAACATGAAGACAAATTTAAAAGATGTACTAGGCTAAATAATACTAAAATTCCAATTATTAATTACTGCTTAGTTTTCTCTGTGTCAGGCTTTATTTATTTGTGATGCCACGTGGCTTGCAGGACCTTAGTTCCCCAATCAAGGATCAAACCCAGGCCCCCAGCAGTAAAAGCACCGAGTCCTAACCACTGGACAAACCAGGGAATTCCCAGGATTTATTTTTTAGAAAGCAGTCCCTGAGCATCAGCTACCACACTCACTTCCAAAGGGTCTGGAGTGTCACAGCCCAGAAGAGCTTTAGGATTAGAAATGTACAGGCTGCTGTGGTCACTTAGTGACCATGAGGCACCGTGGGCCCCACTGTTTTCACCTGGACCCGACAGAAGGCTCTGAGACCCTTGCAGACACATGCTTCTCTCAGCAGCTCTGGCTCACAGGCCGTCTTGGCCTATTGACCTGTGAGGGAGCTGAGTGTCAGACCAATTTGAATATGATATATGGAGCCAAGAAAATCAGGCAAAAGCTTCTCAGACCAACCTATTGGTTCATTTAGTAGTCCCACTAATAAAAATTCCCTGCTAATCACTCTGTTCCCGTTCCTTCAATACACATTTATTGAGGTTCATGGCGCTCATGGGCTTCCCTGGTAGGTCAGCTGGTAAGGAATCCACCTGCAATGCAGGAGACCCTGGTTCAATTCCTGGGTTGGGAAAATCCCCTGGAAAAGGGATAGGCTACGCACTCCAGTATTCTTGCCTGGAGAGTCCCCACGAACAGAGGAGCCTGGCAGGTTACAGTCTTTGGGGTCACAAGCACGTGGCACTCAGTCGACACAGCATCAGGATATCAGCGTAAGGGCACTGAATGTGATGGGTGAGGGCAGCAGACCCTCCGGGGTGGGGCGTGTGGGTTCTGGGTCCTAGAGACCCTGGCCGTGCTGGAAGCCGGGTTCCGTGGGGAGAGTCCAGGGAACCCTGTGGGGCTCATGGTGGGGCCGGGCCCACTGGCCCAGTGGACACATGGTTCTGAGGGTCCATGATAGTTCTAGGGGCCACAACATGTCTTCATTTCTTTTCCTTTTTTTAATTAAAGAAATTAAAAAAAATTTTTTTTGGCTGCACTGGGTCTTTGTCGCTGTGTGAGGCTTTTCTCTAGTTGCGGTGAGCAGAGGCCACTGTCTCGTTGCGTGTGCGGGCTTCTCGTTGCAGTGGCTTCTCTGTTGCAGAGCACGACTCTGGGTGCTCAGGCTTCAGTAGGTGGGGCTCGGGCTCACAGGCTGTGGCCCACAGGCTCAGTTGCCACTCAGCACGTGGGAGCTTAGTTGCTGGACCAGGGTTCAACCTGTGCCCTCTGTTGGCAGGTGGATTCTTAACCACTGGACTACCAACAAAGTCCCCAAAATGTTTTAATCTTTTAAATCAGAAGGAAAACACAAACTTTAGGTTAAAGAAGATGTTTTAATATACAATAATATATTCACCTTTATATCAATGCAGTTGTAAAATATGGGCTTCCTTGGTGGCTCAGTGGTAAAGAATCCACTTGCCAAGCAGCAGATCCCCTAGAGAAGGGAATGGCAACCCACTCCAGTATTCTTGCCTGGGAAATCCCATGGACAGAGGAGCCTGGTGGGCCACAGTCCATGGGATCCCAAAGAGTTGGACACTACTTAGTGACTAAACAACAGCAACAAATTGTAAAATATATTTAAAGGAGGTTTTTAAATCGAGGAAGGGACCCACAAAGGCAGAAGTGCTTAGCACCCCAGAAGTCACAGTGCAGTGTTTGGGAGTGGGACAAGGGACCTGCTGACCCTGGGAGCTGCCTCAGCAGAGTCACAGAGGCGGGGCTGACCCAGGCAGGATGGAGCTGCTCAGTGGCTTGGCTTACCCACGCCCAGGTGTAGAAAGGGCCTGGAGAAAAAGCAGGGACCCTGAGACGACCCTGCCACCTTGCCTCCAAAGCTTGGCTGTAGCCCATTTGATGAAGGCAAACAACCCTTGTTTCTCAGGCTCAGGACCAAGTGCTTGGGTGCCTGAGGCTTCAGTGTCATTGGGATAGACACACCTGGCACTCTTAGGCCCTTCAGAATCTTAGCTAAACCAGAGGAGATTGTATTTCTCAATTATGGGATTTTTTTTTTTTTTTGGTTCTGGTTCCAGGCTGGTCACTTGGGGCTGTGACTGCACCTCTGAATGTGTTTCCTCATCTGTAAGTTGGGGCAGTAACTGAATTAGACTGTGCATGTCAGGAGCCTTCCTAGCCCAGTGCCCAGCCTCCAGCCATTGTCAAATGTTTCCTTCTCCTTTGCTTGTCCATGTCACCTCATTCAAGGGAGGCCAAAGAGGTGGAAGGCGCTGGCCTGGGTATCAGCCAGCCTGGGTTCGTGGTCTTGGTATCAGCCTGCTTGTGGCTGCCCTGGCCTCACCTACCCGGCTGACTAAGGAGGTCTGGGTGGGACTGGACTTTGTGTGGACAAGCTTTGCCCGTGGACCTGCCCTGTGGCCTAGCCTGAAAGCCTTGGCCTTCACCTGAGCGTGTCTGGGCCGTGGTTGGGCAGATCTGATTACTCAGACCAGAGCTCCCACTTTGCTGTGGGAGGGAGGAGCCCAGGACCTTGTCTGGGGAGATTCCAGGCATGCGGGCTGGCCTGCACCCCATCTGCTCTGAAGAGACACAAGCTCTGCTTTGTGCTCAGCCCCAGAGGCCTCCCTGTCCGCTGGCAGTCGTTCTTCCTTTTGGCCTCTCCGCACCGAGGTGCCGTCTCCAGCTTCCTTCACTGTTTGTCAGCACGCGGCACTGTGGGCCGGGCCTTCCCGGCGTCCCCTGATGGAGCACCAAAGTAGACGGGAGTAAGGGCTCCTCCATAAGGTGCAAACCCAGTGGAAATTTTTTTTTTAATTCCTAATATTTTATCTTATTTATTTTGTGCTTATTTTTAAATTGAGGTATAAGTGACACGTTAGTTTCAGGTATACAACATAATGATTCAATATTTGTATATATTTCAAAGTGATCACAATAACTCTTGTTAACATTCGCTACCATACATTTTTATACATACATCGTTATTCCATGCTTTTATGTAATGAGAACTTTTAAGATCTACTCTCTTAGCAGCCTTTAATATGCAATGAAGTATTCTTTTGGCAGTGGGGGGCACTGGGCTTCTCTAGTGGCTCGGTGGTAAAGAATCAGCCTGCCAGTGCAGGAGACTCAGGTTTGATCCATGCATTGGGGAGATTCCCTGGAGAAGGAAATGGCAGCCCACTCTGGTATTCTTGCCTGGAAGAGGAGACTGGTGGGCTACAGTTCATGGGGTCGCACAGAGTTGGACATGACCTAGCAGCCAAACAACAACATTATTGATGAAATCAGACTATGGAGTGAGGGTCATTTCTACAGTAAGAAGCACCTCCAGTTGGAGGAAGTATCTGGCCCGAGGCAGATGGGACATGGGCTGCATGGGCGATGGAGTTTAAAAGAGGAGGCTGTAAAAACTGCGCAGGAAAGCGCTGGCGCCCCCTAGTGGTCACAGCCCCGGGAGTCTTCAGGAGTGGCCCCTCAGTGAAGGCTTTGGAACCAGATGTGCTGGGCTTGGGGGACATTGCAGGGACAGCACCTACGTGCTAAATGTGCACAGCCTCTCTGCCCCTAAGAAAGTCAGGAAATGTGATGGGGAAGTTATTCCACTCATGACAGAATCAAAGATGGGGAGAATGCTAATGGAAAATGTATGGAACCTGCACGAACAGAAGAAAGTTGACCTGGAGACCCAAGAGAATGGTTCTGTAAATGAAGGTATTTAACACTTTCCTGCAAGTGCTAAACAATTTCCTGTAATACTATTTTGTGTATTCATGTTGTTCCCAAATTAATTCATGCGTTTAATGCAATTCCCAGCCAGCATCTGGATGGATAACCTATCCAATATTAAAACATATTATAAATTTGTAAGTATCTAAACATTTTAATTTGGGGCCAGGAATTGAAATCATACCCATGGAACAGAATAGAAAGTCTGGAAAATAGGAATTAATATTTAACCACTTGGAAAACCATCATGTTTCTCACTCATGTCAAACCCCAAAATATATTCCACGTGGGTTACAATTTTAAATGTAAAAATGAAGTTATTAAATCCACTTTCGATAAGAACTTAGGAAATTATAAGATGAAATGCATGCCATAACAACAAAAATGACCCTGCATGCTGCAACAAAGACCGAAGATCCCACTTCCTACAGCTCAGGCCTGGCATTGCCAAATAAATAAATAAATGTCTTAAGAGAAATGATGGGATGAGAAACATTTTTCTACATGTACTATCAGAAGCAGAAGCCACAAGGCCAAAATTGTTTTGTTTGTTCACCTGGGAGAATCAAAACTTCAGTATGCCAAAAGGAAAAAAAAATCCAAAACAAAATAAAAATTCAGTTGATAAACTGAGAAAAAAATTTAGCAACATGTATGAAAAATAGCCTTACATAAACAACTCTGATAATAAATATGAAGAACTGTTTCTTTTTTAAAGACTGTTTTTATGTGGACCATTTTTAAAGCCTTTATTGAACTTGTTACAATATTATTTTTTTTCTAGTCTATGTTTTTTTGATTTTTGGGCTTCCTCATGGCTCAGATGGTAAAGAATCTTCCTGCAATGCAGGAGACCCAGGTTCTGTCCCTGGGTTGGGAAGATCCCCTGGAGAAGGAAATGGCTACCCACTCCAGTATTCTTGCCTAGAGAATTTCATGGACAGAGGAGCCTGGCGAGCTGGAGTCAGTGGGGCCGCAAAGTCAGACACAACTGAGTGACTAACACGAGAGGCATGTGGGATCCTAGCGCCCTGACCAGGGATTGAACCCTCACCCCGAGCATTAGAAGGCAAAGTCTTAACTGCTGGACCACCAGGGAAGTCCCGTGAAGAACTCTTTTTATGAATGAACTGATGGGTAGGAAAGTGGGTAAAGGATGTGAATTCATTCACATGAGGAAAAGCAAATACCAGGAAATGTGAGAAAGTAGTAAAGCAATAGGTACATAATAAAATTAGATACTATTTTTTTTGCTGTCAAATTAGCTATCAAATCTAGACAGTTTATTAAAAAGCAGAGACATCATTTTGCCAACAAAGGTCCATATAGTAAAAGCTACGGTCTTTCCAATAGTCATGTATGGATGTGAGAGCTGGACCATAAAGAAGGCTGAGCACTGAAGAATTGATGCTTTTGAACTGTGGTGTTAGAGAAGACTCTTGAGAATCCCTTGGACTGCAAGGAGATCCAACCAGTCAATTCTAAAGGGAATCAATGCTGAATATTCATTGGCAGGACTGATGTGGAAACTGAAGCTCCAGTCCTTTGGCCACCTGATGTGAAGAGCCGACTCATTGGAAAACACCCTGATGCTGGGAAAAATTGAAGGCAGGTGGAGAAGGGGACAACAGAGGGTGAGATGGTGGGATGGCATCACCGACTCGATGGGCATGAGTTTGAGCACCCAGGAGATGATGAAGGACAGGGAAGCCTGGTGTGCTGCAGTCTGTGGGGTCGAAAAGTTGGACACAACTGAGTGACTGAACAAAAACAACAGTTTTGGGGTGCATGTTGTTTCTGTTTGTTCCTGCAGAGTGTAGTTCTTGGTGCAAGTGTATGGCAAGGACTCTCATACACCTTTCAGAGGGAAGAAGATATATACTTTCTGCCAAACTGTTTGGCAGTTCTCCCAAAACCCTTAAAAGAATCCCCCTTAAAAGAATCCCTTCATTCTGGTTATTTTACTCCTAGGAATTTTTCCCAATGAAACAATTAAATCTGCCATCAAAAGATTTCTATGCAAGGATATTCATCACAATGTAATTTATAAAGATGAAAATTTGGAAGCAAGGTTAAATACTCAGTAATGGGGAGTGAGTCATTCACTGATGGAACCCTTAGGAGTGTTTCTGAAGGATGCTTAGTCACTAGGGCACTTCATGAGCTATGGGTAAATGAAGAAGGCAGGAGGGACGGTGGGTGAGTGCTGAAGAGGGAGCTGGACCTGTGACAAAGAGCCCGGGGCCAGAGTGAGGATGAGAGATGTGTTGGGGGATAGGCAGGTCTTCTCTTTTGTCAGAGGGGATACTGGGTACAAGGCACTGTCACGTAGGATCGATTTGGAGAACAGGAAGTTTTGGGTGGGCTGAACAAAGGAGTGCCCATGACCAGGAGGCGCTCACTCAGGGTTGTTGACCACCTCTCTGCCCTGGGGCCCAGGTTCCACTCCGGCCCTCCAGAGGCTTCCCCTCAGGGACTCTGCCCCCTTCCCACCCGCCCCACCAGTCCCTACCGCTGCATCTCACCCCCACCCCAATGGGGCTGCTTGCCCCTGCTCCATGCTCAGTGTGTCTGAGGCATGGAGTTCAACACCAAACAAAAAAATCTCAGTATATACAATTTTTAAAAAATCAAAATGTAAAAACTTTTAAAAGAGGGGTTGTAGTCTATAGGGGCTTCCCTGGTGGCTCAGACGGTGAAGAATCTGCTTGCAATGCAGGAGACCCAGGTTTGATCCCTGGGTTGGAAAGATCCCCTGGAGAAGGGAATGGCAACCCACTCCAGTGTTCTTGCCTAGAGAATTCCATGGACAGAGGAGCCTGGCGGGCTACAGTCTTTGGGGTCCCAAAGAGTCGGACTGAGTGACTCACACAGGCAGCTCCTGAAGGACTCCAGACAGTCATATCCGCCCCGGTCCAAGCAGCCCAGGTCCCTGTGGTTCAGTAACAGGCATGATGGGCACATGCCTGCCCCACTCAGCCCAGAAGATCCTGGGAGCAGCCTCCCATGCGCTCAGGAGCCAGTCCTCCGTGGTGTTCTGCTCTGGCCTCCCGGGTAGTCCTGGGCTCAAAGGAGGGACTTAGCCACCTCTGGTTCCATGCAGAAAGGGGGCGGCCAGGGGCAGCCCCTCTCCCACAGCTTGTCCCCCCTTGTCCCCTGAGCCTTAGTCCCCTAAGCCCTGTCAGGTGATGTCCTTTTCAGTCCTTGTCACTTTGATCACCCAGTTCCTGGGCCAGGTCAGGAAATGGACACTCCCATCAGGCTGACCACCCCCCACCCCGATTTCTCTACCCTCTGAGCCCCAATGCCAGTTCCTTCACCCAAGCTACCCACACTGACAGAGACCCAAGACTGGTCAGGGAGCTGATGCCCGCTACTGGCTCTCTGCTCTGGACCACACGCTCCTCGTCCACTGGCAGCTGATGATTGCAGGTCACTGCTCCCAGGGCTGGGGACTGGCCCTGGGGGCAGCCTGGGCCGAGATTCAGCCTTCCTTCTTTCTCAGGGATCTTAACTCTAGGGACAAGACTCTCAAAACCGGAACCAGGAGGAAGGGCAGATGGCTGGGTCCCCCACCCCCGAAGGGCACTGCGCACCAGGGCAGCCGGCCTCCCCTTCTGTTTGAGCAGAGATAAACGGGCCAGTGGCTGAAGGGCCCTTGAACTCCTGAACTCAGGAACCCGATCCCTGAGAGCTGAGAAGGGGGCAGGACAGGGCTCCCCCTCCTGTTTTTAAAGACATCTCCTTGGAAGAGGAAGGAAGGAAACAGCAGGTTCACCTGGCCCGCGTCCACCCCGGATAATGTAGCCCGAGGTGGGAAGGGTGAGCCTCAGGGAAGCCATTTTGGAAGCGGGCTCAGCCCCGGGGACCTTGCTGTGGCCAGGAGGAAGGGGCGGAGGAGCTGCCTGGGGGTGGCTGGGGTGCGGCTGGGAGAGACGGATTGGGAGAGGGTGGAGGAGGGTGCGAGGGTGCGGTGCGGTGGATAAGAGGGCAGCGGGAGGATCCGGGGGCGGGGAGACCCCATCGGTGGGGGCTGCCCTTATAAACATCAGGTATGGGTGGGTGTGACAGGCGGGGCCCTGCGGGTTTCGCTAGAGCCCCCTCCTTCTGTGCGCCTTTCCTGCGTGTTTTCACTGGTGGCGTCCACGTGTCTGGGGGTGTGATGCCCCTACACAGCGGGGCGCCTTCCCGCCGGAAGCCTGGCTGCTGTTTGCACTGACTGGGTGGCTGTGCGTTGCCTGAGGTGGCGGAGGGGGAGACCGACTTCCGTAGTGGACGGTCCATTAGAGGAGCCCCAGGACCACCGGTCCCTGGGTTTGCTGGTTCTGACCTCCGCCCCCTGGCTGTTTCCTGACTCTGATTCCTGGCTCCTGACCACAAGTGGGGCACATGGACAAGGTGGCCAGCCCCACACTGGTCTGTGGCTCACGGGAACGACACATGATAATAAAACCTGTAATACAGAGCTGATTTCTAAGCCTGTGAATAACAGGGCACCCTTACATCTTGTGGAAGCGGCTCGGAGGTTTCAGGTAACTTCTCCCAGGCCCTACTGCTTCTGAATGCTGGAGTTGGGGTTTGACACCCACCACACCCCGACCTGTCTGTCGTTAAACTGTATTCCCCACCACCTCACACCTGGGCACTGCAGGATCACCAGCCACAGGCAGGTGCTTTGCCCACAGCTTCCATGAAGCTTATTTAATCCTCAAAACATCCCTGCAATAGGTTTTGTTCTGATTGTTTCTTCTGATTATCATGAGGCTCGAGTGTGTAAGTAACTCACCCAGCCACACACATTGCTTAGGGTCCTTCTGCTGTTTCAGAGCGCACTCTTCAGTGACTCATGGATGCCCGGACCTGCCCTCTGATGGGAGGTGTGGTCCTTGGTTACTAAGGGGCTTGGCCCTCCAAGTCTGACCAGCATTCCTTGCTCTAAGCACGCCTGATACCTGCTCCTCCCCTCAGCGCCTTGAGAATCCCCGTTCCCCAAACATCCCCAGATGCCGCAGACCTCAGACCCATGTCCTCTGCATGCCCTCCCTCAAGTCCTGGGCAGAGGTAACTGTCCCTGTACCTCCCCCTGAGCCCTGTAGCCGTCCCCCCGACTATGGGCAGGACAGAAACATCTCTGAAGTTCTTTGAGAGTGGAGACTCTGCCTGAGGTCCCAGGGACAAGGAAGAATAACACCAGATAGATGTTCAGGAAATGGTTTTGAATTAGGCTGAATTGAGCTTTTAGATGTAAATTCTCCCTGCTTTTCTGATCTAATGCCTTTTAGGTTTGAGAATGTTGGCAATAGGGTGAGAAATTTTCACATGCCATATGGTCCCGATGGTAAACAGTAAGACAGGTTCAATTTTTAACTCCAGATTTTAACTCCCAGACTGTGTGCTATCAGCATATAGCTGGACATCTCAAGGCATCCACGGAGTTCAAAATCGGGGCTCATGCCCCACTCAGTGTGACCTGTGGAGGTGATGACAGGCCTCCCTGCAGGCCCAAGGACCCCTGGCCCAGGGCTGACGGGGCACCCGTGGGCGCCTGGCGGCCTGTCTCCTGGCCCCTGCTTCTCGGCGCCTCCAAAATGAGTCAGAGCATGTGCGGCGTGGGCTTGTGCGGGTGGCAGGGAGCCCAGAATTAGCTCAGCTGCTTCAGCAGGGCTGCAGTGGGGAGGGGGCAGCCATGCCAGGCGGGGGCGAAAGGTAGGCGGCCCGGAGCCACAGCGGGGGTCTCTCTTGGGGGGCCATCCCTGGCCTGGGAAGGGTAGGGGGAAGAAGACTGTCTGTACCTGGCATTCGCCCAGCTGAATGAGCAGGGGGTCCGAGCAGCAGGTTAGGTGCTGGTGTGACCCTGGCCCACCTGAGACAGAGCTGGGCCGAGTGGGCACAGCCGGGTCACCCCCGAGGTGCAGGTGGCAGACAGGAGAGGCATCAGCATGCTCGCTGTTGACCTTCAGCCCAGAGCCTCTGCCTGCCCGCAGCACACCTGGGTGGCCGAGCCTTCCTGAACCCACGCCTGTCCACCCCCTGACAGCCCGCCCTCCTCCAACTGCTGTCCTTGTTGTGTTGTTGCGTGGTGAAAGTCGCTCAGTCGTGTCCAGTTCTTTGAGACCCTATGGACTGTAACCCGCCAGGCTCCTCTGTCCGTGGGATTCTCCAGGCGAGAATACTGGGGTGGGTTGCCATTCCTGTCTCCATTTTGCAAATTACCTTTTTGTTCAAAGGAATGAGCGTGGTTAAGGTGACTACTTTAATAAATTGCCAAATGCTTTGATGTCCCTTGCACCTTGCCCATTCTCCCCAACCTCTGGCACAGGTGTGTGGTCCCAGACACTGGTGGGTGTCACTCCCAGCTACAGCAAAACAGGGGGTGGGGAGGGGCCTGGCACTTGTGTTACCATCAGATGAGTCAGCCAGGTGGAACTGTAAAGCATTTAATCACATGGGTGTCAGCGTTGTTCTCGAAAGAACATTTTTCCAGGACCTGGTATGCAGGATGGGCACACGCTGTTACGTCTGCGGTTTTCACATTGTCATGTGAGGTGCATGCGAGTTGAGCTATCGGTGTGCTTGGGGTTTCTGTGGTTTAATCATGTGAATTGAACAGTTTGGGGAAGAGAGCAAGGTGCAGGTTTTCAGGCTGGCCCAGCTTTGAGGCTCAGCAGGTAATTTCTGCCTTGGAGTGCCAGCCTGGCCTTGGGCACCAGCTGTTGGGTTCAGGAGGCCACGGGGGGCCACGGGCATCCTGTCCGGCAGAGGCTGGGCAGCTTCTGTTCCTGCAGTCGCCTCCCTCCTGACTCTGGCACTGATTTGGGCGTGATGTTGGACACACCTGGACCTCACACACTAAGGGGGCACAGTGTCAGCTGTGGGCATCCCAGGGCACGGACCACGTCTGGTCAGCTTCGTCCATTCAGTGCCCGACCTTGTGCTTTGTCCATGGAGAAGGCCCAGGCTCCTCAGTCAGTGCTGTGGGTTGGCACCCGGGGCCAAGCCTCGGGGGCATCTGTCACGCAAAGGGTCCCACAGTCTGGAGAAACCTCTCCATCTATACAACCATCTCTTTCTTCCTCCCTCCCTACTTGCTTCCTTTCTTGCCATACTCTTTGGCATGCGGTATCTTAGTTCCATGACCAGGGATTGAACCTGTGCCCCCTGCAGTGGAGGTTCAGAGTCTTAACCACTGGCCCGCCAGGGAGGTTCTCAGAACCATCTTTTTTTTTTTTTCATGGCACAGCTTGCACCCCACAGTCTTGTCTGGCCCCCCCCTTAACTGTGGCTTGAGTAGAGCCAGAATTACAGAGCCCCTTTGAAGGACCAGGCATCTGAGCTCAGAAAGCGTTAGGGATGTGCTGTGTTGGGAGCAGACTCACAGGCGTGGTGGGGCCCCCGCCTCTCAGATCCACACCCAGCCCAGGCACCTGGGCTTGTCCCACCAGGACCCCTTCCCACCAGGCCGCCTCCAGAACTCTGGGTGTAAACACCCCATAAGTGAGACCCCACTTGCGGAATCTTGGAGCAAGAATAGACCCAACTTCTGTATTTTCCAGATGTGAACACTGAAGCTGAGATGAGTGAGGAATTTGCAGCAGGCTAAATATTGGAAAAATTATTTGGAAAGAATTAAAACAAAAATCCCAGTCAAAGTTTATAATGCTCGGCCAGCAACATAGGTGTGACATTTGTCTCCTAGCTGCTCTGCACAAACACAGCTGTGTGAGCCTCGGTCCTGGAGGCTGGACGTGCACTGCTGTGTCCTCCCCTTCCTGGCAGCCATGTGGGGTTGAGGACAACTTCTCAACCTTTCTTGACAAGTGAACAGTTTCTTCGATTTTTCTGATTCTCTCTTTTCTGCAAGGTCACCGGAACCTGAGTTCTGATGGCCCCTCTTGCTGAGAGGTCATTGTGTGCACCCTTAAACAGTGGATCTGCATCACCCGATTCAGCCCTCCTGCCGACTCCTTGGGTGCCGGTACCAGCGCCACTTGGCAGCAGAGCAAACGTGTGCACTGGGGACGGGCCCTGGCCGGGGTCCCCTCTCAACAGGCCTGGGCCTGGAGACGCTAAGCGCACACTCTGACGGCGGGTGGGGCGGGAGGGAGGAACACCCTAACCCTACCTGACCTGCGTGGCTTCCGGGCTGCTCCTTGTTTGGGGAGAACTGTCATGGTGAGCCAGAGCTGACTGGTTCCAGGGGTCCTGGGAGTGGTGGTTTGGAAAACAAGGGACTTCTCAGGATGCATTCCAGAGAAAATAGCTGCTCTTCATAAAAAGCATGTGGGGGTGTCCTGCCCCAGGGTGGTCCTGCCCACCGCCTCTACCAGAGGTCTCTGAAATCTGCTCCCGTGGGTGGAGCCTCCGGAGGAGGGCATGGAGCCGAGGTGGGAGGTGGTGCCAGGCTCAGGAGGGAACAGCGTTCGCCCCAGTGTGATGTGGAGGAGAAAGGACAGACGACAAGACGGGCTTACTGCTGGTGGATGTTTAATTAAGCCAGAGGGTTGAGAACCTGCACAAAATGCATCCATTTCCTCCTTCCGGATTCAGTTACCCCTTTTGAAAGCTGCCTGAGCCCTGCTACCCATTCTCTTTCTTGCCGTCATCTCAGCCAGATCACTGCCCCTTTGTCATGCCCGCCCATGGGCTTTGGACCTGGGGACAGGTTCTGTGAGTTCACAGGTGGCGCAGAAACAGGATTCCCCTGGCCAAAAGGAAAGTGGGGAGAGCAGCTGGCCAGGTGCTCGGCGCGCTGGCAGATGGAGGATTCAGTGCCTGGCTGGGTTCTCCGGGAGGCCGGCTTAGCCTGGAGTCAGATTTCAAAGGGCCTTTGCAGGTCAGAGCTGGAATGTGCAGGGGAGGGGCGGCTCCCTTGTGCCAGGTCCCATTCGCTCCTGCCGCACAGCCTGACAGCTCATCTCATTGCATCTGGAGGCTTCCTGAGTGGTTTGGTGACAGTATGTTGTTGTTTAGTCACTAAGTCGTGTCCACCTCTTTGAGACCCCATGGACTATGTAGCCTGCCAGGCTCCTCTGTCCGTGGGATTTCCCAGGCAAGAATACTGGAGTGGGTTGCCCTTTCCTTCTCCAGGGTAACCAACCAGGGATTGAACCTGGCAGGTGCATTCTTTACTGCAGAGCCACCAGGGAAGTCCCTGATGACGGTTGCCCGGGTCCAGATAACATGGAAACAAATGAACCTCCTCCGGGACCCTTTATCTAAAGATCAGGACTGCGTTCTCAGACTTTAGGAAAGTCTTTTTATGAAAGTGAAAGTCGCTCAGTCATGTCCGACTCTTTGTGACTCCATGGACTATACAGTCCATGGAATTCTGCAGCCCAGAATACTGGAGTGGGTCCTTTCTCCAGGGGATCTTCCCAACCCAGGGATCAAACCCAGGTCTCCCGCATTGCAAGTGGACTCTTTACTAGCTGAGCTACCAGGGAACACTGCAGAGCTGTTACATGTAAATCAAAAGAAAAGTGAACCAAATAAAGAAAATAATTTCATGAACAAATAAGCTCCCCATGAGAAGCCCAGGGAATCTAATATCATAAGGGAAATACCGTGAGGAAAATTTAAGAGTTTGCTACTGCTGTCTAGGGCTCTGGAAAATATGAATTTTGTGGCATGCACAGAAACCTCATGCAGAAATTGCCTGACAGCTCTCTGCCAATCTCTTCTAAATCTTCGCCAGATAGCTCTCACAGGAGTGTCTGAGGAAGCAGAGTTTCTGAAACACTGATTCACTGTGTGATGCTTAAATTCAGGACATACTTGTCCAGCCTCTGCTGTTAGCATCTCCGTTAAGCTTTGAAACATAGCCTTGTTTAAAAGCTTGGAGCAAAGTTGGGGTGGTGGGCTTCCTCTGTGTAGACCTCTGAGCCTTTAGGATTCTTCTCTCTCTCTCTGTTAGTCTCTTAGTAATGTTCGACTCTGTGAGCCCGTGGACTGTAGCCCGCCAGGCTCTTCTCTCCATGGAATTCTCTAGGCAGGAATACTGGAGTGGGTAGCCAGTCCCTGCTCCAGGGGATCTTCCTGATCTGGGGATCCAGCCTGAATCTCCCATACTGCAGGCAGATTCTTTACCATCTGGGCCACCAGGACCCAGCCTTAGGATCCTTCTGGCGGGTCCTAAAAACAAATGTAGGGACTCAGTCCAGGCCGAGAGAAGACAGGCAAGGTGTAAGTGACATTCACTTCTGCACACACGACTTGTCCTGGAACTTGTGAGGTTCAGGTTACTTCTCAAGTGGATTCTGGACCTTGCTGCTCTGTTGATGGAGGCAGTGCTGGGAGTGGAGGCGGGGAGGGTCGTTGGATCTGGGAGCCACTCGACACCCGAGCCTTGGTCTGTGTCCGGGCGAGTGGCAGCTTAAGGAGGCAGGGAGGGTCACTGGATCTGGGAGCCCCTTGACGCCCGAGCCTTGGTCTGTGTCCGGGCAGGCGGCAGCTCGTGCCAGGGAAGGAGGGGCGGCTCTTTCAGGTATATTGTCTGCCTGATTGATAGCCACAGCAACAGGGTGAGTATGAGTTTGGGTTTTTATTTGGCTGGTAAAATCTTCCTGTTCCCTGATAAACTGTTAGGGCAGCAAGCCGTTGGCAGGCTGTGGATGGGAGAAGCCCTGCTGTCAGCTGGCAGGGTAGCCAGGGAAGACTGCCAGTCTCCCCCTACCCAGACCCCTGTTTGCAGTAAGGGGCAGGCATTTGCTCAGAAAATAACTTGTTGAGGGTTGACCTGGTCCTGTCCTTGCAGGAGTAATAGCGTGTGACCCATTTCTGCCCCAAAGCTGAGGATTTGAAATTGTCTAAATGAGACTCAAGGACTTCCCTGGCAGTCCAGTAGTTAAGACTTTGCTTTCTAACACAGGGGGTGCAGGTTCAATTCCTTGTTCGGGTGCTACGATCTCTCTTGCCTTGCAGCCACAAAACCAAAACATGATGCAAACAGTATTATAAAAATTCAGCAAAGGCTTTAAGAATGGTCCACATCAAAAAAAAAAAAAAAATCTTGAAAGGAGTAAATGAGAAGCTGACTCTTGAGTGTGACCTTGGAGCTCTCCAGCACATGTATTTGGGCTCCTCTGAGCTCTTGGTGGATTTCCTGGATGAGACGGTCCGCTTTGAATGAGGAAGGAGCATTGCCTGCTCCTGCTCTGGCCATGGCTGAGCTCAACCGGAAAAGCTCTGGGAGCGTGTCCTCGTACTCCAGCCTTCCAAACCGCAGGTCTCTACCTGGTGTCAGAGATGAGGACTGGCTTCATGCTCCCATGGGTTTATCTGAAAGTACCTTTTACTTCTGATGTCTTGCCAGATTTGCACAGGTGTTTAACAGGTGTTAAAGCACTGCATTTTCTGTTGGAAGAAAAACTCCCTCATCAGCCTTCTTTAGGTGGTCTTGGGGTAGGTGGTTCATTTTGCAGTTTTCTTCCACACAGCAGCCAGAGTCAGAATATGAAAAGACTCCCAGTCCCAGGCGGTGGAGTAGTAAATATTGAATTTACTATTTTTCCAACAATTTTGATGATTGATTTGATTTAGTTGCTTAGTTGTATTCAACTCTTGTGACCCCATGGACTGTCGCCTGCCAGGCTCCTCTGTCCATGGGATTTCCCAGGCAAGAATACTGGTGTAGGTTGCCATTTTCTTCTCCAGGAGATCTTCCCAACCCAGGGATTGAACCCGGGTCTCGTGCATTGCAGGCAGTCTCCTGAACTGCAGGTGGATTCTTTACTGACTGAGCCTCCAGGGAAGCCCCAATTTTTGGTACTGGGGAAAATATATGAAGCAAGTGTTTTCAGGAATGGTACGATACTGAGTGGTCTGTGATCAAATGAACGTGTGTGAGGCAAGCTCCACATCTTCCCTGGCTTGCTGTTGAGGAGAAACCAAGGCATAGTGGAGCAGAGACCAACAGAGAGCGGGGCAGAGGAAACAGAGGTCAGAATTTGGGGGTGCTGTAGCAGCTGGAATCTGTGGGACACAGTGTATTGGAGAGGAAGGTTCTGAGCAGAGACCTCAGAAACCTTCAAAGTGGTTGCCTAGAGTCTGACATAATACTGAATTGTGTTTACACAGGCCAGGGTTCTTGGAAGCTCAGCAGAGAACAATTACTCAGGAGCAAATAGTGAGCTAAACAAAGATTCTGGAGGTCACACAGTCTTGGGAGACTTAGCGCTCTGTCCTGCCAGACTGAGGCGCTCTTACTAAACACCGGAGATGACAGGAAGGTCGCACCTTAGGAACAGGGTTGCTTTAGTCTATAGAAAGGACCACGCGTAACCCGTAATGTTAATAACAAGACCTAGAAACAAGCCTCATTAGGATTAGGATGATGTACCAGTCAACCAGCTGTCTGCCAGAATAAAACTCAACACTATTTAAACTAAATGTTATTTACAATATCCAACATGCAATAAAAAATCGCAAGACATGTAAGCAATATGACTGATAGCAAAAAGAAAAAAGCTCATTAGATACACACTCATAGAAACATAATGAGTAAGCAGATAGGAATTTGAGTGAAGAAATGGAAATTTAAGAAACAACCAAATTGAAATTCTAGAACCAAAAAATATAGTATCTGAAATGAAAAATTCACCAGATGATTCCACAGCAGTTTGGGCTCTATAGAAGAAATATCAGTGAACTTTAAGGTAGATAAATAGTAACCATTCAGACTGAAATACAGAGTGAAAAAATTTTGAAAAAAAAATGAACAGAGCCTCAGTGCCATGTGAGAGATAATATCAAGTAATCTGACGTTTAATTGGAATTCTAGAAGGAGAGAGATTGGGGCAGAAAAAATTTTTGAAGAAGTATCATCAAATTTGATGAAAAAAAAATCTCAACACACAGATTTTAGAATTTCAAGTAACCCCAGGCAGGGTAAACCCAGAGAAAACCACACCAAGCACACCAAAATTGGGTTGCTGAAAACAAAGGTTTAAAAGCAGCCAGAAGGAAAAAGATGTACAGTTGACCCTTGAACAACATGGGTTGGGACTGTGTAGGTTCACTTATACATGGATATTTTTAAGTAGGAAACACTGTAGTACATGGTCTGTACTGGGTTGAATCCATGGATGCAGAGGAACCACAGATATGGAGGGATGCCTGTAAGTTATACGCAGATTAACCCCCGTGTCATTCAGAGGTCAAGTGTATTACATATAAGGTAACAAAAATAAGGATATAATTGACTTCTTACCCAAAACAATGCAAACTAGAAGATAATGGGATGCCGTCTTTAAAGTTCTGAAAAAAATTGTCTTTCAAAAATAAATGTAAAACAAATACATTTTCAGATTGACAGAAATTGAGAAAAAATTGTTCCTTGGAGACTATGAGTATAGGAATCATTAAAGGAGTCTTTAGCCTGTAGGGAAGTGCCACCAGATGTAAAATGGATCTGTATGAAGGAATGAAAAGTGCCAGAAATTAGAAATATGTGGTAAATATAAAATAATTTGTTTTTTCATTTTAAGTTTCTTTGAAAGACAATTGATGGTTTAAAGCAAAAATAAGCTATTTGAGCTTTCCTGGTGGTCTAGTGATTGAGAATCTGCCTGCCAGTGCAAGGCACATGGGTTTGATCCCTGGTCCCAGAAGATTTTATATGCCTAGGAGCAATGAAGCCTGTGCATCACTCTGCTAAAGCCTACACACCCTAGAGCCTGTGCTTGGCAACAAGAGAAGCCACCTCGGTGAGAAGCCTGTGCACCGCAATGAAGGGTGGCCCCCACCTGCCACTAGAGAACGCCCACTCACAGCAGTGAAGACCCAGCACAGCTAAAAAATGAAATAAAATAGTTTAAAAAGGCAGGCAGGAGAAATAAAAGGCAAGAAGTTTGGACAGAAAGGAAGAAGTGAAATGGTCTTGTTTGCAGAAGACCTAATTCTAAGTAATCTATACGAATGCCACTAGAACTAAGAAGTGAATCTAGCAAAATCACAGGATAGGTGGTAAGTATGCAAAAATTAATTATGGTTATTTGTCTAGTCAAGGCTATGGTTTTTCTTGTGGTCATGTATGGATGTGAGAGTTGGACTGTGAAGAAAGCTGAGCACCGAAGAATTGATGCTTTTGAACTGTGGTGTTGGAGAAGACTCTTGAGAGTCCCTTGGACTGCAAGGAGATCCAGCCAGTCCATTCCGAAGGAGATCAGCCCTGGGATTTCTTTGGAAGGAATGATGCTAAAGCTGAAACTCCAGTACTTTGGCCACCTCATGCGAAGAGTTGACTCATTGGAAAAGACTCTGATGCTGGGAGGGACTGGGGGCAGGAGGAGAAGGGGACGACAGAGGATGAGATGGCTGGATGGCATCACTGACTCGATGGACGTGAGTCTGAGTGAACTCTGGGAGTTGGTGATGGACAGGGAGGCCTGGCGTGCTGCGATTCATGGGGTCGCAAAGTCGGACACGACTGAGCGACTGATCTGATCTGATCTGATACTAGCCAGAGAAATTGGGAAATGAAATTTAAATATGTGTCATATTGTGCCAGCCCCCTGCTCAGAACCTTCTGATGGCTTCCTGCTTCACTCAAAATAAAATCCAAAGTCCTGTCCGAATGCTTCAAGGCCCTCCTGCTGTGCGCCCTCCTCCCCACCCAGCATGGCTCTGACCTCTCCCCAGCCTCCCCCACCACCTCCCCATGGCACACTGTCCCCTGCTTCCTTTGCATCTCGACTCTGTGATCACCTTCTCAGAAAAGGCCTCTCATCACCTGATATAAAAGCACTTCCCTTACTGTGCTTTGGGTTGTTTTTTTTTAAACTTTCATCCATCTGTTTATTTGTATCAGGTGTTACTGTGGCGTGTGGGATTTTCAATGCAGTGCATGGACTCTTAGGCTCCGGCACGTGGGCTCAGTAGTTGCGGTGTACAGGCTTGGTTGCCCCGAGACACATAGGACTTTAGTTCCCCGACCAGGCATGGAACCCGTGTCCCCTGCATTGCTAGGTGGATTCTTAACCACTGGGCCACCAGGGAAGTCCTCGCCTTGGGTTGTAAAGCCCTCACCACCGACATGTTGGATGTTTGTTGTCTCGCTCCCCATTAGACCATGAGAACAAGGACTCTGTCCTCTGTGGTTGTTCACAGAACAACCACAGCTGGATCAACCGTGCAGAACAACCGCGGCTGGATCTGCAGCACCTAGCGTGGTGCCTGAAGCTTAGTGAATATTTGTTTCATGAATGATTGAGAACAAAGTATAATGCTGATCGGGACGAGATACTGGAGGGTACTGCAGGGGACCCTCCGGTTATTGGAGGGTAACTGTACTGAAATGGCAGTTGTTGATTCAGGAGGCTCTTGAGTTCACTTTGATCTTTTTTAAAAACCTATGTAATTTTACCATGACAGAAACATTTCCGTTTAAAATCATGATGTCTTGCCAGGTCCTGAACAGGGCAGGGCACATCTGTAGGGCAGGGGTCCCCAACCTCTGGTATCTGATACTGGATGATCCGAGGTGGGGCTGATGGAATAATAATAGAAATAAAGTGCACAGTAAGTGTAACGCACTTGAATCATCCCAAAACCGCGCCCACCTGCACACATCCCTGTCCGTGGAAAAACTGTCTTCCACGAATCCAATCCCTGGTGCCACAAAGGTTGTGGACCGCTGCTCTCGGGCACCTCTTGTCTGCATGACACCACATCACTTACAGAGTACTCTCCTGGGCTTTGCCACACCAGACGGCACAGGGCCCGGGGTACAGAGGATATGACGGGGAGACAGAGGTTCAGGTATCTGCCTGCAGCTGCCGTGCAGATGAGCTGAAGCCAGGAGACTGGATTTCAACCCCACATTCCTTTCCACTGCACCCCATGATGGGAATCGGGCCCCATAATGGTTTTCACATGGTCCCTTGTGGGCAAGGCAGCCTGGGGTCTGATCTTCATGAGGATAAGCGTTCTGCTGTCTCTGTTCTATGCACATGAGGCAGCAGGTGGAGAAAAAACTTTCCAGATTTTTGAGTTCTGTTTTGGAGGCAGGATCTAGGGGAATGGGGACCAGGGCCAGACCAACATCAGTCAGGCCTCAGGTGTTTTATTGTATAAAATGGCACAGGAAGGGCCCTACCGGCCCTGGGGCGGAGTGAGGGCTCCACAGACCCCTCCTGAGGACTCTGGAATGTGCATTGGCTTCAGCTACGAGGAGGAGAGGCCTGGAGGGGCCCCGCTCTTGTCACACATGCCACTTTGAGCTGCAGGGAGGCCGGTTGCTACTGCTGCTGCTAAGTCGCATCAGGGAGACCAGTGGGGAGACATAAATTCTTCTCTGATTGAAGTTTGTGTTAGTAAACAAGATCAATGGCACACGAAAGGCTGGGCATCCACGTGCAGTCAACCAGCCACTGGATCCTCAGAATGGATGAGAACAATGCCTCTTCCACCTTCCCGGATGAAGAAGCAGGCAGAGAATGATCCTGTGGATGTCTGAGGCTATTCCCATGGTAGATAGAAGGTCTGGCATTAGATCTTGGGTCTTGGGCTTGAACTCCAGGTCAAGTGCTCTCTGGGGGAATTCCTGGTGGTCCGGTAGTTATGTAAGACTCTGAGCTTCCACTGCAGGGGCTCCAGGTTTGATCCCTGCTTAGGGAGCTAATTTAAATACGTGTTCTCCAAGACAGCTGCAAATCTCCATGGGGAGTGAGTGGGACGGAGAGTGATGTGTGAGAGCTCTAATACCATAATCATGAGGAAGCAGCTTCCCAGGGACTGCTCTGGAGGAAAGATGAATGAGGTGGCCCCAAGTGGGGACAGGGCTGGACTGAACTCGTGTGGGTGTGTGTGAAGGAGTGGGCACAGCAGCTCTTCCTCTTGTGTGTTTGGTACCTGCCTTCTCCCTGTGTGTGACTGTCTCCTGGGGATTGTTTCACTTATCCTCCCTGGGTGTGAGGCTCTGACCCCACAGGGAGGATGTTGGGAACTCAGGGTATCGCTGACAGCAGCAGGTTGAAGGCAGCTCCGGGCTCCCCTGCAGGAGGCTGGGGCTCCGTGTTCTGCAGACGTCATTCTGGGGGTCAGACATTGGCCAGGGGAGCGCCACGCAGGGAAGCAGGACTGATGGTTGCAATAGCATTTCTGATCGCAGGACCACATGCCTCTGTGTGTGTGTGTGTGTGTGTACCTGTGTGTGTCTGTATGTGTCTTTGTGTAGAGATAATGCTGGAAAAAATGTTTTTGTGTTTTTTTTCCTAACTCAGTGATGCATCAGAAATAAAAACCACTACTAAGATCCACTTGCAGAATAACTGCAGGGTGAGGCATGTTAAGAAGCCTTAGCTCATCCTCAATGCTCAGACTTAATGAGAATACAAATGTTTTTCATCAAAAGTATATTGTTGCTTTAGGGGAAAAAAAATCTGTTCCTGCGTTTGAGCATTTGCAGTGGTGTAAACTTGTCTCTCGCCCATGAGCCTGTGGAGCTGTGGCCTCTTCCCACAGGTGCAGTTGTTTGACACAGTGAAGCCTCTTGTTGTTGTTTAGTAACCAAGTCATGTCTGCTCTTTGTAACCTCATAGACTGTAGCCCTGAAGAAGGCCATGGCACCCCACTCCAGTACTCTTGCCTGGAAAATCCCATGGATGGAGGAGCCTGGTAGGCTGCAGTCCACGGGGTCGCTAAGAGTCAGACACGACTAAGCGACTTCACTTTCACTTTTCACTTTCATGCGTTGGAGAAGGAAATAGCAACCCACTCCAGTGTTCTTGCCTGGAGAATCCCAGGGACAGGGGAGCCTGGTGGGCTGCCGTCTATGGGGTCGCACAGAGTCGGACATGACTGAAGCGACTTAGCAGCAGCAGACTGTAGCCCACCAGGCTTCTCTGTCCATGGGGTTTCCCAGGCGAGAATACTGTTGGCATCTAGCTTGGTATCATCTGTAACTCCTAGTGAGTTCCTAGCCACAATCATGGTAGTAACATTTGTTGTTGTTCAGTCTCTCAGTTGTGTCCGACCTTTCGTGACCCCGTGGACTAGAGCATGCCAGGCTTCCCTGTCCACTAACTCCCGGAGTTTGTTCAAAGTCATGTCCATTGAGTTGGTGATGCCATCCAGCAGTCTCGTCCTCAGTTGCCCTCTTCTCTTGCCCTCAGTTTTCCCAGCATCAGAGTCTTTTCCAGTGAGTTGACGCAAATATACGTTTGCAATGCTGTCAGTGCTTTGTGTTTAATGCCAGAAGGGCAAAAGGAACCAGCTCTGGGCTCATGCAGCAGCTTGGCTGAACCTCACAGTCATCATGCTCAGTGAAAGAGGCCAGCCTCAAAATGTTACGTACTGTGCCGTTCCATTTTTGTGACATTCTCAAAAAGACAGGAGCGCAGTGGGAGAGAACAGATCAGTGGTTGCCAGGGGCTGGGGGGTGGGAGGGGTGGATGGTGGAGCAGTGTGGGAGGGTTTTCAGGGTGATGGAGCAGTTCTGTGTCCTGGCAGTGGCTGCATGAATCTAGGCAGGTGTCAAAACTCAGGGGACCGTGCATCAGAAAAATGTCAGATTTACTGGATGAGAATTTTAAAATAATTTCAGAGGGTTTTCCAGTCCCTGAGGACAGGTTCGAGTCCTCTCTGCTCCTGGAAGTAATTACCTCTGTACTGAGAGGTTTAGGAAGATTCCCCAACCCAGGCTCACTTCCGCATCCCTGGTGTCCTTTGGCTGATGGTTGTCAGGATGCATGAAAGGTCACAATCTGATATTCTCTCTTCTATGACATATCGTGGAGGGACTTCCCTGGCGGTCCATCAGTTAAGATTCCGAGCTTCCAGTGCAGGGGATGTGGGTTTGATCCCTGGGAGGGGCTTTCCTGGTGACTCAGATGGTAAAGACTCTGTCTGCAATGCAGGAGACCAGGGTTCAATCCCTGGTCAGGAAGATCCCCTGGAAAAGGGAATGGCTACCCACTCCAGTATTCTTGCCTGGAGAATCCCCATGGACAGAAGAGCCTGGTGGGCTACAGTCCATGGGGTCCAAATAGTCAGACATAGCTGAGCGACTAACACTTTCACTTGGGGGACTAAAATCCCACATGCTGCCCAGTGTGTCCAAAGAAAAAAATGTCGTAGTGTTTGCACCTCTGCTTCAGACCTGCCCCTTGGAATACATTTAGGATGCACATTTAAGTGATTTTTTTTTTTTTTTTGCCACTTTCAAGATTTCCTTTTGTGTGAGTATTTATATGAATGTTTATATGATTGTGTGAAAGTCACTCAGTCGTGTCCGACACTTTGTGACCCCATGGACTATATAGTCCGTGGAATTCTCCATGCCAGAATACTGGAGTGGGTAGCCTTTCCCTTCTCCAGGGGATCTTCCCAACCCAAGGATCGAACCCAGGTCTCCCGCATTGTGGGTGGATTCTTTACCAGCTGAGCCACAACGGAAGCCCAAGAATACTGGAGTGGGTGGCCTATCCCTTCTCCAGCGGATCTTCCTGACCCAGGAATCGAACCGGGGTCTCCTGCATTGCAGGCAGATTCTTTACCAACTGAGCTATATATGATTGTAAGCGATTCTATGAAACTGATAAATTGAAAACAGTGATTCCTTTTCAGCTGTTAGTTTATTCCTTTGAAATCTTTTCTCCTTTGGAAACATGTCCAGAAGGGTGAACCACCTTCACGTCTCTCTCCCCAGCAAAGCCAAGTCTCCTGTCTTGAACAGACTCCACCATCCACGCATTTGCCTGAATTGAAACCCGGGGTCCATCTCTGTCATCTCTTTCACGCCCTTCATTAGGCACCGTACTTTGTATATTCTGTCTCCTAAACAGCCCTGCAATCTACCCCTTTCCTTTCCACCCAACTCACCACCCTTTAGCTGAGATCTTTCTGATACTCAAATTCATTCAGCTCATTCTCCTGCTGAACACCTTGTCAAGCTCTCATTCCCTTTACCATTTAATTTACTTACTCATTTTTGGCCCTGCTGGGTCTTCACTGCTGCATGGGCTTTTCCCCTAGTTGCAGAGAGTGAGGGCTGCTCTCTCATTGCAGCCTGTCAGCTTCCCACTTCAGTGGCTTCTCTTGCTGGAGCACTGGCTCTGGGCAGGGCATGTGGGCTTCAGTTGCTGGGTGACAGGGGTTCAGCAGTTGCTGCTCCCGTCTCCAGAGCACAGGCTCAGCAGTTGTGGCGCATGGCTCAGGGGGTTAGTTTTCCGAGGCATGTGGGATCTTCCCGGATCAGGGATTGAACTCGTATCTCCTGCATTGGCCAGCGGATCCTTTTACCGCCACCAGGGAAGCGCCTCTCTCAATATCTTTAGAACAGAGTCCGAACACCTTGACATGGCTTCATATCCTTGAACCATGTAACTCTTCTCTGCTTGTTTGTCAGGCTTAGTCTCTGTATCCACCCACCCCCAGTCCAGCACTCAGCACTTGCAGAATCCTGCTCCCTGCCCTTGGAGTCATGCCCCGCGCTCCTGGCCACACACAGTATTTGTGTGGCAGGGTTTCCATCCACCTGTGCATCCTCAACCTGCATGTTACGTTCTTCTGGGCTGAGTGTCTCTCCTTCCCTCCTGAGAATGGCCCACTCTTCTGTCCTGGCCCCTGCCACGCTGTGCCATCATCGTCCCCAGGTTGTTGCAGACAGTGGTCTCTCTGTGCCGTCACTGTTGTGTCCTGGCACTGCGCACAGCCTCACGCTGGAAGGTGCTCAGGGAAAACTTGATGATGAAGGGCCAGCGTCATCTGTAAAATCCCAGAGCCAGAGACCAGCAGGAACGTGATGACCTTGGGGTGCCAGTCCCTGCCTTCTGATTTGCCTACAGTCTGAGCAGGGAAATAATAACCTTTTAAATACTTGAATAATGGTACATAAACTCCAGATGCCCCTGAGGGAGAGGATGGGAGCTGGAGGGGTTGAGAAAATTGCACAGAGCTCCCCTTGGCAGGAAGTTTCTTTTTTTTTTTTTTTACAGATTTTTTATTTAGCTACACTGGGTCTTCATTGCTTCTCGAGGGCTTTCTCTAGTTGCGGAGAGGGGGCATTATTCTCTAGTTTCGGTGCGTGGCCTCTCAGTGTGGTGACTTCTCTTATTGTGGAGCACAGGCTCTAGGCACATGGGCTTCAGTAGCTGCGGTTCACAGGCTCTGGAGCACAGGCTCAGTCGTAGTGGTCCCGTGGCACGTGGGATCTTCCACACCAGGAGTCGAGCCTGTGTCCTCTGCACTGGCAGGCGGATTCTTTACCCCCAGTCCAGCAGAGGGGAGCCCCTCTGCAGGAAGTTTTGCCTTACTCCTTTGGCAGCATGTCGCCTATCTGTCTATCCTCTCACAGTGCACAGGCCACTGCCCACTCACCAAGCTGAGCCGCGCGCCCACCCCACTCCCTCTGTGGGTGATGTCAGCTGGCCCGGAGGCTTGTGTCACATTCCAGGGAGGACCTCACCTACTGCTGCGTCACCTGGCCACAACGCCCAGCAGCACTGTCACGCGGCTCTCACGTGGTGGGCCTGAGCTGTCGCTCCCCTGCTCTAGCTGACGCTGAAACGCCTCCCAGCTGGGCCTCTGTGTCCATCCCCTACCGTGTGGTCCTGCGGCCAGATCATCTACAGCAGGGATCCCCAAACTCTGGGATCTAATGTCTGATGATCTGAGTGGCGCTGATGTAATAATAATAGAAATAAAGTGCACGATGACTACAATGCATTTGAATCATCCCCAAATCACCGCCCTCCCCACCCCGCCAGGTCTGTGGAAAAACTGTCTTCGATGCAACTGGTCCCTGTTGCCAAGAAGGTTGGAGTTGGGGGTGTCCACTCCTTCCTCCTCCTTCCTACTCCTCTTTCTTTCCCCCAGCACCTAAAAAAGATGGCTGTCCACTTGGAAAACATGGTGTCTTGAGTCCAAGTTTGGGCTTTGTGTTGCTGGTTGGAACCTAAGATGCTGAAGGCGGCCCTCACCTGGGGTTTGCCCCGCAGCCCTAGCTGGGAGCACCTGTGTCCTGCTCAGACCCTAAACCCGGGCGGCTGGGGGACTGGGGGAGCTCTCTGCCCCATCATGTCTCTGTGGTCCTCACCTTCCCTTGCTCAGACCTTAGACGTGGGTGGCTAGGGGACTCGGGGGGCTCTGTGCCCCATCAGGTCTCTGTGGTCTTCTGCCTTCCCCTGCTCAGACCCTAGGCCTGGGTGGCTGGGGGACTGGGGGAGCTCTCTGCCCCATCAGGTCTCTGTGGTCCTCTGCCTTCCCCTGCTCAGACCCTAGACCCGGGCGGCTGGGGGACTGGGGGAGCTCTCTGCCCCATCATGTCTCTGTGGTCCTCACCTTCCCTTGCTCAGACCTTAGACGTGGGTGGCTAGGGGACTCGGGGGGCTCTCTGCCCCATCAGGTCTCTGTGGTCTTCTGCCTTCCCCTGCTCAGACCCTAGGCCTGGGTGGCTGGGGGACTGGGGGAGCTCTCTGCCCCATCAGGTCTCTGTGGTCCTCTGCCTTCCCCTGCTCAGACCCTAGACCCGGGTGGCTGGGGGACTGGGGGAAGCTCTCTGCCCCATTAGGTCTCTGTGGTCCTCCGCCTTCCCCTGCTCAGACCCTAGACCTGGGTGGCTGGGGGACTGCGGGAAGCTCTCTGCCCCATCAGGTCTCTGTGGTCCTCCGCCTTCCCTTGTTGGGCAGGGGAGGGGTGTGCCTTGTACCCGGGACTGACTCTGCTGTCTCTGAAGTCGTGTCCGGCCAGCCTGGTCAAGGATGGTTTGCCCTGCATCCCACAGCCATCCAGACTGCCACAGAGAGGGATCCTGGAGCGCTGACAGGCTCTGCTGACTTCACAGTCTTGCCAGGCCAAGGGCCTACCCGCTCTTGTTTGAAGCCTCGTCTGATTTCCTGATTAAAGCAGACCACCAGGAACACGGAAGTCTCATGGTCTCAGCGTATGGGCACTGCCTGTGTGGCCCAGCCCCTCCTTTGCCCTGGCTCCCCACTGACCAACCAGTGTGGCACATGGACAGGTCACTGGCTTTTCTGGGCCTTTTCCCTCATCTCTTTAATGAGGAATTTGCATGAGGTGGTGATCACTGGTTCTCTCCAGAAGTTTGATTTAATAAAGTTACTGTTATACCTACTGGGAGTTAGTGTCCGGGCCGGTAGATGAGGCGTGCACATCCACTTTCCTCCCTCACTGGGTCCCAGAGAAATGATAGACAATGAGGTGGGAAAAAAGAAGCAAGTGACAATACCCTCAGCAAACCAGAAACGCGGAGGAGTCCCTGGAAGGTAAGAAAGGAATGGGTTGCCAAGAAAACCAGAGCAGAGGATGCAGCAGCTCAAGACCCTGGAGAGAGACGTGAGTGAGTTTTTCATGGAGCCCTGGAGAAGCTCCAAGCTCCTTAAACACAAAGAATGAGAACTGCAACTGCCTGGAGCAGCTGCCCCGCCTCCAGGAATCCCCAGCGACACTTATGCAGAGCAGAGTAGCCCAGAGCAGATCTTGCCTCCAGGATGAAACCGAGTGTTCTCTGAAGAAGGTGGCCAGACTGCCTGGACAGTTCCTGGCGATGGTGCTGGGCTCTGAGGTAACCTGAGACCTCAGAACAGGCAGAGAGATGATGCTCTCCAGGCTTCCCAGGTGATGCTTGTGGTAAAGATCTCACCTGCCAGTGCAGGAGATGTAAGACATGCGGGTTTGATCCCTAGGTCAGGAAGATCCCCTGGAGGAGGGCATGGCAACCCACTACAGTATTCTTGCCTGGAGAATCCCATGGACAGGGGAGCCTGGCGGACTGCAGTCCATAGGATCGCAAAGAGTTGAGCATGACTGAAGCTACTTAGCACACACGCACAGGAGTGAAAGATATCATGTGCTTTGCACCCAGAATAAAGTTTTCTTATTTTCAGCAGCCATGAATGAGGGTCCCAGGCTGCCAGCCTCCTTCTCACCTACCCAGCCACCCATCGAAAGGAGAGGCCTGAGGGAAATAAATTCTAGCCAAACTTCAGAATTTTAAGAAACATATTGCTAAGCTTCTGGAGAGAAGAAACATCCTACCAAAAAGAACAGAATCAAACTGGCAGCAGACTTCTCCTCAGCCCCACTGGTGGTGCTGTATCTGCCATGTTTGAGGGAGATAAACTCCAACTGAGAAAGCTACTCCTAGCCACATTATTAATCAAGTGTGAAGATCCATAAGGATATTTCTGTGCCTTGAGAAACTCAGAAATTCACCTTTACATCCCATATGGGGGAGAAAAAGAAGTCAAAGAGGTCCTCCAGATAAAGCAAAAGAAAAAGAAACAATCTAATAACAAAAACAGAGATTGCTTGGTGGGCAAGAAACAGTGGCAGTGATCCAGAAGAAGGGAAGATACCTGGAGAAAAGTGGAAATGCTTTAATAGACCCTGACTTTTTAAAAAGTTAATTAATTAATTTATGACTCTGCTAGGTCTTTGTTGCCTCAAAGGCTTTCTCTAGTTGTGGCAAATGAGGGCTACTTTCTAGCTGTGGTCCTCGGGGCTTCTCATTGCAGTGGTTTCTCCTGTTGCAGAGCATGGGCTCTAGGCAAGAGGAGTTGGTGGTTGTGGAGCACGGACTTAGTTGCCTCACGACACATGGAATCTTTCCAGACCGGGGATTGAATCCACATTCCCTACATTGGCATTCAGATTCTTAACCACTAGACCACCAGGGAAGTCCAAATAGACCCTGACTGTTGGTGGTTCTTGGACTGCAAGGAGATAAAACCAGTGAATCCTAAAGAAAATCGGCCCTGTATATTCATTGGAAGGACTGATGCTGAATCTGAAGCTCCAGTACTTTGGCCACCTGATGCTATGCGCCGACTCATTGGAAAAGACTCTGACGCTGGGAAGGATTGAAGGCAAAAGGAGAAAGGGGTGGCGGAGGATGAGATAGCATCACCGACTCAATGGACATGAGTTTGAGTGAACTCTGGAAAATAGTGAAGGAAGGACAGGGAAGTCTGGGGTGCTGCAGTCCATGGGGTTGCAGAGTCAGACACAACTTAGCCACTGAACAACAACAACAGTTGCAAATTCTCAGGTCCAGTGGAGAGGTCTCCTTTCTAGTGGACTGATCACGCCATTTGCTGTCCAGCGAGTGGTCCTTTGGCATTGCCCTCCCAGCCCTCGCAGTCCTGGCTGTGGGCTCTCCCATCGTCCCCTCCTCACCAGGTGCTGCTGTTTCTACCTCTGCGGCGTGTTCCCAGCTCCCCTGGGAGGAGGAGGTGGTGTTGACACAAGTGAGGGAGTGGGAAGAGCTGGGCGTGGTTTGGGAAAGGAGCATGCCCACGGCTTCTTAAGCCGGCTGCACTTCGTCACTCGGGGAGCTTTAACATGCCTGATGCCCACACCCATTCCTGGCTGATTGCATCAGAATTCCTGGGGATGGCGCCCAGTGACTGCTGTGTAGCCCCTGGGAGGTCAGGTGAATTCAGATGGAAGTGAGGATTCAGAGCCTTCACTAGGCTCCTGTGGGGCTTCCGCAGTGAAAGACAAGCTGTGTACACTGAGAAGATCAGAAATAGGCCCTAGAGATGTTTTTCTTTTTAATTATCCTTACATTTACATGAGTAATTAAAAATAAAAAGTAAACACAGTAGCATATAGAGTAAAAAGCTATTATCCATCCCCCAGAGATAAGCCAGTATGTGTCTCTCCAGGTCTTTTCTGTGCATTCACCCAACTAGAGCTCGTCTGCACTCTGACTGAGGAGAGATTCGTGGTGCTGCCACAGGTCCCATTTCCAGGTGTCGGGGGTGGGGGCAGCAGGTTCCCTGGTCCCAGCCACCTGCTGGCCCAGGAGCTGGGATCATAGTGGGAGAGAAGGTCCTTGGAGATCTTTTCAGCAGCTCCTTTCCCTCCCCGCACCCCGCCCCACCCTGTGCGCCTGGAGGTGGTGGGGGGCACCTGGGAACGGCCTCTCTGGACGGATGGCTCTCCTGCCAGGGCTGTGGCCAGCGTGAGGGCTGCACAAGAGGAACCTGGCCCAAGGGGTCCCCAAGAGCGTGTTGACCTACAGTCAGGAGGTGGGCACAGGCCAAGGGCAGTGTTGCTGGAGGGAGGTGGGAAGGGGGGGCGGGGCGACACCACCGGAGGACCCTGGCCCCAGTTGGACTGGACCTGTCCTTGGAGGCCCTTTGTCCAGGCCCAGGCCAGGTGTGCACACGGCTTCCCCATAGGCCTGTGGGCCTCTGCTAGCCAGCAAGTAGAGGCCCTTCCTTGTGGAAAGGACTCTACCCTGAGGTCCCTGGGTTGCACTGGAGTGTTTGATGCTAAAAGGGATGGGCTATTTAGCTGCTATTTCCAAGAGCCTGGAAAAACTATGGCCGAGATGCAGGGAGGTGGTAGGAGCAGGGTGGTTTCTGCTTCACTCTGAGGAGGCCAGCTTGTCTGTAACTGGTTCTACATATATATGTATATGTGTATTTACACATATATATGTGTGTGTGTGTATATATATATAATATATACATGTTTCAGATGAAAGCATGTAATATACACATTGTATATATACATACACACATGCATGCATTATTGGGGTTTACATTTTTTGCAAATTTAGATCATACTACATTTGCATGTTTTTCTACAGATCTTTATTGACATTTCATATTTTATAAATACTTCCAAGTCAGTAAATGGATCTACTTCATTTCTTTTAATCACTCTTTAGTATTCTAAGTAGTTAACTATTCCCAAATCAAGTGTTTATGATACAATTTTTTAATTAAATTTTTCTTTTGTTTAGTGATAAACAATGTGATAGTTTCAGGTGAACAGCTAAGGAACTCAGCCCTTCCTATACATGTATCTATTCTCCCCCAAACTCCTCTCCCATCAAGGCTGCCACATAACATTGAGCAGAGTTCCCAGTGTTATACAGTAGGTCCTTGTTATCCATTTTAAATATAGTAGTGTGTACATTGATATGACTAAGTTTTTAATACAAATTTGGCTACAGGGAATATATTTGCTCATTTATCTATTTGTTTCTATAGAACAAATTCCCATAAGTATAATTGCTGTGTCATAGGATGAAAACATTTAAGATTTTCATAGAAACTGCTAAATGGTGCCAAATGGCTGTCCAACAAAGTTGGGCCATGTTTAAACTACCAGCAGCATATGGGTATGCCCATTTCTCACACCCTGCCAAAGATGAATAGCACTTGCCTTTTAAAATTTCCAGGTGTCTGATTGTTGCGTTTGGTTATCAGTGGGGATTTTTTCTATGCTTACTGGCTATTTCTTACTGTGTGAATTGTTTTTTCCATATCCTTTGCCCACTTTTTAATGGAATGTTTGTATTTTCTGTATTGCTTTATAAGAGTTCTTTATAAATCAAGAATATATATTTCCTGTCTTATGTATATTGCATGTATTTTTTCTTAGGATAACTCAAGTCTTCAGCTTTATTGAAAGCTTTCACAGTGTAGAAAAGGTTTGGAAGAGATGAAATAAGAAGCCACCTTCTTTTAGGATTGGAAAAAAAAAAAAATAACAAAAGGGCTTATCATTCACATACAACTTTTCAAATAGGGTTTAACTTTACCAATTAAAAAAAAAAAATCCAGGAGTCCCATTGTTGTAATTACTAGCTGGCTTTTGCTTTGCTTCTCCTCCTACTTTTAAAATACTTGAGATATAATTCACATATCCCCACATATTTTTCACCACCACAGTCTAATTCCAGAACGTTTTCTTTGCCTCAAAAAGAAACTGCAGTCCATTAGTAGTCTCCTTTAAACATTCGGTGAAATATGCCAGTGAAGCCTTCTGGACCTGGGCTTTTCTTTGTGGACAGTTTCAAAATTCCTAATTCAATCTTTTTAGTCATAATCAATCAATTAAAATTTTCTTCCTGATTCAGTTTGGTAGTTTGTTTCTTTCTAGGAGTGTGTCTGTGTCATCTAGGTTATCTAGTTTGTTGACATCCGGTTGTTCATAAAATTCCTTTATAATCATTTTTCCTTCTGTACAGTCAGCAGTGATGGTCCCTCTTTCCTTCTTGATTTTAGTAATTTGAGTCTTTTCATTTCTCTTGGTCAGTTCAGCTAAAGGTTTGTCAATTGTGTCGATCTTGTCAAAGAACCGACTTTTGGTTTTGTTGATTTTCTCCATTGTTTTTCTGTTCTCAGTTTCATTCATTTCTTCTCTAATCTTTATCATTTTCCCCCTTCTGTTGCCTTCAGTTTCGCTTGCTTTTTTAAAAAGATATCTAACGTAGAATGTTTCAAACGTAGAATGTTTCAGCGTTCAAAAATTTAAGATCATGATGTCCAGTCCCATCACTCTATGGCAAATATAAAGGGAAAAAGGAGAAGTGACAGGTTTTATTTTCTTGGACTCCAAAATCACTGTGGATGGTGACTGCAGCCATGGAATTAAAAGATACTTGCTCCTTGGAAGGAAAGTATGACAAATCTAGATAGCATATTAAAAAGCAGAGACATCACTTTGTCAACAAAGGTCTGTATAGTCAAAGCTATGGTTTTTCCAGTAGTCATGTATAGATGTGAGAGTTGGACCATGATATGAAGGCTGAGCACTGAAGAATGGATGCTTTTGAATTATGGTGCTGGAGAAAACTCTTGAGAGTCCCTTGGACAGTGAGATTAAATCAGTCAATCCTGAAGGGAATCAACCCTGAGTATTCATTGGCAGGACGGGGGCTGAAGCAGCTTCCCACCAGTTACCTGCTTCACACATAATCGTGTGCGCGAGTCACTGCTACTTTCTCAGTCAGTCCCGCCTTTCCCTTCCCCCTGCGTGTTCCAGCGTACCATTAAAGTCCCTTGTCATTTCTTTACCTCCTTTAGGTTTTATTTTCTTAGTAGTTGCCCTTGGCAATTTAAATTTATAACAATCTAGGACAGATTAATTCCAATGTAATTTAATAGTATATTGACAGTTTGCTCTTTTATAATTCCATCTCCTCACCCCTATTCAGTTGTCTTGCAAATGGTATCTTCACACACCATGTGCCCATTAACACAGAGTTGTGGTTATTGCTTTATACAACTGTCTTTTAAATAGAAGGAAAAAAGAGTTACAATACATTTCTGTTGTTATAAATGACTTTTATATTTACCTATGTAATTGCCTTTACTGGTGCTCACTTATTTTGTGTGGTTTTGAGTTACCATCTAGTGCCCATTAGTATTTCCTGTAGGGCAGGTTTGCTAGTGTTTACCAGAGTATGTCTTAATTTGTCTTATTTTTTTCCCCTTCGTTTTTAGCAATTGAGGTGAAATTTATATAACATAAAATTAACCATTTTAAAGTGAACAGTTCAGAGGCATCAGTACACTCACCACCTCTCTCTACTTTCAAAGCATTTTTTTTTCACTCCCAATGGATATTCTGTACCTGTTAAGCAGTCATCCCCATTCTTTCATTGTTTTTTTTTGTTTGTTTTCAAATACTGTTTCTGCTTTTTTTTTTTTTGACTGTGCTGGGTCTTTGTTGCAGTGCGTGGGCTCTTCACTGTGGCCCTTCACTGCAGGATGTGGGCCTAGTTGCCCCACAGCATGTGGGTTCTTAGTTCCCTTCCAGGGATTGAACCCACGTCCCTGCGTTGGAAGGTGGATTCTTAAACGCTGGACCACCAGGGAAGTGCCCCCATTCTTTCATTGTTGTAGAAAAGTTTGCTGGATCTAGTGGTGTTCATCCATAGTCTCGTTCTTTTTAAAAAATTTTTATTTTTTTCAATGATGAAACTATGAAGACACATTTACAGGAGACTTGGAAAATACAGAACAGAGTTACATATAGTTCCACTATAACAATTATTTTTTAAGTAGATAAATTAAGATTTTTAGTTGTAGTTTCAATATCAAACTCTGAAAAATTAATAGGATGAATATACAGAGAAGTAGAAGAATATAGTAGACCTGAAAAGCTCTATGAACCAATTCAGTATAACTAAGATTTATACAATTTTCGCACAATGATAGGATACGAATTCTATTCAAGTTCCCATAGCACAGTCTTTTGCTTTTAGCAGGTTGAATAGTTCACCCCACTGCTTTCTGGCCTTGTGACTTATGATGAGAAATCAGCCATTAATCTTATCTTGGTGCTCAGTCTCTCGGTCGTGTCCAACTCTTTAGGACCCCATTGACTGTACTCAGCCAGGCTCCTCTGCCCATGGAATTTTCCAGGCAAGAATACTGGAATGGGGTGCCATTTCCTTCTCCAGGGGATCTTCTCAGCCCAGGGATCAAACCTTCTTGTGTCTCCTACATTGGCAGGTGGTTTCTTTACCACTAAAGCCACTTGGGAAGCCCATTAATCTTACTGAGGACCCCTTATAGGATATGAGTTCTTTCAAGATTTTCCCTTGTCTTGGGCAGTTTGATTATGATGTGTTGTAGTATGGATCCTTTGAGTTTATCCTACTTGGAGTTTGTTGAACTTCTTAGATGTATAGATCAGTTTAGTCGCTCAGTCATGTCCGACTCTTTGCGACCCCATGAATCGCAGCACACCAGGCCTCCCTGTCCATCACCAACTCCCAGAGTTCACTCAGACTCACGTCCACCGAGTCCGTGATGCCATCCAGCCATCTCATCCTCTGTCGTCCCCTTCTCCTCCTGCCCCGAGTCCCTCTGAGTATCAGAGTCTTTTCCAATGAGTCAACTCTTCACATGAGGTGGCCAAAGTACTGGAGTTTCAGCTTTAGCATCATTCCTTCCAAAGAAATCCCCCAAAAAAGAAAAAAAAATATCATTTAACCAAGGTTCACCTGCTGCTTTTAGGAGGTTTGTATTTTACAGATGTTACTAAAATGGAAATTTTTCTAAAACATCTCCTTACCCCATGTGTCTGTATCCTTTTATTGTTTTGTTTTTTTTAATAAAGGTTTTTAAATGGCAAAAAAAAAAAAAATTATTCACAACCTGAAAAAAAAAAAAAAAAGAACGGACTGATTGGATCTCCTTGCAGTCCAAGGGACTCTCAAGAGTCTTCTCCAGCACCACAGTTCAAAAGCACCAATTTTTGGGGGCTCAGCTTTCTTCACATGTATAGATAAATGTCCTCAAATTTTACAAGTGTCCAACTATTAGTTCTTCAAATATTCTTCCTGCAGCATTCTCTTCTCTCCTTCTCAGGTTCCTGATATGCATATGTTAGTATGTTCAATAATATGAATTTTACTTCATTGTATCTCTTTCTGTTTCTCAGGCTGGTTAATCTCAACTGATGGATCTTCAAGTTCATTGAATCCATTTAAATCTGCTCTTGAGTCCCTCTAGTGATTTTTAAAAAATTTGTTATTGTACTTTTCAAGTCCAGTTTCTATTTAGTTTTCTTTTATAATTCCTTTCTCTTTATTCTTGTATATTTGGTGAGACATCATTCTCATACTTTGCTTAATACACAGTTTCTTGGTTCTTTGAACATATTTAAAGTAGCTGATTTAAGTTCTTCGTCAAGTAAGTCCAACATCTGGGGATCCAGTATATGGATCACACTTATTTTCTTTTGTATGTTTAGTAAGTTTGTGGAACATTTAAAATACATAATGTGGCAACTTTAAATTTCAGATTCTCCCTAGTTCCCCAGCATTTGTTGTTGTTGTTTGTATTTACTTTTCTGAACAAATTTTATAAACTGTGTTTTTTGTCATGTGTGGCCACTGAAGTCTCCACTTTGGTTGGTTTAGTGATCAGCTAGTGATTGGACTGGAGAAGGCAATGGCAGCCCACTCCAGTACTCTTGCATGGAAAATCGCATGGACAGAGGAGCTGGTGGGGCTGCCGTCCATGGGGTCGTGAACAGTCAGACAGGACTGAGCGCAGCTCAGCATAGTATGTTTGCCCTAACTGTATCCACTTGCCTCGGCAAAGTTGCATATTTACCTTTAGGGGGAAAAGAGCTTTTTATATCAAGTGAACTCTGACTCAGGTCAGACTGGGCTTTTTTCCCTTGCAGGCAGGCTTTTCCAGGGAACCTCTAAACAGATTAAACAGCGACAATTCTCTGAGAGTGGAGCTTTGAGGACACTCCAACCCAGTTCTTCCCCATCTGTTGGCTGCCAGGCTACTCATTTACACAGTAATTGTGAACCTGGTGATTTTCAAGGCTACCAGGGTGATGGAAAGCCAAAGGTTGGAATAAAGCAAGTTAAAAATGCCACAACACTCCGTTTCAACTGAGATTCAGCCATGGAATAGATGCTCCATGGAATGGTAAAGACTTTGGCTAATTTCTAGAGTTCTGACAAAGTTGACTCTAACTTTTTATTTATTTTTTGCCAGTTTTTTAATTGCTTTTGTGGAGGAGAGATTTTTGAAGGTCTTTACACCACCATTCTTGATATCATCTGCTCTTGTTTTATTATTATTAATGAATATGTTTAGAATCACAGTGAATGTTTGGCATCATCATACTTGGTTAGCCAAGAGAGCTCAGTTTTGCCACTGATTCACTGTGTCCTGGGGCAGGTTACAGAATCTGTCAGCCTCAGTTCCACAGCTTGAAAAATGGTTGGTTGCCTAGCGAAAGCGTCAGTTTTTCCACCTCTGAGATTCTGAGCTTCTAAAGGCCATATTTTCATCCTCATTTTCAGTTCGTTCTTATGCAGCTTTACTGAGTTAATTTTTTAAAATTCTTACCATACCCTGTCAGTCATATTTTCGTGATAATTATTTCATTCTGAATTGTAAACATCCTTCTGATAACATCATTATGGCTCTTGGCTATTCTATTCCTGCTGAGAGACTTTAAAAATGCAGTTGCTATGTATCTTACCGTAGAAAAGGGGGTTACTTTGCTCGCTGTTGTCCGCCCCCACCGCCCTGGGTTAGCAGCTCTTTGGCATGAAGTAGAAGATGCTTTTAAACAGGCCTTGGTACAGGGTAAGGGTACCCAGGTCTGGAAGTAAAATGCCATAGCAACCGAGCCACACATCCCATGCCCTAATATAACTGCTGATGAATTGACCCCAATTTCAGCCGGCCTTGATCATATCATATTTGTAAACCACAGCCTCTGTGCTTGGTCTTCAGCTGCCTGCTGATGCCTAATTTCCATGGACACCCACCACCTCCCCACACTCTTGCGCCTCTGGGTGCCAGGTGCCCTCTCCCTGCCCTCTTTGCACCCAGCTCATTGAGAGTGTTGGTTAGTTGTGTCCGACTCTTTTATGACCCCATGGACTGTAGCCCGCCAGGCTCCTCTGTCCATGGGATTCTCCAGGCAAGAATACTGGAGTGGGTTGCCATTCCCTTCTCCAGGAGATCTTCCTGACCCAGGGATCAAATCCAGGTCTCCCTCATTGCAGGCAGGTTCTTTAGCATCTGAGCCACCAGGGAAGCCCTGATCAGCAGTCACTGGATTCCAGGGTAGGAGGACGGGGCACAGAATCTGGCACTACTCCCCTGAAAGCCCAGTTCCATCTCCCGTTTCTCAGGTACCTGCAGGTGGGCACCAGATTGTCACTCATGCCTCCCTCTTTGCGCTGAAGTGGGCCTGGGTGGCAGGAGTGGGACAGGGGTGTCCTGGTGGTTTGGCCAGGCTGGCCGGGTCGCAGGGAGAAGGTGGGGTTCCAATCCAGCTCTGCCATCTTATCTTCCCTCTCTTCCTCTCTGCCTGTCCTGGTCTCAGACTCAGAGCTGCTCATCCTGGCAGGAAGGGGCAGATGCGTCTGCCCTGTGCTTCCAGGGCCCCCTTTGCACCAGGTTCTAACCCACAGTCCCGCTCATGCCCCCTGCTGGCCGCTGTCTCCAGGCGGAATGGGCCCCCGGGGGGGTCTGCAGCCCACCCCCCAGCCGCAGATTGGCTCCCGTGGGCGCACTGTCTCCACATCCCAGCGAGCTGAGCGCGGGACAGCCAGAGCAGGCCTTGTGTGGAGGTGGTGTGCGTGGGCGCCATGTGCTGCGTTCTGAGAGATGCCAAAAATATCGGTGAGCTGCACGCCCTCCCCTTGGCTCCAAGCGCCTCAGGCATTACATCATTTCATCCGGGCCTGCGCGGCAGGTCCGGTGACAGGCGGGACACTGAGGCCTGGCCACTGAGTGACAACCAGGGCTCCCGTGCAGACAGCAACTCGGGGCTCTTCCCGTCCTACTGAGGCCCAGGCTCCTCTCTCTGTTTGGGGTAGAGTTTTGGCACCACTGGTTGGTCTCCCGAATTGTGCTTGGTGTTAGTGTAAAGACATGTTCCTTTCAGGTGGTGTGGGACTGGGGCGGGGCACGTGCCTGCTGGGAGCCCAGCCGGACTGCCCACGTGCAGGTCTCAGGCCACAGGGTAGGCGCCCAAAGAGCAACTTGGTTTTCCTACAGCTCGGCTTCATTTGCACTCTGAGCCCTGGGAGCCCAGAGCTGCCCAGCTTAATCTCAGCGGGTATGGTGTTTCTTCCAGCCCTTAGCACCTGGCTGCGGCAGCTGGGCTGTGGCCCGAGGCGTCCAGGCTGGCGGAGTGGGCAGAATGCTGCTGGCCTCAGTGCCTCTGTCCAGTCCATCAAGACCGCCTCCTCCTGCCTCTGCGCCAGTGGCTCTGCCAGGCCTCGGGGTTCGTGTGGAGTCTTCCCTTTCTGTGGTCCCTTTGAGTTTGGTGAACTGCCCCACCGGGGCCTCCCCTGGAGCCCAGGAGTCATTCTGGAGCTCTGATCCTATGGGGACCCAAGACACCGTGACACATCAAAGACTGGCTTTCCTGACCACCTGTCCTCAGCCCGCTTCATCCACGGATCTTGCTGTCACTGCTTCTCAGCTGGATCTGTCTCCTTCTGAAGCCCTAGCCCTTCCTTCTTTGCCAGACTGTTTTCCACCCAAAGGAAGAAGCATTTCCACCAGAGGACACTGAGCATGTGCAGAAAGTGGGACAGACCTCAGTCATGGCTTCTTCCGCTGGTTACCGAGCTGCTCCGAGGTGATTCTGAGGGACTTCACTGGTGATCCAGGGGTGGACGCTTTGTCTTTCAGTGCAAGGGGTGCGGTTCAGTCCCCGGTCAGGGAGCTAAGATCCTACATGCCTCTCAGCCAAAAAACCAAAACATGAACCAGAAGCAGTGTTGTAACAGATTCAATAAAGGTTTTAAAAATGATCCACATCAAAAAAAATCTTTTTTGAAAAATGTGATTCTCTGAAAAGAAACGGTACAAATGAACGGACAAAACAGAGCCTCACAGACTTACAGAACCGACTTATGGGGGAAGGATGGGTGGAAGGGATGGTCAGGGAGTTTGGGATGGACATGTGCACATTGCTGTATTTAAAATGGATAGTCAACAGGGACCTACTGCATAGCACAGGTAACTCTGCTTAATGTTATGTGGCAGCCTGGATGGTAGAGGAGTTTGGGGGAGAATGGATACATGTATATGTGTCGCCGAGTCCCTTGCTCTTCACCTGAAACTATCACAACATTGTTTGCTACTTGGCTATACCCCAGTGCAAAATAAAAAGCTTTTTAAAAAAGAAAAATAAAAGGAAAAAAAACTGATTCTGATATGGAGGGGTCACACCTCTGCCCCTTGTAAATCTACTATAAATACACTCTTCCTTTACTGATACCAATCTTTCCTGTCCAGAAAGTGTATCTAACTGCTTTGTCCTAAAGATCTAAAAATAGAACCAAACAAAGCATGTCCAGGTGGCTTGACCTCACTCATACAGTTCCTGTTTGCTCCGGGAATTAGTTGGGACTCCTTATTTTGCAAATAAAGTTTGCAAAGGTTTGTTGGCTCTTTAAAAACCCAAGAGACAGACTTTGTAGCTTAGTAACTGGAAAATCACTAGTAAGTGCCTCAGGGACAGTTTGATCCAGGACTCTCAGCAGAGTCCCCCGTGCTTTGCTTTTCCTCTTTACCTCTTGGTGCTTCTTTCCTCTCTAAACTCATATCCTTCCAGACCCAAAAGAAAAGAAGTATGCTCTTTCAGCAATTCCATAAAAGCCCTGAGCCTCACTCTCCTGGGCCTGAAATGACTCACATGCCTGTCCCTGAAACAGCCGCTCTTGCCAGGGTGTAGAGCTGCATTGACCAACTGTAGCTCCTGACTTGGGCCACAGCATATGTTGAGTCAGGCCTTGGCAGGTTCTTACTGAGTTCCTGGGTGTCTGGGCCTGAGTGAACCCAGTTTCCACCCCCACTGGAAGAGTAGGCCCCTGTACTCAGTTGTTGTTGTTCAGTCGCTAAGTCGTGTCCAACTCTTTGTGACCCCATGGACTGCAGCACGCCACGCTTCCCTGTCCTTCACTGTCTTCCAGAGTTTGCTCAAACTCGTGTCCATTGAGTCGGTAATGGCATCCAACCATCTCATCCTCTGTTGTCCCCTTCTCCTCCTGCCTTCAGTCTTGCCCAGTATCAAGGTCTCTTCCAGTGGCCAGAGTATGGGAGCTTCAGCTTCAGCATCAGTCCTTCCAGTGAATATTCAGGGCTGATCTCCTTTAGGGGTGATGGGTTCCAGGGATGGAGCTGCTGCCTCTGCCATCAGTTTCTAGTGACAGGTAGCCTAAAGCCTAGTCTTTAACCCTCTCTCCCCCAAATGGGTTCCTATTCGTAAAAAGCTGTATTCCCTCAGTTCTGTGTTTGACCTTCTGTGACTTGAAGGAAAACCGTTTGTTACTGAAACTGTAGAATTGAATGCAGAAATGTGCTTTTTTTTTTTTTAAAGTATTTTTTATTTTAATTGCTTTTTACAATGTTGTGTTGGTTTCTGCTGTACAACGACATGAATCAGCTATAAGTACACATATATCCCCTCCGTCTTGAGCCTCCCTTCCCCCTCCCAGCCCTGTAGGCCATCACTGAGTACCGATCTGAACTCCTACAGCAGCTCCCGCTAGCTGTGTGTTTTATACATGGCAGTGTATACACATGTCACTGCCACTCTCTCAGTCCGTCCTCTCCTCGCATTCCCACCCTGTGTCCACAAGTCCTTTCTCTCTGTCTGCAGCTCTGTTCCTGCCCTGCAGCGAGGTTCATCAGGACCAGAGGTGGGGAACAGCAGTTCTCTGCCCTGCCTGCATTTGAAGTGACCTGGGGTCCTCTGCCAGCAATTGGACCAGGGCATGATCTGAAGATCAGGAGTTTTTAAAGCTCCCTTGCCTGGAAAATCCCATGGACGGAGAAGCCTGGTAGGCTGCAGTCCATGGGGTCACTAGGAGTTGGGCACGACTGAGCGACTTCACTTTGACTTTTCACTTTCATGCATTGGAGAAGGAAATGGCAACCACTCCAGTGTTCTTGCCTGGAGAATCCCAGGGACAGAGGAGCCTGGTGGGCTGCCGTCTGTGGGGTCGCAGAGTCGGACACGACTGAAGCGACTTAGCAGCAGCAGCAGCAGGGGATTCTGATGTGCAGCCAGGGCCGAGAACAACTGCTGTAAAGCAGTGGTTCCCAAACCTTAACATGCAGAGGGATCACCAGGGGCCCTTGGCCCAGGGCAGACTTTGAGACCATAGATCTGGGTGGATGGAGTCAGAGATTCTGAGCCTCTCATCAGCTTCCAGGTGATGCTGAGGCCGCAGGTCCCCTGGCTGCCCTTGGAGCGGCAGGGCCACCAGGGTTCCGTTCATGAGGCCTCCTGACATCCCCGGCAGGTGCACACACCACCCTCGGTCCCTGCTCACCCTCAGATTCCATCCTGCTGGGCTGCCTCCAGGAGAAAGCGGAACCACAGGCTTCTCAGACACCCTGCCCACAGCAGCTGTCCCGGGGGTGGGCTTCCAGGCAGCTGAGGCACAGCGTCTCAGGTTGGTCAGCCTGTCGGTGCCTCACACCATTAAGCAGAATGCTCGGTAAATTTTCCTCTCCAAGGAGCAGTCAGTAGGGTGCTCTCCTCTGTTGCTCAGCGGGGGACATAGCAGACGGGACCACAGGATTCCCTGAGCCGCCTGCCCGGGAACTCAGAGCCCGGGACTGAGTGGGACTGTGTCTACCAGGAACTCGGGGCTGCCTTTCTGGTGCAGCTGGGTGCTGCACGCTTGCCTTTGGGGAAAAATGTGACTCAGTGGAGATGGAAGAGAGCCCCCTGCCTGTTCGGCAACCTTTCAGCAGGAAAGCCTGCACCCATCCCAGGAGCAGGCACCTGGAAGCAGGAGTCCCCCAGGCTCCACCCTCCACCTGGAGCCTGTGCTGGTGCCTTGTGCTGCCGCCGACCGTCACCTGGTGACACTGCTCCTCCAGTGCATGACTCCGAGTGACCTGGCTTGGATGGAATGCTCATAATATTCAGTTTCACTGACATTTAAAGAAGAAATGCATGTGGAATACGTACAGCAGTTCTTGGCACATGTAAGCTCCGCCGGCATCATGCCTTGGCTTGCTAGGAGGTAAAGTGTGAGAAATTCCCAGAGTCCTCACTTGCTCACGGGATCCCACGTGTCTGCACAGTCTGCCTCCCTCTTTCCTGTGCATCCGTCAGCTAAGGACTTCATGGGTGCTCCCTTACTGACTGTGGTACCATGCCTGTTGCTGTGTGCACTGATGGCCCCGGCTAGTCCAGGAGGATGTGGCTCGTGTGTTGCACCGTATTAATCAGTCACGTCATATCCTCACATGCTTAGTTGAGTCTTTGTGACCCCATGGACTGTAGCCCACCAGGCTCCTCTGTCCATGGACTATAGCCCACCAGGCTCCTCTGTCCATGGGATTTTCTGGGCAAGAATAACTGGAGTGGGTTACCATTTCCTCCTCCAGGAGATTTTCCCAACCCAGGGATCAAACTCAAGTCTTCTGCATTGCAGGCAGATTGTTTACTGCTGACCATTGGGGAAGCCCTGTATTAATTAATCACTATGCACTTATTAAGCACCTACTGCATATTTGGCTTCTTGGAATACATAAAACCATCTAGTTGATTGACATTGTTCTTAGAGAATTTGCAGTCTGATTGAGGAGACCAGCTATGCACATTAACTACCAACTGGTATGGGGCATCTATTAATATATATATACAACACCCTCCTCCCATCACGGCAGTATTGAAGAAAATGGGAACTTGGCTGCTTCTCCAAGGCCTTTAAAATACTGAGAGGCTGGAAAAATTTGGAATATTAGATGTCCTCACATAATGAGCCAAATGTGTGTTCAGATTGCTCCATGTCCTCACTCTCCAAATGTGATGTCTCCAAATTGCAAAATAGGAAGATATTTATGTCAAACCCAGCCAGCCCACACATCTGAATCACACAGGAGCACTTTGTCAGAGCATCTTACCAAATGGCTCAAACGGAAGCCAACTATTTGAGAATCCCCCCCCACCTCCTTAGGAGGAACTTAATAAAGCAAATTACCTTATTAAAAGTGATTTTGCCCTTTTTTTATTATTATAATTTTTTTGGCCACACCGCATATCATGTGGGATCTTAGTTCCCCAATCAGGGAATTGAACCTGGGGCCCCTGCATTGGAAAGGTGGAGTCTTAATCCCTGGACCACCAGGGAAGTCCCTGCCCTTAGATTTTTATAAGCGCAGGTGATGAGGCTCACTCATTCATTAAATATTTCCCAGCATCTACTGTGTGTAGATATCAGAGCTACAGAGATGAAAAGAGCTTATCTCTTCCCTTAAGAAGTTCACATTCCAGGAGGGGAAATAATGTGGGTGGGCAGGGGCTCAGAGGAAGAATGTGAGGTTCCCTGGGTCGTGGGCAGAGGCACTCTCGCGTGTGGGTGAGGCATGCCCTTGCTGGCAGAGTGTCCGGTGTGGCTGCGTGGGCGGGGGTGGCGGCAGCAGGAGGCGAGGAGGCCAGGCCAGACTGAGGGACTTCCTATGATGTCATTGCCTCTTCATTTTTCTGGCTCTTAGACAAGCAGTATAGTGACTAGATTTTGAAAATATATTTTCCATAAATGTTCTCAGCTCGAGCACGTCTTTTCCTCTGTTGGTTAACAGAAGCATCTTCACAGACAAATGAAGTTTGGGCCAATTTTACAGACCTTTATTTTTCCTGAGGTAATCCGATAGCCTGCCAGATATCAGAGTTCAAACCACTCATATCAGACTTGGGACAGAGGCCCAGAGAGGGAAGTGGTTTGCCCCGAGTCATTCAGCTGGTTAGTAGCTTGTTAGTGGCAGACACGGCGAGAATCCAATTCTATAGATTTACTGCAATTTCTGCCAATGATGTCAACAGGCTTCTAGCCAAGTGCTGCTCCAGGCAACTGGCAGGAGCTCCCTGGAGGGCTGTGTGGTGAGCAGTTCTGAGAATGATGCTGTGGTTGATTACTGATGTCTGCCAAGGACAGGTGATAGGAGAGACCTTGACCTGGGCTTCTTAGGAGGCAGCTGCCCGCATGGGGCTCACAGCTGGATGAGGTACAGGCCTTGATTTCAGAATCAGATTTTCCACTTACACCGTCCTGGACCTGCAGGGACACTGACCAGGCCCAGAGCAGGGCTGGCCGTAGCGAGCGGCAGGGTGGCTTAGGTTCAATGCGCTGAGTGCTGAGCTGGCCTCCAGTGGGGTGAGTTGTAGCTGTGGGTCTGTTGGACTTGGCCTGTAGGGAGAGAGGGCTACTGGCTGGGATCACTCCTCAGAGACATCCACCCTGAAGCCAAGCCCATCCCTGACCCTTCAGTGGTTTGCTCTGCCCCTGACTCGCCTCATGGGAGACAGGGACACCCCCGCCAGTCTGTTGTCCCTCTCCCCAGAGAAGGCTGAGCTGTTGGCAACATCCAGGCAGCTGAGAGCATCTTTAGAAGAGAGCCTATTATACAGAGTGAAGTAAGCCAGAAAGAAAAACACCAATACAGTATACTAACGCATATATATGGAATTTAGAAAGATGGTAACAATAACCCTGTATACAAGACAGCAAAAGAGACACTGATGTATAGAACAGTCTTTTGGACTCTGTGAGAGAGGGAGAGGGTGGGATGATTTGGGAGAATGGCATTGAAATATGTATAATATCATATATGAAACGAGTCGCCAGTCCAGGTTCGATGCAGGATACTGGATGCTTGGGGCTGGTGCCCTGGGACGACCCAGAGGGATGGTATGGGGAGGGAGGAGGGAAGAGGGTTCAGGATGGGGAACACATGTATACCTGTGGCAGATTCATTTTGATATATGGCAAAACCAATACAATATTGTAAAGTTAAATAAAAAAAAAAAGATTCTGAAGAGTCCAAGGGCAGGTGGGTGTAAACTGCCAGCAGGACACTCAGCACTCATTTTTCCCCAAGTTCATTAAACTCACTGCTTTCTTTAGTTACCATCAAATACACTGGTTATGCTTTATTATTTCAATTATAAACAAGTCAACCAGAACTTTCTTTGGAAGTGTTGATGCTGAAGCTCCAATACTTTGGTCACCTGATATGAGAACCAACTCACTGGAAGAGACCCTGATGCTGGGAAAGATTGAAGGCAGGAGGAGAAGGAGGCAACAGAGGGTGAGATGGTTAGCTAGCATCACCAACTCAACATGCATTTGAACACACTCTTGGAGATAGGGAAGGACAGAGGAGCCTGGCGTGCTGCAATCCACGGGGTCATAAAGAGTCAAACGTGACTAACAACAACAAGGACCAGAACTTTATATATATGGATGCGTTTCGGAAAACAGAAGAGGAATCTAGGACTTCTTCAGCACTGTCTTCAGAAGGCACCCCTGCTGCTTGCTGCTCCGCAGTTTTCATAATACAGAGCCACACTTGTCATCCAGAGCCTTCTGTCAGCCCTCTAGACGTTGCCTGGAAACCGCCGACAATGCGGTTAGCAGCCTTTAGACTTTGCAGGAACTCAGGTGCAGTTGCGAGGCTGGGCGGCAGGAGTCTGTTATTTTGAAGTGGCAGCTGCAGGTCATCAGAGAGGACGTCACCGGGAGGTGGCTTTGTGGAGGGGCCGGGCGTGGTCTGTGCACCTGCCCGGTGTGGTCACCAGCAGGGAGTGCTGCAGCTCTGGCTGCCACAGCGAGCCCTGGGGCAGGTACCTGCCTGAAAGGAGGAGCCTTGGGAAGGTCCCAGGAAAGAAGATCACCAAACACATCCAGGCCCTGCGGCAACAAGCTTGAAGAGGGAATAAGGAGAAAGCCAGAGCAAGGGAACAAACGGCTGTGGGGCGTTAGACATTCCCCCAGGGCCCTGAACCCTCACTCAGATGGGGCGATTAGTGCCCTTTGCCCGACTCTGTCGGGAGCACAGGGAGGCAGAGCCTGGGCTTGTTGATTTCCACCCTCAGCAGCTGGGCAGCGACTCAGCTCAGAGGGAGGTGGCGGCAGCTCCAGCCCCACCCTGGCCGTCCACGTGGATGGAGGGAAGGAGGAAGTGGTTGTGTGTCTGAGCTCCCAGGGCCCTGTGCTGCACACCTGCCCGGAGGCCCCGCGGGGCTGCAGGAGTTGGGAGAAGCTTCCGTGGGCTCGGGGCCCGAGGTGCTGCTCTGGAAACGGGAGCAAAGCTCTTGATCTGCACCCAGGAGTGACCCGAGAGCCCCTTTGGGGAAGGGGAGGCCTCTGTCCTTCCGGAGAATGAAAGTGCCGAAGGCCCCCTCCATGTGCACGAAGATGGCTGCCTTTTACCAGTGCATCAAGCCTGAGCCCAGGTGCGCCCCTGAGAGCTGAGAGGTGGTGGGGTAGATGGAGGGGCTGAGAGGGAGGGGAGCCTGAGCTCGCACCCCAACCCCCGGGGCCTGAGGGCACTTTCAGTATCTGTGGTCATTTATGACCCCCTTCCTTACAGACGTCACTATGTATATTATATATCTCCTTCAATTATGTGAATTCTGGAACAAAATAATGATTTTCTTTATTTTCTTTGTGACACATGCATATATTGAAACAGAGGGGAGCAGGGTGCTAAGGTGAAGGGGATGGGGAGTGAAAGGAAGAGAGAAGGGGAGGGGAAGTGGGCTGGAAGACAGAGGGTTTTCCTCGGAACATCCCATGCCTGCATAAGGTGGATCCACACGGCACAGTCTGTGTCCTTTTGGTGGAGAGAAGGCAGCAAAGGGCAACATAAAAGATCACTAGAATTGTTCCTGGAACTAACTGTCAGCACTGAAGGGCACCAAAGGGCTTGTTCTTTTTTTTTTCTTAAATGAAGTATAGTTGACATACAATATTATGTAAGTTATAGGTGTACAATGTAGCGATTCACAATTTTAAAGTTTATACTCCATTTATAGTTATTATAAAATATTGGGTATGTTACCTGTGCTGTACGGCGTATCCATGGAGCTTATTTTATACCCAGTAGTGTGTGCCTCTTAATCCCCTCCCTGTGCGCCGCTTCCATTTCCTCTCCCCACTGGTAACCACTCGTTTGTCCTGTCTGTGAATCTGCTGCTTTTACGTTACATTCACTAGTCTGTTGTATTGTTTAGATTCTACATGTAAGTGAGGTCATACGGTGTTTGTCTTTCTCTTCACATGATGCCAAAGGGCTTGTTATTAACTGACAGACTTGCGGAGGGTGGTGGCCTGCCCAAGTTCTTAGGGCGCAGAGGCCGGTGGACCTGCAAAGCCACCTCGCCGTGCTGCAGGTGACCTGATCCTTTGAAAATGTTTGGCCTTTGGTGCACTGTGCTTCCACCATGATGGTACAAAGGGAAGCAGAGCTCCAATGTGGTGGAAATGCATTTGCAAGTATAAGTAAACAGCTTGCATGTCTCATACACCAAATGGAAAATTCCAGTATGGCAGCCTCAATCCAGCCAAGTGCTGGTCATGTGTGCACATCATCTGGGCTGGGTGGACGGTCTTGGGAAACAAATATTGCCACTTTGTCAGCATACATCTGGAGGTGTGGGGGATGCTGGGAGACCTGGCAGACCATCCACTCCGCCCCCCCGCCCCTCAAGCCTCACTTGCTTCTTTTGCTACATAGGGACAGGAACCCAACAACCAAAGGCTTCCTTGTGAACACATATCTTTGTACTGTTGCAAAGCCCTATGCAGGAAAGTCACCATCGCTGCTATTGTTTCATTAAAATCTTTTTTTTTTACTTAAAATTATTCAACCTCAGTGTCTGATGCTGCCTGTTTTGAATGGGCCAGAATAGAGTGGTGGTGTGATGTCTCCTCATTAATAGACTTTGGAGCATGACTTCTTAATTAAAAAAGAAAAACAAACAAAACAAAACTTGAGCTCTGCATCTGCTGTGCTACAGAACTGCCAATCACATATGGAACATCCTAGATAAATTTAGCCTTAAGAACTTTCTTCATGTCCTTATTTTTGGTAGACATGCAGAAAAGAGGGGAATTTACTACCTAAAAAAATTCAAGTTAAAAACAGACCAGCCCTCATAAAGCTTCCCTGCGCCCCAGGGTTTGGGTCCATTCATCCCAAGTGGGTAGCGATTAGCACAATTCACAGCTCACTCAGAGACTGTACGTTCCCAAGTCAGATCACATCTTGGCAAGATACCCCAGTGTTAGAATGTTTTCCCAGGAATTGTACAAATGCAGTTTCTGAGGTTGCAAAGTTCAGTGCTCACCTCTTTTATTTATTTTTGGCTGTGCTGGTTCTTTGCTGCTGCGAGGGCTTTTTCTCTAAGTTGTGGCGAGAGGGGGCTACTCTTTGGTTGTGGTGCTCGGGCTTCTCATTGCAGTGGCTTCTCTCGTCGCAGAGCACGGACTATGTCATGTAGGTTTCAGTAGTCTCGACTCCTGGGCTCTAGAGCACAGACAGTAGTTGTGGTTCACGGGCTTAGTTGCTCCACAGCTTGAGGGATCTTTCCAGATCAGGGATCAAATGAGCGTCTCTGGCATCAGCAGGCAGATTCTTTACCACTGAGTCACCAGGGAAGCCCCTTACCTATTTTTGAAATTATGGTTTTGTAAACATATCTCATAGATTTGTTTTATTCCATTAACATAAAAATGCCTAAAGTAGCGTTTTAAAAATCTCGTATGAAAACATTCATTTCTGAGCGAGTGAAAGCAGGTAACTCGTGTGAAAGCTGTCGCGTATTGCATGAGCTCATTGAGGAACTCCATGGAGACACAGGCTGCATACTTGAATGCAGGTTCCCGTCTGTATGTCTATATACGTCTATAGGAGGGTATGCATCCCCAGCTAAGTAGCTTACCAGTGCACTTCTTCATAAGGACTCTGAGTACCGCAAAATCAACTGTTACAGAAGTTTCAAATAAATGGTATAGTTTATCTTACACGGGACACTACATATACGCTTATAAACTATGCTGTTTGTCTGGCAAAGAAACAGGCTAGCCGCTTCTGGTCCGCTGCCTCATTCTCTCTGGATCCTCTCACTGTCCCTGTCAGCACCCTGGCTGAAGGGAACCCCAAGCACAGGAACCAGGCATCTGAAGCAGGGTCCTCCTTGCATCCATGTTCCTTGACTCCCAAAGGCTCTGCATGGTTCTAGGGCAGGTGATGTCTAGGGAGCCAAGGACAAGAAATCAGACTAAAGAAATGTGACATCATTGAGCTACGTCATGGACTTTTTTTTTTTAATTTATTTTTGGCTGTGCTGAGTCTTTGTTGCTGGGTGTGGGCTCTAGGGCTCCTGAGCTCAGTAGCTGTGGTGCATGGGATGAGTTGCTCTGAGGCGTGTGGAATCCTCCTAGACAGGGATTGAACCCGTGTCCTTTGCACTGGCAAGTGAATTCTTAACCAGTGGACCACTGGGGAAGTCCTAAGTCATGAGCCTTGAAAGACACCTGTCTTGGAGACATTGGAGTGTCGCCTGGTCTTGGGAACTGTGACTGAGTAGTGGATGCTGTGTCATCTTTCGCAGAAGGTGAATCCTTTGTCTGACAAGTGTTGTGAGTGCCTCTGATTCATTTGCTCATTCATGCATTCGTTCATTCAACAATCTTTTTTGGGGACCTCCTGTGTGGCAGTACCATGCTTGGTACTGCCTGTTCTCAAGGAGTGAGTCTGTTCTCAAGGAGTGAGTCTTCAAGTTTTACATCTTTAGCCGGATGGGAGATGACTCACTTCTCTAGGTCAAGCCTAATTTTAGGTTTTTTACAGACTATCAATTACTGGTCTCTAGGAAACTGACCTCCCTGTAAGTTCCTTTGCTCCCCTCCTGCTGTCCTCTGAGCACTATGACTCTGTGTTTGAGTTCCTGGTTTTCAGCCCTTTGCTCATCTGATTGCTTTGCTTTCATTTTTTCAAGCAATGTTTACAGTGTTGTGTTAGTTTCTAGTGTATAGCAAAGTGATTCATGTATATATATCTGTAATATATATATACTCACACATACCTACACACTGAGTTGTTGTTCAGTCATTAAGTCGTGTCCAACTCTTTGCAGCCTCATGAACTGCAGCACACCAGGCTTCCCTGTCTTTCACTATCTCCCGGAGGTTGCTCAAACTCATGTCCATTGAGTCGGTGATGCCATCCAACCATCTCATCCTCTCTTGACCCCTTCTCCTTCTGCCCTCAGTCTTTCCTAGCATCAGGGTCTTTTCCAGTGAGTCAGCTCTTCACCTTAGGTGGCCAACGTATTGGAGCTTCAGCTTCAGCATCAGCCCTTTCAATGAATATTCAGGGTTGATTTCCTTTAGGATTGACTGGTAGTATTCCATTGTGTGTATATATACACCACATCCTTATCCATTCATCTGTTGATGGTAGGTTGTTTCCATATCTTGGCTATTGTAAATAGTGCTGTCATGAACATCGGGGTGCATATCTTTTTGAATTATAGTTTTCTCTAGATATATGCCCAGGAGTGGGGTTGCTGGATCATATGGAAGCTCTATTTTTAGCTTTTTAAGGAACCCCCATATTGTTCTCCATAGTGGCTGTACCAATTTACATTCTCATCCCCAGTGTAAAGAGGGTTCCCTATTTGCTATGCCCTCTGCCTATTTTGAGCCTTTTTAATGATGGTCATTCTGACTGATATAAGGTGATAACTGCTTGTAGTTTTGATTATTTCTCTAACAATTATCGATGTTGATCATCTTTTCCTGTGCCTGTTGGCCATCTTTGTGTCTTCTTTGGAGAAATGTCTATTTAGGTCTTCTGCTTGTGTTTTGATTGGATTGTTTTGTTTTTGTTGAGGTGTATGAGCTATTTGTGGAGAAGGTAATGGCACCCCACTCCAGTACTCTTGCCTGGAAAATCCCATGGATGGAGGAGCCTGGTGGGCTATAGTCCATGGGGTCGCTGAGAGTCGGACACGACTGAGCGACTTCACTTTCACTTTTCACTCTTATGCATTGGAGAAGGAAATGGCAACCCACTCCAGTGTTCTTGCCTTGAGAATCCCAGGGACAGGGGAGCCTGGTGGGCTGCCGTCTCTGGGGTCGGACAGAGTCGGACACGACTGAAGTGACTTAGCAGCATGAGCTATTTGTATGTTTTGGAAATCAAGCCCTTGTCAGTTGCATCATTTGCAAATATTTTCTCTCAGCCTGTAAGATTGTTTTTCCATTTTCTTTATGAGTCTCAGCCTGTAAGATTGGTTTTCCCTTTTCTTTATGATTCCCTTTATGAATTCATTAGGTCTCGTTTGTTTATCTTCACTTTTGTTTCTATTGCCTTGGGAGACTGACCTAAGGGAGCATCGCTACAATTTATGTCGGAGAAAGTTTTGCGTGTGTTCTGTTCTAGGAGTATTATGGTGTCGGGTCGTATGTTTAGTCTTTTGGCCATTCTGCTTGTCTTTGGGTGTGGTGTGCGGGTGAGTTCTAATTTCAGTGATTTGCATGCAGCAGTCCAGCTTTCGCAGCACCACTTGCCGAAATAACTGTCCCTCACTGTATATTATTGCCTCCTCTGTCAAAGGTTAACTGACCGTAGGTGTGTGGGTTTATTTCCGGGCAATTTCTTTGCTTTCTTTTCTCCATATGTCAGACTGGATCTACCTTTTCTCCTCCCTGTTGTTCCCAACAAGTGAATGAAGCAGGTTTTATGCACACACCTCGAGGTGTACTCTGAAAGGTCAAATCCTCTGGTTTTGGGCATAAAAGTGTCTATCATGAGGCAGTAAAGCCAGCACGATTTTCAAGCAGAGATTTCTCACAGGAACTTTACAAGCCTTACACATTCCGTTGCCTCAGTAATGTGAAACTTCTTTTTCTAAAAAAAGGTACAGGCAGATCTTGGTGTGAGTCACTAGAGAACAATAGTCAAGTCACAGTTTATTTTTGTCTTTTTCCCCCCAAAAAGGAAAAACTGATTAAATGTTTAGGGAAGGTGAGCAGGTTTAAATCCATAAAGGGGAACTGGATCACAGAATTGTGCAAACAGAGATGTGATGAAAACTGGCGAATGCGGTGAACAAAAGGTCAGGGCTTCTAACTATGCATTGTGGAAGGTACTGGCTTCTCTGATCAGACCTGCCAGTGGGAGTGAGGGCTGAGCACAAGTTAATGAGAAGAAAGGGGAGCATGAGAGCGGGGAAGAGCATTCAGGCAGAGGGAACAGCATCTGCAAAGGCCCTGGGCTGGAGGGAGATGAAGCCTGCAGGGCAGGGAGAGCAGGGCGGGCACACTGGTGCCAATTGTGAGTATGGCTGAAATCCAGATGACCTGCTCGTCTGTCCATGCTTAGATTTACCCAGATAAATACTGGGTAAGATCGTATCCAAGATCTGATCCTTGCTCCTTTCATATCAGCTTTACAGTGGGATTGCTAGAGACACATTGTATCATGTCTTCTTTTCCAAAAACGTCTTTCAATTCAGTCAGTTCAGTTCAGTTGCTCAGTCGTGTCCGACTCTTTGCGACCCCATGTCGTCCCCTTCTCCTCCTGCCCCCAATCCCTCCCAGCATCAGAGTCTTTTCCAATGAGTCAGCTCTTTGCATGAGGTGGCCAAAGTACTGGAGTACTTCACCTTTTTATCTGGTCATTCTTTTTTTCCAGCAGCTTTATTGCCATATAATTTGTATAACCATAGAGTTCACCTGTTAGGAGTGTGCAGTCACCAGTCTATTTCCAGAGTTGTGCTACTATGAACAGAATGTGATTTGAGAATGTATTCATCTCCCCCAAAGAAATATTCATCTCCCCTTCTGCTCATTAGCATCTCTTCCCATTCTACCTCCCTCTCCAGAGCACCCCACTCCCGACCTTGGCAGACACTAACTTACTGTCTGTCTCAATGGATTTGCCTATTATGGGTATTTTTAAAAAATATTTATTTATTTTTTGGCTGTGCTGGGTCTTCATTGCTGCGCGTGGGCTTTCTCTAGTTGCAGAGAGCAGGGGCTGCTTGCTCGCTGTGGTGCGTGGACTCCTTCCGTGGTGGATTCTCTTATTGCGGACTGTGGGCTCTAGGGCGTGAGGGCTTCAGTAGTTTCTGTCACACCAGCTTAGCTGTCTGGCAGCATGTGGGATCTTCCCAGACAGGAATCTGAACCGGCATCCCCTGCAGGGCAAGGCAGGTTCTTAACCACTGAACCACCAGGGAAGCCTTGTTCTGGGTATTTTATATAAGTGAAATCATTCAGTATTCGCACTTTTGTGTCTGGTTTCCTTTGATGTAGCATAATGTGTTCAAAAGTGACCCATACTGTAGCATGTGTTAATGCTTCATTCCTTTTTATGGCTGGATAATATTCTGTTGTATGTTATGTATCATATTTTAAATGTATTCATCAGTTGTTGAGCTATTTCCACCTTCTGATTATAAATAATGCTGAACATTGGTGAATACATTTTTTGTGTGCATTTCCTCCATTTTTATTGTTGTAGAATACACATAAAATGTTGCCATCTTGAGCATTTTTAAACATACAGGTCAGTAGTTTAAGTACATCCATCTTGTTGTGCAACCAGTACCACCACCCATCCTCAAAACTCTTCATCTTGCAAAACACAAACTCTGTACTCGTTAAACCAACCGTGCACCAACCCACCCCCCCCCCTCAACCCCCCGCCCCCCCGCCGCCCCCGGCACAATTCCCTCCTTCCCCAGCCCCTGGTAGCCACCATTCTGCTTTCTGAATCTGTGATTTTGATTCCCCAACATAAGTAGTGGAGTCATTCAGCATTTGTCTTTCGGTGAGTGGTCTGTTTCACTTAGCATAACATCCTCAAGGTTCATCCACGTGGCAGCCTATTTTAGAATTTCTTTCCTTTTTGCAGTTGATAAGAAGATACTTGCTTCTGTCATTTTGCTCTTTGTTTTCTCTATGCTTATAGGTTTTTTATCCTTCATTTCCTGTATTACTGTCCCCTTTCAGTTGGTTTTTTAGTATTTATTTTGATGTATTTATTTTCCTGCATCAGGTCTTAGTTGCGGCGTGTGGGACCCCTGACCAGGGATCAGACCCGGGCCCGCTGCAGTGAGAACGTGGAATCTTAGCCACTGGACCACCGGGGAAGTCCTGAGTTGGGTTTTTTGTTGTTGTTGTTGTGAAACTTTTAAGTTCCTTTCTTATTTCCTCCTGTGTGTGTTCTACAGCTGTTTTGTGGTTGCCACAGGGATTACATCGGAGAAGGCAATGGCACCCCACTCCAGTACTCTTGCCTGGAAAATCCCATGGATGGAGGAGCCTGGTGGGCTGCAGTCCATGGGGTCGCTACGAGTCGGACACGACTGAAGCGACTTAGCAGCAGCAGCAGCAGGGATTACATTGAACATCCTAAAGTTATAATACTCTAATTTGGATTTGTTCCAGCTTAACTTCCATGACACACAGAACCTCTGCCCCTTATCACTTCTGTTCCTCTTCCTTTCCGTTGTTGATGCCACAGAATAAGATCTTTAAGCATTGTGTGTCTAAAAACATAAATTAATAATTTGAAAAAAATACAGTAACCTCTTAAATTAGCTAGAAAACAAAATGTGGAGTTACAAACAAAAGTTAAAATAATACTAGCTGTTAGACTACTAATTGCTCTTTAAAAATGTGTAAGTCTCTTAAATTATGTGGAAAACAAAGTGGAGTCATAAATCAACCATAAACCAGTGTTGACCCTTGAACATTGAGGGTTGTTGTTAGGAACAGCAACCCTCCACACAGTCCAAAATCTGAGTCTAGCTTTACAACTGGCCCTTCGTATCTGTGGCCTATCCAGGGATTCCACCAGACATGGATCATGTAGTACTACAATACATATTTGCTGAAAAAAATCCACATCTAAGTGGACCTGGGCAGTTCAAACCCATCTTGTTAAAGGGTCATCTGTACTGGCTTTTATAATTGCCCATGTATTTCCCTCTACTAAGGTTTTAAGTTAGTTTTTTTAAATTGAACTATAATTGATTTACAGTATTATGTTACAGGTGCATAATATAGAGAATCACAGATTTTAAAGTTTATACTTCATTGATTATAAAGTATCAGTGATAGTCCCTGTGTTACACAATGTATCTTTGTACCTTATTTTGTACCTAATAGTTTGCACCTCCTACCTCCCTCCATAGTACCCCTTCCCCCTTCTCCACTGGTAGCCACTTGTTTGTTCGCTATATCTGTGAGTCTGCTTCTTTTTTGTTCTATTCACTAAATCGTGTATGTTTTAGACCCCACGTATAAGTGATGTCATGCAGTATTTGTCTTTGATTTATTCCTCCAAGTCCATCCGTGTTGTTGCAGATGACAAAGTTTCATTCTTCTTTGGCTGAGAAGTGTTCTATTGTGTTTATCTTCTTGATCATCTTCTTTATCCATTTTTAAAATACAGTTTCAAGTTACTGTCTAGTTCCCTTTTATTCCAGCCTGCAGGACTCCCTTGAACATTTCCTGCAGGGCATGTGTAGTGGGAATGGACTCCTTCATCTTTTATTTATCTGGAAATGTCTTAATTTCTTACCATACTTTTCAAGGACAGCTTTGCCACATTTAGGGTTATTGGTTGACATTTTTTTCCTTTTAGCACTTTGACTATATCTCCCTCCTGCCTTCTACCGTCCAGAATTTCTGATGAGAAATTTGCTGATAATCTTACTGGGGATTCCGTGTATGTGATGATTTGCTTCTCTCTTGCTGCTTTCAAGATTCTTTATCTTTGGCTTTCAACTGTTTGATTATAATGTATCTCAATTCATTGAGCTCCTTGGATGTTGTTATTTGTGTCTTTCATCAAATGTGGGAGGTTTGGGGCCATTATTTTTTCAGATAGTCTCTTGACCCCTTTTTCTCTCCCCCACCTCCTTCTGGGACTCCTACAATGTGCATTTTGATCCATTTGATGGTGTCCCATAGGGCCCTTGTACTTCCCTTGTATCTCAGACAGTAAAGAATCTGCCTTCTATGCAGGAGACCTGGGTTTGATCCCTGGGTTGGGAAGATCCCCTGGAGAAGGGAATGGCCACACACTCCAGTATTCTTTCCTGGAGAATTCCACGGACAGAGGAGCCTGGTGGGCTACAGTCCATGGGGTTGCAAAGAATCAGGCTCTATTGAGTGACTAACACCTTCATTGTCACAGGTCCCTTAGGCTCTGTTCAGTTTACTTCACTGTTTTTCTTTCTGTTCCTCAGACTGTAATTATGACCTATCTTCAAGTTTTCTGATTCTTCTACATGCTGAAATCTGTCTTTGAAACCCTCTACTGAATCTTTCATTCCAGTTACTATTTCAGTTGTCTTTTTTTTTAGCCTCAGATTTTTTCTTCCTTTTTAGGCTTTCTCTCCTTTTATTAATACTTCCATTTTGTTCATACATTATTTCCTTGAGTTTCTCTACTTCTTTAGTTCCCTGAGCATCTTTAAGATCATTGTTTTTAAGTCTTTGTCTGGTAGATTAGCCACCAGATCTTTTTCAGGGACAGATTCAAAACTGGACATTTGAATCTAATAATATGGTGACTCTGGAAATCAGTTCTCCCCCTTCATCTGGGTTTGCCAGGCTTTATTTTTTGTGCCAAGGATTGGCCTGAAGTGTAATCTTAAGGTCTTCTAAGATCTTTTATAAGCCTGTGAGTTTCCCTGGGCATATGCAGTAACTTTCTCATCTTCCCCATATATACAGTAGCTTTGGAATGTCCTAGTAGTCAATGCCTGGCTCCAAAAGGGGAAATCAGAAAACTGAAGTGGGGAAAGGAGACATGGGGCACCCAGCCCCGCCCTTTAAATCTCCCAGAAGTTCGAGCAGCTAGAAGGGGTGGGGCTTGCGACAGTAGGGGCAGGCGCAACAACAGTGGCAGCCTCGCAGCAGCTGTGTCACCCGAAGCACTAACCACAGCGCAGACCTCTAGTATCTGGAGAGCTGCTCCTTTTCGCCCACCATGGTTCCTTCAAGCTGTGTGCAAGCCGCTCTCAGATGCAGGGCTGCCTGGCAAGAGAGTTGGGAGTGGGAGTGAGTAGATGCTATTGAACTATGAGCTGAAATTGACTGAAATTACCTGCAGTTTACATACCAGCCTTCCTCTGGGAGTTGCAAGCCTTAAATGGACTCCGAAATAGCTACACCAAACAGATTCTGCCAGTGTAGTTGTTGTCTAGGTGGGAGAGAAATTCCTGGTGCCTCCTACTCCATGGTATTCCTAGAATCTTCCATAGACATATGTGTTTATTTCTCTAAGGTAAATACCTAGGAATGGAATTGCCAGACTGTATGGTATCTTTATGTTTTATGAGGTTTCTTCCCCAAGGAGCTGTTTTCCAAAGTGTCTGTAATGTTTTGCATTTCTGTCGACAATGAATGAGGGTGCTTGCAGCCACTTGTTATTGTCTGTCTTTCTGTGTAGCCCGTCTAGTGGGTGTCAAGTAGCATCTCACTTTGGTTTCAGCTTGCAGTTCCCTAGTGATGGGCTTCCTTGGTGGCTCAGTGGTAAAGAATCCACCTGGAATGCAGGAGACAGGGAAGATCCCCTGGATAAGGAAGTGACAACCCTTTCCAGTATTCTTATTTGGGAAATCCCATGGACAGAGGAGCCTGGCGGATTATAGTCCATGGGATTGCAAAGAGTTGGACATGACTTAGTGACTAAACAACAAAAATGGTCAAACATCTTTTCATACGCTTATTGGCTGTTTGTTTACTTTCTTGTACAAGTATCTGTTTAAATCTTTCATCTACTTTAAAATAGATGCCTTTTATTATTGTTATAAGAATTATTTATGGATTCTGGATACAAATCACTTACCAGATACACGATTTGCAAAAATTGCTCACAGTGTGTGGGCTCCCTTCACACTTTCTTGATAGATAGGTTTGAAACAAAAAGTTTAGAAATTTGGTGAAGTCCAACTTATGTTATCTTCCCTTTTAGTGTTGCATCTCAGTAATCATTGCCTAGCCCAAGATCATAAATTTATTCCAATGTTTTCTTCTAGGAGTTTTTATAGGTTTAACACTTACATTTAAGTCTGTGATCCACTGTGAGGCAATTTTTATGTGTAGTGTGAGGTAGGAATATAAATTATGCTTTGGATGTGAATGTCCAGTTGTTCCAGCATTTGTTGAAAAGACTGATTCTTCCCACATTGAATTGTCTTGGAACCCATGGTTGAAATCAATTGGCCATAAATATATTTTATTTCTGGACCCTGAATTCAGTTTACCTATATGTCTATCTGTATGCCAGTACCATGCATTCTTTTTTTAATTTTTTAGTTGGAGGATAATTTCTATACAATGTTAGAATGTGTTGATTTCTGCTGTGCCATAATGGGAATCGGTCATGAGTATATACATATATATCCCCTCCTTCTTGAGCCTCCCTCCCACCTCCGCCCCTAGTTGTCACAGAGCGCCGGGCTGGGCTCCCTGTGCTATATAGCAGCTTCCCACTTTCACTTATTTTTAATCGGAGGATAATTGCTTTCCAGTGTTGTGTTGGTTTCTGCCGTACAACAGTGTGGATCAGCCATAAGGACATCATACATATGTCCCCTCCCTCTTGAAGCCCCGTCCCGCCTGCCCCCCGGTCCCTCCCCTGTCGGTTGGCACAGGGCACAGGGTTGAGCTGCCTCCGTTACATGGCAGCTTCTCCCTAGCTATTTTGCGTATGACAGTACCATGCATTCCTGGCTGCTGAAGATTTGTATCAGTTTTGAAACTGAGAAGTATGAATCCTCCATCTTTGTTTTTCACTTTCAAGATTGTTTTGGGTCCTTTGTATTTCCATATGAATTTTCAGATCAACTTGCCAATTTCTGCAAAAAGAAAAACAAAACAAAACAAAAATTTCCGGGGAAAAACAATCCAGGTGGGATTTTGATAAGGATTGCATTGAATCTGTGTTATCAATTTGGAAAGTATTGCCATCTTAAACGTGTTTTTTTCATCTGTGAACACTGGATAACGTTCTGTTTATCTGTGTCTTCTTTAATTTCTTTTAGCAATGTTTTGTAGTTCCCAGAGTACAGATATTCTGCCTCCTTGGTTAAATTTGTTCCTGAGTAGTTTATTCTTTTGTATGCTGTTGTCAATGGAATTTTTTTTTTTAACTTCATTTTTGGGTTGTTTACTCCTGGTGAGAGAGCAATGGATGTGACCGGCATCGAAGCTCACAGCCTTGAAAGTAAGGGCAGGGGTAGGCAGATACCTTACAAACAAGTTGCTGTTGACGGCTGTGGTGAGCATTATAAAGACAGGCACAGGGCCTGAGAAAGAATATCAAACAGAGGTAAGCATAGCCTGGAGAGTGGTATGGAATGAGCAGGTCTGTAAGGGTGAACACGAAGGCTTTTTTGTACTTAATTATGGGCTCAGGGTCATGTACTCAGGATACAGATATTTTTCTTTGCATTGTGTAAATAAGTATAACGCATGGGTATCTTTAAAATACCATAGTTTAAACCTGTTCTCATTCTTCATGTGCGTAAACTTCTGTAGAATTTTTTAGTATGAGCTGCAGCTAATGATAGAATTCTGCCAAAAACTGAGGAGAAGCCTGTGGTGAGTTAGGGTTCAGAGAGCGGGAGTGGGAGCAGCCCCCACAGGGATCTTTCTTTGGATCCAGGACTCCCTTGGATTCTGTAGGCGCCCATATGCACACTGTGTGGAGGGGGCTGGAGGCTAAGCACCCTCTTGAGTTAATGAGAACCCCTGAAGAGGCCCCCTCAGGCCCAGATTTGAAGAACAAGTTTTTCTGTTCTTGGACTTGAGCTGTCAGAGCAACAGAGTGGGAGGGGGGAGGGCAAAAGCTGGTTGAGGGAGTGTTGGGACCACTTGATCTGAACCTTGAGTTCCAGCAAGAAGCAGGAGGGATCCTGGGAGATACTGGGTATTTAACACATTGCTTTTCTAAATAAAAGGGCTTCCCTGGTGGCTCAGATGGTAAAGAATCAGTCTGCAATGCAGGCGATCTGGGTTCAATCCCTGGGTTGGGAAGATCCCCTGGAAGAGGGTATGGCAACCCATTCCAGTATTCTTGCCTGGAGAATCCCCATGGACAGAGGAGCCTTGTGGGCCACAGTCCATGAGGTCCCAAAGAGTCAAACACAACTGAGTGACTAACACTTTCTAATTAAGTTTCTCCTTCTGGCTTTTTCTTGAACTTTACTCAGGTGGGGGAACGTGTATTCAGCAGTACTGGTTACTAGGCTCAACAGAGAAGACATTCCCTTTCTAACAGCTGCAGAGTGTTTGCTCCTGAAGCATCCAAGTGGAGGGGCCGGTTCTCCATCCTTGCACCCCTAAGTCTCAGGGGGCGGACATGCCTCCGTGGCCTGGAACATAGTTTTATCTGTTACTTGGCAGCAGTTTTATTCACGGTCCATCGAGCTGTGGGGGCACTGGGAAGATCAGGGCTCATTTAGGAGCCCAGGTGTTTTGATCGCTGATACTGGTGGCTCTGAAGTGACCTGTTTGCCCAAGGAGACTGTGCCTTCATGGGACAGAATGGACCATCCCTAGGGTATACCTGTTGTGTGTGTTCTTGTCTGCAGTTGTGCAGAGGTGTGAGCCCGTGGTGAGAAACGAGGTGGAGAAACCAACAGCTCTTCTCAGCGGGTGCTTGTGTGTGCTGCATTCTCAGTCCCATTCAGTTAAAGTGTTACTGCCTGTGTTTTGTAGATGAGGAAACTGAGGCTCAGCCCTCATCAGTGCTAGGGTGCAGCTTCAGCTCCAGGCCTGCCTCACTTTCAAGTCTTTCCCTTTTCTTCTGCACCATATTGACTGGCTCAGTCATTCTTGAAGGAAGTCAACCCTGAATATTCATTGGAAGGACTGATGCTGAAGCTCCAATCCTTTGGCCACTTGATGCAAACAGCCGACTCATTGAACAAGTCCCTGATGCTGAGAAAGATTGAGGGCAGGAGGAGAAGGGGGGTGACAGAGGATGAGATGGCTGGACAGCATCACCAATGCAATGGACATGAACTTGGGCAAACACTGGGGAATGGTGAGGGACAGGGAGGCCTGGCGTACTGCAGTCCATGGGGCCGGACACGGCTCAGTGACTGAACACCAACAAGCACACCATATTGCATTCTTATTCATAAGAAGGCGTTTGGGACATAAAAAGCAGGTTTTCAGACCTCCCATGTGTGGTGAGCCTGGCTGGTCGTCCCTTCGTCTGTGGGGTGAATTTTGCCTCCGAGCGTGAGTCTGTTAGCAGCCTTGCATCTGGCGCTGCTCTCTGCATCCGGGTCCAACAGATGTACCTCCAGCAAGAAGAGCCCCAGGCTGTCCTCTAGGGTCCCCCGCCCTCCTTCCAACCTGCTCCTGAGCCCCCTGCCCTGGCACAAGGCTTTATCACAGCCACGCCATTCAACCCAGGGAGCAGCACGTCAGAGCTCCTGGGTCTGTTCCACACTCAGTGGGGTGGACGCCCTCCTGCACACCTACCTCAGAGGCTTGTGCACACACTTACGTATGCCTTCACATTCTCAGCCCTTCCCAGAAAGGAGCCTTTTATAAAATGTACAGATTTTGTTTTCCATTTGAATTTTCAAAGTTTGTGAATTTATAGCAGCAAAACTGTTGGGTAGTGATTGCCCTGGTGGTGCAGCGGTCAAGACTGCACCTTCCAATGCAGGCAACATGCTAATGTTGGTCTAACGTCTCTGCTTCACTATTTTGGACCAGTTAACACATTTTTGTTGTTGTTGTTCAGTCCCTAAGTCGTGTCTGACTCTGTGTGACCCCAGGGACTGCAGCACGCCAGGCTCCTCTGTCCTCCACTGTGTCCACAGAGTTTGCTCAAATTCATGTCCATTGAGTCAGTGATGCCATCCAACCATTTTGTCCTCTGCCACCCTCTTCTCCTCCTGCCTTCAACCTTTCCGAGCATCAGGGTCTTTCCCAATGAGTCAGTTCCTCGCATCAGGTGGCAAAAGTATTCGAGCTTCATCGTCAGTCCTTCCAATGAATATTCGGAACTGATTTCCGTTAGGATTGACTGGTGTGATCTCCTTGCAGTCCAAGGGATTCACAAGAGTCTCCTCCAACACCACAGTTTAAAGGCATCAATTCCTTGTTCCCTACCCAATAGTTTTACTGCTATAAATTTATAAACTTTGAGAATTCAAATGGAAAACTGCCACAAAATCTGCACATTTTATAAAACGCTCCTTTCTGGGCAAGGCTTGGTGCCTAGCCTTCTTTATGAACCATCTCTCACATCCAAACATGACTACTGGAAAAACCATAGCTTTGACTATATGGACCTTGTTGGCAAAGTGATGTCTCTGCTGTTAATAAACCTACCTGATACCTAATACATGATCTCAATTTCAAAATGAGAATACTTAGAGTTCTTGGGGATTAAATGAGATAATTCAGTTGATAAGTCGTTGCAGTTGTTAACTCCAAATTCAGACAATAGAAAGCTCGAGCACTTGTACTTTCTAGCTCACTGGCAACCATGGAAGACGGTACCCAAGGTAGCAGTTGGTACTTAACCAGTCCTCACCGTTTTTATTCTCCTTGTTCCTTGCATTTTCCTGCTTTTCCTCCTCTACTGCACCTTCCTTCAAATACTCTGGTAGCTGCCTCTTCCCCTGTAGTAACTTTAAGCAGCAGGAGTCTATGGGATCAAGGATTTTGAAGGAGTTTGCATTCGATCTATAAATTGCTTTGGATAGTATGGACATCATAACAATAATAAGTCTTTCATTCTATGAACATGGGATGTCTTTGCAATTATTGACATTATTTTCAGTCTTTTGGCAACATTTTTTAGTTTTCAGGGTATAAGTCTTTTGTCTCTTTGGTTAAATTTATTCCTAAGTACTTTGTTCTTTTTGATACTGTTGTAAATAGAATTACTTTTTGAATTTCCTTTTTGGATTGTTCATTGTTATTTTACAGAAACAACTGATTTTTTTGTGTTCATTTTGTGTTCTGCAGCTTTGCTGAATTCATTTATTTGTCCTAATAGTTTTTTGTTTGTAGGGTGTGGATCTTTAGGATATAAGATCATTTCATCTGTGAACAGATATAATTTTACTTTTTCCTTTTCAACTTGTATGCCTCTTATTTATTTTTCTTGTCTGTGTGCTCCAGCTAGAACTTCAGTACTATGTTGAGGAGATATGGTGAGAGTGTCTTGTTCCTGATCTTAGAGGAAAAATTCAGTTTTTCACTGTTGTATAATGTTAGCTGTGGCCTTTTCTTATATGGCCTTATTACATCAAGGTAGTTTTCCTTTATTTCTAGTTTTTTAAATTTTTTGTCATAAAAGGTGTTGACTTTTGTCAAATGGCTTTTTTGCATCAGTTGAGATGATCATTTTTTTTTTCTACATCCTGTTGCTCCAACATTTTTGTAAAGTCAAATTATATCAAAATCAGGAAGCAAGGCTTATGATTGCTTGTTCACTTTTTAAGGAGTTGGCTGATCAGGGATGGACTGTTTGACATTAATATTAAAGGAGACCTAAATATTAGACTCAACTCTAGCAAAGACCTGCAACTTCTTTCCTCTGTTAAATATTTTTTTTTAATTTCTCCCATCATTGCCCATTGTGTACTGTGTATAAGTGATAAATGTTAATTCATCAGTTAAATATTTTAGCTCCCTTTTAAAGTGGGAAAATTCATAATGACTGCCAATAAGAAATAGCTTTCCAAGTAAATGATGAGTTAGTCTGTGTAGGATAGAATGTGCTGTTTTAAAAGTCAGCTATGGGGACTTCCCTGGTGGTCCAGTGGTTAAGAATCCTCCTGCCAATTCAGGGGACACAGGTTCAATTCCTGGTCTGGCAAGATCCCACATGCTTGCCGGGCAACTGAGCCCCTGTGCCACAACTACCGAGCCTTCACTCTGGAGCCCACGTGCTGCAACCACTGAAGCCCTCTTGCTCCAGAGCCTGTGCTCCGCAACAAGAGAAGCCACCGCAAGGAGAAGCCTGCAGACTGCAACGAAGGGCAGCCCCTGCCCCCTGCAAGCAGAGAAAGCCCATGCACAGCAGTGAAGACCCAGCACAGCCAAAGATAAATATATTAATTTTTTAAAAAGTCAGCTGTGGAAGGCAGGGGCACAGCTCAGTACTCTCTAGCAGGAACATTGGCCAGTAATCATTTATTTGAGTTCGATGAAAAGTCAGAGGTTTTTAATTCAGGAAGAAGCCAAGTCCTTATGGATTAAATGATGATAGTATTTGGGATGATTTACTTTGCAATGACCTGGCGGAAGTGGGAGGGGATAAGGGGTTAAGATGAGCAAGAGTCATATGTATTAAGTTCATTATACATTCTGTGTACTTTTGTTTGAAATTTTTCATAAAAAGTTCTAAAAAGAAATAAGGTAAATAAATGATGGTGCAGCATCCAATCAAAATATTATGTAGCCATTACAATAACACATCGAGGATTTTACTGATGTGGGATAAGAAAATCGGAAGTCAGTCTTACCAATGTAGTGCATGTGTGCTTGTGCACATAAATATTTGCATAGAAAAATATTGGAAGGAAAAATATTAAAACATTGTCTGTGGTTAGTCTTCCTTGATTGGTGGGATAGTGAGTGATTTTCTTTCTCTGTGTCTTCCAAACTTTCTACGGTGAACAAGAGAAAAACGTAATTGCTTTTTAAGATTTTTTAGATTGGATTACAGTTGCTTTACAATGTTGTGTTGGTTGCTGCTGTACAGCAGCATGAGTCGGCTATGTGCATACATGTATCCCCTCACTCCTGAGCCTCCCTCCCACCCCTGCATCCCAGCCCTCTCGGTCCTCACAGAGCACCGAGCTGAGCTCCGTGTGCTACCCAGCAGCGTCCCACTGGCTGGCTATTTCACGCGTGGTAGTGTAGATATGCCAGTGTGCCCCTCTCAGTTCCTCCCGCCCTCTCCTTCCCCCACTGTGTCCACAAGTCTGTCTTCTCTGTCTGCGTCTCTATTCCTGCCCTGCAAATAGGTTCTTCAGTATCATTTTCTGGATTCCATATATATATGTTAATACCCGGCATTTGAGCAATACATAATTTCTGAAAATTTTTCTTTCAAAGAAAGAAACCGCATCTGCATTGTATAAATTGGTGAAGCTTTCCCAGTTTTCTGTTTTCCATTAAATGGGTCTGGTCAGTGGTTAGATAAACACTGATGTGGTTACTAATCTTGAGCCCTGGACCTATTTTTTGGCCTCTGTCTTTGCCTGGGTCATGGGCAAAATTCAGTCACCACCATCTCGGTCATTGACTTCAGTTAGACTTGTTCCTCTCACATGGCTTTCTCCCTGATTTTTAGTGAGCTGGACATGATTTCCACGAGGGTGATGGACATTAAGCTTCGGGAGGCTGCAGAAGGCCTTGGGGAGGACAGCACAGGTAAGGCCTTCCTTCACTCTCCCTGCCCTGGGAGGACCCTTGTTGGGTTGTGGGGCTGGGAGAGGGGCTTCCGAAGAAGGGCTTCGGGTTCTCCGCATGGAGAGTGGGTTCAGTTCAGTGTGTTCAGACACCCCCAGATCCCTCTCAGGGGCTGGAGAGCACATCCAAGACTGTGGACGGCCAACTGAGGGCCGTGCTCCTTTGCTTCTCCATCAGACACACCAGGGACAACGTGTGTATGTGTGTGGGTGTGTGTGTGTGAGAGAGAGACCAAGAGAGAGATTAAGTCCTTTTCCTTGTTCCTGAAGGTGAACATATCCCCAGGTTTAGTTGACAGAAGCAGGGGAAGAGAGAAGCTATGGAACATTCCTCATCCAGGAACATCCAGAGGTTTCAGTGAGACATTAGGCAAAGTCTTGGATGGTCTAAACATCCAGAAGAAATAACAATATCAAGAGAGAGCCTTTGGTGCCTCTTTTATGGCTTTTATTCTCCTTCCAGAGACCTTTATTGTGCTTTTCTATGGAGCTGAATTCCAAGTCCATGAATCATCATTTCAAAACACACTGCACAAGTTACCCAGTTATGTGATTGGTTTACTGTTATCTGTAGATTGCTCTGTGTGTCTTGATAGAGGTGGAAAATTGACCTTAGGAAACACATGTGATCTCCCCACATGAGCCTCATATCAGCTATTTGTATTCACCTTATTTTTGTGGCAGAGGTTTCCACTTTTCTCTCTGCTGATTTAAGTCAAAGTACTAGTAGTGATTGTCTTTAAGGTAGTTCAAGTGAACAGCTTCCAAAAATATTAAACCCTAGCTCTTAACTCTTAGCTTCAGATACTAATTTCATTAAAGACTTAATTTCATATAATACAGATTTTTCTTATTATCCTATATATTAGGATTACTTTTTTCTTTCACATTTCAGTACATGCAGTGGTAATTTTCTTTTCAACAAATGGTGCTAAAGCAATTGGACATTCGTATGTTAAAAAAAATGAAATTTGAAAGTTCACAGTTGGTTTGAATTCAAATGAGGGTACAAAAATTAAATGTATAATCGGCATAAATGTAATAACTATAAATCTTTTAATAAAAGAAAACATAGGAGCAAATATTTATAACCTAGGATTAGATAAGAGTTCTTAGATACGATACCTCAGACTCTAAAAGAAAAGGTTGATAAATGGAACTTTCTCAAAATTTAAAACTTTTGTTCTGTGAAAGATGCTGTTAAGAAAATGAAAAGTCAAGTCACAGACTGGGAGAAAATATTTACAAATCACATTTGACAAAAGCAGTCAAAATTTGACAGTAAGATAACAACCCAATTAAAAGTAGGTAAAGAATTTTTAAAGATGTTCTACTTAAGAGGATGTGCAAGTGGCAAAAAGCACATGAAAAAACGCTTAACATCAATAGCCGTTAGTGCAAACTAAAGCTATGATGAGACACCACTATACACCTACTAGAGTGGGGGAAACCCAACAGAGACACACTTGACAATAACAAATGCTGCTGCTGCTGTTGCTAAGTCACTTCAGTCGTGTCCGACTCTGCGCGACCCCATAGACAGAAGCCCACCAGGCTCCCCCGTCCCTGGGATTCTCCAGGCAAGAACACTGGAGTGGGTTGCCATTTCCTTCTCCAATGCATGAAAGTGAAAAGTGAAAGTGAAGTCACTCAGTCGTGTCCGACTCTTCTCGACCCCGTGGACTGCAGCCCACCAGGCTCCTCCGTCCATGGGATTTTCCAGGCAAGAGTACTGGAGTGGGGTGCCATTGCCTTCTAGGAGATTTCAAGGCAGCTGAAACCCTCTTATACTGCCAATGAAAATGCAAATGGTGCAGCCCCTTGGGAAAGTACTTGTCAGTTTCTTATAAAATTAAAAATGCACTTAGTCTATGATTCGCCAGTCCGACTCCTAGGTGTTTACCTAAGAGAAATGAAACTGTATTTTATTTTACACAAAAGCCTATAGCAATTTTACTTTTGTTTACTACTTTGTTTATATCTATACAACGGAACCAACTCTTTGGGACCCCATGGACTATAACCCATTTGCCAGGCTCCTCTGTCCTTGGAATTCTCCAGGCAAGTATACCAGAATGGGTTGCCATTTCCTGCTCCAGAGGATCTTCCTGACCCAGGGATTGAATCCAGATCAGATCAGTCACTCAGTCGTATCTGACTCTTTTCGACCCCATGAATCACAGCACGCCAGGCCTCCCTGTCCATCACCATTTCCCAGAGTTCACTCAGACTCACGTCCATCGAGTCAGTGATGCCATCCAGCCATCTCATCCTCTGTCGTCCCCTTCTCCTCCTGCCCCCAATCCCTCCCAGCATCAGAGTCTTTTCCAATGAGTCAACTCTTCACATGAGGTAGCCAAAGTACTGGAGTTTCAGCTTTACCATCATTCCTTCGAAAGAAATCCCAGGGCTGATCTCCTTCAGAATGGACTGGTTGGATCTCCTTGCAGTCCAAGGGACTCTCAAGAGTCTTCAACACCACAGTTCAAAAACATCAATTCTTTGGCACTCAGCTTTCTTCACAGTCCAACTCTCACACCCATACATGACCACTGGAAAAACCATAGCCTTGACTAGATGAAACTTTGTTGGCAAAGTAATGTCTCTGCTTTTGAATATGCTATCTAGGTTAGTCATAACTTTCCTTCCAAGGAGTAAGCGCCTTTTAATTTCATGGCTGCAGTCACCATCTGCAGTGATTTTGGAGCCCAGAAAAATAAAGTCTGACACTGTTTCCACTGTTTCCCCATCTATTTGCCATGAAGTGATGGGACCGGATGCCATGATCTTCGTTTTCTGAATGTTGAGCTTTAAGCCAACTTTTTCACTCTCCATTTGCACTTTCAAACACGTGTATGCCTGTGGCGGATTCATTTCGATATATGGCAGAACCAATACAATATTGTAAAGTTTAAAAATAAAAATTAAAAAAAAAGAGGCTTTTGAGTTCCTGTTCACTTTCTGCCATAAGGGTGGTGTCATCTGCATATCTGAGGTTATTGATATTTCTCCCGGCGATCTTGATTCCAGCTTGTGTTTCTTCCAGTCCAGCGTTTCTCATGATGTACTCTGCATATAAGTTAAATAAGCAGGGTGACAATATACAGCCTTGACGTACTCCTTTTCCTATTTGGAACCAGTCTGTTGTTCCATGTCCAGTTCTAACTGTTGCTTCCTGACCAGCACACAGATTTCTCAAGAGGTAGATCAGGTGGTCTGGTATTCCCATCTCTTTCAGGATTTTCCACAGTTTCTTGTGATCCACACAGTCAAAGGCTTTGGCATAGTCAATAAAGCAGAAATAGATGTTTTTCTGGAACTCTCTTGCTTTTTCCATGGTCCAGCGGATGTTGGCAATTTGATCTCTGGTTCCTCTGCCTTTTCTAAGACCAGCTTGAACATCAGGAAGTTCACGGTTCACGTATTGCTGAAGCCTGGCTTGGAGAATTTTGAGTATTACTTTACTAGCATGTGAGATGAGTGCAATTGTGTGGTAGTTTGAGCATTCTTTGGCATTGCCTTTCTTTGGGATTGGAATGAAAACTGACTTTTTCCAGTCCTGTGGCCACTGCTGAGTTTTCCAAATTTGCTGGCATATTGAGTGCAGCACTTTCACAGCATCATCTTTCAGGATTTGGAATAGCTCAACTGGAATTCCATCACCTCCGATCCCAAGTCTCCTGCATCTCCTGCATGTCTTTATCCACTGTACCACCTGGGAAGCCCCATGCAATGGAACAGTACTCAGCAATAGATAGGAACAAGCTCTTGATTGATGTAACAACATGGAGGAATCTCTAGCATGTGGTGATAAGTTTAAAAAGCCAAATCAAAAGGATACATGCTGTCTGAATGACTCTGGAAAAGGAAAAACAATCAAGAGCAGAGAAGATATTAGTGGTTTCCAGGGAAAGGTTTGACTATAAAAGGCAGCACAGGAGGGTGATGTGTGACTTTGGTGGTGATTATTCAGCTCTGTGTACCCCTAAAAGAGTTAATTTTATTAATAAAATTTTTAAAACAACTTTCAAATGATGTACTTTAAGTCCCCTACATACAAACCTTCAAGTTTCAACTTTTAAAGATGAGAACGTGTCTGCCAGCCCCTGTATGGCAGCTGTTGTACTCTACCTGCTGTACTTTTTAAGGTCAGATCAGATTAGATCAGTCGCTCAGTCGTGTCCGACTCTTTGTGACCCCATGAATCACAGCACGCCAGGCCTCCCTGTCCATCACCAACTCCCGGAGTTCACTCAGACTCACGTCCATCGAGTCAGTGATGCCATCCAGCCATCTCATCCTCTGTCGTCCCCTTCTCCTCCTGCCCCCAATCCCTCCCAGCATCAGAGTCTTTTCCAGTGAGTCAACTCTTCGCATGAGGTAGCCAAAGTACTGGAGTTTCAGCTTTACCATCATTCCTTCCAAAGAAGTCCCAGGGCTGATCTCCTTCAGAATGGACTGGTTGGATCTCCTTGCAGTCCAAGGGACTCTCAAGAGTCTTCTCCAACACCACAGTTCAAAAGCATCAATTCTTTGGCGCTCAGCTTTCTTCACAGTCCAACTCTCACATCCATACATGACCACAGGAAAAACCGTAGCCTTGACTAGACGAACCTTTGTTGGCAAAGTAATGTCTCTGCTTTTTAATATGCTATCTAGGTTGGTCATAACTTTCCTTCCAAGGAGTAAGCGTCTTTTAATTTCATGGCTGTAGTCACCATCTGCAGTGACTTTGGAGCCCAGAAAAATAAAGTCTGACACTGTTTCCACTGTTTCCCCATCTATTTGCCATGAAGTGATGGGACCGGATGCCATGATCTTCATTTTCTGAATGTTGAGCTTTAAGCCAACTTTTTCACTCTCCACTTTCACTTTCATCAAGAGGCTTTTGAGTTCCTCTTCACTTTCTGCCATAAGGGTGGTGTCATCTGCATATCTGAGGTTATTGATATTTCTCCCGGCGATCTTGATTCCAGCTTGTGTTTCTTCCAGTCCAGCGTTTCTCATGATGTACTCTGCATATAAGTTAAATAAGCAGGGTGACAATATACAGCCTTGACGTACTCCTTTTCCTATTTGGAACCAGTCTGTTGTTCCATGTCCAGTTCTAACTGTTGCTTCCTGACCTGCATACAGGTTTCTCAAGAGGCAGATCAGGTGGTCTGGTATTCCCATGTCTTTCAGAATTTTCCACAGTTTCTTGTGATCCACACAGTCAAAGGCTTTGGCATAGTCAATAAAGCAGAAATAGATGTTTTTCTGGAACTCTCTTGCTTTTTCCGTTAAGGTACTGTACTGTAATTTTGGACTTCCCTGGTGTCTCAGTGGTAAGAATCCACCTGCAATGCAGAAAACACAGGAGACACTGATTCAGTCCCTGGGTCAGGAAAATCCCCTGGAGGAGGTCACGGCAACTCACTCCAGTATTCTTGCCTGAAGAATCCCATGGACAGAGAATCCTGGTGGGCTACAGTCTGTAGGGTCGCAAAGAGTCGGACATGACTGAAGTGACTTAGCACAGACACACACACATGCATTCTTAATATATAGCCAATTGTATTAGTTGGGGCCCTAGGCTAACTTTGTTGAACTTAGGAACAAAAAGTTTACTTATGAACACGTTCTTGGAACAGAATGCATTAGTATGTAGAGGGACTTACTGTACCAGATTTGAAAAATAGTCAAGTGGATTTTTTAGAAATAAGTAAAACTATTATGATGAAAAATTCAATTGATGAGTTTATTAGCAGATTATATCAGCTTGAGGGAGATCTCAAGGAAGTACACAGAATGTATCATAAAACGGTAAAAGGAAGGAAAATACAGAAAGAGGACAAGAAGCATGGAGATAAATGAGAGGGTATAACGTGTGTTTGAGCAATGTCTTAGGAGAGGAGAGAGTAGCTGAGAATTTTCTGGAATTCAGTTAAAAAAAAAAAAAAGATAATCCAATCTACACATTTAACAAACTGAATGACTCCCAGGAAGGATAAATAAAAGGAAATCCACATAGAATTAAAGTATAGAATACTAAAGACAAAAGTGAAAAATCTTAAAATTAGTCTGAGAGAAAAATAAAAGGACCTTCAGAGGAGCAAGAAACTGACTTCTTGACCACACAACAGAAGCCACAAAACAGTAAAATGATGTCTTCAATATTATTAAAAGAATAACTTAGAAAAAGTAACTGCCAACCTAGAATGTTAAACCTAGAAAAATGATGTTTCAGGAAGGCGCTTCAGGAATAAAGTCATTTTCAGATAAACAAAAACTGAGTTTGTCACCAGGAGAGCCTCAGATTCCAAAGGAATCTGCCTTCAGGCAGGAGGAAAATCATACTCTGTGGAGTGTCTGGGCAAAGAAGGAATGACAAGCAGAGAAGATAAGAAACAAGCAGACACATCCAAACAGACATGGAGGGACCTCCCTGGCGGTCCAGTGGTTAAGATTCTGTGCTTCCAGCGCAGGAAGCGCGGGTTCAATCCCTGGTCGGGGAACTAAGATTCCACCTAATGTGTGGCATGGCCAAAGATTAAACAAAATAAAATTTTAACAATGAACAAATAAAAGCAAATGAATATGGAATAGTATCTTTGGGTTTTTAAAGATCAGAATGAAAACAGTAGGGCATTAAATAAGATGAAAGTATTCTAACTTACTGAAGAACTGACTTATTTGAAAAGACCCTGATGCTGGGAAGATTGAAGGCGGGAGAAGGGGACGACAGAGGATGAGATGGTTGGATGGCATCACCGACTCAATGGACATGAGTTTGAGTAAACTCTGGGAGTTGGTGATGGACAGGGAGGCCTGCCATGCTGCAGTCCATGGGGTTTCAAAGAGTCAGACATGACTGAGCGACTGAACTGAACTGATTCTAACTTTCTTATTTTGTTCCATAATAGAATGTGTAGTATAATTTCTGGGGTAAGCCCTGAAAGAACAGAGATAAAAGACAAAGTTTACAAACTAGAAGTGGAAAAAAATGGAATGTTCTTTTAAAGTCAGTTAATCCAAAAGACAGAAAGAAAGATTTTAAAAGACCACAAAGATGGTAGACTTGTTTTTTATTAACATGGCAGTAATTAGAATAAAGGCTTCCCAAGTGACTCAGCTGGTAAAGAATCCACCTGCAATGTGGGAGACCTGGGTTTGGTCCCTGGGTTGGAAAGATCCCCTGGAGAAGGGAAAAGCTACCCACTCCAGTATTCTTGCCTAGGGAACAGTCCATGGGGTTGAAAAGAGTCAGACATGACTGAGCGACTTTCACCTTCAAGTGATTCATTGGTAAAGAAGCTGCCTGCCAATGCAGGAGAAGTGAGTTTGATCCCTGGGTGGGGAAGATCCCGTGGAGGAGGAAATGACAACCCACTCCAGTATTCTTGGCTGGGAGATCCCATGGAGAGGAGTCTGGTGGGCTGCAGTGCATGGGGTTTCAGAAGAGTGGGACATGACTTTGTGACAACAACAAACTAGAGTAAGTGGCAGTAGCTAATTCTATTAATGTTCCAGTCAGAAGTTAAAGGTCAGATTGGTTTTCTAAAACTCTCGTGGTGGTTCAGTCGCTAGGTTGTGTCTGACTCTGTGACCCCACGGACCCTTCCAGGCTCTTCTGTCCATGGGATTCTCCAGGCAAGAATACTAGAGTGGTTTGCCATTTCCTTCTCCAGGGGATCTTCCCGACCCAGGGATGGTACTTGTGTCTCCTGCATTGAAGGCAGATTCTTTACCACTGAGCCACCAGGGAAGCCCACTCTAAAACTCTAAATCTCTTAAATATAAGGATTAGAAAAGTTTAAGGTAAAAGGAAAGAAGAAAATGAAACTTGCTAACACTGGGCCAAAGGAAGCTGGAATGGTTGTATCAATAGCAGTCAAAATAAACTTTAAGGCAGAAAGCATTACTATTAATAAAGAGGGTCATTTCACAAAAGGTTCACTTCTACAGGAAGATATTAATTCTCCCTTTCTATAACATTTATCAACATAATGTCCAAAGTTACAGAGTAGAAACTGGCAGTTAAGTAAAAAAGATAACTCTACAATCAGAGTGCGTTATTTTTAATACAGCTAATTGATAGGACAAGTGTATTAAAAATTAAAGACATAAAGTACTTGGGCAACACAATTAAAAAGAAAAGACCTTGTCCTAATTGACGTGTGTGGGCCAGTGAAGAGAATACATTATTTTCAAGCACTCTAGGAACATTTTCAAATTTATGGTAAGCCATAAAGCAAGTCTGGACAAATGTCAATGGATTCAAATCATGTAGTGTGTTCACTGACCGCAATGCAATTAAGCTAGAGTTCAATAGCAAAGATTAGAAGAAAATTCCTTCTAATCTAAAATGCTTGGATATTAACACATACTTTTCTAAATAACCTATAGGTCTAAGAAGCTATTATAATGAAAATTAGAAAATATTTTACCAAATATAAAGAAACTACATATCAGAACACATGAATGCAGCTAAAATAGATTTAGCAGGAAATGTGTTGCCTTGAAAGTGAAAGTGTTGGCCGATCGTTTGTGTCTGACTCTTTGCAACCCCATGGACTATAGCCTACCAGGCTCCTCTGTCCATGGAATTCTCCAGGCAAGGATACTGAAGTGGGTTGCCATTTCATTCTCCAGGGGATCTTCCCAACCCAAGGATTGAACCAGGGTCTCATGCATTATGGGCAGATTCTTTACCATCTGAGCCACCAGGGAAGCTATATTGCCTTAAATGTGTATATTATGAAAACAGAGAACCTAAAAATTAATTAGCTAAGTATTCATCTCAAGAAGTTTAAAAAGATAGCAAAGTAAATCCAAAGGAAAGTAGGAGAAAGGAAAGAAAAACTAAAACAGAAATTAGTGAAATTAAAAAAATATTGCATTAATATTGTTAATGCAAAAAAATATTGCACTTATTCTTTTCTCATGTGAAAAGAATTAACAAAGCCAGACTTTTTTTTTTAAGGCAAATGAAACTGACAAACCTCCTATGTTATTGATCCAGGAGACAAGGAGGTGCAGATAATACCAGGGCTAAGAAAAGGGGGCTATATTATAGATAGTATAGATGCTAAAATAAAAGGCTGTTATTAATAACTATATGCCAATACATGTGAAAATGTGGGAATCTAGAGTCTGTCATACAGAGTTACGTTGTCAGAAAGAGAAAAACAAATAATCATATATTAATACATTATATGAAACCGAGAAAAGTGGTACTGATGAATCTGTTTGCAGGGCAGGAATAGCGATACAGACATAGAGAATGGAATTGTGGGCAGAGTGGGGAAGAGAGCGTGGGAAGAACTGAGAGAGTAACACTGAAACATATACACTACCATATATGAAATAGACAGCTAGTGGAAAGCTGCTGTATAGCACAGGGGGCTCAGCTCAGTGCTCTGTGATGACCTAGAGGCGTGTGGTGGGGGGAGTGGGTGGGAGGGAGGCTCAAGAAAGAGGATGTATATATTTACAGATAGTTGATTCACGATGTTTCACAGCAGAAACTAACACAACATTGTAAATCTTCTGTATCCCAATTACAAAATAAACAATAAAATAAAATTAGTGATGAACCTGGGGGAAAATGGAAAAAAGATAGTTAGAAAAGTAAAACAATAAAATGAATTCAAGAAGCAGGAAACCCAAATAGTTCCTATAACCATTAAAGAATTTAAATTAAAAAGCCTAGTAGGTGAACAGATATAACACACATAGGCCCCCACTGTATGGTCTACTAATCACGACAAATCAAAGTGTTCAGCGACTGTACTTCGGATCTTCGTAGCCACTCCCTTTAATTCCAAAGCACTGTCTTCAACTGTAAAAGACTGTGAGGCTACATGTTTGTTCCATCTTCTGGGATGCATATCTATCTGTCAGCTGGCAAAGGCCAGGTAGTGTCCTGTGATTCAGAAGAACTCTGAGGAGCCTTTCAAAATAATAAGCTCTCTCTGAGGCCCACCAGGCTTCCCTGATAGCTCATTTGGTAAAGAATCCGCCTGCAATGCAGGAGATCTGGGTTCGATCACTGGGTTTGGAAGATCTCCTGGAGAAGGGAAAGGCTACCCACTCCAGTGTTCTTGGGCTTTCCTTTTGGCTCAGCTGGTAAAGATCTGACTGCAATGTGGGAGACCTGGGTTCGATCCCTGGGTTGGGAAGATTCCCTGGAGAAGAGAAAGGCTACCCTACCCACTCCAGTATCCTGGCCTGGAGAATCCCATGGACTGTACAGTCCATGGGGTCACAAAGAGTCGGACACGACTGAGCGAAGACCCATCAGTTAATAGCATGGACATTTTGAGGTTATAAAGGTAAGGAAACTTCCACAAGAAGTTAAGAAAGGGTTTCCTGGGTGGCCCAGGGGTTGAGAATACACCTGCCAATGCAAGGGACAGGGCTTCCATGCCTGGTCTGGGAAGACTCCATATGCCCTGGGGCAGCTAAGCCCTTCAAAGCCCTAGAGCCCTGGCGCCTGTGCTCCACAGGAGGGACCACGGCAGGGAGAAGCCTGAGCACCGCAACTAGAGAGTAGCCCTGTTCCTGCCACTGGAGAAAGATGGGAAGACCCGGTGCAGCCAAAAAGTAATTAATTAACTAGGTAACATTTTAAAAAAGAAGTTAAGAAAACTTGACTGTAGAACTCATTTCTTTTGGGGTATGGATATACTCCCCTTAAGGTAATACAGTAGGTATTCCTGCTATAGAATAATCCTAAGAAATTCTCCACATGAAGGCAAGATCATGTATACTTCCCAAGGCAGGCATTAATGTAAACAAATTATAAAGATCCTACTTTTTTTAGAAAGGAATTCACCTTACAAAATGATCTACTTATCAAATGAATCAGTTGTGAGTGAATTTTCAGGATAGACTAGACAGCATCCTGATAACCGGTGACATTCCATCCTTCTGTTAGTTCTCATATTCAGAAGGAAAGGAATCAACTTTGCTGAGCTACTGAAATCTCAGGATCCTGAATATGATGGGAATTTGTGGGTGAGGGCGAGGGTGACGTCAGAGAAGAGATCACGAAATGTTTAAAAGTATAGACCAGCGGTCCCTAGCCTTTTTGGCACCAAGGACTGGATTCTTGGACAACAGGTTTTCTCTGGACCGGGGTTGGAGGGATGGTTTGGGGATGATTCAGACACATCATATTTATTGTGTACTTTATTTCTATTATTACTGTATCAACTCCACTTCAGATCATCAGGCATTAGATTCCAGAGGTTGGGGACCCCTGGTGTAGATTCCAACACTCCAGGAAGCATGACAGAGTCAGCGCTACCACCACCAGTTGGTGGGTTTTCTCCCCAAACGTTGCTAGCTCATCACCGCATTTGGCACTCCAGCAGCCCCTCTTGCCCGTGAGGCTGGGCCTCCTCTGGTTGTCCATGGTGCTCACATCCATGCTAAAGGAAGCACTTGAGAATTTTTAAAATTTTTATTTTATTGAAGTATAGTTGATTTACATTGTTGGATTAATTTCTGCTATACAGCAAAGTGACTCACCTTATACACACACACACACACACACACATACATATTCTTAGCACTTGAGGATTATTTTGAAAAATGATTTGGGTTATCACTATGGTCTTTACCTCACCAAGACTTTTTGCTTTTGACTATTTTTATTTTAGGGATTAAAATCTGATTTTGCTTATACAATGGAATATTGCTCAGCATTTAGAGAAAGGAAGACTGGAAAATGCATGCATCTCCATGCAAAATCTCAAACACAATATATGGAGGGAAAGGAGCAACACACAAGCAAGCATATATGCTGTATGAGTCTACCCAGAATGTCCTGTGTGGATTCAAGAATGGGCAAAACAAATATGGTACTATAAATAAGGACAGTGGTTGCATCAAAACAATTGGGGACGGACATGTACACACTGCTGTGTTTAAAATAGGTAACCAGTAAGGACCTACTGTATAGCACAGGGAACTCTGCTTAATGTCATGTGGCAGCCTGAGTGGGAGGGGAGTTTGGGGAAGAATGGATACCTGTGTGTACGGTTGAGTCCCTTTGCTGTTCAGCTGAAACTATCACAACATGGTTTGTTAATCGACAGTGTGAAGTGAAAGTTGCTCAGTCATGTCTGACTCTTTGTAACCCCATGGACTGTACAGTTCATGAAATTCTCCAGGCCAGAATACTGGAGTGGGTAGCCAATCCCTTCTCCAGTGGATCTTCCTGACCCAGGAATCGAACTGGGTTTTATACCCCGAGACGAAATACAAAGTTTTTGAAAACAAACTCAGAATAAATTTAAGGACTTCCCTGTTGGGCTTCCCTTATAGCTCAGTTGGGAAAGGATCTGCCTACAATGCAGGAGACCTGGGTTTGATTCCTGGGTTGGGAAGATCCTCTGGAGAAAGAAATGGCAACCCACTCCAGTATTCTTGCCTGGAGAATCTCATAGACAGAGGAGCCTGACAGGCTCTAGTCCATGGAGTCGCAAGAGTTGGACACGACTTAGCGACTAAACCATCACCACCTGTTGGTCCAGTTGCATGAAGAAATGGCAGCCCACTCCAGTATCCTTGCCTGGAGAATTCCATGGACAGAGGAGCCTGGTGGGCTACAGTCCATGGGGTTGCAAAGATCGGACACAACTGAGCAACTCACACACACTGTTGATCCAGTGTTTAAGAGTCCACACTGCCAATACAGGGGGCCCAGGTTCAGTCCCTGGCTGGGGAACTAAGATGCCATATGCCATGTGGCAAGGCCAAGGGATAAAAATAAATAGGTCAATTTGGGAAGGAAGAATATAAATTTTAAAAAAGAATAAATTTAATAACCAAGGAAGTGAAAGACCTGTTGAAAATGATTCATTTTAAGTAAGAGGAAATTTGCTTGTGCTTTTGACTCTGTGATCATGCTCCAAAGCTTTCTTGACTCTTTCATTCAGTGTCCAGAATAGAAATCAAGATTTGTTTTCATGTGTGCAAAAATGGTATGCTGTGTGCTTCGTGTCCTCCTGTGTGGGAAAAGGACTTATTGGAAGTGAATAATGGATGTTTGGACAGAAATCTTACTTTCTCTCCTTGCGCACATCTCATCCATGTTTGGCAGATACTTACATGCATTCTTTCTGTGTAGGAAAGAAAAAGTCCAAATTCAAAACGTTTAAGAAGTTCTTTGGGAAGAAGAAGAGAAAGGAGTCGTCTTCTTCCACAGGAAGTAGCACCTGGAAGCAAAGTCAGGCGAAGAACGAGGTCATGGCCATTGAGTCAGGACCAGTGGGCTACGACTCAGAGGATGAGCTGGAGTGAGTTGTCTTTTCCATCCTTCGGGCTTGTGTGTTCCAGGGAGCAGAGAAGGACACAGGAGTACCCCAAAACTCAGGCTTGTTGTCATGGTTACTCGATGGACTTCTGAGCCCACTCTCCTCCTAAATAATTCCACAGAAGGTGTTTGAGATTCTTACGTAGAAGTGGTGTTTTCTGTCTTTTTGTACATAGGGATGCAGAAAGTTGGTGGGGGGAGATTATTAGGTACCTGCTATGTGCCAGGTGTGTATATATCAAAAGTCTGCAATAAATGTAGAAGGGGAGGTAAGAGATATCATCTTATAAGTGAGCAAACCAAGTTTGGGAGAAATTTCAGAAAAATCTGCCCAGTGTCCTGCTCTGCAGAGTGGCAAGATTAGGCTGTAATCCCTGATTTCATTTGATTTAAAACTCTTTTTGAGGACCTGGATACTATACCAGAAAAATACTTCTGTCTAAGCCTAAATCTTGAATAACCGAATAAGAAAATTTTCCACTAGATAGGAGTAGGGGGAAGGCTTCTTAATTTACTTCTTAGAAAAATCATCCAAAAAATATTGTTCCCTACAAAATCTGGGAAAGTTGCTTGGTCGTGTCTGACTCTTTGTGACCCCATGGACTATACAGTCCATGGAATTCTCCAGGCCAGAATACTGGAGTGGGTAGCCTTTCCCTTCTCCAGGGGATCTTCCCAACCCAGGGATCGAACCCAGGTCTCCCGCATTGCAGGTGGATTCTTTACCAGCTGAGCCACAAGGGAATGCCCTCCCCCCAAAAAACATTGTTAGGAAGAACAAAACCAATAGGTATGAAATATGGGAAAGTCTAGTGAAGAAATCCTTATTTCCTAACTTGTATTTCATCAAAATATAGTTACAATGCATATGCTTCAATTATTCTAGCAGTTATTTCTTGAGTAAAAGGAGGGGGGGAAAAAACAACAGATTTGTTGCCTTTTCAGGTTTTATGTTTCTTTTAAACAACATTGACACCTTAATTTGAGAATAAAACTCTTTGGGAGGCATAATGACCCTGGTGGGTCACAGACCATACTGAGATAGGTTCACCAGCTCTCACATCCCTGGGAGGGGTCCTGTCTCCTCCCTCCTCACCAGTCTCTTCGCCCATTTCTAAAGGAGTAGAAATTACACTGGAGTGTTCCATTCCCAGGTGGCGCTAGTGGTAAAGAACCTGACTGCCTGCCTGCCTGCCAGTGCAGGAGACATAAGAGATGTGAGTTCGATCCCTGGGTTCTAAAGTTCCCCTCGAGGAGGGTATGGCAACCCACCCAGCATCTCCTGTCCTGGAGAATCCCATGGACAGAAGAGCCTGCAGGGGTACAGTCCACTCTTCCACAGTCAGACAAAACTTAAGGAACTTTGCACACAGGTACAGAAATTACACTGACCACTTGGTGGCAGCAAATGACTAAAGAGGAGAGGTTTGAGTTTAGTCTTTCAGATTTTTTCCTGGTGTTGGCGGGGAGCAAGAAGCACCCACATGGTAGCTTGTGAAGAGCGAGCTCTACATGCATTTTTAAAAGGCAGCTCCAGACTCTTGGGGAGCAAGAGATAATATTGCTCACTTTTTCATGTCTTCACTGGGCCAGCCCCAGGGCCATTATAACACTTGCGCCCCTGCCCCCACAACACACAGCCTGTCTCTCCACCAAAACACAGACAAGAAACGAGAGCATGGCTGGAGGGGTGAGCTGGGCTGAAATGACCTGTCCACTTGTCCATCTTCTATTGCCAGAGTCCATGGACAGTGCCCTTTACATCTTTGTATTCTCGGCACTTGGCGGAGGCCAGTCCTCGGTGACTGGTGGGGGTTCCCTGGAGTGCTGCTAGGAGAGGAAGCTTGCTGTGGGGTAGGGATGAGGCCCAGCAAACGTCCTTCAAGAGCAGAGAGGAAACAACATCTCTTTTTTATCCCAGATTTACTGAGAGATCACTGATATATAACACTGGGAGTTCTAAAGTGTACACTGTGTTGATTTAATGCACTTATATACTACCAAATGATCACCACCACAGCATTCGCTAATTCCTGCATCATGTCAGCTAATTACTATTTCTCTTTTGTGGTGAGAATGTTTAAGATCTACGCTCATCGCAGTTTTCGAGTCTATAATATGGTATAATTAACTTTAATTGTTGTGCTGCACCAGCTGTGCTGTAGCCCCTGAACTTACTCACCTTGTGGCTGGAAGTTTGTACCCTCTGACAACATCTCCCTGTTCCCCCTACCCCCCAGCCCCTGGTAACCACTTTTTAATCTTGTGTCTGTGTTTGCGAAGTCACTTCAGTTGTGTCTGACTCTTTGCGACCCTGTAGACCATAGCCCACCAGGCTCCCCTGTCCATGGGGTTCTCCAGGAGAATACTGGAACGGGTTGCTTTCTTTTTTAGATTCCACATGTGAGATCATAGAGTGTTTGTCTTTCTCTGTCTGACGTATCTCACTTAGCCTAATGCCTTCAGCGTCCAACCATGTTGTTGAAAATGGAAGGATGTCCTTCCTTCTCATGAATAAATAATATTCCATTGTACAATTTACAGAATTAGGTATCACACCTTCTTTACCCATTCGCCCATTGATGGACCCCTAGTTTGTTTCCATATTTTGGCTGTTGTGAATAGTGCTACAATGAACGTGGGAGTTCAGATGTCTCTTCAAGATCCTGTTTTCATTTCCTTCAGATAAATACCCAAAAGCAGAATTGCTGGATCATATGATAGTTCTGTTGACACTGAACTTTTTGAGGAACCTCTATACTGTTCTCCATAGCGACTGCCCAAGTTACATTCTCAGCAAGAGTGCGAAAGGGTTCACTGTTCTCCACATCCTTACTATCACTCCTCTCCTTAGATCTGAAGTGATGTCTCTTTGGTTTTGATTTGCATTTCCTTGATGGTTGGGGATATTGAGTACCTTGTCACATGGCCATTGGTCATCTGTTGTCTTTGACAAAATGTCTATTTAGATCTTCTCATTTTGTAATTGGATTGGGTTTTTGGTGTTGAGTTGTATGAGTCCTTTATATATGTTACTATTTTGGATATTATCCCCTTACCAAATACAAGTTTGCAAATATTTTTTCCCACTCTGTAAATTGCCTTTTCATTTCATTGATGGTTTCCTTTGCTGTGCAGAAGCTGCTTAATGTGATGTATTCCTACTTGTTTATTTTTGCTTTTGTTTCCTTTGCTTTGATGTCAGATTCAGTAACTCATTTCCAGATGTCAGGGCACTTACTCCCTAGTTTTTCTTCTAGGAGTATTTCAGTTTCAGGCCTTACATTCAAGTCTTTAATCCATTTTGATTTTTGTGTATGGTGTGAGATAGTGATCCAGTTTCATTCTTTTGCATGCGACTGTCCAAGTTTTCCAAACACTGTTTACTGAAGAGGCTGTCCTTTCCCCATGGTATATTCTTGGTTTCTATGTCATGGAGTAACTGACAGTATACGAGACAAAAATTTAAAGGTGCTGTTTAGTCTCTGTGAAGGGTCCATGAGCCTGGTAGACTTTGGAGAAACTTCTCATCAATCACTATGGGCAAAAAGGTCCACTCACCAGGGTTTCCCTGGTGGCGTAGAGAAAAAGAATCTGCCCGTCAGTGCAGGGGACACGGGTTCGTTCCCTGGTCCAGGAAGATCCCACGTGCCCCAGATCTGCGAAGCCTGTGTGCCACAACTGTTGAGCCTGTGCTCCAGAGCCCAGGAGCTGCAACTGCTGAAGCCTACATGCGCTACAGCCTGTGCTCTACAACAAGAGAAGCCACTGCAATGAGAAGCCTGCGCACCGCAACTAGAGAATAGCCCGTGCTCTCCACAACCAGGGAAAGCCCGCATACAGCAACAAAGACCCAGCACAGCCAGATAACAGAAAATAAATTTATAAAGAAAAAAGTTCCACTTACCAAGGGGCATTGATGCTGACAAACCACACAAAACCCTGTAGATTTGAAAAAGTTGATGCCCATTTATTGAGTCAACATGGTTATGCTTCTTGAGTCTCTTAATCTTTTGGATTGGGCAAAAAGTTTGCTCAGGTTTTCCTTAAGATCTTATAGAAGGGACTCTTCTGGTGGTCCAGTGGCTAAGACTCTATGCTCCGAATGCAGGAGTCCATGGTTTGATTCCTGGTCATGGAACTAGATCCCACATGCTACAGATTTGCATGCTGCAGCTAAAGATCACACGTACTGCAACTAAGACCAGGTGTAGCCAGATGAATAAATTTTTTTTTTAAAGACCCTATAGAAAACCCTGACCAACTTTTTGGCCAACCCAATGTAGCAGTTTTACTTCACCACTCTGCCTCCCTGCTTTGTTTCATGTTGCTGATCTGATGGAGACTATCCCACAATCTGCATTTGTTTTCTTTTGGTGTGATTGATCTCATCCCTATATTCTCTGAATTTCTTGTAAAGTAGTAGATGGACCTATATACTTAATTAGAGGTGGATTCAAGATGGCACTGGTACTTACTGCCCCATCACATCATTAGGCACATGCTTTCTGCTTGTCTTACTTCTGGTGATGCCTAGACTGAGTCGTGGACTCAGGGGTTCTTTCTTTTCTGATCCCTCCATCAACCCTCATCTGGTGGTTTTTATACCTGTTGATGCTCACTCAGTGCTCATCTACTTTTGCTTTATTGACTACGTCAAAGCCTTTAACTGTGTGGATCACAACAAACTCTGGAAAATTCTTAAAGAGAAAATTCCTAAAGAGATGGGAATACCAGACCACTTGACCTGCCTCTTGAGAAACCTGTATGCAGGTCAGGAAGCAACAGTTAGAACTGGACATGGAACAACAGACTGGTTCCAAATAGGAAAAGGAGTACGTCAAGGCTGTATATTGTCACCCTGCTTATTTAACTTATATGCAGGGTACATCATGAGAAATGCTGGGCTGGAAGAAGCACAAGCTGGAATCAAGATTGCCAGGAGAAATATCAATAACCTCAGATACGCAGATGACACCACCCTTATGGCAGAAAGGGAAGAAGAACTAAAGAGCCTCTTGATGAAAGTGAAAGTGGAGAGTGAAAAAGTTGGCTTAAAGCTCAACATTCAGAAAACGAAGATCATGGCATCTGGTCCCATCACTTCATGGCAAATAGATGGGGAAACAATGGAAACAGTGAGAGACTTTATTTTCTTGGGCTCCAAAATCAGTGCAGATGGTGACTGCAGCCATGAAATTAAAAGACGCTTGCTCTTTGGGAGAAAAGTTATGACCAACCTAGACAGCATATTAAAAAAACAGAGACATTACTGTGCCAACAAAGGTCCGTCTAGTCAAAGCTATGATTTTTCCAGTAGTCATGTATGGATGTGAGAGTTGGACTATAAAGCTGAGCGCTGAAGAATTTATGCTTTTGAACTATGGTGTTGGAGAAGACTCTTGAGAGTCCTTGGACTGCAAGGAGATCCAACCAGTCAATCCAGGCTCCTCTGTCCATGGAAACTCTCCAGGCAAGAATACTAGAGTGGGTTGCCATGTCCTCCTCCAGCAGATCTTCCCAACCCAGGGATCGAACCCAGGTCTCCTGAATTGCAGGCAGATTCTTTACCAGCTGAGCTACCAGGGAAGCCCAATATAAGACTACCAATTACTAATATTAGACTTAGAATTACACTGAATCACCAGGGAAGTCCCAATCCTTATTTATTTTTATGCTCACATTGTCCCACCTTATGCTACTGAGGGTCACTTCAGATTAGTTCCTTGTTCTTTTGATGTTTTGACATTCCATTTGTTTCTGAAGGGTTCTTTTCTTTCTTGCCTGTTGAGAAATTTTAGATTATTTTGCACATTTCCTGCCCTAGACCTGTAATCAGCCATTTCTTCATAGGTTCCTTTAGCGTGTAGTGGTTTTTAGAGACCACAGTTTGCCCGCCAGTGGTGATGATTGCTAGTTGTTGTTCAGTCACTCAGTCACGTCCAGCTCTGCGACCCCATGGACTGCAGCACATCAGACTTCCCTGTCCTTCACCATCTCCCGGAGTTTGCTCAAACTCATGTTCATTGAGTTGGTGATGCCATCTCATCCTCTGTTGTCCCCTTCTCCTCCTGCCCTCAATGTTTCCCAGAACCAGGGTCTTTTCCAGTGAGTTGGCTCTTCACATCAGGTGGCCAAAGTATTGGAGCTTCATCTTCAGCATCAGTCCTTCCAATGAATATTCAGGGTTGATTTCCTTTAGGATTGACTAGTCAGCTATCATTGCTTCTGAGCCTTTCCAGTAGGTATAGCTAGGGAATATTTTTTTTAAGAGAGAAAAATAAATCATTAATTCACTGATATTTCCTGTTCAGATTTAATTGTACAAAAATTTTACTTCCTTAATTCTTTGTTTGAATTCATTTTTCTCTAATACTGGAAATCTTGGTTCTTAATGAGACTGACAAAATTGTTTTCTTCATCGTATAATATAATAAATTTATTACTCCCTTCCCCACACAGAGGTTACATACTATAAAGATCGCTCTGTATTGTTTTTTTTTAATCAACATTGCTACTAATATAAGAACTACAATTTGCTGTCTTTGTGCTTTTTGGTCTTAGAACGTATCCTATTACGGATGTAGTGTCAAAAGTCGCTTGGATATCAAGCTAAAGTCTCTTGAAATCATTCTTTTCTCTGTGTGGATATGCCCACAACCTGATATAAAATTAGACTTGTTTGTTTTCTGGTTTTAGAGACCAATTGATTTCCCTTTTTGTTTGGTTTTGTCTTTTAACTATGCCAAATGCTTACATAGTTTCAAGGACAAAATTGTAATTGTAAGTGAATACCGTGGCACCCTGTCTGCCCATCTTGTTCTGTCCTCCCCCTTCAAGGAGGCTATTTTAATTCGTTTGTTCCTTATCCTCCATTTTTTATTTTTTAAAAAATATACATGGTAACTTTCCTGGAGGTCCAGTGGTTGAAACTCCATGCTTCCAATATAGGGGGTGCACGTTCAATCCCTGGTCAGGGAACTAAGATCCCACATGCTGCCCAGTGCAGCCAAGATATTAAAAAAAAACAAAAACAAAAAACCTTTTAAAAAATATACACAAACACACATATGTTCATATATGTTCCCCTTTCCCACTCAGAGCTAACCCACCATAAACCATGTTTATTTTTCACTTAGTAGGCTCTGATGTCGCCTGTACCCAAGGATGCTCCTCACGCCTTGGTCGCCTGCAGAGCCTCTGTTATCTGTTACATGATGTGCACCTGCTGAGGGACATGGGTCTGTCTCCAGCCTCTTGATTTGTAAATGCTGCTGTCGTCAGTGGCCTCGAGCACAGGGCATTTTGTGTCTTCACAGTGTGTCTTTTCCACACTGTCTCGAATTCTAGTTACACGCAGAGTGGAGGTGTTTGGGGGTGATTATGGTTTCCAGAGGGCATGGCCACAGGCTGCCCACTGTGGGAGGGAGCCCCAGGTGCGCATGTGGCCTTGTGACAAGAGCTGTTGGCAGAGGGGCCCTCCTGGTTCTTTCGCTGGGTCTCACTCTCTCCCAGACATGTGAGGACACTTGTGAACTTCAGGTTCCGCACTTACACACTTACTGTGGTGGCTGCAAGTGTTACTGACCAGGGCTCTTGGCCTCCATAAGCAATAGAAATGGGCTTCCCAGGTGGGCTAGTGGTAAAGAATCCGGCTGCCAATGCAGGAGACGCAGGGGATGCAGGTTCAATCCCTGGGTTGGGAAGATCCCTTCGAGAAGGAAATAGCAACCCACTCCAGTCTGCTTGCCTGGGAAATCCCATGGACAGAGGAGCCTGGTGGGCTACAGTCCATAGGGTCGCAAAGAGTTGGATATGACTGAGCAACTTAGCACAATCAATAGAAATAGAGGCCAGAGAAGAAATTCAGGCAAGGCTTTACATGGGCCCCTGCTAAAACAGGGGGAAATGTAAACAAGCAGTAATTTCTCTTGCTTGCTGGCTCCTTGACAAGGGGTGAACTTGTTCCTTATATGGGGTAAGGATAGAGGTATGTCCAGGGGTCGGGCTACAGGGGTGGCTTAGGTGGTTTGCCCACCCCTTAGGTGGTGCTGTCAGAGAAGGCAATGGCACCCCACTCCAGTACTCTTGCCTGGCAAATCCCATGGACGGAGGAGCCTGGTGGGCTGCAGTCCATGGGGTCACTAAGAGTCGGACATGACTAAGCGGCTTCACTTTCACTTTTCACTTTCTTGCATTGGAGAAGGAAATGGCAACCCACTCCCGTGTTCTTGCCTGGAGAATCCCAGGGATGAGGGAGCCTGGTGGGCTGCCGTCTCTGGGGTCGCATAGAGTCGGACACGACTGAAGCGACTTAGCAGCAGCAGTAGCAGTAGGTGGTGCTGTGTGCGAGGGACATGCGCGGCCCCCTGCTTTTGCTCCCCTGTCTTCAAAAGTAGCAGTTGGGTTTTCTGGTCTCTTCGTCTCTCCTGTCCAGATTGCCCCAGCTGTGCGTGCACGCAGTTGTTTTCAGTCCCGTACCATTTCCTCGTGTTTTGTTGCTCTCGAAGAGGTGTGCCCGGTGCAAGCATCGCAGCTCTGCAGCAAGGGCCCCAGGGCCCAGGCGTCTCACATCACTAACCAGCACAGTTAGGTCTGTGAGGAGCAAGGGCACACCCAGAAGTCCCCAGGGTCTCCCAGGGAACAGGATGCCCAGGGCGGGCTGGGGGGAGCTGGTGCTGAAGATGGCAGTGTCTGCGGGCCGGGCTTTCCTTCCTTCTTCGTCTTGTCTGAGTCACCTCCTTCCACCTATTGTTCAGGTTGCCAGTGCCACTAGGAACATCTGACACTAACTGCCACAGCCTCTTAGGACGTTTTGTGAACATCCTGTGGGTTCCTTTCCCAATTGGAGCCCGGAGCTTGGGGACGGGGAAGCGTCTGCGCCGATGACGCCCAAAGGGCCTGCCATCTACACACTGGCCGGGTCGCACTAGTATCATCAGTAGTGAGAGGGGGCGTGGCTTTGCACTTGGTAGTTTCCTTTCATAAATTATTTATTTATTTATTTTTGGCTGTGCTAGGTCTTCCTTGCTGCCCGGGCTTTTACTCTAGTTGTGTGGAGTGAGTGGGGGGCCGGGGTCAGGGGTGCCTTTCGAGTTGCGGCACTCGGGCTTCTCACTGCGGTGGCTTCTCTTGCTGCAGAGCACGGGCTCCGGGGCTCTTGGGCTCAGGAGTTGCTGCTCAGGAGTGGTGGCACAGGGGCTTAGTTGCTGCGAGACATGCAGGGTCTTCCTGATCTGTCCTTTCGTTGTTAGTCACCCAGTCATGTCTGACTCTTTGAAACTCCGTGAGCTCTAACCCGCCAGGCTCCTCTGTCCTTGGGATTTTCCAGGCAAGAAACTGGAATGCCATTCCCTTCTCCAGGCTATCTTCCTGACCCAGGGACTGAACCCGCGTCTCCTGCATTGGCGGGTGGATCCTTTACCACTGAGCCACCTGGGAAGCCCGCCACCCTCATTTCAAATTCGTGGTTGTGTGTGTCCTGGACCACATGGTGAGGATGCCTCTGTCCAGCAGGCCCTCATTCTCCTGTGCAGACATTCTCCCAGCCCCGCAAGGGAGTGCATGCTCGCCCACAGGGGACAACCTGGCCCTCTCCGGGTGTGCAGCACAGCCCACTCCACAGCCCACCAGCCAGCCCAGGCCCCCTGCCAGCCCTTCCTCTCTGCAGGCCTGCTGTTCTGGACCTCTCACCTCATCAGACCTCGGTTTTCCCCTTAATGAAAAGAATTCACACCACCTTCAGATATGTCAGGAAAATTTCCTAGCTCTACAGAGCTTCTAACAGTTGACCGTGGTATTTGATGGAATGAGCTGAGTCAGAGCAGTTATAATGAATGCGGCTGGACGGTTGATGGAGGGTGCGCCCTTACCCTCCTACCCGTAGGTTCATCCCGAGCCCAAACCCAGAGTCGCAGTGCCTCTTTCTTTCTAGGGACTCGAGGGGCGCGCTGGGAAGCCGGGCCCTCTCCCACGACAGTATTTTCATCCCCGAATCGGGGCAGGACCCTCCTCGGCCGGTGCGGGTGTTTTCCCAAGAAAACGTGTGTGACCGGATTAAAGCTCTGCAGGTAAACTTTTCTGGGCAGCAGATATGCATTGGGAAGTCTTAAAATGATTCCTGCTTTTCCTTGATGTATTTTAAAGCCTAATCGAATGCACGTCACAGTTCTCCCAAGACTCGCCCAGTTAGTTACAAATGGGCCATGTCTCCTTCATTTGTAACCACTCACTTTCAAGATGACAGCGGGAGAACTGGTGGCAGACACTGAGTTTATTTAGCTCCCCAGCCTGGGCAAGGACGTTAAAAATACCTCCGGAGTGAATGAATTACAGCAGGGGAATTTGGGGAGAAAAGTCACTGATGAAAACTACAGCAAATGTTCTTTATTCCAATCTAGTTAAAAATACAGTGTAATGTGAAAATGGGGCCGCCTCCTCCTCCCGGGAGCCTTCCAACCAAGCGGGGAGATGATGCCGGCATGAGCTCTGAGGACGATGGTCTGCCCAGGAGCCCCCCCGAGATGTCCCTGCTTCATGACATTGGTTCCGGCACTACCATAAAGGCAAGCGCAACCTGCGCCCCCCGGCTCCCTCCCTTTCCTCCCCCTCTCCCTCCCCCTCCTCCCCCTCTCCCTCCCTCTCCTCCCCCTCTCTCTCCCCCTCCTCCCCTTCTCTCTCCCCCTCCTCCCCCTCTCCCTCCCTCTCCTCCCCCTACCTGCACATAGGGCCATCGGGGCTCCGGTGGCTCCTGTGTGTGTTCCTCTGAGATTCCCGTGATGACTCCTGCTCAGTGCGCCCGGAGGGATTCCAGCCAGCTCACTGGAACCCACTGTCCGTCCTTGGGCTGTATTTATTTTCATTCTTTGAGCAGAATTTCAGGTCTCGTTCAGGGATACGGTTTGGGGAACATTTTCCTTGGTGGTTATAGATCTGATGCAGTCAATCTCATTTTTCCTGTCTGAGCAGATGACCAGACCAGGTATCCCATTTAAAAAAGGGAAAGAGTTTGAGTCTGCTTTCTGTCATCATGATATTTGGCTGGAGGGAGAAGGGAGCTTCCCAGGTGGCTCAGTGGTAAAGAATCCGCCTGCCAATGCAGGAGACGTGAGTTTGATCCCTGGATCTGAAAGAGCCCTTGAAAGAGGATATGGCAACCCACTCTGGTGTTCTTTCCTGGGAAATCCCATGGACAGAGGAGCCTGGCAGGCTGCAGTCCGTGAGGTCACGAAGAGTTGGACACGACTGAGTGACTGAGCACAAGCAGGGAGTGGTAACATGTCTGATTTAGTCTAGGCTCCTGCACCTGCGTTTGGGACTCTGAGACCTTGTTGGTTTAGGGCTAGAAATGTGAGATGTGGCGCTGGTGGACAGGGCAACAGGGAAAGTTTGACAAGGAGGAGAGGTGTCTCTGACCCCATAAGGTGCGGAACTGATCCCAGAAGCCCCCCATCCACTTTGAAATCGAGGAGGAAGAACTGAGCCTTTTTTCCTTGTATACAAACAGCATAGCTCTCACTGCCCCCACCTGAGTCCATAGGGTGGGCTGAATGATGAAATATATGTCACTGGTGTTACATGAATGCATAAATGACCAAACAGACGATCATTTCCCCTTGTAGACAAGCCTCCTGGTGGGGTGGGTGGCGTTGGAATTACCAGTGCTACAGTCCATTATCTAGAGCCACACCCCTGCACTGTGTACCCACGGAGGGTCTAGTGCCCTGGTCAAGGGCCATCCTTGGTGGAGTTCTGCAGATTCTGTGCTACTCTGAAATAGCTTCAGCAGTTAGTTCAGCTGGGAAGCTCAGAAGTTCCCCTGCAAAGGCAGATTGTTATTGTTCAGTCACTCAATCGTGTTGACTCTTTGCAACCCCATGGACTGCAGCATGCCAGGCTTCCCTATCTTCCACTATCTCCCAGAGTTTGCTCAGACTCATGTCCATTGAGTTGATGATGCCATCCAGTTCATCCTCTGTCATCCCCTTCTCTTCCTGCCTTGAGTCTTTCCCAGCATCAGGGTCTTTTCCAATGAGTCGGTTCTTCACATCAGGTGGCCAAAGTTTTGGAGCTGCAAGTTCAGCATCAGTGCTTCCTATGAATATTCAGGGTTGATTTCCTTTAGGATTGATTGGTTTGATCTCCTAGCAGTCCAAGGGTCTCTCAAGAGTCTTCTCCAGCACCAGAGTTCAAAAGCAGGAAAAGGAGTATTTACCTGACTTGGGTGTGGCTGTGGGTTCTCAGAAGGCAGAAGAAGGGCTGTGGTGTAGCTGAGTATGAACACACCCAAGGCAGGGGTTCCCACATAGCAGGCCAGAGAATGACTCCTTCCAGAATTCTGCCCTGCTTGCTCCACGAGCAGGTCAGAGGGCAGTGGGCCACCCACACCTGCTTTCCCAGCTGGACGAGAAAGCAGAGAAGACACGGAGGAAAGTGTGGCCCATTTCCTGGACTCCAAGCCCACCCTACACCCCTTAGGTGCAGGGAAAAGGTGACAGGCTGATGGCCATGTAAGGCGTCATCACCAGGTAACACACATACCTTGGCATCTTCGTTAGCGGAGCCTCAGGAATGGGTGTGATTTTGTGTTTGTACCATGTGGTGGGGGAACGTGAACCACTATAGACTGACTCACCTCCACTCCATCCCATGATTCTCTGACTTTCCCAGCAACATGGTTCTCTGCATTTAGCTGGGACAGTTAGCTGGGACAGACAGTATAGGAGAGTTGGTAGCTTCTAAATCTGTTAAGGATTCAAGTGTGAACCCAGCCTCAAACCCATAAAGTGCCATGATGCACAAATTCCATAGTCAGCTGACTAGGAGCCATTCGTGCAGGCAAGGCTGACCTTGTCCTCAACATCTCTCCTTTTGTAGTGACGTTCTTTTTTTTTTTTTAATTGGGTAATAGGACCCATTCACTGGCATCATCAGTAACAGAATTTGAGTCTTTAAGACTTAAAAAAAATAAAATATTTATTACTGTGTTTTTGAAGATGCAATGACCATATTTTGTGCCCTGAAAGTTTTTAGGGCCCAGTGAATCGACCAAGAGGGGGAAACAACACACAGCATTTGATATAATGTAACCATAAACCCCCAAAGGATGGGACTGTGGGCTGTTTGATCTTTTCCTGTTGTGACACCTCACACAGGCCCACTTGCTCAACAGAGAAACTTAGTGAAGATTATTATGAAAAAAAGGTCTTCAGTAAAATGTATTTGGTGACACTGCCAAGATAACATTTCCTGGTGAATGGGTTTTCAGAAAATATATGGGAATATTTTTAAATTTTTAAATTGCTTTACCATGTGAGGTAACAACGGATGATGTTTGCTTGGTCATGTTTAAGGTAAAATTACACCTTAGAGGTCCCTGACTAGGTTTCCTGCCATTAAGTAAGAAACAAGGGGTCAAGGGTGGCAGACTGGCAGGTCTCATTTGCTCTGGGTGATGAGGAAGAGAGCAAGGGAGAGGGCACAGCTCTGCCGGCAAAAGGCGGCACAGCCATCACTGCCCACGAGGCCGCGGCCCGGACCCGTCGCCTCTGGGACCTGGGGGAGGATGGAGTGGACTCAGGCAGCTCTGTGCCTACCTGTGCGGGGACCCATTCCCCGTGCACCACACTCCACCCCCTCCTCAGTGTCAGGGCCCCTCTTTTTGAGGACGGTCAGGGTGAAGCAGCTGTCAACCAGGGTCACCCCAAAGAAGCCTCTGAACCCCAGGCTACTTCCTCAGGGCTCTTTGATCCACAGTCCCCCAACAAAGAGCAACTTGTTAGACTCTTATTAAATGCTCCACTTCCAGAATCATCCAGAAGCACAGATTCCAGGAAAACTGGGGGATTGGGAGCAAGCAATGTAAACGTGAGCTCCAGAAGCTGCCAGCCCGCAGATAAAAAGACGAGTCAGCTTCTCCTCCTCTCCCAGATCTCAGCCCAGCTCACGTAGTTGCCTCACTGATCAGAGACAGCTTGATTCTCCTTGATCAGGAAGGGGCCCCAAGGACTCTCAGAACGACAGCTCAGACAGAGGCAATGGCCCAGTTCCCTTTCAGGAAGACGAGCCGTGATGGCCAGCAGGTGGGTTTTCGGGGACAGAGGCCCAAGTTCAGGGTCAGAGATGTTCAGCTCCTTCCCAGACGCCCGCCTCAGAGCCAGGGTGGACCGTCTGCTCGGACGGTGCACACTCAGGGGAGCCCCATGAAGAGCAGGCAGGGAATGTTGGTCCTTGAGGTTTACAGAGGGGTGACCCCGGCCCACGTTGTCGCTGGGGATCATTCTCACTCGTGGAGTCACCCTATGTGCAGAGCAGTTCGTCTTGTTTGCTCTCTTGAGTCCCAGACAGTAAGAAAGAAAACCCAAATCTCAGCAAGTGTGGATATCACTGTCCCTCCAGACAAGGGCAAAGGGTTCTGACATGGACTCAGAGTGACATGGACTCATCCTGCTGTGACTTTAAGGAGAACTACCTGGGGAAGACATCACCTGTCCAGTCGCAGGTGACTTCCCGAGTCATCAGCGATTGGGTGGGAGTCGAAGCCACGGGCACAGAGGGAGACAGGGCCACGAGTTCTATGGTTCATTTAAAAATTTTTTTCCTATTTTATTCCCATAAGAACTCGAATCAATAAAACCACAGAACTCAAAGAGATTATGTTCACTTAGATTCCTCTCCTCCTTGTTTTATTTATGTTTACAAATAGTTTTGTTTTTGTTTTTTTAATTTTTGGCTGCACAGCATGTGGGATCTTAGTTCCTCGACCAGGGATTGAACCCGTGCCTCCTGCAGTGGAAACTTGGAGTCTTAAACCGCTGGCCTTCCAGGAAAGTCCCACCCCCTCATTTTAGTAATTGTCTTCTCCCACTCGACAGGGATAAACTTTGTACTTGCATCAGATCAGTTCAGTTCAGTCACTCAGTCGTGTCCAACCCTTTGTGACTCCATGGACTGCAGCACACCAGGCTTCCGTGTCTATCACCAACTCCCGGAGCTTACTCAAACTCATGTCCATCAAGTTGGTGATGCCATCCAACCATCTCATCCTTTGTTGTCCCCTTCTCCTCCCACCTTCAATCTTTCCCAGCATCAGGGTCTTTTCCAATTAGTCAGTTCTTCACATCAGGTGGCCAAAGTATTGGAGCTTCAGCATCAGTCCTTCCAGTGAACACCCAGGACTGATCTCCTTTAGGATGGACTGTTGGATCTGCAGTCCAAGGGACCCTCAAGAGTCTTCTCCAACACCACAGTTCAAAAGCAACAATTCTTTGGCATTCAGCTTTCTTTATAGTCCAACTCTCACATCCATACATGACTATTGGAAAAACCATAGCTTTGGCTAGACAGACTTTTGTAGGCAAAGTAATGTCTCTGCTTTTTAATATGCTGTCTAGGTTGGTCATAGCTTTTCTTCCAAGGAGCAGGCATCTTTTAATTTCAAGGCATTAGATAATAGGAGATAATTATGTTAACAGGCCGCTGGCCATCTGCATCGTCGTGTTGCTGCCTCATTCCTGAAAAGACCGTTGACTAAATCATATTGAGGTGCATAAACTTATGATCTTGAATTAAAATGTAAACATTGCACCACCTCACACCCATTATGACAGCTACTCTATTATTAAAAAAAACCCAGAAAATAACAAGTGTGGGTGGAGAGAATACAGACATTGATACCCTTGTGCAGTATTAGTAGAAATATAAAATAGTGTAGCCGCTATGGAAATCAGTATGATGGTTCCTGAAAAAAATTAAACATGAAGTTACCTAGTGTTAGAAGCGTTAGTTGCTTAGTCATGTCTGACTCTGTGCAACTCCATGGACTGTAGCTCGCCAGGAGCCCCTGTCCATGGGATTCTCCAGGCAAGAATACTGGAGTATTCTTTCTCTTTTTTCACACCCCTGGGCCTTCCCCATGACTTTCAGAGATGGGGCCAAGCCTGACCCCACCCTCGGAGGAATTGGGCTGGTCAGTTTCATGGGAGAAAGTTCCTTGTCTGAAGCACCTGTGCAGCTGCTGTGGGCGGGCGAAGGCAGAGTTACCCAGTCATGGAGCACCTCAGACTTGGGTTCTTGGAAATGAGTGATGGGCCTGCAGGGTTGACGCCCCATTTCCAACTCCGAGCCCAGAGATGAACATGATGAAAGGGGAGGCATATGTGCTGGCTGTGCTGTTTGCTGGCTGTCAAGAGGCTGATGCTTGGCCTGTCTGCTCCTTGTCCCCTGAAGGTCTGTGTGGTTTCCTCGTCCCGGCCGCAGTCTCCGGACCAGCTCTTCTCCAGGCAAGCGAGCGAAACTTCCGCCTCCCCTAGGACCTCGGACAGCAGCATGGTGCCCGTGGCTGACTTCGATTACCCCCCAGAGTTCTCCTCCTGCCTGGACAACTCTGCAGCCAAGCACAAGCTCCTCGTCAAGCCCCGCAACCAGCGGTCCAGCAAGATGAGGCGGCTGTCTTCGGTAACCGGGCAGAGACAGGGTGGGCAGGCCCCAAGCACCCAGACACCCTGCTCCTTCCTTGCAGGGTCCCCATCCTCTGAACCACCACCTACCCCTGTGGGACCTATGATCTGTGGGACCATGACCAGACTCCAGAAGCTGGGAGTGCTTGGGGTTTCAACGCCCCTCCCAACAAAAACAGTTATTTATTTGTTCGGTCATTCATTCTACAACACGTGCCAAGAGCCTGCTGTGAGCCATGGGGCCCCCCCTTCCCACTGCCTTCAGTGTGATGTCCACACTGCAGGCCTGGCACAACCAGGCCCTGCCCGCTTACCTCCTCCTGTTCTCACCGAACATGTTCTGACTTCCTTTCTTCTTTTGGAGCTCACCAGGCTGTCTCCCATCCCAGGCCTTAGGACCTGCTGTTGTATCCCCTGCTTGGGAAACCCCCTGTTCAGCCCTTGGGAGGATGGGCTCCTAGGTCCTCCCTATGAAGTTCCCCCTGAGCATCCTGTGGAAAGCAGCCCACCACCCATCACTGTGGGCACTTTCTCTATGGCACTGCCCACACACAGATGTGACCTTTGTAAATGGAGGCGCTTGGGTTTCGCTGGTGGTTGAGACGGTAAAGAATCTGCCTGCAATGCAGAAGACCTGGATTCAATCCCTGGGTCAGGGAGATCCCCTAGAGAAGGAAATGGCAACCCACTCTAGTATTCTTGCCTGGAGAATGCCATGGACAACTCTGAATGCCATGACATGCATGACTCATGAATGCCATGGACAGAGGAGCCTGGCAGGCTTCAGTCCACGGGGTCACAAAGAGTCAGGCATGACTGAGCGACTAGCACTTTGTCACTTTCTGTGAGAAGACTGTGCTTCTAGCCCCAGAGAACACTAGTCACAGAGATGCCATCCCTGTGGATGTTAGTGGAGTGCCTGAATGAATGATCAAACGTGTGTGAGTGAACGACCGGGAAGAAGCTGAGCAACTAGAATGGACACTGCCTGGGGCGAGGATCCACCTAGAGGCAGAGGGGTGGTGCCCTATAAGGACATGCTGCCCAGGGCGGGCATCAGCTGGTCCCCGTGGGAGCTGAGAGCGCGCTCGTGCAGTGCATCAGGTTCACAGGACAAGTGTCCCGCTCACCGCTGCCACACCCCCTCCCCAGAGGAGCTGAGAAGCAGGGTGTGGGGCCAGCCTGGCCACCCAGAATGACAGGGCTAAGGAAGGGATACTCAGAGACAGACATCCCCTCCTCCTTCCCTCAAGACAAGACCATGAGGTGTTGATGAGGTACCAGGGCAAGCTGGACACTTCAGCTGGAGGCAATGGGTAGGCTTTCTCAGATTTCAGGGACGCCCTGGAGAGAGTGGCTTTTCCTCTGGGCATGTGGAAGGCACTTTCCTTTTTTTTTCTCCCTGTCTCTTGCTTATTATATTATGGAAGTGGTTTATAATTTATGTTCCAGAACCAAAATTCTAGACTTGATATAATTGGTTTACAGACTGCTGCTGCTACTGCTAAGTCACTTCAGTCGTGTCTGACTCTGTGCAACCCCATAGACGGCAGCCCACCAGGCTCCTCTGTCCCTGGGATTCTCCAGGCAAGAGTACTGGAGTGGGGTGCCGTTGCCTTCTCCGTCAATCAATACTACATCTAATCAACCTGGAAAGGAGAAACATCAATGTAGGATTTTCCCTCCCAGTCACTGCTTCAGAATCATGGTTAACACCCACATCTGGGGAAATCCCTGTTCCAACCATCTAGACTTTAAATAAAAGGAATAGTGATGAGCTCAGAGATGTTATAATTTGCCCCAAGTCATACAGTAAGTTTTGTTCCTCATCTAAATGTTTACATGAAGTAATGTAGGATTTTCACATTCTTTAATTGTGGAAGGTGCTTTTTAAACTGACGCCAGCAGGATTGAATTCTGAGAGAAATAACGCTGCAGAAAGGAGGCCATGTTACCCTCAGGCTAATGTCCTGTCCTGTCTCCCCTGCAAACTGGGGGGGGGGGGGGCCTAGGTGTTTGGGCAAATGTTTCTATGTGCAGTGTCTCTCCAGTTAAAGGCTCAGTGCCACTGGGACTTGCAAGACCCAGTGACTCCAATGTGCCTTCCCGCATGCTGAGTGCGGCCACAGGACAAGGGCAGAGCCAGATCCCTCTGGCCCAGGTCTGAGCTTCCTTCCCATGGGGATGTCTTTTGCCCTGGAAGGGTGTGTGTGTGGCCAGCCACTGCCTGGCCAGGACTTGGCAGCAGGAAGCCCAGCTCGTACTCCGGGTGGAAATGCATCATCCTCTCTTACTGTCCCCTGGGTAGAGCTCTTCCTCTTTCTTTACTTTTGAACTTGACTTAGCTCTTGAACCCCATCTGTTAGAATAAGAAGATTTCAGACTGATTTACACAGACTGATTTAGGCAGTCTGTGTAAACTCGGTCATTCCTCAATTTAAACTCTGCCTTCTGCACATCTTGCCTGCTTTCTGGGTCAGGAGCAGAGGTTTTTTGGAGGTGTCTGTATTTTCTGGATTGCACAGAGGTGTCACTGTTGGGTCCATGCCAGCTTCCTCCTTCCTGGTCCCCCACTGTAACCCCCTTGGAGCTGCCAGTGGCTCAAGCTGGATGTACCCAAGCCAGGCCTGCTCCTCAACTTTATGTGGACTTAGCCTGAGTTCCAGTCATTTTAAAACATGACCCATATCCTAAAGGATTTCCACATGAAGGATTTCCCTTAGTAACATAAGACCAGTAAAACCTTGCATGCTTGCTAAGTCGCTTCAGTTGTGGCCGACTCTTTGCAACGCTATGGACTATAGCCCTCCAGGCTCCTCTGTCCATGGGGATTCTCCAGGCAAGAATACTGGGATGGGTTGCTGTGCCCTCCTCCAGGGGACCTTCCCAACCCAGGGATTGAACCCACATCTCTCATGTCTCCTGCATTGGCAGGTGGGTTCTTTATCACTAGCACCACCTGAGACACCCCAATAACATCTTAAGAACCTGAAACCTTTGAAAATTCTTCTGGGAATTTCACATATTCCTCTTTTCAAAACCAGAGGAATAGGGTTGTGCATCATGGCATGGCTAGCTTTGGTGTCGTCACAAACATCCCGGTTATCTGGTATTAGCAAGCAGATGCCAGCTGGAAAGTGTTAAAATAACAACAAAACCTATTGTAGACAGTCCCCTGGGTCTTTCCTAAAAAGAAGGAGGTCACTGCATGTGTGCAGCAGCCAGGGTGATGCTTGAAAAGTCTTAAGTCTAAAGTCTTGTTGAAAACACCAGCGTCAATGCTCTCAGCCTTTTGGTCATTTTCACATTTGCTTTTGAATGATCCTGATTACCTTGATCGCCTTTCCTTCCTAAAAGAGCAGGAATTGACTTTGTGGATAGCAGGGAGGAAGTGGACTAACTGTAGATTCCAGAGACCTTTCGGAAGAAAAATAGTCTCTCAGTTGTGTCTGACTCTTTGTGACCCCATGACTGTAGCCTGCCAGGCTCCTCTGTCTGTGGGATATTCCAGGCAGGAATACTGGAATACTGGAATACTAGTCATTCCCTTCTCCAGGGGATCTTCCTGACCCAGGGATTGAAATCAGTTCTCCTGCATTGCTGGCGGATTCTTTGCTGTCTGAGCCACCAGGGAAGCCCCAAGGCTATGTCTGATTGTCACACCACACCAGGCAAGGCTTTCTTCAGGAGTGAAATTGGAGATAGCTCTGGAGGTCCTGGGGGAGCCCTGGAGGTGAGCAGGGAGCAGCCAGCCGACCAGTCACTCAGATCCAGAATCTGGCACATAACAGTGGCAGGGGCTTGGCTTGACCTGAGTAGGGAGTGGGAGAAATAATTTAAAACGGAAGAATATAAGACTTCTAATTTAGCTGAAAAGTCTGGGCTTTGTCCTGTCAGAGATGGTTTGCTATTGACTGTGTTGGACATGATATGAACTGGCTTTTAGGCAAACCAGCCTGCCTTCACTGTGAGTGTACAGCCCTGGAGAGGGAGGACATTGACATGGGACACGGGCTCTGGGGCAGCATGGGGGTCAGAGGGAACAGCTTTGCCCCTCAGCCACCTATTAGCTCAGTCTTGGCGGAGCCGGGGACCTCTTTGAGCTTCCAGTTCTCCAAGTGCAAAGAGGACATGAAAAGAAAGTGAAAATGTTAGTCGCTTAGTCCTGTCCAACTCTTTGCAACTCCATGTGGGATTTCCGAGGCAAGAATGCCGGAGTGGGTTGCCATTCCCTTCTCCAGGGCATCTTCCAGACCCAGGAATGGAACCCGTGTCTCCTGCATTGGCAGCTGGGTTCTTTACTACTGGGCCACCTGGGAAGCCCTATGGGGAGGCCATAGGCTTCCTAATATTCGTCCTAATGCTTTTGTCCATTGCCCCTTTACTTTCAGAGAGCACAGTCGGAATCCCTGAGTGATCTGACCTGTACCCCAGAGGAGGAGGAAGTCGATGAGAAACCACCACTCCAAGTCAGCACAGAGGAGCAGCCCAGCTCTGGGCAGCAGGAGGCAGGTCAGGACAAAGGCTCTGAGCCAGAGGGGCCGGCCCCCGTGTTGCCACCCGCAGGGCCCCGTGTGCGGCGGGCGCGCCTGCAGCACTGTCCGGCGCTCACTGCCAGCATGGAGGAGGAGAGCCCCCCAGGGGAGAACCCCTCCAGCCGCCCGGCCACCCCGGAGGGCACCCCGGAGGGCACGCTGGAGGCCACCCTGGAGGTCATGGAGGTCACAGAGCCCCTGTCAGGCCGAACTCCCCACTCGGAGTCCCCATCTCGCCCAGAAGGCTGCGCCCACCCTAATCCCGACAGCGAGAACCAGAGAGAGGACCTGTCCTCGGAAAGCGCGTGTCCCCCCAGCGAGGACACAGCGGATGAGGCGGTTTCTGCGTCGGGAGACAACGTCGAGGGTCGACTGTCTCCCTGCGTCCCCGAGGGGGACACGACCCCTCCCGAGCCAGGCCCCGCCGCCACCCCGGGGACCCCCCCTGGTCCAGACGGAACAGACAAGGCGGGCCAGAAGGAGCCACTGCCCACGCTGGACTTGCCGACGCCAGAGGGTGCAGGGCAGGAAAGTCCGGCCGCGGCCCCCAGCCCGCCGCCCCCCAAGAGCTGCTTGAAGCACAAGGCCCCCTCGCCACCCGCCTCCGAGGCGCCTCCCCAGGCGCCTGCGCCCCGATCCCCGGAGCAGGGGGCCGCCCCCCGGGGGCCCCCAAAGGCCGAGCGGGCGGGGGCCCCCTCGGGGGCCCCGGAGCGCAAGACAGAGCACGGAGGCTGCGAGGCGCGCGGGGCCGCCAAGAAGTTCTCGGTGTCGTCTGGCCGGGAGTGGCCGCGCGCGGGAGGCCGCCTGCTGGAGCCCCGTGGCCCGGCCGTCCGACTGCCGCTTCTCCGGAGCGCCCCGGCCTGGAAAAGCGAGGCCGCCCTCGACGACCTCCCGCTGGCCCCTGAGCCCCAGGGCCCGAAGCCTGGCCCTCGGAAGCTGCCTGCTCCGGCCGAGCGCGGCTCTCCGGACACGGCCGACCCGACTGCCCAGGAGCGGGCGGCAGGCGTGGAAGGAGGCCCGTTCCCCGTCAAGCTCCGCTCCACGTCTCTGTCCTTCAAACACAGAGAAGCTCCCTGCTCGGAAGGGAAGGCCATCAAGAGGTACAGCGCGGAGGTCAGGCTGGAGAGAGGAGGGCTGAGCTTGCTGTCCAGGGACGAGAAGGGGCCTCCGGGGAGCGGCCCCTCCACCCGAGGCGCCAGGCCCCCCAGTGAGCCGGGGAAGGCCAAGACCCGGCCCACGGAGCAGCTCAGCTCCAAGCCGCCCCTGCCCAGGAAGCCCTTGCTACAGACCCTCACTCTCCCGCAGCTGCCCGCGCCCCCTGACACCAGCTCTGGGGACCCTGAGAAGGTGGGGCTGCCCATGGACCCCCGGAAGGAGAGCCGGGCTGAGAGGAGGTCACCACACAGGGCAGTTGGTAAGAGACCAGGTGGAGCGGCCTGGGGAGGGTGTGTGCAGAGGACAGGGGGAGATCCCGTCAGCTGGACCGTCTCTCTGGGCATCCCTAAGGTGTGTAAATGCATTCGGTGGAAACCTTGCTGCCGGAGAACTGGAAGAAAAATAAAAATTTCTGTTGATAGCACTAACATATTTGATCAAGAGTTAGGAATGGAGAGGACTTCCCTGGCAGTCACTGGTTAATACTCCTTGCCTCCAGGGCAGAAGGCACCAGTTCCATCCCTGGTTGGTGAACTAAGATCCCATGTGCCCTGTTCAGAGAAGTCAGGAAAATGTAGAAACATTCCGGGAGGAGGTGGGGTCTTCAGTGGACCACTCACATGCTTCTTCCTCCAAAGGCCCAGACTCCGGGACATGTGTGTTCTCTGGATGGAGGTCCTCCTGGGGCCTGAGCTGGTTCTTTTAATAAATGAAGCATCTGGCTCTGCTGTCACTTAGCATCATTCTGACCTTTCCTCCCAAGGAAAAAGCTCCTTGTATTTTACAGTCAGGTTCCCAGGGCCCAGCCTCACACAGAAAGCATCACCTCTTTTGGAGTCTGTGAGTTCCTCAGCAGGTTGGGTGTGAACTGTCCCCAAAGGGAGATGGTGTTAAGGTTGGGGTAGAAAGTAAGAAACTTCTAAAGCAACTGCCTTTTAAAATAAGACACAAAATAGATGACCTTTCTGTGTCTTTGACATGCATCACTATTTATAGTGTCTCATGAAATCTGTTGGAAACAGATATATTCAGCAGAGCTAAAGACTCTCTCATGGCTGATTTCTTTTATTAATGGCACTTGGTGTGCCAAAAATGGAACTAGGCATGCAAGTTGTGTGTGTGTGTGTGTGTGTGATATGGGGGCCCCAAGGAGAAATTTTTCCATGGTAGATTTTGTAAAACAGCACAACTTTCAGGATATTTCAAGTGGGTGCTGTAAGTCTAGTGCTCCTTTAGGACTCATTGTGCAACAGCTGAAATAGAAGCCAGTTCTTCAGGATCCCACACCCTAAAAGAGAGAAGGGCACACACGAGACAGGTTCAGAGATGCTGTGATCTTTCTCCTAAGATATTAGTAAAAGTGCCGTGTATAAAGGGCTCTGTGTGGACACAGTGGGGGAAGGAGAGGGTGGGAAGAACAGAGAGTGGCCCTGAAACACAGACATCACCGTGCATGAAGTGTGGGAAGTTGCTCTGGAACACCTGGAGCGCTGCCTGGTGTTCCCTGACCGCCTGGATTGGCGGGGAGAGGGGGTGGGACGGAGGTTCAAGAGGGAGGGCTCATGTGTATACTTAGGGCTGATTCACCCTGTTATATGGCAGAAACCAACACAATGTGGTAAAGCAATTATTTGCCAATTAAAATAAATTTTTTTAAAAAAATCAGAAAATTAAAAAATAAAGATAATCAGGGGCTTTAAATTCCTAAGGCGACACCCAAAGATGCAGGTGTTTCCAGGGTGAAGTTTTCAGAAAAACATCCCCAAAAGAGCCACCACAGGTAACTTTGCTGATTCAGACCCCTTGGCTATAATTTGCATTGCTGCTGTTGCATTAGAATAATAGGGAGCTTTGGGGGAGGTTCAAACTGTAACTGGTGATCCACTCTGCAAATTTCCAGATTATTGAAGCTATTATAGAGTGATTCAAAAAGCCACTGAACTAGCCATGGAGGAGGGGGCTGCAGATAAAACCCTGACATCAGCACCATCCACCTTCGTGGCCTAGAATTGAAGATGTCTTCTGTCACGGGCTTGCCAAATGAATGGAACTTAAACGCAGGATACTCAGCTTCGTGGTCAGAGCTGGAAAAGAAACTTCAGCGGGCGATGCTTGACACATTGATAATTTATAACTTCCTCAGCCTAAGCTGGGAGGGTTAGGCCTTGTTCATTGTCAAGAGCAGTTGGCTGGAATGGTCTGTAGTTAGAGACCATAGAAAAAATAATCTGTTTTTTCTTTTGACTAAGGTGGCACTAGTGGGCACGACTGAGTGACTTCACTTTCACTTTTCACTTTCGTGCACTGGAGAAGGGAATGGCAGCCCACTCCAGTGCTCTTGCCTTGAGAACCCCGGGGACAGGGGAGTCTGGTGGGCTGGAGTCGGACACGACTGAGCGACTTCACTTTCACTTTTCATTGTCACGTACTGGAGAAGGGAATGGCAGCCCACTCCAGTGCTCTTGCCTTGAGAACCCCGGGGACAGGGGAGTCTGGTGGGCTGCCGTCTATGGGTCGCACAGAGTCGGACACGACGGAAGCGACTTAGCAGCAGCAGCAGCAGTGGTAAAGAACCCACCTGCCACCGCAGGAGACGTAAGAGACGCGGGTTCCATCCCTAGGTTGAAGCACAACTGAACACAACTGAAGCAACTTAGCACAGCACATAAAATACGCTATCATACTTACTCATTTCTTTGCTTAAATAGTGGAAGAGAATTGTCTCATCTGTCTAACTTTGTTAGCATTCTCTAAGCCATAGAAATAACTGACTCAGGTGAATTCTGGAAGGGAAGAATCCCGGTCACTACAGGGGGCACAGGGAGTGATTTTCATATCAGTGCAAAGAGAGGAGATAATTCTCATGTTCTTTTGGGAACTGACCCTCTCGGTTAGGGTTTAGTCACTGAGTTGCGTCCAACTCTCTGCGACCCCGTGGACTGTAGCCCACCAGGCTCCTCTGTCCATGGGATTCTCCAGGCAAGAATACTGGAGTGGGTTGCCATTCCCTTCTCCAGACTTGAGGCATGAGAGCCAACAGAGGGTGGGGCTGCTCTCGTCCCACCTGGGACTGTGGAGTCTGGGGGCTGCCTCCCACAGGCCAGAGCAGAGTCTCAGAGCTCTGGCTCCTGGAACCCATTAAGTGGAGTGGTCTCCATTCCTTCCCCAGACACTGGGTCTGCTCGTGGTTCAATTCGTTATTATAACTTCTGCTACTGGCCTTGCCCCCAGATTACAGCAGCTAAAGGCAATTAAATTCACCTAAAACATACAGATAATAAAAAGTTGTAATAACATATTACCCAGTTTTCTAGAAAGGCCTAATTGTTGCTGTTCATTATCTCATTATAACAGCATTTTATCCAGAGCCCCCAGTTGGGCTGCCACCTCCCCTGTCCCCCTGAGGGTGATGGAGGGGCCCCAGGTGGGCCCTGTTCTGCCTCGGGGACTCCAGCTCCTTCCCTCCCTCTCCTCACACCCTGTCTGTCTGCTCTCAAGGTGAAGAAACCCCAGGATGTGGTATTCAGGGAGAATATGGTGGTGGTGGCAATGAACAGGAGCCCAGCTTGTCGCCTGGGCTGAGTCTCATGGGGCCCCTTGGGGTGTTCTCTGTGAGCCCAGCACGTTCGTGCTCATCAGCATGCAGGAGACTGGTGAACCTGCTCACCCCCCTGCCGTAGCCAGTGAATGGCCCTGGGTTAGGGTCCCTGCTCGTGTGTGCAGGACAGCTCCCACGCCTCTGCTGGACCCGTCTGTGAAAGTGGTGATCACTCGGCTGTGTCCAACTCTGCCGTCCCATGGACAGTAGCCCACCAGGCTCCTCTGCCCACAGAACTCTCCAGGCAAGAAGACAGGTCGATGGCCATTCCCTTCTCCAGGGGATCTTCTCAACCCAGGGATTAAACCTGGGTCTCTTGCCTTGCAGGCAGATTCTTTATTGTCTGAGCCAACAGGGAAGCCCAAATATTGAGGAGCAACCACCCACCATGGGGCTAGAACCCACAACCCTGGGATTAAGAATCCCATGCTCTGCTGACTGAGCTGGCCAGGACCAATCTGTCCCACGGTCTAAATTACCAGGCTGGAAGGACTCTTCTGCTCACAGGATTAGAATTAGCGCAGGGAAAATGGTGAAATATTGAAGACACAGAAAAAAGTCATCACTTTTCAGCTCATTCTCTGGACGTTATTCCTGTTGGCCTGCCTTCTAGTCATGTGTGTGTGACTTATCTTCCATGTGGGCACTTGCTGGGTATTTTGGAGAGTAGCTGGACACTGCTGTTCTCACCAGGGGCCTCGTTGGTTAACTGGTCTCCACCTCCAGTCCAAACTGACTCCTTCCAGGCTGGTGACAGTGGCACAGCAGGCCCTGGAGCCAGGCTCACTCCTTCATGCATCTGGTCTTTCAGCATTCACATACTCCTGCCTCACACACGTGCTGTTCTGACCCCGAAAGGCAGTCAGGAAGAGCATGGCAGCCTTGCCGTCCGGGAACTTAGCGCCCAGGGAGGCAGCAGGTGGTGAGATGTCCCCCTTGTCTTTGGGTGTCAGAGACATTTTCTGAAGGAAATGAGCTCCAAGAGGTTGTCACCTTCTCTAATGGCAGTTATTTCAGTGTATTCAAGCTTGTTTAAGTAGAATACAAGGAGTTTGGTGGGGTTTGTTTTTTTTTTTTTTTGGTGTCCTAAAAATATATTCATGTCTTTTGTTCTTAAAGAAAACCAACTTCATTCACACCTACCCTTCTTTTTGTCCTTCTCCTTCCCCCCATGGTCCGTTCCTGGCAAGTAAGCATGGTCCACACTCTGGGCCTCAGCTCCCCTGCCTCCTCTGGGCTCCTCAGACCGTGTGCATCTGCTTATCCCCACCTGCTGCCCAGTGTGGTGACTCCCCCTCAGCAGAGCCAGGAGGGACGCCGGACCCCTCAGCAGGTGTGGTGCCGGTGTCCTGCAGCTCGCCTGCTCTCGCCACGCTGAAGCTCCAGTACTTTGGGCCCCTGAGCGAAGAGCCAACTCCCTGGAAAAAACCCCGGTGCTGGGAAAGATTGAGGGCAGGAGGAGAAGGGGGAGACGGAGGATGAGATGGTTGGATGGCGTCTCTGACTCAGTGGACATGCGTGCGTGATCAATTGCTTCAGTCGTGTCTGACTTTGTCACCCCATGGACTGCAGCCTTCCAGGCTCCTCTGTCCATGGGATTCTCTAGGCAGGAATGGGAGACGGCGGAAGACAGGAAAGCCTGGCATGCTGCAGTCCGTGGAGTCACAAAGAGTCGGGCACCACTGAGTGACTGAATAACTGACTACAAAGGGAGAGAATTTTGGGGGATGTTGACATTGTTCTGTGGCCCATTTGTGGTGGCTGTTACAGGAATCTTAAGTCTATATTCAAACTCACAGAACTCTATGGCAGAAAAATGAGTTTCACTGTATGTACATTTTAAAATAACCTTTTAAATGACAGAAAAAGATGTATCAGCCTCCTCTCCACCCACCTCTGAACCTCCCTGAGCCCCTCCCACACACACATACACATGCAGAACGCACCACCACTAATAGAGTCATCCCTGCTGTTTCTCATGCCGGCTGTGGTCAGAGTTACATCAGTGTTGACAGGTAGGTGCAGCAGTTTTTTGGGGGTTTTTTTTTGAGTTTTTATTTATTTTGGGGGCCACACCAATGGGCATGCAGGATCTTAGCTCCCCAATCAGGAATTGAACCTGTGCTCCCTGCAGTGGGAGCACAGAATTTCAACCCCTGGCCTGCCAGCGAAGTCCCCAGCAATCTATTTTTTTTTTTTTTTATCATAAAAATGCTATCCATGTTAGCTTGCAATTAGACATTTTCAGTCCACAATAAGGAGTGGGCATTTTCTCTGATCAGAGTGAGCCACTTGTCCTCATTCTTTTTAAGGGCAACATGTGTGTGTGTGTGTGTGTGTATGTCTAGTCGCTCAGTTGTGTCTAACTCTTTGCAACCCCATGGACTGTAGCCAACCAGGCTCCTCTGCCCATGGAATTCTCTAGGCAAGAACACTGGAATGGGTTGCCATTCCCTTCTCCAGGGGATCTTCTTGACCCAGGGATCGAACCAGGGTCTCCTACACCGCAGGCTGATTCTTTACCATCTGAGCCACCAGAGTACATATACCATATATTGTTTAGCCATTCCACTGCAGAAGGGCATTCCGATTGTTGAGAGGGTTTTGTTTTTTTTTTTTTTCCTTTTGCTAACACTGCTGCAGTAACCATCCTAGTTCGTTTTAGTTCTGTGTGTTCACACAATCATTTCTCTAAGTTAGGCTAGACAGTTTTTTGTTGTTGTTGTTTTTTGGCCATGCCGTGAGACTTGTGGGATCTTAGTTTCCTGACCAGGGGTCAAAACCGGGCCCTCAGAAGTGAAAATTTGGAGTCATAACCACTGGGGAATTCTATCTCTAGGATAGATTTCTTTTTTTAAGATTTATCTATTTTTGGCTGTGCTGGGTCTTCATTGCCGCTCGGGCTTTTGTCTAATTGTGAGAGCAGGGGCTACTCTCTAGTTGCGGTGTGCGGGCTTCTCATTGCAGCAGCTTCTCGTTGCAGAGCACAGGTCCTAGGTGCATGGGCTTCAGTAACTGCAGCAAGTGGGCTCAGTAGCTGTACTCCCAGGCTTAGTTGCTCTGTGGCCTGTGGGATCTTCCCGGACCAGAGATCAAGCCCATGTCCCCTGCCTTGGCAGGCGGATTCTCAGCCACTGGACCACCAGGGAAACCACAGGATAGATTCTTAAAAGCGGATTTTCTGGCTCACAGAGCTAGAAAGTTTTAATTTAATAGCCAACTTCAGATGACCCTCATGAAGGCTGCACAAGTTTACACTTCTCAGAGCAGAGATGAGATTGTTTCTCCGCCTCTCATCTGCACTAGGAGTTGTCAGGCTATTTTAGTTTCTTGTCTTCCATCTGATGGATGAAGATCAGTCATGTTTTACACCTTGGTCCACGCGTCCTGGTCATGCTAACGTGCAGGTCTTTGTCCTCCCTCGCCTGCCCCCAGGCCAGCTCTCCGCACCTTTAACCTGACCCCTGCAGCGCCCTCTCCCTCCAACTCTGTCCTCACTCTCTCTTCCCAAGTCATGGGTCTAACCCTGGAACTTTGCTCTTTAAAACTTGTGAATGTCAGTGGACATCTAGGTTGCTTCTGTGTCCTGGCTGTTGTAGATAGTGCCGCTGTGAACACTGGGGTACGTGTGTCTTTTTGAACTACGGTTTTCTCAGGGTGTCACTAGGGAGAAGCTGCTGTGTCACACAGGGAGCCCAGCTTGGTGCTCTGTGATGACCTCGAGGGTGGCGGGAGAGAGGCTCAAAGGGGAGGTGATACATGTATACACGTGGCTGCTGTGCGTTGTGAGGCAGAAACCAGCACAACATTGTGAAGCAGTGTTCCTCCAATTAAAACAAATTTTTTAAATCCTCTGGATGCCTCCCCATTATATTTAGAATAAAATTCACACTCCCGTGTAAGGCATTTAAGGCAGTTTAGATTCTGGCCAAAGTCAACATTTCTGCCTCCCCAAGCTCATCTGCCACCCCTTCCCTCCCTCTGACGTCTCCTCCAGCCCCACCCCTGCCAGCAGCTCCCTGAGAACATCAACGGCTTCCCTTCTGTAGGACATCTGTGCCAGGGCTGGGATGGGTGGGGAGTGCTCCTGACCTGCAGCGGGTGGCCCTCCGCCCTGTTTGTGCGACCAGGGGCAGGGATGGGGCAGGGAAGTTTGCCAGGCAGGCACTGGGTGGGGACACTGAAGAGCCTGGGTTTGGAGGTTTGATTCTGGGGTCCATCCCACAGGGGCTGTGAGATTCTGAGCAAATGAGTTTGTCAACTGCTGTGTCTTAGCTTCCTCCTTTGTGAAATGCGGTTAGTCGTAACTCACAGGGCAGCAAGAGCATTTTAACTGCAGACCGTGATGTGGCTTCATACCGTACAGTCACACTTCCCAGGGATGTGCCGAAACCTCTTCTCGGCTGTGCGGGAGGGTGTGGGAAGGGGATTCTCCTGCCCCAGCTTTTTAAAGATTATTTATTTTATTTTGGCTGTGCTGGATCTTCATTGCTGCGCACGGACTTTAGTTGCAGAGAGGCGGGGGTCACCGTCTAGCTGCAGCGTGCAGACTTCTCACTGCAGCGTCTTCTTACTGCGGAGCATGGGCTGCAGCAGTCTCAGCTCCCGTGCTCTGGAGCACAGGCCTGGTAGTTGTGGTGCTCAGCCTTAGTTGCTCCGAAGCATGTGGTATCTTCCCTGGTCAGGGCTCAAACCCGTGTCTCCTGCATTGGCAGGTGGGCTCTTTACCACTGAGCCACCAGGGAAGCCCTCAAAATTATTCTCAAATTACAGTGTCTTTCTATCCTCATATCCATATGAGGTACTGGCTCCATCACCTGGCAGGACAGGGAGATCGGTTGTCTCTGTGCTCAGAAGACTCTGGTCGTTATCTTCTGCTTAGAGACAGACAGTGGTGGTTGAGCAAATGAGCTTGCAATCCAGGTTCCTCCATCACAGCTCTGTGCCCTGGAGCCTGTTGCTGGCTCCCAGGTCACCACCGTGAGGTGTGGGAGTCGGGCTGGATGTTGGTACAAGGTCTGCCAGCCCTCACATGCTGAGGCCTTGGCTCAGGCCCTGAACTCAAGCAGAGAGCCTGGCCAAGCGTCTGACCCTTGGAGCCTCCAGTTCACACGCCCTTGGGTGACCAGATGCCCAGCCCTGCACTTCCAGATCCAGATGTGGTTCACACGTTGACTTTTCTCTAAAAATGCTTTTTCACAAATTTTCCCTACGAGTCACAGAGCCTTAAAAGAGTTAAATGAGTGAGTGAGTGGGTTATTTTAGTCACTTAGTTGTGTCCGACTCTTTGCAACCCCATGGACTGTAGCCCACCAGGCTCCTCTCTCCATGGAATTCTCCAGGCAAGAACACTGGAATGGTAGCCATTCCCTACTCCAGGGGATCTTCCCAACCCAGGTAATTGAACCAGGGTTTCCTGCATTGCAGGCGGATTCTTTACCATCTGAGACACCAGGGAAGCCCCACCCCAAACTGTTATAGTTGGCTCTTTATCAACAAACAGAGCAGACTTCAGGTCCCCATTCAGGGAAAAAAAAATCACAGAAACTCCTGCTCTGGAGCCTGCACAAACCCCGGCCCTGGCATGGACTGCCCCTCTGTCCCCTCCACAGATACGCTGGGTTACCAGACCCTGGGCAGCGTTGACCCGGAACACTGTTTAAGTCCATCAGCCCATCAGCCCTTTTCACCAGGACCGGATTTGTTGTAAAACCTTGACACGCTGGTAGTTATCATCACAGTTTAACTGTGTCCTATGTGGGTCAGTGGGCACGAGATGCTGTACTGACCTGTCCGCAAGCCAGGGGCAGAGGGCACGGTCCAGGCCTTTCCAGCTCTCACTTGTTATGATGTAAACACTCCAGGGGGAGACAGTGAAAGCAGCAGGGGCTTTTTTTCCCGGACGGGTGTGTGGAGGTTGTGAGAGAGGCAATGAGTAGGCGAAGGGAAGTACGAAGGCGAAGGGAGCAGTGTACGGACAGTCTGCCCGCCATGCCCCGAGAAGGAGGCTGGCAGACACAGCAGCGCTTCTCTGGGAGCTGCACTGTGCCATTGAGTTCAGAGAGGCAGGTTCTTTGCCCCTGCTGGTCTGGGGTCTTAGTTAGGAAATGGAAGTGGGAGGGGGGATTCCGGGTAAGCCTTCAGAGAATTGCAGAGGAGGAGTAGGAGGGCAGGGGCAGCCGTCGAAAACACAAGTAGTCCCAGGACCCCAGGCAGTGTGGAGGCCAGAGAGGGCGTGAAGAGGGTGAGCAGGAACTGACTTCTGTCCCTGGTCACCGCCCAAGCACCGCGTGAGTCCTGATTAATTTGGAGTGCTTTTTTTAAAAAAAACTTTTTTAAAAAGATTACATGATAAAGTAGGGGCTTCCCTGGTAGCTCAGTCGGTAAAGAATCACCTGCAATGCAGATGAGCCAGGTTTGATGACTCAAAATAATTTTGTTGACTGAGATAGTGAGTTTCAACCCCTGTCAGAGCCCTGCTTTTCTCCAGTCTCCTTGTCAGAGGTGAAGGCTGGCATGTGCTGGCTGTTGCTGGGAGAACTGTGTCGCCAGACATCAGGAGCCAAGAGAGAACAGAGAGCACGACCAGCCAGTGAGTGTGAAGAGAAGATCTGAGAGGAATAAAAGGACCCCTTCCTGCAGGAAAACTCCAGAAAGACATGGATTATGAGTACTCTCTGGAAGGAGAAGTTGGGAAGGGGGGATGAGACATGCAGACTTTGGGTGAAATGAGCCACACTGCCTGCCTCTGTGTGCCCAGCGACTGCTCGGTTCTCTGGACGAGAAACACAGTTACACCTTGGATAAGCTAATATCAGAACAGCACCTGGTATGTAGTCGCTGCTGGCTGTTTGTTAAGTAAATAAGAAGTTATGGTGACCAAAAGCCTATGTCAGTGGGGTGGTTGGTCAGCTGGCAGATGTGTTTAGTACCAAACAGTGGGGCAAACGTCTCAGGAGAGTTCCAGCAGACTTAGGAGGGGGAATGTGTCCAACTGAGTGACCGGAACAGGCTTCCTGGAGGAGGCGATACCCAGGCGGGAGCTTGGTGGACTTGAAGGGATGATCCTGGAGTCGTTGTCCAACCTCTCCTGGACCATGGCCACAGCCTCCCACCCACCTCCCCGCCTCCAGCCCCACTCACACTTACTCCCCACGCAATCTCCTCCAGAGTATACCCAGGGTTTAAACCTATGATGGACAAGAAAAAGGCCAGGAAGACCCCCTCAGTTGGCCCACCCTGTCCTTCAGCCCCTCTGCCAGCATCGCTGTCTTTTGTCCCCTTTCCTTGCCTTCTTCAGGTCCCATTTGCAGACAGTATCCTCAGCTCCCACCCCTCGGTGTTACCCCGTGTCCACAGCACGTTGTGAAGTGTAGCGAGTTCCGGTTTTCGCCACGTATTTATTTTTGGCTGCGTTGGGTCTTTGTTGCTGCACACAGGCTTTCTCCAGTTGCGGCGAGTGGGGGCCTACTCTGTACTTGTGGCGTGCGGGCTGCTCATTGCGGAGCATGCGCTCTGGAGCACAGGCGCTGTAGTTGTGGTGCAGGAGTTTAGTTGCCACGTGGCATGTGGGATCTTCCCGGACCAGGGATCAAACCTGTGTCCCCAGCATTGGCAGGCAGATTCTTAAGCATTGGACCACCAGGGAAGCCCAGAGCTCTTTAAAGAAACAATTTTCTCTTTACCATCTTAGTTTTTAAGCACAATCCCTGCCCATAGCAAACAAGGAATGGATGAATGAAGGAATGAATGAATGGGAGGGTGGAAGAAGGGAAGGAGGGGTGGGGAGTAGAAATGCTGGGCCCTGGCTCAGAGTAGAAGGTAGGGCTGGCTTACACATTTGGAAGCAATCTGAGCAACTGTGAGTGCTGGTTAAGAGTTGAACAGAGAGTACTTGGGAAGGAAGAGAGAAAGGCTGAGGATTAGGAACAAGGGGAATTCCAGGTTTATGAGCAAGAGTCCGGCAGGGTCCTGGAGGTGGGGTGCCCACAGGGGGCTACATGGTCCCAGCTGAGCTGCAGGGGTGAAACAGCTGGAAGACAGGCAAGGCCCCGGATCTGCGGTCCAGCAGTTGGGCGGATGGATAGTGGTGTTCACATCGTGTCTGAGTCCGGGGTTAGCTGAAGAGACACGGGCAGAGGAGAATGGAGAATGGGGGCTGCAAGGAAGTGGCGAGGTTCTGGAGACATTTTTCTCTGAGCTGTGGGAGACCCAAGCATTTTACAGAGTGACGGGGAAAAGGTCAGCATCCAGGGAGAGTCTGAGAGGGCAGAGGGGACAAGGGGCGAGTCGAGGCGATGGAGCAGGTTCGCGGGGGCCAAGGGCAGGTCCGTGCGTATGCAACCCTGGTGGGAGAAGAAGCTCACGGGGTGGTGGCTCTGTCTCTCACCCCTTCTTGTTGACCGGGGGTGGGAGAAAGGGACTCCATGTTGAACTGGAGGCCGAAGCCAAACCAGACAGAGTAAAATCCTAAACACACCCGATCAAGGGGTGGTGTCTGTCAGGCCACAAAGAATAAGGGCACTGTCCCGCCCTGGATGTCCCCGTGTGTGCTGTGGCATGGTGCAGCCTGTGCCTGCTGACGGGGGCACCCTGTGGACACGGGAAGCAGGAAGAAGCCAGTGGAGATGGGGATTCTGGCCGTTGGCTCTGTGGGTGGTGGGCAGATGCTCAGGGAGGCTGGCTCGTGGGCCTTGAGCTCAATGAACTTTCCAGACCCCCATGAGAAGCCACTTATTTAATCACTTGGTTTCCTTGAAAAAAACAAACTGGCTTCTTTTTTCTGTTGATGAAGGGAATAAATTCTCATAATAGGAAATAGAAAAATACAGAAGAGTTGAAAGGCAAGGGAAAGGGGAAACACAGTTTTACCACCCAAAGCAAGCACTGTGAACATGGAAGGAAATTCATCCCAATGTTTTGTTTTAAAGGCATTTTTTTCCTCTTCTCTCCCAAACATCAAGGAAAATAGTCGTGGCTTATTCTTGGTGTCACAGAGTAATCTTCCCCACTGGGGAAGATTGTGCTTACAATTTTTAAAAGAAAAGAGAAGCATAGTGTTCCAAGCATATCGAGTATTGGGTAGTATATACTGGTCCCAAGGGACAGGTCTGTCTTAGAGAAATCTTCTCTATCTAGGTACTGACTCTTATCTCATTCCCTAACATCCCATAGAAGGAAGGTTGCTTTTAAACGTGTGTATGGGAGCAGTTGCATTTGATTTTTCTGTGGCTCGGACAGGAGAGGCGTAATCTCTTTGAATCATCTTTAACTAAGACCCTGATGCTGGGAAAGATTGAAGGCAGGAGGAGAAGGAGGCGACAGAGGATGAGATGGTTGGATGGCATCGCCAATTCAATGGACATGAGTTTAAGCACACTCCAGGAGACTGTGAAGGACAGGGAAGCCTGGTGTGCTGCAGTCCATGGAGTCGCAAAGAGTCAGATATGACTTAGTGACTGAACATAACTGAGAAAACAAAGTCCCCAAAAGAAAAGGACCAGTGTCTCCAAGGAGGCTTGCAGACCCCCACCCACACACGCACCCCAGAGCCCCTGTGCAGTGTGCTGTGGGTGGGAGAAGTCACGCTAGGCTGGAGGTGGCCAGGATTGCTTTGTATGACCTGTGTCTTTATCCTCAGAGAAGGTAGCAGGGCCTGGAACCAACGGCCAGCCCGCGCTGCCCTGGGTCACCGTGGGGCGCCAGAAGCGCCGAGGACCTCTGGAGCAGCCCCCCAGCCAGGAAGACAAACCTGCGGCCCGGACCTTGAAGTCTGACACAGGAAGACCTGCCAAGGTACCCGAGAAAACCCAGGTGCTTAGAGCGGACCCTCTGTCTCCCTGTGTATGCAGGGGAGCGCCCCAGGTGGGGGCTGGGGGCTGGGACCCCGTGATGGCCCCATGTCCTGCACGGTCATTATAGCGACCGTTGCCTGTGATGACAGCTGATGTCTGCCCCGTGCATGTGCCAGGGGGCCAGGGCAGCAGAGGAGCCGTGGACCACTCAGGCAGTGCAGCCGGCCCTCTGTTCCCCAGCTCCTTGGCAACATAGCTCAGCATCTGGAGAAAGGGACCCGGGGTGAAAATAACTTCTCATTTGGATGCTAGGCAACCATGTCAGCAGCCCCATCTTGACTCATTTTGCAGTAAATGACTGAGCCCTGCATGTGCTGCTGCCCTGGCCGCCCACTGGGGTCTGTACTCTTCACCAACATTCGTAGGGCTGGACCCCGGGGGTCCCTTGTACACTCCAGACTGAAAACAGTTTTCTCCAACCCAAACAGTGGTGTTTAAAAGTAGGCTGAGACTCACAGCTTTTGGGTTCCCCCCAGTCAACACGGTAAAAATCCCAAATCATGTTGCAGCCATGTGGGGAAGTGAGCCTGAGCTTGCAGTTGACCTGTTTCTCTTCATCTTCACCAAAACTGCTGCTGTAGCCAAGCTTGGAAAACCTCCTGCAGGCTTAGGGAATTTATAAAACAAATAGTCACCAGTGATCCTGGCATCCATGGTCATCCGAAGTGTCCTAAAAGTCATAAAGCTATCTCTAAACATGGTTCCTTTCGCCTTTCCAGTGGAACCTGGCCCTCTGACCTGGCCAGGGCCAAGGACAGGTCAGGAGCCAGGAGCAGACCGTGAGCAAGTCCATCCTGGAGGCTGGATGGCAGCCAGTCGTGAGCCAGAGCTCCCCAAGAAGGTGCCAGCTGTATGAGCCACGTGGGTGGAGAAGCCTTCGGGGCTCATCACCTGTGGTTGTGTTTGTCCCCGTCTGAACCTCAGGTGACGGGACCGCGTGTGTCTTTCTTGTGTCCTGACAGGAGCCCGTGAAGCAAGCTGACTTTGTCCGCAGCAAGTCTTTCCTGCTGGCCCCGGCCAAGCCTCCTGCGGACCAGAGGCAGGGGGCAAAGCTCCGCCTCCAGGAGGGGCTGCAAAGAGGAATCTCCTTGTCTCATCAGAATTTGGGTATGAAACCGGAAAATAGTGCTGAGCCCTTAGAAATGCATTTCCAGGTTTGGTCCTGCTTTGTTTTGTTCTGTTTTGTCTTTTCTGAATTACTTGCTGCCACATTAATTTTTTAAAAAAATATTTATTTATTTTACTGCACCGAGTCTCGGTTGTGGCTCATGGAATCTTTGGTTGCGGCATGTGAGATCCAGTTCCCTGACCAGGAATTGAACCCAGGCCCCCTGCATTGAGAATGCAGAGTCTTGGCCACTGGACCACCAAGGAAGTCCTGCCACATTGATCATTTAATTAGTTTTTAATTATTATTATTTTTTACTTATAGAAGAGTGACTTTATTTCCCTGGTGGCTCAGTGATAAAGAATCCACCTGCTAAAGCAGGAGATGAAGGTTCGATCCCTGGGTCAGGATGATCCCCTGGAGGAGGAAATGGCAACCCACTCCAGTATTCTTGCCTGGGAAATCACATGGACAGAGGAGCCTGGCAGGCTGCAGTCCATGTGGTCTTGAAAAGAGTCATCATCTAAACAGCAGTAATAATTGCTTTATAATGTTGTATGTTGATTTTTTAAAAAACAGCTTTTATTGAGAGAATCATTTACACGGCCAAAAAAAAAAAAAAAAATCTCACCCATTTTAAGCATACAATTCAGTGAGTATCTATCAAGTTGTCCAACCATCACAGTCCAATTTTGGACCATTTCCTTCACCCTAAAGAGCTGTCCCATACCCATTCACAGTCATTCACCATGCTCCCTTCCAGCTTAAGCAACCACTAATCTGTTCTCTGTCTCTCTGTATAGTTGCCTTTTGGGGGGACCCTTCTTATAAATGGCATCATAAAATATGTGTTCTCTTATTTCTGGCTTCTTTCGCTGAGCATAATGTTTCTAGATTCAACTTTCTTGTGGCATGTAACAGTATTTTTCAGTTTAGTTTTCATTTTGCTAAAATATACTTAACACAATTCACCATCTTAACCCTATCTTAAGTGTCCCTTTCAGGGGTGTTAAGAATATTTACACACAGAGTTCCTGCAGTTTTATCATGCAAGTTTCTCTCAATTCACCACATTGCTGGAACTGTAAATTATCCTATGCTGACATCTTCTTCACACATTTGCACGTTTTATGCTTGAGACCATGGTTAAGACATGTTTTTTAAAAGGCCTCCAAGAAGCTTAAGTGCAAATCCAAACTCGTTTCTCACGTTTCCGTTTGTTTTGTCTTCTCTCCAGCAGCCCAGTCGGCGGTGATGATGGAGAAAGAATTGCATCAGCTGAAGCGAGCCAGCTACAGCAGCACAGATCAGCCCTCCTGGATGGAGCTGGCCAGAAAGAAGTCGCAAGCCTGGAGTGACATGCCCCAAATTATAAAATAGGGCTAACAGTGCTCTGGTAAAGAATGTCTACTTCCTTGACGAGTCACTTCCTTTCAAACTGCCACTCAATCAAGGCAAACAAACTGTGAAACTGAAGAGTGATTTTATCATCAGGTTTCGAGAGAGCGAGCTCAGGGAAGAGGAAGGAACCAGGCAAGCAAGTCAGACGGACGCACGGCCACAGGCCCCGGGCCAGAGACGCCCGGAGACAAGAACACCATTGAAAAGGGCCCGGGACGAGGTTCTGTGCCCACAGGTATGAATGTGAGTCTTTCAGAATCCCCCGGAGAGAGAGGGCTCAGGCAGCGAACGAAGAAAATGCAGATGAAGCGCAGATACAGAACTCAGGTGGCCTTCCAGGAGAACGTGCGCCCGCGCCTCCACCAGAGATCAGCTCGTGTCTCTGGGCCCCCGTCCTGCCTGCGGAGTCTGTCTTCTCCTTTCACGTTTACCGTTAGGCATGACATTCATGGTGAAACGCAGATGTCGTTTTTTCCAAGAGCAGCTCTCACAGGGTCCGCTTACGTGAAGGCAGCCACTCCACGGAGTGGAAGGAACACAGCGGGCTCCATCGATTCATAGACTCCTTCCAAAATCAGTTTTTAAACTTTTCCACTCGTCATCCATGTCCTTCACCATTGAACAATGCATTGCCTGTTGAATAAAAGGTTTCAGACCTGACACATGTGTAAGTGTGATTTTTACTCAGGCTGAGAGAGTGTCCTCCAGCAACTGAGTTAAATGCAATGTGTGGCATTTCGTTGAATAAGCGAGTTCATGGTCAAACCTCATGTTGAGTTGACTGGGGAGTTTGGGTTGTATGCGATTCTCCCCACCCCCAGTAAAACTTTGTTGTTCATTTTTGGAAGTCAGAAGCTACTGTCGATTTTTGGCTCTATAAGATTTCCTTTAAAGTTGACATTTTTCAGCATCTCATTAATCTAACCTGTTTGTTTCTGTTGAAAACTAGGTTATCAGTACATTAAGCAGGATGAATGTGCAGAAGCCAGCAGAGTAAAAGCATGTATTTGAAATCTCAGAATTATGTCTCAATTATATAACGCCTCTCTTTTTAAAAACCTTTCCAATTTGTTCCTGTGAACATGCCAATCTCCATGGGAATGTGTGTAACTGGGGACATTTAGCCTTCAGAATAAAAAAGATCTCATATATAGTATAATTTGATTTTATATACCCTAAGTTCTGCTCCTTTTATTGTATTTTTCCATCCTCATGAATGTTTTTCTGTTAGAACTACACTGCTTCGTTGGGTCTACTGTATTGAAAAAGTCCTGGAGTAGTTGTTTTTTTTCCCCAAATTGATCTATTAATTGCATTCTCTTAGAGAACACCAATGCGGAATTTGCTGGTGCACGTGCTCTAAGCAAGAACTCCCTTCATCCAGTCTTGCTCCAAAAGCTTGGACATGAATAGCTTTAACTAAGAAAAAACTGTGTTGGCTATTATTACTCAGCGCCATGGTTTCTCCTGTTAGCAGAACATTTCAGATGAACCATTTTGAGGCAATGGATTTCACTGTGAGATCAAAGGTATTTGGTTCCATTTTGTTCAAATACAGGTTGATACCCTCTCTGTGTTTCAAGACTGGCTTTTGTTCTCTCTGGCACCTGAGAAGTTAGGAGAGTATAGAGTTTTCAGACTCAGGGAATTCACTGGGGTTGGGAGTGGGGGGTGGTATTGCAGCTGCCACCTTTCCCTCGGCCCTGCGTGGAGGTGGTAACCCTCTTCCCTAACAAGAGAAGTTGAGACAGAGACCAAAATTTAAGATGATATGGGCAGTCTAGAATGGCAGCAGAGATGCTAAAAGCCTGAAAGGAATTGTCAGCCTCGGTTTTCCTATCAATAAAGACAGCAGTTCCTGAGTCTCTCCTCTGTCCCAGGCACTGCTCTGAGTGCTTCTCAGATTATTGTTTGTAATCCTCTCCACAATCCTTCAGAGGTAAGAACCTATCTCCACTTTGCAGATAAGGAAACAAGAGGTACTTTATTGCGATAAAGGTTACCTGTCCAAGATCTCACAGCAGAGCGCCTGGAAGTAACCCCAGGCCCCATGCCTTTAACTACGACCCTTGAGTGGATCCCCATTTTTAAAAAGTAGTAGTGTGGAAGTGAGTATGTCCTCAGAGACGTAACACAAAAGGAGCACTAAATTTGCCTCGAGGGCTCTTGCGTAGCTAGAGGCTGGATTTTTGTGTCTTCCCAGAATTCACAGGTTAAATCTGAATGCCCAGTGCAGCGGTGTTAGGACGTGGGGCTTTGGGGAGACGATTAGATCGTGAGGATGAAGCCCTTATGAATGGGATTAGTGCCCTCATAAAAGAGACCCCAGAGAGCTCCCTTGCCCCTTCTGCCATGTGAGGATACGGTGAGAAGATGGCTGTGTACATCCAAAAAGAGGGCTTTCACCAGGTGCTGAGTCTGCAGGCACCTGGATCTTGGACTTCCTGGCCTCCAGAACTATGAGAGACCAATTTCTGTTGTTCATAAGCCATTCATTCTGTTATAGCAGCCGAAACAGAGTAAGACATGTGTCCTGGGGATAAGGTACCTCATGATGCTCCCCCTGGTGATCACCTTCACTCCCAGCCTTCAATTCCATAAAAGGACTGGAGAAAGTTTGAGGATTCTTTTGTATTTTGTAATCCTGATCACCTACACAGACAACAGGGTGTTTCCATTCATTCCTTCACTTCATTTAGTTCCCCACCTGTGTGTGGACGCTCTACCAGGGGACTAGGGGCAGCCTGATGAGCAAATGGACAACCTGCATTCTATTTATGGGAGGCGCACTTCGTAAATAACCATGAAAATGAGGAAACATGTAACAAGAGAATCACGTGCAATGGTGGGCCTGAAACAGAGGGACTTGGTTGTGGCTGAAAGTCTCCTGGAGATTGGGTGGTTAGGAAAGGGTTTGCTCAAGAGATATGTGTGTGCTCAGTCGCTTCAGTTGTGTCTGACTCTTTGCAACCCTATGGACTATAGCCTGCCAGGCTCCTCTGTCCATGGGATTCTCTAGTTAAGGATACTGGAGAGGGTTGCCATGACCTCCTCCAGGAGATCTTCCTGACCCAGGGATTGAACCCAAGTCTCTTGTGTCTCCTGTATTCTTTACCACTAGTGCCACCTGGGAAGCCCTTGCTCAAGAGATGACTTAATTATAGAAATGAGCCAGCCATGCAGAGATCTGGATCCACTGTTCTGTTCCAGAACACTGTATCTTGGCATGCTCAGGATGAGGGGAAGAAGGTGTGGACATCAAGAAGCAGGCCATATGAGGAGACAGATTTGTTCTGAGTGCTTTGGAAGTCAGTGAAGGTGAATGATGGAGGGGATGGGATTTATATTTGAAGACGATGGCTGTAATGGGAATGGTTTGTGTGGAGACACAGTGGCAGCAGGAGGCTGGAAGGCTCTTGCCGTGGTCCATGTGGGATCATGGTGGTCTAGAGTCATGGTAGAGGTGGAGAGAAGTGGGTGATTCAAAATGCTTTTAAAAGGGTAACATTTGTGTGCTGCTGGATATGATTTTGAAAAGGAAAGTGTGGAAATGACACCTACTTTTTTTGAGTGTTTGATACTGGAATTTCAATTCTGTGTTATTTATGTGTTTATTTTTGCATATGCTGAGTCTTGGTTCCTACCTGCAGCTCTCTCTAGTTTCAGTGAGCAAGGGCCACTTTCCTTGAGAAGGCACAGGCTTCTTGTTGCAACACTTCTCTTGTTCCAGAACACAGGCTCTAGGCACTTGGGCTTCAGTACTTGCAGCACACGGGCTCAGTAGTTGTAGTGCATGGTCTTAGTTGCTCCAAAGCATGTGGAATCTTAGCTCCCCAACCAGGGATCGAACCATGTCCCCTGCATTGGCAGGCAGATTCTTAACTACTGGATCACCAGGGAAGTCCAATACCTACATTTTTTGTTTCAAGATGCTGATGAATCATATCATTTACAGAAATGGCAGGGAGGGGGCTGATATACCACCAAAAAAGGAGTTCAGTTGTGGACATCTTAAAGTTGCGATTCCCATTACACCTGTAAGGGGGAATGTAAAATAGAGTTACAAACTGAGACATCATCAGGATTAGATGGGCTAGGAATGCAAGGCGTGGAAGTAGGAGAGAAGAGTCCCTGGGCTGACCTGAGGATTGGCCAACATTTCTAGATCCTCAGAAAGAGGAGTGAGCAATGGAGACAGGGAGGGTCTGTGAAGGAGGAGGAGGCAAGAGAAGGAAGTGTTGGCAGGAGGGAGGCATAAGTTGTGTAGGGGAGTATCTTCCAAGAGATGGGGATGAGGGTGATTCCTGACCCTGGGAACATGGAGGTCATAGGTGACCTTTTCCACTTCAGTGGAACATTGAGAGCAGAAGCACAGGTAGAGTGGGTCAAAGCCAACCAGGCTGTTGACACGGGAGCTACACTCAACTTTCAAGAACTATTGTTGTGAACGTGTGTGTGCGTGCTCAGTTGCTTTAGTCATGTCCAACTCTTTGTGACCCCATGGACCGCAGCCCACCAGGCTCCTCTGTCCATGCGATTTCCAAGGCAAGAATACTGGAGTGGGTTGCCATTTTCCTCCTCCAGGGGAAGTTCCCAACCCAGGGATTGAACTCACATCTCCTGCATTGCAGGCAGATTCTTTACGGCTGAGTTATCAAGGAAGTGTGAATGGGAGCCAGGAAATGGCCATGACTAGAGGTGGGAGACCTGTGTGGCCAGCAGAGGGCTTGTGGTTAGTTGGTTACAAGGGACATACAGGACTGTGTTCATGCATGGAAGGAAGTGAACTTGCAGGAGAGAAGGAGAATTGCTGATCTTTGTGAAGCACACCTCACCTTCCAGGGCTTCCAACAGGATGTAACGCCTGCACATGTGGGCTGCTCTTGTTCCGAGAGCCAGGAGCCCCCAATTTTGATCCAGCGGCCAGGGGAGGCCCCATTGTGATGGCAGTGCCCTAGTCACATCCTCCCCCGCCTGCCCTGGGTCTACTGTTCCAGTTGAGTGCATTTTAGGGGGTTGTTGCTATCTTTTCGCAGAACTTAGCCCCTTGACAGTCTGCAGAAGGAATCCAGGCACACCTGGCATTCTTTGTCTTGGACAGACCTATTAAATATTTGGGGCCAGGATGGGGGTCTCCTGGAGGGGAAGCAGCCTCTCTACCTTCCTCATCCCATAGTCCACCCCCCCAGGGGGACAGATTGCTCTTGATTTTTTTAAATTTAAGTTTACATTTTTTTCTAATTGGCTGCACCAGATATTTAGTTGTGACATGGGGGATCTAGTTCCCTGACCAAGGATCAAACCTGGGACCCTGCATTGGGATCACAGAATCTTATCCAGTGGACCACCAGGGAAGTCCCAGATTGCTCCTGATTATCTCAAGTGCAAAGCTCCATATAGTCAAAACCATATTTTTTCCAGTAGTCATATATGGATGTGAGAGTTGGACCATAAAGAAGGCTGAGTGCTGAAGAATTGATGCTTTTGAACTGTGGTGTTGGAGAAGACTCTTGAGAGTCCCTTGGACTGCAAGGAGATCAAACCAGTCAGTCTTAAAGGAAATCAACCCTGAATATTCATTGGAAGGACTGATGCTGAAGCTGAAGCTCCAAAACTTCGGCCACCTGATGAGAAAAGCCAACTCACTGGAAAAGACCTTGATGCTGGGAAAGACTGAGGGCAGGAGGAGAAGGGGCCAACAGAGGATGAGATGGTTGGATGGCATCACTGGTTCACTGGACATGAGTTTGAGCAACCTCCAGGAGACAGTGAAGGACAGGGAACCTGATGTGCTGCAGTCCATGGGATCGCAAAGAGTCAGACACGACTTTCGACTGAACAACAACAATCAGACCTGCCTTGGTCCCTCCAGTCACTCACCCTCCAAGCAGCTTAACAGAATTTCTCCAAAACAAATGGAGTCATCTTACTGAGGGCAACTTCAATGAATAAAATTTTCTCCACTTCAAGCCTATCTGGTTGTTTGAAGAAAGAAGAGAGAATTGACTTATTCTGATTCCAGGGAACAAACCAAGACCAGAAATGAAAGTTCAAGAGGAGGACAAATGAAGACACGTTTTAACACTCACAGTTGTCTAGCATGGGACAGGATGTCCGGTCAAGAGTGAGCTCCCTGACACCTGAAGTAAGCAAGCGGAGGGAAGATGTCTGTCCCTCCAGGATGATGTACCTGTGTTCGCCCTGGAAAGGACTTTGGACTGGGTGGCCTCCCCAGCCTGGAGCTGCTCTGGGTCTACAACACGTAGTGATCTGAGGTGGGGCCTTTCACGTTAGTGTTCTAATATGATTACATTACATTGCTGTTAATACTAATGACTGTGGGCTTTCCAGGTGGCCTAGTGGTGACGAATCCGCCTGCCAATGCAGGAGACACAAGTTTGATCCCTGGATCTGAAAGATCCCCTGAAAGAGGATATGGGAATCCACTCTGGTGTTCTTTCCTGGGAAATCCCATGGACAGAGGAGCCTGGCAGGCTGCAGTCCACAGGGCCACAAAAAATCGGGTATGACTGAGGTGACTGAACACAATACTAATTATTACCAAGAAATAATCATCTAGAAAATAACCCCAGTGGACTTTTATGCAGAATGTAGTTTTCCAGAGCATTTTGGAAGCTTTTTACTACCGGAGGAGGAAGCCAGGTGGAACCAGCCAATCAGAAGATGGTCTTTTCCAGCCGTCTCTAGAGATGCCCGTGAAGGCAGGAGAAATGCAGACCTGCCCCTCCCCCACCCCAGCCCTGAATCTTCTGGTCGGTTTTATTTAACTCTCATGTGGAGAGAGATACTAATTTATTCCTTGGTAGATGAAAACAATCTCTAGTACAGAGGCTTTTCAAGACCAAGTAGCAGAAATAATGCAAGCTGAATGGGTGTGTTTGGGGGAACAGCACAGGTGTTCAGAGTGTGGTTGACATTTGCTTTATCCACGTGGTCCAGCTTTCTTCCTGCCTCCTCCATAGGGAAATTATCCTCATTAACATGGAGATAAAAGAGAGATGTGTTTGTAATGCCCAGAAGGTTCTCAAAAACAATAGCAGTAGGGATGGCTGTGGGGTGTCCTCTAAAAGCTTGCTTACTGACTTCTCCAACCAGAGATGTCTGCAGAGAGACCAGAGACCTCTAGACCTGCACGCCCCTGAGCTCAAACAAACCTCCCTGCCAAGAACCTTGCTCAACAGTTGCTATTACATTTTGGAAAAAAAAAAAAAAAAAGTCACCGTTTAGCTCACTATCCAGTAAAAGAAAAAAGAAAAAAAAACAAATTGTCCCTGAAAGATTCCCCACAGGGACAAGAATTATGCTATGAAACTTAGGAAAATAACAAAATTGCTACTGAGATGGAGGAAACTAGAGGCAAGTCATCAGGGATTCCTTTAAGCAAAATAAACCCAGTCTTTCAGAAGCTGAAGCCTTTAAAAGTAGATGCTCCATCTTTCTTCCCAAAGGAGGAGAAGGAGGAGGGAATATGAGTAGATTGCTTTCACTGTTGCCCACTCCCCCCAGTTCATCACCAACTCATCCGCAAGAATCAGTCCTTCCCACCTGGTGGGCTTCCCAGGCTCTCCTGAGGACCAAGCAGGAGGCAGGGTCTAGATGCTCACAGCCCTGCCAAGTGCAGGGCAGCCCCCAGGAGCCCCCGCCTCAGATCACCATGCCACTGGTGGTGCTGAAATGCTTTGAGCACCTGGAAAGTTCCCAAAGGGTGGGGGTCAAGGCACTAAATTCAAAGATGCCAAGTTGGGAGCTGGTTTTTCCGGCAGTGGCTGGAGCCAGATGTGTCCTGGGTCACCCGGGGATCCTAGAAGTCTCAGCAGCTCCTGCTCTGATAGGCTGCCATTCTGTGCATCCACTGGCCACCTTTGCACAGCCGGTAGCTGGTTTTCAGGGCTTTCTTCTATGTATGGTCTCTTCCCAGGGGCTGCTGGGTCATAGACTGAATTGTGTCCCCACATTCAACTGTTGAAGTCTTAACCTCCGTATCTCAGAATGTGACTGTATTTGATAGACCTTTAAAGAGGTGATTAAGATGAATGATTTCACTATGAAAGTGAAAGTGTTAGTTGCTCAGTCATCTCTGACTCTGCAATCCCATGGGCTGTAGCCTGTCAGGCTCCTCTGTCCATGGGATTTCCCAGGCAAGAATACTGGAGTGGGTTGCCATTCCCCAACCGGGGATAGAACCCATGTCTCATGCATTGGCAAGTGGTTCTTTACTGATGAGCTACCCAGGAAGCCCAATGCAAGTTAACTAGACTTACTGTGGTGGTCATGACGCAATATATACAAATACTATGTTATATACCTAAAACTAATATGTCAGTTATAACACAAATTTTAAAAAATTTAAATCTCTGCCCTAGAATTTATAATATACATTTAAAATCATTTGAGTCTTTCTTAAAATATTATTTCACAAGTATTATAAGGATTTTATAAAAGTATATTTTTAATTCTTCCCTCTCATCTCTGTGCCATTGTTACCATAAATTATACTTTTACATATGCTATAAACACATCTCATTGTTATTGTATTTGCTTTGAATAGTTATCTTTTGGAGCAAATAAAAATAAAGGATTTTACTTAACCTTTATTTATGATACTCTATTGACCTTTATCATATTGTTTCTGCCTAAAGAACTTCCTTTCCACCACTCTTATGGCAGAAAGTGAACAGGAACTAAAAAGCCTCTTGATGAAAGTCAAAGAGGAGAGTGAAAAAGTTGGCTTAAAGCTCAAAATTCAGAAAACGAAGATCATGGCATCTGGCCCCTCACTTCATGGGAAATAGATAGGGAAACAGTGGAAACAGTGTCAGACTTTATTTTTGGGGGCTCCATCACTACAGATGGTGACTGCAGCCATGAAATTAAAAGATGCTTACTCCTTGGAAGGAAAGTTATGACCAACCTAGATAGCATATTTAAAAGCAGAGACATTACTTTGCCAACAAAGGTCCATCTAGTCAAGGATATGGCTTTTCCAGTGGTCATGTATGAATGTGAGAATTGGACTATGAAGAAAGCTGAGCGCCAAAGAATTGATGCTTTTGAACTGTGGTGTTGGAGAAGACTCTTGAGAGTCCCTTGGACTGCAAGGAGATCCAACCAGTCCATCCTAAAGGAGATCAGTCCTGGGTGTTCATTGGAAGGACTGATGCTGAAGCTGAAACTCCAGTACTTTGGCTACCTCGTGTGAAGAATTGACTCATTGGAAAAAACTCTGATGCTGGGGCAGGAGGAGAAGGGGACAACAGAGGATGAGATGGCTGGATGGCATCACCAACTCGATGTATGTGAATTTGGGTGAACTCCAGGAGTTGGTGATGGACAGGGAGGCCTGGCGTGCTGTGATTCATGGGGTCGCAAAGAGTTGGACACGACTGAGCTACTGGACTGAACTGAACTGAAAGAACTTCCTTTATGGCAGGATAGGTTTGCTGGCAATGAATTCCTCAATTTTCTGTCTGAGAAAGTTTCGAATTTCATTATCATTCATTTTTTAAGGCTATTTTAACTAGGTATACACTTTTGTATTGTGAGATTTTTTTCTCCCAGAACTTTAAAGATACTAATCCACTGTCTTCTGGCTGGCATGGCTTCTGACAAGAAGTTCTCTGTTGTGATTCTTACCCTTGTCCTATATATACTTACTTTTTTGACTGCCTTTAAGATTTTCCCTTTGTCTTTGGTTTGCAACAGTTTGTATATGATACACCTAGGTATGTTTGTTTTTGGTACTTACCTTGTTTTTCTCTAATGTTCTTGGATCTGTGCTTTTGTGTCTGTTGTTGATTTTGGACAGTTCTCAGCCTTGTTTTCCCCCCTGTTTATATCTTCTGCCCATTTTCTTTTTTTTTCTCCCGTGATTTCAATTATGCTTATGTTAGAACTGAATGATCTGTTCTTCTGCTTGTTTGTTTTCACCATTTTCCCCCTTTGGTTTCAATTTGGGTAATATCTATTGAATTCAAGTTCATTCCTTATCCAGTTCAATAAGTTCTAATGAACCCATCAAAAGTGCTCTTCGTCTCTGTTACTATGGGTTTGTGTGTGTGTTTAAAAAATTTTTAGCATTTCCATTTAATACTTTCTCATGGTCTCCATTTCTCTACTGAGATTACCTATTTGGTATTGGATGCTATCTACTTTTTCCTTTATGTCTTTTAAAATATTAATCACAATTAATGTCTGATCTTCAACTTGTGAGTCTGGTTCTCATGATTGCTTCATCTTTACAGACTATGTTGTTTCTTGCCTTTTTGGGTGCATATAATTTTTTATTAGAAATTGGAAATGCTGAATAAGAATAGATATTAAGGTAAGTGTTTTTTTTTTAATATTCGAAGATAGACCTACTTTTCCTTTGCCTAGGGCTTTAGTATGGTGAGTTGTGTTAATCTAGTCAGAAAGTGGGCTGATTTGAAGTTTCTATTTGATTTAGCTTCCTTTATTGCACTAGAGGCTTTAAGTCTTCTAGCTATATTTATGGTGTGGGTTTATTTGCCAGTGAGTTTTTCTGAATTCTTGTTCTCTATTTGGTTTGGGGTCTTCCTCTACTCCCCAGAGAGAATCTATCTCAAGTGGCTTTCCCTACTGTTGTCGTGGTTCAGTAACCAAGTCCTGTCTGACTCTGCAGGCCCGTGGACTGCAGCCACAACAGGCTTCCCTGTCCCTCACCTGCCTGCTGTTCAGTTCAGTTCAGTCACTCAGTCATGTCTGACTCTTTGCAACCCCATGGACCGCAACACGCCAGGCCTCCCTGTCCATCACCAACTCCTGGAGTTTACCCAACTCATGTCCATTGAATCGGTGATGCCATCCAACCATCTCATCCTCTGTCCCTTCTCCTGCCTTCAATCTTTCCCAGCATCAGGATCTTTTCCAATGAGTCAGTTCTTCACATCAGGTGGCCAAAATACTGGAGTTTCACCTTCAACATCAGTCCTTCCAATGAACACCCAGGAGTGACCTCCTTTAGGATGGACTGGTTGGATCTCCTTGCTGTCCAAGGGACTCTCAAGAGTCTTCTCCAACACCACAGTTCAAAAGCATCAATTCGACACTCAGCTTTCTTCACAGTCCAATTCTCACATCCATACATGACTACTGGAAAAACCATAGCCTTGACTAGATGGTCCTTTGTTGGCAAAGTAATGTCTCTGCTTTTTAATATGCTATTTAGGTTGGTTAAAACTTTCCTTCCGAGGAGTAAGCATCTTTTAATTTCATGGCTACAGTCACCATCTGCAGTGATTTTTATTCTGCCATTATTTTTATTGGATGCTTGCTAGCATGTATGATGGAAAAGGGTAGATGGCTCATTCTCTGATATTCTGATTAAGCCTCAGTCTTAGGAAACACTGTCAACCTGGGTCTCAGAGGTATAACCTTCACGAGTATTCCCTCCTCCATGGGTAGAGGTTTTGTTTTCTGTACTTCCCTAGCTGAAGCATGTTTCCACTAGTGATCTTAGGGTACAGGTTTTGTCACACTTTCCTCTGCATATTAAGGCTTTTCTTCTCTAGGGAAGATTTGGGGTGTGAGTCTGCCAAGTGTGTCCATGGCTAATGGTCCCCTCTCTCAGCCAGTAATACAGGAAAGTTTTCTCAGAAATATCTTCTAATCCTGTCTACCATCACCTGGTGGAATTCCCAGGAGGAAATCCTGCAAGAGAAGCCTCTCATATTATCCTCCTCTCGGCTGTTAGCAATTTGTTAGGAATTTCTAGCTGAATCATCATATTGACCTATACACTGTTTAATGCCTTCTGTTCTAGATAAACAAGTGCTTGGGCCCTGTTCTCCCAGCAAACATCCGTCTCCAGATTTCAGGTAAATTGTTTGTCTTGCAACCTCAGTTCTCTAGTGGCTCCAAGATAAGTCATTAATTTGTAGTCTGCTGTGGTATTTGCTTATGGTGATTGCAGTAACAACTCTATTTCAAGCTGTCTTGAAACTGAGCTGAAACTGGAACCCTACTTTGGCATTTTAATTAACACAATACCCTGGGAAGAAAACAAACAAATCTGATTTGTTTTTCCTGTTGCTTCCATGAATCAAAAGCCAAAAACTGGAAGAAAAAAAAAAAAGTTCTGTCAGAGTAAAAGCACCTCTAGGGCTTCCCTGCTGGCTGAGTGGTAAAGAATACTCCTGCCAATGCAGGTTCAATTCCTAGGTCAGGAAGATCCCCTGGAGAAGGAAAGGGCAACCCACTCCAGTATTCTTGCCTGGGAAATCCCACAGACAGAGGAGCCTGGCCAGCAACAGTCCATGGGGTCACAAAGAGTCAGACACGACTTAGTCACTAAACAACAGCAACAAAGGCATCTCAACATAGAGTTAATGCCTCCAAGATGGGTATTTTTCCATTTATATCCTCATTATGACTATGGTGTGGTGAACTGTCTTATCACAGCAAACAAGTGTCAGTCAGTCAGTTGTTAATACTGGAGGCTCTTTTCAGCCGCTTATAAACATTCCTATCCTATGTCCTTAATCTGCTGGGTTCTAACAGTATTTATGATTTGGGTGCTGTACAGTAGTGTCTTATTTACAACCCCTATTTTCTTTAATTTCTCTCACTTGTACTTCCTTTGATTTAAAAAGACTTTTTATAAGATTGTGATGATTTTATAAAGACCTTCTGGAAAACTGGGCTTTTTGTTGGGGAAAAAAAATAAGCAAACAGCTGACCAGAATCCTGTTTCTGCATCTTCTCGTGGCTTCCATGGTAAGTAATTCATTTTCAAGACCACATGCATTGTGATTACAGACAATGTAATTTACGAATAAAAAGATTTTTGCTGTTTCTTTTCCAATTAACAAGACACCATTCCTCTTGATCATCCCCTTGCTTATACTCCTCCCCATTCTTGCCCAACTACTCTAAGTTTCAATGCGACTTACAATACCCTTGTTATAATGTTTGCATTCACTTTGTAAGTTAATTATATCTTTGGTGCTCCATGAGAAGTTGAGTCTAAAAATTGCAAACTAAGAAATAGCATTTGTAACATTTTAACTATGTATTAATCAATGTCAATCACTATGGGACCAAGTAGTACGATTGGAGAAATAAATATAATCCTCTGGGACTAAATCCATCTCTGCAATGTTCCCAGCATCGAAGCCATGTGAATTTTTTGTTGTTGTTGTTATACTCTAACAAATACTGAAAATCCTACTGTTTAGTTTGCAGTCTTATCCTGAAAATCCTATCATTAATCTTCAAGAAGTCTTGTTCCCTGCTCCTTTTTCAGATTAACCTATTCTGGTTTCATGGGGAAAACATCATGCAGAGTTCCGAGACTTATATTTCTTTCTTTTTTAAATTAATTTTTATTAAAGTATAGTTGATGTGCAATATTATATAAACTATACTTCAATAAAAAATTAATTTTTTCCCAACTCTGTAGGGGTTCATGGTGACTTGCTACTCACTTTATATGTGTTTACCTGGATTATGTATTGTCCGTGACCTTTATGTAAAATATCAGTATGTCATACTGATAAACAACTAAGCCTTTGACTTCTAACAGGCAGGAACAGTGCTCAGGGCTATCTGAGAATCTGCTTTCCAGATTGTAATTCTCAGTTTGGCTGAAATTGAATTCTCTTTTTTCTTCTTAACTTGATAGCAGTTGAGTTTTCATTGACATACTACATGTGCATGCATGCTATATCGCTTCTGTTGTGTCTGACTCTTTTATGACCCCATGGACCACACCCCACCAGGCTCCTCTGTCCATAGGATTCTCCAGGCAAGAATACTAGAATGGGTTGCCATGCCCGCCTCCAGGGGATCTTTCCAACGCAGGGATCAAACCCACATCTCTTACGTCTCCTGCATTGGCAGGTGGGTTCTTTACCACTAATGCCACCTGGGAAGCCCATATTCTATTTATGGTTGTGGTTTAATCACTCAGTCGTGTCCAACTCTTGCTTCCCCATGGGCTGTAGCCCACCAGGCTCCTCTGTCCATGGGATTCTCCAGGCAAAAATACTGGAGTGGGTTGCCATTTCCTTCTCCGGGGGATCTTCCTGACCCGGGAATCGAACCTGAGTCTCCTGCATTGCAGGTGGATTCTTCACCAACTGAACAGCTATTATAAAAGATTGGCTGGGTTCCCCATGTTGTACAATGTATCCTTGTAGCTTAGTTTATACATGGCGGTCTGTAGGTTGTTCCCTGTATCTGTGAGTCTGCTTCTTTTTCGTTATATTCTTTGGTTTCTTGTGCTTTTTAGATTCCACATTTAAGTGATATAATACAACATTTGTCTTTTTCTGACTTGTTTCACTTAGCACAATACCTCCAAGTCCATCCATGATGCTGCAAAGGAGAAATTTTCCTTCTTCTTTTATGACTTGAGTAGTATTCCATCATCTATCTATCTATTTATATATATATATTTCACATGTTTTGTGTCTATTCATCTTTTGATAGCTACTCAGGTTGCTTCCATATCCTGGCTATTATAAATAATGCTGCCATAAATGTTGAGATGCATGTATCGGTGTTTTTATTTTCTTCAGATATACACTCAGGAGTGGAGCTGCTGTATCATATTGTAGTTCTATTTTTAGTTATTTTCCACAGTGGCTGCACCAATTTACATTCCCACCAACAGTGCACAAGGGTTCCCTTTTCTCCACATCTTCGCCAACATTTCTTATGTGTATCCATTTTGATGAAAGCCATTCTGACAGGTGTGAGGTGATATTCTAATTTTGCATTTCCCTGATGACTAGTGATGTTGATCATCTTTTCATGTGTCTTTTGGCCATCTGCATTTACTCTTTGGAAAAGTGTCTGATCAGTTCTTCTGCCCATTTTTGAATTGGGTTCTTTGCTTTTTGATGTTGAGTTGTATGAGGTGTTTGTATATGTTGGATATTAACCTCTAATTGGTCATATCATTAGAATGTTTTCTCCCCATCAGTAGGTTGTCTTTTTGTTTTGCTGATGGTTTTCTTTGCTGTGCAAAAGCTTTTAAGTTTAATTAGATCTCATTTGTTTACTTCTTATTGTATTTAAACTTCAGGAGACAGATAAAAAATATTGCTACAATATATATCAAAGAGTGTTCTGCCTGTTTTCCTTTAGGAGTTTTTCCGGTTTCTGGTGTTACATTTAGGTCTTTAATCCATTTTAAGTTTATTTTTGTATTTAAAAAATATACAAAATATACATTAGAGAGTGTTCTAATTTCATTCTTTTACATGTAGCTGTCCAGTTTTCCCAGTACCACTTACTGATAAGTCTGTCTTTTCTCCATTGTATATCTCTCCTCCTTTGTGAGGTTAGCTGACCATAAGTGCATGGATTTACTGCAGGTTCTCTACTCTCTTCCACTGATCTACGTCCTGATCCACGTAGTTCCATTTCTTGAACTCTCTCCCCTTCCCCTGGGATCCATCCTCAGGTTCCTCATCTCGGTCCCCTTCTTTGAAGCTGCTGGCTTTCCTCAAGGCTATCTTGGGTGTCCATTGCATCTGTGGATGAAAACCGGACTGGTTGATCCAGGAGGATGTGCATTGTGGATACCTCTGTACATGCAAAACCCTTTCTTCCCCAAACTCTCCTCCCAGAACAGGAAGACCAAGTCCATAGACAGGGAGGTTCAACTGATAGGTCCAATTTTAGGAAGCACGGTCAGGAAGCAGATGCTTGGTCCCTCCCACCTGCACAAAGTCCTACACAAGGAGGACTTTCCTCAGGAGTGGGGTGCCAACATCCACACTGGGGCCTAACCCTAACCCTGCCCCCACACACCACGTCATTCTCAGAGGGCAGCTCTGCTGACTTAGCAGGAATAATATCCGGAGTTGGAACTGTGAGGGGACTGCCCAGAGGGGCTGTAGTTCTTCAGAGAATTTTATAGAACTTACTTCTTAGAAGGAAAGCCAGACAGAGTATTAAACAGCAGAGACATCACCTTGCTGAAAAAGGTCCATATAGTCAAAGCTATGGTTTTTCCCGTGGTCATGTATGGAGTGAGAGTTGGACCATTAAGAAGGCTGAGCACTGAAGAATTGATGCTTTCAAGTGGTGGTGCCAGAGAAGACTCTTGAGACTCCCTTGGACTGCAAGGAGATCAAACCAGTCAATCCTAAAGGAAATCAGTCCTGAATATTCACTGGAAGGACTGATGCTGAAACTGAAGCTCCAGTACTTTGGCCACCTGATGTAAAGAGTTGACTCGTTGGAAAAGACCCTGATGCTACAAAAGATTGAAGGCAAAAGAAGGGGGAGGCAGAGGATGAGATGGTTGGATGTCATCAAGGACTCATGGACATGAGTTTGAGCAAACTGGGAGATATTGAAGGACAAGGAAGCCTGATGTGCTGCAGTCCATGGGGTCACAAAGAGTCGGACATGACTTAGCGACTGCACAAACAATAGAACCAGTTTAATTTTAGCCCCTCTTTTCACCAGTGTGGATTGTGTCTGTGAAATTGGAACCTCAGCGTCTTTGGGAGCAAAGCTGAGGGCTCTGTTTCCAGGCCATTTTCTCTGATGCATCTTTTGAGCTGTGGCTCACTCTGCTGTGGGTAACTCAGTAGTGTCAGCACATGCCCTCTCCACCATCCAGAAGTATATCAAAATTTAATCTGCCACTGGGTACCACGCTCAGCTCTCTCATGGAATTACTCCATTTTCAATTCCAATTCATAGCATTCTCAGTGGAACTGTGGGAAGGAGGCAACCCAGAAACCCTGAAGCCAGAAAGTACATTTGTCCACTGCATGAAATACACAAGGTCAATTTACTTTTGGCAAAATTTTAAACCAGATAATTCCTACAAATAGACAATATGGATAATCTTATAAAACAGAAATAGTTTTCCATTGGTTGAATATAAGAAATAGTACTTCTTTTTTTATATAATTTTATTTATTTTTTGCTGTGCTGGGTCTTCGTTGCTACATGGGCTTTTCTCTAGTTGCAGCAAGCGGGAACTTCTCCTACTTGCAGTGTGCAGGCTTCCTCTTATTGCAGAACACGGGCTCTAGGGATGTGGGCTTCAGCAGTGCGGCTCTCAGACTCCAGAGCACAGGCTCAGTAGTTGTGGTGCAAGGGGCTAAGTTGCTCCGCAGCATGTGGGATCTTCCCAGATCAGGGATCGAAGCCATGTCTTCTGCATTGGCAGGTGGATTCTTTACCACTGAGCCAACCGGAATAGTACGTCTAAAAAAGAGATTTGCCAATTTGGAGAGGTCTCCAAGACAGAATTTTAACCTAGGTTAAAGAGTAAGTGATTCTTCATTTTCTAGGGGTGTTTGAAAGAATATTATTCATCCATTAGGTAGAACTGGTTTTTCCTCCCTCCCCTGTCTGTGGGTATTATTGATCATTTTATGAGCCCGGAAAGCTGCAACTGAAGTCAACAGTCTCAGTGGCACTGAGTAAGTGTCCCTTAAAAGGTGCAGAAGGGTTTAATCCCTTGACCTTCTGAGTTGGAGAAAACTAGGTTCAAGGGGCTGAACAGGATGCACAAAAATATAAGATGTGAGTCACTGGTTCCGGGAACTGTATGTTCTCAATGAAAATCCATCTGAGCAGCCACCTCTAATGAAGCATCTTTAGATGAATTGGATCGCTTCATAAATCCAAAGGATAAATTAAATAAATGAACTATGTGAGGGCAGTTGATTTGTTGTTCACTTTTCTTCTGGAAAGGCTCGACTACAGATTTATTACTGCATTTCTGAAGCCACTTGATTTAGTGCTGACATCTTTTGGAGCTTTTGATATCTGCCACAATGATTGAGATGTTGGAAGGTATGCAAATGTGTTTTCCACTATATTTATTTATGTCCCCTGCCCCAAAACCATAAACATGTTGCCGAGAATGTTACTTAAAATAAGAAAGAAACCAAAGTTTTTTTTTTTTTTTTTTTTTCCCCCTATAATGCACCACTTGGACTGCAAGGAGATGAAACCACTCAATCCTAAAGGAAAGCCCTGAATATTCATTGGAAGGACTTATCCAATATTTTGGATACCTGATATGAAGACGTGTATACCTGTGGCGAATTCATGTTGATATATGGCAAAACCAATACAATATTGTGAAGTTAAAAAATAAAATTAAATTAAAAAAAAAGAAAAAGAAAAAACTCTGATGCTGGGAAACATTGAGGGCAGGAGGAGAAGGGGATGACAGAGGGCATCACCGACTCAATCACCGACATGAGTTTGAGCAAGCTCCACAAGATAGTGAAGGACAGAAGAGCCTGGCGTGCTGCAGTCCATGGAGCTGCAGAGTCGGACACAACTTAGTGACTGGACAACAGAAACAGCGCACCACTTAAAGAGCAGCTGTGAGCTATCCCTGCTTGGCTTGCCCGTTTATTACTTTTGGGGCTGGTGTCACGAAAGGCAGGGACACACCCGGCTAGGAAACTGGTTTCAAAACTACCAGAGCATGTGTGTGTTCACTGGTTTGCGTTTCATAATAGTGTAAAGTGGACACAGTCTAACCTTTATTTCAGCCACTTTGAGGGAGAAAAGAACACCACGGCCTCCCGGAAGAGTGGATTTTATGTGTCAGTTTGATTGGATCACACAATGCCTGGTTAAATGTTATTTCTGGGCATATCTATGAAGATGTTTCCAGAAGAGATTCACATCTGATTTGAAGAGCTGACCCCTGGTTTGGGGAACGTGACAAGTTCTGTTCTGCTCTGCACTTAGCACAACCCTGGACTGTAAATCTGGAATAAAGGGACGTTCTTTCCTGTAACTCTCCCGAGGGGATCCTTGAGTTACTCCAGAAGGCCTCATGTATATGCACACGTGCTAAGTCTCATCAGTCCTGTCTAACTCTTTGTGACCCATGGACTGTAGCCAGTCAGGGTCCTCTGTCCATGGGATTCTCCAGGCAAGAATACTGCAGTGGGTTGCCATGCCCTCCTCCAGGGGATCTTCCTAACCCAGGGATCGAACCTATGTCTCTTAAGTCTCCTCATTGGCAGGCAGGTTCTTTACCACTAGCGCCACCTGGGAAGCCCAGAAGGCCCCGTGCCAACATCTAAATCCCAAGGTCACTTCCTCGTCTCTCTGCCCAAGCAGTTCACAGTCACTCCCGTGAAGAGGCGCTTTGCTGTATGCAACCAAGCCATAAATGGATACACAATATAAAAATACTACTAAATTAGAGCCTGTGCTCCAAAGACAATCCCAGGAGAGTGTTGGCAAGTGCGGGGCCATAGCAGCTGTGTATTTATCCAGGGTGGGGTTGGGGAAGGCCTCATCGAGGGGTCGAGCTTTGGGGACATGTTTGAAATGGGGCCAGAGAAAGGGAGGCTGCCATCGAGGAAACAAGAAGGTACATTTCCTGGCATCCCTGGGAGCCTGGCATCTCTGAACACCCTCCTGTCTCCTGAGTACACAGTTCTTAGCATCCAGGAGAGGCTGGCCGGACTCCAGGGACCAGACGTTTCCAACACCAGCAACACTGGGATTTTCATTCTTTGGGGCTGTTTCCCAAACCTCAGGAAGCTCATTTCATAACGTCTTCTTTTGACAGATATTTTACTGATCATCCACCAGGAGCCGGGCACTGGTACACAGAGGGGTGGGGAGGGGGATACTCAGGGAGGGGGTTGGGTCCTGTGACCTCTTGTGTGGTGACTCAATGTGACAACTGCTGTGGGAAGATCCCCTGGAGGAGGGCATGACAATTCACTCCAGTATTCTTACCTGGAGAATCCCAAGGACAGAGGAGCCTGGAGGGCTGCAGTCCATGAGGAGGCTAAGAGTCAGACACAACAAGAGCCGAACACAACTGAAACCATACATTTACAAGTTACGTTTGGACCACCAGGAAAGCCCTCTGAAAACTTTTGTTTTAATCTATATGACATGACCACCGTCCACATGCTGACAGCTCTGTCCCTGCATCCCAGGCCACTGCTCTGGCCCCATCAACATCCTCAGCATCTCCAGACTCCCAGTAGAGTAAACACCTGCAGCTCTAGACCACATCCCTGCACAGATCTGCTCTTCCTTCCATCGTCCCTGAAAGACTGTGATATAGTAAGAAATAGGTGGATTTCGTCTTTGTACTGTTTCTGGCACAAGAGCTGCTGAAACACTTGCAACTTCCGGGTGGGGTAAGAGGAGCAGCTATCGTTGTTCAGAACAAGCCCTACTTCAAAGCTCATGCTGATAAAGTGACTCTTGGAGGTTTGGGGCTGGTTTGCCAGAGGAATGAACCTCGAGATTCAAGACTGGAGCTTTCAGGACTTCCCTAGGGGTCCAGTGGCTAAGACTCGGCAATTCCAATGCAGGGAACGGGGCGGCGCAAGTTCAATCCCTGGTTGGGTGAGGGAACTAACGTGCCGCCTGGGATGCAGCCAAAAAAAAAAAAAGATTGGAGCTTTCAACCTCATCCCCACACTGCCAGGGAGAGGAGGGGGTGGAGGTTGCATTCAGTCACCAATAGTCAGTGATTTAATCAAACATGGAATGTCCGTAAAACCCTAACAACAGGTTTTGGAGGCTGTCGGGTTGGGGAACACACCAAGGGAAGGGTGGGGTTCAAGAGAAGGCAGGAGAGATCTGTGTGCCCCCTCCCATGCCTCCCCTCACCACTCTACATACGCCTTCTCCAGGAATCTCTTCCATCTGGTTGTGAGTTGTATCCTTTATAGGAAACTGGCAAATATACGGAAACTGTTTCCCTGAGATCTGCGGAGTCAGTCTAGCACTCTGATGACCCTGAGGAGGCAGTCGTGGGAACCCCTGATTGATGGCTAGTACGTCGGAAGCGCAGCAGGCCTGTGACTGGTAACTGGAGTCTAATTGGAGGCAGTTTTGAGGAGTTGAGCCCTGAACTTGAGGGCTGTGACTCTAGCTCCAGGGAGATAGTGATGGGATCGAAGTGAATTCTAGGATACCCAGACTGTGTCCAGAAAGTCGGAGCATAGATTGCATGCTGCATGCTCAGTTGCTCAGTCGTGTCCAACTCTTTGCAACCCCATGGACTATAGCCCACCAGGCTCCTCTGTCCACGGGATTCTCCTGGACAGATTCTGGAGTAGGCTACCATTTCCTTCTACGGGGAATCTTCCTAGCCCAGGATCCCCCATCTCCTGTACTGGCAGGCAGATTCTTTACCCTGAGCCACTAGGAAGTCACTATGTCCATAGGCTGAGAATAACACGGATGACACCTTGCTGTGCCTCTCTTCCATCTCTGCATTTAGAGATAGCAAGTTGGGAGCTTGAAGCTGGCCGTGATGGGAGTATTGACACCACAGAAATCAGGGACCTTTACACATCAGAGCTTTCAATAGCCCCAAAGAGCCAGTTGTTAGACATCTTCCAGCACACTGTGGAGAAAGAGGGTGATGCTGTCATCTTAGCAGACAGAAAGGAGGAAAGGACAGCACACTCAGGTAGATTTGTGGGCTTCATGGTGAGACAATGAGGCTTTTTTTTCCCTGTCGACTTCCACTTTTCTCTGAAGTCAGCTGCTTGCATGAAGAAGCCGAACAGGACAGAAGCCTAGAGCCATGGATCCAAACCAGCTCAGCTTAGAAACCGAAGTGCTGGGAGGTGCAGAGCAGAGCAAGGGGATACAAGGCCCGCGGGGATGGATAAATAGGAAGAGCTGAGAAGGCAGGGGAGGACGCGTACCACCTGGGCAGGGCGGAAAGCTGGGGAGACGGATGTGCGCATGGGCGTTCAGAGCGCTGCCTTTTGACAGGGTCTGATGCGCGGGCCCTGCGCTGCAGGCGTGGCGACCGAGATACGCTTGGACCTTGTCCTGCATTCTGGTGAGGAAGACAGGCACCCCGGGAAGAAACAATTACAGCGTTGTGGGGAGCACTCTAGGACAGGGGTTCCGAAGCTTTTGGGCCCCAGGGACTGGGTTCACGGAAGACAATTTTTCCACGGCGCGGGCGGGGGGACATGGGGGAAGTGGTGAGCGGCTTAGCGGGTAATGCGAGCAGATGAGGAGCGATGGAAAGGGACTAACAAGCCACAGACCAGGGGTTGGCGGCCCCGGCTCTAGAGGAAATAAAAGGAAATGCTGATGCCAGGTCACAGGGGGGTTACGAACTGGAAGCCCGTGGTATGGTGCTTTTGTTTTGTTACCAATCTGGATTCTTGGACTCTCTGTAAGTTTTAGTTGCTCAGTGGCGTCCGACTCTTTGGGGACCCCATGGACTGTGGGCCGCCAGGCTCTTCTGTCCATGGGGATTCTCCAGGCAAGAATACTGGAGTGGGTTGCCATTCTCTTCTCCAGGGGATCTTCCCAACCCAGGGCTTGAACCCAATCTCCCACATTGCCTTAGATTCTTTAATCAATAGAAATTGGTAAGTGGGCCCCTAGAGGAATTCAGGCAAGGCTTTATTGAGGCTCAGGGCTACAGTACAAGGTAGCAAAACAAGTAACAGGTGCCCTTGCTTGCTGCCTGAGTGGGGGTGGGCTGTCCCTTAAATGGGGTGAGCGTGGCTGTGGCTCAGTGGGTCCAGCTGGAGGGGTGGCTGAGAGGGTCTGCCCGCCCCCTTGGTGGTGCTGTGTGCAGGGGGGCATGCCCAGGATCCTGCTTTTGCTCAGAGTTGGCAGTTAGTTTGTGGCCTTTTTGTATGTTATGGTTCATAATTTCCCTGACTCTGCTGAGTTATTTTTAGTTCCTTATAGTTTCTTTGTATTCTGTTGCTCAAGGAAATGAGTGTTTGTCCAGGTGCAAGCATTTCAATTAGGGCTTCTCTGGTGGCTCAGCATTAAAGAATCCACCTGCTAATGCCAGAGATTTGGATTTGATCCCTGGGTTGGGAAGATCCCCAATCCCACGGACAGAGGAGCCTGCCAGCCTACAGTGCATGGGGTTGCAGAGTCAGACACAACTGAGAGACTGATCACTTCACTTCAGAGAAAACAGAAGCAGAGCCAAGAGACCTCCAGCATCACCAGCACGAGAGCCTCTAAGTAGGAAAGGCTGGGCAGGTGACCACATGGACTGTAGCCCACCAGGCTCCTCTGTCCATGGGATTTCCCAGGCAAGAATACCGGAGTGGGTTGCTGTTTCTTTCTCCAGGGGATCTTCCTGACCCAGGAATCAAACCCAGGTCTCCTGCATTGCAGGCAGATTCTTTACCACTGAGTCCCAGGGAAGCCCCAGGCAGTCAAAGCATTTCCATTTTACCTTTTTTTTTTAAATGGAATTTTGTTTTTAATTGTACAAGTTTTAAAAGAACACTTATTTGGCTGCGTTGGGTCTTAGTCGCAGTGCGTGGGATCGTCGTTGCCTCGTGCAGAATCTGCTGTTCCGACACATGCACTCTCTAGGTGCGACAGGCAGGCACAGTGGCCCTGTGGAATGTGGGATCTCAGTTATCCGACCAGGAATCAATCCTGCATCTCCTGCATTGCAGAGTGGATTCTTAACCACTGGACCCCCAGGGAAGTCCCTGGAATTGTTTTAAAAGAGGGGAAGGGCAGGAAGGTGGGTGAGGACCACACACGGAAGGCGTCTCCTTGATTTTGGTGAGACTAGCCCAGCCGGTGTCAAGTCACAGCTGCCCACTGAGCGCCTGCTGAAAGGGTGAAGCCAGGCCTGCAGGTCACACGTCCCTGCAGGCGACGGAGCTGGCGCTGGACACGAGCCCCGTCCTGTCCCGTTCCCATTCTTCATGTGGGCCTATTACTCTAATCATCTATTCATGTGTACCAGATGGTCATTTTCTTCTAATTTGTTTATTACTTTTTTCTTGACTTACGTGGTTGCATTAGAGTTTTGCACATGGGAGCCTGCAGGGGCATCTTTGTTTATTACTTTATAACCTAAAATGGAGGCAGAAAAGCTCTTAACCCAGTTTTATCTTAATGCTAAAATTTTATTATCTTCTAATTCTTGAGCTTTGAGCACCGTGGAAAAACAATCCTTGAGGAACAAGTGTTATAAATTATTAATAACTGTTAAATTAGCATGGAGTTCAGTTCTCCCTAAGCGTGTTTCGTAACTATGGAGCAGGGAGAGGCCCTCGTTGGGTCTCCCTCTCATCCAAAACTGAACAGCTCATTAACATAACAAAAGACACGACACCTTCACTCTCAACGCTCAGCTCTGTGCTCCCAGGGACAAGACCAGTTATTTACTTCTTATAAATCACAATATGACACTTCCTTCTAGGATAGTGAGGATCCAACGAGTTAGTAGATGATTTGCACACATTGTAAGAGTGCTTAGTGGCCTTGTTGTAATGATTAGCCGTGCGAGTCTTGCTTTCCTCATCTGTGACTTACAGCTATTGTTATAAGTAGCAAATGAGATACTGAACGTCAAGTGCTTTTGTTCTTGTTCAGTCACTAAGTCGCGTCCTACTCTTTATGACCCCCTGGACTGCAGCACTCCTCTGTCCTCCACTATCTCCCGGAGTTTGCTCAGATTTATGTGCATTGAGTCAGTGATGCTATCTAACCACCTCATCCTCTGCCTACCCCCTTCTCCTTTTGCCCTCCACCTTTCCCAACATCAGGGTCTTTCCCAGTCTCTTGGCTGCTTGCATCAGGTGGCCAAAGTATTGGAGCTTCAGCTTCAACATCAGTCCTTCCAATGAGTATTCAGGACTGATTTCCTTTAGGATGGACTCCTTTGCTCTCTGTGAAGTCCAAGGGACTCTCGAGAGTCTTCTCTAGCACCACAATTCAAAAGCATCAATTCTTCAGCACTCAGCCTTCTTTATGGGCCAACTTTCACATTCTTACATAACTACTGGAAAAACCATAGCTTTGACCATACAGACGTGTGTCAGCCAAGTGACGTCTCTGCTTTTTAATACACTGTCTAGGTTTGCTATAGCTTTCCTTCCAAGGAGCAGGCTTCTTTTCATTTCATGGCTGCAGTCATTGTCTGTAGTGATTTTGGAGCCCAGGTAAATAAAATCTATCACTGCTTCCACTTTTTCCCCATCTCTTTGCCATGAAGTGATGGGACTGTGTGCCATGATCTTAGTTTTTATTTTTAATGTTGAGTTTTAAGCCTTGGCATATAGTAAATGCTCAGCTACTGTTTATGCTTTCCCTCTTCCTCTGTTTAAGGGAAGCTGGTAATTGAGCAACACTTCACTTGGCAGGAACATCTGCGGACACTCATGTCCTTACCCATCTAAACACAACCAAGTGGCCAAAATAAGTACCAGTGAGGCCATGTTCTGAGGACTCTGGCTTCCTCCGTGATGACATTTTCCTTAGATCCTGTCTGCTCTCTTCTTCCCAAGCAACCTTCAGAGCTTTACCTCATTTAAGCCTCAAAACAACTCTTTGAAATAGATATTACCCCAATCTTAAGACAGGCTTAGAGAGGGTACCAAATGTGTCCAATATCACAGTGATGGTGTCACAACCCTTCCTGAAACCCAGGTCTTTCTGACTTCTGAGCCTGGCTTTGAACAACTCTGCAGTTTCCAGAACCAGAGCCAATAGGAAATATCTGATTCCATGGAACTGTCTCAGGCAAGCACAGGGACAGGAAGGCAAGGAGACAGGAGATGGTGCCCAGCAGGATCTCAGGGGGCAAAGGATGCTTCAGAGAGGAGGAGGATCTTAGCACGGCTGGCTCCTCCCCCGGCCCCCCTCCCCACCCTACCCTCCCACCCTCCTTAACCTCGTTCAGATGTTGTCTTTTTCTCTCCTCAGAACATTGCCAAGCTGTTTTTTGTTGTTTTTTTTTTTTAAGTACAGCTTTGTCAAGATGTGCTTCACATGCAGTGTTGTGTATTAATGCATGTAGGTGGAATCTAGAAAAATTGTACGGGTGAATGTAGTTCCAGGGCAGGAATAGAGACACAGATGTAGAGAATGGGTGTGTGGATACCCCCTGGGGGAGGGGGAGGAGAGGGTGGAATGAGTTGGGAGATTAGGATTGACATGCATACACTACCAGCTGTGAAATAGCTAGCTAGTGGGAAGCTCGTGGGAGCACAGGGAGCTCAGCTCAGTGCTCTGGAATGACCTAGAGGGGTGGGGGGGAGGTCCAAGAGGGAGGGGACACATGTATACCAATAGCTGTTTCACTTACTTGTACAGCAGAAACGAACACAACATTGTAAAGCAATTATACTACAATATAAAATATAATTAGTTATTTCTTTCATCAGCGTCTTATAGTTTTCAGAGTACAGGTCGTTTGTCTCCTTAGGTATATTTATTTTGATGTGATGGTAAATGGCATTGTTTCTTTAATTTCTCTTTCTGATCTTTCACTGTTAGTGTATAGAAATGCAAGAGATTTCTGTGTAGTAACTTTGTATCCTGTAAGTTTACCAGATTCATTGATGAGCTCTAATAGTTTCCTGGTAGCATCTTTAGGATTTTCTACGTATTAGGATTTTTCTGTGTATAGTATCATGTCATCTGCAAACAATGACATTTTTACTTGTTCTTTTCCCACTTGAATTCCTTTTATTTCTTTTTCATCTCCGATTGCTGTGGCTAGGACTTCTAAAACTATGTGTTTTTTAAAATATATATTTCTTTATTTGGCTGTGTTGGGTCTTGGTTGCAGCATGCAGGATCTTTCATTGCAGCACGTGGGCTCCAGAGTGCCCAGGCTCAGTAATTGCTGCTCTGTGGGCTTAGTTGCTCCGTGGCATGTGGGAATCTTAGCTTCCAACCAGGGATCAAACCCACATCCCCTGATTGCAAGGTGGATTCTTAACCACTGGACCACCAGGGACGTTCCCAAAACTATGTTGAATAAAAGTGGAAAGCTTGTCATTAGTCTCCAGCAGACTCTTGGTGTGGCTGCACCGCAGACCCAGTCCCTCCTCCTCATAGCTTTTCCCGCCCTGAGCTCCTCTCCTGGCTCCTCCGGCCCCCAGGTCCTTGTCTTCCAGCTGCGCCCCCCAGCCTGGTTTTCTGTTTTTCTGGGCTGCTCTGTTTCTAGCTGATTACAGCTGGCATACAGCCAGAAGCCTCATCCGCCAAGGGTGGAAGTCGTCTAGAGCGAACGTGTTCCCCTTAGAGAATTTGAACCCACCCAGCATCTTGCCATTTGTATGGACCTTCCTCATTCTTAGTACAATACTATATTTGATCCCAGAGCTGACGAGTGCTTCCCATTCTCAGTGAAGTTCTCATCTCTGGAAACTGGCCCACTCTCAGTTTTCTGAGCCCTGCATCCCAATTCCAAAAGTTGGGAAATCATATATCAAGCCTCAGAGAAAGCTAGAACTCCTATACATACCTACAACCCATCCATTCACAATCTATTGCTTTCAAATTGGAGTTGATCATTTGGGTCTGGAGCCAGATGGTGCAAGAATGATCTTTCGCCCACGGGAGAGCCATTGTCAGTCGTTACATCCTTTCAGAGGGTGATTTAGTGGTGTGTCTGCTGCTGCTGCTGCTGCTCAATCGCTCAGTCACGTCTGGCTCTTTGTGACCCCAAGACTGTAGTCTTGCAGGCTCCTCTGTCCATGGGATTTTCCCAGCAAGAAGACTGGAGAACCACCAGGGGAGCCCAGTAATGTGTCAGGGCCTCTTAAAAGCCCTTAGAATTTTTCATTCCACTCCTAGGAATTTATCCTAAAGACATCAACAGATGTGCACCCAAATTTGTGTGCAAGAATATCATGCAGACTTTCTATACTGAAAATCTTGGAAACAGCCTACTTTTCCAAAAATAGGGCTAAATAAAATATGGTGCACCCAATAGTGAAATATTATGTAACTATTAAGTCATTTCTCACACAATATTTTTAAAATAAGAGAAATTCCAAAACTTTTAAGAATTTTTTAAAAATAAAAGTATACAAGTGAAAATTGGGCTATAACATTTTTTGTAATATTCCAGTTTTGTACAGAGAAATAAAAATGTTTGCATGTAGGCATGCTTATGACAGAACCAAAAGTATTAACAGTATTTATCTCTGGGTGGTGGTAGAATTACTGGTCATTTAAAAAATACATGTTTCTGTATTTTCTAAGTATCCAACAATCAACGTGTTACTTTCCTAATCAGAGAAACAATTATTTCTTTTATTCAAAGAAATTAAGCCAGAAAAAGGCAAAAGCACTCAAAACCACCAAAATCTTTGCCTTTTTTTCTTAACTGTTTCACCTCATTTTTCTCAGTAATATAGATAAAAGAGGAGCTAACATTTATCATGCTAAGAGTCTAACTTCACCCCTTATCTCTGGAAGGTATATATTTTCCCATTTTAAAAGTAAGGAAACAAAGTCACGGTGAAAAAGGCGGGAAAACCAAGACGTGAGGGAATTGGTTTGGTCCAAAGGTAAGTTCTCCTCACTTCTGTGCGATTTCTTCTTGTGATAATTTAAAAAGATTTTTTTCTGGCTTGCACTGAGTGGCGTGTGGGATTTTAGTTCCCTGACCAGGGACCAAACCCAGGCCCCCTCTAGTGGAGGCACAGTCCTAACCGCTGGGCCGCCAGCAAAGTCCCTTCTTGTGATAATTTTAAGTTGCATCTTAATCTGTACCTTAGCAACCTGATTTTATCAGAATAAACTTCCCCTTTGGTTAACAAAGATATTCTGTTTTTCATAAATTCTCGTCCTAGTTAACTCTCTAGCTAAGATTTTGCACTGTGTGCTGTGCTGAGTCGCTTCAGTCTTGTCCAACTCTTTACGACCCCATGGCCTGTAGCCCACCAGGCTCCTCTGTCCATGGGATTCTCCAGGCAAGAACACGGGAGCGGGCTGCCGTGCCCGCCTCCAGGGGATCTTCCCGACCCAGGATCAAAGCCGCGTCCCTTACGTCTCCTGCATTGGCAGGTGGTTTCTCACCGCTAGCACCACCTGGGAAGCCCGAGATTTTGGCTAACTAGCACCAATTCTTTGAATACTCTTATTAGAAATTCAGCCTGATTGGTCTGAATAAAACAGGAAAGCTGTTCAAGCAGCCTGCCTGCAGCGTTTTTGCACACGCCTTCTTGCTTTGGCAAGTCATCATCGTCAACAAATATCGACACACGAATCTCAGAGAAGTACAGAGTCCTGTGATGAGGTTAAAGCAGATTGTCATCTCCCCAGTGTCTCATAGAAAATGCTTATGGCTGGCGGTAACAGTACCCTCCTGTCCCGGTAAAGGCCAGTTGACAGTTGTTGGAAGCCCCCTGGGGCACCGAGGGGTGGAGGGCTGACCAGGCTTCAAATGCTCTTAGGCGTGACCCACTGTCCACATGTTGTGAAAACTGCCTTTCACAAACTGTGGCACCTAAATTTCAGATACGACTGGGAATTACGTCACGTAAGTCATTTTGCCATTTGTCTGCACCGGTGCTTTCCCTGCCTCTGTGACACAATGACCACTGTGTCCTGCTAATCTGTTGTCATAAAACCAGGAGGGACTGAGCATACAGGCGCGAGCTGGGCAAAGTCCAACTACTATCCTTCAGGCTTTATGATAAGGGAACAGGAAGCCCGAGACATTAAGCAATTTGCCCAAGGTCGCACAGCTTTGAGTGCACCCTCCTGCCCAGGACTGTACTGTTGCATAAAGAGTTCCGTGCTGCTGCACACGTGGCTTTTAAGCGCTTTTCCTGTGGCCGGTCCACACTGAAAGGTGCCCTAAATGTGAGCTCCATCTTGAACTTCAAAGAGTTCATCTGAAAAAATAAAGCGAAATATCCCAGTCATAACTTTTCACACTGACTATATATTTAAAGGGACTTCCCAGGTGGTGCTAGTGGTAAAGAACCTGCCTCCTAATGCAAGAAATGTAAGAAACACGGGTTCCCTCCCTGGGTTGGGAAGATCCCCTGGAGGAGGGCATGGCAACCCACTCCAGTATTCTTGCCTGGGAAATCCCATGGACAGAGGAGCCTGGAGGGGTGATAGTCCCTGGGGTCACAAAGAGTTGGACACGACTGAAATGACTTAGTATGTGCATATTTAAATGAATTATTTTGGAGTTTTGAGTGAAATAAAATACATCATCAAAACTCATTTTACTTTTGTTTTTACCTTCTGAAAACGTGCTTACTGGAAAAAAAATTTATATTTTATGCTGTGGTGTAGTTGATTTACAATGTGTGTTAGTTTCAGGTGTGCAGTGAGATGACTTGGTTTTACATACGTGTGTATTCATTCTTTTTGAGATTATTTTCCCATGTAGCTCATTACAGAATAGGTCCTTGTTGTGGAAAATCTGAAGTTGCAAATGTGATGCACATTCTGTTTCTAGGGATTCACGTTGGAGGAACCTGTTTCTTCATCTGTAAAAGGCTATCAGTCAGTTCAACCAGTCAATCGTGTCTGACTCTTTGCGACCATGTGGACTGCAGCATGCCAGGCTTCCCTGTCCATTGCCACTATAAAGTGCTATAAGCAATGAAAACACATGTAACGTGCCCAAGTCAGAGAACGTTCTTGAAATGTTTGCTTTCCTCCCACCGAACCCCCCACCCCACTTTCTCCCACCGGAACACCCAGGTCTCCTGATCCCCACGTGCACACATGTTCAGAAACGCTAAAAGAACCACCGTTTCTCCACTTCCATCCAGACTCCTCTTTAGCAGAGGCGGTTTTAAAGTCATGTGTTATTAGAAATCTTATAATGTACAGTTTGTAAACGGCAAGTCAGAAATTGGAAGCTCAGGCCAGGATCCTGAGACTGCCTGTCCGACAGCAGAGGCATCAGAGAATGCACTCATTCATAAGCTCGCCAGAGACACGAGGTGGAAAAGACACTGACGTACAGACAGGAAGTGCAGACAAGGCTAATTCGTTGCCACTGAAGCTTGCTGAGCGTGGTCTGGCTGTGACGTAAATTATTCATGCATTCCCCACGGCACCCTTGTGTTGAAGGCTGATGTCAGGACAGGACCCTGACTTCCTCTTCTGCCCCTCTGGAGCTGAGCCGCAGTGTACAGGGTCGACACACCATCCATCCTAAAATCCACTGTGTCCTCCAAGGGGGCCCACAGTGCAAGGCTGGCCAGTGCAACTAGGCTTCCTTGTCCAACTGCCAGAGACAGATGGATTCATTCAGTGGCCAGCCCGATACCCCCTGATAATGGTGATAATGTCTGGAATTGATTTATGGTGCTCCTCTTGCCATGAGAACGCAGTGGAGGCTGGACTGCGTAAGTGGCCTTTTGTTGCAGGTACAGAATCATCCTCTAATTGTTCATCTAATGTTTCAGATGTCCTAGTCAGGAATAACAAATTCATGTGCTATAGGGGCCCAGAAGTCACAGTGGTAAAGAGTAAGATGAGAGACTTGCCTAGTGGTCCAGTGGCTAAGAATCTGCCTGCCAGTGCAAGGGACATGGGTTCAATCCCTGCTCAGGGAAGATTCCACATGTCACAGAGCAGCTAAGCCCATATGCCACAACTACCGAGCCCTCGTTCCTAGAGCCCATTCTCTACGACAAAAGAAGCCACCACAATGAGAAGCCTGTGCATTGCAGTGAAGAGCCAGCACAGCCATAAATAAATAAATTTTATTTTTTAAAAAGGAGTAAGATGATAGGGCGTGTTGGGGAATGTCCGAGAGGAGATTGCCTGTCCCATCCTTCCGGACGGCTCCTTGCAGACCCAGCACAGATTGTTGGCTTCTGAGGGCGTGTGTCTTGGGTTATTGCATCTTCTGACTTTTCACAAGAAACTGGATTCCCAGATTTTAATGTGGAAATCTCCTAGTTTTTAAGTTTAAGTGCTGAGTGAATACTTCCATTGGTCCAGTTCAACTAGATTGTTTATAATCTCTGATCTTATTTGTTTCCCTGTGTAAAGGTAGCCTTTCACAGGAAGGGACATCACTGTTTCTCCCACATTCTCTTTTGTCCTCTCTTACACCGCATCATTCTTTGCATAACATGTAGCATTTATATCAGTTATGATCTTCAATCTCAGTCACCAATTTACTGCTCTGGTATCCCAGACTCTGTGCTCCAGGTTCTTTTTCTTCTTCATTATTGCTTTCTGTGTCTTCTCCTCATTTCTCAAAGGCCTCCAGACACCTCGAAAGGAAAGGCAGCATGAACAGGAGTCAGTAATGACTGTCTACTGACAACACGCCTTCATCTCTAAGACAGCATTTTCTCTCTTTCGAAGCCAGGTCATTGCCAAGATGGCAGGAGTTTAGCAGAGAAAAAGGGAGGAATTCCAGGGTAGAGTCCAAAAGGCCTCTCCTTCCGTGTAAGGCGGCGCTCAACAGTTAATGCGCACCCGACTCGCCTCCTAGCATCCTCCGCCCCTCCTGCTCCCAGGTCCCACCATCTGTGGGGACATTCTCCCTTTTCCGGGACGTGTTCTGTGGTGGGGGCCCACTGCTCCCTCACGCTCTCCCCGACTCAGCCCAGTACTTTGTGTTTGATGACAGATCCCATCTGGTTACCCTCAAGTAACCAGAAGCATCAGGTAGAATTCAGTGACATCCCTGGCTCTTTTGAGTCTAACAGGCCATTTATTTTTTATTTATTTGTTTCTGTAGTATCGGTAAAGTCACAAATTGACTTACTGTCCATAGAGAGCAGATCCAGACCATTTCTTTATTGACGAAGTCGACATTTTGAGAACTACAAGACAGCTGGAGAAGATACTAAGGCACTTGTGGGGCTTCCTGGGGCAAAGACTCCGCGCTCCCAGTACAGGGGACCTGGGCTCGATCGCTGGTCAGGGAACTACGTCCCCTATGGCACAACCACAAGTTCACGGGGCACAGCTAAGGATCCTGCGTGTCACGGCGAAGACCGAAGGTGCTGTGTGCTGCAGCTGAGACCAGTGCGGTCAAATGCATAAATATAAATGAGTATTTTTAAAAAGATTCTGAAGCACTTTTTAAGGAACTGGAAGAAGACAGCTGTCTTTTCAGGAAATGAACTGAGAAACGCTGGGTGAAGCAACGTTAGCGTCTACTCGCGTGGAAACCCAGGCACGCGGCAGCTTGTCCACCAGGTCTGTACTCTGGGGTCACACCTGGAGCACTCGTAACTGTGCTGATGGCAGGGATCAGACTGGGCTCTGCCACAGCGTGTCTACTGGTAGCAACACAGGAAGAACAATTTCCTGTAAAATACTCCTACTTGGTAGAAGAAACATGATACAAAGTGTAAAGTTACACTGCTGTCCACTGAGATCCAGCACACACAGAATCTGTTGTTTAAGAGTTTTTCATATACATACAGCTGATTTTGCTTCCCAGGGGGCTCAATGGTAAAGAACCCGCCTGCCAATGCCAGAGATGTGGGTCTGACCCCTGGGTCGGGAAGATTCCCTGGAGAAGGAAATGACAACCCACTCCAGTATTCTCTGGGAAATCCCATGGACAGGAGAGCCTGGCGTCCTACAGTCCACGGGGTCGCAAAGAGAAAGACACAACTTAGTCAATAACAACATTGGGTCCTACTGTACAAGGGAGTAAATCCAATATCCTGTGATAAACCATAAAGGAAAAGAATATAAAAACAAATTATGCGTACATATAATGGAATCACTTTGCTATACAGTGGCAACCAACACAACATTGCAAATATATCAATAAAAATAAATGCCCTCATAATATAAGTTTTTAAAAAAGTTTTATCTACCCAGTCTTGAAGCCTGTGGGATTTTCTGAGATTTCTGCAGCTAATAATGCCAACATAAAGATTTCAAAATTCTCTGTAGGGAACAGAGGAGCAGCCGGATCCCCACTGTTGAGGATACAGGACATTCAGAGACTGTGTCTCACGTCTGCAGGCACACATTTTTGCCTCCCTGTTCTGTGTTGAGCGACATACACTGGCTTGCCTTTGGTGTTTGGGGACACTTTTGCTGCCCCACACTTTGTAACTAGGCTTCATCTCGCACTTGTTGAGTTCTGCCTTAGGGCGCACTGCATGGTCCACATGTTCTGATGCTAGGCACATCTTGACGTCTTAACGTTTTGTGTTCTGGGCACTCGTAGCTTCCCAAGGTTTGAGTGTCAGTGTATAGCCTATGGTGTGTGATAGTCTCCTGTTTGAGGCATCCCAGGCTCTCTGTGCATAAACCTCCAAGTGTACAGTGGCTGGGGGCTGTGGCTTCTGTTCTTCTAACCCTAGTCCCCAGAGAGGCTGCCCTGGAGAAAGGGTCCTACAGAACAACACAATCCTATACCTTGGCGTTTAATAAGAAAATCTAAATTTCCCCAAAGTGAATGTGGCCCCATCACCAAGGGCTCCCTGTTCTTGCCCCTCACGCCCATCCTATCCTCACCATAACTCAGGAGCAGGTCTTTGGAAAACCTGCCTCCCAGCCACCAACAAATGGACAGCAATGGACACCCGGCCAGAGGGGAGTCATGACCCCTCCCTGTGGGGAGCGAGCTCCGCCTGTGGCAAAGGTCATGAGGAAGGAGGCTCGGCATACGCAAAGGCGGGATCAAGCCTCAGGAGTCTCCCTGGAAATTCTCGAGCAATCTATCCCCAAAACCAGAGTCTGCCTACTTTCTGCTTTGGACTCTCACCTACACCTCTGACTTTACGGGGGGGCTGTCCCCCACTACCTCTCTCTGAAAAAAGCGTTAACTTACAGCTCCAGTTAATAATTCCTGGGTGTGACAGTATTTCAACCTACAAACTCCCTTGGAAGTCCTCTAGCCTACCTGAATAGGTTTTTCGGCCACATGTGATTGCTCAGAGCCTCCAAACTGTGAGAGGCACGAGATGTTCTAAACTGTCTAAATACAGATTCCTTTGAGCAGTTAAAAGATTGATTAGAAATTGTATTGGTGAAGGGATTTTCACTTGTTGGGCCAATGTTTGCTGCTAAGTCTCCATATCCCTTACCTGCTGTGTCCCTGGCAGTGTATTGATTAATATAATTGGTGTAAATAGTAGCTTTAATGTTTGTAACCTGGGACCCTTGAGTTAATTCTTTTTCTTGTTATAGCCCACCACACCTTTGCTCTGTAGGAATGCAACTTTATCTAATGCTTTTGGAGGGTGGCACTTGACATATCACCTTTAGAGAAAAATAAGTTTTCTGAAGAAAGGGTCTTAAAATGTTAACAGGCCTCCGGGCCAGAAGATGATGCAAATCACCTAAGCTTTTGCATATGATAAGTTTGCAGGAAGAAAGCCTGGCTTGCTGCATGACTCTACCCCTTCCCCTATTATCCTCTATGCATAACTTAAGGTATAAAAACTACTTTGGAAAATAAAGTGCGGGCTTTGTTCACCGAAACTTGGTCTCACCATGTCGTTTTTTCTCTCACCTTCTGGCTGAATTATTCAGCCTCTTTTCTCCACTGAATTTCCTCACTGAGCTATCCTTATTCTATTACTCTTTATATCCTTAATTAACATTTAATTAAGCAGTTGTTTCCTGATCCTCGCCGACGCCGTCCCCGCTTCGGATTCCCTGGATCCACCGGGGCTGGACCCCGGCACCTCCCTTTCTGGAATTTTGAAACTGGAAATCAGAAAGAATGAGTGTCTTTCCCAGTGGAGGAAATTGTAACCTAGGACTCTAGTTGGCGGCGGGCGTGTTGTTAGCAGGAAGACGGAGTTGCATCTGGGGAGATGTGGAGCCAGCAGGGAGGGCATCCTGGGGGTGTTTGTGTCTTGCTGTTTCTGAGGCTCATCTCCCACAGCTTGTGACCTAGCAATCTTCCCCCAAGCCCCCCTTTTTGCTAAATTTTCTTCTAATTGGGTTCTACCTGTTGCTGTGTTTAGTCGCTCAGTCATGTCCGACTCTTTGCAACGCTATGGACTATAGCCCACCAGGCTCCTCTGTCCATGGGATTCTCCAGGCAAAAATACTGGAGTGGGTTGCCATGCCCTCCTCCAGGGGATCTTCCTAACTCAGGGATCGAACCCAGGTCTCCCACATTGCAGGTGGATTCTTTACAATCTGAGCCACCAGGGAAGCTGGGTTCTATCACTTGCAATGAAATTGTCCTGATGATTATAGTGAAGTTGGGTGACATGCTGCCCATAGGAGCAAGGACAACAGAATTGCATTTGATGTTGGGGGTGTGTTCCTAAAGACCTTTTATGATTTATACTGGATGGTATTTCCAGTTTCCAACCAAGATGGCACTGCAGTGTACCATTACTGTAAACAGAGTGTACAATTTATTTGGCCCTACAGATTTTACTTATGTCAAAGTTTGCAGAATTTGTCCTCCTCCTTCCATCCCTTCCCTCCCTCCCTTCTTTCTTTCTTTCCTTCCTTCGTGTCTTCCTTCCTTCCTTTTTTAGTATTGAGAATTTAGGGGTGAGGAGGGGAATTTGGGGCCCTTACTGAAGACATTCAAAAATTCTTTCACATTTCTCCCTTCAAAAGATTTAAGACTTGGCTTTTTCTTTTTTGGATGATGTCAAACAGTTTTCCAAAGTATTGGTGTTAATTACCCCAGCAGTGTGGAGAGTTTGGAGTAACTGGAGTTACTCCATATTTTCAGCAACATTTGATATTGTCAGTCTTATTCATTTTAGTCATTTTACACCACTATACAGTGAGTAGAGAGTGGCCTCTCATTATAGTCTTACTTTGCATCTTCCCAATGACTAAGGAGATTGAGCACCTTTGCATAAGTTTATGGCCATCTGGATATTGTATTTCATGAAGTGCCTGTTCGAGTCTTTAGCCCATTTTCTTCCTTTCTTTTTTCCCATTTTCCTGTTGGGCCATTCCTCTTGCTGACTGATGGATTGAGGTCCGTTGTATATCCTGAATATCAGGGCTAGTGCAAATATCTTCTCCCACACGTGGTTTTCCTGTTCAATCACTCAGTATCTTTTGGTGAACAGGAGTTTTTAATGAAAGTAAAATGAAAATAGAAATCTCTTGATTGTTTCCTTTATGGCTAGTGCTTTTTATATATTATTGAAGACATCTTTGCCCCCAAGGTCATGAAGTTATTCTCTTTATTTTGTCCTCTAACAGTTTTATTGTTTTATTGGCCTGGTCAGCTTGTGCAACCACCTCCTTTTTCTGTTCTAGGTACTGTCTTGCGTGTCCACATCCACAGCACCCAATTGTCATTCTAACTAGAAACACACTGGGAGTCTGAGGGCAGGCAGTTCCCTAGTGAAATAAGCTGGTATCTGTGGGCTATTGAATTTGTAATAAAACAACACAATTTAAAACCAGCAAGAACACAGCATTAAACCAAGCAGGGCCCCATTTGCTGCTCACGGGAATCATCTGAAAGCTTTAACGTTGTTTTTTGTTTGCTTTAAACTGTATGCCTGGACTACACTGCGTATCAGTTACGTCAGAATCTTTTGAAGTGAGATCCGGGCAGCAATAATTTTTTAATCTCTGGTGAGTGCAAAGGGCAGCCCTTTGGGAACCACTGAATAGGGGTGGTTTATTGGGTTCATTTCTTTTAAATGATACAAAATCTGAAGTTAGGCAATTGAAGCGAGATGTGGCAGCTTCACTAAGTACTTGGGACCCAGGTTCCACCTTGCCTTCAGCCCTCCTATCTCTGTGGATGAGGCCTATGTCCTCAGAGTCAAAAATAGCAAAAAAAGCACCATTCCACACAACAGGAAGGAGGAAGAGTCAAAGGTGAAAGCCTTACCTGACGATTTCTGCTTGACTGTCAACGGCAGGAAACTCATCATATTGTCATCTGGTTTGTCAGGGAGATTGGGGAATGTATTAATTTAGTTGGGCACATCATCATTCCCAATAAAACTGAGGTCCCATTAGCAAAGCAGAGTGGAGGACATAGAATAGGCAACACTGTGTTTCTTCCCCAAGAGTTCTTGTTAAACAAAATAAGAACTGCTGCCCATTAGAGAGAATTCCTTCATTCCTAGGGTCCATTCAGTCTGTAGTGGGAGAAACCTCTATACCATATAGTCTAATTGTAAACCAAAGCATGTTTTCTAGAAAGATTCAGATATATTGTCTCATTTTTACATCTGTCTTATTGAAAAAGAGGTCTTCAACTTAAAGAGATATATTTTTGTTATCAAACCTGACTTGGGTCCATTTGCCCAGGTGGTAGTAAAGCCAATCTGCTGATATCAGGTTGTGATGAAGGAAAGTGACAGAGTTTATTGCAGGCGCCAAACAAGGAGTCCAGGCAGCTGGCGCTTGAAAGATCTGAACTCCCTGATGCTTTTAGAGAATAGATTTTAAAGACAGGGGTGGAGTTGACCAATCAACCAACCGATTGGTTGGTGATGAGATAACCAGCAGTTAACATTATCAATCTTCTGGTTCAACCGGTCTGGGGTGTATGTCCTTGTGAAAGCAGAGGGTTAACTTCCACCCTGTGGGGTTTCAGTATTTGCAAAACAGTTCAAAGGACATGGCTCAGAATATTATCTATAGCCCTTGAGGAGGAAACAAAGGTCCTTGACTTTGTTTAATGGCTAAACTACTACTGTTTCATCTCAATTGTTTTCCTTTCTTTCTGCATTTTCTCACTTCTCTGATTAAGATTATTCTCCACAACTCTAGGAAGACCTAGGAGTCTAAAGTTTTCCTACAGACAAGAGGCAGACAGAGGACATTGGGGGTGAGGGAGGGGTCCAAGAAGACCCTATACGGCCCTGCTTGGTTACATTTCTTTTTTGAGACATTTTTACTGCATTAGATCCCTGTTAAATGATAAAAATTCAACTGAGTAAATTTAAAGATCAAATTGGCTTTGTTAAATAATTCACAAATTGGACAACATCCCACCTGGCAATATAGGAAAGCATTCAGGTGAGCTGTAGAAACGGGAAGTTTTTAAAGGCATAAATGGGGCAGAAAAAGCAAATTATTAGCAAAGAATGCATTGTTTCAGGCAAGGTTTCCTAAGGAAAATGGAAGGGCCTGTCAGGTGGATTGCCTCACCAGTTCTGACCAGTTAAGTCCAAATGGATTGGTTAAAGTTTATATTCCTGAGTGGTTGACACTGCAGTTAGCTTGGGTGTCGAGTCTTATATTGTTGACTTGGGGTTTAGTGCAGTGACTCTGTTTCGGGCCTGCTGTTTCCTTCGAACAATTCCCCTCTTGGGTTTCCCAGGTGGCTCAGTGACAAAGACAGCAGCTGCCAATGCAGGAGACACAAGTTTGGTCCCTGGGTTGGGAAGATGCCCTGGAGGAGGAAATGGCAACCTGCTCCAGTATTCTTGCCTGGAGAATTCCATGGACAGAGGAAGCTGGTGGGCTACAGTCCATGGGGTCACAAAAAATAGTAGGACACAACTGAGTGGCTAAACAATGACCATCTTCTCTTTGTTTCAGACACTCAGCTTGGCTGAGTGATGGAATCAAAGTTTAAAGCTTCAGCAGCATTCTTGTCTGTTGCTTTGTAGTTCTCATGGGTTCTGCTGATCCTCTGTGTGTATTTGTAGACCTGGCCCTTTTTCTTCTGAGTCTCTGTGATATTTGCAGGCCATGGCTTCAGGTTTACATGTTGAAGCTGGTCACTGTCTTCGTTCATTTTCTGATGTTCCATTCTTAGGGAGGTCATTGCCTGGTGCTTGGCAGCTGCAAACATGCATTTAAAGGTTTTGAGAAACTGGTGGACCAGAGATTGCTATACTTATTATAAGCAGAAGAATTTCCAGTGTCTGGAGTGAACTTCAGAGCCGTGGTCCTTAAGGCCCAAACTGATCAAAGTCACGTAAGTCGAATGAAAGTCACCTTTAAAGCCAAGGGGCTTGCTTGGTGATCTTATGTAACTGAGTTTCAAGCTCCCCAGAAATGTTAATCCAGGTGGAAAAAGTGGTGTTGGTCATGCCAGGAGGGCCAGGCACGGACAGAGGAGCCTGGCAGGCTATTGTCCATAGGATCACAGAGAGTCAGACACGACTGAAGCAACTTAGTACCACACACGGGGGCACAGTTAGAGAACCTCAAGGTCGTTGCCTGACCGTGCACAGCGTCTGGACATTCATAGGTTCAAGGAGAGTGATAATCACCATAGACAAGATAAATCCTGTCAGGGCACAAACCACTTCTGCTCAGGTGACATTGTGAATGGATTCACCCAGGGATTATTGCATTTTCCCTTTCAAGCCACAGTTCAGTTTGGTTTTCTTCTGGCCTGAAATCAAACGTTGTTCTAAATTCTGGAGGTTCTGCCCCCCCCCTCACTGGCAGTGGTCTGGGAGATACAGGTAGTGTTATCTTTCTAAGCCAATGCCAGTGTAAAGGGAGAAAAGAGAAGAATAAATGGTTTCATGTTTAAAGTATGAAGTCTGGACTCAGCATCTTGGGAGGAAGCAGTCTACATGGATGCCCGTTATTTCTCTTCCCCATCCATTTGATTCAGAGGTCTCTAGGGTCTGCACAGACAGAAGTCAAAGTGTGTATCCGAAGTTCACATCCCTGAAGTTTGGCTGCCATCTGGGGATGAGGGGGACCTGGTCTAGTCTCTTCCAAGGAAAGCCACGGGCCGTCTTTGTTCATGAGTGTGCGTGCTAAGTCGCTTCAGTGGTGTCTGACTCTCTGTGACCCCATGGACTGTAACATGGCAGGCTCCTCTGTCCACAGAATTTTCCAGGGGTGGGTTGCTATACCCTTCTCTAGGGGAACTTCCCAACTCAGGGATCAAACCCGTGTCCCATATCTCCTGCATTGGCGGGTTCTTTACCACTAGCGCCACCTGGGAAGCCCATCTTTGTTCTTACTGATTCCAAATCAAGAGTGGGAGAAGACTGAAAAAGTTAGTTTGGAGAGTCCGGGCTAGATATTTGAAGAAACTAGAATTTAGGATTCATTCCAATTTACAGGGATATATCAAAACCTCAAAGAAAGTTATCAGGCCTAGAATTTAATGTAGACAAAGGTACGAATATAATTTTTCTCTTTACAATTACCCCATTTCTTTATCAGAGATAATCACCATAAAACCAATTTGTTTGTGTTAAACTTGGTATGAATACATAAGTGTGGCAAGAAAAGCAACTGGCCATATAGATTCTCTTTATGATTGCTTTGCCAGAACCTTGTATACAAAGTATCAGGTCAATTTTTCCAAGGGTTCTTATTAGCTCCATAAAGTCAATCTTAGTTTCTTAAAGGTCATATCTGAGTCTCTGTGTATCTTTCTCAAATATGACAGTTCTGTGAAAGCCTTGGTAATATAACCACTATTTCCAATTGTGTCCTGTTACAAGGAGAACAGATTTTTTAATTGAATTTATGCAAATAATTATGTTGCCAGGAAAAGGATATGTAAGAGCTTCCAAATTCTGAAGGTGTCAGGGAGGGACGAAGGTAACTGTTTCAGCTTTGCTTACAAAGGTTTGGGCTTCCCTGATGGCTGAGATAGTATAGCATCTGCCTACAATGTAGGAGACCGGTGTTTGATCCCTGGGTTGGAAAGATCCCCTGGAGAAGGGAATAACTACACAATCCAGTATTCTTGCCTGGAGAATTCCATGGACAGGGGAGCCTGGTGGGCCACAGTCCATGGGATCGCAAAACGTTGAACATGACTGAGTGATTTTCACTTTACAAAGATATATTTTATCAAATTGTTGTAAATTATAGATAGCATGAGAGAAGAACTTTCCTTAGATCCAGAAAAGCAAAACATTAAGGAACCAGTAATATATTAAAACAAAGAGTCATACAAGTTGTAGTCTATTCCTCAGTTCATTCAGTTCCATGTTACCAGTTTTTGTTCTGCTTGAATCCAGTTTGTCTATTAGTTCTGGAAATTCTTACCCAGTTCAGTTTTATGATCTTCCTTTTATGAGAAACCTCTAGCTGTCAAAAAAGTTGTTACCATGAATCCTCATGAAGGTGAAGCACTTTTGCAAAAACATCAGAGTAAAGCAATAACTCTTTATAAATGACAAAAGACTTCTTAAAAATGGCCATTGTTAAAGATTTGATGAAAGTTCATTGTAGTGGAATTGACAGGGAAAATTTGGTTATTTCTGTAGCACAGCATTTTAAGATAATAACTGGAATTATGACTAATAGCATTATACGAGGACATACCAGAATTTTAGAAATTTCATATAATTTCTGAAACATTTATATTAATAAAATCAGTTCAGTTCAGTCACTCAGTCATGTCCGACTCTTTGCAACTCCATGAATTGCAGCACGCCAGGCCTCCCAGTCCATCACCAACTCCCAGAGTTCACTCAAACTCACATCCATAGAGTCAGTGATGCCATCCAGCCATCTCATCCTCTGTCGTCCCCTTCTCCTCCGGCCCCCAATCCCTCCCAGCATCAGAGTCTTTTCCAATGAGTCAACTCTTCGCATGAGGTGGCCAAAGTACTAGAGTTTCAGCTTTAGCATCATTCCTTCCAAAAAAATCCCAGGGCTGATCTCCTTCAGAATGGACTGGTCGGATCTCCTTGCAGTCCAAGGGACTCTCAAGAGTCTTCTCCAACACCACAGTCCAAAAGCATCAATTCTTCAGCACTCAGCCTTCTTCACAGTCCAACTCTCACATCCATACATGACCACAGGAAAAACCATAGCCTTGACGAGACGGACCTTGTTGGCAAAGTCATGTCTCTGCTTTTGAATATGCTATCTAGGTTGGTCATAACTTTCCTTCCAAGGAGTGATAGAAGCAGGGTCTGATGCTGTAAAGAGCAATATTGCATATGAACCTGGAATGTGAGGTCCATGAATCAAGGCAAATTGGAAGTGGTCAAACAAGAGATGGCAAGAGTGAATGTTGACATTCTAGGAATCAGCGAACTAAAATGGACTGGAATGGGTGAATTTAACTCAGATGACCAGTATATCTACTACTGCGGGCAGGAATCCCTCAGAAGAAATGGAGTGTCCATCATGGTCAACAAAAGAGTCTGAAATGCAGTACTTGGATGCAATCTCAAAAACAACAGAATGATCTCTGTTCGTTTCCAAGGCAAACCATTCATTCAATATCATAGTAATCCAAGTCTATGCCCCAACCAGTAACACTGAAGAAGCTGAAGTTGAACAGTTCTATGAAGACCTACAAGACCTTTTAAAACTAACACCCAAAAAAGATGTCCTTTTCATTATAGGGGACTGGAATGCAAAAGTAGGAAGTCAAGAAACACCTGGAGTAACAGGCAAATTTGGCCTTGGAATACTCAATGAATCAGGGCAAAGACTAATAGAGTTTTGCCAAGAAAATGCACTGGTCATAACAAACACCCTCTTCCAACAACACAAGAGAAGACTCTATACATGGACATCACCAGATGGTCAACACCGAAATCAGATTGTTTATATTCTTTGCAGCCAAAGATGGAGAAGCTCTATACAATCAGCAAAAACAAGACCAGGAGCTGACTGTGGCTCAGACCATGAACTCCTTATTGCCAAATTCAGACTTAAATTGAAGAAAGTAGGGAAAACCACTAGACCATTCAGGTATGACCTAAATCAAATCCCTTATGATTATACAGTGGAAGTGAGAAATAGATTTAAGGGCCTAGATCTGATAGATAGAGTGCCTGATGAACTATGGAATGAGGTTCATGGCATTGTACAGGAGACAGGGATCAAGACCATCCCCATGGAAAAGAAATGCAAAAAAGCAAAATGGCTGTCTGGGGAGGCCTTACAAATAGCTGTGAAAAGAAGAGAAGGGAAAAGCAAAGGAGAAAAGGAAAGATATGAGCATCTGAATGCAGAGTTCCAAAGACGGAGCAAGAAAAGATAAGACAGCCTTCCTCAGCAATCAATGCAAAGAAATAGAGGAAAACAACAGAATGGGAAAGACTAGAGATCTCTTCAAGAAAATCAGAGATACCAAAGGAACATTTCATGCAAATAAAAAAGTAAACAATTTTAAACTGTTTCTGACCTTTAGCATTCTGACTTGGCAAATTCAGAAATAGTTTTTAAAATTTCTACAAATACATCTCTTCACAGTACAATTTTTATAGAACATGCTTACTAATAATCCCAAATGGCTTTAATTTTTCTATAAAAGGGAGCCAAAAATGAATAAACCTGTGTTCAGTAATTAATATTTCATTACTTTATCTTACTTGGAAATAATCCAAGTATTCAGTGAATTTCCATCATTTAACTCTGAAAACTCTAATGCTGTAAGTTACCAAAGAGATTCGGGAAATTATGTAAATAGACATATGAAACAATTATCACTAAAGAGTTCATCTAAAAACTTTTATCTCATCTATATCTATTGTTCTTAACGAGCATACTTAGATTACTCATGAAATTTTCATGAGACATTCAAGCAGTTAACCATCATTCCAAGTTACATGCAATTTTTTTCTGAAAAATTTTATAACAGAGATAACGTGGGCTTATTTGACTTTTAGTAAACCTAGGTAGGCAGGAGAGAAAGGGGACGACAGAGGATGAGATGGCTGGATGGCATCACCGACTCGATGGACATGAGTTTGAGTGAACTCCGGGAGTTGGTGATGGACAGGGAGGCCTGGCGTGCTGCGATTCATGGGGTCACAAAGAATTGGACACGACTGAGTGACTGAACTGAACTGAACTGAAACCTAGGTAGAATAAAATCATTATACTTAATGCTGATAACTCCAAAGACATGTCTGTATTAATTAAACCAACAAATACAAACTTGTTTTTATGTATTGAAAATCATCCTGGATCATGTGAACTTGAAAAATATTTGGATTTGTTTCTATTGTATTTTTGAAAGTTTTTATGAATCAGATCAGATCGGTCGCTCAGTCATGTCCAACTCTTGGCAACCCCATGAATCGCAGCACGCCAGGCTTCCCTGTCCATCACCAACTCCTGGAGTTCACTCAGACTCACGTCCATCGAGTCAGTGTTGCCATCCAGCCATCTCATCCTCTTTCATCCCCTTCTCCTCCTGACCCCAATCCTTCCCAGCATCAGAGTCTTTTCCAATGAGTTAACTCTTCGCATGAGGTGGCCAAAGTACTGGAGTTTCAGCTTTAGCATCATTCCTTCCAAAGAAATCCCAGGACTGATCTCCTTTAGAATGGACTGATTGGATCTCCTTGCAGTCCAAGGGACTCTCAAGAGTCTTCTCCAACACCACAGTTCAAAAGCATCAATTCTTCAGCACTCAGCCTTCTTCACAGTCCACCTCTCACATCCATACATGACCACAGGAAAAACCGTAGCCTTGACTAGATGAACCTTTGTTGGCAAAGTAATGTCTCTGCTTTTGAATATGCTATCTAGGTTGGTCATAACTTTCCTTCCAAGGAGTAAGCGTCTTTTAATTTCGTGGCTGCAGTCACCATCTGTAGTGATTTTGGAGCCCAGAAAAATAAAGTCTGACACTATTTCCACTGTTTCCCCATCTATTTCCCATGAAGTGGTGGGACTGGATGCCATGATCTTCGTTTTCTGAATGTTGAGCTTTAAGCCAACTTTTTCACTCTCCTCTTTCACTTTCATCAAGAGGCTTTTGAGTTCCTTTTCACTTTCTGTCATAAGGGTGGTGTCATCTGCATATCTGAGGTGATTGATATTTCTCCCAGCAGTCTTGATTCCAGCTTGTGTTTCTTCCAGTCCAGCGTTTCTCATAATGTACTCTGCATATAAGTTAAATAAACAGGGTGACAATATACAGCCTTGAAGTACTCCTTTTCCTATTTGGAACCAGTCTATTGTTCCATGTCCAGTTCTAACTGTTGCTTCCTGACCTGCATACAGATTTCTCAAGAGGCAGATCAGGTGGTCTGGTATTCCCATCTCTTGAAGAATTTTCCACAGTTTATTGTGATCCACACAGTCAAAGGCTTTGGCATAGTCAATAAAGCAGAAATAGGTGTTTTTCTGGAACTCTCTTGCTTTTTCCATGATCCAGCAGATGTTGGCAATTTGATCTCTGGTTCCTCTGCCTTTTCTTAAACCAGCTTTAACATCAGGAAGTTCACGTTTCACATATTGCTGAAGCCTGGCTTGGAGAATTTTGACCATTACTTTACTAGCGTGTGAGATGAGTGCAATTGTGTGGTAGTTTGAGCATTCTTTGGCATTGCCTTTCTTTGGGATTGGAATGAAAACTGACCTTTTCCAGTCCTGTGGCCACTGCTGAGTTTTCCAAATTTGCTGGCATATTGAGTGCAGCACTTTCACAGCATCATCTTTTAGGATTTGAAATAGCTCAACTGGAATTCCATCACCTCCACTAGCTTTGTTGGTAGTGATGCTTTCTAAGGCCCACTTGACTTCACATTCCAGGACGTCTGGCTCTAGGTCAGTGATCACACCATCGTGATTATCTGGGTCATGAAGATATTTTTTGTACAGTTCTTCTGTGTATTCTTGCCATCTCTTCTTAATATCTTCTGCTTCTGTTAGGTCCATACCATTTCTGTCCTTTATCGAGCTCATCTTTGCATGAAATGTTCCTTTGGTATCTCTGATTTTCTTGAAGAGATCTCTAGTCTTTCCCATTCTGTTGTTTTCCTCTATTTCTTTGCATTGATTGCTGAGGAAGGCTGTCTTATCTTTTCTTGCTCCGTCTTTGGAACTCTGCATTCAGATGTTTATATCTTTCCTTTTCTCCTTTGCTTTTCCCTTCTCTTCTTTTCACAGCTATTTGTAAGGCCTCCCCAGACAGTCATTTTGCTTTTTTGCATTTCTTTTCCATGGGGATGGTCTTGATCCCTGTCTCCTGTACAATGTCACGAACCTCATTCCATAGTTCATCAGGCACTCTATCTATCAGATCTAGGCCCTTAAATCTATTTCTCACTTCCACTGTATAATCATAAGGAATTTGATTTAGGTCATACCTGAATGGTCTAGTGGTTTTCCCTACTTTCTTCAACTTAAGTCTGAATTTGGCAATAAGGAGTTCATGGTCTGAGCCACAGTCAGCTCCTGGTCTTGTTTTTGCTGATTGTATAGAGCTTCTCCATCTTTGGCTGCAAAGAATATAATCAATCTGATTTCGGTGTTGACCATCTGGTGATGTCCACGTGTAGAGTCTTCTCTTGTGTTGTTGGAAGAGGGTGTTTGTTATGACCAGTGCATTTTCTTGGCAAAACTCTATTAGTCTTTGCCCTGCTTCATTGCGTATTCCAAGGCCAAATTTGCCTGTTACTCCAGGTGTTTCTTGACTTCCTACTTTTGCATTCCAGTCCCCTATAATGAAAAGGACATCTTTTTTGGGTGTTAGTTTTAAAAGGTCTTGTAGGTCTTCATAGAACTGTTCAACTTCAGCTTCTTCAGTGTTACTGGTTGGGGCATAGACTTGGATTACTGTGATATTACTGTGAATGAATGTTTTGCCTTGGAAACGAACAGAGATCATTCTGTCGTTTTTGAGATTGCATCCAAGTACTGCATTTCAGACTCTTTTGTTGACCATGATGGCCACTCCATTTCTTCTGAGGGATTCCTGCCCACAGTAGTAGATATAATGGTCATCTGAGTTAAATTCACCCATTCCAGTCCATTTTAGTTCGCTGATTCCTAGAATGTCGACATTCACATTGATCATGTGACCTTGAAAAATATTTGGATTTGTTTCTATTATATTTTTGAAAGTTTTTATGAATAGTAAATTTATATAGGTGCTTGCTTGTTTAAGCCAATTAAGTAGAGCTCTTTTACAAGTTAATTGTAGTAACCATTCAGAAGTTGAAAAATATCATATTGAAAACATTTGTTGTTACTCAGTTGCTAAGTTGTGACCAGCTCTTTGCAACCTTATGGACAGCTGCACGCCAAGGGTCCCCTGTCCTTCACTATCTCCCGGAGTTTGCTCAGATTCATGTCCGTTGAGTCTGTGATACTATTTAACCATCTCATCCACTGCTTCCCCCTTCTCCTTTTGCTTTCAATCTTTCCCAGCATCAGGTCTTTTCCAATGAGTCCCCTCTTTCACATCAGGTGGCCAGAGTATTGGAGTTTCAGCATCAGTCCTTCCAATAAATATCCAGGGTTCATTGCCTTTAGAACTGACTGGTTTGATCTCCTTGCAGTCAAAGGGACTCTCAAGAGTCTTCTCCAGCAGCACAGTTTGAAAGAATCAGTTCCTTCGGTGCTCAGCTTTCTTTATGGTCTGCATCTCACATCCGTACATGACTACTGGAAAAACCATTGAAAAACATACATCATAAATGTACAGAGATCTTATAATGCTCATGGCTCAAATTTTAGCCATGAATCAAGTATAAGAATGAAAAAACTCACTGGTTTATAAATAGCAGTTGGAATCAGCTATGTTTATCCACTCAGATGGCTAACGTTTTTTGCTGTTCGTGGAGAAGACTTAAGATCTCTATTTGCTGTGGACAAGTCATCTTATGGAGGAAGTGGCAAAGGAGCATTTACAGCAGTTGGTATTTTTAAAATGCCTCTTTCCCTTTTTATTTTTCCTTCAGTCTCCAGAGATCATGGACTGTGTTTACATTTCAAAGACATTATGAGATTTACAAGTTCAGGGAACAAAGAAAGAATGCACGTTTTTTCCCTCAGAGTTTTGGAGTATATACGTATCATCAGAAATCTAGGATAATTTTAGTTAACATTTTTCTTCATTTTCATAAGTACAGGACTATTTTGTTTCCAATATCATGATCTTTTATAATGTCTACGGTCATTTTGAGAAGAATAGATGAGGTTTGGTGGATTGTAAAGATAAATGGGCTGTGAATTGCTTCTAGAGTTGCATTTATGGTTTTGTAGAGCTTTGCAAGACAGTTGCTTCTAATGCCTCATGGAATTGGATTGTAACTTAAATGATACCATAAATGATCTACTGGCCTAATTACATTAACCCCAGTTAGTTTCTTTCCCTCTGGGTGGATTGTTTTATTTTAGCTTAGAAAAAGGCCTGAAAACAAAAATTCCTATCAGGAATTTTTTAGTTTAATTTATTCGTTCAGCCAGCTCAGTGGCCTGCCTTCCATCTTACTGTATTTTAAAAAAAATCTATCCATTAATCTCAGGAAGTAATCCATTTACAAATACTTTTAAAGATCCTGCCTGAGTTGAAGAAATTTTTAAACTCTGGCCCTTGGTTTGGCCTTTGACCAAGGAGTGAAAGATGAAGAAGAGAATCTTCTATAGCTTCAGGCGGTATTATTTTAAAGGGAGGGGACACGTGTACATGTATGGCCGATTCGTGTTGATGTTTGTCAAAAAACCACCACAATATTATAAAATAGTTATCCTCCAGTTAAAAAGTAAATAAAATTTAAACATAAATAAAGGTAAGTCTTTAAATAGACTCCTTCTGGTGGAAAGGCAGTTTAGATCAGGATTACTATGAAAAGAAAGTGTGAAAATTAGGAGGCTAGCAGGGAACAGGAGGAGTTACTTCAGTCTTACAGTCTTTCTTTTTAGGTGTCTCATATACCTTGAATTTATCAACGGCTTTTTTTTCCCCGTAGAAATTAGGAACTGGGTTTTATTATTTATTTATTTTATTTTAAAACCTTTGGCGGTGCTGGGTCTGTGTTCCAGCATGCAGCCTTCTCTAGCTGTGGTGTGCGGACTCAGCCTCCCCACAGCATGTGGGAAGTCAGTGTTCCCAACCAGGGATTCAACCTGTGTCCCCTGCATTGAAGGGAGATTCTTTTTTTTTTTTTAATTTTATTTATTTTGGGCTGTGCTGGGTCTTCACAGCTGCACACAGGCTCGCTCCAGTTGTGGAGAGCAGGGTCTGCTCTCTGGCTGTGGTGGCGGGCTTTCATTGCAGTGACTTCTCTTGCTGTGGAGCCAGGGCTCTGGGCGCACAGGCCTCGGTAGCTGCCATACATGAGCTCAGTAGTCGCAGCCTCTGGGCTCGAGCAGACTCAGTAGTTGTGATTCGAGGGGTGAGTGGTTCTGCAGCATGTGCGATCTTTGGAGACCATGGATCAAACTCATGTCTCCTGCATTGGCAGGCAGATTCTTTATCACTGAGCCACCAGGGAAGTCCCACTCAGCCTTTTACAATGAATCTCTCAGTGCAGCTATTTTGGAATCTTGAAGCCTTTTGGAAGCTTTTGCGTACCAATTAAAATAGGTAGCTCATTCTGTTCATTTAGTTCGAAATCTCTTACTTTTAAATGCACTTCTTAAATGATCTCACCTAATTGGCACATTCCTCCTGATGGCCATTGTAATTCTAGGGTGAAATTCCCCTGAGAGCTGGTAGTAGCTTCTTAGGACCCTTAGCCACAAATGAGGTACGACCCACATCTCTGTCCAGTCATAATTTGGGGCCCCCAACCTGACAGTTACCAAGCTAAGTTCTCAACACAAAATTCTAGATTGTCTTTAGTAAGTGTGGGGCCATTTTTGAAGCTGTTTGTAGCTTCTGGAACTGTCGGGACCCGCGTTAGGCATTACTGACAAAATGGAGGCACGGCCCCAGACCCCTCTCCTTGTTCCGCAGGCATGGATCCCGGGATGAAGGAGTTAGGCCTTGTAATTCTGACTTGTCTTTTCCTCTCCTCGGCTGAGTTGACTGAAAAGGAATATTAAGGTGCTTATTTGGCACCCCACTCCAGTACTCTTGCCTGGAAAATCCCATGGATGGAGGAGCCTGGTAGGCTGCAATCCATGGGGTCGCTAAGAGTTGGACACAACTGAGCGACTTCACTTTCACTTTTCACTTTCATGCATTGGAGAAGGAAATGGCAACCTACTCCAGTGTTCTTGCCTGCAGAATCCCAGGGATGGGGAAGCCTGGTGGGCTGCCGTCTATGGGGTCACACAGAGTCGGACACGACTGAAGTGACTTAGCAGCAGCAGTAGCATTGGTCTTGAGAGGAGCATGAGAAGGCACAAAGCCTTTTGCAGCATTGCTCAGAAAATAATTCATGAAGTTAATCACTGACATTTGTTGAAGGACTTTTACAAAAGAGTGTTCCAGGATGAGTACATAGGTCGTAGCTTGAGGCCATGGGAGGGATTGTATATGAAGCCTATTTGTGAGGAGAATGTTTATGGCAAAGGAGTTTACTGAATTTAGGGTTTAGAAATAATTAAAATAGTTAGAAGTTATAGATTTAAGGAATGTTGTAAAGTTAGCATATTTTACTATAGCTTATAGAAGTTAGGAATTTTTAGAGACACTATAGCTAGAAGCCTTTTTAAGAGATAGTGAGCTCAGGATGTTAGGGGCAAACAGGACTTAGGAAGATAAGTAGTAAACTGAGGAATGTAGCATGAGCTACAATGTAATCACAAGTTAACTATAGGACGCATTAGAGGAGGTAGATAATAGATGATAAGGCTGATTCCGAGAGAATCACTGAAGCAGGAACTCTGTTTGAAGAGCAACAATAATTTATGGAGATAATAAATCCGGGAGAGGGGGAACTGAAAATGTCAAACCTCTGGCCTACTGTTTTTGTAAAAGCATAAAAGAGAATCTTAAACTTGGAATAAACAGGCAGTCCATAGAGAAATGAGAGGCTGTCTCATTGGGTGACACCGTCATCTCTTCAGGTTGAATCAATCCCTGGTTGCTGGAGTGGGACTCCGGCATGGAACCACAGATTTTAGACATAAGATAAGAAGGAGTGCCAGAAGCGGGGGTGCCTGAGGATCCCATTAACTAAGCCTTTGGGTTATTCAGAGAGAAACTAATCCCTCAGAGGGCTGTGTGACCAGGGGATGGTGTGGTATCTCACAGCACGCATCGTCACACACACATTTTCTTGAGGGAGGCAGGTGACCCAGTGTCTGACCTGCTCTGTGAACAGCCTGTCCTGACACAGACATCTTCGGGCTTGGTGTCAGACTCTCCAGCAGCTTTGAAGTGTTTGATCCATGCCCATTGATGTTTGCAGCTTTCTGGCCTCTGAGGTCCTTCTTAACACGACAAACTAGTCTTTACTCAGAGGTAAAGAATTTGCCTGCAGTGCAGGAGACACGGAAGATGTGGGTTTGATCCCTGTGTCAGGCAGATTCCCTGGAAAAGGAAATGGCAGTCCACTCCAGGATTCTTGCCTGGGAAATCCCATGGATGGAGGAACCTGGCAGGCTACAGTGCATGGGGTCGCAAAGAGTTGGACACGACTGAGCAAATGAGCATGCGTTCTTATTAGTGATAGCCTTTATCTACACAAAACAAGACAAATGTGCACTTTAACAGACCAGCAGTAACCACAAGATGTTACCACAGCCTGGCCAAGAGAAGGCCAGGCCCATCCCCAGTAATTCCCAGCGTGGACTAACCCAGGAGACTCTAGTAAGCAGGCTAGAATTGGGGAAAGAGATGGCAAACGCATGGGGAATTGCAGACTGAACCACGGCTAGCAACTGGGTCCCAGGTGGAACTCTCTGCTACCTCCAGCTGACCTGCTAAGCCCTGGGCTGGAAAACCAATTAGATGGGAGAGCTTGATGCAAAAGGAGCAGAGCTCAGAATGGAGAGGGAGGTTAACCATGGCCCCGGAAACAGTGAGAGAGAGAGTGAACCCAGAAGGGGTGTGTTTCTCTCTGTGCTTCTTATTGTCCCCAAAGCCCTTGGAAATCTTCTTTGGTCCTGCTGCTGCCACCAGATCTGTTAAAGAACAGAACTTCGACTGAGTAAATTTAAATTTATCAAATTGGATTGGGTATATTTGGTGTGTGTGTATGTGTGTCTGTATATATATAAATGTGGTAGTGGGTCTTCATTGCAGCGTGCAGGCTTTCTCTGGTTGCAGAGCACAGGGTCTGGAGTGCGTGGCCTCAGTACTTGTGGCACATGGGCTTAGTTGCCCCACGGTGTGTGGGGATCTTCCTGGACCAGGGATTGAACCCTTGTTCCCTGCTTTGGAAGGTGGATTCCTAACCACTGGACCACCAGGGAAGTCCTTGGATTTTTAAATAATTTGTGTATCAGGCAGCATCCCATTTGAAAATAGAAAGGAATTCCATCAAACACTGGAAAAGGAAAGGTTTTCAAAGGTAGAAAGAGGGCAGAAAAAAGAAATCGTTATCGAAGAATGCATTGTTTCCGACAAGGTCTCCATCGTATGGGGACCAAAGAGCCTACTGGGCAGATTATCTCAGTAGTACTAACCAGGTAACTCCAGGTGGACTGGTTAAAGGTTATATTCCTAGGGGAGTTGAGACTGCAATTAGTTATTAAGTTTGCTGACATGGGGCTTAGAACAAGTGACTCCATTTGGGGCCTGCTCTCTCTTGTTAACACCTCTTACGATTTAAAATCATAATTTTCTGAATAGTATGAGGAAGGAGAAGCAGGAATGCTCATGATACGTGTTTTTTAAAACAATATTTACTTTTTTACTTGGCTGTTCCAGGCCTTCACTGCAGCATGTGGGACCCTTTGTTGTGGTGTGCGGGCTTCCCTCTAGCTGTGGCGCATGGGCTCGGTATCCCTGCGCTGTGTGCCATGTTAGTTCCCCAACCAGGGACGGAACCCACATCCTCTGCATTGGAAGGCAGATTCTTAACCACTGCGCTCCCAGGGAAGTCCCTGTTCACGGTGCTTTTGAGGGAACCTACCATGAGGTGATGCAGGAGGCTGCAGATCAGGGGCCGGGGCGAGGGCCAGGCTGCGAGTTTGGGGCTCACCCCTTCCAGGAGATGGAGCCCCCGACACGCCCTCCACTTGCCAGGCCTCCTCTCCTATAAAGACTAAATCCTTATTTCTGGATGCACCTCGGTTTTTGGTTCTAGTTCTTGGTTTCAATCCTTCACAAAGCCCAGATATTGCCCTCTTTTTACATTTATGTTCGGTTGCAGAGGTTTCTGTAACACTTTGCCAGAGGCTGAGGTCACCAGGGCTGGTCCTAATGAGGAGACAGGAGAAACGAGACAAAACACTTGGAGAGTTTGTGAAAGGCGGACAGATAGGAGTAGGCAGCAGACCCCAAGTGCAGGGGAGACATGGGGAGGGGGGACGGACCATGGCTGAGTCTGAGATTCCAGCCTCAGGCCCTGGGAGCAGGAGGGTACCATCTCCTCCTCAAGCCCCGCCGTCAGTGGAGACATAGGAGGAGGAGATGTATTTTGGAGAAAGATGATGAGCTTGGTTTGAGAAAGGGCAAGGACAGGAAGCAGTTTGTAACACGTACAGAGAGCCCTGGTGTACAGTCAGGGGACAATCAGGTGAAGACGCGGCCAGCTGGCTCAAGTCAGGGTCCTGGCTCACCAGGCGCTCTGCGGGGGACAGAAACACAGATGGAGGAGGCGCTGGCAGAAAGGCTGAGGGCGCTCAGGGAGGCGGGGAGGGGATGGCCGAGGGCCGAGGACCAGACCTTGCGTCTCTTGACATGACAGGGCAGGAGGAAGGTATAGAGTCAAGAGGAGACAAGGAAGGGCGACAGGCTCAGAGGAGGAAAGGTGCAAAATCGTGAGATGCTGTGCGGAGCGGAGGGTTCGCAAAGGGCCAGGCAGAGCTGAAGGCTGCTGAGAGGGGCCGGAAATCACCCTGGCAAGACCTCTCAGACTCGGGAGTCTGTGGTCCTGGGAAAAACTGTCCATTCGGCAAACACAAAGATAAAAGTGGGAACATTCCCCTCCACACTTCAGTGTATTCCACAGAGGATGGTTTTCAGACTTGCACACATATGTGTACCCTTTCTTTCTTTTTTAAAAATAGAGCATTATATATACGTGTGTGTGTGTGTATACATATATATATATGGACTTACCTGTTGGCTCAGACAGTAAAGGTCCACCTGCAATGTGGGAAACCTGGGCTCGATCCCTAGGTCGGGAAGATCCCCTGGAGGAGGGCATGGCAACCCACTCCAGTATTTTTGCCTTGAGAATCCCAAGGATGGAGGAGCCTGGTGGGCTACAGTCCATGGGGTCACAGAGAGTCAGACATGACTGAGCGGCATAGTGCATATATATGTATTTGTAATATATATAGAATATATAAAACATATTCTAATATGTAACATGCACATTATTAAAATATATACCACAAATTCATGTATAACACATATACTGAATGGAAACCCTAAGTCCAAAGACCACATCCACTGGTTCACATCACGGCAATGATGACCGAGAGGGTGTCACAGAGGTTGGAAGCCAAGGCCCACAAACCAGATGTGGCTAGAAAATGTGTCTTGTCTGGTCCTCCTGCTAGTTTAAAATAGGATCATTTACATGAGAATCAGAATTTCAGCTTCTTGTGAAACGGTGGGTCCCCAGGAGACAAGTGACCAGATTGTGCGGTGACCACCCCTTCAGACACCCTGGGTGCCCTCTTGTTCGCGCCGCCCCATCACTCGCCCCGGCCTTCCTGCATCGGGGACTGAGACCAGCTGTCATTCAGAATGGTAACTGAGCGGGACGCGTTCTCAGCTCAGCTCTTCTCACTTGTTTTGATGCCTGTCTGGGTCCACAGACCTGTGTTAGTCTTGGTGTAAGGCAGGGTCCTTGCTAGGATCACTCACTTTAAAAGAACAAACAAAAACTTTATTGAGGAATGATTGACAAATATAATTGTATACATTTAAAGTGTATAGGGACTTCCCTGGCAGTCCAGTGGTTAAAGCTCTGAGCTTCCAGTGCCGGGGTCAAGGTTTGATCCCTGGTCAGGGAGCTAACAAGCCACATGCTATGCAGCATGACCAAAAAACCTCCCAAATAAACAGTTTAAAAGAAAAATCCAGTTTAAACAAATATAAAAATACAATGTACAACATGATTTTACACATAGACATTGTAGAATGATTATCATTGTAGAATGATTGTAGAAGACCAAGATAACGAACAAAGGGAAAAATCTTAAACTGAGTGATATGCCATAACAAAGTACTAATCACCAAGAAAAGGATCTTTGTCCCCCGGTGTCCATAAAATCAAGCCCATATAAATAAGGGCCTATTCTATAGAGTCTCAAATTCAAGCTGGAAACAAGTGACATTTTTGTAATGTGTTTTTTTTATATTTGTAAATGTGTTTTTTTTAAATACTTTCTATCAGTCATTCTATAAGTCATTTAATTTAATTTGATTTAATCATACAGAAGAGTGGCCTCAGCATAGAACCCGTCTCCAAGCTGAATGCCAAAGATGATCTTGAGTAGTGATAACTTCTCCCTCTCCTGCCTCAGATTTGACACCACCCAAAAAGCTGGACCAGTTTGCGGAGAGGCCGTTATTTTGCAAAATGTGCTTTTTGTTTCTCAGTCTGTGGGTGGGGCCATTTAGGGAACAACCATATTTGCACAGTCAGATTTTTGGTGGAAAGCTGTTTTTGCAAGAGACACTCATTTCGTGTATTCGCAGTACTGCTTCCCTGTTGGCAGCAAGAGGAAATGCCATTAGAAGGTGAAAGTTAGCATCTGCAGCTCAGATACTCAGAGCCTCAATGTTGGAAAGAGGTAGACAAATCCTAAAGAGAACCAGGACCAACATGACACAGCTCAGGTCACGTGTTTTTGTGTGACCGTGTGTTTCTGTCCTGTTGGATCCAAGAGGATTCTGTGGAGGTTACTTTCTTGCTTCCCTAGTGGATCTAGAGCAGACCCATGAAACGACTTTTCCTGTGCATGTTTCTCCTCTGATTGTTCACTTATCTATAGATCAATTAAATAATATTTATATTGAAGTATAATTGATTTACAAGGTATTGGTTTTTGAGGTACAGCAAAGCAATTCAGTTTCATCTGTGTAATTCTTTTTTTCCATGGGCTTCCCTGGTGGCTCAGCAGTAAAGAATCCATCTGCCAATGCAGGAGACTTGGGTTCAGTTCCTGGGTTGGGAAGATTCCCTCAAGAAGGAAATGGCAACCAACTCCAGTATTCTTGTCTGGAGAATCCCATGTACAGAGCAACCTGGTGGGCTACAGTCCACGGAGCCACAAAAGAGCTGGACACACTTAACAACTAAACAACAGCAATTCTTTCTCAGTGTAGTTTATGAGAAAACATTGATACAGTTCCCTGTGCTGTACAGTAGGTCCTTGTTGTATATTTAATATCTAATGGTATGTATCTGTTAATCTCAACTCATCATCCCTCCCCCACTCCCTTTTCCCTTTGGTAACCGTAAGTTTGGTTTCTATGTGAGTCTGTTTCTGTTTTATAAATAAGTTCATTTGTATCATATTTTAGATCCACATATAAGTGATATCATAATGGTATTTGTCTTTGGGTTATCTCACTTCCTATGATCCTCTCTAGGTCCATGCATGTTGCTGCAAATGGCATTCTTTCATTCTTTTATGTGCCTGAGTAATATTACATTGTGCATATGCACCACAGCTTCTTTATCCAATCATCTTTCAGTGAATGCTTAGGTTGCTTCCATGCCTAGGCTCTTGTACATAGTACTACTATGAACATAGAGGTGCATGTTTCATTAATTAACTAATTTAAAGTCAGTCTTAAAGCATTCATGTGCTGGGGCCTCACCAACATGTGGGTGCAGATCGTGGGACCCAGAGGTAGGGAGTGGGAGTGGGAATGGGAATGGGGGTGGGAGTTGGAGAGACAGCAAGAAAAGGAGTCAGGCCAAAGGGCTGAAAGGAACATGCAGACTCACGGAAAGGCCTGCGGGGGCCGCAGCCTGTGGACAGGTCAGTACCTGCCACCCTCACTCTGAGCTGGGTTCTGGGGTGCAGCTTTGCTTCACTACCTGCCACTTCCTCCTCTCTCACCGAACGCCTCTCCCCGTCTCCCCCACTTAACCTCCTCTGTGTGCAATGGAAAGACTCGGAATATGGAATCCAGTCTTATTTGGCCCTTAGCGGTATATGACCTCGACCCAGATGCTCTGCTGCTCTGGATGGTGGTTTCTTTTTATGTACAAGTGAAAAGAATGATCAAAGGGGACTCGAGGCTCCTCCTAGTTCCAAGAGCCTTCAGTTCTGGGCTTATGATACTGGTATATTTTTCAGTTTACCTACATAGCTGTTTGCCCCAAAACAAGTGGTGCCAAACTTAGCCTGTGTCATTTGCTAAGATAAACAAAATGACAAAATGTTTTCCACAGTTGTGTTTAGTTTTCGCAAAATTCCTAGGACTCCTTTAAGTGGTTTTGCAGGGGCTGCTGGAGGCCAGCATCATGATCAAGGGCACAGATGCCTGCGGGTTGTCAGGACTGAATCCAGGCCCAGTTCCTTCCCATTGTTGTTGTTGTTTAGTCGCTAAGTTGTGTCTGACTCTTTTGAACCCATGGACTGTAGCCCTCCAGGCTCCTCCGTCTATGGGATTTCCCAGGCAAGAATACTGGAGCAGGTTGCCATTCCTTTTCCAGGGTATCTTCCCAACCCAGGAATCAAACATGCGTCTCCTGCATTGGCAGGTGGATTCTTTACCACTGAGTCACCAGGGAAGCCCCCTTACTTCCTAGTTTTGTGAATTTAAGCAACTTATTTAAAATCTCTTGCCTCAGTTTCCTCCTGTGTAAAGAAGTAAAATCAGTGGCTCAACCTTTTAGGGTCGTCATGAAGATTGAATTAATTAATATGTATGAATCTCTTCTTGGGATGCCTGACAGAACGTGAATGTTCCGGGAGTGCTAGCTATATTTACTATTATTTCAATCTTATTTGCAATTATAGAAAAATAGCAGAGGCCTGGAGAATGGTTTAAAGACACTGGGCTGGCAAATCCAGAAGGGGATGTTCAGTAGGAGGTAGCCTGTGATGGGGGGCGATCGTCGTTTACCATTTAGATCCCCTTCTTGCTCTCCAGATGTTTCTGATCTTAGAAATAAAACCAGAATTACTTCACACCATGCTGCAAAACACAGTCCAGACTGTCTTCACTTCCTTACCACCCACTCATCCTTGGCAAATGGCCATGTCGCCTTTGCTGACGCCACTCCTCTAAAATGTCCCTTGTGAAGGCAGCTGGTAAACCCCGATAGCTTCTACTCACCCCTCATCCCTCCTGATCTTGCTGACGTCACCTGATCTTTCTCTTATATTCTAACGTTCGTGTCCCCTTCCTGCCATAGAGCACGACCTCTGTGTCTCTTAACAACTCCCGTCCAGTAGGGTCAAATCATCTTCCTCCTAAATATCTCCTTCCCTGGGATCTCTGCTTTGGTTTGGAGAGCTGCTATCAGCCTGATCTCTGACCTAAAAATCTCAGTGTAACTTTTGCCTTCCTCCACTCACCTCTCCCTGTGTGTGTGTGCTAAGTTGCTTCAGTCGTGTCCGAATCTTTGTGACCCTGTGGACTGTAGCCCACCAGGCTCCTCAGTCCATGGGGTTCTCCAGGCAAGGATACTGGAGTGGGTTGCCACGCCCTCCTCCAGGGGATCTTCCCAACCCAGGGATCGAACCCAGGTCTCCTGCATTGCCAGCAGATTCTTTTCCCATCTGAGCCACCAGGGAAGCCCCACCTGTCCCTGTAACAGCCTGAAATTGGGACCAATTAGTTCTCACTTGGAGGATCCACCCTCCTTCCCCTGCCACCCACTGCCCTGGCTGCCACCAGGAAGATCTCCTGACCCTTAGCTCTGACCAGTCATTCTCAAAAATGTCCACATTATCTACTGAATTAAGTCCAAACTCCTTATTTAAAAAAATTTTTAAATGTTTTTAATTGGAAGATCATCGCTTTACAATGTTGTGTTGGTTTCTGCGGTACAACAGCTCAAATCAACCGTAAGTGTTTATATAAATATCCTCTTGATCCTCCCTCCCACCCCCATCCTAAGCTCCTTATGCGAGCGCTGAATCCTCCCCCCGGGATCCCCCTGCAAAAAAGGGGACCCCAAAGCCCAGTCTTTCTATGCAGTCTCGTTTCTTGTTCTAGCCCCTCACCCCAGTTCAGTCTGGGCCACATGGTGCTTGGTGCCAGAACACAGTAAGCCCTCCGCAAATATTTGTCCAACAGGAAGGAAATACGATACATTGTCAGATAGCAGCTATGGCAAATGCCAAAATTCAGGAGGAGGGAGCTTCCTAAATATTTGTTCTTTTCTGTTGAGGCCAAGATGATGATAACTTTTTCCCCTGGAGCTTGGAAGAGGAAGAAACTGGCACGTACTTTCCCCACTAAGTTGAGGCTTTCACTTGAAAGGAGAAATTATTTCAGGTTTCTGGGCAGAAGGTACCTTCACCATTACAATAACATTTGACAGACACTCAAATGTAATGTGCCTTTATAGGAGGGCAATGAAATGGTGAATTATAAGGATCATTAGATGATGGGAAGGGAGTTTTTTTCCTCCCTCTTTATCCGATTTTTCTAATAAAGACTCAATTCTCACTTGAGGCAAATTCTTTTGGGCACTTTCCCAATACAATTCCAATTTATTTTCCCATTATCTGGGAGCAGTTCTTTGATTTTTTTTTCATTAGAAACCTGCAGTGCCACATCCTGCTGGAAGTGTCAGGGTTCCATTCTCCAACACTGCTGAGCGCCACTCTCCCTGGCTCTGTTGTTGCTGAATGGCAACGTAAATGTGGCCAGTGAGATAGGATTCAGGGTGGGAAATTAGGAAACTGATTGAGATATATATATATATATATATGGAGTTCTATAAATGCTGAAATGCAAGAGGATTTATCCAGGTAATCTCAAGTCCTGGGTTTGGGGAGGATTAACAGAATGGGGAAACTGTGATCATCATGATTAGAAATAGGTCATTTTTGTCCTCTTTAAGATGGTTTAAGACATGTATACCTGTAAGCCACGCATTGACTGAAACTTTAGCTTTTTTGCATCTTGGGCCACCTCGATGAGGTTTGGCATCTTGGTCTCTTTACCCCTTCAATCCATGCTCAATTGTCTTAAATTCAAGTTTCAAACTGAAAATAAGTATAACTACCTACTTTTTTCGGGCTTCCCTGGTGGCTCAGCGGTAAAGAATCTGCCTGCCACTTCAGGAGAAATGGGTTCGATCCCTGGGTTGGGAAGATCCCGTGGAGAGGGGAATGGCAACTGACTCCAATATTCTTGGCTGGAAAATCCCAGGGACAGTCCACGGGGTTGCAAAGAGTTGGACATGACTAAGTGACTAACAACAGCAATCTACTCTTTTCAGCTAGTAGGTGACCGGAGTGTGGCGCAATGGAGCAAGACACACTGTGGATAATCTAAAGAGCCTGTTTCTGGTTTTGATTCCAGAATGTTTTAGCTTTCCCATTTGAATGGGCGTATGTCATTTTTTAAGAGCTCAGTTTCCTTCATGAAAACAATCGAGTCCTGGGGACTTCCCTGGCAGTACAGCAGTTAAGACTCTGCACTTTCACTGAAGGGGCATGGGTTCCATCCCTGATCGGGGAACTAGCTCCCTCATCCCTCACAGCACATGGCCACAAAACATTTAAAAAGTGACGACAACAAAAACGATCAAGTCCTGTTTATGAAGACCTGAGCTGCCTTCCCCAAACGCCTGACCCCTCTGCTCTGCCCTTTGTACAAAGTCACGTGATGGAAAGTTCTGACAGCAGGAACTCAAACCTGTAGCCTCATGGACAAGTTCAAGTCCGTCTGTCCCTGACCTGTCAGCAGCAGGCACCCTCCCCACCGCAGCTGGGTCCCAGAGGCAGCTCCTGCCCCTGCCTCGGGCTCTGCTCCTCCCGCGCCTGCTGCTCTGACCCTTTTATGTTCTCCCTTCTGTTCTGTTGTTTGGTTGCTCAGTCATGTTCAACTCTTTGCAACCCCATGGATTGTAGCCCACCAGGCTCCTCTGTCCATGGGATTCTCCAGGCAAGAATACCGCAGTGGGTAGCCATTCCCTTTTCCAGGGGATCTGTCCGACCCAGAAATCGAAACTGTGTCTCCTGCATTGCAGGTGGATGCTTTACAATGAGCCACCTGGGAAGCCCCCACTTCTGTTTACTTTTTATCTTTTGGCTGCTGCTTCCTCTCTGCTCATGGCTTCTGCCTACTTCCTCTCCTGTCTTTCCACTTCTGCCCTGACAGCAAATGAGACCACATGTCTTTGTTTCAAAGATGTTTGAAGAAGAGATTTGATGAGTCCCCTTGGTCTCAGCTCTGTTTAAGTCATGCCTACAGAGAGGTCCGTGTGTCAGGGCCCTATATCCTGGGATATCGGCTAGTCTGTAAAACAGCTGGACCATCTGTCACACTGTTATGAAACAGGACTTTTGATTTTTTGCCTACCCATGTATCACCTGATTAATAATAGGATAATGAGTAAGCAATACTCATTTAGCTGGTTTGCTGTGTGGAAGCCTTGTTATTTAGTTGCTCAGCTGTGTCCGATTTTTTGCAACCCCATAGACTGTAGCCTGCGAGTCTCCTCTGCCCATGAGATTCTCCAGGCAAGAAGACTGGAGTGGGTAGCCAGTCCCTCCCCCAGGGATCTTCGCCAGTCAGGAAGCCAATGTGCATCTCTTGTATCTCCTGCATTGGCAGGTAGGTTCTTTACCACTGAGCCACCAGGGAGGCTTTAGATAAGCCAGAGTCTTTAGGAGGAAAATCAACAGGAACAGAAAATTCTCAATGATAAAAGGATGGGGCAAGTATTCAACTGGTGAAAGAAGTCAACATCTAGGGAAAGGAAGATGGTTCAAGGCTGTGAACCAGGCCTGCCCTGCCTCCCCACAACAAAAAGGAACAGGAACCCAATTGGCACAAGACTTGAGTTCCTTTGGAAGGAAGACTCTGTGTTTGTACTCATGCATGTTCAGGTACCTCTTTTAAAATTGTTCTCTTGTCCCTTAGCCTAGAAAAGATTTGCTTACTTCTCCATTACCTCCAGGATAAGATATATACTGCGGCCCCTCTGTGCCTTCCCATGCAGAACCAGAGGCGGGTCAGTCTTATGATGTGTCACTTCAATAAGCACTTTTAAATTCACAAAGCAAATTGCCATCCAAAAGCATTTTAGAGAGTTCTGACAAAATTAATTTTGTGAAACACTCTGTGGAGGTTGTCTTGGAATGTTTTATTGACATTTCCGTGCACCAAGATTTTCTATTCCAAGGACATTCCTGATTTCTTATACCACTTCTACTTTCCCGAATGCCTTCTATAGAGACCAATTTGAACAAGGCTATTGAATGGAGTGTTCAGAATTCTGGAAGATGCTTTTCCCTGAAGAGACACCTGAGCTCTCACTCTCTTACATTTCTGAAGCGATGCGACATTTTCAGTTGCATTTGAGACACTAAAGTTAGCTTGTCCATTGAATGATCTGTTTCTCTACTCTCTATCTTATCTGAAGCTTTGTGATTTTAAAAGTAATTTAAAATATAATGGCACCCCACTCCAGTACTCTTGCCTGGAAAATCCCATGGACGGAGGAGCCTGGTGGGCTGCAGTCCATGGGGTTGCTACGAGTCGGACATTACTGAGCGATTTCACTTTTTTCTTTTCACTTTCGTGCATTGGAGAAGGACATGGCAACCCACTCCAGTGTTCTTGCCTGGAGAATCCCAGGGACAGAGGAGCCTGGTGGGCTGCCGTCTATGGGGTTGCACCGAGTCGGACACGACTGAAGCGACTTAGCAGCAGCAGCAAAATGTTTATTTATGTGTTTATGGCTGTGCTGGGTCTTCATTGCTGCATGTGGCCTTTGCTCTAGCTGTGGCGGGCAGGGGCTACTCTCCAGCGCGCAGGCTTCTCGTTGCAGTGGCTTCTCTCATTGCGGAGCCCGAGCTGTAGTGCCCAGGCCTCAGTAGTTGTGGCGCACGCGTTCAGTTGCTCCATGGCATGTGGGAATTTTAGTTCCTGGACCAGGGATGGAACCCATGTCACCTGCATTGGCAGGCAGATTCTTAACCACTGGACCCCCAGGGAAGTCCCAAGCCTTGTGATTTTGATCCTAGGCCAGTGTGAAATTTAAAATAGGAACAAAAACAAAGCAGTGAGCAAATATTTACTGGGAGCTAGTGAAAGAATGTAGACAGGGCAGACAGTAGCAGCCCAGCAAATATTTGTTGGATGATCATAAGACACATTGTTTTCTCACTCAGGTAAAAATACCACAGCAACTTTGTAGCTGGGGCCAATGACATAAGGATTGGCCTTGAGGATTCCTGTTATAATGTTGCCTTTATATTCTGCAGTCTTCAGTGTCTTCCTGTCACCAAAGCTTGAGGTTCTGTACAGTCTTCACCTCCTAGCCTCGCCCCTGCCCAGGTGCCGTGCAGACTGGCACGTCGCCCTCTGTGTGTGTCTTCCTCTTTCTCACTGAATGCTTATTTCCTTTCCCCCTTGTTGGTGTTGGTCCGTCATCTTGTCCAGCTCTTTTGGACTGCAGCATGCCAGGCTTCCCTATCCCTCCCCATCTCCCGGAGTTTGCCCAGGTTCATGTCCATTGAGTTGGTGATGCCATCCAATCATCTCATCCTCTGCCCCCCTTCTCCTCCTGTTCTCAATCTTTCCCAGCATCAGGGTCTATTCCCATGAGTTGGCTCTTCACATCAGTATTGGCGCTTCAGCATTAATCCTTCCAATGAGTACTCAGGGTTGATTCCCTTTAAGATTGGCTGGTTTGATCTCCTTTTCCCCTACATCTGCGCAAATCCCACACCCTTTCTCCAAGGCTCAGAGCAAGCGCGTCCTCTGCCACAAAGTCCTCCTTCATTCTGTCAGAGAACGCTGCCAGTGGCTCCCATGTGCCTGCCACACAGTGATGAATCAGACGGTCCCCTACCTCGAGCGGTGTAGCAGCTGAATGAATGAGGCAGATAAGTCAGCAGATGATTATATCTGGTGCCGCCCAGCTTTTTTTTTTTCCTTTCACTAAATAGAACACAGAGATAATGATATTTGCCATGACTCTCAGGCTGCTTGTAACTGGAAGGTTCCAGCTGCCCAGATCTGAACCAAACACTTCAAAGGCTGAGAAGCACTGAAGTATGCCCGTCCTCTAACTAACACCAGCTTGGTAACTCAGGGTGATACTCCAGTGTGATAAACCCACCGGGAGGAGCAGGAACAGAGTACAGTGGGTCCCTCTCCCAGTCTTGGCAGAAAGGAAATCCTCCTGCAGAGTTGGCCTCAAGCGAAATTTGAAGAATGTCAGCTGTATCTGCGACAACGTAGAGGGATAGGAGGGGTTTCAAGAGGAAGGGAACATGTGTCTACCTACGGCCGGTTCATGTTGATGTATGGCAGAAGCCAACACAACACTGTAAAGCAATTATCTTCCAATTAAAAATGAGTATATTAAAAAAAAAAAAGAATGTTAGCCGTAGAGGGCGGTGTGGTGGGGCTGTGGAGTGAGTTGCTAGAAAAAACCAGGATGCGGTGCAGGCAGAGAATGGTCCAGGATGGTGACACTGGGCTTGCAGGACAGAGGCTAGACTGTGGTTCTTGTGACAAGCAGGCATGAGATGAGGAGAGTTGTGGGTGTTCCTTCAACCAGACTGTGAATTCCTAGAGGGTCGAGACCACATTTTATAAGTCTGTGTCTTTAAACCCCTAATCACAGAAGGGCTCAATACAGCATCCCCGACTGATAGGAAAGTCTCCCGTTCCGAGTGACAATATCAAGATGGCTGCCACGAGACATGTGGACAGGTCTCTCAGAAGACTGTGTGAATGTGAAAGGTGTTTTCTAGAGTTCCTGAGTCCCACTGGGGCGGAAAAACCTGACAGGCTCCATTCCCTCTTGTTTCCAGGACAAGCTCTGGTTTCGCTTTAAAGAATGCCTAAGGTGGTGTTTTATCCTGAAAACCAATTTGCTTGTTTACCCGTTGTCTTGAGCCTCCCGTGTTGCTGCCTTTCTATCCTCTGCTGTGTGATGCTGGAGCTGCCAGTGGGCAGGCTGCAGTTGCTGGGCTTCCTGGAATGGGCTTTCTGTTAGTATAAAGCTGCCCATAGAAGGCCAGTGGCTGGAGGTTAGAAGGCAGAGGAAGGAGAGAAGCTTCCTGCTTCTGCTTGCAACACTGTGGCAGCTGTTGGAAGTTGTTGCCAATAGTTGCAGAACAGTGGGTTGTGGAGTGATTCCTGTGTCCAGCCACCTAGGCTAAGACAGCATCTTTCAGGGTTCCAGACCAAGAGCAACAGTTCTCCAATAATGCATCAGCAGACGCAAGCTCCAAGTGTCCACCCAGGGGCACTAGCAGCCTCTGATCCTTGGGTATCAGTCATACATTCTGTCTGCTCTTTGTGACCCTTCTTTCTTTGTTCAACCCTTCCAACACCTTTGCAAGCAATTTCCTGTGTAATATTCCCTCCATCCAAAAAAAGCTAGAATAGTTCCTGCCTTCCCCTTTTCCTTCCTTTCTTCCTTTCTTGTTCTTTCTTTCCTGTCTGGCCCATGGCTGATGACACTTGCAGAGTTGTGTTCAGTTGCTACTGCTGTTGTTGTTGTTGTTCAGTCACCAAGTCATGTCCAACTCTTTGTGACCCCCATGGACTGCGGCATGCCAGGCCTCCCTGTCCCTCACCATCTCCCAGTTTGCCCAAGTTCATTTCCACTGAATCAGTGATCCCATCCAACCATCTCATCCTCTGCTGCCTTCTTCTCCTTCTGCCTTCAGTCTTTCATAGTATCAGGGTCTTTTCCAATGAGTCAGCTGTTCACATCAGGTGACCAAAGTATTGGTGCTTTAGCTTCAGCAACAGTCCTTCCAGTGAATATTCAGAGTTGATTTCCTTTAGGAAATCAGTTGATATAAAAAAGGGTAAAGAAGCATTAGATCTATGAAAAAGATGACATAGATTATGTTGTCCTGTTATCCAGAACTCCAAATGGCCTAATATTGGACAGTCATGGTCCTGAGTGTATTATTCAAGTAAAGGTTTTTATCCCGTTTGAAAGGTATTGATGGAGTAGCACAGTTGAGCTGCTCAAATTGGTTTCATGTATGAATGGATTTCAGAGGCAGGGCTGTTGATCCAGAATCTTTTCCAAGTACCAAATTCATAGAGGAAGAGTGAGAAAAGAAAAAAATCCCCAAGGCTCTGCCATCCTCTGGCACACAATTATTTTCCACCCGACCTTTGGAATATATGTCAAATATAATGAAACCAGTGAGTCAGCTTTAATGGTGTGGCCAAGTCACTTAGAAGGAAAGAGAGATCTCGCTAAGCCTTCTAAACTTCCTGCCACATGGCATGCTGAGGGCACCAGTTCCCAGTAAGATGGTTGGATTCCCTTTTGTTTGGGGATTTTCTTGAAAAAACTGTTTTGCTGTCCCTGTACACATATGTGAACACCACTGGCCACAACACTTCAGTATGGCTTGCTTGCGTGCTAAGTCGCTCAGTCGTGTCTGACTCTTTGCGACCCTATGACTGTAGCCTTCCAGGCTCCTCTGTCCATGGGATTTCCAGGCAAGAATTCTGGAGTGAGTTGCCATGCCCTCTTCCAGGGGACCTTCCTGACCCAGGGATTGAACCCACATCTCTTAAGTCTCTTGCATTGGCAGGTGGGTTCTTTACCACTAAGGCCACCTGGGAAGCCCGTTCAGTATGGCACGGGCTTATAATTCCACAATCCTATAGCCACACAGCCTGGCTTTTGTTGAATAGCCTTATAGGTACATCTACCCCGAGGGGGTGAATGTGGACAAACAGGAAAGGGATCATTCAGGGGTTCTCTCACAAAGAGATGAGCAAAGGTGTGGGGAGAACATGTAGAAATGAAAAAAATTTCTAAATCTAGCTCTCTGCTCTCTTTCATCTGGATAAACCTTAATGACCACCTAGAGTTGAATATTAAATATGGTGGTTAGTTCAGTTTGAATTCTCCCATTAATTTATTGGACCTTATGTGCCCTGTTGATTACACAACAGAAATACTGCGTACACTCTGTCTGAAACACTCTGTGGCTAAGAAAGAGTTAATAAACTCTTACTGCCCAGCCGGGTCCTAGTTCCCCAACAGCTTCTAGACTAAAGAGATAAAACACACAATTTATGAAGAAAAATGGGAGGGCTCCTGCCACCTGTACATGTTGTTCAGTCGTTCAGTCGTGTTTGACACTTTGTGACCCCGTGGACTGCAGCACGCCAGGCTTCCCTCTCCTTCACTATCTCTGGGAGCTTGCTCAAACTTGTCCATTGAGTCAGTGACGCCATCCAACCATCTCATCCTCTGTCGCCCCCTTCTTCTCCTGCCTTCAGTGTTTCCCAGTATCAGGGTCTTTATAAAAGTAAAGACTATCAGAGTCTTTACACCTCTGCATGAGCCATTTACAAAAAAGTCAAAACAAAACCCGGAAGGCCCTCCAATGTGATTCTCATGAAGGTTTTACAATTGCGAAAAGAAAAGAAAAAGATCCCATTTGAGCCAGTAGCCAAAAAACCAGAATCACAACATTCATCAACACTCATAAAATGCTGCAAGTTTTATTGTTCATGCATGGAGGGGACTGGAGCAGAAAAGAACTAAAGATCCTGTGTTTGATTTCTTAGAAGCTGATTGCTACAGGCACTGCCCCACCAAAAACTACTCACCATCAAAGTGATGAAAGATTAGCTTCCTGTGTGTACTCTGCTTTTAGTGTCACCTCCAGGAAGCCTTCCCCGCCCTGAAAATCTGATAGAGGGCCCCGGTCTGTCGTCTGTCCCAGTAACCAGAGCTTCTGGCACTGCTTGTGGTCTAATTCCTTCTGCACCTCTCTCACTAGTCTGGAAGCACCTATGGGTAGGCACCAGCTGCCTCCACACCTCTGAGGAACTCAGAACAGTCACCACATCACAGTTTTGTTGGAGACAGAGTATAGAATGGTGAAGTTACAGGCAGAACTTTAGCCTAGATACCTCCCCAGCTTCCACTGATTGTGTGGACTTAAAGGCCAGGAGAAGGCAAAAAGAGAAGCTGCAGAATAATGGAACTAGTGAAGTATCACAGGGATTTCGCTGGTGGTCCAGGGAATAAGACTCTGACCTCCAAAGCAGGGTGATCTGGTTTGATTGCTGGCCGGGGAACTAAGGTCCCACATGCCTCGGGGCCAAAAAACCAAAACGTACAATGGGAACAATATTGTACCAAATTCGGTAAAGACTTTAAAAATGGTCCACATAAAAAACATCTTAAAAAAAAAAAAAGAATCTTGCAGAAAAGATGAAGAAAAGAACTAGATGAGATTCAGTGGAGTTTGTGTGAAAGTGTTTGTTGCTCAGTCGTGTCTGACTCTTTGTGGCCCCATACACGGTAGCCCGCCAGGCTCCTCTGGCCATGGGATTTCCCCAGGCAAGAATACTGAAGTAGGTTGCCTTTCTCTTCTCCAGGGGATCTTCCCAACCTAGGGACTGAACCCCGGTCTCCCACATTGCAGCTGGATTCTTTATCATCTGAACCACTTGGCACAGAAGTGATTGGAAAATCCAGGATCATGTACTCTGCAAAATGAAGGTGAATGACAAATCCATTCTAACCCATACCTTGGTGTATATCCTGTGATGTTCTCATTTCTTAGGACAACAAACTGAAATCCAGACTTTGTGGAGCTAAAAGTGATTGGTTTACGACAAGTTTAACTGTAACACCAGATTTCTCCTGAAACCCGTTCTTCTGTTGCCAGATGGAGTAGCAATAAGCTATCAAGAAGGGCCCCAAAGGAAGGCAGTTCTGTTTGTCCTGCTTTTTGTCTTTTGATGTCAGTTCTCCACTAACCTTTGTCCAGGGGGAATTCTGCTGTCTTCCTGGATAAGCCCATTGAGTCCATCGTTGAAGCTTGCCCTTTGCAGCTGTCCTTTCTCTCTGACATATGCCTCTGCTTCTAGAATGTTTCTGAATGCTTTCATTTCCTTCCTGAGAGAGAAAAAAAACTGGAGAAAGTAGAGTGAAATGTATCTTTTTAATAGTCATCCACTCAACAAGATTTTGTCAGCTGCTGAAGATATAAGCAGAGGGGTACAGGAATGCTGCAGGGACTCAAACCCAGTCAAACAGATCTGGGTTTGAATTCTGGTTGGATCACTTACTAGTGCCTACATCACTGTTTGTATCAGTTTGTATTGTGTTATTTATTTATTTATGCCTATGCTGGGTCTTCGATGCTGCCCACGGGCTTTCTCTAGTTGCGGTGCTGGGGCTTCTTATTGCAGTGTCTTCTCTTGTTGCAGGCACAGGGCTCTAGACAAGTGGGCTTCAGTAGCTGCGGCACTGGGGCTCAGTAGTTTTGGCGCAGGGGCTTAGTTGCCCTGCGGCATGTGGGATCTGAGTTCCCAGATCAGGGATCGAACCTGTGTCCCTTGCATTGGCAGGTGGATTCTTAACCATTGGATCACCGGGAAAGTCCTGTATTGTATTATTATTTGTACTGTTAATCTCTCAGGGCTTCCAGTTTCCTTCCCATAGAATGGGGAGCTCCCTGGGCAATTTAAGCTTTTGGCCAGTCTTGTGGACATGGCTTTGTTAAATGCTAGTGCTCTCTTCTGCATGGAAATTGCCTGTCATTGAGCATTGTACACCAAATGGAAAGCTTTGGTCTTTCCATTCCCAAGACATATGTCAGCCAAGATATATCAATGTATCAAAGGTTGTATCGGAGTAGGTTTCAGCCTTTATTACTTACATCTGGTCATGAAATTTTTGCCAGCTTGCTACTAGGAATTGTCTTTATCTTAGACTATAGGAGGAGAAGGCAGTGGCACCCCACTCCAGTGCTCTTGCCTAGCAAATCCCATGGACGGAGGAGCCTGGTAGGCTGCAGTCCATGGGGTCGCTAGGAGTCGGACACGACTGAGCGACTTCACTTTCACTTTTCACTTTCATGCATTGGAGAAGGAAATGGCAACCCACTCCAGTGTTCTTGCCTGGAAAATTCCAGGGACGGGGGAGTCTGGTGGGCTGCCGTCTATGGGGTCGCACAGAGTCGGACACGACTGAAGTGACTTAGCAGCAGCAGCAGTAGACTATAGGAAATCTGGCCCTCAAGCCAGTTACTAACCCAAGTCCTAGTACCAAAGGATACTAAGAAAAACAGGCAGACCACTCAGATCTCTCAATAGATGATTATCTATTTGGTTCTCAAGTTAACCTCCAACTTTACAGAAATGGTGATTAGGACATGGAGCTCGCGAGAAAGGGACAGGAGAGGGTGGTGTAGTGGAAAAATCAGAAGCTTTAGCACTCAAATGATCTGCATTTAAACCCTAGTTTATTTATCTTCTTGCTGAAGCTAGTCCTGGACTCTTGGTAGGTAAACTGAGGATAATAATGCCCATTAGTGGGGATGTCGCAAGGGCCACAGACAGTGGGTGAGGCTCCTGGACCCTCGGAAGCTCTTGCTGGATTAGGGCGGGAGCTGGCCCGGGACCGGTCACCGGGAATGCTGCCCAGCGGGGTGCGGCGGGTTGCGGACCGCAGTTGGGGGAAGGCGCTGAGGCCGCGGCAGCCCGGGTGGTCGGGTCGCGCGCCAGGCAGAGGCCGGGGGCTCCCCGGGGCCTTTTGTTGGCAGCCTGTGCTGCCTCCGCGCACACGCCCGAGAGGATTAAAGCCAGATGTGGCGGCCCGGCGCCGCCGAGCGCTTAGAGCCCGGGCCGGAGACGCCGCTCCAGACCCGGCGGTGACAGTGAGTGAAGCGGGGAGATCTCACGAGAACGGTACAGGCTGCAAGGCGGCGCCCCTAAATGACAACCGGGAGGGCCTCCGGCCGGCGGCTGGGCCGCGCGGGGGCGCCCGGGGGACGGCACAGGCGGCCAATGGCTGGCGGGGTCCCGGGCGGGGCCGGGCGCGGGGGCCGCGGCGCTCCGGCGGCGGGGCGGAGCCGCGCGGGGAGGCGGGGGCGCCCGGCGGCTGCTCGGTGGCGGCTCGTCGGCGGCCGCGGCAGGACTGGCAGCGCCGGCGGCGGGTGAGGGGTTCGCGGCGGCGGCGTGCGGGCAGCTTCGAGCGGGGGCGCAGGGCGGCTGCGCGGAGGGCGCGGGATGGAGGGGCGGCGCCGGGTCGCGGGAGATCCACCTGCTGGTAACGGAGCCGCGGGGCCGCGGCCGGGCCCGGAGCTCGTGCGCCTCCGGCTGCTGCGGGGCCGTCTCGGGGCGCGGGCGGGCTGGGCCTTGGGGGCGGGCGCGGGCCGGGCCGCCCTGGGCGCGCCGTCAGCCCCGCTCCGCCGCCGCAGCCCCTCGTTGCCGCGCGCTCTCTCGGTGGCCCACCGGGCGCCTGATGCGCTCTCCGCGCTCCGTGGCGCGGCGGGGCTCGCTGACTTTGGGGCAAAGTGAAGGAAAGTGGGGGTTTTGGGGGTGAGGCAGAGTTGCTCGCGGGACTGCCCCAGGGCTCACGCCCGTCCCGGAGTCGGCGGCGTCCCGGGGCCGCGGGCAGGTGGGGCGGGGGCGAGGCGGGCCGGGGTTGCTCCCGAGACGTGCACCGTTCTGGCGAATTTTCCTACAAAGTCAAGACCTGCGGGTCCTATGTGTAAGCGCACCCCCATACCCAGGCCTCAGTTCCCCGCTATCGAGGAAGCTGCGAGTGGGATCCCCGGGTCGGGGCCAGGTGATTCCACTGAGGGTACCACCAGGTGACAGCGGGAAGGCGTGCTTTATGAGCTGGCAGTCAGACCACTCGCGCGCCCGCTTTTTATTTCTCGCAGCGAGTGTTTCTCTGGAGCCCGCTCATTGCTTACAATCCGGATTGCGAAATAGAAGCAGGCGCAGTGTCTGTTTTCAGCCCTCTTCATATATTTTGCTGTTGTGCTTTTGCTGTCGGACGACTTCTGGCCAAAGAAGATGGCAACGTCGTTCGTTTGAATTTAGAAGCTAAATTTAGAAGTGAATAATATGCGTTTAATGGTTTATCTTTCTTTTTCTGAATGTTAAAAAACAACACCACTGTCATTAACAGGTTATCCTAACAAAGGTTTCTTTAGCCCGCACCGTGTAAATCTGAAAACGCACAGGACGATGAAGTTATGTAAGCTGTATTAAGGAAAAATAGAAATCCTATTATAAATATAAAACCAATGAATTTTAATAAAACCGCGATGAATAAAGTTACAGGGCTTACATCATGGTATTTATGAGGGTGTCTTTCCTTCAGGCACCCCTGTTCTGTCTGGAATGGCAGTGAAATCATATGTCAAGCATTTTTAGCCATGGAACATACTATTTCGGAGAACACTTTAAAATCAAAGGTTATGTATCTAATAATAACATAGGACTGCAGCCCTTAAAAGACTGTTAATAAAACAGGTTTTTCTCCAGCCTGAGATCTGGAGTTGAAAGTTGGAAATATCTTTGGCAGGATGGAGGAGATGACCAATAACTTTAGCCACTGCCTTTTTGTTGTTAAGGATTCCGATGTGTTAAGTGGATAGTCTCAGAGAGCGTCAAGGTGTTAGATTGAAATTTTTGTTGAGTGTGGACTCTGACAACAAATATGGATCACTTCTCCTGCCTTAGGTAGTCAGTCAACCCAGAGGGCTCTTGGCTGTCTGAACTACCTCTCCTGGTTTGAGAGCATAGGGATCACTGGTTTTGCTCTTTTATGGTGCAACTAAACTTCATTAGTGTGGAAACCCTGATTAAAAATGTATGACAATATTCTGAGTAAAATGCCCTCATATTTCTCTTGCTGAATTTCAGGTCCTGTTTGTTGGTAGAGTTCATTATTTGCATTTTCTTCAAACCAGATATGAATAACTTCCTGGATCCAATATTTAATATTCCTTATGTTTTTCATGTTACCAATACTGTATCTATAATCTACTTTCATTATAGAGTTCATTCACTTTTACTTGTCTCTCTACCCCTTTATACTGACTTTCATACAAATAAGTAATAAAACTGTGTTTCAAAAATCTTTCATTTTCTACTTCTTCACTTCACCTTCCCTGTGATTACTGATTGAATGTTTATTCTAATAATCTGTATACTTCTGGATCTCTTATCAGGACAGTATCTTTTTTGAAGTAAAGTGGGGCTCAGGTGGGGATATAGCAACAGAAAATTATATGCATCTTCATATAATGCCATGAAAAAATTAAAATTCCAAGTTACATAATTCACTGAGTTAACCCTTCATTTTTTTATAATCAGAATCATTATCGAGTGCTTTAAAAAAAATTATCTGGCTGTGTTGAGTCTTAGTTACAGCATGTGGGATCTTGTTCCCGGACCTGGGATCAAACCCTGACCCCCTGCATTGGGAGCACAGAGTCAGCCACTGGACCACCAGGGAAGCCCCTTGAGTGCCTATTGATACGTTAATAAGACAGTATATTAGGTACTTATGGAATTGAGTTGAAATTCTGGGATTTCACCATGAAGACTGTTGACATGGATATGAATAACTTTGGTTTTAGAAAATAATCATAATTTGAACGCGAGAGTATCTTTGGAAATTCTTGATTGCAGAGAGTAAGGGGAAGGGAGGAAGTAGAAAAGTTCAGTGCCTCTAGAGTATTATATCACTACTACAGAGCTGCTGGTCAAGGAGGGTTCACAGGCTGCTTGAGTGTGAGTAGGGGAGAGGAGGGCCCAGCCCAGGGTACAGGAAGTGAGAAATTCATTCAGGTTTTAAGCTGAAACTTTGAAGTTGCCTGTGAATTTTGCAGTTTATTCCATAATAGATCCGTATTTGTTGTAGAGTCTAATTTTTTTTTTTTTTTTTTTTTAATTCACACTTTAAACTGTTGGGTAAAGATAACACCTCAGGAAGATTCTCCAGTGTAACCTGAGGCTTGGAGTGCCCCGGGAGCTTCTTTTCACAGGACTGCAGTGCAGAGGGGCAGAGGGTGGGGGATGAGAACTTGGACTTCAGAGTTGTGCAAATTAGGGTTCCTTCTCTGGGTTCATTTCATTGTACAGTAGGGGAAGCGGAGTTTGGAAGATTTAGGAGTTTGGAAGATTTAGAGCGTGTGAGGAAATGCTTAGTGAGTTGTAGTGTCTCATTATCGTTATTTATCCAGATGATCTTTTCTCACTAGTGGAGCTTTCTAGCCATGGTCGGTTTTACAAACCAGCTGAGATGATAATTTCTGAATTGCCTACAAATGGCTGCGTTAGCCAGAGAGAATTGTCCCTCGGGCTTCCGAGGCCTCTTTGGAGCTGCATTAACTCACCTACTGGAGTGACACGTGGTGGACTGCCAAGTGCCTCTGTGGTCCCCTGGGGCCACCAGGAATCAATGCATATCTTGTCTGGCCTGACATTCCCCGAGGGAGTGAAATTGGTTCTTTGCAGAGAGGCCTAAACCAGTGACTGGCTGCAGGTTTTTGGTTTTATTTGTTGTTATTAATACAGTTGACATTTATTCAGAACCTAGAATTGTAGTAGGTACTATGTAGTACTATGCTTAAGTACTTCCAGGGACATGATTTCATTCTATTTTCTTTTTAAAAGATTTATTTATTTTTGGCTGTGCTGGGTTTCTGTTGCTTTGAGCAGGCTTTCTCTAGTTGTGGCCAGTAGGGGCTACGCTCTTTCGATGCGGTGTGCGGGCTTCTCGTTGAGGTGGCTTCTGTTGTTGGGGAGTATGGGCTCCCGGGTTCGTAGGCTTCAGGAGTGGAGCGTGTGGGCTCACTGGTTGTGGCGCATTGACTCAGTGGCTCTGCGGAACGTGGGATCCTCTCAGACCAGGGATCAACCCCCTGACCCAGATTCTCAACCACTAGACCACCTCATTCCGTTTTCTGAACAGGTTTGCTGGATGGGAGGTGATCTCCAGGTTTCCTGAGTTAAAGCAGTGCTCAGTGGTTAATCCTGGGTCCGGTGGCATCCTGGTTGGATCGCCATGTTTTCAAAATGCCAAAATAATCCCAGTTTACACCTGAGGAGTAGGTTAATTGTTGGAAAAACTACATTTATCTTATGCTGATGATCAGCAGCGGTCATCACTGTAACCTTTTTATTATTTATGAGAACAGGAGGAGCCGAGACAGTTAGCTTTCTCAGTTCCTGGATGAAACCACAAAGCCGAGATAATTGACATGCCTGAAGTCACGCAAGTAATGGTGGGGCTGGATCTAGGACCAGGGCTTTTGACCCTTGTAAGTTTTGTCTGTTTTCTTTAAACATTTTGAGCCATTAACTATTATTGTGCAATAGGAGGATTGTAGAGAGTGAAGAATGTTCCTCAGGAACCATTGAGTGATCCTTAGAGTTCTCCTGGGCCCCACCACTTCTTCCTTTACATAAGTAACCATGACTCTCTTTCCACAGACACAACAGAACCAACGAGCAGGGAGTATAGTTGAAAGCTTTTTTCCCCAGAGGAGAAGAACCATATCGCTCAAGGATATCACATGAGTCATTCGGATGTGGGGGGTTATCTTTACAGATACAGTGTAGCCCAGCCAAGAATCTGTTTGTAACAGTGACTGATAAATGAAGAAATGAGTATTTTGCATCCTTGAGCAAGTTTTTCTTTCCCTTTTCCCCTTGAATAGGGAGAAAGAAGCATCCACCTATGAAGACCGTGCAGAGAGTCCTGAATAATAATTGTGAATGGTGTGGCTGCCAGACTAGTTCTGCTGAGCATCTGAAATGAACCTCTCCTATTGATTGTTTCAGTTGGCCCCGAGCCAGGAGTACTGGGTTTGCTTGACTTCAGGATAAAAAGAAACGGACTTGGTTATCATCGTAAACATATGAACCAGTGTGATGGTGAAATGAGATGAGGCTCCGAAATGGAACTGTAGCCACTGTTTTAGCATTTATCACCTCGTTCCTCACTTTATCTTGGTATACAACATGGCAAAATGGGAAAGGTAAGGAAAACGTCTCCAAAAAATGTGCATGCAGTGTGTTTGGCTTTTTGCTTTGTCGACGGTGCATAAATGCTCCGAGTTGAACACCCCTACAGTCTGCGTATTTCATGCTATCTGCTGGCGGCCTGCCAGTTTCTTTCTGACACCGAAATGAAACAGTATTCTTGGACGGAGGACACAAAATTTCTCATTTGAATGGGGTTTGCTTTGTTTCTTGATTTCTTGTAATTGCTCGTGTAGAAACATGCTCATCAGCGGTTTGTATTATAAATGACAGCCAAGTTGAGTAATGAAGACTTTCATTTTGGCATTTTATTTTTCATTATTAAACATCATCAATGTTTAATAAGCTTCCTTGTACTGGATATTGTATGAAACACTTAGAAGGACACAGCGGCTTCATGAAATTTATACGCTGATTATCCTGATGATTTGGTGCTGTGTAGTTAATGATTTAAACCGCATGTGTTGATGGGTTGCTCTTTAGGTAAAAGTATTTTTGAAGTGGGTGAGAAATTCGTCTGAAATTTTAAAAATTAATTCTGTTGAGACTATTGAACTGTGTTTTTAAGGAAGGTTATCTGTTTAGAGATTGGAACTGTATTGAAGGATAGTGTATTTCTTTTAAAATATATACAGTAAATTCCTACCCCTATTTTTATTATTTGTAGACTTTTAAGTAAATAATGTACTTGTTTATGGCTGCCCTAGTTGCAGCCATATGGATTGCAGCCTGTGGGCTTTCTCTAGTTGCGGTGAGCAGGGGCTACTCTAGATGCAGTGCATGGACTTCTCTGGCAGTGGCTCGTTGCAGAGTGGGCTGTGGGTGCACAGGCTTAGCTGTACCACAGAATATGGGATCTTCCCAGACCGGAGGGTGAACCCATGTCCCCTGCATTGGCAGGTGAATTCTTACCTTCTGGACCACCAGGGAAGTCTCCTACCTCTTCCTTTTACATATCTCTTTTCCTCATATTAATCTAGGAAATATTAATGGCAAGAAGAATGGAGATTTGTTAGAGTCAGGGTAGAGTAGTAATCATCACTTGGTTATCAAAAGGTGCTATTGTTGGCATTATTGACTTGCATGAAGGTAACTTTATTCTCTATTAATTTTTCTCTGGTGTGTGTGTGCTGTGACTAAGTCACTTCAGTCGTGTCCGACTCTGTGCGACCCCATAGACGGCAGCCCACCAGGCTGCCCCGTGCCTGGGATTCTCCAGGCAAGAACACCAGAGCGGGTTGCCATTTCCTTCTCCAGTGCATGAAAGTGAAAAGTGAAGGTGAAGTTGCTCAGTGTGTGTGTAGATATGTATATATCTGTGTCAGTGTGCATATATTCATGAAATAAGCTGATATAAGCAGGCAAATGTACTCTGTGCTTTGAGCAAGTTTAGTATTGTTTTTCTCTTTCTCTGAGTTGGGCTCTAATTTTGGAAGGCATTCTTTGGGGGGAAAATGAATAAAACACTTACTGAAGATCTTTCTTCTTTGCAGACAAATACATACATTTTAGATTTCATTTTTTAATCATACCAAAAGGAGAGGACTTACTTAGGAAGAACTTAGTTAATCAAACTATTGGCTGGCCCTGATGTGAGTAGAACATATGACTGGCTTTAGCGGTCAACTTAGAAAATAAGAGAGTTAATCCTGAGAGTATATGGAATTTTTCCTTATCAGGAAACTTATCTACCCAGAAAGTTATAGTAACAGAAAATTGACCCTTTTGACTGGGTCTTATTTAAAACTTTTGGCATCTCCATTCCATTTATCTGATTTCTTACGTAAAGGCATTACTAAGCACTATTTTTGTGTGTGTTAGGTTGTCTTTAGAATCAATATTAATCAAAAAGAATATACAGGTTTTGTCACCAGAAGGGGAAAGAATGTGGTATTCAAGCCACACACACACAGTCTCTCTGCTTCGGGTGGCACTCTGAGCAGCTGTAATCCTCCTGTGCATATTTTTCTGCTCTGTTTTTCGGTTTGGTGTTTTGTCTGAACTCTTTCAGGTATCAACAGAGGTCTCCTGTCGTGCTTATGTAAAATCCCCTGTGCTTTAATGACATCGTTTATGTAACCACTCTAACTGCTGAGCATTTGGATTCTTTCTAGATGGTTCTGGCAGTCAGCCTGGATTTTCCAGAGCCGGCCTCATTTCAGATGTTTAATTCTTGTATACTCATAAACCACATGCTCTGCTTTTTATATTGAAAGCATGGTTTCCGTAATCGCTGGATGTTGCTGGGCTCAGAGTTGTTATTTTTCATGCATGCATCACTCCCTTTCCTGTACCTGCCTCGTGCCCATCTCTGTGTTATATGCTGTAAATATGAAAAGGAAGGAGAAACTACTCACCTTTGGAAATCTCAAGAACCAGTAGGGGAAGGTGCAAGTAAAAAATGTGATACCATCTGATAGATAGAGCAGTAACAGAGTGCATATTATAAGTTATGAAACAATAACATAGTCTCATTTAATCCTCATAACAACCCTAGGAAGTATGATTACTCACTTTCTATAGATGAGGAAACCAAGGCTGAGTATAAGAAACTTGTCAAGGTCGTACATTAAGTGGAAGAGTCAAGTTTAAGCTCGGTCAGGTTGGTTCCAGAGATGATGCTCTTAGCTATTGGTCTGCTGCCCAGAAGAGCAGAGACCAGGCAGATTAGGGGAGAGTGGGCATGGCAGGTAGAGGGAGCTGCCTTTACTTTCATGAAGCTCTGAGAGAGTGTGGAGTATTTGTGCTTTGGAATTGTAAGATATTCATTGTGGTTGGCAGCGTTCCAGGACTGTCCCAGGGCTTAGCTGGTAATCCCAGTGTGGTCCCTATCATATTTATCCTAGGTCTTCATTTACCACTTGAAAGAATAAATGAGCTGGTCCATGGGATTGGCATAATTTGAGGAAGATATCAGTAACTCCACTAGGAAAGCTGGTGTTCAGGCCAGGGTACAAGTTTCTGCAGGGTATACTGGATTCTCACATTAAAAAATGAGACAGAATTTCAAGTGTATGGAAAGCACAGTGGGAAAGCTGTATGCAGGTGTGCAAGTGGGACGAGAATCATTGCATGTCTTACTCGTGTGTGTGTGTGTGTGTGTGTGTGTGAGGGGGGGAGGTGGTTCTCCTGATGAATTTCCTATTTTGGTCAGGTACAACCCAGAAACTGGACATCTTAGACCCTTGTCCCTAGGGATACCTAACATTCATGTATGTGTTTCTGTGTGGACATGTATTTTCATTTCTCTTTATCTACAAGTAGAACTGCTGGGTCGTGTGGAAACTCTATATTTAATCACTTGAGGAGCTGCCAGACTTTTTTCCCAAAGAAGCTGGACCATTGTGCATTTCCTCCAACAGGATATGAGGGTTACAATTTCTTTACATTCTTGATGATACGTGTTTCCTGGCTTTTGGATTCTACTTGTCCTAGCGGTAGTGAAGTAGTATATCATTGTAGTTTTTATTTGTATTTCTAATAATACCTAGCATCTTTTTATGTACTTATTAGCCATTTGTATATCTTCTTCAGAAAAAAATGTCTATTCAGGGTCTTTGCCTATTTAAAAATTTAAACTTGAAGAGTTCTTTATTCTAAGGCCAAAATACAGTAAGGGTAGGGGATCAACCACCTGTGTATCTAATATGAGGCTTAAAAGACAAAGCTAGTAAAATCATGTAACTATCAATAAAAATGTATACACACACTAATTAGGGAGCGGACAAAGTAAAAACACATAAAAGATGAGATCAAAAATGTAAAATGAGGGGGTGGAATAAAAAAAAGTGTGCTGTCATTTCAGTCGTGTCCAACTCTTCATGACCCGATGGACTGTAGCCTGCCAGATCCTCTGTCCATGGGGTACCCAACATAGGAACACCTAAATACATATAGCAGTTACTAACAGACATAAGGGAGTAATTAACAATATAGTGAGTAGGGAGCTTTAACACCCCACTTAAATCAATGTGGATAGATCATCCAGACAGAGAATCAATAAGGAAACATTGGCATTAAATGGCACATTAGGTCAGATGGATTAAATATATATAGGCCTTTCAACTCCAAACGAGCAGAATGCTCATTCTTCTCAAGTGTGCATGTGATCAGTATTCTCCAGGATAGATCACCTGCTAGGCCACAAAGCAAGTCTCAGAAAATTTAAGAAGATTTAAATCATATTAAGCACCTTTTCTGACCACTGCAGTATGAGACTAGGAATCAACTACTGGAAAAAAAAAATATGTGGAGTCTAAACAATATGCTACTAAACAATCAGTGGGTCATTGAAGATATCGAAGAGGAAATAAAAATATACCTTGAGACAAATGAAGATGGAAACACAGCATTCCAAGATTTATGGGACACAGAAGACTCTTCTAAGAGGGAAGTGTATAGCAAAACAGGCTTACCTTGGGAAACAGTAACAATCTCAAACAATCTAACCTTACACATAAAGGAACTAGAAAAAGAATAACAAAGCCCCAAGTTAGTACAAGTAAGGAAATAATAAAGATCAGAGTGGGAGTAAATGAAATAGAGATGAAAAAAGCAGCAGCAAATATGAATGAAAGAAACTAACATCTGGTCCTTTGAAAAGATAAACAAAATCAATAAACCTTTAGCTGGACTCCTCAAGAATAAAAGAAGGCCCAAATAAAATTAAAAATGAAAGAGAAGTTACAACTGATACTACAGAAATATAAAATGTAAGAGATTACTATGAAAATTTGTATCTTAGCAAATTGCACAACCTAGAAATAATGGATAAATTCCTAGAAACATACAGTCTTCCAAGATTGAATCAGGAAGAAATAGAAAATCTGAGCAAACTGATTACCTTAATGAAGTTAAATCAGTAATTAAAAAAAAAACAAAACTCCGGAATAACAAATGTCCAGGATCAGATAGCTCCACAGGTGAGTTCTACCGAATGTTTAAAGAACATTTAAATACTTCTCAAAGTATTCCAGAAAGTTGAAGAGGAAGGAACATTTGCAAATTCAGTCTATGAGGCCAGTACTACCCTGGTACCCAAACCAGGCAAAAATATCACACACAAAAAATTATAGGCCAATATCCTGGATGAACATAGATGTAAAAACTCTCAACAGATTATTAGCAAACTGAATCAACAATACATTAAAAGTTTCATACATCATAATCAATCACGATACACCACATTAGAAACATTAAGGTTAAAAGTCATATGATCATCTCAACAGATACGGAAAAACATTTTGATAAAGTTCAACATCCATTTATGATAAAAACGCTTAACAGAGTGGGCATAGAGGGAACATACCTCAGTATAATAAAGGCCGTATATGACATACCGCTAACATGATCAACAATGATTCAAGCTTACAGTTAAGTCATAGGAATGTAACATAGCATAGGGAAAATAGTCAATAATACTGCACTGATTTTGTATGGTAATGTCATAGACTTGTCATGATTATTTCATAATGTATTTGATTGTCAGATCCCTATGTCATACATCTGGAACTAACACATCGTACATCAGCTATATTTCAGTATTTAAAAAGGGAAAAAAAGAAAAAGTCCTTTCTAGATACAAGTTCCTTGTAGAAATGTGATTTGCAAATATTTCCTATCGTTCTGTGAGTTGTCTCTTCATATTCTTGACGGTGTTCTGTGAAGTGCAGAAGTTTTAAATTCTGATGAAGTCCAGTCTGTTTTTTGCTGTTGTTTCTGCTTGTCCTTTCGGCGTCATATTTAAGAACCCGCTGCCAAATCTAAGATCGTGAAGCTTCTCCTATGTTTTGTTTTGCTCTTCAGTTCAGTTGCTTGTGGTGTCAGACTCTTTGCGACCCCACGTACTGCATGTTTTGCTCTTACATTAGGTCTTTAATCAATTCCAAGTTCACTTCTGTGTGTGGTGTAAAGGACCCACTCCATTCTTCTGCATGTGACTATCCAGTTGCCCCATAACCATTTGTTGTGTCTCCTGTAAATAACATATAGTTGGAGCATGCTTTTTTAAAAATCCAGCCTAATAGTGTCTGCCTTTAGACTGGACTGTTACTCATCGACATTTATATGATACTGATGTAGTTTGATTTACAGATGCCATCTTACTCTGTAGTTTTCATATGTCTCATGTCTTTTTTGTTTCTGTATTCCCACTTTACTTTTTTTTGCATTGATTGAATATTTTCTAATGTAGCATTTTCATTTCGTTAGTGACATTTTTCACTATTTTTTGAGTATTTTTAGTGATTATTCCAGAGTTCACTGTGTACATTTCAGCTTATTGGATTCAAATTCGAGTTTATACTAGTTAATTCTAGTAATATATGGAAAGTTACTCTTATTTAGCTCTGTTCCTTTTCTCCTTTGTTTTGTGGCACTGTTGTTACACACATTACATCTGTCAATGTTATAAACCCAAGAATACATTGTTACAATGATTAATTATTATACCACCTGTTATTTTTCCCTTAGCACATAGCAGCGTTTTTCCCCTCTACCTTTTTTTGTGCTGTTTTTAGCAACTTTATTACATTCCCATGTATTACAGATTCAACAATGCATTATATACGTATCATTTTATGAAGTTTATAAATCAGTTGAGGGAAAGGAGAAAATGGGCATCAGCAATTCTATAATTGCAGACTGTATGGATTGGATCACTTGTATCAGTTGTTTGCAGCCTGGTGAAATTCCTTTAGTATTTCTTATGAGGCAAGACTGCTAGCAATGAATTCTTGTTAATTTTTGTTTATCTTGTAATATGTGAATTTTATGTTTATTTTCTTAAAAAAATAGCTCTCCTGGATGTGGGAATCTTCATTGACAGGGTTTTTTTTTTTGCATGTGTGTGTGTTTGTTTTTTAGTACTTTGTGTTATCCACTGCTTCTAGCCTCTGTTATTTTTGCTGAGAGGTCAGCTTTTAATCTTATTGGGGTCCCCCTCGTCAGTGATAAATCATTTTTCTCTTGATGCTTTCAAGATTCTCTTGTGTTTGACTTTCATCCTTTTTACCATGATGTATCTGTTTATGGGTCTTGCCTCCTAGATGTGTGCAGTTCAGTTCAGTCTCTCAGTCGTGTCCGACTCTTTGCGACCCCATGAATCGCAGCATGCCAGGCCTCCCTGTCCATCACCAACTCCCCGAGTTCACCCAGACTCATGTCCATCGAGTCGGTGATGCCATCCAGCCATCTCATCCTCTGTCATCTCCTTCTCCTTCTGCCCCTAATCCCTCCCAGCATCAGGGTCTTTTCCAGTAAATCAACTCTTCGCATGAGGTGGCCAAAGTATTGGAGTTTCAGCTTCAGCATCAGTCTTGCCAAAGAACACCCAGGGCGGATCTCCTTTAGGATGGACTGGTTGGATCTCCTTGAGGTCCAAGGGAATCTCCAGAGTCTTCTCCAACACCACAGTTCAAAAGCATCAGTTATTTGGCGCTCAACTTTCTTCACAGTCCAACTCTCACATCCATACATGACTACTGGAAAAACCATAGCCTTGACTAGATAGACCTTTCTTGGCAAAGTAACATCTCTGCTTTTGAATATGCTATCTAGGTTGGTCATAACTTTCCTTCCAAGGAGTAAGCGTCTTTTAATTTTATGGCTCCAATCACCACCTGCAGTGATTTTGGAGCCCCCCCAAATAAAGTCTGACACTGTTTCCACTGTTTCCCCGTCTATTTCCCATGAAGTGATGGGACCAGATACCATGATCTTTGTTTTCTGAATGTTGAGCTTTAAGCCAACTTTTTCACTCTCCACTTTCACTTTCATCAAGAGGCTTTTTAGTTCCTCTTCACTTTCTGCCATAAGGGTAGTGTCATCTGCATATCTGAGGTGATTGATATTTCTCCCGGCAATCTTGATTCCAGCTTGTGTTTCTTCCAGCCCAGCGTTTCTCATGATGTACTCTGCATAGAAGTTAAATAAGCAGGGTGACAATATACAGCCTTGATGTACTCCTTTTCCTTTTGGGACCAGTCTGTTGTTCCATGTCCAGTTCTAACTGTTGCTTCCTGACCTGCATATAGGTTTCTCAAGAGACAGGTGAGTGGTCTGGTATTCCCATCTCTTTCAGAATTTTCCACAGTTTACTGTGATCTGCATAGTCAATAAAGCAGAAATAGATGTTTTTCTGGAACTCTTTTCCTTTTTCGATGATCCAGCGGATGTTGGCAATTTGATCTCTGGTTCCTCTGCCTTTTCTAAAACCAGCTTAAACATCTGGAAGTTCACGGTTCACATATTGATGAAGCCTGGCTTGGAGAATTTTGAGCATTACTTTACTAGCATGTGAGATGAGTGCAATTGTGTGGTAGTTTGAGCATTCTTTGGCATTGCCTTTCTTTGGGATTGGAATGAAAACTGACCTTTTCCAGTCCCGAGGCCACTGCTGATTTTTCCAAATTTGCTGGCATATTGAGTGCAGCACTTTCACAGCATCATCTTTCAGGATTTGAAATAGCTCAACTGGAATTCCATCACCTCCACTAGCTTTGTTGGTAGTGATGCTTTCTAAGGCCCACTTGACTTCACATTCCAGGATGTCTGGCTCTAGGTCAGTGATCACACCATTGTGATTATCTGGGTCGTGAAGATCTTTTTTGTACAGTTCTTCTGTGTATTCTTGCCATCTCTTCGTAATATCTTCTGCTTCTGTTAGGTCCATACCATTTCTGTCCTTTATCGAGCCCATCTTTGCATGAAATGTTCCCTTGGTATCTCTAATTTTCTTGAAGAGATCTCTAGTCTTTCCCATTCTGTTGTTTTCCTCTATTTCTTTGCACTGATCGCTGAAGAAGGCTTTCTTATCTCTCCTTGCTATTCTTTGGAACTCTGCATTCAGATGCTTGTATCTTTCTTTTCTCCTTTGCTTTTCCCTTCTCTTCTTTTCACAGCTATTTGTAAGGCCTCCTCAGACAGCCATTTTGCTTTTTTGCATTTCTTTTCCATGGGGATGGTCTTGATCCCTGTCTCCTGTATAATGTCATGAACCCCTGTCCATAGTTCATCAGACACTCTATCTATCAGATCTAGGCCCTTAAATCTATTTCTCACTTCCACTGTATAATCATAAAGGATTTGATTTAGGTCATACCTGAATGGTCTAGTGGTTTTCCCTACTTTCTTCAATTTCAGTCTGAATTTGGCAATAAGGAGTTCATGATCTGATCCACAATCAGCTCCCAGTCTTGTTTTTGCTAACTGTATAGAGCTTCTGCATCTTTGGCTGCAAAGAATATAATCAGTGTGATTTTGGTGTTGACCATCTGGTGATGTTCATGTGTAGAGTCTTCTCTTGTGTTGTTGGAAGAGGGTGTTTGCTATGACCAGTGCGTTCTCTTGGCAAAACTCTATTAGCCTTTTCCCTGCTTCATTCTGTACTCCAAGGCCAAATTTGCCTGTTACTCCTGGTGTTTCTTGATTTCCTACTCTTGCATTCCAGTCCCCTGTAATGAAAAGGACATCTTTTTTGGGTATTAGTTCTAAAAGGTCTTGTAGGTCCTCATAGAACTGTTCAGCTTCTTCAGCGTTACTGGTTGGGGCATAGACTTGGATTACTGTGATATTGAATGGTTTGCCTTGGAAGCAGAGATCATTCTGTCATTTTTGAGATTGTATCCAAGTACTGCATTTCGGACTCTTCTGTTGACCATGATGGCCACTCCATTTCTTCTAAGGGATTCCTGCCCATAGTAGTCAATATAATGGTCATCTGAGTTAAATTCACCATTCCAGTCCATTTTAGTTCGCTGATTCCTAGAATGTTGACATTCACTCTTGCCATCTCCTGTTTGACCACTTCTAATTTGCCTTGATTCATGGACCTAACATTCCAGGTTCCTATGCAGTATTGCTCTTTACAGCATCAGACCTTGCTTCTATCACCAGTCACGTCCACAGCTGGGTATTGTTTTTGCTTTGGCTCCATCCCTTCATTCTTTCTGGAGTTATTTCTCCACTGATCTCCAGTAGCATATTGGGCACCTACTGACCTGGGGAGTTCCTCTTTCAGTATCTTATCGTTTTGCCCTTTCATACTGTTCAAGGGGTTCTCAAGGCAAGAATACTGAAGTGGTTTGCCTTTCCTTTCTCCAGTGGACCACATTCTGTCAGACCTCTTCACCATGACCCACCTGTCTTGGGTGGCCCCATGGGCATGGCTTAGTTGCATTGAGTTAGACAAGGCTGTGGTCCGTGTTTTCAGATTGACTAGTTTTCTGTGATTATGGTTTCAGTGTGTCTGCCCTCTGATGCCCTCTTGCAACACCTACTGTCTTACTTGGGTTTCTCTTACCTTGGACGTGAGGTATCTCTTCACGGTTGCTCCAGCAAAGCACAGCCACTGCTCCTTACCTTGGACGAGGTTGCCTCTCCTGACCTTGGATGTGGCATTGCTCCTCTCGGCCCTCCAGCACCCATGCAGCTGCCGCTCCTTGGACGTGGCGTTACTCCTCTCGGCTGCCGCCCCTGGCCCCGGGCGTGGGGTAGCTCCTCTTGGCTGCTCCTGCGCCGTCGCAGCCTGGCGCTCTCTGTTGTATACTTGAGCCTGCGTACCAGTTCTAGCATAGCTATTCCAGATGACATTACTGAACAGGGAGAACATTCTGGAAATTGGTGGAAGCGCTTGGTGGCAGGAGGGATAGCCAGCAGAGTTCCAAGGACGTGTGCGGCACCTTTTGACTGCTTGAAGGTCATGATGCAGGATTGCTGCTTCCTCAGTGCCAGGTGACATGGCCGTGGGTCAAGCCACCGGGCCTACTGGAGAAAGCTTGTTTGTCATGCCCACCACTGATTCGGCCCACACAACCCTCCCATGCTTTTCCCAGAGCATCAGCAGCAACTTCTGTGTCCATATGCTTCCCTCAAAAGATTCATAGTTTACAGTGAGGGAAAATGAGATTGCTGGATGGGTTTAAGCAGATGGTAAAAGAAGGAGGAATTCGTTCTCTTTGGTGAGGAAATGGTGTAAATGTTTTAAAAATTGCACCTGAGATGGCGCTCAAGGGACCTGTGAAAAAGACCAGACTGGCTGTAGGTAAAACTGGATGGTACTCAGGGATTATTGATTGTGGCAAGCAGCTTCTGAAGCGAGAAGGTGCTAGAGCCTTTTCCCAAGGTTATATACCTAATTTGCCAGGAATTATACCTTATGCACGCATAGATGTTTGTGTTTATGAGCATTTGAAGAATCGTTGGCTAGAACAACACGCAAGAGGCTCTCTAGACCCTGGAATAGTGATTTCCTGGGATGTAGTACTCTGTCTCATGCCTGTGGTCAGATGGCCAGCTTCCCTCTGAACCTAGATGTGTAGGTTATTGTTTTTTCAGTCATTTATTTCTTTGAATTTTTTTCAACCTTTCCCCTGCTCTTGGTATTCCCATTCCATTTAGGATGATATGTTAAATGGTGTTCAGTGTCTCTCTGAGGCTCTGTTCTTTTTTGTCCTCTTTCATCAGCATAATGTCTATTGATCTGTCTTCAGGTTTGCTGGTTTTTCTTTTGCTGGTTCCAATCTGTTGAAGCCTTCCGGGGACTTTTTCCTTTCTGTCATTGGGCTTTTCAACTCCAGAATTTTCATTTGGGTCTTTCTTTAAATTGCTGTTTCTTAATATTCTTTATTTGATGTACTGTTGTCATACCTTCCTTTATTTCTTTAGTGGGGCTTTTTTGTTAGATCTCCGAGTATAATTGTAATGCCTGCTTTGAAGTACTTATCTGGAATCCTGTATCTAGCTGTGCTCACAGGCAGTTTTTGCAGCCCACTTTTTTTCTGGTCTATGGATCCTACTTTCCTATTTTTTGCACATCATAATTTTTTTTTTTTTTTGACACTGGACATTTTTAGGTAATATATTTTAGTAACACTGGGTACTTCCTCACCTCAGGGCTTGTTTATTAATATTTGTCTATTTGCTTAATGACTGGCTGGATTATTTCAGTGAAATCTGTCCTCCTCACCCCCCTCAAGGTTAAGTCTCTGTTGGTGCTTCCTTGGGGATGGGGGTGCATGATTTGGGTGCACCCACAGTCATCCTGGGATGACTCCTCCGGTGACCACTACACTAATTACTGTCTAATTGTTTATCACAATGCCCTGGAACATACATTCTGCTACAAATTAATCCAACTGTGGATCCCTTGGAGAAACTTCCTGAGTTCAGTGTTTGAGATTTGTTCTGACCACAGGAAGGCTCCTCCTAGCTGTCACTTTCCTTGGTTCTCTTTAGCCAACTAGCCATAGATGCCTACAGCACAGGCTGCCTCTTCATGAAATCCAGATGCTCTCCATTCCCTTCACCCCAACCTCTGCTGTCTTTCAGAGGGCTCTTAGTTCCAACAACTCTGTGCTCTGCCGCAAATGAAGCTGATTTCCTTGGGAACAATTAGGAGCTATTTGTTTTGTGGGCCACTTTTCCTCCTGGCAGAATTTCTGAGCCAGGGCTCTGGAGGTGGGGTGGGGACAAAAGACAGGCTTCTGTCTGGGTGGCACCCCCACTTTAGGAGCTGAGCCCTAGTGAAGGAGAAGGGGCCCGTAGCCTTGGGTCTGCCTCACCAGCTGGAGGAAGGTCTGTGGGGACCCCAGTGTTCTCAGCACACTGAACTGAAGGTGGAGCCTTGGAGCCTGAGAAGGTCAGAGGTCATATCTCATTTGCTGTATCTGGTGTCTGTGTGTTTATATCATTTTATTTAAAATTGTGATTCTCATTGGACACAAAACAGTGAACCAGAGCTTGTAGATTTTTTTTAGCTTTTCTTTATGGAATAGCAAAGTGAAAGTTGCTCAGTTGTGTCTGACCCTTTGTGACCCCATGGATCATACAGTTCATTGAGTTCTTCAGGCCAGAATACTGGAGTGGGTAGCTGTTCCCTGCTCCAGGGGATCTTCCCAACCCAGGAATCAAACTGGAGTCTCCTTCATTGCAGGCGGATTCTTCACCATCTGAGCTACCAGGGACGCCTGGAATAAGCAAAGCTTCTTTCAAATAGAATATAAAGAAAATTAATGGAAAATCTAGGATTTGGAGTACGCTTTCATGGTTCTGTGTGTGTTGTGTGTTAGTCTCTCAGTTGTGTCCAGCGCTTTGCCACCCCATGGACTGTAGGCCCTCCAGGCTTCTCTGTCCATGGAATTCTCCAGGCAAGAATACTGGAGTGGGGGACTTCCCTGGTGGTCCAATGGCCAAGATTCTATGCTCAGTGCAGAGGTTTGGGGTTTGATTCCTGGTCAGGGAAATAGATCTCTCATACTTCAACCAAGACCCTTTGCAGTCAAATAAATAAATTAAAAAAAAAAAAAAAAGAATATGGAGTGGGTTGCCATTTCCTTCTCCAGGGGATCTTCCCAACACAGGAATCAAACCTGGGTCTCCTGCATTGCAGGCAGATTTTTTACCGTCTGAGCTATCAGGGGAGCCCTTTCATGGTTCTGGCTCACCAAAATTGTGTAATTGTGCTTATTGAGTGCTTTCTGGCCTAGATCTGATAGATAGAGTGCCTGATGAACTATGGAATGAGGTTCGTGACATTGTACAGGAGACAGGGATCAAGACCAGTCCCATAGAAAAGAAATGCAAAAAAGCAAAATGGCTGTCTGGGGAGGCCTTACAAATAGCTGTGAAAAGAAGAGAAGAGAAAAGCAAAGGAGAAAAGGGAAGATATAAACATCTGAATGCAGAGTTCCAAAGAATAGCAAGAAGAGATAAGAAAGCCTTCTTCAGCGATCAATGCAAAGAAATAGAGGAAAACAACAGAATGGGAAAGACTAGGGATCTCTTCAAGAAAATCAGAGATACCAAAGGAACATTTCATGCAAAGATGAGCTCGATAAAGGACAGAAATGGTATGGACCTAACAGAAGCAAAAGATATTACGAAGAGATGGCAAGAATACACAGAAGAACTGTACAAAAAAGATCTTCACGACCCAGATAATCACAATGGTGTGATCACTGACCTAGAGCCAGACATCCTAGAATGTGAAGTCAAGTAGGCCTTAGAAAGCATCACTACCAACAAAGCTAGTGGAGGTGATGGAATTCCAGTTGAGCTATTCCGAATCCTGAAAGATGATGCTGTGAAAGTGCTGCACTCAATATGCCAGCAAATTTGGAAAACTCAGCAGTGGCCACAGGACTGGAAAAGGTCAGTTTGCATTCCAATCCCAAAGAAAGGCAATGCCAAAGAATGCTCAAACTATTGCACAATTGCACTCATCTCACATGCTAGTAAAGTAATGCTCAAAATTCTCCAAGCCAGGCTTAAGCAATATGTGAACTGTGAACTTCCAGATGTTCAAGCTGGTTTTAGAAAAGGCAGAGGAACCAGAGATCAAATTGCCAGCATCCGCTGGGTCATGGAAAAAGCAAGAGAGTTCCAGAAAAACATCTATTTCTGCTTTATTGACTATGCCAAAGCCTTTGACTGTGTGGATCACAATACACTGTGGAAAATTCTGAAAGAGATGGGAATACCAGACCACCTGATCTGCCTCTTGAGAAATTTGTATGCAGGTCAGGAAGCAACAGTTAGAACTGGACATGGAAGAACAGACTGGTTCCAAATAGGAAAAGGAGTACGTCAAGGCTGTATATTATCACCCTGTTTATTTAACTTCTATGCAGAGTACATCATGAAAAACGCTGGACTGGAAGAAACACAAACAGGAATCAGAATTGCCGGGAGAAATATCAATCACCTCAGATATGCAGATGACACCACCCTTGTGGCAGAAAGTGAAGAGGAACTCAAAAGCCTCTTGATGAAAGTGAAAGTGGAGAGTGAAAAAGCTGGCCTAAAGCTCAACATTCAGAAAACGAAGATCATGGCATCCAGTCCCACCACTTCACGGGAAATAGATGGGGAAACAGTGGAAACAGTGTCAGACTTTATTTTTCTGGGCTCCAAAATCACTACAGATGGTGACTGCAGCCATGAAATTAAAAGACGCTTGCTCCTTGGAAGAAAAGTTATGACCAACCTAGATAGCATATTCAAAAGCAGAGACATTACTTTGCCAACAAAGGTTCATCTAGTCAAGGCTATGGTTTTTCCTGTGGTCATGTATGGATGTGAGAGTTGGACTGTGAAGAAAGCTGAGCGCCAAAGAATTGATGCTTTTGAACTGTTGGTGTTGGAGAAGACTCTTGAGAGTCCCTTGGACTGCAAGGAGATCCAACCTGTCCATTCTGAAGGAGATCAGCCCTGGGATTTCTTTGGAAGGAATGATGCTAAAGCTGAAACTCCAGTACTTTGGCCACCTCATGTGCAGAGTTGACTCATTGGAAAAGACTCTGATGCTGGGAGGGATTGGGGGCAGGAGAAGGGGATGACAGAGGATGAGATGGCTGGATGGCATCACTGACTCGATGGACATGAGTCTGGGTGAACTCCGGGAGTTGGTGATGGACAGGGAGGCCTGGCGTGCTGCAATTCATGGGGTCGCAAAGAGTCGGACATGACCGAGCGACTGATCTGATCTGATCTGATCTGTGTATCAGGCATGGTTAGAAGTTTGGGTGACTTTAGTGAGTATATCAAAAATATTCCTGCTGTAGTGTAAGGGAGGAGAGGTGGTTGTTCAGTAGTTCAGTCATTTCCGACTCTTTGTAAACCCTTGGACTGGGAGGAGAGGGAAGACAGCTAAAAAAAATAATAATAATAAACAATAAGCTAAAGAATAATGTGTTTTTTAAACTTTCTTATTCTGAAATTTAGACTTTTCCAAAAATTTACACAGTAGTATGCAGAGTTCCCTTATGCCCTGTAATGTGAACAGCTTACATAAACACAGAGTACAATTTCCTAAGCCAAAAAATTCACTTTGATACAAGACTGTTAACTAATTTACAAAGCTCATTGTGCTGTCACCAGTTTTTTCCCATTAACGTCCTTCTTCTGTTCTGAGACTAGGACCCCACACTGCATTTACTTGTCATCTTCCTAGAAGCCTCCTCCTTCATGGAAAATTTCCTTATTTTGTTCTCAGCATTTTTACAGTGATTTGGTCAGTTACCTTGTAGAATGTTCCTTATAAGGAACTCGTCTGATTATTCCTCACGGTTAGACCGAGGTAACGCGTTTTTGGTGAGAATACCAGAGAAATGACATTGTGTTCTCCTTAGTGCCTTATCGGAGAAGGCAATGGCACCCCACTCCAGTACTCTTTCCTGGAAAATCCCATGGACGGAGGAGCCTGGAAGGCTGCAGTCCGTGTGGTCGCTGAGGGTCGGGGACACGACTGAGCGACCTCACTTTCGCTTTTCACTTTCATGCATTGGAGAAGGAAATGGCAACCCACTCCAGGGTTCTTGCCTGGAGAATCCCAGGGACGGGGGAGCCTGGTGGGCTGCCGTCTAGGGGGTTGCACAGAGTCGGACACGACTGAATCGACTTAGCAGCAGCAGCAGCAGTAGTGCCTTACATCAAGGGCTGCCTGAAGTTGACAGGTCTTGTGTTAACCCTGCTCACGTGGCTCAAGTGCCATCTGCCAAGCTTCTCCCCTGAAAAGCTGCTGTTCTTTTCTTTGTAATTAATACGTATTTTGTGAAAGAGTCTTTAAAACCAAGCAGACGTCCTGTTTCTCATCGTACGTTTGCTCAGAGCTAAACAAGTATTGATGGTTTTTGTCGGCGACAGTCACGGCTGTGCTCTCTGCCAAATATGATTTTCTGTTTCCATCGCTCCTTCTGTGTTTATTAACTGGAACTTGACTGAAAGGAAGAGATGTCTATTCTCTCTCATTTATTTATTTCTTGTTATATGAGTGTGAACTCATGAGTATGTATTTTGTCCTATGGGTTATAACCCTCAACAGTCGTTAATTATTTTATCGTTAGATTGTCCAGAGGTGGCCATTGGGATCTCTTTGAGTTGGCTTCTGTGACTTAAGCATTGCTTCAGTTTCAAATTTGTTGAGGTGAAATTCACATAACAAAATTAACCTTATTAAGTGAATAATTTAGTACATTCAAAATGTGCAACCACCATCTTTAGTCTCCATTCATTTTCTTGAGCAATTTTTAATATTCTATTCCCATAATATGGTCCAGGATCACCTTGTATTTTCTCTGCCCCAGCCCTGGAAGTCGTCATTTCTTCAAGGAACCTCTAGTTTCTTGAGGAATGGAGTCTTGGTGGACTCATTCCTTTGTGGTACCAGCACTTCTTGTTCCTCTTAGTGGACAGTGTAAGGCTCTCTCTACATGCGTGTGTGCGTGCTAGGTTGCTTCAGTAGGGTCCAGCTGTTCGTGAGCCCATGGACTGTAGCCTGCCAGGTTCCTCTGCCCATGAGATTCTCCAGGCAAGAATACTGGAGTAGGATGCTATGCCCTCCTCCAGGGGATCTTCCTGACCCAGGGATCGAACCTGAGTCTCCTGTGGCTCCTGCATTGCAGGCGTATTCTTTACCACTGAGCCACCAGGGAAACCTATATATGTATATAGAGAGAGGATATATATATATATGGAACCACCAGGAGTTCATGCTGGTCCCTCTGACTTTAATCCAGTGCTATAGTATTCATTCTTGTCTCCACATTTCCCTGTATCCATAAAAAACATGGCTGTTAATATCCCAATATAGTAATTATTAGCTAAATCTCAGGGTGTGTGTAGTTTCAAGGACTTCCCCGGTAGATCAGCTGGTAAAGAATCTGCCCGCAATGCAGGGGACCCCAGTTCAATTCCTGGGTTGGGAAGATCTGCTGGAGAAGGGATAGGCTACGAATTCCAGTATTCTTGATTTCCCCCGGTGGCTCAGACGGTAAAGAATCTGCCAGCAGTACAGGAGACCTGGGTTGGGAAGATCCCCTGGAGAAAGAAACAGCTACCCGCTTCAGTATTCTGGCCCGGAGAATTTCATGAACAGAGGAAACTGGCGGTCTACAGTCCATGAGGTCGCAAAGGGTCAGACACAATTGAGCATCTTACACTTTCTTTTTTCTTAGTAGAGTTTCAGAGTTGCTAACCCATACCCAAGTGAAAAGTAACATTATTTGTACGTGGTTCTTTTTGTATTTACTTTCACAGTTATATAGTCAAATATTTTGCAGAGTTCCTTATTCCTTGTTTTAGTCATTTCCTCTTCGGTGTGGTTATACTGTTTATTTATAACACACATAGGTCCATTTATTACTGTGAATATTCTATTTTGGATTTCCCCCATATCCTGTGTAATTGCAGTCATGTACATTTTGGATATGTGAAACATTTTCTTGGTTCTGAGACTCACCAGTTGAGGAAAAAAATGTGTCCTGAGAGAAATGTTCTCATTCCCTCTGCCCCATTTCCATCCTTTCCTTTTTTCTCCAGTGCTCCCACCTGTCCTTTGCAGGTAAATAATCTCATTATTTTCTGGCTTTTTCCTTCCTGTATTTCTTGGGGTACCCAGGAGCAGATACACAGACATTTTCCACATCCTTTGCTTTCTTCCATGAGGGATAACACACCATAGATAACGCTTGGTTTTTCACTTAGCAGTGTATGCTGGAAACCATTCCCTGTCACTTCATTTCATAGAAATAATCTTCATTGCTTTTTTTTTTTTTAAACAATTTCATAATACTCCATTGTGTGGATGAACCATAGTTTTCCAGCTACCCTCCTCTCCAGGGACATGTGCATATGGTTTTATACATCTCCCATCCATGCAGTGTGTGTGTGTGTGTGTGTGTGCATGTTTTCTGCCAGGCATTGTGCAGAGCCTTGAATAGTGGAAATCTAGCTTATAGAGGCTTTTATTTGTTGGTTTAATTTTAGCCTTAATTTTTTATCCAGATCATGGGAAATCAAGATCTTAATTTTTTGGAAGAAAACTGGAGTTGTCATCTCTGTTGTAAACATGAAAGTCTGAGGGTAGAATAGTTTTGATTAACATTTAGATTTAAATACCTTATTCAGGCAGGAAAATTTTTTTTTTTTTTTTTTGCTGAAGTATTTTTTGTTTGCCTATCTAACTTAATATTTAGTTTTCAAAACCAGAAGACAGAAGATAGGCCAGTTTTTTAGAGGCTCTATTCCATACTTTTTCAACAGGAACCTGAAGGGTGACTTAACACATTATTGACCGGAGACTTATCATAGCCACAGGCATTAATTTCTGCAAAATCCCCCAGTCAATAACGTGTTAAAGCAAATTGCAATCATTGTTCATTTTTTAAAGTTTATGTCTGCAGTTTAAAAAGTAATAAATAATCACATGAGACATTTTACTTTCTCCCCAATTGAGATGACTAGATATTTTCTAGCCATGAGGAAGCAGAAGTGGCATGTGTATCCCATCTTCATTTCAGCAGATTTCAGTATTTATTGTCTTCAGAGCAGTTTCCTGTCAAATAGGAGTTCGATAACAGGAGGATTGGATTCCCTGCAGTAGTGGAAGGTGGATGTTGGGTTGAACCAAGGTGTGTGCTGGTGGCAGAGAGGCCTTGGATGGCAGTAGCATTTGACCTGCTGGATCAGAGGCCCAGATGCATAAAGGATGGAAGGCAAGCAGGAAGAGATGGAGGGAGTAGGAGAGTGGGGACTGGAAGCTTCTGACAGACCAGAAGCAGAGATGGTAAGAGCTGGTGCAGTAGCAGGAAAGGTGATGAGAGATCTGAAGGGCCGGGAAGGAGTTCATGATGAAGAGTATCATGGTTCTATTACTTTCTCTAAATCTTACTTCCAGTAAAATATCCTATTCCTTTAGTGTGCTTGTGCTCAGTCACTTCAGTCGTGTCCGACTCTACGATCCCATGGACTGTAGCCCTCGGGGCTCCCCTGTCCATGGGATTCCCAGGCAAGAATACTGGAGTGGGTTGCCATTTCCTTTTCCAGGGGATCTTCCTGACCCAGGGATTGAACTTGCGTTTCTTACACTGGCGGGTCTGCTTGCCTCTCTGAGGATGCTTTATTTACACCCGAGATGCTTATGAGCCTCTTGGGTATTTTTTGCAATGAAATATACTTTGTTAGGTTAATAAGGCCTTTTAAGCACCCTTTGTTCATGGTGTTAGTTTTTTCCATGCTGGTATTTTCCCTAGGATTCTTGATTGTCCTCCTGGTAGACATGTTGTAAACTTAAGCATGTTTTATTAGCATCTTCTGATTATAAGGCCAGCTAGAGTTTTTTCCTCTGAGATGAGGGAATCTAGTCTAGAAGTGTGATCATTTTAGGGCAAATCATTCTTCTTTTAATTTTTTGTATGACCATTGTTCTGATCATCCCTTCCCCTCTCCCACTCTTGTTACACTTCTTAACATTGATTGAAGACTCTTGGGCTTGCACAGAATCTCCCCCTGCTGCATTTCTTGGTATACACAGCTAGATACAAAATTATATACATACTTTATAAGGAGATATGCTTTATTAGAAACAGCATATACTCAGTTTTATTGACAGTCTCCTTATTTACATTAACAAAAAATTAACCGTATATTCTTTACCTCTTTTATCATCATATCAACCTTTTTCTGAAGATTTTTCTTTTTTAGTACTATTTACAAAATGAGTTTACATCTACTTAATATTTTTTTTTCCTTCTACTGTCACAATTTGTCTACTGAAGGTCCTTTTAAAAAGGCTGTTGCCTTAAAATTTGCCTGGTGGTCCAGTGGTTAAGACTTGGCCTCCTAGTTCAGGGGGTGTGAGTTTGATCTGTGGTCAGGAAACTATGATCCCACATGCCATGCAGCATGGCCAAAAGATTAAAAAAAAAAAAAGGAGAAGAGAAGAAGCTGATGTCTTTATCTCATAAAAACTCTCTCTGACAACTTTGGAAGCATGCTTGCTTTCTTAATCCAATTTCAATGCTTGCAGACAATCCTAATATTTTTCTGAAATAGAAAGTGTGGAATAAGTTGTGCCTTAAGAGTGCTACTTCCTTTCAGGAGGGATCATATTAAAGACCAATATTGGGTCTTAGGATTTCATGAAGAAATGGCAACCCACTCCAGTATTCTTGCCTGGAAAATCCATGGACTGGGGAGCCTGTCAGGGTACAGGCTACTCCCTGTACGGATGAAGAAAAGTGTTGCTGTTGTTCTTAGGAGATGGTCATTGGTTGGTTTTTCCAGTTTAACCCATCGTGGTGCTGTCCTCTGCTTTCTTTATGAGGTTTTCTTGATCTCTAAGACTTTGTTCTATGTTCATGAACTCCAGCTCTTGAAAGAGGCGTTCTGATAGGACTGGAGTTTTGTAGGGCAACCAGGCCGCCTGGGACTTGTTACTTAAAGGAGAGTGTGAAAAGTCATGTGTGGGGTAGGAAAAATGTGTGTGCGCTCAATCACTTCAGTCCTGCCTGGCTCTCCTGTGGCCCCATGGACTGGAGCCTGCCGAGCTCCTCTGCCTCTCTCGTGCCTCCTGCATTGGCAGGTGGGTTCTTTACCACTGTGCCACCTGGGAACCCCCCTGGGAGAAGTTTGCGTCCTGTCAATAGTTCATCTCTTTCCTCACCTGGTGGTTACTCGAATTTACTTCTTTGTTAATCCTGGGCATCTTCAGTGTAAAGAAACTTCTGTTGATGCCTTGATAAACTTAGAGAAAAGTTTCTTCACAAATCCTGTGTCTGAGTTATGGAAAAAGAGCCTAAATGTTCCAGGAAATATGATATCCCTAAACTGCATGTCTGGTGGCTTACAGCCATGATAGAGTTTTCCCTGGTACCTTATGGTTGATTAATTAAGCCAGTGGAGGTTAAGTTTAAAAACCTGACCTTCAAGATTTGAAAGTAAACTTTACAACAAGATTTGTTGTAAAGTTTTTTTTTATTGTTGCCTCTCATAATTTGAATTTATCTCGGATTGTCTCATAACTGCACCATTCCTCCAGATCTTTTATCCGTTCCTATTTTTCCCTCTTTAATCAGTGGGCTTCCCTGATGGCTTAAATGGTAAAGAATCCACCTGCAGTGCAGGAGACCTGGGTTCAGTTCCTGGGTCAGGAAGATCCCCTAGAGAAGGTAATGGCTACCCACTCCAGTATTCTTGCCTGGAGAATCCCATGGACCGGACAGCCTGTGGGCTGCAGTCCATGGGGTTGCAAAGAGTAGGACATGACTGAGCAACTAACACAAACCCAAGGTTCTGTTAATTTATAAGCAGTTTGCAGAGAGATAATAATACTGATTAGACCTCTGTTACTGCTATTTCCTGGGCTTTCCAGGTGGCTCAGTGATAAAGAATCTACCTGCAATGCAGGAGATATGGGTCTGATCTCTGGGTTGGGAAGATCCCCTGGAGAAGGAAATGGCAACCTACTTCTCTAGTCTTGCCTGGAAACTCCCATGGACAGAGGAACCTGGTGGGCTACAGTCCCTGGGGTCGCAAAAGAGTCAGACGTTACTTAATAGCTAAACAACAATTGCTATTTACTGCTGCTGTTTCAGGAGAAATAAGCCTGTAGTTTCAAAATTGAAGATAAGCATAGAATTGGCATTTGGGAATGGTAAAGAATGCCATTTGATGGTCTCATTCAATCCTCACCACAGCTCTAGGGAGATAAGGGAGTATGAAATCCATGTTTGACGTGAAGACACTCGGGCAGTTAGTAAATTACTTCGTCCCATACTGTTATGTGATCGGAGAATGATAGAATCTGAGTACAGGTGGATCTGATGCCGTGGCTCGTACCACCTGAAGCCGACTGCCCACTGCCGCAGAGAACGGTCTCCACAGAGGAGCTTCTGGAAGTCCCGTTTTGTTGGTCACCGAACATGGCTTCTTTCACGTGGTTTTTCTAAAATAATACGTTCTTTGATAGTATTTAATCATGTTCTAGCCCTGTTCATTTATGTTGTGATTTTCTTTTAGAGTATGATATTTCGATTTTAAGAAATTTAGAAAAAACTCAAGTTTAATTTGATTGTTTTTCAGCTAAAAAGTCGGTTCACTCTGCCTTTACTTAAAGGGTACTTAGGTCATGCAGGTAATCTGTTGCAAATTCCCTTCGAATTGAAGTGTCTATGTTATTGGTTGCTGAAGAAGTATGTGTTCATTTGACTGATGATGGTGAGATTTTATTTTGGCACATTAAAGTCTTCCTAGCAACATGTTGTCATAGTTTAGGATGGTTATAACCTTTTATTTTCCCCCAGATATAATTATACAGAATCTTAAACTTTCAGAGTTTAGGTTTATTGGTCTGATGCAGGGGACACATAAATCTGGGGAATTTTGATCAAAATAAAACACATAGTCAATGTGTTTTATCAAACATCAAATTTAGTATCTTTCCTTTTATTAGGGACCTAAAAAGCAGGCTATTTCAGTTGTGCTAGCCTGAAAGGACCTTGACATTGAGTAAATCACCAAGGAGAATGTCCTAGACTTGACTTACATAGTTTGGTTTATAACAGAGTTGATTAAGGTGAACCTGAGGCTGCTGGCAAAAAGATTTATAGGTATTTAGAAAATGTAAGTTTGCAGTGTGGAACTTGTTACTTTGAAACCATTTTCGGGGAGTGAGTTATAATGAAGGTCAGGTGTATCATGGAATGTGTGAAATTTTTGACTTGTAACAAATGTTTAAATATTTGGATTAACAGAAGGTCCAGAAAGAACTCTGGAGATGACAGATGACCAGCCTTCCTCTGGCAGAGTAGGACTTGATTCCTTTTTAGAAGTGAAAGGCAAGGTGAATGTGGAGAATATTTAAAAGTGTTACGAAGCTGTTGATAGTATTTTCTTTTCCTGAGGAACGATGGCGGTATTATCATTGGTAAAAACAAGAGCCTGGAGCCTTTGGTTCTCTTAGAGCTTGCTCTTGGATTTTGGAAAAGTCACGTTACCTTTCCGGCTTTGTTTGGGGTTTGAGTTTTTGTTTTTCTTTTTGCCTTTCATTTTCCTGTTAACGTCATGGAGGAATTCTGAAGACCGGGTGAAGTGCTTGAAGGTAAAATGTAAGCAAACAGGTTTTTTGGGTTTTTTCCCCCCTCCAAGGACAAAAAAGGTGGATCCTGTCAATTATGGAACTTGCCATTTGGGGACATGTTAATTGAGTAGTTTCAGAGCATGAATATTTATAAAAAGAAGCAGTGACTTCTGGCAGCCAGCAAAAATGAACTAGGATTAAGTCTAGACAGTGAGCCTCTTACAGGACAGTGACCATGTCCCCACCCTACCTGACCCCATTTTGAAAATTTCAGAGTATAGAGAAAAAATATAATGAATGACACAGAAGTATTCCCCCCCACCCCCAGATTTCCGTACTTACTTCCAGTCTTCTAACTGTTACTAAGTGAAGCGTGGCATGCGTCTCTGACCTCTTTCACGCATTTTCTGCCTCTGCCCCCGCCTTGACCCTGGCAGACTATGTCATGTCTGTGTGCCCTTCTAGTCCAGTGTTTATATGTTAATTTATGCATGCTAATGCCCATAAATTATATGTATGTATAGACATAACCTTTTTGTGTTTTATAACATTTACACAAATTGTATAGTGATCTGTGTAACAGTGCTACGCAAGTATTATTCTACAGGTATAGTAACATCTCGTCTTTTTTTTTTCAGTCACATCATTTCAGTGTTTCTGAGGTCCGTAAACACCTGGAGCCCCTACTCCGTCATTTTTGCAGATGTTACTCTGCAGTCATCTTTTACACTGTTCTGTGCTTATAAGATTGGTCCCAGTTCTTCTGAACTAGCTGTATAACATTTTCATCCTTGTTCATTCAACAGCTTGCCTTGACTCTTTTGTCCCTGTATACATGGTAGTTAACGTTTAGCACGTGATAACAAAACCTCTTGAATTATTAGTTTTATTGACGTCTTCAACATACATATTGTAGTCCTCATTTCAGTGTTTGTGCACACTTTATTCTTGGTATTGAGTCATAGGAGTTTTATGGCTAGTTGATCTTCATTAAGGAGGTCAGAGTGTTCCAAGATTACATATCAGTTGTTCAGCTGTAGATAATATTTTTAATGGGCATCATTTATTTCCTCAACAGTTAGGATGATCATATAATTTATTGTCCAAACTGATGAACTAGAGAGTAATTATTATTACTATTAACAGTTAGCCTGGGATAAGAGTTGCAACCCACCCCAGTATTCTTGCCTGGAGAAACCCGTGGACAGAGGAGCCTGGTGGGCTACAGTCCATAGGGTCACAGAGAGTCAGACAGGACTGAAGCGCCTGAGCACACACAAAGAAAATGGCCATGTTCGAGCAAAACAGGGAAACCGATTTGCTCGTGATGGGAAGTGAAGTTCTCAGTGGTTCTCAGAATCACTGTGAACCTGTGTACCTGAGAGAGAGTGTGATCCAGTGCACTCATTAAACACTGCATGGAACCAACCCAGGGTTGCAGTTAATTCCTAAATAAGGAAATACAACCAGCAAGAAGGGGAAATTGTTCCCTGGGTGGTGGCAAGCTTGTGCTGACGCAGTCATGAAAGGAAGTTACTTTTTAGTGTGTTGATTGCAATTTAGAAGGTTAATCAACTCTCTTCTCAAGGGAAATAAGCTGTACTCTTTCTCACCTGATTGATAAAAAGAGTAAAGATCACTGGAGTTTCCCTATCAGAAAACTCAAGATAAAGGTAAGGTAGAAATAGAACACTGCAGATGCCCTCGTCACCCTCTGTAAGGGACGTTTCTTCCTGCTTGTGAACTATGCCTCTTGTGTTCTTTTGATACACTGGCCAGAAGTTAATGTGCAAACTATCGCTGAGTAATTGAACAGTGCACCCATGAGTGTTACAGCTTTCCCTGCTTGGTGATGAATTCAATCTTGAAGGCGATGTACTAACCCCAGTTATAGGATAATGGTGGTTTATTGCCACAGTGCTCTTTGGTTTGAAACTAGCTTTCTTCAGATTGCTTGTTTTTGTCTCTGTAGCTCAGTTAATTTATTATTCACCTCGTGCTTGTTGAATGTGGACAAGGCGATGTTTCACCAGGTACTGGCAGTGTGGTGGTCAACATCCTTGCTACCATAGTGCCCGTGGATAATCGAGATGCTCAGTGGGGAGAGGTTGCACAGTCATAGCTGAGCAGCTGACCAGACTCGATGACTTAATGCTGGCAGTGAAACACGCGAATGGGGTGGACAGTGACAGGTGGGCCCGAGGGCCACCTGTTTACATGCAGGTGGTCAGACAAGGCCTCTCCGAGGAGGTGAATCAAGGCCTGAGTGATAAGAGGCCAGGGAAGCAGGCGGAGGGGAGTCCCAGCAGGAGAATCAGGATGTGTACAAGTCAACAACGAGCTTGGCGTGTTGAAAGACCATCAGGGAAAGTGAGCCCAGGTGAGGCGCAGTGCGAGGATGGGGGCGTCGGGAGGAGGGTAGAGATGCCATTGTGAGTTCTGTGATAAACGCGAGGTGCTTAGGCCAGAGATAGAAATTTGGGTGTTACTGGCAGCTGCATGGTGTGGCCAAAAAGAAAAAAAAATTTTTCTGTATAGATACCAAGAGAGATGAGTTGGGAAAGTGAGACTGACACATATATGCTATCAATACCATGTATAAAACAGATAACTAGTGAGGACCTACCAGGGAACTCTACTCAGTGCTCTGTGGTGACCTGAAAGGGAAGGAAATCCATGGAAGAGGGGATAGATGTGTGTATTCATGTAGGACTTCCCAGGTAGCACTAGAACCCACCTGCCAATGCAGGAGACACCAGAGACACAGATTCGATCCCTGGGTTGGGCAGATCCCCTGGAGGAGGAAATGGCAACCCACTCCAGTATTCCCTGCCTGGAGAATCCCATGGACGGAGGAGCCTACAGACAGAGGCAGGCTGCAGTCCGTGGGGTTGCAAAGGGTTGGACACGACTGAAGCGGCTTAGCACACACATGTATACCTATGGCTGGCTCACTTTTCTGTACAGCAGAAACTAACAAGACATTGTAAAGCAAGTATGTTATGTGTGTGAAGCCATTTCAGTCGTGTCCAACTCTTTGCAACCCCATGGACTGCGGCCCAGCAGGTGCCTCTGTCTGTGTGATTCTCCAGGCAAGAATACTGGAGTGGGGTGCCATTTCCTCCTCCAGGGGATCTTCCCAACCTGTGTCTCTGGAGTCTCCTGCATTTGCAAGTGAGTTCAAGCGCCACCTGGGAAGCCCTGTACACCCATACGCCTATTAAAAACAAAAACACCAAAACCAAACAATCAACTATACTCCTATACAAAAACTAAAAACAAAGAAGTGTGAGTGTTATTGGCATATAGACAAACTGAGTGTCCTGGGGATGGACGAGAAAAGTGAGAGGGTTGAGTCCTGGCACACTCCATCACTGAGGTCAAGGGGAGCAGGAAAAACGGAGAAGCAGGCAGAATGTTAGGGGTTGTGGCGTGAAAGGTTGCCTTCAGGGGAGCAATTTCAGGTGGAGAGAAGTCATCAGCCACTTGGAATGCTACTGAGAGGTTGTGTAAGATGAGGACAGACCCGTTTTGTGTGCAGTTTTGAGTTTCTCATCCTGACATGTCAGAGGTCTCCAGGATCTGTTCATCTTCATCTTCCATCCTGAGTACTTGATATTAACCCTGGCTTGTTGACCTTCTTTACTCCTGTGAATGTCCCTCCCCTAGCCCCCTTTGCCACAGCCGTATCTGCCCCGTAGGTTCTGGCTGCAGTGACTCAGCAGTCCCATAATCTCGGGCTGCCCACCCTCGTGGCACCTTCCAGCCGGTATGTCACCGCGTGGCCTGATCTTAGAAGTTGGTGCACAGATGCGCTCAGCCTCCCAGCAGCGCCTCCCAGGGCGTGGCCTTGCTGACCCTCCTCATGCCCCTCTTCTCCACGGGCTCTGCTCCTGAGTTCTGCCATCTCATGACTTCCTCAGGGTTTCGTTTCTTCTCATCCTCCTGTACTGCAGAGTGGCTCTTCCAGTCGTGGTTTCTAGGTCCTTCAGTGACAGTGGTATTATTGCTGCACGTTTGTGTGTTGTGTGCTTTCAAATTAAGTCAAAATTTTTATTAAAGTAAAATATGCCCATAGTTTAAAATTTTTTTTGATAACTCTGAAAGGTGATATTGGAAGACTAACATCCAGTTTCATTCCTTTTTAGTCTCTTAGTTTCCTAAATCTCCTAAATCTTAAAAGAACCTATTATATGTTCAGTTCTTTTGGCAGTTCCATATTTATAAATTATATGTGTGTGTGTATACTACTTTCTTAATTTTTTAAGACATCTTTTAGATATCATCTGCTGCTAAGTCACTTGAGTCGTGTCCGAGTCTGTGCGACCCCATAGTCGGCAGTCTACTAGGCTCCCCCGTCCCTGGGATTCTCCAGGCAAGAACACTGGAGTGGGTTGCCGTTTCCTTCTCCAGTGCATGAAAGTTAAAAGTGAAGTCACTCAGTCGTGTCCGACTCTGTGCAACCCTGTAGATGGCAGCCTACCAGGCTCCTCTGTCCCTGGGATTCTCCAGGCAAGAACACTAAAGTGGGGTGCCATTTCCTTCTCCAGTGCATGAAAGGGAAGAGTGAAAGTGAAGTCACTCAGTCGTGTCTACTCTTAGCGACCCCATGGACTGAAACCCACCAGGCTCCTACGCCCATGGGATTCTCCAGGCAAGAGTACTGGAGTGGGGTGCCATTGCCTTCTCCTAGATACCATCTATGGACTTCCTATTATAGATGAAAATTTAGCTCTGATTTCCTCTTTCCTTCTCATTCTTCCAGTGTAATCACATCACAGTTTTCAGCTAAATTGTGACACCATATTTACATTGTTGAGACTGAATAAATATACCTTCTGAGCCACTATTGTCTGTGTACCTTTCCTTCAGTGTACAGCTTTTTGTTTCCCCGATATTAAACAGTTTTTATTCTGGTTTCATTTTCTGCGTGCCTGTTTTATTCCAGTTGGTTCTCTGGGCCATATGTCTGTCAGTAGTTCTCTCCAAATCTTTTCGCATACCAGATAACTCACCAGTTTTATTTTCTTCCCAGTTACTTCCTTCCTGAGACTCCCTGTCCTTCTCCAATCTGGACGGTCACACGCCAGGCCTCTGCAGAGCTGTCTTTTGGCTTTGCAGTCACAGTTATCTCTTTGTCTCCCTCTTGGGAAGGGCTTCCCTTTTGGCTCAGTAGTAAAGAGTCTGCCTGCTGTCCAGGAGACCTGGGTTCAATCCCTGGGTCGGGAAGATCCCCGGGAGAAGGAAATGGTAACCTGCTCCAGGATTCTTGCCTGGAGAATTCCATGGACAGAAGAGCCTGGTGGGCTATAGTCTGCAGGGTTGCAAAAGGGTTGGACATGACTGAGGGACTAAAGCATCACCAGCTCCACCCTCTGGGGAGTGTTTTCCAGATTGTGAGTGTTTCTTTTTCTTGGCTTTTTTCCTTTGCATGTTCTCCAGCAGCTTCCTGAATAGGTCCGTGTTTGAATATTTTAAAATCCTAGTTTCATACTTCATTGATGACTGGGTAAAGAGTTTTAAGTTGAAAATTTTGTTTTTTCTGAATTAAAAGAAAAATGCTCTTACTATCTTCTAGCAGCCAGTAAGGCTATGGAGTCCTATATTCTTGGTATATTACCTATTGCCTTTATCCCTTTAGAAACCTTTAAAATGTATTTTATCTTTCTTTTTCTCTTTCTTCATTCCCCTCTCCCCCAACTCTCCCTTTTTCTGTGTTGTACTGGTTAGACAATCCAGTGCGACATTGAATAAAACTGGCATGTTCCCATTAAATATGATGTGAATTATAGTTTTTTAAAATCACAAGTGTTGGATTTTTAAAAAATATTTTATTTTTCTGTGCCGGATCTTAGTTGCAACATGCAGGGTCTTTAGTTGCAGCATGCAAAGTCTTTACTCTCAGCTGTGGCAAGTTGGATCCAGTTCCCCAACCAGGGATTGAACCCCCAGCTTCCCTGATTTGGGAGTGTGGGAGTCTTAGCCACTGGGCCACAAGGGAAGTACCGATTGTTAAGTTTTGTCAATTGCTTTTTAATGCATCTATTGAAAATCATGTTCTTTTATCTTTTATTCTATTAATGTGCTGTATTAATTGATTTATGATATTGAACCAACCGTGCATTCATTACCATCTGAGCCTGGTTTTTTTTCCTGTGGGAGGATTTTTACCAAAGAACTACCTTCTGGCTTTATTGATTTTTCTTTGTAGATTAAGTTGGGGAGAACAGACATCTTACTGTATAGATTAAATTTGGAAGAACTGATATCAAGAAATATCAATTTAGATCTCCTTTGATTTCTTTCAGCAAAGTTTTGTAGTTCTCTGGGTAGAGACCATGGACATAATTTGTTAGATTTATTTATTTTGGGGACTGCTAATGTACATGGTACTGTGTTTTGAATTTCAAAATCCAATTGTTGATGGTCTGTAAGAATGCAGTTGGTTTTTGTATATTAGCCTTGTATCCTGAAACCTTGCTATAACTGCTTATTATTTCCAGGAGTTTTTTTGTTGATGTTTGCGATTTTCTACATAGACAGTTGTCATCTGCAAACAAAGCCACTTTTCCTTCTTTCTTCTCAATTTGTACAATTACCTTTATTTATTTAAAAAAATACTCATTTCTGTGTATTTGACTGTGCCAAGTCTCAGCTGCAGTGTGTGAGGTCTTGGAGCTTAGTTGTAGCATGCGATCTCTTAGCTGTGACATGCAGGATCTAGTTCCCTGAATAGAGACTGAACCCAGGCTCCCTGCATTGGGAGCGTGGAGTCTTGGCCACTGGACCACCAGAGAAGTCCTTGTATATGTGCTTTTAATTTCCTTTTCCTGTTTTATTCCAATATGATATTGAGTAGGAGTCGTGAGAGCAGACATCCTCCCCTTTTTCCTGATCATAGGGGTAAAGCGTCTAGTTGATCACTGAACATTCAGTGCAGTGTTAGCTGTAGAATTTTTGTAGATGTTCTTTCTCAAGTTGAGGAAGTCCCCGTGTTCCTTAGTTTGTGGGACAGCCATTGATTTTTCCACATATTTTCTCTCTTCATCTGGGTGTACTTGGTGATATCTCATATTATAAGGCTTTCTTTAGTTTTCTTTAATCTTTTTTTCCTCTCTGTTCTTCAGATTGGTTAATTTCTCCTGCTCTAGCTTCAAATTCACTCATTCTTTTGCCACCAGACATCTGCTGTTGAGGCCCTACCACGAATTTTTCATCTTAGTTACTGTTCAACTCCAGAATTTCCATTTTGTTCTATAATTTCTTCCTCTCTGTTTTCTCTATTCATAGCATCAATTTCATCACACTTCCCTTTAATCCTTCAGATGTGGTTTTGTTCAGTTCTTTGATGGTAGCGGTTTTGAAATCTTCATCTGCTAAATCCAACATCTGGGAACACTCAGATATTGCCATTGACTGCTGTTTAACCCAGGCTTCCATGGTGGCTCAGACAGTAAAAAAAAAATCTGCCGGCAATGCAGGAGACCCAGGTTTGACCCGCAAGTCAGAAAGATCCCCTAGAGAAGGGAATGGCTCCTCACGCCAGTATTCTTGCCTAGAATTCCATGGACAGAGGAGCCTGACAGGCTACAGTCCACAGGGTTACAAAGAGTCTGATAAGGCTGAGCAACTAACACTTTTCACTTTCACTGTGGGTCACCCTTCCTTTCTTCTTTGCTTGTCTTCCATGTATTTGTTGGCTACTGTATATTTTACTTGGGCTTCCCAGATGGCTCAGTAGTAAATTATCTGCCTGCCAGTGTGGGAGACACAGGAGTTGTGGGTTTGGTTCCTGGGTCGTTGGGAAGATACCCTGAAGGAGGAAATGGCAACCCACTCCAATATTCTTGCCTGGGAAATCTCATGGACAGAGGAGCCTGGCGGGCTACAGTCCATGGGGTCACAGAAGAGTCGGACACGACCAAGCAACTGAGCGTGCATGCATGCTTTTTTTATAAGTATATTGATGCAGCTCTAGATTCTTTCTTTTTACCTTTGACAGTGGCGGTAGTGATTTTGTTCACTCATTTGTTCAGTACCTTGACTGGACTAAATCTCTCGAGTCTGTCTCTCCACAGTGTGACTACTGATGCTCTCCACTTTTGTCTTGGTGTATTTTTATTTTTAAGCCTGGTTTCCTCGTGGGATTGCACGTATGTCTGCATAGTACTGTGCCCAGCCTCAGGTAGCTCAGAGGTTGTGATCAAGCGCTCGAAGCAGTAAAGCTCCCTCCCCTGCTGGCGGTGCATGTGGCTGGCGGGGCAGTCAGACTTGAGGCTCTCCTCTCCTCCTCCGGCCTCTTTCTGTTCCTCTGTGTGCAGGTGTGTGTGGGTGCCCAGGCCCCTCTCTGGTCTCTGCTGTGCATGCTGACAGTTCCTTGTCAACCTGGGAGATGGGAAGAGCCTTGTAAGCCCCCATAGCTGTCTCAGTGCCCAGAGCTCCTGCCCCATCTCTGATTGGTCTGCAGTGTCCAAGTCCAGTGCTCTCCCCAAACAGAGCAGCATCTCAGGCTTGCACGGCCTCTGGCCCTCCCTGAGCACCTGCCTCTAGATGACACTTTGACCAACAACACTGAATCTGATGAGTCGCTATCCCACACCCACCCACCGCGCCCCAGGGAACTGGCACGTGTCCAGACCTATGTCTGCCCTGTTGAACCTCTGAAGTTGTATAGCTGGGGAGGCAAGAGAATAGCTGCTGCCAAGACAGTCAAAGACTTAGCCTGTTCTTCCCCCGAAGTGCCGTCGTCTTCATGAATAAACTCTTCTCAGTCTACTCTGTCTTTGGTTCATTTCCCATAGTGCTGAAATGGTGGGATTCCCCCCCCACCCCTTGTAGCTTTATAGTTGCTTTTTGGAGAAAGCATTGAATCTGTGGGCTCCCTCAGTCTTTTATGCCATAAGTTAAAAATCCCCTGAGCATTTAAGAAAAAAAATTTTTTTACTTTAATTTTTAATTTTTTTTTTTTTACTTTTTGGCTACACCAAGTAGTGTGTAGGAGCTTAGTTCCCTAACCAGGGGTTAAACCTGGGCCCCCTGCAATAGAAGCAGAGTCTTAGCCACTTGGCCACCAGAGAAGTTTCACCCCGAGCATTTGTTTAATGTTCCCTCAGGTGATTCTGATACTCAGCCAGCATAGAGAACCACCATACCTGTGATTCTCCAAGTTCTAAATTGTTGCTGCTGTTTAGTTGCTTAGTTGTGTCCAACTCCTTTGCAAACCCTTGGTTTGTAGCCCACGGGGCCCGTTTGTCTGTCTATGGGATTCTCCAGGCAAGAATACTGGAGCAGGTTGCCATTTCCTTCTCCAGGGGATCTCCCCAACCCAGGGATGGAACCTGGGTCTCCTGCATTGCAGGTGAATTCTTTACTTTCTGAGCCAGCAGGGAAGCCCTCAAGCTCTAAATACATACACACAAAATCACAGCATAGCAAAGTTTTTTGCCATATTGAACTTCTTTTTTTTAAAGTCTTTAACATCCGAGATTTTATAAATAAGGACCCAATTTTAACATAGGAACTGAAGAGGGCTACAGTGTAGACCCATTTTCTGCCTAGTTGGCCAGTAGCCTCTCTTGTTTATATATTAAAGTTGGCACATTTGGCCCTTGGACTTGCCTGGGGTATTTATTTTATGTTCAGCTCAGCTGGCCAGCATCCATTTCCTAAAACAGTTTCCTAATCTAATTTTTCCAGGTTGGAAAGCAGGAAATGTATTCTGCTCAGAGGTTGTCTGGAATCTGTGCTTGAGGTGTTCTTAACTCTAAAAGGATATTATTCACGGCTGACATATTAGTGGAGACTAAATTGAGAACATTGGGTTATTACAGGACATTAGCTAACTGACTTTTTTGCGTGTGTGTGCTGCTTTAGAAATACTGCCAGTCAGACTTGAAGGATGTGAGTAATTGCCCAGCTCCGACTTGATTGTTTAATGAAGTACACAGATAAAGGCGCCCTGGGCTCTTTAGCCAGTAGTGGAAAAGAATAGCTTTAAAAAAAGGAGATTAATAGATCAGTCTTACTTCATAGAATGTAACTGCATGAAAATCTTAAATAAAGTGCTAATCAATGGAATCCAGCAGTTAGAGCAATGTTAACTTTTGGGGTACATAAGCTTTCATGTTTCTGGATTAGTGGTTCTCAAAGTTTGGTTCAAGGACCCATGAGGGTTCCTGAGACCCTTTCAGGAAATTTATGAAGTTAAGACTGTTTTTCTAATAACACTGATATGTTATTTGGTTATATCCCTTTTTCAATCTCATAAGAAATAGCAGAAAAACAGATACAAGAATTCAGCTGTACTTTAAGCCAAATATTAGAGATTTGAGCAGATTTCACTCTACCAAATTTTTTATTTTGGAAAATGTAGTTATTTTTGATATAGTTTTTTATGTTAACATGCAATGGGTTATAATTCATATAAACAAAAGGTCTTTAGGGGCTTCCCTGGTGACTCAATGATAAAGAATCCACCTGCCAGTGTAGGAGATGTGGGTTCAATCCCTGGGCTGGGAAGATTCCTTGGAGAAGGAAATGGCAACCCATTTAAGTATTCTTGCCTAGGGAATCCTACGGACAGAGGAGCCTGGTAGGCTGCAGTTCATGGGGTCACAAAGAGTTGCACATGACTTAGCGACTAAACAACGGCAATAGACTGTTGAGCTTACAGACTGTAAGTCTCTCTTACTCTTGCCCAAAATCATGTATTGTGTCAACGATCTCATACTGCCTAGAGTTCTACAAACACACTAAGAGTTTTATCTCTTTTAGCTCAGGCTTAACAGACCCACCCTACTCTTTCTTCATTTGATAAAATTCCATTCATCCTTCAAAATACCGTTATCTTCTCCTTGAAGCTCTCTCCAACTCTTCAGCAATCCCCTGGGCTGTAGCCCACCAGGCTTCTCTGTCTATAAGATTCAGAGATCAAGACCATCCCCATGGAAAAGAAATACAAAAAAGCAAAATGGCTGTCTGAGAAGGCCTTACAAATAGCTGTGAGAAGAAGAGAAAAGAAAAGCAAAGAAGAAAAGGAAAGATATAAGCATCTGAATGCAGAGTTCCAAAGACGGAGCAAGAAAAGATAAGACAGCCTTCCTCAGCGATCAATGCAAAGAAATAGAGGAAAACAACAGAATGGGAAAGACTAGAGATCTCTTCAAGAAAATTAGAGATACCAACAGAACATTTCATGCAAAGATGGGCTCAATAAAGGACAGAAATGGTATGGACATAACAGAAGCAGAAGATATTAAGAAGAGATGGCAAGAATACACAGAAGAACTGTACAAAAAAGATCTTCACGACCCAGATAATCACGATGGTGTGATCACTCACCTAGAGCCAGACATCCTGGAATGTGAAGTCAAGTGGGCCTTAGAAAGCATCACTACCAACAAAGCTAGTGGAGGTGATGGAATTCCAGTTGAGCTATTTCAAATCCTAAAAGATGATGCTGTAAAAGTGCTACACTCAATATGCCAGCAAATCTGGAAAACTCAGCAGTGGCCACAGGACTGGAAAAGGTTAGTTTTCATTCCAATCCCAAAGAAAGGCAATGCCAAAGAATACTCAAACTACCACAATTGCACTCATCTCACATGCTAGTAAAGTAATGCTCAAAATTCTCCAAGCCAGGCTTCAGCAATACGTGAACTGTGAACTTCCAGATGTTCAAGCTGGTTTTAGAAAAGGCAGAGGAACCAGAGATCAAATTTCCAACATCCGCTGGATCATGGAAAAAGCAAGAGAGTTCCAGAAAAACATCTATTTCTGCTTTATTGACTATGCCAAAGCCTTTGACTGTGTGGATCACAAGAAACTGTGGAAAATTCTGAAAGAGATGGGAATACCAGACCACCTGACCTGCCTCTTGAGAAATCTGTATGCAGGCCAGGAAGCAACAGTTAGAACTGGACATGGAACAACAGACTGGTTCCAAATAGGAAAAGGAGTACGTCAAGGCTGTATATTGTCACCCTGCTTATTTAACTTACATTCAGAGTACATCATGAGAAACGCTGGACTGGAAGAAACACAAGCTGGAATCAAGATTGCAGGGAGAAATATCAATAACCTCAGATACGCAGATGACACCACCCTTATGGCAGAAAGTGAAAAGGAACTCAAAAGCCTCTTGATGAAAGTGAAAGTGGAGAGTGAAAAAGTTGGCTTAAAGCTCAACATTCAGAAAACGAAGATCATGGCATCCAGTCCCATCACTTCATGGGAAATAGATGGGGAAACAGTGTCAGACTTTATTTTTGGGGGCTCCAAAATCACTACAGATGGTGACTGCAGCCATGAAAGTAAAAGATACTTACTCCTTGGAAGAAAAGTTATGACCAACCTAGATAGCATATTCAAAAGTAGAGACATTACTTTGCCAAGAAAGGTCCATCTAGTCAAGGCTATGGTTTTTCTAGTGGTCATGTATGGATGTGAGAGTTGGACTTTGAAGAAGGCTGAGCACCGAAGAATTGATGCTTTTGAACTGTGGTGTTGGAGAAGACTCTTGAGAGTCCCTTGGACTGCAAGGAGATCCAACAAGTCCATTCTGAAGGAGATCAGCCCTGGGATTTCTTTAGAAGGAATGATGCTAAAGCTGAAACTCCAATAGTTTGGCCACCTCATGCAAAGAGTTGACTCATTGGAAAAGGCTCTGATGCTGGGAGGGATTGGGGGCAGGAGGAGAAGGGGATGACAGAAGATGAGATGGCTGGATGGCATCACTGACTCCATGGACGTTGAGTCTCAGTGAACTCCGGGAGTTGGTGATGGACAGGGAGGCCTGGCGTGCTGCGATTCATGGGGTCGCAGAGAGTCGGACACGACTGAGCGACTGAACTGAAGAGAGACTGTTGGAGAGTTAAGCAGAGAGAGATTTAAGGGTTTTCAGTTTAGGAAATATGCTATGTGATAGTCCAGGGATGCAAGAAGGCATGGGGAACAGTTGTGTTCTGATCCAGGTGGGGGATAACATGAGGGCTTACAATGGCATCTGGATGAAGATGAGGATAGGTACTTACCTTATACTAAGGTAAGCAAAGGTGATGAAATTTCAGAGCCTATGAAAAGCTTCAACATTCAGAAGGGTGGATGAGTGGGGCCCAAGGAATTTTCGAGAGGTATTTTCAGCCTATAAGTGAGAACTTCAGGATGTGGGTATTTTTCTTAGCAACTGCAGCCTCTGTTGTTTCCAAGAGGATGACTGTCCCCTCCGTCCTCTTTACCTCCCCAGATGTAGGAGTTGTCACGTTGGCTTCACCATGTGGCTGACCTTGTAGGAACTATTAGAGTGGGTGGGACCGTGGGAAACTTGATGAGCTCACTGGTCCTTTCTGTGTTGTCCAGTGCGATTCTGAGGACTAGACCCCCATCCACTGAGGTTTGCTCTAGATAACGTGGGAAGAGTTGAACTGTGAATGGAGGGAAGTGCTCATTTCCTTAAACCCGGTTTAAAAGTCCTCATTCTACCAGGAAAAATAGACATCAGTGTTTACCCAGTCGTCTGGGTCCTGTGGACATCTTTACTTTTACTGGAAGTGATTTTATAAATAATACATACATAAGAATAGAAGGACAGTGAAAAACAACTCTCTTGTAAATTTTAACAAGAAATTAAGCATGGCAAAGCCACATTTTTATTCTCCTGTTTCCACTTTGCTAGGTGTATAAACTAAAATGGACGATATCCTTTGACTACAGGATGTGACCCTGGTACACGTCTTGCTAGTAAATTCTAATTCCAGATTTCAGATACACGTCTAATGGGTTCTAGTTCATCATTCGTTGCTTCTAGTTCTTCTGGACCTCTATTATCAAAACACAAAATTTTTGAAAGCATTTGCAGCTCAGTATTTCGTTGAAGAGAGTATATCCATCTTCTTTGCACCTTGATTGTAAACGTTTTCATTATTAAATTTAGAATGCTTAGTCCAATGAAGTTTTTTCATTCCAAAATCCTTTCTGATCACTCTAGTATGCCCACAAGCCTTTATCATTTATCTGCTTGTGAACCTGCTCAGTAAATCCCATTGTACAATCACATCATAGACAAAAGAATGCTGTTACCCATCCTTTTAGCAAAACAGGATGTTCTGGGTTCTTATGGTTCATTATGATGAAGTCCTCCCAGATGCATGACTAACTTGATGAAAATGCTATGCTTCCTTTTAGTTTTCAGAAATGATTATTCATTCGTTGATTCTTTTTTGTTTTGCTTTTAAAAAACTATTTAAAAGAATTATAGAAATACAGGCATCTGTGAAGACAGTTCAGAGAGATGCAAGGTAACTTTGATCCATTTTCCTCAAATGCTTACTTCTTGTGACAGTTCTATGGAATAATGTACAGATTCAAAATCAGGAAGTTGACATTGGTATTATAGGTGTGTATAATTCTATGTCACATTATCACATGTGCAGATTCCTATAACCACTGCTGCTAACACGGTGAACAACAGTTTTATCATCACAAAGATCTCCCTTTGTGCCGCCTTTATCATCACACCTGCTCCTCCATCTCCCACCATCACTGATTCTTGGCAACAAGTAATCTGTTATCTATCACTGTTATTTTGTCATTTTGGAAATGTTATATAAATGGAGTCATACCGTACATAACCTGTTGAAAGTGACATTTTTCACTCGGCAAAATTGAGGTCCATCCAAGCTGTTGGCTACTTCAGTAGTTCATTCCTTTTTATTGTTGAGTAAGAGTCCATGCTGTGGAGGTCAGCTTTGTAGACAGCATGTAGTGGGATCGTGTATTTTAATTCACTATTCCAACCCCTCTTCTAATTGGTATATGTAGAATATTTACATTCTGTGTGATTAGGAATGTCAGGCTTAAAGTCTGTCATTTTATTTTGTTCACTGTTTTTCCTCTCTGTTTTTGTTGTCTTTTTCCTGACTTCTTATGGGCTACTTGAACATTTCTTTTTAAATCCCATTAATATTTTTTTATAGTGTCTCTGAACGTGTCCCTTTTGTACAGATGTTTTACTGGTTGCTTTAGGTATACAATGCACAGACATGACATCACAGTCTACAGCCACTGGCATTCTATCAGTTTATGTGAAATGTAGAAACCTTATCTCCTTTAAAACTCCTTTTCCCTCCCCAGTTTATAATTGGTTTAACAATTTCTTCCACACTGAGAACCAAATCAGATGTTTTTGCTTTCAGTCATCAAACATAATTAAGAAAAACTCAAAAACAGAAGAAACATCCATTGTGTTTCCCTGTATTTTTGCTCTTTTTTGGTCCTTCTTTCTTCTTGATATTCCAAGATTTCTTCTGTCATTTACTTTCTCTTTCAAGAACTTTCTCTAGCAATCATGTCAGGGTAGGTTTGCTGATGACAAATTCCACTAGTTTTTCTTTGAGAGTATCTTGATTTCTCCTTCATTCCTTAAGGATAATTTTTCCAGATATGGAAATTGGAGTTGATATTCTTTTTTTTTTTTTCCCCAGTAAAGATGGTCCCCAACTTATGATGGTTCTACTTAATGATTTTTTGATGTTGTTCTTGTTCAGTTGCCCAGTCGTGTCTGACTCTTTGCGACCCCATGGACTGTAGCTGGCCAGGTCTCCCTGTCCCTCACTGTCTCTGAACTTTGCCCAAATTCACGTCTGTTGTATCAGTGATGCCATCCAGCCATTTCATTCTCTAATGCCGCCTTCTCCTTCTGTCCTCAGTCTTTCTCAGCATCAGGGACTTTTACAATGAGTTGGCTGTTTGCATCAGATGACCAAAATACTGAAACTTCAGCTTCAGCATCAGTCCTTCCAACAAGTATTCAGGGTTGATTTCCCTTAAGATTGACTGGTTTGATCTCCTGTCCAAGGGACTTTCAGAAGTCTTCTTTTTGATGTTATGATGGTGCAAATGCTATACGCATTCAGTAGAAGTCATACTTTGAATTTTCATCTTTCCTGGGCTAGGAATATGCAGTATAATACTTTCACATGATACTGGGCAGTGCCAGAATCGTGAGCCACAGCTCCCAATCAGCCACTGGATCATGAGGGTAAATAACCGATATACCTACAACCATGCTGTATCCATACAAACATCCTGTTTTTCACTTTTAGTACAACATTCAATAAATTACCTGAAATATTCAACACTGTTGAAAAATAGGCTTGTGTTAGATGATTTTGTCCAGTTGTAGGCTAATGTGTTTTGAGCACATTTAAGGTAGGCTAGATTAAGCTATGATGTTCAGTAGGTTAGGTGTATTAAATGCATTTTCTACTAATAATGTTTTCAGCTTACACTGGCTTTATTGGGATGTAATTCCATTACAATTCGAGGAAGATCTGTGCTTGAAAATGTAGTGCCACTTCCTTCTGGCTGTCATGGTTTTTGATGAGAAATCTGCAGTCATTCAAAAATTTTTTTTTCTAGTAGATAATGTGTCGTTTCTCTCTGACTGCTTTCAAGATGTTTTTGTTCCTAGTTTTTTGATGTTTATTTGTGGCATTTTTTTGACATGGGTTTCTTTGGCTTTATCCTGTTTTGGATCTTCTCAGCTTTTTGAATCTTTATGAAGGTTTGTCTCTTGCCAAATTTGGGAAATTCTAACCATCATTTCTTCTAATATTTTTCCCACTCTGCCCTCTCTCTTTTCCTTCTGGGACTCTGATAATACGAATGTTAGATTTTAGATCTTTTGTTTTAGTGCCAAAGGTTTCTGAGCCTCTGTTAATTTTTTTTTTTTCCAGTCTGTTTTCTCTTTGTTGTTCAGATTGGGTTATACTGATAATTTTTCTCAAGATTCACCAATATTTTTGGGGGCCCTCTCCATTCTTCTATTGAGCTCATCCATTAAGATTTTTGTTTCAACAATTGTATTTTCTGTTCTAAAATTTTCACTTGTTTTTATAATTTATGTCTTCTGTTTCTCTGCTTAAGGTTTCTATTTTTTCCATTTATTTAGTTTGCCTGTTGAAGCATTTTTATGATGGCTGCTTAAAGATCCTTATCAGATAATTCCAACATCTGTGTCATCCTCAGTGTTGGCATATATTGATTGTCCTTTTTCATTCAAGTTGAGCTTTGTCTGTTTATTAACATGATAAGTGACTTCAGTTGTATCCAGGGCATTTGGGGTATTATGAGAATCTGGGTCTTATTTAATTTGTCCATCTTCACTGACCCCCTTCTGACACCATTCTGGGAGGGAAAAAGGGAATGTTACCTCGTTACCACCAGGTGAGGAGAGAAGTCCAGTCTTCTTACTTGGCCTCTTCTGATTCCACTCTAGCTGGCAGTGGGAGAGGTCCCACTAACACCTCAAATGGGTATTCATTACTGCTGCAAGTTAAATGAAAGTCCTGGCCTCTCACTCAGTCCTGAGTGTGTGTGTGTGTGTGTGTGTGTGTCCTTGTTACAGTTAGGCGGGGGTAGACGTCTAGGCTCCCTTCATGGCTTTTGCCTATAGAGCAGAGATGGGACTTTTTTTTTTTTTTTTTAATAGTCTTTGAAATAGAACAGTTATTGTAGAACATTTTTTCTCTCTTACGAGGCCATCCTTGGACTTTGGTAGACAGAGTGAGACTTTCTTGGGGCATTTTTGTGCCCTCTTGTTGGTGTTTCCAGGATGCTGGCTTCTCTGATACCAGTCTGGAATGTAAGAAGCAGAAAGAAAACTCATGGCACTCACTGTTAGGTAATTCCTTGGGTCCCAAGATCTCTTCTGTCTGCTGTCTTCTTCCTGCTGTGTAGAGTTTTCTGTATGCTTAATATATAATGTGCAGGGTTTTCATTGTACTTAGTGTGAAGGAGCAGGAAATGGCAACCCGCTCCAGAGTTCTTGCCTGGAGAATCTCAGGGACAGGGGAGCCTGGTGGGCTGCCGTCTATGGGGTCGCACAGAGTCGGACACGACTGAAGCGACTTAGCAGCAGCAGCAGCAGCAGTGTGAAGGATAGGGAGAAATGTGTCTACTCTGTTTTGGTCTGTAATTGGAAAGCCTGATCTTGAACCTGAGAAAAGTCATTTAGGATATTGTCATCTAAAGACTTGTAGTATGAGATTTCACTTTTATGATTGAATTGATCAACATTGTTAAGAGTTTACAGTTCCACATTCATGTTCTGATTTATCTTAATCATTATGAAACATTTTCCTCTGGCAGTTTTCTTCTCTTTGCCATGATGAGTACAAGAAGGAAAAATCCTAAATTTTCATTTGTATTCATTAAAGATTACAAAAGACTACAAAGTTAGGGTCTCCAGGCAAGTGGCCTATTTACGTCAATTGGAGAATAAAGTGCTTGGTAATTTGAAACAGACAGCAGAGAAAGATATCGTGGAGTGGATGGCAGGGGGGGAAATATGTGAAAGAAGAAGTGAGAGGTGTGAAGTGTGTGGCTGAAAATGAAAGGTCCAAAAAGACACAAAGAAGAATTTGGAAAGAGTTTTACAGAAGAATAGGAGGGGGAAAAGGTGGGAAATGAGGAAAAGAGGAAAGTGAAGCGAGGGAAGAAAGAATCATGAAATTGGTCATAAAAGGGGTAGTCATGTCCAGCTAGCACTTTCATTAGTAGAGCCAGTCCACTGGGTAGAATTGATAGAATTGATTAATTACCAGTATTATTATTTTTAAGTAAAGATGATTCTAATGAATAAAATGCTCTGTCTTGAAAGATTCTTCGTAGAAAAATATATACCATTATATATTTCACTCAGTCACCATTATATAATTCACTGACTCTGCGAATTCTCCAGGCCACAATACTGTTGTGGGTAGCCTATCCCTTCTCCAGAGGATCTTCCGAACCCAGGAATCAAATTGGGGTGTCCTACATTGCAGGTGGATTTTTTACCAACTGAGCTATCAGGGAAGCCCCTATATTTTAGAATACAAATGTTTTTTTTTTTCCTTTTGGGAGCAAAGCGACACCTTTATGGAAAATGTCTGCCAGTAAGTTTAAGTTCTGAAGGAAAATAGTTAATAACCATCTGGTGATTTTTACCCTGAGTTCCTTACAGCTTATTGAATTTGACAAAATCAGGTTGCATAAAATCATTTATATTTTTTAGAAGTAAAGAACTATTGTTATGGCTAAGTACCTTTATCCCAGGTTATGCAAATTATTGTTTTTCTTCTCATTTCACAATGATAATGGACTTTGGGACTTGATAGTAAAATTCCTAAAGAGAGACTACCCTGTCTTCAAGGGAAATCAAGGGAAGTGATTGCAACTATTTAGACGAAGATAATATTTCTAAGAAAGTGTGGGTGATAGGTATATGCAACATCATTTTATATCTTAAGGTTTTGTGCTTTACAAGGTCAGTGGATAGATTTTTACCTGTTAAACCTCTACTTGGAAGTTTGTTTTGTTTTGAATGACATCATTAATAATTATATTACTTTAGGGGACAACTTACAAATAGTGATCATGTTCCAGAAGACTCTTCAACCGTAGCATATCTGTTATTCACTAGGGTCCTGTTGTATAAGCATAGTGAAAACATCATGTAAGGGAACAAATTGAATTATAGTCTTTGTTTTAATGTAAATAAAATATTTGGTTCTCTATATCTGTGAGCCCCATTTTCCCTTTTGAGTTTAGAAGGGTACAAGTTCTCTTCACAGTTCATGTTTATGTGATGGGTTCTGACTGAAAGACTCCAAAAGTAGGCAGTGATCTTGTTCATTCCTGTAACTCTTAAAAGAGACCTTGGAAATAGGTGTTGGCTGAACATTTCAAAATCCTTTCTGTCCCCAGGTGTAACTTCAGAATTTTTTTTAGAGCGGTGTATTTATTTAGCTGTGTCAGTCTTGGTCGCAGCACATGGGATCTTCGTTGCGGCCCGTGGGCTCTTTAAGCTGTGGTGCTCAGGGTCTTTAGTTGCAGTGCACGGGGTTAGTTGCTCCCTGGCATGGGGCATCTTAGTTCCCTGACCAGGGATCAAACCTGCGTCCCCTGCATTGCAAGGTGAATTCTTAACCACTGGACCACCAGCGAAGTCCCTGAATTGAGGATTATGGACCTAAAATTTTTGATGAACCCCTCTTCTCCTTGGAGCTCTTAACATCTCATCTCTTGAGAGATGAGAGAAGAGATCTTGGGACCCCAGGAATTACATAACAGTGAGTGCCCCGAGTTTTCTTTTTGCTTCTTACATGAGGAGAGAAGGGGGTAGGGGGCAGAACAGTATTAATTTGCAGGCTGCTGGAGTCTAGACCTACGTTGAGGACAGTATTGGGTCTGTCAGTGCTACTCACCCAGTGGCTCAGCATCAACTTGGAGCTTGTTAGAGATTCTCAGGCCCTGTGTCAGACTGGAGAAGGAAATAGCAACCCACTCCAGTATTCTTGCCTGGAAAATCTCATGGACCAAGGAGCCTGGTGGGCTACAGTTCATAGCATCACAAAGAGTCGGATACAACTGAGCATACACATGTCAGACCTACTGAATCAGAATCTTTGGAGGATGGGGCCCGAATTTTATGTTTGACAGGCTCTTTCTGGTGGTTCTGATGCACAAAAAGATTAGAGAAACAGTGAGATACCACATCTTGTTTGTAATTTTTAGCTATCCATTCTCCTTAGAAATGTCTTCAGTTTCTGTTCTTATAACCTGTTTCATTCAGTCTCCTGTCTTTGACTTTTCTAGGCTTTTAGTCTCCTAAACTATCTTCTGAATCCAGTTCTTTCATTTTTTTCTTTAAGAGATCTGTTCATGGGAAAGTGTCCATAATTTCATGTAGGCCTTCTCCTTTCTGTTTAAAAATGGTTGTATAAGAATGGTGAATGTGGAATAAGATGTTGTCAAAAGCAGTGACTTCCTGAAGTGTGCAGCTTGTTAAATTTTAGAATCTGTTACAGGGAGTTTTTCATATATTTAAGAAAAATTTTTTCTGTATGAAATAGTTCAGTGTGGTTACCAAAGAACAGAGGGATGGATCAGATGGTTTGTCAACCTTCTTTCCAGTGCCAGAATTTTATTATTTAATAAATACTAAAATAATTTAATTTCAACATAAAAAGCCAGTTTTTAAATGTTAAATTAAGTAGTACCACCCAACATCTTGCTGATAACAATGAAAAAAATGTTTTATGTTTGACTTTTATGTACTACATGTTGGATATTAGTTATTAGTGCTTCTTTATGTTTTCATCTGTAGATTTATAGATTTACTATTTATTTATAGATTTTTAAATTGAATTGTTGAGTCTGAAGCTATTATTGTTGAACCGTATGAAATTACCATTTTTTTTGGTCAAAAATGTTCAAACACCGGCAATTTTATACGGTTCAGCTAGTAATTCTTTGAAAACCTAAAGGTACTGTTTTCATTGGACAACTGACTTGATTACTGATTTGAAGAAATGAAAGTGGTTTCTTTAGAAATTTTGTATGTTTCAGATTCTTAGGTTCACGGAATGTGATTTATACTTTTAATGTCTAATGTGGGTATGTGCTTTTCTACAATTAAGAAAAAAGAAGCTAGATTCAGTCTTCAATAAAAACAAACCAGTGACCGAAACCAGGGACTTTCAGTAAGGTTGTGTAAAAGTTCCCTCATGGCTTCCTGCCGGCTTCTCCCATAGAAACTGATTGATATGATTCAAAGAAATACAAAAATAAAAATTTTGTCAGTAACATTGAAAACAGGACATCATCAAACACATATCACTAATTTGATGAAGTTTTTTCTCTATTATGATAGAGTTTGAACTTTTTCTGAGCGCTGGTAAGCCACTCTCCCCAAGAGAGTAGGGTGGTACTATGGAAAATATGCGTGGAGAAAATTCTGGAAGTCACTAGTAATGCTGTGTTCGGGTGGACAGTGGAGGATACGCTGGGAGGGATGGTTGTAGGAAAACCATGTGTGACTGTTCCCTGATTAGAAGAGTCAGTGGTGTCCCTTAGAATTCCAAGCACGACTAGCTGAGAGCTTTACTGCACAAAGTCTTAAGTTAGGTAGTGTAGACTTGCTCTGATGTCATGGAGAGAACACTTTTTAAAATTTATTGTATTAAAGTGTACTTGATTTACAGTGTTGTGTTAGTTTCAGGTGTACAGCAAACTGGTTTAGTTATACACATACATACACACATTCCTGTTTAGTATTCTTTTTCATTATGGTTTATCACAGGGTATTGAATAGAGGTCCCTCTGCCCTACAGTAGGACCTTATTGTTTATCCATTCTCTATAATAGTTTGTATCGGTTAATCCCAAACTCCCAAGAGAGAACACTTTTAATATGAAAGGGTGGAGTTAGAAGCAAAGAACAGACAGGAGATGACCCATTTTGAGCACTTTGATAGCTATGTGCTGTGGAGTAAGAGTAGCCGTAGCGTCTGAATCTGAAAGAAAATATGTGTGACTCTCAACCCAAGACATCTTTTCAAAAGCATGGCTTTTGAAAGCCAAAGTAGGGGGTGCAGATTGGAATTTGGAGTGGGGGTTTTTCCTCTGATGGCACTGGCTGGTCTCCCTGCTTGGTGAGGCTGGCCTCTGGGAAGGTAGTTTGCAAAAGTACCAGACGTGCATGAGGGCAGAGAGCGGCCTCAGGTCCACATCCCTCCTACCACAAAAGAGCTGCTGAAAGACCGAACCTGTATGCCATCCCATCCTCCTGCTTACTTTTTAAAACTTCTTATTTTTAAAAAAGTTTCAACTAAGATGAAGTTATAACTTCTCTATGCATTTTACGTATTGTGAACCTGTTGCCTCTTATTGTTTTATCTATCTGTAGAAACTTGTTTCTTTTCAGAACCAGGTGAAAGTTCATTACAGAAATCATGCCTTTTTACTCCTGAATAATTTTATTTCCTAAGAACAGGGAATTCTCTTATGACAGTCAGGTGTCAAGTCTTAAAAATTTATGCACCAAGTCTTAAAAATTTATGCATACTCTGTAGTCTTCTTTTTTTTAAAAAAAATCTTTTCACCACACCATGACGCATGTGGTATCTTAGCTCCCTGACCAGGGATGGAACATGCGTCCCCTGCGTTGAAAGGTGAAGTCTTAATCACTGGGCTGCTGGGGAAGGCCCTGTCATCCGTCTTCTACTGGTTTGTCCCAATAGTGTTCTTTATAGCATTTTTTTTCCTGTTCCGGATCCCATCCAGGACTGTCATTTGTATTTAGTTGTATCACACATTGTTTGCCTTTCTCTGTCTTGCATCCATGTTTGATTCTCACTCGAATCTGTTATTGCTTGGACAGTTGCAAAGGGGTGATTTTCTAACATTCATCCTTTTTTCATAATTTATAAGCTGGCATTCCACTGTAAGAAACACTTTTCCATCATCTGTTAATTGTTATTGATTAAAATGGACTCACAGATTCTTACTTTATTTAGTAAGTTAGAAGTCATTACCATCAATATTTGTTTTGATACTTAAATTGCCCTGAATTTGGCCAGTGAGAGCCCCTCGGGGAGCTTCCTGTGTCCTTTTAACATATCCTGTCTTGTTCTTTAAGTTGAAGAATATTCTTTCTTTCTTTATTTGGCCATACTGCAGAGCATGTGGGATCTTAGTTCCCCAACCGAGGATCCAACCCCCTGCATTGAAAGTGCAGAGTCTTAACCACTGGACCACCATGAACTCCCTTGGCCTGCTTTTCTTTTTTAAATAACATTTTCTTACTTGACCCAAGTGTGCTCCAAGTTTATCTTAAAGTTATTTCTTCAAGGGTTCTAATCCTTTGTTAGTGGCAGGTGTCTAGAAGCCACTGTCTGGCACCTTGTAGGTGGTAAGAGGTAACGAGGGGAAGAACTCAAGGATAGTTCACGCATGCTAATTTTGGACACAGTCTGCTTGGTGTGGTCAGCCTTTTCCCCACTGTCTGCACCTGGCAGTCAGCACGGTTTTCATTTCTAGAGCCATAGAGTGCATTCTCATCTCAGAGTAAGTTCCCCGTTGCTGCTTCTAGATTTTTTTGACCCTTTAAAAACATTCTTCTACATGAATTTTAGAATGACATGTCAAAAATGAAGTTCCAAATTTTTTTGCTATTTTGAAAGGCGTTGCATTTATTATTTAGCTTAGCGTAGGGTCTATCTTTTTTATTTTTTGCAAGATTGGGTTTCCCACTTAGAATTAATAACTGAGTTAATTTTTTTCTTCCATTACAGGCTCTAGGAAAAGGCTTATAGATTTTTTTAAATTTAATTTTTTAGGCATTTAGTTTTTTATCACATAACTCTTGAGTGCCTCTTACAGTATAATTGTTAATAGTTTTGTGTTTGTGAATAGTACTTGTATAACATTTCTTTTGTTGTAAATGTACATGTATGGAAAAGTACCTAGACCATGAGTGTATAGTAATGAATTTTATATAAGCCAGGCCAATGACTTGAACCTTGTTGGCACCTTGAGACTCCCCGTATACCCTTTCCTAGTCACAACTCCTGCCTCCTTCCTTCCCTCCTACAGCCAGCAAATTAAGAAACTAAAGCTGTTTACATTGTTCAATACAAGGAAACATGACAGTTAAGCAGGAAGACCTTATTTGCCACAAAATTCTTACGTGATATCTACTGTGTGGTCCTTTATGTGAGGGACAAGGAATAAGGCAATTGACTGTTTTTAAGACTAGCTTTATGAAACAGGCAGATTTCTGTTCCTTCTGTTTCTTACTGAGTCCATCCTTAAGTAAAACTGAGATTACAATATGAATTAAAAGTAGTCTTTCCAAGATTTGTTTCATTTAGATGTCAAATTAGTAGTAGCCTTAGATTATCTAGCTTGATAGAGATGCCAAAACCGTTCTGATTTCTCTTGTTTAATGAGGTTGTGGAAATTGCTTCACCAGCCTCAGCTTCCTTTCAGTGCTGCTGATCAAGATAAATGCATGGTTTCTTTTCTGCGATCTCTCAGATTTTTGTGTCCGTTCTGTCCTGGGGCCTCTTATACACAGTGTACTTCATATTGAGCTCTCTTGTTCTGTTATTTCAGTGTCTACATTTACCCCCTTGTATTTCCCAGAGTAGGCTTTCTTGGCATGCGACTGTCTCAAATTCAAGTAACTGACTTTTAAAAAAATTGTGTTTATGTTTTTGGCTACGCCTCTTAGTTGCAGCATGTGGGATCTAGTTCCCTGACCAGGGATCAAACCCAGGCCCCCTGCATTAGGAGAGCGGAGTCTTAGCCACTGGATCACAGGGAAGTCCCTGAAATAATTGACTGTTGTCCTCTTACATCCACCTGAGTGATTTGTTAGGCATTAGGAATTTGACCCCAGTCTGGCCTGGGGAAATTTTTGCAGAATAGAAAGTACAGAAGAAATAGCCTATGGAAATGGATGGTTATGCTATAAATGTTATATTTATTATATTATTAGATATATTATCATCAGTTTCAATGATCCGTCTCTACCTTCATACAAATAGGGTCTTTATGGTTGTCTCTACCTTTTAAGAAATGATGTTGGTATCATGCTTTAAGTGTTAGTTCCAAAAACGTTGTCTTTTTCTCCCTATCTTTAGCTTTCCAAAGTGCTAATTAGAAAGTGCTCACATCCTTACAGATATTGATAGCACTGTGTTACTGGTGGCTTTGTCGCTACTTTGTTAGTTCAGACTCTTTTTTATTTTCAGTTCTGTCTCAGTGAATTCAAAAATGAGTATCTGTTTCTGAAAAGTGCAGCTTTAAAATTTCTGCTGTTCCAGTTCAGATTTGATTATAATGGTGTTTTTATGTGTTTTTTTAAGAAATGCACTAATAACGTCTAGTTTTGTTTTTAGAAAAAGTGATTGCTTATCAACGAGAATTTCTTGCTCTGAAAGAACGTCTCCGAATAGCTGAACATCGAATCTCTCAGCGCTCTTCTGAGCTCAGTGCCATTGTACAGCAATTCAAGCGTGTAGAAGCAGAAACAAACAGGAGTAAGGATCCAGTGAATAAATTTTCAGGTACAGGCACTGTTTTTTGTTTTATGGACAGATTATATTTTCAGAGAGTCGCGTGAACTACTCTCTTTGAAAGCTGTCGACGGTTGCTTACCAGCCAGCATTTGTTAACCTCTACAGAGAGAAAAATCACCACGTAAAACTCTTTCTGTTGTTGTTAATTATAAAGCAATTTCATTAATTGCTAAATTTGATTTAAAGAGAGTAATATTAAGTTACATTTCAGTTATATACGTTTCATTGACAATAGTGAAGAAACAGCCTCTTTTTAAAAACATACAATATGAGGCTAAAATTTAACTTGGTGTTTATGATCCTTTCTGTTGTGACCTGTATGGACTTCAGATGAACTCTGGGGAATCTTTGAGCTATTTGAAACAAGTAGCGCTCTTAAATATGACTTACAAGAAATAAAAAAGACATAGTTTTACAATGGGTACTTTGAATTCATAAAAGTTAAATTCCTAAAAGGGAAATTACTGAACAATAGGATAAAATGTTTTCAGGTTTTTTATGCTGTTCTGAATAGCTGAAACATTTATTATATTATCACCACAATTTTAATATATATTATATAATCTGCTAATTTAATTTGAAGGTGAATATTGTTGTCTTGTAATTTGTAATTGTTGCTTTAACATAAGATTAAACTTGAATTTCATGTATGATAGTCCTTTTGCATTTCTTCTGTGAAATTTTGGTTCTGAATTTTTGGAATATTTTAATGGAGTTTTCATATTGTTCTATATGAAATTGTTGTCGAGGCTGCCAGTCCTTCCTGCTTACTTTCTTATGTCAAAAGTTAAGTTCTAGTTCAGTGGAATTTTAAAACAATATTCCTTATCCTATCAAGGTTTTATTTTTATATTAAATGGTTCATTGGTTCCTCTCATAAAACTGAAAAATGATTTAAAAGTTATGAACAGTACCAAAGATTCTCAACTTGTGCTGTTTAAATTATTGTACTTGAATTAAAAGAAGAATCTTCCATGTGAAATTTTGGGCAAACGTAGTCGCATAAAAAAGTGGAAGCTACTGGTGGTCGTATTTATAATTATTACATTTTATGAATAGGTCACTTGTTTAAAGTCTGTCCCCTTGGGCTCGAGTTCTGACATATTACAAAGATGAGGAGTTCATGTCTCACCTTTTCATAGTACTTTAACTCACATTTTTAACTTTATTTAGACTATTCTCAATATCATGACTCTGTGAGACTCTGGTTGCAAGTGTCCATGGAAATCTGACTCACCACAGCATGAGAGAAAAATTTAGGAGAGAAAATTCTTTTAGTTTTCATATATTTTTACTGCTGTCTTGGTAGCATCCATAACATCTAAAAGTAAGATATTAGCATGGAATGATTATACTTCTGTGTTTCAGATGATACCCTAAAGATACTAAAGGAGTTAACAAGCAAAAAGTCTCTTCAAGTGCCAAGTATTTATTATCATTTGCCTCATTTATTGCAAAATGAAGGAAGCCTTCAACCTGCCGTGCAGATCGGAAATGGACGAACAGGAGGTATGTTTATTTTGTTTCCTGTTGTAGCTGCGTTGCTGGTCAGAATTGTGTCTTGGGGTATTATGTGGTATTAACTTTACTGAGGCTTTCAATGGCTAAGTCAAATATCTCTTTGTAAATGTCACATTGCACTTGAAAATACGCAGGTTATTTTCAAATATCTTTTGATACTGATTTCTAACATTAATCCACAGTGATAAGAACACACTGTATGATTTCAGTACCTTTAGACCATAAAATTGTTTTTTATCCCTGGATATATTCCAGTGTCTCCTAGTTTATAGTCTATGGGAACTTGAATTTGTAACGTACTATTGTGTGAAAATTGTATAAATCTTAATTATGTTCAGTTGGTTCACGGTACTTTTCAGGTCTACTATATCCTTCTACATTTCTGTCTCTTCATTCTATTAATTTTTGAGAGTTTGATATTGCAACTGCAACTAAAATCTTAATTTTCTAATTAAAAATAATTAAAAATAAGAGGAAAAAAGAAAAATGCACATTACTACTCTTAGTTGAATAGTCTCCATTTAAATAGTTACAAGCAAATTAAGTATTTGTATATTATATAAATAAAATTAATTTATACCAGCATCCTCGTGCAAAAGAGCCATTTGTGAATCTTGTAGCATTCAATATGCTTACTAATAAAACTTTAATAAAAGTTTTAGTTTATTAAAAAAAAAAATCACCATCTGGATAAGATGCCATAGCCATTTCATGCATTTGTTGTTTTAGACTATTTATTTATTAATAAGAATCAAATCAAAAGAAAGTAGAAGTGTTTTTAAAGTTATTTAAAACCTCTAAGGTCTCTTATAGGTTCTTTTATAGTCAGTTCTTGTTTCAGGAATGTGACATTCTCTCTCTTTTTTGAAGTTGCTTTTTCTATCCCATTTGTTAAAGATTTTTTTCATCATAAATATAATAAAATCTTAGTCAACCAGCCTCTCAGTAGTTAACATTCTTATTAAGCTGAAACTGTTTTCTAAAGATAGAAAAAGCAGGCAACTTGGGGGAAAACGACCTAGAGAACCTGCAGATTTTCTTTAAAAATCTTCCTTCCTAAATCTTTAGGCAATGGTTCTTAATATTTTTAAAGTAATACAACCCTTTAGTTATGTTAGGAAAGCTATTAACCTTCTACTTAGAAACATGCTCCTAGAAAAGTAATTTTATATGTAATTTCTGGGGTTTTGTGGAGCCCTAAAACCTATCTAGGCACTATACATGAAGAACTTCAGTTTATTTATTTTAATTATTTTTTTGTGGACTCCCCAGTGAGCCTTTTTTTTTAATTTTTAAATTTTTTGGCCACATCACTTGGCGTATGGGACCGAACCTCCTCCCCATGCGTTGAAAGCACAAAGTCTTAACCACTAGACTGCCAGAGAAGTTCCCAGGAGCTTCAGTTGTTTCAGATCAAAGAAAACTGCTTTTTGCTTACAATTCTGTTCTTCCGAGGTCAGGCTGATTAAGGAACACTACTCAGACCAGCATATCCTTCTAAGGGTAAGGAGGGAGAAGATGGTCAGGGCAGCTACTGACCTCCTCAGGAAAGGAATTCTCACATCCACCCATCCTCCCGCAGATTTAGATCTGCAATAAACAGGCACAGCGAGCACAGATGGATCAAAGGCTGTCTTGTATAACGAGGGTTCCCAGATAGTTAAGAAAACCAACATCATGAATGACTTAATGACTCACAGAGCAAGCAGACTATAATATTAAGACATATTTTCAGAGGGATTAGAGATGAAAGCTCATAAGTGACTATTTATAAAAGGATCGGTTAGACATTTTTGTGTTTTTATTTTGATATTTGTATTTTAAGTTTGCATATTGTAAGGATAGATACAGCTGAAGATCAAATTAGTGATCAGAAAGATTGAGCTGGCTGTGGAATTCTTCTGGAATGCAACATAAAGGATACAAAGAGTTCAGACCAGCATTCTGACATTTATCTAAAGAGGAATATGAGAAAGAGAACAAAGAGAGTGAGGGGGAGAAATAATCAAATAAATAGTAGAAGAAAATTTCTTTGATTGAAGAAACACATGTGTCTTCAGATGAAGGACTCACTGCTGGGCAAGGTAGTTGAAAAAAGACCCTCCACAGGTTACCTATCAGAATGGCATTACTGATTGGTAGAGGACAGTGGGTAATTCTTTAAATATTTGCTGAAGTTAAAAGAAAAAATGGGGAGACTCCTCTGGGTGTCCAGTGGCTCAGACTGTGTGCTCCCAATGCAGGCGGCCCGGGTTAGAGCTAGATCCCGCATGCCTCAACTAAGAGTTAACATGCCATGCCTAAAGCTTGTGGCAACTGCAGGCTGCAACCAAGACCCAGAGCAGCCAAAAAAAATCCATGTGCTTGTGTGAGTTTTGTTACACAAAATCAGAAGTGATTCCTAGTCTTGTGATCCTCCTCCTACTACAGGAAGAATGCTTTAGTCAAATAACCAATTATATAAACAGTTGTACAGTTAAACAGTGTTAACGATGTGAAGGATGATTTGAGAATGAATAGAAAGACTATTAAAGAGTTTAGTCTTGAAAAATACATTTGACCTGAGATCAGAGGAGTAGGTCGTTTACTGGTAAAGATGGGTGAATTAGTTTCCTGTTGCTGTGTGGCACCTTACCACAAGCTTGGCGACTTGAGACCACACAAATTTATTATCTTATATTTCGGGAGGTCAGAAGTCCCAAAATCAGTGTGTCAACAGGAGCGTGTTTCCTTTGGAAGCTCTGGAGGAAAGTCGATTTCTTTGTCTTTTCCAGCTTCTAGAGACACCTTCGTTTTTTAGTCTGTGGGCCCTTTTATCTTCAGAGCATAGCATCTTCAGATTTCCCCCTGAATCTGACCCTTTAGCTTCATTGCTACACCTTAGAGCAGTGCAGATCACTGGGCTATGCCAATACCTAAGGTAAAAACTGTTAGGGCTTTCATAGTTTACTTGGTACCTCGGTCGTGTAATCTTTTCCCACAGATCTAACAGGTAGTTCTGTGAGTAAAGGAAACCACACAGTTGCTCTGTGATCCGTTTCCAATGAGTCATTTAGTTTTTAACAAACTGAGTAATTGAAGAAATGCCAAATTAAGGTTGTTCTTGATTTTTAAAGGAAATAAGTACTCGATTGAAAACTTGCTAGAAAATTGAAGAAAACTGATACAACTGTTGATATCTCTGTCAGTTTATAAACTCCACGAGGCAGTGGCCTTAGCTATCTCATGACTGTGTTCTATTTTATTTTTTTAGACGTTTTATTTTGTATTTCAGTTCAGCTCAGTTCAGTCACTCAGTCGTGCCCGACTCTGTGACCCCATGGACTGCAGCACGCTAGGCCTCTCTGTCCATCACCAACTCCCGGAGTATACTCAAACTCATGCCCATCAAGTCAGTGATGCCATCCAACCATCTCATCCTCTGTAATCCCCTTCTCCACCTGCCTTCAATCTTTCCCAGCATCAGGGTCTTTTCCAATGAGTCAGCTCTTCACATCAGGTGGCCAAAGTATTGGAGTTTCAGCTTCAGCATCAGTCCTTCCAATGACCACCCAGGACTGATCTCCTTTAGAATGGACTGGCTGGATCTCCTTGCAGTCCAAGGGACTCTCAAGAGTCTTCTCCAACACCACAGTTTAAAAGCATCAATTCTTCAGCACTCAGCTTTCTTTACGGTCCAACTCTCACATCCATACATGACTACTGGAAAAACCATAGCCTTGACTAGATGGACCTTTCTTGGCAAAGTAATGTTTCTGCTTTTGAATATGCCATCTAGGTTGGTCATAACTTTTCTCCCAAGGAGTAAGCGTCTTTTAATTTCATGGCTGCAGTCACCATCTGCAGTGATTTTGGAGCCCCAAAAAATAAAGTCTGCCACTGTTTCCACTGTTTCTCCATCTGTTTGCCATGAAGTGATAGGACCGAATGCCATGATTTTTGTTTTCTGAATGTTGAGCTTTAAGCCAGCTTTTTCACTCTCCTCTTCCACTTTCATCAAGAGGCTCTTTAGTTCCTCTTCACTTTCTGCCATAAGGGTGGTGTCATCTGCATATCTGAGGTGATTGATATTTCTCCCAGCAATCTTGATTCCAGCTTGTGCTTCATCCAGCCCAGCGTTTCTCATGATGTACTCTGTATATAAGTTAAATAAACAGGGTGACAATATACAGCCTTGATGAACTCCTTTTCCTATTTGGAACCAGTCTGTTGTGCCACGTCCAGTTCTAACTGTTGCTTCCTGACCTGCATACAGGTTTCTCAAGAGGCAGGTCAGGTGGTCTGGTATTCCCATCTCTTTCAGAATTTTCCACAGTTTCTTGTGATCCACACAGTCAAAGGCTTTGGCATAGTCAATAAAGCAGAAATAGATGTTTTTCTGGAACTCTCTTGCTTTTTCTATGGTCCAGCAGATGTTGGCAATTTGGTCTCTGGTTCCTCTGCCTTTTCTAAAACCAGCTTGAACATCTGGAAGTTCACAGTTCACATATTACTGAAGCCTGGCTTGGAGAATTTTGAGCATTACTTTACTAGCATGTGAGATGAGTGCAATTGTGCAGTAGTTTGAGCGTTCTTTGGCATTGCCTTTCTTTGGGATTGGAATGAAAACTGACCTTTTCCAGTCCTGTGGCCACTGCTGAGTTTTCCAGATTTGCTGGCATATTGAGTGCAGCACTTTTACAGCATCATCTTTTAGGATTTGAAATAGCTCAATTGAAATTCCATCACCTCCACTAGCTTTGTTCATAGTGATGCTTCCTAATGCCCACTTGACTTCACATTCCAGGATGTCTGGCTCTAGGTCAGTGATCACACCATCATGATTATCTGGGTCGTGAAGATCTTTTTTGTACAGTTCTTCTGGGTATTCTTGCCACCTCTTCTTAATATCTTCTGCTTCTGTTAGGTCCATACCATTTCTGTCCTTTATTGACCCCGTCTTTGCATGAAATGTTCCCTTGGTATCTCTGATTTTCTTGAAGAGATCTCTAAGTCTTTCCCATTCTATTGTTTTCCTCTATTTCTTTGCATTGAGTACTGAGGAAGGCTTTCTTATCTCTCCTTGATATTCTTTGGAACTCTGCATTCAAGTGGGTATATCTTTCCTTTCCTCCTTTGCTTTTTGCTTCTCTTCTTTCACAGCTATTTGTAAGGCCTCCTCAGATACCCAGTTTGCCTTTTTGCATTTCTTTTTTCTTGAGGATGGTTTTGCTCCCTGTCTCCTGTACAATGTTACGAACCTCCATCCTTAGTTCATCAGGCACTCTATCAGATCTAGTCCCTTGAATCTATTTCTCACTTCCACTGTATAATCGTAAGGGATTTGATTTAGGTCATACCTGAATGGTCTAGTGGTTTTCCCTACTTTCTTCAATTTAAGTCTGAATTTGGCAATAAGGAATTCATGATCTGAGCAACAGTCAGCTCCCAGTCTTGTTTTGCTGACTGTATAGAGCTTTTCCATCTTTGACTGCAAAGAATATAATTAGTCCGATTTTGGTGTTGACCATCTGGTGATGTTCATGTGTAGAGTCTTCTCTTGTGTTGTTGGAAGAGGATGTTTGCTATGACCAGTGTGTTCTCTTGGCAAAACTCTATTAGCCTTTCCCCTGCTTCATTCTGTACTCCAAGGCCAAATTTGCCTGTCACTCCAGGTGTTTCTTGACTTCCTACTTTTGCATTCCAGTCCCCTATAATGAGAAGGATATCTTTTTTGGGTGTCAATTCTATAAGACCTCGTAGGTCTTCATGGCGTCATTCAACTTCAGCTTCTTCAGCATTACTGGTTGGGGCATAGACTTGGATTACCATGATATTGAATGTTTTGCCTTGGAAACGAACAGAGATCATTCTGTCATTTTTGAGATTACATCCAAGTACTGCATTTTGGACTCTTATGATGGCTACTCCATTTCTTCTAAGGGATTCTTGCCCATAGTAGTAGATACAATGCTCAGTGTTACGTGGCAGCCTGGATGGGAGGGGAGTTTGGGGGGAAATGGATACATATGTATGTATCGCTGAGTCCCTTTGCTGTTCACTTGAAAGGATCACAACATTGTTAATTGGCTACACCCAAATACAAAATACTGTTCATGGGGTTCTCAAGGCAAGAATACTGAAGTAGTAAAATTCACCCATTCCAGTCCATTTTAAGTTGCTGATTCCTAGAATGTCGACGTTCACTCTTGCCATCTCCTGTTTGACCACTTCCAATTTGTCTTGATTCACATACCTAACATTCCAGGTTCCTATGCAATATTGCTCTTTAACAGCATCGGACGTTGCTTCCACACCAGTCACATTCACAGCTGGGTGTTTTTTTTTGCTTTGACTCCGTCTTTGGCTCAGCCTTATTTAACTCAATGAAACTTTGAGCCATGCCATGTAGGGCCACCCAAGATGGACAGGTCATGGTGGAGAGTTCTGACAAAATGTGGTCCACCGGAGAAGGGAACAGCAAACCACTTGAGTATAATTACCTTGAGAACCCATAAACAGTATTTTGTATTTGGGTATAGTCAATTAACAATGTTGTGATGGTTTCAGGTGAACAGCGAAGGGACTCAGCGATACATACGTATGTATCCATTTTCCCCCAAACTCGCCTCCCATCCAGTCTGCCGCATAACACTGAGCAGAGTTCCCTGTGCTTACAGTAGGTCCTTGTTGCTTAGCCATTTTAAATATCGCAGTGTGTATGTGTCCATCCCAAACTCCCTCTCTCCTCTTCCCAGCCTTCTCCCCAGCAACCATGAGTTCCTTCTCTAAGTCTGAGAGTTTCTATGTTGTAAGTTGCAACTGTGGTTTTAGATTGTCTGGTACATTACAGACCAGACAGATGTATTACAGATGCATAATTCATACTTGAATGGGAAATACTGGACAGTGAATCAATGGAACAGAGTACCTAGTCCAGCCCTCGGGCTCTATTTCTGTTTGGCTACTCGACGCACCTTGCTCCTCACGTCAGGATGACGAGTGTGCTCAGTTGCTTCCGACTCCTTGTGACTCCATGGACTGTAGTCCACCAGGCTCCTCTTGTCCATGGGATTTTCCAGGCAAGAATACTGGAGTGGGTAGCCATTCCCTTCTCCAGGAGATCTTTCCATCCCAGGGATTGAAACCAAGTCTCCTGAGTCACAGGAGGATTCTTTACCATCTGAGCCATGAGGGAAGCCCCCACTGGGAGGATGATACGGCCTTATTGTTGATGTTCCTCAAGTTTTTCTTCCGAACTCTGACCCTTTAGAATACTTTCATTTTCTACCTTGTAAACCATAGAAGAAGAATTGTAGCAAACAGGACAGGCTGGGTTATGCAGTGGTAACTAACAACTCCCCAGATTTAATTAATTGAAGGTTTATTTATTTCTGCTCAAAATACATGTTCATTAGGGTTAGCAGGGGACTTCATGCATCACTGACCACTCAGGATCCAGGCTGATGGAGCAGTTGCCATGTTAAATGTTAAATGGCTGCTCTGCTGAGCAGAGAAGATTTCACACTACAGTTCCAGGTACTCAGGACCTGAGTTACACGTGGTGGTGACTCATTGTTACTAGTCATGTCCTCTCCCCCCAAGTTCCCCAGCCACTCAGGTGGTGCTAGTGCTGAAGAGCCCTCCTGCCAATGCAAGAGAAATAAGAGGCATGGATTGGATCCTTGGGTTGGGAAGAGCCCCTGGAGGAGGGTATGATACTCCAGTATTCTTGCCTGGAGAATCCCATGAACAGCGGAGCCTGGTGGGCTACAGTCCGTGGGGTCACAAAAAGCTGGACACGACTGAAGCGACTTAGCACACAGCATGCACCAAGAGGACTTTACCACACCTCCAGAAGGCAGGAAAGAGCTGTCCTTTTTTTATGGTATTTTGTGAATTACCACTGGCATGGATACTCTTAATTCTGTAGATTTAGCTGAAATCAGTACTTTCCTTTTTAGTGCTTTTGGAGACCTTGAGTGCCTTGATTTAAACTAAAGAATATCTATTTCAGGTCCAAAACAGTCTATTGGGGAAAAATGGCTTCTTCTCTAAACATGCCATCTAACTCTTTGTGTCTGTTCTCCACAAAGTTTGGTAACCTTTTAAAATTGCAAATGGATACTGTCACTTCCCCACTTACCACCTTACAATGGCTTTCCCTTGCACAAAACTAAAACTAAATTTAAGGTTATATGTGATCTGATCCTGAACTGATTCGTCTGAGTCTAATCTCATTCTGCTTTGGATACGTTCTATTCTTGCTCTTGCATGACTAGCTTAAGACCACTCTGTCTTCAGCACCCAGCTATTTCCTCATCTTCTTCATCTTCTCTCTCTCATCGTTAATTACCAGCTCAGTTGATATTAGAGAGTCTGTTCATGACTGTACTGTCTGTACAGGTACCTTTCCTTCCCCTGTCCTCTGCACATTCTTTTTAATATTGCCACGTTTTAAGATTTTTGTTGTTGTTGAGGTGCTAAGTCATGTCTGACTCTTTGTGACCCCATGGACTGAAGCACAACAGGCTCCCCTGTTCTCCACTATCTCCTGGTATTTGCTTAGATTCCTATCCATTGAGTTGGTGATGCTGTCTAATCATCTGATCCTCCGGCGCCCCCTTCTCCTTTTGCCTTCATTCTTTCCCAGCATCAGGGTCTTTACCATTGAATTGGCTTTTCACATCAAGATTATTAAAAATTGTTTATCTTTTTCCATCCTCTAGAATGTGTTCAGTAAGAAAGGTCCCATGAAGGCAAGGACCTTATCTATGTTGGCCACTCTTATATCCCTAACACCTAGAATAATGCCTTGTGTTTAATGTGGTCAATATGTATGTTCAAAACAAATATAGCACTTCTTTTTTTGAGTCCTTGAAAACTCTTCAGCCCAGAATGAGAGAGAGGATTATGATATTCACACTTGGGGGTTTCCCTTAAGCTATTTGGACCTTAGTATTCTGAACTGCACAATCCTGGTAGTAAAATCATGGACCCATAATCTTTAAGCCTCCTTCTAGCTTTAGAAGTCTATGACCTCTAAGTATTGGGTTGGCCAAAAAGTTCATTTGGATTATGGGAAAAGCTGATATTTTGTAGTACAGTATCTCCAATAAATTGTTACATTATTAAAACTTCATTTAAAATTTTGCAAGTTACTTCTCCACTGATAAATAATGCTTAGGATACTAAGACTTTGAAAGATGTTATTTTTAAAAACATTGTGAAATACTGTAATATATGTGTTCCTAAATATTACTGTGCTGTGCAGAATTGTGTCATAAAATGCTAAAAATGGGGTTAGGATCACAACACTCAAAAACACTGTCAGTTGCACACGAAGAAAAGATGAGCTAATCAAAGCGGTGGCACGATGTCGCACATACTCAGTGTCAGAGAAATGCGTAAACACTACAAGAAATACCATATTCCGTCAGTACCTTGTGATGAAGACTTGAGGTTTGCTTGTTGAAGTGGGCTTCGGAGGGACTGCAGCCTGGAAGGTTTTTGTGAAGTGGTGCAAAGTGGGCGGACTGAAATCTGGTGGAAAGTTGTAGCACCAGAAATAGACGGGTGTGGTTCTCAGCGTGCAGTGAAGTGAGACAGCTGTGCATTATTTTTACCCGGCTTGGTTCACTTTTCTGAACTCAGTCCAAATGGGTACGGTTTTCTGTGCTCACCTAGTGTTTGTTTGTCCCGGGGGGGAATTGCATAAAAGCCAACATAAAATCCACATCATGCTCAGATTGTTCTCTAGTGTATTCATCATGTCGGAAGAATGCTTTAAAACAAGCATTATGGTAGACCTGACTGTAACTTTAAGACTTTAAGTTGCACAAACAGAACACAATTTCCGCATTACCTCACTTAGTTTCTGTAAACATTCACACCTTTTGTAGCTGTTGTATAATGATCAAAACCAGGAAATTAGCATTAATGCTGTTAACCTTGGCTCTTACTCAGATTCTGTCATTTTATTACTGTTGTTGCTGTTATTCTGTTCCAGGATATAACTCAGGATCCCGTATTTCATGTACTTGTCAGGTCCCCTTAGTCTTCTCCAGTCAAGGACAGTTCCTCATCCTTTCTTTCCTGGTCTTGGTGGAGTATCCCCTGAGTTTGTATTTGTCTGACGTTTCTTCATGGTTAGATTGGGGTTATGAATTTGGAAAAAAGCCACAGAAGGGCTGTTGTGTCCTCCTTAGGGCGCCTCATACATAACATGTGAGACATTAATTTTTAGGATGTGTTTAATATTTCTAAGTTTCAGTTATATAATAAAATCTGTTGTTTATACTTTACTGTTCATTTTTACTGTGTGGCTTAATGTCTTTCATCTTTATCAGTTCTTTGACATTATTGCTTTCCTTACGAAGAAGCCATATGGAAAAGAATTACTGTGTAATAGGCATACCCCATATCTTTGATTATTTTTCTTTCTGAAATGTAGTATATTTTGATCACCCAATTCTTTCTATCAATTTTAGAGTGTATAATTTTGAAATAGTGGAGTTTTTCTGCATTGTCTCTGTGACATCTTTTAATATAATTACTATCATTTTTTTGTTTCAGTTTCAATAGTAATGGGAATTCCTACAGTGAAGAGAGAAGTTAAATCTTACCTCATAGAAACTCTTCATTCCCTTATTGATAATCTGTATCCTGAAGAGAAGTTGGACTGTGTTATAGTAGTCTTCATAGGAGAGGTAATTATTTGTTATATATATATATTTTTACTATGTATAATCTGTAAGAATTGAGACCATATTTTGAATATGCTCTTATAAACTTTTTGTATAAAATGTGATGAGCAGTAGCAAAGGTTAGGTGGTCTATTCCATCTGACAGTTAAATATAAATCTAACTTGTAATCTTTGCATTCACTTCCTTTCTGTATTCACAATCCAGGAATGGTAATATCTGTTGTCAGTTGGATGATATTATATATATAGATCCTTTACAAACGAGTCTCCATTTTTAGCTCCAGGACCTGAACTTGGAGATTTGCATTAATGTCTTTGGGGAGCTTTGAAACCTGAGAAAGGTTTAGCCTAGGCTGGGGTTTCTCTCATTTCTATCCTCCCTACCCCTTCTCTGCACTCCCAATGTCCAGCACATTATCGTAAACCTATGGCTGATCCATGGTGGTGTTTCTCTCATTTCTATCCTCCCTCCCCCTTCTCTGCACTGCCAATGTCCAGCACATTATTGTAAACCTATGGCTGATCCATGGTGGTGTTTCTATCATTTCTGTCCTCCCTCCCCCTTCTCTGCACTGCCAATGTCCAGCACATTATCGTAAACCTATGGCTGATCCATGGTGGTGTTGGTAGACACCACCACAGTGCTGTAAAGCAGTTGTCCTTCATTTCAAAACAAAGAAACTTTAAAAAGTCAAAAAATGAAAAGTCAAACATCATGTTAATGATAAATACTATATTTCTTTTATTTTAGTCTCCTCAAAAGATATGGGGAAAGAGTAAATCTGGAGCAAGTTTTTTTAATGAGGAAGAAGCACCCTGGAATAAATATTTCCTTAATTATTATATAGAATTTCAGAACATAAGAAGGTTTTATAACCTCATCTGATGATTCTGGCCCACTGATTGCCAACTTTTCAGTGTTTCCTGTCTCTTTTTAAATGAAAATGTTCTTGTTTATATATAAAGAATAAACACATGTATATTGTTCAGAACATTACAGAAATATATATTGAAAAATTGCCTGTAATTCCTCCATATAGATATAACTACTGTCACTATTTTGAAATACATATATCTTGAGGTATGAAATATGAAATACATATATCTTAAGACATTTTTCCCCTGGCTGTATACATATATGTAAGTGGAATTGTTCTGTATATCTCTTAGTATCATGGACATTTTCCCAAGCTAAAACAGATAGCTGTCACACCATCATTGTTATGGCATCGTAACATTCCACTGTATGGTTTTTAACATTCTAGATTTAGTTTCTGATTGACAGATTTAGACTGTTTCACACTTTTGCTATTTTCACAGTGCACTGAACATGACTATAAATAAATGGTTGTGCACTTGGCTGGTACTGATGCAGGATCAATTCCTAACTAACATGGAATTACTGGGTAAAGTCCACATACATTAAATTTTCACACCTGGGCAAGATGCCGTGCAGAAGTTAAGCTGCTCATGTCCCTTTTCAGCAGTCTGGGAGAGAGCTTGGTACCCTGTCCCCAGGCTCTGTGAGATAATGTTACTATTCTTCAAGTTTATTTTGGCTAATTTGATAGGTAATGATAATACATTGCTTTTGTTTAATTTGGATTTGTCTATTGAATGGGTTTACATGGTTTATATATATTTGGGCCATTTGTATTTATAATATTATTATTATTTAACTCATTTATTTTAATTGGAGGCTAGTTGAAATATTGTGGTGGTTTTTGCCATACATTGACATGAATCAGCCACAGGTGTACATGTGTCATGGCACCCTACTCCAGTACTCTTGTCTGGGAAATCCCATGGACGGAGGAGCCTGGTGGGCTGCAGTCCATGGGGTTGCTAAGAGTCGGACATGACTGAGCGACTTCACTTTTCACTTTCCTGCACTGGAGAAGGAAATGGAAACCCACTCCAGTGTTCTTGCCTGGAGAATCCCAGGGACGGGGAAGCCTGGTAGGCTGCTGTCTATGGGGTCGCACAGAGTCGGACACGACTGAAGCAACTTAGCAGCAGCAGTACATGTGTCCCCCTGTCCTGAACCCCCCTCCCACCTCCCTCTGCCTCGGGTTGTCCTCTGGGTTGTCCCAGTGCACCAGCTTTGAGTGGCCTGCTTCATTCATTGAACTTGGACTGGTCATCTGTTTCACATATGGTAATATATGTGCTTCAATGCTATTCTCTCAAATCATCCCACCCTTGCCTTCTCCCACGGAGTCCAAAGTCTGTTTTTTACATCTGTGTCTCTTTTGCTATCTTGTATATAGGGTCATCGTTACCATCTTTCTAAATTCCATATATATGCGTTAATATACTGTATTGGTGTTTTTCTTTCTGACTTTCTTTCTTACTCTGTATAATAGGCTCCAGTTTTACCCACCTCGTTAGAACTGACTCAAATTTGTTCTTTTTTATAGCTGAGTAATATTCCATTGCATATGTGTACCTCAGCTTTCTTATCCATTGATCTACCAGTGGACATCTAGGTTGCTTCCATGTCCTAGCTGTTGTAAACAGTGCTGCAATGAACATTGGGGTACATGTGTCTCTTTCATTTCTGGTTTCCTCGATGTTTACACCCAGCAGTGGGATTGCTGGGTTGCATTCTATTTCTAGTTTTTTAAGGAATCTCCACACTGTTCTCCATAGTGGCTGTGCTAGTTTGCATTCCCACCAACAGTGTAAGAGGGTTCCCTTTTGTCCACACCCTCTCCAGCATTTATTGTTTGTAGACTTTTCGATAGCAGCCATGCTGACGGATGTGAGATGGTTCCTCATTGTGGGTTTGATTTGCAGTTCTCTGATAATGAGTGATGTTGAGTAGCCTTTGCTCATTTTCATTTGTAAGTGTTGATTTATAAGAAATTTTCATATGAATGAACTCTGACTGTTTAACTCTTGTCCAGTTTGTTTTTTGCATGAGCTTTGTTTATGATGTTTTTGTCTGTTATAGAAATTTTACATTTTAATTAATCAAATTTGTCAATCACACATTGTATATCAGTAGAAATTGGTACAACCTCTTTAGAAAGCAGTTTGTCAGTTGCTGTTAAAATGTCAGGTCTCCTCTGTGAGCTAACATCCTGCTTCTAAAAATTGATCCAGTAGAAACATTTTTGAGTATTTAAATATATTCCAGCACATGACACATTCATACAGCTCTTAAAGTGCATTGACAAATGAATGGAGAAAATGGTCTCGTGAAATAGACTGGGAACCATTTTTTAAATTAATTCTTATTGAAGTCTCACTGTTTTACAATGTTGGTTAGTTTCTGCTGTGCAGTAAAGTGAGTCAGTTTTATATATGTGTATATATTTATATATATCCCCTCTTTTTTAGACTTTCTTAGACTTGAAACTGTTAGTAGCAGATATCTTGAGAACGGGGATTTTGGGAAGATACCACTTTATATTGCATTTAGTTTTGTAAAATTAAAACTGAAAAAATTGCTCTCTCTTTGTTTTTGACTGTGCTGGGTCTTTGTTTCTGTGTGGGAGCTTTCTCGAGTTGTGGTTCCGGGCTTCTCATTGCAGTAGCTTTTCTTGTTGGGGAGCATGGGCTCTGGGGTGTGTGGGCTCAGTAGTGTGAGGCACGGCTTAGTTGCTCTATGGCATGTGGGATCTTCCTGGACCAAGGATCAAGTCTGTGTCCCAGGAATTGGCAGGTGGATTCTTATGCACTGTACCACCAGGAAAGACCTAAGATTAGAACTTTTTTGCAACGAGCTTGTACTGATTTTTATCAGGAAAAAAGCCTTAAAATTTAAAAACTATAGAATAAAAAACTATCCTTATTCATTTGAAAAGTTGTACTCAGCTTAAAGACAGAGATAAACGCTTGCTGTTGTTCAGTTGCTCAGTTGTGTCCAACTCTTTGCGACCCCATGGACCTCAGCACGCCAGGCTTTCCTGTCCTTCACTGTCTCCTGGAATTTGCTCAAGTTCATGTTTATTGAGTTGGTGATGCCATCCAGCCATCTCATCCTCTGTCTCCCCATCTCCTGCCTCAATCTTTCCCAGCACCAGGCTCTTTTCCAGTGAGTCAGCTCTTTGTATCAAGTGACCAAAATATTGAAGCTTCAGCTTCAGAATCACTTCTTCCAATGAATATTCAGGGTTGAGTTCCTTTAGGATGGACTGGTTGGATCTCCTTGCAGTCCAAGGGACTCTCAAGAGTCTTCTCCAGCACCACAGTTCTAAAGCATCAGTACTTTGGCACCCAGCCTTCTTTCTGGTCCACCTTTCACATCTGTACATGACTACTAGAAAAAACATAGCTTTGACTGTATGGACCTTTGTTGGCAAAATGATGTCTCTGCTTTTTAATGTGCTGTCTAGGTTTGTTATAGCTTTTGAACACTATGAAGATTCAGGGCCCTCTTGCTGTAGCTGTTTCTCTGATCACTAAGATGTAATAATGCTGGGTTTGGAGTCACATGACCTGTGTTCAGGGTCTGGATTCTGCCATTGGAGCAGGTAGTTTTTTTGGTCAGCCTCAGTTTCTTCATCTTTAAAAGGAGAATAATGCCTTTGAGGTCAACATTGTTGCAGGGAGGTGCAATGAGCTCACACTGAGGAAAGTCCCAGTATAAAATTATTAATCCCCACATTTGGTTCAACATTGATTAAGAGTTTTCACTTAAGTGTCTGGTAGCCTGGGACTCATTTAATACTATTCCCAAATGTGTGTTCTATGACTCTGACCATGATCTTCGTGTAAGATGGTTCCTAATCTAGATCTCTAGCTTCTTCTTGAGTCTCTACTTTCAACTGCTGACTTGATAACATTATTTGAAGTATTTTATGGGCAACTCTTAATCTGTCCATAACTAAATTAATCTGGTTTCTCCAAACTGCCTCTCTTCCAGGTTTCTGGTCTGTTTATTAAAGGTTCTTTATATCATAGTGTGGGCTTCCGTTATGGCTCAGCTGGTAAAGAATCCGCCCGCAATGCAGGAGACCTGGGTTCGATCCCTGGGTTGGGAAGATCCCCTGGAGAAGGGAAAGGCTACCCACTCCAGTATTCTGGCCTGGAGAATTCCATGGACTGTATAGTCCATGGGGTCGCAAAGAGTCGGATACGACTGAGCGACTTTCACTGTCATTTGACATCATAGGGTTAGTAGGTCTGGGCTGTGGTCATTCTGCTGTCAATTTGTTACATAGACCTTGGATGGTCTTGATTCCGTTTGTGTTATTTCTCACCCTAAACATTGCTTCTTCCTTTTCTTTCTTATTCCTCCTTCAGCTCCCAGCTCATCCCTCTTATGAAAGTTTCCCCTACTCTCCCATTTGAAATTAACCTAGAGTGAATTGGCCAAAGTAAATTTGTGTTTGGCTAACCTTTTCAGCTTTTATAAAAGTATGAATTACCATGGGTCTACTTTAACATGTGAGGAGAAAATTAGAATTGAAAAAACTAGACAAGAATACACATAGGCAGTGAAGCAGGTCATAGTCTCTTCATCCTTGTTGAACTTTCTGTTCTTTGTGTTTTTTCCTTGAAGTGGGGAACCGTAAGATGCCCCTTGGGGAAGAAAGGAGAGTCAGAAAAGTAATCATCTGTTGTGTTTCTATTTCTTTGTTCCTCTCTGATGATTTTTCCTTAAATATCCATTGGTTTAACTTGATGAGATATTTACAGAAAATTCAAGGTTTTGAACAGTTGGCTGTTGGTGCATTACTGAGAGTTCAGTAACTGCATTCTGAAATTGCAGGAGAAGTAGAGAGGAATGAATGCCACGTGCTCTGAAGGATCTGTGATACCAACCAAGGGTGGTATTCCTATTTGAAGATTGCATCACTCTTGTGTTTCCTTATACTTAGAATATAATTCTTATTTTTGTATCCCAGTGATCCTTGGTTGTCTTATTTTTATGTATATATTTTACTATTAATTTATAATATTTCTTATTTCACAATCATTTCTATAATGTTATTTCTGTCACCATCATTTCTGGCAGAATATTTTCCTACAGTATACTCTGAATTTTAGCAAAAATTATTTTTTTATGTTCCTTTCTTATCTTTGGAGAATTCCCCATTTAATGAATCTTGTTGAAAGAAAGAGTCTTCCTCCCACTGTGGAAACTAAAAAATGCCAGATATTTGCTTGACTCGTTCAGTCATGTGACCTAAGCTCAGCTATGTGGCTGTTCCTTTCCCGGACTTTGCATGGAGCTTCAGTTTTTTCAGATGACATGGAAAACCCCTCCAAAACAGGCAGATTGCTTTGAGTAAGAGGAGAATTTATTAAGGTGGCTGGATACAGGATCAGTTTATACTTCTAAATGCCAATAGCAAAAAATTGGAAAATATGTTTAGCATTATTTTTCTAAAGAAGCAGAGATCATGGACAGTGCATTCCGGTGATGGACAGTGGTGGTATTGGGGTCTCCAGGGACTACAGGGGCAGAGTCCAGAGCACCAACTATTGATGGATGGTGAGGACTTGAAAGCTATGGCATTGTGACCATTCTGTGATTTTTGGCTCTGACCCCGCTTTATTTCTGCCGCCTTCCTAGCCTGGTTCCTCAGCCTCACTGGAGGTTCTGCGAATTCTAACCAGTAGTCTTCAGTAAATTGTTTTTCTAACTATTCTACCTGAGTCAATTTCTGTTGGTTCCAACTAAGATCCTGTTTGCCTAGAAACAATCTGAAAGCCATATGTAATTATTTTTAAGTTCCTAAACAATAGATTTCAAGTTGTGATCCTACAATGAAATAACAAATTCATCATGTTGGGAAAATACCTAAAAGTAGTCTCTGAAAAGTTGAGTTTAGAGACTTTCTGGCTCCTTGGAGTGTTTTAATATTTGGTGTGAGTAAGTTTTGCTTTTTCCTCGGTTTCCGGTTTTACTGCTGCACACATCCTAGTTTGAGTTTTGCGGTGAGAGTGCCAGAGACCTTTAGTATGCTTTCTTTAAGTTCTTTGATTTAAATTGAGTCAGTAGTGCTAGTTGGTTAGCAGGCCTGTGGGCAGGATTTGCAGAGCAGGTAAATTTGTAAATGAAAACAAATTGAATAATAACCAGAGAGAATTGATCCAGTTGCTGTGGATTTTAATTTTTTGTTCTATGTTTTATTTGCAAGGGAAAATTATTTGCTACTTAGTTAATTTTTTGGTCAGGTAATAGGATCATATGGTTTAAAAATTATAAATGTGTGTTATATACCCCAAAAAGTCTCTCCTGTAAGGCTGTTCCCCTTGCCTGTTGTTGTTGGATTTTTTATTTTAAGCTTTTATATTGGACATTAGCCAATTAACAATGTTGTGATAGCTTCAGGTGGGCTGCAAAGGGGCTCAGCCATGCATATACATGTGTCCATTCTCCCCCAAACTCCTCTCCCATCCAGGCTGCCGCATAACACTGAGCAGAGTTCCCTGTGCTTACAGTAGGTCCTTGCTGGTGATCCACTTTAAACACAGCCGTGTGTATGTGTCCCTCCCAAACTTCCCGCCTCCATCTCCCCTACCCCACCCCTGGCAACGGCAAGTTCATTCTCTTAAGTCTGTGAGTGTGTTTCTGTTTTGCAAATACATCCGTTTGCATCATTTCTCTTTAGATTCCGCACGTAAGGGGTGGCGTGTGACGCGTGCCCTTCTCTGCCTGCCTTCACTCAGCACGGCGCTCGGTACGGCCCCCTCGCCTGTTACGGTTTTCTCCCCATTCAGAGATGCTTCACGAGTGTAGGCGTGGATGTGTTATTTTTCTCCCCGTTTCTACATAGATGATATAATACTAACAGACTTTCATATTAGAACAGTAAGAGCTACCTAGGTTTCTTGTCAGTTTTGATAAAATGCCTTCCTAGAAAGTGGTTCATTTTATAAGTTTGAAAATTTGCTTCATATAGAGTGGAGCAAAGTACTGTTCTTTTTGTGATGATTCCGCCGTAATCTCTTTGTTCATGTGTGTGTTTGTATGCCCTTCCCCTTTGATGGGTTAGCCAGTGGGTCTGCTTTTACTCATTATCCTCTAAACCATCTTTTAGGTTCATAATTTCTCTCTTTTGTTTTCTAATTTATTAATGTCTGCTTTTAACACTATTAATTTTTCGCTTTTGTTGTTCCCATTTTATACTTTGCAAACATCTTGACCCAGATGCTATGCTGATTTATTATATGCTATTTATTTTTTCCTTTTGCTAATATAAGAACTAATATAAATTTTCTTTTGAGTACTGTGTTAGCTGTATCCCATAGGTTCTAATGTGAAATGTTTCAATTCTTATTAGTCCATGATTTGTTAAATTGAAGTATCGTTTATTTATAGTGTTACAGTTTCAGGTGTCCAACATGGGGATTCAGTGTTTCTGCAGATTATCGTCCATTTAAAGTCATTATAAATGGCTATATTTTTTGTATCTATTAATTTCCTACCCCTACCCTGCACCATCTGTGATTTTGGTTTGTGTTTCCTCTTCGACCAAGGAGATGACCAAGAGTGTTCATAAATTTTCTTGTTGGTAGGGGCTTTTTGTTTTTTTGCATTGGTTATTTTGGGGGGAAGTTTCACATTTCATTTTTAAAAACTATTTTGAAATAATCTTCAACTTGTAGGAAATTTGCAGAAGTTATGCTGAGTTCCCAGATACCCTGTCGCCGATCTCCCCAAATGTCGGCATCGTACATGGCCATAGTGTGCATCTGTGTGCATCCTGTGTGTGTCTGTTGGGAGGTGCAGCCCAATACCACAGGGTTTATTCTGGCCTCCGAGCTCATTCCTTAGTTTTATCTCTTTTGCTCCAACGATGAGAAGTTTGGTCCTCATGCTTCATAGTGTAGCTACTTCCTTGGTGTGTGTGCTCAATTGTGTCCGACTTGCAGCCCCAGCGACTGTAGCCCGCCAGGCTTCTCTGTCCGTGGACCTTTTCAAACAGTACTGGAGCAGGTTGCCATTTCCTGCTCCAGGGGATCTCTCCAACCTGGGGATTGAGCCCGTGTCCCTTACATCTTCTGCGTTGGCAGACGGGTTCTTCGCCACTAGCTCCACCTGGGAACCCCATCTACTTACTTGCTTAACCTACTTAAATCTGTTGATTGAAGTTCATTTTCTCGTTTTCCTCAAGAAAGGTTCATGTGAGGAATTTCTTTTTTTTCCCTAAGAGGTTAGGGGAGTAGTATAGTGCTGTTGCTGAAACTAGACAGATGTTATTCCAGCTTTCTTATTTTTGCTACAAGTAATCCATATTTAGTCTGATTGCCCAGAAGATTCTTTTTCAGTTTTAAAGCCTACTAATTTTGCTATAATATGTCTTGATTTTAACAACTATGTGTGGATCATTTTTCCTGGCACACGATATATTCTTTAGGTATATGGAGTCAAGTCTTCTTTAAGTTCAAGAAAGAACTTTTGAATGGTACCTTTTATTATGAAAACTTTAAGACATACAACAAAATTGATAGAATTTTACAGTAAATACCTATTTACAGACTACCTGAATTCTACTAATGTTTTCGTGTTTGTGTTTATCACATCTCTATCTATCATAATTTGAACCTTGCCCATTAAAAATTTGGATGATGGTGTTGAGTTTTTCAGAGTTCTTTGTATATAATGGATGCCATTCCTTTGTCAAATACATGATTTTGTGAATGTTTCCCCCAATCTGTGGAAGTCTGTGCATCTTTTTGCCTTGTCTTAGTGAGCACAACCTTTTCATTTTGATGAAGTTTAATTTGTCAATGTTTCTGACTTTGTCAACAGTTATGACTGTTGCTCTCCATGACTTAAGGAACCCTTGCTTCCCCCTAAATCATAAAGATTTTCTTCTCTGAAAAATTCACACTTCAACTCCTGCTTTAGGTCTACAGTCCATCTAGTGGTAATTTTTTGGTCACATTAAAGTTCACTGTTCTTATATGGATGTCATTTACTCTTGTACCAGGTACTGAAACACGTTCCTTTCCCCATTGGATTTCTTTGGTGCTTTGGTTGAAAATCCGGTGATCCTATAAGTGTGGGTCTTTTTTTGTTTTATTCCATTGATCTGTAGGTTGATCCTTATACAAATTCCTCACTATCTTAATGACTATAACTTTGAAGTATTGAAGTCAGGTAAGATTAAGTCCTCCAATTCTCTTCTTTTCAAGATTATTTTAGATACTTTAGGTCTTTTGCATTTCTGTGTATATTTTAGAATCATTCCAATCATTTCTACTATCTGCAGTTGCTTCACAACAGCTTCAACTGGGTGTGTTTTTCTTTTAAATTAATGAAGAAGTATTTGGTCCTGTTTTATGTTTTATGGCTATTGATGTAGTTATTTTTGTTCACAGGTTTTGATGAAGCTCTTCTTTATTTCTTGTGTTTTTCCTTAGTTGCTGTGTTGGTTCCTTCTTTGTGAATCATCATTGAAGGAAATGGCTTTTTTCTCTAGACTCCTGATTTATAGGAGGAGACGGCACAGGCTAGTTGGTGATTTGTTTTAGTTTTTGATCAAAAACCATGCCTTTGTAACTGCCACAGAGTCTGGCTGCTTCCTGCAAGTATAGCTAGTTTTCACAATTCTGCATGTTACCTTGGATTACTGGAATCAAACTGGGTTCCTTTTGAGTGTGAGAATTTTGGTTATTAATTTTGGTTTTACCGAAAATGGAGTTTGCAGTCGTAGCTGTTTCTCACCGGTGAGCATGTGTGACGTCAGCGCGGTGTTCCTGGGTGAGCTCTGTGTGAGCGCTTTGGTCTTTGTTGGTTAGACAGTCACTGTGCGTTCAGCTGGAGTTCTGACCTGAAGGCTTCGGGACTTGCTTCCACCCCACAGCACCTGACAAGTGCAGTTTCCTCAGAAACGGTGGCCATCGCTAGACTTAACATTTTCTCAAACTCGCATCATTACCTGTTTGTCATCTTTTTTAATAGAGGCAAAAGAATAGATTTCATTCTAAGTATGCTTTTACTCATTGAACTAGTATTTATTGAAGCACTAAAATGGGGAAGGTACTGGAGGAGATTAAAAAAAAAACCCACTAGACCGTAGATTGTGCCCTTAACTTGTAGTCTGGAATTACACAAGAATAATTTTTTCTGTACACTTTTCTTTTTTTGAAAAATTAGTGTTGGTTATATATGCACAAAGCTAAGTGCATTTAAGTTATATATGCACAAGAGTCCGATAGAATGAAAACAGCAGTCTCCTATCTTCATTCTTCCTCCCCCACCCCCATTTCCCTTCCTTTCTGTTCCCCATTTCCTCCCCCTCTGAGATCGCCAGCTCACTGGCCATCAGGGAAAGTAGAAATACTTCTTGTGATGCTGTTCAGTTGATTATCATTTTTGATCTTTTCGAAGAACTGACTCTTAGTTTTATTGCCTTTATCATTTCTATATTTTCATTTTATTTTTATTTATTTGATTAGATTTGTTGAAGTATAGTTGAATTATGTTAATGACTGCTATACAGCAAAGTGACTCAATGATACATATATATATATTCTTTTTCACAATCTTTTCCATTATTGAATATAGTGTTCATGCCTTTTGCAAACTTGCTGATGATCTGTCTAGTTATTAGTTGTTTCTATTCTTGAATTTAAATCACAGGTAACTGTCTTGGTACTTCAGAAGTATTTTTGACCTGTAATTTTTTTTAGCAGCTAGATTTTAAGATGTTGGGCTTCCCAGGTAGCTCAAACAGTAAAGAATCTGCCTGCAATGTGGGAGACCTGGGTTTTATCTTTGGGTCAGGAAGATCCCCTGGAGAAGGGCATGGCATCCACTCCATGGACAGAGGAGCTTGGTGGGCTAAGTCAAAGGGGTTGCAAAGGGTTGGACACTACTGAGCGACTAACACACACACACACACACACACACACACACACACACACACACAGACTTATGCGTTGATTATAAATCACACAAATGCTGATCAGGAGAGGTGTGTGTGTGTGTGTGTGTGTGTGTATCTATATGTCCTATAAAAGTTGCTTGTAGTTATTTACCGAACTGTGGTGTTAGACATATCATTGAATGAAACAAAGCCTCTTCCCAATGAAACTTACATTGTCAAGAAGGACAGATAAATGTGTTAGATGGTAGTGAATAATATGTTAGATGGTAGCAGAGAATAAATCAGAGTGAATAATAAAGGAAGTACCGGTTTATTTGAGTGATCAGGACCTTTGGGCAAAGACCTGAAGGGTGCAGCAGCTGAACAGTCCAAGTGGACTCACAGTGTGTGCAAAGGCCCTGAGCTGAGAGCACTGCGTGGCACGTTTTGTGAACCAGCAAGGAGAGGCCTGTGTGACCAGAGCAGAGAAGGTAAGGGGCTCAGCAGTGGGCAGCAGGTGGAGGAGAGGGTTGGCCCAGATTGCTTAGGACTCGCCAGGCCATCACGAGAATGTGACTTTTACCCTCAGTCAGAGAACTGACAAAAAGTTTTTATTTTTGGTAAAGAGCCACCTGACAAACGTTTTAGGCTTTGCAGGACATTCAGTCTCTATTGCAACTGCTCAACTCTGCTGTTGTAGCCCCCCAAACAGCCAGAAACAATACGTAAATAAAAGGGTGGGCTTGTGTTCCAGTAAAGTTTTTAGTTTATGAAAACAAAGAGTGGGTCTGTTTTGCAAACTGCTGATGTAGAAAGTCATTTGAGAGCTTCAAGTAGAAAAGATGCCTGACTGGCTATTTTTTTCTTTGAAGGCACTTTTGTTGTCGTTCAGTTGCTCAGTCGTGTCCGACTCTTTGCCACGCCATGGACTGCAGCACACCGGGCTTCCCTGTCCTTTACCATCTCCCAGAGTTTGCGCAAACTCATGTCCATTGAGTCAGTGATGCCATCCAACCATCTCATCCTCTGCCACCCCTCTTCTCCTCTTGCTCTCAGTCTTTCCCAGCATCAGGGTCTTTTCTAGTAAGTCACTTTAAAATACTTTATTTGGAAATAATTTTAGAATTACAGAAAAGTTGGAAAAGTGATGCAGAATATCCCCTTCACTGCACTGACTCTAATGTTAATAACTCACGTAGCCACATTTGAATGATTAAGACCAGGAAATTAATCTTGACATAATGCTATTAGCCAAACTGTAGACATGATTCAGATTCCATGTTTTTACGTCTAAGGTCACTTGTCTATCCAGTGTACAAGCCAAAGTATCACATTGCATTTAGTTGTTCTGTTTCCTTAATCTCCTCCTATCTATGACAGTTCTTCAGTCTTTTCTTGTGTTTCATGAACTCGGAGACTTTTCATGAGTTGTTCAGTTGCGTCCAACTCTTTGTGACCCCATATACTGTAGCACGCCAGGTTGCTCTGTCCTCTACTATCTCCCAGAGTTTGCTCAAATTCATGTCCATTGAGTCAGTGATGCTACCTAACCATCTCATCCTCTGCCACCCCCTTCTCCTTCAATCTTTCCCAGCATCAGGATCTTTTCCAGTGAGTTAGCTCTTCGCATCAGGTGGCCAAAGTATTGGAGCTTCAGCTTCAGCAACAGTCCTTCCAATGCGTATTCAGGGCTGATTTCCTTTAGGTTGATAGCTTGACTGTTTCAGAAACTACACACTAACTGTGGTACTTGTTACCTTCATTGGTTGCTGCTGCTGCTGCTAAGTCGCTTCAGTCGTGTCCGACTCTGTGTGACCCCATAGACGGAAGCCCACCGGGCTCCCCCACCCCTGGGATTCTCCAGGCAAGACCACTGGAGTGGGTTGCCATTTCCTTCTCCAATGCATGAAAGTGAAAAGTGAAAAGGAAGTCGCTCAGTCGTGTCTGACTCTTAGCGACCCCGTGGACTACAGCCTACCAGGCTCCTCCATCCATGGGATTTTCCAGGCAAGAGTACTGGAGTGGGGTGCCATTGCCTTCTCCGGTAGGTTCTACCTTCATTGGTAGGTCTGCAATTTATTATGAGCTGCCAACCGCATTGTGGCACATGCCTGTCATTTTAATCCTTTTGTCATGTGTACATGCTATCTTTCTGGAATTCTCACTGGGTCCCCACCCAGCACGCACTCAAGGACACAGTCATTTTCTGTGCAGCAGTCAGTCTCCTTTTGGCAAGTCTGTTCTGCACTCTCCAGCTGCTGTCTTCAGATTTCCCTTCCTGCAGTGTGATCTGGAAATGTCTCCAGGCGAAAGTCGGGACAATCGTGATGCTCAGTTCTCTCTCAGAGAATCCCATCCTGCACAGCCTGCTGTCCACTGTCTGAGAACAGCTGGATCATATATTTTGCCCAGCTTTTTAGTTGTTTATTGTTGTTGTTCAGTCACTAAGTCGTGTCCAACTCTTTATGACCCCATGGACTGCAGCACGCCAGGTTTTCCTGTCCTTCACTATCTCCTGGAGTTTGCTCAAACTCCTGTCCACTGAGTCAGTGATACTATCCAGCATCTCATCCTCTGTTGCCCTCTTCTCCTTTTGCCTTCAATCTCTCCCAGAATTAGGGTCTTTTCTAATGAGTCAGCTCTTCATATCAGGTGGCCAAAGCATTGGAGCTTTGGTATCAATCCTTCCAATGAATATTCAGGGTTGATTTCCCTTAAGATTCACTGGTTTGATTTCCCAGATTTCCCAGGCAAGAATACTGGAGTGGGTTGCCAGTTCCTTCTTTAGCTGATCTTCCCAACCCAGGGATTGAAGCTGCATCTTCTGCATTGGCAGGCAGATTTTTTTTTTTTTTTTTTTTACTACTTAGCCACCAGGGAAGCCCTGTCCATTTGTGATGTCCAGTATCAAATAAGAATTTATTATTGTTATCCTGCATGCCAAGGAGCCAAAACAAGGGACCTATAACTGGAAGAAAATGTAGCCACTAGGAGCAAGGACAGAGGACTTCAGCAAAGCTGTCGATGGAATAATGGAAAGCTGTCAGGAAGCATTGTCAGGAACAGTGTGCTGTTTTGGATCTGTCAGGAATTCTCTGTTCCTTATTAATTCCTGAGTATTCAGGAATTAAGAGGAGAGGCAAGCCTCTCCCTGGGGCTGAGGAATCCAGGCATTTCCTTCATTAGTTTTTCTATATGGTGATAAGTACCCTCTTCCTTTTTATGAACCATATGGTAAAAGTGATTATTTACAACCCTCTCTCTTTCATATGGATGACCTCATGTTTCCTTGATAGCTTGTAAGTTTTGATTTTATCTCTGCTGAAAATAGCTACCTTGTAAGACAGTGTAAATACCCACACAATGTTGAATAAAACACCTTTGCTCCATCAGAGCTTTGGTGCCCATGTCTTGCTTTCTTTGTCTCTCTTTCTCTCTCAGGCTATTTCCTTGGAGCGCAGAGGTCCTCTGGGTTCACTTTCCTGCCCAGGCTTCTAAGACCCTCTCAAGAAGGCGCTCTGTGCCTACACCCTATCTAGAGGGCACCTGAGGCCTTCGTGAACAGAACAAGCTCTGTGCAGCGGCTTTATTGGCTTTCTGCGTAAACCAAGGAATATCAGCCTCTTTCTCTCTCCTTTACTTTCTTATCGGTGGACTCCAGACCACCAGGTTCCGGTCCATTAAAGGACCTCAACAAGTGGCGCCCGAACAGGGACTTGAGGCCATCCAGCCCTTGTGCAATGTAAGCCAGGCTCTGGTCCCCCACCTTGTCACAGAAGGACACGTCCAGCCCCTAGAGGTGCAGGCTGCCCATGGCCAGATGCATGACGCCCGTGTCGCTGATGTTGTCGCACGAGCACAGGTTGAGGCTGCGCAGGCTGCCCATGTGTGACGGGTGCAGGAGGCCGGTGTCCGAGATGCCCCCACAGAAGCTGAGGTTGAGGAGCCTCAGGCCCGTCAGCCCCCAGGAGATGTGCTTCAGGGACAGGTCCGTGAGCTTCTGGCAGTCCTGCCCCGTGAGCTGCTCCAGGCCCAGGCGGCCCTCGGCCCTGCTGCACGTCATGCCTGCCAGGTGCCCGATGCCCATATCCGAGAGATGGCGGCAGCTGCGGAGATCGAGGCCCTTGAAGTGCTGCAGGGCCCAGGCGATGAGCAGGAGGCCAGTGTTGGTGATGTTGCTGCAGCTGCCCAGCTCCAGCACCTCCAGGCCCTTGAGGTACTGGGAGATGCGGCCCAGGCTGCTGTCAGTGATCTGCTTGCAGAGGTTCAGGTTGAGCGCGCGCAGCCAGCCGATCTCCTGCAAGAATGTGTGGCCCAGCCCGTTGTCGGTGAGGTTGTAGCAGCCGCTCAGGTTGAGGCTCTCGATGTTGGCCATACCCTGGATCACGTAGCTGAGGCCGCGGCGCAAGCTCAGGATCTGCACCCGGCGGATGCCCGGAGCCTGCAGGCTGCGCCGTGTGCCCCTTGTCACGCACGTCCAGGTAGCCAAAGATCATGGCCAGCAGCTCGGGAAACAGGCATGAGATGTGCATCTCCATCTTCCTCCCCGCGGTGCCGGGGAGGGCGCCCCCGAGGCCCGGCCCTTGCTGGGCTCAGCCCCGCTGCGCCGGGCCAGCGCTGCCCCGCTGCCACCCCCGTGCCCCCAGCCACATCCTCCGGCACCACGGGGCCGGGCTGCGTGCTCTTTACTTTCTTATCAGTCGACTCCGGACCACCAGGTTCCAGTCCATTAAAGGACCTCAACAGAGAGCCAGCAGGGGTTATTTAGAAGGTAACTGTAAAAGGTGGCTGATAGCATCCTTATTTCTGTGGCCTATTTTCATTACCACCTGGTGGCTTGTTTGGCTAGTTCAACCTTCCTATCTCACCAGGACTCACCCAGTATAGCATTGCGAGCCCAGCCTTCCTGCTCAGCATCTCATTGATCCCATACTCCCAGCTTGTACATGTGTATACTAATAGTAGTATATTATACCCTCTAAAATATATCCAAAATAGAAAAATTTACACTGTGATGTATTCCAGTGGATTATCTTACACATACCCTGTCTAAGGGTTTCCCTTGTGGCTCAGAATCTTCCTGTAATGCAGGAGACCTGGGTTTGATCCCTGGGTCAGGAAGATCCCCTGGAGAAGGGAATGGCTACCTACTCCAGTATTCTTGCCTGGAGAATCCCGTGGACAGAGGAGCTTGGCGGGCTACAGTCTATGGTATTGCAGAGAGTCAGACACAACTTAGCAACTGAACATGCATGCACTCAGAGTTTGAGGATATGGATATGCTGTGGATATAAATATCCCTGCTTATGGTGTAGACACTAAGTAAATATTTGTGGAATGAAATGAGTAGAAAGAAGATAGTAAATTTACTTATGTGTGTAAAGTGTGAGTGTACTAAGTTGTTTTAGTCGTGTCCAGCTCTTTGCAACCTGATGGACCGTAGCCTGCCAGGCCCCTCTGTCCATATATAAAGGACATTTTAAAAATGTTCTTTAAACACAGAATCAGTTTTTTAAAGACAGTTTTTACCTTCAAGTGATTTAAAATTCAGTCTTTTTAATTTTATGTTCTTTTTGATCTACTGCTTAAAATTTCTTCTTTTCATCCAAGTGACTGTTTTACAGCTGGTATCTGTTAAAATTCTCTGACATTTGCAACATTTATTTTTCATAGGAGGTTGCCTCTAACATTCTGTTTTATTCATTGGACCATTAGAAATAAGTTTCTATAATTTATTTGTAGAAGTATCTTTTTACTCAGATTTCTGTTTCACATATTTGTTCTTTGCAGTATCACAGAACATAACAGCTATAGCATATTCAAAAGTGATATGATATTTTATATATTAATTGAGTTTAATCAAAAGTTTCTGGAAATATTTTGACTCTGTTGCAATTTCCTGACTGCCATGACATTTGGCAAAGAATTATTTCTTTTTAAATTGGACTGTATAAATTACTGATTTAAGGTAAAGATTGGAATTTGTTACTTTCCTTTCATCTAATTTACACACTACTGGTAAAATTGATTCTTAAGCCAAGCATACATGTTGATGCGTGGTTACGTATGTGTGACTTTACAGTGGTGAGTTGTCACTATTAGTGACTTATTGAACCTGCTTCTATGCTTCTTAAACTTTTCCTTATATATCCCTAAGAGAAGCTGACCCACAGTTTGGTATGCACAGTCTGAAATCCTTCTTTTTCTATGTTTAACTTTTTTCTTGGTTTTATGTTTTTGATTTTTATTTGGAATTCACATAACATACAGTTCACCTATTTAAAGTCAGAGTTCTATAGCCATCATCTCAATCAATTTTAGAAGATTTTTTTATCATCTAAAAAAGAAATTTTGCACCCCTTAGCCATTACTCATCAATACTGCTTACCTCTAGGCTTAGACACTACTTAGTAGATCACTAATCTACTTTCTGTCTCTGTCTCTGAGACTTTCTGTCTCAGATTTTTTTTAAAATTCTGGACAGTTTTTAAAAGTACAGTTATGAACTGTACGTGGTCCTTTGTGACTGGCTTCTCTCACGTAGCCTAATGTCTTCAGGGTTCATCTGTGTTTCAGTATGTATTTATACATCTTTTGGTTTTAATTAAAAAATAATTTTGCTTAACCATAAAAAAGACTTGATATTCCAAGGCGGGTAAATGCTCTTTCTTCTTTTCAATGTATGTCTACTCTTTTCCCCCACCTATCTCAATCATATCGTATCACTTACATACCCTTGGAATAAATATTTCAGTCATAGATTCAGAGATACATTCTGATAATTGGGTAACAGTATTACGTTTTAAAAAGTCTTCATGTAGAACTTTCCTGGCAGTGCAGTGATTAAGACTTTACCTTCCAGTGTAGGAGGTGTGGGTTTGATCCCTGGTCAAGGAGCTAGATCCCACAAAGCCTCTCAACTTAAAATAAAACAACAAAACAGAAGCTGTATGTAACGAATTCAATAAAGACTTTAAAATGGTCCACATAAAAAAAAAATCTTAAAAAAAAATCTCCACAGACCTTTATAAAAAAGATTTCAGGAAAAAGGTTCTTTAAATTTAAAGCAATGAAGCCTCCAAAATCTCAAAGGCTGTATAGTCCTTTAAATGAATCTTTTGCTACTTAATGTCAGTTAATGTGCAACGTAAGGGTTGTGTGTACTGTTAGGTATGGATCACTTGCGTTTTAGGTTTTATTATACATTACATGATAGATCTGTGTTCACATAAGACTATTCTTGGACAGACTCCTGGGATAGGGAGCTGCTCTTCTGTGTCTTGTATTCCCATTTCCTTGGGTAGGCAGATCACTGGCTCTTAATAAATGCTTATCAAATTGAATTTCAGGTATTAGTAAACTCACTAAAGGTTACACAAACCAGAATTGATTGTGTTCTCCAAAATCATAGCCTGATGAGTGGTGAGATGTGTTTGGGTTTGTGTAGGGGAAGGATGGAGGGTTTTGAGTTGTGTGTTAGTTGTATTCCCATAATTCTTTGTTAGGAATTTGAAGGCTACATTCTTAATGAGTTTCCTCACTCTTACGTCTTTAACAGTAAAATAGGAGTTACTTTCAATGAACAGAAATTACAGTCAAAATACTTTTTAAAAAAGACTTCTGCTAAAACAATTAAAAAAAAAAATTCAGTGGTTTTGTCATATCCAGGCTTAAAGCTTTATCTTTTTTGGTGAGTTTTGTTTTCCTCAAGTATGAAGTGTTTTGGCAGTCTTTGTAACATAGATCATATTATATATATCATTGATTCCTTTTAACAATTGAGCATTTTAAGCTGTCACTGTAGTTAAAATTGTTTGGGAGTATTGGCTGTCCACTTGTATATACTTTAGAAGTTGACAGGTTTGTTAAACTTTTTTTCTGATTTGTTAACACGCTCTTGACTTGGATTCTCATTATCAGCCTAAAAATAAAATAATAAAAGTAATAAAGAATAACACAGCTTTTTATTACATAGCTTTTTCATTTAATGTCATAGTCTCTGAGATATTATCTCCTCCCACCCTTTTTTCTTTTAAATAGGATAGGAAACTGAGGCTCAGCATAGTGATTTTAGATCACACAGACCAGTAGCTCGGGAGACAAATCTTGAACCTAGATTTTATGATTCCAAGTGGAAATTCTTTCCCTATTGCATGCTGTGTCTGGTATTTATTCACTACTTATAGTTTGGATGTTGCAGAAGTAGAAATAGTTTCTGTGCTCACTTTTTTCTGCTGAATTGAATGGAGACAGAGACAATTGAAAGCAATAAAAACTTAAGAATCTGCTTATTGTATTGGTAAATACTCAGTGATATATGGCAGGGTCATAGAGTACAACTTATGTAAATCCCATAAGTTATCTGAAAATTTCATGTTTCCAATGAATGTTTTAATCATTTATTTAAGTTCAGATTTAAAAGTTAAATATGAAATAAAGATATAAAAACATAGAAACATGAATGTTGGTATAATTTTTTTTTTCTCTCCCAGACAGATACTGATTATGTAAATGGTGTTGTAGCCAACCTGGAGAAAGAGTAAGTTCTTAATTATGGAATTGAAAATATTTTAGTTACTATGATCTCTTGCTTTTTGTGAAAAGAAAATACCTCCTTTTATAGTTCATTTTTCTGTGGAGTTCAGTGTTCATTAGATCACCTACCACTGGTCTTTTATATGTAAATTATCATAAAGTATACGTATGTATATCGGGTTACTTGATGGGATACATTGGTGTATTTCATTATAGAGAAGACTTGAATGTCATATATAACACTATCAAATAACAGTCTTTAACCTCAAAGACAGTTAGTAGAGAGAGAGGCAACATTTAAAAAAAAAACTAAGATCATGGCACTTGGTCCTACCACTTTATGGCAAATAGAAGGGGAAAAAGTGGAAGTAGTGACAGATTTTATTTTCTTTGGCTCCAGAATCACTGCAGATGGTGACTGCAGCCATGAAATTAAAAGACACTTGCTCCTTGGAAGAAAAGCTATGACAAACCTAGGCAGCATATTAGAAAGCTGAGACATCACTTTGCTGACAAAGGTCCATCTAGTCAAAGCTGTGGTTTTCCCAGTAGTCATGTATGGATGTGAGAGTTGGACCATAAAGAAGGCTGAGTGCTAAAGAATTCATGCCTTGAAACTGTGGTGTTGGAGAAGACTCTTGAGAGTCCCTTGGACTGCAAGAAAATCAAACCAGTCAATCCTAAAAGAAATCAACCCCAAATATTCATTGGAAGGACTGTTGCTGAAGCTCCAATATTTTGGCCACCTAATGCAAAGAGCCAGCTTATTGGAAAAGACCCTGATGCTGGAAAAGATGAAAGGCAAAAGGAGAAGGAGGTGGCAGAGGATGAGATGGTTAGATAGCATCACAGACATAATGCACACGAACTTCGGGAGATAATGGAGGACAGAGGAGCCTGGTGTGCTACAGTCCATGGGGTCAGAAAAAGTTGGACACGACTTAGCGACTGAATAACAATGACACTAAATGAGATCACTTAAATCTTTCACGCTCTGTTTACCAAGAGAAAAATTTTCTGCTGTCAGGGCAGCCAGTCAGGAACCAGTTTCAAATCTCAATGCTAATAATGTCTAAAAATATGCAAAGGTTTATTAATAGTTTATTGTGAGTGGAGCACGTAGCAGGTAATAGGTGGACAGCTTAGTAAGTTGCAGATACCATTGTTGTTCTTGTTCAGTGGCTAAGTCATGTCTGACTCTTGGCAACTCCATGGACTGCAGCACACCAGGCTTCCCTGTCCTCCAGTCTCTCCCTGAGTTTACTCAAAGTCCTGTCCATTGAGTCGGTGATGCTATCCGACTCTTCATCGCCGATACCATTAGTTTTTATAACACTGCCCTTGTAGATTTCATAGTGATATCATAAAATTAGTCCTGCTATGGGTTTCTTGATTGAAATGTATCTGTTGTTGCCCCCAAAAGACGTATTTTTATGTGAATTAGGCAAGACAAAAGAGGAGCCAAAGAGTTTGCCAACTCTAGGATAATATGGCTCTATCTTTGTCTATCAGTATGCTAAAACCAGAAATTTTTACAAATATATGCATAGTTCAGGATTAAATTGTGCATTTGTTAGATTTCCCCTCAATTGCTCACTTTCTTGGCAGCCTTTATACAAGCACAAATTGGTGTAGAATCCTTAAATATAGGTACCAGGCAATCATTGGTCCCCCTTCCCACAGAGCACATGGGCAGGTCTGAGGGGCTTATACAAGGATTCCGTTGGTTCCTTCTTGCTCAGTGTGCAAGAAAACCAAGCCCAGGAAAAAGGGTGGTGAAGCACCAGGAAACTTTGTGTAAAGGCAAGTAATTGTGTTTTGTGGAGATTTGCAAACCTGAAGTAATGAAGAAGGCAGATGCAAAGCAAATTACATTTGAATCAGTGAAGATGGATTTTAAAAACTTTAGGACAAATTTTCCTATCCTTGCACAACTTGCAGACATTGAGACATAGTTTGATGTACCCTCACAGGACAAGATCACCCCCAGGTGAGAAATACTATTTTAAAGTGACATACAGTCTGTATCCCACAACTAAGCGTTCCTGAAAATGAAAAAACTGGTTTTGCTAATATATGTGTATATTGGTATACATACACATGCATTAGGTTGTGTTTCTTTCTTATTTTCTGCGGCACCTTGATTGCTTTTTAAGAATTCTAATTTTGGGGGGACGTCAGTCCCTGCAGTTGGCCTAGAATTTCAACGAATCAGTGATGAGCTGCTTCACTTACCACATTGTGACTGTAGCAGTATACTTTACTGGTGTATTTTTCTGTTAAATACTTAAGTTGATCATTAAGATATAAAATCCCACAGAACTTCTATAACTCAGCCCACCTTTCTCATGACAGATTTTCTAAAGAAATCAGTTCTGGCTTGGTGGAAATAATATCACCTCCTGAAAGCTATTATCCTGACCTGACGAACTTAAAGGAGACATTTGGAGATTCTAAAGAAAGAGTAAGGTGAGCCTGTGGTGTTTAAAATCGCCCACCTTTGTGAGTATAATATGTAATAACTGTCATCCTTGTTTTTCAAAACTGTACTCATTTTGAAAGTGAAAGTCACTCAATTGTGTCCAGACTCTTGGTGACCCATGGACTATAACCTGGCTGCTTTGTCCTTAGAATTCTCCAGGCCAGAATACTGGAGTGGGTAGCCAGCAATTCCCTTCTCCAGAGGATCTTCCCAATCCAGGGGTCGAACCCAGGCGCCCACATTGTAGGCAGATTCTTGACCATCTGAGCCACCAGGGAAGCCTTCATTTTAGGGTTGAACTAATTAGTGAGAGCTAATGCCTTTTTGATTATTTGGTTGGAAATTCTGTGGAGTTCCTGATGAGAGGTTGAATTTGGTCAACATAGTGAATTTTATAACCGTGCTGCTCTGTGCTGCTATAACTTTTCTTAAGAGTATATTCAATATAACTCAAAGTTAGTCCAGATAGAAATCTCATGTCTGCATGAAACATAAATGAGAACTGATTCAATAAAAGTAATAAAAACAATAATAGTCTTCTGCAGAATCATACTGCAATAAAACAGTCAATTTATTTATCTCTAAATCTCTAACATTGAAGGAGTTAGAAGCTTTTCTTGTGTTGTTGTTAAAGACAAAGTAATCTAAGAGATATTAGCATCATTTTTGGATTGTCTATAACCAGAAAAAAGGACAAAAATGATGTTTTGGGAAGAGATTTATTGTATTTCTTGAGTTGTTAATTTGTCACAAAGACAGATATGTCTCTATAATTGGTTAATTGTCTCTCAATGAATATGTTACTTAAAACATTTAGGATTGAGTTTGTTTAAAAAAAAAAAAAAAACCCAGTGAATAGACTCATTAAATTCAGAACAGCTTATAAGGTATTTTCTGGAGAAGTTTACTTAGTGGTTCAGAGCTTTAGTTCTATTGTGTGTGTGTGTGTGTGTGTTAACTGGCTTTTAAAAAACCACTTCTCTATATTCAGCATTCGTCAGTGGGTTTCTGTAGGCTACCAAGAATTCATCAAAAGGACCTAATATTGTAAATTTTAATACAATGTTTAAGATTTTTTTAAAAAAACTTTTACCTATATAGGAAGCACTAGTTCATGGAGACATTAAGATATCACTGAAAAGAGGGCCTGTAGTCAAGAAAATTTGGAAAATATTGAATTAAAAACTTTTTTCAACAGATGCTACTTACTGCTGAATGTTTCAATGCTTCTAATATATTAATGTGTCTCTAGAAAAGAAATAAATGTCCTTCCCAAACTTACTAGACATTAGACTCCTTTTTCCCTCAGGACATCTTGAGGATTAGTGTTTTTGAGAATGTATTTTGATAAAACCTTCTTAAAGAAAAGTGAATTCTCTTGCACTCTTTCCTAAGTGGATACACCATGTATGTGTGGCTCCATCCATTTATTTGTCTACCTATCTATCTAATGTATGACTATTGTTGTTTAGTTGCTAAGTTATGTCTGACTCTGTGACCCTATGGAGCCCTCCAGGCTCCTCTGTCCATGGGATTCTCCAGGCAAGAATACTAGAGCGGGTTGCTGTTTCCTTCTCCAAGGGATCTTCCTAATCCAGGGATCGAACCCATGTCTCCTGCATTGCCAAGCAGATTCTTTACCACTGAGCCACCAGGGAAACCAATATATAACTGTACATTTTGTATAATATCATATTATCATATATACAATATATGTGATATTATATATAGGGCATATAACATTGTTATATATTACAAAATATACATCTAACCTTCTTTTGCTAACTTTGAGTCTGATTCCTAACTTATTTTTGAACATTTTTATTTCAGATGGAGAACAAAGCAAAACCTAGATTATTGTTTTCTAATGATGTATGCTCAGGAAAAAGGCACATACTACATCCAGGTAAGTTTTTCCTTTAGTTTTTTTTTCACAGTTTTTTAAAGAAAAATAATATCGAGGGTCTGTTTTCATTAGAATGGAGTTTCAAAAGCATGAGCACTCTAAAATATTTAAGATGATAGTAGTGTAGCAGAGCAGAAGGGTCAGACACATCTCTAAGAGCGTGGGCTCTGCAGCTGCACTCCCTGGTTTATCTCTTAATGATTTAGTGGTCTTAAGGCAGAGAGTGGTTTTGTGCAGTAATACATTTACATTTGAGTTCAGGATTATAAAACCAACATCTATTGTCATGTTCTTGGCTGTAGAATCCTATGGATAGCAGAGCCTGGCGGGCTACAGTCCATGGGGCCGCAAAGAGTCGGACATGACTGAGTGACTAATGCAGACATACACACGCACACAGGTGCGACTTTCAGTAGCGTGGCTGAAACAGTAAGTCCATCATGATGCAGGTTTTAAGTGAGCCAGGTGGGCAACAGCTTAAGTAATTCTAGGAAGCTCTTATTTTTTCCAAGTGTTCTTCAGTTAATATTTAAGCTTAAATTTCTGCACTGGGATTTCACTTCTTCAGTCAGATATCTTTATCCCTGTTCAAAATGCAGATACCCCTGAGAGGTATATATAGCACATGAAGTGTGTCAGGTTTTATTTTTTCTTTTTTTCAGTATAAAAAGTTTATTAGGTGCTAGGAGGATGTGTGGATAAGAGTGGCAAGAAGCAGCCCTGAGTCCCTGAATTAGGAAGGAAATGGCTGGGCGGCTGCTGGCAGGGACTGGGGAGGGAAGGAAAGATGGAAGGAAAGGGGCTGGCATCCCGTGGAACGGCGGACTTCTTGAGGGCAGACTTTTGTCTCATGATGCTGTACCTTGGGCCAGCTGTATTCAAGTGGGCATGAACCCTTCCTCGAGTCACAGGATGAAAAATAGAAATGGTGATAGGGCATGACATGTCTATTATAGGATACAACAGCTGTGTGTATAAAAACACGGTACCCTAGATATAGGTCGTGGGTTTCCTCCAAATGCTTCAGAGAAGTCTGATTTTAAAATAATAATAATAATTTTGAAGCATTTTAACATACCCCCAATATTATTGTGGACTTCCCAGGTGGCTCAGACAGTAAAGAATCTGCCTGCAATGCGGATAACCCGGATTCAGTCTCTGGGTGGGAAGATCCCCGGGAGAAGGAAATGGCAACCCCCTCCAGTATTCTTGCCTGGGGGAAATCCTGTGGACAGAGGAGCCTGAAGAGCTATGGGCCATAGGGTCACAAAGAGTAGGACACGACTGAGCAACTAACACACACACACACAATATTATTGTGGTTGAACCTTGCTGTTTGTTTCAGGCCCAGTATATAAATATTTACATTATGGTCAAGAACTTTATACACAGCATTAAAAAGTGCAGCTGTATTACTTTTGAAATTTGTTTTCAGTTTTCTTCCAGGGGAATGATTAATGGAACCAATAAAGCTCTTGGGAGGGAATGTAGGAAAAGTTCATGTTTAAGAAATTGAGGAAAGGACAGGGTTAAGAAAGAGGGTGGTTAGGAAAATTTCCCTTAAGCAAGGTCAGTATATGAGATACTGCAGTATTATATGAGATCTTAAAACAACAGCTGCTATGAACTAACATTTATTGCACACTTATCCGGTCAGGCATTATTTTTTACACTTCATGCTTTCCACACATTAACCCATTTACTATGACCCTTTGTATAACAGAAAGGTGCTGTACATCCTGGATCAAAGTGTGTTTGGCTGCAACTTAATGTACAGTTGTTGTTTAGTTGCTCACTCAGGTCTGACTCTCTTGTGGCCCTGTGGACTAGAGCCCACTGACTGGCTGCTCTGTCCATGGATTTTCCAGGCTGGCGTGGGTTGCCATTTCCTTCTCCAGGGGATCTTCCCGACCCAGGTATCCAACCTGTGTCTTCTGCATTGGCAGGCAGATTCTTTACCTCTGAGCCACCAGGGAAGTTAACATGCTATAGTCACCTTTTCCGAGGCATAATTTTTGGACAAATAGGGTAATTTTAAGAATGTCCAGTGGGTCTGTCTTAGACTCAGTGGTTACTCTGTGGTCATCACAGGTGTACATCTAAAGGGAAAAGAAAACGCCACCTGCCTCACTGCTTTGCTTGTGGCTTGTCACGAAGTTTTCCATGACAGCCGCAAACCCGGATTCATAAAGTGCTCTATTGCAAGTGACTTGGACTTGAAGACAGTCTTCTGGAAAACTATTCGGTGATACAGACACTTCGTGGGTGGTACTGCCTCGTTCTTCCTGTATCACACCATGATGCACGCTGAGTCAGCTTGCCCCACTTTTAGGGATGCTGAGATTTAATCCATGGGTGTAGGGGTGTCAGTCTCATCTCTCCTTCATTAAAAAGCTACCCAGAAGCCATTTCTTGCATGGTTTGAGCTTCTGTAATTATTTTCCCCCAGATTGCTTTTTTTGTTAGAGGTTGCCAACTGGTAATTTTCTAATTCTATAAATTGTAATGTTCTTATAAATAGAGCTCTTCTGTAAAAGGACTCTCCCTTCTTAACTGTTTGGTGATGTTGAAAAATAGTTTACAAAGGAAAAGAAGATTAAGTGCTTGATTCTTTCTCTTTATTAATTTTTAAGTTGACACCGTAGCAGTCTGCAGTGGTGACCATTTTCAAAGTATTGTTGTGAACTCATGGATTTTTACAACTAGATTTGGTTTGCCTCAGTCTTTCAATCATTATTTCTAAATGTTCATTCATTTATTTATTTGGCTCCACCGGTCTTAGCTGTGGCACATGACAACTTTTAGTTGTGGGCATGCAGGATCCAGTTTCCTGACCAGAGGTCAGACCTGAGCCCCCTGCATTGAGATCACGAGGTCTTAGCCACTGGACCACCAGGGAAGTCTCTGCGATCATTATTGATACTGACGCTTGTACTGGCCCATCCTAAGCCAGTGAGAATTTCTTCAAATGGGCTCTTGTATTCTTTTCATGTAAGCCTGGTAATCACCCGGATCACTTCCTTATTGACTGGCACGTCTTGCGCATTTCCTGTCCCGGATGTAGAACCAGCCATTTCTTTAAGGAGTCCTGTTTGTTTTAGCGGTATACAGTATTTAGAACCACATTGTGCACTGGAGATGCTCATGGCTACTGTCTTTGCTTCTACGTATTTTAGTAAGGAAAGGAACATCTTATTTCTCAGAGGACAAAAAATCACATGTATATACATGATAATCCCAATTCAAGTGTAAGATTATAATATTTCTATTTAACTTTTTTGAATTTTATGTATCTTCTTTTCTCTTACATTCAAAGCCTTGGTTTTAGTAAAATTATCTAAATAACATAATTCTTTTATTCTATAGTAGACCTAGAATGGGCTCTTCTGGTGGCTCTGTGGTAAAGAACCTGCCTGCAATGCAGGAGACATGGGTTCAATCCCTGGGTCATGAAGATCTCCTGGAGAGGGAAATGGCAACCCACTCCAGTATTCTTGCCTGGAAAAGCCCATGGACAGAGGAGCCTGGTGGGCTACAGTCCAAGGGCTCACAGGGTTGGATACAACTTACTGACTAAACAACAACAATAATACCTAGAACAGTTTCAAAATAACAGTATCAATTAAACTACTAAATGCAATTAAAAATATTTTATTCTTGTTTCCCTCCCGAAGAGTATATCCTGATATGGGTATATAGTCAAAATTCCATATTTGAAAGTCAGTTGATACAATTCTTCATATTATGTGACCACATTAATAACAACCTGATATGAAAGTAGGTTCATTTATTTCCATTTGTATTCAGTGATTAGCATTTTTTTTCTTTTTTAGTTGTAAAAAGTATAATATTCCCAAATCAAAACTTATATAAAACAAGATATGTTTACAGAGGTCTCCTTTTTATCCCTGTTGTCTTCCCATGTCTCCTCCCTTCCCCATGGGCAACCACCATGAGTTTTTGGTTTCTCCTTGTACATTTTAAAAATTGGAACAAAAATGTAATATTCCACTTCTTTCAGACTCTGCAGGTACCTAGTGCAAAAGCATAGTGAACAACCTTGTATTTTCACTTCCCTGTATAAACTAGTGATCACTAATGAGGTATATGTTAGATTTTCCTAGAGCGGGTCTTGCTGTGATGAAACATTGATGTCAGAGAAGCACGTATGTTCACTGAAAGACCTATACATGAAGGTTCATAGCAGCCTCATTCATAATAGCAAAACCTGGAAACAGCCCATATGTTCTTTGGCAGGTGACTGGTTAAACAAACTGGTGCCTCCATACTATGGACTGTCAAATAATGAAAAGAGAGGAACTGTGATGCACGGCTTTTTGGATCTCAGGGGAATTAAGCTCATTAAAAAACCCAGTTTTGGGACTTCCCCGGTGGCTCGGTGGTAAAGAATCTGCCTGCCAGTGCAGGATACACAAGTTAGATCCCTGATCTGGGAGGATCCCACCTGCTGCAGAGCGACTAAGCCTGCGCGCCGCAACTGCTGAGCCTGCGCTCTAGAGCCGGTTAGCCGCTGCTCCTGAGCCAGTGTGCCGCAACTCCTGAAGCCCGTGCTCTGCCACAAGAGAAGCCACTGCAGTGAGAGACCCGTGCACCACAATAGAGAGGAGTCCCACAACTGGAGAAAAGCTTGCACAGCAGCGAAGACCCAGCACAGCCAGAAAGAAGTAAAGTAATAAGAACCCAGTCTTTATAAAAAAATTTATTTATTTGAAAAAATACGTTTGGCTGCGCCCTGTGGGATGTGGGATCTTAGTTCCTCAAGCAGGGATCAAACCCACACCCCCTGCATTGGAAGGCAGAGTCGTAGTCACTGAACCACCAGAGAAGTCCTTATATAGCTTTCTTGAAATGACAAAATTATGGAGATGGAGAACAGACTCTTGGTTTCCAGAGGCTTGGAAGAGGGGAAAGGAGGGGGTGGCGGCTGTGAATATAAAGAGCAGCGTGAGAATCCCTGTGATGGAACTGTCCTGAGCTCTAGTGGTGCTCGGGCAAACAGACACACGCATGTTCAGATTGCATGGAACTAAACACAGAGACACACAAACCACACCCACACACAACTAAGTCTGTGTAAAACTGGTGAGATTTGAATAAGCTGGATGAGTTGTGTCAGTCAAGTTACTGATGGTGATATCATGCTGTAGTTTTATCAGAAGATGTATTTTGGGACTGTTTGGGGTCTCTCTATTGTTTTTTCATAGCTGTATATGATATACAATTATCTTGAAAAGTCTTTTTAGAAAGCACAGTTGTTTGCTGAGAGTGGAACAAAGCAATATTTCTAATTTAATATAAAAGTGAATTTTTTTGTGATAGCCAAGTTTAGTGTACTAAATTTAAATAGGCATTGAATTGTTTCATCTACACTTCTGTATATGTCAGTCAGTACCAAGCTTGTTTTCTAATCTGCTTGTTGGGAAAACGTGGGATTGCCTGGTATCTGGGGTCATCTTTTCTTTGGGCATCCACAGTCAGCATTTGGTGTGAGCGTGGGCATCTCTGGGAGAGCAAGGTTAAGTGCTAGTGGGAACTCTGTGCTCTGGTTTTCCCCCAGGCTTCTCTACAAGCTCTGAGTGTATAAAACTTGTGTTTTTGTTTACTGATGAGTTCCCAGGCTTTAGGATTGTGTCTGGAACATAATCAAAGCCCTGTAGATACTGGTGAGTCAGAATTGTATGCGTGCGTGCCGAGTCACTTCAGTCATGTCCAGGCTCCTCTGTTCGTGGGATTCTCCAGGCATGAATACTGGAGTCAATTGCCATGCCCTCCTCCAGGGATCTTCGTGACCCAGAGATGGAACCCACATCTCTTACATCTCCTGCATTGGCAGGCAGGTTCTTTACCACTGTGCCACCTGGGAAGCCCCAGTCAAAATCATGCCTTTCCAAATACGGCTACTGTTTCTTCACAGACAGGAAGAAAGCTTATAGGGCTCAAATCTGTGAAAAACCCAAATACTGAAATAAGTAAAAATTACTTAGCAGATAACTGAAAATGATAATGTGTCATTAGAAAAAGGAAGAGTTTTCCTGGGATAATTAAAATCATCAGTGGTAAAGAATATTTTTAAAAGAATGTATGCATAGGTAAAAAAGAAATCATCTTGTGACTTTAAAATTCTCTGAACATTTGGGGGAAGAAGTCTTTGCAGACACTCAGAAGCCTCGATCTCTGTCCACTCCCTGTTGAACTTGCCCGTAACACACACGGTGATGGCAGAGCACATGGGTTAACGGCTACACTGAGTTGCTACAGCTATTTCATTATTTCGAGGATATCTTTTAAAATATAAAAAGAGAACTTTTAGGAGCCAGTCCTACAGAAATGAATAGCACTGATGTGAAACGTAAGCACTGTTTGCATTGACAAAGAATGAGAAACAGTCTGGGTGTCTGCCTGTGAACAAACAGATGATTTGTCCATGCATCCCTGGGGATAGTATAAACCTATTGAAGAGACTGCTTTAAATATATACTTATTAACCTGGAAAGATATTCATGATATTTTAGGAGGAAAAAGTCCAGTTTAATATAAGTCTGAAGTGGTGGGAACCTTAAGGTAGGTTTACCTGTCTTGACTCCCCATGTTGTATGTAGATTCTAAAGGTGTCCAGTGGGTGCACACCCAACCTTGAACTTTAGTCGCCTCCACTAGAAGGGTGGAGGATAAAGAAGGAAAACTAGGTGTTTTGGTTTTTTTTAATGACTTGTTACATGTATTATGTAAAAAGGAAAAACAAATTTTTTAAAGGCCTGTAAAATTCTTTTCCTTTGAAAAGAAAACAGGTTAGTGTGAAATCCTATTGGAAGCCATAAAAGGGCCAAGATGAGTAATTCATGGACTGTTTTGTAATTTCTCATAGTGAGGGAGTGGTTTTATTGATTTGCTGTGTGCATCTGCCATTTTATTTTCTACATTCCCCTTTAATAAAATTTATTTTTATTTTTTAGCTTTTCCTTTTATTATTTTTTAAAAATTATTATTATTTTTGGGGGCCACATTACGAGGCATGTGGGATCTTCCTTGACCAGGGATATAGCCTGGGCCCCCTGAATTGGAAACTCAGAGTCTTAACCACTGGACCACCAGGGAAGTCCTAAAATTTATTTTTATTTTCATCATTTTTGACCATTGTTTTCTTGATTGTCATTATAAAAGTGTACTTGAGTTTTTCCAAAGAGTGTCCCATCTAAATCTTCCCTTCTCTTTCTGATTCATTAATATGATTATTCAACTTTCTTTAGCTTGAAGATGATATTATTGTCAAACAGAATTACTTTAACACCATAAAGAATTTTGCACTTCAACTTTCTTCTGAGGAATGGATGATACTTGAGTTCTCCCAGCTGGGATTCATTGGTAAGAAAAGTGACGGATTCATTTACTTTTCAGAAATAACTGTGACTCTTAAAATCTTGGACTGTTTTATCACCTTAAAAAGGTTGTCTCTTTTTTTCTCTGGAAAGGGATTGCTTTTAAAGAAATTTACTAATAACTTAAGTAGTTATGATAACTACCTAATAAGTTAGGTAGACTTCCATGTAGAAAATGTTGAAGTCAGCTCAGAGTAGTATTTGGAGAGGTCTCACATGGTAGTATTTACTCTGGAGTGTTCTGCAAGGCAGCCTTGCTGACTTTCCATGCTGACAGAACCAGCCGTGGTCCTTGGGAGTACATCTGGTTCCTTCTCTGACGCCTCTAGTCCCTGTTTTAAAGCCCAGAGCTTTTGCAAGATTGAGGTCCTTTTAAAAAAGAATGCTGCATTAATGGCTTTTTAATAGGAATTTCTGGTATTCAGTGTAGTACCTGAAGTTCTTGTTCAGTCATTAATTTGTATTCATGGGTGCTTTCATGGGCTAGTCAGGGTGCTTATTTTAAAAGTTTGTTTTTTTTCCATTAAAATTCCTAAATCATCCAACTAAAGAGAATATGTTTAAAGTTGAAGATTGAAGGAAATTTATGGGTTTTTAGAAAACACCCCAGAGAATAATATTTCACTTCCTATAATGCTTTAAATCTGTAAATATTAGAGGCTGAGGCTTTGACCTTGTTGATCATTTATGTCAAAACTCAAGACTCAGAACTCAAAAAATATTTGTGAAGGCTTCAGTGAAGACAGAATTAGGAGTCCTTATGTTTTGCTTTTATTGATTTAGTTAAAATTTTGTTTAAACTTAAGTTCCTTTTTTATGAGAAGCAGTTTAATGAGACATGAAGGAAACATCTCCAATCTCCTTGAATCCTTTGGGCTGGTGGTGGTATGATAGACTCTGTAGGAGAGAAAATTGAGTTCCCTTTATATCAGGTGACAACTAAACTTAGCTAGAGCAAATTTGTTTTTGACAAGAGAGATGGGACAGTTATTCATAATGATTTATAGTTGAAAGCACAAGCGTCAGTGTATTTGTTGCATGGACTTCACTCACTGAAGTCATTTTGATGGTTGGCTTCTTTTATAGTTACTGACTGGGAGTATCTTTTCAGGTAAAATGTTTCAAGCACCCGACCTCACTCTGATTGTGGAATTCATATTTATGTTCTATAAGGAGAAGCCCATCGACTGGCTCTTGGACCATATTCTGTGGGTCAAAGTCTGCAACCCGGAAAAAGATGCAGTAAGTCTTATCTCTTAGGAGAATGGAACAGGCTTATTTTATGTATTTAGTGAAAGTGATGACCCTAGGGAACCAGATTTTGTAAAGGAACAGTTAAATAGGTAGCTGAAAACAAACAATGTTTGTAAGCTATTGTTGCATTCTCTCTCTTAAAAAAAAAAAAAAAACCAGCTTTCTTAGAGCAACTCATAGAATGTAGCAAAATAGCAGAGTGCCTACTTTCCAACAATGACTGAACATAGAAATTGATTCAATCAACTCATTTTTATGATGTAAGCCCTTACCTGTATTTTCCTTGTGGATTTACAGGAATTTTTACTGTAGGACACAGAACTATTAATGTCATCTTCACATTCATACAACATACTTGCATTTAACTGCTTCCATGCAGTTTTATCTAATATATGGTTAGGTTCTAAAATGAGCTTGTGAGGTATAAGTCTCTGAAAATAAAAATTAAAACCATGAGGACCCATTCTCTGACTCTTCTTTCTGTGGCCCATAGCATGTCAGTTGCTTCCACTAGGATGTCAAGGAAACTGTTGCCATGCACTTGCTTGCTCCAGAATCAGTCCCTTTGAGGGTGGTCTAGGAGACTCTTCCAAGCGTACGCTTATTTCACTGAGCGTAATACGCTCAAGGGCCATCCTTGTTGCAAACAAAGAGATTTCATCGTTTATATGTCTGAGTAGTATTCCATTTGTCTGTGTGTACGCACAGCACATCTTTATCCATTCATCCACTGATGGGTACTCGGGTTACTTCCGTATCACGCCTATTGTAAGTAACGTTGTGATGAGCATAGGGCTGCCTCTGCTTTTGCCGATGAGTGTTTTTGTGTTCTTTGGATAAATACCCAGAAATGGGATAGCTGGGTCACATGGAACTTCTCTTGTTAATTTTTTGAGCACTCTCCATACTGTTTCCATAGTTGGTGCACCAATTTACATTCCCACCAATGGTACCAAATAAAAGCAGTTGTTGATACAGAAAAGAGAGTAGTTGTTACCAGAGGGGCAAGGGCAGGGGGTAAGGGGAGGTGAAGTAGTGGAAATATAATGTTTACACATGGAACTTGTATTATAAACTAGTGTTACCATAAAAAAGAGATAAAAATAATTCACACATTCTTCCAAAGGTTTATGGACCTGCTCTGACTCTTCAGGCTCAAATGTGTTACCTGTTTGCCTGTGTGTTGAGTGATGGGGTTGGCCTCAGACCCTGCTCCCTCTGCCCGACCCCACCATCCCTCCTCTCCCCGCTCCTCCCCTGGCCTCGCCTCCCTCCCTTCCCTTTCCTCTCCTTCCTCGTGACTGTTGTGTTTGTGTAAAAAAAAATGTTTAATGTTTGTGTAAATTTATTTTTATAATTTTAAAATAAAATTTTATTAATTTTAATCAATAAAATTTATTTTTATTAAATATATAAAATTTAATAATAATTTATAAAATTAAAATATGTAAGTAAAAATTTATAAAATTTTATCTTACAAAATGTTTGTATATATAAAATTTCACTTCTATTCTCCCATTAGCAATAATGCTAATAAAGTAAAGGTCTTGAGAAAAATTAGTCATTTTAACACCCGGAAAATTATCAGAGGTTTTTCAAAACAAAATGCCTTATACATTTGTCTTCTTCATTATGTTCTTGACCCAAAAGTTATAAAAGTCACTGAAAACGGAAAGAGTTTATGAAACTCTTCAGGACATAACCGAACTAGTGAACACACGGGAGCCCAGCCAGCGCTGTGGGTCCGCCAGGTGTGATCACCATGACAGCAGCTTGTAATCTGAAGGAAGACTGGGCCACGGGACACTTGAAGCTGAAATTCAGATGTCCCTCAGCTGTGTCGAGATGGATTTGTCTGTTTTGACTCTGTTTCCTTACTTGTAGTCTACTTACTGCCTCCCGTTTTCACATTGCTTTGATGCAACAAAATTGGCCTTATCTTCAGATTCTTCATTGTATTATTTTGTGTAGCTATTTTGTGTATTTGAACCAAGCCTCTGGGGTTGGTGCATTTTAATATTAAAAGCCAAATTGATATTGACACTTTGTAAAAGGTGGTTGAAATTAAATCCTTATCTCTTCCCTTAGAAGTGCTTATGTTAAATTTCTCTTTCATGTCTATTTATTAAGTTGGTAGAAAATCTATTAACTTCTCCAAAAGGACCCTAAAAAAAAAAACACATGACTTGGAATTATGAGATGCAATTGGATTTTCTTTTTAATATTTACTTTTCTAAAGGATGTCTCAGCTTTCAGAGGAGGAGAAGATGTCACTTTCTAATGTAACGCTAACATTCCTCTTTAATATTTAGAAACACTGTGATCGACAGAAGGCAAATCTGCGAATTCGTTTCAGACCGTCCCTTTTCCAACACGTTGGTCTGCATTCTTCACTCACAGGAAAAATTCAGAAACTCACGGTGAGTGATTTAATTTTATTTTTCTCATGCACAGACAATTTGCTATTTAATGTATAATCATTGTTCTTCTTAAATATAAATAAGCCGTGTGTTACAGCTGATTCTTTTGTACAGCAGAAACTAACACACATTGTAAAGCAGTTATACTCCAATTAAAAAAAACAACAACAAAGCAGATAACTAATAAGGACCTACTATATGGCATCGGGAGCTCTATCCAATATTCTATAATGGCTTAGATAGAAAAAGAATCTAAAAAGAAGTGGATATATGTATATGCATAAGTGACATTACTTTGCCAACAAAGGTTCGTCTAGTCAAGGCTATGGTTTTTCCTGTGGTCATGTATGGATGTGAGAGTTGGACTGTTAAGAAGGCTGAGCGCTGAAGAATTGATGCTTTTGAACTGTGGTGCTGGAGAAGACTCTTGAGAGTCCCTTGGACTGCAAGGAGATCCAACCAGTCCATTCCGAAGGAGATCAGCCCTGGGATTTCTTTGGAAGGAATGATGCTAAAGCTGAAACTCCAGTACTTTGGCCACCTCATGCGAAGAGTTGACTCATTGGAAAAGACTCTGATGCTGGGAGGGATTGGGGGCAGGAGGAGAAGGGGACGACAGAGGATGAGACGGCTGGATGGCATCACTGACTCGATGGACCTGAGTCTGGGTGAACTCCGGGAGTTGGTGATGGACAGGGAGGCCTGGCGTGCTGTGATTCATGGGGTCGCAAAGAGTCGGACACGACTGAGCGACTGATCTGACCTGATAAGTGATTTCCTTTGCTGTACACCTGAAACTAACACAACATTGTAAATCAACTGTTCTCCAATAAAAGTTAAATAAAAAGAAGCTAGTCTGAACAAATAAAAAAATAAGCTGTATGTTGTTTAATAGCATATATGTCTTTCCTCCTAGGATAAAGATTACATGAAACCATTACTGCTCAAAATCCATGTAAACCCCCCTGCAGAGGTATCTACTTCTTTGAAGGTCTACCAAGGTCATACACTGGAGAAAACTTACATGGGTGAGGACTTCTTCTGGGCTATAACCCCAGTAGCTGGAGACTACATCCTATTTAAATTCGACAAGCCAGTCAATGTGGAAAGGTAGGTCCTTATTGAAATAAAATTTGGTCTTACAATTTAGACCTTTTCTTCACAATGTGATTTATGGTAGAATTTTTTTTTTATAGGTAACACATATAAGGAATCAATGAGTCCTAAATGTTAGATTATAAAATATGTGGGGTTTCCCAGGTGGCGAAGTTAGTAATTCTCCTGCCAAGGCGGGAGATGTAAAAGATGTAGATTTGATCCCTGGGTCAGGAAGATCACCTGTAGAAGGAAATGCAACCCACTCCAGTATTCTTGCCTGGAGAATTCCATGGCCAGAGGAGCCTGGCTGGCTGCAGTCCGTGGGTTTGCAGAGAGGAGAACATGACTAAGTGACTGAGCACTCAGGCACGCACATAAAATACATTTCCTACAACTCAGTAATATCATGGGTGGGTTGCTTCCGGATAGAACACCGGCATTTAGTATGTTAGATAAATTCTATTGGTATTTCTGAAAGTATATTTAGTATGGATTTTTTAAAATATACTTGTTTTTATTTATTAACTTACTTGGTCACCCCGGGTCTTAGTTGTAACATGTAGTATCTTTTAGCTGTGGCCTGTAGAATTGTAGGGAGCATGCAGTCTTAATTGTGTACCACCAGGAAAGTCCCTAGTAGAGGTTTCTAATACTTTTATGTGGAACTCTTCCTCAGAATCTCCAATTAGTTCTCCTGCCCTTACCTTAGAATATCCCTTAAGATTTGACTGTGAGCTGGTGGACGGCCAAGCAATTGGCTGAAATGATAAAATTTATCAGAGTATGACTGTTCCTAGGTAGTGATTTTGCAAGTGCTGGATGACTTTTAGTATATGCCATGGAGGAATTTACAACCCTTTTCTTTTTCTTTTTGTAAAATTAGAAGATAATTACTTTACAATATGGTAATAGTTTTTGCCATACGTCAGCATGAATGAGCATTAGGTATATACATGTCCCCTCCCTCTTGAACGCCCCTCTCCCCACCCCACCCCTCGAGGCTGTCGCAGAGCACTGGCTTTGGGCTCCCTGCATCATACACTGAACCCCCACTGGCTGTTTGCTTTACACATGGTAATGTATATGTTTCAGTGCTGTTTCTCTCATTTCATCCCACTCTTTCCTTCCCCCACCGTGTCCAAAATGTCTGTGTCTCCTTTGCTGGCTTGCGAGTAGGATTGTCGGTACTATCATTTTAGATTCATATGTATGTATTAATACACGATATTTGTCTTTTACTTTCTGACTTATTTCACTGTATATAACAGGCTCTGCCTCATTAGAACTGACTCAAATGTGTTCCTTTTTATGGCTGAGTAATACTCCATCGTGTATATGTACCACAGCTTCCTTATCCATTCATCTGTTGGTGGACGTCTAGGTTGCTACCACGTCCTACCTGTTGTAAATTGTGCCGCAGTGAGCGTTGGGGCACGTGTGTCTTACAACCCTTTTCTGTGATTTGGCGTTTGTGTTCACTTTGAAAACCTTGGGGCTTTTTCTTTCCCATTTTTCACCTAATGGTCACAATTCCTTCAATCTTTCCCCTGTTTTGGGTATGTTCTCTAGACTGTCTGTGGCATACTTACATAAAATCCCCAGAATAGAATATGATTTCCTAGCCTGTGGCATATGGTGTTATGTGTTTTCCTGTGAAGACCATTTGATTTTTAGAATTTGTCAAATATTTGACCACCTTAATAATTCTTTTTAAGGTGGTCAGTAACAGTGCATAGCCACATGTAATGCTATTAGTTTTCTTTTCTTACTCTATGCTGATTCTAAAGAGGAATTTAAGCATAAAAATGTTATAAGCAATGGGAAGATCACTGGCAAAACATATTAAACTTATGAGTAATATTTTTCACTTATATGAGTATTTAATATTGGTTTTATTGTTATTTAATGTTCATTTTATACTGTATAGTGGAACTCTGCCCTGAGAGGTATTGTTCACCACATTTTCATGAGTCATCCTAGAATTAGAAACAACAGTTTTCACTTCAACAAGAATAGCTGGAAACCAATTTATGGGTTTATTTTTAGCGCATAAAAACAGTTCCATCAAAGAATCTGCTAAAGAGATCATATATTGGAGATCAAACTTAGTAACAACAAATATATTTACAGTAAACCTCTGTGAAGTAATATTTATGATGACTCTATTGCGGGCACTTTTCTAGTGAAACACAAGTCTTCTAAAATAACAGTATATAAGAATTTTCTTGACCTTCCTAGGACAGAAAAAAGGGATTACTTGATTTTTGCTTGCTGAGAGGGGAAGTAGCAAATTTATTAATACAGAAATGAAGTGTTAAAAATATTCTTTCTGTAACATATGTGTGCATTATACAAAAATTTTAAAGTGTGAAAATGAGGAAAGGGACTTCCCTGGTGGCCTAGTGGTTAAGATTTTGCTTTGTAATGCAGGGGATGTGGGTTGGATCCCTGATCAGGAAGCTAAGATCCCACAAGCCCTATGACCAAAAACATAAAACAGAGGCAATGTTGTAACAAACTCAATAAAGACTAAAAATGATTCACATAAAAAAAATCTTAAAAAATACTGAGGAAAAGATCATAACCCCAACGAAACCATTATGACCATATTGGCACCTTTTTTTCTTGGTAATTCTGTGTATTTTCGACCTTAAGACCATGGTCTACATGTAGTTTTGTATCTTACATTTTCCATTATACTCTGTTGTGACTCACAAGTATTGAGTTGGTCCAAACGTCTATTCAGGTTTTCTCATAGCATCTTACAGGAGAACCCAAACAAACTTTTGGGCCAGTCGAGTATTTTGATGACTGCACAGTATCTCATTGCATGGTTCTACCATTGTGTACATCTTCCAGTGTTAAACTTTTTAGGTGCTATGGAGGTTTTCACTATAAATAATTACATAGTGAACACCTCTGAATCAGTCTGTCTTAACTCCAGGTTTTATCCATGGGCTCTCTTCTAAAAAGTGGCTTCCCCGTCCCATTGGCATCTATAGCTGAGTTATTGAGTGGCCTGTGGTTATATGACATTCTGAGTCAAAGATGCCTTTAAAAAAATGTATCTCATCTGAAACTCTGGGAGTTAGTTTCGGTATATTTAGCTTAGAAGCAGCTTCTTCTTAGGGTTCCCTGGTCTGTGTGACATTTGGAAACCAAATTCTCGCCCACAAATACCATACTGTAATGGTATCGTAACTATTCTGTGACTGTTACTCACTATTTTTAACATAGAAGGTAGTTTTAGTTAATTCTCAGGAACTTTCTGGTATAACTGTGTGACATAGATGGAAATAGCTGATTGTATTGAGGAAACACGGGCTCAGAAAGCTTAACAAAACTTGCACAAGATGAGAATTCTAGGAAATGAGAGATCCAAGAGGAGCCTCTGGCTCCTTAGCATGAGCTTTTAACTACTGAACTTCACTCAACTCAAGTTTTAGGTTTAGGCTTAGGTATGCTTTGCACCCTATCCAGCTTCGACCCTCTCTCACACACTTTGGACCTACATACTAGTTTTCAAAGTATCAGAACACTAGAACATTATACCCAGAGAGTATTTGAAGTGGTTGGATGGTATCATCAACTCAACAGACATGAGTTTGAACAAACTCCAGGAGGTACTGAAGGGCAGGGAAACCTGCCGTGCTGCAGTCCATGGGGTTGTAAACAGGTCTTAGCAATTGAACAACAATATCATGTAATCAGTCATATTATCCAGTCATAACATATCCAAAGATTTGTTAATGTTGACAAATGGAGTGATTCTGATATTTGGAATTGGTTAATTCATTTTATCTGTTCATACCAAAATTATTTATATTGGCTAAAACTAGTCTCTGAACTTGCCACAACCCCTTGCTGTTCTAGTGAACGTTTTGTCTGATACAAGATCCAGTAATGGGACTTCCCTGGTGGTCCAGTGGTTTAAGAGTTCGTCTTGCAAGGCAGGGGGCACAGGTTTGAACCCTGGTCAGGGAACTAAGATCCCACGTGCCGTGGGGAGCAGCTAAGCCTGCATACCACAGCTACTGAGGCCGCATGCCGCAGTGAAATGGAGCTGCAGCTAAGGCCCAATGCAGCCAAATAAATAACAAATAAATATAGAAAAAAAAGATACAGTAGTGTTCTATAGTGGCTACAATTGTCATTTTCCATCAAGAAGTTTATATATTTAAAGCAGTGTAAACAGCAACAAAAAACTGTCATCATTTTTTTTTCTTTTGGTCTGTTAAGTGCATTATTATGTTAGCAGCAAGCATGCCCCTCTGACAGAGGAGTTGACGTATCCGCTTAGCTTTTTAACATCCATGAGCTATTCAGAACACACGATGTGTAGTTACAAACTCTAGTGTCGACCTTATGCTGAGGTAAAGGCCATCTTCCCGAATCTTTGTCAAGTCTGATTCATATTCTTATTTTTATTTGTCTTTCCAGTTATTTGTTCCATAGTGGCAACCAGGATCATCCAGGGGATATTCTGCTCAACACAACGGTGGAAGTTCTGCCTTTGAAGGTAAGACTATGTTTCCCCCTCAGTTTCCTTTGAGAACGAATACTAATAGACTTGATTTGAGGCTCTTCTTGCTTATGAAAGAAAATTCTTGTGATTGCAGGACCTTGGTGGTGAGTCATCCTGACTCTTTTTGGAACTGTGAAATACTTAGTATATTGTCCTGTTTGCCTTATTCATAGAAAGAGCCTTTATTTTGTTGCCTATTGGAAGATGACTTGGACATTTGTACTGGGAAAATAAATGAATCGTTATTTGATGTTAATGCTTACTTGCTGTTTGTATTTTGAATCCCCAAATACCATGTAGTTTCAATGCCTGTTGAATAATACCGAAAATTATTGGTCTTCTAGGAATGCTTTGGAGAAGGAGATGGCAATCCACTCCAGTAGTCCTGCCTGGAGAATCCCATGAACAGAGAAGCCTGGCGGGCTCCCAGTCCATGGGGTCACAGAGTCGGACACGACTGAGTGACTTTCACAGGGGATGCTTAATATCTTTCTAGTTAACACGCAGTTCTTTACTTCTGTCTGTTTTTAATAGAAAACTGCATTCTATTAAATTGATCTAAATTGGGAAATAATTAAAATTTAAAATTCCTAGCCAACAGTATATTATATACAGAGTCAGATGATGGTTTAAGAAAAGAACACTTAACATTAATAAGCCTTTTGAGGTTCAAGACTGAAGTGGCATTTTCTCTTCAGAGGTAGCTGTGCTGCAGGTGTCACTTTATGTTTATAAAATGGATTAATGACTTAGATTTATTTTAAATAGAAGTAATTATTCATGTCTTTGTTCTGTTTTAGAGTGAAGGTTTGGACATCAGCAAAGAAACCAAAGACAAACGATTAGAAGATGGCTATTTCAGAATAGGTAAGACTCACTTTCCACTAGGAAAACGTCCTTTCCTTTTCTGAACCTAGTTCTGAAGTAATTTTACCTTCTTTTCAGACGTTGAGCAGCTTTAGGATTATATATGCCAGTGTACTCTTTTATTGTTCTCGTGTTCTAGTACATTCTTTTATTATTATCTTGACCCAACTAGGATCTCAGAGCAGTGGTTCATTTCCTGGTTCCTCTTTCTCTCTCTCTGCTGTTTCATTGTTGTCACTGGCAGATAATCCATCTTCAGCCGCCTTCTGCAGTCTCATACTGGATGCCCTTAGCAGGCTCCTCTCGTGGCCTCACCAATACCCGAGGGCCAGAATCCATGTCTTTAGCCCTGCCTTCCTCCTGAGCTTTAAGGCTCTACTGAGATACCCATTGAAAAGTTTCCTGGAGGCCATGTGGCCATCTACCCTGGGCATCTGTAGTAGGGACATTTCTTTATTGATCACCATGGTTTGTGCCGTTAATGTTCATCTACCTGCCTGGTCTAACCTGAGGAGACACCCTGAAATCCCACACCCCTTTGGTGTCCGTTAGCATAAGATATCTGCATTAAGTCCCCTACATGTGCATGAGTTCCGTTCTGAGAGTGCGTTCGTAAGTCCAATTTGTTCATTAAGTCCAATAAAGTTCGCCTAGGTGCCTAGCACAGTCAGCTGTATAGTTGTTGTTCAGTTGCTAAGTTGTGTGCAACTCTTGCGACCCCATGGACTGTAGCCTGCCAGGCTCTTCTGTCCATGAGATCTCCTAGGCAAGAATACTGGCGTGGGTAGCCATTTCCTCTCCAGTGGATCTTCCCCACCCAGAGATTGAACCCAGGTCTCCTGCATTGCAGGCAGATTCTTTATCGCCTGAGCTACCAGGTGTATAATAATAGAGCCCGTCCCTTGATAGACATCAACTCAGTGAATGATTAGGTATTTTCTTTTACTTAATGCTTTTCCTAGTGGTATGCAAGAAGAGACTATATTGGTCAATTACTATTGTAGGTATACAGAACAGATACATTCTTCTAACTCTCTCCAGCAGTTTTGTTTTGTTAAAATACTTTTTTTTAATTTATTTTTGGCTATCTGGGTCTTTGCTGCTGTGTGGGCTTTTCTCTAGCTGTAGCGAGTGGGGGCTGCTCTCCAGCTGCAGTATGCGGGCTTCTCTTGTGGAACACGGGCTCCAGGGTGCGCGGGCTCGGTAGTTGCAGTTACCGGGCTCGAACGCACAGGCTCAGTGGTTGTGGCACACGGGCTTAGTTGTTCTGGGGCACGTGGGATCTTCCTGGACCACGGATCAAACCAGCATCTCCTGCACTGACAGGTGGATTCTTTACCACTGAGCCACCAGGGAAGCCCTCCAGCAGCTTTATGTTCAGTGAATGTCACTCAGTTTTTGCTTCAAGGCTTGTGCAATAACCCTGACTAATTTCTGTGTCATTTTAGTGGATTGATGAGTTTAATTATTTTTATATTCGGATTATATTTTAGCCCACTTTAGAAATGTTCATAAAATTAGCTGCGTATGTGAGACATTTATTAACCCTATTACCTGTCAGTTATTTAATTTCTGAGAATGTTCTAGGTTATGAAAGTAGCATAGAAAATAGAGACATTTATGATTAAATGTCTCTGCAGTAATTTGAAGGTAATGGCCATCTAAAACATCAACTCATACATATTTAGAACCAGAAGAGAACTGTTGGGCAATGAGACCTAGGAACTTGTGGAACAAAAGCATGCATCAGAAGCAAAAGCAACTGATTTTTTTTTCAACCGAATATAAAAAAATCTCCTCCCTTAAGAAGCATGCTTTAGTGGAATAATGTGTGAAGGGCTTCACAGACCTTCTCCTAGTGACTCTGCCATAACTGGTAACAGTTATTTTTCATAAAAGCGCAGCATATGGGGAACCATTTACTTATAACATCTGAATTTCAGTAAAAACATTAAGAGTCTGTGACATTAGAGGGACGTCCTTGGTGTTCCAGCAGTTAAGACATCACCTTCCATTGCAGGGGAATACAGGTTCGATCCTTGGTCAGGAAGCTAAGATTCCACATGCCTTTTGGCTAAAAAATGGAAACATAAAACAGAAGCAGTATTGTTAGAGATTTCAATAAAGACTTTATTTTTAAAATGGTCCACATCAAAAAATTAAAAAAAAAAAATTGTTTATGGCATTGGAGCTCTGACCATTGCCTACTCTGGCCAAGCTCAGTGACACAGAAGCTCCTCTCTGCTTGTCCAGCCATGATTGCTGAGTCTGCCCCCTGCCAGTTCCTGCTCCAGGGCGAAGGCATCTCACTAGGAAAGGCAGGCCACCAGCACCTGGCATCTCCCCACGCCCAACCCCAGCTCCATGTTGCAGCAGCTCTATCCAGACCCTTGGAGACCTGAGGCTCCCTTCCTCCACCCCACCTCCATTTCTAGGGCAAAGTTTCGCTGCAGGCCTGGCAGAGCATGAATTCTTGGTCCCCCATGCCTCTCCCTGCCCACTGGTCCCCTCATGCTGGGAGAAGTCAGCAGGACATGAAGGGCTACCGCTACCACCTTGAACAGCAGGAGTGTCCCTTTCCCCCAGCTGCTGTCCTTGCCATGGATCCTGAGCAGTGGTGCAGAGGGGTGCTTCAGGGGAGAGGCAGCCCATCAGAACACGGAGCTCCGTAGCTCGCCCTAAGGGGACTGACTTGGAACGAGCTTGGGGAAGTCCACGCCCAAGGGTGCTGTGGAATATGCTGGAGATTTATGATAAACAACTGGGAGGAAACTGGTAGCCTCATTCAAGCTAAACTGTAGCCCATACAGTAGCCCATGGCAGAGGGAACCAAAGAAAGAGATAGGCAATAAGAATCCTCTTGGGACTTTCCTGGCCATCCAGTGGTTAAAACTCCGCCTTCCAGTGCAGTGGGAACAGGTTCGTTCCCTGGCCAGGGAACTAAGATCCATATATTGCAGGGTACAACCAGAAAGTTAAAAGGAAAAAAAAGGTAACTACTATCCTAAATTTTGTGGTTACTGTTTCCATCTGTGCTTTTAATACACATGTAATATACCCCTGAATAATGCATAGTCTTATTTTGTTTATTTTAAAGTATAAATGATTGTCATTCTGTAATCTACAATTTTTTGTCTCTCACCATTGTGAGATTCAACCATGTGGATCTGTATATCTATGGATCATTCATTTTCACTGTTGGGTAGACCTCCAGATATGATTACATTACTATCTGTTCTTCTCTTTGGTCATCAAGTTTGTCTTCATCTTTTTGCTGGTCTAAAAACTTATGCACGTGTACTAGAGTTTCTCTCCAGTGTATGCTTAGAAATGGAAGTAACTCACAACTGCATTATCTACAACTTCATTCTCTTTATTCTTCCTTCATTCTTTTAATTGGCTGCCTAATATTCCCTTATATTAGCATGTCCTAATTTAATTAGTCCACTAATCATTGCTACTAAAATCATTTGCAATTTTTGCTGCAGTCTCAATATGCTTTCTGCACATGCAGGAGTATTTCTTCAGCATAAAATTGCTGGGTGAGAGGGTTTTAATGACGCCAGTCTTTTCATTTACTAATTATTGTTCTAATTAAATGAGCTCATCAAGTGAGCTCAGATATCTCATAAGTTAAAATGTTTCGAGTTCCACAGTATTTTTCATCCCTGAATCCACATCCTAACTAAATATTAAATAGTACTATTTTTGTAGCACACACTCCCTATCCCAGTCCAAATATGGACATACCTTTATGAAACAAGTATTAATAATTTTTTAATAAAAACATTACTTAGGAAGTTCATATGTTGAATATTTTCTGTGTAAATGATATATGTAAATGTGTAACTGAATCACTATGCTGTGCACCTGAACACTGTAAATCCATTTTTGCGTTCTAAGTTGCTTCAGTCGCATCTGACTCTTTGTGACCCTGTGGACTATAGCCTGCCAGGCTCCTCTGTCTATGGGATTCTCCAGGCAAAAATACTGGAGTGGATTGCCATGTTCTCCTCCAGGGGATCTGCTAGGCCAGGGATCAAACCCTCATCTTTTACATCTCCTGCATTGGTGGGTGGGTTCTTTACCACTAGCGCCACCTGGGAAACCCAAAAACTATACTCCAATATAAGATAAAAATTAAATTAAAAACAATAGCCATGATTATTCAAGAAAATGAGTATAAACTTTACCAGTATGGTTTTCAACTTGCGTGTGTCTTATCTTATTTTGAGCCTGGAATGTACTGGTCATAACAAACACCCTCTTCCAACAACACAAGAGAAGACTCTACACATGGACATCACCAGATGGTCAACACCGAAATCAGATTGATTATATTCTTTGCAGCCAAAGATGGAGAAGCTCTATACAGTCAGCAAAAACAAGACCAGGAGCTGACTGTGGCTCAGACCATGAACTCCTTATTGCCAAATTCAGACTTAAATTGAAGAAAGTAGGGAAAACCACTAGACCATTCAGGTATGACCTAAATCAAATCCCTTATGATTACAGAGTGGAAGTGAGAAATAGATGTAAGGGCCTAGATCTGATAGATGGAGTGCCTGATGAACTATGGAATGAGGTTCGTGACATTATACAGGAGACAGGGATCAAGACCATTCCCATAGAAAAGAAATGCAAAAAAGCAAAATGGCTGTCTGGGGAGGCCTTAAAAATAGCTGTGAAAAGAAGAGAAGCGAAAAGCAAAGGAGAAAAGGAAAGATATAAACATCTGAATGCAGAGTTCCAAAGAACAGCAAGAAGAGATAAGAAAGCCTTCTTCAGCGATCAATGCAAAGAAATAGAGGAAAACAACAGAATGGGAAAGACTAGGGATCTCTTCAAGAAAATCAGAGATACCAAAGGAACATTTCATGCAAAGATGAGATGGATAAAGGACAGAAATGGTATGGACCTAACAGAAGCAGAAGATATTAAGAAGAGATGGCAAGAATACACAGAAGAACTGTACAAAAAAGATCTTCGTGACCCAGATAATCACGATGGTGTGATCACTGACCTAGAGCCAGACATCCTGGAATGTGAAGTCAAGTGGGCCTTAGAAAGCATCACTACAAACAAAGCTAGTGGAGGTGATGGAATTCCAGTTGAGCTATTTCAAATCCTGAAAGATGATGCTGTGAAAGTGCTGCACTCAATATGTCAGCAAATCTGGAAAACTCAGCAGTGGCCACAGGACTGGAAAAGGTCAGTTTTCATTCCAATCCCAAAGAAAGGCAATGCCAAAGAATGCTCAAACTACTGCACAGTTGCACTCATCTCACACACTAGCAAAGTAATGGTCAAAATTCTCCAAGCCAGGCTTCAGCAATATGTGAACCGTGAACTTCCTGATGTTCAAGCTGGTTTTAGAAAAGGCAGAGGAACCAGAGATCAAATTGCCAACATCTGCTGGATCATAGAAAAAGCAAGAGAGTTCCAGAAAAACATCTATTTCTGCTTTATTGACTATGCCAAAGCCTTTGACTGTGTGGATCACAAGAAACTGTGGAAAATTCTGAAAGAGATGGGAATACCAGACCACCTGATCTGCCTCTTGAGAAACCTGTATGCAGGTCAGGAAGCAACAGTTAGAACTGGACATGGAACAACAGACTGGTTCCAAATAGGAAAAGGAGTTCATCAAGGCTGTATATTGTCACCCTGTTTATTTAACTTATATGCAGAGTACATCATGAGAAACACTGGACTGGAAGAAACACAAGCTGGAATCAAGATTGCCGGGAGAAATATCAATAACCTCAGATATGCAGATGACACCACCCTTATGGCAGAAAGTGAAGAGGAACTAAAAAGCCTCTTGATGAAAGTGAAAGTGGAGAGTGAAAAAGTTGGCTTAAAGCTCAACATTCAGAAAACGAAGATCATGGCATCTGGTCCCATCACTTCATGGGAAATAGATGGGGAAATAGTGGAAACAGTATCAAGACTTTATTTTTCTGGGCTCCAAAATCCCTACAGATGGTGACTGCAGCCATGAAATTAAAAGACACTTACTCCTTGGAAGGAAAGTTATGACCAACCTAGATAGCATATTAAAAAGCAGAGACATTACTTTGCCAACAAAGGTTCGTCTAGTCAAGGCTATGGTTTTTCCTGTGGTCATGTATGGATGTGAGAGTTGGACTGTGAAGAAGGCTGAGCGCCGAAGAATTGATGCTTTTGAACTGTGGTGTTGGAGAAGACTCTTGAGAGTCCCTTGGACTGCAAGGAGATCCAACCAGTCCATTCCGAAGGAGATCAGCCCTGGGATTTCTTTGGAAGGAATGATGCTAAAGCTGAAACTCCAGTACTTTGGCCACCTCATGCGAAGAGTTGACTCATTGGAAAAGACTCTGATGCTGGGAGGGATTGGGGGCAGGAGGAGAAGGGGACGACAGAGGATGAGATGGTTGGATGGCATCACTGACTCGATGGACGTGAGTCTGGGTGAACTCTGGGAGTTGGTGATGGACAGGGAGGCCTGGTGTGCTGCGATTCATGGGGTCGCAAAGAGTCGGACACGACTGAGCGACTGATCTGATCTGATCTGATTATGTTTTAAGACTTTAGAATTGATACATCATGTAACAGCACAAGGGTTAGCTGCTTGTTTGAATGGCCTGTGAGCAAAGAATGTTGAAACTTTTTTCATTATTTTCATTGTTAAGTGGTTGAAAAAAATAAAAATAGTACTGCTGCTGCTGCTAAGTCTCTTCAGTCGTGTCCGACTCTGTGTGATCCCACAGACGGCAGCCCACCAGGCTCCCCCATCCCTGGGATTCTCCAGGCAAGAACACTGGAGTGGGTTGCCGTTTCCTTCTCCAGTGCATGAAAGCGGAAAGTGAAAGTGAAGTCGCTCAGTCCTGTCCGACTCTAGTGACCCCACGGACTGCAGCCTACCAGGCTCCTCCGTCCGTGGGATTCTCCAAGCAAAAGTACTGGAGTGGGGTGCCATTGCCTTCTATGTCATGATATGTAAAAATTAGAAAATATCCCCATTTCCGTGCCCGTGAATAGTTTGTTTAGAACATGGCCGTGCTCGTTTGTTTCTGGGTTGTCTGTGAGTGTCTTTCTGCTACAACAGCAGAGATAAGCGAGCAGTTGCCAAAGAGATGGAGGTGGTGCTCCCGTCGCTTTGAATTGCTGCTCAGTGTATCACCAGTAGCACTGATGCGTTACAGTTTGGCGGTGTGGATGTGCCACACACATCAGTCTATTGTGGCATATCAAAGAAAATTACCAGTGATTACCCTTCAGGTAAAAACAAGAAGAGAGTGGACTTGGAATGCTGTGCTTTTTAACACAGTGGAATCTGGGTTCTTTTTACAAAGGTAGATGGCAGGTCATCGTGTTGACTGTGTAAAGGAACTGTACTGAAGAATATGTTACCAAACTAACCACTCACAACAGTATCCCCAGCTCACAGGAAAGCAATGGTCAGAAAAACTAGAAAATTTAACATATCACTGAGAGTTTCTTCACAAAAATAAAAGATTCTAATGAGGCTGTAACCAAAGTTAGCAAGCAAGAAAACCATTCACCAGTGTTTAGCTGTAACAGCCAGAGATCCGTGTACAGAGAAAAATCTTATTTCAGACCATTAGACTTTCAGTAATAACTTTTGATTGAGGAGTTGGGGACCTTGAGAGCAATGTCAGTAATCAAAAGGCAAGCAAATTATTTGAGTAGTTTTTTTTGGCTTGAGTTGACAGATACTACTGCCTCATCTGTTAACAACCGCGGCCTTGTTATTTGGAGTCAATGCCAGGTTTGAAGTGACTGAACAACTGGCCTCTGTGCATAGTCTGTAGAGAACAAGTGCAGGCAAGAGTGTTTTCAAACAAGTTGAGAAGACACAGAATTTGTACATCTGAAGTGGAGTCTGCTAGGATATGTTACAGTGAATGGTGGTGAAAATACTTGTGCAGGAGAAGGGTTTGATGGACAGTTACAAAGCTTGTCGTTTACTGCTGTATTTAAAGTGGATAACCAACAAGGACCCAGTGTACTGCATATGGAACTCTGCTCAGTGTTACGCGGCAACCTGGATGGGAGGGGAGTTTGGGAGAGAATGGATACGTGTCTGTGTATGGCTGAGTTGTTCTGCTGTGCACCTGAAACCATCACAGCATGGCTAATCAGCTATACTCCAATGTAAAATAAAAAGTTTTAAAAAGCCATAAGGCATTCCAGTGTTCTTGCCTGGAGAATTCCAGGGACAGAGGAGCCTGGTAGGAGGCCGTCTGTGGGGTCGCACAGAGTCGGACACGACTGAAGCGACTTAGCAGCAGCAGCAGCAAGGTATTCCAAGCCTATGGTTACCTTATTATGCGTCAATAGACGCTTTACAGAGTGCTTGAATCTGTCGTGTATGATTAATTTATTGAACTAGTAGTATTGCCAGTGAATTTTATTCACTCTCGTTGACTTCATCAACATCAGTTCTGTGAATTTTTGTCAGAAATAAGACCTGAATATTCTGACTTGCCCTACCAAACAGCAGTTCTGGGGCTTAGCAGTGATAAAATTTTATTTATTTATTTTTAAGCTCTGGAATAAGAATTGAAAATTTTCCAAGTGAGAAAGTTTTTGAGTGCCTTCGACTACTGTTATCTTTTTGAAAATAGTTTTTGCTTCAGACCTGATAATGTTTCTTAGTGAATTCAACCTAAAATTATTAAAATAAAACAGTTCTTATGTGCAAAACTTATATTGCATTCCAGTCACTTTGGTGACACCAAACTACAGGAAATATCAAGCTAATTGAGGAGGTTCCACATAACCTTTGATTGGACATGATTCATCTGTAATGTTATGATAAGGTAGATATATGTTTTGAAGAAAAGACTCTTAATAGAATCTGATGGCAGATACCTTCCAAGTCATGGATATGCTACATTAAATCTCGTGCTTATGGATTAGTAACATTATTTGGCAGTATCTTATCTAGGCTGTGTGAAAGGAAACCTTCAAGATATATCAAAATCTCATATGTTATGTGGCAGTTTGGAGGGGAGGAGAGTCTAATACTTAGTTGAAATTTTGAATTTCATCAATAAAAATTTTATGGAAATTAGTTTTTCTCTTTTCCTATATGAGTACCTGTGTGATATTCCCAAATGCTGTCTTGACCCACAAAGCCTAAAATATTTACTATCTGCTATTTTTAGGAAGTTTGCCAATCTCTGGCTTAGAGCAGTGTGATTCAGAACAACCATTTTTCTGACACTTTTTCAACAGTGTTTTTGTTTTGTTTCCTTGCTGTTTGCTCACGGCAAGAAGAGTAGAGTAGAGAGCTTATTATCTTTTCTAGGTCTTGATCCTTATCCTTACAGGAAAGCTTTATGAGCTTGTCATTTATAATGGAGTTTTATATTAGACCTGCCTTGAGGATGTATCATATCTTAATTCCTCCTAGATTTGACCTTGGAAATCACTCAAGGCCAACCATCGTGTGTGTGTGTGTGTGTGTGTGTGTGTGTGTGTGTGTGTGTCTAATTAAGCAGTGAAATTTTTTACTGTTGACTCAATCCTCAAAGTAGACTGAGAGATGGTAAGGAGTATGTTTTGTAAGGCTTGTATGACATATTTTACTAAAAACTTGTGTTAGTTGATGTCAGAATAAATATATTTACTTTTTAAAAATGTGCAATAAAATGTATTGCTCTGCCTGTTAAACAGGTTGCTGCTCATGTTTTAAAGCATGTACTACTTTGTGAAAAATTTAAACCTGGAATAAAGGTAGTAGGAAGAAAACAAATTCGCCCATCCTTTGTGTAAAAACCTCTACTGGAAATACTTTTTTGGTGTTTTCCTTCCCCGCTTTGAGTTAGTGATAGTTTATGCGTGCTTGTTTCAGTCTTACCCCAGCGAGTGTTGATTTTTCCTTTGCAGGGAAATTTGAAAACGGTGTTGCAGAAGGGATGGTGGATCCCAACCTAAACCCCATTTCGGCCTTCCGACTTTCAGTTATTCAGAATTCTGCTGTTTGGGCCATTCTTAATGAGGTAAGACAATACATTAAATCAGTAGAACAGATTAGATTCTACATTTTTTTTTTTTTTACAACATTTGGATTTCATATTTAAGATCTTTTTCGAATTGAAAATTGATTGCCATATCATGCTGTTCACTATCTTGTATTTCAGATCCATATTAAAAAAGTCACAAACTGACCATCTCTACTAAGAAACCAACACATTTTTTCCCTGTGAATTTGTTGATTAAAGACAGCTGAGCACGTACCTTTTTTTGGTAACTTGAATTCTACCTCTCGCGAAATCTACTGTAGATAAAATGATTGTCATATTTCCACTTGGAAAATGAATCTCCCACGGATAATTGTATTCATTTGAATCTAAGCTGTCCTCCAGTTTTAACTCAACTCAAACGTTTTACAGTTATGACAGCCTGTTAATATGACTTGTACTATTTTGGTATTATACTAATACATAAGAGTTGTACATATTGTTACATTCATTAAATTTGAGAAAAATTAATGTTAAATACATTTTATGAAGGGGGTACTTTTGAAGTTCATTTATTTTAGTATTATAGACCCTCTTTTATAGATGATCAGGGATTATATATATATAAATATATAAATATACATAAAATGTTATGGAGTTAATTTATTAGAAATACTTAAGAAGTACATATTTTTGTGCAGTAAATTTTTGAATCAATACTTTTTTTGAAAACCAGTTACCTTGCTTTTTTAAGTTCTTTCTATATTTTTCTTTGGAAATGCAAACATTACAAGTTAATGCCATTTTTCAAATGCACTGCCATTTAAGAATGATTCTAGATTGATTTCCTAACTGAAGTACTTTTATAATCACAATGATTCTGAGCAAAATATTTTCAAAGCCGTTTGTCATTCCTTAAAGCCAGGATTTTAAAGACCAATGTCCTTCTTGAGGGTTATTTTACTATACTATGTATGGTGTATAGCCACAAAAAATCAGTCTGATAAATTTTAATGTGCAAGGGTGATGCATTTCAACCCAAATTACCATAAACTGAAGTCATTACATTTCCTCTGATATGTAAAATGACAAACTCTTCTTTCTGTATTAATCTTTGTCTAAAATCCACAAATTAGATGCATTTTCTCTTGAGGCTTTTATATCTGCACTCATTCTGAGTTCTGACAAAATGTTTTCTAGGTAATGCTGTTGTACGAGTCACAATTGGTTTAATTTTAAAGAAAAATGTAATGGTGGGTTTTTGGTGAAAGGTATTGTAACAGGTGTATGTTTTTCAAAATAATTTATTCTGTTGCAGTATGAACTGTAAGTAAATTCACATCCAGAGAGTATTTATTACTCTTAAACTTGCAATTCCACATGATGTCACTGTAGACAAAAATATTATCAGCCTTAGCAGTCAGTGATCTTAACTGAAGTCTTTTACAAAATTATGAATTATCAACATCAGTTCCCAGCCACTGTGGTGTCCTCAGGTGGGTTGCAGACAGCTACAGGTGTGCAGAGCTTAAACCCTCTGGGCTTTCCAAATAGCCCATGGCTGAGGCCTTGGGCACTGGAGGTTCTAGCTGGTTGCGTTTAGCTTGGAGAAGTGTCACCCATACCCAGCAGGCTGAACAAATAGCTTTCAAACAGCCTTATTTTCTGTACAGGGTCATGCAGTGAAAAAGGATGGAAAACACAGATAGGGTACAATTTTTTCCATTACTTGAATGGTTCTTGATTTAAAAGTTACACGTTGCCAACAATGATTATTTTTATGTCAAAGTCTAGTTAAACATTTTCCTCAAGGTTTTTAAAATTTACTTCGTATTTTCTTTAATTTACCTTTTCTTCCCAACTCTCCTTGGCCCAGTGCCTGGCAGGGAAATTTCACTGGAAAAGCATAGCCTCTCATTATAAAATATTGGAACCAGCTTCACATACTAAATTGCTGCTCTAACAACCAAGTGGCAGGAGGTAAAAATCTGGGGGTGGGTTTAGAGCCCCCTTGTTTCTCTGCTTCCCGAGTAGCTGACTGTGACCTGAGGAAGAAAGGCCATGCTCTGAGAGTCCGAGGAGTGGCAGTAACTGCAGCTCCTGGCCCTTTGTCAGGGTGCATGTCTTGAGACTGAGCCTTATCCAGGCAGCTCTGCAGAGCTGAGGGTGAAAACTTATTAGCTCATCCCTCCTGTTCCTAAGAAGAGTTTTAGCCACATCTTGTCTTTCAAGGACTCCCTTGTGTACCCCTTCCTTCCTGTGAATTTGTTACCAGCACCTCATTGAGCCCAGAACACTGCCTGACACACGGCAGGTACCCAGGCAGGGTCTGCGGGAAGGGACCAGCTCTTCCAGCCCACACTCCTCTTCCTTTTCCTGAACTCTCTTCAGCTGCTGTCCTTGCCACACACTTGCACGCGTGCGGGCACACACATGGTCTCAACTGTCTAGTTTCTGTTTGTGGGGTGTGTGTGTGCACAGACATGTACTCACTCTGACCAAATGTCAAGCTCCCGTGGGCAAGCGTGTACGTCATGCTTCCTGTCCATCCCCTGTTGTACAGGTGTCCATGGAGCCTCTTCTCTGCTGAGCGCTCCTCCCCTGGTTTCCACTAGACAATTAGAAGCTTGCCAAGAACAGGCAATTCTGGTGGTTGCCCTTAAGAATCAGGTTAGGAACTGAAGTATTGGGACAGAAGATTAGGGAACTTGGAACAGAGAGAAAGTAAATGCTTGACCTTGAATGGATGCTGAACCACTTTTGCCCAAAGAGTGAGTGGGGAAAAGTGTGTCAAGCGGTGGGACTAATTTTACTTTTCTGTGTGTCTATGGCATGCTGTCTCTGGAGCCCTGCTGTCCTCTACAGTAGCCACTGGACAACCGGGCAGCTACTTAAATTAATAAAACATTCAGCTCTGTAGTCACACTGGCCCTCCCTATGGCTAGTGGCCACTGGATCGAACAGCACAGATGTAGAACATCTCCATCATCCCAGAAAATTCTGTAGGACAGCACTGTGTCAAGAGTGCTAATATTAACATTTTAGAATTCAGAATAATGAGTTGCAATCATGAAGCTAAAAGCAGACATGCAGAATATGTCATAGTGTAAATGATGATGAGTATTTGCAGGGAGAAGAGAAAGTTGAGGACCTATTTCCAGGTTCCTGACATCCAGTTCTAAATTCCTTGCTCTCAGTCTCATGCGTTCTTTACGGCATTCACCGTCTCTGCTATTGGAGTCCAGTTAAGATCTACAACTTTAAGTTGAGGTTCCAAAGCTTGTGATTGACAAGCTTTGGAAAACACGAATGCACGTGGCTTATTTAGCACGCAGGCTCTAGACATGTATGTATAGGTTAATTCAACTGTTGGAGATATCTTTTGTAGCTTTTTTAGATCAACAACTGCATCAGTAAATAATTAGGAAAAACGTCAGCAGTGCTGTGAAGTCTTCTCTTAAATGTGTCCTGGTAATGAAAACATTGTCTGCTAACAGTGCTGTCCGTGGAGCCAAGGGTGATTATATGCAAACAGCATGTTTGGAAAGATTGCTCTAATTGATAGCAGTGTGTATTTGTAGCAGCCAGACTTCTGTGGATGACCCCCAGTGACTTTAGATTTTGAGTGTATGTGAAACCTGGGATTATGACCCGTAATTATGTTGTACAGCAAAAGGGAGATTATCTGGGAACACCTAGCCAAATCATGTGGGCCCTGAGTTTTCTCAGGCTGTCAGCAGAAGTCAGAGATTCAAAGCAGGAGGACTTGAGACACCATGGCTGGTTTCAGATGGGGGCAGCCACATGAGGAGAAATGCCTCTAAAGGAGCTGAGAGGCCCTAGCCGGCAGCCAAGGGAATGGAAACTGCAGTCCTGCAGCCGCAGGAACTGAACTCAACCAGCAATCTGAAGGAGTCTGCAGATGGACTCTGCTTCAGCAGCCAAGAGCCTGGTCCCCACCAGCACCTGGATTCCAGCCTTCTGAGACCTTGAGCAGAGAGCACAGTCCTGTCTGCCTGGACTTCTGGCCTACAGACCTGTGAGATAATAGATGGGTATTGTGTTAAGCTTTTAAATTTGCCGTGATTTAATGCAGCAATAGAAAATGAATATATTTAAAAGAGGTGAAGCAGAAAAGTCTTCCTACTTGATTCCTTTGGTGTGTTATTTTTATTTTTTAAATTGGAGGATAACTGCTTTACAATATTGTGTCGGTTTCTGCCATACATCAGCATGAATCAGCCACAGGTATACCTATGTCCCCTCCCTTCTGAAAACCCCTCCCACTCTATCCCACCCCGCTAGATTGTCACAGAGCACTGGCTTGAGTTTCCTGAGTCATACAGCAAATTCTCACTTGCTGTTTTACATATGGTAATGTACGTTTCCATGCTATTCTCTCAATCCGTCCCACCTCCCCTTCCCCAACTGTGTCCACAGATCTGTTCTCTGTCTGCATCTCCATTGCTGCCCTGCAAATAGGATCATCAGTACCATCTTTCTAGATTCCATATGCATGCATTAATATACAATATCTGTCTTTCTCTTTTTGACTTACTTCACTCTGTATAATAGACTCTAGGTTCATCCATCTCTAGGACTGACTCCGATGTACACTTTTTTATTTAACAGCTGAGTAGTATTCCACTGTATATATGTACCACAATTTATTTATCCATTCATCTGTTGATGGACATCTAAGTTGCTTCCATGTCCTAGCTATTGTAAAAAGTGCTGCAATGAACATTGGGATTACATGTGTCTCTTTCATTTATGGTTTTCTCAGGCTATATACCCAGTAGTGGGATTGTTGGGTCATGTGGTAGTTCTGTTCCTAGTTTTTCAAGGAATTGTCATACCAGCTGCATCAGTTTACATCCCCACCAACAGTGCAAGAGCGTTCCCTTTTCTCCACATCTTCTCCAGCATTCATGGTTTGTAGGTTTTTTACTGAAGACCCTTCTGACTGGCATGAGGTGATACTTCCTTGTAGTTCTGATTTGCATTAATAATGAGCTATGTTGAGCATCTTTTCATGTTTGTTGGCCATCTGTATGTTTTCTGAGAAATGTCTGTTTAGGTCATCCGTCCATTTTTTGATTGGGTTTTCTGTTTTGGAGCTGCACGAGCTGCTTGTGTATCTTGGAGATTAATCCTTTATCAGTTGTTTTGTTTGCCTATTGTTCTATTTCTCCCATTCTGAGGGTTGTCTTTTAATCTTCATTGTTTCCTTTGCCATGCAAAAGCTTTTCATTAAATCCCATTTGTTTATTTCTATTACTCTAGGAGGTGGGTCATGGAGAAGCTTGCTGTGATGTATGTCAGAGTGTACTACGTATGTTTTCCTGTAAAAGCTTTATGGTTTCTGGCGTTACATTTAAATCTTTAATCCATTTTGAGTTTATTTCTTGTGTTAGTGTTCTAGTTTCATTTTTTTTATACATAGTTGGGTTATTTCTTGATAAACACATGAATAAAGTCTTGTCCTACCAGATTATATATCCAAGTCTCATCTGGGATTCTCTCCCAAAGACCTCAGTTAATTTTCATTGGAAGGTTGTTGGCAAAAACCTGCAGCAGCTTAGCAGCGCGTTTCATAAAGGAACTGCTAGCATGACATTACAGGAGCAGGATCCAGTAAGGCATATTTTTCCTGGAATCAGCGTCACTTTATGTTGATTTTGATTGTTCTGAGACTGTCAGTTGTTACAAAGAATGAATAATGCTATTTTAAATAAGCTATTAAGAGGAAAAAAAGTATGCCTTTGTGTAGAGATCAAATAATCTGCTCTGTATTACTTTATAATCTAAGCACAGATCAAATCCTGTACGTGCTAAACAAAGTTTTGTAATTCATTTATTTTCCAAAATACTTTTGCTTCCAAAGTGTTAATTGCTGGTTTAATTTTGGTTTATCCATATTTTTTGTGCTTCTTTGACTATATTGCCATAGCCCTGATAAAAGAAAAGTTGAAAAGAAAGAAAATGAGAGGCTAAAGTTATCAAAAAGTCAAAGACTTGAGTCATAATCGTATCTGAAGTCCTAAAGGAAAGGAAACATTTCCAAGCTATGGAGCAGTGTTTATAGTGTGTGAGATTTAGTTTGAGAATTGTATATCTTTAATTAGTAATCTTAACATATATATGGCATAACTAATATGCTTCATTTCTTCAATGCATGTGAACCTACAGTGCTGAAGAGACCACTACAGGAGTATTACTAAAAAAAAAAAAAAAAAAAACAACAGGCATTTTTTATATTTATATACCCGTATCATCACTATCTATACAGAAACTTGACTCTTCTTGCCTGAAACACTCGCTTCACCTGTTAGGGTGCTAGCTAGAGCATTTCCAGAGGAACAAACCAGAAAGGGCTGGAGCTTCAGAGTATGAGTGGGCAATTTAGATGTCATTCAAAAAATGTAAACTGAGTGTTGGCCTGGAAACGCTTGTGTGGAAAAACGTTAGGAACTGTGGTGCTAAAACTGTTCTAGAATAAGGACTGTCTGCTGTGGGGAACATTCCATATTCTTGGACTCAAGGAAGGCTGTTTAATTCAGAGCATTAGTGATTAGCAAATTGCCCTGGAATCAAAGATTTGGTACTTGAGTTTGATAAGCATTCCATTATTTGTTCGAAATGCTCAGTTTGCTGAAATTTGGGTGAAAATACCTTTTGAAGACACAGTCTCTGAGCCTTAATGATGGCCGGTGTGGACAGTACTGTAAGATGCACTGCCAGCAGATTTGACGTTTTCAGTGTAGTCGGTCGTGTTTTCTAAGAAAGATTTTAGAGATCAGCTGATTAAATGTAACCATTGTTTCATTTATGGGGTGAAAAACTAAAGCATTTCTCCTTGAGAACAAACTTCGTTTGGAAAGGCTGTCTTTGGGATTGGGGGTGTTTTTGGAAGCACCCCTGGGAGAAGCTGCCTGAAGAACTGCTTTTCCAGGTTGTACCAATGTATTTTTTTTTTCCCCTGAAATATATTGTACATATTTCCCTTATAACATCTTCATTGGTCGGATTGGTAATAACTGTAGTACTATTTTAGGTCCTGTTGGATTTTCAAAGGCAGATTATTTATTTTCTAATTTGCTGCTAAAACTGAAAACCTGATAACTGGTCCCGTTGACTGTGCCTTCATCACTGTTTCTCTGTGCCACAACCGTTCATGTGTATTTGAAATAAAGAAGTTTAAAAAGCCATGTTGAATTCAAGACTCCTTCTAATAAAAAACAGGTAAAACTTCATGAGTACCAAGCTTTTTTATTATTATAGTTTTAACACTGATATATAATAATAGCTTACCAGGACTATTTTCAGTTAGAAAACAATAGTAGATTTGTGTGTTTTGGAAAGTCTTTAAAAAAAAAAAGCCTTAGTTGTTAAGACCATGATTATCAGCGTGATACAGAGGTTCACTCATGCCTTGCGTGTGTTATACAGTTCCCAGAGTAAGAATAGCTTCTGGGGGACTCTTCATCTACTACATTTTGTTGGTTGGGTATTTTTTTTTTTGGCATAAATAATGGCTATTAGTGACATTTACAGCCTGTAGTTCAGTGATTCCTAAAGAGACTCTTAAAGCTTAAATTAGGACCCTGTGGCTTATATAAAAGTTTAAAATGTGGCCTGTTAGAAATGGGGGTGACTCTGTACCTTGTCAGTAACAGTTGGGGAGGGGATGGGACACACATGACTATTACGTGGATACGTGTTCAAAAATAATTTGTTAAAAAGTTTTACCTTTTTATTTTCTTCATAGCCTTAGTACTTTGCATATCATTCTGTGTGCAAATATTTATGAATAAAAGGTAACACTTTAGTTTAAAAAATATTTATTGTAGAAATGTACATTTAATTAGTTTTAAGGAATGTACTAAGTATTAACATTTATAGTTCTTCAAATTTGCAAACTTTATACCTTTAAGATATCTACAATGATAGTTTATTTACAGGTTTCACAAGAAATCACCACCTCACCAATACTGCTGCTCAGATGTAAGGGGCGCCCTGGCTCACTTCACCCTGTACTTGTAGAAGGAGCAGAGCGTGTGGGTGAAGTTCCAGCCCAATGCTAGTGACAGCCCGTAGAGCAGGATGAGAGGTGCAAACGGGTAGAGAAGGATCACCGTGTTTTTCAGAAATGGCAGTGCTGGAAAAGGACAGGATCCGGGTTAAGGGTGAGAGTCAACATCGCCAGCTAGTAATGGATGAAGTGGGGAATTTAAGCCTGTGATGCTTCAGAAGCTTCCCATCTTAATGTACCAGCAGAGATGGATGGTGTTATAGGAAAAATACCAACTTTCAGCTGTTGGAGATTTCCCGACCGAGGGAGTGTTACACCTCCACTTTGAGAAGGTGAGCTCTCAACTAGGATCCCAGACTTTAGGAAAGAAATGAAGCTCTCAAATATAAAACCCACCCCCAGATATCTGTGTTTCTTTCTTTCTCACTTGTCACTTCCTGTTAGTGGGTCCATACCCCATGCATTCAAATCTAAGTGTTTCTCATACAAGTAGTCCCCAAACTGAAACTGAGCTGTGTCCAAAGAATCTTCTAAATTGTAGGGAGTTACCAGGACAGTGATCCAAAATCCACTTCCATCTCCCCCGAACGAGAGACAGGACCTCCCTCATGCCCAAAACGAGGTGTTACAATTTGGAGGTGGGGGGGCAAGTGGTTCCTGACAAAGTCAAGGGGACTCTCTGACCAGTGGAATCAGTCACACGTGAGTCCAAGTGACTTAGGTTTACGGTAAGATCCTGAACATCTAGAGGGACAGTAAAGGAAAGGGCTACAACACATAACACTAACAAGTCATACGATCTCTAAATTTAACTCCTAATAGCAGTCATTTCTTAACATACATGAAGAAAAATAAATACGGTTCTCATTCATACTATGAAAGATGAACCGAGAGCAGGATTGAATAATGAATTTATAAACATATCCTGAGTTCAGCAGGATCAAGCTGGGCTTGATCATCTGTGATCATCCACAGCACCTCTCACCCCTAGGCTTCTCCAGTCCAGCAGGTGGCCTGGGACCAACACAGATGTTTACAAAATGAAAAATATTTCAGAACCGTCCCCCAATCATAAAACAGAAAATACGGCAAAGGTTTTAAACATGCCCAGACACTGGACCCAACCCTTTCCTCATCTGACGGCCTGCTGGTAACCCAGAACCCAAAAGCCTGGGAGAAAAAAAACTCGTCATGGGTTCCTGCAAGAAACCGGGAGAGCATCAGTATGGTTTAACATGGTTCCTTGAAATTATAAAGTTTGTTATGTACCAGCTATGCCACTTTGGAGCTACGGGACCATGGATAAATTACTTAAATCTCTCTGGGCTTGTCTCATTTGAAAAATGGGGAATAGTAAACCTGTATCATGTAACTAAAGATTAACTGGGAGAATTTATGTAAAACACCAGGGACAGTGCCAGCTCCATAAAGCTCACTGTATTACTGTTACAACTTCTCCCCTCCCCGTAGTGTTGTCAACCAAAAAAATCAATTACTTACCACTGTATCCTAAGAAAGTTACATAGATATAGTAGCCAACGGCAACCAACCATAAGGTATTTCCAACTAAATATCCAATAAATGTGTCTGTTAGGATGACATCTGCTGAAGAGACACGGACAATGAGTCTTTTTTCAGTGGGTACAACGAAGACTTTCTGATGACAAGTTTAGAAGAAACTGCTACTTACGGTTGATGAAAAAAAGCTGTATAAAATGCAGAATGACCAGGAGAGGATAAAAAGCATTCAGATGCACATCGAAGGCATAGCCCCACTCCACATCATAGTCTCTGCTCTGCCGTTTCACTAAATACTTATTGGAGATAAACCTGAAAAAAAAGGTAACATTTCTTTCATAATACAATAAAATTAACCCCATGCGTATTTACTGACTATTTTCTATAGCTCAAGCATTATTCCAGACACTGGAGATATGGTGGTAAACAAATTTCTGCCTTCAATCTAGTGGGAGTGGACTGACAGTACAGTCAGATGGCCCTATGGAGAAAGACAAGCAGGACAGAAGGGCAGAGGCTACCAAGGTGAAATGTTAACTATGACAAGTCATGAGAGAGCGACATCTGGGCAAAGAACCAGGGGCAGTGATGGGAACCCCTGGGGCAGAGCCTGCCAAGCAGAGAGGAGTCTTGAGCACAGAGTGGGGGAGGGGCTCAGAGTGCCTGCAACTGGTGAGAAGACAGCAGGCAATGAAATGGGACAAGAAAAAGGAGCATCTTATAGACCCTGTGGCCACTGTCAGACGTTTGGCTCTTACTCTTGGTGGAATAAGAAGTCACTGAGGAGTTCCCAAAAGGACGTTTGGCTTACTGTTTTGACGGGGTTCCTCTGGCTGCAGTCTGAGAACAGACCCTGGGGACAATGGAAGCGAAGCGGCAGGAGGGAAGTCACTGTGAGGAAGAGAGGAGAGGGTGGCGGCAGCGGGGGCGCTGGTCTGGGGCGACTACAGCAGGGACGCCCGAAAGACAAGAGTGGAGTACTAGACAGTGGGTGCCAGAGGAAAAGGTCAGTCAAGGACAACTGAGAGACTCCTGCCTTAAAACCACTGAAAGATGGAGGTGCCACTGAGGCAGGAGTGGCTGCACCAAGAGTGATTTGGGTGCAGGAAGGGGAGAGCACAGGAGTTTGGACCTGGCCCTGTTATGGTGAAGAAGTAAGAAATACAGAAAGAAGGTCTAGAAGCTTAGAGGAGCAGTCCACACAGGGGATATACAGATTCATGTATGCAGATGCTATTAAAAGCCATGAACTTGAATGAGATCACCCAGAGTGAACACAAATAGGGAACAGGTCTGTGGCCTAAGACTGGGGTCACATACACCCCACCAACCCCCGCCCCGCTGTGGAAAGTTCAGGGAATCCGGAGGAACCAGTAAGGAAAGAGTGGCCAGCGACATCTCCAGCCACAGGAACAGTCACTCAAGCTCGTGCCTCTGTTCCACAGCATGGTCTCATGGTTCCTTTAAAAGATGAATAAATGAAAAGGCAGACATTCAGGTAACAGAAAGACAGGTCTTCAAAGGAAAAGAACAAAAAGGATTGTAAACAGTAATGGAAATTTGATGGTTTGCTTCTACATGTGATTTCAAGGATACTGTTAAGAAAAATGCTATGCCTACAGTGGAAATAAAAATAGAAAAAGAAACGAGAGGTGTTATAGTACTAATAAAATAGTCCTATACTCAATTGTCTGAAAATGTCAAGATCAGAGTGCTTTGGTAGAACAAACTGGAACTTACCAAAACACCTTCCACATGAGCCAAGGCTGTGCTATAAAATGAACGGAGTAAGAAGCATTTAGCCCATCCAAGGGCTCCCATTCAATGGTCCTGCTGCCGCCCCACCCCTCTGCTCAGCCCTTAAACAGGTGCTTCCCAGGCTTCTGGCCTTCATCCAGGTCTCACCTCTAGAACACTGACACTCCTCCCGGGACAGCTCAAGACAGCTGAGTCCTCCCCTCCCACCTTCAGATTAAGAATGCCAGTCACATCCTCATTTTGGCCAGACTGCTGCAGCCTCCAAGTTCCCTCCCCCAGTGTCTGCTGCTGCTGGTAAGTCGCTTCAGTCGTGTCCGACTCTGTGCGACCCCACAGACGGCAGCCCACCAGGCTCCCCTGTCACTGGGATTCTCCAGGCAAGAACACTGGAGTGGGTTGCCATTTCCTTCTCCAATGCATGAAAGTAAAAGTGAAGTTGTTCAGTCGTGTTCGACTCTTAGTGACCCCACGGACTGCAGCCCACCAGGCTCCTCCATCCATGGGATTTTCCAGGCAAGAGTACTGGAGTGTGGTGCCAATGCCTTCTCCGCCGCCAGTGTCTAATGAACCTTTATTTCATTATCAACAAGTCTCCTGAACTCAGCAAGTCCCATATGGAATGCACCAGCACCCAAAGCCCACATGGGCACTCATAAGCCCACAGCCTGCAGGCCACCCTAGAGGCCCTGGGCTCCCCCCTCTTCCCTACCATCCTCCACTTTTGGAATCACTACACTAGTCTGGGCTTCCTCTGCTCAAACGCAGACCACACAATTGCACCCAGCCTCACCACTCTCTCCAGCTCATCCTCTTCCACAGTCAGATTTTTCATTAGTTCAGTTTAGTTCAGTTGCTCAGTTGTGTCCAGGCCTCCCTGTCCATCACAAACTCCCGGAGCCTACCCAAACTCACGTCCATTGAGTCAGTGATGCCATCCAACCATCTCATCCTCTGTCGTTCCCTCCTCCTCCTGCCCCCAATCCCTCCCAGCATCAGGGTCTTTTTCAATGAGCCAGTTCTTCGCATCAGGTGGCCAAAGTATTGGAGTTTCAGCTTCAACATCAGTCCTTCCAATGAACACCCAGGACTGATCTCCTTTAGGATGGACTGGTTGGATCTCCTTGCAGTCCAAGGGACTCTCAAGAGTCTTCTCCAACACCACAGTTCAAAAGCATCTTCTTCGGTGCTCAGCTTTCTTTATAGTCCAATTCTCACATCCATTCATAATTACTGGAAAAACCATAGCCTTGACTAGATGGACCTTTGTTGGCAAAGTAATGTCTCTGCTTTTTAATATGCTGTCTAGGTTGGTTGTAACTTTCCTTCCAAGGAGCAAGCGTCTTTTAATTTCATGGCTACAATCACCATCTGCAGTGATTTTGGAGCCCCCAAAATACAGTCAGCCACTGTTTCCACATCTATTTGCCATCTTAGTTAGCAGTATCCTTTTTAGGACAGATTTTAGAATTTAAGGGGCTTCCCTTGTGGCTCAGGTGGTAAAGAATCCACCTGCAATGCAGGAGACCTGGGTTCGATCCCTGGGTTGGGAAGATCCCCTGGAGAAGGAAAAGGTTACCCACCCCTGTATTCTGGCCTGGAGAATTCCGCAGACTATGGGATCTATGGGGTCGCAAAGAGTCAGACATGACTGAGCGACTTTCACTTAGAATTTTAGAGTACTGGTGCGTGCATTTTTTGACTACCCAGCACATACAAAACCTATTGGACTGGTCAGGAGTTAAAGCAAACAGGCTGTATCCATCAGAGGCCAGCCTCTCACAATCTTGCTCAAAATGTTAACAGCTACCATTTATTGAGCACAGACTGTATGCCAGGTGCTTTTCATAGTACAAGCTTTTCAAATACCTCACAAATAGATAATTAACGTCCATCTTCCAAGGACAGGGTAAATGGCCGAGCTGGCACTCGAACCCAGGTCTCTCTGCAACTCAGGTTCCAGTGTTTTCTCTGATACACAGCAGCAACCACCAGCCCCCTGCTGAGCTCACCCGCCTGTCCACCCCTTCCGCCAACCACACAAGAGCACCCATCAAAACATCAAATGCCAAACTGATACTCAGCACACTATTACTGGTACAGCAAACCCAGAGAGAGTCAGATTGAGAAATCAGTCAACTTCAGCAGAATTGGCTGTGAAACATTTTTGCAAAATCAGGGATTTTGTTAATACGACATAATCATGACTTCAATTCACTTATCTGGTGCAGTTTGACAAAGCAGACCATCCCCTGAAGAGTATTTTCTGCTCTAGGTGCCAACACAGGAGAATGAGATATGGTAATCCTGGCGGACAAAATCAGTGCTTTCAGTTCATATAGTTTCCATTTCCATCAGCTACTCTCTGAAGCAAACAGAGGGAGGCTCTACAGTAGCATCTGAAAAACCAAAGCTTCTGTACTTACCACATTAAGGTTGATATGAGAAGACCGACGCCTACACAGTCTATGAATACCACCCAAAGGAGCAGCTTTATCGTCTCAAAAAACCCCATGTCCAGCACAAAGCCAAATCCTATCGTGGACACTGCAAGAAAGATTTACAAGATGCATTCAGGCACTTTGCTAGATTCTAAGCATACAGGCCAGTTTCTGCCTTTCAGATGCCCATTCCAGAATGGGATGCAGGTATGTAAAATAAGCTATCTTACTAATAAATGTAACTGATTAAGAAATGCAGATCGCCCTGGAACACACAACTACCACTGAGATACCTGACGTTTACTGAGGAGGCCCCCATATATCTGTGATTCACCAGGGTAGCCCCAGCATTCAGAATACGACCATTACTGAGAAGGCACTCACATGTTTAAACCCAGTTAAAGGTGGGCTTCCCTGGTGGCTTAGATTGTAAAGAATCTGCCTGCAATGCAGGAGACCCAGGTTTGACTCCTGGCTCAGGAAGATCCTCTGGAGAAGGAAATGGCTACCCACTCCCGTATTCTTGCCTGCTGAATTTCACGGACAGAGGAGACTGGAAGGCTACAGTCCAAGGGGTCACAAAAAGTCAGACATGATTGAGACACTAAAAGTGGTTCAGACCCTTTCACTGCACTATTGGAGAACTTAAAGCAGTTTCTCAAGATCACATTAGTACTTTCAGAACCCTCACTCTGGATGGGCCTGATGAAAGTGAGAAGTGAAAGTGTTAGTCCCTCAGTCATGTCTGACTCTTTGCGACCCCATAGACGGTAGCCCACCAGGCTCCTCTGTCCATGGCATTCTTCAGGCAAGAATACTGGAACAGGTTGCCATTCCCTTCTCCAGGGGATCTTCCTGACCCAGGGATTGAACATGCATCTCCTGCACTGCAGAGGTTATTTACCAACTGAGTCACCAGGGAAGCCCTGGATCAGCCTGACGGTGAAATGTAATTTCCAATCTCAGTAGTCCTTTTTCACAGTAAGTTTGCATTTGGGTATCAGTGAATTTATGAGAAATGTGAAAGTGTTAATTGCTTGGTTGTATCTGATTCTTTTGTGACCCTATGGACTGTAGCCCACCAGGCTACTCTGTCCATGGAATTCTCCAGGCAAGAATACTGGAGTGGGTAGCCATTTCCTTCTGCAGGGGATCTTCCTGACCCAGGGATCGAACTCAGGTCTCCAGCACTGCAGGCAGATTCTTTACCATCTGAAGCACCAGGGAAGCCCTACGTATATCATGGCAGTTGAAAGACATGGAGTGACTCTGTACTGTGCTTTTCAAAGTTCCCAGGAACCAGTTTCCTCTGGCATCTGCTTGGGACCTTTAAAATCAGGAAGAATACCACTCTCTTTCCTGTGAGGAGATTTTGGAGACTTCAGAAAGGAAGACAACGGCTTCAGAGAACCCCAAATTATGACCCATAACACGCTGACAACAGGATTCTCCAAATGACAAGTCCAACCTGAAACACTCAATTGATTTCTCAACTCTCCTGCAGATAAACACTTACCACAGAGCCAGATACTTAACAGGACCAAGAAAGCCGGGTCATCCCTGGCCCACTGATCTTTTGTCTGCTTCCTATAGTGAAAGTTTCTATAAACTCTCTGTGGGGAAGTGAACAGGTAGAGCATCTGCCAGGCAGCAAACTCAAAGTCCATCTGCCGGAAACGGAAAAGCCTCCTCAGGTATTTGTAGCGTTTTGCTCCCGCTGTGTGTCTGGCTGCATCCCTGGAACTCAACACTCCGTTCCCCTGCGCTGGGGAATTCACCGAAGTACTTGGTAACATCTTCCTAGATAGAAGGGAGGGAAAACTATATTATTAATACAAATCACCAGAAGAAACTGCCAGCCTCTAGCACCCCTCTTGTGAGTTATTTAGGAGAGAAGTCATCTTACATTTTGGCCCCGATCCCTGAGAAGAGGCAGGACTCAGAGTAAATTTGGTTTTGAGGCTGATTTGGGAGCTGGAGAACTGCCCATTGCACTTCAGGAAAGGGCTGCCCCGTGGTTTTCTGAACCTTCATAATAACGCTTTTACAAGGTCCACCCATTCTCTGTACTTCATTTCTGTCATCCTCAGACATGCTCCACCTCTCCCCACCTCCTCCCACCCCTTCTCCAGAAGCAGAGATAGTGATGGAGCCAAAATTTGAACTCAGGCAGTCTGAATCAAAAGTCCACCTGTCATCTGTGCTAACAATCAAGACTTTAAGGAAAAGCCTTTGCTGAACCCAAACAGAAACGATGTTCCCGACGAGGTAAAGTAAATGGCTTATCACACAAGTCCATCAGCGCCTCACCAACAAACAACTCGTTCATTAGCATGGGATGTAAAAACAAGGCAAAACTCAAACGCATAGTGTTTTACTTCCTGAATAGTTCATCATGGTCCAGTCCAACTAGTCTGAAGCCAGGGAGGCGCTGGTCATCGTCCGGCCTCCATGTCCCGCCCCGGCAGCCCAGTGTCGGGCTCCACTCCCCAGGCCTCCAGAACGCCAGCTGCTCCCCTCCGGCTCGGGGCCTCCGGTAAGGCGGCCAGATTGAGCATAAAAACACATGACGTCCAGTTACAACTGCATCGCAGATACAACAGTAATTTGTAATATAAGCAGGTCCGAAACACTGCGTGAGACCCACAGCTATGCAGACATCATTCGCTGTTATCTGAAATTCGGCTGTAACCAGCCTCCGCGATGGTGTCTGGCAGCCCCACCGCAGCCCGAGCAGCCGGACCCGGGCGCGGTCACTCCAGGGCCGGGTGATGTGGGGCCGCAAGTTGCCGGAGGAAAAGGCTGACCAGCGAGCCCGAGTCGCGCGCAGACGGGGCCGTCGGCAGGCCTCACCTGGAGCCCCGCGGCGGCGTCCACCGGCTTCACATACACCCGCCACCACCGCCGAGCAGCCGACCCAGCAGCCGCTGGGCCAACTTCCCTCCCCGCTACGTCAACCACGTAGGGGGCGCGTCGCGTCACGTGACCCACAAACGCCGCGCGCGATACCTTTCGCGTTACGTCTCTCGCCGCGCGCCCACCGGAAGTGGTTGCTACCGCTCTTTTTCCGGTTCCGCCCGCCGCAGCGTCACTGGCGTCCTGAGGAGTCTGGGCCATCTCGGAAGGAGAGGGTGGAGGCCGCGGCCAGCTGGAGGCGCAGTCATGCCCCGGTATTACGAGGACAAGCCTGAGGGCGGCGCGTGCGCGGGCGTGAAGGAGGATCTGGGCTTGTGTCTGCTGCAGTCTGACTGCGTGCTCAAGGTAGCGCGGCCTGGCGCTCGGATGACCGAGGCCCGAAGCGGGGAGGCGAGGCTGGCGGAGGGTCCCTAGCGGGCCCCAGTGGTGGCTGAGTCGTGCCTCCGAGTTCGCGGTCTTAGGTGTCCACCAACTTAATGAACTTGGGCGAGTCCACTGTTGGAACCTGACTTCCCAATAGTGAAATTGGAGAGAACGGTGCTGCCCCTTTGGGTTTTTGTAAAGTTTAAACCATCTCGAATCCTGAAACACGAAATGCTGCTGCTTTGCTGGGTTCTGGTGGCATATAGGAGAGTATCACAGGTTTCTGGAGCCCTCGAAAATGAGAACCAGTAAATTCGCAGATAATTACATGAACCTGGCATACTGTGTTGCCTCGTGAAACCTCCTTTCTTAGTTCAGTTGTGGCTGAATAGATGCTGTATTTACTTTGTGCTGGTCTGAACTTGTTGCTGAGTTCTGTGTATTCCAGGATAAGCTGTCCAAGAGGCAGCTTTTTTATTTTCACACTTTGTATCTTGCGCCCCCTACCGTTGAACTTGTGGTTTTAGGTGCTGTGATGGGAGACAGGAATTTGCTATCTCCCTCAGTACAGTCACAGGTCTTCTCTGGAGCCAATCTGATATCACGCGTGCCTTAGTCGTTTCCTACTTTTTGCGACCCTGTAGACCCTACCCTCTAAGCTCCTCTGTCCATGGGATGGTCCAGGCAGGAATTACTGGAGTTAGTTGTCGTGCCCGCCTCCAGGGGATCTTCCCGACCTGGGATCGAACCCGTGTCTTTTGTGTCTCCTGCGCTGGCAACTGAGTTCTTTACCACTAGCGCCACCTGGGAAGCCCAGTGAAGTTCAAAGTCGACTGGCAAACCTGGATTCTGCCCTTCAGTTCAGTTCAGTCGCTCAGTCGTGTCCGACTCTTTGCAACCCCACGGACTGAAGCACTCCAGGCTTCCTTATCACCAGCTCCCGGAGTTTACTCAGACTCATGTCCATTGAGTTGGTGATACCATCCAACCATCTCATCCTCTGTCGTCCCCTTCTCCTGCCTTCAATTTTTCCCAGCATCAGGGTCTTTTCCAGTGAGCCAGTTATTCGCATCAGGTGGCCAAAGTATTGGATTATCACCTTCAGCATCAGTCCTTCCAGTGAATATTCAGGACTGATTTCCTTCAGGATAGACTGGTTGGATCTCCTTGCTGTCCAAAGGGCTCTCAAGGGTCTTCTCCAACACCACAGTTCAAAAGCATCAATTCTTTGGTGCTCAGCTTTCTTTATAGTCCAGCTCTCACATCCATACATGACTACTGAAAAAAACAGAACTATTATTAGATGGACCTTTAGTTACCATTACCAAAGTAATGTTTCTGCTTTTTAATATCCTGTCTAGGTTGGTCATAACTTTTCTTCTAAGGAGCAAGCATCTTTTAATTTCATGGCTGCAGTCACCATCTGCAGTGATTTTGGAGCCCCCAAAATAAAATCTGTCACTGTTTCCATTGTTTCCCCATCTATTTGCCATGAAGTGATGGGACCAGATGCCATGACCTTCGTTTTCTGAATGTTGAGCTTTAAGCCAACTTTTTCAATCTCCTCTTTCACTTTCTTCAAGAGGCTCTTTGGTTCTTTGCTTTCTTCCATAAGTGTGGTGTCATCTGCATATCTAAGGTTATTGCTGTTTGTCCAAGCAATCCTGATTCCAGCTTGTTCTTCATCCAGTCCAGCATTTCTCATGATATACTGTGCATAGAAGTTAAATAAGCAGGATGACAATATACAGCCTTGATGTACTCCTTTTTTGATTTGGAACCGGTCTGTTGTTCCAAGGCCAGTTCTCACTTGTTCTTGACCTGCATACAGGTTTCTCAGGAGGCAGGTCAGATGGTCTGGTGTTCCCATCTGTTTAGAATTTTCCACAGTTTATTGTGATCCACACAGTCAAAGGCTTTGGCGTAGTCAGTAAAGCAGAAGTAGATGTTTGGAACTCTCATTTTTCCATGATCAAACAGATGTTGGCAGCTTGATCTCTGCATTTTCTAAATCCAGCTTGAACATAAGAAAGTTCACGGTTCACGTACTATTGAAGCCTGGCTTGGAGAATTTTGAGCATTACTTTGCTAGCATGTGAGATGAGTATAATTGTGTGGTAATTTCAGCATTCTTTGTCATTGCCTTTTTTTGGGATTGGAATGAAATCTGACCTTTTCCAGTCCTATGGCCACTGTTGAGTTTTCCAAGTTTGCTGGCATATTGAGTGCAGCACTTTCACAGCATCATCTTTTAGGATTTGAAATAGCTCAACTGGAATTCCATCCCCTCCACTAACTTTGTTTGTAGTGATGCCTCCTAAGGCCCACTTGACTTCGCATTTTAGGATGTCTAGCTCTAGGAGATGGCAACGGCACCCCACTCCAGTACTCTTGCCTGGAAAATCCCATGGACGGAGGAGTCTAGTAGGCTGCAGTCCATGGGGTCACTAAGAATTGGACACGACTGAAGCGATTTAGCAGCAGCAGCAGCTCTAGGTGAGGGATCACACCATCGTGATTATCTGGGTTGTGAAGATCTTTTTTGTATAGTTCTGTGTATTCTTGCCACCTCTTCTTAATATCTTCTGCTTCTGTTAGATCCATACCATTTCTGTCCTTAATATTGAGTCCATCTTTGCATGAAATGTTCTCTTGGTATCCCTAACTTTCTTGAAGAGATCTCTAGTCTTTCCCATTCTATTGTTTTCCTCTTATTTCTTTGCATTGATCATTGAGGACAGCTTTCTTATCTCTCCTTGATATTCTTTGGAACTCTGCATTCAAATGGATATGTCTTTCCTTTTCTCCTTTGTCCTTTGCTTCTCTTCTCTTCACAGCTATTTTTAAGCCCTCCTCCAACAACCATTTTGCTTTTTTGCATTTCTTTTTCTTGGGTATGGTCTTGATCACTGCGTCCTGTACAGTGTCACAAACCTCCGTCCATAGTTCTTCAGGCACTCTATCAGATTGAATCCTTGGAATCTATATGTCACTTCCACTGTATAATCGTTAGGGATTTGATTTAGGTCATACCTGAATGGTCTAGTGGTTTTCCCTACTTTCTTCAATTTAAGTCTGAATTGGGCAATAAGCAGTTCATGATCTGAGCCACAGTCAGCTCCCAGTCTTGTTTTTGCTGACTTGCTAGAGTCAGAAGTCTTGTTAGAGCTTCTCCATCTTTGGCTGCAAAGAATATAATCAATCTGATTTTGGTGTTGACCATCTGGTGATGTCCATGTGTAGAATCTTCTCTTGTGTTGTTGGAAGAGGGTGTTCACTATGACCAAAGAGGGTGTTCGCTATGACCAGTGTGTTCTCTTGGCAAAACTCTATTAGCCTTTGCCTGCTTCATTTTGTACTCCAAGGCCAAATTTGCCTGTTACTCCAGGTGTTTCTTGACTTCCTACTTTTGCATTCCAATCCCCTTTAATGAAAAGGACATCTTTTTTGAGTGTTAGTTCTAGAAAGTCTTGTATGTCTTCATAGAACTGCTCAACTTCAGCTTCTTCAGCGTTACTCGTTGGGGCATAGACTTGGATTACTGTGATATTGAATGGTTTGCCTTGGAAACAGATCATTCTGTTGTTTTTGAGATTGCACCCAAGTACTGCATTTTGGACTCTTGTTGACTGTGATGGCTACTCCATTTCTTCCAAGGGATTCTTGCCCACAGTAGTAGATATAATGGTCATCTGAGTTAAACTCACCCGTTCCAGTCCGTTTTAGTTCGCTGATTCCTAAAATGTCAATGTTCACTCTTGCCATCTCCTGTTTAACCACTTGCAGTTTGCCTTGATTCATGGACCTAACATTCCGGTTCCTGTACAGTATTGCTCTTTATAGCATCAAACCTTGCTTCTATCGCTAGTCACATCCACAACTGGGTGTTGTTTTTGCTTTGGCTCCATCTCTTCATTCTTTCTGGAGTTAGTTCTCCACTGATCTCCAGTAGCATATTGAGCACCTACCGACCTGGGAGTTCATCTTTCAGTGTCCTATCTTTTTGCCTTTTCATACTGTTCATGGAGTTCTCAAAGCAAGAATACTGAAGTGGTTTGCCAGTCTCTTCTCCAGTGGACCACATTTTGTCATAACTCTCCACCATGACCCGTCCATCTTGGGTGGCCCTACACGGCATGGCTCATAGTTTCATTGAGTTAGACAAGGCTGTGGTCCATGTGATTAGATTGGTTCGTGTTCTGTGATTGTGGTTTTCTTTCTGTCTGCCCTCTGATGGAGAAGGGTAAGAGGCTTATGGGAGCTTCCTGATGGGAGAGATTGACTGAGGGGGAAACTGAGTCTTGTTCTGATGGGTGGGGCCGTGCTCAATAAGTCTTTAACTCAATTTTCTGTTGATAATCGGGTCTGTGTTCCATGTCATTTGACCTGAGGCCAAACTATGGTGGAGGTAATGAGGATAATGGCGACCTCCTTTGTACAAAGGTCCCAGGTACACACTGCTGCACTCAAGTGCTGCCAACCCTGCAGCAAGTTGCTTGTGGTTATTCTTGCATCTGGAGATGTAATTTCAGAAAGTTGCCCTTATTTCAAAGGAAAGACAACTACCCAAATATGGACATCAATGATATTGGCGATATTGGTGTTTCTGCTAATTGATGATTTACATTTGGTTCACTGGTGTTGACAGGGGCTGTGTGAAGTGAAAGTTGCTGAGTCGTGTCTGACTCTTTGCGACCCCATGGACTGTACAGTCCATGGAATTCTCCAGGCCAGAGTACTGGAGCCTTTCCCTTCTCCAGGGGATATTCCCAACCCAGGGATCAAACCCAGGTCTCCCATGTTGCCGGCAGATTCTTTACCAGCTGAGCTACAAGGAAGGACTGGGTGAGCTTTGGTAAATACTTGTTTAATGAGTAGAGGAGCAAAGTGCCTTGGGTGCCCAAGGGAGAGCAGCTTATTTTGCTTGAGAGTTTGGAAACTTCTCACCAGAGGAGGTGACCTTTGCTCTGAGTCTTAAAGGTTGAGTAGTAGTTGATGATGGAGAAGGCAGTGGCAACCCACTCCAGTGTTCTTGCCTGGAGAACCCCAGGGACGGGGGAGCCTGTCTATGGCTCCCCAGAGACGGTGGGCTGCCGTCTGTGGGGTCGCACAGAGTCGGACACGACTGAAGTGACTTAGCAGCAGCAGCAGTTGATGAAGTAAAGGAGTGGAGGCTGTGGTGGCTGTGGGGAGACTCTGAAACAACAGCATGTACAGAAAAATCAGGGAGATGTGGGAGGGCCACCCAGAAGCTGGGCTGGAGGAGGAGAGAAAGGTTGCCATGGACAATGGCCCTGGTGTGTCAGAGTGAGGGGCTTGGGCGCAGAGTAGGACTGAGGAAAGAAACTTTGGAAGTGGAAGAGGACACTGGTGATAAGGAGAACCCTGAATTGGTTTTTGCAGTGATGGGTTGATTTAGCAAACAGTTGAGTGCCAAGTCTGATTGCAGGACACAGATAAATGACCTCTGGGAAGCTGGAAAGCTGTAGGCAGAGAGAATGACCAGGATGTGAAGCACAGACGCTCCTTGCCCCCATTGAGTACACGGCCTTTTTGTTGCTGAATGTGGTCAACTAGGAGAACGTGTCATTGTATTTATAAACAGTCTCTTAAATGGAAGTGCATTTGCAGTTTGTGTTAAATTCATCCTGAACGGTCACTTCAGCGGGACTGGAAAGGGGCAATAGTGAGGCGAAACACTGAGTCATGCACACCCAGCAGGTTGCCCTCCCTTCCCCTGGTGTCACTGCAGCTCCAGCCCTCCCCATGGGCACTCAGACCAAGGGAAATGCCTGCTTTGTGTGGCAGCCACATTCATGATAAGGTTCTTGATTTCTCTGCTCCTTGAGTAAGGAAGTTAACCCAGTCTTTTGACAGATAGTGAGCCCCACCTGAAAAACTTCTGGACCTCACTTTAGGGAAGAATTCAACATAAAATATTTAGTTTTGGGGCTGCAGTGAGAGAGTCCAGCAACTGTAGGGGCTCAGAGAAATGCCAGGTAATGATGCTAAGGATGTAAACTCCAGTGGGGCTGGAGAAGAGACACAGGAAAAAGCAGATTCAAAAGGCATCTTTCAGATAAACTTCTTAGGATTTTATGATTCCTTGGAGATCAAAAAGGTTGAAAACTGTGCCCAGGAAACTCAACTACAATTTATCTCCCTTGTGTCTCTGTTAACAGCTTCCTGATTGCTGGCTTTTTATCAGAATCACCTGGCGTTGGGGATGGAGCCCTTAAAAGTACAGATTCCACTGCTCTCTGTCTCCCTTATAAATTAAAAGTGTCCCAGCTTGGCTTTTGGACACAGCCATGTTTGGGAGTCACCAATCTTGACCTCAGAAGGCAAATAAGCGTGGGAGTGTATTAATTAGTTTATAGATTCAGGTAAATGTTACAGAGACAGGAATAACACTGGCTTAAAATACCATAGAGAATTCTCTTTTTTGCTCTTGTGCCTGTAATTGGGATCTAGTTTGATCCTGCCTTTCATGGATCTAAACACTGTTGATCTGTGGGGTTGGGTGCTGTGATGAGAGATAGGATGTTACTCTCACACTCATGGTCTGAGAATGCCATGCTGCCACGTCGTCAAGCCTGGTGACATTGGTGGAGTGAGTGGGAGAGTGGGCAAGCCACTTTCCCTTGAGGACCAACTCGGAAGTTTGACTTTCCAGTGCCCTACATATTCCGTTGGCTAGACCTTAGTCACATGATGCTGCCCAGCTGCAAAATGGCTGGTTAATCCAGCTCAGCCATAAAAGAGTGATTGTTAAGGGGTTGGAGGAAGATGAAGTAACATTTCTCTCCTAGGTGTTTTAGCTAGATGGATCTTCCCACTAGGCAGTTGGCAGTATGGGTTGAAAGCTTGTGAAAAAGATGGCATCTTAAATACATTTTAAGGAAGCGTCAGTTTATAGATTACAGTCTTTTGTATAATTGTAGTCCTTTCTCTCTCTGCACATTGTTCGTGTTTGCAGCCTCATTACAGAGTCTGAAGGAGGAACAGTGCAGAGAAGCTTACTGCTCTGTTCTGGTTCACTTTTGAGGTTCACTGTGGTATTTATTGAATTGGCCAAGAGCTTGATCCAGGTTTTTCCATACCATTCTATTACAAAACCTGAATGAACTTTTTGGACAACCCAGTAAATGACCATTCAAATCTAGGGCCAAGCAGCCATGAAGACTGGAATGTGGCCAGAATTCTTGGGATCAGGAACGCCATAGATGTATCCTGTAGCTTTTTTTCACAGAGAAAACTAGGAGTGTGACTGGCACTTGCAAAATAAAGGTTTTGGGGAGTGACTGTAGTGGTGGGGTTGTGGTGTCAAAAATCTGCTTGAGGGGAAATCCCTGATGATGGAGGCGCAGGCACAATTTAAATACCAGGTGTTTCTACTTAAGTAGTACTCCAGCCAGCCTTATTAACATTTTTCTGAAGTGTTGAGAACTGGCACTAAAGCTGTTCAGTTTTTAGAGCACCTAATTGTAGCTGTTTGGGCTTTTAAAGTTAACATCGAACAGAATCATTTTTATTCTCAGACATATATGCTTGACTCATTTTGCATTGGAACTCTCTTTGATGAGGAAGATTCCGTGATCTTCCTGTATATTGTCAAGTAATTCATGAAGCTAATGTTTATAAGCAGTACATGTTTTATTTACTTGTTATTTTTTTAATAGTAATAAGATGTTAGGTTTTGAATTTTTTCCCCTCATGAATTGACAGTTTAATGTCATTAAACCTCATGTGATTCAGAAAATCCAAGTTCAGTCTCCTTTTTCCAGATGGTGTTGCATACATCATGCTCCCGGGAAATGGAGCCCCCTCAGCACCGCCCCCTGCTCCCCTCAGCACCGCCCCCTGCTCCCCTCAGCACTGCCCCTGCTCCCCTCAGCACCGCCCCTGCTCCCCTCTGTCACCGCCCCCTGCTCCCCTCAGCACCGCCCCCTGCTCCCCTCAGCACCGCCCCCTGCTCCCCTCAGCACCGCCCCTGCTCCCCTCAGCACCGCCCCTGCTCCCCTCTGTCACCGCCCCCTGCTCCCCTCAGCACCGCCCCTGCTCCCCTCAGCACCGCCCCTGCTTCCCTCAGCACCGCCCCCTGCTCCCCTCTGTCACCGCCCCCTGCTCCCCTCAGCACCGCCCCCTGCTCCCCTCTGTCACCGCCCCCTGCTCCCCTCAGCACCGCCCCTGCTCCCCTCAGCACCGCCCCCTGCTCCCCTCAGCACCGCCCCACCATGCTGTGTGGCTTGCTCACAGTGCAGGGAGCACTAGCATGGGTACACCTCCTACCTGCTATTGGAGGCTCATGTAAACAGGAATATGTTTTTTAAAAATAATTGTATTTATTTATTTTTGGCTGTGCTGAGTCTTCGTTGCTATGTGGGCTTTTCTCTAGTTGTGGCGAGCAGGGGCTACTCTCTGGATGCACTAGCTTTAGACTGGTTGGGCTTCAGAAGTTGTGACATGTGGGCTTTGGGACACGGGCTTCAGTAGTTGTGCACGGCTTAGTTGCTTCTCGGCATGTGCGGTCTTCCCGGACCAGGGATGGAACCCTTGTCTCCTACATTGGCACCAGGGAAACCCTGGCAGGAATAGCTTGTATTTACTTTTAACCTCCTGCTAAACCGATCTGGGGCAGTTCTGATTTTTTTTTTTTTTTTAATAGAGTAGTCCTTATGGGTGTTTAGTTACTAGAAAAATTAAAGGGTATGGCATTCAAAAAGAAATTTTAAAGTAGTGAAATTTTAAAGTAAAATTTTAGTCTTGCCTCTCTAAATTGTAAAATATACTTTCTGTAGGTGCTTCCGTGTGTCCCATATGTTTAAGTGCCTTTGTGTTCAATTTATGGCTGAATATTTGTTCAAAATATTTTAAGGTAATGAACATGTTGTTTTAGAATTTATATCCCACATTTGTTGTTGTTCAATCACTGAGTCCTTTCTGACCCCATGGATTGCAGCATACCTGGCTCTATTCTCTTCCCCTGTCTCGCAGATTTTGCTTAGATTCATGTCCATTGAGTTGGTGATGCCATCCAACCATCTCATCCTCTGCCACCCCTTCTCCTATTGCCTTCAGTCTTTCCCAGCATCAGGGTCCTTTCCAGTGAATTGGCTGTTCACATCAGGTGGCCAAAGTATTAGAGCTTCAGCTTCAGCACCAGTCCTTCCAATGACTGTTCAGGGTTGATTTCCTTTAGGATTGACTGGTTTGATCTTGCAGTCCAAGGGCTCTCAAGAGTCTTCTCTAGCATCACAGTTTGAAAGGATCAATTCTTCCATGCTCAGCCTTCTATGGTCCAGCTCTCACATCTGTACATTACTAGAAAAACCATAGCTTTGGCTATATGGACCTTTGTCAGCAAAGTGATCTCTCTGCTTTTTAATATGCTGTCTAGGTTTGTCATAGCTTTTCTTCCAAGGAGCAAGCATCTTCATGGCTGCAGTCACTGTCCACAGTGATTTTGGAGCCCAAGAAAATAAAGTCTGTCACTGCTTCCACTTTTCTCCAATCTATTTGCCTTGAAGTAATAAAAACAACAGAATGGGAAAGACTAGAGATCTCTTCAAGAAAATTAGATATACCAAGGGAACATTTCATGCAAAGATGGACTCGATAAAGGACAGAAATGGTATGGACCTACCAGAAGCAGAAGATATTAAGAAGAGGTGGCAAGAATACACAGAAGAACTGTACAAAAAAGATCTTCACGACCCAGATAATCACGATGGTGTGATCACTGACCTAGAGCCAGACATCCTGGAATGTGAAGTCAAGTGGGCCTTAGAAAGCATCACTACGAACAAAGCTAGTGGAGGTGATGGAATTCCAGTTGAGCTATTCCAGCTGAAAGATGATGCTGTGAAAGTGCTGCACTCAATATGCCAGCAAATTTGGAAAACTCAGCAGTGGCCACAGGACTGGAAAAGGTCAGTTTTCATTCCAATCCCAAAGAAAGGCAATGCCAAAGAATGCTCAAACTACCGCACAGTTGCACTCATCTCACACGCTAGTAAAGTAATGCTCAAAATTCTCCAAGCCAGGCTTCAGCAATATGTGAACCGTGAACTTCCAGATGTTCAAGCTGGTTTTAGAAAAGTCAGAGGAACTAGAGATCAAATTGCCAACATCCGCTGGACCATAGAAAAAGCAAGAGAGTTCCAGAAAAACATCTATCTCTGCTTTATTGACTATGCCAAAGCCTTTGACTGTGTGGATCACAAGAAACTGTGGAAAATTCTGAAAGAGATGGGAATACCAGACCACCTGACCTGCCTCTTGAGAAATCTGTATGCAGGTCAGGAAGCAACAGTTAGAACTGGACATGGAACAACAGACTGGTTCCAAATAGGAAAAGGAGTACGTCAAGGCTGTATATTATCACCCTGCTTATTTAACTTATATGCAGAGTACATCATGAGAAACGCTGGACTGGAAGAAACACAAGCTGGAATCAAGATTGCCGGGAGAAATATCAATCACCTCAGATACGCAGATGACACCACCCTTATGGCAGAAAGTGAAGAGGAACTCAAAAGCTTCTTGGTGAAAGTGAAAGTGGAGAGTGAAAAAGTTGGCTCATGGCATCTGGTCCCATCACTTCATGGGAAATAGATGGGGAAACAGTGGAAACAGTGTTAGACTTTATTTTTGGGGGCTCCAAAATCACTGCAGATGGTGACTGCAGCCATGAAATTAAAAGACGCTTACTCCTTGGAAGGAAAGTTATGACCAACCTAGATAGCATATTCATAAGCAGAGACATTACTTTGCCAGCAAAGGTCCGTCTAGTCAAGGCTATGGTTTTTCCTGTGGTCATGTATGGATGTGAGAGTTGGACTGTGAAGAAGGCTGAGCGCCGAAGAATTGATGCTTTTGAACTGTGGTGTTGGAGAAGACTCTTGAGAGTCCCTTGGACTGCAAGGAGATCCAACCAGTCCATTCTGAAGGAGATCAGCCCTGGGATTTCTTTGGAGGGAATGATGCTAAAGCTGAAACTCCAGTACTTTGGCCACTTCATGCGAAGAGTTGACTCATTGGAAAAGACTCTGATGCTGGGAGGGATTGGGGGCAGGAGGAGATGGGGACAACAGGATGAGATGGCTGGATGGCATCACTGACTCGATGGACGTGAGTCTGAGTGAACTCCGGGAGTTGGTGAAGGACAGGGAGGCCTGGCGTGCTGTGATTCATGAGGTCGCAAAGAGTCGGACGCGACTGAACTGAACTGAATGGGACTGGATGCCATGATCTTAGTTTTTCAAATGTTGAGTTTTAAGCCAGCTTTTTCATTCTCCTCTTTCACCCTCATCAAGAGGCTCTTTAGTTCCTCTTCACTTTCTCCCTAGAGTGGTATCATCTGTATATCTGAAATTGTTGATATTTCTCCTAGCAATCTTGATTCCAGCTTGTGCTTCATTCAGCCTGGCATTTCGTATGATGTACTGTGCATAGAAGTTAAATAAGCAGAGTGACAGTATACAGCCTTGTTGTATTCCTTAACCAATTTTGAACCAGTGTGTTGTTCCATGTCCAGTTCTGTTTTTTTTTAATTTATTTTTTAATTGAAGTATAATTGCTTTACAGAATTTTGTTGTTTTCTGCCAAATATCAACATGAATCAGCCATAGGTATACATATGTCCCCACCCTCTTGAACCTTCCTGCCATTTCCCTCCCCATCCCACCCCTCTAGGCTGTTACAGAATCCCTGTTTGAGTTCCCTGAGTCATATAGCAAATTACTGTTGGCATTCTATTGTACATATGGTAATGTAAGTTTCCATGTTACTCTCTCCATACATCTCACCCTCTCCTTCCTCTCCCCACGCCTTGTGTCCATAAGTCTGTTCTCTATGTCTGTTTTTCCATTGCTGCCCTGTAAATAAGTTAATCGGTATCATCTTTCTAGATTCCATATATATGCCTTCAGTTCAGTTCAGTTCAGTCACTCAGTCGTGTCCGACTCTTTGCGACCCCATGAATCGCAGCACGCCAGGCCTCCCTGTCCTTCACCAACTCCCGGAGTTCACTCAGACTCACGTCCATCGAGTCAGTGATGCCATCCAGCCATCTCATCCTCTGTCGTCCCCTTCTCCTCCTGCCCCCAATCCCTCCCAGCATCAGAGTCTTTTCCAATGGTCAACTCTTCACATGAGGTGGCCAAAGTACTTGGAGTTTCAGCTTTAGCATCATTCCTTCCAAAGAAATCCCAGGGCTGATCTCCTTCAGAATGGACTGGTTGGATCTCCTTGCAGTCCAAGGGACTCTCAAGAGTCTTCTCCAACACCACAGTTCAAAAGCATCAATTCTTTGGCACTCAGCTTTCTTCACAGTCCAACTCTCACATCCATACATGACCACACGAAAAACCATAGCCTTGTGTTTCTGACTTAACTTCACTCTGTATAATAGGCCCTAGTTTCATCCACCTCAGAACTGACTCAGATATGTGTGTTTTTACGGCTGAATAATACTCCGTTGTGTGTATGTACCACAGCGTCTTTACCCAGTCATCTGTCTGTGGACATCTAGGTTGCTTCCATGTTCTAGTTATTGTAAATAGTGCTGCAGGGAACGCTGGGGCACACGCACGTTGGTGTCTTTTTCAGTTTTGGTTTCCTTAGAGTGTATGTCTAGTAGTGGAATTGCTGGGTCATACATTGGTTCTATTCCTCATTTGTTAAGGACTCTGTACCATCTTCGATAGTGGCTGTATCAATTTACATTCCCACCAGCAGTGCATGAGGGTTCCCTTTTCTCCACACCCTTTCCAGAATTTATTGTTTATAGACTTTTGGATGATGGCCATTCTGACTAGTATGAGGTAATATCTCATTGTGGTTTTGATTTGCATGTCTCTAATAATGAGTGATGTTGAGCATCTTTTCATGTGTTTGTTAGTCATCTGTATGTCTTTGGAGAAATGTCTGTTTAGATCTTTTCCCCACTTTTTGATTGGGTTGTTTGTTTTTCTGGCATTGAGTTGTATGAGCTGCTTGTATATTTTGGAAATTAATCCTTTGTCAGTTGTTTGATTTGCTATTGCTTTCTCCCTTTCTAAGGGTTGTCTTTTCACCTGTTTATAGTTTCCTTTGCTGTGAAAAAGCTTTTACGATTCATTAGATCCCACTTGTTTTGGTTTTTATTTCCATTACTCTAGGAGGTGGGTCAGAGGATCTTGTTTTGGTTTATGTCATCGAGTGTTCTGCCTATGTTTTCCTCTAAGAGTTGTATAGATTCTGATCTTACATTTGGGTCTTTAATCCATTTTGAGTTTATCTTTGTGTTTGGTGTTAGGAAGTGTTCTAATTTCATTCTTTTACATGTAGCTGTCCAGTTTTCCCAGCACCATTTATTGAAGAGGCTGTCTTTGCCCCATTGTATATTCTTGCCTCCTTTGTCAAAAATAAGGTACCCATAGGTGCATGGGTTTAATCTCTGGGCTCTCTGTCTTGTTTCATTGGTCTGTATTTCTGTTTTTGTGCCAGTACCATACTGTCTTAGCTTTGTAGTATATTCTGAAGTGTGGAAGGTTGATTCCTCCAGGTCCTTTCATTTTTCTTAAGACTGCCTTGGCTATTTGGGGTCTTTTGTGTTTCCATATGAATTGTGATATTTTTTGTTCTAGTTCTGTGAAAAATACCATTGGTGTTTTGATAGGGATTGTGTTGAATCTGTAGATTGCATTTGGTAGTGTAGTCATTTTCACAATATTGACTCTTCCAACCCAGGAACATGGACTGTCTCTCCATCTGTTTATGTCATCCCGTTTCTTTCATCGGTGTCTTATAATTTTCCGTACGCAGTTCTTTTGTCTCCTGCTGCTGCTGCTGCTGCTGCTAAGTCGATTCAGTCGTGTCTGACTCTGTGCGACCCCATAGACGGCAGCCCACCAGGCTCCTCTGTCCCTGGGATTCTCCAGGCAAGAACACTGGAGTGGGTTGCCATTTCCTTCTCCATTTGTCTCCTTAGGTAGGTTTATTCCTAGATATTTTATTCTTTTTGTTGTAGTGGTGAATGATATTGAGTCCTTAATTTCTCTTTCTGATTTTTTTTGTTGTTGTTAGTATAGGGGAAAGCAAGTGATTTCTGTGTATTGATTTTGTATCCTGTGACTTTACTAAATTCACTGATTAGCTCTAGTAATTTTCTGATAGTATCTTCAGGGTTTTCTGCATATAGTAGTATCATGTCATCTGCAAACAGTTTTATTTCTTCTCTTCCGATCTGAATTCCCTTTATTTCTTTTTTTTTTCTCTGATTGTCATTGATAGGACTTCTAAAACTATGTTGAATAGTAGTGGTAAGAGTGGAACCCCTTGTTTTGTTACTGATCTTGGAATGCTTTCTGTGTTTCACCATTGAGAATAATGTTTGCTATGGGCTTAAGCCACTCCAGTGCTCTTGCCTGGAGAATCCCAGGGACAGTGGAGCCTGGCGGGCTGCCGTCTATGGGGTTGCACAGAGTCGGACACGACTGAAGCAACTTAGCATGGGCTTATCATATATGGCCTTTACTAAGTTGAGGTAGGTTCTTCTCTGCCCATTTTGTGAAGAGTTTTTATCATAAATGGGTGCTGAATTTTATCAAAGGCCTTTTCTGCATCTATTGAGATTATCATATGGTTTTTATTTTTCAGTTTGTTAATATGGTGTATCACATTGATTTGCATATATTGAAGAATCCTTGCATCCCTGGAATAAACCCGACTTGATCATGGTGTATGAGCTTTTTAATGTGTTATTGAATTCTGTTTCCTAGAGATTTGTTGAGGAGTGTTGCATCTATGTTCATCAGTTATATTGGCCTATAATTTTCTTTTTTTTATGTTGTCTTTGCCTGGTTTTAGTATCAGGGTGATGGTGGCCTCGTAGAATATTTTTGGATATGTTCCTTCCTTTGCAGTTTTTTGAAAGAGTTTTAGAAGGATAGGCATTAGCTCTTGTCTAAATGTTTGATAGAATTCACCTGTGAAAGCATCTGGTTATGGGCTTTTGTTTTTTGAGAGGTTTTTGATCACAATTTTGATTTCAGTGCTTGTAATTGGGTGGTTCATAATTTGTATTTCTTCCTGGTTCAATCTTGTAAGATTAAACTTTTCTAAAAACCTGTCCATTTCGTCCAGGTTGTCCATTTTATTGCCATATAGTTACTCATAATAGTGTTTTATAATCCTTTGTATTTCTGCGTTGTCTGTTGTAACCTCTCCTTCTTCTTTTCTCATTTTGTTGATTTGATTCCTCTTTTTTTCTTGATGAGTCCGGCTGAAGGTTTATCAATTTTGTTTATCTTCTCGAAGAACCAGCTTTTAGTTTTATTCATCTTTACTATTTTTTCTTAAATTTCTTCTTCATTTATTTCTGCTCTGATCTTTATGATTTCTTTCCTTCTGCTAATTTTGGTTTTTGTTGTTGTTCTTTTTCTGTTTCCAGTTTTAGGTGTAAAGTTAAGTTGTCTGTTCAATGTTTTTCTTGTTTCTCGAGGTAGGGGTGTATTGTATAAACTTCCCTCTTAGAACTGCTTTTGCTGCATCCCATAGGTTTTGAGTTACCATGTTTTTATTTTCATTTGTTTCTAGGAGTTTTTTTATTTGCCTTTTGATTTCTTCAGTAACCTGTTCATTATTTAGAAATGTATTGTTTACTCTCCATGTGTTTGTGTTTTTAGTTATTTTCTTGTAATTGATATCTAGTCTTAAATTTACTGAGGCTTGACTTGTGACCCAAGATGTGGTCTATCCTGGAGAATGCTCCGTGTGCACTTGAGAAGAAAGTGTATTCTTCTGCATTTGAATGGAATGTCCTGAAGATATCAATGAGATCGACCTGGTCTAATATGTCATTTAAGGCTTGTGTTTCCTTATTAATTTTCCAGTTTAATGATCTGTCCATTGGTGTAAGTGGGGTGTTAAAGTCTCCTACTGTTATGTGTTACTGTCAGTTTCTCCTTTTATGTCTATTTGTGTTTGTCTTATGTATTGAGGTGCTCCTATATTGGGTGCATAGATATTTACAATTTTTATGTCTTCCTTTTGGATTGATACCTTGATCATTATGTAGTGTCCTTTCTTATCTCTTGTAATATTCTTTACTTTTAGGTCTGTTTTGTCGGATACGAGGATTGCTTCCCTAGCTTTCTTTTGATTTCCATTTGCATGGAGTATATTTTTCGATCCTCTTCCTTTCAGTTGTATGTGTGTTTGGGTCTGAAGTGGGTTTCTTGTAGGCAGCATATATATGGTCTTGAATGTATCCATTCAGCCAGTCTGTGTCTTTTGCTAGGAGCATTTAATCCATTTATGTTCCAAGTAATTATTGATATATACATTCTAACTGCCATTTTCTTAATTGTTTGGGGTTTGTTTTTGTAGATCTTTTTCTTCTCTTGTACTTCCTGTCTATATAAGTCCTTTTAACATTTGTTGTAATGTTGGTTTGGTGGTACTAAATTATCTTAACTTTTCCTTGTCTGTAAGGTTTTTGGTTTTGCTATCAATTTTGAATGAGATCCTTGTTGGGTAGAGTAATCTTGGTTGTAGATTTTTCCCTTTCAGTACTTTAAATATATCACTTTTGGACTGCAGATTTTCTGCTGAAAGATCAGCTGTTAAAGGTGTGGGATTTCCTTTGTATGTTACTTGTTGCTTTTCCCTTGCTGCTTTAAACATTCTTTCTTTGTGTTTAATCTTTGTTAGTTTGATTAGAATCTGTCTTGGCGTGTTTCTCCTTTTATCCTGAATGGAACTCTTGCATTTCTTGGACTTGATTGATTATTTTGTCTTCCATGTTGGGGAAATTTTCAACTAGACTCTCTTAAAAAATTTTCTCATACCCTTCCTTTTTCTTTTCTTCTTCTGGAATCCCTGTAATTCGAATGTCGGTGTGTTTAATATTGTCCCAGTGGTCTCTGAGACTATCCTCAATTATTTTCATTCCTTTTACTTTATTCTGCCCTTTGGCAGTTATTTCCACCCTTCTATCTTCCAGGTCACTTGGCTGTCCTTCCGGCTCAGGTATTCTGCTATTGATTCCTTCTGGAGTATTTTTAATTTCAGTTAATTGTGTTGTTTGTTTCTGTATGTTGATTCTTTATTTCTTCTAGGTCTTTGTTAATTGATTCTTGCATTTTCTGTATTTTACTTTTGAGGTTTGGATCATCTTTACTGTCATTATCCTGAATTCTTTTTCAGGTAGTTTGCCTACTTCCTGTTCATTTATTTGGACTTGTGTGTTTCTAGGTTGTTTTTTCATTTACACAGTATTTCTCTTTCTTATTTTCTTTCTTTTTTTTTTTTTTAACTTATTGTGATTGAGGTGTCTGTTTCTGAGACTTGGAGGTTGAGTTCTTTTTTCCTCTCGGTTTCTGCCCTCCTGAGGTCGGTCTGGTGGTTTGTATAAGTTTTGTGCAGGGTGTGGCATGTGCTTGTGTTCTGGTAGAGGGAGTGAGTTGTCCCCCCTACCCCCTGGCAGGGCTGAGTGAGATGATAGTTCTGTCTGCTGATGATTGGGTTTGTGTTTTTGTCTTGTTTGTTGTTTGGATGAGGTGTCCTGCCCAGGGTTCTGTTGGCAGTTGGGTGATGCTGGGTCTTGTATACACGTGGTAGCTTTGTGGAGGTTCATTATTTGATACTCCCTAGGGTCACAAGTTCTCTGGTAGTCTAGGGTCTTGGAGTCAGCGCTCCCACTCCAAAGGCTCAGGGCTTGATCACTTGATGGGAATGGAGATTCCACAGGTAGTTTGTTATGACATTAAATGAGATTAAAACAAATAACACAAAAACGAGAAACAAAAGACACACCACAGACAAATGTCAGTTACATAATCAGGCAGTTGATAACTAAAATAATGGAATATACGTACATAAATATACACCCATAAGCAAAGCCAAACGGTCCAAAAAAAAATAAAGTACAATGGATTGACCCGTGAACAGAGAAAACCAAAAATAATATCCATCAGTTAAGAACAAAACTAACCTAAAGCACAAACTGGAAAACAAAACTAAAGCAAGGTGCCAACTGGGGAATAAAGCAACAAAAACAAAACAAACACATACGGTGAGAAAAAGAAAGAGAATAGAAATGCAGGGTTAAATAGAGGTAGACGAAGAAGACATATTAAAGATTAACCGCAGTGGGAAAAGAACAGTAGGAAAAGCAAACAAAGGAATACGTGTAGGAAAAAATAGTAGTATTTTAAAATTTAAAAGCTGAAAGTAAAGAAAGGAAAAGGATAGGAAATAAAAGAAGAGAAAAGAAAACCCCACAGAACCATGAAAGGCCAATGTAGAGGCAGAAGTATGTAACAGAAATAAAAAGTGTGATTTAAAAAAGTTTATAAAGCTAAATAGATTTAATAGTGCTAATAAAGTCAAAAGATACAACAGCAGATGAAAAAGAAAAAAAAATCCAGAAGTAACCACAGAACAGTCAAAATATAAGAATAATAAATGTCTTTCTTGAGTCTCTGCCGTCAGCATCCTTTCCCTTGTTGGGAGTCACAGTCCTCCTTGCCTCCCTAGAATGCACTCCAGCACTGGGCTGGTGTCTGGGTCTGCTGTGGGGGCAGCTCAGACTCTAATCTGGTCCTACTCCTGTGTGTTCTTGCCTCTAATGGCCACAGCTGTCAGAACGCACATGCATTTTCTTTTGTGAGAGTTCTCAAAGTCCTTTTATATATTCTATAGATACAGAGTCTGCGTAGTTGATTGTATGGATTTAATCCACAGTTTGTACAGCTAGTGGGAAGGTTTTGGGTCCTCTTCCTTAGCCATGGTGCCCTGGTTTCAGTTGGGTTTTATCTCCACCTCTGCATGTGGGTCATCTTAGAGGGCTCCCTGGCTTGGGTCCTTTTCTGTAGCTCCTCAAGTCAGGCACATAAAGGGATTCCCCTGGCACATAAAGGGACTTCCCTCCCTTGTTTCCTGACTCAAGAGCTTGAAGGGCCAGTGTCTCTCTTGTTCAGCTACTGGTGTTGGCATGTGGCGAGAGAGATGCTATGGTGATGGCTCCATCCCCTACACATGACTGAGCTTATTGCGTTCCCTCAGTGTCTGGTTTTCCTCCACAGGCTTTTCCCACCACAATCTCCTCACCTCCCCTCGGGCTGTCTCCCCACAGTCAACAGAAATCCTCTCCCTGGAATTGCTCTACAATCCCTGTGCTCCAGCTCCCAGCCACTGAGCCTTCTAGGAGACCTGTCTGGGATGTGTATAGCTGCAGCAAGGATTGTCTGTGCGATTCTTATTCCATTTAGACTGTCACAGATCAGCTGCTTCACTCTCAGCATCAAATTTTTCTCCTCTGACCCAAAGAGTTGTCCCGTGTGGGGATCAGACCCTTGCTTCGGTTCCCCCACCCACCGAGGGCAGGTCCAGTCCTGCTAACTCTCCTAACTCTCCTGTTCCCCTTCCTTCCTTCGTCCCGCCGAGTTTTGCGTGGTTCTGTGTATCTTTCCCACTGGCGGGCACTCCTGCCCACTCTCAGCTGGTGCTCTGCACACGCTTCTGTGTCTGAAGGTGCGTTCCTGATGTGTCCATGGAGAGAGATGCACTCCACGTCCACCTCCGCCTCCGCCATCTTTTTCTCCCTTTGGCTGGTTCTAGCTGTTGCTTCCTGACCTGCATACAGGTTTCTTAGGAGACAGCAGAAGACAGGTAAGGGGATTTGGTATTCCCATCGCTTTAATAATTTTCCACAGTTTGTTGTGATCCACACGGTCAAAGGTTTATCATAGTCAATGAAGCAGAAGTAGATGTTTTTCTGGAATCCCCTTGCTTTATGATCCAATGAATGTTGGCAGTTTGATCTCTGGTTCCTTTTCTAAACCCAGCTTGTACATCTTGAAGTTCTCGGTTCATGTAGTGCTGAAGCCTAGCTTGAAGGATTTTGAGCATAGCCTTACTAGCTAATGAATTGAGTGCAGTTGCTTGGTAGTTTGAACATTTTTTGTCATTGCCTTTCTTTGGTATTGGAATGAAAACTGATCTTTCCCCATCCTTTGCCCATTGCTGAGTTTTCCAAGTTTGCTGACATATTGAGTGCAGCACTTTAATAGCATCATCTTTTAAGATTTTAAATAGCTCAGCTGGAATTCCATCACCTCCTCTAGCTTTTGTTTGTTTGTTCTTTGCTTATGTTTTTATTTTTAAAAAATTAATTTATTTTAATTGGAGGATAATTACAGTATTGTGATGGTTTTTGCCATACATCAACATGAATTGGCCATAGACATACATATGTCCACCCCATCCTGAATCCCCTTCTCACCTCCCTCCCCACCCTGTCCCTCTAGGTGTCCCAGAGCGCCAGCTTTGGGTGCTCTGCTTCGTGCATCAAACTTGCACTAGTCCTCTGTTTTACATATGGTGATATGTACGTTTCAATGCTATTCTCTCAAGTCATCCCATTCTCGCCTTCTCCCACTGAGTCCAAAAGTCTGTTCTTTACATCTTTCTCCTTTGTTGCCCTGCAGGTAGGATTGTTGGTACCATCTTTCTAAATGCCATATATATGTGTTAATATACAGTATTTGTCTCTTTCTGATATACTTCACTCTGTATGATCGACTCCAGCTTCATCCACCTCATTAGAACTGACTCAAATGCATTAGTTTTTATAACTGAGTAATATTCCATTGTGTATATGTACTACAACTTCCTATCTATTCATCTGCCAATGGACATCTAGGTTGCTTCCATGTCTTAGCTATTGTAAACAGTGCTGCAGTGAACACTGGGGTACTTGTGTCTCCTTCAGTTCTGGTTTCCTTGGGGTTTATGCCCAGCAGTGAGATTGCTGGGTTGCATGGCAATTCTGTTCTTGGCTTTTGAGGAATCTCCACACTGTTCTCCACCAACAGTGTAAGAGGGTTCCCTTTTCTCCATATCCTCTACAGCATTTATTGTTTGTAGACTTTTTGATGATAGCCATTCTGACCAGTGTGAGATAATACCTCATTGTGTTTTTGATTTGCAGTTCTCTAATGATGAGAAATGTCAAGCATCTTTTCATGTGTTTACTAGCCATCTGTATGTCTTCTTGGAGAAACGTCTGTTTAGGTCTTCTGCCCACTTTCTGATTGGGTTGTTCATTTTTCTCGTATTGAGCTGCTAAATATATTTTGGAGACTAGTCCTGTGTCAGTTGTTTCATTTGCTGTTGCTTTCTCCCATTCTGAGGGCTGTCTTTTCACCCTGTTCATAGTCTCCTTCATTGTGCAAAAGGTTTTACGTTTAATTAGGTCCCATTTGTTTGTTCATTTTTTTATTTCCATTACTCTGGGAGGTGGGTCAGAGAGTGTTCTGTTTTTGTCTGCGAGTTGTATAGTTGCCGGTCTTGCATCTAGACCTTCAGTCCATCTTGGGTTTATTTTTGTGTGTGGTGGTAGCACCCGTCCTAGTGTCATTCTTCTAAGCACAGCTGACCAGTTTTCCCAGCACCACTGGTTGAAGAGACTGTCTTTTCTCCATTGTATATTTTTGCTTCCTTTGTCAAAGATAGGGTGTCCATAGGTATGGATATGTCTCTGAACTTTCTATTTTGTTCCGTTGATCTGTATTTCTGTCTTTGTGCCAGTACTGTCTTGATGACTGTAGCTTTGTAGTATAGTCTGAAGTTGGGAAAGTTGATTCTGGTTCCATTCTTCTTTCTCAAGATTGCTTTGGCTATTTTGGATCTTTTGTAGCTCATACAAATTGTGAAATTATTGGTTTTAATTTTGTGGAAAATACCATTGGTAGTTTGATAGGATTGCATTGACTCTATAGATTGCTTTGGGTAGTATATTCATTTTCACTATATCAATTCTTCCAATCCAAGAATGTGGTATTTCTCCGTCTATTTGTGTTATCTTTGATTTTTTTCATCAGTGTTTTACAGTGTCTGTATGTCTAAATATTTTATTCTTTTCATTGCAATGGTGAATGGGATTGTTTCCTTAATTTTTCTTTCTGTTTTCATTGTTGGTATATAGGAATGCAAGGGATTTCTGTGTATTCATTTTATATCTTTTGAATTTACTACATTCATTGATTAGCTCTAGTTATTTCCTGCTGGCATCTTTGGGGTTTTCTGTGTAGAGAATCACGTCATCTGTGTGAGACATTTACTTCTACTTTTCCATCCTGGATTCCTTTTACTTCTTTTTCTTCTCTGATTGCTGTGGCTAGGATTTCCAAAGCTATGTTGAGTAGCAGTAGTGAGAGTGGGCACCCTTGTCTTGTTCCTGATTTTCGAGGAAATGCTTTCAAGTTTTAGCCATTGAAGATAATGTTTGCTGTGGGTTTGTTGTATGTGGCTTTTATTATCTTGAGGTATGTCCCTTCTATGCCTACTTTCTGGAGAATTTTTTATCATAAATGAGTTTTGAATTTTGTAAAAGGCTTTCTCTGCATCTGGGGAAATAATCATATGGTTTTTATCTTTCAATTTGTTGATATGGTGTATCACATCAATTGATTTGTGAATATTGAAGAGTTCTTACATCCTTGGACTAAAGCCCACTTGATCATGATGTATTATCTTTTTAATATGTCATTGGATTCTGTTTGCCAGAATCTGCTGAGGATTTTTGCACCTGTGTTCATCAGTGATATTGGCCTGTAGTTTACTTTTTGTGCATGTGGCATCTTCATCTGATTCTGCTATCAGAGTGATTCATGTGCCCTTGTAGGATGAGTTTGGAAGTTTTCCTTCCTCTGCAATTTTCTGGAAGAGTTTGAGTAGGATAGGTATTAGCTCTTCTTGAAATTTTTGGCAGAATTCACCCATGAAACCATCTGGTCCTGGGCTTTTGTTTGTTGGAAGATTTTTGATTATAGTTCTTTTTTCCATGCTTGTGAATTTCTGTTTCTTCCTGGTTGAGTTTTGGAAGGTTATACTTTTCCAAGAATTTGTTCATTTCTTCCAAGTTGTCCATTTTATTGGCATACAGTTGCTCATAGTAGTTTATGTTTGTTTGTATCTGTGTGTTGTCTGTTGTAATTTCTCCATTTTCATTTCTAATTTTATTGGTTTGAGTCATCTCCCTCTTTTGTATCTTGATGTGTTTGGCTAACAGTTTGTCTGTTTGGTTTATCTTCTCAATATCTTTTTCATTTATTTCTGCTGATTTTTATGATTTCTTCCCTTCTGCTGACTTTGGGTTTTTATTGTTCTTTTTCTAGTTGCTTTAGGTATAAGGTTAGGTGGTTTGTTTGATTTTCTCTTGTTTCTTGAGGCAGGCTTGTATTGCTGTGAACCTCCCTCTTAGCACTGCTTTACTGTAGAGTCCATAGTCCTGGGTTGTTGTGTTTTCATTGTCATTTGTTCCTATGCATATTTTGACTTCCTTTTTCATTTCTTCAGTGATCTGTTGGTAACTCAGAAGCGTGTTGTTTAGCCTCCATATGTTTGTGTTTTCTTACAGTTTTTTTTTTCCTGTAGTTGATATCTAATCTTACAGTATTATGATCAGAAAAAGTTCTTGAAATGATTTCAGTTTTTTAATACTCACCAAGGCTTGATTTGTGGCCCAAGATGTGATCTGTCCTGGAGAATGTTCCATGCACATTTGAGAAAAAAGTGGAATCCATTGTTTTGGGGTGAAATGTCCTGCAGATCAATTAGGTCTGTGTGGTCCAATGTATCATTTAAGCTTGTTAGTTTTCTGTCTGGATGATCTGTCCGTTGGTGTGAGTGGGATATTAAAGCCCCCCAATATTTTTGTGTTACTGTCAGTTTCCCCTTTAATAGTTGTTAGAATTTGCCTTATGTATTGAGATGTTCCTATGTTGGGTGCATATATATTTATAATTGCCTTAAATTGTGCATAGAGGATAATGGGGGAAGGGGTGGAGTCATGCAAGGACAGCAGCTCCTGGTCCTAATCGAAGCCAGGCTTTCAAACTTATCATATGCAAAAGTTCAGGTGAATTACATCATCTTCTGGCCAGGAGGTCTGTTAACATTTTAAGAAACTTATCTTTCTCTAAAGGTGATTATTCCAAAGTCAGGCACCAGCCTCTAAATAAGCATTGGACAAAGCTGCATTCCTATAGGGCAAAGGTGAGGTGGGCTCAATCAAGAAAAGAATTAACTCAAGGGTCCCAGGTTACAAACATTGAGGCTACTACTTACATTTCTATACACCCATTATATCAATCAATACACTGCCAAGGACACAGTAGGTAGGGAGTATGGAGACTTAGAAGCAAACATTGGCCCAATAAGTGAAAAACCCTTCACCAATACAATTTCTAATCAATCTTTTAACTACTCAAAGGAATCTGTGTTTAGACAGTTTAGAACATCTCCTGCCTCTCACAGTTGGGAGGCTCTGAACAATCACATGTGGCCGGAAAAACCTATTCTGGCAGGCTAGAGGATTTCCAAAGGAGTTTGTAGGTTGAAACACTGTCACACCCAGGAATTATTAACTGGAGCTGTAAGCTAACTCTTTTTTCAGAGAGAGGTAGGGGGGGATAGCCCCCCGTAAAGTCAGAGGTGTAGGTGAGAGCACAAAGCAGAAAGTAGGCAGACTCTGGTTTTGGGGGTAGATGCTCGAGAATTTCCAGGGAGACTCCTGAGGCTTGATCCTGCCTTTGCGTATGCCAAGCCTCCTTCCTCATGACCTTTGCCATGGGCGGAGCTCGCTCCCCGCATCTCTTATAACAGTTTTTATTTTGAAGTATTTTATCTGATATGAGAATTGCTACTCCAGCTTTCTTTTGGTCTCCATTTGCATGAGATATCTTTTCCATCCCCTCACTTTCAGTCTGTATGTGTCCCTTGGTTTGAGGTGAGTCTCTTGTAGGCAGCATTATATAGGGGTCTTGTTTTTGTATCCATTTGGCCAGTCTTTGTCTTTGGTTGGAGCATTTAACCTATGTATGTTTATGGTAATTATTGATAAGCATGATCCCATTACCATTTACTTTATTGTTTTATAAACCTTTTCCATGTTTCCTGTCAAGAGAAAATCTTTTAGCATTTGTTGAAGTGCTGATTTGGTGGTGCTGAATTCTGTTAGCTTTTGCTTGTCTGTAAAGCTTTTGATTTCTTCTTTAAATCTGACTGAGATCTTTGTTGGGTCGAGTAATCTTGGTTGCTTTTTCCTTTCATCACTTAAATATATCCTGCCATTTGTTTCTGGCCTGCAGAGTTCCTGTTGAAAGATCGATTGCTATCCTTATGAGGATCCCCTTGTGTGTTATTTGTTGCTTTTCCCTTGCTGCTTTTAACATTTATTATTTGTGTTTAATTTTTGTTAGTTTGATTACTATGTGTCTTGGTGTGTTTCTCCTTGGGTTTATCCTGTATGAGACTCTGTTCTTGGACTTGGGTGGCTATTTCCTTCCCCATTTTAGGTAAGTTTTCGACTGTTATCTCCAGTACTTTATCATATCCTTTCCTTTTATTGTCTTCTGGAATGCCTATGATTTGAATGTTGGGGCACTTAACATTGTCCCAGAGGTCTCTGTGGCTGTCCTCATTTCTTTCTAGTCTTTGTTCTTTTTTTGCGCTGTTTCATTCATTTATACCATTCTATCCGCCAGCTCACTTATCCTTTCTTCTGCCTCAATTACTTCACTGTTGGTTCCCTCCAGAGTATTTTTCATCTCAGTTATTACATTGTTCATTACTGATTGGCTGTTCTTTATTCCTTCTAGGTGCTTGTTAAACATTTCTTAGTCTTCTCAATCTGTGTCTCTAGTCTGTTTATCTGTATCTCCATTTTGTTTTCAAGATTTTGTATCATCTTTACTATCATCATTCTGAATTCTTTTTCAGGTAGACTTCCTATTTCTTCATCTTTGGTTTGGTTTGGTGGTTTTTTTCATATTCTTTGACCTGCTGGGTATTTCTTTGCCTTTTCATTTTATTTAGTGTGCTGTGTTTACGGTCTGCTTTCTGCATGCTGGAGGGGCATAGTTCCTCTCAATTGTGGAGTCTGCTGCCTGTGGGTTGGGTTGGCCCAGTGGCTTGTGAAGGTCTCCTGGTTGGGGAACTTGTGTCTGTTTCCTGGTGAATGGAGCTGGATGTTGTCTCTCTGGAGGGCAGTACAGTGTCCAGTAGTGAGTTTATGGGTTTGGTATACCTTTGGGCAGCCTTCTCATTTTTTTAATGTTCAGTGTCGTGTTCCTGCTTTGCTGGAGGATTAGTGTGGGGTGTCTTGCACTGGAGGTTGCTGGCTCTTGGGTGGAGCTTGATCTCAGTGTAGTATGGAGGTTTTGGGATAGGCCTTTATCTATTAATGTTCCCCGGGGTCAGGAGTTTTGTTATGGTCCAAAGTTCTGGAGTTGAACCTCCTGCCTCTGGGTTTCGGTCCCCACCTTTTACAGTAGCATCAAGATTCCAACCACACAGCACAGAAGATAAAACCACTAGGTTAATGGTGAAACAACTCTCCACAGCCGGAAACAAAGAGATTCACAGAGTTATACAGAAAAGAGAAGAGGGAGAAAGCAGATAGAGGTGATCAGGAGAAAAGGGAGAGTCAAAAGGGAAGGGACCAATCAAGCCAGTAATGAAATCCCTAAGTGAAAATGGATACTGAAAATCAGACTCTTAAAGATACAAAATTAATAACAAGAGCCCAAAAAGCAAAAGTTAAAAAACTAAAGTAAAAATTAGACTCTCAAAAGTACAATATACAAAAAGCCAGAGTCAAACATAAAAATAAACAATGTGGAATTTATTTAAAAAGTAAGTTTTTTTAAAGAAAGATATAAGTAGGCTATTAAAAAGTTAAAGGAGTACTAAAGAAGCATATTAGGACAATTTGAGGGGAAAAAGCAAAGGAAGGGGAAAAAAGAGGGAAAAAAAGATAAAATAATAATAACAAATTAAAAGGAATTTAAAAACTAACAAAAACTTTAAAAATAATAACAAGAAAAACATATCAGAAATGTCTCTGGAGCTGTTGTGGGTAGTGTGGGGTCAGTTCAGTGTCAGATTTTCCCTTGTTCCAGCTCGTGCTTGTTCTCAAAGTCTGCGGTTGCCCCTCAAATGTACCGTCGCAGCTTAACTGCAGGGTTTTAATCTGTTGCACCTGCCGGTTCTGGAGCGGTCCCCCCTCCTTTTCATTGCTTAGGTTGGCCTCCTCTGTTTGCAGGTCTCTCTTCAGTGTCTAATTTCTGCCCTGACATGAGAGGGTGAAAATGCCCACTAATTTGGGTGCACTTGCTCAGCTGTGCTTTGGAGGGGGAGGGGCACTGCTAACAAAACACGCATGTGTGGGGAGCACTTGCAGTGGATGGACCACACGGGGGCTGCCACAGCGCAAGGCAGCATGTGCCTCCCAAGTCCAAGCTGCTCAGGCTCCCGGGTGCACTGTGAGGGCACAGTCCCAGTGGGCTGTGCATTTCCTCAGGGGAGCTGGTCTCAGGCTGTGACACTGCTGGCAGATGGGAACCATCCAGGATCCCAGGAAGACGTGGTTAGCGGTTGGCAGCCTGCTCAGTGCTTGCTGGGAAACATGGTCCCTGGGGCTGAGATTGCAGTGGTCCCTTGCCTTTCACCTCTGGCTGTCCTACACCTGTCTCTCTGCCTCCAGGGAGAGCCACAAACAGCAGCTCCCCTTTGATATTTGCAGGGGTGCGACTCTTTGCTCTGTGAGTGCACCAGGGGTCATGGTGCGGCATTAGAGCCTTCCCTAGGGAAAGGTCCCTTGCTTTTCTTTGTTTCTCTGGCCTTCCCACGGTTTGGGTTTTCCCCATTTTGTCTGTGCTGTGTCACATTGGTCCCCTCATTGAGTCCTCGTGGCATTCAACCCTGGCCTTTTCCCTAAGGACCGACTGCAGCACGCACCTCTGCACCCAGCCCCACTCACTGTGGGCAGTTGCAAGCCTGGGAGCTGCTTCTTGGCTGGTAATTGCCTTTCAGCAGGATTTCTGTGGTGATTTTTTATGCTGCCTCTGAGATTCCAAAGCTCCCCACTGATCCCACCTATGAGAGGGTTTCCTGTTGTGTGGAAACTTCTCGACTCCCTCCCCAGGACGAGTCTCCGTCCGAAAATCCTTGCTCTCCCTTTTCGTCTTTATCCTTTGTGCTACATAATTTTAGAGAAATTGGTATCTGGGGTCCTCTGCCAACACTCAGAAGTTGTTTAGTGGAAGTTGCTCCACACGCAGATGATATTTTGATGTATTTGTAGGGGAGAAAGTGGTCTCCCCCTCCTCTTCCTCTGCCATCTTGGAACTGCTTCCCTCCTCTAGCTTTGTTGGTAGGCCGACTTGACTTCACACTCCAGGATATCTGGCTCTTAAGTGAGTGACTACACCATCATGGTTTTCTGGGTCATTAACACCTTGTTGGTGCAGTTCTGCTGTGTATTCTTGCTACCTCCTCTTAATCTCTTCTGCTTCTGTTAGGTCTTTAGCGTGCAGTTCTGCTGTGTATTCTTGCTACCTCCTCTTAATCTCTTCTGCTTCTGTTAGGTCTTTAGCATTTCTGTCCTTTATTGTGCCCATCCTTGCATGAAATGTGCTCTTGATATCTCCAATTTTATTGATGAGATCCCTAGTTTTTCCCATTCTGTTATTTTCCTCTCTTTCTTTGCATCATTCATTTAAGAATCTAGTAGGCAGATCTAATCCCCTGAAGTATTTGTCACCTCCACTGTATAATCATAAGGGATTTGATTTAGGTAATACCTGAATGGTCTAGTGTTTTTCCCTACTTTCTTCAGTTTAAGCCTGAATCTTCCAGTAAGGAGCTTATGATGTGAGCTAGGTAAGGGCTAAAATTTAGTACTATTTCAGTAGGTAAACATTCTGTTATCTCCATTAACTTTGTTCATAGAAATGCTTCTTAAGACCCACTGGACTCCAAGATACTCCAAGATGTCTGGCTCTGAGTGAGTGACCACACCACTGTGGTTATCTGGGTCATAAAGACCTTTTCTGTATAGTTCTTCCACATGTTCTTTCCACCCTTTCTTAATCTCTTCTGCTTCTGTTAAGTTGTTATTATAACATTTTATAGGAGGCAGTGACCAAAACTATCCAAAAGAAAAAATAATGCTGAAAAGGAAAAGTTCAGTTCAGTTGCTCAGTTGTGTCCGACTCTTTCAACCCCATGGACCACAGCATGCCAGGTCTCCCTGTCCATCACCAACTCCCAGAGTTTACCCAAACTCATGTCCATTGAGTCGGTGATGCCATCCAACCATCTCATCCTCTGTCGTCCCCTTCTCCCACTGCCTTCAGTCTTTCCCAGCATCAGGGTCTTTTCAAATGCTTCAGCTCTTTGCACCAGATGGCTGAAGTATTGGAGTTTCAGCTTCAACATCAGTCCTTCCAATGAACACTCAGGACTGATCTCCTTTAGGATGGACTGGGTGGATCTCCTTGCAGTCCAAGGGACTCTCAAGAGTCTTCTCCAACGCCACAGTTCAAAAGCATCAATTCTCTAGCGCTCAGCTTTCTTTATAGTCCAACTCTCACATCCATACATAACCACAGGAAAAGCCATAGGCTTGACTAGACGGACCTTTGTTGGCAAAGTAATGTCTCTGCTTTTTAATATGCTGTCTAGGTTGGTCATAACTTTTCTTCCAAGGAGTAAGCGTCTTTTAATTTCATGGCTGCAGTCACCATCTGCAGTGATTTTGGACCCCCAAAAAATAAAGTCAGCCACTATTTCCCCATCTATTTGCCATAAAGTGATGGGACTGGATGCCATGATCTTTGTTTTCTGAATGTTGAGCTATGGCCAACTTTTTCACTGTCCTCTCACTTTCATCAAGAGGCTCTTTAGTTCTTCTTCACTTTCTGCCATAAGGGTGGTGTCATCTGCATATCTGAGGTTTTTGATATTTCTCCTGGCAATCTTGATTCTAGCTTCTGCTTCTTCCAGTCCAGCGTTTCTCATGATGTACTCTGCATATAAGTTAAATAAGCAGGGTGACAATAAACAGCCTTGACGTATTCCTTTCCCGATTTGGAACCAGTCTGTTCCATGTCTAGTTCAAACTGTTGCTTCCTGACCTGCATACAGATTTCTCAAGAGGCAGGTCAGGTGGTCTGGTATTCCCGTCTCTTTCAGAATTTTCCAGAGTTTCTTGTGATCCACACAGTCAAAGGCTTTGGCATAGTCAATAAAGCAGAAATAGATGTTTTTCTGGAACACTTTTGCTTTTTTGATGATCCAGCGGATATTGGCTATTTGATCTCTGGATCCTCTGCCTTTCCTAAAACCAGCTGGAACATCTGGAATTTCACGCTTCACATACTGCTGAAACCTGGCTTGGAGAATTTTGAGCATTACTTTACTAGCGTGTGAGAATAAGTGCAATTGTGTGGTAGTTTGAGCGTTCTTTGACATTGCCTTTCTTCAGTTTAAATCTGAATTTGGCAATAAGGAGTTCATGATCTGAGCCACTGTCAGCTGTGTCTTGGGTGGCGCTACATGGCAGGGCTTAGTTTCATTGAGTTAGACAAGACTGTGGTCCATGTGGTCAGATTGGCTAGTTGTCTGTGATTGTGGTTTCAGTCTGTCTGCCCTCTGATGCCCTCTCTCAGCGTCTGCCGTCTTACTGGGGTTTCTCTTACCTTGGACGTGGGGTAGCTCCTCTCGGCCACGCCAGCGCCGCGCAGCCACCACTTGCTGCAAGTAGGTGTCTGAAAAACCGGTGGTTGTCTGGGATTTACCTGCTAAAATACTGCTAAATTTTAGCTCTTACTACTTTTCACAGTTACTTTATCAAGTGTGATTTTTAAAGTCTTATTATTTTGTTAAGATCAGAAATAGCACTAATCTTATAGCAGTACCTGCTTCTGAACTTCAACAATATCCTGTCTTGTTGGCAGAAAGGGAATGGTTCAATCTAATTTTCTTAAGCTCTTATGAGCTTTCACTGCTTAAAGACAAGTTAATTACACATTGCGCCCAGGAAGATCTTCCCTCACCAGTGTATATAATTTTGTTTAAAATTTCACTTTCCTTTTCCAATTCTTAGTGAGCTTCTCAGAATAGAGAACTTGACTGTGAAGGTAAGGGGTGGGAAAAGCAAAGGTGTGTTCCAGGTAGACTTGCTTGTATAAAAAGATAATGTGATTGGAGACTTTAAAGCGACTTGATCCTGGCTTCCAGGACAGACGCCTCCCCTTTGCTCCCACAGTGTGGCTGAAGTCTCACCTGCGTGCTCTCCCGCCTCTGCCGCTGTGTCACACACACTGTCCTCCCTGTCTTCAGGGCTCCTTGAGGGTCTAAGTTCGGAAAACACTGAAGAAACCCCATTACTACTTTCACCTCCACTCTCTTCCTTTCTTACACAGAAGGAGCTAGAGATGTCAGTTTCTAGATTTTTATACAAACATTTTAAAGAAAAGTGTCCCATGGAAACCAGTGTTTTCAAGAATTCAAGGGTATCCTTAAAGTACCCCCAAATTATTTTACACATTTCTTATTTTATCTTTTTCTCCTTAGGTACCAACAGTTAAAATGATTTATGAATTATTTATTATATAAATTACTGTTTTCTCCTTTTGCTTAGCTTAAAAAAAAAAAAAACACTGGACAGTTACTTTGTACTTTGTGAGAAATTTTCCCTTTTATTTATATTGTTTTTGTGTCATAGGAAGGAAAATCCCCTCGGCAGTGTCTGAAGGAAGGAAACTGCAAAGCTTTGAAATACTCATTTTTTGAGTGTAAAAGATCAATGGTAAGTAGCTAAAGATTTTTAAAAGCTTATGCTCAAAATTAGCTCTGTAGAGTCAAATATGTTAGTGACTTAGTAATTATAAATAGGTTGCAGTGGTGTCACTTGGGAAAAAAGATGTACTTTTTTCTCACCCAGTGAATTAATGTGAGGTTCATGGAAACCCACAGCTGATTGTTCTATTATGCTAACCACAGTAGCTGAACTTCATGAATTTCTAAAAACGAGTTAAGACCATGGTCTTGGCAAGTATAAATGGAAAAGAGTTGATGTTGGTCACTGTATTTGGGTCATTTGGCGATTGCACAGCCATAATGCGGGATCTAAAGGGTGTGTACTGCTCCTTACATGTTGATGTGATTGGAAAAAATGTTGGCATCTGTGTTTGAATCTGTAGTGATGAACTGTGGAGAGACAGCCTGAAGGACATTACAAATCTCATCTTTGATTCAAAGATTCACAAAGGTCTTTGGAATAGAAACCAGGAGCCTTGTGTTTGTGAAAAGAAAATAAGAAATCACAAAAATGAACATCCCTTTAAAAACAGCAGTAACTTTAACTTGAACATGCTCTCGATTGGTCAGCAGCACTTAAATCCCTTTCCTTTTGTTGATAGGAGAAGCAGAGCGTATAGGATATTATGATCTGGGAGGCCAGAGAAAAACTTTGCTAACTAATCAGATCCAGGGAGGTGTAAAGTGAGATTAAAATTGGCAATGCTTTCTCAAGTGACACAGTTCTTTGCCATATTTTCCTGTCATTTAATGTAGGAAAAGAGGATTTTCTTGCCTTCTCCCACACAGTTTTGTTACCCTTGTAAAATGCAAGCCTTTAGACCTTTCAAAGAATGTTAAATCATGTTTATATAATTGAGAAGTCATAAAGAACAGTTAGTGTAGGAGGCAATGAGGTGTCCTTATTAATCACAATGACTGGATTTGTAATAAACTCCCTGTTAATTCCTATCCTGAAACTCAGGCTTTGATCTCCAAAGAACATTAAGAAATCAGAACATATAAAGCTTTTCCACAGTTTTATCTGCCTTCTGCAGACATTTGTAATAATCTTGAGTAAAAAAAAGTTAACATGCTTCTGACCATTTCTAAATATCAGTACGAGGCAGAACTTGACTCACACTTTGACTCTAGAAGGAGCAGTATTAGGAACCTTATAGCAGATTTAAGAGATCCTTGCAACCTTTCTTCAAGACTAGGACGCACTGGTAGTCCTCCAGTGTGAGGAATAACTGTTGCAACTTCGGTTGGTCAAAACCTGAAATAAAATGATTTAAATTGTGCTGGTAATTTTGCTTATTATTTCAAACAATGGGTATGTAACTCAGAGTGAAGGTAAAATGGTCAGTTTGAATCGGCTGTGCCCTCCTAATAGTAGCATCTCATCATCCTGATCATGACTCTCGTTTGAAGATTACTTGGTTTTTGAAAGTGTGGCTCTTAGCTACTGTATCTGATGCTCAGATGAAGAGATAGTGGTCTGTCCCACGCTGGCTGTGTTGTCCTCATTAACAGGGTTTAGCTCTAAACTAATTCATTCCTCTGGGATTTCTGTGGAATGGTATTGACTGCAGTTCTGCCTTCTGTACTGACTAGGACCCTCCATCCTGTGGCCTCACTTAAGAAGTGGCCTTACTGGGAGGCTTAAGTGAAAGAATATGCAGTTGACCTATGAGTAGTAATTTAAGGGTTTGTAATCTCAAAATGGCTGTGTGTTACATATATTTCAAGGCTCTTTTCTCAGTTACTATTTAAAGATTCTAAAAACACTTGAATATTAACCCAAATAAAGCTTAATCAGAAAGTCAGCTTTGTTAGAAGAATAATGTATATTGAGTGTACTCCAGAAAAAAAGATGAATGTAAGTTGGACTTAAGAATTCTTACTGTGACCGTGAATGGAACTCTTGTTTCTAACGCCTTCTTTCCCTCTTTGTTATTTTTTCCTCCCCCGAGCTGGGACAGTCGCCTTTTTGATTATGCTGGAGGCTGGTTTACTCCTCTCATGTAGTGACACCTGTTACCAAAACTGTGTTTGATTATGGTGTCCAAAATGTGATTTACTTGTGTATTTATTTTCAGTTGGATGCCAGATCAAGATTCAGGGGAAGAAAAGGATATTGATACTACTATGTTGAAACCAAGATGGATACAAGAAAGGACTCTGGTCATTAATCCAGAGAAGCCAAAATAAGAAACATACTTTTTGTTACATCTGTTCAGGTGGACCAGTTTTTTCCTCCATGAAACAAGAAAATGGATGAGTTCTGGTTTTCAGTAGGTATAAATGATTCCCTTGTTCTAAGTTATTCTTAGAATAAAAATTCAATTGAATAGTTATGAGCTGAGAACATAATAGATGTGTTTTAAGAATTGTTCTGAAGCACAGGGAATGGAAAGATTGTTAGTTTCCAACTTGACTTCTCTACTAGATGACACAAATTTGTGCATCCTTTGTCAGTACTGTGGAGGCCAGGGATGGGACTGTGAAAATCAACATGCAGCCTGATGAGAAGATAATCCGTCTGGAAAGTTTAGGGTAAAACTTTCTTTTATTCAGATTGTACTATTTAGTTCTAAAATAAATTGTGTTTGACTGCTTGGTGAAGAAATGCTTCCCCTGCACTGATTCATTCAGTAACAACCTCAAAACGTTAATGCCACTCATTAGGCAAAGCTGGATCCAAATCTGGGACTATGCTGCCAGGCCTTCTGGCCTCCTCTCCTGAGTGTTTTTCTGTTTCCTGACCTCATTTTTAGGCTGGCCCTCTCTCCATAATGGGGAAGAGGCCAGTGTCCCCCCAAAGCACACATCCTTAAAGTCTGTGATCCCAAAAGAAGAAAGATAACCTCCTTTTCTGGGGTCCACTAATCAGATTCCACAAAAGAACTGTTGTCTTCTCTGGAACAACTGCCTTTGAATTGGACCAGTCCCTGTGGGAAAAGGGACAGGACCCCATGATCTTGGCCAGGGCTGGGTCTTAGGCACTGTATTTGGTAATTCATGTCAGAATCACCTTGGTTGAGTGGTGGGCCTTTATCCTAAAAGGAAAGGATTCAGAGCAAACTGAAACAGCAGGTGTTGACGTTAGAAGGCAAGACTGAAAATTATGAAATACTTGAAAAAGTTTACAATCACAGTGATTTTATTCCAGTCACATAATACAGTAGAGCCAGATATGAATCCAAGTTTCTAGTTTTATTTTCAGGATTGAAGAATGATGGAAGAGCCGTTGCTTCTTCATAGATCTGCAGTTCACTGGAGTTAGAACAATCAAGGTATTTTATAGCTCTTTGCTTTCTTAAAAGTTCACCTAAAGTGAAAATTCTGTTATCAGCACTGGTCCTTGCTGCAGAACATCACTGAGGTCTATTTTATATATTATTCATTGGTAAAAAGAAAATGATAGATTTTTTTCAATAAATTTTTGTATATATCTGTTTAAGTGCCACAACTTTTATTAAAGGTTAAGTTTGTTAAGAAACTCAAATTATGTTATAGAGCCCTATCTTTTCTTAGCTACAGCTTTTTTGAGAGCTTCACTGGGAGAAATTCAAATACCTTAAAATTCACTCTTAAAGTAAAGATTCAGCTTTTTTTTCTCTTAGTAGTCACAGAGTCATGAACCCATCACCACTGTCCAATTCCAGAGCATTTACACCGCTCCAGAGAGAAGCCCTGTCTCCATTAGCGGGCATTCCCTTCTCTCCTTGGGTACCCCAGTTCCTAGCAACCGCTTACACATTTTCTGTCTGTAGATTCACTTCTTCTGGGCATTTCATAAACTTAGAATTATGTAACATGTGACCTTTTGTGACTGGATTCTTTCTTCATGTTTTCAAGGTTCATCTATATGTAGCATCCATCTGTACTTCATTTCCTTTTATTGCTGAATAATATTCCATAATATAAATATACCACATTTCATGTAACCATTTATCAGTTGATGAAGATTTGGGTTGTTTGTACTTTGGGGCTATTATGACTAATGATATGAACATTCATGAATGAATTTTACATGGACATGTTTTATTTCTGTGTCATATGGTAACTCCAGCTTTAAATGATGAACTCCCAAACTTTTCCACAGTGGCTATATCATTTATATCCCCACCAGCAATGTAGGAGGATTGCAGCTTCTCCATATCACCAACAGTTGTTATTTTTCATATTTTTGTTTGTTTTTTATATGATAACTATTTTTAAGTCATTTTTATTTTTTGAAAATTTTATTGGAGTATAGTTGATTTACAGTGTGCTGTTGGTTTCACGTGTACAATCAAATGACTCAGTTGTGAGTGTGTGTATATATTTCCCTTTTGTAGGTTTCTTTTTCCATATGTGCCATTACAGAGTATTGAGTTCCCTGTGTTGTACAGTAGGTCCTTATTATCTGTTTTATATATAGCGTATGTGTATGTCCCTCCTAATCTCCCAGTGTATTCCCTCCCCCCTTACTCCCTGGTAACCGTAAATTTGTTTTCTACAACTTTCTTTTTTAAAGCTGAGTTCATCTGTGTCAGTTAAGGTTCCGCATATAAGTGCTGTTTGTTATTCCGCTCTAGTGTTGTTTGTCTGCCTCTCTTCATTCAGTATGACAGTTCCTAGGACCATTCACGTTGCTGCAAATGGCCTAGCTCTGTTCTTTTTCTTTGGCCAAGTAATACTCTATTGTATATATGTGTCTCATCTTCTTTATCCACTCCTCTGTTGATGGACATTTAGGATACTTCCACATCTCGCCTATTGTAAATAGCATTGCAGTGAATATTGGGGTGCATGTACGTTTTTGAATTATGATTTTCTCCAGATACATGCCCAGGAGTAGGATTGCTAGGTCATATGGCTGCTGGTGGTGGTTTAGTTGCTAAGTCGTGTCAGACTCTTGCTTCCCCTCTGTCCATGGGATTCTCCAGGCAAGAAAACTGGAGTGGGTTGCCATTTCCTTCTCCAGGGGTTCTTCCTGACCCAGGAATCGAACCCAGGTCTCCTTCATTGCGGGCAGATTCTTTACCAACTGAGCTACAAGGGAAGCCCTGCTAGGTCATATGGTAGCTCTGTTTTCAGTTTTTTAAGGAATCTCCATAGTAGCTGTACCAATTTACTTTTTCATCAACGGTGTAGGAGGGTTCCCTTTTCTTCATAACCTCCTCCAGCATTTATTGTTTCTGGATGGTCATTTTGACTGGTATGAGGTGATACCTCATTGCAGTTTTGATTTCATTTCTCTAATGATTAGTGATGTGTTGAGCATCTTTTCATATGCTTTTTAGCCATCTGTCTTCTTTAAAGAAATGTTTTTTTGGATCTGTGTTTTGTTTTTTTTTAACTGAGTTGCTTGCTTTTTTGATATTGAGCTATTTGTACATTTTGGAGATTAATCTCTTGTTGATTCCTTCACTTGCAAATATTTTCTTCCATTTTGAGGATTATCTTTTCTTTTTGTTTATGGTTTCATTTGCTATACAAAAGCTTTTAATTAGATCCCTTTTCTTTATTTTTATTTTCATTACTCTAGGAGGTGGATTGAAAAAGATCTTACTGTAATTAATGTCAGAGTGTTCTGCCTATGTTTTCCTCTAGGAGTTTTTAGTATCTGGCCTTGCATTTAGGTCTTTAACTCATTTTGAGTATTTTTGTCTGTGGTGTTCATTCTTTTACATTTGCTGTCCGGTTTGCCCAGAACCACTTAGTGAAGAGACTGTCTTTTCTCCATTGTATATTCTTGCCTCCTTTGTCATGGATTAGGTAGCCATAGGAATAAGGGTTTATCTCTGGACTTTGTACCTGTTCCGTTGATCTGTATTCCTGTTTTTGTGCCAGTACCATACTATTTTGACTGCTCTAGCTTTGTAGTCTGAAGTCAGGGGGCCTGATTCCTCCAGCTCCATTTTTCTTTCTCAAGATTACTTTGGTTATTCATGGTCTTTCATGTTTCCATACAAATTGTAAAATTTTTTGTTCTAATTCTGTGGAAAATGCCATTGTTAATTTGATAGGGTTTGCATGGAATCTGTAGATTGCTTTGGGTGGTGTCATCATTTTTACAATATTGATTCTTCCAGTCCAAGAACATGGTATATCTCTCCATCTGTGTGTATCATCTTTTATTTCTTTCATCAGTATCTTACAGTTTTCTGAGTACAGATCTTCTGCCTCCTTAGATAGGTGTTTTATTCTTTTTGATGTGATGGTAAATAGGATTGTTTCCTTGATTTCTCTTTCTGATCTTGTTATTAGTGTATGGGAATGCAAGATATTTCTGTTAATTAATTTTGTATCCTGCCAGTTTATCAAATTCACTGAAGAGCTCTAGTGGTTTTCTGGTAGCATCTTTAGGATTTTCTGTGTATAGTATCATGTTATCTGGAAAGAGTGAGTTTTACTTCTTCTTTTCCAATTTGGATTCCTTTTATTTCTTTTTCTTCTCTGATTGCCATGGCTAGGACTTCCAAAATTATGTTGAATAAAAGTGGTGAGAGTGGACATCCTTGTCTTGTTCCTGATCATAAAGAGATGTTTTCAGTTTTTCACCGTTGAGAATGATGTTTGCTATGGGTTTGTTGTATACGGCCTTTATTATGTTGAGGTAGGTTCCCTCTATGCCCCCTTTCTGGAGAATTTTTATCATAAATGGGTGTTGAATTATGTCAAAAGCTTTTTCTGAACCTATTGAGATGATCACATGGTTTTTATTCTTCAATTTCTTGATGTGTGTATCTCACAACATTGTATTTATACAACAATGTTGTATATCTGGATCGATTTCCAGATACTGAAAACTGCATCACGGGTATAAATTCCACTTGATCATAGTGTATGATCCTTTTAATGTGTTTTTAGATTCAATATGATCATACTCTGTTGAGGACTTTTGCTTCTATGTTCATCAGTGGTATTGGCCTGTAATTTTTTTTGTGATATCGTGGTCTGATTTTGGTTTCAGTATGACGGTGGCCTTGTATTGGTAGAATGAGCTTGGGAATGTTCCTTTCTCTGAAATTTTTTTGGAAGAGTTTCAGAAGGGTAGCTGTTAACTCTTCTTTACATGTTTGATAGAATTCGCCTGTGAAGTCACCTGATCCTGGATTATTTGTTTGCTGGAAGATTTTTAATCAGTTTCAGTACTTGCGATTGGTCTGTTTGTATTTTCTATTTTTTCCTGGGTTTAGTCTTCAAAGGTTGTAACTTCCTAAGAATTTGTCCATTTCTTCTAGGTTGTCATTTTTATTGGCATGTAGTTGCTTGTATTATCTCTTAAAATGCTTTGTCTTTATGTGGTATCTATTGTAACTTCTTTTTCATTTCTAGTTTTATTGACTTGAATCCTCTCCTTTTATTCTTGGTGAGTCTTGCTGTTATTGTTCAGTCGCTAGGTTGTGTCTCTTTGTGACCCCATTGACTGCAGCACGCCAGGCTCCCCTGTCCACTGTCTCCTGGAATTTGCTCAGATTCACGTCCATCGAGTCAGTGATGGTATCTAACCAACTCATCCTTTGCTGTCTCCTTCTCCTTTTGCCTTCTCTTTTCCAGCATCAGGGTCTTTTCCAGTGAGTCAGCTCTTCATATCTGGTGACCAAAGTATTAGAGCTTCAGCTTCAGTCCTTTCAATGAATATTCAGGATGGTTTCCTTTAGGATTGATTGTTTTGATCTCCTTGCAGTCCAGGGGATTCTCAATAGTCTTCTCCAACACCACAATTCGAAAGCACCAATTTTTTAGCACTCAGGCTTCTTTATGGTCCAACTCTCACATCTGTACGTGTCTACTGGAAAAACCATAGCTTTGACTATACAGCCTTTTGTTGGCAAAGTGATGTCTCTGGTTTTTAATACACTGTCATGGTTTATCATAGGTTTCCTTCCAAGGAACAAGCATCTTTTCTTTTTTAAAGTGTCTTTTAATTTCATGGCTGCAGTCACCATCCAGTGATTTTGGAGCCCAAGAAAATAACAGTTTCCACTTTTTCCTCTTCTGTTTGCCCTGAAGTGATGGGACCTGATGCCATGATCTTATTAGCTTTTTGAATGTTGAGTTTGAAGCCAACTTTTTTACTCTCCTCTTTCACCCTCATCAAGAAGCTCTTTAGTTGCTCTTCACATTCTGTCACTACAGTGGTATCATCTGCATATCTAAGATTGTTGATATTTCTCCTGGCAGTCTTGATTCCATCTTCTGCTTCTTCCAGCCTGGCATTTTGCATGATGTACTCTGCATGTAAGTTAAATAAGCAGGGTGACAACTCCTTTCCCAATTTTGATCCAGTCTGTTGTTCCATGTCTGGTTCTAACTGTTGTTTCTAGACTTGCATACAGGTTTCTCAGGAGACAGGTAAGGTAGTCTAGTATTCCCATCTCTTTAAGAATTTTCCACAGTTTGTTGTGATCCACACAGTAAAAGTCCAGGAAGCAAAGGTAGATGTCTTTCTGGAATTTTTTGTGTGGGATCCAGCAGTGTGTGCCAACAGTGGATGCTGCCAGTTTGATCTCTAGTTCCTCTGCCTTTTCGAAACCCAGCTGAAGGTTTATCAGTTTTCTGGCTGAAGGTTTAATTTCATCTTCTCAGAGAACTAGCTCGTAGTCTCATTGACCTTTATTGTTTTCTTTGTCTCTATTTCATTTATTTCTGCTCTCGTCTTTATGATTTCTTTCCTTCCGCTAATTTGGGGTTTTGTTTGTTCTTTCTGTGGTTGCTTTAGGTGTAAGTTTAGGTTGTTTATTTGAGATTTTACGTGTTTTCTGAGTAACATCGTATTGCTGTAAACTCTCAAACTTGCTTTCGCTGTGTCCTCTGGGTTTTGGATTGCAGTGCTTTGTTGTCACTTGTCTCTTCGTTCTTGATTCCCTCTTTGACGTCTTCAGTGATCCATTGCTTATTTGCTTTAGCCTCCATGCCTTTGTGTGTTTTTTTTTTTTTCCTGTAATTGATTCCTAATCTCATAGCGTTGTGGTCAGAAAAGATGCCTGATACAATTTCAGTTTCTTTAAATGTACCAAGACTTGATTTGTGACCCAGGATGTGATCTGTCCTGGAGAATGTTCTGCGTGCACCTGAGAAGAAAGTGTATCCTGCTGCTTGCAGATGGAATGTCCCATAAGATATCAGTTCAGTCTCTCTGGTCTAGTATGCCATTTAAGGGTTGCATTTTTTATTAACGTTCTAGCTGGATGATCTGTCCATTGGTATAAGTGGGGTGTTCAAGTCTTCCACTGTTAATGTGTTACTGTTGATTTCCCCTTTTATGGCTGTTAGCATTTGCGTTATATATTGAGGTGCTCCTATGTTGAGTGCAAGAAAAAAACCCATATGTATGCTGTCTACAAGAGACCCACTTTAGACCTAGGGACACATATAGACTGAAACTGAAGGGATAGAAAAAGATATTGCTTGCAAATGGAAATCAAAAGAAAGCTGGAGTAGCAGTACTCACATGAGACAAAATAGACTTTAAAATAAAGACTGTTACAAGAGCTAGGGGTTTCCCTGGTGGCTCAGACTCTGGTAAGGAGTTTGCCTGCAATGAGGAGACCTGGGTTCCATCCCTGGGACAAGAAGATTCCCTGGAGAAGGGCATGGCAGTCCACTCTAGTATTCTTGCCTGGAGAATTCCATAAACAGAGGAGCCTGGTGGGCTGCAGTCCATGGGGTCACAGAGTTGGACACAGCTGAGTGACTAACACACGAGAGATAACATTACGTAATGATCAGGGGATCAATCCAGCAAGAAGAAATAACAATTGTAAATATATACGTGCACTCAACATAGGAGCACCTCACTGTACTTTTCACCCTTTCGATTGTGGTCGTTCTACTAGATATGAAGTGGTATCTAACTGGGATTCTGACCACCATTTCCCAAATGGTTAATGATATTCACATGTTTTTGTGTGCTTATTGGCCATTTGTATGTCTTTGGGAAAATGTCTGTTCAAATCCTTTGCCCATTTTTCAAGTGAGTCTTTTTATTGTTGAGTTGTAAGAGGTTATTTTATACATTATGTATACAAGTTACTTAAAGACAAATGACTGGCCTTTGAAAAACACATGTTTTCTCCCAGTTTGTGGTTTATCTTGTTTAATGCTGTCTTTTGGAGCACAGTTGTTAATTTTGATGAATTCCAGTTTTTCTTTTTGGTGTATCTAAAGGAAGCCTCTGCCTATTCCAGGCTTGTGAAAATTTATTCCTGTTTTCATCTGAGTGCTTCATGGTTTTGGCTTACATATGGGTCTATGATGCATTTAAATAATACCTAGTACCTATATTTTAAATTTCTAGGTGTGGTAAAATGTACATGATGGAAAATTTACCATCTTAATCTTTTTAACAATTTTGTTTCTTTTTGGCTGTCCAGGGTCTTCGTTGCTGCTGGGCTTTTCTCTGGTGGCAAACACAGTCTGCTGTCTAGCCGTGGTACATGGCTTCTTGTTGCAGTGGTTTTTCTTGTGGAGCGCAGGCTTTAGGGTGCGTGGGCTTCGGTTGTTGCGGCTCCCAGGCTCTAGAGCACAGGGTCAGTAAGTGTGGCGCACTGGCTTAGGTTCCCGAGGCACGTGGGGTCTTCCCTGACCAGGGATCAAACTCAAGTCTTCTGCATTGGCACTCGGATTCCCCACCACTGAGCCACTAGGGAAGCCCTCAGGCATGTTTTAGATTGTAGTTTTTTACACACGTATCCAGTGAGAGAGGCCAGGATCAAGAGGCCTGGGAGCTGGGAGCCCTCAGCCACAGTTCTGGCTCTGCCGTCAAAAGCTCTGGGGCTCTAGCAAGTGCCTCCTGCTGCCTCAGTGGTGTCCAACTCTTGTGACTCCATGGACTGTAGCCCACCAGGCTCTTCTGTCCATGGGATTTCCCAGGCAAGAATACTGGAGTGGACTGCCATTTCCTTCTCCAAACCGTTTTTAAGGAAACAGTTCAGTAGTGTTAAGTAATTCACCTTGTTATGCAACCAGTCACCAGAACTCTTCTCATCTTGGAAAACAGAAACTCTTTACCAATTAAACAGTTCCCCATTTCCCTGTCCTCCAAGTCTGCTGATGTTGAGCACTGTTTTGTCATTTCAAGTGTTTGTTAGCTGTCTGTAGATCTTCTCTGGAGGAATGTCTATTAAGGTCTTTGCCTTTTATATAAAAAGTGTTGCTTGATTTTTTTTTTAAATTCTAGTTCTTTTCATTTTCTAGATATTAACTCCTTATCACATATATGATTTGAATATATTTTTCCCACTTGGTTTCACTCTGTTGGTTGTGTTCTTTTGATGTGTAGTTTTTTGATATAGACCAGTTTATCTGTTTAATACTTTTGTTGCCTGTGCCGAGAAATAATTCCAGTCCAAGAAAGCTCTTCCCCTAAGTTTTCTCCTAGGAGTTGTATCATCTTATGTTTAGGTCTCTGTTCCAGTTGAGCTGATATGTGTAAGGTCAGGGTCCAGTCTCAGCCTTTTGCACGTGGACGTCCAGTTTTCCAAACACCGTTGACAAGACTGTTGTTTCCTCTTTGAATGGTCTTCCTCCTTGTGGAAAGTTATTTGCCCATCAGCGCTAGGGTTTATTTCTGGGCTCTTTATTCCTTTGCACTATGTGTCTGTCCTTATGCCATTGCCACACTGATTTGATTATTGTAGTTTTCTGTTAAGTTGAAATCAGGAAGTACAAGGCCTCCAACTTTGTTATTTGTCAAGACTGTTTTGGCTGTTCAGAGTCCCTTGAGATTCCATGTGTATTTTAGAATGGACTTTTCTATTTCTTAATGAATTCCAATGGGATTTTGATGGGGAATATTTTGAATCTCTACACTTTGAATAGTATTGGTGTCTTAACAATACAGAGTTTTCCAATCCATTCATATAGGATGTCGTCTCATTTATTTCTGTCTTTAATTTCAGCAACATTTTGTAGTTTTTGAGTATACGACTTTTATGTCCTTGATTAGGTTTATTCCTAATTATTTTACTCTTTTTGATGCTATTGTAAGTGGAATTTAAAAAATTTTTCAGTTTTCATTAAACGATGGATTAACAGGTAATTTTTACTGTTAAATATATCAGAAAAGTCAATAAGATGTTGATTTCTTCACTAAGGTGTAGTTGATTCACAATGTTTTATAAGTTTCAAGTGTACAACACAGGGATCACAATTTTTATAGATTATAACCCATTAAAGTTTTTATAAAATATTGGCTCTGTTCTCGGTGCTGGACAGCATATCCTGTAGTGTATTTATTTTATGCATAGTAGTTTGTACTTTTTAATCCACTACCCGTCTTGCTCCTCCTCCTCCTGTCGCCCCAGGGATAACCACTCGTTTGTTCTCTATTATATCTGTAAGTCTGGTTGCTGTATTAATTCCTTTTATTTTTTAGATTCCACATATAAATTATACAGTATTTGTCTTTGTCTTATGTCATTAAGATTAATACCCTCCTGGTTCATCTACCTTGTTACAGATAGCAAAGTTTCATTGTTTTTTTATGGCTGAGTAGTATCATGTATATATCATGTCTTTATCTATCTGTTGATGAACACTTAGGTTGCTTCCATAGTTTGGCTATTGTAAATAATGCTGCTAAGAACATGTATCTTTTCAGATTAGTGTTTTCATTTTCTTTGGATATATACTCAGGAGTGGAATTGCTGAGTTATATGGTAGTTCTGCTTTTAGTCTTTAAAGCAGTCTCCATACTATTTTCCATTGTGACTGCACCAATTTACATTCCCACCAGCAGTGCACAGGAGCTCCCTTTTTTCACATCCTCACCAACATGTTACTTGTGTTCTTTCTGTAGATGCCAGTTCTATCTTAAGGTTTTGATTTGCCTTTCTCTGATGATTACTGATACTGAGCATACTTTTATGTGCCTGTTAGCCACCTGTATGTTGTCTTTGGAAAAACATCTATTCAGGTTTTCTGCCCATTTTTAAAGCAGGTTATTTGTTTGTTTGATGCTGAGTTGTAGGAGCTGTTTATATATTTTGGATATCAACCCCTGCTTGGTCATATCATTGTCAAGTATTTTCTCTTGTTCAGAAAGTTGTCTTTTCATTTTGTCGATACTTTCCTTTGCTCTGCAAAAGTTTAATTGGGTCCCATTTGTTTATTCTTGTATTTGTTTCCTTTGCTTTAAAAGGCAGATCTAGAAAAGTATTGCTAGTTTGTCAAAGAGTGTTCTATGTTCTAGGATTTCTTTTTTCTGTGGTTTCCGGTCTTACACTTAGGTCTTTAATCCATTTTGATTTTATTTTCGTATGCAGTGAGAGGAAGTGTGCCGATTTCGTTCTGTTGCATGAAGCTGTCTGGTGTTGCCTTGGCCCATTGTGGATCTTGCCTCCTCTGTCGTGGGCTGCGTGACCACGCGTGTGGGGTATTTCTGGCCTCTGCAGCTGCACTGTGCTGTGTATGTTTTGTGCCATCATGTTTCAATGACTGAATCTTTGTAGTATAGTGTGAAGTCAGGGAGTGTAACTCCAGCTCTGCTACTCTTTCTCAAGATTGGTTTGGCTATTTGGGGTTTTTTGTTTCCCTACGAAGTTTAGCATTAATTGTCCTGGTTCGTGAAAAATGTCATTGGTACTTGGATAAGGCATGCCCTGAGTGCGCGACTGCCTTGGGTAGTGTGGTCACTTGTGCAGTATTCTTCCAGTCCGTGAGCAGAGTGTACTGTTCCATCTGTTCGTGTCTTCAGGTCTTTCCTCACTGTCTCTCAGTTTTCTGAGTAATGGCCTCTTATCTCCTCAGTTGGATTTATTGCTAGGTATCTTACTCTTTTTGATGCAGTGGTAAATGGAATTCTTAAGTTCTCATTCTGAAAGTTCATTGTTAGTGTAGAGAAATATAGTTCTGTATGTTTTTGTCTTGCAGCTTTACTGAATTCATTGGTAAGCTCGAGTAGTTTTTTGGTGGTGTCTTTAGAATTTTCTATATATAGTGTCATGTCATCTGCAAACAGGGATAGTTTTACTTCTTCCTTTCCAATTTAATCTCTTTTTATTTTCTGTTTCTTGTCTGGTTGCTGTGGGTAAGACTTTGAATACTATTTTGAATAATAGTTGTGCATTTTTCTATTCCTGATCTTAGAGGAAATACTTTTAGCTTTTCACTGTCAAGTGTGATGTTAGCTATAAGCTTATGATATATGGCCTTTATTACACTGAGGTTATTCCCTCTGTAGCTACTTTGCAGAGAGTATGATGAATGGTGTTGAATTTTGTTAAAAGCTTTTTCTGCGTGCATTGAGATGATCATGCTTTTTTTGGTCTTTGGTCACGTAATTTTTATTTTTCAGTGCGTTAATGGCATATGCTACAGTGAATGATTTGCAGACAGTGGACCATCCTTGCCTCCCAGAGAGAAACTCCATATGATCATGGTGTGTGATCTTTTTAATGTGTTGTTGAATTCAGTTTGCTGTTTTGTTGAGGATTTTTACATCTGTTTTCATCAGTGATTTTGACCTATAATTTTCATTTTTGTGATATCTTTGTCTACCTTTGGTATCAGGGTGATGCTGCTGGCTAGAATGATTCTGGAAGCATTCATTCCTCTGCAATTTTTTGGAACAGTTTGAGAAAGATGGATGTTAACTCTCTTCTAAATGTGTAGTAGAATTCACCTGTGAAGCTTTTCTAAATGTTTAGTAGAATTCACCTGTGAAGCCATTTGGTCCTGAACTTTTGTTTTTGGGAGTTTTTATTACTGATTCAACTTAATTACTGGTAATTGGTCTATTCATACTTTTTATTTCTTCCTGGTTCAGTCTTGGGAGATTGTATATTTCTAGGAAATTTTCCATTTCTTTTAGGTTGTCCATTTTATCGGGGTATACTTGGTGGTATAGTCCTATGACCCTGTGTATTTCAGTGGTAAGTTGTAATGTCTTTTTTCTCTTATAATTTTATTGATTTGGGTCTTCTGTCTAGATGAATCTGGCTAAAGGCTTATCAATTTTGTCTTCAAAGAACCAGATCTTAATTTTATTGATAATTTTTTTTTTCTTAGTCTCAGTTTCATTTATTTCTTCTCTGATCTTTATGATTTCTTTCTATCAACTTTGGGTTTTGTTTTTTCTCTGGTTCCTTTAGGTGTAAGGATAGATTGCTTATTTCAGATTTGTCTTATTTCCTGAGATAAGCTGTTGCTATAAACTTGCCTCTTTAGAGCTCCTTTTGCAGTAGCCCGTAGATTTTGGATCACTGTGCATTTTGTTTGTTTTCCATTTATGTTTTGCTTTCCTCTCTGATTTCTTTAGTGAGCCATTGCTTATAGCAGCATATAGTTTTGCCTCTACGTGTCTGTGTTTTTTTGCAGTCTTCTTCTTGTAGTTGATTTCTAGTCTCATAGAATTGTGGTCAGAAAAGATGTTTAGGGGTTTTAATTTTCTTAAATTTGCCAAGGCTTGCTTTATTGCCTAGCATGTCATCTGTCCTGAAAAATGTTCCATGTTCTCTTGAAAAGAATGCATTCTCCTTCTCTTGGCTAGAATGTTCTAAATATATTAAGTCCATCTGGTTTAATGTCATTTAAGGCCAGTGTTTCCTTATTGATTTTCTTTCTGGATGATCTGTTGATGGAGTTGAGATATAAAAGTCCCGACTGTTACGTTACTGATGATGATTTGTACCTTTTTGTTAGATACTATCTTGGGTGAAAAGTGAAAACGTTAGTCATTCAGTTGTGTCCAACTCTTTGGGATTCCGTGGACTGTAGACCACTAGACTCCTGTCCATGAGATTCTCCAGGCAAGAATACTGGAGTAGTGGGTTGCCATTCCCTTCTCCAGGGGATCTTCCCAACCCAGGGATCGAACCTGGGTCTCCCGCATTGCAAGCAGATTCTTTACCATCCGAGCCACCAGGGAAGCCCCTCTTATCTTGGGTGCATATATAACAGTTGTTATATCTTCTTGGTCTCTTTGTCATTATAAATGTCCTTCTTTGTCTCTTGTTAGTCTTCATTTTAAAGGTTTGTGGGGGCCTGGCGTAAGTACTGCTACCCCATCTTTGTTTTGATTACCATTTGCATGAAATACCTTTTCCCATTTCCTTTCTGTCTGTGTGTGTCTATAGTCAGAAGTGTGTGTCTTATAGGCAATGTATATATATTAAGTCTTGTTTTTCTATTACTCAGCCACTCTTGTCCTTTGAAATTGGAGGATAATTGCTTTACCATGTTGGTTTCTCCTAGAGCAGTTAAGAATCAGCCGTAAGTATACATGTGTCCCCTCCTGTGAAACCGCCCTCCCACCCTCCACCCTACCTCACCGCTCCTGGTTGTCACAGAGCACCAGGTTGAGCTCCCTGTAGTATACAGCAACACCCCTTAGCTGTCTGTCTTACATACAGTCATAGGTTTCAGTGCTCCTCGGCCTGTCCCACCCTCTCCTTCCCCTGCTGTGTCCACAGGTCTGTGTCTGTCTCAATGTTCCTGTTCTGCAAATAGGCATGTCAGTACCATTCTTGTAGATTTCCATATATGTGTGTGTGTGTGTGTACAATAATGTGTTTCTTTCTTTCTTTCTTTACTTCACTCTGTATAGCAGGCTCTAGGGTTATACACCTCACTAGGACTGACTCAAATGTATTCATATTTATGGCTGAGTATTCCATTGTATATGTACACATCTTTATTCATATGTTGACAGACATCTAGGTTGCTCCCAGGTCCTGTTGTAAACAGCCCTGCAGTGCACATTGGGGTACATTTATCTTTTTGAATTATGATTTTCTCAGGGCATATGCCCAGTAGTGGGATTGCTGGGTCATATGGCAGTTTTAGTTCTAGTTTTTTTAAAAAAATAAAATTTATTGGAGGTTAATTACTTTACAATATTGTATTGGTTTTGCCATACATCAACATGAATTAGTTCTAGTTTTTAAAGAAATATCCATCACTGTCTTTTAATTGGAGCATTTAGCTCATTAGTTGTTTGGGGATTGTTTTCGTAGTTCTTTTTTGTTCCTCTTCCTTCTTTTGTTTTCTTCCCTTGTGATTTGACGACTGTCTTTAGAGTTATAATTCCTCTTTTTTTGTGTGTATGTACATTATTTTATATATGTTTCTAATCTCATAAATTCAAATGCATTGTAACTAACCCTACATTTTGTTCCTCTCCTCAACAACTACCAGTTTTCATATTTTAAATATTTATATAACCAGTAACTACTTATTGAGGACACAGATGGTTTTACTACTTTAACCTCCTACTAGCTTTGTACATGGTTAACACATTATTGACTAGAAACACATTAATATATCTTTTGTTACCCAAAGGTTACGGACTGACCAGAGACATTTCAACATTTACTTACATAACCAATCACCAGCCACAGGCATTAGTTTCTGCAGAATTTCCCTGGTCAGTAAGGTGTTAATTTACTGACTTTAGCAGCGAGCTTTTTCCTTTTGTGACTCTCATTTTTCTCCTCCTAGCCTTTTCTTTTTCACTTAGAGAAGTTCTTTTAACATTTCTTATAAAGCTGGTTTTGTGGTGCTTGAACTCTTTAAATAGCTTTTGCTTGTCTGTAAAACATTTGATCTCTCCATCAACCCAGAATGAAAGCTTTGCTGGGTGGATTATTATTAGTTTGTAGGCTTTTCCCTTCTATCACTTTAAATATATTGTGCCACTGCCTTTTGTCTTGCAGAATTTGGGGCCTGTCCACTGGGTGTGTGAGGCTGGTCCCAATAAGAGTATTTTTATAATTTATCGATTAACTATACAGTAGGTCACGTATAAGCAGCATCCAGATCAGTGGGATACTGTCTGACCCCTCAGTAATGCCTGACATTCTTCAGAGACCCTCTTGCTCACCCCCAGAGAAAACCACTGTCCTGGTGTTTGTCATGTATGCTGTTAAGCTTGCCTTCTCCCTTGAGCCTGTTGAATTTGATTCCTTATATTTAGCTATTATATAGAGAAAAGCAATAGTCTAGTAATGAAACAGGTAAGATTTCAATTGATCAAAAACATCTTTCCCTTCAGTAAACTTTTTTGAGTAGCTCCTGTGTGAGGCATTATACTTGCTGTTGAAACTCAAAGTAACATGCTGGACAAAGTAAAAGGTAAGTAACATGATGAACGTGACATGATGAATGAGATATGCATCATATAATAGGTATATATTCAAGACTGACTAGAGGAACTTTTTTTTTTTTAAGGGTCAGCTCATTTTGTGGATAGAAATTACCGTAAAAGAGGGCAATCTGTCTGAAATGGGCCTTGAAAAGAGGAATAAGAAAGCTGAGGGGAAGTGGTCTAGATCAGAATGAACTCAAGACGGGGACCAGGGCTGTGACTATGTGGATGGAAATTATGGGATGGGTTGAAGAGACAGGCTCTTAGTGGCTGATGGGAAGGGGAGGTCATTTATCCTAGGAGAGCTCAGCTAGTCTGGAGGACAGAATGTGAGTTTGGTGTTGACATGCTGTGTTTGGGACACCAACGAGACACTCAGGTGGAATGGCTGGCATGTGGTTGATATTCAGATGAGTCTGGGCAGAGTCTAGGATAGATCTGGAAATGTAAGGGTCATTAGCAAATTATTCGGTAACTGCTTACCAAATAATTGGTAATTTATTCTATATGAAAAACTAACAAGATTTTTCAGGAGGAGCATATGAAGTGTGACAGAAGAAACCGAGGGACCACCACAGTGCTGGTGACAGGTGGAGGACAACAGCCGATGGGAGTGAAGAGGGCTGGGCAGAGTAGAGAGGAGCAGGAGCGGGAACCACAGAGGCCCAGAGCGAGGGGAGCATTAGGGAGGTGGGGCGAAGTGCCACACCCTGCCTTCCTCTCTGACACAGGCAGGCTCCTCCTCACTGAGAGCGAGCACATTTCCTGTTCTCCTCAGCCTGGCTGGTGTGTGTGAAAGGGTGCAAGAGAGAGTGATGAAATGCAGACCTGCCTGGACTGGCCAAAAAGGCCCACTGGAAGCCCGGTGCAGGAAGCGGTCAGTGCCAAGTAATGCAGAAGCCCAGAGGGTGTCCGAGGTGGGCGCTTGGGAGTGTGGAATCTGTGTCAGAGCCTAGGTAGTGAGAGCGGTAATAAAAAGAAGACAAAGTTGTTACCCATTTGCCCAACCTCAGACTGGGGAGAGGATTCTCCCCTGAGTGGCACAGGCTAAGCTGTGGGCGCAGGAGGCACCCTGTGTGGCTCCCCTCACAGCGCCCTGCTGCAGTTCAGGACACAGCAAGGCCCCCACCTGCGCTCTCCACGGGACGTCACCATCTGACGCCCAGACACACTGTGGGCTGATTCTTGGGCCGACCCGTGGCTGTCAGCACCCGCAGTCGGTATAAGCCAAGCACTGGATGCTCTATTCTGGCCGGGGCTCTTTTGCTTCCAGGATCCTGTTGGGAGCATGGCGTGTGCTAAATACAAGTTTCCATCTCTCCAATCACTCCCCCCTCTAGTGCCTGTGCTGCTGGGTGCTCGGGGGAATTAAAGGCAAATCTTACCTCAAGGCAGATCTTACCTCTGAAGGACTGAATTTTCATTTTTGTTTTCCTTACTCAAATACTCAATTTGATCCACTGTAAATGTACTTACTTCCTGCTTTTGGAAAGGGCCTCTGAGAGGAGGTACATTTAAAAGTATATAGAGTCATCACCAGCTGTAGGGCAGCCCTGCCCTCCCTCTGGGCAGCCCCCGTGAGCAGTATGGGGCACGTCAAGCACCCTGAGCTGTGCTGTCTCCCGGAACTTTATGCTTCTGGACTAGGGTTCATATACTGCAGAGCAGTAACTGCATTAAAAAAACTTGAGGCTTGTAAGGGAAGACGTTTGGAGGAAGGAAGCATTGGTTCCCCTCCACATGGAGAGTTTCACGAGGGCTTCTTGCCAGAAGGTGCTGCCCCCAGAGGATGTCCAGACGTGAGGCCCGGCCCTTCCACTGGCGCAGCTGCTGGCGCTCGCCAGCCCAGAACAGAAGGCAGCGCTGGGAACTCTGCCGCCTGACAGGGGGGTCACCCTGTGCAGGAAGCGAGACCTCACGACTACAGCACAGGAGTGTGAGGCTGGGGGTGGACACTGCAGGGAGCTGTCAAAGATGGTTCCAACTCGCTGGTTGATGTTTCAGCAAAGCACATAGCATGTAAATTGGTGCAGCCACTACGGAAAGCAGTGCGGAGGTTCCTTAAACTGAAAATGGAGTTACCATATGAGGCAGCAATCCCACTCCTGGGCATGTATCTGGAGAAAACAAATTCAAAAAGATACACGCATCTCAGTGTTCACTGCAGCACTGTTTACAATAGGTTGCATGGAAGCAACCTAAATGTCCATCAGCAGATGAATGGATAAAGATGTGTGGGGGCGGTGCGTGTGTGTGTATATATACACACACACACAATGGAACACTACTCAGAATAGAAAAGAATGAAAGAATGCCATTTGCAGCAACACGGGTGGACCTAGAGAGGATCAAAGTCAGACAGGAACGTATGTCACCTATATATGGGCTCTAAGATACGGTACAAGTGAACTTAGAAATAGGAACTTCCCTGATGGTCCAGGGCTTCAGGCTCCATGCTCCCAAAGCAGGCGGCCCGGGGTTTGATCCCTGGTCAAGGAACTAGATTCTACATGCTGCAGTGCAGCCATAATTTTAAAAGCGTGCACAGAGAAACACTCTCTCAGACATATAAAACAGACCTGTGGCTACTGTAGGAGAGGTGGGGCGAGGGACAGAAGTTTGGGATTAACATATACACATTACTATATATAGTACAGTGAACTATATTCAGTAACTTGTGAAAACCTCTAGTGGAAAATATGAAAGAATAGATATACACAGATACAGGACTGAGTCACTGTGCTGTATACCAGAAAATAACGCAACATCGTAAATCAACTGTGTCAAAAAAGTTTTTTAAAAAAGGAGACAGGTTGGAACAGCCTTCAAGAAAGTAACAAAAGGGCGGGCCCTTTCAAAAGCACTGTTTCAACAGGACTGTTTATGTCCTCAGCAAAGTTACAAATGGGAACTCCCATCAGCCAGTTCCTCTTAGCTTCCTCAGATCAGAACCTCCATGGTCACTGCCCCTAGAACCAAGCAGCCCGGCTGAACCAAGTCACCCACTACAGGCTGGAATGGAAGCCTGGGGTGGCATTGAAGAGGGGCAGCAGGAAGTGCCTGGTGACTGTGGCCAGTGGCTTACAACTTCTACCTTCTCTTTAAAGAAGCAACGTTCGGGCTGGCTTAGAGGGAGTCATGCTGACTACAGCAGATGGAACTCACGCCTTGTGCCAGAAATCATCCCAGATGAACCGCTCTAAATGTAAAGCAAACCATCAAAGTTCTAGAAGTAAGAACAGGCGAATATTTTTTACATAACCTCAGTATCAGAGCAAAGGCAGGAACCATAAGTGGATTTCAACCGTGGGTGTGCAAGGAGACGAGCACACTGGCCTCCCGCAGTGAGAACACAGCATGGCAGCCTCTTCGTGGACGAGGATGGGGCCAGTGGTCACTTCACTGGGGAAGCCAGGACTCATTTCAGAATAAGCAGCAAAATGAAAAGACAGGTATGTACATCATCACACAGTATGTTTTCACTTCTCTAGATCCCTACCTGGACTTCCCCAGTACCTCAGCAGTGCAGGAGACGTAAGAGCTGGGGGTTCGATCCCCGGGTCAGGAAGATCCCCTGGAGGAGGGCACGGCAACCCATCCCATTATTGCCTGGAGAATCCTGTGGACAGAGGAGCCTGGCGGGGAATGGTTCATAGGGTCACAGAGTGTCAGACACAGCTGAAGCAACTTAGCACGCAGGCCCCTTACCATCAATGAAACCAAAAGACAATTGACAAATAGGTTTTTAAAAAAACTGCAAAATACGACAAGAATATAGTATTAAAAACAGTCACATGAAAAAGACCAACAGTCGAAGTTACAAAAGTAGAAGCATGAATATAGTATGAAAGCTGTTCAGTTTCAGAGTAATCAAAGAAATAGAAGTGGAACAAGGTGCCATCTCCAGCTCCGACGAGAAAGGGAAAGGCTGGTGTTCCAGGTGGTAGGTTAATTAATGTTCTGTGAGTACTGTGGTAATACTAAAAGTCCAAAAATTTCAGAACGGTTAAATTATTCTTTAGCTGTACATTTCTACTGCTAGGAATCTGTCCGAGGGAGATCCCAGGCAGGTGTGCCAAGCACAGGGTGCAACAGTGAGCAGCGAGACCACGGGGCAGCACTTTAGCGAGTCACAGACGGACTGCCAGCCGCCCACACTCGTGGACATGGGAGGATACGTGCAGAGCTAGCTGGCGCTCAGAAAGGCGTGGTGCCAGGCCCTTGCCTCTGCCCGCTGTGTCCACGCTGAGCACAGATCTCAGGAGACCTCCTGTCTCCTGCTGGAGGTGTAAAGGGTTTTGTGTCTCATACTTACTGTGCACACGTCCATCTTGTGGAGGGCACGGTGGCCTTGGCTTACATGGCCTCGGTTTCTGGGACAGGAGGGCAGAATAGCAGGGCCTTGAGCCCACGTCCTCTCATGAGCACACCCAGGCCACAACTGCCTGCCGAATAGCCATCAGTAAAAAGACCAGAACCTAAAACAGATGCTCCACAACCAAAGTCAAAGGAGGAGCCTCAACAAGGCAGGCAGAGAGGTACACTAGCAATACAATTAAACCATATCCCTGGTGGTCAGGCCACAGCTTACACACTGCAGAGGTTCCCCCGCCAAGTGAGCGCTGAGCCCCAGGTCAGGCTCCCCAGCCTGGGGCTCCAGCTTTGGGAAGAGGAGCCCCCAGAGCATCTGGCTTTGAAAGCCAGCAGGGCTTAGCTGGAACTCCACTCTCACAGGGTGCACACAAAATCTGACATGCAAACAGGGCTATAAACGAGAATTTTCATGTTTATAGACACTCAATGCAGTGCCCATCGGTGATGGTCCAGCCAGGTGCTGGCCCCAGAACCATCCTCAGGTAACAGAATGACTCAGGCCGGGTTTCATGTTGTCAGTTGTTTATTATTTGTCATTCTAAAGACTCGCACATTTATAGCATACATGGCTTTGAATGAGCTAAGAATATATAAAACAGTAACTATATGTTTATTAATACTGTCCAAAACAAATAAATAAAAGTACCTTAAAGCACTAAGGTTGGCAAATACAATTGTGTAGGGACAAAACTGTATTGTATAATGTTTGTACATGTTTTAAAGGAAACCAGAGGCAGCTGAGCTGCAGACGCTTTGACAGAACCCATCTGAGTTTTCAGTACGTCACAACATTTCTAAGTGGGGGCCTTATAGGGAACACTGGCTGGAACCCCTATTTTACAGAGACCTGGACCACTGCCTGTCTTCTGCCGCGGGAAACTCAAAGCTCCCGTGTGACCTGAGGAGCCGCGGCTATCGCGGTGAGCAGCATGGCCCCCCTCGGCGAGCATGCCCAGTGCCGCTGGGAGACCCACGGTCACACAGGAGCCAGGGAGTCACACTCAGGTGGAATACTGCAATCAGAGTATCTTCTATGTGATTAGCCAAGTCTTAGACTCTTCTGGTGATCGATAATATGTAGACAAAATTAGGAGAATATTCACAAAAAGGTGCCACATGCAAAACTGCAAACAGATGACACAGCATTTGCTCTATTCCCTTTTGATAAATGCAGGTAATGCTCTTCAGACCAAAAAAAAAAAAATCTGAAAGTTATATGAATAACATTAAAAATTCAAGGGAATTTTTTTAAAACGTAGTGATGTTAAAGTGAGTAAAGATGGAAATGTAGAGCTAACCAGACAATGAAATGGTGAAAGTGAAAGACTAAATCTGCCATCACAAAGTCGTCTTTGGACGGGGATGGACACGGCGGGAGAAGCTGACACCAGCGGTACAGTGGGCTTGCTGGGCAAGTTTCCCTGCCTCTGTGTGCCTCACTGACCCGCCCTCCACACCAGTTCACACTCACCAGTGGGCGTCGGCAGACAGCAGGCTCCGTGTGTGAACTGACCTGAGGAGGAGGGGGTCCGGGAGGTCACCTGGTTTCACCCGTACCTGATGCCCACCCTGCATCCCTGCACAGGGTGGTCTTGCCTGTGCTCTCCAGGCCCGAGTCTGTTACCTGTTGCCTGGTGGCATTTCTAAGGGAGCCCAAAGAATAACATTTAGAATTTCAGACACAGGAACTTCCTAAGGGTTCACAAATCTTTAGGATCAACATCATGAATATGTGCCACATGTATTTCTTTTACAGCCTTTTAAATAACATGTAAACATAATGATAAAAAAACAATTGATAAAACATAAACTAAGAAAAAAACTCTGCTCTGTGCAGATGACTCATCATCTTAGAATAGATGACCAAACATAATTTTCTATGAAATTCCTAAGTCTTATGGCCCATTAATCCCTTTCAAAATCTCATTTCAGGAGACAGTTCAACGTTCTCAACAGCCATCTTACATAATAGACGAGTAGAGGGTAGTAACAATTATTGCAAACCTAAAGACACTTTCATCAGACATTCAAACATGATTGCATTATCTTCTCGAAGGCCAAAAAAATTGAGAAACCCACCAGAGACCTACTTGTAAAATATTTAGGTGTCCACTGTCTCTATGCAAAATTCCCCATTGTTGACTGACAGGCATCAGACATACCACATGAGCGGTCCTGCGCTCTGGGGCCAGGGCTAGAGACAGCTGGCCTCACCACCTCCCCAGACACCTTGTTCCCTAAGGGACAGTGGTGACCCCACCGTGGGTGGCTTTGCAGATGCTGTCTTCTGACACATCTTACAGCCTTTCCTTCAACTGCTGGTTCCACCTGTGTAGGCACTGGCAGGCTGATGCATAGATGCACTTGCCCTGCCCACGTGAGACAGCAAGCTGCTTTTCCCAAAACTTCCCTTGAACAGTTCACATTTAGAGGTCTGCCCAGGATCCAATCATTTAAACTACTGTTTACTATTTTCCATGGGGATTTTTAAAAAGTAGGTTGTAAATCAATGTTCAAGTTGGAATTACTCAGTAGAAAAATAAGGTGAGCAGCTGCCTAAGTGTGCATTTTAAAAAGTTTCAGCATTTCAGATGCACCTGGCTTGGTTCATACAGGTAACTACGGATATCCGTGTGGTGACGGCTGAAGGCTACTTGAAGGGGCAGTTGTTACTATCCACGGCAGTGAGCCCGACAATACCTGCTATGGATTCCAACGCAAAAAAACACATGCTCCATAGACTCTTGAGTGAAATATTTTAAAAACACAAAAGTAAAAACCAATCCTTCAGGTCTTCTTGAAGAATTCATGTATAGACTAGAGGGCACCCACGTTTATTACGGAACAGCTAATGAGAGGAGACCGTGTGTTCATGTTTCAACTTTTCCGTAAGTCCCTTCAGGAGGCCTGTAATGCTTGGGGAAAGCCTTCAGCTGCAGGGAATTAAACGCATATTTGCGACTTCCAACATTCTTCATTGTATTTTCTCTTCGACAACCCTCACTAGGGAAAAAAACAAGCACAAGAAATGATAGCAGTAAAAAAGGAAAAAAGAAAAGACTTAAACTCAGATGAAATGATTATTTTCATAGCATTAAAAAAAAGTTGATTAGTTTAAATGGGTGCCGGACTCATTTACAACAGTACACGCAAGATGGCGGGTTTCTGAACAAGGTAGTTAAGAAGCAGAGAGATGGACATGGCCTGTCTGGGATGCAAGGTTGCCCTTCTGAAAGCATCACGTATCCAAGTGGAGGATGGCTTTTTTTTTTTAAGGTAATGGTTTCATGTATTTCACATCAGGTTTATCTGAGAAGTCGATCCTAACTAGTTCAAAGGGTCTGTCAGAAAATTCAGTGGGAACAGTGCTACTCTTGCTGAGAGACTTTATAAATAGCTGCATTTTCTCTGTGGGCAAAGACTGTTAACAGTCTCAAATTCAAATGCTGATTTTCCTTCCTTTAACGTGTAGCAAAACCATCTGGCTCAGAAGGTGGCTCTCACATGCTGCCACCACCTAGGAGGTGCATCCTGGGCACACAGCCATGCTGTGGGCCTGGGCAGTGGCTGTACAGCTCCCGGTGCTGGAGTGTCCTGAAGAAGTGACCCCACCAAGGTCACCTCTTTGAAGAGCTCCACTGAGCCCCTGCGGGGGCCCTTCCCTAGAGAATCTGCCACCAGTCTTTCCTGCTGCACTGATCACAGGTTGTCATGGCAACCCAGTGGGCAAAGCAGATGCTTCGACAGGCCTCATGTCCCCATTGGGACCTCAGGGGAGCTCTCGGGGGGATGTTCTGGTCAACAGCAGACCCAAAGGCAAAGGTGAGTCCAAACAGGAATGACTTCCTGTAGCACAGGAGGAGGAGTTGATAGTTTTATATTATCCTAAGACTAACAGTTAAATCAACTAGTTATCAAATTTAGTACAAAATCCCCTTATGAGATGCAAAATTTGCAGTTACCAAGAAACTGATTTTTTAAAAAAGTATTTCAAGTTGTATGAAGACCATTATGTCATGCATTTAAAAAAATATCAGTGGCGATTGCTCAAGCCTTTTAAGGTGAAAATGACAATCTCATTATCAAGAACATGTAAAATAATTTTGGTAAGACAGCAATTTTATTCAAAAGATAAATGCAGGTAGTTTAGAAAAATATCCACCTGTTTGTTACAAAGTAATTTAGTAGCTCAGATAAGCTTTGTCACAGAGCCTCCAAGCCTTCAGCCAGGTGTGTCTCATCTGTGCTGAGTGCCAGGGCCGTATGAGCAGGGAGCCCCCAGAGGAAGCAAAGATTATGTTGGTTTAACATCCAGTAATCAGATAAAAATATTCTATTGGAAGCAGAAGCTACAGAGGTGGTTCTTTAATCTTTGGAAACTCATCCGACTATTTCAGATATGGCTTCTCCATTTACAAAGAAATGTACACACTTTTTGGAAACCACCTATCACTGATAAACGTCAGACTGCTTTGAGGAACAAAGAATAATTTGTGAACTTCAACATTACCTTTTATTTACATGTTAAAGAGGCTAATTACTGGTTTAGCTGGCTGAATACACTTGAAATTACAGGCAAGATACACTTTAATTTGTAAGTCGTGTTTACTTTCCTGTTTGAATTTTGTGTGAATTTACAAAATCTGACTGATGAGGCTTATGCACACCAGCTCTATCACCCAGTATGCAGACAAGCTCGGCCAGGCGCCTGGCACTCAGGTGTGGAGGGGTGGCTCTGTGCAGTGGGAGCTGGCACTTCCGGCCCACCTCATCCTAAGGTAGAACCACTTAAAACCCATCACAATGGCTGCATAATTTTTAGGAATCCATAGTGCACGCTGAGAAGGTCTTGGATGGACTTTTAGAAAGACGGCTTTAATTATTTCAAAGCTTCATGATTTTTTAAGTATATTGACAAATTATTTTAAGAACATCTACTTTTCAAATAAAAAATTAGTATTGAAACCTCACATGGCAACTCATTTTAATGATGGCTCTGGTTTTTCTTTTCTGGAGGGCATCTTCCCCATTAGAATTGAGAATGTATCTGGACACGTGAGTGTCCTGGCGATCCTCAACACCTAGAGTCGCCTATGCTGAAGCCGTCTTGGAGCCAGAGTTAAGCTTAGAGTCAACCCAAACCATCAACAAGCGGGCCAGTGACCCCTTTCCTGAGCATATCTCCCCATCTTATATTATCCTGCCTGTTCCTCACTAAAGCAGAGATTTCACATATATATTTAGCCTAATGTCACAAAGCCTTCGTGACATTAAAAAACTCAGCCCCAAGGCACACTGGGCTTCCATCCTGACGTTCTAAACCACCACCACCACCCAGAGCCTCTGCTGATCTTGTGGTTCCTCTCTCCATCCAGCCTCATGACTGCAGAGTGAGAATGGACTGCCTTCTGACTGGCCCCTGAAGAGAAAGACCACGAATCTTAGCCTCTGGCCTTCCCTCTGTTTCTCTCTTATCTTAGCAGCCAAGTCTACAGCGGGCAGGAAAGCCTGGCAGGCAACACTCCATCCAGGGGCAGGCCATGGTGTCCATGAGGATCCTATGGGGGCCTTTAGGCCCCTGGCCGCAGCCCCCTTGGATAGGCAGTGGGCCCCACCTGGGAGGAGGAAGGCAGGCCACGTGTGGTCAGAAGGGCCCCCCTCATCCACACACGGCCTCTGCTGGCCTGGAGGTGAGCAGAGTGTCACTCCAGGGGCAGGGCTGGGAGCCAGGCACGTGACTGCAGGCGCCGCCTGCCCTCTTCCCAGTAAAGCAACAAAGTGGTCTCAGAGCGCGCCCCCTCCATGTGGAGGGGACAAGCGGTGGACACAGCTCTCTCCCGGGGTCACAGGCTGGCAGGACCTCGGCTGTGCCCAGGGCCATGCTGCTACAGTTCACCAGAGTGACCCTGTCCTGAAGGAGGGTGGGAGCTGTCGCGGGGCCGCTGCCGCATTCACTCTGGGACAGGCAGGGTGGAAGAGGGGCCTCTCGCCCCCGCGTGCGAGGAGGGCACCCTGTCACCCTAGAATGTAAAGCCTGTGTCTGCCGTCTGTTGTCCACTGCTTCTCCAATCACACCTGCCTCTGCTGTTCCCAGAACCCAGACTCAGATCTGAGGCCAAACCAGAGAAACCTCAGAGTAAGTCCTAGAAGTCTGGGGGAGGCAATGGAGAGGCCAGATTTTCTGGTGGACGGGTTATGTGTATGCCTATGGAAAGCTTCTGGAAAAGCCAGCTTCTCTGAATTCCCTCCAGTGTTTCTAGGGTGGTGAAGAGAAACCCACTTCCATAGAATGCAGTGTAGGGGGAAGCTGGCTGGAGGCCGAAACAGAAGCACAACATAACCTGAGCTGGAAAGCTGAGAAGCCACAGCCTATTTCTCACACGGGCTCGGTGGGGTTTCCCTCTCAGCCCCCTACTGCCTTCAGAGGTGTCTGGCCACCTTTTTCCACATGGGAAAGTTAAGGTTACACATTCTAGACACCACCATGTTAAAGAGTGATGAAGTCCTAACCAGGCCAGTGGTTAGGACTCAGCACTTTCACTCATGAGGCCCAGGTGTGATCCCTGTTCAGGGAACTAAGGTTCTGCAAGCCTCATGGTGCATCCCCCGTGCAAAATTTAAGAGTAATAAGAACAGAAACCAAAGTAGCCTTTTCTCTCACACCTCTATCTGGCACAACTGCCCAAAAGTTAGGTCTCATGTTTTGGTAAATTTTGATGTTGTTGTTATTAACCATGTTTGATTTGTAAGAGAGAAAAGATATCAGGACTTGAAACTGAAATTAAAAATACTAAAAATGAAGTTTTTTTTTTAATGAAAATAGCTACTTTAGGAAAAATAAATATAGCCAACTTTTAAATGAAAACTGCTACTTCAGGAAAAATAAATATATCTAACTTTAAAAGCCTTTTGTTACGATATGCATTAATTCCCAGAACAGTTCAGTGACCATTAAAGATGTAAAAGAGTAATTCTAAAGCCACGTGCAACATGTTATCTTTATGTGCCTGTATGTGCCTGATTTGATACAGTGAGCTACTGTTCTCACAGCTTTGGGTCATCCCAACTTGAAAGGAAGAGCATAAAAAGGAATGTGATGATTCTGCAAACTGTTTGCTACTGAAATTCTAGGGACCACGCTTTGAAATGAAAGCAGAAAGTACATGTCCTATTGAATAGGTATATCTAGATGAGCCAGTGAGAAAGCATCGATCCTTTTCATTTCTCTTCAGAAGGAACGGAAAGGTTAGCAGTACATTTAAAGAATAGTATCAAATATACAAATTCTCTTTTGACAGAATGCCTCTCTCTAGGAAACAGGGCACACGAGATATACAGGTAAAAGAGTTTTACATCAGAAGGTAAGAGGTTTGATACAAGTAATTTCACGCCAGCTAAACAAAGCAGTAACAGGGCTCTGCAAGAACATGTTACAAGCGCTGAAAACTACAGAATTGAAACGGACACGTCCTCCTGGTGAAATAATCTGGCAGGTGTTTACAGTTCAGAACAACAGAATGTCCAACTGTAAGGCATGAAATACTTCTTGGCGGGCCATGCTCTGACACATCCCTCCCGTCCTGTTAGGTACACGGTGGCTGGACAAGTACTGGCACTTTTGTTTTCTTGTGACTTACTAATTTTTCATCAAGATGCTCATTTGCAACGCAATTTGGCCACCAGGTACGCTATGCTCAGAAAGAGCCACACAATCAGTAAATTGGGGCTCAGAGCAAGTAAAGGGATGGAACAGAGGAGGCTGGGGTCTAGTCTTAAGTCTCGGACGGGCACCAGGCCGCTCAAGTTCTTCTGCGTGACTACCTCCCGAGTTCCAATGCTGTGAAAAGGAAGAGGGTTGGGAGAAAGGAAAAAGGGAAAATAAAGGAAAAAGAGACACATGCAATGGATTTTTTTTTTTCCCCAAAAGTATGGGGAAATAAAAAGAGGAGAACCGAAAAATAAGATTAAAAAAAAATGGAATGAAGCCACAATAAAAAGAAAAGATGATATGCAGAAACGGGTGTGAAAGGGATACCAAAACAAAACGAGCACAGTTACAAGAAAAAAGAGAGAAAGAGAAGTGAAAATAAGAAAAAAATACCATAATCTACTGAAAACACACACGTGTAGGCTGACTAGATGGTTTTCCATGTTCGCTCCCGGGGCTGCCAAGCACACGCCATGCTGCCCGGCCATGCTTGCACATGCGGCTGGACATGGACTCCAGAAAGCAGGCTGAACATGAAGAACCATTGGGGTGTTTGACCTTCTCACAGATGCCTGAATGGCAGGATGCAACTGATTCCGCCACGGCTGCCTCCTGATGAAGCACCCAGATGACACCCACTTCCCTCAGGTTGCCCTGGAGGCAGAGCCCACAAGGGACCCGCTGTGGCTTTCAGGCTGAGCAGCGGCAGAGCGCCTTGTTCTACCAGACACCATCTACCAAGAGCCCAGCTCACTGGAAACTTGGTGGGTCCCCCTTTGGAGCTACAGAAGCAGAGCTCGGAGGGGAGGTTCCTGAAGGAGCCCGGATGCCACGTGACTGTGGACACTTCAGGCTGTGAGCACTGGTGGTCACGTCCCCAGCCAGGGCAGTCTCAGGGGTCACTGGGCTACCTAGAAAGGCCGATTCTGGACTCCAGCCCCTGCGCTGGGGACAGCGGGGCACCACTAGTGAGCTGGAATTGGCTCCACCGGCAACAGCCAAGCAGGCACATCTCTTCCGAGCTCCCCAGGGTCGCTCGGCAGCCTGAAACAGGCCCCAGTGAGAGTGTTTACGCTGTAGAAATGGGAAGACCACACAGGTCACTTTAGGGGTAGTTGGTTTTGTTTTGGGAGAGAGCCGGTTATCGAACACTTAGCACAGCACTGGCCACTGCTCACCCTGGGCCTCCAGGACACGGACAGCCTGGGTGTCCTCTAGCCCAGCTCCACCCACCGCCCCCCCCACCCCCCGCTGCATGCTCTGCTCTTCCATCACGTAAGACGCAAGCGGGAAAGCACGGGGACCACCGAGGGGCACAGACACAGCTCCTGCCGCCTCCTTAGGGTGCCGGGCTGACCCCAGGTCCTGGCCATGCCACAGCCAGAAACACCAGCTATGGGCCCGCCACCTTGGACCTGCAGCCTGTGAAGAGACATGTCTCCCGACATGGGTAACCCAGAAAACAGGAGGAGGGGTCACCGTGACATGGAAACAGAGGCACGTGGCCTAAGCCTACAGGTCAGGCAGACGGGGTGGTGGCGAGCACGGCACCTGGGCCAGAGCCGTGAGGACCCCAGGGGCGGCAGAGGTGAGCTGTCTTCACCAACTTCTTAAACAAGTGTTAAGGTAACACACGCTGACCATGAAGATTTTATAAAATTTAGAAAAGCACAAAGAAGAAACAGGATGTTCATAACTGGAGGCAGGCGGGGGTTTCCAAGAAGCAGAGGCAGGCCACGCAGTGAGGCCTGCCCCTGGGAGGAGGACCCTCCCCTCGGAGCCTCAGGGTCCCTACCCTAACGCAGGGGGACGGCCGGCACCCCAGGCCCGGGCGATCAGACAGGGCCAGGGGTGACAGCGCGGAGGGCGGGCGGCTGCCTGGTCTGGGAGCGCTGTGAGTCTGCGAACGGCCCTACAGAGGTGTCAGCAGGGCAGACGTGAGTAGGGCAACCAGGGTGTTCGCTGCACCCCTGTCCAGAGTGCTGACACTGCACGTTATCAACAGTTCAACGACAGCAAGGTGGATAAATGACAGTGTGCTGCAAATGTAAGACTTCCAGTGAAAGTCAACGTCGCTCACTCGTGTCCAACTCTTTGTGACCCCATGGACAATACAGTCCAGGGAATTCTCCAGGCCGGCACACTGGAGTGGGTAGCCTGTCCCTTCTCCAGCGGATCTTCCTGACCCAGGAATCGAACCCGGGTCTCCTGCATTGCAAGCGGATTCTTTACAGACTGAGATATGAGGGAAGCCCCGGTAAGACCTCCATTTATTAACCCTCCAACATGCTCACAAGACAGTCAAGTGAGAAGGGCAGGCTTCTCCGCCAGGGCGGAATCACACCTGCAGCTGCACGTGTGTATGCGTGCATTCTCCGTGCTACGCAGGGACTGGCGAGGTAGCCAGTGTGCGGATCAACCTCGCTCACAGCCATGTGTATGTACGTAACTGGCTCTAGGCTATGTGTCAAGACGTTATTAGCACTGTTCCTCGTAACAGCAAGCACGCGGAGAGCTGCTCTGTAGGGTGCGGGGCGGGTATGAAACCACGGGAGTAGGGGCTCGTTTGTATTCTCCAGTTTTCCCTCAAGGACTACCACTCGCCCACGTGATGGAAGCTGTGAGAGTGCTCAGCGTGTCAGAAGCTGCCCCAGGCCATCTGTGCTGGGCGGGCAGTGCCACACAGCCCCTCGGCGGGCTGCCCACGTGCCCCCTGGCCTCCTGAGGCCCCTGTGCTCAGAGGCTGTCAGGATCAACTACTGTTTCCTCAAACATGTTCAAGAAACCAGCCTGCGTGGAGGCCTGGATGGAGTGGCATCAACTGTACTCCCGCCTCAGGCCTGGTCTCTGATGGACCAGACGCTCCGACAGTGACAGCTGAGCCCCTCCGTCTTTCTCGCTTCCTTGCTGCATCTCGGGGGCCTGCGTCTCACCGGAGTCATCCTTCCGACCAGCTCGCAGCTGACGGCACTGGGGACACCAAGGCAGGGGGCAAGAACTTCCTAAACGCGCGTCGGTAAGCGGCCCTGAGGTCACGGGGTGTGGGGGGCTCGGAAAGACCGAACAGGACAAAATGGTTGCCTTTTTACTAAATGCTCCTGTCAGGAGGCAGGCGCTCAGACCTCGCTCTTGCACATGACTGTGAGAAGGTCAAACGGCAGAGACACAGAAAGGATAAGAGAGTCGAACGCTCTGAAGAGTCTGGTGAGAGGACAAATGGGACGGAACACTCAGCAGAAGTGACTGGGAAACGAGCCTGGAACAGCATTGGCGGCTGCATGGAAGAAGACCGGAAAGCAGGTTTCTTATCCTTTCTTTAGGCATGTGAGGCGAGGGGCTCCCAGCAGGGCTGGGAACAAGGCATCGCTGACAGCGGACAGTCTTATCTTAGTCCCTGGGGTTCCCTCTGCAAATGAGCCTGCGGCCTCGGAGGCAGAACACAATTAAGGCTGGGGACGGCGGGCGGCTGCCAGGAAAGGCTCACTGGACGCTGGCTCAGGAAAGCAAACCCAGCCCCCGGCCGGGAGAAGAGGGGCCCTGCAGTCTGCAGACACCGCATCCTGTGACGGGGACAGCAGGGGCCTGGGGGACGCTCAGGACAGGGGGTGGCTGGGGACACTGGGCACCAGGCGGTGGCCACGCGGCCGCCTCGGAACATCCGCTTCCCTCCCGGAGTTCCGCTCCCTGACTGGAAGAACACTGTCCAGGTGGGACCGTGCCAGGGGTTTGACTTTGCAGACCTGGGGCAGTTTTCCAAAGTCAAGCCAGAGCACGGCGGCGGCGCGGCTGGGACTCACCTGCGCATGCACTCCAGGGCCTGCGTGAACACCTGCGGGGCCATGCCGTGCTCGTGCTGCAGGATCAGGCACTGCTCCAGCGTCACCGACATCGCCGTGCGGTCCTTGGCACTCTTGCAGCTGGTGAACCGGACCCCGTTGAGGCGGCGGCAGACCTGCCGACAGGAGAGCAGGGGCAGCTTGGAGCAAAACGAGGGCGCCCCTCACCTGGGGAGGCGGTGTGTGGCGACCTCTCCACACCCAGGCCCAGCCTCGGCTCCAAGGAGCTGGTCTCAAGACAGGCCACGGCCCGGGTGGCCCTGGGCTGGGGGTCTCCCCATAGAAGGCAGCTTCCTCCCAGAAGCCCTGCCGTCCATGCAGCCACCTGACCAGCTGCCCCCTTCCCAACTCTGCTGGGACTGGCCCTTTGCTGCTGACCCCTGACTCTCAGCGGTCAGCACAGCTCCCAGGATACCCAGCCCCACCAGGTTTCCAGGCCTTTCTGGAAGTCAGAGCACAGACCGCTAGTCTCTACGCGCCTCCTCATCCGCACAGGTGGGGACAGCACAGCAGACCCGCTTCCCTGCGGCCACCTTCTGCCCACAGACTCCCCCAGCAAGATGGAGGGCCTGCGCAGGCTGAGGCTGCAGCCCCTCCGGAGCAGGGGGCACCTCTGCTCCCTGTGGGAAGAGTGCCTAGAAGCACAAGCTCTGCCACCAGGCACAACCCCAGACACACAGCTCCAGGTCCAGAAAGCCCTAGAACAAAAGACTGTCGGGTAAGTTTGTGGCGGCCATACTTGGCAACATGCCCAGATCTGAGAGCATGTCAAACTACTTATAATTTTTATTTATCCCATTTTGTATAAATATTCATAGTTTGCTAAGTCACTTCAGTCTTGTCCAACTCTTTTCAACCCCATGGTCTGTAGCCCACCAGGCTCCTCTGTCCATGGGGTTTTCCACGCAAGAATACTGGAGTGGGCTGCCATGACCTCCTCAGGGGGATCTTCCCGACCCAGAGATCAAACCCACATCTCTTACAGCTCCTGCATTGGCAGGCAGGTTCTCACTAGTGCCGGCTGGAAAACTCCCTAATTCATACTTTGCAATAAGGCAACGTTTGTTCAGCAGGTTGATTCCAGACCCCAGACTGCTAATGAATGTGAAACCATCCACGTGCACATCACACCCAGATGACCCTGTCACACGCCTGTGCACACACTGTACACTATACACCCATCACCTTTCTGAAGCACGGAGCCCGATGAATTCTAAAATATCTGGCCACAGGAGCCTCAGATAAACACCTCCAGGCCTGTACAAGAGGCTGCACTGTGAGAACAAGATGAGCGTCTCGTGAGAGGCCACTCCTCTACCAGAAGCCACGTGCAGCGGGACCCAGGGTGTGCTGCTCTCAGAAAGACACCAGCGGTGCTGCGGGGACACGGCACCACGGCAGATGGCACCACGCCTGCTTCTCAGGCCAGGAGGCCTCAGGCGAGACCATGCAGCTACTAGCAGAGGTGCCACTGGCAGAGGGCAGAGTGCAGGCCCACAACACGCCTCAGTCCAGTCCAGTCCAGTCGCTCAGTCGTGTCCAACTCTGCGACCCCATGAACCGCAGCACACCAGGCCTCCCTGTCCATCACCGACTCCCGGAGTTCACCCAAACTCACGTCCATCGAGTCAGTGATGCCATCCAGCCATCTCATCCTCTGTCGTCCCCTTCTCCTCCTGCCCCCAATCCCTCCCAGCATCAGAGTCTTTTCAAATGAGTCAGCTCTTCACATCAGGTGGCCAAAGTACTGGAGTTTCAGCTTCAACATCAGTCCTTCCAATGAACACCCAGGACTGATCTCCTTTAGGATGGACTGGTTGGATCTCCTTGCAGTCCAAGGGACTCTCAAGAGTCTTCTCCAACACCACAGTTCAAAAACATCAATTCTTATGTACTCTGCTTTCTTTATATTCCAAACTCTCACATCCATACATGACCACTGGAAAAACCATAGCCTTGACTAGATAGATCTTTGTTGGCAAAGTAATGTCTCTGCTTTTTAATATGCTGTCTAGGTTGGTCATAACTTTCCTTCCAAGGAGTAAGCATCTTTTAATTTCATGGCTGCAATCACCATCTGCAGTGATTTTGGAGCCCCAAAAAATAATGTCAGCCACTGTTTCCACTGTTTCCCCATCTATTTGCCATGAAGTGATGGGACTGGATGCTATGATCTTAGTTTTCTGTGTAGAGAAGGACAAAACAGAAAAGACCCAAGCAAGTTTGGCCAAAACCATCAGGAGGAAGATGGCTGTCTTATGAGAGCAGACAAAAAATTAAAAAAAAAAAAAAAGACTCTAAGACTGAGCAGCCCCTGAGTTATGGAAACAGTGAATTAACCCAAATTCATAAAAATCGTAACTAATGAAGCGAGGTTGAACATGGACAAGATCACTGAATCCCACAGGCTGGAGAGCTCACGACTGAAACGTGGGGCACAAGCCAGAACTACAGACAGGTCAAACAGGATTACATCCCCAGGTGGGGGCTGAGCACCACAGGTCCTGGAGGGCGGCCAGAGTGGCCAGAGGCGCAGGTGCATCCTTGCCTGCGTCTGGCTGCAGGCTCCAGTCCTGGCTAGGCTAACAGCCAGTGTGGGGTGCTGGAGGGTCTCCCCATGCATGAAATGAGGGGGTTCAGTTCAGTTGCGTCCGACTCTGCGACCCCATTGGACTACAGCATGTCAGGCTCCCCTGTCCATCACCAACTCCAAAAGCATACTCAAACTCACATCTATAGAGTCAGTGATGCCATCCAACCATCTCATCCTCCGTCATCCCCTTCTCCTGTCTTCAATCAGGGTCTTTTAAAATGAGTCAGTTCTTCGTATCAGGTGGCCAAAGTACTGGAGTTTCAGCTTCAGCATCAGTCCTTCCAGTGAATATTCAGGACTGGTTTCCTTTAGGATGGACTGGTTGGATCTCCTTGCAGTCCAGGAACTCTCAAGAGTCTTCTCCAACACCACAGTTCAAAAGCATCAATTCTTTGGCGCTCAGCTTTCTTTATAGTCCAACTCTCACATCCATACATGACCACTGGAAAAACCATAGCCTTGACTAGACAGATCTTTGTTGGCAAAGTAATGTCTCTGCTTTTTAATATGCTGTCTAGGTTGGTCATAGCTTTTCTTCCAAGGAGCAAGCATCTTTTAATTTCATGGCTGCAGTTACCATCTGCAGTGATTTTGGAGCCCCCAAAAATAAAGTCTCTCACTGTTTCCATTGTTTCCCCATTTATCTGCCATGAAGTGATGGGACCAGATGCCATGACGTTAGTTTTCTGAATGTTGAGCTTTAAGCCAACTTTTTCACTCTCCTCTTTCACCTTCATCAAGAGGCTTTTTAGTTCCTCTTCACTTTCTGCCATAAAGGTGGTGTCATGTGCATATCTGAGGTTATTGATATTTCTCCTGGCAATCTTGATTCCAGCTTGTGCTTCTTCCAACCCAGCGTTTCTTATGATGTACTCTGCATAGAAGTTAAATAAGCAGGGTGACAATATACAGCCTTGATGTACTTCTTTCCTGATTTGGAAACAGCCTGTTGTTCCATGTCCAGTTCTAACTGTTGCTTCTTGACCTGCATACAGATTTCTCATGAGGGGGTTAGGCCTAATAATGTTTCCACTCTGTGCATGAGAACCAGTGTGGCCGCCCCAGGGGACACATCCCCTTGTCAAGGGTGAGTGAATGATGAGCTCTGAAATGGCCCTGGTACCCAGGGCTCAGACAGGGACTTGGAGCTCCACAAACAAATTCCTGAGAAAACATCTGACATATAAGGACTTCCCTTCAGGAGAAATGAGGAGATTGGAGCGGCAGTGTACCGGAAACACTGTTGAAAGAGAGGACACGGGTCCAGGCGGCCTCGCTGTGAACCTGTTTAAAGCCGCAGTGAGCCATGAAGTTAAGCACGTAGGGACTGTGCAGGCTATTGCCGGGGACGACCTGCTCATAAGCCTGGTTACCACACGCCCGGGGGAAGACTCTGAGTCATGCTCATCAGCCCTCAGGCAGCCCCAACGTAAGCAGTTCACGGCAACTCTCAGCATCTCCTGGGGCCGGGGCACACGTCCAGGGATTCTCCCGTGTTCTTGGGGAGAAATCTGTCCTCACTCCTGGTTGAGACTTTAATTTGTTGCTGCTGTTTTATTATTACTATTGTGAACACCTCCCCCCACCACAGCGTGTACCTCGGCGGCTTGCCACAGAATGTCGACGTTCTTGTTCTTCCTGGCGTGCACGTTCTGACCCAGGAACCGCAGCAGCTCTGGCAGGCATGTCTGGCTCCGGGATCGAGGTAGACCTGGAAGAGGGAAGGGGTCGTGGAGCTGGGCCGCCCCAGGGGACAAAAGACAGCGGGTGAAATCTGCTGTGAGTGAAAAAAAAAAACTTACAGTCCTCAGGCAGAACTTCCTTAAACTGCTCGAAGTAGGAATTTAACCGCACCAAGCTCTCCACGTTGATAACTTCTTGTAAAGATGTGTCGCCGAACCTTTGGAGTCACAAGGGGACACCATGAGTTTGCCAGCGTGACTTGCTTCTAGGACCAGGTGACCACATCACAGGCAACAGCGCCGATTCTCTCGGTCCTTACGTGTCTAAGCTTACGGTCATCTGTCCATGTTGGTGACAAGTCCAACATGTTTTGTCAGCACGAGGGATAACCTGGGACAGACATGCCTCAGAGGCAGCCAGGCCCTCAGGCAGCCCTGCCCTGGCCCCTGCTCCGCGAGGTGCTCCCATCCCCGAGGTGCCCAGAGCAGGACAGCAGCGGGGCTGTGGCTGGGGAGTCACGACAGTCCTGTCCTCGAGTCTGCCACTGAGGGACCATTCCCGACCGGCTGTTTCTGCTGGACAGTCCACCCTTCTCCACGCAGGCACCAGGCCCGCAGGGAGTGGGGAGGAAAGCCACCCATGAGGGAGCCGTGGGTGCTGTCAGACACGCAGCTCTGCAGTCCCAGGCCTGGACGCCCATCCCCTCCAGTACTTCCTGCCCAGGGACCTCCGTGCACATCTGCCTTGTCCCAGTCCTGGGTCATCTCATCCCGTGGGTCCACCACGGCCCGCCCACCCAGATGCCCACGATGGCCTTTCCTCCAGGCCCCGGCTCCCTTGGGGTCACCCTGGGACACGAGGGGGCTGTGCTGGTTTAGACCCTGCTCCCACCTCCCCCTGTGCATGCTATGTCCTCCCACCTGGCTTGGCCTCAACCCTTTGCAGAAACACCTCTTCTAGAAACAACTATCACTTCAGGAACAGTAACTGCAGACGCCAGCACGTTATCTCCTCCCTGCCAGGGGCCCCAACGCTGCCCACTCTTCCTGAGGTGGACGCCTCAGCGCTGCCCACACCTGCCAGGTCTCTGCTTCCTGGGCCGGTGTGCCCTCTGCCCCCAGCAGACCCTCCTTCTGGCTCCGGAATACCAGCCACTTGCCACCCACAGGGAGGCCTGGCTCTCGTACCCACCCTGCTGTGGACCACGTCTCAGCTCCCTTCGGGTCCTCCTGTCTGCACTGTCCTGGCCTGACCCAGCCTCTGGCCCGGACTCTTCTGAACAACCTCGTCACATCGGACCTCATGTCTTTCCAGCACATGGCCAGCAGGTAATCTCCTTCAAATGTGATCTGGCTCCTGACCTGTCCCACTAAAAGGTGTCTGACCGTGGAGGGAGGACCCCTTACCTGGGGGTCAGTGGACACTGACCACTGGGCTCAAGAGGCCCAAGAGGAATTATCGTCCTGGAGACCAGGCGTTCTTATCAGTAGGTGCTTTATGATAGCTCTTAATTCTAAACCATACCTATCGCAGGCATGTAATGATGGAACAGGAAGGTGTTCATGGATCAGTAGGTCAGCAGCAGCTACACACACAACCTCCCCCGCCATCACAGACGCACACGTGCCTGCACGCACGGGCACGCGCAACGCCTCCCCGCCAGGTGACCCTGAAGGAATTTTCAAGGCACAGGATTTAGGATCAAGGCGTGGCTCTCACCCCACCTGCCTTTGCTCAGGCTTCTTGGCCTGGGACTCCAGGTCTCTCCTCCACCTCCTTATATGAACAACTCCTACTTACTCTCCAACACCCACAAGTGCCTGGAAGCACTTCCAGGACGCGCTCTCATACCTCACAAGCGCCACCACTCCCTGCTACCAGCCCACCTCTAGCGGTCACAGACCACGTCTGGTTCATCTTTGTGTCCCAGCACCACCAAAGACAGGCCCAGGGTGAACGTGAAGACAGGGTGACAGGTCCACAGAGCCCTGAAGAGGACTGAGTACACGCTCTCTGCCAGCTCGAGCGCCCACGCCTGCACCCGGCCCGCACCTCTCGGCCAGCGTCTGCTGCTCGTTGATGCCCACGTTGAAGAGCACGGGCTGCACCCGCAGCAGCATCCCGCTCTGGATCTCCCGGGGCAGCGCATCAAACAGGGGGCCCGGCAGCGGGATCCGCACATTAAAGCCGTCCCTGCAACAGAGAGGAAGAGGGGCTGGGCCTGTGGCCGGGAGGCAGGAGGCGGGTGAGCAAGGAGAGGAAGGGCGGGCCAGGCTCGGTGACCTCCGAGCGGCTGGGCACCAGCCAGCCCGGGGCTGTGAAATGAGTGTCGCAGGCTGTGAGCAGCTGAGTGATACAGAAGAAAGCAAAAATGAAGAGCGTGTCACGTGTGATGAACACAAATGAAAATACTGCGCTGGTTCTGAGAATCAGAAAACTCTGCCTACCGATTTCCTGTGATGACGGGCAGCATGTCAGTGGACGCGTTAGAAGTGGCCTGAGTGACTTTGAAGGTCACGTTCCTCAAGTCCATGATCCCAAGGCTCATGTCCTCCAGCATGGCCAGCTCCTCCCCTGGAGGCCAGAAAGGGAGGGGGCTGTCAGGCAGAGGGGCCCTGCACTCAGGCCAGCCACGCAAGGCAGGCGACGGGCTCAGGGCGCTGAGACGCGGCGGGAGGGTAGGGGAGCTGGAGGAGGTTTCCTGAGTGCCTTCCAACTTCTCCGTGAGCACACCCCACTATGCGAGTCCCATGGCCACATTACGAAGGGCAGCTGGCACAACTCTGTATTCTTGGCCCTCTCCTGGTGAAGGAAGCAGGGACAGGGACGCCTATGTGGGGAACTTCAGGAACAAAAGCCATCTCTTTGGATGTTTTAATCTTTCCACATTCTTTAGATTTTCTATCTAAAGGATTTCTTTAGGTATTTCTTCAATGTCTTACAACTCCAAAGATAAACAGATACATTAATAAAAAAATTTACCTACTTTTACCACCTAAGAAGAAATAAACAGAAAATGAAGGTAAGGAGAAGAAATGCCTTTATAAGACAATTTGGAAATATCAGAATTTTTAAAGTGTTCCTATCTGTTGACCCACCAACTTTCCTTCCAAATGATTTAGTGGGTGCAAAAATGGGCCAAAAGTACACAAAAATATGCAAAGATGTTTTAACAGGAACAATTCTCAAACAGCCCAAGTGTTCCACAGGAAGCTATTCTTTAAAAATTGTCATCTATCCTCAACTAGAAAAACCTTCAAGATGTGTAACAAAGGCACCACAGGGGGCTGTGTGTGTGTGTGTGTGTGTGTGTGTGTGTGTGTGGTGTGTGTGTGTGGGGGGTGTGTGTGTGGGGGGGGTGTGTGTGTGTGTGTGGGGGGGGGGGGGGGGGGGCTGTGTGTGTGTGTGTGTGTGTGTGTGTGGTGTGTGTGTGTGGGGGGGTGTGTGTGTGTGTGTGTGTGTGTGTGTGTGTGTGTGTGTGTGGTGTGTGTGTGTGTGGTGTGTGTGTGTGGGGGGTGTGTGTGTGGGGGGGGTGTGTGTGTGTGTGTGTGGTGTGTGTGTGTGGGGGGGGGGCTGTGTGTGTGTGTGTGTGTGTGGTGTGTGTGTGTGGGGGGGGTGTGTGTGTGTGTGTACAACTATACAGGGCTGTTTTTAGTTCTCTGTTATACACTTGGGAGCTTTTTGGATACACTTTACTCAGCACGCACTACCCGCGCTTCAGAAAGCCACTGAGGGGCCAGGAGGGGCCCCACAGCAGGCCCCCGCCCCGGCTCACCGTAGGTGCTAAGCAGGCTCTCGAACTGCGCCAGCAGCCCGATGGTGTAGAGCTGCCGCAGGAAGCCGTCGTCGTGCAGGCAGTTCCTCAGCTTGATGATGAAGCCGCAGATGAGCGCCGTCAGCTGCGGGGACAAGACACCGCCTCGCCTCGCTCCTGGCCCAGCCGCGTCCTGCGCCCGCACCGCTCTGCCCGCAGCAGCCCCACGCCCTTGGGGCCTGGGGCCAGGAACGCGGAGGCCATGGGGGACAAAGGCTGCAGTGAAGGCGCTCCAGGCTTGCTGCTTCTAGAGGTCAGTCTAGTTTTGATTCAGCTCCTGACCCGACCTTGGGGTTACTCCTGGGCCAGAACCTTCTGGAAGCCCAGAACAATTTCCCCTAGATGCGGGAAAAGCCCTCTATGCCCACAGATCCAGTCCAGTGCTGAATGGAAACTGGGGTGCTCATGACGAGGCGCACAAGCAGAGAACAGGGCCCTCAAGAGTTTCCTGGGCAAGGGCTCTGGTCACACCCTGCCCTCGCAGGCATCCCAGGCCCCAAGGGGGACAGGAAGCACACAAACCCGCCCAGCTGCTGCCACTGTTCCCGCTACTGACTACATCACTGGCATCTGTAAACTAGGGTGCTCATTTAAGCTCTGCCTCCTCTGCAGGGAAATCACCAGAACAGAGTGGTGCCTGAGCAGGTGTAACACCTGCTGTTTTACAAACAGGTTGTGCGTCTTCTTTGCAGGGAGAAACAAAGGTGACCCCATGCCTGTGCGACCCCAGGCCCCTTGGGGCAGGTTTGGGGGAGCAGGGGCGGCGGCCCCTGAGCACCCATGAGCCTCCAGCTCCCCCTCCCCCGCCCTCCACACCCACATCCGGGCCGCAGGCCGCACGGGCAAAGCCACACGCAGGAGAGCACGGCCCTGCTGGCTTCCTCCAGGGTGCAAGAGGGCCAGGCCGGCAGGCCAGGCCCAGGTCTGGGCTCGCTCGTGGCACGTACCGTCTGGCAGAAGACCACGTCGCGGCGGTACTGCAGGCTCAGGAAGCTGGCGATGGTGGGCGCGCTGTCCTGCATGAGCAGGAAGACCATCGCTTTCTTGGCCTTGTCGCTCATCATGGCCACGCAGTCGGTGAGGGTCGTCAGCAGCGGGTACAGGGCCTCGCTCCACTCACCTGGCACGAGGGAGGGGCGCCTGAGAAGGCAGCGTGCGGGAGGCCCCAGCCCAGCCCTGCCGCCCTGTCCAGTCCGCCCCACTCCAGGAGGCCCGCAGCTGGCGCCCAGTGCAGCCTGTCTCTGCCCTTCTAGCCTGAGGCGTCTCCAGGGGGCCTGCCCGCCCACTCTCCCGACCCGCTGGGGACTCTGCACCAAACACTCCTGACTGTCCCCTCCCTGGACGATGGCAGAAAGGCTCCAAGAGCGCGTGGCGTCTGCTGAGGCCGGTCCCTCTCAGGGCCCCCGGGAGACCTGTCACCTGGCTTCTCTTGACCCAGGCAGCAGGGCAGGGAGCCCTGTGCTTCTGGAGCAAGGGCAGCCACCCGCACTGAGCCTCTGCTCAGCGGGCTCAGGCCCTCGGCCCGTGTCTGGGGACAGAGCCTTCCCCAAGGCAGCCCACATTCTCAGCCCCTGTGTCCCTGCCCCGATCCTCACCTTCCTGTCATCTATTCCTAGCGTACTGGGGTTTTTTTTCTTTTTCTTTTTTTGGAATATCAGGAAACTTTGACCCTGTACCAAAACAATTTTTAAAAAATAGATGCTCGGGGAAAATGAACAGAGTGAAAGGTATTTTTGGCCTTGGCTCTTTTTGTCTTTTCTATCTAGAAGACGTTCAACAGATAGGTGCTGGCTCATTACTGCTGGGGAAGCCCCCCCAGCATCCAGCGTGCGGCCCAGGCAGGGCGCCCTCCTGGGAAGGGGTGTGGGTCACTGGGTGCCCATGGCCATCATCCTACTCGGGACAGGCCTCATGAGCAGGGCAGCTACCAGGATGGTCAACTTTGTCTCAGATAAACAGCATCTAAACAAGAGAAAAGGGGGCACAGCTCTGCCCTGTGTGTGCATCACACTCTGTTGAGAAACAAATTTAGAGAAACGCCTAAAACCTACAAAAGGACTTCCCTGTATGGTCGACACAGATTTGCAAGTCTACACAGCAACTCAGAATTTGGAAACGATCTAAGTGTGCACGAGTCTACACAGCAGTTCAGAATTTGGAAACGATCTAAGTGTGCACGCAAGGCACACTGCACATGCGTGAGGATTTCCATCTGTCACGGAAACAGGCGGCTGAAATGCAGCAAGTCTACAGCAGGAAGGCCTCAGGAAGGAGACCACAGTGACGAGGAGCCCTGGATGGAGGAGTGGGAAGCGTGAGTCCCGGGCCCGGCTGCTGCCGAGCGGTGGTGGGGACGCTGGGGCAGGCCCCCACCACTGAGCCACGGGGCCTTCGCACCAAAATGGGACGGCTGCAGTAAATGACACCCACGTCTCTTCCTTCCTCTAAAATTCTCCAAGGCCATGCTTTTGTTTCTTTGAATAACTCTGTTGAATCCAGGTCAAGTATACTCAACCACTATCAAAAAAGGCCAATTTTAGCATTAAGTTTTAACAGTCAAGTCCTGTGGGGAGAGGCAGGTAGGCATTCAGACCATCCTTCACCTAAGAAGTAAATGCTCTGAGAGCAAATGCTGCCAACTTTGCTTGACTTTTCCACTTAATGTGAATATATATGTGTAATATGCAAATTTACGATCATTTTAACCTGAAAATGAGCAGAATATATAAGTGGTCTTATTTGACTGAACAAGCTGTCTGCATATAATTTTTTTACTTTGCCTTACTTATGTTTAAACAAAATTCATATAAGAATGGCTCAGTTTTGCTACATTAGAGGGGAAAAAACACTGGAAAAAACTGTAGTGTTGGAAGAATGGTTTAAAAAAAATAGAAAGCACTCAGAATTTGTCAAAGAGAAGAGGCGTAGCCCTGAACAGGAGACGAGCCTGACATCGCCCAGAGACAGGCTCAGCGTGTCTGGGTGGCTCCAGGGCTCGTGCAGAGTGTCGACCAGCCCTTAGTGAATACTTGTGAGACCTCACTTTTACCTGTTTTCTCATCTAATCCACAAAGAAGGGGTGACTAATACGGGTAAGGAAACAGCCTCACAGAGGCTGAGTCTTTTCCCAGACACACAGAAAAGAACTGCCGTCTGTCTACACGTCTGACTGTGTAAGTGCGCAGCGGCTGGGGACAAGACTGTGGGTCAACATGAAGACAGAGCAAAATTTAAAACTTCTAAACAAAATGAACTTCAGGGGCAATAATGAGATTTCCTCTGGAATTAACCAGATTTAAGGAATTAACCTGAATTAAGTATCTGGGATGTTAGGGCTGGTGAAGGGGTTTACTCGGCCTCCTTCATCGAGAAAGCCTGGCCATGAAAAAAAACCAGCAGTGACGAAGCAGCACCCTCTGTGGGACAAGCTCCTGTCTCCCTGCTCACCCGCAACACCCACTGAGGGGCCAGCCCAGGACCACGCGGCTTCAGACAGCTGTGCTTTTGTGTGTTCTCATTAACAGGGGCCGGAAGGGAGGAAGTAGGGAGATACGAGGATGTGCGTGTTCTAACTCGGACTCAACACAGCTCTGTGAGGAAAGCTGAGGGAACTCTTGGCAGGGAACCATCTGCGTTCATCTGACGTCAACTGTGGGCAGGCCACCTGAGTGTCAGGGAGGTGGTGGAGCTGACAGGAGACGAGGAGAGCGTACAAGCCAGGCTGTTTGCTGCCTGGGAAGCACAGGACCGCCCGTCAGCTCCGCAAACTGCAGGATGTGCAGAGCTGAGGGAGCCCGAGCTGCTCCAGGGCCACCACCACCTCCCCTGGTCTTAATTTCTGGGGACCGTCACTGCCACAGAGCCTGGGGAGACAGCGCAGTGTGAGGCACCAACCTGCCATGCAGGTGAGCTCAGCGGGGCTGCGAGTCTGGGGACCGGCTGGGGAGGGGGCGCCGAGGTAACTGCCCAAGCAGCTGCCAGGCCTTGGAGAGCCCAGGGGACTGGTGCTGAGACCTGCTCATGGCCAGACTAAACTTGGGGCAGGGCAGGGGGAGAGAAACAGGGGCTGAAGCAGGCTGGTGGGCCTGTTACAAGGTGCCCGATCGGACTGCCCGCTGAGGCACCAACAGCACCCGGGGCGCTGGGGGAACGGCCGTGAGCAGAGCTGAGTACCCGGTGCCCTGGGAGTGAGAGGGTGCTCTGAGCGCACGGGAACAGGGTGGTGAAGCTCATGGTCCTGGCTAGCTGCGCTTGGGTAGGCAGCATGTGTCTCGCCCTGTGCGCCTGCGCAGTCAGGGGCAGGGAAGCAAAACAAAACAAACATCGTATCTGGGGGTCTCATGCTCGCTCTGGGAGAACCACAAGCCACGTTCAGGAAACGCAATATGAACTAGAGCAGGGGTCGGCACGTTTTCTCTCTAAAGCACTACACTCCGTGTTTCAGGCTCTAAAGGCCCTGGGGTCTCTGTTGCCACTGCTGAATTCTGGAATTGCCCCCGGGCAGCCACGGAACTGTGTGAACGAACAGGTGTGACTCACTTCAGGACAATGGTATCTAGGTGAACGGGATTCCCTCAGAGCTGTGGCTGGCCGACCCCTGAACTAGAGTCATAAACACCGATTCCTCCATGCAGATGAAGCAGAAAGGACTCCATTTCTAGCACTAACTCCACCTGAGGCCCCAGCAGGGTCTGACGGGAAGTCTGAGGCCGCAGCCAGACTCAGAACAGAGGATGCTGCGAGATGCGAGGTCACAGCACCTGGGCAGCTACGCCTCATCTGCCTCCCTGCCTTCATGGGATGCTTGCAGAATCGGGTGGAATCACAGGAAGAATCATTTATAAACATGAACTTGTCTTAACCAGGCCCCCGACTCCAGGACCCCCAGAGACGGAGACACAAGCCGTCTGAACGGCTGCAGGATGCCACAGTGCCCAGCCCGCCTGGCCCCTCGGCATACCCAAGGGCAGCTGCTAGATCCCGCACAAGGAAGAAACCCCTCGAGGATCCTCCCAACTCTGGGAGCACACGGTAATCTGACAGTGGAGCTACACACACGACCTGGATATTAAAAAGAGGTCTGCGGAGCCTTGAACGGAAACCACGTACCTGGGCTGGACTCTTCAGGAGGGGGGCTGCAATCTGCACAGAAATGGAGGTGACATGGATGATTAAGGCACGCACACAGTTCAAACACCAACAACTCAACGCTTAGAGCAACTGCGGCAGCAGCTGGCAGTAAGCTGGCTCAACTGAGCGGAGAAGAGGCTAGGGGCCTGCCCGCCTCTTCCCGAGGGGTCCCATGGAGGTGGTGGGGCCGCTGGGAGCGCACCGCCCAACACACCAGCGTCAGCACTCATGTTGCTGACACTTCAACATGACACGCTCTTCCGGAAGAGCAGGTTAACGTGTCACAGTGCGATAACGCCCCCACGTCCATCGCATGGCATGTGCCGGAGCCCATGCTGACCCACGACATCTGGAAGCAGACGTGCAGTGAGAGACACTGACCAGTAAATAAGCGTCCAGTTCAGAGCCCACTGCCCTGATGGGCCGCGGAGCCTGGGCTAGAGGTCAACTGCTGAGATCCAAAAGGTTGGGGTCCGGTCAGAAAACCCATATACCAAACACGTCCACGCCAATCTTTACCACGTAAGCCAAATACAAAACCTTTATGATTGAGGGAGGGCTACTACTGGAACGCCCCCTTGGGTCCCTTAAAGATACCGTTTAACTTGATTTCACCCTCACTGAGTAGCATCGGGAAGTACTCACTTGAATTTCACTTTTCCCTTAAAAACTCTAAAATTTTCCTGGTTAACTGTGTGTGCCACTTATTAAGAAACAAGTTTGAAAGGGATTGTTTGGGGGTAAAAGCTTATTTTACGTCTGAACTTTTGGTTTCCAACAATGTTTTCAGATCCTTAAATAGGCAGTTTCAGATCCCCAAGAACAGACAGAGCCAGCTGGATGGAGACTTGACACCCTGGACTTTGCAGGAGGGCGGTGGCCAGGATCTTCCCTCTAATTGTATTTGGCCATGACTTCTTAAACTGGCCAGCAGGACAGAAAACAGACCAACGTTCAAGACCTGTGTGTGGTGAAGACTTCAGTGTCATCACCAGAGCTCAAACCTCCCGAGGCCATCTGCTTCCTAAGGAGGAAAGCCACCATGGGGTCTGTGACACAGAACATCTATCTGGTTAAAACCTGAAGTGCCTCAGACCTGGGAAGAATACCAACTCCTGCCTCCCCAGAACCTCTGAGATCCCGAATCTCCATGAGGAGAAGGGTCTAGAGGCCTGCTTCCATGATCCGCACTGATCCCAAGCAGCTGGGCTGGGACTACGCCTAAGAAGAGGTCAGGGGCTAAACCTGCTGGGCAAATTCATCTTCAGTAACAGGGAGAGGGAGGGATCTCCTCTGGTGGCCTTAGGGCACTGAGTCCCTTGAGATTTGTTGACCACAGTGGACTGCTCCACACACAGGCAGCATGTAATCTCAAGGGCACACGACCTGGGGTGTGACCCGTGGACCTCAGGTTAACAGAAAGCAGGTCCGAGGTTGGAATAACTCTCTGGGGACGAGGAGAGCAGGAGTGTGTGTGCATGGAATGTCGTGGAAGTCAGCAGATCCTGGCAGGTTGGGGGGCAGGGGTGAAGATGGGTCACTTGGGGAGACAACCAGGAGGAACAGGCCCATGAGCCCCTGTGGCTCCTGCCAGTGGGGACTGGCCAGTGGGTCCTGCTGAGCCCTGGCCCCAGGGGAACCCCGCCCACCAGGCAAGGTCGAGGCAGGGCAACTTCCTGATGAAAGATGAAAACCAAGGACCCAGCACGGGGTGGAGAACTGAATGAAAAGGGATAATAAAGTCTTTCCAAGAAGCAGGAGTTGTTGTTCACAGGTAATAAATAAACGTGTGAACCCAACCTGCTCGTTAGGCCGAAAGGACCACCCTGGGAACTTGGAAGGGCATCAGGAAGCATGACAGAGCCCAGCTCTGGCCCCTGAGGACAAGAGACAGAGTAAGACAAACGTCTCAGTCTGGTTCCCCTGATCCGCCGCTGCACACGGGGGTCTGAATGGCTTCCTGGCTATGCTTAGGATCACGGGCGGGTACTTTGGAGGCACATGGTTTCATATGTTTCTCTGAATGCTGATCAGCAGAGTCAGACTCTCAGACACTTCCTACTCCTGTGAGCACAACAGAGCTGATCTGTCGGGCACACACAGGTACCAGCCACGCCCTAGATATCATAAATAAATGCTCATTTAAATCACTTCAAAACTGCACTAAAATGTGTGTTTGAACATTACGAGATGTGCCTAGAAAAAGAGGACATTTAATAAGTTATGAGCATAACAGTATACCTCATTAAACAAACTACCTCCTGCATTTTTTTAAAACTCCTATCAATAACTTTTATCTCCAGAAATATGTTTAAATTGCAAGCAGGACAATATTAAAGAGACATGAGCAATGAACTTTCAAAAGATTGTTAAAAGCAACACAATTTACGGTAAAAAATGAGAACACGAACGACGACAAAACAGCTCCATGAACTAAACACAGGTCTGGGGAACTGAAAGTCAAACCCTCAGAGATGGAGTGTGGAGGACGCAGACACTGTGGAGACACACGCTCGTGAGAGGAGCGGCCTGGGGACAGACTGCAGGAGGGCTGGTGCGGAGGGCATCTGACACACCAAGCCACTCCAACAGGAGCCTGACTGTCTTGAAGGAACGCTGCCCAGTGTGGAAACAAGTCCTGCTGCAGGAGGCCCGTCAGCGCCTCGCCTCTACCGCGTGATGCTCCCAAAGGGGAGCGAGCAGGCGGCAGCGGCCGGTCTCAGCTGCCTGGCCCACGGCCCCACCAGCTCTTAGGAAAGGCCGGAGCTTTAGGGACCAAGCACCTCCGTATTCAGAAAGCACGGTACCCCCAGCTTTAGGAGCCAGCAGAATGGAGTGCCTGGTTAGGCTCCGTCTCCACAGACGGTGGGCTCTTTATGCAGCAGGCTGCTCCAGGCCACTGTCCTGCCATCCACGGAGAGACCCACCTGGAGGTGGCGCTGAACAGATAAACCCCGCTGGGCCCCCAGGTGTGGCAGAGGGGCGCACCCCGAGTTACCAGCACCGGCCAGGGCAGCAGGCTGCAGCTGTAAAAGGGCTCCCAGCCCACGACCACCAGCCTCTACAGACAAGTGCTGGCCTGCCAACAGCTTGCTCTTCCCTGCATGCTACGCCTGCTCCTTCACCCCTGATGCAACAGGCAATCTCACCAGAAAGGTGTCTACCATTCCGCCTCCTTCAGGTTCCCAGGTGGGTGGACAAACCACAGATGCTTAGGAACCCGACCCTCCAGACACAGCAGGGGGACCTGGGAGGGCTGAGGGCCAACAAGCCATGAAGACGCGGAGAGCCCCCGGCCCCCACCTGCTGCTCCGGGCACTGTGACACCCCCTTCTACTGAGAGGCCTCCCTGCAGTCTGCGTGGGGTCATGGAGTTAGAGACACATGGACAGACAGACAGTATGCGTGGGACCCGGGCTGCATACGCACGTGTGGGTGTGGTCGGGTGAGGGCAGCATGCAGCGGAGGGGCATGGCGAGGAGGGGGCATCGCAGAGGACGTCCTCCGGTCGGATCCAGTAGGCCTGGCTGCCCTGGTTACCTTTCCGGCTGGAGCCGCTGCCGGCGCCCAGGAGGCCATCTTCGCAGCCCTCGCCCTGCAGGCGCTCGCGCTGCAGCAGCTTGTCCACCCGCTGGATGATGCACTCCAGGCTCTTGTCCACATTCAGCCACACCTTCTCCTTCCAGAGCAAGGGCACGGGGTCAGTGCCTCGGGTGGGACAGAACACAAGCCAGACACCCCCCGACTTGGACCCCCACCTGGGCCCCATGCTCCCTAAAGCCCTCAATTTAGAAACAGCGAGATAATTCACAGCTCCTTATCACAGGTGCATTTGCTTTTCCAAAGACAAATCAATGTCCTGTTTTGTGAAGAGTCTGCCGGTTACTATCCCAGAGGCCAGGGCAGGCAGAAGAGACAGTCTCATCCCCTCCTCCGTCCACTGCAGACCTCACATGACCGTCACAGGAGACCAAGGTCTTCTGAGGGGGAGCTGCTGATGACTTGGGTTGGGGAGGGGGTGGCTCCAGAAACACAGGCAGAATTCAGGACACTGGGGTGGGGCTGCAGGAGCCCAGTGCCTCTGAAGAGCACACCCAACAAGCGACAGAGTTGGCTTTGTGATGTGTCACTACGAGAGGGACAGACCTGATCTTGGAGCCCACCTTTCGGGAAAGCATGATATGTCAGAGCACAGCTCCCAAGTCCTCAGTCTCTCAGTTCCAGGAAGATGCAGCCTGGCAGGGCCGATGGCCAGAGAGAGAGCAAGGCCTTGCGTTTTCAAGGCCAGCTCAGCTCGGGGGGTGGGGTGGGGGGAGTGCGGACTCACCCACTCCTCCTCGTGCCAATCCACCTGCAGAGAAGACCGGCTGTTCCTGCCCGACCACCGAGCCATGAGGGTATCCTGGTCGTTCCGCAGCATCACCTGCTCCTCCTCGGTCGAGGTGGGCGAGGCCTTGGAGGCGATGTAGTCAGGCCGGGCGGCATTCAGCCCGTGGATGGAGGTGGCCAGCAGCTTGCAGTCACACACAGTGACCAGCTGCCGGGTCTGCAGGGACACATGCACGCCCAGCCTCTGAGCACCCAACCCGTGCTGAGCAGGCCTTACCAAGGGGCGGAGGAAGCGTCCCAGCTTCAACAAGCCCCCCGGCACTCGCTGCAAAGTCAAGGGCATGGAGCCGTCACCGAGGATCCTGAGCCCCGGGCTCTGTCACTATCTTGCCCCCGCTCCAGCGCTATGGCCACAGGCCAGTCCCAGACCTCCGTTCCAGGCCATGTGGGAAACAGACCTGAAGGCAGACAGACCTTCGAGGTCATCCCAACGTCCCCACTCGTGTGGACAGCTCCCGGCACATGTGAGGTGTCCAGGGGTTTTCAGACACCCGAGGGACCCACCCCACCTGCAGCAGGGGAGTCCCTCCTACCTTGTCTGCCAAGATGGCAAGTGTTCTTTCCAGGCCAGTGGCAGACCTGTCCTTGGCCGCCCTCGAGAGCCGCTCGGCGTAGTAACTCACTTGGGTTTTGAGGGTGTTGATCTGGGCGATGATCTCCTTAGCCCTGATGATGTCCTGTGGTATGTAGATGATAGACTGGCAGCTGGATGACGTGCTAGGAAGGATTGGAACAGATTCAAAAGGGTTCTCCCAAGTTGACAAGGCTGGAGACACCCTCCCAACCCCAGCCCGCACCCAACGCAAGGTGAAGCGTCCTGTTCCTCAGGGGTGTTTTCCTAGGCTAGTCTAGTTGTTGACGGGCAAGAGTAAATTTCAGGAGATCCATCCTGTCTATATGGTAGAGGCTTGAAATGTTAAAATACAATTAAGTCTTTTATCTACATTCCCACGTATCTGTATCTCTACTGTGTTTATACACATGTGTACAGATACTGAGCCTGGTAGTCATCTGAACATCCACCCTCTTTCACCTAAGAACCTCTTCGTTCAGTTTCTAAGTGTTACCTAAATGGAGACTTGGGGTCTGCTGATACTGGAAGAGGTCACGTCACAGTACAAGGAGACTTCAGTGGGGGCTGGACTTTGCCAAAAGATTCCTGGTTTCTCATTTGGCCAATGAGGACTTCAAACTTCCTATGCATAGACGTACATCCTCCTTCGTGTGTTTACCTCAGCAAGTCCCCAGAAAACTGGGCTTCTGTCCTTTCTCTCCTGCTCTGGGACTCCCTTACTTAAAAAATCCTGTCCCAAGGGGTGAAAGGGGTGTGGAGAACGCGCCGAACCGGAGGCAAGGCCCTCAGTGACTTAGGAAACCGGTCCTCCCATCTCTTGCCAGGCGATGTGTGTGCCTCTTGGGATGCAACGCCAGAGACACAGCTCAGCCACTGCCCGGCACAAACACCAGCCTCTGGGGAACCAGCTCCATCTGGGGACCTTCTAGATGGGGACATAAACTGAATGTCTCTTCGCTAAAATGCCAAATCAACCCTATATTACAAACTTATTTTTCAGACCACCTGAGGAAGCGAGGGAAGCAGGGGGAAAACATACAAGGCACCCATCTTTCACAGAATGAGGGGCCTTGACTGACACCCTCAAAGAACTGCCCTTTGACTCTGGGGGAGGAGAGAGAAGGTGGAGGACCACACCCTCCTTCGTTGCCCCAGGAGAAGAGGGTCATGTGATCAGGGATGAGCCCTTTCCTTACTGGGCTCTTTCCAGGCTAACCCAAAGCCGGGTCACCAAGAAACGGCCCTGCCCTGCCCCCTGACAGACTACGGGGTCAGCATGCACACACGAAAACCACAGCACCCCAGAACAAACAACACCCCGAGCCCAGACATCACAGTGAGAAATGATGGAGGTGTCAGAAGCCCATGCAGCAGGCCGCAGTCAGGCCCGCACAGCATGAGGCGTGCACGCTGCTCTCCAAGCTGCAATCACTCTGCCCAATGAATAGCTGCCACTCAGCGGAGTCGAGTCTTAGGGCGGGAGTTTTCAAATCTCTTCTTCCCAGGCCCCAGCCAAGAGAACACACATAACATGAGGTGCACGTTCGTGTGTGTGTGTGGAATGGTGTGTCCATTTCAGCAAATACGAAGCCTCCAGCCAGCCGGAGAGGAATCACCTCCCCACTCCCCATGAGTCCTCACACCCAGGTCTTATCAGTAACTGGGGCTCACAGAGGGGCCACATGGCAGGAGTGAGAAAGGACACACCTCAAACAGTGGCTGTTCATGGACAACTGTGAACAGCAGTCGTGTGAGCACGAAGACTAAAAATGGGGCAGCTGCAGAGCCTCGGCTGGGGGACAGGGCCATGTCCCCGTGGCACCCTGGCCCTCCCGGCCAGGGCCCTGAGCTGCTCCAGCTCCATGACGGTAGCGGTTCCAAGGGCAGCGGGAGCCTCACGAGTCCTGGTGCAGAACCCCTGTCCTGGACCGGGGCCGCACTCCGTGTGAGTCTGGGGAGGCCTGGAGCAGCACCCGGGGACCCCAGTCAGCAGGCACCAGGATTCCATTCTTTGGTGGAGAAGTCATCTGATTATATTAACCCCTGGTTTGCCGTCCAGGAGTAAAACTGACCCTAGTAATTTGTTTTGCAAATCTCCATTAACCATTAAATATAAAAATGTACGCAGGGGACTTCCCTGCTGGTCTACGGTTAAGACACTGTGCTTCCATGGCAGGGGCAGGGATTCAGTGCCTGCTCAGGGAACTAAGACCCTATGTGCCATGAAGCATGGCCAAAGGAAAAAAAAGTAAGCTGGTTTCATTCCTGCGAGAGGTGAAGGGGAAATAAAAACAGAAGAGCCTTAGATGGCAGTAAAAGAAGCCAGGAAGGGACTCCCAAACACACCACGGTACTGGCTTGAAGCCTCAGCACCTGAGACCTGCCTGGCCTAGGTGCCTCCTCGTCATGGAGAGAGAGCTGGGTCTTTGCTCCGAGTGATGCAGCCAGACTGGGAGGGTTTGAAACAGCAGACTGGAGACGGGCTATTCATTATCACAGAACATTGCAGTTGGAAGGGAGTTCCATCTACGAGACTACAACTAGGAGCCTGCGGGGGCGTGGCGGGGGCAGCACCTCACAGAGGAGGGGACAGGCTTTCTCTGCACGAGAGCAAGACCCAAACGCACACTCTCCACAGACAGAGAACTCACCAACACTCCTCAAAACTGCTAAAGAGAAGAACCAAGACGAAATATTAGCAGTTTGTTAGCAAACGGCAAATGCAAAACAAAAAAACGTAAAAACCAAGTTCTCTTTCATCAAAATTCTGGAGATAACTTGAGGAAGCCCCGACTACAGGGAGGATTCAGCTTAGGAGCCCAAGGTGCTCCCTGGTCGAAGCAGCGTCTGCGCGTGTGCTTGAGCCCCAGGGAGAAGCCCATGTGGTGGGCTACACCTGGGCTGAGGAGAGCTCCCCTGGTGCAAACCATTCCTGCAGGCGGTTTTATGCCATTAGTAGGAAAATACATAAACATGTACATTATATATTTGAAAAATACTACAAAAAGCCTTTGGGGAATAAGAGTCCTGAAGTTCACATGCAGAATAACTGGTACCAACACCCCGACCTTCCTGGGACAGGGCCAGCCCCTTGACTGGCTTTCTCCTCCAGGGCCCCACGCCAGCTCGAGTCGCACGCTCACACCTCCACACGGCCCATGCAGTGCAGCGACACACATGCGGCTGGCCGTGCAGAGCGGCGGTGGCACAGGAAGCTGTCTTTGCCCTAATTCCCAGGGGACCACCAGGCTGGTGAATCCTCGGGTGGGTCTGGTGGCCTGGTTTGAGGAGCCCTTGGTGGGGCCAGATCCAGGTCAAGGGGGCTGCAGGAAGGTGGGCAGGATCCCAGAGATGCTGCCCAGTCTGAGGCCTACCTCCCACCCTCTGAACCCTGAGTCCCCGGGTGCTCTCTGCCCGCCTGCTCACGCCTCAGCCCACTGCACCTGTCCTTTCTCCCCGGCCCCTGCAGTCCAAGGTCAACCTGCTCAAGCCCTGTCCTGACACCCACCCAGACACAGAGCCAGGCTCTGGCCTGAGGCTGCGGCCAGCACTGTGTGTGTGCACTCAGTCACCAGGCCGCCACGACTGCTCCACAGGACCTCCTGAGGATCGTGGGCCTTGGTGTTGGGGCCCCTCAACTCCACATTCTGCACCAGCTGCTCTGCTGCAGCCCCAGCTTCTTCTTTCTCTGCGATGCCACCTTCTTCTCCTGGCCCTTCCAGGATCACTGCCCAGTCCTGCCTCCCCATCTTCTCCAGAACCTCGCTCCACCAGTATCCTCCACCATCTCCCCTCGTTTGCCATCCTCTCTCCTACCAGCCTGAGACAAGCTTGTCTTGGTCCCACTCCTCCTCCACCTCTAGGTCCGAGGAGCCCACGGCATCACCTGCACGTATCCCATCTACTTCCTACACCCGAGCCCTCCAGTCAAGGTTAAGTCTAGCCAGGCGATGTTCGGGAAGATCACCAATGCCTCCCGGTGTCGGACACGACAGGTCAGCTTATGCTCTCTCCCTGTCGCCCCTGCCCTGCAGCAGCCCCTGCACCCTCTCTCCAGCAGGCTCCCAGCACTGCTGTCGCCCTACCTGCTCAACCTGTCAGCTCTAGTCACCAGCTCGCCCTGCCCGCAGAGCTCCTCCCCGAGGCCCCGCCCCTTATCACGTGCCCCGCCCACCTCGCTGTTTCCCCGCTCTGATTGGTCACTCCCTGCAGCCCCTGGAGCCTCTCTGACCCTGGGAACACTGACCACCAATGTCCTCCAGGAAAGGAAACCGTCTTTCCCAGACCTCACACCCTGTGACCTTCGACCAAGGTTTCTAAAGGGCAGCGGAGCCCGCCAAGTCCGCCAGGGCCGGGGGAACCATTCTCCGGGCGGATTTTTCAATCGCCTGTTTTGCAGGGACAGGCCCTCGGGCACTCGTCACCGCCCAGCTTGGACGTGCACAAAGAGCGGCACAGGCGCCTCAGGCAGCTCCCCCACCCTGCAAAAGCAGCTCGGACGCTGGACGTTTCTGCGGTCCCCTTGCGACTTTTTTTCTTTTTTAAATCCAGGAAGCCCGAGACACCAGAACAAGGAGGACAGATACCCTCTGAGAACTTACTGTTTCTTGGTCTCTTCAAACTTGTGCAGCTTTTTGCGGAGCCCTCCCGACTTGAAGCCCTGGCAGTGTGCTGCTGGCGCCCCAATGGTGACGATGTCATAGTTCTGATCTGAATGACAGAAAGCTCTCCTCTGTTACTCTGGCTCAGGCCTGCGGACAAAGCTGGCTACGGGGATATGCACGAAGCTCTGGGGTCCCCCGCCAGCCCGGCTCCAAGCAGCCTATGGCAACACTAGCCCCACCATCCAGGGTGCCCGAGGGCCTCTGGAGCCCAGCACCCTCATCTTGGTTCAGAGGGGCCTGTGTGGGTCTCAGGGTGGGGCCACACAGCGACCCACGACACTCAGCCTGCACCCCTGCCTCAGAAGGATGACCCGTGGGCCGTTTTCTGCCCCAGACATGCAAGAGAAGCTGGAGGGAGGACAAACGAGAGGAAGGTGCTAGAGCTCCTCACAAAGGCCTTGGAGGTCCCTTTGCTGTGCTCTCAGCCCAACGCCACAGCAGACACATAGGACAGACGTGCGACAGCTCAGGGACCAAGGGCCAGTGGGGGAAAGAAGCGACATGATTCACGGGGCAGTTACCTGCTCCTCCATCATCCTGAACTCTCATCCTTTGTATGTGTAAGTTAGTGGGAACAAATTCTAGCTTTTTATCTGCTTTCAAACTGCTTGCTTTGAACGAGGGACCTAAGGATCAGAAGGGGAGAAGATAAAGATGGTCAGCCTGTATCCAGCGTGCAAGAAAGCCGCCCAGAGAAGGGACCCTGTGAGGACTCTGCCGTGGGTGAGCAGGCATGTGTCGGCAGAGGCCTCAGGGACTCCAAGCTGCTCACAAGCACGCTTCCTTCCCTGATGACAGGGGCTGTGAAATGCTGAGGGACAGCGGCTCCTGGCCAGAAGACTGGTCTGGGGTCCCAGGGGTGAGTGCAGGCCAGTGGAGCCACCCTTGGAAGCTGAGGAACGACACCAGGCCTGCCTACGCCAGCTCTCAGCCGAGAGGTCTGACTCAGGGATGGGACTGTGTGCAGCACGCTGTCAGCACCACTATAAAAAGCAGGTGGGCCCATGCCAGAAAGTGCGTGTTCCCACTGCAGAGCCTTCCAGCACCCAAGATCTAAGAAGCCGCGCAACAGCAGAGACACGTCTCCAATCTGGAAAGTGACGAGAAGGCCCACTCGCCACCCTAGGTCGCTCACGGTAAGCAGGCGCCACAGGGCACCTGGTTGGGCCCTGGAACACACATTCACACATCCTCACACACACCCTGGGTGGCTCAGGAGTTTGGACCGTGTTTCCTAACAAGATATTCACAATGTTACTTCTATAACTGGAATACTTAACTAAGTGAAGAATTACATGCCGAGAAAAGAAAGGAATTATAAATTACGGTGACAATGAGGAGAAATAAACATTTCATTTAGTGAAAAATGGCACGTTTATTTTGCCAGCACAGAAAATGAAGACTGGCCACCATCTGCTCCGCGCTTTGCCCAGGAAACCGTTCCCCAGCTCCTGATAGGGGTGCCCGCAGACCAGGAAACCGTTCCCCAGCTACTGATGGGGGTGCCCACGGACCAGCAAACCGTTCCCCAGCTCCTGATGGGGGTGCCCGCGGACCAGGAAACCGTTCCCCAGCTACTGATGGGGGTGCCCGCAGACCAGGAAACCGTTCCCCAGCTCCTGATGGGGGTGCCCGCGGACCAGCAACATCAGCTTCCTGGGAGCCCGTTAGAGATGCCAAACCCCAGATCTGCTGTTAACAAGATTCTCAGGGGACATAGATGCACAATGACATCTCATAAGCTCTGCTCCAGAAACACCCAGGTGTATAGGTTTCAGACTTGGCCAGGTAACAGGCAGCCAGCACCAGCAGGTCCCTATGTCCCTTTAGGAAAACACTGCCATTTCTCTTAGAAATACACTTAGATCTTTTCTTCAGACGCAAGCCAAACCCAGGGCACCGTCATCTTGCCATCATTCCTGTATCTGGCTTCTTCTCAGTCAAGTTCATGGACAGGTTTCTATGCTCTGTGTCAAAATCACATGAAGGGCTTATGACTTTCCTGAAAACCTGAAATTCTATTGTAAAAAGGGGAAGAAGGGAAGAATCTGGAGAATAAAGTAATAGAAAACCAAAGTCATTTCATTTGGAATCAAAAGGGAGTGAGTTTATCATCGTTTTCTAAATCTACCTGAACATGCTTTGAAAAGCAAGTGGCACCTTCTAATAAGAGGTGTCTGTATTTCATTTTCTCTTTTGAGCCTTAAAATGGAGAGCTTCACTCAGACAATTTGTATGTCAATATGTGTGTGTGTACACTCGTGTTTTTTTCTGACTCTGCAACCCCATGGACTGTAGCCCAGCAGGCTCCTCTGTCCATGGCATTTCCCAGGCAAGAATACAGGTTGCCATTTCCTTCTCCAGGGGATCCTCCTGACCCAGGGACCGAACCTGCGTCTCTTGCATCTCCTATACTGGCAGGCAGATTCTTTACCACAGGTGCCACCTGGGAAGCCCATATATCAGTATAAGGACCACCAAACAGTTAAACTAGGAAATCCAGAAAACCCTGCCTTGTTTGGTCTCAAGGCAAAAGGCCTACATCCTTTCGGGCACTGCGCTGACGCAGGACCAGGATGAAGCAGGAACATGAACCGACGGCCTGGGACCCTGTCTCTCCTCCATTTCATCCTGCAGTGGTTTGTTTTGGCAGAGGACACCGTGGACGGAACTTTCAATGCAATTCACACATTTGTCTTAATTAAGATCTGAAAACTCCATCTTTGAAAGAACCGACATCTACATGAGAATCTATTTTTAAACATCCATTAGAGCGTCTGTCAGTGGGCATATGTGAGCAACCCTGGATTCCAGGATTTTAGCTGGGAAATGAGAGTGGGCGCCCACCTTTGTACTGATGGAGGTCGGTCAGGTTCTCCTGGTAGGTGAGGATGATGGTCTGGTACTGTGTGACAATCTGGCGCCGGAGGCTCTCCCAGCATGGGGACAGCTCCCCCAGCTCCTCCAGTTCACATACTCTGCAAGCAAAACACACACGTCAGGCCATGGCGCCCACTCCCTCCTGGCAGAGGCTCAGGAGTCCTGAGCATCCGGGAGGCCAGATGGTCGTGGACGTGTCACTGACGCTCAGGGAAGGCCCTGTGGGTCTGAAGGGCCAGCAGCGGGGCAGCACGGCAGACGGCTCCACATGCGGCTGTAAGAAAGGTGGGCAACCGCTGACCGTGTGGAAACTGCACAGACAAGCTTTCCGTAGGAACCTAGTTCAGGGAAAACTCAGCGAAGGACTGGAGAGGGGAGTGGCTCTGCCGTGGCCCCTGTGACCATGCACGTTTCCAGGGGCCACAAGAGCTTGAGCTGCAGCCCACTGGAGTCTGACCCTCCCAGATCACAAGAGGACTAGAGCCTGAGGGCAACCCTCTCCCCTCTCCTCATCCCCACCAGGGTCTGTCACTGCCCCCTGGGTTCTGGGAAGCATGGGCCTTTCCGCCCTCCCAGAGCAGAGCTGCAGAACATAAAGCTGTCCAATGAGCCTGCAGCTGGGCTGCTCAGCAGTGGGGGTCCCACAGCTGCCAGGCCCTAGAGTCTCACTGGCATCCTTTCCAGGTCTGGGACAAGGACCCTGGGAAACCGGCAACTTCAGCCATGGCTCCCGTCACTGTCTGTATAAGTGATGAACTGTCCGGATGTGAAAGGTGTGAGGGTCAGGGGAGACGAGGACAAGAAAGGACGGACTTGGGACCTCCACAAAAATGAAAGCTGTTTAAGAACTGAAATATATGGGACTTCCCTGGTGGTCCAGTGGCTAAGAACCTGCGATTCTACTTCAGAGGCATGGGTTCAATCCCTGGCTGGGGAAGTAAGATCCTGCCTGCCACGCAGCATGGCCAAAGAGACAGAAATGATGTATAATCTCAGCTCGGCAGGAAATAATAGCTGCATAATCAGACTACTGAACACACACAATGGATTTTTTTAAAAGGATAACCATTTTAGGAAACTGGGAAGAAAGTATAAAAGACCTAAAGTCCTCATCATTTATGAGGACTTCCCTTTCCTACTCAGGAGTTAATCCCTGAAATTGATTGAGAGTGCTCTGTGCATATATACAGCAATACAGCAGAAAACACTGACGTGGCTGAAGTGGCTGTTTCTTGGGAAATAAACAAGCATCTCAGCATCTCAAGACTTGCATTTTTTGTAAAAAGCTTTTTGCACTCTTTCACTTTTTACACTATGCACTTTTTCCTCTGGGGGGCTAATTTTATAAATGTTTTTAGGAATCTACTAAATTATCTGAAGTTAAAAAGTCATACCATTTTATCATTATTAAATCAGCAAAAGGAATGCTGAAGCGGGGGGAACATGTGCTCGGTGCTGGCACAGCTGGCCTGTCAGGCAGGCGATCTTGTGACTTCCTCACACACAAACGGGGGACACAGTTGAGCAAACTGAGCCCAGGCTGAGGAGTAGGCAGGCGGCAGGGCTGGGTGTGCGACCAGGCCTGGCTGCGGTCCGTGCTCACCCGCCCGGTCTATGAGCTTTCCTGCGGGGAGGGGCGGCCGCCAGGAGCCCTGGGCCTCACCTGGCCGCGTCCTCCTCCAGCAGGAGCTTCACAAACTGCCGGGGCACGTGCAGGGACAGCACGCTCTCTGCCATCTGCTCCAGGATCCGCAGGTGGTTGCCCTCGGTGGTCGGGAAGCGGTACATGCGGCAGATGGCACCACCAAACACTGAGGCGGGAGAGAGACAGCTGCAGTGAGCAGGTGTGGGCCGCCGTGGCCCCCCCAGCCTACATGGTGCCCTCACCCCCAGGTCTCCTTGCTGTTTATCTCCAGGGAATCCGAACACTTAAACCCAAGCTCACCGAGTGACTGAGCCTCAGTGCTCCTGCCCCGAGACATGCAGTCCTGTCATCCCAGACCATGCCCCTGGCTTGGAGGTGCTAGGACTGGGTAGGGAGGCCACTGGTCATCGAGTCATCAAGACAGGGCAAAAGGAAGGAGAAGCCCCTCCCCTGGAGGGTCACCAGTTCCCAATACGCTGAACCAAAGAATGGCACGCTGGTGTGCAGGGAGGTGACCACTGGCGGACACATCCGTGACGATCGGAGCAGGTGGGGGAGGGGACCGCAGGCCCAGGTGGACGCTCACGAGTGGCAAGAGTACCCACGGAGGAAGCTGTTTACCCGATTTCAGTAAAGTGTCTTTTCGCAACGAAGCGTACTTGGATCGGATCCCCAAGGCCTCAGTCAAGCTCTCGTCAACAGGCAGAACCATCTAAAAACACATACACACAAGCATGACGAAACTGCCTCGGACTCCAGGGCGCATCATAGACATAAAAGCCTCCTTGAAACTCATATCCACAGTCAACTCTATGAGAAACACCCAGCCCCAGCCACAAACAAGAGAGGCCACCGCCTGGGACACTGAACGCCCTCCGCCCACAGTTTTCTAGAAATGCACTCTTCTGACCGAGTCACTTCCCTTTGTCTCTGAGTGTTTTGCTGTGTGGGATGAAAGGGCGGTGGTAGACAGGCCCGAGAGTATTTCCATAGCTAACGTTTCAGACTTGTTTTGGGTACAGTGAGAAATCTCTGAATTTTACAATGACTACTTGCCAGTGTTTGGGCTATAAGAGCTCTTGTTTGCGAGTGTCTGTGTGAGCAGCTGTGCATGAGGAGGGCAGGGAGAGGTGGGTGGGGGGCACAGGTGTGCGATGGGGCCCAGGCAGCCATGGGCAGGGAGTGTCTGGGAGAGGAAGACCTTAACCCACCCTCAGAGACAACCTGGGTCTCAGTCCACACCCGCAAGCCACCTCTCCCCTCCCGCCTGCAGCTCCCGCTATTGAGGAGCCAGCTGTGACCTGGAACAGAAGCTGGGGAGCCCCCTCTCTACCGGTTAAGTGCCTGAGGGCGCAGGCATGTCCAGTAGGGGCCCCACTGTCCCGTCCCCTGAACTCAGAGGCCACGTGCATTAGGAGGGCCCTCCAGTCCACCCAGAGGGAGAAGATGCTGTGCTCACCCTCCCGTTGACGGTGTCCAGAGACCGGGTCACTGGGGGCCGCTGATCCGACTTCTCCTCCATCTGCCAGCCCATCACGGTGATGTTGCCCACGCGGTCACTCTCTGCAGACCTGCAATCAGCAGTGCCCTTCGGCATTGGTGCTGTGACTGGGCTTCACCTTCTGCTAAATGCAAAGCTCAGCATCCCAGGTGCTCGAGGGGTCCTGGGGGAACCAGGATGGGGCTGGCTGGTCGGCCCAATAGCAGCTGCCACATGCGGGGGCTCTGAGGGCGGCAGGTGAGCAAAGGTGGGGCCGCAAGGGAAGGCCGTGTCTGGGAGGGGGCAACGCCCCACGGGGAAGCACGGACGTGCCAGTAAAGCGGGAGGGGCAGAGCCACCGCCCGCGTGGGAGGCCGGGGCCCCTCAGCCCTGGGCTGCCCCTCCCCTGAGAGTGACGGGGACACATCTCAGAGTCAGGACCCAGAGCATCTTCTTCTGGCACAGGACCCCTTGCTGCTCCATCTACTCCACCCTCAAGCTCTGATTAGCCTCAAGGCCTAGGTCTGGACCCCAGTTAGCAGAGGTCACACGGGAATTCCCAAAGCCTCTGAATCCTTCGTGATACAGCTGAGGCCCCTCTAGCCCCGGTCAGTTTCACCCCAAGACCCCTCAGGGTGACTGCCGGCTGCCTGGGCCCCTCCGATTCATCCCAGGAAGCTCTGATTCATAAAGCAATACTGTGAAGCCTTGGGTTTTTTATCTGAAGTGTGGGACTTAGCCAGGCTGTAAGTTTTTGCATGGTCACGTCCATCCACTGACCGTACCCTTTGTGATTCATTCTCACGGTTCTCGTGCCTGGGAAAGTCAACCCCAGTCACACTGTTCAGTGACCATCTCTAGCTCCTTTTAAAAAGGATGATGTCCAACCAGAATCAGCTCTGGCAATGGATGAACCTGAGTGTTTTCCTCTAACCATCCTTCCCCGAAGCGAACCCACCCATTCTCCCAAGACCCTTCTCTCGTCCTGAGTCAGGCTCTCCACACACACAGGATCACTGCAGGGCAAGCCCTCCCCAGCACCTCCAGTGCTGTCATCTCTGCATCTTCAGAATGTCATACTACTGGCCAAGAATTCATCTCCTACATCAAAACTGTCTTGGCTATTTCAGACTATTTTCCCAATTTTTACATTATTTTGGGGGGAAAAAGATGGAGCGACAGAAAGAAAGAACATTCCATCAGGGTGGGACCTGCCCCTAAACTGAATTTGGGAAGAACTGACATCTTGACCCCATCACAGTGGGGGCGGCCCCTCCCTCCCCTCATTCGTTCCTTCCACAAATATTTCCTGAGCAGCAGACACTGTTCTAAGTCTTGGGATACCTGCTGTCTGGGAGATCACATCCTACTAGGGGGGACAGATGACAGCCAAATACATTCGGTATAATTAGAGGTACACAAAGATTTTCCTTTAGGTCTGCATACTCCCATGAACACTGCACACTTCCGCTTCATGACACGCCCTCTGACAGGCTGAGGTTCTCTCTTTCTCCTCAATGACAACCACCTCCCCACAAGACTGGCTTCTGGGGACAGGGGTTGAGGGTAAGACACTCTCTCAATATAGGGTCGACCTTCCCCATCTGTCCCCAGACCTTGTGATTCCAGATCCTTGCAGACAGACAAAATTAAATACCAACCTTAGTGTTAAATACAACCTATGGTGCCTGTCCTGGAGCAGATCTTTGACGACAAAAGTTCCGGACCCCAGCAAGTACATCTGCGGGAGAGGGGAGACAGCATTAGTGCCCAGGCCGTGCCTCTCCTCCAGCTCTTGGGGCGGCAGTGGGTGGGCGGGGGGATACGGCTGGCTGGCTCTCTCAACACATCTGACTTCATCTCAGGAGCCCAGTGGGAGGCTCAGAAAGATGTTCCCAAAGACAAAAACACCTGGACATTAATTCGTAAGCCAGGAATAAAGTCAGTCTTATGTTCACCTCCCAGACAATTATGTAGCTTTAAAAAAAGAAGGGAAGAACATCCCACGAACAACAACATGGTACTTAACTGTTCCCTGAGATCTGTCCTTGACATCATACACGGACAGCTTGATCTGTGTCATCTGATTGATGAGAGAGTCTTGAAAGAAGGCAATGCTGCTTAGAAATATAGGATCATTGGTTCCCTACAATAGAAAAAAAAAAAAAAATCAGAATACAGAGTTGCATTTTCCTTAAGTGGTTGCTTTTGAAATACACCAACATTCTCAGAAGAAGAAACTAACTAACATCTTACCAGCTTGGATCAACAGGAATGCAAACAGGCTTTACAGGGATGCAGACAAGCCAAACTCTGCTTTCCAAGAAAGACAAAGCCTGTAGGCCCAGATACCACGAATAGATCACCACATGCTGGGCCCACGAGCTCACCCTAAGGGCTCCTCCCCCAGCAGGAAAGACTTTCTGTAACTACTCTTACCACTTCAGATGTATTTGGATCTGCTACTGTAGGCTATTCCTTTAAGCTGAGGCAGATGGAAAGATGAAAGAGGAAATGAATAGTCAGAATTGTTTATTTCTAGAATCCTGGGTTTGTAAGAATGGAGGTCCAGCTTTTTTAAGGTTGTCTTTTTCTGAGGATGAGCTGCGAGTCTCTAGATCATAGGTCGCCATTTCTTGGCAGCCCAGCCCTGACCTCAAACGCCATTATATTAAACTCGCTTCCTCAGGTGGTGGTTAGTGATCTTGGCCAAACTGTTAGCAGTTCTTGTCTGTACCGGCAGTTCCAGATCTGATGTCTTGCCACCTGCTGGACAGTCTCATCCCCACCCCACCCTGCAGTGACCTGCTGGGGCCACAGCCCCACCCAACCACTCCATCTGCTAGTTCAGACTCCCTCTGACTCTCCTTCCAAGGAGGCTCCAGATCCAGGCACCGGCTCTGCTGCCTTCTCTGTTGTTCTGAACCACCCAGGGACAATTCACCCCTGCAAGTTCCACCTGCAGAGCCTCCCTCTCACGCCCCCTTCTTCCCATTCCTCCCCGCTGCCAGTGAGGGCCCAGATCACTCCCCCAGGACCTGCCTTAAACACACCTGCAGACCAGCCGGCTACGGCGCGGCCAGACGCCCTGCACCCCTGTGGTGTCTCGTGCGCAGTGAGCGGGACAGGCCCCCGTCCCCACGCACTGTCCCGCTCGCTCTGCCCTCACACGGCCCACACTCCGCTCGTCTGCAGGGAGCCGTTCACTTCAGCCGCCTCACCCACAGCCTGGTAGACTCCCTGAGGCAGGGGCGGGGCTCAAGTCTCACTGTGTCATCCACAGCTCCCAGTGCTCTGTGGGTAGGCCGTGCTAGACAAATGCTAGAAACCAGAACTGTTGGCTTGAACTTGAAATAAATTTCCAAGGTAATGAGAGGGTCTATCAGGCAAAATGTAAAACTTGGAAAGAAGGAGAAATGCAGTCTGCTTGCTGGAGACTGCCAGGGAGGGCAACATTCACACAGAAACTCACATCACCAACAAAATCTTACAGGAGCTCACACCAGCCACCTCCTACACTTAGTTTCATAACTTATGTAATATGCTCAATTATCTAAAGAAATCCAGTAAAATTCCTGAGGTGACTGTATCATTTCATTTCATGTACAGAGTAAACACATAACATACAACTCAAAAAAGGATATAAAAATACAAACCAATAAAAAGTGTGGCTAGTACGAGGGTTGGTTGATAATTAACATTCTCTAAACTCTGATTAAAGACCACAAGTGTCCAAAAGTAGCAGCCAATTAGAGATGAGAAGGGAGTATGAGGTCTTACCTCTTAAAAAGCAATCTACCTTAGAGGATCACCGTTTAAAAACAGCCAGCCAATAGATAATCAACAACTGTAAAGGATATGGCAAATCAAGGGTTTCTCTGATGGCTCTGTGGTAACGAGCCCCCTGCCAATGCAGGGTACTTGGGTTCGACCCCTGGAGGAGGAAATGGCAACCCACTCCATATTCCTGCCTAGAGAATCCCATGGACAGAGGAGCCTGGCGAGCTACGGTCCATGGGGTCGCAGAGTCGGACATAACTGAGTGACTACAGACAACATGGCAAATAAAAGCACCACCCAGATGAGTAAGTGTGATGAAAGATACCAGTGTGCTGAACGTTCGTGCAAGAAGAAAACAATCCGCAGGAATAAACCTCAGCTACGGGTGCTCAGGGCACTGAGCAGACCTCCCACCAGGACCAGAAGCAGTCTTGGAGCCGCCGGGGGCAAGAAGCACCCACCTCGATGATCTCCGTCTGTGCATGCTTCGTCCAGAATGCCTGGGGTGGGGTGGTCACGCTCACTGCCACAAAGCTATTTGGTTTTCGATCAAGTGACGGAGTATGCAGCTCACTGCAGGCTACAAAATTAGAATAGAAATAAAATAAATAAAGTAGAAATGGTTCTTAAAAATCAGACTTCAGTTAGTTCTCGGTTCCAAACACACCCAAAGAAGGTAAAAGAAGTAAAACCCATACAACGGAATGAGATGATCACCCTTGACTACTGTTACAGGGAGGAGACTTTTTAAATTAGAAATGATCCCTTCTCATTCCTCCCAGCCTTCCTGGCCCCCAGGACAGCAATGCCATAACTGCCGATGGAAGGCTCTCTTCATCCACGGAATGGATGACACAGGAAAGGTCTGACCCGTGAAGTTTGACCTTAACAACTAATTGGAACTAAGCAGCCACAGAGTCTATGAAATCAAGACCCAGCTACACATGCCCACACCCCGGGCTGCTGCACTCCTAAGCTCACGGTGTCCCTGGGTCTGTGTGTGACGTATGTTGGAAGCTAATTAAAATTCTATTGCAAAATAAAGGTTTTTTTTTTTCTTTTTAAGAAAATCATGCTCATTCATTTTCCTTATAAGACTCATATCAAATTTGAGATTACTAAACATGTGGCTTTTTAGAACTAAAGACACTTCACGAACTGTTTCAGTTAGAAAACGTATTGCACTAAGCATTTTGAAATAGATTGTAAGACTCAGATAAAGTGAAAGTGAAGTCGCTCACTCGTGTCCAACTCTTAGCGACCCCATAGACTGTAGGCTACCAGGCTCCTCCATCCATGGGATTTTCCAGGCAAGAGTACTGGAGTGGGGTGCCATTTCCTTCTCCAGAGGATCTTCCTGACCCAGGGATTGAACCCGGGTCTCCCACATTGCAGGCAGACGCTTTACCGTCGGAGCCACCAGGGAAGCCTTAATCAATCATAGAAGGGATCCACAATAAAAAGGATCATACTTCTTTGAATCTAACATGCCATCTACTGTAAAATGCATTATCAAAGAAAAAAAGGCCCATCGCCATTAACCTATGGTATGCCATTAACTATAAGACACTTTCCGATTAAAAAGATACTAAAAGATGAGAAAGATATCCGCCTTGTGACTGACGAAATATACGGTAAATCAAAGTCCAACACTCATAACAAGAACTGGCTTTTCTGGAGAGGCAATGAACATGCCCCAGAGTGCTGAAGGCCTCTGCTTAATTCCCAGAGTTCTGAAACAATTGATTGTTTTTAATTTTTTATAGAATTTTAGAAGTTACTTTCCATTTAGTTATTACAAAACATTGGCTGTATTCCCCATGCTGTGCAGTACATCCTCGAGCCTATCTTACACCCAGCAGTCTGTACCTCTCAGCCCCCTCGCCCCTATATGCCCCTTCCTGGCCCTCTCCACCAGAAACCACCAGTTTGTTCTCCATATCTGTGAGTCTACTTTTCTGTTATATTCACTAGTTTGTTGTGTTTTTTAGATTCCATAGATAAGTGGTGTCCTACAGTGTTTATCTTTCTCTGACTGATTTCACTTAGCATAATGCCCTCCAAATCTATCCATGTTGCTGCAAAGGACAAAATTCCATCCATTGTTAATGGCTGAGTAATATTCCATTGTTTATATTTCTCTGTGTGTGTGTGTGTGTGTGTGTACTCACATCTATAATATGTACATATACACATATACAACAAATACACACACACGCCCTCCACGTCTTCATCCATTCATCTGTTGAAGGGCACTTAGGCTGTTTCAGCATCTTGGCAACTGAAATCATTGATCTGGACCGTTTTTTCACTGTCTTTATGGAGGAGAGGATTTTTAGAGGTCTTTACTCCTGTTCTCGTCATTCTCATTTTTTTTTCAAATATTACTGGTGATTTAAAATTCATAAATTGATTTTTACTTCTGCCAATTAATTTACTTCTGAAAACTGATCTCTTTGTAATATGTTCTCATACATTTTTATGGGTTTTCATTACTTATTGGATATAATAAGACACAAAGAGCCTAGGTTTTCATTCAATGAGCTTTGACAATCATACACACTCACAAAACAAGATGACTTTCTCCATCAGACAAGAAAGCTCCCGTCCCACTTCCCAGTCAATTCCCCTGCCTGCGAACCACTTTCTGATTTTTACCATTTTTGTCCATTCTTGAATTTCTTGAACATAAATGGAATGTTTTCAAGATTCATCTGTATTGTTTATATACTGATAATTAATTCTTTTTAAAAACTGATGAATCATATTCCATTGTATGAATATACCAAAATTTACTTACCAGTCACTGTATGTTAATAGACAGTTGGGTTGTTTGCAGTTTTGAACCGTTATAAATAAAGGTGCTATAGACATTCCTGGAGAAGGCGATAGCACCCCACTTGGAGAAGGCGATGGCACCCCACTCCAGTACTCTTGCCTGGAAAAGTCCCATGGACAGAGGAGCCTGGTAGGCTGCAGTCCATGGGGTCACAAAGAGTCGGACATGACTGAGCAACTTCACTTTCACTTTTCATTTTCATGCATTGGAGAAGGAAATGGCAACCCACTCCAGTGTTCTTGCCTGGAGAATCCCTGGGACCGGGGAGCCTGGTGGGCTGCCGTCTATGGGGTCGCACAGAGTCAGACACTACCTAGCAGCAGCAGCAGACATTCCTACTCACATCTTCTTGTGAACATGTTTTCTTTTGCATAAGCACTTAGGAGTGGAACTTCCAGGTTACAGTAGAGAAGGATATGCTTAGCTTTGTAAGAAGCTGACAGATTCCTAAAGTGGCTGCATCACTTTATAATCTCACTGCAATTTACCAGAGCTCCAGTTGCTCTGAATCCCACCATTTGGTGGGTTAGCCTTTATCTTGGTTGTTCCAAAGAACGTGTTTTCATTTGCACTTCTGCGATGACTAATGACGTTAAGCATCTTTTCACCATGTGTTTGTTCATTTTTCTAACTTCTTTTGTCAAGAGTCTGCTCAAGTCTTTTGTTCATTTTTAAATTGATTTTTTTACTGTCAATTTGTAAGCATTTTATCCTAGATCTGTCCTTTGTCAGGTATATGTGAATATTTTTCTCCAGTTTGTGGTTTATTTATTCATTTTCTCAAAGATTTCTAGAGTTTTTTATTTTAGATTTTTAATTTTAGACACTAGCAGGCAGAAAAACGTCCCTCCCCTCAAAAAGGGCCAAATTCTAATCCCAGGAACTTTTGAAAATATTATAATACAGGCAAAAGGACTTCATAGATGTAACTAAAGTCATGGAATCTTGACATGGAAAGATTACTGCAGATTATCTGGATGAGCTTAATCTAATCATATGAGCTCCTAAAAGTACAAAAGGAAGATGGAAGGGTGAGTTACAAAGGTGTGAATTAAAAAAAGACTAGGGAAGTTCCTAGCATGAAAGGCACTCAACCTGCCATTGCTGGCTGTGCAGAGAGAGGAAAGAGCCACAACCACAGAACGTGAGTGGCCTTTATAAGCAGAGAACAGGCCTCGACTGGTAGCTAGCAAAGAAATAGGGACCTCAGTCCTCAAACAACTTGAATGAATAAGGAGCCACCTTTAACCCTTGAGTCCCTAGGAAGGACTGGGGCCATGCTGATGCTTTGACTTTGGTGTTTATAAGATTGAGTAGAGACCTGGCTGAGCCCTTTGCTTTCTGACCTAAGGGAACTGTAAGATAATAAATTTGGCTTGTTTTAAGGTCTTATATTTCTTATATTGTGGTAATTTGTTACAGCAGCAATAGAAAACTAAAACATATCGTACTTCCTGCCAAGTGATCAATCTCTGCCTAACCTGAAGTTGTGGTTGTGAGCTCTCCAGTTTCTTTTCTTCCAGAAGCTTTAAGGTCTTGTTCTCTTTTTGAAACACAGTGTTATTATTTCTGTTTGGCTGTGCTGGGTCTCCGTTGCTGTGCGGACTTTTCTCCAGCGCTGTGGAGAGCGCGGGGGGCTACTCTTCAGTTGCGGTGCACGGGCGTCTCACTGAGGGGGCTTCCCTTGCTGCAGAGCGGGGGCTCCAGGCGTGTGGGCTTCCGCAGCTGCAGCTCCTGGCCTCCGAGCACAGGCTCAGTAGCTGTGGTGCATGCGCTTAGCTGCCCCGCCGTATGTGAGATCTTCCTAGACGAGCGACTGAACCCATGCCTCCTGCACTGGCAGGTGGATTCTTCACCACTGAGCCTCCAGGGAAGCCCCTGTTGTCTTTTTCAATTCTGTTCTACTTCTTCTATGATGTCTGCCTCCACATCAGAGATATGACTGTTCCGCTGTTCTCCGTCCTTTAAGCTACACCCCACAGAGACCCTGGTCTGGTCTCTCTCGGCCTGCCCTCTCATCATGTGAGGCTAGAACACCTGGGTCTCTCAAAGCCCAGTGATGGCAGGTAGACTGAGATACAGCAAGTGGCCCGAGGCTGGAAAGACTGATGTCAGCTTAAGGGCTGATGGGCCAACTGCCATGCTCAGAAAATACCTGCCTACAAGTGACGTTCTCTCCTGGCCTTGCCCGTATCCAACCTAAATCTCACCCAAGGTTTAATCCCTAGCTCAGTTCCATGACTTCCATGAAGCTTCCTCTCAGAGGCCCACAGTCACATCTCCTGCTTATCACTTACATAACTCCTCTGGCACATTTCCATAGACACCATTAATCCCTGATGTGTATGCGGTGTCTTTCCAACCAGAGCATCTGTGTCCCAGCTGAATAAATGCTACCGAGGTAAAACACATTTCAGGTGCCTATCATTTGAGCAATTCTATATCCTATGACTCCCTATATCTCTCCCAAGGAGAGAACCAACAAAACATGCGAAAGACCCAGGCACAAGTACATTCACTGTTGGTGTTTACGACGGCAGACTGAAAAGACCGAAGTGTCCAGCAACAGGAGGCTGGTTACAATAAGCACGGCACAGTTACACAGCAGACTCTACGCAGGCATCTGGAACGATGAGGTGGCAGACCCACGCAGACCAAAACGAAAGGACGCCAGTGATGCTCTGCTACGTGGAAACCACATTAAGAACACTAGGGCGATGAAACTTCCCTAGCGGTACATGGTTGGGACTCCGCCTTCCAACGCAGGGTCAGGGAGCGAAGATTCCCACGCGCCTCACGGCCAAAACACCAAAACACAGAAAACAGAAGGAATTAACAAATTAAAGACTTTCTAAAATGACTTTTAAAAAACAACAGGATGACAATTCTGTAAATAATTCCATCACCTCCACAACCAGAAATCATTAACAATTTCTGTATAGCACTGTGTGGGTGTAAAAAAATATCTGCAAAAGGATACATACCAAGATGCTGACTGTGGGTCTCTCTGATCGGGCTTTCTTTCCCTCTAACATTTTCTCTAATAAAGGTTTTTAAACGAGTGCTTTTCAGTTTTAAATTCTGTTTTTAAGATAAAATATTTGACCATTCAATTATCTGGCTCCTACTCCTCACCTTCTGTTTTGTGTGTGTATATAGTAAAATTCATTTAACATAAAACTCTCCCTCACCTTTTTAAGCTGTTTCTTCCTCCATATGTCTAATTAATATGACTATATTAGTGCCCTTGACTTGTCAGATTCAGAAATGTCCTGATTTCTAGATTTCTATTATAGGGTGAAGATTTTTATCTCCATTATATCAACTCTCATTCTCTCTCTATAGTCAGGTTAACTCAACGTTTTTGTTACATCCATGTCCTACATTATTAGAGCTGCTGCTGCTAAGTCACTTCAGTCGTGTCCAACTCTGTGCAACCCCATGGACCGCAGCCCAGCAGGCTCCCCCATCCCTGGGATTCTCCAGGCAAGAACACTGGAGTGGGTTGCCATTTCCTTCTCCAATGTATTAAAGTGAAAAGTGAAAGTGAAGTCGCTCAGTCGTGCCCGACTCCTAGCGACCCCATGGACTACAGCCCACCAGGCTCCTCCGTCCATGGGATTTTCCAGGCAAGAGTACTGGAGTGGGGTGCCATTGCCTTCTCCGATTAGAGCTAAGCAAATACTATTCATTAAAGGATTTCTGTGACTTCTCTCCTGTGTTGGGCTGTTTCCTGGATCTTCCTTTTCCTCGGTTTATTCCCTCTTTTGGATCGTTTTATTTACTCATTTCTGGCTGGGCTGGGTCTTCCTTGCTGTGCAGGCTTTTTCTCTGGGTGCGGCGAGTGGGGGCTGCTCTCTAGCTGTGGCGTGCGGGTTTCGCACTTGCAGCGGCTTCTCTTATTGCGGAGCTCGGGCTCTAGGGCACGCGGGCTTCAGCAGTCGTGATGCACAGGCTTAGTTACTCCACAACGCAGGCGTTCTTCCTGGACCAGCGATCGAACCTGTGTCCCCTGCATTGGCAGGAGGACTCTTAACCACAGGACTCCCAGGGAAGCCCAAGTTCTATTGTTTCTAATCTTTTTCTTTTTCATGTTGTGAGCCTTCCAGCAATCTCTTCTTTCATTTTGCTTTATATCACCTTCGAGGAATAATTTGTATGTAAAACACATCCGCTTTAAGTGTGGCACTCGGTTCTGATCAGCGCACACACTCCTAGACCCACCACTTCTGTCCAGACAGGGAGCACCTCCATCGCCCCAAAGGGCTCCCTGTGCTCCCTGCTCTCACCTCGCTCCCAGGTAAGCATTAACCTGTGCGCTCTCGCTACAGACTCGTCCTTCTGACTTTCACGAAAATGGAGTTACACAACACCCAGCCTCTTGTTACGGCTTCTTTCACTTTTCACACTTTTCACAGATTCTGAGACGCACCCAGGGGTGTGTCAGGGACTTGGGCCTTCTCTCAGCTGAGCAGCCATCCTCTGTACGCACATAACATAGTTAATCTTCCAGCTGATGGACGCTGTTTCCAGTGCTGGTTATTACAAATAAGACTGCGATCAGCACACGTGCGCCCGTCCTCGTCAGCACAGGCAAACGTACATTCGGTTCTAAAAAGGCGGTCTCAGGAGGCGGCGGGGCATGCTGGCCTAGGCAGGCTCCCCGACAGTAACAGGGTGGCCAGCTGACTGCTTTGGTTGGGTTCCAAAGGCCAGCATTTCTGCATCTCTGTGGAGGACTGAGTTTACTTTCACCAGAGAGAGCCTCCAGCCTTGAGGAGTAGCCAGGCAGAATTAGGATGGGAAGGAGGGTGGGGAGGGTGAGGTGGGCACGCCTCACTCAGCAGCCTTTCAGGGACAGGACAAGGAGAGGAATACCAGTGAGTGTTGGGCCCTGGAGAAGAAGCTCCTGAGGGTGAGCCCACAGTGAGCCATGCTGCCCGACTCCAGGCACGCTCTCACTGAGGCTCAAGAGCGAGGAGCACGAGGGCGTCAGTGCCTCTGCTCGTGGGGCAAGGATCTGAGCGCCAGAGAGCAACACCGCGGGGAGAGCAACGTGGCCCTGAGCCCCATGTCCTCACCCCTCCTGCCTCTCCCCAGCGAGGCTGACTTTGCATCTCTGGGGCCCCCTCCTGCCTCTCCCCAGAGAGGCTGACTTTGCATCTCTGGGGCCCCCTCCTGACTGCTTCCCACCACCAGCCTGGACGGAGCACACGTGAAGGAGACGGGCATCCCATGCCAGGCAGCTGAGGTCCCCTCCCACGCGCAGGAGGCTCCCACTGGCCTCTCGGCCTCCGCTTCTCAGAAGCACTTCCACAGCCGTGGTGGCAGTGCCAAGGTCTCTGGAAAAACTCCTGCCAGTTGCGGTGCTTTTGTCTCGGGTTTTAAGCTGCATGTATATTAACACAAAAAATTACAGACACCTACCTAAGCTGAATTCTAAAATGGGCTCATCTGGATCTTGTACGTTTCCTGGATAAAAGAGAAATGACAAAAAAATCAGCCTTAATCAACTTTTCCCTGCTTTCCGATTTGATGCAAAAAGCCCAGTCACCAGTGGCAACACAGTATCCATACATCAAACCAGCAAGCTCTACATTTTGAACTTACAGTGATGTACTGATACGTCAATTACTCCTCAATAAAATGGGATGGGGAGGGGGGGGGAACCCAACACTCTACCTTCTCCCAAACTGTTACATGAGATGATTTGAGATTCCTAAGAAGTTGCGGACCCCGAGACTAAACCCCTCCCCCTGGGCCTGCACATCCACAATGCAAAGGGCTTTCACTATGGTCTGGGCACCTGTCACACAGGCACTGTGGACACTCCCGCATTACCTACTGGCCAGTGCCCACGCAACCTGGAAAACCTCGGCGGGCAGGTTCCAGGGGATGCAAGTCCCAGGAAGAGGGCTGACTTTCCCTATTCCAGTTCAAATGGGGCTGCCCGGCCCCGCACCCCCTGGCACTGCCACCGCGAGGGCCCACAGGCAGCCTGCTGAGGCTCACCTGCCAGAGAGAGGCCCAGCATGTCGCCTGCCACATCGATGGTGGAAGCCCGCTGCATCGCACGGGCCCTGGCGCCATGGCGAGGGCTGTGCTCTCTTGCTGTCATGATGTCATTGGTGAGGATGACTTCCCGTTCCTGGGTCAGAGCACGCCTGAGTCCCCAGAAGCCCCGTCACCACGCCCTCGTCCCCTAAGGCGGCAGCTGTCCTGAGAAACAGGAACAAACACTGGTTTAAACAAACACACAAACTCAAAATACGGGGATGGGATGGTGACAGAGAGACACTGTGTCCTCATGAAGACAGCACGTGACCTACACGGGCAAGATTCGGTGAAGCCAGGGTCCCCGGCAGGTGAGGAGGGGAGAGTCTGACGATCCAGGTCCTGTCTAATCACCTCCCCCTCTCCTCTCACCCACAGGACTCCATAAAGAGAGCAGGGTCTCTTCCACAGAGAAGTACCACATTAAATGATGGCTCAACATAATCATAAACTATGGCTGGGGTCGGCTTTATTATGATTTCCCATTGACGAATCTCAGAGGAGCTTTAAAATGATAAATCAGCTCATTACCATCTCTCTCCCGAAGGATAAGAAGTGTGGGAAGAGAGAGGTCTGCCGCCCACTGGCCAAAACAGGACAGCAGAAGCTGGGGACCGAAGGCACGTCTCCAGCCTTGGTCTCTGCCCCTCAGGGCCACAGAAATCCCATGTATGTCACTCGGGCTTTCTTTCCCATAAGGCACGACCATCTGCACCTCAGTGGACGGTGCTGTGCTTCGGGCACGGGGTTTCTGGGCAAGGAGCCACCACAGGCTGAGCCGCCCAGATGCTCCGGCCAGCATGGAGCTCACGCGTTGCTCTAGGAAGCGGCGCACTCAGCGAGGAATGGGTTTCAGATTCTTCCAACCCTTTATGCCGCCATTCCTGCTGTCTCTAGCAGGAACCAACCTTCAGAAGCTCAAATAATTAGACCAGGCAATAAGGCTGGTTTACAATATCCCCTCAGAGAGTGGAAGAAGACAGCAGAGGAGGAAGTCAGGGAGACCTCCTGCCTCTCCACAAATACATCAATAGCTCATCAAAATATGGACCGGCTCCTACAGAGCAACTTCTAAACGACAGCAGAAGACTCCAGGCCTCAAAAAAGAAATCAAACCAAAATTGTAAAGCAATCATCAATTAAAACTAAATAAATATGATTTTTAAAAAATCCCCTCAAAGGTCCCCATATATCCAGACACCCCGTGTTCTCCAAGGGTGTCAACACCTTTGCATCTGAAGGGCCTGAGCTCCCGCTCCTGGGTTAATTCACCCAGCAACTTACTGGACATGTTTGTCCTTGGGCCAGTAGAGACACGTGGCATCTCTTCACAGAAGCACATCCAAGTCCATCATCTAGAAATAGAAAAGTATAAATTAACAAGCTGAGCAGACATGAAGTGCTCGGGAATGCTTATTACAACGTGTATGTTATTATTTTCATGCCTAAAAACGGGGGGAAGCCCAGCACTACTATACGCTCCTTTGTGCCCCATACACCAATCTAAACTTTTAACTCAAAAACAGATGTTTTGCTCAAACCCCCAAAGAATGAGAAACAGTGCTCATTCCTATCCCCGCTCCTGTGGTGATCAGGGGGAGGGCCTGCTGGGGAGCTGGGATGTGGCTCAGGGAAAGGAGCAGATAAGAGGCTGAGCCCAGGCTTCCTGCCACAAACGTCAGGCTCTGGGATGAGCTGGGCACCTCGGAGGCTCTGCTTTCTGGTGACTAAGACGAGGGGGGCTGGACCCACCTCTCAGGGCGACAGTGAGAAACTCACGTGTGAGGACAGCAGTGGGCACTGAAAACGCGGCTCCCAGCCCAGCGCGGCTGCCGGCCCTGCGAGCCTGCCCCAGAGCACAGCACTCGGCCCCGGCACAGCGCAGCACCACCAGGGCTGCTGGGCAGACCTCGGCGGCCAGTGTGAGCATCTGAAACTGCAAACCCCCTCCCCTGCAGGCTGTGTTCCTTCCCCTCCTCCCGCGGGGCACCCAGGGACCTTGGGCCTGGGCACGTCAGAGAAGGGCAGTGGCCTGGCTGGGGACACCCCACAGAGGTCACCAAGGGGGAGACTAGACAGTGCGCCGACATCAAAAGGCATCAAGTCAAAAATACGCTGTGACAATGAAACAGATGGAGAAAGAACCTGCAGCACTAAGACCTATATCTTACCATAACACTTACACAAACCGACCAAAAAAAAAAACTCACTAAAAATACAAGTGGCAAAAGGTATGAATTCATAAAAGAGGGATACTGACAGAAAATATTTTGGAAAAGTGACCAAACTCAATCATAATAATGAAAGAATGCCTAGAGTTATCTAAAGTAGGCTCCTTAAATAGGTTTTGCTTCTTCTCCTAATGAGAATATGCTTTGCTCACTGACCTAGGGGAAACTCGACAGAGTTCTCCTATACTACTGATAACATTCTGGAAAGGTCTGAATACTCTAGAAAGCAATCTGACATTATTTATCAAAATCTGTAAACAATACAAAATTCTCACCAAGGGTCCAGAGATGCCTATCGTTTGTACTGATAAATACAGGAAGCAATCTAAATGCCCAGCTACAGGTAAGTCCATTTCGGAACATCTGTGGGACACACCACTATCTGGCTGCTAAAATGATTATAATAAAGGCAACATACACACAAAAGTTCTTCAACCTCATTAGTCATCAGGAAAACACTAACCGTAACCATGAGATACCTCTGTGCACCCACCAGACAGCTAAACTGGAACAGACAGGCAGTACCAAGTGCTGACAAGGATGTGGAATAAGTGGGGCCCTGACACACTGCTGGTGGAGTGTAAGATGGTACAGCCGTACTGGGAAGCCCGCGGTATCTACCCACACTGAACACATATAACTCAGAGTGCAACTGCTCACAGAAATGCACACTTAGGTTCACCAAAAAGTGTGTAAAGAACACTGGAAGCAGTAACATTTATAATATTCAAAACCTAGAGGGACTTCCCCGGGGGTGCAGTGGTTCAGAATCCACCTGCCACTGCAGAGGATGAGGGTTCGATCCCCGGCCCGGGAAGATTCCACGTGCCTCGGGGCAACTAAGCCTGCGCACAGCTAGAATCCTCGTGACGCAATGAAGATCCCACGTGTCACAACTGAGACCTGACACAAATAAATTAATTAAAAGTAAAGAACATGGATGTTTCTATATTCAGAAAAAAAAAACAAAACAGAAACAATCCAAGGGTCCATCAACAGCAGAACAGACAAACAACACGAACGACCCTAAGGAACAACGTCAAGGGGGAAAGCCAGACCCTCGAGAGCACGCTCGAGGCAACGCCATCGCTGTGAAGTTCGAGCGCTGGGAGGGCGAGCGTGTGGTGTGGGAGGTCAGGACAGTGGCGTTAGTGTCTCTGAGGGGCAGACCTGGCTGGGGAGCGTGTGAGAGGCTGTGGGGGCGGGGGTGCCCTCTGGAGTGTTCCGTCTCCTGCTGGATGGTTCTTTGAGTGGATTTACTGTGGGAAAAATTCACTGTGCTGTTTGTGAATGGTCTTTACACCCAATAAAAAGGCTGATCCTTTTAATGACTGTAATAAAAACAGCAGCATGGAAAAGTGTTCATGTCAGCTCTGCACCTTGTGTGTTTTTAATGGGATGTTCTACCTGTGCTCTGGCTAAAGACATTTAAAAAGAGGGGCCCAGACGCCCAGAGCTGTCAGGGACCACATCTTAACGATGGCCATGTCTGGGGGCGTGCCAGAAGCATTTTCTTTCTCAGCTTACTGCCACCCTCCTGAATCACTGAGAACCGCACCTCGCACTGACCAGAGGCAGGGGGGCACCCAGAAATCCCCTTACTTGCCCGGCTGCCTGCGCAGCGCGCTACCCGCGTCATCCCCTTCATCGTCGGGACAGGGGAGACAGGCCACCCGCACCACACCTGTACCCCGACGGCCCGCCTCCCCAGGAAAGTTCCTCAACCAGCCCAGCCCCGCCTCTTGCAGGGTGCCCAGCCACCCACCCTCCCACCCCATCCCCTGGAGGGTGGCGGATACCAGAGGCCCTGTGAGACTCTGGGGATAGCCTAAAGAGGAACATCTCCAGGCTAATTTTACACTTGACAGAGTGAACAGATCAGAGAAGCTTTTAGGTCAAAAGGATCTCAGAAGCCGCTTCATGGTTTTGGGGAGGCATCTAATTAAGACCAGCAATTTAAGTCGAGACCCAGAACACGAATCTAATTTGCACAGCTGAACTCGACTTCCCTTATTAGTCTCATTAATTTAAGTTAATTCACCTAGGATTCTGATATTCCCAAGGTCCCTGGTTTCCTCCTAGCCCCATTTGAAGACCGGTGCTCATTAGCAAGAAAAAATGACATTTAAAGAGGACAGCAAGGGCGGGGAATTGTCTAGAAGGACATGAATTTTTAGGAAAGAAGCAAGAACTTCTGAAACTATCTGCCTTGGCTCCTCACTGTGAGAGATGTGTAACCTCCTCCATCCAACGTCCCTTCCACTGCTGGGGGCAGGGAGACGTGGCCAAGGACGGGGAGGACCCATGGCTCACACAGCTTTGCTTCTGAAGGAGCTGGTCTTGGGAAGGCCTCCCTGCCCCCCTTCCATAGAACAAGGCCTGGGAAGGGTCTGGAGGCCCCTCTGGCTCAGGAATCTCTGCTGAGATTCCTGTCAGAACACTGGGAAGGGGAGGGTCTTCTCAAAATCATCTTAAAAATGTAGGAGTTGCATGGATTCAGTCAGAGAAACCCAGGCAGGGTGACTTCCTCAAGGTCACATGGAGGGTAAAGGGTGAATGACCAGCCTCAACTCAAAGCAAGAAGCCCCGAGGCCACCTGGGGCCATCCTCTCCCATCCCAACCCTCTGCACTCTATGGCTGGCACCATGGCAGCGAAGCTCCCTGGTGCCGCGCTCTCCAAGAGCAAAGGTCACGGAAGGCCTGAGGAGGAGGCTGGCTCAGGAATCAGAAAGAGGAGGTGCTCTCTCTCACATCCCCATCCAGGATGGCCAGTCACTGATGGATGAGGCATCACATAGCTCACAGGCAGGAAAATTACTGCTTATAACCCAAGAAGGGACAGCTGCCCCTTCCATATGAAGCCTCCCCTGCAGCCAACAGCCTGTCCGCAGCAGAGCAGGACCCTGTGGGCCCCTCCCGGGTGAAAGCCCTTCCCGTGTCCCCTGTCTCTTGGTTGTAGGAAAATAGGCTTCATTCAGCTTCCATGACCCTCCCTGAGTTCCAAAGGACAGATTCAAAAATTGCTCATCAGAGAGGGGACACAAAAAACAGGGCAGAGCAGTCAGGAAGCAACAGTGCAGCCTTGGGGCAGGTCCTGACCCCCTCAAGGAACATCTGTAACAAAATGTTTGCGTTCTTCTGTAGAAACTAGGGCCCCCACCCGAGGGGAGGACTTCAGGCTGAGCACCAGATTCCTGGAGCACTGCACCAACATCTCACCATCAGCCAATCAGAAGAAAATCTGCACACAGTGGAAGATGATGAACAACCTCCTCCCCACCCCAACGACTCTCGCTTTAAAGACGATCACAGTCAAGCAGAAACTTTGCAGTTAGGGCTTCCCTGGTGGCTCAGCTGGTAAAGAATCCGCCTGCAATGTGGGAGACCTGGGTTTGGTCCCTGGGTTGGGAAGATCCCCTGAAGAAGGAAAAGGCTACCCACTCCAGTATTCTGGCCTGGAGAATTCTGTATATAGTCCATGTACTATAGGACTGTATAGTCCATGAGATCGCAAAGAGTCGGACATGTCTGAGCGACTTTCACTTCACTTTCACTATGAACATGAGTTTGCCATCTCTCCCCAGGTTCCTAGCCTGCTAAATAAAGCAGCCTTTCCATTCCTACTGGCACTTGTCTCTCAAGTACTGGCTTTCGGGCGTCAAGCAGCTGAACCTGGTGACGCTTCCTCACAGAGGCTCCCTAATCCACCAGCCAGTCTGCACATCGGGATGATCCACTTCCTGTGTGATGGTGGGATGACCAGCTGGGCACCTGTGTCCTGCGAAGGCCAGACCTCAAGTCATTGCTTCCTCCATATCCTCCTGGGTGCGGAGTTCAAGCCTAAACACAGACCAGGGGTCTAACAAGCACCTACTAAGAAAACATCAAGGCCCATGACAACCTCACCTACCCGGCAGGTCCCTCCAGCCCCTTCGCAGGGGCAGAGAAAGCCGAGTGACCCATGCAGAAGGGACACGCACCAGCTCAGATGCAGATGGTGAAGTGGTCACGGGATCCTCACATCCCTGGACTCCCGGCTGCACACAGGAGCCTGGTGGGCAGCTCTACACACAGGGAAGGTGGAGTCACTGGATGGAAGGAACTAGGCCCCCGGGACTGCGGAGCAGGAGCAGAGCTGCCCCCGCCCCACCCTGAGCCTCACCCGAGGACGAACCCTTAACACACAGGCAGTCTCCTGCACTGCAGGCAGTTTCTTTACCTACTGAGCCAGCTGGGAAGCAAAGCCAAATATACCTCCTTCCCACAAAAGGCCAGGAACGCTGCCTGAGGCAAAGGCTCAGGGAGTATCTGGGCAGGTAAGGCCGGAGGGCCCAGGGACAGAGACCAGAGCGGAGGGCTCCAAGCAGGCACACAGGCAAGCCTGAGGCTCGGCACCCTGTGCTCTGGCCTCGACTCCACCAGTCCCAGACACTCTGGTCCACAGGGCCCTCAACACTGGCCCTTCCAGGACCTGGAAGCTTGGGCCAACCAGCAGAGGCCCAGAGCTGGGCCGTGCACCCAGGCACCTGCTCGCTTACTGCTGCTTCAGACCGCTGCTCCTGCGAGAATGACAGAGCTCCTCCCAGCCTCAGTTTCACCATCTGTAAAGTAGGAGTAACAGCACCGAGGGATGCCCCGAGGAGCAGCACCTGTGTAAAGAAACCCATGACAGCCCACAGAGCCTCCACCTGATGCGTGCATTCCTCCCCCAGGCCTTTCCTAATCTTCCACACGTCTGCCCTGCACTCGCCCTGGGGCCTCTACGAGCCAAAAAGGCCTTCCCTCCAGCTGAGTCTCAACTCCCAGCCTCCCTGGGTTCTCCAGCCACAACTCTGCCTCCAGGTCCATGACACTCTGCTGTGCTTCAGCTCAGAATGATCATAGTTTCGAACAATATCACACAAATTCAGGCCTAACAGCTGCTGTTGGGAAGGAATTGGTGAACAGAGGTCCATTCTTGGAGGTGGTGGGGCTTGGCAGGGGAGGCCAGGCTCTGCTGTCAGACCTGGTCAGCCACTGGGAGCCATGGCACCTCCACGAGCCACCTTCCTGTAAGATGAGGATATGCCTGCTAGCAGGAGGAATCCACGCCCCTGTCCCCTATCAGAGGGGAGGGTGGAAGGAGACCCCACCCCAGCCCTAGGACTGGACAGCCTGGGATCCTATTCAAGGGATCTGTGGGGTCCCTCTGTGCCGGAGAAAGCCTGTAGGGAGGCCGCCTCCTCCTTCCCCTTCGGAGAAGGGACCCAGATCTCTCCTACTTTCTGCTCCAGCCCCTGTGCCGAGTGGGGGAGGTGGGAGAGGGTAGGCTCAGGCTTTGGACTGGGACCCTAAGAACAAGGCCGAGCACATGAGTGAGTTTCAAAACAGCAGTTTGGGGTTGCTGGTACTTAAACGCTGGAAAGTGATGTGTCTCAGAAAAGCAAGCACAGGGAAACAAGAGATGTGCTGCAGTTGGTGTACATTCTCACCTGCAGACCCAAACAAGCCGACCCAGGGCCCATGGGGCTTGCGCTCACTCAGCAGGGAACAGTCCATCTGTCCCCTCCTGCGTCCGCCCATTTGCCCAAGGCCTGCTCGCTGACAATGACACTGAACAGACAGCGTGGCAGTAAATTCACCCGATTTAATCAATGAACCTGCCTTGTTCGTTCAATGAACACGGTGGCTGACAGGATTCAGTGCCGTAACCTAGATTCAAATGCACATCTCTGGACTCCAGTGGGAAGACTGAGGCTCTGGGTGGGCTGTGGATATTCCTCTAAATCAGGGGTCCCCAGCATCAGGGGTCTGATGCCTGATGATCTGTGGTGGAGCTGATGTAGTAACAACAGAAATAAGGTGCACAGTAAATGGAGCACACTTGAATCATCACAGAACCATCCCCCACCCCACACCGTTCCACAGAAAGAGTGTCTTCCATGGGCCGATCCCTAGTGCCTGCCGCTCTGAAGGACTGGGTGTGTGGGTGTGTGTGGGTGTGGGGGGGAGTGCCCTGAGCAGGACAAGCCCAGGCCCTTCAAGTCCCTGCTCCCCACCCCGCATCACCTGGCCCCTCAATCCTCCCACCCCGGTCAGCATGGCTCCATCCTTCCAGCAGCTCCAGCCAAGACACAGATCAGTGTGGGCGCCTGGCTGCCTCTTTCTCTCAAGCCTACACCCCACCCATCAGTGACTCGTGCCAGCAGCACCCTCCTCAGAGGTCCAGACGTCAGCCCACCTCAGCACGTCTGGCCCCTGCAGCCCTTCTGTCCCCACGAGCACTGTGGCCCCTCCCACCCTCTGGCTGTGGCCTGTGGCCTCCTGGCTCTAGACGTCCTGGTCAGCTGTCCTCTGTGAGGCAGCTCTTTCTTGGGTAACAGGGCAGCTCCCTCACCTCCTGTGAGTCCTCCCTAAAAACCAGCTCCTGCAGGGAGCCTCAGGGACAGCCCGCTTTAAGAGTGCAGCTCAGCCCCAGTGACTCACCTGCAAACCACAAACCTCCAAGGGACTTTCTGCAGGAACTTATCTGCAACTAAGTTGCTGTGAATAAAGGGCTGACGAGCGCTCACGCTGAGCACCGCAGGCCTGGGTGCTCACACATCTAGATGGGAGAGGACACACGGTTTCACAATAAGCCCATGGCACATGGGGGCACCTCAGGGGCCAGGTCTCGGGGACCCAGAGATGAAGAGGAGGCGCCCTCAGAAAACGTACCACAGAGAACACGAGTGGTGGACAATCTGAGGGCCACGCTGGTGGGACGTCTCCCAAGACCTTCCCTGGCTGGTTCCCCCAGTTCCAGCAGGGGCACCCCGGGTGCTGAATGCAGGGATGAGCTGACCCCGTGTCCTTCACGTCACTCCCCTCACCCCCACGCCCCAGGCTCCATCTGCCGCCCGATTTTACATCAGCTCCCCAGGACACTGTGGACAAAGCGCGGCTCTGAGCACACAGGCCATCATGAGAGCCGCGGTCAGTCTGGGGACTCTCCCACAAGGTCCCGACTGCAACCAGCCTCACAGCCTGCTCCTCTGTCATCTGGGCCACTCGAAGCCCTCACATAATTAAATGAAAGTCTGTCTCTGTGCTGGACTCTCGGCAAGACCACAGAAATCCCCAAATACATGTGTTTGGGATGGAAGAAACCATCCAGTATTTATTGATTCCCACTGTCTGTGAAGACATGCGTCTCCCAAAGGATCAGAGAGGAGAGGACCAGGGCTTCCCTGGGACCCGGGGCTCAGCTTGTCTGCAGCCAATGAAGGAAAGTGTCATCACAGACCCAAGGCCCCACCCCCAGGCACTCACTCAAAGGTGGGTTCTAGACGTAGCCGGCAGGGAACTCTGGCTCCCAGCGCTGGACTGTCCTGTTCTCTGCCTGAGACACTTTCTCTTCTTTTTCCACCCAAACCCAAGGCTGCAGGGCCTGGCCTGTGCCTGTCTCTGCCTCCCCCCGCCCAGAACTGGCCACCTGGAGGCTGGGGCTGACTCCCTCCAGCCACCGCGGCGGAAGCCCCTCCCCACCCCCTCCCCACCCCGACCCTGTTCCTGTGCTCCTCCCTTGTGGGAGAGGTCTGTGCTCTCAGTGAAGAGAGCGGCCAACACGGGTGTGGCCGCAGCTGCTCAGGGCTCCTGGGGCCAGAGTGCACAGAGCGGGTGCCCTCCCAGGGCGGTGGCCCACACCCCAGCTGCAGCAGCACCCTCTGCTCGCTGACCCGTCCTAGGGGGCTCAGTGACAGGGCTCCTAGCCCGGCCAGAAAACTACACTTGACAGACAGGACCTTGTGCTGCAAGCTGGAGAATCCCATGCTGGTGGATCTAAGCAGAAAAGTTGCATCTTCATAAAGGTCTGGGCTGACTTACAAAACCTGGGCAGGAAAATGGCTGAGCCGGCCCGCGGAGCCCACGTTGGCAGCAGGGACAGCTCTGCTCGGCGCTCTCCTCCCCACCTTTCCCCTCCACGCTGTCCGCCCCTGCTGCCGACGGCCCTGCGCACATGGTGTGGCCGACAGTCCCCACTTGTTTTTAATTCATCGTTAATTGGAGGATAACTGCTTTACAATATTGTGTTGGTTTTTGCCATACGTCAACTTGAATCAGCCACAGGTATACACATGTCCCCCCTCCCTCTGACAGCCCCCACTTTCAACACTCTGGCTGCAGCCACCAAAGAGGTCAAACGCAAGGATCCTCCCCGAGCCCCCACCCCAGCTCTCTCCCAGGGCAGGTGCCCCCTGGCTGGAGGGGACACACTGTAGCACAGGTGCTGCCCTGACACCTGAGCCTGTGGGGCGAGTGCCCACCCAGAGGCGGGAGGTGGGGCCGGACCAAATGGTCTCAAGTCACAGCCGAACAGAGAGCCCCTACGGCAAGTGCTTCTTAACCTTCAAAGAGAAAAGTCAAAGAACTCGCAGTGGTCGTTGCCTTTCACATTATTTTAAATGGACAACATAAATATGAATTAGGTATAAACGCTTTTCTTGGAACTCTTAAACTAAAGCTAAAAGGGATCTACAAATTAACAACAAACAGAACCCCAGCACAAATGAACTCAAGTGCAGCTTAATTTAACATGATAGGTGCGGCTTCTATACAGAAGCCATCACCCAGACGTGACCTTAAGTGACTCCAGAAGGACTATCCTGCCATACCTTCCACCCCATCCTTGCCTGGCCTGAGGCCTGGAAGCCTGCAATGGCTACTGAGATTTTCCCAGCAGCTGGCCGGTCACAGGAACGGCGGCCCGCAGCCACGGTCCCCCAAAAGGAAGCTGTCAAGCTGGGCAGAGGGCGGGGATGGGGCCACGCTCCCTGGACTGTGAGTGGGGACCCAGGGACGGCAGAGCACCCCAACACACTGTTTCGCTCTCTTACATGAGATCAAGAAAGCTGCAGAGAAAAGTGCAACACGCGGCTTGGGGGCTTCTGTGTAAGAACGGGTGCCCAGCACCACCCTTGGGACCCCGTAGTGGGCGCAAGCACTGTGGCCGTGGAACAGGGCGGCCGACCGTCTGTCCCACTTGCCACTCCCGAGTTAGGCTCTCCCTAGACTTGCTATCTGCTGCCTGATTCTCACAAAAGGCCAAGCTTCTCTTAACATTTTCAATACGTGCGAGGAGTTCCAGAGAGGAGATGACCACAACCTGCCAGCCCAGAGTGCACCCCGCCCCCCACCGGCTGCTCACCGCCTCACCTGGTCTCCATGGAAAGAAAACCTTCTCAGGTAGAAAACGCCTGCCCAGGTGGCCATGCTCGCTGCCTGGCAGCGTATGACAGACAGGACCCAGGCTCACGGGGCCAGAGGGCTTGTCCAAGGTCATGAGCTACAGAGGGAAGTCAAGACCAGAAGGTGGGTCTTTCTAGTCCAGTCTCTCTCCCAAAACCAACACAGGGCACCAGGACCAGTAATTTAAGCGACAAACGCTAATAAAAGGCATAAGCTTGTCCACTTGCAGAGGTGCTCGATCTTTAAGCTCTTTCACAAGTTATCATTTTTGTCTTACAATGTTTATTTGGAACATTATTTTCTTTACTCCATCCCTTTTCAGGACCTCCTCTGAAGGAAATAGTTCATATTCAAGACATGCTAAACAGAATTTCCTTCTCTGTCACCAGCCACATTCTTTACAAGTGTCTTCTCTGGGTAACCAGTCCTGAGCCCGTGTCCGGCTTTTGGTCAGCACCACAGACACGAGCGATGGAATGGGTCTTCTTAGAGGACGCAAGAGAGAACTCTGGGATGAGAACAGTGTCTTTTATTGGGGGGGGGGGCATAATTTCATGTTTGCGCTCCTTTTCCTAAGCGGAGATTAAGCTTCTTGACAAAAATAACCTATTTTTGTCAAAATATTTCAAAATAAATTACTTTAAAAACCACAAAGTGAGCAGGATGAACGGACAAAACAAGCCAACAATACTGATACTGAAATTTAAAAAATATATATATGTGTGTGTGTGTATACATACATATACGTACATATACATAAAATGTTGCACATTTCTGATGGTGGAGACCGGGTTTGTAGAATACCATAAAGTCATGTTACATTTCAGTGGGAAAGAAGGATGAAAAATACACTGACCCCAAGTCAGCAAGTCATCACTCCGGACCTATTTTGGTGCTGACACATTAACGTAATTAGCAGGGGGTCCTCTGCTCTTTGCTTGACTACTGTGGTTTCCTCCTCTGCACTGCCTCCAACAGGTTTGATTCGTTCACTATAGAATGTCCCGCTTTAGTCAGTGAAGAATGTGCCGAGGAGCTTGGGAAATAGTCACTGAGCTGTCCCCAGCTCACACTGGTGGTACACACTCCACAATTCAAGAATAATACACATTCCTCCCCCTCCTTACAAAATGCCCACAACGTCCTTCAAGTTTTTCCAAGGAACATGAACCAGCGTGTCACTCAGGCAGTGGCCTGACACAGGGAAGTAGCAGACCCTACGTGGAGACACACAGGTCTTGACCAGCGTTAACCCACCCAGGGACACTACTGTCTCGAAGACCTGCCTGTATTTTTCACAAACCTAATGCCAAGTGCACTCCCAGCAGAGAACCCGGACGCCCCCACCAGGCCCGACCCAGTGGAGCCGCACCTGCTGGTGAGTGAGCAAGCAGAAGCCAGGCTTTGGTTCCATTCACTAGAAGACAAGTTGTTAGTGCAGGACTTCAGCTTCCCAAACTCCATTCTAGTGGAGCTTTCGGAAAACATAGGCAGGTCCAGCTCCCAGAGCTGACCCATCAGAAGGCCTCAGGCTCTCCCCAGGTTCTGGGGTTTCTGCGCTGGCCTCAGTCCACACAGCGCTTCTGATCTGCCACACGCACGGGCAGCCCACCATGGGCTCCTGCTGGGCCCCGCACTCCAGCACCTTCTGCAGGACGCTGTGCGGGCCTGACGAGGCACGGCAGGTCCACGCCACTGTCATCCACGTTACCTTCTGGAGGACCACGGCCAAAGCGGGCCTGACCGTAACTGGAAAGTTCCATGTGCTTCAGATGACATGGGCAGGGTGGGTTCAGTTCATTGCTTATTTTTTCAGTTTATTTTTATAATCACTAGGAGAGTTTGTTTTCTAAGCCAGAAGCGTCAAAGTTGGCCTTCTATTCATGAGAGAATATAAAACTTTCTGAGCAGGAACATTATTCCATAAAGGGCTAGAAATGCGAAGCATCACCACAGATCAATGAAATGCCGGGAAGACAGTTATTTCTGGAACAAGGCAGTGAGCCAGGAGACTGGGATGGCCGGCCAGCCCCAGGCCTTCCAGTGGGCAGCACCCAACCAGGCCAAGCTCACTTTCTGCGCCAACAAACCCAAATGGGAGGGAGACGTCCCGGGCGACACGCTGTGGGATGCCCCGCAGAGCACTCGTCCTGCGAGCTTTACCACGTGTGGGTCTGGTGGGGGTGTACCGGCTGCTCCTCCAGCTGCTACCATGGACACTACCCGGTGGAGAACACAGCAAACTTCGACAGGACTTCAGGGCCCCGGGTTCACACAGGGAATACAGGGCAGGCTCCTCTGTGCCAGGTGACCTCTCCAGCTTCAGCTGCTCGGCTGTGTTACTCGGCTGTGATGCAACTGAGACAGGGACTCGCTCTGTGGCTGACAGGCAGGGAGGCGGGCATGGCCCACAGGAGAGTCCTTTCTTGCCCACACTTCACCTGGGCACCTGGGCCAGGAGGAGGAGGCTTGGCCAACAGAGAGGTGAGCAGCCCCCACTCCCCCACCAGGGCTGACCTCCCCGTCTCCCTTTGCCCATCCTTCCCTCCCAGAGCTGAGGGGGAGACTGGCGTGTGGGGAGAGGGCCCATGGCTCCCCTACCAACTGTGTTTCCCTTCACAGGCCGCCCCTCAAAGATGGCCTGGAACCCCCATCCTGACCAGGGCAAAGAGGAGCCTCACTGAGGCCTTCCAGGGGCCTGTCCCACGGCAGTCTGGCCATGGCTCTGAGTGCAAAGCCAACAGTGGCAGGGACGATGAGAACCCAAGAAGGTGATTCAGAAAGAGCTGAGGGCAGTGACCGGAGCCCCAGTTGTTTCTCAGGGTGGCGCTCAAAGCTGCCCCAACCGAGTGCAGGTTGGGGGAGCCCCAGCAGGCAGGTCAGGCGCCATCCACACCCAGTTCATGCTCAAGAGCACACCAGCCAGCCGTGCCACCACACCCCAACCTCCAGTGAGGGCAGCCCGACAGGGGCAGACCGGGGCCGGGGCAGACAGCAGCTCTGCGCTCCACTGGCAGGCCTGGCCCGGCGGCCATTGACCGCCTCCGCCACCCCGCCCCCCGCCACACCCACCCCGAGTGACCCTGGAGCCTGCAGCCTGGAACAGCAGCTGTTCGCTCATGTGTCCAGCAGGCACTCTGAGGAGATGCCAGGTGAGTCAGAGGTGCCCCTGCTTACAAGCACCCGGAGACGTAACAAAGGAGTAAGACGTTCAGACAACACCGAGACAGAGGGAAATGCAGGCCCCGGGCTGTGGGGTGGTGAGGAAGGGAGATGGTCCAGATGCAGCGTGGACAGCGCTGACTGCAAAGGCCCAGGCTCGCTCACGGACCACCACTCCAGGGGGACAGGGAAGCCTTGTGCTGCCGGGAACGGATCGCCCGGGCTGCAGGGCCAGGACGGGGTCAGTGCGAGGGAGTCCCTGACACCAGGCCCCGGCGCTGGGATCCAGACCGCAGGCGCTGCAGAGCTCTCCTGCGTACTCCTGAGCTCTCGTCTTGGGCTTCTGAAAACAAACCCTTCGCTCCCTCGGTACAAACCATCTCAGGCCTCGTAAGGCTGGGCCAAGGTGAGGACCAGCACATAAAGGACAGCTCTCTGTCCCAGCAGGTCTCCGGGGGTCCAAAGGCCATTTTGTCATCAGGACAACGGGAGTCAGGACAGGCTCCCCAGCTCTGAGGGAAGCGCGATTCAATTCTGCAAATACAAAGTGAAACCCAACACGGCAACAACCACAGAAGGAACTAAAACCACTTAGTAACTGAAGAGGCCAAGCAATTTCTGGTCTGTTAGCACATACCTTACACTAGAGCCATTTTCGCTTTTGAGAGGCCCCCTCCACGACCACACCCTAGGCCAAGAGGGATGTGACCCCTCAAGGAAGTTACCAGAACCATCTTTCCTTTCTTTCATTGTCCCCTTGTTCCAGAAAGATCCCTAGGGTGGTTGTGCTTTTTGTTTAGAAAAAGAATGCTAACAAGAATAGCTGTATTAAAAAAAAAAAACAGTCCAGATATAACCTTTAGGGTTATTTCTTTGTCTCTGAAATTCACAGTTGAGTTCTATGGTGCAGAGAATGCATTGAGGACAAAGGCCTCCATAAGGTGTCTCCCTGGCACACACTTCGTGTAAAATTACCATCGCCAAGAGCAGCGACAGAGAAAACTAATTAAAATCTCTACTTGTGCTTTCACTTTTTTTTTTTAAACATTCTTGGGAGTTGGATACTAGAGATCAGGGAAAATGTGCCTTCAAAATTCATGCTTTAGATTTGTTCCCATGTCCCACTAGAAGAAATGTGCAGAAAAACTAAAAGCCGAAAGCTGGCCTAGAGCAAGGTACCTCCTCCCAGACACCTAGGCCCTGACCCCTGGGGAGCAGTCAGGACCCTGGCAGAGAGCCGGAAACCTCCAGCGCATGGAACGTCCTGCTCCCTTGGCTGACTCGGCCAGACCCACACAGGCACCACCCAGCACCCCAGGACCATCGTCCCACCCACTCACCGGGGTGAGCAGAGCAGCTCGGGAAGGGGCCGGATGCACACCCATCGGGCAGGGACTGACCCGAAAGGGAGCAGGTGCCAGTGCGTCCATCTGAAGTCTGGGGTCCCTCAGACACCCTGACACGCTGCTCACAGCAGTGGTGCGGCTGCCAGAACCGTGCCACGGAACACCGCGCGGAGCATCAGACGCTCACCAGCCACACGCAAGACAGAAACTCAGGGAAACACAAGTGACCCAGAGTCAGGGTCTTGGCTGCTCTGGGTTTTAACTCAGCCATCAGGCCTCAGGCAATTCACTAACTCTGGGTAGCTGTGTGCCCTTCCTGCTGGGTGAGGCCCCGGCCTCCCCACTGCTTCTTCCCCAATCTACTACCCTACCCACTAGGCTGCCCCACACTGCGTAACTGCGTGTGCTCTGCCTGTCACGTGCTCCTCACAAAGCCTTCCCCAGCTCCGGGGAAGTGAAGACTCCTGCCTTGGCGAGGATGCCACGGGGCAGAGAAGAGCGGCATCTTCCCACCACCCCGAGGACAAGAAGCAAGTCTGGGCCACACAGCGGGACTCCAGCCCCTCTCTGGCCCCCTCGCAGAGACAGCACGGGTCACAGCACCCCCTGAACAGTAGGCCCTCGGGGTTGGGCGGGGGCTGGGGGGGATGACTTCTGTCATGACTGCACTGTAGCACTGGCTCAGAGGTTTTTCTTTAAGTAAGTGTTTTAACTTAAATTTCCCACACGTAACATCTTGAATTAGTTAAATATTCAAGTGTATAGAAACGAATTTATTCAGATTCAAGGCTGGCATCCAGGGGCAGACAGGCCCCTGGAGGAGACACAGGGCCTGGAGCCAGGCACCTGAGCCCCAGCCGCCACCCGTTGCTGGCCTGTGGGCAGCTCCTCTCAGAGCCCCGGTCCTCTGTCATCAGCTGGGGACACAACCTCACCTTAGAGACCTGCTGCAGAGCCCAGTGAAGGAAGAGTGTGTGCTGTGAGAAGGCATTCTGCCATGTGTGGGACCTTCCCTTTGAAAACCACTTAAGTAAGACAAACGTAAGACAGCTTGAACAGAATCTACCCCCACTGCCTACCTTGGCTGAAAAGCAGAGAGAAAGACCCTCCAAGATGATGAAATTCAGGAAAGACAAATCAGTGGACAAAGACATTTTCTCCACTATTAGGAAGCAGGTGGTAATGAGAGCTGTGTGAACCAGGTCTCTGGTTCTTCCTCCTTTGAACTGGGAGCTTTTATTGTGGGTATCATGCCCAGTCTCCATCCATGTATATTGAGAGAAGGTAACTTGTCATTTCCCTTCATGGATCACAGTCTTGTCATGGCAAAGGGGCTTACATAAATAAGTGAAGCTATGAGCCATGCTGTGCATAGAGAAAGCAAGGGAATTCAAGAAAAACATATACTTTTGCTTCACTGACTATGCTACAGCCTTTGACTATATGGATCACAATGAAATGTTGATAATTCTTAACAAGACAGGAATATCAGACCACCTTATCTGTCTCCTGAGACACCTGTATGAAAGCCAAGAAACAACAGTTTCAAGAGTACATGGAATGACAGACTGGTTCAAAATTAGGAAACGAGTCCGACGAGGCTGCATATTGTCACCCTACTTATTTATCTTATGTGAAATGCCGGGCTGAATGAATCACAAGCTGGAATCAAGACTGCTGGGAGAAATGCCAACCATCTCAGATATGCAGATGATACCACTCTAATGCAGAAAGTGAAGAGGAACTAAAGAGCCTCTTGATGAGGGTAAAAGGAAAGGGTGAAAATGCTGGCTTAAAACTCAACATTCAAAAAACGAAGATTACGGCATCCAGTCCCATCACGTCATGGCAGACAGAAGGGGAAAAAGTAGAAGCAGTCACCGATTTTATCTTCTTGGGCTCCCAAATCACTGTGGACGGTAACTGCAGCCATGAAATTAAAAGACTCTTGCTCCTTGGAAGGAAATCTAAGACAAACCTAGATAGCATATTAAAAAGCAGAGACATCACTTTGCTGACAAATCTGCATTGTCGGAGCGTTGATTTTTCCAGTAACCACATACGAATGTGAAAGATGGACCATAAAGATGGCTGAGCACCAGAGAACTGATGCTTTTGAATTGTGGTGCTAGAGAAAACTTTTGAGAGTCCCTTTGGACTGCAAGGAGATCAAATCAATCAATCCTAAAGGAAATCAATCCTGAATATTCATTGGAAGGACCAATGTTAAAGCTGAAGCTTCAATACTTTGGCACCTGATGTCAAGAGTCGACTCACTGGAAAAGACCCTGACTCTGGGGAAGATTGAAGGCAAAAGGAGAAGAGGGTGGCAGAGCATAAGATGGCTGGAGAGCATCACTGACTCAATGGACGAGTTTAAGAAAATTCTGGGAGATGGTGAAAGGCAGGGAAGCCTGGCGTGCTACAGTCCATGGGGTAACAAAGAGTTGGACACACTTAGCGACTGAACAACAATAACTTGTCATTTCGTCCATCAGATGTTAAGCAATAAACAACCATATCTCTATTAAAAAAGAAAGAAAAGAAACAGGAAAAGAAAGTGTGTGTACAGGCTTCGTAGATCACAAGTTAAATTTAAGTGACCCTACACCTTGCTGAGAGTCAAATGAGCTACAAGGGCAAAAATGCACTGAAAAGGTAGGAGTTAAGATTGAAATCTTTAAATGACACCTTCTTTCTGGAGGGTGACACAGCCTGGGTTGTGGGCAGTGGGGGGGCTTCCCCAGGAATTAGATCTGGGCCTGCCAGCGACGCCTCCTGTGGCTCCCCCGGCAGACGTGGCAAGATTCTGCTGGGCGTCAGGTCCAAGCTCACTCAAGCCACAGCCTGAGGGGGCGGTCTGACACCCTCCACCTGATCACTAAAGGTCATGAGTCTTGCCAAGAAAGATACTCCTCCTCTACAAAGAAGGATCTGTCCCTCTTGTCCTTGAGAAGTTGCAGCTCTCTCTGTGGGGACGGGGCATATATGGCAATGTTCTGTACTTTCTGCTATGAAGCCAAAACTGCCCCAAAAAATGAAATTAATTTTTTTAAAAAGATCTTCTGACACTAACTCCAGCAGAGTTTTTAATTTCCCTGCCCTAGATGGCCTAGAAAAAAAAAGAGGGAGAAATAATCATGAGAAAACGTACACACGAATTAGCAGTTAAGCCTTTTAAGGCATAAATTCTAGAGTTCCGTATTCATCCGATTTTCTTGGAGCAACATTCTGAAAAGCCCCGAAATTTCAAATAAATATAGCACTCTGCAGATCTTAAACAAGGCTGGCTGAGAGGATTAAATGATGTACCCAAAGAAAGGTTCACAAAGAGAAACCGCGAAGCAGCTCTAAAAATACTGTGTGCCACAGTTTCAGAAAAACGGGATCAAAACGCAAGGCGAACCCGGCATTTCTGGGATAACTGCTGCCAGCCGACCTTGTTCTGGGTGCATTACCGTGCCCACCACTCAGTCACGCAGATGGCTTCTGCCCCCAGGCTGGTCATTACACAGATCTGAAGGAGGTCGGAGAGAAGACTGTGTCCAAAGCAGCCCCTTTACTCGTAATTATGTTGCACGTCTGTATTTCTGAGTGGGACTACTTTCCCAGCTGGTCAGTGGGCCAATCTGTCAATAACACGGTGGGGATCAACAGAGAACCCTGAGACCCCACACTAGCCACGCATCAGTCTGCCCGGTGGCTGTAACACGGTATCACAGAAGGGGGGACAGACACAGCACACACGTTTTCCCGCAGCTCTGGAGGCTGGACGCCCAAGATCAGGCTGCTGGCAGGCTCTCCTGAAGCCCCTCCCCTTGGTGTGCGCGCGGCATCTTCTCCGTGTCCTCACATGGACTGTTCTCTGTGCACCTCCCCGGCATCTCATCTTCTTCTTATAAGGTGTGTGTGCGTGCTTAGTCATGTCCAACTCTCACAACCCCATGGACTGTAGCCTGCCAGGCTCCGCTGTCCAGGGAATTTTCCAGGCAAGACAACTGGAGTGGGATGCTATTTCCTCCCTAGTCCAAATCCAACTGGACTAGGGCCTATTCTTATGACCTCATTTAAACTTAATTAACTCTTTAGAGATGCTATCTCCAGATACCAGAAATGGCCTTCTCCCTGTCCTCCTTCAGCTCTCCTTAATGGCCAGCCTGGTGGCAGAAGCCTGAGTGGCTGTGGGTCTGGCGTGCACAGCGATGCACCTGAACAGGGTCGCCCAGCAGCAGCTCTTTCAGAAATGCCAGACTTGCCTTCCAAACCTCAGGAGCTAGGGACTTAACATGTGAATCTGGTAGGGGCGTGGGGAGAGACACACACCTCAGTCTGTGACAACATGCTTGCACACCAGATGCTACTTGGCATTCTCTAATACACTGCACAAGCCCAGCAGCTATGCTGGTGGGTGCTGCCAGGAAGAGTCAAGGACCGGACCTGGTAAAGCGACCCCTCTCCCCCTTTCTGCTCACAAAGGGTGCAGCCTTGACACTGAGCAGAGGCCCTGAATCCCCTCTCTCTCCTCCCCAAGTCAGACCTCTGGGGAGCGGGGAGCCGTGGTTAAGTACTTCCCAGTCATTATCTGAGTGTCCAAGGTGACCTTGCTAACACTTCAACCCACTGTCAGAGATGGAAAAGTGATCAATACTAGGTCACAAGGTCACACCAACCCCAGGTCATAAACTCCAGGCCCCAAGCACCTCCCTCACTCCAGGGCTGCTCCTTTTATCTTTACAGCCTCCTGGTCAGGTGTGTACCTGTTCCGAACACATTTAAAATACACCTTTGACCAAAAGACCCAGGATAAATGGGAGACAGAGGAGAGCTCTATCCAGAGAAAGCTAATAAAATTTCTTTCCATGTAGAATTAAAGAAACACAGGCAAGCTCTAATATTTAGTTTATACCCTTCTAATAAACACCAGTGGAAAGTGGCAAGGGCCTAGGCGTCTCTGCCTTTTTCATTCCTCCTTCCTCATTTCCTGCTTTTCTTCACATTACGTGAATATTCTCCAGAGTAACCTTTAATTCCTCTACCCGCCTAATTCCAGTGAGATATGGAAACACTGTTTCTATACCGTTCTATTTCTTTTTCTTTCTGTTCAATTATTGTTATACATATTATTCTTATATATATTACAATCCCCTAAAGAGATTGCTATCATTTCTTTATATAATTTCATGTTTTCAAAGAAGTGAGAGAAGGGAAGCAAGTACATATTTACAGAGTTTGTTACATTCACCTTATTATTCACTATTTCTGGTTCTCTTCCTATTGTCCTGTGGAAATTCCTTACACCAATACAGTTTTGCTCACACCTGCTTCCTTTATGCTGTCAAACACATTACTTTTTTAGATGTCCTAGGCCCAAGAACAAAGTAATATACATTTTACTTTAAAAAGATGTTTTTAAAAATCAGTTAAGAAAGGAGAGATACATGCATTTACGTTGTCTCATATAATTATATAATTCCGCACTCTCTGTCTTCCTCATATGGATTTGAATCATCAGCTGTGGTCATTTGCTTTCAGCCCAAAGGAGTTCCTTTTATTTTCTGTAAGGTGAGTCTGCTGACCACAAATTCTCTGGGGGGTTTTCTGGCTTATTTTTTCATTGAAAATATCTTTATTTCACCTTCATTTCTGAGAGACATTTTTCTGGATATAAGATCCTTGGTTGGCTTTTTTTTTTTTTTTTCTTTCAGGACTTTGAATATGCCATCCACAACTCTGCCCCTGGTCTCCACTGTTTCCAATAACAGAAGTCTGTTAATCTTACTGAGATTCTCAGTACAACTGAGTCATTCTTCTCCTGCTGCTTTTTGAGATTTTTTTCTTTGTCTTTCCAACATTTTTTTTTTTTTTTTTTTTTACTATGAAGTGCCTGGGTGTGGATTTCTTTGTGTTCATGCTGCTTGGGAGAGTTCATTATGTTTCTTGGATGTGGAGGTTGTTTTTTCATCTAATTTGGGAAGTTTTCAACAAGATTTCTTCTCATATTTTTTTCTGTTCCTCTCTCTCCTCTTGCAAAACTTGTATTACGTGTACTTTCTTGAGCTTCATGGTGCCCCACATTTCTTGAGGTTCTGTGCATTTTCTTCACTTTTTTCTACCATTTGAACTGCATAATCTCCATCACTCTATCTTCAAGTTCACTTCTTCTACTTTCTTCTAGTTGACATCTACTGTTTTGGTCCTCTGGTGAATTCTTCATCCTGGTTATTTTACATTTCAACTCCAGAATTTCCATTTAGTTCATTTTATTGTTTTTTTTTTTTTTTTGTATTCTTTAATTGATCAAACACTGTCATCAGACCTTTCTTTACTTCTTTAAGTGTGATTTCCCTTGGTGGTGGTTTAGTTGCTAAGTCGCATCCAGCTCTTGTGACCCCAAAGACTAGGCCATCAGGCTCCTGTGTCCATGGGACTTCCCAGGCAAGAATACTGGAGTGGGTTGCCATTTTCTTCTCCAGGGGATCTTCCCGACCCAGGGATCGAACCTGGTTCTCCTGCGTTTCAGGGGGATTCTGTTATATTTACAACAGCTGCTTTAAAGTCTTTGTCTGTTAAACCCAACATCTGGGCCTTCTTTCTGGTAATTTCTGACGCTTTAAAAAACAAAATCACACTTACTTATTCCTTTGCAAGTTATCCTTTTCTCTTAAAAATTAGACCTTGTAGGCAATATATAGCCGCAGTTCTGAATACTGATCTTCTCCCTGCAGGGCTTGTTTCTGAGTGCTTATTTTTCCAGTGACTCAGCTGAACTATTAATAGTTTAGTCGAATCTATCCCCTCATGACTCCCTGCTATCCCCAGCCTCTGATGCTGTTCCTCAGGGAACATGGCCTTGGGTGTGCACAGTCTCCCTGGGATGACAATGGTTTTATAGGGCTTTCTTTTTCTCTTCCCTGATCTCTCTGTGAAGCTCCCTGCCTCTGAGGTTACTATACCCAGCTATAAGGATCCATGAATTGCTGGCTGATTATTATTTTTGACAATATTCTGGGGCATCAATTGCTGTGAAGCCTGATCAGTTAAATGCAGGCCTTTCTGCAGGGATAATTCTTGATGTCAGTGTTTGAGGCTTGTTCTCACCTCAGGAGGGCTCTTTTTGGCTATCTCTCTCTGGTCTTTGCTCAAGTTCTGGCTGTTGCTAACATGGAGTTACTGGCCTCTTGTTTCTACTGATGACCAAGATCTCCTTGTCTTGTTCCTGACAGCATGCTTACATCTGAACTTCCCGTATTCTGTTATACATAAATCCAGTACCTTTGGGGAGAGTGTCAAAGCTTTCTGTCCTTACAGCTAACCTCTCTTCCTCAGCAAGTCTCTGAGTCCCTGCTCTAGGGCTGGGGTCAAGGGCAGTGGCTCATCTCTCTGAGTGACCCACACATTATGAATGGAGTGCTGGGTGGGGGCAGCAGCTTTTGACGTTGTTTTTTTTTTGGCAGCAGCGCACAGCATGCAGGATCTTCCAGACCAGGGATCGAACCTGCACACCCTGCAACAGCCCTGGGGCTGCCATCTCGTCTGCGGTGTGGGGAAGAGGATGAACCCCACTAAACACGTCTATGACTGGGCTCAAAGGCCCTCCCACCTGGGGCACAAGGGCTGCTTGCTTCCATCTGAAACGCACCCAGCTCGCTGCTCCTTTTCCGGCTACATCTACTTGTGATGCTGGCTCTGCTCTCTTCACCTACAGTCAGGCTGAGCAGCTTCCAGTGGTCTTGTCAACCGAAACCTGCTGCTTCTCCCTCACTAGGGGGCTTGGAAACCAAACTGTCCAGATGAGACCGTGTGTGTGTGTGTGTGTGTGTGTGTGTGTGTGTGTGTGTGTGAACATTCAGATGAGAGCATCCCCTGGGTGGGGCCTTGGGGGCCCCACGGCACCCGTCTACCTTCTGCTGCCCAGGCCCCACCCAGCACTGGGTCTGTGGCTGGGGGTCATGAAACGCTCCTGTGTCAGGGAACCGGTTGTGAAAACAAGAGGCCTTACCTCAAATGCAAGAACAACCAGCCCTGCCATGTTACTACAGCCATGTATGAAAAACCTCTGGAAGTGCACAAAGATCACCTCCCATTCCCTTGTGGAAATACCATTTGTGATGAACTAGGTCTCAGCTGCACTTAGCTATGGATGGAACTCACTGTTCCTGCTACTGTCTACGTGATCCAGTTTAGGCTTTGATTTTTTTCTCCATCACATAAGGAAATGCAACTCTGTTTTTCACCACCATAGTTTTTTTTTTTTTTTTTTTTTTTTAGTTAATAAGTTGGCATAAAAATGCTTCTCTTCTTTGGAAAGTGTTTTATTTTGTTCTAAGTAAGAGTACACAGTACTATAAAACAATAATTTTGGAAAACAAACCCTCCATGAGCTGTTCTGACACCCAAGGTACCAAATATTTCACGTCAATGTGTTTTCAGCCATTGCAAGCACAGTCTTCCTACTCACCACTTTGCCGGTGCCCCCAGCAGGGGCAGGAGGTGAAGCACCCTGGGTTCCCACCTCACTGATGAGGAGGCACTGGTGTCAGGGTTAATATTGATTCCAGGGCAAGGAGATGTGGAGTCCCAGTTTCAAATGCAATGAGAGAAGGCAGGCATCTCCATGAGGATGATAAAGAAGTCAGGACTGGACTGATCCCAAGTGCCTCTGGAAGCACCTCATGTCAGACCACTGAGGTGTCCAACTCCCTTCCCTGAAACCCAAGCTCTTCCTCCATATGTAACCGTGACACCGCAGCAGAGAGGGGGGCCTGCGTGAGGGCCAACTGAGAGGACTACCATGGGGTCCCAGCCCGCCCATGCGGGCTCCACTCTCCAGAGCAGGCACCATTCCTGACTTCAAAACTTGTTCCCTGACACAGGAGGGTTTCGTGAGCCCCCAGCCACAGACCCAAATACAACATTCAGACAAAACGCTCCTCTCTTTTTAGAGATTCCCATGTGATAAGCAGTCCAGTCTGACAAAGGGAGCCGGCCGAATAACCCAGCCCCTCAAGAGGACGTCCTCCCCTCCCTGGGACCACCGGCACCGCCCCGGCTTCCCTCTTGCTTCCCCCCAAGTCTTCTCCATCTCAGCATCGGCATCCCCATCCTCCTGCCACGGTTCATGCCAGAAGCAAGGCGCCTTCCTCGCTTCATCTCTCAGTCCCTCCCGCCTCAACTCCAGCCCAGATCTGGACACTTCTCACCGTCACCACACCCCCTGCAGGGTCACACGAGTTCTGGGTAAGTTCCATCATCCTGGGCCTTGCTAGACTGTCCACATCACCCCACAGGCACGTGGATCCCACAGAGACGTTAATTCAGTGCAGAAGGAGTGGAAAAGGCAGACAGAACTTGGTGGCTGTGTGGAGTGATGATGGAAAAGCCTGACACAAAACACCATGTCATCCAAAGACAAAACTCAAATAGTTCAAGATGCCCCCACACCATCTCCCTCCCAGAAACAAGTCACACCCAGAGCTGGGGTGGGGAGCACATTCGTAGGCACTCTCTCAGCCTCAGCAAGGGGAGAAGCAGGGTTCACTCTGCCAGGCAGAGAGCATAGGGGTTAAAGCCCCCTCAGGAGGAGACTGTCAGAGGAGTTCCAGCACACCACACAGAAGCCCCAGAGAAAAGACCCTAAGCCACCTGTACTGATGGTGGTGCCTGGGCAACCCTGAGTCCATCCATCACTCAGCACGAGGGCAGCTCCCGTGCCAACAGGCAGGACAAGATGGCAGGCCGGGCCACGTCCTCAGGGTGCGCCTGCATCCTTCTGCACCTCGACGCCTTCAGCCACTGAGTCAGCCAGGAGATGATGGCCAAATCCCTCGCCTCCTCTCTTGAGGCTAAATCCAGCATTTCTAAGTCAACGAGTCACCCGCTGCAGACTCCCAGCACCTGCTGAAACCTGAGCTCACATTCCCTTCAAAACTGACTTCTCCTGCATCCTCTCCCTTTGAGGCCCACCATTCTCAGGAGCTCAGACATTTCTGGCACGGCTTCGGAACCATCAAGCACGCTGTGCACTCACTGGGTTCTGACCGCTCTCCTTTCAAGATTTCTCTGCCTTCGTAACCCTCTTCTCTCTACTCCCACTGCCAGCCCACACAGGGCTAAGGCAACAAGCTGTGATCTGGCCTCCCAGGGGGGTTGAGAGCAAAGATGGCAGGACTTACACACGCATGCACACACTCACTCAAAGGGTCCAGGGTCTTTAGGTCGGGGAGGAAGGCTTCCATTTGGCCCCCATACCTGTAGCCGCCACAGTACAATTCCCACAACACTTCCCCACCCACCCACTCCGCCTGCAGGACCAGCTCCAACCCCATCTCTTGATCGTCTGCCTGGACGCCAGCCTCAAGCTGAGGCGCTCCCTCTACGGAGCTCGGCAGTACTTCTGTCCACACAAACTTCTCTCCCATCAGGTTCTCTTCTCAAATTTAGATTTTATTCCTCTGACCAAGAGCCCCTACAGGACTCAGGGAGCAGGAAGCATTCATTCAAGATCTGCTTACTGCCTCTCAATCATGAAAGGGTAAGAGTGGATGACTTCAGAGTCATAGTGAGAGAGTGCACATAAAATCATTACCACTACAGAGACAGCTCCAGAAACAGGATGCAGAATGAGGTGCACGTCAGGTTAACAACTGTGGAACGGGGTCTGAGGAGCCCTAGAAGGGGCAGGGCCAGTAATTGATATTTTCAGTTATTTCTTGATAGTATCACAACTTATGTGTTTTGCATTCATTGCTCAGTTGAGGACACAGACACTGAAATAACAATAATTTAACCACTTGGTGCCCAGGTCTTGGTTTCTAATTCAATTCTCCAATAAAAGGAGTGAGAGGTCTTTGGAGAAGTGGCCAATTCTAGGACTGGGCAGGAAAGGTACAAGGTGAGCCCAGGGCATCTTGCAGTGCCAAAAAAATAAACAAAGAACAGACATGCTCAAAAGAAAAAATTTAAAAACCCATAATAATGGGGGCACGTCAAAGGGACATAGGAGCCAACCGAAAGAGCTCCTGTGGCCAAAGCTGGGACAATCTGAACAACCAAATAACACAGTACTGAATTATAACTCCAGGTAGAAAAATAGGTATCTAAGAGTCCACTCTGATAAAAATAAGTGACTGAATAAATGGAGAAGAGACAAATCTCATTCCAAACAATTTATGTAAACAACCCTGTCACCTCAAAGAGGTGGAGCCTAACTCCCACCCCTTACCTGCGGGCTGCACGTGACTGCCTTCCAAACAGAACACTGTAGGGAAGGTGGGAGTGAAACTTTACACTTTACCTGACAGACAGCACCTCAGATCAAGTCATGCTGGAAGAACGGACCCTGCTAGGATGCGACCAGAATGCACTTCATCTCTGCGGTCTTCCTCCCCCAAATTGATAATCTCAGTACAGTCATGAGAAAAACACGAGACAAACCCAAAATGAAGGGCATTCTACAAATGCGGAACATTACTACATAAAACCATCAAGGTCATCACAAATAAGGAAGGAACGCTAGAGAAAGACTCACCACCAAGAGGACCCTAAGGAAATAAGACAAATAAGTATAATCAAGTGTCCTAGGACAGAAAAAGGACATTTGTTTAAAAAAGGAAAAGAAAGAGAAAAAAAATCAAGAGGAAAAAAATAGGCAAGTCTAAAGGTATGGCCCTAAGTTAATAATAATGGATCGGTGCTGGTTCACTAGTTGTGACTAAAGGACCGCAATGTAGGGCAACAGGTTAACACGGGCGGAGGGGAGGGGGCACAGGCTGGGGGAGGGAGTAGGGATGCAAGGGAACTCGCTGTACTGTCTTTGTAAATCTCAAACTATTCTAAAAGTTTAAAAATTACCTTAGCTACGAATTAATTAGCCTTTCCGTTTTTTTTTTTTTTTAAAGCACAAAGATGGTGAGCTACACTCTACATGCTTTCTCTCCCCAGAGGACTCAGCTTCCAGGCCCTCCATGCCTACTTCCTGCCACTGGCTGAGGTCACTGGCGCAGACTCCTGGCAGGACAGCGCCCTCCAGGCAGAGTCCATCAAAGGCAGAGCAATCAGGCATCTGAGAAGAGCTGCCCTGCCCTTCATGCCACCCAGCCTTCTAAGACCTGACTCCTAGTCCCAGACTCTGACAGAACTCGTTTGCAGGAACCCCATGATCTAAGAGCTCTGTGACCTGGGCCAGCTTCACCCACCCGCACGGCAGGACCTCTGAACAACTCCCGGAACCCTGCCTGCCCACCAGCGTCTGGACTCCCCTCCTCTGGCGGCTCTGAGGATCTCCACACTGCTTCAGGCCTTGGAAGCACCACTGCCTTGCGGGGGAGAGATGAGCAGGCTGATGAGAAAGGCAGGAAGATGACCGGGGGCAAGGAAAGGAGGAGATAAGACGAAAACACGGAGAACAGCCTGGACACAGAGGAAGGGGTGTCACACCTCCCGGACTTTTAGGAACCCAGGAGATTCACGCTGCTTCCCAAACATCACAGGGACACATAAGACTCTTAACCATCTTATACGAGCGCCCACAACATATGTGCTCTTCCATTAAACTCAGACTAACTTACTAGTGGGATTCTAGGAAACAACACAAACCATCAACATAATTACAGTACCCCAAGAACAGACCCAGAGGAAAAAAAGAGGAAAGGCCAGAAATTGAGCCTTCCATTAGAGGAGGCAACGAGGAAGAGGAACTGCCTGGTCAGGGACCCTGGGAACCAGCCGTGGTCCATGGAGCGAGACTACAGCACACCCCTCACTGAAGGCTGAGATGGAAAACTTCTCAGAAGTCCTCTTTCTAACTTAACTTTCTTATCAAGATGCCTCCTCCCCTTGTTTTAGTAAGTAATAACCATTTTGATAGAACTGAAAATTTTATGAAGAGAAATATTTCGTGGAGGTGGCTAGCAAACAGCATGTTGAAGTACTTTAGACAAGGTATCAGATTTCCATTTTCTCAGTTACAGATTCACCTCGTGTGTGTATGCTGAGTTGTGTTTGACTCTGCGACCCCATGGACTGTGGCCCACCAGGCTCCTCTGTCCATGGGATTTCCCAGGCAAGAATCCTGGAGCGGGACGCCATACTCTTTGCCAGGGGATCTTCCCGACCCAGGGATCAAACCTACGTCTTCGGCACTGGCAGGAGGATTTTGACCACTTCCGGTATCTTCCCAGAACCACCTGGGAAGCCCACAGATTTACCTCAGGAAAAGAGTATTCGACTCTTAACAAAAAAAACTCTGGATTAACTATTCAAAGGAAGATGAATGAAGCAGTTGCCAAACTTCTCACTTAAAAGTCAAAATACATGGGAGGGATAAATTTGGATTGACAAGAACACACTGCTATATAGAAAACCAACAAGGACCTACTCCTGTGCAGCTCAAGGAACTTTATTCAGTACCTGTAACGGCCTACACGGGAAAAGACTCTGAAGGAGTCACACATGTCTGTGTCTAACTGTTCCACTTCGCTACACCTGAAACTAACACAGCCTTGTAAATCGACTATACTGCAATAAAAATACTTTAAAATAAAACAAAATACTGCCAAGTCAGTAAAACGCTGATAACCCTGAAATCAACAAAAGGAAGGACCCCACAGTTGGGTTCCCACCCCCGGAAGAGCCTCAGCAGTGGTCCCTAAGCGATGGCTGGCCCCAAGTGCAGGACAACCAGACACACTCTGCCTGCCCAGCAGCCGGCTCACCCCGGGACCGCCCGGGGGTTTCCAAGGAATCCGACTAGTACTCGGCCAAGGACAGCAGCACAGAAATTTGAAAATTTGCCACCACGGTTCCCTCACTGAAAGTCTGAAAGTGAAGGGGAAACCCCACCCATAATCACACCTTAACTAAAGTCAGAATTTTTATTTGCATATTTTACACCGATGAGATCAGCGGGTACAGAAGTGTAATATCCTGCTTTTTCACTTGACTGTTAAATTGTAAACACAGTTCATGCTGTTGCCGAGCTGGATGACTATCATATTTTCAAGACTGCAGCAACTCTTCACACACGTTTTTAAAAATTTGACCTAACTATGTCTAATAGACAAGATAACATGTGGCAGTTTTCTTCAGCTCCCAACTAGGCACAGACCGACTGGCAGAGCACCTGACACTGTGGTCAGCAGGGGCCGGATGGTCTCCAACAGCAGGAAGGCGAGACGCTTCGTGGGATGAGGTCACATCCATTCAGGCCTGGCCGTCCACCCACAAGACAGGTGTGCAGCTGCTGGACTCACTCAGCCACTGGCGGGGTGGGGGTGGGGGCGGTAGGATGTTTGCAGAAAGGACGCCCACCCCAGCATTAGCGTCACTGTATCGTATCCTGTAACACACACTGCAAGATTTAGCAGCAGACTAAATGCCTGCCGGGAAAACAATAAACCATGGTTCGTCATGTGGGGGGATACTACGCAGACATTCGAAATGGAAATCACTGGGCTCCTGAGCGATGTTAACGACAAGGTGTCTGGAGCAGAGACCATGGGGATGCCCCAGGGCAGAGATCGCCTGACCGCATGGAACCAAGTCTGCAGCTCAGGTGGACACAGAGCAGCCTGCGCTCTGCGCTGGGAACCAGGCCTGCCCACCCACCGCGGCACACAGCCACACCAGGCAAAGGGGCAAGATGGGCACAATCCTCAGGCCCCGGCCTCACAGCTGGCCCCATCCTGGCCTTGACCATTCCTGAACCACCTGTACAGCAGAGAGCAACAAGCCTAAATTTAAAAAAAAAGCCGCTTCCGACCATAAGCACCCCAAGCCTGAAACTGAGAATTAACTGCTTCCTACCCCCCACACAAAAAATATGCAAAGACTGGATCACAAAATACAAAGAGTTGAGCAGACAGAAATAATAAAATGCAAACTGAGGCTGATGGCAACCTCAGGTGAATGGGTATAGTTTCAACAGTGGGGGATGCACTGGGATCACCTCGCCACAGAGGGCTGAAGTCCCAGGATATCACGCAGGGGTGATGCAATACCACACACAGGCTTGCCTCTGATGTTGGAATTCCCCAGGCAGCCAAGGGCAAGAGTAGCATTCCAGGGAGCGTGTGTGCTCAGCTGCTCAGTCGCGTCTGACTCTTTGCGACCCCATGGACTGTAGCCTGCCAGGCTCCTCGGTCCACGGGATTCTACAGGCAAGAACATTGAAGCGGGTCGCCATGCCCTCCTCCAGGGGATCTTCCCAACTCAGGGATCGAACCCAGGTATCTTGCATTGCAGGCAGATTCTTTACCATCTCAGCCACCAGGGAAGCCCAACACCAGAAAGTTTCAAGGCCCTGGAGGTGAAACCATCATTAAGCTGAGTGAGCATTCACTGTATTACTCTTCCTGTGGTTTTTCATATGAAGTATCACCTCACTAAGTATTTTTACTATAATAAAAATAAATTACATCAAAAAATCACCATCTGTATTACAGTTTAACTCTTTCTTTTCAAAAAGCAAAGTAAGCGTAAGAAAAATATTTCTTACCAGTTAGATCAGAGGCCACCTATCACTTTTCATTGCATCCCTGGATGTCAAGCACGCCTTCCCACTGTCAGCACGGGCTGACATCCATCCCCCAAGACAGGCCCCCTGGAAGACAACCCCATTCAGGCAGGGTGACAAGCTGGGGTCGCGGGCGCTCACAGCTGCCCATAGCTGCCCCCGTCTATCTCCCAGGAGGGCTGGTCACCCTGTCTAGAGGGGCCCACTTCTCATGTTTTGCTGCACACCAGCCTGCCCTTCTTGTAGGGTCCTAACCCCTGAACCAAGTGTGACCAACTCCTGACATCCATCAAGGCTCTCCCATGACTTGTGCTAATGAGCTAAACCACACCTGTCCAAGATGGTCAATGGAACAACTTAACCTGCGGTCCCTGGTGGGGACTTCACCCAGGAGTCCCCCTGGTGGGGACTTCACCCAGACCTCCGAAGTCTTAGCCCTAAAACCTGCTCACGCAGTAGCTGCAGGTATAAAGACAGAGAGGAAAGGAATCCCTCACATCACCTGCTACACCACCTCCTTTAACACTGCATCTGCCTGTTTAAACTTTTCAAGTTTTGAAAGTTTAGGACATTTAAACACAATGTTGAGCTATTAACCCAGGAAAGGACATCACAACCTAACTAAACCGCAACAGAGTCATGCTAAGGGAAAAGCAGCAGAAAGTACCGATGACGAGACCTTTCGCCACAGAACAGAGAGCCCAGCCCGGAGGAGGAGGAGGTGGGGGAGAGGTGCACCCTCGAGAGCAGACACCCAACAAGACACTCGAGTCCAGCCAAGCGCCGGCCTGCAGCCCGGGGCGGTTCCCTTGTCTTCCTGGGGCTCTATGAGGCCCCGTGAGCCCGGGAACCGTCAAATGCTAAGTTTGCCCCGCACACAAGCCTGCCACGTCACTTGGAGATACAACAAAGCCTCCCCATAAGTCTGTTCATGAGGCTCAGTGTAGTAAGACCATCTCACACCGAGAACTGCGGCATTAAATCACATGGCGCACTGTGTCACTGGATCTTCATACCTGAACCCACGTCCACAAGTAGAGCACATGCCAGACACGCATGATGTGGGGAGCGGGTGTCTGCCAAGGGCCCCCAGTGCAGCTTCGGCCTCACTGGCAGGTGAGGATGGGGCTCAGAGCACACCTCTCCTTGTTCCCGTGGCTGGGGGCCCCCAGGCCCTGCCCACCACTCACCCTCCATTGTCCAGAGCAAGGGAGCTGAGCTGGGGAGACAGTCAGGGGCTTCCAGGGGCCGCAGCCAGCCAGGAGGGCTGGCTGAGGCCCTGCGACACCTGAGACTGCTGGTCACTCTAGGGGCTGCATGAGAGGTCCGTCCGTCAGCCAGAAGTGAGCGTTCAAGTCTGCACAGGCACAGGAGCTGGCTGCCGCTGGGGCCGTCTACCCTCCAGTGCACGGAAACCCCACAAAGGCCCAGGACACCTGAGAGGGAGATCCCCGGGTGAGCCGGCCCAGACACCCCAAAACTGACAGTGCAGGGGAGCTCAGCCAGTGACGATGTTCCTCACGGGCCAAACCATGACCCGAGAGCCCCACTCAGCCACGGGACACATGGCAGGACCCCCAGGGAAACCTGGGTAAGTCCCTGCACCTCTCTCTGAGCTGCCCTTCCCTGTCCCTGCAATTGGAAATGAGTAAAACTACCTCCTCGGGTGCTGGGGAGTCAGACACTACTCCTTGAAAACAACTGGCATGTGGGCCCACCTCTGGGGTGAGACAGCAAGACAGCCACAACCCGCCCCCCGGGGGCTCCACCAGGGGGCCTGCAGAAATGGGAACAGGCTTTTCTGCTGGGGCAGAGGCTGGGCAGTCAGCCAAGGGGCTGCCCAGTCGCCAGAGGACCACACGGCAGTCAGGGGCGGGGAGGACGGCTCCTCAGCCAGACCCCCTGGGGGCAGCCCCCAACCGCACTGGGTTGTCTGGGGACAATGCCTAAGGCCTTGGGAAACCCCACATGGGGGCAGTTTCAGACACAGATCCAGCCGGAGGAAGACTTTGAAGAAGGGCCCCGGCCTACGGTCAGGCTCAAGGGCTCCAAAGAGCATCTCATGGGAACAGCACAAGCCAAGCGGCCGACCAGAAACCAAGGAGGCTGGGCTGGACAGAGAGGAGGACAAGTCTGTTATTCTCCGCCCCCAAAGTCCACTTGCAATGGTTATGTGTTTCAGAGAAGCTGGTCTTTGCCGTTTTACACATCAGTCAAGGTAAGCCAACTGGAACCGTAGCCTCACACACTGTCTGTCCACATGGTGTCCTGCCGATCAGCCACAATGCCCGGTCACAGACACCGTGGCTGACTGGACTCCTGACATACCTGAGAAGATCCTAATCCATAAACAGCAGGGTCACAGCTTTGGTCCCCGTGGTTGGGACAAGCTGGCTCAGACCAGGGATCCCCGGCCCAATCAAACCATTCACTGATCCCCAAGGCTCCATAAACTAGGCTCTGGCATGTAATCATTATGGCGAAACATCGGAGCTCCTGGATTTTACAACATTTTGCTCAACTCACTGTGGGGGGAGCCTTGGGGCGCACACAGGGGCTCCTGGCAAAAGCACAGCAGGTGCTGTTCCCCTCCCCTCCCATGAGAACCGCTGCCAGTTACAGCAGGGACAGGAAGCCCTCCCCATGGTCCTTGAATCAGAGCTGCTATCAATTAACAATAAAAGAAGTAGCTCAGTTTAGGGAAGGTGTTAAAAATAAGCCAGTATCTTGAGTGGGGGGTGGGACAGAACCAAGGACTCCAGGACAGCGTGAACTAAGGTCCAGGGACAGGCAGCATCAGCATCGCCCCGACCAGCCTATCACAGCGCGCTGAGGGCGGAGCCTGGAACAGGCCCTCCAGATGACTGGGAGGAGCTGAAGCTGAGGAAACCATATCCAGCCTGCCTTAGAAAGAGGCGGAAGCGTCACGCAACTGCTTCCAATTAACTCCTAGTGCTCTGTGAAAAATCAGGCCTCCCTCTCCAGTAAACTGAAAATTGGCTCCCTGGCAGAAAGACAGGGTGTGGGCCTCGTCCACACGCAGTGACTGCAGGACTGCACACAGCGGCCAGGCAGAAGCGCAGCCGCCACCGGGCCCCCTCAGCAGTCCCGGCCCCGCCTCCCCGACGGCTCCCCTGGCCCGCTCGCTCTTCACAGCCGCTGGGGACCACCCAAAAAACCCAAGAGAGGGACTTTCCTCGTGGTTCAGTGGTGACGAATCCATCCGCCAATGCAGGAGACACAGGTTCAACCCGTAGTCCTGGAAGATCCAACATGCCGAGGGGCAAACAGCCCGTGTGCCACAGCAACTGCAGCCCACGAGCCTCGCGCTTCTGCTCCGCAACAAGAGAAGTCAGCTCCATGAGAAGCCCAGACATCACAGCCAGAGAAAGCCCACACATGCTCACAGCAGGAAACCAAGTGCAGCCAAAGATAAATGTTATAAAAAGCCAAAAGAGGTGGGTGTGTGTACACGTGTGTGACAGCTGTCCACAACTCACCCACGATGGCGGTCTGCCCACCACCGCCTGGACTCTCACTGCAGCCCAGGCCGGGGGAAGCCACCGGGCAGCTGGCCTGTGAAAGTATCCTCGGCTGCTTAGACCCCGGGCCCACCCAAGCTCCTGAACAAATGACCGGGTCCTCTGGGCAGGGGGATGAAGGGCAGACACTGCAGAAGCTCCCCCGACATGGAGGAGGCCCAGATCCTGAGTGGGCGGTGCCGTCAGCAGTCCGGTGTGCGGGTTCAGGTTGGCCTGGGTCTGCCCTCTAAGGTGGGAGGAAGGACCCTGTGACACTGTGACTTAAACACAGCGTGGCTGACACAGAAAAAGGAAACACCCACAAATTAAAAGGTACGGCCTATTTTAGCTTTAAACACACATCCCTCTCACAGACAGCAACATCCAAAATAGCACACCTTATTTTAGGAAGATTAAAGGCAGCTCTTAAATGGGCCACAAAATAGCCCCCGAGTCTGGAATCAGGATTGGGTAATAAGAGAGGGTGAGGAGCAGCAGGGCATGGACGCCGCCTGCCCACCTCCAGGCAGCCCACTCCCAGGACCAGTGGACTGAGGCCCAGGGTCAGAGGGGCCCCCAGCCTCTCCCCTCCTCCAGCTGTGGCCCGAGCAGGACGGGCACTGGGCGAGACAGGAGGGAGCAGTGGGTGTGGGGGAGCCCTGCTGGGCAGACACCCCTCCCCAGGAGGGCGGGGGCTGCCCCGGCCGGCCTCTCACACAGGGAGGGCCATTCCCACAAGACCCCGTGACGTCCCTGGGCTCCGGTGCAGCCAGAGCCCCCTGACATGGAGGCAGAGGTGAGTCCTCACCCGCGGGGCTGTGCCCTGGGTCCAGCGGGTGCCAGCACCTCAGACAGAGAGAGGCCACAGCAACAGCGGGGCCTGAAGCGGTTACCTGCTGAGAACTGGGCCACTGTGGGGCTCCCACACCCAGAAGGGATCCTGCCTCACAGGCCCACAGCCACACCACCGGTGTTCCAGTCCCGGCTCTGCCTCTCGGCGGTCAGGGGCGGTCAGGGGCGACTGGTTTAACCTGCTGTTCCTCAGTTTCCCCTCTGACCCGGGGTAAGCAGCATCTCTGCCTCCGGCTGTCGCAAGGACAACTGTGATCCCAGACAAAGCACGGCCAGCACTGCTGCAAGCCTGGCCCACGCCCTCAGGCCTGGGGACTCCTAGCCCTTAAGAAGCAAGGTGCTGGGAGCACTCAGGACGAGCAGCTGGATCCAGGACGACGGAGGGGCTCGGTGTACAGAGAAGAGGAATGCCTGCAGCAGGAAGCGAGGCCTCGAGAAAGGGCAGCATTTCTGTTCAGAGCCCGCATTAACAACCTGGCCTGGAGAGGGATGGCCCCCAGTCCCATGAGAACCTGCAGACGGCAGGAGGTGGGGAGGCCAGGCGACTGTGACTATGCCCGTAACTGGGCACCATGGAGTGACCTCGGCAACTGGGAGCTCAGACGCAGTGGACCCCACTTCCCTGTGAACAGAGGAGATCCCAGGGAAGCCCACCTCCAGGAAGCCCAGCCTCCCCAGGGTTCCTGCTGCAGCAGCCTCTCCTCCCCCACATATACTCGGAGTGGGGCCACCCTGACTCCAGGGTCGGGGACTGGACACCTGGCAGGGCTTGGTGGTGATGAAGGAAGAGGCTCATCCCCAGGGCACGGGTCCCACCACAGCTGCAGAGGGCTCCCGCTCTGGGGCGCTCCACTCAGCAGGGAGCCGGGCACAGCGCCGCGAGCCCACCAGGCCAGGCCACAGGGCACTGCGAGCAGGCAGTCGGCACTGGCGCCTGTCCCAGCAAGACCTGACCCGAGCCTCGCTGCTACCCGTCTAACCAGGCCCTGAAGAAGCAAAAGGCAAGCTCTAGGAACTATCGAAACTCAAATGTTAAAAAAAAAGCTTCTCCACTATGAATCCTCATTGTCCTGTGTGCCCATTCTAATTAACTTCTCTACAAAGTTCTGAGATTAAAAATGTTTCAAGTGGCAAGTGTGACTCATTACATTAAAGGAGAGAAACGTGGGCAAAATCTCATTGCAAAGAAGGCTGGTCACCACCAAACTATTTAGGGTTGATTTTAGTAAGATTCTGCCTTCAAACCTTGACTGCTTGTGGGTGGATCAAACATTTGCTGGATTAGCCTTGGGAAACAATGAGAAGACAGTGCATTTGAGGGAGAAAACAATGCACTTGCGGGGCGGGGTGGGGGGGGGATCCCCCATCACCACCCTGGGTGCAGGGGAAGTGGGGAGGAGGGGTGAAACAGGAGGGAAGGGGGCAGGGCACAACCTCTGAAAGAACGACACAGCCGAGGGCACAACATAAACGGGACAGAACCAAATGGGTCCAAGAACTCGGACAAGTCAGCTTGACGAGATCTTGATGCTTAGTACAAGCTCATCTCTGCAAGCTAAACGACACACCCAGAGGCGCCATGACAGTTTCAAGGCCAACCATCAGAGACCAAAAAGTGCGCGGTGGCCCGACCCCTGGAAAACTCTGCCCCTCCCCCACAACAGTTGGAATAATCCTCTCCCTCACTAGCCTATGAAATTACCCAGCCCCTAAACGCTAACCACACCACATAGGCTGCACTCACCCTCTGCAACAGCCCATATTCTGGCTGTGGAGTGCGTTTCTCTCTGAATAAATCCACTTCTTACCTATCACTTTGTCTCTCACTGAATTGTTTCTGCGATGAGACATCAAGAACCTGAATTTCATTTGGTCCTGAAACCAGGTCTGTGATCTCAGTTGGAAGACTGTGGGTTTTGGCTGGGTTTGTGTCCTGGCTGTGTCGGTTCAGGTTCTAAGCAAGGTTCTGGCCGGGTCTGAGTCCTGGCCTCATGGGCTCAAGTCCCAAACTGGGCTGTGGCTAGGTTCGAGTCCCAGTCTTGAGGTTAGGCTGCTGAGTTCCTGCCCCACAGCCAAGGGCAGGCCAGCAGGACCATTTTTGATCACGTAATATAATATTGAAGCTTAAAGTACAAAACAATATATCTGTAAAAGTTCAACATGCTGCTAAATTTTACACGTAATCTTAGGCAGATTAAACTCATTTTGTACTAAGTTTTGACTCCTTCCGTGTTATCCGTGATTTAGCTCCGTCCAAGGCCAGTCTCACTCTCCCATCTCATCTATCATCCTGGATCATAGATATGAATTTATATACCTGGTCTTGGGAGTTCGAACCATAGGGTTTTAGCAGACTCCCTGTAACCTGGAAATCTGAGGGACAAACTCCCTGGCTTAAATCCCTTCCTCCGCATTCTCAGCACAAATAGGAAGCAGTCCAAGGTCCTTCACCCCAGAGGTGGGGCCTGCTGACCTACCTACCTTCCCCAAGGTTCTGAGAACCACACCTACAGACTGCTTCTCTGAGGCTCTCAAATACCCTCCTGGTCTTTGCTCAGGCTGTCCTCTCTGATGCCCTTCTGTTCTTGTCCTGCAGGCAATTCATGCTTCTGCTTCAAGACACGTTTAAACAGCAATTCCTCTGTGAAGTTTCTCAAGGCCAGAAATAAACATTCTCTGCTCTTAATGATACAGTTCTCTGTATACCACAAAGAAAACATCTTTCAGTTCAGTTCAGTTGCTCAGTCGTGTCCGACTCTGCAACCCCATGAATCGCAGCACGCCAGGCCTCCCTGTCCATCACCAACTCCCGGAGTTCACTCAGACTCACGTCCATCAAGTCAGTGATGCCATCCAGCCATCTCATCCTATGTCATCCCCTTCTCCTCCTGCCCCCAATCCCTCCCAGCATCAGAGTCTTTTCCAATGAGTCAACTCTTCGCATGAGGTGGCCAAAGTACTAGAGTTTCAGCTTTAGCATCATTCCTTCCAAAGAAATCCCAGGGCTGATCTCCTTCAGAATGGACTGGTTGGATCTCCTTGCAGTCCAAGGGACTCTCAAGAGTCTTCTCCAACACCACAGTTCAAAAGCATCAATTCTTTGGTGCTCAGCCTTCTTCACAGTCCAACTCTCACATCCATACATGACCACAGGAAAAACCATAGCCTTGACTAGACGGACCTTTGTTGGCAAAGTAATGTCTCTGCTTTTCAATATGCTATCTAGGTTGGTCATAACTTTTCTTCCAAGGAAACATCTTTAATACATTGCAAATCCCTGTTTTCCCCCAGCTCCTTAAGGAAAGGGACTGCGTCATCTTCAACTCTAACCCTTCCATACTGAGCACAAAACCAATCCGTTGAAGAAGCCCCAAACTAGCTTTCCTTAAATGACCACATGACAGAAAAGCTTACACAGTGCCCCAGGATAAATTCAGCACAGAAGAAAAATTACTTGGAAATGCTTTTTATGAGCAAAAGACTATGAAATAATGAAACTGGTTTCCCTGCACTTCACTTAGGATGATACTAATGGCACTGGGGCTGCAAACTGTTGGGGAGATGGCAGTCTGGCTGACATGGGCTCTGCAGCTCCCCGGGGCCTTGCAGTGCACAAGAGGGCCAGGCCCGGAGTCACTCACCAGCCAGGAGACCCTCAGCAGGCCACTGATCCACCCTGGCCCCCAAGGTGACCTCTGTGTAGTGCAGGGCTAGGCCGGACCAGTCTGGGCTCCCTGCACCTGGGGCTCTTCAGAGGCACTTAGATCTCTGTGGCATTTCCAGGTTACACAGAGCACCGCACCGCACCACGCCACACGCCTCCAACCCCAGCCCCCTTGGAATACACTCTTCTGTTCAGGCAACCTGCTTTAAAAATACAAAATGTGCCACAGACCTCACCTACCCCCAGAAGGCTGGAGGCAGCCCCACCTCTGCACGTGGACACCCAGCATCAGGCTGACCTGGAGTCTAACAGGGTGATATCAGATACCATGAATACGAAGAGGGAAATAATAGGAGACCAAAATGAAAACCACAAGTGATTCATTTCCCTGTGTACATGGCTTTCTAAACAAGCCCGTTAACTGGATGCATGCTTCTCAGACATACATCTCGATGGGGCAGATGGTACCCCCGGGATGATGCGCAGAAATGTCAGGCCTCCAGAGAGGGGAGCGGGAAGACCAGAGAGGACCATGGTTTTCTCTCCACACCCCGGTGATGTCTGAGTGAGGCCACAGGTAGAAATGCCCTGACAGGGTGTAACTGTGCCATGTATGTAACAGCCTTAGGAACCGAGGCTCCAGGTGCCACCACCTGTGATGGCCACACCCTGACCCTTCCTCTCCGGACACACTTCAGAGTGCTGTCAGGAGGCGCTGGGTTCAAGCCCAGCCAGGACCCCACACCCTCCTTCCTCACCAAGGCCAGCCGCGGACCCGCGCACACTGCGGCTGTGAATTCAGAGACCCTCCTCTGTGGCTGTGGTTCTCCAGCCACTTCCTACTGAGTCGAGAAGCAGTCATAGCCAGGGCTGTGGCTTTACCAGTGAGACCCTGCAGGGAGAGGGGACAGGGAAGCCCTCTGCCACCAGCCCTTTCATACCAGTCAGCCACTCTTGTCACGGAACCCCTGGCGCTCGACACATCACTCACCCACCTTAGCAGCCTCTGAGAGGTGGGGGTTGGTGCAGCTACGCGGGGATTCAAACCAGAACAGTCCAGTTCGGAACCTCTGGGGCCCAGCCCTCTCTGGCCCAGCTGAAACCCAGAGTCATGCAGTGGAAAAGGTGACAGACCCCTGTGCTGCCCCCACCCGTGTTGCTGGCGGGTAGCCCTGGGCGCAGGCAAGGCAGTGGAGAGCAGGCCTCCTTGAGAGCCCCAGGTGAGTGTAATGTGGCGGGGGCTGGGGGGGGGGGGCTCGCATCACTGCTCTGCTTCCCCCCTAGTCCCCACCTCCACCCCAACAGGTCCTTTTCCTGGGAATCCCCACGTCTGTGCTGTCACATCAGCTCCTCCTCTGCCATCTCACTGCAGGTCCCGGTGGTGGTGTCTCCCGGGCCCTCGGGGAGCTCTGTGTCCATCTCAGCTGAATTATGTACACTTGTGAACCGGTGAGGCTTCAATCCTGAACCATCCACCTGTGGCATTCCACTGAAGTCTCACTGGGGTCAGGACTGAGACCATCAAAAGACGAACACCACAGGTTTGAGGTGGAGACATGGGAGCAGCCAGCCTCTCCCCACAGAACTGACTCTGGTTTGGTTTTATTCTCCTTCCATCCTTACCCTTCCCTCGTGGCACCTTTAAATTTTCTGTTTTCTTTACTGAGACATCCAAATTGAGGTATCTAAGGCTCTCACCTAAGCCATGAAATTAAAAGACAGTTGCTCCTTGGAAGAAAAGCTATGACAGCATATAAAAAGCAGAGACATTATTTTGCCAACAAAGGTCCATCTAGTCAAGGCTATGGTTTTTCCAGTGGTCATGTATGGATGTGAGAGTTGGACTCTAAAGCAAGCTGAGTGCTGAAGAACTGATGCTTTTGAACTGTGGTGTTGGAGAAGACTCTTGAGAGTCCCTTGGACTGCAAGGAGATCCAACCAGTCCATCCTAAAGGAGATCAGTCCTGAATATTCATTGGAAGGACTGATGCTGAAGCTGAAACTCCAATACTTCAGCCACCTGAGGCAAAGAATTGACTCATTTGAAAAGACCCTGATGCTGGGGAAAATTGAAGGCGGGAGGAAAAGGGGGACGACAGAGGATGAGATGGCTGGATGGCATCACCAACTTGATAGACATGAGTTTGAGTAAGCTCCGGGAGTTGGTGATGGACAGGGAAGCCTGGCATGCTGCAGTCCATGGGGTCGCAAAGAGTCGGACACGACTGAGCAACTGAACTGAACTGAATGAAGGTTCTCACCTCCTTTCTGTCCAATCTCAAAATTGTACTATTTATTTCATTTACTTAGAGTTATCACCTGTTAAATTAGTTCATGGCCTCACTGGATTAGAAAGTAAACAAAGTACTACCAGTGATGATGAATTTTAAGCTCAGTTCTAGAATCCTACCAAGGTGAAAAACTTACAGGCAGTTCAACTAACAGGTTGCTTCCCTAAAGCCCATTTATAAGTTAATTGGAACCTAGAGAGTATTTCTTTTCCTATAAAATCACCATTAAAATGAGATTTAAGTTTCCAAGCTAATAAGCAAATGCTTACTTAACACATTTGTTCTTTTGCTGATTTAAAATAGGAAAAACGTTATAATCATACAAGAAAATCAAATGTAAGTTTACCTGTAGGGAGTCTATGCAAAAATTCTGTTACTCAAGGAAGAGAAGTTTTACAACTAGCACATAGCAGGGAGTCCACGAAGCTGAGAAGAGCCTTTCTGCTCACTGCCAAGGCGGGGACACTGGGTCTCCCTCCACCCCCGACCCCTGCGGGCGGTCAGCAGCACAGGGTAGGCTAGCACAGGACAGGGCAAGGAGAAAGGAGACGGGAGATCCAGGCCACAGGGTGGGGGTCGGCAAGCGGACGAGGTGTGCGTGTGTGCCGGGGCGGGGGCGGTGTACAGCACAGGCACCGGGTGTCCCTGGGGATACACACAAGGAAGGGCTGTGGGGCTGTGAGACAGGATCAAAGAGAGACGGGAAAGGGAGATAAAGCCGTGAGTCCCCAGAGAGGACGCAGAGGACACTGTCACCTGCTGGGCTCCTGTGGCCCTGTGAGTTTGGTGGCTGGCCCATCCCTGGGCCTGGCCCACCTGGTGCAGCTCTGTAAGCGAGCGGCTGTGTGGCGAGAGGGCCCGTGGACCCCACTCTGCCACTGACCGCTGGGTGGCCTCACTTCTCTGCACCCCGATTCTGCCACCTGCCCAATGGGAGGACAGATACGCATGACTCAGGGTGTGTGAAAGGCAGCCGTGCACACGCAGGCAGAGCACAGCAGCGGGCACTCGGCCAGGCCCCAGGAACACGGGCGGCTCATGGAATCAGTGACGGGTGTGACGTGCATCAGCCCTCCTGAGCCAAGAGGCCTGGGCACACAGGAGTGCCCAGTAAGGTCAGTGTAAGAAACCTAACAACACAAGGTCCCTTCCTGCAGAGCTGGGGGAGCAGGACTCATGGGAGAGGCGTGGACTCAGCGAGGAGGGCAGGGGCTTGCCTGAGCCTGGAGCCAGGGAATCAGAGGGAGCCCGGGACCAAGCACCCGTCCACGCAAGGGCTGGAGAGGCCAGGTCCACACCAGGGGGAACCACAGGCCCAAGGGAGTGGGGGTCAGTGTAAATAGGCGGCAGGAAGCAGGCCTGTCCCCTGGGGAAGAGCATAACCAGGCCTGGCCAGTTATTAAAACCAGAGCCTGAGAGCCAGGGACTCAGGGACTGTACAGGGACCCAGGGACTGTACAGGGACCCAGGCCCAGCCACTGAGGGGCTTCGGGGACCTACAAGGAGTAACTGAGGAGCTCTGGGACCCATGACCAGCCACCAACTGGGGTGAGAAATGGAAGATGAGCTGAAGATACAGAACAGATTCAGGAACACAGACCCTCATGAATTTTCATCACATTACTTATGAAAATATAAATAAATACATGTGAGATGCATTCCTGCTGCTGCTGCTGCTAAGTCGCTTCAGTCGTGTCCGACTCTGTACGACCCCATAGACGGCAGCCCATCAGGCTCCCCCGTCCCTGGGATTCTCCAGGCAAGAACACTGGAGTGGGTTGCCATTTCCTTCTCCAATGCAGGAAAGTGAAAAGTGAAAGTGAAGGCGCTTAGTCGTGTCCGACTCTTCGCGACCCCATAGACAGCAGTCCACCAGGCTCCTCCGTCCATGGGATTTTCCAGGCAAGAGTACTGGAGTGGGGTGCATCTCTGAGATGCATTCCTACTCCTCTTCATTTCAGTCCACAACTTAGAAATGACGGTTCACATGTCTGGCCCCTGGCTCCCCTCCTCCACAGCAGGAGGGCTGTGTGCTGCCTGCCCTTCTCTCCCTTCCCCAACCCAACTTCCTGGCTCAGGCAGGCATTCGATAAATGTGTGTCGTATCAGTGAGTCAATTATTTGCACACTTCTCAGTGCAGTTTGTCTTGGGCATTAACACAGTCCATCCTTCATGTCTCCTGACCTTGCTCATGTGATTTCTCCTTGTGGGGACCAGGAACTCACACTGAATGAGAAACCCATACAATGACCCTTGCTGAGCCATTTCACCCAGGAGACATCATCTAACTCACGGGCTGTTCTGTCTTCAATGTACAGATGAGGAGAATGAGGCTGCCCAGGGCCATCTGGCCACAGCGAATCCAGGCATCACCACACGTGCCCCCAGCTAGGTGCACCACGGGCCCTGATCCAAAGCTCTTTCTTTTCCAAACCAATGTAACGGCACAGGAAGAGTACAGGACTTATCTAGTCGCTGCGTGCATCTCAGTGTCTAAATGGCCCTCCTGCAGCTTCACAGGTTCAGGAGAAGGAAGAACCATGGCCGCCCAACAGCCTCAGCAGGCCAAGCCTGCGCTTCCTCATTCCATCTGCTGTCTTGGGCAGTGCCAGCCTCAGCAGGTTGCTGTGGGATGTGGGAGGTCAAATAATGCCTCCCCAACCCCCCAAAAGATGCCCCCGTTCTAGTCCCTGCAGCCTGTGAGTGCTATTTACACGGCACGGACTCCAGGCACGATTAAGCTGAGGACCCTGAGGGAGGAAACCATCCTGGATTATGTGGTGGGCCCTAAAGCCAGTGTAAACGTCCTGAGAAGACAGACATGAAGGGAGATTTCAGAAGAAGAGAGCCACGTGACACAGGCAGAGGGAGGCCGAGTCACAGAGCCCGGCCCTAGATGCGGGGCGGGCCTGCGAGCCGAGGGAGTCAGCAGCTGCTGTGGACGAGGCAAGAACTGGGTCATCTCAGCCACCGCGGCCCTGCCGACCCCGCGGTCTTGACCCTGTGATGCTAATGTGGACTCCTAGCCTCTGGAGTTGTGAGAGGATGAAGTTCTGTTGCTTTCAGCCACCAAGTTGGTAGGAATTTGTGACAGCAACCCTAGGACACTGACGTAGGGGATGACATGAGAAACGTGAGTGAGGCCACCTGGACACTGCGGGCACGCGGCAGGAAGTCAAGAACCTCCGTCAGTGAAGGGGTTCCTGCCACCGCCCGGGACCACCAGCCAGTCCTGTGAACTGTGCACACAGGCTCACGCTGCACAGTCCTGCCGATACTCAAAAACCACCTTCACATATGCTGGCTCTCTTGATTCTGTTTCAAAGGGAGTTTCCAAGGCTGCCCCAATTCTTGGCGCGTCCTACATAAATATAAAATTTTGCCACAGACGTCCGCCTTAAACACTCAGTGCCATGCCTCTGCTGACCTCACAGAGGAGGACCCCAACCGCCAGAGCCATGAGCGGCCAGCAGGCCCCTTACCTTCCACAAGCGCAGCGGGAGCACCTCCCTCAGCCATGAGCCCTGCAGCTGCCAAAGCAGCGGCGCAGTGGGTCCCTGGTGTGGGACCTGCAACCCCCGCCCTGCGAGCCTGGAAGAAGGGCCAGCGGGGCTGCAGAGGGCGAGTGTTAACACCAGGCCCCCTCTCCCCTGCTCTCCATCTCTGCAGCCTGGCTCCGTGGCCGCCCCACTCCCGGTTTTCCTTCTTGGGGGCGGGGTAGGTCCCAGTTTGGAAATGCACGATGTACAATCCCACTTCCCTGGCGTTGGTGGCTGCTCTCTGGGCTCTGAGTGGACGAGGCTGGATCCCGGATGTTTCTGCCCTCCCCGCCCCCTTTCAGGAGTCCCCCACCTTGACTCCAGCCTGCGAGGGATGTGAAGACCATCCCTCCCACAGGCCGAGCAGCCCGCCACAGCCAGGGCAGAGCCTCCAAACCTCAAAAGTGTTCTAAAGAAAAAATGAACAGAAAGAGGAACCCCACTGGCTTCCCAAGCGCCACCGTCCCAGCCCCTGAGCTGTCTTGTCTGCACCCCTCTTCTCTGACCTCCTCTACAGGTACAAGGGCTGGGCTCCCGACCAGCCACCACCAGGCCAGAAAAGGGACAGTGGCCTTGGGACTGAGCCAGCAGAAGGAGGGACCCCCTCAGCGCTCCTTGGCCTGGGGAGCCCCTGGGTGCCTGCGTCTAACATCAGCTCACCCTCACTCCCAGGGGAGGCCTTGCAGCTTGGCCCTCCTCTGGATCCTGTGGGGGCTAGTATGCAGGCTTCCAGACACACTCCTGGGACAACTCTGAGGGGGGTTATCCCCACCTCTTTCTCCCTGGAGCATCCCTGGGCCACTTCACACAGGAGGGAACGTGAGCAGGCACTCAGGTGCCAGTAGCCTCCACCACCCCACCTCCTGGGACTGAAGGGGGGCCTTGCAGATGCCCCCGCCTGTACGCCGCAGCTCAGTGATGTCACCACATAACCGCTACGGTGCAAACCACCAGGGCCGGCTTGCAGACTGAGAAGCCGACGACGGCCATCCAACACGACTCCAAAACACCCATGTGTACAGTGCCTACGCCCAGGTCATTCCCTTCCCTCCCAGACACACAGCATGAAGGCGGGAGCGGCTGAAACCCTGGGAGGGCCCAGCCAGGGCCAGCCTCAGGCAGACATTACAGCTGGAAACCGGCTCACTCCCCAGGCACGGTGTGGTCCCGGCTATCAGAAAAAACCCTCAGACCCTTCTGAAGCTCCTGGTGCTCGGCCCCGTGGTGAGCCAGGCAGAGGAGAGCCCTTCAGAACCACTATTCTAGAAGCTGGGTCCAGGTGGCCTTGATGAGCCTCATTCAGGGTGCTGCGGGTTAGTCTGAAAGGTCTGGATGTAACTAGAGGGCAGTATTTTAAAGAAGCCTGTCTTACAGATGATGATATCTGACAAAGGAAAGGTTATAGGCCAAGTGAGAACCGCAGGGAATGGGCAGGAGCATGCAAACATCATCTAAGCCCCTGCTCTCCCTGCAGCCAGCGTACTTCGTCCACGCTTCAGGGCAGGACAGCGCACTCAACGCGCGTGCCAAGCACGGGCTGGCAAAAGCCCCCCACCATCAAGGGAGCTCTGCTTAAAGAATCCACAGTACAGCCTGGCAGGGGGACCCCATGCAGCTGGGCCAAACAAAGAGAAGCTATGTCCCCGTGAGCGGAGGGCACCAGGGTACAGTCAGGGGAGGCGGGGAGGGCCAGGGGCAAGGGCGGGCAGCAGCGGCGCAGGACAAGGGTAACCGTGAGCGTGTCTACACGCAAGACACACACACCCGTGCTGACTCGTACACGGGACACCTGACACACCCGTGCTGACTCGTACACGGGACACCTGGGGAAGGAGACATGAGAAGCCCGTGGTGCTGGCTTCTCCAGGGAGGGCTCTGGGTGGCTGGAGAGGGAACAGGAGGCTGACTTTATCATATACCCCACCATACCTTATCATCTATGAACCACCGAAGTGAACAGCTGCTGTGAAACAGAACATGAAATGTTGTCTTCAAATTTGACAAATCAAGCCAAGAACAGGGAGGCTCTGAAGACTCCCACCAAGTGAGTTTGGACCATAAAGAGGGCTGAGCTGCGAAGAATTGATACTTTTAACTGTGGTGCTGGAGAAGACCCTTTGAGAGTCCCCTGGACAGCAAGGATCAAATCAGTCAACCCTGAAGGAAATCAACCCTGCATATTCACTGGAAGGCCTGATGCTGAAGCTGCAATAAATTTGGCCACCTGATGCAAAGTGCTGACTCACTGGAAAAGACTCTGATGCTGGGAAAGATCACAGGCAGAAGGAGAAGGGGGTGATAAGAGGATGAGACGGCTGGGTGGCATCACTGACTCAACGGACAGGAGTCTGAGCGAGCTCCAGGAGATGGTGAAGAACAGGGAGGCCTGGCGTGCTGCAGTCCCTGGGGCCACAGAGTCGGACACGACTGAGCCGCCACCACCAAGCGACACTAGCCCAGGACGGGGCTTGATGGAGCCCCACTCTGGGCGGCGCCACCCGGCGGGTGAGGGGACGGAGCCCCACTCCGCGCGACGCCACCCGGCGGTGAAGGGACAGAGCCCCACTCCGCGCGGCGCCACCCCTCTGCGCGGCGCCACCCAGCGGGTGAGGGGACGGAGGGCCGCACTGTCCCTGGCACGGCACCCACCCCCTGCTCGCTCTGCCTTCACTTCCCTTCCTCCAACTGGGCGCCTTCAGCGTGCCTTCCTCCCTGACCACATCACGACAACGTACGGAAGGGGGACACAAATGCTTCGGGTCCCAGAGCCCAGGATCTTACAGCACGCCTTGGCAGACGCAAGCCAACACCTCCGCAGCCTCTGGTCCACAGGTTCAACCACGTTTCCTGGCGGCTCTGGGCCCCTGGTGCGGAGACCTCAGAAGGCTGAAGCCACCACTCAGCTGTTCCACCGCAGAGAGGGGACTCTGAGACAGCTGATCCACTTCTAGGAACACACATCTCTGGGTTCACACCCCAGTGCTTTCTCTTCCTCATGGCCCAGTCTTCACAGGCAGTTTATCACATTCTTCTCCAGGGCTGGTTTCATTTCCATCATTTCAGGGACATGGCTTCAGTGCCACCACCGCAGGCTCAGAGGGACACCCTGCCTGTGGCTGGGCACTTTGGCCACCAAGCATCAGGCCACGCGGGGCTCAGGGAGCAGAGGTGCCCACGCCTGCTGGCCCAGCCCTGAGCGGAGACCAGGCCGCCAGCCTTGGCCCACGAAAGTGGTTAGCACACAGGGGTGGTCATAACAACCGCTGCAGTCTAAGAAAGGGCCTCCTCAGACCATTTAGAAGACTATGCTTTCATCATTTAAAACAATAACAATGATTCAACCAACCAACCATCAGTAAGATACAAGCAAAACAGAATTTTAAAGTCTGAAGAAACTCCAGTGTGGGATGAACGCAGTCTCAAATCTTGGGTTGGCCTCGCCTCCCGGGCCTCCTTCCTGGTGTGTTACCCCCACCCTGCCCACACGTCTCCCTGAACCCCGCAGCTCGAGCCCTCACCACATCCCTGACATCTAACTCATCGCTCCATGAAGCCCTTTGATGCCCCTGAGGCCCAGGAGAGGAGGCGGCCCCTGTCCTGTGCGCCCCACCCTCCCAGCTTCTCTGAATCTTCTAGTCCCCAGGAGTCTAGCCTGCACACATGGAAACAGAATTCCTCTTTCAGGTTGATTAAATTTAGGAAGAAAACATCCAGGGTAACCAAGCCCTGAGGCGTGGCTCCTTCCCCCCAGAGGTGCAGAAGCAGCCCGGGTTCGTCAGTGGGTGAGGGGCCAGGCGCGCAGCACACATCAGGTGCAGGGGACAAGCTGAGGGGCTCGGCCTCACCTTGCGGACTCACTGGGGCGACCACGGGCTCTGCTCTCACCTCCCTTTCCTAAGTTAGACTGAACCCCAACGTGACCTCCGGAAAACGGCTGTCTTCCCACAACAGCCTGAGGCTTTCCTTTCCCTTCTGACAATGAGGTAGTGACTTTCCCTTTCATTCATTCAACAAACATCAATTATACACTGATCGTGTGCCAGGCACTGTACGACACTTCTGGGGATACAAAGAAAGCTGAGCTGCTGGCCCTGCCCTGAAGAACAGTGATGTCTCAGGACACCCCAGATCCATTACGGTCACTGGGCATGTCCCCTGAGAACAATCGTCACACTGGTGAATGCCACACGGAACACAGCAGCCCCACACAAGGCAGTAAAGCAGAAGTGAACCTCTCAACAATTCCTCCAGACCTTTAAGGAGCTACTGTTGAGGAGCTACACACCGAGAAGGGAGAGTGGAGCAGGGCAGGGCATCCAGCCACCCAGCACCCCCACGCAGCCCCTCAGGGTTCCTACGGTAGACAATCGTGCTCTGACGCTGCTTCTCCTCTTCACTGCCCAGCACTCACTCCCTTCCTCCTAATGAGAGGTGCCTGCTGTTACTAGAGTGAACAGACCACCTGCCCTCTCTCAACCGGAGGGGCAGGGGTGCGCAGGAGACCCACGCCAGGCAATCCGAGTGCCTAGTCCCCCAGCCTCAGGGGTGAAGGCTGAGCCAGGCCCACAGGTCAGCGGACTCCTGCCCCTGCCCCGCCCATCCTGTCCCACGTGAGTGCCGTCCCAAAGGGCGCAGCCCCGCCTGCATCCCTGACTGAGGACCACCCCCCGAGCCCCCTGGAGGCGCCCTTCACACCAGGGCGTCTCTGGGCCAGCGGTGGCGCCATCTTGAACTCAGATGTTCCCGAGCGCCCGCTATGTCCCTGGCAAGGCTGCCCAGGCCAGGGGCCTCACAAGCTGTGCCAGCCGCCACCTCCCATAGGCAGCAGCGCTGTTGAGGACTCCAGGTCGCTCCAGCTTCCCCTCCCCCACCGCCCACTCTATAACAGTGCCTGCCCCTTTAAGAGTGCGAGCTGAAACCTGGAAATCAGAACCACCTCCCCCGGGGCCAGGCCACACTTTCCGTTCACCCTGCAATACTCAGCACTCAGCGTGTCCCAGCAGTCTTTCTTTCCTCTGAAACACAGGTGCAGCATCTGGTTACCAGGGCGCCTGTGGAATGGGAAGGCAAGTCCCAAATGGCACGGGGTGGACACTCCCATGCCCAGGAGGAAAGGTGGTTCTGAGAAGTTCGATGGGCATCTGAATATTTACTCTCAAACATGAAAAAAAGAATTACGTTTTCACTGAGAAAGAACCGGACGGCAAAACAATCTGGAAGATCAGCACCAGCTCACACAGCGACGATGCTGGGGTGCGAGGAAAGATGGTGAGCTCACCCCCGGCCTGCAGAGCCACTCAGGGAGAGAAGGCAGGGAAGGGCTGTGGGGGAGGCCAAAGCCCTTCCCGTTTCAAAATGGGAAGTGAAGACATTTTCAAAGGCAAGGAAAAGCTGTTATTACCCATGAGCAGATTCTCATCATGAGTTTCAGAAACGCAAAAGGAAGTTCCTGATTTCAGAGGCATGAACTTAGGGAATGTTTCTGGTAAAGATCCTTGAACACGTGCACGTCCAGACTCCGAGCTCCCAGGGGTTCCAGTCAGCCAGAAAGCAACGCGTGGCCCCCAGGAGCGCAGCTTCCGGGGACTACAGCCTCCCTGGTGGGCGGTGGTGAGGGTGAGGCCTGGGTACACACGTGCGTGTATAAAGAGTGTATACACATGCGTGCAAGTGGCAGACCTAAGTGCAGGTGTGAGTGGCGTGTGCAAGCATGACTGTGAGCACGCAGGAGGTGAGAGGAACACGCTGCAGGGGGGGTTGGGCTGGGTGGAGGGAAGGTAACAGGAGCAGCAGCTCTGGCCAACTACACCCAGACATGCAGCGAAGGCTCATGCCCAGCGGTCTGTGGCACAAGGAGGGCCCCAGGCCCCCCTATTCTGGGGTCTGCCATCCGACCAGCCTTGACTGTAGGCGCTGCTAGTGCAGTCCATGCCTCCCAGGTGGCTGAGTGGTACAGAACCCACCTGCCAATGCAGGAGACACAAGAGATGGAGGGTCAACCCCTGGGTCGGGAAGATCCCCTGGAGGAGGGCATGGCAACCCACTCCAGTGTTCTTGCCTGGACAATCCCACGGACAGAGGAGCCTGGCGGGCTACAGTCCACGGGGTCACAAAGAGTCAGACACAACTGAAGCAACTAAATAAGAACATATATCCTTCTTGAAACGCAAACACCTGTAAAAGCAGAACACAGTCAATTTCACTGACACTGAGAGTAAAGTGATTCTCAGATCCCTTCACTGGACAAACAGCAGGGCCTTGAGATCACCCTTCTGAAAGGAAAAGCAGGATGAGGAGGGAGGAGGCAGGAAAGATACCAACAGACCCAGGTGTCTCTCAACTCTGCTGGTAAGGCCGGCCCTCCCACGCTCAGAGGAAGACGGCTCTGGTGGGAGAAGCAGTCTACCCCACCTGGGCCCCCACTCCAGGCCTCTTCCCACCCAGGGCATCTCGCCCACTGGCCCTTGTCGGATCCCACACCCTGCCTGAAGTCCCCCCACCCAGGCAGCCCTCGCCTCTGGACACAGCCAGGGCTCCAGAAACCCCGAGGGCCTAGTGGGGAAAGCACATCCAGCCTGCAGCCTCGGCACCTGGTGCCCCGAGAACTCAGATGAGACCTCTGCCATTTCTGTCCTTTAAATGAGGGATTAAGGCCCAAAGGATCCGGGACCCATTTCAGGCTCGAGTGTTAAGACCCACGTGAAAGAGAGGAAGGTCTCAGGCCCTTGAGTTTAGTTACAATAGCTGCCCACACCTCCTTTCCCCACAGAAATTTCCCCAACATGTTGCCAACACTTTCCCAACAAGCACATAAACTTATCTTTCAAAGCAGATAACAACTTGCAGGAAAGACACAGCAAGTTGCCTCCAATGTCCATTCTTCCTTTCCTCCTTAGTTAACAGGCCCAGGACCCTGAACTTCGGTTGGCATGGGGCCGCCTGCCTCCCTGACTGTGGCCATGGGTTCAGCTCTTGCCAACACGACACAAGGAGAGCTTGATGAGGAGTCCTCAGGAAGTTCAGTTTCCTGCAGCCTACAAGACCCCAGAGCTGGGTGCCCCTCTGGCTGCCTTCCTGGACAAGAGGCTGGGCCAGGGGACAGGAGGTCACACGATCTGACTGCCCACCTCCAGACATCAGTACAAGGAGAGAAATAAACATTGCCTTTGACTAAGCCCCTCTTCCTCCAGATCTGCCGTTACACACAGCTAGACGTTAATCTTAACAATTTTACCATTTCCCACTTAAATCCAACAGTGGACAATGTCACCATCCTGGAGTGCTAAGAGCTGGGAACAAGGAAGGATACTATTTCAGATTTAAGTTGATTAACAGTCCCATTTTCCCAGAAAAAGAACTTTAGACAAAGCATTCTCAAATTTACCCTGGGCTCCAGGCTAGGGTGAGTACATTCTCACAAGAACTTATAAGCAGAAGAAGATTCATTTTGTTTGAATTACTTCATAGAACAGTTTCTTCCCAACATAATCAACATTTATAATCCTAAAAAAGCTAACAAACTCTATTTCCAAGCCTGCTTGAGTAGCAAGTTTAAAAAGCTTTAATATACCGAATTCCTGTTTACTGCCCCAAACATTTAATAGCGTGGCTTGCATGTTCCTCACAGACAAATCTAGGTTATGAGGTAAAAATAGCCCTTGTTTTTATTCATTAGAGTTCGTCCATTAAATTAGGTTCGCAGTCTAAGCCATGGGCTGCTGTTGCCGTGACAAACACTGGCGCGACTAACAGTTTATGATACAGCCAACCTACGGGTCTGTAACAGCGGTCAGATCCTGTCGTGCCCAGTTCCAAGGAAGGACATAGCAATTACATCCCAGGAATCTGATCACAGCTCATCTAATCCTGTTTGATATGAACCGTATCAACGATAGTCGAGAACCCTCTTTGCCATGGAAGGGGCTGAGGCTGTGCTGGCTGCTCTGAGAACGAACTTGCACACCAGACAGTGTGGCCTGAGCCCCAGGAGCCTCGGGGCTGGGGCGCAATCAGGCTCCCGGCTCCATCGGCAAGTCCCCAGTGAAAAAGGCCTACGTGGTCCCAGGTTATTAACTGTTGCTGCTGCTGCTGAGTCGCTTCAGTCGTGTCCGAATCTGTGCGACCCCATAGACGGCAACCCACCAGGCTCCGCCGTCCCTGGGATTTTCCAGGCAAGAGTAACTGGAGTGGGTTGCCATTTCCTTCTCCAATGCAGGAAAGTGAAAAGTGAAAGTGAAGTCGCTCAGTAGTGTCCGACTCTTAGCGACCCCATGGACTGCAGCCTCCCAGGCTCCTCTGTCCATGGGATTTTCCAGGCAAAAGTACTGGAGTCGGGTGCCATTGCCTTCTCCTTAGAAACTGATGGGAATCAATTTTAAAACCTGGGTCTTCTTAACCAAGATGGCAGTGCTGCTATCACGGAGCATCCCTCTCTCTGAGCCAGTGACCCAACCCTGCAGAAGGCCCCTTGCTGCTCCCAACCCATCTGCTGGCTTTGCTTCTGTCTTTGACCAACAAGGTGAATACCTAGTTCAGTAAAGATATTTGACTAATTAAAGAATGATTAAACAATCAAGTCGACTCAAAATGCAAAGATCTTCCTCCTTCTGCTGGGGTTATTCAAAATACCATACAGTTCAAAGGCACCTGTAATGACAATCACAAAACACACGTCCTAGTAGACTATTTCCAAGACTATTAATGCTTTCAAGTAAGATGGATTCCTGTCCTCGTGGGCTCTGCAGGGTTTAAGGAAGACACAAATGAAGAATGTGATGGCTTTCACCAGCGGGGGCAGCCCTGAGCTAGGAGGACTCCTCTGGAAGGGACAGTCCTCGTTCAGTTGTATCCACCTGAAGCTCCTCCTTTTCAATCAGCCTGTGCTCTGACTGGGAGAAGGCAATAGCACCCCACTCCAGTACTCTTACCTGGAGAATCCCATGGACGGAGGAGCCTGGTAGGCTGCAGTCCATGGGGTCGCTAAGAGTCAGACACGACTGAGCAACTTCACTTTCACTTTTCACTTTCGTGCATTGGAGAAGGAAATGGCAACCCACTCCAGTGTTCTTGCCTGGAGAATCCCAGGGACGGGGGAGCCTGGTGGGCTGCCGTCTGTGGGGCTGCACAGAGTCGGACACGACTGAAGCGACTTAGCAGCAGCAGCAGCAGTGCTCTGACTGGTAACGTTAAATCCATGTACCCTTTGAGTTAAAGGTCAAGAATGTCTACTAAGAAATAAAACAGCCCTAAAACAGAGTAAAAGGAGGTCGGAGAAGTCAGGGAAGGATGTTACCTTGTCGGAGAGAATCCAGAGATGCATGAGACAATAACTGTCCATAAATTATCAGAGAAAAGGAAACTGTTGGGGAGTAGAGTGGTCTCCAAAGAGAATGACAAGGATCTGGGCTTTAGCACAGAGTGCAGTTGTCCTGGGGGACTTTCTGCAAAGAGCCTCAGAGTTGAGGTGTGGAGACAGGGCGCAGGGGGAGGAGCCAGGGAAGGTGCCAGACGCTCCACAGGGGCCAGGAGGAGTTTGGTCTGCACGGTGCACAGGGAGCTTCCACCTCCACTAACACGCCAGGTGTCCTCCCGCGTCTCTGCCATGGAGCTTCTCCATTCTAGAAAGCTGCTGCTGAATCACTGCAGAGAGGTGGGAAAGCGAAAGAGCACAAGGCAGGAGGTGGACTTCCAAGGCCACAGACTCAAGAAGCGCTTCCCTAAATAGACTGTGTGTACAAGCATGTCTGAGCCCCAGGCCAACCGAATCAGGCACACTGAAGACTTCGCCCATGCTGCCCTCGGGCACCATCACAGTCCACAACCATGCAGGACTGGGGCCAAGGGGCAGAAATGCTGGGAGTGACCTTCACTATATGCACAAGGAAGGAGGGGATAAGATTCAGGCCCAGCCTCACCAAGTCACCTGCAAACTGAGGGCAAAACTCAACTGCCCGCTCAGGGCCGTGAGGCTCCTGAGCACAAGGGCTTTGGGTCCCACATCTCTAGGATTATAAGAAGCAGCCTTCACTCAACCTCCATGACCTTCCCTGAGTTCCAATGGGCAGATTCAAGCAGTTATTAGGGAGGAGCAGGGATGCAAGACCAGGGAGAAACAGGCCAGAGGAGCTTTGGGGCAAGGTCCTGGTTCCTCATCAAAGGATATACACAACCATACCTTGGAGCTGTTTCGTAAATACTGAACTCCCTTCCAGGTGGAAAAAATTAACAATTAATGACGGTATGCAGCCCACAAGCATGCAGACCCAGACCAGCTGGACCTGAAGGTTGACGATGCTAACTCCTACTTACCTCACCACCAACCCATTAGAATAATGTCCACAAGCTGATCACACCCTCTTCAAACAATTATGATAAAACTTCTCACTATTGGCCCCAAGTTGGGACACAGGGTTCTGGGGGCATTAGCCCGCTATGGCCCCCTTTGCCTGGCAAGGTAGTAAAGCTATCCTTTTCTACTTCACCCAAAACTCTGTCTTCGAGATTCTAATCAGCACCAGTGCACAGAGAAGCTGAACTTTCCGCGTGACGCCTCCACCCCAGGTGGGTGTTGACCAGCTCGGTGTTTCCCCAAGGCCAACCAGCTCAGCCACCTCTCCTCCTCCAAACCAGAGTAATGACAATGTTTGGAAGAGTCTGGGGCATCTTGATACTTCCTGGCACACAGCCCCATTCTAACTGGACTCTGTCAAAGATTCCATTTTATAGGTCATTTGATTATCACCCAATTATGCAATGTGATCACTGTTTAACATGTGCTTATGCAGAACAAAGTCAAAGCAATCAGTAAGCAATGTGAAAATATTTAACACTCCACTGCACACAATCACAAGTTTCTATGTGCTTTAGGAAAAAAAAGTGTCAGCAGAAGACAGCTGGGTCAGTGACCACCTGACCAAAGCTCTATGAGTCCAGACCCCTCCCCCACTTCCCTCTTCCTCCTCCTGCCCACATCCTTCTCCTCTGACCTTTGCTGGCAGTCCCCTGCCTCTCAAAACCTCCTTCTTCTGCAGCATTTCCCCTCAGAGGTGCCCTGAACAGGACTCATAGATGCGACACACTCCACCCTTTTGAATACACGTTTTAGAACAGGGACACAGTAGGAAGAGGGGTTATCAAGACTGTAAAGATGCTGGGCCTCCTGCGGGAAGGTACCTTCCCTGGATGGGCGCTGGCCCAGAGCTGCAGCGCACAGACCTCTGCTGCCTGTACTATTCAATCCACACCCCAGCCCATCCCCATCCGCCAGGCGCCTTCCCCATTTGACACGTGAGAGTTGACTCAGGTTCTTGTCCAGCACTTTCTCTTCCCACATCCCAACTTGCCCCACTCAAAAACCAGACACAGACAGCCCGAAGACATGGCTGCAGAGGCTGTGACACAAACCAGATTCACCCTTGTGAAATAACACACGACTCTGTCGACGGCAGCCACGGTGACTTAGGCGTTGTCCCGTCACGGTCAAGCCACAAAGGTGAGGGGGTGTCACAGGCAGTGTGCGGCTGGCCTCAAAACAAGGCAGACACTAAAACCTGTCCACATCTATCTCCACCTCCATTTCCATTCCATCCCTCCCTCGGTAGGCCGCTGTATGCTGATCGCCCTGTTAGAAGGATGGGTCAGGCATCCAGAGTCAAATCTTGGACCTCTGACAAGCTGACACGCTCCCTGCCACTGCCTCCGCACACCCCACCCCACTCTGGCCTCCGCGTGGCCCTGCTGATGATCCCCAGCATCGTTAGGAGGGTCAAACACCACAAAAAATTAACCAGAGTAAGACCAGGAAGCTTAGGCCCTTGCCCTGCTGTCCTTGGGCGGCCAGCTCCACGACCCCAGCCCACACCACGGGAAGGCCCCTCTCAGTTCAGATTGGTGGCTTTCCAGCCATTGTGAGCCATGGACCCCCGAGGCACCCTCCCCAGGAAAAGACCCCATGTTTGTACACATCCAGAGGAGCCCTCTCCTTTCTGTGCTTGACACTTGGATTTATTTAAAAACAAACAAGAAACCACAGGAAAAAACAATCATGATACCCACTCACACATCATATGCAAATAACTAGGTATTTTATTTAAAAAAAAAAAAAAAATGCTTCCCCTCCCTGTAGGAAATCTATTTGGATATTCTGTATTCTATTTTAAAAAACGTTTACCTGGTCACAACCTCAGGCTGACTTCACCAACAACTGCCGTCTGCAAACATGTTTTAGCCCTCCCAGCCCTTCTGCCCCTCGGCCGCTCTTCCTTCCTCAGCCATTAGCACCAAAGCTGTGGCACTTAATCTGAGACAGCTCCCATACATCATGTTTACATATTAGGATGGACCCTGAAAGCCCTGCAAAGTCAAGAAAATCCAGAAGTAACTCAGCTCTTGAGCTCCAGGAGAAACCTGGAATCCCATGGGGAAGGTGGCTGTTCTACTCACCCAAACGTGCAGCGGGGCTGTGCCTGCCCAAGGGGATGACAATGCTGATCACATGCGGGGTGCCAGGGAGAGGACCTGCTGCCATTCAGAGGGCCTGTCCCTGCAGGCCAGTTCCTCCGACATTCCCCAAGCCCCTACTAATGGCAGGGGTCCATTTCTCCCTAATTGAGTGAGAAGTAGCAGAGAGTGCACACCCCACACACCTGAACACACTCCAGGACCTGCTTGGGGAAGTGAGTCAGCAGGGCCGGTCCCCACGCCCTCGGGGGCTGGTGTTAGCAACACCGTCCTGGAGGAAGGTCGGGGTCTCGCTCAGAGAGGTTGGAGAGGCTGCGGGCAGGAGCTGGGCACTCAGCCAGGTCCATACACTGGGGCAGGGGGCCAAGGCAGGCAAGGCTCCTTAGACACTTCGCACGCCCCTCGGCTGACACCACGGGCTGATCTCCCAACTTTTCTCTGCTGCCCGCCTTTTTTGGGAACTTTCCTCTCTGGATTCTGGAAACAGCAGCCCCATTTCCAGTTGAGTGGGAGGTGGCCTTGATTAATCTAAGAGAGCAATTCTCATCCTTTTCTTGAAGGAGAATCACCTAGTGGGCTAGTTTAAAAACAGACCGCAGGGCCCTCCCAGAGTTTCTGATTTGGTTGGCTGGTTGGGGCGTGAGACTATGTCAGACAAGTCTCGGATGATGTTGAGGCTGCTGGTCTGGAGACCAGGCTCAGAGAAGCACGGCTAGATCAGTCAGCCCGCAGCCTCGTGTTCTGGGTCTGGGATGGCCGTGTGATCCTCACCACTCCCACTGGCCAGAGCAGGGCTGGGGACTGGCTGGCATGCCTCCTTCACACAGTCCCGCTGGCCCTAAGGATCATCCCAACCACTGGGAGACTGACCCTGGGATGTGGAATCTAGGTCCTCGATGAAACTGCTGCTAGAGAGGGCTCCGGTTGAGACACTCAATGTCCTTACTGTTTACCTGGCAGCCGACAGCACCCCAACCAACACAGCCCATAATCCACAACCCCAGGGAGACTCCTGAACTGGGCGTCCACATCTCCCAGGAGGGCCCGCTCTCCAGAAACACTGGCCCGTCCACATGCATTTCCTTCACATTCCCAGGATCTGCACACCAAGGTCATCCTTCTTGAAAGCTCTAATTAATGGGCTAGAGAATGCACCGCTGAAATGCAAGCAACCCAGGACAGGGAAGGAAAGGAGGCCCACATTTGAGAGTGAGGGAGCTTTACCAGAGGCTGCTGTAACAGCCACTCAAGGGCACTGGTGAGGCGCAGAGCAGCGGACAGGGCAGAGAGAGGCTTTCGGGAGACCCCAGCATCCTGCCTGCAAGTGGGACAAGTCGGGCCATGCAGGGTCTCAGGGTCTGGACAATGACCAGGTGTCTGAGGGAAAGGCTCTGAGAGGTTTCAGGAAGGGAGCTGGGGGGAGCTGATCTCTTGGCGCCTCCAGCAGTCCCCTCCCTTCCTCCTGGGGGCCAGAGGACACCCATCTGTTTTCCTGACCCCATTCCAGAAAATGGACACCTCATCTTTATCCCCATAGCATGCCTGCCCATGCCAGATACTGCCTGCTTCTGACACCTTCACCAGGTAACCCCAACCGAGCAGACTCCACATGGAAGGGCCCGCGGTGTCTCAGCTGCCCCAGGTGACGGACAGCGGGCAGACACGAGGGCCCAGCTGGGCTGGCTGGCAGGCATGCGACAGGGCACAGGCAAGGTCGAAAGAGAGGAGACGAGCACCCAGGAGCCCTGGGCTCTTATTTCCCACCTGGGTTATGTCAAAAGGGACGGGTAAGAGATTAAACCCAACGAGAAGAGGCTGCTCTGATTTCCAGTTCCATGTGGGCTCCAGCACATGCTCACCATATAACCCTGTCCTAAGCTTCAGTCCCTGGGAGCTCTGCCGGCGTCAGGCGCCGCTCCACACACCCGACGGGTCCTAACTCGTTCACCCCCGCGACAAGCCTCTAGGGTTGCCACTGCCTTCAGCCCAGTTTTACAGATGAGAAAACCAGGCACAGAAAGATGATGCTCCTTCCCCAAAGTCACACAGCCAACTGGAGGGTCCAAACTTTAGTACGTTCCACAGTACAGTACGATAAACAACCTAATAAGGAAAAATGGGCAAAGGATGTGAACAGGCAATCCACAAAAGATATGAACAGGTAAATCCACAAAGGATGGGAAAAAAAAGTCGCTCAGTCGTGTCTGACTCTTTGTAACCCCATGGACTGTAGCCCACCAGGCCCCTCTGTCCATGGAATTCTCCAGGCAAGAATACTGGAGTGGATTGCCATTCCCTTCTTCAGGGGATCTTCCCAACCCAGCAATCGAACCCAGGTCTCCAGCATTGCAGGCAGATACTTTACCGTCTGAGCCACCAGGGAAGCCCACAAAGGATATGACCAGGTAACTCACAGCTAAAATAAAAACTAGAAAGAAAAGGTTTTCAATACTTTTGGTAATTTGGGAAATGTAATTTAAAAAGTAACATTCTTAATCCACTAGTTTGGCAAAAATTAACAATATTCGTACTCTTCAGTTCAGTGCTGGCTGAATTAAAGGGGAAAAGGCAATTTCACACATTATCTGTGCTCTGATGAAAAGAGAGATAAAGCCCCTTGGAAATGGGATGGGGCGAGGACGGCAATTTGGCAAAGTTATGTATTTAATATTATGCATTAACCCAGAAACAAAAAGATCTTAATGACCTGGGTAACCACAATGGTGTTATCACTTACCCAGACCCAGACATCCTGGAACGTGAAGTCAAGTGAGCCTTAGGAACCACCACTACAAACAAAGCTAGTGGAGGTGATGGAATTCCAGCTGAACTATTTCAAATACTAGAAGATGATGCTGTGAAAGTGCTGCACTCAATATGTCAGCAAATTTGGAAAACTCAGCAGTGGTCACAGGACTGTAAAAGGTCAGTTTTCATTCCAATCCCAAAGAAAGGCAATGTCATAGAATGTTCAAACTACCACACAATTGCACTCATCTCACATGCTAGCAAAGTAATGCTCAAAATTCTCCAAGCGAGAGAATTCCAGAAAAACATCTCCTGCTTTATTGACTATGCCAAAGCCTTTGACTGTGTGGGTCACAACAAATTGTGGAAAATTATTAAAGAGATGGGAATACCAGACCACCTTACCTGCCTCCTGAAAAACCTGTATGCAGGTCAAGAAGCAACAGGTTAAACCGGACATGGAACAACAGACTGGTTCCAAGTTGGGAAAAGAGTACAACAAGACTGTATATTGCCACCCTGCTTATTTAACTTACCTACAGAGTAAATCATGCAAAATGCCAGGCTGGATGAAGCACAAGCTGAAATCAAGACTGCAGGGAGAAATATCAATAACCTCAGATACGCAGATGATACCACTCTAATGGCAGAAAGCAAACAGGCACTAAAGAGCCTCTTGATGAAGGTGAAAGAGAGTGAAAAAGGTGGCTTAAAACCCAACACTCAAAAAACAACAATCATGGCATCCAATCCCATCACTTCTTGACAAGTAGATGGAGAAACAATGGAAACAGTGACAGACTGTTTTCTTGGACTCCAAAATCACTGCAGATGGTGACTGCAGCCATGAAACTAAAAGACTCCTGCTCCTTGGAAGAAAAGTTATGACCAACCTAGACTGCATATTAAAAAGCAGAGACATTACCAACAAATATCCATATAGTCAGAGTCATGGTTTTTCCAATAGTCACGTATGCATGTGAGAGCTGAACCATAAAGAAAGTTGACCGTTGAAGAACTGGTGCTTTTGAACTGTAGTGTTGGACAAGACTCCTGAGAGTTCCTTGGACTGCAAGGAGATCCAACCAGTCCATCCTAAAGGAGATCAGTCCTGAATATTCATTGGAAGGACTGATGCTGAAGCTCCAATACTCTGGCCACCTGATGGGGAAAACGGACTTCTTAGAAAAGACCCTGATGCTAGAAAAGATTGAAGGCAGGAGGAGAAGGGGACAACAGAGGATGAGATGGTTGGATGGCATCACCAACTCAATGGACATGAGTTTGAGCGAGCTCTGAGAGTTGGTGATGGACAGGGAAGCCTGGCGTGCTGCAGTCCATGGGGTCACAGAGAGTTGGACACAACTGAGTGACTGAACTGAACCCAGAAAATCTACTTCTGGAAATCTAGAAGACTGAAACATCTGTGTTGACAATGATGTGGTTCACAGATTCCACACTATTTTTAGAGCAGAAAAATGGAAACAACCTAAATGTAGATCAAAAAAGATAGATAAATTATGGTACACTCACACTCTGGAATACAGACCAAACTTTTCATGTCAGTACATACAGGTCTCCAGGACACCGCATTAAAGCAAATCAGAGACAATTTTGTATAATGGGTCTCCATTTATATTTCCAGTGAGAACACCCGTCCACTGAGGAGGCCTAGAAGCAGCAAGGAGCACACCTGGCACCCAGATCTGGGTTTTCAATTCCATTCTCCACGAAAAGGAACTTGAACTCTTAGGGGAAATGGCTGAATTCAGGACTAGAAAGTACAAGGCAGTTTGGGGCCAGAAAGTAAAAAAGTTCCCAAAGAACGAGGAGGACATGTCAAAAGGACCTAGGAGCCAGCTGGAAGGGGCTCCTGCAGGCCAAGTCTGGGACAATTTAAGCAGAAAAATAAACAGGGGACTTGTTGGGTGGTCCAGTGGTTAAGAATAAGCCTCCCAATGCAGGGGACACAGGTTCAATCCCCGGTCAGGGAATTGAGACCCCACGTGCCGGGGGGCATCTAAGCCTGCATGCCACAACTACTGAGCCCACACACCACAACCAGAGGAGCACCTGTGCATGAGGCAGCCAGAAAACGCCCAGCAGCTGCCAGGAAGAGCCAGCACAGCCAGAATTTTTTAAAAAATGAATAATGAGAGTAACTATGTTGCATAAAGCAGGTATTTGTGAGTGCAGAGACGTAAATTAGAGTAAATGAGGGAGAAAGTAAAGATCTTCCTTTTAGTACAACTCCCACTAATAAGCATGGAAAGAAACAATGAATTAGAAAGTCACCATCTGTCAACTATCAAAACTGATCTGGTAAGACTCATCAATGGATTCTAAAGCAGCACATTTACATAGTCGCAAGCGATCTTACTATGATATACATGTTAACAACAAAGGGAAAATGGTAACTTTCAGTGAGGAAAACAGGCAGACACCCTCTTAATCAGGTGATGAAAGTTAGGACTAGAGAATGGGACTCTTAGAGCGTCTGCCTCCCACCAGCTAAGATGCCTACAATATCACCCCTGTGCCGCATCAGCCAAAAGTGCATAAAGTGAATCTAAGCAGGAGGAAACCGCATGCAAACCCAAACTGAGGGACATTATCCAAAACACAGGTAACTGTCTCCAAAACTGTCAAAGTCAGGAAATTCAAAGAAAGACTCAGGAACTGCTCTGGATTAAAGGAGACTAAAAAGGCAGTACAGTTTAACACAACACATAATCTTGCATTTCCTTTTGCGCTAAAGTGGCTACTGGCAAGATCTTGAAAAAGATCTGTAGATGATTAGTGCTGCGTCGACATTTAATTTCCTGATTTTTAATCTTCATACTGTTGTTCTGTAAGAAAATGTCCTTACTATTATAAAACACACAATAAATAAAAGCGTATCAAGTCTACAACTTAACATTAAACGTTTCAGAAAAGAGGGTGTGCATCGTGCTAAGTCACTTCAGTAGTGTCCAGCTTTTTGTGACCCCATGGACTATAGCCAACCAAGCTCCATTGTCCATGGGATTCTCCAGGCAAGAATACTGGAGTGGGTTTCCATGCCCTCCTTCAGGGGATCTTCCTGACCCAGGGATTGAACCCCTGTCTCCTGCATTACAGACAGATTCTTTACCACTAGCGCCACCTGGGAAGTCCTGAGAGAGGAGTGATCCCACACAAACATGAGAGAGGATAAAGCAAATGTCAACATTTGGAGAATCTGGGTAAAGGGTATTTGGGAACTCTGGATTATTCTTACAAGTTTTCAGCGAATCTGAAGTAATACATTAAAAGATTTTAAGAGACCAACGTGTGCATATGCACAGAAACACAGGTAAATTCCTGGGGATTAAGTTCACGATGGTATTTTTCTTAAAAGTACAGAGAGACAAAATGAAGCCAGCCTGCCCCAGTCTTAGTACTGGTCTCCCCAGAAAAGGCTCTCCTCACAAAGCTTCTGCTCCAGGACACTGGAAAAAGCTGTGTTGAAGGATCTCTCAAGACTAGGACTAGCTCCTTAACCAAGTTCCACAGAAGTAGCAAAGACGTAATCAAGCCTTCTTCTCTGCAAACGCGTGCTGCTTTTCCCTGGTGAAAGCCAAAGGCTCCTGATGCTGTGAGCAGCTGATGATGCCACAGGACCCTTCCTGGAATGCATAATCTCTAAAGGAGTTTTCCATCAGAAACCAGGATAAAATAGTCTTGGTCCCTTGTCTCCGCCTCTGCTTTCACTGAATTCTTGACATGTTACGCCATGGGTTGGGGGTGGGAGGGTCAGTCTGTCCCACGGGCTTTTTAGTTCCATTCCTCGGGTGCGTTTGTAGATTTGCTGGCTGAGGAGAATGCTCCCAGGCAGGCAACTGCCTAAAGGGATCTGAAGGGTCAGTGGTTCTATCAGATACAACCGGTCTGTCGAGTGCTTTACAGCGTACAACCACCTCTCATGGACATTATTTGATTTCATCCTTTCCCTAAATTGATTTTTTTTTAATTACTAATGGCTTAAAGTCTAACAGCAATACAACAAAATATCCAGTTTCCAAAAACGATAGGATATAATGTCTACTCTTGAGTCTAGACAGGAGGCAGTACTTGCACCGGAGCAAACTAACACTCTGAGATGGCCTAAGCCTAATGAAAAAGCTAAATAAAGTAGCTAACAGAATAAATACAAATGATTCTACCACTGAGCTCAGTGGAAATACAGCCTTCCTTTCTATGAATTTTTCCAGCATTTATTTCTTTAAGCCCTGTCTTCAGGGCAAACTCTCCCTAAAACTGTAACTTTGGCTTGTTTATGAGACACCACAGAGAACAAGGCCTCGTGGACTCCAGTCACATGCGATGACCCCTGGGGCAGCACCTCGGCCTCCTGACACCAAACCTCTGCACAGCTACACTGACCTTCCCACACGGGCACCATCATTTCAACTTTATTCCAAGAAACCAGTGAATCGACTCTTCCAGAAATAAGCATTTCCACAAAGAACCCTCCCAAACAAAGGTCCTAGCCTAAATCCAAAGGCAAAAATTCCTGATAAAGAAAGTCTGTCTTCAAAGAAAAATTAGGCTTCGTTCTAGGACAACCTATAGCTAGCCTATGTGCACTTACCAATGCCAACAGCATTTAGATTCCAAAACAAACTCAGCACAGTAGGTTTTGTTCTCACCTTCCAGAGATGAGAAAATTGGAAAACAGAGGTAGCAACTGGCAGATGCAGGACTGGCATACAAGACAGCTCGTTCCATCGCCAGCCCTACTGCCCACAATCCATACCATCCACCGTGCACAGAGATGAATCAGGCAGAATCTCACTGCAACATTCAAACTGCCACCCCACCCCCTGCTCCCTCGGTTTAGATGCCCAAATGGGCAGGTGGCGAACCAAATTCCACTCTTAAGCAGTCTCCCAACACAAAACCTATTCAGTGGCAAAGCAAGAAGACAAGATGGACTTTACTACTGCCTACACTTTTTTCTTACCCAGAGGATTATTTTCATGACCTGTCATTATGGATGAACTCGGGGCAGGAGGAATACATGATTATGTAATGTCAGAGGGCAGGCGACAAGGGGAGAGAGAGCGGAGCCCATCAGACCCCATCACAGCTCCCTTAGCCCACAAAGGAGTAAATTACCGTTGACGTTTTGAGTGTTTCAATCTCCTATGGCCTACACATTCAGGACTGGCTTTTCAAGAGCCGGTCACAGAAACCCTGCAGGTCTTTCGGGCCTCAATTCATTGACTAGCAAAGCCATAAAGAAAGAAAATATCAAAAGCAAAGATGTCAGAAATGTTGTTGGGGGCTGTGGACCGGCAGAAAAGGTCAGAGTTTGGAAGGATGGGACCAGATTTCCTACATCGAGAGGCATGTTTATTTTAAGCCGGTTCTGTTTACACCCGAAACACCGCGAGGCCTCGGCGTCTGGAGTCACTAAGATTCAGTCCTGGAGATGCACCAAGCAGGCGCCGCGACCTGCCTGGCCTCGGGGGCGCCGCGTCCCCGCATCCCGGCTCCCCTCAACCCCTGGCGGCCCGAGGTGTCGTACGGCTGGGGGTCGCTGGGGTCGGATTGTTCTCCAAAGACGCCACCGCCCGGGAACCGCTAGGCTGTACTATTTCCATGACAACCGCGGGCGCCGTACGCGTCCGGCGCGCCCGGCGTCGAGGTGTGCGCCGCGCCCCAACTCCGCCCGGGGAGCATCCCGGTCTCCGGCGGCTCGCAGCCGCCGCGATACTCCCGGCCCGGCCACCTACCTGGCGCGTCCGGGCCCGCGGCGCCCGCGCCCTGCCTCCCGGCCGTCCTCGGTGCAGCCGGGGCGCGCGCCCGACCCGCAGCAGCAGCGCCGCCTCTGGGTCACGAAGTCCTGGGCTGCGGTCTGGCTCCAGGTATCGGTCCCTCTGTCCCGGCCCGCGGCGCCCACCCCAGCCGCGAACCCGCAACCCGCGCTGCAGCTCCTAGCCCGCCGCCGCCGCCGCTGCCGCTGCCGCCGCCGCTGCTCCGGAGGCCACGCCGGCCCCGCCCCCTCGCCACGCATGCGCGCTTCCCCAGCTCCCGGCAGGCCCGCCCTCACCCGGCGGGTCCTCCTCCGCGGCGTTTCGTGTAGGTTCCTTCAAAACTCGCTGTCCGCTATGACGAAATCGCCTGCAAGGAGTTCTTGAACTTCTGCCCTTTAATTGGACGATGGCGTTTTCGCCCTCAAGTATACTGAGGATTGGAGGTCCTGACGCATTCCCGAGGAAGAAGGCCCCGGAGAGAGCCGCGACCCCGGGAGCCGCGCTGGCCCTTTGGGGAGAGCGCTTCCCGGGGTCCTTCGGCCACGTCTAGGAAACAACATTCAACCTAGAAATAAGCAAAAATTAAAATCATACTTTGATGATACAGATAAGCAAAAAGAAGACAGGAGCTGCTAACACTCTTCCAGACTGTCCTGGCGTATTGTTTAAATATACATTTATAGACTCACGAAATATCAGCTCCTTACACCTCTCTCCCAAAGTTCTATTTTTCCGTAGAAGGGAAATACAAAAGAGTCTGAAGTTTTAGAAGAAAAACTTCTCTTTAATAGGACTTTAAGACAATATTTCTCTTGAGGAAGAGAAACAATGGACTGAATATGAACATTTATCTTCGTCTTTATCAGAAAAAAAATTCTTTAATGAAAACTAATTCAATAAACCAGAACACTTAGTCGGAGCTCACATCTCTCATGTATAAAAGCAACAATGTACAATTTACTTTAAAAAGAGCAGATGTTAACCTGTTAGAAATGAAAATTAAACAAAACTCCTCTAACATTTAGATCTGAGCTTCCCTATGTCACCAAAAGCCAAACGAGGACAACAGTCTGGAATTAAAATAAGTAAATATAAAACTATTTTTGAAGTTTATTTTCTGACTTTTTTCTCTTATGAAAAGAAATTTACTCAAAAAAAGCTTTCTATTATTTCTTCAGATAAATGGAAAGAAATATCAACAGAAATTTAACCCTAGCATAAAATTAAAGTCAAAAAAGAAATCAAACTTGTGGAAATGCAAAAATACTTATATACTTTATCTTCTAAAATTAGGATGACCATTATAAACCTGGTATAGCTGGGACATTCTCACTTTACACCTTTCATTCTAAAAAGTGTTCTCAAAAGTGTTCAGACAATACATTTTATGGCCTTGTTAACTTTAATCAGGGCTTCCCTGGTAAAGAATCCGCCTGCAATACGGGATTCCTAGATTCCATCCCTGGGTTGGGACGATCCCCTGGAGGAGGGCATGGTAACCCACTCCAGTGTTCTTGCCTGGAGAATCCCCATGGACACAGTTCCATGGGGTCGCAAAGAATGGACAGGACTGAGCGACTAAGCAAAGCAAAGCAAAACTTTAATCCAGCCAAGATAATGTTTAAATTACTGACTTAAAAAGAAATCAACAACAAAAAAATTTTTAAAGTAACATTTAAATTCACAAACATCTAAAAATAGTCCAGCTTCCAATAACATTAGTCATTTGATTGCTGTGTAATTCACTTTTTAATCTTATAAAGATTAATTACATTTTCAGTATGGCAAGGAATGGGACCACAGTTTCAGTGTAGAGTGAACATTATCAAGAGAAAAGGGAGCCAAGTTTGTTAGTAAATACGGTACTATGCATTCCCTAAGCATCACAACATAAGAGAAGAAGGTATCCTAGAAGTGTATCTGTGGGAAGACATCGCCATCTTTTAGAAACTCTCAACATGTGGTTCCCTAACAACAGCTATGGTTTTTCGAGTAGTCATGTATGGATATGAGAGTTGGATCATAAAGAAGGCTGAGTGCCAAAGAATAGATGCTTTCAAACTGTGGTGCTGGAAAAGACGCTTGAGAATCCCTTGAACAGTAAGGAGATCAAACCAGTCAATCCTAAAGGAAATCAGTCCTGAATATTCATTGGAAGGACTGATGCTGAAGCTGAAGTTCAATAGTTTGGCCTCCTGATATCAGTGAAGAGCCAACTCATTGGAAAAGGCCTTGATATGCTTGCAGAAATTGAAGGCAGGAGGAGAAGGGGTCGACAGAGGATGAGATGGTTGTATGGCCTCATCAACTCAATGGACATGAGTTTGAACAATGGTGAAGGACAGGGAAGCCTGATGTGCAGTTCATGGGGTTGCAAAGAGTCAGACATGACTGAGTCGCTAAACAACAACAGCATTAACATCTTCTCTAAACTTGCTAGAAACAGAAGTTCCCAGGTTCCACACCAGAACCGAATCAGAAACTCTGAAAATGGGCCAAGAAATCTATATTTTAACAAACTGACCAGGGATTCTGATAAACATGTGGACTTAGATCATCTAAAGTGCTATTTGGGGGACTAGAACCAACCTACATGAGAATTTCTCTGGGGGCCTTTAAGCATGATAAGAGGGCTTCCCTGGTGGCTCAGATGGTAGAGAATCTGCCTGCAATGCAGCAGACCTGGTTTGATCCCTGAGTTTGATCTCTGAGTTTAGAAGTTCCCTGGAGAAGGGAATGGCAACCCGCTCCAGTATTCTTCCTAGAGAATTCCATGGACAGAGAAGCCTGATGAGCTACAATGCATGGGGTCACAAAGAGTCAGAACTGACTGAGTGACTAACACTTTCACTTTCAAGCAAGATATATTTGTGTTTATATGTGTTTTCATTGGAGGATATACGTAACCTTGAAACCCAACAGCCCTACTGTCATGGTAGCTGTGAAAGCCAGCAGCCTCCCAGCCACCAGAGGGGCAAAAAAGGATTTGGAGCACTTCATAAAGCCATGTCCCCAGGGAGTCCTCACTATTTGACTGACCTGACAGCTTACCGGAAAAGCTCCATTCTCAGGGCTTGTCTTTTTTTTTTTTTTTTTAATTGGAGGATAATTGCTTTACTATATTGTGTTGGTTTCTGCCATACATCGACATGAATAGGTATTCATGTGTCTCCTCGCCCTTGAACCTCCCTCCCGCTTCCCACCCCATCCCACCCCTCTAGGTTGTCACGGAGCACTGGGGTGAGCTCCCTGTGTCACACAGCAGATTCCCACTGACTGTCTATTTTACGTATGGTAATATATATGTGGTACTGCTACTCTCTCAATTTGTCCCACTCTCTCCTCCCCCCGGAGAAGGCAATGGCACCCCACTCCAGTACTCTTGCCTGGAAAATCCCATGGACGGAGGAACCACTTTCATGCACTGGAGAAGGAAATGGCAACCCACTCCACTGTTCTTGCCTGGAGAATCCCAGGGACGGGGGAGCCTGGTGGGCTGCCGTCTATGGGGTCGCACAGAGTCGGACACGACTGAAGCAACTTAGCGCAGCAGCAGCTCCTCCCCCACTGTGTGCACAAGCCTGTTCTGTGTGTCTGCGTCTCCATTCCTGCCCTGTATATAGATTCACCAGTACCCTCTTTCTAGATTCCATATATAAGCATTCATATGTGATATTTGTTTTTCTCTTTCTGACTTACTTCGCTCTGTATAATGTCTTTATTTGACCTGACTCAGGGTTTATTTGGTGCAAATGGCCCTATCCACAAAGCATTTGCTTGAAAGGAATCAGTAGTAATTATTTAACAGTGCAACCGCCTAAGGTGGTGATACCAGGTGGAGCTAGCAAAAGGCTGACCAATTAACCTAAAACGAAAGAATGAGGAAGACTTACCTGGGGGAACTTTGGAGAGATCTGAGATACTGCTCAATTATGTATGAAAGATTCTACAGGATAGGCTGTTTGACAGGCCATTAAAAAGTCTCAATAAATTAAAAAGGATTGATACCATACAAAGTATGTTCTCTGACACCCGTAATATTAAAATTGAAATCAACGACAAATGGAAATTACAAGTAGGTGGAAATTAAAAAACACAGCATTCAATAACCAAGGGGTCAAAAAGAACTCAAAAGGGAAGTGAGAAAACATTTTCAGAAAAATTTCAGTGGAAACTCAATGTATCAAAACTTTTGCAATGCAGCTAAAGCAGTGCTTAGAGGAAAATTTATGGCTGGAAACAGCTATATTTTTTAAAAAAAGACTTAAAATTAGTAACCTGACCTTTCTCCTTAAGAAGCTAGAAAAATTTAAAAAAAAAAGGAAATAAAAATGATTAGAACTGAAATTAATGAAATGCAGAATAGAAAAAAGAAGAAAGATTGATAAAATTAAAAATTGGTTCTTTGAAAATATTAACAATTTTGACAGACCTTTAGCTAGCTTGGCCATGAAACAAATTAAAGAGAAGATTCAAATTGCTAGGATTAGGAGTAAGAAAGGAGACATCACTACTGACCATTTATATCAATAATAAGGATTATAAAGGAAAACTGAGCAATTTTAACAAGCTACAAAACTTAGATGAAATGAAGAGATCCCTGGACAGAAACAAATAAAATTAACTGAAAAGAAGTAGAAAATCTGTATAGAACTTTAATAAGAAAAAAACTTAATTAGTAACTTTATAGCATTCCATTAAAAAAATCCTCAGGCCCAGATATCTTGACTAATGAATTTTAACAAGCATTTAGAAAACTCTTTGCAAACTCTCACAGAAACTAGAAGAGGAGGAAACACTTTCAAACTCTTTATACGAGACCTGTATTACTCAGATACCATAACCAGACACAGACACTAGAATAAATGAAAACTCCAAATCTATATTCCTTATTATATAAAAAAGCAATCCTCCCCCACCAAAGAAAATACTAGCATACTGAACCTAGTAACCTGGAAAAGGTTATATGCCATGGCCAAGTGGGATTTATCCCAGGAATGTAAGTTTAACATCTGAAAATCAATTAAGGAAATATATTAATAAATGACCAAAAAAAAAGCCGCATGATTTGACAAAATTCGACAAACTAGGAATTAAAGAGAACTTCCTCAAATTGACAAAGAATATTTTTGAAAACCCCACAGCAAAGATTACACTTGATGAAAGATTGAATGTTTTACCTCTAAGACAACGAAGACGACAAAGATGTCTCCTCTTTCCACTTCCATGCAATATCATATTGGAGGGTCTATCTAGGGCAAGCAGACAAGGAGGAAAGAAAAGAAAAGACATCCAGACTGAAGAGGAAAGGGTAAAACTATTTGCAGAGTTGGCTCCGATGGTAAAGAATCTACCTACAATGCAGGAGACCCAGGTTCAATCCCTGGGTCAGCAAGATTCCCTGGAGAAGGGTATGGCTACCCACTCCAGTATTCTTGCCTGGAGAATTCCATGGACAGAGGAGCCTGGCAGGTTGCAGTCCATGGGGTCACAAAGAGTTGGACAGAACTGAGCAACTGACACTTCCACTTCTTCATGTATATGGAAAAGGCTAAGGAATCATTTTCCTTTTTAATTAGAGTAAACCTGTTCAGCAAGGATGAAGAATATAACATCAGTATTTTTTATAAACTAGCAACAAGCAATCCAAACATCAAATTAATAAAACTCGCTTTGCAATAGCACCAAAATAATTTTAAAAAGTCAGGTATTTAACAAAGTTCAAGATTTTGTATGCTAAAAATCCAAAACATTGTTCAAAGAAATTAAAGAAAATATAAGTAAATGGAAAGACATCCCATGTTGATGGATCAGAAGACTTCACGTATATAAGATGGCAATATTCCCCCAAATTGATCTTCAGTTCAACATAATCCCTATCAAAATCCCAGCTAGCTTCTTTGCAGAAATTGACAAGCTGATCTAAAAATGTATATGGAAATAGGGGAAAAACCCAGATAGTCAAAACAATCATGAAAAAGGAAATAAAGTTGAAGGACTTACCCTGACTAATTTCAAATCTTACTATAAAGCTACAAGTCATCAAGATAACATAAGGATAGGCATGAAGATCAATAGGATAGACTTGGGAGCCCAGAAATAAAGACTTATATTTGAGTTATTGATTTTACTGATGCCGAAACAGTTCAGCTGAGGGAAGAATAGCCTGTTAAACAGATTATCTTAGGACAATTGGATATGTATTGCCAAAAAAAAAAAAAAAAAAAAGACATTGGATTCTTACTTCATACTATATGCAAAAGTTAACTCAGAAGTCAATCATAAACTTGTAAGTAAAAGCTAATACTGTAAAGATATCAGAATAAAACATAGAAATAAATCGCTTCAGGCTTGGACTAGGGAATGATTCCTTAGATGTGACACCAAAAGTGTCAACAGCAATCAAAAATAGATAGCTTGGGCATTACCAAAATCAACACCTTTTGTGACTCAAAGAGTGTCATCAAGAACATGAAGACAACACACAGAATAGGAGAAAACATCTTGAAATCATATGCATTTAAGGAGCTTTTACCTTTATGTATTGTGGAATACATAAAGGAGATTTACAACCCAGCAATAAAGAGAACCCAACTGAAAATGAGCAAAGGATCTAAACAGACATTTCTCCAGAAAAAATGTATGAATGACCAGTAAGTACATGAAAAGATGCCCAACCTCATTAGTCACCAGAGAAATGCAAATCAAAACCACAATGAGGCACCACTTCATAGCCTCTAAGATGATCAAGTCACATAGTAACAAGCGCTGGCAAATTACAGGATTGTTCATGACAGCATTATTTATAACAGTCAAAAAGTAGAAACAACCCAAAGAACATCAATTGAATGAATAGATAAATAAAATGCAGAATATGATTTACAATGAAGTATTGATACATGCAATACACGGATAAACCTTTATAATGGGCTAAATGAAAGAAGCTCGTCACAAAAAGGCCACACAGTGTATGATTCCATTTCTGTAGTACGTCCAGAATAGGCAGACCCATAGAAACAAAGGTAAACAGGTAGTTCCCAGGGACTGGGAGGAGGGGATGATGGGGAGTGGCTGTTAGTATGTAGACGAGTCTTTTGGGAGTGATTAAAATATTCTGCATTTAGATAGTGGTGATGGCTGCACACTTCTGTGCAAAGAGTAAAACCCATTGAATTGTACACTACAAAAGGGTAGTTTTTATGGTATATGAATTTATACCTCAAAAAACCCTGTTATTTAAACAAGCAAGTAGCATATTATTGTGTTAATAATATCGAAAATCATCCTGAAACTCAATAATTTGCTAGAAGGACCCACAGGACCCACAAGTTGTTTTGCTCAAGGTTACAGTTTATTGCAGTGAAAGGATGTATCAGTTAAGCCTGTAAGGGACCAGATTAATTTTTATTTAAGAATTTCTGTCTCTTGGACTTCCCCGGTGGCACAGTGGATAAGAACCCACCTGCCAATGTAGGGGACATGGGTTCGATCCCGGATCCAGGGAGATCCCACATGCCCCAGAGCAAATAAACCTGTATGCCACAGCTACTGAGCCTGTGCCCTAGGGCCCAGGACAACAACTCCTGAGCCCGCACATCCTCGGGCCCACGCTCTGCAACAGGAGAGGCCCCACAAGGAGAAGCCTTCGCACCGCAACTACTGGAGCCCTCACTCTAGGGCCGGTGCTCCGCAACAAGAGAAATCACCGCTGTGAGAAGGCTTTGCGCTGGAACGAGGAGTATCCCCTGCTCGCCAGAACTAGAGAAAGCCCCTGCAAAGCAGCGAAGACCCAGCACGGTCAAATAAATGAAAAAATTAAAAAACTTCTGTCTCTTTATTGATACTCTTTATTTCATGAAACATTGTCATAATCTTTTTTTCACTTCTTTATGTTTGTAATGACTTTGATGTCTTCTTCCGCTAAGTACAAGCGAGCCTCTCTCCCAGGCAGTTTCTACTGCCTGCTTTTTCGTTGCATCTGTTTTCCTGTGTGTGGGTCGCACTTTCCTGTTTCTTTGCATATAGGAACTGAGAGGAACAGCTACGTAAGAGGCAGGACATTCCAGTGTCTGGTTACTTCTTTCGAAACCTGAGGGTGGGAGAACTTTTGGTTTCATTTTGTCTTCCATTTTCAGGATTCTGTGAATGTGGGGTGAATTTTGATGATACTTCTCCTTTTTGGTGTCGGCTCCCTCCTTTGATGGCTTGTCTTCTGGCTGGTACAGCTGGGTGAGCCTGGAGCTGTCTCACCCTGGAGACCCTCAAGGCAGGCCTCTGCTCTAGAAGCACCTTCTCTTCCTAAGGGTGGGCTTCCTCCCGTACCTTCCATTCTTTGCTTCTTCCCATGGCATTGCCTGTCAAATATTTTTACTTCAGGGCACTCATTTCTCCTGGATGCTGGGGTGAATAAAAGAAAGCCTCTTGCAAGTGGAGGTGAATGCCTTAAGGATTCTGACCTCCCCAGAGCCCATCAGGGAAAGTATATCCAGCACATCAGTTGAGCATCTTTGCCCTAGGCCAAGATAAAGTGTTAGTTGTAGGAAAAAGGGACAAAGAGTTTTCTCAGTCTGATTTTGGTACAGGCCTCAGGCGAGCAGTCCAGGATGTATCAGTTAAGCCTGTTTTGTTGGTGTTCAGTTGCTAAGTCATGTCCAGCTCTTTGAGATCCCACGCGCTGCAGCACGCCAGGCCTCCTTGTCCTTCACCGTCTCCTGCAGTTCGCTCAAACCCATGTCCATTGAGTCGGTGATGCCATCCAACCATCTCAATCTCTGTTTCCCCCTTCTCCTCCTGCCCTCAATCTTCCCCAGCATCAGGGTCTTTTCCAGTGAGTTGGCTCTTCGCATCAAGTGGCCAAAGTGTTGGAGTTTCAGCTTCAGCATCAGTCCCCTCCTATAAGGTTCAAATATCATTACCTCTGGGCAGTCTTTCTCCCTCCAATTTCCTCAAGAATGAATCAGTTCATCTCTCATCTGTACTCCCAAAGCAAGTATACATAAATGTGCTACAGCACTTTTTTACGTTATCATCACACACAGATCTGTTTCCCCTATTAGTCAACAGGTTCACAGACGGCGGGACCTCGTCTCGCTCAACTCTACACAAGGCCTCACTCAGCGGGGCCCGACACCTGCTGCGTGGTGTGTGCTCAGTAATTTTCATTCTAGAAATTCTTTAACTTGGCTCCATGTTGGGGTCATCTGGAGAGTCTGAAAAAATTGTAGCTGTCTAGCCTCTACCCCCAAACCAATTAAGTCAGAATTGCCAAGGATGGGGCCCAAGCATCAGGATTTTTAAAGGCCTGCCTGGGTGGTTTTAATGTGCAGTCAGGGTTACACACCACTGGTTTAATTGATTGGTCCACCTTATCACACTTGCTCTTGCCATTGAGTCCTGCCATAAAACCGGCTTCTCCTGAGATTTGATTCAATTTAGCAGATATTTTTGAGCACCCATCCTGTGCCAGCCATCGTGGAGACCGACCCTTGCTACACAAAGTGTGTTTTATGGACCAGCAGCTCTAGCGTCATCAGGGAACTTGTTAGCAATGCAGAATCTCAGGCTCCATCCCAGATCTACCAACTCAGGATCTGCATTTAACAAGATTCTCAGGGTGGTTCGCATGCATATTGAGTTCTGAGAAACAGTGCTCTCACAATGCCAAAATGCTTACTCACTGTGAATTTTATTTCACTTCTTATTTACTCTGCCGGAGAAGGCAATGGCACCCCACTCCAGTACTCTTGCCTGGAAAATCCCATGGACGGAGGAGCCGGGTAGGCTGCAGTCCATGGGGTCGCTAAAAGTCGGACACTACTGAGCGACTTCACTTTCACTTTTCACTTTCATGCATTGGAGAAGGAAATGACAAACCACTCCAGTGTTCTTGCCTGGAAATCCCAGGGACAGGGGAGCCTGGTAGGAAGCCGTCTATGTGGTCGCACAGAGTCAAACATGACTGAAGTGACTTAGCAGCAGCAGCAGCAGCAGCAGCAGCATTCACTCTGATTTGCTTTCCTGTAAAGGAGTATTGTAGGGCTTCCCAGGTGGCTCAGTGGCAAAGAATCCACCTGCAATGCAGGAGACATAGGTTTGATCCCTGCATCAGGAAGATCCCCTGGAGGAGGAAATGGCAACCCACTCCAGTAGTTTTCCTTGAGAATCCCATGGACAGAGAAGCCTGGCAGGCTACAGTCCATAGGGTCACAGTTGGACACAATTGAAGCGACTTAGCACACATGCATGCACGCAAAGGAGTATCACAGTCTATTCTGTTCTCCAGCTAAAATGGAACATCTCATCCAAACAGGCTGGGACTAGGCAGGGTTCCGGGAGCCACCACAGGAGTTCCCACCCATGACAAGGTCATGCGGGAGAGCCCTGACGGGCAAGGCAAGTCAGGGCTCGAGGACCCCCCTGGATCTGCCTAAGCGTCTACCCCAAAACCAGAATCTGTCTGTTTTACTATTTTACGACTTTCACCAACTCCTCTGACATTAACAGGGGGCTATCTCCGACCACCTTTCTTTGAAGAAAATCAACTCAGAGCTCTAGTTAATTAGCCTCCTGGGCATAATAGGAGTGTTTCAATCCAAACTCCTCAGATGGCTCTCTAACTTGCCTGACAGGTTTCCCGGACTCCTACAGCTACGCATACGATTGTTTACAGTCTCCCAAATGCTAGAGGCATGGGAAGCTTAAGAGATTCAAATAGTATAGAGCCTCTTGGAGAGTTAGAAATTGTTAGAACTAGTAGAAGATTTCATTGTTGAGCCAATGCTTGCTGCCAAGTTTCCACATCCCCTGTATTGTGTCCTTGCTGCTGCTGCTGCTAAGTCGCTTCAGTCGTGTCAGACTGTACGACCCCATGGACTGCAGCCTACCTTAGGAGTATATTAATTAATATAGTTGGTATATAGAAAAAATAAGTAGTGGCCTTGGTGCTAACAACTTTAGACCCTTAAGGTAATAAATTCTCTCCTTGTTGTAAACCCACTGCACCTCTGCCCTATAGAAATGCAGCTTTATCTAACACCTTTGGAGGATGGCGCCAAACTTTAAAATAATTACTCTTAGAGAAAATAAGTCTTATGGTTGACAAACCTTTATCAGAGTCATAAAATGTTAACAGGCCTTCTGACCAGAAGATGATGTAAATCACCTAAACCATTTGTATACGATAAGTTTGCAGAAAAGAAAGCCTGGTCTCAATAAGGATCAAAGACTGCTGACTTTGCATGATTTTACACCCCCTATTATCCTCTATGCACAACTTAAGGTATATAAGGTCCCTTTGAAAATAAAGCTACGGGCCTTGCTCAAAGCTCGGTCTCCCCGTATTGTTCGTTCTTGCTTCCTTTTCTCTCCTTTTCTTTTCTGTTCTTCCTTCAGGGTGACTGACTTAGAGCGTGGGGCTCTCTGAGACCACTTACTTGCCTGGGCTTCTAAGACCCACTTGAGAAGGTGCCTAAGGTGGGGCACCTTCCGCTATTCGAGAGGGTGCCTGCGGCCTCCGTGGTCAGTGCAAACCTAGTGTCACAGGTTTTATTGGCTTTCCGCATAAACCAGTTAGTTCATCTCTGTCTCTTTTTCCTTTTATCTATCCTTTTCACCAACGCCATCCTCCGGAGGGAATCCCTGGATCCAACCGGGGCTGGACTCCAGTAGCAGGGGAGAGATGAGCTGGTGGATTCCCTGAGTGTGGAGGGAAGAGGGAAGGTGAGGCTGGCCCTTGGAGAGAGAGATGGAAGCATTCCTTGGCACACTGAAGATCAGTGTATTGGGGGCCTTGGGGATGGGCTGTTGGAAGGGATGACTCCTGTCTGATGTTGCCAGTTCAGTGGGAATGATCTGGGTGTGCTGGAGGCCTGGAGAAGATCTGGTTGCCAGGGAGCATGCTGGCATTGGTGCCTTTCTTGGTAGGATAAATACAGCAGCCTTGCTCATCTTGTGCTTTGGGGATCAAGGTATAGTGGGGCTCACAGACACAGAAAACAAACATATGGTTATCAAAAGGGAAAGCAGGGGAGAGATGAACTGGGAATTTCGGACTAACGGATACACACTACTGTACATAAAATAGATTCACAAGAGGACCTATTGTGTAGCAGAGGGAACTGTATTTAATACCTAGTAATAACCTAGAATGGAAAAGAATCTGAAAGAGAATAGCTCCATGTATGTATGCATAACTGAACCACTCTGCCGTGTACCTGAAACTAACACAATGCTGTAAATCAACCGCACTTCAATCTGTGAGAACAGGTACGCTGGGCTAGACGTGGTGGTCCAGGTGGTTACGATTCCAGCCGCCAATGCCGGGGCCACGCGTTCCGTCCCTGGTTTGGGAAGATTCCACATGCGGTGCGGCAACTAAACCAGTGCACCACAACTGCTGAAACCCTCTCACCCTAAAGCCGGTGCTCCGCGATAAGAGAAGCCACAACTAGAGAGTACCCCTGCTCGCCGCAACTAGAGGAAGCCTGTGTGCAGCAGTGAAGACCCAGCACAGCCCAAAAGGACTGTTATAGTAAAAAACTAGAGTGGGGCATTTTTGAGGGCTGGCAGGTTAGGAGTCACAGGTTATTCACAATATAACATTTTTTCCCCATGACACTCACAGACAATTGAAATCTAATTTTTGTGGTGCTATCAGACTGCTGACTACAATCTGTAGCAAAAGATTGAATTTTATGTCCCAATCAAACACGTGACATGTGAGTATAACAAACACGGTTGCCATGGAGCCATACTCCCATGTATGGTGCCAACACGGTCTATTATTTTTATTATATTCCCCTAAAATTTGTTATTAGGTTGGTTTCATGACCCGATCATGGATTGCAGTCCACAATTTGAAAAAATAAATAAATGCTTTTCACAGAATCATCGTAAATTTGCAGTGAAAGCATTAGACATTCTCTGAACTGGTCAAGCTGACCCAACTCCTAGGGTGTAGTTTAGCATAAGTGGTTAAAATATGGGCTTCCGGAAGCCTGCCCGCTTTCCTAGCTGTGTGCTCTAAACAAGTGATTTCATCTTGCTCAGCCTTTGTTCCCCATCTGACAATGGGAATAGTGACAGCCACTTCCCCCTCCCTCAATCTCTTCTAAAGCTGAGTTCACTCTTAGCCATCCCAAAGATGGGGAGATAACAGATGTGCCTCTGGGCCCACGGCTGCCTCTGTTAGCACCAGCAGAATGGCACTGCGGGAATCTGGGGATGAAGACAGCACCCTCAGGAGCATCGCGGGCCAGGAGGTAGGCTTGGAAATGAGTTTTATAGAAATAGAACCCCGACTTGCTGGCAAAGGAAATACAGTGCTTCCTTCCTGATTCAAAGGCAGACGTTATAAAATATTACACATAAACCCAAATGTCACTGGCTTCACACAGTGAAGGCCTATCTCTTGTATCACAGTCTCGTGGGCTTGGAGGCACAGGCTCTGCACCATGAGGCCTGCGGGTCATGGGGCGGAGGAGGAGGAAAGCGTGGGGTAGCAGACACGCTACTTCCGCTCACACTTCTCTGGCCACAACTGGTTCCCTCGTCAGCCTGACTCTGCAAGAGAGGCACAGTGAGGCCTTGGTGTCTGTCAGGGCGCCCTCACCAAGACATCACCATAGAGACGAGGAAGGAGAGACGGTGACCATCATCAAAAGCCACCCACCCAGAGGGTCAAATACCTAGGAGTTTATTTATCATCAGTCATTGCATCTTAAATTCTACAAATGGTTCCAACCACATTCTTGCTTTGGCATCTTGATTACTGCAGTGCGCTAAAAAGGCCAAGCCACACCTTGCTGCCAGCACTGAAGGCTGACGTTTGCACAGAAAAGAGCTGTTCCCTCCCACTCTTGCATTGCAGGCAGATTCTTCTGCAGCTGAGCCACCAGAGAAGCCCTGTCCCCCCCACTCTGACCTGTTCTGTCTCTGAGGCCTGGGTGGATCTCCTGGGTATGGGCTTGCACACAGTTCAGCCTAACCTTTCCCTGGAAAACCACTCCAAGTACTGACAGCCGTGCCCTCTGGATCCCTGGCTTCCCTGATTATTCACCTAAACTCTATAATCACACACACATAACTTCTCCTCTAATCCATTTAGGAAAGATACAGGCTGTACTTAAACCACAGAAGAGTCCAACATTGCCAAGTCTGTCAACACTTATGTCTGTTAACAGCATGCACCTCGCATACCCACCTGAATTAAATGGAAGAATGAAATAATTCTGTCAAAGCCAACACTTCGTCTGGGTCTAGGGTTAACCACTGCTGCCAGCAGCCATGATCATCTTCCTTCAGTGGCTTTACCAGTCGCATGGGGGAAATACCACCCAGATGATTTATAATGTGTCATTTGTAACCGTCTACTCTTAGGCAGTTTCATTGGCGATATATCTATTAATGTATTGACCAAAGTTTAATCTTAATATTTGAAAGTATATCTGAAATTTCAAAAATATCCAAAGACCATCTTGGAATTCCCATTTTAAGATCCTTGCCTTAGTGAAACAGAACTCAGATTGTTTTGAAGGAATTGTCAAAAGAATTTTGAAGTTTTTGTAACCTACTCTTTCAAGACAGATGCTCTTCAGTATCTGAAGCATCATTTCCCAGGTTGGGGAGCCAAACACATGGTTATATTCAAGATCACTGACATTAGAGTCTTCTGGATTACAATTGCCACAGTATAGCAATTGCTAGATACAAAGTCTGGTTTCTGTATAACTGCTTTGTCTTGGGGACAGGCAACTTTTGAAGTATAATGCCATGGATGTGTATTTTTTTTCTTCCAAAAATTTTGCTTTGTTGTGTTTCTCTGAAATCCATGCATCATCAAATTCTTGCATATAGAAAAAATAGTCCATCATTTTAATTTTAATGGTTTCATTCATGTTTACCTACTTAGATAGTCTCTATATTCCTGATGTGGTTTAGCAAATACAACCTTACAGCAGAGTGTTAAAACAGAAGACTTGGAGGATTAAAGAATATTAGATGTGTAGGGTCCTCTCTGGCCAAGACAGGCATTGAAATATGAAAGCTGCTTACCTGGCCTGGGGATCTGCCTCTTTCTTGTCTCTTTTCTTTTTTTTCATAAATAATAACAAAAGTAGTACATGCTTGTGGGTTGGAAAAAGTTGGATGGTACAGATAAGCAAGTAACAAAAGGATCTTTCCAATTCTACCAGCAGATGGTGGCGTTAAGGATTTATGCGTGTATCTCTCCACATTTGGCTGTCATAGTGACTGCCTCTTCTAGAATGAAAGACAGAATGAACTAGCACAAGAGAACTTGCCAAGGTCACCAATGTCCTTCTTGTTACCAAATTCAATGCCCACTTCACAATTCTTCAGGGTGTGGCATCATCAATCACATTGTTGAATTTCCATCGCTGACTTTTACCATATCTTGACTACTTACTTTCTTGTCTCAGTTCCCTGAAGGTTTCACAGGCAAGTCTTCTTTCTCCTTCAAAAATGGTTATGCCTTCCAGGCTTTAAAATACCGCTGACTACTTGACCTCTTAACTGTTTCTTGATTCTGTCTCTACTTCTCTACTGTTCAGCTTGCCATCCCCTTCCCCAGCCTAGACTCCTCCCCCAGCCTGGACAACTCCCCTCTCTGGGCCTCCAAATCCAACTCCGACATAACAGGGGTTTATTTAGGAGGCAGCTCAACCCTCCAGTGTCTCTTTACTGCCTCAGGTAAAGTTCAAAACTCCTTGGCATATGAATCTTCAGGAGATAACATTGGCAGAGGGGGATGACTTCCTATCCCACAGTGAGCATAACCACCTTTAACGTTTGGGAGAAGGGAGATGTCCAAGAAATAAGGTGAGGAAGCCCTTGCCTGGCTATCCTACTTCATCTCGAGCCACTCTAAACTTTTATGTTCTAGCATTATAAGATGTAGAATGAATGAAGAAGTGATGCTGGTGGCCTGAAATAAGGGTGAACTAGAGTTTTCACCCTTATTTCAGTGGCTCCAGCATCTCTAGCCACAGAGGAGGGGAGGGTGCAGAGGCCCAGCTCCAGGCAAATGCAGGCAGCAGCCTCTTGTCACTTAGTTGAACAGCTGCTTCGGTTTGCTGCCCTGAGCTACAAACTGGCCCAGAAAACGCGCTGGAGGGCAGCGCCCAGAATCCTGGTATGGAATGGTGCTGGCTTCTTATCCAGTGTGGAGAGACAGTAAAGGGGGCAGAGAGGCACAGAGCGATGACTTTCCCCTCCACATTTGTTGGCGGTTTGTTGCTACATGCTTCTGAGCCCAAAGAACAAACTGAAAAAGCTGGTGACTCACCTAGGGAACTGAATGTGTACACGTGAGCTCCCAGGTCCTAAAAGTAGAACCATCCCATTCATTGAAGACTGTGTAAGCTGCTTCTGGGTACATTGAAAAACTCCTTCCTGTACAAATTTCTCTGGCTAAGGGGAAGAAAATGAGAATCATTCACTGCAAGCATCTTCTTTTTCACTGCCCCTCCTACAAATAAAACCTATAAAGAGTTGCCAAGAAGAAAAGTTTGGAAAGTTATTTAGAATTAGGATTAGGTTTCTTTTGCTAGAGAATCAATGTTACAAATGGAGATAAAGTTTCCAGGGAGCCTATAGATTTCTATTTCACTGACATTAAAACAATGTTTCTATTAGAAAATGAAACCAGAATTCCATCAGGATGACAAGACTTTCTCTCCTCTGCTGCAGTCAGGATCTGTCCTCTCTACCCTCCACCCATCACCCACTGTCTGCCTTGGGAAGATATGCAACCCCAGCCTTGCACCACTGGTGGCGGCAGGAGTGCTGTGGGTGAGGGCAGTTAGGAGGATGTGGCACTAAACGTGGCCAAGGAGGGGTCGGGGTGGGGAAGGGAGGCCAGACAAGAAATGTGGGCTCCCTCAGCAGCCTCTCCTCCTTTCTTCTCATGCACCCTAAACCCTTTAAATTTGCCTTTTGCCCAAAACAAGTGGGCCTTGATCTAAAGGTGAGCACATTTTCTAAACAGGGAGCTTTTCGATGAAAATGGTATTACTTGTGTGTTTGACCTGAATTACTGAATAGCTTGTAGAGAACAAAAGTGAATTTGTACCAGGACTGAACTCTGTGTGATACAACATAAATCTAACTTAACCTATAGTTAGCAAACACAACTTTCCACCAAAAAGAATTTTTAAAAATTTCAGTAGTTCTTGCCCAGCCCCGCCCCCCAGGGTGGGGACTGGGAGGTGTCTGGAAAGGGCGTTGGCCTGTCAAGGCGACTGCCGGTGCCGAAAGCTCTTAGTGTGCGGGCGGGGGAAGGGCCAGATGTCCTCGCTGTTCTGCTCTGAACACAGGACGGAGCTGTCCTGCCCCAGATGCCACTGATAACTTAGAGTCAACCATTTACAGTTCCTGTTTCCATCCCTGATAACTGTGTTTTCAATGTTTTCTGGAAACATAAGGTCCATTTTAATTGTCCTGGCAATAGTAATCAAAGGACCCAGGTCACATACGAAATAAGAGGGCCACAGTCTCCCTTTTTCCTACCGGCAGGATCAGAGATGGGCAGAGGTGGAGGGGCCTTGGAGACTGGCTCACCCCACCCGCTGGCTCTGCCCCAGTGTGTGCTAAGCTGTTTCAGTCATGTCTGACTATTTGCCCACCAGGCTCCTCTGTCCATGGGATTCTCCAGGGAGGAATACTGGAGTGGGTTGCCATGCCCTCCTCCAGGAGATCTTCCTGACCCAGAAATCAAACTTGCATCTCCTGTGGCGGATTCTTTACTGCTAAGCCACGGGGGAAGCCCAGTGCAGAGAGACGCGGTAGCTGCGATGTCACCCTGTTGGCAGCAGCATTACCTGACCACTGCGGCCCTGGGGCCTGAACACAGTAGCCTTTCTCAACAAAACATCCAGAAACATGGTGGAGCTGTAGCGTTTGCTCATTAAACTTCTGCAAATCCAACTGAGTTTGGGGCTAAAGAGGAGAGAGGGGAGGGGGGGCAGCACTCTGAATGGTGTGGGAAACTCTGCCTGTCCTTCTGCTGCTGATGTGGGCAGGGATCCCAAGAGCATCTCAGAGTGTGAGCAGCTTGGCCGACGTGCCAGGACAAGGCAAACACTTTTTTCAGTTAATAGATTTTTTTTGTTTCTCTCTCAACAATTGTAACAAACATAAGGCCATTATTGAAAACTATACGCCTGACCAAAGAGATGAAAGACTTATATGCTGAGAACGATAAAACATTGATTAAGGAAATTGAAGATGACTAAAAGAAATGGAAAGATATACCATGCTCTTGGATCAGAAGAATTAATATCCTCAAAATGACCGTATTACCCAAAGCAATCTACGGATTTAATGCAAGAAGAAAATGGCAAACCACTCCAGTATTCTTGCCTAGAAAATTCCATGGACAAAGGAGCCTGGCAGGCTACAGTCCATGGGGTCACAAAGAGTCAGACACAACTGAGCGTGCACACATGCACACACTATTAAATTACCCATGACATTTTTCACAGAACTGAAACAAGTAATCGTAAAATTCATATGGAACCACAAAAAATCCAGAATTGCCAAAGCATTCCTGAGAAAAAAGAACAAAGCAGGAGGCACAACCCTCCCAGACCTTAGACAATACTGCAAAGCCACAGTAATCAAAGCAGCATGGTATTAGCACAAAAACAGACATAGGGGTTAATGGGACAGAACAGAAAGCCAGAGATAAAGTCACACAGCTACAGTCAATTAATCTTCAACAAAAGGGGCAAGAGTATACAATGGAGAAGAGAGTCTCTTCAGCAAGGGGTGTTGGGAAAACTAGATAGCTGCTTGTAAATCAGTAAAGTTAGAAAACACTCCCCCATACCACACACAAAAATAAGCTCAGAATGGCTTAAAGACTTTAAATATGACACCATAACACTCATAGGAAAGAACATAGGCAAAATATTCTCTGACATAAATCGTAGCAATGTTTTCTTAGGTCGGTCTCCTAAGGCAAAAGAAATATAAGCAAAAATAAACAAATGGAACCTAATAAAACATAAGTTTTTGCACAGCACAGGAAACCAGTAACAAAACAAAAAAGACAACCTATAGACTGGGAGAAAATATTTGCACATGATGTGGCCAGCAAGGACTTAATTTCCAAAATATACAAACAGCTCAAACAATTCAATAATGACAACAAAAACCCACAAGCCCCCCCCCGAAATGTGCAGAAAGCCTAAATAGACATTTCTCTAAAAAAGACATACAGATGGTCAACAGGCACATGAAAAGATGCTCAATACCACTATCTATTTATTAGAGAAAGGAAAATCAAAACTACAATGAGGTAACACCTCTCACTGGTCAGAATGGCACAAATTCTAAATGCAGGAGAGGGTGTAGAGAAAAGGGAACCTTCCTACACTGTTCACCCCACTCTGGTACTCTTGCCTGGAAAATCCCATGGACGGAGGAGCCTGGGAGGCTGCAGTCCATGGGGTCGCTAAGAGTCAGACACGACTGAATGGCTTCACTTTCACTTTTCACTTTCATGCATTGGAGGAGGAAATGGCAACCCACTCCAGTGTTCTTGCCTGGAGAATCCCAGGGACGGGGGAGCCTGGTGGGCTGCTGTCTATGGGGTCGCACAGAGTCGGACACGACTGAAGCGACTTAGCAGCAGCAGCAACAGCCTACACTGTTGGTGGGAATGCAAAATGGTGTCGCTGCTATGTAGAACATCATGAATGTTCCTTAGAAAACTAAGAATGGAGTTATCATATCATTCAGCAATCCTACTCCTAGGCGTATGTCTAATTCTAAAATCTCTAATTCGAAAAGGTACATGCACCCCAATGTTCTTAGCAGCACTATTTACAACAGCCAAGATGTGGAAGCTGTCCAAGTGTCCACTGATAGGCGAATGGATAAAGAAGATGCGGCATATGTACACGATGGAATACTACTCAGCAAAAACACAAGAATGAAGTAACGCCATTTGCAGCAACAACGGAGGGTTGTTGCGACCATCCTAGAGATTATCATACTGAGTGAAGTAAGTCAGACAAAGACAAGGATCATATGGCATCACTTACATGAGGAACCTAAAGTGTGACGCAAATGAACTTATTTACAAAACAGAAACAGATTCCCGAGGTAGGAATCAAACACAGGGTTACCAAAGGGGGAGGCTGGGGGAGAAATACATCAGAAGCTTGGGATTAACAGATACACACTATGATGTATAAAATAGAAAAACAAAAAGGTCCTACTGTGTAGCACAGGGAACTACATTCAGTATCCTACAATAACCTAGATGGAAAAGAATGGAAAACGATACATTTATATCTATCTATATATATATTTGAATCACTTTGCTGTACACCAGAACCACAACATTGTAACCAACTATACTTCAGTAAAGAAAATTCAATTTTTATTTTTTACAATTATTTATTTTGGACTGCATTGCATCTTTGGTGCTGCCTAAGGGCTGTTGCAGAGAGCAGTGGGGTGCTCTCGTGCTGTGGTGTGTGGGCCTCTCAGTGTGGTGGTTTCTTTTGTTGGAAGCGTGGGCTCCAGGGGAGTGGGCTCAGTAGTTGTGGCCCACGGACTTAGTCGCTCCGTGGCACGTGGGATCTTCCTGGTCCAGAGATTGAACCCATGTCCCCTGTATTGGCTGGGGAATTTTCAACCACTGGACCACCACAGAGTCCCAGCGAAATTTTTTTTTAAATAAAAAAGACATGAAGTTATCAAAGAAAATTTGAATTGTTAATGAGTTGGGAACTCAAAATCACTCAGATAAATTAATTTTGAAACAGATACACATATAGCTTTCATGGAAATAAAATGCCTTGTCAGTTTTAATGCTGGTGTGTCCTTTATCTCTTTTCTATAAAAATGATCACTCCTTTTATTAGCTTTCTTGTGGCATTGCAAACGTTAAGGAGAAGCTTTCTCCTGACAAGTGACGTTGGCTAAGATTTTGTATATAAATATATACAAAAGAACTCAGAAACGAATCAGGTAAACTATTGCTGCAAGTATGCTGCAACACTTGTCGGAATCAAAAATAGTAAGAGCTCACATCTCTGTTACTTGGAAGGGAAGGACACACAGCTGTCCTGTCCAGAGAAGACTCTTTAGCTCCCCCTGCTGGGAAATTGTCATACTACACTTACTGTGTTAGAACAAGACCCTCTACTGCCATCTGCAGGAAATCCATCATAATAAATACAAAAGTCTGTGATTCTAACAAGGCAAGATGCCTCTTTAGGAGGGACACTTTTGGGTAGCGGGGCTTCCCTGAGAGCTCAGCTGATAAAGAATCCGCCTGCAATGCAAGAGACCCCGGTTCGATTCCTGGGTCGGGAAGATTCGCTGGAGAAGGGATAGGCTACCCACTTCAGTATTCTTGGGCCTCCCTGGTGGCTCAGATGGTAAAGAATCCGCCTGCAATGCTGGAGACCTGGGTTTGATCCCTGGGCTGGGAAGATCCCCTGGAGAAGGCTGCTGCTGCTGCTGCTGCTGCTGCTAAGTCGCTTTAGTCGTGTCCGACTCTGTGTGACCCCATAGACAGCAGCCCACCAGGCTCCCCCGTCCCTGGGATTCTCCAGGCAAGACTACTGGAGTGGGCTGCCATTTCCTTCTCCAATGCATAGAAGTGAAAAGTGAAAGTAAAGTCGCTGAGTCGTGCCTGACTCTTAGCGACCCCATGGGCTGGAGCCTACCAGGCTCCTCCATCCATGGGATTTTCCAGGCAAGTGTACTGGAGTGGGATAGGCAACAGCTGCCAATTCCAGTATTCTGGCCTGGAGAATACTGGACTGTATAGTCCATGGGGTCGCAAAGAGTGAACATGACTGAGCAACTTTCACAACTAGAGCGACCATATGTGGCAGAGCCCTGAACACTTAAAGTAAGCCAACTGTTTCCTCTGATTCTCAGCCAGAGTAAGCTGAGATACTGGCATGCCGGACCTAACACAATCCTAGCCTGCATGTAGAGGGCAGTTAGAGAGATAAAAAAACATATGATCCATAGGTATATATGTCAAACAGAAATGAGTGCGTACATCCACCCCCAACAACGTTCATAGCAATGTTACTCATTGTGGCCAAGAAGAGAAACAGCCCCAATCCCCATGAATACAAGAATGGATAAGTAAATCATGCTGTGTTCACTCCATGAAATAGTAGACAGCAAGGAGAATATGGACTACAGCTACACATACACCATGGATGAGTTTTGATAACTTTGTGTTGAACAAGGAAAGTCAGCTACAAAAAGAATACCGTGTGGTTCCATTTATATGAAGTCTGAGAACAGACAAAACTAATCTCTAGTGACAGAAGTCAAATGGTTATCTTTCAGGGAGTTCTACTGACTGGGAAGGGGCCCAAGGGGGCCTCCCAGGATGCTGGAGCTGTTCTATGCATGTGAGTTCATGTCCACATGTAACTATGTATCAGACTCTACATTTAAGATACTTCCCATGTGTGTCTTATCCACAGCAAAACATTTGTCTGGAACTTCCAGATCCCAACCTCATTTAACTCCTTGTAAAATGAATTCTTTCTAAATGGAGAAAAGATTCAGATATAAGAAATGAAGCCACAAAAATTCTAGAGGTGTATACATGGGTGGATATTTCTATATTCTGAATGAAAAGACTTAACTGTGACATAAAGGCCAAAACAGATAAGACATTGATAACTTCAACAACATAAAAATACAGAAATCTTTGTGAACAAAAACTAAGTCGAGGGAAACTTGTATCACATGTTGACAAAGGAACACCAATTTGTTTTCCTAATATCTTCTCAGAAATGAATATGAAAGAGATGCAAAGCAGATATATAGGAAGAATTATAAACAGGGGTTTTTAAAGAATCATAAGTAACCAATTATTATATAAACACTCCAGTTATATTTATAGTGAACTAAATCACGTTAAAGTAAGGTAATTTCCCAACTATTAGTCTGATAAAGAACAAAAATGATGATAATACACAGCTACTCTTATACACTGTAAAAAGATAGAAACTTTTGGGAGAGCAACTTAATGTGTATCAAAAGTCTTTTTGAGAATTCCTGCACTTTGACTCACTGATTCTGCCTCCAGGAATTTACCCTAAGGAGATTAATCCCTTAACTATTCGGCACATATTTATAGAACACCTATTATTATGCTTGGTCCTTTGCTGGGTATACACTGGTAAGAAAAAAAAAAAGAACAAATATCTATCAGAATGGAATTTAGTGTAGGAGGTACTGAGATGAAACCTCAATAGCAAAAGGAACAAAGAGAATAAAAACTCATTCACCAAATAGGAAATGAATAGTGGAATCATGGGTGATTAAAGACTGACCTCGCTCACCTCTGGAAAGGCTGGGAAAATGTGCTCTTTCAGGCCGGAGGTGGGCACACACCCTGAGAGGGTGGTTCTGAGGCCACTCACACAGAATGTATGAAAATGCTAAATGTGTGAGCCTCTTGAATAAGAATGGCATATTTTCTTGGTTTCCGATAAGTCATGTGACTTAGTGTTTTCTATTTTCTTTGGGTGCTCAGAGTCCTATTTGATGTTCAACCTTTAGCCATTTAAATCTTAGGACACAAAACTGCACAACCTAAATCTAAATACGTGGGACATCTGAGAAACCCAAATGGAGGGAAATTCTGCAAAATAATCGGCTTCTTCAAAAAAGAGCAAAAGACCAAAGAAGAGTAAGGAGCCAAATGTTCCAGATGAAAGGATGCTACGGAGATGTGATGATAAACACAGTTTGTGAGTCTGGATTAGATCCTGGACCAGGAAAAAGTAGAGCTTCTTGGGACTCAGTGAAATGTGAAGACAGATCACAGATTAGATAAAATCTTTAAATCAGTGTTAAACTTCCTGCTTTTGATAACTGCATTGTGGTTATGTAAGAAAATGTTCTTTTCCTTGTTCTTAGTGAGGATGAGGGTGAGAACCACCGAGCTACAGACTCATCCAATGACTGGGTCAAGGAAAAATTTTAAATCCAGGTAAATGTCTTTCTTCTATGCTGTGATTATCCTAGTAAATCATTAAGAGATTGTGAGGCTCTCTTTAGTTCCGGTTTTTGTTGGGCTGCATTTAACTTCATTTTTGTTAGCAGGCATGCTATCACTGCTAAGAAAAAAATCCATGAATCCAAAATTGACCACAAAATATATACTAAAAAATGTTTATCCTCTGATGTATTCACTAATTAACATTTGGTGCTTTTTTCTCTATCTCAATTGATTTGACACCAGGTGTGACATTTACATTTTCTGAGTCTTAGTTTCCAAATTTGCAGGAGGGAGATTCTAATACTTGCCTCCAAGTGTTGAATAGAAAAATGCAGAGCATCTGACATTGTACCAGACACCAAGCAGGTGCCTTCCACGTGTCAGGGAGTATTAATGCACATGTCTCTAAGTCTCTTCCTGTTAGCTTAGCTGACTAGAGCCTGGGTCTGTGAAATACCAGCTCGATGCCTGCCCAAGGCGAATTGGTACTTTCTGGTCCTAAGCCGGCTCCCATTCCTGGATTCTGGGGCACTCATCAGCAAAGCCGTTGGATCATAGAAAAAGCAAAAGAATTTCAGAAAAATATCTACTTCTGCTTCATTCACTACGCTAAAGCCTTTGACTCTGTGGATCACAACAAAATGTGGAAAATTCTTTAAGGAGATGGAAATATCAGACCACCTTACCTGCTTCCTGAGAAATCTGTATGCAGGTCAAGAAGCAACAGAATCAGACATGGAACAGCAGACTGATACCAAATTGGGAAAGGAGTACGTCAAGGTTGTATATCATCACCCTGCTTATTTAACTTATATGCAGAGTACATCATGCGAAATGCCAGGCTGGATGAAGCTGGAATCAAGATTCTGGGAGATATACCAATAAACTCAGATATGCAGATGATATCTCCCTAATGCAGAAAGCAAAGAGGCACTGAAGAGCCGCTTGATGAAGGTGAAAGAGGAGAGTGAAAAAGCTGGCTTGACACTCAACATTCAAAAAACTAAGATCACAGCACGTGTTTCCATCACTTAATAGCAAATAGATGGGGAAACAATGGAAGACTTTATTTTCTTGGGCTCCAAAATCGCTGTGAATGGAGACTGAAACCATGAAATTAAAAAGATGCTTGCTCCTTGGAAGAAAAGCTATGACAAACCTAGACAGCATGTTAAAAAGCAGAGACATTACTTAGCCGACAAAGGTCTGTCTAGTCAAAGCTATGGTTTTTCCAGTAGTCATGTATGGATGTGAGAGCTGGACTATAAAGAAAGCTGAGCACCGAAGAACTGATGCTTTTGAACTGTGGTGTTGGAGAAGAGTCTTGAGAGTCCCTTGGACTGCAAGGAGATCCAACCAGTCCATCCTAAAGGAGATCAGTCCTAAATAATCATTGGAAGGACTGATGCTGAAGCTGAAACTCCAATACACCTGATGCAAAGAGTGGACTCTTTGGAAAAGGCCCTGATGCTGGGAAAGATTGAAGGCAGGAGGAAAAGGGGACGACAGAGGATGAGATGGTTGGATGGCATCACTGACTCAATGGACATGAGTTTGAGCAAACTCCAGGAAACAGTGAAGGACAGGAAAGCCTGGCGTGCTGCAGTCCATGTGTTTGCAAAGAGTTGGACACGACTGAGTGACTGAACAACAACATCAGCAATGCAAGATCCTCTTACTGAGCCATTAGGGCCCGAGCCGTCCTGTGTATCACTTCCCATCACCATTCACAAAAAGCCACTCAGAGCCATGACCACTGATACATGGGCTCCATATATTACAAAAGGTTAGTATAAAACTTTTGTTAGATATTTTTATTATTTTTAAGCTTTTTTTTGACATACACCATTTTTAAAGTCACTATTGAATTTATTACAGTATTGTTTCTGTTTCATATTTTGGTTTATTGACCAAGTGGCATGTGAGAGCTTAGCTCCTCGACCAAAGATTGAACCCACACCCCCTCATTGGAAAGAGAAGTCTCAGCCACTGGGCTGCCAGGGAAGTCTCTGTTATTTTCAAAAACCATCAGTCTATGATGGAAACAACTCAGAATGGTGGTTGCCTCTGAAAGCGGAATGGAGCTTGCCTGAGAAGGAGAATGTGGAACTTTCCAGAGTGTTGGTAATGTTCTACATCGGTTGCAGGGTATACAATGCTCAGCGCTCAGAGGACATGCACTTACTGCGTACCTCATAGTTCACATGTGCATTTTGTCTCAGTAGAAAAAAACCTGTAAGCACAAAACTCTAATGATACACATGTTGAAGTATTTGGGAGGAATAATGGCAGCCACAATTTACTCTGAAATGTATTTTAAAATTAGGCACATTAATGGACGGATAGAAGAATGGATAGATGGACAGTAATAAGTACAGTAAAATATAAATGGTAGAATCTAGGTGGTGGATATATTGTTGTTTAACCACATAATTATTTCTATTTTGCTACATGTTTGAAAATTTTCAATATAGAATGTTGGGGATGTGGGGAGGAACCAATACCCAGGACCAAGGACCTCAAAATGGACCTACAGTTAAAATACTGATTATTTTTAACATTGAAGCCATAATTCTCATTGGGCTGGATGAAGAAAACATAATTATAACAATGAATAATGTTAGCTTTCTTCTGTCTTGGCCGCTGGCTGGTCTAGTGGACTGTAAGGACTTGGACAAATCCAGGTCAAAGATGGAGGTCCGCTGTCCAAGTGTAGGCTCGAGGTCCAGGTCTAGGCTCAGGACTCAGTCGCCGCGTCCCTCATCTTCACTCTCACCCCAGTCCTCGTCCTCAAGCTCCATGTCACGCTCACTGTCAGGTCCAGCTTCACTCTCCCCCTCAGGCTGGCCCTCACTCCTGCGTTGCGTTCACTCCTACTCCACACCTCAGTCCCACCTCCTCTCGCCCAGACTCATCAGCTTCTATTCATTCACCCTGACACCCTCAGTCTCACTCTCAAGGTTACAATTGCCATCACCCGCACTCCAACCTTCTCCTGACCCTGACTTTCATTTCCACCATCATGTCGAAAAAAGTAGACATGTGTAGATCCAAGATCCATGTCCAACATCTCTGTTAAGATCCGAGGTGCAGACACATCATCCACGACCAAGGTCAGGTCTCGGTCCATAACGGAGGTCTGGATCCATGATACAGTCCCAAGGCATAGTTTAGGACTGAGATTGCAGGATGTTTCCAGTTTTAATTAAAAGGAGAGAGGCTCCCCACCCTCCCTCATCTAATAACTGTGGGCTACAAAGATGTTCTTAGATTCTGGTATTTCAGTTATTTTCGTTTTTTTTTTTAATTAAAATAATGCTGTAGTAAACATTTGTGTATGTCTCTGGGTATACACATATGGAAGCTTTCCTGTAATATGGAGCCAGAAGTAGGGTTGCCACATCACAGGTATGAGTTGTCAACTTCACTAGGCAAAACCACTCCCTGCACTTCAGAAAAGCATTTTTCTTCTCCATTTTATTCCTCACGGTTTTCATTTTGCATTTCCTTCCTTGGGGTATTTTCTGGGCTCCCAGACCCAGAAAAGGAAGCTGCCTTGGCTTCCATTTAACAGAACTCTGGCAGAAGGGTTCTAGAGAGACCAGAGTTTGCTTAACAAAGTTACAATAGGTCTCTGGCCCTGCCTAACTTAGGGCGTTGGTAGCAGCAGAAATTTGAGGGCTAGTGCTTCAGGGGGATGGAGCAGGCTTCTCTCATATTGAACCAGTTGAGTTACCAATAATTTCAGTTGCTCTTTATACTGGTTACTGCCAAGATATACTGTGCCCAGCTCATTGTGGTTCTTTGAGGTCTAGAAGATTTGGGACTTCCCAAGTTTGAGGTATCGGAACCTTTACCAGGCTGGGTTCCTCAGACCCAAAGCTCCAGCCTGCTCATCCAAGGTCTGACCAGCTCCTCCCTCCCCAGGGTTCTGCCAGGGAGCCTGCAATCAGTCTGAACGTCGAGGGGTGCTCACCAGTGTTTTCTTCCTTTCTTGTCTCGGAGACTGCTTTTCCTGAGACCAACAGATACACACACAAACACATACACACAAACACCCCTCCATGAGTTTAGATTCCCAGAGAAGGCACAAAGAGAAGCTATCTCCCGGTGTGGACCCCCGTGCTGGACCCGGTGCAGAGGGAGGGCCTGCCTGCAGCACACGGGATGGGCTGGGAGCCCACAAGCCCTTTCTCAGGTTCCAAGACAGTGAATGGAAGTCCTAAAAACAATCCAAGACTCAACTTCCCAGCAACCTCAGCACCCAAGGGCTAACTAGATGAAACTGTGTTCATTTCTCCCTCCAGGACAATAATGTGACATTTTCTGCACCCAAGAGGTTGAAGGGCCATCCTCATTATACTGTATAAGTTTAAAGTTTGTTCACAACAACTCTGCGAGGTGGGCAACGTAGTTCCCATTTTTTGGGTGAGGAAAGCCAGGTATAGTGAGGTCAAATAACCTGCCTGAGGGGCAGTCGTGACTTGAACAAGAGCAGTCCCAACCCCCTCACACCGAAGCCCATATTCTAACTTACTACCCAAACTTCTTGGGCGTAAGCACTGGACAAATCTGGGGAAATGCTTACCTGGCTTCCTGAACATCCATGCCTTCCTAGACTGCCCACCACCACCCCCATGGTGGCCTGGGGCAAACAGTGCCAATGGGCTTAGCATCCCGCCTGGGACATATCTTTTATGTAACCGAATGCTTGGAGTTGCTCACTCTGACGAGTGCCGCAGCCTTGTCTGCCTTTCTGTGCCTGATTTTTGTACACATCCCCTCACACGGTGCCTGTGTGAAACCTGCTCACCAGTGCCCGTTCCTTTGGGGAAGCCAGGCTCATTGCCCTGGAAGCATACCCCAAGATATGTGACCACGTGAGTTTTCCCTTATGATAAAACATGAAGCAGGAGCCGTTCGGTGTTTTTTTAAATCCAGGTCTCTATTTTTCCTGTGTAAATATGAATGTAGGCAAAATTAATAGTTAAGGCTTTTAAAATACGTGCATTTTGGTAACACGTTGCTAGTTACATTGTGCTGATGATAAGAGCTTGGATCACATCTTTCTTTAATAGTTCTTTGAAATTTCTTCTAAAAAGTTAAAATGGTCAAATGATCCATAGTAGAAACCAGAACAGACCCATGTAAATCCAAAATGCATACTTGAAAAGGCAGCACCTTTTGTATGAACTACATTAGGGCCCAGTTATGTAGCATATGGATTATAATTTAGACCACAGAGATGTCAAGGTTTCCAAAGGGCATGGGGCATCTTGTCTGAGAAGAAAAGAGCATAGGAAGAAAGAAGAAGAGGAGGAAGAGAAGAGAAGGAAGGAAGGAAGAAAGGGAGATGAGATTGGAGAGGGGAGCCAGAAAGCCTGCATATACGGCTTCTCTGCATCAGGAGAGTTGGGTAATTTACAATGTGTATGAAGCAGAGAATGGACCATTAAGGTAATAATTCAGTCATAGAACCCAAATCTATATAGATACCTTCTAAAATCTTAATGTAATATTATATACTGATTAAACAAAAAGAGCCAGGTCGACACTCTGCACGTTTTTGTCTAACAGCTTTGCCTCAAGATGTAATTCCAAGGGAGAGTGAGGCTTCCTGTTCCAGGGTGCAGGGAAAGACATGGCCTAACGGTCTCGTCTCTTGAAAGTCCTAGTGGTCAGCTTGTTTACCTTAGGACCCCATTCCGACCTCCAACCCGGGAAACTTCCCCTCAACACGACTCTCCCCTCCAGGCCAGAACAGGCTGCCTCAGGACTCCGACTCAGGGACTGGGACAGAGCCTGTCTTTGAAGCCTGTTGGGGAGTTAGGAGATGTCCCTTTCCCTAATGGAGATGCTTTTTGCCAGGAAACAGATTCTGGTTTCACAGGAGTTGATGGCAGGGCACCTGGATTTGCTTCTCAGACTTGAAATGGCCTCAGCTGGGGTGACCTGGCTTCATTCTTTGTGCCTGTCACGGCATCAAAGAGCACACGAGGAGATACCCAAGTCAGAAATATGCCCAAGCTGTTTCATGTATCCAATTCGAGTTACCGCTGGTACTCTCAGCTTCTGTTATCACTCCCTCATCAGGAGGTGGTGGAGTGAGGGGCAGGAGGGATGGGTAAGTAAATAACCTCCCATTTACAAAAAAATGAAGTTCAGGAGTCTAAATATTCCCCACGGATTAAAAAAAAAAACTTCTGTGCTCACATTTTTATACTCTTGGCCTAGAAACATCTCACACTTAACAAAACCCTGCCTCAGGAAGCGTTTCTTGTGGAGCTCACAGCAACCTGTCACTTAACTGGGACAGACATAAAGACTCCCGTTATCTAGATGAGGGAAACCAAGGCTCTCTCCCAAGGCCACGCAGCGCACAGAGGGTGGGGAAAGCTAGAATTCGGTCCCGGCCGAGCCCCGTGCGGCGCAGCGTCGCACTGACCGCCGCCCCGGGGAGGCAGGAGAGGGCACCTGTGTCTTCAGGGCTGACTGGCCTCAGTTTGCGGAGCATCGCCATCAGGCGGGAGGCCCATCTTCACCTGGCTTTCCAACTGGCTGAGCCGCTGCTTCACCTTCATCTGGGTGGCGTTGTACTCAGCCAGGAGCCGCGCAAACCTGGTCTGCAGGGAGTCCAGGGAGGTCTCGAGGTGCTCCACCTTCTCCTCGATGTCCTTGGGGTCTGCCCCGGCCTTGGCCAGCTCCTCGTCGATCAGGTTGTCCTTCATGAGGATCTGCCGCCCTTTCTCCTCCAGCGCCTTCTTGGCCTCGGGGTACTCGGTGAGCGCCTCCATCAGGTCGTCCTTGGAGAGGCAGAACAGGTCCGAGTAGCCGATGCTCCTGATGTTGGCCGTGCGGCGGTTCCCGGACTTGCTCCCCTTGATGTTCAAGATGCTGATCTCCCCGAAATAACTCCCGTCGCCGAGGACCACGAACTGGGTGATGCCGTCCTCGGCCACCACGGCCAGCTTGCCCTCCTTGATAATGTACATCTCCCTCCCGATGTCCCCCTTCTTGCAGATGTAGTCCCCGGGGCTGAACACTGCCGGCCGCAGCTTCAGCACCAGCTCCACCAGCAGCCCCGCCTCGCAGTCCTGGAAGATTCGGACCTTCCTCAGGGTGTCCAGGTGCACGTTGATGGCGATCTCGGCCTTCAGCTTGTCGGGGAGGCTCTTGAGCACCTCCTTCTCATCCACTGTCTTCTTGTTGGCCCACAGGTAGTCGAACCAGCGGATCACCCGTGTCTCCAAGTCCTTGGTCACCTTGCGGAACTGCATGTACTGCTTGATGGAATCGATCTTGGCCTGGAACTCGGCGCGTGAAGCGTTCATGTTTGAGATCATGGAGCCCACGTTGCCCACGATGGTGGCAAAAATCAGGACGCCCACCAGGAAGTCGATGACCACAAAGAGATATTCCTCGTCTTTTACGGGGGGCGGGGTCTCCCCAATGGTGGTCAGGGTCAAGGTGGACCAGTAGAGACTGTAAATGTACTTTCTGGAGAGGCGCCCATACTCTGGGTTGGAGATGTTTGGGTAGACCCAGGAGTCGGTCCCGAAACCAATGAACTTGGAAATGGCAAAGTAGATGCAGGCGTTCCAGTGGATGATGATGAGGATGTACAAGACCAAGTTCCCAATCCTGAACATGTTGGGGTAGTTGGTCCTTGTCTCCGTGCGGTCAAAGAATTCGAAGAGCCGGGCCAACTTCAGGAGGCGGTTGAACCTCAGTTCTGGGTAGTTCATGCCCAGCTTAAAATAAGCCAGGTCTGTGGGGGCCAGGGACAACACGTCCAGCTTGAAGTGCAAGGTCTGTGTGTAGTGCTTCCACAGACGGCTGGCGTCCATGACCATCAGGCCTTGCTCCAGGAAGCCTGAGGAAGGAGACAGACCACGCGGGCATCAGAGAGGCTGCGTGCTTATGGTCACGGCCCACAGAAAGATATTTTACCTTGTGACTACACAAGATGTGGTGTTATATATACATAACAGAAACCATTTCCAAAAACCATACTCACTATTATTACAGGAAACGTGCTCTGGTATTTCCTATCAGATCATCTAATCTATTTTATTCAGTTAAAAATACAGATCAGTTAGGTAAATTTGAATGTGGATTGGGTATTTGATAGTAGTGAAGAAAGATTATTAAATTTTAAGAGATAAATGGAAGTTATATTTTAAAGAATGGGTCCTGGTTAAAGCTACATGCTAACATGGTTACTGTCTGAGATTCACTTTAAAAAAACCTCCATCCAAGAACAGGGTGTGGGAGGATAAATGAACCAAAATTAGCAAAGTGTTGATAACAGTTGGAGCTGGATGAGGGTACAGGGGGATTCATAATAGTGCTCTCTCAGTTTTGTATATGTTTGAAAATATCAACAATAACAACTTTAAAAACATTGGTCATGGCCTAGCAAATTGGCTTTACCAGTTACTAATGGGGCATGATCTTGCCCGTGGGAACTCCCTGGTGGTCCAGTGGTTAAGACTTCACCTTCCAATGAAGGCGATGTGGGTTCCATCCCTGGTCAGGGAGTTAGGATCCCAGGCCGGTCACTCAGCGCTTCTGGGCCCTGGTTTCTAAAGCAGTAAGATGGAGATAATCCAGCCCGTGCTTCTTGTCTCCTGCAGCAGTTCTCACAAGAAAACAAGACGTGCTTGGAATGCTTTGTGTATTATAAAGCTGCCCAAGGTTGTGTGGTGATCTGGTGGTGTTTGTATCCACAACCACGGCACAGTTTTTAGTTTAAAAACCTTGGAAGTGACAGGCAGGGCCTCTGGCAGCTTATGTGATGTCTTTGTGCAAATCAGAAAGAGGATCCTCAAGGATGCACAGCTTGGAGACTGAGGCATGGGTGGGGCTTTAGGCCTGGCTCACAGCTAGAGGTGGTTTTGTTACTGACTGGGGGTCTTTGGACTCTTTAATCAGCAGAAACTGGTGAGAGACCAGACCAGGAATTCAGGCAAGGCTTTACTGGGGCTCGGGCAGCAGCAGCACTAGGCAGTGAGACAAGTCACGGGCGTCCTTGCTCGCTCCCAGAGGCGGGGCTGGTTTCTTAAGTGGGGTGGGGGTGGGGGTGGGGGTGGACCTGTGGGTTGGGCTGGAGGTGTGGCTCAGGTGGTCTGCATATGGGGATAGTTATTTTTCATTTCCTATGCTGCTGCTGCTGCTGCTAAGTCGCTTCAGTCGTGTCCGACTCTGTGCGACCCCATAGACAGCAGCCCACTAGGCTCCTCTGTCCCTGGGATTCTCCAGGCAAGAACACTGGAGTGGATTGCCATTTCCTTCTCCAATGCATGAAAGTGAAAAGTGAAAGTGAAATCACTCAGTCATGCCCAACTCTTAGCGACCCCATGGACTGCAGCCTACCAGGCTTCTCTGTCCATGGGATTTTCCAGGCAAGAGTACTGGAGTGGGGTGCCATTGCCTTCTCCGTTCGTTCCCTATAGATCCTTTGTATGCTGTTGCTGCACAAGCACTCTGGCAGAGGATCGCAGCTCACAGGCTGTCTTAATCTGAAGGAAATCACACCCTCCTAGGCCCTATTTCAGATTTTAGTTCTCTGTATATTTCACCTACTCTGAAAGCCATGGGTAACATACCCTGGCTCTTCTGACTGTCCACGAAGAGGAACCCCAAGGGCGACTGTTCTGGATCTCCCTGAACCTGCCCACAGGCCCCAGGCCCCACCCCCACACCCCCACTGCTGCATGCTGTGGGATCTAGGACATGGGGCCCGGGCCCACTCACCTGTCCGGGCTCGGACCAGCATATCCATGCCATAGAGGATGTCTGCTGAGTAGTCCAGGACCAGCCAAAGCATCAGGTGCTCGGACTGGAGCTCATCGAAACAGGCCCTAAAAAAGTGCAAGAAGGGCCATGTGGGGGAGGGCCCAGGGTGGGCAGCAGCGCTGTGCTACAAACTGGGGCTCAGTTCATCCCCCCAACAGCCCGGCCTGCAGGGCTGTACCCCAGCAGCTCACCCCGGCCTCGATGAGGGGCCCGGGCGCTCAGAAGCTTTTCTGCCTCGAGGTCATAGAGCTCCTAAGAAGACCTGAGACTGACCCCAAAGAGTGGGCCCTGTTGCCTCCTGACAGTAAGTGATATGATGGCCCCTTCCCCACACTGGAGATGGGGCAGTTTTTCCAGGCCTCAGTGGTAGAGTCAGATGAAGGGGCTGAGAACCTGCCCTTTCTGGGGCCAAAGAAACAACAAAGATACAACAACTTCTAGAGATTAACAATGGAACAAGTCACATCTCCCCCCACAAAATAGTAGCTCACCATGCATCCCAAACGGCTCAGAAAGCCCAAAGGCCCCCTCTGGTGTCTGCCCCCTGGTGGGTGAGGTTGGTCCAGACTGGGATTGACATATACACACTGCTATATATAAAATAACTAATAAGACAACTAATGAAGACTTATAGTATAGCTCAGGCAACTCTCTGTATGACTTACACAGGAAAACAAACTAAAAATCAGTAGATATATGTATATATGTAACAGACTCACTTTGCTGAACCCCTGAAACTAACACAACATTGTAAATATAATATATGCCAATAAGAATTAATAGAAAACAAACAAGAAAGCCCAAAGACCACAGCCAGCAGAGAACACCACCTGTTACCTACAGCCCCGTCCTGCAGGTCAGCTCAGGAGTGGCCCACCCCTCCCACTTCCCCTCAGGAGAGCAATAACTCACTCTTGCATCTTCCTCCTGTGACTCAATTAGGAAGGCTCCAGGGTGCCAGGCCCTTTGCTTTGATCTCAAACACAGGTCCCCACCGGTGCTCCCTCTTTAAGCCCTTCCTTATGGACAGAGCCCTGGAGTGCGGCATGGCAGCCCACTCCAGTATTCTTGCAGGGAGAATTCCATGGACAGAGGAGCCTGGTGGGCTACAGCCCATGGGGTCACAAAGAGTCGGATACTACTGAGTGACTGTGGACAGAGAGCCTGAGGCACACACAGCCGGAGGGCAGCCACCGGGCGCTCAGAGCTCTGTCCCTAGCCGCCCCTCCCGGCTACCTGCACACGAGCAGACACCAGTTGTAGAAGACAGGCACGGCGATGACAGTCAGCCAGTGGTAGTACATGTTGCTGGAAGGGTCCATAACAACGCTGTCCTTCTTCTTCCTGGGAACGCCCACACAAACAGCACAGTGTGTTGGAAGTCTGCAGCTCTGGAGGGGTTTAGAGACCTGGTCTAGCTTACAGACCCCAGGGCAGCTGTGGGCTGCAGCGGAAGAGATGACTTCCCAGATAGGGTCCTATCTATCTCAGCAGGGGTCATGTGGGTGTCCCTGTAGAGGGCCTTCTCTTCCACCCCCAGGAAGCCACGGTAACTCTAAAACCATGGTGATGACATTCCCACGTGCCCTGTGGTATCATCCACGCACTCCAGAGTGCCAGGGAGGAAAGTGGAGCACCGTGATGTTGGAACCACCTCAGGGAAGCTTTGGGAAAATGCAAGTTCCCAGGCCCACCCAGACCCCTCCTGGGCTGGGGTCTGGAAATGTGCATTTGACCCTTGCCCCAGGTGGTTCTGAGGCAGCTCCTCTCTGGACTGACCTTGGGATCCCGGGGGTCCCCTTTAGGAAGGTGCTCTGTCCACTTCACTAACTGCATTTGTGCAGATGTTCTAAAGCCTCACTTCCGAGCACTGGGGTCCTGCCTCCCACTGAAAACCACCAACCTGGGAATCACTGCAGTTATGTCAGCCAAGACTGAGTGGAAGAAATAGCTTAGGGTGCTTTCTACTTTCATTTTCAGGATTTTTGGAGGGTTAGAATTTATAGGTGGTACTGGAGATCTTTTCTTTGGGTCCACCTGTCTCCTCCCCCATGCCAACTCCCCACCATGCCCACTAGGCCTGCAGAGCTGCTCCTGTGCCCCAGAGGACACCCTGGGTTGCCTTTCTGGTTGCACCTCAACTTATCAAATGCAAGATCAGTTTCTCACTGACAGGGCTTTGGACATTCCCAACCAGCAACACTCATCATCACTGGGTTTGAATTAGTTTGTGAACATAGTATTTTCTAGTGACCGGGAGAGGGGCTCCACATACCCCAGCTGTGAAGATGACACGGTGGGCAAACAGAATGCCCCAGAAGAGGGCACCAGAGCAGGCTCCCAGGGAAGCCCCCAGCTGCCCACCCAGGGCTGCAGACCACCCTGCCTACCTACAAGCCCCACTCTGAGGTCCCCGACTTTCCCTGCAGAATGAAACCCACACATGGTCTCAGCAGGCCTGATCCCTGCCTGAGACCAAGTCCTTTTCCATAGCCCTAAGCAGCCCCCTCTCTAGGGCTGACCCTGAGGCCCCACGGAGTCAGCCTCTCTCTCCTCCCTGGGGAGGGACCGGGCGTGCTGTGACCCCAGAACTTCCCCTCTTTGGGGGCAGTTTCTCTTCGTACTTACTCCTCTTTCTTGGGGTTCTCCTTTTTCTCTTCCTTTTTCTCTTTCTCCTCCTTTTTCGCCTTGTCACTGGATGACACAGGGTGACACTTAGCAATTTTCATATACCATGGGGAGAGGGCAGGCCGCAGTGACCGAAGGAGAGGGCGTGGTGCAGGAAACTCATCTTTCCAGCACGTTGGGGTGAAGCGAGCTTACTGATTTCAATAATAGTAATGTCAGGAAGCTGATGCACAGAGAGGTCAGGTAACTTGCCCAAGGTCACAAAGCTCTTAGGTAGCTGAGTTGGGATACAAATGCTCTTAACTAGTATATATATTAAATGTATTGCATGTATGTGGTGCTAGCGGTAAAGAACCTGCCTGCCAATGCAGGATTTATAAGAGATGTGGGTTTGATCCCTGGTTTGGGAAGATCCCCTGGAGAGGGAAAAGGCAATCCATGCCAGTATTCTTGCCTGGAGAATCGGGGAGCCAGTCCATGGGGTCACAAAGAGTCAGACATGAGTGAAGCGACTTAGCATGTATGTATGTATGTATGTATCTATTTATCTACCCATCTATATTCTCAATACATAGACCTAGAGAAAACTTGGAGGTATATTTGCCGATATGTGAAGAGGGGCTTCTCTGATACTGGGGTTCAATTATTAACATAGAGTATACTTTTGTGGCTGTGTGCCATTCATGGGTGCTTTTCTGTGTCCCAAGTTTTTGACAATGAGCATATTAATAAATTGAGTAGAAACAAAAAGTTATAATTGGTAAATGAGAAGAGCCAGGACAGTCAGTCACCCCATCCTCTGTTCTGAATCTACTGATCTTTCAGCAGCTTAAGTCTTAATGCCAAAACACCAGCAGAGGGAGCTGCCCACAAGCTTATTGGGCACACTCAGCCCTGCTGGGAGTTTAATTACACCAGGCTCTGCCACCCTTGTTCAGGATTTGTGGCCTGGGTTACAAGCTTTGGCCTTTCCTCTGGCTACCAACCTGCTGAGGCCTAGGGAAGACCCCGTGCCATCCAGCTGTGTCCCAGAATGCAACCAGCACTGACCCAGGGGACCTGCACAGAGCTACGAATCGATGGTGGCTTTGACTGAGAACAATTTGATCAGGAGAAAGAAAATTTCAGAAGCCATGGACTAAGCGAAATGCCATAAATGTGGTGGAAGAGTGGGGGAAGGTGTCCATAAGAATTACTTCTGTATCTTTGTGCCCAGGTGGCCCCATTTGGGAACAGTTCCCTGTTTTGTCCTTTGGTCCTTGGACCCATGGTACGAGCCCATCTGAAAAGATTTATCAGAGCCTGATGCAGCCAACTGCACCCACCCCCATCCTTGCCCACATCCTAGCCCCAGGTCGGAGAAGCCTGGAGACCCACCCACAGGACCTCCGCCCAGTCCAGTATCCTGAGCCTTTACTCAACTGCAGGACTTTCAAGGGTGTTTGATGTCAGGTTTGCCTTGACATCAAGCATTTCGAAACAGCTATCATTTTGCATATTAAATCATTTTGTTTTTCTGACATTTGGGTCTCTGGATTTGATGTCCCAATTTATGTAAACAAAATGCAACTGAGGGGGAGGAATGCATTAGGAGTTTGAGATCAGGTCAACTCTTTGTGACCCCATAGACTGCAGCCCACCAGACTCCTCTGTCCATGGAATTCTCTAGGCAAGAATGCTGAAATGGGTTGCTATTCCCTTCTCCAGGGGGATCTTCCCGATCCAGGGGCTGAACCTGGATTTCTTGCATTGTAGGCATTATTACTGTCTGAGCCACCTGGGAAGCCCTTCTTGTTTTCACTTCAAGGGAGAAATGGATTAAGAGTTTGGGATTAGCAGATGTAAACTATTATATATAGCATGGATAAAGAACAACTGCATAGAACAGGAACCTATAATCAATCTCCTGTGATAAACCACAATGGAAAGGAGTCTGAAAAAGAATATATAAATATATAAGACTGAATCGCTCTGCTGTATACCAGAAATTAACACAACATTGTAAACTTATTTCAATTAAAAAAATAAATTTAAAAGACAACAAAAACAAAACAAAAAACCCAATGCAACTAATGTTCAAGGAGGAAAACAGAAACAAAAATTCTATCAGAACAAAGGGAAATAATCAGAAAAAGCCTTGGCATAGTTCTCTGTCAACTGGAAGTCAAGAAATTGGCATTGTTTGCTGATATTGTCCTCCTAGGCTCCAACTGAGACCCCCCCCTTCCCTACTTATCCCCATGGTGTTCCATAAAGGAAGGCTGGAGAATGGGGCACACATGTGCATGTGTTCACACATGTAAATGGCCCCACCACATACACACTCCCTGTTTGGGCTTTTGGATGGCATTGCCAGAATCACACATCAAACTTCTCTGCCAGCTCAGCATCAGGTGGTAGGAAACAATTGCAGTGGGCCAGGGTTTCAAGAGGTTGTTCTCTGGAAATATTTAAATTTCCTTTTTCCACTGATTACATCCTGATCACATCCTCCAAAGAGGCCCAAATTAGCCTTAAGACAAGAGCGTTCCCCTGGCACACAGGAGCTTGAGGACGTAGAATGAAAAGTACATTCTTATCATGAAGGAGAAGATCCACTGCTCAGTAAAGGGACTCCAGCTTTGCACCTTCAGATACATAGCAACAGAGGGTGCTGGCACTGAAAATGTTTACCCATCCAACTCCTTCGCTTTATAAATAAGAACAGTGCGAGACACAGAAAAGAGGACCTGCCCAAGGAAGTCTCACCGAATAGGTCCCTCCCCACATTTGTCCATGGGGACGGGTTTCCAATGCCAGGAGCAGGGTTCTAGCAGGGTCTGGGGGTGTGGCAGAAGCAGCAGGACTAAGGAGGGAGTCACAGCTGGAGTGTCTACAGGAGGAGGGCGGCGGTGGGGAGTGGGAGGGGGCAGAGGTACTCACTCCTTCTCCGAGTTGTTGCAGGTGTTGGTGTTGTTTCTGGCCAGGGGCCAGGCACTGCGGGAAGGCAAAGAGAATCTGAACTCGGTCCACTTGCTGGGGACCCCTTGCCCTCCGGCAGTTATTCTGGGACTCCCATCCCCTGTCTCCTGGGCCTTTCCACGCAGTTTTAACACAGGGAATTGTTATCGTTGGGGACAAACTTCTTTTGTGTGTGTGACCAGTTTGTGCTGGTGAATGCCTCAGAGTAGAGGAGAGGATGGACACTTGGGTAATGTGAGGATTCTGAATAAATGGGGAGTGCCTCTTTGAATCCCATCCAGCACCCTGGCCTCAATTCCTCTTGCATTTTAGCACATGCCAGGCAGTGCACCAGACGCTACGGAGGGCACGTAGGCCACCCAGCATGGTGCCCGCCCTCGGGTGCTTCTGGGGGAACAGGCTGAGCGCCTTGGGCCAAGGTGGACAGAGTTAGCAGCAGCAGCAGCACTTTTAGAGGGTGGGCAGGGATGAGGTTCTCACAGGGCCCCTCCCTCAGACACCCCATCACAGGGGTCGCTTCCGATTCTTAGGGCAAAAAATAGACTGAGGGCAGAGCTGCCCCAGGGTTCAGCCCATCCTCCCCACCCCGGTCCCCAACATTCACCTTAAAACTTCAGGGCCCACTACCCAGATCTATGTGAGAATCTTGTAGAAGGCGGGGATTGGTTTTGCACCCAGCGATGTTTATTTAAAGCTGGACTGGCCAGTTCTTGATGGTGTTCTTTAGGAAAAGGCGTGATCCTTGTGAGCTCAACTGCCAGTTCACGTGTGTGACAGCTGGTTTAAGAAAGCCAGCCTGGCCTCACAGGGCTGGAGGGCGGCTTGCCTGTCTGTGGTCACTGCAGACCAGTGACAGGACAGGAGGTCTGCGGGCCAAAGCCAGTGCCTGGGCCACTCCAGACTGACTCTAGCACCTCTCCTCTGATGTCGAACATCCGGCCAAATACTTTTTTTGGTACTTCTGCCCATGCCTCCCTCCCTCCATTCAGAATGTGGCTCTAATTGCTTTTTTGGGGATTAATTTATCACCTGAAAACCCCCCGAGAAATCAAAGCTGTGCTATTACAAAGAAAAGTTTAGGTGTCTGGGGTGCAGTGGCATGTGTTTGCCACACCCCTGTGCCCATAATCTCATTGGGCCCAACCCGTAGGAGAACTAAGACCCATTTCTGCATACATTTTGCTTTGCTAATAGGACTTGGCCTTGGAAATTCAAGGTCTTCTTCCACAAGGAAGCCTCCCTGACTACTCTGCTCCCATCCTGCACCATTGCATTCACCTGCCCACTCTGAACCTTCCAGTGAGTTAACCAGGCATTGGTGGCAAGTTGGGGCCTGGCCCTGATGGGGTCCTAGCTCAACCCTCCACTTATCTGGTCACACAGGGAAATGGACACAGTCTAGTGTTCGTCTCCATGAATCTCAAGTTGCAGAGAAGACAGTTTGATCAGTTAAGCCAAGGAAGTCTTTGCTTGCCCAAAAGGAACTGAACCAGTTTGTTGACTTGCTAACAAACCTCCTTCCCTCCCTACCCCTTCTCTGCTCCCTGCACCCTACCTCCCTGCCACACACCACCTTTGCCCTACCCGGCTTCTCCAAGTTCCCTTCTTCCTTGGCCTGCATCCCTCCTCTCTGGCTCAGCAGTGAACAGCACGTGTGCCTTGTGGTCCTAGAGCTCCCTCACAGGGATGCTCAGCTCTGGGAACCTGCACGTGTCCCAGCGCTCAGGCCCTCCACAGCACCCTTCTCACAGCCCAGCAGACCAAGGGTTTGTTGTCCAAACTCGTGTGAAACAGTAGCCCGGAAACGCTGCTCCACTGGACCTCTGCCTCTCAGCCAGCAATTCTCATGCCTTCCTCAGCAGGGAAGACTCGTGCAGACCTCCTAATGTCACTAGCAAGACATTTCTTTGAACTGTCATATTTTATCTTAAGCATGCTTGTGTATCTCGCACATTTCACAATGTACTGCATAACCTGTAATAAAAATATACCCCACCCTACCCCCAATCTGGAAATAAAGCTGAAGCTCTGAGAAGATCCATCCTGTTTTCCCCAAAGCTTCAGAGCCTTCAGTCCCCAGGGGCTTTCTCTGCCTGTTTGAGGTGCCACATCTGAGCCTTTCTGTTCCTTTAACTCAAAAACAGCATTTTCTCTATCAAATTACATAGGGACTGTCGGTTCTGCAACAACCATGCTTCTTTTCACCCTTATTTTTATGTCTTTTAAATCCTGACATGACCTAGAGAATTCAGCTTAGAGATCTTGTCCAAGCCCCCCTTTCCCTTAAAGTGGGTTCTGAGCAAGTGTCCTCCCATTTGTGAGGCTGAGAGGAGGTCTGCTCCCCCCGCAGGCTTACTTCTCCTACTGCTACAGGGTCCTAAAGAGACCTTCTGCTGTTAATCGACACCTGATTCAATCCGTGGTGGCTCAGTGGTCTCCCACTGACCAGAAGCTGGGTGCTTCTCAAGAGCACTAGAGAGGAGGGAGAGGGGAGGCAGCAGCTCTGTGTGGGGTGGGGGAGCAGGGGATATCAGTCTAGCCCCTGCAAACTTCTCTGCGTGCCTGCACCCCACAGCACCAGCCACAAGCTCCCCGCTGGGTAGGGGGCCAGGCAAGGTGCTCAGAGCCCTTGTTCTGCAGACCCTTCTCCTAATGAAAAGCAAACACTCTCCCTATCCCCCCCAGGCCCACCTATCGTCCCCTCATTGTTCTCAACCTAACCTGGGGTTGGAAGGTTCCCCTTGAAAGTTCTAACCAACCTTCAGATCTTTTCCCCAGAAGAATGCACCTATACCCATCCATAAAATTGTGGGTACTATGTAGGTACTCCCCGAGGCTCGTGGTACAAAAGCCTCAGTTTTCTAGCAAGAGAGGTCACAGAGCAGTGTAGGATGAGGGTCCTTTGATGGAGAGACTGGTGAGGCCAATGTCCTGCAGGTGCGATTCTGAAGACACCAGCAGCAGGGGGTGCTAGGGGGGCTCTGCGGAGGACAGGGTCAGAGCTCAGTTGAGGCTGGGGCCTCAGGTTAAAGGGCTTCATCTCCTGCAGGGCTTCTTGAAGTCTGATGGAGATGGTTAGAGCATGCAGTCTAACCCCAGAACAGACCCTTTCTTCAGGGAATACCTGGGCATCGACGTTCCAGGCCACATGCTGGGTTAATCCACACTGGCCCACACGAGCAGCAAGCGCTTCCAGCCCCATGTGGTACAGGTGGCCCCCTCTCCCTTACCTTCTCCCTCTGTCTGGTGGCTCCTGGCTGCCCACATTGAACTGGACATGGCTTTCTCGGCTAGACACCTCTTGGAGCTCAGCTCCGCGGAAACGCTCCAGGAAAGAGTCGGGCCTCTGGTCCTCCTGGTGTAAGTGCCTGGCGCTCCAGGCACGGAGCGAGATGATGAGGCGTGACAACCTGGAAGGATACAGGTGGGCAGCCAGGACGTAGTAGAAGGAGGCGGAAGCCCCCTCCCAGAGGGTGGGGCAGGGGCAGTGATGCAGGCAGGACAGGATCCCCCGGCAGGCGGCAGGCTCAGGTTTGACCCCACCCCTGCCCCCCACTCCCCAGAACCGCTTCTTCCTCCTTCCTCTGCCACCTGGGATGGAGCTTCCTCCATAAGGGATACTATTTTCATTGTGGCTTTGTCACTTTAATGCCTGGACTCCATCAAAGGCATGATCCTTCCACTGGGGCCTTAGCAAGTTTTTCTGCTCATTTTTCCTTTTGCCCCATGTAGAGCTCTTTGTTATGACTGGTAAGCAGAGGAACAGTAAAAAAAAAAATACAATTTCCAAATAGGGATAAAATTCAGAGCCAGTTTAATGGAGCAAGCACCCAGATACAACCTAGGTTTTTTCCCCAACCCTTGTCCTATGAATTGCTGTCCATACAAACTTTTGTTTTGTCTCCAGGCCTGTGGAGAAGTCCCTCTGCAATGTGCACTGACCTCTGTCTTGGAGCAGATCCGGTCCAGGCCTCAGGCACCTGAACCCAGGCAGCCCGCATGCCTAGAGCGCATCTAAGCTCCAGCTTTCCCTGTAAAACCTTCCCTCAGCCCCATCTGGTACAGGTGGCCCCGTCTCCCTTACCTTCTCCCTCTGTCTGGTGGCTCCTGGCTGCCCACATTGAACTGGACATGGCTTTCTCGGCTGGACACCTCTGAACTGCCTCTCCTGCCCCTTTATTCTCCAAATCTGCAACCCCATCCTCATCACCATTTCTTCCTAAGACTTATCTTCTTTCTGCCTCTGTCTCCTTATTCCCAAGCTGAGGGCAGAAACCAGTCACTTACCTGGTGGGACCCTGGCTGGTGAAGGAGCTTTGCCTGGATTCAGCCAGTCCTCTAGTCTCCATGGCAATGCCTTCCTGCAGTTCTGACGATGTCTCCTCGCATGGCAAGTGGGTCCTAGGAAATCAAATATGCAGCAAGCAAAATTGATTTCCAGCTCATCCAACTCTTGGACATGTTGAGGATCGAGATGGCCAGATGCTCTGCTTAAAGAGGAATGCCACTGTCAGAGATCCTCACCCCAGAGCTCCACCCTTCAGTTCATGCTCCAGCAGATCCTGGCTTTTAGGATAATGTGGCCTTTACTTTATGGCAAGGAGGCCACTGCCCATAGCCTAGGCGAAAGGGGCCAGCCAGCAGTAAGTGGTCCTTACTAGAGCACCGAGGGCAGGGAGTTGGGGTGGGGGAGGTACTGTGCCTGCCTCTAGAGCCAGAGCAGTTGTTTCCACATGAGGATTCCAGAACAAGGATTTTGGTTCACACACATCTCTGCATGCTGAAACCCTTTCTCCTAAAGCCAGATCAAGTGCCGCCTCCTTCAGGAGGTCTTCCCTTGCCCTCTGTCCCAGTGTGTATGTGCTGCAGGAAACCACTGATTAAGAGGAGGGTCCTGAAATATTGTAATGAATTGGCTTCATATTTGTATAGTGCTTTCAAATGAAAGTCCACTTCTGCTGTGCCCTTTTGCCAAGGTAGGGGCGGAGGACCTTCCCTTGAGCAATTCAGGGCAAAAAGTCTGAGCATTAGCAGAGCCTAGTGTTTCTTGAATTTCCTGGAATAAGAGCTCTCTGCTGGGGCCTGTTTTCATTTCTTTCCCTTTAAAACTTCCTGGGGCTGAAGTCTGATCAGCCTGATTAAAAGCCATCCAGGCACTGGCCTCTAAGGATTTGCACTTCATCCTTTGAGTCTTGAAGAGCCCAAGCAAGACAAATTAATTCGATCACATGACCTATTCCAACCTAATCAGCCTTCTTAACAAGGTGGCAACACGGTTGAAGAAGTAAGCAGGAATTACTGTCAGGGTAAACGCTCTGTGTCTCCCTAGTGAGTGATCAGAAGTCAGAATTCCACAACCCAGCCGCCAAGCTGCTGCCTCTTCCTTTCTGCAACAGCCCTGCTGTTTCCAGCACAGGGCGGGGGGTGGGGGTGGGGGGCTCACTACCACACCTTGGCTCCTCCAGGCAGTCCCTGCTCAGCCCTGATGGCCAGCAGGTTCTTCTCTCCCTCAGCTTCCCCATATCGAGGATACTTTTTTTTTTTTTTTTTACTGAAAACACACAGAGTGACACATAAAGTACCTGCCATTTATTGACTGCTTACTGTACGTCAGCCACTTACATTTTATCACTTAAATCATATAACAATGTTATAAGGGACGAAACAGGTTCAGGGAGATTAAGTAACTTTCCCAAGGTCACGTAGCCAACTGGAAAAACTGAGATTTGAATGCCATGCCATCCCATTTCAAAGCCTGCTGTCACCCATTCATGAATCTGCCTTCTGTATTTTCTAATTAAAGCAAAAGTTGAATAGGACATGGCTGAGGCAGATGGTGACTGAAGCTATGAAATTAAAAGACGCTTGCTAAGCTTGCTAAGGAATAGCTATGACCAACCTAGACAGCATATTAAAAAGCAGAGACATTACTTTGCCAACAAAGGTCCATCTAGTCAAAGCCAGGGTTTTTCCAGTAGTCATGTATGGATGTGAGAGTTGGGCTATAAAGAATGCTGAGCACCGAAGAACTGATGCTTTTGAAGTATGGTGTTGGAGAAGACTCTTGAGTGTCCCTTAGACTTCAAGGAGATCAAACCAGTCCATCCTAAAGGAAATTAGTCCTGAATATTCATTGGAAGGACTGACGCTGAAGCTGAAACTTCAATACTTTCTCGATTTGATGTGAAGAACTGACTCATTGGAAAAGACCCTGATGCTGGGAAAGACTGAAGGCGTGAGAAGGGGATGACAGAGGATAAGATGGTTGGATGGCATCACTGACTTGATGGACATCAGTTTGAGCAAGCTCCAGGAGTTGGCGATTGACAGGGAGCTTGGCGTGCTGCAGTCCGTGGGGTCACAAAGTCGGACACGACTGAGGGACTAAACTGAACTGAGGACTGAGTTCTGTAGCATGCCACTAGAGACATAATTCTAATTCCCCTAGCTGCACTATGTGGGCATGTTTTTTTTTATTGCCAAAGCACCTAATTAAATTCTCTCTCTAATCTCATAAGAGACCACTCACACCTCAACCTTATACATATAAGAGACCCTATCAGGACTTCCCCTGACAGGGGATAAGAATCCATCTGCCAATACAGGGGACATGGGTTCAGACCATGGTCCAGAAAGATTCCACACACTGCGGAGCAACTAAGCCCATGCACCACAACTGCTGAGCCTGCGTGCTGCAACTAGTTAAGCCTGTGCACCTAGAGCCCATGCTTTGCAACAAGAGAACCAACTGCAATGAGAAGCCTGGACACCGCAACAGAGAGTAGCCCCCACTTGCTGCAACTAGAGAAAGCCTGCACGCCAAAACGAAGACCCAGTGCAACCAAAAATAACATTAATTAATTTAAAGAGAGAGACCCTATCAGAGGCCCTGCTACAAGTAGGAAGCTACAATTCCCTTGCCCTTCTAATATTGTCCACAAAGCTGGGAATGCATGTTCCAAGGCACCGGGTCAGTTACAGGAGGAGGAGGCAGGGGGACAAGTGAATCCATCTCTCCAATCCCTGGTTTCGAGCAGCTGGCATGCCTGGGGGTGGGGAGCTGGAGGTGGGGGCAGCAACTGGCAGCTGGGCTGGAGCTCTGCATGGCCTGTGTGCCCGGAAGATCTGGAGGTGGTCCCCAGGACGAAGCTATTCTGTCCCCACCAGCTCCTCAGGGAGCTCCAGGCACCAGGCAGTCAGCCCAGCATTTCTGCCTAGTCTGGTTTCTGCTAATTGTGTGGGAGCACCTGCTGAGAGCAGATTTACTTGCATCCGCAGCAGAAGACTCCATGTGCATGACATCAGGGTTTGTGGGTGAGTGAGAGGGGCAGAACTCACCCCAGATTTCAAAGCAGGCCTGCAGCTGGCAGCAGTGAGAGCCACTGCATGTGGCCTGGACCTACGGCATCCACTGGAAGGGGAGGCAGCAAAGTGGGGGACCCAGAGGCCTGGGTTTGAGTCCCTACCCCAATGCCTATTAGCTAGGTGTACTGCAGGCTTGTCACTTACCCTCCCTGACTTTAATTTTCCTGGTCTTCGAAAAGGAAACAAAGGAAAAATTGATTTCATAATGACTTGTTCAAACACCCAAGTCCCAAAAGGCACATTTAGTTGTGAGGAACAGGAAGGGTCTTATATGATGTAAGTCCAAGGGACCCAAGGGGCTTTTTTTTCTGGATGCATCTCCTTAATTGTTTCTTGATGCACAAAGTTCTACCCTGATGTCTTTCTTCTAGCTCCAGAATCTCTACCCTTTTTAAACGCCTGGGAGATATCTAAATAATAGCAAATCCAATGAGTTACTCCTCAGAGAAACTGATTTCACAAGGTAGACAGAAGGGGAGATGGGGTGGGAGGAGAGGAAACAAATGTCTGAGGTGACATTTTGAGTCCCCAAGGACACACAGGTACTGCTGAAAGGGAGGACCTTCTGCCAATCACTGCAAGATCAGAGATTCAGAACCTCGAAGGGAAATACAGAGGGTGGAGACTGGGGGCCAGGCCCCGTCCTGCTAGCTGGCTGAGGAGCTAGCTGAGGACTTGACAGGCCTCAGGCTCTATAGAACAAGCAGATCAGGCCAGGACAACCTGACATTGCCTCCCACTCACAGACTCCTTCTCAGTGGTGATGCTACCTCTACAGGAAGAAGCCCTGGGAAGTTGGTAATTAGCAAGAACAAGGACAACTGGTGAAACACAAGAAACTGTTTTGAAAGACAAGGTCATTTTCAACGCGTAAAGCTCATCTTCTGTGTTCATTTATACAGAGGAATTCATGTCCATGAGGTGAGGCTTTTTTGTCACTGGAGGAAGCAGAGGTTCTCATCAGAATGGAAACCGGTAACTAACTTTGTGCTCTGTGGATCTGGTGTCTTCCTCTAGTGACTCTGGGGACATGCGAGTGAACAGAAGTGACCTTTTAGAACAAGGGTGGAGAGTGTGACACATTATTTTTCTTCTCCTCCCAAGCCCCGAGGAACTAGAGTGACGGGCAGGTGCTGCCCCAGCCGCATGTGACCAAGGAACCGAGGTCACTGCATTTTTGCCTTCGGTCCTGGGGAAGCAGGTTGCAAATGGTTTTCTTTTGTGATAATTGCTTTGGGCTCTGCTCAGGAAGCAGCACGAAGAAGTCTCCTCTTCTTTAGGACATGACCCTCTATGCCCAAAAGCTCATCTAAAATAGCTACACCAGGAGATTGCTCTGGGGGTTGAGGTGTCCTTGGTGCTAGCTGCAATTCTCTGCAGCAGGTTCTGAAGTCTTTATTGCATTATCTGCAAAAATATGCCAGGGAGCTCTTAAATAATTGAGTCAATGAAACAGATCTAAATAGAAAGAGCAAAATGCAGGATATTTTTATTTCTGGTCTTTTCAAGGTGTAAATTTAATTTTTTTGTGTTGTTGTTCAAAGGAAACATTTTGATCCTTCCTTATGACTCTTCACAAGCAAAATGATCTCAGTGATTTAAAAGAGAAATGGAAACCGGTCTCTAATTTGGTGAAAGAGCTGGGAAGAGAGATGTCTCAGGGGACAGGAAGATGACATCTTCCCTCTTTGGGGGGCCCTCAGCAAAGGGCCAACCAACACACAGGTTCCCAGCACAGCTGTGTGGTATCACTGAGGATAAAGAGTGATTCATATTTAAGGACACCCGTTTGTAATTATCTCTCCAAAAGCTTTCTAAAAGGATTGGAATTTCAAGGCAAAGATCTGATTTGTTCAGATTCCATTTCCTCCCTCAAAATAGCGATTGGAAACTTTAAAAATTTTATGTGACTGTGTCAAAATCCTTTGCTCAAATAAATCTTACAGGGAAAATTGGTCTGTCCATAGGCAGATATTAGGCTGCTCTGAGAAGCAGGGGAGGGGCCTGGATGCAACTTTCTGGCCCAAGGCTGTACCATTCCCAGCGTGAACTCCTACTCTGAATCCTCAGTGATGCTAAGGAACCATTCTGGAAACTTTTGTTAACCCACTCCTGCCTCTGTGAGCTAATGCTTCTCGTGAAGGAAGCTTTTTTCCTGTCTCTCCTTTTGAGATCTCTCTAGTGTTTCCATGGGATTCTGTACTAATCTGTCAACAACATGCTGTTGGGCATGGCCCCCAGTGGGGCTCAGTGAGACTTGGCTGCTGGTCAGGCTGAGACAACCTGATGTGGACACAGGCAGGAAACAGCCCATCCAGGTGTCAGGGCAGCTGGGGCTATCGGAGGTCAGAGGGGCCAGAAAAGGCTTCAGCCTGGGACACAGAGAAGACCCATGGAGGTGAGCATCTCCAAGACCAGCAGGGAGCGGTGATAAGGGCTTACTGCATGGCAGGGGCTGTGCCATGAGCTTTGCCTTGTTTTAACCTCACTGCTGCTCTCTGAGGTCAGAACTAGCATATTTTGCAGATGAGGAAACTAAGGCTTGGAGCTGTTGATCAGCTTTTCAGAGCCAGTTTTCAAACCTGGCAGAGTGGCCTCAAGCTTGTGCTGTTGGTCACCATGCTGGCCTGGGGATGCAGAGCAGGGGAGGGGGGGCATGGCATCACCCGGGGGAGATGGCAGAGAGGACTGTCCAAGGGCAGCATTTCAGAGCCCCTGCTGTGTGGCGGACCCATTCTCTGAGTGTGCATGGGCTCAACCTGAGCTCACAGAGAAGCTCTGGGAAACCAGAGGCTCTTGAACAGCCTTCAGACCAGATGGGACTTGCTGGCCACCTGCTGAGGCAGAGCCAGGATGCGTCGGGCAGAGCTGGCCCGTGTGGTGGTGGTGTGAGTCGAGCAGGCATTCTGGGCAGGAGCCCCAGCCCACCTGCTGGGCCTGCCTTCTCTTGACTCTCCCACTGGGAGAAGCCAGACAGACCCCAGGGAGCTTGGATCTCAGAGATGCTCTGGCTATGTCCTGCCTGAAGCAAAAGGGAGCAATGGGGAGAAGTTCCATGTTGCTTCACATGCTCCTGATCCTGACAGCCTCTGTCCTTCTCCCTGGGGCCCAAGATCCTAGGAGCCTCATGTCTCCAGGGAGCCTGACTTTCTTGTTGTGTGCCATGCTTGGACCTATTTTTTTTTTTTTTTTAGTTGCAGCACGTGGGATCTGGTTCCCTGATCAGGGATGGAACTCAGGCTCCCTGCATTGAGAACTCGGAGTCTCAGCCACTGGACCACCAGGGAAGTCCCCCTTGGGCCTTTTTTCCATTTTATTGCAACCCTCTTTGAAGCCCCTCTTCAGCCCCTTCTTCAGGGGTTTTGTCAGCTCTGATGTGGGAAAGAAACTATTAATATATACCAAAGTTTGAATAGCAGATAACTGTCCTAACAGTGTTCTTTTCCCTTTTAAATAAGGGCAATGCCTTAAGCTAAAGGAAGGAGCCCTCAGTTATGGAACACAGATATTGATGGTCAGCCAGTTAGCAGGGAGAGATTTGAGTAGGGTGAGAATTTATGATGCCCCTGAGTCATATAAAATTTCCTGGGTCTCAGCACCAACTTGCAAGAGTAGGAGGGAATAAACATCTGTTGGCATGCTTTGAGACTTTCCTTCCTTTGCCTGAACCCCAGAAAGTGGGGATCCAAAGACTGCATAAGTTTGCAGTGATGGGGAAACTACTGTCCATCACTCATAAGCAGAGTTTGCTAAGGACCTGGGACAAAGAACTGGACACACAAAAATGAGATGTGCATCTGAGAGAGGAAGAGACATACACAAGTGGGTGAGGAAAAATGGTGGAGGAGGGCCAGTGCCAGGGATGCAAGGACTGAGGGACTGTCGGTGCGTTTTGGGGCCTTAGATAATGTGCAATTTACATGGGCGGGAGAAGTTTTCAGTGCTATATAAGTGGGACAAAAATAACATTAATATTGGAAATACAGTTTCTCCTGGTTTAACTCAATTGACTGACAATTTAAGAAGCATCAAAAAAATGTAAGTCTGTCTGTACCAAATAGATACTCACATTTCCCAATGCTGCTCCATTTTACAATTGAAGAATCTGAGGCATAGAGGGTTTAGTGCATTTTCCCAGATCTCCCAGTAAGTTAGGAACAGGGCTTGAAGTAGAGGCCCCAGATTTCCAGGTTACTGCCTATGTCGGACATCATCGATGGTGCTGATGGCTTTGCTGGCAGGCATGGCCCCTTCCCCAAGTCCATGAGCATGACTGAGTCCTGACCCTCCCCTGGAAATGAGGGGCAGGGCACTGGATTGGTACTCCACCCCAGTGCCCAGGACACTGACTGGTGCAGACAGAGCCTGATAAATGTTTGATGTACACAAGGCAAAGTGTGGCACTTTGGGGACGTTTTCACAGTCGTGTTTAATCTGCTGCATTTTAATCTTCATTTTCTTGCCTTCCCAAAGTTATGTAACTTTTGGAGCATTTTCCCACATCTCTAAAATGAGAATAAAAACTACTTCAGTGTGGGTTGGGAGGAGTCATGCAGTTAGAAGGAGTGCTGTGAACAGCCTCCACCCTCCAACCTGTCCTGCCCACAGGCTAAGGCATTCTTTCTCCCTGGTCAAGAGCAGCTATGGGAACAATTTGTTCCAGGCATGAAGTTAAAGCCCATCCTACCTGCTGAGACCGTTTTCAATGCAATCCAGATCTCTGTCCGTGGTCCTGACCGAGGGGTGTGTCCTGGTGCGGTGGGAGTATTGGGTGCTAATCTTGGCCATCTTCTTCCTGTGTCACATTCCACCCCAAGGTGGCTGCTGAAACATGAACATGAACCAGATATGTCGTCAGGACGAGGAAGTAACTGAACACCCAGCTCGTTTGGGAGGGCTGCTCCCCAGACAAGCCCTGGCACACGTCCTCCTCCATCTCTCTCACAACTCCTGCCACAGTGTTTTAGTTGGCTCTCTCTGGGTTCTTCTTCCCATTCAGAAGCACAAAGAAGGTCTTTTACTCCTTTGTATAAGCTGCATGCCAAGAACTGCTCAAAATTAAATGCTGATCAAACAAATGAATGAACTTGGTATCCAATGTAAGAAAGCTAAACCCTCATGATTCTCTTCAATGATGCAGTGTCCCTCTTAACTCTGACTTTGTGGTGGCTCAGTGGTAAAGAATCCACCTGCCAATGCAGGAGACACTGGTTCAATCTCTGATCCATGAAGATTCCCACATACTGTGGAGCAGCTGAGCCCAGGTGCCACAACTACTGAGCCTATACTCTAGAGCCCAGGAGCCGCAGCTGGGCTCACATGCTGCAGATACTAGAGTCCGCACACTAGAGCCTGTGATCTGTAACAGGAGAGGCCACTGCAGTGAGAAACTTGCTCTGCAACCAGGGCAGCTTCATTGCCCTCACAGCAGCGAAGACCCAGCAGAGACAAAAATAAACAATTTTTTAAAAGTAAAAAAAAAAGTCTGACTTTGTCATTTTCCTATATTTATCTTATAATTTTGCTCATTTTATAGCTCCCCCAAATCTTGTTTTAAAACAAAGCATAAAAAGCCTAAATACTTGACATTTATAAAAACTTTTAAACAAGATCTTCAACCTGATACACACTTCATCTCATTTAATCTTCAAAATAAACTCATCAGACACATACAATTTCTGTCTCTATTTAAAGATGACTAAATTGAGATCCCATTGCTGACCATGAATACTCTCCCTTCAGCAAACGGTGGAAGGTACCCCTCTGATCGATGAGAAAACTGACGTGAGTGCACAGCTAGCATGATGAAAACAGCAGACCAGTTGCATGATTTCTGATCAAAATTCTGCAGGAGGAAAATAAATTCCTGAGGATAGTTTTTCTGAGGCAGATGAGCACAGGCTCTCTTGAGCTGCTGCATGGCTTAAGTGTGTCAGAAGTCAGTTGAGACCACTCCAGAGAAAAATGGTGATTTCCAGAAATAGCCCAGTGGCTCACTCCAGAACTAAATTAATTTCATATCCAAAGGAAGGTCGGTGCAAGGACCCCAGAGCACTGCACCAAAGTACCTAACATAGATGTGGTCCGTGCTCATCACATGTTACTCAGGGAGGTGAAGATATTGGCTTAGATAGTCCTGGTTCATCTCTGAGATTTGATAGCTTAAGTCCATGATTTAATTAAAATTTTTATAGTTTTCTCAATAGACAAAAAATGGTTTTGGTTTTTGAAAACGATGTTCATTTATGTAACTTAGTTTCTGGCTGACCACAGGAGATACAAAGAAGTATAAGACAAAGACAGTTCTCAAGGATCTTACAAGTGGGGCAGATGACAGATACCAAAGAGTCCTGCTGGTTGTGTCAAGAGCTTGGATTCTACTCTAAGCCCAGCAGGGACGTGGTCAGATGTGTACAGGTTATTCTGGCTGCAATGGGGAGGATATATTCAGGGAACACGAGCAGCTAAGTGCTGCAGTATCTCAGGCAAGAGACAATCGTTGCCTGGACTAGTTTGTGGTAGTGAATCAAATATAATAAATTTAAAAACTAAATGGATAGGAGCATGGGGACATGGCAACTGATCAAGGATAAATGAGGGAGTCATGCTGCCATGACTGTGAGGGTGCGGGGTTGGTGGTGCTGCCCACTGAGGCAGGGACTGGGGAAGGAGGAGGGCTGAGGAAGAGAGTGATTCTGGTTTGAGATACCTGTGGAAACTGTGATGCCAACAAATGAAACAAGAATCTCCCATTAAAGAAATACATCTATAATTTGAAATCATCCATCCAGCGATTTTTTAACTGAGCCCTGACTGTACTCACTTAAGTGCCAGGCAATACGCTAAGAGCTAGGGTTTTATTAGAAAACAATATGCAGCTTTGTCCTCAAGGAGCTTACAGTGGGATCTAGAGAAACTCTTAAAGAAGTCTGGGACTCTGTCAAAAACCTATCAAAATTACTCTTTGTACATTTCCAGGAAAATTGTTCCAAAGAAAAATGTGATTGCCTCCAGTCTGGACCCTTTCCCTGAACTGCCCTCTCCACCCTGGGCTCAAACCCTGACCTGATGCCACTGAATGGAGGCCGCACTTCTGGACCCTCGTAGACCTGCCCGCTGTGGAGAGCTCCTGCATGGCAGGCACAGAGTAGGTGCTTGTGTAACACTGTCTCCTTTAACCCCCCCAGCAGCCTCCCTTTTCCAATGAAGAAACTGAACAGGTGAGCAGTTTCCCTAATGTTATTGCTTGAGACCTGGGCCAAGATGAACAAAAATCTGATTCCAGAGCCTGATAGCGTAAAGTCTGTGGGTAGAAAAGAACTGGCCCTGCTTTTTGGCCTAAGCAGTAGGGCCCCTGCCTGGGGTCCCATTCTTTAAAGGACCCACTCTGACCACTTTCCAACCACAGCCCATGACCAACGGGACATAGGCTGTGCTCTGGATGCCCTGGACCCCCAAATTCTCTGCCCAGCAGGCTGTGGACCGGCTCTCGAGACTGCTGGGGCCTCTTCCCAGGTCTGTCTTCCTGAGAAGTGTGTCAGTGTTCACGCCCTTAGACTTCCAGGTAGCTCAGGAGGAGCTGTTTGTGCGGGAGGGTTAAATGGAGCTTGGACGTGTGGGGAGAATGCCCACGTGCATGTGTGAAAGTCTCCCCTGTGACTTGGGATAAACCCAAAGGGAAAAGAAGGGGGCAAACCATGGATGGGAGACTGGAGATCAAATCTCCCCATGCTACCATGTTCTGAGGCCACTGTGACACGTGTGCAAACCCAGAAGTGCTAGACTGCAAGCCCTCCTTGGGCAACCCTTGACTGATAGAACCCAGAACCAGGGATAGATATTCCCCTCTTTTGTCCCCTCAGGAAGACAATTCAGACCTATATTCTACAGGGATCTTTGGAGAAGCCCTGGAAGGATCTAACCAGCTGCCCATAGTGGTCATTAGTTTGATAATCTACACTTGGGGTGGTTTCCCCTTTTTTCCTTGTTTTGTCTTCGAAGACTCTTCTTTTCCTTGGAACCACTTTCCCCAAAAAGCTGCCTGCCAGTATGCCCTTACCCAAAATTCTGTGGGCTCTTATGGTGAGAGGAGGGAATTACCTCAACTCAGAGAATGTTTTTCAGTTATTTAGACATGGTAAGTGGGCACTTGACCCAGACCTCTCAAAGGTTAGAAGTAATCTTTTTTAATTCTGTGTTCTTTATCCAGGAGAACAAGGTTGGGTAGGGCAGGGCAAAATGTACATAATTAAAGGAAAATGTTAGTTTAAGATAAATCATAAGATCTTTTCCCCCAATTGTTTCATAAATGTCATAATGGTTGTCTTTTTACAATTACTTAAAAGCATAAGGATCCAAACAAGGTCTATATATTCTGATGGCTTGATGTGTCTCTTTGGTATTTTTAAATCTAAAGTTTCTATGCATTTCTCTTCTTTCTTTTTATGGAAAAAACCAAAACTGCTTGTACTATTGAGTTTCCCACGGTATGGATTTTTGCCAATTCCAATTTTACAATGTTTCCCGTAAATTGGTAGCTGTACTCAGGATGCAGTTAAATTTGGGTTCCATATTTTTTTTGCAAGAATATTCCTTTGGGTGATTTTAGCAGCCATTGGTGATCATTGATTCATTAGGAGTTGCATATTGGTGATATTCTACCATTCCATCTTCATAAGTTAGCTGAAATATTCTTAAAAAAAGAAAATTTGATACTATTTGGCTGCTCAATAGTACGACTCATACAGGAAAGGCAGGTACATGCATGCTAAGTCACTTCAGTCGTGTCCGACTCTTTGAGACTCTATGGACTGTATAGCCTGCCATGCTCCTCTGTCCATCGGATTCTGCAGGCAAGAACACCATCGTGGGTTGCCGTGCCCTCCTCCAGGGGATCTTCCTGACCCAGGGATCAAACCCGCATCTCTTATGTCTCCTGCATAGTCAGGCAGTTTACCACTAGAGCCACATGGCAAGCCCAGGAAAGGCAGAATAAACATTTAATTCAATCCAAGTAATTCCCCAACCACCCAAGTGCTTTCACATCTCTTGGTCCCACAAACTCTAGGAGAACTCACAGATGAGATCATGAAATTAAAATCAGTAATACTGAGGCTCTGTTGAGAATGGAAACCACCATCCAGCCAGGGTCCCCTGAGTGTGGGACACCTGAATATCCATTATTTGTACATCCACAGGAACCTTAAGAGGTAATAGTGAAGCTGATTTTGGAGGTGAGGAAATGCAGGTTAGGGCCTCTCTGACCCTGAAGTCCATGTTGTGGTTTGTTTTATTTTATCACACCCACTGCAGGAGAGTAGAAGTGCACAAATATAATTTTAATTTTCAAGCATGGGAAGAAGATACAGCCTACCAACTACTAGGGTGACCTTGAAGTGGATCCCAGGGGTGAGTGGTTTGTGGTCATCTCCCAAGTCCATGTGTGTTTTCCAGGGCTTGACTGGGGAATTTAGGACATACTGTTTCAGACAATTCCTTTTTTTTTTTAACAGCATCACTAAATCCAACGTGTTTTCTTCCCACTGACACACTTACTGATTCTTTCAGTGTCCTAAACATTGCACCTGGCCCCAAAGAGTATGAAGATGAAGAAAACAGGTCCCTGTCTTTGAAGACACAAAACTGCATAGGGAAACAGGCATGTAAACAGCAGTGGGAGGAGAGAGAGGTGCTGAAATAGAGACAGAGGCATGATGGGAAGCAATGCAGATGGCAGGGGACTAATTCTGTCTTAGGGACCACTGAGGTCTGAGGAGACTTTTTATGTGAGGAGCAATCACCATAATTATTTAACATTATTCAACATCTACCACGTGTGAACCACTGTGCTTGTGCACCTTTAAGAATTTGATTGCCTTTTGTGCATAGCTCTAACTCCCTCCACTCTTCTCGGCTTGGGCATCTAAGTAGGCAGAAATCTAACACAACTTGCCCAGCTGTTCTTGTGTTTTTCTCACTCCTTTATTAACTCCAGAAGACTTAAAGGAGTTAATAAACTTTACTTAAAATATTTTATCCTCCAAAACACCCATTATATACTCATGGTAGGTAATAAAAAATAGGTGGTATAAAGGGAGGAAGATCCAGGTGAGTAACTGCAGTGATAACAATGATAATTACAACAGTATATTTATTAGCCTTTACTCTTTGCCTGGTACTGTTCTTGATAACTTAAGTTGTATTAAACTCATTTGATCCTCCTAACACTTCTGTGAATGAGTCATGCTGAACATTTACGTCCTATTTAAGAACGGAGGGGAATTTATGAGGGAGAGAGCAAGTACGCCACAAAGGAAGTCAAAACGTGTAAAGCTCTATTTTTTAAATTGAAATGTGCTTCTGAAAAAAAATCTTGGTCCCCACTTGTGATGACTAACTTCTCATACTAAAAAAATATTGTCCATGTCCTGTCCTCTTTTTTATTTTGGCTTAAACATGAAAACCAGTCCTGGTTCCATGTATGTCAACTGACACATTGTCATTTTCCAAAACCTGGACGTAGCACGCCAACAGAGAGGTGTGAGGCCTCTGTGAATGATCACTGTCCTGGGTAATGACTCCTGTTCAATCAGGGTCTGGCAGGTCCGATCAGTGAGGCACTAAGCTTGGACACAAACCCACGCCAAGCAGATGGGAATCCCCATCAGAGGAGAGCCCTGCACTCGTGCTGGGCTCGCACACTTAGCCCAGGCTTCCATTTTCTCCAGCTAGGATGGACCATTTTTACCACTTGGGGTCTTTGATCTTCTCAGAAGTAACCTGCCTCTGGCCTTCAGCCATTTCAAGCCTCCACAACTCAACTTACCTAGCATCACTCTGGGCAAAAAGCACTCAGCTAATTCTCAGTAAGTGTGAGGTTGGGCAGGCTCATTTTGTCAAATTAAACTCCTAAGATAAGTTAGTAACTCCCACAAAGTCTGCACACCTTGGAACTTTTATCTAAAGTACACTTCTAATTGCCTTTCCCTTCTTTCCTATTTCATCTGAGAACTTCAGGGTAGAAGGGAAAATCTCTAACGCTGAGCCACTGAATCACTCAGACGTGTGAGCCAGCCACAGAACAAACACAGGGACCAGAGCAGACATTAGTACATGAACTCAATGATAAGGGTTTTGTGTTTTCAAGCAGCTTCCTGAGTAAAATATCTTTTGTTTGCAACAAATGACATTGGAAAGACAATATAGGTGGTCATGTGTACTGTACTAAGAGAAGGGAGAGCTGGAGTCTCTTCTCAGCTCAGCCTTCAATTTGGGCATGTGACCTAGCACTTTAGTTTCTTCATCTAATAATGGGACATAGACTATGGCACATAGATGAAGTCTTCCACAGAAACCCAATTAAAAAAACATTCACTTGTAGTGTTCTGTTTAAATGTTTGATAATTTTTATAAAGACAATCAGTGGGATATAACTTAATTTTGACCATAATATCCAAATAATAAAGTTAGGTATGGAACACATCATACCAACCAAAGCTATCTCTATTCATTTGGGGTTTTAAAATATTTAAATATACATTTTAAAAAAACCCTTAAAATGCAGGTAGAATACCTTTGGGAACTCTGTGGAACAGAGGTACAAACCAAGACCCAGGAGATTATTAAAGGGCCTTCTGTTTCAGAATTTCCATGATGGGACAAAACTCTACAGTGCAAATATTGTACCTGATAGTCCTCTCCTATTTTCTATGAATGTGATCCTATATGAAGGAGATAAAAATATTCCAGAGTTTCAAAAACAGAAAGGGGAAGCAACTATATAATGTCAATATTCTCTGGACATGGCACAAGTATAAACAACTTAAATATCAGAACTTAACGTAAGACGATGAAAATTATATTAATAGGCAAAGATTTTAATAACAAAATACTAGCAAACCAAACGGAGAAGGCAATGGCACCCCACTCCAGTACTCTTGCCTGGAAAATCCCATGGACGGAGGAGCCTGGTGGGCTGCAGTCCATGGGGTCACTAGGAGTCAGACATGACTGAGCGACTTCACTTTCACTTTTCACTTTCATGCATTGGAGAAGGAAATGGCAACCCACTCCAGTGTTCTTGCCTGGAGAATCCCAGGGACGGGGGAGCCTGGTGGGTGGCCATCTATGGGGTCGCATAGAGTCAGACACGACTGAAGTGACTTAGCAGCAGCAGCAGCAGCAAACCAAATCTAATAATACATAAAAAGTATCCTATTCTATGGTCAAGTGATACTTATTCTAGGAATGCAAAGTTGGCTTATCATCCAAAATTAGTTAGCTTAGTATATTATATTGGGCTTCCTGGGTAGCTCAGCTGGTAAAGAATCCACCTGCAATGCAGGAGACCTGGGTTCAATTCCTGGGTCGGGAAGTTCCCCTGGAGAAGGGATAGGCTACCCACTCCAGTATGCTTGCCTAGAGAATCCCCATGCACAGAGGAGCCTGGTAGGCTATAGTCCATGGGGTCACAAAGGGTTGGCTGCAACTAAGCACAACAACACACAGTACACCGTATTAATAGGTTAAAGGGTAAAAACATGTTCATCTCAATGGGCACAAGAAAAGCATTTGACAAAATCCAACATATTTTCATGTTAAAACTGTCAATAAACTAGGACTAGAAGGAAATGTCCTCAATCTGATTAAGGGCATATACGATCAACTCATTTTCAACGATGGTCCCAAGATAACTCAATGAGGGAAAGAATAAATGGTATTTTCATCAAATGTTGCTGGTATGTAAAAGAATACATACCATTCATAAAAATTAACTCAAAATAGGTCATAGACTTAAATATAAGAGCTAAAACTATAAAGTTTCTAGAGGAAGACAGAGGAATTTGGGTTAGACAGTGGTTCCTTAGATATGACATCAGAAGTATAATGGACTAAAAAAAAAGATTGGGCTTCATAAAAAATAAATAAAACCTTTGTGCATCAAAGGACACCATCAAGAAGTAAAAAGGCAACCCACAGAATGGAAAAAATAATTTAAAATTATATATTGTAAGGGCCTTGTACCCAAAATATGTAAAGAACTATTATTACAACTCAATATTAAAAAGACAAGTAACCCAATTAAATAATGGGCAAAGGACTTGAATACATATTTCACTAAGGAGATACACAAATGTCCAACAAGCACATGAAGAAATGCTTAATATAGTTATTTATAGAGAAATGTAAGTCAAAATCATGATGAGGTATCACTCCACACTGCCTAAAAGGGCTATCATTAAGAAATAAACAGACAATAGCAAGTGTTGGTAAGGATGTGGAGAAGCTGGAGTCTTCACATGCTGCTGGTAGGAATGCTATAAATGGTGTAGCCTCTTTGGAAACTGGGCAATTCCTCAAGATGCTGAAAATAGTCATCATAAGACCCGGAATTCTGCTCACAGGCAGATACCTAACAAAAATATATGTCCGCACAACTTGTATTTCAATGTTCACAGCAGCATTATTCATAACAGTCCCCAAATGGAAACAACCTAAATGTCCATCACCTGATAACTAGATAAACAAAATAAGGTGTTTCTACATAATGTTATTCAGGTGGAATTTGCTACAACACGGATGAACCTTGAAAACATTATGCTAAGTAAGCAAGCCAGACACAAAATGCCACATATCGTATAATTCAATTTGTATGAAATGTCCAGAATAGGCAAATCCATAGAGATAGAAAATAGATTAGTGGCTGCCAGGAACAAGGATGGGAGGGGAGTTAGAAAAGAAAATGTCTGATAATGGGTGCAGGATTTCCTTTTGGAGTGTTGAAAGTGTTAAACTGTAACCCTCAGAGGGTGCCATTCTCCCGCTTCTGAACTCTATGCGTTTCTATAACCCAAGCAAAGGGCAGCTTGCACATACCAGCTGTAGATTTTCAATTCCTGACTAAGAAAAAAAGCTAACATTGTTCCCCAAACAGGAAGAGATTCAGGGTAAATGAGAAGGCTCTGAAATTGTAGCAATGTTGTTAGTTTTGTTAGTCAACCACCAAACAGAGGCTTGCCACATGCCTGCAAAGTGTCTTGGTCTTCTGCAAGAGATGGTTCAAAGTTCATGGGACTCTGGTTTCCTGAGCTTTAAGTGCACTCAGTTTCTAAATGACTACTTTGCAATAAGATTCAGCTGCTCAGGCTGAGATTCCAAGAGGATGAAACTACTTTCTAGATGTTGCTAGAGCCGGTGAACCCAGATCTCTGGAGCCAGCCTTATAGATGCTCTCTGCAGAATTATGTCTTCTCCTCCCAAAACACACACACAGTCATCAAGGCCGGGCAAAGGACCTCCCTTCTTTCCCCAAGGACCCATTTCCAAGATTAGCTGCAGGCACAGGAAGTAAAGTGTGTTATTTCCCCTTAATTAACTTTTTGGATATGATTATAAAAGTAGTACACTGTCATTATAGTAAATTATAAAATGGTCGTATCCAACTTTGAGCATTTGCCATACCAGGCACTGTGCTGAGAAATTCACTCCAATTGCTTCATTTCTTCTCCAACAACCCAATGAGGCACATAGTATTGCTACCAGTTTGCACATGAAGAACCTTGGGCTCAGAATGGCTAACAACAGTTATTGTTAACCATGGTTATTCAAAGTCACCTAGAGGCAGCACTGGGGAACAAAAGTCTGTTTGGGTTTAACCCCTACACTAGATTATTCTAATACAAGATGGGGTGTGTGAAATTCCTCATAGAACAACAAAAGAGGGACTCCTCTGGTGGTCCAACAGTTGAGATGCCATGCTTCCAAATCCCCGGTAGGGGAACTAGGATCTGCATGCCGAAGCCAAAGTAAATAAATAAAACAGGACAAAAGAAGCGCTTTGGGGATGAGGGCCATGTGAGAGAGGATGCAGCATATCCAGGGAAGAGTTGATACAAAACTATCCTGAATGGCACCCTCCCACTGGAGCCTGCTAATCACCCAGCTAAGACTCGCATAAGCTTCCAGACCTCCCTCTCCCTCACTTCCCTAGATCTACCGTCACCAAGTCCTCTAGGTTATCTGTCCCCTCTGTTGCCTTCCATTCTTCCATTCACTAATTCAGAAATGGATTGAGCCCTAACCATGTGCCAGAACCGAACCAGGCAGTAGGGGAGTGACAGTGAACAATCCAGAAGCAGCTCCTGGCCTCTTGAGTTCTGCTCCCACCTTTGTCCAGGCTCTTGTCCCTCTCTCCAGGACTGTCGAAACAAATCCACCCATGCCCCTTGCTGTGGAAGGGCAGAGTCCTAACCACTGGACCACTAGGGAATTCCCACACAGTAGTTCTAAACATGTCAATCAGAAACTTTTAGAGGTGGCCTATTTTCTCCAGCATGTAGCTTTAGCCTGACATTAAATCATGTAATCTGGATCATATTACCTTAAAAGTGATGCTCCATTTAAACCAAATCACTCACCCTTTCCTTAAGGGTGGCATGAGTTTTCTCATCCCACTTACTGGCATAGAATGCTCACCAAAGCCTACTCTGCACTGGCTTTTACTTCTCAGTCCCCCTTACAGAGCAGCTGAGGACGGAGTGGCAGGCTCTGTCCAACAGAGTCCCCCATTGATGGAACCCCCCACTGCCCCCCGGGCCCCCGCCCCAAGCCTTGGAACCACAGACATCGCATAGGCAATACACTAAGCTGCTGAGACCTTCTGAATCTATTACTGAATGCAGCAAGTTTGTGTGCCAGAAACACAGGAGGCCAAGTAATATCAAAACCAAAATGTTGCAGTTTGGAGCAGAGAAAGGTTTATTGCAGGGCCCTGAAAGCTTTCAGTAAGCCTTTTTCTAGGAAAGGTGATGGACGGGTGTGGTGAGTTGTTGCAAACTTCTTGGGGTCACATCCTTTGTTCTAGAGGTCAGGTCATGGTCTGGTCACAAGGTTCCTGTAAACCTCCACCAAATCCACCAAACAAACGTAGTAAAGCACAGAGTAGTAAAGCACAGACTGGCGTACTGCAGTCCATGGAGTCACAAATAGTCTAACACGACTTAGCGACTGAACAACAAATGTTATTCTCTGTTCTGAAAAGGAAGGGCAAGGTCCCAAGACTCAGCTCTCCCTCTGATGCCCCCGCCCTGGCGAAGGCCGGGTGGGGTGTGTGTCCCTGCTGGTGCCTTCACCCTGCCCAGGAGTGTTCCTCCAGCACCCAGTCTTGGTCCTCCTGCCAGCACCCTCAGGACCAGGTCCCCAGACCCTGCTCAGCCATCATACTGGGTGACCGGAACCCAGCCAGCCCTCAGGCTTGTCATTTAACCTGGAGAGAACCATTTGTACGGGAACAGGAATACCCATTCTAGCAAATACTCATCAGGACAATTCCCAGTTCCTGACAACTGCCCTTGGTTGAGAAGAGCCCCACCCACAGAGGCGGACCTGAAGTAACCATGTGCAAGGTCCTTGCAACTTAACCCTCACCTCCAGCCACTTATTAGGAATGGACAACTGATCTATGCTGTTCCCAGTTTTGAAACTTGAAGGGAGAGACTGAAGCTGGCTGAAGCTGGTACCTGAATGGCAGTGTCCACATACTCCAGTTGCTGAGGCCTCCACAGACTCGGACCTGTGAAGACCACCTCCGCCATTAGAAAGGGGAGAGGTTCCCAGGGCAGCTGGGCCGGGGGCTCTGGAGCCACCGAGGACGCAGCCCTCAGCCTGTCCTGGGACCCCCAGCTCACCCACTGGCCCCCAGGCTAGAGGACCTGGAGGGTCCTGGGGAGAAGGCTGCCATCCACCTCGCACAGCATCCTCCGCCATGACGACCACTGTGAGGGCGACCGTTGGGAAGCGAGCAGGACCTCTAACGGACACGCTCTGGGCCTCACGCTCAGGATCTCGCGAGAATTGTCGCGAGCTAACGGCTGCGCGCCGCCCCACCCATCTTATTAACAGAAGTCTCTGTGCTACCGCGGGGCTAGCCAGTGCAGAGGAAATTCATGTCTTTGCTCCTGCTAGTCCCTCTGCCTAGAGAGACCTTTCCCCTATGGCTCCTCAGGTGAAATTCCTTTGTTTCAACTCCAATATGTCCTCCCCTGGGTGAGGGTGGCGGGGGTCTGTCATCCCCACCTCTGTACTCGCCAGGCTCTATCACCTCTGTTTCAGTCCAGAGAGGCGGCCGTCTCTGCACCGGGACGTCCGGAGACCAGGGGCTGTGTTTGGCTAGTTAATTCTGTCTCCCACAGGGCTTAGTCTTGCGATTTGTACTCAGGAGTAGTCAGTGAGCAGCAGACATGAGTTAAGTCAGAGCGAAAACCATTTTCCCCCAGCCTCATTGTAACAACTGGAGGATGGAAATGGAAACTTGACCCTTCCCAACCTGGAGGCCACAGGGATTAGAGAGGATTTCCGGTGAACAGGCGGCTAGGCGGTGTGTGTTGTGTGTGTGTGTGTCGGGGGGGGGGGGGGTGGGCAGGGTGAGCGCCGGCAGTACCTCAACATTGCCATCCCTCTTTCACAACTGAAGGAACCCCTCAGCCTGTGCAGGATCTGGGGAAGCTACTACTCAAGAACTTCTGCAGCTTGCAACAGTTTACCTCCTGGGTACCATGGCGATGGGAAATTGGTCGTCATGGCAACCTCATTATTGACAAGAAGCTGCAACCGCGGGCAGATAGTGAATGAGGACAGGAAACGCATTAAGCACGGGAGCATCAAAGTCAAGAGGCACAAGCAGTCCTGGCCAAAGTCCCTGCTAAAGTGACTGAGATTTTGCAGAACTAGTCACCCAAAGGGCATCCAGTGACCCTCTCCTGGCATCCAGCGCCCATCGAGGGCCCTATTTATGACGGAACAGAGGCGCCACATCCTCTAATTCTCCCACTGCTGCTGCTGCTAAGTCGCTTCAGTCGTGTCCGACTCTGTGCGATCCCATAGACGGCAGCCCACCAGGCTCCCCGGTCCCTGGGATTCTCCAGGCAAGAACACTGGAGTGGGTTGCCATTTCCTTCTCCAATGCATGAAAGTGAAAGTGAAGTCGCTCAGTCGTATCCAACTCTTAGCGACCCCATGGACTGCAGCCTACCAGGCAAGAGTACTGGAGTGGGGTGCCATCGCCTTCTCCGAATTCTCCCACTCGTTCAGTGAAATCCTAACGCGCTTCCCTGACCCAGCAGACTTTTCAAGAATCCGAAATTTGGGCATACAAGCTTAGAGCTAGTGGCTGTGACGGCGGTCTCCTCCCTTCTCCCGGCCTGACTTTCTAGCGCCCCATCCAGTGATTTCTCACCCAATTATGTCGCCCCATGCCTAGACAACGATATCAGTTGCGAATTTTTATGAATGAAAGTGTGTGTGCGCGCGTGGATGTGCAGCTTGATAGGCTGGAGGACACGTCCAGAGAGACTGAACTGTCCCGGAGAGACCCTGAACCCAGGTCTGGAGCTACTGTCCCAGGGTAGGAGGAGGAGCTCCCACTCCCACTATCACGCTGTCGGGTTTCCAGATGAGTTGTGCAGGTGGAACCCCTAGCAGGGAGCCCTGAGCGAGTGAATTGCCTGTCCCGGGCACGGGGTCCACCGCCGCGGAGATCACAGACCCGGGCTCGGGGTTTTCTTTGCTGCTGCTCCTGTCATCCTCGGCCACATCCCGCGTCTAACTAGGGATACCCACTTCAGAATGACAACGTTTAAAGTCTCAGCAACAGCATAAAATAAGGCAGCTGTGAATTGGAGGATTCCACGGAGAGGAGAATAAATCGGCCCTTCCTCCAGTCATCCAGCCCTTGCCCGGGAAGGCTGGAGCGCAAGGGGTTGCTGGCCGCGCCCCTCAAGGATTGGGAGTGGGGGCGGCTGCTGAGCTGGGGAGAAAAGCCTGAGGATGAGGACAGAGAGCCCGTGTGATTATCCGCTTAGGGGATTGCTAAGAATCAGAGGGCCCCCCACCCCGCCCCTTCTTGCTCCTAAACGCTAAGCCCCTAAGGCAGGAGCAGCCAAGATCTCGGATTATGATTTTATCATTAAAAAAACAAAAGTGACTGTTCACTCCCCCAGAGAATTTTAATTCTTTGCCTCTTCCTCAGCCCACCTGTCTCCGGATCCTCAAGGCTGAGTAGGATCCAGTGGAGGCAGTCCCCCGACCCCCGTCCGCATTCTCCTTGGCTCCTGCTCCCTCCAAGTCGTGGTCACTACTTCCTCAGGAGCCGCGCACACTCGGGGAGACTGCGCGGGACCCCAATCTGGACCCCGGGGAAAGAGGCGGCCACGAGCCTCTTCTAGGACGGGCGGCCGTGAAGGCGGGGGCGTCCGGGTACCCGGGATCTTGGGGAGGTGTCTTGGGGGTGGTGCCAGGTGCATCCTTTTGCTGAAGGAGCCCAGCTTCTTCTGCCTCCAGCCTCGACGGCTCAGCCTGACTTGGCCCAGCGCGGCGGCTGCGGGACGTGAGTAGAAGGGGGTGCGATAGATTTAGAAAGCAGGGACGGCCTCTAGTCCTTTGATTGCTGCTGAAGGGATGTGTGTGCCGGGGTGGGAGCAGAGCTGGCCCTTGCTTCTGCCCCTTTCTCCCCTGTTTCAGCACCGGGGGCTTCGGACAGCGCCGCGCCCACCAGAGGGCCCCGCGACCCTAGTTCCTTGAGCGCATATCTTTAATCCACTTTCATACTGGAGTCTGCGTCCCCCGCGCACCTCCCAGCGCCCCAAGAACCATCAGCTCAAGAGCCCCTAAATTCCTTACCCCACCAAAGTTTGAGCTCTCCGCAGCGCGCCTGTGCCTGGCGGAGCGTCTCCTCTTCGCTCTGGACAGCAGCGCCCGCCTTGCTCGCTCCCACACGCTCCAGCCCCAGGACCCTCCTCTGCTGGCAGCGGAAGGAGCCGGTTGCCTCTCTCTCTCTCTGCGAAAGTCAGGTGAGGCTCTGGAGCCTCAAAGGCGGTCCCGGAAGAGGCCGAAGCCGCTCGAAGCCGTACCCTCTGAGGCAAGAGGGGCGAGCCAGGAAGAAGCAAGCAGCAAAGTCCGTCTGTCAAATCTGGACTCGCTCCTAACCGCGAACAGCCTCCTTGGACTCCTTCCTGGGATTTTGTTTTAAAACTGGTAGTGTAATTCACACCGCATGAGGACACAGCAGAGATCTGGGAGTTTGAAGTTTAAAGGTGGGAATATATATCCCCTTAAACTCATTTACAATCTTAGGCGGGAGAGTTTGAGAAACAAATGTCTCTTGGGGATATGGTGTATTCTCCTTGCAGAGTTTTGGTTTCCTTCTGTCACACCAGACAACACAGATTCCCTGAACCAAAACTTTAAACCTACCAATCCAGCTGGTATTCATTGCCCACTATGGAGGCCAAAGGTGCTTAAACTCTTTTTGAAGAAAAAAACCTTTTAGCAAACTCACTTTTGCCACAGAAGGTATATATCTGACACACACATATCAAGGATGAAGACCTAATCTCACCTCCTGTTCACTCTCCGGTTCTGGATGAACAGGTCCCAGGAGGAGTCCAGCTTTCTTGTCTGGGACAAGAAGCCTCTGGGTTCCAGGTTCCCATAAATTAACACCCTTACAGGAAGAAACTCTGAAGGAGCAGATCCCCCTCAGGACCCTGAAAACCAGAGGCTTCTCTGAGGACTTGAAGTACATGGCATTTCCTGAACATACCTATCAAACTGTCTATTCATGGAGGAAACTGTCTTCAGAGGGCAAGCTTTCAAGTTCATGCAGATTTGAAGGGAGAGATGAAGTGTATCCCATTCACTGGAGAAATAACGAATTAGACATATGTACACACATTTATCTACAGAAAGGACACAAAGCCTAGGAAAAAAAACTTCCTTGAAAAGTCAGGCTAAATTGTTCAGATTCAAAGGATTCTGGTTATAGGAAAACAAATGAATGGAAATGGTGAATCAATAAAGTTGAAGCCACAGAAGACGGAGAAGAAGAGAGTTTTTGTTTGGTCATTTGGGCTCTTGGAAGAAACCTGAATTTACCACAAGAGAAAAAAACAATTCATGAGACCATGGTCTCCTTAGCCCACAGAGTCTCCAACATACATCATTTACCCTGGGCAATTTTTTTTAAATAGTCCTTATTATTGAGAAATGCTGCATTTCTTCTAATCCCTGTGATTTATACAAGTAAGAGCTGTTTCCTGTTGGCTTGTCCTCAGGGAAGACAGGAAGCAGGTGGTTATCCTCTGTGGCCCAGAAATATTTTAGAGCTTTTAAAGAATCTTGAATGCTGATTTTGGAGAAAGTAGTAGTAGTAGCTATCAAATAGGAGACAATTTTTGAGGCATAATATTAAAAATTCATTTGAACTTTGTTTTTGAAATGTAGACCATTTCTAAGATCTGAAGGGGAAAACAAGATCTTACAAAATTGATCATAAGCTGGAGAAGTGCACTGAATCTGATGAAATAAAGTAGACCATCTACTATAGGACTGAGCACATAATTGGGCTATAGGGCATTATGTGGGTGTCGATAATTATTACTGAAGAACCTTTGGCACCTGAAAGATGGAAACAGATGAACTGAGACTGGGAATGAGCAGAAGGAGCCCACAGAAGATGTCTCTGTGAATTTGCCTGGAAAGACTTCTAGGAGCAAGATCTTTGACTGCCAGTTTAGAGGGTCCAGATTTGGCCAAAGACACACTGAGTGCGGTGGCATCTGGGGATCTGTCCTATTGCTGAAGCTTCATCTGAGGTACAAGATGGTGTGTACGGATGGCATCTTTGTCAAGAGGCAGGACACAGTCAGCACCAGGCAATTCCCGATGAGCCAGCGGGATGTCCTCACAGGTCCATGGGATCCAGAGACTCAGCATAGGGATTGTCAGAAACCCAAAGCCTTGTGCCAGAAGTGGAAGACCACAGTGTGAAGGACATGATGGAGGACACTACTTCCTTATTCTGATGGGGCAGGTGAGATTGGGAGGAGGGAAGACTGGGTGGATCCTGTGTTGTTTCAGTCTCAGTCAGGGCTCACTAAAGCAATGAGAAGGGGTCTGTGGGGGAAAGGGTCACACTCGGCCATCCAGAGCTGAGGAAGGCTGGCCCCAGGGAAGCTAGGAGACCAGTTCTGTTCACCTGTGATTTCAGTGCCAGAGAAATGAAAGGATAAATACTAGCCATGCCCAGAAGGGTTGAGTTAGAACAGGAGCCTGGATAAGTGTGGCTTAGGGGACTCCCTGGTGATATGGAAAAACCCAGATGCTGGGAAAGATTGAGGGCAGGAAGAGAAGGGGGTGACAGAGGATGAGATGGTTGGATGGTATCACTGACTCAATGGACATGAGTTTAAGCAAACTCCAGGAGATAGTGAAGGACAGGGAGGCCTGGTGTGCTGCAGTCCAAGGGGTAGCAAAGAGCCTCAGACACAATTAAGCAACTGAAAACAGTGATATTTAGTTTTATTTTAAAATTTAGAAATGGTGTGATTACAGTCTATATAGTCTTCTGGGATTTTTTTTCCCAACCAATAATTAAGATTCAGTGACGCTGTTGCTTGTAGCCATAGGTCTTTTAGTTTTACTCTGTATATATACAATTTGTTATTTATTCTGTGTGCGTATGATGTACTTTCATTTTAAAAAACTAGGAAGCGGAGCAATATTTTTGCTATCCTAATTACGTAAAATCTGCCCAGTCCAAACACTTCAGACATCCTGCTACTAAGTCACTTCAGTTGTGTCCGACTCTGTGTGACCCCATAGACGGCAGCTCACCAGGCTCCCCCATCCCTGGAATTCTCCAGGCAAGAACACTGGAGTGGGTTGCCATTTCCTTCTCCAATGCATGAAAGTGAAAAGTGAAAGGGAAGTCGCTCAGTCGTGTCCGACTCTTTGCGACCCCATGGACTGCAGCCTACCAGGCTCCTCCGTCCATGGGATTTTCCAGGCAGGAGTACTGGAGTGGGGTGCCATTGCCTTCTCTGCAGACATCCTGGGAACCTGATAATTACAGGCTGGTGTTGAAAGGCACATAATTTGTGCCCAAAGGTGGGCAACAAGGCAGCTGCTTCTGCCGGGGGCCATATGGTGTCCCTTATGTTAAAGAACACACAGTCTGATAAGCAGATAAGCCACACTAGCAGATGAGAAGTAGAAACGCACACAGATAAGTCCACTTATCAGTAAGGGGAAGGTGTCGGCCAGCCCTGGCAGATGGCCTAGATCCTTGGTGAATGATAAAGGCAATTTGTAGGCTTGGCTTTTGGGAAATAAAATACTTATGCAGAGGCAGACAGGGTTCACAGGAGAGACAATCATGCATCAGTTTCCCCAGCAAAAATGCTCCTAGTCAATGTAAAATCATCTGGGGGAAAAATGCCTGAGGTAGGGAGAGGCAATTGTGTTTAGTTTTTAAGGCCCGCTTTGCCTGCTTCCTTCTCAGACCATGAAGAAAACCTCTGTTTCCCTCACCTACCTGGCAGTTGGAAGAACAGAAGGAAAATAAATTAATGAAATATGGAGTTATGAATTCTATCCAAATGTCATTAAGAGCCCAAGGAGGTCCATGGTACTGTGGATCTAAGCTACTTTGTCCTGGGAGCCACCCCCTTCAGGTCAGCCTTGCAGGCAGTGGAAAGGTAGGAGCTGCTGAAAAGGCCTATGTGGGTGGGAGCCTTCTCACTCTGTACAAATCTCCTGTGTCTGACCACCAGTGCCTGCAATTCCACTCTCAGAATTTCATCCTTTTATTTTCAAACTTTGGTTCTTTTTAAAATGCCAGTAACTCCAGGTGCTAGAATGTGGTGGATAAAGAATCAAATAAAAAGTTCTGATAAGATTGAGGAGAGCATTTGATGATGCTGGAAACCAGTGAGGGTGGCATGGTGTGGATATCACGGCGTGGGGGAGGGGGTGCTATCAGAGGGGGCCAGGGCCGGATGACAGACACTCAATACTGAGGGCAAACTTGGCCCCCATTACAGCCACGCCTGGTCCTGGCCTCGGAAAATCACTTGAGTGTTCCTCTAAGACTAAAACCTTCCTTTTCCACCCAAATGGAAGGACAATTACCTTTGCAATTGTAAAAGCTGACAAATGTGTACGGAATGCAAGGCTGCTTGAGTGGATTGCAGCATGAATGCCATCACAGACGCTCATTAATAGATGTGAGTCACCCTGGGGCTCAGTACTGCTCAGGACCACATTCTCATCAGGGCCTGGGGGAAACACATGTAAGTGTCCTGTACATTTCAGTATAGATGGAGTGTGTGGCTAACATGCTTTCAGGAAATATGGCAAATAAGGGGTTTAAATCCAGATCCAAAAAATGCTTGAGAGCTTTCAGTGATGGGCTGAAAATACAGACCAAGAAAAAAAAAAGTAACAGGAACAAGGATAATGTTCTGCATCAGGGTCTAAAAAATCAGCTGTCCCAGTACAGAAGAGGAGACATGGCTTAGCAGACCTCATTTAATATGATGCGAAGCCTCAAGATGATGTATTTCTACAGAATTAGCAAAAGTTAAGGAGAATGCTGACTTAATAGAGAAGTTCAGTTCAGTTCAGTTGCTCAGTTGTGTCCGATTCTTTGCGACCCCATGAATTGCAGCACGCCAGGACAGCCTCCCTGTCCATGACCAACTCCCAGAACCCACCCAAACTCATGTGCATTGAGTCGGTGATGCCATCCAGCCATCTCATCCTCTGCCGTCCCCTTCTTCTCCTACCACCAATCCCTCCCAGCATCAGAGTCTTTTCCAATGGGTCAACTCTTCTCATGAGGTGGCCAAAGTATTGGAGTTTCAGCTTCAGCATCAGTCCTTCCAATGAACACCCAGGACTGATCTTTAGGATGGACTTGTTGGATCTCCTTGCAGGCCAAGGAACTCTCAAGAGTCTTCTCCAACACCACAGTTCAAAAACATCAATTCTTCAGCCCTCAGCTTTCTTCACAGTCCAACTCTCATATCCATACATGACCACTGGAAAAACCATAGCCTTGACTAGACAGATCTTTGTTGGCAAAGTAATCTCTCTGCTTTCTAATATGCTATCTAGGTTGGTCATGATTTTCCTTCCAATGAGTAAGCATCTTTTAATTTCATGGCTGCAATCACTAGTGATTTTGGAGCCCCCCAAAATAAAGTCTGACACTGTTTTCACTGTTTTCCCATCTATTTGCCATGAAGTGATGGGACCAGATGCCATGATCTTAGTTTTCTGAATGTTGAGCTTTAAGCCAACTTTTTCACTCTCCTCTTTCACTTTCATCAAGAGGCTTTTTAGTTCCTCTTCACTTTCTGCCATAAGGGTGGTGTCATCTGCATATCTGAGGTTATTGATATTTCTCCCGGCAATCTTGATTCCAGCTTGTGTTTCTTCCAGTCCAGCGTTTCTCATGATGTACTCTGCATATAAGTTAAATAAACAGGGTGACAATATACAGCCTTGATGTACTCCTTTTCCTATTTGGAACCAGTCTGTTGTTCCATGTCCGGTTCTAACTGTTGCTTCCTGACCTGCATACAGGTTTCTCAGGAGGCAAGTCAGGTGGTCTGGTATTCCCATCTCTTTCAGAATTTTCCACAGTTTATTGTGATCCACACAGTCAAAGGCTTTGGCATAGTCAATAAAACAGAAATAGATGTTTTTCTGGAACTCTCTTGCTTTTTCAATGATCCAGTGGATATTGGCAATTGGATCTCTGGTTCCTCTGCCTTTTCTAAAACCAGCTTGAACATCAGGAAGTTCACGGTTCACGTATTGCTGAAGCCTGGCTTGGAGAATTTTGAGCATTACTTTACTAGCCTGTGAAATGAGTGCAATTGTGCAGTAGTTTGAGCATTCTAGAAAAGAGGTGAGGCTTGCTTAGAGCTTCTCATGTAAACCTACCTGGATTATTTTCATTTTGGTTACCACATTTTTAAAAGGTGTTCCACAACAGAACTTCCCTGGTGGCACAGTGATGAAGAATCCACCTGCCAATGCAGGGAACATAGGTTCTATCCCTGGTCTGGGAGGATCCCACGTGCCCTGCAGATCAACTGCGCCCGTGCACCACAACTACTGAGCCTGTGCTCTGGACCACAGGAACTGCAGCTATTGCGTCTACGTGGCAACTACTGAAGCCCGAGCCCGTGCTCTGCAACAAGAGCAGCCAGTGCAGGGAGAAGCCTGTGCATCATGACGAAGAGTGGCCCTGGCTCCCCACAACTAGAGAAAGCCTGGGCAAAAGCAGTGGCATGGCCAAAAAGATAAGTACTGCCCAGTCATATTATAATAAACTTTAAAAATCTATTCAATAAATCAATTCTACATTTTGTTATGTTCTAGTTTTTCTTCACATACACATGTTCTCTTTTACAGTCATAATAACGTGTAAATACAAATTTCGTTACTCTACTTTTAATTGTCTTGAGGAATAGCCTAGCTTGCTATTTGGATTCTAATGCTTTTCTGGTCACAGCCAAAACATTTATCACTGGCCATGATCATGGCCAAATGAATTACATAATCAATAGAATGATTTACACACTTACTGATCTTTTCATGTACATTTAAATTATTTCCCATTTTTCAGTCTTTTAAATGATGGCCATAAGCACATGCATAGAATCTTTGCCTATTTTTGGTAATTATTTCCTTATGTTCCCAGAAGCAGGATTACTCCAAAGATGTAAACATCTGAATCCAAGAGAAGTTTTAGCAATTTCTATTGCTAAAAATCATTTTCCAGTTCCACCATTTTTTCACCTGTATTCTATTTTTCAAATTTCATGCATAAACTCTACCCTATTATAGTTTTAATTTGCATCACAGTAAGATGTAGTAAAGTTGAACATTTTCTCATGTCTGCTTATTACTTGTGTTTCCTCTTGGTGAATTATTGATTCGTGTTCTTGGCCCATTTACATTAAAGTTGATGCTTTTCCTTTCAATTTTTATGAGCTTTTTGTGCAATACTGAGAGAAACTTCTCTCTGATTTATTTGATGAAAATATTTCTCACAGTTGGCTTGCCTTTGAGTTATAATGTTTATTTTATAGACTTACAAAACATTTCCCACTGAGATTCATTCAATTCACTGAAATCCTAGAATGCATACTTCCACTACATATATGTTGCCTACTCCTTTTTTGATGGTTTTACATGTTTTTATACTTAATATTAACTTTTTAATACCACTGGACTTGTTCTGACATATAGTCAAGAATTTTACTTAAAATCTTTGAAACTTTTTAATTAATGTGGAAGTCAAGTTCTTCATCTATTAAAAAAATTTTAAAGCCACCTACTTGTCTTATTCCAAGATCCTCTAATAGACTATTGAGTGGACAAATACATGATTGTCCAGGATACCCCCACCATTGTTCAGGATTCTTCAACCATGCTATGTCAGTTACCAGCTCATTAGCTCTCAGCTCCCCAGTATTACCTGCTTCTCAGTGCAATATTAGGCATCTGTTTTGTGCAGAACGCAAGATGTAAAGCTGACTCCGTACAGGAAGCAGGAAGGGACTCTTCTGCCTCTTCTGGCAGCTGCACCGCTGGTCAGCAGAGAGGGAGTGAGCAGGACCAGCGGTCTCTGCCCCATCCCCACCCCACCGCACTTCTGCCTAAACCACACGGCTCCTTGATGATGTCTCAGCCCCAGTCCTACCTGGTGGTCGCCTGCCGGCAGCTCTCTCAGCGTGGACACCTGGTGCCACAGCCCATCCTGCCTGGATGGCTGCTCCAACTCCATCTGCTTCCCTATGCCCTCACCCCCCAGATTTGTCTCCTGGGACTTTTGGTGCTACAACCCTCTGACACAAGCATCAGAGCTCTAGGTCTCCTCCTCACACCAGTGCCCTCAATTTCTTTGCACACCTGTGTGGCTTACCCCATCTGCATTCTGCAAGTTGCTTCCTGCTGGCCCAACAAGTGCAGATCAGCTCAGGCCTATGCAAACCAGGGACCTTCTCTGCCACCCACTGGCCTGCAGTTACGCCAGATCCAACAAGGTCTAGCCTTTGGGAGGAGGGGTTCCATTCCAAGTTTGTCTCCCCTTGGTTACTCCCCTTCAGCCCTGGGGTGTCATGTAGATTCTCTCACATCTCGTGGTTACCCTTTTATCATAGTTTAATGATCTTTATAGTAATCTCCTCCTGTTTAAAATTATTGTGTGGTTTCTGCCTCTTGATTAGATCCAAACTGATATAGGGATATCTTTTATATTTTTATCTAGAGAAGAGGATCAGAAAATTTTTCTTAAATACTAACTGGATAGTAAGTATTCTAGGCTTTCAGGCCAGATGGTCTCTGTCACAAAATCCAACACTCATTCATGTTAAAAAACAAAATAAAACCCCAAACTCTCAGAAAATTAAGAATAAGAGGAAACTTCCTCAAGTTGATAAAAGTCATCTTAGAAAAGCTTACAGTTAGAAGTTAGAAAAGCTTACAGTTAAAATCACACTTAAATTTGAAGAGATCAGGAACAAAGCAAGGGTATTCGCTTTCAGTCCTTCTGTTAGTGTCTGTACTGAGAGTCCTAGCCAGGGCAATACTGAAAAACAGAATGAGCAATTGGCATGAAGATGAGGAGAATGTAACTGCCATTACTCAAAGACAGCATGAATGTATGCAGAAAATCCAATTTACAAAAATATTATAACTAATAAGTAAATTTAATAAGATTGCAGGACACAAAGTTAATATACAAAACTCAATTGTATTTCTATATAATCTAGCAAAAAACAATAGAAAATGAAATTTAGAAAGTATTATTTACAATTGCATCATAGACATAATTCTTTATTCTATGTGTAAAACTTGTAAACCATTGCTAAGAAAAATTACTAAATAAATGTAAATATATACCACGTCATGGCATATGTTTATGAAATCTCAATAATTTAAAGATTTCCCCTCATATTAATCTATAGATTTCATGCAGTCTCAATCAAAGCCCATATGTGTGTGTGTGTGTGTGTGTGTATGTGTGTGTGTGTGTGTGTGTGTGTGTGTGTGTATACAACTGATTTTTTGATAAGTGTCAAGGCAATTCAGTGTGGAAAAGAAATTCATTTTTAAGAAATGTAGTGAAAAAATCAGGATGTGTATGAATAAAACAAATCTCAATTCCTATTTCACTCTACACAGGAAACTTAATTTGAGATGGATCATAGACAGACCTACATATGAAAGCTGCAATCAAATGCACAGAAACAAAAAAACAGAATATTTTCATGATTGTGTAGTAGGCAAAATTTTTTTAGACAAGACCAAAAGTTACTAACCATAAAAAACACAATAAATTATACTTCACCAAAAAGTTTCTTCTAATCAAGAGATACCATCAAGAAAATGAAGAGGATAGTCTACAAAATTAATTGTACACGCTCTTCAATAACATATAGACTGACAGACGGGCAGACAGACAAGCAGACTGAGGGACTGTTTCGGATTAAAGAAATCTAACAATAAATGACAACTAAAGGCAACGTGATTTTGGTTTGGATCCTTGACTCCAGCAATTTTTCTGTCAAGGGTGTCATGAAACAACCAATGAATTCTGAACAAGACTGTAGTTTAATAATAATTGTGTTAATAATAGTTGTGTGTCACTGTTAATTTACTGATTTTGATAATTGTACTGTGATTAAGTAAGAGGATGTTCTTGTATTTAGAAAACACTGAAGTATGAAATAAAGAAGTAACATCTCTGTTAGTGTCAAATGGTTCAGAAAAAAGAATTAGTATGTGTGTGTGTGTAAGACAGAAAAAGTTGACATGCTGATTGGTAAAATAACATTTTTTTTTTTTTGGTAAAATAACATTTATGGGTCCCAGGTGAAGGGTATATGGAAATTTTTTGGACTATTTTTGCAACTTTTCTGTAAGTCTTATTTCATAATAAATATTTAAAAAGGAAATGTATAGACATAAAATACTCACAATACATATATCTGACAAAGGAATTATTTCCAAAATATATAAAATTTATATAAATCAATAATAAAAAGACAACCCAATTAAAAAATGGGAAAAGTATTTGAACAGACATTTCACCAAAGAATATATAGGGATGACAAATATACAAATGAAATGGACTCTGTCATTAGTAATCAAATTACAAATTGGAAATGTAAATTAAAACCACAGTGAAATACTACTGCACACCCATTAGAATGACTAATGAAAAAGTTAAAGTAAATATGGAGAGAATATAGAGAAGCAAACACACGGTGGGAATGTACAATGATGCATTTGTACTTTGGAGAACAACTTGACACTTTCTTATGACGTTAAAAGTACCCCAACCTCATGATCCCTCATTTCCACTCTTAGATGTCTTTTTCTCAAGAGAGATGAAAACATACATCATCAAAATGGTTTGCACACAAATGTTCATAGCAACTTTGTTTATAATAGCCCCAAATTGGAAATAAATCAAATGTCCATCAATACATGAAGGGATAAACAGATTGTGATTTATTCAAACATGGAACATTACTCAGGTCTAACTTACTTGAGATGATGACGTGGCCCCCACGGAATGGAGGTGTTTGAAAGCTGCTGATGAAGGGAATGTGGTTTGCTTTGTCCCTCTTAGAGCTATGACACAGTGCAGCAAGAAGTCACAGGCACCTGGAATTTCAACCCCTTGAGTGGAGGCTGAGCTCATGAAGTAAAGGTTTCCAGGGGAAGTGATTCAGAACCTCTGGGATGACTTCACGCAGTTTATTATTCACAAGATCAGAGTGACATTTAAATCATGCAGATGTACCCTGCTTATCTGTGAGTGGACACAGCACACACTGGCAGTGCCACAGAGCAATAAATAACACATTTTAGAGGAAACAAGGGTATTTTACATTTCCGTTTGACTCTGTGAAATGCGGCTTTTGAATTTGCCTTCTCTATTGAATTCCAATTTCTCACCAAGTAGCTGTATAAAGGAATTTATCTTTTTTCTTCTGCCTCTCCCCCACCTCCTTCCTTTCGTTATTTTTCAGTCTTTCTCCTTCCTCTCCCTCTTCTTCACTTCTCTTCTCTGTTCCACCTCCTCCCTACTCTGGCTTGTACCTACTGCTTGGGGTGAGGGTACAACCACCATTTTCTCCTGCCCGGTGTGAGTTCACATCCTCTGTGTGTTGCATGGGTCCCATGGTTACCACGAATGCTTGTTTTGGTTGTGGAAGGAGAATGAGGAGGGAGATTGTAGGAAGCAGATCTGGGAGGTTCTTGAGGGAATTTTGGATGAAGGAGTCTCCTCCCACGCACCTGACCCCATTCCTCAAACCTGCCCATTGTACAGATAAGAAAACTGAGGCCCATAGTGGGGAGTAACAAGCTCAAGTTTTTTGTTGTTGTTGTTGTTTTTTTAATCAAGGAGTGTTACTGGCACACTTAGCTTTTCTCTCTCGCTCTCTCTTTTTTTTTTTTCCTGTGGCTATACTGTGTGGTATGCGGGATCTTGTTGCCCCCAGAGGGATTGAACCCATGCTCCCTGCAGCAGAAGCATAGAACCCTAATCACCAGACCACCAGGGTATGCCCTGCTGCTGCTAAGTCACTTCAGTCGTGTCCGACTCTGTGCGACCCCATGGACAGCAGTCCACCAGGCTCCCCCATCCCTGGGATTCTCCAGACAAGAGCACTGGAGTGGGTTGCTATTTCCTTCTCCAATGCATGAAAGTGAAAAGTGAAAGTGAAGTCGCTCAGTCATGTCTGACTCTTAGCGACCTCATGGACTGCAGCCTACCAGGCTCCTCTGTCCATGGGATTTTCCAGGCAAGAGTACTGGAGTGGGGTGCCATATGCCCTAGCTCTAATTTAAATGTAGTTCTGCTACTCACCAAGGACCGCCTTCTGTGATCAGGTTCTGGCTCTCTTTCTAGCCAGATGATCTGCCCCAAAGTTCCCCTGTTATGCCTTCAGCCTATTAAGAAGCAAGCTCAGGATTTTGCAGATCAAACAAAACTGAGGGTTTTGTGCTTTTGGAGAGATAAAGCTTGACCTTTCCTTAGAAGTTACTTCATAACCATCCCATGCAGTGCTTGTGTTGTGGAGAGAGATGCTGAGAAAATATGCGCCCTGTTGGTAATCATGGTTACTACCTTCAGGGCACTTACTCTGAACAAAATACTGCAAAGCACTCAATTCATTTACTTTTCTAATTATGAAAGGGGAAACTGAGGCACAGAAGTGGCCACCACCATAGAGCTAGGCTGGCACCAGTGGTGGTTTCTTAAGCACACACTTAAGCTGGGTCTCTGCACACCAGAAAGCTGGGCCCCCAGATCCTTCTGGGGACTCAAGATCCTCCCACCAGACACCTGGCAGAGGGGTGTGAAACCTCAGGCCACCAGGGTTGTTGTTCTCTCTGTGACATCGTCAGGATTCACCCCTCTCCCCTGCAGAATCACTAGGAAGGTTACGGGGCGGGGGGGGGGGGGTGGGTGGGGGCGGGGAAGGGTTGTTCAGTCAACAGAAATTGATGAGGTCAGACGAGGAATTCAGGCGGGGCGTTATTGAGACTCATGCTGCACAGGAAGAGAAAACTAGAAGCAGGCGCCCTTGCTGGCTCCTCCCTTAAGAGGGGTGAGGGCGGGAGGGATCTGTGGGTGGGGCTGGAGGGTAGGCTTAGCTGGTCGGCCTGCCCCCTGGGTAGCGCTGTGTGCAGGCAGCATTAGCAGGACCCTCCTCAGGGAAGCGGCAGTTGGGCTTTGGCCTTTTTGTATCTTATTGTTCGTGATTTGTCCCAACTGCGCATGCCTGCAGTTATTTTCAGTCCCTTATAGTTAGTGGGAGGAGGAGAAGACTGTTGCTGGAGGAGACGTTCGTCCAGGTGCAAGCACTGCAGCAAAGGGTCCCAGGTCCCACCCTGTCTTGGGAGAAGCAATCTGAGGCCACTTATCCTGAATGGCTAGCTCTCAGATGGGTTGGCTACTGAGGAATCGGTGAATGTTGCACCCCCCCTCCGTGGTATCTCATTGGTTGCCCCCCAAACAGCAATCAGCTGTGAGTTGAGGAAATCGTCCTTTTTGGTTTAGCTATGCCTAGTGATGAGAACTCCAGCGTTCTTGCCTGGAGAATCCCAGGGACGGGGGAGCCTGGTGGGCTGACGTCTATGGGGTCGCACAGAGTCAGACATGACTGAAGCGACTGAGCAGCAGCAGCAGTGATGAGAAAGTTGGCAAAAAGTGTTCCTGGACCAGACCCATTTTATTCCTGATTGTAGCATCTGGCTCATCTGTAATTGTTATACTAGCCGGAGGATATTGGACATACAATGCAAAATACCACCATGTAGGGATCAAACAGCTGGTTTAAGGGGTCAGATGTGGCCAGGCCATGCTCCATGTGCGTCTTTATGGGAGGCCAAATCAGAAAGGACAGGGTGGGCCTTCCTGAAGACTCTGGGTAACATAGAGATCCCTTCCAATCCGCATGCCCTGGGGGTTGCTGGGGAAGCAGCAGCCCGTCAGTGCTGGCCACCGCTGAGGCCCAGTGTTAGTTATTTCTCTACAGCATACATGCCCCCGTTGAGGGAATTTTGAAGCCCAGGAGTGAGGCTACCTAAAGGTCCATCCATTTCACAAATATACACTGAGCACCCACTGTGTGCTTGGCGCACCTTGTCACACTGAAAAAGACCTCCTACTCTTGTGAATTAGCTGGGACAAAGCCTCAGGGTCATGTAAGACACAGCTATTCTCTTCCTGGAACAAAGGTTAACTCTCTTCTGAAGAACTATTTGGGAATAACAGAAAGAGTGCTGTGCAGGCTTCCCTGGTGGCTCAGGTGGTAAAGAATCTGCCTGCAGTGCAGGAGACCTGGGTGCTATCCCTGGCTCGGGAAGACCCCTTGGAGAGGGAATGACTACCCACTCCGGTATTCTTGCCTGGGAAATCCTAGGAGGAGACTGACAGAGGAGATTGGCAGGCTACCAGTCCATGGGGTTGAAGGGAGTCAGTCATGACTAAGAGACTAACACTTTAACTTTCAGGAAGTGTGCTGAAGCTCAGTACAGTCACTGGGGTCTTGGGGAGATTCATAGCACTTTGACTCAAAGGGGTGCTTGGTGAGGGCCTCCATCAGCCACTCAATGCCTGGAAGGAGGGAGCTTATTGAGAGACCACGGCGCATGTCTGGAATGACAGAAGGGGTATCTGGGGATTACAGTGCACACAGGAAGGAAACTCGCAGAGAAGGATGATGGGATGGTAACTTCTCAGTGGAGGATGGCTCTCTGCTGGGGGGTACGCATAGGCTCCTGGGGGTGAGAGCCCTGGGAAAGCCTCCCAGCGCCGGGGAGATTAGGTGAAATGAGGTTGGTGCTGATGCTGAGTGCACGGTTATAATCTGTCCTGCATGGATCTTGGCTGCTTTAAGTGGTGATCTCCTCTTCCTCACAAGGTATGGGGGTAGGGATTCAGGAGGCCCCTGCCGTCTCTCCCTGGGAGTGTTATTGATGCCAGTAGCCATGGTAACAGCTGTAGAACAGCTGAGGTGTAATGATTTCTCACTGTGTGCCTCACCCTGTTCCAAGTCCTCCAGCCATTCATCCCCATGAGAGCCTGTGAGGCAGGCACGATTTTCACTCTAGGTGCCCAGAGGACCTTCTGTAGGGACCACGAGCCTAACAGTCAAGAAGTGAACTGGCTCTGGGTCTCGGAGGCCGAGTTCTCCTTGACCTTGGTTGGAGGGTGTTTGGGGCTCAGACCTGGGAGGGAGAAGTATAACAGTATTTATGTATAACAAGAGTATTTCCTCTTGGATCACCTGCTCAGGTACTGGTTCCCTATGTGTGATTCACTGAGATCCTGCTCAGGAGCTTGTTGAAAATACAGAATGCCAGTTTCCACCCCAAGCCTTCTGCATTCGACTGCCTGGAAGTGGAGCCCAGGATTCTGCATTCTCAACAGGGCAATTTACTGGCATATTAAAATCTCTAGTAGATGCTGAAGAGATCAAGAAGAGATGGAAAGAACACAGAGAACTATACAAAAAAGATCTTAATGAACTGGGTTACTATGATGGTGTGGTCAGAGTTAGACATTCTGGAGTGTGAAGTCAAGTGGGCCTTAGGAAGCGCTGCTGTTAATAAAGCTAGTGGATGTGATGGGATTCCAGTAGAGCTATTCAAAATCCTAGAGGATGATGCCATCAAGGTGTTGCATTCAATATGTCAGCAAATCTGGAAAACCCAGGAGTGGCCACAGGACTGGAAAAGGTCAATCCTCATCCTAATTCCCAAGAAGGGTAGTACTTAAGAATCTTCTAACCTCATCTCCCATTCTAGTAAGGTCATGCTTAAAATCTTTCATGTTAGGCTTCAGCATTATGCAAACCAAGAACTTCCAGATGTCCAAGCTGGGTTCAGAAAAGGAAGAGGATCTAGAGGATCTCTAGATCAAATTGTCAACATTCACTGGATCATGAAGAAAGCAAAAGAATTCCAGAAAAACATCTACCTCTGTTTCATCAACTATGCTAAAGCCTTTGACTGTGTCGATCATAACAAACTGTGGAAAGCTCTTAAAGTGATGGAAATACCAGACCATCTTACCTGTCTCCTGAGAAACCTGTATGCAGGTCAAGAAGCAACAGTTAGAAAAGCCAGTATGGAACAACTGATCGGTTCAAGATTGAGAAAGGAGTATGACAGGGCTGTCTGCTGTCACCCTGTTTGTTTAACCTATACGCTGCTGAGCACATCATGAGAAATGCCAGGCTGGGTGAGTTACAAGCTGAATCAAGATTGCTGGGAGAAATATCAACAACCTTAGCTATGCAGATGTTACCACTCTAATGGCAGAAAGCGAAGAGGAACTGAAGAGCCTCTTGATGAGGATGAAGCCGGCTTAAAACTAAATATTAAAACTAAGATCATGGCATCCGACCCCATTACTGCATGGAAAATAGAAGAGGAAAAGGCGAAAGTAGTGACAGATTTCCTCTTCTTGGGCTCTAAAATCACTGTGGTGACTGCAGCCATGAAATCAGAAGATGATTGCTTCTTGCCAGGAAAGCTATGGCAAACCCAGACAGCGCGTTAAAAAGCAGAGACATTACTCTGCCGACAAAGCACAGATACTACTCTGCCATATAGTCAAGGCTATGGTCTTCCCAATGGTCACGTACAGTTGTAAGAGCTGGACTGTAAACAAGGCAAAGCACCATAGAATTGATGCCTTCAAACTGTGGAGCTGGAGAAGACTCCTGAGAGTCCCTTGGACAGCAAGGAGATCAAACCAGTCGATCTTAAGGGAACTCAACCCTGAATACTCCTTGGTAGGACTGATGCTGAAGCTGAAGCTCCGGTATTATGGTCATCTGATGTGAACAGTTGACTCATCAGAAAAATCCCTGATGCTGGGAAAGACTGAGGGTAGGAGAGGAGGGCATCAGAGGATGTGATGGCTGGATGACATCGCTGATGCAAAGGCCATGAACTTGGGCAAATTTGGGGAGATGGTGAGGCCAGGGGAGGCCTGGCATGCTGCAGTTCGTGAGGGTTGCAAAGCCTCCAAGGACGGGCGACTGAACAACAGCAAAGCAGCAAGCCTCCCCTGTGGGGTGGAATACCTGCCTTGGACAGTCTCTACGTTGTTCTACAGAAAAGGCTGAAGTATTGGGAAGACTTGCATACAGGAATATAATTTTGTATTCTTGGTGGGAGGTGAATCATTTATATTCAAACTTCCTCTGGAAGCAAAGGAACACAAATGAAGATTCCTGATAACTAGAATTGCTAGGTGGTGCGACTTCACTGTCACTTTTCACTTTCATGCATTGGAGAAGGAAATGGCACCCCGCTCCAGTGTTCTTAACTCGAGAATCCCAGGGACGGGGGAGCCTGGTGGGCTGCCGTCTGTGGGGTCGCACAGAGTCGGACACGACTGAAGCGACTTAGCAGCAGCAGCCTTCAAAAAATATCCCAGAGAGAGGGTTGAAACCTCATGACACTTCAGCAGTCAGTGTAAATCCAAACAATGGCAGAGTTTCTCACAAGTGAAAAAGGCCACCTCGAGGAGCCCGAGGCATCCCAGCCTTTGCATTGTAAGCAAAGCTTTTGCTGTAACATTCTCTTGCAGGGTCAGAGAAGGCCTATCTGACTGCAACCTGTGATGCGCTGATGTGTGTGTATTCAGTCATGTCCAACTCTTTTCGACCTCATGGACTGTAGCCTGCCAGGCTCCTCTGTCCATGGAATTCCCCAGGCAAGAATACTGGAGTGGGCTGCCATTTCCTACTCCAGGGGATCTTCATGACCCTGGGATCGAACTCGAGTCTCTTTTGTCTCCTACATTTCAGGCAGATTCTTTACCACTGGGCCACCTAGGAAGCAGACACCAGGTTAAACGCCACCTTGACTGGACACCCAAGGAGATGTTATGGGGAGTGAGCAGAAACCCCGGAGGTACCTAGAATAATTACTCAAAATGAATCCAGGTAATTTATAGAGAAAGTAAATAGATCATTGTCCAGGGAGCAGAGGTGTGAGATGTGCCTTAGAAACAGCTGTTGGTAGAACTTGATGTGTTTCTCAGGGTCTCAGCCACAGCAAAACAGCAAAAGGAGGTGTTTCTCTGCTGGACACAAGGTGTAGGTTAAATATATTAACAAAGAGAGGAGATGTGAAAATGGAGGAGCGGGGAGAGCATTCTTCAAATAATCTCACAGAGCAATCCCAGAACTGAAAGTCCCTGGACTGCCATCCTGCAAATCTGAGCCCTTGGGAAGTAAAGGAAAAAGGCCTCCCAGTAAGACATTGTCCTCTTCTGGAGGCTGGGGGTTGGAAACAGGGCGTAAGCAAGAGTCTGAGGTTGGCCGTCTAGCCCCAGAATATTCCTGGAGCCCTGAATGGCCCAGTGTGGTCCCTCTTTTGGAAGATGGTGAGCCTACCGTCCCAAGAAACCCACACAGGAGAAGCAGCCCTGGAATGTAGCAGGGTATGTGTTATTCCTACGTTAGTTCTGAAGACCACAGTACAGCATCCCTCATCCGTCAGATGGAATCAGTTGTCTCCTCTAGGGTCATCTGAAGGGCTGTCAAGCGACACCCTTCCCCGGCCCTCACCTTCATCTTCTCCAGTCTGGCCAAAGTGACATGCAGAGGGCAGGCTGTCAGCAAGGGCAGGCTGGAACTCTTGGGTGCTGGCTGAAGCTCCTGTCCACAAGAAGAATTTCTTCCTCATCAGAGAAGCTTCAGTTCTACTCTTAAGGCCTTTCAACTGATTGACTCGGACCTACCCAGATTATCTAGCATAATCTCTCTTATGGACAACTGGTTATGGAGTTTAATTATACCTACAAAATACCTTCATTTCAAAACCTGGATATCCATTGGAAGGACTGTTGCTGAAGCTGAAGCTCCAATACTTTGTCCACCTGATGTGAAGAGCTGACTCATTGAAAAAGACCCTGATGTGGAGAAAGACTGAGGGCAGGAGGAGAAGGGGACGGCAGAGGATGAGATGGTTAGAATAGATAGACAGAATCCATCACAGATTCAATGGGCACGAATTTGAGCAAACTCTTGGAGATAGCAGAAGACAGAAGAGCCTGGTGTGCAATCAATATTCCATGAGGCCCCAAAGAGTCGGACTTGACTTAGTGACTGAACACCACCACTACCACCTAGATTAGTGTTTGAATTCCTGGGGACTATAACCTAGCCAAGGTCACACTTAGAAAAAAAGATCACTGGTTTCCCTGAGAGTTTATTCAAACATACTGGAAGTGGGGTTTCTCTCACCTTCACTGTCAAAGGCTAGTTCCACTGAATAAACATACAATTCCTTGTTACAGGTTTTTGTTATTTTCCTTTTTTTATGCACTTTGTTCTTCCAACATCTGGTTTCCATAGCTTTTGTTAAGAAGTCATTAATACTGCGTCATCGTTTCCTGGAATGTAACACATTGTTCTTTGGCTGTTTTCAAAATTTTCTTGTTATCATCATCTTTTTAACAGTTTGATTTCAATGTGCCTAGAGTGGTTTTCTTTGTATTTATTATGCTTAGGATTATTTAGACTTCTAGAATCTACTAATGTTTTCCACCACATTTTGGAAGTTATCAGTCATTGTCTCTAAATATGTTTTTTCTCTTCTCCTGTCTCCTCTTTTAGGTCTTTAATTTCACATATTTTGAAAATGTTTGAAACCACACCACTGGTTTCTGAGGTTCTGTTTACTTTTCTCCAATACCTTTTTGTTTCTGTTCTTTTTGTTGAATTGGGTAATTTTTCTCAATATATTTTCAAGTTCAATGATTCTTCTGCTTTCTCCTTCTGCTGTTCATATTTTTCAGCTATAGGATTCTCCTTTTGTATTTTTAGGACCTCCTTTTATCTATTGAGATTCCCTATTCATTTTTTCCATTGATTTTCCTTTAATTCCCTGTATATATTTATGATTATTGCTTTGAAGTTTGTTAAACACAACATCTAGATTCAAAGTTTCTATTGATTCTTTCAGCCATTAGAATGAAACACATTTTCTTGTGTCTCTGCGTGTCTACTAAGTTTTTTAATTCAAAATCAGACACTGTAGGCAATATATTCTAGCAATGTGAAGCCCGTTGTGTTCTTCAAGGGGGTTTTTGTTTATTTATTTTTGGTCTGCTGTTTTGTTTTTTTTTTTCCTATTCTAGTAATAAGTTAACTTGCCGTACTCAAACTGCAAACTTTTCTCTCCTGTAGTATGAAGCCGCTCACATTTTTATTCTGTTCTTACGGCTTCTCATTGCTGCTTTTTAATTCTGGCACCTTGGGTAGTTCCCTTATGTCTACATATCTTGGTGGCAGATTTTGAAGCTCACTCTTTCCTTGTTTAAATTTTCAACTGCACTGCCAGCCTCAGACTCTGTCCCCTGATGTGGTAATCCCACAGGACTAGATCACTGCTGCCCAAGCTGTACATGATTTGCAAATACATTTCAGTTACCAGGCAGCCAACACACAGACTTTGCTCCATGCAGCTCTGTCTCATAAAATGCCTTTCTGCCTTTTTGTTGGTGGTGGTGGTTTTAAACAGAGCGCCCTGAGTTCTCCCTTACACATGCTTATATAGTTTAGTGATCAGTCAGGAATAAAAACAGTTAATATTCACTTTTTATGACTCACTCTGACTGTGGTTTCTTGCTCCCAAGATATCTTTAAATTTTCACTTCTTTTCCAGCCTTGAACTCTCATCTCTGGCACCTGGAGCCAGTCAGCGTATAGTTTTCTGTGGCCTTGGCCGTGAAAATTGGGAACTGCCCTTAAGCCAGAGTGTCGCCACCTCACAAATCTTACCTCTTCTAGATGCAGTTTTTGGAGAATAAACTCTCCATATCCTATATGCTTTTGAACATTTTTATTGTGGTTTTAAATACCTGTTGACTTTTATTTAATATTTATTTTTATTTATTTGGCTGTGCCAGGTCTTAGCTATAACACTGATCTTCGATTTGGCATTCAAGATATTTAGTCGCCACATTTTAATTCTCAGTTGTGGGATCTAGTTCCCTGACCAGGGATCAAACCTGGGTCTCCTGCATTGGGAGCGTGGAGTCTGGGCCACTGGGCCACCAGGGAAGTCCCACCTGTTGACTTTTAAAAATATTTTATGCAGATCATAAAATTGTTATTGTGAAAGGATTTGCATTAGCACTTCACATTGCCACATTTCTGGAAGTTCTCCAAATAGTTTTAATTTGTAGCTCTCTTAACATGAGTGAAGTTAAACATCTCTTCAAGCTTTTAGGTTTATTCTTATATATATTTTTATGTCCTTTGCCTGTTTTCTGCCATGTTTTTGGTCATTTTTTCCCCTTCAATTTTTAAGAGTTCTCTATATTTTAGGGACATCAGCCCTTTGTAACACACTAAATTTCTATTTATATTTGGGTCTGTTTCTAGACACTATTTTATCCCACTGGTCCCCTTGTCTTGTGTTAGCAACATCCAGTTTTAAGCATGAAGATGTTATCATGTTTCATGTGTTATCACAAGTCCCTCTCCTTTTAGTATTTTCAAGTTAGTGTCACATATTTATTTTTCTATATGAACTATACTACCAACTTCTCAAGTCTTATAAAACATTTGGTATTATTTTTCTTGGGACTATGTTACATTAAAAAATGAACTCAGAGAGAACTAATATATTCATGATGCTAAGCCATTTTGTCTAAAAACAGGGGATGTTTATTAAATCTAATTTTGTGTCTTTCAGGAGTGTTTTAAAGTTTTTCTCATATTGGTTTTGCACATTTATTGTTAAGTTTATTCAAGTTACAATAGATCCTCATTATTGATGGATTTCCATATTTGTGATTCACCTAGTCACTAAAACGTCTTTGTAACTCCAAAATCAATACTCAAAGTATTTTGTAGAATATGCATATGCTCAGAGTGGTGGTGAAAACTTAGGTCATCTTTCTGCTTCTCATTTCAGCTCTCATACAGTAAAAAGAGGTCCTTTTCATGGCATATTTAGTGCCATATTTTCTCACATTTTTGTGTCCTGCTGGTGATTTCAGTTTAAAATGAAGTACAGTTTAAGTGCCGTCTAGTGGTCCTAAGTGCAAGAAGGCTGTGATGTACCTTACAAAGAACATGCATGTTCGCTTCCTTCAGACAGGAGTTTTAGTGCTGTTAGCCATGAATTCTATGTTAACAAATCAACAATACATATTAAATAAAGTGTCTTTAAACAGAAAAACACATAAAAGGAGGTTAGATGTTGATCAGTTGGTGGAAACAATGTGACCAGAGGCTCACAGGAACCTTACCCCTAAGAACCATAATTCAGTATATGCTAAATTTAGTTTTAGAGTTAACTTTATAGACCCTAAATGCCATTCAAAATATGAGATTTATGAGAATTGACTATATTTAATTTTCTTAGTTGCTGTTGTAAATGAGGTTTTCTCTATCAATATATCTTCTAATTGATCATTACTTGTGTGTATGAAAACTGTATTGGTTTTCATACAGTTTGATTTTCATACAGAAACTGTATGATTTCTGTATATTAAATTTCTATCCTGCCACCTCACTGAATGTTTTTTGTTTCAATTAGTATCAATATTATCACTTATTCTCTCAGGTTTTTCAGGTATATTCTCTTTTCATGTGAAAATATAATTTTCTTTTTCAATTCTATTCTCCTAATTAATTTTCTCATCCAATTGTCTTGGCTACAACCCCTCTCCCTTTTTATAAGGATGGTTTTTCATCTATGTTGAACTGCTCTGAGTTAGTAATGGACTTTAGTTATTGCACAGACTCTCGAGTTGAAAGGCACTTAGAAGTAATGTTGGGGATTCTGTCATTTGATGCATGGATCCTTTTTCACAGCACTCAAGGGGTCATCTGGTCTCTTCTTGAACCATCTGTTCCCCTTCTTCTGGTAAGAGCTTATCACCCTGTACTCATTCCACATAGCTGTGTGGCTATCAATCACTCCATCCTGATGCCTCTGCTCCTGGCTTTTAATCCAAGCTAATTATAAAGGGTAGCTATAAAATCTGTATGTATAGTTATTATTTTTTAACGGATCTAATCTCTTTTATTACTTCTTCTGTCATATGCTAAAAGTGCAGGTTTATCCAGTGAAAATCAAATACACAAGTTACCTGAGGCAATGCATACAGATGAAATGTAAGGATGGCTGGTAATGCATCTCCTGCCTTTACTGGAGCCTGGAAACTGTTTCTAGACAGTCTATCAGGGACTCACAGGGCTCACTTTGTCTGTTTCCCAGAGATCAATGCTTCTGTCCAATGTTTTGGAAACTGTTACATATATTTTTATCATGTGCTTTAGTTGTTTCAGGTCAACTGAAATCTAATGGGTAGAAATCTAATTTCTGTTATTCCACATTGGCTGGAAGTGGAAATACATCGATTATTGCAGTCTTCCCAGCACAAAGAACTGTGCATTATTACTGAAGGACAACACGTTGAACATATCACTTAATGGCATTGAGCATATCATGCACTATAATGTAATATCAATATACTATTATGAATATTTGTCCTGTAGTTCATCTTTGCATCCCCATGGAAATGGAGAGAGGCAGAATAGTATAATGGTCTCTCTGCAGCCTGGCACACTGTCAGCACTCAACTGTTTACTGAATAATTGAATGGACACATGCAGGCTTACATGAATGCACACATGCATGAAAGAATCACTATGACCAAGTGAATGGTTTCTTTCCTACCCCTTCAGTCCTCAGCTGTACAGACCAAACCCGGATGACTGCTCCAGTATCTTCCTGCTGGGGTTCTGGGTGACAGGATGCCCAGTGATAGGATGCTCTCCCCAGCCTTGTTCCAGATCATTTCCTCACTCCTCAATTCCTTCCTCCTTGTATTACTGATGCATTTTAACCTGATCCCCTTTTCTTTCATATTTTTGGAACTGGATTCCTCCTTGAAATTCTTCATCATAACTCTTGGTGACCCCTCCTAGCTTTTAGGAATGTAAGCATCACTTTTAATTAGATTATGAATTTTAGAGTATCACAACACTGCCCTATCTTTTCTGGAGAAAAGCATCCAATATTTTTCTTATTAATAATCTGTACCCTATTATTATATAGCCCCAGGGCTATTACTGACTAGGAGAGGAGAATTTGGGAGACTTTTATTTTTAAAATTAATGAGGCTGAGACTTCACTGGTGGTCCAGTGGTTAAGAAACTGCCTTCCAATGCAGGAGATGCAGGTTTGATCCCTGGAGAAGCGGAGAAGGCAATGGCACCCCACTCCAGTACTCTTGCCTGGAAAATCCCATGGACGGAGGAGCCTGGTGGGCTGCAGTCCATGGGGTCGCTAAGAGTCGGACACGACTGAGCGACTTCACTTTCACTTTTCACTTTCACGCACTGGAGAAGGAAATGGCAACCCACTCCAGTGTTCTTGCCTGGAGAATCCCAGGGACGAGGGAGCCTGGTGGGCTGCCGTCTATGGGGTCGCAGAGTTGGACACGACTGAAGCGACTTAGCAGCAGCAGCAGCAGCAGCAGCAGCAGCAGGGGAACTAAGATCCCAAATGCTGCAGGGCAACTAAGCTCTCAAGCCACAACTAGACAGCCTGTGTATTGTAACTAGAGAAGCCCACGCTTCAGTGGAGACCCAGTGTAGCCAAAAAGTAAATAAATAAAAAAATAAATAAACCAACCTTCTCATCACTCATCTCCAGGAAGCTACAAGGAGAACTGCCTTTCATCTACACTAAGAATGAGAGGGGAAAAAATAAAACTAATGAAGCTAATTTTACTAAACAATTATTGAATAGAAGTGAATATTTTTGTATGTCTTTGCCAAAATGTGTTCAAAGAAAATAGTAACAAACAGCCCAATTGTTTTGAAATGTTTCCAAGGTAAGAGTCTTTATTCTGGTTCCACGCTCAATTAGAAGTACCTACAACAGACTTCAGACAAAAATAATTAGGGAGGGCTCAATAAAAATTTTCAGACAACAAAATAGGTAATGTTCAGTTTTACAGCTCTCAGACAAGTTACTAGGTCTTGATTTCAGTCCTAATATTTAAGGATAAAATCTGATTATGATGAGATAATCAATGTAAAATGAAATTGCAAGCTTGGATTAGAACTACAGAATTTCAAGATTAGAACTACAGATTTTAAAAAACTTGAAAATCCTATGAAGGTAATCGGTCAGATTAAACTCCTGGGTGTGTGTGTCTACTGGAAGATGGTATTCTATCGGTTTTGTGAGGACAGGGGAAATAATAGGATGAAGAACGCCCCAGAAAAGTCAGAACCAATAGGCTCAACTAGATCCAGGCAGAGGGCGGCAGGGACGACTACCTTTGTCACAACCAGGGAAGGTGAGGATACAGTAGAGGGCGGCCTTACCTCAGCAGAGGGGCTAGGTCCGCAGTGCTGGGCGGCTGAGGGCAGCCCTGAAGGGCCGCTGGTGCTCGTGAACGTGGATGGCGCTAGGCTGCTTTCAGGTTTCTCAGTGGTGCCACTCAGCCCTCGGCTGTGGGTCGCTTGATGAGGGCAGGGCAGGGCTTTTCCCGGTGTGGGTGCGGCAGCGATGGCATGGCTGGTTGACTCCTAGACCCCAGGCTGAGGACATACTCTGGGGAAGTGATGTCAGCATTACTTAAGGGTGTTTGAGTTTTTGCTGTGCTGGGGCCTACACTCACCCGGAAACTGGGGTGTGAGCTCACATGCGCTATCCTTGAGAGAGACTTCAGGGTGTTCCTGGGAGACATGATGTCCCCCTCCCAGCTTGGGCTTAGGGTGTCTCTTAGGGTGGGAGTCTCGGGACCTGTTGCCACAGGAAGAGTCATCTGAGTCTGAGGAGACCACCTCCTGGAGAGATAGCCTCTTGCTGGCTTTCTTTTTCTTCCTTCTAGGGTTCTCCTGTTTTGTAGCTTGTAAATCCCCTGTGTTAACTTCTCTGATTGGCCATACTAGGAGAGAAGAGTTCTTTGTGTCCATATCTTCCCTAGAGAGAGAGAGACATAGAAAGAGAGAGAGATGAGGGTTATCCTGGTTTTGATGGCTGCTGTGTCTACAGAGATGTCCAAGTTAAGAAATAAAAAGTGTGGGTGAGGATGTGGAGAAAAAGTAACCCCTTTACTGCTGGTGGGAATGTAAACTGGTAGTGCCTCTACAGAAAACAGCATGGACGTTCCTCAAAAAATTAAAAGTAGAACAATATTTTTGATCCAGCAATTCTACTTCTGGGCATATAGCCAAAGAAAATGAAATCAGTATCTTGAAGAGATATCTGCATTCCCATGTTCACTGCAGCATTATTTACAATTGCCAAGATATGGAAACAACCTAGGTGTCCCCTGGTGGATGAATGGATAGAGAAAACGTGACATATGTGGAATATTATTAGCCATAAGAAAGAAGGAAATTTGCCATTTGTGACAACATGGATGGATCTTGAGGGCATTACGCTAATTGAAATATGTCAGACAGAGATAGACAAATACTGTATGATCTCACTCATGTGTGAATCTAAAAAGAGCCAAACTCATAGAAAGGGAAAATAGTATGGTGGTTGCCAGGGTCTGGAGGCAGGGGGAGGGGAAGAAGGGGGGCTGGTGGGAGAAACAGGGAGATGTTGGCCAAAGGGTATAAAAAAATAAAATATATTGGGCAGTTTATTTATATTGAAGGACTTATTTGAAGTCCTTCAAAAAAGGCACCTTGGGAACACCATGATCCCTTCCCAGCCATGCCATCATGGCACACCATTTCAGGAACTTGCCTTTTTCAGAGGCTTCAGGGCAAAGTAAGGACACCAGCTGCCTGGTATTCAACCTTATTTTGTTCTCATAATCAGTATCTGCCACCTTGATCACCTACCTTTCACACCGAATAACTTTGACCATGGTTGTTTTAGATCCTTTTGGAAATTGTCAAGAAAAAAATCAGTAGAGTGAGAAAAGATTTTTAGTTATTTTTAAGTAGAAAATCCCTCTTCAGTGGTCTGAATCTTAAACCACATGTGATACTTTGCAAAAACTGGTTCAAAGACTCAGGAGGTAATTTCCAAGAGAGATTAAAAAATTGGCCTGCCCACTTTATACCCATTAGGATAGCTATTGCCAAAAAAAGAAAAAGCAAAACCAAAAAGTAACAAGTGCTGATAAGGATGTGGAGAGATTGGAATGCTTGTGATGGGAATGTAAAATGGTACAGCTGCTGTGGGAAACAGTGCGGCAGGTCCTCAAAATACTAAAAATAGAATTACATAATCCAGAAATTCCACTTATTTCTGGGAATAAGTGGAACTTATCCCCAGGGACCCAAACAGATATCTTTACATGGTGAGTACTCTTGAAATGAGGAACTAAGGATGGTTTTTAGTCTTTTTGTTTTTAATTCCTAAATTATATCGACTATGCATTCCTTTTGGAATAGGAATAAAACAATATAACAATCTGGGGAGGGAGGTTGGAGGGGTGTTCAGGGTTAGGAACATGTGTACACCCGTGGCAGATTCATGTTGATGTAAGGCAAAACCTACACAATACTGTAAAGTAATTAGCCTCTAATTAAAATAAATAAATTTAAATTAAAAAATAAATAAAGTTCACACAAACTAAAATATATATATATAACAATCTGACTGCAATGTGGGAGACCTGGGTTTGATCCCTCAGTCAGAAAATTTCCCTGGAAAAGGGAATGACTACCCACTCCAGTATTCTTGCCTGGAGAATTCCATGGACAGAGGAACCTGGTGGACTACAGTCTATGGGGTTGCAAAGAGTCAGGCATGACTGAGTGACTAACACACACACACACACAAGTTGTCAGGATTAGAATAAAAATGGATTGGGGTTTTGATCAAGGAAAAGCCTTTAGATAAACCAAGCAGATGCTGGGCCACTTTATCATACTCTCCAAAATGACTGATGTTGACCAAGTTCAAGATATTCCACAAGGAAACGTCCACTCATGGGATGGCCAGCAGAGTAGGTGGGAAATGAATCTGATGTGAAAATTCTTATCCATTCCCCCCACCCACCCTCACTTTGCTCCACGGGGAGGGGAAGGGCGGCCGTGTCTTCACTTCAGTCAGGGCACATTCTCCACCTGCACATCTAGAAGGACCCTGCTAGGTGGTCCTCTTTTGCCCTGTGTGTATTCAGTCGCTCAGTGGCGTCCGACTCTTTGTGACATTTTTGGACTGTAGTCTGCTATGCTCCTCTGTCCATGGGATTTTTCAGGCAAGAATACTGAAGTGGGGTGCCATTTCTTTCTCCAGAGGATCTTCCTGACTCAGGGATTGAACCCACATCTCCTGCATTGCAGGCAGATTCTTTACTGTCTGAGCCACCAGGGAAGCTTAAGCCAAAACTGAGTTAAATTTAGTGCCCTATTGTCTTCCACTATAGAGTTAACTCGGTAATACAATAAACAGGCCAACACTAGAGGGGGTGTCTGGGGAGCCAGCCACTGTGTCTTCACTGGCTCTTCAAAGAAGCTGGTTCGACTTCAGGGAAGAGTTCTGAGCCTCCTGTCCACGCTCTCCTTAGCTTAAAACCCAATGCATTTCCTTAACCAGGCATCATCAGCTTAACCGTATTCTTGCCGGTTCCCTGAGGCTTCAGTTCTGTTCTGCTCTAAGTGTGTCTCTGTCGGTAAGACCATCTTGGTAAATGAAGAACACGGGGACCTCTGGGGTGGGCACTGAAGAGATGTTTGATGAGGATCAAGAGGCCCCGGGGTTTTGACAACAGAAGTGGCAGAAAGTGGAGAAACTGATAAGAAAAGGCAGTTGCTGGGTCTTCCTGGTGGTCCGGTGGTGAGAGTCTGCCTGCCAACGTGGAGGACATGGGTTCCATTTCTGGTCCAGGAAGATTTCACATGCCTCGGGGCAACAAAGCCCGCACACCACAACTACTGAGCCTGTGCTCTAGAATCTGTTCTCTGTAATAAGAGGAGCCACTGCAATGAGGAGCCTGAGAGCAGCTGGAGAGTAGCCCCTCCTTACTGAAACCAGAGAAAGTCCTCCTGCAACAACAAAGACCCAGCACAGCTGAAATAAATCAATCATTTGAAAAAAAAAGCAAAGGCAGTTGCCATCCAAATGGCTCCCCCTGGCCCTCAGGGCTAATGGATCTCCATGACTCTGTGTTCTGGTCCCAAGAACTACACACCTTCTGAGGACAGGTAATGGCATTTTTCCCTCCGGATATGGCAGGGCACTCAATCATAGGGTTACTGCTGAACTGCTTATCTTTTAGGCCTTGGAAATGAGGCTCCTGATCTGACCAGAATGGACCGAGGCTGCTAATGACATACAGAGGTTTAATGATTTCAGAGGCAAGCTCCTTTTAAGGGAAAAATAGTCAGTCGTGACCAGGCAAGATGGTGGGAAGTGATTCATCTTGGGTAATGTCAGAGTCTGCGCTGAATCTCGAAGCTTTAATCAATGACTTATGTCCCTGCTGTTAGGAAGGCAGTGTGAGGCCAGGCTACATGGATAAAGGGAGGAGTGTTCAACAACATAGGACTTATTATCGCCTGTGGGGGCACAGTCTTAATTCAAACAGCTTGATGGAAAATTACTAAACTGCTCAAAGAATGATAACGAGAGGCTAGTATTTTGTGTAATAGGAATTAAGAGCTGGCCACAGACCCAGACAAACCACATCTGAACCCTTGGAGGAGGGTCCCCCTACCAGAACTCTTATCGCCAACTGCATCCCACGAAGTCCACATGGTTATAATCACGCATCAAGGAAAGAACACTCCTATCTCCAGGATCTCATGACCAACACCCTACTTCAGATCCCCAGTGATTTTCCATCAGCACAGAGACAATAATTAGTTCACTCTGGCTTTCCTGAGATCACATTTAGAACGTGCTAAATTTTTTCAAGAAATCAGACTTCCTTTACAGTGAAAGAGGAGCCTTGAAGGCAACCTGCCCAAGTTGTACTCTGTCAAGAAGAAAGGGAAGGACTTCCCTGGTGGCACAGTGGATAAGAATCTGCTTGCCAATGAAGCAGACATGGGAAGATCCCACATGACGTGGGGCAACTAAGCTGGTGCACCACAACTACAGAGCCTGAGCTCGAGAGCTGCGCTCGGCAACAAGAGAAGCCACCACAGTAAGACTGCACACCGCAACTAGAGGACAGTCCCTGCTCTCCACAGCTAGAGAAACCTGAGCACAGCAATGAAGTTCCAGTGCACTCATAAATAAATAAATTTTAAAAATTTTCAATAAAGGAAGGGAAGATGGATTCCAGCTCTGTTGGGAGGGTTTTCCAACTAGGTCCATGGCATCAGGAGCATGGATTCAGCTGCCAGAGCTGCCCTGCCCAGAGGAGCATGTGGTCCCCAGCTGTGGTGGTTGAATAACACCAGTAGGGGCACATCCTTTTGCTGGAGGAAACTGGAAATCCGAGCGTTAAGCCCACGAGGCACACTTTCCTGGCAGGAGCGAGAAGCCACAGCCTTCTGATGTGAACAGGATCCTGGGGGAGGTAGTCAAGGAGACCGAGGACGTGAATCTCCTGCTGGTGAGAAGGGAGGATGCCAAAAAGTGGGGAATATTCCTTCCGGTCCACTTGCTTTGGGGAGTTAGAAAAAATTACATGTATGTTCTCTAAATGGGGAAAGCCATAGAGAGGTTAGGGGATATTCTCACAAAGAAGAGAGATCTCTGATGCTGTGAAATATAGAAAAAGCTCAGGGACTTTCCTGAAGGTAAGGCATGGCAAGAGCGGTCATTTCCCTCCACCAGACACACCTCTTTCAGAAGCGCCATCAGAGAACACAGTCATTGGGTTGCAACAGAAAGAGGAAATTGGAACAGCTTCACAAACATGGTGATACTAAAACTATCTCCTTTAAGGACTAGTTATTTGGAATTTAGTGAACTTGGTAACATATTTTGCAAACCAAACTTATTATGAGGCTTTAAGAATCATTTCAGTGTCAAATTTTGAACTGAAAATGAAAAATTTGTATCAGCTGCAGCCATATTCAATCAGTGTTGAACTCTTCACCTTCCAAATACTGTTCTTCCTGCCTTTCACTATGTTACACCCTCATGAGGAACCAGAAGAGGGGTTTTCTGAAAATACTCTGTCAGCCCCAACTGAAGACCCCAAGAAGGAAGAAAAAAAAGGAGGGGCAGAGGGTGGGAAGTTGGATATCTGGCACTCTGGTCCATAGCTGTCTGGGACCATGTACCCCTGGTCTCACCAACCTTAAATGGTTGGTTATAGTGGATTTGATATTTTATTTTTTAATTTTATATTTCATTATTTATTTTTAATATAAATTTATTTAAATTGGAGGCTAATTACTTTACAATATTGTAGTGATTTTGCCATACACTGACATGAATCCGCCATGGGTATACACGTGTTCCTCATCCTGAACCCCCCACCCACCTCCCTCCCCATCCCATCCCTCTGGGTAATCCCAGTGCACCAGCCCTGAGCACCCTGTATCATGCATCGAACCTGGACTGGAGATACATTTCACATATGATAATATACATGTTTCAATGCCATTTTCCCAAATCATTCCACCCTCACCCTCTCCCACAGAGTCCAAAAGACTGTTTTATACATCTGTGTCTCTTTTGCTGCCTCACATATAGGGTTATCATTACCATCTTTCTAAATTCCATATATATGCGTTAGTATACTGTATTGGGATTTGATATTTTAAAACAAAATTTTGTCAAGTGATGTCCTGTTGGAGTTGTAACCTACAATTCATTTCTTTAATTAGTCCTTCGAAGAAAGCACCATAATTTTTTTTTAATGGTCTCATTTAGTGCAATGGTGTGAAGATATGCTAAAGAACCACCAAAGGGAGGTGGTACATTTAGAAAGTGAGTGAGAAAGAGAATGAAATCATGGTTGCCAGGGGGCAGGGGAAGGATTCAAAGAAGGGATAGTTAGGGAGTTTGGGATGGACATGTACACATTGCTGTACTTAAAATGGATAGCCAACAAGCATCTACTGTATAGCACAGAGAACTCTGGTCACTGTTATACGGCAGCCTAGACGGGAGGGGAGTTTGGGGATGAAAATGGATACATGTGTATGTCCGGCTGAGTCCCTTTGCTGTTCACCTGAAACTATCACAACATTGTAATTGGCTATAACCAATACAAAATAAAAAGTTTTTTTTTTTTTTTTTTTTTTTTAAAGAACCATCTGCTCCAAATTTATGAACATGATACAAAGTAAAGATATCTTAGGAAAAAAAAAGAGCGGGTAAGAAAGAGCTTCTAATGAGAAGGACCTACCAGAAGGAAATCCCCGTGTAGACACAAAATCAGACCTACGCCTTTATTCTGTGTGCTCACAGCTGCCAGCTCTGATTATGGAAACAGAGACAGATTAGGCTCTGAACTTAGCAGGCTGGATGCGACCTCTGCTTAGGAGAATTAGATGTGTCTTTTGCTAGCAGAGAGGCAGCCAGAGCAACAAAACAGTGGAAATTACAAAGGGGGACAACAGGGTCGATGAATGTCTCTGCCGTGTAAAGACCCAGAAGCTGGGGTAGGTCACTAGCAGTGGAGAGTTTTAAATAAGGCCTGGGGCAGTACTAAGGTAGAAAATAATGAAAGGCTTTAATTTTAATTCTAAAATAGTGATCGATAATCTTGAGTTTAATGAAGATGGTCGATACCTAGACCCATGTATCCATATTCCTTTATTAGGTACTGTAATTTGGATATCAAATTGTTTGAGTAGGATTTTGAGATGAACAAAAAACAGTGCTATTATTTAAAAATGAAATATTCATCTAGAAAAAGGATTGTAACATCTATTTTCAACAATCATACCTAATAAAAGCTTTTCTGTGGAACTACACGCCCTCAAAGAGTCTTGCTGGGCATCCCCTAGTATTTGTTCATCTGTTCATTCTTCGAATTGTCCTTGGGTACATCTTGCAGGCTGGACTCTGGCACCCAGGATATAGAAGTAGATCCTGGCCCCTGCTTTCAAAGACTCATGTCCAGTAAGAGTGATGACCATTAAAGTACATGGCCCAAGACAAGGCAACAGTCTCATAATGAAAATGTTTACAGGAGGCAGTGGGATCACCTCACCATAGAGGACTGGAGTCCCAGAACATCACACAGGAGTGGTGGGATGCTTGCCTTTGATATTGGAATTCCCCAGGCAGCCAAGGGCAAGAGTAGCATTCCAGGGAGGGAATACTTAGCCTATGCAGAGGCACAGGGCTTTGAAAAAGCACAGCATGGGGAAAAAACTACAAGTTTATAAATTTAGTATGGTTAGTGTGCAGAGGGCTTTTGGGAGGATAGTTGGGGAGTAGCTAGGGGAAAAGTAAGACCAGGTAGGTAGGCTTGGTTCAGGTCAACAAGAAGGTAAGCTAGGTTAAGAGGAGGCATTTCAGGGAGGAGGGAGCTTTAGTGGGGGAGGGACAAGAGCAGATTTGCCTGTGAGGAAGATTCTTCTGCCCAGCCCTCAGGGTAGATGGCTGGACAGCAGAGCAGGAGGAAGCCTCCTGACCTACGGAAGCACATGTGCAGCAGTGCTGAGAAATATTTGCAAGCTGTTTATAGAATATGTCTGTCTTTAAATAAATCCACTTCTTACCTATGACTCTGTCTCTCACTGAATTCTTTCTGCAATGAGACATCAAGAACCTGAGCTTTGTTATGTCCTGAGACCAGGAGTGTGGTCTCAGTTAAAAGACAGTGGGTTCAAGTTCCAGTCTGGGTTGTGTGGTTTCAGATCTGGGTGGTGAAGGGAGTCCAGGGTAGTTGACTGAGCAAGGACCCCAGACTGAGCAAGACCCCAGCGGGGTACAGATCTATTAGGGGAACTACTGACTGAAACTGCCTGCCCTGGCTAGGCACCACAGTAGTTATCTCAAGCAGGAGGTCCTGGTAAGGAATGTGGAACTAACAAGCTTACCATCAACTGGAAGAATTCAGGGAAGGTCAAAAGGAGAGAGGAGACTCCAGTCCACATATCCTACCAATCTCCCAGAATCCTATTGGCTGGAATCCATCTTGGCTGAGTGACGTGTGCACCACCAGGAAGGACCCTGAATCAGAATGACTGGCCAGATACAACCCGGAAACTAATCCCATCACCATAAAACCAAGACTGGGAGCCACATGGCAGAGTAGTCCTCCTGGGTTCCCTTGCCCTGCTGCTCTCCACAGAGATGCCCCTTCCTGATAAAGTCTCTTGCTTTGTCAGCACATGTGTCTCCTTGGACAATTCATTTCCAAGTGTTAGACAAGACCCCACTCTTGGGTTCTGGAAGAGGTCCCTCTTCCTGCAACAGACATACTGGGCAGATCAGTGTAGGACAAGGAGGGACTCTGACGTCAGTGGGAGGGATCCAGGCTTCCACAAGCCCAGAGGTGGGGAAAGCAGCACAGTGAGAGAATGTCTGGTGGTTTCTGTCTATGAAGCACAGGTGAAGCCACGGGGATATGGAAGGTTGGCACCCAAAGATGGCCCAACCTGTGCTCAAGGTCACCTCCAAGGTCATGGCTCTGACCCCAACTCTGATGTTCCTTGTTGGTCCCAGGGACTCGGGTTCTTGCCTACTCTCCAGGTCTCAGCTTTTTCTCACTGATTTTGCTTTAATCCACCTTTCCAGCTTTTATTGATCCTGTTGCCTCAGATAAAAATGTGTTCACTCCACCGCTGCCCCAGGAAACTACCACCCACACACACTCACCAGGGCACGGGTAAGCCAGGAGCTGCACCTTCCTCTCACCAGCCATGGGGAGAGGCAGCGGCTGATTGGTCCCAGGTGCAACTGAGTCTAACCTGAGCTTTCTAGGAAGATTGCATCTTGGAAGGCCTTGAATCCTTACCAATGAAAGGAAAGTAATTCCTTCAGATTTATGACAGGATTGAATGCTTTTCTGAAAGGTCAGTAAAATACATAATGTTGAATTTGAGATTAGAATCAGATAGACAAACAGCCAGCAGATAAAAGGTGTGATGTGGCAGGAACCATCATCCTAGACCTGCATTTTAGCAGGAAATCCTCACTTTTGCTTTTCTCTTCAAGCCTTTAGAGATCATGGATCTCAACTCAGAAGCAGATGAAAAGTGCAAAGACATAAATTAAATTCAGAAAGTAAGAAGTTGGGTCCACTTACGCTTTTGAATCCTCCTGAATTGGGGGTGAGTTAATATGAGAGCAAGAGAGAGTATATTTGTTTTGGCTGATCTTAATGAGTGCACTCCGAGGGCAAAATTCCTGTAATAATACCAAAAGAGTTCATTCAATTTAAATCAGAAATATCCACAATTCAGATGTGATTTTATTTTGCTAGTACAGCCCATTGTAATAGCTACCAGCCATTTTCCTATTCTGGTGACACTTAAGAGAGTGGTTTGAATGCAGAGTCTAACTTGGTAATTTTATGCTGAATAAAAGTCATCATTGAATCCTTTCTGTCATTTTTCCACATTCTGGATCATTTGTCAAGTTCACCCCGCTAAGATGCGTGTGTGCATGCACAAACACACACTATTTCATAGAACTATCTTCCTTTCCGTCTTAACTTCAGCCTTGGCCATCTCCTTTCTGGACTCATAAATTGTCACCACCACCTGATACTCAAAGTCCCACTGTCAGCCCCTGGGTCTCCCAGAATTCCTATCAGAATTGTCCCCTGGGTCTCCCAGAATTCCTATCAGAATTGTCCCCTGGGTCTCCCAGAATTCCTATCAGAATCGTCCTTGGCATCCATCTTCCATACCATGTTATCTAGTCTCTATGGCCCTGCTGCCCTGTGGATAATTTCTGAGGTCCTTCCTGGGCTCCGAGGCTCTTCCTCAGGGACCCTGGGTCACCTAGAACCCATTCAGGGGCGTCTCTTCCAATGACCCTGTATCTGCTTTCTCCTCTCTTGCCTGGTGGAAGTCCCCAGAGCAGGGCCACCTGGCAGAGATGCTTCCCACCCACTTCCAGCCTTCTTCACTATCATCCAAACAGCCCCAGAAGAGTCCATCATCCCTCAGGGGTTTTCCTGGATTGATGAGAAGGTGCCTTTCTCCCTCTTGATCTATCGGATTGGATACAGCACTCCAGGGGACCCGGGCTCTGATGGCCTTCACTCATCCATCCTAAATTTCATCCCTTCATCCTAAAATTCACTCACCATGACCCCTTCCCTGATGGACATACCTCAGTTACAGTCAGGAATTGACAAGATATTTTAATTCTGTTTACTAGGCAGTTGGGCACAGATATTTAGAGAGCAGGCCATAAAACCAGACTTCCTGGGTTCAAATGCCTGTGACACCACCACCCTGGGTATGACTTCACTTCTCCACTTCTGGCTTCTTATATACAAATGGGGATATGCGTATGTACCTCACAGTGTTCTCAGCATCCAACTGTTCACTGTGTGTGAAGCACTTGGGTTTGTACCCATGCCACATAGAAAGTGCTGAATACAGTCAGCACGACAGTATTTGCTTGCCAATACATTTTGCAGGCATATTACGTGGGCCATCAAAACAACATTATTTCCATTAGAAACATCACTTATGCAAGCGCTTTATAAAACCATGGTGAGAAAGTGCTCATTATCCGCAGCAGTACCAGGGGTGCAAAGATGGAAGGACCCAGGCCCAGCCTTTAAGGATTTGGGAGATTGGAGAGGGATCTGGTGTGAGAGGAAGGCAGGACGGTGTGCAAGGGGATCTGGGGGCCTCAGCAGAAACAGGGCAGAGTCTTCAGGGGACAGGAGTTTATATGGAAGAAGATGGAGAGGGTGATCCAGGAAGGGTTAAAAACCTAGAGGCTTGAGAAACTCCACTGTGTTCAGGAAGCAGTGAGCCTTCCATGTGGCTGGGAGTCAAACTCACAGGGCAGGCGGGCAGGCTGAGGTTGGGCTGGGCTTTTCCTCGAGGTGGAAGAGAAGTGTGTGTGTGTGTGTGTGTGTGTGTGTGCAGGGATGGAGCAGGGGCAGGTGGCACATCAGGTAGGCAAGTGACCTCATCATTGTAACCTGATATTTTTTCTAAAACTTTTAGGAAAAATACATAGGGAGGAGCAGTAGGGAGACAGAGTGGGGCTGTGAGAAACTGGGGAGGCTTTTGACGAAGCCAGAACTGGAGCAAGCCTCCCCAGTCCCCCATTGTGGAACAAGAGCCCCAGAGACCATCTGATGGGGGAGTTAGGAGAGCACTGTGACTTAGCAAGGGCGGACTTCGAGTCGCCCAGTGGACGGAACTCTAACCACAGGAGCTGGATGTGCAGGGGAAATAGATACAGCCAGAGCAGGAGAGAGCCAGGCACTGCACCCGAGAAAGGCAGGGGTCAAGGAAGCCACTTTCTGCCTAAAGAAAAAGTGCTTTTCTAATGAAAGTCTACTTACTCTCCGGTTGTTACACTTTAAAACTGTGTAGAATTTATCGTCAGCCATATCTTGATTTGGAAGTGCAATAACAATGGCAGGGACATAGAAGTCAAATCCTTTGGGGATCACAATTTTGGCAAACACATAATCTCCAACCTGTAGATGAGAACATCTTTGAGAGCAAATATTCAGCTTACGGATCTTAGAGACAATAGTAAATAAGCTTGTTTGAAAACTCTCCAAGATGCTAGCTGATGCTAGGATTCAAACACATTTTTTTTCTTAGTTGGAAAGAGTTATAGTTCCAACATTCTTTGGGTTCATAGGGCCCTGGCTGGAATTTTATGATTAGTTTGGGGAAGCCACATTCAGCAGGGCTTCACCTGCCAAGGGTCTCAGGGACAGCCAGCGAGGTGGCGAGGGGTCTGGAAACCAACTCTTACAATGACTGGTTGAAGGAACCAGGACTCTTTGACACAAGAATGAGTTTGAACGGAGGAAAGGAGTGTGTTTGTTTAATGTGGCTCTGAATCTCACACCTGAAATCCATGGGGAAAAGTCACAGAGAGAGAACTTCCAGGAGAAACAAAGTCTGGTGAAGGGACACACAAAGTTTTGGGCATCAGTCAGATAGAGGGGATTCATGGTCGGGGGAAAGTGCCCTGATGTGCCTTTGGGTCTGCCCAGGAGATGCGGGAACAGACAACCCACATGAATCCTCTGAGTGCCCCTCAGTGCTTTTTTTCCTCCAGGCTCATATTATTTAAGAAACAGCAGCAGTGGAACTCTGCAGAGGCCTTCTCTCTACTCTGGCCTTGGTGCTGGAATAAGGATAATACAGGAGAATTGGCAGACACAGCACGGCTCTGATGAATTTATAAGTAGATGAGAACACATCAGCCCGACTCACCCCTGGGATGCACATTTAGGGGTAACTGCGTTATGGCATCAAGGTCTGGCATCAACTGACTTATGGTGTCAAGGCAGGTGCTACCTCTGGTCTTTTTATTCAATGTTTTAGCATGATTTCCTGCAGTGAAAGCTTCCAAGCTCTAGCAGTTACAGCAACTCCCTTCCCCCACCCATCTATTGTCTGTAAAGCAACAAAGGCCTCAAGGGACATGCAAGCACGTCTGAGCTATTTAAATAGGGCATTGGCAGATAAGGGTCAAGAGCAAAGAAATTGGTAAGCAAGAGGTCACAGGAACAGGGGCTGCTGCTGTCCAAAGCTCTAGGAAAGGTGAAAAGGGGCCCAGGAACAGCTAGCTGGAGCAGGTACCTGGAGCAGTGGGCAGGGCATGGCGCCCCCCACCGGCGTGATGAACGAGATGGGCACAACCTTGGTGTCTCCATACCTGAAGCCCACAAGTGCATGGGTGGGGTTCACACACCTCTTCACAACTCCTATAAGGAATCAAATTATTGAAATAAAATATAAAGACAATGCCTGTTCCCTTAGGCTTGCCCCATCTCTTGGGTTTGCTAAATTATAACACTTTGCCTGCTGAAATCAGCGAGCCCCTTGATTTCTCCACTGCATAATGCTGGGTTCTGTGTGATGCCTGCTAGGGTTAACCAGCTCAGACAGCAGTGCCGTGCTGTGGTCTGGAGCTGAGCTGGGAAGCTGAGAGAACACACGTGGGAGCTTGTTCAACCAGTATTCCCAGAAGCCATCCTGATGGGAACACTGATCCTAGAAATACCTTCTCCCTGGAGGCTTCCTACCATCTTATTTATTTATTTCAGCCATATTTCCTTCTATAATATACTTGGAGACAGAAAATCATTATTGTTAAATTGAGAAAGTGAAAGGAAATATGAATTCCCATCCTCAGCTTCTCATCTGATATTACACACCCCACAGCTTCCCTAAAATGTATAATCAAAAAACGAAGAAAAAAAAAAGTAAGTTTTCTTGTCTTTTAGTTATATGGGGAGATTATTATAACAGGAAAAGAATGTATCAGTGTTAAGGTTCATGTATTTTGTTATTTATCCTAGGTGAAATTAATTTTCCCATTGCAAAGGGATTATTAATATTAGGGAGAGGTTTTTGACAGGGATACTTCCCCAGCAGTAACAGCTTCACTTGGACCCCCTTATCCTGAGACAGAAATGTGCTCGCCCCCATGCTGGGCTCCAACAGCCTGAGTGCCTTGGCTTTCTTCCCCACTCTAGCTTACTCGTTGGCCTTGGTGAAGTCTTAGGTACTGCTGCTGCTGCTAAGTCGCTTCAGTCGTATCCGACTCTGTGCGACCCCATAGACTGCAGCCCACCAGGCTCCGACGTCCCTGGGATTCTCCAGGCAAGAACACTGGAGTGGGTTGCCATTTCCTTCTCCAATGCATAAAAGTGAAAGTGAAGTTGCTCAGTCGTGTCAGACTTTTAGTGACCTCATGGACTGCAGCCTACCAGGCTCCTCTGTCCATGGGATTTTCCAGGCAAGAGTACTGGAGTGGGTTGCCCTTGCCTTTTCCGGTCTTAGGTCCTTCCAAGTGGCAAAGAAACAGCTGCTAGCTTTCATCTTGAGTCCACGTATCTTGTTTCAGTTATTTATTTATAAAGGATCTAATCCTTTTATTTTATATTGGCCACACTGTGAAGCTTATGGAATCTTAGTTCCTCTACCAGGCATCCAACCCTTGTCCCCTGCAGTAGAGGCGCTGAGTCTTAACCACTGGATCGCCAGGGAAGTTCCCCATGTTTCTTGTTTTAAATGGCCAAAAAAAGGGAAAGCTTAAAAACAAAACAACTGCCCTCCCCCCGCCATACACACACACAAGAAAACCAGCTTTATGTTATCTATTTTCTTATTGGACTAAGATGTTTGGGTGGTTTTTGAAGTACTATTTACACATTTTTTTTACCATAAACTGACTCTACCCTTTTCATCAGGAAAACAAACACTACTTTTTATAAAGAATTCCTACTATGAAAACAAAGAGCCACTGTGAGGTGAGAAGAATCCTTCTATGCCCAGCATATGCGTGCCCCGCCACAAGCGCCAGCCAGTGCCACAGAGCAGGGCTGAGGGTCCAAGCGCCAAGATGACCTCAATGGCCAGGGTGACCCTCCTCGAATTCTTAGCCTTTGGGACTGTGTAGAATCCAGTCTTAAAACTGGGGTGCAGTTTTTCAGGTGTCTGCCTGAGTTGAGCAGCTGTGCAGCTGCATGGCCCATGGAGTCTACACCATGCATTAGCTTTTTTTTTACATAAAAAGGCTTCCTGCCCCTGATCTAGATCATTAGACCTAGACATTTGGTATGTTTCTACCATCTCTTTTTTGTTTCAATCTCTTCATTCATGGGTTTTTGTTCACCTCCAGAAATCAGTGCAGTTTCTTCCCAATTAACTGTAGAGCCAGCCTCATGGTGTTGACACCTGGCTGGCTGTTAATCAGGCCAGAGGACCCAGAGCTGCTGGCCTGTCTGGTTATGGCTCAGCCTCTGCACTAACTCCTTCTCTACCTCATTAAGGAGTTGCTGCCATTTCCAGGTCCTGATTCTAGATCGGCTTCCTATTCTGGGATGCCGTTATGCTCCAGTTTCCTTCTGCCCTCAGCCCCAGAGAGGTGAGAAGGCATCTCCCAGGGCCATTTGGGGCTCTGGCTCTGGAGGTTGGACCGGAACCACCTCCATGGCTTTCTGTCTTCCTCCTACTGGAGGCTCTGGGATCCCCATCTTCCTGGGTATGAGTCAGCTTCCCTACCTCTGCTGGGGGATTCTCCTATACCCAGGTCGGGGGAGAAGGGGGTGCCCCCCAGTTGAGACCCTCAGTGAAAACACTGCTCATGCCCAAAGGTCAGAGGAATGAAGAAACAGTTTAAGTAGACAGCATGGGTCAGTTCATTTAGCAAAAGAAAGCAGGGGTTGTTTTCAATCTTCATTCCAAACAGGAATTTCTTAGGCTGGAGTGCAGATTTTTTTACCTCTGGCTATAAGAACCTTCTGATATTCACAGCTGGGCTGGGATTCCGTTTCCTGGAAGAGGCATCTGTTCTGCTCAACTGGAAACGTGCCTTCCACTTGCCCCTCCTCCACTGACTTCCAGCCTACACATCTAGTCATCATAGTCTCTTCTTCCTTTAGTCTCAGAGGTTTCCTCTATAGCTCACTGTGCTGGTTTTGCCTTTTTGAATTGCTCTTAAACTTTTAAAACTACTGTTAAAGTTTTTAAACTTCCAGCAGTGTTCTATACCCCCAGGTGAGGACCCCAGGTGAGTTGTTTATATCTCCCAAGAAGCGGTAATAGAAAAACTCCATAGGTAATTAACACTTTCCAATTTCAAAATGCTGCACATTATCAAATTTAATCGACATCACTATCTTATGGGGATTTTCATTGTTTAAATCCCATTTGGAGAGAGAAGGAAACAAGCTCAGAATACTTCAGTGATGCCTGTCAGCTGGATGGTAGAGGCAAGAAACAGATTTCAAAAAAAAAAAAAAATTAGGATTTTTCTGGTCCTAAATCATTACACCTGAGAAAGTATTCTGTTTCCCACCCCCAGCCTTTTTTTTTTTTTTTTCCTGTTGTAACTTGTTCTGATGGCATAGTGCAGAAATCTTGCAACCCAGACTTTTCATCATTGAGGATTTCCTGAGATAAAATGCTGCTTTTTACTGAACAACAGGAAAGATGACACAGTTCCTACAAATAATGATTAAAATAAAGTTCTGAAATGTGTCCGCCTTCCTGATTTTCAGCATCCGGATGAACCAGGCTATCAGCTTGTCACTTCTGTTCTGCACAACACAGTCTGACCTCCACTAGCTAATCCACACTGATCCCTGGAGCAGAGGTGGTGGTTGTTGTTCAGTCACTTGGTCGTGTCCGACTATTTGTGACCCCAGGGACTGCAGCATGCCAGGCTTCCCTGTTCTTCACTACCTCCTGGAGTTTGCTTAAACTCATGTTCATTGAGTCAGTGATACTATCCAACCATCTAGTCCTCTGCCACCCCCTTTCCTCCTGCCCTCAATCTTTCCCAGCATCAAGGTCTTTTCCAATGAGTCAGCTCTTTGCATCAGCTGGCCAAAGTATTGGAGCTTCAGCATCAATTCTTCCAATGAATATTCTATGAATAAAGGACTGATTTCCTTTAGGATTGACTGGTTTGATCTCCTTGCTGTCCAAGGGACTCTCAAGAGTCTTCTCCAACACCACAATTTGAAAGCATCAATCCTTTGGAACAGAGGTAGCCAAATGGAAATCCCTGCCCTGATTCCCAAGGGTGGCAGCAAGAACTGAGCCAGCTTTGCTCCTGCATAGACCTGGCCTTAAGCAAAGGACGCTTTGATCCAATTGCTCTGAAGCTGCCTTCTGCTTAGTTGTTTTTCTCTAGAAACATTTATGAGGCTTTGAACAAATATTATCAGAAAGGAGTCACCAATGAAGATCATGCCTGTGCTCCTCAAAATTCTATCTGGCCTTCCTTTTTGGAAGGGGTAAAAAAATTCAAATACAATATCCTAGTTGTTAGTTCTACACATATGTCTGCTAGAAACCCAAATTCCTATTTAAGTATTTTTCCCACTTAAAAAGCAGATTTAATTAAATGTAATAAATAATTTTTTAAAAATGGTGACTGGGAGTAGGATTGACTACACTTCAAGGTATAATCTTTTCGATTGACATCTCTTCTTCTGGGTTCTTTAAGCTCTCTTTCCCCATAGGCTTTTACATGATTTCAGTGAGTACTTTTGTGCTGATGTGTCAAAAATTTCTGTCTCTGGACAGATTTCCTCTCCAGACTCTAGATCCATATCTCCAACTGCGTCTCTGACAACGTTAGTGTCTCATGGTGCATCTGCGATTCATCATGTCCCAGACACATTTGCCTCTCCCTCTAAGGAAGAGGATGTCATAGGCATTCCATTCTCAGGGCTTCTAGTGAAGCCCTGGTCTTCCCTTGCTAGAACTCTCCCCCCCAGATAATCTCATGGCCCCTTTTAATTAATTTATTTTTAAATTTTATTTTTTAAATTTTTTGGCTGTGCCACACACTATGTGGGAACTTAGCTTCCTGACCAGGGTTCAAATCTATGCCCCCTACAGTGGAAGCCTGGAGTCTTAACTGATGGACTACCAGGAAATCCCTTCTTGCTCCTTTTGAAAGTCCTGATTAATATATCACCTTACCCATAAGCTCTTCATCGACCACCATACTTAGAATTGCAACCTTCACCTTTGATGTGCTCAATTCTCTTCGTGGCTCCATTTTCCTTCATAGCCCTGGATCTGACACACTACATATTTTACTTATTCAGCTGCTGTCTGACTCCCCCACTAGCATGTAAGCTCCATAAAGACAAGAATTTTCTTCTGTTTGCTTACTGTGTTAGACCAGCACTTTAGGAATATTACATACATGGAACATAGTAAATATGTAATAAAAACTTGTTTACTAAACAAATGAAAGATTAATGTAAGTTTTTCTGGCGATTACTTCTCCACAAATATGGGTAGAAACCTCATCATCCTTTCATTTTAGAAGTGGAATACCTTAGTACGGCTTATGAGGTGTCAAAGTGATAGGGAAAGCACAGTTTGAGAACTTCTGGTCCCTGATATCGTATTACTTAACAAAGGAATTTTACAAAGTAAAATATCTACCTACCTGGAAAATAAAAGCCATTTTCATCACATCTTGCAATAACCTTCTGGCCTCTGAGTGGATCCAATTTTTTTGATTTGTTTTTCTTTGTTGGAGTTCCTTGAATTTTCTGTTGCTAAAAAAAAAATAAATAAAACATTAATAATCACAGGAACAAGATAGTTTGCTATTCTCTGATGAGAATTATGTCACTGAAGAATTACAGAACACGCACATACTATATACTCACTCTGGAGGACTCTCTGTTGTGGAACAGGCTTTTAAACTTGGACAGATATGGGGAACTGCTGCACATAGAAAATGAGGCAGTATTTCCAGCCTAATCTAATCAAGTTAAAATGAAACCAAAAAAGGCAACCTTTCCAGAGCATTTAAACAGGACCTAGAGTCTTAAAACACAATATTTAATATAATTGATATATTAAACTAAAACACAATATTTAATATAATTGTAACATTGTATAATATTGTGTAGTATAATATTAATATTGTATAATATTGTGGAGTATTATATAATATTAATATTGTATAATATTATACAAGCCAAAATGCAACATACAAAAAAGCACACAAACATGATCAATTCTCAAGGTAAAAGGCAATCGACAGACCACAGAATTGAGATGACTCAGGCATTGGAATAATCAGATAAAGACTTTAAATTAGCAGTCACAACCGTAGCATGAATGCCAAGTCACTTCAGTCATGTCTAGTTCTTTGCAGTGCTATGGACCATGGCCCACCAGGCTCCTCTGTCTATGGGATTCTCCAGGCAAGAATACTGGAGTGGGTTGCCTTACCCTTCTCCAGAGAATCTTCCTGACCCAGGGCTGTGGGATGTGTTCAAGTTTTCGGACTCACATAGCTTTTAGCTTATGTGGCCACAGACAAAAACGGAAGATGACCAACACCCTTTTGATGTTCCCACCGAGTTGGATTTTGCTTGGGACCCTCCATTCTCATGGAATTTCTGGTTTTAGAAATGCAGTCAGTATATCAAAGAGGATGGCCCAACATCAATGGTAGATGGTGAATATCCTCTGACTGTTCCTGAGCTTTCAACCAGAGGACACATCTAAGCACTCCTTTCCATGGCCGATCAGAATGACCTACTGCCAGTCTGAAATGGTCTCAAAGAGATGGGACTGGACCAGGGGACAGGAGAAATGGGACCAAGTGCTATCCAGGTGGTTGTGTGAGCTTGGGCAGTATGCTAACATTTCTGGGCTTCAGTTTCTGCGTGTGCAAAATAAGAGGACAAAATAAATGACCTCTAATGTCCTCTAATATCTGTCCAGAAGAGTCTTAGCCTTAGGAGACTTTCTGCAGTACTGGAGAAACTGTCAGGTCACACGCGTACAAGGGCAGGAACACAAGCATGATACCCTGGCTTGTCGTTTCTACAACATAACGGAAAAGTCATGGTCAGAACTGTGACACGAGTAGCAGAGTTTTCCATCATAATTACCCCAAAGAGATGCCCACACCACAGACTACACAAGAACTGTAGTCAGTTCCTTGATGGAAGACTCCATGTACAGTATGTTCTTGTTATTGATAGAATTCAAAATCTTGAAAATTCAGAATATGCCAAATTAAATCAGATGTCACATAAATACCTCACCTTTACATAAATTTAGTTTCCAAAGCCACACTACTTCACACCATCAGTGTTCATATCAAAGACCGATCAGCCAGGGAGACGGTGTTGGCCCCTGAGGCATGAGGCGGTCTTATCATCTCCAGACCAATAATAACCTATTATTTACAAAGGATTTCCATATTGATTCTAGAAAGCCATTTTTCTCCTTTAGATTTCATCAGTATAACAGACCAGTGGTTTATTAGAACCTATGCTTAGATTCATCTAAAACTCCTTTTCAAAATTCAAAATAAGAATAATCCCATAATTTATTTGCCTAGCCTCTTTTTATCTCTAGATTCCAAATATTGATTCTCTCAACCAGAGAGCTTCTCTTAGCCAGAAGCTAACAAATATGATTGCTCTCTACAGTTCTACAGGTACAAATCTGTGAAGTCATTTGCCCAAAATCATCAGAGAGCTCTTTTTTACCTTCCTATAGTTGTCACTCACTTCCCAATGCATCTAATACAGAAAAACCACTCACTCTGTGAAGACCTTCCCTGCAAGGGTAATAGCAACGAATGGAAGCGATGCAGAGGGCTGCTCGTGTTCATTCTAACACACTGAAAATGCTACCTAAGCAACTGCCTTTCTGGGACTTCCTTGGTGGTCCAGTGATTAAGACTCCACTCTTTCAAAGTAGGGGGCTTGGGTTCAATCCCCGGTCGGGGAACTAAGATCCCACATGCTGTGAGGCACTGCCAAACCCCTCCACCACCACCCCCCAAAAAAACCCTGCCTTTCTAAACAGCCAAAAAGTATCATCCCTCCTTCACATCATTCCCACACCACACTTTGAGTTCACCTGAAAGGACCATTACAGCTACTACAGGGCTTTGCACAGTCACATTCACTCTGCTCTTGTTTCCAACTATTACTACTATTGACAAGAACTCGCTCCTGGCTGTTTCTATAGCATGGAGGTGTATGGAAGGAACCTCTCACTGCACACTCAGTGATTCTTCCATATCCCTGCACAGGCAACTCAGCTATACCACAGATAGAGCAGAGAAGCCTCGGCAACGCAGACCTATGGGGGCCAGCTTTAATATATGGATTCATTCACAGAAATAGAGCACTGGTCTCTCAGGATGGTAGGACACCAGTCAGGGCAGCTAGATACCTCATCCATTCAGCCATAATGCCGATGGAACCTTTCCAGAGAGATGACATCCTGCTATTTTTGAATCTTGCCAAAGACTTCATATTTTTTAAAAAATGTTTATTTATTTGGCTGCACAGAGTCTTAGTTGCAGCACATGGCTCAAACCCAGGTCCCCTGCATTGGGAGCACGCAGTCTTAGCCACTGGACTACAAAGACTTACTAAAGACTTTAGAGACATAGCCCATACTAGAGGGTGTTCCCTGACCTGCTCATTTTCAGCCATAAGGCAACTAATCATATGCACAAGCAGATCAGATCAGTCACTCAGTCGTGTCTGACTCTTTGCAACCCCATGAATCGCAGCACGCCAGGCCTCCCTGTCCATCACCAACTCCCGCAGTTCACTCAGACTCATGTCCATCGAGTCAGTGATGCCATCCAGCCATCTCATCCTCTGTCGTCCCCTTCTCCTCCTGCCCCCAATCCCTCCCAGCATCAGAGTCTTTTCCAATGAGTCAACTCTTCGTATGAGGTGGCCAAAGTACTGGAGTTTCAGCTTTAGCATCATTCCTTCCAAAGAAATCCCAGGGCTGATCTCCTTCAGAATGGACTGGTTGGATCTCCTTGCAGTCCAAGGGACTCTCAAGAGTCTTCTCCAACACCACAGTTCAAAAGCATCAATTCTTCGGCGCTCAGCCTTCTTCAGCTTGAAAAAGAAATCTTTGGAGGATGAGAGTCACAGGGGATGGAGAATGAGAGAATGAGAAATGCCAGCACTAAATAAATAAGCCAACCTATCTGCAGGCTCAGGAGCATAGGAGTACTGCAGACCAGTTTTAGTGAGAAAGTCAGATGGGCAGTGATGCTGCAGTTAGGAATGCTGTTCTCTGGGTAATTTGATTCTGCCTTGTTTCCAAAATTCAGAGACTCCAATTCACTCTTTTGCCAGATTCAGTTATCAAGTGATGTATCAATAGATACAGGATCCAAGATACAATACCCTCCTTTTGTTTTATTACTTAGTTTCAAGGTCATGTTCTCAGGTTTGCATTGGTGGGGTGGAGATCACTAAATGTTTGATGCTTTAGAATTTTCCACTTAACAAACAGCATGTTTTCACATCAGGTACAGAACATACTTCTATGTTCTACATACGTAGAACTAGTCTTTGGCTCAAAATCTTGTTGTAAAATCACTGTATTTTTTTCCTGCCTCAAATCATTGAACTCTGCTGCTGCTGCTGCTAAGTCGCTTCAGTCGTGTCCAGCTCTGTGTGACACCATAGACGGCAGCCCACCAGGCTCCCCCGTCCCTGGGATTCTGCAGACAAGAACACTGGAGTGGATTGCCATTTCCTTCTCCAATGAATGAAAGTGAAAAGTGAAAGGGAAGTCGCTCAGTCGTGTCCAACTCTTCACGACCCCATGGACTGCAGCCCACCAGGCTCCTCCATCCATGGGATTTTCCAGACAAGAGTACTGGAGTGGGGTGCCATCGCCTTCTCCAGAACTCTGCTGCAAACAACCCCTAAACAGTACTAGCAGCAGATCCAACATGCTTCTCTGGCCATATTTTGTCCTTAAAGCCAAGTAAAGTATGACTGCTGTGATCAAGATACTACACGTAGGGCCAGGGATCTTCTGACCTTTCCTCTCCATAGAGTACCTAATTATGAGATTAGAACATTTGGAAACTCTTTTGAAACCTAGTGAGGAGAACAAGGCCAGCCTGGAGCATTTTCTGACCTATTCTCTCTCTCCTCTCATTTATACGTAGAGGGGTTTGCTCCACCACAGGAGTATCCAGGATCTGTGTCCCTTTTAGACATGAGTTCTGGAGAGAAAATGAGAAAATGACCTTACAGGAAGATGTAAACCAAGGGTGGCCAACTCCTGCCCAGTCCCCGAGGCAGCAGAATGGGAGTGACCGACCCATGGTTGCTGCTGTTGGTGTTCAGTTGCTAAATTGTGTCCGATTCTTTGCAAACCCATAGACTGTAGCCCGCCAGGCTCCTCTGTCCATGGGATTTCCCAGGCAAGAATACTGGGGTGGGTTGCCATTTCCTTCTTCATTTCTTCTACCCATGGTAGAGAGTTGAAAAGACTTGGAGAGTTTTCCTTTCTAGGAAATTTGCATTTTAGCAGGAGTCAAACTAAAGCCATAGAAGTGAAGCTCTAAGTGGAATTTCCTGTCCCAGCTCCCTCCATTTCAAGAGGAGGGTAAGTCTCCTTGCAAGATTTCTCAAGCACAGCAGGTCAGTACTGGGCTCCTGGGGACACTGAGGAGTCCATCCGTGAGCCCAAGGCTTAAGAGGGAAGCTGCAACCAGGAGAACATGCAGAGAATTATTGTCCCATTTCAGAAGTTATGTTGTGGCTAACTCTTTTTCTATCCCATAGACTGTAGCCTGCCAGGCTACTCTGACACTTAGTTGTACTTTCAAATCCAGAGCAGGGTTGGCAAGTGCTTTTGCGGAGCTTTGTTCCCCTCCTCCTCAGGGAATTTCATAATGTTAGAAAACGCAGGAGCAATACATGTCCGCAAATTTCTGTGCAGTTTCTAATCCCCTCTCCAGGGGTGGCTTGGCCTTACCCTCATCCTGGTGTGGTTCCTTGAGCTGTGTAAACAGGTGCTTACGAAGCATAGGAAACAATGATAGAATGAAGAAGCCCTGAAAGGCCTTGAGTCCAGCACACAGCAGCACTGGACTAGGGAGACTTAACCACTCTGATAGTGAAGTCTCCAACCAAATCGCAATCCATATCAACTCAAAGGGCTTTTGTGGAAGGGTGAAATTTTTTCAGAAAATTGTTTCTTTTTTTTTGGTAGTATCTAAAGTGTATTAAGTCTCTCAGTAATGTCTGACTCTTTGCCACCCCAAGGGCTGCAGCCTGCCAGGCTCCTCTGTCCATGGAATTCTCCAGGCAAGAACACTGGAGTAGGTTGTCATTCCCTTCTCCAGGGGATCTTCCTGACCCAGGGATTGAACGCAAGTCTCCTGTATTGCAAGCAGATTCTTTACCATCTGAGCCACCAGGGTAGTAGCAAAGGAACCTGATAAATATGCATTAGATGCTGAATCAAATTATTTCTGTAGCTTGAAAAGCACATTTGTAACATCTTCTCAGGGAATATTCCCTCATTGCTCTTTTAGGGAAGAATCAAAGAGAGGAAAACTTGAAAAGGTTTTAAGTATTTAAACCTGAAAATTACTGCAGCTCTGAAGTCTGTGCTTTGGATGTTACTGATAGTCATCCATAGGCAGGCACTTCAGAGATGCACATACTACAGCCAGTTCTGTGCCACTGCCTGCAGTGTGGACCACCACCAGCTGACTGCTGCGGTTGTACAGAAACATCTCAAGTGAGGTGATGGTATAAATAGAAATGCTGGGCCTGTAAGAAAACTTTTCAAAAGAATCTCTGTGCTGCTTACTCTGGTCCACCCATCTGCCCCTAGGTCCATTCTCTGCCCTGCCCTGCCCCATGTTCCAGAAGGCTGACCCCTCCAAGGACAACATGACCCAATTTCTCTTGTTGACTGACTTTCTGATAGGCAGAGCCAATGGGAGGCGGGAGGTCAGAGGGCAGCAAGGAGAGAAGGGCTGGGGCATTGGTTCCAACCTCCCTCCCTGTCTTTTGTCTCTCCACAGATACCACCCCCCCAAACCCCAACTAGTGGACTGCACTCTTGCAGGCTCCAGTACCACTATTTCCCTCCACCTCTGAAGTCCAGAGGTGCTGACAACTTCCCGCTTTGCCAGTTCTGGGGTGAAATCCCCTTTTAGCTGCCTTGACCTGCCTCCCCCTCTGCAAACAGTCCTTTCATTAATGTTTCTTCACTTGAAGTGACTGAATGAGATTCTGTTTCCTGCCTGGACCCTCCTTATAAGCCCTCTGCACTCAATTTTCCTCCTCCAGCCAGTGAAGTCAATGATCACACCCAAACCTGTTTAGGGTAGAATTTATGCCAATGAAAAAACGATGAAAACTTCCCTGGTGGTCCAGTGGTGGAGAATCTGCCTGCCAATCAATGCAGGGGACCTGGGTTTGACCCCTGGTCTGGGAAGATTCCACTTGCTGCAGGGGAACTAAGACCACGAGTCCCAACGACTAAGCCCATTTGCTCCAACTACTGAAGCTGAGTGCCCTAAGAGCCCGTGCTCTGCAATGAGAGAAACCACTGCAGTGGGAAGCCCACGAACTGCCACGAAGACCAGCTCCCACTCGCTGCAAATAGAGAAAGCCCTCGAGCAGCAATGGAGATCCAGCACAGCCAAAAATAAACAAAATTAAAAAAAAAAAAGACGAGCTGTGTGGCAGGGGAGTGCTGGGGTCCACCCAGCTGAAATCTCTAGCCAAGAGGGGTGCCTTCAGCTTTAGAATAAAAAGAATCAAGGTGTTGATTTTTGTTCTTGGAGCTGATAACCCCCCCTCCCCCGCTTTCCACTCCTGAACATCAGGGTACTAGACAGAAACTTTTCTGGATACTATTTAGAGTTGGTGGGAGTGTTTCTTCCCTTCTTTGAACTTCCTCCATTGGCTGGTCTTCCTGAGCAGGATCCTCGCCTAAAATCCCCAGCTAACCATGGCACTACCATGACACGGGCAGCATCTTCTCTTTGGCATCCTTGCCCATCACATCCGGGCGCCTCACTCTCTCTGGGATTTCAGCCCACACTGGCCAGGTGTCCCACCACCATCGTCTCACAGGAGCCCATGGGGGGTCTGGTTTCCAGACGTTCACGTATCGCCTCAGTGTGTGCGTGTGGTTCTTTGTGCAGCCAGCTGGGTCAGCTCATCTCCAAGGTCTCTATTCAGGTTGTTCACAGATGCTTATAGCTTAACAAGATGCACAATCCAGACTTGCTAGTTCCCCGCCTGCACGCCAGGGGACCCTCTATCTCACAGTCTCCAGGGAGTCAGTCCTCCTATCAGACTCAAGTAGCAGCAGAAGAGACTACAGGTTCCACTCCTGGAATAAGAGGGGCTGGCTAGTCATAAAGGGTTAAGGTGCGATGCCTCCCTTTAAAGAAGGAGTACTGCTGCTGCTGCTGCTGCTAAATCACTTCAGTCATTTCCAACTCTGTGCGACCCCATGGACTGCAGCCCACCAGGCTCCCCCGTCCTTGGGATTCTCCAGGCAAGAGTACTGGAGTGGGTTGCTGTTGCCTTCTCCGAGCTGTATAAAGATGGGTTATGAGGCAGGAATGACAGACAACTGGTTCAATTACTGTTTGGGAGAAAACATAACAAATGACTCTACTTATTCTGACTTCATTTTATACAACTCAAAGAAATTTCTAAGTCTCCTGAACTACTGTTCTCTCGTGTAATGTCATAGTCACAATCCAATATGTTTTCAAATCCAAGTGGTTTCTTTTCATCACTCATTCTCCCATTCCCTTCTCACCCAGTCTCACCCACATCCTCCCACCTGTGGTGCATTTTCCTAATGCTCTCTTTCTCCTGGACAACTTTCCATGGAATGGAACATTTAATTAGCTATTTCTCAAAGCCAAAGCCTCCAGATTCCTTGCTGGTCACAACTTGGAGTAGTAACCATGTGCAGCCAGCTGGGTCAGCTCATCTCCAAGGTCTCTATTCAGGTTGTTCACAGATGCTTATAGCTTAACAAGACTTGCCACCACAGTGTGTTTCAAGGCAGCCAAGGTTACGACTGGGGCTGCCCCACACCAGGCTCCCAGGGAGAACTCGGGGGGTGAATTATGTCTTGGATGCCCTTGGTGCCTTCCACCATCCTGCAGCCCTGAGGGCTCCGGATGGGCTAATGTCGTTGAACTCCTCAATCATGGCAACAAGAGCGGTGCTGGTGAAGGGAGCTTTCCAGTGGAATTTTAAAGGTTCAGAATTAAGAGACTTTCCTGGTGGTGCAGTGGTTAAGACTCTGTGCTTCCAATGCAAGGGGCATGAGTCTGATCTCTGGTTGGGGAACTAAGATCCCACATGCCATGCAGTGTGGCCAAAAATAAAATAAACACCAGGAAGATATTTCTTCATTAAAAAAATAAAAGTTCAGAATTAAGACCTTTCTTTCCATTATGCAGTCAGTAATCCAAGCACCTGTCTCCAAGGATGCCACAGAATGAGTGGATTACAGAAACAGGGAGAACGGTTAAGCATGGGATGTGCCCAGTATAATGTGCTGGGCAGAGCAGGTAAAATAATGATTCACACCCTACATCTGATCTTGCAAAGAACTGCCAGGGAAAGTCTGAGTGGAAAAGCAGGGCACAATCTAGCCAGACACTGGCATGTATAACCACTTCTCCCCACCACTAATCCTGACCAACAGAAAAATCATGAAGCTGTCCCAAGCTCAGGAACCAATGTGTGTCTACGCTGGGTGCCAACATATGTCAGGGGAAAGCATCTGAGAGCCACAGACCCTCAGGCTCCATGAGGCACCCTCGACTGGATCAAATACAGTGACCACTCCCTTCTGAACACACATGGGCATTTCTGATTGCCTCTCATGCCAACCAATTTTGACCACCTTTTGCTGTGTTATCAATAAACTGTAGGGGATCTTAACAAAAACCAGGTTTCTTCCTCTCCAAATTACAATCATTGATCAAAATCTTTGGCCTTTGCTATTAGAATTTAAAATGAGACTCTAGTTATATCTGAATCAATAAAGATGACTACATATGTGATGGATTTTTCACTGCAGGATCTCAAAAAGTCTTGCAATCCTGAGCTTTGATTTCAACCATTTTTCACACAGAAAGGTTGACACCTTTAGTGGGTCATGGAATCAATTCAGATAGAAATGAAGTAAAATATCACACAATACATCACTTACAGTAAGGAGAAGCATCACCTTAAATATTACACAGAAAATCTTCCTTTACAGAGGGCCACACTCACAGTGGAAGAAATTGTGGATCAGCTGCCAAGTATGAACCTCTCCCACCCATTCCTTACCTGTGGACAACTTTCCTGGGCACATGGGTGCTGCCCCGAGCAGACAGTGGGGGCTTTGGTCACCCAATAAAGTGACAGGGCAGTGAAAGGACATCTTTAATCCTTGACCAAAAAAGAGGGTAGCAGTGGACGCACCAATACCATTACATGAATTCAACGTCTTCTCTCGCTGTGGCTCTCACGTCAAGCTCCCACCATCTTTTTCTCCTTTCCTTTCTATGAAGATCTTCAAACTAAAGTCTTCACTTCCTATATTTATTTTCTCAACTTCTATCCACTCCTCTACCTTCTGCAAACTGGCTTCCACTCCCCAAAGGCCACCAAAACTGTTCTGGCTAGGATCATTACTGACATCCCTCTTGAAAGTCAAATGGCTTTCAGACATCATCCTGTATGATTATTTCAAAACTCCTCAGTAATTCATTAATCGTAAAAATAGCAATGATGGACAATGTGTGTTGAGACAGCGTTTCCCGATGAACATTTAATGCTGCACACTGTCCTGAGCATTTTATGTGAGCTGTCTCATAACCATCTTGCAGGTGGCCATTATGATTTTTCTCACGTAAGGATGAGGGACCTAGGCTTAGACAGCCTAATGAAGGTCCCTCGGCTGGAGTGTGGCAGTGCTGAGACTTGAATTCAGGTCTTTCTGACTCCAGGCCCAGGGCTCTTGCCACCTCTCCTCCTTGGGCTCCGGCATCACAGCTCTCTACCTGGAGCTTCTGCTTCTCCAGCTGTCCTACACTGGCCCCTCTACAGTCTCCCTTTCTCATTACCTCAAAGAACCTTCAAATCTATCTCCTTAACTCAGACTTTTCTCCTAAACTCCAAACATGTGGCTGCCTATGGGCCTTTCTCACCCAGATGCCCTGGGGACATCCAAGAATTGAGAGGACCTAAAGAGTTTCCTTTCCTTTCCTCTCATGGTACCTCTTGCTTCTGTTCTTCCGTTTATTTATTCATTCAAATATTTGGGAGTGCTTACAAGGTGTCAGGCAATACTCCAGCAATACTAGAAATACCTAGAACACAATGGACCAAGCCCCACTCTTATTCCAGTGGAGGATGCAGATCATGAACAAATACATACATAATGTCAGGTGGTGAAATGTGCTATGAAGAAAACAAAACTGTGGTAAGGGGTGAGAGAACGACACGGTGTTTCGAAGGGCTGTCTCCTCAAGAAGCAGAGGTGATACGGATGTGGTGGTTAACAGTGCCTCTGTCTCTTAGCTGTCTAAGATGGGAAGTTTGTGGGTGTGCTCAACTTTGCCCTCTGGCTCACTGCACACATTCACTTTCCACCAACTCATGCCTCTTTCACCTAAACCCTCCATACTGTACTGACTTGGCTCGAGGATCAACGTCTCTGAGTCTGCACCTGGTTTTGGTCTTTTCCCCCTACACTGAGCCTTATCTTGCTGCCAAAATAATCTTTCCAAAACAAAAATCTGTTCATGTTTTCTGCTTGCTGTAAATCTCTCACTGGTATTCATTTCCTACAGGATAGAGTCCCTGATTCTAAGAGAGATTTTCAGTTCCCTGTATTCTGGGTCCATCTTCCCTTTCCCTGTCTCGTCTCCTGCCACACCCCTGGTGAATACACCATGTTCTTCCCCTCTACCTGTCTTGGCACACACAAGCTGTTTCTCTCACTCAGAACACTTCTCACACTCCCACCCGCAAATCCCTACACATCCTTCTGGATCAAATTCAATCACCCCCTTCTGTGAAGACTTCCTCAACTCCCCAGCCAGAATTGTTCACTTTTCCCCATCTTCCAGTTGTTCTATGGCTATGCCTCTACTGTCATATTTGTAATACTCTGATATAAGGGTCTGGGTTTCATTCCTTCAATAAATACTTTTGAGCACCCACCATGTGCCAGGCATCATTCTCAGTGGATGTAGCTATGGATACAGCTATAAGTGAGGCCAAACAAGATCTCAGCTCTCATGGAGATTATGCTCTAATACAATATGTCTCCTACATTGGGCTGAACCCATGTCTCCAATGGTATTAACAAGCCCCTATTTTGTGTTCAATGTATAGCTTCACCTTGGCAGATCCCAAGGAAAGAGAGAAGAATGTGACAGCCTATTCACTGACTGAGATCACCTGTGCCATGAATCTAATCCATGGTAGGCAGTGAACAAATATTTTTGGATGAAGAAATTGTGGAAATTATTTTACTTCCCACTCTGTGGACAAGAGAATAAAGAAATAGAACAATTCATTCATATCCCACGAACAATGAGCCTTTGAATCCCACAAATCTAGACAAATTCAGAACATACTTTGTTCTGAATCACAAGAGGCTTCTTTTCACTACATTAGCAACACTCCCGTTTTTAAATTTAATGTAAAGTGTAGATGAAAGAATCCTGCTGTTGCTGCTGCTCAGTCACTCAGTTATGTCTGACTCTTTGAGACCCTGTGGACTGTAGCCCTTCAGGCTCTTCTGTCCATGGAATTTCCCAGGCAAGAATACTGGAGTGGGTTGCTGTTTCCTCCTCCATGTGACCTTCCTAACCCAGAGATCAAAAGCTTGAAAATTCTGCTGTTAGGCAGTAATGTCTTCAGAGCTCAACATGGGAAAGTCCATCATTTAAGACCTGTAATGGTCTGTTTTCTCAACTATAATAAGAGTGGGGCTTGGTCCCTGTGTTTAAGTACTTTTAGTGCTTAGAATAGGGCTTGGCACCTCAGAGGAACTCATAAATATTTCAATGAATAAATGAAGGGACAAACAGAGAGGAAGAGGCATGATGAAAGAAGAGATCTCCAGGGGGAGGGAGTTAATTCATTTTCAGCCTTCTTGATTCTTGGGTGTCCATGGGACATCTAGGTGTGAAAGGCCAATAGACAGAAACACATTTGGGGTCAACAGATGGTGCATTCCAAGGAAAGACTGAACAACTCTTTGAGGGGGTCACTTTGTTTGAATAAAAACAATATTAAGAATCCCAATACATATAAATAAATAAAACAGAATAGGTAAAAGCGAAAATAAAGATATGATAAAACTTTTACACTCTGCAGAAAAGAAATAGCTTTTGACACTAAAGGGGGAAAAAGCCATTTTCAGGGGAAAAATTAAATTAAAATAAGCAAATAAAACACAACAATCTAGAATAGCAAAAACAGAATTTAAAACCAGGCAAAGTCAGTATCATTTAGCAAAGACTGAAATAAAAAATAGATGAATCTCAAAGGTCAATTCCTTGGATATATTTTTTATGCCATCAAATGGTGAATATATGAAAATTATATAAAAATCAGTAAGATTCTGGATGAACTATTCCAGGTCTACACACACTCTACTACAGTCAGAAAGAGAATATTTATTATACAGGCAGCAAGTATTTAAAGCCCCCAGGTGTTTATGTTCTTTGGGCCAAGAGTCCCACTTCTAAGACCTTATCTTAACAAAATAGTTCAACTGTATGCACCATAGAAGCATCAAAACATCTGAAAGGAAAATTGAAAAAAAAAAAAAAACAAAACCCCAAATGTCCAACATTCAGTGAAGAGTTAAACCAATGAGGGTAGTTATACACCATGGACTATCATGTAACTACAAAAAATGTCAATCTGATGGTTCAGCAAAAACAGAAAGAAAGTATGTAAGACAATGCTAAATTGAAAAGTAGAATATAAAATGATTATGGACACTCTGTATCTATGTGTAAAATTTATTCAAGGAAGAAAAACAATTAAAAGTAAATGACTGAGGATTTAAAGATGGCGGAGGCATAGGTGGACATGGAGTACATCTCTTTCCACGGATAAATCAGGAATACACCTTCAGACACAGAAGTGTGTGCAGAACACCAGCTGAGAGCAGACAGGAGTGCCTGACCAGTGGAAAAGAATATATAGAACCACACAAAACTCAGTAGGATGAAGGAACTAGGGGCAAAAACAGGAGTGTTAGCAAGACTGGACCTGCCCTCGGCGGGTGGGGGAACTGAAGCAAGGGTCTGATCCCCATATCAGGGCAACTGTCTGAGTCAGAGGAGAAACATTTAAGTCTGAGAGGGAAACAGCTGATCTGTGGTAGCCTAAATGGAAGGAGAGTCAAACAGTCCTTGCTGCAGCCATACATATTCCGGAAAGGGATGAGGTCCCCTGGAAGGTGCAGTGGCTGGGAGCTGGAGTTTAGGGATTGTGGAGCAATCCCAGGGCAAGGGCTGCTGTTGATTGCGGAGAGACGGATCGAGGGGATGTGAGGGAGGAGACTGTGGTGAGAAATGCCTGTGGAGGAAAGCTGGGCAGCCGTGGAAGCAAGGCGATACTGCATAGTGGGTGGAGCCATCACCGTAGCCTCTCTCTCCCTACAATAGCCAGCAGTGGCAGCTGAACAAGAAAGGCTGGCCCAGAAAGTGCCTGACGCACTGAACTACAGAATAGGACCCCACCCAGGGTGCTCCTTTAAGTGCCTGACACCCCGATCTACAGAGTAGGATCCCAACCAGGGGGCCCTCTCTATGTGCCTGATGCACCAAACAACAGAGAAGGACCCCAGGCAAGGAAGCCTTGTAAGTGCCTGAACAGGCAGAGCTATGGAGAAAGACTGGCCAAAGAGGCCTTCTGATCACCAGCTACAAGAGAATCGAAGAAAGACTCTCTGATAGGGTCATAACTCCTACAGCAAAGGCAGTCCATGTCCCTGCACATTTGGTGCCTCCAGGGTCCCTGCAAGCCAAGCAGCTTCACCACCTTCATGTTCAACTCTCACTGGGGCAGAGCTGCCACAGACAAAAAAAAGGCTTGTGTCTATGCATGCAGGGTTGCTTCAGTCGTGTCCAACTCTTTGTGGCCCTGTAGACTGCGGCCTGCCAGGCTTCTCTGTCAGGGGGTTCTCCAGGCAATACAGGAAGTATTGGCCAATACTGGTTGCCATACCCTTCTGTTGCTGCTGCTAAGTCACTTCAGTTGTGTCCGACTCTGTGCAACCCCATAGATGGCAGCCCACTAGGCTCCTCTGTCCCTCGGATTCTCCAGGCAAGAATACTGAGGTGGGTTGCCATTTCCTTCTCCAATGCATGAAACTGAAAAGTGAAAGTGAAGTCGCTCAGTCGTGCCCGACTCTTAGCGACCCCATGGACTGCAGCCTACCAGGCTCTTCCGTCCTTGGGATTTTCCAGGCAAGAGTACTGGAGTGGGGTGCCATTGCCTTCTCTGCCATACCCTTCTAGAGCATTATGTTTCCTGCTGTCCTAGCCATCAACTCCCCTGAATACCTGGTGCTGCCAGAACCCCTTCGACCCAAGCAGCTGCACCACCTCCACACCTGGCCCTCATAGGGGCAAACCCAAGTGCTCCAGGGCATCCTCAAGAGCAAACCCCAGGGGACGACCCACATGCAGAAGTGGAAATAAAACCACAATTGAAACCCAGAGGCAGTGTGGCTAAGGAAGAAGACCTCAAACCTTCCCATCAGCTGTATAAGCTTCAGATTAAATCCACAAGATCAACTAGGCAGACTCTGTGTCTATGGAATATATAAAAGAACACTAAGAGCTTTCACAAAATAAAATGCACCAGTTCTGATAGCCGTGGACATTGGAGGCAAGAACACATAGAAGTAAGACAAGATTAGAATCTAAGCCGCCCCCACAACAGGTCCAGAGATCAGCACAGTGTTGGAGGGCCTCCTTGGGAGGTAAGGTGGACTGTGACTCCCAGTGAAGGAAAGGACTCTGAGAGCAGTGACTCAAGAAAAACATCTATTATTCCTATGTTTTGACTTGTTCTGTAGATTCTTTGGATTTTTTTTTCCCCTTTCCCCCTCCTCTGTTGTAGTTGTCAAGTTTATTGGCACTATGAAATCTAATTCAGCTTTTGAGCTTTTTCTTTTCTCTTTTTCTCAGCCACATTTTTTTTATTGTTGTTATAAACCTCTGCCTCTACATTGGGCTTTTGCAGTTCTGTGGAGTTTTCCTTGTTTTTTTTCCTTTTTCTCTCTTTTTAGCTTTAATTAATTTTTCTACATTTATTCCTTTGTTTGCTTTTCCTACTGTTACTTTCCCCTTGCAGTTAATCTTTAATGTATATAAATCTTCTTTATCTACCTCTATTTAACCTTGCACATCTATTCTTTCTTTTCTTTCTTTCCTTTCCTCTCAATATATTTGTTAGTTTTATTTTCTTTGCTTTATTCCCCAATTGGCACTTTGCTTTAGTTTTATTTTCCAGTTTGTGCTTTAGTAAGTTTTGCTCTTAACTAGTAGATATAATTTTTGGCTTCCTTTATTCACCAGATCAACCTACTGTACTTTATTTTTGTTGGACTCTTGATTTTGATTATGTGTGTATATGCATATGTATATATTCAGTCACACTTTTTTATATTCAGTCACACACATATAATTTTTGATTTTGTTTGTTTAACAGGTCAATCTACTGTACTTTGTTTTAATTGGACTGTTTTGACTTTGCTTATGGGTGCATATGTGTATGTGTATATTCCATTATTTTAATTATTATTTACCTGATTTTGTAACTTCCATTTGTCTGGGGTTCATCTTTGGTTTCTCACTTTGGGGTATCTGTTTTAAGCTCACTTAATGCCATAACAAATCACTTGTGAAATCTTCATTTCTAACCAGAGATCAAGCTCTGACCCTTTGGAGTGGGAGCACTGACTCCAAGACCCTAGAATACCTGAGTACTAACACTAGGGAGTATCAAATAGTGAGAACTCACACAAAGGAAACCACTTGAGTACAAGACCCAGCATCACCCAACCCCCAGTAGCACCCTGTGCAGAACACCTCATCTAAACAACAAACAATAAAAATACAAACCCAATCATCAGCAGACAGGATTACCACCTCATTCAGCCTTGCCCAACAGAGGACAAACACACACACACACACACAAACTCAGCATAAATCTCACCCTATTTGAAGCTTACACAAACCACTGGACCAACCTTAGGAGGCCAAAAACCAAAAGGAAGAAAGAATTCAACCCTGAAGCCTGGGAAAAGGTGACCTCAAACACAATAAGTTAAAAAAAATTATGAAAAGGCAGATAAATACTACACAAATGAAGGAACAAACTAGAAAAACAGAAGTCCAAATAAATGAAGAGGAAATATGCAAACTCCCTGAAAAAGAATTCAGAATAATGATAGTAAAGATGATCAAAAATCTTGAAAACAAAATGGAGAAAATACATGAATCAATTAACAAAGACCTAGAAGAATTAAAGAATAAACATACAGAGACATACAACACAATTACTGAAATTAAAAATACTCTGGAAAGAATCAATAGCATATTGATAGAATATCTGAATAGAATATCTGAAGCAGAAGAACGAATCAGTGAGCTAGAAGATAAAATGGTGGAAATAATTTCTGAAGAGCAGAATAAACTCTGGGACAATATCAAATGCACCAACATTCAAATTATAGGGGTCCCAGAAGAAGAAGAGAAAAAGAAAGGGTATGAGAAAATTTTTGAAGAGATTATAGTTGAAAATTTCCCCAACATGGAAAAGGGAATAGTCTATCAAGTCCAAGAGGCATGAAGAGTCCCATACAGAATAAACCCAAGGAGAAACACACCAAGACACATACTAATCAAACTAACAGAATAAACACAAAGAAAGAATCTTAAAAGCAGCAAGGGAAAAGCAACAAGTAACATACAAGGGAAACCCCATACGTTTAACAGCTGATCTTTCAGCAGAAACTCAGCAGGCCAGAAGGGAATGGCAGGATATATTTAAAGTACTGAAAGGGAAAAATCTACAACCAAGATTACTGTACCTGGTAAGGATCTCATTCAAAATTGATGGAGAAATAAAAAGCTTTTCAGACAAGCAAAAGTTACGAAAAGTTAAGAGAATTCAGTACCACCAAACCAGCTTTACGACAAGTGTTAAAGGGACTTATATAGTCAAGAAATACAAGAGAAGTAAAAAGATCTACAAAATCAACTTCAAACAATTAAGAAAATGGCAATAGGAATGTATATATCAATAATTACTTTAAATGTAAATGGATTAAATGCTCCAACCAGAAAACACAGACTGGCTGAATGGATACAAAAACAAGACCCATATATATGCTGTCTACAAGAAACCCACTTCAGACCTAAAGACACATATAGGCTGAAAGTGAGAGGACGGAAAAATATATTCCATGCAAATGGGAAGCAAAGAAAGCTGGAGTAGCAATCCTTATATCAGACAAAACAGAGCTTAATATAAAGAATACTACAAGAGATAAGGAAGGATAGTTCAATTTACTTCAGTCACTCAGTTGTGTCCGACTCTTTGAGACCCCACAGACTGCAGCACGCCAGTCCTCCTTGTCCATCACCAACTCCTGGAGTTTACCCAAACTCATATCCATTGAGTTGGTGATGCCATCCAACCCTCTCATCCTCTGTCATCCCCTTCTCCTCCTGCCTTCAATCTTTCCCAGCATCAGGGTCTTTTCAAATGAGTCAGCGCTTCACATCAGGTGGCCAAAGTATTGGAGTTTCAGCTTCAACATAAGCTTCCAATGAACACTCAGGACTCATTTCCTTTAGGATGGACTCGTTGGATCTCCTTGCAGCCCAAGGGATTCTCAAGAGTCTTCTCCAACACCACAGTTGTAGCATCAATTATTCGGCACTCAGCTTTCTTTATAGTCCAACTCTCACATCCATACATGACTACTGGAAAAACCATAGCCTTGACTAGACAGACCTTTGTTGGCATTACATAATGATCAAGGGATCAATCCAAGAGGAAGACATAATAATTGTAAATATCTATGCATCCAACATAGGAGTATCTCAATACATAAGACAAACACTAACAGACATAAAAGGAGAAATTGACAGTAACACAATAATAGTAGAAGACTTTAATTAGGAGACTTTAATTAACAGAAAATTAATAAGGAAACACAAGTCTTAAATGATACATTAGATGAGATGGATCTCACTGATATCTTTAGGACATTCCATCCAAATGCACAAGAATACACTTTCTTCTCAAGTGTACATGGAACATTCTCCAGGATAGACCACATCTTGGATCACAAATCAAACCTGAGTAAATTTAAGAAAACTGAAATTGTATCAAGCATCTTCTCTGACCACAACACTATGAGACCAGATATCATTTATAAGAAAAAATCTGTAAGAAACACAAACACATGGAGATTAAACAATACATTTCTAAATAACCAACAGGTTACTGAAGAAATCAAAAGGGAAATCAGAAAATTTCTAGAAACAAATGACAATGAAAACACGATAACTCAAAACCTATGGGATGCAGCAAAAGCAGTTCTAAGAGGGAAGTTTATAGCAATACAATCCCACCTCAAGAAACAAGAAAAACATTGAATAGAAGACCTAATTTTACACCTAAAACAACTAGAAAAAGAAGAACAAAAAAATTCCAAAATTAGTAGAAGGAAAGAAATCATAAAAATCTGAGCAGAAATAAATTTAAAAAAATGAAAGAAACAATAGTAAAGATTAATAAAACTAAAAGCTGATTCTTTGAGAAGATAAACAAAATTGACAAACCTTTAGCCAAACTCATCAAGGAAAAAAGAAAGAAGAATCAAATCAACAAAATTAGAAATGAAAATGGAGAGGTTACAACAGACAATGGGGTGACCCCCCCATGTCGCACGTTGGCAAGGCTGGCAAAATTACAGGGTATCTCTGAAGAGGGCACCCTGGGGCAAGCACATCTCACTCTGTTGAAGGGGATCCATGACCCTGTCACTCTACTGTCTGGAGGGGACCATAACCAAGAAAGAAAAGTTGTCATGTCAGGCAGCTTTCTGGACTTGGAGTTGTGTTAATGAATAAGTGATGACCTGCTGATCAGAAGAAAAAAAAAAAAGAGAGAGAGAGACTACTATGAACAACTATATGGCAATAAAATGGATAACCTGGAAGAAATGGACAGATTCTTTGAAAAGTTCAACCTTTTAAGATTGAACTAGGAAGAAATAGAAATAATGAACAACCCAATTATAAGCACTGAAATTGAAGCTGTGATCAAAAATCTCTCAGAAAACAAAAACCCAGGACTAGATGGCTTCACAGGAGAATTCCATCAAACATTTAGAGAAGAGCTATTGCCTATCCTTCTAAAACTTTTTCAAAACTCTTTCAAAAAATTGCAGAGGAAGGAACACTTCCAAACTCATTCTACGAAGCCACTATCACACTGATACCAAAACCAGACAAAGACAACACACAAAAAAAGAAAACTACAGGCCAATATCACTGATGAACATAGATGCAAAAATCCTCAACAAAATTTTAGCAAACAGAATTCAGCAACACATCAAAAAGCTCATACACCATGATCAAGCTTGGTTTATTCCAGGGATGTAAGGATTCTTCAATATACGGAAATCAATCAATGTGATACACCACATTAACAAATTGAAAGATAAAAACCATATGATAATCTCAATAGATGCAGAAAAAGCCTTTGACTAAATTCAGCACCCATTTATGATTAAACTTTTAAATGCACATTAAAAAATGTGCATAGAAGGAACCTACCTCAACATAATAAAGCCAATATATGATAAGCCTACAGCAAACATTATTCTCAATGGTAAAAAGTTGAAAGCATTCCCCCTGAGGTCAGGAACAAGACAAGGGTGTTCACTTTTACCACTATTATTCAACATAGTTCTAGAAGTCCTAGCTACAGCAGACAAGAAAAAGAAATAAAAGGAATTCAGATTGGAAAAGAAGAAGTAAAGTTCTCACTGTTTGCAGATGACATGATACTGTACATAAGAAACCCTAAAGATAGTATCAGAAAATTACTAGAGCTAATCAGTGAATTTAGCAAAGTTGCAGGATACAAAATCAATACATAGAAATCACTTGCATTTCTATATACTGACAATGAAAATACAGAAAGAAATTAAGGAATCAATCCTATTCACCATTGCAACAAAAAGAAGTATCCAGGAATAAATTTACCTAAGGAGACAAAAGAACGGTACACAGAAAATTGTAAGACACTAATGAAAGAAATCAAAGGTGACATAAACAGATGGAGAGATATTCCATGTTCCTGGGTAGGGAGAATCAATATTGTGAAAATGACTATATTAACAAACACAATCTACAGATTCAATGTGATCCCTATCCAATTACCAATGACATTTTTCACAGAACTAGAACAAAAAATTTCACAATTCATATGGAAACACAAAAGACCTGAATAGCCAAAGTGGTCTTGAGAAAGAAGAATGGAGTGGAGGAAACAAACTCCCTGACTTTAGATTATACTACAAAGCTAGTCATCAAGACAGTATGGTACTGGCACAAAAACAGAAATATAGACCAATGGAACAAGATAGAAAGCTCAGAAATAAACCCATACACCTATGGGTACCTAATTTTTGACAAAGGAGGCAAGAATATAAAATGGGGCACACAGCCTCTTCAATAAATGGTGCTGGGAAAACTGGACAGCTACATGTAAAAGAATGAAATTAGAACACTCCCTAACACCAAACACAAAGATAAACTCAAAATGGATTAAAGACCTAAATGCAAGACCAGAAACTATAAAACTCTTAGAGAAAAACATAGGCAGAACACTTGATTACATAAATCAAAGCAAGATCTTCTATGACCCACCTACTAGAGTAATGGAAATAAAAACAAAAGTAAACAGGTGGGATCTGATTAAACATAAAAGCTTTTGCACAGCAAAAGAAACTATAAGCAAGGTGAAAAGACAACCCTCAGAATGGGAGAAAACAACAGCAAATGAGACAACTGACAAAGGATTAATTTCCAAAATATACAAGCAGCTCATACAACTCAATACCAGCAAAATAAACAACCCAATCAAAAAGTGGGAAAAAGACCCAAGCAGACATTTCTCCAAAGAAGACACACAAATGGCTAACAAACACATGAAAAGATGCTCAACATCGCTCATTATTAGAGAAATGCAAATCAAAACTACAATGAGATATCACCTCACATCAGTCAGAATGGCCATCATCAAAAACTCTACAAACAATAAATGCTGGAGAGGGTATGGAGAAAAGGGTGGCTCAGATGGTAAAGCATCTGCCTGCAATGCAGGAGACCCAGGTTTGATCCCTGGGTCAGGAAGATCCCCTGGAGAAGGAAATGGCAATCCACTCCAGTACTCTTGCCTGGAAAATTCTATGGATGGAGGAGCCTGGTGGGCTACAGTCCATGGGGTCGCAAAGAGTCGGACATGACTGAGCAACTTCACTTTCTTCTTTCTTTCCTGCACTGTCAGTGGGAATGTAAATTGATATAGCCACTATGGAAGAAGGTATGGAGATTTCTTAAAAAACTAGGAATAAAACCACATGACCCAGAAATCCCACTCCTAGGCATATACCCTGAGGAAACCAAAATTGAAAGACACATGTATCCCATTGTTCATTGCAGCACTATTTACACTATTTACAACAGATGAATGGATAAATAAGTTGTGGTACCTATACACAATGGAATATTACTCAGCCATAAAAAGGAATGCCTTTGAGTCAGTTCTTCATTAGAAGAATCCACCTCATTGGTGGATGAACCTAGAACCTATTATAGTGAAGTCAGAAAGAGAAAGATAAATATTGTATTCTAATGGATATATACAGAATCTAGAAAAATGGAACTGAAGAATTTATTCACAGGGCAGCAATGGAGAAACAGACAGAGAGAATAGACTTGTGGACATGGGGAGAGGGGAGGAGAGGGTGAGATATAACATGGAAACTTACATTACCATATGTAAAATAGATGGCCAAGGGGAATTTGCTGTATGGCTCAGGAAACTCAGACAGGGGCTCTGTGTCAACCTGGAGGGGTAGGATGGGGAGGGAGATGGGAGAGGGCTTCAGGAGGGAGGGGATATACGTATGCTGCTGCTGCTGCTAAGTCGCTTTAGTCGTGTCCGACTCTGTGCGACCCCGTAGATGGCAGCCCACCAGGCTCCCCCGTCCCTGGGATTCTCCAGGCAAGAACACTGGAGTGGGTTGCCATTTCTTTCTCCAATGCATGAAAGCGAAAAGTGAAAGTGAAGTTGCTCAGTCGTGTCCGACTCCTAGCGACCCCATGGACCGCAGCCCACCAGGCTCCTCCGTCCATGGGATTTTCCAGGCAAGAGTACTGGAGTGGGGTGCCATTGCCTTCTCCAATTACTGAAGTCCAAGCACCCTAGAGCCCATTCTCTGCAGCAAGAGAAGCCACTGCAATGAGAAGTCCATGCACTGCAACAAAGAGTAGCCCCCACTTGCCGCAAACAGAGAAAGCCCACATGTAGCAACAGAGACTGAGTGCAACCAAAAAAAATAAAATAAAATAAAGAAGTAAATGATCCAAAGTGGTAATAAATATTAAGGCTGCTAGATAATAAATTTTCTTTTTAGAAGGTCTGTTTTACTAGTAACAATAATTGCTAATACTTATGGAAGACTTTCAATACTAACTACTTTAAATGTTCATTTTCTCATAACAAGCCTATTAATACTCTTATCTTACAGATTTAAAAAAAAAATGTACGGTTTAGAGAGAGTCACTGACCAAGATCACATGGGGATTAGGTGGCAGATCTGAGACTAGATGCTGGTCTGGCTCATATCAAAGTCCAGGCTTTTAATCACTCTGTGATACTTCTGCTTAGTTTTATTTTCCAGTTAAAACATGTATTGTTTAAAAAATAAGGTCAGAGTAAAATCAAATGCCATTTCCTTTCTACTGAAAGAGGTGCTGAGACCTTCAGTGGGTTGGCTGTAAGTCTTAGAAATCAGTGTGTTGAGAAGTGGAGGAGAGGGATGGCCAACACAGAGATGTCAAGGGCTCGGACCAGAGGGGAGGGAGCAAACACAGACCCCACCACGGTACGCACCTCTTCGAGTGCTTTGCTTACATAATTCTCCTTCTTGACAGCCTCTTGGAGCTCCATGGCCTGCTGCACGTACATTTTCCCAGCTAGGATTTCATTCTCCAGCATGGAGAGCTCCTTCAACGAAATGGGCCAATTCAACCTTTCTAATGCCTCGTTCAAAGCTGCCTTGTTTTCTAAGTACCGCATTGGTTTGTTTGCATCTAACCTAGAGAAGGGAGAAGAAAGAGAAAAGTAATGTGATCATAACAGAAAACATATGGAAAGATGGTTTTTCAGTCAACCCTCCCCTGAGAAACATCTGTCGGAGCAGATGTCAGGTGTTGACAGAATTGCAGCCACGCCTTCTTGTCCACTGGGGCTTTGGTAGTTTGCACAAGTTAAAAATAATCATCTCTGAGTCATGGAAGGCCCTTTTACCCATTATTTAATTTGATGGTCTGATTTTATAGAAGTTTGTTACACGAGTTGTTTTTTTTTTTTTCCAACAATTTTTTTTCAGCATGTTTGGAACCCATTCCTTTCTTCTTAGGTCTAACGTTTGGCAGAAGCAAAAGCAAGTTTCAAAGAGATTTCACACAGCTATGTCTAGCAGTGACTCTGGAAAACAAGCAAACACTAAACCCAAATATTTGTCTCAGTGCAATAATTCTTCTAATAGCTCATTTTAGCTACCTTTATCTCCTGTCCTCTTGTAAGCCTAAATAGGCCTATATTTTCCGGTTTCACTGATTTGGTTCACAAAGAACAGAAGCCAAACTTTCTATCAGCTGATGAACAGGCTGCATGATTCCAGGGAAAGCCAGTGGGGTGTGGAGGGCCCAAGTTCTAAATTCTATTTCTAGTCCCAGCTACTTCTGAGTCAGATATTCATGGAAGGAGGTACAGAGAGGGCGATGGATAGATTGAGTGAGGGAGATATGGGGAGAAGAACATTTCATAATTATCATTCTCTTATTGCTGAAGGTGTCACGTCTTTTTATTTTTTTAAGTGTGTGTTGTGTGTGTTGGAAGAGCACACTGTAAACCCAGCACAATCACAGGACTCAATTCACAGATAAACTTGTCTCCAGAAGACAGCAAAAATCCTTATTAAAAATATAAATGGGAGTGATGTCAGGAAAATAGTAAAATGAGAAACCCCAGACCTCATTCCCCCACAGAAATGCCGACAATAATATGTGGCCAAACTGCCTTTGTGAGAATTCCAAGAAGCCAGTTAAAAGGTACCAGCTCGGAGAAGGAAATGGCAACCCACTCCAGTATTCTTGCCTGGAAAAGTCCATGGACAGAGGAGCCTGGCAGGCTGCAGTCCATGGGGTTACATGACTGAGCATGTGTGCATGAGGGTGGAGGGTCATGGGTTGGTGGCAATAAACTGGTAGAACTAAAAAAAAAAAAAAAGGTACCAGCTCTCCAGGTGTTCAAAGCCAAGAAGAATGGGCACTGAAGTGTGTATTTGGAACATTTGTTGCACTTTGCCTGGCCTAGCCCCTCCCCTTTCTTGGCACGTGGGGAGCAACTCAGAGGAAATCAAATCCTGGCTTCTCCGAAAGAGAAGAGTGGAACATGTATGCAACATTTTCGCCTTCTGTGGGGCTGCTTGAGACACTAGCTTTTGTCTCACTTGACTCAGAGTGCCAATAAAAATGGCAGCATACTTTGCATGCCAGGTTACTGGCAGCTGAGAGCAAAGGCAAGTTTCATGGCTGGTTACAGCACCAGAGAGACTGCAGTACCCAAAGAAAGACACCAGGGGGAGGAAAAGACTACCCGCTCCTGAGAAAAGACAGGGGCAAATCTCTTTGACTGGGAAATTACACACACACACACACACACACACACACCACACCACCACCACCACCACCATTCCTAGAGAAGAAATACCCTCAGAAAAGTTGTGAGAGGTTCCCAGAATCTCTAGTCAGAATGACTGGTGAAGGTCTTCCCCTATAAGAAGTCATCTCTAAAGACTGGGACAAGTGTCTGCCTTTCCAAATGTCCAGATCTTGCCTAAAAGTACTAAGGAATAAAGAGAAATAGAGAAGAGTGGCCAAAGGAGCAAAATAAATCTCCAGAAATCTACACTAAAGAAAAGAGCTATGAATTACCGGACAGAGAACTGAAAATAACTGTCTTAAAAATGCTCATTGAGCTCAAAGAGAATACAGACAACTAAATGGAATCAGGAAAATGATGGATGAACATACTAAGAATATCAACAAAGACACAGAAACCATAAAAAGAACCAAACTGAAATTCTGTATCTGAGGAATACAATAACTGAAAAATTCACTGAGTGAGTGAGTGAGTGAAGTCGCTCAGTCGTGTCTGACTCTTTGCGACCCCGTGGACTATAGCCCACCAGGCTCTTCCGCCTATGGGATTCTCCAGGCAAGACTACTGGAGTGGGTTGCCATTCCCTTCTCCAGGGGATTTTCCCAACCCAGGGATCAAACCCAGGTCTCCTGCATTGTAGGCAGACGCTTTAACCTCTGAGCCACCAGGGAAACCCAAAAAATTCACTAGAGAGCTTCAAAAGGTGACTTCGTAAATCAGAAAAAAAAAATCAGAAAATTATGACTATTTTAAGTCATAAATTGTTACAAGAGACAAAGAAGGACATTCAGCTCAGTTCAGTTGCTTAGTCATGTCTGACTCTGTGACCTATGGACTGCAGCACACCAGGCCTCCCTGTCCATCACCAACTCATGGAGCCTACTCAAACTTATGTCCATCAAGTTGGTGATGCCATCCAACCATCTCATCCTCTGTTGTCCCTTTCTCCTCCCACCCTCAATCTTTCCCAGCATCAGGGTCTTTTCCAATGAGTCAGTTCTTCCCATCAGGTAGCCAAAGTATTGGAGTTTCAGCTTCAGCATCAGTCCTTCCAATGAATATTTAGGACTGATTTCCTTTAGGATGGACTGGTTGGATCTCCTTGCAGTCCAAGGGACCCTCAGGAGTCTTCTCCAACACCACAGTTCAAAAGCATCAGTTCTTTGGCACTCAACTTTCTTTATGGTCCAACTCTCACGTCCATACATGAGTACCGGAAAAACCATAGCTTTGACTAGACAGACCTTTGTAGGCAAAGTAATGTCTGCTTTTTAATATGCTCTCTAGGTTGATCATAGCTTTTCTTCCAAGGAGCAAGCGTCTTTTAATTTCACGGCTGCAGTCACCATCTACAGTGATTTTGGAGCCCCCAAAATAAAGTCTCTCACTGTTTCTACTGTTTCCTCATCTATTTGCCATGAAGTGATGGGACCAGATGCCATGATCTTAGTTTTCTGAATGTTGAGTTTTAAGCCACCTTTTCCACTCTCTTCTTTCACTTTCATGAAGAGGCTCTTTAGTTTTCTTCACTTTCTGACATAAGCATGGTGTCATCTGTGTATCTGAGGTTATTGGTATTTCTCCTAGCCATCTTGATTTCAACTTGTGCTTCATTTAGCCTGGCATTTCTCATGATGTACTCTGCATATAAGTTAAATAAGCAGGGTGACAATATACAGCTTTGACGTACTCCTTTCCTGATTTGGAACCAGTCTGTTGTTCCATGTCCAGTTCTAACTGTTGCTTCTTGACCTGCATACAGATTTTTCAGGAGGCAGGTCAGGAGGTCTGGTATTCCCATCTCTTTAAAAATTTTCCACACTTTGTTGTGATCCACACAGTCAAAGGTTTTGGCGTAGTCAATAAAGCAGAAATAGATGTTTTTCTGGAACTCTCTCTCTTTTTCGATGATCCAATGGATGTTGACAATTTGATCTCTGGTTCCTCTACCTTTTCCAAATACAGCTTGAACATCTGGAAGTTCATGGTTCACTACTGTTGAAGGCTGGATTGGAGAATTTTGAGCATTACTTTACTAGTGTGTGAGATGAGTGCAATTGTGTGGTAGTTTGAGCATTCTTTGGCATTGCCTTTGAGACTGGAGTGAAAACTAACCTTTTCCAGTCCTGTGGCCACTGCTGAATTTTCCAAATTTGCTGGCATATTGAGTGCATCACTTTCACAGTATCATCTTTTAGGATTTGAAGTAGCTCAACTGGAATTTCATCACCTCCACTGGCTTTGTTCATAGTGATACTTCCTAAGGCCCACTTGAGTTCGCATATAAGAAGGACATTATATAATGGTAAAAAGGGTCCATCCACAAGGAAGATATGACAGTTATAAATATGCACCTAACTTCACAGCTCCCAAATATAGAAGCAAACATTAATAGAATTGAAGGGAGAAAATGAAACATGATAAGAGAAGATTTCAATTTCCATTTTCAATAATGGATACAATCACCAAACAGAAGACTAATGAAGAAACAGAGGACTTGAAAAACATAATAGATTAATTAGACCAGACATACACAGAACACACTACCAACCAATAGCAGAATACATATGCTTCCTAAGCACATGGAACATTCTCTTCAGGATAAACCACATGTAAAAGCACAAGTCTTAAAAGTTTTAAGATTAAATCATATAAAATATATTCTCCAATCACAGTGAAATAAAACTAGAAATCAAATATGTGTAAATTAAACAAGATGCTCTTAAACAACCAATGGGCCAAAGAAAAAATCATAAGGGAGACTGTAAAATATCTTGAGCTATTTTAAAATAACAATATAACATACTAAAATGTCTAAGACATAGCAAAAGCAGTCCTAAGAGGGAAATCTACAGTGCTAAAGACTTATATTAAAAAAGAGAAAATACTCAAATCAACAACCTAACTTTACACTTCAAGGAAGTGGGAAAATGAAGAATAAACTCAAAGTTAGCAGAAGGAAAGAAATAATAAAGATGAGAGCAGAAATAAGTGAAATATAACAGTAGAAAAAAATCTATGAAACTAAGAGTTAGTTTTTGGAAAGAGCAGCAAAAATGACAAATGCTTATTAGCTAGATGAAGAAGAAAAAAGAGAAAAGTCTAATAACTAGAATCAGAAAGGAAAGAATGAACATTACAACTGTTATCAGAGAAATAAGAAGGATATTTTATAAAAGGCTACCACGATCCATTATACACCAACAAAGTGGATAACATAGAAGAAATGGAAATTTCTATAAAAATATAACCAAGACTGAATCAGAAAGAAATAAAAAATCTGAACAGACTTGTAACTAGTAAGGAGATTGAATCAGCAAACAAATAATTTCCAACAAATATGAGCCCAGTACTATATGGCTTCCATGGAGAGAACTACCAAACATTTAAATAAGAATTAACACCAATCCTCCTCAAATAATTCCAAATATTGAAGAGGAGGGAACGTTTTGAAACTCATTCTATGATGCCAGTATTACCCTGATACCAAAGCCAGACAAAGATACTACGAGATGGAAAACTACAGCCCAATATTGCTTTTGAACACTGATTCAATACTAGCAAACAAAATTCAACAACACATTAAAAGAATGAGACACTGAAGAATGAGACTTATTCCTAGAATGCAATATGTAAAAATCAGTCAATATAATAAATCACAGTAACAAAATGAAGGAAAAAATTATCATCTCAATGGATACAGCAAAATCACGATGAATTCAACACTCATGATTAAAAATGAAAACACTCAACAAACTAGGATTATGAGGAGACTACCTCCATATGGGGCTTCCCCAGTGGCTCAGAGGTAAACAATCCACCTTCAATGCAGGAGACACAGGTTCAGTCCCTGGGTTGGGAAGACCCCCTGGAGAAGGACATGGCAACCCACTCTAGTATACTTGCCAGGAAAATCCTGTGGACAGAGGAACCTAGCAGGCTAAGGTCCATGGGATTGCAGAGAGTCGGACATGACTGAAGCAACTGAGCACAAGCACTGTAATATAGTAACGGTGTCATAACTTACTCAAAATCATGCTTTAGACGGTAAGGAGGGAAGTGATGTCATGAAAGACAGTGGAGTAGAAAAATCAAGGAATTGGTCTTTTCACCAAAACAACTACTTGATAGAATTAACTGTTTTGGAACTCAAGAATGTAGTTAAATACTTACATAGCATTCAGAAGAACGCCTGATGGAGAGAGAGGCTGACATGTAGGGAAATCTCTGTCAGGTCACTGGCTGACCACAGGGATAACAAAACAATACTTCAATGAACACACATGATAAAGAATACAGTCTTTGCAAAATAGGTGGAAAGACATTAAACAGACAACTGCAGCCTTCATCAAGCAACAGTAGCAATTTCTGGGGAGGGTAGAGAATCTGATTTCCTGAGTTACTGTTACAGTGTCCAAAATGTTCAGTTTTCAACAAAAAATTACAAAGAATAACAAGAAACATGTATGCATACAGCCCATTCACAGGGGGAGAAAAGCAACAGACACATAAAGTTCAGACACTGGATTTGGCAGACAAAGACTTAAAATAACTTTCTTAAAAGCCAATCCTCAAATTCACACTGAACTTCAAGGGGCCACAAATAACCAGAACACTTTTGAAACAGAAGAACAAAATTGGGAGACTTTCAAAACTCACTATAGCCCGCTAGGCTTTTCTGTCCGTGGAATTCTACAGGCAAAAATACTGCACTGGGTTGCCATTCTCCAGGGGATCTTCCCAACCCGGGGATGGAACCCAGGTCTCTTGCACTGCAGGCAGATTCTTTACCATGTGAGCCATCAGGGAAGCCCAGAAAGCAGACTGGTAGTTACTAAAGTGGGAGAGAGGAATGGGAAGGAGTACTTAGCAGGTACAAGGTATTTTCTGAGATGATAGAGAAGTTTTGAAAGTAAAGGAACATGTGGCTTGCACAACATTAAAAAAATTTTTTTTATTGGAGTATAGTTACTTTAGAATGTTGTTATTTTCTGCCGTACAGCAAAGTGAACTAACTGTGAATAACTTAAGTATTACCGAGTAGCACATTTAAAAACAGTCAAAAGAAACTGTTAACTGTAGGTTATATGAATTTCACCAAAATTAAAAAGCAATTTTAAAGATGAAAAGGAACTGGCTTACTTTTTTTTTTCCTCTGGAGATAATGCTCGCCAAACAATTTTATTCAAGCGCCTGTTTAAAAAAAAAAGTCAACAATAATTATTTAATAGCAATACTTTACTCCAGAAGGAAAGGCTGACCCCAGGCAGGGAAAGCCCAAGCCACGCACCCCCGCAGGACCGCACCATCGCCACTTGCTTGGAGACTGGATGTGAGGGTCTCCCTCCCTTGGCATGACTGCAGAAGCTTTATGATTCTGTGGCAACCATGCTAAATGTGAAAGGAGGGCATAGTTCTCAGCTCCATTAGGTAAAACCCAGGCTGAGAAAAGGCAGCAAACAAACTGGTCCTCATTACCTCTGCATGAAGATATTTTTAAACATCTGATTTTCATCTTAAGGAAAAATACAAGTGTGCCCTTAGCCTGCCTCCTGTAGACATTTTTCTGTCTGGATTTGCAGAACAAAAAAGGGTTAATAGGGTCATAAATAAGAGAACTGGGATACACTTTAGAGATCAACCAGCCTGACCTCCTCGTTTTCCAAATGTGGCAGCTGAAGGGGCAGAATGATGAAGTGCCTTGCTCATCCAGCATGGAAAGTTGGGGCTGAGACTAAGCTCACTGAACATGTTTGCAGAAAGATTCTGGAAAGGAGGAAGTTGGAGCCAGTGCTTTCAGTTGGGTAGTTATAGCTCCTTTTCTTGTTACTCATCAGTGGTGCTCCAGGAGCACCAAGCACAGAACACTGGCTCAATGGGCTGTGAGCTGTGTCCATGAAAAGAAAAGTCTCAATAAGATGGAGTGGGAGAATACTGCCACTCCCCAGGAGGCACGCTCCTAATCCTTGGGCCCAGTGTCCGTGGCACAGGGCTCTGGGAGCATACTTTGGGTGGTGTTATCTTGCCCTGATCATCCATCATGAGCTTGGGGAGGTCATGGAAAGGGGGTCTAGTGTGGTGGTAAAGAGCACAGACTCTGGAGCCACTGGGCCCAAAGCTCAGTGTTCCCCTCTTATTATCCAGTAGACTTTGGGCCAGTAGCCAACTTTTCTGTAGAATGCGGATAATAACAGTACCTCCCAACCAGTGTTGCAGTGCAGATTTAACAAGCAAGTGTATGCATCGTACATAGAACTGTGTCTGACACAGGTAAACGCTCTGTAAGTGATAGAAAGTGTCAGGAAGCAGGAAACAAGCCAGCTCTGCCCCTGTCTCCTTTGATAGTTTTGGTTCTTTGTGGCCTCTTTAGAAGGGCTTCCCTGGTGGCTCAGACGGTAAAGAACCTTCCTGCAATGCAGGAGACCAGTTTTGATCCCTGGGTCAGGAAGATCCCAGTCGGAAATGACAACCCACTTAGGTATTCTTGCCTGGAAAATTCCAAGGACAGGGGAGCCTGGTGGGCTATAGTCCATGGGGTCACAAGAAACTGGCTTTCTTTAAAAAAATTTTATTTATTTATTTATTTTGGCTGCCCTGGGTCTTAGTTGCGGCACGCAGGGCTTCCCTGGTGGCTCAGGCAGTAAAGAATTCTTCTGCAATGAGGGAGACCTGGGTTGCAATGAAGATTTGATCCCTGAGTTGGGAAGATCCCCTGGAGAAGGAAATGGCAACCCACTCCAGCCAGTATTCTTGCCTGGAGAATTCCCATGGACAGAGGAGCCTGGCAGGCTACAGTCCATGGGGTTGCAAAGAGTCAGACACAATTAAGCAACTAACACACAATAGGATCTTTAATCTTCATTGTGGCATGCAGGATTTTTTTGGTTGTGGACTGTGGGATCTAGTTCCCTGAGGGATCGAACCTGGGCTGCCTGCATTGGGAGTGTGGAGTCTTAGCCACTGGACCATCAGGGAAGTCCCAATTTTCTTTAATCATGTGGTTGATTAAAGAGGGCTTCTAAAACCTGTGTGCATTTATGGAAAATAAAAAACTATTTAAAAATATTTTAAAATTTAAACCTTGAAAGTGGAGGCAATGGAAGAGAGAGGCTGGGAATGTAGACAAGGGCTTGGCAGACTCTGGTCTGGGTTCAAATCTCAGAGGCTCTGCTTTACTGCTGTGTGCTCCTATTACATAACTTAAAAAATATTCATTTATTTGGCTGTGTCAGGTTTTAGTTGCAGCACTTGGACTCTCTAGCTGTGGCATGCAAGGCTCAGTAGTTGTGGCACTCAGGCTTAGTTAGTTACTCCATGGCATGTGGGATCTTAGTTCCCCAACCAGGGATCGAACCTGCAACCCCTGCAGTGCAAGGCAGATTCATAACCACTGGACCACCAGGGAAACCCCTGTTATGCAACTTTTGAAAACTGCTTTCTTACCAATAAAACAAGGATAACACCACTTACTCCTGGCATTGAGGGGATTAAATGGGCAGTATGTATAAAGTGATCAGAAATAACTAAGGCTCATTCCTTCCAGGTTCTAAAGAAGAGGGAGACTTAGAAATTCAGGAATGGTTGGTGAATGTGGGTCCAATTAGCTATGACATGTCTCTAATTTTATTTTTAAAATGAAAAAAAAAATGCTTACCACAGTGCCTGTCACGTACTAAGTGCTCAAAGGTTAGTGTTTTTATTTATTATTATTATTATTTTGGCCATGCTGCATGCAGGTGGGATTTTAGTCCCCCACCAGGCATTGAGCCCACACTCCCTGCATTGGAAGTGAGAAGTCCTAACCACTTGACTGCCAGGGAAGTCCCCCGTCTCTAATTTTAATTTGTTTCTTCAGAAGATATTTTCGTAAGAGGGTATGTATTTCATATCCCCTATTATTCCTCCATTTGCCATCTTCACTGAACTATTTCAAAGCACACAGCAAAAGCAAGCAGGCATGAATTGAGGGTCGTGGAGAGTATATGAATCCTGGCTCCACTAGTGTGGAAGGCAGCCGCAGGAACGCCTTTAAAAGTGTGGGATGAGAGCCATCCGGGATACTGGGGTTTGATAAACCACAATCTTCCTCTGTTTTTAGGAGAACCAAACTTGACTTCAGGTTCACCATGAACATAGCTACATAAAAATCACCCAAGAATCTAGCCAGCACTGATATCCTCAGAGCTTATGTGCAGATACACAAAGTCAAAACTGCTCCTGCAATTCTTAAAATACTGAAACACAAGGGAATTAGGTGTGACCAAAATAGCTAGAGTGTCACTACTTTGACCAAAGGACTGTGAGCTTCCAACTTACTTGGTCATCCCCAACCATACAGACTTAAGAGTTATATCTGGCTTACCTGTGGTGGGAAACTCCTTAGAAATGTTTTATTGGGGATGAGATGGGGATAAATCAAGTTTCACTAATTATTTTTCATAGTCTGCATAGCTTTAGAAAGATGGAGCAAGATGGAAAAGGGAACTGACATTTATACCAGCAAACAAATACTATTAAACACAAAAGATCAGAAGCTTTGTTCTATACAATATGAATGTTAATATTATTAAAAACAATATTAAATAATTCATTTAAAATAAACATCAAATTAATGATACCAAATAATATACATTCAATCAATATTAATCATATTAAAGTTAATGCTAATAATCATATTTAAATTAATAGTATTTTATTATTTTAATAACAATATGGTATAATATTTCTCTGAGGGTATTAAAGACTTTTCCAGATTCACTTATTGGAAGTAAGAACTGGGACAAAGCACTACTAGGTCTGTATTTTGGTTTTGCTATGAATGAAGGACTCTCTTCTGCCTAGGAACAGAGGGTCTCTGTCCTTCTGGAAATTCTCAGGAAAGGGTCATCTTAGTGGAAAGAACTATTTGACTTTTCCATCCCATGTATTTATGGTTATTTTAGCATCAGCAGATTCAGGGAATGAAAGAGGGAAGTAATTAACATTAGTTGCTCTTTATGTATATAATTTACATAACCTTCAAACCAGATTTTTGCAAATAAGGAATCTGAAGCTCACAAGTGTCACATGATCTGTCAAGCAACTGTCAGAGCCAAGAATGAAACCCCTGAGCTGTCTGACCTCAAAGCCCCAGCTTGTGGCCCTGTTGTAGGCTTTCACAGACCAGGTAATCACAGCACTCAAATATTTGAATGAGTCAAGCAAATTAAATTATAATATAAATGATATCATTATATTATATTTTATATAACTGAACTAGATGAATTTTAATAACTAAACCTGAATTAGATCAAATTCAAATTAAATTCCAACAGTCAAAATATATACAGTGACACCTGCTAGGAAGAGGGAGACCAGGGGGAAAGCCAGCAGCCCAGAGTCTGCCCTGGGGGCTGACATCCTCACAGGGGAGAGGCAGGCCTGCGTTGAAGCTGGGAGCACTCCCAAGCACCACAGTCAAAGTGGGTGCTGGAGAGTCGCTGGGGAAGGGCCTCTGGGTTGGCGGGGCGGGGGGTGGGGGGGGTGGCGGTGGCCATTAGTGCTGAGGCAAGAAGGGATGAAAGAGGATAGCTGGGTGGGTGGGCAGGGAGAGTGGCAATAGAGCTTGGAGGCAAGGGAAGGCCTGCCTGGTGCAGAGGAAGAGGCAGAGAAGAGGACCAGACAGAGCAAAGTCTCTGGCCCAGCAGGGAGGGTGACCCTTGGGAGAGTTCAGCCTGCCTTGGAGGGAAATGAAGGGCCCACAAAGACTCAGAAAAGCCTTGAGGCAACAGAAGGAGCCCATGCAACACAGCCTCAGTTCTTAGGTGAGGGTAGCAGAAGAAGCTCAAGTGTAAGCAGATTTGGAGAGGCCTGAGATGGGCCTAGGAGAAGGCAATGGCAACCCAATCCAGTACTCTGGCCTGGAAGATCCCATGGACGGAGGAGCCTGGTAGGCTGCAGTCCATGGGGTCCCGACGAGTTGGACACGACTAAGCGACTTCCCTTTCCCTTTTCACTTTCATGCATTGGAGAAGGAAATGGCGACCCACTCCAGTGTTCTTGCCTGGAGAATCCCAGGGACGGGGGAGCCTGGTGGGCTGCCGTCTATGGGGTCGCAGAGTCAGACACGACTGAAGTGACTTAGCAGCAGCAGAGGTGGGCCTAGTACAGAAAGGCCAGTCTCTGGGCTGGCTCTTGCACTCCAGGTGGCAGAAGTCAGACCTTATATTCAGTTGGTCAAAAAAGTCTATTTGGGTATTTCTATAACATGGAATGGAAAAATCCGAACTTTGGGACCAAACCAATACTTTTTTGAACACACACTAGACACACGAAAAAATGACAGTAGACCAGTAAGGGCTGGCCTGGGCCCTGATCACTTTTGCTTACTTGGATTTTCCCCAACCACATGGTAGTAAATGAAAACCCAGTTACACAACTTCCAGAACCAAGAATAAGAACTTGCCTGGAGGAGCTGGATAGCTCAAAGTTTAATCAAGAGTGTGCATAAGGAGTAATTAAGTGCTACAGGGCAGGGTGGGGAGGTGACTAGAGAGCTGGGAGAGGGTGAGATTCTAACCACAGAGCAGTAATCTCCACTCTGAGATGGGCTCCCAGGTCAGGCCTGAAGGAGCCAGGCCCCAGGAAGGGGCTGGGATTCAAGGACCCTGGGTTTCTTTCCCATCTGGATCTCTTCTCCAGCCTGGCAGTTGCCTGCCAAATCCTGGGTTATCTGCCCTTGTGAAGACAGGCCCCCTAACTCAGCATGAACACAGTGACTATTTAAGAGTACAGTTTTCACTGCAGTCAACTTGGTCATCATCTTGCTTTTGATTTAAAAATTGTTTAAGTAAATTATGTCATTATTGTGGGGTTTTATTAGTCACTTTACAGAAAGTTAAATGCTAAAATGGTCCAGTTCACTCTGCTAAAAAGAAAGCTTTATGAGTTCATGGAGGGACTTCCCTGCCAGTCCAGTGGTTAAGACTGCACCTCCTGAGGCAGGGGGCTGGGGTTCGATCCCTGGTCCGGGAGATGAGGTCCCATATCCCTTGTGGCCAAAAAGCCAAAACATAAAAAATAGAAACAATATTGTAACAAATTCAATAAAGACTTAAAAAAAATGGTCCACATCAAAAGAAAATCTTTAAAAAGAAAAAAGAGTTTATGGAAACATGAGATGTCTACAGAGTTTGGAAAGGAAAGATGGTTTCTTGAAAACCCTACTGGGCACATTCAGGTAATGTACTTAATGCAGCACAGGCATAGAGGAAGCCCCTTCTGTTAGCTGGGGCTGCTGTTAATACTTCTTATGGACTATTGTTAAATAGCTGCTCCAGATGAAAATTTTAAGCTAAAACAAGAGAAAAGCCAAAACAAATTCCACATCCATTAAAGAGTAGCCAGGAGTAATACTCACTTTTCATAGGACTTAATTGCCTGTTCCACTTTTTGCTTGTAGATATTGAGCTTCACTCCTTGGGGGTTAATTAAAGTCATCTTATTTGTGTCATTGCACACATGTGCCAGAGGGAACACCTATACGCCAATGTCAAAGGAAAGTGTCACTTAACATGTGCCTTCAAAACTCCATTTAATGGTTGTACAATATGTTTCTCTGGCTAGAAAATCAATACTTTAGATTTGTAGAGAAATTAGAAAATACAGAAAATAAAAAATAAAGAAATAAAAATCAGAGATATCATTGCTAACCTTTTCCTTCCAATTTTTAAAACCACATATTTTAAAAATAACCATCATCTCAAAAAACTATTTCAGGAAACCCTAATCAGAACCAAGTATTCTCTTCATAAGACTCTGTCAAATTGATGGGCATGAGCAATAAGAAATAGAATCTCATTGCTGCTACTTTGTAAATGACTAGTTAGGTTCTTCCCTGATGGCTTAGATGGTGAAGAATCCACCTGCAATGCAGGAGACATGGGTTCAATTCCTAGGTTGGGAAGATCCTCTGGAGAAGGGAATGGCATCCCACTCCAGTATTCTTGCCGGGAGAATTCCATGGACAGAGGAGTATGGCGGGCTAGAGTCCATGGGGTCACAAAAGTCTCAAACATGACTGAGTGACTAACACTTTCACTTTTCAGTTGGATTCAACATCTTTTTCAAGTACTTATTTTAAATTTGATTTTCTCTTGAGAATATACGATTATAATTAATATCTCTGGGCCATTTTCCTTATCAATTTGGAAGAGATTCTTAGACATGTAAAATAAAGACAGCTTAGTGATCAATGAAACCATGCTCTGTAACAACAGTAGAGAACCAGAATGAGAGGGCATTTAAAAAAAATTCTGTCTGCATCTGATGCTTGCTTCTTTCTGGGTTTGGGGATGTCTCTCATTCCATGCTATGTTAATAGGACCTGTAATAATTTACTTTTTGTTGCTGCTTAGTTGCTAAGTCGTGTCCAACTCTTTTGTGACCCCATGGATTGTAGCCCACCAGACTCCTCTGTCCATGAGATTTCCTGAGCAAAAATACTGGAGTAGGCTGCCATTTCCCTCTCCAGAGGATCTTCCCAACCCAACCATCGAACCTGGGTCTCCTACATTGGCAGGCAGTTTCTTTGTCACTGAGCCACCCGGGAAGCCCAATATTTCACTTTTACCTATTTGCATATTATTTATCCTCCCTTGAGCTTCCCTTGTGGCTCAGCTGGTAAAGAATTAGCCTGCAATGCAGGAGACCTGGGTTCAATGCCTGGGTTGGGAAGATCCCCTGGAGAAGGGAAAGGTTACCCACTCCAGTATTCTGGCCTGGAGAATCCCATGGACTATATAGTCCATGGGGTCGCAAAGAGTTGGACAGGACTGAGTGACTTTCACTTATCCTTCTTTAGAAATGTAAGCTCCTTAAGAGCAGGAACTTTGTTTCATCACCTCTTTATTTCTATCACCTGAACAAGGCTTGGCCCTTTACAAATATCTGTTGATAAAGGAATAAATGTATGTTCCTCAAAAGGTATATTCCATATCTTAATATTCATATGCAAAAGAAAGTCTAACAGGAGAAATACTGAGATACAGTGGTGTTTCAATACTGCATGTGATTCCAACCACAAGGAGCATGTAGGCACTTTAGAAATATGGGCAATCACTTTTAAGAAGTAAATTTTTACTTTCATTCCAGATGATACAGAGTTCATGCTTCCCTTTGCCTCCAAATCATACAAAAATTATATTGTTATTATTTAAGAGAAATGCATAGAAATAAAAGAAGGAAAATAAGAAGGAAAGAAAGTAAAAGAAAGATGCATCGATATATTTCTATAGAGAAAAAGTTGAACACGTCAGCAGGACTGAAGCTGCAGGTTTGTTTGTTGGCTCTTGTGTTCAAAGACGGCAGGGGCAGAGGGAGCTCAGCTCCCAGGAAGCAAGTGGGACTCTGAGTCAGGCTCAGTGCCTGAAGCTGGTGCGTGAGGTTCTCTCACCCCTGCAAGAAGGCCCTGCCTGATGAGAGAGAACGCTCGTGTAGCTTCACAACCAAGAACTAAACCAAGCCACCCTCAATCTGCACTAGCTCAGTATCATCATGGGATAAGAGCTCTAAATGCCAATGACCGGGGAGTAAGGGGATGCATTTAGGTAACTGCAAAAAAAAGAAGGCAGAGGAAAAAACAGATTTTTTAAAAGTCTTATTAAAAATGAGCCAACAAACTAAAACTCCTAAACACACACACACAAAAATGCCCCAAATGGTAGCTGAGCAAATCAACAATCTGAATATCAATTCACTTGAGTAGAAATTAATTTTATGACCACCTAACAATAATTTTATATTAATTTTGATTAAAATTAGCGATTAAGTTGCTCCAAGATGTAACAGTTATAAGAAAGTGTAAGAACAAACAGATGTGCCATGAAAACAAATGGATGAGAAAAAGAACAATATTTTGAATAATAAAATAACATCATTAAAAAAAAAGACATTGAAATTGAAAACTATGTAATGTTGATTTTGCAATTAAAACCTCAAGACCAAAACAAACAAAATAGCCAAAGATTCAGGAAACTGAGAAGGAAGCAATTAAGTTAGGCTGAATAGTCAAATCTTGCTACTTGTAAGACAAAAGAATTCATCATGTGACCTCTAAGCAAGCTTTGTCCAAGAGAAGGAGCCTGAACAGTGGGTTAAAAGGTGAGTTGAGGTGGTTGAGCAGTTAAGAATCCTCCTGTTAATTTCGGGGGCATGGATTTGATCCCTGGTCAGGGAAGGGTCCACATGCTGCAGACCAACTAAGCCCACGCGCCCTAGATCCCAGGCTCTGAAACAAGAGAAGCCCACGCGACGCAACTAGAAAAGGCCTGTGCAAAGCAATGAAGACCCAGTGCAGCCAAAAATCAATCAAACAAAAAATAAAGGTGAGTTGACTGGATTTTGAATATTGAAAGAAATTTACAAAAGTGAAAAAGAAAAAAACACAAACAAAACCCACCATCTTTTAAAATACCACATAAACTTTTAGAGGGAAAAAACAGCCTCAAAAAAGTGAAAGATCCTACACTCTTATCCCTCCTGGGAAAAAGTTCCCTTTAGAAGTCTATAAACAGCTCTTCAAATTGCCAACTTACGGCTCAACTGCAAATCAACACCACAAAATATTTAGCAACATTATATGACTTCATCAGGATCTGCTGGACCCCTGCCAGAAGGTGTGTAAAGAAAACCCTTTGTTTAACGTTCTACCTCCCTCTTTCGTGGGTTTGGATCTCATCCCTTGCATGGCCATCTTGGACTTCAGGGTGGTAGCAGTTCAAATGTGGCTCATGTGCACCCACTCTCATTCCTTTCTGTGTGCAGATTGAGGGAAAGACAAAGTCATGCTCCACACCTTCAGTCTGTGGTCTTAGTTTTTACAACATGGTGATCAGCTGAAGGTCCCACGGGACATTCTCTTTATGATGCCAAGTTTGGTGTGACTGTGAGGTCATAAAGGGCATTCTCACAGGGACTTGGGGGATCAGAATCCTGGCTGTTCAGCTTCTGTAGGGAGGCAGGTGGGGAGGGGAGTGCAGTTAATGAGGAAACTGACATTGCTTAAAAGGGAATGAAACCACTTGGTCACATGTCCTTTGAACATGTTTTACTTTTTACCTCTTATAATGGAAATCAAGCATTACTAACTTATGGCGGGGCCCTTCTGGACAGTATTTGATAATAAAAGGGAGCCTCAAGGTATTGCCTATTTTAATCCTCTTGAGATTAACCTAGAAGCCTTACCAAATTAATGATAATCACAGTCTGTGCGAGACTGTAACTCGAGGGAGGAAGAGCAGAGTGAGAAAGGCAGAGGGGCAGAGAGAGAGTCACTGACTATAACTGCTGAATCCATGGACAGCCTCAATTTGGGCTGGTTCTGCTAGAATTTTTCCCACTGTTAGACCAGAGACACTCCTTAACCAATAATTTTATCAATAGTTGAGAACAGTTTTATCAATAATGATAATAGTGTTTATCTTTTGCTGTCTGCCAACTCCTAAGCCCTCTATATATTTTCTCATTCAATCCTTCCATATACAGACATTGAAATGCAGTTTTGTTACTTGTTTTTCCTCTCCACTGAACTCTGTAGTTTTTTACTCTATTAAAAAATACTAGTTTCTAAAACACAATACATGTGCAAAGTAACCATTTTCGAAATATGTAAAATACTACAATTATATAAATTCAAGTAATGGCTAAAGCTCCAACATTTTTAGAAATTTATCTATATTGTAAAATACTGTGTCTTAAACTCCACCAGATTTGAGTTCTTGGTGATTGAGGCATGAAATGAGCATAACTTTGCTATTTTAAAAGACGTGTTTGCCAAGAATGTGAATGATGTAACCAAAATTTTAAGAGATATATTTAGCTTACATAAAAAACTGTTCTCAAACAATAAAAGAAAAAAAGTTAAATTTGGAGTACCATTTCCCCTTAGCAATAGGCAGGTTTTTTTGTTTTTAATGTTACTGCTGTAAGTGACAGCTAAGATGTAGGGAAACAGGCACTCACAAAATGCCAAGTAAACTGTTGAATAATGCAGGGAATAGCTAAAGTAATTGTAGTAATTCATATTACTGAATATTATTACAACTATTAAAATTCATCCAAAAACGGTCATTACAGGGAAATATGTGCCTAACATATGCTAAATGAAGAAAGTGGGGCACAGAACTGTCAGTTCAGTCACTCAGTCGTGTCCGACTCTTTGGGACGCCATGGACTGCAGCACACCAGGCTTCCCTGTCTATCACCAACTCCCAGACCTTGCTCAAACTCATGTTCATGGAGCTGGTGATGCCATCCAACCATCTCATCCCGTCTTCCCCTTCTCCTCCTGCCTTCAATCTTTCCCGGCAACAGGGTCTTTTCCAATGAGTTAGTTCTTCACATCGGGTGGCCAAAGTACTGGAGCTTCAGCTTCAACATCAGCCCTTCCAGTGAATATTCAGGACTGATTTCCTTTAGGATTGATTGGTTTGATCACCTTACTGTCCAAGGGATTCTCAAGAGTCTTCCCCAACACCACAGTCCAAAAGTATCAATTCTTTGGCATTCAGCTTTCTTTATGGCAACTCTCACATCCATAATGACTACTGGAAAAACCAGCTTTTCTTCCAAGGAGCAAGCATCTTTTAATTTCATGGCTGCAGTTACCATCTGCTGTGATTTTGGAGTCCGAGAAAATAAAGTCTGTCACTGCCTCCATTGTTTCCTCACCTATTTGCCATGAAGTGATGGGATTGGATCTTAGTTTTTTGAATGCTGAGTTTTAAGCCAGCCTTTTCACTCTCCTCTTTCACTTTCATCAAGAGGCTGTCTTTGCTTTTTGCCATAAGGCTGGTGTTATCAGCATATCTGAGGTTATTGCTATTTCTCCCAGCAATTTCGATTCCAACTTGTGCTTCATCCAATCTGGCATTTCTCATGATCTACTGTGCATATAAGTTAAATAAGCAAGGTAACAATATACAGCCTTGATGTACTGCTTTCCCAATTTGGAACCAGTCCGTTGTTCCATGTCCAGTTTTACCTGTTGCTTCTTGACCTGCATACAAGTTTCTCAGGAGGCAGGTAAGGCGGTCTGGTATTCCCATCTCTTTAGGAATCTTCCACAGTTTGTTGTGATCCACACAGTCAAAGGCTTTAGCATAGTCAATGAAGCAGAAGTAGATGTTTTTCTGGGATTCTCTTGCTTTTTCTATGATCCATTGGCTGTTGGCTATTTGACTTCCTCTGCCTTTTCTAAATCCAGCTTGAAGGTCTGGAAGTCCTCGGTTCACGTACTGCTGAAGCCTAGCTTGGAGAATTTTGAGCATTACTTCGCTAGAGTGTGAGATGAGTTCTCAGATTCTTTGGCATTGCCTTTCTGAACTGTAGGCACTGTCATTAGTTGTTACAGTAGTCCAGGAAGAATTGGACCAGACCACATTCTTGCTGTGTTTATAAGCGATCCCACAACATTTTGAAAATGAGAAAATGATGCAAACTGGTGTTTATATATTTATCATTAGACACTGACTGAATTCAACACCTTCACTGTTTTTCAACTAAATCATTTCTTCCTATACATATCCCAGAGCTTGCCGCCAGATTGGGCAAGGAGAGGTCTGACTGGCTGTGAGTAATGAAAATGCGAAGGCTGTGCACATCCCACATGGCTGACTCTGAACACAGGTGCAGTGCTAAAGCTTAAACCTCTGCTTGTATTTATTTATTTAAACAAGTTGTGTTTATTTAATTTTTGGCCACACTCCATGGCATGTGGGATCTTAGTTTCCTGACCACGGATCAAACCGGAACCCCCTGAATTAGAAGGCAGAGTCTTTAGCCACTGCATCACTGGGGAAGTCCCAAACCTCTGCTTTTTAAATAGAAACATTTCCAGGTTTCCATAGAGCAAACTGAAGGCAGGGCCACAAAATTAACTGGCAAAGAGGTGTGTCAATAAGATCATTCATAAACCCATGAAAATACATTACTTACAACAGGGTAGGTTACATCTCACAAACTTCAATCTAAACTTTTAGAAAATAAAAAGATTATTTTTAATGTAAATTTTATAAATGAAATTTGAATTTGTAAATTTTATGAATGAAATTTTCTGGTATGGAATGATATTCAAAATAGATTGTTGAGTAAAAATCAAGGCACAGAGTATCTTCAGTTCAACTTCATTTGGTAAAACAAAACAGAGAACAAAAGACAATATATGTAATGAAAAAGCTTTGATCAGTCATCAAATAATTAATCTTTGAGAAATTATATTCTAATGTTTCTTTCTTTTCTACTTATCTGTATTTTCCAATTTTCTACACAATGAATACATACAGTTTTTGTATTAACTGTCCTTGAAAATTTTTAATTAACTTTTCTATCAACACAGTTTTCAATGCTATTATATTTGAAAGCAGCAAAATGTTATGCCCTTAGCAGCATCCCTAACATTGCTTGTCAGCTAAATGATGAGATAAATAGTCACCTCACTAGGTTGCTTTAAGTTTTAGATCAGACACTTTGATGAGATAAAATGCTTCTCTCAGAACCTAGTACGAGGGACTTTCCTGAGGTCCAGTGGCTAAGACTCCACGCTCCCAACACAGGGGGCCTGGGCTTGCCAATCGTTGGTCAGGGAACTAGATCCCACATGCCTCAACTTCAGATCCCATGTGAAACAACTGACCCGGTGCAGCCAAATAAATTAATAAAAAATATTAAAAAAAAGAACCCAGCACGAGGGCTCCTCACATACCTGATTAAAAGACCTTGCCATGGCCTGTCAGGAGTAAGTGACAGGGATGGGTGCAAGCCCAGGCTACCTGGTCATAGAGCTATGTGCTGGACCCAGATTAGAGCAAAGCAGGAAGCTTTGATGAGATGCTGTTGAAGATAGGATGATGTGTGATGTTGTAGTGGCCTTTCCAATGATGCAAAAGCTATTGTTCCCACATTCTTTTTTTTTCCAAAGCAATTGGCAATAAAGACCTTTAAATTCCAGATTCATCAAATAGCTAAAGCAGTTTTACTCTGTATATGACTTGGTGATGAATTCATTGTTTTGAAAGAGCTAAGGTTAAAGTTATCTGGTCCACTGAAAACTGAACGTGCCCCAGCTGAGCGACTGAACTGAACTGGAATGAACTGAATGAAGAGTTGCCAGGGCAACCTCTCTGCTCAACACTTCATTTCCAAGGTGACAGATTTGATGCTGGTCCAGGAAACATGAAAACCAAAACAGCATTGTGTTCCAGAAGAAGAAACAGCCCATACATAAGTCATGAATGAAACAAATGGCTGGGGACAAAACCAAACGATGCTTTACAATTCTACCCAGACAGACGTGGCCGCACACAGGACACTGGAGTAAAAGTAAATTAAAATTCTCAGTGAAGGAAGTTAAGATTCATGTTTCCTTTTCAGCTCCATTCTACTTTTTGTCTACTTTTCCAAAAAACTGTTAGGTTCAAATATAAAAGCTATATATCTCACCCAGAGGGTTTGTATTTTTCAATCATTGTTTTCCCATTCTTTTCTTTAGTTGAGGGTCTCTTCCAGTTAGAGAAAATATTAAATAAAAGATGTATGTGTGCTTTGAGGGTGAAACTGGAATTTACTGCACTATTATTTGCTTCATTGTCATGATTCTTGCTCTTATCAATAATGGAATGAGGAGAGCATGTGTGTACTACGTGCCCACAGGCTTGTGGTGAGAATTTACAATGCCACAGAAGGCCCTGAGCATGAGTGCCCGTGGTGGAAGGCACAGGAGAAAAATACATGTCCTGTTTCGTTGGCTTTGCTTTCTAAACAGAACCCTCAATACTCTTCCATTTATTTTCCTTCTTGAAAATCACTCAACATGTTTCTCTCTCTCAGCCCCATGTGGTTCTCCTTCCCTCCTTTTGATTTTTTCCATTGGAGACTTTTATGATGGAAAAGATGCCACTGTATTTAGGAAGAGAAGGTAAGCAAAGGAGGATCATAATTTCCCACAAGTTCTCCCTGACCTTTGATATTGAATGGTATTCTCTCATGACTCATGACTCTGACATAGAGGCTTTTCAGACATTTCTGCAGCTCCACACTGCCATCCATTAGCAAGGAGCCATGAACTGCCAACCAAACAAAGGCCAATTTCTTCTCAGCTTAGAAGCAAAAATGCTTAGAGCTTCTCCCTCTACTTTTCATTGTCTTTATGAATAATTTTTTCCCAATGGCTGAAATACATTTCTATTACAACTGTACAAGACATTAAGTGGACTACTTTCTATGTAAGCAGGAAATGAAAAGTACATCAAGCAGGGACGTATAGAAAATCAGTTCTACCTCATCAAAGACTTTGGAAACAACGTGCTTGTCCAGAACAGGGACGTAGGTGGAGCTGTGAGGAATGGCAGCCATGGACAAAGCATCCATGATGGTGAGCTTCTTGGCTGCCAAGCCGTGGATCTTGAGCCAGGTTGCTGAAGACATTCCTGCAGAACTAAGAACATGAGACTGTGACGTTTTAAGACATATCAAACAAACACATAACAAGCCTGTCCTAGTAAAACTGAAGTACTCACTCTTGGTCATAAACTTGGCTTCCTTCTCGAGTCAATCTTTCTAATGACTTGTCATCTGGAAACTCATTTGTCAGCAGGATGCCCATTTCTGTAGAAAAGAAAATGGAAGCTGTATAATTTCCTCACATGTGGGGTTCATATCAAAATGCAAACGGATCACACTCATCTCTGGGTTCAGTGTGTCTGAGGACTAATGAATGGACTAGATCTCCAAGAGCTGATCTCTGAGTGGGTTCTAGGCAAAATGAATTTGCAATGGACACTAAAGGCTGATACACGGGTAATAGGGTACTCGCATTGTTTAACTAATCTACCTCACCCCATACCCACTGAGATCTCTCTCTGTGGAAGGATGAGATGGACTCATTCTCTCACACTCCAGAAAATGTATCTTCTAAATGTCAAATAAGAATGCCATGAGCCAATAATTATTCAGTGTTGCCCTCATTAGACTCCCCCCAGACTATATAGGACAGCCTCGTTCAACATTTGTTTTTGACAGTTTCGTCCCTGATTCCTCAGCTCTATGTGGAAAACCAAAATCCCTACTAAGTCCTATTTAGTTGTAAGTTCAAATCTTCAAACTATTATTTGGAATTTTTAATGTCTATTTTTATAGAAGCTTGGATTTACAAATGAAAAGCAATATTAGCTAATTGAATTAGTAGAAGAAGGGGTGTTTGGGAGTGAGCTAGTTAAATGCCTAAGAAATCACATCTCAGTCATCATATGATAATCCTTTTAAAGGACTGTGCACGTAGTAGATTTAGGAAATATGGAAGGTTAATTAAAATTGAGGAAAAGGCACCCCACAGATCAGCACTGAAGAACACAAGGTTTGATTAAGCTATGGCTCAGTAACAGCAGGTATAAATTTGTCCCTCATGCGCTTCCTCCTACTTAAGGGGTTGTGCGGATGTGTGTGTTTAGCCGGGGGCTTATTATTTATTAACTCCATGAAACTTAGGGAAAAGTGCTATAGGAATTAAAATGTTAGGAAATTAAGTCTTTAAATTTACTATTTTAAAAATAATGATATCATCAATAAACACTGAGTGGAAAAGTCGAATTTTCCTCATATTTAGCCCCCATAAGGCTGACAGTATGGATCAGAGAGGGGCTCGTCAGATGGTACCACCTGTGAATGAATGGAAGAAAATAAACCAACTGTGAAGCATGAGGTTCTCAAATTCAGAACACGGAGTGGCAGCCAGCACCACCACTAGTGCCAGTGGTTACACGAGCCAAGGGTGTATTAAACACCCAGGGACTGATAAATGCAAGTCTGGCCCTAAGGAAGGCCCGTTCGCTAAAGCAAGACAACCTGACTTATCAGGGAGTCCTTTGAAGAGGTAGAAACCTAGACTCACTTAAAAATGATCTGCATCCCCTCAATCTCTCTCCTCAGCTCTTTCAGGAGAAGACGCACTGGGGAGGGGAGACCAGCTTGGGCTTCCTGATGTATAGACCCTCAACAGCTTACCCCTGTCACTTGGCATGTTCCAGCTGCTAGAACTGGAAAGCCTGTCCCTCCTCTCACTGCAGGCTGAGCTCCTGAGGGTGGACAGCTGGCTTCTGAGCAGGCTGGTTTTGGTTGGTTCTGTGGGTGTCACAGGGAGAAGGGTTAAAGGAATTTGGGATGGAAGGAGGTGCTTCGGGAGATGCAGCTATGTCCTTGGACCTTTAAAAAGAAAGCAGGTTTAGTCTCCCAACCCTCAGGGGGACGGTGCTGCCACCAAGTAGATGCTGTGTAATGGTGGATTCTACTGATCTGAGTTCAGGCTCTGCCCCTCCTGGATAAAGATCTGCTTCTGAGTTCCTTTAGCTTGTTGGCAGAAATTATTTCCTTGTGGTTGGAGGACTTAGGTTCCATTTCCTTGCTGGCTGTTATGCAGGGGTCTCAGCTTCTTAATCACCCCCATTCCTATTCATGGACCCCTCCCTCTTCAAACCAGCAATGGCACACTGATTTCCCTCTTGCCTCAAATCTCTGACTTCCTCTTCTGCCACCAGCTGGCAAAAGCCCCCGCATTCAAGGGCTCATGTGAGTACATGGGGCTCTCCTAGGAACCCTGGCTGAGGGTCACACATAACATAATCAGGGAAGTGATGCCCATTACCTTCACAGGGTGCAGGGTTTAGAACGGGACCTCTTTGTAGGTCATTTTAGAAGCTCTGCCCACCACAGCTGCTGTCTACACTTTTATTTGTATTCTTTTCTACCCTCTGTTGGGTCCTTTCAACTAGCAAGTAGACACTAAGTAAATAATGACACTGAATCTGTGTGCTTTACAGCAGGGTTCTCCAGTCTTTGGGATCTAATGCATAATGATCTGAGGTGGAGCTGATGTAATAATAATAGATATAAAGTGCACAAGAAATGAAGTGCATTTGAATCATCCCAAAACCATCCCCACTCACCCAACCCCAGTCCGTGGAAAAATGGGTTTCCATGAAACCGGTCACTGGTGCCAAAAACGTTGGGGATTACTGCTTCAGAGGATAATGCATTTGCACCAAGACATTTGATTACTTTTCCCATGGGATCACAGAAACCACACTAATTGTAATTGTTGTCTGTACTTTGTGATCTGGAGGCCTTTATGTAGTACCAAAGCTTTATGCAGTATTTGTAAACAAAATGTGTCCTGTTTTCAACAAGAAGGGACTTAAGATCCTTTCTTACAAGAAATTAGAGTGAAAATTAGCTAATAATCTGCATTGCCTTTCACACAGAAAGATAACCCCAGCAGTTTCCATGTGTGGAGTCAGGAGTGTGCTATGTGATAGTCACTGCTTTTCTAGGCAACAAATAGGGTGATTCCTGTCTCCATTGCTTCTGTAACAAGGAATTTGGAAGGATAAATTTTCTCAGGAGCTGTGTCTGTGAGCAAAAGAGACAAATGATCCATATAGGAGAGGTGAACTCCTGTTTCTCACTATACCAGCAGGCCATCTTGATCAAAATTGCTGGGTACAAACAACAGATGTGTCCAAATGAAAATGAAATTTAGCTCCCAAAGTTTCCAGACATGAAAACTGTACTATTCCCAAACTACAAATAATGAGTGAAGACATATTTATCTGGCAGTGGATTCAAGCATTTAACTACTCCCCCAGCTCTGTATAGTCTAACACCACATTTCATCACTCTTCTAAATTAAAAATTGAATCAGAATAAAAACTTGGCACAGGGCTGCCTAACAAGAGCAACAAATCCCAAATCTGCAAGTGACAAAAGTGCAAGTGCAAAGTGCACAAAAGGTGCAAGTGACAAAAGGCCATTAAAACATTCAGGATGAGTAGCAAGTAGCATTTCTAGCAAAAGTCAGGTTCACTGGAACGACCAGGCAGGAATGGCAAAAGGGATGCTGCCACACAAGTGGCCAGAATGGGAATCCTCTTTGTCCCTGTGGGCTTAAGACAGAGACACAAGGGCAAATGGACAGAACATGAAAGAGGGACCAAGGTACAGCAAATACTTCTTTGGTCTCTATGGGTTTAAGGCTCTCCTCCTCTGCCCAGAGACATGGGGAGACAAAAGAGACAGTGTGTGTATGGCAGAGGAAGCCATCACAACCTTCCTCACTGAGAGACATGTAGCATCCTAGCCTGGGGAAACTCCTCTGGTCTCTCAGGAAGCACCATAAAGGGACCAGTGGGAGCTGCAATATCAGGTAACCAAGCACCAAAATGATACCACAAAGGCTGTCAAAATGAAATGACCATTAGAACCCACAAGAGCAGGCCAAAGTGAGACTTATGTGTCAACTTTAAACAGGACAACTGCTATCTAAAAGATATAAATAGCAGCCAGGGTCCCTAACATAAAAGAACATTCAGGAAACTATAAAAAAAATCATCCATCATATCAGGAATCAAGAAAGTCACACTTTGAAGGAGAAAAAACAATCAAAGGATGTTAATACCATGATGAATCAGAAGCTGGAATTCTGACAAGGATCTCAAAGAAGCTGTCAGAAAAATGGTTCAGCCATTAATTATAAAATTCCCTTGACACAAATTGAAAAATCTCAGCAAAGAAATAGAAGTTATAAAAATTTCTAAGTGGAAATTGTAGAACTGAAAAACAACAAATGAAAAACATTTTGGGTGAACTCAATAGCAGGGTGAAAATAGCAAAGGGTACTATCAGAGAACTTTGGGAACAGAATAATAGAATTCAGCCAATTTTAACAATAGAAAACACAACAAGAAAAGATAAACAGAGCCTCAGGGGTCTGTAGGATAATAGCAAAATATCCAACATTCATATCATCAGAGTCCCAAGACACAGAGGAAAAAAGTGGGTCTGAGAGACTATTTAAAGAAGTAATAGATGAAAGTGCCCCTAATTTGCTGAAAGATACAACATACAAATCAAGAAGTTGTGCAACCCCAAACAGAATAAACCCAAGGAAATCCATGCCAAGATGCATTATAGTTAAACATTTGAAAATTAGAGACAAAGAAAAAATTTAAAAAGCATGCCAGAGAGAAAGGAACCAGTACCTAGAGGGAAGCAGCAGTTTGAACCAGTCTGAACCAGTTTCACGTTTAAAGTGTAGGCAGCCTGAGGGAGAGGCCCTATGTTTTCAGCTACAGACAGGAAAGAACAATCAGCTGCAAATTCTGAACAAGGCAAAAATGTCCTTCAGGAATGAGGAGAAAGTAAAAACATTCCTAGACAAAGAAAAAAATTATTGTGGCCAGCAGACTTGCCCTTGAAGACTGAACACAGGAAGTTCTTCAAACAGAAAGTAAATGAGAAAAGGAATTTTGGAGAATCAGGAAGGAAGAAAGAACAAAAGAGAAAAAATATGGTAAATACAATAGATTATCTGTTCTTCATAAGATTTATATTTGATGATTTAAATAAAAATTACATCATCACCTGATACTCAAGCCAATGACACTGAAAACTAGGGACAGCAAAGAAACCCAAACTGAAGTAAGATCTCCACACTCACAAAAAAGGGGTAAAATGTTGATACCAGAAGAGTGTTGTAAGTCACATTTATAGGCTGTTATACTCAGAGAAACCAAAAGCTACACTCAAAAGCACTGAAATAAACACTGAGGCCAAGTGGGAGACGTTCTAAACATATGAGGCTGCTTCAACATTTGAAAGCAATCAATGTAATCCACCATATCAACAGACTAAAGAAGAAAAATCATATGATACATGATCTCTCATTTGATGGGGCTTCCCTTGTGGTTCAGCTGGTAAAGAATCCTCCTGCAATGCGGGAGATCCCGCTTCAATTCCTGGGTTGGGGAGATCCCCTGGAGAAGGGAAAGGCTACCCACTCCAGTATTCTGGCCTGGAGAATTCCATGGACCATATAGTAGAGTCAGACACAACTGAGTGACTTTCACTGATCCCTGTTCTCTGGTGCCTCAGTGGTAAAGAACCTGCCTGCCAATGCAGGAGATCCCTGGGTGGGGAAGATGCCCTGGAGAAGGAAATGGCAATCCACTCCAGTATTCTTGCCTCAGAAATCCCATGGACAGAGGAGCCTGGTGGGTCACAGTCCATAGGATTAAAAAGAGTTGGACACAACTTAGCGACTAAGCAACAACATATCATTTGACATAGATATAGCATTTGACAAAATCCGGTACCAATTCATGATAGAAACTCTGAGAAAACTGGGAATGAGGGGAACTTCCTCAATTTAACAAAGAGTATGCACGAAAAACCTACAGCTAAAATCATATTTACTGGTGAAAGATTGAATATCTTTCCCCTTTAAGACCAGGATAAAGGCAAGGATGCTCACTCTCATCACCCTTATTAAACATACTACTGGAAATTCTAGCTTTTGCAACAAGGCAAGAAAAAGAGATAAAGCCAGAAAGATTGGAAAAGAAGATAAAACCGTCCCAATCTGCAGATAACATATTGTATATGTGAAAATAGTAAGGAATTCACACACACATCAACATTTTAAAAAACCCACAAAATCAAAAAAGCTCCTAAAACCACTAAGTGAGTTCTGTGAGGTTGTCCATTATGGGATCAACACACAAAATGAATCACATATTGCTACACTAACAATAAACATATGGCAAGCTATATTAAAAAATCAATACCATTTGTAATTGTTCCAAATACAGTAAGTCCCCTACATACGAACAAGTTCTGTTCTGAGAGCCTAGAAGTGGAGCAGCCATTTTGTGACCATGAGAGTGAACTCTCAAAATTCACCAATAAAAAACAAACGATCCTTAGAGAATACGTGCAAAGCCCATGTGTGCAGACATTTAATTGAGGAGAATGTAAGGATTGCAGATGAGCACATAAAAAGATGTTCCAAATTACTAGTCATTAGGGAAATGGAAGTAAAAAATCACCATGAGATGTTACACGCCTATCAGAACAGTTAAAAATTGTGTGTGTGTGTGTGTTCATTCGTGTTTGACTCTTTGCAACCCCATGGACTGTAGCCTGCCAGGCTCCTCTGTCCATGAAATTTTCCAGACAAGAACACAGGAGTGGATTGCCATTTCCTCCTCCAGGGGATCTTCCCAACCCAAGGATTGAACCCACATCTCCTGCATTGGCAGGCAGATTCTTTAGTGACTGAGCCACCAGGAAGCCCTTCAAAATAAAAAATATTTATGACAATCTTAAAGCTCAACATTCAGAAAACGAAGATCATGGCATCTGGTCCCATCACTTCATGGCAAATAGATGGGGAAACAGTGGAAACAGTGTCATAGTGTCAGACTTTATTTTTTGGGGCTCCAAAATCACTGCAGATGGTGATTGCAGCCATGAAATTAAAAGACGCTTACTCCTTGGAAGGAAAGTTATGACCAACCTAGATAGCATATTGAAAAGCAGAGACATTACTTTGCCAACAAAGGTCCGTCTAGTCAAGGCTATGGTTTTTCCAGTGGTCATGATGGATGTGAGAGTTGGGCTGTGAAGAAAGCTGAGTGCCGAAGAATTGATGCTTTTAAACTGTGGTGTTGGAGAAGACTCTTGAGAGTCCCTTGGACTGCAAGGAGATCCAACCAGTCCATTCTGAAGGAGATCAGCCCTGGGATTTCTTTGGAAGGAATGATGCTAAAGCTGAAACTCCAGTACTTTGGCCACCTCATGAGAAGAGCTGACTCATTGGAAAAGACTCTGATGCTGGGAGGGATTGGGGGCAGGAGGAGAAGGGGACAACAGAGGATGAGATGGCTGGATGGCATCACTGACTCGATGGACGTGAGTCTGAGTGAACTCCGGGAGTTGGTGATTGACAGGGAGGCCTGGCGTGCTGCGATTCATGGGGTTGCAAAGAGTCGGACACGACTGAGCAACTGAACTGAACTGAATAGCAAGTTCTGACAAGAATGTAGAGAAACTGAATCACTCATTGATTACTGTGATAATATGAAATGGCACAGCCACTCCAGAAAATAGTCTGGCAGCTTGTTATAAAACTAAACATTCAATACTATATGAATCAGCAGTTGCACTCTTGGGCTTTATCTTACAGAAGTGAAAAATTATGTTCACACAAAACAGGTACAAAAATGTTTAGAACTGCTTTATTCTTAATAGCCCCAAACTAGAAGCAAGTCAGATGTGTGTCAACAGATGAATGGTTAAACCAACTCTGGAGCATTCATATCACATGCTGCTACTCTGTAATGAAGAGGACTGAAGTGTTGATACCTGTAAAAAATTTGGATGAGTCCGGGGGAAAATATGTTGAGTGAAACAAGCCAAAACCCAAAGATCACGTGTTGTATGATTCCATTTACATAATGCTTTTGAAATGACAACATTTTAGAAATGGAGAACTTAGTAGTTCCCACTAGTTGGGAAAGGGTGTTGGAGGGAAATGGGTGTTGTTAAAAAACAGCAAGGCCAGAGATCTTTGTTGTGATGGAAATGTTCTGTATCTTGACTGTAGGGAGTGGGGAATATGAAACCACACATGATAAAATCTGGGGCAATCTGACTAAGATTGTGGATTGCATCAATGTCAATAACCTGGTTGCAAAACTGAATTTTTTTTCCAACATGTGACCATTGGGGGTAGCTGGGTGAAGAGCAGGTATACAGGATCTCTCTGTATGATTTCTCACAACTGCATGGGAATGTACAATTACTTCAATAATAACTTCAGTTTAACAAACACAAGTTTAGGCTTCTTTTAAAATGTTATGAGACTTTAGCTTTATTCCTCCTTTATTCCTGTTAATACCTTCTTGCACCGAAGGAAAACCAGTCACGAGATTCAAACATTTTGTTTACAGATACCTGCGTGGAGCACTTTCTTTCTCTGAGTCTTTTGACCTGATGGGTCCTCTGGTATTTTCAGCATTCGTGATGATTTGACATCAGCATGAGGTTTTGCACATTTTTCTGGGGTTGAAACCATGGAACAAATCTCCTTTTGATGCCTGTTTTAGATTAAAAAGTAGACAAAGATGATGAAAGAAAAAATTTGAGGAACTTCCTGTGTTCGGTCTTTAAGGGTAGGTCTATTAGCTACAATTATTTTTTGTCTAGGAATGTTTTTAATTTATCTTTGTTCCTGATGGGCATTTATTAAATGCTTAATTTGCTAATAGGAAGACAGTGAATTTCGATGAAGAAATCCTGACTAATACATATTTTCAACTTCTTTCCATTTTGCTATCACAAATCTGCTTGCAATGTGGGAGACCTCGGTTCGATCCCTGGGTTGGGAAGATCCCCTGGCGAAGGGAAAGGCTATCCACTCCAGTATTCTGGCCTGGAGAATTCCATGGACTGTATAGTCCGTGGAGTCACAAAGAGTTGGGACACGACTGAGCAACTTTCACTTTAGGTTAATCATCCAGCCCTTAAAAGAGATTCTGTTTTGCGGATATTCATTCAGAAAATCGGAGAAGGAAATGGCAAGTCACTCTAGTATTCTTGCCCAGAGAATCCCAAGAACAGAGGAGTCTGGTAGGCTCTTTTTGTCCATAGGGTCACAAAGAGTCTGACATGACTGAGCAACTTTCACTTTTTCTTTCACTTCTAAGTAAAAAGATATACTCCTGATGGGGCATTTCTTGTTTGTCATTTTTAAATTGAAGTATAGTTAATTTACAGTGTTGTGTTAGTTTCAAGAGCACAAAGTGATTCAGTTTTATATATATATACATTTTATATTTTATATATATATACATTTTATACATTTGTACATATATTACATATATTATGTATATATATGTTATACATACATTATAAATATATACACACACATATATATACATTTTTCAGATTCCTTTCCATTATAGGTTATTAAAAAATATTGAGTATGCTATACAGTAGGTCCTTGTTGTCTACAATAGGGAAGCCCAGAATAAAGTTATTTTGTTTTATATATAATGGTGTAGATCTGTTAATTCAAAACTCCTTCCACTGTTAATCCCAAACTTCCCCCATTCCCTGCAATCTCCTTGGTAACCATAAATTTGTTTTCCATTCCTGATAGGGTATTTATATGCTGTGATACATGAATGCTATGATGCCTGAATATCTGTACAATGTGAAATCATGTAAGATTTGACACATTTACTGAATGCTGGGGTGGTTTTGGTTTTAGACATATTATTAATAGCATATAGCATGGGAAAGACCTGAAAAATCATCTATCTCAAATACTACCACCACATCATCTTAAAGAGGAAGAAACTGAGACCCACAGCAATCAACAGGTGTGGAAAGAAGTTAGGGATTCACCAAGGTCACACAGAGTGAAGTCCAGCCCTTGAGCCTCCTGCTGCTGCTGCTAAGTCACTTCAGTTGTGTCCAACTCTGTGTGACACCATAGATGGCAGCCCACCAGGCTCCTTCATCCCTGGGATTCTCCAGGCAAGAACACTGGAGTGGGCTGCCATTTCCTTCTCCAATGCATGCATGCATGCTAAGTCGCTTCGGTTGTGACCCTGAGTCAAATCTTCACAACAGTGCACCCCTACTCTGCTCTGTCACCTTTGTGGGTTGTGGTGGGGGTGGGGGATGTCCACATTGGGTACAGATGAGACATCCCTAAGGACCACACAGGATTTGGGAACCTGCATATAAGGATGAGTATGTGAGGCTTCCCTGGCAGTCCAGTGGTTAAGACTCTGCACTTCCACAGCACAGGTTTGATCCCCAGTTGGGGAACTCAGATCCGATATGCAATGCCACTCAGTATGACGAAAAAACATCAAAATTAAAAAAAGGATGAGTTTGTGGCTTCTGTAAGCCAATCATTAATTTGCTAGATTATGAGTTCCCTTTGCTTAAACAAAAATCTTAACATAATCATACTATGCGATTTTTTTAAAAGAACTCTCACAAACCACTGTAGAAAGTGGTAAAGAGATCCAGCAGAGCACCCAAGAAGACCTCTGTGATGGGGAAGTGGGCGCTTTGCCATGCTCACTTGTCTCCATCCTTTTCTGCATTGTACCACCAGTCCATGACCAATGACTCTGAGTAAAGGTCTTGCACCTTCTCTAGGTCATTGCGTCCTTGCTCCATTTCCTTAATTAAAAGAGTCAGATCTTCATTCTGCCAAAATAAGTAAACACATTGCAAGATTATACGAAAGTTCAGATTCCAAACATTTCTAACAAAAAACCAAACTGTATTAGGAAAAGAAGAATCTAAAGAATTTCGTGTAGTTCTTATTTATTTTTTAGACAGCCTAATTGAGGTGTGGCAGAAAATGAAGAGGAACTAAAGAGCCTTTTGATGAGAGTGAAACAGAAGAGTGAAAAGGCTGGTTTAAAACTCAACATTCAAAAAACTAACATCATGGCATCCGCTGCCATCATTCATGGCAAACAGAAGAGAAAAAAGTGGAAGCAGTGACAGATTTTATTTTGGGGGGTTCCAAAATCATTGTGGACAGTGACTACAGTCATAAAATTAAAAGACACTTGCTCCTTGGAAGGAAAGCTATGACAAACCTAGACAGTGTATTAAAAAGCAGAGACATCACTTTGCCGACAAAAGTCCATATAGTCAAAGCTATGGTTTTTCCAGTAGTCATGTACAGATAGCTGAAGAATTGATGCTTTTGAACTGTGGTGCTGGAGAAGACTCTTAAGAGTCCCTTGGACTACAAGGAGATCAAACCAATCAATCTTAAAGGAAATCAACCCTGAATATTCATTGGAAGCGGAGAAGGCAATGGCACCCCACTCCAGTACTCTTGCCTGGAAAATCCCATGGACGGAAGAGCCTGGTAGGCTGCAGTCCATGGGGTCGCCAAGAGTCAGACACGACTGAGCGACTTCACTTTCACTTTTCACTTTCATGCACTGGAGAAGGAAATGGCAACCCACTCCAGTGTTCTTGCCTGGAGAATCCCAGGGACAGGCGAGCCTGGTGGGCTGCTGTCTATGGGGTCGCACAGAGTCGGACACGACTGAGGTGACTTAGCAGCAGCAGCAGCATTCATTGGAAGGACTGATTGCTGAAGCTCCAATACTTTAGCCACCTGATGAGAAGAAGTGACTTTTTGGAAAAGACCCTGATACTGGGAAAGATTGAAGGCAAGAGGAGAAGGGGCAACAGAGGATGAGATGGTTGGATGGCATCACCAACTCAATGGACATGAGTTTGAGCAAACTCCAGGAGATAGTGAAGGACAGGGGAGCCTGGTGTGCTGCAGTCCATGGGGCTGCATGACTTAGCAACTGAACAACAACAAACTGAATGTATGTAAAGTGCACCATGTGAATCGTTTTGACATTCACACTTGTGAAATCATCTCTGCAATCAAGACAATAATTATATCCATTACCCTCTATAAAGTTTGTTTGTATCCCACTGTAGATCTGCCCTCCCTCTTAGCCCCTCTTCAAAAAACAAGCAACTATTCATCTACTTTCTGTCACTATCAGTTTCAATTTTCTGGAATTTTACTTGTCTGTTTATTTTTTCAGCAGGTCTATATTTGTTTTCAGCAAAATACCCATAAAGTTTCCTATTTTAACCATTTTTAAAGTGTGTACACCTCAGTAGCATTAAGTACATTTACGATATTGCACAACCATCACTATTATCTAGTTCAAGAACTTTTTTAATCACCCAAATGGAAACCCATACTTATTTTTAATTAATTTTTATTAGAGTATAGTTGCTTTATGGAATTTTATTTAAATGGAATCATACAGCATATCATCTTTTTGTGTCTAGTTTACTTTCATTAATTATTTTGAGATTCACCCATGATACAGCATGAATCAATAGTACATTCATTTCTATGGCTGAGTAGTATTCTATTATATACCAAATCCAAAATGTAGTCACCTGTAGATGGACATTCGGAGAAGGCAATGGCACCCCACTCCAGTACTCTTGCCTGGAAAATCGCATGAACGGAGGAGCCTGGAAGGCTGCAGTCCATGGGGCCGCTAAGAGTCAGACACGACTGAGCGATGTCACTTTCACTTCTAACTTTCATGCACTGGAGAAGGAAATGGCAACCCACTCCAGTGTTCTTGCCTGGAGAATCCCAGGGATGGGGGAGCCTGGTGGGCTGCCGTCTATGGGGTCACACAGAGTCGGACACGACTGAGGTGACTTAGCAGCAGCAGCAGCAGCAGCAGCAGATGGACATTTGAGTTTCCAGGTTTGAGCTATGATAAATACTAACGCTATGAGCATTTGTACACAAGTCTTCATATGAACATCTGCTTTCATTTCTCTTGGGTCAATGAATAAGATCACACAGGTGGTGATGCTGAACTTTTCAAGAAATGACCAAACTGTTTTCCAAAATGATTGCACTAGTTTACATTCCCATTAGTAATTTATGAGAGTTCTAGTTCCTCCACATCCTTGTAAAAACTTGATAAGGTCAGTTGTCTTAATTTTAGCCATTTTAATAGCTGTGTAATGGTATTTCATTATGGTTAATTTGTGTTTCCCTAATAATTAATGAATTAATTAATTTGTGTTTCCCTAATGATTAATTAATTAAGCATCCTTTCATGATCTTGTTTGAAATGCATATATCTTCTTTGGTAGGGTGTCTGTCCAAATGTTTTGCCCATTTTTTGCTTCCTTGAGTTTTGAGAAATCTTAATATATTCTGGATACAAGACAATGAATACAATCTGAAAACATTTTCTCCCAGTCTACAACTTGTCTTTTAGTTATCTTAACATTGTTTTTAAAGAGAAATTTTTAATTTTGATTAAATCAAATTTATTGAGTTGCTTTATATGGACTATGTTTTTGATATCCTAATAAAGTTTTTTTTTGGTCTAACACAATGTCTCAAAGGGCTTTTCATATGTTCTCTTCTAGGAGGGGGAAAAACCTAGGTTTTACATTTAGGTCCATGTATCATTTTGAGTTAATTTTTTATTACAGTGTGATGTATGGAGCAAGATGTGTTTATTTTATCCAATTGTTCCAACATTTGTTGGAGGAAAAAAAAACACATACTTTCTCCACTGAACTGCCTTTGCATCTCTGTTGAAAATCAGTTATACACATATGTGTTAGTCTATTTCTGGTTTTGCTGTTCTGTTGATCTATAAATCTGTCTTTACGCTAATACCACCCTGTCTTGATGACTATAACTTTATATATCTTGAGATCAAGTAGTATTAGTCTTTCAACTTTGATTTTCTTTTTCAAAGCATTTTGGCTATTTGAAATCTTCTGAATTTCCAGGGAATTAGTTTGTCAACTTTTACTGCTGAAATTTTGATTAGGAATGTGTTGTCTATTTTTTTCTCTTTTAGTATTCTTTTTATTTTCATATAAATTAATGTCTTAGAAAAATTAAAATGAAAACACTAAACACAGTACTGCACATAGCAACCTCTGTTAAATGCCCTATTACAGCACTGAAGAAGGTCATTACACATGGAATACACATGGAGGGACTGAAGGAGACAGGAAGACGGCAGAACAGCAACTCGAGAGCCACTACTCTGTCTGCGCGTGTCAACTACAGACTGAAGGGTAAAGGGACGACTACACACATACAGAACAGACACAGTTCAGATTTTCTTTTGGAGAATGCATATTCTAACACTGTGATGTCTTCTAACCCATAAACAACATACAACTCTCAATGTTTTATAGTTTTCAGTGACAGGCCTTTCACGCACTTTGACGAATTTGTCACTACATATTTCATATTTTTGATGAGATTGTAAAAGATAATTTTTATTTCAATGTTTATTGTTATTTGCTAATATGACAACATTTTTGTATGTCATATGTTGATCTTGTAGGAAATTACAATCTTGCTAACTTCAATTATTAGTTCCAGTAGCATTTTTGTACATTCCATTGGATGTTGAATGAAAATATAGTTTAATTTTATTCTATTTCAGAAGATTTTTCTGTATATATACTATGTAATATATATACCTAAGTCTTTCATTTTGGAGGAAATACTAAATTTCAATATTTAATTTTGAATTCTGTATGTTTATTTTTACTTTATCAAAATGTAATTGAATTTTGTGTGCTGATTTTATAACCAGTGACCTTACTGAACTCAGTTAATAGTTCCAGGAGTTTTTTTGTAGCTCCCTTGGAGTTTTATTTGTTACTTGCAAAAAGGGACAGGTCTATTTCTTCCTTTCTAATCTGTATGCCTTTATTTTCTTGCCTTATCTTGGTAGAGCTTCCAGTAGTATGTTGAATGTGAGTGGGGAGAGTGGACGCAGCTAAATTCCCTCGAAATGGATTGACCCTTTCACGTTTTGCATTTACGATTTTCTAGACAGAAGTAGAGCAGCATTTGGCTGCTCCCACTACTGAGGCAAGATCTTCCTTTAAACTTTACCCAGTACCCACTGGATTATGAGGTTTTTCTAGTCTAGCTGATGGGAGTGGGCATTGCCATCTGATGAGCTCAGAGTACTGGTCTGTCCGATTCTTTTGAATGAGTCATTTCCAGACTCTAGCATTAATAGTTTCTCACATGTTAGCATTGATCAGTGTTCTGGCTTTAAAGTCACTCCTTACAACAGACAATAAGAAACACGTTCTCTAGAGAGGCACACTTGAAATGCACATCTTCAGGCCAAAACTGGAGAATTGGGGCATAGAATTTTATTTACTTTCTTGTATTAGCTCATTAAAATGAATTGTTTCATCAGATGGTCACATGGTTATACAGCTTGATGAGTCAGAAGACAACTACCTAGCAAATTAATTTTTTGAAACCTTCCCACAAATGTGTGCAAACAGGCAGTGGTTAACAAACCTTATGTATGGACCCCCAGGGTGTTTGTTCCTAAAGTTTGGCAAAATGTTGGTAATTGTTAACTTTGACTGATAGGTACATGGCCTATATACTCTTCTACTTTTGCATTTGTTTGCAACATTCCATAATGAAAAGCTTAGAAGAAAAATGGAATCTATTAGGATTCCTGGGCCTCTGTGCCTGGAGCCTGATTTGGTGGCTCAGTAGTGGAACTCGAGAATCTGAATTTTCACAGGTGCCCTAGCTCAGGTGGTCCTTAGGGCACCACAGTTTGCAGGACACTAGCTGTAAGGTGATTCATTTTCTCAACTTAGTTGTCCTTATGGTTGCTGTTCTTCCAATCATTGTCCACAGATCTCCAACCATTAGTGCCCAAGTAAGTGAACACTCTCTGCTCAGCTCATGAAGCTCTTACCTGAACAGCCTCTGGAGTATAGGGATCCTTGCAGCCAAAATTATAAGAATGAAACTCTCCTCCAGTCAAAGAAGCAAGGTCTTTCAAAAATCCATTTGCAATCTCATCATTGTAACAGAAGGAGATGGTGTAAATAGGAATTTTCTGAAAAACTTTGACCTGGTCCATAACCATTTCAGGTGACTGAAATGATACATTTTCAGGGAAAAGAAGGGAGATAGAGAGGAAGAGACAAAAAAAAAATACATGAAAGTCCCTAGTATTTGTTCTAGATAGTGAAATTCTCAATTAGTAATTCCTTATACAGTGGAGAGTGACTTCTTGGAAAGGTGTCAATCCAATTCGACTGACAAAGCAAACTGTCAGGTGGTGAGAGCACGAAGACCAGTGACTCAACGCATGCCCTCTGAAGGCTCACAGTTTCTGTGGGAAAAGTCTGGGAGAAAGACCAGACTAATCCAATTACTCGATTTTAGTGCACCTAAGCCTAGAATCCATGCTTTTAAAGGGTTGGACCTGGTGGCTCAGATGGTAAACAATCTGCCTGCAATGTGGGAGACCCAGATTCGATCCCTAGGTTGGGAAGATACCCTGGAGAAGAGAATGGCTACCCACTCCAGTATTCTTGTGGGGAGAATTCCATGGACAGAGGAGCCTGGCAGGCTACAGTCCATGGGGTTGTAAAGAGTTGGACACAACTGAGCAAATAACACATATATACACATAATTTTGAGCAGGGCTTTCCAGATAGTGTTAATGGTAAAGAACTTGCTTGCCAATGCAGGAGACATAAGAAACTCGAGTTCAATCCCTGGGTCAGGAAGATCCCTGGAGGAGGGCATAGCAACCCACTCACTCCAGTATTCTTGCCTGGAGAATCCCATGGACAGAGGAGCCTGGCAGGCTACAGTCCATGAGGTCACAAAGAGTCGGACACGACTGAAGTGACTTAGCACACACGCACGCACATACTTCTGGACACTTAAAGCACTGGATCATGGGTAAGACATCCTGGATACTGGGATTCTACAGAATGAGGCCACAGGATCTTGGGGTGGCTTCCAAAGCTTCTACTCCTAAAAAGCAATGTCCAGCTTTAGATACCTCAGAGTGATAAAAACTGGTATCTCAGAGTGAAAAAAGAGACATTTATTTAGGGTCTTTTCATGTTCTGAGCACTCTGTTGGGGACATAATACCCCAGTTAACCCTCTTGTGACAGAGTTTTGGAAAGATTTCTGGTGGCCCATTCTCCTTTTTACTGTCAGAGACCTGGTTTTCTTTTCAAGACAGCAACAGACTCAGTTAAAAGCAAACATACAAACGTAACAAAACACACATGAAAACTCATCTTCTGACACTTTTTTTTTTTTTTTTTGCAGCTAGGAGTGACCACATGACCCAGGTCTGTCCATTGAAGTTTCAAGGGAAAGATTTTTTTTGCTAATGAAAAGGCAAAGACATAACAAAAAAAGCTAATATCCTTCTCTTTTCCACCCCTGCCTCCTAGAAAATGGACACTCTGCTTAGGCACAAAGCAGCTGTCTTGTAACCATGAGGGTGGATGTCAGCATGAAGATTAAAAGAAGCGGTTTTCTTGGAGATATCCTTGAGTAGCTGTATAACCTAGACTACTTACCACCAGGCTTCTTCTTCATAGGAATATAAATCTCTCCATTTCAGTTATCATTTGTCTGCTCTCCTGCTTTTTTCTCTCAGTAATATGAAATCCTAATTGGCACAGTAGGTATGGATTCCACTTAAAGATGGAGAAATTGAGGCTCAGAAGGACTAAGCTTCCTAGGATCATCAATCTCTTAAGTGGTAAGACTAGATTCAAAGACAGATTTTAGTACTAGAAGCAATGTCAGATTATTTGTTTTCCCTTGCTTGCAATAGACTGTCACTTGGCAAGGATCGACTCTGTAAACATTACCAGACACACGGGGAAGGTGAACTGATGATGTGCCCTGCTGCCACTCCACCAGCACCACCACACCCAGATCAGCACCCTCAGAGGCTGCCTCTGGTTGTCCTGCCCTCATTGCTTCTGTATTTCTCAGTCCCTCTTTGATTGATTCAACCTGCTGGCTCCTTTAGCCAGTTTCCACTCTCCACCCCCAATTCCTATTCTTTGACTATTAACCTTTCCAAAATGTTTCCTATGAACCCCGGGGAGGTGAGGTGACGAGGGAGGAGGCCTCTGGACTCACCACCTGCTGGCCTTGAGCAGCTCACATGCTGCTCAGGGAGGCGCCAGTTGAGTGGTCCCCTGGTGTCCAGTCTCATTCCAGCCACTACATACACATGACTTTGGCCTCTGTATTTGGTTCCAGTCTTGAGCCTGCCCTTGCCCATAAGCCCGACTGAGTGCCTAACACACACTGCCCATAAGCCCATCCCACTTCTCCTCCTCTCTTCTCCTCTCTTCTCTGCCCATCAGCTGGTTCTGAACCAAACAGCAACCTAACCTAGCTGAGGGCTGACCCCATCTGTCCTGTCAACTTCAAGGACAGAGCAAATCTCTCTCTGCTGCCTGCATCTCCTTCGACCTAGCTTCCATTGTGAGCACTCACCACAGGCCAGTCACTAAGAGCTCTGCTGCGCTCTCTCCCTGCATCCCCTCCACAGCCCACCGAGGAAGGTACGATCATTATCCTCATTTCTTACCAACACTCATCGCCACTGGCCCTACGCCTATATGCCAGACTGGAGATATCAGGCCTAAATTCTGCTAATTTGATAAGATAGGTTTTAGCTAGAGATTGCTCCTATATCGGGGCTTCCCAGGTGGCTCAATGCTAAAGAATCTGCCTGCCAAGCAGGAGATGAGGGTTCAATCCCTGGGTGAGGAAGATGCCCTGGGAAAGGAAATGACAACCAATTCCAGTATTCTTGCTTGGAGAATCCCATGGACAGAGTCTGGCAGGCTCTGGGCTTGCAAAAAAGAGTTGGACATGACTTAGCAATTAAACAACAACAATCTCTATATTGACTTCCAGCTGAGATATTTGGGGAGGGACATTAATGTTGACTTAGTGCTGACATTGTGGGTAGCATCTTCATTTTCATACATTACCTGACATCACTTCATAGATTTATTTGCTCACTGTCTGCATGCTAAGTCGCTTCAGTCATGTCCAACTCTGCAACCCCATGGACTGTAACCCGCCACGCTCCTCTGTGGAGTGGGTTGCCATGTCCTCCTCCAGGGGATTTTCCCAACCCAGGGATTGAGTCTGCATCTTTTATGTCTCCTGCACTGGCAGGTGGGTTCTTTACCACTAGTGCTACCTGGGAAGCCCAAAAAGCTTTGCGTTGCTATCTATCTCCCCATAACACAGAAGCTTTGCTGAAGGCAGGTACCTGGTCTGTCTTGCTCTCTACCATATCTCAGATTGATAACAGTACCTGGCTCATAAAAAATGCTCAGGAAATATCCATGGAATGCATTCACAAGAACATCATAGCAAGCCTGTAAGGAGGGAGCATTAGCTCTAAGTCACAGATGAGGAAACTCACTTTGGGGACACTTGCCCAAAGTCATTCAGATGGGCAGTGCCAGTGATGAGCTCTAACCCAGGTCTCTGGATTTAAAGCTACTTATTCCCATCAGTCCTGACACCCCAAGAGAGCACGAGCATGAGAAAGTCTGCTACATGTATCGCTGTGAGCCCCCGACCCACACGCAGTCCCAGGTAATGTTTGCTAAACTGGCACGAGGTTCCAGAGCCCAGCGAAGTGGTAGAGAGCTGGGCAGAGGGCGGGGCTGCATCTTGACTGCAGAAGGAGCTTGATCTCTGCCAGGGAAGATAGCATTCCTGTCCTCCTGCCCCTAACCCGCAGCCCCCAGGGATTTTCCTCTGCTGGTGGGTGTCCTCACAGCTTTGACAAGAAGACTCAGTAGTTGAAGTAAGCCTTTTCCCCCTGCAGCCTGACTCACCTTGACTCTTCTCAGATGCTAAGCGGAGCTACTGCAGTAGCTGAGATGGAAGGCTTTGAACGTGGAGGTCACTCCCTGTGTAACGCCCATATAACTCCTCAATCAGTTCCCTTCAGACGCCTTGTTGGTCCCTAAGATGAGGTCCCTAAGATGAGCCCAAGCTGCACACCTGAGACATTCGCCCCGGTGCCTTGTCCCTGAGTCTAAACAGGTGTGTGGCCAGATGTCCCTTTCGCCACAAAGGTCGCCTTGGCGTGACAAGAAAGGCAGGAATGGTTCTCTCGTAGTCTGAAGGAGGTTTGTTTGTACAGGGGCAGTCCCCCGTGCCTTCCCCTGCCGCCACCTCTCATATACCCCATGTGGGTCCTTATTATACATCTGTTTTTGTTTAAAATGGTGTAGTTAACTTCCTCACGTCCATTTTCTCGATTTTTGCGAGAGTGAGGCCCTAACTTCAAAGAAATCCCCAAACAATCACAGCCAAATGTGCTTGGCTTCTCTAGCAGAGGCCCCGCAGTGTCCACTCACATCTACAGATACCCAGCAAAGGACACCTAGTGATCCCAGGTTCATGAAAACTAGTATTACTAGAACCCTTTGAACTTGATTAAAGACTTGGCTTTCATATAATTCTGCCCTGGACATTTAATAAACAAGCAGTACGGTGATGTCCATGGAATTGAATTCTGAATAGCATCTCTGTGTGTTCTTCCAAGTAGAAAATTCTGCTGAGTACTGGGAATAATAACATTGGTCTTACCTATTCAGGTCCTACACAGTCAGTGAAAATTAAAAAACAAATGGAGATTGAGTGCTACATTTTAATGTCCTCTACATGGAACATGAATATCAAATATCCTTTTTTTGAGAAAACCTGAGGGGCAATACAAACTAAATAGACTGCATGTGGGGAAAAGGCAGAGAGGAATATGAAATGCCTGAATGAGAGTTTATAAATCACTTTTTTAGCAATTAGCATATTCCTAATTCCAGCTCATCCATATCCCTAGTTTCTTATCATTAACTGGACCAGGGACCCTCTGAGAATCCAGGGAAAGCTACTGACCTTCTCCCCAGAGGAATGTATTTAAATATAATTTAAATATATTTTTTGGAGATTCCAATTTAAATATACTTTTGGGAGATCCGAGATCCTCATAAGTCTGTGATGAACTCGAATCTAAGCATCCTTCTTAACACATTGTTGGTATAGTGTTACTTGGTAAATCCTTTTCAAGGGCTGTTTGCTGGGATCTATCAAAATATATATCTTTTTACTGAGAACACATCTCAGAATTTATGCTACAGATACACTCATACAGGTGCAAAATGATATATGCGCCCCATTACTTTTGCAACCTTGAATAGAAAGATTGAAATAACCTAAATGTTCATCTCCAGGGGATATGACTAAGTAGCTGTGTGATGGAATAGTAAACAGCTATTAAAAAATGAGGAAGCTTTTTATGAAATGATATTAAGCGATCTCTGAGGTATACTGTTTTATTTATTTACAAAAAAATTTTGGCCAAACCCTAAGGCATGTGGTATCTTAGCTCCCCAACCAGGGATCAAACCCAGTCTCCCTGCATTGGAAGGCAGGGTCTTAACCACTGGGCTTCCAGTGAAGTCCTTTGTTTTATTAATAAAGGTTCAGAATTGTGTGTGTAATATGCTGCGTGCATGTGTGCTAAACCATTTCAGTGGTTTCCAACTCTTTGAAACCCTATGGACTGTAGCTCACTGGCCTCCTCTGTCCATGGGATTCTCCAGGCAAGAATACTGGAGTGGGTTACCGTGCCCTCCTCCGGGGATCTTCCTGACCCAGGGATCAAACCTGTGTCTCCAGCACCTGCTGCATTGGCAGGCAGGTTCTTTATCACTAACTCCACCTGGGAAGCCCGTGTAATATGCTACCATTTATATATTTTAAAAAGGAAATATATATATATATATATATATATATATATATATATATAAACATTTATCTGTTTACATAACAAACTATCTTTCAAAGAAAATAAAGAAACTAGTAACCTACATTGCCTCTTAGGTGAGGAACAGGAGGTGGGAGGGAGAATTTTCTCTACATATCCTTTTGTACCTTTGTAATATGTTCCATGTTAATGTACTACTATGCAAAAATTAAATCAGTTTTTAAGGTAGTTTTATTAAATCTATATAATTTAATATGATGCAGTCACTGAGAATGATGTTTCAGAAGAATGTCTCATGACTTGGAAAACTGGCACATATTAGAGAAAGGGCAGAAAATTGAATTATGAACTACTTATACTTACCTCTTATTTTTCCTTATGATTATATGCCTACCTATATTTCCTAAATTGCAATAAAATCAGTTAGAATTTATTAAAAAGAAAAAGACTCCTTGTCCAGATGACTTACAAGTCAGAATCTCCTTACAGAATCAGCCTACACCTTCTCCAAACACCAGTCCCATACTTACACAGGTTTTGGACAGCCATGAAATCCAGGTGGCTCAAGCTCAGCTTCCTCCACTGGCAACCCCTAAGTCTTCAGCTTCTTTAGTTGTCAGTCAGTTAATAACAATTACTAGACAACTGAAATCGGTCTTCTTGACCCCTTCCTCTCTTGGTCCTCACCCAGCCCCCCACCTTCTACCCACAAACTGGCCACCAAGTCCTTTGATGCTACTCCTATGATCTCATCTCTGATGGGTTCCTCCTTCCAAATTTCTGCTGCTCCTCCCTGAGGTGGGACCTCACCAGCTCTCATCAAGATCTAGTCTTTCCCTGGCTCTACTGAGGCATATTTATAACATATTAGGTGGATGGGACCTTCTGTTCCCCTGAGAGTACCCAGTGAGGTAAAGACCATCCTTTCCATGTGACACTCAAGGACCATCATGGTCTCCCCCAACTTAACCCAGAGACTCGGCCCCGACACTCTTCTATCACTGCTCTTGCTCTCCGGTTGTCACCCTGAGCAGCCCACATACCTTTACACCTCTGTTCCTTCTGCCCAGGATACCAGCAATCTCCTCTGTTTAAAAAACTCTTTATCCTCCTTTCAGTCACAGCTGAAGCATGCCCTTCTCAGTGGATACTTGCTTGGTCTTCTTTCCATCTTGTACAGCAGAATTCATCACTGTGCTCCCACCCAGTCTGTAGCCTAGACAACCCTACTCCCTGTATAGTGTCAGAATTCACTGTACATGCTCGCGTACCCTCCAACATGTAAGCTTCCCTAGAGCAGGACATTATTCATCTTTGTAGCCTCACACCTTGGCACCAGACAAGGAGCATAAACAAAGCACAATAAACTGCCTTTGAGTAGAAAGTACAGTGAAATTGGTAGGAAAATTATACCAAATAAAATTTTACTTTATATACAACTTCTTGGCCACAAATCTAACGCTGCAGTAAAATCTGGTTGCTTTAGTATTTAAGCCCTGGACTGTTTGACACAGGATATTTTACAATATTTGCCTAGCAGTCTTCACATGCAGACACTTCACAATGAAGGAAACAAGTTGATACTAATTCACTTCAGCGGTTAATTTACATTGTACTGGCCTGCACATCCGTATATTTATTTAATGCCCAGAGCATTAGTCTTTCATTCACAAAGCTCAAAAGAAGATGAACAGACTCCACTAAAACTTTTCAAATATTTTCCAGTCAGGCTAAACAAAACAAAGAACATTTCACCAGAAAGGCATGCTTTGTTTAAATGATTACTAAGTTAAAATTAGGGGTAAAACCAAGCACATTGTGCAGTGACATGTTTAGATTCAGTGTCCCCAAAGGAAAAAAAATCAAAAAGATATCCTTGCTCTTAGTTTATAATAAAATATAAACCAGTCTTCCATGGAAAGCAGACATTTCCTTTCATGGGGTTGGTCTCCAGGCCTATGGGAGTGCATCAAATTAACCAGACAACACTCACTGTCACATAAATTTTCCTCAGTGCTGCAGTAGACAAAGGAATTTCTCAATGTGGATGTGTTTGTTTTACCTCACTTCTGGGTCCCTAAGTCAAGCAAGCATCTGTCAACAGCTTTTTGGTGGCAATGAAAAAGGTCCCCCAATTCCCACTCTCAGCTTTCACTTTCAGGGGATTAGTGAGTCTGTCTTTGTTCCCAACTTTGATAAGTACCTGATCAGGTCTCCCATCTGTCAAAAGGTAGATTACTTGTGTTTCTTCATCAGCAAAAGCAATTTGCAGGGCACTCAGGGTGTTTGTGGAACTTCCAATCTACAGAAAAGAGAGAGAGAGACATACCAAGTGTATACTTCAATCTCAGAAAAAGAGCTCACAAACAAGTGTTATTCCCTGCCTCCAAAAAAAAAAGAAGGTATTTGTGAAATAAAAGATAAATTTAAATTATATTGAGATAATGATTTCAGTCCAGGAATTCAAGAAGTTGAATCCTTGGATGTATCATAAAAGCGTCTATGCAGATAGTCCCAGGAGAGCTAGAAGCTGGGACAATGCATTTCCTGTCCTATTGACAGAGCTCTTAATTCAGTTTTATCTTTGTGTGTTTCTGTGGGAGGCACTAACTCAGTTACTGTTCATTCAGCTGTCAGCACGGCTTAAACACGGAGCCTGAATACACCCGGGTGGGGACCGTGTTTGTTTTCAGCCAGGATTGATTCATGACACCCAATATTCAGCAAACACAAGTGTGGTGTCATGGGCAATGTGGAGGTACAGGAAGCTGTAAAACTGTAAAATTTCTGCAGCTCTGTCCAGGGATGGAGAGAACTGTCACTCCACAAGAAAAAAGAGCCAGACAAACAGCAAGTATGTGACTTTTGTTACATTCATGAGAGAGCTCAGATCACAGGGCAACCAACTGGCCCAAAATCTGGGGAGAGGTGGGCATCTGGAGAGTCCGGTGAGATGCAAGCCCTGGCTCCTGGGACAGGATGCAGCCAGACACTGAAGGAGAGCTGGGTTGGGGTGGCTGGTGAACAAGCAGAAGCTGCGGGTATATATTGGCAAGAGACCACAATATGGGGGCATCAGTGTTCTTTTTTTCTTTTTAAAGTTGTATTTACTCATTATTTATTCAGTTTTATTTATTTATTCACACCCAGCTGTGCTGAGTCTTTGCTGCTGCATGCCGGCTTTCTCTAGTTGCAGTGCATTCTCATTGTGGTGGCTTCTCTTGGAAGCACAGGCTCTAGGATGAATGGGCTGCGGTAGTCATCGTGCATGTAGTCATCGTGCATGGGCTTACTTGACCCTTGGCATGTGGGATCTTCCTGGACCAGGGATCAAACTGGTATCTCCGGCATTGGAAGGCAGATTCTTAACCAGTGGAATGCCAGGGAAGCCTGGCATCAGTGCTCTCTTGAAGACTGTTTCACCACAAACCCCACAGGGTATTCACAGGATAGACTGAGAGAGCCTAGAGAAAATCTCCTTCATACGGCAGAACTGAGGGAGAGATTCAGTGACACAGGAACATCCACAGAGACCCTGTTCTCTCTCTCCCCTGCAGAACAAAAGCTTTTGTGTGTGTGTGTGTGTGTGTGTGTGTGTATGAGGTAAAGGGCAGTAACGAACATACTCATCCTCAGGGTGCTGGTCAAAACCCAGAAGGCTGGGGAATGGAAGAGGAAACCACAAAGCCCCTACACCTGCAGAAGGAGCAGGGCTACATTCTGGACTCAGAGATACTGACAAAGCCACACCCCTGAGACTCCTGGACACCAGGCCCGACTAACGCTGAGGCTTATTCAGAAAATACCCATCCCTGTTACTCCCCTAGAAACATCAACTAACAAGCAACCTGCAAGAGAAAAGTTCTCTCTGAAGCCCAGTGTAAAGGGAAAAATCAAAAGCTGAGGGTGGAGCAGACAACCTTCTGGTACATCATCTCTCACCCTAACACAAAGCATCACTACAATAATGTGAGGGCTATGGTGCAAACAGACTAACCTCAAACCCAGTCCAGCTCTTAATTAGATTAATTTAACCCATCCCACTGGAGAAGGAAATGGCAACCCACTCCAGTACTCTTGCCTGGAGAATCCCATGGAGGGAGGAGCCTGGTGGGCTACAGTCCATGGGGTCACAAAGAGTAGGACACGACTGAACGACTTCACTTCACTTCACTTCACTTCACTAGCCCATCCCACAAAAGAAAGGCATGCTCTTTTCCAGGCATAAAAAAATATTTATCTCAGTCTCTATATACTGCAGCTCTATGATGTCCAGCTCTTAACAAAAAATGTGTTGTTCATTGCTCAGCTGCTAAGTCATGTCTAATTCTGCGGTCCCATGTACTGAAACACTCTAGGCTTCCCTGTCCTTCACTATTTCCTGGAGTTTTCTCAAACACTGTCCATTGAGTCCATGATGCCATTCAACCATCTATGTCACCCCCTTCTCCTGCCTTCAATCTTTCCCAGCATCAGGGTCTTTACCAATGAGTTGGCTCTTCATATCACATGGCCAATGTATTAGAGCTTCAGCTTTAGCAAAAAATAAGCATATCAAATAGAATATACAACACACTATCAAGAAACTAAAGTACTCATCAGAAACAAACTCAGATGTGACACAGATGCTAAAACCATCTGACAGAAAATTTTAAATAACTGTGATTCATACATTAAAACCTCTAATGGCAAAGGTGAACAACATTCAAGACCAGGTAGGTAATTTCAGCAGAGATGGAAACCTTAAGAAATAGCAGAATGGAAATGCTACTAATGAAAAACACAGTAAGGGGACTTCCCTGGTGGTCTAGTGGTTAAGAATCTACCTTGCAATGCACGGAACACAAGTTTGATTCCTGGTTGGGGAACAAGATCCCAAATGGCAGGGAGCAACTGAGCCCCCAAGGCACAACTACTAAGCCAGCGTGCTCCACAGCCCAGGCATCACACCTAGAGTCTGTGTACTGCAACCAAAGACTTGATGCAATGGAGATTGCATTCATGCATGCATTCATGACACAATGAAGATCCTGCGTGCTGCAATAAGACCTGACACAGCCCAATAAATAAAAATAAACAAACAAAACATGCAATAGGAATATGAAGAAATCTTTTAAAGAGTTCAAAGTGCTGTGTCTCTATATATCAACAGGGATTGGTCCAGGACCCTTTCTCCCATAGATACCAAAATCTGCAGATGCTCAAGTCTGTTAAATAAAATGACATGGTGTTTGCACATAACTAATATACATCCTCCCATCTACTTTAAATCTTCTCTAGATTATATGTAATATCTAATACAGTTTAAATGTTATGTAAATGGTTGCCAGTATGCAGCAAATTCAAGCTTTGCTTTTTGAAAACACTCTCCGACATAAATCACAGCAGGATCCTCTATGACCCACCTCCCAGAATATTGGAAATAAAAGCAAAAATAAACAAATGGGACCTAATTAAACTTAAAAGCTTCTGCACAACAAAGGAAACTATAAGCAAGGTGAAAAGACAGCCTTCAGAATGGGAGAAAATAATAGCAAATGAAGCAACTGACAAAGAACTAATCTCAAAAATATACAAGCAACTCCTGCAGCTCAATTCCAGAAAAATAAAAGATCCAATCAAAAAATGGGCCAAAGAACTAAACAGATATTTCTCCAAAGAAGACATACAGATGGCTAATAAACACATGAAAAGATGCTCAACATTACTCATTATCAGAGAAATGCAAATCAAAACCACAATGAGGTACCATTTCATACCAGTCAGAATGGCTGCTATCAAAAAGTCTACAAACAATAAATGTAGAGAGGGTGTGGAGAAAAGGAACCCTCTTACACTATTGGTGGGAAGGCAAACTAGTTCAGCCACTATGGAGAACAGTGTGGAGATTCCTTAAAAAACTGGAAATAGAACTGCCTTATGACCCAGCAATCCCACTGCTGGGCATACACACCGAGGAAACCAGAACTGAAAGAGACACGTGTACCCCAATGTTCATTGCAGCACTGTTTATAATAGCCAGGACATGGAAGCAACCTAGATGTCCATCAGCAGACGAATGGATAAGAAAGCTGTGGTACATATACACAATGGAGTATTACTCAGCCATTAAAAAGAATACATTTGAATCAGTTCTAATGAGGTGCATGAAACTGGAGCCTATTATACAGAGTGAAGTAAGCCAGAAAGAAAAACACCAATACAGAATAATAACACATATATATGAAATTTAGAAAGATGGTAAGGATAACCCTGTATGCGAGACAGCAAAAGAGACACAGATGTATAGAACAGTCTTTTGGACTCTGTGGGAGAGGGCAAGGGTGGGATGGTTTGGGAGAATGGCACTGAAACATGTATATTATCATATGTGAAACGAATCGCCATCCAGGTTCGATGCATGATTCAGGGTGCTCGGGGCTGGTGCACTGGGATGACCCAGAGGGATGGGATGGGGAGGGAGGTGGGAGGGGGTTCAGGATCGGGAACACATGTACACCCATGGTGGATTCATGTCAATATATGGCAAAACCAATACAATATTGTAAAGTAATTAGCCTCCAATTAAAATAAATAAATTTATATTTAAAAAAAAGAAACTTTCTGGAATTAAAAAATCCATCTGGGGTTGGTTGAATCCATGAATGAGGAACCTGTAGATACAGAGGAATGACTGTAAGTTCAAAATAGCCAAGGAAAGAATTAGTGAACATGAATATAGAGCAATAGAAATTATCTAAAATTAAATGCAAAGAGGAAAAAGAACAAAACAGAAAAGAGCATCAGAGAGCTATGGAGCAAATGGTCTGGTATATGCTTAATTGGAAACAAAGCAGAAAAGGGAAAAAGAGGGTAGAAGAAATATTTGAAAAAATAATGGTTGAGAATTTCCCCAAAACAATGACAGATATAACCCCATGGACCCAAGAAGGTCAGATAACATCAGGTAGGATAAATAAATGACCTAACACCCTGCCAGTGTGATAGCTAAGAAAGCCAGGTAGTGAGCTGGGACTTTCATCCCCACCAACTGTAACATGGCCTCCCTGCTCAATGATGTCCATTCCCACTTAGCAGTGAAAAGGTGTTCCTCCCCATCAGGTTTCAACAGAGTTCCAGTGGGGAACCTGAATTTCAACCTGCACCCAGAAGTATGAGGCAGGGCCCACCTACTACACCCCTGACAGAGCAGTGTCAGACAACGCCGACTAAATAGGAGGTTAGAATAATATCCAGAGTCTCATAAACATAAGACAAAAATGTCTAGGATTCAGTTGATAAACACTCCTTCATACCAAGAATCAGGAAGCTCTCAACCTGAAATGAAAAAGATGATAGCAACAGCAAGAAGACGGAGATGTTAGAATTATTTGATAAAGATTTTAGAGCAGCTGTGAAAAAAAATGCTTCAACTAGAAATGACCAATGATCTTAAAACAAATGAAAACTAAAAAACATCAGCAAAGAAATAGAAAGTCTCATGAAAAAAATAAAAGACAAGAAGGAGAACCAAGTGGAACTTTTAGAACTTAAAAATACAATAACTGAAATTTTATAAGTTCTCTGACCTATGCCAGCTGACCACAGCTCGGTGATACCAGCACACAGCACATTTAGAACACCTGGGTCATGTTCTGAACTGACTTGGTTGATTTCTGGACCAAATCAGTCCAAAGACTAATAGAGGAATCTGGTGTTCTTGAAAATGAATTTTACACATTCAGCAAGTAAGCAAAGGTACTTCAGTAAAGGTTTCTGAAGAGAACAGAATCACAGTGTAAAAACTGATCTGACATATTTTTAGCCATTTAGATGAGACTGATTCTATTCTTTAGTGATTTTTATATAAAGAGGAACCTGCTAATGTTTTTATCCAATGAGAGTACATATATAACATCCTGTTATCACAAACTCTAAATTAGCACACTCTGAATTAAGATATTTCCCGTTACCTAGAGTCATAAAAGAAACTTCAATGGATAATCCTGGATGTTTAACAAGCTGAGAATAAATTTAATACTCTTTTCCAGCGTATGGTGGCCAATTAGGACAAAATGTTACAGACATTATTCCTTATAGAACAGATTTCCTCCTCTCGTTATTTATTTATTTAAATTTATTTATTTTTGTTGTGGTGCATGGCCTGTGGCATCTTAGTTCCCCAACCAGGGATCCAATCTAGGCCCTTGGCAGTGAAAGCACAGAGTCCTAACCACTGGACCACCAGGAAATTGCCCCTCCTCTCATTTTAAAAAGAAAAACTTTTAATTTATTCATTTACTTATTTTAGGCTGCCCTGTTGCTGTGCATGGGCTTTCTCTAGCTGTGGAGAGCGGTGGCTCTCTCTTTGCTGTGGTGCACAGGCCTCTCGTAGCAGTGGCTTCTCTTGCTGTGCATCATGGACTCTAGAGCTTGAGTTTAGTAGTTGTGGCACAGGGGCTGAGTTGTCCCACAGCATGTGGGATCTTCCTGGATCAGGGATTGAACCCATGTCCCTTTGGCAGGTGGATTCTTCACCAGTGAACCACCAGGGAAGTCCCTTTCCTCTCATTAAAAAAAGAATCCCAAAGGAACTCCAGAACATTCCAATGATAGTGCAAACCCTGCTCGTTAATACTCAGGGAGCTCCACTAATGGCCATGTGTAGCTTCCTGTCAAATCTGGAACTCTAATTCAGGCAACGAATCATTTTAAAGTTATTTATGATCCATATTTCGGAGAAGGCAATGGCACCCCACTCCAGTACTCTTGCCTGGAAAATCCCATGGATGGAGGAGCCTGGTAGGCTGTAGTCCATGGGGTCGCTAAGAGTCGGACACGACTGAGCAACTTCCCTTTCACTTTTCACTTTCATGCACTGGAGAAGGAAATGGCAACCCACTCCAGTGTTCTTGCCTGGAGAATCCCAGGGACAGGGGAGCCTAGTGGGCTTCCGTCTATGGGGTCGCACAGAGTCGGACATGACTGAGGCAACTTAGCAGCAGCAGCAGCATGATCCATATTTGACTTTTTAAGAATAGTCCTTGGTCTCAATTTTAGTATATCTTAAATATGTGGAATGCTATGTGATTCTAAAAAAAGAACTTTTAAAATGAAGGTAAGTTCAAGACAACAGAAAACTTGAGAAAAGGGAAATTCTTCCCAGTAGTCTGTGTAGATATAAAGTTCTCCAAGTAAAATAGACCCCTGAAGAAGTGATTTTACCTTTTCATCACACCCTGCTGCCCTATCTCTGTCCTGGCTTTCAGCCCTAACCACTCACATTATACTGTGTATTTCCACAAGTTCATTACTTTTTAACAAAATCCACTGTTTAAAATAGCTGTAATATATCATTTGAAACAAGGATGAAGTCTCAGAAGAAACAAATATGAATGTTTAAGTAAAAAAACTATATTTTGAAATTTGTTTTCATAAACAGGCTGAGACTTGAACTGAGGGCAGTGTTGTCAGTAGAAGCCTATCTAAATGTTAGATATCAACTAAAAAGATTGGATTAACATGACCTTTGTAAGTAAAACAAATGTCTATGTGAAGCCATGGCCATCCTTGGAGTTCAAAGCAGTTTCTTAAGCATTTCTATCCTGATCTCTGTTCTTCTCCCAGACCCAGCCTCTTTCTTACCTTAATGTCTCTAATCCAGGCCTGGGCCCCTTTCAGATTATCCTCATTGATTTCAACAAGTTTTTCCTGCCAAGCACTGGCTTGAGCATCAAACTGCACAAAATTGAATTTCTTTTTATGTTTCAACTGTTCCTGTAAGCGATAATTATTATTTAGCAATAAAAATCATTCAAATGTGAGAAGGGATTAGGACAGGTCATTGTTTGATACATTTTAATCACTATGATTTCTTTTTTCAGTTGCAGAAGCTAAAAATTACATTCAATAGAAAAAAATCAAGTACAAGAGGCATTTAAATAAAATTTACATACAGTTTGGACATTAAACTTTACAAATGTATATATGTATGACCATATATCAGATATATGTAATAAGTTTATATATATATAAAATATTACATTATTTTTCTTTAATGCTGACATTAATGATATACTGAATATGTACACTAAATGCAACATGCTTAAAGAAAAAAAGAAATCCAAAATGGTGTCATCACTTTTTGGCAAGGCTATTGTTACAGTTGCAGATTTGTTCACTTGCCTCCATCAGCCCATACTTCTCCAGTAGAAGTTCATCAAATTAAAAATTGTGTTTTGTATTTGTCAAACATTCCCTGTGATTGTTTTCTATGGTGCATACTCACTTGAATACCACCAACTCGTGACGGTACTCTGACACCCATTTATAGGTGTGGAAACTAGGAGGCAGGGAGTGTTAGCAACCTGCTTCAGGTTGCGCAACTCAGAGGTGGCACAGGTGGAATAAGGACCAGACGCTCCTGACCAACAGCCTGCCCTCCCCCAACACGTCAGTTCTGGGGCCAGTACACGCAGCATCCCTAACACTCATTGGAAATTTAGAATAAACATGCCCAGCTGAAGAGTATCTGGAAAATAACGAAGGCATGTGCACGCCACAGATTTCAGGATAGAGCAGACCTGGAACGATGGACACAGAGATTCACCTAACAGCCTGTACATTACAGGAAGGACCCACTGACCCAAGAATCTACTTTCAAAGAACGGATGACTCGCACTGGCAAAAAGGATCCTTTTTCTGAAGTGGCTTTCCTGTGGGTTTCTAAGTACAAAGCTGGGCTGAGCATCTCTCATAACCACCGCAGGTCATGACTGGTGGAGATGTACTCATGATGCACAGGTGCCCAGGTGCCTGAGGCCTACAGCACCATCTCACCTGTACGAGCTGGATGACCTTGTTCTTCACCAGGTCCAGTTTCCCCGTCATTGAGTGAGACGTGTCGATGAGGATGTAGACACAATCACTAGGCACTTTTCCAAAGAGGCCTTGACTCCCATCCTGTAACCATTTAATCCTGGGGAGGAAATAGTTGAAAGTGAATGGTTAGAGCCTGTGGCACTGAGAGCATCTTCCTAAGAACTTTATGATACATCTACAAAGGAAAATCAATAGGACAGAAAAATAAATCCAATACTGGGCTCCAAAGCCAAAAGTAAATTACTTCCTGTCATCTGATATTTTGAGGCCTTTAGCTATGACTTCACACCATTTATTCTTCTAACCCTGCTGACTGTAGTCAAGCTAGTAATGCCAGCACATTCCTGAAGCTTCAATGAAGCTTATGGATAGAATCAAGCAACCCCAGATCCCAATAATAATCAAGTGCCACTTGTGTAAGCAGGACTGCTTATGTGGTCCATGCTCAGGGTCCCATCACAGATGTAAATGGTTCAGGAAGTTCATGGTACAGGCAAAGTCTGGAAGAGCGGGCAGGGCAGACATAAAAATACTTGAAATTGAGTTCAGAGTTCAGCAAGCCCCAACAACTAGACTTTATAGGGCAAAACACTGAAGAGAGGGCTGCAAAGGAGAGAAAGCAGGTTGGGGAATGATGGAAAGAGAGACAGAAAAGGACAGAATGTGCTCCAGAGGTCTGCAGGAGGATTCTCTAGAGATTTTGGCTAAGTTACAATCAGGGCATGCATGTGAAAAAACTACTGAAATCAGAGAATAAATCACCAAAAAAGGAATAGCTGGGCCAATTCCTCAGAGCTTACATAGGCCTGGGAATAGCTCATCTTCCAAGCAGTCAGAGTGGAAAGGGCTCCATAATGTATGTGGCACCAAGTAGAGTCCTCACAAGGGTATTGCTTTAGTAATAGGACCAAATGAATCCTGGACTAAAATGCCTCCTTGTTAGCACTATGCTAACATAACTTAAAAGCAAGTCCCAGAGTAACTTAACTGCACCCCAAGTAACTTATCTGCATCACATAACATACATTTTAAAAATATAACAAAATCCAGTTCCCAATAATGTTACATTCAAAATGTCTAGCATCTAGTAGAAAATTATCAGGCACATAGAAAAGCAGGAAAGTATGATTCATAATCAGAAGAAAAACAGATCAACAGAAAAAGACCTCAAAATGACATAGATGATAGAATTCTCTAAAAAGGATGCTACACAGCTATTATAAACATAACTCATATGTTCAAGAAGATTAAGTAGGAATGGAATGAGGAGAGGAAGGGAAGACATAAAAAAAAATCCTCTGAGGAAAAATATACTGTATGCTATTAATAGTAAAGTAGACAGTAGCAGAAGAAAAGATAAGGAACTTTAAGAAAGACATAGCAATAGTAAACAGTTAAAAAAAAATACAGGGAGAAAAAGGTTTAAAAAATATAACAGAGGATAAGCCACCCATGGAACACTATCAAGGAGTGTAACATATGTGTAATTAGAAACTAAAGAGGAGGGAAAGGGGACAGAAAAATATTTGGAGAAATATGACCAAATGTTTCCAATTTTGTTGAAAATACACCTACAGATCCAAGAAGCTCAAAGAACCCAAATAGACAGACAAAAAAAAAAAATACCAGGACACATCATTATATAATGGCTGAAATCTAGTAATAAAGAAAAAAATCTTTAAAGGAGCCAGAGACAACATAAGAATAATAGATGATTCCTCATCATAAATTATGCAAGTCAAAAGAGAATGGAGAAAAATTTTTAAGGTACTGAGATAAAACGGTAAAACTAGAATTCTATACTTAGCAAAAATATCTTCCAAAAATAAAAGTAAATTCAGGAGTTTCTCAGACTAAAACAGCTGAGTAATTCATCAGCAACAGACGTGTGTTGGATCTATACAAAAAGAGTAAAGAGCAACATACATGTCAAACATGTGAATAAGTATAAAATACATTTATTCTCATTTTGAGTCTATTTACAAGACGATAGATTATAATGTATTTCGGGCTTATAGCATAAGTAGAAGTTAAGTGTAGAAGAATAATAGAAAATACCGATAGGGAATGGAAGTTGGAAGACTTTCATGATGTACATGAAGCAATACATTATTATTTTAAGGTAGACTGTGATAAGTTGGGGCTTCCTGGTGGCTCAGGAGTAAAGAATCTGCCTGCAATGCAGGAGCTGCAAGAGACATGGGTTCCATCCTTGGGTTGGGAAGATCCCCTGGAAGAAGGCATGGCAACCCACTCCAGTATTCTAGCTTGGAGAATCCCATGGACAGAGGAGCATGATGGGCTATAGTCCACAGGATCACAAAGAGTTGGACATGACTGAAGCAACTTAGCATGCATGCACATGTGATAAGTTAAAGACTTACATTGTAAATGCTAAAGTAGTCACATCACAACAAAACAAAACAAAGAGGTAGTTAATAAGTCAACAGTGGAGATAAAATGGAATCATAAAAAAATCTTTCTACAAAAGAAAGCAGAAAAAGTTAAAAAGGGAACAAAGAACATGTGGGACAAATAGAAAACAAATAGCAAGATTTTAAGTTTAAATCCAACCGAATCAATAATCACATTAAATGCAAATGATCTTAACACTCTAATGAAAAGTCAGAGATGGTCAGATTAGATTAAAAATAATATCTCTATATATTCTACCAATGAAAGGCCTAGTTCAATATACAATACATATAGGTAAATGAACAAGGGTGGAAAAAAGATAAATCCTACAGAAAATAATCAAAAGAAAGCCAGAGTAGCTATACTGATTTTAGACAAAGCAAATTCCCAACAAAGAATTTACCAAAGATAAAAAGGGACATTTCATAATAATATGGGAGCTGATTCATCAGGAGGACATAATGACCACAAGTGTTCATGTACTGGCTAATTGAGCTTCAAAATACATGAAGAACAAAGTGATGGAACAGAAAGAACTGGACAAACACAAAACTATACTTGGAGATTCCAGCACTCTTCTCTCAATAATTTATAGAACAATTAAGCAGAAAATCAGTAAAAATATGGAAGATTTGAATAATACTATCAACAAACTTGAGCTGAGATAAAGTACACTCTACCCAAAGAAAGTTTTTTCTTCATATTCTGGGCCACAAAACAGATCTCAATATAAGAACTGAAATAAAACAGTATTTCTCTGTCCACAGTGAAATTAAAAGCTATCAGAAAAATCCACAAATACTTGGGACACGAAGAACAACATTCCTAAATGACCCTTTGGTCAAAGAAGAAATCAAAGGGGAATTATAAAATGTTTTGAGGTGAATGAAATGAAATACAACATATCGAAATCTGTGACAGATAGCTAAAGCAGTACTCAGGAAAATTTATAAAATTAAATGCTTATATTAGAAAGAAAGGTCAAAAACAGTGATCTAAGCATCTATCTTTAAAAACTTAAACTCAAAGTAAAGAGAAAGGAGGAAATAATAAAGATAAGAGTAGAAATCAATGGCATTCAAAGGAGGAAACCCTACAGAGAAAAAAAAAATGAGACCAAAAACCAGTTCTTTGAAAAGACTGAGAGGATGGATAATTTCTAGTCAGACTTATTAGAAAACAAAAATGACAGAAATGACCAATGTCAGCGGTAGGTGTATTTAAAGAAATTGAAGGCACCGTTTTAAAAATCCTTCCCGTAGTGACTTCCCTGATGTTCCCGTGGCTAAGACTCTGCACTTCCAGTGCAGGAGACCCAGGTTTGACCCCTGGTCAGAGAACTAGATCCCCTATGCTGCAAATACAGAGTTGCATCCAACAACTAAAGACCCTGCATCCTGCAATTAAAAGGTCCTGCATGCTGAAACAAACATTGAAGATCCTGCATGCCACAATTAAGACTACAACTAAATAGATAATAGTAAAACATTAAAAATAATAAAAAATCAAAAATCTTCTCAGAAATAAAAACTCCAGGCCCAGATGGCTTCAATGGTGAATTCTATGAATATTTAATGGGGAGATGATACAAATTCTCTATGAAGTCTTCCAAAAAATAAAAGGGGAGAGAAAACTTCCCAACAACCATTGATACTTGGTGGGAGGAGGACAAACAGACCCCAGAGCTGCCAGCTGGGGTATCGTCAAAGCAGCGTCCTTTCCCCCAGATCTGAAATCCAAACTACTCTCCTCATGGAGTCAACTCCAAACCTTAAGCACTGCAGACTCCAGACACAAGGATTACTGTGTAATCATCACCAGCTGGGTTTTGAGAAACTGGGCCTATGCAGAGCATACATGGGGTAGACAGCTGTTTGCAGCTTGTGACTTTATAACAGAAAACATGGAAAGAGTGAAGAAGCTCGGACAACAAGTGACTACTGCAGCTTGGGGACTAGACTAAACTTACTATATTTAGTGTCTAGTCTAGTCCAATGAACACATTTGTAAATGGCATTATTATTCCCACTTTATAAATGAGAACGCTGATACACACAGACACTGACTTGCCCAGGGTCGCGGCAGATGGCAGACTGGGATTAGAATCCAGCTCCATCCGACCTTAGGACTATGTACCTAAGTGGACATGGTCTTCTCAGTCTAGAACTGTCTGCTGGCATTGGGGAGGTGAAAGCATAAAGATGGGTCACCCCATGGAGCTGATGTTGAGGTCACAGCACTAGTACACGAGACTATGAGCATTACCAGATTTTAAGAACCAGCAGGGCTGAGGCCGGTGGGGGGCGGGGGGGGCGGGGGACGGGGTCACATGAAATTATTTTTAGCTGATTCCTATAATGTATATATATATTATTTCATTGTATTCAAATGTTTCACAGCATTGTAACAGTTGCTTTGAAATAAAATATTCAAGAGTACAGAGGAGAGGTGTTATACAGTCTTGTATTCACCTGAGGTCCACAAAAAAAAATGCAAGACAAACAGAAGCATTCCTTTGCTTCCTACAGTGATGCATAAGCCACATGATAACTACATTTTTGCTGCTTTTCAACATCTACACTGGCATCAAGGCAGCTCAGAATCTGCATCCTAACATCCCCTTTGGCTATGAACAACCAGGCCAACAGCAAATTGTCAGATGGCAGCCCTGACTTAACAATGCTTACTGGCCATTTCTCTTGACTGAGCTTTAATTTACCAAGCACTCAAGCAAATTTGAATTTCAAGGGAGGCTGGACCACTTGAACCCTCACGCAAGTACACCAACCTCCTCTGGATCTGGGCCAGGACTGCGTGCACTCTTTCACTGAACCACGTGTACTTCTCCTTGGTGATACAGACGTGGACCAAGCTCCCATCCTTCCAGGGAGCGTGGACGAATCTGCTGCAGTATTTCGCATGGACTGTCTTCTTGTTGGTCTCCTGAGGAAAGACAGGACAGAAGCCGCTCAGAAACAACCAACGGAAAGCCCCCAGAAGGCACCTCTGCCTCTGCCTTATTTAGACAGCTGCTAGCCCTCACTCCCACTGCAAGATCATTCAACAGTTGGTTCAAGCAAACACGTACCACAGCCTGCTCCATACGGAGCCCTGTGCTGGATGTCATGAATGACAGTCAGAAAGACATGTGCAATCTCATCTGGGCCCCCAAAGAATCTAATGTTTCCAGCAAGGAGACACCAAACACACACAGTGACTCATACCCACATAGAAAGTAGCAAGGCAGAGTACCAGGCACCCTGTACCTGGTCCTGGGTTGAGACTGTAATGACTGGACAAGTTCTGGCAAAGAAGAAAGAGTTCACAGTGGACTGGAGGGTCAAGGAGATCCACAGGAGGTGGACTTGAGACACTCCAAGCCTCTTTCCATTGTTACTCCCAGCTCCAAATGAAGAAAAGCACCCAAAAAGCCCATTCCACATCCAGCACCCACTCCTAGACATACAGAACGGGTCCAAGCACAAAAGCTTCCCGCAGAGAGCTTTCAGGAGGCTGTTTCCGTCACTCATCCCACCAGCTTATAAATGCAGTAAGCACCACTCCACCAGGCCCTCTTCTAGGGACCAGGACAATCCATAAATGAAGACCAAAATTCCTACCTCTGTGGAGCTCACATGACCAGGAAAAGAGCCAGATGATAAAGCAATAATCACGTAGCAGATTAGAGGATGACAAATGCTAGAGAGACAAATAAGGCAAGGAAGGAGCAGAGAACGCCAAGGGACAGGGGAAGGGTGGGGGCAAGTTGAATCCTAGAAGGGGAAGCCTCAAAGAGAAGGTGAAATATGAGTGACACCCGAGGGAACAAAGCGTGTGGCCATTTGAGGGTCTGGGGGCAATCTGAGGACACAGCCAGGACAAAAGCCCTGAGGTAAGCGTTTGCCAAGCAAGTCTGTGGACTTTGAGGAAGGGCAGTGTAGCTGAAATACAGCGAGTGAGGCAAAGAGCAAGATGAAGCTAGAGGAGTGGGAGGAGGAGGAGGGCCAGGAAGCAGATGCTGTAAAACCTGCTCACTGATGGAAATGACCCTGGCTTGCCCTCTGAGTGAAAAAACGAAGCATCCAAAGGCCTTAAAGTAAATTCATAGTGACAAAAATTTTTAAATTGAGATAAAATTGACATTTAGCATTATAATAATTTTAGTGTACAACATAGTGATTTGATATATGGATCTACTGTGAAATGATCAAGAGGGATTTTAGGAGTCAAGGAGGAATGGAGGGGGCTCAGAGAAGGGAGGCAGAATCCAGGGGTCCAGGGATGACTGATGGGAGCAGGGTGGAAGCGATGATGGGATCAGTGCTGATGCTCCCAAGGCAGGCGAGAAGGGGAATTGTGTCTCCACTGCAGTACAAAGAAGGGAGGAGGAACACGTCGTCTCTCTCAGTCTGACCACGTGCTCCCTACTCTGAACCCCATCACGATGCAGTTCTCAACTTTGCTTCATGCATTTCCAAATGGAAACACACGAGACCAAAAGTTATGTGAAAACAGGTGTCCAGCACCAGAATGTCCAAATGGGGAAAGCCCAGTGTTGAGAGCCCAGCAGATCTGAATTCAAACCTGGACTCTACCTGCCACGAGATCTCAGGTAAAGTCATCTAACCTCTCGAGGCCCTGGGACTTCATTTTCACATCTTTAATATGAGAGCACAAATATTTGCCTTGTATATAAAGCAGGTAGGTATTTCATAAATGCTCCTTTCTGACCCACAATGTTTGTGATGAAGAAAACATGGAAGGCAACATCTAGTGGGCATCTCCTAAAGTGCCAGGCATGGTGCTCAGATATGTGATTTTCAAATTTAGACTTTATACCAACCCATGTTACAGATGTGGAGAGAATCAATCAGGTTAAATTATCTGTTCAACAGCTCATGTTTTGTAACTGGTAGAAACAGTATTTTGGAGAAGGCAATGGCACCCCACTCCAGTACTCTTGCCTGGAGAATCCCAGGGACGGGGGAGCCTGGTGGGCTGCCGTCTCTGGGGTCGCACAGAGTCGGACACGACTGAAGCGATTCAGCAGCAGCAGCAGCAGCAGAAACAGCATTTACACCCAGGTCTTCTCATTCAAACCCAGAATGCAGTTAGAACCTTACATGGAACAACTGACTGGTTCAAAATTGGTAAAGGAGTATGACAAGGCTATATATTGTTATCTTGTTTATTTAACTTCCATGAAGAGTACATTATGCAAAATACTAAACTAGATGAAGCACAAGTTGGAATCACGATGGCCAGGAGAAATATCAACAATCTCAGATATGCAAATGATGCCACTCTAATGGCAGAAAGTGAGGAGGAACTAAAGAACCTCTTATGAAAGTGAGAGAGGAGAGTGAAAAAACTGGTTTAAAACTCAACATTCAAAAAACTAAGATCATGGCATCCGGTCCCATCACTTCATGGCAAATAGATGGGGAAACAGTGGAAGCAGTGACAGACCTTATTTTCTTGGACTCCAAAATCACTGCAGATGGTGACTGCAGCCATGAAATTAAAAGACTCCTGGGAGGGGGTTCAGGATGGGGAACACAAGTACACCCGTGGCGGATTCATGTCAATGTATGGCAAAACCAATACAATATTGTAAAGTAATTAGCCTCCAATTAAAATAAATAAATTTATATTAAAAAAAAGACTCCTTGGAAGAAAATCTATGACCAACATAGACAGCATATTAAAAAGCAGAGACATCACTTTGCCAACAAAGGTCCTTAGAGTCAAAGCCATGGTTTTTAAGCAGTCATGTTTGGATGTGAGAGTTGGACCATAAAGAAGGCTGACTGCCGAAGAATTGATGCCTTCAAATTGTGGTGCTGGAGAAGACTCTGGAGAGTCCCTTGGACAGCAAGGAGATCAAAGCAGTCAGTCCTAAAGGAAATCACTGGAAGGCCTGAGGCTAAAGTCGAAGTTCCAGTACTTTGGCTACCTGATGTGAAAAGCAGACTCACTGGAAAAGATGCTGATGCTGGGAAAGACTGAAGGCAAAAGAAGAGGTTGGCAGAGGATGAGATGGTTAGATAGCATCATCCACTCAATAGACATAAATCTGAGCAAACTCTGGGAGACAGTGAAGGACAGGGAAGCCTGGCATGCTGCAGTCCATGGGGCTGCAAAGAGCTGGATATGACTTAGCAACTGAACAACAACAGAAGTAGCATTTACACTCGGGTCTTCTTGTTCAAACCGGGTATAGTTTCTACCATACCACATTGCCTGGCACATAGTGAAGGCTCAATAAATATTTGTTAGAGGAATAAGTGATGAGACTAGACTGAGTTTCTGAACATCAGGGCTGGCTTTGTGCTCAAGCAGCATAAGGAGCCATGAATGCAATGTGACTTCATAGGCGCCCCAAAATATTAAGTTGTTAGACTTTGCCTGCAATTCCCTATTAGAAAAGTACTTTTGTTTTCTCCCCTCACTTGCTCATCCATCTTAGAAATGCTTCATAGCAAGGCCTTTTTTGTCATTTATTTCTCAGTGTCTTGATTTCCTGGTTCTCTACCTACAAAGCAGTTTTTATAGTTAAAAGTTTATGGGGTTCTGCCCAGTGGGAGTCTAGGGTAACCCTAAATAATCAGTCTCAGTTTTAGGTATAAATCCTGTTTCAGCTATGTAGCCCCAAATAATACTAAAAGCAAAATTGTCCCTTTCCCATCAGTATTGGTGACAAAGGATAGCTGCACTGCATTTTACAGGTATACTGTATTTTGTAGCTATACTGTAAAAGCTATTCTCAACTTTGACTATATTAGAACTTGCTAGCATCAGAAATTTGAGGCAAGATTCCCCATTTATAAAGCCAAATTCTTCAAACCATGCTTTTAAATTTCATTTAAATTTGTCAAGAAAGAAAAGGAGAAAATCAGAATTAGAGAAGACCTATGTATACCACACTATAGGGAGCTTGCAGTAAGCTACGTTCAAATTGACAGGAATCCACATTTTTCAATATTCAGGGCCTAATTATTTTAAAGATGAAAATGTGATTAAGTATGATTTCCTGAACTAATAATGTTACTGAATAATATCTACAGAATCAGAAAACTGAGCTGGGGGAGGAAACCCACAAATGAGATTTCCCTGCAATGTACCAATTACTCTGGATCCCAACATGTAAGTCAGGAAACAAGTCTTGCATCAATTCTGTATTTTTCATAATTCAATTTTAGTATTTTCCTCTTGCAGCTCATTCTAAACACACAGCAGTAAGAAGGCAAAAACAACATCACGTGGCTAACGTGGCCCCAAAGAAAAACAGTGCTTCCTTGGGAGGAAATGTGGAATCCAGGGCCTAAGAAGGAGTGTCAAAGGGACTGGAGTTTTGCCTCAGTAGGACTGAGAGACACTGCAGTGATGACCCTGACACTGAACCACAGTCTCAGAGGACACATAGAGGACATGACATTCCCTTTCCTAGCAGTCTCTGCTCGGCTGCCATGACTGGCATGGCTGCTCTGTGACTTGCATTTTAGCTCTCGTTTCAGTGCATTCCTGGGTTGGGAAGATCCTCTGGAGAAGGGATAGGCCGCGCACTCCAGTATTCTTGGGCTTCCCTTGTGGCTCAGCTGGTAAAGAATCTGCCTGCAGTGTGGGAGACCTGGGTTTGATCCCTGGGTTGGGAAGGTCCCCTGGAGAAGGGAAAGGCTACCCACTCCAGTATTCTGGCCTGGAGAATTCCTTGGACTGTATAGTCCATGGGGTTGCAAAGAGTTGGACACGACTTTCACTCACTCAGTGTGGACCTGGATTTTAACCACCTTCTAAAAGAGATTTCCCGGAGAAGGCAATGGCATCCCACTCCAGTACTCTTGCCTGGAAAATCCCATGGATGGCGGAGCCTGGTAGGCTGCAGTCCATGGGGTCGCTAAGAGTCGGACACGGCTGAGTGACTTCCCTTTCACTTTTCATTTTCATGCGTTGGAGAAGGAAATGGCAACCCACTCCAGTGTTCTTGCCTGGAGAATCCCAGGGACGGGGGAGCCTGGTGGGCTGCCGTCTATGTGGTCGCACAGAGTCAGACATGACTGAAGCGACTTAGCAGCAGGAGCGGCAAAAGAGATTTCCATCAGTTTTACAAATTTACAATAATCATTTTATCCTGATGTTTCTGTTTCATATGGAGACCTTTTAGTCTTTCCATAATTCTAAACATTGGATAGCCTTCTTGGTCCTGTTCTACACACTAGCATTTCTCAGTGTGACCCACGGACTGGCAGCTTCAGTATCATCTGGCGATTATTATAAAGGCAGATTCTTGGGCCTGGCCTCAAACCCAGTGACTCATGCATGCTAAGGGTTAGAAGCCACTTACACATATACAATGGAGTATTACTCAGCCATTAAAAAGAATGAAATAATGCCATTCGCAGCAACATGAATAAACCTAGAAACTGTCATACTTAGTGAAATGAGATAGAAAAAGAGAAATATAATATGACGTCACTTAATATGTGGAATCTACAAATAAACAATACAAATGAATGTATTTACAAAACAGAAACAGACTCAGGGACTTCGAGAACAGAACTTATGCTTAAAGGTGGTGGTGAGGGGAAGAATGGAGGGAAGGGATAGTTAGGGAATTTGGGATCATCATGTACACACTGCTGTATTTGAAATGGATAACCAACAAGGACTTCCTGTGTACCACAGGGAGCTCTGCTCAATACTATATGGCAGTCTGGATGGGAGGGGAGTCTGGAGGAGAATGGATACATGTATACGTATGGTTGAGTCACTTTGCTCTTCACCTGAAATGATCACAACATTGTTCATCAGTTATACTCCAATATAATATAAGCTTAAAAAATAAAATAAAGGTTAGGTGCCACTACTGCAGATCATTATCCTTCCAGCCAGAGTTGGGCACCTGGAAAAGCTACATTCCTTTCAGAACCATTGTCACAATGGAACTGCAGCTTTCAGAAATTTACAGTATAGCCCCTTCCCATGCTATAACCCCTTAGCGAAAATAATTTTATATTTATTGAAAATCCACTAAATGCTGGCTGGTAGTCACTTGCCAACATTCGTTGGATCATGGAGAAAGCAAGGGAATTCCAGTAAAACATGTACTTCTGCTTCATTGACTAAAGCCTTTGACTGTGTGGATCACAACAAACGGTGGAAAAGAGATGGGAATATAATACCACCTTACATGCTTCCTGAGAAACCTGTATGAGGGTCAAAAAGCAACAGTCGGAACCACACATAGAAGAACTGACTGGTTCAAGATTGCAAAAGGAGTATGTCAAGGCTGTGTATTGTCACCCTGCTTATTTAACTTACATGCAAAGTACACCACATGAAATGCTGGGCTGGATGAAATCACAAGCTGGAATCAAGACTGCTGGGAGAAATATTAACAACCTCAGACATGCAGATGATATCATTCTAATGGCAGAAAGCAAAGAGGAACTAAAGAGCCTCTCAATGAGGGTGAAAGAGAGTGAAAAAGATGGCTTGAAACTCAGAATTCAAAAAACTAAGATCATGGCATGCAGTCCCATCACTCCGTGGCAAACAGAAGAGGAAAAATTGGAAGCAGTGACAGATTTTACTTTCTTGCTGTCCAAAATCACTGCGGACAGTGACTGAAGCCAGATGCTGCTCCTTGGAAGGAAAGCTATGACAAACCTAGACAGTGTATTAAAAAGCAGAGATATCACTGACTCAATGGACACGAATTTGAGCAATTCTCCAGGAGATAGTGGAGGACAGAGGAGCCTGGCATGCTACAGTCCAGGGGGTTGAAAACAGTCAGACACAACTTAGTGACTGAGCAACAATAAGTCACTTGAATAATGTATCTTCAAGATGGTGACAATACAAGAGGACCGTAGAAATGCCTGCTTTGGGGAACATTCACCAGGAGTTTCTCTCTTCCATTCAATATGGGGAAAACAAAGGGTTTGTTTTTTGACACAATGCCTAGATTTCTACAACTCCTGGTTTATATATAATTATTATCTAATTCACTTATATCTAGAAGCCATTCTCAGACTTGATCTCCACTCCCACAAGTATCATTCAGAGAAGTATAAGGCAGAGAACAGGAGTATCCTTCACAGACAGGCAACCTTGGTCCTGCCCTGGGTCCAACCCTGGTCCTCAATGCCCCACTCAGGGCAGCCCCAACCTAGGGGTTCGCTTCACTTACCGCACTGGTCTGCACCGACTCGTTCTCTGGTTTGGATTTTATATCAACAACTCCATCAGCGTGGCGGAAGGAGCAGTCAGCAATGACGTTGTAAAACGACAGCTTCTGGGCTTTCAAACCATATTTCTGAAGCCACTTCTCTGAGTCCCAGGCGTCTTCTGGATTTGACTCATGTGCTCCTAATTGCAGTTGTGGAATCACAGTTCATCAGACATTTATATTACGCAAGACTTTCATAAGACATCCTCAACTTAGTATTTTTCCCAAGCTGAAACATATTCCTTGTTAGCTCACATTTGTTGCAGAAGGCACACTTTCCAAAAGCAGGACTAGCAGAGAACTAGTTCACAAGACTGGAAGGCAGGAACCTGCTACTTTTCATTTCACTTCCTCCATTACTTAAGTTGCCTGGACCCATGTGTGGGCGGAGGTGGCTGACAGACAAGGCAAGGTGTCAGCAGAGCATCAGACTTGGGGTCAGAGCTCTGGGTTCAAGTCCTGACTCCATTACTTACTAGCTTGGGAAAGTTGCCCAAACTTGGGTGAGTCACTCCACTTAAACTCTCTGAGCTTCAACAGAATTCTTCACCTGCAGATGGCATCTGCTTGGCCTTTCTAAGCAGGTTGAAGTTATTCAATATGAAAAGTTATGTGAAAGTGTGTTGTAATGAAGAAGGAGGAGAAGGAGGGGCAGGAGCTCCTGTGTTAATATGGTGGATTTATCCCGGATTCAGAGCCTGGATCTCAACGCTATGGGCTCAGGAACCTCCTGTCAGCTCAGGTGCCTGAAGCTGTGTCTGTGACTCACCTTAGGCTCATAGGATCAAGTCTAGCAAGAAGGTCAATTGCCCGAATATCCTTAGCCTTGGGCACATTCCCTTGCTGTTTTCCAAAGCTTACCTGTACTCTGTAAATGTGAGGAGATGTTACGCTTCCTGAGCAGAACACCTGGGTAGCCAGTTTATCATACTAACAGCAAAGTACTTACAATGTGCTCAGAAACCCTACCACCACCTAAGGAAAGTTGGGTATCTGTGGGTGGGCATAGAGGAGGCATGGGTGTCTTAAGCTGGCCCCTGAGAGCTAACTGTACCCCTTTCTTCCAGACTCCATGCTCAGTGGTGGCACATGATGAAACTGAACAAGCTGGAAGCATTTACAAAATGTGAAAATCAGTGGATGCTACGAATGAGGGCTTTCTTATTCCAGAGAGGGGCTGATAACATTTCTCTACATGCCCTTGGATGGAAGGCAGAGAGGACCCTGAGCTTTTACCCCTAGTGGGACCTAGGGAGGACTGGGAGAAGGTGCTAGGCAGAGAGGTGGTTTTAAAACAGGCACTACCACATATTAGGTCCACTAGCCCTACAGTTTTGGAGAAGGAAATGGCAACCCACTCCAGTGTTCTTGCCTGGAGAATCCCATGGACGGAGAAGCCTGGTAGGCTGCAGTCCATGGGGTCGTATAGAGTCGGACATGATTTAAGTGACTTAGTAGTAGTAGTAGTCCTACAGTTACTCACTTGGATCAGCCGTTCTCAACTCTGCACACTGGAATTCTCTGATGCCTGCCCCCACACACACCATGCATTCAATTCTGTTTTAACTGATCTGGACATTGAGATTTTCAAAGTTCCCTAGGTGATTAGCCAAGCACTAGGGTAAGAGGAAGAGAGCTTTCTAAATTAAGATTTGGTCATCCCATCATTTATGCTTCTACCAGACTTAAATTATACTTTTAATTAAAAAGTAGCATTCAATGTTGGGGAAATAAAAATATTACCCATAGTTATCCACTACTATATCTAAGGAGATATATAATTAGAATACTATATGAAGAAATAAAACACTTGAGAGTCAATTATTTTTCAATAATACATGAAGGCTCTGTCCATTCATGTTATACTTGTCCTCAAATTCTAATAGAACAACTTTTAGAAAATTAACTCTGAAACCTACTGGGGCTGGAACTTCTCAAAGAAGCTTGATTTTGGCTTTTGAACTTTAATCCAATCTGGCATCAAAAGCCCCTTTGGGCACCATCCCCAATGCCAGTAGTTGGTTTCTATATGGTTCATAAAGTGTCTTTTCACCCCGAACAGGGAGCTGAAATCAGAATTTTCCCAGAGCTTTGGGAAGATCCTGAGGTTCTCCTGCATCACACGGAAATAGCCTAAAGAGACTGGAGCCATTTTGGTGACTAGGGTCAAGTTCCTTGGAGAAGTCCTTTTGTTGTTGTTCAGTCACTCAGCCATGTCCAACTCTTTGTGACCCACGGACTACAGCATGCCAGGCTTCCCTGTCCTTCACCATCTCCTGGAGCTTGCTCAAACTCATGTCCATTGAGTCGATGATGCCATCCAACGATCTCATCCTCCGTCATTCCCTTCTCCTCCCTCCAATTTTTCCCAGCATCAGGGTCTTTTCCAATGAGTTGGCTCTTCACATCAGATGACCAAAGTATTCACGTTTCAGCTTCAGTATCAGTCCTTCCAATGAATATTCAGGACTGATTTCCTTTAGGATGAACTGGTTGGATCTCCTTGCAGTCCAAGGGACTCTCAAGAGTCTTCTCCAATACCACAGATCAAAAGCATCAATTCCTTGTCACTCAGCCTTCTTTATGATTCAGCTCTCACATCCATACATCACTACTGGAAAAACCATACTTTGACAAACCTTTGTCGGCAGAGTAATGTCTCTGATTTTTAATATGTTGTCTAGTTTTGTCACAGCTTTTCTTCCAAGAAGCAAGCATCTTTTAATTTCATGGCTGCAGTCACTGTCCTCAGTGATTTTGGAGCCCAGGAAAATAGTCTTTGACTGTTCCCATTGATTCCCCATCTATATGCCATGAAGTGAATGAAAGTGATTTTTTCTAGAAATGCTGGGCTGGAGAAACCCTTTGAATGTTTTTCTTCAGTTATTGTTGATTACAGTCTAAGACTTTGTCTCTTTACTCCTTCTTTATTCTCTTCCCTCCTTTATGATCAGTAGGTACAGTAGGAAATAAACTTCATTCAGTTATTTCCAAAGCAACATACACCCTATCACAGGCTCTGCTCTGTTTTGGGTTGTCTTCTTTTAAAAAGACAGGAGTCCTTTATCAATGATAAATTCAAGCTGATCAGAAAAGAACTTCCTAAAAACACATCAATCCAATTCTAAGAAGGGATTTTATAGAGCCAGAGACTAAGTTTTGACTGGTAGTTCCACCCAGGACCAGGCACTGCAGTCAGCCTGGGGGCATGATTCAGGCTCCCAATTACCCTCTAAATGGAGGTTGGGAGGAAGACCCCCAATAACTTGAACCTTATCAAAGAAAGAAGGCGCAGTCAAGCAGGCAAAAACAAAGAGCCCAGGTACTCCAAAGCTGAAGAAAGGACAGAAAGGGGGAAGTCTTTTCACTTTCAGTGCTAATTACACCACCAACACCTGAGCCTCATATCCCAGGGAAGGGAGAGGAGAGGGAGTCATCTGTTCATTAGAGTCACTTACTAAGAGGGCCTTCCGATTCCCCTGTGGTTATCTTAATTAAAAATGCTACATAAATTCTCACCTATGGAGCTGAGTATAATACCTTCATTTATGATGGAGATGTGACCTCACAGCACATCCTGATTACTCGGCTTTACCACTCCCCATGACCAATCTCTTAAAGATTCTCCCTCATCCATGGGCAGGAGAATCACATGCTAGATCACATATATGTCACAAGATTAACTTACCTGGCCTCCCTGTCCTACTTAGCCTGCCCACAGAGCCTGACTGAACCTTTCAGCTTTTCCTCGTCCTTTTGACACTGAGTTTGGTATTTTGAACCAAGCATTCAGAGCCCAATCTTGGCATGACTACACAACATGATTAATCATCTCTAGTGAGTCTTAAAATGGCTGTGAAGGTTATTCCAAATAAGGACTTCCTGAAATTTTTTGAGCTGAAGTCTTGAACGTTTTGTGAGAAAAGTCATAATCTTGTTCGATTGCCGTAACTGGCATACACACACATAGAATGCTCAGATGTGCCAACAACAAGTCTTGAAACAGTTTAGCACCTCAGGAATGATGCATATTCTTAAAAAAAATTTTTTTTTAATTTTTTGCCACACCACACAGCATGTGGGATTGAACCCATGCCCGAAGCTCTAAGTTTTAACCACTGGACCTCCAGGGAAGTCCTCCACATCTCTTTTACTTTATTTATGAATAGCTGTGTTAAGGTATATTCATCATTGATAACAATAAACTATACACATTAAGTTCTGACATATGTATGCTTAGGTTTATGTCAATCACTTTGGTATTTGTTGTCTATTGGCACCATCTGTCCTTTGTTCTTTGTTTTTTCCAGATAGCACTTTAAAAAAAATTATTATCTATTTATTTATTTAGTTGCGTTGGGCCTTTGTTGCTGTGTGCAGGCTTTCTCGAGCTGTGGTGAGCAGGGGCTACTCTTCGTCATGGGGCACAGGCTTCTCGTAGTGCTGGCTTCCCTTGTTGCAGAGCACGGACTCTAGGACGTGTGGGCTTCAATACTTGTGTCACATGAGCTCAGCAGTTGTGGTGCAAGGAGACTTGGTTGCCCACAGAATGTGGAATCTTCCCAGACCGAGGATTGAACCCATGTCCCCTGCATTGGCAGGCAGATTCTCATCCACACCAGGGAAATCCCAAGACAGCTTTTGGATTGAGTATTTTCAATTTCTAGTTATCTTGTTTGTTGGCTTGTTTTGTTATTCAGTGGGTAATTTATTTATAGTGAAAAGTGAAAGTGAAAGTCGCCTCCACCTCTTTGTGACCCTCCAGGCCAAAAGGCCTGTAATTCTCCAGGCCAGAATACTGGAGTGGGTAGCCTTTCCCTTCTCCAGGGGATCTTCCAAACCCAGGGATCAAACTGGGGTCTCCTGAATTGCAGGTGGATTATTTACCAATTGAGCTATCAGGGAAGCCCTTATTTAGAGTACACATCTTCAACATGTGTGTGTGTTAGTCGCTCAGTCATGTCCAACTCTTTGCAACCCTATGGACTGTAGCCAGCCAGGTTCCTCTGTCCTCTCCAGGCAAGAATACTGGAGTGGGTAGCCATTCCCTCCTCCAAGGGATCCTCCCAATCCAGGGATAGAACCCAGGTCTCCCGCATTTCAGCCAGAATTTTTACCGTCTGAGCCACCAGGGAAGCCCAGTGGATATCTGGATGGATAATTTCAATGGATATTATACTACCCCCCATATGCTATAAGAACTGGATAACAGAGACTTCCCTGGTGGTCCAGTGGTTAAGAATCCACCTTGCACTCCAGAGGACACAGATTCGATCCCTGGTCAGGGAACTAAGATCCCATGTGCCTTGGGGCAAGTAGGCCCATGAGCCACAACTAGAGAGAAGAATCCCTCACATCACAACTAGCACTTGACACAGTAAAATAAATTAAAAAAAAAAAATTTTTTTTTAAAGAACCTTACAATAGCATATTTCCTTTTCTCCCCTTCTGAATTTCTTTTTGGCAACGCAGTGGGATTTTTTTTTTAATAATTGTGGTAAAATATACATAATATGAAATTTATCATTTTAACCATTTTTAGATGAACAATTTAGTGGCATTAAGCACATTCACATTATTGGATCACTATCCAACTCCAAAACTTTTTCAGTATCCCAGAAAGGAACTCTGTACCTATTAAATGACTCTCTCCATTCCCTACTCCCCCAGTCCATGGTAATCTTGTTTTGTGTCTGCTTATTTCACTTAGCATAATGTTTTCAAGGTTTATCTATGCTGTCGCATGTGTCAGTTTCCTTCTTCAAGCTGAATAATATTCCATTGCACATACAGACCACATTTTTTTTGTCCCATCATCTGTTGGTGGACATTTGGGTTGTTCATCTTTGAAACTTATGAATAATGCTGTGATTCCCCTCCTGTCTTTTATGCTACTACTGTCAAACATTTAACTTTTATATATATCATATAGACCTCACAGGGACTTCCTAGCGGTACTAGTGGTAAAGAACCCACCTGCCAATGCAGGAGGCATAAGAGACACGGGTTTGATCCCTGGGTCGGGAAGATCCCCTGGAGAAGGGAATGGCAACCCACTCCAGTATTCCTGCCCAGAGAATCCCATGGACTGAGGAGCCTGGCGGGCTACTGTCCGTAGGGTAGTAGAGCTGGACATGACTGAAGTGACACAGCACGCACACACAGACCTCACAGCACACCATTATTACTTTTGCTTAAACAGAAATTGCTTTCTAAAGATATCTAAATAGCAAAACATCATCTATTTATCCACAGTTATTTCCAGCTTTTTATTCCTTTGTGTAGAACCATACTTCCATTCATTTCTTCCCACATAAAAGCATCATTCTCCTCCTGCCTGAAGGATTTCCTCACAATGCAGATGCGCTGATAATTAATTCTTTTCTGCTGTAGGTAAAGATAAAAAATATCTTTATTTTGCCTTTGGTTTTTTTTTTTGTTTAGCCTTTGTTTTTGAAAAAGTATCTTCACAAAACACAGAATTCTAGATTGACAGTTTAGGGTATTGAATGAAAAAAATAAGATGTTACTCCACTATCTTGTCACTTGCAATGAGAAATCTACTATTGTGCTTATCTCTGTTCCTTTCTACAGAAAATGTCTTTTTTTCCTCTGTTTGCTTTAAAAATTCTCTCTCTCTCTTTTTTTTTTTTTTTTTGTGGACCATTTTTAAAGTCTTTATTGAATTTTTTTGCAATACATGTTCTGATTTTTGGCCAAGAGGTTTGTAGGATCTTACCAAGGATGGAACCTGTGTTTCCTGCACTGGGAGATGAAATCTTAACCACTGGACCACCAGGGAAGTCCCAAGATTTTCTCCTTATCAGTGGTTTTAAGCAAATTGATTGTGATGTTCTTTGGTACAGTTTCCCTCATTTTCTTGTACTTGACATTCCCCGAATTCTTTGGATCTCTAAGTTATAACTTTCATCAAATTTGGAAATTTTTCAATCTTTATTTCTCCAAATACTTTTCTGTTCCGCCTCCTCCCCTCTCCTCAGGAATTCCATCTACATTCATTGATGCTCTTCTGTTTGTTCTTTGTGTTATTTTTCTCTGTGTGTCTCATTTTGAATAGTTTCTCTTGCTATGTCTTCAAGATCACCCATCTTCTTTCCTGCAGTGTCTAATCTGCCATTGATTTTGTTCCCCATGTTTTCAACCTAAGATATTTTCTTGCCTAAAAGTTTTCATCTGTAAAAGTTCAGCATGTATTTTTTTAAAAAATACTTCCCTGCCTCTATTTAACTTTTTTTTTTTTTTTTAAAAAAGCTTGACCCAGCTGAGGACCCGGCCCAGGCTCCTTGAAGGCAGCTTTGACTGCATCTAGGCAGGGCAGGCTTTGATGTATATCACCCAGGGGGGCAGCACAGCCCAATGGAACAAGAGCCAGATTCTCATCCTGGGCTCTGGTGCCTGTTCTTCTCCTGGCTTCAGTTGTACATCACCAGGTTCATCCACTCCATTTCTGTCAGGTAGAGTCCTTTTCCATCCTTGGAGAGGTTCTGGAAAGCTTCAAGACACCATTTGTGAAATCCTTCAGCTCTATTTAACTTTTTGAATATAGGAATACAGTTATAATTACTGTCTTCTGTCAATTCTAACATCTGTGTCAATGTTGATTGATTAGCAAGGGACATAGCCTTCTTTTCATGCCTAGTAATCTTTGATCAGATGCCAGTCATTGTGAGTTTTACCTAGTTAGATACTGGATGCTTTTATATTCTTATAAATCTTCTTGAGCTTTGTTCTGAGACGCAGTTAAGTTATACATAAAGAATTCTCTCCTTTCATGTCTTGCTTTGATGCTTCCTCAGGAGGGCTCAGAGCTGTTTAAGGCCAGCCATTCCCCATGACTGAGGTAAGACCTCCCAAGCAGTCCACCCAGTGCTCTATGGCATAAATTTTTCCAAATGGGCTGGTGAAAATAGGCATTCTTCTTCACCCTGCATGAGCTCTAAACCTTTTCTTTCTAATTCTTTCCAGTGGATCTTTCCCAGCCTTGGGTAATTTCCTCACAGAATAATTAAGATAATCAGAAATCACTAGAGGGACTCTTGGCAGATTTCCAGAGTTCTCTCTCTATTTCTTTGTCTTATGAAAGCTAGATATCTTGATCTTCCTGGATCCTTAGCTCTACCTCCCAAACTTGGAAGTTTGCTGTGCTCCTTCTTCTTACACCATGGCAAAGCATTAAGCTGAGACAATCAGAGTTTACCTTGGATTTTCCTGTATCTCTCAGGGATCTCTGGCCTTTGATACTAGGTATCCAGTGTCTTTAAAAACCAATGCTTTGTGTGTTTTGGTCAGTTTTTTGTTTCCCTTAGGGAATTCTCATGTACTACTCTTGGTAATTAAAAAGAGGTCAAAATTACCAACAGCCAGAGTGTGTGTGGCCTCACCATCCTCTCACTCCAGGCATCAGGCTGATGAGTCATCTCTGCCAGAAACTGCCTTTCTGATCCTATGGTTATAGGTGCCAGCTGGTCCCTGAACCAGTGCACCTAGCCTGGGGGGCAGGTGAGGGGCTGCCATGTTCAGGAAGGGAGATTTGGTCTAATATACATGAAGGTTCCTCTTGTAATGATAGCCCACCGGATCTCCTCCATTCTGACCCTTCCCCTCTCCAGATGACTACCCTGTCTCCTCAGGCCCACAGGCCCTGGCAACTAAACATGGGAAAGGCCACTACCTTCACATGAAGCAGACACAAGGTCTCGGCTGACACAGCATTTGCCTCAATAACACTGGGCTGTGGATGGCAACAGGAGCAAGTCAGTCTCTGCGGCCAAAGCAAGGTTACAAAAGCTTCTATGGGTATCCAACAGTGGAAATTTGGGTATCCAAATTTTCCTTTTTAAATAGAAATGGTACACTAAAAGCATCTTGAAAATTTATGCTTGAAGTCATTTTGGTTTTAATTCTGGGTATGTGTTCATGTGTATTAGATTGAAACAAAGGGATGACAACTTATCCCTCTAAAGATTACAGAGGCCAACAACCCTTCTGTTTCCTTTAGAAATAATATCTAAACACCTTGTTACCCTCGAGAGTACCCCAAGTTTAACTATTCCCTGTATTAGTTTGCTCAAGATGCCATAAAATGCTTCAGACTAGGTGACTTAAATAGAAATTTATTTTCTCACATTTCTGGAGGCTGGAAGTCCAAGATCAAGGTGCCTACAGGTTTGGTTTTTGGTGAAGCAGCTCTTCCTGGCTTGTGGATGGCAATCTTCCGGCTGTGTCTTCATGTAGCTTTTCCTTTATGTGATGTGTGAAGTGAGAGAGGTCTCTTGTGTCTCTTCCTCTTCTTATTAGGACACCAGTTCTCTTAGATTAGAGCCTCACCCTTACGATCTCATTTACCTTTCATTTCCTCCTTGAAGGCCCTATTTCCAAGTACAGACACATTGGGGTTACAGCTTCAACATCTGAATTTGAAGGAGACACAATTCAGTCCATCGTGCTCCCCAAAACAAACACCTTAGTAGCAGGATCACCACTCTCTTTGCCTGACATGGATGTTGGGGTATTCCAGGTCCCCTGCTTCATTTTCATTCTTCTCTCAGGATGACAGAGGACTCTCTGAGTATTTGACTCTAAGATCACCTTTGGGGGAGGGAGAGGTGTCCCTACAAGTGAGCAGTCCCTCCGGACTAGCCTGATTGGGTCCCTTCTTGGAAAGCTCAGAGAGCTGGTCCTTGCAAAGCAACTGCCGCTGCTGCCACCCCAGACCCAAGTAAGGACACCCACTCATGGGGAAAAGTCAGTGTTGCCAGGATTTTATCAAGTGATACTGGGCAAGCTCACTTCTGCCTTTCACCCCTTCCTCCCTCTTCTCATGTCCTCTTCCCCATTTCTCCCCTAGCCAGCCTGGCCTCCTTGCTGTCTTCCCTTACAGATGCCTCTGTAACACAGGCAGGGCACCAGGAGCAATACAGCATGGCTGAGGTTCCCAGTTTTTTTGCACATTAGCATTGCCTGGGGAGCTCTCAAAACTCCCAATGTCTAGACTGAGAGAGAAAAAAAAAAAAACTCCCAGTGTCCAGACTTCATCCTTTATGGATTAAATCAGAATGTCTGTGTTTGGAGCCAGACATCAGTATTCTTTTTTTTTTTTTAATTTTATTTTATTTTTAAACCTTACAATATTGTATTAGTTTTGCCAAATATTGAAATGAATCCGCCACAGGTATACCTGTGTTCCCCATCCTGAACCCTCCTCACTCCTCCCTCCCCATTCCCTCCCTCTGGGTCGTCCCAGTGCACCAGCCCCAAGCATCCAATATCGTGCATCGAACCTGGACTGGCGATTCGTTTCATACATGATATTATACATGTTTCAATGCCATTCTCCCAAATCTCCCCACCCTCTCCCTCTCCCACAGAGTCCATAAGACTGATCTATACATCAGTGTCTCTTTTGCTGTCTCGTACACAGGGTTATTGTTACCATCTTTCTAAATTCCATATATATGCCTTAGTATACTGTATTGGTGTTTTTCTTTCTGGCTTACTTCACTCTATATAATAGGTTCCAGCTTCATCCATCTCATTAGAACTGATTCAAATGTATTCTTTTTAATGGCTGAGTAATACTCCATTGTGTATATGTACCACAGCTTTCTTATCCATTCATCTACTGATGGACATCTAGGTTGCTTCCATGTCCTGGCTATTATCAACAGTGCTGTGATGAACATTGGGGTACACGTGTCTCTTTCCCTTCTGGTTTCCTCAGTGTGTATGCCCAGCAGTGGGATTGCTGGATCATAAGGCAGTTCTATTTCCAGTTTTTTAAGGAATCTCCACACTGTTCTCCATAGAGGCTGTACTAGTTTGCATTCCCACCAACAGTGTAAGAGGGTTCCCTTTTCTCCACACCCTCTCCAGCATTTATTGCTTGTAGACTTTTGGATCGCAGCCATTCTGACTGGCGTGAAATGGTACCTCATAGTGGTTTTGATTTGCATCTCTCTGATAATGAGTGATGTTGAGCATCTTCTATGTGTTTGTTAGCCATCTGTATGTCTTCTTTGGAGAAATGTCTATTTAGTTCTTTGGCCCATTTTTTGATTGGTTCATTTATTTTTCTGGAGTTGAGCTGTAGGAGTTACTTGTATATTTTTGAGATTAGTTGTTTGTCAGTTGCTTCATTTGCTATTATTTTCTCCCATTCTGAAGGCTGCCTTTTCACCTTGCTAATAGTTTCCTTTGTTGTGCAGAAGCTTTTAAGTTTAATTAGGTACCATTTGTTTATTTTTGCTTTTATTTCCAATATTCTGGGAGGTGGGTCATAGAGGATCCTGCTGTGATGTATGTCGGAGAGTGTTTTGCCTATGTTTTCCTCTCCTCCTAGAGGAGGACATCAGTATTCTTAATGAGGAACTCGGTTTTGAATCTCGGCTTCGTTAGTTCTAGCGTGGCCTTGGGCAAGTTATTTAGCCTTAAATGAAGATAATAGCAGCATCTATCTCATAAGATTGTAGCAACGATGAAATGAGCTAATACCTATGAAGAACTCAGAACAGTGCCTAACATTTAAGGTATGTACTAACTACTATCATTACTAGCTGTGCCCTAAATGAAACTAGTGACTACAGAGGAAAATCCTTTACTAACTCAAGAACTCAGGGATGAGAATCAGTATACTCATTGCCCTAATTGTGAAAGAGAAAAGATTGAGCTAACAGTTACCAAGAACCTCCTTGGTGCAAAGCATGCATTATTTATCTTAATTTTTACAAGAATCTCTCAAGACCAGTATTATAATTATTTAACAGACAAATAACCAAAGGCTCAAAGAGACAGTCAGGTTAATCTAATGATGGAACTGGTATTTACAACCATATTTTTCACTCCAAACTCAGGCTCCTCTGAATCCTCTCTCCAGCTGGCTCTTGGCCCATGGTCTTCTATGTTTGCCTTTGCATCGCCCAATTTTAGCAAAAATCCTGCTAAGATAGTTTATCCAGGATCCCTCACTCTCCACATCTGAGAAAAATTCCTCATACCCAACTGTCCCCAGGTGATGTCTGATCACCTCAACCTACTTTCAGCAAGAATTCTGTCATATAGGTTTAGCCAGAAACCCTCTTTGATCCCTGATGTTTCTTCTCAGTAATCTTCCATCCAGCAGCCCTCCACCCTGCTCCTTGGGTGCACCCACTTGTTCATGTTTATTAATAACTGATTCCACTTCCATACTGAGGTCTCTTTTCCCTTCTTGCAATAGTCCCTGAATAGAACCTTGTTTTTTTTAACCATTTGACTGTCCATCTCTGGTTTTGCTTTGACAACCAATAGACACATACACGGAGAAGGCAATGGCACCCCACTCCAGTGCTCTTGCCTGGAAAATCCCATGGATGGAGGAGCCAGGTAGGCTGCAGTCCATGGGGTCGCTAAGAGTCGGGCACGACTGAGCGACTTCACTTTCACTTTTTCACTTTCATGCATTGGAGAAGGAAATGGCAACCCACTCCAGTGTTCTTGCCTGGAGAATCCCAGGGACAGGGGAGCCTGGTGGGCTGACGTCTATGGGGTCGCACAGAGTCGGACACGACTGAAGTGACTTAGCAGCAGCAGACACACACATGTGCATGCATACACAGACACACACATGTGCATGCATACACAGACACACACACAACAGAGCTCTGGAGAGTCCCCTCAGAAGCTCCTACCAGCCAGACTAAGGAGCTCTCCTTGGTAAGGAACATGGAAACAGTTCCAATCCCTGATCAGTGGCAGTACAACTCAGTATTGACTCGTTCACACTCATGCCTGTCAACAGCACCCACCATGGTCTGTTGTGGCCACGCTGGTCTTGGGAGTCTCGGCCACCAGCCTCTGGATCTGGGCCAATATGCTGCCAGCTTCCTCCATCTCCCTCCAGATGAGAAATACATCTTCTCTGACCCCAGCTCCTGAAAGGGAAACACCTGTGAGCAAGTGACTGCAGGAGGCTCCAGAACCGTCTGATGGTCTGAGCAGGCCCGGCACACCCTGGCCAAGTTTCTAGAATATTTCTGAACATCAAATTCCATTTTTCCCACTAATTCTTTCCGAGATTCAGAAGTGAAATCCCTAAGAAAATGCTATCATCTCAAGAAATCATAAATGCAGACTTTAGGATGCAGTAAGTCCTCATAAAGGAAATATTTGTAGCAGCCAGTATATTTTAAGATGAGTTTATTGATAACACTCAAATAAAATAAAGAGTAAAAATATTCAAAAAGCATCCAATGAAAGCCAGAGTTATCACTGCGGGGCGGGGAAACTCAACGGTCTATGAAAGTAATACCCTCACCTTTCTTGACCAAGCTGAAACTTTCTGCTCCTCTGAAACCACCTTCACAACTTGGTATTTTTCCCTCATGTGCTAACAATTCTTTGGCCTTATTTTCTGGAACTCTGCTGTCTCAGTTAAGGTTTTGGTCTGGCTGTGTGTCTTTTTTTTAATGATATGGCTAAATTAAATATAGGTATTTATATCGTTGTAGCAATCAATCATTGAGTCAACCAAAGTTCATCCCATGGGTAAGAGGTCCAAGGCTGGGACAGAAGGTCTGCCTCCACTAAGATCCTGGCTCTAACATGTGAGTAGTTTGAGAGGTTAAGGATGGTGTAGGAGGAAGAGGGAGATGGGTATGACTATAAAAGTGCAACACGAGGGAACCTGGGGCGGCATATTGACAGCATCAATATCAATATGCTGGTGGTGATATCATCCTGTAGTTTTGCAAGATGCCACAAAGAGCAGGTGGGTGGGACTTGCCCGGTGGTCCAGTGGTTTAGACCTCACCTTCCAATACAGTGGGTGTGGGTTCGATTTTGGGGAGTTAAGATCCCACATGCCTTGGCATCAAAACAGCAAAATGTAAAACAGAGGCAATACTATAACAAATTCAATAAAAACTTTAAAAATGGTCCACATTTAAAAAAATATATTTAAAAATAAAGAGCATGTGGGCATTTCTTACAGTTATAGTTCTCTCTACCTACAGTTCTCTCCACCTTGTCTGCTGTGGATACGAGGTCAGTGGCAACTCCAACAGGCAACCACACTTAGCAGATGCCACTCACCCATTTTCAGTGGCATCTGTGGGCCCAGCCACCACCTGGCACCACTTAAGGCATCGTGGGGGCTACGGGGGAGTCTCTGCTTTGGGATGCTTCTAAAAGGTTGTGTAGATAAGAATTTAGCAGATGTATTCTCTAGTTTTAAAGATTCCATTTCAAAACAGTTTACCCTCCCCCCCAAAAAAACGTACACAACAAATCTATTTCACAGACTGTATGCAGTTGGCTCAGAGAACATTGATGCTTTTACTTAAGTAAGCTGAGTCCCTATTCTCTAATGATAAATACCTTTTCAGAGTATCTGCTATGTGCCTGGCATTGTGCTTAGGGCTTTCTAAACATTTTCTCATCTCTCTTCACCACAACTCTGCAGGCAAATTCTACTCCTGTTTCTGTTTCTCGGCTGTGTAAATGGAGGCAGAGCTAGTTGTCCCAGCTCATACCAAGGTCAAAAGTGGTAGAGCAGAGTATCAAATCCAAGTTGGTGTGACTGTACCAACTCAGCACCCTGACTAGTTGTCCCGGAAAAGGGATGACTGGTTTATAGAGGCCCCTGCAGCCCCTCCCCCAGCAGATTCTGATGGCATCCCATTTAACAGTCCACAGATGCCCAAGATCCACAATCACAGAGAATGAGGGACCACCATTAGGTCTAGGAGATGACATAGGAGATTTATCCACCCCCAAAGGACTGACCCTAAACCACCAGGACAGACCGGGGCAGACCAGAGTCAACGTTCCTGAGTCTTAAAATGTAGTCCAGAAGGGCATGGTGAAGTTGAGGAACACCAGAGCTTTGCCCTCCTGAAAGATTGAGCGAGTGAGACAGTATTAATAGCCATATTCATTAAGAAGCAAGTGACAATCCCTGACAGAGATGGATAGCCACCAGTGCTCTGCAGCCATCAACAGCCCCAGGAGTGAAATGTGATGAGTGCCCAGCTCCACGCTGGGAACTCCAAAAATATCACAGGCTGCTGCCAATTGCAAACCTGGAGCCCACAGGACTTTCTGACCCTGTGACAGCAAAACTGACTTCCAGCTGCTTGCTTCAGCCTAGACGTGTTAAGTAGCAGACTTCTCTCATTAAAAGTCTCAAATGAGTCAAGGCTTTCCATTTTCCCCAGGCTTGTCAATGATATGTCAAGAAGTGGACCACTCCTTCAGCATCAAAGGAAAAGCTTCCAAGGAAATACAGTGGCCACTCACTGATCCAAGGACAGGAAAGTGTGTTTAAGGGGCAGCAGTGAGCTGGGATGTGCTCCCCTGACCAAGGAGCCACTAAACTATCACTCCACTGGTTTAGTCGTTAAAATTAGGCAGCTACACATTCCAACACTGGGGATCGGGAAACAAAACAACTCAAAACGGCCCACCTAGGGCCTCCCTGGTGGTTCAGAGATAAAGAATCCGCCCACCAATGAGGAAGACACGGTTCAATCCCTGATCCAGGAAGATTTCACGTGCTGGGGAGAAACTAAGCCTGTGCACCTTAACTACTCTGTGCTCCAGAGCCTGGGAGCACCAACCACTGAGCCCACGTGCCACAACTACTGAAGCCCATGAGCCCTAGAGCCCTGTGCTCTGCAACAAAGACAAGCCACTGAAATGAGAAGCCTGAGCACGGCAACTAAAGAGTAGTCCCTGCTCACCACAACTAGAAAAAAGCCAGTGCAATAACATAAAATAAACAAATAGAATTATATGGCACCCCACTCCAGTACTCTTGTTTGGAAAATCCCATGGACAGAGGAGACTGGTAGGCTGTAGTCCATGGGGTCGCTAAGAGTCGGACACGACTGAGCGACTTCACTTTCACTTTTCACTTCCATGCATTGGAGAAGGAAATGGCAGCCCACTCCAGTGTTCTTGCCTGGAGAATCCCAGGGACGGGGGAGCCTGGTGGGCTGCCGTCTATGGGGTCACACAGAGTCGGACACGACTGAAGCGACTTAGCAGCAGCAGCACCCTTTTAACTTGGTTTGCTTTAAAAACAAACAGAATGAAACAAAACCACCTAGTAGACAAGAAAAAAACACAGGCAATAAAAAGCTTAACTTAGAAGGTAGAGGGGTTTTTTTATGACTTTTAAAAAATATTTATTTGGCTGTGCTGGGTCTTAGTTGCAGCATGTGGGATCTACTTCCCTGACGAGGGGTCAATGAACCCAGGACCCCTGCACTGGGACGTCAGAGTCTTAGCCCACTGGACCACCAGGGAAGTTCCCAGAAGGTAGAGGTTTTATTTCAAGTTATCCTACAGGCAGTCAGAAAGGGCTATCATTTTTATCTGGGTCACTTCTAAGGAACTTAGCTGGAAAATCAAAACAGCTGCAGCCAAAGAGACAGCCCCGCTGAAAATAGAAGAGTGTGGGGGATGAGACACAAGAAATTTCAGTATTCAGAAAGCTCTGTGAGTTTGAAATTCTCCAGGTCAAACCAGAGAGGAGATGAAACCACAGTGGATTCTGACCATCAAGGTATAAGCCATCCTGAGACCTGCCATGCACAGCAACAGGGTCTGTGTCTTAGAGACACCAAGGTGACCTAAAAGATCCTCCAACCCAAAGGACTCTCTCCCCTCACCAACCCCTGACATCCCCCTAGGCCTTGTGGCAACAACTTGAAGGCTCCCAGAATGCTGACACCAGTTGGAGCTGGGGTCACATCAAGCTGCTGTTTGTCATTTGTAGCCGGTACAGACTTTTCAGACTGGCTAGTTCAACATATGAGTGAGACTCGGGTCAGGTATGTTTTGATGTTATCAGGGGAAGAGCCCACAGAGTACCTGCCACCAAACACCATCTCCCTGTTAAACTTCCTTGTCTCACCTGCAGCATAAAGTCCAGTTGTCAGAGTCCAATTCATTAATCTTTTAAGATTTAATTAGGGGGGAGGGGAGGGGAAAAAATGAAATAAAATTTAATTAATTAAATAAATTATTTTTGACTGTGCTAGGTCCTCGTTGCTGCATGCAGGCTTTCTCTAGTTGCAGTGTGCGGGCTTCTCATTGCAGTAGCTTCTCCAGTGCAGAGCACAGGCTCAGTAATTGTGGCACATGGGCTTAGTTGTTCCATGGCATATGGAATCTTCCTGGACCAGGGATTGAACCCGTGTCCCCTGCATTGGCAGGTGGACTCTTAACTACTGGACACCAGGGAAGTCCCCGTTATTCTATTCAGTTGGCAAATATTCACTGAGCACTTAGTATACATGGTGAGTGGACACTGTCAAGTGAACAGGGCCCTGCTCCCTGAGCTGGCATTTAAATCCAGGGGTCAAGGCCCCCCAGGACAGATGTCCCTTTTAATAGTTTGCCACCATGAACCTGGCCAGAGCACTGTCCTCCCAGCCCTCCAGGGCCCCTGCATCTGCCTGTGCTCCCAATCGGGGGCTCATAGCCCACCACCACACTTACCCAACCCCACCCTTCAGTCAAGGCACCGGCCTGATTCCATCATCAAACTTCGCCCAGCCTCTCCACGAAACAGCCATCTGCCTTCTGCCCCTTCTTAATTCCCATGAAATGAACCAGCCACAACCACAGCTCTCAGTGCTTTTGCTGCCAGGACACACTCTCAGGCTGCACACCATTAGACAGGCTGGCACCATATGCAATTCCTGGCTGCCTGGCATGTCAACCTTCAATTCCAAAGAACACAGAGAAGCATCGGGCAGAGATGGTGAATTAGTGTATCCAGACCTTGAATCCAGGAGACCTAAAATTCCAAGAGACCTAAAATTATAATATGGATCTGATAAAAGGGGACATATTACATCCATAAAGGGATTGAAAGAGGTGAAATTGGTAGTTTTTGTTATAATGGAAAAATTCGCAGTTCTTTGTGTTAAATTACATATTAAGATATTTTGCTCAGTCTCGCCCTGTGGAAATTAACCACTAATTCAGTTCAGTTCAGTTGCTCAGTCATGTCCGACTCTTTGTGACCCCATGAACCACAGCACGCCAGGCCTCCCTGTCCATCACCACCTCCCCGAGTCCATCCAAACTCGTCAATTTAAGTCAATCCTTCACAAACACAAGACTTTATTTTTAGTAAGCAGCTGCTAACAACACAACTCACCACACAGCACTGTGTCCAGGGCCATCCTGGGGCTGAGAGCTGTGACCTACAGCTTTTCTATGGTATCAGCCTGCAGAGTTGGATTACTGGTTCTGTTTGCAAGTGCACAATGTCTCTTCTGTCTTTATATCCTCCAAGGCACTCAGCACAGGATCCAGAGTTTCCAGTAAGAATTCCTATCCTTCCTCCTTTTATTTTTTTATGAAGAAACAATGATCAAGTACCTAACATGTTCTTTCCTCAAGGAATTGCACTGTCTCATAACTGACAGCCCCTAATCATGCAAGAAACTCTTCTGAATGGTATATAACAGACTGATATCATTTGAGCATATGGCTGTGCCCTAGGTGTGGTGGATATTGACATGACATGCCCTAAAGCAGTAAGTTGTTTACTTTTAGATCTTCATGCCACAGTGAGGAAAGGCTCACCTCTCCCTCCAATATCTGAAATATTAGCAATACCAGGGGCAGGAGAAGAAAGGTGATTAATAGACTGTGAACTCATTAGTTTGTGGCCCTTTCCCCATGGCCAGGACTCTTGGGGAAGGAACTGGCCCCCCCTGGGTGGAAATTCGGCTGACTGCCTGAGCCCTAAATCCCTACTCAGTTTTAAGGATATAAAAAAGCTGAAGATGACTCTCAAAGGCTGAACTTTCAGGAAAACACGGCACATCTCTTTTCAGAAAGTAATGAATCATTTAAAAATAATAATAAACAATGAGGTGATTAAAATTCCAAGAGACCTAAAATTATAATATGGGTCTGATAAAAGGGGACATATTACATCCATAAAGGGATTGAAAGTGGTGAAATTGGTAGTTTTTGTTATAATGGAAAAATTCGCAGTTCCTTGTGTTAAATTACATATTAAGATATTTTCCTCAGTCTTGCCCTATGGAAATTAACCACTAACTCAGTTCAGTTCAGTTGCTCAGTCGTGTCCGATTTTTTGTGACCCCATGAACTGCAGCACGCCAGGCCTCCCTGTCCATCACCAACTCCCAGAGTTCACCCTAACTCATGTCCATTGAGTCGGTGATACCATCCAACCATCTCATCCTCTGTCGTCCCCTTCTCTTCCCGCCCTCAATCTTTCCCAGCATCAGGGTCTTTTCCAATGAGTCAGCTCTTCGCATCAGGTGGCCAAAGTACTGGAGTTTCAGCTTCAACATCAGTCCTTCCAATGAACACCCAGGACTGATCTCCTTTATTTTAATTTAAAGCAAATAGACTTATTTCACCATGTTGATAAACATCTAACATTTTTATGGAACAATGAATATATGTGTTTCACAATCAACACAATGTCTTAAAAGCAATTTCAAATCTCAAGTGTGGGTAAATCTTAACAGTTGGCTATGGTTTCATCTCCTGGGGTCTCTTTCTTCTAAGCGGAACACTATAAAATGCAAATGGAATGCAGTCTAATTGTCCAATATTCACATAGAAAATATGAATATAAATCATCATTCTTCTTCCCATGGTAGAAAGCAAGCAATAAAGGGGTTCCCTGTGGACAATTCTTGAAGAGATGGGAATAACAGACCACCTGACCTGCCTCTTGAGAAATCTGTATGCAGGTCAGGAAGCAACAGTTAGAACTGGACATGGAACAACAGACTGGTTCCAAATAGGAAAAGGAGTATGTCAAGGCTGTATATTGTTACCCTACTTATTTAACTTATATGCAGAGTACATCATGAGAAACGCTGAGCTGGAGGAAGCACAAGCTGGAATCAAGATTGCCGGGAGAAATATCAATAACCTCAGGTATGCAGATGACACCACCCTTATGGCAGAAAGTGAAGAAGAACTAAAGAGCCTCTTGATGAAAGTGAAAGAGGAGAGTGAAAAAGTTGGCTTAAAGCTCAACATTCAGAAAATGAAGATCATGGCCTCCGGTCCCATCACTTCATGGCAAATAGATGGGGAAACAATGGAAACAATGACAGACTTTATTTTCTTGGGCTCCAAAATCACAGCAGATGGTGACTGCAGCCATGAAATTAAAAGACGCTTGCTCCTTAGAAGAAAAGCTATAACAAATCTAGACAGTATATTAAAAAATAGAGATATTACTTTACCAACAAAGGTCCATCTAGTCAAAGCTATGGTTTTTCCAGTAGTCATATATGGATGTGAGTTGAACCATAAAGAAAGCTGAGCACTGAAGAATTGATGCTTTTGAACTATGGTGCTGGAGAAGACTCTTGAGAGTCCCTTGGACTGTAAGGAGACCAAATCAGTCAATCCTAAAGGAGATCAGTCCTGAATATTCATTGGAAGGACTGATGTTGAAGCTGAAACGCCAATACTTTGGCCACCTGATGTGAACTGACTCATTGGAAAAGACCCTGATGCTGGGAGAGATTGAAGGCAGGAAGAGGAGGGGATGACAGAGGATGAGATGGTTGGATGGCATCACCAACTCGATGGACATGAATTTGAACAAACTCTGGGAGTTGCTGATGGACAGGGAAGCCTGGCATGCTGTAGTCCATGGGGTGGTAAAGAGCTGGACACGACTGAGTGAACTGAACTGAACTGAGATCTTCCCATATATCAGGTGAAGGTGTGACTTAGGGGAAGAAGAAGATTGAGTGTAGGTGGGCAATTCTTAAACCTTAAACTGAGATCCTATTGGGGTTCCCTGAATAGGAACTTTGTCTTCTATTCCTTTTGAATTTCCTCCTCACCCCTATTGAGACTCCAAAGCACACACAAGGCATTTAATAAGTGCTTAATTAACCAGAGGACTGTCTCAGAGTAGTATTAATAAGAAATCCAAGGCAAGCCATTATTAGGAGGAGCAGGACTTTGGAGATAATTAAAGTCTCAGCCTCGTAATCTGTAATGTGGCAATACTTTTGGAAGTGCAGCTGCTCCGGCTCCATCTATTGAATTAAACTGAGTTCTCGGGAGCAGGAAGGAGACCTCTGAGAGAACCGCTCTCAGTAAACCATAAACAGGCACCAGTCGGTGCTTCCAAATTAAATTACCGCTTAGAAACAAAGAAGTGATGCCAAGTCTGAGTGATGGGCCTGCAAACTTTAAATACCTAATTCAAGATCACAATGCCTTCCAAGGATAAGGACTTGGTTGCTTTTTCTCCTTAAGCCAGACAGGCAGAACATACCTTAAAATAAGTAAATTTTGGTTTTGTAATACCTAGTTTCTTTCATGCATTTTTCCTTCACCAACACACAAAAAAGTTTAGTTTCTGAAGGTAGAATCAGCCAAATTTTTACAGCCACACCATTTCTGGACTTCAGAACAATACTGTGGAGCAGAACAGATTTCCTAACACCATTTTGCCAGGCGTATTGGACACAAAAACTCTCTCAGAAAATCATCATCTTTTCCTATTACCCGAAATTCACTCCTTTTCTACTTTTTTTTTTTAACCCCCCACCTTTTTTCCCCCCCCACACTATACAGCATCTTAGTTCCACAACCAGGGATTGAACCCACACCCCCTGCAGTGGCAGCTCAGCATCTTAACCACCGGACTGCAATGGAATTTCCTTTTTTCCCATATTTTTAAAATTGAGACATAATTATGCTATACAGTAAGTCTTTGTTGTTTATTTATTTTACATATAGTCATGTGTATCTGCTAATCCCAAACTCCTTATTTATCCCTCCCCCACCCTCTCCCTCTTGGTAATCACAAATTTGTTTTCAATGTCTATGAGTCTATTTGTTTTATAAGCAAGTTCATTTGTATCTCTTTTTAGATTCCATATATAAGTGATATCATATGACACTTGTCTTTCTCTGACTTCACTAAGTATGATAGTCTCTAGATCTGTGCATATAAAGTCAACTAATACCTGACAAAGGAGCCAAGAATCCTTGATAGAAAAATTATAGTCTCTTCAAAAAATGGTGTTGGGAAAACTGAATATTCACACGTAGAAGAATGAAACTGGACCTCTATCTTATGCCACTCTTCAGATCAACTCTAAACGGATTAAAGGCTTAAACTTAAGTAATTTAAACATTTTGAAACTGTAAAACTACTAGGAGAAAACATAGGGGGAAAGCCCCTTGATACAGGTTTTGGCAACAATTTTTTGGGGTAGGACACCAACAGAGCAAGCAACAAAAGCAAAAATAAATAAGTGGGGCTATATCAAACTAAAAATTGTCTCCACAGAGAAAGAAACTATCAGTAAAACAAAAGGCAACCTACAGAATGGAAGTATTTAAATAGTATTAAATAGATATTTACCAACCTTTTATCTTAGGAGGAGTTAACACAGAAAATGTAAAGGAACTCAAACAACTTATTAGCAAAAACACAAACAATCCAATTAAAATGGGCAAACGACTTGGATATTTTTCCAGAGAAGAGATACAAACGATCAACACACACATGAAAAGGTGCTCAACATCACTAATTACCAGGGAAAAACAAATCAATACAAGATATCACCACAAACCTGTTAGAATGTCTATTATAAAAAGATAACAGTGTTGGTGAGAATGTAGAGAAAAGGCAACGTTTGTGCACTGTTGCTGGGAAATGTAAACTTGTGAAGCCACTACAAAAAACAGGATGGAGGTTCCTCAAGAAACTGAAAATAGAACTATCATATGATCCAGCAATCCCACTTCTGGGTATATAACCAAACAAAATGAAATTACTGTCTTAAAATGACATCTGTACTCCCATGTTCATGGCAGCATTATTTACAACAGTCATAACATGGAAATAACCTAATTATCCACTGACAGATGAATGAATTTAGAAAATGTGATTTTATATTTTATTTTTTATGGGTATAGAAATTTAAAACATCTATCTATGCAATATTAATCAGTCATGAGATAGAAGGAATCTTGAGGGCAGCTAAGTGAAATAAATTAGAAAGACAAAATGCTATTATGATCTCACTTATATGTGAAAACAAAAAAAGCCAAAGTTGTAGAAAGAGGAAGTAGAATAGTTGTCAGCGGCTGGGGTGAGAGAAATGGAGAGAAATTGGTCAAAGGGTACAAATTTCTAGTTATTAGAAATTTGTTATTAGATGAATAAATCCTGGAGATCTAATGTACAGTGTGGTGACTATATTTAACAATACTGTATTATACATTTGAAGGTTGCTAAGAGGATATTGAATGCTCTCAAAACACAAAAAATGTAATTATGTGAGGTGATAGATGCTTTAACTAAGCTTATTGTGATAATCATTTCACAATATATGCGTATCACACCATCATACTGTACATCTTAAACTTTTACAATACTATATGTCAGTTGTATCTCAATAAAGCTTGGTGGAATAAAAGAAACTCCTAGGCAACCAGGCAAAAAGACAAGTCACTTATGAAAGAAAAAAAATCAAGCTGGCCTTGGAGTTCTTCTCTGCAGCATGATCTATGAGAAGATACTGTAGCACAACCCGTAACACACAGAAGACAAACAAAATGTGAGCCAGAACTTTCCATCCAGCCAAGATGTCTTAAGTATAAAGAGGTAGAAAAGAACATTTGGAAACACTGGGGATATTTTTTCTCTGATTCCCTCCTTGGAGAAACTATTAGAAGATAAACTTTAGCCAACCAAGGGATGGCTTGGGAAACCAAAGCAGATGGACTGCAAGTCAGAACTAAATGTACTTGATAGAAGAATTAAACCAAACATGAGAATTGGAATGACAGAAGTAAAGGTAAACAAATTCAGTCTTTAAGTTGCTTACCTGGGGGTAATAACAGTAAAGAGTAACCCACAGGATGATGGTTATGACAATAACAAGTTATAAATTATTGACTGGTTAACTATGTACCAGGTACTGCTTAAAACACTGTGTGTGCGTGTATATATACACACAGTGTTTCATACAGTGTGTATACACACACACACACACACATATATAAATATATTCCTAACAACCCATAAGGTGAACATCATCGTGCGTGCTGCATGCTCAGTCACTTCAGTCATGTCTGACTCTGTGCCACCCCATGGACTGTAGCCCGCCAGGCTCCTCTGCCCATGGGATTCTCCAGGCAAGGATACTGGAGTGGGTTGCCATGCCCTCCTCCAGGGGATCTTCCCAGGGATTGAACCCAAGTCTCTTATGCCTCCTGCAGTGGCAGGTGGCTTCTTTGCCACTAGTGCCATGAGGACAGCCCCAAACATCATCATCTCCATTCATAAATAAGAAAGCCAAAGATCAGATTAGTTAAGTACCTTAACTAAGATCACACAGCTAAGCGATAAATCCAAACCTAGGTCTGGCTCCAAAGTCTGGGCCTTTAATTTTACTGCATTTGAGTTCCCTGAACATAGTACAACACTTTATTTCTCTCCGCCTCCTCATCATTTAACACAAATAATATAATATAGAGCAGTATGCTCCTCAGGTGGCACAGGGGTAAAGAATCCACCTGCCAATGCAGGAGATGCAAAAGATGTGGTTTGTTCCCTGGGTCGGGAAGATCCCCTGGAGAAGGAAATGGCAACCCACTCCAGTATTCTTGCCTGGAGAATCCCGTGGACAGAGGAGCCTGGTGGGCTACAGTCCATAGGGTCATAAAGAGTTGGACATGACTGAGCAACTGAGCACATGGCACATAAACAGTAATATAATATAGTATAATAATAATTTATTAGTCCGATTTTATAGATGAGAAAAGGAAGCAGAAAGGTTAAATAACTTTCCCAAAGTTACACAGCTACTTAAGTGATGATGCAGCTAGTGTCGCTCTAGAGCAATACAATCCAATACTAATTCAATAGGTGAACCACATATATAATTTCTCATTTTCTAGCAGCCACAATTAAGTTAGAAAGAACTTAATTTTATCAATAATATTTGATGCAATGCATATTTTTATGTTACCAGTTTGACATTTAATCTATATTAAATAGATTTTGTGATAATACACATTTTTTCATGTGGTAATTTGCATTTTTCCCCACTCAGTCTTTGAGATTCTAGGTGCATTTTTCACTTACAGCGCATCACCTTTTTTTTTTTTGCCACTCGGTGCAGTTTCTGGGATTTCAGTTCCTGGAGCAGAGATTGAACTGGGCCCCCCAGCAGTGAAAGCGCAGAATCCTAATCACTGAACCACGAGGGGATTCCTTACAACACATCTCAAATTGGATTCACACTTCAATGCTCACTAGCCACATGTGGTTGGTGGCTCCCATACTGAACAGAGCAGAACCAGACCTGTATGTGTCACCAATTTAACAGCATGCCAACTCTCCATTTTCCATTCTCCAACACTGATTCCTGAAGTGTTATTTTATAGAATAAAAAATAGCAACTGGATATATTATCTTCCTTCAGAGAAAGCCCATCCTGGGGTTAAGGTTTCACCTCTATAAAAGGTCATATTTATGCTTATCATTCAGTTCAGTTCAGTCGCTCAGTTGTGTCCAACTCTTTGCTACCCAAAGACTGCAGCATGCCAGGCTTCCCTGTCCATCACCAACTCCCAGAGTTTGCTCAAACTCATGTCCATCGCGTCAGTGATGCCATCCAACCATCTCATTCTCTGTCATCCCCTTCCCCTCCTGCCTTCAATCTTTCCCAGCCTCAGAGTCTCTTCCAAGAGTCACTTCTTCGCATCAGGTAGCCAAAGTATTGGAGCTTCAGCGTCAGCATCAGTCCATCCAGTGAATATTCAGGACTCAATTCCTTTAGGATTGACTGATTTGATCTCCTTGCAGTCCAAGGGACTCTCAAGAGTCTTCTCCAACACATGTTCAAAAGTATCAGTTCTTTGGCACTCAGCTTTCTTTATGGTTCAATTCTCACATCCAAACATGACTACTGGAAAAACCATAGCTTTGACTAGACAGACCTTTGTTGGTAAAGTAATGCCTCTACTTTTTAATATGCTGTCTAGGTTGGTCATAGCTTTTCTTCCAAGAAGCAAGCGTCTTTTAATTTCACAGCTGCAGTCACCACCTACAGTGATTTTGGAGCCCAAGAAAATAAAGTCTGTCACTGTTTCCATTGTTTCCCCATCTATTTGCCATGAAGTGATGGGACTGGATGCCATGATCTTAGTTTTTTGAATGTTGAGTTTTAAGCCAGCTTTTTCACTTTCATCAAGAGGCTCTTCAGTTCCTCTTTGCTTTCTGCCATAAGGGTGGTGTCATCAGCATATCTGAGATTATTGCTATTTCTCCCAGCAATCTTGATTCCAGCTTTGCTTCACCCAGTCTAGCATCTCACACGATGTACTCTACATGTAAGTTAAATAAGCAAGGTGACAACACACAGCCTTGGCATACTCCTTTCCATGTTCCATGTCCAGTCCTAACTGTTGCTTCTTGACCTGCATACAGGTTTCTCAGGAGGCGGGTAAGGTGGTCTGGTATTTCCATCTCTTTAAGAATTTTCCAGTTTGTTGTGACCCACGCAGTCAATGAAACAGAAGTAGATGTTTTTCTGAAACTCTCTTGCCTTTTCTATGATCTAACAGATGTTGGCAATTTGATCTCTGGTTCCTCTGCCTTTTCTAAATCCAACTTGAACATCTGGAAGTTCTTGGTTCATGTCCTGTTGAAGCCTGGCTTGGAGAATTTTGAGCATTACTTTGCTAGCATGTGAGATGAGTGCAATTGTGTGGTAGTTTGAACATTCTTTGGCATTGTCTTTCTTTGGGATTGGAATGAAAACTGACCTTTTCCAGTCCTGTGGCCACTGCTGAGTTTTCCAGATTTGCTGGCATATTGAGTGCAGCACTTTCACAGCATCATCTTTTAGGATTTGAAATAGCTCAACTGAATTCCATCACCTCCACTAGCTTTGTTCATAGTGATGCTTCCTAAGGCCCATTTTACTTCTCAGTCCAGGTTGTCTGGCTCTAGGTGAGTGATCACACTATGGTGGTTATCTGGGTCATGAAGATCTTTTTTGTATAGTTCTTCTGTGTAGTTCTGCCACCCCTTTGTAATATCTTCTGCTTCTGTTAGGTCCATACTGTTTCTGTCCTTTATTGTGCCCATCTTTGCATGAAATGTTCCCTTGGTATCTCTAAATTTCTTGAAGAGATCTCTAGTCTTTCCCATTCTATTGTTTTCCTCTATGTGTATTGTTGGATCATATTTTTTATGTTTATCTGTTCTCCCTGTATTTTTCTCTTCCCCATCTCCTTCCTCCACATTGACGCAGGTATCAGGAACACAGCAAAGTTGCCCCAAAAAAGGCAGAGCAGAAAGATGAAATAGCCTGCAAGACATTCTGGCTTTTTCTATTGAAGCCTAACCCCATCCCCCACCCCCTGAGGAGAGGTGCTGGGGTTTACAAAGCAGGTAGCTTTAAGAAGCAATAGGAAGAAAAGCAGTATCCCAGATTAGAAGGAGATTCCCCTTGGCTTGGGGAAGAAGAGAAGAGCATCCTGGGATAAGGTGAGAACTGGCTCTGAGTCTCTCTCTGCAGCACCCTGGGACGAAGGCCCAGGGTGAACGGTTGGGGGTTAGAGTCTACAAAGGACTCCCACATCCAAAGCCACCATGCACAGGAGCAGCAGAGAACTGCTCAGCATGGAGTGACCATAAGATGGGCACAGGGGATATTTATAGGGCAATTTGCAGGAACAGATGTCCAACTACTAGAGTTACCTCCTGATGGCTTAGCACAGCCGAGGATCTCCAAGCTGTGGGAAAAGCTCAGGAGTCATGCCTGGGAATGACTTTCCCCTAATCTTCTGTGATAGTAGGGCACTGGAATCAAACATTAAACTGAATTCTAGAAACCAAAGAAAGTGGCCAGCCTTGGACTTGCACCCTATACACACACAAAGAGAGAATGGAATATTATTCGGCCTTTAAACGGAAGGAAATTCTGACACATGCTATAACATGGATGAGCCCTGAGGACATGTGCTAAGTAAAATTTGCCAGTCACAAAATGACACATGCTGTGTGATTCCAATTACCTAGAGTAGTCAGATTCAGAGACAGGAAGCAGAATGGCAAATGTTGGGGGCAGAGCTGTGGAGACGGAGAAATGGAGAGTTTTTTTTAATGGGTACAGAGTTTCAGTTTTCCAAGAGGGACAAAGTTCTGGAGATGGTTGCACAACACAGTGAAGATACTTGACACCCCTGAGTTTAGAGAATGTACTTAACACTTTAAAAATGGTTCAGATGATAAATTTTTTTTTGGCTGTGCCACTTGGCATATGAAATCTTAGTTCCCCAACCTGGGATCAAACCCATGCCCCCTGCAGCATGGTGTCTTAACTACTGGACTGTCAGGGAAGTCCTTAAGATGACAAATTTTATGTACATTTTACAACAATTTTTAAAAACTATTATCTTGACTATAGAGGTTTATAGCCTTGATGTAGCGCATGGGGTGAGGGGAACTCACACTCTGGAAACCTCAAAGTCAGAAACAGCAGGACATTTCTTTCAGTTGCCGGTTCGCTTCTCTGAGCACTGCTCCTCCTACCCCACACTTGACAGTATCTCTTTTCTAGGTAACAGAAGGCGGAATTATCTCCAGAGGAGACTAGAGAGGGCCTTGAAGAAGCTCAATTGATAAATGCTTGAGACAGATGATGGAGAGACAGGGAGGGGAAACTGATCAGGGCAAGATTGGAGAACCGCCTCTGAGCCTGAGTGAGGCTGAAAAGCACACATTTTCCAAACCAAAACCATCTAAAGGATTTCTGGGAAGTTTTTTTTTTTTTTTTTGAGTAGGAGAGGTAGGTTCTGAAATGCTGGCATTTCTAGGACACTGTGATGGATTGAAGGGACAAGATCACATATTTAGGATTTGGGATTCTCTCCCTAGTTCAGAACATGTGATCACTGAAATGGCATTAGAATGGCAGGCCACGCCCTGAGGACCTCATTCTAAGAAAAATGTTTTTATCTGTAATTTGATTTGTATGCTTCAAGGTAATTGGAAAGAGGGTAGTTGTTGAAAATGTAAGCTATGCAGACAGAGACGCTTCCCTTTATAACAAGTTGCCAAGGAACACATAGGCCTGAATTAAACCCCATTTATGGTCACTGGTGTGCCTTGGGGAGCTGGTGACATCTCACATTCTTTACCTTGACTGATTCATTGCCCACTAGATTTAATCTTATGAATTACTTTCAAAGGCACACATCCTAAATTAATGTTTTTCTTAGATTAGCAACAATTTTGCTTACCAACTGACATTTTCTCAAATCCCCTGGAGATGTCCACCTCACCATCAGAGCAAAGGTGTAAGTGACCCAAAGCAGTGACCCTGATGACCTCAACTGGAACCTCTCCCCTGCTCTGGGGCGACCCAGAATCTGAACTCACAAAGTGTGTGTCAACCCCTGAGCTGCGAATGCAAGTGGCTCCAACGCAGTCCTTCTCTCTGGAGCCTCTGCAACACTGTTATGTAAACAGAGGGAACTTGCAAACATGTGTACCCTGCACTTCTTCCCCAGCCCCAAACTACCCCCAAAGAATAGTTCCTGGCTGTTTGAAGCTAGAAATCTTTCTGATGATTATCACAAATGAGCAGGAAGATAGGGGTCGGGATAGGCTTTCTCAGACTTCTAATGCCCTCTGTGCTGGGTCATCTCACATTCCCACAGGAGCTGCCTTCCCTGCTCCGCTCCTCTTGGTGGTGTTTACTCAGTGTATTTCCAGCTTAGCAATCTCATCAGCTCCCCAAAGAAACTCCCATCTGCTGCTTTCGGAGGAAGCTTGTAGAACTGGATTCCTCAATCACAGTACTATTTCTCACTTATTTCCTGAGCTTGTTCTCAATGCCTATTAAACTCTCTGATCACATCTTTTGAATGAAAGAGGAAGTTCATTCAGCCTCCAGAGTTTCCTATATGCCCTTGGCCCTCACAAGAGGCAGGATCATCCAGCATGTACATCTAGAAGCACTGCCAGCCCTGACGGGGAGGCAGCAGAAAACCCACAAGAAGTGCGGGCATCCTCATTATAGCTTCCAGATAACCCGGGCCAGAGCAGCTCTGCCTGTCCAAGAATGAAGACCGCACTGACACACCTGGGGCCATGTCTCTAGAAGTTTCCCAAGCTAGGAAACACATCTCACTGAGGCTACTTCCTCAGGTAATACACTTATGCCTGGTTGCCAGGCTGCCAAATGCTCCATTAACATCTATGAACTCTGCCCTGTACCACATGAATAATACAAAAGATACGGTTAGTCTCTCTCCCTTGTGCTTTATTTTTCAAGGCTAGGGATCATCTGGAGTTATTAAGACATAAAGTACACACTTCTTTTTGACCCCAGATACCTGGAGGGAGTTTTCCTTTCAGTTTCCTTGAATTCCAAGTAATCACACTGTCACCATCCTTAATGGGAAAGGCAGGAAATTCTACACACTCTGTTCTCTCTGCAAATGCATGGAATCTGAAATAGGAAGAGATTTGCCACATTAGGCTAGTAAGTGCACATGCCTATTCATTCTCCCAGGGCTGTGAATTTGCTCTTCTGTGGTGCTAAGTATCTTCCAAGTGTTCACTGCTTTCCCCTGTACCTTGTCAATTCCCACAAACAAAAGACAGGAAGGCAGAACAGAACAGAGAATTGAGAAGCTATTGGGATTTTAACTGATGACTCTTCTGTTCATTAGAGGACACTTAGCTCAACCAAATGGTATTTACTGATCCTGGAAAAATGATACCCTGTGCTGAGATTTATTCTTTTGTTCCCAGGGTTCCATCCTGTCAACAGTTTTGATAGCCAAGAAGCTAATGAGGGGCCAGACAGTGCCCATAGTCCTGAGGGCTCAGTGTTGAAATTTGGTGATAACAGGCACCATTGGCTTATCTGATGGGCTGCTGATGGGCTTCAGTCAGCTTTAACTCAGCAAACACACACTGCCCCCAGGACCTGAGCATAAGGACTAATGAAAAGAATTCAGTGTGGGCGAGTTTTTAAGGCCTGACTTCTCTAAGTGAGGTCCTAGGAGCAGCAGCAGCACCTGGGAGCTGGCTAGGGATGCACATTCCTGGGCCCCACCTGGATTCATTGAGTCAGAACTTGCACTTTAACAAGGTCCCTGGGGCAGTTCCATGTAGCTTAAAGCTCAAAAAGCACCTGTGTACCAATGTTCATGGTGCACTATTTACCCTAGCCAAGACATGGAAGCAACCTAGGTGTCCATCAATAGATGCATGAATAAAGAAGATGTGGTACATATATACAATGGAATATTATTCAGCCATAGAAAGAATGAAACAATGCCATTCGCAGCACCATGGATGGACCTAGAGGTTATCATATGAAATGAAATAAATCAGAAAGACAAACATTGTATGATACCACTTATAGGCAAAGCATAAAGGGAAAGATATACCCAACTGAATGCAGAGTTCCAAAGAATAGCAAGGAGAGAAAAAAAGACTTAAGTGAACAATGAAGAGAAACAGAGGAAAACAATAGAACTGGAAACACTGGAGATCTCTTCAAGAAAATATCAAGAGATATCAAGGGAACATTTCATGCAAAGATGGGCACAATAAAGGACAGAAATGGTATGAACCTAACAGAAGCAGAAGATACTAAGAAGAGGTGGCAAGAATACACAAAATTGTACAAAAAAAGGTCTTAATGACCTAGATAACCATGATGGTTTGATCACTCAATGAGAGCCAGACATCCTGGACTGTAAGTCAAGTGGGCCTTAGGAAGCATTGCTGTTGTTTACTCACCAAGTTGTGTCCGATTCTTTGCAACCCCATGGACTGCAGCATGCCAGGCTTCCCTGTCTCCCACCATCTCCCAGACTTTGCCCAAGTTCATGTCCACTGCATTGGTGATGCCATCCAAACATCTAATCCCCTGCCACCCTCTTCTCCTTCTGCCTTCAATCTTTCCCAACATCGAGATCTTTTCCAGTGAGTCAGCTCTTCACATCAGCTGGCCAAAGTATTAGAGCTTCTACTTCAGCATCAATCCTTCCAGTGAATATTCAGAGTTGATTTCCTTTAGGATTCACCGGTCTGACCTCCTTGCTGCCCAAGGGATTCTCAACAGTCTTCTCCAACACCACAGTTCAAAAGTGACAATTCTTCAGCATTCTGACTTCTTTATGGTCCAGTTCTCACAACCATCAGTTCAGTTCAGTTCAGTTGCTCACTCGTGTCTGATTCTTTGTGACCCCATGGACCACAGCACGCCAGGCTTCCCTGTCCATCGCCAATTCCCGGAGCTTACTCAAATTCATGTCCATTGAGTTGGTGATGCCATCCAACCATCTCATCCTCTGTCATCTTCTTCTCTTCCTGCCTTCAATCTTTTCCAGCATCAGGGTCTTTTCCAATGAATCAGTCCTTCGCATCAGGTGGCCAAAGTATTGGAGTTTCAGCTTCAGCATCAGTCCTTCCAATGAATATTCAGGACTGATCTCCTTTAGGATGGACTGGTCAGATCTCTTGCAGTTCAAGAGACTCTCAAGACTCTTCTCCAACACCACAGTTCAAAAGCATCAATTCTTCAGTGCTCAGCTTTCTTTATGGTTCAACTCTCACATCCATATATGACTACTGGGAAAGCCATAGTTTTGACTAGATGGACCTTTGTTGGCAAAATAATGTCTCTGCTTTTTAATATGCTGTCTAGGTTGGTCATAGCTTTTCTTCCAAGGAGCAAGCATCTTTTAATTTCATGGCTGCATTCACCATCTGCTGTGATTTTGGAGCCCAAGAAAATAAAGTCTGTAACTGTTTCCACTGTGTCCCCATCTGTTTGCCATAAAGTAATGGGACCGGATGCCATGATCTTAATTTCCTGAATGTTGAGTTTCAAGCCAACTTTTTCACTCTTCTCTTTCACTTTCATGAAAAGGCTTTTTAGTTCTTCTTCACTTTCTGCCAAAAGGGTGGTATCATCTGAATATCTGAAGTTATTGCTATTTGATTCCAGCTTGTGCTTCATCCAGCTCGGCATTTCACATGATGTACTCTGCATATAAGTTAAATAAGCAGGGTGACAAAACTTGACATACTCCTTTCCCCGATGTGGAACCAGTCTGTTGTTCCATGTACAGTTCTAACTGTTGCCTCTTGATCTGTATACAGGTTTCTCAGGAGGCAGGTCAGGTGGTCTGGTATTCCCATCTCTTTAAGAGTTTTCCAGTTTTTTATGATCCCCTTCATGGATCACTGCCTGGTTGTGGCGAAGGGGCTTGTGTAACTTAATGAAGCAATAAGCCATGCTGTGCAGGGCCACCCAAGATGGACGGATCATAGTGGACAGTTCTGACAAAACATGATCCATCTACTGGAGGAGGGAATGGCAAACCACCCCAGTATACCTGCAATGAGAACACCATGAACTGTATAAATAGGAAGGATTAGTACAAACAAAGCTAGTGGAGGTGATGGAATTCCAGGTGAGCTACTTCAAATCCTAAAAGATGAAGCTGTGAAAGTGCTGCACTCAATATGCCAGAAAATTTGGAAAACTCAGCAGAGGCCACAGGACTAGAAAAGGTCAGTTTTCATTCTAATCCCAAAGAAGGGCAATGCCAAAGAACGTTCAAACTACTGCACAATTGCGCTCATCTCACATGCTAGCAAGATAATGCTCAAAATCCTTTAAGCTAGGCTTCAACAGTACACGAATCAAGAACTTCCAGATGTACAAGCTAGATTTAGAAAAAGCAGAGGAATGAGAGATCAAACTGCCAACATCCATTGAATCATAAAAAAGCAAGAGAATTCAAAAAAAAATCTGCTTCATTGACTATGCTAAAGCCTTTGACCATATGAGTCACAACAAACTGTGGAAAATTCTTAAAGAGATGGGAATACCAGACCACCTTACCTGCCTCCTGAAAACCCTGTAAGTAGGGCAAGAAGCAACAGTTAGAACTGGACATGGAACAATGGACTGGTCCAAAATTGGAAAAGCAGTACGTCAAGGTTGTATATTGTTACCTTGCTTATTTAACTTATATGCAAAGTGAACATCATGTGAAATGCCAGACTGGATGAAGCACAAGCTGTAATCAAGATTGCCAGGAGAAATATCAACAACCTCAGATATGCAGATGGCATCACCCTAATGGCAGAAAGTAAAGAGGAACTAAAGAGTCTCTTGATGAAGGTGAAAGAGGAGAGTGTAAAAGTTGGCTTAAAATTCAACAGTTAAAAAACTAAGATCATGGCATCCAGTCCCATCACTTCATGGCAAATAGATGGGAAAACAATGGAAACACTGGCAGGTTTTATTTTCTTGGGCTCCAAAATCACAGCAGATGGTGACTGCAACCATGAAATTAGAAGATACTTGTCCTTGGAAGAAAAAGTATGACAAACCCAAACAGTGTATTAAAAAGCAAAGACAGCATTTTGCAGACAAAGGTCCATATAGTCAAAGCCATGGTTTTTTTTTACAGTAGTCATGTATGGATGTGAGAGTTGGACCATAACGGAGGCTGAGCACTGAATAATTGATGCTTTCAATTTTTGGTGCTGGAGAAGACATCTGAGAGTCCCTTGGACAGCAAGGAGATCAAACCAGTCAATCCTAAAGGAAATCAACCCTGAATATTCATTGGAAGGACTGATGCTGAAGCTGAAACTCCAATACTTTGGCCACTTGATGCAAAGAGATGATTCATTGGAAAAGAACCTGATTCTGGGAAGGATTAAGGGCAGGAGGAGAAGGGAGTGACAGAGAATGAGATTGTTGGATGGTATCACTGACTCAACGGACATGAGTTTGAGCAAACTCCAGGAGATGGTGGACAGGAGATGGTGAAGCCTAGTATGCTGCAGTCCATGGGTTAGCAAAGAGCAGGACACAACTGAGCAACTGAACAACAACAACACAGGTACAAAGGTGAATGGAGACTGGAAAAGAGAAGAACAGAGAAAACAATGTTTTGGCCGCACTGGGTCCTCATCGCTGTGTGTGGGCTTCTCATTGTGGTGACATCTCTTGTTTCGGGGCATGAGCTGTACACTTGGAGGCTCAGGAGTTGTGGCTCATGGGCTTAGTTGCTCTGCAGCATGTGGAATCTTTCCAGACCAGGGGTTTAACCCTTGTCCCCTTCGTTGGCAGGTGGATTCTTTACTACTGGAGCACCTGGGAAATCCCATAGCAACTGATTGGTCATGAAAACCACTTGGAATTGAGACCCACTGCTGACTTCATGCAAGCAGCAGTTCACTCAGTCTCCCTGGAGCCTGTTTTTGGCCTACCTGCTGAAGGTCTTGGCACTCAAATCCTTCAGGAAGGCTATGGTGCCCTGTCCTCTGGCATTGAAGGACACCGTGCAGACAGGACAGGGGATCTCCAAAGCCTGCTGAAGGAGAAGCTCCTTGGATTCCTCGGGAATGTCTCCCACCACAAAGTAGTAAATGGATTCAATCTGCAAAACAGTGGTGCCATTGGTTTATTTCCCTGACACACCCTAGCCTTGAATCAGACTCATGGGCCATATAATCTCTATAAAACTGTCTCTTTAAAAAAATAAATGGGCAGAAAGAAGAGCAGCACTTCTCAACATTTCTTGAGGATGTGTGGGGGCCAAAGTCAAGAAGTGAGCTATTCAAGGCCTGGTGCCAAGAAGTCTCAGGCTTTACATGGGAAGGATATGACTGGCAGATTTGGAGAAAAGCTTCCTCTGAGCCCACAGATATGTTATGAGGTCAGGAGTGGCTATTTTCAAGTCCAGGAATGAAGGAAGTGTTGGCATAGCCACTGGGAGCAGGAAGCTTATTAGCAATTCCCCATGTTGGTGCCAGAATTCTACAGTGCAAACTCAGGCATCCTCAGTCTGAGGCTGTGTATGGGGAGGAGGGCATATTCCCAGCTGGTTCATCCTCTGGTCTCACCTTAGGGGACAGACACACCTGGGGAGGTGAGGCCAGTCAGGGGGCACAGCAGGCCAGAAGTCAGGAGAAAGACACATACACACAAACACACACACACCCCAAGCTTAAACCAGGGATCTGGGAGATGCATACCTCACCCAGAAAGGAGACAATGACAAAGTGGTCCCTGCTTAACTTAAAGACATCGACTCCATCCACAGGGCTGCAAGCAGTGGTCCCGCCCCACCCTTAACCACACTGCTCTAAGGGTCTCCTCTGCCACTACTGAGTTCCATAACTTTGGAAAAGTGGTGGAAGTTCAGTTTCTTCACTGTGAAAAGGAGCTTATGCAATTGGCTTCATGATAGAGCTTAAACATGATGACTTACACTTATGCATGTATATAAATCTCAGGAAGCAAAAACCACAGGGAGAGCCAGAAATGCACATCATCTAAACCTAACCCCACCAAACACGCTAAGTGATTCTCTACCTATAACCCGGCCAGAACCTCCAGCAAATGTGTTCTGTTGTAAGGGATAAACAGATGTCACCAGCCCTTCAGGATTCAGGAGCCTCTAATTACACATCCCCCATCCCGGGTTAGCTGAAGGTATATAGTCAGTTACCTCACCTCAACTTCAAAGCTGGGACTTAAGCCTACTTGGCCCAGAGACAGGTGGGCAGAGGGTCAGCTCCCAGCTACTTAGGATGCCCAGTCAGTGACAGCAAAGTGGGGACAGTCTGTGCCCAAGGAGGCAGGGGGTCCATGCTGGGAGTCAGGGGATGGCCAGAGTGGGAGATGAGCCCCGTCTACTGCAACCACACTCCTCCTCGAACTGGGCACAAAAAGTCCATCTGACCCCTCACTCTCTCAGGCCCTTCATCACAAAGTCCCTGACTTTTAAAAGTACCTCGTGGGAGGTAAAGACGAATGAATGTTGTCTATTTCTCCCAGTCAGTCACCTGAAAAGAACTAAAAACACGGGCAGGAGGAAGAAAGCTTTCTTCAGATTCCTAATTAGACACTAATACTGTTCTTCCAGAAAGTGCATTCTCTGGCATTCTCTTCATGGTGTTACATGTTACTTTACATTGTTGTTGTTCAGTCTCTCAGTCATGTCCATCTCTTTGCAACTCCATGGACTGTAGCACCCCAGGCTTACATAGGACATCTTAAATAGGTTCCTGAGCCACAGTTACTGGTTTTCTAGCTGTGTTGGTGCCCAAGTTTAGCATGAGGACAACTTCATCCTCTCCTGGGATCTATAATCACACAAAGCTCGAGACAGGGAATCAGACACAGGGAGTATATTCTAGGGTTTGGTACATCAACAGGAAAGTGAGTGAGGACAAATATCTCTCATCGTTCTGTTGACAGCTTCTGACACCCTGTATCTCTGCCTCGATCAGTGCAAACATAGCTTCTTTGCTCTGGCAATAACCCAGGAACCTGAAATTCTCACAGAGAGATTTTTTTCCCTCAAGATTTCATCAAACTAGAAATTGCTATAGCCAGCAGTGAGTCAGGATTTGCTTTCATTCATTAATCAAGGCTATGGGGTTATTTACTATTCACTAAGGTTCTTACTCAGCTTCTTAGTTGCCTGTGTTTTTGGTCAACTCTCAGTTATCCGTGCTCCAGAGTTCTGGGGACATGTTTTCCCAGAGACTACTATCTGCACACTGCCTTTCTTTTTATAAAACAAAATCTTTACTTATTTATCTGGCTGCACTGGGTCTTTGCTGTGGCATGCGGGATCTTTAGATGCAGCATATAGGGTCTAGTTCCCTGACCAGGATCAAACCTGTACCTCCTGCACTGGAAGTGTGCAGTCTTAACAACTGGACCGCCAGGGAAGTTTTTAATAGATTTGTTTTTTTAAGTCTTATCCTATTTATAGGGTGTTGTTGTTGCTGTTTTTTTGACACACCACTTGGCATGCAGTATCTTCCCCAATGAGGGACTGAACCCATGTCCCCTGCAGTGGAAGCTCAGAGTCTTAATCACTGGACTTCCAGGGAAGTCACCACGCATGCTTTTCTTTACTCATCTTAAGACATAAAGCATGGCATTTTTATATGTGAGGCATTTACTAACATTCTCCTCGGGACCACAGCCAGATACAAGTTCTGAGTGGAGAACACCAGTCTGAATACGTTCCGCATCTTTCACACCCCATAGTCTCTGCTCAAGTTTTCATGTGGCATTTGGTGGCCAATGCCTGGAAACTTCTTTCTTGGTACTTTCTCTTCCACAGGACTTCCCTGGAACTCACTATATTGTTATACATTTCCTGGGCTAGGGAAAAACCCCAGAGAAAGGAGGCATACAAACCAGAGGAACATAAAATAGAAAGGCAAGATCACCAGGAAATCTTGCTGTCAGGTCAGGTCGCCAGAGCCAGCTATGACCAGGGTAGCCAGGGGAACAAAGAAAGAGAACACCCATGTGCACATGCACACACACACATCCGAAGCCTGTGAAATATTCCATTTCTTCAATGCTTATTATAGTGTCCAGACATTTGAAATTTTACAGATGTTAAAACAAACTTGAAAGGCCAAAGAACAACGTAGCTTGTATTTCGTTCTTCTTTAATGGAAAACATTTGTTCCTCTGGCTTTATAAAGATAAACAGTATGTTTCCAATTTCAAACCATCAACCCTCAGTATCAATAAACAGTCTGGTGACCACTGAGGGCTCTCCTTTCAAGGTGCCTCACCCAGGAAACGACTTCTTAATACAACGGAGTAAAGCTTGAAATCTACAGAATCCCCAGGCTTCCAGGGTAGAAGCAGAAATTAATTATGAATATTAATTAATACAGATCAATTAGTAAGGATTAAGCATCTGTATCCCAAGACAAAGCAGAAAGTTGAGGCTGCCCTAAGGACCTCACCTGCTCAGAGTACTTCCTCTCTAGCCTGTCACTGTCCTTAATAGTCACTCACAGAAACACACATCCTAATGGCTAAAAGAGACAAAACACCACCATTTAATCACATCTTCCAGGTAAAGCTTTATTTCCCAAAGGTCCCTATCAAAAAATATATGATCTGAAAACAGATGATGCACCAGCAGGGATACACTTCACCTTGGAAAGCACCTGATGGACCCATTTGTGAAGAAGAGGAACTGGGAAAGACTCAAAGCATGGATGTTGGGGAAACCCTATTTTCTCATCCTTGGGGTTCTATGAGGAGTCTTATAACTTCTCCTAAGAAAGAAAAGTGTTAGCCACTTACTCATGTACAACCTTTTGCAACCCTATGGACTGTAGCATGCTGGCTCCTCTGTCCATGGGATTCTCCAAGCCAGAACACTGGAGTGGGTTGCCATTCCCTTTTCCAGGGTATATTCCTGACCCAGGGATCAAACTTGGATCTCCTGCATTGCAGGTAGATTCTTTACCATCTGAGCCACCAGGGAAGAGCCCATAAGAGACAGGTTTATCTAATTGTCAGGTGAGCAAAAGTGGAAAAGTGGAATTGAAGCATTGCTGCTGCTGCTGCTGCTGCTAAGTCGCTTCAGTCGTGTCCGACTCTGTGCGATCCCATAGACAGCAGCCCACCAGGCTCCCCCATCCCTGGGATTCTCCAGGCAAGAACACTGGAGTGGGTTGCCATTTCCTTCTCCAAACTGAAGCATTAGAGATACACAATCAGGGCCTCATTGCCTTCCTTTCTTGATGCTCAGAGGCTGTGAGCAGCACATGGTTCTCCTAGCAGCAGTTAAAGGAGGGTGTGCCTTGTGGCTCCCATCCCCCCCTCGCAGGGGGAGCCCAGCCAGGCTCGGGGAGCAGAGTCTGATTTGATTGATCCACCTCTGCACCACCAGATATGCTCTTTTGATCCCCATGTGGGGCCTGTCATCTATTTCTCAATTGGATCCAGATTCCGAGGCGAACAGGATTAAGACTTCTGGGGCTCCTGGATGCCAGGAGGCAGTGTCTGTGTGATGCAACTGGAAGGGCTCCGGCTCAGCTGAGAGGCAGTGTGAGGACACTGAGTGTGAAGGAATAAGCTCAAAGCCACTTTTGTGACCTGGGACCAGACACAGACGCTCACTCACCACTTCATCCTTCCCCGCCTCCAGCAGAGCCTCCAGGCGGCTGGTGTGGCTCGAAGCCAGCTCAAAAGGCAACTTCTCAACCCAGCTGATGGCGGCGGCTATGGATGGTGCTGTCACAGGAACAGCATTTTCCTGCCATTTCACAGGCTCTTGAGAAACCCTGAAAGGAATCACATGGGGCTGTCACCAGGCAGTGGTCAACGTAGCTGTCAGCCCTCAGTCTCAGAGCTACAAGCAACAAGACACCCAACGTCACTAGAGAGAAAGAAAATGCAGCTCCCAGACCTCTGAAAGTTACTGAGAAAACAGGTGACTTTCCATAAGCTGTACTGATTGGGGAAAACAACATTTATAGAAGGGCTTCCCTGATAGCTCAGTTGGTAAAGAATCCGCCTGCAATGAGAGACCCCAGTTCAATTTCTGGGTCAGGAAGATCTGCTGGAGAATACTACTACTACCCACTCCAGTATTCTTGGACTTCCCTTGTAGTTCAGCTGGTAAATAATTCAACTGCAATGCGGGAGACCTGGGTTCTATCTCTGGGTCAATGCCGGAGACCTGGGGTCGATCTCTGGGTTGGGAAGATCCCCTGGGGAAGGGGAAGGCTACCCACTACAGTATTCTGGCCTGGGTCGCAGAGTTGGACATGACTGAGCAACTTTCACTTTCACTTTTCACTTTTGAGAATTAAAAAATCTCAAAAATTTGAATATTACCAAGTGCATTAAAATTATTAAGGAAAGTGCACAGGGAACTATAATCAATATCTTGTAATAATCTACAATGGAAAAGAACCTAAAAAAGAATAGGTGTAAATTTTTATAACTGAATTACTTTGCTGTACCCCTGAAATTAACATAACACTGTAAATCAACTATATTTCAATAAAAATTTTAATCTCAAAAACTTATTGAGGAAAGTTATTTTCATAAATAGGCAGGTTTAGTTGCAACTGTCTTTTATGAGTAGTAAGTTTCTAAGCATTAAGATTTGCAAATCAGCAACAATTTTGTTACTCCACAACTTTATTTCTAATTCTTTTATTATACTGTTTTCATTGTTCTGAAAGATTCCTATCAGTTACCCTTTTTAGGATCAAAAACAGTATTGCTTTGAATTCATCAGAGTGAAAGTTTTTACATTCTTGGAACTTTTGATTAAATCATTTAATTTGGGACTGGAAATGTGATGGAAATCCACCCCCACCCAAAAAACAGCAGCTACTTGAGTTCATCTCTGTATTTATAATTAAATAATTAAATGAATTATTTGAATCATATATTAATTTGCAATAGGAAGAATTATATGAATCCCGGACTAAATTAATCGGCCTGATTTGTCCCTCCTGGCCTATACATCCAGAGGCCTAGGTTGCCTCACCTCTGTGTCACCTCTGTGTGGCCTCTGCATAGAGGATCTGGCTTGGTGGCATGTATGCTATAGCACATATTTCCAAGAAAGCTGAAGCACTATAGACTTAATCACTTAATTCCTTCAATAATATATCTATGATATAAATAGGAACCTAGGATAGAACAAACACAATCAGGCAGTATCTTCAATGTCATCTGTTTTAGCTGAAAATATTTTACTTAGAAAAGAAAGATTCAGATAGATGGCCTTCTCATCCAGGTATCTTTTGTCAAGGAGAGAGAGCAACTGTTCCACAGGAGAGATTAGCACTGAGGTCCAAATTCTCTTGAATCCAAGAATCTGTAAATAATTGATTGTGAAGACTCTGAAATAAGGGAACTTTTATAAAGCCAGCCACCTGTTGTTCTGATTAAAAGAGAGGTCAGCTTACAGAGGAAATCAAGTTGAGCTGCAAACTCAGTCTGAAAAACTGAAAATTTGTGATGTTGAAATTCATTATCAAACCTAAAGTCTAAAATGTGTGAAGGAATTTTATGGCCTTAAATATATATTCAATATAATAAATATTCTTATATTTTGACCTTGACATACACTGAAGAGAAGGCTGTTTTAAAATCTCTTCTAATGCCCTGCACAAAATAGATAAAAGTTTTTAATACTGATTCATTGTGGGTTTTTGCTGGAATGATAAAGTCTAAGAAATTACAAGATTATAGCTCTTCCCTATCCACAGAGCTAACTGTGTTAGTGATGCTACTTAACTCCAGATACATGAAAATTACTCATGAAGTTTCAGGGAAATACTCCTTTCCTATGGGAACTCACCATATGACATTGAACTTGGCTATGTGAGCCACTTGCTCTTGGAGGACCATGGTTAGAGCATCTCGGCACAGACTAAGCTCCTCCTCCAACATGCCACCAAAATCCAGCACTATGGTGATGCACTGCTCCAAGATGACACCAAAGATCTGCCGGCTGTTGCTGGTGAGCCAGTCCATCCGCTGCTTGTAGCTCTCCATAGCTTGTGTTAAATGTTCCATATACTGAGAGATTAGTTCTGATTTGGCTGTCAGCTTAATGAGAATAAAAGTAACAAAATAAAATAAATAGAAGCATACCAAAATAAGTCATTAAAAAAAATCATTTACTGGAGTATAGTTTTCTTTTTTTTACAATATTTTGTTGGTTTCAGGTGTACAGCAAAGTGAATAAGTTTCATATATATAAATATAAATATATATATATATATATATATATCTCCACTCTTTTTTTGAAAGATTGTTTTCTCATACAGGCCACTGCAGAGTATTGAGTAGAGTTCCCTTTGCTATACAGCAAGTTTTCTGTTTTACATATGGTAGTGTGTATATGTCAGTCCCAATCTCCTGATTTATTCTATCTCCCAGTAACCATAAGTTTGTTTTCTACATCTGTGACTCTACTTTCATTTTGTAAATACATACATTTGTATCTTTTTTTTTAATTCCACATTAGGCAATATCATAGGATATTTTTTGTGTGTCCGACTTAATGTCACTCAGTATGACAATATTTAGGTCCACCCATGTTGCGGTAAATGGCATTGTTTTGTTATTAGCTGAGTCCAAACAAGTCACTTGAACCCCAGTGCAGCCAGGAACAATAGGGCCCACTGAGTTATGACTTTGCCATCAAGAACTGTATATTAATAACAACTTCATAGATGATCCTCCAAACCCCATACATTCCAGGAAGAAATCTTCCAATCTTACAAATAAAAAACCCTTGGATAATTTCCCATAGAAAGAAACATGATGATGAGATCTATACAAAAATATAGCATTCTTTAAAAAAAAAAAAACTGTTTCCAGATTGTGTTTAACCTTTCCAGTTACAGAATTATTTTTAATTCTGAAAATGCTCAGGGGTACTCTGAAGAAACTAGGTAAAAGAAAATAGAGATCAGCAAAGGCAGATTGGAAAAAAAATTCCTAAAGAAACCAGATAAAGATGAACAAACAAAACATAAAGTTAGTAGAAAGAAGGAAATTACAAAGATCAGAGCAGAAATAAATGAAATAGAGACTAAAGAAACAATGGGAAATATCAATGAAACTAAGAAGCTGGTTCTTTGAAAAGATAAACAAAACTGACAAACCTTGAGCCAGACTCATAGAGAAAAAAGAGAGAGTGCCCAAATCAATAAAATCAGTAATAAAAAGACAGAAATACAAAAGATCATGAGAGATTGCTATGAACAACTATATACCAATAAAATGAACAACATAAAAGAAAAGCACAAATCTTCCAGATGGAGCCAGGAAGAAATAGAAAACATGAACAGGCCAATTATCACAGTAAAACTGAATAAGTAAAAAAAAAAACTCCCCTGAAACAAAAGTCTAGAACCAGATGGTTTCACAGGTGAAAATTTTACCAAATATTTAGAGAAGAATTAACACCTATCCTTCTCAAACTATTTCCCAAAAAAATTGCAAAGTCAGGAACACTTCCAAATTCATTCCACCAGGTCAGTATCATCCTGATATCAAAACCACAAAAAATAAAATTACAGGCCTGTCACTGATGGACATAGATGAAAAAATCTTCAGCAAAATACTGGCAAACCAAATTAAAAAATACATTAGAAGGATCATACACCATGATCAAGTGGGATTTATCCCAGGGGTGAGGATGGTTCAATAGCTGCAAATCAATAAATGTGATACACATTAACAAACTGTAGAATAAAAAATCATGATCATCTCAAAAGATGAAGAAAAATCTTTTTGTAAAATTTAACATCTGTTGATGATTTTTTAAAAATTCCTCACAAAGTGGATATAGAGGGACCCTGACAATGTAAAGGCCATATATGATAAACCTATAGCTAATACTATACTTGATGGTGAAAAGCTAAAAGTATTTCCTCTAAGATCAGGAACAAGACATGGATGCCTTGCTCTTGTCACTTTAATTCAACATAGTATTGTAAGTTCTAGTCAGAGAATCAAGCAATCAGACCTAAAAAAAAATAAAAGGAATTCAATTTGGAAAGGAAGAAGTAAAATCGTCACTGTTTGCAAACAACATGACACTATACATAGAAAATCTTAAAGACACCACCAAAAAAACTACTAGAGATCATGAATGAATTCAGGATACAAAATCAGTACACAGACATCTGTCATAGTTTTATACACTAACAATGAACTATCAGAAAGAGAAATTGAGAAAACAATCCCATTTACCATCACATCAAAAAGAATAAAATATCTAGGAATAAATCTAAGGAGATAAAAGACCTATACTCAGAAAAATATTATGATATTAATAAAAGAAATTAAAGAAGACACAAAGAACTGGAAAGGTATTCCATGTTCATTGATTGGAAAAATTAATGTGGTTAAAATGACCATGCTACACAAGACAATCTACATATTTAATGCCTCTGTATCAAAATACGAATGTCATTTTTCACAGAACTAGAACAAATAATTCTAAAATTTATATGGAAACACAAAAGACCCAGAATAGCCAAAGCAATCTTTAGAAAGAAGAACAGAGTTGGAGGTATCATGTTCCTTGACTTCAGACTATGCTACAAAGCTACAGCAATCAAAACAGTGTATGGTTCTGGCACAAAAACAGACACATAGATCAATGGAGCAAAACAGAGAGCCCAGAAACAACGGACAATTAACCTATGACAAAGGAGGCAGGAATATACCATGGGGAAAGACACTCTATTCAATAAATGGTGCTAGGAAAACTAGACATCTACTTATAAAAGAATACAATTAGAATATTTGCTCACACTGCATATAAAAATAACCTTAAAATGGGTTAAAGAACAAAATGTAATACTGGAAACCATAAAACTCCAAGAATAAAACATAGGCAGAACACTCTTTGATATAAATCATAGCAATATTTTTTGGATCTGTCTTCTAAGGCAAAAGAAACAAAAGCGAAAATAAACAAATGGGACCTAAATAAACTTAAAGATTTTTCTCACAGCATACTAAACCATTGACAAAATGAAAATACAGTCTTCTGAATGGGAGAAAATATTTACAAATGATATAACTCAAGAGGGGTTAATATCTAAAATAAACAGCTCACACAATTCAATATTAAAAAAAAAAACAAAAAAAACATGATTGAAAAAATGGGCCAAAGATCTAAACAGACATCTTGCCAAGAAGATATATGGATAATTAACAGGCACATAAAAAGATGCTCAACATCACCAATCATCAGAGAAATACGAATCAAAACCACAATGAGATATCACTTCACACCAGTCAGAATGTCCGTCATCAGAAAGACCACAAAGAACGAACGATGGAAAAGGAACAGAGAAAAAGGAGACCTCGACACTGTTGGGGGGAACGTAACTGGTGTATCCACTATGAAAAGCAGGATGGAAGTGCTTTAAAACACTAAAAATACAACTGGCATATAATCCGGCAATTATCTTGGGTATATATCCAAAGAAAATGAAAACACTAATTTTGTGAAGATACATGCAGCCCAATGTTTATTGCAACATACTATATATGAAATAGATAATTAACAAGAACTTACTATATAGCACAGGGCACTGGACTCAATACTCTGTAACAATCTATATGGGAAAAGAATCTGAAAAAGAATGAATATGTGTATATGTATAACTAAATCACTTTGCTGCACACCTAAAACTAACACAATATTGTCAATCAACTATTTGCTGTTGTTCAGTCACTAAGTTGTGTCCACACTCTGCAACTGCAGAGGTTTCCTTTTTCTCTGTTCCCATGAACTGCAGCATGCCAGACTTCCCTGTCCTTCACTATCTCCTGGAGTTCGCTCAAACTCATGTCCATTGAGTCAGTGATGCTATCCAATAATATAAAATAAGAATTAAATTTTCAAAAATTTGTATTCAACAAATCTAGATAAAATTCAGATATTCCAAAGAAAACTAGGCGGGGCGAGGAAAAAATTAGGTAGAAGAAAAGCGAGATCAGCAAAGCCAGACTGAAAAAAAAAAATTTCACTGAAACATCTGCCTAATTACAACATGCCAAAAACATTTCTGACAATGCTTCCAAACATGCCAGCATATCTGCCTGGCTTCCCCTAAGGGGTGCCTTCCCAGTGCCCATCCTCATGCTCATGGCCTTTGTCCTGTGACCTCTTGTCTCTCAGGCCGAGCTCCCCTGTACCTAGATCACTTGATCACCCAGAACCACCGGTGACACACAAATAAAGCATCATTCACACGGTCAGAACAACCACGCAAGGCCTTCCAGGGTGTTGGCAGGGGGCAGGAGATATACAAAAGGAATGAGAAAAGGTGGTGTCCTATTCTGTGAAGAATCAATTTTTAAAAGATATGGTATTTAAAAAAAAAAAAACCTTTCAACAATCCTCGCAACACCTTAAGGAAGGTGTGTCTCCTGAACACACCTTGTAATTCTATGTCTTCATGCCTTGGCTCATGCTCAGCACTCTGCCTTCAGCTCCTTTCATTTTCAGCCCCCAACTGTCTCAAGCTTATTCCTGAAGCACAAGCATCACTTCCTGCCGCTTTCCATGGCTCCCTAAAGCAGCATTCCCAACCCCCTCGCCAGACTTCCCAGCACTTACTACAAGTCACTACCACAGCATGGAAACCAGGGTGGGACCGTGTCACAGGGGCCATAAAGGTGGAATTGAATGGCAAAGACAGACGTATTCGGTATTTCTGCATTGATTTTTAAGGTGATTCAGACAAAAAAAAATACATTTTGTACACCAAATTCAAAATTCCGTGGATATTATTGTTTGTGTGTGTGGAGAAGGCAATGGCACCCCACTCCAGCACTCTTGCCTGGAAAATCCCATGGACGGAGGAGCCTGGTGGGCTGCCAGTCCATGGGGTCGCTAAGAGTTGGACACAACTGAGCGACTTCACTTTCACTTTTCAGTTTCACGCACTGGAGAAGGAAATGGCAACCCACTCCAGTGTTCTTGCCTGGAGAATCCCAGAGACCGGGGAGCCTGGTGGGCTGCCGTCTATGGGGTCACACAGAGTTGGACACAACTGAAATGACTTAGCAGCAGTAGCAGCAGTAAATCACTTCAGTTGTGTCCAACTCTTTGCAACCCTATGGACTGCAGCCTGCCAGCCTCCTCTGACCATGGGATTCTCCAGTCAAGAATACTGGAATGGGTTGCCATTGCCTTCTCCAGGGGATCTTCCCAGCCCAGGAGTTGAACTCCCTCTCTGATGTCTCCTGCATTGGCAGGCGGGTTCTTTACCACTAGTGGTACCTGGGAAGCCCTACTAAACACTATTATTGTTTAGGAACAGGCTAAGTATGAGAGTAATGTGTATTTTTTAAATACTAAGAAATAACAGTCCAAGTGGACTCTACATGGATGTACAGTGACATGAACAAGTATCCATGAAGCAACACGATGGGACGTGTGTCTCTGGAGCTCCCTGTGGTGGCCGGGGTGTGCACAGGGCCTGACATGGGGCGGGTGCAGGAATCACATGCTGAATTGCTGGGAATGACGGGCTCCAGGACAAGGTGGCACTCTCTCGATGTTCACTACTACCTGCACCGGTGCTCCTTTATTTTACACCACCATCAGGTAACAGCAGCCTGCTCTTGCCTTTCAGATGACCCCCGTCATACTTGTTTTTTCCCCTTTATTTTCCAGGTAAAACAAAGTGTTGATATGCAAACGTCTTCACCTCTGGTCAGGTGCTTTCTGCACTCACCTCTAATGGGTCAAGTTCCTGGGCTGTGACTTTCACCACCCTCTACACTGTCAGAAGAAATCCTCCAGCACTGACAAGGCCCTGGCTTGGCTGCCTCTCTGTGTCAACCTCAGCAGTGTGTCCCTGGACCTGCCCATCGAGGGAACTCCAACTTACATTGTACACTCTGCCATCTTCCGTCGTGTAGATCCGTGGAAACAGGCCATCTGCATACCGGGAAGCCACAAGTCTCCCCAGAGACATCACATAATCTGCATGTGTATAAAGAAAAGCAGTCAAAATGGTACAATATCAACACTTATTTTTATTTCCAAATGCTTATCTCTGACATCAAATTATATCTGTGATGCTTATAATTCTGTTCTAGACAATGAAGTATTTCCAGGCACTATGATAAATGTGACTGCTATAACACCAAATGTATGAATGAATGGGAAGGACGAACAGTGTTTATTTCTTGGCCTGCTGGGTCTTTTGCCCAGAACGATTAAGGCAGAGGTCAAAAAGATGACACAGAAATTATGTTTAATTCCAGAAATCTTTTATTTGGGACTTGGACTTAGTTTTCAGAATTTTAAAAATAAAACCTAGGGGCTTCTCTGGCGGTTCAATGGTTAAGAATCTGCCTGCCAATGCAGGGGACACGGGTTCCATCCCTGCTCCTGGAGGATCCCACATGCCACGCAGCAACTAAGCCCATGCACCACAACTGTTGAGCCCACACGCCCTAGAGCCCATGTCCAGCAACAAAAGCCACTCAATGAGAAGTCTACACACCGCAGCTAGAGAGCAGCCCCCACTCACCACAACTAGAGAAAGACCACGTGCAGCAACGAAGCTCCAGCACAGCCAGAAAGTAAATTAAATGAATAACAATTTTAAATATTAAACTTAGATATTATCTACTGTTCCCTCAAGTAGGGGGTTGTGAATAAATGAGATGAAGCAAGAGTCAGAATACTCATACAGAATGTCAAAACCACTTTCTTCTCAGAGCATAAGCTCAGCTGTTCAACATCCACCCCGTAAACCCTCACTGAACACCCACTATGTGCTGACACAGTGTTTCCAGAATGGGAATACAATGCTTCCTGAAACACAGTCATTCCCTCACACGACTAAAAGAAAGTTTCATGGACTGGTTATGACTTGGCAAGGCAGAGATGAGGTAAGGCTTCAGGAACTGTTTTTATTGTGATGATTATTTTCTTCTTATTATAAATTATTAAGTCCCAAAAGTGGTGAAGAGAGTGGTGATGCTCTTGGATCCAACACTCCCTTTCCTCTGCCTTTCTAGGGAGGCAGGATCACAGCCTGCTTGGGAAAGCAGGAAGGGCAAGGCCACATTTTATAGACCAGGCTTGGTCCCAAATCACCAGCAATGATAAACTTTACAAGTCTTGAAGTTCAATGTCCATAATAGGAAAGAGCAAAGAATGGGTACTTGAATTCTGTCAGCAATATTCTCATTCAATAAATCTCTCAAACTCTAAAACCTTCATTTCCAAGATTTCAACATCGTGACTGACATTTATAGAGCAACTTCACATCACCAGCAGCATTCTCTCTTTACCTCAGGCATTCATCTGGAGTCAGGAGAGAGGGCTGTGTTTTTGAGAACTGAAGGAGATTAATTTATGTAAGCCTCCATCAGCTGTATAGCCAATTAAAATAAAAGGCATTGTGAATTCCTCATTCAATAATGGTGAAGTAGGTTTTATTGCTAACTCTTACACAGGAAAAAAACAAAAAACCTCTCGACAAAATATTTAAAAAGCTACTTGAAGGCACTAGAGAGCAATCAAGAACAGGCAGAAACTGGAGTGGCATTAATTCTTGAAAGAAGGAAATTGGTGAATTCTGCATTTATTTAACAGGGGAGACACTTTGAAGTTTGAGTCCGACCAAGTTAACTGCTTGCTAGGATAAGAATCAGATCTACACCCATCAAATGATAAGTGGATAAACAAACCGTGCAATATCCATACAATTCATCTCCTGACAGTAACTGACCATAAAACAAGTAGAGTTCTGGTATATGCTGCTGCTGCTGCTGCTGCTGCTGCTGCTAAGTCGATTCAGTCGTGTCTGACTCTGTGCGACCCCAGAGACGGCAGCCCACCAGGCTCCCCCGTCCCTGGGATTCTCCAGGCAAGAACACTAGAGTGGGTTGCTATTTCCTTCTCCAGTGCATGAAAGTGAAAAGTGAAAGTGAAGTCGTTCAGTCAAGTCTGACTCTTAGCGACCCCATGGACTGCAGCCTACCAGGCTCCTCCATCCATGGGATTTTCCAGGCAAGAGTACTGGAGTGGGGTGCCATTGCCTTCTCCCTCTGGTATATGCTACAACATACTAATAGACGGATCTTAAAAACATCATGTTAAATGAAAGATATCAGTCACAAAGAGGCTTCTTGGCAGAGGATGAGATGGTGGGATAGCATCACCAACTCAATGGACATGAATATGAGCAGACTCCCGGAGACAGTAAGGACAGGGGAGCCTGGCATGCTGCAGTTTATGGGCTCGCAAAGAGTCAGACACGACTTAGCAACTGAACAACAACAGAAACTGGTGGCTCAGTGGTAAAGGACCCGCCTGGCAACATAGGAGACTCGGGTTTGATCCGTGGGTCAGGACGATCCCCTGGAGAAGGCAATGGCACCCCACTCCAGTATTCTTGCCTGGGAAATCCCATGGACAGAGGAGCCTGGTGGGCTGCAGTTCATGGGGTTGCAAAAGAGTGGGACACAACTTAGCAACTAAACAACAATCAGCCAAAAAACATCTCATATTATATGACTCTATTTGTATGAAATGTGCAGAACAAGCAAATCTAGAGAGATAGAAAGTAGATTACTTTGGCCTGGGGCCTTATGGGCAGGGTGTATAGCTAAGAAGTACAAGGTTTATTTCTGAGGTGATGAAAATTTTCTTTAAGTTGACTGTGATAATAGTTGCACATTTCTGTGAATATACTAAAGAATATTGAATCATATATTTTAAATTGGTTAATGGTATAGAATGTGAATTACATCTCAATAAAGCTGTTATTTCTGAAAAAACAGATAAGAGAGGGACTTCCCTGGCAGTCCAGTGGTTAAGACTATGCATTTCCACTGCAGGCAGCACAGGTTTGATCCCTGACTGGGGAACTAGGATCCCACATGCCACATAGCATGATCAAAAATAATTTTTTTAAGTAGATATAAGAATACATCTGTGTTTTTTAAAATTAATTTTTATTGGAGTATAATTGCTTCACAATGTTGTGTTAGTTTCCACTGTACTGCAAAATGAATCAGCCATACCTGAACTAGTTGTTTCCTATTGGGATAAACATTAAAGAGATTTGCAAAAATGTAAAACTGTGCCACTCTTCCTACTAGCATTTTTATTTTAAAAAATTTACTTATTTTTCTTAAAAGTGTTATGCTAACATATAACAGGTTTGTGACTTTTAAATGAACAAATATTTTTAAAGGTTTTAGTTTTAACTTCCAATACAACAAATGTCAATGGATATAAAATGCATATATTCTAAGTATAAGAGATTAAATGAGTACATGATATGAACATGTATAGAGGAAATGTAATGAATAAAGAAGCATCAGGGTAAAAACATTTTCATTCCCTGGTGGTTCGGTGGCAAAGAATCCTCCTGCCAATGCAGAAGACATGGGTTCAATCCCTGGGTCAGGAGATCCCCTGGAGAAAAGAAATGGCAATCCCCTCTAGTATTCTTGCCTAGAAAATCTCGATCCATGGGATGGCAAAAGACAGACATGACTGGGTGACATTCTAACGACAAAACAAAATAACAACAACTCTAATGACAGTGGTTTTCTCATCAGAAATCACGGAGGGGGCTTCCCTGGTGGCTCAGTGATAAAGAATCCACCTGCCAACACAGGAGGCCTGGGTTTGATCCTTAATCCGCGAAGATTCCACATACCTTGGAGGAACTAAGCCTATGGGTCACAACTACTGAGCCTGCACTCTAGAGCCTGGGGGCTGCAACCACTGAAGACGGCACGCCCTAAGCCAAAGCAACGAGAAGCCTGTACATCACGACTAGAGTGGCCCCCTGCTCTCCACAACTAGATAAAAGCCTGGGCAATGACAAAGACCCAGCACAGCCAAAGAAATCATGGAGGCCAAAAGGAAGCAGCTTCTTTGTTTCTTTGTTTTGGCTGTGCCTCTCAGTCCGTGGGATCTTAGTTCCCCAACCAGAGATCGAACCTGTGCCCGCTGCGGTGGAAGCGCAGAGTCTTAACCACTGGACTGCCAGGGAAGTACCCATACAGTCTCTCTTAAGTGCTAAAAGAAAAGAACTGTCAACACCAAATCTTATATCTGGTGAAATTACTCTTCAAGAATGAAGGAGAAATAAACATACTGTCAGACGAAGAAACTAAAAAAAATAAAAGTTCCCAGCAGAACTATTCTTATAGAATAAATAAAGTTCTACAAACAGGAAGGAGATGATAAAAGAAAGAACTCTGAAACATCAGGAAGGAAGAACACAGTAAGTATTGACACATATAAATATGCGTAAATAAGCAGACTCTTCTTGAATTTTCTAAATTGCTTGACAGTTGAATAAAAAACTAAAGTACAGCCTAATGTGATTCTCAATGTATGAAAAAATAAAGCATATTAAAAATGAGGAGATTAAAGGGACATAAAGGGAAATAGTGTCCATTCTTTATCCAAACTGGTAAAATGCTGATAACAGGAGACTTTGATATGTTACATATTTATAATGTAATACCTAGCACAACCACTAAAAGAGCTGCACGAAGAGATACACTCAAAAATATTACAGATAATTTTTTTTAAATTCTGAACAGTGTTTAAGAAACCCAGAGCTAGGCAAGAAAAATAAACAAATGGAAAACAGATAAAAAAAGAAAACAAAACAAAACAAAAAACAAAATAGCAAACTCTAACATACAAATAATTATACTAAATACAAATGGTATAGAGAAACAGTTAAAAGAGATTAGCAAAGAGGATTTAAAAACTGATTATATAATGTGTCTAAGAAATTTGCTTCAAATATACTGATATATAAGTTAAAGTAAAAGGACAAAAAAGATGTCATGTAAATATTAATAAAAACAGCAGGGTTGATTGTATTAACGTAAAAAAAGTAAACTACAGAGCAAAGAACATGACTAAGGGTAGAGAGGACATTATGTAATTATAAAAGTGGCAATTCTCCAGGAAGACTTTGAAATCCTAAGTGACATGATGAAACAAAATTTGAATAGTTTTATGTCTATTACAGAAATTGAATTTCTTATCAAACTTTTCTTACAAACTCCAGCCTCAGATAAATTTTACCAGTGAGTTCTATCAAACATTTGAAGATGAACTAGTACCAATCATATACAAACACCATCAGAACACAGAGGAGAGGGCAACACTTCCAAATCATTTTATGAGGCCAACATAATCCTGATACCAAAACCTAATAAGGACATTAAAAGAGAATTACAGAGTAACACCCCTCATGATCTTAAATGGAAAAATCCTTGACAAAATATGAAGAATTGTTATTTTGCTAATGTTAATGACTGAATTATAATTATTACCCTAATCCATAGCCTCCAAAAGGGGTTTGCACATGCCAGGGTGGGAGCAAGACATCTGCAGGGTGTGAGGGGTATAACTTATATTTAGGTTTTATTTCATCTTTAAAGAAGAAAGAATGAAATTAAGTATTACTAATATTTAATAGGTGGATTGAAGATTGTACATCTACATAATATACATATATTGGGGGTCCATGTGCAAACCTTTTTTACCCATAAGGATGTGAGATCAAAACAAACTCAGAGGAACATCCCTGGTGGTCCAGGGGCTAAAACTCTGTGATCCCAATGCAGGGGGCCCAGGTTCGATCCCTGGTCAGGGAGTTAGATCCTGCATGCTGCAACTCAAAGATCCTGCATGCTGTGACTATTAATAAGGCCTGGCACAGTCAAATAAAAAAATAAACCAACTCAGAGACCTGTGTTTTGAGGGGACTTCAGAACTGATGCCGCCTCCTCAAAGGCTAAAGGGCAGCATGCTGTTTGGGCTTTCCAGTCAGTGCTGCTTTGTATTAATACCTTCACAATGTGGGAATCCAATCTGCGATAAAATCTGTTTCAAGGTCAATTTGTTGCTCTTAAGCCCATGCAGTTGAAGCCATTCCTCAGATGAGATGAGACTCTGCTTGACTGAGTCTGTTCTAGTGTCGCTTAGTCCCTCTTGCTTCCGAGGCTGCTCCTCAGAGATGGTGGAAGATGAGCCTGGTACTTCCATCTCTGAATTAGGATCTAAGTCACAGGAACCTCCTGTAAGGGCAATTGTCAAAATCAGACTTCCTGAAAACTTAGAAACAAGCTAATATCAACTGAGAACTGGTTTAATATAAATGAGAGTACAATTACACTGAATGCTATTTAGCACAGGTAAAAATAATACAAATTGTATATTTGTTGGCAAAGAAGATACCTAAATATACGACTAAAAGGTATTCATAAAATTCAGTATCTATATTTGCATACCCCCACTCAGAAAAACATCGAGAAAGATATATGCCAATTTTACAGTAGTTTCCTCTGTGTGGTGAATACAAGGATTCACCATCCCATGTTTCATTCTCTGGGACTTTACTAGAAAGTTGTGGCTTTCTGGCTCAAGTAGCCAGAAAGTTTAAGAGATCAGCCCAACTTAAAGCAATATACAACACACTGAACTGATCCAGACCTGCCTAAACAAAGCTGGTGTACACATGGAGTGGGGAGACTGTAATGTGATCTTAGCTCACTCACCACTACTTCAGGCAGGGCCTGAAAATCTAAGGAAAGAGTAGAAAGCTCTGCTTCCCTTTGTATCTAGGAATGTGCAGTGCATGTAAATGGGTTCCCTGGAATGCAACATTTTCCAACAATGGAAAAACTCCCTTCTCCCATTTCTAAAATTCTCATCCTATTTCCAGAAAGTATCCCTGTTATGACAAGCAAGTTTAGTCAAACAGAAATCAATTGGACCCAAGCTAGGGAGGTTTTGTGAAAAGACGTTAGACATACTATTAGCAAACGTTTATTTAACTTTGTATATTTTCTCTGTAGTATACATTTTCCCTTACAGTAACCTAATGAGGTAGGTGGTACTACTATTCCCATCTTACAGATGAGGAAACCAACACAGAGGCGGTCTAACTAACTTGGCCAGTTCTCACAGCTGGTGGGGGTGGGGTGGGGGGAGGTATGTGGCTTAGATTCTAACCCGGGCCTTCCATTCCAGGGTCTATGTTCTGCGGACTTTACAATAAAAAATCCAACTGCATGCAGCAACTTTCATTTGTTGGCCAGGAACTGGGCTGAGCCTTTCAAAGACTATCTCACAAATTCTTCATAACGGTATCAGTTACCCACTGCTATCACCCTACTTACATTTGAGGAATTGGAACATGTTCAGGAGACACAGTCAGTAAAGCAGAAGCAGAAATCAAAGCCATTTCTTTACCACTCTGCCATGGTGATAAGTGACCTCTTCCCACCTGGTCCTATGCTACAAGGCTATAGACTCCATACAACAGGACTGCTGTCCAGGAGGGCTCCTGGGTCCTCACTGAAGACCGAGCACTGACCTTTATTCTCAGACCTCAGGCTCAGTAAGGGTTTTCCAGGTGGCACTAGTGTTAAAGAATCAGAGACACAGCTTCGATTCCTGGGTCAGGAAGACCCCCTGGATGAGGGCATGGCAACCCACTCCAGTATTCTTAGTTGGAGAATCCCCATGGACAGAGAAGCCTGGCAGGCTACAGTCCATGGGGTCACAAAGAGTTGGAAGTGATTAAGCACACATGCACAGGCTCAATAAGCTTTTTGACTTATTTTCAAATTTTCAAAGATGATGGTTTCTGGACTTCCCTGGTTGTCCAGTGGTTAAGAATTCGCCTGCCTATGCAGGGGTCATGGGTTCCATCCCTGGTCGAGGAAGATTCCACATGCTGCAGGGCAACTAAGCCCGTGCGCTGTAACTGAGCCTGAGCTCTGGAGCTGGTGCTCTGCAACAAGAGAAGTCATTGCAATTAGAAACCCACACTGCAATTAGAGAGTAGCCCCCACTTGTTACAACTCGAGAAAGCCTGCGAGCAGCAATGAAGACCCAGCACAGCTGAAAACTAACTAACTAAATAATAAAGATAATGATTTTCATTTTAAGGTTTATGTGAATTTGTACTGTCCCTATATGTTGAATTCCAAATTTCAAACAAATTCATATTTTTGGTGAAGATCTTCTTTCTACAAAGGCTCAATTTGATGAGAACGTTACAATAGTATTTGGAGAGCATCATGTAGGAGTTGGAAGATCATGGATGAAAACTCCTTATAGGTCCATTCTGCCATTTTAAGCAAGTGATTCCTCCTCTCTGCACTGTTTATACATCCTAACTCCCAGGGCCACCGCAAGGAACAAATGTGCCAATGCGTGGATGAGCACTTGATACATCAGAAAGAACTATGCACAAATAAATTCCTTAAAAGTCATTACTCTTCATACTATTTGTAACCTAATAAATGGACTTTTTAAGCTTTAAAAAAAGTTATTACCCTTTAGTAATTGTGCCTTGTTTCATACATCCACTTTTATCCAAACCTCCTTTTGGAAGTCCCAAAGTTCCCAGAGCTATGAAGTTTGGAATCCTCCTCCTCCTTTAGAATCACAGAATATGAAGACAGCAAGATGGGCAGGCTAATATGCTTCTGCTTTCTTTTTGAGATCTGTCCAACAAAGACTGCCAGCTGAAGGACTTTTAAATTTGGTCAATGGTTCCTATAGAAACTAGAAAAAGGAAGCTCAGAATATTTTTCACTATTTCATCATTTCCAGTTACTCTCTTTCCTGAACACACTCATCTACCTCCTGTAATCTTCTTCCTAAAGGGAGCTACATGCCTGAGGTTAAAAAAGGAGCACAGCTACACAAACTGCTCACTAAGGCTACTAAACTGGATTTTGGAAGCTTAAAGAAGATTTTAGAAGAGCCATAGCTTTTGCTTTTAAGCCAAATGGACATATTCTCAATTCCAAACAAAAGGCAACTGAATCCTTCAGCTAAGGTGTATGGCCCAGTCCCTTCTGCATTTGAAAGATTTTTATTTATCTTAAAAATATTAATTATTTATTTATTTGACTGCACTGGGTCTTAGTTGCCACCCGCCTAGTTGCAGCATATGGGATCTAGCTCCCTGACCAAGGATAGAATCCAGGCCCCTGCAATGGGAGCACAGAGTCCCAGCCACTGGACTACCAGGGAAGTCCCTCAAATGATCTTTTTAAATAATTTTTTTAAGTCTAGTAGGCTCTGTCAGATCAGAAAACCTATAGGAGTCCTCCTAATTCACATCTTGACTTTTCTGGCTTTTTAGCATGAGAATACCTGTATTGAGCTGAACCTATCCAGAGACAACAAGGAAGGAAGGAGAGAAAGGGCACCTCCAACAGAAGAGATCATTCTTCTCAAATGGGGTAAGAGGTACCCTGGAGAAGCCAGAAAGTTTCCAGAGCAAAGTTGCCAAGTGAACTGACAAAGCAATCCTTCCACACAGCCCACCTGTATTCCTACCTCTAAGCCGGTCTCAGGTCATTCTCCTGCGTGGAATCTCAGCCTTGAAGGCCCATTTCCAATCCCATCTCCTCCATTAAGCCTCTCCAGAGGCCTCATCAAACTCCTGCACCCTCCCCCTGTGAAAGCCCCAGTTTTTGCTTGGCTATTCCACCCATGTGGCCTTAGCCACTTCAAGTCTGTCCTCCCTAGATTGAAAATACATTCGATTACTACAGGGATAAACCACATGAATGTCCTCAGCACAGTGCCTTATATACAGCAGGTACTTTGTACAAGTATTGAGTTGAATTAAATTGATCACTCAGAATTACTGAGAATCCTGATTGTTCCAAAAAAGGCAAAGATTCGCAGTGCGGGAAATAGCTGTCTCTTTAAATAGACATTTTCCAGCTCTGACTATGTTATTATGATTAGTATTATAACTGAGTTTCTTTATCTGAGGTTATTACAATATACAGGAATCCAGAAGTTAGAAATAACAAATTGCAGTTGAGCACTTCCCTAAGTTTTAAAAGCTATCCAAGAGCCAAAGTTTTGGGAAATAGAAAAAGGTTTTCCTACATAGAAAGAGGAAGTATAAATGGAAAAAAGAAAAAAAAAAAAAGAAGAAGAAGAAGTGAAAGTGTGAGCTGAAGGCAGCTGCAGGCAGGCAGAAGTTTGGGGAAAATATAGAAAGTTGTCTAAACTGGCACAATCCAAAGTCCCCAAGCAAGGTAACTAGGGGCTCCAGGTACGGCCACCCTGGAGCTGCTGGGTCTTTGGGTACCAGGCAGCAAGAGATGTCCCTTGGCCGCCCTGAGCTGAGTCCTACAGAAGGCCTCGTGCCTTAAGACAGCAGTCCTGTATGGTTAGAGGTTGAGTGGCAATGTTATTCCATTGTGTCTGACTGTGCAACCCCATGGACAGTGTAGCTTGCCAGGCTCCTTTGTCCATGGGATTCTCCAGGCAAGAATACTGGAGTGGGTAGCCATTTCCTTCTCCAGGGGATCTTCCCGACCCAGGTATGGAACCTAGATCTCCTACTTTGGCAGGCAGATTCTTTACTAGCTGAGTCACCTGGGAAGCCCTGGTCCCACCGTGGCGCCCACCAGTGGCTGAGCTGGTGGTATCGTGGGTGCCTGCCTCGCTTCCACTGCTCTTCTAGCAGAAAGGTGCACTCCAGAAAGCAGCCGGTCCAAACCAATATCAGGCCGCTCCTGCACTTTCGCCCTCCAGCCCTTGGCTGAGGGAGGTTTGCAGGCGGCAGAGACCACGGTGGCCACGTGGACACGGTGGACGTGCCCCATCAACCGGGATCACAGTCTAAGTTGGCCAGCGCCATGGGCCCAGCCGGCCGCCGACCCCACTAGCCAGCCCATGACTAACGAAGTGGCCCTGGAGCTACCCACTGCACCAAAACGGGGCTCCCTGTCCGCTTGTGCAGTGCGGGCGGCGGGAATAGGCCGGTCCGGTGGGATATGCGGGGCTGAGCCCAGAGAGCTGTCGGAGAGCCGGGCCTGCCTCAACGGAGCGCTCGGGCCCGCGCCAGGGAGGGAAGGGCCCTTCACATCTCGGGCTGGGGCTGAGGGGGCCACCACCACCACAGTGCATGACTTAATTATAATTTAATTCAGTCTAAATATCTGGCACGCTTCTACCTGCTTCACCTTATCAGTGTCGGCCTAGAGTACAGACAAAATTTTTCTAAGCTGGGTCTCCACCACAGAGGCGAGCTTTCCCCCCGGAATGAGGGGAGGTGCAAAGCGCTCTAAGGTAGGAGGGGTCGGGACGCGTTTCTGGCTGACCCTGGTATGAATTAGTTAAGTGACTCAGGGTAAGTTGCCGAGCTTTCCCCTAAGCGGGGGCCAGTCCAGCTCGTAAACTGTGGGATTCCAAGGCTTCCATCAGCAGCCTGCTGGGAACCTGGGCGCCTCAGGGGTTCTGACGTGAGGGGACAGCAGTCCGCACTTACGAGGCAACCTGTCAGGTGAAAGACCAGGCGGTTCCTGTCAGCAGCCACCTTCCCCTGCTTGGGGGGCCTTTCGGCCCGTGAGGACAGGCGAGGTATGCATCTCGATTGATAAAGAGCGACTCCAGCGGACGAAGTGTCCGAGCTTGGTGCGAAAGGATTCCAGCCGTTCTGTTTCTCTGTGACCCGAGGGCGACCTGTGGGGCACAGCGTCGCGGCGGTCGCTCGGACACCTCCAATCACGGCGCGGCTCCCCGGTCCGGCCCCGCCTACGGAGCACGTGCCCCCGCGGAGGCGGAGCCAGGGGCGGAGGGGCGGGGCTCCGAGGAGGCGCTGGGACTCGGTGCTTGGGCGCGGCTGGGTGTGCGGGCCCAGCTGAGACAGATGACCGGAAGAACTGTGAACTGTAGTCTTGCAAGTTTGTAATTTTGGAGAGGGGCGGGGGTGGGGCTGCAGTTACCAAAATTCCTCCTTTCTATTGGATGTGAGTATTCCTATAGGTATTACTTTGTCCATTTGGCTTTATTTTTAACCCTTATTTTCATTTGTAACAATGAGTAAGCAAAGAGCGCAAGACGTGATTTTTTTTTCAGTCACTCGGAAATAAAATTGTTTATGAAAAGCATCTTTAAATCCTTAATAAGATCCCACAGGCAAGTATTGTTTTACTGTGTTGAGATATTAAAATGTGTCTTAGATTTTAAAATTCAAGAAGTGACCAGATTATTTTTGGCTGTTTTTTTTTGTTGTTGTTGTTAAGTTTTTGGCTCAGAGATATAATAAAACATAGTTAATATTAGAACTGAATATTTCTGTCCCCAACAGAAAAGTCTACCTCATCTACAGGGGTTTATTTTTCCTATATTCTTTGAATGCCTTTATAACTATAAAAGTACTGAAAGGTTTGCTCTCATCATAAATCATTACACAAAATTATTAGATTGTATACTACTGTCCCAAATGACACCTGCCATTTGCACCCCCAAAAAACAAACAAAAACTCAGCAGTACTGAAGATTCTGTTCAGAAGGCAAGTAGCACAGTGGCCATGCCCATGTTTGCCTATGCCACATTAAACCCTGCTGCCCACACCCTGCCAGGCTTGTATTCCTAGGTCACTGTGGGTGAGACAGAGAGTACAGCATCCACTCTACCAAACCCACTGCCTCATGCTGTCACACCGGGCACCCCACCTTCATCCCATGTCCTCTCCCTTCCCTGTGACACTCGCCTCTTAACATGCAAGTCACTGCAGGTGACTCTATGCTCTGTCAATTATGTGTATATGCCTGTAAGCATACATTCTGAGGAAACATTAATTATTAATTATTTAAAGTGTAGACAGAAAAGTGAGCAGAACTTGAAATCATTTTGAAATACTGCATTGCTGATAGGGACTTCAGTTCAGCCAGCTTTACGGGAATTCAACTTATTTTTGGTTGCTGAGTGGTGTGGAGTAAGAATATCTTTCGCAGAACTTCTCTGGTGCTCCGGAGAAGTTATTTGACCTTTGTACTATTTACTTTTCAAGTTGAATGGTTTTTCTTTTCTCTTAAACAAGCCTATCACTGGCACTACTAGGCTTAAGACTCTGCGCTTCCGATGGAGGGGGCACAGGTTCCATCCCTCAGGAAACTAGATCCCACGTATCAAAACTAAAGATCCTGCATGCCTCAACTAAGACCTGGTGCAGCCAAATAAATATTAAAACAAAACAAAACCTTTAGCACAGTTGCAATATGCCATTGGACTGAACCTTTACACTTTTGTTTTGAATTTTATACATATTTTGTATCTTACCTTCAACCTTAGTAATTGACATCTATCATTTCACTCCCATCCTTAAAGTAATATCTGTGTGTGTGTCTGTGTGTGCGTGTGTCTGTGTGTTCAGTTGTGTCCAATTCTTTGGAGTTCATGGGTTGTAGCTTGTGAAATTTCCAGGTGAAAATACAGGAGTGTGTTGCCATTTTCTACTCCAAGGAATCTTCGCCACCCAGCGATATAACCCTCCTCTTTTACATCTAATGCGTTGGCAGGCGGATTCTTTACCACTGCGCCATCTGGGAAGTAAAGTTTAACCTGAGTTTACCATTCAGGAACCATATACTTTCAACCTCTTTGCCCACAACTCAAACTCTCCAGCAGAGAGACAAATGTGGTTCCTGCCTCTGACCACAGATGCCTCTACTCCAACACCCGCTTTACCTGAATTACCACCACTTGGGGGCCACAGCCCCCAGAACCAACAGGGCCAGCTTAAGCCCCTATCTCTACTCGGCCCTCAGGACACTCCAGCCCCAATCATTTCTTTCCACCTGTCCAGATTTAGAGCACCAGTTGTCAGTACCACACTTGGCACCATGTCCAAGTGTGACAACCCTTTACGTTGTTATTTGACCTTTGTACTGTTTATTTTTCAAGTTGAATGTTTTTTCTTTTTTCTTAAACAAGACTATCACTGGCACTACTGGTCTTATGATCATGATTAGAATCTTGGTAGGTGAGGGGCAGGGAGGGTGATAAATGAAACAAGAGGAAGAAAAGCAATTTTCCTGAGCCCACCACAAAACCTGGAACCAGAGAAAAAGTAAAATGTTAATCCAAGGGAATTGTATATATACGTGAGGATGAGTCAGAGAGAATGATCACAGAAGCACTCCTGAAGAGGAAGGAGGCAATGGGGAGTGAAGCAACTGCATCAGGCAGCAGTTGCTCTTAAACCTTGGATGGTGCTGTTGGTCTAGGGAGTTTGGCTGCCATGGGCTGCTTGAGACATCAGGGCAGGCAAAGTCCAAAGAGACATTTGTACATAGCGTGATATTCTTCAGTTCACTGTTCTTTGTGTGGGGAGTGAATGCAGGTTTGCAGCCCTCAGTCTAACATCTTTCATGAGGAACAGAGATTTTAAGCATAACTGTCAAAGCCCTTTGACAATTGCTAGGCTGAGAGCCAAAGAATTGATGCTTTTGAACTGTGGTGTTGGAGAAGACTCTTCAGAGTCCCTGAGACTGCAAGGAGATCAAACCAGTCAGTCCTAAAGGAAATCAACCCTGAATATTCATTGGAAGGACTGATGCTGAAGCTGAAGCTCCAATACTTCGGCCACCTGATATGAAGCACCAACTCATTGGAGAAGACCCTGATGCTGGGAAATATCAAAGGTGGGAGGAGAAGGGGACGACAGAGGATGAGATGGTTGGATGGCATCACTGACTCAGTGGACATGAGTCTGAGCAAACTCTGGGAGATAGTGTAGAACAGGGAAGCCTGGCGTACTGGAGTCCATGGGGTCACAAAAAGTCAGACACAACTTAGCAACTGAACAACAATGTTCAGTGTTAATCAACATTTAAAAATAATAGCTAGAATTTCTTGAAATCCAAGCAATGCTCTAAGCACTATTAATATGTCACTTCATTCAGTACTTACAAAGGCTCCAGGAGGAAGATACCATGATTATCCCCATTTGACAGACAAGTAAACTGAGACATAAGCCCAAGCAGCTTCTCCAAATTCCTCAGCAAGTAAATAGTGGCCCAAGAATTTGAACCCAGGCAATCTGCTTCAACGCCCCACCCTCTTAATTATGTGGTGTGAGGATCAGTTATTGGCTTTAGTTTTCTCCATAAGAAATGTTCTTTCGTCTTGGTTGTACAGTGTTCATTTAGAACTGGATATTAGTGCCACAGTGAAAACCTCACTGGACTTGAATGGGCTTTTAACAGAACACATTTCAGTTTTAAATGGAATGAAACACATCCATTTTCTAATCACCCCTCCTTCCCACACTTCCTATTAATCAACCCCTTTGCAATGCAGTGTTGCTTTTCAATAAACTAGATGCCTTTAAGTCTACAGTCATATCCCAATTGCTGAATTAAGACTTAGATAAATATTTTATCTAAACAAGAAGTCCCAAACACCTGAACATTTTAAATCACTCTTCAAAATAGATACTTATACCAAAAACTGGCAAAACCAACACTCCTGGAATGAGACTTTGATCATATGCAAAAATCTTCAGGAATGGGTCTGAATATTGCCTTGGCTGGGACATGCTCTTCTCGTGGTTCCTAAGGATCAGAGTAGACACAGTGAACAATGGCAACAGGAAATAAGACATTTCCTCATTTAAGGGAGTGGCTTAGTAGTAAAGAATCTGCCTGCCAAGCAGGGGAGGTGGGTTTGATCCTTGGGTCAGGAAGATGCTCTGGAGAAGGAAATGGCAACCTACTCCAGTATTCTTGCCCGGGAAATCCCACAAACAGAGGAACCTGGCAGGCTACAGTCCATGGGGTTACAAAAGAGCTGGACACGATTTAGCAACTAAACACTGCATGAACCCAAGGCAGGGTGAACTACAGGGCACAGGACTCGGGCACAGGTCTAGGGTCTCTCCTTCAAAGCTCAGGTCTCTCCTCCAGATCCTTGCCAAGCCTGGAGGGGCAAACGTGTGACACTGCTAATGTGGGAGGAAGAGAGAAGAGTGTTTGCCCACCAGAAGATGTAAGTTCTGGTTTGGCTGCCCTCTTGTCCCTTTTGTGAAACAGCTAAGTGCCAGAGGGAGAAACACACCTGATGGACATAAACTTAGCCCCATCAGCATCCTGAAGTCTGATCCGATTAGGCCAGTACTCACACTTCCCGAGGAGTGAAGGGAAGAGACGAAAGAGAGGAAGAGGATAACATTAGGCCACTTGGAGCATTCTCACTGATGAATCTAATTGTAAAATTCCCAGGTAAAATAGCAGCAAATGAATTTAATAGAATATTTTTAAATCATTTTTTAATTGTAAACATATATACCTTTCTACCTAGCCATTCCACTTTTTGATGTCCTTGAGAATATATAAAAGTGTTTTTATCATAGCAAAATAATAGAAATCTAAGTGTCCATGAGTGAAGGAGTAGTAGAAATTATGATGGGCTTCCCAGGTGATGCTAGTGGTAAAGAACCTGTCTGCCAATGCAGAAGATGCAGGAGACACAGATTCGACCCCTGGGTTGGGACGATCCCCTGAGCAGGAAATGGCAACCCACTTCAGTATTCTTCCCTGGAGAATTCCATGGAGAGAGGAGCCTGGCAGGCTATAGTCCATGGGGTTGCAAAGAATTAGACACGATTGAAGCGACTTAGCACGTACACTCACTCCAGTACTCTTGCCTGGAAAATCCCATGGACGAAGGAGCCTGGTAGGCTGCAGTCCATGGGGTCGCAAAGAGTCAGACAAGACTCAGCGACTTCACTTTCACTTTTCACTTTCATGCGTTGGAGAAGGAAATGGCAACCCACTCCAGTGTTCTTGCCTGGAGAATCCCAGGGACGGGGGAGCCTGGTGGGCTGCCGTCTCTGGGGTCGCACAGAGTCGGACACGACTGAAGCGACTTAGCAGCAGCAGCAGCAGCACGCACACAATGCAGAAATTATGGTATATCCTCATGGTAATATGATAGCATTACAAAGTTTATTTGTAATAATGCAGAACAATTTCCAAGGTATGTTACTGATTTATCTTTTAAACAAGTTGCAAAACAAATGCAAACATTTTATGTACATGCACACACACAATTATACTGATGTAGTCGTGTTTGCATCCACTCACAGCCCACTGGCCAGAGCAAGTCACATGGCCCCACCTCATCGGTAGGAGATGAGGAACTATGGGGACCTCAGGCTAACCAGTGGGCAGTAGGAATTTCTCTCTGCCATATAAACCAAGGCTTGGGCTTTTGGAGAATAAAGAGTTGCAGGCTGTGGTTTGGGCTTCCCAAGTGGTGCTAGTGGTAAACAACCCACCTACCAATGCAAGTACAAAAAGGAAGTTTTGAAGGTACAGGAATCAGAGGTAATGGGTCAAGGGGCCCAGGCACTGATTAAACACACCCACTAGCCGTGTGACCTTAGTCAGGTTAATTATACTCTTTGATCATTTTTCTCAGGGGTCATAAAACATTCATGCCTTCATACCCCCTGGAATGTTTTAATGTGCAAATGTGAAAGAAAACAAACTACCCTTCTCAAATACCATACATCAAATAACATTGTGTATCTGAACTTGAATTCCTAGGGCAGGAGTCAGATGAACATGTGTGCGCGTGAATGGGCCTTTAATGGCAGCTCATTCAAGAGAACTCATTCAAGAAACTCATTTCAAGAAAGGGAGTTTCACAGGGAGGAGAAGGAGGCAGGAGCCTTCTTTCTGGGCCCAGACCAATGAGTGTGGCTGCAGAGGAGGAGAGAGAAAACTGTGAATAATGCATAAGCTTGTATTCGATACAGAGAGCCCTGAATGACTGACCCAGAGCGCAAAGCACGGGGAAATACACATGGAAGGAAATTAGCACCTGGAGGAAAGGGGATGAAGAGAGGTGATAAAGAAATTCGGGGAACTCTCCTGGTGCTCCAGTGGTTAAGACTCAAAGCTCCCAAAGCAAGGGGTCCAGGTTCAATCCCTGGTCAAGGAACTAGATCCCATATGCCACAGCCAAAGATCCTACATGCCACAATGAAGATGGAAAATCCCAAGTCCCGCAACCAAGAACTGCCATAGCCAAGTAAATAAATATTTAAATAAGAAAGAAATTTGGGGAAGGGTCTGGTCAGTCTGGGTTTCCTGTGGGTGTCTGTCAAGCTGATCCAACATAGACACAGAAGGATCCTGGCTTTGAACCAGAGGATGGAATGCAAATAGACTAAAGGAAGCCCCCAGCCTGACAAATAGGGTGAAGATAGCCAAATGGATGAATGCCGGCAGTGGGGGCCCAATGGAGCCAACTCTGCAGGGGCTGCACCGGACACCAGACTCCCCGAGAAGCTCAGAATCCCTCTCACTGTGGCCAGGTCTCCCTTGGATGTAGCCAAGATGTTGGTTCAGTGGGCAAAAGGGGAAGCGAGCAGCCATGCTTGAGGCCCATTCGTTGAAGAAATCTGGGATTCTCCAGGCAAGAATACTGGAGTGGGTTGGCACGCTCTCCTCCAGCGGATCTTCCCAACCCGGGGGTCTAACTCATGTCTGTTATATCTACCTGCATTGGCAGGCAGGTTCTTTACCACTAGCACCACCTGGGAAGCTTTGAACTCTTAAATCAACAGAAATTATGAGAGGCCGGTAGTCAGACAAGGCTCTCTTGGGACTCGTGCAACAGGAAGGAGAGAAAACAAATAACATGTGTCCTTACTAGCTCCTCCAGGGGTGGGGTGGGGGGGTAGTGAGCTGGCTCCTTAAATGCTCTGAGCGTGGAAGGGTGGGAGCGAATCTGTGGATCCTACTGGAGGGGTGGCTTATGTGGTCTGTGCGCCCCCTTGGTGGTTCTGTGTGCAGGGATCCTGGGCAGGGGGATTCTGCTTTTGCTCCCAGCTCCTCAGAAGCTGCAGTTAGTTTGTTGACTTTTTGTATCTTGTACATAATTTGCACCAACTGCTCATGCCTGCAGTTGTTTTAAGTCCCTTATAGTTTGAATCTACTGCTGGAAGAGATATTTGTCCAGGTGCAAGCACTGCAGCAAAGGGTTCCAGGTCCCAGCCCATCTCAAAAAAAAAGTTCTAATTTCTGTGAAATTTTGGATGAATGCTTTGGAAGTCCTAGATAAAGGTGAGTCACTAAATAACATTGCTATGGAATTAGAAATGGGTTAAACCCACCCTGGGGGCACATAACGAGGGGAAGGGACAACAGTTATGCAAATCTAGAAGTATTCAGCTTGTTGATCTTTAAGCTCTATTTCCACATTACAGAGAGTGAAACTAAATTGTTGTTGTCCGTGACATTTTATGAGTGTGATTTTTGAAAAAAATAAAAAGGAGAGAAGCAGCTCTCAGCAGTGGAGAAATAGTCAAAGGAAATAGCCTTGACCTAAAAGAAGATAAAATCATGACTCTCATTCAGGTATAAAAATGAATGCATATTAAGATTATATTAATGCGTCAAAGGGAAGAACCAGGCAGATTAGTGCTTCATAGTAAAGTTTTTAAAAATTATATGGAGTAATTTTGAATTGACTATGTAAATAGACACAGACTGGCGTTTCCACAGGGAACAGGAAGCTGACTTTACCAAATAGAACAGAATTTGCATGTCTGTCAGTTACACTACCTATCTGATCATTTTCCATTGAGGTACAAAATTTTTTTTCTACAACACTATACCAAAAGATTGATGTTCTATCTTTACATGAGCCAAATTAAAAATGAGGTATCTCAGGGGACTTCCCCAATGCAGGCAGCATGGGTTTGATCCCTGGTCGGAGAACTAAGATGCCACATGCTGCACAATTCGGCCAAACAAACAAATGAGGTACCTAAGATTTGTGTATCATTGTTTTATAGTTCCAAGATTTTTCAGTGAACTGGTTAATAATTAGCCCCAATCTCTTGAAAAGGAGAGTCTCAGGTATAGTAGATTTTCTTTCACTAGATGAAAGGACTTAAAGAAAAGCTTCAATATTTCCTAGTTTAAAAAAATGCAGAAATTATCTTTTCCAAATGTTGCAACCTAACAAATGAACTTTATAGTAAGCACTGGGAGAAACTGGGTGAAAGGTACTAAGGACTCCTCTGTACTTTTTTGGAACTTTCTGTGAATCTATAATTATTTCCCCCCAAAAAAGTTAAAAAGCAAAAGACCATTCAAGTACGGGCTTCCCAGGTGGCTCAATAGTAAAGAATCTGACTGCCAGTGCAGGAGATGCAAGAGACGCTTGTTCTATCCTTGGGTTGAGGAAATCCCCTGGAGTAGGAAATGGCAACCCACTCCAGTACTCTTGCCTGGAGAATTCCATGGACAGAGGAGCCTAGCGGGCTACAGTCCATGGGGTTGCAAATAGTTGAACGTGATTGAGCAACTCAGTGTGCACACACACACAGACACGTTCAAGTACAGCACCAAAAAAGACCCCTCTCCCCCAAAGATTGCAGCTTCTCTTTCTGGTAGAATGATGGAAAACTCTTTTGGCCACAGAGAGCAAGGAACAAGGGCGGCCTGCTCTGTGTATTCAAGATGAGGAATTACGTGAACCGCATTTCTCTGCCCAAAGAACGCTTGGTTATTACAAAGTCAAAGAAGCCTGAGCAGGGTGAAGTGTGGAGAACTTAAACCTGGCAGTAGCAGATCTTATTAGGAGACAGGATTCATTCATTTTCTTAGGTTTAAGGACTTCTGGTTCTTACGCTGTCAGATGTCAAAAAGAATAGTGAGAACAGCACCAATGTCAATGTCAATTTCCTGGCTTTGATACAGTTATGCAAGATATCCACACTGGAAGGCAAGGGAAAGGCTACAGGGAATTCTCAGCACTACTTTTACAACTTCCTGTGAGTCTATATAATTATTTAAAAAGAAAAGTTAAAGAATGGTGGCATATATTTCAAAATTGATGGAGCTGACTGTATGAACTTGCACTGACAGAGGCAGGACTGTAATTTCCCTGTTGTGTGGGATCTATTGTAAGTCAGATCACATTTGGGGTAACCATGCGCCAAGTTCAGGTTAGAAGTGTCATTCTGGTATTCCTAGAGCTTTCTCTATCAGTATCTTAAGGTTCATCATTAAAAAGTTAAGAAGTGGAGATATTTTTTTTTAATATCTTCAGAGAAAGACAGACCGAAGAAAGAACTTCCTTCTGCTCAGAATGGTCAAACATCTAGTTGCTAGAGAAGAAGAAGAAAAAAAGGCTCTGATTGTTTCTCTTCTCTCTCTGTAAATATTTTCAAAGATTTGCAAGGGATTTCTTTTCACATGCTCAAAGGTAAACCTAGACGTGGGCCCAACTGTGCCTATTTCCCTTGAGAAAAGCTTGGCATTGGGTGCCCAGTGCCTTTGTCTTTGACACTGTTGTTATCACTGGGCACTCAGCGTTCCTGGTCTTCGTGGATGTTTTTTATGGTCAGGGAAGGGCTTTGTCAGTACAAGGGTGGGCAGTCTCTGGACATTCTTTTTAACTTGCAATGTTAACCTTTGGCTGAGTAACCAGTGGAACTTCCGTGACACCCTCTTCTATCTGTCCTCCTCCTTTCCTTGTCTGTCCTTTGTCCTGGAAGCATCCCATTTTTGTTCCCAGTGTGGAAACTCATAGTGAGGGATGGGGAAGGTTTCTTTGCAGACTGAACTAACTGAAAAGGGTCTGTTGTCTGACTTAGAAAAGTAAACAAGACCACCATTGTCTACTAACCATCTTCTTTTAAAACAAGAGCTTTCCTGAGGAACAGGGTATTGTTTGAGAAAGTAGCTTTTTGTAAAATGTGAAATGGCATTGTCTTATAGTCACTTGTGAGGAGTGTTTTGTGTAATGTTTTCAGCTGGTGTGGGTGCCTTGCTGTTGTCATTGGTTAGTTGCTAACTCGTGTCTGACTCTCTGTGACCCATGGACTACAGCCCACCAGGCTCCTCTGTCCATGGAATTTTCCAGGCAAGAATACTGGAGTGGGTTGCTATTTCCTACTCCAAGGGATCTTCCCAATCCAGGGGTTGAACCAGCGTCTCTTGCATTGGAAAGTGGAAGAGATCAAACAGAGGCCCCCTCCATTGGGAGCGCGAAATCTTAGCCACTCCACCACCAGGAAGTACCACAGTTCTTCTTCATTTTTTTTTTGGAGAAAATAGAAAGCCAGCAGAGGGGAAGAACACAATAAGCTTATGTCTCAAGACCTGTGTCCCCATTCCATGAGGAATCTGGGGTATTATATAAGATGAGGGCTCCCAGTCAGGAGTAGGTGAAGAGGAGTATAAGGATCTTGTATTCTTTCTGTTGCATTGTTTCAAAAACAGTCATAGGCTGGGATCAGGTAGCCCAGGAATTGGGTCTGGCAGCCCTATAGCCCGGGACTTGGGTCCATTGTCTTTTGTGTATTGTACTGTGGCCTTCTTTCAGCTAATGTTTGGAAATGCCCTGGAGGGTTGAAAATGTGCTGAACCATTTTGACTTCTTCAGTGAAGTCAGATTCAACACCTAAGGATTTTCCTGTACCTCCCAGCCTTATGCTTCTGTGGTTGGGGGAAGGTTGGCCTGCTAGTGCCAGAGGGTCTCCCGTGGAGGCGTGGGTCAGCAGTGGCCAACCCTAGGGATGAGGGTACCGCCAGCAGCAGTCCTGGAAGGTGCCCCCTGATGTAAACCCCCACAATTCTTTTTATGCAAGAAAATAAATCTTCGGTGTGTCTTTAACAGGATTTGTAGTCATAGATGAAAGAATGTCTTCCAGTTTTCCAAAAAGCAACCTATATGAGACATCAGAAAACTAATCTTTTCTGATGTTTCATTTCACTTAGATGAATCTTTTTTGAGGTTTAATTTCACTTCAAATTGCATTTTTGTTGCCAATTTGGATCTTTAATAGTTAAAGTCATGCAGCCAGTCACTGTGCTGTAGGCAGATAACTAATCAAGACAAGCACAGTTTCCCCTTAGGGAACTTGCGCCTAAATTTCCAAGCGCTCAATAAAGACTAAATATATATCAAGTGAAGGTTTATAATGGTGCAAAATTATAATCAACTTGATTTTCAAACAAGAGGTCTTGGTAAATAAATCATAGTATACACAAACAAGCCATTGAAAACAGTGTGTAGAAGGCATATTTAATGACTTGGAAAGGGTGAAACACGATTTTTAAGTGAAAACAAAAAGATCTCAATGTAAAATACTATATCACCTGAAAGTACAAGGAAGTATAAATCATTGTGGATCAGCAGAGGTTATCTCCAAATGGTATGATGAGGGGCAATTTTCATTTTTTTTCCTTTTTATAGTTTCTAGATTTTCTATAATAAATCTGTATTACTTTAGAATTTGAAAAACTAATGACCATTTCCCCCTTAATTGAAAGGAAATACATTCCTGATGTTCTCTACAATATGAAAATATGAAGCTAGTAAATTATTTTCTTTAAAAATATATATTTGGGGACTTCCCCACTGGTGGTCCAGTGGTTAAGACTTCGCCTTCCAATGCAGGGGGTACAGGTTCAATCCCTGGTTGGGGGGCTAAGATCCCACGTGCCTCAAGGCCAAAAAAACAAAACAAAAAACAGAAGCAATCATGTATCAAATTCAATAGGACTTTAAAAAATCTTTAAAATAATAATATATATGATGGCTTATCTGTGCACAAATTATCTCTGGAAGGAGACCAAGACTGCAATATTTGTTGCCTCCAGGAAGAGGAAATGAGAGGTTAGGGACACCAGTGGAAAGAGGATATTTTACTAAATATTGTTTTATGTATTCTGAATGTTATAGTGTATAAATATATAATTTATTCAGAAATGAAAGTTTGAAATTTAAGAATTTAATCATATTAGCTTAAAGCAATCTTTAGAAACCTTAATCAAGTCCTTACATTAATGTCATTGGCAATGCCCAGGATCACAACCAATATACCAAGGACTTTTCCCGACTCACTTACTACAGAGTAACTCATAAGAGCATTGTGCATTCCTAAAACACAGTCATGGCTACTCTTCCCAGGAACCTGATTGCTGTGGGTAGAATATTAAACCTAATATGATCTAATGTGGTCTGAGGGCTACAGCTGCCAAAGCAACCTTCAGTTAATTCTGCTTACTGCACACTTGGTGATTCACTGGATAGAGAGAAAGGGTGAAGGAAAGTCATGGATTTAATTAACTGGGTAAAATATGTTGACCTCAATGATCAAAATGGAGAGTAGCCCTTAGTAGCATCATTACTTTGATGGCCATACCAGATCTTCCTGTGTGTGACGTTTCTCCATCAGTCCTGGGATGCCCTGAGCCCCCTTTCATGGACCGCTCTTTGGGACACATGTCACTGCAGGGTTGGCTTCTGTTCTGTACTGTTTGCCTAAAGCTCCATTCAGCTGCCCCTCCCATGAAGCTCCTTCTCATTGCTCTGCTCCTGGGCCTTTCAGGCCACTTGACACTCATGTTGCACCCTGCAGTCTCAAATGAACTGATTGCTAGTGTCCTCTCCCCAGCCACCTCATCTTTCCCTTTTGAACACAGCCCTTAGCCATGTCTAAACATGAAAGAAACCAGTTAGTTTTTTAAATGCATCAGAGAATAGCCAATAACAATGTTTCTCAAACTGGACTCTCAACCCTATATTCCTGAAATTTGTTTTTGGATGTCTGTAAATGTTCTGTGGACATGTATTAATGTTGTTTTCATTTCCATTATTCATCTTTAAAAATACATAGCTATTCCTTGATGAATTCGTATATCTTTGAATGATGTCCTGTCAATCAGTGGGATTTGAAGTGACCATGTTTACCTGTGCTTATTGATGTGTTGCTGTAGCAATAAATGCCTCAAATAAGAAGACAAGAACTGGGAGAATAGCATAATTATGAAATGATGCATTCTGCCCAGTAAAGGCCAAATGATTGTCAAAGTTACCTCTATGCAAATAACTTTCACTGTGGTTTGATAGAGACCAGTGATGGGGAAAGAGAGCCTTCGTGTTGAATCCAGTAGTGAACACTGTACAGGGAACAGGCAAGCCGTAACCTCACACACAAGAGCACCATATCCTAAGAGATATCAACTTGAATTATACTGGGTTTGGTCCCTTTTTCATGTTTATTTTATAAATTTCTTTTGGTTTCACAATTGTATGTGTGCCATAAGCCCAAGGATTGTTGTTGTTGTTTAGTCACTAAGTTATGTCTGACTCTTTGCGACCCCTTGGACTATAGCCCGCCAGGCTCCTCTGTCCATGGGATTTCCCAGGCAAGAATACTGGGGTGGATTAATTTGTATTGTAAGGCAATAGTGGCTGTTTTCTTTTCTTTCAAGTGAGTCCACATGTTCCTCAAGAAACTCTGGCTGTTGAGAGTCTGTCTTTGGAATGTCCCAGAGGCTAAGACTTTGCATTTCCAATGTAGGGGGCCCGATTTCGATCCCTGATCAGGGAATTAGATCCCACATGCTGCAACTAGACCGAGTACTGCCAAATAAATAAATACATAAATATTTAAGAGTCTGTCTTTGACAGAAAACAAACTTATGGTTACCAAAGGGGGAAGTTGGGGAAATGGGATGAAGGATAAATTAGGAGTTGGGTATTAACAGATACACACTAATATTAATATGTATAAAACAGGGAAACAACAAGGACCTGCTTGAAACTGATTGATGTCGTTTCAAGGGGGCGTCTGAAGGGCTCTGGTACCATAGTCCTTTATGTCTCGTCGCAGAGAAGAATTCCAGGAGAGCAAGGTGATAGATAAGCAGTGATTGCTTAGAATATAATGCTTGTGAGGCTTATAAGTGGGCGAGAAATGCTGTGCCCCAAGAACTTACTGGGCTACAGTTTCATAATCAAAGGAAAAAGTGTGGAGGGGGAGAAGAACTTCATTGTCTTTCTTGACTAGACATCATGTTTTTATCATCAATTCTTCCTCCAGGTTGAGCAGGGGAGTTTTCTTATCCCCACGTGGTCAAGCTAGGTCTACAAACTATGGTTTTTCCTGTGTGCAGAGAGAATGTCCTAGGGATCATTAACTTACTGAGCTCACTGGCCGTTATGTGGGTCTTGGGCCACCATGGTTTTATTGTTTGGGGGCATGTCCCATGCTTCTATTGCACGATTTTGTTGCTAAGCAAGCCGTTTGGTTTTGTGATTAAGCAAACCTGCTTTCTTGAGTAATCATTAACTTACAAGAGTGTCCCATATTTTTCTAGTTATCAACTAATAAGTCATTTATTTTGTCCCTTCGTTTTGTCCCTATCATACTATATATAGCACAGGGTGCTATATTCAATATCTTGTAATAACCTATAAAGAAAAAGAAGCTGGAAAAGAATAGATATAAATATATAACATTATATAACCGAATATGTAACTGAATCACTTTGCTATACATCTGAAACTAACACAACATTGTAGTTCAGCTATACTTTAGGTTTTTTTAGAGTCTGTCTCCAGACTTGTCTACCATATGCACTGATGTTCTAAAAGTTAGTGACTGTATTTGGTTGGTTTCCTTTCTATATCACCTACTATGGTAGCTAGCAATGTCTATAATCATTATAGACATTATGACAGACAGTAAGTGTTACGTTAGTATTGCCCTTTTACAGTATTTCAGACACCGTGGCAAGTTTCACGTTGGTGTTTTTCAGTGAACCTATCTTCAAGTCCCACATCATCAAAACTATTCCAGAGCATCATTATCCTTTATAAAATCTCTTGTCTTGGTTGGAAAAATCTTAACTGGTATCTTGGCCCTTGGTGATAATTATTCCAATAAATACTCTCTGAGAGAAAATTTTATGGTGCATGCTTTTTATAAATATATGTGTAGGCAGATGGGTCCCTCATCCCCTATTCTCAGCACACACATTATCTCGCTAAGGGCCTCGAGACATCCATTGTCTGATGCCTACCAGCATGTGGTACCAAGCCTGGTGGACCCACCAGACGAAACCAAAGAAAATCAAATAATGAGTGAAGGAGGAGGAATAGCCCAAGAAACCCCCCAAACAGATCTACCTACCAGTTCACGTTCCTTTAGTAGGTTAATTATATTTCCTCACTTTTGCAGCTAAAGAAAGAATTCTCAATTTTGACAAGAATTTGATGAATTTACTCGTATATGGTAGTTCAGAATATGTCTTCTTAAATGTTCTACTGCTCAAAGCAGGTATGGTCAAAATGGCATTCCTTTGTACTCATCAATTTTCAGCTCCTCATTAATTTTGTCATCATTATTCTTGATGATATGATCTTCACTATTACATGGATATGAACCACTTGCTCATGTGTTCTAAGCTCAAAACACAACAGAACAACCTACTTCTTTACTCTTTTTCTCAAGACAAGAAGGAGTTGGCAGTTTCAGTCTCCTGAAACTGAGATCCAGTACTGTTCAGAGTAAACCCAAGGAAAGGGGAAGTGAAATGAACGCTCTTTGTGGCCAAAAGAACTTACTAACATTTGCTCTCATCACTAAAATCTTAGTGAACATAAGTGAGTTCCCAAAATTTCCCTATTCAGGCGATCTGGCCCACTCCTCTATGCTTCTCTCTCTCCATCCAAAAAGCTGTCATACTCAAGAAAGCTACAGCCGTTATCATTTAGGTGCTGAAAATTAAAACTAGCTGTAAGCCATGTACAATCACCACAGTTGTGTGAAAATGCACTAAAATTAGATTAACCAGGACAAACCTTTAGAAATGACCACTTCCTCCAATCAAACTTGTGCTTCAGGGTAGTATGGATTATTAAGATAGTATGGATTATTAAGGTAGTATGGATTATCAGCAATAGCTGAACAAGTTGAAGAGAAACAGTTAATTCTACAGAGGTCTTTTATGACATTTATGTATAATTTCCATAAAAGAGCAGTTCTCAAAATGTGAGCCATGAAACCCTAGGGGTTCCGGAGAACTTTAGTAACTCAGATGGTAAAGCATCTGCCTGCGACGCAGAAGCCCCGGGTTTGATCCTGGAGAATTCCATGGACAGAGGAGCCTGGCAGGCTACAGTCCATGGGGTCACAAAGAGTCGGACACAACTAAGTGACTAATATACACACACAAATTTAAAGCTATTTTTATAGTAATATTAAGATTGTCTTCATCACTGTGTTGACATTATTATTGATGTCACAAAAGCAGCAGTAGCTAAAACTGTTAGCATGTTAGCAGGGAGCCATGCAGTGGCTCCACGTTGTACTGGAAGTCATTATATTCTTCTCCACTCTACGCAAGCTCCAATACTTTGGCCACCTAATGTGAAGAGCTGACTCATTGGAAAAGACTCTAACGCTGGGAAAGATTGAAGGCAGGAGGAGAGGGGATGACAAAGGATGAGATGGGTGGATGGAATCACCGACTCAATGGACATGAGTTTGAGCAAACTCCGAGAGACCTGAAGGGAAGGGAAGCCTGGCGTGCTGCAGTCCATGGGGTTGCAAAGAGTCAGACACGACTTAGCAGCTGAACAACTACGTACAAGGGGGAAAAAAGACAATTTCACTTGTTTTGTCTTTTTTTGGCTGCACTTTGTACTATGTGAGATCTTAGTTCCTTCGCCAGGGACCAAAACTATGCCCCTTGCATTGGAATTTTGGAGTCTTAACCACTGAACTCCTAGGGAAGTCCCAAAGACAATTTCATTTAAGAATGCCCTTTATGGGCAATAAATTTATTTGCCTTTTTAAATTTCAACTTTTGAGTTATTTTCAAATTAAAATTATTTATTTTATTAAAACATGTATCATGACAAAATAGGAAGTACATCGCTGTATACCAAAGTAACAATGCCTTTCCGCCCCCCAAAAAATTAATTGAGAGAGTGTGTTGTGAATTGAACTTTTTTCCATAGAACATAGCCACTTTTTTCCCAGAACACCACTTTTACCTGAAAGAACCACTGATAGACAAACTGTGATTATTCAAGATTGGGTATTTGGTTGATGTTTTCTTGGAAGTGAATAAAATGAGCCTGTCACTTTAAGAATACTACTGACAGTACTTGTTACTCATGATAAAATTTATGATCTCAAATGAAAATCAGAATTTTAGAGGATTACTGTCCACCACCATGAACATGACAGCTTTTCAACATCTAAATATTTTTCTGATGACATTGATTATAACATTAACAGCTATGATTGCTTTAAATATTATCTGCTGAATTATGTCACTATTTGAAATCTCTGTATAACTCCATGAACCAATGTTTTCTGAATGACCAACACATGATATTATAAAATTATGGGTGGTCAAAAGAGACCATTCAAAGGCAGACCAATGAATTTAATATAACCCAGAACAACACTGCTATAGTATTTGATTTCATATTACAAAATCAAATGGAATTTACCCTAGGAATGCAACTTTGGTTCAATGTAATATACTGTATTAATAGAATAAAAGACAAAACCCACACGATTATCTCAATAAATTCAGAGAAGCACGTCACAAAACCCAACATCCTTGTGTGATAAAAACACAACAAACTAGAAATAGAAGGGGATTTTCTCAACCTGATAAAAAGCATTGATGAAAAACCCACAGCTAACATCAGACCATATTGAAAGACTGACTACTTTCTCCTATATCAGGAACAAGACAAGGATATCTGCTTTGGCACTTATATTCAATATTATACTGGCAGTTCCAGCCAAGTCAATAGGCAAATTCATGGAGACAGAATGTATAATAGATTGGCAGTTGCTTAGAGTAGGGCCTTGAGGGTGAAAGATAAGGGGAATTAGGAGTGAATGCTACTGGCTTCCCAGGTTACACTACTGGTAAAGAACCCACTCGAGAATGCAGGAGACATAAGAGACCCAGGTTCAGTCCCTGGGTTGGGAAGATCCCCTGGAGGAGGGAATGGCAACACTCAGTATTCTTGCCTGGAGAATCCTCATGGACAGAGGAGCCTGGCAGGCTGTAGTACATAGGGTCGCAAAGAACTGGACATGACTGAAGCAACTTAGCATGCACATTAATGGGTACAAAGTTTCTTCTCAGGGTAATGAAACTGTTCTAAAATTAATTGTGATGGTTATGCAACTCTGTGAACATACTGAAAACTGTTGAATTATTTACTTTAAATAGGTAAACGGTATGATATGTGAATTATATCTCATCTACTTTTGTTTGAAAAAGCAAGAGAGTTCCAGAAAAACATCTATTTCTGCTTTATTGACTATGCCAAAGCCTTTGATTGTGTGGATCACAATAAACTGGAAAATTCTGAAAGAGATGGGAATACCAGACCACTTGACCTGCTTCTTGAGAAACCTATATGCAGGTCAGGAAGCGACAGTTAGAACTGGACATGGAACAACAGACTGGTTCCAAATAGGTAAAGGAGTACAACAAGGCTGTATATGGCCACCCTGCTTATTTAACTTATATGTAGAGTACATTATGAGAAACGCTGGGCTGGAGGAAGCACAAGCTGGAGTCAAGATTGCCAGGAGAAATATCAATAACCTCAGAGATGCAGATGACACCACCCTTATGGCAGAAAGTGAAGAATAACTAAAGAGCCTCTTGATGAAAGTGAAAGTGGAGAGTGAAAAAGTTGGCTTAAAGCTCAACATTCAAAAATGAAGATCATGGCCTCCAGTCCCATCACTTCATGGGAAATAGATGGGGAAACAGTGGAAACAGTGTCAGACTTCACTTTTCTGGGCTCCAAAATCACTGCAGATGGTGACTGCAGCCATAAAATTAAAAGATGCTTACTCCTTGGAAGGAAAGTTATGACCAATCTAGATAGCATATTCAAAAGCAGAGACATTACTTTGTCAACAAAGGTCCATCTACTCAAGGCTATGGTTTTTCCAGTGGTCATGTATGGATGTGAGAGTTGGACTATAAAGAAAGCTGAGTGCCGAAGAATTGATGCTTTTTAACTGTGGTGTTGGAGAAGACTCTTGAGAGTCCCTCGGACTGCAAGGACATCCAACCAGTCCATCCTAAAGGAGATCAGTCCTGGGATTTCTTTGGAAGGACTGATGCTAAAGCTGAAACTCCAGTACTTTGGCCACCTGATGCAAAGAGTTGACTCATTTGAAAAGACCCTGATGCTGGGAAAGATTGAGGGCAGGGGGAGAAGGGGATGACAGAGGATGAGATGGTTGGATGGTGTCACCAACTCAATGGACATGGGTTTGGGGGACTCCGGGAGTTGGTGATGGACAGGGAGGCCTGGCATGCTGCGGTTCATGGGATCGCAAAGAGTCGGACATGACTGAGCAAGTGAACTGAACTGAACTTTTGTTCTTAATTACTTCTTTTGGGGTATTCTGGGTCTTCAGACTTCTCAGGTGGCTCAGTGGGTAAAGAATCCACCTGGAATGCAGGAGACATAGGAGACATGGGTTCAGTCCCTGGATTGAGAAGATCCCCTGGAGGAGGGCATGGCAACCCACTCCAGCGTTCTTGCCTGGAGAATCCTATAGACAGAGGAACCTGGCTAGAGTCCATGGGGTCACAAAGAGTCAGACATGACTGAGGCGACTTAGCATGCACGCATGCATGCTGGGTCTTCATTGCTGTGCAGCTTTTTTCTAGTTGCAGTGATCAGGGGTTTCTCATCTCTTATTGGGGAGCATGGACTGTAGGCACATGGGCTTCAGTAGTTGCAGCCCGTGGACTCAGTGGTTGTGGCCACCTGGTCTCTAAAGCACAGGCTCAGTAGTTATGGTATGGGCTTAGTCGCTGGGCATCTGGGATCTTCCCAGACTAGGAATAGAACCCATGCATTGGCAGGTGGATTCTTTAATGAGCCACCAGGGAGACCCTCTCATATCATCTTTTAATAAATTTATTTATTTTTAACTGAAGGATAATTGCTTTACAATATTGATTTGATTTCTGCCATACATCAACATGAATTAGCCATAGATGTACATATGTCCCCTCCCTCTTGAACATCCCTCCCACCTCCCACCCTTTCCTACCCTTCCAGGTTGTTACAGAGCCCTAGTTTGAGTTTTCTGAGTCACACAGCAAATTCCCATCGGCTGTCTGTTTTACATATGGTAGTATGTATGTGTCAATGCTACTCTGTCCATTCATCTCACCCTCTCCTTCCTACCGCCTGCCCTTGTCCATAAGTTTGTTCTCTGTGTCTATATCTCCATTGCTGCTCTGCATACAGGTTCATTAGAACCATCTTCCTAGATTTCATATATATATATATGTTATCTGTTTTTCTCTTTCTGACTTACTTCACTCTGTATAATAGGCTCTAGGTTCATCCACCTCATTAGAACTGACTCAAATGCAAAAGTAGATATGAGAATCTAAATGCTTTCTGTTGAGACAGTCATTCAAGAGATTGGCAAAAATGTAAAACAATGCCACGCTTCTCACTAAAATTTTTGTTTTAGAAACTACCCTTATTTTTCTTAAAAATATCTTGTTTATGTTAGCATGTAATGTTTACTGTTGTTTTTAAATGAATGGAATATTTAAAATGTTTTTAGCTTTAACTTGACATATGGTAAATATCAGTAAGTGTAAGATGTATAAACTATTATAAGCATGTGAGATAATAAATGAGGCCATGATATGAAAATGTATAGAGAAAGTGAAATGAATTGAATAAAGAAATTCCAAGGTAAGAACATTTAGCATTTACCTACTTGTAATTGTTTTTGTTGTTTAGTCGCTAAGTGGTATCTGACTCTTTCGCGACCCTCTGGATTGTAGCCCACCAGGCTCCTCTGTCCATAGGCTTTTCCAGGCAAGAATAGTGGAGTGGATTGCCATTTCCTTCTCCAGGGGATCTTCCCAACCCAGGAATCAAGGCCACATCTCCTGTATTGCAAGCCGATTCTTTACCACTGAGCCACCTTGGGAAGCCCTATATTAGTAGTAGGTACTATCAAAAGAAAAAAAAATACTGATAAAAAAATTGTTTTCAATTTTTGCCTTCCTTTTATGTCAGTATTCTTTTTCTCCCCCAATATTGTATTTTTATTGTAATATAATTGCTTTACAATGTTGTGTTAGTTTCTGCTGTATGATGAAGAGAATCATCCATGTGAGTACATACATCCCCTCCCTCTTGCAAATGCTTGGAACTTTATTTAAAAACAACAAACAAATGCCCTTTTCCATTATTTGAAAAAACATATACTCTCAAAATTTAAAGTATATTTAGAATAACTATAGATTCGTTTAGAAAAAGCCTAACAAAATGAATGTGCCTCTTTTTGTATATTTTAAGGCTAAATTGTATTCTCCAAGGTATCTTTAAAACTATTTTCATCTCGTGGGGCTTTAGTTAGCTGGTGATGTAATAATAGCCGTGCCATGAAGGAGAACGTCAGTGATGTCCATCGGTCGATGCCAGATCCAACAAATGGTTGCCGTGAGGACAACAGGGCCCAAGTGGACCGTGCCCAAAAGAATCAAGTTTCCAGGCATTCAGTGGACATTTTAGTTTGTTTCTGTTTGCACTGAAAGTTAGCAACCGCCCACAGCAACTCTCCAGGAATTAGAAACAAAGGTCCCTAGGCTTGTCAAACATTCTCCATGGTTATCGAAGCCTTCTTGCTAATGAAGCGTGTGTGACTTCAGTTGACAAAGTCGGCGTACTGGGTGTTCTTTCTCTGGAAAGCTGTGCTGTTCTGCTCCTCCCTAACCCCTGACTCCCAGCCCCTCCTGGCCATCTGCATGGCCACCTGCTCCTCTTTCGTTATATGATGAGTTAAGAGCTGAATACAGCTGACCTTTCAAAGTCAGAGCACAGAACCTCCCCACACACCAGGCTTTCACTAAAAGGTGTGAATTGGGTAGAACTGGGATTAGAAAAGGATTGAATAAAATAAAGGAACAGGCCAATTCAAAGGGACAGAAATTAAACTAATGGCACTCAGGACCTGAGGACGGAAAGAATGGGAAGTGACTGCTAATGGGTTTCTTTTCTGGGAGATGAAAATGTCCTGGAATTCGATAGTGGTGATGGTGACACAATGCTGTAAATATGCTAAAAAACCACTGAATGATACACTTTTTTTTCTTTTTAGTTTTTTTTTGGGGCGAAGGAGAGGGAATAACATCTTTCTTGAATCTGTTACAATACTGCTTTTGTTCTGTGTTTCTGGTTTCTTGGCCAAGAGGCATGGGGGATTTGAGCTCCCCGACCAGGGATCGAACCCACACCTCCTGCATTAGAAGGCAAAGTCTTAACGACTGGACCACCAGGGAAGTCCCTACACGGTACACTTTAAAGAGATGGATTTTATAGTATATGTATTAAATCCCAGTCAGTCAATAAATGAGCATTGGTTCACTGGCCAGAAATAGCAGAGGGAGGAGAAGGGCAGTTGAATAACATGAAGGGCTTGTTCACAGGGATTTTGGCCGCAGTTTTTTCTTCAACTGAAAATTTGATTTGGGGGCAGGACTAGATAGTTTAAAAAATCTTTCATGTGAGATAGTTTCTCTCTCTGAAATGGAGGAGAAGGCAGAGAGCTATTTTTCTGATGTTTGAAGATTAGATTACATGTGTATAGATTTATACAGGTTAATACTTGACTTTAGTCTGGGGAAACTATTGAAAGATTGGGTGACTCTTAGGACTGCTCTAATGTAATTTTAAAGCCTATATAGTCTTTTAAAGGCTGTGTGTGTGTTTGTGTGTGTGTTAGTCCCTTAGTCATGTCCAACTCTTTATGACCTCATGGACTATAGCCTGCCAGGCTCATCTGTCCCTGGAAATCTCCAGGCAAATATACTGGAGTGAGTTGCCATTTCCTTCTTCAGGGGATCTTCCTCACCCAAGGATCGAACCTGGGTCTCCTGCATTGCAGGAGGATTCTTAACCGTCTGAGCCACCAGGGAAGCCCTACTTTAATGGCTATCTAGATAGCCTTTTGGAGAAGGAAATGGCAACCCACTCCAGTATTCTTGCCTGGAGAATCCCAGGGACGGGGGACCCTGGTGGGCTGCTGTCTATGGAGTCGCACAGAGTCAGACATGACTGAAGCAACTTAGCAGCAGCAGCAGATAGCCTTTTAAATAGCCTTTAAAATAAAATAAATGGATATGTATTTTAAAGGATATGAATATATTGGGAGCAGAAGTAGACTTCAGGACACATCTCTAGGCAAGAGCAGGAGGCAGAGTTCTCAGTGGAAGGAAGGATTGTTTGGGCCATTTATTCAGAGCCAAACATGAAGGAAATCGGGGCTTCAGCAGCGAGGAGCTCCAACCAACGAGATGTCCCTGCCCCTCAGATTGCCCATCCTCCACCATCCTTCCTTGAGTGTCCAAATCAGGGAAGTAAGAAGGTCAAGAGCTCAAAGCATTTTCTAAAACAAGTGTCTGTACCCTAATCTAGTTTGACTTCTCCAGTAAATAGGCTGTTGTGTTGATAAAGAAGAGGGTTCTAAGGGGACCCTGGCCACTACCAGGAAGTAGACCAGATGGAGGGCTAGCAAACCCACTGCATTCATCCTGGTAGAAGCTGTCCTGGGGAGGGAATTCACCCTGAAGAAGAAGGAGACACAGCAATGTGGAACCAGCATAGATGTTGCCTGTGAATTTGATCCCTCTGAGCATCAAGAAAGGAAGGCAGTGAGGCCCTGATTGTGTATCTCTAATGCTTCAGTTTGGAGAAGGAAATGGCAATCCACTCCAGTGTTCTTGCCTGGAGAATCCCAGGGATGGGGGAGCCTGGTGGGCTGCCGTCTATGGGGTCACACAGAGTCGGACACGACTGAAGTGACTTAGCAGCGCCTTTCCTGGACTTCAGTTTGATCTTCAGGAATAGAAGGGGCAATGAGTAAATATCTAGGGAGATATTTGTGAGATAGGGGCAGCTCTAGCTGAATGTAATGCAAAAAGGGGAGTGGCATTCTGATTTCAACGAAGCTAAGCTCACCCCGAGGACCAACACCTGTACTGCTATTTCGGGTATCTCTAGGCTCTGCCAGTTGGACGTGGGTGGCTGCTATGTATTTCCTACCTCACGACTTCACAACCAGATGGTACCTAACGATCGGTGCTAGGCTTAGACCAGATTCTGCCACATGTACAAACTGCATTAGCCAACTAGGCTCCAAAAGTCACACAACCGGTTTTGTGACCTCAGTGAGGTTTCCTTCTCTGTGTCATTTGCTCTGATACACACTGAGTTTGTTTCTTAGGGCTGCGCTAACAAAATACCACAGCCTTGGTGGTTTGAAACAGCAGAAATGTATTCTCTCATAGTTCTGGAGACTAGAAGTCTGAAACCAGGGTGTGAGCAGGGTCCCCTTCTCTCTGAGATGCTGGATAGGACCCTTCCTTTCCTTTCTTGGCTTCCAGAGGTGGCCGGCAATCTTGGTGCAACCGGGCTTGCAGCTGCATCACTCCCATCTCTGCCTCCATCATCACATGGTCTTCTCCCTGCGTGACTCTTCTCTTCTTACAAGAACACCCACCAGTAATATCAGGTTAGACTCCAGGATGACTTCATCTTAATTTGATTCCATCTGCAAAGGCCTTATTTCCAAAGAGGTCATATTCACAAGTATCAGGGGTTGAGAATGTCAACTAGTCTGGAGGACACAATTCAATCATGACGCATACTTTGGAGAAAGGGTCACTCCAGAAAGGACACAGCAATGTCCTGACTACAGGGCCAGCCAGGCTGCTGGTTAAGCCAGGTGAAAATGTCCTTTGTATAAGGTAGACCAAGCAGGGTCCTAGATCTTGGTCTAACTGGCAATTGGTAAGACAGTGGCGTCTTCTGATTTTGTGCCCCCATTATGCAACAACTTAACTCACAACTTGAGCAGCTTCGATTACCTGGGAGAAAAATCATTTCTAACATCCCTTATGTTAATTAACCCTCTAGGGTAGTGTTTCTTAAGTATTTTGCATGTGGACCCCTTTGGCAATCTGGAAAAACCATGGACCCCTTCTTAGGAAAAAAAAAATAGCTTTCAAATGAATAAGATAAAATACATAAGATTATAAAGGAAACCAATTCTATTAAAATACAGTTCTCAATTTTTTTTAAGTTTGTGTAACACTTGACTATCATGTATGATAGTCAGAAGTGAGTGAAGTAAGTCAGAAAGAGAAAAACAAATATTTTACATTAACACATATATGTGGAATCTAGAAAAAAATGGTACAGATGAACCCATTTGCAAAACAGAAATAGAGACACAGACCCAGAGAACAAACATATGGACACCGAGGGGAGAAATGGCGAATGGGATGAACTAGAAGATTGTGATTGACACAAATACAGTATTGATGCTATGTATACAATAAATAACTAATGAGAACCTACTGTACAGCACAGGGAGCGCCACTCGGTGCTCTGTGGTGACCTAAATGGGAAGGAAATCCAAAAAAAATTAGGGGATATTTGTATTTGTATAGCTAATTCCCTTTGCTGTACAGCAGAAACTAATACAATATTGTAAAGCAACTATACTCCAATAAAATTTTTTTCAAATAAACCAGAAAATAAATGAGATCGATGGTTATTAGAAAGGAGGAAATACTTTCAAGACTAGTAATTGAGTACCTAAAATAGAAAAATAGGTAACAAGATCTAGTGGCAAGTCTAATAATTACTGTGATTTTAAGGTAGGAATGAGTATAAACAATATTTGGTGGTGTCTGAAACCATTGTAACGTCAATGCAAATACCTGAGATATTTGCTGGGGCAGATTTGGCACTTTCCTTCTACTGCTGTTTGCTGCCTACTTTTACAGTGAAAGTGCAAGTCACTCAGTCATGTCCGACTTTTTGTGACCTCCATGGACTACACAGTCCATGGAATTCTCCAGGCCAGAATACTGGAGTGAGTAGTCTTTCCTTCCTCCAGGGGATCTTCCCAACCCAAGGATGGAACCCAGGTCTCCCACATTGCAAGCAGATTCTTTACCAGCTGAGCCACCAGAGAAGCCCAAGAATACTGAAGTGGGTTGCCTTTCCCTTCTCCAGCAGATCTTCCTGACCCAGGAATTGAACCGGGATCTCCTGCATTGCAGGTAGATTCTTTATCAACTGAGCTATCAGGGAAGCCCTGATAGAAGGGAAATGCAATTTTTCAGTTTGAGGAGAGTGAAAGTGAAGATGTAATTTCCTTCCCATCCAAATTCACAGACTTGATGAATGCTATCCTTAGCCTCCTGGGAGGTCAATGGACTTCAAGTGAAGCAGTCCTGACCCCAGTGGGTACAGAGAGTTTATAGTCCTGATCAGAAAGCTTCAAAAGTTAACCAACAGCCCCGAGGGAGGAAAAAGTTAATGCCATTGCATTGTCTGCCCTGAATCATTTTAATGTGCATGCTCAGTCACTCACTTGTGTCCGACCCTTTGCGACCCTATGGACCTGTAGCTCTCTAGGCTCCTCTGTCCATGGAATTTTCCAGGCAAGAATACTGGTGTGAGTTGCCATTTCCTCCTCCAGGGGACCTTCTTGACCCAGGGATCAAATCCATGTATTCTTTGTCTCCTGCATTCTTTACGATTGATTGGGTGGATTCTTTACAATTGCATCACCTTAGGTTATAAATCCTTTAATTTAATGGAATTTTAGGAGGTGAAGCCAGGCAGAAGCTGCAGATGCAGGAGTCCTGGCCAAAATAGGAGGAGTGGGGGTCTCAGAGAAACAGTAGCACTGCCTGCAGGAAGCAAGGCAGAAGTGGACCTAAAAACAGCTGGGAAGTGTAGGAGATGGGCCTGACCAGTAGACAGGGCTGCACTGAAAAATTAAAACTGTAGACATAGTCAACACCATTTGGTAATTGACTAGATGTGTATATAAACTCTTGGAAAATACCCCTGGGCACTCTAGAAATTACCTGAGGACATTCCTATATCACTTGGTGTTTAGCTAAAATCAACGAAGTGTACATTATATTAGAATATTTCAGGTGGGTTTCATCTACAAATAGCACAGTTTCAAAGCTTGAAAGCCTGTCATTTGACAATCTACTCGAGGTTTTTAAAAAACTTAAATTTCAGAATATATCAGCTTGCTTCACTGATGATGCCCTCAGAGAAGTAGGGTTTTTTTTTTTTTTTTTTTTTTAAGCAGAAGAGAACCTTTCAGCAAAGAATTATGTGTGGTGTGTGCTCAGTCGCTCAGTCATGTCTGACTCTTTGTGACTCCATGGACTGTAGCCCCCCTAGCTCCTCTATCCATGGGATTCTCCAGGCAAGAATACTGAAACAGATTGCCCTTTTCTCCTCCAGGGGATCTTCCCAACCCAGGGATCAAACCCACGTCTCCTGCACCTCCTGCATCAGCAGGTGGATTCTTTACCACTGAGCCACCCGGGAAATCCAGAGAACCACGGAGTAACTCATTTTCTATTACATTTAATCTGTGGCACCCATTCAGAAATGTTCAAAATAGCCCTTTAGCACATCTTTTGTCATATTCTGCACTTACTCAAGTGTGATGGAGGCTGAGTAAATGGTATTGCTGGCCTTGGTGGGTGGGGCCTGATGGCCAATCTAGTCTCTAAATTTCTTGTTTTTCAATTTTGTCTGGTCCTCTGTTGGCATAGTCTCTGAGGCAGGGGCCTTGTAAAATAGCAAGTAAAGCATCCAGCCTCTGTTTTAGGGAAGATTTCTCCATCCAACCATCTGGGGCTTAATAATCCACTGTCCAGGATCACTTTTCTGAACAGCCGTGCCTTGGAAGACGGCCCAGGCTGGACACCAGGAGACCTGATGTTATAACAGCCTTGCTGGGGATTAGCTATCTGACCTTGGAAAAGTCCTTTAATCTCTTGGGGTTTAAGTTCCCTCTCTACTAAATCACTGAAGAACTTAATCAAAATAGTACTTAAAAATGGAAACTTGGAACTAGATAGAAACTCTTTATGCACATCATTTTAGAGATTTGAAATAAAACAACATATCCAATAGAATTTTAACCAATATGCGTTATTATTAAATTTCAATTACTTTTATTCATTAATAATTGACAGTATTACTTCAATATCATGGCTAATACTGCTTTGCTGGACATAAATTGTTGCTTACAACTGGGATGTAATTTTCCAGAGCACTGCCTCTACCACTGTGTTCGCTTTGATGACTCTGTTCTCCCATCATTCTCTTCTTTTGAACTATTGTGAAACTTTCTTCAAAGCCATGGCGTCATTTGGACTTGACTTTGGAAGAATGCACTGTTTACGTATTATGTTCTCCTTTCTCTTTTCTGCTGAGCCTGCAATTATTAAAGTAAAACAGTATGGCACCAAATGACACTGCGCTCAATGACCATATCTTCACAAGGAGTTGTCCAGATAATGCCAAATGTGTTTGCAGTAGTATTTTTAGTGGGTATTATTAGGTTACCATTGAAATAAAAACCACACAAGCATTTTTTTTTGAAATTTTTATTTTGTATTGGGGTATAGCTGATTAACAATATTGTGATGGTGTCAGGTAAACAGTGAAAAGGCTCAGCCATACATATATTAATACGTGTATCCATTCTCCCCCAAAACTCCCCTCCTATCCAGGCTGCCACATAACAGAGTTCCCTGTGCTACACAGTAGGTCCTTGTCAGTTATCCATTCTAAATATAGCAGTGTGTACATGTTGATCCCAAACTCCCCAGCTCTCCCTCTCCCACAGCCTTAAATCTGTCCTGCTAGTCTGTGAGTGTTTCTGTTTTGTGTGTGTGCTCAGATGCTTCAGCCGTGTCTGGCTCTTTGTGACTCTGTGGACTGTAGCCCACCAGACTCCTCTTGTCCACAGGGTTATCCCAGCAAGAATACTGGAGTGGGCTGCCTTTTCCTCCTCCAGATCTTCCTGACTCAGATCAAACCCGTGTCTCCGGTGGCTCCTGCATTGGCAGGTGGATTCTTCACCACTGAGCCATGTGGAACGCCACTTGGGGTGTGTTTTAAGTAAGTTCATTTGAAAACACAAGCGTCTTAAATTTCTTAAAAATTCACAATTCCCTGTGGTCTCAGTTTGAGAAATTGTTGCATCAGGACTTTACAGTGGCCTTGGCAGAATCTTCCTCTAATGCCTGCATGATACCTCTCAGGAGGACATAACACATACATTAGGCCTCAGTCCTTCTAAAGTGTTTCTGGAAATCAAGATATGGAACTCATGATCCAGTAGGTTTCCAAATGTCAAGAGACACAAGGTAATGCCCAGAAAAGAAATGCCCGTGTCCTCTCTTACAGAACTCCAATCCCCATTCCCTGCTTTCCAAAAAATATTTAAGAAAGAAAAATAGAGGGACTTCCCTGGTGGTCCAGTGGCTAAGACTCTGCACTTCCAATGCGGGGAGCCTGGTGAGGGAACTAGATCCCACATGCCACAACTAAGAAATGGCCCAGCCAAATAGATAAATAAATGTTTTTTAAAAAGGAAAGAAAGAAAATAGATCAGTAGGGTCCAGAGACCAAAAGGAGTTACTATAGTGAAGAAAAAAAAAAAAAGTATGGTATGAAACTTACCTCTTGGCCTCCGGATATGTGATACTCCCTGGAGTTGGGCACAGCAACCCACTCCAGTATTCTTGCCTGGAGAATCCTATGGAGAGAGGAGCCTGGCAGGCTACCATCCATGGGATCACAAAGAGTCGGACATGACGGAAGTGACTTAGCACGCACATCATAGCAAAAGCTCATGAGACTCACAAAGAGAAGCTCATGGTGGCCATTCTGAAGTGTGCTCATGGATGAGAGAGCAGCCTTCACAACAGAGCTGAAGGGCTGCAACCTCTGGAAACAGCTTACAGTACACGAGAAAGCCATCAGCACCTCCAAGGTAGGGTTGACCTTCGGAGTGCAGCCCTGAGGCTCATACCTCAGCGTGAGAACAAGGTGAAGGCAGTGCTCTCAGGCTCAGGCTCAGGAAGGTGCACTCGGCATCAGAAGGGTTATGACAGGGAAGCCAGCTGCCACACAGGAAGTGCAGAGTCCACTGGCGGCCTGGCAGGGCGTGTGGATCCTGAGTGACACTGTCAGCCTCGGTAGGAGGTTGGCCACTGTCACAGAGAAGCAGAGGATGTGCCTGTCCCTGAGCTGGGGGAGGAGGACCCAGAGGCCCAGGCCATTCAGTGGCAAAGCAGCTGCCAGCACCAGCGGTAGCAGGAACTCTGGCAAAGTCCAGCCACTCTCAGATTTTATGGAGCACTAAATACCTGGGAAGCATTGGGGTGGGTTGGTTGGTTTGCTTCTCACGGATACACTTCTTGGGACTTTCCTGGCGGTCCAGTGGTTAGTAGCTAAGATCTCACGTGTCGCTGTTCAGTGCCTAAGTCGTGTCCAGCTCTTTAGGACCCCGTGAACTGCAGCACTCCAGGCTTCTCTGTCCCTCACTATCTCCTGGGTTTGCTTAAACTCAGGTCCATTGAGTCAGTGATGCCATCCAACCATCTCATTCTCTGTCGCCCTCTTCTCCTTCTTCCTTCAATCTTTCTCAGCTTCAGGGTCTTTTCCAGTGAGTCAGCTCTTCACATCAGGTGGCCAAAGTATGGGGACTTCAGCTTCAGCATCAGTCCTTTCAGTGAATATTCAGGGTTGATTTCCTTTAGGATTGACTGGTTTGACCTCACCTACTTCATGGCCAAAAACCAAAACATAAAACAGAAGCAATATTGTAACAACTTAAAGACTTTAAAAAATGGTCCACATAAAAAATTCTTTAAAAAACTAAACAAAAAGGGTAGACTTCTTTCTTCTTAAAAAAAAATTATTTATTTATTTTAATTGAAGGTTAATTACTTGACAATATTGTGGTGGTTTTTGCCGTACATGGACATGAATCAGCCATGGGTGTACATGTGTCCCTCTATCCTGAACCCCCCTCCCACATCCCTCCCACCTCCCTCCCCGTCCCATCCCTCTGGATTGTCCCAGAGCACCAGCTTTAGGCCTATGAGGACAATTGCTGAGTTGCTTAGTATGTTTAGTCTTTTAAGAAACTGTCACAAAGTCTTTCTGCTGTACCATTTTACATTTCCATCAGCAAGGTGTAAATGTTATTCTGAGATGTGTAAGGAAAGGAAAAGGAACTGGATATCTAAAACAATTTGAGAAAGAAGAGTACACTAGGAATGTTTTACAGTTTTCAGTATATAAGGCCTGAATATGTGTTAGATTTACACTTGTTTCTCTTTCTTTAATGATTGTAAATGATAGTGCATTTAAATGTTTAGGTTCCATGTGTTTGCTGTTAGTATCCAAATATACTACTGATTTTTTTTCGGCTGCGTTGGATCTTCTTTGCTGCAAGCAGTCTTTCTCTAGTTGTGCCAAGCGGGGGCTACTCTCTAGTCACAGTGCGCAGCTCTCTCATTTTGGTGTCTTCTCTTGTTGCAGAGCACAGGCTCTAGGCACGCAGGCTTCAGTAGCTGCAGCTTCTGGGCTATACAGCACAGGCTGAGTAATTGCGCTGCACGGCTTAGTTGCCCCACAGCATGTGGAAGCTTCCTGGGCCAGGGATCCAACTGGTGTTCCCTGCATTGGCAGGTGGATTCTTAACCACTGGACCACCAGGGAAATCTTACAGTTGATTTTTGCATATTGATCTGCATCCTGCAATTTTGCTTAACTCACTTATTAGTTATAATTTTTTTGTCTTCTGGTTTCGGTAGGTTCCCTGCAGTTTCCTTGTAGACAAGCATGTCCTCTGCAAATAGGGACAACTTTAGTTCTTTCTCTCTGATCTGTATGCCTTTAACTTCTTTTTCTTGCCTCATTATACTGACCTTCCAGCACTATGCTGAATAAGAGTGGTGAGAAAGGACATTCTTGCTTTATTACTGATCTCAGGGGGAAAGCAGTCTTTCACCATTTAGTACAATCTAAGGTTTAAGGTTTTGTAAATGTTCTTTACTCCGGAGAAGGCAATGGCACCCGACTCCAGTACTCTTGCCTGGAAAATCCCATGGACGGAGGAGCCTGGTGGGCTGCAGTCCATGGGGTTGCTAAGGGTCAGACACGACTGAGCGACTTCACTTTCACTTTTCATTTTCATGCATTGGAGAAGGAAATGGCAACCCACTCCAGTACTCTTGCTGGAAAATCCCACGGACGGAGGACCCCGGTGGGCTTCAGTCCGTGGGGTTGCTAAGGGTCAGACACGACGGAGAGACTTCACTTTTTACGTCCATGCATTGGAGAAGGAAATAGCAACCCACTCCAGTGTTCTTGCCTGGAGAATCCCAGAGACGGGGGAGCCTGGTGGGCTGCCGTCTATGGGGTCGAACCGAGTCAGACACGACTGAAGCGACTTAGCAGCAGCAGCAGCAGCAGTAAGGTATAAGGTTTTATAGATGTTCTTTACCCAATTGAGGAAGTTTCCCCATAATTCAGTTTTCTGAGAGAGTTCTTATTGGATGCTAAACTTCTTTTCTTCTTCTTTCATTGGTATGATCGTGTGGTTTTTGTTCTTTAGTCTGATATTCTAGTAGACTACTATAATTGATTTTTTTATAATTAAGCAGTCTTGCAGTCATTTGGATAACTGAGCAGTCTTGCATCCCTAGAATAAATCCTACTTGTTGTGTCATATGCTTCTTTTTATATATTGTTGAGTTCTATTTGTTAATCTTATGTGAAGGATTTTTGCATTTACATTCATGAAGGATATTGGTATAAACTTTTCTTTTTGAATGTCTTTGTCTGGCTTAGTAGCAGAGTCCCTTGGACTGCAAGGAGTTAAAGCTGGTCAATCCTAAAGGAAATTAACCCTGAATATTCACTGGAAAGACTGAAGTTTCCGTACTTCAGCCACCCGATGCCAAGAGCCAATTCACTGGAAACGACCCCGATACTGAGAGAGATAGAAGGCAAAAAGAGAAGGGGGTGGCAGAGGATGAGATGGTTAGATAGCATCACTGACTCAATGGGCATGAATTTGAGCAAATTCTGGGAGATAGAGAAGGACAGGAAAGCCTGACGTGCTTCAGTCCATGGGGTCACAAAGAGTTGGACTCGACTTTGTGACTGAAAAACAATACTAGCTTCATAAAACAAGTTAGAATGTGTTCCCTCCTCTTCTACTTTCCAGCATAAATTGTGTAGAATCGGTGTACAATCTCTAACCTCTTGGTAGAATTTTTGAAGACTAGTTTTTTCTTTGGAGGGGAATTTTTAAATTATAAATTTAATCTCATAATATTAATAGGGCTAATCGAGTGAGCTGATTCATAAATGTGAGTTGCGGTAGTTTGTGTATTTTGAGGACTTGGCACATCCTATCAACTTCTGTGAGTAGAGTTGTTTGTCGTGTTCTTTTATTATTTTTTTAATATGGAGAGGGTCTGTAATGACAGCCACTGTTTAATTTATGACAATGGTAGTTTGTGTCTTATTTCTTTTTTTTCTCCTTGTCAGTCTTGCCAGAGGTTTTAAATTTTATTGATTTTTTCAAAGAAACAGCTTTTTACTTCATTGATTTTCTCTATTTTTTCTATTTCATTTTCATTAATTTATGCTCTGATAGTTATTAATTACTTACTTCTGTTTGCTTCAGGTTTATTTTTTTCTTATTTTTCTAGGTCCTTGAGGTGGGAACTTAGGCTGTTGATTAGAAGCATTTCATCTTTTCTAATGTTTCCTTTTAGTGCTATAAATCTCCCTCTCAGTACTGTTTTAGTTGTGTCCCATAATTTTGAGTTGTATTTTCTTTCAGTCCAGTGTATTTTTTAATTGTCCTTAATATTTTTTGTCTCTTTAGTTTTTATTTTTGAAATTATGAAAGTATGATAACACATTTACAGGAGACTTGGAAAACACAGAACAAGGTTACATATAGTTCCACTATACATGACAATTATTTTAACTAGATAAATTAAGTTTTTAGTTGAAGTTTCAATATCAAACTCTCAAAAATTAATAGAATGAATATACAGAGAAGTAGAAGGTTATAGTCGGAGAAGGCAATGGCCACTCCAGTACTCTTGTCTAGAAAATCCCATGGACGGAGGAGCCTGGTGGGCTGCAGTCCGTGGGGTCGCTAAGAGTTGGACACGACTGAGTGACTTCACTTTCACTTTTCACTTTCATGCATTGGAGAAGGAAATGGCAACCCACTCCAGCGTTCTTGTCTGGGTAATCCCAGGGACGGGGGAGCCTGGTGGGCTGCCGTCTATGGGGTCGCACAGAGTCGGACACGACTGAAGCGATTTAGCAGCAGCAGAAGGTTATAATAGACCTGAAAAGCACTATGAACCAATACAGTTTTCACACAACAGTAGGGTACAAATTCTATTCAAGTTCCCATAAGCTATAAACTAAGAGACACTGGAACATATCCAGGTACAAGGCATAAAAGTTTCATGGTCTGTTGAAATCATACAGAATCTGTTCTCTTATCACTGTGGATTTATGTTAGAAATCAATATTAAAAGATACTTGAAAATAACCCATGTATTTTCAAGTACAATGTGACATTTACCAAAAGAGACCTTTGACTTAGCCATTGATAGCCTCAATAAAGTTAGAAGGCTGAAAAGACACAGAGGATGATTGCAGTCCAGTATATATTTTTTTAATTTCCCTTGAGAGTTCCTCTTTTATCTACAGATTAATTAAAAGTGTGTTGTTCAGTTTCCAGGTGTTTGACCTTAGCATCTATTGTCTTTTTTTTTTAACTCAGTTTGAGACCTTTCTGATTCTTGGTATCATGAGTGATTTGTTTGTTGACTCCTGGACATTGCAAGCATTGCTATGAGACTCTGGATCTTACTTAAACCTTCTGTTTTAGTTAACTTCTTTTGACAGCATTCCAGCAGCAGTGAGGTTGCCACCTTCTTACGACAGGTGAGGGTAGAGTCCAGCCTCCCAGCTGGCCTCCTTTGACACTCGAGGGTGATGGGACTCTTCATTACTGCTGGGTGGGGTGAAAATTCTGGCTCCTGACCAAGTTGCACCGCCCTGGCTGGGAGAAGTAGGAGTCTGTCATGAATTGCTTTCCACTGACACCATCTGGGAATGGCCTAGTTATTGCTGGGCAATAGCCAACACCCTAATTCTCCACTTGCCTTCTGAAACTACATAGGTAGAGGAATTGGGGCACCTGTTTATACCCGGTCAGGTGGGGGTCTAGGCTTCCCACTCAGCCTTTGCTGGAACAGGTGGGAGTGGTCCACGGGCTTTTCTGTAGTCTTCAGCTGGAGGAGAACAATTAGTGTCTAATGGTTTCCGGTCCTGTAGGCGGTTCCTTTCCTGGTCTGCTGAGGTTTTTATTTTGTCCACAGTATTGGCATTTCCAGGCTTCCAGCTTCTTCTACTCTAAACCTGAAATGTAAAAGGCAAACAACAACAACAAAAATCTGGGGAGCTCACCGCCACGGTCATTTCTTGAATCCCAACGCCTAAGCTAGTCTGCCTCCTCCTCTCCACCTTCAGAGTCTCCTTTAGTTTGTTTTGCATATAATGTCAATGTCATTTAGTTACACTTAGTAGGAGGACTTGCACCCACTCTGTCTCCAAGAGGTTCACTGGTGTATCTTTAAGTTTATTTTGGGGGACTTCTCTGGGGGCCCAATGGCTAAGACTCTGTGTTCCCAGAGTAGAGGGCCTGGGTTCGATCCCTGGTCAGAAAACTGGATTCCACAGGCCACAATTAAGACCTGGTACAGCCAAATAAGCAAATAAATATTTTTAAAAATAAAATAATTTGCTGAATTGCAACTATCATTAAGGTCTCAGTCTACTTAAGCAGTGGGAACTTAATTAGAATTACATTATCACAGAATCTATCTGAAGACCTTGTAGGGCCTTAAGCACGTAGGAAGGTCAGCAGGTACATTTTGATGAGAATCAGGAGAACGTGAACCACAGGCCCCAGCCTGGAGCCCAGTTAGGCTGAGCGGCACTGAACAAGACAGCAGGTAGCAAAGGAAGGAGTGTGTTGCGAATTGGAGGAAAAGTTACAGACATAAATAAAAAGGAAACCTGGAAGATAAACAACCTTGAATCAAAATATTACTGGTGGCTGACACTGCCTGCTCAGGGAGCAGAGGCATGAAGACTTTTTCCTCCCAATTTTAGGCATTTTGCTTGAGGCCAGAGACTCAAAAATAATATAACCATAAATGTGAACATGTGTGTTTTCTTCTTATTTTGTTTCACCCTCACAGCATCTCTGAAAAGAAGCTATTTACATGTCCATGGTATAGATGAAGAAAATTCAATTCATGAAGAGAGTTTTTCGGGACTTCCTGGTGGTCCAGGAGCTAACACTCTGCGTTCCCAGTGCAGGGGCCCGAGCTCCATCTGGTGTCAGAGAACCAGATCCCACACGCCACAACAAAGGCTGAAGATCTCGCATGCCACAACAAAGACCCAGCAGAGCCAAATAAACAAAAATTAAAAATAAAAAGATAAGGGTTTTTCAAGGAGCAAGGAGAAACACCACCATCAGCCTAGCTCCTTTCAGAACATTATGCTTGCAGCTCACCCCAGGGGCTGCTGGCACATTTGGAGATAAGTCCTGCCAATGGGAGGTTGAACAGAAAGGATAAGGGATAAATGGCAGAATGGGTCAGCTTCACAGACCCGTGACAAGTGTGACCATGCAGGGCCACTTGTTCAGAGGGGCCTTGATGCTTGAGGCTTCGTGTTCAGTGGTTGCCATCTTGAAATTCTTAATGATTTGTGTTTTGTGAATGAAGTCTAATGGAACATGTGCCAGGGGCTTGGAGCCTCTGCTCACATGTGGTCCCACCTCCTGCTGCCTCCTAGTTACCCAGGGCTCAGTTGCCCACCCCGGGTCCCCACCCAGCAGCCCTTGTTGCCCTCCACCCCTGCTGGGGGCTGGGCTCAGACTCACAGTGTCAAGGTTAAGCACACTTGTCCTGTGCACCGAACTGTGGGTTGAGACCCTGCGCGTCTGTGAGCATCTTCACTCACCCCGTGAAAATCCCCAGGCATGAGGGGCATTAAATACGGAATTTAAAAACACCTTATCAGGCTTCCCTGGCAATTCAGTGGTAAAGAATCCACTTGCCAATGCAGGAGACACGGGTTCAGACACGGGTTCTGGACCCTGAAAGCCACAACCAGTGAAGCCTGTGTGCCCTAGAGCCCATGTTCTGCACCAAGAGAAGCCACTGGAGTGAGAACCTCGAACACCTCAACTAGAGAAAAGCCTGTGTGGCAACGAAAACCCAGCACAGCCATAAGTAAATAAGATCATTTAAAAAACAAAATAAAACAAAAACACCTTCTCAGATAAAGAGAAATATAGAGTCACAATAGAAAGGAAGACATGCTTTCCTCCTGGTAAACAAGGGGTCCCACATTTTCATGTTGCGCTGGGCCCCACACATGATGTAGCCAGCCTTGTCATTAGTGACACAACGTACAGTGTGTATAAGCCACCTGCTCAGCCAAGGAGCCCCTGGGCAATTTGCTGGCACACTTAAGCATGTCAGCCCTGGCACACTGAGACATATCTGTAAAACTAACTGTAGCACCCCAGGGTCAACCAGCATGTCCACACTGCTCTCAATACCCTTCAGTCTTTGCCTTGCTCTGCAGTTCAGAACTATGCAATCAGCTACAGACTCCCACACATAGAGCCCCAGCTCAGCCTTTCCAGCCAAGAAAACACATACTCTTAGCTTTGGAATATTCTATATATAAATAAGGGCTTCCCTGGTGGCTAAATAGTAAAGAACCCACCTGCCAATGCAATAGATGAAAGTTCAATTCCTGGGCCAGGAAGATCCCCTGGAGTAGCAAATGGTAACCCACTCCAGTACTCTTGCCTAGGAAATTCCATGGACAGAGGAGCCTGGTGGGTTACAGTCCATGGGGTAGCAAAAGTGTCAGACATGACTAAATAGTAACAGATACATGAATAAATTATGTGAATTTTGTTCACTGCTAAACTCCATCAGGAGACTCATGCGGAGGCAGATACCAAGTAGTTCTGGGAACTTCCCTGGTGGTCCAGTGGTTAAAACTTTGTGTTCCCAATGCGAGGGACATGGATTGAATCCCTGGTTGGGGAACTAAGATCCTACATGCTGTGTGGATCAGCAAAAAAAAAAAAAAAAAGGAGTCCTGAGCTCATTTCTTAATGCTGGCCTTCTACAGAAGCCTGGAGAAAACACTCAAGTTGTCCTTCACCTTCTGCCAGCATTTGACCCTTGACTTCCACAGATCCAGGCTGCAGCATTACCCTCATATTCCTGAGTATGTGCCAGCCTTTTCAGATTAAACACTATTGCTGTCCAGAGTGGGGCTCATCTCTGCTCCAGGTCTGCCATGATCTCTCCTGTGGCTTCTCCACTTACTGGTGTTGCTCTGGGGATATTCAGCCCTGCTCTTGTTGTCGCTTCCAGCAACAGCTGACCGGTAGGAGAGGCTCCCTGGGCCTGCTCCCAGACAGCTGGCAGAAGCAGAGGCAGTGCACTTGAGCCCTGTAGCCTGGACACGGAAGGGAAGCAGTTGGGTCAGGCAGGGGCAGCTGGGCTCAGGGGGTTCTCCTGCCCCGTGACTGGCAAAGCTCAGGACACAGAGACCAGAAGGATGTGCCCAAAGGACAGCCACCAGCTTCCTTATTGTCATCCATTTGGGGTCCACTGAGGGGCATAGGGAATATGCTTGTGTTTACAGAAAGAATTAAAGTGTAAATGAAGAGCTTGCCGCTGTGGGAGCCCCAGACGGACCAAAGCCTGTACCCACAGCCAAGCCCACTATGGCTAGAATCTTCCATGGGTCTCCAGAAAATGAGCTCAGCCAACAGGTAGCTCAGCTGGTAAACAATCTACCTACAATGTAGGAGACCCCAGTTCGATTCCTGGATTGGGAAGAGCCACTGGAGAAGGGATAGGCTACCCACTCCAGTATTATTGGGCTTCCCTGGTGGCTCAGCTGATAGAGAATCTGCCCGTAATGCAGGAGACCTGGGTTCGATCCTGGGTTGGGAAGATCCCCCTGGAGAAGGGAATGGCTATCCACTACAGTATTCTGGCCTGGAGAATTCCTTGGACTGTGGTCCACGGGGTCGCAAAAAGTCGGACACGACTGAACAACTTTCACCTTCAACATAAGACACTTGTGTAACCCACTTCCTCAAAAGTCACAATAAAATCTCTGCTCTGGGACTTCCCTGGTGGTCCAGTTGAAAGTTTGCCTCTCAATGCAGGGGACAAAGTTTTGATCCCTGGTTCAGGAACTAGAAACCCACATGCTGTGGGGTAACTAAGACCCTATACAGCCAAATAAATAAATATTAAAAAAAAAAAAAACCCTTATGCTTCAATGAGACTGACTGCAAATGGGTATAAGGGATTGTACTGGGATGATAGAAATGTTTGCAAATTAAATTGGTTGTACAACTCTGTACCTTTGCTAAAAGGCCTTGAATTGTACACTTAAACAGGTGACTTTTATGATCCACTGATTATTAGATAAAAGTCTTGCAAGAAAAAAGAGAAGCATACATATTCTCATTCCCTTGAGAATTCCTGTCCATTCAGATCCCAGCTTCAGACTGCATTTATGTCCTTGTTTTTCGATCAGTTTTGAAAAATGGAGGTATAATTTAAATGTATAGCTTGATGAATGTAGACAAGTGTATATATCTGTGTAATCACTGTCATGATCATGATATACAACATTTCTATCCTCCCAAAAAATTTCCTCTGAACTCTCTGCAGTCAATTCAGCCCTAGCCCCAGGCCACCAGTGATCTGCTTTTTGTCACTGTAGATTAGTTCTGAGTTTTCTAAAATTTCATATTAATGTACTCTTTTGCGCCTGAGTTCTTTTGCTCAACATAATGGTTTTGAGAATCATCCTTTGCCCCCTTTAAAATCAAACAAAATAAATTTGTGTTGGTGATTTCTTTAAAGTGAGATGACATCTCTTTGACAAGAACAAGTTTTCTAAACTAAGAAACAACCTTCCTTCATTAGTCTAAAGCTCCTAATTGATAATATTTTTTCTTAATAATGAGTTCAGAAGAAGAAATTTCACTTTAATTTAGAATGAATTTTTATATTATCTTTGTTTAATTTTTTATATTTTTTGGCCATCTTGCATGATATTGGAAGCTTCCCAGATGGCCCAAGTGGTAAAGAATCTGCCTGCTAATACAGGAGATGCAAGAGAAGCAGGTTCGATCCCTGGGTTGGTAAGATCACCAAGGAAATAGCAACCCACTCCAGTATTTCTTGCCTGGAAAATTCCATGGACAGAGGAGCCTGGCAGACTACAGTCCATGGGGTCACAAAGAGTTGGACACGACTGAGCACGCACATACACACACACACACACACACACACACACACACACGGCACTGGGGACCTTAGTTCCCCAACCAGGAATAGAACCCATGCCCCCTGCAGTGGAAGCACAGAGTACTAATCACCGAACCATCAAGAGATGTCCTCTGCTCAATTTTTTAAAAAATGAAAAAGAAAAAGGGTCAGGCTGGAGGGAAAGAAACACACAAAACAAAAGTATTTTAAACTAAAACAGTTTCTTAAAGATGTCACACATTTAGTTTTCAAGCCCAATGAGTAATTTCCTCAGGAGAGGCAGAACGCTTCACCTTATGGCTGGCAAAAGACACACAAGTCATTGTTGAAAGATTGAATAAGTTTGACGATGTTTATAGGAACAGACAATGTCTCTCCAAATGCACCTAAATTACTGAATGGAGCAGTCAGTATGAAATCTGCCTTTTGCTGTGGGCAAGTTGTGCTCACAAGATAACAAGCAGTCACTGAAGATGCTGAGTGACTTTTTAAAACACCCAAACCAAAGGGAACAAAATGTGGGTGTTGGCTGACAAAGGAGTACACTGAGTCGAAAATGAAGCCACGAGTTGTTATTGAAGCTGAAGGGTTGACCTCAAATGGTTTAAGCCACTTGAGGAAGGAGACAACAAGACCATGAGAATAAGCAGAAGCTGGCTTTGCATGGAGCGCACAGGCCTCCATCTCTGCCTCCCACACTAGAAAAAGAAATGGTTCCATAAACACTTTCCAAAGAGGTTAGGTGTTTCTCTGCACCGTACCCTAACAAAACACCCCATCTCCAGAAGTTTCCAAGAACATGGTCTTAGAAATCTGTTTCCATGACTAACATGTAAACAGACATCTGAAGCTTCTACTTCCCGTTGCCTGTCATTCTAACCAGTTGTATCATTTTTCAAGCATTTTGGCTTAGAAGAGCACCTGGAAATTGGGTCATTTGTCAGGACACAGATGGACCTAGAGACTGTCATACAGAGTGAAGTAAGTCAGAAAGAGAAAAACTAATATTGTACATTAATGCGTATATGAGGAATCTAGAAAAATGGTACAGATGAACCTATTGCAGGGCAGAAATAGAGATGCAGATGCAGGGAACAGATGTGCAGACACAGATCGGGGGTTGAATTGGGCAAGTGGGATTGATGTATGTGCATTGCCATGTATAAAACAGACAGCTAGTGGGAAGCTGCAACAGCCAACCACACCCTCTCTTTGGTATAAAAGAAGCCTGAATTCTCATTTAGTTAAGGTGGGTTTTTTGGGACACTAGTCCAACATCTTCTTGGTCCATTGGCTTTCCAAATAAAGTCACTATTCCTTGCCCCAGCAACTCATCTCTCAACTTATTGGCCTATCATGAGGTAAGCAGCACAAGCTTGGACATCATGGTAACATCACCTTCTCCAGGAAGCCAGCCAGGGTTAGGAGCCACTTCTCTAAGACTGTATTTGATCCTGTTTAACTCCCTGGTGAAATAAGATTTGTTAAATAATAATCTTTTGTTTCCCTGGTAATTTCTCCTAAGCAAATGCTCAGCCTTAATATGGTCAAAGATATGGTAGAATGGGGGCGGGGGAGAGGGAGCATGGGGGAAATACTAGTTAGGTTCTTTCAGACTTTTGGATTCAATAACCTGGGTATCTATGGGAATGTGGAGGATGGAAGCATAAACATTATGTTTGGTAGGAGTGAGGTTTGAGGTATACAGGACTTGCTTCCATTCCTGCCAGGCTCTAGAATATTCCTCCTGGTGTAGCGGGAGGAGGATAAAGAGGGGAAAGAGGAGAGCAGAGGGTTGAAGGGTTTCAGGGAGAGGCTCAATCTGGCTTCCCTGGAAGAGTCTTAGGTAATGTTTTTCTGGGGACAAATGTTGATGGGGAACAGTTCAAAGCACTTTATAGGCATTTAATCCTCACAAATCCCTGGGAGGGAAGTATTATTATTTACGAATGAGGGATTGAGGTCTAGAGAGGTTAGTGACTTGCACAAAGACTCACCTCAGGACAGCAGGTATGGTAGCCTTTAGCATGTCCTCCAGTGAGCCCAGCGTCCTGGGATTCCTGTCCTTGTGTGGTTGTCCATAGTGAATCAGGATCAGTCTGTGGGACCCAACCAATATGGCAGAAAAGATGGCGTATCACTTTCAAGGCTCAGTCGCAAAAGAAGGAAGCATGAGAGCCAGAATTCGAAGGCTGCTTTTGGAGACACTTTCCCAAGGGCAGAGGGATGAGCTGCAGGAGTCCTTGCCTCACCGGGCAGTGGTATCTGGTCTGAAAAGATTGTGAATAATGCAGTCCCAGAGGTAGAAAGCAAGTTCATATCTGGTCGGGGAATCAGGAAAGTCCGGTGAGGCTTTAAAGGATAAGCAGGATTTTTATCAGCAGAGCTGGTTATTAAGAAAGAGAAGAATTCCAAGTGGAGAAATTAGAAAGAGTGATGGGCAGAGGTGTGCTGAGTGAGCAGCATACACGGCCATCTACATCAGGGGAAATGGGGGGACAATGCTACCATATCATAGTGTTGTCAACTGCAAAGTAAATGCACACCCTCCACGTCGAAAACTGTGTTTTATTCAGTGGACAAAACTGAGACTTTTAGTCCAGCAAACAGCCTCTCATATAGCACTGAGGGACGGCTCAGAGAGGAAAGGGAGGAGCCAGGATATATAGAAGTTTTGCAACAAAAACCAGGTAGTCAGAACATCCAAAGATTACGGTTAATTAAAGAAAACCAGACATTGCAAGTTAATTAACTTAATGCTTTGGTGGCTGAGACAGTAAAAAGACTGCCTGTAATACAGCAGGCCTGGGTTCAATCCCTGGGTTGGGAAGATCCCCTGGAGAAGGAAATAGCAACCATCCAGTATTCTGCCTGGAGAATCCCATGGACAGAGGAGCCTGGTGGGCTTCGGTCCATAGGGTCGCAAAGAGTCGGACACGACTGAGCAACTAACACTTTCTATGTATGGGAAGATGCAAGAGTCTGAGATCGCTGAAATCATTCATTTGATGTGCACCTTAGCTATTAGGGGCTTCCCTGGCGGCTCAGTGGAGAAGGACATGGCAACCCACTCCAGTAGTCCTGCCTGGAGAATCCCATGGGCAGAGGAGCCTGGTAGGCTACAGTGCATAGGGTCGTAAAGAGTCGGACATGACTGAGCAACTTCACTTCACTTCACTTCTAACGGCTCGGATGGTAAAGAGTCTGCCTGCAATGCAGGAGACACAGGTCTGATCCCTGGGTCAGAAAGATCCCTTGGAGAACAGAATGGCAACACACTCCAGTATTCTTGCCTAGAGAATTCCACAGACAGAGAAGCCTGGTGGGTTACAGTCTGTGGGGTCACAAAGAGCTGGACACAACTGAGCGACTAACTCTTAGCTATCTAGGGCCAGCGTTCTGTTTTTCTCCATCTGAATCCCCTCAGGGTGCACAGTGGGGATGGCTGCAGGGACTGATGGCTTGATAGCTGCAACATCCTTTGTTTACTGATACTGCAGGGTCCACAGAATGAAAGAGATTCAACTGGTCTTTTGACCCAATTCTTTCAGTTTAGTTTTGTCTTCATGGGGTAGAGGGCTTTGAATGACAGTTTGTAGAATTGCAGCCTTGTTCTGTGAACAGTGAGAAGACAAGGTTTGTTGGACAGCTGGAGTTAGTCGTCATTGTAAGTTAAAGGATTGGTTTTCAATTCAGTAGAAAAAGAACTTCCCTGATGGTCCAGAGGTTAAGAATCTGCCTGCTAATGCAGGGGACATGGGTTCAATCCCTGGTCCAGGAAGATTCCATATGCTGCGAGACGACTAGGCAGGCATGCCATGACTACTGAAGCTCGCACACCCAGAGCCTGTGCTCTGCAAAAAGAGAAGTCACCGAAAGGAGAAGCTCATACACCACAGCTAGAGGAGCCCACATGCAGCAATGAAAATCTACTGATGCCAAAAATAAACAAATTTTAAAGATCAAAAAAAAAAATTTAGGTGACACATGCTCTAGAACTCTAGTTTTCCTTTCCAATTGGACCATGTGCTACTTGATTCCTGCATGTGTGTGCGCTAAGTTACTTTAGGCCTGTCCAACTGTGTGCGACCCTATGGACTGTAGCCCACCAGATGTCTCTGTCCATGGAATTCTCCAGGCAAGAATACTGGGGTGAGTTGCCATGCCCTCCTCCAGGGGATCTTCCCAACCCAGGGGTCAAACCCACATCTCTTACGTCTCCTGCTCTGGGAGGTGGGTTCTTTATCACTAGCGCCACGTGGGAAGCCCATTTGATTCCTAAACCCACGCAAAAATTTCAGCCTTTGAAGAAACTGATGCTGCTCCACAGAAGGAACTGACCTTTTTTACCAGCAAGTCGGATCCCAGCCATTTTTCAGGCCCAACTTAAATGTTATACTCAATTTCCCCCCAGTTTTTCACCAGCTTCCAGGCAGAGGAACACACCATGATGGGACTGCCACTGCCTGCATCTACGCAAATTCAGCCTGTGTGACAGTTTCTGATGATTTTATTATCCCTTCGATTGAGTTATTTGCATTGGTAGCACCGGGCAAGATTGAATTTAAACTTGAATTTGGTTTCCTAAGCACTATTGAAGACTCTTGAAAGTTCTGTGATGCAGAACTGAAACTAAAAATAGTGTTGTATGCAAAAGACTCCCTGAGGGTGAGACTTCTGGTTTTAAAATGTGGCAGAAAGAGGGCAATTTACCTCTTCTCAGAGAAATCACCGAAAAGCAAGAAAGAATAAGAAACCGGAACAAACTCTAGCTTGAAAGGAATCAAGAGACATCTGTACCCCTGAACCAAAATAGATGAAGTGCGGTGAAAGTCAAGTGGGTGTGTAGGAAGATAATGAAAGGACATCCACAGCTGGAAACATCAGTCGAACCCAGGACAGCGTGGTTCCTCAAAGTAAGGGACAAACCTAAGGGACAAAGCCAACCACCTCTTTCTGGAATGATGGGAGCAGTAGGCTGTGGCCGGTGACTCTGTAGAGTGTTAGACTTAAGTCTTAACAAATAAGAAAGGTCGAACCCAAAGAAGAAGGATGCAGACAGACCATGTTTGCATTCTGATGGTGTGAGCAGTCGTCTCATCTGACTGGGGAGAAATAAAGGGTAAAAGAACTCTCACACACACAACTGCATTTCATCTGGGAAATGGCACCAGCCTCTTGGCAATCTAAACCTCCAGGCAGATTTCATCTCTTTATAAAAGAGCAGGTGGCATAACGGTAAAGAATCTGCCTGCCTGAGTCAGGAAGATCCCCTGGAGAAGGAAATGGCAACCCACTCCAGTATTCTTGCCTGGGAAATCCCATGGACAGAGGAGCCTGATGGGCTATCATCCATGGGGTTGCAAAGAGTAGGACACGACTTAGTGACCAAACAACAACAATTTGCTCTTTTAGAAGTCTAAACAATGATGGCATGATAAAGAAAAAGATGAAAGTAACAGTGGGGAAGTGGTTGATGAAAAACTAATATTAAAAAAAAAAAGACTTGCAACAGAACAGATAAAAAGTTGCTCAAATGTAGTTCCAGGAATTTTAGAAAGAAATGAGTGAAGTATTTGCTAATGAAAAAAAGTACAGGGACTTCCCTGGCCATCCTGTGGTTAAGACTCCACGCTTCCAATGCAGGGGGCATGGGTTCAATTCCTGGTAGGGGAAATAAGATCCCACAAGCCACACAGCATGAAAAAAAAAAAAAAAAGGGAAGAAGAGAAGATGTCAAATGAAAGAGTACATGCAACTTAAAAATGTTGAGAGCTATATTTTATTTACTGGACATTTTTAGGACTTCAAGCCTGGGAGACAGTATCTCAAGTAACCCTGAGAAAACTGCTCCCAGGAGGTGAGAAGAGGAGCCAGGTTATATAGAAGTTTTGGAACAAATGGCAGGTAGTCTGAACATCAAAATATTATTGTTCACTAAAGAAAACTAGATATACCAACTTAAGGATTTTAGTGGTTTTCTATATATAGGAAGATGGAAGAGTCTGGGCTCACTGAAATCATTCCTTTGATGTGTAGCTCAGCTATCTGGGGCCCAGATCCTATATTTCCATACCCTGAGCTCCTCAGGGCTCACCAAAGGAAGTGACTGTAGTCTGACGGCTGCTTTGTTCTTGCTCAGTCACCAGGCTGTGTTCAGCTCTCTGCAACCCCATGGACTGTAGCACGCCAGGCTCCCCTGTCCTTCACTGTCTCCCTGAGTTTGCTCAGATTGATGTCCATGAGTCAGTGATGCCATCCAGCCATCTCATCCTCTGTCACTCCCTTCTCCTACCCTCTATGGCTGCTAGATGGCAGGTGTTCTTCATTCTGAGTTCCCTCAGGCTCACGGGCTCACATCGGAGGGCTGCCATCCCTGATGACTGTGACATCTTTGTTTCCAGATATGGCAGGAAATCTTCCGTGTCTCAGAGCAGAAGAGCATGAAGCAAGACTGGCGCGCCCAGGAAAGAAAAGGTAAGGCGCAGAGGAAGACGGATTATGAATTACCAGAGTACAGGCGACCGGAGGAATAAAAAGTGAAACAACTACAGAAACAAAGACTAAAATGGATGCAGCACTCAAGAGAAGAGGGCTTAGCTGGAAAATACAGCAAGGTAAAAGGAAGAGGGAATCGAGAAAAGTTAACAAGTGACATTAAAATGACCAAAGAAGTTTACGTGATTCAGAGATATCTCCAGCTCTGATGGAGTAATTTGTATCAGATCCACCTTCCCCTGGGAGAACAACAGCAGATTACACACAGAAGAGGGAATTAGAAAACTGGAAAATAGATGAGTTGGAAAAACCCAAATTGAAATTCTGAAAGGAGAAACAAAGAATAGGAAAAATGAGAAAAGAGACATATGGGACATAGGTTTTTTTTTTTTTTTTTAAGTTTTCCATGGGAATCAAAACTCAGAAAGAGGGAAGAGAGAGGATGTGACTGCAGAGAATCTGGTTATTAATTTCCAAAAGTGATAAAAGATATATAAAGTTGTAGATTCATAAATCCAGGTAGGATAAATACACAGAAAATCACACCTTGGCACATCATTAAAAGAGCAAAGATTTAAAGGATTAGAAAGAAAGCATAAAAACACCAATGTAAATATCCTATAGACATTAAGGAGATAATGAAAAAATATTAAAAGTAACTTTATGCTGATAAACCTAGACATTTCAATGAAAAGGGACAATTCCTTGAAAGACACAACTTTCTGAGGCTGTGTTGAGAAAGAATGGGAAATATAAATATTTATATTATATATATATCTTTTATTTGTTCAATGACGTTGAACATTTAATTAAAACTCTTGTCACAGAGAAAATCCCAACCTCTGATGGCTTCAGTGGGAAGATTCTCCAAACAATAGGATCAATATTACACAAACTTGCTCAGAGAAAAGACAAAAACTTAAGAGGCCATCATAAACTTGATCATAATCTTACACTTCAATTAAAAGGTTTACCACTAGGAGAAATATAAATTTTCTAATTAGAAAACACATACACAGGAAGTCAGACACTATCATGAAAAGATTTGAAAAGAAGCAAACAAAACAAAAAGTATAACATAAAATAGAACAGAATTGAGGTTAAATTTGTTAGCACAGGAAATATAAACAAGCTCTCCTATTAAAAAGGAAAATAATATCAAATTACCCCCTCCCAAAGCATATAGTTCTAATATACAGAAATATACCTACATGTAAGAAATATGCTCAGAATGGAACTTCCCTGGCAGTCCAGTGGTTAAGACTCTGGGCTTCCACAGCAGGGGGCAAGGGCTCAATCCCTGGTTGAGGAACTAAGATCTTGCAAGCTGCCCAGTGTGACTGAAAGGGAAAAAAACAAGAACCCAGAACCAATTGTTCAAAAGAGTTAAAATTTTTTGAATGTGCAAAGGCCAGGTAGGCAAAGGTAAAGAAAAAAAAAGAAAGCTTCATCACAATCTTTGTTATAGGTAAGTTGAAAATCTAGGACAAAAAGCATTTATAAGCTAAAGAAAAGCATTTCATGATAGCACAATTGTGCATTTCACAAACTGTGGTGAATATCTGTACCTCAAATAACATAATATAGTCAGTGCTTCCAGCTGACTCACTCAGTACAATCTCACTCAACCTAGAGCTCAAAAAAAGATAGAAAGCATGGGACTTAAGTCCTTTGATCAGACTTATCAATAAAAGAATTGGAACATGAATAAGCAGTGGGAGATGATCAATCAACCTCTCAGAGGAAGGGGCATCAGTTAGAAAGCAGTAGGGGAGGCATTCGGTTCTTCTGGGACACAAGGAGGAGTTATTTCTGTCTTATCCCTGGCACTCTGTATAGCAAGTGTCAGATGGCAGCAGCTGTGCAGTTTGGGGCATTGATGTAGTGGGCATGCTCCTTACCTATCAGTGTGTGTTCCCTCACTGTATTTAGGAAGAAGATAAGATCATGTACAGATTGTGAGAGCTGGACCATAAAGAAGGCTGAGTGCCAAAGAACTGATGCTTTTGAATTGTGCTGGAGAAGACTCTGGAGAGTCCCTTGGACAGAAAGGAGATCAAACCAGTCAATCCTAAAGGAAAACAATCCTGAATAGTCATTGGAAGGACTGATGCTGAAACTGAAGCTCTGATACTCTGGCCACCTGATGTGAAGAGCTGACTCACTAGAAAAGACCCTCGTGTTGGGAAAGATTGAAGATAGGAGGAGAAGGGGATACAGAGGGTGAGATTGTTGGATGGCATCACTGACTCAATGGACATGAGTTTGAGCCATCTCCAGCAGATAGTGAAGGACAGGGAAGTCTAGCCTGCTGCAGTCCATGAGTTGCAAAGAGTTGGACACAACTTAGTGACTGAACAACAACAACAAGATAACTTATTTTTTTGGCCTCACAGGTCTACAGATAGAGCAATTGTGCCCACAGATGGACCATGCTCCAGGATCTTACTCATAGATTTACATGTTTTAGAAGATGAGATCTGGGACTTTTTGAGGAGATTTGAGACTTAAAGTTGATATACGAAAAGGTCAAGACTAGGGGGTCTTAGGATGTGGTGAATGTAATTTGCATGTGGAACAGACTTGAATTTTATAGATCCTAGAGGGCAGACTGTACTAGGTTGAACATCATCCCTCCAAAATTCACATTCATGTGGGACTTCAGAGTGTGACCTTATTCAGAAAGAGTCTGCAAAGCAGATGTAATTACTTAAATTCAGATGAAGTCATACTGGATCAGAGTGGGCCCTAAGCCAATGATTAGTGTCCTTATACGAGGAGAAAACAGACACATAGAAACATAGGCACAGGGGAGAAGACCACATGAAGATGAAGAGATTGATTTGTTCATCTGCAAGCCCAAGAACACTAAGGATTGCTAATAACCACCAGAAGCTGGGAGAGATAAGGAAGGATCCTCCCCTAGAATTTCAGAGAGTGCATGGCCCTGTTGATACCTTGATTTCTTTTCTTTTTTCTTTTTAAAGTGTTCAGTCAGTTCAGTTCAGTCACTCAGTCGTGTCCAACTCTTTGTGACCCCATGGACTGCAGCATGCCAGGCTTCCCTATCCATCACCAACTCCAGGATCTTGCTCAAACTCAAGTCCATCGAGTGGGTGATGCCGTCCAACCATCGTATTCTCTGCCATCCCCTTCTCCTCCTGCCTTCAACCTTTCCCAGCATCAGGGTATTTTTCAATGAGTCAGTTCTTTGTATCAGGTGGCCAAAGTATTGGAACGTCAGCTTCAGCATCAGTCCTCCCAATGAATATTCAGGACTGATTTCTTTTATGATTGACTGGTTTGATCTCCTTGCTGTCCAAGAAACTCTCAAGAATCTTTCCCAACACAACAGTTCAAAAGCATCAATTCTTCAGCACTCAACTTTCTCTATGGTCCAACTCTCACATCCATACATGACTACTTGGAAAAACCACAGCTTTGACAAGACAGACCTTTGTCGGTAAAGTAATGTCTCTGCTTTTTAATATGTTGTCTATGTTGGTTATAGCTTTTCTTCCAAGGAGCAATCGTCTTTTAATTTCATGCCTGCAGTCCCCATCTGCAGTAATTTTGGAGCTCAAGGAAACAAAGTCTGTCACTGTTTCCATAGTTTCCCCATCTATTTGCCATGAAGTGATGAAACTGGATGCCATGATCTTAGTGTTTTGAATGTTGAGTTTTAAGCCACCTTTTCCACTCTCCTCTTTCACTTTCTTTAAGAGGTTCTTTAGTTCCTCTTTGCTTTCTTCCATAAGGGTGGTGTCATCTGCATAACTGAGGTTACTGATTTCTCCCGGCAGTCTTGATTCCAGCTTGTGCTTCACCCAGCTGGACATTTCGCATGATGTACTCTGCATATAAGTTAAATAAGCAAGGTGACAATATACAGCCTTGATATACTCCTTTCCCAATTTGGAATTAGTCTGTTGTTCCATGTCCAGTTCTAACTGTTGTTTCTTGACCTGCAAACAAGTTTCTCAAGAGGCAGGTCAGGTGGTCTGGTATTCCCATCTCTTGAAGAATTTTCCACAGTTTGTTGTGGTGGTTAGAGCTCAGAATTTGGAGCTAGACTGGCTTCAAATCACGACTCTCCCATCTGGCTAACTGTGCCCGAGTTACAGAAGCCCTCCATGCTCTCATTCCTTCCTGTGTGAGGACATCTGGGCCCCATTCACGGGTTGCTGTAAGGACTGCCGGATTCAGGGAAAGCCCTTAGAATGAATGATGCTGACAACACATCAGATATTCCATGTAACCCTCACCCTACTGGTGGCTCAGATGGTAAAGGATCCACCTGCAATGCAGGAGAATCGAGTTCAACCCCTGGGTTGAGAAGATCTCTTGGAGTAGGAAATGGCAACCTACTCCAGTATTCTTGCCCGGAGAATCCCATGGACAGGGAAGCCTGGCGGCTACAGTCCATGGAGTCGCAAAGAGTTGGACATGACCGAGTGCCTAAGAAACTTGAAAGCACTCCTGCTCCTCTCTCCACACCTCTCCCCTCACTCCCATCCCTGCAGTAATGACCTCTCCTTTCTCCGTACAGATCCTTCCGTTGTGAGGAGATATGGAAAAAGTCCTGGACAATGTGTGGTACAACCTTAATGCCCTTAAGTTATGAGAAGACTTTCAAACCCAACTCTCTGCCTTAATTCCCCTGAGATAAGACTAAAGTCCAAAGTAGCAGGAATGACACCATTCAGTGGAAACAGGATCTGGGAAAATCAGAGGCAGGTGGCCAGACTCTTCTCCGGCTCCTTGAAGGGTTCCATTCAAAGAATGCAACACACTGGACAGATTTTGTTGTTGTCATTCAATTGCTAAGTCATGTCCGATTCTTTGTGACCCCATGGACTGCAGCACGCCAGGCTCCTCTGTCCTCCACTGTCTCCCAGAGTTTGGTCAAATTCATGTCCATTGAGTCAGGGATGCTATCTAACCATCTCATCCTCTGCTGCCCCCTTCTCCTTTTGCCTTCAATCTTTCCCAGCATCAGGGTCTTTTCCGATGAATCAATCCAGCAAAAATGTCCTGAGGGCCCACTACATGCTAGGCCCCCAGTTGGATGCTTTCACAGTTATTATCTTTAAAAAATTTTTTATTTTATTGAAGTACAACTGAACTACAATATTGTGTTGGTTTCTGCTGTACAGCACAGTTATTCAGCTATACACACATACACACACACACACACACACACACACACACACACACACACACACATCTTCTTTCCCTTTATGGTTTATTACAGGATATTGAATATAATTCCCTATGCTATACAGTAGGTCATTGCTGCTCATCCATTCTATGTATAATAGTTTGCATCTGCTAATCTCAAACTTAGAAGGAAAGTTATGACCAACCTAGATAGCATATTGAAAAGCAGAGACATTACTTTGCCAACAAAGGTCCATCTAGTCAAGGCTATGGTTTTTCCTGTGGTCATGTATGGATGTGAGAGTTGGACTGTGAAGAAAGCTGAGCACCGAAGAGTTGATGCTTTTGAACTGTGGTGTTGGAGAAGACTCTTGAGAGTCCCTTGGACTGCAAGGAGATCCAACCAGTCCATTCTGAAGGAGATCAGCCCTGGGTGTTCATTGGAAGGACTAATGCTGAAGCTGAAACTCCAGTACTTTGGCCACCTCATGCGAAGAGTTGACTCATTGGGAAAGACTCTGATGCTGGGAGGGGTTGGGGGCAGGACGAGAAGGGGATGACAGAGGATGAGATGGCTGGATGGCATCACTGACTCGATGGACGTGAGTCTCAGTAAACTCCAGGAGTTGGTGATGGACAGGGAGGCCTGGCATGCTGCGATTCATGGGGACATAGAGTTGGCCATGACTGAGCGACTGAACTGAACTGAACTGAACCTCAAACTCCCAGTCCATCCTGCTCTGACCTGTCCTCCTTCTTGGCAACCACAAGTCTGTTCTTGTGAAAAGAGTGAAAGCATTAGTCTCTCAGTCATGTTTGACCCTTTGTGACCCCATGGACTGTAGCGACCAGGCTTCCCTGTCCATGGAATTCTCCAGGCAAGAATACTGGAGTAGGTGGCCATTTCCTACTCCAAGGGATCTTCTCAACCCAGGGGTCGAACTTGGGTCTCCCTCATTGCAAGCATATTCTTTACCATCTGAGCCACCAGGGAAACCCCTGTTCTCCATACCTCACAGTTATTATCTTGTTTCATCCTCACAGTAGCATCATCATCTCACTGAAAACAAATCCCCAAACCTATGCTAAGCTGTAGAGGCTAAATATCAAAGCTAGAGGATGTAAACCAGTGGTTTTCAAATTGAACACACAACAGAATCACCTGGAGAGTTTGTTAGAACTCAACTGTCGTCAGCAGAGTTTCTGATCAAGTAGATCCCGGGTGGGGCCTGAGAATTTGCATTTCTAACAAGTTTCCGGTTGATGCTGATACTGTTGGCCCCAGGGAGCACACTTTGAGAACCATGGAGGAAATGCTGCACACCATCAGAGATGGTCCTGAATACTTGCATGTTGTGGTTTTTCAAAGGGCAGAGGCTTTAGATTTCTCCATATCTGCTTATGGGCCTTCCTTCTAATACTTCTTCCTTCCTAGTCTAACTCAGTGGTCTAACAAAGGTCCATCTAGTCAAAGCTACGGTTTTTCCAGTAGTCATGTATGGATGTGAGAGTTGGACCATAAAGAAACCTGAGCCCCAAAGTATTGATGCTTTTGAACTGTGGTGCTGGAGAAGACTCTTGAGAGTCCCGCGGACTGCAAGGAGATCCAACCAGTCAATCCTAAAGGACATCAGTCCAGAATATTCATTGGAAGGACTGATGGGGCGGCAGAGAATGAGATGGTTGGATGGCATCACCGATTCAATGGACATGAGTTTGAGCAAGCTCTGGGGGATGGTGAAGGACAGGGAAGCCTGGTGTGCTGCAGTCCATGGGATCACAAAAGAGTCAGACACAACTGAGCAACTGAACAATGACAACTTACACTTCAGTGTCCCTGAGGATTTCTGTATGGGGTTACATACATGAAGCCAAGCATGGGTGCTCATGGAAGATTTGAGAGCATTTCAAGGGCAGTTTGGGTTGTGCTTGATTTTGCCTTCTGTACTAATTATAGATCATAGCCTGCACTGCACAATAATACATGGGAGAGAGCGTGAGAAGAAATATTTTACAGACACTCATACACAACAGGTGGGAGAGGAAGGATTTACAGGTGTGGAGGCAAGTATGCTTACACCTGAAGACCTTGGGAGTTCTTGTTAGAGTGGACACTACAGGCAGAGAAACAGCAAGCGCAAAAAAGCACAGAGTCACTGGCAACTTCCTTGGTGGTCCAGCGGTTGGGACTTTGCTTTGCTCCAGATACAGGCCATCACGGGTCATAACTGCTGGCCTTCCAGCTACTGCTAGGGCACCTGCCTGAAGGCAGGGTTCTTTTTAGATGCTGGTGGGAATACATGATGAAGGAGATAGAGAACTCAACAGGCAACCAGAATGCCAGGAGGTGAGTGCAGCAAAAGGTGGAGCCCAGGATTCTGAGAGAGCCCATGGAGAACCGTGCAGTCCTCTCTCTTGCTTAGAGATGGCTTCTCAGAAACGTGGAGGCTGGGCTCAGGGTGAGGGCGAGCTGGAGTTAGTAAGGGAGGCTGGTGAAGAGCCAAGTGGAGGATGTGGCATCCTTTGGTTGTCATGGTGACAATGGGGCCCTGGAAATCACAGCCTGCCCTTGGGCTGCTATTTAATTAAGCCACCCAACCATGGCAGGGAATCACTGTTTTAATTTATTTTTATACTTTATTTCATCCCCAGAAAGAGTTCAGGAGGGTTGTAAGAACAAACATAGAGCACAATAGGATAAAAATAGAAAGCCCTGTGAAGGGAAAATAAGGACAGCTAGTAACATGAACCCAGAGGGCTTCTGGGTTGCTCCACCCTTGGTGAGCTGTCAGTTGCTTAACTCTCATGAAGGAGCCCCTGCTCGTGCTGACATCTGGGATCCAAGGCACTCGATACCACTGTAGCAGGGTCGTGGGCAAGCTTCCCCAGGGAATGCCTGACCAAATGATTGTCCAAAGATGGGGGTGATTCTGAAGAAGGCAGCACCCTGGAGCCCTCCCATTTACATAAGTGCAGGAAGCAAGAACATGAAACTCAAATCTATGACCTAAGGACTTCCCTGGTGGTCTAATGGTTAAGACTTTAAGACTTCAGGTTTCAATGCAGGGGTTGGGAGTTTGATCCCTGCTGGGGGAGCTAAGATCCCACATGTGTGGAGGCCAAAAAAACAAAATATAAAACAGAAGGACTATTGTAACAAATTAAATAAAGACTTTTAAAATGGGCACATCCAAAAAAAACATCTTTTTTAAAAAATCTGTGCCTTAACACCTTTTTATGGATTGAGTTATGTTCTCTCTGAACACAGTTCCAGTCCTAACCCCCAGCACCTAAGAATGTGACCTTATTGGAAAATGGGATCTTTGGAGATGCAATCAAGTTAAAATGAGATTTTGAGGGTGGGCCCTATTCCAGTATAATTGCAGTCCTTAGGAAAATGACACAGAGACGTCCTTGGCTGTGCTGGGTCTTAGTTGTATTAATAACATGCAGAATTTTTAGTTGCTATTTCATTTTTAATAGTTTGCAAACTCTTAATTGTGGCACGTGGGATCTAGTTCCCTGATCAGGGATCCAACCCAGATCCCTTGCTTTGGGAGCACAGAGTCTTAGCCACTGGACTACCAGGGAGGTCCCATGGATCATTTTAAGTTTATTCTATTTGAAGTACACTGAGTTTCTTGGATGTGTACATTAATGTTTTTCATCAAATTTGAGAAGTTTCAATCCATGGTTTCTTAATATATTATTTCTGCCCCTTTCACTTCCTCCTCTTCTTCTGGGCCTTCAGAAGATTCTGTTCATTTTTCTTCCTTCTTTCTCTTCCTACTGTTCAGAATAGACCATTTCATTTGGCATTTTCAAGTTCACTGATTCTTTCTTCTGTCTGTTCAAATCTGCTGGGCCCTTCTAATGAATTTGCCTTTCAATTATTGCACATTTTTATATTTTTCATAATTTATTGTTCAGTTCAGGTCAGTCGCTCAGTCATGTCCAACTCTTTGAGACCCCATGGACTGCAGCACATGGGGATTCCCTGTCCATCACCAACTCCCGGGCTTGCCCAAACTCATGTCCATTGAGTCAGTGATGCCACCCAACCATCTCGTCCACTGACGTCCCCTTCTCCTCCTGCCCTCAATCTTTCCCAGCATCAGGGTATTTTTCAATGGGTCAGTTCTTTGCATCAGGTGGTCAAAGTATTGGAGCTTCAGCTTCAGCATCAGTCCTTCCAGTGAATATTCAGGACTGATTTCCATCAGGATTGACTGGTTTGATCTCCTTGCAATCCAAGGGACTCTCAAGAGTCTTCTCCAACACCATAGTTCAAAATCATCAATTATTTGGCACTCAGCTTTCTTTATGGTCCAACTCTCATATCCATACATGACTACTGGAAAAACCATAGCTTTGACTAGATGGACCTTTGTCAGTAAAGTAATGTCTCTGCTTTTTAATATGCTGTCTATATTGGTCATAGTGCTTCTTCCAAGGAGCCTGCAGTCAGCATCTGCAGTGATTTTGGATCCCAAGAAAACAAAGTCTGTCACTGTTTCCATTGTTTCCCCATCTATTTTCCATGAAGTGATCATAATTTATATCATCTTATTAACATTCTGTATTTGGTGAGACATCATCATCATATTTTCCTTGAGTTCTTTAACAGGTTTCCTTTAGTTCTTTGAACATATTTAAAATGACTGATTTAAAATCATTCTTATAGGACTTCCCTGGTGGTCCAGTGGTCAAGGCTTCATGCTCCCAATGCCGGGGGCCCAGGTTCAATTTCTGGTCAGGGAACTGGATCCCACATGCTGCAATGAAGACTGAAATCATGTGTGCTGCAAAAAAAGACCTGGCACAACCAAATGGATAAACAAATAAAATATTAAAAGAAAACTGTTATAACTATGATTCTGGGCACTTGGTTTTTAAGGCTGCCACAGAGCTGGGCCAGGAGGAGGGAAAATGGAAACAAAGCAAGTTAAAATACCAGAAAAGCCATTGTTCTTACTCTAACTCAACCTTTTAAAAAAATAAACACTACTTCTGGATTGCTAAAAGTCTGGTTAGTTTCTGAAATTCTGAAAAACATTTATTTTGAAAAGTTTGCCATTTTTCTTTCTTTCTGCTCTATGGAGTTTTTCCCATCCTTACTCTACAGTAATTTTTGCTGACATTACTAGATTTCATTGATTTCTTGTCTTCTTTTTTTTTCTCTCAGCACTGCTTTAGAGGCATCCTGCAAATATCGATAAGTTGTATTTTATTTTCATTCAGTTACATGGACTTTTTTCCTTTGAGACTTCCTCTTTAACCCACGGATAATTTAGAATTCCGTTGTTTTGTATCCGAGTGTTTAGAGATTTTTCTATTGATTTTTCATGATTGATTCCTACCTTGATTCCATTATCTTCAAAGAACTTACTTTGTATAATTTAAAATCTTTTAAATGTGTTGAGGCTTGTTTTATGGCCCTGGATATGCATGGTCTTTCTTTGTGAATGTTTCATGGGCAATTGAAAAAAGAATGTATATTTTGCTGTTGTTGGGTAGAGTATTCCAAAAACATGAATTGGATCTTGTTGGTGGGTGATGGTGTGCAGATCTTTTGTATCTTTCTGGATTTTCTAATAGCTCTATCAGTTGCTGAGAGTGGAGTGTTGATATTCCACGTATATTCATGAATTTGTTTATAATATTTGCTTACTATGTATGGATCTAACCCAGGTCTACTGCATTGCAGGCAGATTCTTTACCATCTGAGCCACCTGCTACTGCTAAGTCACTTCAGTTGCGTCTGACTCTGTGCGACCCCATAGACGGCAGCCCACCAGGCTCCTCTGTCCCTGGGATTCTCCAGGCAAGAACACTGGAGTGGGTGCCGTTTCCTTCTCCAATGCATGAAATTGAAAAGTGAAAGTGAAAGTGAAAGTGAAGTCGCTCAGTCATGTCCGACTCATAGCGACCGCATAGACTGCAGCCCACCAGGCTCCTCCATCCATGGGATTTTCTAGGCAAGAGTACTGGAGTGGGGTGCCATTGCCTTCTCCGTGAGCCACCAGGGAAGCCCATATATATCTATATGTGTATATATATTATATATACATATAACTTATCACAGTCTACCATTCAGATCAGATCAGTCGCTCAGTCGTGTCCAATTATTTGCGACCCCATGAATTGCAGCACGCCAGGCCTCCCTGTCCATCACCAACTCCCAGAGTTCACTCAAGCTCACGTTCATCGAGTCCATGATGCCATCCAGCCATCTCATCCTCTGCCGTCCCCTTCTCCTCCTGCCCCCAATCCCTCCCAGCATCAGAGTCTTTTCCAATGAGTCAACTCTTCGCATGAGGTGGCCAAAGTACTGGAGTTTCAGCTTTAGCATCATTCCTTCCAAAGAAATCCCAGGGCTGATCTCCTTCAGAATGGACTGGTTGGATCTCCTTGCAGTCCAAGGGACTCTCAAGAGTCTTCTCCAGCACCACAGTTCAAAAGCATCAATTCTTCGGCGCTCAGCCTTCTTCACAGTCCAACTCTCACATCCATACATGACCACAGGAAAAACCATAGCCTTGACTAGATGAAACTTTGTTGGCAAAGTAATGTCTCTGCTTTTGAATATGCTATCTAGGTTGGTTGTAACTTTCCTTCCAAGGAGTAAGCGTCTTTTAATTTCATGACTGCAGTCACCATCTGCAGTGGTTTTGGAGCCCAGAAAAATAAAGTCTGACACTGTTTCCACTGTTTCCTCATCTATTTCCCGTGAAGTGATGGGACTGGATGCCATGATCTTCGTTTTCTGAATGTTGAGCTTTAAGCCAACTTTTTCACTCTCCTCTTTCACTTTCATCAAGAGGCTTTTTAGTTCCTTTTCACTTTCTGCCATAAGGGTGGTGTCATCTGCATATCTGAGGTTATTGATATTTCTCCCAGGAATCTTGATTCCAGCTTGTGTTTCTTCCAGTCCAGCGTTTCTCATGATGTACTCTGCATAGAAGTTAAATAAACAGGGTGACAATATACAGCCTTGACGAACTCCTTTTCCTATTTGGAACCAGTCTGTTGTTCCATGTCCAGTTCTAACTGTTGCTTCCTGACCTGCATATAGGTTTCTCAAGAGGCAGATCAGGTGGTCTGGTATTCCCATCTCTTGAAGAATTTTCCACTGTTTATTGTGATCTACACAGTCAAAGGCTTTGGCATAGTCAATAAAGCAGAAATAGATGTTTTTCTGGAACTCTCTTGCTTTTTCCATGATCCAGCGGATGTTGGCAATTTGATCTCTGGTTCCTCTGCCTTTTCTAAAACCAGCTTGAACATCAGGAAGTTCACGGTTCACGTATTGCTGAAGCCTGGCTTGGAGAATTTTGAGCATTACTTTACTAGCGTGTGAGATGAGTGCAATTGTGCGGTAGTTTGAGCATTCTTTGGCATTGCCTTACTTTGGGATTGGAATGGAAAACTGACCTTTTCCAGTCCTGTGGCCACTGCTGAGTTTTCCAAATTTGCTGGCATGTTGAGTGCAGCACTTTCACAGCATCATCTTTCAGGATTTGGAATAGCTCAACTGGAATTCCATCACCTCCACTAGCTTTGTTCATAGTGATGCTTTCTAAGGCCCACTTGACTTCACATTCCAGGATGTCTGGCTCTAGGTCAGTGATCACACCATCGTGATTATCTGGGTCGTGAAGATCTTTTTTGTACAGTCTACCATTAATTATGCTGAATTGCTGTTTTAGTTTTATTTAATTTTAGTTTTTTATTGAAAAAAAACTATGGCTGATTTACAATGTGTTAATTTCTACTGTAAAGCAAAGTGACTCAGTTACACATATACATACATTCTTTTTTATAATCTTTTCTATTATGATTTATCACAGGATATTAAACAGCACCCTGTTCTATACAGAAGGACCTTGTTATCCATTCTATATATAATACTTTGCATCTGCTGATCCCAGAGTCCCAATCCATCCCTACCCCTTGCCCTTGGCAACCCTCAAGTCTGTTATCTATGTCTGTGAGCCTTTTTTTGTTTCATAAATAAATTCATTTGTGTCATATTTTAGATTCCGCACTTAAGTGATATCATATGGTATTTGTCTTTCTCTTTCTGACTTACTTCACTTGGAATAATAATCTCTTAAATTCATCCAATATATTGCTGCAAATGGCATTGTTTTATTTTTAATTAATTGACCTTTTAGTTATAGTGGTGGTGGTTTAGTCTCGAAGTCATGTCCAGCTCTTTGAGACCCCATGGAATGCAGCATATCAAGCTTCCCGATCCTTCACTATCTCCTGGAGTTGGCTCAAACTCATGTCTACTGAGTCAGTGATACCATCCAACGATCTCATCCTCAGTCATCCCCTTCTCCTCCTGCCTTCAATCTTTCCCAGCATCAGAGTCTTTTGCAATGAGTTGGCTCTTCACATAAGGTGGCCAAAGTATTGGAGCTTCAGCTTCACCATCAGTTCTTCCAAAGAATATTCAGGGTTGATTTCTTTTAGGATCGACTGGTTCGATTTCCTCGCTATCCAAAGGACTCTCAAGAGTCTTCTTCAGCACCACATCAGCATCGATTCTTCAGTGCTCAGCCTTCTTTATGGTCCAACTCTCACATCCATACATGACTACTGGAAAAACCATAGGTTTGACTATACGGACCTTTGTCAGCAAAGTGATGTCTCTGCTTTTTAATCCATTGTCTAGGTTTGTCATAGCTTTTCTTCCAAGGAGCACGTGTCTTTCAATTTCATGGCTACAGTCACTGTCCACATTGATTCTGGAGCCCAAGAAAATGAAATCTGATGCTGTTTCCACATTTTCCCCATTTGCCACGAAGTGATAGGACTGGATGCCATGATCTTCATTTTTTGAATGTTGAGCTTAAAGCCAGGTTTTTCACTCTCCTCTTTCACATTCATCAAGAGTTCTTTAGTTCCTCTTCACTTTTTTTTTTTTTTTTTTTTGTGGAGGGCATTATGTGAAGTGAAATAAGTCAGACAGAGAAAGATAAATACTATATCATATCACTTATATGTGCACCCTAAAAGGTACAACAATGTATTAAATATAACAAAAAAGAAGTAGACTCAGATGTAGAGAACAAAGCAGTGGTTCCCAGTGTGTAGGAGAAGGTGCGGAGGGAATATAGGGGTAAGTAAGTGGGAGAAACAAACTACTGAGTGTAAGGTAGGTTCAAGGATATACTGTAAAACGTGGGGAATACAGCCAGTGTTTTGTAATAACTGTAAATGAAAAGTAACCTTTAAAAATTGTGCAAAAAATTTTTTTAAGATGGCTGAGAATTTCCCTAGGGGTCCAGTGGCTAAGACTCTGAGCTACCAACGCAGGGGGCCTGGGTTCAATCCCTGGTCAGGGAACTAGACCCCACATAGCAAAACTAAAGAGTTCTCAGGCTGCAACTAAAGATCCTGCATGCCTCAATAAAGATCGAAGATCCTGTGTGAAGATCCTGCATGAAGACCCAGTGCAACCAAATAACTAAATAAATTTTTTTTTTTTTTTAATTCATGATTCACAGTTCTTTTTCTTAGCATTTAAAAATATTGTGCTACTTCCTTCTGGCCTCTTTGGTTCCTCATGAAGTATCTGCTGTCATTCAAATTAGTTTTCATGTGTAGATAAAGTTGTTTCTTTCCGGATGTTTCAGATTTTTTATTCGTCCCTAGATTTAACTATGATGGGTCCTGATGTGAATTTCTTTGGGTTTATCCTGTTTGGTGTTCACTTGGATTTTTGAATATGTTATTTTATGTTCTTTGCCTAAATTGGGGATTTTTCAGTCAGTATTACTTCAAATATTTTTCATCTCCACTTTCTTTCTTTTCTCCTGCTGCTGCTGCTGCTAAGTCGCTTCTGTCATGTCCAACACTGTGTGACTCCATAGACGGCAGCCAGGCTCCTCTGTCCATGGGATTCTCCAGGCAAGAATACTGGAGTGGGTTGCCATTTCCTTCTCCATTTCTCCTTCTAGGACCCCAATGATATGAATATTAGATTTTCCCACTATAGTCCCACAGTTCCCTGAGACTCTGTTCTTTTTCTTTTCAGTGTATTTTCTCTGTGCTGTTCAGATTGAGTAATTTCTGTTGTTCTATCCTCGATCACACTGATTCATTCCTGTATCATGTTTTTTTTTTTTTTTTCTGGCACCCAATCCATTCAGTGAAGTTTTCTTTTAAATGGGTTCTTGTATTTTTAGTTCAATAATTTAGTTTCCTTTTGGTTCTTTTTAAAAATAGCTTCCACTTCTTTTCCGGGATTTTCTCCTTCTTGTGTTTCAAACATGATTGTAATTGCTTGTTGAAGCATTTTTAAAAGGATGACTGCTTTAGACTCCTTGTCAGAGAATTCCAACATGTGAGTCATCTCAGTGTTGACATCTGTTGATTGTCTCTCTCACGGAAATGTTCATTTTCCTCAGTTGTTAGTATGATGAGTAATTTTCAGTTGTGTTCTGGACATTTTGATTATTATATTGTGAGACATTGAATCCTATTTAATTTTTTGGACAGACCATCACCCATTTTAGCCTACAGGTCAAGGTGTGGGTGGGTTTTCAGCTCCCTGCTGAACTCTGTTGACAGCATCCTGACAAAGGTGGAGCAGTGACTCATACAGCCTGTGAAGGCAGAGGAGCGGGGCGGAAGTTCAATAACCCTCTTAGCACTGACTCACTCTGCCTTATTTTCTCCCAGTCGGGTATAAGCTCAGCTCCCATCTTTGCCGAGCTGACGCCGGGTAGGGGATGTGAAGGGCCACCTAGCCCCACCACACACTGCCTCCTTCCATTTCACTGATCCCAGGTGGAAGCAGGGGTGCAGCTCCCCACTGGCACCCACTGGCAGTCCCAAAGCAGGAAAATCAGAGCATTGCCTGCTTTGCTGGATGCGAAAGATCAGCCCCCTGTTTGGCCCTGCTAACACCACCAGATGGATAAATCAGAACTTCACTCTTATTTCCTTAAGTCTGTCAGGGAAATGGAAGATTAACTCCTCCTTGGGCCTGGAAGAAACCTTAGGTACGGATACTGACCCATCAATGTTTGGCAGGAGTTGGGGAGATAATGGCTTTCCGTTCTCTTATGCATCTCTTCTTGATCCTTTGTTCAAGGGAAATAGGCTTCTCTTGGAGCCTTTTTTTTTCCTTTTCTTTTCTTCACTGTGCCTTTTCGTGGTTCCATTTTGCAGGTTTCCCCAATGCTCTATTCAGAATATATGGGAGGCAGAAAGAAAAACTAGGGAACTCATGGTCATATCGTTCCTCAAGTTTTGCTGTCCTTAGGAAGCCTGCCTTCTTTTCACCTTTCAGTCTTTCTGTACTTGTTGTGTATAGTTTTTTTAGATTCCACATATAAGCAAAATCATATGGTATTTGTTTTCCTCTGTCTGACTTTGCTTGGTATGATAATCTCCAGATCTAAACATGGTGCTGCAAATGGCATTATTTCATTCTTTTTAATGGCCGAGTAATAGTCCATTGTATATATGTACCACATCTTCTTTATGCATTCTTCTGTTGATGGACATTTAAGTCGTTTCCGTGTCTTGGTGATTGTAAACAGTTGCAATGGGGTGCATGTATTCTTTTAAATCATGTTTTTCTCCAGATATATGCTCAGGAGTGGGATTGCTGGATCACATAGTAGCTATGAAGGAAGAGAAGGGGATGACAGAGGATGAGATGGTTGGATGGCATCACCAACTTGATGGACATGAGTTTGAGCAAGCTCCAGGAGTTGGTGATAGACAGGGAAGCCTGGCATGCTACAGTCTATGGGGTTGCAAAGAGTCGAACATGACTGGGTGACTGAACTGAACTGATGGTAGCTATATTTTTAGTTTTTAAAGGAACCTTCATACTGCTGCCCATAAAAAAATAGGTGGTACAGTGGTAAATAATCAGCTTATGATGCTGGAGACTCGGGTTCAAATTGCATCCATGAAATTGAGAGACACTATGACAAATCTAGACAGAATATTAAAAAGCAGAGACACTACTTTGCTGACAAAGGTCCGTATAATCAAAGCTATGGTTTTTTCCAGTTGTCATGTACACATGTAAGAGTTGAACCATAAAGAAAGATGAGCACTGGAGAACTGATGTTTTTGAATTGTGGTGCTAGAGAAGACTCTTAAAAGTCCTTTGGACTTCAAGGAGATCAAACCAATCAATTCTAAAGGAAATCAACCCTGAATATTCATTGGAAGAACTGTTGATGAAGCTAAAGCTCCAATACTTTGGCTACTTGATGCAAAGAGCCAACTCATTGGAAAAGACCCTGATGCTGGAAATGATTGAAGGCAAAAGGAGAAGGGGCAGCAGAGAATGAGATGGTTAAATAGCATCACCAACTTAACAGACAAGAATTTGAGCAAACTCTGGGAGATAGTAAAGGATAGAAGAACCTGGTATGGGGGTCACAAAAAGTGAGACACAACCTAGCAACTGAACAAAAACAATATACTGTTCTCCAGAGCAACTGGACCAATTTATATTTCCACCAGCAGCAGTTGGTAGGAGGGTTCCCTTTCCTCCACACTCTCTCAAGCATTGTTTGTAGACTTTCTGAAGATAGTCATTTTGACTTGGTGTGAGGTGATACCTCATTGTAATTTTGATTTGCATTTCTCTAATACTTAGCAGAAAGTGAAGAGGAACTAAAAAGCCTCTTGATGAAAGTGAAAGAGGAGAGTGAAAAAGTTGGCTTAAACCTCAACATTCAGAAAACTAAGATCATAGCATCCAGTCCCATCACTTCATGGGAAATAGATGGGGAAACAGTGGAAACAGTGTCAGACTTTATTTTTCTGGGCTCCAAAATCACTGCAGATGGTTGATCGCAGCCATGAAATTAAAAGACGCTTACTCCTTGGAAGGAAAATTATGACTTAACCTAGGTATTAAAAAGCAGAGACATTACTTTGCCAACAAAGGTCCATGTAGTCAAAGCTATGGTTTTTCCAGTGGTCATATATGGATGTGAGAGTTGCACTGTGAAGAAAGCTGAGCACCGAAGAATTGATGCTTTTGAACTGTGGTGCTGGAGAAGACTCTTGAGACTCCCTTGGACTGCAAGGAGATCCAACCAGTCCATCCTAAAGGAGATCAGTCCTGGGTGTTCATTGGGCTGAAACCAATGCTTTGGCCACCTCCTGCATAGAGTTGACTCATTGGAAAAGACCCTGATGCTGGGAGGGATTGGGGGCAGGAGGAGAAGGGGACAACAGAGGATGAGATGGCTGGATGGCATCACTGACTTGATGGACATAAGTTTGGGTAACTCCGGGAGTTGGTAATGGACAGGGAGGCCTGACATGCTGCAATTCATGGGGTCGTAAAGAGTCGGACATGACTGAGCGACTGAACTGAACTGAATACTTAGCAATGTTGAGCATCATTTCATATGCCTTTTGGTCATCTTTATGAAGAGATAGTTTTTAAAGTTCAGGACCACTGACTGACCAGTGGAAGACCTTAGCAACCTCCAGGGAGTGGTCAGGATCCACCACAGAAGAGTTAGAATGGACTTATATTTCTGAAGGAGCTAAAGCTTAGACCTTTGATGTTACCTCCAAATAAGGTCCTCAATACAGTCACAGAGATAACCTCAAATGGCATAATAAACCACTTTGTATGTTCTTGTTTTAAAGATATTAATTTATCAAATGGAAGCATTTAAAATACATCACAATTTTTGTAACTCTGATTTAGAGCTTTATCCTTTATACATCAGGAACTTCAAAAAAAAAAAAAATGGAAGTACCTGGAGACCTTTCTTGATCTTTAAGAAGTTGAGGGAATAAGAACCAATATTCCTGGAGTTGCTGATCACAATGACTTGGGATTTGTCCACCATTTTTACCATAGATCCTTCTGGAATAGTGAACAAATGGAATAGTCCTGAGTGAGAATTCATATCAAAGAGGTAGAACTAAATTACATTTGCTTCTCTGGCCTTATCTCTGCTTCAAGAAATGCCCTTTGGGAGACTTTTCTGTGGTCCAGTGGTTAAGGCTCTGCACTCCCAATGCAGGGGATGCCAGTTCAATCCCTGGTTGGGGAACTAAGATCCTACATGTGGCATGGCCCAAATAAACAAATAAACAAAATGGATTTGTAAAAAAATAGAGAAATGTCTTTTGGGTTTACAAGAGCTCCAGTACATAGGGGGATTTGAAGTACCTTGGCCGAGTTGCATCAGAGAATCCCTTCCTATCATTCGTGAGAGCCTATCATTCATTCATTCTACGAATAAACACAAATAAAAGAGGCATTTCTCTCCAGAAATTTGCTTTCACGCAGCAGAGCGAACCTATGCATAACAAATCTTCTGGGTAACAGATGCTATTCTTGGCTCTGAATGCCACTAAGTCTAAGAAAGAGGGAAAATAGTTTCTTCTGGAAGACACTGATGGTGCAATAGCATTGTCCCAGGGTGCACTTTTTTTTTCTTATTTTTATGTGTTCTTCTGTTTGGACTTTTATTGACATAGACCTGTTGGGAAAGGATGACTGAGCCCCGTTAAGTTCACCTAGATAAACAGGATATTTTCCTCACTGTGATGTACAACAGTCTACCAGGACTTTTGCGTCGATGGCCTTTGTTCATAAGAATCAATAAAATATGTGGATTTTCCCAACATATTTGCTATTTGGGATACCTTTTTTCAGTCTTTCCCTATCACTCTGAACAGCCTCAGAAAAAGTCCCATTTAGCGACTCCCCTGGTAGTCCATGTTAACACGCTGTGCTCCCAGTGCAGAGGGCCCAGTTTCGATCGACAGTCAGGGAGCTAGATCCCACATGCCTCGGTGAAGATCAGCTGTGCTGCATCTAAGACCTGGGGCAGCCAAACACATTTTTTTAAATCCATTTATTATAATTTATGTTATTTATTTAACTTCACTTATTGAGAGCTTGCTAAGTGTCAGGCACTGTTCTAGGAGATTTGGGTACAGTGGTGAAGAAAACCAAGGTCCCTCTTCTCATGGAGCTTAATTTCAATAGGAAAAATAAATAAATGAAGAGATATAATGTAGGTCAGGCAATGAAAAATGCTGTGAAGGAAATGAAGCAGTGTGAGGCAATAGAGAGGGACAAGGGGTAGGATCTTAGAAAGGGTGGTCAATGAAGAATTCTCTGAGGATGTAACATAAGGAGTGAGAGAGTGAGCCATATGGATGTCAGAAAGAAGAGTATTCCAGGAAGAGGAACCAACAGATACAACGGCCCTTTGATAAAAGAGGGCCTGGCATATTCAACAGACATCCTCAAGGAGGTAGTACAGGGATTTCCTGGCAGTCCAGTGACTAAGTAAGACTATGCTCCCAAGGCTGGGGGCTGGGGCTCGATCCCTGGTCAGGGAACTAGATCCCACATGCCACGGCTAAAGATCCCACGTGCCACAAGACTGAAGACACAGGGTGCTACAACTAAGACCTGGCACAGCAAGATAAATTCATTAAAAAACATAAATATTAAAAAAACAAAAAACGATGGTAGTATGGCTGAAGGACCGTGAGGATGAGAGTAGAGGGAGGAGATGAAGGAGATGAAGGAGACGTATTCAGGGCTCAAAACAATTAAAGGTGTTTAGGCCATGGGAAGGACTTTGACTTTTATTCTAAATATGATGAGAAACCAGTAGAGGGATTTGAACACGGGTATGACATGGGTGACATACTTTAAGAGGGTCTGTTTGGCTGCTACATGAAAAATGTACTAAAGAGGCCAAGAAAGAAGTAGAGAGACCAGTTTGTGAGCTAACCTGGTCTTACTTGCAACGGTGCGGGTGATGGTCATTTGACCTAAGGTAGTGTATAGAGGTAGTGAGAAGTGATCAGATGCTATGTGTATTTGAAGATAGAGCAACAGGATCTGCTAATGTACTAAACATGGAATATGAGAGGAAGAAAATGCCAAAGATGATAACAGCACCAAGGGTTTTGGTCTGAGAGATGAAATGAGATGTTGCCATTGGCTGAAATGGGGGGATACTAGGGAAAGAGCAAATCTGGAGGAAAAAAAAAAGACGAGTTTTAGACCTTTTGAGCTTCAGAGACCAATTGAAGGTCCAAATGGGGTGGTAAAGTGCACTGCTGAAATATGAGTCCTTATTACTAAAAGTGGGGCTAGGGGCTTTCCTGGTGGCCCAGCAGCTAAGACTCTGAGCTCCAAGTGCAGGGGCCTAGGTTTCATCCCTGGTCAGGGAACCAGACCCCACATGCCGCAACTAAAGATCCCCAAACCAAGTAAATAAATACACTTTTTAAATGGGGATAGAGTTAAATATAAACTTATCTCACTATTCTCAAAGTATATGCTACACAGCTAGCTTCACGTGCTGTTTGATAACATACTGGACTTCCATTTCTGACCATGATAGGGTAATTTATACCAGAAAACCCTCTTTCCATAAACAACTATAAAACTGGACAAAATTTATAGGCAACTGTTTTTAGGGGATGGACAACAGCAGCACGAGACTATAATCCTGGGACCTCAGTCCGGTAATTAAGAATCTGCCTACCCATGCAGGGACATGGTTTCCATCCCTGGTTTTGGGAAGATCCCACCTGCTGAGGGGCAAGCAAGCCCATGGGCCACAACCACTGAGTCCACGTGCCCAAGAGCCCGTGCTCTGCAACAAGAGAAGCCCCCCATAGTGAGAAGCCCATGACAGCAATAAAGACTCATGACAGCCAAAAATAAATAAATAAAAATATTTTTAAAAAGATTGCGACCCCTTAGAAAAAGGAAATTTATAAAATTAGCCTCTTGATTACCCAATTCTCTGCCTTGAGGATGTTTTCCAACTGATAGCAAAGAACTGGAGTCCAAGCAGAACACTGTGATCTATCTGAGTCGAGGAGGTAGGAGTAATGGTCTGAGGCCAGCTGAAACAAGCAGAATATCTGGACTGGGATATGGCAGAGGAGGGACCTAAGGAAAGAGAAAGCCCAAGAGGTACAAATGGAGAGCCCCTATGAATCCGTACATGAAGGTGGACTGTCCATATGCAGGGAAAGACTCTTGAAACTCACAGACAGTAACCGCTATGATTTTGAGAGTGGATCAAGTAGGGATGGAACAGTCCTTGAAGACACTGGAGAAGAGCCCTGCTGGAGTGAAGAGATCTTGTTTACACCTCATTAGCATCCTTGGCGTCCAGCTGAGACACTGGAAAGCCTGTACCTTAGGAATGAGGACCAAGCCTGAGAGTAATGTCTGCTCTAAATTCACCCTAACAGAGGCTAAAGCCAAGTCCCAACAAAGTTCACAAGGGATAAAGGGAGCTTGGAGGCTGATTCCTGCCAAGTTAGAACGGCTTGCGAAGCATCTAAAACTTTTCACGTGTCAGCACTAACCAAATATAAACATAAGACTGTATAAGTTCAACATGATTGTTTGTTAATTAATGAGTCTGCTAAAATAAGAATCAACACCCTTCAGAGAAAGAAAACAAAAACTAGAGTCTCGAAAATGTATGATCACAATGGCTGAGATTCAGAAGTTGGTAGATGTACAAACAAACAGGATAATAATCCATAGCAATTTTTTTAAAGAAGGTAGTTAATTTCAATAAAATCTAAGGGGGACCAAGATTTTAGTGTTAGCAAAAAAAGACTTTAAAGTAGCTGTTAAACTTCTGATCAAAGAATTAGAGGAAAATATCATACTGGTGAGTGAACACATAGGGAATCTCAACAGAAAAACTAAAACTATAAAAAATGGAAACTCTCTTTTTAAAAAGTGTATTTTATTAACATATAGATTATTAACAAGGTTATGTTCATTTCTGCTATACAGGAAAGTGATTCAGTTATGCATATACATTCTTTTTCATTTTCTTCCCCATTATGGTTTACACAGGGTACTGAATATAGTTCCCTGTGCTACACAGTAGGAACTTGTCATTTATCCATCCTCTGTATAATAGTTTGCATCTGCTAATCCCAAACCCCCAATGCATCCCTCCTCCAACCCTCCCCCCTGGCAACCACAGGTCTGCTCTCTATGTCTGTGAGTCTGTTTCTGTTTCATAGATAAGTTCACTTGTGTCATAGTTTAGATTCCACACAGGAGCGATAGTATACGACATTTGTCTTTCTCTTTCTGACGTAGTACGATAATCTCTAGATCCATCCATGTTGCTGCTAATGGCATTATTTCATTTATTATGGCTAATATTCCCTCAAAATGGAAATTCTTGAGGTGACAAGTGTTATTTGGATATTTAAAAAGCAATTCTGTGAACACTGAAGATGGGAAATTTGTTTCAAAAGAATTTAACAGGTTGGTTGCTGCAATACTTCTTTAAGTCTTTAATATGCTTCCATGCATTGCATGTGTGTGTGTGTGTATTAGTCACTCAGTCGTGTCCGACTCTTTGCGACCCCATGGACTGTAGCCTGCCAGGCTCCTCTGTCCATGGAATTCTCTAGGCAAGAATATTGGAGTGGATTTCCTGCTCCAGGATCTTCCTGATCCAGGAATCAAACCCAGGTTTCCTGCATTGCAGGCAGATTCTTTACAGTCTGAGCCACCAGGGAAGACTTACATGCATTGTGAATACACAAAAAAGATTCTCAGGTACAGTGGTTTCCACACCTAGTTGATTTCAGAACTCACATCACACAGAAACAGTGGTCTGAAGAACATATTTGAAGGTTAGCCTTGGACTCTGTACTCCTATCTCTTCCACCTGTGTTCATTCCCTCACCTGTCATACACTCCCAGACCTTCATGCCCTTGAACACTATTTCCTTTGCTTTGAAACTTTTTCTACATCAGCATCCATCTAATTAACTATTCACCCTTTACATTTTATTTTATTTTAAAATTATTTATTTATTTATTTGTCTGTGCCAGGTCTTAGTTTTTAGCATCCAGGATCTTAGATCTTCACTGTGGCATGTGGGATCTAGTTCCCCGACCAGGAATCAAACCCAGGCCCCCTGCATTGGGAGTATGAGTCTTAGTCACTGGACTACCAGGGAAGTCCCTAAAACTTATTTTAAATCTTCCCTTCTTGCTGAAGTCTTCCCAAGCTCCCTCTCACAGAATTAGCCACTCCATCTTCTGAGATTCCCTAGCACTCTGTACAAACATCCACTGAATCATGAGTTGCCATATTGCATTATAATTGTGTGTTTGCATGACTCTTTTGCTTGTGACCTGCTTATGGGAACCATCATCTCCTTGAAGTCAGCGATCAGTCTGATTCATTTTGACATCCTCAGCCTATGATATAAAGCTAGGATTGGCAACATCATAAGTATTTGTTGAATGAGCAATGTCTTACTTCAGAAGATGACAACCAGTGGAAAGCAGTGATCAAGATACCACATGCTCTAATGTGTAGCAAGTCACTATAACCCTCTGAGGAATGATATTCCTGGTGATTAGGACCACAAACTCTGGGGTCAGACTATAAGCATTTCAATCTATACTTGATCATTTGCTACCTGTGTAACCTAGGACAACTTAATTACATTTCTTTAGCCTGAGATTCCTCATCTAGAAGGTGGGGATACTAGTGCACTCTTCCTTAGAAGGGTATTTGGGGCTTAGATGAGAGATTCATGGAACACAGTTGAATTGGCCAAAACTTTGTTCGGGTTTTTCTGTAATATCCAATGGAAAAACCCAAACAAAGCACAAATTATGGTGCTGGAGAAGACTCTTGAGAGTGCAAGGAGATCAAACTAGTCAAATTCAGCCCAAAAGGGCTGAATATTCACTGGAAGAACAGATATTGAAGTTGAAGCTCCAATACTTTGGCCATCTGATTGTGAAGAACAGACTTGTTGGAAAAGACCCTGATGCTGGGAAAGACTGAAGGCAAAAGGAGAAGGGAGCGGCAGAGGATGAGATGGTTGGATGGCATCACCAACTCAATGGACATGAGTATGAACAAACTCCAGGAGATAGTGAAAGACAGGGAAGCCTGGCACGTGCTGCAGCCCGTGGGGTCACAAAGAGTTGGACACAACTTAGTGACTGAACAACAAAATAGTACAAGCCCTACACGTAGAAAGGACTCAGCGGGCAGTGGCTATTTATATTATTGACTTGTCCTTCTTGTCACCTCCCTGCCACTACCTCCCCTCCACCTTCTTTACCCCTCCCCTGCCCACCCCTCCTCCCCCTGTTACTTCATCTCTTACCAAAACCTATCTTCCCACTCATACCAGAAGGGTAGTATGAATTGTCACCAGGTTCCAGCATGCATGTATCCCTACATTCACTTAGAATTCTTTATGCACACCTCCCTCCGTGAGCCCTCAAGGCCAGATTAGATCTGAGTCTGCCCACAAAGATTTACCAGCTCTTAATTGGAAAAAAGCAAGAGAGTTCTAGAAAAACATCTACTTCTGCTTTATTGACTACACTAAAGCCTTTGACTGTGTGGATCACAACAAACTGAGGAAAATTCTTCAAGAGATGGGAATACCAGACCACCTGACCTGCCTCTTAAGAAACCTGTATGCAGGTCAGGAAGCAACAGTTAGAACTGGACATGGAACAACAGACTGGTTCCAAATAGGGAAGGGAGTATGTCGAGGCTGTATATCACTCTGCTTATTTAACTTATATGCAGAGTATATCATGCAAAATGCCCAGGTAAATGAAGCACAAACTGGAATCAAGATTGCCAAGAGAAATATCAATAACCTTGGATATGCAGATAACACCATCCTTATGGCAGAAAGCAAAGAAGAACTAAAGAGCCTGTTGATGAAAGTGAAAGAGGAGAGTGAAAAAGTTGGCTTAAAACTCAACATTCAGAAAACTAAGATCATGGCATCTGGTCCCATCACTTTATGGCAAATAAATGGGGAGACGATGGAAGCAATGAAAGACTTTATTTTCTTGGGCTCCAAAATCACTGCAGGTGGTGACTGAAGCCATGAAATTAAAAGACACTTGCTCCTTGGAAGAAAAGCTATGACCAACCTAGACAGCATATTAAAAAGCAGAGCCATTACTTTGCCGACAAAGGTCTGTCTAGTCAAAGCTATGGTTTTTCCAGTAATCATGACTGGACGTGAGAGTTGGACCACAAAGGAAGCTGAGCACCGAAGAATTGATGCTTTTGAACTGTGGTGTTGGAGAAGACTCTTGAGAGTCCCTTGGACTGCAAAGAGATCAAACCAATCAATTATAAAGGAAACCAGTCCTGAATATTCATTGGAAGGACTGATGCTGAAGGTGAAGCTCCAATACTTTGGCCATCTGATGCAAAGAACAGACTCATTGGGAAAGACCCTGATGCTGGGAAAGAATGAAGGCAGAAGAGAAGGGGACGACAGAGGATGAGATGGATGGATAGTATCACCGACTTGATGGACATGAATTTGAGCAAGCACAGGGATTTGGTGATGGACAGGAAAGCCTGGTGTGCTGCAGTCCATGCAGTCGCAAAGAGTCTAACACAACTGAGCGACTGAACTGAACTGAACCCAGATAGTGACATAGTTACAATGCTTTAGCAAGAGGCTCTTTAACAAATCACTGTTGACCCAGTGATTTAGAAGGGTTCTTTTCCTTTCCCCTATTCCAAGCCTGTGTGCATGTATGCATGCGTGCTAAACTGCTTCAGTCGTGTCTGACTGTGAGACCCTATGGGCTACAGCTCACCAGGCTCCTCTGTCCGTGGGATTCTCCAGGTAAGAATACTGGGGTGAGTTACCAGGCCCTCCTCCAGGGGATCTTCCTGGCACAGGGATTGAACTTGTGTCTCTTACATCTCCTGCGTTGGCACGTAGGTTCTTTACCGCTAGCGCCACCTGGAAAGCCTGCATTCCAACCTTAATTACAGAAAAAATAGCCCATGGTGTTCTCTCCATATCATTAAAACAACAGGAACTGTTTCGTATAAAATGAAGTTCTAGACATCAGCTGAGTTTAGGAAGCATGCTGCTGCTGCTGCTGCTTAGTCGTTTCAGTCGTGTCCGACTCTGTGCGATGGCAGCTCACCAGGCTCCCCCATCCCTGGGATTCTCCAGGCAAGAACACTGGAGTGGGTTGCCATTTCCTTCTCTAATGCATGAAAGTGAAAATTGAAAGTGAAGCCGCTTAGTCGTGTCCGACTCTTATCGACCCCATGGACTGCAGCCCACCAGGCTCCTCTGTCCATGGGATTTTCCAGGCAAGAGTACTGGAGTGGGGTGCCATTGCCTTCTCCAATGCATGAAAGTGAAAAGTGAAAGTGAAGTCACTCAGTCGTGTCCGACTCTTAGCGACACTGCAGCCCACCAGGCTTCTCCGTCCATGGGATTATCCAGGCAAGAGTACTGGAGTGGGGTGCCATTGAATGTTAAATGTATAAAGACAGTGAATATTAGCCCATATTACAGGAGTTATGTTATCCCAGACATATTAGGTTACTACATACATCTGCATGAGATGAGACTCAGCCAATACTCCAATGGCTAATAATAATAAAACAATCTGAGAGCTTTTAAATGTCCAAAAGAAATGAATAGAACGAGGCAGGAAGAGTACCTTACGGATGGGACTTTCCTGGTAACACAGTGGCTAAGTCACTACACTCCCAATGCAGGCAGCCCAGGTCTGATTCCTGGTCAAGGGACTAGATCCCATATGCTGCAACTAAGACCCAGCATAGGTAAATACATAAATAATTTTTTTATTGACTACCTATGGTTGATTCATGTTAATGTTTGGCAGAAACCAACACAATTCTGTAAAGCAATTATCCTTCCATTTAAAAAATAAATAAATATTAAAAAATAAAAAGAACATTAGAGACAATACAGGAACAAACACAAATTTTGGACATAAATACATAATAAGAAAATTAAAAACTCAATAGACACATTAACTAGTCTGGATGACTAGTGGTTTGCAAGTGGTTTGCAAGATGGGTGTGGGAAAATCACGCTGAAGCACAGAGAGAAGAACAGAGATTGTGGAAGTGAAATCAACGTAATGTGAAGAACAGAATGACAAAATCCAACATGAATCTAATAGCAGATCCAGAGGAGAGAACAGAGACAGGAAGGAGAGACAACACATTGAAGAGATAATGGCCGAGAATCTACCAGAACTGGAGGAGGATGAACACTCAGATGGAAAAAGCACACTAGGTTACAAGCAGGATACAAAAAGATAAATCTACCTGTAGTCACATCATAGTGAAACTGGGGAGCATCAAACACAAAGACCAAACATGAAGATTTTCTTAAGAAAGGGAACTAAAGTAGGTTACTGAGAAGCCACATCCTGTCTTGTCTGGTGGTCTTCTTCAGTTTCCAGCCAGAAAAGGAGCAAGAACTGAGAAACAGTCATTCTCCAAGTGAAGGGTAGGAGATGTGAGCGAGGCATGGGGTCCAGAGGGCTTCCCTGGTGGCTCAGATGGTAAAGAACCCACCTGCAATGCAGGAGACCTGGGTTTGATCCCTGGGTTCAGAAGATTCCCTGGAGAAGGCAATGGCTACCTACTCCAGTCTTCTTGCCTGGAGGATTTCACAGAGGAGACTGGTGGGCCACAGTCCATGGGGTCACAAAGAGTTGGACATAACTGAGCAACTTTCACTTTCACTTGGGTCCAGAAGAAGGTGTTAGTTTAATGAAAACCACTTTGCAAGGCCTCTTGGTTGAGATTTGGTGATCATATGGGTTTGGGGCTTTCATGGCAGGGTGAGTAGGAGGATGCCGGGAATCTAAGAGCCTCTTCAGTCCATCTTTTTCTTTTTAGCACTTGTGCATAAACCCCGGAGCAGGAGTTTGAAACCCAGGCTGCACATGATAACCATCTGCAGAGAATATTAAATACACTAATCCCCAGGAGGACCCAATATGTGCATTCCCGAAAAGCTTCTCAGGTAAATCTCATGTGCGACTGTACTCACAACACCTGAGCCTAGAAGAGGGTTTCTCCGTTTCAGCACTGTTGAGATTTGGGGCTAGATGATTCTTCGTCATGGGGGCCATCCTTTGTGCTGCTGGATGTTTACCAGCACCCATGGCCTCTACCCAGCAGATGTCAGTGGGAACCCCACCCACAGCTGTGACAAGGAAAACCGTCTCCAAATCAACCTACCATTGCTTCTCAGAGTCTCTTGATGATGATCCACAGCTGGACATTCTCACACATCGGAAACAAGTTTCAGAAAACAGTTCTTATGCTTAGTAGAAGCAACATGCTCTGATTTTTTTTTTGCTCTTTTCCACCCTTTCCCATTTGCTCTCTTTCTTTAATGCTCACTGTGATCGACTAGTCACGTTAGTTCGACGTCTGCCTCATAACTTCATCAAAACCTTTCTTGGTGAGATCTGATGGCTTTCTGGTCCAATGGACCCTTTGCCATTCTCAGCTCACCTGAGCCCTCAGCGGCACTACATAGAGTGGACCGCACCCTCCTTCTGAAATCATCTCTTGCCTTAGCTATGATGACTTCACACCCCCTCCTTTTCCTCTACCTCCTCTGGTCTATATGTCTTCATTCTGACTATTCCTTCTTTGTCTGATCTCTACATTGTGAAGTTTCTTAGAGGCGTGTCTTGTCACTTTTTCTCTTGTTCTAGATGACCTTCCACATTGTACGGCTTTCGACACCAACTATATGCCAAATTCATGTTCAGCCCAGATCTCTCTTCTGAGCTGGACATCCACAGATCCAGCTGCCCTCCTAATATCTGGCCTTTGATGTTTCTCAAACATCTCAAACAAGAAACACTTGCCTATTTTTCCAAACCTTTTACTCTTCCAACTTAAAAAAATGATATATTTTCAGTTGTGCTGGGTCTTTATTGCTGTGCAGGCCTTCTCTAGTTGCAGAGAGCAGGGGCTACTCTTTGTTGCAATGCATGGGCTTCTCCTTGTGGTGGCTTCTCTTGTGGAGCGCAGGCTCTAGGGTGCACGGGCTTCAGCAATTGCAGCCCATAAACCTAGTTGTCCCGTGGCATGTGGTATCTTCCTGGACCAGGGATAAAACTGGTGTCCCCTGCATTGCAAGACAGATTCTTAACCACTGGACCACCAGGGAAGCACCTTTTCCAGCATCTTAAACCTCAGTAAATGTCATCACCAATCCATGCAACTGCATAAGCCAGAAACCTAGAGGTCATACTTGACATTTCCTAGATGTCCAATGGATCAGGATCTGTCAACCTGCAAAATATATCATGAGTCTTTCTACTTCCCTCTATTCCCAAGGCTGTCATCTTACTCCAAGTCACCATCATCTTTCACTGAGAGCACTGCCACTCCTGTTTCATCCTAATCCACTCTTTGGCCAACAGACAGCAATATTCTTAAAATATAAATTTGATCATATATCTTCTCTGCTTAACATCTTCAATGACTTCCCTTTGATTTTGGAATCAAGATCAAAGGTCTCGGGACTTCCCTTGTGGTCTAGTGGTTGAGTTCGCCCACAAATGCAAGGGACACAGGTTCGATCCCTAGTCTGGGAAGATTCCACATGCCATAGGGCAACAGAGGCCGTGCATCACAACTACTGAAGCCTCCACCCTCTGGAGCCTGTGCTCCATGACGAGAAGCCACTGCAATGAGAAACCCACGTGCTGCAGTGAAGAGTAGCCCCTGCTCACTGCAACTAGAGAAAACCCTCACGCAGCAGGGAAGACTCAGCACACCGACTGAAAAAAAAAAAAAAAACCATTTAAATTTAAAAGATCAAAGGTCTCAGCCTGGCCTTCATGACCGCACCCCTGCCTGTCTTCCTAGACCCACTTGGCACTGCTCATCGGCTCATCGGCTCTAGCTATACTGACCCACTTTCTCTTTGTTCTATAAATTGCCCGTACTCTTTCCTGCCTTGGGTCCTTGACTCTTGTTCCACCCTTTCCTCACTCTTTGAAAGCCAATTTCTGCTACTCCTTGAGGTATCAGATTAACTTCCACTTGCTTAAAGAGTCCTTCCTTGCTCATCACCTCCCATTCCAATCTAAATTAGGTTCCTATTATACTCTCTCCTGATGCTCTCCATTTTTCCTTGATGTCACCATCAGAGTAAGTAGCTGTGTGATCATTTGTGCTCCCCACCAGAAAGTAAGCTCTATGGAGTAAGCACTTTCATTTTTAATTTATTATTTAGTGAAGTATAGTCAAATTACAATGTCACATTAATTTCTACTCATAGTAAAGGGATTCAGTTCTACATCTATATTCTTTTTCATATTCTTTCCCATTACAATTTGTCACAGGATATTCCATACAGTTCCCAGTACAGTAGGACCTTGTTGTTTATCCATTCTGTATATAATAGTTTGAATCTACTAATGCCTGATTCCCACCCCATCCCTCCCCATCCTCTTGGCAATGATAAGCCTGTTCTCTATGTCTGTGAGTGTTTCTATTTTGCTGGTAAGTTCATTTGTGTCATATTTTAGATCCCATATGTAAGTGATACTGTATGGTATTTGTCTTTCTCTTTCTGACTTTCTTCACTTAGTATGATAACCTCTAGGTCCATCCATCGGAGAAGGCAATGGCACCCCACTCCAGTACTCTTGCCTGGAAAATCCCATGGACGGAGAAGCCTGGCAGGCTGCAGTCCATGGGGTCGCTAAGAGTCAGACACAACTGAGCGACTTCACTTTCACTTTTCACTTTCATGCACTGGAGAAGGAAATGGCAACCCACTCCAGTGTTCTTGCCTGGAGAATCCCAGGGACGGGGGAGCCTTGTGGGCTGCCGTTCATGGGGTCACACAGAGTCAGATACAACTGAAGTGACTTAGCAGCTTAGCGGCAGCTTAGCAGATCCATCCATATTGATGCAAATGGCATTATTTCATCCCATTTCATGGCTGAGTAATATTCCATGGTCTATATGTAGCACATCTTCTTTAACCATCCCAAGAAGTCTTTTGCTTTATTTTTTAAAACATTTTATTGGAGGATAATTGCTTTATAATATTGTGCTGGCTTCTGCCATACATCATTGTGAATCAGCCACAGGTATACGTATGTCCCCTCCCTCTTGAACCTGCCTCCCATCTCCCACCCCATCCCACCCCTCTAGGTTGTCACAGAGCACTGGGTTGAGCTCCCTGTGCTAAGGACTGTCTTTTACACTCACCTTGAGCCTAGGTCAGTATCTGGCATGAATTCAGCATGCTATAAATATTAATCAGATATCAGATGGATGAATGAACAGTGTTATTTTGCAGAAAGAGATAGTGGGAGGAGGCCCAACAGGATGAAAAATAGGTGTTGAGGAGGATAAGGTGGCAAATTTCACTATTCTTTTGAGAAAATTGATGGTAAAGGGGATGTGAGAAAGTAACTACTTGGAAAGGGGCAGCAGGGTCAGAGGAAGTTTCTCATTCTAAACCATCCAGAGAGTGATGTCAGGGTGTAGAGGAGTCCAGTGCTGGCAGGCCGCCTTCTCTAACCACATCCTCAAGGAACTCAGCCTGTATGCCATCAGCTCGTGACACTCTCTGAGCCAAGTCCTTTTAGGTTCAACCATCTACTACAGAGTTGCTGGCCCCTACTCTGAGCCCTCTTCTGACCACGGTTGTGTCCACTGCTTACCCCCCACACCTGTTGTCACCTCAGCCCCCTCTCTGGAGGGACTGCAAGACATTTGAAGACAACCTCCTCTGGCAAATTGTTGTTGTTGTTTAGTTGCTAAGTCACATTCGACTCTTTTGTGACCCCGTGGATTGTAGCCCACCAGGCTCCTCGGTCCATAGGATTTCCCAGGCAAGAATACTGGAGTGGGTAGCCATTTCCTTCTCCAAGGGATCTTCCTGACCTGGGCATCAAACCCACATCTCCTGAATTAGCAGAAGATTCTTTACCGCTGAGCCATCAGGGAAACCCATCTTTGAGAACTGCTAACCTGAATATTAGAGGGTTGGTTCCAATAGGAACTAAGAATTTCTTCATTATTACTTACAGAATTACAAGGTGATGATGAACGTTGAGTTTTGTAATGAGTTTTAAATATTATCAGCCAGAATAGCTTTACTCTGGCCACAGAGTCATAACCTGTTAGAATATACGTGATGAGACTGCCGCTTTCACAGATCGTTTCATTTTTCTGAGCTTCAGTTTCTTCATCAGTAAAATGAATGAGGGACTGGACTAGACTCTTAGCTCTCAGTCCCAGAACACACACGCATTCAGGGTTTTTGAGGATAGAACCAGACCTATATATGTTAGGAATGTTTCTGACACACACTGCTGTTAACTGGCTTAGATTCTTTTAATTTCTATCATTTTATATTAACACCCCCTATTTGCTTGAAGTACAAGACCTTTTAGCACTAACACCCAAAAAAGATGTCCTTTTCATTATAGGGGACTAGAATGCAAGCGGAGCAGGCAATGGCACCCCACTCCAGTACTCTTGCCTGGAAAATCCCATGGATGGAGGAGCCTGGTAGGCTGTAGTCCATGGGGTCGAGAAGAGTCGGGCACGACTGAGCGACTTCACTTTCCCTTTTCACTTTCATGCATTGGAGAAGGAAATGGCAACCCATTCCAGTGTTCTTGCCTGGAGAATCCCAGGGACAGAGGAGCCTAGTGGGCTGCCATCTATGGGGTCACACAGAGTCGGACATGACTGAAGCGACTTAGCAGCAGCAGCAGCAGCAGAATGCAAAAGTAGGAAGTCAAGAAACACCTGGAATAACAGGCAAATTTGGCCTTGGAATACGGAATGAAGCACGACAAAGGCTAATAGAGTTTTGCCAAAAGAACGCACTGGCCATAGCAAACAGCTTCTTCCAACAACACAAGACAAGACTCTACACGTGGACATCACCAGATGGTCAACACTGAAATCAGATTTATTATATTCTTTACAGCCAAAGATGGAGAAGCTCTATACAGTCAGCAAAAACAAGACAGGGAGCTGACTGTGGATCAGATCATGAACTCCTTATTGCCAAATTCAGACTTAAATTGAAGAAAGTAGGGAAAACCACTAGATCATTCAGGTATGACCTAAATCAAATCCCTTATGTTTATACAGTGGAAGTGAGAAATAGATTTAAGGGACTAGATCTGATAGATAGAGTGCCTGATGAACTATGGAATGAGGTTCATGACATTGTACAGGAGACAGGGATCAAGACCATCCCCAAGAAAAAGAAATGCAAAAAAGCAAAATGGCTGTCTAGGGAGGCTTTACAAATAGCTGTGAAAAGAAGAGAAGTGAAAAGCAAAGGAAAAAAGGAAAGATATAAGCATCTGAATGCAGAGTTCCAAAGAATAGCAAGGAGAGATAAGAAAGCCTTCCTCAGTGATCAGTGCAAAAAAATAGAGGAAAACAACAGAATCAGAAAGACTAGAGATCTCTTCAAGAAAATTAGAGATAGGAAGGGAATATTTCATGCAAAGATGGTCTCAATAAAGGACAGAAATGGTATGGACCTAACAGAAGCAGAAGATATTAAGAAGAGGTGGCAAGAATACACAGAGAACTGTACAAAAAAGATCTTCACGACTCAGATAATCACGATGGTATGATCACTGACCTAGAGCCAGACATCCTGGAATGTGAAGTCAAGTGGGCCTTAGAAAGCATCACTACAAACAAAGCCAGTAGAGGTGATGGAATTCCAGTTGAGCTATTTCAAATCCTGAAAGATGATGCTGTGAAAGTGCTGCACTCAATATGCCAGCAAATTTGGAAAACTCAGCAGTGGCCACAGGACTGGAAAAGGTCAGTTTTCATTCCAATCCCAAAGAAAGGCAATGCCAAAGAATGCTCAAACTACTGCACAATTGCACTCATCTCACACGCTAGTAAAGTAATGCTCAAAATTCTCCAAGCCAGGCTTCAGCAATATGTGAACCGTGAACTTCCAGATGTTCAAGCTGGATTTAGAAAAGGCAGAGGAACCAGAGATCAAATTGCCAACGTTGACTGGATCATCGAAAAAGCAAGAGAGTTCCAGAAAAACATCTATTTCTGCTTTATTGACTATGCCAAAGCCTTTGATTGTGTGGATCACAATAAACTGTGGGAAATTCTGAAAGATGGGAATACCAGACCACCTGATCTGCCTCTTGAGAAACCTATATGCAGGTCAGGAAGCAACAGTTAGAACTGGACACAGAACAACAGACTGGTTCCAAATAGGAAAAGGAGTACATCAAGGCTGTATATTGTCACCTTGCTTATTTAACTTATATGTAGAGTACATCATGAGAAACGCTGGGCTGGAAGAAGCACAAGCTGGAATCAAGATTCCTGGGAGAAATATCAATAACCTCAGATATGCAGATGACACCACCCTTATGGCAGAAAGTGAAGAGGAACTAAAGAGCCTCTTGATGAAAGTGAAAGAGGAGAGTGAAAAAGTTGGCTTAAAGCTTAAATGTTGATTCAGAAAACAAAGATCATGGCATCTGGTCCCATCACTTCATGGGAAATAGATGAGGAAACAGTGGAAACAATGTCAGACTATTTTTTTGGGCTCCAAAATCACTGCAGATGGTGACTGCAGCCATGAAATTAAAAGATGCTTACTCCTTGGAAGAAAAGTTATGACCAACCTAGATAGCATATTCAAAAGCAGAGACATTACTTTGCCAACAAAGGTCCGTCTAGTCAAGGCTATGGTTTTTCCAGTGGTCATGTATGGATGTAAGAGTTGGACTGTGAAGAAAGCTGAGTGCTGAAGAATTGATGCTTTTGAAGTGTGGTGTTGGAGAAGACTCTTGAGAGTCCCTTGGACTGCAAGGAGATCCAACAAGTCCATTCTGAAGGAGATCAGCCCTGGGTGTTCATTGGAAGGACTCATGCTGAAGCTGAAACTCCAGTACTTTGGCCACCTCATGCGAAGAGTTGACTCATTGGAAAAGACCTTGATGCTGGGAGGGACTGGGGGCAGGAGGAGAAGGGGACAACAGAGGATGAGATGGCTGGATGGCATCACCAACTTGATGGACATGAGTTTGGGTAAACTCCGGGAGTTGGTGATGGACAGGGAGGCCTAGCATGCTGCAATTCATGGGGTTGCAAAGAGTCAGACATGACTGAGCAACTGAACTGAACTGAACTGGCAACCTGGCTAATAATAGTGCTAAAATTTCCCTCATGAAATTTTGGCCATGGTTGCATATAAACTGAGATTCTTTTTTTTCTCAAGAGACACTTTGTTCAGATGAATAATTCATTTATAATCAAAGAAACTGGGACTTCCCTGGTAGTCAATTGGTTAAGAATCTGCTTGCCAATGTAGGGTCACGGATTTGATCCCTGCTCCGAGAGGATTCCACACGCCATGGAGCAACTAAGCCCCATGTGCCACGACTACTGAGCCCGTGCTCTAGAGCCTGCAAGCTGGCTACTTGAGCCCATGCCTGAGAGCCCATGCTCTGCAAAAAGAGAAGCCCGTGCACCTCAACTAGAAAGCAGCCCCCACTCACCGAAACTAGAGAAAAGCCCGCAGGCAACATCCAGCACAGCCAAAAATAAATAAATAAATAGAATGTGAAAAAAAAAAAGAACTTATAAAGAAATAAATAAATGAAAGAAACCCAAGTACTAATGTCTTATTCATCTATACGACTCTAATACATTTCCATCATTTTAATGAAACTAAATCCTTGATTTAGGAAGACTTCTACTGCAATAAAGGAGATATCTTAATCAGGAAATGTCCTATAACATTCATGAGGAACAAGGGCAGCATAAGATTTTCCAAGCTAAATTGCCTCCTTTTATTACCAGACCTTTCAGAGAAGGCGATGGCACCCCACTCCAGTACTCTTGCCTGGAAAATCCCATGGACGGAGGAGCCTGGTGGGCTGCAGTCCATGATGTCGCTAAGAGTCAGACACAACTGAATGACTTCACTTTCACTTTTCACTTTCATGCATTAGAGAAGGAAGTTGCGACCCACTCCAGTGTTCTAGCCTTGGGAATCCCAGGGACGGGGGAGCCTGGTGGGCTGCCGTCTGTGGGGTCACACAGAGTCGGACACGACGGCAGCAACTTAGCAGCATTACCAGACCTTTAGGCCTGAGAATCAGAGGAGAGTTCTTCTACGGGGTAGGAGAATAAAGAACTGAAACTTACTATGGAATTGAGAACAGAAATTACAGGCCTGCTTAAAAAGCAGAACACAGTGGTAGGGAAACCACCTCCTTCTAATAGAACCCAGAGGGTGAATCAGAGAGCTGATGAATGAGAAATCCCGGTGGGACAGGCCCAGAGCACTGATGGCTGAAGTCTCTCCAACTCACGCAGACAGGCAGGAGCTGCCATCTGTGGAGAAGTCAACCCTCCACCCCACCATGGGGTGATAGAACCCCCATCTCCCACTGCTGACAAAGGTGGGGCAGGACAGGAACTCTACCTCGGCTGAGTGCCTCCATCATGCCAAAACCAAGCCTCAAAATTGGAATTGGCCTGAGGTATAGAAAGTAATCCAGAGAAGGCAATGGCACCCCACTCCAGCACCCTTGCCTGGAAAATGCCATGGATGGAGGAGCCTGGTGGGCTGCAGTCCATGGGGTCGAGAAGAGTGGGACACAACTGAGCGACTTCACTTTCACTTTTCACTTTCATGCACTGGAGAAGGAAATGGCAACCCACTCCAGTGTTCCTGCCTGGAGAATCCCAGGGACGGGGGAGCCTGGTGGACTGCTGTCTACGGGGTCGCACAGAGTCAGACACGACTGAAGCAACTTAGCAGCAGCATAGAAAGTAAAATGGTATAGGGTTTTCCATTATATAGCATGGAAAAACCTGAACAAGTTGTTGGCCAACTCAATATCTCTTGCACACTCAAGCTTGTGGACTGTGGCCCATCTCTGCCACAGAGTTGCTATGGTCATCACCTTTGCTAGTTATCCCAACCTTCCTGCCAGGAACCTTTTCACCTCTGCTCTGTGGCTTGAGAGCAGATGACAAACATACATGGAGTCCTTCCTGCTCAAGTTCCCATCTCTCCTTCTATTTCCCCAGGTTTAAATTGCCCTCCGCCTTCCTCTCTTCATGAATAGCAGGGTAATTCATTCATTCTCTCCTTCATTTCATGCATTCATTCTAATATTGCCATGTGGTAGAGACTACTTTGGTAATAAAAATACAGCAGGGAATAGACAAACTTCTGGGCTTTTCTAGTGGCTCAGACGATAAAGAATCTTCCCACAATGTGGGAAACCCAGGTTCGATCCAATGCCTGGGTTGGGAAGATCCCCTGGAGAAGGGACTGGCTACCCACTCCATTATTCTTGCTTGGAGAATTCCATGGACAGAGGAGCCTGGTGGGCTACAGTCCATGGGGTCGCAAAGAGTCGGACACGACTGAGTGACTAACACACATACACACACAGATAAGCTCCTTCTTGCCTGAAGATTGCATTCTGAAGGTGAGGGACAGACAGTAAACAAATAAATATATAATGTGTCAGGTGGTGACAAGTGCCCTGAAGATAAATATAGAAGGGTAGAGGAATGAAGAGACACAGGAGACAGATGCTATTTTAGAGGTGGTCAGGGAGGCCTCTCTGTCGAGCTGACATTTGAGCAGAGAGTTCTGGGAACTTATAAAAATGCTTTATACACATAATAACCACAGATAATCAGCCATCTGGCACAGTAGGGGGACCTGTTCCCTTGGCAATATACCCAGAGCCCTGTCACAATGTAAGGCTGAACCAAATGACTTCTTGACCTCTAAAAGACAGGTAAATGCCATCTGGATGCACAGATTCACTGATGAGAGAGAAACTGACCAAAAATAACCACAGCAGCAGAAACGGACTTCTATTCAAACCAATGTTCCCTAAAACGTATATGAAATTACTCAGCCAAGGAATGGTTCTGACAAAATCTGAATACCTAAAATTAGCCACCTGGCATTTCCAAATAGTGTTTTCCCTTACTCTGTATTGATTTGGAAAAGTTAAGAGAAGATTGAGAAAGACAAATACCATATAATATTGCATATATGTGAAAATCTAAAGAAATGGTACAAATGAAGCTACTTAAAAAACAGAAGAGTCACAGATGTAGAAAGCAAACTTGTGGTTACCAGGGGTGGGAGGGGTATAAATTGGGAGAATGGGATTGACATATACACACTAAATATATATATAGAATAATGACCAATAAGAACCTGCTATCTAGCACGGGGAATTCTATTCAGCACTCTGTAATGATCTTTATGGGAAAAAAATCTAAAAAAGAGTGGATATATGTGTATAACTGAAATCCCTGGGGGTCTGTGAGATATTCCCTTCTTCTTATAATAATGTCTGCCTTTTCGGCTAATCTGGCCTGAGTCAGTTTATTTTACCTTCAGTGGAAATGTCCTCATGAACCCTGGTAGGATCTGCAAGGTCTCAGACTATGCTGACTTGCTGTCACAGTCCCGGCATGTGGTAGGGACTCAATTAACATAAATTGAATTAATGCATGAAGGATGCCCTGGGCAAGCGTGCCCTGAGTGGGAGGAAAGGGCAGGAAAGTAGCATTGCCCAGCTAAGTGGGAATGATGGAAGAACGGTGGTGCAAAGTATACAAGAGAACACACTCAGAGGCCTAATACTTGGTTGGCCAAAAAGTTCATTCAGACTTTTCCATACCATCTTACAGAAAAACCCAAATCAACTTTTTGGCTAACCCCAACGTGTTGGCAGTCAGGAACCTAACCAAAACCCTATAAACATCCATCCATATTTTGATGACATCTCAGATTGTGAACTTACCTTCAACTGTAGGAGTCAGATCTTCATTTTCTTAGCCTCTCTTTCCACTGGAATACATAGATTTGATTTGGATTCAGCAACTAAGCACGCACACACACACACACACACACACACACACACACACACTCAGATGAAATCAGTGTGAGCCACTGTTTGCAAGGCAACTCCAAGAGGAAAGGGGCAGGACACAGGGCACCCGCATGCTCTCTGTTGGACGGAGGGAGAGACAGCCTGGTTCTGGGGATGGAGCTTCCTGATCAGGTTGGTTCTGTGAACAGATTATGGACAATGTCTCTAGAATGTCAGCCCAATGTGTCCCCTTAGGTCTTCTAAGGACGTGTGTGCATGTGCTCAGGTGCTCAGTTGCTCAATTGTGTCTGACTCTTTGCGACCCCATGGACGGTAGCCCGCCAAGCTCCTTTGTCCATGGAATTCTCTCGGCAAGAACACTGGAGTGGGTTGCCATTTCCTTCTCCAGGGGTTCTTCCCCACTTGGATTGAACCCACATCTCTTACATTGGCAGGTGGATCCTTTACCCCTTGCCACCTGGGAAGCCTGTATATATACATGCATATAAATATATACATATTTGGTGGCACTAGATTGTCTCATGGCACCTGGAAATGCTGAGCAACCAGCCCTGAGGGCAGCTCCGGGGACTCTGCAGCAGGGGGTTGGAGATGGCCCTGTGTAAGCTCTGCCATTTACTTATCTCCTAATTCATCCTCAATGTTCATATTTCTTAATCAAATATTAATCAAATATTTCAAGAGAATCTGATTGGACCAGCCTGGAGTTTATAGCTAATCAACTATGGCAGGAAAAGCCAAATGATGGGGGGTAAAATGCCTGACTGGAGGTCTGTGGGCAGGGGAGCAGTGCTCACCGAGACGGGGTGGGTTAGTGTGCCAGGTGTCACCCTGGTGATGCTCACAACAGCGTTTGCATCAGAACAGGTTGGCAGTGACTGAAGCTGAGAGTGGACTGGCTCAGGGGAGAAAGTCTGAGCTGATGACCAGGGACCTTAGGCAGCAGGGAGGAGCATTCACAGTAGCCCTGTGTCAGACCACAGGTCTGTGTCTGGCTTAGGTTCATGCTCCAAACATTTCTGCACTCCTCAGAGATCAAAGGTGTCTGTACACCCGGTTAATGACCAAAGGAACTTTGGTGTCCTGCCGGGGCCACAGAGGACCCTGAGAAGAGGAATTCAGTTCCAAGCTGGACTCAAGTCTGAGGTGTTGGACGGGGCCAGTAACTGTGGCCCCAGGAGGCTCTGAGCACTTGGCCTCCTCAGGGGGCAAGAAGAGGTGCTTCTGGGGTCCTACCAGATGTTGCCAGGCATGGACACTACCACCCTGGCCTAAGTTTGGTTGCTTAAAATATTTGGCAAGTGCAAAAATTCTTTGGATGAAAGAAGACCTGGGGTTTGATGACAAGCCCCAGTGGCACCAGAAATGGTCTAGCACTCTCTTAGCCATGTCTAGAGGAGCCAGATCTGGGGCTAAAGCCTATTAATTTTTTTTCAAATAGAAAATTCCGAGTATACCTAAAAGTAGAGAGACTGGCATAATGAACTCCTGCACTAATCACCCAAGTGCAGCTGATCAAGTCATGATTAATCTTTCCTCTGTAACCCTACCCACTGCTTCCACTTGCCCTGTAGATTGCCTGCATGCATGCTCAGTCACTTCAGTCACATCTGACTCTTTTGCAGCCCCATGGGCTGTAGCCTGCCAGGCTCCTCTGTCCATGGGATTCTCCAGGCAAAAATACTGGAGTGGGTTGCCATTTCCTCCTCCAGGAGATCTTCTAGACCCAGGGATTGAACCAGTATCTCCTGTGTCTCCCTCACTGCAGACAGATTCTTTACCGCTGAGCCACCGGGGAAGCCCACCTTGTCGATTATTGTGAAGCAAATTCCATCATATAATTTCATTCATAAGTATTTCAGGATGTATATCTAAAAGATAAAGCCTTTTAAAAAAAAAATCAGTAATCATTAACACATCTAAGATAATTAAAAATTCTTCATAAAAAATCCTGTCAGTATTCAATAGTCCCTGTTATTGCCTTTTTAAAGCACAAACTCTAAAAATTAAAATTGGAATTCCCCCAACTGCTTTTAAAAGCATTCATTGGTGACAGTATTCACAATGAGTATTCAAATATATTAAACCACCAAGCCAAAAAAGGCATAAATGATTAAAAAAAAATTGTTCCTTACAACATGATAATTCATGAGACTAAAACCAGTTTCCACTATCTTTTCTCAGGCTTCTGCTTCTTATTTTCCAAGAAGAAAAGGAAAAAAGGTTAAAGCCTGAAGTCATCACTAAGGCTATTAAATTGTCCTCCCCCCCGACTTTCCATCACTGAAAAGATTATACTTCCTCAGTTCCTCAAAGTGAGATGTGGCCAAATGACCTGTTCTTACCAGAGTCGTGAGTGGAAGTAATGAAATGTCAGTTTTCATCAGATAATTTAATTTCCACTAAGGGCCCCTCTGGAGCACTCTTTTCACTGTGCTATAGTGAGTGACTCAGGTTACTATATCAGCCAGGATCCTGGATGAACAGGTAGCAGACGAGAGAAACAAATGTGTTGTTTGAAGTCACTGAGAGTTTGAGATTGTATGTTATTGAGATATAACCTGGCCAACCTTGACTCATGTAAAGTACTTAGGATTGGGATCACTGTAGCAGTCCAGTGGTTAAGACTCCATGCTCTCAATGCAGGGGGCATGGGTTCAATCCCTGTTCCAGGAACTAAGATCTTGCATGCCACATGGCATGGTCAAAAACAAAAGTGCTTAGGCTTGAGCTCATAATTTCAGGGAAGGTCAAGCTATGGCTAATAACCACTTAGTGAGAGCCCTCTTGAGGGATCATTGGAGTCACCTCTTATGATCTTACTGAATTGATCTGTGCTATTGTTTAGTTAGAGCAGTGGAATTTTAATTCTTCAGGTTTTGATATTATTATAAGATGAATACAATAATTAAAAGAGTACTTTGACAAATTAAGCACTGAAGATGCATAAAATATTAAATGGACCTGAGAATGAAACAGAAGATGAAAACCCTAGCTTGGAGCATCATGTCTCTGCCCTGCCATTACGTTGCCCTTTGTTTCCAGGCCTCAGTTTCCTGTTTCTTGATGATAATCAAGATTAAAACAGTGACACCATTGGACATCTTCTATGTCCAATAGTTTCATGGAACTTAGTTTATTCAATCTTTACAACTATCAGTAGTTAATTTTTTGTTCTGTTTTTAAAACACAAAACTGGAAATATATTTATGGAGGTTGCATAACTGCCCAACAGTAGCTGGAGGTGGGCACAGGTTCGTGCCATGGTTGGTTTCAAAGCCATCCTCAATGAACGATCGAAGGTCCATCTCTTTTTCTAAACCCTGTGGATTTTTTGGTATGAGGCTGGCTATTCATTATGAGTAAGACCACATTGTCAAAAAGAAAACATTTTCTCCAACAAAAAGAATTGTTCTTTTAATCACATTTTCTATTGTGTAACAACACACATATTTTATAAAGACCAAGGAGTCTGCTATTAATATTCCCTGGCCTGTATACTATCAACGGGATTCAAAGAATCAAACCTTTATGATAGAATACAGATGCTAACCATAATGTAGACTAACTCTGAAACACAAATATTCCCCCTGAGAGCTTCATAGGCTCTTTTTTTTTGGTAAATTCTTTTCTTTTTTTAATTGAAGTATAGTTGATTTACAACGTTGTGTTAGTTTCATGTGTACAGAAAGGTGATTCAGGTGTACATACATATATATTTTTTTTCAGATTCTTATTCTTTATAGGTTATTACAAAATATTGAGTATATTTCTGTATGCTATATAGGTTTATTTGCCCTCCCCTGCTGCTGCTGCTGCTGCTGCTAAGTTGCTTCAGGTATGTCCAACTCTTTGCAACCCCATGGACTGCAGCCCACCGGGCTCCCCCATCCCTGGGATTCTCCAGGCAAGAACACTGGAGTGGGTTGCCATTTCCTTCTCCAATGCATGAAAGAGAAAAGTGAAAGGGAAGTCGCTCAGTCATGTCCGACCCTTAGCAACCCTGTGGACTGCAGCCTAGGAGGCTCCTCCGCCCATGGGATTTTCCAGGCAAGAGTACTGGAGTGGGGTGCTATCGCCTTCTCTGTGCCCTCCCCTAGGCTATAGCAATTTATCTGGTAATTGAATAGATTTAAACCTGGGGCTTCATGAGTTGATGTTTTTTTTCTTTTTAAGAATGCAGAGGGGGCTTTCCTTGTGGTCCAGTTGTTAAGAGTCTAGCTTGCAAGGTAGGGGACACCAGTTCGATTCTTGGTCTGGGAAGATTCCACATGCCCAGAGGCAAGTAAGCCTGTGCGCCACAACTAGGGAGCCCTTGCTCTAGAGTCCAGGAGCTGCAACTAATGAGCCCATGTGCTTCAACTACAAGCCCGTGCTCTGCAACAAGAGAAGCCACCACAATGAGAAGCCAGAGCACTGAACTAGAGAGCAGTCTCTGCTCTCCATAACTAGAGAAAACGCTTGCAGCGACAAAGACCCAGCACAGCCAAAAATAACTAATAAAAATTACCACAAGAGTAACTGTAAACTCTAAAAAAAAAAGAGAGAATTGAAGGTTCCTTAAAAAGATAAAAATAGAGCTATCATATGATCCATTGAAATTAACCAACCCTAGAAGAGTCCAGTAGAAATTGAAGTCAAAGATAATAGGAGGTGAGATGGGGGGTGGGGTAGATTGTGTTAGAGCCTTATGGCCCAGCAGAAGAGCTCTGGTTTTTACCCTGAGATAGGAGTTACTGCAGGAGACACAAGCGATGTCATGTTTTAGATGGTCATTCTGCTGCTGTGTTGACAATAGACTACAAGTTTATGTCAAAAAAAGAAAGCAAAGACCACCAGAACTTAAAAAAAATAAAATCAAGGCTGAGTTTATATACTCATCAGGCAAAGAAACATATCAGTGAAGAAGTTTACTGAGTAATTCATGAATTGGGAAAGGTCAGGGTTTTTTTAGAGGTGCTAGAAAGAGGAAAGGGGGTTGGTGGGGGTGAAGCTAATCTAAGACTGAAAACCGGCATGCTGGATAGGAATGGACAGTGCTGGATCAAACAGAGCCCTTTGTTCACTGGATAGGAACAAGCCTTCAGCTAGGCCTAACAAGAGTCTGGCCTAGGGGTCATTCAGAGTTCACAGTCCTTTATCAGCTTCAGTTGGTTTGAACCAGACGAGGTATACCATCAACTTTCCTTGGCAAGAGCTGTAAGTGGAAAAATTTTCCTTTTACAGTTGGGAACAGAGAAAGCTGTTAGGAAGTTCTTTCAGAAATCCAGGCAGAATAGATAGGGCTCATCCCACAGTGTATCATAGAGGTGATACACCGTGGGGTGTGTATCACCCATCGGTCATTGGTTGCTTGGGGTGGCTCTAGAGACAGAAAAAGCTGTGGGCGGAGAAGGTTTAGGGAGCAGATTAAGAGTTCATGTGAGTTTAAGATGTCCAGAGCTGCAGCAATAGAAACAGTGAGGTCTGGCTGGTGATATAAACTTGAGACTTGAAAAAGAGTATAGGTGATGTTGAACGTCAGGAGACCCATGTGTAGTCAACCAACGAGCCAGTGAGATGGAGCCCTGGGGACTCCAACATATTTCCCCCTCCAAGTCCCAAATTTTAATTCATATATATTTTTATTACAATGAAAGTATTCTTGTAAGCCTCCTCAGATATTTTGTGGGACTATAAACCAATAAAGGGCTTCCCTGGTAGTTCAGTCAGTAAAGAACCCACCTGAAATGGAGGAGATCACCTGAAATACAGGAGACCTGGTTTCAATCCCTGGGTTGGGAATATTCCCTGCAGAAGGCAATGGCAACCCACTCCAGTAATCTTGCCTGGAAAATCCCATGGACAGAGGAGCCTGGTAGGCTACAGTCCATGGAGTCACAAGGGTTGGACATGGCTTAGTGACTAAACCGCCACCACCGTAAACCAATCCATGATCCTTGGAACTTTCACTGAGCTTAATACAGTTTTTTAATTTCTCCAGATTTATTAGATATCATTTTACAAATAAGGAATTTGAGGCCAGAATAGTTGAGTAATTTGCCTAGCCTCATATAACTAATAAAAGCAGGGCTAGGATTTAAGCCTTAAATTCACCTGAGTCCCTTTCAACTCTGCTTCCAATAGTAGTTTATTAATCTGGGTAGACAACAAAGTGAGCAGAAGGTGAAAAGTCCTAACAGTGTGTTGTTCCTTGCATGTGTCAATTTGGTGCAATAGTCTTCAAACTTGAGTGTGTCACCCGGTGGCTTGTAAAAACACGGACTGCAGGACCTCAACCCAGAGGCTGATTCCGCATGTCTTGGATGTGATCTGCAATCTACATGTCTAACAAGTTCCCAGGTGATGCTGGTCTGGGGATGATACATGGAGAATCACAGGTTTAGCTGGTTTTCCCTGATTCTGCCAGCTAAATAGCCTGTCTCCACTTGCCAAATGCCCAGGTCTAACTCCCCAAAGGGGATTAGGGAGATCTGTTGCTAATTGGAACTTCAGAAAGGTCCTTGGTGACAGTTCCTTCAGTTTCTTTTCTTTCTTTCCTGTTTATGTGTGCACAGCTTGCAGAATCTTAGTTCCCTGACCAGGGATGAACCTGGGGCCCACTGGTGGTGAAGACTCAGAGTCCTAATCACTGGACTGCCAGGGAATTCCCAGTTCCTTCATTCTCTCCTTCCTAAAGAACATGGCTCTGGGGGGAAAGAGAAGGATGAGGTGATGGCAACTCTGGGTACTCTCCAATACAGTTTACCAAACTGTATGGTCAGTTCTTCTTTTATTATTATTCTCCCAGCAGTCTCAATGCCCTTTCCTGGGAACAAACTTCTATCATCACTGCTCTGGCTCCCAAAGTCCATCAGGCACAGGGAGGTTCGGATATGGTAGGCCCTAAATGCCTACACAGCTATTGGGGTTTGGGGGCTTAAATAACAAGAATACGAGCTTATAAGCACAGTTAGATGCAGAGACCTTTGGAAGAAACTTGTGCAAGAGAAAGGCCCTAAAGCTTAAGCTTCATTAGCTTCATGGCAATCAGCCTCTGATGAAACAGGTCTGTATATGTCTAAGCTCCAATTACAGATATTTGCTTAGTTCCCATGGGGCTCCTGAGCCTCAGGCTAATCAGAGGACTTGGTTGATTCCTGTGTAAGAGAACCTAAGCATTTAATGGTTGAAGAGGCTTGTCTGCCTTGAAACTGGTAATGGGGGAGGAGTTACAGGCTCCTTGCACATTGAAGGTAAGTTTTGACCCTGCACTCACATACTTATCTTTGAAGTCGATTTCTTCAGTGAGTTGAAAGCCTTCGATCTACAAACATGGAAACGCCCACTTAGAGATGATACTAATTATTCCTATTTAATTACATCAAGAACAAAATTCAATTAAATTCTTACTCTAAAAATCAGAAAAGTAAAATTGCTTTTCAAAATCAGGGTGAAGGCTCTTAAAAAATATAAAGTGCTTGCTTGACAAAGAAGACGACTGCAGAGGGTAGTACTTTTGAGTTTCTTTTGTATAGCTTCTTGAAATTTTATTTTTCCCACGTAGTTTGTTTCAGGACGTATTAGCGGTGGACTCAGCTTTAGTACAACATTCACTCGACAAATCCAGCTCAGCCTAAGTGAACGGCTCTGTAGTTAGGGGAAGTTACTAAAAGAGTTACTAAATTAGGAGTGAGGGGAAGTTACTAATTGATTAAAGAGAAAGTTTGTAGAGAACAGCCACGCCCAAGAAGAACCTTGACCTAGGATGAAAAGGGCCTCTAAGAGGCCCAAATCAGGTGGCTTTCTGATTTGTGCTGGGCCTTGAAGGAAACAGGTGAATAAAATGTATTAAGAATTATTCCAAGTTGGAGAAAGTCAGCCACTGCCACTTTACACACACACACACAGCAAAGGGCTTTCCCACAGCAAACTCGGCACAATCCAAGTGCAGGAGAATTCCACGAAGCGTTCCAGAGTGCTGTATCTTCAAGAGTGCAAAGATGAACAGTGCAGGTCCCCGTCCCCAAGGCAGCGCCACCGGGAAACTGAAACAGGTCCCGGGTATTCTCGAAACGGCTGAGAAGCGGGGGTGTGGCCTGGAAGAGACACTGGAATGGATTTTCCGCGCTAGACTTCGAGGTCCGCGCACTCAGTTCTCTGGAAGGCTCTCGCAATGCAGTACAGGGGATGCAGGCGTTTGTTGCCTGCTTCTCAGCTGCCGCCCTGCCTCCCCCAGCGCCCCGAAACTCCGCCCAGCTCCCGCCCCCGCCCCAGGGCGGCTGCGCGACCAAGCCCCGCCCCCCGTCCCCACGTGATCGCCGTCCCTGCCTCCGCGAAGCGTGGGCCGCCATTACAAGTTCTGGCGGCTGGGCCCCGGCCGGCCTCCCTCCTCCCCCTCCCCGGTGGGGCACCGGTGACAGGTTGGATTTGTGTTGACCCGTCCCGTCTGGCGTTTGGAGCCGTGGGCCTCTGAGAGCAGGACGAGGAGTTCGGACTGAACTCCGGGGCGGACAGACAGACCGGCGGGCTGCTCAGGTGACGGCACGGCGGGGGCGGTGCCCAGGGCCGCGCCCCGCCCCTCGCAGGCCAGCGCCCAGAGCCCGCCGCCAGTGCCCGTTTCCAGTATGGCCGCCCGCCGTGCTTGACCCGCGGCCTCTCCGCTTCGACTCCCCGTGGGCGATGCTGAGGCGGAGGCCGTGACTGACACGCTCGCTCACACGCACGCACGGACCCAGACCCACGTCCGGAGCCCGAGCCCTGGGCCCGGAACCGCTGTCTCCCCCAGGCGCCGCGGCCAGAGCCCGGACCACGGCTCCCGCGCCGCCGCCGCCTAGCCGAGAAGGACCGCGCCGGACCTCGAGCGCGGCGGCCCCGGGCCGGCAGGGATGGGGAAGCGGGCCGGAGGAGGAGCAGCGGGATCCGCCGCCGCTGCCTCCACGTCCGCCGTGGCTGGTCTGGAGCCCGCGGCCGGCCGCGGCGGGGGCCCGCGGAGCGCAGCCGCCGGCCTCCTGGGAGCGCTGCACCTGGTGATGACCCTCGTCGTGGCCGCGGCGCGGGCCGAGAAGGAAGGTGGGTGTCAGCCGGCCGGCATCTCCCGGGCCCGGCCCCGCGCTGTCACCGCGCCCTCGCGGAGGCCGCTGCCGGGCTGCCACCGGGGAGGAAGGGCCGCGGCTCGCGGCTCGGAGGGCGGCCGGGCTCAGGGCTCGGTCCGGCGCGAAGTTGCTCGGTCGAGTCTCGTCCCGAGCCGGGAACTCGCAGTTCGGATGCCAACTCGCGGCTTTGACCGCACGGAGTTGCTCTTGTTCTCCGTGATTCATTCCCCTCGTCTCACCCCCGTCTTCCCCCTTGTCTCCTGTCACTGCCATTTCAAAACTTCCTGAGTTCTCGTATATTCTTGCCACTTGGCTCACTAGGTAGGAGGGGCATATTTTTAGACTTGATTGTTGTTAATAAGCAAATTTCAGGACACTTTTTTTTTTTGGTTGCGGTTTTAATAACGGCGTGCGAACAGAGCTCACTTTAAATTGTAAAAATAGCGACACTGGGGGACAGCTTGCCAAATTTTACTTTAGATTTGTTTAAACGTTTTCGGAGGAGGAATCTTGTATCTTTAGCTTCCCTCTTAAGTATCGTTTTGCAGTATTGATGATTGTTCAGCTAACAGTTCTCTAATATTTTTTACATGTCTTAAGATACGTAACTGGGTGTCATTGTTTTTAATGTGAAAGACTTTAAAAACCAATGTCAAGTTTCTAGCTTGCGAACCTTTACCTGTAATTTACAATTAAGGGCTAAGTGTTATTTTTTAGGAAACTCTAGTTAGCATTGTATGATTGTAACCACGGTGCTTTTCCGGGGTTAAAAATGGTTTTGTAACCTAGAAGCCCAGATCTGTACTTTCGTTGGCACTACCTGTTTTTTGAACCTGAGGAAATGAGTGACCACAGAGCCTTCATGAAGAAATCACTAAAAGTGAATGGTTTTTAAAAAGCTAAGCGATATTTGTTAGTTTAGCTTTCGTTTCACACTGAACTGCCACTGCAAGGAAAATAAGTTCTTGCCACAGTGAGTTTAGGGTTGACGTTCTACTTCACAACTAAAGTCACTTTTTATTGTTATAGAAGGCAACAGCAAAGCAAAGCAAATTCATGTTAAAGTGCCAGGTGCTTCAGTTTACTGTTTTTTGTTGTTGTTCAAAACGGTGCAATGAACTCTTAAGCAGTTTGTGTTAACATAGGAGGAAGTCATTCAAAGAATTGCTGTCTGTAGAAAGGATTCATCTACAGAGGCAAGATTATTTCTTGAATGAAATATTGCTGCTTTAGGACTAGTCAGGCCTGGGGTTGTCACAGTTCATCTTTGGTTACAGATCTGCAGTTGATGGGTTCTCGTGTGGCCATTGGCACCCAGCACAGCCTGGCATGTAGTTGGTGTGTCCAGTAAAACTGCAATGGTCCAATAAGTTAAGGTCTCTTTGAATTTGAAGTAGTGCTTGGCAGGTGTCCTGGTTCTTGTCTTCCTTGGATTACCTTGCACAGTGCCAGGCACACAATAGGCATTTAACATTTGTTTGAGGAAGTAATTATATTCATGGGTCATTAACACAGGGATCTAAAACGATTGAAAAACGTTAAGTTTTTCAGTAAAACATCCAGTAAAACATTAAGTTTGTATTGTTCTTCTGCTTATTTTTCCAGCAGCCATTTTTTATGCTAATTCTTGGTGTATACTTAAGAAAAATCCTTTGTTTGAGAAATGTCAGACTAATTTATATTTGCGAATTTCCCTTTTGTATGGTTTTTAAGTTTTAGTACATCTCTCTAATACCCATAAATGTAAGGGTCAGGGGAGGAGAATTGGGGCCCCGGTGTACAAGAATGAAAAGATGGGGTGGAATCAGCCAGTGGTCCTGAGAATCAGACACCTTTTGTGGCCTGTGTTGTGTCTATATGAACAATTTGAACAGAGAAATTAGCTATTGAAGATAATTGACATATCTTCTGCCCATCATCAATGGATCTGATTCTGACCAAATATTCCAGGAAGAAAGCTCCAAAATTGACCAGTGCTTTCAGTCCCCTTGGTGATCAAATTCTAATAGTTTCTGTTTGAGTAAGTAGGAGAAGTGAGATTGATTTTCTTACATGAATGTGATACCGCAAGTTTGGCCCCGTTTGCCCCCCAAAGGGTGCTGTTTTGTTTTTTCTCAGCAAATCTGAGCAGACTTCTGAAGGCAGCTGAATTCACTCTGTCCATTTACATCCTGAGGATTTTTGGTGTGGTTTTATTTTGGTAGTATAAACTACCTTAACTTTTTGAAGCTAAGACTTACCTGCAATTTTAATGATGGTTCTCTGGGTATCTCGTATGTTAGTATATTTCTATTGCAGCCGAATTTCACTGGAAAATCTTCGAAACTAAGTAAAACTCATCATCTTCTAAAGAAAAGCAGCAGAAATTCCTAGATTACCTAATGCAGATTTCATGTTTGGACCAGGTGTTGTTAATTTTAAGTCAGACGCATGAGGCAACCTTTGTCTTAACATCCTGTATGTCTTCAGTTCAGTTCAGTCACACAATCATGTCCGGCTCTTTGTGACCCCATGGACTGCAGCATGCCAGGCTTCCCTGTCCATCACCAACTCCCGGAGCTTACTCAAACTCACGTCCGTTGAGTCGGTGATGCCATCCAACCATCTCATGCTCTGTTGTTCCCTTCTCCTCCCGCCTTCAGTCTTTCCCAGCATCAGCATCAGGGGTCTATTCCAGAGAGTCAGTTCTTCGCATCAGGTGTCCAAAGTATTGGAGCTTCAGCATCAGTCCTTCCAATGAATATTTAGGACTGATTTTCTTTAGGATTGACTGGTTGGATCTCTTTGCAGTCCAAGAGACTCAAGAGTCTTCTCCCATACCACTGTTCAAAAGCATCAGTTCTTCAGCTCTCCGCTTTCCTATATGTCTTAACACTGCTATATCTTAACATCTGTCTTCACTGATCTATGAGGGTATGTTTCACTAGTCTAGAGAAAAGGGGACCTTTGAGGATGTTTTGACTGTGCTCTGTAGTTTGTAAGGACTTTGAAAGAGTTGTCCAGGGTAGAAGTTACTGTAATTATTACAACTTAATTGGTTGTTTTGGATTGCTGGCAGTTTTCCTTGAAGCTAAGATCTAGATATTCAGAAGAGTGAAAATAGGGGGATGGTGTAGTGAAAATATATTAAAAATATAGTGAAAATATGTGTGTATATGGTAAACGTCTAACATTTAGTAGTATTTTTATTTGTAAGTCTGCCCATTCATTATTACCAACAAATAAAAGCTTTTTAAAAAAGCATCACGCATGCAAAGTCACCTCAGTTGTGTTTGACTCTTTGTGGCGCTATAGACTGTAGCCCTCCAGGCTCCTGTGTCCTTGGGATTTCCCAGGCAAGAATACTGGAGTGGGTTGCCATGCACTCCTCAAAAAAGCATCATATATCATCTATAATATAGTTTCATTGTGAAATGTGTTTGGGGGGCATGGTTGTCTTTTAATTTTTTATAAATATCGAGGTACATTTTATGTATCTAGTAAAGATGAAGTTGGGTAAGTTTTCAGGAATGTGATTGTTTTAATCTGTAACAATTTCACATGTTATTATCACTAGTGATTTATGGCAGGGTGAAGTTTGATAGTCTTTCTTAGGACTTTTAAGTTTGTCTACCAGATACTTTTGTTTCATGCACAAATTTTTGTTTTAAGCTGTGTTTGTGACAGAAGTGCAGGAGGAGGGTACAAAAGCGTTCTGTCTCCAAAGCATATGAACAGAAAGTGCTTAGGAATAAAAGCAGGAAGAAAAGAGATTAAAAACCTAATTTGGTGAGTTTTTTTATCTTAGATGGTAGATTGATCAGGAGTGGTATTTACTTTCTTCTTATTGAATTTTTACTTTATAATATAAATGTGTTTTTTAAGAGTGATTTTCTAAAGAGTGAGATATTTTCATTCTTTGCATGAGGGTAGAGTGATTACTTTTTAATTTAGAGCCTAGTAAGTAGAATATTCATTCATGTTGTTATTTAGTCGCTGAGTCTTGTCTGACTCTTTTGCGACCCTATGGACTGTAGCCCACCAGGTTCCCCTGTCCATGGGATTTCTCAGGTAAGAATAGTGGAATGGGTTCCCATTTCCTTCACCAGGGGATCTTCTCCACCCAGGGATCAAACCCAGGTCTCCTACATTGTCAGGAGGATTCTTTATGACTGGGCCACCTGGGAAGCCCATACTCATTCATAGTGCTCCATTAAGGAACTTCTGTCGCTTGCTTTTTACTAAAAGCTGTTCATTACTGCCCAGATCTGCACCGGGCAGCAGTTAAATGCTGTTGTTGAAAGCAGTGTGCTCCCTCTTTCTCTTGCTGAGGACTGTTTTCCTCCTCTTTGTAATCCTCGCCACCATCCTCAGAGATCCATGCCCCCCCAAAATCAACTTTGGGGGAGTAGGTGTAAAATCATTAATTTGTTATCATCCAGAGTAGAGTCATAAGCCAAGCTACTCTTAGAGAAAAATGAAATCATTGCCAGGTGTTGATATTTCATAAGTTCTCCTTCATCTGCCTGTGGCTTGAGCTCTCTGATTGGCCTGTCAGTGGGAGATGCCTTTTTTCTCTGGCTGAGTTTTTCCTTATCTGTGGTAAGCAGCATTGGGCACTGTCGATAGCTGCTTCTTGGAACTTCTCTCCCTTCATTTCTGTGACTTTGTACTTCTTGGTCATCATCCTGCCCCGCTCTCAGTCGCTGCTCTCTGGATGCCCGCTGCTCTCTGGATGCCCGTTGGCTGTCTTCCCTCTCTTGCATGTCTGGCGACCAGCACACACTGCTTGTGTCCAGAGCAGAATTGTCTGATGCCACCTCCAGTTTCCCAGTTTTTATTAACGCCATGATTATTCTGTCTGCCGCGTTGGTCTCGTTTCTGACCATTTACCAAGTGGCAGGTTGGAGTGTTAACTTCCTTGGGCAGCTTGCCCACAGCCTCCAGGCTGGGGCACTGCTGGGGGTCCTCACCTCCCAGCTGTCTCCACTTCCCTTCATTCTGCCATCCATTCTCCAAATTTGTATTGTCTTTGTTACTCAGCTGTCATTCATTTTGGTGCTTAATCAGGTACTGCCTCACTGAGCTACCTAAATTCCCTAAGGGGGTCCTTCTTCACCCAGAATTTCTGTGGGGCAGAACCTCTATCAACATCTGCAGTGTGGACAGGGTGGGCATTTAGTTTTAAACAGAAGTTTGCCTCGAATAACCTCATCCTCCTGTTCTCATATCTGAGTTCTGGACTGAGAGTCCAGAGTACAGGAAACCTGTACTTGAACTTGGATTCAGGTACCATTAGCAGTGCTGCTCTGGTAAGACTTAGAGCGACGCCACGTTATTCTTCCCTACATGTTGCTTTCCCTTGTAACTAAAATGAGTAACATACATTTATCTAAACCATCACTTTTGTTACTTCTGGATTTTAAGATTTTAGATCCTCATAAAACCCCAATTTACATATCATGAAACAGGCACAGGGAAATAAAGGAATGTTTCCAAGGTAACAGAGCCGGTAGGCATTTAAGCTCGGGTTCCTTTGCAGGCCATCTCTTCCTTGAGCCAAGCTAGTCAATCCTAAATGGGTATATAAACTGGTAGGTTTTGTTGTATATCAAGTGGACTTCCCAGTGATCTAGTGGGTAAGCATCCACCTGCCATTGCAGGGGACGGGGTTTAATTCCTGGTCCAGGAAGATCCCACATGCTGAGGAACAGCTAAGCCCATGAGTGACAGCTATTGAGCCTGTGCTCTGGAGGCTGGGAGCTGCGCCTGACTGAAGCCTGTGCACCCAAGAGCTTGTGCTCCCCAACAAGAGAAGCCACTGCAATGAGGAGTCAGTGCTCTGCAATGAAGAGTAGCCCCGGCTCACTTCATCTGAAGTCCTCACACAGCAACAAAGACCAGAGCAGCCCCAAAAATAAAAATAAATAAAAATTATTAAAAAAAAAGAACTGTCCTGCCAGTTTGTGCAAAACCAGCATGTTAAGTATTCAAGTGAGGTGCAGTTTAAAAAAAAAAAACAAAAAAAAAACAACCATAAACATCCATAACACTTTCTATCAACTTCTCAACCATTAAAATGATCATAGGCCATTTGGATTGTGCATATTCTTAAAAATGCACAGGGAAGACCCATGAATGAGTAATCCGTGTAACATGCATTCGATATTGGAAGCCACTGACTCGACTCTTTGCTCTTGATATTTTGGTACTTGGTATATTGCTTAGGTTAAAATTAACATTGCATATGGGACTTCCCTGGTTAAGACTTCGCCTTCCAACACAGGGGTCATGGGTTAGATCCCACTTGCCTTTCAGCCAAAAAACCAAAACATAAAATAGAAGCAGTATTGTAGCAACTTCAGTAAAGACTTTAAAATTGGTCCACGTTAAAAAAAAAATCTTCTAAAAAAATGACATTGCCTTCTGTGAATTCACATACTCCTTAGTTCTAGATTGGTATGCTGCTGCTGCTAAGTCGCTTCAGTCGTGTCCGACTCTGTGCGACCCCATCCCTGGGATCCTCCAGGCAAGAACACTGGAGTGGGTTGCCATTTCCTTCTCCAGTGCGTGAAAGTGAAAAGTGAAAGTGAAGTCGCTCAGTCATGTCTGACTCTTAGCGACCAGGCTCCCCTGTCCGTGGGATTGGTATGACAAGTTAGTCAAGATGTGTGGATAGTCTCAGAAACTGGACCTGTGTTAAAAGGAAATGGAGATAATCCAGAGGCCAGTAGTGGCATCAGTTTTTGACAATGGTGAAATCTTGTTCAGACTTATTTATTTGACTGCACCAGACCTTAGTTACAGTATGTGAAACCTAATTCCCTGACCAGGGATTGAACCTGGGCCCTCTGTATCGGGACCGTGGAGTCTTAGCCACTGGACCACCAGGAAAGGCCCTCAGACTTCTGTTAGAAGTCTTGGAAGGGACTCCAGAAGTTCATTCCTGGTGCTTTGTTCATTCTGGTGAAGGGATTTTTTGGATTAGGCAATCACTATCATCTGTACTAGATCAGTTTTTCTTTCATTCCTGTGTGATTTCTTTAGAAAGATATTTAGTAAACTATTATTCTTTGCTTGTTTCATTCTGTTGAATATAGCACTTAGAGCAAAGGTTTGAAAAATGTCTAAGGTCTAAGGTGATCCTTGACATTATCTGTCATGATAGAGCATCAGACCCAGTTTCTTTCTTTTTCTATATAATTGTGGTTAAAACAACAACAACACATAAAATTTACCATTCTAACCATTTTAAAGCTCGTAGTTCAGTAATTTTAAGTCAAGTTCACATCAGTAGGCAGTTGGTCTCCAGAACTTTTTCCATCTTGCAAAACTGATACTCTACCCATTAAACAATAACTCTCAGTTTCCCACCCAGCCCCTGGAAGCCACCATTCTACCTTCTGTTTGTTATGAATTTGACTACTCCTGATACCTAGTATCAGTGGAATCATGGAGAATTTGTCTTTTTGTGACTGGCGTAGTTGACTTAGCATCTTGTCTTCAAGGTTCATCGTGTCATAGCATGTGACAGGATATCTTCCCTTTTTAAGGCTGGTTAATCGTGTGTGTGTGTGTGTGTAATTTTTCCGTTTTGTTTATCCATTTATTCATCAATGGACATTGGACTTCAGGGTTGCTTCCACTTCTTGGCTGTTCTGAATAATATTGCTGTGAATAGGTGGGCAAATGTCTGTTTGAGATCCTGCTTTTAATTCTTTTAGGTATATACCCAGAAGTGGGCCTGCTGGATCATATGAGAGTTCTATTTTTAATTTGTTGAACAACTGTCATACTGGTTTCCATTGCAGCAGTGCACAAAGATTTCGTTTCTTCACATCCTCACCAATACTTGTTCTTTTTTGGTAATGGCCATCCTAATGTATATGTGGTAATATCTCATTGTGGTTTTGATTTGCATTTCTGTAATAATTGATATTGAGTAGCTTTTTTTCATGTGCTTGTTGGCCACTTCTATATCTTTTTTGGAGAAATAATTGTTCAAGTCCATTGCCCATCTTCTAATTGGGTTATTTTTGTTGAGTTGTAGGAGTTCTTTATATATTCTGGATATTAATCCTTTTCAGTTAGATGATTTGCAGGTATTTTCTCCTATTTTGTAAGTTGTCTTTTAGGATTGTATTCTTTGATGCACAGAATATTTTTATGTCTGATGTAGTCTTATTTATTTTTGCCTTTGTTGCTTGTGGTTTTGATATCATTTCCAAGAAAACATTGCCAAGTCCAGTGTCATGAAGCTTTTCCCTATAGTATTTTCTTATAGGAGTTTTACAGTTTGAGGTTTTAACATTTTGATATTAATTATGAGTTAGTTTTTGTCCATGATATAAAATAAAGGTCCAGATTCATTGTTTTGCACATGGATGTCCAGTTTTCCCAGCACCGTATGTTGAAGAGACTGTCCTTTCCCTGTTCAGTGGTCTTAAAACCCTTGTTTGAAGATCCTGTGACCATGTACATGAGAGCTGATTCCTGGGTTCTCTGTTCCATCCATTGATATGTTTAGCTCTCTTGTTACTAGTACCAACCACACTGTTTTGATTACTGTAACTGTGTTTTGAAATCAGAAAGTGTGGGACCTTAACCTTTGTTCTTCTCTTTCAAGATTGGCTGTTTGAAAAGAGACACTGATGTATAGAACAGTCTCACGGACTCTGTGGGAGAGGGAGAGGGTGGGAAGATTTGGGAGAATGGCATTGAAACATGTAAAATATCATGTATGAAACGAGATGCCAGTCCAGGTTCGATGCACAATACTGGATGCTTGGGGCTAGTGCACTGGGACGACCCAGAGGGATGGTATGGGGAGGGAGGAGGGTTCAGGATGGGGAACACATGTATACCTGTGGCGGATTCATTTTGATATTTGGCAAAACTAATACAATTATGTAAAGTTTATAAAATAAAAAATAATTAAAAAAGATTGGCTGTTTGGGTTCCTTTGAGATCCCATATGGATTTTAGGATGGATTTTTCTATTTATGCAAAAAATGCTGTTGTGGTTTTGGTAGGTTTGCATTGAACCTGTAGATTGCTTTGTGTAATACTGGTACCTTAACAGTATTACATCTTGGAGTTGTGATCATGGGATAATCGTCCCACCTTTTTGTGTCCTATTCATTTCCTTTCAGCAGTGCTTTGTAGTTTTTGGTGTACAAGTCTTTCACCCTCTTAGTTATTGGATTTATTCCCAGGTGTTTCATTCTTTTTGATGCTGCTCTAAATCAGAGTGCATTGTATGATTAAGAATTGTGAACTTCTAGTTTTTGATAAAAAGAACTATGCTCTGCTTTTGAGACATAACTTCTGCATGCTTAAGTTATTTCCTTAGATTACTTGCCCATAAAATGAAATATATTTTAAGCTCTCTCAAGTTTTAACAATTTGTGGCTATGTTTTTAATCAGTTATGATTATAAAATGATATGACAGTCTAACTTTGATTCTTAACAACTAATTTTATTCCTGTGTAGTTGCAGTATACATTTGAATCAAAGCATGAACTGGTAAAAACCCATCTCAGCAGTAAATTTGAGAAATAGCCTAAGCCAACTGTATTGATACAAGTTAATTTGCAGTTTGCATTCATGGTACAGCACAGGCAGTACTTAGATTTTCTTTTGGGGGGAATGAGTACATTGGAAGCAGCAGATCTTCCTAGGGAATTGTTTCTGGTACGAAGATGCTTTCTAAAACTTAAATGTATTATATGAAGAGCTTTGAAATATGGTTTACATTTGTCATTCTAAAATTTTGCTTGGTGTCTAAGCAGTGTGTGAGAGAGGGCAGTGTGCTTTTCAGACAGGATCACCTTTACTAAACTTTTAGATGTGGCTCTTTTTTAAAAATAAAAAAAGTAATGTTTTGCTGTGCTGGGTCTTTGTTGCTCTTCAGGCTTCTCTCTCGGTGTGGCAAGCAGGGGCTGCTCTCTCCTTGTGTTGCACGGGCTTCTGTTGCCGTGGCTTCTCCTTGCAGAGCACAGGCTCTCGGGTGCACAGGCTCCGGTCTCAGTTGTTGCAGCACGTGGGCTCTGTAGTAGGAGCTCCCTGGCTCTAGAGCCACAGACTCAGTAGTTGTGGCATACAGGCTTAGTTTTGCTCCTGGGCATGTGGGATCCTCCCAGATCAAGGATCAAACCCATGTCTCCTGCACTGGCAGGTGGATTCTTTACCACTGAGCCACCAAGGAAGCCCTGGATCACTTAAAAAATACTTCCATGAGTTGGTGACATGGGCTCGTGTTGAAACATTGCTCCTTGATGCAAATGGAGAGTGGAATAGCAGTTAGCACTGTCAAGAGGTAATGTCTCTTTTCAGGGTTAGCACAGCAGTAGTAATGTTTCACAGGTAGGGAAGTTAGTTCATGTTTATAAGTTGATCTCACCATGCTGGGGACTTCTCTTGGGTTATGGCTGGACCCAGAAATAGGTTACTGAGAAAAGTGTTGACAAGAGACGAGAGTAAGAAGGGAACAGGCTGGCAGTTAAATCTAATTTTATTGGAATCCTAGAAATTCTTGTAAATAGAAAATAATTTCTGAAGATTGTCAGTTTCTTCCCGGCTGCATCTGAGTTTATTTATGGTTGTATAGGGTCTTGAGCTTCCGGAGGTTAAGGAGTAGGGTCATAGTCCTCCCGGACCTAGCATTTTAAGGAGTTCAACACAGTGAGTTCTGACTTGGTAGGAGAAGCAGTAAACCATAAAGATGGTTCGTAAAGATGAACCAGAATGAAGAAAAAGTATATATGAAATGATGCTACTTATACAAGTTTGCTTTTGTACAATTTCAGCATATTAATGTAAGCAGTTATTGCCTGTGATTGGTAATGCCTAGAATTACTTGATGATGATTGCTGATGTTTATCTAGTACTTTCTTTGTGCCAAGCACTGTGCTGATTGCTTTACAAGCCTTATCTCTCTTAATCTTCACATTATGCCATGTGGGGACCACCGCAGTTGTTCTTCCTACTTTCCCTAAATCTGTTTGTTCTTGACTACAATTCCTCTGTTGCCGTCAGTACTGCTTGGAGTGGGGAGGGGGTGGTGGTGGTGTGTGTGCTTGTTTATGATAGTATAAAACAGAATTTTAATCTCCAGTAAAATGAGACAGTATAATACGTAATGGTTCTTCTTGTGCATGCAACATAGAGGTCAATTTGGAAAAATTTTTAATTTCACAAAAAATTTCATGTTGGTTATAAAAATGAAACATTGTAAAATATAAATTGAGAAAGGGCTTCCCTCCTAGCTCAATTGGTAAAGAATCTGCCTGCGATGCAGGAGACCTGGGTTCGATCCCTAGCCGGGAAGATCCCCTGGAGAAGGAAATGGCAACCCACTCCAGTACTCTTGCCTGGAGAATCCCATGGACAGAGGAGTCTGGGGGGCTACAGTCCATGGCGACTCAAGAGTCGGACACAATTTAGTGACTACACCACCACCACCAAATTGAGAAAATTTCTGTGATCTGTCAAGTAGAAAGAACCAGTATCAGTCATGATCTCTCTTCCTTCTCCCCCTTCCCCTGCCCCCCCACTCCCCGTTTAAAACACAGATACTGCCATGTTGTCTTGGAAATATCACTTGGGGCATTTCAGCAGCGTCGTGTGAGGGTGCCAGCTTTCCCACATCAGCTCTTATGTGTGTGTTCAGTCATGTTTGACTCTGAAACCCCGGGCTGCTCTGTGCATGGAATTTTCCAGACGAGAATCCTGGAGTGGGTTAGTTTTCTTCTCCAAGGAAGATTCCTGACCCAGGGATTGAACCTGTGTCTCCTTCATTGGCAGGTGGATTCTTTACCACTGAGCCACTGGGGAAGCCCTTCTTTAACGTCCTTGGTCACTTGGCAGTAAATTTGTTTAGTTGATTTTTAAATATTGCTCAGTTCAGTCATTCAGTCTTGTCCGACTCTTTGCGACCCCATGCATCGCAGCACACCAGGCCTCCCTGTCCATCACCAACTCCCAGAGTTCACTCAAACTCACGTCCATCGAGTCAGTGATGCCATCCAGCCATCTCATCCTCTGTCGTCCCCTTCTCCTCCTGCCCCCAATCCCTCCCAGTATCAGTCTTTTCCAATGAGTCAGCTCTTCGCATGAGGTGGCCAAAGTACTGGAGTTTCAGCTTTAGCATCAGTCCTTCCAAAGAACACCCAGGACTGGTCTCCTTTAGAATGGACTGGTTGGATCTCCTTGCAGTCCAAGGGACTCTCAAGAGTCTTCTCCAACACCACAGTTCAAAAGCATCAATTCTTCTGTGCTCAGCTTTCTTCACAGTCCAACTCTCACATCCATACATGACCACAGGAAAAACCATAGACTTGACTAGACGGACCTTTCTTGGCAAAGTAATGTCTGCTTTTTAATATGCTGTCTAGGTTGGTCATAACTTTCCTTCCAAGGAGTAAGTGTCTTTTAATTTCCTGGCTGCAGTCACCATCTGCAGTGGTTTTGGAGCCCAAAAAAATGAAGTCAACCACTGTTTCCCCTGTTTCCCCATCTATTTGCCACGAAGTGATGGGACCAGATGCCATGATCTTCGTTTTCTGAATGTTGAGCTTTAAGCCAACTTTTTCACTCTGTTCTTTCACTTTCAACAAGAGGCTTTTCAGTTTCTCTTCACTTTCTGCCATAAGGATGGTGTCATCTGCATATCTGAGGTTATTGATATTTCTCCCGGCAATCTTGATTCCAGCTTGTGCTTCTTCCCTGAATGATGGAGTAGGTATAAGATGTATCTCAGGTTCAGAGAGAGGAGGGATAGAGCTCCAGGTGAGATACTGAGATCACATAGGCTTGAAATTCTGGGTGACCCATGGTAGGATTCTGCTTTTGAACCCAAGTTGAAGTGTATCATGAGAAAGGAATTCTGGGAATCACCATTCCACTGTGCATGGCAAGGAGATGGGGTAGGAAGAACATACCAGACTCACTCTGTGAGTTACCTACATTAATGAGCGGAAGTCCAGAAGAGGTAGACAGTTAAGAGGTAGAAACAGTGGTTGAGAGTGTGGCTCTGGTCGTCTCCTGCTTTCTGGCTGTGTGAGGGCAGGTGAGCAGAGTTAACCTCCACCTGTCTAGGTTCACTATCTTTAGGATTGGGGAATTAAGAGATAATAGTACTTCTTTCGTGGAGTTGGACTTCCCAGGTGTCGCTAGTGGTAAAGAATCCGCCTGCCAATGTTAGAGTCTAAGAGATGCGAGTTCCATCCCTGGGTCCGGAAGATCCCCTGGAGGATGGCACAGCAACCCACTCTAGTATTCTCACCTGGAGAATCCAATGGACAAGAGCCTGGCAGGCTATAGTCCGTGGGCTTGCAAAGGGTCGAACATGGCTGAAGCAACGTAGCATGCATGCTCATGGAGTTACTGCAGAGATTTACCACAGTACTGGGTGTCAAGCCCTTAGCACAGTGCCCAGCACGTTAAAAAAAAAAAAATTGGTAAGACTGAACACTTACACATTTGCTGGCCATTTGTATTTCTTTTCTGTTGTTTGATCACATCTTTGTCAGTCTTTCCATTGATGTTTGAATTTTTCTATTTGACTGAAATGAACATTTTAGGAGTTCATATTTTTCCCAGTTCCATTAACGTTTGGATTATTTGTTTTAATTTTCTATTTATTGTTATTATTTAAAAGTTTATTGACCAAATATGTCACTCTTTTCCTTCTTGGTTTCTGCTTTTGTTGTTATGTCTAAAAAGCTCAGTGCATAAAGGTGAGAGATTCACCAGTATTATATCTTCATGCTTCTACTTTTAAATGCAAATCTCTATATCTTCACAGTTTGTTGCTATTAGGGAATCTATTTTTCTCAAATACTTAGTTGTCTTAACACCACTTATTGAATTGTACACAGTATTTCCTTTTCATGTAAATTGTATTGCATTTTTGGATCTGTTTCTTGATTTTCTGGGTTTTTTTTTTTCACAGATATATTTGTATGTTTCTGTTTTAAATTTAAGTACTACATCTTTCTGCGACATACCTCCACACTGCCCAGTTTAAATAAAGACCTGTATCCTGTCCCTGACGGGATAATCACATAAAACTAATCAAATTGATCACATGGACCACAGCCTTGTCTAATTCGGTGAACCTAAGAGCCGTGTCGTGTAAGGCCACCCAAGATGGACAGGTCATGGTGGAGAGTTCTGACAAAACGTGGTCCACTAGAGAAGGCAATGGCAAACCACTCCAGTATTCTTGCCTTGAGAACCCCATGAACACTATGAAAAGGCAAAAATATATGACACTGAAAGACGAACTCCCCAGGTCAGTAGCTGCCCAATATACTATTGGAGAAGAGGGGAGAAATAACTCCAGAAAGAATGAAAAGACAGAGCAAAAGTGAAAACAATGCCCAGTTGTGGATGTGACTGGTGATGCAGGGTCCCATGCTCTAAAGAGCAATATTGCATAGGAACCTGGAATGTTAGGTCCATGAATCCAGGTAAGTTGGAAGTGGTCAAACAGGAGATGGCAAGAGTGAACATCGACATTTTAGAAATTGGTGAACTAAATAAAATGGACTGGAATGGGCGAATTTAATTGAGATGACCATTGTATCTACAACTGTGGGCAAGAATCCCTTAGGAGAAATGGATTAGCCATCATAGTCAACAAAAGAGTCCTAAAGGCAGTACTTGGATGCAATCTCAAAAACGACAGAATGATCTCCGTTCGTTTCCAAGGCAAACCATTCAGTATCACAGTAATTCAAGTCTATTCTCCAACCAGTAATGCTGAAGAAGCTGAAGTTGAACGGTTCTGTGAAGATATATAAGACCTTCTAGAACTAACATCCCAAAATATGTCCTTTTCATCATAGGGGACTGGAATACAAAAGTAGGAAGTCAAGAGATGCCTGGAGTAACAGGCAAATTTGGCCTTGGAGTACGGAATGAAGCAGGTCAAAAACTAATAGAGTTTTGCCAAGAGAGCACACTGGTCATAGCAAACACTCTCTTCCAGCAACACAAGAGAAGACTCTATACATGAACATCACCAGATGGTCAATATCGAAATGAGATTGATTATATTCTTTGCAGCCAGAGATGGAGAAGCTCTATACAGTCAGCAAAAACAAGACCAGGAGCTGACTGTGGCTCAGATCATGAACTCCTTATTGCCAAATTCAGACTTAAATTGAAGGAAGTAGGGAAAACCACTCGACGATTCAGGTATGACCTAAATCAAACCCCTTATGACTATACAGTGGTAGTGCTTCAAGGGATTAGATCTGATAGACAGAGTGCCTGAAGAACTATGGATGGAGGTTTGTGACACTGAACAGGAGGCAGTGATCAAGACCATCCCCAAGAAAAAGAAATGAAAAAAGTCAAATCGGTTGTCTGAGGAGGCCTTACAAATAGCTGAGAAAAGAAGAGAAGCAGAAGGCAAAGGAGAAAAGGAAAGATATACATACCTATTTGAATGCACAGTTCCAAAGAATAGCAAGGAGAGATAAGAAAGCCTTTCTCAGTGATCAATGCAAAGAGATAGAGGAAAACAACAGAATGGGAAAGACTAGAGATCTCTTCAAGAAAATTAGAGGTACCAAGGGAATATTTCATGCAAAGATGGGCTCGATAAAGGACAGAAATGGTATGGACCTAACAGAAGCAGAAGATGTCAAGAAGAGGTGGCAAGAATACACAGAAGAACTATACAAAAAAGATCTTCATCACCCAGATAACCATGATGGTGTGAGCACTCACCCAGAGCCAGATACCTTTTAATGTGAAGTCAGGTTGGCCTTAGGAAGCATCACTATGAACAAAGCTAGTGGAGGTGATGGAATTCCAGTGGAGCTATTTCAAATCCTGAAAGATGATGCTTTGAAAGTGCTGCACTCAATATGCCAGCAGATTTGGAAAACTCAGCAGTGGCCACAGGACTGGAAAAGGTCAGTTTTCATTCCAATCCCAGAGAAGAGCAGTGCCAAAGAATGCTCAAACTACTGCACAATTGCACTCATCTCACACGCTAGTGAAGTAATGTTCAAAATTTTCCAAGCCAGGCTTCAACAGTATGTGATCCGAGAACTTCCAGATGTTCAAGCTGGATTTAGAAAAGGCAGAGGAATCAGATATCAAATTGCCAACATCTGTTGGATCATCGAAAAAGCAAGAGAATTCCAGAAAAACATCTACTTCTGTTTTATTGATTACACCAAAGTGTTTGTGGAGATCACAACAAACTGGAAAATTCTTAAAGAGATGGAAATACCAGACCACCTTAGCTGCCTCCTGAGAAATCTGTATTGCAGGTCAAGAAACAACAGTTAGAACCGGACATGGAACAACAGACTGGTTCCAAATTGGGAAAGGAGTATGTCAAGACTGTATATTGTCACCCTGCTTATTTAACTTATATGCAGAGTACATCATGCGTAATGTTGGCCGGATGAAGCACAAGCTGAAATCAAGATTGCCAGGAGAAATACCAATAACCACAGATATGCAGATGACACCACCTGTATGACACAAAGTGAAGAGGAACTGAAGAGTGTCTTGATGAAAGAGGAGAGTGGTAAAGCTGGTTTAAAGCTCAACATTCAGAAAACTAAGAGCATGGTATCCAGTCCCATCACTTAATGGCAAATAGATGGTGAAACAATGGAAACAGTGAGACTATTTTCTTGGGCTCCAACATCACTACAGATGGTGACTGCAGCCATGAAATTAAAAGATGCTTGCTCCTTGGAAGAAAAGCTATGGCCAACCTAGACAACATGTTTAAAAGCAGAGACATTACTTTATCGACAGAGGTCCGTCTAGTCAAAGCTGTGGTTTTCCCAGTGGTCATGTATGAACGTGAGAGTTGGACCATAAAGAAAACTGAGCACCGAAGAATTGATGCTTTTGAACTGTGGTGTTGGAGAAGACTCTTGAGAATCCCTTGGACAGCAAGATCAAACCAGTCAGTCCTAAAGGAAATTAGCCCTGAATATTTGTTGGAAGGACTGATACTGAAGCGGAAGCTCCAGTACTTTGGCCACCTCATGCAAAGAGCTGACTCATTGGAAAAAGACTGATGCTGGGAAAGATTGAAGGCAGGAGAAGGGGACGACAGAGGATAAGATGGTTGAAAGGCATCACCGACTCAATGGACATGAGTTTAAACAGTCTCCGGGAGTTGTTGATGGACAGGGAATGTGTACTGCATTCCTTGGGGTTGCAAAGAGTCAGACATGACTGAGTGACTGAACTGAATTAAATTGGTACAGCCACTATGGGAAACAGTATAGAGGTTCCTCAAAAAACCAAAAATAGAGCTGCCATATTATCCAGCAGGTGCACTCTTGACCATATATCTGCAGAAAACACTAAATGGAAAAGATACATGTACCCCAGTATTCATAGCTTCAGTATTTACAATGCCAAGACATGGAAACCACCTAATGTCCATCAACAGATGAATGAATAAAGAAGGGGTATGTGTGTGTGTGTGTGTGTGTACGTGTGAATATGTTAGCAATATTTTGTAGTTTTCAGTGTAAAGGTCTTAAATATCTTTCTTTGGTCAGATGTGTCTCCAAGCATTTCATATTTTTTATACCATTCTAAATGGTATTTTAAATTCTGTTTCTGATTGTTTATTGCTAGAATATAGACATAAACTGATTTTCATATATTAATCTTGTATTCTCTAATCCTCGTAAAAGTTTCACTAGTTCTAATAGGTCTTTTGTAGATTTCGTTGTAACTTTCTACATAGATGATTATTTATGGAAAATAAAGGCAGTTCCTCTTTCCCAGTCTGTATACTTTTTACCTTTCTTGTCTGATTGTACTGGCTGTAACCTCCAGTGCAACCTCCAGTGCAGTGTTTAATAGAAGGAGTGGAAATCCCTGATGTCTGGTTAGAGAGGTTTTAATAGGAATGTACGTTGCATTTATCAGCTTTTTATGTAGCTGTTCGGATTTTGTTTTGTTTTTAATAATACAATGAATCACTAACCTTGAGTTTCTCAACCTAGACCATGATGTATTATCCTTATAATATATTATTGTTTTTTTTGGCTAAAATTTTGTTTAGCATTTTTTGTCTCTGTAGGCATGAGGAATAGTATTCTGTTGGTTTTTTTTTTTTGTAATATCTTTGCTTTTGGTATCAGAGTAATACTGGCCTCATAGAAATAGTTGAGAGGTATCTTCTCCTTTTTAATTTTCTAAAAGAGTCAGCATGGGATTGGTGATATTTTCCCCATAGTATGTGGTTACCAATCAAATGATACCATTGAAATTGTCTGGGCCTGGAATATCTTTTCATTTTTTTTTTTTAAACCATAATCTCAACTTTTAAGACATAGGGCTGTTTAGGTTATCTGTCTTTTTCTAGTGAGCTTTGGTAACTAAAATCTGTCAGAGATTTTGTCTACTTCATTTAAGTCATTAGATTTATTGAAAAAGTTGTATGTCGCGTTCTCCTGTTATCTTGAATATTTGTAGAGTCTGTGCTTGTGACACTTCTGTCATTCTTGATATTTTTAACTTGTGTCTTCAAATTTTTCTTGATCTGTCTGGCTAAAGTTTATCAATTTCAGTATTCTTGTTAAAATAGATTTCACCTTTTTTCTCTCTCCGTTAATCTTTCATAGTCTATTTCTGCTAAGATTTTACTGTTTCCTTTTTTCAGCTTCATTACTTCTGGTGTTTTAAGGTGGAAACGGAGATCTTTTTTTGATGCCTTTGGGGATTTACCAGCAATCTTTTTGTTATAGCAATACATTGTTACTGTTTTTGATTTTCATTTAAACTGTCAATGATTTTTTAAAAAGATTTGCATATGTATGTACGTGCATATACATACACACATTTATTTGTATATGTTTATTTACATTTAGTTTATATAATTTAATTTATATAATTAACCTATAGTTACCTTTTCTAATGGTTTTCATTCTTTTGTATATTTTCACCTGGTGTCATTTTCTTCTGCTTGAAAGATTTCCTGTAACAGTTCTTGAAGTGTATCTGCTAATAATGATTTCTTTGATCTTTGTATGTCTGAAAATGTCCTTTGCTTTTATTTTTAAAAACTATTTTTGCTGTGTATAAAATTACAGGTTGAAATGTTTCTTTCTTTTAGTACTGTGGAGTGACCTTCCCTATCTTCTCCCTTGTTGTTTTCCATGAGAACCTTGATGTTCGTCTTTTTTTTTTTTTCTGCGAAATAATTTTAATACTTTGTGCCTATTGATGTTCCTCTTTATCTTTGTTCCTATGTATGTAATATTTCTTTTCTTTTGATGAATTTAAGATTTCCTTTTTGTAACTTGTTTTAAGCAGTTTGACTTGATGTGCCTTGGTATAGTTTGGTTTTGTTTTTTCCATGTTTGTTGAATTTCTTGATCTCTGGATTTATTTTTCACTAAGTTTTGGGGAAACTTCAGGTATTATTTCTTCGAACATTTTCCCTGTCATTTTTGAGGACTCCAGGTATTCATGCACGAGGCAGCTTGGAGTTGTTCCCACAGCTCACTGTGCTACAGTTTCTGTGTTTTTCATTGGGTTTCATTTTGGGTAGGTACTGTTTCTATGCCTTCAAGTTCATCAGTCTTGTCTTTTCTGCCTTTTATTCCATCCAGTGTATTTTTCATCTCATACATCATAGTTTTCATCTCTAAAAGTGTTTGTCTTTTTTATATCTTTTACTTATCTGCTTGTTAACTTTCTGAACATATGGAACACATTTATAATACTCTTCAACTGGTCTTGTCAGCTGATTCTAACATCTGTGCCAGTTCTAGGTTGGTTTCAGTTGGTCATTACCCCAGTGGTTCATGTTTTCTTACCTCTTTGTGTGGTTGGTAATCTTTAACTGGATGCCAGACATTTCAGATTTTACTTTGTTGGGTGCGGTGTTTTGGATTCCAAGGAGTATTCTTGAAAGAGCTTTGTTTTCTGATGCAGGTAACTTAATTGGGAACATTTTGTGATCTTTTTGTGGTCGCTTTTAAGATTTGCTAGGTGGGTCACGAGCAGTGTTCAGGCTCCAACTGGTCATTTTCCACAGCTGAGGTGAGACCTTCCTGCGTCCTCAAAGCAGAACCCCGTGATGTGTGGTTTTCCAGTTTGACTGGTGGGAGCAGGCACTGTAAGTGGCTCTGTGAGTTGCCCAGCACTGTTTCAAATACTTTGGGGTGGCTCTTTCCCACCTTAGGTGTTGATCCGTACTTTACTCAGTATGAAGGGAGACCCTCTGTAGTTCTACGAGGCTCTCTCCTTCCTGGTATGGACTCATAGAGCCCTATGAACTCTCACTGCCTTGGTTTCCTTGGACTTTCATCTCTGTCTTATCAACTCAGTCCACCAGGCTCTCACAGATTCCTCTCGCTGTGGCCTAGTAACTCAAGGCAGTGAGCTGGGCCAGTCGTAGGGCTCACCTTGTTTGATTCCCATCTCTTAGAGGTTGTCGTTCTCTGTTGACTGATATTTAGGGTCTTTTCATGTATTTTATCTGAGTGTTTGGTTGTTTCAGGTGAGAGGATGTGATTCCTATGACTCCTTCATGCCCAGAGATAGAAGTCTAGACATCTGTGTTAGTTATTCTCCAGTGTAGCCAGTATTATTACTTTCAGGTGTTATTCCCAAGCCTGTTACTACAGAAGAAATTTTGATAATTAATGTCAGGTGGCTCAGTGGTGACAGACATGCCTGCCAGTGCAGGAGATGGGGGTTTGATCCCTGGGTTGGGAAGATCTCCTGGAGAAGGAAATGGCAACCTACTCCAGTATTCTTGTCTTCTCCTTATGGACAGAGGAGTCTGGTGGGGTACAGTCCATTGGGATCACAAGGAGTAATACACAACCTAGCAACTGAACAACAACAATTAATATCAGATCAGATCGTATAGTCAAAGCTATGGTTTTTCCAGTTGTCATGTACAGATTTGAGAGTTGGACCATAAAGAAGGCTGAGTGCCAAAGGATGCTTTTGAACTGTGGTACTGGAAAAGACTCTAGAGAGTCTTGTGGACAGCAAGGAGATCAAACCAGTCAATCCTAAAGGAAATCAACTCTGAATATTCATTGGAAGGGCTGAAGCTGAAGCTCCAGTATGTTGGCCAGCTCATGCGAAGAGCTGAATCATTGGAAAAGACCCTGATGCTGGGATGGATTGAGGGCAGGAACAGAAGGGGATGGCAAAGAATGAGATGGTTGGATGGCTTCACCGACTCAATGGACATTGAGTTTGAACAGACTCCAGGAGTTGTTGATGGACAGGGAAGACTGGCGTGCTGCAGTCCAAGGGGTCCCAAAGACTTGGACACGACTGAACAACAGTGGTGTATTAGTTTCCTATTGCTGCCATAACAAATCACCACAAGCTTAGTAGCTTAAAAGAACACTAATTATCCTGCAGTTGTGGAGACCAGAAGTCTAAAATGGATGCCACAGGTGAAAATCAAGGTGTCGGTAGGTCTGCGTCTTTTTGTGAGCTTCAAGGGGAGAAACTGCTTGGCTTTTCAAGCTTCTTGAAGCCACCACAGCCCTGGCTTCAGCCAGGTCCTTCTTAGGCTGCCATCTCTCTGCTCCTCCCTTTTCTGCTTCCCTCTTATTTTAAGAAATTTTAAGGATGGTGGGCCCACCCGGATAATCCAGAATAACCTTATTATCTTGAAATCAGCTGACTTCATCTTAATTCTGTCTGCAACCATATTCCCTTTTGTTTTGTGATTTAACATATTTGCAGTTTCCTGAGTTAAGGACATGTGCATCTGGGACCGGGCTGGGGGGTGCATTATTCTCCCTCCCACAGATAGATGGCTCTCAGCATCCTTCTCTGCCTCACACGTTTTTCTTTCTTTTTACGGTGAAGAAAAATCTACTAGGGATTTTCTTCTTAACCTACATACATTAAAAAAAAAAGAAATAGTGAGCGCGCAGTCATGTCCAACTCTTTGCGACCCCACAGACTGCTGCCCGCCAGGCTCCTCTGTCCATGGGATGTTCTGGGCAAGAATATTGGAGTGGGTTGTCACTTCCTCTTCCAGGGAATCTTCCTGACCCAGGAAGCAAACCTGCGTCTCCTGCACTGGCAGGTGATTCTCTTCCACTAGGTGCACCTGGGAAGAAACGGTGGCACTCCATAAACTACACTTTTAAAATCGTGTTGGATGTAGCTTGTCTACCATACATAATATTTAAAGGTAATTTATCTTAATTTCAGGTACAATTCATATATTTGTATGGATCCCTTGCTCAAGTTGTGAATTGAGAACTTTTCAGCTCATTGTATGTGGCAATCTATAGAAGCTTCTCAAGTTTATGAAGTTAATTTCTTGCCACAAATGTAATTTTAGGCAGGTGTCAACCTACCTTATACAGCAGTGTTTTTTCTGTTAAAATCGTTTAATAACATATCTGTCCAACTCCCCACTGCCCGATACACACTTAACAGTTAACTTCTCATGATGTTGCTTTTTATCACGCAGAGCAGTCTCAATTGGCTGAACAATCTGTTCTTCCACCTGGCTGGGTTCTTCCTGGGGTCTGGTGCCTGGTAAATAGACAGGATGAAGGCTTTGCAGACAGATGACTTTACTTCACATATTAGTTTATTATTTACTAGCTGTTTGTGTCCTGGGGACAAATTATTTAATTGTGGACTTTTCTCAGCTATAAAATTGGCATACACATGCTTAATAGAGTTGCTAAGGCACTTTATGGAGGAACTCAAATGTTAGTTTTTTATATCTTTCTTTCTTACATTTTTTTCTTCTTTTTCTACGCTGTTTCCTTTGGCCTTTGTCTCTGTTTTCATCTTCCCACCCCTTTCCCCCATGTACGAAAAAAGAAATTGTGCCTAGAGCTTTTGTCTCTCAGGTCAGATCTTAATTCCCTCTTACTGTTTATTGAGCAGTTCCTTGGGGACAAGGGAAGCCCAAGGACACACCCCACAGAGGTGGTGATTTCTTTAAGGTACTGAGTTATATTTTAATGATGTATGCAAATTTTGCATTCCATTTTATGCTGAAAACACCTTTTCCTAAGTAAATGTTCCTGGAAGATGTTTCTTGTTTCCTACTTCTGGTTCACAGCCGTACGTACATTCCTGGGAGCACTTCTTTACTCGCTATAGCAGTGCTATTATAAAGTAATTCTCAGTCAACACAGAGAAAGGAATGGAACATTGCCAGGACCTTAGTTTGCAGTGGAGTCTCACCTGGATCCTTCCGCTTCCTGCACAGCTCACCACTGGGCAAGTCGTAAGGGACTCTGAGTAAAGTTTAGAGAAGTGGGCGATTCTGCATCCCTTATGGTCACGTCAGGCAGTCCAGTGTTGCGCACCAGACTGTTCTGGAAGTGAAGGCATGTGGTGGCCACCAGCTACTTGTGGGAAAAGGTGTTTGGCTTTCAGTTTCGTGGTTCTTTTCTTATAGATTCTTCCTACATCAGTTTCTTTTCTTTTAAAAATTTGAGCAGGTTGTATATAGGTCATATGGGTGATTTTCACCACATGAGTATGTTGGTAGATTTCTGAATCATTGCATGAGTGCTCCAAGCCCTTTCAATATCTATGCAGAAAGATACATCCAGAAGTATCAGAGAAGGCCGGAAGTGTCTTTCATCATATTCTGAAAAGGAAATGTTTTCAGAAACATAAAATAGACATTTGGGTGTCTACAGACAGAGGGGAAGAAAGAAATAATAGGCTAGCAGATGGAGGTCTATGGAAGGAGTTGGGTGGGTAGCAGAAAGACTGCAACAAGGTGAGCTTGGCCTGGGGCCCAGAAGAAACTGGTCACAGAGCAGCAACTGTCTAACCTCTCTCCCCCACTTCACAGGCGGGTGCTGATCTTAAGATGTTCGAGGTGATTTCTCTTCATAGCTTTTGTACGATTGAAAATAAAAGTCTTAATTTATACATACTCTCTGGTCATAACATCAACAAAGTACACTTTATCAAATTAAGTCAGCTAATTCAGCAGCATAAGTGTTGTCATTTCCTTTTTGTTCTCATGGGAAGGCTACACGTTGGAAACTGGCCTGGTGGTGAGTTGGGAGAGGGGTCCCATCCTCCCTGGTGGCTGCTCTCTGTCTTCACTACACACAGGCCAGTGGAAGCTGTTGGGAGTCACTCTTGCTTTATGCATGCTTTCTCACAGGCACATACCAGCACTGTATGGCAGACTTTCTGATTTATGTTTTGGTCTGAACATCTCCCTTCTGGGCTGGAGCTCATTCTCCAAGGTCTGGTTGCAGGGAGATAGGAGTGCCCACTGTTATCTGCCTTGTGCATGAGCATAGCACGTGCTTAGTACGTGTGACTCAGTGGGAAATTGAATCACAAGCTGACAGGCCATTTCACAGCCCTCTCTGTGTTCATCTCAGAACTTCATGTTGATCTCTTTAAAGTTGTGGTTGTTGTTCAGTCGCTAAGTCATGTCCAACTCGGAGCGATCTCACGGACTGCAGCACACTAGGCTCCCCTGTCATTCACCATCTCCCGGAGCTTGCTCAAACTCCTATCTGTTGAATCAGTGAAGCCATCCAACCAACCATCTGATCCTCTGTCGTCCCCTTCTCCTTTTTCCTTCAGTCTTTCCCAGCATCAGGGTCTTCTCCAATGAGTCAGCTCTTCACACGAGGTGGCCAAAGTATTGGAGCTTCAGCATCAGTCCCGCCAATGAATATTTAGGGTTGATTTCCTTTAGGAATCTGTTAAACGTTTCATACTTAAAATATTAAAACACCACATTGGTTTATTTGTTTGTTTTTAAACACCACTTTTACCTGGTAGTCACATCTCAGTTCTTTTTTGATCACCAGATTAGGCTGAACATTGGCACATTTCTTTTATTTTTATGCAGTGGACACCATGTGCTCGGTGTCTAGAAAGATAAAGACACAGTTCTGGCCCTGCAGGAGCCTCCAGTGTCAGGAGTGAGCAGGCCTGCAGACAGACACGCGCATTCCAGGTCACAGGTGCCCAGGCCAGGCCAGTTGGTTTGGGTAGGTCTGTCCGAGTGTAGATGACAGAGGACCTCAGCTGGGAACCGTGAGAAAAGATGCTCATTGTGGTCCAGTTTACATGTCTCTCACCAGGACCATTGCTTCTCATAAGCAAAATGTTGGGTTTGAGTAGAGCTTTTGGAGTCTCTAATCAACACATTGAACTGCCCTTGCTTAGAATAAGTAATTTATTTTGGGGTCTTCGGCTTGACACTGTAGCTTTGTTATGATGTATCTCCCAGAGGAAGTTTTAGATTTCTCTTTCCTCCTCCCTTCCTTCCAACTTAAAAACAACCCTGAAAAATGATGTAAGACATCCCAACAGGATGTTTCATATGGGAACACAGCATGATTTGATGAAAAGCAGTAAGGCTCTAGTTCTTACTCTTCCTGTGACTTTGGTCAGATTTCTGACCCTGTTTCCTCTTAGGAGAGGTTGAAGAGATTAAACTTCTGGTGTGAGGTTGCTTAATAGATCTGTCTACCATCACCTTTCCTCCTCCAGTATCGACCCTCCTGAGAAATTCCCCATTGTAAGCTTTGGATTAATAAGTGTACAGTCTTTAATTATAGGTAATTTGTTAATTACCTATTAAAATTCCTTACTTCCATGTGGTCTTTAGTACTTTAAATTTTTTATTCCCTTTCCCTTTCTGCCAGTTGGTCTGTACCCAGAAGATATACGTAAGTGGAGCCCTCTCGAGCCTCCCATCCTGTCATCACATGTGAACGTTCCCCCACCGTCCAGTTTTCAGCAGTGCTTCCTGTTCCGTCAGTATACATCTGTCATGCAACCAGCGTTCAGTGAGCCTGCAGCTGGGCTCTGGGGGTGTGTTTGGGACTAAGACATAGTCATTGGGTTCCAAGAATTTCTTATTAGAGACACAGGCATAAAGAAATAAGTACAGTATAAGGTTAAAGCTGCGTATTAGGATTGTGTGTTTGACAGGAGGGACTTGGGTGAACCGTGTATATAAGCCTATGCTGTTCACCATGTGTAGCGGAGAAAACAGTACCAGAGAGGCTGTCTGGTCTGGAGGACCCAGGCTTACAGTGAGTCGGAACACGGCTCTGTAGTTCCATTCAGCCCATCCTGTCATCTTTGTTGTTTCACGCCGTGGCAGGTGTGGCTGAGTTCAGACCTGTAAACACTCCTGGAAAAGTCCGTCACAGCAGGCTCCCATCTTTCTGGTAAGTGGTCAGTCTCGTCATCTTGCCTGAGGAGCCTGGCTGCCTGTGTAGAGACTAGACTTGGGAATACTGCCTTGACCGTGACCTTGAGAGGATTTTCTAGCCCTCGTGCCTCAACTTCCTGTTGTGCTTTAATGGGGAGGGTTGGCGCACCTCCTTTCTCGGTTTGGTACGAGGACTGCATTGGGTCATCTTGGCATGCAGTAAGTGCTAGGGGACTGCTGGCCCTTATTGGTGTCACACGTTCTTATTACGCACCAGCCTGGACGACTTGTGTAATCCCAGGAGAGCCAGACTGCAGTTTCGTTCAGTTGAATCAGACTGGCTCCTTGGCCTGAAGGTATCCGCGTATTCAGCGCAGCAAACATGTATTGAGAGCCAAGGAGTGTGTCCAACACTGGCTTGGTCGTTGAGGCTGTGGAGATGAATAAGAGGTGATTTCTAGCCTCGGGTACTTTACACTTTTCATTAGTAGTGGACTCTGCCAGAGTACTTTTGAGATCAGGACACTCAAAGAATTAGATTTGAAAAGTGGAAGAAATAAAAAAAGTAGAAAAGTGTTCTTTCAGAGGACAATACCAAGTAATGTCAGTAAAATTGTTCCTTCCAGACCTTATTAACCACTCCAGAAGGACTTCATCTGAGTTGGATGCGAGAGACACAATGCGGGCTTAAGATCTGCCGAATTACTGGTGCATTGGGCAGAAAATCAGTCACCTTCCTCTGAGGTTTCTGTGTTCAGTGTGCATTCTGTCAGCTCTAGTAATCAGGTGGTTTGTCGTACTAGATATCCGTGGTAGAATTTTCTTTTGTGACAAGGGAAGAAAAATATACCCCTGTCAACTTAATGATGACAGGTTCAATTAAAAATTAAATTTAATAGTCTTGCTTGTAAAGCTTCTCTTTAGTTTCTAATTTCACTTTTTTTTTTTTTTTAGATTCTCTCTCATGCTTTACAGAATTTTCCTTACATTACTCTTCTTTCTCTACCCATTTAGATTTTTAGATCCAGTTGAAAAAGCCACACCAGGAAACTTAGTTAATTCTATTTCTAAGAATTCTATTTCTATCTTTTCAGTTAATACATTTCTCCGTGGGGAGACTCGAGAAAGGTAGAAACTAGCTTTCAGAGCTAACTAGGTTACAGTCTAAATTCATTGGAGAATTTCTTCAGATTTCCAGAAGCAGTGATTTTCATTACACTAGGGAATATTTAAACAACCTGTGCTGTTTGTGAGATCAGATGGATTGTTACCCAGTCACAGGGCTTGTCACACCATCCACATTCATTCTTCCTGGTTTCCACTGTGTGCTTAGCTGAATGGCCCCATAAATGGCGTTGATAGTTGGTGCTTAGTAAGTAGAGGCTATTATGTGCTGGACACTGTACACAGCAGTGCCTGTTTAAACAAAAAATATAAATGCATATTTTATAGATGAGGAAGCTGGGTTTTAAAGACCATGAGTCAGTGTTTTCCCAGACTTTGCTGATAGTAGTTAATCATGCCTTCCTATTTTAGAGACTAATATCTTCCTTCCCAGTATTTGTTGGGATTAAATAAGGATAGTGCATGCAGATTTGTCTAGTTCAGTTCTCAGTATGTACAAGACATTCAGTAGAAAATGTTAGAGATTTTACTCTGGTTATTTTTATCTTCCAGTGTTTTTCTGTCTGGAAGTGAAGGTGTGTAAGGCAGCACAATCTGATTGCAAAAGGATTGATTTAGTCAGGGACATTATTTCTTAAGTATGTATTTAACAAGCTCCATTCTTAGTTACCTGTGATCTTTGCTTTCTTTGGCAACATGTATATGACTGTTTTAAGGAAATTATGGAAAATGTTGACTTCTTCCTTAACTGTATTCCCCTATGTGGGACTAAATTTACTCTAAAGGGGAGGTATGTGCCTTGCATACCGATGTCAGTAATAGGAAGTGACATGAGCAAAGTTGCAAGGAAATTGAGGTCAAAGATCAGTTGTGAAAAAAATCAGTGTAAAAATAGTGTCATAACAATTCTCCCAATTTCCTAAATTTAACAGTAGTGTTTTTTAACTTGTCAGAGTGGTCTCCTTTATTTTCTTTTTTTCTGGGGACCTAGGAGTTCTGATTGAGAAAGAAAAGGAAACCTTTGACGCAGCTGTATGTGGTGAGGTTGTGTAAGGATTGTTACCATCCCATTGGCAGACCCGTCAGGAGTGTGAGCACTTCATTTACTGGTTTTCTTGGAAGTAGTTGGAGTATTGCAGAACATTATTACACGTGTGTCACTTTTGTGTAAGCCTGTGGGTCAGAAAACTGGATTGAGGAAAATGTTTATGTTGGAAAGGACAACTTATTCTTTCAAACATTAATTCCATACCGGAACAGCTTGTACTCTTAATAAAAATTTACCGTGATGCACTTGCATAAAATGAAAACCTTGTTATACTTGATGTAGTACAAGCATTTAGTTTTTAGTGAAAATTGTATTGTTCTAGCAATCTTAAAACTTTTTAGAGCTGACTGCTTACTGGGACCTTAAAAAAAAAAAAGGCCATTGAGAAGCAGCACAACTCCTTTTCTCTCCACTTGACACAAGAGATTAAGACAGAGACTAGGTGAAGCTGTGTGCCCTGCTGCTGCTGCTGCTAAGTCGCTTCAGTCGTGTCCGACTCTGTGTGACCCCGTAGACGGCAGCCCACCGGCTCCCCCGTCGGGGTATTCGTTTAGAGCATTGTGGCTGTAGTGATAGGTATCTAAAGCAGCCCTGTAACTTTACTGAACTTGTGCCAGCTTTCCTTTCTTTATGTTTAAGCAGCTGTATTGAAGTATAATATGCATATAATAAAAGACACCAGTTTTAAGTGATTAGTTTCACAAACATACACAGTCATAATACTTTTTTCGGACTGCATTTTCACATGTATGTTCCATTGTTATCTCAAGTCCTGTTATGTCCACAGTTGGATTAAGCCTTTTCCTTTCATCATCCTCCCCTCAAAGCTGGTTATCACTTGGCTTCAGTTGAACAGACATTTCAGTCAGCATCCTGCAAAGCTTCTGTGTTATACTATAAAATGCAAAATCCCAGGAATGTGATTCTTCAGAAGTAGGCCCCGGATCTCCATCTTACTGAATATTGAGCCATTTTGATACAGGGATTCAAGGATGCCACTCTGAGAACGGCTGTTTCAGCAATTAATTTAAAGGTTGGTTCTTGTATTAGTTCACCATGGGATTCCTCTACCTTCAAGAAGTGAGTCTTTTTTTTTTTTTTTTAACTTTCTATTTTGCATTGGGGTATAGGGCTTCCGTGGTGGTTCAGACGGCAAAGAATCCACCTGCAGTGTCGGAGACCTAGGTTCAGTCCCTGGGTTGGGAAGATCCCCTGGAGAAGGAAATGGCAACCCACTCCAGTATCCTCGCCGGGAGAATCCCATGGGCAGAGGATCCTGGTGGGCTACAGGCCATGGGGTCTAAGAGAGTCTGACACAACTGAAGACTTAGCCCACAACTTAGCCGATAAACAAACAATGTTGTGATAGTTTTAACTCCAGGCTGCCACATAACATTGAGCAGAGTTCCCTGTGCTATACAGTTCTTCAAGAAGCCAGTCTTACTGAGGGATACCCTGGAAGTGTGGAAGATTGTTGAGAAGCAGCCTGAACTTAAACTCTGCAGACAGGAAGACCTGAGCTCTCAGCTTGACCTTGTTGTTTACCTGCTGTGTGACCTTAGCGAATACTAGACAAATGGAAAAATAGCAGGTAACTTTCAGGGCTTAGCATGGGGGTGTGGCTCAGCCTCAGCTTCCCTATCCATCCTCTTCTCTGGTTGCTTCCAGTGCTGCCTAAATCCAGACCTGTGAAGATGACGTTTTCTGAGAGTACCATAATTTCTTACACGTCCGATGCCTGCGCTCTGTGGTGCTCTGGTAGGGGGCCCTGCCTTAACCTTCTCTCTCACTGGTTCTTCACACGAAACTGCTACTTGGAGACGTTTCAAAGCCTTGTGGCCGAATTCGGTGCCCCTCGTTCTTGGTTTGCTTGCGTTCCCTCTGAGTCTATAAGCTTGAACGCAGGCAGTGTGTGGCCCTCCGCCTTGCGCAGTGCCTGAGTGTAGTAGCTTCCTGTTAAAAGTTTTCTTGTTTCATTTTTTAAAAAATAAATTGTCGTAGTGCCTTCTATCGCATTAGCTAATTGCATTTTGGAGGCCCTTTTCTGAAATTTTCTTCCTCGTTTGATTGTCAACATACTTGGCAGCCTTGTGAACAGGCAGAAAACTTTCCAGTACATTTTTGAAACAGAAAATGTATGTCCTTTTGGAATACAAGTTTTAGCAACTTCAGCACATTTCTCCCCCTAGTTTTGAAGAGTTAACTTGTTTCTTGTTTGAGTCTGTAATTGACTCACCCCACATGAGATCATAAATTAACCTTGCCCCTCCCCATCCTAGGAGTTAGTTGGTATTTTTTGTTTATGGCCAGTAGTTAAAATGCCAAAAATGGTATCCCTAGCTTAGAAGCAAGCCGGGCAGAGTAGAGGTAAATTAAGATTTGTGCTTGGTTACTTGAGAGGAGAAAATAGGCATAATGACATTTCTATATTCATGTAAGGAGAAGGCAATGGCACCCCACTCTAGTACTCTTGCCTGGAAAATCCCATGGACGGAGGAGCCTGGTGGGCTGCAGTTCATGGGGTCACTAAGAGTTGGACACGACTGAGTGACTTCACTTTACTTTTCACTTTCATGCACTGGAGAAGGAGATGGCAACCCATTCCAGTGTTCTTGCCTGGAGAATCCCAGGGACTGGGGAGCCTGGTGGGCTGCCGTCTATGGGGTCGCACAGAGTTGGACATGACTGAAGCGACTTAGCAGCAGCAGCATATTCATATAATCAAAAGTAAAACACATGAATAAATATAAAAATATATAAAAATTCATTGTAATATTAAAATTTATATTTAAGTAAAATATATAATACTTGGGTACAATAGGATTTTTTTTAAAATTTGGAACCTGCCAAATTGGTGTCTTAATTTTTACTCTTGTAAAAAGCTTCACATTTATTCAAATATCCAATTTTATGCGTGCGTGCTCAGTTGCGTCTCTTTGTGACCCCAGCCAGGTTCGCCTTTCCATGGGATTTCTCAGGCAGGAATACTAGAGTGGGTTGCCAGTTCCTATTCCAGAGGATATTCTCGACCCAGGGATGGAACCCAAGTCTCTTGAATCTCCTGCATTGGCAGGCAGATTCTTTACCACTGTACCACCTGGGAAGCCCTATCAGAGACTAGTAGTGAATAAAATTATTGAACCATACATTTACAAAAGTTCCTAAGTTGTAAAAACTTCTGATCTGCAAAACCTGGATCCATTTTTTACCCTTGGTATATACCCAAGAGAAATTCGTGCACATGCAGAACAGAAGACACGTCTGAGAATGATCCTGGAAGTACTGTATGTAACAGCACACATAATCAAAGGCTGTGTGTGTCTATGGGCAGAAGTGTAGGTAAAAACAATGATACATTCATGTATTTGAGTACAATATATGTTATAATGCATAAGCTTCAGCTGCATAGATAAATTTCAAAACATACTGTTAAGAGAGTGAGTTGGAAAAATAAATTGAAAAAAATTTATTTGAAAAATTTAGTTGAAAAAAAATAGTATCTGCAAGATACTATTTATGAAAACTTTATAGAAATGGGAAAAACTAAAAAAGATATATTCGTAGAGCTTTCTATATATGTTAAAACTATAAAGAATAGCAGGGTAATGGGAAACATAAAATGCAGGGTAGCTGTTGCCTTGGTGGTGCAGGTAGGAAGGAGTATCAGTGGGAGAGACCACCTGGGTGATGGCAAAGTCGTTTTTAATACTTCATTTCTGAAACTAGATGGTGGGTATACTGATGGCGTTGTTAATAATCTTTAAACCATTCATGTTGTTTGATAATGAAAATTTCTAAGAGTTTTAAAAACCTATAGCTAAAACTCAGTAACTTCATTAAGGGGGGTGACTGGCAAAATAGCCCTGTTCTCATATCATGCGTTCCCTTTGCTGATGGTGAGACAATCACATTAATAAATGTTATTTAAACTATTCTGACTTAAATCAAGTTAATTTCTGGAGCATAATAGAGTAAGAGTGGGTTGCAGCCCTTGAAATAGTCAGTTATTTTGAATATATCTTAAATTTCTGTTCAGATTGTCAGGTCTTAAGGGCCTGAGATATGAAAGGGGAGGCTGTTTCAGAGAAGTTACTTAACATGTCTGCGTCCCAGTTTTCTCAAAAATGTTTACTGTTTATGTCCCTTGACTTCCTGATATCCAAATTTGTTCCTCTTGCCTTGCTTAGGATGGAACACATGGCAGGCGCACATAAAGGATAACTGTGGCCCAAGAGATGTCATCATTGCATCCACAGTAGGCCGCAGCTACCTGGAGTAGGAATGTGCTCTGAGAGGCACTCAGGCCGCTGTCGCCTCTGCTGAGAGTCTTAAGCGTGCCTGGATCCCTAAGCATGCCTGGACCCCCAAGCATGCCTGGACCCCCAATGCCCTTCATGCTGGGGCTAGAGATAGAGGACCTCATGTCCTTCTTAGCTTTCCTTTTGGCTCAGCATCTGATCAGTGAACTTCTTGCCTTCAAGAACCTACCAGTTTCTAATGCTGAATTTGTTTTAAAAATTTTCTTAAATAATTTTAGGTACTTAGATTTGGTTGCTCTTGGTCTTTGTTGCTGCGCCGGCCTTTCCCGAGTTTCGGTGAGCGGTCTTCTCAATTGTGATGGCTTCTTGTTGTGGAGCCCAGGCTCCAGGGCGTGCGGGCCTCAGTAGTTGCGGCTCCTGGGCTCAGTGATTGTGGCACACCAGCTTAGTTACTCCCCGGCGTGTGGATCTTCCAGAATTGAACCCATGTATCCTGCATTGGCAGGCAGGTTCTTTACTTCTGAGCCACCAGGGAAGCCCCCTGATGCTTAATTTAATATTAGATCAGTTAGGGACAAGTGGACTAGGATACATACGTATTTTTTAAGCAAATGCATATAATCCATTCTGCAAAAAGTTTCCAGGAATGCCATAGAACGAATCAGACCTATCTGTGTCTTTCCTGCCCTCTATCAGAACATTAAGGAGCATCCCAGAATCAGATTTTGAAGTAGAGCTCTTAAATGTCTGCCATGCTTCTCTCTCATGAAATGTTATTAAAACTTTCTAGCTTGTTGAAAACAGATTATTTCCCCTCTCCCACCTTAACTATCTCTGTGGCTTTCGGTAAGTGAATTAGTCTCTTTGGGCACACTTTTTTCACATAAATTGAAGCAGTTGCATTATAATTCTCTACACATTCAGGTAAATAGAAACACTCCCTCTGATTGTAAATGGAATTAATATAAAATTTAATGTGTCTCTTGCTTTATTAGCAAACTTACTTTACCATAGTATGTTCCTTTGTGTGATAGACTATTTCAAGAAAATATATCATCTGTTTTCTAAGGCCTTTGTCTAACATTAGCTCAAACTGCTTTTTACTTTGCCCTTGAAATAGGTTCACCTAAATAGTATTTTCCTTGCTGACCTCAACAGCCTGACATAGTATTGCTTTTTGAGTCACCGTCCTCCTTTTCATTTCCAATATTTTCTTAGCCATACTTTTTAGAAAAGCCTTTTGTGTAAATCCACTTGGAATATCACTAGCTCTTTATTTTCTTTTCTTTGGAAATTGTAAGTATTGTAGTTAAATTACGGGGCTCTTACTCTTGCCCCAGAGACTTGACTCCATCCATATTCATTTCCTTTTTTCCTTCTCTCAACTCTAGATTGTTTTTAAAACTGTGGGTGTCCAGTTTAAAAATCCATTTGGTTAATTTTTCTTTATCTAATTCTGACAGATAAAGCCCTGATGTTTCCCCCTTAGCAGTTGAGCTAATGAAAGCGTGAGCGGGACTGCAGGCCGAATGATCTTGAGAGGGAGGAGTGGGAGGGAAACCTAAAAAACAAAAGTGTCTTTAAAACGAGACGATGGTCTGGCTGTTCGCTGGGTAACAAAAGCATCAGTGGTCATGATTTTTTCATCACTGAAGTTAGATTTTTCTTAATTTTAAAGAGTAGTATAAATTAACTTTTAATGAAACAACATTACTTAGATATGCCTTCTCCAAAAATGAAATTATTCATCTCCTAGAAGATTACACTCTAAGACCAACATGCAAGATAGATAACTATTGACATTTTATATATAAACAAGTTCTTTTTATGTGGATTAACTCTTCTAACTCCAGTGCTCATCGGTGAAGTATACACCTCCTCCTTGGCTTAAATGACTTGGAAGATGGGAGGAAATCCTGTCTTCTAGAAATCTGAAAGAAAAATAGCAACAGCAGCAATGATAATGATAAAATAATTGTAAGGTTAATATCATAAATCCTTACTCTGTGCTTGAAACTAGCATTTTGTGTGCACTGCTGTACTTAATACTTAGGAAAACCTAAGAATGTACACTGTGTCCCTGTGTGCATATTGTAGAGGAGGAAACCGAGGTTTGCAGGGGGTTTTGTACATTTTTAAGATCACATACACAGTGGGGAAACTGGAATTTTATGCAAATTATTGTCCCGGAAAACAAACATTTAATCAGTTCTCTGTCTTGTAAAGAAAGAAACAAAAGGCTGTATCTTGAAAGGCAATTGACAGATGTTTGGATATAAAGTAAAAATAATATATGAATCTATACAGACAATAGACAGCATTTAGGAAAGTGGATTGCGACTTCCTGGCTTTCCAGTGGTTAAGACTTTGCCTTCCAATGCAGGGGATGCAGGTTCCATCCCTGGTCGGGGAACCAAGATCCCACATGCCTCAGGGCCAAAAAACCCAAAACATAACAGAAGCAATATTATAACAAATCCAATAAAGACTTTAAAAATGGTCCACATCCAGAAATCTTAAAAAACAGAAAAGTGGGTTATTTTTCACTTTTGTTCACAACTCTGGGTAATGATACTTAAGAACAGATTTTTACTAGTCTAGTATGCTTATTGAAGATAAAAAATTTAGTGCTGTTTGAGAGTCTTGAGTAAATGAAACTCGTCAGTTCCATTGATCAACTAGGATCAGCTTTCCATTGACATGGAGAATTTTCATGAATTGTTTCTGTAGTCTACAGAAAACCTTAGCTGAGTTTAAACTTAATAGATTTCTAGTTTCTAAAGTCTCTTAATTCCCCCTCTTGCCAGAAGATACACTTTTCTCCTCAGTGCCCCAATCTAATTTAGTTTGTGCTCTGATCCTGGAGCCTAAAATAGAAGGCAGAACATTCAAGTAGTAAATAGACGAATCCATTGAAACAAAGTGAGAAAATGATGACAATGAGATCTCAGAGCAAAAATGTGAAGAAAAATTTAACTGACTTGGGGCTTCTTTATAGCAAAGAACGAAGCAAAACATTAAGCAAAATAGAAGAAAACAGTTCTGAATATGAATATTTCTTAAAAAATACCATACAACCAGGGGATGAATTAAATCTCAGTAGCATAAGACAAAGATTCTAGATTAAAATATACCTGAGAAGTGAGATAGAGGAAAAGAACAATTGACTTGATCATTTTTTAAAATAAATAAATGCGTTTGTTTGTTGACTGTGCTGGGTCTTCGTTGCTGCGAATTTTTTCCGGTTCCAGCAAGCAGGGGCTCCTCTTCATTGTGGTGTGCGGGTTTGAAATTGCAGTGGCTTCTCTTGCTGTGGAGCACAGGCTTAATAGTTGTGGTTCACGGGCTTAGTTGTTCTGGAGCGTGTGGTATCTTCCCGGGCCACGGATTGAACCCGAGTCTCCTGCATTGGCAGGCGGATTCCTTACCACCGAACCACCAGGGAAGCCCCCTGATCACTCTTAATGGAGATGAGTCTGCTGAAAAGGGCAATAGATGACACCCACTCTCTGCAGCAGAAGGGTGTGATATATGTCAGCCCAGGAGGACCAGGGTCTTCAGCCCCACTCCCAGAGTCTGGAGAGAACATAAGGATAGGAGAGAGAGTAAAGATCTGAGTCCTGCAAAAACTGGAGTGTACCTGCCCCAAGTGTGGAGTCATCTTGATGTTTACAAATAGAAAAGCTGTTAACTATAAAGTTAATCACAGCATACAGGTAAAAAACCCTGTTCTTCTGTTAGCCAGCTGTTTCTCTCAGGGAACTTTGGGATACAGATATCTAACGCCACATTGTCAAGGGTTCTGACCATTGGGAAACAGTGATTATTGGATAGGATGTCAGATAGACAGGAAGCGAAATTGGCTAAAATATTTATTGGATCAGAGTCTGCAACAGAGATAGCTAATCTGTGTTCCTCTTCTGCTTACTAATTGCTTCTAAAATGACTTTACTTGTTTTTACATGCAGTTATTGGATACAACTATTAAAAACATGCAGTTTTAAATCACTGCAGTCTCGAGAATGTGCTAGGAGTATTTTTGGGATAAAGATCTCTATTATGTGTATGTTAAAATAGTCCTCTCGTACAGAGATATTTATTGGAAAACATTATTTGCAATTGTTCTGATTGAGTCTTCTTTGATCCTCCTCCCATCCTTCCTTTTTTTTCTTCTCCATTTGATACTTAAAATTGATTTTATTTATTTTTATTTTTTGTTAAAATTGATTATAAATTAATGTCTATTATCTCCTTTCTCCAACTATGACACTACTCTAAGATTTGAGGAATATTTTAGGAAATGGAAGGTGTATACTTACATAAAGTTACAATTTTGGAGAACACACAAATGTTTGTCATTAAAAGGGCTAGTTTAAATGTATTAAGGTTATCATCTTTTCCTCTATATTCAGAGTAAGGATTAATCTTAAACATTATAAAAATATAGAATTAATTAAAACTTGAAGAAATAAATGTGTTACTGTTAATGGAATTCTTGCTGTAGTTACCTTTGCAGACTAGTATTAATGAAACTTTAGATATAGTGAATGGATTTGGGGAATTGAGATATCTATTTATTTTCTTACCTGAGATGCCAGGATAATCATCTTCGTGAAATAAAGAGCCCAATTAGGGGCATTCTCATTTGTAGATGTTGATGAAGTTTACACAGACTGCTAGGATTTTTAATGTCAGAATGCACTGAACAAGGTCAGTGAGTGAGAAAGGGAAGCACCTCTGTGTTTCGAAAGCCTTTCGCCTGTGGAGCAGAGGGGCATGCTCATGTGCTGGAGCCACGTTCTGCTCCTGCCCTGACCTGGCTTGTGGTCCCTTTCCCAGGTTGGTATCTCTAGGCGTTGCCAGGCTCTAAGTTGCCCTAGAGAAGGGAAAAGCTGCTTCAAATGTTACTCATTTTTGTGTGTTCATCTTATATCCTCCTACTGTGCTGAACTCACTTATTCTAGGAGTTTGGTGATTTTTCCCTTTCCTTTTTTTCCCCTGTAGATCCCTTTGAGTTTTGTACATAAACTGTCATGTCATCTGCAGATAGGAACAATTTTATTCTTCCTTCCTGATCTGTATGCATTTTACTAATTTTCCTTATTGCAGTGGCTGTAACTTCTAGTACTGTGCTCTAACAAGATTTGTGAAAGCAATATCCTCACTTTTTTCCCATTCTTCAAGGGAAACCATTGATTCTTTTACCATTAAGTATTGATGTTAGCCATAGATTCTTGCAGATGCTCTTTATCAAGTGGAGAAAGTTCCACTCTGTTGCTAGTTTGCTGAGAATTTGTATCATGAATGGGTGTTGGATTTTGTCACATGCTTTTCCTGCATCAGTTGTTTTGATCATATGATTTTCTTATTCAGCTTTTGGTATGGTGAATTCTCTTGACTGATTTTCACATGTTTTGCATATATGAAATCTCATTTGTTCATGGTATATAGTTATTTTTACATATTGCTAGACTCAGATTGCTAGTATTTGTTGAGCGTTGTTCTAAGTTAATGAGGGATATTGGGCTGTGCTTTAAATTTTTTAAATCTGTATATTTGTCTGACTTTGGTATCAGGGTTATATTAGCCTTTATAACATGAGTTGGGAAGTATTCCCACTTCAATTTTTTTTGGGAATAGATTATGTAAAACTGATGCTAACTCTTCTTTAAATGTTTGATAAAATTATCCAGTAAAGCCATCTGTGCTTGAGAATTTCTTTTTTGAGGGAATTTTTCTATTGCCGAATTCAGTGTGTTTAGTGGCTACAAGTGTATGTGGGCCTTCTGTTTCATCTTCGCTGAGTTTGGGTAGCTTGTGGGTTTTGAGAAATTGGTGCTTTTTTGCTGTTGTTGATTTTTTGAGCATGGAGTTCATAGTATTCTCTTATAGTGCCTGCAGCAGTTACAGTGCCATGCCCTGCTTTATTCCGGTTGTAGATGACTTGGGTTTTCTCTTTGTTTCAGTCTTGCTACAGGCTTGTCAGTTTTGTTGATTTTTGTTTCATTCATTTTTTGTTATTTTCCTATTTTCAATTTCATTGATTTCTGTTCTTATTATTATTTCCTTCCTTTTATATCCTTTGTGCTTATTTTTCTGCTTTTTCTGGTTTCTTGAGGTGGGAATACAGATTATTAATTTGAGACCTTGTTCTCTTCTCTGATGTGAGCATTTTAATGCCATAAACATGTTCTCTTTTTTTTTTTTCCTGTTCTTGATGTATTACATTTTTGTTTTTATTCATTTCTCTGTGTTTTGTTTTTTTTTTTTCCTCTGTGTTTTTAAAATTCTGTTCCTTTTTGGCCCATGATTTATTTGAAAGTATATTGTTGAATGTAGAAGTGTTAGGATGTTTTTATGTTGCACTTTTGTTATTGATTTGTTGTCTGATTCCATTGTGATTGGAGAACATACTCTGATTTCAGTGCTTTTTAAGTTGTTGATGTTTGTTTTATGACCCAGGAGTTGTCCAAGGAATTGTCCTGTCTTGAGGACTTGTCCAAGGTGTCTTAAAAGGAATGTGTATTGTGTTGACAAAGGCTATGTTGCCTGTGAATGTCAGTTAGATCCTGTTGGTTGATGGTGTTCTGGGTTTTTAGTATCTTTTAGTTATATGTATATATATTCTATTATATCTTATGTATCTCTTAGTTTTACCAGTGAGATGTTTGATGGCTGAGATGTTGAAGTCCTTGAATATAACAGAATTTGTCTATTTTTCCTTTTGGCTTTTCCAATTTTTGTTTCATCATTTTGCAACTCTGGTGCGTACACATTTGGGCACAGTATTTATTCATGGTGAATTGATTCCTTTATCTAATGTTACTCTTTGTCCCTGCTCTGAAGTCTGCTATATCTGATATTTACATAGCAATACCTTTTAAAAAAAGTTAGCATGATAAATCTCTTTCTACCCTTTACGTAATACAAAATGTTTCTGTTGTGTTGAAGTATATGGTTGAATAATCATTTTAATCATTCTGTCACTTCCTGCCTTTTAATTGATGCGTTTAAACCATTTACTTTAAAGTGATTTTTGATATGTCAGTGCTCAATTCTTCTTTTGTTTCTTATTTTACTATTTCTTTTTTTTTGTCTTTCTCTGAGTTCAACATTTTTTAGAATCCATCTTGTTTATATATATATTTTAGTGTATCACTTTGTGTATTTTTAAGTGGTTGCTAACATTAAATTGTGTATTTTAACTTAACACAGCCCCCTGATATCAATGTTTTACAACTTGGCAGTATTAAAACCTTGATTTCATTGAGATTCCATGGCCCTTAGCACTTTTTTTCCCCTTAAATAACACCCTTACCACTTTAAAAAATATAATTTCCTAAAGTGTTTCTTCTCTATACATTCTGTTCAACTGGTGTCATTATAATTTTATCTCAACCATCAAGTATGATTTAAGAGATTATTATTATTTTAATGTTGGGTGGGGTTTTTTGTTTGTCTTTGTTTTTTTAGTTTTATAGGTTGGATTCCCCCCCACCTTTTGTGAATGTTAAAAGAACTATTGCATTCCTTGGTTAAACCCTATGTGGTGATGGTGTATTTATCCTTTTTATACATTAATGGGTTAAATTTGCTGAAATTTTAATGAGAATTTTTGCATCTGTAATAATGAAGAATGTTGATCTGTAGTTTTTCCCTTCTTTTAATGTCTTTGTTTTTGGTATGAGAGTAATGTTGGCTTCCTAAAATGAGTTTGGAAGTTTTTCTTCTGTGTTTGGAGAGAGTTTGGGTTGAACTGTAATTTTTTTCTTCTTTAAATATTTGGGAGATTCATCAATTTATGTGAATGGGCCTAGAGTTTTCTTTGTGAGATTTTTAACTGCAGAGTAACTTCTTTACTGTATATACGGCTATTCACGTTAACTGTTAATTTTTTTTAAAAACTGATCTTTGGCATTTTGAGTCTTTAAAGAAATTATCCATATTATAATCTGAATTGTTGACTGTATTGACAGAATTTTTAATGGTATTCCTTTACTGGCTTTATATCTATAGGACGTGTAGTTGTGTCTACTCTTTCATTTCTTACATTTCTAATATGTGACTCCTCTTTACTGTAAAGTCTGACTAGAGGTATATCGATTTTATTCATCTTCTCAAACAAAACTTTGACTTCTTTGATTTTTATTTTCTGCTATGTTGTTGATTACATTTATTTTAGGTTTAATTTGCTCTTCATTTTCTAATTTCTTATATTGGTCACTTCTTTGGGCATGTGGAAAAAGAATTATATTGATAAGACATGGATGATTCTTACCTAATACTTAGAATATAATGCGTACTGTACACATATCTGCAGTGCAGGCATCACATGTATACACCATACGTCTCATAGTGTATGATTGCATGTTGGACGTACTCACAAGGTACAATCCCTGCACGATACCTGAGTTCACATGTTGATTGACAGTTTTAAGATGGCTGCAATATCACTTTAGTCACAGACACTTAAGCAGTTTATTATTTTTGTCCCAATCTGTGGCAGCAGGTGGTATACCAAACGCCTCTACAACCAATATCTCCAATGGGCATAAGTAATGAGATTTACTTACTTTTATTTTATTGTGGTTTTATTTAAAAGTGACTATGTTTAAACATTCAAGTTTTTATAAGTCTTGTATAAATTATTTCCTTTTTTGTAGACTTTTTATTTGGAATATTTTCAAACATTCAGGAAATTTCTAAGGATCAAAATAGAATAAAAAAACATGGACCTTTACGGCGCTTCACCTGTTGTTGACAGTGTGCCCCGTGTGCGTTATCATTTGCTGTGTATTCTCGCCTCCCACACACCATGTGTACATCAAAAAATGCATTTCTATACATGAAAGGACTACACAGCTTAAAGCTCTTCTGGAGTAGTATTGTGTCCCATGGCTCCACAATATTTAAAATGCCATTCAGGCAACCTATTAAGTAAAAAATTAGGGAATAGAACCAAGACCATGCACTGTCTTTTTGCTGTGTTGAATTTTAAAATATTGAGATATAATCCCATATCATACATTCATGCTTTTAAAGTATACCATTGAGTGTTTTAGTATATTCACATTTTGTGCAACCATCCCCATGATCTAATTTCAAAATATTTTCAGCACCCCCAAAAAGAACCCTCATGTACATCAGATTCACACCCCACTTCCTCCTAGCCCCTAGTGACTGTTAAATCAACCTTTATTTCTATGGATTTTCCTATTCTGGACATGTCGTGTAATACATGTGGTCTTCTGTGTCTGGCTTAGTTCACTTAGCGTTATGTTTTCAAGGGTCATCCATGTGTAGCATGCATCAGGAGTCCACTGTGTGTGCGCGGCTGAGAAACGTTCCATTATGTGGACTCACCACATAATGAGTCGTTAGAATTGTCTGTTGTTCATCTGTCAGTGGACACTTAGGGTGTTTCTGCTTTTTGGCTATTATGAATAGTACTGTTGGAACATTTGTGGGTAAGTTTTTGTACATATGTTTTTAGTTCTCTAGTGTATATATATGAGTAGAATGGCTTTGTCTATGGCAGCTCTGTATTTACCTTTGGGAATAACTGCCAAACTGTTCTCCAAAGTGGCTATTCCACTTTTTACTCCAATCAGCGACTTAGAGCTTTGCAATTTATCCATGCCCTTACCAATACTTATTATTGTTTATCTTTTTAATTATTGCTGTCATAGTATGTGTGAAGTGGTACCTTGTTTTGGTTTTGATTTGAATTTCCCCGAGGACCAATTTTGAACATATTATGTGCTTATTGGCAATTTGTCTTCTTTTAGAGAAATGTTTATTCAGATCTCTTGTCTTTTTGTTATTTTTAAAGTTGAAATATTCGTCTTTGCGAGGAGGGGGGCAAGTTCCATATATTCTATGTACATAACCCTTAACAGATAAATAATTTGCAAAAATCTTCTGTCCTCTGGGTTGTCTTTTCACTTTCTTGATAGTGCCCTTTGAAGCACAGGAATTTTAATTTTAATGAGGTCCAAGTTATGTGCTTTTCTTTGCTTAGCTATCCTAGCTTCAGAAACATTGCCTAATTCAAGGTTATGAAGATGTACCCACAGTATCTTCTAAGAGTTTTAGAACTTTAGCTCTTACACCAAGGTTTTTGCTCATTTTGAGTTAATTTTTACATACAGTATGAGGTAGGGTCCAGCTTCATTCTTTCACATGTAGATCCCGGTTGCCCTAATGCTACTTACTGAAAACACTATCCATTCTTCTTTGTGCCATAAATGAATTGATCCTAAATATGAGGGTTTCTTTCTGGATTCTCACTTCTGTTGATCTCCATGTTTATCTTTATTCCTAGTAGCACACTGTCTTGATTACTGTAACTTTGTAGTAAGTTTTGAAATCATGAAGTAAGAGTTCTCCACTGTGTTCTTCTTTGTCAAGGTTATTTTGGCTATTAAGGATTTCTCTCAGTTTCTTAAGAGCTTTAGGATCAATTTGGGGGAAAAAAGTGGGATTTTGATAACGGTTGCATTGAATCTAAGATCAACTTAGGGAGTATTACAGTCTTTACATTGTTAAGTATTCCAGCCTATGTCTTTCTATTTATTTAGGCCTTTAATTTCTTTCATTGAAGCTTTGTAGTGTAAAGTATATTAGTCTTACACTTCATCATGATGTATAAGCCTCTATATATGTTGCTAGAAGCGTATTTTGTATTTTCTTGCGGACTTGATATCCATATGTATAAGGGATATTGAGCTATAGTTTGCTTTTTTTGATAACTTTATCTGATTCTGGTATCAGTATTAAGGGCTCAGAATATGTTGGGAAGTGTTTTCCCCGTCTGCTTTATTTTGGAAGTTTGTGAAGCCCTGGTATAACTTCTTCTTTAAACATTTGGTGGAATGAAACCATTTGTCCCTAGGTTTTCCTTTGTAGGAAGGTTTTTAATTAGAAATTCAGTCTCTTGTTACAGGTCCATTCAGGCTTATTCTTGACTTAATTTCAGTAGTGTGTGTGTGTGTGTGTGTGTGTGTGTGTTTTCCAGTTTATTTTTTTTTATTTTTTTTTTTTATTTCTCATGTGTTCCCCATCCTGAACCCTCCTCCCTCCTCCCTCCCCATACCATCCCTCTGGGTCGTCCCAGTGCACCAGCCCCAAGCATCCAGCATCATGCATTGAACCTGAACTGGCATCTCGTTTCATACATGACATTTCACATGTTTCAATGCCATTCTCCCAAATCTTCCCACCCTCTCCCTCTCCCACAGAGTCCATAAGCCTGTTCTATACATCAGTGTCTCTTTTGCTGTCTCGTATACAGGGTTATCGTTACCATCTTTCTAAATTCCATATATATGCGTTAGTATACTGTATTGGTGTTTTTCCTTCTGGCTTACTTCACTCTGTATAATAGGCTCCAGTTTCATCCACCTCATTAGAACTGATTCAAATGTATTCTTTTTAATGGCTGAGTAATACTCCATTGTGTATATGTACCACAGCTTTCTTATCCATTCATCTACTGATGGACATCTAGGTTGCTTCCATGTCCTGGCTATTATCAATAGTGCTGCGATGAACATTGGGGTACACGTGTCTCTTTCCCTTCTGGTTTCCTCAGTGTGTATGCCCAGCAGTGGGATTGCTGGATCATAAGGCAGTTCTATTTCCAGTTTTTTAAGGAATCTCCACACTGTTCTCCATAGTGGCTGTACTAGTTTGCATTCCCACCAACAGTGTAAGAGGGTTCCCTTTTCTCCACACCCTCTCCAGCATTTATTATTTGTAGACTTTTGGATCGCAGCCATTCTGACTGGTGTGAAATGGTATCTCATAGTGGTTTTGATTTGCATTTCTCTGATAATGAGTGATGTTGAGCATTTTTTCATGTGTTTGTTAGCCATCTGTATGTCTTCTTTGGAGAAATGTCTATTTAGATCTTTGGCCCATTTTTTGATTGCGTCATTTATTTTTCTGGAGTTGAGCTGTAGGAGTTGCTTGTATATTTTTGAGATTAGTTGTTTGTCGGTTGCTTCATTTGCTATTATTTTCTCCCATTCTGAAGGCTGTCTTTTCACCTTGCTAATAGTTTCCTTTGATGTGCAGAAGCTTTTAAGTTTAATTAGGTCCCATTTGTTTATTTTTGCTTTTATTTCCAATATTCTGGGAGGTGGGTCATAGAGGATCCTGCTGTGATGTATGTCAGAGAGTGTTTTGCCTATGTTCTCCTCTAGGAGTTTTATAGTTTCTGGTCTTACGTTGAGATCTTTAATGCATTTTGAGTTTATTTTTGTATATGGTGTTAGAAAGTGTTCTAGTTTCATTCTTTTACAAGTGGTTGACCAGATTTCCCAGCACCACTTGTTAAAGAGATTGTCTTTAATCCATTGTATATTCTTGCCTCCTTTGTCAAAGATAAGGTGTCCATATGTGCGTGGATTTATCTCTGGGCTTTCTATTTTGTTCCATTGATCTATATTTCTGTCTTTGTGCCAGTACCATACTGTCTTGATAACTGTGGCTTTGTAGTAGAGCCTGAAGTCAGGTAGGTTGATTCCTCCGGTTCCATTCTTCTTTCTCAAGATCGCTTTGGCTATTCGAGGTTTTTTGTATTTCCATACAAATTGTGAAATCATTTGTTCTAGCTCTGTGAAGAATACTGTTGGTAGCTTGATAGGGATTGCATTGAATCTATAAATTGCTTTGGGTAGTATACTCATTTTCACTATATTGATTCTTCCAATCCATGAACATGGTATATTTCTCCATCTATTAGTGTCCTCTTTGATTTCTTTCACCAGTGTTTTATACTTTTCTATATATAGGTCTTTAGTTTCTTTAGGTAGATATATTCCTAAGTATTTTATTCTTTTCGTTGCAATGGTGAATGGAATTGTTTCCTTAATTTCTCTTTCTGTTTTCTCATTATTAGTGTATAGGAATGCAAGGGATTTCTGTGTGTTGATTTTATATCCTGCAACTTTACTATAATCATTGATTAGTTCTAGTAATTTTCTGGTGGAGTCTTTAGGGTTTTCTATGTAGAGGATCATGTCATCTGCAAATAGTGAGAGTTTTACTTCTTCTTTTCCAATTTGGATTCCTTTTATTTCTTTTTCTGCTCTGATTGCTGTGGCCAAAACTTCCAAAACTATGTTGAATAGTAATGGTGAAAGTGGGCACCCTTGTCTTGTTCCTGACTTTAGGGGAAATGCTTTCAATTTTTCACCATTGAGGATAATGTTTGCTGTGGGTTTGTCATATATAGCTTTTATTATGTTGAGGTATGTTCCTTCTATTCCTGCTTTCTGGAGAGTTTTTATCATAAATGGGTGTTGAATTTTGTCAAAGGCTTTCTCTGCATCTATTGAGATAATCATATGGTTTTTGTTTTTCAATTTGTTAATGTGGTGTATTACATTGATTGATTTGCGGATATTGAAGAATCCTTGCATCCCTGGGATAAAGCCCACTTGGTCATGGTGTATGATCTTTTTAATGTGTTGTTGGATTCTGATTGCTAGAATTTTGTTTAGGATTTTTGCATCTATATTCATCAGTGATATTGGTCTGTAGTTTTCTTTTTTTGTGGGATCTTTGTCAGGTTTTGGTATTAGGGTGATGGTGGCCTCATAGAATGAGTTTGGAAGTTTACCTTCCTCTGCAATTTTCTGGAAGAGTTTGAGCAGGATAGGTGTTAGCTCTTCTCTAAATTTTTGGTAGAATTCAGCTGTGAAGCCGTCTGGACCTGGGCTTTTGTTTGCTGGAAGATTTTTGATTACAGTTTCAATTTCCGTGCTTGTGATGGGTCTGTTAAGGTTTTCTATTTCTTCCTGGTCGAGTTTTGGAAAGTTGTACTTTTCTAAGAATTTGTCCATTTCTTCCTCGTTGTCCATTTTATTGGCATATAATTGTTGATAATAGTCTCTTATGATCCTTTGTATTTCTGTGTTGTCTATTGTGATCTCTCCATTTTCGTTTCTAATTTTATTGATTTGATTTTTCTCCCTTTGTTTCGTGATGAGTCTGGCTAATGGTTTATCAATTTTATTTATCCTTTCAAAGAACCAGCTTTTGGCTTTGTTGATTTTTGCTATGGTCTCTTTTGTTTCTTTTGCATTTATTTCTGCTCTAATTTTTAAGATTTCTTTCCTTCTACTAACCCTGGGGTTCTTCATTTCTTCCTTTTCTAGTTGCTTTAGGTGTAGAGTTAGGTTATTTATTTGACTTTTTTCTTGTTTCTTGAGGTGTGCCTGTATTGCTATGAACTTTCCCCTTAGGACTGCTTTTACTGTGTCCCACAGGTTTTGGGTTGTTGTGTTTTCATTTTCATTCGTTTCTATGCAAATTTTGATTTCTTTTTTGATTTCTTCTGTGATTTGTTGGTTATTCAGCAGGGTGTTGTTCAGCCTCCATATGTTGGAATTTTTAATAGTTTTTCTCCTGTAATTGAGATCTAATCTTACTGCATTGTGGTCAGAAAAGATGCTTGGAATGATTTCTATTTTTTTGAATTTACCAAGGCTAGCTTTATGGCCCAGGATGTGATCTATCCTGGAGAAGGTTCCATGTGCGCTTGAGAAAAAGGTGAAATTCATTGTTTTGGGATGAAATGTCCTATAGATATCAATTAGGTCTAACTGGTCTATTGTATCGTTTAAAGTTTGTGTTTCCTTGTTAATTTTCTGTTTAGTTGATCTATCCATAGGTGTGAGTGGGGTATTAAAGTCTCCCACTATTATTGTGTTATTGTTAATTTCTCCTTTCATACTTGTTAGCATTTGTCTTACATACTGCGGTGCTCCCATGTTGGGTGCATATATATTTATAATTGTTATATCTTCTTCTTGGATTGATCCTTTGATCATTATGTAGTGACCTTCTTTGTCTCTTTTCACAGCCTTTGTTTTAAAGTCTATTTTATCTGATATGAGTATTGCTACTCCTGCTTTCTTTTGGTCCCTATTTGCATGGAAAATCTTTTTCCAGCCCTTCACTTTCAGTCTGTGTGTGTCCCCTGTTTTGAGGTGGGTCTCCTGTAGACAACATATGTAGGGGTCTTGTTTTTGTATCCATTCAGCCAGTCTTTGTCTTTTGGTTGGGGCATTCAACCCATTTACGTTTAAGGTAATTACTGATAAGTATGATCCCGTTGCCATTTACTTTATTGTTTGGGGTTCGAATTTATACACCATTTTTGTGTTTCCTGTCTAGAGAATATCCTTTAGTATTTGTTGGAGAGCTGGTTTGGTGGTGCAGAATTCTCTCAGCTTTTGCTTGTCTGAGAAGCTTTTGATTTCTCCTTCATATTGAATGAGATCCTTGCTGGGTACAATAATCTGGGCTGTAGGTTATTTTCTTTCATCATTTTAAGTATGTCTTGCCATTCCCTCCTGGCTTGAAGAGTTTCTATTGAAAGATCAGCTGTTATCCTTATGGGAATCCCCTTGTGGGTTATTTGTTGTTTTTCCCTTGCTGCTTTTAATATTTGTTCTTTGTGTTTGATCTTTATTAATTTGATTAATATGTGTCTTGGGGTGTTTCGCCTGGGGTTTATCCTGTTTGGGATTCTCTGGGTTTCTTGGACTTGGGTGATTATTTCCTTCCCCAGTTTAGGGAAGTTTTCAACTATTATCTCCTCAAGTATTTTCTCATGGTCTTTCTTTTTGTCTTCTTCTTCTGGAACCCCTATGATTCGAATGTTGTAGCGTTTAATATTGTCCTGGAGGTCTCTGAGATTGTCCTCATTTCTTTTAATTCGTTTTTCTTTTATTCTCTCTGATTCATTTATTTCTACCATTCTATCTTCTAATTCACTAATCCTATCTTCTGCCTCTGTTATTCTACTATTTGTTGCCTCCAGAGTGTTTTTAATTTCATTTATTGCATTATTCATTATATGAATTCATTATATTCATATTATTCATTATATATTGACTCTTTTTTATTTCTTCTAGGTCCTTGTTAAACCTTTCTTGCATCTTCTCAATCCTTGTCTCCAAGCTATTTATCTGTGATTCCATTTTAATTTCAAGATTTTGGATCAATTTCACTATCATTATTCGGAATTCTTTATCAGGTAGATTCCCTATCTCTTCCTCTTTGGTTTGGTTTGGTGGGCATTTATCCTGTTCCTTTATCTGCTGGCTATTCCTCTGTCTCTTCATCTTGTTTAAATTGCTGAGTTTGGGGTGTCCTTTCTGTATTCTGGCAGTTTGTGGAGTTCTCTTTATTGTGGCTTTTCCTCGCTGTGTGTGGGTTTGTACAGGTGGCTTGTCAAGGTTTCCTGGTTAGGGAAGCTTGTGTCGGTGTTCTGATGGGTGGAGCTGTATTTCTTCTCTTTGTTCAGTCGCGCTGTGGGGAGGGAGGGAGGGATGCTGCAAACAAATAACACTGGCGTGCGCTCGCAGTGCCTCAGCCACACTGGGTCTGCCCTCGCTCACGGCGCGTGTAGCCTCCCTGCCCACACTGCTCGGGCTCTAGGTTGCTCCGCCGGGAACAATCCGAGGCTGGCCCTGGGTTGCATGTACCTCCCAGGTCCAAGCCGCTCAGGTTCAGGCACTCGGGTAGTCCTCAGAGGCGCAGACTCAGTTGGGCCTGAGTTTTGTGCTCTTCCCAGGTCCGAGCAGCTCAAGTGATGAGGTGTTTGGCGAGCGCCAATGCTGCGACTTATCGCCTCCCCGCCACTCGGTTATCTGGGTGTAAAACCGGCGCACCTTCTCAGGCAGATGTTAACCGTCCAGACCCCCAAAAAGTTTTAGTTAGCAAAGAAGCCTGCTTACAGTTTTATAGATAATGTCTCTCTGGGGCTGCGATTGCCCCCTTCCGGCTCTGGCTGCCTGTCACCGGAGGGGGAAGGTCTGCAGCCGGCTATCTCTGTTCAATTCTTTGTTCCGTGCGCAGGCCTGGTGGTCTTAGGTTAGGGCTGGTTTTTCGCGTGGTAGATATCCCACAGTCTGGTTTGCTAGCCCAAATTATTTCGCTCAGATAGTGCTCAGGGTATTCAGGCCAGATTCTTACTCTAAGCGATGCAGCCCGCGCTGCGCCTCCCTGCCCAGCCCTCGCTTGCTAATGGCGCGTGCAGGCGTCTGCGCTGCTTCTCCACTGGGGGAGTTACCGTAGGACTCGCAATCTTCGAGTTTTAATTGTTTATTTATTTTTTCTTCCTGTTATGTTGCCCTCTGTGCTTCCAAAGCTCGGCACAGATTCGGCAGTGAGAAGGTTTCCTGGTGTTTGGAAACTTCTCTCTTTTTAAGACTCCCTTCCCGGGACGGAACTCCGTCCCTCCCTCTTTTGTCTCTTTTTTTGTCTTTTATATTTTTTCCTACCTCCTTTCGAAGAGTTGGATTGCTTTTCTGGGTGCCTGATGTCCTCTGCCAGCATTCAGAAGTTGTTTTGTGGAATTTTCTCGACGTTTAAATGCTCTTTTGATGAATTTGTGGGGGAGAAAGTGTTCTCCCCGTCCTACTCCTCCGCCATCTTGGCTCCTCCCTCAGTAGTGTGTGTTTTTCCGGGTGTTCGTCCGTGCATCTAATTCGTTGGTGTACAGTTGTTCCTAGTTATTCTCTTTTTATAATCTGTCTCTATAAGGTTGGTAGGTGCCTTTTATTTCTGTAAAGTCGATAGCTGTTCATTCGCTCTGACTCTTTGGGACCCCATGGACTGCAGCGTGCCAGGCTTCGCTGTCCTTCACTGTCTTTCAGAGTTTGCTCAAACTCATGTCCGTTGAGTTGGTGATGCCATCCAACCGTCTCATGACATATTTCTACCCATTATTTACAGCATTCATTGTTTTCATGACTTATAGAAGATGTCTGGAAACAAGCACTGTCTAGTCATCATTTGCCATATTCAGAAAAAAGAATCTCTACCTAAAAAAATTTATATTATAAAAAATTAGAATTATAATTTATAATTATAAATTATAAAAATTATATTATAAATTATCCCTAATTATAGTAGAGAAAGATTTACCTTTAAAGTGAAGATATTTTTGTCTTATTCTTTACTAAAGTGCAATGGGGAAGTAAACTCAATTTCTGATCTTCTGTTTTGAATATAAGTGATTAAATAACTGACACACTGAGATTTTTTCCACAGAAAATGAATGTCTTTGTTACTCTCAGACATTGTAGTGATGTAGGTGAATATGAGAAGCTTAAAGTGCATCCTGCTGAGCTCAATTTCATAGAGCAAATGCTAGTAGGACCCTGAAAGCCAGAAGTTAAGCCCCTTGTGTTTATGTATCCTGCTTCCTCCCTTTGTATAGGAATATATGCCTGATCGTAAAAATTAGGTTGATTGAAGGTACTGCTGGTTGTGAGCATTAGCGTCACTTTATTTTGAAAGTAAACAGTAATGGGTGTAGAAGCTTAGGTTCTGAAGTCCCATGGTTGAAATTTATGGCCCCTCTCAAGCCACTTTCTTGCTGAGTGACCTTGAGCCTAACCTCACTGAACCTTTATCTTCAAATGGAATCCATAATATCTATGTCATAAACTTAGTTTGACGTTTAGTAACACAGTGACCGATGATTATCAGCATTTTTTCCGCACTCGGTCTTTGCTGCGGCACTCAGGCTTTCTCTAGTTACAGCGCACCCGGGTGCTCCAGTTGCAGCGTGCTGGCTTAGTTGCCGTGCAGCGTGTGGGATCTTAGTTCCCCAGCCAGGGAGCAAACCCACATCCCTGCTTTGGAAGGCAGATTCTTAACCACTGGACTGCCAGGAAAGTCCCCTAGACATCATTCTTTCTTCTACATCTGGTTGCTGCTCTAACTGTAAAACATTGGGACAGTTTAGAATTCCATTAGTGTATAAAATAAGGGACAGAAATTCTCAGGAGAGGAAGTAGCTGTCCTTGGTGGTTTCCAATCTAGAGATGTGGCCATATGGGAATTTGACTTGCTTGGGTTCCTTTTTGTAATTTATACCTTAATAACTGTTAACACATTAAATGACTAAGTGCATATCTAGTGTCACTTCTGCTTTTCTAGACATATAACTTAAAGTTATTAAGATCGATCACTTAAAGTAAAATACTCTAATTAATTTTATTCCAGAGTTGAATCCTGTTCATTTCTACATGCTTTAAGGAAAGCTGTTGATGTATAACACAGTATTCTCCTTTCAGGACTTTATAATAGCTGCTGGTCTTTTTTTTTTCCCCCCACCTAAGGTATCTCATGTATTTTTTCTTAAAGCTCCTACTTACATTATATTAGGTATTATATACCCAAATTATATTACTACTTTTCTATATTTAGGAAAGCTCTCATCAGTTAGATAAAGGTCTGACCTTGGTTGTTGATGGAATCTTACGTGATGGTTGTTGTATCATAACTAATGTTATTTGGTGACTAAGTTGTGTCTGACTGTGACCCCATGGACTACAGCACGCCAGGCTTCCCTGTCCTTCACTATCTCCTGCAGTTTGCACAAACTCATGTCCATTGAGTCAGTGATGCCATCCAGCCATCTCATACTCTGTCGCCTCCTTCTTCTCCTGCCCTCAATCTTTCCTGGCATCAGAGTCTTTTCCAGTGAGTTGGCTCTTGACAGCAGGTGGCCAGAGTATTGGAGCTTCGGCATCAGTCCTTCCAATGAATATTCAGGGTTGATTTTCTTTAGGATTGACTGGTTTGATCTCTTGCTGTGCATGGGACTCTCAAGAGTTTTCTCCAGCATCACAATTTAAAAGCATCAGTTCTTCGGCTCTCAGCCTTCTTTATGGTCCAACTCTCACATCTGTACATGACTACTGAAAAACCGTAACTCTAATAGCAGCCACCAAATACAGCTCATTTCTGTTACTTTTTTTGTTTGTTTGTTTTCTCTGCTAGCTAAATGGAAAGCTTCTAACTGGGAGTTGGTCTCCTCACATAGACATCTCAGAACTAGCAGTGACTTTTTGTCCGTTACATTGTGGGTGTCTGGCTATTTCAGTTAATTCTTGTTAGGTCATTGTGTCCTTGCATCAGTATACCTGTTTTCAACAAGAGCATAACAGAAAGGTTTTCTGGATCATCTAAAATGTCACCTTATGTTAAAAGGAGGGGGAACTGATGAGAAATGGATGAGTATGCTGGGCATAACCTTTTATTTCACAGTCCTTTTTTCTTAACAGTCTGTTGCTTTATTTGGATACATTTTTGTGTACTCCAGATGTACTCTATGTCAGTAATTCCCTTGTAGCCATTAGCTCTGATCTTAGTTTGGAAATTCAACCTCAACTAGGACTAGAGAGAATCAGAAGTAATTCATTTGTATCAGTGGATGCAAATAACCAGTACTTGTGCCTGAGCAGAAAGATGAAATTTCATTCACACACAGAATTGTTGAATGTTCTCTGTATATGAAGAACTGGTGAGGAATGCCCCTCAGAGTAGAGCAAATTGGCACTGAGGTTGAAGAGAAACACAAGAAATGGAGGGATAAGGCCTTCCACAAAATAAAATCAGGGTGCTCTTATTAGAGTAAGAAGAAATGGATGCTCAGCAGGCAGCAAAGACATCATCCAAGTAGGTGAAGTGATGTAATTATTTCACTGGCATCTTGGCTGCCCCATGACTTTCAGCTTTGGTCACACTGGAAAGCCAGGTACATGGGATTAGACAGTAGCCTTCTTCCTGAATACACAAAGACCAACAAAGAGGAGTCAGGGAGGGTCATATTAAACCAAATAAAACACCACTGTTTTGTGGGTTTTAAAAAATAGGCTTTCATTTTAGAACAGTTTTAGATTTACGTAAAAATTCCAAATAGAGTGCAGAGTTGCCATACACCCCTGGCCCAGTTTGCCCTGTTATTAACATCTCATACTTATGTGGTCTTTTTTTTTGGCAATTGAACCAGTTTTAGTACATTATTATTAAGTTCATATTTTATTCAAGTTTTCTCAGTTTTTACCTAAATGAAAGTTTTTCCCTTTTCTTTTCCAGAATGCCACCCAAAATACAGCATTACATTTAGTAATCATGTCTCCTTAGGCTCCTTTGATCTGTGACAGTTTCTCAGACGTTTCTTATATTTGATGACTTCAACAGTTTTCAGGAGTGTACTGCTCAGGTGTTTTTCTAGAATGTCCCTCAGCTGAGATTTGCTGATGTTTTTCTCGTGATGAGTCTGGAGTTACGTGATTTTAGGAGGAAGACCATAAAGTGCCATTTTTGTTTCAGCATATCAAGGGCACTGTCCCCATGGCTTTCACTGTGGATGTTGACCTTGATCATCTGACTGAGGTAACATTTGTCAGGTTTCTCCATTGTCAGGTTACTCTCTTTTTCCTCTTTTCCATACTGTTTTCTTTGGAAGGGGTCACCATGGGCATCCCATGCTTAGGGAGTGGGCAGTTATGTTCCACCTTCTAAGTAAAAGAGCTTCTACATAAATTATTTAGAATTCTTCTCCCCCATTATTTATTCATTCATTTATTTATACAAGTATAGACTCATAGATACTTATTTTATACTTTGGGTTTTAATCCAGTACTACTTGACATGATTGCTCAAGTTGTTGCAGCTTTGGCCATTGGGGAACTCTTCCTGTTAACTCTTACATCTCTCTGACATAATGGAGGGTTTTTTGTTTTGTCTTGTTTTTTTTTTTAAGCACTTTCTTTCTGGCACAAGTTTCACCTTTTGTATCTCTCCCCCGACCCCAGTCCTAGATTCAGCCAAGCCCCCGTTCCTTTTATTGGAGAATGGTATTAGGACCCAAGATCTGTGTGCTGTATATGTGCTTCTTGCTGTTAGGTTGTAATGTGTGTGTGTATACCCACCAGTGTGTAGGCACATCAGTAAATGTTTCTGTAGGTAACCATCTGTAGCTTTGTCATGCTCAACATTAGTTTGTGCTGATGTTGTTAACTCTAATCCATTACCAGGTGGATCAGTCTAGCCTCCTTCCCTTGCTTTTTTGTGAACTCTTATTCAAAACTGAGAAGTCTTGACAGTCACCATCCACCATCCATATATTTAATGGTTGAATTCAAGAACACATGTAGAGCAGCATCAGGATGGTTAACCCAAACCCCTGTGGAAAATAACTTTATCACCTAAAGATAGTGCTTATGTCCAGTTTCATTTGCCTTTAGTCTTACTCATTCTACTCATTTCCAAATTACTTAGGTCAGCACCTTTCACCTCACCCCCTTCTGTGAGATGGTTTCGTACTTTTAGAATAGAAATAAGTGGTTTTGTCATATTCTGCAGTCTGCCCTGGGATTCCTGATCTCCTAAATGATTTTTTTAAATTGCTTACAGTAGGTTTACTATGTTGTAAAGTTCTGTTTTTAATAAATGCATAGGGTCATATGCATCTCACATTACAGTATCATATAGAAGACTGCTTTGAAAAGTTCCATGTGGTTTCCTTATTTCACTCTTCCTTTCTCTCCAAATGCCTCAAAACCACTGATCTTATTACCATCTCTCTAGTATCGCTTTTTCCAGAATGTCATATACTTAAAATCATAGAGCATGTAGCCCTTTCTTTTACTTTTTATCACTGAGTAATACTCCAACAACAGACTGGTTCCAAATAGGAAAAGGAGTATGTCAAGGCTGTATATTGTCACTCTGCTTATTTAACTTATATGCAGAGTACATTATGAGAAACACTGGGCTGGAAGAAGCACAAGCTGGAATCAAGATTGCCGGGAGAAATATCAATAACCTCAGAGACGCAGATGATACCACCCTTATGGCAGAAAGTGAAGAGGAACTAAAGAGCCTCTTGATGAAACTGAAAGAGGAGAGTGAAAAAGTTGGCTTAAAGCTCAACATTCAGAAAACGAAGATCATGGCATCTGGTCCCATAGCTTCATGGCAAATAGATGGAGAAACAGTGGAAACAGTGTCAGACTTTATTTTTTTGGGCTCCAAAATCACCGAAGATGGTGACTGCAGCCATGAAATTAAAAGACGCTTACTCCTTGGAAGAAAAGTTATGACCAACCTAGATAGCATATTAAAAAGCAAAGGTATTACTTTGCCAACAAAGATCTGTCTAGTCAAGGCTGTGGTCATGTATGGATGTGAGAGTTGGACTGTGAAGAAGGCTGAGTGCCGAAGAATTGATGCTTTTGAACTGTGGTATTAGAGAAGACTCTTGAGAGTCCCTTGGACTGCAAGGAGATCCAACCAGTGCATTCTAAAGGAGACCAGTCCTGGGTGTTCATTGGAAGGACTGATGCTGAGGCTGAAACTCCAGTACTTTGGCCATCTCATGCGAAGAGTTGACTCATTGGAAAAGACCCTAATGCTGGGAGGGATTGGGGGCAGGAGGAGAAGGGGATGACAGAGGATGAGATGGCTGGATGGCATCACTGACTCAATGCACATGAGTTTGGGTGAACTCTGGGAGTTGGTGATGGACAGGGAGGCCTGGCGTGCTGCGATTCATGGGGTCACAAAGAGTCGGACACGAGTGAGTGACTGAGCTGAACTGAATACTCCATTGTATGGATAATCTGCATTTGTCTCTGTTGTTGTTGTTATTTAGTTGCTAAATTGTGTCTGACTGTTTGTGACCCCAAGGACTGCAGCATGCCAAGCTCTTCTATCCTCTACCATCTCCCAGAATTTGTTTATATTCATGTCCACTGAGGAGGTGATGCTATCTAACCATCTCATCCTCTGCTAGCCCCTTCTCCTTTTGCCTTCAGTCTTTCCCAGCATCAGAATCTTTTCCAGTGAGTTAGCTCTTTGCATCAGGTGACCAAAGTATTGGAGCTTCAGCTCCAGCATCAGTCTTTCCAGTGAATATTCAGGGTTGGTTTCCTTTAAGATTGACTGGTTTGATATCCTTGCAGTCCAGGGAACTCTCAGGAGTCTTCTCGGCACCACAATTAGAAAGCATCAATTCTTCAGCTCCTAGCCTTAGATGGTCCAGCTCTCACATCTGTACATGACTACTGGAAAGCCATAGCTTTGACTATATGGACCTTTGTCGGCAAAGTGATGTCTCTGCTTTTTAATATGCTGTCTAGATTTGTCATAGCTTTCCTTCCAAGGAGCAAAACCTCTTTTAATTTCATCACTGCAGTTACCATCTGCAGTGATTTTTGGAGCCCCTGAAAACAAAATCTGTCATTGCTTCCACTTTTTCCCCTTCTATTTGCCCTTAAGTGATGGGACCGGATGCCATGATCTTAGTTCTTTTAATGTTGAATTTCAAGTCAGCTTTTTCTTTACTCACCTATTAAAGGACATCTTGATTGTGTCCAGTTTTTGAAGGTTACGAACAAACCTGCTTATAAGGAGTTGCTTGCAGATTTTTATGTGGACATAAGTTTTCAAATCAGTTAGGTAAATACTTGGAACACAATTACTGCAGCTAGTTGAACTTAATTTCCTACTTTCTGGCAGTATAGCAGGAATAAATATTTTGTGAGTGGCTTACATAGTTTGTAGGTTGTTAAAACTACTTTCTAACTGGATTGTTTTAGTTCAAGCATTTCATTCTGAAGTATTAGTTATATTTTCTTCTTTAACCATTACCATCAAGCAGTAGTATGTTTTAAAAGCATTAACTTGTAGCAATTAATTTTAAATTAAAAGATTTTATTTAAATGAAATTTCTTTCCTGTTAAGTGACAATCTGTTTTGTTTCCATCACAGCATTTATTCAGTCGGAGAGCATAATAGAAGTGCTGCGTTTTGATGATGGAGGGCTTCTACAGGTAATTTTATTTTAAGTTTGAAGAATTATTTAAGGCTCATTGTCAAGCCTTGAATAAAATCTGATTATTATTTTTCTTTTAAAATGTAACTGGTTCAAAAAAATAAAAAAATAAAATGTAACTGGTTCAAATGCAATATATTTTATGAGCTTTATATGCAGACAGGTCAGTAGAGTCATGGGTAATAATACAAACCTTCTTAGCTGTGTGAATTATCTTTTAAATTAAATATTTGTAGGGGATGTTGGGAGGATAGGTGGCGAGTGTCAGATCAGGAGCACTGGAATTGCTGGTAAACTGTATTATAGAGTATGGAGCCAGTGAGGAAAACACATGAATTTGGATGTTGGACCGTAGATACTTATCTGGAAGAGAACTCCAAAGGGTGTATGTACTGTGGATTTACATTTATGTCATCCTTCCCGTAGCCATCCTAAGCCATGTCTTTAAATACATTGTGCATAAAATTAGAAGATGTAATCTGATAAAAAGCCTATCCTTCCTTTCAGATCTAGCTCACATATCACCATGAAGCCCATTTTAGTCTTCCCAGCTCAAAAATCAGTTCTAGGATTTCAGAGCTGAATGAGACAATAAATGACATTTTAACCACTCCTGATTTTCATGGCTGATTTTCACCTTTCTTCAAAACTTTTACCATATTTTGTGCTTATTCTATAGCATTACCACCTTCATCATAATAACATGTGTTTTCAGGTGTCATGTTATTTGGTAACATGACTGATAATTTTTTACTTTTTATATTCAAGGGAAACCAAGGTTTAAAAGATTTAGAAAGTTGCTCAAAATTTCGTGACTTTGCAGTAATGGGACTGGTATTGGAATTCTGTTCTTCTCACTTTGGGTGTGGTAGAAATACATTGGTGATTGTTCGTATCTCTGTTACATGATGCTGCCAATCATGTGTTTGTTTTACTTAATTATAAACTAAATACATGACTTAAATATAGTTCTGAAAAAAACATTTCCTGAAGCTCATAATGAGGGCAGGAAAGTAAAAATTAAAAGTTTGATTAAGGCAACAGAGAAATAATTCTGCTAGGAGCCTGGAGTAAGATTTCTATTTGTGTTGTGGTGTAAATTTAGGTTTTAGGCACTAAGCCAGACAAGCAAGAAAAAAGGTGATCGGTCGTAAGGTTCTTTTTCTCTGACAGTGAAGCAGATCGGTGCTTTGGATGACGGCTGTTTCCCTGCTTCTAAGTTTTTAGATAAACTTACTCTACTTTTACCCAGGAGATGTTAAGAAACACATACCTCAGGCACTGGCTGCACTGTGCTTACAGAACATCTTTGTGTGGCTTTTTATATTTTAAAAGTGAATAAAACAAGATATATAATGATCTCTGGGTTTGTAAAGCCATCTCGTGAGAAAGTGATCTTAGTCTCTTTTTTCCAGTTCTTTAATCTCTTGCAGGGTAAGAACTTGGAGAACCTGTAGGAGTGACCATTTAAAATATCTCCCTTTGGGTGATTTGTAGGATCTAGAGAGCAGGCAACTCAGTACTGAATTTCTGAAAACAGTTCTCCAAATGTAGTTATTTATTACTGATTAAAGGTGGATTTATGTCTTTTAGGAACTAGACATATGGGTTGCAAGTGGAAAATTCTGAAAGCTTGGCGTGTTTTGCTGGTGGTGGGAGTGGGGGGCTGTTAATCCATATCTAAAAGGACTCCGGTATGGAAGAGCTTGTCACCTGGGATGTCATTTGCTCATACTCTTTGGGTCTGCTGCTATGCTGGGACCAGAGCTTGGGGGTGACCTCAGAGTTCTATACCAAAGACAATTTTAGACTGCAGTGTTAAGGGCAGGTAGTACTAAAGTGGTAAACTCAGCCACACTGAAACGGCATTGAGACTCCCGCAGAGTGCCTGATGTTGGGGTGCTATACAGAATGGATTATATATCTTCAACTAACAGAATATTAGACCCTTTGAATAGAAATGTGTAAGAATCATTCATTTTAATGTTGAAGGATGTTTCCTAGGAACAGCAGTTTTGATTTGACATAATGTCATTCTTTCTGGCAATAATTTGCCATTAAGTTCAGCTGTTTCTTAAACAGCTCCTGGTTTCTTGTGATTAGAACAACAGTATATACACGTAGTATTTCTATGGCAGAATACATATCAGGTTTCTCCAAATTAGATTAAAGCTAAAGTAAGGAGAGAGTCAAAGCAGCAGCTTTGTTTGACATGATTTAAAATTAGAATTTTGCCTGAGAGCATTCCCTCCCAGATTGTGGAATTTATATTTTTGTGTTTTGGCTCATAGTGATTTTTTAAGTCCTAGAAATTAATTGATGGTAAGTCAGTAAAAATTGTTCCAACTCATAAAAAATTTGCTAGAAAAATTGGACTTGATTTTCTTGTTTTCTAGAAATAAGGAAGACGAGGCTCATAAAAGTTAAATAATTTGCTCAGTGTTCAGCTGTTAGAGCAAGAATCTGGCATGTAGTACTTACGCAGCTTCCTGGTATCAGAGCTCTTTGCACAGCAGGACACGTGTGCAGCTCTTTCCAGTGCATTCCTTGTGTTAGCACTGGTGACACCTGGGTATGATTAGAAACCGTAGCCCTCCTCTCAGCCGTGTGTTCTGTAGGTGGTGCTTTGGCTGTTGTCATTCCTGGTTGACAGGGCTACTAAGCTTTGGTATATAGAACAAGGAAGCTGAATTCATTTCTTAGATGAGAACAAGATGAGCACAAATACTTGAGGATTTTTCCTCAGGATCTTGCTGAGAACCCCACCTGACACATAACCATAAAAAAAAAATCTGTTGAGGAGCAGTATGGAAAACATTATAGTAGAGAGCAAACTTAACAGCAAAATGCTACAAGTTTTATCTCTGAGATGAAGACTGGGTTAGAGATGCCCACTAAATACCACTGATACTCAACATCTCCTAGTTGTAGCCAGTAAGGCAAGAAAAATAATCAAAAACTTAAAAGGATTAGAAAGGAGGAAAGAAAACGTTATTCACCTCAGATTATGGTAAGTTTATGGAGGTAATCCAGAGTCTGGAGATAAGTTGTTAGATTCAGTAAGCACTTGAGCAAGTTTTCTGGTTAACAGTTGATATGTAAAACACAAGCGCATCTCTACATTTTATGTTGAACCATATGAATTAAACCACTTTTATGGATCAGAAAAGGCAACAGAGTCCAGCCCAACTCATACATATATGGATACTTGATTTGTGAATCACTGAAGAATGTTGGGGAACACTCGGTAAAGGGTGCTAGAACAAGTGAACATCTATATGGGAGAGACCTCCCACCGATAACAAAAATACTGTAACTTTTTTGGAACTCTGGAGTCTTTTGAAGGCTTGTAACTTCAAGGGGAAGGCTTGAGGTAAGTTAAAGTAGAATATAGTCCGTAAATTAACATAGAATATAGTCCGTTTCAGCGTTTAGCATAAAAGCAGTTACCACCCTCCCCCACTGGCCCGGTGGCAGGCAGCTGTGCAGTGTTTGTCAAACAGCTTGCCCACAGCCTGCAGGAGCCTCGGTGGCCAGAAAAGGGCTCTGTCCTCCAAGTATTGGGGATCCCTGTCCTGACTGCTGCTTTTGATCTCAGAGGTTAGACAAAGAGGCAGGTGGCCATTGTTGTTGCAACTCCCCCACTGTTTAAAAGTTCCTCATCCTTAAGTGACCCAGAAGATTTTTAAAGGTCTAACAACCTTCAAAAGCTATTGCATAATTGGCAGAAATTAGAAAAATCATTTTGAATGTTCAGGGAAGGGCCTGGATTCATAAAAGACCTGAGAAGACCTTAAGATCAGACCTCAGGTTTATCTTTGCATAGACACAGCCTGCAAAAATTATAAAACCAAAAGCAATAAACAGAAACAAGCAGGCGGCAAACTCTGGAAAAGGAGGAGAATCTCACATCCAGAGTCATTCCTCTGGATGTCAGAGGAATGTTATTAGATTCAGATATCCAGTTTTAAACAAAAATCACAGTGTGTAAAAAAAAAAAAAAAAAAACATGAAAAATGACTCAAACAAAAAAAATAATCAACAGAAACCGTCTCTGAAAAAGACCTGATAGCAGGTCTACTGTACAAATTTGAAGTAGATATACTTTAAAAACAGTCATTTTAAGGATGCTCAAAGAGCTAAAGGAAGATGTGGAGAAAATCAAGAAAACAACATATGAACAAAATGAAAATATCAATAGAAATATAGAAAGCCTTGTTCAGAAACACTGACATGACAGTAACTTTTGATACCAAAACACTTGAAGAGAAATTAGAATCCACCTAAGAAGCACAAGTACCCCTAGAAGGGCACAAGCCAACAGCAATCAGATTTTTCTCATAATAATGCTGACTTTTCTTTAATCATTCATCTTTTTGTTCCTCAGGATCCAGAATTTCCATAGTCTTATCTTCCAGTTTGATGATTCTTTATCCTGCTTGCTCAAATCTGCCTTTGAATCTCTCTAATGAAGTTTTCATTTCAGTCATTGTACAACATTTAAGTTTTGCGAGATGAGTAAGTTCGGGAGATTTAGTGTACAATATGGCTGTAATTAATAATACTGTGTTATATGCTTGAAATTTGCTCGGCTAGTAGTTCTTAATCGTTCTCACAAAAGAAAATTTTATGAAGTGATCATTTCACAATGTATATGCATATTAAAACATCACATTGTATGCTTCAAATGTAAATAATTTTTATTTTCCAATTATACCTCAGTGAAGCTGGGGAAAACAGAAATCAAAAAGAAAATTGAGCTGAAAGTACAGTAACTGAAATGAAGAACTCTTGATTCTGAGGAACAGAAAGATGAAAGATTAAATAAAAGTCACTGGATCCTATGACCATCAAGTGGACCAACATCTGCAGTGTCCTAAAAAATTAAAAGAGAGAACACTTGAAGATACAGTGGCTGAAAATGTCACAAATTAATGTGAATGTGAGCATCCAAGACGCTCAGTGGACTCCAAGTAAGGTGAACTCAGAGATGCACACCGGGACATGCTACATCAGACCTTTAAAAGACAAACCCTGAAAGCAACAAGAGAAAAGGGACTCATCGCGTGAAAAAGATCCTCAATAACTTATTAAGAGATTTCTTATCACACACTTTGGAGACCCGAAGGCTGTGGGCCCCATATTCAAAGTGCTGTAAGGAAAAGACTATCAACCAAGAATCCTATTTCTGGCAAACCTGTTCTTCAGAAGTGAGGGAGAAATTAAGACATTTCCAGATAAATAAAAGCTGAGGAAGCTTATTACCATTAGACCTAACCCTTGCCCGAAATGCTGGAGAGAGTCCTGCAGGTAAAAATGAAGGAACACTAAACACGGTAAAGGCGTGAAGAAACGAAGATCACAGTAGAATTGAAACGTGGGCAGTTTACAAGCGGGTTTTATTGGAACAGTGGTTTCAAACTCCACATTTTGTTTTCTCCATTATTTAAGAGACTAATACATTAAAAAGAAACAAAACCTAATAGTCTAAAAGCAATGATTAGTGCCACTTTGGTTTGTAACTTCGCGTTTTGGTTTCTACATAAAGAATAATATACTTAAAATAATTATTTGGTTTTAGATACAAAGTATATAAAGAATAAATTTTGTGACACCAACAACTGAAAGAAGTAGGGATGGAGCTGAAAAGAAGTACACGTTGAGTGTGATTGAGTTAAAGCTGATAACAATTCAAATTAAAGTATTACAACTTTAGGATATTTGGTTAATCCACATGGTAACCACAAAGAAAATAGTATAGGAAATACACAAAAAGAATTTAAACATTTCACTTCCAAAAAGTCACCTGAGACAAAAGATGACAGGATTAAAAGAAATGAAGAATGAAAATAGTATAGGGCATTGTAGAAAACAAATAGCAAAATGACAGAATTGAATCGACTATTGAAGCTAAGCTGGTGTTAATTCAGACAAGTCTGTTGTAAATTTAACATACAAATTACAATCTCCACTTAGGGTAATACTAAGAAAATAACGTAAAATATGTGTAAAAGGAGATGAGTGGCCAGCTTCAGCACAAGCTGAACAATTAAGCTTAGACAATTAAGCTAAAAGAAGTCAGTTTTAGGCATACAGAGTCTTACCAAGGATATGTTGGAAATTCCCTGGCAGTCCAGTGGTTAAGACTCTGCACTTCTACTGCAAGGATGCCTGGTCAAGGAACCAAGACCCTACAACCTGGCACAGCCAGAAAAATGAAGTCTCTGAATGTTGCCAAATGCCCCTGGAAGACAAAAATTGTCCCCAGTTGAGAACCACTAGGTTAAGGGATAAACATATTTTTTTATGATAAGCGAATTTAATAGTATTTGAAAACATAGCACATATATATGTTTGCAGAGTCTTTTCCATTTGTTTGGAAGAATTTCCTCTCTATATCCCTGTGGGATGCTCTCAGAGAGAGAGACAGTGCTCAGACTCCTCTGGAATGTGGGGCCTAGCAGTGAGGTAGGCTGAGATCGGAGCCCTTAAATGCTGTGGAAGAGTGGAATCTGAATTGTGGGCAGGAAGGAGTCTGTGCTTATCTTTGTAGACAGACACAGTGAAAGATCATTTGCAGTATGTCAGGCGGCACCAACTTCATGTGTTTGTGATTCAGTGACGTTTACTTTGCAGTATTGTAAGTATGTCTTCTGTTTGATAGACGATACAGAAATACATGGCACAGGCATTTTCTTGGGCCCTGAGTACTCCTGACAGACCCTTATCTCTGAGCATGAAGCTCAGAGGTTTCTGCTAATCACATGGTAAAATAAGAAATCTGAGTTTCTTGTGGGGATTGCTTCACAGTTTAGAGAGCTAGCCATCTTTTTCATATGATCACTGGCCATTCATTTTTCTTTAAGTGAATTGCCTCTTGCTCTTTGCTTACGTTTCAGTTACAGTTTTCTTTCCCCCAGTTTCTTTATTTTTATTTCTTTTTGCTGTTATAAAAATACTTGCACACGGTACCAGGATCTTTTCATTGTTGCTAATATAACATTTATTTGCTTGATTTTTCTCTCCTTTTTTGGGGAGAGAAGGTGGAGGTATTTACCCTGTTTATTTTTGCTCATTCTTCAGCTTTCAAGATTTTCTGCATCGTTTTGTATTAGGTATTTACAGTTCACAGTTGGACTTTGCTTTTTTGACATGATCCTTTTGTTTTTCTTAATAGAGAAGTTTGTCTCATTTAATCATACTATATATGTGTTTAGTCCATCTAATTTTTATACTTGCCTTTTTATCTCTTGATTTAGAGGCTTAATTTTGGTATGTATTTAAGATATTTATAAACCTTTATTTCTTAAGTTACTTCACACACACAGTAGTGTCTATTATGATTTTCCCTTTTCTCTCAATATTTAGAGTTTTATTATTGGCATGTGCTGAGATCTTTATTCTTGTTTATTATAGTTAAATGACTTCTGTTTTGTGGCTTATACTTTTAAAAACAATGTTTACTTTTGGCTTTGCGAACCTTATTTCCACAGTTCCTTTACTGTATCTGCTTATCTTTCACAAGACAGCTTCCTTATTTGCAATTCTTGATGAGTAATCTTCTTGGCCAGATTTTCTTCATGAAGATATTTTTTTCCCCTTTAGAAAGTATGCATGGATGATACTTAAGTCTCCTTTCTGTCGACTCCAAATGGGGGCCACAGACCTGGAATTCTTCGGTTGTACTTTTTAATTGAAGTAAAAGTGACATATAGTGAACTGTTTAAAGTGTACAGTTTGGAAAGTTTAACTATACCCCTGTGAAAGCATTACTACAGTCACGATAATAAATACATGTATCGATGGCCCCCAGAGTTTACTTGTGACCCTTGGTAATTACTTCACCCTCACTCTCCATCTCTAGGCAACTACTCATTTGCTCTCTGATACTATCAGTTTATATTTTAAATCATTTTATATAAACAGAATCATACAGAATGTACTTTTGGGGAATTTGACTCAGCATAATTAAGAGTCATGAGTGTTGCATATATAATAGTTTATGCTTTTTTTTCCCATTCAAATGTTATTTTCTGTTCTTTGAAAATAAAAATATTTTTCCAAGATCATAAAGAAATATTTAATAGAAAAAAAGAAAGGTTTCCAGTCTTTGCGTTTACTCTTTATTGCTGAGTGGTATTCCATCGTTCATACCACAATCCATGTGTCAGTTCATCTGTTGATGGAAATTTGGATTGTTCCAGTATTGGACCTACCATGAATAAAGATGCTATAAAAATTCTTGTATTTGTACATATGCTTTTGTTTCTATTGGGCAATTATCTAGGAGTGGAGTGGATTGGTCACATTTGTAGGTGTTTTAAGTTTAACTTTAGAAATTACCAAGCCTCTTCTAGAATGATGATTCTGTTTTACATTCCCACCAGCAGTGTATTAAAAGTCTATTATTGCACGTTCTTGCCAACCCTTAGTATGGACAGTCTTTTCCGTGTTGGACATTATTGTAGGTCACCATGCCTTGATAACTGATGCTGAGCATCATCTCATGTGCTTCACTGACGTTTGTAGAATTGCCCATTTAAAAATGTTGAGTGGTTTTCTTATTATTCAGCTTCATAAGTTTGCCATATGTTCAGGATACAAGTCCTTCATCAAATAGGTGGTTTGCAAATATTTTCTCTTCAGTATGTGGATTGCCTTTTCATTTTTGTAACAATGTCTTTTAGTGAGCATATTTTCAAAAATTCACTGAAGTCAATGTGTATTTTTTTTTTCTTCAATGACTAGTGTTGTTTTTTTTGTACTGTTCGGAAAATCTTTGTCTATTAGAATGTGGCAAAGATAATCTCCTGTGTTTTTCTGTTGAAGCTTTATAATTTTATGCTTAGAACTGTGATTTATCTAAAATTAATCTGATTGCATGGTCTGATACAAGGATAGTGAAAAGTGAAAGTCATGTCCAACTCTTTGTGACCCCATGGATTGTAATCTTAACAGGCTCCTCTGTCCAGGGAATTCTCCAGGCAAGAAGACTGGATTGGGTTGCCATTTCCTTCTCTAGGGGATCTTCCCAACCCAGGGATCAAACCCAGGTCTCCTTCAGTTGCAGGCAAATTCTTTACCATCTGAGCCAAAAAGGCTAAAAAGCTCATTTTCTTCCACACAGCTTTGTCCAGTTGTTCCAGCACCATTTGTTGAAAAGATGTATGTTTCTCTGTTGAATTACCTTGATGCCTTTGTTGAAAATCAAGTTGACCATAAATGTGTGAGTTCACTTTTGACCCTTCTCCAGTTCCATTTATCTGTTTGTCTTTCTGCCATTGCCACACTGGTTTGATTACTGTAGCTTTTTTTATTTTGGTAGTAAAATATACATAACATAAAATTACAGTTTTAACCATATTTAGATGTGTATTTCAGTGTTGTTAAGTACGTATATGTTTGTTTCTGCATCACCACCATCTAGCTCCAGAACTTTCTTATTCATTCTACACTGAAACTGTGCCCATTAAATGATTCCCCCTTCCCTTTACTGCAGCCCCTGGCAACCAACATTCCACTGTCTGTCTCTGACTTTGATTGCTCTGAGGATCTCATGTAAATGGAATCATGTAGTTTTTGTCCTGGCTTATTTCATGTAGCCTAAGTGTCAACTTAGTCTTCAGGGCTCATACAGGTAGTAGTGTGTATCAGAATTTCCTTCCTTTTCAAGGCTGAACAGTATTCTTTTGTATGTGTAAGCCACACTTTTTTTTTTTTCATTTATCCATCAATAGACACATGAGTTGCTTCCATGCGTTGCAGTTGTGAATAATGCTGCTGACCATGGGTGTCTAAACACCTGCTCAGTCCCTGCTCTGTGTTTTTCAGTTCTTTTGGGTATACACCTAGAATTGTGATTGCTGGCTCTTCTAATCCATTTCCGACACTATAGCCAGAGTAATGTCTTTAGCACTCAGGTCGTCTGGACCATGTCTGTAACTGTCTCCTACAGCTTCAGACCCCTTGTACTGCATTTAGAGAACAGCACAACCAGACTTCTTAGCAGGGCACAACGTAACAGGGTGCTGCCTTGCCTGCAGCCTCATTGCTGCTGCTCTCCCTCCTCTCTCTAGGCTCCAGCCAGATGAATCTGCCATCTTTCTTGAGCACCCATGCTCTTCCCTGTACCAGGACCCTTGCAGGAGCTGTTTTCTCCACTGCCACACACTGCCACTGCTCTTCAGTATAAATGTTATCTCTTCAGACAGGGCTTCCCTTGTGACATATTTAAGCATGTTACCTATTATTTTCGTTCATAGTGTCTTTCCAATTTCATAGCAACTTTCTGAAGTCCTTGATTCAGTGTACAAATATGTATTTGTTTAGTTTTAAAATGACTGACTCCCCCATACCTCAAGCTCCATGATGGCAGGAACCATACTACACCAGTCCCTAAACACAGCCGGGAAGCAGTGAACAGTGAGAGACACACGCAGCCTCACAGGGGACTCTTCTCATAGGACGCACTGGTTTGGCAAACTTCTAAAAATTAAATACCGGTACTTTGTATTATTTCCATGTCGGTTTAAAATTTAATCCAAATTGTTCTCTCATTTGAATAATAATGGTGTGACAGTTCATTTCACATGATTTAGGGATCAGATGTAACCTGAAAGTGAGTATAAAATCAAAGTTGAAGCTGTAATAAAATATGTGGATATTCTGTATGTCTATAGTATAAACATTTGGTTTCTGTGTTTTCACCATCATTTTCTTCCTTCACAGACTGAGACAACACTTGGACTCAGTTCATACCAACAGAAAAGGTAAGGAAGTAATATACATGTATTTCTTTTCCTCTTTTTTAAGATTTATTTTTAATTGGATGATAACTGCTTTTTAAAAATATAAAGTTTCATATATTCACTAAGATACTGACATACTTTTAGTTCTTTCTGGGAGGATTCCTGCTGTCCTTTTCTCTCATACTTGTTTGGTGAAGAGGGAAAAGCAGATTATAAATCACATCATATCATGTATTTCAAGTATTGCATATGTAAAACCAGGTTTAAATCTGAGCTTGCATGTCATCACATACAGAGTGGTTTACTTGTAGCTGAAACACCCCTCGTTTGGAAGAGGCTCAGCTTTACAGCTCCCTAATGACGTCTCCTGTGGTCCAGCCACTTTTTATGGTCTTCGCTTCTGTCTTCAGTTATCATCAAGGGTCTGCCTGCAGGCGCCTAGAGGAGGAGGTTATCCTGTAGTGAGAGAGAGTTCTCATCTCAGAAGACCCTAACTGGTTGTCTTGTTGAGCCCCCTTGTTTGATACATGAGGACTCTTAAGAGTCTTAGAACCAAGGGATGTGCTAACCAAGGTTAGACTGGCAGAGTTTCAGATAGAATTCCTTATCTTCTGATTACTAGCCCTGTATTGCATTCTCTTTGATGTTCTTAAAACGGAATCCTTCAGCATTCACTATTTTCTCTTTTAGCTGGAAGAGAAATATAGTGTTAGTTAAGAATTAGAGGAGGAAGTGCTTTGAAAGAGGAGCAGAGGAGCCAGGGAAGGCAAGTTGTCACAAGGGAGTTTATACTGTAGGGAAGTGGAGTGAGCATCTACACAGTCGGCTTTTAGTCTGCTCTGTGCTGGGGCTGAGGATACACTCCCTTCCTTGACACATCTTGAAGGACAGTGGAGACACCACTTCTGATGAGCTTATGAAGCACAGGTATGGATGAAATGACAAAATGCATACACTTTGTGAAAGAAGGCAGCTTACTTGAAGAGTATATTATAATCAGATGATAGAAGCCTAAGACACATTTGTGTGCCTCACGTGGCATCTTACTCTCATCATCAAATCAGTCCACAAGGCCCAGGTCACAGCTGAGGTGAAGTTAGCTTAAGACTGCAGCTTCTGGTCGCCACTCCTGGGGTGCTGCCTCCCCCAGGTTCTTCTTGGGGGAACCCCCCAGTTTCCACTTGGCAGAGAGATTGCTGAGATGAACACTGTGTCTTTTGACCTCCTGTAGTCATTTCTGTGGCTTTCCTGATGGTTCAGTAGTAAAGAATCCACCTGCCAATGCAAGAGACGTGGGTTTGATCCCTGGGCAATAAGATACCTGGGTGGTAAGATCCCCTGGAGGAGGATCCCACCCCATTATTCTTGTCTGGAAAGTCCCATGGACAGAGGAGCCTGGGATCACAAAGAGTCGGACACGATTTAGCGATTACATAGCAGCAGTCGTTTCTGCGCTGATCTCTCTCTTTTTGTGTCCCAGCTGTATAGCCCATGTGCTGCTTGGTGACTTTCTAGTAAGCCGAGAGCTTCAGCCCCATCCTTCCTTGTATCGCCTCTGCGTGATGTCCTGAGTGAAAACCCTCAGTGTGGAAGTGAAACGGAACCCCTGCTCCAGGGAAATTTATCACATGAAAAGCTTAGTCCCCTTTCCCGCTTTCATCTGCTTCATCCCCAAGGACTTGCAGGATCTTCTGCAAAGACATGAGCTCTGCTTGCTTGATCTCAGGATCATGGGAAGTAGAATTATGAAAGACAGAATTTTCCAACATACTTTTATTTATATTTTTCTCCTTCCTGACTCACCCTTTTGTTTTAATACAGTCATCAATTACTTGATAATGTTTTGTTTAAAGACGTGCTGACTGCATCATATAATGGCGGATAATGTGCCTGCAGTGTTCTGTCAGTGTTTGTTTCCGCCGAACACCAGAATGTTGTGATGAGTATCAGTAATGGTTTAATATTATTGACACGAGGCCACCTTTTATAATGCCTTCTCCTAGGGTTGTGGAGCCATGTGTTGGGAGATTAGAAATCAAGATCCTTGAGTTCTGTGTTCACCAGCTGTGTAGCCTTGAGAGAAACTACTAAAGTTCTGAGCACAACTTTCATTTCCAAATTGGGGAAGATCACTTCTTGGCCTGATATGTCTTATATGTGATGTAAGGTTATGCTTTATATAAGGTTGCTGTAAGGATCAAATGAGAAGACTTATTCGGCATCAGCAGTTGCAAACATGAAAACATTATATGAATGTAGGTTGTGGGTATTTGCTAACGTATCTGTACAGTCATTCAGCAAATATTTACTCGGATCTTTACATACACCAGGCATTATAGTAAGAATTGATATGGGTGAATTTAACTCAGATGACCATTATATCTACTACTGTGGGCAAGAATCCCTTAGAAGAAATGGAGTAGTCAACAAATAGTCAACAAGAGAGTCTGAAATGCAGTCCTTGAATGCAGTCTCAAAAATGACAAAATGATCTCCGTTCGTTTCCAAGGCAAACCATTTAATATCACAGTAATCCAAGTCTGTGCCCCGACCAGTAATGCTGAAGAAGCTGAACGGTTCTATGAAGACCTACAAGACCTTATAGAACTAACACCCAAAAAAGATGTCCTTTTCATTAGAGGGGACTGGAATGCAAAAGGTATACCTGTGGCGGATTCATTTCGATATTTGGCAAAACTAATACAATATTGTAAAGTTTAAAAAAAAAAAAAAAACCTGGGGTAACAGGCAAGTTTGGCCTTGGAGTACAGAATGAAGCGGGGCAAAGGCTAATAGAGTTTTGCTGAGAGAACGCACTGGTCATAGCAAACACCCTGTTCCAGCAACACAAGAGAAGACTGTACACATGGACATCACCAGATGGTCAACATGAAAATCAGATTGATTGTATTCTTTGCAGCCAAAGATAGAGACGCTCTATTCAGTCAGCAAAAACAAGACCGGGAGCTGACTGTGGCTCAGATCATGAACTTCTTACTGCCAAATTCAGAATTAAATAGAAGAAACTGGGGGAAACCACTAGACCATTGAGGTATGACTTACATCAAATCCCTTACGATTATACAGCAGTAGTGATTCAAGGGATTAGATCTGATAGAGTGCCTGAAGAACTATGGACGGAGGTTTGTAACACTGTACAGGAGGCAGTGATCAAGATCGTCCCCAAGAAAAAGAAATGCAAAAAGTCAAATTGGTTGTCTGAGGAGGCTTTACAAATAGCTGAGAAAAGAAGAGAAGCGAAAAGGAAAGATATAAGCATCTGAATGCAGAGTTCCAAAGAATAGTAAGGAGAGATAAGAAAGCCTTCCTCACTGATCAATGCAAAGAGATAGAGGAAAACAATAGAATGGGAAAGACTAGAGATCGCTTCAAGAAAATTAGAGATACCAAGAGAACATTTCATGCAAAGACGGGGTCAGTAAAGGACAGAAATGGTATGGACCTAACAGAGCAGAAGATATCAAGAAGAGGTAGTGAGAATACACAGAACTATACAAAAAAAGATCTTCATGACCCAGATAATCACGATGGTGTGATCACTCACCTAGAGCCAGACATCCTGGAATGCAAAGTAAAGTGGGCCTTAGGAAACATCACTATGAACAAAGCTAGTGGAGGTGATGGAATTCCAGTTCAGCTATTTCAAATCGTAAAAGATGATGCTGTGAAAGTGTTGCACTCAATATGCAAGCAAATTTGGAAAACTCAGCAGTGGCCACAGGTCTGGAAAAGGGTCAGTTTTCATCCCAATCCCAAAGAAAGGCAATGCCAAAGAATGCTCAAACTACTGCATAATTGCACTCATCTCACACGCTAGTAAAGTAATGCTCAAAATTCTCTAAGCCAGGCTTCAGCAATACGTGAACTGTGAACTTCCAGATGTTCAAGCTGGTTTTAGAAAAGGCAGAGGAACCAGAAATCATATTGCCAACATCCGTTGGATCATCGAAAAAGCAAGAGAGTTTCAGAAAAACATCTATGTGGATCACAACAAACTGTGGAAAGTTCTTAAAGACGTGAGAATACCAGACCACCTGACCTGCCTCCTGAGAAATCTATATGCAGGTCAAGAAGCAACAGTTAGAACTGGACATGCAACAACAGACTGGTTCCAAATCAAGAAAGGAGTACGTTAAGGCTGTATATTGTCACCCTGCTTATTTAACTTATTTGTGAGTACATCATGAGAAACACTGGGCTGGATGAAGCATAAGCTGAAATCAAGATTGCCAGGAGAAATGTCAGTAACCTCAGATATGCAGATGATGCCACACTTATGGCAGAAAGCAAAGAAGAACTAAAGAGCCTCTTGAAAGCGAAAGAGGAGAGTGAAAAAGGTGGCTTACAGCTCAACATTCAGAAAACGAAGATCATGGCATCCGGTCCCATCACTTCATGGCAAACAGGTGGTGAATCAATGGAAACAGTGACAGACTTTATGTTTTTGGGCTCCAGAATCACTGCAGATGGTGATTGAAGCCATGAAATTAAAAGATGCTTGCTCCTTAGAAGAAAAGTTATGACCAACTTAGCATATTAAAAAGCAGAGACATTACTTTGCCACCAAAGGTCCATCTAGTCAAAGCTATGATTTTTCCAGTAGTCATGTATGGATTTGAGAGTTGGACCATAAAGAAAGCTGAGTACAGAAGAATTGATGCTTTTGAACTGTGGTGTTGGAGAAGACTCCTGAGAGTCCCTTGGACTGCAAGGAGATCCAACCAGTCCATCCTAAAGGAAATCAGTCCTGAATATGCACTGGAAGGACTGATGTGAAAGCTAAAACTCCAATACTTTGGCCACCTGATGTGAAGAACTGACTCATTTGAAAAGACCCTGATGCTGGAAAAGATTGAAGGCAGGAGCAGAAGGGGATGACAAAGGATGAGATGGTTGGATGGTATCACCAACTGAATGGACATGAGTTTGGGTAAACTCCGGGAGTTGGTGATGGACAGAGAGGCCTGGCGTGCTGCAGTCCATGGGGTCGCAAAGAGTCAGACATGACTGAGCGACTGAACTGAATTGTGCGTGTTTGCTAACACCCACAATTTTGTTGGTCATTCAGCAAATGTGTTCAGTCATTCAGCAAACATTTACTGGGATCTTTACATACACCAGGCGTTATAGTAAGAATTGGTGATTCAGTCATTGTGTTTGTTGTCTGTTGCTTTGTAATAAATTACCTCCAAACCTAGAAGCTTAAAGCGGCAGTTATCTTTCTGTTTCTGAGTAAGAAACTTGAGAACAATTCTAGCTGAGTAGTTGGGGCTCTCACGAGGTCTCATGTGATTCCAGCCGAGACATGATTTGGAGTTGCAGGCATCTGAAGATGTAGGCCCAGTGGGTCCTCTCCAAGATGGCTCACTCACGAAACATTAGCAAAAGGCCCCAGTTCCTTGCTGGCTGTTGGCAAGAGACCTTCATTCTTTACCATGGGGACCTCTGTGCCATGTGTCACAGCAGCTGATGACGCTAGAGCAGGAGATCGAATAGAGAGCACAAGGAGAAAGCCATGGTGTCTTTTCTAATTGAGTCCTGGAAATCACACACAGCCACGTCCACCATGTTTTATTCATGGGAAGTTACCCCCAAGGAAAGTAGAATTAAGCCCCCACTACTTGAAGAGAGGCCTATCAGAGAATCTGTGATCATATTTTAAAACTAGCACAGAGCTAAATAGACCAGATAGTCAAGACTCCTGCCCTGGTAAAACCTGTCTGCTAATGGGGAAAACTGCAGGCCACCAAGTAAATGAACAAAATGTCAGCTCAAGAGAAGTCTGGGATAGACAAGACTCTATTACTTCTTCAGATTTGACCATAAGAAGGTCTCTCTGAAGTGGTAGTTCAGCTTACCTGGTGAAGTCTTAGGGCAGAGCGTTTCAGCAGGTGAACAGCTAGTGCAGGTGTCTGATGTTGGGCGCAGTGCTGATGTTATTATATTGTGTTGTTGTAACAGCTGGAATTGTTACTGTGTGCAGTTAGGTAGGAAGAGATACATGTGTATATCTGTGTGTGTATGTATATATGCAGTGTCCACAAGAAGAACCAGAGTCTTCTGATCTTTTAAGTTTCCTGGTACCTGTAGGATAAAAGCCAAAAACACTGGACTAGGGAGTACTTTTCAAGTTTAGGATGGTTGGGGTTCTTTAATTGTATAGTTTGCTGTTCACTAATACTGAGTACAGCCATTTTGGTTGCCTGTGGTTAACCATCAGCATCTAGAAGGTTGTAGTCAGATCCAGAACTTGCTAATATCTGTTTTAAATTCTGTGAAAAAATTAATGTTCTCAAATTGTTTCTTAAGATTTCATTTGGGTATGTACTTAACATTTATTTTATAGCTCTGGAGCTTTTAGCTGTACATGAACTGACATATATGCAAAAAATAGTACTACTTTGCATACATCTTGAAGACTGTAGTAATTTGATGGTAGACTTAATCCCAACCATATCAAATATTACAGTAACTCTGAGAGGTTTCAACACTAATTGTCAGACTATATTAAGGAAAGATCTAAGCATATATTGTCTACAAGAAATGTACTGTAGTTTTCAGTTTATATTTAATTTTTTAACCATTTGTTTTGAAATAACTTTAGAAAATAAATGCAAAAATAGTACAAAGAATTGTGCTACTGACCTAGATTGATTCCCCTAGTAACATTTTACCACATTTGCTTGATCATCATCTCCCTCTCCACCACTTCTTTCCTTCTCTCTCTTTCCCTATCTCTATATATGTATATGTGTAATTATTTTTCTGAATTTTTTCAGACTCAGTTGTAGACATGATACTCTTTTACCCCTAAACACTTCAATGTATATTTCTTATAAATATGTACATTATGTTATAAATCACAGTAAAATCAGGAAATTAGCATTTACATATAGTAGTATTTAATCTACAGACCTTATTTTAATTTTTTCAGTTGGTCTGCTAATGACTTTTATTTTAAAAAGTAAAGAAATATTTATTAGAAGGGGCTAGAGTGAACTACCCTCCCCCCAAAATTTTGTTTGTTCAGTGAAGTCTCTCCTTCATTTCTGATTGATGGCTTTGCTGGGTATTGTATTGTTGTTTGATAGTTATTTTCTTTCAATATTTTAAATATGTCATTCCACTGTCTCTCTGCCTACAAAATTTCTGTTGAGAAATCCACTTGTACAGTAGCTCCTCCTTACCTGTGGGACATACATTTCAGACACTGCTCTGTTACTGCAGGTGGTACCGAACACTGAATATACTCCACTTCTTCCTATACTGACACTAGGTCACACATACAGAAGGGTACAGGGACAAAGGGGAGTCATGTCTCAGGGCAGAGCCAGACACACGAAGTTGCCCCGTGTTCCTCAGAGAGGTGTGCAGTTTAAAACGTAAGTGTTCTTTGTTTCTGGAATTTTTCATTTAGTGTTTTCAGACCACGGTTGAACGCATGTAACTGAAACTGCAGAAAATGAAACCACAGATGGGGGTGCCTACTGTAGTCTATGTGGTGGGGTGTGCTCCTTGTGTGTGATGTGTCACTTCTGCTGCTTTCAAGATTCTCTCTTTGACTTCTGACAATTTAATAATAATGTGCCTTTTCAAGTTCAACCTATGTGGGGTTCTTTGGGCCTCAGAACCCTGGATGTCCTTTGATCTCCCCACAGCACTAGGGGAGCTCAATGTCTCCCTTGGGCTGACTCCGCCCCTAGAGAAACTGCGGTACAGGGGCCCTCTCAGTGCCGCGCTGCCGCAGCCTGGCGCTAAGGAAGCGATATGAGCAGACTACGCCTTTTCTCTTACCGTTCTAATACACTGGGGGCTTTGTTTGCTTTTGAGTTTTTCTTTCTTTTCTCCTCTGTGGTCCAGGGATGTTCTCTGGGCTCCATACTAGAAGTAAGCAATCAGACTCCAGAGGTGCAGAGCCCTGGAATCTGCATTTCTACAAGCATCCTAGATGATTAAGATGTAGGTAGACCACAAATCATTCGTTAAGAAATACTGGGCCAAAGAGTACCTTTGGTTTAGGTAGTAATTACCCCTAGGAAAACATTTTAAATTTCATAGTTCATGCACATTCCCAAAGCTCTCAGAAGGTACTGTATGCTTTATTTGGGAAGGTCTTGTATGCTAATAATCATTGATGGTGTGAGCACTCACCTAGAGCCAGACATCCTGGAATGTGAAGTCAAGTGGGCCTTAGAAAGCATCACTATGAACAAAGCTAGTGGAGGTGATGGAATTCCAGTTGAACTATTTCAAATCCTGGAAGATGATACTGTGAAAGTACTGCACTCAATATGCCAGCAAATTTGGAAGACTCAGCAGTGGCCACAGGACTAGAAAAGGTCAGTTTTCATTCCAGTCCCAAAGAAAGGCAATGCCAAAGAATGCTCAAACTACTACACAATTACACTCATCTCACATGCTGGCAAAGTAATCCTCAAAATTCTCTAAGCCAGGCTTCAACAATACGTGAACCATGAACTTCCAGATGTTCAAGCTGGATTTAGAAAAGGCAGAGGAACCAGAGATCAAATTGCCAACATCCGCTGGATCATGGAAAAAGCAAGAGAGTTCCAGAAAAACATCTATTTCTGCTTTATTGACTATGCCAAAGCCTTTGACTGTGTGGATCACAATAAACTGTGGAAAATTCTGAAAGAGATGGGAATACCAGACCACCTGACCTGCCTCTTGAGAAATCTGTATGCAGGTCAGGAAGCAACAGTTAAAACTGGACATGAAACAACAGACTGGATCCAAATAGGAAAAGGAGTACGTCAGGGCTGTATATTGCCACCCTGCTTATTTAACTTATATGCAGAATACATCATGAGAAATGCTGGGCTGGAGGAAGCACAAGCTGGAATCAAGATTGCCGGGAGAAATATCAATAACCTCAGATATGCAGATGACACCACCCTTATGTCAAAAAGTGAAGAACTAAAGAGCCTCTTGATGAAAGTGAAAGAGAAGAGTGAAAAAGTTGGCTTAAAGCTCAACATTCAGAAAACTAAGATCATGGCATCTGGTCCCATCTCTTCATGGCAAATAGATGGGGAAACAGTAGAAACAATGTCAGACTTTATTCTTCTGGGCTCCAAAATCACTGCAGATGGTGATTGTAGCCATAAAATTAAAAGATGCTTACTCCTTGAAAGGAAAGTTATGACCAACCTAGACAGCATATTACTTTGCCAACAAAGGTCTGTCTAGTCAAGGCTATGGTTTTTCCAGTGGTCATGTATGGATGTGAGAGTTGGACTATAAAGAAAGCTGAGTACAGAAGAATTGATGGTTTTGAACTGTGGTGTTGGAGAAGACTCTTGAGAGTCCCTTGGACTGCAAGGAGATCCAACCAGTCCATCCTAAAGGATATCAGTCCTGGGTGTTCATTGGAAGGACTGATGTGGAAGCTGAAACTCCAATACTTTGGCCACCTGATACGAAGAGTTGACTCATTTGAAAAGACTCTGATGCTGGGAAAGATTGAAGGCAGGAGCAGAAGGGGATGACAGAGCATGAGATGATTGGATGGCATCACCACCTCAATGGACACGGGTTTGGGTGGACTCTGGGAGTTGGCGATGGACAGGGAGGCCTGGTGTGCTGCAGTCCATGGGGTCGCAAAGAGTCAGACATGACTGAGCGATGCTTAACTTTGACCTTGATAGTTCACCAAGAAACATAGATTTCTTGTATCTCTCCAGTTGTTCTCTCACTTGAAATCAGAAAATAGTCCTTATTCATCTCCTTATCTCGAAATAAGCAGTTAATATTTTCATGAAAATAAAAATTATATTCAGGCTTCTAAAACAAATGCAATCACTGCAGAAAATATAAGATCATGTATTACTTTTTTAATGTCTCAGATTCTGTTTCTTTGGAAGTGACAAAGGGCACCGTTTTTCATACTGCTTCTCCAGTTTATTTTTCACCCTTATGGATTCGTAGACATTTGCTTTTTAAAGCACTCAACAGTGTCATGGCCATTCTAAATAAACAGTAGCGACCATTTCAATCAGCTGTGGGTACACAACAGCTATGTTGTTGGATTTTTGGTTTTGTTAAAATAAGTTTATATGCCTATGACAATTTGTGTTGTACCTACTCAACTGTTAAATTCTTCCTTAGATACAAATCTGCTGTTGTCTTGAAAATACACATTTATTTATGAGGTAATCGTCTTTTATATATTGTTCCCTCTATCTCATATTCTGGGAGCATCCTGTAAATGTCACAGTAACAATTGCTGGACACCACCTCTTTGGAACATTTTATGGCAGGTCTTAGCCCACTTGAGGCATAACAAAGGAAAACAAGATCTGAGGATTTAAAAGGAAGAAACAGAATTGTTGTTACTTGCAGGTGATATGTCTATAGAGATATCCAAGATAGCAGTCATCTTAGCAACACCACATACAATAGCAGGGGAAGGTCTAAGAGAATTTGTAGATTGTTAGAATTGACTCAACAAAATGACTAGATTTACGATCATTTCCTTCAATCAGTAACTTTTTAGTATAAAGCAGTAACCATGTGATCTATTAATATCTGTGTATTTGACATATCCATCTAGATAAGTGTAAATGTCTGAAACAATACTCCTGAATCCCTACCCACTACCCTTCCCTGCTTCCAGCCCACTCTCTCCTGTCATGGCTGAGGATCCAGTTTCTCGGGCCAGAATCTTAAGTCATCCTGATGCCTGTCTCCTTTCCCTTACTCTCCACAGTCAGTCCCTCAGCATGATGTCTGTAGCTTCCACCACCTCTCTTGCCATCACCCTGGGCCGCGGTGACCATCCCCTCCTCTCTGAACAACTATAGGGCTTCCCTCTTGGGCTCCTGCAGTCTTCTTCACACAGCAGCAGGAATTGACCTTTTAAATGTGTTAGTTTAAAGGTCATGTTACTTCTTGCTTCAAACACATAGAGGCTTATTGTTACACTGAGAAGAGAATCCAGACTCCTACAATGAGACCTGGCCTCTGTACCTCTCTCATCTCAGTTCTGGTCTCTTCCCCCTGCTTCCAGCACTCCAGCCAATTCAGCCTCCCTGTTCCTCAGCATGCCAAGGACATGCCTGCTTTCTTCTTCCGATCTTCACCTCTCCGGTCTCAACTGCAGTGTCCCTCCTCAGAGAGACCGTCTCTGTTTCCTGCTGTGTTTGATCTGTCTTTATATGTTGGACATCATCACGTGATAGGTTCCACGTTTGTTTTTCCTACTGGGATGTTCGTGCCATGAGAACAGGCTCTGTGCCGTGTTCCCATAGCCCCAGCCACTGGACAGCCCCTGACATTCAGGCTATTTGTGTCAAGCGAATGGGATGTGCACTTTTCTGCCCCCCTTCCCTGACCACTTCAGACATTTCCACTTGCAGTTCTCAGTTCTGTGAGAGAAAAAAAAAAAAATGTCTTAATCTCCTTTGTATCTCTAGCTTCTAACACAGTGTTAATATATATAAATTAATGACTTAAACATAGTTATTTTTACATTGCACTTTTTTCTTGATTGGATGGAGGTTTAGGTAAGTTTGAGGTTCTTACTGTTAAAACTGGTGAACTGATCAGCATCATTATTTTAAAGCAGCAGAAGAGTATTCTTATAGTATGTTTTTTAAGAAGAGCAGAAATCAGCAGGGAGTAGATTCTGTACCTCTGGCTATAACGTGGCAGCTGTCTTGTGAGGAATTGTCTTTCGTTGTCCCAGGGTCTTTAGTTTTGCGCTCTAGTAAAGTATAATCTTACACTTGGCCTTTCCCTTCTTGTGTTTGTCATCTTTAATGCTCAACACATGTAGAAGATTATCAAGCAGCACAGAGGAATGGTCTTAATTGGTGAGACCGAAAACACCTTTAACCTTATTTCTTTAAGCTCAATTATTCCACTACTTAAAATATTTACTCTATATTGAATTAAAGCTAGATTTTCTACATTTTCTGTATGTTCTTGTTAATTTATAATGTATTTCCTAAATGAAATTTCTCTATCATTTGAAGCTTGTGCTCTTCTGAATTATGGAGGTAATGAAATAAAATAGTCTCACAAAAATAAGTTTTGCCCTTCCATCATTTCTTAAAATGCAACAGAAAGATAATCTACTATTTAGAAACTTTAGTGGCCAACTTTCTCACTTTCTTAGTTTCTAAACAGATGACTTTAGGTACGTGGATCACCCCCACCAAAGTCATTTTTACTTTGCATCAGTATTTGGTTGTGATAATGTCTAGTAGGTTTGCTAGTCAGGGATCTGTTTTAGTGAGAAGTTCTAATATCAAGTGAAATAGTTAGAAATGATACTCAGATATTTAGGCCAAGACGTCATAGATCAGTATGTCCTGAACTCTCAGATTAAAGATATTTCAGTTCCTGGAAACTTCTATCCCCAAATTGATTTTTGTTTAGTTCTTTGCCACTTTAGTTAAAATGGGATCGCAGGGTTTTTTCTATATATATTGCCTCTGGGTACAGTTACTTGTGCACTTTAGTTAAAATGGGATCCAGGTACAGTTAGTTGTGTTAACTATTGTTCATTGTACCTCTGTCAGAAAATCCAAATGAACATGTAAGGTATATAGTTACCAGTTACATCAGCCAAATAAATTTCAGCAGTCTACTGGAGTATTTTCTGTTTCCATGTACCTTTGAATAGGAAAAATACTTGTTTTTTTTCTTTTTTAAAAACATGCATTTATTGATTTATTCTAATATAAAAAGTAACACATATTTCTAATACATTAGACTCCATTTTTCTAGATACTCTCTCATGAAAAAAACTCAAGTGTCTGGCTTTGGTTTAGGGAAATACATAGTTTGAAAAATTGCTTCTTAACACTGTTTTCTTTTTACTTACAGTATATCTTTGTACCGGGGTAATTGCAGACCTATACGGTTTGAGCCACCAATGCTGGATTTCCATGAACAGTAAGTTCAGAGTTGTTTTTTTTAACCACAGTTTTCCATTAAACCATTATATGTATTTTATGCATGCATGTGTCTTGGCTTTTGCCTGTGGTATCTTGAATGAGAAAGTTACATGTTCAAGTCATCAGGAAAGTAAATAACCTTGAATACAGTTTGAACATGGGAAGTAAGTATCTATTATGAGTCTAGCGTATACTCTTTTAACTTTTGAAGTTCAAAAAATATTTACAGTTTGGAGTGTCTGGTTCAGAGGATCCTATCTTTAGAAGCAACATTAAACTTAGGGTTACCTTTCTGATTAGCACTTAATTTCCATCTTTATTATTTAACATTTTTTCCTTGTGGATATAGAAGAGTATATTTGTTTGATACATGTACTTGTAAGGTACAAACTTTTATATGTCATCAAATAAATAATATTATCAACCCAGTAAGCCAAACAAAAGCAGATCCTATAGGAAGCTGTGGTTCAACCGCAGAATTACTTCCTCAAACCTTGTTTCTGCTTACCTTCTACCTCTGGGTCTTGGGTTTTGCACATCTCAGGTACCCTGAGGGGAAGACAAGTCTTCAACCTATATTTGGTTCCAACTCAATTTAGCAGTTAGGAAAAGAGAACATCTTAAATGATATAACTACTAGAGTAATGCTACTCGGATAAGTAAACAGAAGATGATGATTTTTTTAACTTAAATTTTTTTGTTTGCCTTTCTTTTTTTATAATTTTTATTAGAGTAAGATTGATTTACAATGTTGCGTTAGTTTCAAGTGTACAGCAAAGTGAATCAGTTACACATGTACATATATCCATTCTTTTTTAGATTCTTTGCTCTTTTAGGCCACTACAGGGTATCGAGTAGAGTTCCCTGTGCTATACAGTTCAGTTCAGTCGTTCAGTCATGTCCGACTCTTTGCGACCCATGAATTGCAGCACGCCAGGCCTCCCTGTCCATCACCAACTTCCAGAGTCCACCCAAACCCATGTCCATTGAGGTGGTGATGCCATCCAACTATCTCATGCTCTGTCATCCCCTTCTGCTCCTGCCTTCAGTCTTTCCCAGCATCAGAGTCTTTTCACATGAGTCAACTCTTCGTATCAGGTGGCCAAAGTAGTGGAGTTTCAGCTTCCACATCAGTCCTTCCAATGAACACCCAGGACTGATATCCTTTAGGATGGACTGGTTGGATCTCCTTGCAGTCCAAGGGACTCTCAAGAGTCTTCTCCAACACCACAGTTCAAAACCATCAATTCTTCTGTACTCAGCTTTCTTTATAGTCCAACTCTCACATCCATACATGACCACTGGAAAAACCATAGCCTTGACTAGACAGACCTTTGTTGGCAAAGTAATATGCTGTCTAGGTTGGTCATAACTTTCCTTTCAAGGAGTAAGCATCTTTTAATTTTATGGCTACAATCACCATCTGCAGTAATTTTGGAGCCCAGAAGAATAAAGTCTGACATTGTTTCTACTGTTTCCCCATCTATTTGCCATGAAGAGATGGGACCAGATGCCATGATCTTAGTTTTCTGAATGTTGAGCTTTAAGCCAACTTTTTCACTCTTCTCTTTCACTTTCATCAAGAGGCTCTTTAGTTCTTCACTTTTTGACATAAGGGTGGTGTCATCTGCATATCTGAGGTTATTGATATTTCTCCCGGCAATCTTGATTCCAGCTTGTGCTTCCTCCAGCCCAGCATTTCTCATGATGTACTCTGCATATAAGTTAAATAAGCAGGGTGGCAATATACAGCCCTGACGTACTCCTTTTCCTATTTGGATCCAGTCTGTTGTTTCATGTCCAGTTTTAACTGTTGCTTTCTGACCTGCATACAGATTTCTCAAGAGGCAGGTCAGGTGGTCTGGTATTCCCATCTCTTTCAGAATTTTCCACAGTTTATTGTGATCCACACAGTCAAAGGCTTTGGCATAGTCAATAAAGCAGAAATAGATGTTTTTCTGGAACTCTCTTGCTTTTTCCATGATCCAGCGGATGTTGGCAATTTGATCTCTGGTTCCTCTGCCTTTTCTAAATCCAGCTTGAGCATCTGGAAGTTCACGGTTCACATATTGCTGAAGCCTGACTTGGAGAATTTTAAGCATTAGTTTACTAGCATGTGAGATGAGTGTAATTGTGTAGTAGTTTGAGCATTCTTTGGCATTGCCTTTCTTTGGGACTGGAATGAAAACTGACCTTTTCCAGTCCTGTGGCCACTGCTGAGTTTTCCAGATTTGCTGGCATATTGAGTGCAGCACTTTCACAGCAGCATCTTTCAGTAGGTCCTTATTAATTCCTTATCATCTGTTTTATATATAGTAGTGTGTATACGTCAGTCCCCAATCTCCCAGTTTATCCTAATCCCTCTTTTCCCCCTGGTGACTGTAAGTTTTTCTTCTCCATTTGTTACTCTGTTTCTGTTTTGTGAATAAGTTCATTTATACCATTTTTTCAGATTCCACATATAAGCGATACCATATGATATTTGTCTTTCTCTGACTTCACTCAGTATGGCAATCTATAATAATCTCTAGGTCCATCCATGTTACTGCAAATAGCATTGTTTCGCTTTTTAATGACTGAGTAATATGCCATGTATATATGTACCACGTGTTCTTTATCCATTCCTCTGCTGATGGGCATCTAGGTTGCTTCCATGTCTTGAATATTGTAAATAGTGCTTCAGTGGACATTGGGGTGCACATATCTTTATGAATTATGGTTTTCTCTGGATATATGCCCAGGAATGGACTTGCTGGATCATATGGTAGATCTATTTTTAGAGTTTTTTAAGGAACCTACTAGTAGCTATACTAATTTACATTTCCACCAGCATTGTAGGCGGCTTCCCTTTCCTCTGTACCCTCTCCAGCATTTATGAGAAGAAAATAATTTAAAGGGATAGGTAATAGGAACTGTACGCAGATCTATTGAGTCAATAACTGAAAATACTGTCATTTCTTTTTAATGTTGTCAGAGTTGTCATTAACCATTTTCTACTAGTAAAGACACTAAATTTAAATAATTTCTTTACAATCTCAAACCTAGAATACTCGACTATATCAGTCATACTTGTATAGAACCATGGTAGAGCAGTTAGCAGAAGAGCTGCTGCTAAGTCACTTCAGTCGTGTCCGACTCTGTGAGACCCCATAGACGGCAGCCCACCAGGCTCCTTTGTCCCTGGGATTCTCCAGGCAAGAATACTGGAGTGGGTTGCCATTTCCTGCTCCAGTGCATGAAAGTGAAAAGTGAAAGTGAAGTCGCTCAGTCTTGTCCAACTCTTCACAACCCCATGGACTGTAGCCTACCAGGCCCCTCCGTTCATGGGATTTTCCAGGCAAGAGTACTGGAGTGGGGTGCCATGTCCTTCTCCAAGCAGAAGACCTATGTGCTAGCAACTCCATCTTCTCAGGTGTTTATATTCTTACAAAGATCGTGGATTTTGGAGGGGATAAAGAGAAGTTTGTATGCTTCCTTCTGTACCGGTAGGTGGAATCAGTGTTTGCAGATAGTTGTTATATGAAGAGTAAAACGACTTGTGGGTGTTGGATTTAAAGACCATAATGTTCAGATAGGAAATACATCACTCTTGTTCCTGTCGTGTAAAAAAGTTGAGGTACGATGTTGAGGCAAGAAAACATAAAGTTTTTAATGTGACCCAGTCTCCTTCTGTCAAATGCAAGATATTTAATGAAACATGCCATGCACTTTGATCTTCAGCAAGAACGTTCATTATTTTTTAAAAACAATGTTGAGTAAAACTGTCTTAAGTTTGTTCTCATCCTGAGTGAATCAGGAGAGAGGCTGATGAGCTCCAGTCTAGGACTGTGGCAAGGGCCATGTTTATGATGATACCATGAGCCTGGGGACAGATGAGATCAATGGACAGCAGCAAAACTTAAAATCTAATGTAGTGAGTTTTCTTATTTTGAAAAGCTTAGCAATAACAATCTCTAGAGAGATTGTTTCAGAAGTTATACCCAGTGTTTTTCACTTCATTTTTTAAAGGGAGTTTTAAAAATTTCACGAATCCTTTAAGATAAAGAAGTGTTCAGGTATACTAAATATCTGAATCGGAATTGGTAATGCCTATTTCAAATTATCTGTCACTCAACACTTGAAAAAATACACCATCCTCCAAATAGAAGAAATTGAGATAAAATCAAGCAAAATTCTAGACTAGTTTTAACCCTTTCTGGATCATGGTGTTGTGTTTTTTTAAGAACAGATGAAAGCTATGGCAACCTCTTCCTTCCTTTCCCCAATGCTTACATACACACAAAATAACATTTTGCATACATGTTCAAGGGTTTTATAGCCATCCCCCTCCAAGTCCATATCTGAATCCGTAAGAGCTAGTGAATTCCTGGTCTAGACCACAGATTATTAAATCACTACTACAGAATTTGCTGGGGTTTTGCCTGATGCACTAGCCATACATATTCACTGTAGTAAACTTAGAAAATGCTTATTAAGAGAAAGAAGAAAAAAATTACCAGTTATCCAGCCACTCAGAAACATTAACACTGAACTTTTATCCTTTAAGTCCTTTTTCTGTGTATCTGTATGTATTTATTGAGTTACAGAAATATAACAATATTTTCTGAACATAAACTTTATAATCTCCTTTCTAAACATAATATACCATGCCTTTTTTTATTCCGTCAAATTTTATTTTATACTATGTATACATTTTTAAAATTGCATAAACAGCAAATTGTATGTATGCATTTTTAAAATTCATTTATTGTTTTAAACTTTTTGTTTTGTAATCAGTACTGAAACTAATGCTTTAGACACAGCCATGACTTTCAGAAGAGAGTCCAAAATAATGAGATGAAAAGATATGCAAAATGTGAAACCTTTTTAGTTAAGATTTAGTCTAGAGAATAATTGAGTGTCATGCACAAAGAGAACGGATAGGAATCAGTGAATTGATGTACAACCAGAGAGGACATAAATGAGATTTCTTTAAGAGACTGGTGCTGACCCCAGAGAACTGGAAATGTCCTGAGCTGAGAGCAGCTGTGGATGCTGTGGTGAACATGTGCGGACAGACAGAGGAACCCCAGGACAGACAAGGGTCAGGTCATGTAGGAAGAGTGCGGGAAGCCGCACGTGCGCTCTTAGGGACAGCACAGTCACACTGGACTGCTTCGCGAAGCAGCACGTTTATGTGCTGCTGCCAGAAGTCGAAATGAAAAACAAATTCTGTCCTTAATTTAGACTTGTCTGTGTCCAACCTGAAAGCCCTGAACAGAGTTTGTTTTTATCTCATAAAGTAGATCTCACAGAAGTGAATCAGTAGAAGTAGGAGTTGGGAGCAAATGTGAACAGGTGTATTAGGATTCAGTCAGAGGGATAGATCCAGTCAGAGATTTTTATATGTGTGTGTATGTGTGAGAGAGAGTATATGACTGTATGTGTTTATGTATGTAGAGTTTTTGAGGAATTGACTTACATGAAAATAATTGCTGGAGCTGGTTAAGCAGGCCCACAGTGTACAAGGGCAGGTACCCAGGAAGGGACAGTTGCATCAGACTGGATTCCAAGGAAGCAGGGCAATCACAGATCCAGCTGTTGTTGGGAGCCTCTTAGCTAAGACGAGGGCCAAACTCTCTTTCAAAGCTCCAGATGTATTATACGTACTTTAAGAGGCTCCTCTCCCGGAGGGGAATTTTTCATGGATGGTTTCATGCAACCATACAGAAAAGTAGAACAGATAGTAAATATATTTTTAAACTAAATTCTGTAATTAAAAATGTTCCTATGTTCATATTTTTACTGATTTTTAAAAATCACTTGTAGCAGACGTAATATTTCATTCCTGTAGGTTTTGGCAAACATCTCCACATATAAAGGGCATTCTCCATAACCATAGCACCAAGCTCGCCAGGCTCCTCTGTCCATGAGGGTTCTCCAGGCAAGATACTGGAGTGGGTTGCCATCCCCTACTCCAGGGGATCTTCCCAACCCAGGTCTTCCACACACTGCAGGCATATTCTTTACCACCTGAGCCACCAGGAAAGTTCATTATTGGTATTCTAAGAAAATGAACAATAATTACAGAGTGCCGTAATTCCTCTATTTTGGTCAGCTGCAGTGCTGTAGTTGTTTGGTTTGAAGTGACAGAAATCTAACTGCAAAGAGTTGAGGCAAAGATGAGGATATACTAGAAGGAATTCCAAGGACCATTTGTAGAAAGTTTAGAGTCGCGGTGGGATCTGGAAACAACAGGATGCACGTTATCCAGTACCCAGACCCTTCTCCCTGTCTCTTATCTCCCCTCGCTTGCTGTCGGCTGCTTCTGTCTCACCGCCCGTATCTTTTTCCTACAGTGATGGGAACAAATCGACTGACTGCACTTCAGACCCACGTTCTTGTAGCCTCCGCCCATCAGGGAATAATAAAGCTGCTTTTACTTTAGTTTGAAAAATCTCAGAGTAGAACAGTCAACACCCTGGCACAGGTGAAGTAGCCACCCCACCCTACCCCTCAGACAAGGACAGTGTTTGGTAGTGAATGTATCTTCCACATTGTGGAAGTGGATGACACCTTCCACAGTGGGGGTGTCTCTGTAATTATCAGGGTTTCACTCAGAGAAAGAGTAGTCCACTGTGGGCAGCAGCTCCAGCTGAAGTCCATACAACTTCCCTGGCCTGGAGGACCGCTGATGGCCTTCTAAAGCATGCCTTCCCCTCCCTGCTTCTGTGCTCTTGTGTTCACTCCACTGAGCTGGGTTGGATCCCCACCCCAAAGCTGGTTTAGTGTCAAGGCTAATCCACCAGGTGGCTCAGTGGTAAAGAATCCGCCTGCTAATGCAAAAGACATGGGTTCCATCCCTAGTTTGGAAAGATCCCCTGGAGGAGGAAATGGCAACCCACTCTAGTAATCCTGCTAGAGAATTCCATGGACAGAGGAGCCTCACAGACTACCATCCTTGGGGTTGTGAAAAGTTGGATACAACTTAGCAACTGAGCATGCAGTAAAACTTTATGGGGAGAGCAGGGTAGGCTCCCAAGATCTGAAAAATGGCTTGAGAGAGCAGAGAAAGGAGACTGGCTTGAATCCTGTGGTTAGGGGGTGAGGCTGGGTGGACTTACATGGTCTGAATTTCTCAATAGATCCAAGAGAGAAACTATACAGGCTTTCCTTTAGGCTTACCCAGATGTGGGGCATAAGGTGAAGGGACACTGTGGGGCTTGAAAGCTATTTGTAATCAGGCATCAAAACTAGAGTTGAATTCTTCATTATACTTGACATCCTCTACTGCTGCTGCTGCTGCTAAGTTGCTTCAGTCGTGTCCAACTCTGTGCGACCCCATAGACGGCAGCCCATCAGGCTCCCCCGTCCCCTGGGATTCTCCAGGCAAGAACACTGGAGTGGGTTGCCATTTCCTTCTCCAATGCATGAAAGTGAAAAGTGAAAGTGAAGTCGCTCAGTCGTGTCCGACTCTTCTCGACCCCGTGGACTGCAGCCTCCCAGGCTCCTCCGTCCATGGGATTTTCCAGGCAAGAGTACTGGAGTGGGGTGCCATCGACATCCTCTACTAACTTCTGTCAAAGCGTTAGTTGTTGTTCTAATAGTTTCTTTTGATGTCTGTTCTCCTCCCAGACCAGACTATCAAGATGAATTTGTTGTTGATCAGTTGCTAAGTTGTATCTGACTCTTTGTGACCCCATGGGACTATAACCTGCCAGGCTTCTCTGTCCTCCACTATCTCCCAGAGTTTGCTCGAATCCGTGATACACACTATTTAGCTGTTTAGCCTGTATTTCATACTTAATATATGCCATACATTATCTTCAAGTCCAACAAGATTGTCTGCTGATTTCTTCTGCTACAGTTAAATTTGTTTTGTTTTTAAGTGATTTGCTGGACTTCAGTAAACATTTGCTATACCTTTACTTCTTGATCCAACTATGTGCAGATTTAATTAACGCCCATGCTGTGAATGTTTCATTAGCTTCATATGTCTGAGTAATTTTAAGACTTGAGAAGTACCCTTAACCAAACATTTTATTTTTTTTCCAGAAATTGTTAAGTAATCAGAAATCATTGCTCACTGTACTGTACTTTTACTTATGCACTGAAGTTTTTGCCTTATGTTTTCTGTGAACTGTTTCTACTGCTTGCAGTCATTTTTGCTAAACCAGAAGTCACTCTTCATTTTAAAACACCCTTTATGGTATCTGGAAGAACTTTTCAATTGGATGAAATTTACCACTCCAGGTTGTCAACAAGGGTCTCCAAGATGGTTTCCCGTCCTTCAGCAAAGACACAACTCTAGTTCTGCGGCTGCTGCCTAAACCTCCATGGCCTGAGTCCTCTCACTACCCTGTTCATCCCTACTGTCTGCTAGGTCTTCAATGTTTGATCAAATTAACTTTCTTCAAAAGTAGGCTCTCTTTGTTTTCATACATTTTGTTTAAATGTATTCTTTAATTCTGCCTTTTTTCCCTTTCCCTTACCTTTCTCTCCCCTTCTTTTCTTTCCCCTTTTACTTCTCTGTAACACTTAGCCTGGAGAAATCTTGGACATGACCACCCTCGCCTTTACTCACCCCCCTAGTTACGTATGCCAGTGCTGGTAAATATTTTTCTGTTTCCGTAACAACTCCTTTTTTTCAAACATTTACTGTAGTTTTAAAAGATTCTTTGGGTGAGGACTTGTTTCATTGAGTTCTTTGGTTTATGTAATCAAGTGCAGAAAATCTTGGTTTCAAGTCTTAAGTTTAAAGGAGAGACTTAATGGCTTTCTAAAAAAGTGTTAATTGAATAAACTTGCTATGGAGGTCTTTACTGTCAAGTTAAAGTCAGTTTATGAGAGCCATTTCTCCCTAATCACTTTCTAGTATTCCCAGAAAATCAGGTAGGCCATCTCTTCTAAAGGGCTGTTTGGTGCTTTTTAGCTTTCCAGTTTCCCACTGTTCTGCCAACACCCCAGTTCAGCCTGAGGGTGCTGTGCTCAGACGCTCAGTCGTGTCCAACTCTTTGTGATCTCATAGACTGTAGCCCACCAGGCTCCTCTCTCCCTGGGATTCTCTCAGCAAGAATACTGGAATGCATTGCCATTTACTCCTCCAAGGGATCTTCCTGACCCAGGGATCAAATCTGCATCTCTTACATCTCCACTGGCAGGCAGATTCTTTACCAGATGTGCTTGAGACGATGGTTGGGTTTTGTGGTAGTTGAGTGGTACCGAGTACTGCATATTGATTTGGCGCAACTTCCTGCCAGAAGTGATGTTAATAGACCTCTCTGTCACTGCCATTCATAAAGTTTGTCTGAGGGCAGCTGCTCAGCCATCTCTTCAGCTGTTCTGTGGCATTGCATTGTCATCTTTCTGTGGCTAGAAAAATTGCCATTGACCGCAAAATTGCAGCTAACTTTCCAAGCTCGTCTCTAATTCATGAGTGCTTCTTCCTAATTCTTTCGGGTCTCAGACTCTTGTAAAATATGGGCAGTTAGTCAGAAGCTCTGCCCTGTCAGCCCAGAGAACAGCTGTATAATCAGCTTGATTTATCTCTAAATAATTCACAGTAACCCTCTTGGCCCTACTTTGAAGCAGCTGATAATGGAAACAAGCAGGACCAGCACTAGCAGAGCTTTGAAAATCTTCGTCTTATTTTCACGTCTTACCTGTCTGGCCAAGCAGTTGCACGTGACGTTGTGACAGGAGGAGTCTAAGGTGGCCTCCAGGTTCCTAGTCCCTAAGGAGCACATACACCTCCTCCCAATCATATTCAAGCAAACACTAACCTAGACATTGCTGTAAAGAATTTTGAAAGTGTAATTGAAGTCCCAAATCAGTTGACCTTTAGGATTGGGGAAGTAATCTGGGTACTTGACCTTATCACACAAGCCCTCTAAATCTGGCTGTAGCAATCAGAGACAGAAAGAAATGTCAGAGGTTTGAAGCTTGAGAGGTATTTGATGCAAGGGAGTTTCCTTGTGTTGGTTTTGAAAATGAAGCGGCCATATGGCCAGACACTGAGAGCAACCCAAACTTTGCCAACAACCTGCATGAACTTCGAGCTTTGATGCCCGAGACCCCAAGCAGATCAGCCTGTCGTGCTCTGCCTCGACCTGTGCCTGACAGAGTTGTCAGATGATAAATGGGTGTCACTTTCACCCTCTCAGTTTGTGGTACTTCGTTAGGCAACATAAAAAACGGAGGTCTTACTTGACAGTAAAGACCTCCATAGCAAGTTTATTTATTTATTTACAAGTAAATTTGTATTAGTACTTGACCATAGTTTTCCACGGTTTTAGTGTGGCCTCTCTCCTTAGTCTCCTACTTTATCGAGGAAGCTGAGGTGAGGGAGAGACAGGGAGGGCTGTTTGTATGAGCTCTGTAGGCAGGTCCATCCAAGGAGTATGGCCTCTGCTTCCATGATGTGGACCTGTAGCTGCAGAAAGCCTGCTCCCATGAGATGTGTGACTGGAATAGCCTGCTGACATACTCCGGATGTCTCTGAGCAGCATAGGAGATGACCCTTCTCCCCTGAGCAAGGGTTCATTTCTGGAGGGTGTGGCCCAGGGCCTCCCCTCTTTGATCGCTAGAAAAAGAGCACAGCCAACTTCAGCAGCACTGTAAAGCAAGCTTTCTGACCCACCCCCACTTACAGTCTCCTGGCATCTCTAGGCTTGTTTCCTTACCCACATCCTCTCCTGTAGCTGGCCATCTTCAGTCCAGTCTTCTTCAAGGATCCTCCAGATTACCTGTCTGTCTGACACCATGTCTTTTTCATCTAAACTGAGACTGATTGCACTGACATCACAGGAGGAAAAACATTAAGAACAAATTCATAGAAGAAACACTGGTTACCAAGTAGTGTATAAAATATTTGAATTTTAAGAGCATATCTGTTGAAAGGGCTTCCCTGATGGCTCAGACGGTAAAGAATCTGCCTTCAGTGCAGGAGACCGAGGTTCAGTCCCTGGTTTGGAAAGGTCCCCTGGAGAAGGAAATAGCTACTCACTCCAGTATTGCCTGGAAAATCCCATGAATAGAGGAGCCTGGAGGGCTACAGTCCATGGAATCACAGAGTTGGACATGATTGAGCGACTAACACACACACAAACACATTTGCTGAAAAAAGCATAATTGGTGAACTTACAGGGTGGAAGGAGGACATGTTTATTTCTCTGTATTTTCATTTCACTTACATGTGTGCATAAGGCTTGAGGAAGAAGAGTTTTCCCTTCCATGTTGTCTTTGTAAAGCTTCTCCTTGTCGCAACAAGGCCAAAGTTTGAAATCCCAGCTGGATCTGTACCTGCTTTTATTTTGTGGTTCTGTGACCCCTGCCTGAGATCAGTGAGCCTGTTGGTTAAGAGGTCTGATTCCTGAGGCAGGCGGAAGCCCACGCACTGGGGATCCTCAGGACACTTGGCCTCCTGCTTCCTTACCATAATGCATTGTTCCAGACCTGCCTCTGGGTGCCCTCCATCCCTGCCTCAGGAACAAACCTTGGTTCATCTTTGGATCTTTCCCTCATGGCTGAGATTTAAACTACAGAAAGATTTAGGGCCTCATGATGGCTGAGAGTCCCTTGGACTGCAAGGAGATCCAGCCAGTCCATTCTAAAGGAGATCAGCCCTGGGATTTCTTTGGAAGGAATGATGCTAAAGCAGAAACTCCAGTACTTTGGCCACCTCATGCGAAGAGTTGACTCATTGGAAAAGACTCAGAGGCTGGGAGGGACTGGGGGCATGAGGAGAAGGGGACGACAAAGGATGAGATGGCTGGATGGCATCACTGACTCTATGGACGTGAGTCTGAGTGAACTCCGGGAGTTGGTGATGGACAGGGAGGCCTGGCGTGCTGTGATTCATGGGGTCGCAAAGAGTTGGACACAACTGAGCGACTGATCTGATCTGATGGCTGGGCTATAAGCTATGGAGCAGTTCTGGACCAGGTTTCTGCTTCCCTGCAAAGCAGGAAACTCTTCTGTGGGAACCCACCTCTCAAGGGCCATCTGTGGGCACAGCCTCCTAGGGACTGCTAATGGAGTGCGTCTTCTCTACAGCCTTCCCACTTTGGGCAAGAGCTGGCAGCATCTGCAGTGCTGAGCTCTGAGAGTGGGGAGTATATCTAGGTTTAAGCTTTAGAGACACCAGAAGGCATTTAACATCAACAGCAACAAAACTTCATGTCAGCATTATAAAGAAATTCTCAATGGTGTTTTAAATGAAAAGCAGCACAAGTCATCATCAGACCCTTAGAAACTGTGTTAAATGTTGACAAAAGACAGTGAAGAGTTCTTATTTATATAGTTTGTGGACCATATGCATATGAACCTGACTTTTTAGGGTAGTATGGGAAGATTATTTACCATTGAGCCACGAGCAAAGCCCTAATATGGAAAGAAGGTGTTGTTCTCCCATCCTGGAAAAGGCAAAATGTGCACAACAGTCCGAGTCAGCTGTAGATGATGCTGCAGAAGAAATGAATAAAGTGGTGGTATGTTACATTTGATGTTAGTTTCAGTGATACAGAATATGAGAATAAGTGAAATGTGACTTAACGTACAACTTTAGATGTAGTGGTGTCTTCTTCATCACTGCTGATATTGATATTATGCCTTCTCTTTTTTCTTTCTTAGTTTTGCCAAGTAGTTGATAATTTATTAGTCTACCCCAAAAATTGTAATTTTTGACTTCATATATCATCTCTATTTTATGTGTTTTACTTCATTGATTTCCACTCTTATTTCTATTATTTCTTTTCTTCAACTTTCTGTTGTTTAATTTGCTATTTTTCTAATGACATGGATGCTTAGCTCATTTATTTTCAGGCTTTCTTCTTTTTAAATATGTATATTTACACATAAGAATTTTCCTTTAAGCACAACTTGAACTGTATACCACAAAATTTTAATAGTTAATTTCTTCATTTTGATTCATTTGCACGTGGTTTTTGATTTTCATTCAGACTTCATCTTTGATCCATGAGTTGCTTACACATGTTGCTCTGTTTATTTGTAGAGAATCTGTTTATCTGATTTCTAGTTTAATTGGGCCAGGACTAGAAAATTCTGCATGTAAAGAATTATGGGGGCTTCCTTGGCTCAGTGGTAAAAAGAATTTGCCTGCCAATGCAGGAAACTTGGGTTTGATGCCTGGTCTGGGAAGATCCCACATGCTGCAGAGCAACTATTGACCCTGTGCTCTAGAGCCTGGGAGCTGCAACTAGTGAGCCCATGCGCCCTAGAGTCCATGCTCTGCAACAAACCACCGCAGTGAGAAGCCTGCACAGCAGTGAAGACCAGGCACAACCAAAGATAAATGAAAATTATTTTTTTTTTAATTACGGGGCAGTCCTAAGATGGCGGAGGAATAGGACAGGGAGACCACTTTCTCCCCCCCTAATTCATCAAAAGAACATTTAAACGCTGAGTAAATTCCACAAAACAACTTCTGAATGTCGGCAGAGGACATCAGGCACCCAGAAAAGCAGCCCATTGTCTTCAAAAGGAGGTAGGAAAAAATATAAAAGACAAAAAAAGAGACAAAAGAGGTAGGGATGGAGCTCCATCCCGGGAAGGGAGTCTTAAAATGAGAGAAGTTTCCAAACACCAGGAAACGCTCTCACTGCCGAGTCTGTGGCGAGCCTTGGAAGCACAGAGGGCAACATAACAGGGAGGAAAAATAAATAAATAATTAAAACCCACAGATTACCAGCCCAAGGAGAAGCAGCGCAGACGCCTGTACCCGCCACTAGCAAGCGGGGGCTGGGCAGGGAGGCGCGGGCTGCATTGCTTACAGTAAGGACAGAGCCTGAATGTCCCAAGGGCAATCTGAGCGAACTGACTTCGGCTAGCAAACCAGACTGTGGGATAGCTACCACGCACAAAGCCCTAAGACACTGCCAGGCCCTCTCACAGAACAAAGGACTGAACAGAGGTAGCCAGCTGCAGACCATCCCCTTCTGGTGACAGGCAGCCAGAGCCGGAAGGGGGCAATCGCAGCCCCAGAGAGACATTATCTACCAAACTGCAAGCAGGCTTCTTTGCTAAGACTTGTTGGAGTTCTGGACATCCGCCTGCAAAGGTGTGCCGGTTGTACACCCAGGAAACCGAGCGCAGGGACGGGGGAGGCGATAAGTCACAGCGACCACGCTCACCAAACACCTCATCACCTGAGCTGCTCAGACCTGGGAAGGGCACAAAACACAGGCCCGACCGAGTCTGCGCCTCTGAGGACTACCCGAGTGCCTGAACCTGAGCAGCTTAGACCTGGGAGGTACATGCAGCCCAGGGCCGGCCTTGGACGGTTCCGGTGGAGCAACCTAGAGCCTAGAGCCTGAGCAGTGTGGGCAGGGAGGGCGCACGCACCGTGAGCGGGCAGACCCAGTGTGGCTGAGGCACTGCGAGCACACGCCAGTGTTACTTGTTTGCAGCGTCCCTCCCTCCCCACAGCACAACTGAACAAGTGAGCCTAAAAAAGTGTGCACCACCGCCCTCTTTTGTCAGGGCAGAAATCAGACACTGAAGAGACCAGCAAACAGAAGAAGCTAAAACACAGGGAACTGCCTTGGAAGTGACAGGTGCAATAGATTAAAACCCTGTCGTTTGTACTGACTACATGGGAAGGGGCCTATAGATTTTGAGAAATATAAGCCAGACCAAGGAACTATCCAAAAATGAACTGACCCCCACACTGCCCACACCACCACCAGAGGAAGTCCTAGATATATTTTTACTATTTTTATGATCATTCTTTTTTTTTCCTTTTAATTTTTAAAAAATTTTAAGTCCTCTATTACTCCTTTAATTTTCATTTTTATAACCTACTATTACTTTGCAAAAAAAAAAAAGACCCAATTTTTTTAAAGCAAACTTCATATATATATATATTTTTATATAATTTTTGTTGACTATTTTTTTCTTCTTTTCTTTAATATTGTATTTTTGAAAATCCACCCTCTACTCTAGATTTTAAATCTTTGCTTTTTGGTATTTGTTATCAATTTTGTACCTTTAAGTACCCAATCTTCAATACCCATTTTTACTTGCAAGATTACTGGCTTGACTGCTCTCTCCCCCTTTGGACTCTGCTTTTTCTCCACCAGGTCGCCTCTGTCTCCTCCCTCCCCCTTCTCTTCTCTGCCCAACTCTGTGAATCTGTGTGTGTTCCTGACGGTGGAGAGCACTTAGGGAACTGATTACTGGCTGGATCTGTCTCTCTCCTTTTGATTCCTCCCTTTATATTCCTGGCCGCTTCTGTCTCCTTCCTCCCTCTTCTCTTCTCTGTATAACTCCGTGAACATCTCTGAGCAGTCCAGACTGTGGAGTGCACATAAGGAAGTGATTACTGGCTAGCTTGCTCTCTCCTCTTTTGATTCCACCTCATCTCATTTGGGTCACCTCTAACTCCCTCCTCCCTCTTCTCTTCACTTAACTCTGTGAACCTCTCTGGGTGTCCCTCACTGTGGAGAAACTTTTCATCTTTAACCTAGATGTTTTATCAACGGTGCTGTATAGAAGGAGAAGTCTTGAGACTACCATAAAATTAAGACTGAAAACCAGAAGCAGGAGGCTTAAGTCCAAATCCTGAGAACACCAGAGAACTCCTGACTCCAGGGAACATTAATCGACAGGAGCTCATCAAACGCCTCCATACCTACACTGAAACCAAGCACCACCCAAGGGCCAACAAGTTCCAGAGCAAGATATACCACGCAAATTCTCCAGCAACACAGGAACACAGCCCTGAGCTTCAATATACAGGCTGCCCAAAGTTACTCCAAACCCATTGACATCTCATAATTTACTGGACACTTTATTGCACTCCAGAGAGAAGAAATCCAGCTCCACCCACCAGAACACCAACACAAGCTTCCCTAACCCAGAAACCTTGACAAGCCACCCATACAACCCCACACACAGCGAGGAAACTCCACAATAAAGAGAACTCCACAAACTGCCAGAATACAGAAAGCCACCCCAAACTCAGCAATGTAAACAAGGTGAAGAGACAGAGGAATACCCAGCAGGTAAATGAACAGGATAAATGCCCACCAAACCAAACCAAAGAGGAAGAGATAGGGAATATACCCGATAAAGAATTCCGAATAATGATAGTGAAAATGATCCAAAATCTTGAAATCAAAATGGAATCACAGACAAATATCCTGGAGACAAGAATTGAGAAAATGTAAGAAAGGTTTAACGAGGACCTAGAAGAAATAAAAGAGAGTCAGTATATAATGAATAATGCAATAAATGAGATCAAAAACACTCTGGAGGCAACAAATAGTAGAATAACGGAGGCAGAAGATAGGATTAGTGAATTAGAAGATAGAATGGTAGAAATAAATGAATCAGAGAAGAAAAAAGAAAAACGAATTAAAAGAAATGAGGACAATCTCAGAGACCTCCAGGACAATATTAAATGCCCCAACATTCGAATCATAGGAGTCCCAGAAGAAGAAGACAAAAAGAAAGACCATGAGAAAATACTTGAGGAGATAATAGTTGAAAACTTCCCTAAAATGGGGAAGGAAATAATCACCCAAGTACAAGAAACCCAGAGAGTCCCAAACAGGATAAACCCAAGGTGAAACACCCCAAGACACATATTAATCAAATTAACAAAGATCAAACACACAGAATAAATATTAAAAGCAGCAAGGGAAAAACAACAAATAACACACAAGGAGATTCCCATAAGGATAACAGCTGATCTTTCAATAGAAATTCCTCAGGCCAGGAGGGAATGGCAAGACTTACTTAAAGTGATGAAAGAAAATAACCTACAGCCCAGATTACTGTACCCAGCAAGGATCTCATTCAGTATGAAGGAGAAATCAAAAGCTTTACAGACAAGCAAAAGCTGAGAGAATTCATCACCACCAAACCAGCTCTCCAACAAATGCTAAAGGATATTCTCTAGACAGGAAACACAAAAAGCGTGTATAAACTCAAACCCAAAACAATAAAGTAAATGGCAACGGGATCATACTTATCAGTAATTACCTTAAACGTAAATGGGTTGAATGCCCCAACCAAAAGACAAAGACTGGCTGAATGGATACAAAAACAAGACCCCTATATATGTTGTCTACAAAAGACCCACCTCAAAACAGGGGACACATACAGACTGAAAGTGAAGGGCTGGAAAAAGATATTCCATGCAAATAGAGACCAAAAGAAAGCAGGAGTAGCAATACTCATATCAGATAAAATAGACTTTAAAACAAAGGCTGTGAAAAGAGACAAAGAAGGACACTACATCATGATCAAAGATCAATCCAAGAAGAAGATATAACAGTTATAAATATATATGCACCAAACATAGGAGCATCGCAATATGTAAGACAAATGCTAACAAGTATGAAAGGGGAAATTAACACAGTAATAGTGGGAAACTTTAATACCCCACTCAAGCCTATGGATAGATCAACTAAACAGAAAATTAACAAGGAAACCCAAACTTTAAATGATACAATAGACCAGTTAGACCTAATTGATATCTATAGGACATTTCACCCCAACACAATGAATTTCACCTTTTTCTCACAGGAACACGGAACCTTCTCCAGGATAGATCACATCCTGGGCCATAAATCTAGCTTTGGTAAATTCAAAAAAAAATTGAAATCATTCCAAGCATCTTTTCTGACCACAATGCAGTAAGATTAGATCTCAATTACAGGAGAAAAACTATTAAAAATTCCAACATATGGAGGCTGAACAACACACTGCTGAATAAACAACAAATCACAGAAGAAATCAAAAAAGAAGTCAAAATATGCATAGAAACGAATGAAAATGAAAACAACCCCAAACCTGCGGGACACTGTAAAAACAGTGCTAAGGGGAAAGTTCATAGCAATACAGGCATACCTCAAGAAACAAGAAAAAAGTCAAATAAATAACCTACCTCTACACCTAAAGCAACTAGAAAAGGAAGAAATGAAGAACCCCAGGGTTAGTAGAAGGAAAGAAATCTTAAAAATTAGGGCAGAAATAAATGCAAAAGAAACAAAAGAGACCATAGCAAAAATCAACAAACCCAAAAGCTGGTTCTTTGAAAGGATAAATAAAATTGACAAACCATTAGCCAGACTCATCAAGAAACAAAGGGAGAAAAATCAAATCAATAAAATTAGAATTGAAAATGGAGAGATCACAACAGACAACACAGAAATACAAAGGATTATAAGAGACTACTATCAGCAATTATATGCCAATAAAATGGACAACGTGGAAGAAATGGACAAATTCTTAGAAAAGTACAACTTTACAAAACTGAACCAGGAAGAAATAGAAAATCTTAACAGACCCATCACAAGCACAGAAATTGAAACTGTAATCAGAAATCTTCCAGCAAACAAAGCCCAGGTCCAGACGGCTTCACAGCTGAATTCTGTCAAAATAGAGAAGAGCTAACACCTATCCTACTCAAACTCTTCCAGAAAATTGCAGAGGAAGGTAAACTCCAAACTCATTCTATGAGGCCACCATCACCCTAATACCAAAACCTGACAAAGATCCCACAAAAAAAGAAAATTACAGGCCAATGTCACTGATGAATATAAATGCAAAAATCCTTAACAAAATTCTAGCAATCAGAATCCAACAACACATTAAAAAGATCATACACCATGACCAAGTGGGCTTTATCCCAGGTATACAAGGATTCTTCAATATCCACAAATCAATCAATGTAATACACCACATTAACAAATTGAAAAATAAAAGCCATATGATTATCTCAATAGATGCAGAGAAAGCCTTTGACAAAATTCAACATCCATTTATGATAAAAACTCTCCAGAAAGCAGGAATAGAAGGAACATACCTCAACATAATAAAAGCTATATATGACAAACCCACAGCAAACATTATCCTCAATGGTGAAAAATTGAAAGCATTTCCCCTATAGTCAGGAACAAGACAAGGGTGCCCACTCTAATCACTACTATTCAACGTAGTTTTGGAAGTTTTGGCCACAGCAATCAAAGCAGAAGAAGAAATAAAAGGAATCCAAATTGGAAAAGAAGTAAAACTCTCACTGTTTGCAGATGACATGATCCTCTACATAGAAACCCCTAAAGACTCCACCAGAGAACTACTAGAGCTAATCAATGAATATAGAAAAGTTGCAGGATATAAAATTAACACACAGAAATCCCTTGCATTCCTATACACTAATGATGAGAAAATAGAGAAATTAAGGAAATAATTCTGTTCACCATTGCAATGAAAAGAATAAAATACTTCGGAATATATCTACCTAAAGAAACTAAAGACCTATATATAGAAAAGTATAAAACACTGGTGAAAGAAATCAAAGAGGACACTAATAGATGGAGAAATACACCATGTTCATGGATTGGAAGAATCAATATAGTGAAAATGAGTATACTACCCAAAGCAACCTATAGATTCAATGCAATCCCTATCAAGCTACCAACGGTATTCTTCACAGAGCTAGAACAAATAATTTCACAATTTGTATGGAAAAACAAAAAACCTCGAATAGCCAAAGCAATCTTGAGGAAGAAGAATGGAACTGGAGGAATCAACCTGCCTGACTTCAGGCTCTACTACAAAGTCACAGTCTTCAAGACAGTATGGTACTGGCACAAAGACAGAAATATAGATCAATGGAATAAAGTAGAAAGCCCAGAGATAAACCCATGCACCTAAAGACCCCTTATCTTTGACAAAGGAGGCAAGAATATACAATGGAGAAAAGACAATCTCTTTAACCAGTGGTGCTGGGAAAAGTGGTCAACCACTTGTAAAAGAATGAAACTAGAACACTTTCTAACACCATACACAAAAATAAACTCAAAGTGGATTAAAGATCTAAACGTAAGACCAGAAACTATAAAACTCCTAGAGGAGAACATAGGCAAAACACTCTCCAACATAAATCACAGCAGGATCCTCTATGACCCACCTCCAAGAATACTGGAAATAAAAGCAAAAATAAACAAATGGGACCTAATTAAAATAAAAGCTTCTGCACAACAAAGGAAACTCTAAGCAAGGTGAAAAGACAGCCTTCAGAATGGGAGAAAATAATAGCAAATGAAGCAACTGACAAACAACTAATCTCAAAAATATACAAGCAACTCCTGCAGCTCAATTCCAGAAAAATAAACGACCCGATCAAAAAATGGGCCAAAGAACTAAATAGACATTTCTCCAAAGAAGACATACAGATGGCTAACAAACACATGAAAAGATGCTCAACATCACTCATTATCAGAGAAATGCAAATCAAAACCACTATGAGGTACCATTTCATGCCAGTCAGAATGGCTGCCATCAAAAAGTCTACAAACAAGAAATGCTGGAGAGTGTGCAGAGAAAAGGGAACCCTCTTACACTGTTGGTGGGAATGCAAACTAGTACAGCCACTATGGAGAACAGTGTGGAGATTCCTTAAAAAACTGGAAATAGAACTGCCTTATGACCCAGCAATCCCACTGCTGGGCATACACACCGAGGAAACCAGAATTGAAAGAGACACGTGTACCCCAATGTTCATCGCAGCACTGTTTATAATAGCCAGGACATGGAAGCAACCTAGATGTCCATCAGCAGATGAATGGATAAGAAAGCAGTGGTACATATACACAATGGAGTATTACTCAGCCATTAAAATGAATACATTTGAATCAGTTGTAATGCGGTGGATGAAACTGGAGCCTATTATACAGAGTGAAGTAAGCCAGAAAGAAAAACACCAATACAGTATACTAAGGCATATATATGGAATTTAGAAAGACGGTAACGATAATAACCCTTTTTGTGAGAGAGCAAAAGAGACACAGATGTATAGAACAGTCTTTTGGACTCTGTGGGAGAGGGAGAGGGTGGGATGATTCGGGAGAATGGCATTGAAACATGTATAATATCATGTAAGAAACAATTCGCCAGTCCAGGTTTGATGCAGGATACAGGATGCTTAGGGCTGGTGCACTGGGATGACCCAGAGGGATGGTACAGGGAGGGAGGTGGGAGGGGGGTTCAGGAAGGGGAACATGTGTACACCTGTGGCAGATTCGTGTTGATGTATGACAAAACCAATACGATATTGTAAAGTAAAAAAATAATAATAAAGAAATGATAAATGGTTTAAAAATTTTAAAAAGTATGAACAAAGAAGAGATACGACAAATAGAAAATAACTAGCAAGGTGATAGACTTTAATCATAAAAAATTGCATTTTTTATAAATAGTCTAAACACACCAGTTAAAAGACCAAGATTGTCATATGAAAAAAGCAAGACAAAACTAAACACATGACAGAAATCCAAAATACAGGAAGCAAAATTGACAGAACTAAAGGGGAAAACAGACAATTGAGTAGTAATAGTTGGGGACTTAGATACCCCACTTTTGCTATGGCATTTGGAAAGAAGTAAACTATATATTTTTAGATATTATCTTCTTATACATACAAATTCTAAGCAGTCCACTTTTTTAAAATACAGAATAAATGAATTTAGGGAGGTTGTAGGATATCAGATCAATAGGTTGTTACTGTTCTGTTGCCAAGTCATGTCCGACTCTTTGCAACCCCATGGACTGGAGAACACCAGGCTCCTCTGTCCTCAGCTGTCTCTCAGAGATTGCTCAAATTCATGTCCTTTGAGTCAGTGATGCTACTGAACCATCTCATTCTCTGCCACTCCCTTCTTTTGCCTTCCATCTTTCCCAGCATCAGAGTCTTCTCTAGTGAGTCAGGTCTTCACATCAGGTGGCCAAAGTGTTGGAGCTTCAGCAACAGTCCTTCCAAATGAATATTCAGTGTTGATTTCCTTTAGAATTGTCTGGTTTGATTTCCTTGCAGTCCAAGGGACTCTCAGGAGTCTTCTCCAGCACCACAATTCTAAAGTATCCATGTTTTGACTCTGCCTTCTTTATGGTCCAACTCTCACATGCCTACATGACTACTGGAAAAACCATAGCTTTGACTATACAAACATTTGCTGGCAAAGTGATGTCTCTACTTTTTAACACACAGTCTAGATTTGTCATAGCATTCCTTCCAACGAGCAGGCATCCTTCAGTTTCATGGCTGCAGTCACCATCTGCAGTGATTCTGGAGCCCAAGCAAAGAGAATCTGTTACTGCTTGCATTTTTCCCCCTTCAGTGATAAGACTGGATGTCATAATCTTCGTTTTTTTCAATGTTGAGTTTCACACCAGCTTTTCCACTCTCCTCTTCCACATTCATCAAGAGTCTCTTTAGTTCCTCTTCACTTTCTGCCATTAGAGTGGTATCATCTGCATGTCTGAGGTTGTTGGTATTTCTCCCAGAAATCTTGATTCCAGCTTCTGATTCATCCAGCCCAGCATTTCGTATGATGTACTCTGCACAGAAGTTAAATAAGCAGGGTGACAACATACAGCTTGGTCGTACTCCTTTGCCAGTTTTGAACCAGACTATGAACCAGACCGTTGTTCCGTGTCTGGTTCTAACTATTGCTTCTTGAACTGCATACAGGTTTCATCAGGAGACAGGTAAGATGTTTCGGTACTCCCATCTCTTAAGAATTTTCTGCCGTTTGTTGTGACCCACACAGTCAAAGGCTTTAGTGTAATCAATGAAGCAGAATTATATGTTTTTTTCTGGAATGCCCTTGCTTTCTCCATGATTCAGTGAATATTGGTAATTTGATCTCTGGTTTTTCTGCCTCTTCGAAAGCCAGCTGAAACATCTGAAAGTTCTCAGTTCACATACTGTTGAAGCCTAGCTTGAAGGATGTTGAGCATACCGTTGCTAGCATGTACAATGAGTGCAATTGTATGATAGTTTGAACATTGTGGCTCAGTGGTAAAGAATACTCCTGCCAATGCAGGAGACATGGGTTTACTCTCTGGGTTAGGAAGATCCCCTGGAAATCCAGTGTTCTTGTCTGTGAAATCCTATGAACAGAGGAGCCTGGCAAGCTACAGTCTGTGGGGTCTCAAGAGTCAGACACAACTTAGCAACTAAACATCAGATACAGAAATATTTTATTTCTATATACTAACAGTGAAGAGTCTTAAAATTAAGACAATTTCATTTATAATAGCATCAAAAATAATAAAATATTTAATACTTATATACAAACTTAACAAAAGTAATACTATAAACTAAAAATGACAAATCATTATCAAAAGAAATTAAAGAACTAAGTATATAGAATCTGTCCCATGCTCATAAATCAGAAAACACAAATGAGAATGGCAGTACTCCCTAAATTGATCTGTGGATTCAACACAGTCCCCATCAAAATCACAATTTACTTTTTTGCAGAAATTGGCAAGCTGGTCTTAAAATTCACATGGAAATAAAAAGGATCCAGAATAGCCAGTCTCAGTGTTTTAAAAGGAGACCAGCATTGGAAGACTGACAGTTCCCAATATCAAAAACTTTCTACAAAGCTTTAGTAATCAAGTAACTCTGCAGTGTGGATAAGTGGGGAAGAATTTATATTCCAGAAATAGAACTTTACATGTATTGTAAATTGATTTTGACAAGGGTGCCAAGACTGTTAAATGGAGAAAGAATAATCTTTGCAACAGATGGTGATGCTAAGACAGCTAGATATCCACATGTAAAAGAATTAAGTTGGATCTCTACCTCATACCCTACACAAAAATTAATACAAAGTGTGTCATAGAACTAAATGTAAATGTAAATGTAACAAAGCTAAGTTATAAAACCTTACAGGAAAACAGTGGAATATATCTCCATTTTTGCAGTGGTTTTTGTGCAGTGGTTTCTTAGATATAGCTCTAAAAGTAAAAGTGACCAAAAAACATATACAAATTGGATTACATAAAAATTAAAAACTTTTGTGCTGCAAATGACACCATCAAGAAAATGAAAAGATAGCCCACAGAATGGAAGCAAATATTTGCAAATATCTCCTAAGAAACTTACATCCATCATGTATGAAGAATTCTTACAGCCTTTTAAATTTTACTGTGTGCATAAGTGCAGGGTTTCCTCATCTCTCCTTGTTGACATTTCATAATCAATCAATTTCTTTTTTAAAATTTTGGGTTTTACCCATTTTTTGTCCATATTCTTCAGATATTCCTACACTCTATTTTCCAAATATTGCCACTTCTAGTTATGCCCTACATATCTGTTTTTCTTTTTCTTTTTATAGCTCTGTCTTTTAAAATGTTCTAAATATGTATTCTTTCTTGCTGAATTCTGAGCTAAATTGTCAATCTTATCTTGTCAGTCATGAAGGGATTTTGTCTCCCTAGCCAATCTGTTACCTATGTTTATTGCTAATATTTTCTCTCATTTTTCTATATGATTATCTCATTTTGCTAGTATCTTGCCATATCGCTCTGCATATACTCCATTATGCTTATTTTTAATTCTTGGTTTAACTTTTCCAGCTTCAGGAGTGCACTGTTCCGTATATAAAGCAATTCTAGCTCTGCCAGCTACTTAAAATTTGCAGTTTATACAGATGAAATAAAATTTCAGAAAACATAGGACAAAATGATTGTATAAGAGGATCTTGTAAAAGTGTAATTGAATTAGAACATGAGGGTTTTGTTTCGCACAGAGGGTAGGCAGGAAAGCAGAGCAGAGACGTTGGTAAAGGTGTGGGGGTCGAACACGGAGCCAGCCTGGCCCAAGCGGCAGAGACGTGGGGAGCCACGGTTAAGGCTGACGCCAGGTAACAGGGACTTTCATAACCCTGAGGTAAAGATTGGGGAAGAGTGGGCAGGCTCTCCCACGCACACTTTCACCACATGCCTGGTTCTGTGCTAGGCTATATGAGGATACACAGTGCGTGTATGACATAACTTTGTTGTTAGAGTACTGATTATCTTGTTGAGGAAATAAGATAGGTGTCAGATAAGTAGGGAGCACTCTGAAAAATAATTTATATTACATTATATTATAGAATTCTCTTAAGCTGTCGAGTGAGACAGCCTGTACAAACGTGATTAGCAATGGAAGAACCTAAAGGACTGCATACTGAGGAGGGTTCACTTTTAAGACAAACTATACCTTGGATCCTGAGGAGAACATTAAAGAAATCTGTGGATATCAGATCTTGAGTGCGTGCTTTTTATTGTTAGAGCAGGGACCAGAGCCAAATGCCTTGGATTCAAATGAGGTTCCAAGTGTGCCTTTAGGCATGTTATTATGCTTTCTGTGCCGTAGTGTCCTCGCCTGTAAAATGAAGATAATAGCTCCTAACTCATGAGGCAGATCTACTCACATACCTTTGCCACTACAGTTTGCCTTCTAAATTGAAGAGCATTTATCAGTGGGAATTTGGGGAGAGAAGGAGAAGATTCAGAATTAGAGAGGCAGGTAGTGTTGCAGGAAGAAAGGGATCTGACCATTTGGTTCCTTGCCTGCCTCCTCCTAGACTGTAAGCTTTATCTGAGTGGAGACTTGCCCCCTTACCTCCCAGTACCTGACTCAGCGTGGGACATACACTTGGCACTCAGAAATTTTATTTGCTGAATAGCTAATGAATGCATTTTATGTGTGACTTTAGATATAAATCAGTGTAATAAGTCTGTATATTTGGGTATTTTGTATATATATTGGGTATATTGGTATATTTGTCTAAATAATTTTGATGATTAATTTTTTAACAAGCAGAAATTAACTGTAGCACTTTAAATTGTCTTTGAATATTTGTGACCATTTTCTTTTTGTTTTTACAGACCAGTTGGAATGCCAAAAATGGAAAAAGTTTACTTACATAATCCTAGTTCTGAAGAAACTATTACTTTAGTATCAATATCTGCTACCACATCACATTTTCACGCATCATTTTTTCAAAATAGGGTAAGTTTCTCCACTACATTTGACGTTTCTTGAGTTTGAAAGTCTAGATGTTTTTATTTATCTTATTGTAACTAAAATCTAATTTGAATGTTCCATATTTATTCTGGACTTCAGTTTGCCCCATTTCCTGAAAATTACCACTTCTGCTCTTCAGCACACATTGGTTTTCTTAACATGAAACAGCCTGACAAATCAGCTTTGAAACTTAAGCACGCTGGAAAATGCAGTATTGACGTCTTCAGTTGGTTTTCCTTTCCTTCCTAATAATAGGTAAATCCTCAGCGCTGTGTTGGTTCTCTTTTTGTGAGTAATAAAGCACCAGAAACACCCACCCATTAGCTTGTGGTTCTGTAAGTCACCTTTCAGTGGGTTCTTTGCTCCAGCTTTAGTAAGGTTTTAATTAAGATGTCAGCTGGGCTGAGTCCTTGACTTGAGATTTGGGAAATCCACTTCCAGATTCATTCACACGGTCAGCAGACGTCAGTTCCCTGTGCTTGTAGGACTGAGGTTTCATTGCTGGCTGTTGGCCAGAGACCTTTCCCGGTTCCCTGAGGCACCCACTCTCCTCGTCACCATCTTCAAACCAGTGCTTGTGTGTCACATCTTGCTCATGCTCCAGAAATCTTTGGCTTCCTCTTCCACCACCAGTGGAGAAAACTCTGCTTTCATCATGTCATTAGGTCAAGACCACCTGGCAGTCTCCTTATTTTATTAACTTAGAGTGAGCTGACTGATAATCTCATTGTATCTGCAGAATCCTTTTTATCAAATAATGCAAATCACAGGTGTGACATCTCCCCACATCCACAGTCACAAAGTGAGGGCAGGAAATTTGGGGGCCTGTTTAGAATCCTACACACGCATCCTCTAAAATTTTACTTATAATCATTTTTATAGATACTGTGCAAACTTGTTTCTATAAAAAAAAACCTTGACAAAAAATTGATATGAATAAATTTTGAATTTGAGAGAATGCATTAAGCTTTAATACATAGACTTCCAAAATAATTACCTAAATAGCAAATATCAGAGGAAAGTAAATTAATGAAGTCTAATTTCATCTTCCCAGGATTTTCCCTGACTCCTTTGAAGAGATAAAACTAAATAATTAATTTTTAGTGTATAAATTTTCATCAGTTATTTCAATTTTTGCATTTCTTTCTAAAATCCTATTTCATCACGTTGTCCTTAAGTAGCACCTTCTAGTGTAAAAACAAGGCATATAATCTTGACATTTTTTAAATTGAAAACTATCTTGTAAACAAGGAATGGATAAGTTGGCATATTTTGATGGTAAAGTTTTAATTTGCTTATTGTGCTGAGTTGTTCTTTGTTTATTTTTGTAAATATACTGATGGTCTGAGCACTTGAATCCCAGTGCTAGGAGAAACGTGTGTGTATATTCATTTGGCCTGGTACCCACGTTCCACCAATGAAGAGCTGGACCCTGATGGCTTTGCCTGTCGTCCTGCAGTTAGTGACAGGAATCAGTGTGAAGGTCTAGGTATGCCGCTGGCTTCCCTAGGGATTTGTGTCATAAGAAGCTGTGGTGTGGCTCATGTATGTTAGTCTGTGTATGGAGACACACTTAGGTACAAATGGAATCATCCAGCTTTCAGGCATTGCCCAAGTGTAGAGACATGCTGGGTTAAAAGGCAAAATAGTAAAGTGACATGAAAGCAGTTTAAAAGTAGTTTACAACTACACTACAGATTTTATTTTTATCTTGTTAACTTAATTTGCTAGTTCAAGCAGTGTTTTGTTGTTTCTAAGCATCAAGCTTCATCCTTGTTAAAGGCCGGGGTTTTTACATTTTTAATGTTCCTGTCACAATACACAGCAGCCAAATAGATAGCAGAGTTACAGATAGGTTCTTAAGGGGCCGTGTAGACAGTGCAGACCAAGTGGCCAGCGAGGTGACCTGCAGAGCACACGGCCCATCCAGAGGGACCAGCCCTTACTCCACTCTAGCCAGCGGTGGCCACAGGGGAATGTAAGCTCATGCACAGTTATGATTTTCCAAGAAGAGTCAGAAGTAGGGACTTGTGTATGATAATCTCCTGATATTTACAAATGATAAATGAAGTCAATTTTGAAAGACAATGTAGACCAAAGAAAACTAGTTAAAGGTCACCAATTTGACATTTCTGGACTGGCTCTCCTAGGGACTTATTTCAACACATGAATCTTAGGCAAACAGAATAGTCTCTCTGAAAGTTCTTCAAAAGATAAACTCAATGTGTATGTAGTCAAAGAACAAGTTAAAAGCCAGTCTGTGTTTTCCACTGTCAGGAGGTGGAATTAAACAATAAAATAATTTACACCTATCAGAATTTACGTTTAGGTACTCTAGATTTAGCTTGAAAGGAGATAGCCAAAATCTGTGCTGTCTTAAGTTGTTATTTTCTTATTCTTCTTGATTTTCATCTTTATTCCCTACAGTAAGATACTGACTTCAGAAGCTCAAGAAGTGGAAAGGTGGAATTAACTCTTGAGAAGAGGGAACCTTATTTCTCTTCCACTTAATTTTATGCCTATCATTGGAGCCTTTGGGGAAAAATAAAGAGAGTTTCTCATGTCCAAGAGAGCAGGCCCTTTCTATATATTTATCCTAAGTCTAGTTGTCTTGTCATCTTTAGAATTCCTGGTCAGGTCATATTTCTTTGAGAATAAAACATTTTCTGTAACTCACTTAGGTTTTTGATTATTAACCAGTATCATACATGCATTAACTAACCAGTAGGAAACACAAAAAAGAGTAGTCATTATTTAAAAGGCCAAGTGTTACACAACCATTTTTTTTAACCCCATATAAATAATACATATTACCTGGAAGTCAAGAACAAGGGTAATAAAAGGAATGTGGTTGTGTGACAATTTATTTTTCTATATATAACTCCTAATAATTATTTGTGGTTATAATTACGTTGATTAACTGTAATTGTCTAATTATAATTAAAATTACATAATATTAAAACTGCAATTGAGACCTATTCATCTCCATGTCTAGACCTATTCATCTCCATGGCTAGACTGCATATTGACCATAAAATACATAATGTATGGCTTGTTATAAAGAATACAGATATTTTTAGTACTCTGTAATAGTCAAATTTTGATTAAGATAAGATTTGGGTCCCTTATTAGTAAGCAAACAAGAACTATTTTTCCTTGGTCGTATAGAACTTTTTGTTTGATTACCTTTTTGGGTTAATTAAAGATTAACTAGGATAACTTTGCTTCAACCCATGGCTAAAATGAAGTTTTTACTCATTTAGTTATGTCCAACCTAGATAGCATATTCAAAAGCAGAGACATTACTTTGCCAACAAAGGTTCGTCTAGTCAAGGCTATGGTTTTTCCTGTGGTCATGTATGAATGTGAGAGTTGGACTGTGAAGAAGGCTGAGCACCGAAGAATTGATGCTTTTGAAGTGTGGTGTTGGAGAAGACTCTTGAGAGTCCCTTGGACTGCAAGGAGATCCAACCAGTCCATTCTGAAGGAGATCAGCCCTGGGATTTCTTTGGAAGGAATGATGCTAAAGCTGAAACTCCAGTACTTTGGCCACCTCATGCGAAGAGTTGACTCATTGGAAAAGACTCTGATGCTGGGAGGGATTGGGGGCAAGAGGAGAAGGGGACGACAGAGGATGAGATGGCTGGATGGCATCACTGACTCGATGGACGTGGGTCTGAGTGAACTCCGGGAGTTGGTGATGGACAGGGAGGCCTGGCGTGCTGCGATTCATGGGGTCGCAAAGAGTGAGACATGACTGAGCATCTGATCTGATCTGATTTTAGTATGTGTAATAATCTCTTCTCATGGGTTGAAGGTCATTACTGGCAATTAATCATACTTTTTAATTATATATAAAGACCTGGACATTTTTAATTCTATTTCAGCTTAAATTCTGGTATCCATGCATGTTATTGGAAATTGAACAAAATGTGGTAGAGTCAGTAATATGCAAATATTATTATACAGATAATAAAAAGAATCAGATTTGTATCTGTTTATATGGAATAATATGTTAATATGTAAAAAAAAAAGCACATTGTAGAATAGAATACGATGCCATTTTTTATAAAATGTAAAAAATGTTCCCTCAAACAGCATTCATCCCCTTAAACAGCCTGTCTCCAATTTCCCCACCACCCAGAGTCTGATAGCCAACATTCTGCTCTCTGCTTTTATAAGTTCTATGTGTTTAGGTTGCACGTAGAAGTGATTGTTTTTCACTGTCTATCTCAGTTAGCATAATGTCCTCACGGCCCTCCATATCACAAATGGCAGGATTTTTTTTGTTGTTATGGCCAAATAATATTCCATGGATATGAATATACAACACAACTTCTTTATCCTTTCGTGTGTTGCCAGACACTTAAGTTGTTCCCGTATCTTAACTATTGTGAATAATGCTGCAGTAAACGTGAAAGTGCATGTATCTCTTCAATATCCTGTTTTCATTTCCTTTGGCTTTATACGCAAGTGGGATTATTGGATTATATGGTGATTCTATTTTTAATTTTTTGAGGATCTCTATACGCTCTTGCCTGGAGAATCCCAGGGACGGGGAAGCCTGGTGGACTGCCGTCTATGGGGTTGCACAGAGTTGAACACGACTGAAGCGACTTGGCAGCAGCAGCAGCATACTGTTTTCCATGGTGGCTGAAACAATTTACAGTCTTACCAACAGTATGAAAGGACATCCACATCCTTACCAGGACTTTTCTGTTAATGACAGTTGTGAGCTGATATCTCATTGTGGTTTTGATTTGCATTTCCTGGTAATCAGTGATATTGAACATCATTACATGTATCTGTTGGCCATTTAGATGTCTTCTTTGGAAAAATGGTGGGTTAGTTCCTCTCTGCATTTTAAAATCAGATTGGTTTTTTGTTATTGAGTTGTGTAAGTTCTTTATATATTGTGGGTATTACCCTCTTATCCATTATCTGGTTTGCACATATTTTTGTTTATTTATTTTCGGCTGTGCTGGTCTTTGTTTCTGCATATGGGCTTTCTCTAGTTGCACTAGGTAGGGGCTGCTCTCTAGTTGTGGTGCACAGGCCTCTCACTGAGATGGCTTTTCTTGTTGCAGAGCACAGGCTCTTGAGTGTTCAGTTCAGTCGCTCAGTCGTGTCCAACTCTTTGCAACCCCATGGACCGCAGCATGCCAGGCCTCCCTGTCCATCACCAACTCCCAGAGTTTACCCAAACTCGTGTCCATTGAGTCGGTGATGCCATCCAACCATCTCATCCTCTGTCATCCCCTTCTGCTCCTGCCTTCAATCTTTCCCAGCATCAGGATCTTTTCAAATGAGTCAGTTCTTTGCATGGGTGGCCAAAGTATTGGAGTTTCAGCTTCATCGTCAGTCCTTCCAATGAACACCCAGGACTGATCTCCTTTTGGATGGACTGGTTGGATCTCCTTGCAGTCCAAGGGACTCTCAAGAGTCTTCTCCAACACCACAGTTCAAAAGCATCAATTTTTCTGCACTCAGCTTTCTTTATAGTCCAACTCTCACATCCATACATGACCACTGGAAAAACCATAGCCTTGACTAGATGGACCTTTGTTGGCAAAGTAATGTCTCTGCTTTTGAATATGCTGTCTAGGTTGGTCATAACTTTCCTTCCAAGGATTCAGCGTCTTTTAATTTCCTGGCTGCAGTCAGCATCTGCAGTGATTTTGGAGCCCCCAAAAATAAAACCAGCCACTGTTTCCAGTGTTTCGCATCTATTTGCCATGAAGTGATGGGACCGGATGCCATGATCTTAATTTTCGGAATGTTGAGCTTTAAGCCGACTTTTTCACTCTTGTCTTTCACTTTCATCAAGAGGCTCTTCTTCACTTTCTGCCATAAGGGTGGTGTCATCTGCATATCTGAGGTTATTGATATTTCTCCCGGCAATCTTGACTCCAGCTTGTACTTCTTCCAGCCCAGCATTTCTCATGATGTACTCTGCATATAAGTTAAATAAGCAGGGTGACAATATACAGCCTTGACGTACTCCTTTTCCTATTTGGAACCAGTCTGTTGTTCCATGTCCAGTTCTAACTGTTGCTTCCTGACCTGCATACAGGCTTCTCAAGAGGCAGGTCAGGTGGTCTGGTATTCCCACCTCTTTCAGAATTTTCCAGTTTATTGTGATTCACACAGTCAAAGGTTTTGGCATAGTCAATAAAGCTAGAGTGTTCAGGTTTTGGTAATTTGGTGCATTGACTCAGTAGTTGCGACTCATGGACTTTAGAGCATGGGCTCAGTAGTTGTGATATAAGAGTTAATTTGCCCCTTGGCATGTGGAATCTTTCTGGACCAGGGATTGAACCTATGTCCCCTGCATTGGCAAGTGGATTCTTAACCACTGGACCACTAGGGAAGTCCAGTTTGCAAATATTTTTTCCCATTCCATAGGTTGCCTTTTCATTTCATTGATAATTTCTTTTGCTATGTAGAAGCTTTTTAATGCATTCTCTTACTGATTTTTTGCTTTTGTTCCTTCTGCTTTTGATATCATATTGTCATCATTGTACAGACCAGTGTCAAGGAGTTTTTTCCCTATGTTCTTCTAGGAGTTTTATCCCTGTTTTCTTCTAGGAGTTTAGTGGTATGAGGTTATATATTTTAAATCTTTAATCCATTTTGAGTTATTTTGGAGAGTGCTGTAAAATACGGGTCCAGTTTCATTTTTCTATGTGTGGTTATCCAGTTTTCCTAACACCATTTATTAAAGATACAAACTTTCCCTATCGAGTATTCTTGGCTCCCATGTGAAATATTAAATGAACAGTATATGCAGGGGTTTATTTCTGGACTCTGTTTGTCCGTTGGTCTACATGTCTGCCTTTATGCCAGAACCATACTGTTTTAGTTTCTTTACCTTTAAGGTGTGCTTGGAAAGCAGGAAGTATGATGCCTTCAACTTTGATATTCTTACGATTGTTTTCTATTTCTGTGCAAATTTTAGGATTGTTTATTTCTGTTTAAACTGTCATTGGTTTTGATAAAGATTGCGTTGAATCTGTAGATGGGTTTGCTTAGTATGGAAAGTTTTAAAATACTAACTTTTCTGAGCCACAAACAAAGGTTATCTTCCCATTTGTTGTGTCTTACAGTTTCTTTTATCAAGGTCTTACAGTTTTCATCATACAGATCTTTCGCCTCCTTGGATAAATTTATTACTAAGTATTATTTTTGATACTACTATGAATAGAAAAGCTTTTTTTCTTCTTCAAACGTTGCATTATTGGTGTATAGCCTGTACACCAGTATACCAGTACATTGGTTTCTATGTGTTGATTTTATCTCCTGCATCTTTACAGAATTTGTTGGTTAGTTGTAGTAGTTTTTTGTTGAGTCTTCAGGATGTTCTCTATGTAATATTGTATCATCTGCAAATAACAACTTTTTCTCTTATTTTCCACTTCTGATGCCTTTTATTCGTTGTCTTGCCTCAATTGCTTTAACTTAGGCCTTCCAGTACTGTGTTGAATAAGAGTGGGCACCCTTGTCTTGTTTCTGATCTTAAAGAAAAACTCAAATTTTCATCACTGAGTGTGATGTTAGCTTTGGGTGTTTGTATGTGGTCTTGATTATATCAGAGTATGCTTCTTCTGTACTCAGTTGAAGGTTTTTATCATGAGATATATTTTTGTCAAGTACTTTTTTGTTGTGTGGCGGGATTTACTTTGCTGATAATTTTTGAGAATTTCTATGTCTATATTCATCAGGGATATTGTTTATAGTTTTCTTGTAGTGTCCTTGTCTGGCTTTGGTATCAAGGTAATGCTGGCCTCATAAAATGAGTTTGGAAATGTTCCCTTCTCTTAATTTTTGAAGAATTTGAGAAAGACTGGCATCAATTCTTCTTTAAGTATTTGATAGAATTCACCAGAGAAGCCATCTGGTCCTGGAGTTTTCTGTTTGGGGAGGTTTTTGATTACTTATTTGATTTCCTTACTTATTATTGGTCTACTGAGATTTTCTATTTCTTCCTGATTCAGTCTTGGTAGGTTGTGTGTTTCTAGGAATTAATCCACCAGGCTGCTCTCCTCTCTTCCCCCCAACCCAGGAGAGGTCACTGTCTCATGCAGTATATTGCCTCAGCATGGGTTGGGGAGTTGGCCCTGGGAAAATTCCTCTTACTGTCTCCACTGCAACCAGGTTCTTTTTTTTTTTTTTTTTGCTTCCAGTGGCATGCTGGAATACCTCCTTGGGAAAGGTAGACTCTGCAAGCTGTCTCTTGTCCAGTGGTATCTTCCCAGGTCAGCACTCTGCAGGTTCTTTCCCAGCTGCAACTAGACAGGATGGGGTCGGTTCATTGGTTCCGCAGCCTGTGCAGAAGTCTGTTTGCCTGTTTCCAGGTACACAGGTGGGCAGGATGGCTCCCAGGTCTTCAGGTGTATGGCAACAGATCCCACAAGTCCCACAGAGGCACTTCTGCTGTGGATGGATATCTAATATGTTAAAGGGAACAAAAGGGAGGACTGTCTTACACCACCAGATTTAAATAGGAGGGTCAGGGAAGACTTCATTCAGAAGGTGACAACTGAAGACTGAAGGAGATGTATACAAGAAAGTGGAATATATGGAGGACATTTCATACAGAGGGCTCAGTCAGTGAGGTCTCTGATATGAAAGCATGACTAGTGTGCAGGGGACCATGTGGCTAGACCAGAGTGAGCAAGGGTGAGGGGGGGAGTAAAGGGGTTGTGGGAGGGGACAGGCTGTGAAGGGCCTTATACGGTGTAATAAGGATTTGGGCTCTGATCCTGAATGACATGGGAAGCTATCACAGGTTTTGAGCAGCGAAATGAATGATAGCGTTATGTTTTATAAAGGATCACTGTTTATCAGAGATAGAGTCAAGAAGGGCAAGGGGAGAATAAAGGACACTAGTTATCTTGGCTGTTGCAGAATATCAGGGTTATTATTAGTTTTAGATTATTATTATTATAAACTAATATCAGAATATCAAGATTGCTCTAAGCAGAGAAGAAATGAAGAAAGCTGTCAGATTTGGGATGTATTTTGAAGACAGCAGCAGAATTTTCTGAGGTGGGATTGAGAGGAAGTGAAGCATCAAGAGTGACTCCAGAGATTTTGTCTTGAGCAGCTGGGAGGACGGAGTTGCCATCAACTGAGATGGGAAAGGCTGAGAGTAGAGCAGGTTTCAAGAGTGTAGCCAGTGGTTCAGTTTTGGACGGATTAGATTTGGCGTATCTCCTGGACGTCCAGGTGGAGGTGCAAAGTAAGCAATTGATATTTAAGTTTGGTGTGTGAGGGAAAGGACTAGGCTTAAAACAGAAGTGTAGGCAACACTGTAAATCAACTATACTTCAATTAAAAAATTAATTTAAAAAAAAAGTAGCTTTACAGTGATCCCCTCTCCCCCTGCAGCCACTCCTCTCAAAGGAAAAGGAGATGCATTCACTGGAGGGAGGACTATTCAGAGGCTTTCATTTGTTGGTTTGTTTTCACATTCTGGTTTGAGTTTTTCCAATTAAAATCAAGAAATCTAGGGGAAAAAAAAGACAAAGTGTAGGAGTCACTGGTAAAGATGGGAAGCCCAGACCTAGGTGAGATCACCAAGGGAGCAGGTGGTCAGGGACTGATGTGGTACAAAGATGAATAACTTCACTGCAAATAATTTAAAACTGAAGTTAGCATGCGATGTGCTGCCTTCATTGCCTTTTCCTACTGTTTTCTTTTTTCTTTAGTCATACTAAATTTATTTTAAAGTTTGCCACAAAGGGAACAAAAAGATAAATTGCAGCAAATCTGATGAATTTTTACAAGAAGATTACATTCCTGAACCTGAGTTTATTGTTCTGTTTCCTCACCGATTTGTTACATCCTTAAGTGTCTTTTGGAAGTAGATTTTCCTTGTTATTTAGAAAATGAAAAAAAAAAAGGAAATAATTGTTCTGTGTATTTCTTCAGGCATCTTTTTTTTTCTTTAGTTGAAGGGTAATTGGTTTACAATATTGTGTTGGTTTCTGCCATATATCATCCTAAATCAGCCGTAGATAAGCATGTGTCCCCTCTCTCGAACCTCCCTCCACCTTCCACCCCATCCCACCCCTCTGGGTTGTCTCAGAGCAGCAGGTGTGAGTGCCCTGCGTCATACAGGAGATCCCCACTGGCTGGCTGTTTCCCATGCGGTAGTGTATATGTCTCAAATTGTCCCTCCCTCTCCTTCCTCCGTTGTGTCCAGTTTTCAAGTCTTTAAGTAATAAAGAGTTGATTGGATATCTATCAGAGAACCTGTACTCTTGTATCCAGGCTCCTTTTCCCCCTAGGATATAAATGACATCGTGAAGTAAAAGCTTCATCTTCCTTTTTACTCTTGGTCATTCTGTCTGGGGTTTTATCAGTTTTGCAGACCTTTTTGAAGCATCAGCTTTTGGTTTTCCTGATTTTTCCATTTTCTATTCCATTATTTTCAGCTCTTGTCTGTTTTAGTCTTCTTTTGCTTATTTTGGGTTTAATTTATTCTTTTTCTAGTTTTTCAAGGTGGAAACATCAATTATTGATTTGAGACATTTCTTCTCAAGATAAACATGTAATGCTATAATTTTCCTTCCGAGTATTTCCTTTAGCTCAGCTCACAAATTTTGATATGCTGTGTTTTCATTTCCAGTTGACTGAATGTTTTAAAATTTCCTTTGTGACTACTACTTTAACTGGTGGGTTACTTAGAAATGTATTGTTTCATTTTGAACTGCTTAGGGGTTTACCATATATCTTCCTGTTACTGATTTTTGGCAAGTGTTACCTCCATCAGACTCCAAAGCTTCTATGTACCGTGTTGTGTAGCCCACACTCAACGTTTAGCAATGCATAAAAATTTTAGCTGAATTCATTTTACTGTCTTGAATGCTAACCTCATCTTCTTCCCATTATCTGCCATACTTAATGTTACCATCTCTTCTTGAAGGTGTTTGTCTTTCATTAAATTGGGGGCTGGTTGATACACAAGAAAGGTTACCATTTTTCAAATGATTTTTGTTTTTTATAATACAGGAAAGATGCTCTTCCAGCTTTCTATATCCAAAGCTGTAGACAGAAGTCTCAGTGCCATAGATTTTAGGCTATAATTTGGGGAGCATTTAGAGTACTAGCCACAGAGGCAGAATGAGAGAAGTTAAGGACTTTGCATATTAAAATGCATTCTAAGGCTTCATTGCAGGCAGAACTGCATTCATAGTCTCAGAGACTTCGTGAAGCAGCCCTGTTGTTCTGCTGTAATAAAATTTTTATTTGCAAACCACAGTGACATTCTCAGTTTGCTCAAGGTCAGAGGAGGGGTCTCCTCTCCTCTCCTTTCTTTTATAATGTAAGTTGCTGGCACTTTTTGTGCCTTGTGTGAATGGGTGACAGAGGTTGAGGCTGGGCTTGTTTACTTATTAGAATAGTACAAGTGGCTGCTTAGGAGTAGAGTAGAACATCTATATAAAAAGCTTGGCTTCAGCTCATCTCCTCCTTGATCGTCTGATGTTGAAGGAGCCAGTAATTAGGCACTTCATTCCAGCCTGGTGATTACTGAATGAACAGAATCCAAGGGAACCATCTGCTGTACAGGGTTTTAGAATTGTGATTGACAAAGATATGTGAAAGCCGATGTGAAGACATCTTTTTTTTTCCATTGCAAAATAGTTTGGCTAATTTAAAATGTAAACCTTTGGGAGGAAAAAGCTAGTTTGTGGAAATGATTCTAAGACGTTTTAGAGAATTTTAGCTGTCTACTTATAGTCACTATGATCTGATACTTTTTTTTTTCACTAATTTAACTTACTACTTTTCTTTTTCAGAAAATTCTTCCAGGAGGAAATACATCATTTGATGTAGTTTTTCTTGCAAGAGTAGTGGGAAATGTAGAAAATACTTTATTTATTAATACATCTAATCATGGGGTATTCACTTACCAGGTAAGAATCAGAATAAAATCTTTATTATTTATAAAATACAGTTTTCATCTTCATCCTATCACATGTTGGGAACTCTTCAAAAACTCATGATCAGGGAAAATGTAAGAGTTTAGAGTTAGAGCATTTTTATACTTTACAACTGCATTTGTGAATATCCCTATTCAAATCAGACTGAACAAATGATCTTTAAAAGCTACAGCTAAAGTGTTAATATAAGATTGGTTGGCAGAAGAACAGTTAAAAATATTTTCACAGTGCCTCTAGATTTTTTTTAATTTTTACTTTTTGCACACTTATGAAGTGATAACATTTTCAGGATTAAAAGATGTGTGCCTGTTTTTCTTTGGTAATTATATTGTTTAAATTTTTCATCTTCCCTGGTGGCTCAAGTGGTAAAGAAACTGCCTGCAGTACAGGAGACCCAGGTTCAATCCCTGGGTCAGGAAGATCCCCTGGAGAAAGGAGTGGCAACCCACTCCAGTATTCTTGGCTGGGAAATCCCATGGGCAGAGGAGCCTGTCAGGCTACAGTCCATGGAGTCTCAAAGAGTCGGAGACGACTGAGCAGCTAACACTTTGTATGTACAATCATGGTTTGGATTATTAAAGAAAGCTAGTGTTTTTGAATCGGAATTTTTTATATAGCAAGATTGCAAAGAAATAATTTATTTGGCACAGTTCTACGCACTTTACGTGCACTTCTGCCTGCGTTACAGATACTGTCCTTCTCATTTTTTTAGATGAGGAAGGTGAAGTTTAAAAAGGGTAAACAATTTTGCTTATGCTAATGGTAAGTTGTTGAGCAGGGATTCAAATCCATGTCTTTATAGCTACAAAGACCATCCTATTAACCACTGAGCTGTACTGCCCATGGAACTCAAATCCTTACTTAGCTAGTATCTTACTTTACAGTTTTTATGCTTGTTTTTGAATATTTCTTCTCAGTTACCCAGAATGCTTCATGTATTTTGTAAATTATTTGTGTATTTTGGAAATCACTGTCAGAGTAAGCATTCGTATTAGTCAGACATCATATCTTATGCTTATTTATGGTGAGTAAGTCTTTAATAGTCATTTGATAGGCATTGAGTAAACTTTGGAAGCCAGTATGGATGAGTGACTCTGACGTGCTATACAGAGCACTTGGCATATACTTGTTGAGTAAATCAAAAGACCTCCATGAAACTGGAAAGACCTGTGCCCTCCAGAGGCACCCCCAGCTGACCATGGGTGACCTGAGGTTGTGGTCGGGTTGTTCTCAAGGTGCGCCTCGCTGCCATCCATCTTCACCTCCCCACACCTAGTCTTTCACCACATCTTGCTGTTAAATGTCTCTCTCCTCTCCAGCACCACTACTGTCTCCCAGGCCGGCCGGCCCTACCTTTCCCTGGGTGACACAGAGCCTCCTGACTGTCTTTCCTCTCCTCCACAGCCCCTGCCCTGGTCCATTGTTCATGCTGTAGCCGTGATGATCTTCTCTGAACATAAACCACATCCAGTCAGCCCCTCATGTAAATCTTTATGCTTTGACACTGCTCTTAGAGCAAAATGCACGCTTCTGAGCAAAGCCAGCAAGGCTCTAAGGATCTGACTCCCATATTAGCTGTCCCATCTCATCCCATTTGACCATGATTCTCAGCTTTTTCTTTGTCTTCCAACAAGCCAGGCCTTTTCCTGCCTCCAGCCCTTTGCCTATATACTTCCCCTTGGTGAAGAGTCATTGTTGCTTCTTCTCGTCGTTCAGGTGACATCAGCTCACATCACCTCCCCTGGCCACCCTCTCTGAAAGAATTTTCCCATCCTTACTCCAACTGTTTGCTCTATATAACATTATCCATTTTTTAAAAACCTTTTTATTGTTATCTGTCCCTCATACTAGAATTTAAGTTCCATAAGGACAGGCACATTATGCATCTTGTTCACTGTTGAATTATTCACAACTGTACATGCCTGTGCCCAGCACATCATAGGCACTTAATAAGTGTTTGTCATTTGAGTGATTGGCTCACCCTGTTGGTCAGCCCACATTCCCATGTAGGAATGACCTGGGACTGGGCTTGGTCGTTAAGAGATTGTCTGGGCCCTAGAGCCATCTTCAGGTGATTGAAACAGGGAAATCAGGATTCTCTGTTTTTCTTTTGTCTTTCCCATGACTTCATGAAGGACTGCTAGCATTTTAATTTCTAATATATTATAGAAATCATTCCAAATGTATATGTATGTTATTTAATGTATATAAATATGAATATATATATTCTTAAGTGAAAGTGAAGTCGCTCAGTCATGTCCAACTCTTCACGACCCCATGGACTGCAGCCTACCAGGCTCCTCCATCCATGGGATTTTCCAGGCACGAGGACTGGAGTGGGGTGCCATTGCCTTCTCCATATTCTTAAGATATATGTGCATCTCAGATCAACTGATAGTCAAGTACAGAAACTACATGTGTGTTCCTTTTTAAAAGAATTAAGATTTTTCCATAAGTAAACTCACCAGTTTTCCCTAAATCAATCAGTTGTAACTATAAAAATGTTATCTAAAACTATAAAAGCTACTCAGATTGCTTTTTTTTTTCTACTTGGAAACAGGTATTTGGTGTTGGAGTTCCAAATCCATACCGATTGAGGCCATTCCTTGGGGCCAGAGTCCCTGTGAATAGCAGTTTCTCACCCATAATAAACATACACAATCCTCACAGCGAACCTTTACAGGTGAGTTTATAGCAGTGATTTTTTTAACGTGTTTCACTTCAGTGGAAATTAATGCTTAGTGTGAAATCTCAGTCTTTTACAGTTTTTAGATTACCTAAAACAGGTTTTTAAAATATATGCCAGTATGTAGTACTGAAGCAAGGTATTCTTTTAATGCTGCTTGTAGTCTGAACCTGAGGTTATATCAGTGTGGTTATTGAATTTTTGGAACCATTTGTAAAATGACTGGTTTCTCTGGTGTTAGTTTTAAGTGGCTCTGCATTTAATTTAAGAAGAGTTTTCATCTATATGAGGCCCCTACTTTTCTTTCTTGGGCTCCTTCTGGCCCAGTTTAAAATTTTAAACCCACTATTTGTATTTATTTCTAGTAATACTAAATATTGGGTGATGGCAGCCTGGAAATTAAAATCCAAGGAAAGGATAATATAGAACCATTGATTAAAAGCCATCTTATTTTTTTACTTTGAAAAATCCAACTCCTGATCTTACGCAGTCTTTTAGTAATCATATTTCCACCTTTGAAATCCCTCCTCACCCAGCCCTTGTCTCTAACACGGTGGGAGTGGCTGGTGTCGCTCCTGCAGGTATTTCCTCAGATCCCCACCCCGGCTCCCCAGTGACTTCCAGCCATGGACACTTGTTGCCATTGTAGCTTCTAGCTGTGTTGTCTGTGTGGAAGGATATATGGATACTTTCCAGAATAATGTTTACTCCCAGGGCCCATGGAGTTCTTCAGGACCAACACTGAAGAACTGAGCAGTAGCTTGAAAATAGCAGGTGAAGGATAAACACTGTGTGTTGTATGAGCCGCTGAGCTTTGACGACGAAAGTGGGTTTTGTCATCCTAGCACTCCCTGGTAGAAAGGCTCATAAACGGTGAAGAGGAAAACAAGGGAGAATACAATGAGATATTCAGATCTGGGTTTGTGAAATGCCTGGGAGTTGTATGCTGAGGTAGCAAGCAAGGGTTCCCTGCAAACTCAGCTGCCATTGGGTGAAGATAGCCATTGATAAAAACACTGCCTCCAAATTCTGGTTATATGTAGCTGAGGATCTTCGTCGTGAAAGAGGAAAGTGCCTTGTCTCCTGCTTGAGACAGAGTTCCTCTCCATCATCAGTCTTCGTTTATATCCTTTTGCTGCTTTGGGGAATGGTGTACTTTCCCTGTTTCAGCTAACTTTTACCACAAAACTATACAGAAACCTCGTAAATTCTTGCTGCTTTCTTTTCTTGACTATTTTTGAGTCCAAGAAATAAGAACTGTCCTCTCGTTCTCTCAGGCCCTGCTGTGTGAGCTGCCATGTGCAGCTGCAGCAGCAGTGTCACAGAGCCCCAGGGATGCACCGCCTCCGTGGTCACCCCACCGCGGACTGAGGGTCTTGCTTTCTGCTGGGAAAGATGGAGGTTACAGACTCAGCAGATGTTGGCCAGCCTAGTTAAAATACTTAAGTAGCCTTACAGTCTGTGTCTTTGCTCCTCAGCCTTTTGAGTCCTCAGACTACCGTCGAGAACAACTATCTCTGAATTCAATATTGAGTTTTTTTCTTTGGCTTGTCTAGTCCTTTTCCAGTCACGTAACACTTCAGTTCAGTATTATCACAGTACGCTTTTCATCAATGCACAGGAGAGCAAATGGAAAGCCAGGGTTGCTCTCTCAGAACCAGTAGATTGGGATCTCCCTGGCAGTTCAGTGGTTGAGACTCAGCTTCCAATGCAGGGGCACTGGTTCGATCCCTGGTCTGGGAACTAAGATCCCACATGCCACAGGGCCCTGTCAAAAAAAAAAAAAAAGAAGAACCAATAGATTATCTCTGGAAGGCAATTTTTTTGGTTGCTTTTGAGAGAGAAAATCCAAGTCCCTTCCTGATGGACACTGTTTACTTGAGGTATAACTGCCATATAACACTGTGTTAATTTCAGGTGTACAGCGTAGTGATTCTGTGTATATCACAGAACGATCACCACGGTAAGTCTCGTTAGCAACATCACCACACATAATTACAAAACTTTTTTTTCTTATGATAAGAAATTTTAAGATCTGCTCTTTTAGTAACTTTGAAATGTGCAGTTACAGTGTTGGTATTAACTATGGTCACTGTCCTGTCTGTCACATGCCCGGAACTTAATTGCTTTTTAAACTGGAAGGTTGTGTGGAAGACACTCTTAACCTGATAGTCCTGTGTGTCATGAACTTGTCCTCAAATTTAAGAAAGTATTGTAAAGCAAGAAATTACACCTCATTTGTTCTTTATACAACACTAACACACAAGTATGTTCTCACTGAAAACTATTAACAGTTCAAATGTGTAAGGCGGAAGTCCCCTTGAACTTGCTGCCTTCCAGTCCAGTACGGTCCCGCAGAACTTTCTGGTGCGATGGGAGTGTTCTGTATCTGCTCTGTCCAGTACAGGAACCGCCAGCCACTGGGGCTGCTGAGCATGTGAACTTGTGGCTAGGGTGGCCGAGGCCCTGAACCTTCAGTTTTATTTTATATCAAGTGATTTAAATGACTGTTGTTATCACAGCTCCTGGCCAGAACCCTTCCTCACTGATAACCTTCGTGTAACCTCGGTGTGTCTCCTCAGGCCTTTCTCTGTATGCTTGTGTACACGTACGGGGGCACTCTGAAATTAACGTTCCTCCTGGTATTTTGTTTTTAACATAAATTATCATTTGTATATATCATTGGCATCCCTTTCCCCCTAAACTTTATTAAATTAGAAACAACTAGCAGGGGACTGAAAATCAGGAGTCTGTTGTTCTAGTTTCAATGTTATCTTCCCTTTGATTTTATAATTTAGCCTTTATCTGTCCACATTTCCATATTCCCTTCCCTCTTGTCAGGATTCAACCTTTTAATCTTGTTTTCAAACTTTGTTAGGCTTGTTTCCTTAATACCTTGGAAGATTTCTAAATGAAATAACACACGGTGTTTTCTGGTTTTACAGAAAAAGTCCTATAAGTCACCCCATCAGTTAAGGCGCTGTTAGCACAGTCAGTACTGAAGGGGAACAGTAATACATTGGAAGGCAAGTATTAAGACACAGACAAGACCGTAGCTCCTTAGTCTTGGGTAAATCGTTACAGTAACAACCACACCCACCAGAAACAAAAGCCTTTAAGCATATACTAAAGTATTACTGTCTGTCCTGCTTTGTCCTTTTTTATGTACTCCTGGTTTGTGATAGACAAGGAAAGGTTTTCCACCCATTCTCATTCTTCACCCCAGATTTGCATTTAATTAAATATATTCTTTATTTTTAAGAGGTAGGATAACCTTCCTTTAAACAAAAGGCTCCTTTTCTTTATATGAGCAAAGAGGCATACGACCCTTCTGTTCCTTGCTGTTTACCCAAGAGAAAGAAAAGCAGATGTCCACACAGAAACGTGGTGTGCATAACAGCTTTATCTGTAATGACCAAAAAACTGGAAACAACCCAGATGTTCATCAGCAAGTGAATGGATCTAGAATTGTGGCATATCCATAAAATCAAAAAAGAAATGAACTGTTAGTAAAAAAACAACGTAATAGATCTCAAGATAATTACACTGAATAAAAGCAACCAGACATGAGTATACACTGTATGCTCCCATTTATATAAAATGCTAGAAAACACAGACTAATTTTGAGTGGCCAACAGCAGCTCAGCGGTGCCTGGGGATGGGAAAGGGCCGAGAGTGGCAGGTGGATTGCAGAGGGTGTGAGGAAACTTTGGGAGGTAAACGGTTTACTTAATATCATAATTGTGATGGTAGCTTCATTCCATCTTCATGTACATGTCAGAATCTATCTCGTTGTACACTTTCAAAATGTAGAGTTTTATTGTACATGAATCATACCTCAGTACAGCTGTTTTTTAAAAATGTGTAGTTATGGCTGATTTGCATTGTTGTATAGCAGAAACCAGTGCAACACTGTAAAAAGAAAAAAAAAATTAAAGAAATTATTAGCTAAAAAAAAAATGGGTGTAGGTACAGGCCACAGAGATATTAATAGTACCTGTGATTTTGCTTGCACAACACATCAGATATTTTAATCCTGCATTGATACTGTTGCCTATCAATATGATATGCACTTCACTGTGTCACAATTAGGATTTCCCAGGTGGCTCGGTGGTAAACAATCTGCCTGCCAATGCAGGAGACACAGGTTCAATCCCTGGGTCGGGAGTATACCCTGGAGTAGGAAATGACAACCCACTCCAGTATTCTTGCCTGGAAAATCCCATGGACAGAGGAGCCTGGCAGGTAGGCTGCAGTCCATGTGGTCACAAAGAGACACGACTGAACGACTGAGCACGCGTCACAGTTACAGTGGTTAATAGATCTGCTACTGGGTCTTGTTGTTGATGTGTGAATAAAGAAGAACTTGTATTACTATAAGAAATACAAAATGTGTGTTTCTAAAATTTGATTCTTTCCAGAAGCTGTTTCCTTGGGAAAATACAAAAATATATGTCCTCCAGATGGATTTTCTAAAATCCAGTCTCTGAAACAGCTACACTATTTTTGAGTTTGATATTTTGAAGTTACCTGTTTAATTAAATATTGCACCAGTGCTTATACATACGGGCACTGCCTCTAGTGCTGTGACGCCATACTTATCCTGCCAATACTTATCCTTTGTATCTGTAAGCATTTTTTAAATTTTTTCTGATAGACGCAATTAAGCCATCAAACATTTCTACATAACAGCAAATCACTTGCATCGAGAATATGATTTTTACTTAACCATCATGTACTCTTCTGTCTCAGGTTGTAGAAATGTACTCTAGTGGAGGAGACCTTCACCTTGAACTTCCCACAGGGCAGCAGGGAGGCACCAGGAAGCTGTGGGTGAGTGCAGACGTGTTCTCGCGTGAGAGTGCTTGAAACCAGTTATTTCCTTACATGCACCAGAAAACACATAACTGCTTATCACCCAAAGAAATACGGGTGATGTCTCCATAATTACTGTCTTAGCATTAAATGTGTATCAAATATATTTGAAAACTGGAGAGACTGAGAGTAGTAGAGTGGTATTAATCATTTTTGGAAAGAGCAGTGAACAAAATTGGTGGAACCTTTAACCCCCTGTGTGGAAAGGAAGAGATTTTAACTATTCTTCTACAGAATAATATTGGTAAAGTTGTTTCTGAATCTAATCGTTTATAATATGCTTTACACTAAAATTGAAGAAAAAAAAAAAGAAAAAACCATGGAAGGGATTCATGGTATTTTTAAAGGTACATAATTGAACATTCAAACTTATTGTTGATGGCGGAGATGGCGTTTGCAGAGGGAACATAGGCTCTTGTGATGACTTAGAGACTAAGTTCTTAGGTGATCTCTCAGTACATCCACATTTAATGCTGTTGAAGATGTATCAGTAGTTTGTGTAAGTGGTGAGAGAACCACTTTCTCTTGGAGAATATTAGCAAATATTAACCAGATTAATGAATAGGTAGCCATTACCTAATTTGCAAAGGTTCCTGCCATAGGAGGATTGTTTTTATTCTTTAATGTTGTCTACTCAGCTTTAATCAGAAAAGGGAAAGGCATAGAATATGTAGCGCTTGTCGCTAAAATCACTGCTTATCCATAATTGAAGACACGTAGACTTCACCACATGAATAAGTTCTGAAGATCAGAGTTTCTTTGTTAATTGCCCTGTTAATTTAAAAACACACCACCTCTTGATTCTGTCATCTGACCAGTCTCAACCAGGGAAGGAAGGGATGTGCAGGGGACATTTTTTAGGATGTTAACTTGAACATTTAGAAACCAAATTGTCAGTGACTAAGTTAACTCCTAAGATATAGAAACACTCTAGCTAGTAGAAAGGTATGTAATGGACAGCCTTTTTATATCCTTTCACAAAAGTGTTTTGCCTTGAAATTATGATTTTGTTTGAAAAGACTTTGGGAGAAATTGTGTATAAAGCAATGCTTTATATAATTGATTATAAGGTATTAAATTCGTGTTATAATTCTAAATAGAAGAACTAAGAATTTACTGTGATGGGCTTCCCAGGTGGCGCTAGTGGTAAAGAACCCGCCTGCTAATGCAGGGGACATCAGAAACGCAGGTTGAATCCCTGGGGGAAAATCCCCTGGAGGAGGGCATGGCAACTCACTCCAGTATTTTTGCCTGGAGAATCCCATGGACAGAGGAGCCTGGCGGGTACAGTTCATAGAGTCACAAAGAGTTGGACACGACTGAAGCAACTTGGCACACACGCCGAAGTGGATTCTAATAAACATTAGAGAATTCAGATTTCTAATTAAGAACTGTAATGTAGCAGACATGGAAAATTGCTTTAATATTCTTAGCAGCTGCAAGAAAAAATAGTGATTCTTATTCCTACAAATCTAGGGTGGGATTGGCCTAGAGAAGGCAGCTGGCCTTGACCTCACTCCCAGCCTGTTTCAGTGAGCAAACCCCAGTCAGCTCCTGGAGATGGGGGTGTGGGCGATCCGTCTCTTATGGCCCCGAGAGGGTTCCAGTCACCTCTTTTCTACTTTGAGTCTAGAAAGTTAAGAGAATGGAGGTAAATGAAGACCAGTACATTCTGAACCACAGGGATTTCCTAAAATAGGCCAAAAGGTATGTGCAGAGAAACTCTGAAACTCTGCCCAGTGAAGCCAGTTTATTATAAAAGCAGGAAAAGATTTGTACCTCAAAAAAAAGTGTTTTTTCCAGTGCCTCTTCCTTCTAGTGTATATGTTGTATTCTCTTCCCTCTAGTGTATATGTATGTTTTTACGAACCTAAAAAGTTATGCTACTTTACACGCTAAGAGCCTTACTGAACACATTTGTTGAACTGTGGATTTGCTTGGGAAGCTTGTTCTGTTAGGTTTTAAACGAAAGGAGAGCCAAGTCTGTGTTCCCTTAGTTATCATTTAAAGAGAGTCCTGTGAATGTCTGGGAAAGCAATTTCTCTTTGATGGTGATGTGTTTATTGTTTAGAGGATTTGGACTGAACTCCTCTAAACAAGCACACCAATACAGCAAAAAAATTGGACTCTACCTTTTAATGATGGCTTTGCAGCTGACAGTTTGTTTTCATATAATTTTATCTCTTTTTTGTTTTGCTCAAATTTATATACCAAACTTCATCAATTTTAAGATACACACATTTGTATCATTTAACATCCTCCAAAATTGGACTGTGCAGTATAATCAGTGAAATGAATGTGTTTGTTTAATTGGCAGTATTTTTTTCTATATAAAATAATAATGCATCTTTTAGGTGATGTCATCTTATTCAATAAACTGTAGTGGTTTTGCTACATTCTGGTCTGTTAACTTGTCAGGAAATTCCTCCTTATGAAACCAAGGGAGTGATGAGAGCCAGTTTTTCATCTAGAGAAGCAGATAATCACACAGCTTTCATAAGAATAAAGACAAATGCTTCAGACAGCACGGAGTTTATCATCCTTCCGGTTGAAGTGGAAGTCACAACAGGTGAGTGGATGACTAAAGGAGCATGGTTTGTCTTCAGCACATCTTACTCTGGCAAGATGAAATATAATTGTGTACTCTTCTTTTTTCCAAGCTCCTGGAATTTATTCCTCAACTGAAATGTTAGATTTTGGCACACTGCGAACACAAGGTAAAAAAAAGAGATAGTGTCATGAAGTCTTTTTAAAAAATCCCTGTATTCATCGCTAAATGGCTCTCCTTTAACTCCTCTGTAATTAGTTCAGCTTTGAAAGTTATTTCTCAGTGTATTACATGATCTTTAGAAGTCTGCTTCTGGGAAGTCAGAGCCCTTAGGGGTTTACACCCCATTCTTCTGAGGGATGCCATTGCTTACCAGATGGGAAAGCAGTGTCATGGATAACTTAAGTCAAGTCTTCTTAATGGAAGATTGAGGCAGAAAGTAGTTTCTTAATCCAGTTTCTCACCTATTTAATTATACTAAATCTTTCAATTGTAAAATAAAGGAAGTAGATTTACTTCTGAATTTTTGTTTAGATATGGATTAATTCAGTTGCATTATAATAATGTAATGTTAGAAATCAGTCCCTGAGGTCAGAGAACGAATTCAAATTCTAAAATTGAAAATAACCAAAGAGGATTTATTAAAATAAAAAAAGAAGGCATGTAATACAGGCTTCCTCCTATGGGGCCATATGTAATTGAAATTTGGTTGTTTAGGATTGAAGACCCATTCTTGAAGGTTAGATTTGGTTTTACTATAATACTTTCATATTGTACTTTATTGAATTGCTTCATTGTGCTTTGCTGGAAAACTGAAAGATTGGTGATGATGTCAATTTCACTGGAAAAGTTTGTTTTTTGATCTGATTGTTTAGTTCTTACAGTACTCACTGTCCTTAAAAGTAAGGCAGTTCCTGTCTAGGAATGTTATTGTCACATTCTTTTTATAAATGTGATTGTCATTCTACTTCACATTCTAAAATATATTTAAACTGATAGAAGAGAAAGATTCTAACTTGTTATAGAAAACATACCACTTTAAGAAATGTTTCTTTTCCTTAATTTTAACAGATCTACCAAAAGTTTTAAATCTTCATTTATTAAATTCAGGAACAAAAGATGTACCAATAACAGTAAGTTTTTGCTTACATTTTTTCCTAATTTATATATTCTTTGTTTTTAAACTTATATCAAAGTTATAAAATAAACTCCTGCTGTAAAGGATATCTGTTTTGTGGTGACCTGGTGACACTTTGGTTCAAAATAGAGTATAGGAAACCTGTTCTGCCTGTCTGATCAGATTTTAAGGATGAGAAGGGCATGTGAACAGTCTTCTCCAAGGACTCTGAACTAGCGTTCATGAGGTTCCTATTTAGGCCTGTGGATTCTGATGAATCCTAGGATCTGTGTGCTGTGTATAAAGAAAAATAGGTTGTTAGACTTAAGGTATGGTTAAGTAAAAAAGAGATATAAGATTCAGATGAGTTGAAAGGAGAAATCAGGAAGCAGAGAGATGTGATAGGTAGTGGTCGAGTGCTGTTAACCTGTGACACAGGGGCCCCTTCTGACTAGCATCGGCCATAGTTACCTCCGTAGCACGCTGGAACCAGGGTCCTCTCGCCGTCTCACGCATACGCATGGAACAAGTGACTTTGATGCCTTGTGTGGAATTGGCATGCCATGCGATGGTTTGAGGGAGCTAGAGTATCCAGATTTTGCTTTAGCCCATGACCTCACCTCCTGGTCATGGAGGTGAGATCCCCAAGTTACACAGAGAATAGTGGAAGAGGAAAGCAGTGTATTTTTATTATAACTTGTGCCGGTGTCAGAAAACCTATATTCAGAGAACTCTGATAAAAGTGAGATAGATCAGATGGGCTTTGAGACTTAGAAACCATTGTCCATTTCTACCCAAACCCAGAATTTACCACCAACTGATGGAGTAGAGACCGAGAAGAAGAGGGTACACAATCCCCAAGTAATGGGAGAGATGGTCACCCCAGGCAGCCACATTTTAATGCACAGTGACCTTGCTTACTGGGAGAGTTGTAGATTAAGCAGTGTCCTGTCAGACATATGACCTAGTATTTCTTGCTTGGTAGGAGAATTGGGAGTGAGTTAGGGGAATGGAGTCTGTAAAGAGCTTCCCCTAGGATACAGTGGAGCTGAAACTACCCCAGCCTGCGGTTCCTACCACTCCAGTGTTAGACCTGCTAAGTATACTGGGGTTCAGGCCCCTGCTCCTCAGGGAGGTCTTCAAGGGCCGGGACCCTTCCATAGATGACAAGAAACAGCTCCTTTGACCCTGCCACCCTGATAATGTATTTTTCTTTAAAAAACAAACAAACAAAATGCTGACTATTGTTGCTATATTAAGGGGTTAGGGATTATTTGATCTGTATTGAAGTTTTCACGAGTCTATAGAAAAATGAGCAATGTAAATGTTTATAAAAATATGAGTGTGTGTATATGTCAACATAATTAATATAAAGTTATAAACACCCTTTCTGGATAAGGACCATTCTGATATAATATACTTACTTCTTTGACGTTAAAATATTTGTTGTTTTATAAATAAAGGTAATACATAGTTGGGGAGGATTGTTTGGAGTTTTGTTTTGTTTTGTTTAATAGAATGAGTGGGAAAGTATTCTTTCCTCTTCTGTTTTTGGGGAGAATTTGTGAAGGATTGGTGTTAATTCTTCTTTAAATGTTTGGTGGAATTCACCAGTGAAGTCATCTGGACCTAAACTTTTGTTCATGGGATGTTTTAAAATTATTAATTCAATCTCTTTACTTGCTATAGGCCTATTCAGATTTTCTGTTTCTTCTGGAGCCAGTTTCAGTAGCTTCTGTCTTTCTAGGAATTTTTTCATTTCATCTAAGTTACCTAATTTGTTGGCATACCATTGTTCAGTGTTTACTTATAAAGCTCTTATTTTCTGTGAGGTAGAGAGTAATGGCCCACCTTCCATTCTTGATTTTAGAAATTGTGTCTCCTCTCTATTTAAAACAATTTTCAGTCTATCCAAAGGTTTGTCACTTTTGTCGACCCTTTCAGAGGACCAACCTTTGGTTTTGTTAAATTCCTCTAGTATTTTTTGGTTCAACATTAAACTACCCTTTGTTTTATGAACAAAGGTAGAACTACGAGAGTAGGAATTTCTCCTTCTTCCCCTCATCCCCAACATCCTCACATTTGCAAAAATAAAAAGTTAGACTTCCTTACAGACACAGACACACATTTCAGGTTTTACCAGGGAAATGAAAAGGCCTAAGAATCACCACTCTATTATAACATTTCAGAATCTCACTTTATACTCGGAGTTGTGATTCTTTTTCTTCAGACTTTTCCAGGTTAGTGTTATCAGAGTCTCCTCTGTCACGGGATGTGACTCTTTCTGCTCAGTCTATCCAGGTTGCTTTGGCTACAGCCTGCTTTTGTTCTCTGAACTTCTGGGTCCAGAATTTCCTCTGGAGCCCAGCTGGCAGCAAGGAGCTCAGTTACCACATACGTGATGCTGTGTGCACACCTCCCTTTCCGGCCCACATGCTAGAGGCCTGGCCTCTGCAGGACCTCCTGAAACTCACCATCTGGCTTCATTCTGGGAGTCCCCTTTAAAGTCAGTCGCGCACGTGCGTACAGGTCAGACTCTTGGCTGTGGGTGGAGGGCCTGCTGTTGCCCCAGTTTGAGACACCAGATAATTGTTATTATTTTGTGTGTGTTCTGCCTGCTGTCTGTCTCTTACTGGTTTCTTTGATCCTGTGGATTGTCTCACACAGTGTAGGAGCTCTCATGCTTGTTGGGCAGATTTCAGGCCTGAAGTCCTGTCTCCATATGTACAGGCTTGAGGGCTTCCCTGGTGGCTCAAATGGTAAAAGAATCTGCCTGCAATGCAGGAGATCCAGAGTCAGTATTCTTGGCCTGGAGAGTTCCATGGACAGAGGAGCCTGGCTGGCTACAGTCCATGGGGTCACAAAGAGTGGGACACAACTCAATGAATTTCATTTCACTTCAGACGTTTATTGGGGAGGTGCCTTTTCTTAGCCCACACATTCTGGTCTAACTTTTTACATACAATGAATGGACCCAAATGTCTTGAAAAATAAACATTTTCTAGAAAAATGAAATCAGCAATTCTAAGAATGTGAATGAAAAAAATTTACTATTTAATTCATTTACAGTAAACATAAGTATAAACAGGCCCACGTTCCTACTTTTCTCTTTTATTAAGGAGTTTTAGAATACATTGTAAGTGAACATTTTTGCTCTTACCATGAGTTAGGCTTTATGGTAAGTTCTTTACATGGATTATCTTATTTGATGCAACTCTCCTGTAAGATACACAGGTCCTTCTTTTCCAAATAGGGAAAATGAGTCAGACCTTTTAAAGTAACTAAATTCAGCTATATAAAATGCAAAAATTCAGTTCCCTCAGTCGTGTCCAGCTCTTTGCGACCCCATGGACTGCAGCATGCCAGGCTTCCCTATCCATCACAAACTCCCGAAGCTTGCTCAAACTCCCCATCCTTTGAGTCGGTGATGCCATCCAACCATCTCATTCTCTGTCGTCCCCTTCTCCTCCTGCCTTCAATCTTTCCCAGCATCTGGGTGTTTTCCAGTGAATCAGTTTTTGCATCAGGCAGCCAAAGTATTGGGAGTTTTAGCTTCAGCATCAGTCCTTCCAGTGAATATTCAGGACTGATTTCCTTTAGGATTGACTAGTTGGATCTCCTTGCAGCCCAAGAGACTCTCAAGAGTCTTCTCCAGCAGCACAGTTCAAAAGCATCAATTCTTTGGCTTTCAGCTTTCTTTATAGTCCAACTCTCACATCTGTCCCATGACCACTGGAAAAACCATAGCTTTGACTAGATGGACCTTTGCTGGCAAAGTAATGTCTCTGCTTTTTATTATGCTGTCTAGGTTGGTCATAACTTTTCTTCCAAGGAGCAAGCGTCTTTTAATGTCTTGGCCACAGTCACCATCTGCAGTGATTTTGGAGCCCAAAAAAATAAAGTCTGTCACTGTTTCCATTGTTACCCTGTCTATTTGCCATAAAGTGATAAGACTAGATACCATGATCTTAGTTTTCTGAATGTTGAGTTTTAAGCCTACTTTTTAACCCCTCTCTTTCACTTTCATCAAGAGGCTCTTTAGTTCTTCTTTGCTTTCTGCCGTAAGGGTGGTATCATCTGTGTATCTGAGGTTATTGATATTTCTCCCAGCAATCTTGATTCCAGCTTGTGCTTCATCCAGCCCGGCATTTCGCATGATATGCTCTGCATATAAGTTAAATAAGCAGGATGACAATATACAGCCTTGACATACTCCTTTTCGTATTTGGAACCAGTCTGTTGTTCCATGTCCAGTTCTAATTGTTGCTTCTTCACCTGCATACAGATTTCTCAGGAGGCAGGTCAGGTGGTCTGGTATTCCCATCTCTTTAAGAATTTTCCAGAGTTTATTGTGATCCGCACAGTCAAAGGCTTTGGCATAGTCAATAAAGCAGAAATAGATGTTTTTCTGGAACTCTCTTTTTGATGATCCAGCAGATGTTAGCAATTTGATCTCTGGTTCCTCTGCCTTTTCTAAAACCAGCTTGAACATCTGGAAGTTCACGGTTCATGTACTGTTGAAGCCTGGCTTGGAGAATTTTGAGGATTACTTTGCAAGTGTGTGAGATGAGTGCAATTGTGCGGTAGTTTGAGCATTCTTTGGCATTGCCTTTCTTTGGGATTGGAATGAAAACTGACCATTTCCAGTCCTGTGGCCACTGCTGAGTTTTCCAAATTTGCTGGCATATTAAATGCAAAAGTTACTTGAAAGTATATTAGGTATGCTTATCAATCAAGTTTTTATGACTATATCATTTTGATTTTATATTCAGTATTCCTATTAAAAGCCTATTGGTTTATGTACCTGTCCTAGATCTACATCTGTGCCTACCTGTGTATGTTTTCTTCTAACACCTGAAGCCTATACTCTTGCTTGTGTTATGGTAGACTTATTTCCTCATTCATTCATTCATTCCCTCATCCACTCATTCAGTAAATATTCAGTAAGTATCAGCTGTATGCCAGCTTCTGTGCTGAGTACTCAGGATACAGCAGGGAACCAAGGTCTTGCCCTTACTGAGCTCATTTTTTTTTAGTTGGGAGACAGACAAACAGGTATGCAACATTATTGTAAACTGAGAAATAAACCGAATGGCGTGTAAGTCGAGGAAGGAGTTGGTTTAGGTAGTGCTGTCTCTGAGGAGCTGACATTTGAGGTAGAAACTGAAGAGTGAGAAGCAGGCCCCCATAAGGAAAGCAGAGCTGGTGGACAAGTGTTCCATCACAGGGATGAGCAAGTGCAAAGACCTGAGGGCAGCTGCAAATGTTGAAACTCACTGGGCTCAGATGCAAAAGACGGGCTGGAGGGTCGAGCAGGGTTTCCCGGGCTCCTGGGAGGGGTTTTGGTTTTACTATAAGGGCAATGGAAAATTACGGAATTTTAAGCAAGGATGTGATATCATTTGATCTATGTGTTATTAAAGTCACTGTAGCTGCTTTTTAGAGAATGAACTGAAGAAGGTTAAAAATCTGTTGCAGTGGTCCAGTTGAGAGATGATGATAGCTTGGACTTCTTGCCTGATCAGCCAGGGGATGGACCCGTCTGCCATGGAAACTGAGTATTAAGAGAGCTTCCCAGGGTTCTTCCGTAGTATGCCAGACCTACAGACTGGTGCATATGAGAAAGGTCCCTGCCTCCCTCCCTTCAGGGAATTCAGTGTCTCTTCACTTTTCAAGATATAAGACTACTTCCCAGGTGGAGCAGTGGTAAAGATTCCACCTGCCAAGGCAGGAGATGCGGTTTGGGAAGATCCCCTGGAGAAGGAAATGGCAACCCACTCCAGTATTCTTGCCTGGAAAATCCCATGGACAAAGGACTCTGATGGGCTACAGTCCATGGTATCACAAAGAGTCTGACATGACTGACCACACACACACACTAAAGTAAGCAATTCCTAATATAAGCTCCTCACCATCAGTAAGCAAGATACCCAGGTTCGAGCCTTCCTGACACAGCTCGTCTATAGTGCAACTTTGAAAATATAGTTTTCCTCAACATTTATAAAACATTAATGCTGTATAAATAATGGAGTAAGTTTGCTTGAGATGTCTTAAAACACCTTTGTATGACGTTTCCTTGCTAACTAATAAGAAATCATAGATGTTCTTAAATTTTACCTTTGTCAACTTGACTTGAGCCTTAGAAAACCTGTGCACCTACTATTAACAGTACAATTGCTGTATACCAGAAGGTTGGTTTTTTTTTTTTTTTTTTTTTTTTTTGCTTGCTTGCTTAAAGCAGTTGAGTCGTTTCAGAATGTCCTGGGCCTGGTATCTCACTTGAGAGTTACTGAGCATAGTTGGGTATGAATGTCGTGAGAAAGACTGGAACTATATTTAGAGCCTATGCAAGCTGCCTTTCCTGGGAATCTTGCCACATTTTTTCCACTTCTCAATTATCTTTAAGTAAACAACAGTTAGTGACTGATGCTGAAATATATTGTTAGTATAAATATGCTTATTACAAGTTTCTGATTATTACTTTTCATTTAAAGCCACCAGAATGAGCCAACTGTTTAAGTCTTTCGTTTGTTTTGCTTTGTTTTTGTTTCCTTGAAAAACGGGTTTTTAACTGATTGGGGTATTTTTTCTTTGAATGGTAGTAAGTGAACACTTCAGACCATTTGTACAAAACATGAGTCAATTGAATATTATTTTACTATTAGTGTAAATAATATTACTATTAGTAATACTACTATTGGTAAAATAATATGACTGTTATTTTAAGGTAATATTAATAATACGGATATAAACTTTTCCTCTGGTAAGGAAAGTCTTAAAGTGTGTTTCATACAAGAAAAGCATTTTTTATCATCAACTAAGTTCTTACTACTTAACAGTGACTGTGTGGTAAGAAGTACCATTGCTTAGCTGTTTCTGGCATAGGCTCGTGCTTACTACTGATGAACTGCAGCTTACAGTCTTTAAGCGTGTTTGAAAATGGTCAAGGTTCCATTGCTGCTGTATCACAGTCAACAGAGCAAGTGAAAGAATTAGGGACCAAATGTGTCCTCTGTAAACTACAAAGCTTTACGTGATCATTTCTCAAAATAAATCCTGACCTCGGGATGAAAAGAAAGTGAAAGTGAAGTCGCTCAGTTGTGTCCGACTCTTTGCGACCCCATGGACTTGTAGCCTATCAGGCTCCTCCGTCCGTGGGATTTTCCAGGCAAGAGTGCTGGAATGGATTGCCATTTCCTTCTCCAGGGGATCTTCCTGACCCAGGAATCGAACCCAGGTCTCCCGCATTGCAGGCATACGCTTTTACCGTCTGAGCCACCAGGGAAGCCCTCAGGATAAATACGACTAATTCTAAGAAAAACAACAAAATTAATAGAATCACATTTTTTAGATAGATGAAAACTTTGTTGTTGTTGTTTAGTTGCTGAGTCATGTCCAGCTCTTTTGCTACCCCTTGGACTGTAGCCAGGCATGGATTTCTCAGGCAAGACACTGGAGTGGGTTGTCATTTTCTTCTCCAGGGTATATTCCTGACCCAGGAATTGAACCTACATCCGCAATGGCAAGTGGATTCTTTACCACTGAACCACCAGGGAAGCCCCTGATGGAAACTTAGAAAATAACCTAATCCCGTCCCCTACAATTTTACAGGAAGAAACATGGCCCAGAGTAAATTGCAGCTTACAGAAATTTACACTGCAGGTTAAATAGTTAAAATTCTTTTGTTGTAAACTCATCACTCTGGGTTTCTGTACTGCTTTCCTTTCCTTCTGAAAAAATATAGTAGCATAGTATGACGAAACCAAATGAACTTTCTCCAGTTATCTTATAGTCAGGCTGCTTTGTTTTACTGTTAAAAATACATATCAATACATATACACATGCATACCCTTCAAGGAAGGAGAAGATTCATACTTTAAATGACTGCTAATAACAGCAGGATTATTGATAGCAAATATATTGATATGAACCCGTCAGCACCCCCATCCCCTATTAGCGATTCAGAAGCAAAGTAAGAGTTCTCAAAGAAGAAGAAAGAGATAAAATGCTGGGAGAGCCTGCAGCCAAGAGCTAAGGCAATTAAGATTTCCAGCACAGAAAACCACAGGGTCCTCCTGAGGACCATCATCCAAGGCCCAGTAAAGACACCCTGACAGCTGAGTCACTGACCAGCAATGGGAGGGGCTGACTGGAACTCAGAAGCAGTATCTGTCATCTCTGTAGGTAAGCAACTTTGTTTTCCTGTGATTGAACATGGTGCGAGCGACAGCGTTCCTCTCACTCTCCTAAGATGCTTCTTGTGCCTTCAAAGGACTGTCCTTCTTTCTCTTTAGGCACATTTGTTGCTTAGTCACTAAGTCATCTCCAACTCTTTTGCAAACCACAGGGAATCTTTCTGACCCAGGGATTGAACCTGTGTCTCTTGCATCTTGTGCGTTGGCAAGCAGATTCTTTGCCACTGAGCCACCTGGAAAGCTTAGCTTTTTGAATAGAAAATTCAAACTCTCTTAAATTCAACTCTTTTAAGTTGAAAGCATTCTGACCTGTTTTAGGTTGCACATTCCTGCCATCCACTTCACCATTCAGCCCCTCAGCCCCTGTTGTAAACCCTAAAGATCCTCTTTTCTTATATGTGAATTAGACATTCATTTTAAAAAGAAATCTTTTTTCTTTATTATGTATTTATACTCACTGCCCTAGTTTGACTTTAGATTTTTTAATACTCACTTATCTATCACACATTTTTCCTTCTGGTCATCATTTTATTTCATAAAGACTGTCTATTGAAATTGAGATTTTATCATTTAGCCTACTCCATTTAAAGCAACCACTTAAACTTTTCAGATTTTGATTCTGCTTCACTTTTCCAGTACACTTTTCAGTATAAACTGGACCACTAGACTAAAATAATGCAGTGTAAATTTTTCTCTTTGCAGAGTGTTCGACCTACACCACAAAATGATGCTGTCACTGTACACTTTAAACCAATTACATTAAAAGCTTCAGAAAGTAAATATACCAAGGTAGCAAGTATTAGTTTTGATGGTAAGTATTCAACTTTTTCTAATAGAGTGGTCTTATTTTGATAACTTAGACGACATCTGTGTTGACATCTTAATATAAAAACCCAGACCATTTTACAGTTAGATTTTATAATACTAGTCAGATTGGTTTTTCTTGTAAACCATCATGAACTCTTATTTGATTGTTTCTTGAAAGTAAATATTATAATTTCATAAACCTGAATTAGTATTAGCAAATACATTAGGATTGCAATTAAATTTTTTTTAATCTAGGCTCTTTCATATACGTATCTATTAAGCTTTGTCTTAATTATGAAGTCATTAATTTTTGTAATTGATACATACTTGAATTTCAGAAGCACATTTGAATTTTAGAGCAGAAGTAAAGTATTTTCTGTAACATTTCCATATTTTGGCTTTTATAAACAAGGCAGGCAGTCCTATCTAAACTAAAATGACAGCCTTTATCGTAGAATTGTCAAGTTAAATAACAGTTATTTCAAGCATGTATATTGTGTATTTTGACTTTTGAACTGTTAACTCAGACTTTAGCTTGTTTTAATAGCAGGTTTTTATTCAGTTTTGCCTACTTAATTAGAAGATGTACTGCATTTGCTATCATAAAATGTTTTGAGTAGTAACTTAATGGCTGTCTAAATGTGTGATTAAATTTAATGAAAGCTGAAACTCCAAATGGGGCTTTTCTCATAATGGCCTATCCAAGTGAGGAGCCCTGAAGCTTGAGCTTTGGCCTCATGATAAAGCCATCTTTGCTCATAATCCACATTTTATAGCTAAGCTCCTCATCAGGAGAGAATGTTTGGCCACTGCGGACCCCCCTGAGTGGGGCCAGTGTCTGTGAGGTATCTGTGCTCACTCCTCTCACATGGAAGGCCTGGAGCAGCTGCACACTTGGCTGCCAACACAGCATTCATCCCACAAGCTCCGAGAAAACGCCTGAAGAAATTGAGATTATACACATGGCGCACTTTCATAAACCAGCTGTCAAAAAATAATCCGTATTGAAGGCTTGATGGCACAGATATTTCCAAATGTGTGATGAGTGGTCTTCTGACACCAGCCATGACCGCCAGTTATCAGTGTCAGTATCAGCAAGTACATTGCCTTCCCTTACTGAGAAAGAGTTTCTGACCCTAAGAACAGACAAATCTGCTAAGTCCAAGAAGGCCAGGGCACACACTAGGGCAGTGCAGCTGTGCTGTGTGGTGCCCCTCGCCCTTCTCCAGCGCCTGTGCTGACAGCCTGGTGACTGCTCCCACTCATAAATGAATGTCAGGAGTGGTGGTTCTTCTGAGATCACAGAGTCTAAAATAAGTGTTTCTTAAAGAAATTATGTAAAATTTAGCACAAAGACAAGAGAAGGCATCTTTTAAAGAAAGTGCTACATTTCTTAAAAGTGCTTTTTATTTGTTATAAAAACTGGCAGATTTATTCTGCAAGGGCCCATTTTCAAGAAGCTCAAGGTGAAGGTGGGAGAGGAGAGGTTTCCTCTGCTTCTCCTCCCCCTCATCTTTGAAAGTGGTTTTCATCATCATGGAAAAATCCCTCCACTTCACACTTGCTCCCTCCTTCCCCACCACCACCCCTAGATTACAATACAAATCTCAATACTGAGATTCCTGTGAAAATCATCAATCAAGAAATGCACTTTTCACTTAACTTTGAAAATGTTCAGGGGGAATTCCCTGGCGGTCCAGTGGTTAGGATTCAGCACTTTGACTGCCATAGCCCTGGTTCAGTCTTGGTTGGGACGCTAAGATTCCACAAGCCCCACAGCACAGCCAAATTAATTAATTATAAAAATAAACATAAAAATTTCAGAACGTGCCACGAATATTCACTCTGCAATGTTGACTTACCATGTAATCATTTGTCTCTTAAAGTCATGATTCCTTATGATTTTTAACTGAATTTTCTTGACACTTTAACCACTTCATTTGCTAAAATATAACTTGATAAGGTGCTACTGCAGCTAAGTCGCTTCAGTCGTGTCCGACTTTGTGCAGCCCCATAGACGGCAGCCCACCAGGCTCCCCCGTCCCTGGGATTCTCCAGGCAAGAACACTGGAGTGGGTTGCCATTTCCTTCTCCAATGCATGAAAGTGAAAAGTGAAAGTGAAGTCGCTCAGTCGTGTCCGACTCTTAGCGACCCCATGGACTGCAGGCCACCAGGCTCCTCCGTCCATGGGATTTGCCAGGCTGGAGTACTGGAGTGGGGTGCCATTGCCTTCTCCATGATAAGGTACTATGAAATGCCTAAATTATGGCCCTTGTTACCAACCTTGCTGCTGCTGCTAAGTCGCTCCAGTCGTGTTCAACTCTGTGCTACCCCATAGACGGCAGCCACCAGGCCTTATGTCAGAATAAATAGCAAAAAAAAAAAAATAAGCATCCAGAAACGGCTGTACAGTAAACAGAAGGAAATGGGGCTTTCTGGGAGGTGTAAAAGTCTGAATGCACACTGCCTGTACACAGCCACGTACTAGATGTCATACCATTATTTTGTTCCTTTTTTATGCTAAAGTTGGATAACACACATTTGCAGACCCTACATATAAAATTCCTCTCATAAGTGGAAGTGTTCCTGAAGTACTTTAAAGGAGATAAACATAAACAGGTTCTTTATTTGCTTTGAAAGGAACATCTAATGGGTACCCAGATTGGATCCAACTGACTATTTCTGTAATTCCAGAAGGAAAATCACAAGTGATCCAAAATTTAAAGGTTTTAACTTCATCTGTGAGAACAGTATGATGGCAGGGAGAGTGTATGTCTCATAACTCTTGGCATTTCTTGCACCAGGCTACTTTATCGGTATTTATAGCAAGATTCTGACCACACAAGGAATGTTATTTCTTAATTAGCTGTGAAGCAACAGTTCTCAATTTGGGGACATTTGGCAACATCTGCAGACACTTTTGGGTAAAGCAGCTGATGTCTCACAGATAGAAGCTGTTTTGACAGCACTGCCCAACATCCCACAGTGCACAGGACAGCCACCCCACCGCCACCGCACCCCCCACCCGCCAGCAGAGTTTACCTGACCTGAAATGTTCACAGCACCAAGGTTGAGCAATCCCTGTTGTACGTAAAGCCAGAGCTTATGGTGAGAGAGAAATAGCTCAGATTATAGCATTTTCCCTCCTGAATGGTATTCACTTGCTAGTTCCTTACCTATTTATCCCGTTCCAGGAAAATTGAAATATCTTTCCATTTTTGAATGGAAAATGTGATATTTGACTTAAAGTGTTGTCACTGTATTCTGTGTGCCAGTTTGAAAGCTCATTGTCTTTTTAAGACTTCTATCCATCCACGCAGAGTCACCCTCATCCTCCTCTGTGTAAACTCATTGGTAGCAGAAGGTGGCAGATTATCTTCTGTGCTTCGTTTCAGCATCAAAGGCGAAAAAACCATCTCAGTTTTCTGGGAAAATAACTGTGAAAGCAAAGGAAAAGAGTTATTCTAAACTTGAAATACCATATCAAGCAGAGGTTTTAGATGGGTGAGTTTCTGTTTTAAATAAACTTTGTAACTTTTTACTAATCAGTAAGTTCTGTTTTCCTACTCTCTGACTTTAGCAGAAGTAGTAGGCAAATTCACATAAACTCCATGGAATTAGTATTAAAAAAACTTCAGCCATAAAGGAGAAAAATCTTCTGTATTTTGTTCATTTTTTTTTTTTTTTTTTTTTTTTACTTTTAGAAGAAAGAAGTAAATGGGATGATATGATTTGGGCTTAAATGAAATCCTAATGATTCCATAATGCAATAGAAAAGTGAATCTGTGATTTTTAAATCACTTGAAGCATTTCATTTCTGTAATTATTTTTGTAACATGCAGATGACTATACCTTGTTTATTAAAGTATATTGTCACTTGAAACAAAGTCATTTTTATTCCTTTATAAACCCATTAAACACTGTTCTAAAATTATAGCTTTTTACAAATAGGTAATAATATATGTAGTTCAATTTTCTACTTTAACCAGTAATAGTTTCATGTCCAGCTTAGTAGGGACTTGTTTTAACAAAGCTGGTTGCAACTGAATGATGAACATGTTTGTTTTTTTTTTTAATAGCTTAAAACTTCTTTTGTTAGTACATTCTTGATGTTCATTGTTTGGTTACATATAATGTGGTAGCAAATAGTTCTTTTTATTACACTATAATAAATTTTCTTTTAAATCATATGGTCAATCACTAAAATATTTATAGTCTTAATTCTCTAACAACAGTCCTTACTGCTAAACGTAAATTATTACACACCACTAAAGAACTTGCATTATAAATTAACATGTGAAAATAAAAATGATTTGTTTTTGTTTTTTTCAAATAGTTATTTGGGATTTGATCACGCTGCAACATTATTTCACATTCGAGACAGTCCTGCTGATCCTGTGGAAAGGCCAATTTACCTTACTAACACTTTCAGCTTTGCGATCCTCATTCATGATGTGTTGCTACCAGAAGAAGCCAAAACAATGTTTAAAGTATGTTTCTGACCCCTCATACTTTTGATTTTACCAGTCTCCCAAGCAAACGGTACTGACATGGTTTTTTCTCTCCCATCATCCCCTAGGTTCACAACTTCAGCAAACCAGTCTTAATTCTACCAAATGGATCAGGCTACATTTTTACTCTATTTTTTATGCCATCCACATCGTCCATGCACATAGATAACAATATTTTACTTATTACCAATGCCTCTAAGTTTCACTTACCTGTGCGGGTATATACAGGCTTTTTAGATGTAAGTATGTTACCTGCCTTTTAAAATTTAAACTCCCTCCACATCTTTGTTGTTTTCAGCTACTATTAAGTAGTTGTGTTGCAGACACTTAAATTTTGCTGTTTTTGTACTTAACAAGTTGTTGTAATTCCTCCCTAGTCTGTGCTTCCAAGATGTTCACCCTCCCAGCAGCTGTATCTCCTCATGACACAGTTGACCTCTCTAGCTACACCTCTGTTTAGATCAGGTCCACGCCTCTTGATTTTGCTTTTAAATGATTACAGTCATGGGCAAGCTAAAAACAAACTAAGCAGAAGAAACATAATAAGCAAAAAAAAATTAAAAAATACTACAGGGCAAGTGAAAAGGGAATTATGTAGGGAAGAGGTGACCAAAACTGAAAACACAAGACTGAAGAGAAGAAATCAGATAAGAAACAGGGAATCGGGTAGAAAGACACAGATGGAATAGTCATCTAAATAACTACAGGAAAGGAAACAGAAGTCTTTCTAATACAGAAAATAAGCCAAGGGAGGTGGGGGAAACCCAAGCAAAGTTGTCCTTAGGGTAATCCATGAAAGAAGTTTGGGAAAGAAAGAAAACTGATAGATGCAAAAGATGAAAAGAAAGCAAAAAGATAAGAAGTGTGGTCCTCCAAAAACCTAGCATCAGTAAGAACTTTAGAACCAAAGGGACCTGCGGTATCATACCACTGACACTCCTTCTGCATTTCTTCTGCTTAAATGATTGCTGGCTTGTAGCTGCTTTCATGAATGCGTGAAGTCTGCTGAGACTGGGGACTTTTTGCCTAAATCTCCAGGGCTCCACTTAATCTCACCTAGTACTCAAAATACTTCCATTATACAAAGTTCTTAATTATGTATTATGTATGTGTATATTTACATAAAAAGTAGGAACCTTAGTGTACCTTAATATAGTTAACTTTTTCTTGAAGTGTTACTGTTACGTAAGTGTAACTTTACATCTAATCTGGTTCTTTTCTGTCTTTCCAGTACTTTGTATTACCCCCCAAAATAGAAGAACGTTTCATAGATTTTGGTATACTGAGTGCAACAGAAGCAAGTAATATTTTATTTGCCATTATAAACAGCAATCCAATTGAGGTAAGAAAAGAAAAATCTGTTGTTATTCTAAATCACATTTAGAGGTTTTATGCTGCAGTTATAGTGCTGCAATAATTGCTTCCATATCTTTCTCTTTTAAGTTGGCTATAAAAAGCTGGCATATTATAGGAGATGGTTTATCAATAGAACTCGTAGCTACTGAAAGAGGCAATAGAACTACAATCATCTCAAGCCTTCCAGAGTTTGAAAAATCCTCTCTATCAGACCAGTCATCGGTAAGTAAACTTTTCTATTGTTTCCTTAAACTTAGATGTGTGTCTAAATCGCAAATAGAAGACTATTCCTCATGATATTATTTTTAATATTAATTTATTTATTTGACTGTGCTGGGTCTTAGTTGCAGCATGTGAACTCTTAGTTGTGGCAAGTGGGATCTAGTTCCCTGACCAGGGATCAAACCCAGGCCCCCCTGCATTGGGAGCACAGAGTCTTAGCCCCTGGATGACCAGGGAGGTCCCTCCTCGAAATATTATGAGATTCATAACAGCATTGGCTATTTGATGTGGAAAGGACCTTATAGGTAATCTACTTAAACTCACTGCTTTCATGATGAGAGCACTTGAGACTCAAAGGAGTTAAGATAGAGCACAGGTACCATTACAGGAGAAGTTTCCATGGGCGCTAAACTGAGTCTGTTCATTGAGTTCACTAGGCAAGAGAAAGAACCCTGCAGGTTAGTAGAAGTTGTTTTCAGTTCTGCAGTACTGCTTCTGTTCAGTTCTCTGTATTGATGGAAGACAGTATCAGTGAGACAAACAGCATTTGTTTGATCTCTGTGTGGCTCTCCCCATACACTTTTACTCTGTCTTACGTACAGTTGGTCATAAAAGTACATGAGACAAGAGCAAGTGAATGTATCAGTCTAGGCCCTCACCACTGCTGAAAAGCGATCTCAGAGTTTAAACTTACTCAGAGCAGAGTTAGTAGAATCACCTGTGCAACTTGGAAGGAGCAGAATATAACCTCCTCTGAAGGTTAGGATAGAACTTCTCATGGCAGTTTTACAGAAGGAAAAGCAGATGTCCTTATGCACAGAGATTGTTGACAAAGACCTTTCCATGGAATGCCATAGGCCATAAAAACGTATTTAAACATTTTGTATGAGAAAGATTCCCCAAAACAGGTTTTTTAGAGAATAATTTGGCAATGTATACCACTCCTGGGACTTCTTCCTGTGGAAGTCATTTAAAGAGCCAGAAGTGGTGAGAATGCAGATGTTTGTGATAGTAGTAGTAATAATTGCAGATAACCACAACCAAATGTATAAAGTCGCGATTTTATGGTTGCATATTAAAGCAGATAAGCTGTAAGTAGGATTGTATGTAAAAAATTTGAAAAAGGACTTATGAAAAAGTGGGAAACAGTACTGGATAATGTGTATACTGGATAATGTGTATTCTAATTGCAGCTGTGTGGCATTCAAGCTCCATACAGATATTGTGATGGATACATGAGTGTTGGGTATTTGTATTTTAATAATTTATGATGTTTTAAATTTGACTCATAAATAAAGTCTCCTTTTAAAACAAAAAAGAATATGCCCATGACAAGTAATATTTGTCACTCCAGCTGAGATTTTATTTTTAATACAAATGGAATGCTGAAAAAGGATAATAATGAGACCAGCTATTAATATGTTCATTTCAACAACGAAGTTAAAGTAAAATTGTATATAGATCTAATCCGAGATGGTTGAATTATACTGTTTTTCATAATACATTATAAATTAATAATCTTAGGACTCTGGATCATTTCCTCCTACAATAGCACATGTTAACACTTATTTAAAGTGTTTGAGGGGTCCACTCAGTAACATGAAACCTGCTGGAAACTTCAGGGTTTTAGAATTCACTTTTATATAAAACTATATGAATATAAGAGATGGGCATGTACACACTGCCATATTTAAAGTGGATAACCATCAAGGGCCTTCTGTACAGCACAGGGAACTCTGCTCACTGTTTTGTGGCAGCCTGGATGGGAGGGGAGTTTGGGGAGAATGGATACATGTATGTGCATGGCTGAGTCCTTCTGTGTGCACCTGAAACTCTCCCAGCATTGTTAATGGGCTGTACCCCAGTACAAGATAAAAACTTAAAAAGAAACTACATAAATATAAGAACCAAGGGATAGAAAGATGAGATCATTTGTATGAACCCTTCCTTACTTAAAATAGGAAGTTGTAGTGAATTGCCAGCTTCAAAATAACAACTCTGCAAAATGTGGATTTTTTTTTAAGTTTGTAATTTGTAAAGTTTAAGTTGTAAACTTTCAACTGTTGTCCAGCTATTTTCCAAAAAGCCAAACATATGAACTAAATGAGCGTCCTGTTCCTTATGAAACACACACTGTCAACAACTCTCCATGCTCTTCAGACACATGCTCTGATTGGGGTGGTCACAGTCATGATGAAAACATTAGAAATGCATAAAACCAACATAGAAATGCTTCTAAAGGGGGGAAGTGGATATGTTTGGTATACCCACATTTGTTATTTTGAGGTAAATGTAAATTCTAGGTAAAGTATAACTACTACTGACTAAAGTACAACTTCACAAAATGAATTTCATGGTTTTTTTGGAAGTTTCTCGATTGAAAAGATTAAGCACCAGAAATATCAGCAGGATAGCTTGAGAAAATAAGTAAGATCCATGTTCTGCGTTCTGCTTTCTTTCAAACTTGCTTTGCTTAACTTTTCCTTCTTTCCTTGATTTTTTGATGTTTTCGTGTGACCCAGTCTCAGTTGATCTGAAGACATGGGTATTAACACGCCAAAGTTAAATTCAGAACTGGAAGCAGAACCAACTTTGTGTGTACTTGTGCCCTGACGTGGCTTCTGAAGGGTAGGGGAAGGCTGTATCCGTCTGCTGTAGCCTGCGCTCCCTTTGACCATGCAGGTATATGACTTGGGGATGAGGCCCACACCCCTCCCCAACTTAGCAGCTGAGAATTCAGCTGTTCCTTGGGGAACCAGTATTCTCAGTAGCCCATGGAATAAGTATAATAGATAAACATCCAGAGATGGGCGTTATTTACTTTGAGATATTTGTACATGATGATGTGTTAATTGTATGTTAGTTAGGATTTTGAATTCCTAACCTATATGAGTTAACACTGATTTAAAACTGAAGGGTTTTTGTAGCTTTCTTTTCCATTTTAATAGAAAACTTCAATTAGCAAGGCTAACGAAGGATGTAATTTCTACTCCATACAGGTAATACTAGCTTCAGGATACTTTGCAGTGTTCAGAGTCAAACTTACTGCAAAAAAACTGGAAGGAATTCATGATGGGGCTATACAGATCACGACAGACTATGAGGTAAGGACTTTATTTACGGGGATTCAGGTCAGTGGGGTCTTTCTGAAAAATTCAGTCCTTTTTTTGTTTTTATAACTAAGTTTATTCAAAAAGTTACAGTTTACCTATTTGATACTTTTAAAAACTTAAGCTTCTGAGAATAGTTTACAAAATAATGGTTTTTTATTAGCTCATAGTTTTCTGATAAAACCTGAATCTCTTGACTAAAAGCAACTTTAGGAAAATGCATTTGGCCCTTTTAGATTTGCTGTTAGCATGGCTTACAAATGGCTGTAGCGTTACATGGGCCCTGGCTGAAATTCTTGAGGTTAGATCTCTCTCTTTCTGCGGTCATAAATATCCTGCTGTGTAACGTTGCCAAAAAGGAAGATACAATCAGGAAATCACATCTTAATTTGAGTTCTCACAATTATGTTTACATGAGTCATTCTAAGTCAGGAACCAAACGAAAATCAGTGAACTTTTTTAAAGACTTTATGTGGGGTTGACATGTTGCATTCAATGAGATTTTGAAGGGATATGTTTCTGCCAAGTCTAAATATTTGTATGTGTTCTTGTAAAGCTCTTGGGAAGTTGAGCACTGCTGAAGTCAGCAAGCTACTTTTGTTCTCCTACCTGTTTTTAGCACATACAACCCCTGCCACCCATGAAAGCAAACTCATTCAGAATAAACAAAATTGATCTTTTAGTAATAAATCATATGTTGGGAGTATGTCAAATTAATTATCTCCGAAAGTGAGGAATCCACATTTATCACTTTTGATAGAAATAAGTACATTTCCTTAGCAAAGTATCCTTGTGAGTTGCAAATAGAGTGTGAGTTGAGATTTAAAACTTGGAATATTCAGCTTGTTTTTTAAAAAATCAGGTTGACATTAATTTATTGCTACGTACAAAAAAGTAGAGAGCTATGTAGCTTTTAAAAATGCTGGATTTTTCATGCATTGTTTTAAGAGTATAGTTGGACTTTCCTTTTTAAATTAATAATCTGCAGAAAAATCCATTCTTCATTCCTTCCCGTTTTTGGTCTTATTTCCCTTGTTTTCAGTGAACCTCTGAGAAGTACATGGAAGTATATTTCAGTGCATTTTGTACAGTACATGGATAGATTAAACAGTATGCATGGGTGATTTTAATTTTGCTTACCAGTTGGTTATTGCTCATGTAAGTCCCAAGATTGATTGTTTTAAATCTCCTAAAATAGCGCAACAACTGTCAGGTCAGTCTAGGATTTACACACTTATTTCTCTGCGGTTTGCTTCTTCCCTCCACAGATCCTAACAATTCCTGTGAAGGCTGTGATCGCAGTGGGTTCTTTGACTTGCTTCCCAAAGCACATGGTTCTTCCACCTTCCTTTCCAGTAAGACAGTTAATTTGTAGACTTCTTAGCATTTTTCTAATAATTATTTTTCTTTCTACTGCGTTTTACTCTGTTTAGACTGTATATAATAAGAATTAGATTTAATCTCACCATCATTCCCTGATAGCTCAATTGGTAAAGAATCCGACTGCAAATGCAGGAGACCCCGGTTCGATCCTGGGTCAGGAAGATCCACTGGAGAAGGGATAGGCTATGCACTCCAGTGTTCTTGGGTTCCCTGGTGGCTCAGCTGGTAAAGAATCCACCTGCAGTGCAGGAGACCTGGGTTCAGTCCCTGGGTTGGGAAGGTCCCCTGGAGAAGGGAAAGGCTACCCACTCCAGTATTCTGACCTGGAATACTATATAGCTATATACCATTGGCTGTGTAGTCCGTGGAGTCACAAAGAGTCAGATACGACCCAGCGACTTTCACTTTCACTTTTCACCATCATTGAACTCTTTTTACTATGCATTCTCTTAATTTCTTAGTCTTTTAATACCAAATTTTAGACCAGTGGGTATGATCATTTTAGGTGCTCAGGCTCCTCTGTCCAAGAGATTCTCTAGGCAAGAATACTGGAGTGGGTTGCCATTTCCTACTCCAGTGAATCTTCCCAACCCAGGGATCAGTCTCTTGGCATCTCCTGTATTGGCAAACAGATTATTTACCACTAGTGCCACCTGGGAAGCCCTGATCATTTTAGACTTCTTTAAAAGTCTAGGAATCAGGTTATAAGATTCTGGTTCTATATTCAACAAAAAAAAAAAAGGAAAAGGTTATGATTTTTATTGATGATTATTTCAATCATATATATATTTTTTTAATCTGGCACCCTGGGACTTCCCTGACAGTCCAGTGGTTAAGACTCAACACTCCTAATGCAGGGGCGTGCGTTTGATCCCTGGTCAGGGAACATGATGTGCTCCATAACAAAAATATAAATAAATCTCTTTATAAAAAAAAATAAATAAAATTGGTACCCTATCACAGGAAGAGACATATAGCTGATCAGCACGGTCATTGGTAATGTAATGATTTAATCCGTATGCTTCATTTTAATACGATGCCAGATAACCTATGTTTTTAAAAAATAGTCTAATTTCTCTTTGGCACAGATAGTATTTTTTTTTTAATAAAATACTTTTTCTGAGAAAAATAAATCTTTTTTTTTGTTTGTTTCTTGTTTAGCTTTGGATTTTTAGAATTCAGTGATTTCATAATTTTTTCATCCTGAATTTGGAAACTTTTAAGGTAGCCTGGCCTTGGTATAAACAAACCTTTCTTAACAAACTGATAGTGACTCTTTCCTTTATTCAAAGCTAGTTCTGCACCTTTGTTATGTGAGCACTTTTACTTTAATTCATTTTTACAGGATTGCAAAGATTTGTCTTGCTAATTTCTCTGTAACAGGCCTTAAAAACAATGACGAAATACATATATTTGGAGGAGGGGCTCTGATTACAGATTTAAAGCTTACCAACTTCTGAACGTTCTAAGGGTACTTTGAGCTTTGGTCTTCTGTAAATATGTCTGTCAGTTCTAAAGTGTGTGTTCTGAAGAAAATCCAGCCATTTACAAATGAATTTGTTTGTTTTCTTCCTTCAGGGGAAAATAGTTCATCAGAGTTTAAATATTATGAATTCCTTCTCACAGAAGGTAAAGATCCAACAGATACGATCTTTGTCAGAAGACGTGCGTTTTTACTACAAACGATTGCGGGGTAATAAGGAAGACTTGGAGCCAGGGAAAAAATCAAAGGTTTGAACGCGTTGTATTTGCAGATTCCCATCTTTTGTCCTTTGTTATTTTGACCTTCCGTGGATTGGACATTCATGGTTCTCCTGTGCCCCTTTATAGATTGCAAACATTTACTTTGATCCTGGATTGCAGTGCGGGGATCATTGCTATGTCGGCTTGCCTTTTCTGTCCAAATGTAAGTCATCTTACTCTTCTCTCACGCCTTCACTCCCTCCCCAAGGTACTCCCATTAATGATAGGCTGCTGCTTCTAAGGCCCACCCCTACATCTCGGTACTGTAGAAATCATTTGAGGGGCAGAGTATGTCATACCATTTGTGCCTGTGTTTTAGCTGAACCCAGAGTCCAGCCTGGCATAGCCATGCAGGAAGATGCCTGGGACACCGACTGGGATTTGCATCAAAGCCTATTCAAGGGATGGATGGGAATAAAGGAAAACTCAGGTCACAAGTAAGTGGTTTTGCTGTATGTAAGTATTTGAGCTACCTTTACCAGTTTGAAACGTGATTTTCTAAAGATATTCCTATATTTGGTTATTTTACTTCTCTATACTGCTGAAAATGTGCCTAATCTTCAGAAAACCGTAATGAGGCATCTTGAATGGCCATTGTGATTGTGTATTTCTCAGAAGGACACACGCTACCATTTTTGTCTTATTTCCCGTGCTCTAGATGGAAAGTCACAGAAACTCGATGAAGTTGTCCTTGTGTAGGATGAGTTCTGTGTTGTGCTTAGTGGATTAGTCATGTTCAGCTCTGCAACCCCATGGACTGTAGCCTGCCAGGCTCTTCTGTTCATGGGATTCTCTAAACAAGAATACTGGAGTGGGTAGCGATTCCCTTCTCCAGGGGATCTTCCAGACCCAGGGACTGTTCCTTTGTCTCTGGCATGCAGGTGGATTCTTTACCATCTGAGCCACCGGGGAAGCTCAGTTTCCGTATCAGACAGTCATTTGCGTAAGAAAGAGTCTAACTGCCTCTGACTCGCATTCAAGGCAAGGAAACACTTTAGAATTTGAATCTCACCATAGGAGGAGTGTCTCTGCTCCTTGTGGAAGGAACTGCCTCCCTTTCTGGTGCTGAACCTGCTAGGGCTGCACAGGGCTCAGGTGGGAGTATGCACATTGACAGATCAGCACCGTGGCTGGGTTCAGAAGCACAGACACACTTGGACGTGGCAGTTTAGAAATTGGCCCTCTCTGTGTGCTTCCAGAGAGGACTTGATCGGAAGACTGATGAACACTGTTCTTCCCCCCACTGGCTAATTTGAGATGCATTTGTCAGCATCACCAAAATCTTCCGGTTTATTCTAACCTAGTATTTTCAAGCCCTGAACAGTCAAATCTGCAGGTTTCTGTGTATCTGAACTACCTGCTGTGAAAGGTTTTCTTAAGGCAAAAAGAGAGGTAAATTTTACCTTTTAAATGGTTAAAATTAGTACTAAGAGACTTCTTCTAATGAACTCACTAAGAGAACACTAATTCAGACACTCCTTTGTTCTCCAGTTCCCACGATAGACGTTGTAATGTACAGGTCGCCTCTGTATTTTAACCCCCAGTTATGAATAAATGACTGGTAGTGCTGCCCTTGGCTCACTCTTCGCCTCCCACCCACCGAAACCCCTGCGTTCCTCTCTGTGAGCCTAGTGTTCCCCACTGAAGACCCAGCCTCCCTGCCTGCCCTGAGCTGCCAGGTCGCAGCTGCATAGTGAATGCGGCATTCTCCCCGCTCCTGCCTCTGTGTTACCTTGTCAACATGCATGTCTCAGAAAACTCATTACCAGTCTTATAAAACTGGTACTCTCACCAATATTAGGTATCATAATTCAGTCCTCTTATGGTATAAAATAGGCTTCAGTGTTTAGCCCCATCTGTAATACTGTTTCCGTAGGGAATGTGTTCTGAGTTCTAAACAGCTGGTTTATAAACACTTCTAAGTAGAGAAATAGTCGGATGAGGTCCTGAATATTGCTTCATATATATGTCTACACAAAACCCTCATATGTATTATTGTTTCAACTGACATCTTCATTGCATAGTAAGATATTGTGGCTTTTTCCTCAAGTGGGAAAGGAGCCATACGCCAAGCAGTGCGCTACCTTCTCATTAGTTCAGCTGAAATATTTACCTGCTGTTGGTGTCTAGACCTTTCCCCTAAACATGCAGGATCTTTAGGATCCCCATTCCATCCTGTCATCTGTGTATGCCTGGCTGGTCACTTACACCTTCAGTATGGAAACAGGGCAGGTGATTGGTGATAGTTAGCTCTCTGTGCCAAAATAGAGACCTCTTCATGTGTCTGAAAACAGTAAGATGTCAGGAGCAGGTAAACCTGTGTTTATTCAAGGCCAGAATAAAATTTCACAAGAACACACGCCTAACAGAATTTCCTGTATTGAGAAAGCTCAAGCATTTCAATTCGATACAGTGATTTAAAAATTGTGTTTTCTAGATTGAGCGCTATGTTTGAAGTGAATACAGACCTTCAGAAAAACATCCTGTCAAAAGTTTCTGCCGAGCTCTCCTGGCCATCCCTCCTCAGCTCCCCCCGGCTCGTGAGGTTTCCCCTCACTAATACAAACTGCTCTTCAGTAAGTATCCAGGTGCCATGGGCCTTTGGAAATGCATCATAGTGTGAAGTATCTGCTCTTTCTTCTAATGGGGCAGATCTTTCACTTACCACCTCTTTATTTCATTTAAGGAAGAAGAGATTATGTTAGAAAACCCTGCAGATGTTCCCATCTATATTCAATTTATCCCCCTGGCTTTATATTCCAGCCCTTCCATCTTTGTAGATAAGTTAATATCAAGGTAAGCATTGTTTCAGATCATCAAAATGTTTCCATATGAACAGTGAATGATCACTTTACACATTTAAAATTTCGTTGTTATTCAGTCGCTAAGTCTTTCTGACTCTTTGTGACCCCATGGACTACAGGTGTATTATTGTCCATAAAGTAAAAATATCAGGATGTTTTTAAATTAATGATTATACAGGATTGACTCCTTTGTGGCCACAGCACTCTGGATTATATGTATCCCGTAGAAGGTGTTCTGGGGTCTTACGAGCATTTACCTCCAAATCTTTTGTCTGATAGAAAGTTGTCGGTGTTGTTCAGTTACTAAGTCATGTCTGACTCTTTGCAACCCCATGAACAGCAGCACACCAGGCTTCCCTGTCCTTCACTATCTACCAGAGTTTGCTCAAACTCAAGTCCATTGAGTCGGTGATGGCCATCCAGCCATCTCATCCTGTCTCCCTCTTCTCCTGCCCTCAATCTTTCCAAACATCAAGGTCTTTTCTAGTGAGTTGGCTCTTTGCATTGGGTGGCCAAAGTATTGAAGCTTTATTGCAGCTCATAAATAGTAGATTTGCTTAGAGAAATCTTGCATCTATAATTGAGGTTGAGAGAAAGTTCTAGGGAGAGAAACAGATATTACATTGCTGCTGCTGCTAAGTCGCTGCAGTCGTGTCCGACTGTAGGACCCAATAGATGGCAGCCCACTAGGCTCCTCTGTTCTTGGGATTCTCTAGGCAAGAATACTGGAGTGGGTTGCCATTTCCTTCTCCAATGCATGAAAGTGAAAAGTGAAAGTGAAGTCTCTCAGTCTTGCCTGACTCTTAGCAACCCCATGGACTGCAGCCTACCAGGCTTCTCCACCCATGGGATTTTCCAGGCAAGAGTACTGGAGTGGGTTGCCATTGCCTTCTCTGAGATGTTACATTAAGCATCTGGAAAAGCTTCCAGTTGAAGACAAAAAGAAATCATAAAGAACTCCTTCCTAAAACAGTGTAAAGAGGAAGCAGGTGAAGCCTTTCAAATATTTTAGTTTCAAAAGTGAAGAATAAACTGTAAGTTGTAGCTACTTTTTGAAGGCTATTAATCTGGTAATATTGATCTCAAAATCTGCTGAAAGGTAAACAACCTTGGTAATTACTCTGCAACTGCTTTGACTATGATGCTGTTCTCAAAGAATTATGTGTGTTTTTTAATTTCAGGTTTAACTTAAGTAAGGTGGCAAAGATCGATTTAAGAACACAAGAATTCCAAGTCTTTAGAAACACTGTAAGTATTCAAACTTCATACGATTGCAAAGAAGTAATTTTATGATATGACCGATGCAATGTGGAAGAAAAACATTAACCATCCTTAAACTGCCTGAAAGGCAGATTACTGAAGAAGTTTAGAAGAGTCCAGTAATTCTTTTAGAGGCATAAAGCTCAGGAGGAGTGGGTGGGATTTAGATCAACAGGCGGCATGCTGTGTAGAAGGTCCTGTTTGTGGGCATTAAACGTTAAGCCCATAATAATGGCTGCCAGAACCTCTGAGAGGATGCCAATGAGGTGTATAGACTAATACATGATTTCTTTTTATTAATTTCTTTTTATTTTCTTTTCAAAATATTGAGCTTGGTCATTTAAATTTTTATTTTGGAAACTTTCTAATAAAACTGTAAACTCCATGAAGCCCAGACCTGTGGCTGGCTGTATTCATACTTAGCACAGTAGCACTTACAGTTTTCCCTCAACAGATATTTTTGAACTGCTGAGTGTATACACAAGCTGGTTTGTTCTAGGACCAGATAGTCTCTGTCATGCAGGCCAGGCTGAGCAGCCACTAACCCACTCACAATTATGTAGGAACTTAAAACTTTCTTGTGTCAGTCAGGAATTGGCACTCGGAACTGACGCCACCTGCAGATCGGCCCAAGTCCCTTGGCCTCCGGGCCCTTCCTTCTGCCCAGCTCGTCTCGTCTCCTTAGACAGCCTGTGCACACCAGCCCCGCGGGCTGTGGACCCTCCACCAGTTCAGCCCTCTGATTTTCCCTGACTCTTCATTTACACCTGTGTTAACTTTGGTGTTTGTTTTTCTTGTGTGGTGCCGTGTTTCCCAAATCTGGGTATAGGCTCCTTGAGGACTTGTCTTCTATTTATCTTAGTTTTTCTCACATTTATAAAACGAAAGGTGTTGAATGAATAAGAGTGAGAATCTAGTTAATCTCCCATCATCTGACTGACTTTGATGGGAACAGTCGTCTGCCCCTCCTTTCTCTCCTCGCTGTGGGCCCTTGCAGTGCACAGGTCCCAGTCTGTCAGGGAGCTGTGACTTGGCTGCTTCCCATTTGGAGCAAGGGACGTCGGCTCCTGGGGTCCTCATGCCTGTGTACCTCCTAGCTTGGTCACCTCGACCAAGCGTGTCAACCTTTCCAAACTTGAGCCTCTGTTGCAATGTGAACTTAATAATCTGGATGTCACAGGGGTTTTTAACAGATGAAACAAACCAACATGGAAGCCCTTAGATGAATCGCTTGGCGAATGGGAAGCCCTCGGGGAATGTGGACTGCATGAGTCAGTCTGTGGCTCACAGGCGAGAATGAAAGGTTTTCAGCATTCCCTGAGTAGCTAGTATGTGTCAGCACCATGTCGGGTGCATTCACGTTTGTAATTTCGCATAATCACTACAACAGCCTGGCTGGGCTATCACTAGCCACCCTGAGAGATAAGTATTTCACATGTACTGCTGGTGGTGGAAGAACAGAGCTCAGGGAGAGGAAGTACCTTGGCCGAGTTCATACCTGTGATGGCTGGCAGGGCCAAGTTCACATGTAGTTCCCCCAGAGTCGGGAGCCCTTGCCCAGGCTTATGTGACACATGGGCATTACTGGTTAGGAATCACTAACTACTCTCCAGCCACATGTTTTATAGTTTTTCAAGTATTTGTGTTCTTTCCCATAATTTTATGTTTTAATCTATAAAACATATATTAGCCAGACCTTTATGGAATACTTTTTATAGATCTATTTTTAAGTCAGTCTTATATAAGAAAGTTATTTTTCTAAGTAATTTTCAATTTTTTTTTCCTGCTGAGTAATAGGTAGAACACTAGACTAAAATTTAGAGAGTCTCATATTCTAATCCATGCCATTCTCTTGGAATCATTTTTAAAATTTTCTTTGTTTCTGTCCATAAAGATACCATTAAAAAATGCCATAAAAATAATAAGTTCAGGGTTATCCAAATATCTAGATATTATCCAGATATCTAAATGATAATATCTAGAAAGTTCAGTAACCACAAATTCCGTTCACTCTGCACTTATAAAGAGAGAAAATAAACATAAGAAGTAAATGACCTAGTATTTGCCTTTCTTATCTTACCAAATCTTTGGTGGTACCTATAAGATGTAGGTATTATAAGAGGTAGGAAGATGAATAAGAATGCCCTAGATCCCAGAAATTTATTCTAAATAAGAAATTCTGGAGGAGGTCTTCAGTTCAGCTTCAAATAAATTCTCTCACAGTTCTCTACGGTGCTGTAAAACTGTGGATCTAAAATTATTTGATCTCAGGATTCCTTTACAGTCTGAAAAATAATTTAGGATTTCTGCTTTATCTCAGTTTTTAAAAATTATTAAGGACTCCAGAGAGGTTTTTTGTTTTTGCAGGTTATATCTGTCAGTATTGACCATATTAGAAATGAAAACTGAGATCCTTAAAATAGTGATTTAATTCATTTAAAATAATGATAAGCCCATTCTGTTTGACAGATAATATAAAAATGAAAAAATAGATATGTATTTTTAAAAACAGTTTTGCAATAAGAACAGATTGTTTTACATTTTTACAGAGTTCTTCAGTGGCTCTCAGACTTAATATACAGATAGATTCTCATGTCTGCTTCTGCATTCAGCCCCTTAAGATGTATTGTTTTGGTTGAAGTATATGATAAAGATCTGATCCGACCTGACACATGCATGTAGTTGCAGAAAGGATGTCTTAATTTCCTTTTTAGCTGTCATAACACTATATACACCAATCATTTGGAAAATATTGGTCACTAACATATGCAGAGCTTCCAAATGTTGATACAGTTCACTCTGCAGTATCCAAAAAATCATGTTCATCCCTGTAACCATGAATCTCATCAGGGAATTCTTTAACTGTTGGGAAGCTCTCAAGTTCACAAGGCCAAAATTCTAAATTACACTCAAACAGTTGAATTTTACCATTGGCGACAAATGCTTCAGTTGCTTTCCTTAAAGGAACAGATGGACTTCATTTTTGTGGAAATGTCTACTAAATACTCCAGTCTGAATAGTCATATATTGACTCTCAGTCATTTTTCAAATAGAAATGGAGCCCCTTGAGGAAGGAGCTAGTTCTGTTGGCATCTCAAATAGCTCTTCCAGACGGCATGGGCCAGCCTGCTGCAGGGGCGCTTCAGGCATACCTCATTCTATCACACGGTAGTGAAGAGCCTCATGCTCAAGGGTTGAGATTTAAGATTAATATTTATTACTAGTTAATCAGTCACAGGTTTTGGTTTGGGTTTTTGTTAGCTGTAAGTGCCTGGCAGTGAAGAAAAGCCGTGGCTACCAGGGAGGTTTGATAAGGCTACCTTGCTTCTAGCTAAAGGATCAGCATTTTAATTACCCACCATTGCTTTTGCTTGTGCTAATGTTAACACAGTGAAAAAGGCAAAGAACTTTGGTCTGTGTTGTGAAAGTAGTTTTGACACACCTAAAAAGACCTCTCAGATCCCCAAGGGTCCGTGAATCCCTCTTCAAGAACCACCACTATGAAAATTACTGAGTGTTAGCCCAGAGGTATCACAGAATCCTAAAGTATTTTCCATGTCATCAGAATTTGTTTGTTGGGACTATAGGTATAGTGTATAATCTGCTTGTCAGTTACTCAGAACAGTTTATTTAAAGGGAACCTACTCACCAGCCATTTGGGAGCAGTCAGAACATTGTTGTACTAGGAGACATTGACAGAGAAGAATTTTCAATGCAGGAAAAAAACAGCCGCCTCAGAAGAGAGAGCTGAAAAGTAGTGTGCTTCACAGAGTTTATTAGCTATGAAATTATGTCCATAGAATCATGCTGTTGAAATAGATCTGTGTATAGTAGAAAATCATAGAAAATTCACTCTCCTCCCACAGGTTAGCAGGTATATAAAGTGCCATGGACATTTATACCCAAGTTACTACCAGCCCTTCCGCCCCCAAAAAAGTTTAAACTTAATGTTACTTGAAATCAGAGCAGTGTTAACTATGATTTTTTTTTTAATAAAAAGCAAATCTTTTTAATCTTATCTGTAACTGTCAAGAAGTCATATTTTGATTATTAAACTGAACTTATTTGAACTTTAAATCATTAAGTGTTTATGAAACAATAAGGGGCTTAGCTTTCAAAATAAAATTCAAAGATAGATTGATATGAATTGGAAATACCTTCATAAATAAAATGATGTGGCCTTAAAACTCTGCAGCCAGTAGCCTTCTGAGGGGAGAGGCAGGAAAACCATGACTGACAGGTGAGGGGCAGCACCAGCAGGACTTCAGGACGCTGGGCGCTGGCCACTCAGCTGTTTGCTTTGTGTTAAAGCGTTGAGCTGCTCATCTCTTGGGTGTGTGTCCTTTTCTGGTTTTTTATGTCATGTTTCAGAACCTTTAACGTTAAAAGATCTGTACACAAAAACAAGTGCTTAGTACAAACATGAAGACTCTGGTGACCTGGGGAATAAAACCCCTTTGGGGACTTAATGCAGAATATGAAGTTGTCATCATCGGTTGCTCTGCTTGACAGCTATCCAGGATCTAAATCATAAGGGATAAATTTGTTTAGTCATTTTGAGAAACTAATACTCGGCTGTGGATGGGGTAAAGGGGAAAAATTTTTTCCAGAAAATATACTAATGACTCTTGTTTGTTTGCCCAATGATTCAAGGCTCACCCACTGCAGAGTTCAACAGGATTCACAGAGGGCCTCTCCCGACATTTAGTTTTAAACTTAATTTTAAAACCTGGAGAAAAGAAATCTGTCAAAGTAAAGTTTACTCCAGTTCACAATAGAACTGTTTCTTCCCTAATCATAATCAGGTATGTTCTGTGATTTAAGTGTGGGTTGACTTCTGGTACTTATATAAGAGTCCTTTCTTGATTTGTTTCAATATTAATATTTGCATTTATTTATGAAACAGGGTATTCATTTTGTCCAAAATATGTGCACACACGCACACCAAACCTCATGAAACATAACATTGTGATTATATTTTTAGCTAAAAGACATGACTAGTGTCTACTGTACATGTGTGACTCTTGAAAATGTAAAACTCTTGCTCTTCGTCATGTAAACGTTTTTAAATTTTTCAAGTGCCAACGTTTGACCGTTCAATTTACTGTATTAATCTTCACATTGTTTATAAAACAGCAGTAAAACTCAAGATCAAAAGATTGTGCAAATTTAAGGGGAGGACAATCTGGGCTTCTTCTTCTTATGTAGAAATAACCTGACTGTGATGGATGCCGTGATGGTCCAAGGACAGGGGACAACTGAGAACCTGAGGGTGGCAGGCAAGCTTCCGGGCCCAGGGAGCTCCTTACGCTTCAAAATCACAGAAGCACTGCTGAAAGACTGTACGGAGGGTGAGTGTTCTTGTCGTAGGCACGCGCACGAGTATCAGCGCTCCTTTTCAACAGTAAGTGGTTCCAGAAACAGGAACACTGTTTCTACATGGGCATGTGCATGTATGACTGATGAGCACTTGAGACTTTAAGGGAGCACCTGAACTCGCTGTCAGAGTTGCTGCATTTGGATCTTATGAGCTCTGAAGTATCAGTGTTCATTGCATACCTTAGCTGATTTACTCTGAATGTGAAATACAAAGCCTAATTAAACTTCCGCCATCTAAAATGACTTAACAAATAAGAGAACTTCCTGATGAAACCTGGGTGGTGGCTCATCCCTTTGGCCTGACGAGCTCCGTCATAATCTCTGGGATACGTTCGTGAAGGATGTGTTATCATCACTTGGACCTGGTGCACGGGACAGCAAGATTTACACTCCTCATTTTTTCCCTTTAGGTATGAGACTAAGGGAACCCAATTTCACATTGAAAAGAACATTTAAAGTAGAGAACACAGGACAACTTCCAATTCACATAGAAACCATTGAAGTCAGTGGGTACTCCTGTGAGGGATATGGCTTTAAAGTCGTCAATTGTCAAGAGTTTGCACTGAGCGCCAATGCCTCTAAAGACATAGTCATTCTGTAAGTATTTTCTCATAAGATGATGAATCACTAAATCTTTTTTTTTTCCCACTTAGTCTTTGGTTATTTCTTCATTTCTTTGTTTTCAAAATTGTGGAAACTCCAAAGTAGATCAGATAAACTAAGAAACCAATTTCAAAATTATTTTCGATTTTTGCACCTTGTTTTATGTCCCTGGATATGTTCCAGTGTCTCCTGGTTCATTGTCTATGGAAAATTGAATATGTATCCTGCTGTTGTGTAAAAACTATAAATTTTAAATATGTTGAATTGGTTCATAGTGCTTTTCAGGTCAGGTCTACTATATCCTTCTGCTTTTTTGCCTATTCTTTCTATTAGTTTTTGAGCGCTTGATATTGAAACTCCAACTAAAAATCTTATCTACTTAAAAAGTAATTATATAGTGGAACTATGGGGTCGCAAAGAGTCGGACACGACTGAGCGACTGATCTGATCTGATCTGATAAGTATATGTGTGTGTGTGTGTGTATATATATATAGTGGGACTATATGTAACTTTATTTGAAGTCTCCTGAAAATGTGTTATCATGCTTTCATAATTTAAAACATACTTAATTTTTTAAAAACTCTCAAGTTTTTGTAGAGAACCAACTGTAAGATCATTCTCAGTAGAGCAGACACTGGGTCTCACACATGCAGTTTTCCCAGGTCATGTGAGAGTTTGGTCAGAGAACAGTGGTAATGCCTACATGGGTAATAGTTGCAGCACGTTTTAACAATTGACAGCTTGTTATAAAGGTTCACTAATAAACGTAACCACCGCCCCTTAGTCGAACGCTCACTCCATGGTTTACTCCATGGTCCTCAGCGGGCGTCTTCTTCGTTAGTGCCTCTCTCACTCGTGTGAGGCGCAGCACTCTGCACCTGCAGGTTCAGTGGGGAGTAAGACACCTGGCCTCAAGGTGCAGGTTGTGTGCTTGGAGAGCTTACAGTTAACACAAAAACTAAATAATTGGGACAGAAAGCAGTGCTTGAGGAGATGTACATCAGTAGGGCTGGGATGGGTTTCTTGGGGGGAAAAAAGGCATTATTGCGAGTATATCATGGGAGAGGAGAGGGAATTAAATACAGGAAAAAAAAAAAGGAAAGGAAAGAAGCTCAGAGACTTCTCTCTGAATTACTGATTTTGGAAAGTCAACCATTGTTCTCTTTCTATGTAGTTTCTAGTTATCCACAAAATAAAGTTGTTTTGGTTATTTAACCTCATAGGACAATACTTTGTCCATCTGAAAATGAGAAAGTTGAATAAAAGTGCCAATCTCTAAAATTCTGTGCTCTGTTTCAAATTATTATATTTAAACTGCTTGCAGTATATTTTTAAAAACCTAGTCTCACTGCCACCTTTGCATTTTAGGTTTACTCCTGATTTCACGGCTTCTAGAGTCATCCGTGAACTGAAGTTTATAACAGCCAGTGGCTCTGAGTTTGTGTTTGTATTGAATGCATCCCTTCCTTACCATATGTTAGCAACCTGTGCAGAAGCCCTGCCCAGGCCCAACTGGGAGCTGGCTCTGTACATCATCATCTCAGGAATAATGAGGTACTTGTGTCTTCTTTCGAGGTTGGTGTGTATGTATCACTTGACGCTGTTGATCACGGCTCCCCCTGGGTGCCAGGCACTGCTCTGATTGCCGGGGATCCACCCAATGGACAAAAGAGGCAGCCCTGCCTAGTCAGGCTTACATATACCAGTGGGAGCAGTCAGACCTAAACCCCTCTTGGATGACATATGCAATAAACCAGAGTCTTTTCTACCTATAAAATTTGTTACACACATACAGTACAGCTTAATTTCTTAAAGGAAAAAAAAAGCCTCATAATTTACCAGGAAATTACTTGATTTGGGCATATGAAATGTACTCAAACATAATAGGGTATGCTAATTGAGTCATATCATACCTAAAGAATGTAAAACGCATGAGAAATGTTTTTTAAGCCCTCAGCATCCTCATCCTTTTTTCAGTCTGTTTCTTTATTTTTTAAGAATGAGATCTACTCGCCTCTCAATTAACTTGCATGTTTACCCAACCCATCCTTCAAGGGAAGAGAGTTGGTCTGGAGAGTTAGAACTAAAGAGCTGCTGCTTGGCAGAAGGAAAGGTGCCCTCCAGTGTCTGTTCTGATTCCAGTGGTTATCTCCTCCGTACAAGCCTGCCTGTACACTGGCACGCTGGAGAAGTCTGTGGGCAGACTTTTATCCCAGATGCTTTTGCTCGTCACAGGCATTTTGTTTTTTTATATTGTTGTGTACTTTACCAGGAAACTCTGCCCTTAGTATCAAATCCTGCTGCTCTCGCACTAACACGTGAACCCGGATTCTCCATCTTTTCTCTCCCTGCAGTGCGCTGTTTCTCTTGGTAATTGGAACAGCCTATTTAGAAGCTCAAGGAATTTGGGAGCCCTTCCGAAGGCGGCTGTCCTTTGAGGCCTCGAACCCGCCCTTTGATGTGGGGAGACCATTTGATCTCAGGAGAATCGTTGGTATTTCATCTGAAGGAAAGTATGTGCACCTGCTGGAGATAAATTCTCTAATATGCATAGATTTGGCTGATGTAATTAAAAGAAAAAATAAGTTTCTTCTTTTCGTCTTTGCTCGGGGGAAAAAATTGTAATGCCCTGTGTATCACTCTCAGTTACTGAGAACTCTTAGAAGATCCCATGTTTTTATTACATTGATGAGGGTTAAAATACTCTACCTGAGGCCAGTGACTTACTGCCCAAATTTTCAGATAGAACAGACCCAGTAGAGTTGTGAAAAGTATCCTATTTCTTGTCACGAGTAGAACTACCCAAGGGTCATTCATATATGCAGTGGCTCTACTGATGAAGTACGTATAATTTTTTTCAATTTACTTCTGTACTTCGACGTCCCGGGTCTTAGTTGTGGCACATGGGATCTTCGTTCGTCCCTGAAGGCATGCAGGATCTTGGTTGTGGCATGCAGACTCTGAGCTGCAGCATGTGGGATCTAGTCCCCGACCAGGGTACAAACCTGGGCCCCCTCCGTGCGTTGGGAGCGTGGAGACGTAGCCACTGGACCACATGAATGTCCTGTAATTTTCTTTTAATGTTAGATCTCACAGTTTGCTATTACTGATCATTTTTTTCAGCTTGAACACACTCAGCTGTGACCCCGGTCACAGTCGGGGCTTCTGTGGAGCAGGTGGCTCGGCCTCCCGGCCCGGCGCAGGGAGTCACAAGCAGTGTAGCCCGTCGGTCCACCCGCACAGCAGTCACAGCAATAGAAACTCGGCTGACGTGGAAAACGTCAGAGCCAAAAACAGTGCGAGTGCCTCTGGCAGGACTAATGCCCAGTCGGCGAGCAAAGCCAGCCCACTGGTCTTCGAGTCCCACAGCATGGCCCAGGGTCACACCGCAGGCCGGAAGTCCAAGGGGGCCAGACAGGGCCAGCACAGCAGCCAGCACCATGGCCACAGCCCCCTGGAACAGCACTCGCCCCCGCCGCCGCCGCCAGTGCCTCAGCAGCAGGAGCCACAGCCCGAGAGGCTGTCCCCTGCGCCCCTCGCACCCCCGCCCCACCCAGAGCACCCCGGCAGCACCCGGCACAGCTCCGAGGACTCAGACATCACCAGTCTCATCGAAGCCATGGACAAAGACTTCGAGCACCACGACGCCCCGCCCCTAGATGTGTTTACAGAGCAGCCGCCTTCACCCTTGTCGAAAAGCAAAGGTAACCATACCTTCTCACTTCTGGGACAGTGTGACACTCAAGGGGACAGCCAGTGCGTGTGTAGGGGGCTATCTCAGTCGTAATTGTGATGAGCAGCTAATTTAGCAGGTGTTCTTCTGGCTCACATTCATCTCTGCCCTTGGACTTCAGCTCTTTCGCATCAAGATGCAAATAGAAGTATCTGAGTGTCATAAAAGATACCCATATTTCTCTTACCAAATTACTAAACACTTACCAATTCAGGAATTTGTTGGACACCTACTGTTTTTATTTTCACTGCCTGTGATGACTATGTTACTGTGGTAGGTTGAGCTTTTTCTTTTCCATCATTAAAATAGTTTTTAACACAGTGGTAAATGGCAGTCATCTGCCTTTTGACCCAAAAATAGGATTTCTGTACAACCTGCGCTTTAGAGCAGGGATTGGCAAACCACAGCCCGTGGACAAAGCCGTCACCTGTCCTCGGGCCAGCGTGCCTGTTCGTTCACGCGTCGTCTGTGCGGCTTTCGTGCCGCAGCAGCAGAGGCTGTCAGGGCGGAAACCTGAAGGCGCTTACTGCCTGGCCCTTCCCAGAAGCGGCCAACCCTGCTTTAGAGCTCCTTATGCTGTTTTCACCCCAGGTGACTCAGTGGTAAAGGATCTGCCTGCCAGTGCAGGAGACGTGAGTTCCATCCTTGGGTCAGGAAGATCCCTTGGAGGAGGAGATGGCAGCCCACTCCAGTATTCTTTCCTGGAGAATCCCATGGACAGAGGAGCCTGGCGAGCTATAGTCCATGGGTCACAGAGCGTTGGACATGACTGAGCATGCATACATACGTGCTGTATTAATCATCTGTCTGTAAGCAACAGATTGCCCCAAAACCCAGTGACTTAGACCCCATCATTTACTAGCACAGTTTCTAGGGGTCAGGCATCTGGGCACAGCTTGCCAGGTTCTCACAGAACGGCAGTCAAGGTGTCGCCTGGGGCTAAAGTCTTTGCAAGGTTCAGCTGCTGGTGGACCTGCTTCCAGGCTCACTCAGGTGGCTGAGAGCAGGATTCAGTTCTTCATGGCCTGTTGGACTGCTAGTCTCAGTTTTTTGCTGACTATGGCCAGCAGCCTGTTGGGTCCTCTCTGTAGGGCAGCTCAGTGCAGTTGGCTTTACCAGAGCAAGCAGGCAAACATTCGAGAGAGACAACAGGCTGGCGGACAGAAGTCTCGGTCTTCTGTGACCTACTCTTGGAAGTGACCTCCCATCACCTCTGCAGTGTCCTCAAGAGGAGTGAGGTCACCCACACTGAGATAGTTCCATGAGAGCATGACGTGGGGCTGCCTTGACAGAAGCCTACACACCACACATGCACTGCTGCTGCTGCTGCTGCTAAGTCGCTTCAGTCGTGTCCGACTCTGTGCGACCCCATAGACCGCAGCCCACAAGGCTCCCCCGTCCCTGGGATTCTCCAGGCAAGAACACTGGAGTGGTTTGCCATTTCCTTCTCCAATGCATGAAAGTGAAAAGTGAAAGTGAAGTCACTGAGTCTTGTCTGACTCTTTGCGACCCCATGGACTTCGGCCTTCCAGGCTCCTCCGTCCATGGGATTTTCCAGGCAAGAGTGCTGGAGTGGGGTGCCATTGCCTTCTCCGCCACACATGCACAGGCGGGCTTATTTGTAACTTCCGGAGTCCATATGTGAAAAACGGTAAATGGCCTCTGGCTGTATCTCAGTTTATTCCCTGTACAGCCTGAACTTTTTTGTGACTTACTCTCTCTTCTGTGGCAGCCATGCTGTGTTATTCTGAGCCTATTTCAGTACCCCCTCACTGATGTACCAGGAATTGCCTTTGGTTTGAACAGGGTACTTGGCAGCCCTGAGAAGCCAAAAGAAACCTGACCCTCCAGAGTCCAGGAGTTTTAGAAAATTTCTTAATTGCAGTGATATGAAGACTGGTTCTATACAGTCTTCATAGAATTACTTGCATTTGGGTTTATAAGATAGTCAAAAGTCTTGAATAATATTTAACTTCTTCCACAGAAATCTTCTTTGTTGTTATCTCATTTTTCTAACACATTATTGACCAGAGACATATTAATACGTCTTTTATTACCTGAACATTATTGACCAGAGGTGTTTCAGTATTCACTTACATAAGAAATTGCCAGCCACTGGCATTCATTTCTGCAAAAATTCCCTGGTCAATAATGAGTAAATAGAGCTTACATATTTTAGGGTAATTTTTACAGTAATATTAAATGGATGCTTAAGGTTCCTCTTTTTAAAATTAGATCTGGTTACATAATGTGTTTTTCCCTTATCTAGAGCATAAGAAAATAAATATATATTATCTTATCTTAGCACAAAGAGAGGCTCTAGCAAAATGAACCCCTTGTTCCTTGGTCTAAGACAGCCCTCTGACACCTATACAATGGGCCCATCTTTTCTTTTCAGCGTCATTCATCTAGAACATAAGTTCTTTACTTTTCACGGTGGTCCTAGAGTCAACCTACTAAAAGCTATTTAATGATGGAGGTGATTCTTGAGGCCACGAAGAGACAGTGACTGCCGGCTTCACACGAGCAGCCACCGCTTTTGATATCCTTCCCAGCACTGCTGTTGGGAAAGAAGGAATGAGCCAGGTCTTCGTGTTGTTTTTTTCTTCAATAAGTGTTTTTATTGAAGCACAACATACATGTAGAAAATCAGTCTTTTAAATGAACTTTAAACGATGGGCATTGATCTTGGGGTTGCAGAAGAGTGCCACGGCGCTCATTTGCTCAGGAGTGTCCAACTCGTTGCAGCCCCATGGGCTGTAGCCCACCAGGCTCCTCTGTCCATGGAGTTCTCCAGGCAGGAATACTGGAGTGCGTTGTCATTTCCTCCTCCAGGGGATCTTCCCAACCCAGGGATTGAACCTGTGTCTCTTGCATCTCCTAATTGGCAGGCGAATTCTTTACCAGTACTGCCACCTGGGAAGCTCTTGCGGAACAATGGTATTAATATATCATAAAACCATCAGCTGGTGGAACCTTTATCATCTCTCTAAAACTTAGCCCAGCACCCCTGCCAAATAGCCTGTGTGTTTACGTTAAATATGTAATGTTTCTTTCCATTCTTTGGCACTTCTCTTTCCAGAAGTGCCCTGTTCTCTCCCCCGCCCTCCCCAAAATCTCAAAGAAATCTTCTTGTAATGAGCTTCAGCGATGTCTGGCTTTTGTAGACTGTTGAGAATGACCCCTTGTCATAGGAACAGGGTCTCCCCAGCCCTCGCCTTCTCTGAGTTAGACAGCTTGGAGTTAGACATCCCATCTCTTCTCTACCACCCCTGCAGTCACTGTCCCTCATGGAAGAGGGGCCCCAGAAATACCCTCCTTTCGTGGCTGGCCTGAGCAGGACCTCTGCAACTGGACAGCCTAGATTCTGTATTTCTCTGGTTTTTCCTCCCGTAACACGTGAGCCCTGGGGACTGGCTGGGCGCATTGCTGGATTGAGGGTTAAAACCCGAGAATGCGCTAAGCCAGGTGCGGCCACTTGCAGTGTCTGTATGCACTGCAGAAACCGCAGGATCTGTCGCCACCCTGGTGTCTGTCTGCTGTTGGCAGTCTGAGGGGCGGCTTTATCTTAGTTGGGGGGGTGCCAAGTGCCATGGGGTGGTGAGGCCAGGCTCTGCCTTCAGGCAGACCCAGATCACATCCTGGCTCTGCCACTTACTAACTAACTCTGTGATTTGGAGAAATTTAATTTAAAGTTTGAGTCACTGGCATCCATCAACAGTCACCATAAGGCATCGGGGTTTTCAATAAGGTATATTAAGGAGATACATTTTTAAATGACATAGAATGGGTTCAACGGTGGCAGATGTGGCTTCTGCAGCTGTGCCCAGCCTGCCTGCCCAGGTGGCTTCATGGACGTAGTCCGAGGGGTCGGCGTCCTCCCATGGGCTTCTCTGCTGCTCTGTTCCAGTTAGGGTGGAAGCTCCTTGAGGGCAGGGATTGTGTTGATGGTTCTCACTGCCGTATTCCTAGGACACACAGCACTGCAGCGCAGCGGGCACTCAGATGTTGTGGCTGTTTTCTTGTCTGTCTTGGGAGCGTCCACATTAGTTAAAATAATAGGCCTTTTGTCACTCTGTTTTACCTTCTGCCCATACATAGCAGCGGCTGGACACTGTCCAGGGGCTGCCTGTAATTCCTCCTCACAGCACTGTGAGGTCATCTCGCCGAGTCTGCAGATGAGAGGGCGAGATCAAGGAGCTACCAACGGGAGGGCCGGAATTTGTACTCAGCCGCCAGGGTTCTCGGCACCCCGCAAGTGACACGTGTGGCAGCTCATCCCGTGTCACCGTCAGGCTCCCATCACCAGAGAGGTTGACAGAATCTCTGGTTTTCACTCCTCTGACTTCTCAACGCTGTGTCATCTCTGGGATATAAAAGTACAGATGACCCTTGAGCAGCAAGCGTTTGAACTGCATAGGTCCACTTTTATGTGGATTTTTTCCAGCAGTAGAAACTACAGTACCACAGGGTCCCCAGTTGGGTGAATCTGGTTGCAGAGGAGCCACAGACGTGGAGGGCCGGCTGTAACCTGTATACGGATTAACCCCCTGTTGTTCAAGGGCCAGCTGTCTTCTAGAGACACATAGATTTGTGAAAACTAGTGAGTTGCCAAAACTCATTGAACTGTACACTTAAAATGGGCGTATCTTATTGTATATCACTTATGCCTCAAAAATTGTTGATCTTGTAAAATATTCTAATCAGAAAGTCAAATGTTAATTTGAGAAGCTTTAGAGAAGAAACAGAGAAACTGTTACTAATCAGAGTTCAGCCTCTTCAAAAAGAGTTTGAATGGCTGTTTTCTCCAAGCTGTTGAAATATCAAGGGCTCTTTTACTTTGACTCTCACCCGCAGGGAAAGGAAAGCCTCCTCAGCGCAAGGTGAAGCCCCCCAAGAAGCAGGAGGAGAAGGAGAAGAAGGGAAAGGGGAGGGCCCTGGAAGACGAGCTGAAGGACTCCTTGGCTGACGACGACAGCTCCTCCACCACCACAGAGACCTCCAACCCAGACACAGAGCCTCTCCTCAAGGAGGTAGGGTGGCCTCGTGGGGCGGGGTGGGCGCAGAATGGCCGTGCTCGGGGCATGTGCCCGCCCGGGTTACCTGTCTCTCCTGCACAGGCACCACAGCTCCGGGCGAGAATAAGTTCCTTTCCCCAGGGGACAGGTCAGGAAGCCTGCTAATAAGGTGGAATAGTTAGAAATTGGAAAGTTAGGGTCTGTCTGAAATAGTAACCACTCTGGCTCATGAAAATTGTCTCAGATTTTAAGTATCAAAAAAGGATGGGAAGGAGTTACCCCACTTTGTTTTGATTATATTGGCTGTGTCCTGTTGTGCCGCCGCTGGCACAGTGAGCCCTGGGAGCAGGCAGAGCAGTGGCTGTGACCCAGCCCCAGGGGCCCCCTAGCTCCGAGCACTCCCCCAGCACACCAGAAAGGCATCCTCACTCCCCACGCTCAGCTCCAAGGGGGTCGTGGGCATCAGGAATCGTACTGCCAAATGCCTAGGCACCATGGCCACGAGGTGGATGGAGGGTGATGTTACTGCTGTGGCTGTGTCGGAGAGCGTGTGTTACAAGGTGTGAGGAAAAGTGAGGGTGTAATTCCCTTTGGACCTTTTTATTTCTAAATGACCATATTTCAAATGTAAAATGAGCCAAATAGAGCCTTTAATACTGTGGGGCTGAATTTCTGTTTCGGTCTTAATCTAGTGGCTTAAGGAATCATTTCTTACAGATATCCAGCAGTGTCATCCTCACCTGTTAAGTTTTAAAGTCAAGTCTGCACATGACACTTCCTGTCACTGCCCTTGCCTGTGCGTCCCTGAGGCCTGGCAGCTGCTCTGGGCCCATTCAGCGCCGTCCATGGCTGGGGCTGGCACTCTGTGCCAGCTGCTACAGAGGAGCAGACGGCCAGCTCGTGGTCCTCAAGTGGGGTCTCAGCCCCTTGAGACAGGAACCTGGCCTTTCTGTCCTCGGCAGTTTCTCAAGCACCCAGCACGCAGATTCTCAACACATGTTTGCTGAGTGCATGGGGAGAAGAGAGCTGGAAAAGACACGCGTGCACGAGCAAATGACCTGCCGGGTTTGTAATCTAGTTGGGAAGAAACTAGAGCGTGTGTTTCACACACAAAACAGGCGAATGCATCAGTAACAAAGGAAAAACAGCAGAGGAACTTCAAGCATCTGGACAGCGTTCTCAGCACAGACTTGCTCCCCAGCTTTGCTTGCCTTCTTTCCGCCTTTCCAGCATTCGCCTGAGCACTCGTCCGGCACTCTCCTCCAGCCGAGCACCGCCGGCACTCTGTCCCCCACACCCTCCGGCATCATCCTCCCTCCTCTGTGATTCATTTCCTCCTGGTCGTTGGCTCTTGCCCCGTCATGTGCTTTCTCACAGATGCTGCTCCAGTCCGGCCACCTCCATGCCTGTTGCCATTCTCGCTGCTAAGCAGTTTTTATTCCTCCCCCTCAGCGCTCGCTGCTGCTGCTGTTGCTTTCAGTCACATGCGGGATTTACTTCCCCGTCCAGGGATTGAACCTATGCCCCCTGCGGTGGAAGCTCAGTCCTAACCTCCAGACCACCGGGAACGTGCCCCTCTGCGCTCTGGCCTCAGCTCCGCGCTCTTGTTTCTTTGTAACTGACACATCCGCCTGTCGTGTGTGTTTTCTTCCCAACTAGATTACGAGCTTGGCAGGTCATTTGCTCGTGCATGTGTGTCTTTTCCAGCCCTCTTCTCCCCATGCACTCAGCAAACACGTGTTGGGAACCTGCATAGTGGGCGCTTAAGAAACAACCATGAAAATAAAAGAAAAAACAACTGTGGACAGAAGGGCCAGGTTCCTGTCCTCGGGCTCACGGTCTGCAAAGTTCTCCATGAGTCGGGTGGCCCCGGAACACTTCCTGCATGACTCAGCACAGTCTCAGAAGGTGCTGGGGCAGGAGGGCGTTGTACCCCTCTCTGCCATCAGGCGGATGGGTCTATGTGACCTGAACTGCAGCCTGACCCTGTCTTGTGGACACTCACCTGCCCTTTGGTGGGAGCTCTCCACCGCTCGCAGCAGCTCTGGCCTTCAGCCAGGGTGTCTCCCCGCAGTTGGCCCTGTGCACCCTGACACAGAACCAGGCTTCTGTTTTTTCCACTTCACGCCCATGCTGTGTGTGGTCTTCTGCACGTGAGCAGCGCACGCCCGCTTTCCAGGTGGCTCCAGGGTGGTCACCAGTGCCTGAATGGTGTCTGCCCTGTTTAGAGACTAGTCCCCAGGCTCACGGGTGGGTGTAGCGGCGGCTCCCCTTAGTCTGGAGCGCCTGGTGTAGTTCCCATGCGCGCCTGAACTGGGACCCAGGGGCAGCATCGCTGGGCTCGTCGAGCAGCACAGCTCTGAGCAGCACCTGGGCTGTGGCCTTTTCAGCCGACGGGATGGCTCCTAGGCTCCAGTCCCAGCCAGTGAACACTGCTGCGTGGACGCAAGTTGATCTGTGTCCGGTGTCTCCCTCCTGTTAGACTTCACCATCCTTGAGGGAAGGGACTGGGCCCTCTTGGTAACCCCGTTGCCTGACACCAGCGGGGCGACCAGGGAAGGATGGCTGAATAAGTGACTGAATGGCTGGGCCCCTCCCCTGGATGGTGCATCTGTTGGCTTCCCAGCCGCCGCGACACTGTAACAGGCGTGCGTTACCATGAACACTTGGGGGGGACACGCTTTCGCCTGTGCTGTCTTCTCCCTGGGGGCTGCGCACCAGGAGTGTGTCGCTCTATCCTGCTGTCCTGCCTTGCCTTTTCTTGTAAAAAGGGCAAGGCTTTGCTCCCCAGTGCTTAACAACAAGCTATCAATCTGTTGCTACGACTGTCACCTCCTACTCTAGTCAGGATGTGAGTATAATTTTAAGTGACATGCCTTATAACTCAGACCCAGTAAAACATAATTATAATAAATCAAAGGCTGGAAAATTGACAGAACCACGTTGAGAGCGATTTGAAGAAAGGAGCTTATCATTTGTATACTTGTGATATATGTATCTTTTCCATCTTTGGTGTTGTGTCTCTGCCTTCAAATTAGGACTATATCAGGCATTTTTAATTTTACTCAGCAATTAAGTATACTTTTTTTTTTTACAGGATACAGAAAAGCAAAAGGGAAAACAAGCCATGCCTGAAAAACATGAAAACGAAATGTCTCAAGTGAAACAAAAAAGCAAAAAAGTCTTAAATGTTAAGAAAGAAATCCCAGCAGATGTGAAACCCAGGTAAGAAAAGTATATGACTTCAGAGAAATGAGGTGTAAGTAAGAGGAGTTATGTGAGAACTCGTAATGGTTGTGTCTGCTTGACTGGTTTTTCTGGGGTTTTTTGCAACAAAAGCTATGTTCCTCTGGGTTTTTTCTGCTGCCCAGCGTTCACTGTGCCTGGGGAGGGACAGGCACATGCTTCTGAGGTCAGACATACAAAAGGCAGAGTTAAAACTTGTAAAAACAGAAGAGGACCAGTGGTTAAAACACCTTGCTTCCACTGCGAGGGGCATGGGTTCAACCCCTGGTCAGGGAACTTAAGATCCCACATGCCACGTGGCTCAGCCAAAATATGGGTGGGGCGGGGAGGAATGGAGGAGAAAAATACAGTTGGTGATTTGCTCCCAGACAGAGAGCCATTTCACTTCTGCCCAAAACTGGACTTGATGTTCCAGCTGCAGGTATGACCATAATTTCTCTCAAAGGAGCTCTGGGTCTGCTCACTCACCCGGGGCTGTCATGGGGATCTGGACTCCAGGCTGTAAAACTTGGAAAAATGTATTCTTGACCTGTGATTCCCAGGTGGTACTAGTGGCAAAGAACCCGCCTGCCAACGCAGGAGGCTTAAGAGACCTCAGGAAGCTTCCCTGGAGAAGGGCATGGCAGCCCACTCCAGCATTCTTGCCTGAAGACTCCCACAGACACAAGAGCCTGGCAGGCAGCCATCTAAAGGGTCGCAAAGAGTCAGACACACTGAAGCAACTTAACACACGGCACATACATTCTTACCTTGTGAAAAAAAAGTGCTCAGGGCAGATATTACCACCAGACAGTTGCCAGGGTTCTTGGGCCCCTCAGGGAGGGCGCCCTACAAAATGTTTCCCCAAGGAAATGAATGATTTGAACTATTGGGTTATTATTTCCTAAGGTTACTTCATACTTCCATTAACTTTGGGTCTAATAAACTAGTCCTGGTTTTAGAGTTGCTGACAGTGCTGTACTAGTTCATCGTACAAGATGGCCATCTGCATGGAAGCCAGTGTTGACCTTCTTCTCTGATAAGTGGACATCAACCCAGGAAGTTGAGGGAATTATGTATACGTTAATAAAGGAAGACATGGTTTGTTGTCATCAGAACTGACCATAGCTTTGCAGAAAGTCTGTTCTTACTCAGATTCTAGGAATAAAGCTTGAACTCTGCAAAAACACCAGTAAACTGGACTCTGTCCCTAGATGATACAGCTTAACTCAACAGGGCCACCTTGTCCTGTAGAAACAGAAGCTAATCAGAAATTAGTGGTTACTGCATAAAAATGTAACCTTGTCCCTGAACTTAAGAAGCAACACAGTACATGGCAATATTAGTAATGGAGTGTTTATACTTAAAGTTACCCTTTTGTGCAAATGTCGGTTGAAGTAGCCTAACTACACAGCTTGTCGAGAAGGATCTGGCGTGGTTAGAATAGAGTAAAGTGGAATAATGGCACTTGACTCTGCCCTGAGGGAATCAGCCTGAGGCACTTTGGTGCTAATACTCTGGCTCCCCAAGACAGGAATAACAGCCCTAGTCAAGTGGCTAGAGATTCTTCTTCTAGGCCTTTTTCAGGCTTAGTTGACTGACCAGATGTTGTAAAGCGTTGTTGTTCAGTTGCTGAATCATGTCCGACTCTGCGACCCCATGAACTGCGTGCAACACGCCAGGCTTCCCAGTGCTCACTATGTTTTTAAAGTAGAAAAATCCAAATTATGAAAAACCTTAAAAAAAAAAAAAAAAAGAAAGAAAAACCTTAATTTTTACATATCCTGAGATCTTGTGAGAATGGAATGTTGTGCTGTCATTGTTAGGATCATAAGTTTAAAAGCCCAGCTTCTGAGGATTATCTTAGTGAAACCAGTCCATAGGTGATTGTCACCATGGGGAAACCGTTTATTCTCCTTGACGCCTGAGCTCAGTACATTTAAAAGAGATTGTACGTATGCATTAATCCTCTCATCCTTCTTCCAGTGACTTCTGTTGTATTCTGACCTTTCTAGGAAGTCAGTTGACTGTTAGCAGGTTTGACTTTGAGGATCTGTGAAAGACTGCGTTTGATGCCGTGACTCTGCAGGGGGTATTGAGGGAGTTTGCTGGTATTCCCAGAGCCAGAGCTGCCCACTCTCCAGCCCCCAGTCAGGAGGCAGAGTGAGAACTCACATTTTTTTAAAGATTCATTTATTTATTTGGCTGCACCAGGTCTTAGTTGCAGCATGTGGATCTAGTTCCCTGACCAGGGATCCAGCCCGGGCCCCTGCATTGAGCACAGGGTCTTGGCCACTGGACCACCAGGGCAGTCTCAGCTCACGTCCTCTTGATGTGTGTAGTTAACAGAGATCATTACCAGAAGGCAGTTTAAGCAATATGCTCTAAAGTGTCTTTTTAAATTGTCTTTGTCAATCGTAAGGAGAAAGCCAGATGTATAAAGCTGCAGCCCTAATAGGCTCACCCATGAACAGTGCATTGTTTTCATGTCGGTTCGTTAGCCCACCTAAAATTCTACTCATCTGGGTGAACCGAGCCCTTTGGATTTTTGGTTAGCCTTTATATTAATTCCAAATGTAACAACAATTTATGATAGAAAATTTGTGAAATATAAAGAAACAAAAGAATGAAAAGAAAATGACCTTTGACCAACTACCTTATATAATGTTTATAAAGCACCTCTGTTAAAATTTGTTTATGAAATCATGCTTTATATACCATTATATATATATATATATATATATATAAAATCTGCTTACCTTTTTGAAAGAAGGGGACATGTGCTAGTGATGGACACTGGGGTGCCACTGGATATAGAAAGTCTGAGCCGTCCTCACATTTGCGATCTGGTGTGAGCTAGCTTGGACAGTGCCAGGCCCAGAGCCCAGCAGAGATCTGCTACCCCCTAGGAGGGTGAACTCGGAGGAGTAGTGGAAGGAGGATGTGGCGCTTTAAGAACCTGAAGGGTGGGGCTGGGAGGGGGTGGGGGGCAGAGTGCTGGGTCGGAATGACACCCCTGGAGGCTGGGGTAGCAAGTGCACTTAGGTGGAAAATGCCAGACACTGCCCACTTGAAGAACGTTTATATTGATCAGTGAACTGTGAAGTTTTAGTGGAAAGCCAGCTATCAGCTCAGCCTCGAACTGACAGCTTTGCGGCCGTCACCAGAGCCCACTGATGATTTTTAGAGTAATTCTTGTAAGGGGCCACTGGGTTGCCTCAGCTGAAAGGCGTCCTTCTGCTGGGCCGCGTCAGTCTGGCTCCTGTCAGCGGAAAGGCCTCGTGATCTTGGTGGGCAGCACAGAGGCGACTTGTGAAGGTTTTATGGTTCGCGTGTTTCTAAGGCTCACCATACTGCCTCTGTGGGCCATCTCCCCAGGTCATTTCTCCTAAAGATCACTTCTCTCTCAGCAGACTTCAATGTTTTCTTCATCGGGCTGTGGAAACTTAAAAATAGCCCTTAAAACTTAAACTTGTCTCCCGTTTTGCCTTGCTGACAGGAAGTTCAGAGCCAATTAATTGTCCTATTTATACATGTTTATTATGTTAAGCTTGCCTCTTAATATTTTAGAAGTAATATACTCTAAATAGACCAGTGAAAATAATATTTAAGTTTTGGCCTAAGATGAACCCTGAGTTCAAGAATAGAGAAGAATATTTATCCTACCCACTCAGCCTAGACCTTAGACAAACAAGAGAGTCCTGCCGCCCTGCCGTGGGCTTTGGGGGATTTGTAGGTCACTCAGGAACTAGCCCTGGTGAATTTAGCCCTGGTTCACTGCATGGTGTCCATGGGAAAACAGGTTCAGAGTTTTGAGTCACGGAACCTTTGACAGTTCTAAGTCTGAGACCTTTCAGCGTCTCCATATTCAAGAGTCCTGCAGGCAGTGCACACATTGGGTGAGGATCTAGGTGCTGGGTGAGGAGGCTTCAGGTGGGGTGAGACCTGCTCACGAGCAGAATGACTGCACTTAGCAGCTCCTACAAGGCTAGTTTGTACAAACAGCTTCCTACACCTTATCTGAGGTAGGTGCTCCGACCCATTACACATTATTAAATAATGGACCTCAGTTCCCTGTCTGCTGTCAGAATAGCAGAGGATAAGTCTGTCCATGTCTTCTGAGCAGTATTAGAAGTGCTTGGAAGGCAGCCAGCCCTCAGGACGGTGGGTGGATAATGCATCAGGAGGCCAAATGAGTCAAAGAAGCTGTTGAGATTGTAGCCGGATCAGTGACTTCTCCTCTCAGCCCTGAAACAAAGCGTTGTGTTTGAATGTCCCACCGTGGTTGTCTTTCAGTTGCTTAGAGCTACCGTATACTGCCCCCTTGGAAAGCAAACAGCGCCGAAATCTCCCAACCAAGATTCCTCTTCCAACTACACTGACCAGTGGATCCAAACCACGAAACTCCCAGAAAACAAAAGGTATTTTCCTTTCTCGTCGTACAGGCGGCCTAACAGTTCGTTGTACTAGTAGTTGTTGGTTGTGAGTTCACAGTATTCAGGAGTCGTCGGGCATAGGTGGATTCTCATTCTCATCAGAAGGTTTTTTGAAATTGGCCCCAAGAAAGGGATGATCCTCCCTCATGGCTTTCTTTTCTGAATTCTGGACAGGTACAAGTAAGTTAGTGGATAGCAGGCCACCTGCCCTCGCAAAGTTTCTCCCAAACAGTCAAGAACTAGGCAACACCAGCAGCTCAGAAGGTGAAAAAGACTCTCCACCGCCAGAGTGGGATTCCGTGCCTGTTCACAAGCCCGGCAGCTGTAAGTACGGTGCTCCCCACAGCCGCAGCGCATCCGGGTCTGGGCGGGAAAACTGCAGGGCGTCTTGCCAGCAAAGGAGACCCAGGGTCTGTGTGCCGGAGCCGGTTTGTAGCAGCCAGCAGCCACGTCGGTAAAGGGCCTAAAGTGTGATCAGCCGTAGAGTAAGCGTTCATAGCAGAGCAGTCAGACAGTTCAGGGAGCTGCTTCACCACCTGCTTCCCTCTGTACGACATGGAAAGTTCCAGTAGAGCAGTGAACCATCCGGAGAAGGCCTGGCATCCCGGCCCCTGGTTAGTTCCTCGTATGTCTACAGCGCAGCCCCTTTTGTGAGAATTCACTTTGTTCCCAGTTTGCCGCATCTTCTCCGAAGACAGCCGTGTGAAGGCGTTAGTTTTCTCACCAGCTTCCTGACCTTGTTCCCCGGGTCTGGCCTGCAGGAAATCATGGCAGGAGCACTGTCTCCCAGAACAGGGTGGGGGCCCTCAGGCTCTAGATAGATAGGACCTGGAAGAGGAGAGACCGGCGCAGCCAGGGCCGGGGGGCAGGGCATTGGCAGTCAGCTCTGTAGGGCTGATCTGTCTGCACTCAGCCACCATATCACAGTGACTCCATTGGGCCCATTTGCGCCAAAGGGAAAATCTGGGGTGAGTACCAGGTTAGAGGTCACGGAGGTTTAGAGAAGAGGGGTGATGGGAGGCCAGTGAGTTGAATGAGGGCGAAGAACTTGGGTGAGGTGGGCGTTGAGCACAAGCCTGTGTAAATACTCCCTGAAAAGAGACACTCCCTGGGTTAAAACCTGCAGCCCCATATTTGCTATGAAACTTTCTGGAGCCTTTTTAGTACTTTCTTCTTGCTTGAGATGAGGGAGAGTCCGAAATCCCTGGTCATTCAAGAAATGAGTTGAACGAGTCTCTGGGTCATCCTAGGGTCCAGGCTGCTGCTCTCAGGTCCTTAGATCCCCTCCGAGGTTTCAACAGGACGCTGGTGCTCGGATTGTACCCTGTGACAGGGGCCGTTTCCCCACAGGGAGTAAACTCCATGTTCCCGGGGAGCCGGTTTCACTGGGCTGTGTGAAGCCCAGCGAAGCCTGGGGGATTCTCCAGGGACGCAGTGTGCGTGTCGGGTCAGCAGACATCCGGGCAGGTGGGGAGGGGAGATTCTTCCAGCGAGCGAGGGTGAGGGGACAGGTGGAAACGGCAGGTGACTAGGGGCCAGCCCCGTGGGGGAAGCGTGGGGAGAGCTTTTAGGGCAGGTGCACAGCTGAAGGTGGGAAAACTAACTCGGGCTTTGAAGAGACGGGGGCCTGGACACTACCAAGATCACGTGAGCTCACCTGGGCCCAGCCCCTTGCCTGTTGGGAGAGGCACGCAGTGCTGGAGGGAAGGGGAACCACCCACAGAGCCAGCTGGATTCTGAGGGTGAGGGGTACAGGCCCTACCGGGTGGGTAGGGAGCAGAGCAGCCCGTCCTTGCTCTGGAGGCTCAAAAGGCCAGCCAGAGGGACCAGGGTGGCAACACACTGAGCTGGGCAAAGAGACAAGCGGGATGCTCGGCCAGAGGGGTCGTGCCAGGGTAACTGGGCAAGTAGGGTCCCCCAGAGACTGAGCTTGTGGAGGCCAAGCCCTCTCCTCGCACCTCGCGTCACAGCACCAGGGCACACGTGACGGACATGCAGGGTGGTACCTGTTTCTGATAAGTTACGTGTTTCCATTGAGTGAATGCAGAATCTGTCTTATTTTCTGTTTAAAATTTTTGAAACAGCTGTGCTTTAAAGGGCAGCAGAAATGGAGTATCCTTGTAAAACAGGGACCTGGCAGGCCCACGGAGCACAAGGGTCCCCCTGGGGGAGCTGGGGTGCTCTCCCGGCCCCACACCTGTGAGGCTGGGACCTGTGTGGTACTCCAGGGTCTTCCAGGTCCAGGCAGAGACTCCACCTGCCCGTCCCTGCGGACAGGGGGAAGCTTCCTGCCAGCCTGAGGAGGGAGGGGCCTCACCCCCCAGGAAGGGCCTGCAGAGCTGGGTCACGTGGGAGATTCTGCAAAAGGCAGAGAAACAGCACACGTGAAAGCTGTAGGCTTTGCATCACTGCCTTTGATGTTAGAATATCAAAAGCAACTATTTTTTAAGACTAAAAATCGAAATGTCACAATTGAGACTTTTTAATTTTAATTTGCAGCTACAGATAGTCTTTATAAACTCTCTCTGCAAACCCTCAACGCAGACATCTTCCTGAAACAACGCCAGACCTCGCCGCCGCCCACCTCCCCCTCACCGCCCGCCGCACCCTGCCCGTTCACGTCCCGGGGCAGCTACAGCAGCATCGTCCATGGCAGCCCGGGCAGGTGGGCTCGCGGCCGAGCTGGGGCCGGGTCGGGGGGACCCTCAGAGGCTGCAGGGCCATCCCGCCTTGTGCAGGCTCAGCCCCGCTCCCCAGCCCTTACCTCAGGGCGGCCCCGTAGAGTCAGGGTCTGGTTCAGAAGCCAGAAAGCACATCCTGAATGAAGCCCCACAAGCTGTGCTGAGAGTCGAGGAAACAGGCTTATGGGTCATTTGCTCTGAGCCTGTGGCGGGTGAAGGTCACAGTGACAGGGCAGGGCCTGCAAGAGCCGAGCACACGGGAGGCACAGAGCCCGACCGTTAGTGTGACCGTGGCCTTGACGGGGGGTGCCGCTCGCAGACTGAGGGCCTGCGCTCCTCCCCGCCCTGCGTCCTCCCGGCCGGGGCTCCTCACCCACGGCCGGCACGGGGACGCGGCAGCCGTGGTCGGCCCTTCCTGCCTGGCGGCCCGCTCCTTGTTCCCTCTAGAAAGGGCTGCCCCGGCTCTTTTCCTTCCCTTCTCTCCACACCCCTGACTTTCCACCTGACCGCAGAGTCTCGGGCTGGCCACCCCCAGCCCTGCTGGAGCCACAGCCCCTGGGCCACGAGTCCCCGGGACGGCCGGGGCCGGAGTGGGGGTAGTGCCAGCAGGACTGAGGGACTCTCGCCTTGCTTCTTCCCTCCAGCGACTCTAAAGCAAAGCAGCCAAGCGGGAGCAAACACAAACTGACAAAAGCCGCTTCTCTCCCGGGCAAGAATGGCAACCCCACTTTCGCTGCGGTCACGGCTGGGTATGACAAGAGCCCAGGTGAGTGGCTTGGCATCAGAGACCAGGCACCACTGGGCCTTGGGCCTGGGCACATACCTCCCGCTGACTCGGAGCCCGTTATTACAGGTGGGAACGGCTTTGCCAAAGTTTCTTCAAGCAAAACAGATTTCTCTAGCAGCCTTGGCATTTCACACACTCCTGTTGACAGCGATGGCTCAGACAGGTATGGCCGGCCCGCCTCAATCGGGGTGGAGGCAAGCGGGCTTCTCAGGCTGGGTTGACATCTTCCAGCTGTTCGTGTGCTCTGAGGCCCCTAGATGACAAGCAGATGTTTGGTGGGGGTCTCTGCTCCCTCCTGGGCCCCCTGACAGGGGAGGAGGCACCCGCAACACAGCCCACCCCCGCGGAGGGGGCAGGTGTGTGACCGCCTTCTAAGTCTCTTGTCGTCCCTCTCCGTTGTCATGGTCATTGTGGAAAGGCTGTGACCTCACCATGAGAAGCAGAGGAAGCAGACTGTGAGAGGAAGGGCCCAGGAGCAGACTCCAGGCAGTCACTGCACTGTCGGGCTTTGACCCAGAGCAGCCACAGGGGCCTGGTGGTGTGCAGGCACTGCCTCGGTTCACTTGCCTGGATAACATTCCCACAGTAAAATAATAAAACTTCAAGTAGACTCTCAGGTTCACCTACCTGATACTAACAAGAAAACGAATCCTAGATTTGAAACAGTTTAATAAATCTTCCATCACTTAAAGGTAAATAAGGAAGAAATACCTCTTTTCTGCACAGAACACTTGCTCTGAGCCAGGCTCCCAACCTGTGGCAGAGTGGCCTGAGCTCTGGGCCCTCCGGGCACGGAGCAATCTCCAGGTCTCCCTGTTGTCTGTGACACGCACGCGCCCATTGGAGCAGGGCCTGCCATGCGCGCAGCTGTGAGCACTGGGTCTGTCTCCATTGACCATCACGTTCTTGTGTGTTGTGTTTTTCTCTCCCAACATTCAGCTCGGGTCTGTGGAGCCCCGTGAGCAACCCCAGCAGCCCTGACTTCACACCCCTCAACTCGTTCTCAGCCTTTGGGAATTCTTTTAACCTAACTGGTGGTGAGTGTTTAAACCCTGGACCATGACTAGTGAGCCATGGACAGATGGAGGGAGGAGACTGTGGTGGCCGTCTGGGGGACGTGTTTGAAAGATGCATTTCCCTTGCCAGCTCTGTCAGTCAGCCGTAGGCGTGGGCACGGGGCTGACTCCCAGGAGGTGGGTCTGTCTCTGCTGCCCTGTCCTGGACGGGCCCCTCCCCACACCCCAGCCTGAAGGTGCAGTGGGTCTGCTCCATGCAGTGGGGATCCCCACTGGCTTATGTTCTGCAGACCTGACTTCAGAGCTTCAAGAAAGTTCTGTGTCTGAGAGGTGGCTCCTGGCTACGCTGGAGCTCCTTATTTTTCTTGCTGTTGAGAATTAGAATTCCCATTAGCTGTGATGGTGTTTGCACGTGACGGTCCAGTGAAAGGCGTGGGTGAGGTTCTGAGGTCATGGGCAGGGGTGCCCCCGACACCCCACCGTGAATGGTGGGGGCTGCTGGAGTGGGTGCGATGCAGACCCCTGAGAGGACACCCGACCTGCCCCGGGAGCACGGCCGGATCCAGCGCACACTCGCCTTTCCTTCCTCTCTTCCAGAAGTGTTCAGCAAGCTCGGGTTATCGCGATCATGCAATCAGCCCTCACAGAGGAGCTGGAATGAGCTGAGCAGCGGCCCCTCCTACCTCTGGGACTCGCCGGCCACAGAGCCCAGCCCTTCCTGGCCAGCCAGTTCCAGCTCCCCGACCCACACGGCCACAGTGAGTCCTGGGCTTGCTCGGCCTGCCTGCTCAGGCAGCGTCACAGCTGCCGCTGTCCCTGGGGGTGACGCTGACAGAGATGAAGGGTAACAGCAGTGTGAAGGCATGGGCACGCTCATCCTGTCCACTGCTGCGTCTTCATTTCTGCCAAAGTGACCATCAGTTCTCTTCAGAGCCGAGATGGTCCAGAAGTTACAGGAGGAAGGCTGAGACGCTGAGGCTTGATCTCTGAAGTCTCTCATTTCAGCCTCTCCCGACCTGTAAGTTAGACTCAGGGTGACTGGGGGCCCCTCTCGGATCCCGCCACCTCCAGGTCAGACGGTGCCTGAGTGTGGCACACACTGGGTCCCAGGAGGCCCGTGTCTCGACGGCGCCTGAGCGCGGCACACACTGGGTCCTGGGAGGCCCCGTGACTCCGGCTTTTTCTAGGTGCATCTGTTTATTTCTCGGCTAAATGGTTCTGCAAAGGTCATGTGCCACAAAGAGTAAATGACTCCTGGTTTCAGCTTTGACAAAATCATGACAGAAAAATAGGATCCCATTGTGATCACTTCTTCATCCTCAGGAAGACTCAGTTAGATGTGCAAGGTTTGACCAGGAGATGTTTTAACTTCACCAGTTCCGAAGTTTGTCTGCACTCGTAATCATTCTGGCTTCAGTTCTCCCAAGTGTCTTAACCGTTCTTTTAAAATGGGGTAGAACCCTTTGAGACCTTTCAGGCCATTATTGATGGGTCTCCCCTGGTGGCTCAGAGGGCAAAAGAATCCACCTGCAATGCAGGAGACTTGGGTTCTATCCCTGGGTCGGGAAGATCCTCTGGAGGAGGAAATGGCAACCCACTCCAGTGTTCTTGCCTGGAGAATCCCAGGGACAGAGGAGCCCGGCGGGCTTCAGTCTGTGGGATCATGAAAGAGTCTAAGCAGCTGACACCGCAGCCTTCTCCTCATTGCTGGTGCACCTGCCCAGCTCCTCCACGTGCTGCAAAGGTGGCGGGGCGGCTCACGGCCCCGTGAGCTTCACCTTCTGAAACGGGTGGGCTGTGCTCAGCCCCGGCTGTGGTGGGCACCCTTTAAAGTTTCAGAACCATCTGCTCAGGTGCTGAGGCGGCTGTGTGTATGAAACATCCACTTTAAAGTAGACAGTGAGAGGAGCCTGTGTCCTAGCCCGTCGTTAGCTTACCTTCCCCGCTCTGCCATCTGCCCCTTCACGTCTGATGCTCAGCGTCCTCTGTTTTGTCTCGTCAGCCCATCCTTGGCAGCACCAGCAGCCTGTGGTCGTCCACTCCGTTCAGCAGCTCCATCTGGTCCAGCAGCCTGCACAGCACCCTGCCCTTCACCAGCCCCACCAGCGCGTTGCCGAGCATCAGCCTCATGGGCCCCGAGAGCACCCCGGCAGCTCACGCGCCCTCTGCCGCCAGCCCCACCGACGACCTGGGCCAGACCTACAACCCCTGGCGGATATGGAGCCCCACCATCGGACGGAGGAGCTCAGACCCCTGGTCGAATTCGCACTTCCCTCACGAGAATTGAAATTAGGCAAAAAAAGAAAAATAAAACGGTGGTGGCCCCTGGTCTAGACCGTGACGTGCCCGTTTCCGAGACATCTTGAAGGCTCTCCCCGCTGTTGCTGCCCACTCCTCACCCTCCTCATCTCTGCAGGGCAGGCTTACACCACTCGCTTCTTTCAGATCTTTCTTGCAATTATGATAATACGAGATTTGCTGTTGTGCTTTTAGAGAAAAGTCTGGACTCAGCCACAAACTCCAGTAAGACCTGTACATCTGAAAACCTTACCTGTTATCAGCTGCCCACCACCTGTCTTCTCCCACCTTATCTGTCTGTGTGAACACCAATTTGATATTACAGCAAGGTGACAACTCAAGTTGATTTCAGAAGTCCTGGCATGTGACAATTTTATTAAATTACCAAGGTTGGTTTTTTAATAATTTCACAATATTATACGCCAAGATCTAATTTTAAAAATGTATGAGGACTTTGTGCTGAAAATACAGAGTATTTTTTTAAAATAAGGCTGTCTCGGTTTAAAAGCAGATTACAGAAATGTTAAGTCAACTTTAAGAACAGTGAATGAATGTTAAAACATTCGGTTGAGACCATATGCATTTTCTGTGCTGTTTGTACTTGAGGTATGTAACATTTGTATACCTGAATTTATTTTCAAGATAAACTGAAATGCACATCGCCAAGTCTTGAGATACAAGATTGAAGGTGTATTTCTTAAAAATACAACTTTATGTTGTACTTTGAAATAAATGATGCTTTTTTCAAAAGCCTTGAATTTGTTGTGTGTCTTTTTTTTTTTTTAAACACAGAATATGCATCTGTTGGAGCTGTCTCACACTAAAGTAAGTCATTCTATCAAGTGCCTCATTCTGTGGAGTTGGACTTACTGTGGCTGGAAGCTCTGTGGCCTAATTAAATTCTGAGTATTTCCAGAGTATTCCCTAAAGGCCCTTGAGAGGAAAAAAAGCTCACACATCTAAAAAGAAGTGCTCGACCCTTTCCAGTTTTCATATTCCCACAGCTCCTCCAAGTGGTGCCTGTAAAGATCACAGTTACTGGGCAGGTTCCACAGGCCGTAACACATGAGTTTGGTTTAATCTCTCAGAAAGTGCTGCCTGCTTCAGCAGGCTTCTCTTGTCATCCTTTTCCTGGCCTGTAAAGCCAGCCTCTGCTGGGGTAACCAGAGATGCTAAATGTGAACATTCTGTGTGGGGTCAGTCACAGCACAGAGAAATCCAGCCTTCCCCATGAAGGTCAGCATGTGGAGCTGAAGCGTCGTCTGGAGAGACGCTGAGCCTGGCCTTTTCCGTATTCTGTCTGAGACTCTGACACCAGCTTCCTGTTCATTCAGAGCTCAGGCGTGCCAGGCTCACGGAAGACCTGGGCCCTGGACCCGCATCTGCCTAGCAGGCGCTTCTGTGCAAGGGCAAAATCAAGACGCAGTTAAGGCGTGGGGTTCTTCTACACCACAGCAACTCATAAGATGTTACAAAGCCGCTGACCCACTGAGCGTCACACAAACCCTAGTTTACAGAAAGAAAAAAAAGGTTTTGTTGGCAAACCTTACCTCAGTCAGTATCTCAGGGATCCTAAACTTGCATCTTTGGAAGAATCACCTGAAACTCCCAGATGCCTTCTTTGACCCCGTAGGACCCTCATCCTCAGGCTTGAGAAACATGTGGAAAGGGGAAAAGCACAAAGCGTCTGCTGTTACCTGGGTTTTTCAGATAATCCGGGGCAGGTATTTGAGAGGCAACCTACTCATCAACCAGACCCAAGCCTTTGACCAGATGCAGCCTGACAGTTACCTGCAAAACCAGGCCGCATAGTAGCTTGCTCTGTGCTAGGCCAAGGCTGAATTCAAAAGTTTGTAACATGGGTTTCCCCGGCGGCTCAGATGGTAAAGAATCCACCTGTAAATGCAGGAGGCCTGAGTGCAAGCCTTGGGTTGGGAAGATACCCCCAGAGGAGGAAATGTCAGCCCACTCCAGGACTCTTGCCTGGAGAATTCCTTGGACAGAGGAGCCTGGCGGGCTACAGTCCATGCGGTCACAAAAAGCTGGACACGACTGAGTGACTAACACTTTCACTTCAAATATAACAATAAATAAAAATATATTGGTTATAAATTTTTATAGATTACTGCAATTCCTGAAAACGGTATGTTAACAAAATATCCAGATTAACCTTAAAAACTTAGACTAAAATTAGTCTTTAAATGTTGTTTCTGAAAAACTGATAGAATTTTAATTTGCCCTCATTTTATGTCAGTGGGGAGCAAAATATGCAGATGGTTTTGGATGATAGTATGTTTTTGCCATCTCAAAATTTTAGAGTAATTGAAATAAGTACTCATAAAATATTAACTTGACAGTTTTTATACTTCTGTCTAGAAGGAAGTCTTATGTCTGAAGAAAAAAGTACAGGTTGATTACTATTATGAGTCATAATTAATGTAGATAGTGATACTGCATGCAGTAATGCAGAGACTTCACGTTATATGCCCAGGATAATAGACGATGTGATTGTCTTGATTTTTTTTAAATTCATCTTAATAATTTAATGTGATACAAGTGCTAATACTGAAAGGTTAATATTTTAAAGCTACAGAAAAACTAAATCATCTATTTATGTTTGTGTGTGCTCAGATGCTCAGTCCAGCTCTTTGTGACCCCGTGGAGTGTAGCCCACCAGGCTCCTCTGTCCATGGGCTTTCCCAGGCAAGAATACAGGAGTGGGTTGCCCTTTCCTCTCCAGAGGATATTCCCCACCCAGGGATTGAGCCTGAATCCCTTACATCTCCTGCATTAGCAGGCAGAGTCTTTTTTTTTCTTTATTTATTTGGAGGATAATTACAACATTGTGATGGCCCCTGCCATACATTAACATGAATCGGTCATATGTACACGTGTTCCCCACATCCTGAACCTCCCTTCCACTTCCCTCCCCACCCTATCCTAAGTCATCCCTGAGCACTGGCTTTGGGCACCCTGCTTCATGCATCGAACACACCCTGGTCATCTACTTTACATGTGGTAATGTATATGAAAGGGAAAGTCACACAGTCGTGTCCGACTCTTTTCGACCATATGGACTGTAGCCCGCCAGGCTCTTCTGTCCATGGAATTCTCCAGGCCAGAATACTGGAGTGGGTAGCTGTTCCCTCCTCCAGGGCATCTTCCTGACCCAAGGATCAAACCCAGGTCTCCTGCATTGCAGGCGGATTCTTTACCAGCTGAGCCCCCAGGGAAGAGGTAAGGTATCTGTTTCAATACTATTCTCTCAAATCATCCCACCCTCGGGCACTAGTATTATATATCTTACACTAGTATTTATATATCTATATACATTTAAATGCATACAAATAAATGCATATTAATCCTTTTTACATTTGTCTTATGTAAATAATGTACCAAAGGAGTAAAATTAGTATCTGGGTTTTTTTTAATGTAAGATGACTTGGTAAGTATGCCAAATGAAGAGACCAAACTGTTAACTCAGCACTTTTTTTTCCAAATACTTAATAATTTTGTTGGGCTTCCCAGGTGGCTCAGTGGTAAAGAATCCACCTACCAATGCAGGAGATGCAGGTTCAATCCCTGGGTCAGGAGAATCTCCTGGAGGAAATGGCAACCCACTCCAGGATTCTTGCCTGGAGAACCTCACGGACAGAGGAAACTGGCAAGCTACTGTCCATGAAGTCTCAAGAGAGTTGGCCACGTCTTGGCAACTAAACAATATATAATTTTGTTAGAGTCCTTAGAACAGCCCTGACTTAATTTTATTTGTTCCTAAAAGAAAAGCCTATCACAGACTTAAATTCCCTCTTAAAATATAGACCTATCTGAGAAATTAAATCATACTCTGATGGCTGAAATATTTGCCTATACCTGGACAAGTTGGCAAAAAACCCTAAAAGCAAATATTTGTACTAGTCATTTAAATAAATGGGGGTGGGGATGAGAGGGTGTCAATCCACCAAATTTGAATGGTTTAGAAACAAAGAGGCTTTTTTCCGTTTGCCTGTACCACAGGCTTGCAGGATCTTAATTCCCTGAACAAGGAAGCAAACCAGGACCCCTGCAGTGAGAGCGCTCAGTCCTGACCACTGCTCCATCAGGTAATCCCACAGAGAAGCTTCTAAGTTTGGCAAAGCCTATAAAGCATGTGTCAGCTACAGATCAGTACTTGCCTGCCATCTACCTTCTACCTCTGCAAAGATTAAATGACATGCTGCTGCAGCTGCTGCCCTTCAGTGTCCCCTGCAGGAGTTCAGGCTGGGGAGCAGAAATGAGGCCTCCGTGCTAAGGGGGAAACGGGCAGGACAGGTTTTCAGATAGTTAGATATTTTGGGGAGCTGATTTTATGAGCCCAATTCTTAAAAGCACTAAAATCCTTCATGGTGACAATTATTCCTCGTGACTAGCAGCGCTTCATGAGACTAGTAGAAACCTTTTGCAAAATACGTGCTTGATTGCATGTACTCCCCTTCACCAGACTCACATAAATACTGACCTGCCCTGCCTCTTCGGAGCAGCGTCTCAGAGCTGAGGTGCTGTCTCCCAGGCTGAAGTCCTCATTTTGCTGCAGATAAAACTGTGCTCACAACTCTCATGTCGTGCATTTTCTTTTAAGTCAACAGTTGAATGACAAAAACATTTTAGATGCTTTTCTGCTGTTTAAGAAAATACCTATAGTGACAGTAAAAGAGGGCTTCCTAAGTGGCTCAGTGGTATAAAGAATCCACCTGCAATGTGGAGACTCAGGTTCAATCCCTGGGTTGGGAAGATGCCCTGGAGGAGGAAATGGCACCCCACTCCAGTGTTCTTGCCTGGAGAATCCCACGGACAGAGGAACCTGGTGGCCTAGTCCATGGGGCCACGAAAGACTCAGACACGACTTAGTGACAAAACAGCAGCAGTCAAAGTCACAAAGACCCTGATGAGGCTCAGGCTGGCCACCACACCAGAGGGGAATTCGCCCATCTCACTGGCGAGAAAAGCTGGGGAAGTGCAGAGACGCTGTATACTAACTGTCAGAGCAGAAAAGGTTAGGAAAAAAGATGGGAGAAGTCACGATGCACATTATATCTTAGGATAGCTGACTTACGCACCAAAAATATTTACAATGGAGTTGAACAAAATTTTTCATGATATAACCCATAAGAGCAGAGATAGATTGACAATATTCATCCATCACTCATAGGATAATGTTAGAAGTATTACCAGGGATGTCTCCACACTATCCTCCCCCAAAGCAAAACAATCCTGACAAAGTGTAAAGGAGCCCAGGGGCAAAACCAGAGGCTTGAAGGTACTTTACACACCTCCAAGGGGATGTCAAACACGTGCCTCCTGCCAGGGACTACAGATGCATTCTGACTGGTGTTTATTTTCAACCGTAGATTGAAATTTTCCTTGTGAGGGCACCACAGACCTAACTAAGGCAAAAGAAACCCAAGACTGCTTGTTTCCCAACCTGGAAAATTCCTGCTTACCTCTCTGATAACAGCATCTTTTTTCTAGTACTGTTACTAGAAACCCTGTTTTGCCTTTAATCCAGAAACTTCACTCTCTTTATGTCTACAATCCTCTAAAAAAAAGAAGAACTAATGATATTTTAAAAATAATAACAAACCTCTCAGAAACCTTAAAAAAATTTTAATGTAAAAAGATTACCCTAAGACTTTGCTGGTGATGCGGTGGATAAGAATCTGCCTGCCAATGCACGGGACACAGGTTCAATCCCTGGGCTGGGAAGATCCCGCATGCCACAGAGCAACTAAGCCTGTGCTCCGCAACGAGAGAAGGCACCACAGTGAGAAGCCCAAGCACTGCAAAGAAAGAGTAGCCCCCGCTCTCCACAACTAGAGAAAGCCCACAGAAAGTAACACGGACCCAGCACAGCCAAAAATAAATTATTTTTTAAATTAAAAAAAATTTAAAGATCACCATTAGCATAGTTTATAAAATCGATCACCTCCAGGGCCCAAGCTAGCTCCCTGTGAATTAATAACATGCCACCTCAGGGACTTCACTGGCAGTCCAATAGTTAAGACTCCATGCTTCCATTGCAGGGGACGTGGGTTCAATCTCTGGTCGGGAACTCAGATCCCGCACGCTGCAAGACTGAGGACAGGAGGAGGAGGAGACGACAGAGGAAGAGATGGTTGGATAGCATCACTGACTCAATGGACATGAGTTTGAGCAAACTCCAGGATACAGTGAAAGACAGGGAGACCTGGCATGCTAGAGTCTTTGGGGTTGCAAAGAGTCAGGCCACACAACATGCACTGCTGCTCTTATTACAAAAGTCAAGACAGAAACAGCAAATCTTCACAAACAGATCAAAGCTTAAACAAGATGCCCTACATCTATATGCTGGATTGTTACCCAGTCATTAGAGACCGGCATCGAAATTAGGAAATGATGCCCCTGGTGCCACAGGGATGGACCTTGAAGGATCAGCACTAAAGGACCTCTGCCAGACACAGGAAGATAACAGCATATGACGTCCTTTCTGGGCAAGAGAGAGAGAGAGAAACAAAGGAACAGATTTACAGCCCAAAGAGAAAACCTGAGAATTCAAACTCAAACAAGGGCCCCCCCAAAAAGAAAAAACTTAAGGGCCAGGGGTCAATTACAAGGTGAGGACTACCATAGACACAGAGATCTGTATCTGTAACAGATAATGCTCACAAATTATCAACATCTTTGCATCTTTCCACATACACAGAGCTTTCTGTCCTTCACCCATACACAGAAAGGTGGATCTCTAAGGGATAATGCACAAGGATATCTATTCTGTCCTTCCGCATATACACTGAAAACTGCCTGTGAGACAGAAAATTCGCAAGGGCCTAATATTCAGCACCATGTTCGACATTTTGCAATAAACTCTCCTGCCAAAGAATCCAGGAAAGAGTAGATATACTCCATGGTTGCTTCACTGCTGAATCAGGGGGCTGTACATGGACAAGGAGCACAGCATGGCCCATGGACGATACTTCAGCATGTCATTGGCTTGTTGTTAAAGAAAAAGAAGGAAATGTGGGAACTACTGTATTCCCTCGGACGTCCCCGAGTTGATTTCAATTGCTTGCCAGAAACCTGAGCAGGCTTGGGTTCCAGGGATGGACTGGGGTGAGCTGGAGACAGCCTGGCAGCGTGCCCTTAATGAAGCCCCTTTTAAAATCTATGTCTGTTTGTCTCTGGCTGGGACTGGAGTGCTGAGACAGAGGCCTTGCCGACTTGGAGGTGATATTCAGCTAGCCTGCAAGTGAGCTCGTGCTGGAATTCCCAACGCAAGCCTCCCTCCCGACAGTGTAACCTCCTAGGCACCATGGTACCCTTAGCTGGGTGTCGTGGCCGGGGCTTACATTAGTCTGAGGGTTCGGGGTGTGAAGTATTAATGGAAGGACGGGTGAGACACAAGTCCATAAATGTTTGCTCAGGCATATTTCACTCGAATTCAAAACCCAGGAAGCTGGCCCTGCCTAAGGCTCCGTTTGACCCAGGAACCAGAGGTGGGTGGGACTGGTGCTGCCACCTTGTGGACACTGCCTGTAACTATACCGGCACCACACTAGCTTACGCGCGCCTCTCACAAGGCCGGGGGTCTGTGAACGGTAACAGCTGCCCTCAGGACCGGTTCTGCAGCGCATATTGCAAAGATAAATTCCAAACACAACGGACATTCAGGCGGCTAGTGGCACAGGTACATTCACACAAACTTTAAGGAACGACAAAAAGCACAATACCACACTCAGGACAAAATGCTCAGTCTCCCTAATGACAGGAGGAATGCCAATCACACGGACAATGAGGCATCGCGTCCTCCCGGTCAGATTAGGCATCCTCATGGGGCTACAAGCGATAAATGCAGGAGAGAGGCTGGAAAAATGGGAACCTCCCACACTGTCAGTGTGAACGTACACCAGCAACTCCCAGTAAAATGGACAGTCTCCAAATGCCTGCCGAAAAGCTACCGAGAGAGGCAAAGCCTACTACCTGACATTCCACACCTGGGCCTGGATCCCCAGAAATCCATCATTCGAAAAGAGACGTGCACGTCAGCATGCACCGCGCAGTGTTCACAGGAGCCAAGATAGACAGCACAACCCTCACCCACACATTAAAGCATCAACAAGATGTGCTACATGTACAGGATGGACTGTTCCTCAGCCACAGAAAACCGCCACTGAAAACATTATGTTCCCTGGTGTCCACAGGGATGGAATGGAAGGATCATACCCTAAAGGGACTCAGCCAGACAGCGGAGACCATCCACACGATGTCCCTTCTGGGCAAAAGAAAAACCAGAAACATAGGATCGAATTTACACCCAAAGAGAGACTTCTAACTCATAGCGAGGGTTCCAGAAAAAACAAAAGTGAAGGGATGGGGACAAATTAAGGGGTTGAGGCTAGCATAAACAGAGAACTCTGTATCTGTCACAGATAATCCACCAGGACTATCGGCTTTCTTAATCTTTCATTCATTTCTCAGCACACACACAGAGACCTCTGTCTCTGACTCATCCACAGAAATGTCTATCTCTAAAGATAATCCACAGAGATAATCTCCTTCCTTCCTCATAGACACTGAAAGCTGGGTCTGAGATAGGTAATCCCCAAGGACCTTGAGCTCAGCAGGGTGCTCAACATTCTGAAATAAGCTCTAACACATAAATATACAAATAAAAAATATTAGATACACCCTATGGTTACCTCATTGGAGAAGGAAATGGCAACCCACTCCAGTGTTCTTGCCTGGAGAATCCCAGGGACGGGGGAGCCTGGTGGGCTGCCGCCTATGGGGCCGCACAGAGTTGGACACGACTGAAGTGACTTAGCAGCGTGGTTACCTCATACCTGAGTCAGGCATCTGTACACTGACAACAGGCACAGAATGACCAGTCGACTATACTGCAGCACAATAGGGGCATGATGTTAAAGGAAAAGAAGGAACAGCGATGACTATTTTATTCCCTGGCACCTATCTTATTTGGCATTTATCCTATAACAGGAGTGTGGACTGGCTTGTGTCCTATGTCTGGACAGGGTGGAGTCGAGACACCCTGGCAGGGTGCCCTTCACTGAGACCCTTTTTAAACCTCTTGTGTCTGTCTGGCTCTGTCTGGGACCAGAATCTGGAGTGGGATCAAGGCCTGAAGGATCTCGAAGGCAATAGTCAACTAACCTCCACCTCTCCTGGTGCTAAGTTTCCCTTCCCAGCGTGCAGCCTCCTAATCACCTTAGTATCTAGAACTGGGGGCACTGGCCCCATTTGGATTAGTTAAAATTCGGGGGCGCAAAGCTTTAGGGATAGGATGTAGTGGAACACAAGCCCCTATGTCTTGCTCAGACAGTTTCATTCGAATGCACAGCCCAGGAGCCTGTGAATCCCTAAGGCTCTGGTTGCAGAAGGAAATGAAAGTGGACATGGGAAAGTGCTGCCGCCTTGTGGACACGCCCTGTAACTACACCTGGACCACCCGTGCTTATGGGCACCTGGAGCACACAAGGCCTGGGGGCTGTTTATGATAACGGCTGCCCTTAGGATATGTCCTGGGGGCGGCTATTGCAGAAATACACGCTGACCAAAATGTAATTTCAGGAAGCCAAGTGCCACAGAAATTATCCTCACACCACTTAAGAAAAAAGGAAAACAAAACCTAAACCTCAACAACAAACCAAGATGGTCTGCATTCCTAATGACTGCAGGCATGTCCATCAGAAGTACAGTGGGAAATCAGATCCCACAGTCCAGTGGGCATCCTCACAGGACTACAAACAATAACTGTGGGGGAGAGCCTGGAGGAAAGGAAATCCCTACACTGTCCATGGGAATATACACTGTCGGCGCTATAAGGACGGCCTCTGAACACCTGCCAAAAAGCCATCAAGAGAGGCTGTGCCAAGGATCTGACATTCCCACACCTGGTTCTAGATGCCGAGAAACCCGTCAATCAAAAAAATACCAAATCCCAACATGCACTGCAGCTCTAATTAGAAAGCAAGGGAGGATAAAGCAGAATCCTCACCAACAGATGAAAGCTCAAGCTAGATGTGCTACATCTAGACGATGGGTTGCCATGCAGTCATAAGAAACTGGCCCTGAAATTAGGACGTGATGCCACTGGGGCCACAGGGATGGACCGAGAAGGATCACACACTGAGGGAACTCAGCCAGACACAGGAAGACTATAGCATATGATGTCCTCTCTAGACAAAAGAAATACAGAGAAACAAAGGAACAGACTTACAGCCCAAAGAGAGACCCTGAGAATTCAAACTGAAAGTTAGGGTCCCCCAAAAAGAAAAAAGTTAAGGAAGGACCAAAGATTAATTACAAGGTCGGGACTGACATAGAGAAATCTGTGTTTGTAATACATAAACCTCAAGCATTATCAGCTTCCTTCCTTCCATATACCCACAGAGCCTTCTACCTTCACTTATACACAGAAATGTGGATCTCTAAGGGATAACGCACAAGGATTCTCTCTCTCGTTCTTTCACATATACACCAAAAATTGCATGTGAGCTACAAAATTCACAAGGACGTGACGCTCGGCACATTGTTTTACCTTCTGCCATAAATTCTCTGGCAAAAGAATCCAAAAGAGAGTAGATGTACTCCACGGTTAGGTCAGTCCTGAATCAGGGGTCTGCTGCGTGGTTCGTGGACTATACTCTAACATGGCTTCGGCTTGTTCTTAAAGGAAAGGAAAGGAAAGCAATGCCTTGTGTATTCCCTTGGATGTCCCTGGATTGATTGCAACCATATGCCAGGAACCTGAGCAGGCTTGGGTTCCAGGGCTGGACTTGGGTGGAATGGAGACAGCCCATTAATCCCATTTTAAATCTATGCCGTCCACTTGTCCGCTGGGACAAGACTCCCTAGAGGGACAGAGGCCTTGGGACCTTGGAGGCCACAGTCAGCGAGTAGGCAAGTGTGCGGGTGCTGGAGTTCCCAGAGCAAGTCTCCCCGCTGACAGTGCACCCTCCTGGGCAAACTATACCCTCGTTGGCTGGGCTGAGCTTACTCCTGCAGTCCAGCATATGAAGCACTGGGGGATTAATACTGAGACACACGCCCATAAGTGTTTGACTCAGGCATACTCCGCTCAAATTCACAGCACAGGAAGCTGGATTTGCAAGCAGCTGTTTGACTCGGGAACCAGAGGCGGACGGGAGTAGTGCTGCCACCTTGTGGCCACTGCCTGTAACTAACTGACCCCACGCGTGTGAGCGTGAGTGTGCGCTTAGTCTGTAACTAACTGACCCCACGCGTGTGAGCCTGAGTGTGCGCTTACCGTTCAGTCCTTCCGACTCTCTGTGGCACCATGGACTATATAGCCCACCAGACAAGAATACTGGAGTGGGCTGCCATGCTTTCCTCCAGGGGATCTTCCCAATCCAGGGATCGAACCTAGGTCTCCCGCATTGCCTGTGGGTTCTTTACTGTCTCAACCACCAGGGTACTTGTATGCGGGCACCTCTAATTTACAAGGCATAGGGGGCTATAAATGATAATAGGTGCCCTCCGGACCTGCCCTGCTGTGGGTATTACAAAGATCAATTCCAAGCACAATGGACTTTCAGGTGACCAACTGGACAGGTAAATTTTCCAAGACAAATTTTAAGGAAAAACAGAAAAAACACATAATAGGAAGCTCAGGACAAAGTGTTTAGTCTCCCTAATGACTGAAGGAATGCCAATCAAATGGACACGGAGAAATTGGCCTGGGCCTACATCCCCAGAAATCCAACATTCAAAAAGAGGCATGCACTTCAACACGCACTCCAGTAATGGACACGGAGAAAATCAAATCCCTCCAGTCAGGTTAGCCATCCTCATGAGGCTACAAGCAATAAATGCCGGAGGACTGGGAAAAAAGGGAACCCCCTACAGTATGGCTGTGAATGTACACTGGCAACTCCTAGTTATTAAATGGACAGTCTCCAAACGCCTGCAAAAAAAAAGCTATCAAGAAAGGCTAAGCTGCTAGGACCTGACATTCCCACACCTGGGCCTACATCCCCAGAAATCCATCATTCAAAAAGAGGCATGCACTTCAACACGCACTCCAGTAACATTCACAGGAGCCAGGACACAGAAACAGCAAAACCCTCACCAACACATTAACGCTTCAACAAGATGTGCTACATATACAGGACGGACTATTACTCAGCCACAGAAAACCACCACTGAAAGATGGATATTACGCCCCTGGTGGCCACAGGGATGGAAACAGAAGGATGCTATACCAAAAGGCCTCAGCTAGACAGCGGAGACCATAGGACCACACGATGTCCCTTCTGGGCAAAAGAAAAATCAGAAACACAGGATCGAATTTACCCCCAAAGGGAGACCCTGAGAATTCTAACTCATAGCGAGGGTTCAGAAAAAAAATAACGTAAGTGAAAGATGGGGAAGAATTAGGGGGTCGAAGCTAGCATAAACAGAGAAATCTGTATCTGGCATAGATGACCCACCAGGATGATCAGCTTTCTTATTTTCCTGTTTCATTTGCTTTTCTTTGTACACACAGAAACCTCTGTCTCTGACCCATCCACAGAAATGTTGATCTCTAAAGATAATCCACAGAGATTCTCTTTCCTTGCTCATATACACTGAAAACTGGGTCTGAGATAGATAATCACCAAGGACCAGCAGGTTGTGCTCAGCAGGTTGCCTGACCCTCTGCAATAAGCCCTATAACAACAACAACAAAAAAAAAAAACCAAATAAGCAAAAATATAGATACACCCCATGGTTACATCATACCTAAATCAGACATCTGTACACTGACAAGAAGCACAGAATGGCCAATTGACTCTACTGCGACATAACAAGAGCATGATGTTACAGGAAAAGAAAGAAGAGCAATGCCTGTTTTATTCCCTCGAACCTGCCTTATTTAGCATTCATCCTACACCTGGAATCTGCACAGGCTTGTGTCCTACCTTTGGATGGAATACGATTGAGACAGCCTGGCAGGTTGCCCTTCACTGAGACCCTTTTGAAACCTCTAGTGTCTGCCTGGCTCTGGTGGGACCAGAGTCTGGAACGGGATCAGGCCTGGAGGATCTTGGAGGCAATAGTCAACTAATCTCTGCCTCTCCTGGTGCTAAGGTTCCCAGCACAAGCCTCCTTCCTGAGAGTGCAGCCTCCTAGGCACCTTAGCATCTAGAGCTGGGTGCTTGGCCCTATTGGGATTTATTAAAATTCGGGGATGTAAAAGTTTGCTGCTGCTGCTGCTGCTGCTAAGTCGCTTCAGTCGTGTCCGACTCTGTGCGACCCCATAGACGGCAGCCCACCAGGCTCCGCCATCCCTGGGATTCTCCAGGCAAGAACACTGGAATGGGTTGCCATTTCCTTCTCCAATGCATCAAAGTGAAAAGTGAAAGTGAAGTCGCTCAGTCGTGCCCTACTCTTCGCGACACATGGACTGCAGCCTACCAGGCTCCTCCGTCCATGGGATTTTCTAGGCAAAAGTACTGGAGTGGGATGTGTAAAAGTTTAGGGAGAGTAAATAGTGGGACACAAGACCTTTGGTGTTTGCTCACACACATTCCACTCCAGTGCACAACCGAGGAACCTGCAACCAGGTTGCAGGAGAAACCAAAGGAGGGTATGGGAAAGTGCTGCCGCCTTGTGGACATATTCTGTAACTACGACTGGATAGCCAGGGCTTATGGCCCCTTGGAGTTCACAAGGCATAGGGGGCTGTCAATGATAAGAGCTGTGCTTAGGATATGTACCGGGGTGGTTATTGCAGGAATAAATTTTAACCAGAATGGAATTTCAGGAAGCCAAGTGCCACGGTAAATTATCCTCTTACCTTTGAAGAAAAAAAAAACTAACTAAATCTAACCCTCAACTACAAACCAAGATGCTCCTCATTCCTAATGAATGCAGGCATATCCATCAGAAGGACAGAGAGAAACAAATCCCACTAGTCAAGCTGTCATCCTCACGGAGCTACAAACAATAACCGCACTACGCTGTTCGAGGCAACAGACACTCTTGACACTCAGTATAAAGGGTAGGTTCAGAAAAAACCTGCAAAATAAACTACCAAGAGAGACTAAGCCAAGGATCTGACATTCCTACACCTGGCTCTAGATTCCAAGAAACCCATCGTTCATTGTGTCCTATATCCTTCTACTTCCCTGTATATTTATTCTATTAATTTTTGACAGTTTGACAGCCAACTAAAAATCCATTTATCTTCTTTAAAATAATTGTAATATATAGTGGAACTTTGTTCTGTATTTTCCAAGTCTCCTGTAAATGTATTAACATATTTTCATAATTTAAAAGAGAAAAAAACTGTCTACTCAGACACCACCACAGTGCTACAATAACAAAGCAGTCATGTGGATCAACGGGCAGAATAGTGTGCCAAGGAACAAACCCACACACCCACAGCCAAGCACTCTCTTTCTCTAGTTTTTCTTTTCACTTTTAGTCAATTAATCTTTGACAAAGGAGGCAAGAATATACAATAGAGAAGACAGACCGCAAATAACAAATGCTGGAGAGGGTGTTAAAAAAGAAGACACGCGGTACGCTGTTGGTGGGAGTGTAGATCGACACGGCCACTGTGGGGAACGTGCAAAAGCTCCCTGAAAACTAAAAGCAGAGCCACTGTTCGATCTAGCAATCCCATTATTGTGCACAGATCCAGAAGAGACAAAAACTCGAATTAGAAAATATACATGCACCCCAGTGTTCATAGCAGCACCATTTACAACAGCCAGGGCATGGGATACACTATCATATATAAAATAGACAAGCAATATCTTATAATAACCTATAGTGGAAAACAATTTTTATAAAGAGACTATATACATACCAAGGGAACATTTCATGCAAAGGTGGCATAATAAAGGGCGGAAATGGTAAGGACTAACAGAAAAGATTAAGAAGAGGTGGCAAGAATACACAGAACAACTGTACAAGAAAGGTCTTAATGACCCAGATAATAATGAAGGTGTGGTTGCAAACCTAGACCAGACATCCTGGAGTGAAGTCAAGTGGGCCTTAGGAAGCATCACTATGAACAAAGCGAGTGAAGGTGACAGAATTCCAGCTGAGCTATTTCAAATTCTAAAAGAGGATGTTGTTAAATTGCTGCACTTAATATGCCACCAAATCTGGAAAACTCAGCAGTGGTCACAGGACTGGAAAAGGTCAGTTTTCATTCCAATCCCAGAGAAGCACAATGCCAAAGAACATTCAAACTGCCACACAATTGCACTCATCTCACATGCTAGCAAAGTAATGCTCAAAATCCTTCAAGCTAGGCTTCAATGGTATATGAACCAAGAACTTTCAGATGTCCAAGCTGGATTTAGAAAAGGCAGAGGAACCAGAGATCAAATCACCAACATCCGTTGGATCAAGGGAATTCCAGAAAAACGTCTACTTCTGCTTCATTGACTTCGCTAAAGCCTTTGACTGTGTGGATCACAACAAATTGTGAAAAATTCTTAAAGAGATGGGAATACCTTACCTGCCTCCTGAGAAATCTGGGCACAGGTCAAGAAGCAGCAGTTAGAACTGGACATGGAACAATAGACTGGTTCCAAATTGGGAAAGGAGTACGTCAAGGCTGTATATTGTCACCCTGCCTATTTAACTTCTATGAAGAGTACGTCATGCGAAATGCTGATCTGGATGAAGCACAAGCTGGAATCAAGATTGCTGGGAGAAATATCAATAACCTCAGATATGCAGATAACACCAACCTTATGGCAGAAAGTGAAGAGGAACTGAAGAGCCTCTTGCTGAAAGTGAAAGAGGAGAGTGAAAAAGTTGGCTTAAAACTCAACATTCAAAAAACTAAGATGAGGGCACCCGGTTCCATAACTTCATGGCAAATAGATGGGGAAACAATGGAAACCCTGACAGACTTTATTTTCTTATGTTCCCAAACCACTATGGATGGTGACTGCAGCCATGAAATTAAAAGATGCTTGCTCCTGAAAAGCAAGCTATAACAAACCTAGACAGTAAAGACATCACTTTGCCAACAAAGGTCTGTACAGTCAAAGCTATGGTTTTTCCAGTAGTCATATACAGATGTGAGAGGTAGACCATGAAGAAGGCTGAGCGCCGAAGAATTGATGCTTTCAAATTATGGTGTTGGAGAAGACTCTTGAGAGTCCCTTAGACAGCCAGAAGATAAAACCAGACAACCCTAAAGGAAATCAACCCTGAATATTGACTGGAAAGACTGATGCTGAAAGCTCCAATACTGTGGCCACCTGATGTGAAGAGCTGACTCACTGTAAAAGACCCTCCTGGGAAAGATTGAAGGCAGGAGGAGAAGGTGACGATGGAGAATGATATGGTTGGATGGCATCAACCATATGGGTTGGGGCATGAGTATGAGCGAACTCTGGGAGATAGTGAAGGACAGGAAGCCTGGCAGGCTGCAGTCCATGGGGCTGCAAAGAGATGGACATGATTGAACAGCAACAAATGCACATACACACACCTATAAGTGAATCACTTTACTATACATCTGAAACTAACACAATATTATGAATCAACCATCAGTTCAGTCACTCAGTCATGTCCGACTCTTTGCGACCCCATGAATCGCAGCACGCCAGGCCTCCCTGTCCATCACCAACTCCCGGAGTTCACTCAGACTCATGTCCATAGAGTCGGTGATGCCATCCAGCCATCTCATCCTCTGTCGTCCCCTTCTCCTCCTGCCCCCAATCCCTCCCAGCATCAGAGTCTTTTCCAATGAGTCAACTCTTCGCATGAGGTGGCCAAAGTACTGGAGTTTCAGCTTTAGCATCATTCCTTCCAAAGAACACCCAGGACTGATCTTCAGGATGGACTGGTTGGATCTCCTTGCAGTCCAAGGGACTCTCCAGAGTCTTCTCCAACACCACAGTTCAAAAGCATCAATTCTTCGGCCCTCAGCCTTCTTCACAGTCCAACTCTCACATCCATACATGACCACTGGAAAAACCATAGCCTTGACTAGACGGACCTTTGTTGGCAAAGTAACATCTCTGCTTCTGAATATGCTATCTAGGATGGTCATAACTTTCCTTCCAAGGAGTAAGTGTCTTTTAATTTCACGGCTGCAGTCACCATCTGCAGTGATTCTGGAGCCCAAAAAAATAAAGTCTGGCACTGTTTCCACTGTTTCCCCATCTATTTCCCATGAAGTGATGGGAGTGGATGCCATGATCTTCGTTTTCTGAATGTTGAGCTTTAAGCCAACTTTTCACTCTCCTCTTTCACTTTCATCAAGAGGCTTTTTAGATCCTCTTCACTTTCTGCCATAAGGGTGGTGTCATCTGCATATCTGAGGTTATTGAATCAACCATACTTCACATTAAAAAAAAAATTAATTGGCCATAGATAATGGGCTTATTTCTAAACTCTCTTTGAGTGATGGAGAGCTCATTTGCTCTAAAATCAGCTCCTTTCAGATCAGGTAAACTCTCATCATTTTCCCGAAAAGGAGCTGAAGTCTGGCTTCCCTGGACCCTCCCGGATTGTTTCTATTCTGTCTTTGGAGAACCTCTCCTCCCTTGTACTCTCAAAACCCTGAGGGATTTAATAGATCAGCTGCCCCGGTTCAGAGCTTTCCTCCATGGGAGGAAGCCGTACTTATTAGGCAGCTACTATGTTCGAAACTCATGCATTTTCACCACTTCACACTCATCACCACCCAGAGAGATAAACGTGATTATTATCCCCATGTTATAGATGAGAAAGCTGAGGCCCCAAGCAGTTAAGTGACCTACTTGAGGTCAGACTCCAGGCCTTACACCTTTGCCGATATACCAGGTTAAACCTTGTCAGTATTTATTTCACTTCTGCCAAGGACACGGTTTTGAGTTTGTTCTGCATGCTGAAGGGGAGAGGTCAGGCTCTTCAGCTCACAGGGGAAAAAAAAAAAAAGTGTCTACAGAACACACTGCCAGCAATGAATCAGAGCTGAGGTGGGCACTGAGGCCACCAGATGCAGAGGAGTGGAGAGGATTTAACCAGATTATAATCCTCCTTTCCAGCCCTGTGTGCTTGAGCAAGTCACGCTAGCTCCCTGGGCTTCCATTTCCTCACCTGTGAATTGTCTACAGATGATGCAACTGAACGTTCACTCAAAGTAGCCAACCAAGTACACACTGAAGACTACATCCCACTCCAAACACTCAGAAACGCCAGGAAACACTGACATGAACGAAGACCACAGCAGAGTGCCCTATGGCAAGGGTTGAGGCCCCCACCCACCCGTGGGAGGCTGGGACCAGCGTAGGAGCACCTCATACATGGAGCCGAGGACACACGCTCCCAAACCACCATGCCCCGGTGCGCATGCGAGGCTGCCCAGAAGCGATGCATTCACAGCCAGTTCATGGAGTTTCCCCAAACTCCTCAGCTGGAAGAATTTGACATCTGAGGAAACATAGAAAAAGAAGAGTCTACAAGGGGCTCAACACTGCTGGGCACACACCAGAGAACCACAGCCCCAAAGACACGCGCACCGATGCTCACTGCAGCACCGCTGCCAATATCCAGGACAAGGGAGCAACCCAGATGCCCGTCTACAGAAGAATGGACAAAAGATGTGGCGCAGGCATACAGCAGAATAGTACTCAGCCAGAAAAGGAACAAAACTGGGCCATTTGTAGAGAGATGGATGGACCCAGAGATTGTCATACAGAGTGAAGTAAGTCAGAAAGAGAAACAAAAATATCACATATTAACACATACATGTAGGATCTAGAAAAATGGTAGAGATGACCTTATTTGCAAAGCAGAAATAGAGACACAGATGTAGAGAACAAACGTATGGACACCAAGGAGCGGGTAGATGCTGGGATGAAATTGGGAGATTGGGATTGACATATATACACATTTGATACTATACATAGAGTAGATAAAAAAGTGTTACTCACTCAGTTGTGTCTGATTCTTTGCGACCCCATGCACGGTTGTTGCCTGCCAGGCTCCCCCGTCCCTGGGATTCTCCAGGCAAGAACACTGGAGTGGGCTGCCATTTCCTTCTCTGGTATCACTTACATGTGGAATCTAAAATACAACGCAAACGAACCCATCTGTGAAGCAGAAACACTCACAGACGTAGAGAGCAGACTCGCGGCTGCGGAGGGGTGGAGGGGGACGGACTGGGACCAGCAGATACAAACTCTGACGTGTAGGCTGAAAGGGCAACAAGGCCCCACTGTGTAGCACAGGGAACTATTTTCAATGTCCTGGGATAAACCATAATGGAAAATATTTTTAAAAAGAATGTATATAAATATAAAACTGAGTCACTTCGCTATACAGCAGAAATTAACACATCGTAAATCAACTATACTTCAATCAAAAAATAAAAATTAAAAAATAATTGTCTCTTCTGTATTGGCCATCAGATGCTGGGTTTGTATCTTAACCTCCCCGAGCCTCAGTGTCCTCATCTGTAAAATGGGTATGAGGGTCACCACCGTCATGAAAATTAAATGGGGATGTATCAGACATTCACCACATTGAGCTTTCTCACACAGAACATCTCCTGGGGCTTCACAGCTCTGTCCTTTGAGCTCAAAGACACCCCCAGACACTAAGAACAAAGCTACAGGCACCAAGAGAGACCCCAGCCTCCAACATAGAAGAGAGGTATTTAAAACTGCAAAGGGACATAGAAGGAGAAGGAAAATTAGGAATCAAAAGAGGGCACGGAGACTGCCGCACCACTTCCCCCACCACGGGGCCAGAGCATGGAGCTCTGCTTTTGCTCCTGAGATGACGCACATTTTCTGTTCGGTTTGAGGCCTCATAATCCAGGCGTTTCTGAAACCCTTGTCTGACCATGCCACAGACGCAAGAAATGTTGATTTGTCTTCATTTACACAACATAATCTTTCCCATCTGAAGTTCGAGAAGATTTCTAAAACTGTAAAACCCATGCTAGGAAGGACACAGTCACATGGGAATGGCAAGGGGCAGGGAATTGGGTGAGAGGGTGGGGTGGGGGTGCAGTAAGGAGCCTCTGGGCACAGCAGCTAAAAATACAGAAGGCCCTTGTGTCCCCTGAGGGCACCTGCTCCAAGGAACAGAAGAAAATATTTGCAAATTGTATGACCAGTAAGGGATCGATATTCAACATATATAAACAGCTCGTACAACTCACCTGATTTTTAAATGGGCAGAAGAACTGAATAATTTTCCACAGAGGAAATGCAGATGAAAAGGTGCTCAACATCACTAATCAGGGAAATGCAAGTCAAAACCACAATTAGGTATCACCTCACACCTGTCAGAATGGCTTTCATCAAAAAGAACGCAAATAACAAGCGTTGGTGAGGACGTGGAGAAAGGAGACCCCGTGTTCTGTGGGTGGGATGTAAACTGGTACGAACGCTATGGAGAACAACATGTAGGTTTCTCAGAAAACTAAAAGCAGAACTACCATATGACCCAGGCTTGCCATTCCTAGGTGGAACTGAAAAACAGATTTTAAAAGGTGCATGTATCCCGTGTTCACAGCAACACTGTTCACAACTGCCGCCTAAGTGTCTATCATTATTTATAATTGCCACCTAAGCGTCCACCTAAAGCAACCTAAGTATCCACCAACGGATGAATGGATAAAGATGGGCTTCCCAGGTGCAGGAGATGTGGGTCAGGAAGATCTTCTGGAGGAGGAAATGGCAACCCACTCCAGTATTCTTGCATGGAAAATTCCATGGACAGAGGAGCCTGGCGGGCTACAGTCTGTCAACTACAAATTGGCACTTGCCAAGAGTGTTTGCCAGCGACTGAATAACAAGGGCGTTTGCCACCTGCTTCTGTGGAGATTGAACTCTGTGCTGCAGCAGCTGCTGACCTTCAACACTCCTGAGGGGGTTCAGGGTGGAGAGTGAGGCACTCTGGGCTCCAGGGCATCTGGTGGGACAGGTCCTTAGATAGCTAGATATTTTCAGGAACGGATTCCATGATCCCAGTCCTTGCAGCTCTTCATATCTAGAAAAGCACTGCACCCCTTCCTTCGCGGGGACATCAGCTCCTCCTGAGCAGCAGAAAACTGCTGTAAAGTAAGCGCCTGACTGCACTGAGCTCCCCTCCACCAAAGCCTTATATCCAGACCTTCCCCCAGCGCCCCTGTGGAGCAGTCTCCCAGGCTGCAGTCCTCGTCTTGCCCCACATAAAACTTAACTCGCAGCTCTCGAGTTGTGTTTTTTAGTTGACAAGCCCATGGGGTCACAAAGAGGTGGACACACCTAGCACACGCGTGCACACACATACACACACACAATGGAACAGCACTGAGCCACAGGGGGAAAGAAACCTTGCCATTTGCAACCACATGGATGGACTTGGTGGGCATTATAAGCGAAATAATGAACACAGAGAAAGACAAATACTGCACGATGTAACGTACGTGAAATCATACAACAAACTGGTGAATGCAACAAAAAAGCAGCAGCCCAAGGATACAAAGAGCAACCTAGTAGTGACCAGCGGGGAAGTGAAGCAGGGAGGGGCGGGACAGGGGAGGGGAGAAGAGGCCCTCAAGCACAAAATGAGCCAAAAGGATATACTGTACGATAAAGGGAGTATAGCCAACACTTTAAAAATAGAGGGTATCCTTTAAACATTGTGAATCACTATTGTACAACTGTAACATATATTATTACATATTGACTATACTTCAATTTCAAAAAAAAAGAAAAAATTATGTAATTCATGCACCATGGGAGGGTGGGGGAAGATGGGGAATAAGTTGCTTTCTGGCAGAGCTACCAGGAAATACAAAAGAAAAGGTCACTTGTCTCCTATGGGGTCACAGTTCCAGCATGACCCCTTTGCTGGCCTCAGCATCCCTCCTCAAATGCCATGTTCCAGCCATTCTAAACCTCTTTTGGTTCCCAAATGGATGTTCTCTGCCTTCCACATGCTGTTTCTTGTGCCTGGAACACTCTTCCCTCACCTCTTCCATGGCCAAATTTCATTCATCCTACAGGGGACTGAGGTTAGACGTTACTTCCTACATGAAGTCCACCAGGTTGACCTCCTCTCAGCTAGGTCAGGAGCCACTTCTGGACTCCCGGGGTCACGTGGGCTCCCACCATCACTGCAGCGATGACTCTGGGCCTGTGTACCACTGACATGTCTCCACAGCGGGCATGTGACAAGCACGGAGGAGTGAAATAGCTGGAGAAAGAGGTGAGCTTGGTGTGGTCAGGGGACTGCGGGGAGAGGGGTGGAGGTCCAGTTGGGGTCAGCATTTGAAAGGACATTCTAAGAACTCTAGCTCGCGGGCCAGCCTGGCCGCCTGGTAGGTAATGAGCTGCTCATCACAGGAAGTTACACGTGGAGGTGTCGGACACTGCCTCCCGCAGCCCCTCTCCTTCACCCCCAGGGAAACTCGGCCAAGGGCCAGCCTCCCTCCAGTCTTTGTCCAGCGCCCTCTGCCCCCAGCTGCTCCATGGGCCTTGGACTCCCTCCTCTTGTGAAGAAGGTCACAAGGGGTCACAGGGGCTGTTCCCACAGCTTTGGGCAGCCCAGCCATTCCTCAAAAGGCCTCGAGAGCCCTGACTCATGATGAGAAGGTTCCCATGCATGAAAGCCTCAGGATGAGTCCCACCTGGGCCCAGCCAAGCCCATATCCGCCATGACAGTGGGCATCACACAGGAGCCGCGTTTGCAGACTGAGCTAGTCTGTGCCCAACCCGAGAGCTTCGCGCCTCACTTGGAGTGAAGGCAAAATTCCACACACTCTGCCCCCCCTTCCACCTGACCCACTCTGTTTAGCCACACTGGCCTCCTTGTTGTGCCCCAAGGCCTTTGCATGAGCTCTTCCCTCTCCCTGAAACATTCTTCTCCCACCCTACCCATCAGCATGGCTAGGTTCTCCCCTGATGCTCACAGTCCTCTCGGTCCCCAGGGAAGAGTCCCTGCACCTGCCCAAAGTCTATGGCTGAGACCCCTGACCCCACACACCCAAGGCCAGTCCAAGCACCCCCTGCACTCAGCCTTAAGGTTCAAAGGAAGGAGCTTGATCAAGGGTTCTCTGGCACACAGCATCGAGCTCTTTCACCCCATATAAACCTATGACTCCAGTCCAAGGACCAGGCTTCCTGGCAGGGGTCCCACCTCTTCCCCTATGAGCAGGGGCCAGAGCCCTGCTACAGCTGATCCACATATACAGTAAGTGCTCAACACGTGTGAGTGGAAAGGAGAAGTGCAGGTGGGGAGATGGAAACGGAAATGTGGGCACAACAGAGAGAGAAAAACAGGGAGAAGGAAAGACGGAGGGATCTGATCTCCACTAACTACACCCCCAAGACAACACACACACAACACCCAGACTGCAGCAGATAACAGCCAGAGGCCTATAAGTGTGACTGCCCGCAACACATACTCAGCATGAGGGAGCTGTGAGCATCAGGGGAGAACCTAGCCATGTGATATCCGGGTGGGTAGGGTAGGAGAAGAGTGTTCCACGGGGAAGGAAGAGCTCGTGCAAAGGCCCTGGGGCATGACAAGGAGGCCAGTGTGGCTAAGCAGAGTGGGTCGGGTGGAAGAGGCGGGCAGAGTGTGTGGAATTTTGCCTTCACTCCAAGTGAGGCGCGAAGCTCTGGGGTTTGGCACACACAAGGCTCCGAGCACAGACTAGCTCAGTCTGCAAACGTGGCTCCTGTGTGATGCCTGCTGTCGTGGCGGGCACTCAGCAGGTGGAACTCCCCAGGACCCCCTTAGATCCACCACTAGCTATTGGGGGGAAAGGCCCAACAGCAGCCAGACTCCACAAACCAAAGACAAAGAATGAACACCCAACAGCCAAGGACGAACACTGACCTCCCAAAGCTGGAGACGACCGCTGGCCTCAAAAAGCCAAGGACAGCTGACCTCCCAAAGCCAAGGACAGCCTCTGACCTCTCAAAGCAGAGCAAACGCTGACCTCCCCAAACCAAGGACAGCCACTGACCTCCCAGAGCCAAGAACAAACACGGACTTCCCCAAACTGATGATAACACTGACCTACCAAAGCTGATGATAACCACTGACTCAACAGCCGTGGAACCACCCCACACAGCAACCAGAGCTTTGTACCAGCACAATAACCCTGAATCTTTACAACTGCTTCCCCAGGACAGTCAGACCTCCACAGCAATGCCAGGCTCCCCATTAAGAAGCCCCACATCCTCTACAGCCAAGCCCAAGAACAACTACTCCTAGAGCCATTCAACAGCCAGACCCTCCCTGGCCTCCAAAGCACTGTCTTCTGAGTCCCCAAGCACAGCCCCAGCCAAGCCACACTGCACAGCCCACCCCCAGCCAGTGGTAGTGTAAGGACCTAAGATAACAGAGCGTTAGCAGAGGTGCACGTAGCCTAGGATTGGCCTTTGGTCAGTGTCAGGGCCATGGTCCTGAATGACAGGAAAGCCCAGCAGTTGCAGCATGCAGACAGCTGAGCCGTGGGTGGAGGTCAGAGGGGTGGGGATGACACCCACAGAAGAAGCAAAGAAACAGGACAGAGGTCAGATCCTGGTGATGAGAAAGGGCAAGAAGAGGGAAGAGGCGGCCTGCGCTGATCAGAGGGTCACAGCTGAGGCCTTCTGAAGAGGAGCTCAGCATCGGGGCATGTAACTCCACACAACAGCTGTGCTTGCCACCTGGCCCTAGCCCCCTGCCCCTTCCCTGGGAGAGCCCCTCCTTCCCCTCCCAGGGCACTGAGGTCAGAGGAAGGAGAACCCAAGAGGAGAGAGGAGGGACCCTCAGGGTTGAGAAGCCCAAAGATGGGAATCAACAGAGACAACAGTGGACAGAGAGATGGGGCAGAAAGAGAAAGGGGAAGGCTGCAAGGGACTTAAGACAGAGAAGCTGAGATGGAGCAGAGGGGACGGAGTGCGGAGGACAGAGAGACAGACATAGGCAGACAATGCTGGATGCCACCCCAAGAGCATCCCACAGCCCCAGAATGCCGGCGGGCTCAGCCAGGCCCGTGCCTACACATGGGACTTCGCTTCCGGCTGTGTCCCACTGAATCCTGTGAGCCTCTTGTGGCCTCTGAGCACCTCTGTATTGGAGGGCGTCACCAGCACTTCCAGAAAGGTGACACCCAGGTCCCACCTGCAGCTGGCAGCTTCCCTGCCGGGACTGACCCCCCACACACATCTGGTGTCTTCCCAGGGACCAGAGGCCAGCTCAGGCCCAGAGGAGGTCACCAGAGGGCAAACAGCCCCACCAGGGAAAGCAAAGAGTGAGGAAGGTCCTCTGGGCCAGACACTTGGGTGGACCCATAGAAGAGGCCTGGGTTGGCCAAAGCCAGAGCCCCCTACATCTGAAGGGCTGGAGGAAGAGGAGACCTCTCTCTCTTTTTACTTCCCAGGACTCTCCCCCGCTCAAACACCCTCCGTGTCTCCCCACTCCCTTTCAGGGTTTCTAATTCTTCAACCTGGATTTACCTTCTCTTTCTGGCCAAACCAGAGAGATTAAGTAACCTCCCCCAGTAACTTACTCATATTTTAAATACAGTACGAGTTTTGTGGACATTAGTAAAATACTGAAAACCATTCAGGCAGAAGGAACAGGAATTGCAAAGGCCCAGAGGTACGCATTAACATGAATATGTTTGGGGAACCCTGGAAGAAGTCAGAGCTGCTCACAGGAAAGATTCTTCAAGTGGTTGTGGAAGGAATGGATTGCAGGGCACAGGACTAGGGGCTGTGAGACCAGGGGGGAGTCGTGGGTTCTGCTCCAGGCAAAAGATAAATCAAATAGGGCAGCAGGTGAGAGCCAGGGTTCAGAAGCTGAGCCACTGTGGCTTGGGGAACACCGCCATCTCGTGGTATCTTTGTGAAACTGCACCCTGTCATTGGCTCCAACGGTCATTTAGTGGGAGCACAACAGCATTCTCCAGCATCACCCACTCAATGCACATGAGTTTGAGCAATCTCTGGAAAATAGTGAAGGACAGGGGAACCTGGCCTGCTGCAGTCCATGCGGCCACAAAGAGTCAGACACGACTCAGCAACTGAACGACAACAGCATTCTCCATTGCATTTGACACCCAAAGCCATCACTTTAAACACCTCCTCCCCATAAAGTATTTTCAGTAATAATTACAACATGAAACAATAATAATGACCATAAAAGAAATGCAGACAGCGAAAGTGTTTTCCCTTGTGATATAATACTTTATGTAACAATGTAAATAATTATCCAGGAATAAAAAGTAAACAAATAATAAAACTAAAATACCAGCAAACAGTGCACCTTGGGAAGCCACAGAACAGCACTATTGATTTTCTTCATTTGCTCATTCATTTGAAAAGTTAAAAAACAATTTTTGCTTTTTAATGGTGTTAAAGTCAGTAATACAGTTTATGAACTAAAATATACATTTACCAAATAAAAGACTATATCGCATGGTTTGCAAGCCTTCACAGCTTTAAATTCTAAAGACAAAAATCTCTAAGTGGCTGCACAAAATGACAAAATGGAGGTAATTCAAGTTTGTGTCTTTATCTTTACAATTGCTGCGCTCTCCTTGTCTGCTGTCAATCTTTGCAGGAAGATACAGTCTGGCAGGGCTTGGGAGCCCTCAAACAATTCCAAACGATGACAGATTTACTCTCCAAACAAACACAGAGCTGAGAGTTTGTGTGTCTGGGGATGACTGTAAAACTGGGGATTCTCTCAACTACCTTGCAGGTAGAATGCAAAGTTCATGAAATAATATGCGAACATGAAGCTCACACATAAATCATTACAACTCCATAAGCGGTAAAAATCAGAGTGAGGTCTATACCTAAGTTAATAATCCCAACATCAATTTCCTGGTTTCAACGATGCACCCACATCACCCGGTTCCGGGGCCTCCTCCTGGGTGCCTCCTGCCCGCCCCACCACCCAGGTCTCGTGCTCAGCCTCCACACAATCCCGAAGCCCCCCACCTGCAGCCTATAGTTCTACAAAAAAAAACCTCTGACTTTCTAGAGCTCCACAAACAAAAAGAAAATCTATCTTCCCCGAAGCTGCAGAAAATCTCCTGGCCTCTCCCTGGTTTTGAGGGGGACTCATGGCCCCCTGGAGCCCTCAGCTCTTTGAGGCCAGGGAACTGAGCCCCGGGCCAACTTCAGCTAAAGAGGAGGGGGAGTGAGTCCAGAAAAGCCAAGACAGGGACCTGGCTCTGTTTCACCCACCCGGGTGGATTCTGAGCTCCAGCACTCCAAATCTCCGTGCGGGGAAGCTGAGGCGGCGAGGGCTTGGAGACGGGTCTTCTCTGGAGCGGGATTGAGCTGGGACTGAGTCCGTACACGGGGCATCAGGTTGATAAAAAGTCCCAGCTGCGACTGCCTGGGCCCAGGGAAGAGGGGAGGCAGCTGAGCAGGCGGGACAAAATGCTGGAATCACCTGCTGCTGCTGCTGCTGCTGCTGCTCCTGCTAAGTCGCTTCAGTCATGGGGCGTGGCCGAGGGAGGTGTCAGCAGGGTGTTTAAGTCTCTGCAGGTGATGGCTCACACGCAGTGAACAAGGGCAGCGCCTATTTCACGCCGAAGGTCGGGAAGCTGGGGTCAGCAATGCCCCTGGCCCCTCAGCCCCCAGACTCACAGGAACTGCCCTGTTCCCAGGGCAGAGGGGTGGGAAAACCGGCCCCCCAAACCCACACAAAAACAGCTGCTTCAGGCACTTCTCAAGGACCCCTTTCCTGGTCCTCCCAGCCCCACCCCAGAAAGATGAGGGATCCCAAACAAGGGAGAAGCTGGAGTTTATTCCAATGATTCCAGGTCTCGCAGCCTGAGGACTCCCAGAGTCTGCCTTTCTGGACCCAGAGGAAGGAGGGTCCCGGCTGTAAGCAACCCCCCTCAGCTCAGGGCTCCCCCGTTGATTCCAGTCCAGGACCATCTTCCCCAGGTCTTGCTTCCTCCCCCAGCCAGAGGGGCCGGGTGACCGGGCTGGGAATACTAGACCAGCGTGGGCGAGAGAGAAACTGAGCCGGGCCCAGCCTGGAGGTCCCGGGAGAGAGCTGAGGGCACAGGAGGAAAAGCTGGGGGCGTGGGGGCCTCAGGCCCTGGGCCGGGTGGAGTTCAGGGACACGCAGCCTCAACCCCGTTTCCACAAGCGGCGGGCTCCTCTGCCTTGGTCGCCAAGCTGTAGTAGTAGGTGCGCATGCGCTGTTCAACTGCGGCGAAGTCCGGGCGGTCCTCCCACCTGTGAGGGTAGTGGAGATCCAGGCGGCTGGCTACACCCCCAGGACCGAACTTCAGCTTGTGCACGGGCATGCATGAGGCTCAGAAAGCAGTGGGGCAGGGGTTATTGGGTGATGGGGCGTGGGGGGGGTGGGGGTGGGGGTGGGGAATCTCCTGCGTGTAGACAACTGCGATTCAGGGGTTGCCCTCTGGCATAAGAGAAGGACTGACATCCGACATACAGGATGGACACGAGTCCTGACTGCTGAAGATTTAGCAATGACGGCTCACTGAGTGTTGGGGTGACGACTTGACTCCAGGAAGCTGGGACACTGAGTGCTGAAGTACTGAGCATGTGTATTTGGGCAGGTACTTGGGTGCTAGCTGTGGGCTCACAGGGATGCAAGTATGCTGCCCGGGATGGAAAGGAACACTGGAGTGTGGAGGGGGGTGGGTTCATCTAGTGGAGATTCCAGGTATTAATGTTATCATGTGTGAAATATCCATGAATTGTGTTGGAATGTTAGACACTAGTCTCTTTGGATATTGAGGTGTTGGTGTATTGAGCATTTCCTGATAGAGGCTGGCTTAATATATATTGGAATAGGAATGATCTGATCATTTCTTATTAATCTATCATAAATTTGTTGTTCAGTCACACAGTCCTGTCCAAGTCTTTGCAACCCCGTGGACTGCAGCACACAGGTTTCCCTGTCCTTTACCATCACCCAACATAAATAGGGTATCTATCTATTGGATTGGCTGAGAAGGGCTACCCCATGTCCGAGGTCAGGGGCGGTGGCCGAGAGGAGCTACCCCTCATCCAAGCTAATAAGCAGCAGCTGCGCTTTGCTGGAGCAGCCGTGAAGAGATACCCCACGTCCAAGGTAAGAGAAACCCAAGTAAGACAATAGGTGTTGTGAGAGGGCACAACTAGTCAATCTGATCACATGGACCACAGCCTTGTCTAACTCAGTGAAACTAAGCCATGCCCGTGGGGCCACCCAAGACGGGCAGGTCATGGTGGAGAGGTCTGAGAATGTCGTCCACTGGAGGAGGGAATGGCAAACCACTTCAGTATTCTTGCCCTGAGAACCCCATGAACAGTATGAAAAGGCAAAATGATAGGACACTGAAAGAGGAACTCCCCAGGTCCGTAGGTGCCCAATATGCTACTGGAGATCAGTGGAGAAATAACTCCAGAAAGAATGAAGGGATGGAGCCAAAGCAAAAACAGTACCCAGTTGTGGATATGACTGGTGATAGAAGCAAGGTCCGATGCTGTAAAGAGCAATATTGCATAGGAACCTGGAATGTCAGGTCCACGAATCAAGGCAAATTGGAAGTGGTCAAACAGGAGATGGCAAGAGTGAACGTCAACATTCTAGGAATCAGCGAACTAGATGGACTGGAATGGGTGAATTTAACTCAGATGACCAGTATATCTACTACTGTGGGCAGGAATCCCTTAGGAGAAATGGAGTAGCCATCATGGTCAACAAAAGAGTTCAAAATGCAGTACTTGGATGCAATCTCAAAAAGGACAGAATGATCTCTGTTCATGTCCAAGGCAAACCATTCAATATCACGGTAATCCATGTCTATGCCCCAACCAGTAATGCTGAAGAAGCTGAAGTTGAAAATTTCTATGAAGACCTACAAGACCTTTTAGAACTAACACCCAAAAAAGATGTCCTTTTCATTATAGGGGACTGGAATGCAAAAGTTGGAAGTCAAGAAACACCTGGAGTAACAGGCAAAGTTGGCCTTGGAATACAGAATGAAGCAGGACAAAGGCTAAGTTTTGCCAAGAAAACGCACTGGTCATAGCAAACACCCTCTTCCAACAACACAAGAGAAGACTCTACACATGAACATCACCAGATGGTCAACACCAAAATCACACTGATTATATTCTTTGCAGCCAAAGATGGAGAAGCTCTATACAGTCAGCAAAAACAAGCTGACACTGGCTCATATCATGAACTCCTTATTGCCAAATTCAGACTTAAATTGAAGAAAGTAGGGAAAACCACTAGACCATTCAGGTATGACCTAAATCAAATCCCTTATGATTATACAGTGGAAGTGAGAAATAGATTTAAGGGCCTAGATCTGATAGAGTAAATAAATAGAGGAAAACAGCAGAATGGGAAAGACTAGAGATCTCTTCAAGAAAATCAGAGATACCAAGGGAACATTTCATGCAAAGATGGGCTCGATAAAGGACAGAAATGGTATGGACCTAACAGAAGTAGAAGATATTAAGAAGAGGTGGCAAGAATACACAGAAGAACTGTACAAAAAAGATCTTCACGACCCAGATAATCACGATGGTGTGATCACTCATCTAGAGCCAGACATCCTGGAATGTGAAGTCAAGTGGGCCTTAGAAAGCATCACTATGAACAAAGCTAGTGGAGGTGATGGAATTCCCTTTGAGCTATTTCAAATCCTGGAAGATGATGCTGTGAAAGTGCTGCACTCAATATGCCAGAAAATTTGGAAAACTCAGCAGTGGCCACAGGACTGGAAAAGGTCAGTTTTCATTCCAATCCCAAAGAAAGGCAATGCCAAAGAATGCTCAAACTACCGCACAATTGCACTCATCTCACACGCTAATAGAGTAATGCTCAAAATTCTCCAAGCCAGGCTTCAGCAATACGTGAACTGTGAACTTCCAGATGTTCAAGCTGGTTTTAGAAAAGGCAGAGGAACCAGAGATCAAATTGCCAACATCTGCTGGATCATTGAAAAAGCAAGAGAGTTCCAGAAAAACATCTATTTCTGCTTTATTGACTATGCCAAAGCCTTTGACTGTGTGGGTCACTATAAACTGTGGAAAATTCTGAAAGAGATGGGAATACCAGACCACCTGACCTGCCTCTTGAGAAACCTGTATGCAGGTCAGGGAGTGACAGTTAGAACTGGACATGGAACAACAGACTGGTTCCAAGTAGGAAAAGGAGTACGTCAAGGCTGTATATGGTCACCCTGCTTATTTAACTTATATGCAGAGTACATCATGAGAAACGCTGGGCTGGAGGAAGCACAAGCTGGAATCAAGATTGCTGGGAGAAATATCAATAACCTCAGATATGCAGACGACGCCACCCTTATGGCAGAAAGTAAAGAGGAACTAAAAAGCCTCTTGATGAACATGAAAAAGTAGAGTGAAAAAGTTGGCTTAAAGCTCAACATTCAGAAAACTAAGATCATGGCATCTGGTCCCATCACTTCATGGGAAGTAGATGGAGAAACAGTGGAAAACAGTCAGACTTTATTTTTTGTGCTCCAAAATCACTGCAGATGGTGATTGCAGCCAGGAAATTAAAAGACGCTTGGAAGGAAAGTTATGATCAACCTAGATAGCATATTCAAAAGCAGAGACATTACTTTGCCAACAAAGGTCTGTCTAGTCAAGGCTATGGTTTTTCCAGTAGTCATGTATGGATGTGAGAGTTGGACTGTGAAGAAAGCTGAGTGCCAAAGAATTGATGCTTTTGAACCGTGGTGTTGGAGAAGACTCTTGCGAGTCCCTTGGACTGCAAGAAGATCCAACCAGTCCATCCTAAAGGAGATCAGTCCTGGCTGTTCATTGGAAGGATTGATGTTGAAGCTGAAACTCCAATACTTTGGCCACTTCGTGTGAAGAGTTGACTCATTGGAAACGACCCTGATGTTGGGAAGGATTGGGGGCAGGAGAAGGGGACGACAGAGGATGAGATGGCTGGATGGCATCATTGACTCAATGGACATGAGTTTGGGTAGGCTCCGGGAGTTGGTGTTGGACAGGAAGGCCTGGCGTGCTGTGATTCATGGGGTTGCAAAGAGTCGGACGTGACTGAGCGACTGAACTGAACTGATTTACTGGATTGCTTGAATGTCTGGGTGTCAGTGTGACAGGTGCTGTCCTGTGGGATAACTGACATTGGGACAGTAAGGGGGTCAAATATTGGAATGCCTAAGCACTGCGTGATTAGTGAAGGGTGACAGCTTGTGTGGGTGCACGTTCCTTGTGCTTGGAAGTGGAGATACTGCTGATGTTGGGGGTTAGGGTGTTCAAGCACTGGACTTCAAGCAGATGGAGGTGGGGGATATTGAATATTTGGGGGCTTCAGTGTTGACCTGAAGGGGCAACTATGTGTTGGCTGAAGGGGAAAAGGAATTATATTACACAATGGAATATTACCCCATGCCCTGAGTATTGGTGTCATATTTTGGGTAACAGTACTGACTTGTTTGAATCTTGTAGGATTGCTTGAGTGCTGGCTGAGGGGGACTGAGGTTTTAGATGCTGGAGCCCTGGTGTCCACAGGTAGGGTGTTGGGGTGCTAGAGCATCGTAGGGTCAATGTGTTGAAGAGCTGAGCACAGAGGCAGGGGAGTAAAGGTACTGTGGGTTGGAAAGGCCAGGAACTGCGTGGGTCTTTGGGTGTGAAGAGTGATGCTTGGCTGTCGGACACCACAACCTCCTGCCCCAGGCCCAGGTGACAATTCAGCCAGGTACCCTCCCACCCGCTGGCACTCACTTGTAGGTCCAGCAATCGCTCATGAGCTTGTACATCTCAGGGGGACACTCTGGTGGGCACTCCATCCGCTTGCCCTGCTCGATGAAGGCCATGACCTCCGGGCCCTTCATCTTCTGCTCAAGCCAAAGTCAAGTGCACGTGTGAGTAATCAGGGCTCCCTCCCCCAGTCCCCCTTCCCACCCAGCCAGCCAGCCGCCTCTGCCCACGCCTGCCTTGTAGGGCTTCTGCCCGTAGGAGAAGGCCTCCCACATGGTGACTCCGTAGCTCCAGACGTCGCTGCGGCTGGAGAACTTGCGGAAGTTGATGCACTCCGGCGCATACCACTTGAGCGGCCACTTCCCGGCTGAGCGGGCCTGGGAGCCGGGAGATAATGCTGAGAGAGGGCTCGGGGCCTCCACCCACAAGCCCCCTCCACCTGGGCATCCCAGGGCCGGGGGCTCACGGTGTAGTAGCTGTCGTCAGCACCCAGGGCCTTGGAGAGCCCGAAGTCGCTGATCTTGGCGTAGTGCCGGTTGACCAGCAGGACATTGCGGGCCGCCAGGTCACGATGCACAAAGTTTTTCTCTTCCAGGTACTTCATCCCCATAGATACCTGGTGCAGCAGCTCCGCCACATTGCTGACGGGGATCTCCTCCCTAGGGTGAGGGGGAAGAAGGGAGCAGCTGGGAGAGGATGCCCAAGGCCCCAAGGGGGCAAAGCACAAGTCTGATCCAGCTGAGCTTCTGTTGAACAGGAGCTAATTGTGCACCCGCTGTGTGCTAGGCATGGGGCGGGGACACACCCAGTGTGTGAACAAAACAGGCACAAACGTTTGCCCTCATTCAGGCTTTAAATTCTACCCACCGTGATCCCCAAACTTAATACATTTATTAATGTATTTATTAATGTATTAATTTATTAATGTATCCCCTGTGTGCCCTCAGGGAGTCTCCTGGGCATCTCTAAAATAATAAAGTCAAACTCCTGATTGTTCACAGGTATGTGCACACACGCGCGCGCGCGCGCACACACACACACACACACACACTTCCCTTTCATCTTTTCACGTACTCAAGCCTTGCCCTCAGCTCCTCTTCTTCACACACAATAGTCAATCTATCAGCAAACCCTGGCAGCTCTGCCTTCAGAATTCCTCCAGTATTCCCCAACTTCTCTCCACGCCTGCTTTTGCCACCTGGACCAGCCCCCATCATCACCAGCCTAGACCTGAACAGCCCCCTCTGTCCTCACCTGCCACGGCCTGTCCTTCACACACTGGACACAGGCTCTGCCTCTCCTCCTCTGCTCACAGCCCCCACAGCTCCCACCTCACTCAGGGAAAATGTCCGAGTCCTCCCCATAGCCAGCAAGGTCATGCATCATCCACCTTGTCACACCCCTGCCCATATCACCTCCCCCGCCTCCTGCACTCTGCGTCACCCTCAGGGCCGGAACTCACGGCCCCTCCACCAGTCCAGGCACCTCAGGGCCTTTGCACCAGCCGCCCACTCTTCCCCCACAGCTGCACCTGGCTGCCTCCCTCGGTTTGCAGAAACCTCACATTCTCACTTCTCACCTCCCAGCCTGACTCTATACACTTTATTATAATTATTATTAAAACCTCTCTTCCTCAACCAGAATAAGGGCAAAGAACTTTTGTCTCTCTCTTCAGTGATAATCTCAAGTGTTGGTAATAGTCCCCAACACAGAGAAATTGCCCAGAAACACCTGTGGAATAACTGAGTACCTGAGCTGGGACCGGTGAAGGCACGCACTCCAGCAAGAGCTCGGGTTAAAGGTCACATGCCTCCATGAATGTAAAAGATTCTGTCATAAGGGTAAGAGTTTGAGGCATGAGGAAACCAAATGGAACTGCAATTTCTTTGTATTAGAGGTCAGCCAAATTTTTTCTCTAAAGGGCCAGCGAGTAAGTATTTCAGCCTTTGCAGGACACATATGGTCTCTGTCACATGGTCCTTTTTTTTTTTTTGGAGACCTTTGAAAATGGAAAACCAGGCTATACAAAACAAACCTGGCTGCAGTTTTCTGACCCTGCTTTAGGTCAAACACAATCAACTATCACAGTGGATCTTGAATTGATGGAGAGACCTGGGGTGGCAGAAGCAACAGAGCTAATACTTACAAAGCTCCTACAAGGAGTGCTAGGCCCTGTTCTGAGCACTTTATAAATATCAACTCATTTGACTTCAAGGGCCCCTGGAGGGGGCATCGCAGTTTTTCAAATGAAGAAACTGAGACACAGAAGAATTAAGAGACCTGCCTGGAGTCACAAGAGTGAGTGACAGCACTGAAACTCAAACCTGAGATCAGATCTGTCAGGGATGTAAGTGTGGGCAGCAGGTGTAAATGTGTCTAATGTGGGGAAATGAGTGTGGAGCACACCTCTGGGTGGACAGGCTCAGCCCCCAGTCCCAAACGCCCCGCCAGCCCAGGGGCTCACTTCTTCCCGACCAGGAACTTATGCAGGGGCCCGCCACCAGCCATCTCCATGACCAGCATGAGGGCCTCGGCCTGGCAGACTCCAATGAGCCGCACGATGTAGGGGTTGTCCAGCTGGTGCATGATCTGTGCCTCCCGCATCATCTCGTCCTTGTCCGCCTTCTCCGTGCTCTGTTTCAGCACCTTGATGGCCACGTCGATCTGCTTCCTGCCGTGACACAGGGAGGGGCACCGCCTGAGCCCGCACTGGCCTGGACCACTCATTCCCTCATCCCCACCAGACCTGCCTCTCTTCCCCCGACTTGTGTAGTGGCTGCGTGGTCTGCCGCCTAGACCTCCCCGTCACTCAGAGCTCACAGCCAAGCCCCTCACCAAAAAGAACCGGTTCAGTTTCACCCTCCCCGGGGGCAGCCTATATCCAATGACCTGCGTGTATCCAATGGCTAATCAATGGAGGAGACGAGGGTTGGCCCCTCTGCAGCTCCCCTGCGATCAGCCAAGGACTCCATTGCAACTGCAGCTAGCCCAAACTCTCCCTGCCCCTGGCCAGCTCCTCTCACTCCCTCTCGGGACTGTCCTGAACTCTCCCAGGTAAGCCCCCCTCACAGTCAATCTGAAGTCTCATCCTGGCTCCACTCCACAAGGCCTGGAGAGGCCATGCCCCCTGTGCCCCACCCAACAGTGGTTCCCCAGCCAAGGCAGGAGCTTACTTGCGCATACGGTAGACGCCCTGGCGAACTGAACCGAAGTTGCCGCAGCCAAGTTCGATGTCAGCCATGAGGAGGTTCTCACGCTTCAGGAAGAGCTTCTTGTTTTTGAGCTCCTCAGGGTCGCTGTAGGGGCTCTCATAGACGCTGGTGTCCATGGGCATTGTTCGCGGCTTCTCTGAGGACACTAACCGCGCTGAGCACACACACAGGTGTGCACTCCCAGGTCAGGAGCAGGGAAACGGACAGGGGTGGGAGGAGCACAGGAAAGCCTTGGCACCCACCAGGCACACGCGCAAAAGGCACGAGTCGCACTGTGCAGAGCATGTGTGTGCGTGCGCATGTGCACTTGTGGGTGCTCCTGGTCACACCAGCTGTGAAGCCACATCTAATGTGCAGGTGTAACACGTGTGCAGCGTGTTCACACATGTGCGCCCACAAACTCTCTCACCCATGTCTTGGTGTGTGCTAGGGGTCCTAAAGTGTGTCTACACAAGCAACCATTAGTGTGCCAGCTGCAGTGTGCACATCTGTGTGTGTGTGCACTGACGTGTGCACACGTGTTGTGCCCACCTTTGTCTACGTATGAACCACACAGCCACGTGTACAAGGACTCCAGGTGAATCTGTGTGCACAGGCTTGCATCCATACATGAAACACTCGAGCGTCTGTGGCAGGCATGTTAGGTATGTGGGCTGTGGAGTCTGTCTTCCTCGGTTCAAATCCCAGCTCCACCCCTGGCCCGCTGTGCGACCTGACAGTTCCTGCCCTCCTCTCCCTTCTGTAAAATGAGAATAATGACCATGACCGCCTCTTGTGGTTTGTTAGAGGATTCTGCAAAGCTCATACACTCAGTGTGCTAGAGCATGAATGGCACGCAGTAGGTGCTTAATGGATGTGTTTCTACACCCGAGGCTGCCTGGGCACGGCTAGGTGTAGCCCCCTGTGTGTCAGCATGCCCCCAGGCACATGCGTGCAGGCGGGCGTGATGCGTATGCCCACGTGGACACCTGCAGGCTCACTCTGTGCCCAGGGCAACCCAGCCCACTGCCCGAGGTCAGGCCTGGCCTAGGCCTCCCCTGACACAGCCCAGGGCCTAGCCAGGATCCCAATCTCAGCCTGACACGAACCCCCACACACCCTCACCTCTGCCGGCTCACCTGGTTCAGGGGTGTATCCATCTGAGTTGAGAGTGTCGATCCTTCTCTGAGGCTAAAGGTCATGGGGTCAGCAGGGCCTGAGTCGGGGGCACCCAGCTCCTCTCATGGGCCCTCATCCTCTGAGGACTCCCAGAGTGCTGGGGGCCCCTCTTCTGTTCCATGGCAGCCCCACTCTTCCCTGCCAAGCCCTACCCTGGGAACAGGACTCATCGCCCACTGTGCTCCATCCCCAAGGCCCCACCTCTGGGAGGCCCCTGACTCACCTGGGTGAATGTGGACGGGTGGGCAGGGAGTGTAGGAGCAGCGGCCCCTGGGGGAGCCGAAGGGACAGTGAGGAGGTGGAGCCATGGTCTCCCGGTCCCCAACTCCCGCCACTGCCGCCCCACTCACCTGAGCTGGCGCTGCTGTTGGGACAGGCCTCCTTCAGGCAGTAGATGAGTCCATCAGCCTTCAGCTTCAGGTACTCCACCAGCTATGGGGGGTGGGGTCAGGGCTGGGACTCCCCTCTTCCCCAGGAGCCTGAGCACCCCCAAACAGCCTCTCCCCTACAACAGGGCGGGTGGGCGGCTTACCTGCCAGAGTGTGTCAAATTTGGTCCCCTCGGGAATGCAGTATTTGCCCGCCTTGTCCTGGCTGATGAGGTAGTGGTACACAGTTTTCCCATAGATCAGAGACAGCGCGTACGTGCCCGGCTCTTTCCGGGGTCTCAGCCTGGCAGGAGGAGGAGGAGGGGGTGTCACCCCGACAACCACCCGGGCCCCTGGTGGTTCCCTCCTAATGGAACTCAGTTCCCACACATACACCCTATGGGCTCTGCACCCCAGAGCCTCATGGAGAAGTGGCAGGGGTTGTGGAAACCAAGGTCAGGCCCCACTTGACCTCCAGACCTACTGGTAACAGACTCTGGGTGGGGCTGGGGGAAGGGGCACCGGGGCAACCAGAGAAGAGGAGAACCATGTTCATAGTCGTCCAAGCACAGGCAGGGGGCCATCCACAGGGGAATACTGGACTGCCTGTGGTGGATTTTCAGCCCTACATAGCCTAACACTCAGCCACCCCCAGCTGGATACTTGGCCACTCAGGGGGCAACACTCGGCTATACACTGGGGACGCCTGGTTCTCCATGGCAACGTCTTGCCACCCATGGCCACAAGTGGGTGGGGGGAGACAGCTGGCCACTCATGGCGGGATATTTTTCCATCTGTGGTGGACACAGAGCCACTCGTGGGGGACACACAGCCTTAAGACCATTCTCCTGGGGAGGCAAAGCTATTTCTATACATTGAGCGATAAAGGTAAGCACAGGTCCATGGCTAGGTCATAGGGCACCTTCATACAAATCAGAACAAGTCACCTCATCATCACAATAGACCCATAATTATAACAGATGGCCTTTAACAGAATGAGACCCTTGATTGTACTCTTCCGGAAATTTGCCAAAATGTTAAACTCTTCCATGTCTCTGAATGGGAATGGAGCCCCTCAAAGATGGTGTCTTCATGCAGTAAGAACCTGTCCAACCATGCACATGTGCATGGATGCACACAGAGACACAGGCCAGTTTAGGGCACCCTGCACCCTCCCATCCCATGGTAAAACTACTCAACATCCTGGTACAAGGTTCTATTCCAAGGTTAAGTGTAGGTTTCAAGCAGAGGGGGGAGGGCAGCCATTCCTGGGGCCTCCGGCACCATGGAAGTGGCGGACAACTGACCAATAATCTAGAGGACTGAGCTGAGCTACGCGAGAGTCGGCCAGCAGCACGCAGCAGGAAACAGTCACGGGATAACCCATGTGGGTGCCCCTAGACCGCACACTCCCAGGGCTTGGGTCCTGCCCGTGGACAGCCATTCAGTGGACAAGTATCTACTAAGTGTTGAGCACATGCCAGGCACTGTTCTAAGGGCAGGAGTCCAGTGGTGAACAAGACAGATGCAAGTTCACCTTGCAACCCTTTCTTAAGCCAAAGGACAGAGAAATATCCTTTAAATCTCCATAGCAAAACCTGAGTGAAGAATGGAGGGGTGACTGTGAATATCCCATCCATTCCTAGATACCAAGTTCCCAAAAGAACAATTCAGTGAAGGCTGACATGGTTCCCAGGCCAACTCACAACATTCGGGGACACCTGGAGAGACAGGAAACAGGGTATGCTGGGGGCAACACGGGGGCACCAAAGTCAAGGAAGAGAATCCTACAACAAACTGAGAAACGCAAATGTCCCCCAGAAAGAAAGGCACTTCCATAACTAGACTGGTAGGCTGGGCCGGGCGTTGCTGCTGCTGCTAAGTTGCTTCAGTCGTGTCGGCCTCTAATTTCTAGTTCTCTCCTTTTGAGAAGTGAAAATACCTCGTAAGTTCAAACTCTTAAGATTTTTGAACCGACAACAGACTCAATGCCCAGCCACTCACCCACAAACATGTGTGGAATATTAGGGAAAAAAAAAATACAGCCACAATATTAGGCATTTCTTCCCATCAACAGATGGACTCTAGTTCTGTATGTTTTGAATCAAGGCTTGACCACATGACTTGCTGCGGCCAATAAAATATTAGCGAACAGGACAGAGTAAGAGGCTTGAAAAGTGGCTGAGCACTGGGGCTTGCCTGCCCTTGCTTGCTTTTTCTGGCAACCCTGCAACCACTACAGCAATGAGTCCGTGCTAGCCTGTTGGGGGGGCCACACAAAGGAGAACCAAGGCACCCCAGCCTGCCAACTGCCAGACTGGTGAGTGAGGCCACCCCACACCTTCCAGCCCCAGTCAACCCTCCAGCTGTGACCACACAAACAGGTGCAAAAGAAACCCAGCTGAACTAAGCCCAAAGAGCCAACCCACTGAACCAAGCGTGAATAAACAACTGGTGTTTTAAGCTACAGCACACTAGGTTGGTTTGTTGCACAGCAAAGGCCGACTGATACTCTGTCTTTGGGACGAGACAAGAGCGTTCACAAAAGAGCAGCCACCAGTCCCATATAGGCAAAGACACTGGTGTGCTCACCAAATACATTTCAATACCACAAATTCTACTTTGTTTACTAAAATCCAGCAGTTGGTGGCAGTTCTCTGTCCTTGAAGTTCAAACCAGAACTTAAAAACTCGAGGTACAGGCTAACACATCAACGTCTATCTCCACTTTTAAAATAAAATATAGAGGGCTGCCCAGGTGACTCAGTGGTAAAGAATCCGCCTGCCCAATACAGGAGACACAGGTTTGATCCCTGAGTTGGGAAGATCCCACACGCCTCGGAGCAACTAAGTCCATGTGCCACAACTACTGAGCCTGTGCTCGGAGTCTGGGAGCTGCAAATACCGAGCCCACACGCCGCAACTACTGAAGTCCAGGCTCCTTAGAGCCTGTGCCCTGCAACAAGAGAAGCCACCACAATGAGAAGGCCACGCGCCATGGCGGAGAGTAGCCCCCACTCTTTGCAACTACAGAAGAGCCCGTGCAGCAACAAAGACCCAGCACAGCCAAAAATAGATAAATATTTACAAAATAATACGTGGAACTTGATCCTGGTGATAAAAATGAGCTGCCATTTATGAACATACTTGCTCAATCTGTCAATATTTGACCTTTCATCTTCACCACGTTCTCCACAAGATACCCACCCTGTGCTATAATTACCCGTATTTTGCACATGAGGAAGCTGAGGTTCAAGGAGATTACATCTCTTGCCTCAGCTCCACAGTGGGTTTGGGATGGAGCCAGGATGTAAACCCATTTCTGACCCTACAATTGATTGCTACGCGGGACTGACACCCAGCCCTGTAACAGATTCTCCGTGCACCTCCAGCAAGGTGCTTCTTCTCTGTGAACCTCAGTTTCCTCACATGTAAAATGAAAGAACAGAGCTAACTCAGACGTTCTTATCCTGAAAAGGGATCCAAAAATGAGGTTCAGGATTAACCATGATCTCGTGTAAGTGTGATCCACTCGGTGACCCCATGGACTGTAGCCCGCCAGGCTCCTCTGTCCACAGGATTCTTCAGGCAAGAATACTGGAGTGGGCTGCTATGCCCTTCTCCAGGGGATCTTCCCAACCCAGGGATCGAACCTGCGTCTCCTGCATTGCAGGCAGATTCTTCACTGTTTGATCCACCAGGGAAGCCCATGATCTCATATAACTGTCTGCAAAATCTTTGGGGGTAAACATGTATTGGGGATTATGAGTAGTATTCAGCTTCAGTACAATTCCCAAAGGGGCCTGTGGTCCATTAAGAAACACTTAATGATATATAGTCTTGAAGGCCCTTTCCAGGGTTCAGGTGTCTTTTTCAGTTGAATCAATCAGGACCACAAATGCTAAATAGGCAGAAAGGAAGTGAGCTTTGGCAGCAAAGCATTCGGTATAATTCCATCCATTTGCCAGCAGCTCTGAACAGTGGTCGGTGATAAGTATGGCCCTGGTCTTGATTCCTGGCCACAGGGGCCTGTGACTTTCCATCACACCTGCACCCTCATTGCAGAACTAGACCAGTCCTGGGCTTATCCCCAGCATCATGATGAACCGTGGGTGTTCCTTCATGAGATTTTTGTGCCTACAGCTTTGACCTTCAGTCCCTAACTATCCACATATTGAGAAAGCAGTTATTGATGACAGGAACCACAAGAAGAGCCTACGACAGCTTCTGTCCAGAGCATGCCTTGCCTAATTGTCCAGGAGTCTGGCTCACTGTAGCGGCTCTTGGTCTCAACATTTCCCTCCCTGAGTCATGTCCCTCATAATGTCACTGCCCCAGCTGTTTCTGAACCCCAGCATCAGCCTCAGTCTATACTGTATCAGATCATAGCTCCCTCAGCCTCAGTCTTAGAAAATAGCCTTAAGTTGTTCAGAAGCCATCTTTGCAGCTGAGTATTATCTATAACATGCATTCAAGAATTCCCTCAGAAGTTTGGCAAACTCTACTTCAATTTACAGCCTAGCTTTGTTAGATCAGATCAGATCAGTCGTTCAGTTGTGTCTGGCTCTTTGCGACCCCATGAATCGCAGCATGCCAGGCCTCCCAGTCCATCACCAACTCCTGGAGTTCACTCAGACTCGTGTCCATCGAGTCAGTGATGCCATCCAGCCATCTCATCCTCTGTCATCCCCTTAAGCAGGGTGGAAAAAAAATTGTATTATTTGACAATAATATTTTATTATTATTACAATCTTGTAGAGGGATTCCTGCAGATAATCTGGTGCACATGCTCAGGCCTCACAGGGGAGGGGAAATCAAGGGGAAAAGGTCAGTTCCTCCAAGAGGGATGGCCCTGGGAGAGGAACAGCCCTAGGGGAGGTAGGTGAGAGCAAGGATTCAGCCAGGCAGGATCTCAGGCCAAGAAGAGACCACGAGAAGGGAGGCCCTCAAGAATTCACATCTTAGGGGAGGATGCTGCGTTTCCTGAGGCCACAGGAAAGAGACAGGCACCAACTTTGTCTATGTCTCGGGACCAGAGTGACCTCAGCTGACATCTGGATAACACCTGCTTGAGAGAGGAGCCCAGGTCCTGACCGGAAAGCAGGAGCCCCAGCACAGGGCTGTAAACAGCTTTAGACCGACTCTTTCATAGTAACTAACTCACAGACAGCCACATGGTTCAGCCATGGCTCAGGCTCAGGCAGAGACATTGCATTTACCCACATATACTAACATTCAGTGCGCTTTTAGTATATACCAGATCCTTGACTTTCACTTGTTGTTCAGTCACCAAGTCACGTCTGACTCTTCACAGCCCCATGGACTACAGCACACCAGGCTTCCCTGTTTCACCATCTCCCAGAGTCTGCCCAAGTTCATGTCCATTGCATCGGTTATGCCATCCTGCCATCTCGTCTTTTGTCGCCCTCTTCTGTTTTAGACTGCTTAACACATATTAATTGGTGCATTCCCCTAACAGATCCTTGGGTTAGTACTATCGTCATCCACAGAGCAGTTTCAATGCTCCCTCAGGGCTCTGACCTCACTCAGGATCAAAGCCAAAGTCACCTCCCTGGCCTCACCCTCTCCCACTCCATGCATGCATGGGTGCTAAGTCGCTTCAGTTGTGTCCAACTCTGTGTGACCCCATGGACTGTAGCCTGCCAGTCTCCTCTGTCCATGGGATTCTCCAGGCAAGAATACCAGAGTGGATTGCTATTTCCTTCTCCAGGAGATCTTCCCAACCGAGGGATCGAACCCAGGTGTCTTATGTCTCCTGCACTGGCAGGCAGATTCTTCACAACTAGTGCCACCAGGGAAGCCCTCCCACTCCAGGTATCACTTACTCAGCTCCAAGCACACTGGCCTCACTGCTTCTGGAACATGCCAAGAACCTCCTCCTGGTCTGAGTACTAGCCAGAAACACCTCCCAAAGAGCTGGCAGCCCACTTATCACCTCCTTCGGTTCTTTACGCAAAAGTCACCCTCTCTGGCCACCTAAGCTCAGCTTGCAACCCCCTGTCCAGCTCCCCCTGCCCAGCTCCACACACGACACTTGCCACCATCTGACATACTCTATGTTTTAGTGATTCCTGGTTTTTTGTCTGCCTGCTCCGTAAGGACACTGGATTTGGGTCTGTCTTGTGGTGACTGCAGCCATGAAATTAAAAGACGCTTGCTCCTTGGAAGGAACGTTATGACCAACCTAGATAGCATATTCAAAAGCAGAGACATTACTTTGCCAATAAAGGTCTATCTAGTCAAGGCTATGGTTTTTCCAGTGGTCATGTATGGATGTGAGAGTTGGACTGTGAAGAAAGCTGAGACCAGAAGAATTGATGCTTTTGAACTGTGGTGTTGGAGAAGACTCTTGAGAGTCCCTTGGACTGCAAGGAGATCCAACCAGTCCATTCTGAAGGAGATCGGTCCTGGGTGTTCTTTGGAAGGAATGATGCTAAAGCTGAAACTCCAGTACTTTGGCCACCTCATGCAAAGAGCTGACTCATTGGAAAAGACTCTGATGCTGGGAGGGATTGGGGGCAGGAGGAGAAGGGGACGACAGAGGATGAGATGGCTGGATGGCATCACCAACTTGATGGACGTGAGTCTGAGTGAACTCCGGGAGTTGGTGATAGACAGGGAGGCCTGGCGTGCTGCGATTCATGGGGTCGCAAAGAGTCCGACACGACTGAGCGACTTATCTGATCTGAACTGTGCACTGCCACGCCCTCAATGCCTGGAACAGTGTCTGGCACACAGTAGGCGTTCAGCAAATATTTGGTGAATGCAGAAGAGTTAATGCAAGCAAGCAGTTCTGATACTTGCCCAGCGAGCCCAGCTGCAAGTAGCAGACGCTGGCTTTCAACCCAGGCCGCCCAACTCTGGAGTCACTCGCACTTGTGACCACAGGCACACCCCCTCATTACCCACCTGCACACTGAGGTCCACCCCAGCCTCACCCCCCCAAAACCCCAGCCCCAAGCCCCACATACAGGAACTTGCCGTCGGTCTGGGAGCCCGAGTAGAGTTTGCGCTCAGCCTCCTCGCGCGTCAGGCTGCTGTGGTACCAGGGCATCCGTTCGTGAGCTGTCGTGGCAATAAGCTTCTCCACCTGGGGTGCCTGGCTGATGATGGCTTGCTCCAAGGCCTCGCCCTGGGGAAGGGAGGGTGAAGAAAGTAAGTGTCGTTAAGTGCGCGCCACAGGACCCCTCTTCCATCTCCTGGACACTCCCAACTCAGGCACGCCTAGGACGTAAGTCTTTTAGGCTGATGAGGACAGCCACCCCTCCTCTCATCTCTGTGGTCCCGCTCCCATCCATCCAGGCCCCGCGCACGGGCCACGGCCCAGGCCCCGCCTTCTAATAGGCCCCACTCTCATCTCCCACTTGAAGACCTGACACGGGTAATCAGGCAGTGCAGGCTGTCGAAGACCACAAGCCACTGCCCCTGCCGGCCAACTTACCCCAGGGCACTGCTCCCACCATCCGTTCTTGGACCCCGCTCCCAGCCCAAGCCCAGCTCCCGACCTTGTCCGTTCCGGACTCAGAGCGACCTCAACTTTCCCCGACTACGCTTTGCCTCGGATAAGCACCAAAGCGTCGCTCAGGCCCCTGCCTCCGAGATCTCCTCCCAGGTCCTGCCCCCAACCAGGCCCCACCCCTCTAGCATCTAAAATAGGCGCAGCAAAGCCCAGCGCAGGCTGGCGAAGACTGCAGCTCTCACCAACTCCCATGGCTCCCTCGGCCCCAGGGCCCGCCCTCCTCGGTCCCACCTTCTCAAGGCCCGCCCATCTGGCTCCGCCCCAAGCCCCTCCGCAGCCCCGTCCACCAAAGACCTGCCCCCTCCAGAAACAGCTGCACTCTGGCCAAGCTCCCCCAGGGCCCGCTTCTCGCACCCCGCGCTCTCACCTCCAGCTTCCAAGTCTGGCGCACGTAGTCGCGCACCATGGCGTCGCGAAGGTTGTCAAATACCCCGGGCTGCGGCTCGAGCCCCGACGGCCGGTTGCACGGCTTGCGCAGGTTGCAGGGCAGCCCGTCGGGGTCGCGTGAATAGAACTCGCAGAGCTCAGCCGGGCCGCAGTGCGCCTTTCCTCCCGCGATAGCGTAGGTGCCGTTGAGCTGGCGCTCGATGGGGAAGTGGTGGAAGCGCACTTCGTGCACGAGCGACAGCACATAGCCGCCCAGCGAGCGCAGGCACTGCCGCAGCAGGAAGAGCCCGTCGGCCATGCCCGCCAGCTTCAGGTGCTCCTCGGCCTCGGCGCGCGAGATGCTGCCGTAGAAGAAGGGCAGGTGCGCCGCGGGGTCCGGCATCGCCGCCGCCCTGTGCAGGGTGCGTGGCCTTGCGCCTCTCCAGACCCTGTGGGTTCAAAACGGGATTGAGGGCACGTCAGGGCCTTGGTTTCCCTTCCTGAACCCATCCATTGGACCCAGAGATAGGAGGAGAGACCCCTTGTTAACGGGCATCCGTGCAGCACAGCTGTGTGTGCCAGTCGTGCAGAAACTGATCTGTGCCGGAGTCAACTTGGAAAGGCGCCTTACCCTGCTGGACTCAGACTGGGGAGTCCCAAACCAGCCTTCGACTTTTCAGACCTAGTCCGGAGCACCCAGGCACCCCTCACTGGCCTGCACACACACACGCACCGGGCACATCTATCTCCCAAACACGTGTTGGATTCTTACAGTGTTTCAGGCTGGAGATACGGGTGAATAAGACAGACATGGTCTCTGCCCTCCCCGAGATGACAGTGAGGGAGGGAGGATGCAATAAACAAAGAAGAGACAAAAATAATAATTACAGGTTGAGGTCAGTGTTTTAAAGGAAATAGAGTGAGACCAAGAAAGAAGCCGCTGTAGTCGGGATGGTCACAATCTCTGAGGAGGTAGCATGTGAGCTGAGATCTGAAGGATAAAGAGGATCCCACTTCTCAAAAAGCATCAGGCAGAGGGAACAGCAAGTACAAAGGCCCTGCAGCTGGAACAACCTTTGCTCACCAAAGGAGCTTGACCATTTGCTGCTGGGAGCCAGGGTGAGGAGGCTCGGCATACGCAAAGGCGGGATCAAGCCTCAGGAGTCCCCTTGGAAATTCTAGAGCATCTACCCCCAAAACCAGAGTCTGCCTACTTTCTGCTTTGGACTCTCACCTACACCTCTGACTTTACGGGGGGCTGTCCCCCACTACCTCTCTCTGAAAAAAGAGTTAACTTACAGCTCCAGTTAATAATTCCTGGGTGTGACAGTGTTTCAACCTTACAAACTCCTTTGGAAGTCCTCTAGCCGGCCTGAATAGGTTTTTTTGGCCACATGTGACTGTTCAGAGCCTCCCAACTGTGAGAGGTGTAAGATGTTCTAAACTGTCTAAATACAGATTCCTTTGAGCAGTTAAAAGATTGACTAGAAATTGTATTGGTGAAGGGTTTTTCACTTGTTGGGCCAATGTTTGCTGCTAAGTCTCCATATCCCTTACCTGCTGTGTCCCTGGCAGTGTATTGATTAATATAATTGGTGTAAGTAGTAGCTTTAATGTTTGTAACCTGGGACCCTTGAGTAATTCTTTTTCTTGTTATAGCCCACCACACCTTTGCTCTGTAGGGATGCAACTTTAATGCTTTTGGAGGGTGGTGCCTGACCAATCACCTTTAGAGAAAAATAAGTTTTTGAAGAAAGGGTCTTAAAATGTTAACAGGCCTCCGGGCCAGGAGATGATGCAAATCACCTAAGCTTTTGCATATGATAAGTTTGCAGGGAGAAAGCCTGGCTTACTGCATGACTCTACCCCTTCCCCCATTATCCTCTATGCACAACTTAAGGTATAAAAACGACTTTGGAAAATAAAGTGCGGGCCTTGTTCACCGAAACTTGGTCTCCCCATGTCGTTCTTTCTCTCACCTTCTGGCTGAATTATTCAGCCTCTTTTCTCCACTGAATTTCCTCACTGAGCTATCCTTATTTAACCACTCTTTACGTCCTTAATTAACGTTTAATTAAGCAATTGTTTCCTGATCCTCGCCGATGCCGTCCCAGCTTCGAATTCCCTGGATCCACCGGGGCTGGACCCCGGCAAGTGGCGCCCACAACAGGCTAATTCGAAGGTAGCTACCTCAGAAAAAGTGTTGAGAAAGTGTTGAATTTATGGGACTGATAGGCCCGCACCCAGGGTGTCCCACTGTAGGACAGACAGGGCGAGTAATGGTGGGAAGTGTTAAAGGGGTTTGAGAGAAAACCCAGTTTTTATTGAAAGTGTCAAAGTGGTTTGAGAGAAAACCCGGTTTCTAGAGTTAAAAGGTTGAAATAAACCCGATCTTTGAAAACTAAACCTAAATATTCTGCTATACTTAATTTTCTGACATGGATAACACTGAATCAAATGAAAGACAGCTCTTTATAGGAGTAATTTTGCAGTTATTAAGTAAGAGGAATCAAAGTTAAAAAATCTACCATTCAATCATTTTTTTCATTTGTACAAGAATAGTGTCCTTGGTTTCCAGAAGAGGGTACTGTTAATTTAGATACTTGGGTGAAGGTAAAAAAACAACTAAACACTTATCCTATAAATATGATTAAAAATGTTCTGGACCCCCGTCATGAGGCTGTTGGATAGCCTATGGGAGAGGCTATAGCGGTGGATGGTAGTGGGTCTCCACCTTCTGCGCAGATCATATTTTCTGCCATTGACGAAGAAAAGGGAGACTGTGCTCTACCTCCGGAGGAAGGAGAGGGCTTACAGGACGCTGTGGCCTGGCGCCCTGGTGAGCCCCCTCCCCCTCTACACAAACCTTTAAAAATTTAGCCAACAATTTCTGATTTAAGGCGACTACCCCACCTCTGCTTGCACCTCCCAGGGCCTAGGAATTCCCCAGTTTACATCCAAAGCCTCCCAGAGCATTGCCTAAGGCTGAAAAAGATTAAAAAAAAATTTTTTTTTTCTTTTAAACAAAGGAGCTTTTAAAGAATACACAATATACAGAGCCTGCTCCTTGCAGAAAAACCCCTCAGGGGGGCCCACCCAAGCAAAAAAAAAAAAAGAAAAAAGGAAAGAAAAATAATCGTAATAGAAAAAGATTCTACAAATAAAAAGTGTTTCTCTTATGACCAAGCAGAACGGTAAGGGGATTTAGCAACAGTATTAACCCCTGCTGGTTGCTCCGATTCCAATGGGAGTGGCTGACCCCTACCTGAGGGCATTGTAGGACTTGTGCTAGGGCGTAGCTTGCTTTCTTTTCAAGGAATTTCGGTGGTGCATAGTGTAGTAGATTCTGATTATATTGAGAAATTAAAGTTTTTGACCTTGCTGCCTACTAAAACTGTGCAAATTAATAAAGGTCTAAGAGTAACACAGCTTTTGCTTTTACCTTATCAGACAGGAAAAAACTTGACTTCTCAAGCTAAGAGCTATAGAGCATTTAGATCTAGTGATCTAGCTTTTTGGGTACAGGAAATTACAGCTTCTAGGCCTTTAAAAATTTTTTTTTAATTCAAGAAAATAAAGTGTCAGGGCTATTAGACACAGGAACAGACGTCTCTTAACATTGCTGGGAAAGACTGGCCCAGCTCCTGGCCAACACATATTACTGAAAATGAGTTGGTGGGATAAGAGAAAGTGGTATGCGGGGTGGGAATGCTGTAGAGAAAAAGGTGAGGGAGAGTTTAAAACCTTGAAGAGTAGTGAGTTCCCCGTTGCTGGAAATATTCAAGCAAAGATTAGATGGTTGCTTGTCATCTAAAAAGCTATAGACCAGATTTAGGTTATAAAACAATAACTGGAGAAGCTTATAAAGATGTTGTGCAACACCTCTTTACTTGCTTCTCATATTTAGGTCTGCCAAAAGTTTTGAAAATTGATAATGCCCCTTTGAAGCTGCGGAGAGATTGTTTACTAACTTTAAATGATTTCCGAAAAGTATTAGGGGACATTAATTGGATATGCCCACATTTATAACTGACTACTGCAGATTTAAAGCCTTTGTTTGATTGCTTAAAAAGCGATCCTAATTCCAGTTCTAAGAGAACGTTGACTAATGAGACAGAGTAGGCTCTTGTTAAAGTAGATGAGACTTTAAATGATCAGTTAATTAGGATTAATATTACCAAAAGATGAGATTAAATTATTATTGCCATAAAACATACACCTACAGGGTGATTGTGTCAAAAAGGCCCATTGGTCCCATCTACCAGTGACCCCAAGAAAAATACTTTTATCTTATCCCAGCTTGGTGGCACAGTTAATTATAAAAGGAGGAAAAAAGAAGTGTGGAACTTTTTAGAAAAGAAGTAGCAAATATAATAATTCCATTCAATAAGGATCAACTACAAGTCTTTTACAAAATAGTGATGATTGGCAAGTTGCCCTGATACATTTCAGGGGTCAAATTTTGTTTCATTTGCCCTCAAGCCCCCACGGTAGTTAAAAGTTCAAAAATGTTAGATTGGCAGTTTGAGGATACCTGTGGAACATTCCAACCCTATGTAGTTCCTACGTTCCCCTTTACCCTATGGGGGAGGGACGTGCTGTCTCAAATAAGAGATACTCAGAGAAGGGTTTTCTCAATTTCTTAGTTGTCAACAGGCGGTACAATTAACAATACTTTATATATTGTTATAAATACATAGTATAAATATATTTGCCTAATTACAGTTTGCCTAATTAAGTATGGGTATAAATAAAATATAATAAAGGTATACCTAATTCTATTTATAGATCTATACTTAATTTGTATATAAATTAATATGTATACTATATATGCATATTATATATATACTGTATAATTAAATATGTATTGCAGTAATATAATGTGTGTGTGGCTGATATTAATTGGTATGGATTGATGTGCTGTGATGATATATGTTCTATATACTGTATAATTATATTATATATGTGTGACAAGTATTATTGCAGTACATTGGTTTGTTTTGGTTGGTATTAGCTGTGTATGTGTTGTATTGCTGTAATATATATTAATTAATATATTAATTATAAAGATTAGTTCAAGTATATTGATTTATATATATTATATGTCAATAAGTTTATACTTGTTGCCATGTATAAATACATATATAAATACATTTTGCATTTAGGTATATATGTATACCAAAATGAGATAAGGAGGCTATACATTTATTATTTAAATTTATACAGAGACCTAAACTAAACATTAGACCTAAATTAACATATCCCTAAATTTATGTTGTTAAAATGTAAATTTTAAAACTTTAAAAAATTAAATTGACAACTGCTTGACAATTCCTTTGCCATAAAACCCCCATAGGTGTAATTGGGGTAGCCAGACAAAAAATTGGTTTTATTGCAAAACGGCCCCCTAAAGTGGGTCCATCTTCCCTCTCAAACCAAAAAAAAAGTAGCGGCTTCTTATCCAGAATTGATAGCTACTTTGATATTAAAGGAAAAAAGCAGAGCATTGAATTATTTGGTAAAGAGCCATCAGAAATTTTAATTCCATATAATAAAGAACAACTTGATGCTCTTCTAATGTTCGAGGATTGGCAGATTGCCATAGGAAATTATTGTGGTCAAATTTTGCATCATTTACCCTCGCATGTTTTGCTTAATTTTATGTCCAAACATCCAGTTATTTTTCCTGTCAGATGCAGTCTCCTATTCCAAATGCTCAGATAGCCTTTACTGATGGGTCAGCAAACGGTAAAGCCTCCATAGTTACTAAAAATCACCAAAAGGTTTTAGAAACACAGGAAACTTCAGCTCAAAGAGCTGAAATAACAGCAGTCATAGAGGATTTTGATATGTTTGCAGATGAGGAATTTAACCTTTATTCTGATTCTCAATATGTAGTCAAGCTGTTTCCACATATTGAATCTGCAGTTTTGCCTGAAAATAAAACTACCATATTTCATTTGTTAACTAAATTACAGCAACAAATTTGGAAAAGAAATAAAATATTTTTCATTGGACACATTTGGGCTCATTCTGGATTGCCCAGCCCTTTAAATGCCTTTAATGATTTGGCTGACTTGTTAACCAGAAATACAGTGGCTACTGTGATGGAGGAGGCCAGAGCCTCTCGCTTACTTCATCATCAAAATGCTACTGCCTTAAGATATCAATTCCAAATTCCCAGACTGCTCAAGAGATTGTGCATTCTTGCCTACACTGCCCCACTGTTTATAGTAGTCTACCTATGGGAGTTAATCCTCGGGGTCTCAAACCTAACGTACTCTGGCAAACGGATGTAACTCACGTCTCTTCATTTGGAAAACTGCCCTTTGTTCATGTAATTGTAGATACCTTTTCTCACGTTATTATTGCAACTGCTCGTACCGGAGAGGCAGTTAAAGATGTGATACAACATCTCTTTACTTGTTTTTCATATTTGGGCCTGCCAAAAGCTCTGAAAACTGACAATGCTCCTGCTTACACTTCTAAGTCTTTTCAGGAATTTTGTATAAAGTTTCAAATTAAACATAATACTGTCATCCCTTATAATCCCCAGCGACAGGCCATTGTTGAAAGAGCGCATCAAACATTAAAAATCCAAATTCAAAAACTAAAAGAAGGGGAGTTTAAGTATAGCTCTCCCCATCAAATCTTGCAACGTGCTCTTTTCGTAATAAATATTCTAAATACTGATCTGGCCAGAACTACTGCAATGCTATGTCATTGGTGCCTGGAGCAATTAAATGCAAAGCCATTAGTCAAATGGAAGGACCTCCTCTCAGGACAATGGAAGGGTCCTGACCCATTATTAACTAGCGGTCGAGGATGTGCTTTTTTTTTCCACAGGACGCAGATTCTCCAATTTAGATCCGGGACAGGCTGATTCGCCATGTTGCAGTCCCCCAGACATCCAGTTCCCCCATTGCTTGGATCATAAAAGAGGAGGGGCACTCCTCTGCACAGAACAGCCGCGCGTCGGGAGCCGGGCCGGACCAGCCTGGCTGCCGGGGCCCAGCGCACAGCGCTCGCAGCCGATAGCCCCGCCAGCGTCTGTCTGCTTGGCCTTACTGTCTGTCTGTCCGGCTTGGCCGCTGCTGAGCCCGAGGCCGGTTCAGCGAGGGAGCAGGGGCGGCGCCCGCCGACAGGGGAGGCAAGATAAACATCGAGATCCCGGCGAGACTGACAGGGCTGCTGCAGTGCGAACTCCAGCCAAAAAATAATTCTACTTATTCTGTTTTGGCTTGTCTACCCTCTCCTTATGTTTTTCTCTTTACCAACGATTCTGGAAAACTTAATGTACATATGACTTTCACTGGTGGACCCAATGTAGTAACTTGTGAACAATGTATGCTCTCATCTTGTTTAAACCCTCGATATGTTTGCTTCTTTGTAGTGTTACAACGTCCACCTTATCTTATGATGTAACCACTTATTGATATGATAATTTTGGTCTTGCTGTATTACAACAACTACAGGATTTAATGCGATCGCGATGGTTTGTGGGCCTACTTATTTTAGGAATATCAGCTTTAATAGCAGCAATTAGTTCTGTTACTGTGGCAGCAATATCATTGACTCAACAAGTGCATACTGCTCAATATGTTGATACCATGTCTAAAAGTGTTTCTTTAACTCTAGCAACCCAGGAAGCTATAGATAGGAAATTAGAGCTGAGGGTAGATGCCTTAGAGGAGGCAATAATGCATACTGGGACTGAGTTACAGGCTTTAAAAGTGAAAATGGCTCTGTCTTGCCACGCTGATTACCGGTGGATATGCGTGACATCTTTAAAGGTAAACGAGACAGATTACGAATGGGAAAAAAATCAAAAATCATATCTCAGGTGTTTGGAACAGCTCTGACATTGGCCTGGACTTAGGGAAACTTCATAATCAAATACAGACCCTGGAACACTCTCGACTGGATTTTACCGCCGCTGGAGCACCTAATGACTTTTTTCACACTTTCTCTAACTTCATTTCAGGAAAAAACATTCTGTGTAATATCCTTGGTTATGTCGCTGCTGGCGCTTTAATTTTGCTTCTCATAATCATTCTTCCTTGTATTGTCAGGATTCTTCGGCAGAACATTCAGAAGCTCGCGACTGAGCTGCATCTGGCTGTTTTAAGAAAATAAAAAAAGCGGAGATGCCGGGAGCCAGTGTGAGGAGCTCCACCCGTGGCAAAGGTCATGAGGCAGGAGGCTCGGCATACGCAAAGGCGGGATCGAGCCTCGGGAGTCCCCCTGGAAGTTCTCGAGCATCTACCCCCAAAACCAGAGTCTGCCTACTTTCTGCTTTGGACTCTCAACTACACCTCTGACTTTACAGGGGGCTGTCCCCCACTACCTCTCTCTGAAAAAAGAGTTAACTTACAGCTCCAGTTAATAATTCCTGGGTGTGACAGTGTTTCAACCTACAAACTCCTTTGGAAGTCCTCTAGGCGGCCTGAATAGGTTTTTCCGGCCACATGTGATTGTTCAGAGCCTCCCAACTGTGAGAGGCATAAGATGTTCTAAACTGTATAAATACAGACTCCTTTGAGCAGTTAAAAGATTGATTAGAAATTGTATTGGTGAAGGGTTTTTCACTTGTTGGGCCAATATTTGCTGCTAAGTCTCCATATCCCTTACCTACCGTGTCCCTGGCAGTGTATTGATTACTGTAATTCGTGTAAGTAGTAGCTTTATTGTTTGTAACCTTGGACCCTTGAGTTAATTCTTTTTCTTGTTCTAGCCCACCACACCTTTGCCCTGTAGGAATGCAACTTTATCTAATGCTTTTGGAGGGTGGCGCCTGACTAATCACCTTTAGAGAAAAATAAGTTTTTGAAGAAAGGGTCTTAAAATGTTAACAGGCCTCCGGGCCAGGAGATGATGCAAATCACCTAAGCTTTTGCATATGATAAGTTTGCAGGAAGAAAGCCTGGCTTGCTGCATGACTCTACCCCTCCCCCCATTATCCTCTATGCACAACTTAAGGTATAAAAACGACTTTGGAAAATAAAGTACGGGCCTTGTTCACCGAAACTTGGTCTCCCCATGTCGTTCTTTCTCTCACCTTCTGGCTGAATTATTCAGCCTCTTTTCTCCACTGAATTTCCTCACTGAGCTATCCTTATGTCAGCCTCTTTTCTCCACTGAATTTCCTCACTGAGCTATCCTTATTTAACCACTCTTTATATCCTTGCTGCTACTGCTAAGTCACTGCAGTGTGTCCGACTCTGTGTGACCCCATAGACGGCAGCCCACCAGGCTCCCCGTCCCTAGGATTCTCCAGGCAAGAACACCAGAGTGGGTTGCCATTGTATTGGTGAAGGGTTTTTCACTTGTTGGGCCAATGTTTGCTACTAAGTTTCCATATCCCTTACCTACTGTGTCCCTGGGAGTGTACTGATTAATATAATTGGTGTATAGGAATGTAAGTAGTAGCTTTAATTTTTGTAACCTTGGACCCTTGAGTTAATACTTTTCTTGTTATAGCCTACCACACCTTTGCCCTATAGGAATGCAACTTTAATGCTTTCGGAGGGTGGCGCCTGACTTTAGAATAATCAGCTTTAGAGAAAAATAAGTTTTCTGAAGAAAGGGTCATAAAATGTTAACAGGCCTCCTGGCCAGAAGATGATGTAAATCACCTAAACTTTTGCATATGATAAGTTTGCAGGAAGAAAGCCTTGCTTTGATAAGGATCAAGGACTGCTGACCTTGCATGACTCTACCCCTTCCCCCATTATCCTCTATGCATAACTTAAGGTATAAAAACTACTTTGGAAAATAAAGTGCGGGCCTTGCTCACTGAAGCTTGGTCTCCCCATATCATTCTTTCTCTCACCTTCTGGCTGAATTCCCATCTGGAGCGTGGAGGCTCGTCATGCCTACTAATTTTGCCTGGGCTTTAAAGATTTGACCGGGGAGACCTTAGTGTCTCCTCTCCTTCAGGAGAACGGGAGGATGCCTGTGGCCTACGTAGGTGACGCAAACTCCTTGTCTTGGAGTTTTATTGGCTTTCCACATAAACCAAGTTATTCAGCCTCTTTTCTTCACTGAATTTCTTCGCTGAGCTATCCCTATCTAACCACTCTTTATATCTTTAATTCTATCACATCCCGATCGCCGAAGCCGTGTCCCCTTCAAATTCCCTGGATCCACCAGGGCTGGACCCTGGTAGGTAACTAAACTTTCACACGCCGTGGAGCAGCCTAGCCCCTGCACCACAGCTCCTGGGCCCAAACACTCTGGAGTCCAAGTGCCACAACTGGAGAGCATGCACCGCAGTGCAAGAGCCCTCATTGTACGATGAAGATGCTGAGTGCCTGTCACAACTAGGACCGATGCAGCCAAATTTAAAATAAATTTTAAAATATATTTTTTAAAGGCACCATAAAATATTGAACCCCAGTCAATGATCTGTGTGCAGAAATATTCAGGTGTGATGGGTAGTGTAGTGATGACTGTCATTTATTTTGAAAGGAAGGCATCCAAAAGCAAAAGTTGATGTATGGATAAATAGATTGATATAGTTGAGTCTTGCTGTCTGCAATATTTCTATAAGGTATTGTGTGAGGAAGTACTAAGCCATTGCTTCTAGAAGAAATTCGGGGTTAAGTTCCTTTAAGTCTCTGGTCATACAATTTTCATCAACAGATCAGTATATAACCTTGTTTTATTTACTTCTGTTTAAAAACACCTTACATAATTATATTGATGCACTAGCACTGAACTCTTGGCCAACAGCCCTATAAGCTTATTCAACACGTACTGTTTCTGGGAGGCGTAGCTCAGCCTTCCTGCACTTAGGGACACTAAACAGCACCTCAGTGCTGCCCTTGGGGACCATTTACACAGTGAAATTATGGACAAATAGCACAAAAATGTGGTACCAAATAGACTGTGAGAAAGAGACTTATTTACAATATGAGCTGAAACGAGAAGGCAAAGCATTGCGTTGTTCAGCCTCTGCAGGAACCAGCATGTGGGTTGACTCAAATTTCACACCGCTCTGCACATGCCCTCCAACGACCATGAAAGTGCAACGAGCATGAGCTTGGAGTTTACAAATAAATTTTAGCAAGCAGGGGAGTTGGCAGATACAGAATCCAATAATAATGAGGATCAAGTACATGTTATGAAGCAAATATAGCAAAATTCCACTGTAAAATCTAAGAGGTAGATAATTTGTACAACGAATTGTTCTCATTTTCTGTATGTTTTTAAGTTTTTATATAATGTCGAAAAAATTATGCCCATAACAGTTTCTGGTTGTTTCTCTACTAAGATGAGTCCAGTTAAGGCCACCCGGACATAGTTTTGCATTCAAGGAAGGGTCCTCGGGCACCCTTTTTAGTTCAGCAATTATAAGCAGGGGGTGGAAAGAAAGCTTTTGTGGACTGAGAAAGGCTGCCTTTCCATGGTGTTCAGGGACTTGCAAAGACAGGCACTGGGACTGAGTGAGAATCATTTGAGGCTTGAATCAAGGCAGCTGGATTTAGGAAGAGGGGCCAGAAGCAGCATTCTAACCAGAAGGCTTCTAACACTGGGGTTGGGAGGGCCAGAGTTGGGGGTGGGGGGCAGGCCCTGGATGTCCCAATAGTTACAGGCAGGTGATTAACTGGGGACCAGGAAATGCAGTCACCATCCCATTTATTGTTTTTGTTGAATTGCTAAGTCATGTCCAACTCTTTTTGACCCCATGCCCTGTAGTCTGCCAGGCTCCTCTGACCTTGGGATTCTCCAGGAAAGAGTACTGGAGTGGATAACCATTTCCTTCTCCAGGGGATCTTCTCGACCCAGGGATCAAACCTGTGTCTCCTGCAATGGCAGGAAGATTCTTTACCACTGAGCCACCAGAAAAGCTCCCATCATCCCTTAAGAGTGTTTAAAGAATCGGAGGACTTCCCCGGTGGTCCAGTGGCTAAGACTCCGAGCTCCCAATGCAGGGCTGGGGGGAGAGGGTGGCGAGACTGATCCCTGGTCGAGGTATTATATCCCACATGCCTCAACTAAAGATCTTGCAGCAACTAAGACCTGGCACAGCCAAATAAATAAATAATAAAAGTTTTAAAATAAAAAGCGTAGGTTCAAAATTAATAACCAACAAGTACATGGAACTTTACAGCACAGGGAACTCTACCCAATATCATATGGCAGCCTGGATGGGAGGGGCATTTGGGGGAGAATGGATACATGTATACATGTGGCTGAAACTGTTCACTGTTCACCTGAAACTACCACAACATTGTTAATCAGCTACACCACAATACAGAATAAAAAGTTTAACGTTTGAAAAAAAAATAGAGTCAGGATGGCTTCTAGGTATTCATCCTAGAAAAACGGAAACTTAGGTTCACACAAAGACCTGCACAGGAGTGTTTACAGCAGCTCTGCTCACGATTGCCAACATGTAGGAAGAACTCAAAGGCTTCCCTGGTGGCTCAGATGGTAAAGATTCTGCCTGCAGTAAGGGAGACCCAGGTTTGATCCCTGGGTTGGGAAGATCAACGTTTTCCAGCAGTTGAAGAAAGTGGGAGTACATCCCACGTGGGATCCTACTCTATCATGAAATGGAAGGACATGGTGCTGCATACACATGAATGAACCTGAAAGGCATCATGCTGAGAGCAAAGGGCCAGACTCAAAAAGCTACAAACCATCTGATTCCATTCGGAGCTGCAGAACAGGTGGAGGCTGCCGAGGCTGCAGATCAGCTGGGAAGTGGGGGTGTCGGGATATGGACTGATTACAGAGGGGGACGAGGGAATTCAGAAGAACAGCCTGTATCTTAAGATAGTTTCTCAGCTGTATGCCTTTGTCAAATCTTACAGTTTTTCACTAAAAGGGGTAAATTTTACTGTATGTAAATGATACTTTATGTAAAGAGAAGACAGGCAGCAGGAAACTATAGACATGATGTGTGCGTGCGCTCAGTCGCGTCTGACTCTTTGCCACCCCGTGGACGGTAGTCTGCCAGGCTCCTCTGTCCATGGGGTTCTCCAGGCAAGAATACTGGAGTGGACTGCCCTTTCCTCCTCCAGGAGATCCTCTAGACCCAGGGATTGAACCTGCATCTACACGCCTCCTGCATCGGCAGGCGGATTCCTTACCCCTGCGCCACCTGGAAAGCCCACATATAGACATACCAGGCATTAAAAATATTAATTAAAAAGGGAAAAGAGCAGGCTGTCTACACGCCTGTCATTATCTGCTCCCCCCACCTCCACCTGGCTGCCCTCCAGCTGCCAAGGTATCACCACCTGATGGGCACCAGGCACCCTCTTCGAGGCTGGGTCCCCTGAGTGATGGACACTGTGACCACTCCCGCTCCTGCTTGAGCATCGCGGCTCTCTTGAGTCCTTCACCAACCCCCCAGCTTGCCTCCTTCCTCTCTGATGGTTCCTGTTCTTTCTCCTTCTCCATCCTCTGTTCCCAACTGAGGCCATTCTGTCTCTGCCTGCTCACGCAGCTCTCCCACCTGTCTAGTCCAGAGCTCGTCCCCTGTGGTCTGTTTCTGCTGCTATCACCGCCTTTGATCTGCACCAGCTGTTTACTATTAATAAAACCTGAGATCCAGATCTAACTCACATAGTGCCTGTGGTTGGCTAAACCCCACAGTCTGTTTCCCACACGAGCTGAAGCTCTGGGGTCTGCAAGTTGCTTTTAGGTAGTTCTCCCCCAGGGCCTCCCTGGCTCAAGAAGCTACTGTGTGGGACTTCCCTGGTGGCCCAGTGGTTAGGACTCCACCTTCTGATGCAGGGGGTGTGGGTTCAGTCCCTAGTGGGGGGAGTTAAGATCCCACATCTCTCGGGGACCAAAAACCCAAAACATAAAACAGAAGCAATGTTGTAACAAATTCAGTAAAGACTTTAAAAATGACCCACATCAAAAACAAAACAACTTTTAAAAAATAAAAAAGGACCTTCAGTGGCTCCCTCCTGCCTACATCATTGAATCTATTAATAACTGAATTCCTCGGCCCTTCCTTTGCTCCAGCGAGGCTGTGCTATTTGAAGTGAATTTCTTCAAATTCACTTCCATGCTTGAATCCATGCAGTGCCCGCCACTGGGTACCTCCTCCCCACTCCTCTCTGCTCCCCCGGTCCAGCCAGCCCAGCCTGGCAGACTCACAGCCCTGCTCCTCAAGGGGATCAGAACCTGAGACAATGCAGCAAAGTGGAGGTTCGTCCAGGGACAGCGGGGAGGGGTGGGGGTGGTGAAGCTGGCCTCTGGGGCCGGAAGCTGCGGCAGGAAACTGTCAACAACACGGTTTGAGAAGCTCCGCCCCGCGGGGCCGCAGGTGCAGCCTGGGTAGCCAGAGGCAGGTCGGTGCAGAGGCGGGAGCAGGGAGAGGCCGGCCCTGGGGACCCTGTCCAGGGCCAGAAGTTGTGATGGCCCACCTCGGACCTGAGTCCAGGGTGTCCCAGAGGCCGGAGCCTTCCCGTGCATCCTCAGTTTTATCCCCACTTCCCTGTCTCTTTGTCAATAACAAAGACAGCAGTAACCACAGCAGCTTCCAGAAGGGCCTGGCCAGTCTGCAGCTTCCTGGAGGACCAGATGTTTCTGTCCTGAGCCAAGTCCCCACAGACTGCATGACTCTCCCAGGAGATGCGCCCACCATACTCTCCCACCACGCTCCTGCCCAGGCTGACTCCCCCCAGGCTCCCCTTGAGCTTGCGAGCTCCTCGTGAGCTCAAAGATGCTCGTCTGGCCTTCCCAGAGTTTGCAGCTCCATCAGGAGACCACCAGGCTTTCTCACAGCCCAGGCCCTGTGGGGAGGGGAGGAAACCATGATCCTTGGCTAAACAGCTCTATCTGAAATTCCACCCTTCAAGCCTCCTTTCTGGGGCAAGGTAGGGTTAAACTCTATCTGTTCCAGGCACTGCTGGTGCTGCTGCTGCTAAGTTGCTTCATTCATGTCCGACTCTGTGTGACCCCACAGACGGCAGCCCACCTGGCTCCGCCATCCCTGAGATTCTCCAGGCAAGAACACTGGAGTGGGTTGCTATTTCCTTCTCCAATGCATGAAAGTGAAATGTGAAAGTGAAGTCGCTCAGTCGTGTCCGACTCTTTGAGATCCCATGGACTGCAGCCTACCAGGCTCCTCCGTCCATGGGATTTTCCAGGCAAGAGTGCTGGAGTGGGGTGCTATTGCCTTCTCTGCACAGGATGCCCAAATATATTTCAAAGGAAAAAAGGTCAAGGGACCAACTGCATTTTGAAAAGTTATAGGGAATATATTAGCATATTAAAGGCCCTGAAAAGACCTGCCAGGAAGGACCCTTTTGTTTAATCCCCACACCTGATGAGAAGAGCCCACTCATTGGAAAAGACCTTGATGCTGGGAAGGAAATATTGAAGGCAAAAGGAGAAGAGGGTGGCAGAGGATGAGATGGTTGCACAGCATCAATGACTCAATGGACATGAATTTGAGCAAACTCCAGGAGATGGTAGAGGACAGGGAAGCCTGGTGTGTTGTAGTCCATGGGGTTGCAGAGAGTCAGACATGACTTAGAGGCTGAACAACAACAACAACAAGCCTCACACCTAAGTAGCAGAGCCTGGAAGCACTACTGCTGCACAGAACAGGCTCTGGGCGTCCAAAGCCCCAGTTAAATGCCTACCTTGAGACAGCAGAGGGGAGACTGAGGGCATCAGGCTGCCGACAGAATGAGATGATCCAACTGGACTTGGCAGGGAGGCAGGGGGCAGTGGCAGCAGTCAGGTCTGGAGGCCCTGTGTGCCACCCACAGCCCGGCATCAACAGCATTCCCACCCACGGCGCTGCTGGAATGGAGGCACGGCCCCAACTGCCCAGGCCTCCTCTCACAAACCCCAGTCCTCTGCCCGAGATGCCAAGTCCCCCCTGAAGCCACATTTCCTGCTCCCCAGTCCGCTCCAGTGTTCTTGCCTGGAGAATCCCAGGGACGGGGGAGCCTGGTGGGCTGCCGTCTATGGGATCGCACAGAGTCGGACACGACTGAAGCAACCTAGCAGCAGCAGCAGCAGTCCACAGGCCAACAACAGAGGCAGCACAGGCATTTGTCAACTAACAAAACGCCAACTTTGTTCCATTCCGAGTCCCCATGACAGTGGTGAGCACTGTGCCGTGGATGGCGACGGGCTCCTCTCTTTTTCTGACACCATGGCGTGCGATCCGATCATGGGATCACAGATTTATGGGTAGCAGCAGTGTGGATCTCAGGGGGGAGGTACACTCGCCAAGACCCACCTGGAGGACAGGGCCAGCGATGGTGCCCAGTGCTGGGGGGCTGTGAGGACCCCATGAGGCAAGGCTTGCCCAGCGCTGAGCACGGGCCTAGCCCACTCGTTCCACCGCCTCCTTTTCTGCTTGCAGCCCTCCAGGACTCCCGCCTCACTCCAGCTGAAAGCCCAGGTCCTTACAGCAGCCCCTGAGGCCGTGCACAATCTGCCCTGCCACCTTCTTGTCCTCACTCACTCCCCACCAGCCACACCGGCTTCCTTATGTTACTTGTTGAGAAAACTGGAACAACCTGGGCCTGGTCCAACCTCAGAGCCTTTGCACTGGCTGTTCCCTCTGCCCAAACACCATTCCCTCAACATCTGTCACTTCATTCGGGTCTCAGCCTCCAAGAGGCCCTCCCTGACCTCTCTCTAAAGTCACCTCCCCTTCTCTATCACTGACCCAGTGTTACTGTTCCTCACCACGGAAATTGTGATGTTCTATCAACTTGTTGACACAAGGCCTTTGTCCCCTGCTAGCATGTAAGCCTGAGGAAAGTGGAGACTGTCTTGTTCTCCTGCTTGTGCCAACTAGGCACAGAGTAGGTGCCCAGTAAACTTTGGTGATGGGCAGAGGCTACCCTCTGATACCAGGTACCTGAGAGGGTATGTAGCCTGCTGTGGTGGGTGGGGACGCCTTTGCAGGTTCTTGGAACTCAGCAGTCTGATGAGGGTGGAGAGGTGATGGGGGCTTCCCTAGGAGAGGAGAGGGAGTGGAGGACCTAGAGGCTTCCTTCACTAACAGATTGTGGAAGAGGGGACAACCCACTGGAGGAGACTTTGCACAGGCTGTTCCCTCTGCCTGGAACAGCTTGCATGCTCAGCCACTAAGTCGTGTCTGACTCTTTGTGACTCCATAGACTATAGCCTGCCAGGCTCCTCTGTCCACGGGACTCTCCAGGCAAGAATACTGGAGCGGGCTGCCATTTCCTCCTTCAGGGGACCTTCCCAACCCAGGGATCAAACCCACGTCTCTTGGGTCTCCTGCACTGGCAACTGAATTCTTTACCTGGGAAGCCACCCACATGTTTCTCCTAGCCACGTGCCTCAGGTCCCCTCAGCTGTCCCTTCCACACAGAGATGTTCCATGATTCCCCCTTCCTTCCCCCGCTGAGTCACCTACTCTGTTCTCCCAGGGCCCCCATTCCTCCCGCATCATAGCCCTGATGGCCATGTATGATCAGTGTCTCCGTTTGCCCCACAATCTCTGACCAGCCTGAGCTCTCCAAGGCAGAGCCTACACCTGTCTGGTTTTCATCGTAGCTCCCACTGCCTCCCAATGAATATTTGTCAAATCAGCAACAATAACAATAGCCTGTGTGCTAAAGACTTTATGACACCTCTTGTAAGCATGATCTGTTTAATCTAATCCTCACTTATCCCCATTCCTCAGCTAAAAAATCTGAGGCTTGGGGAGGGTAATGTCATATTCAGGGTCATGTGGCCTAAGAGTGGCAGTCAGGATTTGAACCCAGGTTCCTCTGACCCAGCAGCCAGTACTAGCCACTCCAGTTCATGGCCATAAGGAAACGGCATCCGCCACTCTGAGCTGGGTCTCCAGGGCTCCCATGCGTGCCTGGCCCAGGTGCTGCTGCACTCTGAGCTGCCTATGACTGTCAGGGTGCAGAGTGCTGGGCTGCTGTGGGGTCGGAGGCAGGTCCTCAGACCTCAAACGCCTCCAAGACCAGCTCTCCACCACCACCACTCCCCACCAACTCCAACCTCTGCTGCCAGGGTTCTAAGGGCTGTGTAACTAGAGCAAGGAGCTAGCCCTCTCTGGGTGTCAGGCTCTGTGACTGTAAAAGGGAGATGGGAAAAAGCTTAGGGGATGGAAAGAGTGGGATGAGTCGGGACAACAGAGCCTGACTGCAAGATCTCATGCTATCCATGCATTGCAGCGTGTCTAGCAGTATCCCTGGCCTCTATCTTACTAGATGCCAGTAACACCCACCGAGTCGTGACCAAAAATGTCTCCAGATGGTATTGAATGCTCCCAGAGGGGATGGGGGAGGCAAAATTGGCTCCAGTTAAGAAGCACTTCCTTGGGACTTCCCTGGTGGTCCAGTGGTTAAGAATCCACCTGCCAGTTCAGGAGACACATGTGCAATCCCTGGTCCAGGAAAATCCCACATGCCATGGAGCAACGAAGCCCATGGGCCACAACCACTAAGCCCGTGGGCCGCATCTACGGAAGCCCTCGTGCCCTAAGACATGCTCCACGACAAGAGATGCCTCCACGGCAAGAAACCCCCATAAGCCCCACACCACAGCTAGAGTGTAGCCCCCAACTGGCACAACTAGAGAAAGCCTGAGAACAGCAATGAAGATCTGGTGCAGCCAAATAGAGAAATGAATAAATTTTTAAAATAATAATGTTTTTTTTTTAAAAGAAGCACTTCCTTGACCCTATGTTCTGGGTGGGGTGGGGAGCAGCCAGCATGGAAAAAGCTGGTTGCTCAGCCCCTTAGGAGACCCTCCAGGAGCCATGAGACCACCCTGAACTAGTGATAAGAATAAAGACTGTAACATTATGCATATACAGCACCTCCAGCATGCCAGGCACTCGAGAGCAATTCGGTCGCCTAATCCTGACGAGAACACTGCGTGTGGAGAATTCGTGGGTTTGGGACATGAAGGAGGGACAGGAAGAAGGAACCAGCCGAAGGTCACATGGCACACGCACAGTCCGGGCGGCAGAGTCGGGCCCTGAATCAGCCTCCTGGCTCCAGAGTGCACACAAAACACCATCTGCCTGCCCGGCACGCGTCCCCGTCCCCGACAAGGCTGGAGGCCGGGCGGCGACAGGAAACAGCACTGGCAGGGGAAGAGCCCCCGCGGGTGACACCCAGGGACTTACTGTCATAGGACGCAGGCCCTAATCTCTCGGCAAAGCTTTATTAAGCACCTACGGCGTACTGGCCGCCCTGGCTGAGACAACAGCAACAACATTCAGGGACTTTCCTGGTGGGCCAGTGGTTAAGAACTCGCCTTGCAATGCAGCAGACACAGGTTCAATCCCTGGTCTGGGAACAAAGCCCCCCACATGCTGAGAGGCAACTAAGCCCTCACGCGGCCACTACTGAGCCTGCTTGCTCTAGAGCCCAAGAGCCACAACTAGAGTCTGTGCGCGGCAACGAGCGATCCCGCATGAAGCAGCGCAATCTCGAGTGCCTGCTGCAACTAACACCTGAGGCAGCCAATAAACAAATATTTAAAAAAAGAAACAAAGCTCATCTTGAGCTGTTCACCACACGAACCCCTGTTCCTTCCTGCCAAGACCCTTCCCTGCCTGGGACAGCTTTCCCAACCTCTCACCCAACAGTCAGGAGCCAAAGAGCCAAGCACATACTAGGCGCCAAAATTTGCTTCTGCATTTAAAAGATGGGCAAACTGAAGTTGAGAGAGGCCAGTCCTTTGCCAAGGACACACGTCAGTTGAGCAGGATTCAAGCTGTTTACTCCTTCACCTCTATCTCCCCTTTAACCTGAGCTGCCTACCAATGGTTGGAGCCTGCCCTGGGCCCCCTCACGCAAACCATCCGGCATTTGGATGTTTGTTTACGGCCCCGTTGATGCTCCCTCATATTCCTGAGCCTGGGGGACAGAGTGCATGTTTTTCTCTGGACATTTCTCTGCTTCCTGGAACTAAGGTTGTCTCACTGACGGGGCCCTGCAGGAGGCTAGGGACTGAGCCGGCATCTGTGGGGCCCCTGAATACACACGTCCACGGCCACTCAGCTGGCGCTCTGGAGAGAGACCTCTTTCCCTCAGGATGGTCACAGGCCACGTCTGCTTCCTTCTCCCGTGGGACACCACCCATGAAAGCCCCACAGCCCTTCTGGTACCCCAGTTCTTCCTGACTCTCTCCTCCTCCTTCCTCCACCAGATCCAGGCCACCCCTAGAGATGGCGGCTAGCTGCTGCTTCATCCAGAATGACTTACCTGGGGATGTGCTGATGGACGCCAAGGCCCGGGCCACCTGCAAGGTGGCGGGTCCCAAAGGCACCAGATAACTGGTTCTAGATGAAGAACTGGGATCCGAGAAACCACTTCGGGCTTCTCTGCAGCCCGAGCGCCCAGCCCGGGCCCCCACCAGCTAACCACCCCCTCATACAGCCCGGCCCGGTGTAAAGAGGTCATACCCCACTAGGGTTTCTCACTCAGATCGGGGGGTGCGGAACCTGAGTCCCCCTCTCCCAGCTGCCCCAGGAGGCCCTGCAGTCGGAGGCCGTGCTGGACGCAGAAGGCCAGAGGACAGCCACTCACCTAGATGCCCCAGAAGACCAGCACGCCCGAGGGGGGCAGGGACGGCCCGGAAGGCCTGGTGTGCTCTTGGAAGCCCTCTTCTGTGAAACTCGGCCTATTTCCTTGATGCGCGAGTAGGAAACGGGGCCGTGTTTGAAGTTTACGTCAAAGTCACAAAGTGCTGCGTTCAAGGAAAATCGCGAGGCCACGTGCTCCGGGGAGGGCAGAGGGCACTTCCCGGGCTGAGCAGAGCCCCCCCAGCAGTGGGAGGAATGGGGCGAGCCACAGGTGGGCTTACACTAGTAGGGTGCTTCCAACAGCATCTCCCAAACCTGGGGAGGGGAGAAGAGGGAGGCTGTGTGCTGGAGAAGCGCTGGGGTAGTGGCAAAGGGAAAGAGATCCCCCAGACTCGCTAGAAACTAGAAAGCCCTACTTTCCCCTCCCAAGGAGGTGTGGACCTGGGGCCTGACCATGGCTGAACTGCTCATGTGAGTTATTTATTCCATACGCAGGTGAAAGCTGGAGAGAGGAGAAACCTAAGAAGTAGGTCCAGACTGCAAAGGTTCAGAGCACTTCCTGTGTGCCAGCCATCAGGCCAACAATGACGGCCCTGTCCCTGCCCTTGGCTCACAGGCTCAAGGAGGGGGCAGCCGAGTCACCAGGGAGGCCAGAGCTGGGAGGGCAGAAACCTAGGCGCTGTGTACGCAGTGGAGCCCGATGCAGCCCAGTGCTAGGGACAGACTCTCAGAGGGATGGGTTGTGCTGTCAAGTCTGGGAGATAACGTGTCCCCCCAGCACCCCCCGGAGGGGACAGACTCTCAGAGGGATGGGTTGTGCTGTCAAGTCTGGGAGATAGCGTGTCCCCCGCGCCCCCCGGATCCCAGCCCGGCCCCACGGCCCGCGCCTGGCCGCTGACCACCTCCTGCGCTGCTCACAGCCTCTTCTCATCCTTTCTTCCCATGTTAGCCCGCCCTCTGACCACGTGACCACCCTCACATCTGCTCCCTCGGCCCACAGAGCTGTCGGGCAGCAAGGCTGAGTCCGTCCTGGTATCCACTCCGCCCCATCTGCCCTTGGTGCCCCGAGACCTCAGGGCTTGCTCACCCACAGCTCCCTGCCTTCTTGCACGGTGAGGACCTCTTCAGTGGCCCATCACCCTGGGGCCTCAGGGACCTGTGTGGGGCCGTCCTAGGCCCGCTGTTGAAACCCCAGGAACTCTTCTTCTCTTGTGCCTCAGCCCTGCCAGAGTGGGGCTGGGCGCAGCTCCCCAACAGGCCTGGCACTTCCTCCACGCTTCACCCCAGGTCTCCTTTCCTGGGGCCCTCTCCACAATCTCTACTACCTCCCAGTTCCCTAAGCCCCACTCTCCCCACTCAGGAAATCTTTTCTCTAAGCTCCAGCTTCCCCTACATATGTGTGTGCGCTCAGTACTCAGTCGTGTCAGACTCTTTGTAACCCCATGGACTGTACCTGCCAGGATCCTCTGTCCATGGGATTCTCCAGGCAAGAATACAGCTCTGGGTTGCCATTTCCCCCTCCAGGGGCTCTCCCCAACCCATCTTGCATCTTCCGCATTTACAGGCAGATTCTTTACCACTGAGCCACCTGGGAAGCACCCCCACCCATAGAGTTCCCCTAAAACTGTTTTTGTTAGAAGGCTCCCCTTTCCCCAGGGACATGGTGAAATTCAGGATGCAGAAAGACTCTTTGTTTCCATCCTGCATGTTCTTTTCCCGGGGTAGTGAGGAAAGAACACCCCAGAGAACTGGAAAGGAGCGAAATTACAGCATCAGAACCACATGATCTACAACAATAATAGTAACTCTTACTGAGCACTTACTATGTGCCATATCACTGAATGAATCCATTTTCCAGATAAGGTAAGTGAAATCCAGAGAGGTTAAACCACCAACTCCAAGTGGCCAGAGGTGATGGAGCAGGGCGATCTGGCCCCATAGCCTAGGCCATGATGGACACAGGAGGAGGGAAGCTTGGCTGTAAAGCAGCTCTTGTGGGGCCGGCCCCCCTGAGAGCTGGAAGGTGTGCAGCCTGCCCGTGGGGCACCCGAGGGGAGGCAGCAGTTGGGACTTCCAGATTCCAGGGTCTTAAGGCCTGAGAAAGGGGCTCCCGGCCTCAGAAAGGCACTGGCTTAGCCACCCGCTCACCCCCTTCCGTCCCAGAGACCACGTCCTGAGGGGCCCAGGCCAGCTGGGTGCTCAGACAGTTCTGAGATGGGCCTGCAGATAAGACCACATGTTTTGCCAAAGTGCAGGGCGGTGGATGCATCTTTTGAACACGCAGAGGAAAGAGTGAACGGATGGAAATGTGGGCTGGGAAAGTTGCGGTGCGTTTGCCGCGTGGGTTTGGGTAAACATGTACCTGAGGTGTGTGAAGAGCTCGGAAGAAGCTGATCACTCACTCTCACACTCCCTGGGGCCTTTGGCCAGCCATGTCCCCGGCTGAACTCTCTTTCCTGACCTCTTCTCCCGTACCTGACTCCTCCTCCAGGTCTCTGATTAAGTGCAGCTTCCTCCAGGAAGCCTTCCCTCCTCCTCAGACTGAGTGGTATGAGACTGTGCTGGTTTCACCTGCCCCTGAGCCCACCAAATTTAGTTCCACACCTAAAAGGACACCAGGCCACTGCGGGGGTGGAGGGGACATCCGGCAGGGAGGCTGTGGGTCGGAGGCTTCAGGCTGCCAGAGAAGCCTCACATCTCAGCACAGTGGTCCTCCCGGGGCCCCTCCTGAACGCCTTCCCTCCTGGGTGTCTTCGGCCGTGCAGCACGCTCCTTTCCTCTGGGTGGTCAGACAACATGACTTTTATCTACTTGCTCACGTCTGGTTCTTCCACTTACAGCTGAGGGACCTTGAGCAAGTTCTTTGGCCTCTTGGTGCCTTGGTTTCCTCATTCGGGAATAGGGATGATAATGGCACCCACCCCGTGAGCACTAAAGCAAATGCTACCTTATCACCGTCGTCCTCATCCGCATCACCACCTGCGTCTCTAGAGTGCGCTAATGACTGCATGTCCAAGGGCAAGGACGGGATTTCCTTGCGCCCTCCAGGGACTCTTGAGTATAGCATCCTTCCGAGAAATTTAGGATTCTAAGGGTGAAAGTAACACACCCGCCCAATAAAATCAATCCAGTCTGGCTTAAGTCAGAACGCGTTAGTCGCTCAGTTGTGTCCAGCTCTTCGCGATCCCACGGACTGCAGCCCACCAGGTTCCTCTGTCCTGGCTCCTCTGTCCTTGCCATGACCTTCTCCAGGGGATCTTCCTGATCCAGGGACCGAACCCAGGTCTCCAGCATTGCGGGCAGATTCTTTACCATTTGAACCACCCAGGAACAGAAGAGAATCAATTTGCTACAGCAGCCACGTGCTCTGCCCTCCTCTGAGGGTCAGCAAATAGATGCCTCCTTCTTATTAAACAACCAAACCACAATGACAGCATCATCTCTTTAGATCAGTCTCTGGGGGCTCCCTACTTATTCAACACTGAGCACCTACCCTCTGGCACACTCTGTTCGAGGCACCATGGAGCTGCTGTGAGCAACACAGGTAGAAATGCCCTTCCTTGGAGGGACAGTGAGGGAGTCTGGGATGGACATGTACACACTGCTATATTTAAAACGAGTAACCAACAAGGACCTGCTATACAGCACAGGGAACTCTACTCAGTGCTACGTGGCAGTCTGGATGGGAGGGGATTTGGAGGAGAAGACATGTATTTGTATGGTTGAGTCCCTACTCTGTTCACCTGAAGTTATCACATTAACTGGTTATAACCAATACAAAATAAAGCTTTTAAAAATAAATTTAAAAATTAAAAAAAAAGAAAACCCCTTCCCTCATGAGGCTGACATTCTAGTGGAGGAGACAGAGAAGTTACAAAATAATCAAGTATTCTATAGAATAAAATAAATCAGAAAAAGAATAAAATCAATCAGAAAAAGAATAAAATCAGAAAAGGGTAGAAAAGGTGCACAAGTGTGTGATTTTGAACAGAGAAGCTAGGGCAGGCCTCGCCAAGGGGATAATCTCTGAGTCAAGACTTGAAGAAGGAGGTGCAGGCGGGAGTCATGGAGATACTGGGGGAAGAGCATTCCAGGCAGAGGGAACAGCAGGCACAAGGGCCCTGGGGCACTGGCGACTGGACCTCTGTGAGGTGAAGTGTCTTGTTCCTGGTTACATCCCCAGCAACTGGAATGGCAGCTGGCACATAACAGAGTTGAACAAATACAGCACGGTAGATGAAAAGCCCAGGTATGGACCTCAGGAACAACCTGCTCAAGGCTCATATGATGTTCTCAGGGTTATCACCTCCTCTACCTGTTGGCTCAGACAGCTTTCTCTCTGTGGTCCAAGATAGCAACTCAGCCTCAAATCCCAATCAGGAGCAAACATCTGTTTCTCAGTATTCCCAGCAAAACCCCTTTTGAGCAAATGCTCAATGGCTGAGTGAATCTCGTGTTCCTCCCCTAGTCAACCCCTGAAACCAATGGATTGACTGAGAACTGGTCACAAAGCCCATCCACACCTCACTGAGGTTGGGGCAAGAACCCAGAGGAAAGTTGGAGGCTATGACTGGAAGGATGCTAGACAGGTGAAGAGTCAAAGTTTCGCAGAAGCATCATAACAGCTCGTGCTCTAAGGCCCGTGAGCCACAACTAATGAAGCCTACGGCCCACAGCCCGCGCTCCACAAGAGAAGCTACTGCGGAGAGCAGCCCCCACCACCACAGAGAGCAGCCCCCACTGCCGCACCTAGAGACAAGCACTCTTGCACAATGAAGACCCAAGGCAGTCAAAAACAAACACAAATTTTACAAATCTTAACAGCTAAGATTTCTTTATTTCTTTGGATTGGGCACAGCCGTGTGTTGACCCAACGAAAGTGCATTTAATGCTCACAACAGCCCCACAAAGCAGGTTAGCCCCATTCTACAGATAGAAAAACTGAGGCCAAGAGGAAACTGAAGCTTGAGATCTCACAGCTAGTAAAGTGGCAGAGCCTGAGGTTTTCCCAGAGCTTCTCCAAGGCTCTGCTCTGAAATTCCCGGTGCTGTCTGCTGACACCCCATCACGCCAGGGCCAGGCTGGCTGGGCCAACCTCTGAGCTGGAGGTGGAAGCCCTGAGCAGACTGAGAACACAAAGGGAGCAGGCTCTCTGGCACAGAAAGAGGGAGAGAGATGGTGCAAGGCAGGCTCCAGTGGGCCCGCAGGCATGGGGAGGCCGCTGGTGACAGCTAGAGGCATGCGACCCCAACTCATTTCTCAAACCGAAGTGCAGATGGGGAGGAGGCCAGAGGGAGGGTGGGCTGCCTCTCCGGGCTGGGGTCCCGAGAGGTCAGGATGAGGGTGGGATGAGCGCAGGGGCACAACCTGTTGGGAGCTCAGGAAGAATCTGATATTTACCGAGTGCCTGCTGTATACCCAAGCCTGATAGCCACATCTCCTTCCAAGCTCAGGAGGGCACTGGGAGCCTGCTATTAGGAAACCAATCCACCTGCTCTCCCCACATCCCCAGCACCCAGCCTCACACAGCAACTGCACATGGAGGGAGGTAATAAATATGTGCTGGAGGGAGGTAATAAATATGTGCTGCTGAACGAACTACCCAACAGCCCCGTAAAGGAGATAAATTCCTACCCCATTGCCAAGATGAGGAAACTGAGGCTCAGAGAAGGTAAAAGCGGGGCCAGTACGGGGGTCCAGCTGGGCCCCGCTTCCCAGGGGAGCATGTTTGGGAAATGCTGGAGCGGTGAGGTCTGGGGGCAGATGGACATCAGGTTGAAGTGGCTGGCCAGGCACCCAGAGACCTGTGGGGTAACCTGGGCCCCGCTCTCACTAAACTTTAGCTCTTCCCCTCCCTGGCCTCAGTTTCCTTGTCTGTGAAATGGGAACAATCACACCCACCCGTGATGAAAGGGCTAGCTCACTGAGACAAAGACCAGGGCCACGCCATATCCAGCATGAGCTCTGGGAGCACGGGGGAGTCAGGGGTATTTGCCGCCAGGGAACTGTGTCTGGCACCGGGAGGTGCCTGCTGTACGCTTGCTCGATGGGGACAAGTGCTCAATAAATAATATTGCTGTTGATGGTGCTGCTGATGCCAACTAGGGACAGCCCCTTCCCCACCCCTCTGCTGTGTTCACCCCCAATTCTTCCTGTCTCCCTTTCCTTATTCCTTCCCCTCCTTACTCCCACACTCCTCCATTCAAACTACCCCTGACAATATACAAGTTAAATAAAACTCCTCCATCACCCCATTTCTTTACTCTTCCCCTGCACCCCAATCTTCCTTTCTCCTCCCCCTATCCCCCTCTGTTTTTCTCCCCTCCCCCCATCACTCTTCCCTAACCCTCCTTTTCCCCAGCAGTGCCCCCACGCCCCACCCTGTTCTGCCTTGTGCCCTTCCCCACCTTATTCTCCCATCCTGTTCGCACCCAGTTCTTCTGCCCATGCCCACCCCTCCCAACCCTCCGGGGCACCAGGCCTGGCGGCAGGGAGTCTTCATGGAAGGCCCTCAGGAAGCGCCTTCCCCTCGCTTCCTTCCCTGCTTCCTCCCTCCCTGTGGTGACACTTTTGGGGGGCTGGGGTGACGCTGCCCAGGCCAGCAGAGGATGGGCCCAGGGCTCCCCTCCAGCCAAACCCAGGAAACATCAAACCTGCCGGCCACCACTGCAGAGTCTGTGCCACCACCGTGCACTTTCCTGGCTGCCCTGAACACAGCGCTGCATGCTCCTCACCGCCTCAATCCCCCGGGGCCCTCAAGACTTAAGTATCAGAGACAGTGTGTATGGCCATGTATATGTCACAGTAAGTCACCACCAACTGCGTGGTTTAAAACCTCACAAATTTATCATCACATTCTGGAGGCCACAAGTCTAAAACCAAGGTGTCATCAGGGGCTTCCCTGGTGGCCCAGTGGTAAAGGATCTGCCTGCCAATGCAGGAGACATGGGTTGGATCCCTGGTCTGGGAAGAACCCACATGTCTCGGGGCAAGTAAGTTCCTGTGGCACAACTGCTCAAGTCCACTCTTAGAGCACGGGAGCTGTAACAAGAGACGCCACGCAGCAAGGAGCCCGCTCACCCAACGAGAGAGCAGCCCCCACCCACCACAACCAGAGAAAAGCCTGAGCCATGCAACAAGGAGCCTGCTCACCCAACCAGAGAGCAGCCCCCACACACCACAACCAGAGAAAAGCCTGAGCCATGCAACAAGGAGCCTGCTCACCCAACGAGAGAGCAGCCCCCACCCACCACAACCAGAGAAAAGCCTGAGCAGCAACGAAGACCCAGCACAACCAGCCAGTCAGTTTTTAAGAAAAAAGGGCCACAGTGAGCCTGGAGGCTTTAGGACATTGGTCCCCCAACCATTTTGGTACCAGGAACCGATGTTGTGGAAGACAATTTTTTCATGGACTGGTTTATGGGGATGGATTGGGGATGATTCAAATGCGTTATATTAATGGTGCACTTTATTTCCAATCTGAAGCTGCCGCTGATCTGACAGGAGGGACTGGTCCATGTCTGGAGGCTGGGGACCCCTGTTCTAGAGCAGACCTACTGCCTTACCTCTTCCAGCTTCTGGTGGCTGTCAGCAGTCCGTGGCTTCCCCAGCTGTGACCACATCACTCCAGCCTCTGCCTCTGTCTTCTCTGCCTGTCTGTCTTTCCTCTTCTGTCTCTTATGACACTTGTCTTTGGATTTAGGACCCTCCCAGGCAAACCAGATTATCTCATTTTAAGATCCTTAATTACAAATATAAAAAAGAATGTATATACATGCATAACTGAGTCACTTTGGTGTACAGCAAAAATTAATTACAACATTGTAAATCAATTATAGTTCAATAAAAAATAAATTAGTAAGGCCCTTAACTTAATTATATCTATAAATATCCATTTCTCAAAGAAAGGAATACTCATAGGGGTCTAGGCATTTGGATGTGGACATATCTTTTTAGGGATCACCATTCAAACATATTCAGGCTATATCCAAGCTAGAATTATGTTAACTTGAAAGGGAGACAGAGCAGCTGTTGAAATCTCACTTCATTTCCTTTGTTCACAAATGTTGAGCAGCTGCCAGTGGGGTTAGGGCTGCGTGAGAGACAAACTCTGGAACAATTTATACCTAATTGTCATTCCATGCTTGCTGCTGACCCTAACTTGGTTGGTAACCACTGAGCCTTCTAATGAATTTCTAAAGAATTCTGAAGCTACCCCCAAGCATTTTCTGTGCCTTGGTTACCCTAACACTGATGATAATACTAAGATACCCAGAAAAAAGAGAGGGGCTTTCAAGGGGGCAAGAAGCCCAAGCACAGACAGCTTGGCACACGCAGTGGGTATTGCACCGTACTGAATTCAGTCTTTCTTTTATCTTCTGAAGAAACATCTTCTGTCCCTAAGAGCAAAGGGGGAAATGATTTGCTATCTATAAACTGGCTGGGGAAGGCAATGGCACCCCACTCCAGTACTCTTGCCTGGAAAATCCCATGGATGGAGGAGCCTGGTAGGTTGCAGTCCATGGGGTCGCAAACAGTCAGACACGACTGAGCGACTTCACTTTCACTTTTCACTTTCATGCATTGGAGAAGGAAATGGCAACCCACTCCAGCGTTCTTGCCTGGAGAATCCCAGGGACGGGGGAGCCTGGTGGGCTGCCGTCTATGGGGTCGCACAGAGTCGGACACAACTGAAGTGACTTAGCAAGGCAAACTGGCTAACAGATGTAAAGTGCCAGGCCTAGGGTCCGATCCACAGAGATGTGGTCATTATTACTCATATTAGGCAATGTGGACTTTTATGTTGACTCTGACACTTGCCTGTCTCAGCTTTGCAGTGTAAACAAGGCAAACCTCAGGCTGTCCATTGTGTAGAAGAGGAAAGGCCCACAGAGGGGAGGTGAGGTGAGGTCTCCTAGAGTGGCCAAGGTTTATCTAGTTACATCACAGTGCCTCTCTGTGGGAAAGGGAAAGGGAAGTTGCTCAGTCGTGTCCAACTCTTAGCGACCCCATGGACTGCAGCCCACCAGGCTCCTCCGTCCATGGGATTTTCCAGGCAAGAGTATTGGAGTAGGGTGCCATTGCCTTCTCCGGCCTCTCTGTGGCAAGGGGGCCTAAGGCAGAGCTGGGATAAGTCAGGTCTTTGAATGAGTTGCCAAAAGTGGGATCTGAGGCAGGGTTAACATTTTTAGAACTGCTCGGGGGGACACCAGCCAAGTGAAGTCAGAAAACCAGGCTGAGATTTTAGCCAAGAAATGCCTTGCGTGAGGGGGCAGAAATCAGGGACTCTTTGGAACAGGGGTGATGGAGCAGATCTGAAGAAAACCCAGCAAACCTACCATGAGCCGGTTTCACTCAGGGACTGTCTTTGGAAGGGTCCCCTCTTTCAGTCACTGGTCAAACTCCAAGTTCTCAAAGCTTGGGTGGATCAGATTCAAAGGGAGGGTTACATGGGTGGTGCTTCCTTGTAACCTTCTTTTTAAAGAGGACAGACGATCCCAGTTACCAAAGGGAAGTCCTGTGGAACTGGACTGAGATGTAGGTTAGAGAGTCTAAAGAGTTCTCCCATAGCTGAAGTCAGTGGAGTTTATCCAGAGATATTAACCTGGACCTAAAGGGTCACAATGACTCCTTGAACTGGTCCATCCTCCAGGCCAAGGCCTGGGCAGCCCCAGTAGGCTTCAGAGAGAAGAAAGTGGGCTGATATTTCAGTGGAGAGACACAGGTGCCAAGAATGTCCCACTCATACCCAACCTGGCCTTGACCCTCCCCCATTCCCCATGGCTCATAGCTTCGGGGGCTTCCCCAGTTTTGGAGGGCAAATGAGGAAAACCACAGAGCTGGGAAAACCATCTACCAGGCCTGCTTTTTCAGAACCACCTCTGTTCCCCTGGGGCTGCTTCACCCACTCTGCCTCCCCAAAAAAAGGAGATCAGAATCCTTCCTATCCATTCCTCCTCAGCAGGCCCAAGGGTCCTTCTGGAGACTCAGGAGATGACAGGGGCTGGGCTACTCAATGGTTACAGCACAAACTCTGGATCCAGATTAGAGGCCAGGATACCCCCTTAGCTATATGACCTCTGCTGCTGCTAAGTCACTTCAGTCGTGTCCGACTCTGTGTGACCCCACAGACGGCAGCCCACCAGGCTCCCCCGTCCCTGGGATTCTCCAGGCAAGAACACTGGAGTGGGTTGCCATTTCCTTTTCCAATGCATGAAAGTAAAAAGTGAAAGTGAAGTCGCTCAGTCGTGTCTGACTCCTAGCGACCCTATGGACTGCAGCCTTCCAGGCTCCTCCATCCATGGGATTTTCCAGGCAAGAGTACTGGAGTGGGGTGCCATTGCCTTCTCCATATGACCTCTAGCTAGTGAATTTATCTGTCTGGGTTTTCCTTTTCTCTAAATAAAATGAGGACTATCATGCTTAAAAGAAAAACAAGATTGACAAACCTCTGGCCAGCTTACCAAGAAGAAAAGAGAAAACTCAAATAAACAAAATAAGAAACAAAAAAGGAGACATAACAGCTCATATTTCAGAAATACAAAAAACCATAAGGGAATACTGTGAACAATTATATGCCAAAAATTCAACAACCTAGAAGAAATGGACAAGGATAAGTTTCTAGAAACAAATAGCCCACCAAAATTGAATCAAGAAGAAACTGGTAATTTGAATAGGCTGATCACTAGAAGTGAAGCAGAATCTGTAAGTAGGGAATTCCCTGGTGGTCCAGTGGCTAGGACTTGGCACTTTCACTGCTTTGGACTGGGTTCAATCTCTGACCAGGAAACTTATATCTTGCAAGCCATGCACTGTGGATAAAAAAAAAAAAAAAGAATCTGTAATTTTAAAACTTCCTACAGACAAAAGTCCAGGACCAGATGGTTTCACAGGCAAATTCTACCAAACATACAAAGATGAACTTATACTGATCCTGCTCAAACTCTTCCCAGAAAAATGAAGAGGGGGAAACATTCTCCAAAGACATCGTATGAAGCCACCATAACACGGATACCAAAATCAGATAAAGACACCACCAAAAAAAAATTATACACCACTAAATTTGATGACTATAGATGCAAAAATTTTCAACAAAATATTAGCAAATACTGAATCCAACAGCACATAAAAAAGATCATACACCATGACCAAGTGTGATCTATCCCAAGTTCACAAGGATGGTTCAACATATGTGAATAAATGCGATACACTACATAAACAAAAGACAAAAACCACAGGATCATTTCAATAGATGCAGAAAAAGCATTTGACCAAATTCAACATCCATTCATAAAAACTCTTACCAAAGTGAGTACAGAGGGAACATATACCAACAAAAGCTATTTATGACAAACTCATTACCAATAAAATACTGAATGGCTCACAGCTGAAAGCCCTCCCACTAAAATCTAGAATAAGACAAGGATGCCCTCACCTCTTCCATTCACACAGTATTGGAAGTCCTTCCTAGCCACAGCAATCAGACAAGAAAAAGAAATAAAAAGTATTCAAATTGGAAAGGAAAAGGTAAAATTGTCATTATATGCAGATGACATGATACTATATACAGAAAATCCTAAAGAAGCCACACAAAAACTAGTAAAACTGAACAATGAATTGAGCAAGGTAGCAAGATTTAAGATTAACATATGGAAATCAGTCCCATTTCTTTACACCAACAATGAAATATCAGAAAGGGAATATTTTTAAAAAATACATTTTAAAATCATACCCCAACAAATAAAATATTTAGGAATAAACCTGACCAAGGAGGTGAAAGACTTATACATTGAGAACTATAAAATATTAATAAAGGAAACTAAAGATGACTCAGCAAATTTGGAAAACTCAGCAGTGGCCATAGGACTGGAAAAGGTCAGTTTTCATTCCAATCTGAAAAAAAGGCAATCCCAAAGAGTGTTCAAACTACTGCACAATTGCACCCAACCCACACGCTAGTAAAGTAATGCTCAAAATTCTTCAAGCCAGGTTTCAAAAGTATGTGAACTGTGAACTTCCAGATGTTCAAGGTGGATTTAGAAAAGGCAGAAGAACCAGAGATCAAATTGTCAACATCCACTGGATCATCAAAAAAGCAAGAGAGTTCCAGAAAAACATCTACTTCTGCTTTATTGACTATGCCAAAGCCTTTGACTGTATGGATAACAAGAAACTGTGGAAAATTCTGAAAGAGATGGGAATACCAGACCACCTGACCCGCCTCCTGAGAAATCTATATGCAGGTCAAGAAGCAACAGTTAGAACGGGACATGAACAACAGATTGGTTCCAAATAGGGAAAGGAGTACGTCAGGGCTATATATTGTCACCCTGCTTATTTAACTTATATGCAGAGTACATCATGAGAAACACTGGGCTGGATGAAGCACAAGCTGAAAAAAATTGCTGAGAGAAATAACAATAACCTCAGATATGCAGATGACACCACACTTACGACAGAAAGTGAAGAATAACTAAAGAGCCTCTTGATGAAAGTGAAAGAGGAGAGTGAAAAAGTTGGCTTAAAACTCAACAATCAGAAAACTAACATCATGGCATCTGGTCCCATCATCACTTCATGGCACATAGATGGGGAAACAGTGACAGACTTTATTATTTTGGGCTCCAGAATCACTGCAGATGCTGACTGCAGCCATGATATTAAAATACGCTTGCTCCTTGGAAGAAAAGTTGTGACCAATCTAGACAACATTTTGAAAAACAGAGACATTACTTTGCCAACAAAGGTCCATCTAGTCAAAGCTACGGTTTTTCCAGAATTCGTGTATAGATATGAAAGTTGGACTATAAAGAAAGGTGAGCACTGAAGAATTGATGCTTTTGAACTGTGGTGTTGGAGAAGCCTCTTGAGAGTCCCTTGGACTGCAAGGAGATCCAACCAGTCCATCCTAAAGGAAATCAGTCCTGAATATTCATTGGAAGAACTGATGCTGAAGCTGAAACTCCAATACTTTGGCCACTTGATGCAAAGAACTGACTCATTTGAAAAGACCCTGATGCTGGGAAAGATTGAGGGCAGGAGGAAAACGGGATGACAGAGGATGAGATGGTTGGATGGTATCACCGACTCAATGGACATGGGTTTGGGTAAACTCCAGGAGTTGGTGGTAGACAGGGAGGCCTGGCATGCTGCAGTCCATGGGGTTGCAAAGAGTCAGACATGACTGAGCGACTGAATTGCACTGAACTGAACAGAGAAATGGAAAGAAATCTCATGCTCTTGGATTGGAAGAATTAATAATGATTGCTAAAATGGTCATACTACCCAAAGTAGCCTACAGATTTAATGCAATACCTATCAAATTATACATGACATTTTTCAGAGAGCTAGAACAAGTTATCTTAAAATTCATATGGAGTCATATAAGAGCCAGAATTGCCAAAGCACTCCTGAAGAAAAACAACATAACAGGAGGCATAACTCTCTCAGACTTCAGACAACACTACAAAGTTACAATAATCAAAACAGCATGGTATTGGCACAACAGACATGAATCAATGCAACAGTCTAGAGAACCCAGAAATAAACCCATTCACCTATGGTCAATTAATCTTCAAAAAGGCGGTGAGAATATACAATGGGGGAAAAGTCTTTTCAGCAAGTAGTGTTGGGAAAGTCGGACAGCCACATGTAAATCAAAGAAGTTATAACACTCCCACACACCATACACAAAAAGACACTCAAAATGGCTTAAAGACTTAAATATAAGGTGTGTACTGAGTTGCTTCAGTTGTGTCCAACTCTTTGCAACCCACCAGGCTCCTCTGTCCATGGGATTCTCCAGGCAAAAATACTGGAGTGAGTTGCCATGCCCTCCTCCAGGGGATCCTGCTAAGGATTGAACCCATGTCCCTTACATCTCCTGCATTGGCAGGAGGATTCTTTACCACTAGCGTCACCTGGGAATCCCAAAATATAAGATATGACATTATAAAACTCCTAGAAGAGATCATAGGCAAAACATTCTCTGACATAAATTGTACCGATGTTTTCTTAGGTCTCTCAAGACAATAGATATAAAAACAAAAATAAACAAATGGAACCTAATTAAATTTAAAAGCTTCTGCACAGCAAAGGAAACCATAAATAAAATGAAAAGACAACCTACAGAATGGGAGAAAATATTTGCAAGCAATGTGACTGATAAAGCCTTAATTTCCAAAATATATAAGCAGCTCATATAACTCAGCAACAAAAAACCAAACAACTGAATTGAAAATTGGGCAGAAGATCTAAGTAGACATTTCTGCAAAAAAAGAAACACATGTGGCCAACAGGCAGTGGCAACCCATTCCAGTATTCTTGCCTGGAAAACTCCATGGACAGAGGAGCCTAGCAGGCTATAGTCCAGGGGGTCGAAAAGAGTGGGACATGACTGAGTGACTAACACTTTCACTTTCAACAGGCACACGAAAAGATGCTCAACATGGCTAATTCGAGAACTGCAAATCAAAACTATAACGAGGTACCACTTCATACCGGTCAGAACGGCCGTCATTAAAATGTCTACAAATAACATGCTCCTCATAGATGTCTTGGGCCAGGTCCCCTCATCCCTTGATTGGGAACTTTGCTTAGGCCACAGCCCTTTCTTGAACCTCTGACCTCAGATCTCGTTCCTGTCCTTGTCCTTCCCAGAATGACTAAGACCCAACCCCAAGAGTGTGCTTTTGGCTGGGCTCCTCCATCGCCCCTTTCACATTCCCAGACGTAAGGTGTGCATCCCCTTCAAGTGACATGGGAAGGCATGGACAGCACCTGAGGGACCCCTGTGGTCACACATGAAGCTGCAGGGCAACCTCCTCCAGCCTCAGGAACCCCCTTCCAGGAGACAGGAAGGTAGCATCCTTCTCTCCGGCCCCTGCCTTCCAATGTAGGGGCAAGAATAGCCTGAGCTATAATGGCCACTCTCTTGCTCTTGAAAGACCAACATAAGTTTCCTCTTCCCTCCTTTCTTCTCTGGACCCCAAGCCTCAGACCCTTGGCCCCTTTAGCAGTGGAGACACAGAGGCATAAATTGACTACCAGAGAGCTTCAGCTGGCTGTTTGCTTGTCTTCAGAAACCTGTGATAGCCATGCCTGATTCAAATACTTCTGACTGCCTCGTGTATTTTAATACCACCTGGATATTAGTTGTTCAATTCATATCTGTTCAATGAATGGCTGAAAAAAACGAACCAATGTTTTAATAAATAAATCAATCCATTATTTTGTCAGGTTAGTCTCTGGGGAAACATGCTAAGCCTCCTGTATTAGCCATTAATGCTGTTACCATATGAGCAATCTGTGGTCAAAACTGTTTTCTTGGTCCATTCAAAATTGAGAGGAAAAGGTACATTTTTTAGGGTGCACCTCACAGCCAGAAATCCAAATGCCTTTCCACGCGTCTGGATGGAGAAGCACCTCACGTCACAGCTTTAGGTGCTGGTGGCTGGGCTCACCACCTGGCTTAGATACCGGCATTTAACTTCAACCGTTTCTGTTTTCCTGCATGCTTTTTGGTCTTCTTGTCTTGAGACTTCTGCCACCAAGTCTTTCCATTCATTATAAAAATATTGTATGTGATGTCTGCCGGAGAACGTCTAAAAGAAAACACACAGAAGCTGTACTCCACAACTAAATATGTAGCAATTCCTAAGGTCTATTCCCTGGGAGGCAACAGAGGCTGACATTTCTGAGCGGGGAGGAGTCTGAGTACTACCCGTCAGGAAGGTGTGTCACATGTGAAATTCATTTTGCCTCTGGGAATTATGGAGCCTCTGGAAATGTCCCCCCCCCCGACCCTCAACTTTCTCATAACCAACCCAGGCTCTTCACAGCTTTGCTTCTTGTCTTTGGAATGGAGCCGCAGCCTTCACTACTTCTTTTGATACTTCTGAAAGACCCAGGAGGGAAATGGCGAATCTGATGGACAGGCCCCGGTCAGAACCATGAAACGGGTCAAGTTATTCCCAGGAGCTCTTTAAATCTTCTCTCTTAACATCTGCCATATTCAGGGCTCCTCTTTCACTTCAAGGGACCCACTGCTGGGTGTGAGGTGGTGGTGGTTGGCCTGAAAGGGTTATTGGTCCTGGGAGCCTTGGCATTTTAAAGGACACTTTTAGGGAAAGCGATGCCATTGTTGTAGGGAAATGTAAATACTGCAGTGATGGGGGCGGGTGGGGTCACCACACACCATGGCCCCCTTTTCCCTGTGGACAGGCTCAGTATCCAACACAGTGGTGGGCAGGACCTGAGCGGCCCTAGGGAGCTGATCTTCCCCGTGTGTGTCCCAAGGGATGCAGACTGAGGCAGATAATTTCGAGGTACCGTTACTGCAAATGCATAAGGTTGTAAACCCTTTGTCACGCCTGCTTCTGGTCAGAGCCACTGTGCTTGAGCTCTCCCATCAGGGGGATAACCAGGGATTTAACAGGTAGCACAGGAGGAAACTGACTAGTCAAGACAGCCACAGTTGGAACACAGTCCTGGAGGGTTCCCTGATGTGCCAGACATTAATCCTTCCTTTGCTGGCTCATGGGGAACTGGGAAGTCTGGGGAGGTCCCTGGGAAGGGGCTATTTACCAACCAGCAGCGGCATATTTCAATATTCTAACAACCAGCGCTGCTGCAGGAGCGTGAGCTAGCTGAACGTCAGCCGTCTTCTCATCTTCTCCGGAGCCTCCCTCCCCACAATCCCGGAGCTGGGCCTTTCCATTCCTTTCTACCCCCACGTTCCTGTTTTCTGACCTTTCTGCCAGAGGCTGTCCCGTCTCCTCTTTCAGTGGCCCTCAGTATAAGAATCGGTGTGGCCTGATCTGTGGTGGCCTTCAGAGGCCAGGACGGCCCAGACCAGGAAACCCCAAACCCAGCTGTGCATCGGAACCAAAGGCAGGGTGTCCAGGACGCACGCCAACCAGTGCGGACACACAGCCAGGCTCGGAGGCCCCGCCCTCCTCCGGATCCGGGGTCAGAGGACACTCCGGGCCGACGCCGGCACAAACACCTGTGGGCTCCTGGGAGGAAGGCGGGCCCTGAGAGCCACTCACAGTGACTGTTTCTTCCTGATGTACATGACCAGTGCCAGCAGCAGCAGCCCCGTGGCCGTGACGATTCCCACCACTGAGACGGCAGCAATGATGATGTTCTTCTGGAGGAACTGCAGAAGCTGTGAGCACGGCATGCCCCTGCTCGGAATATCTATGTGAGAAGACACAGAGCCGAGTCAGCAGACAGCGGCCGTCCCATACACACCCAGAGCACAGCCTGTTGGTTCTGCTTGGGGCCCAGATGAAAACCTCAGCTGCTGGCTCCAGGAGTCCTCTTGGGGAAGAAATGGGCTATGTTTAGGGAAAGACATTCATGACCTCTTTGGGGGTGAAGGTGAGATGCTGAGTTATCGAGGAGCCAAGCGGCCGGTTTGGAGGAGGTGAGGAAGAGAAAAAGGTGAGAGTGAAGACGGAGGGAGGAGGTAGGACCACCATAGGAGGTCAAAGTCCTGCTGCGATGGCTTTTAAGAAAGACAGCCCAAACCATAGAAAAGGAGTGAAATAATGCTGGTCCCAGCAGCATGACTGGACCTAGAGGTGATCACAGTGAGTGAAATAAGTCAGACGGAGAAAGACAAATACCACATGCTACCACTCACATGTGGGATCTACAAACAATGATACAAGTGGACTGATTTACAAAACAGAAACAGACTGAAGTAGAAAACAAACTTTTATGGTTACCAAGGCGGGGCAGGGATAAATCAGGAGTTTGGGATTAGCAGGTATACACTATTATATATGAACTACATAAACAACAAGGCCCTACTGTGTAGCACAGGGAACTATATTCAATGTCCTATAGCAAACCGTAGTGAAAAAGAATCTGAAAAAGAATATGTGTGCATGTGTGTGCGTGCGTGTGTGTGCGTGTGTGTATATATATATATATATATATATATATATATATATATATGTTTATATCCTGAATCACTTTGCTGTACACCAGAAACTGGTACAACATTGTAAATCAACTATACCTCAATCAACAAAAAAAGAAAAACAGAGTCAAGTCTTTAGTCCGAGGCTTTCACAGGGCAAAGATACAGTCTCTTCTCTGCTGCCTGCCACTCCCAGCTTCAGGAAATTCTGCCATGCACACTATCTGCCTTGTGTGTGTGTGGGTTTGTGGGAATTTCATGACATAAGGCAAGCATGATGCCAAGCTCTTTCGACTCTTGAGGACTTGCAGAAAGCTTGAGGGTAGATTTGGAATGTCCCTGCATGTGGGCTGGGGTCTACAAGGCAATCTTAGCTAGAGCTCAAAGGAAGGTGTCCCAGCTGACACTGGGGACTCAGAGCTTCGGTTACCCCATTTGTAATGTGACCCAAAACAGACACAGGAACCAGGGAAATGGGGCACAGAGGTAGAGTGATAGGAGTCAGATGTGGAGAGCTGCTGAGGGGAGCTTAGTGATGCAGGCAGGAGGATGCTGGCCAAGGGCCTTCTTGGGATACAGGGAGTCAACTGGGGCACCGCCAACTCCCCACCTTCATCAGCTGTATGTCAAAAGGCAGCAGCAGCAAGCAGCTCTAAGGGCTCTGCTGGAATGATTCAGCATTTAATCCCTGAGAGTTAGGAAGTGACAACCAGCTATGATTTTGATAGTGGGTGGCTATGTGAAGGGAGTATCCTGGGCTTGGTACCAGCACACTGCCATGATGGGTAAGTTTCTATCCATTCTGAATGGACCCAGCTCAGGCTATCCAAGGTGAAGATCAAGGACTAGGTTAACCTTTGGCATGTAATCCCTCCTGCTTGTTAGAAAGCATCAGTGCTCAGTAATGTCAAGGACTGTGAACATGATGCCTATGTTATGAGTGACCCTAGCTGTGTAGAAACAACATCAGAGTAGCATCTTTTTGAAAGTGAAAGTGAAAATGTTGCTCACTCAGTCATGACCGACTCATGCGACCCCACGGACTATAGAACACCAGCTCCTCTGTCCATGGGATTCTCAAGGCAAGAATACTGGAATGAGTTGCCATTCCCTTCTCCAAGGGACCTTCCCAAACCAGGGATGGAACCCAGGTCTCCTGCATTGCAGAATTCTTCGCCATCTGAGCCACCATGGAAGACCATCTTTTTGAAAGGGTAGGGGCAAATTCGTGGAGTTAGGGACTTCCGTACCAGTCTAGTGATTAAAACTCTGTGCTTCCACTGCAGGGGGCACTGATTCAATCCCTGGTCAAGGAACTAAGGTCTCGAATGACTCGTGGCATGGCCAAAAGACAGATTTTTTTTTTAATTTCCTGGAGTTAATTCAATTCATAATTTTAACTGCTGTCTGTATGCTTTTGTGAGTAAATTAAAGGTGTGCTGACATTTAGTCTGTTCCATTAAAATACCATGAAAGGCAAACAGATGCCTTCTGAAGACATCCATACTGAGGCATCTTTTTTAGCTCATGCTGTGCAGATTATTATTAATACCTGGACTGACTGCTTCTTGAAGTGTCCCCTTATTGATGGTCGTTGACTGCGTATCACTCACATCCCTGTTGAATAGAGAGGATTCTTGATCCCTCTGCTCCTCTGCAATGTGATCTGCAAAACACAAACACAAAACATGTTCATCTGAAAACAACCAGCAGCCTCTGACTAGTTCTGTTTTCATGATGAAAGTAAATGCCTCCAGAGTCAAAGTGAGGAGTCAGGAGAAAGGTCAAAATGTACATCAGTGTTTTGGGATTTTTAAATTTATTCATTTTTGGTTGCACTTGGTTTTAGTTGCTGCGTGTGGGCTTTCTCTAACTGAGGCACACAGGCTCCAGAGCGTGCGTTGTTTATTTTTTTAATCTAACACATTCCTGGATAGACCCAGGCCGTGGTTCTCACTCTGGGGTGTGCATCAGAATCACCAGGAGGCCTGTTAGAACAGAGACTGCTGGGCACCACCCTAGAGTTTCTGATTCAGTAAGTTTGGGGTGTGGCACCCCAAGTGATGCTGGTGCTACTGGTCAGGGACCACACCTACAGGACCTAGCAGGAGCCTTTCGACTAGCTGCCGAGCCTCTCTGACCCCAGGGTCGACTGGTATAAAACAAGAGATAATAAGACCTATCTCCCTGATAGTATGATGTTCGTGAAAACAATTCATAACCACAAAGTACTATTTAAAAAATGTTTCTTGAGGTATGTGGCCAAGATGGTAGAATAGGAAGACCCTGAGCTCATCTCTTCTCACGAGCATGACAAAATTACAACTATTTACAGAACGACCATCTATGAGAATGACCTGAAGACCAGTAGAAAAGATTTCCCACAACTGGAGATGTAAAGAAGGAACCATGGTGAAACAGGGTATAATCAGGACCTACTCCGCAGGCAAGGTGATCTGCAAACAGGAGGATAATCACAACCGTGGATATTCTCCCCAAGGAGCAGGGGTTCAAACCCCACTTTGGCCTCCCTAGCCCAGGGCTCCTGCACCAGGAAGATGAGCTTCCTGGCTTTGAAGACCAGCAGGGTTTGCAAACAGAAGAGATAAACAGTTGTAGAAAACCACGGACTTCCCTGGCGGCCCAGTGGCTAAGACTCCACGCTCCCAGTGCAGGGAAGGCAAGGTGGATCCCTGGTCGGGGGCTGGATTCCACATGCCACAATTAAGAGCTCGCCTGCCACAACTAAGACCTGGTGCGGCCAAATGAATAAATATTAAAAAACAAACAAAACAAATAAACAAAAACCAACAGAGACTCTGCTCTTATAGAATACACCCAAAATCTCAGTCCCAGCACAGAGGCAATAATTTGAAAGGACTCTGGTCAGAGCCCCTTGCTGATCTCAGAGAGGCTCCCAGAGAGGGAGGACGCAATAGGGACCCCCCTGAGAACACGGACGCTGGCATAGCCATTTTGGGGGACTTGCTCTTCCACAAGGACTCTGGGACTGGCAAGCACCATCGTGGAGTCTTTGAGTCCTCCCTCTAGTCTATCAGTGCTGGGGGCTTGCCTGCCCACCATTGGACTGGCACCAGTCCCAAAACTCCTGGGCTCTGCAGCCAGCCACCCCAGGACCCAGTGCTGCAACACCAGAGGGCCCGGCAGGGCCTGGCAGCCAACTAAGTCAAGGGCCAACCTCATCTACCAGCACCCACAGTAGCCAGCCCTGTCACAACAAAAGAGCCCATCAAGCCCACAGAGCAGGCACTGCTAGAGCACATAGCTTGGGAGACCATAGGGAAGTGGGCTGTGGGCCCCCTAGGAAATCTCATACATAAGGCCACTTCTCTAAGAAAAGGAAACATGACTGATTTACTTAACACTTAGAAATAAACACAATTATGTAAAATGTGGAGACATATGAAGATATTTCAAACAAAGGAATAAAACAAAACCCCCAAAGAACTAAGCAAAGTATAGAGAAGCAACCTAGCAGATAAAAAAGGTCATGGTAGGATCATAAAGATGCTCAGTGAACTTAGGAGAATGATGAACAGTGAGAAGTTTAACAAAGAGTCAGCAAATATAAAGAAGAAACAAACAGACTTGAAGAATAATAACTGAAATAAAAAATACACTAGAGGGAACCAACAGTACATTAGGTGATACAGAGGAACGGGTCCACAAACTGGAAGATGGAGGGGTGGAAATCACCCAAGCTGAGCATAGAAAGGAAAAAGAATTTTAACAAATGAGGATAGCAAATTAAAAAATATAATATGTTCATATGTTATATTAAATAATGTTCATATGTTATGTTAAACTGAATATAATATGTTAATATATTAATGTTAATGGAGAAAAGACAATCTCTTTAACAAGTGGTGCTGGGAAAACTGGTCAACTGCCTATAAAAGAATGAAACTAGAACACTTTCTAACACCATACACAAAAATAAACTCAAAATGGATTAAAGATATAAATGTAAGACCAGAAACTATAAAACTCCTAGAGGAATATATAGGCAGAACACTCTCTGACATAAATCACAGCAAGATCCTCTATGACCCACCTCCCAGAGTAATGGAAATAAAAGCAAAAATAAACACATGGGACCTAATTAAACTTAAAAAGCTTTTGCACAATGAAGGAAACTCTAGTCAAGGTGAAAAGACAGCCTTCAGAATGGGAGAAAATAACAGCAAATGAAGCAACTGACAAAGAATTAATCTCAAAAATATACAAGCAGCTCATACAACTCAATACCAGAAAAATAAACGACCCAATCAAAAAATGGGCCTAAGAACTAAACAGACATATCTCCAAAGAAGACATACAAATGGCTAACAAACACATGAAAAGATGCTCAACATCGCTCATTATCAGAGAAATGCAAATCAAAACCACAATGAGGTACCATCTCACGCCAGTCAGAATGGCTGCGATCCAAAAGTCTACAAGGAATAAATGCTGGAGAGGGTGCAGAGAAAAGGGAACCCTCTTACACTGTTGGTGGGAATGAAAACTAGTACAGCCACCATGGAGAACAGTGTGGAGATTCCTTAAACACTGGAAATAAAACTGCCATACGAACCAGCAATCCCACTGCTGGGCATACGCACCCAGGAAACCAGAATTGAAAGAGACACATGTACCCCAATATTCACTGCAGCACTGTTATAATAGCCAGGACATGGAAGCAACCTAGATGTCCATCAGCAGATGAATGGATAAGAAAGCTGTGGTACATATACACAATGGAATATTACTCAGCTATTAAAAAGAACACATTTGAGTCAGTTCTAACGAGCTGGATGAAACTGGAGCCTATTACCCAGAGTGAAGTAAGTCAGAAAGAAAAACACCAATTCAGTATATTAATGCATATATATGGAATTTAGAAAGATGGTAACAATGACCCTATATGTGAGACAGCAAAAAAGACACAGATGTAAAGAACAGGCTTTTGGACTCTGTGGGAGAAGGCAAGGGTGGGGTGATTTGAGAGAATAGCATTGAAACACATATATTACCATATGTGAGACAGATCATCAGTCCAAGTTCGATACATGAAGCAGGGCACTCAAAGCCAGTGCACTGGGACAACCCAGAGGGGTGGGATGGGGATGGAGGTGGGAGTGGGGTTCAGGACGGGGGGACACATGTACACCCGTGGCTGATTCATGTCAATGTATGGCAAAAACCACCACAATATTGTAAAGTAATTAGCCTCCAATTAAAATTAATTAATTAATTTTTAAAAATAAAGTAAAATAAAATAAAAATATTTCCAAAAATGAGGATATGTTAATATATTAATATGTATGTTAAATAAAAAATATTTTAAAAATGAGGATATGTTAATATATTAATACATATGCTAAAAAACATTTCAAAAAATGAGGATAGTAAATTTTAAAATATAACATGTTAATATATTGTGTCAAATTAAATATAATATGCTAATATATTAATGTGTATATCCTTCTCCAAGGGATCTTCCCAACCCAGGGATCGACTCAGGTCTCCCACATTGCAGGCAGATTCTTTACCAGCTGAGCCACAAGGGAAGCCCTTAATATATACTAATGTGTTTGTGTACACTAAGTCATGTCCGACTCTTTGCAAATCTATGGACTGTAGCCAACCAGACTCCATGTCCATGGGATTTCCCAGGCAAGAATACTGGAGTGGTTTGCTATTTCCTTCTCCAGGGGATCTTCCCAACCCAGGGATCAAACCCAGGTCTCCTGCATTGCAAGCACTGAGCCACCAGGGAAGCCTGGAATATATTAATATGTATATTAAATTAAAAAATGTTTCCAAAAAATGAGGATAGTTTAAGAAACCTCTGGGACAACATCAAGAAAACTAACATTCACACTGCAGAGAACAAGAAGGAGAAGAGTGAAGAACGGGGCAGGGAACTCACTTGGAGAAATAATAGCTGAAACTTCCCCAATCGGGGAAAGGAAACAGGCATCCAGGTCCAAAAAGCACAGTCTCAAACAGGATGACTCCAAAGAGGTCTGCGCCAAGATCTAAAGTGGCAAAAATTAAAGATAAAGAATATACTCCAATAAAAAGAATTTTAAAAGAAAAAAATAAAGAGGAAACCCACAAAGCAGCAAGGGGAAAAGCAATTTGTCATGTATAAGGAAACTCCCATTAGGCTATCGGCTGACATTTCAGCAGAAACTTTGCAGACCAGAAGGGAGTGGCACGACGTTCAAAGTGGTGAAAGGAAAAAACCTGCAACCATGAATAGTCTACCCCGCAAATATCACTCAGATTTGAGAGAGAGATAAAGAGTTTTACAGACATGCGAAGGCTGCGCTGAAGCAGTTTTACAGGAAAACTTAGAGGGACATCTCTAAGCGGGGAAAGAAAAAAAAGACCACGACTGGAAATATGAAAATTACAAAAGGAAAAATCTCATTGGTAAAAGCAAACATATAGTAAGGTAGTGGAATAACCACTTATAAAGCTAGTAGGAAGGTTAAAAGACAGAAGTAGTAAAATCATCTACGGCCACAAAAAGTAAGGATACACAGAACAAAAAGGTGTAAAATCTGACGTCAAAAACGTTAAATATGGCGAGGATGCAGGAGTGGAAATGCAGGACTATCAGAATGCATTCGAACTTAAGAGATCATACTCAATGGTGAAAAGCTGAAAGAATTTCCTCTAAGATCAGAAAAAGACAAGTATGCCTACTCTGTCCACTTTTATTCAGCACGGTATTAGTCCTAGCCAGAGAAACCAGGCAAGAAAAAAAAAAAGAGGAATTCAAATAAACAGTTAGAATCTACAGATTCAATGTAATTCCTATCAAAATACCAATGGCGTTTTTCAAGGAATTAGGACAAATAATTCTAAAATTTGTATGAAGAAAAGAATGAAATATTGCCATCTGTGGCAAATGGATGGACCTAGAGATTATAATACTAAGTGAAGTAAGTCAGACAGACAAAGACAAATATACGATCTCACTTGTATGTGGAATGTAAAAAATAATACAAATACACACACACACACACACATACACACACACACACAGGAGTGAAACAGATGAGGGAGATTAAGAGGAACAAACTTCCAGTTATAAAATAAACATGTCACGAGGATGTAATGCACTGCACAGGGAATATAGTCAGTAATATTGTAGTAACTTTGTGTGGTGCCAGATAGCAACTAAACTTGAAAAGTGTGAGTTGCTCAGTCATGTCTGGCTCTTTGCGATGTCATGGACTATAACCTGCTAGGCTCCTCTGTCCATGGAATTCCCCAGGTAAGAATACCTGAGTCGGTAGCCATTCCCTTCTCCGGGGTATCTTCTCAACCTAGGGATCAACCTGGGTCTCCTGCGTTGCAGGCAGATTCTTTACCGCTTGAGTCACCTGGGAAGCCCAATAACTAAATTTATGGTGATCATTTTGTAATGTATAAAAATATTGGAATACTATATTTTATACCTGAAGCTAATATGATATTTTAAGTCAATTATACTTCAATTTTAAAAAGAATGTTTCTTGAATTGCAAGGGCAATGCAGAAGATTAAATACACCCAAATATTCATTTATTGGTAGAGGGACCACAGAATGGTTTAATGGAAACAGACAGGGTTGAAAATCTGCAGCTAACTCTGCAGATGAATCTGTCCAGGAAGTATGTGATAACAGCCTCACGTGGTTAAATTATTTCTGGAGAAAGAAAGAAACTTGTTCTTTATTCAATTTGGCTTAGAAAAAGAGAGAAAATGTGCAGATTGATATGACTGGTAATTACTTGACTTTGGAAATGCCAGCTTGTCCAATCAGAGTTGAGAAATTAACCACTACAGACAGAAAACTCTGGATAACATAGATTTAATCTACTAAGGGGTTGTGTTTGCCTTGCTCTTCCATAGCGTTGTTAAAAAAAAAAAAAGATGGACTTGCCACTTAAACACAAATTTTGACATTCCTTGTCTCTGTAACACAAAAACAAAAAGCAGAATCAGGAGCCACAATCTACACTTATCACCAATATGGTCATAAATTCTCATTTACCTGACGATCTTCGGAGAGTTTGGGAGATGTTTTCCACGTGTGGTGGATTGTGATTCTGATCATCTGCTGGATTGTTTTCTGTGAGACAAAAAATAAGCACGATTACCAAGGTTCGTCAAATAGTCAATTTTCAAGCTCTATTTCAACTTTAGAAAGCCATTAACTGTGAGAAAAGCAGCAATCCATTACAAGAGCAAGTACAAGGAACAACCCCCCCTCCCCCTGCCCCACGGGCCACATTTCCATGGTGGAGACTTGATCCAAGCTGTCCATCAGTAACATCCTAGACCTGGTAAAAATCATCTTGAACGAGCCCAGAACCAAGAAATTTTGGCTTTGTTCTTACGGAAAAGCTGAAGTTTTACATCTTTAGAATTTGGGTTTCGTTTGTTTTACTCTCAGGAGGCTCTCGCATAGAAATGAGCCTTTGCTTGTGTTAACAGTGTATTGCTACACTGTTATTGAAGACTAAACTCACTTCAGTGCAGCTACTACTAATCATTAAGGGCTTGAACTCTCCACAACCCTGGGCACACTCTTTCCAAGACACTTCACTTCTCAAAAGGATAATTTCTTCATCCCTCTTCCTAGCCAGCTGTCTTACTTTTTACCATTAATTCTGGTTTTTTGAAAGGTCTGCTAAGGAAGAGATGTGGACAGTGTGGTCTGGGATTTCCTGGTCCCCACAGAGTAGCCCAGAGTGGCTCCTGGCCTCTCAAGAGGGGTCCAGTCAGCCTCCTTTTCTTGTGGGGTGTCACCTTCTCCACTGTCCGCAGGGGCTCCTCAGACCCCTTCTTTCTTCACACCCCCCTACTCGAAACACCTTAGGAAGCAGACCTGCTTCTCGTTTGATCTTCCAAAGTCCCATGCAAGTACAACCGAAAACACTTGTTTTGGTGGCAGGGAGTGTGTGGTGCTAGGTCTCTGCTGTGGCACAAGGGCCTCTCTCTAATTGTGGCAAGCAGACTTAGATGCCCCATGGGCATGAGGGATCCCTGCCCCAACCAGGGATAGAACCTGAGTCCCCTACATTGGAAGGCGGATTCTTCACCGTTGGACCACCACACTTCAGTTCAGTTCAGTTCAGTTGCTCAGTCGTGTCTGACTCTTTGCGACCCCATGAATCGGAGCACGCCAGGCCTCCCTATCCCTCACCAACTCCCGGAGTTCACTCAGACTCACGTCCATCGAGTCAGTGATGCCATCCAGCCATCTCATCCTCTGTCGTCCCCTTCTCCTCCTGCCCCCAATCCCTCCCAGCATCAGAGTCGTTTCCAGTGAGTCAACTCTTCACATGAGGTGGCCAAAGTACTGGAGTTTCAGCTTTAGCATCATTCCTTCCAAAGAAATCCCAGGGCTGATCTCCTTCAGAATGGACTGATTGGATCTCCTTGCAGTCCAAGGGACTCTCAAGAGTCTTTTCCAACACCACAGTTCAAAAGCATCAATTCTTTCGAACTCAGCCTTCTTCACAGTCCAACTCTCACATCTATACATGACCACAGGAAAAACCATAGCCTTGACTAGACAGACCTTTGTTGCCAAAGTAATGTCTCTGCTTTTGAATATGCTATCTAGGTTGGTCATAACTTTCCTTCCAAGGAGTAAGCGTCTTTTAATTTCATGGCTGCAGTCACCATCTGCGGTGATTTTGGAGCCCAAAAAAAGAAAGTCTGACACTGTTTCCACTGTTTCCCCATTTATTTCCCATGAAGTGATGGGACCAGATGCCATGATCTTCGTTTTCTGAACGTTGAGCTTTAAGCCAACTTTTTCACTCTCCTCTTTCACTTTCATCAAGAGGCTTTTTAGTTCCTTTTCACTTTCTGCCATAAGGGTGGTGTCATCTGCATATCTGAGGTTATTGATATTTCTCCTGGCAATCTTGATTCCAGCTTGTGTTTCTTCCAGTCCAGCGTTTCTCATGATGTACTCTGCATAGAAGTTAAATAAGCAGGGTGACAATATACAGCCTTGACGTACTCCGTTTCCTATTTGGAACCAGTCTGTTGTTCCATGTCCAGTTCTAACTGTTGCTTCCTGACCTGCATACAGATTTCTCAAAAGGCAGGTCAGATGGTCTGGTATTCCCATCTCTTTCAGAATTTCCCACAGTTTATTGTGATCCACACAGTCAAAGGCTTTGGCATAGTCAATAAAGCAGAAATAGATGTTTTTCTGGAACTCTCTTGCTTTTTTGATGATCCAGCGGATGTTGGCAATTTGATCTCTGGTTCCTCTGCCTTTTCTAAAACCAGCTTGAACATCAGGAAGTTCACAGTTCACATATTGCTGAAGCCTGGCTTGGAGAATTTTGAGCATTACTTTACTAGCATGTGAGATGAGTGCAGTTGTGTGGTAGTTTGAACATTCTTTGGCATTGCCTTTCTTTGGGATCGGAATGAAAACTGACCTTTTCCAGTCCTGTGGCCACTGCTAAGTTTTCCAAATTTGCTGGCATATTGAGTGCAGCACTTTCACACCACAGAAGTCCGTAAAACATTTTTTAAATACCTTCAATTATAGCAGGTTTCTGTCCAGGAATTATTAATGACACTGATTCTCTTACTAGCTGTGAGCTTTTGGAAGACAAGAATGCCCCCTCTAGTTCCCCAATTCCTGGCACAATGCTGACCACTGAGAAGGAGAGTAATGCTGCTGCTGCTGCTAAGTCGCTTCAGTCGTGTCCGACTCTGTGCGACCCCAGAGACGGCAGCCCACCAGGCTCCCCTGTCCCTGGGATTCTCCAGGCAAGAACACTGGAGTGGGTTGCCATTTCCTTCTCCACTGCATGAAAGTGAAAAGTGAAAGGGATGTCGCTCAGTCGTGTCCGACTCTTAGCGACGCCATGGACTGCAGCCCACCAGGCCCCTCTGTCCATGGGATTCTCCAGGCAAGAGTACTGGAGTGGCGTGCCATTGCCTTCTCCCAAGGAGAGCAATAGGTAGGTCTTAACTGAGATTGCGACTGCAAGCAACCTCGTGAAAGACACTGAACCAGAGCCACCAGTTATACCTGTCTTGCTGGCCAAGACTGTAGTTATTTGAAGGCTGAAAAGCACTGGAGGCTCTGCTTCCAAGATGGCTCACACAGCTGTTGGCAGAAGGTCTCACCTCTGCACCAGCTGTAGGCAAGAGGACTCAGCTCCCCATCACAGGGGACCCCTTAGAACTGCTGGAGTGTCCTTACAACATGACAGCCAACTTACCCCCAGTCAATCCCAGACACAGCCAGGCGGAAACCCCAATGTCTTCTATGGCCTAATCTCAAGAGTGGCACATCACTTCTGCCATATTCAGTCATCAGAGGCAAGTCACTACGTTTAGCCCACAAGCAAGGGAATGGAGATGAAGCTCCATCTTTTGAAGGGAGGGGTATCAAAAACTTTATGGACATATTTTAAAACTGCAGTTTTTGTGACTCTTTGTGACCCCATGAACTGTAGCCCGTCAGGCTCCTCTGTCCATGGGAGACAGTATTCTTCAGGCAAGAACACTGGAGTGGGGTGCCATCCCCTTCTCCAGGGGATCTTCCCCACCCAGGGATTGAAACTGCATCTCTTGTGTCTCCTACCACTGCTCTACCTAAAATCACAGTAAGAATGAAATTCCAAGGAAAACCGTTGAACAAAAAAGGAACATTCACTTGTGTCTATATAAATGGGGATTTTAATCAGCTGCCTCTGGTTTGGTGTAAGAATTGTGGATGGAGAGAAGTAACATCCTTACAGAGGCGTCTATACTCTGCAGGAAGCCAGGATCTAGGTATACAACCTGTACCATTAAGCAGAGACCCCTGAAAGATTCCCAAGATATTAGATTGAACCGAATGAAACTGGAGATCTTTGACAATTTTTCACCTGCAAAAACAGTAAGTTCAAATGATTCAACCTAACATTAGAGTCCCAAGGGAGGTTTTCTAGTCTACATATTTCTTCTAATTTTGAGACTCCTAGAAACCCAACATTAAGGATTAGCAAGATAAATGTGATGATCAATTTGTAATGTGATCCTTTGTTTACAAAGAAAATACAGAATTGGCTTCACACCAAGTTTAGATCGATCACTGCACACCTTGGGGATCTGGGAAAAGAGAGGAAAATAAGTCCATTTTGTACTTAGAAAGTGGTCAAACATCCAGTCAAGCTCTTCTCAAGGAGAAAAAGCAATAAAGCTGATGATCGATCGACAGTTTTAGAGGTGATGTCATTTTTGGTAATACACAAAAGTTGAAATCTACCAACAGGACCAGTAGGGATATGCCGCAAATGTCTGAGGGGGCGGCACATTTTTCCCAGGGGACCAAGCTTAATTGGGCACCAGGGACTCCTCTGTCATAACAGGGAGGCAGCAAGTGCTCACTGTCAGGGTCTGTATCTGACTGTTCTTTCATATGGCAATCACTTGAAAGGAAAACGCTGCCCTCACTGTTCTCCACTGGTAATGTTTCCAGCAGGGGGAGCCCACTCAGCAGAAGACAGAAGGAGGTCCTGGCCTGGGGATACTGGGCAGCTAGTCTAGTGAGAAAATGTAAGGACTCGAGCAATGGCAAATTACTGCTCAGTGTCACGTCTGTGAAACTCTTTTACCTAAAAGTTCTTCCAGGTGTCCTTAAAAGGGACCCTGGGTAGTCATTTCACAGAAAAACAGGATGACGTGGACTGTGTCGATAAGGCCACTCTCGCCCAAGTGTGGTCCTCAGCACAGAGACATCCTCTCGCTCCTTCCAGTGGAGACCCAGGTACCAAAGAGATGCCCGACCATATCTAATTTATGACTATCAAGCAATTTACAGAAGGAAATGTGTAGGGCAAATTCAGGGATATTAGAACTATTTATTTTAAAGAGAATTCTGTGGTAAATCGATCTTCGAAAGCCATCTAAGCCAATGGTTCCAAATGCCAGGGCCTGGCGTCTGACCGACTGTAGCCAAGTCACTCAGAGAATATGAAAAGATGTGCAGAACCAGGACTCCACTTCTAGAGATTCCTGGTCACTTCTGGAAATAAGATCTCCCGGAGAAGGAAATGGCAACCCACTCCAGTATTCTTGCCTGGGGAAATCCCATGGACAGAGGAGCTTGGCGGGCTACAGGTCAGGGGATCACAAAGAGTCCAGACATAACTGAGCCACTAACACTTTCTACTTTCTGGAAATAAGGATTTTTTTTTTTTTTTTTTGGCGGGGGGAGGCGGAGGCGGCATGTGGGATCTCAGTTCCCTGACCAGGGATCAAACCTTCATCCCCTGCATTGGAAGTGCGGAAGTCCTAACCACTGGACCACCGGGAAAGTCCCAGAAGAAGGATATTGAACAAGCTCTTTCCGTTCCACAGCCTCTTCCCTGTGGCTGATGCATAGCTGGGACTGGGAACCACTGACCTAGTTTCTATTTCTGCACCCAGGAAAGACTACAGAGTTGCCAGCTCAGACAGTGACATATTTGGCCTTTTTTGTTTTTGATTCTTTCTTGGCTGCACCATGCAGCTTTTGGGATCTTAGTTCCCTGTCCAGAAATTAAATCTGTGCCCCTGCAATGGAAGTGCTGAGCCTAACCACTGGACTGCCAGGGGAAGTCCTTATTTTTCCTTTTATATCTTTAAATCTGTCAAGGGAAGAAATGCTGCGTGGGATTCTAGTTCCTTATCCTGTCTTCATCCCGTTTTGCGTTCATCCTAATTGGATCTGAGATGAGTCTGCTCATCCTCTGAAGGATCGAGAGAGCCCTCCGGGTACCGCTTCCAGGAAGTGCTCAGCCCCTCACTAGCCCTGCCCCCGGGGTAGAGGAGGGACTTCACTACTAAGTTTGGGAGGATTCAGGGGCTTGTGACTGGCTCCTTTCTCCTTCCCTCTCTCTCTAGCTCTCTGCCTCTGTCTCTCTGCAGAGAGCAAACATTTTGATCTGCTCCTCTATGCTATGAGTTTTACAAAAGCCACATCTCTCGCGGAGGGGAACTGGAGAAGGCAAGGGTATCCCAAACCTTAGCAGTGGTCACAGCACTCTTCCTGGTTCCAGGGGAAGCACCCCATCAGCCAGCCAAGTATTCCTGGAGAAGATGGTCTGAGCTCCATCTGCTGGAGCTTCAGCTTAGTGTCACGCTCTGTTCTGAACTTGGGCAACGGGAAGAAGAGGTATCACTTATTGACCCCTAACTCCAATTTTATCCATCTGCATTTACCGTTATTGGACATTCTGCCTGTGCTGTCAAAGAAAAATTCTGGTTCATGAGAATTCCCATCAACAGTTGCTCCTGTGATGATGAAACACATGAAAAAAACAGAAAAAAAATTTATCAGTACATCCTTAAAAGCACCTCAGGCCCCTATTTTTAGTGTTTTTTTAAAAGGATTTTTCATATTATTTTCCATTATGGCTTATCACTGGATATTGAATATAGTTTCCTGTGCCATACCGTAGGACCTTGTTTTTATTTATCCTCTATATACTAGTTTGCATCTACTAATCCCAAGCAGCTCCCAATCCAGGGAGCTAATGCAGAAAGCAAATGCTAATGCTAATGTAGAAAGCAAATTGTACTTGGAATGTGTGTTTGGAAGTTTGTATGTTATTGTGGAGAGAAGCACCAGCTAGTTGCTGAGTGCAGAGGCCATGGCAATGGAACCTCAGATATCGAAGTTCACATCTTTATGCAAAAATTTCAACACAGCACTCACTCCTCTGCTGCCAGGCCCTGCTGACAGTTTCTGACACACAATTCCGTCCTTGTGACCTGTGATCTGCCTTAATCCTCAAAGTGTTCCTTCAAAATTAATAATGTTATGAAGCTGCTTTACACTTTTGTTATTTCTACAGATGTCCCTAGGCCAAGTGATTTTTGTCCTTGATCTTATCCATGGAATGAGGCTCTAACGACTGCACCAGCTCTCACCCAGGCCTGGGATTACCCTCAAGCCATGTCACGCACGTGGAAGTATAAAGCGTGTTCAGCAAAAAGTTAGAAACGGTAAACCCCATTTGCAATTCCAGTCTCTGCCCTCTGAACAGCCTCCAGAAAGTAAGAACTTGTCTGGCCCATGAACTTGAGGGATTTGCCCCAAATAGGGGGATAGTCACGCTTTCATCTCGGAGGTTTATAGAGAAAATTTCAGACAGTTCTTTCCTTCACATCTCAATTTGTCTTTGCCGCACAAGTAGCTATTCTAAAGAACGGTAAGATGATAGCACAGTGCCTCCAACACAGAATATAAGCCAACAGAAAAACACACACTTAAGAGTTTTAAGCATGTATACTTGCTTTCTTTTGTTTCTCTCTTTGTAATTGATCTGCCAGCTGCTGCTCTTGTTTCTTCTAATGGAACTTTGGAAAATACTTGCAGTAGAATTTCATCTCAAGAGAAGTAAATAAAGGCGTATTAATATCAGCAGTGGTGTTATAATTTTTTGTAAAAATTTTGTAAAAAATTTTTACAATTTTTCTCTCTTACTACAGTGAATAAATAATACAAACACAACAAATATATGAAATAACACTCTCAAAGTCTTTCTGTTAGGAAGGGAACTTCTAATGATATAAATCATTTCTGAAAAATTGTGATTCCACTAGATGTCCTGGGCAGTAAAAATTGTCCACTAAAGATATGTGGCTAGAAACTTTCTCCCAAATCTCATAATATGGAGTCATAATTTTCCTTATTATTCTTGTTGTCATTTTGACCCACCTCTGACACTTTCCCCAGGACAGCACATAAAAATGGGTGAAGTCTGGAGGGTAAAAATAAAGCAGAATAGATCTTTAAGCCAGAAAAACCTCTCTGTGTATAAAAAGTTTTTTAAAAGAAATCTGTTTATAAACTGTTCCTAACTTTTCATGTTACAGTTTTTTTTTAATATATGCACTTCTTCTTCCATTTTTAGGGCTTCCCTAGTGGCTCAGATGGTAAACAATCTGCCTGCAATGCAGGAGACCTGGGTTCAATCCCTGGGTTGGGATGATTCCTTGGAGAAGGGAATGGCAATCTACTCCAGTATTCTTGCCTGGAGAATCCCATGGACGGAAGAGCCTGGTGAGCTACAGTCCATGGGGGTCACAGAGTTTGACACGACTGAGTGACTAACACATTTCACTTCCTAAATTTTTTACTCATGTATTTTTGACCGTGCTGGGTCTTCGTTGCTGCTCAAGAGCTTTCTCTAGTTGCAGCGAGCAGGGGCTGCTCTTTGGTGTGGTGCACAGGCTTATCACTGCAGTGACCTCTCTTATTGTGGTGCACAGGCTCTAGGGCATGCAGGCTTCAGTAGTTACAACACAGGTTTAGTAGTTGTGGTGAATGGGCTTAGTTGCTCCATGGCATATGGAATCTTCCCAGAGCAGGGATCAAACCCACGCTCCCTGCGTTGGCAGGTGGATTCTTATCCACTGCACCACCAGGGAAGTCCCCTTATTTTTTAAACAATATTTATTTATTTGGCTGCACTGGGTCTTAGTTGCGGCAGGTGGATTCTCTAGTTGTGGAGCATGGGCTTAGTTGCTCCTCAGCGTGTGGGACGTTAGTTCCCCAACCAGTGACCAACCCATGTCCCATGCATAGCAAGGCAGATTCTTAACCACTAGACCACCAGGGAAGTCCCTCTCCTTCCCTTTTAAAAGTTTCCCGTCTTCTACTTTTCCCTGGGGACAGCAGCTTTGTCTGTCCTTCTAGGTTGACTTTGCAAAGCCACAGAAAATAGTTAACACAAATTCAGTTTATTTTGTGTATATTCTGAATCCTTTTTCAAGAGCTATTGGTACATTGGTGAGGGGTCTACTCACCTGATGGGCTAAATGCTTACAATAAGGATGCCAAGTTTAGCCATCACATTCACTCATTCAAGATGATGAGTTCTCACAGCCCCTTCCTTGATGAATGCAATGACCTACCGGCTCCTGAACGATTGCTCAGAGAGACTGGCAAGTTTATTGGTGGCTCACCAATGCCAAAATCAACACTGGCCTGGCAGTGGGCACGTCAGTCGACCCAAGGGGGAGATGGGACCCCTCCAAACTCTGCACCAGTCACCGTCTTCAGATGCACCCACTCCCTTTTCACACATGCGGGGCTGGATTCAGAGACACAGGGGAACTGCTAAGAAGAGAAATGTGCTCTCATTCCTAGATGGGAATTTCTGAAAGCCTGGATACAGTGACTCCAAGAGCTATCTGCATCTACTCAATCCTTCAATCATGGTCACTTACCAACGATCAATTAGCCAGACTTATTGATCCTTATCTCACACATGGAATAAGGGCAAACCCGGAATTCCTGAAATGCTTTATCTGCATCAGTTGAGATGATCATGTGGTTTTTTATTTCATTCTGTTAATGTATAATAGTATGTTACATTGATTGATTGATTTTCCTATGTTGAACTGTCTTGGTGGTGGTTTAGTCACTAAGTCGCGTGGGACACTTGCGACCCTGTGGACTGTAGCCGGCCAGGCTCCTCTGTCCCTAGGATTTCCCAGGCAAGAATACTGGAGTAGGTTGCTATTTCCTTCTCCAGGGGACATTCCCAACCCAGGAATCGAACCCACGTCTCTTGCATTGCAGGCGGATTCTTTACCTCTGCACCAGGGAGCCACCAGGGAAGCCCGAACTGTTTTAACTTCCAGGAATAAATCCCACTTGGTCTAGTGTATAATCCTTTTAATAGGATGATGGATTCAGTTTCCTAGCATTTTGCTGAGGAATTTTGCATTTATATGGACAAGTGATATTGCTCTGTTCTTTTTTTTTTTTTTTTCCCTGTAGTTTTCTTACAGTGTCTCTATCTGGCTTTGGTATCAGGGTAATACTGGTCTTTTAAAATGAGTTAGGAAGTTTTCCCTCCTCTTCAATTTTTCATTGTTTCATTTTCATATATTTGTGCATTTTCCAATTTTCTGTTATAAATTTCTAGTTTCATTCCAATGTGATCAGGAAAGATACTTTATATGATTTTAATCTTTTTCAATGTATTCAGGAGTTGTTTTGTGGCCGACATATGGTCTATCCTGGAGAATATTACATACAAAATTGATAAGAATGTATTTTCTGCTGTTGTTGGGTGGCATGTTCTGTATAAGTTTGTTAGGTCTAATTAGCTTATAGCAGGGAAGTATTCTATTTTTTATTGATTATCTAGTCTTATCTATTATTTAAACTTGGATATTAAAGTTTCCAAGTATTATTGTAGAACTATTTCTTCATTCAATTCTGTCCATTATTGGTTCATATATTTGGGGGCTCTGTTGCTGTGTACATAAGTGTTTATAACCGTTATGTCCTCTTTCTGTACTGAAATTCTTATCAATATATGTGCTTCCTTGTCTCTTGTAAACATTTTTACTTGAAATCTATTTTTTTAGCCATTCCAGCTATATTATTTTGGTGAATATTTGCATGGAATACCTTCTTCCATTGTTTTACTTTCAACCTCTTTGTATCCTTTTACCCTGAGTCTCTTGTAGACAGCAAAGAGATCCTTTCTTTCTATCCAGTTTGCTACTTTCCGCTTTAATAAGCATCTAATTCATTTACATTTAATGTGATTACTGATCAGGAAGAATTTACTAATGCCATCTAGCTATTTGTTTCCACTTATATATTTTTTATTCCTCAGTTCCTCCATTACTACTTTTCTTTGGGAGTTCTTTGGTTTTCTGCAATGTTACATTTTGATTGCACCTTCATACCTTTTTCTGTATTTTTAAATTTTCTTCATATTTACCTCGAGGCTCGCAATTAAGATGTTAAACTTATTACAACCTAGTTTAAAGTACCAATTTAGTTTCAATAGCATACAAACACACAGCTCATATATTAACACATCTCCATCCCTCCCCTTTTATGTTGTTATTATCCTAGATTACATCTATGGACATTGCATGCCTATTAACATATATTGTTATAAATCTTGTCACAAACATTTGTTATAAATCTATTACATAGATTGTTTTACCCACTTGTCTTCTAAATCATACTAGAAAAAGAGGAAAGTCACAAACCAAACCAAAATGACAATAACATTGGCTTCTATATTTACCTATATAGTCACCTTTACCAGCGTTCTTTATTTTTTCCTTATGGCTTTGACTTACTGTCTAGTATTCCTTCATCTCACTCTGAAGCACTCTCTTTAGTATTTCTATCAGGGCAGATCTCTTAGCTTATGTTTACCCAGAAATGTCTTGATTTCTCCTCCATGATCAAAGAATAGTTCTGTTAGATACAGAATTCTTGGGGGACAGTACTTTTTTTTTTAGGACTTCAATTATGTCATATCTCTGCTTCTGGCTTCCAAGATGTTTGTGTTGAAGTCAGCCATTAATCTTATTGAGGATCCCTTGTACATAATGAGTCACTTCTCTCTTTGATGCTCACAAGATTCTCTTTGTCTTTTGGTTTCAACAATTTGACTATAAGGTGCTTTAGTGTGGCTCTCTTCCATTTACCCAGCCCGGAGTTTGTAGAGCACCTTGGATGTGAATAACCATCAGATTTGGGAAGCTTTATTACAGCATTGCTTCCTGACATTTTTTGTCTCTTGCTCGCTTCTCCTTCTGGGACTTCTAAGGTGTATTAATGTATGCTGGTATTCTTGATGGTGTCTCATGGTCTCTTGTGCTCCGTTTATTCATTTCATCTTTTCCTCTCTCCTTCTCAGACTGGATTATTTCAAATGTCCCAGGTCAAAGTTAAGGATCCTTAATTCTGTCTGCTCAAATCTGCTGTCAAATCCCTCCAGTGAGTTTTTCATTTCAGTTACTGTACTTTTCAACTTCAGATTTCTATTTGGCTCTTTTTTATAATTTTATTTGCTTATTGATATTCCTACTTTGTTCAAACATTGTTTTCCTGGTTTCTGCAAATTATTTGTCTATCATTCCCTTTACTCATTAAACATATGGAAGACAGTTAATTTAATATCTTTGATGAATAATTCCAATTTTTAGGCTTCCTCAGGGATGAGTTCTATCCATTTCTTTTTTTTTTCACCCTGTGAAGGGGCCATTCTATCCTGTTTATTTGTATGTTCTGTAAAATTTTTTGTTGAGAGCTAAACATGCTGAGTATTATATTTTGATAAATTTGGAAATCTACCTCTCCCAGTCCTCAGGGATGGCCAGTTTCTGCTTTCAAGGGCTACAGCCTTAGTTGGGCTAAGGCTTAGTTTGGCCTCTCTGAACTGTTCCGGCAAAGTGTGTATTCCTTACTGTGTCTGGGTTCCGAGTTTCCAGCTCCCTGTGTCTGCTGTCACTCAGTGACCTGACAAAGCTGGCCTTAAGTGTCTGTATTTCCAAAGGAGAAAAACAAAAACACCATCTCTTTCATCCTTGACAGAGTTTCTTGGAAGCCTCTTCAGGTCATGAAAGTGAAACGACTACGAGCCTCAGTGCCAGCCCTCAGTGATCAAAGGCAGTGATCAACATACACTCAAGTTTTTGAAGGAAAAGGTTCCCAATTGCCCATTCTGGCACCAGCAAGCACACTGAGAATGTGGGCTGCCAACCACCTGGGTACCTGCCATGGGGCTGGAGGGTGGAGAATGGTAGACTCTACATGGAACACTGAAATTCACTAAAATGTATTAGGCTCTTCAGGACAATGCAAGTGTTCAATTGATATCTTATGACTTTCATACATTGGAGAAGGCAATGGCACCCCACTCCAGTACTCTTGCCTGGAGAATCCCATGGATGGAGGAGCCTAGTAGGCTGCAGTCCATGGGGTCGCTAGGGGTCGGACACGACTGGAGGGACTTCACTTTCACTTTTCACTTTCATTCATTGGAGAAGGAAATGGCAGCCCACTCCAGTGTTCTTGCCTGGAGAATCCCAGGGACGGGGGAGCCTGGTGGGCTGCCGTCTATGGGGTCGCACAGAGTCAGACATGACTGAAGCGACTTAGCAGCAGCAGCAGCTCCAAATTAGTTGCTTAAGATAGCTCTTCCCAGCTCAGGTGTAGCTTTGGTTAAGAGATGTATTCCTAGAACTTCCTACCCCCACCATCTTCTATCTGCTGCTGCTGCTAAGTCACTTCAGTCGTGTCCAACTCTGTGCAACCCCATAGACGGGAGCCCAACAGGCTCCCTCGTCCCTGGGATTCTCCAGGTAAGAACACTGGAGTGGGTTGCCATTTCCTTCTCCAATGCAGGAAAGTGAAAAGTGAAAGTGAAGTCCCTCAGTCATGTCCAACTCTTCATGACCCCAGGGACTGCAGCCCACCAGGCTCCTCTGTCCATGGAATTTTCCAGGCAAGAATACTGGAGTGGGTTGCCATTGCCTTCTCCAATCTTCTACCTAGGCCTTGGTTTTTCTCAAATGTTACAGGGGAGCTTGGAAGAGATCAATAAGTACCAGACTAGAATCACCTGGAGAGCTATAATAATTACTGATGCAAACATCTCATCCCACCCCAAGTAACCTGATCACTTGTCTCTTTTTTAATGATCTCCCAGGAGATTCTCATGCTCAGTTAGGGCTAAAGACCTGGGAGAAAGTCTGTCTCAGCCTCAAGGCCTTGCCATCTCTAACATGTGCAGAAGTCACCCGGGGACCTCATCCAGACTGGTGTGACGAAGCTGGTCCAAGCTGGGGTCTGACACTGCACTTCCAATGCTCCCAGATGGCGGCCCTGCACTGCTACATGGGGCCTTCTTCAGGGAGCAGAATCCTTTCAGCTAGCTCCCGGATGGCGGCCCTGCACTGCTACACGGGACCTTCTTCAGGGAGCAGAATCCTTTCAGCTAGCTCCCAGATGGCGGCCCTGCACTGCTACACGGGACCTTCTTCAGGGAGCAGAATCCTTTCAGCTAGCTCCCAGATGGCGGCCCTGCACTGCTACACGGGACCTTCTTCAGGGAGCAGAATCCTTTCAGCTAGCTCCCAGATGGCGGCCCTGCACTGCTACACGGGACCTTCTTCAGGGAGCAGAATCCTTTCAGCTGTTTATTTTCTATGTTTTGCTTAATTTCTTGAGATTCTGGCATCCAGGGAACCTGTTTTAGCCGCAAGGCAAAGCACTTTCTTTCTCAACAAAGCAGCAGGGACAGGTTATCTGGAGACCACCACGGATAAGCGTGAGATTCTACAAACACAGCCTGACCATTTCACATGGGAGGGATACCTACCAAACAATTTAGCCAAATGTTCATCTCGCTTATTTGAACTCAGTGCAAAGTCGGTTTCTCTTGAGCTCTTTTGTGAAGGATAACCTATGGGAAAATAAAGCTTAGCTGTGAGTCAATCTTTTGCTGGATCTGTGTCTGATTCTTTTGAAATCGACACTCTCTTGGATGGTATTCTGAGAGGAGCATCCTGCACTTGGCCTGCCCTAGAGGGAGAGCACTGGACTTGGGTTCTGGTATGACATTTGAACACTGTTTGACCTTGGACAGTGAAGTTCTGTGGCATTTGACTTTCTCATCTGAGGCTGGAGGGAAAGATGTGGACCACAGGAGGGCTGTGGGAAGGAGGAGGAAATACACCCATGTGACCTTCAGACTCAGGGTGCTCGCCCCTCATCCCAACTCAATGCTATTATCTGTGATGGATGACAGTAAACAGAGCTGGTTCCAAGCAAGGGTATGCTCAGTGCTCAGCTGTAGGAGGAAGGGAGGCAGATGGACACACGTCTCAGTGGCTCTTCAACCAAAACTCTCCCCTCCACAGGCAATGAGGCCAACAGTCAGTGTCTGACCATTCTGGAAATGTGATGCTTTCTTGCTTTGGAAGAACGAGAACAATCCTGCTGCATACTCTGCACTGATCCTCACTGTAGGTTTACACTTAGGAGGGGCCTGGGGGCCTGAGGTCATCCAGACTTGACTTGTTTGATAAACACAAGGAATTCCTGAAGTTGTCATTTGGGATTGAAAAAAATGAAGTTGCAAACAGTGATGGACTGGGTCAGCCATCTCCCCTAAGACAGTATGGATGGGTGTTAAGACTTCTACTGACCCACATGTGGCTACATCAAGGACATGAGCTAATTGTGCCAAAAGACTATAGCAACCTGTGGAAATTTTGAGCTATATTATCAAGCTTTTTTAATGAAGGTTGTGATGTCTCAGGGTCTGAACACATTTTCTTGATTCAAGATCAAGGTCAATCCTTTTCTTTGGCCCCTGTGGAGAGGGCAAACCTATCAGGGAGGCTATATTTGTGCCCTAATGAAGGTGTTTCGGGCCACAGAAGCCATCTATTCTGAATTCTGCAGAGCACTCATGAAGTGTCTGCAAGAATATGAACTTTTAACTCAAAACCAGCGATAACACCAGTTTTCTCATGGTTTCCTCATAATCTGCATAGCCATTGAGTAATCTGTGCACATGGCAACTTTCAACTCTACAAAGAAACAATTGATAGGAAGGCCTACCTCATGCATGCCAAATGATTAAAGTATGACTACTATGATCCAGTGCATGACAAATGCCCATATCTCTGTTCATGAGACACTGGTGAATTACTAGGAATAGACACACTCAAGCACTTTCTAAAATGTGTTTAGCACACAGTGTCAGTCAATGGCATAATAAGATATTGTGCGGGACACACCATCACTATTACACGGTACAAAATTCACTGATTTAATCATGTGGTTTATAAAATGCACCAGGAGGGGTGTTAGTTATAAAACAGGTTTGCCAACAGCTTTGCAATTTCAACATGGCATGCATGCCTGGCTTATTCCAATAAATATTACCTAAGTTTAATATTATCCTAATGCACACAGTGTCACCTTAAAGGATTTCTCAGTCCCTTGTCTGATTTGGGCTAATGTCCATGTTCTGGGCATTTGTGACCAGCTTCTTTCCCTCAGCTTTCGCATTTGAGCATCAGTGTGAACAGAGAAATCAGCTTGGCTTCTCAGTGCCAATGTTTTCCAGTGGCTACAATAGGGGCAGTGATGGGAAGGGATGTGGGAGGGCTTCCTTCTCAGAAGCCAGTGAGTGGAGCACATGTGCCCTAAACTATGAAGGGCTGCTGAATAGAGTCATTACAAATTCTACCAGAAATAAAGGACACCATTAGAAAGTCTAGTTCCTGTCCCCTGAACAGCCTCCAGAGTGAGAGAACCTGTCTGACTTTTAAACTTCAGGGATCACCCCTAAATACAAGGCGATTCATACTTAAGACCATAAACTCCATAGGCAGCGATTCTTTCTTCCATATCTCAATTTGTTTTTGCCCCATACCTACCCGGTTTAAGGAATGCTAAAATGATAGAGTAGTAAAAATAATACAATACAGGCACATCTTGAGACATTGCAGGTTGAATTATTCCAGACCACTTCAATAAAGCTAATGTAATAATAAAGCGAGTCACCAGGATTTTTTTCCAGTGTGTGTAAAAGTTATGTCTTCACTGTAATCCATTAAGTGTGCAGTAGCATTGTCTAAGAAAATCATGCACTTAATTTTAAAAAACTTCATTGCTAAAAAATACTAACCATCATCTGAGCCTTCAATGAGTTGTAGTAATAATATAAAAGACCACTGATTACAGACCACCATAACAGATACAATCATAATGAAAAAGTTTGAGATATCGTGACAATTACCAAAATGTGATGCAGAGACACTAAATGGGCTCGTGCTGTTGGGGAAAATGGCACCAAGAGACATGATCAATGAAGAGTTGCCACAAGCCTTCAGTCTGTAAAAACACAGTATCTGCCAAAAGCAGTAAAGGGTGGGAAGATTTGGGAGAATGGCATTGAAACATGTGAAACGTCATGTATGAAACGAGATGCCAGTCCAGGTTCAATGCACGATGCTGGATGCTTAGGGCTGGTGCACTGGGACGACCCAGAGGGATGGTGTGGGGAGGGAGGAGGGAGGAAGGTTCAGGATGGGGAACACATGTATACTAATTAAATAATTTTCTATTAAAGAAAAAAAAAAAAAGCAGTAAAGCACAGTGCAATGATAAGAGGTCTGGCTGGTACATCAGCCTTTAGAAATGTGTACTTAGAGTTTTAAAGACATATACTTGCTTTCTTGCATGTCTCTCTTTGTAATTGATCTGTCTGCTGTTCCTGTTTCTTCTAATGGAACTTTGGAAAACACTTGCAGTAGAATTTCATCTCAAGTGAAGAAAAGAAAGGTATGTTAATACCAGTAATCTGGGATTAGCATATTCTGTTCTGTAAGTACCTCAAGTAGTCTACAAATATGGTGAATAAATGATGCAAATGCAACACAATGCCTTGTCTTAAAAAGGGGAACTTGGTCTATCTAAAGCATTTCTGAATCATTGTGATTACACTAGATGGTTGATTCAGGAAACACTATCCTCTGTAAATATGCAACTACAAATTTTGCCCCGGATTTCATTATATTTAATGTCATAGTTTTTCTTCTTGCTCCTGCTGCTGCCGTTCTCCCCTCCTCCACGACTGTCCCCAAGCTGTTCCTTTATAAAAACAAACTCTTCCCTGTTTCCACAAGATACACATCATTTTCTGCCACTGAAACCTAATGCCTCTCCCAGAAACCTTCTCACAGTGAGACCCTTTTTGGCACAGACCTAGAAGCAAATCCTGATTTTATTGTTTACCAAGATGTGATCTTGGGCAAATAACTCCACCTCTCTGAGCTTCTATTCCCTCACTGGAAGGATGGGCACATGATCATTTAATACATAGAATGTTTGTGAAAAGTAAATAAAATGATGTTTGTAAAAGCACTTAACACACAGTGCCAGTGTGAGGACTATGCAACAAAGGCCGAGTATTTGGAAACTACTGATCATCATCTTACTTATAAGAACCCCCAGGGCTTCCCTGGTGGCTAAGCGGTAAAGAACCCACCTGCTAATGCAGGAGACACAGGTTCGATCCTTGATCTGGGAAGATCCCACATGCTGCAGAGCAACTAAGCCCATGTACCACAACTACCGAGCCCATGCTCTAGAGCCCGGGAGCCACAGCTACTGAGCCTAGGTGCCACAACCAACGAAGCCCGCGCACCCTAGAGTCTGTGCTCCGCAACTAGAGAAGCCACTGCAAAGAGAAGCCTGCACATCACAGCTAGAGAGTAATCTCCACTCTCCACAACTAAAGAAAAGCCCACACAGCAACGAAGACCCAGCACAGGCAAAAATCAATCAATAAAACTTAAAAAAAAAAAAAAAAAAAAAGACCCCCCACCCCTGCCCAGATCAGCTAGTATTAATTCCTTGCTTTCTGCTCATTGGAACCCTGTGCAAGTGGAATGATATGCAGGAAGAAGAAAGACATAAAACACAAAGAAAACAAAGATGTTAGTATGTGACAGAAAAAAGAGATATCTGCCACAGATTCCACAGCATTCCATCACCAGCCACTTTCACCTCCTTTCATGCCTAATTATGATTAGAGCCAAAGGAACCAGACCTCAGAAAAACACTTCCTTTCCACCCTCCCTGGCAGGAGGGAGGGCAGTGGGACATGCACATCTCCTCCAAAGACCCCTGGGACCCTGGAAGACTCTGAGACCTTCAGATGGATGCAAAGGTAATGCTGGGGCTGCACTTCCACACCCCTTTACCTCCTGTCCTGGGAGCAGATATGGGCAGAGGACCTGACTGGATTTTTTTCCCAAGGAAGGCACACAGATGGCCAACAGACATGTGAAAAGATGCTCAACATCACTAAGCATCAGTGAAATGCACATCAAAGCCACAATGAGATATCACTTCAACGTGTCAGAATAGCTATTGTCAAAAAGACAACAAGGGCTTCCCTGGTGGTTCAGTGGTAAAGAATCCGCCTGCCAATGCAGGAGACACGAGTTTGACCCCTGGTCCGGGAAGATTTCACATACCACGGAGCAACTAAGCCCGTGTGCCACAACTACTGAGCATGTGCTCTAGAGCCTGGGAGCTGCAACCACTGAGCCCACGTAGGCAACTGCTGAAGCCTGAAAGCTCTGGAGCCCGTGCTATGCCACAGTGAGAAGTCCCTGCTCACAGCTAGAGAGTAGCCCCTGCTTGCCATAACTAGAGAAACGTCTGCACGCAGCAACAAAGATCCAACACAGCCAAATAAATAAGACAACAAACAGCAAGTGTCGGCAAGGATGTGGAGAAAAGGACCCTCATACACTGTTGATGGGAAAGCAAATTTGTGTAGTCACTACAGAAAAAAGTATGGGAAAAAATTAAAAATAGAACTACCATACAATCCAGCAACTCCACACTTGGGTATTGATCCAAAGAAAACAAAAGCACTAATGAGAAAAGATAAATGCACCCCTATGTTCATTGTCAAGACATGGAGACAACCTAAGTGCCGATCAGTAGATAAATGGATAAAGAAGGTATAGTGTGTGTGCATACATATATACAGATTGTGCTCAGTCACTCAGTCGTGGCCAGCTCTTCAAGACCCCATGGACTGTAGCCCGCCAGGTTCCTCTGTCCATGGAATGTCCCAGGCAAGAATATTGGAGTGGGTTGCCATTCCCTTCTCCGGGGATCTTCTCGACACAGGGACGGAACCTGTCTCCTGAATTTCTTGCGTTGGCAGGCAGATTCTCTACCACAGAGCCACCTGGGAAGTCCAAGAGTTCTCATGAAGAGAAAAAAAATTTTTTTCTACCTCTTTAATTTTGTATTTATGAAATGATGGATGTTCACTAAACTTATGATAATCACTTCATGATGCATGTAAATCAAATAATTATGCTCTATACCTTAAACTTATACAGCACTATGTGTCAATTATATCTCCATAAAAGTGGAAATGACATAAAGTGAAATGAAATACAACCTAACTTTACATATCGAGAAACTAGAAAAGGGGAATCCCCTGGCAGTCCACTGGTTAGGAGTTAGCCCTTCACTGCCAGGGGCCCAGGTTCAATCCCCGGTCAGGGAACTAAGATCTGCAAGCCACATGGCACAGCCAAAATAGTTTTAAATAATAATTTAAAAAAAATGCTTTAAGTTACTAGAAAAAGAAGAACAAGGTAAGCCCAAAGTTAGAAGAAGAAAGGAAATAACAAAGATTACAGCAGAAGTAAATGAAATAGATACCAGAAAAATAACAGAAAATTTTACCAGAAATAGGAGTCAGTTTGGTGAAAAGATAAACAAAACTGACAAACCTCTGGCTAACCCAACCAAGAAAAACAGAGAAGACTCAAGATCAAAAAAGAGGAGACATTACTACTAATGTAGTAATTACTACTAATACAACAGAAATGCAAAGAATAATAGGAAATCTTTATGAACAATATATATCAACTGGAACGTAGAAGAAATGGATAAATTCCTAGCAATAAACTTACTAAGACTGAATCATGAAAAAAACAGAAAATCTGAATAGACCAAATAATGAATAAGGAGACTGAATCAGTAATCAAAACCTTTCCAACAAAGGAAAGCCCAGGACCAGATGGCTTCACTGTTGAATTTTACCAAACAAGGAGGAAATAATGCGAATCCTCCTCAAAATATTCCAAAAAATTTAAGAGGCAGGAACCCTCCCAAACTTATGTTATGAGGCTAGCATTATTCTGATACCAAAGCCAGATAAGAATACTACAAAACAAAAACAAAACTATAGACCAGTATCACTGATGAATGAATACAAATATCAAATTCTCAGCAAAATATTAAACTGAATTCAATGGCAAATGAAAAGGATCAAGCAAGGGGATTAAGTGGGATTTATCCCTGAGATGCAAGGATAGTTCAACATATGTAAATCAATAAACATGATATATTATGCTAATAGAATCAAAGACAAAAATTGCATGATCATCTCAACAGATACAGAAAAACCACTTGAAAAAACACATCATCATCCCACAATAAAAACACTCACCAAATTGTGTATGGAAGGAACATATCTCAACATTATAAAAGCTCTATGTGGCAAACACATAGCTAATACCATATTCAACCATGAAACGTTGAAAACATTTCCTCTAAGATTAAGAACAAGACAAAGGTGGCCACTCTTATCGTGCCTACTCAACATAGTACTGGAAGTCTAACCAGAGCAACCAGGCGAGAAATAGAAACAAAAGGCATCCAAATCATAGAAGAAAAAGTAAAATTATCTCCTTTTTCACAGTTGACAGGTGGCGCTAGTGATAACCTGCCTGTCAATGCATCTGTGAGAGACACAGATTGGATCCCTGGGTTGGAAAGATCCCCTGGAGGAGGGCATGGCAATCCACTCCAGTATGTTTCCCTGGAGAATCCCATGGACAGAGGAGACAGGCAGGCTACAGTCCTCAGGGTCGTAAAGAACTGGACATGACTGAAGCGATTTAGCATGCATGATCATATACAGAAAAATTCTAAAGACTCCACACACACACACACACAACTGTTAGAACTAATCAACAAATTCAATACAGTTGCAGGATACAAAATCAACATTATGTTGCATTTCAGTACACTGACAATGAAATATCTGAAAAAGAAATATAGAAAAAAATCTCATTCACAACAGCATCACAGACAATAAAACATTTAGGAATAAATGAACCAAGAAGGTAAAAGATCTATCTATACAGTGAATAGTACAAGATTTTGATGAAATAAATTTAAAGACACAAACAAATTGACATATATCCTGTGTTGATGGATGAGAAGTATTAACATTATTAAATTGTCCACACAACCCTAAGCCATTTATAGATTCAATGCAAGCCCTATCAAAATTCCAGTGGCATTTTTTCACAATCCTAAAATTCATTTGGAACCATAGAAGCTCTCAAATAGCAAAAACAATCCTGAGAAGTAAGAACAAAGCTAGAGGTGTCACACTTTCTGATTTCAAACTACACTATAAAGCTCTAGCAATCAAAATAGTATGGTACTATTATACATATTGACACAGAGACCAATGGAACAGAATCAAGAGCCAAAATAAGCCCTAGCATATACAGTCATCTCATATTTGACAAGGGAGCCAAGGAAAAGACAGTCTGTTAATAAATGGTGTTGAGAAAACTGGATAATCACACGCAGAAGAATGAAACTTGATCACTAACACCACTCACAAAATTTGACTCAAAATGGATTAAAGACTTAAACATAAGGAACTAAAACTATATAGCTGCTAAAGAACCATGGGGCAACTAAGCGCCCACGCCACAACTAAAGAGAAGCCTGAGTGCCGTGATGAAGTGCTACAGCAAACAATACTGCATGCCGCAACTAAGATCTGATGCAGGCAAAAATTCATTCATTCATTCATTCATTCATTTTTTAAAATCTAGAAGAAATCAGAGAATAAAAGTTTCTTGACATTGGTCTTGGCAACAATTTTTTGGATATATCCAAAGCATAGGCAACAAAAAGCAAAAATTAGTAAATGAGACATCATCAAACTAAAAAGCTTTTGCACAGCAAAAGAAACCATCAACAAAATGAAAAGGCAACCTACAGAATAGGAGAAAATATGTGAAAATCACAGAGCTGTTAAGAGGCTAATATCCAAAATATATAAAGGGTTTATACAACTCAATAGCAAAAAAAATTATCCATCTGGCTTTTAAATGGGCTGAGGAATGGGACAGACATTTTTCTGAAGAAGACATACAAATGATGAACAGATACATGAGACAGTGCTTGACACCACTAACCATCAGGGAAATGCAAATCAAAAACACAATGAGATGTCACCTCACACCTGTTAGAATGGCTCTCATCAAAAAGACAAGACATAACAAGTGCTGACAAGGATGTGTAGAAAGGGGAATTCTTGTGCACTGTTGGTGGGAATGTAAATTGGTACAGCTGCTGTGGGAAGCAATATGGATGTTTCTCAAAAATTATAAATAGAACTACCTTAATTCAGTAATCCCACTTCTGGGTATACATCCAAAGAAAATGAGAACAGTATCTCAAGGAGATAGCTGCACTCCCATGTTCAGTTCAGTTCAGTTCAGTTCAGTCGCTCAGTCGTGTCCGACTCTTTGCGACCCCATGAATCGCAGCACGCCAGGCCTCCCTGTCCATCACCAACTCCCGGAGTTCACTCAGACTCACGGCCATCAAGTCAGTGATGCCATCCAGCCATCTCATCCTCTGTCGTCCCCTTCTCCTCCTGCCCCCAATCCCTCCCAGCATCTGAGTCTTTTCCAGTGAGTCAACTCTTCACATGAGGTGGCCAAAGAACTGGAGTTTCAGCTTTAGCATCATTCCTTCCAAAGAACACCCAGGGCTGATCTCCTTCCGAATGGACTGGTTGGATTTCCTTGCAGTCCAAGGGACTCTCAAGAGTCTTCTCCAACACCACAGTTCAAAAGCATCAATTCTTTGGCGCTCAGCTTTCTTCACAGTCCAACTCTCACATCCATACATGACCACAGGAAAAACCATAGCCTTGACTAGACGGACCTTTGTTGCCAAAGTAATGTCTCTGCTTTTGAATATGCTATCTAGTTTGGTCATAACTTGCCTTCCAAGGAGTAAGCGTCTTTTAATTTCATGGCTGCAGTCACCATCTGCAGTGATTCTGGAGCCCCAAAAAAGAAAGTCTGACACTGTTTCCACTGTTTCTCCATCTATTTCCCATGAAGTGATGGGACCAGATGCCATGATCTTCGTTTTCTGAATGTTGAGCTTTAAGCCAACTTTTTCACTCTCATTACAGCATTATTCACAATAGCCAAGATACGGAAACAATCTAAGGGTCTATCAGTGTATGAATGGATAAAGAAGAGGTAATATGTTTTACACACACAACACAATAGAATATTGTTCGGCTATGAGAAAGAAGGAAATCCTGCCTTTTGCAACAGCCTGAATGGATTTTTGAGGGTATTATGCTAAGTGAAATAAGTTAGATAGAAAAACAAATGCTATGTGATCTCATGTATAGGTGGAATTTAAAAGTCGAACTCACAGAAACAGAAAGTAGAATGGTGGTTGCCAGGAGTCAGGGGTGGGGGAAATGGCAAGATTTAGGTCAGAATCCAAACTTCCAGTGATGAGTATGTTTGGGGGATCTAAAATACAGTGTGGTCATTACAGTTAATAATACTATATCAGATACTTGAAAGTTGCCAAGACAGTAGATCTTAAATGTTCTCACCACAAAAAAACAAATAGTTATTATGTGACATGATGGAAGAATTAGCTAACACTATGGTGTTACTGAATTTGCAATGTATAATGTATCAAATCATCACATTTACACCTTAAACTTACATGATACTATGTATCAGTTATAGTTCATAAAGCTGAACGTGTATAAGGTGATTGTCTGTTTATGAACCTACATGGAAATGGCTTACTATTAGTAGCACTGTTTGGAGGTGAAATGTGGTCTAACTTCAAACTAACAAGGTCAAAATAAACATTTGAAATCTAAATTGTACAAATAGGACTTCTCCGGTGGCCCAGTGCTTAAGACTCTGCACTCCCAATGCAGGGAGCCCAGGTTCAACCCCTGGTCAGGGAACTAAATCCGTGTGCTGCAGCTGAGAGTTCGCCTGCTGTAACGCAGATGGAAGACTCCACATGCCACAGCTAAGACCCCATGCAGCCAAATAAATAGTAAATAAATAAAAAATACATATAAAATTGCTAATGTTTTAAAAAGAATAAGAAAATAAATTGGACAAATAAACTCTGTATAACATACATAGTAGGCACTGAATGAATGATAAAATATTTTAAAGCAAACAAAACAAAGAGGACAGATCTGCCTCCTGGTCTGTGTCCCTGAGCCACTCAGACACGAAGGAGAGGCATAAATACACAGAGACAAGCCCAGACACACCAACGCAGCCGCCCAAGAGCGACGAGACAAGGGTCAGCAGCACGTGGGAGAGGAAAGTCAGCTCAGCCAAGGCAGCAGGGGACAGACTCGAGTTTGAGTGGCCTGCAGGAGAAAGCAGTGGGCCCTGTCTGGCAGGCTGAGCTCTGAATCCAGCTGACAACAATATTTAATAAGGTCCCCCTCAAAGTCTCTCCTGTCCATAGACATAAGGTATCAGTCAGATATGGCAGCCCCTACTTAGTCCCCACAGTTATAAAATGTTAGTACTCTTTCATAGCTACATGTTGGAAATACATTAATTTCTCCTTCCCTTTTAAAAAAAATTTAATTGCAGTATAGCTGATTTATAATATTGTGTTAGTTTCAGGTACATAGTAAAGTGATTCAGTTATACATATTTCTTTCAGGTTCTTTTCCATATAGGTTATTACAAAATATTGAATATAGTTCCCTGTGTGCGTGCTCAGTTGCTCAGTCATGTCCAACTCTTTGTGACCCCATGGACTGTAGTCCGCCAGGGCCCTTTGTCCATGGAATCCTCCAGGCAAGACTACTAGAGTGTGTTGCCATTTCCTAGTCCAATAGTTCCCTGTGCTATACAGTAAATCCTTGTTATTTATTTTAATATATATTAGTGTGTATCTGTTAATTCCATATTCCTAACTTACAGGTTGTGTATATGTACATATATGGTGTTGTCTAGTTGTTAAGTCATGTCCAACTCGTTTGCAACGCATGGACTGTAGCCCGCCAGGCTCCTCTATCCATAAGATTTTCCAGGCCAGAATACTGGAGATGGAGAGGGTTGCCATTTCCTCCTCCAGGGGATCTTCCCAACCCAGGGATTGAACCCCCCTCTCCTGCATTGGCAGGCGAATTCTTTACCACTGAGCCATGGAGAAGCCTCTTCAATCATGGTCACAGACCATCGATCAATCAGCCAGACAGTGAAGATTTAATGAAGCTTCTTTAATAGCACACATGGGAAAAGGCCAAACTCAGAATTCCTGACATGAGACAGGAAAAACAATCCACATCTCGTGTAGACAGAAGTCCCCCTTCCCAGCTCCTAACCCAGAGGAAGCATCAACACTTACACACCTGGGAGCTCTTTCTCAGACCAGAGACGACTTTCAGTGTCCTCTCATGACAACACAGCCGCCAGAGAGGAAAGATTTCTCTAGAATCTAGATGGCTTCTTTCAGCAGAGGACTGTGATTTTTAGTGTTTTTCGTCAGTCTCAGCTCTGCTAAAGATGACTTCCCTAAACCTCAGATTTTCTCAAATATTAAGTGAGAGGCTTGGAGTAGACCAGTAAGTCCCAGCACAGAATCCCTTGAAGAGCTTAGAAAACTACTCATGAAAGGGTCTCACCCCACACCAAGGAATCTGATCACTGGAGGTGTGCCTGGGTGTCCCTTTCTACCAATCTCCCCAGAGGATTCTCATGTGCAGTAAGGGCTGAGTACCTAGAAGGAGGATTATCTTAGCCGTGGGGCCTTGCCCATTCCTGTGTGCTGTGCTCAGTTGCGTCCGACTCTGTGACCCCATGGACTGTAGCCCACTAGGCTCCTCTGTCCCTGGGATTTTTCCAGGCAAGAATACTGGAGTGGGTTGCCATTTCCTTCTCCAGGGGATCTTCCCAACCCAGGGATTGAACTTATGTCTCCTGCTTGGCAGATGGATTCTTTCCCACTGTGCTACCTAGGGAGCCCTGCCCATCCCTAACACAAGCAAAAATCCTCTGAACAGATGGACGAAGCTGGTCTCAGCTGGGGTCTGACACTGCATTTCCAGTAGAGTTCCCTGATGGGGGCCCTGCTACTGCTACATAGACCCTTCTTTAAGGAGCACAATCCTTTCCAACTATTTATCTTCAATGATTTATTTAATTTGAAATTAAATAAATCTTGAGATTCTGACATCTAGAAAATCTGTTCTAGCCTCAAGGCAAAGCACTTTCCTTCCCATCAGAGCAGCAGCAGGGGCAGGTTATCCAGGAGACCACCACGGACGAGCATGAGACTCTTCAAATACAGCCTGACCATTTCACATGAGAGAGGTACTTACCAAAGAGTTTAGCCAGTCCTTTGTCCAAAATTTTTGAATTTGATGAAGATTCAGCATTTGAACCTGTGGGGAAAATAAGCCTCAGCTGTGAGTCAGTATTTCACTTGGGAGCTGCATGTGATTCTTTTGAAATCGTCACTCTCTGGGATGGTATTCTGAGAGGAGCATCCTGCATTGGCCTGTTCTAGGGCACGAGCACTGGACTTGGGTTCTGGTATGACACTTGAACACTGCATGACCTTGGGCAGGGAGGTTCTGTGGGACGTGGTTTTCTCCTCTGAGGCTGGAGGGAAAGCTACGGACCACAGGAGGGCTGTGCGGAGGGGGAGGAAATTCACCAATGTGACCTTCAGACTGAGAATGCTCACCCTTCATCCCAACTCTGTGCTATTATCTATGATGGACGACAGTAAACAGAGCTGGTTCCAAGCAAGGGTATGCTCAGTACTCAGTTGTGGGAGGAACGGAGACAAATGGACACACGTCTCGGGAGATAATCAACAAAAACTCTCCCCTCCACAAGTAGTGAGGTCAATGGGCAGTGCCTGACCATTCTGGAAATGTGATGCTTTCTTGTTTTGGAATAAAGGGAACAATCCTGCTGCATACTCTGCACTGATCCTCACTGAGGACTTTGTATTCAGGAGGGGCTTAAGGGCCTAAGGGTATCCTAATTTGACTTGATAAATACTAAGAATTCCTGATGTCATTCGGGATTGAAAAAATGAAGATGCAACCAGAGATGGACCAGGTCAGCCATCTCCCCTGGGACAGCATGAATGGGTGTTAAGACTCCTGTTGACCCACATGTGGCTACGTCAAGGACGTGAATTAATGGTGCAAAAAGACTGTAGCGACCTGGGGAGATTTTGAGCTATGTGTGTGTGTGCTCAGTCCCTCAGTCATGTTCCACTCTCTGTGACCCTACAGACTGTAGCCCTCCAGGCTCCTCTGTGCATGGGATTTTTATGACAAGAATACTGGAGTAGGTTGCCATTTTCTCCTCCAGAAAATTTTCCAAAGTCAGGGATCAAACCCACATCTCCTGCATTGCATGCAGATTCTTTACCACTGAGCCACTGTGGAAGCCCTTTGAGCACAATATCAGGCTTTTCTTTTTGGAGGTCATGATGTCTGTGACATACTTTCCTGATTCAAGGTCAGCCCCTTTTTCTGGCCCCTGCTGCTGCTGCTGCTAAGTCACTTCAGTCGTTTCCGACTCTGTGTGACCCCACAGACGGCAGCCCACTAAGCTTCTCTGTCCCTGGGATTCTCCAGGCAAGAACACTGGAGTGGGTTGCCATTTCCTTCTCCAATGCATGAAAGTGAAAAGGGAAAGTGAAGTCGCTCAGTCGTGCCTGACTCTTAGTGACCCCATGGACTGCAGCCTACCAGCCTCCTCCGTCCATGGAATTTTCCAGGCAAGAGTACTGGAGTGGGGTGCCATCACCTTCTCCGTCTGGCCCCTAAGGAGTGGGCAAACCCATCAGGAAGGAGAAACTTGTGCTTTAATGAAAGTGTTTTAGGGCACAGTGCCCAACACCCTGACCCCGTTCTGAGTTCCACACAGTATTTATGAAGTTTCCTCAAGAATCTGAACTTCTACCTCATGGTTTCCTCACGGTCTGAAAAGACATTGAGTAGTATGTGCACATGACAGGTCCCCACTCTGCAGGGAAATTGCTGACTAGTGGTTAATAGTGCGTGGATATGATGGCTTTTTGGTGAATGAAGGGAACAAAATTTTTCCTCTTGCTGAGACAGCTGTGAATCACTAAGAATCACTAAGGTGGAAGTGTAAGTAAGCCCACGCAGTAAAATATTTGTTCACAAAAACCCTTTACAGTGACTGTAGCCACAAAGTTAAAAGATGATTGCTTCTTGGAAGGAAAGCCATGACAAACCTAGACAGTGTATTAAAAAGCAGGGACATTAAAAAATAAAAGCAGAGACATCACTTTGCCAACAAAGATCCCTATAGTCAAAGTTATGGTTTTTCCAGTAGTCATGTATGCATGTGAGAGTTGGACAATAAAGAAGGCTGAGCGCTGAAGAACTGTTGCTTTCAAATTGTGGTGCTGGAGAAGACTCTTGAGAGTCCAAGGGACTGCAAGGAGATCAAACCAGTCAATCCTAAAGGAAATCAACCCTGAATATTCATTGGAAGGACGGATGCTGAAGCCGAAGCTCCAATACTCTGGCCACCTGATGCAAAGAGCTGGCTCATTAGAAAAGACCCTGATGCTGGGAAAGACTGAAGGCAAAAGAAGGAGCTGGCAGAGATTGAGATGGTTACAGTATGCGCGACTCAATGGATATAAATTTGAACAAACTAGGGGAGATGGTGGAGGACAGAGCAGCCTGGTGTGCTGCAGTCCATGGGGTCACAAAGAGCCAGACAGGACTTAGTGACTGAACAACAACAAGAACAAGAGGAATTACTATCTTCCCTTTCCTTGAAGTCACCCCTGATTGACTGCTGTATAATGTACTTCTGTCCTTCATGACAGATGACACTGTTTTGTACTCTTGGTCTACTGCATTTTTGGAAAACAGTACTGTAGTTTCCTCCATCATAAGGATTGTGTCTACTGCTTTTCTCCACAGACCCAATTTCTTTACATTGAGAGAATGTTCCAGAATGTGGTCAGCCAATCAGTTTAGTAAATAGCACAAGTGCTTCCAATTGCAGTAAGATCCTAAAAGTAGAGCATGGAAATCTAATGTTCACTTTGAAAAAGCCACACTCATAAGATGTTCATAACAGCACTATTCAGATAGTCAAAAGGTGGAAACAACCCAAACGTCCATCAACTGATAAATGGATCAACCAAATGGGGTAAGTCCATGCAATGGAATATCATTCAACCATAAAAAGGAATGAATTCCTGAGGCATGCTACCATGTGGATGAACCCTGAAAACATGTTAAATGAAACAAACCAGTCACAAAAGACCATATCGTGTGTGATTCCATATACAAATACCCAGAATAGACAAATCCGTAGGACAGACAGTGGGTTAGTGGTTGCCAGGGGCTGTGGAAAACGGGGGATGGGGATTGGTAGCAAGTGGGTTTGATATTACTTTGGGGAGTGCTGAAAATGTTCTAAAATTAGATAGTGGTGGCTCACAACCCCATGAATATACACTGTAAAGGGTGTATTTTATGTTATGTGACCAATATATCAAGCTGTTGTTTAAAGTACAGTGTGTGAATAGCCAGTGGGAATTTGCTATAAAACTCAGGGAATTCAAACTCAGGCTCCAGGACAACCTAGAAAGGTGGGATGGGATGAGAAGTGGTAGACAGGCTCAAGAGGGAGAGGACAAATGTAGACTTATGGCTGATCCATGTTGCTATATGGCAGAAACCAACATAATGTTGCAATTATCCTTCAATCAAAGGTAAGTAAATTAAGGGAAAAAAATAGTGTGAAAATAATAAAAATTTAAAAAATAAAACAGGGTGTGTGTGTGTATATATGAGGGGATAGACAAAACAAGATGTGACTGATTAGCACATATAGGTTCACTATATTAATACTAATCTCTCTCCTTTTGTACATGTTTGAATTTTTTGTTTGAAATTTTTCACAAGGAAAAGTTAAAATGTGCAAGTATGCTACTCTCGCACGGAGCTCTGGATTTTGAGTAATGTGCAAAGTTAGGAATACTGTTAACGTTTCTCCTTTCTCCTTTGCAAAGAATCCCTAAGGTAAAATCGGGGAGGTCAAGCAGGTAGAGCGAGGAGAAACCCTGCGTTCACTCCAGCACCCATGGGAGGCGAGCGCCGTCTCCTGCCTGACTCAGGCTCACGCTGAGTCTTCACGCGCATCTCCACCTGCCACAATACACCTCGGGTGGCGCCTCTGGTCAGATGGAAAGGTGGGGGCGGGGGGGTGTGTGGCTCTGCACCTTGCCAGTAATCCAGGAAGAGAACAAAGAAGAGGGCCTCTGCTCCTCTCTTCTTTGCCATAGTCTGTGTACCATTACAGAGGAGCAATCTCCCAAAACACTTCAGACACAACAGCCTTTAACTCCAGGATACTTCAGAACCCACAGTCTGTGACGTCACGCCCGGAAACGGAAGCGAGGGGCTGGGCAGGTGCACGGTGGGAAGGAGGGGGCGGTGTCTATGGGCCAGGACCGGAAAGGGAGAGGCCGCCGTAAGGCAACAGCCTCTCCACTCACTTTCCTGGGCTCTGCACTGCCTTCCTTCATCCCCAGGCACCGCCTCCTGGAGGCAACCAGAACTCTTCTATTGCAACTGACAAAAACTCAATTAAATCAACTTAAATGAACTGCAAGTAGCTAGAATAGCCAGAAAAATCTTAGGACAAATCAACATATCACATTACAAAAATATCGTTATTTATTGCATCACATAATAGAATTGTTGTTGTTGTTCAGTCCCTAAGTCGTGTCCAACTCATTGCGACCCCACGGACTATGATACACCAGGCTTCCTTGTCCTCCACTATCTCCTGGAGTTTGTTCAGGCTCATGTCCATTGAGTCCGTGATGCTACCTAAATCTCATCCTCTGCTGCCCTCTTCTTTAACAGAAGTATAGCACCAAAAATGTTATAAATAAAAATATAAGTTGATGCTGTCACTCATATGTCACTATTTCCCCTATTACATTTCATAAGATTAAAGTATTTCCAAAGGGGGAAAATGACTTTATATTTTAGCACCTTTAACTGTACTTTTCCTTCCTGTATTTTCATTATACACTGTGTCCTACAAGTTATGTAGCCAGTCCTGCTTTGTATGCAGTGACAGGGTGAAAGAAATCTGAGGAGGGGATGGGATGGAGGGAGAAGTTACAGAAAAAGTTATAGAGTTGAATTCTGAGTAGCTCAGATGTACTGGATTGTTGGGGCTGCCCTAACAAAGTTCCACAAAATGGTGAGGTTAAACAACATCAGTCTATTATCTAACAGTTCCAGGGACCAGAAGTCTGAGACAGAGTTGGTTCTTTCTGAGGCCTCTCAACCTGGCTTGTAGGCAGCTGTCTTCTCCTTGTGACTTCCCTCCACAATCATCTGTGTCCAAAGTTTCTCTTCTTATAAGGACATCAGTCATATTGAATTATAGTCTACCCTAATGTACCTCATTTCTGAACTACTGGTGGTTAAGACATCAACATATACATCTGGGGTGGGGAGAGAATTCAACCCATAACAGGAGGTAATTGAAGCAGCAAAAATGTTACTTCCCTAAAATATCTTCAAGAAAACAAAAACAACAAAAATAACATATACCACAACACAAAACTCACATCCTCAGCATAACTGGAAGACAGAACATGTCCAGCTTCAAATTCCGGTAAATGTAAAAAGAAGTCCTAAGCCCAGGCACTGATTCTCTGGCTTCTGCTACATGTCTTGGTGGAGAGGAAACACAATGGCCCCCAAATGACCTAAAATCTCCTGTAGAAAGAGAACACTCACCCTATGAACGCAAATGCTGCAAGTATGTCCTGCTTCAGTTCAGTCGCTCAATCGTGTCCAACTCTGTGACCCCATGGACTGCACCATGCCAGGCCTCCCTCTCCATCGCCAACTCCTGGAGTTTACTCAAACTCTTGTCCATTGAGTCGGTGATGCCATCCAGTCATCTCATTCTCTTAAGTCCCCTTCTCCTCCTGCCCTCAATCTTTCCCAGAATCAGGGTCTTTTCCAATGAGTCAGTTCTTTGCATCAAGTGGCCAAAGTATTGGACTTTCAGCTTTAACATCAGTCCTTACAATGAATATTCAGGACTGATTTCCTTTAGGATGGACTAGTTGGATCTCCTTGCAGTCCAAGGGACTCTCAAGAGGCTTCTCCAACACCACAGTTCAAAAGCATCAATTCTTCTGCGCTCAGCTTTCTTTATAATCCAACTCTCACATCAATACATGACTACTGGAAAAAACATAGCTTTGACTAGACAGACCTTTGTTGGCCAAGTAATGTCTGTGCTTTTTAATATGCTGTCTAGGTTGGTCATAACTTTTCTTCCAAGGAGCAAAAGTCTTTTAATTTTATGGCTGCAGTCACCATCTGCAGTGATTTTGGAGCCCCCCAAAATAAAGTCTGACACTGTTTCCACTGTTTCCCCATCTATTTGCCATGAAGTGATGGGACTGGATGCCATGATCTTAGTTTTCTGGATGTTGAGTTTTAAGCCAACTTTTTCACTCTCCTCTTTTACTTTCATCAAGAGACTCTTTAGTTTTTCTTTGCTTTCTGCATAAGAGTGATGTCATCTGCATATCTAAGGTTATTGATATTTCTCCTGTCAATCATGATTCCAGCTCGTGATTCATCCAGTCCAACATTTCTCATGATGTACTCTGCATATAAGTTAAATAAGCAGGGTGACAATATACAGCCTTGACATACTCCTTTTCCTATTTGGAACCAGTCTGTTGTTCCATGTCCAATTCTAACTGTTGCTTCTTGACCTGCATACAGATTTCTCAAGAGGCAGGTCAGGTGGTCTGGTATTCCCATCTCTTGAAGAATTTTCCATAGTTTGTTGTGATCCACACAGTCAAAGGCTTTGGCATAGTCAAGAAAGCAGAAATAGATGTTTTTCTGGAATTCTCTTGCTTTTTTGATGATCCAACGGATGTTAGCAATTTGATCTCTGATTCCTCTGCCTTTTCTAAATCCAGCTTGAACATCTGGAAGTTCACAGTTCACATATGTTGAAACCTGGTTTGGAGAATTTTGAGCATTACTTTACTAACATGTGAGATGAGTGCAACTGTGTGGTAGTTTGAACATTCTTTGGCATTGCCTTTCTTTGGGATTGGAATGAAAACTGACCTTTTCCAGTCCTGTGGCCACTGCTGAGTTTTCCAAATTTGCTGGCATATTGAGTGCAGTGCTTTCAAAGCGTCATCTTTTAGGATTTGAAATAGCTCAGCTGGAATTCCATCACCTCCACTAGCTTTATTTGTAGTGATGTTTCCTAAGGCCCACTTGACTTAGCATTCCAGGATGTCTAGCTCTAGGTGAGTGATCACACCTCGTGATTATCTGGGTCATGAAGATCTTTTTTGTATAGTTCTTCTGTGTATTCTTGCCACCTCTTCTTAATATCTTCTGCTTTTGTTAGGGCCAAACCATTTCTGTCCTTTATTGTGCCCATCTTTGCTTGAAATGTTCCCTTGGTATCTCTTAATTTTCTTGAAGAGATCTCTGGACTTTCCCATTCCATTGTTTTCCTTTCTTTCTTTCCATTGATCACTGAGGAAGGCTTTCTCATCTCTCCTTGCTATTCTTTGGAACTCTGCATTCAAATGGGTGCATCTTTCTTCTTCTCCTCTGCCTTTTGCTTCTCTTCTAGTCACAGCTATTTGTAAGGCCTTCTCAGACAACCATTTTGCCTTTTTGCATTTCTTTTCCTTGGGGATGATCTTGATCCCTGCCTCCTGTACAATGTCATGAACCTCCATCCACAGTTCTTCAGGCACTCTATCAGATCTAATCCCTTGAATCTATTTGTCACTTCCACTGTAAAATCGTAACGGATTTGATTTAGGTCATAGGTGTTGGAAAAGACTCTTGAGAGTCCCTTGGGCTGCAAGGAGATCCAACCAGTCCATCCGAGAGGAGACCAGTCCTGGGTGTTCATAGGAAGGACTGATGTTGAAGATGAAACTCCAATACTTTGGCCACCTGATGCGAAGAGCTGAGTCATTTGAAAAGACCCTGATGCTGGGAAAGATTGAGGGCAGGAGGAGAAGGGGACGACAGAGGATGAGATGGCTAGATAGATGGCATCACCGACTCAATGGACATGGGTTTGGGTAGACTCCGGGAGTTGGTGATGGACAGGGAGGCCTGGCATGCTGCGGTTCATGGGGCTGCAAAGAGTCGGACACAACTGAGTGACTGAACTGACTGACTGACTGACTGAATGGTCTAGTGGTTTTCCCTACTTTCTTCAATTTAAGTCTGAATTTGGCAATAAGGAGTTCATGGTCTGTGCCACAGTCAGCTCCCGGTCTTGTTTTTGCTGACTATATAGAACTTCTTCATCTTTTGGCTGCAAAGAACATAATCAATCTGATTTCAGTATTGACCAGCTGGTGATGTCCATGTGTAGAGTCTTCTCTTGTGTTGTTGGAATAGGGTGTTTGCTATGACCAGTGCATTCTCTTGGCAAAACTCTATTAGCCTTTGCCCTGCTTCATTCTGTACTCCAAGTCCAAATTTGCCCATTATTCCAGGTATTTCTTGACTTCCTACTTTTGCATTCCAGTGCCCTATAATGAAAAGGACATCTATTTTGGGGTGTTAGTTCTAGAAGGTATTGTAGGTCTTCATAGAACTGTTCAACTTCAGCTTCTTCAGCATTATTGGTCAGGGCATAGACTTGGATTACAAACCATATTGAATGGTTTGCCTTAGAAACGAACAGAGATCATTCTGTTGTTTTTGAGACTGCACCCAAGTACTGCACTTCAGACTCTTTGGTTGACTATGATGGCTACTCCATTTCTTCTAAAGGATTCTTGCCCACAGTAGTAGATATAATGGTCATGTGAGTTAAATTCACCCATTCCAGTCCATTTTAGTTCGCTGATTCCTAAAATGTCAATCTTCACTCTTGCCATCTCCTATTTGACCACTTCCAATTTGTCTTTATTCATGGACTTAACATTCCAGATTGCTATGCAATATTGCTCTTTACAGAATTGCGCTTTACTTAAATTCCCAGAGGTGGAAAAGACCAGGGCAAGAGATTGGGGAGGCTTCAATCAAGCAAGACCCTGGAAGGGCCTGGGCATGGGCTGGATGTGGGTTGGAGATGGAGTCCTCTGCGGGACTGTAACCAAGGAGATTTCACACAATGCTGAGGGTCAATAAAACCAAAGCAATGGCTAGCTTCAAATTCCAGATGCACAAGCATCCGTCTTTCAAGTCCTATGGCCCACTCCTGCCACCTTCCCCCATCTCAGCAACAAATGAATCCTTCTACTTGTTCAGGCCCAAATCCAGAGTACACCCCAGACTCTCCTCTTTCTCTTTCACCACGCATCACATGAGCAAACCCTCTGATTGTCAAATACGTCCCCAAACCTGGCCAGCTGTTCCACCTCTACTGCCACAGCAGACACCAGCCAGCAGCATCCCATCCTCACTTCAGTGCTGGTGAAATGAGAGGCACTGTTGATCCCAACAGGTCATTCCCAAAGTCTTCACCACCTCCTCTCCCACTTACCCCTCCTTTCCCTTCTCTGTGCTCACATCACCGGAGGAAGAGAATATGGGCTGCTTTGCAACCTGAGGACACAATGTGTGCTCTACCAGGTGCCTTTACATGATCAACAGACTTTATCCTCCCTGATTCTCTTATTTCCAGGCAGAACTGTTAAGTACCAAGGTATGACAGAAAAATATTGTAAGAAATTAATGAACACAAACCTCAGCTCTATTTAGAGTTGAGAGACCACAAGGGGGAGCTCTTACTCTCAGAGCCCAACAGGAAGAAGAAACCGCTCCTCTTCATTTCCAGCAAGGGCTCCGCGAGTGAAAAGCCGTGGATTCTTTGTTTGCTATAGCCGCCCCCAACTTGCTTTTCTCCTTTATAAAAGAGTTCTCCCTCTCTTGCTGTGCAGGGACTTAACCGTAGCACACCATGATTGAAGACCCCAGATTGGAATTCTCTGTGGATCCCAAAATAAGTCCCTTTTCTTTTTTTCTTTTTTCCTGGAGAAATTACCAGCAGTCTACTTTCAGTTCAACAACATCTATATTTACATACTCATCCAAGTATGGAGTAAGAATCAATAAATCTTTTCTGTAAAGAGCCAGATAGAAAATATTTCAAGTTTTGCAGACTGTGTTTCTTTTTCCTTTGCTGTTGTTTTTTATAACCTTTTTAAAACATAAAAACAACTGGGGGCGGGGGGGGGGGGTGGTAAATCAATGAAACAAAAAGCTAGTTCTTTGAGAAAATCAATAAAATACAAAACTGTAGCCAGACTGATCAGAGAAAAAGACAGAAAACATATTAACAATATCAGGAATGATAAAGTAGACATTACTAGAGATTCTACAGATTTAAAGGAAGATAAGTGTACAATTATTTTTAAAAAACTTTCTACCAATAGATTCAACAACTAGATAAAATGTACAGATTCCTTAACACAAACTAATAGAGCCTCCTCAAGAAGAAATAAATAACCTTAATAGTAATGTAAGACAGAAAGCACTTATCTTTTTTAAAAAAGAAAAAAGCCCCATATTAAAGAAAAGGCACTTGATGAAAGCTAAATGGCAACCCACTCTAGTACTCTTGCCTGGAGAATCCCATGGACAGAGGAGCCTGGCAGGCTCCAGTCCATGGGGTTGCAATAGTCTTAGCAACTAAACACGACTTAGTGACTAAATCAACCAACCAAACCAACCAACATCCATTTAGGATAAAACTCCCATTAACTAGAAAACAAAGAGAATTTTCTCAGTTTGATAAAGAGAATCTATGAAAGACCTAAAGTAACATCATCACAAACAAGATGGTAAAAGATTGAATGTTTTTTCCCTAAGCTCAGGATCAAAACAAGGATGTCCACTCTTAGCACTCCCATTCAACTTTGTCCTAAAGGGTCTACTCATGCAGTAAGGCAATAAAAAGAAATAAAAGGCATATAGATTAGAGAGGAAAAAGTAAAACTGTCTTTATTCTTAGTTGACTTGATTATCTAGGTAAAAAAATCTAAGAATTCCTAAGGAAAAAATAAGTGAGTTTAGCAGGGTAGCAGGACACGTTTTTAAAACCAATTGTACTAAGAGAATGAAAAGACAAGCTACAAACCAGGAGTAAATATTTGCAAATACACATGTAATAAAGGACTTGCTTCTAAAATTTACAAAGAGTTCTTAAAACTCAACAAGAAAACAACTCAATTAAAAAATGGGCAAAACCTGAACAGACACCTCACCGTATTTCCTACACTATATAGGTAGCAAATATTCATATGAAAGATGTGCAACATCATATGTCATTAAGAAATTACAAATTAAAACAACGAGATGCCACTACACACCCATTAGAATGGCTACAGTCCAAAACACTGACAACATCAAATGCTGTAGGGGATGTGGAGAAACAGGAACTCTCATTCATTACTGATGGGAATGCAACACTGGTACAACGACTTTGCAACGAAGTTTAGCAGTTTCTTACAAAGCTAAACATAGGTTTACCATCCATCAGTTATATTCTGAGGTACTTAAACAAATGAATTGAAATTGTATGTCCACCTAAAAATCTGCACATGGATGTTTACCACAGCTTTACTCATAATTGCCAAAAACTGGAAGCAACTTAGATGTTCATCCATAGATGAACGGATAAACAAACTGCAAGGGACTTCCCTGGTGGTCCAGGGGTTAAGACTCTGTGCTCCCAACACAAAGGGCACAAGGTCGATCCTGGGTTAGGGAAGTTTTGAGTGCTGCGGGGTGCAGCGAAGAAAAAAAAATGCAATACATCCAGACAATGGAATACTATTCAGCAACAGAAGAAATGAGTCTATCGGGTTACAAAAAGGTATGGAGGAGCCTTAAATGCGTAATTCTAAGTGAGAGAAGCCAACCTGAAAAGACTACACACTGCATGATTCCAACTGTACGACATTATGTATAAAGGCAAAATCATACAGACAGTAAAAAAAAGGAGGGGGAGGAAGGGAACAATGAATATGTGGAAACGGGGAATTTGTTTAAGGCCATAAACTATTCTGAATGATACTGTAATGGTGGATACATTATGCATTTGTCAAAAACCCACAGAAAGTAAAACACAAAATGTGAACCCTAATGTAACCCATGTGCTACACTGTGCTCAGTCGCTACGCTCAGTTGTGTCTGACTGTCTGTGACCCCATGGACTGTAGCCCACCAGGCTCCTCAGTCCATGGAATTTTCCAGGCAAGAATACTGGAGTGGGTTGTCATACCCTCCTCCAGGATCTTCCCAATCCAGGGATCCAATCCCTGTCTCCTGCATGTCCTGCATTGGCAGGTGGATTCTTTACCGCTGAGCCACAGGGGAAACAATGTAAGCTATGCTGCTGCTGCTACTAATAAGTCGCTTCAGTCGTGTCTGACTCTGTGCGACCCCATAGACGGCAGCCCATCAGGCTCCCCTGTCCCTGGGATTCTCCAGGCAAGAAGACTGGAGTGGGTTGCCATTTCCTTCTCCAATGCATGAAAGTGAAAAGTGAAAGTGAAGTCGCTCAGTCGTGTCCGACTCCTAGCGACCCCATGGACTGCAGCCCACCAGGATCCTCTGCCCATGGGATTTTCCAGGCAAGAGTACTGGAGTGGGGTGCCATTGCCTTCTCCGAATGTAAGCTATAGGCCTTAGTTAATAATAATGTATCAATATTGGTTCATCAGTTGCAACATATGCATACAGTAATGCAAAATGTTAAGAACTGAGGAAATTGCAGCAAGGAAGGGTGGGCATTTATGGAGGTATAGGGGAACTTTGTATTTTCTGCACAATTTTTCTGTAAACCTAAATCTGCTCTAACTATAAAATCTATTATTGTTTTTAAGTCAATTTTATTTCTACCTATTGACAATTAATAATTAAAGTTTAAATTAGAGAAACAATACTATTGATCCTTGCATAAAAAATAGGAATTATTTAGGGATAAACCTGATGGAAGACTCTAAAATCTATACACCAAAAACTTTCAAAAGTAATAAAATGTATCTCACTCCTGGGCATACATTCAGAGAAAACTCTAATTTGAAAAGATATATGCATCACAGGGACTTCCCTGGTGATCCAGTGGTTAAGACTTCACCTCCCAAGGCAGGGGGTATGGGTTTGATCCCTAGTCAGAGAGCTAAAATCCCAAATGCCTCATGGGCAAAACACCAAAAAACATAAAACAGAAATAATGTTGTAACATGCATCCCAATCTTCACAGCAACACTACTTAACAATAGGCAAGACACAGAAGCAACCTAAATATCCATCAAGATTTGGTCCTATACATATAGATTTCCCAGGTGGCATTAGTGGTAAAAAATCTGTCTGCAAGGTGGGAGACCTGGGTTCAATCCCTAGGTTGGGAAGATCCCCTGCAGAAGAGAAAGGCTACCCACTCCAGTATTCTGGCCTGGAGAATTCCATGGACTGTATAGTCCATGGGGTTGCAAAGAGTCGGACACAACTGAATGACTTTCACTTTTGCTTCATATTGGCTTCCCAGGTGGCATTAGTGGTAAAGAATCCACCTGCAAGGCAGAAGACACAGGAGATGCAGGTTGGATTCCTGGATCAGGAAGATCCCCTGGAGCCGGAAATGGCAACCCATTTCCGTTGGGAAATCCCATGGACAGAGGAGCTGGAGGGCTACAGTCCATGGAGTTGCAAAGAGTCAGTCATGTCTGAGCACACGCACACACACACACAATGGAATACTACTCAGCCATAAAAATGAGTGAAATAATGCGGCAACACAGATGAACCTAGAGACTATCATATTAAGTTAAGTAATTCAGACAAAAGACAAATATCATATGATATCACTTACATGTAGAATCTAAGATATAATACAAAGTAACTTATTTACAAAACAGACAAAACAAACCTATGGTTACCAAAGGGGGAAAGGGGGGAATAAATTAGGAGTTTGGGACTGGCAAACATAAACTACTATTATAAAGTAATAACAAGGTCGTACTGTATAGCACAGGAAACTATATTCAATATCATGTGATAAACTGCAATGAAAAAGAATCTGGAAAAGAATATATACTTCTTTATATGTACATATATGTATATATAACTGAGTCATTTTGCTATACACCAGAAACTAACACAACACTGTAAACCAATTATATTTCAATAATAATAATAATAAAATTTAAAAGATCTAATATGAGAAGAGACACACTTATGGATCAGAAGACATTATGTTAAGATGTTACCTCTCCTCAAACTGACCTATAGATTCAATGCAAAACCAATCAAAATTCCAAGAGGCTTCCTCGAAGATATGGAGAAGCTGATCCCCAAATTGTGCAGAAGTCAAAGGATCCAGATTTTTCAAAACAATTTGAAAAAGAACAAAAGAGGACTTAACATTATCTGATTTCAAGATAGAGAAACCTACTATGAATAAGACCATGTGGTACTGACATATAGATCAATGGGACAGAGGGTCCAGAAGTAAATTCATACGCACGAGGTCAACTGATAACTAACAAAGGTGCCAAATGACCTTTAACAGAATGTACCTTGGGGGCCCTGCCTCAGGCACTCTTTCTCCAGCACCACTGTCCTGCTGACAAGAGTCCTGAGGACTCTTCACAAGCTGGACCCTGGCACTTCTAAAGCTCAGAGGTTTGGTATGCAAATACTTTTTCATTTCCATTTCATATTTCATTTTAAAAAGCAACATATCAAAAGCACTTCCCTGGTGGCACAGTGGCTAGGAATCTCCACCAGTGCAGGGGACACAGGTTCAATCCCCTGTCCAGGAAGATCCCACATGCCGGTGTGCCACAACTACTGAGCCTGCGCTCTAGGGCCTTCGAGCCACAACTACTGAGCCTGCGCTCTAGGGCCTGCGAGCCACAACTAGTGAGCCCCTGTGTTGCAGCTACTGAAGCCCGAACACCTAGAGCCCATGCTCCACAAGAGAAGACACCACAATGGGAAGCCTGCACACTGCAACAAGGGAGTAGCCCCCACCCGCCGCCAAGAGAGAAAGCCTGCGCACAGCAACAGAGACCCAGCACAGCCAAAAATAATAAACAAACAAGGAAACAATTTTTAAAAAGAAACTTGAAAAAATGGGTAAAGGAATTGAGTAGACATTTACCCAGAGAAGATACACAAGTGGCCAATAAGAAAATTAAAAGCTATGCAACATCATGAATCACTGCTGCTGCTGCTAAGCTACTTCAGTCGTGTCCAACTCTGTGTGACCCCATAGACAGCAGCCCACCAGGCTCCCCTGTCCCTGGAATTCTCCAGGCAAGAACACTGGAGTGGGTTGCCATTTCCTCCTCCAATGCATGAAAGTGAAAAGTGAAAGTGAAGTCGCTCAGTCGTGTCCAACCCTCAGCAACCCCATGGACTGCAGCCCACCAGGCTCCTCCGTCCATAGGATTTTCTAGGCAAGAGTACTGGAGTGGGGTGCCATTGCCTTCTCTGCATGAATTACTGCAGAAATGCAAATCAAACCAATGATGAGCTACAATCTCATACTCATTAGGATGGCTATAATACAAAACAAAAACCGAATATAACCACCGTGATGAGGCTGTGGAGAAAGTCGAATCCTTGTGCACCGTTGTTGCGAATGAAAAATAACATATCCACTATGGAAGAGAGTTTGGCAGTTCTTAAAGCAATCAAAAGCAGAATTTTAATATAAATCAGCAATCCCATCAGTCTGTTCAGTTCAGTCACTCAGTCGTGTCCGATTCTTTGCAACTCCATGGACTGCAGCACGCCAGGCTTCCCTATCACCAATTCCTGGAGCTTGCTCAAACTCATGTCTATCTGGTCGGTGATGTCATCCAACCATCCCATCCTCTGACATCCCCTTCTCCTCCTGCCTTCAATCTTTCCCAGCATCATGGTCTTGGTCTTTTTCGATTGGTCAGTTCTTCACAAACTGACCAAAGCATGGGTGGCATGAGTCCTTCCAATGAATATTCTGGACTGATTTCCTTTCAGATTGACTGGCTTGATCTCCTTGCAGTCCAAGGGACTCTCAAGAGTCTTCTCCAACACCACAGTTCAAAAGTATCAATTCTTTGGCACTCAGCTTTCTTTATGGTCCAACTCTCACATCTATCCATGACTACTGGAAAAACCACAGCTTTGATTAGATGGACCTTTGTCAGTAAAGTAATGTCTTTGCTTTTTAATATGTTGTCTAGGTTTGTCATAGCTATTCTTTCGAGGAGTAAGCATTCTTTAATTTCATGGCTGCAGTCACCATCTGCAGTGATTTTGGAACCCAGAATATAGTCTGTCACTGTTTCCACTGTTTTCCCATCTATTGCCATGAAGTGATGGGACTGGATGCCATGATCTTAGTTTTCTGAATGTTGAATTTTAAGTCATCTTTTAACTCTCCTCTTCCACTTTCTTCAAGAGGCTATTTAGTTCCTCTTCCCTTTCTGCCATAAGAGTGGTGTCATCTGCATATCTGAGGTTATTGATGTTTCTCCCTGCAATCCTGATTCCAGCTTGTGCTTCATCCAGTCCAGCATTCCACATTTATATGTACTCTGCACATAAATTAAATAATCAGGGTGACAATATACAGCTTTGATGTAGTCCTTTCCCTGTTTGGAACCAGTCTGTTGTTCCATGTCCAGTTCTAACTGTTGCTTCTTGACCTGCACACAGATTTCTCAGGAGGCAGGTAAGGTTGTCTGGTATTCCCATCTCTTTCAGAATTTTCCACAGTTTGTTGTGATCCACACAGTCAAAGGCTTTGCTATAGTCAATGAAGCAGAAGTAGATGTTTTTCTGAAATTCTCTTGTTTTTTCTATGATCCAACAACGGATGTTGGCAATTTGATCTCTGGTTCCTCTGCCTTTTCTAAATCCAGCTTGAACATCTGGAAGTTCTCGGTTCACATACTGTTGAAGCCTTTCTTGGAGAATTTTGAGCATTACTTTACCAGCGTGTGAGATGAGTGCAACTATGCAGTAGTTTGAGCATTCTTTGGCATTGCCTTTCTTTGGGATTGGAATGAAAACTGATCTTTTCCAGTCCTGTGGCCACTGCTGAGTTTTCCAAATTTGCTGGCATACTGAGTGCAGCACTTTCACAGCATCATCTTTTAGGATTTGAAATAGCTCAGCTGGAATTCCATCACCTCCACTAGCTTTGTTCATAGTGATGCTTCCTAAGACCCACTTGACTGCACAGTCCAGGATGTCTGGCTGTAGGTGAGTGATAACACCATCATGGTTAACTGAGTCATGAAGATCTTTTTTGTACAGTTCTTCTGTGTATTCTTGCCACCTCTTCTTAATATCTTTTACTTCTGTTAGGTCCATACCATTTCTATCCTTTATTGTGCCCATCTTTGCATGAAATATTCCCTTGGTATCTCTAATTTCCTTGAAGAGATCTCTAGTCTTTCCCAATCTATTGTTTTCCTCTATTTCTTTGCACTGATTACTTAGGAAGGCTTTCTTATCTCTCCTTGATATTCTTGGAACTCTGCATTCAGATGGATATATCCTTCCTTTTCTCCTTTGCTTTTTGCTTCTGCTCTTTTCTCAGCGATTTGTAAGGCCTCCTCAGCCAACCATTTTGCCTTTTTGTATTTCTTCTTCTTGGGGATGGTTTTAATCTTCGCCTTCTGTACAATGTTACCAACCTCTGTCCAAAGTTCTTCAGGCATTCTATCTATCAGATATAATCCCTTGGATCTATCTGAAACTTCCAATGTATAATCATAAGGGATTTGATTTAGGTCATACCTGAATGGTCTAGTGATTTTCCCTACTTTCTTCAACTTAAATCTGAATTTGGCAATAAGTTCATGATCTGAGCCATAGTCAGTTCCCAGTCTTGTTTTTGCTGACTGTATAGAGTTTCTCCATCTTCTGCTGCAAAGAATATAGTCAATCTGATTTCGGTATTGACCATCTGGTGATGTCCATGTGTAGAGTCTTCTCTTGTGTTGTTGGAAGAGGGTGTTTGCTATGACCAGTGCGTTCTTTTGCAAAACCCTGTTAGCCTTTGCTCTGCTTCATTCTGTACTCCAAGGCCAAATTTGCCTGTTACTCCAAGTATCTCTTGACTTCCTACTTTTGCATTCCAGTCCCCTGTGATGAAAAGGACATATGTTGGGGTGTTAGTTTAGAAGATCTTGTAGGTCGTCATAGAACCATTCAACTTCAGCTTCTTCAGCATTACTGGTTGGGGCATAGTCTTGGATTACTGTGATACTGAATTGTTTGCCTTGGAAACAAACAGAGATCATTCTGTCATTTTTGAGATTGCATCCAAGTACTGCATTTTGGACTCTTTTGCTGACTATGAGGGCTACTCCATTTCTTCTAAGAGATGCTTGGTCACACTTGTAGATATAATGGTCATCTGAATTAAATTCGCCCATTGCAGTCCATTTTAGTTCACTAATTCCTAAAATGTCTACGTTCACTCTTGCCATCTCCTGTTTAACCACTTTCAACTTACCTTGATTCATGGACCTAACATTCCAGGTTTCTATGCAATACTGTTCTTTATAGCATCAGACTTTACTTCCATCACCAGTCACATCCACAAATGGGTGTTCTTTTTTGCTTTGGCTCAGCCTCTTCATTCTTCCTGGAGCTATTTCTCCACTCTTCTCCAGTAGCATACTGAGCACCTACCAACCTGGGGAGTTCATCTTTCAGTATCATATCTTTTTGCCTCTTCATACAGTTCATGGGGTTCTCAAGGCAAGAATATTGAAGTGGCTTGCCATTCTCTTCTTCAGTGTACCACGTTTTGTCAAAACTCTTCACCATGACCCATCCATCTTGGGTGGCCCTATCCAGCACGGCTCATAGTTTCATTGAGTTAGACAAGGCTGTGATCCAAGTGATCAGTTTGGTTAGTTTTCTGTAACTGTGGTTTTCATTCTATCTTCCCTCTGATGGATAAGGGTAAGAGGCTCATGGGAGCCTCCTGATGGGAAGGACTAGTTGTGGGGAATCTGAGTCTTGCTCTGATGGGTGGGGCCATGCTCAGTAAATCTTTAATCCAGTCCAATCCCATATGGTGTTATATATCCCAGAGAATTGAAGGCAGAGTCTTGAAGAAGTATTTATACACCAATGTTCACAACAGTATTGCTTACAATAGCTAAAATGTGGAAGAGACCCAAGAATTCATCAACAGATGAATGGATAAGCAAAATGTAGTATGTACATACAATGGGATATACTTCAGCCATAAAAAGGAAGGAAATTCTGTCACATGGGAAATGGGAAGTTACTGTTTAATGAGTACAGCATTTCAGTGTTATAAGGTGAAAAATGTTATGGAGATGGATGGTGATAATTGTTGCACAATATTACAAATGTATTTAATACTGCTGAACCATATATTCTAAAATGAGTTAAGAAGAATCTTAAAAACAGTGGATATATGTATAACAGATTCACTTTGCTGTACACCTGAAACTGCACATTACAAACCAACTATACCCGAAATTAAGAGAATTTAATGGGTTATGATGGTAAATTGTATGTTGCATGGATTTTACCACAACTTAAAAATAAGGAAAAAGTAATATATACATGAACAGGGGCTTCCTAGGTAGCTCAGTGGTAAAGAATCTGCATGGCAATGCAGAAGACGCAGGAGATGTGGGTTCGATCCCTGAGTCAGGAAGATCCCCTGGAAAAGAGAATGGCAATCCACTCCAGTACTCTTGCCTGGGAAATTCCATGGACAGAGGGGCTTGGCTGGCTACAGTCCGTGGGGCCACAGAATAGCTGGACACAACTGAGCAACTCAGCTGCTGCTGCTGCTGCTGTTGCTAAGTTGCTTCAGTCGTGTCAGACTCTGTGCTACCCCATAGACGGCAGCCCACCAGGCTTCCCAGCACCCATGCACAAATATATGAACAAATTAAAAAATTAAAATAAAAGTTCACATTGTACAAAGAATTTGCTCTTCATTCCCCCACCTTTGCCAGTGGTCCCCCTTCCCCATATTAAAAAGTCTTGAAGGTTCCTCAGACATTCTTCAGAGCCATTCACACATAAAACATTCTGGACAGTGTGACTGCCTTTCTTTGCTTTGACTTAGCCATATGTCCTGATGTATTTCATATCAGATTATATAGAACTCCTTCATTATTTTAAACAGTTGCACGCTGACCCATTTTATGAACGCATAGACACCAGATACAAATGAACACATAACTATGATTCTACTTGCATAAAATTCCAAAATAGGCTAAACTAACCTGTGGTGACCTGTAGACTGGAGGATAGCAGTCCCTTTCGAGGAAGAAGAGGGCAGTGAGCAAGAGGGGCGGGAGGCTTCTGGAGTGCTGCTCATGCTGTTTTTTAAGCTCAGTGTTCACAAGTTAATAATTCATTGAAATGTACACTTAACGATTTCTGCACTTTCCTGTATGATGTTGTGCTTCAACTTGGCCAAATTTAATCTCATAGTCTAGTGGGAAAGTTCTATAGAGCGGCAAATAACTATAGCTCAGTCTGGTCAATGAATTCAGGACTGAGTATCTTCTTGCCCTGTGGACCCCTGAGCGGTTGGAGGCTCCCCGCGTGCTCTTCCCAGCTGCTGCCAACAGGATAACTGTTGGGCAAGGTACACACGCGTTGAGGCTCCTCGGTCCCCGTATCTGTAAAATCGGAAAATAACACCTAAGAAATTGCAAGGGTGTAATATAATCATCTATGTAAAATGAGCAGAAGTGCTGCGCAAGCACTAAGCTGGTGCTGCATTCACTTCAGCTACCGTTATCACGAAATTATCATTTTTATAAGGAAAAGGATCTAACTCAGTGCTCAATAAAGAAATGCTTTGTGTGAAAAATCCACCGCCGGCCTCCTTGGGGACTGCTCGCTGAAGAAACAAGAGTCCTGGACGAGTAAACTACCAGCCCGCCGGCTCCGACCGCGCCTTCTTTAAGCGCGGAGCGATGACGTCACCCGCACGCGCTGCAGCCTACCTTGGAGGCGCCGGGCAGTTCTTCCCGGCGCCTCCATTGGCTGGCCAGCACCCGACGGCCCCGCCCCTTTGCCCTCGCGGGCCCCCGGCTCCGGGTGTCAATCTGCCTAGGTGGGAGCGGTGACTGGTCGCGGGGCCCGCCCTCTTGAAATTCTCCGCCGGGCTCGCGTAGGCTGCGTGCTTGGGGTGGGAGGGGCGCAGCAGCGCGTCAGGAGCCGCGGTGGTCCCGGTCCGCCCGCCTGCCCGCCTGCCTGCCTGCCAGCCGTTGGTTACTACTGCCGCCCGCCTGCTGGGCAGGGCCGGCCCGGCCCGGCCATGGAGTCCTACGATATCATCGCCAACCAGCCCGTGGTCATCGACAACGTGAGGCTTGGCAACCGGGGGGGAGGGCGGGGTGGACGAGTCGAGGTCCTCAGGGACCCCCGCCCGTCTTGCCTGGTCCTCGGCTCGTTGCCGGCCCGCCACTCCTGCGGGCTGTCCCCTCTTGGCCCTGTATCCCGGGCCGCGGGACCAGCCCCCCGCAAGCGTGGCAGAACCCCAGCCCCAGCGCTCCCTGAGCAGGCGGGGAGGTCGGGAGAGGAAGGGGTCCCATGTGTCTGGCAGCGCTTGATCAGCATCTAGAGAGCCGGGGTACAGCCGGGCGACCGACCGATGCACCGATATGCCAGGCCCGGGGACTCACCCCGGACCCTTCTCGGTGGAGAGTAGGCTCACTGGATGGGTTTCGACCCCAGCCCCTTTACCTCTCCTCAGGCTTTGGCTGCCCTCCTACTGGAGGAAAGACAGTGTTTGCCCCTTTGCACACTGCTGGCCCCATCTTTAGGGGACGCTTAACCTGCGGGCCTCTACAATAGCTCTTCCCAAGTGCTGCACCCCCAGGCAGCACTTCCAGGGTAGGCAGGCCCCACTACGCCCTTTTCCTGGGACTGCGGAAATGCACGTTAAGTTTTGCCAACCATATACCCGCCGCTGCCTGACTGGGCACTCGCTTGCTTTGACCCTTTCCTTAAGTGCTCCCTGAGCCAAGGGGATGTTCCACAGCTGGGAGGGCAGTGGAGAGAATTCAGGACCACTCTTCCCAGGACCTGTAAGCAGTTTGGGGGTCTGGCTTGGAAACCTCAGAGGAAAGTTGCCTGGCTCCATCGTGGTCTTGTCCTTCAGCACCGTAGCTCAGCTCAGCATGCTTTCTGGTCTATAGGAAGAAGATAAAGGGCAGGGATCAGTGGATCTGCCCCTAGCTGAGTGTCTACCTCTGAACAGTGGGCCTTGGAGTTTTTAATAATGACTCACTGCTCTTTCTGGGATCTGTCTCCCTTGCACATGATCCCCATGTAATCTCTGAATGGCTGTCTGTTTTGGAGTAACCATGTGAGGGCCCTGAGTCACAGCAGGGGTGTTTAATAAGATAGCTGAAGCTGGGCTTGGGGATGCTCTCCATCAGGCTTCAGGAAGGATCAGCCACTTCCTTTCTTGGCAGGCTACTCAACAAGTTTGAGTTTTGAGAACAACCTGCTTGGTCCCACTGGGCTGTTTCTTTCTCTTTTTAAAAAACTTTATTTTGAAAAAAAAAAACTTTATTTTGTATTGCCTGCGTGCTCACTCACTCAGTCATTTCTGACTCCTTGCGACCCTATGGGCTGTAGCCCACCAGGCTCCTCTGTCCATGGGATTCTCCAGGCAAGAATACTGGAGTGGGTTGCCATGCCCTCCTCCAGGGGCTCTTCCTGACCCAGGGATCAAACCTGCATCTCTTCTGTCTCCTGCTTTGGCAGGCGGGTTCTTTACCATGAACACCACACAAGAAGCCCATTTTGTATTGGAGAATAGCCAATTAAAAAACAATGTTCTGATAGTTTCAGGTGAACAGCAAAGGGACTCTGCCATATGAACACATGTATCCATTCTCCCCCAAACTCTAGGGGATGTTTATTTCTTCTCTCCAGGCCCCAAGGGTGGTGATGGGTGGTGGAGAGAGAGGTTGAGATGCTGATTCCTGCTGTGGGTGGGAGGTTTCTAGATACCAGGATCCCTTTAAAAGTCTCCATCCAGCTTCCATGCTGGAGCAGTGGCAGGACCAAGCTCTCCTCCTGTTGTCTCTGGGGAAGCCACTTGAAGAGGAGTGCTAGTTGGTCCCCATGCACCCAGTATCTTCCCCAGCCAGTCCTGTCTGTGGTCCATAGCTGCTGAGGGGAGTGGGCTGTGCTTTTTCAAACATCTGGAAAAAAAACCATAAGCAACCAACCTTAAGGGTTGCTTCTTGCTAAGGAGTCCTCCTGCCTGGAGCCGACCCACAAGTGTGCCTAGGAGGGTGTACTCCATCTCCACACTGGTGATGTTCTGGCTTGGATAATGCTTGGTGATGTGCCCTGTGCTCTGTAGGATGTTTAGCAGCATCCCTAGCCTCTACCCACTTAGATGGCAATAACAGCCTCTGCCCCCAGTCTTCAGACATTGTCAGATTTGGGGCTGCATGCATGCTCCATTGCTAAGTTGTGTCTGAATCTTTACGGCCCCATGGACTGCAGCCCACCAGGCTCCTCTGTCCATGGGATTTCCCAGGCAAGAATACTGGAGTGGGTTGCCATCTCCTTCTCCAGGGGATCTTCCCAATGCAGGGATTGACCTCACATCTCCTGCATTGGCAGGCAGATTCTTTACCACTGAGCCACCTGGGAAGCCCTCAAATTAGGGGGATGAGATGTAAAGTTGCCCCTAGTTTTGAACCACTGGTGTATGTGTAAATGGCCTTGCCCTCTTGGCAGGATCTCGGGCTTCCTTCCCAGGCTACTGTCGGGGGAAGCCCTCTCCACAGCAGGGCACCACCTTCATCTGGAGATGAATGTTGGAATCTAGCTGCTGTTTTTCTTCGCAGGGTTCCGGGGTGATCAAGGCTGGCTTTGCAGGAGACCAGATTCCCAAATACTGTTTTCCAAACTAGTAAGTGTTGCTCAGGCAGTATTCCTAACCCTTTGATTTGCTTCTGGGGAGAACATGGGTCTTGTGTCACAACTCTCTTTGAGGCTAACTCTTGCCCCTGCCTGTAAGGGAAAGCACCAGATTTGTGAAGCTGGTGCTGTGAAGGGCTATGGAAGAAGACAGGCGCTCTGGGCTGTCTTGAGTCTGGTTTTGGTCCCTCCTGGAGCTGGAAAGGAGGAGCTACCACCAGCATTCCCCTGGGAACAGGGCATGGTAGCAGCAGCAAGAACACAAGAGAGACCTAAACCCAGAGGAGAAAGAATGGGGAGTTACTGCTGCTCCTTCCCCCCAGGAAATGCTCTCTTCAGGGCTCATTTATTTTCAGACTCTAGAAGATACATTGTGCGGTCAGGGGGAATCCTTCCCTGCATGATGCCAGTGATGGCAGAGGAGAGAGGGGAGTGAAACCCAGGGAAATTTGGGGGCACTCCACCGGCCGCTCAAGCCCATTGGGAAGTTTTCCCTTGATGGTGTTTTGTTTCAAATCCTGGAGGCCTTAGAGCTTAGTGGCCAAAGCCAGGGTAGGGGAGTCCTCAGGCCCCTGAAGTAACTGGCCATGTCAAGACAAAGCCTGCATGGGGTATCCAGGCCTCAGCTGTCCTTTCTGAACTCACCTGGAGTGTAATTAAAGGTTCCTCTTGATGTGCAGGGAAGTTGGGTGAGATTTTGGAATGGTAGCTCGTCCACTCTGCCAAGAGCTGCATCTGTGTTTCAGAAGCCCTGGCAGGAAGAAGGACGGGATTGACTGAGTGAGAGAGGGGTCTACGAAGGAGCCATGGCCCTGCTTCCTGGGGCCACCCCACCTTGTTCTACCCCCGTGAAATCCACAGTGAGGGCTGAGTCATCATGGCTGCAGAAGCAGACCCTCTGCCAGGGCTGACATTCCAGACCTCTTGGCCCTCTCTGGGAGGGCTGGTGGGAAATGGTGGGAACCCCTTTTCTTCTGACCCTGAGTCTTCTGTCCTTCCAAGGCCTGCTCTGTGGTCCCATGGCCCGTAGGCCTAGCTTCTGACCATTGGAGTCGGACTTTGGTTTTCCTAGACTAGGCTCGGCTATGGCCCCTGCCCATCTCCCTGACTTTTCTGTCCCTGCAGTGTCGGGCGCCCCAAGCACATGCGGGTGATGGCTGGAGCCCTGGAAGGAGACCTCTTTATCGGACCGAAAGCAGAGGTAACATCTGTGGTGCCTGTCTGTGCCTGGGTTGAGGTCTTCTGTCCTAGGAGCCTTGACTGGTGGTCAGAGGGCCCTGGGCCCTCTCTGGGACCATCTACTGGGTGTCATAAGCACTGTGGTCCATTTGCTCTGTGAGATGGTCCAGGGTTCCTGTGTAAGGCGACACAGTAAGACCACTTCGTGCCCCTTCCTTTAGAAGCCACAGAGGAAAGAACTGGTTAAATGAGTCACTTGGACTGATGACTGATCGAGAAGGCCAGCTCTGTGCTCCAGCTGGGGGGTTGAGGGGGTGGGGAAGGGACTGCACAGCCAGGTGAGGCCCTTGGGAGGAGGAGCGAGTGGGGGCGGGGGTGGCAGGGACTGACCAGCAAGTGCAGTTGAGGCACCTGAGGAAGACAGGAAGGGGTGCTGAGGACCCAGAAAATGCGGTCAGCAGGAGCCACAGCTGTGGGTGAGAGAATGGTACTGGACAGAAGGACCGCGTCGTGGGGGGACGTTGAAGGGCAGGTCTCTGCGAGACACACCTGTACTGGCTGAAGAGCTGGGAGGAGAGGTGGCAGCACGTGGCCACAGGAGGGGCCACATAGGATGGCTGGCGTAGGATCGGCCGTCACAGAGGCTCCTGGCGCTGATGAGGACAGGAACTGAAGTGGCGGTGGAGCTGGAAGTCAGGCTGTGTGTGAGGCTGGAAGGGAAGGATGTGCTAGTAGTGACCGTAGAGGACATGGGCCGTGGGGAAAGGAATGGGGGCACTCTGGGGTTCGGGGGAGCATGCCACCACCCTCTGTGGTCCTGGACTGGACTCTTAGAGCCAGGGAAACAACTGGGCAGATGAACCCATGCCGGGTTAAGGATGTAAGGGGCACAGGGACCCCCGGTGAGCGGATGAAGGGGTGGCCCCCCGGAGGGCAGAGACCAGCTGCTGGGTGAGTGTCTGCTGCCACCTCCAGCCTCCGGTCTGCAGGAGCACCGGGGGCTGCTGGCCATCCGCTACCCCATGGAGCACGGCGTGGTGAGGGACTGGAATGACATGGAGCGGATCTGGCAGTACGTCTACTCTAAGGACCAGCTGCAGACCTTCTCGGAGGAGGTGGGGCCGCGGCGCCCTCTCCCTGCCCCGCCTGCGGCGTCTGCGTCAGGCTTCCACACTTTCTCTGGCTCTTGTCTGGCATGAAGCCCCTGCATTGTGTGGGTGTGGGTCCCTGCCGCCCCTCTGCCCCGCATTGTGTGGGTGTGGGTCCCTGCCGCCCCTCTGCCCCGCATTGTGTGGGTGTGGGTCCCTGCCTCCCCTCCGCCCCGTATTGTGTGGGTGGGGGTCCCTGCCACCCCTCCGCCCCAAATTGTGTGGATGTGGGTCCCTGCCGCCCCTCCGCCCCGCATTGTGTGGGTCCCTGCCACCCCTCTGCCCCGCATTGTGTGGGTGTGGGTCCCTGCCACCCCGCATTGTGTGGGTATGGGTCCGCACAGCTAGCGGCTGCCAGGTAGAATATTACAGGGGGCGCTGGGTCTTTGGAAGACTCACTGCTGGCAGATGACGTGCTGGCGCCCTCGGGAGGGATGGGAGACGGCAGGTTTGTGTGCTCCCGGGTAGGTGGCTCTCTGGAAAGATCCCGGCGGGGCCTGCACGTTGCCTTTGCACCTGCCCGCAACCCTGCCGTCTCCTGCAGCATCCTGTTCTTCTTACGGAAGCGCCGCTCAACCCGAGTAAGAATCGGGAGAAGGCGGCGGAGGTGTTCTTCGAGACCTTCAACGTGCCGGCCCTGTTCATCTCCATGCAGGCCGTGCTCAGCCTGTGAGTGCTCCCTTGGCCCTGGTCCTCGCATCTCTGGCCTCCTCATTGGGATGCCGTGGCGCCTGACTTCCCTGTACAAACAGCCTTCCGATGACGATCCCTACTGGGGGGCCTGTGGGTCCCTTTCTCAGACCAGATAATGCACACGCCCCGGGGTCCCTTCCAGGGGTGCGGAGGTCCCAGTGCCTCAGTGGCTGAGGTGAAGGGATGCTGACCTGGTGACAGGTACGCCACAGGACGCACGACTGGAGTGGTTTTGGACTCGGGGGACGGGGTCACACACGCCGTCCCCGTCTACGAGGGTTTCGCCATGCCCCACTCCATCATGCGGGTGGACATTGCTGGCCGCGACGTCTCCCGCTACCTCCGGCTGCTGCTGCGCAAGGAGGGGGCGGACTTTCACACCTCGGCTGAGTTTGAGGTCGTCCGGACCATCAAAGAGGTGACTCGGGGCAGGGAGTAGGGAGGCGGGGGTGGTCGGACCCAGCATGAGGTTGAGCCCTGGGTGTGCGGGTCCCTGTGGCCACCTCCTGAGAGCCCTGTCTCTGCCCACCGCAGCGGGCCTGCTACCTGTCCATCAACCCGCAGAAGGATGAGGCTCTGGAGACAGAGAAGGTGCAGTACACCCTGCCAGACGGCAGCACGCTCAACGTAAGTTCAGGCCGGACGCAGGCGGGTGATGATGCCGGGACTGGAGGAGGCGGGACTAACTTCATCTTGTTTTCCGAAGGTGGGACCAGCGCGGTTCCGGGCCCCTGAGCTGCTGTTCCAGCCAGACCTGATAGGGGATGAGAGTGAGGGACTCCATGAGGTGCTGGTCTTCGCCATCCACAAGTCTGACATGGATCTGCGCCGCACGCTGTTTGCCAACATCATGCTTTCTGGTGGCTCCACGCTTTTCAAAGGTACCTAGTTGGGATGGTATGGCTTGGAGGCCACAGGTAGTGTGGCCCTCAGACTGCACCCCAATTCCTGAAATCCTGGGACATGGCCCATTTTCTGTGGGTTTTTTGGATGTTCAGTGAGTTTTGTTTTTTTTTTTAAGGGATAGATTTGAAATTAAATTTTGTTTACAAATAGATGGTAAGTTTGATGAGGTCTAAAATGTATTCGATGAAGTCTGCCTTCTATTGCCCTGGTCACCCAGTTCCCTCCCCACAGTTATTGTTAGTTTCTCAGGTAACATCTGTGCCTAGATAAAGCATCCTTTTTACTTAGCCCTGGACTTTACTCTCTGGACTTTCCAGGTGGCTCAGTAGTAAAGAATCAGCTTGCCAATGCGGGAGATATGGGTTCAATCCATGGCTCAGGAAGATCCCTTGGAGAAGGAAATGGCAACCCACTCCAGTATTCTAGCCTGGAGAATTCCATGGAGAGGAGCCTGGCGGGCTACAGTCCATGGGGTTTCGAAGAGTCAGACCTGACTTAGCGACAGAGCAGGAACACGAGCATACTCTCCAGCTCCTGTGTTGTTGATTTTGCTCCACAGACGGCAGATGTTTGTGTAGGTTCTCTTTATCTGGCCCTGAGGGCTGGATGTGCCATTGAACCATTAACCTGCTGATGGCCTTGGAGGTGGTGAAATTCTCTCTCATCACAAAAATGTTCCACTGGGTGATTGCATGCACTATCATTTCACGTAATGGGAAGATACCTGAAAGATAAATCCTAGGGATGGAATTGCTGAGTCAGAGGGTACACATGTGTGCACTTGATACCTGGTAGATATCACAAGTTTCCCTCCTGAGAGGCTCCCCCAGTTATGGCAGTCCCCCAGCCCCGTCCCAGCACTGTGCGAGACGTTTGCCTGTCTACTGGATGGAAGTGACTGCTTGTTCTCCTGACTCATCATTTGCCTTTGACTGCTTCTGGTGGTTTTGGCTCTGGAGTGTCAAGGGGGAGAGGGTAGGGGTCAGGCAGTGGTGGGTGACTTGGGGTTCCATCTCCTGCTGCCTTCCTTCCTGAAGAGGGAAGCGGGCCCACCTGCAGGCACACTGCTGGATCTTTTCTGCCTTTGGTGTGGTTCTCTCCACCCTTACTCCTGGCAAGAATGACTAAAACAAGGACTTCCCTGGCAGTCCAGTGGTTAAGACTGCACACTTCCACTACAGGGGGCATGGGTCCAATCCCTGGTCAGAGAACTAAGATCCCACATGCTGCATGGCATGGCCAAAAAATAAAATAGTAGCTTAAAAAATAAAAAAAAGTGGCTGGGGCTGAGGCACCAGAAGTTGGATGTGAGGGAGCTAGTGATGAAGGGTCAGATGTGAACCCTGGGTTCAGCCAGCCTTGTGTTCACAGGCTTTGGTGATCGATTACTAAGTGAAGTAAAGAAGCTTGCCCCAAAGGACGTCAAAATCAAGGTGAGGTTGTGGGGAGTCCCTGTAGGGCATGGGGGTGCTGGGCAACTTTGACCTGGGGAGGGAAGGGCAAGAAGCACTGTTAGATGTCCTCTGACTTCACACCCAGCCCGGCCCTGCTGCCCTTCCGGCTCCTGGCTGAGGCCTGGCTGCAGGCACTGGGGGAAGTGCCCCCAAGGCTGGGATGGGGGTGCTGGGAGGGCAGGGCAGTTACACTGTACTGTTCCCTCCAGATCTCAGCCCCTCAGGAACGGCTGTACTCCACGTGGATCGGGTAAGGCGGGACCCAGAGCCGAGGCCCTAGGAGGAGGCCTCTGTGCTCTGGACACTTTTTCCTGGGCTGGTCCAGGCCAGGTGGAGGCGGGGGGATGTCCCCCGCAGGTTAGAAAAGTTGAGTCCTGGGCGCCCAGGGCGGGTGGCTGGCTCAGCCCTCAGGTCCCCAAGAATGCTGTCCCTCCCTCCTCACAGGGGCTCTATCCTGGCCTCACTGGACACTTTTAAGAAGATGTGGGTATCCAAAAAGGAGTATGAAGAGGACGGCTCCCGGGCTATTCATCGAAAAACCTTCTAGTGGCCAAGGAGGAAGGCGTAGCTCTGGGAGGAAGGGGGAACCAGAGTTCTTAACCCTCTGTGGTTGGGTTCACAGATGAGGCCTGGACCCCCTGCACGCCCTGAACCCTGGGCAAGTGGTGCCACAGCGCTTCCCTAAGCCTCCCCTACACACATGTGCACACGTGCACACACATAACATACACACACACACGGTCACAGTTAGCTGCATGGATGGGAGGCTGGAGCTGGAAGATAGGAATTGAGGGGCCCAGCTTTGGATGGTTCTGGGTGTCCCCCTTGGCAGAGCTAGTTAGGCCCATGGTTCTCTGCTTCCCCAAGCTCCAAGGCCAGACACCGGAACGCCCCATTGCCTCTGACAGAACCCCTCCGAGAGTGCCTGGATGCCTGGGTGACTAGCCCTGGGGAGTGGCGGGGTCGGGGCGGGGGGGGGGGGGGTGGCTGGGGGCGGGCACCAGCAGTTCCTTCTGCTGTGTGACCGTTCCTTGTGCCACATCCTTATCCTGACCCAACCGGGCAGCCCAGAAGGCCACACCTTGGCGTCCCTGACCCCCTCACGCTCTGTCCTCTTGTCTTCCCAGGTGGGTGCTTTGGTATAGACTGAGTTCTGGGCAGTCTTCTGACCCCAGTGAGGGGGTGTGGGCCAGGGTCCAGCCCTGTGGAACCAGGACAGGATGCATGGGGTTTGGGCAGCCACAGCGGGTTGTGCTTTCTCCCCATCAAAGCACTTCATGGACTTGCTGCTCCCTCTCCTTTACCCCAGTACCTGGGACAGGAAGGGTTAATGGTCTTCATTTGTTGAGGGGAAGCCACTTAATCAGGAGTCAGACCTAGTGGGGGAGAGGGGAGGCACATTTCCTTCTCCCACGAAAGAGGTCTTCATTTACCCTATGGCCAGGACCCCCATCTCCCTCTCCCACATATGTACAATAACTCAACACAGTTGCCTGAAAAAACTTTTTTTGTAAGTCATTATAGTAATAATTATGGAAAAGGCCCAGCGCACGGCTCTGTTTTCATGTGTTTCTTTGCACTGTTTGCTCACACATCCCTGGGGACCAAAGCAGTGGGGCTCTGGTGGCGGCTCAGAAGCCTGCAGCCTCAGCGGTTGGTGGGGCGACGCAGCACGGGAGGCCCCGGAGGTTGGGCTCTCAGCCTGGTGGCACAATTCCCCAGGCTCTTTACACGCCTGCTGCAGTGCACCAGGAGAAGCAGGTGGCATGCTGCCCTCCTCCCCCTTATTCCCAGATGGGGCCTTGTGGCAGGTGGGGCTCAGTGGGCCTGTGTTCTCACCTGTTCTGTTTGGAGCACCTCTGCTGCCTGGCTGCGATGAAGCTGAGGCCGACACACCAACACTGATGCAAGTTCCCAGTTCAGACAAGAAGGGCGGGTGATGGGAGAGATGTAGACAGCTGTGCCAATGAGCTGGGTTCTGAAGGGAGAAGCTGAGCAGCATGGAGAGGAAGGGCGGTAGAGGAGGGAGCCGTGAGAAGTGAGTTTGGAGTGACTGCCCTCTTCCGCCTCCATCAAACACTTGAACACATACAGTAGGTCCAGGAAGTGTTATGTGTTTGGAGCCAATGGTAAACAAGACATATCTTTGCTCCCCAAAACATACATATCAGGGAAGAAAGGTAAACAGCCTGTTTCAGTACAGAATTGCTATGTCTAAGCCAGGAGGTGGGGCAGGCTGACTTGCTTTTATCCAGGAGGGGTTAGCCAGGTAAACAGGGCATGTTCCTGGGAGAGGTAAGAGTTCAAAGAAATGCCTCGGACCCATGGGGCTAGAAAAAAAGACAAGGACCAGAGTGATGCCAGAGCAGCAGGGCAGGGTGAGTGCTCTTTGGCCATGATGTGAGGTAAACCAAAGGGGTAAGTTGGAGCGAGCATGTCAGGGCTCTTGAGAGGGCTTTTAGCAGTGTCTTGGGTGATGGGCAGTCAGCTGGGGGTGCATGGTTACCATAGATGTATGTTGAAGGCAGTGACACCCCAGTAGGAGTAAGCACATAAAATACCCAGGTCTTGGTTTCTAAATACAATTCTTCAAAGGAAGGAGTCAGAGCTCCTTGGACAAATTGCAGATCTGGGGCAGAGATCTGAACCTGGGATATCTTGTGGAAGCAAAGTGCTCAGAAAAGAGGGGGCTTGTCTAAAGGACTCAGGGACCAACTTGAAGGAGCAACCAGTAGTCAGGTCTGTAATGGATGGTAAGTCATTAATCATGAGTCTAGTCTGAGAAAAATAATTGAATAAATAGATACACAGGGGAGCAGGGGCAGTTCATTCTTACTAAATTAGTTAATGAATGTAGAAGGAATAGTAGGAAAAGAAAATCACCCTTAGGCAAACATCCCAGTCACCACTGGTGCAGGCAGAAATGGATCCAAAAACTAGTAAGCAAAAGTAAGGACATTTGCATTATCTCAAAGTATATACCCGTGAAGTACTTACTAGTTTAAAAAGGAAAAAGTAGTAACTATCCAGGGGAGGAACCTAGTAAATATCACCTTAATCAAATTATCCAAGTTTACATCCCAGGTAATGAGTCACTCTCTTGATGTGATAAATTAAGAGGCTGCAATGTCACTTGTGTGTTCTTGGATACCCTCAGTCTAACGAGGAACAAACAGCAGGCAAACCCAAACTGAGGGCATTCTACAAATGAATGGACCAGGTGTCTTGTTCAAAAGTGACAAGATATAAAGACAGACTAAGGAATTGTCACAGGTTGGAGGAGACAAAAGAGGCTGTGATGATGAAATGCAGTGGATCAGAAAGGACCTTACTGAGAAAGCTGGCAAAATCACTTAACAGTAATGCATCAACATGAATTTCCTGGTTTCCATTAACAGCACTGTGTGTTAATGTCACAGGTTAATGTCAGTGGAAATTGGGTTAAAGGTAGTCAAGAATTCTGTACTATTTTTGCAACATTTCTGTAAGCCTAAAATTATTTCAGAATAAAAAGTTAGGGAGAAAAACTCAGGCCTGAGCTAAATGGTCTGGATTCACAATTCTGCTACCATAACTCACTAGCTGCATAATCCTGAGCTGCTCCTAGGTTTCTGTATCTCTAACGTGGGGATGATAATAATAGCACCTACCTCATGGGTTTATTAACAGCCTGGGACATTTTGTGTCAGAGGATAGAAGAAGTGCTACAAGACTGATAGGGACCTGTCAAAAGACCATGAGCCAGCCTGAAGATGTTCCAGTGGTCAAATCTGGAACAAATTAAACTTCAAAAAATAATGACAGTTATGAATTATGATTTATTGAATACAATATAAAAGCATGAGTCTATACTGACATAGGTTAATAAATTGAAAGTTTGATGAGGAATAGGATATTGACATCTCAAAGTATTACCCCATTCAGTTCAGTTCAGTTCAGTCGCTCAGTCGTGTCCGACTCTTCGACCGCATGAACTGCAGCACGCCAGGCCTCCCTGTCCATCACCAACTCCCGGAGTTCACCCAGACTCATGTCCATCGAGTCGGTGATGCCATCCAGCCATCTCATCCTCTGTCGTCCCCTTCTCCTCCTGCCCCCAATCCCTCCCAGCATCAGAGTCTTTTCCAATTAGATACTTATTAATAATTAAAGGGCAGGGAAAACCATAAATAAAAAAGATACCTGTACTCCAGTGTTCATTGCAGCACTATTTACAATAGCCAGAACATGGAAGCAACCTAAATGGCCATCAACAGAGGAACAGATAAAGAAGATGTGGTATGTATATATAATGGAATATTACTCAGCCATAAAAAGGAACAAAATAATGCCATTTGCAGCAACATGGATGGTCCCAGAGATTATCATATTGAGTGAAGTAAGTCAGACACAGAAAGACAAAATGAGATATTGCTTATATGTGGAATCTTAAAAAAGGCTACAGTGAAGTTAATTGTAACAGAAGTAGAGTCAGATGTAGAAAACCAACATGTTTATTGGGATGGGGGAGGGATAAGTTGGAAGATCAGGATTGACATATACACACTACTATATATAAAACATAGCACAGGGAACTCTACTTATTACTCTGTAATGGGATATGTGGGGAAAGAATCTGAAAAGTGGATATGCTGCTGCTGCTGCTGCTAAGTTGCTTCAGTTTTGTCTGACTCTGCGTGACCCCATAGATGGCAGCCCACCAGGCTCCCCTGTCCCTGGGATTCTCCAGACAAGAACACTGGAGTGGGTTGCCATTTCCTTCTCCAATGCATGAAAGTGAAAAGTGAAAGTGAAGTTGCTCGGTCGTGTCCGACTCTTAGCGACCCCATGGACTGCAGCCTACCAGGCTCCTCCATCCATGGGATTTTCCAGGCAAGAGTACTGCAGTGGGATGCCATTGCCTTCTCTGAAAAAGTGGATATATGTATATGTAAATAAATAACTATTTATAGATAATAGATAAGTATTTTTTTAAGTTCTGATAATAATAATTAAAAGGCAACTTCACAGTGGGGAAACTTGGCAGACATTACTTTAGTCAAGTGACCAAAGGGGACACCTCATCAGCAAAATGCTGTGCTTAGTCGCTCAGTTATGTTTGACTCTCTGCGACCCCCTGAACGGTAGCCTGCCAGCCTCCTCTGTCCATGGAATTCTCCAGGTAAGAATACTGGAGTGGGTTGCCATGCCCTCCTCCAGGGGATCTGCCCAACCCAGGGATCGAACCCAGGTCTCCCTCATTGCAGGCAGATTCTTTACCATCTGAGCCATCAGGGAAGCCCAAGAATAATGGAGTGAGTAGCCTATCCCTTCCCCAGGGGATCCTCCCGACCCAGGAATTGAATGGGGGTTTCCTGCATTGCAGGCAGATTCTTTACCAGCTGAGCTACCAGGAAAGCCCCTTCATCAGCAGTGGGACAAACCAACATTGCATGCCCACTGAGACAGGTCCAGTATCGCCTCTTGTTACTCCTGCCCAAGATACATAACCTGAATCCAATCATGAGGGAACAGCAGACAAACCCAAGTTGTAATTTTTTAAGTATCAAAAGTGAAAGTTGCTCAGTCATGTCCAACTCTCTGCGATCCCATGGACTATCAGTTCAGCTCAGTCGCTCAGTCATGTCTGACTCTTGGCGACCCCGAGGACCACAGCGCGCCAGGCCTCCCTGTCCATCACCAACTCCCGGAGTTTACCCAAACTCATGTCCATCGAGTTGGTGATGCCATCCAACCATCTCATGCTCTGAAGTCCCCTTCTCCACCTGCCCTCAATCAGGGTCTTTTCAAATGGGTCAGCTCTTCACATCAAGTGGCCAAAGTATTGGAGTTTCAGCTTCAACATCAGTCCTTCCAATGAACACTCAGGACTAATCTCCTTCAGGATGGACTGGTTGGACCTCCTTGAAGTCCAAGGGACTCTCAAGAGTCTTCTCCAACACCACACTTCAAAAGCATCAATTCTTCAGCACTCAGCTTTCTTTAGAGTCCACAACTCTCACATCCATACATGACTACTGGAAAAACTACAGCCTTGACTAGACGGACCTTTGTTGACAAAGTAATGTCTCTGCTTTTTAATATGCTATCTAGGTTGGTCATAACTTTTCTTCCAAGGAGTATGCGTCTTTTAATTTCATGGCTGCAGTCACTATCTGTAGTGATTTTGGAGCCCCCCAAAATAAAGTCAGCCACTGTTTCCACTATTTCCCCATCTATTTGCCATGAAGTGATGGGACTGGATGCCATGATCTTAGTTTTATGAATGTTGAGCTTTAAGCCAACTTTTTCACTCTCCTCTTTCACTTTCATCAAGAGGCTCTTTAGTTCTTTACTTTCTACCATAAGGGTGGTGTCATCTGCATATCTGACGTTATTGATATTTCTCCCGGCAGTCTTGATTCCAGCTTGTGCTTCATCCAGTCCAGCATTTCTCATGATGTACTCTGCATATAAGTTAAATAAGCAGGGTGACAATATACAGCCTTGATGTACTCCTTTTCCTATTTGAAACCAGTCTGTTGTTCCATGTCCAGTTCTAACTGTTGCTTCTTGACCTGCATACAGATTTCTCAAGAGGCAGGTCAGGTGGTCTGGTATTCCCATCTCTTTCAGAATTTCCCACAGTTTATTGTGATCCACACAGTCAAAGGCTTTGGCATAGTCAATAAAGCAGAAATAGATGTTTTTCTGGAATTCTCTTGCTTTTTCCATGATCCAGTGGATGTTGGCAATTTGATCTCTGGTTCCTTTGCCTTTTCTAAATCCATCTTGAATATCTGGAAGTTCAAGTTCATGTATTGCTGAAGCCTGGCTTGGAGAATTTTGAGCTTACTTTACCAGCATGTGAGATGAGTGCAATTGTGCGATAGTTTGAGCATTCTTTGGCATTGCCTTTCTTTGGGATTGGAATGAAAACTGACCTTTTCCAGTCCTGTGGCCACTGCTGAGTTTTCCAAATATGCTGGCATATTGAGTGCAGCACTTTCACAGCATCATCTTTTAGGATGTGAAATAGCTCAACTGGGAATTCCATCACCTCCACTAGCTTTGTTCGTAGTGATGCTTCCTAAGGCCCACTTGACTTCACATTCCAGGATGTCTGGCTCTAGGTGAGTTATCCCACCATCGTGATTATCTGGGTCGTGAAGATCTTTTTTGTACAGTTCTTCTGTGTATTTTTGCCACCTCTTCTTAATATTTTCTGCTTCCTTTAAGTCCATACCAGTTCTGTCCTTCATTGTTCCCCTCTTTGCATGAAGTGTTCCCTTGGTATCTCTAATCATCTTGAAGAGATCTCTAGTCTTTCCGATTCTATTATTTTCCTCTATTTCTTTGCATTGATCACTGAGGAAGGCTTTCTTATCACTCCTTGATATTCTTTGGAACTCTGCATTCAAATGGGTATATTTTTCCTTCTCTCCTTTGCTTTTTGCTTCTCTTCTAGTTACAGCTATTTGTAAGGCCTCCTCAGACAGCCATTTTGCTTTTTTGCATTTCTTTTTTTGGGGATGATCTTGATCCCTGCCTCCTGTACAATGTCACAAACCTCCATCCGTAGTTCATCAGACACTCTATCAGATCTAGTTTCTTAAATCTATTTGTCACTTCCACTGTATAATCATAAGGAATTTGATTTAGGTCATACCTGAATGGTCTAGTGGTTTTTCCCACTTTCTTCAATTTAAGTCTGAATTTGGCAATAAGTTCACGATCTGAGACACAGTCAGCTCCCAGTCTTGTTTTTGCTGACTGTATAGAGCTTCTCCATCTTTGGCTGCAAAGAATATAATCAATCTGATTTCAGTGTTGGCCATCTGGTGATGTCCATGTGTAGAGTCTTCTCTTGTGTTGTTGGAAGAGGGTATTTGCTATGATCAGTGCATTCTCTTGGCAAAACTCTATTAGCCTTTGCCCTCCTTCATTCTGTATTCCAAGGCCAAATTTGCTTGTTACTCCAGGTGTCTCTTGACTTCCTACTTTTGCATTCCAGTCCCCTATAATGAAAAGGACATCTTTTTTGGTGTTAGTTCTAAAAGGTCGTTAGGTATTCATAGAAATGTTCAACTTCAGCTTCTTCAGCATTATTGGTCAGGGCATAGACTTGGATTACAAACCATATTGAATGGTTTGCCTTGGAAACAGAGATCATTCTTTCATTTTTGAGATTGCATCCAAGTACTGCATTTCAGACTATTTTGTTGACTATGATGGCTACTCCATTTCTTCTAAGGGATTCCTGCCTGCAGTAGGTAGATATAATGGTCATCTGAGTTAAATTCACCCATTCCAGTCCATTTTAGTTCGCTGATTCCTAGAATGTTGACGTTCTTTCTTGCCATCTCCTGTTTGACCACTTCCAATTTGCTTTGATTCATGGATGTAACATTCCAGGTCCCTGTCCAGTATTGCTCTTTATAGCATCGGACCTTGCTCCTATCACCAGTCACATCTACAACTGGGTGTTGTTTTTGCTTTGGCTCCGTCCCTTCATTCTTTCTGGAGTTATTTCTCCACTGATCTCCAGTAGCATATTGGGCACCTACTGACCTGGGGAGTTCATCTTTCAGTGTCCTATCTTTTTGTCTTTTCATACTGTTCATAGGGTTCTCAAGGCAAGAATACTGAAGTGGTTTTCCATTCCCTTCTCCAGTGGGCCACATTTTGTCAGAACTCTCCACCCATGACCTGACCTTCTTGGGTGGCCCTATACGGCATGGCTTAGTTTCATTGAGTTAGACAAGGCTGTAGTCCATGTGATCAGATTGGCTAGTTTTCTATGATTGTGGTTTCAGTCTGTCTACCCTCTGATGCCCTCTCTCAGCACCTACCATCTTAGAGGGGTTTCTCTTACATTGGACATGGGGTATCTCCTTGCCACTGCCGCTCCTGACCTTGGACGTGGGGTATCTCCTATACAGTCCATGAAATTCTCCAGGCCAGAATACTGGAATGGGTAGCTTTCCCCTTCTCCAGGGGATCTTCCCAGGGATTGAATTCAGGTCTCCCGCATTGCAGGTGAATTCTTTACCAACTGAGCCACAAGGGAAGCCCTTAAAAGTGTCAAGGTCATAAGAATCAAGAAAGACTAAAGAAATGTTCCAGTGTGAAGGAGGTTAAAGGGACATGACAACTAAAGGCACCACAAACTGGATCTTTGCTATAAAAGACATTCTTGGAACATTTAGCACAACCTGAATAGGGTCTGAGGATTAAATGGTAAAAAAAGTACAAGTTGTAATATCCTGAGTTTTATAGTCATACTGGAGTTACACAAGAGAACGTCTGTAGGAAACACCCATTCTCCTGTGATGGGGCATCCGATCAGTGACTTGCTCAAATGGTTCCAGGAAAAAAAAAAATCTTTGTTCTGTCTTTGCAGATTGTTTAATAAATACCATCAGACAGCTGCCTGTGGACTTCCCTGGAGGTCCAGTGGTTAAGAATCTGCCTTCCAATGTGGATTGGAAGACGTGGGTTCAATCCTTGGTCCAGGAAGATTCCACGTGGCATGGAGAAACTAAGCCAGTGTGCTGCATGCTGCAACTATTGAAGCCCGTGTGCCTAGAGCCCATGCTCCACAAAAGAAGCCACTGTAATGAGAAGCCCCCACACTGCAACTAGAAAAAGCCGTGCGCAGCCATGATGACCCAGGGCAGCCAAAAATGAATAATAAATATGAAAAGAGAGAGCTATCTGCATTCTTGCCTAGTGAGGAGAGGTGGGATCCAATATCTAAGCTACTAAATGGCCAAAGGTTCAAATGGAGCCCATTTCTATCCAAAAGTATACGTTTGGTATTCTTAGTTGGGGTTGGGAGGGGGGCGGTAGTTTTACACTTCCTCTCTGACCCCAGGGTCCCAGTTACCAAGAGGGAAGAAAAAGAGCTTCTCCATGCTTTTTTGGTTAGCCTGAGGTGGAGGTTCTCTACCTTGGCTGCATGTTGAAAATACCTGAGGAACTTTAAAGTAATAATGCCTGGATCTCACCCCTGGAAATTCTGCTTGGATGGGCTGGATACGATCTGGGTATTGGGAACAGAAAGAGCTCCGGTTCAGTTCAGTTGAGTTCAGTCACTCAGTCATGTCCGACTCTTTGCGACCCCATGAATCGCAGCACGCCAGGCCTCCCTGTCCATCACCATCTCCCGGAGTTCACTCAAACTCACGTCCATCGAGTCAGTGATGCCATCCAGCCATCTCATCCTCTGTCGTCCCCTTTTCCTCCTGCCCCCAATCCCTCCCAGCATCAGAGTCTTTTCCAATGAGTCAACTCTTCACATGAGGTGGCCAAAGTACTGGCTCCAGGTGATTCTAATTAATGTGCAGCTAAATTTGAGACCCACTAACCCAGGATACAGGAGTTAACTGATCTACTGATGCCATGGAAGCATTACAGTTCTATAGAAGTCTGACCTGGGTCTCATGGGCTGAAATCACTATGACAACCAAGTTTGTGTTTCTTTCTGGAGACTGGGGGAGAATCTTTTCCTTGCTTTTCCCTGCTTCTAGAGGTTAATTGCATTCCTTGACCTGTGATCCCCTTCCTCCATCTTTAAACCAGTAACATTGCATCTCTCTGAACATTCCTCCACAGTCACATCTCCTTCTGACCCTCTTCTGCCTCCCTTGTGATTACTGAGCCCACCTAGATAATCCAGGATACTCTCCCTATTTTCAGGTCAGTTGATACGCAACCTTAACTGGAATTAAGGATCTGCAACCTTAATAACCTTTTACCGTTCAACTTAACATATTCACAGATTCTGGAATTCGGACATGGACATCTTTGTCGTTTTTGTTGTTGTTCAGTTGCTAAGTCGCGTCTGACTCTTTGCAACCCCATGGTCTGCAGCACACCAGGCTTCCCTTGTCCTTCACCATCTCCCTGAGTTTGCTCAAATACATGTCCATTGAGTCGGTCACGCTATCTAACCATCTCATCCTCCACCACCTCCTTCTCCTTCTGCCTTCAATCTTTCCCAGCATCAGGGTCTTTTCCAATGTGTCAGCTCTTTGCACCACATGGGCAAAGTATTGGACATCCTTGGGGGACCAGTATTCAGCTACTGCAGTCTGGAAATATATGGAGATTCTTCTTAAGGGAAAACTGGTTAAAATTTTTAAAAGACAGAGAAAAAGAAGGGGTACTTAAATCTACAGACTTACTGCAATCCCTATCAAAATACCAGAGGCATTTTTCACAGAACTAGAACAAATAATTCCAGAATTTTTATGGAACCACAAAATACCCTGATAGCCAAAACAATCATGAAAAGAATAAAGACAGAGGCATCATGCTCCCTGATTTAATCTATACTTCAAAGATATAGTAATCAAAACAGTATTGTACTGGCACAAAAACAGACATACAGATCAATGGAACAGGTTTGTATCAACAAAATAAAAAGCAGCCCACTGAATGGGAGGAGATATTTGCAAAAGATACATCCAATAAGCGGAGAAGGCAATGGCACCCCACTCCCGTACTCTTGCCTGGAAAATCCCATGGATGGAGGAGCCTGGTGGGCTGCGGTCCATGGGGTCGAAAAGAGTCGGACACGACTGAACGACTTTGCTTTCACTTTTCACTTTCATGTATTCGAGAAGGAAATGGCAACCCACTCCAGTGTTCTTGCCTGGAGAATCCCAGGGACGGGGGAGCCTGTTGGGCTGCCGTCTCTGGGGTCACACAGAGTCGGACACGACTGAAGCGACTTAGCAGCAGCAGCAGCAGCATATCCAATAAGGGGTTAATATCCAAGGTACTTGAAGAAATCATACAACTCGACATTAAAAAAAAAAAAAACTCAATTAAAAAATGGGCAGGGGACCTTAACAGACATTTTCCCAAAGACATATAGATGGCCAACAGATGCATGAAAAGATGCTCAGCATCACTAATCATCAGGGAAATGCAAATCAAAACCACAATGAGATATCACCTCACACATGTCAGAATGGCTGTCATCAACAAGGCCACAAATAACTAGTTTGACAAAGATGTGGATGAAATGCAAATACTCACTAAATTTATGAAAATAAGTCCAGCTCTCTTAGAGGTCAGGGAACTGAAACGCAGACTCCAGCAGCATCGCAGTTTTCATCCAACAGTGGACAGATTCGGCAAAAGGTGGGTGCCCCTCACGTGTGGAGGAGGGCATGGCAACCCACTCCAGTGTTCTTGCCCGGAGCCTGGCAGGCTACCACTGAAAAGAGTCTGACACGACTGAAGTGACAACACAGCAGGGCACAGCATGGGTAACGCTCACATGTGGAGTTGGGAACTAGGACTCACATACCCAGCTGGCAGGAGCAGGAACTGCTCCAAACTTTTGGGAACACAGTCTGGCAGAATTTTTTTTTTTAATCACCATGTAGATTTTTAAGTTATTAATATTTTGTCATATTTTCTTCAAAGCTTTCTTAAAAAAAAAAAGCGTACAGATACTATCAAAGCTCTTGACCTGGTTGGAAGCACATAGATTTGTTACCCTGTACAGAAATGTTTGTAGTATTTTTTATATTTTGCAGTAATTTTTAAAATTTTTGACAGAACTTATTGTTATGCTTGATGCACACAATTCCTCAGAATTCTGACCCTATTCCTCAGAAATGAAGGCTCCAGAATTTATGGCTATATAATTGGGCTTCTCAGGTGGTGGCACTGGTAAAGAACCCACCTGCCAATGCCGGAGAATAAGAGACTTTGATCTCTGGATTGGGAAGATCCGCTGGAGGAGGGCATGGCAACCCACTCTTGTATTCTTGCCTGGAGAATCCCCATGGACAGAGGAGCCTGGTGGGCTACAGTCCATAAGGTTGAAAAGAGTTGGACATGACTGAAGCAACTTTGCATGTACTAGAGATGTGCAGTGCAGCATTGCTTGAGAGGCAAAAATGTATAAACCATCTGAATATCCATCAAGCAGAAAATGATTAGGTAAATTCATAGGTATTACTCTCATAGTAGGGACTGCTGCTGCTGCTACTAAGTTGCTTCAGTCGTGTCCAACTCTGTGCGACCCCAAAGACGGCAGCCCAACAGGCTCCCCGGTCCCTGGGATTCTCCAGGCAAGAACACTGGAGTGGGTTGCCATTTCCTTCTCCAATGCATGCAAGTGAAAAGTGAAAGTGAAGTCGCTCAGTCGTGTCCGACTCCTAGCGACCCCATGGACTGCCGCCTACCAGGCTCCTCCATCCATGGGATTTTCCAGGCAAGAGTACTGGAGTGGGGTGCCATCGCCTTCTCCGATAGTAGGGACTACTATGTAGTAATTACATAAAATGAGTTAGACCTCTGTATTGATCTGTGATGCCCACAAAATAAAAAGCAACTTATAATTTGTATGGTAGTGATTTTTCTATTTTATGTTCATTTACATGTCTGTACATTTTTAAGAAATATCTCAATATGTGCATGTGCTTGAGTATGACCATAGGAGCACAGAGTAGAGATTCTCAATCAGGGGCAACATTGCCCTCCAGGGGACATATGGTAATGGCTGAAGGAATTTTTGGAAATGGAACCCCACTCCAGTACTCTTGCCTGGAAAATCCCATGGATGGAGGAGCCTGGTAGGTTACAGTCCATGGGGTTGCAAAGAGTTGGACAGGACTGAGCAACTTCACTGTGAACTATGAAGGCATTTTTGGTTGTCACCACTGGGGAGCGCTAATGGTGTAGATGCTGAACATCCTGCAATACACACAGGAAAGCACCTCCCCCCCTCAACACCCTGCAAAGAATTTTCCAGTCCAAAATGTCAACAGCACAAAAGTTGAGAAACCCTGGCATAGAGAAAAGAAAAAGGATAAACACGAAACTATTAACAATCAACTTGTTCCTTAAAACCTATATGTCATTTGGTTTATTACAATGAGCATTTATTTTGACCTCTAAGAATTATCCTATAAAAATAAAAAATAATACTCAAATAAAAGTTTATTCTTATGGCAAAGACAATGGAGCAGGAAGGAGTGGGAGACTGTTGCCCAAGCCAAGCTGTTTCTCAGAAAGAGATCTAGGGGCAGGAGTGTAAACTGAGGGTAATGAGAGCTGGAGGCAGGAGGGGATGGATGGGGATGCCCTGGAGCCTGGCCCTGACACTGGAGCTCACCAGCTTAGAGTGAACAATCCCAGTGCTTTTGTGAGTTGAATAGGGACTCACATTTCCTATGATTAGGAAAGCCTACTGTGAGAGAGAGAAACAAGCCTCAACTCTATTTCCATTTTATAGGCTTGAATAAACCATTTTATGATCAAGAACTGTAACACATCAGAAGGGAATTTCTCCCTGGTCTGCTGAGAGTTGAATTAGCAGGTGTTTCTTGGCAAAGAATGGTCAATTAAGGTGGAAAAACGAAAATAGCATTCTCTGCTGCAGGTCTAATCAGAGTCTTTAACGTAGTAGTGTGTTCATCCCCAAAAGGGCAGTTATCAAATGCAGAACTTCCCTCTCTTTCACACAAAGTGCATGCTCAGTCTCTAAGTCGTGTCCGACTCTGTGCGACCCCATGGACTATAGCCACAAGGTTCCTCTGTCCACGGAATTTTTCAGGCAAGGATACTGAAGTGGGTTGCCATTTCCTCTTCCAGGAGATCTTCCCAACCTATGGATCAAACCCTCGTCTCCTGCATCTCTTGCACTGGCAGGCAGATTTTTTACCACTGAGCCATCTGGGAAGCCCTCCCTATCTTAACCAAGTCTTTTAAACTGAGAGCATCTTCTGAAACCAGGAATCCATGGAATACACTTCAGGAAATACTAACCTAGTCTAGTGATAGTTTTACAGATTAGGAAATGGTGGCCAAAACAAAAAGTGACTGAGTTGGCTGGTGGGTTTCACTCAGAACGCTTGTTTTTTAGACCACTGCTTCTCCCCACCCCAGCATTAAACATCTCACCATAGTTACAAATCAAATTCTTGGGAAACATTCTAGGACTTAAGGGATTTTTTTTCCAATTTACTTTGGTGTGGGGGCAAGGGAGATAGAACGGTGGAAGTCATTCAAAGCAAAACTCGCCTTTCAATAGAATCAAGACATTTTTGGTCTTAGAGATGTTTTTTTCTCCTTGATGGAGAGGCACCCATGAAGACTGTGCTCATGTGAAGGGATGCTCCACCTGATCCTTTTGAAAATATAACCTGCACAGGGCAGGTGGGAACACCTGGGACTTCAACCCTCCCAAATTTACCTCGTTTATCTCCTTGGGGCAGGGGAAGCCCTACAAAACTGATTCTGTAGATTCTCTCCAAGAAATAAATTTACTAAAGTTCCCTTGATCCTCTTACATGCTGAGCCTCTGCAAGACACTGAGAATTCAAAGATGAATAGAACATAATTTCTGCTCTAAAGGGTTGTTTCGTTTTTTAAATCAGGTAGGGAAACAGACACTGCATGTAGCCAGACTGTGACAGGGCTATACTGACCATGGGAATTAGGGTCTAGGAGCCCATGGAAGGCAGTATTTACAAAGCCCACCCTAAGAAACTTGCACACCCGAGCTCGTGGTTAAGTGGGGGCGGGGGGAGCTATGGAAGATGTTTCCAGTTTTCAACGGAGAACTCGTCCTAGTACATTCTGGGACTCCATTACCAGTGACAACTCCGCTTCCCACGGGGGAATCTTGTTTATCCTCTTCTTAGCTAACAGCCTCCGGAGGTAGCCAGCCCTTTACCTCACATCACCAAGGGTTTTGGTTCTGGGTGTGCTAAGTCGCTTCAGTCGTGTCCGACCGTGCGATCCTATGGACTGCCACCCACCAGGTTCCTCTGTCCATGGGATTCTCCTGGCAAGAAATACTGGAGTGGGTTGCCGTGCCCTCCTCCAGAGTTGGTTCTGGGACGGGCCCACAACATGGCCCTACCTTTTTCCCCTTCCTCAGCCTCGCCTCAGACCTGGATCTCACCACCTCAAAGCCACAGCTACAGGAAAATGATGCTAGGTCTGCCGGCAGATTCTGTCCAAGTTCTTATAAGTCGGGCCCCACGTTCACAGTGGCTGTCACACTGCCAGGAGACCCAGCCTCACAATTTGTCTCCATCACAATTAATACTGTGGCCTTTGGGACGCTACTGCTAAATGGGGACCACTTGATGTGTGGCAAGTATCCTGACGGGCACTGGCTTCATGTCTTCCATCAGCAGCCTCCACGTCGCCCGAGCACAATTGTCAGCCAAAAAGCATATGAACTACAGTGGGGTTGCCCCATTTGGACGACGACACTGAGTCTCACAGGCGCAAAACAAGTTCCACCCAACCTCAGCGTTAGCAAACGGCAGGTGTCCAGATGCCCACAACTGAAACCGTTACTAGCCCCGCCCCTAGCCGGCTGCACGGAGTGGGCAATGAGGCAGAGGTGCACAGGCGCAGCCTTTCCTGATGTCCCGCCCCTGAAAGATCACGTGAATAAGGCGGAGTCTGGGCCGGAAGGAAGCGGAAGGGGGAAAAAGCCCTCCCCCGGAAATCCCTTCTGTTTCAGGAGCCTGCTCCCGGAAGTGCTGGTGTTTGTAGCGGCCGTGATGGCGTCAAGGTTACTCCGTGGAGTTGGAGCTTTGGCCTCCCAGGCCCTGAGGGCCCGGGGTCCAAATGGAGTCTCCGTGGTGCGCTCTATGGCGTCTGGAGGTACTCGCCGGCAACGTGCGCCGTTGCCCTCCCGCGGTTGGTGTTAGGTCAGCAAAGGCCGGGGTGGGGGAGGCCTTTCATCTCCTCGGCCCCAAAGCCCTGAGGCTCTGCGGACCTCTCCCTGTTATTCTCGACCGCAGCTGCTGCTGACCACCAAAGTGACCGGGTTGAGAAAAATTCCTAAACGGAGTTGCCGGGTGACCTTGGTGGGCAGGGTTTGCAACCGGGGCGTGAAGGGGCCAAGCCGCCCTTCAGACCTGCGCCCGTCTCCAGTTGGATGCTGATTAACCTGCTTTTAGAAAAAAAAAAAAAAAGGCAGAAAAATCGGCCTCCGTGGTTGAAGGAAGATAAGATCACCCCGTGTTCCACTTTTGGGTAACGTGACTGGTTCTTAAGGGACAGTGGGTATGGGTGGACTGTGGGAGCCTCTGGGCCCGCTAAGACTGAGCAAAAATTGACTTATGTGCGTTTTCCCTCTTTATCATTTCCGCCGACATCATTATTTTATTTTCCTTTAGGTGGTGTTCCTACTGATGAAGAGCAGGCGACTGGGCTAGAGAGGGAGGTCATGCTGGCTGCTCGCAAGGGACAGGTGAGAAGAATGTTCCATGCCTTCTGGGAGAGTTCATTGCCTTGGATGGGATCAGAGCAGCCTTCTCTCTGGGGAGCCTTCCCTCCAGGAAACCTGGCTTTTGGGAACAGTATTGGTAGTCCCTAGAGGGTAGGAATCATTTGGCATAATAGACCCTTTATTTTGTTTTTTTCAGGACCCATACAATATACTTGCCCCAAAGGCAACCTCAGGTACCAAGGAGGACCCTAATTTAGTCCCCTCCATCACCAACAAGCGGATAGTGGGCTGCATCTGTAAGTGCTTCTCTACTATTTTCTTACCCTTTTGTTTGTTTGCTGATTTATTTTTTGGCTGTTTAGAATGTGGGATCATAGTTCCCCAACCAGGGATGGAACCCACGGCCCCTGCATTGAAAGCACAGAATCTTAACCACTGAACCACCTGGGAAGTCTCTGTTTATGTATTTACTTATTTTTAATATTTACTTATTTGGCTCTGCCAGGTCTTAGTTGTGACCCTCGGGATCTTTGTTACCGATGTGAGATCTTTCAGTTGCAGCATACAGGATCCAGTTTCCTGACCAAGGATGGAACCCAGGCCCCCTGCATTGGGAGCATGGAGTCTTAGCCACTAGACCACCAGGAAGTCTCACCCATTTGTTTAATTTAATATCTGTTTAGTATGGAAGATGTCTACTAGTTTTTTCACATCTGTTGTCCATGAGTGTATATGTGTAAAGATACGGATAAATGTTTTAAAGGTTTTGACCCTCAGGCCCTTTTGCCAAAGTAGGTCACCCTCACTGTAAAGAGGCCTGGAACATGAATAATACTGCCTCAGTGGAGAGGTGGCGTGCCGAAATATTCATCTAGAAAATACCGTACTTTCTCTTTGCCAGACACCACGTCAGGCACTAGCTGTACATGCCAAAACGGACCCGGCTTTGGGGTTCTACACAGGCAGGAAACTGTGAGGACCTAATAAGGAACTGGTCAGAGGTCAGTTTACTCAGAGGTAAACTTGGCCTCAATTCCTTCATCTGAAAAATGGAATCAGCTTGAACTGACCTTAAGGTGTCAACCATAACTATTTGCATCTCAGAGGTGTCTGAGGGCAGTAGGTTAACGGTGAAAGTCCTTCTTCTAGGCTGCATGGCTTTCAGCTACCTTTTTTCTTTCAGGTGAAGAAGACAACAGTACTGTCATCTGGTTCTGGCTGCACAAAGGCGAGGCCCAGCGATGCCCCAGCTGTGGAACCCATTACAAGCTGGTGCCACACCAGCTGGCCCACTGAGCCACTGCACTAATGCACTCAGAATATGATGTGGAATTTCTTCTTTCCAGTAAAGACTAGCCATTACATTGGCTTCTCCTCCCATAGTTGGCTGGTCTTATTTTTTTCCTGTGTTTTTGGGGGAAGTGTGGATAATTTTTATGTCAGAAATAGCTATCTGTTGATATTAGCTTCCTATCCCCTTGCTTTTGTACACTGAGATTGTCGATCCCTAATGCAGGGATGACAGTCGGTATGGGGAAAACAGGCTGACTGGACTTGTAATGTTGGCTTCATCTTCTAGCTTTGTCACTGGGATCATGTTCTCTGAGGGTGGGTGGTGGTTTAGGAGCTAAATTGTATCTTCTTTGTGACCCCATGGCCTGTAACCTATCAGGCTCCTCCATCCATGGAATTCTCCAGGCAAGAAGACTGGAATGGGTTGCCATTTCCTTCTCCAGGGGATCTTCCTGACCCAGGGATCGAACCCGGGTCTCCTGCATTGCAGGCAGATTCTTTACCACTGAGCCACCTGAGAAGCCTAGCTGACGCTCTAGTGAGAGAGAAAGGTGAATACACAGCCACCCTTTCAGCATTAAAGGCAGCACAGGCACTCCCATACTTGGCATCAGTTGACTGTCACAACTACCCTGTGAAATGGACCTTTCTCTTTCTTTGTGTACTTAATTTCTAAAAATTCAGATATAATTTATATACTGTAAAATTCATTCTCGAAGTGTACAATTCAGTGGTTTCTAGTAAATGCACAAAGTTTTGCAATCATTATCACTAATTCCAGAACATTCTCAAAAGCCAGTACCCATTAGCATTCACCCCCTCTTCTCTTTCCCACCTGCTCCTGACAACCACTAATCTACTTTCTGTCTACGAATTTGCCTATTCTGGACATTTCCTATTTGTTGAAAACTATTTTTCCCGTTGTCTTTGTGCCCTGTTGAATATTGACCACTAACGTATAGGGTTATTTCTGGACTCAGATTATCACCTTACAGAGGTTCAGAGAGGTTAAGCTATTTGGCCACAGTCACAGAGCTAATAAAAACACCGGATCCAAACCCAGCTCCTTAGAATTTGTCTAAAGTGCTGTGAGAATACATGATGGGGAGAACGATTAACTTCCCACCCCAGGAGGCAGGTGTCAGGACTGGTCTTAAAATCTCCAAAGGGAAAAAGCAGAGAGGCCTTTGGAAAAACAGCAAAGAATAAGTTGTGGTTGGAATGCCAAAGACTTGCAAGGGTATTTGGCCTTCATTTATCTGGGAGAAGGGGAGTCCCTGAAGGTATGTTAGCAGAGAAGACAAGGAGAGGAAGGGGACACTTGGAGGAGAAAGGTGAGTCTGGATAACTTGATTTTGCAGGCCCTAAAGAATCATGAGGTGCATATTGGGATGGACAGGTTAGCTGGGGAGAGTTGGCTGGAAGCAGAAGGCTCCAGTGGGACTTGAGTGATGGAAATGGAGCTGAGATCCAACCTCCAGCAGAGGGAGAAAAGCCAAGAGGCTGAAAGGCAAGGTCGAGGAAGCTTAATTTGGGGAGGCAAGGAGAAGGGTTAACAACAAGGTGTCTTATCAAAACAAGATTGTAAAGAGAGGCTGGGGCTTGGCATATAGGAGGCCTACAGGGTGACAGTTTCAGGGCACGGTGCAGTCAGAAGGCCGGTTGGGTGAGAACACATGCAAGTGGTTGCTGATGATGCAGACAAGGGGAAGAGGCAGCTTGCCCGAGCAGACAGATTGAGTGCACAGAGGCACCGTGTGAGAAAAAGACTGCTGTCTCAGCATCCTTGAGGGCCAGCCGAGGGTGCCCAATGCAGAGGGGAGGAAGAGCCCTGGAGAGTAGAGACCCAGTTTCTCCAAGACCAGAGGGAAGGGGAGAAGGGAGGGTCAAAGAGGAGGGAAGGGAAGCTGAGTGAAATACAAGTAGGCAGGGCTGGGGCTTCAGGGCAATGAGCGAGAGAACTGCCAAGCTTCCAACACCAGCGGCTCAGCCAAGGGCAACTGCCACAAGCCTGTCCAAGTGTATGACATTCTCCAGCCACCTTGGAAGCAGGAAAACAGAAGGCAAATGGTTGGGCAAATTTAATGTTGGGCAAGGGAGAAAGGGACTGAGGATGTCAGTGACTGGTGGAACCATCTGACTGGGCTGTCCCAGCCGGAGAAGCAGGCTGGTCGCTCTCTACGTGATCCTCCAGATCCACCCTCCACCCCTCTCTCTGCCTGGGGAGCTGACCTTCATGGCTTGCATCAAGGGACTCTCTTTCTTACCCTCTGGTTGCCAGCGGGGCAGGGAGGAGGATGGAAGGGGAGAGATTGGGCAAGAAAGCTCCTCCACCCCACCCCTTCTGCCTGGTTCTGGTCAGGGGCACAGCGCCCCCTGCTGCTACAGCCTCACAGGTGCCAGTACCACCCAGCCCAGCTGGTCAGAACATCCCACCGAGGCCCGCCCTGGTCCTCACCATCCCATGCTGTTGCTGCTGCTGCTGCTAAGCCGCTTTAGTTGTGTCCGACTCTGCGGCTCCCTAAACCCTGAGCACCTTCTACACACTGGCAGATCCTGTGGGCAGGCCCAGCAGGAGGGTGGGAGATGGAGGGGGAAGGAGAGGAAAGGAAGAGATGGGTAGAGAGGAAGAGAGGAATACTAGGACTTCCTGCTGGGGTCAGGTTCCTCCCTGAAAGAATAAACAGAGCTCCATGGAGCGGCAGGGGAATCAGTGGGTGAGAGAAGGGTCCTGGGAAAAGGAAGGGCAGTAATTCACTTTTCTCCTGTGCGAGCTGTCCTATGCCTCCTGCTTTTGTCTCTTACACACACAGACACATACACACACACTAAATAAGAAGCCTCCTCAGATCCCTCTGAGCGGCAGTCCCACCCAGGTTTCATGCTGACAGCGGTTCGAGGCAACCCATTTTGGGTTTGCAGCATCTACACAAAAACGTTTGTCAGACCTGGCTTTTCCTCCAGAAGGGCCCTGGCCCCCACAGCCTACCAGAGGCTCAGCCACTTTGTCGCGTGGCCCTCAGGCCCCCTGAGGGCTCCAGGGCTCTGAGCTGTCTCTGGTGCAGGATGGGGCGAGCCCTCAACAGCAACCGTCTCCACCACTCCTGTGATAATTAAAAACTAGCGCTACCTCTGCTTCTGTAAGAGGTCAGGGCCTCTGTGGTCCAGTCAGAGCTGCTCTTTCTGGTGATAGAAATGCACATTAAGTCCTTTATGACCCCATTCCTTCAAGCTTGTGTGAACTTGGCCCAAGTGAAGAACAACCCCCTCTCTTCTACTTTCTTGAGATGGATTCAAGGCAGAAGCCACATTTCACTCCCCACTCCCCCAACACGTACCCAGAGGCAACTGCTTGTGTTGGTTTCCTGTGTATCCTTCCAGAGTTCCTTTAGGTAAATATAAACAACTATGAATACTGATTTAAAATACTGATTAATGATGAAAATTTTATTGAAATATAGTTGCTGTAGAATATTATACAAACTATGCTGCTGCTGCTGCTAAGTCACTTCAGTCATGTCCGACTCTGTGCGACCCCATAGTTGGCAGCCCACCAGGCTCCCCTGTCCCTGGGATTCTCCAGGCAAGAACACTGGACTGGGTTGCCATTTCCTTCTCCAATGCATGAAAATGAAAAGTGAAAGTGAAGTCGCTCAGTTGTGTCTGACCCTCAGCGACACTATGGACTGCAGCCCTCCAGGCTCCTCCATCCACGGGATTTTCCAGGCAAGAGTACTGGAGTGGGGTGCCATTGCCTTCTCCTATAGATGTATACAATATAGTGATTGACAATATTTAAAGGTTATATTGCATTTACTTGGGCTTCCTGGGTGGCGCCAGTGGTAAAGAACCCGCCTACCAATGCAGGAGACATATAGAGATGCTGGTTTGATCCCTGGTCGGGAAGATCCCCTGGAGGAGGGCATGGCAACCCACTCCAGAAGAATCCCATGGACAGAGGAGCCTGGTGGGCTACAGACCATAGGGTCATAAAGAATCGGACATGATTGAAACTATTTAGTGTACATGCACCATTTACATGTTATTTACATGTAAATGGTTATATGTTATATATATATATAACATGTATATGTTACATGTTATAACCATTTACAGTTATTATAAAATACTGACTATATTCCCTGTGTTGTATAATATATCCTTATCTGTTACTATGTATAATCTCCTCCCCCATCTTGCCCCTCCCTCTCCCCGCAAACAAACACTAGTTTGTTCTGTATATCTGTGTCTGCTTCTTTTTTGTTATATTCACTAGTTTGTTGTATTTTTTAGATTCCAACATATAAGTGGTATCATACAGTATTTGTCTTTCTCTTTCTGACTTATTTCACTTAGCATAATGCCCTCCAAGTCCATCCTTGTTGCTTTAAATGGCAAATTTTCATTCTTTTTTTATGGCTGAGTCATATTCCATTGTGGGTATTTATAGCTATTACAATGGACCTCATTTTCTTAATCAATATGATCTCGGGTGGCCTCAGCCTGCAGGGCCTTGAAGTGAGGTTCAGTTCCTGGCCAGAGATTGAGGTGGGGCCATGACAGTGAGAGCACCAAATCCTAGCCACTAGTTTGGGATCTAATCCTGACCACTAGCTACTAGACCAGTAGTCAGTGACAAGGCCCCGGCCCTTCAGCTTTGCAGAAAAGAATTCCCACAAAGATGGAAAGTAGTGAAACAAACAGTGTTTACTAGGAGGAAAAAGAGTACAGTACACGTGGATAGATACAGGGCCAGCCTCAGAGAGTCGCTCTCTTGCAGCAGTTTAAATAGCTTTTATGGGGCATTTCTTCCAGGTTTCCTTGGGCCAATCATTTTGATTTGCCTGGTTCTGAGTCTGTATTTGGTATATCTCAGGATCCTCTAGGAGCCGGCAACAGTCCATGGGGTCACAAAGAGTAGGACACGACTGAGCAGCTAGGCACAGCACAGGATCCTTCCACGTGTGTGCATGCAACTCTCAGCCAAGATAGAGTCCAGCAAAGGGGCCTGTGGGTTGTTTGGCATCACTTCCCTTTGACCTCCAAGAAGCTTTCTAGTCAGGAAGTTCTTGACTTAGACAAATATGTGATCTCTTCTTTCTTATCTAGGCAGGGCTCAGCCTCCTCTCTGGATTGTCCTGTTGATATTTGGAGTTTCTGTCCACAGGGAATGAACTCCCACTGCTCACCCTGGGAGGAGTGGGCATCTACCTCCAACTTCACATTCATTTGTTGACGGACACTTAGGCTGCTTCCATATTTTGGCAATTGTAAATAATTATACTGTTATGAACACTGGGGTGTATCTTTTTGAATTAGTGTGCTTTTTTCTGATATATGCCCAGGAGTGGAATTTCTGGCTCATAGGGTGGTTCTGAATAGACTTTTTTTTTTTAATGCCAGCACTTACACTGTGTTAGGCATGGTTCTGAGCACTTTGTCCGGAAAACAGCTCCAGAGGTAGGTGCTGTGTCCATTTTTTTAAGATTCCTGTTTTGATGTGGACCATTTTTAAAGTCTTCATTGAATTTGTTACAATATTGCTTCTGTTTTATGTTTTGGTTTTTTGGCTGTGAGGCATGTGCAATCTTAGCTCCAAGACCAGGGATCAAACCTGTACCCCTTGCACTGGAAGGCGAAGTCTTAACTACCTGACTGCCAGGGAAGTCCCTGTGCTAGGCCCACTTTAAAGAAAATTAAACTGAACCCAGGAGTTCATCCCAGGAGTATGAACTCCTCCAGGGTAAGCCCCCTGGACCACATCCAACTTATTCCTCTCTTTGTCCAAGTGCCAGATTCCAGCATGTAGTAAGTATTCAACAAATTCCAGTTGTCGCCATGAAAGACAATTACTCTGTTTCTGTAAATCAATGGGAATACTTCATCATACATAGGCACACCTGTATGTGAATACAGTCAACAAATAAGTTCATGAATCCTCAGGGTAATTGGGAGAACTCATCTGAGCCGGACATTTGTTCAGCTCAGAGTAGGGCTTCCCTGGCAGCTTATACAGTAAAGAATCTTCCTGCAATGCTGGAGACCTGGGTTCAATCCCTGGGTCAGGAAGATCCCCTGGAGAAGGGAATGGCAACCCACTCCAGTATTCTTGCCTGGAATCCCACAGACAGAGGAGCCTGGGAGGCTAAAGTCCATGGGGTCACAAAGAGTCAGACACGACTGAATGACTAACCCTCAGAGTAAGCAGAAGATTCAGTGAAGAAGCTTCAAAAAATTTTCTCCTCCCAGAATGACATCAGAGAGCCTGAGCCCAAATCATCTTCTAAATACAGGTCGAAAGGGAAGTCCCTGGCTGCCCAGTGGCTAGGACTCCATGCTTCTAATGCAGGGGATTCCAGTTCAGTCCCTTGTCCGGGAGCTAGGATCCTACGTGCCATACAGCCAATAACAAACACATACAGGTCTAAAGAATAAAAAAAAAGTGGAAAAGTGACATACCAAGGATAGCCCATAGTATACACCCTTTATTCGGTCCTCATCCTCCGATCTCAGTTCTGTCCCAGCGGGGAGTATCTTAGTTCCCAAATGCTCTGGGTCCATCAGCAGATTCTTGCACAGCGCCACCCTCACCAGTTTTTGTTTTGATATTCTACTGTTCACCTACAGGAATAACTTTGTATTAGACTTCACCCCCTGGACACTCTGTGGATCCTTAAAATTCACCTGGTTGCCAACTGAACTCGTTTTGAGTCCATTCATCCAGGTAGTGGGATCTGTCCTCTGGGCTGACTCACTGGAGTTCCCCTCGCGTCTCTCCCTCTGCCCCCTCCCCCATCAGGCTGTGGCTCTTCCTCAGCAGTAGCCCCAGGATGGCCCCTGCTGGAGCCTACCCACCGACTCCCGTGTGTACTCCTGTAACTACCCTGTTCCCAGCTCCTGCCATCTCTGTTTGGCCTCTGTTCCTTCGGTACTGAATCGAATCCTGCTGGCCCTCCAGGTTCCTGTCAAGCTGGCTGTCACCTTTGAGTCCTGTCCTGCCCTGCTGAGAGGTGACAATTCAGTACTCAGATGCAACATTAGCCTTCATGTCTTTGCATATTTGCAGGGTATCATCCCACTTGGGTACTCCCAAAGCATCAAGGATACCTCCATTACAGTTGATTACACTGCAGGATAATTATCTTTTTGCATGTGTTTTGCATCTCAGCAGCCAAGGCATGGTAGGTGCTCAGTGTTTATTGAATGATTGCTGAATGGACAAACACATTACACAGGACAATTATTTATCTGTCTTCTGCTGCACCTGGTTTTTGAAAACTTTATTCATTTTGTTATGCAATGTCCTTGTATAAAACCCCACATGAGAAATTACTCCTGGAATGGAATATAAAGAGAAAAAATTTATTTCCTTTGACCACAGAGACTCTGTATTATATAGAGAAGCATGTAACCCTTCATCTCCCCACACTTTGCTTCTTGCTTCCAAGAAGCTCAAAGACAGATTTAATAGTCATTCACATAATCACATTAGTCCCCTTGGCCACATTTGGGTCTTTCTCCTCTTTGTGGTTTTGATTTTTAATCTTTTCTCTAATAATTTTGAAATCAGCTAGTTGGAGAAGGAAATGGCAACCCACTCCAGTGTTCTTGCCTGGAGAATCCCAGGGATGGTGGGGCCTGGTGGGCTGCCATCTATGGGGTCGCACAGAGTCGGATACGACTGAAGTGACTTAGCAGCAGCAGCAGCAGCCTGCTGTGAAGAGGTAAAATTGGAGGAAGCATTTATATACTGAAAAGCATTATTACTGTGTAAGTTGTTTTCAATTTTGCCTGTCTATCTTAAACTTAGAAATGATGTTCATTGAAATGGGTCTAACCTATGTATGTTTAAAACATTTAAAACAGCAGAAATTCTCAAAAGAACAGTAAGAAGTTCAGATAGGATCCTTTGAACCTCCCCATTATCCCTTTTGACAACTGGAAGTAAGGTGAATTAAAGGGCCCAAACCCCTAGAGGTATTGATCAAAGAAAATCAAGAAGCAATGTTGCTGGGAGGGCCTCTCAGCACAGGAGGGCTGCTGCCTCCCCACCCATCACTTGTCCCAGAATAGGGGCTCCCGCAGAGTATGGGCTTCCCCAGAGTTCCAGCAGCAGCTCTACCACCATCCTGTCTTAAAAACCATGCCAGGGGATCATTTTAATAAGTTATTTGTGATGCCTAATTAAAAAAAAAAAAAATCGGACTTCCCTGATGGCTCAGACGGTAAAGCGGCTGTCTACAATGCGGGAGACCTGGGTTCAATCCCTGGGTCGGGAAGATCCCTGGAGAAGGAAATGGCAATCCACTCCAGTACTATTGCCTGGAAAATCCCATGGACAGAGGAGCCTCGTAGGCTACAGTTCATGGGGTCGCAAAGAGTCGGACACGGCTGAGCGACTTCACTTTCACTTAACTAAAAATCAGTCCCCCAGAAGAGCAGGATGGGGGTTTTAACTGATGACAGAATTGGCAGAGGATTTTCCGGGCAAGAGTACTGGAGTGGGGTGCCATTGCCTTCTCCGGATAAAGAGGAATAATGTGTTAATGGCCCAGCTCCGTGCCAGGCACTGGGTTGGGGCTCAATCCATTGTTGAGTGTGAATCTGAGGGCCAGCATCCTCCAAAGTGCACATGAGTATTCATACACACTCAGATACGTGTGAGGAATCATAATGTGGTTGGTGGTTACGAGCGGAGTGTTCTCAACACAACAGGCCTGTAGGGTCTCACAGTTCAAAAAGGACCAAAGAGGTGGGAAGGGCAGGTCTGTTCTGGAATGAAATGTTGAAGCCACCTCCTTCTGTTTGTGTGCCTTTGGCAAGTGGCCCTCTTCCCCTGGGCCTCGGTGTTCTCAACCGAAAAACGGAAGCCATCGTGCCCAGGATTTGGCGACTTCCGCCGGGATTTTCCTGAGGGGGTGGGGTCTGAGTAGGAGCAGTGGGAGCGAAGCAGACTGTTGCGATGAGCCACCGGGGCAGGCGCGCACCCTAGAGGGCGGGCATGTGGCGCGCACGTGGTGCGGCTGCGCATGCGTGTTGCGCAGCGGGGTGAGGGGGCGCTGAGAGCAGCCATAGCGGACGCAGCGTGTACCGAGGTTCTGTTGCTGTGTCCAGGTCAGCGTTGGGCGTGGGGAGGCCCTGGAGACCCGCGCCTGTCCCCACCCGGCCCGCCGGTCCCCCGTCCTCCACTCCCACCACCCTAGAGGCCTCTACCCACTCCCTTTCCCCAATAGCTGGCCGGGTCCCCTGCCACCAACCGGGCCCTCCTGAGTCCCGCCCTGTCAGGCCTCCGTGGTGTGGGCGCCCGGTGGGGCCCTTGGTCCTGTGACTCAGGGGGTAGGCTGGTCAGCTCCATTGTACAGGTGAGGAAACTGAGGCTAAGGATCCTCAAGCCGCATGGCAGCAACAGTACCCCCCGTCCCCCGACTCCCTCCACTCGCCCCCCACTCCTCCCCCGCCCCCCAGCCCCCTCCCCCGCCGCCCACTCGCCCCACCCCCACCCCCGCCCCCGCCCAACTGCGGTAGGTCCCAAGCCCAGCGTTGGTCAGCTCTCCTTCTGTATTGTATTTTAATGGATTCCTTGGTTCTACGGGTGTGTTTACGTGTTTGCGTTTGACTCTGATCTGTTCTGGGACTGCCTTGACCAAGATGGGCAGGCCCTGGTCTCCCCCGGTGGCGCAGTCGCCAAGCCGCGGTTTGCTTTGTTGGGGTGAAATTTCTTCAGACTGATTTGGAATCAGTTTATGTTTTGATTTGATGGTTTGTTGTTGTTTGCTTGTTTTTCATGTTCCCCAGGGCACAAAGGGTCACTGCTGTTTTTCTTTCCAGAAAGGCTTTCTCTTCCCAGCCTGTTCTCAGTTTGATGGATGTGTGGTTTATGATGCTGGAGACTCTTTGGCTTTTCTTTGTGGATAAAACTCATCTCGCTTCATCTTTCACATTGTGAGCTGAGTCCTTGCTGATGGCAGCCTCTGCCCTGACTAACATTCCTGAGCTATTAAATATTTGTTTAAAAGGACAGATACAAAGCACGGTGTTAGGAATATGGCATCTTGAAGAAGTGATCTTCGTAAGAAGTACACTTATATTCTGAGTTAATCTTGGATCTCTTTATATACCAAAGGCTCAAAACACTTTGGTACCTGTAATTATTTGGCCTGGTAGTCACGTTTTAAGACAGATTGTTTTATTTTTCTTGTAACCTGGAAAGTAAAAGAACAAAAAAAGTGAGGTGATGTGCTGAAATCACACATGAGAGCATGCTGAAGAGTGGGAGAGGCTGGGAACAGAGGCCGAGCATTAACAGCTTTGGGCTGGGGTTTGAGGGACTTGGGGAAGCACCAGCCCTGCAGTGGGGTGTGTTTGGAAGATGGAACCCGGTTCCTGGGCTGGACTGGGAAGGAAGGAGCATGGCTGGACCAGAGGCCCATGCTCTGAGATGGTGTATTCGGCCGTGTCAGGTCTTAGTGGCGGCATGCACGTCTTTAGTTGCGGCCCGTGGGAGCTTGTTACCTTACCAGGGATTGAACCAAGCCCCCTGCCTTGAGAACCTGGAGTCTTAGCTACTGGACTACCAGGGAAGTCCCTAAGATGGTTTTCTTAACCTGGAAAGAATATGTGTGAGAACAAGGAGGAACAGGCCCTGGATGTTGGGTGGTGGGGGCTTGGGAGGGAGACAACTGCAGAAGTAAAGTTGAGACAGTAAGTGTGTCTCCCTGTTTGGCGCAGGGCCCTGACATCATCGCTTTTGTTCCCGCTGCGTCCTGTCTCGACACCTCGTGCGCAGTGCTTGGAGCCTGTTACTAATCGTAATTATCGTTTTCATCCATTCTGGAATGCGTCTTTGTTTCCATTTCACAGCTCGGCGTTGAGCTGGGCCCCGTGATGGATGGTGACTTCCTTTGTGCCGTCGTTCACTTAGCAGCTTTTTATGTTTCTTTGTTGAACAGAAAGTCACGGGGCTTTTCTGCTTTTTTGGCACATGAAGCAACACGTGAGATCTTAGTTCTCTGACCAGGGAGAGCAGGGATCAAACCAGTGCCCCCTGGTTTGTCTCAACCACCAGACCACCAGGGAAGTCCCCACAGTGCTTTTAAAATCAGTATTATCTTAGCTCCGATGAGTTGCAGTTTTCAGAGTTGGTGATTCAGGCAGAAAAGATGATCCCTTATTAGACTGTAGCATGGCTCATTTCTGGAGAAGGCAATGGCAGCCCACTCCAGTACTCTTGCCTGGAAAATCCCATGGATGGAGGAGCCTGGTAGGCTTCAGTCCATGGGGTCGCTAAGAGTCAGACACGACTGAGCGACTTCACTTTCACTTTTCACTTTCATGCACTGGAGAAGGAAATGGCAACCCACTCCAGTGTTCTTGCCTGGAGAATCCCAGGGACAGGGGAGCCTAGTGGGCTGCCGTCTATGGGGTCGCACAGAGTCAGACACGACTGAAGTGACTTAGCAGCAGCATGGCTCATTTCTTCATTGAAGATGCTAATGTTTTTAAGGAACTGGAGGGAAGGGGTTGGCAAAAGCCAGGAGCAACAGGTACAAGCATGAAAATGTATTCCTTTGTGGGTTGGAGAGGAAAGAAACAGCCGGCGGCTGTGTCTCCTTTATAGGGAAAGTTGGACTGTTGTACAGCCACTGACAGTGCGGTAGCTTTGAGTGACAGGTGTCTTGCGGCAACCAGGCTTAGGCTGCCCACTGGGCAGGTGGCCCTAGCCCACGAGCCTGCTCACAGCCAGCCAATCTGAATACACCTGTTGGGGCAGTGGGGCCCAGGCTCCATCATCTGCTGGAGTCTTGGTGACCCTGGGTCTGTCTCTTGGCAGACACCTCCCATTGCTGCAAGTTCAAGGGCAGAGACCTTCTCTTCCCCTTCCTTGGTGTCCGAGGGCTCAACACAAGGCTTGATGCATCAGACATGCTAAATTGGGTTTGCTGAGTGGAACTATACTGGACACGCTGGGGCAAGTTGTTGTCCAGTGCCCAGGTCAGTCTGCATCCCATAGGAATCATGTTCTGGGTCAAGACTCCGTTCACGGTCCTCAGTCCTCCATGCAGCTGCTTTGTGGGTTGCTGAGTTTGTGAGCTAACCTGGAGGCTGTCTTTCTCTCCAGCCCTCATCTTTCTTATTTCTAATCCTCAGCTTTCAGAATGAGTTTTTGGGACTTCTTAGTCCACTTACAGGCTTCCCTGGTGACGCAGCAGTAAAAGAAAAAAAAAAAAAAAGCCTGCCTGCCAATACAGAAGATTCAGTTTGGATCCCTGGGTCAGCAAGATCCCCTGGGGAAGGAAATGGGAACCCACTCCTGTATTCTTGCCTGGAGAACCACGTGGACAGAGGGGCCTTGTGGGCTACAGTCCGTGGGGTCGCAAAAAGTGTCGGATAAGACTTAGAGACTAAACAACACAATGAAAGTCCACTTATAAATTTCAGAACCTGCTTCTATGTCAGTTCGCTCGGTGACTTTGCCCCCAGAGAGCCTGGCTAGTTAAGCCGCAGGAGAGCAGGGTTCCAGCTGGTGCAGCCGGTTGTCTGTGTTGGGTTTGGTGTTTGAGCAGATGAGCAGGTCCCAGCCTGGGGAGAACTACAGACAGGAGTGAGACTGTCCTGGAAACATGGGCCAAAGTTCATCTTCTTCTTTGTCTTCAGAGAGGACCTGACCCCAGAGCCCTCCAGATCTGCCAACCTTGATCCTGCCCGCACCCCTGCCCTGGGTGACCTTGTGTGCTTCTTCTAGAATGAGATGCTTTGAGCATGCCAAACGTCTTTTCTCAGCTTGCACCAGGATTGCCTGCAGGTGGTTTGTACAGAAGTGGAGACTTTGAGGAGAAGTGATCTTGTCTTCTTTGGCTGCCTTTCAGGCCTTCAAGGGAGGGTTATACTTTGCCTGAGAAGCAGCCATCTCCAGTGCCACCACCAGCTTGCCGTTTTTTGTTTGTTTATTTTTAATCTTTGAAGGGGACTCTCAGGATGTTTTAATGGTAAACGTCTGATGATGGAAGAACTGACTCTTTGGAAAAGACCCTGATGCTGGGAAAGATTGAAGGCAGGAGGAGAAGGGGACGACAGAGGATGAGATGGTTGGATAGCATCACCGACTGTATGGACATGAGTTTGAGTAACCTCCTGGAGTTGGTGATGGACAGGGAGGCCTGGCGTGCTACAGTCCATGGGGTCACAAAGAGCTGGACATGACTGAAAGACTGAACTGTCTAATGATCTTCCAGTTCCCATTTGATTTGTGAGAAGTATTGGTTATTACTGTGGTAAATGGTAAAAGAATCTGCCTGCAATACAGGAGACACAGGAGACTTGGGTTCGATCCCTGAGTTGGGGAGATCCCCTGGAGGAGGGCATGGCAACCCACTCCAGTATTTTTGCCTGGAGAATCCCATGGACAGAGGATCCTGGTAGGCTATAGTCCATAGGGTCAGAAAGAGTCAGACATGACTGAAGGGCCTGAGCACACATACACACACAATGGTTATTACTTTAAGATCTTTGCAAAATTTGAAGTCATTAAAAACAAACACGGGTTTTCAGCCATTACTGTAAAAATTGAGGTGAGAATCATCAATTGATGCTGAAACTAGGAAATGAAAGTATGATCAGAAGGAGGGTGTTTACATAGTCTCAAAGGATCTTCTCATAAGATGTTGATTAATTACAGCAAAAAGAAAACAGTGATATGCTGGTGGAGATATCAGCTTCGCCAGGAGATGAAAGTTATTACTAGCAACATTATTAATGGAACAAATTGACATCTGTGCATTCTGATATGAGGCTCTGCAAAGGACATACCACTGCATCTGTATGTTCCTGCCCCAAACATATAACCTGAATCCAGTCATGACAAAGCGTCACATAAACCCAAATGTAGAGAATCTACAAAGTAGCCAGTACTCTTCAACAGTCAAGATCATACATGTGCACACACATGCACACACACGTTGGAGGTAGTGATAAAGCAAACGTAGTGAAATATTAACATTGGAGAGATTTGGATGCGGGTCATGTGGAATTCTTTGTCTTATTTATTTAATTTTTGGCTGTGCTGGGTCTTCGCTGCTGCGCTCGGGCTTTCTTCAGTTGCCACGAGCAGGGGCTACTTGAGTTGCGGTGCACAGGCGTCCCCTTACGGTGGCTCCTCCCGTTGCAGAGCAAGGGCTTCAGGCACGTGGGCTTCAGTGGTTGCAGTGCACGGGCTTAGTTGCCCTGAGGCATGCGGAATCTTCCCAGACTAGGGATCAAACGTATTCCCTGCATTGGCAGGCGGATTCTTAACCACTGAACTGTCAGGGAGGTCCCACCCGTTCTACCTCTTTGTAATCCTTTGACCTTTTCTACCGCAAATGAACATAACTATTCCTGTGACCCATCAATTTGACACCTAGGTGCATTGTCCACAGAAATGCGTGTGGCTGGGTGTGTGGATATGTGTCTGTGTGTGTCCAGAATGCAAGTGTAACAGTGTTCATAGAAGCATTATTCATAGTAGTCAAAACCTGAAAACAACGAATGTGTCCCTCTGGAGTAGAAGAGTTGAGCCTGTATTCACACAATGAAACCCTGCAGAGCCCTGAAAACACAGCCCTGAGCAAAAGAAGCCGGACACAGAAGAATGCACACTGTGTGACTCATTACACATTACTCGGAAAACGGGCAGACACATCTGCGGGGTTAGGCCTACCTTTCGAGCAGAGGATGGAGTCCTGACTGGGAGCGAGTGTGAGGAGGACTCTGGGGTGCTGGTATATGCTATTTTTTGGACTTGCGTCATGGTTACCTGGGCTTATCTGGTGGCTCACTGGTAAAGAATCTGCCTGCCAATGCAGGAGACATAGGTTTGATCCCTGGGTCGGTAAGATCCCCTGGAGAAGGAATTCTCTGGTATTCTTGCCTGGGAAATCCCATGGACAAAGGAGCCTGGTGGGCTGTAGTCCACGGGGTCTCGAAAGAGTCAGACATGACTTAGCAACTAAACAACAGCTACGACAACATGGTTACCTGGGTGTGTTTACTTGGTGGAAGTTCATCGAGCTGTATTCTCACTGTGGTTCCCTTTTCTGCATGTGTATTGTCCATTCAAATTGATGCATTTGATTTGTACCTAGCATAGTAATGTTTGATATATTGCATATCACGATGGACTGAACTGTGTCCATCTCCCCCCAAATGCTTGCATTGAAGCCTTTACCCCCAATGTGATATTATTTGGAAATGCGGCCTTTGGGAGGAAATTAAGGTTAGATTAGGTCATGAGGGTGGGACCCCATGCTGCAATTAGTGACCTTAGCAAAGGAAGAGACCAGCGCCCACTCTTAGGTTCACTTTGTCTCCCTCTCCCTGCCCCGTCTCACTTCCTGTCCCATGAGTCCATAAGAGAGAGGTCAAGAGAGATGGCAGTCCCGCCACAAAGCACAAGAAAAGCCCTCAGAATGCACCCTGCCTTGCCAGCACCTGGATCTGCCACTTCCAGCCTCCAGAGCCGTGAGAAATAAATCTGTGGTTGAAGCAACCCCCCAGCCTATGGTATTTCATTAAGGCCACCCAAGCTGACACATAAATGTACGATAGCATCAACAACCTAGTTTTTTTTCTTTTGGCTGTGCTACGTCTTTTTTGTGGTGCGTGGCTTCCCTTGTTGCACGCGGGCTCAGAAGTTGTGGCGCTCATTCTCTAGCTGTGATGTGTGGGCTCTCTAGTTGCAACATGTGGGCTTAGTTGCCCCGAGGCATGTGGGAATCTTAGCTCCCCGACCAGGAATCGAACCCACATCCCCTGCATTGCAAGGGAGATTCTCAACCACAGGACCACCAGGGAAGTCCGCCTAGTTTTCTGAGCTTCCTTCTGGGCTTGGCACTGGAGTATGGAGATACTGTGCACTCAAGTGATGCAGGAAGAGCACGGACCCCAACCCCACCCCACCCCGCCTCAGTGTGGGGATGAAAGTGCAGCTTCCTCACTCATCAGGATGGCCCACCCCTTGGCAACCCCATCATCCTCCCATCCAGAGCCCTCAACTGCTGAGCTCTCAGGGACCAGAGTGAGCTGCTTATCATAATCATGAAAGTGGAATGGCAAAAGCCAGCGACTCTGGACTGGAACAAAGGCTGTGCTGTGTCTCCTAAACTTAGTGAGCTCCGCATTGTTAGGAAGACACAGAAAGCACTTGTGCTCAGAAAAGAAACCGATTTGAAAGGGAGAACATAGCCTCCCCCTCCCACCCCCTCATCCCCCATCCCCTCAGCACACAGCTTTTTACGTGGAATTGGTCTCTTTGTATCAGCAGTTTCTGATTCTTTTTATGTTTTATCTTATCATCTCCATGGACTTGTGAGCAGCAAAGCATTTGCTTGGTTTGGGGCAGTTTTCTTGTTATAACGTAGTACCTCTGGAAATGAGAGTTCACTGTTGCCACTGGCTGTGAGTGGTGGTGTTCATGTAATGACTTTTCAAAACTATTTTTGTAAGTGAAAGTTGCCCAGTCATGTCCGATTCTTTGTGACCCCATAGACTATACAGTCCATGGAATTCTCCAGGCAAGAATACTGGAGTGGGTAGCCTTTCCCTTCTCTAGGGGATCTTCCCAATCCAGGGATTGAACCCAGGTCTCCTGCATTGCAGGCAGGTTCTTTACCATCTGAGCCACCAGGGAAGCCCAAAAGACAATTATTTTGTTGTATGCAGTCCCCAAAGTTATTGTTCTTTAGCTTTATGGCCAGCTGGCAATTTTATAGATTTCCTGAAATGCCTAGAGCCCAAACAATGACGAAACTCTTCCAGGGTCTGCAGATTGGTTCTGAGTTGGAGTCTCCCTTCAACACTTAGCCACGCCTTTGGCAACTCTGCCTTAACCTTCACTCCCTAATTATGTGGAGCCTAATGAGTAGTCTCAGTGGTAAAGAATCTGCCTGCCAATGTAGGAGACACAGGTTCGACCCCTGGGTCGGGAAGATCTCCGGAAGGAAATGGCAACCCACTCCAGTATTCTTGCCTAGAAAATCCCACGGTTAGAGGAGCCTGGTGGGCTACAGTCGCATGGGCTGCAAAAGAGTCAGACACAACTGTTGTGTTGTTGTTGACCAAACAACAATAACAACAGTGAACAGAGGAGAAAGCTATGGGTTTGTCGGGTCTTTCACCGGCATGCCTTAGTCCTGGGCGTGCATGTGGCTTTCTAGACACTATTGGGAACTATTTATTTATTTTAGAAATTTGGAATATTTTTCGGTCCAGAATTTTCTCATTTTCTCTCTTTTTTTTTGTTGTTAACTTATAGTTTAGTTATTCATTTGTTTTTTTTGGCCATACCACACTGGCATGTGAGATCTTAGTTCCAACACGGGAGGTTGAACCCATGCCCCCTGCATTGGAAGTGAGACATCTTAACCACTGGACCACCCAGGAAGTCCCATGGGAACTTTTTAAAACTTACTTTTTTCCTCCATCATCTGCTTCCTCAGCCCCTTCCTTTTTGGGCCACTCGGTCTCTCTGGCTGCTTGTGCCACCTGTCAATTCCTTGCCCCAGGTGGCTCTGACTGGTAGATTTATCTTTAAATGATTTCAATAGATGCCACCCAGGACACTCCAGCCCTAAGAAAGTTCCAGTACGGGAGTGGGTGTAAAACAAAAGCAAGACCGTGAGTTGATTCTTCTGGGAGCTGCAAAACAGATCAACACACACAACCACAGTTCTTGAAGAACAAAGTTTGTTTTGCCTTGCTGGCACCAGCAAGCCACACCTCTAATGCCACCCCCACCGCTGCCCCTGAGCTGGGAGCTGGGGTGTTGGGAAGGTCAGATCAAAAGGCAGATCACAGGCGTACTGATGTCTAGCAGATCCTTCTTCTTTAAACACTCCCCTCGTTGTTGTTAGTTTTTTATTAGTTTCAGAGTTCCATAAGTGTTGGTCCTGACGGGTTTTTCCAGCTTAATTATTGCATTTGTGGAGGGACAGATTTCCGGGGTTCCTGACTCCCTGATTTGGACATCTCGCAGTGATTTTTGTATTGTTCGATTACTCTCTAGAAAGTATACACCAGTTAGACAGTGCTAACAGTCATGCACGTCTTCATAGCCATGCCAGCATTCGTTGTTATAAATTTTTAAGTTTTTGATTGTTTTCTTATTATTGAATAATACTTCATAGTCATATTGATTTGGGTTTCTTCTATTATTGTTGAGTTTGAACCCTTGTTGAGTATTTGAGCTTTTTTTGTAAACTGTCATTTCCTTTGATCATTAGTCTTTCAGACATTAGCCTTTCATCTGCGTTTCAGGTTGTCTGAGCCTGGGCCTGCTATGATGAGAGATGTCTGTATATGTGGCTGGGTCCACCTTAGCTGAGGACAGGCAGCTGCTAACACAGGAGGAGGCTCATTGGAGCTCCAGGGTCTCTTGAAATCATTCATTCATTCAACAGAGATGCACCCAGCCTTCCGTGTGCCAGGTCTGTGCTGATGCTGGGGAGATGGCAGGGACCAGACAGCCCTGTCCAGCCCCTTCTTAACAGACAACCTCACAGGGGTGACACCAAGCAAGCAAGATGCACAGGATGTCGTTTCATTTTTATTTTTTGGCCGTGCTGCATGGCATATGGGATCTTAGTTCCCCAACCAGGGATCGAACCCATACCCCCTGCATTGGAAGCACAGAGTCTTAACCACTGGACTAGGGAAGTGGTTAAGACTTAAGGGAAGTCCCAGGATATCATTTTAGAATATGGCCTTTCGTCTGGGCTGTGCTGGTTTTCATTTCATACAGGTTTTGTAAATGTTGATGTCTGTACACTTGCACATCGCGTCCTTGAAATGAGAGGTCAGATGGAGCCTCCTTGACCTTAGCAACTTGATGTTCATGGAGCATCTGCTGGGTCCTTGGCGTGGAGCTGGAGGAGGGCAGTTCCTTCCCGGGCACCCAGGGGCCCAGGGCCCTCCTCTCAAGCGCTCGGCCCTTTTGAAGGCTAGCCTCACCTGACAGGTGGTTCCTTCCAGGAGAAAACTCCCAGCGGCTTGCCGATGGCCAGGCCCAGGAAGGCGGTGCTAGACCTTCCTTGGAGAGAAGGTAGGTATCTCTCACCTGTGCAGGTGGAGCCCTTCTGAGGTTTGGGGCCACGAGGGAGTGGAAAACCCAGTCGATAGGCTCCCCTTGCTTGCTGCCCCCTCCTTGGTCAGAGTGGCCCAGGGGCTGGGATGGTGGTGGGCCACTGGGGACACCACAGCTCTGTGTCCCATCCACAGATGACCAGGCTGCCACCACCAGGCCCATCCTCCTGCCCAGCCTGAAGGGCAGCTGCTTCGACCATCCCCTGTACCAGGGGCTCCCGCACCCCACCCGGCGCCTCTGCAGTCCTGCCTCTGCTCCAGCCTCCAAGTCATCAAAAAAGCCCAAGATGAAGGCCACCGGGAACACAGTCTCCAATGACTGGAGCCCGCCGCCTGTGGAGTTCCTGAACCTGAGCGTCCCGCAGGCCAAGAAGGGGGACCCAGCCCCAGGGCCTCGGGGCCTGAGGAGGCTGGCTGTCCAGCACCCCGAGGTGTCAGAGCAGGAGCCCCAGGACCTGGATCGACTAGGAGGCCTGCCCTCACTGGGGGAGCTGTTCTGGAACGTGGCAGGGACCAGCCCAGAGGCTGCGACTCCTGGGATGGGCGCCCACACCGCGGTAAGTCGGGGCCTCCTCTCCTTGCCACCCCTCTCTGGCCACTTCTCCAGAGTCATCGACAGGCCATCCCTTTGTAGCCACTCCTCTTCAGCCACACCCCAGCTACCCTCCTTTGGCCCCCTCCGCTTGACCATAAGTTTTTCTCCACACCCTCTGACCTCTCCCCAGCCCCTGGGCCCTTGTGACTGGGAGCTTGAGCCCCTGAGGCTGGACTGTCTCCCCCTTTATTTCTGCCCCTAACTCCTAACAGAAATGCTTGGGGTGATGCGGGGCCCCTCAAGGCTTTCGCAGCCCAGGTTGAGTTCATGGATCTGGGCTAGGTCAGGCACAAAGCCTCAGGCTAACTGTGGTCCAGCGACTTGGGAATTCTGAAGTGGAAACTTGAGTGATGAACTGCATTCCTAGCAATAAACCATGGTTGCTGGGAAGACTTTGGGAACATTTGAGCGCCCATAGATCCAGGAAATGTATTCTAAGAATAGGACCTATTTATTTGTAACAGCCCAAGATTGCCAATAACCAAAATGCCTATCAGTAGTGAACTAGTAAATTGTGTCATTATCATACTTCAGAATACCATGGAAGTGGCGTTTTTTTTTTTAATTATGTCTTTAGTATTGATATGGAATGACCCTGATTACATATTGTTAATTGAAAATCAGAGCTCAGTACAGAATAGCGGGTGCACTACACTACCATTTGTGTTGAAAGAGAGTCTGATGTATTCCTGATTGCTTCTCTATGTGAACAGGGTCTCCAGCAGTGGACACCTGAGGCCACCTGTGCAGAGGGGCCCCGGGGGCCAGGGGTGGCGGTGAGGCGAAGTCCGTGGGCTGTGTGCCGTTATGCCTTCCGATTGTTTTAATTGAGTGAATATACTGCCTGTTCAGAAAAGAAAACTAAATAGAGGGCTTAACATTGATCAGTCTTTTTTCTCCCTTTGTCTTTGTCTTTGACGCCCATTCCTGTATGGTTTCGCCAGCTCGCCTCTGGGAGCTCAGGGTGCTATGTCAACAGCTTGGATTACTTACTGCAGGAGAAGAGGTGAGCGGGGACGATCTTCTTTTCTTTGAGGTTAGCGGTAATTTTACAGCGTTCGTTTGTACTCGAAGACTCAGAGCAAATTCCTCCCCGGATAAAGCAGCCTACTCCCCTCCCTTCTCAGCGGGCCTCCCAAGTGAGTGCCCCGTATGCCCTGGTGCGTAACCAGCACTCGGAGTGGCAGGGGGTCAGAGGACAGCATAGCATCTTCGAGGCAGAGAGCGCCGCACCGGAGCACGCACAGAGACCTAGCTCTGGTTCTCTCTCCACCTGAGCCCCGTTCAGCCCAGTTCCTGCCAGTATGGCGCTCATTCAGCTCCCATCCAAGGGCTCGAGGGAAGTGGAGGAAACAGATGGCTTTGACACGGAGGCGTGCAGCCTGATGGTGGCTCTGACAGTGCTGGGGGGTCCGGGGCAGCCATAAGGAGCTGGCCTTCCCGGTCATCCTGGCCCAGGCCAGCCCCTGAGCAGTGTTCCTGTAGCGCTTGCTCTAGCTCACCTGCCCTCCCTCTGGGATTACAGTGAGCCTGTCTCACGTAGAAGTTGGTTTCTTTTTTCCTCTTTTAAAAAGGACTTGTTTAGCTCTGGCTGTGCTGGGTCTTCACTGTTGCTCACGGGCTTTCTCTAGTTGAGGTGAGAGTTTCGGCGAGCCGGCCTCATTGCTGTGGCTTCTCCTGCTGCAGAGCAAGGGCTCTAGGGCACTCAGGCTTCAGAAGTCGGCTTCCCAGGCTCTAGAGCACAGGCTCGGGAGTTGTGGCACGGGCTTGGTTGTCTTGCAACATGTGGGATCTTCCTGGGCCAGGGATCGAACCCGTGTGCCCTGCATTGGCAGGTGGATTCTTTATCACTGAGCCGCCAGGGAAGCCTGAAGTTGGTTTCTTAAAGCGAAAGTCACAGGGGATCAGAACCGGAAATCCCTTAGGGAGGCACAGTGGGGGAATGGAAACCAGTACAAGTGCTCTTTCTCCCCTGGGAAGCAGATGATGTGGTTGGCTTGCACTGAGGTCCCACCTGCAGTGAAGATACTAGAACCCCACGCCTCCGTTGTCCGTAGGGACTGGGGTGGCCGGGGCACAGGTGGACTCCACCCTGGACCTGCACTGCGTCTGACAGGAGCGCGTTGTCCACAGGCTGCTTCTCTGTGTCCTCTTCGCATCTCTCGGGTTGTTTTCGCTCAGTGGCTGCACGCTCCCTTTGTGGAAGTTACACATGGAGAGAGGCACTGCTATTGCCAGATGCTCGGGTTCTTATCGGAATAACGTCTCAGTGGCCTCTGTTTTTCCCAGCCCCATATTCTTGCCCTACCGGAGAGGGTTAAACACGTGTGTGGCATGCATTATCGTATTTTCCCCTGGAAACTGAACACAGTGATTCTGGTATTTCATAGCCCAGGTGGCACTGGTGGTAAAGAATCTGCCTGTCAGTGCAGGAGACGCAAGAGATACAGGTTCAATCCCTGGGTTGGGAAGATCTCCTGGAATAGGCAATGGCAACCCACCCCAGTATTCTTGCCTGGAGAATCCCATGGACAGAGGGGACCTCAAAGAGTCGGGACACAACTGAGTGACTGAGCACACACAGAGCGGGCTGGAAAAGGAGCACCTAACTCAGCCTGAAGGTTAGGACGGGATCCCCAGGGGGTCCTTGTCCTTGGACCATGGACGATTACAGTTGGGAGGGCAATGGAATGACCACACAGCTAAAGGCATGTCGGGCAGACGGTGCTGGGACTGGAATACTCTGTGTCAGAGTGTGGGGGCAGGCCAGAGCAGGAGCTGCAACCAGGATGTGAACCGGGGCCTCGTGAACACAAGGTCGAGTCACGGAGGGCCCTCAAGCAGGTCGTGGTGTTTTCCCATGTGTTTAAGAGAGAGTGCCCAGGCGGCATTGTGGAGAATGGCAGGAGGTGTGAGAGGGAGGAGGAGAGTGGCGATGAGCTGGCTCCCGTGGGACCTTTTCACCCTGAGTGGCTGGGGCCTGTGATGGGAAGTGGAATTCAGAATTGGGCATCTGAGGACCAAGGGCTGTCCCCCTTCGGCTGGCAGTCATCCAGCTAGCCCAGTCCAAGACGGCAGCTGGGCAGGAGACAAAACCTTGGAGACCGAGGACCTGTGGGCAAAGCCAGGGTGCGCACACAGAGGGTGAGGCAAGGGCTGGAGGGGTGGGGCTCCCAGGACTCCTTTAACAGCCGGAGGGAATAAGAAGGTCAAAGCGGGGACTGGTGTCCCTCAGAATTTGTGTGTGGTCAGGGCCGAAGGTGAGGGAGCTGATTTCCTGCAAAGTAATGGCCAGCTCACAGGGCTGCAGTGGGGCTGATTGGAAAGGGAGTTGAGGCGCTCAGGGCTGCGGGAAGAAACAGGCTGAGGGGCAGCATGCGCAGGAAGGGAGGAGCAGCCCTGGGGCCAGAGAGGCAGGCCCAGGGCGGCCATGGGCACAGGGGCTGCTCCTGCTTGGGGCACCTGGGCCCAGGGGCAGCAGAAAGGCAAGGCCCAGGACCCAGTGTGGTGCTGTTCAGTTGCTAAGTTGTGTCTGACTCTTTGTGACCCCATGAACTGCAGCACGCCAGGCTTCCCTGACCTTCACCAGCTCCTGGAGTTTGCTCAACCTCATGTCCATTGAGTTGGTGATGCCATCCAACTATCTCATCCTCTGCTGCCCCCTTCTCCTCTTGCCCTCAATCTTTCCCAGCATCAGGGTCTTTTCCAATGAGTCAGCTCTTCACATTGAAGTTGTGTGGTGTAAATTGTCGTCTTTCAGGCAACGCAGACCCTCTTCCCCAGCCCCACTGCTGGAATCTGAGTTTGAGAGCCTCTGTGCAGGGAGATAGGGCCCTGGGCTCCCTGGTCCCTGTGCTGGGCCTGGCTGTGCTCCGGGATGCCCTTGGGGCCCTGTGACGGAGCTGGATGAACAGGCCCTGGGCTGACCCTGGTTGACATCTCTCACCTCCTTGCAGGGAGCAGGAGCAAGAGAAGCTACTTTTTCTGGACTATGCTGACCTCAGAGCCTGGGATCTTAATGAAGATGAAGTGCTGCTCACGCCTGAGCACAGGTAAGGGGAGTGGGGACAGGTCGGGGGAGAGGGTGCCCTCAGGAGGGAGGGTCTACCCACTCAGGGCCCAGTCCACACCCACCTGTCCAGACAGAGGGTTTAAGTGCTGACCTGTCCTTTGTTTTGGACAGCTTCTTTCTTTTTCAATATTTATCTATTTGGTTGTGCTGGGTCTTAGTTGTGACCTGCGGGATCTTTGATTTTTGTTGCGTCATGCAACACACTCCAGTCTGCTTGCCTGGGAAATTCTATGGACAGAGGAGGTCACAAAAGAGTTGGACACAACTGAGTGCAACTGAGCACACACACAGGCACGTGGGGTCTTCAGCTGTGGCCTGTGGAATCTAGTTCCCTGACCAGGGATCGAGCCTGGGCCCCCCCTGCATTGGGAGCATGGAGTCTTAGCCGCTGGACCACCAGGGAAGTCCCTGGACCATTTCAGCCAGAGGCTTGTGTGCTCTTGATAAGTTCTCAAGCTGCCTCGTAATCCCACATCTGTTCATTGATTCGAGAAATATTTGTTCTGCCATTGTGTGTCAGGGTCTAGTGTGGGCCTTTGAGGATACACAGGTGTAAAACATGGCCTGTTCTTCCCTGACTGTCTGCCCAAACTCGTGGGACCAGATCCCAAGCCACAGTCCAGAAGAACACTGCTTTTGAAAGAGAGAGTACAGCCGCGCAACACGCTTGTCTTACCCTGTGCAGGGGGAGGGAAGTGGCTTCTGTCAGAGGCGTCATCTGGGCTGAAATCTCCTGGCCTATTGGCCGGAACCAGGGCTGGATTCCTCTGTACCATGGAGATGCCCAAGGACCACAGTTGAATCCATCTTCAGGGCACCCGGTTTTCCATTCATTCGTCTATCCATCTGTCTCTCCGTTTGTCGGTCTATCCAACAAGCATCCATTATGTGCCAACTTTGCATCAGGCTCTGTGGAAATAGTGAAGGACAGGGAAGCCTGGAGTGCTGCAGTCCACGGGATCACAGTCAGACACGACTTAGTGACTGAACAACTGTGCAGGCTCTGAGATGCAACAGGAGCAGAGCCAGACAGAGGTCTCTGCAGTCCACGGGATCACAGAGTCAGATGCGACTTAGTGACTGAACAACTGTGCAGGCTCTGGGATGCAACAGGAGCAGAGCCAGACAGAGGTCTCTGCAGTCCATGGGATCACAGAGTCAGACACGACTTAGTGACTGAACAACTGTGCAGGCTCTGGGATGCAACAGGAACAGAGCCAGACAGAGGTCTCTGCCCTCGCGCTGCCTGGGGTCAGGGCCGGAAACCAGCAGTGCAGTGGTGAATGCAGGAAGCTGGTGACCAGGGCTGATGAGCAAGGAGACAGTGGGTGTCGGCAGTGTTGGGGGTGCTGTGAGAATTGGATGAGGGGTCGGGGACTCTGAGAACAGATAGGTTTTCAGCAGAGTCCTGGAGATGGCGAGAGGTGGCCCTGGGAGGGCCTTGCCATGGGAGCACTGAGGAGGGGGCGGAGGTGGGGAGTGGAGGTCGGGGCTGCGTGAAGCTGGTTGCCACTCATCTGAGCAGGGTCTTCTGCAGCTGCGTCCAGGGTAGACTGGGGGGGGCACAGGGGGCCGTGGTAGTAATCCAAGAGAGTGAGGACAGGGGAGGAGGAGGAGGCAAGTTCTGGGTAGACTTTCAGGGTAGAACTGACAGGGTTTGCTGATGAGTTGGATGGAGGCTGTGGGAGCAAGAGAGGAATCAGAGTGGACCCCCTGAATTGAGGCCTGAACAGATGGACGGTTGGGGTTGGCTCGAATTGGGGAGGGCTGAATGACGCAGGCTGGGGGTGGTGGCAGGCACGGGAACAAGTGTTCACTTGTGGGACCCCTGGGGCCAGACCAAGACAAGGACCTCCTTGTCTGGAGAGCCCAGCTTGGGAATCACTATGTATAGGTGACATTTAAAACCGCAAAGCCAGATGAGATCACCAGGGAAGATGGTGTAGAGAGAACGGCCCAAGGGCGCAGCCTCAGGGTCACGGTGACCTTGACAGGAGCAGCTCCGGTGCGTGACCAGGGGCGAGCCTGCCTGGAAACGGTTCAGAGGAGTCCAAGAGGGGAGGGCAAAGGAGGAGATCGGGCGGCAGCTGAGGGGGAAAGTGGAGCCAGGACAGATCCTTCTGTTTGTCTGTCTGCCTTCCTTTCCATTCTTCCTTCCCTCCCTCCTTCTTTCCTTCCCTCCCTCAGGAACCGCGTGCCCCCACGTGACCCCGGGGCAGGCTGGTCCACACGCCCTGGACTGTCCGCCTGTCCAGGCTTCGCTTTCTCCGTGTGACCAGGTGGCGCTATTCAGGCCTGAGCTGGGCGGTCTGGTTGGAATGCCTACACTGAATCAGCATCCTGTGTCCACAGGACACAGACTCCCCGGGGCCCCCTCTCTCAGGACCCCTGTATGGTTCCTCTCAGATCGGGGCTCAGCGGGTTGTCTGTGAAGCGTGTGAACTGTAAAGAGTTCCTTCTGGCTCTGAGGGCCTTTACAGCCTGCTGGGCTGTGCTGCTTGGTAGCAATGGTGAGTTTGCTTGTGTGGCAGTGAAAGCCTCATTAATTGAAATGGGCAGGAGGTGGCTGCAGCCTGGATTAGGGACATCTGCCTCCTAACTGGTGGCTCAGTGGTCCAGAATCCACCTGCCAGTGCAGGAAAGGCGGGTTTGATCCCTGGGTCGGCAAGATCCCCTGGAGAAGGGAATGGCAACCCACTCCAGTGTTCTTGCTTGGAGAATCCCAAGGACAGAGGAGCCTGGCGGGCTACAGTCCATGGGGTCACAGAGAGTTAGACTAAAAAACTAAGCAGCAGCCTTGTAGCTGGCCCCAGTTTCCACGTGCTGCCCAGAGGCCGGGAAAGGGTGCCTGACGGGCACATGGTGACTCCTGGCAGATGGAATCAGCAGGTTTGGGCCAGAGGCTTTCGTGGCATCATGAGTAATGACGCAATTTTCTCTGTCAGGGCTGGGGATTCACTTCCCACGGTCCCCACTCACTGGATGGAGAACCTTGGAAATAAATGGTTTAAGACATCTCTGTAGCCTGGATAATCTCCCTAGCTCTTTCCCTTTCTCCCGAGTGCATCCAGGATTTTGGAAGTTGTGGCCTGGATGCTTTTAAAATTCCCCACAGAAAGGGAGTTAACCTGGGCAGCTGGTGCTCCGGGCTTTGAAATATCATGCTGATAATACTCTGGGCACGTGACCTTTTCAAGTAGTACTCTGAGACAGCCTCTTCTGACAACAGCCACTTTGAGGTGGTCGTTTTGATGTGCGATCATCTTGATGGGTCAGTTCGGTTCTTTGCTTCAAAGAAAATTACTCACTGATGTACAAAGCCCGGCAGCCTCTTCCATCCCTGAGTGGGGCCGGGGTGGGTGGGAGGTGCCATGCAGGAGTACGGGTCCAGAAGGGGTGAGGCCTAGGCCGGGGGGCTGGCCCCCATCTGGCGGACAGGTCCCCTGTGACCAGGAGTCACGTAACCCCTCACCCTTGGCCGGCAGAGGAAGGCCCCCAGTCATCCCGAGCTGATCAGCTGCTTCTAATCCAAGGGTAGCCTGTGTCTTGAACAGACAACATCCTGCATTCTCTAGCCCTTAAAGTTAAAAGCCCTTTATGTGTGTGCCAGTGCCAGGGAGGGGAGGATATTTATACCACAGCATCATCCTTTATCCTCACTTCTGGGCTGCACAGGAAGTTCTCAATTAGAGTCATCTCAGAGCTCTTAATAATGCACATACATTGTATTTAATATCACAAAACTCCCTTTGAGCGATGGTTTGGGGTCAGGAGCTGAGAGCTTTTTGCAGATGAATCTGGTTCTTACAGACTTTTAATAATCTGTACTTTTTCTAAAATTATAAAAGCAACCTCGGAAGCCGTTGTTGTTGTTGCTCTGTCACTCGGTCGTGTCCAACTCTTTGTGGACATAGGAAGCCGCAGATACTCAAAAACTCAAACGGCAAATAAATTCACAAAACTAAAGTTGTTGTGCCATTTGTATGGTGGTTTGCTGAGGCTGTTTCCGAAGTTTGCGAGGTCAGAATCTGTCCGGTTTTCCGATGTCATTCCCATCTGTTGTGCCGTTTCACCCTTAGGATGACCTTCCTTACCTTGGGTCACTTGGCAGGACAGTGACAGGTCTCCTCTGGCAGCTGGTGGGCCCCCAACCCAGCTCGTGCACCTCCGGCGCTGGCTGCCGGGCCCCAGATACTCACAGGAGGCCCTGGCCGTGTCCCCTCCGTGTCCACTGCCCCAGGGCCCAGCTGGCAGCCTGGGTACCGGCCTTCCTGTGATGAGAAGAAGGGGTGCAGTGCCTGTGGCTTGCTTTATTTTGTTATTATTACTGTTGAGTTTATGTTATGTTAGTGCAAAATCAAGCCGAACACTGTTCTTTGATGTAAACAGGAAATGTCTCCCCTTCCTTCCCCTCCCCCATCCTGTTCCCTCAGGATGACCCTGGACCGTGGTTGGGTGTGTCAGATGTGTGCAGGCTGTTGTGTGCATGTCTGTGTACCTGCATCACACACACACACTCTTGCTGTTCTGTGGCTGGCTGTGTTCACCCTCCACATTCTGTGTAAGGGAGACCCTTCCATCCTGCATAGCGCTGCGACTGGCCTCATTCTGAGGGACAGTCTTCACCTCCTGCCTTATACACATCCCCACAGAGCTGGAATGTGTCCCCTCTTCTGCCTGTTCCTTCCCTATCCTTGGGACCTAACTCTGGTTCACTAAATGACTCTCAGAGCAGCGCGGGCCTGGGCCTCTGCATTTCCCAGGCTCCCTGGGGAGAGTCCTCCTGCTCACGAGGCCTTGAGGATGCTGCTCAGAGAAAGAGCCCTGGCCCCCTCATCATGCTGCAGGGGCCCTCCCTGGCCTGCTGCACCATCCGGGGCTTCTCTCCCAAGCCTCTCCCCGCACCTTGTTGCTGCTCTGGGGCTGGTCCACTCACTGGAGGGCCTCGCTGTGATCCCCTTACACTTGTCCTGGGGGAGCATGGGCAGCCCACGCCTGCCTCATCTTGAGCATCTGGCACCTGCACTCGTGGGCACTCAGTGGACGTTGGACCAGAGCCTGCGAGTGGGGCAGGGTTGGGGACCAGAACTTCCAGCTCCTGCACTAAGGCCCTGAGAGAGGGGTTGGGGTCCGACAGGGAGTGGGAGCGAGCCCCTTTGTCTCCATCTGGCGGGCTCTCCCTCCGTCAGCAGGGGGCGCTGTGCCCCCGGTCTGGTCCCCACCAGGCGGGGGCTGCGGGGAGGGGCCGCCATCTGGCCTTCCCTGGCCTCCCTCCAGACTACAGACAAGGTGCGCCTGCTGATGCCCGGCTCTCCCCTGCCCCTTGATTTGCCAGGACGCTGGTGGAGAGATTCTCCGTGCCACCGCAGGCCATCCCAGCAGTGCATCCGGGCGAGACCGTGTTTCTTCCCAGGCACCACCCTGTGCCCTGCATCCTGGACAGTTCACAGCTGAAGCCACGGAACCCCCTGGAAAAGCTGTTCCTCAGGTAAACATCCGTGGGGCTTGACCAGGCCCCTCCCTTGAGGAGCCCAGCAGTGAGGACCACCCCAGAGGAGGCCTTCGGAAGTTGTGTTTTCCCAGTGTGGGTGTGTCAGCGTTTAGGGAACACGCAGTACACACATTTCTGCTTATGGTATTTTCTTCACTAATTTAGATGTATATCCTTCACAGAATCTTACACTGCAGCAGATATTCAGCATCTGTTATGTGCTGCCTTTTCCTCCCCCATGGCCCCGTTGCATGGTCAGACTCATCACACATGCCCTTGGGGTTATGTCTCCATCAACACTGGAACCACTTTCCTGGCCGTCCAGCAGTTTCCCAGGGCCCATCATCCCCTCCTCTCTTCCTCCTGGAAAGTTTGTCCCCAGCCACAAGGACAACTCAGCATAACATCAGGACAGCTGCCCTGGTCCTCGTCTTGGTGGGACTTGTTCACAGGCATTATCACATAACCCCTGAGTATGTTTGATTTTTTTAGGGGATTTTTGAAAACTTTACCACAATAACATACAACTCTTGGGATTGTGAGTTCACATGTCTAAGAATAAGAGCGAGAAAGCCTGCAGGATTCAGGCCATCGGCCCTCCACTGCGGGCTGGTGCCCTGCTGGGCACCGGCCACTTGGGAGATGAAGTTGAGACCACCTGACCGCTCCCCACCAGCCCATAAGGCACATGGAGGTTAGGGACACATTAGGACTTGAACACAAGAATCTTGTTCTCTTTTCCGGCTAGCCCATCTTATTTTATAACAGAAAAATAACAGTATTTTGATGTGTTTCCTTTAAAGCTTTTTATCGTGGAAAGTTTCAAACACACATAGAAGCAAAGGGTACCTATGCGTACCTACCAGTCAACATCAGTTACTGACTCAGAGCCAGTCTTGGTTCTTCCATACACCTGCCCACTTACCCTGTCCCCTCAAGATCATTTTTAAGCAAGTCCCAGACACATACAATTCCTTTAAGTCCTTCAATCTGGGTCTCTAAAATACTATCTTTAGACATAACTTCAATACACTATTACACTTAATATGTGTGTCTTAATATACACTTAATCAGTTCAGTTCAGTTGCTCAGTCTTTGTGACCCCATGAATCGCAGCACGCCAGGCGTCCCTGTCCATCACCAACTCCCGGAGTTCACTCAAACTCATGTCCACCGAATCAGTGATGCCATCCAGCCATCTCATCTTCTGTCGTCCACTTCTCCTCCTGCCCCCAATCCCTCCCAGCATCAGGGTCTTTTCCAATGAGTCAACTCTTCGCATGAGGTGGCCAAAGTACTGGAGTTTCAGCTTTAGCATCATTCCTTCCAAAGAAATCCCAGGGCTGATCTCCTTTAGAATGGACTGGTTGGATCTCCTTGCAGTCCAAGGGATTCAAGAGTCTTCTCCAACACCACAGTTCAAAAGCATCAATTCTTCGGCACTCAGCTTTCTTCACAGTCCAACTCTCACATCCATACATGACCACAGGAAAAACCATAACCTTGACTAGACAGACCTTTGTTGGCAAAGTAATGTCTCTGCTTTTGAATATGCTATCTAGATTGGTCATAACTTTTCTTCTAAGGAGTACATGTCTTTTAATTTCATGGCTGCAGTCACCATCTGCAGTGAATTTGGAGCCCAACAAATAAAGTCTGACACTGTTTCCACTGTTTCCCCATCTATTTCCCATGAAGTGATGGGACCAGATGCCATGATCTTCGTTTTCTGAATGTTGAGCTTTAAGCCAACTTTTTCAGTCTCCTCTTTCACCTTCATCAAGAGGCTTTTTAGTTCCTCTTCACTTTCTGCCATAAGGGTGGTGTCATCTGCATATCTGAGATTATTGATTTCTCCTGGCAATCTTGATTCCAGCTTGTGCTTCTTCCAGCCCAGCATTTCTCATGATGGACTCTGCATATAAGTTAAATAAGCAGGTGACAATATACAGCCTTGACAAACTCCTTTTCCTATTTGGAACCAGTCTGTTGTTCCATGTCCAGTTCTAACTGTTGCTTCCTGACCTGCATACAAATTTCTCAAGAGGCAAGTCAGGTGGTATGGTATTCCCATCTCTTTCAGAATTTTCCACAGTTTATTGTGATCCACACAGTCAAAGGCTTTGGCATAGTCAATAAAGCAGAAATAGATGTTTTTCTGGAACTCTCTTGCTTTTTTGATGATCCAGCGGATGTTGGCAGTTTGATCTCTGATTCCTCTGCCTTTTCTAAAACCAGCTTGAACGTCTGGAAGTTCACAGTTCACATATTGCTGAAGCTGGGCTTGGAGAATTTTGAGCATTACTTTACTAGCGTGTGAGATGAGTGCAATTGTGCGATAGTTTGAGCATTCTTTGGCATTGCCTTTCTTTGGGATCGGAATGAAAACTGACCTTTTCCAGTCCTGTGGCCACTGCTGAGTTTTCCAAATTTGCTGGCATATTGAGTGTAGCACTTTCACAGCATCATCTTTCAGGATTTGAAATAGCTCAACTGGAATTCCATCACCTCCACTAGCTTTGTTCGTAGTGATGCTTTCTAAGGCCCACTTGACTTCACATTCCAGGATGTCTGGCTCTAGGTGAGTGATCACACCATCATGATTATCTGGATTGTGAAGATCTTTTTTGTACAGTTCTTTTGTGTATTCTTGCCACCTCTTCTTAATGTCTTCTGTTAGGTCCATACCATTTTTGTCCTTTATCAAGCCCATCTTTGCATGAAATGTTCCCTTGGTATCTCTAATTTTCTTGAAGAGATCTCTAGTCTTTCCCATTCTTTTGTTTTCCTCTATTTCTTTGCATTGATTGCTGAGGAAGTCTTTCTTATTTCTTTCTTATATCGTCTTGCTAATCTTTGGAACTCTGCATTCAGATGCTTATATCTTTCCTTTTCTCCTTTGCTTTTCTCTTCTCTTCTTTTCACAGCTATTTGTAAGGCCTCCCCAGACAGCCATGTTGCTTTTTTGCATTTCTTTTCCATGGGGATGGTCTTGATCCCTGTCTTCTGTACAATGTCACGAACCTCATTCAATAGTTCATCAGGCGCTCTCTATCTATCAGATCTAGTCCCTTAAATCTATTTCCCACTTCCACTGTATAATCATAAGGGATTTGATTTAGGTCATACCTGAATGGTCTAGTGGTTTTCCCTACTTTGTTCAATTTAAGTCTGAATTTGGCAATAAGGAGTTCATGATCTGAGCCACAGTCAGCTCCTGGTCTTGTTTTTGTTGACTGTATAGAGCTTCTCCATCTTTGCACGTCTTAATATGATTAATATCGATCAGCATTCAGATTTCTGTGATTGCTAAGTGTTTTTTTTTTTTATATGTTGTTGAAAGAAGAATCTAAATATAAGGCCCAGATGTTGCAATCAGACCAAGTAATGTTAATGTTGAAATAACACCTCACATGTCACTGATGCCCGACATATTTAACCATCTTCTTCCTTTTTGTCGACATGCAGGTGGTTTCCAGCTTCCCCCTGATAGTAAACAGTGTGGTAGAGAGTATCCTTATACAGAAACATTTGTCAGCAGTTCTGGAATAGATCTCTGGATGTGATGTGAGATGACTGGGTCTTAGGGTATGAACAGTGGTAAAATTTCCCATTGCCAAATTGAAAATACATCTAGGGATTTCCCTGGTGGTCCAGTGGCTAAGACTCCAAGCTCTCAATGCAGGGGGCCCCGGGTTTGATCCCCGGTCAGGGAACTAGATCCCACATGTTGCAACTAAAGATCCTGCATGCCACAACTAAAGCCCAGGGCAGCCAAATAAATAAAGAGTTTTTTAAAAACAAATATATCTCATAAAGAGATGATGAAAAGGGGGCAGGGGAAGAAATGAAGGGAAAGAAGACAGATAGTGGAACCAGAGGAAGCACAGGGACAGAGAAGCGGCTGGACAGGGAGGACATAAGAGGGGGGAGGCAGGTGGCTTCCTGAGCTGTTTCTCCTCGGGATTTGGGGCCGATGGCAGATTTTCTGCCCCAGGCTGGATGGCGGGCAGGAAGTGTTTGACAGAGGAGATGGCCCGTGGAGTGGTGGCCTGGGATCAGAGCAGCTGTGCTTAATGGGGCCAGGTGGCCGGCCAGCCTCCTGGAGAGGAGAGTCCAGACCCTCCTCCCTCAAGTTTGCTAAGGAAGCAGAGCGGAGATGGGGCCTGGGGCCAGGAGTGTCTGTGCCCTGCCCGAGGCCAGGTCAGGGGACTCCTGCCAGGCACTGGGGAAGGGCCACTTCCTGAAGGTCGCCCTTTAGCCTGGGGGTCATTCTTTATTTCCTGTTTGTGCCAAAGACCTCAAGTCGAGACAGAGAGTGGGGATTACTAGCCATTCAATAATTAGCGTGTTGTGGGCAGCCGGAAATGTGAGGATGCAGGAAGAAGAAAAGGTTACTTCCTCTCTCAAAGAGCAGTATGGTTCGGTTTCTCACCTTTCAGAAAGTGAATCTCACTTTGTGAGATTTCAGGTGACTTTCAGTCTCTTCATTCGACTTCTCTGTATTTTCACACTTTGTGTAATCATTAGTGGTTTGGGGGGAGAATGAATACAGTTTTAAAAAATCACTTCTTGGGCTTGCATGGTGGCTCAGTGGTAGAGTCTGCCTACCAATGCAGGGGATGCAGGTTTGAGCCCTGGAAGTTCCCCTGGAGAAGGAAATGGCTACCGACTCCAGTGTTATCGCCTGGGAAATCCCATGGACAGAGGGGCCTAATGGGCTAGAGTCCATGGAGTTGCAAAGAATCGGACATGACTTAACGCTGAATGAACAAAAGGTATACAAAAGTAAAAAATCACTTTTTGAAGTAGATTCACCTCTGCTTGCTCTCTGGTGAAGAGGGATGTTATCTTTCTTTCCACTGTACACAGTGGGGAATGTTGGCACAGATTAAGCCAGCAGTTCGTCTCAGAGCAAGAGCAGGCAGTCTTGGTGTCTGACCCAGCCCTGGTCCTCCCGGGTTGGACCTACGCAGCTTTACGTGCGCCTCTCCTCCCTGAGTAGGGGAGCACGTCAAGGCTGTACATCGTCACCCTGCTTATTTAACTTATGTGCAGAGTCCATTATGAGAAACGCTGGGCTGGAAGAAGCACAAGCTGGAATCGAGATTGCCGGGAGAAATATCAGTGACCTCAGATATGCAGATGACACCACCCTTATGGCAGAAAGTGAAGAGGAACTAAAGAGCCTCTTTCAAGAGGAGAGTGAAAAAGCTGGTTTAAAGCTCAACATTCAGAAAACTAAGATCATGGTATCCGGTCCCCTTTCTTCATGGCAAATAGATGGGGAAACAGTGGAAACAGTGGCTGAGTTTATTTTGGGGGACTCCAAAATCACTGCAGATGGTGACTGCAGCCATGAAATTAAAAGACGCTTACTCCTTGGAAAGAAAGTTATGACCAACCTAGACAGCATATTAAAAAGCAGAGACATTACTTTGTCAACAAAGGTCCATCTAGTCAAGGCTATGGTTTTTCCAGTGGTCATGTATGGATGTGAGAGTTGAACTATAAAGAAAGCTGAGTGCCAAAGAATTGATGCTTTTGAACTGTGGTGTTGGAGAAGACTCTTGAGAGTCCCTTGGACTGCAAGGAGATCCAACCAGTCCATCCTAAAGGAAATCAGTCCTGGGTGTTCATTGGAAGAACTGGTGTTGAAGCTGAAACTCCAATACTTTGGCCACCTGATGCGAAGAGCTGACTTATTTGAAAAGAGCCTGATGCTGGAAAAGATTGAGGGCAGGAGAAGAAGGGGACGACAGAGGATGAGATGGCTGGATGGCATCACCGACTCAATGGATATGAGTTTGGGTGAACTCCGGGAGTTGGTGATGGACTGGGAGGCTTGGCGTGCAGCGGTTCATGGGGTTGCAAAGAGTCGGACACAACTGAGCGACTGAACTGAACTGAACTCCTCCCTGAACTGCAGCAGTAGGACCGGAGGTGCCTGGACCGTCCTCTCTCATTTGTCACCCTGCTGGACGTGTGACCTCAGGTCGCTTCCCCGAGACCAGAGTCACATGCTGCTGTGACAGAAGCTGGTACTGGGCGGGGGAGCGGAGGAGGAGGGTGGCTGAACTCTTTCCTCGATCCCTGACAGCACTTCAGCGGGAAATCCAAGCCTCGTGACAGGGCCTAGAGCAGCTAGTGCCCCAGGGCAGCTCTAAGACAGGAACCAGCGCCTCGGGGGTAGAGCTTGCCCGCTGAAGCGCCTTGGGTCCTCCCTGTTCCCCACCCTCCCCCCAGTGTGTGTGGGGGTGTCAGGACCCACGTTTGTCCTCTGGGTGCACCTGCAGTTTGCAGTTTGTTCTCAGGACACTGGAAGTGCCACTGGGGACTTTCCTCAGCAATGGCCTCAGCTGGCGGGGGCGGCATGGGTCCGAGTTCAGTGATGTAAATGGTGCTCAGGCATCAGACCTCCCTGAGGCCCAGGCCCCAGCTCCTGTTTTGCCAAGACCTCCTTCTTGTCTTCCTGGCAGGCAGGGGAAGACCGGGTGAAATAAATCCAGCAATCCCAGAGCAGGGGCAGCATTCAGCCGCCCCACTGCATGCGCCTGCCCCCAAATCCAGAGCAAGTGAGAGTGGCCCTCCAGGCAGTTGCTAGGATCACTGATTTTTGTTTTTAATCTTTTTTACAAGATGATTTATGTATTTTGGGTTGTGCTGGGTCTTCGTTGCTGCACTCATGCTTTCTCCAGTTGCGGTGCTCAGGCTTCTGTTTGCGGTGGCTTCTCTTGCTGGGGAGCATGGGGCTCTAGGGCGCACAGGCTCAGCAGCTGTGGCGCGCGGCTTAGTTGCTGCGTGGCTCACGGCATCTTCCTGGACCAGAGAGTGAACCCGTGTCCCCTGCATCGGCAGGTGGATTCTTAACCCTTGGACCACAGGGAAGCCCTCGGCTCGCCAATCTTTAAACAAAGGAGGGGACAAGAAGAGCTACTGGGACCGCTACTGGTGGCTGGTCCCCCTTGGCGTTTCACTGAAGCTCTCATCTTAGTAGCCTGGCAAAGGCGCAGAAACTGATGCCCTATAAATAACGACACTCGGTGTTTACCTTTCTGCTGTCACTTGGGATTCCCGAGGCATTTAAAGACTTTCCCCCCTGGGGCTGCTGCCCGTAGACTAGACCAGAGATGGGGGCTGGGAGATCCTGAGTTGGGCCTTATCAGGAACACACAGTCCAAGCAGAAGATCAGAATTCCACCAGGAGCCCAGCATGCTGACTGAGGCTGGGGCCTTTGTTCTGTGCGATTCCCCCTTCTTGCTGATCCCCCCACCCCACACCCTGTCTTCCTTCCTTCCTTTTCCCATTGCCCTGTGGGCAAAGGCTGGGGATTAGCGCATTCTGACCATGGCCACTCCTTGTTGGGGTGGGGACCTCCCCTCCCTGGATCCTTAGGGCTGGCAGCTGGGGCTTCACGCCCAGCTGGGCCGGAGCTGCATCTGCCTCCAAAAGGAGGCTCTGCTCCTCCCTGCTCGCCCCATGGCATTCTGACATTCTCAGGATAACTTCCAGCCTTGGCGCTGGCTTTGCCACAGGCACGGGTGCCCGCTTGGACCCCGAGTCAGCATTCTCAGTTTGTGAACCTGCCAGGGATTTTTCTACATCTAACCTCAGTGGATTCCGTAACCCGCTCACCTTCTCCCCCCGGGGCCTCCCCACTTGCAGACCTCGGATCAGAGTGGTCTCTGCCTGCCAGGCCTCTCCCTGCCCTTCCACCAAGCAGGAGGTTCCTCCTGCCATCTCTCTGTCCTTCCCCTGAAGGGTGGCAGGGCTTGCGGTCCAGCCAAGGGAAGGCAGCAGTGCCCTTTCACTGAGCACACTCACAGGAGATTCCTCGCATCTCGTCTAGCTGAATTCTTTGACAGCCATTTGCTTCCAGGCATAGCTGAACCATGCCCTTTGCTGCCTAATCTCTGACCCCTGGTCCTACACACCAAGCCTAACTAAACAGCAGTGAACCCCAAGGCAGACTGATCCTTCCTCTGGCAGAAACCGCACTGCCAAGTGTGTAGCAGAAGGGAGACATCGTCAAGCAAGAGGCGTCTCTCTCTCTGACCAGCAGTTGGAAATGTGTTGATCTGAGCCGGCAGGGGCTTGTAGAATCCATTCCCCTACAGAGAAGCTGGCGGGTGCCCCCTGAGCAGAATGCCAGAGCCAGCGTCTTCTTGGAGTCCCTGGAGCGCCGGCCTCCTTACACATGGCCCCCGGCCAGGCCCTGCCAATCTGTGAGGTCCTCCAGACGTGGCTGGCTTGGCTGTTGTCTGCGTTTGCGGGGCTGTGCATGAACCACACAGGCATTGCCGGGGTCAGCACATGAAGTGGCTGTGTGACTGGGCACATGGGGCAGAAGCGGTGTGTGCCAGCAGCCCTGGGGTATACACGTGTTTGTATGTACAAATAAAGGTCTGCTTTAGAACCGTCAGCTTCACAAACACAGGAACAAAGCTGCTTTCTCCTCTGAACTTAAATGATTTTGGGGGGGTGGTGGAGAAAAAGTACACACTTTGTAAATTGCCTGGATATACTCAAAGAGACAGCAACTTGGCTTGGAGGAGCATCTTTGTTTTGGAGCATTCTGTTCCTGGCAGATTAAAATATGATGTCCTTTTTAAAAGGAGGAGGAGGAGGGTGGGCCGGCCGAGGAAATTTCTATCTAGAGTCATGACTTTAAATGCCGTCCGAAATGTTGTTTGCCTGGATTTGGTTGTTAAAAAAAGAAAAATGGACATGAAGTTAACGGTTTAATTTATCTGGAATCCTTATTAATTGCTTTTAGGACATTATCTAGAAAGAGAGCAAAGAGGCATTCACCAGACTCAGAGAGAGTATTAGGTTGTTGTTATTCAGTCGCTAAGTTGTGTTGGACTCTGTGACTCCATGGACTTTAGCATGCCAATCTTCCCTGTCCTCTAGGGAGGATTCAACCCCAAACCCAACTTCCCCAGAATGCCAGGAGTACAGGAGGGGAGTGAAGTCCGGCACCTTCCACCAGAGGCCCGAAAATCACACAAAATACATCAACTCCTCGTTGTCGGGGATCTGGGGTCCCATGGGTCCAGGTGATCTCCCAGGGTGACAGTGAGCTCAAACCAGGGCTCCTCCCCTCGCCAGCAGCTCAGGGCAGAAGGGTGAGGCCTGATAGCTTGCCATGAAATCATGGCCCCAGAAGCACGGGGGTCCCCCTCCCGGGGTGCCCCTCCACCCCCGCTCCGCCCCCCGGTCAGGACCGTTGCTGTTCACATGGTTTCCTGAGACCCCCTCTGCCACCCTCAGTTATTTCCTTCCCCAGATCTCCCCGTCCTGGGCCCCTGCCTGTTCTTTTCCCGTCTTCTCAGGTGTCCCCTTTGTTTTGGAAAAACACAAGATGGGGCAGACATGCTCTGTGTAACCGGACCCAGACGCCCGCCCCACGCCGCCTGTCCTGCCCTGTAATCCTGTCCCCCGGCTGCAGCCGGGCTAAGAGGCGAGGCTCCCGGGCACGCTCCTCATCACAACCCAGACCCTTCTCAAAACTGGTCAGCACCTCAGTTTCCCCCTCCATCACGCAGGAAAAACAAACTGTTCTCCCCAGTCCTGTGTGTAAAACACTGAGAGGGGAATTTCCCTGGCCCTTCCACTGCCAGGCACCTGGGTTCTAGCCCTGGCGGGGAGACTAAGATGCTGCAACCCTGGCAGGGCGCGGCCAAAAAAAAAAAAGCAAAAGACATCGTGAGACGTGTTCGTGGGCAGCAGATGATTCTGAATGGCGCTGTGGGTTGTTTTCTGTTCCAGCAGCTGCCTGCACTGAGCGTCTTTGTCCACAGCAGTGACCGCTTCTAGTCCCGGAGAAGCTGAAATCCGGACGCCCCCGCTCAGCCTCGCTGAGAGGGTCACGGAGGAGGGTCGCCTCCCTGACCTCCCGCTCTGTCCTTTTGCCCCCGCAGGTCCTCGCCGGCCCGGCAGCTCACCTTCCTGCGCCAGGGCCTCCTGAGCAGCGTCTACTTGCCGGTGGGCGACCGCCCCATACCCCTGTTCCGGTGGCTGTTACAGGTGAGGACTGCGACTGCCGCTAGGTGGCGGGAGCGAGCCGGCCCAGCACCCGGGGAAGGGCCGCTGGCCGGCGGGGCGGGGCTCCCATCCCCCTCCTGCCCATGGGGCTGCTGGGTTGGTCCTCGCTGAGGCTGGAGGAGGGAGGGAGACTTGTGGTGATGGAGTAAGGAACGTGCAGGCACCGGCCTGTACCTCACGCCGGGAACCCCCAGCGCGTATGCCTTGCAGAGTGTTGCCTCTCTGTGATTCCTGCTCAACAGGTGCTCCCATTGTGTGCAGGCCATTCTCCAGGCCCCGGGTCTGGGCCCTCGTCCCGTGGGCAGCGGCCTTGCAGGTGTGAGGGGCCCTCGTGGATATGGAGCTTGGGGTGCTCGCTGTGGAGTTGTGGGTCAGCTGGAAAAGCCTAGAACAGCTGTTCTGTCTTCACCTCCCTTTTTTCTGGTCACTGCCAGAACATTTTGCCTTGGTGGAACATTGCTTTCTGCCCTAGGCTCGGAACCTTCACACAGAGAAAGACAGCGAGGAGCAGCCAGCAGGGAAAGCCCAGGCACCAGCTGCTGGGATCTGTATGCAGGGCACGGGGATGAGGCCTTGGCCCCCACCCTGGACCATCTCTGCCGGGGACAGCAGGTCCCAAGCTCCAGCTGGTCTCATTCCTGCCAGTTGGAGCCTGGACCCGGGCTGTAAATTAGAGCCGCCATGCGGGGCGGATCATTCTTGGGACTCCTCAGCCTCGGCAGACTGGCTGCCTTCCAGAAACAGACCTCCAGCTCTCCTTCCCACTGGGGTCCTTCCCCATTGCCCCTCCCTGCTGCTCCCCCAGGCTCCGGGCGACACAGGGGACACAGTGGCCATTCTTCCCTGTCCTGTCAGTGCAGCTTCTCTCTCCTTGCCCAGCACACGACAGACATAGAGCCAGTCTGAGATGCTGGCCACAGAGGGTTCTTGTGTGACACAAGGTGTGCACAAGCCCCGCCTGGTCTCTTCCCCAGCCTCTGTCGCCTGTGGGGGAGGGGCACGGCAGCAGAGGACCCCCAGCCCTGCTTTTCCACCCAGTACTGTGTGACGTGGGCCGTCATTTAACAGCGGCTCTGTCCGGAGAAGGCAATGGCACCCCACTCCAGTACTCTTTCCTGGAAAATCCCATGGATGGAGGAGCCTGGTAGGCTCCAAGGGGTCCACGAAGAGTCGGACACAACTGAGCGACTTCACTTTCACTTTTCAGTTTCATGCACTGGAGAAGGAAATGGTAACCCACTCTGATGTTCTTGCCTGGAGAATCCCAGGGACGGGGGAGCCTGGTGGGCTGCCGTCTATGGGGCTGCCGTCTATGGGGTCGCACAGAGTCAGACACAACTGAAGCGACTTAGCAGCAGCAGTAGCTGTGTCTCTGTCTCTCACTCCGTAAACTGGGCTCAGCAATCCCATGTGAAGGTCGAGTGGGAAACTCCCGTGGCCTGCCTTGTCCTTCTGGTCCCACCCGCTGCTCTGCCCAGGGCCTGGACACCATCAGGAAGGAATGATGTCAACCCGGAGGCCAGGCTCTCCATCTTCAGGAAGGAGAAACAAAAGCTGAAGCCAGATCCATGCAAGGGGTGCACTTGGCCTTGGGGGTGTCTTCTCGGGAGACCCCGCCCAACATCTTGTCTCTGGAGGGAAAGAGCGAGCAGGGTGCTGACCTCTCCCACTCACGTGACCACCCCGCAGGCCTTAGGGTGGGCTCTGACGCTTCACTCCCGAGGTTTAGGTTCTCTTGCCGCTTGGAACTTCTCTTCCCACAGCAGCAGCAGCACTTGTTCTCTCGCAGACCTTGGCTGAGGACTGGCTGCGTGCTGAGCTGCAGGGACAGAAAGATTCTGGCAGCGGTGACCCAGGTGTCCGTTGAGGGCTTCCCCAGTGGCGCAGTGGTGAGGAATCCACCTGCCAATGCAGAAGACCGGAGTTCCATCCCCAGGTTGGGAAGATCCTCTGGAAGAGGAGATGGCAACCCACTCCAGTATTCTTGCCTGGAGAATCCCCATGAACAGAGGAAACTGGTGGGCTACGGTCCATAGGGTCTCAAAGAGTCAGACACGACTGAGTGATTGACATGCACACACACATCCCAGGTAGACATGGCTCCCTGTACTTCACGCTGTTGATGAGGACTCCAGTTCAGAGAAGTGCAAATCCATGGGGGATCCCCGAAGGTGCTGGGGGCCTCCTGTGAAGCTGCAGGGGTGATTCGTGGGCTCCAAGGATAGGGACAGCACTGGGCCTCACAGGAGCTGGAATCACATTGGAGACAGGTCAGGATCCTAGGATAGACTTCGGCTTCTCTCTATGCCCCAGGCTCTCCGTGGTCAAATAAACCCCCAGGAAGAAGAGCCTAATTGGCCTATGAGGAGTTAAGGGACCACCCCCAAGCAAAGGCAGCTAGGGGAGCAGGGCCACAAGGCTGCTGGAGGCCGGCACACATACCTGGGATTAATTCTAGAGCCAGAGGTTGGGGAGTTAGACTTCTCCAACCCTGCTCCCTCAACTGCATCTCCAGAAGGGCCATCCTGAGTCCCCATGGGAACCAGTTCCTGGTGCCTGCCAGCCTCCCTGCTCCCAGGGCTTTGGCGGGGCGAACAGTGGGCACTGGGTGAGTGGGCTTCAGCCTTGGTGCATGCTCAGTGACCTCAGTCGTGTCTGACTCTTTGCGCCCCTATGGACTGTAGCCTACCAAGCTCCTCTGTCCGTGGGATTCTCTAGGCAAGAATACTGGAGTGCCATCCTCCAGGGAAATCTTCCCGACCCAGGAATCGAACCCATGTCTCCTGCACTGCAGGTTGATTCTTTACCAACTGAGCCACCTGGAAAGCTCAGGCTTCAGCTTTAGTGCTCACCAATTATGTAAGCTTGTCCTCAGAGCCCTAGAGTGGACTTCTCAGGTGAGCCTCGGAGGCCAAAACCTGGAAGCATATGCCGTCACTGAATTCATGTTCTTGCTGGGGAGTGATTGTGTGTTTAGCTATGAAGAAGTTAGGAGAGGAAGAGGGAGGCAGAGTTCTGGTGTCTTAGATCTCTTGGAAGCAGACAACTGCACCTGTGAGGGAAGGAGGCAGAAGGCGAGGGCAGAGAGGGAAGCTGAGGAGCAAAACTAATGCAAGAGAGGTCACGGCTGGTCCTCGGCAGCAGGGCAGGGGGCCCTGGAACTGGGATTGCACTTTGGAGTTGTCCCAGTTGAGGCAAGGGTCCTGGCCTTTGAGCCCCTGCATTGGCCAGTTATCAGAGGAAGACTGCACTGGGAGGGGGGGTGTGTGCCCTTGAGTGATTTGAGTGAGAGACTCTCCTTAGACTCAGCTCTGGGCCCTCGGCCAACAGTTTTTCCCAGCCCTTGGGGATGGGAGCCCTGGTCCTGAAAGGTCTCTGCAGAGTCAGAGATCACCCATGCCTGTGAGATAAGGCGCTGAGCTGGAAGCCATGTGAGGCTCACGAAGAGGAGCCAACTTGACCTTGTCCAGCTTAGTTAGTGCTTCTGAGCTCCTTCTTTCCCTACACAGGTGCCTGCCCTGAGGGGCATGGCTGGGGCCTCAGGGCGTGAGCGGCGAAAGGAACAAGATTCCCACACAGGGCGGTGGACAGAGTAGGAGAAGTCAAGTCACCTAGACCTGGGATTGACTACTGGCTTTGCTCCTTACTTGCTGTGACCCTGGGGAAGTTGCTTGACCTCTCTGAGCTTACTTTCATCATCTGCAAAGTGGCAGTAATGACAGTATCTTTCTACCATGTGGATTTGTAAGGATTAAATGGGACTTGTTTAATATGACGTAATAAAGGTTTACTACTGTTACTCCGTAGTGATGACCCAACTAATTTGTTTTTCTTTTTTTTCTCCTCCTAGCTGCTGACATGGCCTCCAGAAACTTCTTCGAGAGCCTTTGGTCTCCTGTGGGACCTCAGCCTGGACGGGCTCTTCCGTCAGTCCGGTTAGTGCCTGTCAGAAGTGCAGGGTGGCAGCTTGCACTCTGGGGGCCCAAGCTGGGGAGCCCACCCAGTGCCCAGCTGTCGGCGCCGCCCCCGCCCCGCCCCCAGTCCAGCATGCAGGCAGGTGCTGGTGGGGGTGTTGCATCACTGTGGGGACATGTAGACATCAGGCCCTCTTGGGCTCTGGCTCCAGCGTTAGGAAAAAGCTGAGCCAATAGGCTTCTTGCCACCTTATCTGGCCTCAGAATCACATCACAGGGGCCAAGTCCAGGCTGACTTCACAACCTTAGGATCCCAGAACATTCTGGAAGGGGGGTTCTCTGGATTTATGGGGATGGCTGGCCTCCAGTTTCTTACTGAGAGCGCCAGTTTGCTTGGGAGGGTTGCAGGAGCCTCTGCATTGAATCAGGGAAGCTCTCTGAGTTGGAGTCACCAAGGTGGGGGGTGGTTCTTGAAGCTGAGCCCCCAGCAGCAGCCCTCCTCAGTTCCCAGGGCATCTGCAGAGCCCCGAAGTTTGGACCGGGCTGGGGGAAGAGCCTTGAGTCTGTACCTCGGTCCTGACATGTAAGGCGTACACTTAGTCGTTTTTATACTCCTAAGATGTTCAGAGTGCACAGACGCAATTAATTTCCCCTTTAGTGACTGCACCTTTCCCCGCCTGTCATCATTTGGTGCCTGAACCTAGACAGTTTGGCACCAAAAAATATCAAATAACCTATTGAAAGTTGCTTACGGCAGACAGGGAGACCCACTGGTGTCCAGACCTTGCCCACCAGCTGCAGTCCACCCACACTCCCACTAAACACAGGAGCACCGAGCTCTGAAGGCCGAGGTTATAGACCCACGACGTGCCGTTAACCAACCCCCACCCCACCCTACCCCCAGCGGCCACCAGGCCTTTGGATTTCTGCCTCTGTGCCTCCCCTCCTGGAGGAGTTGGCTGAGCTAGGGGCCATCTGTCAGATGAGAGCATTCCAGACTCCTCCGGCTCCCCCACGCCCCACCCCCACGCCTGGGACCCCTCTCACTGAGGTCCTCTGAATAGCGCCAGTCTCAGCCTCCTCTGCCTTTACATAACCTCTGCCCCTGCAGTCCCGGCTGCCCTTTCGAGCCCCTGGGGCCGCCTCTGCGGCTGGCCTGCCCTTTGGGGCAACAGAGGCCTCCCTTGTCCCACTCTTCTCCTCCAGGCAGTGGTATGTGTCCCCTCAGAGACACAGAGGCAGAGGGGGCGTCCCATTCCTCTCTGTTTCTTGGCCACATTGTCCCTGATTCGCCCTGTTGGGAGGGGGTGGGGCCAGGAACGGCTTCCTCCGTCCCAGTCTCAGCTCAGCTGGGAGGGCCCCCTCCACTGCAGAGCAGTTCTCCTGGCATCGTGTGTAGGGTGTGGGGTGGGAGATGTCTTTTTCCCTTCCCTTGGAATAGAGACTGGCCCCCAGAATCCCATGCCCAAGGTCAAGATCTTGATTGATTTGGGCAAAGGTCTGGTTCACAAAAAAACTGAAAGCAGGGACTGGAGCAGTTATCAGTACCCCTGCCACCCCCTCCCCCCGAGCGTGTTCACAACAGCGAACTCCCCAGGTGGCGCTAGTGGTAAAGAACCCACCTGCCAACGCCAGAGACAGAAGAGACACGGGCTTGAACCCTGGGTCAAGAAGATCCCTTGGAGGAGGTTAGGGCAACTCACTGCAGTATTCTTGCCTGGAGAATCCCATAGACAGAGGAGCCTGGTGGGCTACAGTCTATGGGGTCGCAAAGAATCGGACAGGACTGAGGTGACTAAGCACGCCCGCATGCATGCACATTCACAGCAGCATTACTATAGCCCAACAGAGGAAGTGACCCAAAGCCCAAACGTCCACATGCGTGGATAAGCAAAATGTGGCCTGTACGTGCAGCAGAGTGTTAATCAGCCTTAAAAAGGAAGGCGATTCCATCACATGCTATGACGTGGATGAACCTGAGGACATTATGCTAAGTGAGAAAAAGCAATCACACACAAAAGAACAAATATTGTAGGACTTCTCTGATGTGAAGTACCTAGAGTAGTCAAATCCATAGAGACAGAAAATAGAATAGTGGTTACCAGGGCCTGGGGGAGGGAGACTGGAAGGGTTAGTATTTCCTGGGTATGGAATTTCAGTTTGGGAGGATGAGAAAGTTCTGCAAATGGGTAGTGATGAAGGTTGCAGAACAATGGGAATGTACTTAACACTACTGAACTGTGCACTTGAGAATGCCTAAGATGGTACTTTTTGTATTACCTGTTTTTTACATAATTTTGAAAAACAAAAGGCCAATTACAGAGTCAAGAGTCAGGTGCCAGGAGAGAATCTACCAAGAGCTGGAACTGAAAATCAACTGCCAGTTCAGGAAGCATTCGTACGGTTAAATTAGACCCAGTTCAGTTCAGTTCAGTTGCTCAGTCGTGTCCGACTCTTTGCGACCCCATGAATCGCAGCTCTCCAGGCGTCCCTGTCCATCACCATCTCCTGGAGTTCACTCAAACTCACGTCCATCGAGTCAGTGATGCCATCCAGCCATCTCATCCTCTGTCGTCTCCTTTTCCTCCTGCCCCCAATCCCTCCCAGCATCAGAGTCTTTTTCAATGAGTCAACTCTTCGCATGAGGTGGCCAAAGTCTTGGAGTTTCAGCTTTAGCATCATTTCCTTCCAAAGAACACCCAGGGTTGATCTCCTTCAGAATGGACTGGTTGGATCTCCTTGTAGTCCAAGGGACTCTCAAGAGTCTTCTCCAACACCACAGTTCAAAAGCATCAATTCTTTGGCACTCAGCTTTCTTCACAGTCCAACTCTCACATCCATACATGACCACTGGAAAAACCATAGCCTTGACTAGACGGACCTTTGTTGGCAAAGTAATGTCTCTGCTTTTGAATATGTTATCTAGGTTGGTCATAACTTTTCTTCCAAGGAGTAAGCATCTTTTAATTTCATGGCTGTAGTCACCATCTGCGGTGATTTTGGAGCCCAAAAAAAGAAAGTCTGACACTGTTTCCACTGTTTCCCCATCTATTTGCCATGAAGCGATGGGACCAGATGTGATGATCTTCGTTTTCTGAATGTTGAGCTTTAAGCCAACTTTTTCAGTCTCCTCTTTCACCTTCATCAAGAGGCTCTTTAGTTCCTCTTCACTTTCTGCCATAAGGGTGGTGTCATCTGCATATCTGAGATTATTGATTTCTTCTGGCAATCTTGATTCCAGCTTGTGCTTCTTCCAGCCCAGCATTTCTCATGATGTACTCTGCATATAAGTTAAATAAGCAGGGTTACAGTATACAGCCTGACATACTCCTTTTCCTATTTGGAACCAGTCTGTTGTTCCATGTCCAGTTCTAACTGTTGCTTCCTGACCTGCATACAGGTTTCTCAGGCTTGATGCAAAAGGAAATTGTGCTTCTCAGAGTTGTCGGCACCATGAGGTGCTCTGAGTGTCCTTGTCCCCTGTGGGGGAGCTGCCCTCTGAGGTCTTTGGGTCTGTGGTGGGGATGTGAACTTTCAAGTTGCCTAGCCTTTCTCTTGTAAAGCAGGGGATTTGTATGTGTGTAAATATCTACTTTTTCCTGGAATTTGTGGTTGACCAGAAGTTCTTCCCAAATTATCCTGGGAAAGGTCTTGTACAATTGCCTTCATCCCCGTATGCTTCCTAAGGGACAAGTCCGGGCCTCTGGCAGGACCTGGGATCCAGGCTTCAGAGGTGACTGTCATGGGTATGCCCAGGTGACTAGGGCTGAGGGCTGAGAAGAATTCGCTAGACTGTTGGAATAAGGTGGGAATCGTCTTCCTAGATTAAGAAGCAACACATAGCACCTGATGAACTTGGAGAGTGGGATATTCTGGAGCGCCTACATTCTTAATGGCAGGAGTGTTTGTTCATTTATTCAGCAAACAGACCTTGAGTGCCTCCCATATATATGCAGGGACTTCACCAGAGAGCAGGAGATACAGGGAAGAATAAGGCATGGTTTCCGCTGACAGTCAAGTGGGAGGGGATTAAATGTCCAATTACAATAGGAGACAGAAAGGAGGGAGAGATTGAACTGCGGCAAAATTACTTCTAGTTGGATGGGGTTGGGGTGGAGGAGGTGGGAATCGGGAAGTGCTTTGTAGAAGAGGGAGCGGTTGATGGATCCATCTCTCAACAGATGTGTAGGGCAGGGATTGCAAACTTTGTTGCAGTGGGGACCAAGTGAGATCAGTAACTAGAGAGCTCCTGCCCTCTCTAAAGAGGCTGGCAGGTACCATGTTGCCAGATCTCTCCATTTTCAAGAGAAGCTGTGTCTTCCTTGGGATGTGCTCAGACTAAGTAACAGGTGTCCAGTTAAGAGCCATTTATCATCTCACATGACAGGAAATCCAGAACCAGGTTGTTCCATAGGATGTTCAACAGATTTATGCTCTCAGGGCTCTGGTTTAGCTTGTGTCCCGCTTCTCACCACTCCCCCTCAAGGTTGCAAAATGGCTGTTATTGCTCCAAGCATCATCATGTTCTCACAAGACATCAGTATTCAAGGCAGAAAGGACAAGGGTGAAGGGTAAGAGGTCATAGCTTCTTGTACTTTTTTCTCTCTTTTTGTCAGGACATTCTTTCCATTTTGTTTCATTACACAGAACTGGATCACAGGCTTTAGAGGACCCTTTCCCTGTATTCTGATTACCAATGCCCTTTGAACATGGACTAGGTCTGAAGAATTTTCAACCTCGTGAGTCCTACACCTCCAGGGTAGAATACAGCAGATTCACTTTTTCCAGCCTCCTTGCAAATGTTTGAATTTTTAGTTTTGGAATTTCCATTTAGTCCTTTGTTGTTTCTTTTTTAATAGTTTATGTTTCTCTACTGGGATTTCTTATTTGTTCATTTAATATGAGCATATTTTCATTTACCACCTTGAGCATACTTCTAACAGCTGTTTTAAAATCTTTGTCTGCAGTTCTGACACCTGAAGCATCTAATTCATTACATGGAAAATTAAATAGGGAAGTGAGTGTTTACTGAGAATGAGTCGAGAAATCGTACTGGATAAATATTAAACCCTGGGAGTCTCAGGGCCTTTTGCGCTCAATCTCTTTATAGGATATATTTCAGAACTGTTTACGTTCACCTGCTGACTGCAGCGTGGCTTCCCTGCCTAACCTAGAACACTCACAGGGCCATGCAGGTGAGGTGTCCTGGAGCTTAAGCTCCATGAACTTTAAGGTCAGTTGGTTTCTGACATATAATAAAACTGTTTTCTGCTAATAGAGCCAGAGCCTTTTGCTGTTGCTGTGACTCAGAGCTCCAGTAGCCACCCTCGGCCATTATCTACAAAGATAAATGGATGACACGGTTCCTCTGCTGGGGGTGGGCCACTGTCCCTGAGCAGACACAAGGTGAAACTGGAGTTCCCTTTCTTGGGAAGAAGGGAAGCCTGGCACTTGGATTGACAGCCAACAGAATCTGTTGTAGCCAGACTACGCGTGTTTATGTGCCGTCTCCCGGTGGTAACAAATTCAGTTAAAAAAATGAAACCCAGAAAACCCCCACTGTGAGCCCATCTGCAGACTATATTCGACTGAAGGTGGAACATAGTTCTACTGTTTGCAGCCTTGGGCATAGCCCTGGCTGAGGAGAGATGGGAGCAGCAGGCATGAAGACGAGGAAGTGAGAAGAGTAGGCCGAGTAGGAGAGAAGACTGGACGTTTGGGGCCATCTCTTGGAGGACAGTGGGGACCGTTGCAGGCATCATGAAGCTTTATTAACATTTGGCAAGACCAGGACAGGTGGTGGTTGCCGTTGTTATTTAGATACAGTTCATGTGCCATATAATTCACCCTTTTAAAGTGTATGATTCAGTATGATTCAGAGTTGTTCAGCCACCACCACTGTCTAATTCCGGAACACTTTCATCACCCCCAGGAGAGACCTCGTGTATCAGCAGTCACCCCTCACTCCCCTGCAGCCCCTAATGCATTCTGTCCCGACGGGCTTGCTTATCCCAGACACTTCATGTACGTGAAATGACATAATATGGGACCTTTTGTGCCTGCTTCTTTTACTTGGCGTGATGTTTTCAAGGTTCATGCATGTTGTAGCATATAGTAGTACTTTATTCCTTTTATGGATGAATAATATTCCATTTTATGGATATACTGCATTTTATCCATTCATCAGTTGATGGACTATTGGGTTATTTCCACTTTGAGGCCATTGTGAATAACGCTACTGTGACAGGTAAAGAATCTGCCTGCAATGCAGGAGACACAGGAGATGCAGTTTGATCCCTGGGTAGGGAAGATCCTCTGAAGGAGGCAGTGGCAACCCACTCCAGTATTCTTGCCTGAAAAATCCCATGGACAGAGGAGCCTGGCGGGCCACAGGCCATGGGATCGCGGAGGGTCAGACACAACTGAGCGACTAAGCACCCATGAACATTCCCACACAAGTGTATGGGGACATATGCTTTTAGTTCTCCCCGGTATATGCTTAATAGTGGAATTGCTGGCTAATTGGGTGACTCTGTTCAACTTTTTGAAGGACTGCAAAACCATTTTCTAACGGGCTGCGTCATTTTACTTTCCTACCAGAAATATATGAGGGTTCCGGTTTCTTCACATCCTTGCCAACATCTGTTATGTCCATCTGTTGATAGGAGTCATACTAGTGGGTATGAAGTGGTATCTCATCGTGGTTTGGGTTGCATTTCTCTAATGACTAAGGATGTGGAGCACCTGCTCTTGTACTTGTTGGCCGTTTCGTATCTTCTTAGAGGAGGTATCTATTCGTTTGCTTCACTCGTTTTTTTGATTGGATTGTTTGTATTTTTCTGTTGAGTTGCAGGAGTTCTTTATATACGCTGGATACTAGACCCCTCCCTGATAGCTCAGCTGGTAAAAGAGTACTCCTGCAATGCGGGAGATCTGGCTTCAATTCCTGGGTTGGGAAGATCCCCTGAAGAAGGGAAAGGCAACCCACTCCAGTATTCTGGCCTGGAGAATTCCATGGACTGTATAGTCCATAGAGTTGCAAAGAGTCAGATGTGACTGAGCAGCTTTCACTTTCACTTACAGGATATGTGATTTGCAAATATTTTCCCCCATCTTGTGGGTTACCTTTTCACTGTTTTGCTGGTGGCCTTTGATGCACAAAAGTTTTTAATTTTGATAAAATCTAATTTAGCTCTGTTTTCTATTGTTATCTATGCTTTTGATGTCAAACAAGATAGCATTGCTTTGTCTAAGGTCATGAAGGTGTCCTGTTATGTTTTACTCTGAGGATTCTGTAGCTGTAGCCTTTCTATTTAGGCCTTTGATTCATTTTGAGTTGATTTTTGTATACAGTGTGAGATAGGGGTCCAGCTTCAGTCTTTTTCATGTGGAAATGCTCTTGTCCCAGGATAATTTATTGAAAGACTGTGCTTTCCCACAGTGAGTTATCTGGGCACCTTTGTTGAAAATCAGTAAATCAGTTAACCATGGATATATGAGTCTATTTCTGACTCTCAGTTCTAGTCCATTGAGATATATATATGTCCTAATGCCAGTGCCACAAATTCTTGATTATCATCAGTTCAGTTGCTCAGTCATGTCTGACTCTTTGTGACCCCATGGACTGCAGCACGCCAGGCTTCCCTGTCCGTCACCAACTCCTGGAGTTTGCTCAAACTCATGTCCATTGAGTCGGTGATGTCATCCAACCACCTCATCCTCTGTCATCCCCTTCTCGGCCTTCATAGTTGTAGTCAGTTTTGAAATTGAGAAGTGTGAGTTCTCCAGCTTCATTCTTTTCAAAATCATTTTAGCTATTCTGGGTCACTTGTATTTCCATATTAATTTTAGGATTAACCCACTCCAGTATTCTTGACTGGAAAATCGCACGGATGGAGCCTGGTAGGCTACAGTCCATGGGGTCACAGAGTCGGACACGACTGAGCCACTTCACTTCATGACCTAGTTTAAATAAAAATTAAAAAAAATAATAATAATTTTAGGATTGGCTAATCAACCAGCAAATTTGGAAAACTCAGCAATGGCCACAGGACTGGAAAAGGTCAGTTTTCATTCCAGTCCCAAAGAAAGGCAATGCCAAAGAATGCTCAAACTACCGCACAGTTGCACTCATATCACACGCTAGTAAAGTAATGCTCAAAATTCCCCAAGCCAGGCTTCAGCAATACGTGAACCGTGAACTTCCAGATGTTCAAGCTGGATTTAGAAAAGGCAGAGGAACCAGAAACCAAGTTGCCAACATCCGCTGGATCATGGAAAAAGCAAGAGAGTTCCAGAAAAACATCTATTTCTGCTTTATTGACTATGCCAAAGCCTTTGACTGTGTGGATCACAATAAACTGTGGAAAATTCTGAAAGAGATGGGGAATACCAGACCACCTGACCTGCCTCTTGAGAAACCTGTATGCAGGTGAGGAAGCAACAGTTAGAACTGGACATGGAACAACAGACTGGTTCCAAATAGGAAAAGGAGTATGTCAGGGCTGTATACTGTCACCCTGCTTATTTAACTTATATGCAGAGTACATCATGAGAAACGCTGGGCTGGAGGAAGCACAAGCTGGAATCAAGATTGCTGGGAGAAATATCAATAACCTCATATATGCAAATGACACCACCCTTATGGCAGAAAGTGAAGAGGATCTAAAAAGCCTCTTGAAGAAAGTGAAAGAGGAGAGTGAAAAAGTTGGCATAAAGCTCAACATTCAGAAAACGAGGATCATCGCATCTGGTCCCATCACTTCATGGGAAATAGATGGGGAAACAGTGGAAACAGTGTCAGACTTTATTTGTTGGGCTCCAAAATCACTGCAGATGGTGACTGCAGCCATGAAATTAAAAGGCGCTTACTCCTTGGAAGGAAAGTTATGACCAACCTAGACAGCATATTAAAAAGCAGCGATATTGCTTTGCCAACAAAGGTCCGTCTAATCAAGGCTATGGTTTTTCCAGTGGTCATGTATGGATGTGAGAGTTGGACTGTGAAGAAAGCTGAGCATCGAAGAATTGATGCTTTTGAACTGTGGTGTTGGAGAAGACTCTTGAGAGTCCCTTGGACTGCAAGGAGATCCAACCAGTCCATCCTAAAGGACACCAGTCCTTGGAAGGACTGATGCTGAGGCTGAAACTCCAATACTTTGACCACCTCATGCAAAGAGTTGACTCATTGGAAAAGACCCTGATGCTGGGAGGGATTGGGGGCAGGAGGAGAAGGGGACGACAGAGGATGAGATGGCTGGATGGCATCACTGACTCGATGTACATGAGTTTGAGTGAACCCTGGGAGTTGGTGATGGACACGGAGGCCTGGAGCGCTGAGATTCATGGGGTCACAAAGAGTCGGACATGACTGAGTGACTGAACTGAACTGAACTGAATCAACCTCTCCCAAAAATGACAACTGGGTTTTCCATAGTGATTGTGTTGAAGCTATAAATTACTTTGAGAGTTACTACCATCTTAATAATATTGAGTCTTCTAATCTATGAACATGGGCTATCTCTCCATTTCTCTAGATCTTCTTTCATTTCTTTTTAAGAATGTATTGTAGTTTTTGGTATACAAGTCTTGCACTTCTTTTTGTTAAATTTATTCGTACTACTTTCTTCTTTTTGATGTTATCATAAGTGGGACTTTTTTCTTCATTTTCTTTTCAGATAATTCCTTGCTAGTGTGTAGAAATACAACAGAGTATTTCTGTATTGACCTTATATCCTGCAACCTTGCTGAACTTGTTTATTAACACTAACAGTTTTTTTTTTTTTTTTAATGGCAGAGTTTGATTTTGAAAGCAAACATGTTCTTGTGCAACTAATTGCTTGTGAGAAATGACCTCATGTTTCTGTAACAAACATGCTTCAGCCGTGCCCATGTAGGACTGGCCAGTAACCCAGGGCAGTCACACTGAGTAGGCAGCAGTGCCTGGAGAAGAGGAGCTCGTCAGTGAGGTCAAAACACTGGACAAGAAGTAAAACACGTGTAGCTTCTTTCCCATTAGTTTTCAAGATGGTGTGGTTCATTCTGACCTACTCCTTCCATTCCCTGCCAGCTTCTATGATAGCTGTGTAGGAGGGAGAGGATATATCAGAATAAAGCGACTCTGGCCAGGACATTCTCTGGATATTTTTTTCAGTGGGTGTGACATTTAGCTTTCAGAAGAAATTTGTTTTCATGAGCAGTGTCTTGGGAAGCTGTGTCCTGCCTCCCTTGATCGCCATGCTTCTTCCCTCTGTCGCCAGAGCTCCAGGATTGTAGTCACTGGAACTTTGGGGCTCTCTTGGACGTGCCCCGTTTTGTGGGTGACTTTCTTTTCTGTCATTGCTTGCATCCTCTCTCCTTCCTCCTTTTCAACCCTCCTTCCTTCCTGCCTCCCAGATAATATCTATAGGATTACTTCTTATAAGAAAAATAACAGGGACTTCCCTGGTGGTCCAGCGGCTAAGACTCCGCAGCACTCCCAATACAGGGGGCCCTGGGTTCAATCCCTGGTCAAGTAACTAGATCCCACATGCCCCCAACTAAGAGTTTGCACGCCGCCACTAAAGATCTCAAATGCCCCGATGAAGCTCAGAAGACTCCGAGTGCTGTAACTAAGTTCCAGCTCAGCTAAATAAATGATTAAAAAAAAAAAGAATAATGCCAAAAGATGACCAATAATCTTAGTAGCCCGGAACCTGTTTTTATTTTCTCAGAAGTGGTCTATGCATCAAGCTCAGAACATTCCAATAGGACAAGAGAAAGGTATTTGAAAAGCGAACGCCAGCTCTCCACCCATTCCCCACAGCCCGCTCCTCTCCTCATAATCAATAGCTTCTTGTAATGATTTTCAGGAGCGGAATTAATGCACAATCCACTTAGTGTGTGTTCTTGTATTTACGGGTTTATTTACACCATCTTTCTTCTGTCACGTGGACATTTATCTACAGTTGCCTCCCATGGAGAGTTAATCTTGTAAGAGTTTCCCTGCTCTCTCCCGGATGTCAGGAGAGGCCACAGGCCACACGGCACAAGTCAGGGTTTTCTCCAGAATGGGGGAAGATGAAACAGCCCCCCCTACCCCTGGGTGTGAAAAGAAAACATCAACACTTAACATTTACATTTTAACTCATCTTTTTAAAGACAGTTTTGTTGAGGCATAATTGACATACCTTAACCTATATGCATTCAGCGTGTGCAACTTACACACAAAACACAAACATAGACCCATAAAACTCACCACGATCAAAATAATAATGTCCGTTGTCCCGGGCCCTTAAGCTTTCTGGTGCCTCCTTGTCATTAATGCATCCCTCTCCCCTTTTACACCTAGGAAACGATCAATCTACTTTCTGTCCCCAGATCAGCTTGCATTTCCTACTCCTGCATGCGTGCTAAGTCGCTTCTGTCGTGTCCGACTCTCTGCGACCCATGGACCATAGCCCGCCAGGCTTCTCTGTCCATGGGATTCTCCAGGCATTTTCTATAGTTTTATATAAGTGGGACCATGCAGTGGGCACTTTTTTGTCTTGCTTCTTTAGTCGCTTTGAGATGCACCAACAGCACTGTGTGTATCATAGTCTCCTCCAGTCAGCAGCTTTGTGGTGTCCTTTGTGGGGCAGCACCACGGTGTGTTCATCCAGTCGCCTCTTGGTGGACATTTCGGTTGCTTTCAGTTTAGGAGCTATTAAAGTGGATATAAACGTTCTCATGTAGGTCTTTGTGTGGGCCCTTAGGGTAAGCATGTATGCGTGCGTAGCCCGGGTCCTACGGTAGATGTGTGTTCAAGCTGTTCAGACAGCACTGCCCCACTTTTCTCTAAAGCTCTCATGCAGTCTCCCCCAGCCGTGCTCCAGTTGCTCCCCATCTTCCCCACCACTCGGTTTAGTCAGTCCTTTTAAGAGGTATGCAGTGGTAGCTCATTGCAGTTTAATTTGCCTTTCCCTAAAGCCTGATGATCTTTGCATTGCCTCAGTTGCCATCTGTATGTCTTCTTTGGGCTCCCCTTGGTATACCCTTCTTTGGGCTTTGGGTGGGGAGGCCGTGCAGCAGGTCCGGGCCACCTCAGGACCCAGGCGGAGTTCGGCGGTCAGGCACCAAGTCCTCACCTGAGCGGCAGGTGCCGAGCACGGAGCGCTGTCCTCAGCGTTAGTAGTGCGGTGTGGAGAAGACTCTGAGAGTCCCCTGGACTGCAAGGAGACGAAAGCAGTCCATCCTAAAGGAAACCAACCCTGGGTGTTCACTGGAAGGGCTGATGCTGAAGCTGCAGCTCCAATACTTTGGCCACCTGATGTGAAGAGCCAACTCATTGGAAAAGACCCTGATGCTGGGAAAGATTGAAGGCAGGAGGAGAAGGGGACAACAGAGGATGAGATGGTTGGATGGCAACACCAACTTAATGAACATGAATTTGAGCAAATTCCAGGAGATAGTAAAGGACAGGGAAGCCTGGCATGCCGCAGTCCGTGGGATCGCAAAGAGTCAAATACAACTTAGGGACTAAACAATAAGTAATTACATATATGAAGCACCTGGTGTACAGTGGACATTCAGAATGACAGCTAGTATCAAAACAAAATATAGGAAGTTCCCTGGCCATCCAGTGGTTGAGACTCCAAGCTGCCAATGCAGGGGTTCAGTCCTTGGTGAGGAACTAAGATCCCACATGCCGTGCAGCACAGCCAAAATAAAAAAAATTTTAATGTATTTCTTTATGAATCAGAGATCATTAGATAGACCGCAGGAACTGAGCAGCACGAATGTTCTAAATACTCTCTGTACTTCCTTTTAATTTCTGCAGCTTTTTATTTTGGCCATTTATCTCTCACCCTATTCTCGGATGGCTGGGTTTTGTTTTTCTTTTTTCTGTTTTCTCACATTTTTAAGCAGTCAAAAACTTCTTAGTCTCTAGATCCAGTTGACACTGTCTGCTTTTTGCTGGCTTATAAGGAGTTGTCCTCACTTCACCTGCTCTGCCTGCCACGGTGGGCCGGGCAGTCTCCAGGTACGGGGCTGGCGGGGGGCGGGGGGGTGGGAAGCAGTCCATTCAGAGCCTCCTGGAGCTGAGTGAAGGCCTAGCCTGTGCACAGCTGCCCCTGGGGCTCCCCACAGCCTTGTTACTCGTGGATCACACACACACAGGGAGCACGTCTGTACTGGGTCCAGGGCCCGCTCTGCATTGCTATGTGGGTGCCCTTTATTCCTAAATTTCTCAGGGCAGCTGCCCCATCCCCGGGCCAAGAGAGACAGGCCAGGATCCAGTTCTTTTTTAAAGACTTTTTTTTTTTTCATGTGGACCATTTTTTTAAAGTTTTATTCAATTTGTTACAATATTGCTTCAGGCACCTGTGATCTTAGCTCACCGACCAGGGATTGAACCCACACCTCCTTGTATTCGAAGGTGAAGTCTTAACCACTTGGCCACCAGGGAAGGGCCTAGGGATCCAGTTCTATGGGCCCAGCTGCACTAAATCTCCATCCTAACCCTGATGGTGCTGCAAGAGTGTCATGTAGACCCAAATGGGCAGGAAGACACTTTGAGGACCACTCAGGAAATCTGCCCCCAACTCCCTGGCTCCCTTGAAACTGTCATTGGCTCAGCACAGCCTCTCCAGAGTCTCCAGTTGGAATGCAACAATAATAGTAATTCAGCTTCATAACTGAGCCTTGTTTTGAAACACATTATTGTTTGTTGTGATGATAAACGTGATTTCATTAAGAATGAGAGCTAACTTTTCTAGAGAGCTCATGCCAGCCCCTGAGCCCCTGGCTCTGCCTATCTCCTTCAGTCACCATAACCATCCAACAAGTAGATCCTGTCATTTTCCCCATTTTGCACATAGTCAGGGGGCTGGAAGGGGGCACGGACTGTAAAGAATCTTTCTGCCGTGCGGGAGACCCAGGTTTGATCCCTGGGTCAGGAGGGTCCCCTGGAGAAGGGAATGGCACCTCACTCCAGTATTCTTACCTGGAGAACTCCATGGACAGGGCAGCCTGGCGAGCTGCAGTCCATGGGGTCACAAAGAGTCACACTTGACTGAGCGACTAGCACTTCACTTTCCGGGGGCTGGAAAGACTGAGCTTCACAGTCTTCGTATGAAGTGGTCTCCTATGTGGTCAGCCTGACCCCAATCCAGCTCATTTTATCTTTTTCTCTCACTGTACCTGTGTCCTGGGAGCAAAACCAGCTGAACCCAGCAGCTCCTGACGTGGCCCCTGTGAGCCAGCTGTACAGGTGGTGGTCAGAATCGACCAGGAAGGTGCTGCTGAGTGAGGGTGGAGCACACATGCAATCCGGTCTCCACGGGGCCAGCAGACCCGTGTCCCAACCTTGCAGGAGCAGACAGGCAGCTCTCCAACCACTGGCTGCAGCTCTCCAACCACTGACTGCATGGGATGAGAGGAGCTGGTAGGAGGGGATGCAGATGTCCACTGTGGGTAACACACGTGGTCCCTGAGACGCATCCACTCATTCAGTGGGGCTAGTCCATGTCCTGCTGTGCGCTGGGCTCTCAGGCACAGGATCTTTTCAGCTCGCAGGTGGCTGTAAGGCACAGCCAGGCTGAGAAGGGGCCGGTGTGTGCAAGTGTGCAAGCCTGTTGATGGAGCAGAGGCCACGCATCAGAGGGGCTCATCCTGCTGCATTAGCTGCTAAGACTCTCAACCCACCTTTTTAAATGAGGGGAATAGACTCAGATGACTTTCGTGTGGTGAGCACACCCGAACGTCTGGCGTCAGACCCTGATCGGGGGATGTCAACAGCTCCCCCAGGACTCAGCTTCTGGCCGCTGCAATTCTTAGCTGTGCCTGAGCTTTACAAAGAATGGGGCCGGGGTCCCATCCTCTGACACTGGTCTGGATGCAGCCTGGGTGCAGGTACCTTGAAACCTCCCTAGATCATGCCACAGGCAGCTGGCTTAGGGGCAAAGATGGGAGCCCTGGGTGTGATGTGGAGCTAGGGCTGCCTTCCCTTGATTCCTCCCCTACCCTGCCCACACTATCTGCCAGAGCAGGTGAGGATGGGCCCCATGATACCACGGCTCTTCTTAGCTCAGTGATTCCTGAACTTGTCTGGTATTAGAATCACTTGGGAATTCTTAAAAATTCTACCGCCCAAGCCACACCCATGCTAATTAAACCACGGTCCCTGGGGTGGGACACAGGCAGCAGCAACTTTTGAAGCTGCTCCCTGATTCCAAACTCTGCAGACAAGTCTGGGAAGCACTGTATTAGGTTCCCAGGGGGGCCCCAATCTAGAATACACCGCCGTCCCTCAGACCATCGGGCTCTACTGCTAAAGGTGCTGTGTGGGGAGACCTTATCCTCTCTTGATTTTGGTTTTTAGAGTTTTTTGTATTTTTTTTTTTTTTAGAGTAGTTGTTGTTTAGTTGTTAAGTCACATCCAGCTCTTTTGCAGCCCCATGGACTGTAGCCCGCCAGGCTCCTCTTGCATTGAGAGCATGGAGTCTGAGCCACTGGGCCACCAGGGAAGTCTCTACTGAGCCATTATTATTAACGGAAACTCATTGTCTAAGGTTCGCACTCTGTTGTACTGTTTATACCATGTCTCTGTCGCACAGAATGCACGCTTCAGTCGTGTCCGACTCTGTGCAGCCCCATGTGCTGTAGCCCACCAGGCTCCTCTGTCCATGGGATTCTCCAGGCAAGAATACTGCAGTGGGTTGCCATATCCTTCTCCAGGGGATCTTCCTGACCCAGGGATCGATGAAGCCCATGCCTCTTGCATCTCCTGCATTGGCAGGTGGGTTCTTTACCACTAGCACCACTGGGGAGCCCCATGATATAGATTAGTTTCACTCTGAAAATCCTGTGCTCCTCCCTCCCTCCGCCTGGCAACGCTTGATCTTTTTACCATCTCTATAGTTTGCCCTTTGCAGAATATCATATAGTTGGAATCATACAGCATATAGCCTTTTCAGACTGGCTTCTTTCTCGTAGCAATATCCATTGGACGTTTTCCCATGTTTTTTCATAGCTTGATTGTTTATTTTGTTATTGCTCAATGGGTTTCCATTGTCTGGATGTAGTTTATTTGCCTATTGAAGGACATTTTGGTGGCTTTGGTGTGTCAGTTATGAATAAAGCTGCAGCTTTATTCACGTTCAGTTTCTGAGTTCATCTGGATAAATAGCAAAAAGCACGACTGCTGAGTGGTATGGTGAGAGTATGTTTCATTTTGTAAGAAGCTGCCGTGCTGTTCCTGTCGGCGCGACTGAGAGTTCCCGTTGCTCCACATGCTCACCAGCATTTGCTGTCTTCTTCATTTTGTTCTAGACCTCAGGACCATTCCCAAAATCCAAAGGTAGAGAGAACTGGTGGGCCATGCTTTCAGGGATGTTACTGGGAAGCTCTTTGTTTGAGAAGTTTCAAATTCTTGCTTTTGAAATTTAAGAGGGCGGTTTGCAGGTGCCTTCCTGACTCACACTGAGGGGGCCTGGCATCCTTATAGACAGCCCAGGGATGCATACTGAAGTGGCAAAGGGAGGAAGTGGTTGCCTGGAGGTGAGATGCAATGGCTGGCCTCCGGCAGCCATCCTGGGCCACCAGGTGGTCCCAAGAAGAGGCACCTGCAGAGGACAACAGAGCAGCAGAGCCATCGATGATCCCACTCATCAGTCGGGTTCCTGCACGGTGTGGCCCACCCACCTCCAAACTTCTCTTCCATCAGAAAGAAATGAAACTCTAGTTTTGTTAAGCCCAGGTGGGTTTTTTGTTTTGTTTTGGAGCTCTTTGTTATTTGCAGCTGAAGCTAATTCTAGCAGATACCAGGGATTCGGTGGTTTGGCACAAAGCAGGTCTGACCTACACACGGGCCTGGAAGGCTCGATAGTGTTAGATGGCAGTGACAGTGGTGTGAGTTACAGAGGGCAGCAGGGAGGAGAGGTGGCCTGGGGACGGCCTCACGCACCCCACACCCCCCCTCAGCTCGTGGATCAGTGGACCAGGAGCTGACCGAGCCCTGTGTGTGTGTGTGTGTGTGTGTGTGTGTGTTGTGGGATGTGTGTGTGAATAAGTGGTGTGTACACATATGTGTGGAGATGTGTGAGTGGCATGGTGGGGGGGGGATGTGTATGTGTGATAAGTAAATAGATGGGTATAAGTAAATAGTTGGGGGGGTGTGCGTGTGTGGGGTGTGTGTGTGGTGAGTGGATACAGGGATGTATATGATGGAGATTGTGTGAGTGGTGTGGTGTGTGTCAATGCGGTGTGTGGTATGTGTGTGTGGTGAGTGAATGGATGAGTGTATGTGTGTGTGGTGGGGTGGGGATGTGTGTGAGTGGTGTCTATGCAGTGTGTGGTGTGTGTGTGGATGGGTGTGTGTGTGTGTGGTGGGGTGTGTGTGAGTAGTGTGTGTCTGTGCAGTATGTGAGTGGATGGATGGGTGTGTGTGTGTGTGGAGGGGCAGGCGCAGGCTGTGTTACATGCAAGGAGGCCATAGGGGGAGAGGGCCTGAGCCCCAGGGCGCGGTGAGAAGAGGGCAGGTGAAGGGGCCGTGAGGGTTGCAGAGCGGAGGAGGAGCAGGAAGGAGACCGGAGCAGAGCGGGTCTGGAGGGGAGACAGGGATGTGAGTGGCATGGGTCTGGGTGGGCTTCCTCAAGGCCCTGGGGCATGGTCCTCTGTGGTGAGCCCTGAAGGCAATGAAATGTTCGTGTTTGTGAAATGTGGACTTGATGGGATTTTATGTTTCTACCACAAACATGGCAGATTCCTCTGATAACATCCCCTTTGTTCTTTGCCCAGGCCCCACGGGGGACAGGTCTGTCCCCTCCCCTCCCATGTCTTCCCGTCCCCACCTCACCCTAACCCTGACCCACCCCTGGGCCTGGCACCAGCTCCAGCACCACGGGCTCCTGGCTGGACCCAGGGTCTGCAGGGCTCTTCCTCCTGACCATTACATCACTCTTGCATCATGCTGACCTTCCACCCACCGCCTTCCATGCCATTTACACCTCCTGGTGTGGCATGCTTCACTTCCACGCACATGGTTTGTTTCCTCATCAAACCTTCAGCTCCACAAGACCAGAACTTCAGTCACCTGGTGTTCACTTAATGTTTGTTGACTAAATAACAATTTTTTTTTTTTAGCTGCACCAAGTCTTAGTTGTGGCTCCTACATGCGGGATCTTTAGTTGCCACAGGTGAACTCAATAGTTGCAACATGTGGGATCCAGTTCCCTGACCAGGGATTGAACCTGGGCCCCCTGCATGGGGAGTTAGAGTCTTAAGACACTGGATCGCCAGGGAAGTCCTCTGAATAACAATTTTATGTGACTAAGGCTAGAGTTGATTGGCTAAAACCTGTGATACAGAGCAAGTTTAAATTTAAATACAAAAATGCTGAGGGAAGTTAAATGATCTGAGTTGGGAGGATGAAAAAGAGTAAGGTTTTAAGCCTTCCTTTCCCTGGTGGCACATCGGTAAAGAATCCGCCTGCAGTGCAGGAGATGCGGGTTCTATCCCTGGGTGGGGAAGATCCCCTGGAGGAGGAAAGGACAACCCACTCCAGTGTTCTTGCCTGGAGAATCTCATAGACAGAAGAGGCTGGCAGGCTGCAGTCCATGGCGTTGCAAAGAGTCAGACACGACTTAGTGACTCAGTTCAGTTCAGTCGCTCAGTCGTGTCCGACTCTTTGCGACCCCATGAATCACAGCACACCAGGCCTCCCTGTCTATCACCAACTCCCGGAGTTCACTCAGATTCACGTCCATTGAAACAACAATAAAAAAAAAGTCATGAGCCCCATGCTCGGATGTGTGATGGTTCAGTAGCTCACATTCCTTTGGGAATCAGCACTCCCATTTAAGGCTGATGGGGGCTCCCCTGCTGTGGCCCTGTGGGGTCTCCATGTCTGAAAATCGGGACCCCATCAGATGATGTCACTTGGGTCTCCCCACAGCAACACTCAGAGTGCGCGTTAGCAGCTTGATTGGGGGCGGGGGAGGGCATGAACAAGGACAGATGTCTGCAGACCCTGCTCCCCTGAGGCCCCGGGTGGGTCCTGGCAGGTGTCAGGAAGGTGCAAGGAAGCCCCCGCAGAGGGGCTGGAACTTGGGGGACTGAGAGGCTTGCAGGGATGTGTGTGGTTTCCCCCATTGTGCACAGACGGAGCTAGGAGAAGGGTGGCTACATGAAGTCAAGAGGCTGCTGAGGCGCAGATGGAAAAGTCGCTTTTATTTCCGGCCTGTGCCTCTTTTCCCCGCCCCCGCCCAAGCCTCCGCTCCATCCCAGGAGAGCTTTCAGACTCAGCCTCTCAACCGAGCCCAGATGCGCTGGCTGTTGGGGCTGGCATTGGAATCAGCCCAGGGCCCCGGTGCTCCCCCCGGGGGATCACCTCAGATGACCGCGCCGTGGGCGTACAGAAACCGAGTTCTCGAGACTTTTCTTCGGTGTCAGCTCTCCAGAAAACCCTCACTGGGGACGCACGGTGCTCGGGAAAAGCTGAGTGCCTGGCCTACTTACAGGCAGCGTTAATTACGGGCTCTGGGGGCCTGTTGTCACTTAACCAGCTTCCTGGGCTGCCAGTTTGACGGGACTGGTTTATCCTGGGGCCACCCAGACCCCTTTCTCTGGAACTTCTGGCCCCTCAGCCCCAGGGGAGCGGGGGTGTGCAGTAAATGGCCGGGCAGGCACACGGAGAGGGGTGAGGCCTGACTGGGCCCCAGGCCGGTGGGGTCTGCGATGCTGTCAAGGGCTTTTCTGGAGCGAGGCACCTGCGGGGGCCGCCGTGGGGAGGAGGCTTGCAGGCCGCCCGGGCAGGATGTCCCACCCAGCCGGGCCTCCCTGGGGCCTCGCCCTTGGCGATTCTCCTGCCACACCGTCCTCCCCACCCTGGCAAGGTCACCGGCCTCCCACACAGCCCCGCTCCCACCCACTTCCCGGCTTGGGCTCTGCTCAGGCAGACAGCCCTCTCTCATTGTGTTTTGCAGCCTTCATTCTTCCCAGCTCATTTGCGACTTGGGCAAGGGGTATCATTACCATTCTCTGACTTGTTAAGTTGCCCGAGAGGAAAAAAACACAAGAATGTTTTTCCTCCTCCCAGAGTCTCATTACTGTTGGGTGAGCCTCAACTGAGATGTGTTTCCAGAGAGAGACACTCAATGCCACCATCCCCGAAGGCATGGCCCTGGCTGGGACTCAGACCCTCAGCTGGCCGCCACGAGGGACCGTGGCCAAGACATCTCAGTGCCCTGTTTCTGGCTAGATGCGCCCACGCTGTTTCATGCCCTCTGCCACTTCCGTCCCTTGGCTAGGCATGGGCTTCATTTCCAATTACCTGTGCTGTCTGCCCCCTGCCCCAGCCCCCAGTTAAGTCTCTCTCGCCTGAGCAGGTTCCCCACCTTTCACCAGCTCTGGGTTTTACAGCAACATACCCTTTTGTATTGATTTATCCACCTGGATTCTCCGCCTCCTAGACCACAAGCTCCCTGAGGTCAAGGGATCTACTGGGTCACCTTTTAGTCTTTGGCAGCTGGCATGCATCCTACACATGGTGGGGTCCATCAAGGGGTACCCTTAGGACGGAAGGCTCGCCCTCCGGAATGGTGAAGGTTCAAGCCGGCGCTGCTCTTGGTTCTGCATTCCTGCAGCTCACCCTCCATCAGACCCTTCGTTTGTGTTCCGAAACACTGCCAGCCTGTCCTGTGACTTGTTACCAGTCTCCCTTTTAGCCGTCTGCTGCTTGGTCAGGCTTATGTAGGATGCATTCATTCATTTCATCATTTATCCATCCTTCCATCCATTCAGCTTCCTCCACACACCGGCCACTCTGAGTGTGCAGGGAGAAACAGCATGGACCTGGCCCCTGTCCTCACGGGATTTACATTCTAATGGGGAGACACAGACAAGCAGCGAGCAGATCAGCAAATAAGATGATGCGGAAGAGGGAGAGGAAGGAGAGAGAGGGGCCAGCGTGGGGTTGGGGCCGCAGAGGTGCAGCCAGCTTGGGAAGCACACTCCACCCCGTTGTCTTCTGCTTCTCTGTTCTCCTAGTTCGGAAAATATCCTTAAACAGTCTGAAGGAAGAAAGGCCCTCCAGTCCGTAAGGTTTTTCCCCTTTGTTGAGGAGGTCAGATGATTGCTCCTGTCAAGAGAGAATGGTCCTCAAAGCTCGAGCTTGCTGAGAAAACGCCTCCGGGACTGTGGGGAGGCCCTCCGGCAGGATCAGTAGACCTGGGAACGTCCAGACGTTGCCCTAAGGACGCTATTGAGAGTCCGTAGTAGGTGCCAAGCCAGACTCAGGCCTCGGTGGCGGAGAGTGCACGGCTGGGGAGCCTTGTGTCTCCTGTCTTGTGGTTTGGAGGCCTCTGGTTGGGGACTCAGCACCTGGCTCAGCTCAGGGCAGCTGATGGAGCTGGTGAGGGTGCCGTCCTCCCCAGGCCCACACGTCAAGGTGGCCGTAGCTTGAAGACAGGAGAATGAGCATCCAGGTTCCCAGAGCACCACAAGTGTCTGAAACCTCTGGAGGCTTCACCCTCCAGGAAACACCTGTGCTGCCCAGGAGTGCGGCTGGTCCCCGTGGCCCCGCCGTGGGCCCAGTGCAGCCCGTCCTGTTCTGCCCCCTAACCCCCGCACCTTCTTTGGTCTGACAGATGGGAACACGAACCTGTGGTGCCCCTCACTGCGAGAGGTCTCAGCCACGTTCCACAACCTCGGAGCCCACAGCCCTACTCTGCAGCCCCTGGGGCCCACACAGCACACTGGGAGGTGAGTACGCCCCTCCCTGGTACCCTTACTCACACGGCCATGGCCACTGAAAGCAGTTCAAACCTATCTAATCGTGTCCATTAAATACGTGCAGTACCAATTACACCTCAGGAAAAATGTAAATATATATATATATATAAAAAACAAAAAGGAGGCTCTTCTAAACATATTGGGTTGGCCAAAAAGTTCATTGGGGATTTTGTGTTATATCGTACGGAAAAACCTGAATGAACTTATCAGCCAACTGAATACATCCATGCACCTAATGCTCAGTCGTGTCCTACTCTTTTGTGACCCCACAGACTGTAGCCCACCAGGCTCCTCTGTCCATGGGATTCTCCAGGCGAGAATACTGGAGTGGGTTGCCATGCCCTCCTCCAGGGGATCTTCCCGACCCAGGGATCGAACCGTGTCTCTTGCACTGGCAGGTGGATTCTTTACCACTGCGCCACCTGGGAAGCCCACGTATTCTTGCTTGGAAACACTAAAGTAGCTCCTCTTCCATAAATGTGATACACCTGGCCGGTCACTGTGCAAAGCTCCATTGTCGTCATTGTTGGCGATAGCTGGGGCTCAGTGAGCATTTTACTAGTTAGATAAAGGAGAGATTTCTTCTGATGATTATTGGAAATTATGTGCATTTTTTTTTAAGTTAAAAAGTCATCAGACTGGTGACTGCAGACTCCAGACTCCAGCCCAAAGAGTGAAGCACAGAGTCTGAGGGGCCACAGTGAACTGTGCGTCTTACCACGGGTGATCGGTGTGTGAGTCCCCGTGCTCACAGCTCTAGGCAGCGATGGGAAGAACCAGGCACTGCCAGGTCTTACTGCCCTGGAGGCTGACATTTGCTCCTGCCCCTTCCTGACTCAGAGCGCTTGCTGCCCCTCCTCTTCCAAGATGTGTCCCAGTCCCTTTGGTCTGTCTCCAAGCCCCTCCTGACACATGACCTAACATCAGCTCGTGGCCAGCCGGGCACACTTTGCGTGGAAAGTCTGCAATGCCCCGTTTTGTGTTGTTGCAGCCCCGTTGTGCACTGGGTTCGGGCTGGGTGGGACAGGGATGCTAACCGGTGCAATACAGAAACGACTCTTGTTGGATGGATGGCGGACTAGATCTGGGTTGTAAAGGCAAACTTTTTGTTGAGACTTCTCTGAGTAGTCGGTGTGAGACTTGACTATTTAGGGGGCTTCCCAGGTGGTGCTAGTGGTAAAGAACCCACCTGCTAATGCAGGAGACATAGGAGATGCTAGTTCGATCCCTGAGTCGGGAAGATCCTCTGGGGGAGGGTATGGCAACCCACTCCAGTATTCCTGCCTGGAGAATCCCATGAACAGAGGAGCCTGGCGGGCTGCAGTCCATAGGGTCGCAGAGAGTTGGACACAACTGAAGTGATTTAGCACACACGAGTGCACGAGTGTTTAGGACCCTGGACAGGCCGAGCCCCCTCCCTCCTGCCAAGTAGCCCTGGGGCCGGCTGTGGTGGGCGGACATCCCTCTAGGGTACGGCCCGAGCTTTCTTAAGAACCTGTTCCACCACTGTGTTTGGTAATTGTCTGCCAAGCCAAACCAGACCAAACCACCCTCGCTCTGCTATAAATACCCCATGCTTGTGCCAGCCTGCCCTGCGCCTGCCCCTCCCCCTCCTTGGCATTCACACCAGGTGTAATAAGTCACTTGTCTCTTCCCCAACACGGAGCTTCAATTGAACCACCTTCTAGGAGGAATCAGGGAGAGAATTACACTCAGAAAAACAAAAGTCCATGAAGGGGAGGGCCCGGAGGGCCTGAGGATTCAGAGGAGCTATTTCTGAGCGCTTGGAAAGTGGTGCGCACCTGGTGTCCGCTTGGAAAGTGGGAGGTGGCACTGGAGGCTCTTAACCTCCCCATTTACTCTGCAAAGAGCCACACTCCCCTAACTTCCCCCTTCCCCCAGGGGCAGGTGATTTGTAGAAGTGTGGCCATTTAAATTCATCACTTCAAATACTTGAGGGTGGCTCACTTGAGCGGTAAAGCATCTGCCTGCAATGCAGGAGACTCAGGAGACCCAGGTTTGATCCCTAGATTGGAAAGATCCCCTGGAGGAGGAAAGGGCATCTGCTTCAGTATTCTTGCCTGGAGAATCCCATGGACAGAGGAGCCTGGCGGACAACGGTCCATGGGTTGGCAAAGAATTGGACACAGCTGAGGAACTGAGCACGCTAGCACAAATACTTGAGAGCACAAACCCCCAGCACGAAGGCTTCCCGCTTCTCAGCACCCTGTGGGAGCAAGGCAGAGCCCCGTGGTCCTAGGGCAAGGCCCAGAGTGCCGCGGCCCCAGACGGCTGTTCTGACACCCCTGCCTCTTTCCTTGGGCCCCCCACCTTGGGATGGCTGCTGGCACACGCTCTCCACCGAGGATTCAAAACTGGCCCAGAGAATCTGGCCGATGAATTGCTCCTTTAAGATTGCCCCTGTACAGATTGCATCTCTATAAGAGGGGCTGGGACCAGCCGCCAAGCCACTCAGTCTAGGGACGTTCTTTTGGGAGTATAGCCTCCTTTCAAGAAGCAGACAGGTCCAGGAGAGACCTCTCCCATGACCTCCCTGGGGTGGGGGATGGTGAAGTGCTGGCTTGCTTCTGTGTTTGGGAAACTCGGGGTGTCTCAGGGTTGGAAGACTCTTCTAGAGCACTCAGGGAACATCAAGAAAGTTCTGGCATCTCCTCTACCAAGGTTGTGGCAGCCTTCACAGCTCCATGGGCCACAAGAGCATCTTCAGGACAGGGTGCCCTCTCTCCATCGTCCTCGTCCTCAGAGGCTCGTCCCATGTCAGTTGGTTCCACATCAGGTGCTTCTGTGTTGACCTCCAGGGATGTCCCCATCTAGGGCTCCTCTGAGGCACTCACGTGCCGTCAGTGGCCGAGACTGGAAATGAGGCCACATGTGGGCCCACGGCTTGCCATCTCTCCAGTCGCTGTGAGAAAGACAGGTCTCTCGCCAGCTGTTCCTAATCCCAGATTTCCCTGAAACTCATCACCATCTCATCGAATGCTTCAAGATTTCCTTCCAAAAGGAAACAGCCCTGCTGCTGCCGGACCACGTGCATCATCTGACGTCTGCCTTATTGCAGATAGAGTTGCCTTCTGCCCTGTGATGAGCCTGAGGAGGGAGACAGCCAGCAGAGGAGGAACCAGAGTGTGAACGCTGGACAGGAAGCAGATGAGAGCCTGAGCATCCTCAGAGGGGACCAGTGCCACGCTCAGCTATACAGACTTTTCATCAGGTGTCCCCGGTCTCACCTGGAAAGAGAGGGAGCAGTGGCTGATCTTCCTGGGCTGCTCCCTGATTGCAAAGCCCAGAGGAAGAGCCCTGGTCAGATCATAGGTGTGTGTGCACGCTTAGTTGTGTCCAACTCTTGCGACCCCCTGGACTGTAGCCCAACAGGCTCCTTTGTCCATGGAACTTTCCAGGCAGGAATACTGGAGTGGGTTGCAATTTCCTACTCCAGGGGATCTTGCCGACCCAGGGATGGAACGCCCATCTCTTGTGTCTCCTGCGCTGGCGGGCAGTTGCTTTACCACTGCGCCACCTGGGAAGCGCAGACCGCAGGTCCAGCCCCTGAGGACTGGCAGCCTGCTGCTGTTGCCTGTTGCTGGTGGCCTTCACCCACTGGGTTCTCTGAGAGGGGGGCCTGGTACAGAGGCCAGTCGGCTAAATGGCAATCAGTCCACTGAAAGGGCATCCTGTCAAGTGTGGGGGTGGTGGCCTTGGGACAGAGTAATTGGATCCAGGTAAAAGTTGCTGCCTCCCGCCCCCCCATTAGCTCAGCATCGATTCCTCTTCATTGCCTTGACTTCGGTCACTAGAGCCCAGCTGACAGCGCTGGTCTGGTTTAGCAGTGCCAGCCTGGGAGCGTGCCCTGCCCATGGAATGTGTGGTGGGCCCAGACCCCCAACTAGACCCTCGGTTTTCCCGTCTTCCCAAGGAAAAGGAGCAGAGGGTCACTTTCACTTAATTTTTTTTTTCTCAAATAATAATCAGATCAGTTGCTAGAAGCCAACACGCTTCTCTTAAGAGTGTAGAACGATGCCTTTGCAACCCAAACTCTAGCTCCTGGGTGCTGGCCACGGGCCAGAAACCCTAACTGCCAGGCCAGTGTCAAGGCTGGGGGTGGGGGTGGGGGAAAGCTGCTTTGCTGGTGAGGCTGGTGGTGGGACCCTCAACTTGATTCCAACCTGCTGAATCCAGGAGAGGAGTGGGCTCCTTAGACTATGAATTCCTCTTCGAGGCGGAGGCCTGGGGATCAGCCGATGCCACTTCCCAGAATAGCAGTCTCAGATGCCACGTTCCAGGCGAGCGGCTCCTTAGAGAGGCAGGTGGGGAAGGGGAACCCGTTATGTTGCCTGCTGGCTGTTCTCAGCAGAGGAAGCCTGGGGAGACACTGGGGCGCAGTGTGGCGGGGGCGGGGGCAGCAGTAGGGGGAGGCCATGCATCCTTCCCACTTAGAAAGCCTGGCATTCTGTCCATCCCCAGGAGGAGAGACTCTTGTCACAGACACACTTCCCCTCCCCAGCTCTGAGAAGATGAGTCACCAGCTCACAATTTCTGCCCTCTTTCTCCCACTAGCAGCACGAAACTGTCTGAGAGCTCCCTCCACTTAGGCAGAGTCACAAAGTTGGCTCTGAGGCTCCCCGCCTCTTTGGGCAGTCTAAAAGCGTTGCCTCCCATGTTTGCACGGCCCTGCACACGCTCATGGACTGGTGTAAGCCAGGACTCCCGTGCAACTCTGACCCAGGCCCAGTGCGTGAGCCCCAGTTTCCACCGTTTGTTCGTGTTCTCTGGCCCTCACGAATGCTGAGGAAGAATGGCCTGGAAGAAAGGCCCAGCCCAGGCCTATCTAGCACTGGCCCCACTCCTCCACTCCAGCAGTGATTTGTTGACACCGACTTCCTGGGTGCCTAGAGATGGCATTTTTCTTCCCTCTCTGAGAAGCAGCATAGAGAAGGAAAGAGCGGAGCCTCTTCTCTGGAGCGTCTGGGAACCGTGGCCAGGGCGGCGGCCCCAGAGGCTGTTGCTGTCGGCAGTGTCGTTGTCATCACGGGGGACTTCATTTGTAGGGAGTCCCTTGTTATCAGGAACTCCAAGCTAGTTAGTAAGACTGCAGCAGCGGAAGAGACGGCACAGGGAGCCTTGTCATAAAGTCATCCTACTTGGATTTCCCTGGTGGTCCAGTGTTGAGATATCTGCCTGCCAGTGCAGGGGCCATGGGTTTAATCCCTGGTCCAGCAAGATCCCACATGCTATGGGGCAGCTGGGCCGGTGCCCGTGGCTGCACCTCCTGAAGCCTGTGCCTAGAGCCTGCACTCTGCATCAAGAGAAGCCACTGCAATGAGAAGCCCATGCACTGCAAGGAAGACCGAGCACAGCCAAAAATAAATAACACGTTAATTTTTAAAAAGCCACCTCACTTATTTGATGCCAATGATATACACGTGGCCAGAGAAAGAGCATCATTTAGTAAGGACACCCAAGCTCAGGGTTTCACCCGGGGAGCATGTGCCCGGCAGGCCTGTGCAGAGATGTGAGTCTGCTGTGTTGCCAGCAGCTCCCTTCTTGTAGCTGCTACTGCTGAGTCACGTCAGTCATGTCAGACTCTGTGTGACCCCATAGACAGTAGCCCACCAGGCTCCCCCGTCCCTGGGATTCTCCAGGCAAGAACACTGGAGTGGGTTTCCATTTCCTTCTCCAATGCATGAAAGTGAAAAGTGAAAGTGAAGTTGCTCAAGTCGTGTCTGACTCTTTGCGACCCCATGGACTGCAGCCTACCAGGCTCCTCCATCCATGGGATTTGCCAGGCAAGAGTACTGGAGTGGGGTGCCCTCGCCAAACTGTGTGTGACTCTGGTCTTTAAAGAGGGTGTTTTAAATGTGACCGTGGCCTGTCTTCGTCCAGGCTGTTTGCTGTCTAAGAGGAATCTGTTCGTGCCAGGCTTGTCTGTGGACAGCATGGTCGTGGAACACCTTTGGGGGAGTTGTTGAGGATCTCTCTCAATCCGATTTCACCTTACTTGCAGACTTTGGAAGCTAACCTGACATAAGCTACAATGAAGCATGCTTTTCCGTGCATGCACAGACTCACCATACCTGTGTGCACAGAGAACACTTTTAAATGGATTTTCTTTATTTTAGTTGTTTATTTATTTTTATTTATGTTTTTAGCTGCACTGGGTCTTTGTTGCTGCGAGCAGGGTTTCTCTAGTTGTGGCGAGTGGGGGCTACTCTGTAGTTGCCGATGCAGGCTTCTCATTGCTGTGGAGCACGGGCTCTGGGCACAGGCTTCAGTAGTTGTGGCCCTTGGACTCTGGAGCACAGGCTCAGTAGTTGTGGTGCTTAATTGCTCTGCAGCATGTGGGATTTTCCCAGACCAGGAATTGAACCCTTGGCCCCTGCATTGCAGGGCAGATTCTTAACCAGCGGACCACCAGGGAAACTCCAAACAATGCTTTTGAGGAATACGTGGCAGGAGTCATTGGAGTATGATTTTTCAGGCTTCCAAGCCCCAGAAAACTAAAGCTAGGGGCCCTCCTGAAGTGCCAGTGTTGGGGTGCCAGCCCCCGAGGGGCACCGGTGGCTCCACGTGCTGGTGTTCACCCCCTTGTGCAGCTCTCTCACCCTGAGTGAGGCTGGCCCACGTGACCAGGGGAGATCACAGAAGCAATGTCACCTCCAAGGTTAGGTTCTAAAAGGTTGCAGCCTCCATCTTAGGCGGGCATCTCCTCTCTCTCAGATCACTCACTTTAGAGAAAGTCTGGGCAAGTTAGGGAAGCCTGGGGTGAAGCTCATGGAATGACTGAGGCTGGTGACCCCCTAGTGACCTAAGAAGTAGTTCCTCCAGGCTAGTCAAGCCTATGCTGACAGCAGGCACCCCCCACGAAAGCCTTGGGGGCAGCCTCCCCAGAGACCCTGAGTTAGAGCTCCCTGGCTAAGCTGCTTCTAGGTTCTTGACCCTCGGAAACTGCACAGGATAATACGTATTTGTTGTTTTTAAGCCTCTCCATTTGGGGGGAGTAATTTGTTACGCAGCAGTGGATGACCTATTCATTGCGTTCATGACATGTGACATGTGACATTGTGTTCATGGGAACAGTGACATTTTATTGTTTTGGGCTCCAAAATCATTGCAGACGGTTAACTGCAGCCACAAAATTAAAAGACGCTTGCTCCTTGGAAGAAAAGCTATGACAAACCTAGACAGTGTATTAAAAAGCAAAGACATCAATTTGCCAACAAAGATCCAAAGCTGTGGTTTTATAGTCAAAGCTGTGGTTTTTCCGGTAGTCACGCATGGATGTGAGAGTTGGGCTATAAAGAAAGTTGAGTATCGAAGAATTGGTGCTTTTGAACTGTGGTGTTGGAGAAGACTCATGAGAGTCCCTTGGACTGCAAGGAGATCCAACCAGTCCATCGTAAAGGAAATCAGTCCTGAATATTCATTGGAAGGACTAATGCTGAAGCTGAAACTCCAATACTTTGGCCACCTGATGCAAAGAGCTGACTTATTTGAAAAGACCTTGATGCTGAGAAAGATCGAAGGAAGGAGGAGAAGGGGACGACAGAATGAGCTGGTTGGATGGCATCACCGATTCAATGGACATGACTTTGAGTAAACTCCGGGAGTTGGTGATGGACAGGGAGACCTGGCGTGCTGCGATTCATGGGGTCGCAAAGAGTCGGACACGACTGAGCGACTGAACGATAACAACAAGAGAAAGACCCGCAAACACAGGGCACCAGGGCCCTGAGTTGAATGGATCGTCCAAGAACTCTGTTCTCCAGCAGGCACCGCCTCCCCCCGCCTTAGTTCTTCCCTTGTGCTTGCCTCTGACTGCTTCCCTTTCTGTGCTTCTGTGTTACGTAGCGAGGCCAGCCTGAGCCACAGTGAGCAACAGGACGCCCTCCAGGAGGTGGCCTTGGACAGCAGCCTGAACTACATCTGTAAGGTGAGTCCCATCCATCCCCGTGCCCGCTCTCGATCCAGACCCACCCATCATCTAATTCAGGGGGTCCCACTGGGCACCATCACAGGCGCTTTGCTGGCTGCCAGGATGGATGCGACCGAAGCTGGCTCCCTCCACGCCCGTGCCTGCCCCTGACGATCCTGGGAGGCTCGACTTCAGGCCATGTTACTTTTCTCAGCTCCTTCCCAGCACAGCTGGGAGCTCGCAGTGCCAGGGAGGCACCCCTGCCCTAGCGCTCTCTCCTCTCCAGTTCCTGACACTGTGCGCACTGGCCCAGCCAGGGGCCTACACTGACCAGAACCTTCTGGACCTGATTGAGCTGCTATGCCGAGCTGGCCTGGACACCAGACTCCGCCTGCTGCCCAAGACTGATCTCCAGCAGCTTCTGCTCCAGCTCCTGGAGAACATCCGAGAGTGGCCGGAAAAGGTACTGTGGACCCCTGAGTCAAAGCCCAAGCCCCCGGCTTCACCTGTGAGGTCGCCAGGGTGCTCCCTCGGCCCCCAGCGGGGCCCACGCTGCTCCAGCGGTCCTCCCCTCTGCTCTCCAGGCCTCCCTGCTTAGTGGGCTGATGGGAGGTCAGGGTAGGAGGCGCCTTGCCTCTGGAAGCCCAGCTGGATGCCCTCTGTGCCCCGCAGCTCCGGCAGCTGTGCTGCGCCCTGAGTCGGGCCTCTGATCACCACCACAACCTGCTGGCACTCGTGCAGCTCTTCCTGGACGTGAGCCCCCGGAGCAGGTGGGTGCTGCCCCACCTCCGTCTCCCCGCCCTCTGAGGCTCATCCCCGCCCCCGTGACACCCTGTGGGGTGTGGAGGAACCACCGTCTGCCCCATCAGTCCCCACAGACCTCCTCCTCCCGCCCAGTGTCATAAACCCAGGAGCAAGAACTAAAAATACAACTCGCTAATGACTTCATTACCAAACGGAAAAAAAAAGCCTCATTTTCTTAACACGGTCTTATTAGCAAAACAATTGCCTTGTGCAATTAGCCTCAGACTCACAGCACCCCTACCCGCCTTCCAGACTGCTCCCCCAGTCCTCGTGGAGGTAGGGTTCCTCCTCGCCATTCAGACATCAGCTGCACAGTGTCCCCTCATCAATCCCCTTGACACCCTCCTCTCAAACTCTCCGTTAATCATTCTATTTTCTACACGGCGCTGATCTCAGCCAGAAATTTCTTTATATTTGTTTCCCTTTTTTAAAAATTTAATTAATTTGTGGCTGTGCTGGGTCTCCCTTGCTGAGTGAGGGCTTTTCTCTGGTTGCGGTGAGCGGGGTTCTCATTGCGGTGGCCTCCCTTTTTGCAGAGCGCAGCTCTAGGCGCTCAGATATAAGTAGTTGCAGCTCAGGGGCTCAGTAGCTACGGCACATGGACATAGTTGCCCTGAGGCATGTGGGATCTTCCCGGACCAGGGATCAAACCCATGTCCCCTGCATCGGCAGGCGAATTCTTCACCACTGGACCACCAGGGAAGTCCTGTGTGTTCCTTGTTCATGGCTGCCTCTCCTCCTTATCACCTCCAGTGAACAGGTCCTTTACTGGGGTCACTGTCATATCACCCCTCATCCAGAACAGAGCCTGGCACACTGTGGGCACTTTGTAAATTCTTCTTGAGTGAATGAATGTGCTGAACAAACAAACTCAGCCTGCAGGAAGATAAGGACCAATTTTCTGTACCCACTCCAGGCTCCCCTTCGCCCCTCCTTCCTTCTCCTACTTGAGGGCACAGCCCCAGGGAGTCCCTCTCCCTTCCCTGTGCAGGCCTCTCCCTGCGTCCCCTCCTCTCCTCTCTAGCTCTGTTTGCAGCTGCTACTACCTAGAATGGCGCTTCCCTGGTGGCGCAGTGGTAAAGAATCTGCCTGCCAGTGCAGGAGACCTGGGTTCGATCCCTGGGTCAAAAAGATCCCCTGGAGAAGGAAATGGCACCCCACTCCAGTATTCTTGCCTAGAGAACCCCACGGACAGAGGAGCCTGGCGGCCTACAGTACATGGGGTGGCGAAGAGCCGGACATGATTCAGCAACTAAACACCACCACCTAGAGTGACACCTCTCCCCACCTTCCAGCCAGGCTGTCCTGGATCCCCTCCAGGGGGACCCGACGCCTTCACAGACACTCCAGCTCCTCCTCCACAGCCTGTCTGTTCTGTGGCTGCACATGATTGTCCTGTCTCTGCCCGGCCTTGCTCCCCGTCACCTGCGCTGAGAAGTGCAGAGGGCTGAGCCTGGCCTCCGGGTCCCTTGTGGCCCAGCCCCAATTTCCCGTTTGCTCCAGCCAGGCCATGTGATTTGTAGCTGCTGTTTTCACTTTCATGTGTATGTATATTTACATGTATGGAAATGTGTCTGTGTACTGGCAGACCTCGTTTTATTGTGCTTCTTCACTTGATTGCGCTTCACAAATACTCCGTTTTTCGCAAGTGAAGCTTGTGGCGACCCTGCATTGAGCAAGTCTGCCAGTGTCATTTTCCCAACAGTGTCTGCTCACTTCATGTCTCTGTGGCACATTTTGGTAATTCTCGAAATACTGCAAGCTTTTTCCTTATTATTATATTTGTGATGATGGCCTGTGATCAGTGATCTTGGATGTTACTATTGTGAAAAGATTAGGACTCACTCTCTGAAGGCTCAGATGATAGCATTTTGTAACACTGCAATGTTTTTAATTAAGATAGGTACATTATTATTCAGACATAATGCTGTTGCACACTAATAGACTACAGAATTAATACAACTTTTGAAATAATTTTATTTATTTAATAATTTCTGCTTCACAGAAAAGTGACTCAGTTATACATATATATATTCTTTTTCATACTCTTTTTCATTGTGGTTTATCACAAGATATTAAAAATATATACTGAGCTATACAGTAGAACCTTGTTGTTTATCCATCCCACATATAACAGTTTATATCTGCTAATCCCAGATTTCCAGTACTTCCCTCCCCCCAGCTTCCTCCCACTTGGCAACCATAAGTTTGTTCTCTGTGTCTGAGTCTGTTTTTCTTTGGTAGATATGTTTATTTGTGTCATATTTTAGATTCCACATAAAGTGATATCATATGGCATTTGTCTTTGTCTTTCTGACTTACCTCACTTAGTATGGTAAATCTAGGACCATCCATGTTGCTGCAAATGGCGTCATCTCATTCTTTCTTACGGCTGAGTAGTATCCGTTGTATATATGTGCCATATCTTCTTTATCGCCTCATCTGTTGATGGACATTTAGATTGCTTCCCTGTCCTGGCTATTGTAAACAGTGCTGCCGTTAACATGAGGGTGCATGTATCTTTTCCAGTTATAGTTTTGTCTGGATATATCCCCAGGAATGGAATTGGTGGATCATTTGGCAACTCTATTTTTAGTTTCCTGAGGAACCTCCATGCTGTTTTCCATAGTGGCTGCACCAATTTACATTCCCACCAACTGTGTAGGAGAGTTCTATTTTCTCCACACCCTCTCCAACATTTATTGTTGGCAAAATTGCTAATGATGGCCATTATAACTGGTGTGAAGTGGTACCTCATTGTTGTTTTGATTGGCATTTCTCCAATAATTAGCAATATTTATTATCTTTTCATGTGCCTATTGGCCATCTGTATGTCTTCTTTGGAGAAATGTCTCATTTAGATCTTCAGCCCATTTGTCAGTTGGATTGTTTGGGAGTTTTTTTTTTTAATTGAATTATAGTTGTTTGTATATTTTGGAAATTAAACCCTTGCCAATCACATCATTTGCAAATATTTTCTCCTGGTCTGTACAACTTTTATATGCACTGGAAAATCAAAAAATTCATGTGACTTGATTTATTGTAGTATTCGCTTTATTGTGGTGGTCTGGAACCAAACCTGTAATTCCTCCAAGGTGTGCCTGCACACGTGTGTGTGATGAACTGCCTCATGTTCCATAGCCACACAGTGTTCCCCGGCTGTGCATGCAGCCGGTCCCTGGTTATCATGTTTGTCCAGTATGCAAGCTTGTGCATCTCTGCAAATACTTCGATAGGATGAGTTCTTTGAAACTGCCATCCTAAAGTATGAATATTTAAAATTTGGTCTCCAAAAAAGAAGCCATACTAATCAATAATAGACATGAACATGCCTGTTTCTCCACACTCTTATTAGCACTCTCATTCTCAGTGTTGTTTTTAAGTTTTAGTTAATCTGGTAAGTGAAAAGTCTCATCCTGTGATTCTGATTTTCATTTCCCTGGTTGCCAGTGAAACTGAGAATCTTTTTCTGTGTTTCCTTTGGTGTAAATTATCTCTTGATATTCCTAACCTATTTTTTTATCTGGTAATTTTTCTTCTTCTTCTTTTTTACATATTTATTTATTTGGCTGCATCTGGTCTTAGCTGAGGCATGTGGGATATTCGTTGCATCACCTTTCGCTGCAGCTCACGGACTCTAGTTGTGGTGTGAAGGCTCAATAGTTCAGCGTCAGGCTTAGGGGCTCTACAGCATGTGGGATCTTCGTTCCCCAGCCAGGGATCAAACCTGTATCCCCTGCATGGCAAGGCAGACTCTTAACCACTGGACCACCAGGGAAGTCCCTCTTCTTCTTAACTATATTGATTTGTAAGTTGCTTATTACGTATGTTTGGGGCACCATGTTTTCTCCTAAGCCTGTAAATTGTCCTTTTTAAACCTTTGTGTTTATCCTTTCACAAAATGATTATTTTTCCTTTTCCAGTAAACTTTTCATTTCAGAATAGTTTCAGACTTTCAGAAAAGTTACTGTACATAGTACAGAGGGTTGATTTGTAATTGAATCTTTCTAGCTTAAAAAGGAAGGCCTTCCCCACCCCAAGAGCATAAAAATATTGTGTTCTATTTTCTTTCAGTACTTATATAACTTTGTTTCTCTTGGCTCCTAATCCCATCTGGAATCCATTTTTTGTAGGTACGAAACAGGGATCTAACTTGATGTTTTTCCCCACCCTCAAAGAGCCAGTGACCCAATACCAATTCTTTTCAGTCTGAATAATCCGTCACTTCCCAAAAGATTTGAAACTGCTTTTGTCACATCCTGAATTTAGACACCCTTCATCTGTTAGCCAAGCTGCGATTTCGGATTCCAGGAGTCAGTGTCTTTCAGAGGGTGTCTTTTTGGGGCTCCGGTGCCCTTGGCAGATGCTCCTTAAATACTCGGAGTGAATATCGTGGAACAGACTTACCTGCTTTCGAACAGACACACCATGTAGGGTAAACCCTGCTGTTGAGCACTTTGCTGAGAAAGAGGGCTCCTCATCGGGGCGGATATTATTTATTCATTTATTTAGAAGTTGTATTTCTTTTTTCTGAATAGATAAAGCACTCCAATTGGACAAAATTCAAGGACCAGGGAGTGCCTCTAGAAAACGCACCCGTCCCCCTCCCCCACGCCTGTGCCACCCAGCCTGTCCCCATTTCTCGTCTGCTCTTGCACACAGCTTGTCCTCCCCGCCCCTCTTTCCACTTCAGCGTGGGTTTTGGCAGCCGTTGCAAACTGGATGGGAAAGAGCCCCTAACTCTTTTCCACAGCTGCCCTGTGTTTCCTGTGGTCTCAGTTGGCTGCCCCCTCCCCTCGCCATGCCCCCGTGTTGGTGGCCTTGTCCCCCCTCCCTCGCTGGCGGCTGAGCCACTGGGCTCGGTGCCCAGACCGACCCGGGAAGGAGGGCGTATTGTTGTGTGAGGGGCTGCCACTGCCTCTGTCTGCTGACTAGTTAAGTGCAAACGATCAACTCACCAACACTGCTGTGCTGCCCGCGCTCTCCCCAACCTCCTCAACCAGGGATGCGGTGTTAAGCTGAAGGCAAAGTGGAGCGTAGCAGTGAAAAATGAGAGTACAAACCAGTGTCCTTCAAGCAGCCCCATCTCCCACAACCGTTGCCTCTCCACGTCACCCTCCAAGGCTGGCCGAAGCTCGCCATCTCCAATCTCTTACCACTGTGACCGTCCCCATGCTGTCTGGCAGTGGGATCCTGCTCCTGGTGCACATCTGGCCCTGTCACTCCTTCGCTTAAAATCCTTCAGACTTCTGTGCCCAGGATGAAATTCAAACAGCCCTGCCTGGTGTGCTAGGGCCTTCCTGCCTGCTTTCCAGAACCTTCCATGTCCCTCCATGTTCCCCAGCCCCTCAACCCCTGCAGGCTTCCACACTCCAGCCCTATCCAGAAGCTGTGCCACTACCCAAACCCATGAGGAGCAGTTGTCTCGAACGTTTCAGTCTGTTTCCTCTTCGCCGAAAAGCCTCTTTGCCTGGTCGGTGCTTCCTCAACCCCAAGACTAGGCTCCGAGGAGGCAGCTCCGCTTTGTAGAAACCTCTGGATGCAGAATCCTGGTTGTTGGTGCCCTTGGTTGACGCCTTGGGCTGTGAGTGTCCTGAGGACAGGGGCTGTGACTTTGCACTCTGGGTCCCTGGAATCCTGGCACAGAAGAGGGAGCTTGCTGGTGGAGAGCTGGCTTCTGAAGGGCAGATTTCAAAAAGCAGAGAGAGCGAGAATTTTTTAGTAGCAGATTCCAAAGACAGAGTGGCTCCGGTGGGCCAGAAGATCCTACAGTAAGACTTTGAACATGGATTGCAAATGGACCCAGCGAAGGAAAAAGCAGGAAGTATTAATATCTAGAGACGGCAAGGTCTGCACCCAGAGCTCATCATGCATGATCTCGGATCTTGAAAGATACAGGAGAGAAAGAAGGCAAGGCACATGGAAAAATAACATGAACCAGATGAACCGCTGACAGTTCTTTTGGGAATAGCTAAAGCCCACGGAAGGAGCTTCTGTATGTGTGTGTATATATATATATATATATATATATATATATATATATATATATATTTTTTTTTTTTTGCCACACTGAGAGGCATGTGGGATCTTAGTTCCCTGACCAGGGATTGAACCCACACCCCCTGCAGTGGAAGCGTGGAGTCCTAACCACTGGACCGCCAGGGATGTCCCCTGTGTAGTTATTTTTGGTGCGAGGAGCACTCTTCTGGGCTGACAGGGAAATGATAACCCTGGTGAAGAGAGAACAACACCATGTAATTCCTGTTTTGTTTCTGTCTTCTTTGTGAAGGAGCCTAATTTTTCACCTGGACTAGAATATTGATCAAAGGGGATTGCAGCCTGTAATAGCAGGGGGAGACAGGATGGCAGCATCTAACTGGGTGGGATGAGTTGAGGTCCCCTCCACGTCCGTCCTGCACGACGTGGGGGTGCCCTGACTCCACAGAGACCTCTGGGGAAGGGAGAGCTCCCCGGGGGTGAAGAAGAAGAGTGTCCTTCTTCACTCAGCGCTGTGGACTTGACGTGTTCCTCAACAGAACTCCCCAGGGGAAAGCTTGTGAGCGCATACATAGAAAAGGAAGCCCTGCTCTCTAGGATTCCTAAGAATAAATCATGCCAGCCTAGCCGCATTTAGTTTTTGATAGGCTAACCAGAATACCCTGGAGAGGGCTGTCTGGATTCTGTAGGGCATTTGATGGAGATGCACTTCCTATCTTGCCACAACACACAGAAGCGTGGGCTGAAGAGTGATGTCCAATTAGACGGACTCGTCGTCAGAAGGTGCCACTGGCCATCAGAGTCCACCTGGAGGACAGGTCTGGGCACCACCCAGAACTCTGTCTCCACTGACAGGCAGGCCAGCACAGACCCAAGGTCTTGGACGAGGCCATTAACAGAACAGTGGTCGGGTTCATACATAACATGAAGGCAACTGACAGTGAAGATCCCTGAAGATCTCGAAAGACCATAATGATGGGCTGAGTGGGAGAGAAAGACTGAGCTGCACAATGAAGAACGGGATCTAGGAAACGGGATTGGGCAGTCAGGTGTGTGAACTAGACTTTGGGCTCAACCTGTCAAGAGCGTATCGTCGAGGGGCTCCCCCCAAAATAAGGGTCCACTTCAGTTCTGAGCGCCTTGCTTGATGAGAAAGAATGTCAACAACCTCAAGGGCTTTCAGAAGAACCCACCCAGAATGGCAAAAAGATTCCAAAAGACAGAAGAGTAGCTGTTGCACTAGAGGGAAGGGATAGTGTGCGAAGTATGGCAACTGTTTTTTTTTTTAATATTTATTTATTTGTGCTGGGTCTTAGTTGCAGCATGTGGAATCTAATTTTCTGACCAGGGATCGAACCCGGGCCCCCTGCTCTGGGAGCGCAGTCTTAGCCACTGGACCACCAGGGAAGTCCCTGGCGACTTCTCTTCAAGTATGCGGAGGCCCTGACTGAATGGACCGATATGCGGGTCCCGGGACACGAGACCAGGTGACTTTTCAGGTGTTGTTAGGGGTCTAGGTTTCATCATAATACCAGAAAGAGAGAAAGGGAGGGAGGAAGGGAGAGAGGAGGATGGCAGTCCAGATGTGACTGTCGATGTGAACTTTGTTTGCTAAGGGCAGTCACCTTGTTTGGTTATAATGTACATGCAGGAGAGGACATATCAGAGGTGGACACTGGGCACTGCGCCAGGTCTGTGCAGCCACCACTGCGCCACCAGCCAGAAACACCTGCTCCCCTAGAAGGTCCCTGGACCCCTCCCAGGCATTCGCTCTGCGAAAAGAACCACTTCGGCAGCTTTCGTCCCATGGATTTGTTGTGCTGAGCTTCAGACTCGGGTCCCAGTGGGACCATACAGTGTTCTGCCTCGTATCTGGCTCCCCTGGCATGGCCAGCACTTGTGGGCATAAGTCATGGCAAAGCCAGCGATCATAGACAGCTCCTTCACGTTGCCCGGTGGGAGCCCCCTGTGTGGGTCCGAGGCTGGCTGCATGCCGCCTTCTCTTCCTGTCAGCCCTGTGCTGTGTTCACGTTTGTGCCCCAGTGGGTGTGAGATGACCGGGCAGATGTCTGAGGAGGTGACCCGCACCTCTGAGCCCAGGCCCCCATCTGCCTGCCCGGGTAACACGTGCTCACATGCAAGACAGGAGACTCCAGGGGAAGGACCGGGGGGCAGGTGGCTGAGAGAAGGCAGTGCGGGTGAGGGGGCCTGAGCGGCCCAGGAGAGGCAGGCCCGCTGTTGGCCTGGGGCAGGGTGTTGGGCAGTGTTTCCACCGGGAACCAGCCGCAGTGGTTGCTTCCTGAACTGCCCTGGAGACATGGAAAAGGCCGCTCACACATTTGGCCAGATGCCCGATGGCCTTTCTGGGCAGTTCAGCTTCGGCAGGGCCCAGTTCCCGTCTAAAGGGGCTGCGTTGACCTGTGTGGTGGTCCTGGCACCCTCCTGGCCCTTGCGGGCATGGTGCCTTTGCTGCCCCCAGGGCCCCAGCAGGCTGCCCCTTGCAGGACCTGGGGGGAGAGAGGCTGGAGGCTGGGAAACTGAGCGCCTGTGCTCCACGTCTGACCGGGCTCTGCTGTCGGTTTGGAAAAGTCATTTCCAAACCTCCCTGCGCCTTAGGCCCCTCCGTGTGCTGATCCAGCGTCCTGGTCTTGCAGCGGCCCGCGGGGTGGAGGGGGCAGGCCGCTGAAGGGGCCTGGCCTGGTGTGAGCGCAGTGGGCTGAGCCCGTTGCCTTATATGACAGTAGCTGGGAAGGTTCCAGGGCTTTCTGCGTCCTCCTTTGTCCGCCTGTTTTGAGTTCCTGGGAGGCCTCCCGGGTGGGGTCAACCACCCGAGCCGCAGGCCTCGCCCCACTCCCACCCTCCTCCCTGCCCCCGCCCCTGCTTGTGCCCTGTGCAGTTTGGGTGGTGGTTGGGATGAGTCTTGGCTTTTCCTCCTCTGACCAGTAACTTCTCAGTGTAAAATTGAAAACCGGTCCTGTCTCCCTGTCTGTGTCCCAGTGGGAACTGAGAGGGCAGGGGACTGTGTTTAGAAGGCAGAGAAGGGCCGTGGGGATGAAAGGCAGTGGGCAAGCAGGGAACGCCGCCCGCAGATGTGGGTTTCTTTCATCCATTCGTCCCCTCGGTGCTCTTTCTAGCGCTTTGCTCTTTATTTTTCACCCCCGGACAACAGCTCTGTCCGCCTCTTCCTCCTGGAACCAGCCCTGGCTCTGCCTGCACCCCCGTCCAGGGTCGGCCCCTCCCCTCCCGCTGTGGGCAGGAGCGCTGCCGAAGGCTCGGATTTGGGTTAATGAAGCCCAGATGCTGGACTTCTGACTCCCGCTGCAAGTTCGCCTTGCAGCAGCGGCTGGAGGGGCTGCAGGGTCCGTCTACCTCCCACTGTGCTCCGGCCCAGCTGCTGCCGGCCGGGCTGGCGGGGAACAGCTGGAGAGCAGGTTCTGGCAGACAGTGCTGCGGTGGTGGGCGGAGCCCAAGGAGAGACGGGGTGGAGCTCCGGATGTGGGGCGGGGCCCTGCCTGCCTTCACCCGCAGAAGGCTGGTATGGGGGGCGCTGGATGAGGGGCTCTTGCTTTCTGTCTCTTGGCGGAGTCCAGGTGGGATTGCCTCTCCCCAGGACTCAGGTGGTCGGTGGGAACACTGACGCGCTCTGCAGAGGGAACCAGGGTCAGAGAGGGCCCTGCGCTGCCTAATGGCAGCTCTTGCCAGTCCAGGATGGCTGATCTCTCTCAGGGACGCCAGATACAACACAAAGATCACATGGGAGGAAGTTATGCTAAGGAATTATTCCTTGTCTGTAGAATATTATTATTCCTTATCTATAAGAAATTCAAATTTAACTGGGCATCCTATATCATCCTATAACTCTGGGAGATAGTGAGGGACAGGGAGGCCAGCATGCTGCCAGTCCATGGGGTCGCAGAGTTGGACACCACTTAGCGACTGAACAACAACCACCACCTGTATTTTTATTGGCTAAACTGGGCAATCCTTAGCCCACCCCCACCCCCACCCCGCTGAACTTCTTTAAGTAATCGTTCTGTTGAATTGCAGCATACAAACAAAACACCGACTGTAAGTGTGTCCTCAGCGAGTTTTCACAAGTCCAACACACGTAGCACCCAGAACGAAAGGAGGGGATTCCCCGGCAGTCCAGTGGTTAGGGCTCTTTTCACTGCTGGGCACAGGTTCAATCCCTGGTCGGGGAACTAAGATCCTGCAAGCCATGTGGTGCGACCAAAAAAAAAGGAAATAAAATGAAACGTGAACAGAACCTGCCCCCCACCAAGGATAGCAGGATCCCCGTTTTTGTACTTAATCATACACATGTACTCTTTTGTAATGGCTTCTTCCGCACAGCGCTGTGAGGTCACCCACGCTGCTGGGTGGAAGGAATCCTGGCTCATCCATGGTTGTTGAGTGCTGCAGATGGAGTCCAGTCGTCTGTCCATTCGTGCACCGACATTGCACGTCTGCCTTTCTGTTTTTTCCTGCGTTGTATCTCTGTGCCAGGGAGGACGACTGCTGGGTTGTGGGTGAGCAGGTCTCGCCCGGCAGGTGACCGAGCTGGGTGTGCGCGTTTGTGTCCCCACCAGCTGTGTGGGAGCGTCCCCTGCTCTTTCTCACGGCTGCCCTTCTGGTAAGGGGCACTGCTGCCTGATGCTGTTTTTTGTTTGTTTTTTTAGATCAAGAGCTTCTTGCATTGTTGATTCCTCTGATTTTCTTGAATAAGAATATAAATAAGGTGCCTGCTTCAGGTACCACCTGCTCAGCCCCATGGGAAGTTGGAGGAGGCCATTCCCACCTCCGTTCCCCACCACCCAGGAGCTCCCCACCCCCGCCACATGAGGCCAGGATGGGTGCAGGCCCTGGGGGAGTTGCAGGGGCGCCTTCAGCCCCCCTGAGGGGGCGCCAGGCTCAGTCCTGCCTCCCCCAAGTACTTCTTTGGGGAGACGCCATTTCCGAGGACTGCCTGCAGCCTGCCGTCCCCTTGTGCCACCCTTCTGTTCCTTGTGGTGTCCTTCCGGGATGGGGGCGGGGGCGCCCGCGGGGTCCCTCCAGCAGTGTTGCTGCTCGAGGGCATGTCTCCTCTATGGAGCTGGTTCTGACCCAAGTGTTTTCCACCATGTTCCTTCGGTTTCCTCCGGCTCTAGGGGACACAAACGCGCACATCCACCTCGGTGGCCGGGCTTTCTGGTGATAGCTTTCTGTGGGAATTAGAGACTGTGGCCACAGCAGAATCCATGTCAGGGGCTGACCTCTGCTGCCCGTGGGGGCCACAAATGTGTCGAAGTGTGAGGAAGATGTAACCCTCCCACCCCGCCTCCCATCGCCCCCTCCAGCCCCTCCTGGCCACTGCCACCCCCAGTCCCATCCTCTGGTCTCTACTCCCCTCTTCTCTCTCCCCTTACTCACCCCAGCCCTCAGGGACCCATGAAAGCCAGAGCCCGACCAAGTCAAAGGCCTCTTTTGGTAAATGTCACATTGCACTTGAAAATATGTGGGTTATTTTCACTTATCTTTCGATACTGATTTCTAATATAATTCCACTGATAACAGATTCTATGATTTTAATACCTTTAGACCATGAAAAGTTTGCACCTTGTTTTATGTCCCTGGATATGTTCCAGTATCTCCTAGTTAATAGTCTATGGAAACTTGAATAGAATTTGTATCCTACTTGCGTGAAAATTATGTAAATCTTAATGCTATTGAATTGGTTTGTGGTGCTTTTCAGGCCTACTGTATCCTTCTACTTTTCTGTATATCCATTCTATTAATTTTTGAGAATTTGATATTGAAACTCGAATTAAAAATCTTAATCTACTTAAAAAATCATTGTAATACATAGTGATGGTGGTGGTGGTTTAGTCACTGCCGTGTCTGACTCTTTGCGACCCCATAGACTGTAGCCTGCCAGGCTCCTCTGTCTGTGGGATTCTCCAGTCAAGAATACTGGAGTGTGTTGCCATTTTCTTCTCCAGGGGATCTTCCCTACCCAGGCATCAAACCCTGGTCACCTGCGTTGCAGGTGGATTCTTTACTACTGAACTACAAGGAAAGCCCCAATATATCGTGGCTGCTGCTGCTGCTGCTGCTAAGTTGCTTCAGTTGTGTCCAACTCTGTGTGACCCTATAGACGGCAGCCCACCAGACTCCTTTGTCCACGGGATTCTCCAGGCAAGAAGACTAGAATGGGTTGCCATTTCCTTCTCCAAATATATCATGGAGCTATGTGTAACTTTGTTCTGTATTTTCCAAGTCTCCTGTAAGTGTGTTATCATATTTTCATAATTTAAAAAATAAAATAGAAAGAAAAAATCAGAGCCATAAACATTAGCATCTGAAATCCCCATTATAAGGCTTTACTGTAGAAGAGCCGGTACCCACTCCACCCTGAGGGAATCAGTCAGGACTGGCGCTAGTCTTAGGAGCACAGCTCAGACTTGCTGAAGAAGCAAAGGGGACTTTATCCGCTGACTGCATAGGTCTGGGGGTTGGAGGCTTCAGGCAGGGAGGGCTCTATCTCTACTTGCTTCATCCTCCAGCCTCCTCGACCCCTGCCCCAGCCCCCCAGAGAGGCAGGGTGGGCACCAGGGACTATAGAAGCCCCTCCCAACAGATTAGTGGCCCTGCTGGAAGAGCACTCACTCCACTGGTCCCAGTCGAGACCTGGAGGCCCCTTCGCAGTGGCTTGAACACAGGGGCTGATGGGCCAGGCCCGGCTCACATGCTCGCCTGGGAACCCGAATCTGGGCTGGGGGTGGGAGTGAGGGGACTCTCCAAAGAAAAATCACTGGATACTGGGTGGAAAAAAAACAACAAAATGTGGCCTCACCAGCCCCGATCACCCACTTTCTACCACCTTCCACAGGCTGAAAGATCTTAACACTGCAAAGGAAAAAAAGGACGATGGTCTGTACAGAAGTGGTTGAACGGTATCTCTGTGTAGCACAGACTTATAGAGAAAAAGAAAAAACTAAGAAGAAAAACACTACTATGCTAGCCTCTGAAATCACCACCTTTTTTTTCATTAATTATTTTGTTTTTGCTTATTTTTAAACTTTCCCATCTGGCATGTTTTTTATGACTTCTAAAATAAATCATAAATGCTGGAAACCAAAGGAGAAAGCTAAAATTCCCCAGACAGAGGGGCTCTGCTCCCTCTCGGTGTGTGTCCTACACTTCCCTGCCCACCCCCCGACCTTAACCCCCACAAGCCCAGCAGAGTGCATGCCCTCAGTCCCTGTCTCCCCTTCTCCCGCAGGCAGCTTCGAGGCCAGCTCAGCCTCCTGGTCATGGCACGGCTGCTGAACCAGCAAGAGAGGCTCTCTCTCTGGCAGGAGAAGGCCCAGGTAAGTGTTTGCCTCAGCATCCTCTGGGGGCTGGGGGAAGCCGGCCAGCCCCTCCTGCCACTTTTCCTGAAGGTTGGGAGCCTCAGGCCAGGGAAGTTCAAGGTGGGTTTGCCTTTTCTGCTCACATCCTTGCATCTAACAGTCACTTTCTGCACGCCTACTCTGTGCCAGCCACTGAGGATAAAGCAATGAGCTGGAAGCCGGTATTGCTTTTTTTAAAGCTGTGGTAAAATATACATAACATAAAATTTACTATTTTGACTTTTTTTTTTTTTTTTTACTACCTTAACAATTTTCGTGTGTGTTCGTTAGTTACTCAGTCGTGTCCAGCTCTTTGTGTCCCATGGGCTGCAGCCCTGCCAGACTCCTCCGTCCATGGAACTTTCCAGGCAAGAATACTGGAGTGAGTTGCCATTCTCTTCTTCAGAAGATCTTCCTGACGCAGGGATGGAACCCAGGCCTCCTGCACCACAGGCAGAGTCTTTAACTATCAGGGCCCCCAAGGAATATTTACTCATTTGGCTGCACTGGGCCTTAGTTGGGGATGTTGGATCTTTTTTTCCTCCAAACTTTAAACCTTTTGTCCTGTATTGGGGTGTAGCCGCTTAACAATGTTGTGGTAGTTTCAGGTGAACAGAAAGGGGCTCAGCCGCACATATAGATGTTCCCATTCTCCCCCAAAGCCGCCCCCCATCCAGGTCACCACATAACATTAAGCAGAGCTCCCTGTGCTACACAGTGGGTCCTTACTGGTTATCCATTTTAAATATAGCACTGTGTACAAATTCATCCCAAACTCCCTAACTGTCCCTTCCCCCCAGCAACTGCATGCACGATCTTTAATTGCAGCATGCAGGGTCTGGTTCCCTGACCAGGGATTGAACCCGGGCCCTCTGCCTTGGGAGCTTGGAGTCTTAGCCGCTTAGCACCAGGGAAGTCCCCATCTTAGCAGTTTTAAGTGCAGAGCTCTAACCATTCTGAAGGACCACTGTCCATCTCCCAAACAGAAACTCTGCGCCTGCTGGCCTCCGACTCCCGTTCCCTCCTCCCCAGCCCCAGCGTCTGTGACGTTTATAGGTGGAAGAACGACGAAGGTGAAAACGAATACGGCTGTGAGCACTGCCTGCTCTCCCATGTCAGCGCGCTGGGCGCAGCGGGGAGGAAGGGCCTTCTTTCCTTGCTCTCCCATGTCAGCGTGCTGGGCGCAGCGGGGAGGAAGGGTCTTCTTTCCTTTTCCCTCTTCTCTCCAGGAAGCTCTGATTGCAATCTCTTTGCAGCTCAGAGAGCAGTAGTTAAGGGGCCCTGGAGGCAGCGTGGGTCAGAACCGCCCAGGATGTGGGGTGGGGGGAGGCCTGGGGGGCCTGGGGGGAAGGTGAGAATGCTCTTACCTGCCTCCAACCCCAGTAGTCTCCCTGGAACCCATAAGACTTGCCGGGGACAGCTGAGCCATCTAGCTCCGCCGCGTGAGCCAGGCGAGGCAGTCCCAGGGAAAGGCTGAGTCTCTAGTCACTGGAGGTGCACACGGCACGGCAGCATCACCCCTTGGCCAGAGTGCCGAGAATGTTCTGGACCCTCCTGGGGTGGGGTGGCCTGAGAGACCACAGTCCCAGTGCAGGAGCTCAGAAAGGTGACTGGTTGGGTGGGCTCATCCAAGTGGGCCCTGGCTTTGCCCCGGCTGCCCCCTCTGCCTTTCACGCTTTTCCCCTGCAAAAGGCGCAGGGCAAGCTTGGCAGGAGTTTCTGGTCACTTCAGTTCCAGTTGAAGTGTCACCTCCTCCAGGAAGCCTTTCCTGACCACCCAACCCAAAGTGCCCTGGCATCAGCACCCTATTTGAAAGTACTCATGGTGCTCACTGGGCTTCCCTGGTAGCTCAGCTGGTAAAGGATTCACCTGCAGGAGACCTGGGTTTGATCCCTGGGTCAGGAAGATCCCCTGGAGAAGGGAATGGCAACCCACTCCAGTATTCTTGCCTGGAGAATCCCATGGATAGAGGAGCCTGGTGGGCTACAGTTCATGGGGTCGCAGAGAATCAGACATGACTGAGCGATTAAGCACACACAGCACATGATGCTCACCTCCTGAATAATTTTTTAATTTATTCAGGGTCTATGTTACACACAGAGAGACACACACACACACCCAAGAGCAGCTCCCTGAGTGCAAGGACCAAATGGTCTATGCTCACTCTTGCTTATCAGCTCCTAGCACAGTACCTGGCACACACAGGACCTCAGCACACACTCGTGGGCTGAGGGAACCCAGGGCTGAGCTCCAGGGTGTTCAAGGATGGTTCCCCAGGCAGAGAGCTTGGGAAGGACAGTGAGGAGTTGAGGGGTGGCCTGCACACTGGGCCTGATGACAGAGCCTCTGCGAGAAAGAGGACGGAGGGACCAGACAGGTGCAGGGCAGGCAGAGATGCGGTGGGAGCGAGACCAGTGGTCCCAGGAGGCCCCGGGCGACGGAGGCAGCCTAACAGACAGGCACTGCAGGGCAACCTGTGAACTCTGCAGAGAAGCGAGAGCAGGTGCGAGGCCAGAGTGTCGAGATCGGAAAAGGCAGGACCGGCCGCAGGTGGGGGGTGGGAGTAGCCACCTTCTGGCGGCACTTGGCAGCAACCAGGAAAACACAGGCTGGCTAGAGCGTCAGGGCCAGGTCAAGGCTTGGGGTTTTGTTTTGATTTGTTTTTTGGCTGGAGCTTGTGCAGCGGAGAGTGTGGGGAGCGTGATGAAGGCCGGAGAGGGTGAGGAGAGTGGTGTAGGGGGAGCGCTGGGGGTCTGGGCCTGGGGGGGACCCGCAGGGGAGGCAGGTGAGCAGGGCTGGCGGGGGTGGGAGGCAGGCCTCCCCCAGGGAGAGCTGGCCTGGGTGCTCCCAGCCTGTCCGGCCAGGCCCAGCCCTGCCCGGTGGGTCCCAGCTCCAGGACTGTCCTGCCACACCAGTCACCCACCTGCCCGCATGCCCACCATGCATTCATGAAACCCCAGTGGTGCACCTCTCGTGTACAGGCTCCGCACCCGGAGACAACCTCAAAGGAGAGGCTGTGAGCGAGCCAGGCTGAGGACACAATGACTAATTCTGGCCCAGGCAGCCAAGTGGCTTCCAGAGACGTCCTGAACCAGGTCCTGAAGGATGAGTCAGTGCTTGTGCAGAGGAGCTGAGACCATCAGCAGGCAGGCAGTGCAGCGCGTGCAGACCCACGCCAGACGGAAGGGGAGGACGGACCGGCTGGGGTCTGCCTCAGCCATCCCTCCTGCGCGCTTCCCCGTCTGTCCTCCCTGCAAGCCCAGGGCGGCCGCACGGCCTCCTCCCAGGTCTCCGGGCTGCAAGCGCTCCCCTTTCCAGTTGGGCCTGTCAGACGGTTCCTTAGGAGACACGCCTTCAAAGGGTCGCCTCAAGCCCAGAGCCACCCACGTCCCGCCCACATGCCCCCTTTCCCCACTTCTCCTCGAAGCCCTGGCTGCCAGGGCTGCCCCCGCCTTCCTCACAGGCCAGCCTGGCCGCCCTCTGCACGCGGCTTTGTGCCCAGGGCACTTCTTCCTTTCCACCCATCACATGCCAACCAGAGTGTTGGCTCTAACGTGCCACGGAGCACAGCTGAGCCCCGGTGCCCTGTACAGGACTCGCCTCTTGCAGCAGGCCCAGTGGTCAGGTCTGGTTCTCTTGTCCCCGCTTTGCTGTTGTTCAGTCGCTCAGTCACGTCCCACTCTTCGCAGCCCCATGGACTGAGGCACACCAGGCTTCCCTGTCTTTCACCATCTACTGGACTTTGCTCAAATTCATGTCCATTGAGTCAGTGATGCCATCCACATTTACAGATAGGGAAACGGAGGCAGGTACAACTAGGAAATTTCTCAGGGTCACGAGGTGGAAGAACCGTGAAGCTAGGATGCAAAACCCAGGTGCCCTGACTGCAGAGTCTGTGCCCTGGACCCCTGCAGCGTGCCGCCTCTGCTCGTCCAGCCCCTTCCTCCTCGGCTCCCATTGTGGGGACAGCCTGAACCATACCTGCTGCTTCATGCCGATGCACCCAGCTGGTGCCTTGAACTTTGGTCCCAGACGGCAGACAGGAGGACAAGGGCCAGCCCTCCCACTTCCTTCATCCATATATACAGGCTTGATTTTTGCTGTTGTTGTTTAGTCGCTAAATCATGTCTGACTCTCTTGTGACCTCCATGGACTGTAGCCCTCCAGGCTTCTCTGTCCATGGGATTTCCCAGGCAAGAATACTGGAGTGGGTTGCCATTTCCTCCTCCGAGGGATCTTCACAGCCCAGGGATCGAATCTCTGTCTTACTTGCTTGATAAACCTTAGCAATTGACTCACCGTGAAGGGCAGTTCAAGGGGTGAGAACGGGCTCACCAGAGGAGAAGGTCTGGGGTGAGTGCCCAGGCAGGGGCTTTCGGGGCATTGCTGGGCAGGAGGAGCCCCCAGGGCCTGGATGGGTTGCGTTTCTGTCTGAGGCTGCAGCCTAAGGCCCCAGGAGCAGAAGCGGGTGCTGGAGAACTGAATCTGAGGGACAGGACTTCTGTAGGTGGTTGGAACACACCAGCCCCAAGGCTTGCATCTTCCAGGAGAGTCTTAGGATCAAACTGCTTCTTTCTTGTTGCTCCTGTGAATCCTGAGAATATCCCAGAAACAGCAGGGTTTGGACTCCAGGCACCAGTGTGCTCCAGACACAGCTCAGGGTGTGGAAGACACAGCCCTGAACAGAGCTCCGTCCCTCCCTCCTAGAACTCTCCGGGAGACAGACACAGGCACCAGGACAGAAGCAAATCTTTGGCATTCCAGATGGTGCTAAGTGCTGTGGAGAAAAATAAAGCCTGATAAAGAGGAGAAGGGAGTGTTGGGAGAAGACGCTGCTTTATAGTAATGAACAGAGAAGGGGACATCTGAGCACAGACCTGAAGAAGTCACACAGGTTTCTTGGGGGGAAGACATTCCAGGCAGAGGGAACAGCATGTGTAAAGGCACTGGAGCAGACAAAGGCCTCTTAGATGAGAGAAAAGGCAAGGCCAGTGTGGCTGCAGCAGAGGGCTGAGAGTGGAGTAAGAGGCGTTGAAGCCAGAGGGGTAAGTGGGGACTCAGGAGAGAGCTGGACTTCCGTGCCAAAGTGGAGAGCTGCAGGAAGGTGTTGATAACAGGAGAGACATAACTTGATTCATAAAAATCTTTTACAATTACACTGGCTGCTGCATTGAGACTAGACTGTTAGGGGTGGGGTGCATGCATGCTGAGTCACTTCAGTCATGTCCAACTCCATGTCACTACATGGACTGTGGCCTACCAGGCTCTGTCCATGGAATTCTCCAGGCAAGAATACTGGAGTGAGTTGCCATGCTCTCCTACGGGGGATCTTCCGGACCCAGGGATCGAACCTGCATCTCTTTTGTCTCTTGAATTGGCAGGTGGGTTCTTTACCACTAGCGCCCCTAGGGTGGGGTAGAAAAAGACGGTTGCAGTAATCCTGGTAAGAGCTGTTGGCGATGTGGCCTGGGGAGATGGTGACGGAGGTGGTGAGCAGGTTAGGTTCTTGGCGCATTTCCCAAGTACAGCCAGCGGGAAGTAGAATGTAAGAGAAAGGAGACGTGGAGGGCTCCAGAACCTGTGCAACTGGCAGGATGGAGAAGCCCTTTACTAAGACAGGCAAGATATAGGCAGAACAGGTTTGGAGAGAAATCGGGAGTTTCTTTCTTATCCCAGGCCACCTCTTGCAACACCATAAGCCTCTTTTGTCAAGCCGTGCCTTCCAGTCTGGAGTTTGGAAAATATAGGCTTCAAACGGCTGAAATCAAGGGGGACAAAGAGTTGCATCTATTGTGGAAAGACCAGCTGCAGACCTGACCTGCTGTTCATCTGTTCACTCATTTAGCAAACACGTATTAAGCACACACAGTAGCCCCTGCTCTCCACGGGAGGTACGGTGCAGGCTGCTTGTGGGCGCCTGACTGAGCCAGGTCATAGTTGCAGCACGTGGACTCTTACTCGTGGCATATGGGATCTAGTTCCCTGACCTGGGATCAAACCCCACACCCCTTGTATTGAGAACCCCATCTTAGCCACTGGACCCCTAGGGAAGTCCCACAAATTATTTATTTCTGAAATTTTCCATTTAACATTTTCAGATCTTGGTTGACTACGGGTATCTGAAACCATGGAGAGTGAAACTTTGGATAAGGGGGCACAGCTGTGCCAGGCGCCATTGCTATACGAGGCTCTGGGAACACTGCAGGGACCACCCCTGCCCTCGTGGAGCTGACATCCTAGTAGGGACGGACAAGCAGATAATAATAAACATAGCAAACAAGTAAATGGCATCACATATCAGAAGGTGCTAGTTCACTTCAGCCCCTCAGTCGTGTCCGACTCTGCGACCCCATGGACTGCAGCACGCGAGGCTTCCCTGTCCATTACCAACTCCCACAGCTTACTCAAACTCATGTCAGTTGAGTCCGTGATGACATCCAACCATCTCATCCTCTGTTGTCCCCTTCTGCTCCCGCCTTCAGTCTTTCCCAGCTCAAGGTCTTTTCAAATGAGACACGTTTTTCGCATCAGGTGGTTCAAAGTATTGGAGTTTCAGCTTCAGCATCAGTCCTTCCGATGAATATTCAGGACTGATTTCCTTTGGGATAGACTGGTTGGACCTCCTTGCTGTCCAAGGGACTCTCAAGAGTCTTCTCCAACACCACAGTTCAAAAGCATCAATTCTTCGGTGCTCAGCTTTCTTTATAGTCCAACTCTCACATCTGTACATGACTACTGGAAAAACCATAGCTTTGACTAGATGGACCTTTGTTGGCAAAGTAATGTCTCTGCTTTTTAATATGCTGTCTAATATGTTGGTCATAACTTGTCTTCCAAGGAGCAAGCATCTTTTAATTTCTTGGCTGCAATCACCATCTGCAGTGATTTTGGAGCCCCCCAAAATAGTCTCTCACTGTTTCCATTGTTTCCCCATCTATTTGCCATGATGTTAGTTTTCTGAATGTTGAGTTTTAAGCCACCTTTTTCACTCTCCTCTTCCACTTTCATCAAGAGGCTCTTTAGTTCTTCTTCACTTTCTGCCATAAGGGTGGTATCATCTGCATATCTGACGTTATTGATATTTCTCCCGGCAGTCTTGATTCCAGCTTGTGCTTCATCCAGTCCAGCATTTCTCATGATGTACTCTGCATATAAGTTAAATAAGCAGGGTGACAATATAAAGCCTTGACGTACTCCTTTTCCTATTTGGAGCCAGTCTGTTGTTCCATGTCCAGTTCTAACTGTTGCTTCTTGACCTGCATACAGGTTTCTCAGGAGGCAGGTCAGGTAGTCTGGTATTCCCATCTCTTTCAGAATTTTCCACACTTTGTTGTGATCCACACAGTCAAAGGCTTTGGCATAGTCAATAAAACAGAAATAGATGTTTTTCTGGAACTCTCTCATTTTTTCAGTGATTCAATGGATGTTGGCAATTTGATCTCTGATTCCTCTGCCTTTTCTAAATCTAGCTTGAACATCTGGAAGTTCATGGTTCACATACCGCTGAAGCCTGGCTTGAATAATTTTGAGCATCACATTGCTAGCATGTGAGATGGGTGCAACTGTGCGGTAGTTTGGGCATTCTTTGGCATTGCCTTTCTTTGGGATTGGAATGAAAACTGACCTTTTCCAGTCCTGTGGCCACTGCTGAGTTGTCCAAACTTGCTGGCATATTGAGTGCAGCGCTTTCAAAGCATCATCTTTTAGGATTTGAAAGAGCTCAACTGGAATTCCATCACCTCCACTAGCTTTGTTCGTAGTGATGCTTCCTAAGGCCCACTTGACTTCACACTCCAGGATGTCTGGCTCTAGGTGAGTGATCACACCATCATGGTTATCTGAGTCATGAAGATCTTTTTTGTATAGTTCTTCTGTGTATTCTTGCCACCTCTTCTTAATATCTTCTGCTTCTGTTAGGTCCTTAACCATTTCTGTCCTTTATTGTGCCCATCTTTGCATGAAATATTCCTTCAGTATCTCTAATTTTCTTGAAGAGATCTCTAGTCTTTCCCATTCGATTGTTTCTCTGTATTTGTTTGCATTGATGACTGAGGAAGGCTTTCTTATCTCTCCTTGCTGTTCTTTGGAACTCTGCATTCAAATGGGTATATCTTTCCTTTTCTCCTTTGCCTTTTGCTTCTCTTCTTTTCACAGCTATTTGTAAGGCCTCCTCAGACAACCATTTTGCCTTTTTGCATTTCTTTTCTTGGGGATGATCTTGATCACTGCCTCCTGTCCAGTGTCAGAAGGTGCTAACTGCTTGGAAAACAAAAGTCATGCCGGAAGGGGATTAGCAAGTGCAGGTGCTGTGGGCCCGCAGGATAGACGGGAGGGGGAGGCGGCAGAAGGCTGGAAGAAGGTTGGGGCAGCCACGCAGTGTCGAGTCAGAAGGTCCACGCAGGGCACAGGCTCCGGGGAACAGTAGGGGCACTTTGGGCCTTGCAGACACTTTGATTACTGACTAGAGGATTTTTGCAGAAACTAGTTCCTGTGGCCTTAGTTTCTGATAAGTGAATATTGAAACTTTTGCAGCTCATAAAGGTCGGGTATCAACAGACATATGAATACGTCTCTGGTCAATAATATGTTCAGGTCCTGGCCTTCTCCACTGAGCTAACAGAAGTAGATGCTGGGGTCTGAGCACAGGAGTGACCGCTGTGTGGACAGTTGCCTGGCTGGGAACGGTCTGCTGCCTCTGGCCAGACGAACCGCTGAGGCCAGCGGAGGCCTGCCTTTTTGGGTGATAGTTTGCTTCTTGCCGGAGGATGTCTGTCCTGAAGGGCTGACTGTTTGCAGAGACAGCTCTCAGCAGTAGGGGTGGAGCGGGGATACGTGCTGGTCAGAGCCTGGCCCTGCCGGGGACCCACGCGGCCCAAATAAGTCCTCATCCCAGAGAAGGGTGTGTCTGCTGGAGAGGGAACGGCTGGGGCTGCCAGAGCTGGGAACAAAAGAGAATAAGCAATCAGAAGGCAGCAGCTTGCCATGCTGAGCAGAGCGAAGCTGTTTTCCTGGAGAGGAAAAACATGGGAGCAGCCAGCCCGCTGCCCTGTGGGCCCCTGCCTGCCCCCACCCTTGCCCAGGGTCCTGGCCGGGGTGGAGCTGCCCGCCGGAGGGCTGCTTCTGGGGCTGTGGGCTGCTAAGCTCGCCCTGTGCGTGCACAGCTGTGAGCCTGGAGCAGGCAGGACTGTTGTGGAAACTATCCACAGACTTGGAAGGCCTGAGCAAGGCAGCACAGCCCTGGTTTTGGTGAGAATCCAGATGGTGCTTGTCTTTGCCCAGAACCTCCCCGCTCTGTCTCCCTGCTGCCTGCTCTCCCTTTCTGCAGGGATCAGACGCTCAGCCAAGAAGCCCTGGCCGCCTTCCAGCAGCCAAGGGCCCCGGGCCTGACTCCTAGCCCTCACCCAGCCCAGCTGCTCCTGTGGGCTGCCTCAGCCCGTGACTGGCCGAGGTGCTGAGCAGGTGTCTGCGGCTGAGCTGGGGAGGAAGCCAGGTGTGCCGGACCGGGCTGTGATCAGGCGGGAGCTGGCCCAGGGCTTAGCCCTCGCCCTTTGGGCCAGCCCACACCTGCTACATCTGAAGAGATGGCGCCTTTGTGAACCTCCCTGGCCCCACACCTTCGTTCTGGGTCCTCCCTCCCCAGGGCTATAGGCAGCCTCAGAGGGGCCCAAGACTTGCCTGCCTTCTGGAGCCCCAGCCTTCAGTCAGCCCTGGGGCAGCTGGTTGTCCTTGCTGGGGCCCAGTCGAGACTGCCGAGACCCGGTGCAAGGGCTGGGCAGGAAGGGTAGCCTGCTGCAGACCCCTGACTTAGGAAGCTGCGTGTGCCCACGTTCACAGACGGTGGGCGGTTTAGGTGCAGGGCAGGGCGGCTAGCAGGCCCAGTGTCATAATAACCAAAGGGCACCGTGTGGACCTCCTGGGGAATCCTATTCCAACAAAACAACTGCGTGCAGACATTGTTGAGACGATCAGAGAAACCTGAGCACAGGTGTGGGGTCGTGTAAGGAATGCTTGTTAGTTGTGTTGGGCAAGAAAATAATGTGATTACTTTACAAGGGGAAAAAAGTCCTTATCCTTTTCTGTTAGAAGATCTTTGTGGGTAAAATGATCTGAGGTTTAGATTTGCTTTTAAATTCTCTGGAAGGAAAAAGGTTGGAGGGGTTGGGGAGGATGTGATGAGTGCAGTCATCATTCACATTCAGACATGGGCTTGGGGGCAGTTCTCAGCCTCTTTTCTTTCAAGAGCATTGAAAGCCCTGTGTTGTTGTTGTTCGGGTTCTAAGTCACGTCTGACTCTTAGCGACCCCGTGGACTGCAGCACGCCAGGCCTCCCTGATCATCACCAACTCCCAGAGCTCACTCAAACTCATGTCCATCAAGTCGGTGATGCCATCCAGCCACCTCATCCTGCGTCGTCTTCTCTTGCTTTTGATCTTTCCCAGCAGCAGGGTGTTTTCCAGTCAGCCAGCTCTTTGCATCAGGAGGCCAGAGTACTGATGCTTCAGCACTAGTCCTTCCGATGAATATTGAGTTGATTTCCTATAGGGTTGACAACCCCCATAGTAACCAGTGGGCTTGAGCAGCAGCAGCTCAGAGTGGGAAGGTCTTGTCCGGCGGCAGCGGAGACCCTCTTTCTGGTCTTGTTTCTTCTAAACCGAGTGTCTGCTCAGTCCCGGGCTGTGGATTAAAGCGCTTGCGCGTCCTCCTTCACTTGTCTGAAGCAGCAGCCCCCAACCTTTTTGGCACCAGGAACCAGATTTGTGGAAGAAAGTTTTTCCATGGACTGGTTGAATTGGAGGGGCGGGGATTGGGGATGACTTGAACGCATTACATTTATTATGCACTTTATTTCTATTATTATTACATCAGCACCACCTCGGATCATCAGACATTAGATCCCAGAGGTTGGGGTCCCCTGGTCTCAAGGATGCTTGCCCTGGGCCAGTACCTATGAGCACGTGAGCCTCCTCCCCCAGAAAGAATGGGGGAGCTTGTCTCCACTCCACAGCTGGGGACAGGCTCCAAGAGGCCACATGACTCCCAAGGGAGAGGAGCCAACGGTCTGGCTCCAGAGCCCATATTCCTGCCAGCCGGAGTATCCCCGCCACGCATTCCCAAAGCGCCCCAAGAACTCGTGAGTGACGCCCCCTTTCTCCTCCCCAGCTGTCCTCGCTCTGCCAGCTCCTGAGCCTCATGAGGCCATCATCCCTGAGGCGGTACCTGGGCCCTGAGACCGTGCTGCCTGGCCAGGAGCAACAGCCAAAAGCCAGTGCCCAGCTCGACCACAAGGTGAGCACCCAGCCCCTGCCCGCCTCCACCAGGGCGCCACCCCAGGGATGGCAGGGCTGTCCACACGTCACAGCCTCGGGAGCTTAAGGCTGCCATTCCCAAAACCCCTGCCGCACAGGACCACGCCCGACCAGCTGCTCCCACCCACCTCCACAGAGCATGTCCCTGGCACCCCTCACAGAGGTGGCGCGCTGTGGGCACAGGCACGCAGGCTTGTGGGGTTTGCTGCGTCCTTTGCAGCCTGGCGTGGCTTTGTTGGAGAGGACACAGGAACTGAATTGCTGGTGAGGGGAGTGGGGTGGGAAGGAGTGCCGTAGACAAGCAACACAGGGAACATTCTCACCCACGAAGCCGCCTGTTTCTGGCGATCAGAGCCGAGTCTAGCTCCCTGTTCCTATGCCTGTGGTCCTCACTAAGGCCGAGTCCTAAGCTTTCCCAGTTCTTCCGAAGTGGCTTCCCAGACCTCACTCAGCTTGCCTGAAAATTATACTTGGAGTAAGTCAGGAGCAACAAGGAGCCCCAGAGCCTGCAGGTCGTGGGGCTTGGAACGGTCAGGCCTGTGGCCTCTGGGGTGAATGTCAAGCCGGGGTGACTGTGTAGGGCCTTCAGGCTGGGATTCCCGAGCTGGGCTCCCTCAATGAGCACCCCCATCCCTCCATCCCTGGGGAATGGGGGATGAAGGATGCAGATAGGCATCTTCCTAATTTCGGAAGGTGGTTAATTCCTAAAGCTCTCCTGGAGGTTGGATGTTAACGATCAGGAGGCCAGCCTTTGGGCATCATTCTCAAAATCAGATAAGGAATTAATTACTTAATGAACACAAAGGAACTATTAAGAAGATGTGATCACCCCCAGGTGTACGTTCCTCTCCTGGAACATGGAGAGAAGGTTCTCAGCTGAGCCTGACGTGAGCACACTTATGAGGCTGCTGCCTCCCAGGAGAGCCTGTCTTCTTTCTTGTCCCTTTCCCCTGAATCTGGAGCCTGTTATGGAGACTGAGTCTGGTTGTTCAGGGATGAGGGGTGCGGGGCTCGAGAACATAGGTGGGGTCAGCCCATGGGGACGGTACGTCTGAGCAGAACACAAGTGGGCAGGCCCCAGGCCTGGGCTAGAGACGGGAAAAGTGACAGGAAGAAGGGAAGGTTGGGAAAGGAGAGTGGAGGCTTGTGTCTGGTCTGGCCAAGGCACGTTGGGGCCACCCCTGGGCCTCATCTGCCTCGCAGAGGTGGTGTCATTGCCTGGCCAGAGGGTGCCATTTGGCTCATTGCATTCCAGAGCCCGTTTGGTAGGAGATGTCCCTTCAAAAGCCTGGGAACAGAGGGGAGTAGCAGGCTCAGGGTATCCTTTTATTCTTGAGGATTGTTTTCATGCATGTAATCCTGGTGGCTCAGACGGTAAATAATCTGCCTGCAATGCAAGAGACCTGGGTTCGACCCCTGGGTCAGGAAGATCCTCTGGAGAAGGGAACAGCTACCCACTCCAGTATTCTTGCCTGGAGAATCCCATGGACAGTAGAGCCTGGTGGGCTACAGTCCATGGGGTCGCAGAATGTTCGACACTACTGAGCATCTAACACACTCACGCATGTGAAGGATGCTGTGAAGTGTCCCCTTGGTCGGCTGCCATATTGAAAGGGGCAGGCATGTCTCGGCCAGGCGCCCCACACATGTAGGGTATGCTGCTCTAGGGAGGCCAAGGCAGCTCTTGCATGCCTGTGTTGCAGCGCGAGCCCATGGGATTGATCCTGGCCCAAGAGGTGGGGAGCCTACACCAGAGGAGGGGCAGGGCTGGTGGGGGGACACGGGGGTCTGCACAGCAATGTGAAGCATCCTGTTTCCCTGGGCCGGGGACTGTTCTGACTGGGAGGGGCTAGGTGGGGCAGGTAAGTAGACTCCCGCCACCCAGCCCCACTCCCCACTCAGCTGACTGACTCCTCATTAGGCCCCAGCGTGTTTCATCTTCAAAGGTGATCAGGCTGCTCACCAGCCAAAAGAAGCAGTGGCGTCATCCGCCCTGTTTTACAGGGAGTGGTGGTCGGGGCTCGCTGAGCTTTTATCCGCAGAGCTCAAAGTGTCTGCCTTCTTTCTCCCTGGGGTGCAGAGGGGAAACTAAGGCCAGAGTGAGGCTGGCCCAAGGCAACCCAGCCTGGAGAAAAGGGGGACAGGCCCTTCCCAGCGCTGGGCCCCATCCCCTGGGCTCCCACTCCCTTCTGTCTAGGAGATTTCCTGCCCAAGGCTGCCGGGTCACAGCCCTTCTCCAGCTGCGGATAAACACTTGTGCCAGCCTCCATCCCACCTCCCCCATCCTGTCTCTGCCTGGGGCCTTGGCCCAGCTCCTGCTTCCCCTGGGAAGCTGCTTCCCGAGAGGCTGGGTGCTCAGATGCCCATGGCATGACTCTCTCTCCTCTCGGGTTCCCTGGCTTTGCAGTTGTCCTTTGACTTGTCTGTCTCCCCGGCTAGACTGTGGGCACAGCTGCTGTCCCAGCATCGCCTGCTGGGTTTGGCACTAGATGATGGAATGAGTGAAGAAGTGAATGAATGCAGTTGCAAGTCTCCCTGTCTAAACTCTCTTCTTCCACCCGCTCTGGGCCTCCCACCCCTCCACTGGAGAGCGCCCTGCCTCTGCATGCCCTCTGCCCTTAGACCAGCCTTTACCGGCAGGCCTCCTTGTCTTCTAATGTCCTCGTTTCATTAAGGCTACAAGGGTTGATGGCCTGGGCTTCTTCTGTGGGAGGCCCTTGACTTCAGAAGTGTCACCAGCTTATGAGAAAACCAATCACAGCCAATGTTTGTAATTATCAGCTAGTAAGATTCCTGCCTAGGGCTTCCCAGGTGGTTCAGTTGGGTAAAGAACCCACCTACCAATGCAGGAGACACAGGAGACATGAGTTTGATCCCTAGGCCGGGTAGCCCATAGAATAAAAAATGGCAACCCACTCCAGTATTTTTGCCTGGAGAATCCCATGGACAGAGGAGCCAGGCGGGCTACTGTCCATAGAGTCACAAAGAACTGGACACGACTGAGCGACTTAGCATGATCAGCAGTGTTGTGATCATTTCAGATGCACAGCGGAGTGGCTCACGCATACACACACATCTTTCCGTTCTCCCCCAAACTCCCCTCGCATCCAGGCCGCCACATAACACTGAGCAGAGTGCCCTGTGCTGCACAGTAGGTCCTTGTTGGTTATCCGTTTTAAATATAGCAGTGTGTACGTGTCCATCCCTAAGTATCCCTTCCCCCGTCCTTCCCCACCGGCAACCATAAGGTCGCCAAGTCTGTGAGTCTGATTCTGTTTTGTAAGTTCATTTGTATCATCTCTCTGTAGATTCCACATATACGTGATGTCATACGATATTTAAAGTGCTTTTGGATAAAGAAGCTGCTCAGCCCCCTGGGTGCTTTTGGGGGGGGGCGGGGCGGGGCTGGGCTTGCCTGGTTTGAGAAGGCAGGGTCTCCCAGAGAAGGATCACTGCGGTCAAAGTGATGATCTGGGGACCTGCATGGGCCGGGGCCCTGCGGGTCTGCAGGTGGGAGCGGGTGTCTCAGTGCACGTGTGTGCTCTGGGAGTTGGCCTCCAGGTGCTTCCCTCTGGTCCATGGGCACCAGGTCAGCAAGCAGCCTCCATGTGTGTGAGGCTGTCCTTTCGGCTCCTGTGCAGACAGACTTCATGTAACTGGACTCAGAGCAACCAGCTCAGCCATACAGCTTGGAACCAAGGGTTTCCTGGGGGCTTTCTGTTTTCTTGTAGCTGACATGTGTAAACCGTATTTGGCCAGACTGACTTACTCACTTTTATCCAGATGACTGATGCTTTGGTCATGTTAAACTCCGCTACGTGTGATGTTCCTATTGATGGCATTCCCCTGCCCTTTCTGGCTTCTCCCCAGGGCTATCTTCTTCACCGATGCTACCATGAAGGAATCTGGGGTTCTGTTTTCCCCCTAGGGATTTGGAAAGTCTATAGAACCAAGAGGGCTTCCCAGGTGGCACTAGTGGTAAAGAAGCCGCCTGCCAGTGCAGGAGGTGTAAGAGACGCAGGTTCGATCCCCAAGCAGAGAAGATCCCCTGGAGGAGGGCGTGGCAGCCCACTCCAGGATTCTTGCCTGAGAATCCCATGGGCAGAGGAGCCTGGCGGGCTGCAGTCCACAGGGGTGTACAGTTGGACACAAGTGAGGTGACTTAGCACACACCACATGTAGAACCAGGATCTTTATGGTAGGGTGGAGGTTTACCCCTCGGTTTGGTTGAACTTGGAGACTTCGAGAAGTTAACTATCTCTCGTTGTGTAGAAAGAAGACCAAAGGCCATGGAGCCAGGTGTCCCAAGGCTGGGGCTGTGTGGAGCCAGTCCCGTCTCCTCTGCCTCCAGGCTGCATCCTCCTCATGGTCTGACAGTGTCCTCACAGGACAGACAGCCTAGGACCCACTGGAGGTTCTGCCTCTGTGGTGGTCCCTGTCCTCCAGGGCCCAGCTGCAAGAAGCCACCCCACTCAAACTGAGCCTGGCAGTTGCAGGAGCCCCCATCAGCGTCCTCACCAGGCACGGGGCCTTTGGCCAGTATCTGTGCTCACGAGGCTTTGGGACGGCTTGTTTATAGGAGAAGTGCATTCATGGAGAGGTGAAGGGGCGGGGTGTGCTCTGAGGTCGGGTAAAGCTCTGGGGTGAACCCCACCCGACTGCATGGATTCCTTTGAACTCACTGCTGGGATTTCTGCACCTCTTCGTATCTCTGCACATCTTCTGCAAAGGGCACGGGCCTGCCACACATGCGTGTGCACATATGTCTTGTGTATGCGTGCGCGGGTGTGTGTGTGTGTCCTGTGCATCTCCTGTGTGTATATCTTCATGGTGTGCCCAGGTGTTCATGGAGTTGACAGACAAGTTATACCGCTTTTGCTCCTGCGTCGGCTTGTCCCTGTGTCGGGTGACCCTGCCAAGAGCGGCCTTAAGTGACTGGGGTGTGGTTGGGGAGTTTGGAGAGAGGAAGGGAGGGTGCCGCTGCCCTCGGGCTCTCCAAGCCGCCTCTGCACCCTACATTCTCGCGCAGGCAGGCAGCACCAGCAAGGGGACATGGAGTCTCTCAGGCTTGGCTGGGGCACAGGCATCTAGCCCCGTGTCACCTAGAAGGGCAGGTGGAGGGGGAAGCCCTCCCTCTCCCTCCCCTCTCTGCCTCCCCCTGCACTTTCTGCCCCTTGCCCTGCACCACAGGGAGAGCTGTGCCCACAGGGCTGGGGACCTTGGTCAGGCCAAGAGGAGGAGGGTTGGGAAGAACTGGCTGGTTTTGAAGAATGGGTTGTGGCTATTCTGGACTCCTGAATCCCTTCCCTGGCTAGTCTGTTGTGGGTTCCTCCTCACTTCCTCCAAAACGAGGAACATCTGACATCTTTTGAAATAAACTTCGAAGAGGTGGCCTCTGGGCAGCTGACCCTAAGGGGAGGCCTGTGCCCCAGCCACACGTCACAGCCACCTGAGTGGCTACAGGCCTCTTCAGAGCGGGTACCTCTGAGCATCTGAAGGCACAGGGGGCCAGGGCTGAGACCAACTTTGAATTCCAACTCCCAGGAATTCTGGCTTCTTTGCATGTGTGTGAGCCGGGCTTCAAGTGATGTTATTGAGCTGGGAGGAGAGGCGTGGATTCTGCAGGCAGCTGTTGCTAAGCCCAGCCAGCTGGCCTCCTCGGCAGCTTCTGGGCCTGCTGTCTGCCCTGCCCCACCCTGGGCTCATTTCTCCTGAGGACCCTTCAAGGGTCCCTCCTTAAGCTCAGTCCTCATCCCAGGCGGGTGACTCATCGGCTTCTGACCTAACAGCCCACTTCCATCTCTTCCTCCTTCAAGTCCTCCTGGACAACTCTGTGATCGTCTTCCTCCTATTCTTTCTTAGGAAAAAGTGAACCTGAGCGCCTGTCACATCACATTCAAACCCCACCATCCAAGGGCTTTGTCAGCTCACCCTGCTCCATCCATGCAGTTCTTCTCTTGTGAGTCAAACCACTCCACTTGATTCCGAGCAATGGGCGCCCTTCCCAGAAGCCTGCTGCTCTTCGGCCTTTGTCTGTGCTCCTGCTGGTCCTCCTTCCTGGTGATGCCTGGCCCGTCTCTTCTGTCCTTGGTGATCATTGCAGTCTGTTTATTCAGCCCTTGGTTTGTCCGCCCATTTCTTCACACGCCTGAACAGAGTCGCCTTTGAGGGCAGGGGCTAGGGTCTAATGCGCTCACTAAAATGCCTGCCCTGAGCAGGTACAGTCTGGTGAGGAACCCTTCCCCATCTCTGTATACCCAGCCCCACCCACCAGTCTCGAGAAGGCCAGTGGAGGGGAGCAGGGCCGGCTTGCAGGATCTTAGTTCCCTAACCAAGGAGCAAACCCAGGGCCCAGCAGTGAGAGCACACTCTTCGCGACCCCACGGACTGTAGCACGCCAGGCTTCCCTGTTCCTCACCATTTCCTGGAGTTTGCCCAAATTCATGTCTATTAAATCAGTGACAACATCCAACCATCTCATCTTCTGTTGCCCTCTTCTTCTTCTGCCTCAGTCTTTCCCAGCATCGGGGTTTTTTCCAATAAATCAGCTGTTCTCATCAGGTGGCCAAAGTATTAGAGCTTTAGCTTCAGCATCAGTCCTTCCAAAGAGTATTCAGGATTGATTTCCTTCAAGATGGACTGGTTTGATCTCCTTGCAGTCCAAGGGACTCTCAAGAGTCTTCTCCAACACCACAGTTCAAAAGCATCAATTCTTCAGTGCTCAGCCTTCTTTATTGTCCAGCTCTCATATCCATACATGACTACTGCAAAGATCATAGCCTTGACTATACAGACCTTTGTCGGCAAAGTGATGTCTCTGCTTTTTAACACACTGTCTGGGTTTGTCATAACTTTCCTGCCAAGAAGCAGTCGTCTTCTAATTTGATGGCTGCAGTCACCTTCCACAGTGATTTTAGAGCCGAAGCAGAAGAAACCTGTCACTGCTTCCACCTTTTTCCCTTCTGTTTGCCATGAAGTAATGGGGTCGAATGCCATGATCTTAGTTGTTTTAATATAGAGTTTTAAGCCGACTCCCTAGCCAGGGAGAAGAAAGAGCTTCTGTGCTAGATCCTAACAGAGTCCCACAGTTGAGTGTGGTTGGCTTGGCTTGAGTCGTGTGCTCACCTCTCAGCCAGTCACATAGCCAGGCATACAGTGATTGGCAGGCCTAGACTACTGGGCTTCACCTGGAGTCAGGGCTGAAGTCCCCACTATGGGGCACCTTGGCCTGGGTGTTGGGGACAGGAGGCTGGGACTTGACAGAAGGAGGGGATGGGATCCTGGGCACTGGGAAACCTGAGTGTCCACAGCATCCCTCTGGTCTTCAGAGCCCCATTTGGGAAATGTAAGGAGGGAAGTGCTTCCCAACAACTCAGTGAGTAAGAAAGATAAGAAAGAGAAAGCAGGAAGCCACTGCTCCAAGGGGCCTCTCCTCTCCTGGAGGAGGCCTTTACCCGCACCCCGGCTAGTTTCAGGGGCTCCCTGCAGTGCACCCATGCACTGATGTGCTCGCGCACACCCAGACATAGATTCCCAGACAGAGGCACTGAGAATCCCATCCCTCTCAGGGCAGCCGGCAGAGCAGGGCCTCGGTTCCAGATCCCCCTGGGGTCAGGGTCTCTGTCCCAGCCAAGAAGCAGAAAGGGCTGTCAGTCCCTGCCTGTCATCTCCCCTGACCCCATGGCCAGCAGGAAGCCAGAAAGGAAGAGTAGGCTGGGTGGGAGCGCGGTCACAAGGGTTTGCCTACAGCCCCTTGGTTCCTCCCACCCGTGGACATTGGACGGGGCAGATGTTCCCAGATAACCCCCTGCAGCAGATCCACAGGAACAAAAATCCCTCAGCCTTCCTGCTTTTGCCTCAGCTTATCTCTTTCACAGGGCTTCCCTGGTGGCTCAGACAGTAAGGAATCCACCTGCAACGCGGAAGACCCAGCTTCAGTCCCCAGGTCGGGAAGATCCCCTGGAGAAGGGAACAACTACCCACTCCAGTATTCTTGCCTGGAGAATCCCATGGACAGAGGAGCCTGGCGGGCTACAGTCCATAGGGTCTCAAAGAGTCGGACACGACTGAGCGTCTAACACACTCATCTCCTTCCCACCTGGCCCCACCAAGGCACCCAGTTCCTTCCGTATCTCACTGCTGAGCCCAGGGGCCAGGGCCACTCCAGGTCCAATTCCAAGTTCAGGATACAGCTGAAAAAGAATCCCTCCGTCCCTTTCCAGTGAGCTCAGGGTCTCAGGTCTGTGAACGCACTTCCTGTGGACAGCTAAAAGAGCAGGTGAGGGGCTCATCTTCTGAGGAATCTGTAGAGGGGGACCCAGGCTGGGCCCCAGGGTCCTCTCACAGCCTCAACAGAGACGTCATATCACATCTCTCCGCCCAGCTGGGGCTTTGAGAGCAGCTGTCTAGGAGGTGGCTGTTCCTGGCGGCTGAGCCAGAAGTCCTGGTCCCACTGGAGGCTGCCAGCCCATCTCCCATCACCCTGTCGGCCTCATCCTGCTCCTTGTTTAGGGCTCCGCCCACGCCCTTGCCTAAAGAGGCGCTTTCATTTACAGCATTGAGTGTCTGGCCTCGCAGGCCCCCGGGCTGAGTCTGGCAGGCCTGCGGCTGTGACGTCTATTCTCTGGCCTCTGTGGCCTGGGCTCTCAGGGACCCTGGGCTGGGAAGAGGTGCTGTGTCATCATGTCATTTCCTGGTGATGGTGCGTGCGTCCCTGTCATTTCCTTCTCTCTGGGACTTGTGACCGGTGACCTGCCCTGGTCAGTCACTTTCAAACTCGGCTTTCGTTTGGGCACCGCCCTCCACTTGCTGCTTCTGGGGCTTACTGAAGCCAAGGTCAGAGAGTGTGATGTTGGAGCAGGAGCAGCCTGAGCAAGAAGAATAAATCATGCAGTTAACTTGTGGGATGGAAGAAGATAGGAAGAAATAGCATCCTAGAGGTGTTGGAAGGTACCACCCTCCAGGACAGGTCCAGAAGCAGCTTGCCCAGGGAAGTGCATCCCCTCTTATCTGTCTGTCACCACGCTGAGGCTCTTGGCCTGGGACCCCGCACGTACCCTACCTCAGGACTGTTGTTTAGTTGCTAAGTCATGTCCGACTCTTTGCGATCTGGTGGACTATAGCCCTTCAGGCTCCTCTGTCCATGGGATTTTCCAAGCAAGAGTACTGGAGTGGGGTGCCATTTTCTCCTCTAGTTGTTGTTTAGCAGGGGATCTTCCCAACCCAGGGATCAAACCCCCTTCTCCTGTGTCTCCTGCATTGGCAGGCAGATTCTTTACCTGATGAGCCCCTGGGGTCGCTCAGTTGTGTCCAGTCTTTGCAAGCCCATGGACTGTAGCCTGCCAGGCCCCTCTGTCCATGGGATTTCCTAGGCAAGAATACTGGAGTGGGTTGCCATTTCCTCCTCCAGGGGATCTTCCTGACCCAAGGATCAAACTCACATCTCCTGCACTCCAGGTAGATTCTTTACCACTGAGCCACCAGGGAGGCCCACTTCAGGATTATTCATGACTAGTTATTTTTGTTGTTATTTGCCTCTCCTGGGGCTCTGGCCTGCAGCCCCCAGGGTTAAATCTGTTAGGAAACATTCATAGCTCGTCCAGCTTAAGGGAGCATGTACGCACATCGGTTTCACTCCTAAGCCTTACTGGAGGTAGTCATGCAGTCAGGGGACCTCTCTAAGCTCAGCTTCCACATCTACTGTGGCCTCTGTGGGAGTGTGCTGGGTCAGGGTACTGTGCAGTGGGGCTATAGGGCTCAGTTTGACAAATGGAGAAAGCAAGGAAGAGAATGCATTAGGACCCAGCTCTAGCCTTGGGCTTGAAATGGTTCAGTCTTTCCCAGACTTCACTGGTACTAGAACCAACCTTCAGCATGTGTGTGTCTCTGTCACGCGAGTGTATGTTCCTCGGTTCTTTGTCTTGTCACAACAAAGATTTGGAGCAACGGACATTAAAGCCCTCGGCGCATCACAGCTCTCGGGTCTTGGACAAACCGTGTTACAGCTCTTAGGCAAATTAGTGTTACAGCTCCATTTTATTTAGAAGATAGCAGGAGAATCCAAGACTCGAAGAGAAGAGAGTGGAGGAGTGCGTGGGGAGGGAGAAAGAGAGAGAGAGAGAGCGCGCGCGCATGCACGCGGGAGAGAGAGTCCGTGAGAAAGCGCTTTGGCTCCTCCTTTTATAAGTTTTTTCCTCCACCTGGGCCTGCCCTATGCAAATTGGGCTTAGCCAGGAGTGCTGTTTGTTCTGTTTGTTCTGCCTGAAGTCTTCACTCTGGTCCTCGGACCTTCCTTGTCTTTTTTAGCCACGGCCATTTTGGACTCCTTTTCCCTATTCTACCTACCTAACATCTCCAAGGGATCAAACCCCCCGAGGGGACCCACAGGTGGTAGCGATGGGACCTATGGCACAGGTGTTCCAAATGGGGCTGAGAGCAGAGTGGACTGTGGCCCCAGGACAGCCTCTCTCCCAGAGCCTGTGAGCATGGAGCGGCGAGCCCAGGGGAGCTGCTCTGGGGTCCTGGCACCCCAGGCAGGGGCCCGGGCAGCAGTCGGCTTTGAAGGCCAGCTTGCTGAACCATGCCTGTGCATCGTGTGCTCCTGGGCCCCGGCAGACTGGCTAGAAGGTCCTTTGAGTCAGTCTGTCCTTCCCAGCGGGTGTTCCTTGGTCAGCCTGAGTTTTCCCACCTCCCACCCCCCACAGCAGCCACCCCAGAGCCTGGCTGGATTGCTCCTGAAGGATCCCCCAACCAAGGGCAAGGTCTCCCATACCCCACCCTCACCCGGGCCCCAGGCTGGCAGCGTCTGGGGAGGGGGCTGGGTTCAAAGGGTTACCTCAGGTGATCCTAGGCTCTTGGTCAGATCCGAGGTGGGAGAAACTGCACAGTTCTCGAGGCTTCCTGGGACATCCTCTCCCTCCCCCTCTCTGCCCTTTCTTAGGGTAAATAACGCACAGCCAGCTCCCTTGGCATTAGCTAGAGGGGAATTTTCTAAAGCATGAATTTCCTGGGAAACGTCCACCCTTTCTCCCTTCGTCTTATGACGAAAGCTCTACAAACGGAGACTTGGCCAGCAGTTCCCGGGTTGGAACTAGCTGGGCCAGAAAAGGAGGCAGTGGCCTTCCCCTCCCCCAGCCCCTCACGGTGACAAGCCCTGCGGGCCTGTCTCCTATCTCTCTGCCTTGTCATCCTTCCCCAGGGGGAGGACAGGGCGGCCTCCAGGCTCTGGAGCCGGGAAGGAGGCATCCAGCACAGCTCTTCTCAGAAAAGCCCGCCCACCAGACCCAAAAGATGGAAGCCGCAGGCTCCGCTGGCCGCGGTGGAAAGGGACCATCCTTTCTTGTCAGCATTGGGTTCAGGCACGTCCCGTGTCTCAGACTCTGCCTCTCCCCAAGTTGTTGACTGAGGTTTCCAGGCCCTGTTTCCCATGGGGGCTTCTCAGCCTCCACTCACGGCCAGTCTGGAGGGACTGGGTGGCTTGAGCTGTGGAGCTGGGGAGGGGCCCATTCTACAGACAAGATGTCCAGGCTTGGAGGGACACGAACCCCTACCAGGGGCATGCCCCCCGCACTGCTGGGTGACCCTGAAGCCACGCCGACCCCTATCCCCGCATACACAAACACACCTGCCCTTGAGGACCTGGGCTTCCCAGGTGGCTCAGGGCTAAAGAACACGCCTGCTAACCCAGGAAACTCAGGTTTGATCCCTGGATCTGGGAAGACCCCCTGCAGAAGGAAGTGGCAACCCACTCCAGTGTTCTTGATTGGAGAATCCCAAGGAGAGAGGAGCTGGCAGGCTACAGTCCGCAGGGTCGCAAACAGTCAGGCACAACTGAGCGATGAAACAACAACAAACAAAGGGAGCGCGGGCTGGAGGAAGGGCCACCAAGCGCTTGCGGCCCTGGCCTGCCAAGGCTTGGCCTCTGCCCAGCTTCCCTTCCCTACGTCTCTGTGGTGCCAGCAGGACAGGATGGGGCTTGCTGAGTTCAGGAATTGGTCACAGCTCAAACGGAGCAGGAAACGCAGCCCTCACACCTGGCTGTTCACTGTCTCCTGCCCAACCCGAACCACCCCATCTCCCCGGAGGGCCTCCCGGAGCCCCCTCTGCGCTCACATTCTGACCTTCACAGAAACAGGGCCGGGGAGAGGAGCCTGGGGGAGGCTGGGGGTTCAGGAGAATCCTGGCAGGCCCCCAGTGCCCTGTTCTGTCCCTGTGTCTGAACCAGAGGACACACACTGCCTTACCTCTCCTCGTCCCCTCAAAGCAGAGACCGCGGGTCTAGGGGGTATGAGTGGAGGAATGGTCTACGCGACTCTGCTGCTAACAAAGTCCTTTTTTCTAGCCTCTCAGTCACGTCTGACTCTTTGTAACCCTATGGACTGTAGCCCACCAGGCTCTTCTGTCCATGGGATTCTCTAGGCAAGATTTCTGGAGTGGGTTGCCATGCCCTGCCCAGGGATTGAACCCAGGGATCGAATCCTGGTCTCCAACATTGCAGACAGATTCTTTACTGTCTGAGCTATCAGGGAAGCCCCCTTTTTCCTAAAGCACCACTGTCAAGACTGCTGTCTGGGTCCTGATTTCTGACCACAGGTGGTACCTTATTCCCTTCAATCAGAGCAGTCTTTCCTAAAGGGCCTCCGCTCACTTAGGCCCACCTGCAGGGGTCACCCTCACATGCTCCCAGTCATCCTTCCAGGTAGGTGTTGTCCTTTGGAAAATCGACTTATAAAAGGTGATTTAAAGGGCTTTTCTTCAGAATTACTTATTCCTTCTTGCTGTTCCCACACCTTAGTTCAGTTCAGTCGCTCAGTCTTGTCCAACTCTTTGCGACCCCATGGACTGCAGCATGCCAGGCTTCCCTGTCCATCACCAACTCCCAGAGCTTACTCAAACTCATGTCCATCCAACCATCTCATCCTCTGTTGTCCCCTTCTCCTCCCACCTTCGATCTTTCCCAGCATCGGGGTCTTTTCTAGTAAGTCAGTTCTTTGCATCAGGTGGCCAAAGTATTGGAGTTTCAGCTTCAGCATCAGTCCTTCCAGTGAACACCCAGGACTGATCTCCTTTAGGATGGACTGGTTGGATCTCCTTGCAGTCCAAGGAACTCTCAAGAGTCTTCTCCAACACCACAGTTCAAAAGCATCAATTCTTCAGCGCTCAGCTTTCTTCACAGTCCAACTCTCACATCCATACATGACTACTGGAAAAACCATAGCCTTGACTAGACGGACCTTTGTTGGCAAAGTAATGTCTCTGTTTTTTAATATGCTGTCTAGAGTGTTCATAGCTTTCCTTCCAAGGAGCAAGCGTCTTTTAATTTCATGGCTGCAGTCACCATCTGCAGTGATTTTGGAACCGAAAAAATAAGGACTCTCACTGTTTGCATTGTTGCCCCGTGTATTTGCCATGAAGTGATTGGACCAGATGCCATGATGTTAGTTTTCTGAATGTTGAGTTTTAAGCCAACTTTTTCACTCTTCTCTTTCACTTTCATCAAGAGACTCTTTAGTTCTTTGCTTTCTGCCATAAGGGTGGTGTCATCTGCATATTTGAGGTTATATTCCAGCTTGTGCTTCATTCAGCATTTCTCATGATGTACTCTGCATATAAGTTAAATAAGCAGGGTGACAATAAAGGCAAAGGAGAAAAGGAAAGATGTGAGTATCTGAATGCAGAGTTCCAAAGAATAGCGAGGAGAGATAAGAAAGCCTTCCTCAGCGATCAACGCAAAGAAATAGAGGAAAACAATTGAATGGGAAAGTCTAGAGATCTCTTCAAGAAAATTAGAGATACCGAGGGAACATTTCATGCAAAGATGGACACAATAAAGGACAGAAATGGTATGGACCTAACAGAAGCAGAAGATATTAAGAAGGGATGGCAAGAATACACAGAAGAAATATACAAAAAAGATCTTCATGACCCAGATAATCACGATGATGTGATCACTCACATCACTAGAGCCAGACATCCTGGAATGGGAAGTCAAGTGAGCCTTAGGAAACATCACTACGAATAAAGCTAGTGGAGGTGATGGAATTCCAGTTGAGCTATTTCAAATCCTAAAAGATGATGCTGTGAAAGTGCTGCACTCAATATGCCAGCAAATTTGGACAACTCAGCAGTGGCCACAGGACTGGAAAAGGTCAGCTTTCCTTCCAATCCCTCACCTCCCCCTGCCAAAAAAAAGCCCCATATTCAGGATCGTATTCCTGGGATTTTCCCTCCAGATTCAATGATGGGAATCGGCATAAGAATGAAATTGTGAAACCTGTTTTGTTTTTTTTTTTCTCAGTAATTCCCCACTGCACAGACTTCCCTCCAGGGCTGTTTTCAGATCCCAGGCCCACCCTCACCACGCCTCCCAGCCAGGAAGATAGTTCTGAGAGGAGTTGGGGGTCAGGGGCCAGGGGAAGGCGGGCCAGAGCCTCCACCTGAGCCAGTGGTCCAGCTGGCATGTCACCTGTAAACAAGTAAATGTTTACAAGCCTCAGGTTCTCTCTGCCCTCTGCCACACTCCCAAGCTTGCCCCTCCCAGCCACCCTCCCTGCAGTCATTGCCCCTGGATGTTTTCCTTGGCGTCCCCCCTTCTCAGCTTCTCCCTCCACTTGCTCAAAGCCCCTCTCCAAGACCAGCCTCGGGCTCGGTGCTTTCCAAGGTCTCCGCCCTCTGCCCCGCCCCACACCCACCCCAGACCGAACTGGACATGGTCAGTTATAATTGGCATTGTCTCCTTTAAAATTAATGTAAAATTTTTTTCATTATATTCTGATTATATGAGGAAAGCACACACAGTGTAAAGAAATAATCTTAAAAAAAAAGATGAAGGAGGAGCTGTAATTCTTCTCAGAGTGGTGGTTCCACTTGGGTGGATTCTATCCCAACAGATTCTAGTGTCTGCTTTCCCCACGTGCCCCCTAACCCCCTCTGTCCCCCACTGCGTGGTCTCCCTACTCCAGAGCAGCTCTGAGTGGCCTCCATTGCCCGCTGTCTGACCCCTCTGCCGCCAGCCAGCTGTTTCCAGGGTGCCCCTCCCTCCCTCTGCTCCAGCTCAGCTGGTTCCCCAGCAGCGATCGGTCTCCCAGAAGTGAGCCCTGCCTCAGCTTCTTGCATCAACCCCTGGGGTCTGTCTGCTGGTGTGATTCCCGCCCCCACAGGGCCATCTTCACCTCAAATCCTACTGCTCCTTTGGGGCCTGGTTGGGTTTAGTCACTTCCTCCCTGAAGCCTTCAGAGCTACTACACATCACCGCGACCTCCTTCCCCGAAAGGTGGAAGGACCCTTTCTCCTTCCCGGCCAAGGCGAAGCTGAGATTTCATTCAGTATTCATGGACCAGACAATTGCCTTCCTGAAGTACCTTTTCCCCTCTAGCGTCTGGGTGTTTGCGGCGGTGTCTTAGTCAGGGTACAGCGTCTGGTACACAGGCCTGAGCCTGCTCTCTGGGGCTGAGGTGGCGGGAAAGAGCCCTTTGCCAGGACTGCAGAGCTCAGGAGTTCCAAATGCCCTGGGCCTCCGAGGGCAAGGTCAGGCTGGGGAAGGGGAATCCTGCAGATGGAGCTGGCTAGGGGTGCTGGATCGTTCCCCAGCACCCCCGGGGGCATCACGGCCTGGAGGCACACCCAGTGGGCTCCTACTTTTCCCTTGCTGCCAGGTGTCAAGTCCCAACCCGGCCAGCCCATGGCATCGGCCACCTGCAGGCCTCAGACGTTGTGCTAAAGAGCAGGCTGGGGCCTGGGCAGCACAGGTGCTGCTGGAGGAGCGGGGCAGGTGGCCTGTGTCCTCGGATTTTGCACATGGTGTTTGAGTGGGAGAAGAATGTCTACACTCCACAGTGTCTGCTGTCCTCAAACATGGCTCCAGCTTCTGCCCCTAGGAGGCCGCCGACTCTGTGCAAAGAGGCTGTCACTATTTCTGGGGTACCTCCAGATGCTGTAAAGGGGGAGGGTGATAAGGGCAGGGGAAGTGGGGGAACAGGGGAACCTCGGCTGACTCTGAGCTCCCACCCCATTATCACCAAGCCGGAGCCCGGCTGGCCACCTCTGGAGCCTGCCTGTCCCCTCCCAGCACAGCCTCGGGGTGGCTTATCTGCCCGGGGCACCACGGTGGGGTGTTTGCTGCCACCCTTCCTATCTTAGAAGGAGCCTGAAGGGGACGAGGCAGTGGGAGCCTCTGAGTGGGGGAGGGGTGTGCCCGCTGGGTGCCAGGAGCCGGCTGTCTTCACGGCAGGAGCCTCGCCCGTCTTCGGGGCAGGTGAGCCCTGCCCTTCATTCCCTCTGTGTAGCAGGTGAATGTCCCATAAACGAATGGGCCCCAACAGCCTCCAAGGGGACCAGGGGATCAAAGCATCCTCTTATCAGATAGAACTGGCCTTGGTCCTAAGTTCAGCCCTGGTTGTCCAGGGGGCGAGAGCAAGGGCATGAGTAGGTGGGTGAGGGGCAAATGCTCAACCAGACTTCCTTCCCTCTGTGCCGCCTCGGGTCAGCACAGCGAGGGTGTCAGACTGACCCGCACATCTGTCTGTGAAGGGGTGTCCACGGGAGCCCCAGGGCTGGGGGACAGTGTGAATTTCCAGGTGGCAGAGAGTTCTTCCTTTACTGAAGCAGGAGAGGATGGTCATTCATCAGGGCCCTAGAGAGTGCTGAGTGAGTGGGGCCCAGACCCCTCTTGGAAGATGCCTCCCAGACACTGTTGGCACGGGAAACCCAGGCTGGGCTTGCAGCAGTGGAGTCAAGGAAGCCCGTCTCTCCCCAGGCCTGCTACCTGTGCCACAGCCTCCTGACCCTGGCCGGGGTGGTGGTCAGCTGCCAGGACATTACTCCAGACCAGTGGGTGAGTCTCCTGAGAGAGGCTGGGCTGGGGCTGGCGGTGGAGGAGCCCAGCCCACTGCCAGGAACTGGGAAGAGTGGGAGGCTGAGAAAAAAGCAGGCCTGGGGGAGCCGGCCTCATCCTCCTCCCAGCAGGCCCTCTGAAGGGATACTGACCCGTGCCCCCAGTCACCCATGCCTCCCCTCCCTTTCCTGCCCCACTGCTGAGCAGTCACTCAAATCCATCCTCCTCTTTCTCTAACTCCGTGCTCCCCTCCCCTACCCTGTGGCCCGCCCTCCCTGCCCTCCCTGCCCTCCTGTGGCCTCTGCAGGGAGAGCTGCAGCTGCTCTGCATGCAGTTGGACCGCCACATCAACACCCATATCCGGGAGAGCCCCCAGGCCATGCATCAGACCACACTCAAGGACCTCGCTGCCCAGACCTACATCCGCTGGCAGGAGCTGCTGGCACACTGCCAGCCCCAGGTGGTGCCCCCACCCCACTCGCCCCCAGGCTTGGAAGGGGAGGGAAGTGGTCAGTTGACTGACCAGAGCCCGCAGAGTGTCTGCCCCCTCTGCAGCTGCCAGGCTCCTGGCTGGGAGATGGGAGAGGGCAGTGGGGGTGGGGGAGATGCACCCCTGGTGGACCGTCGTCCTTCTTACCAAGGGGCAAGTGCCCAGGGCAGGTAGGGTGCAGTGAGGGGGACACAGACAAGCTGACTCCTGGGGAAAGGCAAAGAGAAACTTCACCCCAGAGAGAGGGAGGCGCCTAGACCAGAGGGCCGGTTTGTCGAGAGTGGTGCCAGGAAGGGACACCAGAGGCACCAGCTGTCCACCCTCTGCCCAGCTGTCCTGCAGGCTTGAGGTTGGCCTCCCACTCCGCTGGGAGGAACACACCCAGGCGGCTCTGCTGCTGCTGCTGCTAAGTCACTTCAGTCGTGTCCGACTCTGTGCGACCCCAGAGACGGTGGCCCACCAGGCTCCCCCGTCCCTGTGATTCTCCAGGCAAGAACACTGGAGTGGGCTGCCATTTCCTTCTCCAATGCATGAAAGGGAAAAATGAAAGTGAAGTTGCTCAGTCGGGCCCGACTCTTAGCAGCTCTGGTCCCTCCTAATTTTTGTAGCAATGATCCTGCGCTCCTGATTTTTCAGACTCTCGGAGTGATAATTGTTCAGTCACTCAGTCGTGTCAAACTCTTTGCATGTGACCCCATGGGCTGCAGCAACCCAGGCGCTCCCACCCTTCACTATCTCCGAGAGTTTGCTCAAACTCGTGTCCATTGAGTCAGTGATGCCATCCAACCATCTCATCCTGTCGTCCCCTTCTCCTCCTGCCCTCAATCTTTCCCAGCATCAGGGTCTTTTCCAATGAGTCAGCTCTTCACATCAGGTGGCCAAAGTATTGGAGCTTCAGCTTCAGCATCAGTCCTTCCAATTAATATTCAGGGTTGATTTCCTTTAGGATTGATTTGTGATAATATTCATAGCTAGTATTTATTGAACAAAGATCCTCTTCTACATGAATCCACATAACCGCCCCCCTCCATGAGGCAGGTATTGTTGCGATCCCATTTTACAGATGGTCAAGCTAGCGAAGAGTCACTGAGAGGTTAAACAGCTTGCTCCATCACGCAGGCTGTGGCTTGCAAATATCAAGACCAAGGCACCAAGCCAGCCTGACTTGCACGCCTGCAGAATTAAGCACCGTCCAGCCCCTCTGGCAGCCTGGCTTCTGGCCTCTTGTCGGTTCTGCCAATAAGCAGCCGTCCCACCCCCAGCCCCTGATAGAGATGAGCTGGGTCTCCTAAGAACTCTGTCTCCAACTCCCCTCCCACTGCCCCTGAACCCCCAGCTCTCCTTCCCCTCCGTGCCCCACCCCCCAGCGGCCCGTAACCTCTGACTTGGGGCTGACACATCAGCCACAAGCTGTGGCTTGGGTCTCAGATTGCACAAGTCTCTGAGAAAGCTGGAGAGCAAGCCTCACCCTCCACCCCTGAGGGACTAGATCACACTGGTCTCTGGTGGGAAGCGGTGTGCTTGTCAGGAGAAGAAGGAAACATGATTGGCGGCCTGGCCGAGCCAGGGCCAGGCCCCAGCTTCCCCTCATACCGCCTGGGCCTGCAAGCTGGCAGTAGAGGGAAGCAAGGCAGAGCTGTGGCCGGGCGGCCTGTTGACCTGCCACATCCTCACCTGCACAGGAGCCCCCGGAGCCCTGGGGCTTAGCGAGTGGCAGGAGGAGGCCTTGGTGGATGTTCAAGGGGCAATGGAGAGTCAGGAAACATCAGGTCCGTGGGCCCCATGGGCCCAGACCATCACACCATGTTTTTCTCTTTGCCGCAGGCCCAGTACTTCAGCCTCTGGGAAGGTGTCTAATGGAGCAGGGCAAGGGTGGCCTGGTGCTTCTGGCTCGCAAGAACTGAACACGGCCTAGGTAACGAGTCATGGAGGATGGAGGCCAGGGGAAGACCAACCAGCCGAAGCGAGCGCCTGCCTCCCCCGCTGCCCTGAGGCCCGCTGGGCAAGGGTTCTGCCTTGCACGTCTCCATCCCTTCCCCATTGTCTCTGCTCCCCAAGACCATCGTCTCCAAAACTCTGGTTTCCCTGGGCCTCCCGAGCCCCCAGCCACCATCCTCCCCACCCTCCTCCACTTCTCCCTGTGTTGTTTATGTGAGGGTTCTTTCTGCACACTAAAGTCTCAGCATCAGTGGTTTAGAAGAGTTCCTCCGATCCTTTACTGAGGGCCTGTGCCCAGCGTCCAGTTTCCTGATTTCTCTGCTTGTGCTTTGCAGAATTCTCACCCGGGGCCAGTTGTGTGACTGGGTCTCAGGCCCTGCCCTGCCCCCTGCAGCAGAGGACTGTTTATTAAACCTTCAGGGTTTATGAACAGTCTTGGCTATGGCCTGAAAGCTGTCAGAAACCCTGGGAGCAGGGGTGGGGAACATCCGTTTGGACCAGTCTGAAACCACCCCCCTGCTGCCACTGGGGAAGAGCCATGGGGTGAAATGGTAGATGAGGGCTGTAATTACCCTTAATTCGGTTTATTGTTGAGCTCTGAAATCAACTCCCAGACTTAGGTGTTGGGAGCGGGGTTGGTTAGTTCCCAATACTTTTTGTTTTCTCTTGGCCTTACCCAAGATCAGGTTTTGTGGGCCCTGATCCCTAAAGGGGCGCTAGGTGTCTTCGACCTGCTCCCTTTGAGAGCAGGTATCCTTCGGCACCCCCAGGATATCCATGGGTATCACTTTCTCTCTCTGCCCTGAGAATCCATTGCTAGTCTCTGGCCCTTCCTCAGCCTTTCTAGGTTGGAAGGGGTTTTGCAGGGGCCACAGGAGTTGAAGAGGAAGTAGCCCTGCGCACTGGGCCCGTGCCCATGATCCAGCTCAGCCCCTAGCGTCTGCCCGCGTTCACCATGGCTGTGCTTGTGACTGTCTCTGTTTATTTGTCCCTCTCCTCTGTTCTGTCATGCCAAGTTAAGACTGGTTAAGGAGGAGAGAGACTCCCCCAAAATAAAGGCCCTTCCAGGCCAAGTGCCTCAGTTTGCAGACCGGAAGGGCAGCCCATCACTCCCTGGGCTTGTTGGAGGTCCTCACTGGGTCCCCAGAATGCTGTGAGCCGGTGTGTGGGCTCAGTCACTCAGGTGTGTCGGACTCCGACCCTATGGACTAGCTCACCAGGCTCCTCTGTCCATGGGAGTCTCCAGGCAAGAATACTGGAGTGGGTTGCCATTCCCTATTCCAGGGGATCTTCCCGACCCAGGGATCGAGCCCATGTCTCTTGCATCTCCTGCATTGGCAGGTGTGTTCTTTACCACTGCATCACCTGGGGAGCTGCTGGGAGTCAGGGGCATCTATAATTCAAAGGGCATGAGCTCACAGCAGGGCGCCAGGCACCATGCAGGTTGTCTCCCTGCCTTTGCCAGGTGAGAGGTTGGAGAAGCTCTCTGCCAGGGAGGCTTGGAGGCGCAGGCAGCTTGCCTGGGAGTTCTGGTTTCTTTTCCTGGCCATGTCACAGGCCCCCTGAGCCAGGGCGCTGCTGAGGCCCCAGGAGCATCAGGTAGGCCTGAGATCCTCTGATAACAGAGTGGCGGCTGCGGGAAGCCACCTCCTCAGCCCCCTTCAGGGCGGCCCCGGCTCCTGACACTGCACATCCTGACGGTTAGTGCTCGGCTATTCAGTTTGCTCTGGAAACCTGGAAATCACCTTTGAAATTTCCCTTCTTTGTTCTCGCTGCCAAGGGAGGCCTAAGAAACTGAAGTGGGGATTTTTCCAAATTCTCGAAGCCGCCCCTGCTAGGCTCAGAGAGAGGGCTCGAGTGTCCAGCTCAGGACCCCGTCCTCTCCAGGCCGGGCTCTTGTGCACCGCCCCCTCCCCTCAAGCACACTCACCCCCGAGAGAGAAACAGACACCAAGGAGGGAGGAGGTGTGGGTGTCAGCTCAGGCCCTCCAGAGGCCCCACTGTAACCTGAGCAGAGGTGTGCACTCAGGTCACCCAAGGGCGTGTGGTATCCCTCGGGACGTGTAATGGGCCCTCTCTGGAACCGGCTTGGAGCCGACCAGATCTTCTAAAATCAGTCCAGGACCAGTGAAAGTCAGCCTCCTTGAGGCCAGAAATTCACAGTGATGCTGGCAGCTTCACCACTCACCCCTTCCAGATCCCTGAGCGCCTGGGAAAAGGCTGGGGGATATCCTGATGGAGGCCACTGGAAACGCAGCATCCGGGGCTGTGATGACGGATGCTTTCCTGCTTCCTTCGGTGATGGTGGCAGGGAGGGGCTGGAAGGGAAGGGCTTCCCAGGTGGACAGCTTTGATAACCCTCCTTCAGGAGGAAGTGGAGGGAGGAAGTCCTTTTCCTCTGTCCCCACTCACCTCGGTCCCCAGGCCCCCAGATCCCTGAAGGGTGGCTGACCCAGGCTGTTTCATTTCCCCGCTGTGGGTTGACTGCAGCTCCTGACTGCCTTGGAAGTTGGCCAAGCAGTGTGGACTAGAGAACTCTACTGTGAACCCTGGGCCCCGCTCCTGGCAAAAGGCAGCCTCTGGCGAGCTGGAGTTAAAAGGAAGGGGCACCATGGCGGGTGACCAAGACATGGGGACAAGGGGGGCCTAGCTATCTAGATAAGACTCCCAGATCTGTCTCTAGGGACCAGCATGAGCTGCCAGTAGGTCCTTAGGGAACCTGGCGGCCGACGGGGAGCGGGGCGCGGCATTTAGCACATCTGCCTTTTCTTGGCCACAAGCAGTTAAACAAATGGGGTAAGTAAGAGGGACTGTCAAGGCCTAAGGTATGAATGCTGGGCCCCTTCCATAAGAGTGTGATCAGCCACTTAGTTGCACTGAAGTACAACTTTGCACTTCAGTCTGACTCTGCACGACCCCATGGACTGTAGCCTGCCAGCCTCCTCTGTCCATGGGATTTCTCAGGCAAGAATACTGGAGTGGGTTGCCATGCCCTCCTCCAGGGGATCTCCCTGACCCAGAGATCCAACCCGTATCTCCTGCATTGGCAGGCGGATTCTGTACCATCTGAGCCACCAGGGAAACCCTCATTTTAAAGTATGAATCACGAGCAAACAGTCATGCAGGAAACTTTATCCCCTGCCCACCCACCCACGGAAAAGGCGAGCACTGGAAAGGAAGAGAATCTAGCAGGAAATGAGCAAGGTAGAAAAGGGGAGCACACAAGGAGCGTTTGAAAGGGAAGAGCTCTGTGATAAGGAACCAAGAAGCCCGCCTTGAGCTACAGAAGACGTCCCTGCCAGTGAAACCAAACCCCTTCAGAGAGTTTCCACTGGGGCCAGTCTTGCAAGTGGGGCCAAGAGCTCAGGTCTTGGCCTGGTAATCCTCACACCTAGAGGTGAGGAAAGACAGCAGAAAACGAAGTGTCCGTGGCCTAAACATCAGGATATCCCATAACTTAGTGGAGAGATGGGATCAGGAGTCATAAAGCCTGATTTAACATTCTGACCTTGCTAGTTATCAGTGTGACTTTGGGCAGGCTATGCCTTTCTGCCACTCCTCTGATCTATAAAATGAGAGAAGCAGTACCTACTTGGTAAAGGGTGGTCATGAGGACAGAGTGAAGGCAGGTTCCAAAGTCTAAAGCACAGACCCAAATGTGAGCGTACCTGCCTATGGATTTACCTGCCCTTAAATTAAGGAAGCAGGGTCTAACTGGGACAAGGGGGTCGCACATCTCCCGCCCTGTCAACTAGAACAGAGCCTTCCCTGCCCACCCCTGCTGATTCACTGGCTCACCCCCTATCTCCAGTATCTCCAAGGCCTCAGCATTTTTTTTTTTTCTTTTTCTGGTGCAAAGGAGCTGGGAGATGTGGCTGTGGCCAGTGCAGGAGAAGGGGCCTTTATGTATACCAGCAAAGACCCAATTGTTACTGAATCCAAACTGGGCTGCTTTTCCCAATTATCTCCACTACTCTTCTGGTCTCCACTTTTTCTGATGCCAAGTTTTAACCCAGAACAAAAGCTCCTGTCGGGACTGATTTATAATCCAGATCTGCTGACAAGGCCCTAAAGGGTCCCTCCCCTCCAGGGCTGCACCATGCTTAAAGTTACCACCCAAGCCACTGGGCTGCCAGTCTCTTCACCTCTGCCCTTTGTCCCTGACCAGGAGGTGGCACCTGTCTCCAGGTCCCAGTGGGGTGGCCTCCCTGGGGTTCCTCTGTTCACCTGCCCAGTTCAGAGGACTAACTAGCTGGCAAGGAGGACAGCCCAGCACCACCCAGGAGGCCAGAGCTACAAGGTACTTCTAGGAGCGGCTGTGGGCGGAGGCTCGAGTCCTTCTCCAGCGTGGCTCCCTTCAGTCCCTTTCATCTGAACATCAGGGCTCATGTCACTTGTTATTCAGCCTTCTAGCGGCACCAGGAGGAGTCATTTCCTGAGGGTAAGCTCAGCGCAACTGGAGTCGAGGGTGGTTTCACCGGATCAGGACTAGGGGGTCGCTGAGCGGGTCCCTTCTGGAGCTTGAGAAACAAGAGACACAAGGTCTCGGGAGATTTGAGGCGGGGGCGGGGGGGGGTGGGGGTGTCCGTCTTCCTGGCTGGTGAGGCCCGTTCCGGTCTGATCGCAGGGGTCAGTGGGAGTTAAAGGAAACAGAATCGGGGACCAAAAGACCACTCTGGTGCGCCCCAAAGAGAAGCCTGGGATACTCTCCAGGAGGTGGCCCGCCCGCCTTCTTTCCAGTAACCATAGCGTGGGGAGCCTTTTAGACCCCTTCCCGAACCGGGCTGCCCAGCCAGCACGGTTGGCTTTGGGGGACACTTCGGAAAAACCGGGTGAGTCCGACACCCGCCTTGCTAGGGCCCGATGTTCCTCCCCCGCCCCACCTCCCGGCGCGGTGGCGCAGATCTCTGCTGCTGGGCGCGGGGCGGCCTGGCACCGGGAAGGGCGGGGGTCCGAGCCCCCAGGCAGGGAACAGGGAGGCGTGCGGGTCGCAGCCCCCTCCGGGGCGGGCCTTCGCGTCCCGCCCCCGGCCTCCGACGACAGCCCCCACCCCGCCTGACGTCAGGGGGGAGGTGGCGGAGAGCCTCGGCAGCGGCGGAGAAAGAGCCGGCGCCCGCCGCTGTGGCGCGGGGAGCCCGAGCCCAGGGGCGCCGAGCCGAGCCGGGCCGAGGGGCGGTGGCAGAGGGGCAGCGGAGCAGGGCGGGCAGGCGCGCGCGGGCGGGAGGTCGGCGGCGCGCGGGAAGAGGCGGACCGTGGTCGGAGCCGAACGCGAGGGCGGCGCCCAGAGATTCAAGCAGCGAAGAAGAGGTGAGTGAGGCCGGGGTTGCGCGGAGCCAGAGCCAAGGGGCTCTCCGGGGCCGCCGCTTTGTCCCCAGACTCGAGCAGGGGACGCCGCACGCGCGAGGGACAGGGTCTGGGGGCGCAGGGAAGGGCGGCGGTGAGGACAGCTGTCCGCCCGAGCGCCTCCCTGCGCCCCCCGCGGGCTGCTTCGCGGGGGTTCGCGAGCGGGGCTAGCGTCGCCCGCAGCCCCAGGGTCCGGAGGCACGAACTGGCCATGGGGAATGGGGCTCAGGGTGCCGGGGGGGGGGGTCCCTCGTACTATCCGGTCCACGCCCGCGATCTTTTCCAGGCCCCCGAACTGCCCCCGGCTCCCCCACCCCCGACGGAAAGTTTGGGGCGGGCTTGGACGGAGGCCGATGTTGTGAGATCGGATTTCCCTGCCGCGGCCCCCGGCCGCGCGCCCGCTCCGCTGGGGAGGCGGGCTGTCCTGGAAAGCCAGGCTCCGGAGCCGCGCCGCCCAGTCCCCGCTGGAGCGCTCGCCCTGCAGCTGCTGGGGCGCCGTCCGCAGCCCGCCGCTCGGGGTGGGCAAGGGTGGGGGTCGCGCCGCCGGGACCCCGCACCCCTCTACACACCTCCACCCCCCGGGGCTGCCCGTTTCCGCCGCCCAGGGAGGAGTAGTGCCGGCAGAGCCTCGGAGCGCGCTGCGGGGTCCGGCCTGGGCCTGGGGTAAGGAACCGAGGGAAGGCTGGGAGTGTGTTGGGGACGGGTTGGGGGGTGAACGCATCCCCGCCCCCCTTCCGCCCCCCGCCGCCCTTCCCGCGCTGGGGAACTGGGCCGACAGGGGGCGTCCGTCAGTCGGGCTCCGCCACGCTCCCAGAGCCTCCGCTTTGTTTGCATTCAAATCCCCGGAGCTGGGGGAGGGGAGAATCGAGGGGGAACCCAGGACGGGGTCCCAACTGGACCCTTTGCTTTGGGGTGAACAGATCCTCAGCTTCTGTGTCTCTGTGTCCTGGAGGGCCGAAGCAGTGGAAATTAATCCAGATGGCCTGCCCCGGCCGGGGTCCCGGCGCGATCCCTGAGTTGGGAAGGCTCATCAGACCCCGGGAGAGCGCAGCAGGCGCTGGCCCTGCTCCGGGCGCCCCCGCGGTTCAGGAGGAACCCCCCGACGCTCCCCACCAGGTCCTTACTTGCCCCTGCCCCCGCCTGAAAGCGCCGCAGGAAAGATCCCTGATGAGACCAGAGATCTGTCCCGCGGCCCCTCAGCCCGAGGGCTGGTGTCTCCTAGGAGGCTGTGCGTGGAACAGGATGAAGCCCCGGTCCTTTCCACGCCCATCCCATTCCACTTCCTGCCTGCCTTCTTGGGCAACAAAGGGGCCTCGGGAAGCAGGGGGCCCAGCTCCCGGCCCCACTTCAGCCCTGTGATGTGGAACGGGGTTTTGGGCTCTGCCCGGCTATTGTCTGCGCTGGGGGAGGGGAGAGGCTGGACCGCGACCCCCGCAGGCCTGATGCACCGAGTCCTCTCGGGGGCCTTTCCTACCGCCTGCCCCACTTACAGGTTCATCCCCTTTGGGCTGACTGGAGCCCCAGTAGGGCCAGGTCCTGATCGCAGAGGTTATTTTAAGAAGTCCTTCCAATCTGTCAGGCCCGAGTGGGGGAGGAGGAGGGTCCTCTCTTTATTTTCTTAAACAACTTCCTGTCGAGAAGTGGGGGAGGGCCGGAGGACCTTTGAGTGTCCACTCTTCCAGCTGACTCAGCTCTCCCCGCTCCCTCGGGGAGACCCCACGGTCCTTTGGAAGCTGTGCGGAGGGAGGCCAGGTGCGGGAGGACACTAGGTCGTGGCTCCCAGGGCTGGGGCAGTGGGGGGAGCCCTGGGAGGCCCGATCAGATCCTCTGTTCTGTCAGTGCCTCCTGGCACGGCTTGTGTGGGCCCCCTTCCGGTCTGTTTTCTCTGGCTATGATTCTGACCCTTTCTTTCCCCCAGCAGGGCAGCTGGCCTGGAGCTCGGCGCCCGGGCGTGTGCCATGGCCCCACACTGGGCCGTCTGGCTGCTGGTACTGGAGCTGTGGGGCCTGGGCCTTGGGGCTGAGGTGTGGTGGAACCTGGTACCCCGGAAGACGGTATCTTCTGGGGGTGAGTGTCTGAAGGCTGGGGAGCAGAAGGCCAGGAGGGACTGCTGGGGGAAGATGGGTGCTAAGTAATTGCCTTCTGGAACGTCTGGCTTCATTCTGCAGTTGGGCTCAAGGCCCTCATGTACGTGACACAGCTTTCTAAGAAATATGAGTGGCTCTAGGAACCCAGAACTGGTCGTCTAGGCCAGGATCCGGGGTGGCCCTCCTTACGCTTAGGAGCTGGCTGCCTTGTTATCCAAGAGTGATCATTCTTCACCTCTCTCCCCACATCTCACTTCTGGAATTATCCCTAGCACTGAGAGCCTAAAGAGAGAAACCTGAGCCGAGATAAGCACGAAGCAAAGGGTGTTACTGCCCACTCCCAAGTCTTCAAGCTCTGTGCCCCCAGGAGCCCCCTTAGCAACCCTGATATGATAGACTCCCCCTTCTGCTGACCTGATACGCGTGCCATCTGATGGCCCTGGGTGGGGTGTGTGTGTGCACATGCTCCTGTGGGGGAGGGGGTCAGTGGGCCTGACAGCCCTTCTGTGCACACACACCTGGATGCAGAGGTGATGTCAGGTGTTTGTATCATCCGTGCGCTCTGGGGACCTGGGATGAGCTCACCTCCCACAGGCTCCTCGGTGCTAACGACGCCCTCCCTTGCCGGTCTGTGTCTGGGCCCATCGTTGGGTCCAAACACTAAGGGTGGTTTAGGGGGACCCTGAGGACAGTCCAGCAGCTGTTTTGGGGGTTGACGTGGGAATCCTGTGGCTACATGAATGTCGTGGCACCCTGCTCGACGGATGGCAACAGGTCTCCCCAGCCCCAGGCTGCAGCACTATCCTGGTCCCCAGCCTCTGGTTTCCCCCGCCCTCCCTGCCCTGGTCTCCCAGCCCGATTCCGTCTCCACATCCCATGGCCGGCTCTGCTCGTACCCCTAGCAGCCTGCATTTGGGACCCACAGGAGGGAAGGTTCTCTAAGACAAGGAACGCTCTCAACTTCCGTCCATCCTGCCCAGCTGGATCAGGAGCCAGGGCAAGGCTGGACCCTGGTGGGGGCAGTGGGCAACAGAGCAGAGAAGGAAGTGGGGGCGGGATGGGGAGGTGGCTACTGACCCTGAGAGTGAGAGCCATCAGTCTGATGGCTTCCTCTGGCCGGAAGCTGTGGCTGAGATATCCTTCCTTCCTCCTCTCCAGCCCAGATTTGCCTCCCTGGGTGGGGAAAGCCAGGGAGCCCTGGGTGGAGCTGTCAGAGTCAAAAGCCTATTCAGAAAATGCCCTTTATTGCTGGTCAGAGGAGCTTGGCTGGCATCTGTTTGTGGGGTGCTGGCTCTAATGTGCGGTGACCACACTGGTCAGAGGAGGGCTAATTCTGGGGGAGAGGGGATGCCTGGAGTCCCGGGAAGGTCCACTCACCCCAGCCCTGGTCACTCCGGCCTTGTTCCTGCAGAGCTGGCCACGGTGGTGCGGCGCTTCTCCCAGACGGGCATCCAGGACTTCCTGACGCTGACCCTGACTGAGCAGACGGGGCTCCTGTACGTCGGGGCCCGGGAGGCCCTGTTTGCCTTCAGCGTGGAGGCTCTGGAGCTGCAGGGAGTGGTGAGAGGTGGGGGAGCGGGAGGCACATGGGGGTGAGAGAGGAAGGACCTGGGGGCTTCGCTTGGACAGGCTGTCCCCTGGGCTTGGCCGCCCCCACCCCATCCTCCCCGGTGAGCATGTCGCTTCGCTCACGAGTCTGCAGCACTCGCTGGGACCGCTGCGCTGGGGGAGCGGGGGCCCTGGTCCTCTCTGGAATAAGCTCCCAGAGAGTGGGGACAGTGTCTTCTCACTTGGAGTCCCCATGTTGCTGCCACGAGCCGCGCTGATGACACATGCTTGGTGTGTACCTGCAGCGATGCTGACGCGTTCCCTCCCTGTCCTCAGATCTCATGGGAGGCGCCAGTGGAGAAGAAGGCTGAGTGTATCCAGAAAGGGAAGAGTAACCAGGTCGGCTCTCTGGGACCTGCTGGCGGGCAGGGGGTGCATGATGCACGCTCTTTCTGCTCCGTCCCAGTGCTGGTCTGGGTCCTGGGGTCCCTGTGTTCCAGGCACTCAGACTAACAGATGCCTCTCTGTCCCCAGACGGAGTGTTTCAATTTCATCCGCTTCCTGCAGCCATATAACACATCCCACCTGTACGTGTGCGGTACCTATGCCTTCCAGCCCAAGTGCACCTACATTGTGAGTGCTGCTCCTCTCCCCCAGCCCCCACGCCTGTCCCTGTTGCATTCTCACGGCCTTGTCCCCACCCCTAGGACATGCTCACCTTCACCCTGGAGCGGAGTGAGTTTGAGGATGGCAAGGGCAAGTGCCCCTATGACCCGGCCAAGGGCCACACCGGCCTCCTTGTGGGTGAGTGGCTGTCGCATTGCAGGTTGGGGGTGCCCAGGACTTGTTCCCACTCTGGGACCACGTGGCCTGAGTGTCTGCACCTCGCCTCTGCATGGGCTGACCCCGTGTCTCCTGTAGACGGTGAGCTGTACTCGGCCACGCTCAACAATTTCCTGGGCACGGAGCCAGTCATCCTGCGGAACATGGGGCCCCATCACGCCATGAAGACCGAGTACCTGGCCTTCTGGCTCAACGGTGAGACCTGAGAAGCCAGCTGGGTGTGGGAGGCACCTGGAGGGCCCGATGTCTGGGCTGACACACCCCCCCTTCCCCCCAGAGCCTCACTTCGTGGGCTCCGCCTACGTCCCGGAGAGCGTGGGCAGCTACACGGGGGACGACGACAAAGTGTACTTCTTCTTCAGCGAGCGCGCTGTGGAGTACGACTGCTACGCCGAGCAGGTGGTGGCCCGCGTGGCCCGCGTCTGCAAGGTACAGACCGCCGGGGCGGGCGGCCCTGTGTGCCCGGCAGCCCAGCAGGGCTGACTGGCCGTGGTGTCCCCTTGCTGTTTGCCAGGGCGACGTGGGGGGCGCGCGGACGCTGCAGAGGAAGTGGACCACGTTTCTGAAGGCACGGCTGGTGTGCTCCGCGCCCGACTGGCAGCTCTACTTCAACCGGCTGCAGGCGCTACACACGCTCCAGGATGCCTCCTGGCACAACACCACCTTCTTCGGGGTTTTTCGGGCGCGGTGGTGAGTTGGCTAGGAGCCCTTGGGGGTGGGGAGGAGCGGGTCTGTGGGTTAGGGATGGTTGATGGGGCAGGCCTCTGGGGGAGGTCCTGGGGGTCCAGGATGATGTTGGGCTCCCGCCCTTTTCACCACCCCTCCGTGAGAGGTGCCCCCAGTGGTGGTTTGAGCTGCCACCACATCACACGTGGCCATGGCCTTCTTGTGCCTGTGGGCCCTCCCTTTCTGCTGCACGCCCTGAGCTGTGGGCACCCCAGCTCTGACCCTTGGGGTCCCTCCCTTGCTGTGACAGGGGCGACATGGACCTGTCAGCAGTGTGCGAGTACCAGTTGGAGGAGATCCAGAAGGTGTTCGAGGGGCCCTACAAGGAGTACCACGAGCAGGCCCAGAAGTGGGGCCGCTACACTGACCCTGTCCCTAGCCCGCGGCCCGGATCGGTGAGTTGTCCCAGGCGGGGATGCGCGCACGTTCTCCGCTCTGGTGCCTTGCCCTCTGGGCTGACAGCTGCCCCCCAAACCCTGCCCACCCCCCCAGTGCATCAACAACTGGCACCGGCGCCACGGCTACACCAGCTCCCTGGAGCTGCCGGACAACATCCTCAACTTCATCAAGAAGCACCCGCTGATGGAGGAGCAGGTGCGGCCTCGCTGGGGCCGCCCCCTGCTGGTGAAGAAGAACGCCAACCTCACCCACCTGGTGGCGGACCGCGTCACGGGGCTCGATGGGGCCACCTACACCGTGCTGTTCATCGGCACAGGTGGGTACGGGCGTGGCAGCTGGGGGCTAGGCGAAGGCCTGTGTGCCCGAAGCAGAGAGATCCAGAGACAGCCCCACCCCGGGACCCTCCTGCCCTTTTCTTGACACCTGTTCCCCCCAACCCCTGCAGGAGACGGCTGGCTTCTCAAGGCCGTGAGCCTGGGGCCCTGGGTTCACCTGATTGAGGAGCTGCAGCTGTTTGACCAGGAGCCTGTGGAGAGCCTGGTCCTGTCCCGGAGCAAGGTAGCCATCAGGCCCCACCCACCGTGTCCCCGCATGGCCCCCAGTCGTGTGCCTGGCCAGTCCAGGGGCGGGGAGATGCCCGAGAGGGAAGCGAGAACGCTCGTGGAATCTGCACTCTGCGGGCGCCCTATCTTCTATACAGCCTGGTCCTGACGGCGCTTGTCAGCTGTTTTTGGGCCCCTTGAGGGGACTGTGCCGCCGCCCGCCCGGCCTTGTGCCACTGTGGCTCCTGACGCCCGTGTGATGCCTCCTTGCCTGCCAGCCCCGGCCCCCAGCGTAGTCAGCAGTTCCCTGAAGTGCCACTCGAAGCTTCCCTCCCCCATCCACTCTCTTCCCGCGTGTCTGTGGCACTTTCACATGCTTGGCTTTTCCCAACTCTGGAGGCTCGGGTTGTTCCCCAGAACGTGGAACCATGGCAGAAAGAAAGCCTGTAGTTGCAGAAACACACAGATTGGCGATCTCCATTGAAACAGAGGAAAATGCCTTCTGCTTTGCTGGTGCTATTGTGAGGCTGACGGGATCTGCGGAAACTGAACTTCCTGCGCTATTTATACTATTCTGGAGCCGTGCGTGTGTGAGAGAGAGAGAGAGTGTATGTGAGAGTGAGTGTGTGTGAGTGTAAGAGTATGTGTGTGCGCTTGTGTGTGGGGGGACTGTGAGTGTGTGTGAGTGGGTTTGTGTGAGTGTGAGAATGTGTGTACATGGGTGTGAGTGAGCAGGCACAAGGATACTTCTCAGCCTCCCAGGTCTGCTGTTTGTTTCTAACAAGGTCACGGCTGTAAGGGGCTTAGGATTGCTCCTGGCTTATAGTAAGCCCTCCGTGCCTTCCCAGCCCTCAGATTTCCCGCTTTGGGACGCGAGCACAGCCCACTTCCTGCTTTGGGCCCCGGCGCCCTGGCAGTCATCCGAGCCCCCGCCCAGGCCGTGTCCGGACCTGGCTCAGTCTCCCTCCTGTGCTTCTCTGGCAGAAGCTGCTCTTCGCGGGCTCCCGCTCCCAGCTGGTGCAGCTGCCCCCAGCCGACTGCATGAAGTACCGCTCCTGTGCCGACTGTGTGCTCGCCCGGGACCCCTACTGTGCCTGGAACGCCAACAGCAGCCGCTGCGTGGCTGTGGGCGGTCACTCCGGGTGAGGGGGGCTTCTGCGTGTGCGGGGACCAGCGGGGAGAGGAGGGTGGCAGGACCTGGGACGCTGATGGATCCCTCTCCCCCCACCAGGTCCCTGCTGATCCAGCACGTGACGGTCTCGGATACCTCAAGCATCTGTAATTTCCGGGGCAGTAAGAAAGGTGAGCTGTTGTCTTAGTCCTCCTTGTAGGGTGTACGGGCCTCGGGGGACCAGAACCGGGGTGTCATTGTCCCCCCTTGGCCTGGGCGTCTTGCACCCACTGACTCTCATTTTCTCTGCCGCTACAGTCAGGCTCACACCCAAAAACATCACGGTGGTGGCAGGCACAGACCTGGTGCTGCCCTGCCGTCTCTCCTCCAACCTCGCCCACGCCCGCTGGACCTTCGGGGGCCGTGACCTGCCCGCGGAGCAGCCTGGCTCCTTCCTCTACGATGCCCGGCTGCAGGCCCTGGTGGTGATGGCTGCCCAACCCCGCCACGCCGGCGCCTACCACTGCTTCTCGGAGGAGCAGGGGGCCCGGCTGGCTGCCGAGGGCTACCTCGTGGCGGTGGTGGCGGGCCCATCGGTGACGCTGGAGGCCCGGGCCCCGCTGGAGAACCTGGGGCTGGTGTGGCTGGCTGTGGTGGCCCTGGGCGCCGTGTGCCTGGTGCTGCTGCTGCTGGTTCTGTCCCTGCGCCGGCGGCTGCGCGAGGAGCTGGAGAAAGGTGCCAAGGCGGCCGAGAGGACCCTGGTGTACCCGCTGGAGCTGCCCAAGGAGCCCACCAGCACCCCCTTCCGGCCTGGCCCTGAGACAGACGAGAAGCTCTGGGACCCTGTGGGCTACTACTACTCAGATGGCTCTCTCAAGATCGTGCCTGGCCACGCCCGGTGCCAGCCCGGCGGTGGGCCCCCCTCGCCGCCCCCCGGCATCCCCGGCCAGCCCCTGCCTTCTCCGACACGGCTCCACCTGGGAGGTGGCCGGAACTCCAATGCCAATGGCTACGTGCGTCTCCAGCTGGGAGGGGAGGACCGCGGCGGCCTCGGGCATCCTCTGCCCGAGCTTGCCGACGAACTGAGGCGTAAACTGCAGCAGCGCCAGCCGCTGCCGGACTCCAACCCCGAGGAGTCCTCAGTATGAGGGGCCCTCGGGCGGCAGCCTGGGAGGCATGGCTCCCTACGTTTTGCACAGGCACCAGCTACCTCAGGGACATGGCGTGGGCAACCTGCTCTGCCCGGCACCGCCCGGCCATGAGGACCTGCTCTGCCAGCACGGGCACTGCCACTTGGTGTGGCTTACCAGGGCACCAGCCTTGCAGAGGGCACCTTCCTCCTCTGTGAGGCTGTGGATCACAGACGCGTGGGACCCCAACAGCCAAAACTTTTCAAGGCAGAAGTTGCAGATGTGGGTGTGTTTGTGTACATATGTGTGTGAATGCAGATGTGTGCACATATGTACGTACATACGTGTGCGTGTGTGTGCGCGTGTGTGAGATGCAGTCTTCCTGTTTCTGTCAAGTCTTCCCTTGGCCTGGGGTCCTCCTGGTGGGTCATTGGAGCTATGAAGGGGAAGGGGACGCATCACTTTGCCTCTCCTGCCCCCACCTGTCCCCAGTAGGGGGCAGCCGTGTACATATGGGGGTGGGTTGGGCAGGGTGCTGTGCCCCTTTGGGGGAGTCAGGGCTCTGGGGTGGGGCCTGGTCCTGCTCCCAGGGCTACGAATGTTTTCAGGGTTGGGGGGAGGGAGATGCAGCCTCCTGTGTGTTTGGGGGGAAGGGTTGGGAGGGGCCTCCCACTTGGCCCTGGGGTTCAGTGGTATTTTATACTTGTCCTCCCTGGCAGGGCTGGGAAAGGTTGTGTGTGGGGGGGAGGGGGTGGGAGGCGAGAGGGGTGGACATGCTGTGGATCTGGCATATCCTCTCCCAGCCCTAGGAGGAGGGCTCCCAGCAGTGTAACTTATTGTGTCCCCGCGTATTTATTTGTTGTAAATATTTGAGTATTTTTATATTGACAAATAAAATGGAGAAAATGAAACCGTTCTTGTCATGGAGATAAGACACTTGGGCTGAAACCTGGATGCCAAGAGGGAGGCTCCCTATGGGCTGAGTGGGGCTGGACCAGCCTCATTCAGTCCGCCCTTCAGCGGCCCCCCTCCTGCTTGTGCCCCTCTAGAGCGGGGTCCAGAGGCCAGGCTCCAGTGTTTTCCCACAGTGGTGGGTCGGCTGGGAACCAGACCAGGGCCACAGCCTCTGGGGAGCCAACCGTGGCTTCTGGCCAAAGGGAGAAGTCGGGGCTTGGGGGATAGAAGCAGTAGAGGGGGAGGGGGCTGGCTTCCCAGCACTCTGGGAAGGGAAAACGGGAGTGGGGGCTGTGGAGAGGAACATCCTAGAAGCAGCTTAAACTTGTGTGGACTGGCTCATGTGAGGATGGGGCTCCCCGCCACTTTAAGAGGAGAATGATTACTTGCAGCCTTTCCCTCCAGGAATGTTAGTCTTGAATGTTTCAGATAACCATGCAGTGTGGGACTTCCTCCACTGCCACAGGTAGGCACCAAGCCCCTTTGCTATAGGAAGGAGCCTGTCCAGGGCCAAGATATTTTTAAGAAAACCAGGACCTAGCCTGGCTTCTATAATTCACGCCCACACACAGGCAGTGGAAATGAAGAGTCCTCTGTACCCTTGACCGGTCTGAGGGGCCTGCTGCGGCTGGAACAAGCTGCTGCGGTGTCCTGCTGTAACAGAGGCCTGACATGTGCTGATTTGAGCAGCTAGCTTCCTGCACGGTCAGTAACCCACAGCCGAAGGAAGTTGATTCAGTAAATTAGGTGTCCACTGCGGAGTGACGGTTCCAGTTTCTTTTCCCTGCCCCCCGAGCCGCTACCCCGGGCCTACTTGAAGGTGGTTTCAGGAGCCAATACAAGTTCTGACCATCTGCCTCCCATGGCGTTCCAAGAAGTGGGCAGCAGAAGGAAGTGGGCAGAAGAGGAAGGAGGGGGTCTTGGCCTTTCAACTGGTCACTGCGCGGCCGTAAGGACCCACCAATCTGAGCCCGAGATGGTGGGGGAAATAGGTGGGGAAGGGCCTTGGGGCCCGCCTGGTGACCCCTGACCCTGGGGATCCCGGTGGGACCAGGAGAACCTGGAGGGGAGGCACATACAAGGCCGGCTGCCCTCCCCAAGCGTCGGTCCTGCGTCTCAGCGGGCGCGCCCGGGCCTCCGCTTAGCCTGGGATGCCCTCTCGTGGCCGCTTCGGGCCGGCGCGGCACAGCGCCGCAGGTCCCGCCCTGCCGTCGCGATTGGCTCCCGGGCCCAGACTCAGACGCTTGATTGGTCGGCCCCGTGGTTCGTGCGGACGCCGAATGGTCAGACCGGGCGGTACGCCGAGACCGCGCCCAGGCTGGCCCGTGGCGGTGCCCGCGCCCGGCAGCCGGTGGGCGGGCGCTGAGAGCGACATGGCGGCGCTGCGGCCCTGCGCGGATGGCCCCTGCTGCTCCCACCCCAGCGCGGCGCCCGGCGTGCAGCAGACGCTGGACGAGATGGACTTCGAGAGGGGTGAGGGGGCGCGCGGCTCTGCCGGCCCGGCGCCTCCCGGCGTCCGCAGGCCCCCGGGGCCAAGGAGGTGGCCGTGAACCGGGATCCCTGGAGCGAAGCGGCCGGGGTGGGGGTGGGAGTGGGTCTGGTCGGAGCGCGGGCCGGCTGTGGGCTCGCAGCTCCCGCGTAATGAGAGCCCGCCGGGGACCTGGCGCGAGCTTGGCAATAGAAACGCCGGCTCGTCTGCAGGTCGAGAAACAGGCATTGGCTTCGGTAACTTTCCGCAGTGGTGCGGCGGGATCCGACTGTCCACCTGGTGCGACCCCGGGACACCCAGGCCCGCTCCGGGGTCTGAGAGGGACCGGGCGGCAGAGTCTGCTTCCAGGGTATTGCACCCACCCCGAGGGTATGGAGCTTCAGACCAGGGGGCTGCGCTGTTCCGGGCTGTTTGTCGGCACTGCAGGTGTCATCCTTACGTGTGCGTCAAGCGGGGTAACTCCTTTGCCCCAGACTGTCCATGGTGCCCGCAGCTGTGTGCGCAGAGCCTTGCTCTGTCTGGTTCCCCAGCACCCGCACGGCCTGCCACCTTTGACCCCGACTCTGCTCAGGCCTTCCAGCCAGAGTCCCTGAGATGTGTGTAGGGTTCCGAGGACTCTGAGGATTCCACAGATTAGATGCCTGCTCACCACTTTGCCTGTGGTTTTCACTTGGGGCTGACACCTGACAGTGTTCGGTTGTGACTGTATATTCAAGCATCTTAAATAGTACTTTATCCAACACTGGTGTGTTTGAAGTGGGGAAGAAGGGAAGTTGTGTCTGGCCAGTCTCCTGTCCTGGTTAGACACGCCCCTGGTCTGTCTTGCTCCAGCGCCCCTCAGTGCACAGCTCAGAGGAGGTGCTCAGTTCACATTTGTTGAGCAGACGAATTCCCATTTGGTAGATGAGAAGACTGAGGTCGAGAGGTAAAGGAAGTGCTAGAAGCCCCCAGTCCGTGAACATTATTCAGTGCTTGGGTTCTGCCTCTGCAGGAATCTGGTCAGCAGCCCTGAACGGAGACCTGGGCCGAGTGAAGTATTTAATCCAAAAGGCAGTGGACCCCAGCCAGCCTGACTCCGCAGGCTACACGGCTCTAGTGAGTTGGGGAGGAGCCTCAGCTCTGGGTTCCTGCTCTCTGGGCGGGGATGGTGTTTGCCTTCTGTCTTCTCCCACTCTTTCTTCTCTCCCAGCAGGGTTTCTGTTTAAGCATCTTATGAACCTGGTTTTTTTTTTAATTAGCCGAGGTGCTTTTCACTGATTGTTTAACATCATTTTCATAACGGTAAAGAATCCACCTGCCAATGCAGGAGACGTGAGAGACCTGTGTTCCATCCCTGGGTCGGGAAGATCCCTTGGAGAAGGGAATGGCAACCCACTCCAGTATTCTTGCCTGGAAAATCCCATGGATAGAGGAGCCTCTTGGGTTACAGTCCATAGGGTCGCAAAGAGTCAGACACAACTGAGCGCCTAACACTTTCACTCTTCACTTTCATAATGATGCTGTGAGATAGGAGTGGTAATTACTGAGACTCCCCAGCAACCCAGTGGTTAAGATTTCACCTTCCCATGCAGGAGCACGGGTTCTACCCCTGATTGGGGAACCAAGATCCCACATTCCTGGGAACTGCTGAGCCCGAGTGCCTCAAGGAAAGATTCCGCATGCCGCGACTAAGACCTGACACACCCCAAAATAAACAAACATATTTTTAAAAGGAATGGTTATTATTCCCACTTTCCAGTGGCTGAATCTGAAGCTAGGCATGCAGGCTCGCCCTGGTCACCCAGCTGCCAGAGGGGGCTCCGGCCGCCGCTGTGGCCCTCGCCCAGGGTTCTGCCTCCTGACCCCGGCTCTGTTCACCGCAGCACTACGCCAGCCGCAATGGGCACTACGCCGTGTGCCAGTTCCTGCTGGAGAGTGGGGCCAAGTGTGACGCCCAGACCCACGGGGGAGCCACCGCCCTGCACCGTGCCAGCTACTGCGGGCACACGGACATTGCCCGGCTCCTGCTCTCGCACGGCTCCAACCCCAGGCTGGTGGACGCCGACGGCATGACCAGTCTGCACAAGGTGCGTGGCCGCTCAGAAGTCTCACAGGCCGCGAGAACCTGTCTCTTGTCATGGTAAAACCTAGAACATGGGAACTCTCCGGCTGTCCAGTGTTCAGGACGTGGCACTCTCACTGCTTGGGCCCAGGTTCCATCCCTGGTCAGAGAACTAAGACCTCACAGGCCACACGGCACAGCCAAAAATAAAAAAGGTATAACATGTTCATGGCAGGAAACATGGGGAGAACAGCAAAGCGTAAAGTAGAAAATTGGAATCATTTGTAATCTCAGTGCTCGCCTATCATCACTTGAGGATTAACATATAATTTTCCAGCCAGTTTCCTGTGCACGTAAATTAGTACAAAACATAAGGTGTCATTTTCTTTCTTTTAGTGATGCATCCTCAATGCTTTTTTCACGTAGGTTTTGAAACTTGTACCTACCCTTGCCTGTCCTTCTAGTCCACTTTCCACACTGTGACCAGAGTGATCATTTAATTAAAAGTTTTCTGCCTAGAAACACGTACCCGCAGTGAACAGCTTGAGGAGCACAGAATACCTGCTCTGGACACAAATTTCGCTCCCCGGCCCCCTTCCCAGCAGCTCAGTCTTCTGGGTCACTTTATTGACTGGGGGGATTTTCTGCAGAAATTAACACCTGTGGCTGGCGATTTTTCTTTTGGCCAAAAATTAATTCTGTTATTTCACCAACACTTTGCAAGTTATTGGGCTTCCCAGGTGGGGCAGTGGTCAAGAATTCGTCTGCCAAGGCAAGAGATGTGGGTTTGGTCCTGGATCGGGAAGATTCCCCTGGAGGAGAAAATGACAACCCACGCCAGTATTCTTGTCTGGGAAATCCCGTGGACAGAGGAGCCTGGCGGCCCACAGTCCATGGCGTTGCACAGAGTCGGATGTGACTGAGCACACGCGTTGTGGGTTATTACATTCAGCAGTTACCACCGGACACACCTGTAAAGGCTTCTGATTTTTGTGACACGTTGTCTTCAGTCCACTTTGCTGTAGAAGCAAAGGAGCATTCTGTCTTTTTGTTGGTCTAACATTCGTATCGTCTGAATCAGAACTTTATTCTGGAGAACTAGCATCTTCTTAGACACTAGCATATGTGTCACTTGGAGGATTGGAGAAAGTATCTTCATAAAATTCACCAAAAAATTCTTCACTCAAAATTTCTCGATGCATCATTTTTGAAAATTTTACATTTATAGCATATACAGCGTTGGGACAGGAACCTAATGGAGCAAAATGTAAATGATGCCGACGGTTATGTTATATAATGAACCCTGATCAGTTTTAACTCCAGCAGTGCACAATGAGTTAACTGTATCACTGTCTGAAAACGTATTGATATGTCTCTGGTCAGTCATGTGTTAGGGCGTCCCCTTTTGCCAATTTCTTGTTTATCTTTGAAAGGCAGTTGATGCGTCTGTAAGGCCTGTGTGTATAATCTGATCCTCTCTTAGCCCACTTGATCTTCTCCCAGAGCCATGGTTTAAAGCGCAGTTCGGACCACACCATGCCTTCGAGTCTTCTGAAGGCTTGCTTCTACCAAGTCCTTAAGCTGGTTAACAGGCCTTTGGGGTTGGCCCCTGCCTGCCTGTCGGCTTGTCCTGAGCTCCTTCCCGGCCCCTTGCCTGTTATGCTCAGGCCCCGCTTGTTGTCTTCAGTTTCTTTCTTTCTTTTTCTTTTAAGTAATTGTATTTATTTGGTTATTTTTGGCTGTGCTGTGTGGGCTTTTCTCTAGTTGCAGCAAGCAGGAGCTCCTCTTCATTGTAGTGAGCGGCTTCTCATTGCAGTGGCTTCTCTAGTTCTGGAAGACAGGCTGTAGAGATGTAGGCTTCGGTGGTTGCCGCTCCCAGCTTCAGACCACAGCTCCAGTCATGGGCCACGGGCTTAGTTGCTCCTCGGCATCTGGGATCTTCCCAGATGAACCCGTGTCTCCTGTGTTGGCAGCAGATTGTTTACCACTGAGTCACCAGGGAAGCCCCCGTCTCCCGTCTCTAGAACCCACTTCTGTATCCCTTGCAAGCCACAGGCAGCGGCTCCTGCTGTCCGGAGGCCTCTCCTCTCCCTTTGCCCTCTGGCTTGTGTCTGTTCTTTCTGGACCATCACACGCTCAGAGACCTTCCTCTTCCTTGCGGAGGGCAGCTCCCCCACCCAGATGCCCAGAGCACCCTGCACCTGCCTCCTGCCTCCTCCCTCTTGGAGCCCCCTCTCCATGATCTCTGCCTCTCTCACTGGGGCGGCTGGAGTTGGCCTTGTTTCTTCTTGCAGCCGGAGCACCAGGCTCAGATGCTGAGAGACCAGCTGGGGGCCCTTTTGTGTGGAGACCCTTGCCGGTTGGAGAGGCAGATTGCTCATTTCCCAGTGGTCTGAACCGGTGTTGCTCGAGTGTTTCACCACCACAGCGCCTGCGATGAGTGTTGACAGGTAGGACACTCCCGGGGACAGACCAGCTGCTTTCACCCACGGCTTGCAGCATTCTCGAGAAATTCAGAGAGCGAGTACGTGTGAGGAATCTGAATCACCCGGCCCTTCCTTCCAGCCTCCCTCCCTCCCTCCCTTCTGCAAATGTTGGCACCTTGGTTTTTTTTTTTTGCTAAAAATTACTTGGAATTCGTCTCACAACTGCTCATAACTCACCTGCCTGAATTGAAGCAATAATATTCAGAACCCTGGGTCTGTCCTCATCAAGATATTTATGCCTAGTAAAGATTTAGATTCAAATTTGAGATGCTGTTGGGTACTAATATTTGATATCCTTCAGGAGCCCTTGTCTGTTGGAAGAAGCGGGGAATAGAGTGATATAGCTATTGAGAGCTCGAACTTTGGGGTCAGACAGACCTGACTTAGAATTCCCCAGGCTGCTACGCTAGCTCTGTGACCTTGGACAAGTTACTCAATTTTTATAAGCCTCAGTTTCTTCATCTATAAAATAGAAACAATAGTATTTCTTACCTCTGATGGTTATTGGAGACATTGAGTAAGATAATCTGTGTAAGTCACCTAACTCTGTTCTTTTTTGGAGGATGTGGGTTAGAATTAACATCTGAACTGTTTATCTCAGAGGGAGGAGGAGAAACCTGGGTAGTAGACCTATTTCTCTCTGCTCATCTGAAAGTTCCCCAGGACAAGGGCCATGTCTGATGTTCTTGTGCCCATGGTGCCCCCTCTAGACAATACGCATGTTTGTATAGATGCTGTTCTTTATTTTTTTTAATCTTATCATTTTTGGCGTGTGCTGGGTCTTTGTTGCTGTGTATGGGCTTTCTCTAGTTGTAGCGAGTGGAGGCTACTCTAGTGCGGTGCACAGGCTTCTCGTTGCAGAGCGTGGCTCTAGGTATGTGGGCTCAGTTGTCCTGTGGCATGTGGGATATCCTGGACCAGGGATTAAGCCTGTGTCCCCTGCATTGGCGGGCAGATTCTCAGCCACTGGACCACTGAGGTTGTGGTCCACTGTACTTGTTCTTTCTTTTTTCCCCTCTTTGGCTGCACCTGGTGGCATGTAGGATCTTGGTTCCTTGCCAGATCCCTGTGGCACGTGGAATTTTTCTGGACCAGGGATTGAACCTGCACCCTCTGCAGTGTAAGTGCAGAGTCTTAACCACTGGATGCCAGGGACGTCCTCTGTACTTGTCGTTAATGTGCAGGCTTCAGCAAAGAAGCATGGCCCCTGAGCAAAGGGTGCAGGAGGGAAAGCTCAAGCCGACTGCCCGAGCAGCACCAGGGCGCCCCACCGCCCTGCACACGCATCATTGGCCGGAGTCAAGGGAAATCTGCTCAGCCAGCCAGCAAGACCTGTTTTAGGACCTAAAGAGCCCCAGACGTAGAGCAAGAAAGAGCGGGGCGCAGTGGGGTTCAGCTTTTGATCGGGCTCCTCTCCCCGCAGGCTGCCGAGAAGGGTCACGTGGACATCTGCTCCCTCCTGCTGCAGCACAGCCCAGCCCTGAAGGCCGTGCGGGACCGGAAGTCCCGGCTCGCCTGCGACCTGCTGCCTGGCAACAGCGACCTGCGGGACCTGCTGGCCAGCTGAGTCGCCGCCTCCTGTCTCAGCAGCGCACTGAGGACTCGGACAGCTCTCCCAGCCCCCGCCTGGACAGCACCCGAGCCGCAGGGTGAGAGCCTGAGGCCGAAGGACCGGCAGAGCCACGTTCTGACCCCTCGAAGCGAGGGAATTCAGCTTGCGGGGGCTGCCAGGGTTGTCGCCTGGACAGATGATCGTATTCTAAATTAGCTCGTGTGGAAACATCTATCCATTTAGAAAAAATAAAGTTACAGCCTTACCTCATCCCCTGCACAAAAATAAATTTGGAGTTAAGACCCAAATCTGAAAATATAAATCTATGTAAGCATGAGAAGAAGCTATGGAATACGGGACACATGAACAGCTGCTTTCTAGCCAGGCGACCTCGGTACAAGTCACGGTACCTGCTGTGTCCCGTGTCTCCATCGCTCAGATAGGAGTGACTGTGGTGGGGTCCCTGTGGGGATGAGACAAGTGAAGATCTGAGGAGCACTGAGGGGGCGCCCAGAGCCTTGCAGACAGCATTTGAGCTCCCACCTCCCGAAAACCTGACCCGCACCTGCATCTATACCATAATTCCATTCATGTTAACTGTCTGAGAGACTGCTGCTGCTAAGTTGCTTCAGTCGTGTCCGACTCTGTGCGACCCCAGAGACGGCAGCCCACCGGGCTCCCCCGTCCCTGGGATTCTCCAGGCAAGAACACTGGAGTGGGTTGCCATTTCCTTCTCCAACGCATGAAAGTGAAAAGTGAAAGTGAAGTCGCTCAGTCCTGTCCGACCCTCAGCAACCCCATGGACTGCAGCGCACCAGGCTCCTCCATCCATGGGGTTTTCCAGGCAAGAGCGCTGGAGTGGGGTGCCATCGCCTTCTCCGTCTGAGACTACAAGGTGCTGTTGTTTTATGTTGCATTCATTGCTAATTGCCAGTGAGGTTGAATGCCTGTCTTCTGTGACCTTGTTCAAACTTAAATTTTAAAATTAAAAAAATTTTTTCCTGGATTCATAGGAGTCACTTATGTATTTTGGACATTGATCCTTTGTTTTGTATATGTATATCCATATATATCTTTTTCATGCTGTCTCTTGTCTTAACTGTGTTCGTTGTTACCTGTTTATGAAAATTGGTACAGTGGATGGCAGTTTGGCAATATCTACTAAAATTTAAGTGAGCAAGACCAATACTTCTAGTTTCTCTGTAGCTCCCTAGAGAAATATCCATGTATACAAAGTTATCGTGTGTGTGTGTGTGTGAGATCTTAGTTCCCTCGCCCGGGATGGAACCTGTGTACTCTGCATTGGAAGCAGAGTCTTAACCGCAAGTCCCCAAAGATGTTTATTTACAGATGCATTTACAAAGATGTGCACCGGAGCATGGGGTGAAATGTTTTAAAAAAGAAGAAAAAAAGTAGAGCTAAACCCAGTGCTCCCAACAGGGGGACAAGTAAGACTCCAGTCTTGGAGCCACATGAGCAGAGTTGAGGTTCCCAGCCATGAGTGCAGCCTGTGCTGACCTGGAGAGAGTGCTGAGTCGTGACCACAGTAGAGTAGGTAGAGCCACATAGGAACTCAAACACGCTCACACACACTCAGGAGGAGGTGTGTGAAATTGCACCCACTGTTTCCCCAGGTGGGGGTCCTGAGCAAGATTTGCTATGTGTGGACTTATTTATAAGAGGTAATTTTTTTCTTCGATAAAGTAATACCAACGATAAATTAATACTAGTTAGCTCCATGTGAGTACCAACGGTCTTCCGCTGAGCATTTCAGATACAGCGTCGATATCCTTGCCCTGGGATGTTGGAGGAGAGGAGTCGTGGTGTCGGTGGCGGGCAGTGGAGTCCGAGTTCAAATCCTGCTTATTTTTGTCGGTTTCACCTCACTCTCCTCCAGGTAACTCTTCCCTTCCTCAGGACCACAGGCCAAAAGTCACCTTTGAGAAAAACACCCTGGGCCGTAAGCACAGAAGAGTTGCTCTAAAAAGCCCTGGGCTCCCCAGGTCTGGGAGCTCAGAGCCAACTGCAGTTGGGCCCTCGGCGGCCCTGGACCCACGGCTCTCCCTCCCCCGCCACCCGTCCTGCTCATCTCTGCTCATATGGCTTCCAGGCCGAATCTTACCAGCTATCAGGTTTCCTTTCAAAGGTCAAGGCAGAAATTCAAGGCACAGCTGGGTGGAAGGCATGCTTGGTGTCTTGGGGAGAATCAGGAAGGTTGACCAGTAGCTGCAGATGAATCGCTTTGCAACTGGGTTAATGGTTAACGTTTGTTCTTAGACCTGGAGCGCATCTGAACCTCACCTTGCTGGGGAAGGATGTGCCCCTGACCCGGCAGGGCATCTGGCTGGGGACCTGCATGTGAGCCATGGAAGTCTCTTCCAGAGGCGTGAGGTGCCAGTGACAGACTGGGCTTGGCTCCTGAGGTGGCCTAGCTTAGGACATTGACCTTGACCATTGGAGTGGTGAGGGGGCAGGGGGTTGCCTGGGGAAGGAAACCAGTGGGAGCAGCCAGGTTTCAGGCTGGAAACTGGCCGAGAGGTGGGAAGTCACTTGGTTTCTTCCTGTAGGAGCCAGGGAGCTTCCTGAGGCAGAAATCAGCCTCTTCGGTCTCTCCCTTGGAGGTCCACTTCAGGATTCTGGCCTCCTATTGCCAGGGTAGTTGCGCCGTCTCCCAGGGTCTCCCTCCACAGCAACACGGAGGCTCACACTTCTTTTTCTCCATGGTGTCTACACTTGGGAGCATGTATGTGTGCTAAGTCGCTTCAGTTGTGTCCGACTCTGCAACCCCATGGGCCGTAGCCTGCCAGGCTCCTCTGTCCTTGGGATTCTCCAGGCCAAGAAAACTGGAGTAGGTTGCCATGCCCTCCTCCAAGGGATCTTCCTGACCCAGGGTTCAAACCAGCATCTTCTGCATTGGCAGGCAGATTCTTTACCACTAGCGCTGCCTGAGAAGCCCACACTCGGGAGAATGGGAGATATTTCCCCTTGAACCTGGGCTGGTGGCCCCGCGTCCAGGATGTGTGTTGATTGGTTGAAGCACCTCTGAGTAGGTGCAGGATGGGGGTGTCTGAGGATGCAGCTGACTCAGCTGAGAACAGCTCTTTCTCCTGCCTGCACAGGCTAAGTGCCCGAGGCAGTATTTTGGTGAGAGTTACAGAGCCACAGAGTTATCTGGCCTGGGCCCAGGCCTCTGCCTTGCCCTCCCCCTGCCCCCCGGCTGGCTCTACTATAAAAGGGTTGAGCTGCTCGGCTCCTCTCACTGAGGGCCTGAAGAGTGGGGGGACCATGAACTTCAGCATCCAGCAGTTGGTGAGGACTTGGGGCAGGGGCTGGGCAGTGGTTTGGGCACCCCGGGACTGTCTCAGCAGAACGAGGGTGTTGGGCAGCTGCTTCGTGCAGCCTCTGGAGGTTTGAGGAGTAGAAACATGTGGTTCCGTTCTGGTCGGTCTGCCCAGGTCTCACTGGAGGGGCTAGGGAGCGAGAGAGGGAGGAGACAGGAAGGGGCCAGGCAATGGTCAACAAGAAATTCCTTGAGTTCAGTGGGTTCTGCCCTTGACTATGATGGCAGAAGAGGATTGGGAAGTGGCATGTTACCCCGGGAGACACGAGTATGGCCCAGGTGCTGGCTGAGCTCGGTTGTGTTGCTGGTCGTTGCTGGGGAAATGGTCTGGAGGGTCTGACCGCCTTGCCTGGGGAAGGGGAGAAGGTGCTTGCGTTCCCTGGGCAGAGAGAGCAGCAGGGACGCCGGTGACGCTTCAGGCTGTCTGTTGCAGGAGGCCGGGCATGGAGGCCGCAGGGGTCACTTTGTGCCCCCAGCCCCACTGCCAGCCAGTTCAGCCTGTGCTGGGAGGCGGGTTGCAGGGCCCAGGAACTGTCTGATTGCCTGAGTTCACTTTAGAAGGCAATTGAATAGTTCCATGTGGCTGGAAGCCATGACCTCTGCCATCCTATCGTCCCAGCCTCTTCTCTCTCCTCAATTTGCTTCCTCCTGGGTGCCGCCGGCTTCTGAATCCTGGGGGCAGGGGCCAGGGGAGGGAGAAAATGGTTCGCTGTACAATGGGCTCCACCCTAAGCGCAGCCCCAGTAACTCATTTCATCTTCGGCACCGGGAGGAAAGAGCTAGCTTCCCAAAGAGCCAGTGAATGCGGGGATTTCGCATTTTACCCAGGAGCATCTCCGCGGTCCCCCTACCCCCTGCCCCCACCTGGGGTCAGGTGGCAGTGTGGCGTGATCTGGTAGGAATGTTAAGGACAGCCACCCACGAGGGAGGCCCTGAGCTCACCTGGATGCGGCCCAGCAGTATAAATAGATGCGGTGTCAGGCGCCTGCTGCTGGGTTCTGCTGACAGGACAGAGTGGGCAGCAGCCAGCTGCCCTCCTGAGTCTCAGACGATGCTGTAGGTGGTGAGAGCCAACAAGGAGCGGGTGGACCGCCACGGCACTCTGCACAGGTCCAGGTAGGCTCATTGATCTTGCGTGTCAGCTCCTGGCAGGACCCCGTCTAGCACAATTGTGTTTGCTAAGTTTTGTCACTTAGTCGTGTCTGACTTTGCGACCCCATGGGCTGCAGCCCACCAGGCTCCCCTGTGCATGGAATTCTTTAGGCAAGAAGACTGGAGTGGGTAGCCATTGCCTTAGGGCTCCTCCTAATTTTCCTGAGTCTTTGTCCTCATCTGTTCCTACAGGTAAGTGGAGAGAGAGTTGAAAGGACGAAATTGGAATGTGGACATGGAGTTCCTGATCCTGGAGGGGGCCTTCGCAGCTGGAGGCTGGGGCCCCAGGAGGCCGAGGCCCGGGAGAGGCAGAAACTGGACGAGGAGAAGAGGAGGAGAGTGAGTGGCCAGAGGTGGCGGCCCGGGGGGCTGGGTGCGGGCAGGCTGAGCGGCGGGGCTCAGGGGCTGATGGCCTGGGTGGGCACTCCTGCTGCCTAAAGACGAGGGTGAGACCAACCAAGAGATGCCCCAGGGCTCCAGCGGCTGACGGCTGGCATGGTCCTGTTTCTGCCACAGCTTGAAAGATTTAACAGTTCCAGAACTAACTTGGAGAACCTGGCTGATTTGGAAAAGTTGGTTCAAAGACGGAAAGAAAAGCGACTGAAACGCAGGGTCCCCCCCAAGGCACCCCAGCCTGAGGTCAAGGTGAGCAAGGGTGCCACACCCGGGCTGGAGTTCATGAGCTGGAGCCTCCTGTCCCCATGAAAGACCTGGGGAGGAGCTGCCCAGCCCCCACCTGGAGACCCCTTTGCCACCGGTGTCAGTCTGCCTCGGCTGCTGGCAGAACAAAGTACCACAAGCTGGGGGCTTAGACAGCAGCTGTGTATGTACGGTCTGCTCAGAGGCTGGCAGTCCGAGATCAAGGGTTCATCTCTGATCAGGGCTGGTTCATCCCGAGGCTCTGGGGGGTGGATCTGCCCATGCCTCTCCCCGGCGTAGGGGTTGGTGGTAATCTGCTGTCATTTCCTTGGCTTGTGGATGCATTGCTCCAGTCTCTGCTCTGAGCTCACACAGTCCACAAGGCATTCCATGTGTGCATGCCTGTATCCAAATGTCCCCTTTCAGTAAGGACTTGTCATATTGGAACAGGGCCCACCTACTCCAGGATGACCTCATCTTAAACAATTACAGCTACAGTGACCCCATTTCCAAGTAAGGTCATGCTCAGAGTGCTGGGGTTAGGACCTTAACCTATGAGCTTGGAGGAGACACAGCTCAATCCATAACCCCACCCCATACCTGTTCAGTCAGTCTTCTGAGGGCAGGCTTGTGTTTTTAAAGTTTATACTTATTTACGTAATTGGCTGTGTGGGGTCTCAATTGCCTCATTCTGGATCTTTGGTTGCAGCGCATGGACTCCCTAGTTGTGGCTTTCGGACTCCAAAGTGCACACGCTCTGTAGTTTTGATGTGTGGGTTTAGCTGCTCCGTGGCATATGGGATCTAAGTTCCCTCATCAGGGATGGAACCCTTGTCCCCTGCATTGCAAGGGAGATTCTCAACCATTGGACCACCAGAGAAGTCCCTGGGGGCAGGTTTTTTTAATCTGTTGTTTGTATAAGCTGATAGTGCGCTGGTCCTCAGCCGGCTCTCTGGTTAGGCTGGTGAGGCCGTGCATCCCAACAGCCTCTCGAGTGAGTGGGCCTTGTCCTTGAACTTAACTGGCTTTCCTGGTGGCTCAGATGGTAAAGAATCTGCCTGCAATGCAGGAGACCAGGGTTCAATCCCTTGGTCAGGAAGATCCCTTGGAGTAGGAAATGACAACCCACTCCAGTATTCTTGCCTGCAGAAAACCCAAGGACAGAGGAGCCTGACGGCTGTAGTCCACGGGGTCACAATGAGTCAGACATAACTGAGCGACTAACACTTGGAATTTACTCAGCCGCAGCCACAGGCCCAGCTGGAACCCGTGGGCCTGGAGGTGTTCCTGAAGGCAGCTGCTGAGAACCAGGAGGCCTTGATTGACAAGTACCTGGCAGACGGAGGGGACCCCAATGCCCATGACAAGGTATCGAGGGTGGTGCAGGCATGGTGAATGCCTCGGAAACCACAGGGCTTTTGCTCCATGGGGCTCAAGTCCCATGGTGCCTCCTGAGTGGGGAGGGAGTGGGACCGCCAAGGGTGGCCAAGCTTCCTGCACCTGACCTCCCACACTCTCCCCAGCTGCACCGCACGGCCTTGCACTGGGCCTGTCTGAAGGGTCACTGTGAGCTTGTGAACAAGCTGCTGGAGGCAGGTGCGGCCGTGGACACTCGGGACTTGGTGAGACTCAGGAAGGGCCACCCCCATGGCAAGCCTCCCACTGGCTTCCCCCAACATCAGGGTGAGTTGGGTGCTTCTGTTTGCAGCTGGACAGGACCCCAGTGTTCTGGGCCTGCCGCAGAGGGCACCTGGACATCCTCAAACAGCTGCTAAACTGGGGCGCCCAGGTCAACGCCCGAGACAAGGTGAGGGCACAGGCCGGGGGAAGCCCGATGCTCTTTGGGGTCGGGACACAGCCGTGCCAGCCTGTGATGACATTGCCGCCCCTCGCTGCTCCCTCAGATCTGGAGCACACCCCTGCACGTGGCCGTGCGCACGGGACACTGTGACTGCCTGGAGCACCTCATCGCCTGTGGGGCCTGCATCGACGCGCAGGACAAGGTCAGCGTCTGGTCACCAGAGGCTGGGGATGCTCACCCCCGCGGCCGGGGACTGAGGGAGCCCTAGCTCAGCCATGCGTGGCGCCTGCTGACCTGCCTGCCCCTCCCGGGGAGCGGGGCTGCGGAGGATGACACCCCATCCCTCTCGACAGGAAGGTGACACGGCTCTGCACGAGGCGGTGCGGCACGGGCGCTACAGAGCCATGAAGCTGCTGCTGCTCTACGGAGCTGGGCTGGGCGTGCGCAATGCGGTGAGTGCGGGCGGGCGGCTGGGCGGGGTGGGCGGCTCAGGGACGAGACTGGGCACTGAGCCAGCGCCCTCCTTCCAGGCTTCAGTGACCCCAGTGCAGCTGGCCCGGGACTGGCAGAGGGGCATTCAGGAAGCACTGCAGGCCCATGTCAGGCATACCCGGACCCGGTGCTGACGACCTGCGGGCCACTCACAGCCTCATTCCAGCCCCATCACCCCCCGCCCTCCCCATGGTCCTTCCTTGGTACACCCCCACCCCAGCCTGACCCCTCGTCTCCAGGCAGCCCTGTCAGACAGGGCCACTCCGAGAGGGGGACAGGTAGGAAAGCCTTCCTACCTGCAGTCTGGGGCTGAGCCGTGCCCAGCAGGGCGCGAGCTGGGGGCCGAAGCAGAGGACCCGGGTATGCAGGGCAGGAAACTGGGTCCAGTCGAGGGGCAGCAGGGGGCTGGCGCCAGGATGGAACGGGAAGGGAGCGAGCCCCAGGCTTCCAGGGCCAGTGCAGGATACAGCTCCTCAGTGTCCACCAGGCCTGCGGCCAGGAGATGACCCAGCTCAGCCCTCCACGAGGGCCCACCTGCCGTCAGGGGGTGACATGTCGCATGGCCACCGCCATCCAGGCCACACAGGTGCCCTTGGGCACAGGTTTCTCCAGGGGCCTCAGTTCCTATCAGCAGCAACCCTGATAGCGTCCGGAGTGGCTCCAGATGCTTCAGCCTTGAGGCTCTGAGCTGGGTCTGCTGTCTGGAGGGGGCTGCTCAGCGGGTCTGAGCCCCCCAGTACAGAAGGCCAGCCCCAGCCCGGTTGCCTCAGCAGCCCCAGGGCTGACGAGCTGGAGCTAACGTTTACCCCAGGGAAGCCTTGTGCTCTCGGTCAGGCCCGCCTGCCGCACTCGTCTGCCAGCTGGCAGCTCCTTGCAGAGAAGTGCCCAGGTGCTGGGGATTGCTTGTGGCCCACTCAGCTTCTGGGGCGGTGGCCCGTAACCCTGCTCTGCCCTGGGCGCGGACGCCCCCTGGCCCGAGCGCGGCACCGTGGCCTGGCCCGAGCGCGGCACTGTGGCCTGGCCCCTGTGGCCACGCCACTTCGCCCTCCTTCAGGGCAGGACGTGGAGGGCTCTGAGCTCGCCTGCTCCTTCCCCTTCTCCCCTGATGAGGTCGCTGAAGGCACAGCCTTTGCACACTCCCCAAAGCTTCCTCTCACCATCCTTCCCTGCACACTCCCCAAAGCTTCCTCTCACCATCCTTCCCGGGTCACGCCACGCACATGCAGACTTGTACCTCTCCGGCTGGCGGGGCTGGGTCCTTTAATGCCAGAAACCAGAAAGCAAACCTTTGAGAACAACTTTGCCCCAAATGGAGAACCACAGGCAGAGCGATGGGCTCCGGGACGGAGGTCAGCCTCCCTCACGTAAGGAACCTGGGCTGATAGCCACTCTGCAGCAGTTATTTTTCGTCTCAATGGCCGCCTTCTCAGGCCGAGGACAAGGCAATTTCTACTCGGTGCAAAAGCTGGCAAGAGCTCCGAAGGACGGCCGCACGCCTTCCCCTCACACGGGCAGCTCCTGCCCTATTGTGACAAAGCCCCCCGTTCACCCAGACATGGGGGCCACAGGTGAACAGGTGGTCAAGTCCACGGAGAAGACAACTTCCCATCTAGAAAATGGGGACACTTAAGTGACAGAAATACCTTTTTATACGCATCACTATTTTTTGTTCATTAAAACTGGTTGATTATCCACCATGGCCTGGTTGTCTGTTCTGGGCCAGAAGGGCCAGTTCCACTGGCTCTGGGCTTCGTCTTCCTCAGCAGCAAACCCCAGGCCTGATCACCGTGCTGGCCTGAGAGCAAGACCAGCCCCTGAAAGCAGAGCGGGCAGGCAGGGCAGTGTTTCTCAGCTAGGCTGCCTGTTAGAATGAGGAGGAAAGATTTCAAAAATCCTCATGTTGGGTTTCCCTGGTGGCTCAGGAGTTAAGAATCCACCTGCCAACACAGGCAACAAGGGTTCAATCCCTGGTCCAGGAGGATCCCACATGCAGAGCAACTAAGCCTGTGAGCCACAACCATTGGGCCTGCGCTCTAGAGCCTGGGAGCCACCACTACTGAAGCCCACAGGCCTACCGTCTGCGCTCAGCACCACGAGAAGCCACAGCTAGGATGGCGCCACTCACAGCTAGAGGAAAACCAGCGCAGCAACGCAGGTTCAGCACAGTCAAAAAAATTAATTTGAAAAAATCCTGACGTTCAGGGAATTCTGAAAATCCCCTGGTGGTCCCGTGCTTCCACTGCAGGGGGGCAGGGGTTCAGTCGCTAGTCAGGGAACTAAGATCCGGCATGCCGTATGGCCAAAAGGTTAAAACATCACAAAGCCTTGATGTCCAGCCTGAGTAAATCAGAACCCCAAGGTGGGCCCAGGAATAAGCATTTTTATACAGTTGACATGCCTGTCTATGAAGGTGATCCTAAGGAATCTTCTTTTCAAAAAAAATGAAAACAGCACCTAGAATGCTCTCAGGATACAAAACCCTTTTCTATATACTAGTGATGATTCTGAACACTAAAGCACACAGTAGTACTTACGATTTGCTAAAAAGGAAACCCACTTAGGTGTGAGTCTTACAAAACGTGTAAGGGCCTGCAGGCTGAAAACTACACAGTGCTGATGAATGAAATCAAATTTAAATAGATGGAGAAATACGCACGGATTGAAAGTTATAATAAAGATGTCAGTGCCACCTGAATTGATACACAGGTTTAACCAGTTCCTGATAAAATCCCAGCAAAGTTTTTTTTTTTTTGTAGATTAGACAAGTTATTTGAAAATTTAAAACATACAACTCTGGAGAAGAACAAAATGGGAGAAATCAGTCTACTGATTTCAGGGAACTACTAAATAGCTCCTAGGTGGTGCTAGTGGTAGAGAACCTGCCTGCCAATGCAGGAGACAGTTAAGAAATGTGGGCTTGATCCCTGTGTCAGGAAGATCCCTTGGTGGAAGGCATAGCAACCCACTCCAGTGTTCTTGCCTGGAGAATCCCATGGACAGAGGAGCCTGGTGGGCTACAGTCCATGAGGTCGCAGAGTGGGGACACGACTGAAGTCACTCAGCAGCACTCAGTAATCAAGACAGGGTGGTACCAATGGAGAGAGACACATCAGTCAGTGGAGCAGAAGAGATGACCCAGAAATAGATTAATATGCCAAAAGATCCAAAAGTTATTCACTGGAGGAAAGATATGCTTTACAACAAATGGTACTTAAGGTAATGGACATCTATAGGCAAAAAAAGAAAAAACACCCTTTATTCAAAATGGATCACAAAGGGCTTCCCTGGCGGCTCAGTGGTGAAGAACCCACCTGCCAATGTACAAGACACGGGCTCGATCCCTGGTCTGGGAGGATCCCACATACCATGAACAGTTAAGCCCATGAGCCACAACTACTGTGCCTGAGCTCCACAACAAGAGCAGCCACCCCAACAAGCCTGCACACTGCATGAAGAGCAGCCCCGTTCTCGGCAACAAGCCCGCACACTGCATGAAGAGCAGCCCCGTTCTCGGCAACAAGCCTGCACACTGCCACGAAGAGCAGCCCCGTTCTCGGCAACAAGCCTGCACACCGCCATGAAGAGCAGCCCCGTTCTCGGCAACAAGCCCACACACTGCATGAAGAGCAGCCCCGTTCTCGGCAACAAGCCTGCACACTGCCACGAAGAGCAGCCCCGTTCTCGGCAACAAGCCTGCACACTGCCACGAAGAGCAGCCCCGTTCTTGGCAACAAGCCTGCACACTGCCACGAAGAGCAGCCCCGTTCTTGGCAACCGGAGAAAAGCCCGAGCAGCAAAGACCAAGCACAGCCAAAAACAAATGATTAAGAAAAAAAAAAATCACAAACTTAAATGCAATGAAAAACTATAAACACTTTATAAAAACAATCTTCACAATCAAGTCTAAATTAAAAAAAAAAAAAGAAAAAAAAACTAGGTAAAGATTTCTTAGGTGGTTTAGGCGCTGAATCATGTCTGACTCTTGCGACCCCATGGACTGTAGCCCGCCAGGCTCCTCTGTCAATGGGATTCTCCAGGCAAGAACACTGGAGTGGGCTGCCATTTCATGATACCAAAAGCATGATCCATAAAAAATGAGTAAAATGGAGTTCATCAAAATCTATTTCTGCTATATAAAAAATCCCGTTAAGATAAAAAAAATAAGCTACAGACTGGGAGAAAATATTTGCAAACCAAAAACCCAATCAAGCCTAGTAATTCTCAAAACTCAGCAGTAAAAGAACCAAACAATCTAACTGGAAAATGGACGAAAGACAAACAGACTTTTCACAAAGTGAAGTAAGCACATGAAAAAATACACGTTATGGAAATGCAAATAAAGTCCACAACGAGACAGCACTACACACTTACCAGGAGGGCTAAAATACTTGACAGCACCAAGTCCTGGGGAGGACATGGAAAAACTCAACACATTGCTGGTGGGAATGTAAAGTTGTACAGGTGCTCTGAAAAGGTTTGGCAGTTTCTTTTAAAACCTAAATATGCAATAACCATACAGACCTAGCAACTGCATGCCTAATCATTTACCTCAGGGAAAAGAAAACCAATGTTTGCGTCAAGAACCTGTGATGAATGTTCATAGCAGCTTTATTTGGAATAGCCAAAAACTGGAAACCACCCAGATGTCCTTAGACAGGACAGTGAGCCTGTGGTAGAATACCACACAGCAATCACAAAGCAACGATTGACTGACACGTGCAGGAGCCTGGAGGAGACTCCAGGACAATGTGCCAAGTGAGAAAAGCCAGTCCCAACACTTACATACCGTAGGATCCCATTTATACAACATTCTTGAAATGACAAAATTACAGAGATGATGTACAGATTAGTGGTTGCCAGGGATTGGGGATAGTGGCCAGAGGGGGTGGGTGTGGCGTTAAGAGCGTCCGTTGTCCGTTGTGGGGAGATCCTAGTGAGAACAGTTCTGCATCTAGACTGAAGTGGTGGTTACACAGACCTACATGTGATAAGATGCTACAGAACTACATACCCACACTGCACCAGAGGCAGATTCCTGGTTTTCATACTGTAGTCTAACTATGCAAGACAGTGTCGTCATGGAGGAAAACTGGAGGAAGGCTACATGGGATCTCTATCTTTGCAAGTTCCTATGAATCTGTCATTATTTCAAAGTAGAAAGTTACAGGAGAAAATAGGGGAAAAGGCAAGAGCTCTAAATGCAACTTGGTGTCCTGGGCTGGGTCCTGCAACAGAAAAGGACATTATGGAAAATTAGATAAAAGCCTAAGTGAAGTCTGTAATTTAGTTAATAGTTTTGTACCAATGTTAATTTTTTAATTTTGATAAGTGCACCAAGGTTATAGAAGATGTTAACATTCAGGTAAGCAGGCATGATCTGTGAATATAAAATAATTTTACAGAATAAAATCCTGATGCCTGGACTGAGTAAATCAGAACCCCTGGGTGGGTGGGCTGGGGGGAGCGGCCCAGGGAGCAGTATATTTGACTTGCCATGTGATTCCAACGTGCAGCCAAGGTTAACAAACACTCTTCTGCAGAGAGAAAAAATTTTCAAGTATCTATTTCCCACCTGGGTTTGCTCTTGGGAGAGAATTCCTTGAGAAGAGTTTCTAAGTGAGCATGCCACTGTTTTTGGCCTTCACGCCCACTGATCCTGGATAAGGACCCAAATGCCACTGAGAAAGGTTCCAGAAATCCTCCTGCCTCCCTCCCCGGGGTCCCCATGATGCCCCAGTTTCTGCGCAGCTAAAGCACCATGGAAGGTGGATGTAGGTAACCGGAAGACGACAAAAACGCCTTCTTGTTCCCACTTCTCTAAAGCCCCAGAGAGCTGGAACGGGAATGAAGCCAAGAGCTTAAAATGTTTCAGAGCTCTAAGAAAAACTTGTGATGTCACCTTTTTTCCCGAGAAAGGTGATGGGGGTCTACCTGGGCCACACCCAGCCCTGCCTCCCTTGCTGCTCTCTAGGCGCCTTCTAGCCACACAGCACCTCGGGGGCCACCGGCGACCCACTCGGATCCGACGACAGCGGACCAGGCGCATCACAGCAGCCCTTCCCCTCACCTGTGACCTCCCTCTTCTTAACACGTGGAAAACGACAATACTGTTAGTGGTCACTGAGCCAGGCAGGTGGAGGCGCGGCAGGAAGGAGGGGCTCCTGAACCCCCCAGGGGCCAGTGTGCTCGCTCTGGGCTTGGGACAGGGCAGGAAAAGCCACCTCCATGGGAGGCAGCGGGCCTGGAGGGACACAGCTGCTTCCAGGTTTGGCACGTGGGACAGGCCAGGTGCGTGCTCCGAAGCATAGTGTCATAAGGGAAGCCAACAAGGTGGTTGTGGCCAAGGCCATGGATGTGAACCCCCAGCCCACAATGGTGCTCTTGGTTTGCTCAAGAAATGCTGCCAGCAGCAGAAGGTTGGCAAATAAAGCAGAGAGAGTACAGGTCACGGCCACAGGAAGGCAGTTACCGCGCTCACATCATGGCTTGGCCGGAAGAGGTATAAATACACTGTCACAGGGAGGCTGGCCCTGGGGACTGGAGATGACGCTGTTCCTTTCATTCCATTCGGAAGCAGACTTGGAGGGCTGGCCCCCACTGACCCCATGTTCTAGGGGTGGGGGCGCAGAACCTGCTGAAGGCTCCTGGCACTGATGTCTGGTTCGGAGGACAGCCAGGACCTGCATGTACAAGGCCATCTAAAACGTGGCCTGCAGGGGACGGGATGGGCTGGCAGGAAGCTGCTTTCCGGCTTGCTCCAGTTCCCCACGTGCTTGTCTGTTCCCCAGACCTGGGGCTGCCTGACAAGCAGCTAAACTCCCGGGTTCCGCCCGGGGCTCTCCTCGGCTGGGAGGCCGGGTCTGCTGTGGTTGGATCCTAGAGAGGAGAGGAGAGTCAGCGTTAGAGCATCAATCAAGGGAGTGGGTCCTATGAAATCAGGTGTAAATCCTCTTTAGGAAGGGAGTGGACGGGTGAGGCAGGGGAGCCTCAGGCCTCTTCGGGAGGCACTGAGGCAGAGCCGGGAGGATTTAGTTAGGAAAATGGTCAGCCTGGTCAGCCTCATGAGAGAAAACCACTGTGAGGACAGAGGCCATCACCGAGAGGCAGGGGAGGCAGGGCTGCTGCCCACAGGAGGCCAAGGCCACGCGGCCAGGCGGGAGACACCTGCCCTTGACAGCACACCTGGCGCCAGCAGGAATGGTCACTGCCAGGCCTCCTGCCTTCTAGGAAAATGACCCGAGAAGCAGCAACAAGGGACAGGAAGTGCCACTCATCCCTCACGGAGGAGAGCCTCCCTTCTGGGGGGAGAGGTCTGCAGGGCCCCGCCAGCAGCTAACAGGCTGGGGAAGGGAAGCAAAGAGGAGGTAAAGTAAAAGGAGAGATATTTACCTGGGGTGTTGTCTTAAACAAAAAATGCTCACTAGTCCACAGTCAATTATCAACTGCAGTTTCCAAATGTGCCAAAGAGGGAAAGGTCTACCGGGAAGGCTAGAGAGAGAGCAGAGGAAGAGGTGGGGAGGAGGGGAGAGAGAGAGGATGCGAGCTACGGAGCTGAACCCGCAGGGCGATCAGCAGCGCGGCTGAGGCGAAGCCACGAAGCCAGAGGGGCCTGGGCGGCTCAGCGCTGAGCGCGGCTCTCCCTGGCAACCCCGCTCAGGCAGCAATGGGCTTGGAGAGCTTCGCCAGAAAAGGCTCACACGTGAGAAAACTAAAACCAAAGGGCTCACATTCTGAAAAACAAAATCACCCTGGATTTCGAGACCTGAGTCTAAAGAGATGGTGTGAATTTCTGTGCAGGGGGTGTCTCACAAAATAAAAGAAGGTCACGGTGGGTAAACACGGGAGCGGGCTGAAGGGAACGAACGATCTGTTCATTCAGAAAGGGCTGCAACTGTGCCCGGCTCCAGGACCCAGTATAACCCAGGAGTCCTTCACCAGCACCAGACTCATGGAGTGGAGCCACAGCGAGGCCCGGGGTGGGCTCTGCCCCCGACATCTCAGGAAGCACCTGGCCATTACTGAAACATGTTTTCTTCCCAACTGTGGCTCCAGTAACCAGACCCATTTCCTGTGAGGCACCACAACCCACTGGCCAAGGGTGTGCCCAGGTTCTAAGCCAGAGTGCCTGTCTCTCCTGGGCTCCAAATCTCATCCGGAAAATGGGTGTAACAACTACCACTTCTGAGAGCTTTAGGGAAGTTATCTTAGCCAAGTCAGGACAGGGCGGGCTCTCAAAACAGTGCAAGGCACAGGCAGCCTTCAGGAAGATCTCGGTGTCCCCACTGGAGGGTGGGATGCGCTGGGGGGTGAAGCAAGGGAAGTCAGACCCCTGCAGGCCCCCTGCCTCTCCAAAGCCCCACAAACCCTGGCCCTCAGGGCCGCACCCGGGAGCTTCCTGAACAACCAGGCCAGGAGAGCTCTCTCACCTGTCCTGCCACGCCCACCCAAAGCCCCTAGCTTACAGACTCCTTTTTGCTTTCCCTTCTTACACAGTTAGGGTGGGGTTTCCCCTCTCCCCCTGCAGAGTCCTCTTTCTCCTGCTCCCAGGGGAGTCCCACTGGAGGGGTACACTGAACAAACGCCTCAGCAGGTGCCCCTCTTGGTTCTGGGATGGGGTCTACTTGCCACCCAATCTCTGAGTCAGGCCCACTGGACCTAAATCTTCATTTTCCAGGCACTGTGCTGTGCTTAGTCATTCAGTTGTGTCTGACTCTTTGCAACCCCAAGGACTGTAGCCCACCACACCCCTCTGCCCGTGGGGGTTCCCAGGCAAGGATACTAGAGAGGGTGGTCAGGCCCTCCTCCAGGGGACCTTCCCTAAATGACCGATAGTGTGTCTGAATCCACCCTTACTCCCATTTAGCAACTAGGCTGACCCTTAAACAACTCAGGTTTGAACTGCGTGGGTCCACTTACATGTGGGTTTCTTTCCGATAGTAAATACTAGAGCACTGCACAGGCCGTAGCTGACTGAATCTGTGGATGTGGAATTGCGGATACAGAAGACTGACCATGTGACAAGCAGAGATTTTCTACTGCACAGGGAACTGGCGCCCCTTACCATGTTATTCAAGGGTTAACTGTGTTCCCTAAATAAGCCAACCCCCACTGCAGGCCCCTGAGAGGAAATGCTGACCTATGCACTCTACTCAAAATGACAGCTGGCCTGTAGCTCAGTATTGTCCAAATTATTAAAAACACAAGAAGGGAGACAGAAAGGATGGGGAGATGAAAGGAGAAAGAACGGACGGAGGGCAGGGCGAGGCAGAGAGCAGGACCGTGTGTGTGCAGCCGGGAGGGCAGAGGGCACACTCACCCTGGGTCGACACTGCAGGACCCGGGCTTACCTGGGGCTGTGGCCGCCTTGTCACCGAGGAGCCTTGTCTGGCTGCCAGGGATGGCCAGAAGCTCTGTGTTCTCCGGGGTCTGTGGCAGCGCCTGGGCGCGGGTGGCCAGGAGTGCATTGAGGTACTGCAACCGAGTGACCTGGGGTGCAGGAAGCATTGCAACTCGTGCGGGCAGGCAGGCAAAGTGAGACGCAGGCCCACAGCAGCCCCTCCTGCCCTCCAGCACTCAAACTAGGGGTGGAGCCACAGCCTGCAGGACAAGGGGAGAGGAAGCGCCCGGGGCCACTGGCTACGGCGTTAAGGTCCCCAAGGACTCTGGGCGCCTAGGCCGCCAGCAGAAAGAGCAGCCAGGCAACCTGTCCTTCAGAGCAGCTACAAGGCTTTGCTCTGAGACTCAATCACGATTTAATCCATTTTAACGTGTGACCAGCCACTCTAGCCCTTGGGGACACAAAGCTGGTTAAAAGCCAGCACTAAGGAGCAACCCAGATGGTCACCTTGATGAACTGTAGGTCTGAGAGAGCCCTCACGGTGTAGTCGGGACAATACGCAGACAGGCAGGTGCCGTCAGTGGGCTCGGGCGGTGGGTCGTAGCGGAGGGACTGGAGCGAGGACACAGGGGACTGGTGAACTGCAGAAAGGACAGTTAGTGACGTCAGCTGTCAACGGGGGAGCGGCCAGGCCCTGCCCAGCCTCTGAGAGCCACCCTACTGATCACCCCAGCGAGGGAATGCAGCCCGGGACTCCGGACAGGAGGGCAAATGCGCTCCTCCGGGGACAGATTTGGCAGGGGTGGGAAGAACAGCAAAGACGAGGCCTGAAGAAACCCTGCCCTCCCCTCCACACAGCCAGGAGACAGTAAGGGCCAGCAGGTCCCCAGGCAGACCACCCTGCAAGAGGGGCCTGGGGAGCCCCCAGAGTGCCCACCCACCCCCACCTCCAGCAACAAGAGGAGTGCCCAGCTTACCCGAGGATGGCGCTGTCAGGGCGGAAACCCCATAGTAGGTGAAGGCCCCATTCTCGAACTTCAAGCCCTCCTTACCGATCTCCACCTCCACCCTGCCCTGGGAGGTGCAAGGAGAGAGGGAGGAAAAGTGGACAGGGAGAGGGGTGGACAGGTCACCCTTCCTGCCAGCAAAGAGCAGGAGGAGAGAGCATGGACCCCGCCTATCCAGGGGCATGCACCTGGATGTTCCTCTTCCTACACCCTCCCCACATCCTGGGCAAGCGGTGGGCTGCAGGCCGGCTGGCACGTACCTGCAGGATGAGGATGAAGTAGTCCACCGGCCGGCTACGCTGGTACAGGTAGTGGTGGGAGGCCAGGCGGTTGCTCTCGTCAAACCGTACTTCCTGGTTGACGCTGGGATGCTTCAGCAAGTGCAGGAGGACCTTCTCAGAGACCCGCAGCGGGCTGAAGACGTCCACCTCTGCCCCACAGCGGGAAAGAGGGATGGGGACACTGTCCTCTGGGCCCAGCACAGCCTGTGTCAGCACACCACTGCCCGTCTCAGCTCCCCCAGCCTCCCCGACACCCACCGGATGCGGCTCTCTGTCGTCAGCAGAGGACAGCCACCCTCCAGTGAACCGAGATGCTGACAGGGCAGAAGAGAGGAACGCCAGAAACGGCAGGGGGCAGCGGGGTGAGCCAGAGAGCAGGGACGAGGCCCACCCCGGCTCTCACCTCGGGACAGGAAGCGCTGGGTGGCCAAGAGCAGCTGAGGTGAGATTTTCACTTTACAGTCGTCATCAGACACCTTAAACAAGGAGAACTCCTCTTTCTGCCTGAGAGGGGCGTTCAGAGATGCAGGCTTCTTCTTCACTATGGTGTCTCCTGGGGTGGGGTGAAGAGGGCCTGCTGAGGCGCCAGGAGCTCTCCACCAACACCACCGGACAGAGGGGTTTGCTGCCGCTCCCGCCTCCAAGGCCTTGGGGCTCCTGCGGGAATGGCGTCAGGACCCCAGGCCCTGTCCCGGGCACCGCTGCTTTGCCGGAACCTGCCTTGCCACCCCCACCAGGCCAATGATCCAGTACCCGTGTCAGAGGGGCAGCGGCCTGCGTTCCAGGGATGGCCTGAGAAGTAGCAGAAAGGCCTGCTTCCCTCCTTGAAGTTGGGAGCAGATAATGCAGACGTAACAGCAAAAAGCTTACATAAAACAGCAGCCCCCCTCCAGGAAGCGTGAGTATGAGCATCACTCGTGCCAAACAGCCGCTGATCTGCAGACCCCGTGCCTATGGCTGTCTGAGGAGCCGAACCGAGACGTCGCATTTGGGGAACAGGCACACGGGTAAAGAGATTCACGTGCAAACTCACAGGGGCGGGCAGCTAGTTTTCTGGGGCCCCTGTGAGTCCCCACCAAGCACGGGCTGTGTTTGCCCTGCAGACTGCAGCCACTTGAGAGGCAGGCCCTCCTAAGACACAACCACGGGCCCCAAGATCATCTGGTTGGGGAAGAACCTCTCGGCAGTAAAGCTGGGGGTTCTTTGAGAACTTCTATAACGTACAACAGCACAAGAGGCCTTGCAAGGAAGAGGAAGACTGGGCAGCGCCCATTCGGGCCAGAGCCTGGTCCAGTGCCGGGACTGCAAAGCCACCAGTGGGACAGTCAGCCACAGGTGAGCCCCGCCTCCAGCGAGAGGCAATCCCAGCCCCTGCAGGGGTAAGGCCACGGGCCTGGGGACGTGACAGCTCTGCCCCGAGATCCAGCCCCGCTTCCATCAACATGGGCACCTCCAGCCTCTGATATACACGTCTCCGTAAACTTGAGACCAGATGAGCTGGAAACACACAGACGCCCGGACTCACGGTAGTCTTCAGACTCGTCCAGGATCTCGGACTTGATGATCTCTTCGATGACGTCCTCCAGGGTGACCAGGCCCAGCACCTCGTAGAAGGGGTCACCTTCGCCCTCGTTGTTCACCTTCTGCACGATGGCCAGGTGGGACTTCCCTGCAGGGAGAGGACGCTAACATTACAGCTTGCTGGAGGCCTCTTGTTTTCCCTCGTCCCGACTGACAAGCCCACCAGAAGGACGGAAGCCGATTTGTGTTCCCACGACGCACCATGCATCAGGAGAGATTATTCCTAGATTCTCACTACCTAACTTTCCAAGTGCCTGTGAGGATTAAATCTCAGACCCCACATCCACCTGCCCAAGGACCCCCAGGCAGCGGCACAGCTGGAGTCACCCCAGGTCTGCGTGACTCCACGCTGCAAACATGGTTTAGCCAAGGAGGCGTCTGGACCAGAACAGACATGGTAATGAGCAGCTGGACTGAGGACACAGGGCCCTGACGCCAGAGACGCCGGCTCCCCAGGGACCATCTGGACGCAGGAGCCAAGGGGGCCACGTCGGAAGTCTCCAAGGGAAGCGTCCCCAATTCTGAACGCTGCCCTCTGTTCTCACGAAAGTCACGCAGGGGTATGAAGACAGTGGTAACCTGGGCAGTTAGAGCCCAAACTGTGTGGAGGAAGAGCATGAGGCTGTGACTCTCATCCTTCCTCCTCAGGTCAGGCAGCTGCTCATTTAAAGAGAAAACGTAAGCTCGAGAGAAGCCCAGCCTCAGAATGCTGGGGACTGTTGCGGAAACCTCAAGAATTTACTCTGCTTCAGCTAAGTGCTTTCCCTCTATAAGCCTGTTATTGTTGTTCTTCAGTCACTAAGTTGTGTGACCCCATGGACGGTAGCCCGCCAGGGTCCTCTGTCCATGGCAAGAATACTGGAGTGGGGTGCCATTTTGTTCTTCAGGGGATCTTCCCAACCCAGGGACTGAACCCACAACTCCTACACTGGCAGGTGGATTTTTTTTTTTTTACCACTGAGACACCAGGGAAGCTATAAACCTTTATGCCTACCCAAAACAAATAGAATGCAAGGCAAAATTTTTGAGTAGCTGTATTAAAAAATATAAAAAGAAATGAAATTAATAATATATTATGATGAACTCAGTACAGTCAAAATATCACAAAATGCAATCAGCATAAACACATGAATAGATACTTTGCCTTTGGGGGGTACTAGGTCTTGGAAATCTGCTCTGTGTTCGGTACTCACTGCACACCTCAACCTCAATTCAGACTGGTGACCTTTCAAGAACTTAGCAGCCACAGGTGGGTACTGACTACTGGCCCAGGCTGTGCAGATCTGGGTACAAGAACTGGAGCAAACTCATCTCAGCCATGCCTTTTGTCACTAGTGAAAAAAGCGCAGGGTAGAGGCTGGCCTGGACTTGCACACAAAGGTGTGCTTGCTTCAAGAATCTTCTGGCAAAGCAGAAAGGCAAGTTCACGTCTGTGTGTGAATCCTACTTTACATGCCCTGGGTTCAGTGCCAATGCAGGGGACCGGGTTCAGAAGCACATTCTTTGGAAGCATCATGCCCTGCCTCATTCTTTCAGCATCTATGCTCCACGCTCCTCCCCAGCCCATTCCCCTGCCCCCAGTAATCAGATATAGGAAGACCTCTGCTCCCAAGCCAGAGAAGGCAATGGCACTCCACTCCAGGACTCTTGCCTGGAAAATCCCATGGACGGGAGAGCCTGGTAGGCTGCAGTCCATGGGGTCTCAAAGAGTCGGACACGACTGAGCGACTTCGCTTTCACTTTTCATTTTCATGCATTGGAGAAGGAAATGGCAACCCACTCCAGTGTTCTTGCCTGGAGAATCCCAGGGACGGGAGAGCCTGGTGGGCTGCCGTCTATGGGGTCGCGCAGAGTCGGACACGACTGAAGCGACTTAGCAGCAACAGCAGCTGCTGCTCCAAAGCTGGATGGAATGAAACTGTCCAGAGTCAACCAAAAGCTATTACTACTAGACCACTAACCAGATGGTCAAGAAAGGAATAAGGGACTTCCCTAATGGTGCAGTGGTAAAGAAATCCACCTGCCAATGCAAGGGTTCAATCCCTGGTCCAGGAATATCCCACATGCTGCAGGGCAAATAAGCCTGTCTAATGAGCCTGCAGGCCTTGAGCCCATGCTCCACAATTAGAGAAGCCACCACAGCGAGGAGCCCAAGTACCACAGCGAAGACCAAGCGCAACCAAAACTGAATAAATAATTTTAAAAAACATATGAAGTAAAAAAGAAAAAAAAAAAAACTTCAAACCACTATACATATATAAAAACAACACAATGAACTCAATTTTTTTTAAAAAAGGAATGAGGCTGTAAAAGAATAAAAAGATCACATTTACTGTATTTCATCAAATCCAAGACATCATCAATTATGAGACTAGAGAGATGTTAAAATGCAAAAAAATCATGCATCTGAGAAATGATGAGATGCAGTACAGGCCTACATGGTTCAATGTGCTTCAAAGACACTGCGTTTTTTTTTTACAAATGCAAGGTTTATGGCATCCCTTCATTGAGCAAGCCTGCTGGCACCATTTGTCCAAGAGCATCTGTTCAGTGCCTGTGTCCCATTTCGGTCATTTTTGCTGATTTTCAAGCCTTTTCACTGTAATAACAAGATATAGCAAGATATAACAGTGTCTGTTGTGGCGATCTGTGATGTTCCACTGTAACTATTTTGTTGTTGTTGTTGGGGGGCACCACCAACTGCTTCTCCATCTTCGGCTGCAAAGGATAGAATCTATCTGATTTCAGTGTTGACCATCTGCTGATGTCCATGTGTAGAGTCTTCTCTTGTGTTATTGGAAGAGGGTGTTTGCTATGACCAGTGTGTTCTCTTGGCAGAACTCTGTTAGCCTTTGCCCTGCTTCATTCTGTACACCAAGGCCAAATTTGCCAGTTACTCCAGGTGTTTCTTGACTTTCTACTTTTGCATTCCAGTCCCCTATAATGAAAAGGACATCTTTTTTGGGTGTTAGTTCTAGAAGGTCTTGTAGGTCTTCATAGAACCATTCAACTTCAGCTTCTTCAGCATTACTGGTCAGGGCATAGACTTAGATTACCGTGATACTGAATGGTTTGCCTTGGACAAACAGAAATAATTCTGTCGTTTTTGAGATTGCATCCAAGTACTGCATTTCGGAATCTTTTGTTGACCATGATGGCTACTCCATTTCTTCTAAGGGATTCCTGCCCCCAATAGTAGATATAATGGTCATGAGTTAAATTCACCCATTCCAGTCCATTTCAGTTCGCTGATTCCTAGAATGTCGATGTTCACTCTTGCCATCTCCTGTCTGACCACTTCCAATTTGCCTTGATTCATGGACCTAACATTCCAGGTTCCTGTGCACTATTGGTCTTTACAGCATCGGACCTTGCTTCTATCACCAGTCCCATCCACAGCTGGGTGTTCTTTTTGCTTTGGCTCCATCCCTTCATTCTTTCTGGAGTTATTTCTCCACTGATCTCCAGTAGCATATAGAGCACATTCTGACCTGGGGAGTTCATCTTTCAGGGTCCTATCTTTTTGCCTTTTCATACTGTTCATAGGGTTCTCGAGGCAAGAATACTGAAGTGGTTTGCCATTCTCTTCTCCAGTGGACCACATTCTGGCAGATCTCTCCACCACAACCCTACACATGCTTAGTTTCATCAAAACTAGTTTCACATGTAGGTAGCCCTACACAGCTTAGTTTCATCAAAAAAGCAACACAGTTCCAAAAAAACATCTATTTCTGTTTTATTGACTATGCCAAAGCCTTTGACTGTGTGGATCACAAGAAACTGTGGAAAATTCTTCAAGAGATGGGAATACCAGACCACCTGACCTGCCTTTTGAAAAACCTATATGCAGGTCAGGAAGCAACAGTTAGAACTGGACATGGAACAACAGACTGGTTCCAAATAGGAAAAGGAGTACGTCAAGGCTGTATATTGTCACCCTGCTTATTTAACTTCTATGCAGAGTACACCGTAAGAAATGCTGGGCTGGATAAAGCACAAGCTGGAATCAAGATTGCCGGAAGAAATATCAATAACCTCAGATACGCAGATGACACCACCCTTATGGCAGAAATTGAAGAACTAAACAGCCTCTTGGTGAAAGTGAAAGAAGAGAGTGAAAAAGTTGGCTTAAAGCTCAACATTCAGAAAACTAAGATTATGGCATCTGGTCCCAACACTTCATGGCAAATAGATGGGGAAACAGAGGAAACAGTGGCTGACTATTTTTCTAGGCTGCAGATGGTGACTGCAGCCATGAAATTAAAAGACGCTTGCTCCTTGGAAGGAAAGTAATGACCAACCTAGATGGCATATTCAAAAGCAGAGACATTGACAACAAAGGTCCATCTAGTCAAGGCTATGGTTTTTCCAGCAGTCATGTATGGATGTGAGAGTTGGACTCTAAAGAAAGCTGATCGCCGAACAATTGATGCTTTTGAACTGTGGTGTTGGAGAAGACTCTTGAGAGTCCCTTGGACTATAAGGAGATCCAACCAGTCCATCCTAAAGGAGATCAGTCCTGGGTGTTCACTGGAGGGACTGATGTTGAAGCTGAAACTCCAATACTTTAGCCACCTGATGCGAAGAGCTGACTCATTTGAGACAGGCCAGAAGTTAGGCCTCATGCATCAAACAGCCAAGTCATGAGAGCAAAGAATCAGTTCTTGAAGGAAATTAAAAGAGCTACTCCCTCAAAATAAACACAAACAAGCATATAAATAAATGCAGTACTCAGAGGGCAAGAGGAGCAGGGGACGACAAGGATGAAATGGCTGGATGTCATTACTGGCTCAATGGACATGAGTTTGAGCAAACTCCGGGAGATGATGAAGAACAGCAAAGCCCAGCATGTTGCAGTTCATGGGGTCACAAAGACTGAGACACGACTGAGCGACTGAACAACTCAATGAACACGTGAATGACAAGAAAACCAAACAGTCTTATTGCTAATATGGAGAAAGTCTGAGTGGTCTGGAGAGAAGATCAAACCAGCCACAACCTGTTGTCAATTCTATCAAGGCTGGGACAGGTGAGGAAGCTATAGACAAAAATTTTGAAGTTAGCAGAGATCAGTTCATGAGGTTTAAGGAGCACTGACTCCATAACATAGAAAGTGTAAGGTGAAGCAGCAAGTGCTGATGTAGAAGCTGTACCAAGTTACCCAAAAGAGCTAGCTCAGATCATTAATGAAGGTGGCTACACTAAAAAAACAGATGTTCAGTGTAGACAAAACAGCCTTCTATTGGAAGAAGATACCATGAAGAACTTCACAGTCAGAGAGGAGAGGTCAAGACCTGGTTTCAAAGTGTCAAAGGACAGGCTGACCCTCTTGTCAGGGGGAAAGTTATGACCAACCTAGATAGCATATTGAAAAGCAGAGACATTACTTTGCCAACAAAGGTTCGTCTAGGCAAGGCTATGGTTTTTCCAGTGGTCACGTACAGATGTGAGAGTTGGACTGTGAAGAAAGCTGAGCACCAAAGAATTGATGCTTTTGAACTGTTGGGTTGGAGAAGACTCTTGAGAGTCCCTTGGACTGCAAGGAGATCCAACCAGTCCATTCTAAAGGAGATCAGCCCTGGGTGTTCTTTGGAAGGAGTGATGCTAAAGCTGAAACTCCAGTACTTTGGCCACCTCATGTGAAGAGTTGACTCACTGAAAAAGACTCTGATGCTGGGAGGGATTGGGGGCAGGAGGAAAAGGGGACGACAGAGGATGAGATGGCTGGATGGCATCACTGACTCGATGGACGTGAGTTTGAGTGAACTCCGGGAGTTGGTGATGGATAGGGAGGCCTGGTGTGCTGCGATTCATGGGGTCGCAAAGAGTCGGACACAACTGAGCAACTGAACTGAACTGAATTGAATGCAGTTAGCAGGCGACTTCAGGTTGAAACCAGTGCTCACTGACCATTCCTAAAATCCTAGGGCCTATGCAAACTACACTAAATCTACTCTGCCTGTGCTCTACAAATGGAATAATAAAGCCTGAATGACAACACGTCATTTTACAATGTGGTTTACTGAATATTTTAAGCCCAGTTGAGACCTACTGCTTAGAAAAAAGATTCTTTTCAAAGTAGTTCTGCTCACTGACAATCTGGTCACCAAAGAGCTCTGATGGAGATGTCCAACAAGGTGAATGTTATTTTCAAGCCTACTAACACATCATCATACTGCGGCCCACAGATGAAGGAGGAAGTTCAACTTTCAAGTCTTATTATTTAACAACTACATTTCATAAGGCCATAGCTGTCATAGATAAGATTTCTCTAATGAATCGGGGCAAAGTCAACTGAAAATATTCTGGAAAACATTCATCATTCAAGAAGCTATTAAGAACATTCATGATTCATGAAAAGAAGTCAAAATATCAATACTAACAGGAGTTTGGAAGAAGATGATTCCAACCTTCAAGGATGACTTTGAGGGGTTCAAGACTTCACTAGAGGAAGTAACTGCACATGTGGGACCAGCAAGAGAATGGGAATTAGAAGTGGAGCCTGAAGAGTGACTGAATTGCTGCCATCTTGTGGTAAAACTTCAACAGATGAGGAGCTGCTTCTCATAGATGAGGAAAGAAAGCAGTTTCCTGAGATGGACGCTATTCATGTTAAAGGTGTTGCAAAGACTGTTGAAATGGCAAGAAGAGATTTAGAACATTCTACAAAGTTACCTGATAAGGGCTGGCAGAGTTGAGAGGACACACTCCCAATCTGGAAGAATGTCTACCGTGGGTAAAACACTACCAAACGTTTCTGCTGCCTGAGAGAGACTGCTGGTGAAAGGAAGGGTTCATTGATGTGGTAAACATCACTGTAGTCTTATTTTAAGAAACGGCCACAATGGAGTATTCAGTTCAGTTCAGTCGCTCAGTTGTGTCCGACTCTTTGCGACCCCATGAATCGCAGCACACCAGGCCTCCCTGTCCATCACCAACTCCCAGAGTTCACTCAAATTCACGTCCATCAAGTCAGTGATGCCATCCAGCCATCTCATCCTCTGTCGTCCCCTTTTCCTCCTGTCCCCAATCCCTCCCAGCATCAGTCTTTTTCAATGAGTCAACTCTTCTCATGAGGTGGCCAAAGTATTGGAGTTTCAGCTTTCGCATCATTCCTTCCAAACAACACCCAGGGCTGATCTCCTTTAGAATGGACTGGTTGGATCTCCTTGCAGTCCAAAGGACTCTCAATAGTCTTCTCCAACACCACAGTTCAAAAGCATCAATTCTTTGGCGCTCAGCTTTCTTCACAGTCCAACTCTCACATCCATACATGACCACAGGAAAAACCATAGCCTTGACTAGACGGACCTTTGTTAGCAAATTAATGTCTCTGCTTTTGAATATGCTACCTAGGTTGGTCATAACTTTTCTTCCAAGGAGTAAGCATCTTTTAATTTCATGGCTGCAGTCACCATCTGCAGTGATTTTGGAGCCCCCCAAAATAAAGTCTGACACTGTTTCCACTGTTTCCCCATCTATTTGCCATGAAGTGATGGGACCAGATGCCAGGATCTTCGTTTTCTGAATGTTGAGCTTTAAGCCAACTTTTTCACTCTCCTCTTTCACTTTCATCAAGAGGCTTTTTAGTTCCTCTTCACTTTCTGCCATAAGGGTGGTGTCATCTGCGTATCTGAGGTTATTGATATTTCTCCCGGCAATCTTGATTCCAGCTTGTGCTTTATCCAGCCCAGCGTTTCTCATGATGTACTCTGCGTATAAGTTAAATAAGCAGGGTGACAATATACAGTCTTGACGTACTCCTTTCCCTATTTGGAAGCAGTCTGTTGTTCCATGACAAGTTCCAACTGTTGCTTCCTCACCTGCATACAGGTTTCTCAAGAGGCAGGTCAGGTGGTCTGGTATTCCCATCTCTTTCAGAATTTTCCACAGTTTCTTGTGATCCACACAGTCAAAGGCTTTGGCATAGTCAAGAAAGCAGAAATAGATGTTTTTCTCGAACTCTCTTGCTTTTTCAGTGATCCAGCAGATATTGGCAATTTGATCTCTGGTTCCTCTGCCTTTTCTAAAACCAGCTTGAACATCTCGAAGTTCATGGTTCACGTATTGCTGAAGCCTGGCTTGGAGAATTTTGAGCATTACTAGTGTGTGAGATGAGTGCAATTGTGCGGTAGTTTGAGCATTCTTTGGCATTGCCTTTCTTTGGGATTGGAATGAAAACTGACCTTTTCCAGTCCTGTGGCCACTGCTGAGTTGTCCAAATATGCTGGCATATTGAGTGTAGCACTTTCACAGCATCATCTTTCAGGATTTGAAATACCTCAACTGGAATTCCATCACCTCCACTAGCTTTATTCATAGTGATGCTTTCTAAGGCTGACTTGACTTCACATTCCAGGATGTCTGGCTCTAGGTCAGTGATCACACCATCATGATTATCTTGGTCATGAAGATCTTTTTTGTACACTTCTTCTGTGTATTCTTGCCATCTCTTCTTAATATCTTCTGCTTCTGGTAGGTCCATACAATTTCTGTCCTTTATCGAGCCCATCTTTGCATGAAATGTTCCCTTGGTATCTCTAATTTTCTTGAAGAGATCTCTAGTCTTCCCCATTCTGTTGTTTTCCTCTATTCCTTTGCATTGATCGCTGAGGAAGGCTTTCTTATCTCTTCTTCAGCCATAAAAAAGAACACATTTGAGTCGGTCCTAATGAGGTGGATGAACCTAGAACCTGTTATACACAGTGCAGTCAAAATAAGAAAAACAAATATGTATTAATACATATACATGGGATTTAGAAAGACGGTACGGATGAACCTTCTGCAGGGCCGCAATGGAGACACAGACAGAGAAGGGACGTGTGGACACAGTGGGGGCAGGAGAGGGGAACAAGGAGACACACGAATTACCATGTGTCAAACAGGTGCCCAGTGGAAACACGCTGTGTGACACAGGGAGCCCAGTCGGGCGCTTACCGTAGAGGATGAGATGGGGCGGGAGGTGGGCGGGAGGGGACACATGTGAACCTGTGGCTGATTCGCACTGATGTGTAGCAGAAACCAACACAATACTGTAAAGCAATTACCTTCCAATTAAAAAAAAAAACAAACCAACTGCTGTGGCCATGCCAACTTTTAGCAACCACCACCCATAATTATCAGCCAGCAGCCACTGACATGGAAGCAAGACCCTCCTCCATCAAAGTTTATAACTCACTGAAGGCTCAGATGGTGTTAACATCTTTTAGCCATAAAATGTTTTTAAACTAAGATACATAGTTTTTTTCACACCTAATGCCAATTGCACACTTAACAGACTGCAACATAAACATAACTTTTATATGCACTGAGAAACCAAACCATTTGCACGCCTCACTTTATCATGGTGGTCTGGAGCCAAGGCGTGCCTGTCCTGTGTGCTTGCCTGCGAGTGTCAGCCACCAGGTGCTTTAGTCATTGATTAACCTACCAAATCTCTGGCAACTAACTCTATGAGGCACATAGTATTTTTTATTTGCATTTTACGGTTTACAGAGAAAACTGAGGCCAAGAGAGTCAGTGACCGCCCCCCCAATCTGGCACCCAGACAGCTGGCTCTGGGTCCACCCTCCTCATGCCCTGCACAAGTGACTTTCACTGAAGAGAACAACAGACTGGATCTCAGGAGCCTCATTCTCTTTGGGTGACACGCATGGTGCCAAGGCACCATCCTCAGCACAGGGCCCAGCTGGAGAGATGCAAGCAGCCTTCTTCAGGGGGTTCCACCATCCCGGGGCAAAAATTAAAGGTGGAAAAGCCCACATTAAGTTGCCTCCCCTCTTCCCATGAGGAATGGGTGAGGGATGCCTGGGGCATTGCCTGCCCATTCCTGCTGAGACACAGACACCAAATGAGGAACTTCTACACATTTCCCAGCCCATGATATTTGAGCTGGGAATGGCTGACACCAGTGGGCAGGCAGCATTGCTACGAAGGTCCCGGAGAGACAACCACTGAATATAAATCCATCAGGCCACATGAGGAAGCCTGAGCCTCAACACAGAATATTGGTCAACAGTCTTTTTGGATTTTGAGAACCAAAGCTCAGGTTCGAGATGGCCACCTGGGAGCAGAGAGGATCCCCTTCCTTCCAGGAAACTACAGAAATGACAAAGTCCTCCCATGCTTTAAACTTCTACAGAAGAAGCTCAGTTCTCAGTGAGGAGATGATTCAATAATGAACAGAAGAAAGCAGAGCCTTGGAAGATCCCTCAAACACTGGCTGCGTGACTTAACCTTAAGACAGAACATTTGAGGGGTCCAGGAGGCAACCAGGAGAAAGGGCTAAGAGGCACACAGAGAAAGGGCAGCTGGAGAGACTCAAGTTCCTCATCTGACCGGGTAAAATGCTCACAAGATACGGGGCCCTGGCTGGCTGACTACAAACACTGATACACGCCCCAAGACAGACGCTCCCTGCAAAAGGCCAAGGTGGACCACATACCTGCCAATACCAACCAGGAAGCCGGGGAAAGCTCCAGCGTTCTCATTTTAGTTAGCAGGCTTGAGAACCCTCACCAATGACACGGATGCTAGAGGACCTAATTTCTAGAACATTCCTAAAAATGCAATTGGAGTTAAAATTCCTGTCTTCTCACTTCAGTTTTTTTTTAAACTGTTTGAATGTATCCTATGAGAAAAGTACCGTGTGATCGTCCCTCACAAATGCCTGAGCAGGTCTAACTATTTTCAGAGCTGAGACAATCCTTTGGTTTCTGCCAAACAATGAACTAGAACTCAGCGAATCTGAAATGGACTCTGAAAAGCTCCCCTCTTCTAATTCCTCCTTTGGCTGAATGTCCTTGAGGTAACTGAGGGTTGACAAAGAAGGCAGGGGTTAATGGCTTTACAGAAAGTATGTGCTACTTACTACACCATCTGTTACTTACTAACAGAAGTTGACGATATTAAGAAGAGATGGCAAGAATACACAGAAGAACTATACAAAAAAGGTCTTCATGACCCAGATAACCACGATGCTGTGATCACTCACCTAGAGCCAGACATCCTGGGGTGCAAAGTCAAATGGGCCTTAGGAAGCATCACTATGAACAAAGCTAGTGGAGGTGATGGAATTCCAGTTGAGGTATTTCAAATCCTAAAAGACAATGCTGTGAAAGCACTGCACTCAATGTGCCAGCAAATTTGGAAACTCAGCAGTGGCCACAGGACTGGAAAAGTTCAGTTTTCATTCCAATCCCAAAGAAAGGCAATGCCAAAGAATGTTCAACCTACCACACAATTGCACACATCTCACACGCTTCAAGCTAGATTCAGAAAAGGCAGAAGAACCAGAGATCAAATTGCCAACATCCGTTGGATCATTGAAAAAGCAAGAGAATCTCAGAAAAACATCTACTTCTGCTTTATTGACTACGCCAAAGCCTCTGACTGTGTGAAAAGTGAAGTCACTCAGTCGTGTTTGACACTTTCTGACCCCATAGACTATAGCCTACCAGGCTCCTCCGTCTATGGGATTTTCCAGGCAAGAGTACTGGACTGGGTTACCATTTCCTTCTCCAGGGAATCTTCCCAACCCAGGGATTGAACCCAGGTCTCCCTGACTGTGTGGATCACCACAAACTGTGGAAAATTCTTAAAAGAGATGGGGCTATCAGACCACCTTATGTGCCTCCTGAGAATCTGTATGAAGGTTAAGAAGCACGTTAGAACTGGACATGGAACGATGGACTGGTTCCAAATCAGGAAAGGAGTACAACAAGGCTATATAATGTCACCCTGCTTATTTAATTCCTGTGCAGAGTACATCATGCAAAATGCCAGGCTGGAGGAAGCACAAGCTGGAATCAAGACTGCCAGGAGAAATATCAATAATCTCAGATACGCAGCTGACACCACCCTTATGGCAGAAAGCGAAGAGGAACTAAAGAGCCTCTTGATGAAAGTGAAAGAGGAGAGTGAAAAAGTTGGCTTGAAACTCAACATTCAGAAAACTAAGATCATGGCATTTGGCCCCATCACATGGCAAATAGATGAGGAAACAATGGAAACAGTGAGAGACTATTTTTTTGAGCTCCAAAATCACTGCAGATGGTGACTGCAGCCATGAAATTAAAAGACACTTGCTCCTTGGAAGAAGAGCTATGATCAACCTAGACAGCATATTAAAAAGCAGAGACATTACCTTGCCAACAAAGGTTCGTCTACTCAAAGCTGTGGTTTTGCCAGTAGTCATGTATGGATGTGAAAGCTGGACTAAAAAGAAAGCTGAGGGGGCAGTCCTAACATGATGGAGGAATAGGATGGGGAGACCACTTTCTCCCCCACAAATTCATCAAAAGATCATCTGAACGCTGAGCAAATTCCACAAAGCAACTTTTGAACACTGGCAGAGGAAACCAGGCACCCAGAAAGGCAGCCCATTGTCTTCAAAAGGAGGTAGGACAAAATATAAAAGATAAAAAGAGAGATAAAAGAGTTAGGGATGGAGACCCATCCCAGGGAGGGAGTTGTTAAAGAGGAGAAGTTTCCAAACACCAGGAAACCCTCTCACCCGCGGGTCTGTGGGGAGTTTTGGAATCTCCGAAGGCAACATAACCAGGAGGAAAAATAAATAAATAAATAAATAAATAAAACCCACAGACGACGTGCCTAACGGCAACTCCCAGCGGAGTTGCTGGGATCCAGCCCAGCTGGGCTGGGATCAGCCCAGATGCTGGGATCCACCACCAGCAAGCGGGGGCTGAACAGGGAGGCGCGTGCTGCACTGCTTAGGGTAAGGACTGGCACTGAATGCCCTGAGGGCAATCTGAGGGAGATAACGTGAGATAGCAACCCAGACTGTGCATAGCCAGAGAAAAAAGAGAGAGAGAGAAAGAACTTTTCCGCAAAAAGCTCTAACCTAGGGCACTGCCAGGCCCGCTCACAGAACAAAGGACTGAGCAAATACCAGAGGAGAGCTAGCCAGCTGCGGACCGGCCCATGCCCCACCAGAGGCAGGGAGGCAGGCGGGCTGCAGCCAGAGCTGGAGAGGGGCAATCTCGGCCCCAGGGATGGCATCCTCTACCAAACTGCGAGCAGGCTCCCAGTTGCTAACCAAGTCTTCCTGGGATTCTGGATGGTTGACATCCACCAGGAGGGTCGCAGCCAGAGATCAGCTCCCCAGAGGAGACACACAGCACACCTGAGACTGCGAAACTGAGAGGCTGGGACGGGGGAGGCGATAAGATGCCCTGCCCCACCTGGGGAGAGTGCGCTTGCCAAGCACCTGGGCGCCTGAGCTGCTCAGACCTGGGAAGGGCACAAACGCAGGCCCAACTGAGTCTGCGCCTTTGTGGAGTACCCGAGAACCTGAACCTGAGGGGCTTAGACCTGGGAAGTGCACGCAGCCCAGGGCCCCCTTTAGACAGTCCCCCTGCAGAACAACCTGGAGCCTGAGCAGTGTAGACCGGGAAAGCACACGCGCCGTGAGTGGAGGCAAACCCAGTGTGGCCCAGACACTGCAAGCACTCCCCACACACGCCAGTGATATTTGTTTGCAGTGCTCCTCCCTCCCCACAGCACAACTGAACAAGTTAGCCTAAGCAAGTGACCCCCTTCGCCCCCCTGTGTCAGGGCGGAAGTTAGATACTGAAGAGACTTGCAAACAGAGGAAGCCAAAATAAACAAAGAACAGGGAACCGCTTTGGAAGTGACAGGTGCAACAGATTAAAACCCTGTAGTTAGCACCAACTACACTGGAAGGGGCCTACAGACCTTGAGAAGTATAAGCTAGAACAAGGAACTATCTGAAACTGAACTGACCCCACACTGCCCACAACAGCTCCAGAGAAATTCCTAGATATATTTTTACTATTATCATTTTTTAAACTAAAAAAAAAATTTTAGTCCTTTATTACTCCTTTAATTTTCATTTTTGTAACCTATTACCTTGCAAAAAAAATACCCTACTTTTAAAGAAAATTATATATATATATTTTTTATAATTTTTGTGATTTAGTTTTGTTTTTTTAATATTGTACTTTTGAGAGTCTAACCTCTACTCTAGATTTTTAATCTTTGCTTTTTAGTATTTGCTATCAATTTTGTACCTTTAAGAATCCAATCTTTATTTAGTACCTATTTTTACTTAGGAATATAATTACTGGCTTGATTGCCCTCTTCCCCTTTTGACTCTCCTTTTTCTCCCCTAGTCACCTCTATCTCCTCCCTCCCCCTTCTCTTCTCTACCCAACACTGTGAATCTCTTTGTGTGTTCCGGGCTGTGGAGAACACTTAGGGAACTGATTACTGACTGGATCTGTCTCTCTCCTTTTGATTTCCCCTCTTCTCCTCCTGGCCACCTCTGTCTCCTTCCTCCCTCTTCTCTTCTCTGTTTAACTCAGTGAACGTCTCTGAGGGATCCAGACTGTGGAGAGCACACAGGGAAGTGATTACTGGCTAGCCTGCTCTCTCCCCTTTTGATTCCCCCTCTTCTCCTCCTGGTCACCTCCATCTCCCTTATCTCCCTCCTCCCTCTTCTCTTCTCCATGTAACTCAGCAAACCTTTCTGGGTGTCCCTCACCATGGAGAATCTTTTCTCCATTAACCTAGATGTTTTATCATCTGTGCTATACAGATGCAGAAGTCTTGAGGCTACTGTAAGAATAAGACTGAAAACCAGAGGCAGGAGGCTTAAATCTAAAACCTGAGAACACCAGAGAACTCCTGACTCCAGGGAACATTAATCGATAAGAGTGCATCCAAAAGCCGCCATAGATAGATAGATAGTGAAGTCGCTCAGTCGTGTTCAACTCTTTGCGACCCCATGGACAGTAGCCAACCAGGCTTCTCCGTCCATGGGATTTTCCAGACAAGAATACTGGAGTGGGTTCCCATTTCCTTCTCCAGGGGATCTTCCTGACCCAAGGAGCAAACCCGGGTCTCCCGCATTGTAGGCAGACGCTTTACCGTCTGAGCCACCAGGGAAGTCCAAAAGCCTCCATACCTACACTGAAACCAAGCTCCACCCAAGGGCCAACAAGTTCCAGAGCAAGACACACCATGCAAATTCTCCAGCAATGTAGGAACACAGCCCTGAGCTTTAATATACAGGCTTCCCAAAGTCACACCAAACCTACAGACATCTCAAAACTCACTACTGTACACCTCATTGCACTCCAGAGAGAAGAAATCCAGCTCCACCCACCAGAACATGGACACAAGCTTCCCTAACCAGGAAACCTTGACAAGCCATTCGTCCAACCCCACCCACAGGGAGGAACCTCCACAATAAAGAGGAACCACAAACTGCCAGAATACAGAAAGGCCACCCCAAACACAGCAACCTAAACAAAATGAAAGGGCAGAGAAATACTCAGCAGGTAAAGGAACATGATAAATGCCCACCAAACCAAACAGAAGAGGAGCAGATAGGGAGTCTACCTGGAAAAGAATTCATAATAATAATAGTAAAAATGATCCAAAATCTTGAAAACAGAATGGAGTTACAGATAAACAGCCTGGAGACAAGGACTGAGAAGATGCAAGAAATGTTTAACAAGGACCTAGAAGAAATAAAAAAGAGTCAATCAATAATGCATAATGCAATAAATGAGATTTAAAAAAAACCTCTGGAGGGAAGCAGCAGTAGAATAACTGAGGCAGAAGATAGGATAAGTGAGGTGGAAGATAGAATGGTGGAAATAAATAGAGTAGAGAGGGGAAAAAAAAAGAATTAAATGAAGACAACCTCAGAGACCTCTGGGACAATGTCAAAAGCCCCAACATTCGAATCATAGGAGTCCCAGAAGAAGAACACAAAAAGAAAGGCCATGAGAAAATACTTGAGGTGATAATAGCTGAAAACGTCTCTAAAATGGAGAAGGAAATAGCCACCCAAGTCCAAGAAACTCAGAGTCCCAAATAGGATACACCCAAGGTGAAACGCCTCAAGACACATATTAATCAAATTAACAAAGATCAAACACAAAGAACAAATATTAAAAGCAGCAAGGGAAAAACAACAAATAACACACAAGGGGATTCCCATAAGGATAACAGCTGATCTTTCAATAGAAACTCTTCAGGCCAGAAGGGAATGGCAGGACATACTTAAAGTGATGAAAGAGAAAAACCTACAAACCAGATTACTGTACCCAGCAAGGATCTCATTCAAATATGAAGGAAAAATCAAAAGCTTTACAGAAAACCAAAAGCTGAGAGAATTCAGCACCACCAAACCAGCTCTCCAACAAATGCTAAAGGATCTTCTCTAGACAGGAAACACAGAAAAGGGGTATAAGCTTGAACCCAAAACAAAGTAAACGGCAACGGGATCATATTTATCAATAATTACCTTAAATGTAAATGGGTCGAACGCCCCAACCAAAAGACAAAGACTGGCTAAATGGATACAAAAACAAGACCCCTATATATGCTGTCTACAAGAGACCCACCTCAAAACAAGGGACACACAGACTCAAAGTGAAGATATTTCATGTAAATGGAGACCAAAAGAAAGCAGGAGTAGCAATACTCATATCAGATAAAACAGACTTTGAAATAAAGGCTGTGAAAAGAGACAACGAAGGACACTACATAATGATCAAAGGATCAATCCAAGAAGATAAAACAATTATAAATATACATGAACCCCACATCAGAGCACCAAAATATGTAAGGCAAATGCTAACAAGTATGAAAGGGGAAATTAACAGTAACACAGTCATAGTGGGAGACTTTAATACCCAACTCACACCAATGGATATATCAACTAAACATAAAATTAGCAAGGAAACACAAACTTTAAATGATACAATGAACCAGTTAGACCTAATTGATATCTATAGGACATTTTACCCCAAAGCAATGAATTTCACATTTTTCTCAAGTGCACACAGAACTTTCTCCAGGATAGATCACATCCTGGACCATAAATCTAGCCCTGGTAAATTCAAAAAATTGAAATCATTCCAAGCATCATTTCTGATCACAATGCAATAAGATTAGATGTCAACTGCAGGAAAAAAGCTATTAAAAATACAAACATATGGAGGCTAAACAACACGCTTCTGAATAACCAACAAATCACAGAAGAAATCAAAAAGGAAATCAAAATATGCATAGAAACAAATGAAAACAAAACAACCCAAAACCTAAGGGACTCAGTAAAAGCAGTGCTAAGGGGAAGGTTCACAGCAATACAAGCTTACCTCAAGAAACAGAAGAGAAATCAAATATATAACCTAACTCTACACCTAAAGCAACTAGAAAAGGAAGAAGAACCCCAGGGTTAGTAGAAGGAAAGAAATCATAAACATTAGGGCAGAAATAAATGCAAAAGAAATAAAAGAGACCATAGCAAAAATCAACAAAGCTAAAAGCTGGTTCTTTGAGAAGATAAATAAAATAGACAAACCATTAGCCAGACTCATCAAGAAACAAAGGGAGAAGAATCAAATCAACAAAATTAGATATGAAAATGGAGAAATCGCAACAGACAACAAAGAAATACAAAGGATCATAAGAGACTACTATCAGCAACTGTATGCCAATAAAATGGACAACTTGGAAGAAATGGACAAATTCTTAGAAAAGTGTAACTTTCCAAAACTGAACCAGGAAGAAATAGAAAATCTTAACAGACCCATCACAAGCACGGAAATCAAAATTGTAATCAGAAATCTTCCAGCAAACAAAAGCCCAGGACCAGAAGGCTTCACAGCCGAATTCTACCAAAAATTTAGAGAAGAGCTAACACCTATCCTACTCAAACTCTTCCAGAAAACTGCAGAGGGAGGTAAACTTCCAAACTCATTCTATGAGGCCACTATCACCCTAATACCAAAACCTGACAAAGATGCCACAAAAAAGAAAACTACAGGCCAATATCACTGATGAACATAATCCTTAACAAAATCCTAGCAAACAGAATCCAACAACATATTAAAAAGATCATACACCATGACCAAGTGGGCTTTATCCCAGGAATGCAAGGATTCTTTAATATCCACAAATCAATGTAATACACTATGTTAACAAACTGAAAGATAAAAACCATGATTATCTGAACAGATGCAGAGAAAGCCTTTGACAAAATTTAACATCCATTTATAATAAAAACCCTCCAGAAAGCAGGAATAGAAGGAACATACCTCAACATAATAAAAGCTATATATGACAAACCCACAGCAAATATTATCCTCAATGGTGAAAAATTGAAAGCATTTCCCCTAAAGTCAGGAACAAGACAAGGGTGCCCACTCTCACCACTACTATTCAACATAGTTTTGGAAGTTTTGGCCACAGCAATCAGAGAAGAAAAAGAAATAAAAGGAATCCAGATTGGAAAAGAAGAAGTAAAACTCTCACTGTTTGCAGATGACATGATCCTTTACATAGAAAACCCTAAAGACTCCCCCAGAAAATTACTAGAGCTAATCAATGAATATAGTAAAGTTGCAGGATATAAAATTAACACACAAAAATCCCCTGCATTCCTATACACTAACAATGAGAAAACAGAAAGAGAAATTAAGGAAACAATTCCATTCACCATTGCAACGAAAAGAATAAAACACTTAGGAATAAATCTACCTAAAGAAACAAAAGACCTATATATAGAAAACTATGAAACACTGATGATAAAGTGCTTATAGTGCAGGTAGAAATAAAAAAAAATTAAAAAAAACCACTGATGAAAGAAATCAAAGATGACACAAATAGATGGAGAAATGTATCATGTTCATGGATGGGAAGAATCACTATAGTGAAAATAAGTATTCTACCCAAAGCAATATATAGATTCAATGCAATCCCTATCAAGCTACCAATGGTATTTTTCAGAGAACTAGAACAAATAATTTCACAATTTGTATGAAAATACAATAAAACTTGAATAGCCAAAGCCATCTTGAGAAAGAAGAATGGAACTGGAGGAATCAACCTGCCTGACTTCAGACTATACTATAAAGCTATAGTCATCAAGACAGTATGGTACTGGCACAAAGACAGAAATATAGATCAATGGAACAAAATAGAAAGCCCAGAGACAAATCCACGCACCTAATGGCACCTTATCTTCGACAAAGGAGGCAAGAATATACAATGGAGAAAAGACAATCTCTTTAATAAGTGGTGCTGGGAAAACTGGTCAACCACTTGTAAAAGAATGAAACTAGAACACTTTCTAACACCATACACAAAAATAAACTCAAAATGGATTAAAGATCTGAATGTAAGACCAGAAATTATAAAACTCCTAGAGGAAAACATAGGCAAAACACTCTCTGACATAAATCACAGCAGGATCCTCTATGACCCACCTACCAGAGTAATGGAAATAAAAGCAACAATAAACAAAGGGGACCTAATTAAACTTAAAAGCTTTTGCACAATGAAGGAAACCATAAGCAAGGTGAAAAGACAGCCTTCAGAACTGGAGAAAATAACAGCAAACAAAGAAACTGACAAAGAATTAATCTCAAAAATATACAAGCAGCTCCTGCAGCTCAATTCCACAAAAATAAACGACCCAATGAAAAACTGGGCCAAAGAACTAAACAGACATTTTTCCAAAGAAGACATACAGATGGCTAGCAAACACATGAAAAGAGGCTCAACATCACTCATTATCAGAGAAATGCAAATCAAAACCACAATGAGGTACCATTTCACGCTGGTCAGAATGGCTGCTATCAAACAGTCTACAAGCAATAAATGCTGAAGAGGGTGTGGAGAAAAGGGAACCCTCTTACACTGTTGGTGGGAATGCAAACTAGTACAGCCACTATGGAGAACAGTGTGGAGATTCCTTAAAAAACTGGAAATAGAACTGGCATATAACCCAGCAATCCCACTACTGGGCATACACATTGAGGAAACCAGAATTGAGAGAGACACGTGTACCCCAATGTTCATCGCAGCACTGTTTACAACAGCTAGGACATGGAAGCAACCTAGATATCCATCAGCAGACAAATGGATAAGAAAGCTGTGGTACATATACACTATGCAGTATTACTCAGCCATTAAAAAGAATACATTTCAATCAGTTCTAATGAGGTGGATGAAACTGGAGCCTATTATACAGAGTGAAGTAAGCCAGAAAGGAAAACACCAATACAGTATACTAACACATATATATGGAATTTAGAAAGATGGTAACAATAACCCTGTATGTGAGACAGCAAAAGAGACACAGATGTGTAGAACAGTTTTTTGGACTCGGCGGGAGAAGGCAAGGGTAGGATGATTTGAGAAAATAGCATTGAAACATGTAGATTATCATATGTGAAACAGATCACCAGTCCAGGTTCGATGCATGAGACAGGGTGCTCAGGGCTGGTGCACTGGGATGACCCTGAGGGATGGGATGAGGAGGGAGGTGGAAAGGGGGTTCAGGATGGGGAACACATGTACACCCGTGGCAGATTCATGTCAATGTATGGCAAAAACCACTACAATAATGTAAAGTAACTAGCCTCCAATTAAAATAAATAAATTTTTTAAAAAGTTGAGAGCTGAAGAATTGATACTTTTAACTGTGGTGTTGGAGAAGACTCCTGAGAGTCCCTTGGATTGCAAAGAGATCAAACCAATCAATTCTAAAGGAGAACAGTCCTGAATATTCATTGGAAGGACTGATGCTGGAGCTCCAATATTTTGGCCACCTGATGTGAAGATCTGACTCATTGGAAAAGACGCTGATGCTGGGAAAGACTGAAGGCAGGAAGATAAGGGGACGACAGAGGATGAGACGGTTGGATGGCATCACCGATTCAATGGACATGAGTTTGACTAAGCTCTGGGATTTGGTGATGGACAGGGAAGCCTGGTGTGCTGCAGTCCATGGGGTCGCAAAGAGTCAGACACGACTGAGGAACTGAACTGAACTGAACTACACCTCCATAAGTCTACACTCCTCCTGGAAACGTGTGCACAAAACAATCAGCTGTCACCTCAGGTCTGCACATTGACTGAGGGGCACCTCACCGGGGAAGGGGCCTCCTCCAGACTCTAAAGTTCCAGAACAAACCACAATCTGAAGAGAGAAAGGAATGGGGCCTGAAATGGTAACTGCCAAGATGCCAGGGCCTTCGGCCTCAGGGAATTCAGAGGGACCCCTGCCTCATACCCTTGGCAGAGAGACAAGAAGGGGACTGATTTCTAAAACCTCGTGCACCACGGAGGCTACAGTATGCTCTACGTTCATGAGCAGAGGAATGAAGAAGAGGGCTGGGTTAATGAGGACTTCAGTGAGGAAACATAAAGCTAGCTGCCAAAGGACTGCATTGCATAGGAGAAGCAGAGAGTTCAGGTGACACAGGAAAGATAAGGCTATCCTGCCCTGAGAATGGCCCTCACTGTCCACAGGAATCAGAAGGTCAAGGGGACCAAAGAGTCCTCCATTCAACCTCCACACTGTACCCCCACCCACTACCTTCTAGAAGGGGGCTCTCCAGAGCTGCCCCAAGGCCACCACCCCAGCCTGCACTGTGGCTGTCCCTCCCTACCAGCAACTTCCTACCAACATTTAGACCTAAGCCTACTGGACTCCCGCATACTAGAACCAAAGAGCAGGGCGTTCCTGGTGGTCCAGTGGTTAGCTAAGATCCACGCTTCTGGCCGCAGGGGCTGCAGTTCGATCCCTGGTCAGGGAACTAAGATCCCACATGCCACACAGCCGAATTAAATAAATAAATAAAAACAGCAGAGGAAGGGGACATATGTAAAATTATAGCTGGAGTTACTGTACAGCAGAAACCAACACAACATTGTAAAACAATTTTCCTCTAATTAAGAATGTTTTAAAAGCTAATGAAGAAAAGGCGCGAAACCACCACCAGAGCAGAAGGCCTCCCGCCCTGCCGGGCCTCTCCGAGCCACCGCTCTCTAGTCTCCTTGGGCCGTCCTCCTTCACTGCTGGCCCCCACCCCGGCTTCCCCACGCCATGCCACAACTGCTCTTGCAAGGTCAAGGGTATCCTGGTTGTTGGATCCAAAGGACATGATGTAAGCCTCCTCTCCTGATCACTCTCCTTCCCTCAGCTTCCAGGACATTCCAGGGCCCTGGCTGTCCTCAGCACCCGTCCTCACTGCCCATCCACCCCTGCCCTGCTAGTGCCTCTCTTTCGGCTTTCTAGGATCACTCCCCAGGACCACCTCCCTACCGACATCCAGATCCTTCCCTCCTGCTTGAGACTTTCACTTGTGCTTCACTGCACATGGGCTGCTCCTAGCAACCCACGTCTCAGGCCACTGCACACAAATTCCAGTGTTCACAACAAACTCATCTGCCCGCCCCGGCCCCAACCCCCAAGCCCTCTCTTCCCTGCGTGTGCTCCGTCTCAGGGAAAGGCAAGGCCACCACCAAGCCAAAGCTACATTCATCCTCAGCTCCTCCTCCCGCCTCACAGCCCCTCCTCTGCTGCTGCTGCTAAGTTGCTTCAGTCGTGTCCAACTCTGTGCAACCCCAGAGACGGCCGCCCACCAGGCTCCCCTGTCCCTGGGATTCTCCAGGCAAGAACACTGGAGTGGGTTGCCATTTCCTTCTCCAATGCATGAAAGTGAAAAGTGAAAGTGAAGTCGCTCAGTCGTGTCTGACTCCTAGGACCCATGGACTGCAGCCTACCAGGCTCCTTGGTCCATGGGATTTTCCAGGCACGAGTACTGGAGTGGGTTGCCATTGCCTTCTCCCACAACCCCTCAGCAAACCACAAAATCCTAAGCCCACCTTCCAAGGCCTTCTTGGGTGTTCCTTTCTATGCTCACTGAGCACCCTTGTTCAGGCTACCATCACCTCACTGGGCCCCCCAACCACGGGGACCCCCCTACTCTGGTCTCCACACCAGTCAGTGATCTGTGGAAACCACTTAAACAGGGTGCTATGCTCTGCCTGCAGCCACCACCCTGGTGGTCAAGCCTGGCCTCAAGCTGAAAGATGGCAGGGGCAAGATGGTACCCTCCCCTGCTGACTCCAGGGCCAGGCCAGCTGGCCACACAGCCACGAGAACCACCACTGCCTCAGAAAATACCGTATTACTCAGAGATGGAGCATTTGCTCCTGGGAGGCTCTGCCTGCCGGGATCCCGGGCTCCTCTCCCCAGAGCAGGGCTGCAAGGCTACATTCTGAGGAAACAAGTAGAAGTATCCAGAGATTCTCCAGTGCAGCAGCCAGAGCTGCCCATCAAAGTCTCCCACCCAATCCCGAGAAACAGTAGTAACAGTAACTGCCTAATTCTTTAAAACCCCAGCCTTTTGAAAGGATTAAAGTGTGCCCACTAGTGGCTGGCATGCTGCTGCTGCCGCTAAGTTGCTTCAGTCATGTCTGACTCTGTGCGGCCCCATAGACAGCAGCCCACCAGGCTTTGCGGTCCCTGGGATTCTCCAGGCAAGAACACTGGAGTAGGTTGCCATTTCCTTCTCCATTGCGTGAAAGTGAAAAGTGAAAGTGAAGCCGCTCAGTCACGTCCAACTCATGGACTGTAGCCCACCAGGCTCCTCCATCCGTGGGATTTCCTAGGCAAGAGTACTGGAGTGCCTTGCCATTGCCTTCTCCAAGCGGCTGGCACACAGCAGTACTAATGGTCACTATGGCAGAGCTTTGCCTCCCTGCCCTGACAGTCCAGGGGCTCACAGGGAACCTCCTATGGGATCCTGGGACCTGGAGACTTCACAGATGTCAGGAAGTCATTATGAGGGGGCCTTGCTCACTTCTCGGCCTCAATTATGCAGTCTTTATGGTCAAGCTCATTCAGAGTCCACAAGTGTCCCCACAGAAGTTCAGGTGTGAGAAGCATGACCAAGCTCTGGGGAGGACCTCAAGCCCAATCACAGAGAGGGATACTGCAGGGGAACCCGAACCTTCACAATGGGAGGGTCTCAGTTTTCACCTGAACGCGGGTGAAAGGAGAGGACAAAAATGTGGAGTTAAGAGAACTTGAGCCCTTACTTGGGTTTTTATTGTTTTTTTTAAAGGAAGGGGAGACTGACTGGCCTCCATCAAGTTGCTTCTGGTTAAAGTGGAAGTTTCTTTCACACTACAGGAAGTAATGATCAATCATACCCTTTTCTGTAACCAGGAAGGCAATAGCCCATCACTGACCTTAACAACGACACGCTGGAAACATCACAGGTTCAGCTAATTTGGTATTACACATGTGCAAACAGCAGCGTCCAGGTATCTAGACTGTATACTCTATGTTCTTTCAGTTTGTATCCGAGTCTGGACCTGCCACAAAGCCCAAGCCCACAAAAATGACCCGGTAAAAAGCTGGAGAGTTAGTCAAGTACACATATCTCCCCAAACTGGGGGCCTGCCCGGAAAAGATTTTTGTTGTCTATAGTACTGTCATTTTCGGAACCAAAGGCAAGATCATTCGGAGCTAAAAAACCATCATCTTCATTAAAAGGCCGCGCAGAGGCCTCCCTGTCGTCCACCGGGTTGGGACCTTTCCCCAAGGCTTCCCTAAACCCCACTCTTTCTCTGGGGGGAGAGAGCTGACATTCGAGTCCCCTCCGCGATTCCCCAACAGTTACCTCGCTTGAACTCCTCCAGGACGGCGTCCAGCTTGGTGTCGTTGAAGACGAAGTGGAGTGGGTGATTGTAGAAGCGGGTGATGGTGCTGAGCGGCGTGCAGTCTTCGGGGTCCACGAAAGCCAAGTCCTTGAGGTAGAGCATGTCCACGATGTTGGAGCGCTCGTCCTCGTAAACAGGGATGCGCGTGTGGCCGCTCTGCATGATGCTGGCCAGAACGCCGAAGTCCAGCACGGTGCTGGCATCCAGCATGAAGCAGTCCTCGAGGGGCGTGAGCACGTCCTCCACCGTACGGCAGGGCAGCACACCCTTGCTGAGATCGCTGTAGGGGTCGCCGCCGCCGCGCGCCAGCTCCAGCACGCGCTCGCGCAGCCTCCCTGGCCGCGCCGCCAGCTCCAGCAGCTGGCCCACCGGCAGCGCCACGGGCAGGGTGAGCAGCACCGCCAAGCGGCTGAGGATCAGCGCGCGCGGGGCCAGTGCCAACGTCCAGCGCCCGCTCACGGCGGCCGGCACCACCTCGCCCACCAGGAACACGAGCCCCGCGCTGCCTAGCACGGCCGGCACGGCGCGCTGGCCGGCCGCGCGGTACAGCAGAACCGCCAGCGCCGCCTGCGCCAGGCTGGCCAGCAGCAGCAGCGCGCCCAGGGCGCAGCCCGCCCAGCGCCGTGCGGGCTCCAGGCGCCGCGCCGCCGCACGCTCCGCCTCCGAGCCGCTCTCGCGCAGCACCTGCACCTCGGCGGGCGCCAGCGCCAGTGCGCTCAGCTGCAGGCCCCGCGCCAGAGCCGCCAGCGCCAACAGCCCCGCCGCCCCCAGGCCCAGAGCCCAGGGCGGCGCCTCCTCCTCGGCTGCCGAGCCGCCCGGCTCCACACGCACGGCCAGCAGCGCCGAGTGCGGGCGCGCGGCCTCGGCGCGCAGGCGCAGCAGTGCGCGCCACTCGCCCGTGAGGGCTGCCGCCTCTTCGGCCGCCGAACCCCCCGGCTCCCCGCGCACCGCCAGCCGCACAGAGTGCGGGCGCGCGGCCTCGGCGCGCAGGCGCAGCAACGCACGCCACTCGCCCGTGGGGGCCGCCGCTTCGTCGGGCGCTGCGGCCGGCCCCCCCTCGGGGCAACCCGCCCCCTCAGGAGCCACCCAGGACCAGGAGCTGTTGGAGAAGCCCGAGCCGAAGAGGCGCAAGCGGAAGGTGGCCTCCGGCGCGGCCCGCACCTCCCCTTCGTGCGCCCACCCCGCGCCCGCCGCTCCGTCCTCCTCTAGACAGACGCCCAGCACTCGCGGGTCCGGCGCCGCCTCCCCGGCGGCATTGCCCAGGCAGAGTGCGGCGAGCAACCAGCCTAGCCGACCCGCCGCCGCCGCCGCCGCCGCCGCCATCGCCTGCTGCCCCCTCTCGGCCTCCCGCGCAGCCTACCTCTCCGCCTCCGCCGGGCCAATCGTCGCCAGCCCTGGAGTCTTTTCAGCCAATAGGCGGCGGGCGGAGGCGGGCCCCAGGGTCGGACTAGGCTGCGCCGGGGAGTAAACAAGCGGCGGCGCGATCCCGGGGCGGGCCGGGGGCGTGGGGCTCTCGGCCCTGTGGGCCTGGGCCGCAGAACCCGGAGGACGCTGGGCGGCGAGCTGGCCCGCTCTCCGCGGGGATCTAGTTCCCTTCGGCCGTCCCCAGCGCCGGGAGGCCAGGCCCGTACTCTGGGAAGTCCCTGGCTCGGGAATTGGGCCGCCGAGAGGAGTGGCGCTCCTGAAATTGCAGATAGAGAATTTAACGAAGGGAGATGGTCCGTTTTCCCAGACACCAACGACCCAAATCTCGAAGAGGGCTAAAAGAACCGACGACCGGGCGTCGGAAGCTAAAGCTTATTGAAAGTATTCCTTGATCGCGCGCGACTCTGCTATGGGTCTGGGACGTGACACACACTCAGTCCCTCCTTAGATGAACTTGCACCCCTGCCAGAGAGAACGAAGTACCTAAACACACGAAATCACTGCCTCATTGGATCCTCGCAGCTACTTCGTTATTAATACACTTTACCAGAGAAAAGTGAACACTACTCGGGCACGGATGATGGGTTCCAAAGCGATCAGCCTAATACCCTGTCGCCATCCCAGCCACACTAGGAGTTGGCATCTCTGTCAGGAATTACTGTATCTGGTCACTTCACTTCTAGCAGAGCATCCTTGGGAAAATAATTCCTAACGACCAACAGGAACTATTCAAGAGGATCCTCCCCGGATTGTTGTTTTAGAAGACTGTATGGTGCTTGACATTATGGAATGTTCCTCAACCTGTTATATGTGAACTTTACCTGGTTGGAAGGAAATAGACAAGCTAACAAGACTTCTCTATAAATGTCCCGACAAAATGATTTTTTTTGTATTTTCTACATTTTTATGTATTTTCAACTTTCCTAACATAAGTAGACTGATAAGACCATCCATATGCGTGTCATTTAAAATGGTCTTTGCAAGGACTGTATAGAAACACATGTTGTCATGAAAATACTATTAAAAAGCTTAGGCACTGTGGTCACAATTAAGTGAAATATACTTGTGTGGAAGGTAATGTACAAAAATGAGTAAACCTGTGGTGAGTGACCAACATAAGTATTGTCTGAAAAATTCCAGAATAAGCTGCCAGCAGAAGCAATTATGACCTTTGACCCTTTCCACCGGATTGGCATGCCTCTTTTGAAAAAATAATAATAGATTCAGTCCCTTTGGTTCACACTTCTGTCTCTAAGTCCAGATAAAAATGCTGACACAGATAGAATGGACAACAGCTTGAAATGAGCCACATGCCTGAAAAGTTAACCAGCAAAGAACAGTTCCAGAGGCAAGGTGGGAAAAACGCCCAGTACATCTACACAGGGCTCTGACCTCTGACAAGTTACTTTTCCTCTGGTCTCAGACTCCCTTGGAAAACAACCTTGTAACTTATTTTGGCAGGGAAACCTTTGGATAGAACAATCAGATCACACTTGGAAAACACAAATGATGATTTAAACCATGAGACCCAAAGGATCCAGCACAGGGCAAACAAAGTTGCCCATGAATGACTTTCTATGAACAGCACAGGTCCCACACCACTTTACCAGCTTCTGTCTTCCTTGGCTCTGCACCATTCTTTGGTCCATTATCACAGCATCGGTGGAGACACTTGTCACCAGACTTTCAGATCCCCCATGGGTGATTTTCCTTTCTGGCCATTCAGCTCAAGACATTTCCATGTTTTATCGAAATATTCATTCTTGAGTTTTAAACCCAAAACTATCGTGTGTGACCCCTGACTCCTCCTCCTCTCTCAAGTCTATATTCGTCACTTCCTCCAGCCAGTTTTCCTCGACCATCTCTACTAGGTTCAGTCAAGGTTATAGGAGTAGCATGCTCCCCTCCAATAAAATCCGGTGCTTACCTTCTGGTAAGGCCCATTCATTCATTCATTCAACAAGTATTTCCTGCATCCGGTGCCTGCAGTGCACTGGGACTGCCAGTTGAAATAACAAATACCCTGACCTGTTGGAGCTTAAGCTCTAGTGTGAGGACAACAAAAAATACACAAATCCTTATTTTAATACCTGACAGTTAAGTTCTACAGAGAAAAAAACAAGGCAAGATGAGGAGACGGACAGAGGGATGGGGGCCAAACTCTTTTGAGTGGTCTGATGGGGGAAGGCTTCTTCAAGGAGGTAGCATTTGAACAGAGGCTTAGATGAAGCAAGGGGTGAGCCTCACACAGATCTGGGAGAATGTTCCAGGTGGAGAAGATAGCCTGAAGGGTTGGTGGCATGTGGCATGTAGCAGAGGCTGAAATGTGTGTGGGGCAGATGGATGAAAGAAATTTATTCTTGCCCACCTATACACAGGACTCTGCCTTTGTTATTCCTTTTATCTGAAATGTTCTCTTTCCTTTCTGCCTACCCAATGCCTAACGTTCCCCCCAGTTCCCCTCTAAAGCAGGGTTCCTTGAGCCCCTGGCCTGGGTGCACTCGGTTACCCACCGGCTAGGCACCTGGGGGGCACTGTGGGCGTCTTCCCGATTGAAGCCTCCGGAGTGGATGCAGGGAGGTCCCTTCTAGGTGGGCTCTCCGGGGGTGGGCACTCCAACTTGGAGACCACAACCAGCCTCCAAGTCTGGACCGAGAGGCAACTGCTGTTCTTAGACGATGCGGTCATAGTTTAGTGAAGCACCTTTCTCCTTTAGCCCCTAGAGGAGAGAGGAGGGGCAGTTTGTCCATTCCAGCTGTCCTTGGTCCTCTGGTTTCCACTTTACTGGATTCGTAACGGTGGCAGTTGAGCACACTTGCCGTACCGGTCTAGCAGCAGCTGGCACTCTCTAGCTCCTGTGACAACAGCCTTGATTATGTTTTGTATGTTACATGTCCGTTTCATTAATTTTAGTGCTAAACAATCCCAGGATGCTTAACTCTTGCCCTGTCATAGCCAAGCACAGCCACTTCGAGCTCTGCGACAAGTCCGGAGCTCAGACAGGCCAACTGCAGGCTCACCAAGATTTATCCATATTTCATTTTTTTATTACCAATCAAAAATAAATTCCATATATCGTTTAGCAAATATTATCATTGTTTTGTGACAAAAGACACAAGAGTCATAACAACAAAACTCCCCGAGAGTCAAAACTCATAACAATGCCAAAATAAATCACAAAAATATACAAATTAAAATCTTATGCAAAATAAATACGAGTTATTTGCTACGGTGGCTGTGACTCGCCTACCCACATGGAGGCCTGCTGTTTGCGGAGGTCCCCCTTCCATGGGAAGACACGCAAGGCTGGGCCAGGTCCAGGGTACAGCTCAGCCCAGGAACCAGAGGCTGGAATAGGAAATGAGAAATTGCACTGGGAAGAGGAAGTCATCGGACCAGTAATATTTGGAAATAACCATGACCCTCTGCTGAAAGTGATTATAAATGGGGACAGGGAGAGGTGGGGAGGAAGGACCGTCTCTTGAGAGCATCTGTGTGTGCACAGAGGTAGCCGTGGAAGTGTGTGTACCTGCTCCATGGACTTCACACACAAACACTAGGTTCGGGCAGTGGGTGGGCTCAGGCAGCACTCAGGCCCCAGGAAAACCGCACTGCAAGCCCCCATGTGGACGCGAAGAGCAAGCTGCTCCTGGAGAAAACTAAGGGGTTTCCCTGAACAGGGCACGAAGGTCTGGTGTCTTCCTTATGGCTGAGAACCCATAGGTGTCACCACCTTCTCTCCAGACTTGTAGGAATCACTTCTGTCACTGGGAAGGTCTGTTAAGCTGACCAGTATACTTGGTGCGAGGCATTTTCTGGTCATTGCCAACAGCGCACTTGGGGTTCCAGGTCTCACGGGTTGAGGAAAGAAGTGAATAAATAATATGTGGGAAGACCTGTCGAGGCTCCCTTGTCTGTTCCAGGCCCCCCAGCAAGTGTTCCACCCAACCAAAGGGTCAAAGTGGACTTTGGTCCCACAGCCTCCCCGTCAGTGGGAAGCCTACTGCTCAGGGAGATGGTGCAGGACTGCAGATGGGGCTGGGGCACTCAGGGTGCAGTACCACAGGCTTCAGCAAAGACTGGGATGACAGCTCACACTAGGATCTCACACGTGTGTAGGACGGGGCTGCTGGCTGGGTGCCTTCTAGGTGGAAACCTCCTTTCCCGGGTTCTGTAAGTGCGTGAACAAGGTCAGGTGAGCCTCAGCCACAGAGGAAAGGCCATGAAGAACCCACTTGGGTTGGCTTCCTACACATCCTCCTGACCTCAATCCCCAAGAGACACTGGGGTTTGGAATTAGAAGCAGGGAGTCTGAAAAGAAGGGCTTTGTAGGTCAGTAACGAGACTTGACTTTGGCTATGGGGTGGGAGGGGGATAAACTGATTGCTAACAATGTAGATGCTCATGACCAAGTTCCCTCCTGGCCCCGAAAAGAGCATCACAGGTAAGCCCCTCTAACACAGACACTCTCCCCACCTGGGGAAAACCTTTGGTGAAACTGAGGGCAGGGCCTGGGGAGCAGTCTGATTAGCAGTCTTAAAGGTGTGAGACCCTGCCCTAACACTTGGAGTCAGCCCCACGACAAGGGGTGAGCTGTCCAAAGGGGTGGATGTGAGGCAGATCGCAGGGACAGGGCTGAGAGTCCTCGGCCCAGCCCAACTCACCAGGAGACCCCATCAGCAGAGTTCTAGGAGGTTCCTGGGTCCAGCGATTAAGAGGAGGAGGCGTGCTCCTCTCCACAGTTGGAGTATCACCTCCCTGACCACGGTTCCCAGAAAAATCCCTTGGCCTCGGTGACGACAGGTGAGCCTCAGCATGCGTCCAGGCAGTTGTTCTCAGCGCTATTTGGTTCTTTGCTTCCTGGGAAGAACTGTCTTCTCTCCCAAGAAGAAATCTTCCTCCAGGAGGCCACGGCGGTGCCATCTCTGGAGGGCGTGGAAGAGGAGCAGGGAGAAGTGGCTCCCTGAGTCAGGGATGCAGCCAGGAGGTCACAACTGGGAGCACATTATGGCTATTGCTTCCCGGGGTGAGAAACCCTACCCCTTTTAAAGTTTTTGTGGGAAAAAAAATTGCTTTTAAATAAAGTTCCTTAACCCTGTCTTCCCTTCCCCCTATGATATTTAAAAAGAGGTGCAATGAGCTGAATTTAGAAGCGCTCCTGGTCGTCGGTATACTGCCCTGCAGTCCAGGGCTGTGCAGTTGCCACCTCCAAGCTGTTCAGAGGTCCCTGTCAGAGACCAGATCCCCCTCAGGCAGGGGACCCTCTGGCTGCTCAGTCAGACAGGGTAACTGTACCCCTTCCTGCCTAACAGGCTCCCTGTCTTCTTGTGGGCCCACTGGGGAGGCCCCCGCGGGGCTGGCGGGGGACCCCGGGCCCTCCTGTCAGATGGCGCTCTCGTGAGACGTTCTGTGCAGCAAGGAGTTGCGCTCATTCAGCAGGTTCGTGGTCTCGTCCACCGGCGGCGCCTCGGCCTTGTCAGCTGAGTTCTCGGTGCAGATGGCACACCCGTCCAGGGGGAACTGGGGGCAGTTCTCCATGCGTGAGGCCAGTAGCCCGTTCTGGTACTGTTGCCGGGTGATCTGCAGGGGGGTGGGCAGGGGTGGGGTGGTCACTGAGAGCAGGGTTGGGGGGCCAGGGAAACGTGGCCGGGATGGAAGCTGAGTCCAGGAAAGAGGGCATGACCCAGGGCAGAGGGTATCAGAAGCCCCCTCCCGACCACAGAGTGAGAAACTAGAGTAGGAAGGACACACATCCCAGGTCCGGGCCCGCCATGCTGGGTGTGTGTGCTGTGTGCTAAGTCGCTTCAGTCGTGTCCGACTGTTTGCGACCCCATGGACTGTAGCCGGCCAGGCTCCTCTGTCCATGGGATTCTCCAGGCAAGAATACTGGAGTGGGTTGCCACGCCCTCCTCCAGGGGATCTTCCCAACCCAGGGATGGAACCCAGGTCTCTTGTGTTTCGGGCACTGGCAGGGGGTTCTTTACCACTAGCCACACCTGGGAAGCTATCCATGCTGGGTGTGGTGGATCAAAGAAGCTGTCGGTGGCCTGGAGGCAGAAGAGGGGCTGCCCCAGGCAGAGGGCTATGGGGAGTGCTCACCTTAATGTACTGGAGGTCCATGAGTGCCCGCACGCTGAAGTCAGAGATGTACTGGCCCAGGATCGAGCTGCCAAACTGGTTGCTGCTGCCTGCCAAGGGCACGGTGCTCGCCGTCTCTGAGCGGTCTGGGTAGCTGAGGGAGGCCGAGCGGCTGAGGGCCGTGGGGTGCGATGGGGAGCGGTCTGTGGCGGGACAGAGACTGTGAGGCCAGCGGCCAGCCTGGCGCCCCGCACAGCCTCCTGTCCAACTGCGTCCCTCAGACGCCAGGGCAGTGGAGCCCTCATTGGAAACGGGAAGGAGTTCTTGGGTGCAAACAAAGCCCTTACTGCAAGGTCTGACTTCATCAGAGCAAACGAGTTAGTTTGTTTAGAAGTGTTGTGCAGTAAGTATCCAGAAGTCTACCCGAACAGAGAACAAAACAGAAAACAAAAACCTGAGACGCAGAAAGTCTATGTCTACAGAAGCTCTCATTTCCCGGACAGCTAACGAGGCAGGGGCAGCACAAAGATGGCCCGAGTGTGGCAGATAACATCTCAATGACCACTTCTGTCAAGGGATGTAAACTGCACACTTTTAAACTATATGAAGATGAAGAACCTACAGTTTGCACTCTTTCACCATACATACAGACACCCCCAACGTGACATCCTGTTCATATCTCAAAATGCTTGTAAGAGCTCAAAAGTGTGTTCCATGAGACTTGTGTGTGGAACAGTCCTGCCTGTGTCTGCTGAGCCCAGCCAGTCTGGCAGGGGGATGGAGGCAGCAGACTCTTCTCACAGGAACCTGGAGGCCCCAGAGCTCCAGCTTCCCACGCTGGGGTGTCTGGACACTGGTCCCAGTCTCCGTCCCAGGAGGCAGAGCCCTGGGGTAGCTATAGCAGTGCCTCTTCCCATCACTAGGGGCAGAACAGGCTTCACTCAGCTGATAGTAACCAGGAAAGGGCAATGACTCAACTTCCAATGAGGAAGGAACCAGCTCCTTATTTTGCAAAAGGAAGGGCACACACATTATTGTACCTCATTAGCTCATATTTTGGGGGAACATTCAGAGAACAATGAAATCCAGAAGTTAATTGTGAAGGCATGCTGGCTTGTTTTAAACAAACAGGTAGTGCACTAAGCTGATCTGCTGAGTTAACTACTACCTTACTAATGACTCAGTTAACTATTCTAACAAACAGCCCAGTGAAAAAAGCAACCACTGAGTCTGGGTGACTGACTGAACCAAATGAGACTGAATTCAGTAATACTCCACATCTGAATGCATTCATAAAACTAGGAACACACAGTCTGGTTATTCTATGACGGGTAGCATACAGCAGCAGTCCCCAGCCTTTTTGGCACCAGGGGCCAGTTCCATGCAAAACAATTTTTCCGTGGACCGGGGTGAGGGGGGATGGTTTTGGGGCAATTCGAGCACATGACATTTCTTGTGCACTTTATTTCTATTATTACTACATCGGCTCCACCTCAGATTATCAGGCATTAGATCCCGGGGGTTGGGGACCCCTGGTATATAAACACTAGAGAACCACGTGCATCTATCACTCATTCAAACCTAAGTAACACCTGGAAGTTCAATATTTCTTACTGTTTAACATTAATTATTGGGATGACAGAATGCTTTTAATTAATGCTTATTAGCACTCCAGAGACAGGAAGTGAATTTAAACCAACATACATTAGTCACATGGTATGTTAAAACAGAGGTCCTAGAAATTTAAAAAATATGAAGGTTTGTTTCTGAATAATGAAATTATGATACTTAATTTTCTTAGGATTTTTCCTACTTTTCTAATTTTCTAAATAAGCTATGTTACTATTAAAACAAACCCAAAAATGTAACAAAAAAGAAAACCACAGTAATTTTGACTTGGTAATTCCATTTCTTTAAAAAATATTCTAAGGACATATCTTAAATACAGAAGAAGTTTTTCCATAAAGAGGTCATATCATGCCATTATTTAGAATACAGACCCCCATGAACATGCATAAGGGGAAGTAACAAACGAAGGCATCTCTGCTTAGTGAGACCCTGCATAGCTCTAACTAGAAAGCTTATGGAAAAGTGTCTCGGTTCCCATATTAGGTAAAGACATTAGGATTCAAGCCATGTGTGTGTCAACCCCGCCATCTATGAGACAGGAGCAAGTGCAGGAGAGGAGAGGGAGGCTGAGGGGCTGGCCAGTGAAGGCCAACACAGTCCACTCTGTTCTCATCAGGCAGCCTCCTGCTCAAAGGCCACTCGTCACAGCCAAAAGTTGGCTGCGTCTGAATGGGACCAGTGACTGCTAAGTCATCCTTCTACTTTTTTAAGATAATTCGTTTGTTTTTTTTAAGTGTGCTTTCGTATATTTAGGAAGGAAAGTAGCCCAACTGTATGAACATCAATGGGAAACAGGAGCCTGAAGCGATAGGTTTCTAGGACGGCCAGGGTCCCGGGAGCTGCTTTAAGCTATGCACTGAAACTGGAGCTCAGAGACACTCGCCATGCTCCTCACCCCCGGGCTCAGCAGCCCAGGCCACGGGTCTGCCATCAGGACCTCTGCTGCCCCAGTGTACGTGGGATACGGGGATCCCATGAACTGAATGATGCTGGGGCCAACACGGTTCCCGCCGACCCTGGTTCAGCGCTCAGGAGTGTGACCTGTGGAAGGCCAGAAACAGCACAGGCCTTTGGCCTTTTCCCGAATACTTCCTGGTTTGACTATAATAGAGAAAGTACAAGTAGTAATTGAGCTTTAGCTAAACATTTTATATCAATTCTCTTGCCTACTGTGGCCAACAATTCTTAAGAAGTGGGCATATGTCTTGTTCCCGTTTCACAGGAGGAAATCAATACTCAGAGACGGTCAGTCAGCTACCAGAACCATTCAGCCAGTCTTGGCGGAGACGCCACTCAACTAGGGCAGTTTGAGTGGCCGCACTTCTAACTCCCAGAGGCTGTCTCCCCATGGCTGGTGGACACCATTTCAGTCACAGAATAAAAAAGCAAAGCTTGTGAGGAAAGGTGGGAAGTTTTTTTTAGAGAAAGTTGCATGTGTGTGTGCTCAGTCGCTTCAGTCTTGTCTGACTCTTTGCAACCCTATGGACTGTAGCCCACCAGGCTCCTCGGTCCTTGGGACTCTCCAGGCAAGAATACTGAGAGGTGACAAGTCATCCTGCTGAAGTCTGTGTGGCCCTGAGCAGCAGGGCTCACCTGGCCTGGCCAGGAACAGCCTTTCACTCCCAGCCTGTCACCTGCGGGTGTATGTAGGTGTGCACGAGTCTTCTCAAAGACTGAAGGGCCTTCGGGGAAATGCTTCCAGGACCTGGGCCAAGGGACACAGTAACACAGAACCCCAGGTCAAGCAGAACCAACGCTTGTCAGGCTGGCCCACACATGTGAACAGGTGGGGTGCTGGGAGGAGGGGCAGAGGTGGCCCCACTGCCTGCTGGGAGAGGTTAATGCAGCAGCAGGATGCAGGCTCAGGCGACAGGAGGCAGTGCAAATTTTCTAGCCATGCCTTGTTACCTGAGAGCCAGGAGAGCAGGGAGTTCCGCTTGCCAGGCGGACACCCAACCAGGGTGGAAGGTACTGGAGCAAAAGAGGAGAAGGTCAGTGATGGGTGGGGTGGACACAGAGCCACAGGAGAAGCAGACCTGCTGGAGCCAGGCTGCCTTGAGCAGAGAGGGGGCACTGGCTCTGATGGGGAGGGTGCTCAGAGCCCACTAATGAGCCCTGATCAGAGAAAGGTGGAGGCTGGCGGAGTGAGCCCAGAGTTCTCACAGTGAACACAGAGCCCCCAGAAGTCATCTCCCCTCCCTTCCGGCCACTGCAAGTGGAAAGCAGGGGCCTCCAGGTCAAGACAGGGCCCAGGCCCCCAACCCGGCTCTGAGGCATCGCTGCAGAGAAAGAGCGCTTAGAGGAACGTCCTGTGATGGTGTGCCCTGCTTTAGAAGTCTTCCCCAAGCTAGATGGTAAGAGGTCCTCCTGGGAGGGGCAGAGACGTTCTCCCCAGGCCTGGGGCACCTGGGCAGGGGCACCTGTTCCCAAACCCGGCTCTGGAGCCTTGTTTCCCATCCCCCTCCCTACAGGTGCCTGCTCATGCCGGTAGATGAGCCGAACTGTGTCAGAACGCATGTGTGCCCGGCCGCCCACACGGGGGTTGTCTTTGTCAAAGGAGAGCAGCAGGCATAGCGTGGAAGCGCCCCTCCCACTACCACGCACCGCTCAGCACCAAAGCAGACTTCCCCTCTCCAGCCTGCAGAACCCGCGGCTGCTCTCAAGGCTTGGAGGCATCACACCACTAGCGAGATGCCAAGTTGGGTGACACGTGGGCCTTGTCTGCAGGGCGCCCACTCCAGCCACAAGGCCCCTCTGGTAACAGGAGCCTGAGCCACCTAACACTGGGGAAGCAAAGGGCACTGGGGTGGCAAGAGAGGCCTTCTCAGAGGCTGCCCAGTCCTTTCTCTGTCCCCGAGCTCCTTTACTCCATTAGAACTGACTCTTAACCAAGAGGCGGTGGCTCAGCCCCTTTACTGCATGGCCAACAGGCCCTGGCCTGGCCCCCGACCACAGGCGCCTCGGATTCCTCACCCCATCCGACTCCCCTGGCCCAGTCTTCACTAGTGAGGCCACACAGCCTCCTTCCACCTGCCTCTCTCTCAACTGCTCTCCACCGTCATGGCCACGGTGGCCTGCCTGCCCAGCTCGCCCATTCTGCTGGTGTAGGTCCCCCTGCTCACAGGCCACTAACGACCTCCTGCTTCGTATCATGAGCGAACACCATCGACTTCCTGGGCCTCCCTGACACACACCCACCAGCTCCCTTGTCTCCTCCAGGCTGGTCTCACCATCTCAGAACGCACTCTCAACTCCCCTCCAGGCTCTGCTCAGAATCCCCTTCCCATCTCCTCCCTCCACCCTCAGACCCCTGTCCCCATGGACAAATCATTTCTCCAGCCTACCTCCTCAAAGCCCGGGCCCTCACTGGCCTCCCCTCCCTGAAGGCACCTGGGCTATGAGCCTGTAGACGGCCCCAGGTTCCGGGGGAGCAGCCCGCCCATATCCCGACTCCTCCAGGCGTGCTGGGGGTGGCCCAACAACTCACCAGGGGCCGAGGACAGGGCCATGGTCCCATAGTAGGAGAAGGCACCCGTCTCAAACTTCATGTTCTCCTTCCCGGCCTCTACCTCCACCTTCCCCTGAAAGAGCAAGGGTCAGGGTCACAGACTGAGAGGAGAACACCACCAGGGAGAAAAGCCTGAGGCGCAAGGGAGGAGCGAGGCGTGGGTGGGCGCAGACCCTGCGGAGGCGCTGAGACCGGGAGACCGCGAGGAGGCCAAGGGGGGCCTCGGGAGGAGGATGGGCAGTGGGGGGTGGGCAGAGGGCAGGCGAGGGGGCAGCACGGGCACGGGGGGGCAGGCCCACCTGCAAGATGAGGATGAAGTAGTCGGCCGGCTTGTTTCGAGTGTACAGGTAATGACGGATGTAGTACTTGTTGTGCTCGTCAAACTTGAGCTCCTGGATGACGTCTGGGTACTTGAGCAGCCGCAGCAGGATCTTCTCTGATACCAGAGAGGGGCTGAACTGGGGGACCTCTGAGGGAGGAGAGAGGAGAGTTTCACAGGCCAGGCGGCACCTGGGGCTCGGTCACACCTGCACTGGACAGCTCCTCGTTGCCTGGCCCGGCCTCCCTGGGGCGGGCAGGGGTGCAGCCTCGGCTCCGGCCTCAGTAGACATGAAGCTGTCTGCCTGCTGTAACCATGGCTCCCGCACTAATAGAACACGACCTCGGACGCGTTCCTTCACCTGAGTCTGAGGTTCTTCATCTGTAAAATGGGGATCTAAAACGTCATGGGGTCACTGCTTGCTGAAATGGGATAACAGACGTAAGACGCTGAGCCACGCGCCTGCCGTGTGGGAAGTGCCTGGGACACGTGACTAGTGCTGTTGTCAGAGTCCACAGCATCCGTATCCTGGCAGAGAAATCACAGGATCACAGCTTCAGCAAGTGAGGGCGGGAAGGAAGTCAAGAGTGAGGGGAGAGGACAGGGCAGGCAGGCATGCTCCCGTTTAATCACCGAGGTCTCCAAGGGAGCTATGAATCAGGGGTGAGAAGAGAGAAAAATGACTGACTGGGAGGTCAGGTCCCGTGGGACCGGCAGATGCAGGCGGAGGGGAGGTGGAGAGATGAGAACAGAGCAGGATCCAGGGGCTTGGAGAGGATGAGCGGGCAGGGCTGCAGGTACCCCCACCGGGAGGCGGCATGTGGAAGGGCCTTCTCCCTCCTCAATGGGGAACCTGGTGCCCACCTCCCATCCTCCCAGCACAAAACTTCCAAAACAAACCCGGACGCTTCCTGGAAGTTTGCAGCAGCAACTCATTAACAGGGAAAATAAACTGCAGGGATTGTCAGGGGTGGGGGCGGATGCAGGGACAACACCCCGCCCCCTTCCAGAGGCAGGCAAGCTTGCCCGGGCCCTTCATCTGCCGCAGCCCTCTGGGGAGGAGAAGCCAGGATTCTCCCTCCATGGCTATGTTCTGCCCCTACCCGAAGGGCCCCCCTCTTGCTCTTACCTGTGGACAGGAAGCGATGAGCAGCCAGAAGTAGCTGAGGTGAAATTTTCACCTTGAGTTCATTGTCAGCATCTTTGAAGGCTGAGAAGTCGCGCTTGTTCTTCTCAGAGACCCGTTTCCGGCTTCGGTTGTCAGCTGCAAGAGAGAATCTGAAACTGAGGCCAGCGTCCAGCAAGGACTCGGGAACAGACTAGAGCCCACCCGCCGGCTCCCAGCTGAGCGGGGCCTCTTTCCACCAGAAGCAGCAGCAGCAGCATCTGGACCGAGACACGAAGGCCAGGAGGAAGCATGGCCCTGCCTCACACTTGGCCTTCCCACCCCAGGACAGCAGGGGTCTGTCTGAGCGAGCCAGGTGGGGCAGGGAACTCACTGTACATGTCAGACTCGTCCAGGATCTCGGACTTGATGATCTCCTCGATGACGTCCTCCAGGGTGACCAGGCCCAGCACCTCGTAGAAGGGGTCACCTTCCCCCTCGTTGTTCACCTTCTGCACGATGGCCAGGTGGGACTTCCCTGAGGAGAAAATGTAATGAGTTGGAGGAGCAGAGAGACTATTCCTGAGACTCCTCGAGCAAAATATTAACACATTTGGGGTCACGAGTCCTGAAGCTGTTGCTGGAAACGGATATTGCTTTTAAAGAAAGGGAAACCAAAAATATCTTTTAATTTAGGACCGTGTGTTTAAATAGAATGAAGATGGCAAGTCCCTGCTTGGTGTGGTGTATCAGGGGCTCCTGGAAGGGGAGAGCCTCACCCTGACAACCTGCAGACACAGACAGCATCTGTCAGAGCCCTGTGTGCGCCAGGTGGACACGGGGCTCCCCGGGGGGCCTCCAGGGCCACCCACATTCCTTCAGTGCCCCTTGGCAAAACGCCTCTTCGTGTACCCAGGAGCCATGATCCTGCCCAAGGCAAGGCTCTCAGTTCCCAAAGCCATTAACAAATTAGCCCAGGCTATAATTAGGCCAGGCGGGTACTATAATTAGAGGAGGGCCACCCTTGAACCCAAAACAAGAGAAAGTTAGGAGGCAGAGGGTGGGGTGGAAGGACCCCCCACAAAGCCGGGTGGAGTGGTAAGGCTCCCCAGGCCTTCTTCTGGGGCCCCCCGCGTCTCGCAGGTCCTGAGCCCCAGCAAGTGACAATGACAGGGTCTAGCCCGCACTCTGGGTTGAAAGGGACTGTGTGCCCCCCACACAGGGACACGGGTCTGGAAGGGCCTAAGGGGAAAAGAGCCGGAGGGCAGTGAAGGTCAAGTCAGGCCTGCCGCTCAGCTTCCCCTTCATGACCCTATCGTAGCCGTGACTCTGCACCATGTCCCTGGAGGAGGTTCTCCAGGTCTCCAGGGTCCCTGGGAAGCCCAGCCCCAGGACGCATCTTCACAACTCCCACGGGCCTTGGAGGGGGAACAGAGAAATGCCACTTCCTGTGACTGGCATTTTATAAAATAAAGCCAAAAATCACAGAGTATACCACATGTGATGGGGGAAGTATTGCCCCTTCTATGAAACTTTTCCACAATGTGCCAGTCACTGTGGTACACTGATTTCCACTTGTGGTCAAACAAGGGCTTCCCAGGAGGCACTAGTAGTACAGAACCCACCTGCCAATGCAACAGACATAGAGATGCAGTTTCAATCCCTGGGTCAGGAAGATCCCCTGGAATCCCCTGGAATGGCAACCCACTCCAGTATTCTTGCCTAGGATATCCCATGGACAGAGGAGCCTGGCAGGCTACAGTTTATAGTCACAAAGGGTGGGACACAACTGAAGCAGCTTAGCACGCATGCACATGGTCAAATAATTCTCAGCACCTTGCCAGGCAGAACCATGGCTAGACTCGATCAAAATTTCCCGAGGATCTTGAGAGATGAGCCAGCAAGAGCTTGGCCAAGGTCCTCTGTAGGCGGCGGCCAGTCAGGGACCTGAGCCTAGGGTCAAGCCCCCAGCCTCTTGACCTGCCGGATGCCCTCTGGAGACAGAAGCAATGTCCCCAGGGGCCTGGGGCAGCCAGTTAAACTATGTCATGGGGTGGGGAGGGGAGCCAGGATTAAAGCAAGGCAGCTCTTAGCACTTTCTGACCGACACGCCCTAATTAAGCCTGGCAGTACCCAGTGTTGGGGAGACACACAGGTCCTCACAGGCACTCTGTCTGTTGGGCAGGTCGGTCACTCATTTCAGCAGGCCAAACTGGCAGTATGTCTCAAAATTCAGGGTCCCTAACCTTGGATCTGGAAATTTCAGGGGTAGGAACTTTTTCTATGGGTGTAAATTTCAAAATGCAGAAAAAGCAAAAGGGTTCATCAGAACAGTCAACAATCTCAAACCTCAAGGGCAATGGATGGGGAGGGAGGTGGGAGGGAGGGTCAGGATGGGGAACACATGTACACCAATGGCTGATTCATGCGAATGTATGGCAAAAACCACCACAATACTGTGAAGTCATTAGCCGCCAATTAAAATTTAAAAATTAATTAATTTTTTAAAAAAAGGCAACGGAGCAGGGGCTACTGCTGCTCTGGGGAGAATGTGGCAGAGAGGGATGGACCAAGCCCTGGTGAGACTGCAAGGGGACAGGATGCATGGCGCCATCTGCAGACCCGGGGGGATGGGGGTGCTAAGCTGCCCTGTCACTGTCGGGGGCGCTAACGATGGTCACCTCTGCGGGTATTTGGAGTTTGAGGGAGGGCCTCAGTACCCTTCTATATTGTTCTACTTGCTGGGCATGTTTCACTTCTACAGCGTTTTTTTTTTTTAACTGAGAAAAAAATAAAGGGGAGAAACAAATTAAAGGGAAAAAGGGAAAGTGGTGAGAGAGGGTAGACAAGGACCCTCCATGCCTAACCCCTACCGCAGACTAAGCCCCGGGAGCAGGTGGGTGTCGGATATGGCTCAGTTAGAGGGGTCCCTGCTCACAGCCTAGAAGTCGGAGCCCCTGGAAAGGACAGTTCCAGTAATCTGAGGAAAAGTCTTCCCCTCCGACTGATGACTGCAGCCATGAAATTAAAAGACTCTTGCTCCCTGGAAGAAAAGCTATAACAAACCTAGACAGCATATTAAAAACCAGAGACATCACTTTGCCGACAAAGGTCCATACGGTCAAAGCTATGCTTTTTCCAGTAGTTATGTACGGATGTGAGAATTGGACCATAAAGAAGACTGAGCACTGAAGAATTGATGCTTTTGAACTGTGGTGTTGGAGAAGACTTTTGACAGACCCTCAGACAGCAAGATCATCTCACCAGTCTATCCTAAAGGAAACCAGTCCTGAAGCTGATGCTGAAGCTCCAATCTTTTGGCCACCTGATGGGAAGAGCTGACTCATTCGAAAAGACTCTGATGCTGGGAGGGATTGGAGGCAGAGGAGAAGGGGATGACAGAAGATGAGATGGCTGGATGGCATCACTGATTCGGTGGACATGAGTTTGAGTGAACTCCGGGAGTTGTTGATGGACAGGGAGGCCTGGCGTGCTGCGATTCATGGGGTCGCAAAGAGTCGGACACGACTGAGAGGCTGAACTGGACTGAGGTACCCTGTAGGTGAGCGGACCTGGGGCACCGCCCTCGGCCAGCCCTGCCCTGTAGGCTAAGAGCCTGGAGCCCTGGCGCCAACTGTGGCTGGCCAGGTGGGGCCCCGACACAGAGGTCACCCTCTGCTGACCCGAGTATGGACCCTGGGCTGTGTTTTGCCTTTTTCCTAACTTATCTGTCTCCAGAGAGGCCATTCTTCGGTCTTAGCAGAACCTTCTCCCCTGGCCAGAAAACCTCCCTTGCCCAGGTCACCAATGACCTCCAATGGTGGCGTCTCATTCCCAGGAGACCTGCCCAGGCTACAGTTTCTGAGCAACTCTCTCCCTCCTCCTGGAAACCCTCCCTCCCCTCGGCTTCCAGGCACAGCTCTCCAGGTGCTCCTCTGACCCCAGGGCTGCTTCTCCTTCCTGAGAAGAGTCCCGGGGCTCAGTCCTTGCCCCTGGCCCTTGCCTCACGACTTTAAATACAAACTATACATCAAGGCATCTCCAACAACTGTTTGCAGCCCTCTCCTGCGCCCTCTAGACTCACATCCAGCTGCTGGCTGACAGCTAGCTCCACATGGATGTCTAATATTGGGGTTTTCCTGTAAGATGTTATGGAAAAAAACCTGAATCAACTTTTTGGCCAACCCAATATCTTGACCTTGACTCAGTCAACCTCCTGCCCCAGACCTGTGGAAGCAGATGGGGGCCTGGGGGAATAAACTGCTTCCACTACTTCACTACCCTTCTACATCCAGCCAGTTCAGCAGATCCCATCAGCTCTGCCTGCAACGGACACCCAGAATCCAACTGCTTCTGGGAGCCTCCACTGCTACTGCCACATGCTGCTGTTGTTGTTGAGTCGCTGAGTTATGTCCGACTCTCTGTGACCCCATGGACTGCAGCCCACCAGGCTCCTCCGTCCATGAGATTCTCCAGGCAAGAATACTGGAGTGGGTTGCCATGCCCTCCTCCAGGGGATCTTTCCGACCCAGCGATGGAACCTGGGTCTCCTGCATGGCAGGCGGATTCTTCACTGTCTGAGCCACCAGGGAAGCCCAACAACACTGGAGCGGGTAGCCATGCCCTCCTCCAGGGGGTTTTCTCAACCAGATAAGAAACCCAGGTCTCCCGCATGGCAGGCGAATTCTTTACCGTCTTGAGTATGCTGAGCCCCGGGCATCTCCTCTCACCCAAAGAGCGAGATCCTAAGTCTTCATCTTGGACCTGAGTCTACTCTCCACACAGCAGCAAGGGGGAGCCCTGCTGCACCCCAAACCCTCCAGTGGCTCTCTCACCCCACAGAGACGCCACACACCTCACAGAGGCCTGGGCCCCAAAGCCCTTCACGCTGTGCTCCTCTCCAGCACAGGTGACTCTCAGCCCCCTGGCTCTTCCTCAAACACCTGAGGCCGCTCCCTCCGCCTGACCTGCTCCACCCCCAACACCTGCCGGCTCAGCCCTGCTTCAGGCCTGCATTTAGTGTTCAAACATCACCTTTCGGTGAGGCCTACCCAGAGGGCCTCACTGAGTACTGCAACCCTTCCTCCAGCCCCACAACCCGGGTCTTTATCACCTACAATAAACAATAGAAAGTGCTTGTTTATTGTGATTATCGTTTTATGGCCCATCTTCTCCCACTAGATTGAGAGCTCCATCATAGCCCGAGGCTTTCGTCTGTGTTCCCCAAACTCAGATCAGCAAGCAGCACGTAACAGGTGTGCAACGAACACCCGTGGAATGGATGACACAGTTCACGTGGTTGTGCCTTAGGAACCAACGGTGGAGGGGGAGAAGGACAGAGACTGGGCAAAGAACCCTTCTGAGTTTTAGTCATCAAGAAGCTTTTGGGATCTCCCAGGGGGCCCAGTAGGCTAGGACTCTGTGCTTCCAATGGAGGGGGCCCAGATTCGATCCCTGATCCAGGAACCAGATCCCATATGCTATAAGTGAGACCCAGGCAACCAGATGAAATAAACAGAAAATATATTAAAAAAAAAAAAGAAGCTTCTATAATTTAGAAATTACTGTTAGCTGATTTACCATTTAGAATAAGAGGATCAACTCAGGACTCAGACTTGTGACTCTCATTGTATGATATTTATTAAATCTAATGTAGAATTTTATTTTAATGAGCCACCTCATTTGATTATGAGTGTCCATTCAACTGGATAACTGGGTTTTGGGGGATGGTAGGAATGAGAAATGAGACATGTAAACTGACATAATGTGTCTACTCCAAAAACTGATCATCCCACATTTTCCAAAGCAGTCTTAATTAAAAAAAAAAAATGTAGCAAAAAGATTATATTTGGCTGAGCCATATGAAATTACTGATGTTTGAGTATTTCCAACCGAAAAAAAGAAAAAAGACAATTTCAATTCAAACAGTTTAACCAGTCTAGGAGGACTCAGTATGGCTTCTGTTTTCTTTTTTATACTTTCCTAAATAGAAATTCTAACATTTCCATAGTCAATAGTACAATCAGAAAGAAACGCATAAGAAAGAAACTCTTACAAACGTTCTCATGTTGCTTCTTGGGGCTTAGGGCTTCCCATGCCTTTTACACTCAAGCACTGCGAGGACGAGGATGGGGAAAGTCCTGTGGGGCCAGAGGCACCTTGAAGCTGCTGTCCCCAGGTCACCTCTGGGCCATATCTGGCTGCAAGCTTGCCCGCTCTGCCCTGGTCAGCCTTGGCCCAGGTCAGAAGCCTGCACGTGAGACCTCGAGAAACCCTGGTGCGATTGGCAGGTACAGACTGCCAAGTGGCCCAAGCAAGCCTGGGCCTCTCACTTCCCTCTCCCACGGGGAAGAGGAGGCGAGCAGAGGGAGGACCCAGAACCTGCCTGAGTTCCTCAACAACCCTCCCCACCTCTCCACCCTTCCCCCTGCCCAGGCTCAGCCCTGGGTGCCCTGTGAGCGCTCACTGCCCCCGCCGTGCCCCAGGTCTTCCTTTCAGTACTTGCAGGGCTTGTCTCATCAGCCGCCTGGCATCCAGCCAGGTCAGGATGCGGCTCGGCTCAGCTCGGTAACTCACTCCTCTCCAGGCATCCTCCCACCACCCCTCACCCAATGCCGGCACACAGCAGACACTCCAAAGTCTTTGCTAGAAACACACAGGGAGGTCTCCAGGGGCACCGGAAAGCCCATTCCTCAACCCGCCACAACTCCCTTTTAGCAAGCGCCTGTGTGCTCTTCTCGCCCATAAAAAACCTTTATAGTCTCTCAAAAGACCGTAAGAAAAACACACGTTACTAGGTGCTGGATTTCAAAGTCCACAAGGGCTCTAAGAGGCCCTGCTCACCTTCTCTAGCTGCCTTTGCTCACAGAAAGATCCAGGGGCCCCAGATCAGACGCGGGCATCCCACAACCCAAAATGGTGTCCTCGGCATCTCTTTCTGGCCTCCTGGCAGGTCCCATCTCCTGCCAACCCAGGTTCCAGGGCTGGCCCTGAACTCTCAGCAACCCCTACCAGGAGAGGAGCTGGCCAAGCTGCCAGAAGACAGAGCCCTGGGCCACAGGTCGGCACTTGCAGACAGTGGGCACCCCGACTTCCTGGGAATCCCCCTCCTCTGCCTCCCTCCATCCGGCCAGGGCAGGATTAAGCTGACTATTAATAGTGCTGACCTCAGCCAGCAGGAGGAGCCTCAGCCCAGCCCAGCAGGAAGGCAGGGCTGGACAGGAGAGGAACCAGAGCGGCAAAGCACAGCCCTCCCAACCCCCAGTGCCATCAATTCCAAGGGGGTGGGAGAGTTACACACGAAAAGAATATCCCAGAATATCTACAGCAGGGAAGGCCTGACTGGGGAGGGCTGGAAGGGAACTGTTTAATCAATGAGCAATTTAAAAGAACAGAGGGACTCTCCTGGTGGCTCAGTGGATAAGAATCCACCTGCTAATGCAGGAGACACGGGTTCGATCCCTAGTCCCAGAAGATCCACGTGGCATAGCGCAACTAAGCCCCTGTGTCACAAGTACTGAAACCTGCATGCTTTAGGCCCCCCAAGCTGCGACTACCGAGTTTGAGGGCTGCAACTACTGAAGCTCTTGTGCCTAGAGCCTGTGCTCTGCAACATGAGAAGCCACAGCAAAGAAAAGCAGCAGCACTGCAATTAGAGTATTCCCCCACTTGCTGCAACTAGAGAAAGCCCACACACAGCAAGAGAGACCCAGGGCAACCAAAAATAAAATTAAATAAATAAATGTTTTTAAATATTAATAAAAAAAAAACAAAAAAAAAACTTTTTAGTTTTTTACTTAAAAAAACACCAGGGAGGTCCTTAATTCATTAGAATCATTTTAATAAATTAAAATATGACTAAAGGAGAGCGCCATTGGAAAGAACAATGAAGCTTTTCCATCATGATCTGACAGTGCATCAGGATGTAGACAGGCAAGGCCTGGACTGGCCAGTTTTCTGTCACTCCTAAAAAGGGCCTTAACGCAAAGGAAGTGCCCAGGCCACCAGCAAGGTGTGCCCAGGAGGGCCCACCCGGTGTGGCTCATGACACAGTGCGACAGCCACTACAAAGGCTAACGTAGATACAGGTTTATTTTAAAAGACAGTGGCTCACCATCCGTGTAAAGCAGACAGCTCCAAAACAGGGCAGTAAGAGTGACGGTGGTTTCTTTCACTTTGGCTTAATGCATTTTAAGGGTAAGATGGTAAAGAATCTGCCTGCAATGTAGGACACCCTAGTTTGATCCCTGGGTCTGGAGGATTCCCTGGAGAAAGGAATGGCAACCCACTCGAGTCAGTATTCTTGCCTGGTGAATTCCACGGAGAGAGGCCACAGCTCATGGGGTCGAATTTTAAATGGACTTTAAAGTCAATCTGTATTACTTTTTAATGTTTCCATTTATAATCAGAAAAGAAAAGAAGCCTATCTCGATTTGAAGGGGAAAAGCGATCTAGTTCACTGCTGACTCACTGGAAGAAAACCCAACAAACATCTCCGGTGGCAGGATGAGGGTGACTCTGACTTTTAATTCTTAATCATTTTCCACTTTTCTGAAAGTTTCTATGATAAAGTCCACTACTTCTATTTTATTATAACTAAAAATATAAGGCACACCTTTCTGCACCTGGCATGTTGCACTTGGCGACGTCGCTGCAGCACAGGGCTCCTCAGCTGCCCGTGGAGAAATCCTGGTAGGGGCTAGGATGGAGCTTCTGCTGCTGGACACATGACTGTTTCCAGGTTTCCTCCTACTGCAGACAGCCCGGCAAGGATAATCCCTCATTTGACACATGTGAGATAACATTTACAGATGTGGAGTCACTAAGTCAAAGGGCAAATTTGACAGAAACCTCCAAACTGCCTTCTCCAGGATGTGTCCGCATTTACACTCTCACCTATAGAAATTTTACTTGGTGGTTCCTGACTCATTCCTCCACGTCTAGATATACAGCAGGTACTCGATAAGTAAGCTACTCAGTAAATATCACCAGTGAAAATACTGCCTTTTGGTGGGCTTGTAAAAGGAAAGACATGAAAATGGATGGCAAGAAAAAGGGTTCAACAGAGTAAAGCAGAAAAAAAAAAGTGATATGGGGACAGCCTCATGGAAAAGAGAAATGGAAATGAAGACACAGGACAGGAGAGCGCAGGTAAAAGGGGTTCATAGGCTGACCAGGAAACCAACCAGCCCAGCCACCCTGAGCAAGACAACAACGCAGGGGCTCCCTGGTGGCCCAGTGGCTAAGAATCCACCTTCCAGTGCAGGGGACTGGGGTTCGATCCCTGATCCGGGAACCAAGACCCCACAACCTGCAGGGCCACTAAGCCCGAGCACAACTAGAGAGTCTGTGAGCCACAACAGAAGACCCCGCGTTACGCAGAGAAGAGTCCACGTGCCACAGCTAACGCCCGACGCAGCCAAATAAAGAAAGATTAAAAAAGACAGCAACGCAGACATGGCTTGTCAGGACAGGCTCTCCCAAGGCGGCACCTATCCCTGACAGTTTCCATGGATTTTTAATCCAAGATATATAAGCAACTTTAGCTTTTCTTACTACACAGAAAATCCAAGATATATAAGCAACTTTAGCTTTTGTTAATACACAGACTGACCATGGGTGGACCCAGACTAGGTCTGCAAGCCAGCAAGTCACCAGCCATCACGGTTGACCAAGGGGCTCCGGGGATCCTGCACACACAAACACACTCACTCACTCATATTTTAGCAAATCGAGAGCAAGTGCAGACAGGGATTTACACATGATGTGAAAAACATAACCGGAGCAAAGCTCACAAGATAGAGAGCTGCTTAACAAGGAAATCCTGGGGTGAAGACAGAGGCCCCTACAAAGGCCCCCTTGCCACCAGCCGCCCCAACCAGCATTGGGGGGAAAATCAGTAAGGATGGAGTCAGGGCTGAGTGACTGGCCAAAATAATTCAAAACAAAGAAAACTATGTGAAACATAGACATACAGCCACTGTCAGTATTGAAGGACCCCAGCACAAGGGTATTTTGTGCTTTGAGAAAATATATAAAGTATGTGGTAGAGATGATAGGAAGTGATAACTATTAGCAAAACATTTTAAAAGAACAGTTATTCTGTTTTTACTTCAAAAATTTTTTCCTTTGTTTTATAATATTTGTACTAGTAAAACATACATGTATACAGTGTTTGAACGGAAATAGAAATTTTTAAAATTTAGAAGAAGGACTTCTCTGGCAGTCCAGTGGTTAAGACTCTGAGCTTCTTACTCAAGCGGCAAGAGTTCGATCCCTGGTCAGGGAACTAAGATCCCACATGCCGTGCGGCATGGCCAAAACAATTAAAAAAAAACACACATTTTTTTTTTCCTAATAAGGTCCATAATCCAAAAAGTTTAAAGAGCTGTTTAGAGCCTCCCTGTAAAGGCAGCCACACTTTCATTGTCCCTTCATTTTAGTGGACACTTGGTGTCCCTCCCAGGGTCCACTCCCCCCTACCCCAGCACCGAGCAGTCAGGGCAAGTGAGTGTGGGGCGGGGGCAGGGAACTGTGCCCTTCTCCTCTTCTCCAGCCCTGAGGAGCACCCATGATAGACCCCACTCTTCACAGGAGGGAACCCCTGCTCAGAGAGGTCCCTGCCCGGGATCACAGTGTGAGGGAGTGAGCAAGGTGGGACTCAGAAATGGGACTTCCCCAAAGAGCCTTCTTTAACCCAAGGGCCCCAGGGGTGAAGCTGTTGACAAGCAGATGCTGGGGGACCCTAAGCCTGGTCTCTCACGCTGGGGACAGGTCTTCATGCCTTTGATTTTTCAGTTAACCAGTAGTCTCTAATTTCCAACCTTTTATGATGGAAAATAAAAGCATATACAAAAGTAGAGGAAATAATATAATTACACCCTTCACGTACCTGAAACAATTAACGACTCCTCTGGCCAATCTTGTTTCCTCTCTCCTCCCACCCACTCCACTGGTTTATTATGAAGGAAATCCCAGATCTTATCTGTAAACATCTGCTACTTTTACCCAAGCACTTCAGTGGCCATGGTTTAGTCGCTCGGCCATGTTCAACTCATATGACCCCATGGGCTGTAGCCCGCCAGGCTTCTCTGTCCATGGGATTCTCCAGGCAAGAATACTGGAGTGGGTGCCATTTCCTTCTCCAGGGGATCTTCCTGACCCAGCAATCAAAGCCAGGGCTCCTATATTGCAGACGGATTCTTTACCAACTGAGCCACCAGGGAAGGAAGCCCAAAGCACTTCACTAAGCATCTCAAAAAGTTAAGGACCCTTAAAAAAAGGCAAAACCACAACAGTATCATCACACCCTAACGTGTAATTCCTTAAGATCCTCAACAGTCAGTGCTCTAACTTTCCCAATTTTCTAGTAATTTTTTCTCACATTTAACTAATTTTTACATGATTTTTTTGATAGCAGTAACAACAATAGAAAAAGGAAATTAATGTAACTTTTAATCTTACCTTTCATCAGAGGTAAGTACTGGTAACTGCATGTTTTCTTTGGCCTTTTAAAATATACATAAATAAAATGGAACCGTACATCAGGGGCCAGAAAGTTCATTCATGTTTTTCCATGTATTCAAACACTTGAACTTTCTGGCCAACCCAATATATTTTCTCCATGCACCGGATCATTGGGTAAACAGTTTTGTACCCTGCTTTTTAAATATTTCACATTCTCTGTATTTGCCCATGTCATAGAAATATCTGTAGAGACTGAATGGCCTCATAATATTTCATTGTACACACATACACATAATCCCAAGCCCCACTGGGTTCCTAAAGTGTGCCCTTCCCCGTTTCTTGCATTATGAAAATCCCTGTAATAAACATATTTGGGTCTATCTTCATGTCCTTAAGATAGGTATCTGGAAGGAGAATACCTGGATCAAAGGACAGGGGTTATTTCTTGTTTGTCTGAAGTTTCTTCAGTCAGCTGAGGCGTTGAGTTCAGACCTCGAGCTGGTGTCTTGGTCCTCAGGGATATAAAAACCTCTCCTGGAGGACACAGGCGGGGATGGTGCAGAAGGCGGGGAGGAACACAGAACTGGAGGAGCGTTACACAGCAGAGGCAATAGGAGAGAAGATGCCGCCCGGCTGATCCGCCCTGTGACGGGAGGAAGGAGCCGCCAGCCTCCCGACTTCAGACACTTCCAGCAAACTGATTCTCTCTCCGCCCAGTCCTCTGGTCTCAGCAGCCCCTCTGGCCTTTCCCCCTAGAACCCCAGCTCCTGGCTGCCTGGCCTCCCACCCCAGAGCCCCCCACCCCAGGAGGCGCTCCTTTCCCATCACTCCTCGCACGATGGCTCAGACTCACAGCACACTTACTGCCTTGAGAGGCATCCACTCTTCGGACCTGTTTGTGCAACCAACTAATAACTACGGGCAAATCAATCTAAAAACTGGACCACCGTCCAGGAACAGAGATGCAGACGCAGAGAATGGTCTTGCGGACACAGTGAGGGGAGGAGAGAGTGAGATGAGAAAGAAGCACTGAAATATACACATTACCACGTGTAAGAGAGCTAGTGGGAAGCTGATGACGGCACCGGGCGCTCAGCTCAGCGCTCTGTGATGACCCAGAGGGCTGGGCTTCGGGGTGGGTGGGAGAGAGGCCAAACAGGGAGAGGGTATACGTATGCGTATGGACGACTCACCTTGTTGTGAGGCAGAAACCAACACAACATTGTAAAGCAATTATCCTCCCATTAAAAGTAAATTTTAAAAAATTAAATGGGACATTCATGGCCCACATGTCTCGTGTTAGCCATGAAGACATAACAGGAAATTCTCTTAAATGCTGACATCAAGATACCTTATGTCTAGGGCTGGCTTTCTCCTGAACTAACCTAGTAATCCTACCCCTTTCACACACACAAAAAAGAGGCGGGGGGGTTTCTTTGGTGAATCTCAGTTGGTTCCTGATAGTCACACATGTTCCCAAATAATTTGTAAACTATTAAAATAACTCAAGACCTTGATATCATAAACCCAAAGAAGGAGAAAAAAACTAAAAAATGGGAAAAAAACAAAAAAACCTGCAGCAACATTTGCTGTGATGTAAGAGGCTTGTCAGAAGGAGAAGCAGGTGAGGGGGAAGGAGAGGGTGAGAATATTACTTACTATGTTCAAATCTGCTTGCCTAAATTGGGATATTTTGAAAGAAGGGAAAAGGTGTAATAATTAAGCAATTATTTTTCCTATCACAACAAACAAAAACCTAACAGGGACACCTTGTAATAATATCTTTCTCAATTGTTTTTTGTTTATTTTTTTAATGGCAGAAGAAATAATTACAGACCTATCTCTCTCATGAATGTAGATGCCAAAATTCTAAAAAAGGTACTGGCAAATCCAGTGATGTGTAAAAAGAACACATCGTGACTGTTAGGTTTATTCCAGTTATGCAACAAATGTTTAAGGATTAACACTCAAAAATCAATCAGTATAATTCAGAAAAAAAAGAGATTTATCATTCAATCATCTCAATAGATACTTAAACAAGGATGCCCACTGTCACCAGGTCAACATGATCCCAAAGATCCTAACCAGTGAAATAAGGCAAGAACAAGATATAAAATGCTTCAAGTTTATCAGCAGTGTTGCCATTATTCATAGGCAACATAATCATATATGTAGAAAAGCCAAAAGAATCTAAAATAAACTATCAGAATAGTCAACTTGGTAAGGTCAATAAATTCAGAGTCACTATACAAAAATTAACTACATCTCACTATATTTGTATAATGTAATAAAGAATACATCTGAGATTTCCCTGGTGGTCCAGGGGTTAAGAGCTTCCACTTCCACCAAAGAAGGCACGGGTTCAATCCCTGATCGGGGAACTAAGATCCCACACGCCACGCAGCGCAGCCAAAAATATATATATATTTTTTTTTAATTTTTAATAAAAAGAATATACCTGGTCTCTGATCCTGCTTCCCGTCAAAGAGCTTGGAAAACACTTGGACTTGCTGAGTGACAGCAGTGTCTCTGTGATGTTAATAAGGTGACTCTAGGTGGGACCCTAGAGGGAGACTGGAGATGGTCACCAGTTAAATACGAGAAGCTACACAAGGCCCTGCCTCCAGGGAGGCCCGATGCCTGCACCAGTCATGCTGAGGAAGTTCTGATGATGAAAACTCTGGATCTCAAAATTCAGGGGAGCGCTCCGGCTGGTAAAACCACTGATGAACCAGGAGCGTGACACACCCGGGCTCAGGGGGAGAAGGCCTGGAGCGCTCCGTCCCTCAGACAGACTCCATCCTAGGCACAGCCCGTAAAACAAAGCTGCAATCCTGAGTGGAGCACTTTTCTGAGTTCTGTGAGCCATTCTAGCAAATTCTCAGACCCCTGAATTTAGAGCCAGTTGGCCAGACGTACACAGGTGTAGGGAACCCCACTTGAGGCTGGCATCTGAGGTGAGGGCAGTCTGCGGAGGTCTGAGCCCTCACACGCGAGGGGACTGAGTCTACTAACTCCAGGTGGCTAGCACCTGAACTGAACTGCAGAACACCCTGGTTGGAACAATCTGCAACAAACATCTGGAAAAAGAATTTTTTTAAATCACCAAATATCTAGCAATAAATCTATGAAAAGTGTGAGACTTCTACACAGAAAATGAGTATTATCGTTGAAAGAAATTAAGAGAGTACAAATTAGGAACTTCCCTGGTATTACAGTGGCTAAGACTCTGAGCTCCCCACGCAAGGCGCCTGGGTTCGATCTCTGGTCAGGGAACTTGATCCCACATGCTACAACTAAGATCTGGTGCAGCCAAATAAATAAATTTTTAAGTATAGATTTGAAAACACAGAGAGAGAGAGCATGTACTAACACAGGGGTAACCATGTTTGGAGACTGGAAGATTCTTTACTATAAAGATGTTAAGTCTTCAAGTTATGTTTAAAAAAAAAAAAGATAGTGCTAAGTCTGACTCTTGCAATCCCACAGACTGCAGTCTGCCAGGGTCCTCTGTCCATGGGATTCTCCAGGTAAGAATACTGGAGTGGGTTGCCATTTCCACCTCCAGGAGAATCTTCCCCACCCAGGGATTGAACCCAGGTCTCCCGTATTTTGGGCACAGACTGAGCTACGCAGGAAATCAACGCAATTCCATATAATTCCCAGGCAAGAGGTTAAATCTCGAAGAACAACAAAGAACAAAGTGTTAACATTAACCAAAGTTCACTATAAAACTATAGTTCACTATAAAACTACTGCAATTGTGGCAATGCAGTACTGGAAAAAGAAAAAAAATAAACAGACCAATGGAAGAGTATCCAGAGACAGACCCCCACATACAGCATGTTCAGTGGAGAAACGAGTCTTTTCAATGAGTTCTACTGGAGTAGCTGGACATCCATAGGAATTAAAAAAAAAAATCTTAACCTGTAACACATAAAAAGCAAATTCCAGAAGGATTATAGATCTCTAAGGTAAACAATACAGCTTCCAGAATATAACACAGGATTCCTCCTGGTTTTCATACGGGCAAAGAATCTTAATGCATTCATGTGTGCATGCTCAATCGTGTCTGACTCTCTGTGACCTCATGGATTGTAGCCTACCAGGCTCCTCTGTCCATGGGATTTCCCAGGCAAGAATACTGGAGTGGGTTGCCATTTCCACCTCCAGGGGATCTCCCCGACCCAGGAATTGAGCCTCTGAGTCTCCTGCTTTGGCTGGTGGATTCTTCACCACTGCACAGCCTGGGAAGCCCCAAGAATCTTAAACAGGGAATCAAAGGCATTAATCACCAAAATGGACGATAAGCAACTGAAAATGCGATCAACATTAGTCACTGGGGAACTCTATATCAAAATCACAAAGAAAAGAAAATTACAGTGATATACTACCACCCACCTACCTGACTGGTTAAATAAGTTTTTTTTTTTTTTTTTTAATGTAGAACAGACAGTACATTTTTTAGCCTGGGGTTATTGGGATATCCCAATCTTCTGGTCTCATTTTCAGAATCTACAATCTCACTAAGTGACACAGAACAGCAGTTGAGGGCTTGGCCCCGGGGAGGGGAGCAGTCTGGGGCGGCCACTTAGCTGTCACGTGGCTGAGAAAGAAAGATTTTTGTCCTCTCTGAGCCTTGGCTCCCCGTCTACAGCGCTTGGAGGGTTAACCCAGGACTCAACAAAAGCTAACCACTCATGAAGGCACTTCCTTCTTCATGATCCCTGCTCCACCCTCTTCCAGGCTGTGGGTCCCCCTCTTGTTCCTGCTTTTCTATCAGGTGCCGTCCCTAACCAGGGCACCCAGGAGGACAGGCGACTGGCAGGCCCTGAGATGAGAGAACCCACACGGGGTGCAGCCACGCTGCTTCCCTGGCCATCTCCCCAGGGCAGCGACCTCCACTCTGTGCTCCTGCCATGATGGTGCTGGCAATCGGGATGGTGGCAGGAATTTTCAGGGAAAAAATTATAAGTAAATGAGGAGCATTTCCTCAGTTTTAAGTTACTGTTCTGGACTTCTCTTTTCCTTAAGCTCTGGTTTCTGTTACCCTTAACATACCCACTAGGGTCCAGATAAGATGCCATCTGAATTAGAAAGAGCCTGTAATTATATAGCAGGCTCTTTTTGACCTCAATGTCTTCATAATTCCAAGAAAGGCACCACGCCCAGACGGTGGGGCAGCTGCCAGCAAAGCTGGTACGTGTGAACCACCATGGCCCAAATGGGGGCATCTTTCGGACGGTAATAACAGTAATGTTTAAGATAGCTGACCCTGCATGACGACACGGTGCCAGGCCCTGAACTAAGCCCCGTGCGTGCCTCACCTCATTCCATCCTCCCCACAGCCTCTGGCTAGATGCTGTCATTAATGTGGGTGACCAAGTCACCAGACACCACAGAGCCCAAAAGCCAGTCACTGTTTTGAGCCTTTAACAAAATAAACTCCACTACATAAGCTTTTGCTCCTCTTTAAACTCACTCTTGGGCAAGTTTGATGAGAGACGGATGTACATTAAAAGCAGGACTCCAGGTGACTTTGAGTGTATGTGCACAGGCCTTCGTGTGTGTGTGAGAGAGAGAGGGAAGCACCTGCCTGGAGGGGATAAACACGTATGCCTGTCTGCCCGTGTAAAAGCATGTCCCTGTGTGTGTGTAAGTGAGCCTGCCTGTGTGGGGTGTGTGAGGCTGGGTAGGGGGATGTGTGCATGTATGTGGATGTGTGGGGGGGCGGGGGGGGGTGGTGTGTGATGTGTCTGGGTGTGCAGTAGGTGGGCAAGAGTTGTGTGTGTGAGTGTGTGGGTGTGGCTATGGAGTTGTGTGTGTGAGTGTGTGGGTGTGGGTATGGGGTTGTGTGTATGAGTTTGCAGGTGTGGATATGGGGTTGTGTGAGTGTGCGGGTGTGGGTATGGGGCTGTGTGAGTGTACAGGTGTGGGTATGGGGCTGTGTGAGTGTGCGGGTGTGGGTATGGGGCTGTGTGAGTGTGTGGGTGAGGGTATGGGGCTGTGTGAGCATGCGGGTGTGGCTGTGGGGTTATGTGAGTGTGTGGCTGTGGCTGTGGGGGGTTGTTGAGTGTGTGGGTATGGACGTGTGGGGGACTGTATGTGTGAGGGGGTGGGTATGGATGTGTCTGGGTGTGCAGTGGGTGGGCAGGAGTTGTGTGTGTGAGTGTGCGGGTGTGGGTATGGAGTTGTACGTGTGAATGTGTGGGTGTGGGTATGGGGCTGTGTGTGTGAGTGTGCGGGTGTGGGTATGGAGTTGTAGTGTGAATGTGTGGGTGTGGGTATGGGGTTGTGTGTGTGAGTGTGTGGGTGTGGGTATGGGGTTGTGCATGTCAGTATGGGGATGTGGGTATGGGGCTGTGTGTGTGAGTGTGAGGGTGTGGGTATGGAGTTGTAGTGTGAATGTGTGGGTGTGGGTATGGGGTTGTGTGTGTGAATGTGTGGGTGTGGGTATGGAGTTGTACGTGTGAATGTGCAGGTGTGGGTATGGGGTTGTGTGTGTGAGTGTGCGGGTGTGGGTATGGAGTTGTAGTGTGAATGTGTGGGTGTGGGTATGGAGTTGTACGTGTGAATGTGCAGGTGTGGGTATGGGGTTGTGTGTGTGAGTGTGCGGGTGTGGGTATGGAGTTGTAGTGTGAATGTGCGGGTGTGGGTATGGAGTTGTAGTGTGAATGTGTGGGTGTGGGTATGGAGTTGTAGTGTGAATGTGTGGGTGTGGGTATGGAGTTGTAGTGTGAATGTGTGGGTGTGGGTATGGGGTTGTACGTGTGAATGTGTGGGATGTGGGTATGGGGTTGTGTGTGTGAGTGTGCAGGTGTGGGTATGGAGTTGTAGTGTGAATGTGTGGGTGTGGGTATGGGGCTGTGTGTGTGAGTGTGCGGGTGTGGGTATGGGGTTGTGTGTGTGAGTGTGCAGGTGTGGGTATGGAGTTGTAGTGTGAATGTGTGGGTGTGGGTATGGGGCTGTGTGTGTGAGTGTGCAGGTGTGGGTATGGAGTTGTAGTGTGAATGTGTGGGTGTGGGTATGGGGCTGTGTGTGTGAGTGTGCGGGTGTGGGTATGGGGTTGTGTGTGTGAGTGTGCAGGTGTGGGTATGGAGTTGTAGTGTGAATGTGTGGGTGTGGGTATGGGGCTGTGTGTGTGAGTGTGCAGGTGTGGGTATGGAGTTGTAGTGTGAATGTGTGGGTGTGGGTATGGGGCTGTGTGTGTGAGTGTGCGGGTGTGGGTATGGGGTTGTGTGTGTGAGTGTGCAGGTGTGGGTATGGAGTTGTAGTGTGAATGTGTGGGTGTGGGTATGGGGCTGTGTGTGTGAGTGTGCAGGTGTGGGTATGGAGTTGTAGTGTGAATGTGTGGGTGTGGGTATGGGGCTGTGTGTGTGAGTGTGCAGGTGTGGGTATGGAGTTGTAGTGTGAATGTGTGGGTGTGGGTATGGGGCTGTGTGTGTGAGTGTGCGGGTGTGGGTATGGGGTTGTGTGTGTGAGTGTGCAGGTGTGGGTATGGAGTTGTAGTGTGAATGTGTGGGTGTGGGTATGGGGCTGTGTGTGTGAGTGTGCAGGTGTGGGTATGGAGTTGTAGTGTGAATGTGTGGGTGTGGGTATGGGGTTGTGTGTGTGAGCGTGCGGGTGTGGGTATGGAGTTGTACGTGTGAATGTGTGGGTGTGGGTATGGGGCTGTGTGTGTGAGTGTGCGGGTGTGGGTATGGAGTTGTACGTGTGAATGTGTGGGTGTGGGTATGGGGCTGTGTGTGTGAGTGTGCGGGTGTGGGTATGGGGCTGTGTGTGTGAGTGTGAGGGTGTGGGTATGGAGTTGTAGTGTGAATGTGTGGGTGTGGGTATGGGGCTGTGTGTGTGAGCGTGCGGGTGTGGCTGTGGGGGGTTGTTGAGTGTGTGGGTATGGACGTGTGGGGGACTGTGTATGTGTGTGGGGGTGTGGATGTGTCTGGGTGTGTGAGTGAGCCTGCCCGGGGCGGTGACAATGTGGAGGAGGGGGAGACCTTCCAACCAAGGCTCCTAGCTGCCTGCTGGCCAGAGACCAGGCGTTCCAGAGAGCCCGGGGAAACCAGTCTTTCGAGCACCCTGCCCAGTTCACCCTGCCCAGTTCACGGTAAATGGGCCCTGCAGCAGGGGAGCGCCTCTGGCTGTAAGCTCTGGGGACCGCTCCAGCAATCGCAGCTTTAACCCCCAACACAACAGGCTGGAGGCTGCACACCCCAGCCCTCTGGGCTCCCCTGTCAGCCACAGGGCACAGCCCAGCCCTCAGCCTTTGGAAATCCTCCTAGACGCTCCTCCTAAGAAACCCTGGGATAGAAAGGGATTTCCTTTCTTATCAAAGGGGAAATCTGAAGAAGGGATCTAAACTCTGGTCCAAAGAGCAGAGCAGCAAACTGTATACACAAACAGTGATTTCAGTGTGAAAAACACATGAGGACAGCTACTGGGAGAGAGCAGAGTTAGTCACTCAGCTGTGTCCGTCTCTGCAACCCCATGGACTGTAGCCCGCCAGGCTCCTCCATCCGTGGAATTGTCTAGGCAAGAATAATGGAGAGGGTTGCCATTCCCTTCTCCAGGGGATCTTCCCTCCCCAGGGATTGAACCCAGGTCTCCTGCATTGCAGACAGACTCTTTACCACTGTGCCACATGGGAAGCTCAATGGAGAGGGCATGACAATAAAAATGAAAATGATTTTGACCCTGTTGTTTCGTCATAAGACTTTATAAACTTAGAAGAAAAAAACATTTAAGGGACTTCCCTGGTGGTCCAGTGGCTAAGACTTCACCTTCCAATGCAGGGGGTGCAGGTTCAATCCCTGGCGGGGGAGCTAAGATCCCATGTGCATCGAGGCCAAAAAACAAAAATATAAAACAGAAGCAATGAAAATATAAAACAGAAGCAATGTTGTTACAAATAAAGACTTTAAGAATGGCCCACATCCAAAAAAAAAAAGTCAACAATAATTAAAAAAAAAATTTTAGTTTCTTAAAAATTTATCACAATAGATCAAAATAGCAAAAGTGGTTCTTTCTATCTACAAGACCACAGGCTTATAATATTTTGTTTTGATTTCTGTGTGTTTTCAAAGATTCTGATAATAATACACAGGTCTTTTCAATTAACATCAGTGAAAAGAAAATCACATAATCAATGGAACAGGAATAGACTACGTAGTCTAGAATCCAGTCCATGAAACGAGCCAGGAGTCTGTGCTGTAGCCAGGAAGCTCTGTACAACCGGATGTCCGTCCTGGATGCTCAGGTGTGATGAGAGGACAAGACAAGCCGTCCCTCCCCACAGGGAGGGGCTGTAGTAACCAGGGGCTCTACCAGAATCAGTCACCAAGTCAGTGACAGAAGGGCCCGGTCCATCCTTCCATTCCGGGCACACTCCCCTGTTAGAGAGTGTCTGATAAACAGGCTCGCAGTCCCTGCCATCGAGGAGACAAGAAAAACGTCACAAGGCACCATTCCTTTCCCTCAAGGACGTCCCAGCGGTTCAGGTACCCGGCTGGTCAGCATGACAGCACCACCATGGGGATGGGCACTCAATGCTGGAGTCTCCCCGCCCCTCTGGGAAGGCCTGAGAGGCAGTCACAACACACAGAAGCAGCTTTCTCCAAGGAGGGCACCCAGAGCTGAGAAGCTCATCTCTCACCCCATGACCTTATCCAAGTGCTTGTAGCACGTGAAAAGAGCCATGTCTACTCTGCTTTGAAAAGCCAACTGAAACGTCAGACTTCTACTGACAAGCCTCACTTCCTCGGAGTCTCCTGCCTCTTACCCACTTCTGTGGACACAGGTCTGCGGCTTGGGGTTTGATGTCTGTGCACTGTCCGATACCCCCTGTCCTGACCAGAGCGGTCAAGGAAAACTCTGGAGCTGGTCTTTTGAATTAGGAATACAAGACTTTTGACAAGTAAAGCTCTAAGCAGCTCTTACTAGGGCCTGGCTGTAAGGCAGCACCTTCCAGACACACACAAGAGCTGTAGGAAGAGGTCTGTAAACAGAAGATGGCTCAAAGTGCTCTCAGCCCCAGCACCTCTGTGGAAGCTGTCCATGGGCTGCACGATGCCAGCGAGGGGAAGAGGTGCCCACAAGCCTCACAGTGAAGAGAAGCAAGCGGCAGCCTGGCCAGCGTCTTTTCAGCTTGCCCGCTGGCATCTCCCTCACTCGCTCAGATACACCGGCCCCCAGAGAGGCCTCTGGAGATCAAATCACCAGCTCAGATCGAGACTGTTTCTAGGTGGCGCTGTCCAGGTGCAGGACTGCCTCTGATCTCCACTCTGCAGGCTGCCCTCTCCCAGCTCCTCCTGACGACTGTCCCATCCCACACCTGGGCTCGCTTCAGCCAGGTTCCTCCATGCCTCACACATGCTGCTCGCTCTCAGCTGACTCCCAAACCTTTCAGCCCCACGGGCCTCACTCCCAAGCCCACGTGGCACCTGGCCTGCACACCTACCCGGGTGGACTTTGCGCTCGTGCTGCTCAGGGTGGTCTAGGACCAGCAAGCACATGCTAGGACCGAGAGCCACACCCCAGCCCCAGAGTTCTGTTCGTGCCCCATCTGCATGTGAACAGGAAGCCCAGGCGGGTATGGACGCTCACTGACCCACCAGACACCCTGCAGCCCCAGAAAGGGTCATCCCGTTATTCTTTACCACTGCCCCTCCCCCCACCCTCGCCACACTGGCTCTCCTCCCTCCTCCACTTCCCTTAGATGACAACATCTTCAACCTGAATCCCAGGCAAAAACCTCACATGTTCACAAATACTTCCCAGTCGGACTTCGACATCTCTGAAATAATCACTGGGTCCTGTCCTTCTAACTTCAGAAGTTTCTGGAAGCCTAGGCCTTCCTGGGAGCCCCACAGTGCCTACCTAAGTTTTGTTTACACGTCTGTCTCCCTCGTAGACCACGACTTCTGTGAACAGGGCTGTGTTAGTCCTCTGACTCCCAACAGCCAGCACACCGTCTGACACACAGGATTCCAAAAATTAGATGTTTGTTGAGCAAATGAAAGAACAAGCAGGCGGAGGGAAACAAGATGCTTTTAAGGTGTGCCAGATGGTAGGAACCGAAAGCAAAAATTATGCAGTGTTCTTTCCAGCCTTTATAAAGTTGTTTCAGGAATAAAATTAAGCCGCTGGGGAAGAATGGCATAGGAAATACAGGAGGAGTTTTTAATGAAATCATTTCCAGCTTTTTCCCTCCAATGTATAACCCACTATCTATAAGGAACAGTAATAGGCCTAAGGTTACCTCAGGGGTCAGTGACCAACCCAGAGTTTAAACCCAGCTCTTTACTGGGGGCTAGGTGGTTATAAAGTGGGTGGGGAAAGATAAGATGACTAAAGAAGAGCTGAATGTCTGGGGCGGGGAGGAATGAGCTGAGGGAGGGGCAGAGCAGAAGCTGGAGGGTGGGTTTCAATCAGGGGCGGGGCTTCCAAACCCTCTAGTGGAGAGTTCATTCATTACTGTGCTTCCAGGGTCTTCACAGGCATCTGTGGTGAAAGAAAGACATGGCCAGCCAGGAGTAGCCCAGGGAGGCTTTGTTTTCAGATTTCCAGCTGTGGCCAAACTCAACCACAACACGCGGTACTGCCAACATTCTAGGGGAGGTTCAAGGAGAAGGACCAAGGTTCCAACAGCAGGAGCCTCCCAGTGGCCTGACAGCCTGCACCAGCTGGCGGGCCTTGCTCTGGGGGCCCGCAGCGCCGGGCGCCAGGTCTCACACACTGTACAGGGCTCAGTAAACACCTGGCAACAGCTGCCTTCCGTTGGGAGGCAGAAGCAACTGGGAAGCAGTCAGGTGGGCATGCTCAGCCGAGTTCAACTCTTCACGACCCCATGGACTACAAGCTCCTCTGTCCATGGGATTGTCCCAGTAAGAATAAGAATACTGGAGCAGGGATACTGCTTTTTCCTCCTTCAGAGGATCTTCCCTACCCAGGAATCGAACCTGTGTCTCCTATGTCTCTTGAACTGGCAGGTGTATTCTTTACTGCTGAGCCACCTGGGAAGCCCAGGAAGCTGTTACCTCCTTGCTTTAGTCTCAAGGCAAAGCTCAAAGCCGCAGGCTTGCAATGACTCTCTGCACCTGTCTCTAAGTGTGCAGAGCATATCCATGATTCTCACTCGTGAGTGAAGTTATCTCAGCTCCTGATGCTCAAAGACCGCTTATTCACTGAGAAACTGAGGCACAGGGAAGGGGAACCAGGACCCCAAACTCTGCTTCTCAGGCCGTGACCCAAACCTCTAACACGTGTGTCTCTGCAGGAGCTCTTCCTGGCTTTCCTGGTGCAGCTGGAAACGGTCAAGTCCCTGGATAACAGCACCGCATACCCATTTGTCTGTATCCCTTATCAGCTCCTCAAAATTCTAACACTTCTGGAATGGGGGTAATTCTCAAATCTGACAGGTCATTCATTCCTTCAGTGACTTTTTAATCAAAGTCTTACTATGTACCAAGAACCATTTTAGGGCTTCCCTGGTGGCTCAGCAATAAAGAATCTGCCTGTAATGCAGGGGACATGGGTTCAATCCCTGAGTTGGGAAGATCCCCTGGAGGAGGAAATAGCAACCCACTCCAGTATTCTTGCCTGGGAAATCCCATGGACAGAGGAGCCTGGTGGGCTACAGTCTGTGGAGTCGCAAAAGTCTGACGCAACTGAGGGACTAAACAAGAACCATTTTATGGGCAGGGATATATGGGTGAACAACACTTAGACCTGCCCTTTGGTACAGTGGGAGGAGTCAGACAATAAAAATGTAAACCCGTAAATCACACAGTTGTTAGAAAGTGATAGGAGAAAAAGAAAAATGAGCACAGGGTGGGTCAGGTTAGATTAGGAAGGTCAGGGAGGGACCAGGGGTTGCAGCTTTAAATAAGGGTGGCAGGAAGGCCTCACTGAGAAGATGAAGCAGACACAAGGGAGGGGAGAGTGAGCCACAGAGTCTGGGGGAGAACATTCCGCCTGCGGGAGCAGCCAGCACAAAGGCTCCAGGCTGGGAGTGTCCTCAGGGCCAGCAAGGCCGGCCTGGCTAGTGACAGAGCCACTCACTTGTTGCTCACTCATTGTTTAACAAACGTTTACTGTTCGTTTCTTCGCCAGGCAAATGAGTGGAGAAAGTGCTGGTACGCACGATGCCAACCCTCAATGAACTCACAATGCTGGTGGGTGAGGTGGAGATGAAATGACCTTAAAAGAGGGTCACACCCACAGCGGAAAGACTCTGGAGGGATTCAGGGCCCTCATCCAGCCTGGAGGTGACGAAGGGTCCCCAGAACACAGAAAAGCCCCTTGGCTCGACTAGGCAGGGACCCCGGCTCAAATATCTGTGCTGCTGACAGTGCTGTGTTAACCTGACTCATTGGTTTTTCTTAACAACAACAAAAAAGAAGCAGCCTGGAACCTCCCTGGCAGTTCAGGGGCTAAGACTTCAGGTTCCCAATGCAGGGACCTGGGTTTGATCCCTGGTCAGGGAACTAGATCCCACATGCTGCAATTAAAGATTTCACAGGTAGAAATTAGAAAGATCCCATGTGCCACAACTGAGACCCAGAACAACCAAATAAATATTTTTAAAAATGAAATAAAAAAGAAGCCTTCTAAATACCAGATTTGTAAAGAAAAGGCAGTAAGTTGCAGGTGTACACTGAGCATTTGCCATGTCCAAGAGGGCCTTAGATGCCCGAGGAGAAGATGTGTGAGAGATCACACTCTGGGGAGCCCAGCACAGCCATGAGTTAAAACTAGGAACCAAGAAATGATGGTGTGATGCCCAGGGCCCCACAACGCAGGACGCAAACTGTGCCTGTGCGCCCACAGAACCACCAGCAGCCCCACCAGGCGTCAGCCTCAGGCTACAGGCTTGATAAGGAGGAGGGTCCAGGGGACTAAAGTGTGTATCTGCAGAGCCCCACTCAACACAGCTCTGCCCTCAGAGATGCTAGCTCTGTTTTCCCAGCTTCAGGAAGTGGTGGTACTTTTTAAATTAAAAAAAAAGATGAGCCCAAAGATGGCCCTGCCAGGATTCAGGAAGCTCCCACCCTGCTGATCAGGGGCCGAGACGCCTGACCATGCCAGTCCATACGGGTTGGATCCAGATCCGGGCTGGACGACGCAAACGTGCTTGTCGGGTGTGTCACCAGCAAGTCCCAAAGACCATAGAGGTGGTTAAGGAGGAAGCCGCCCTGGTGAGTCCTAGCCCTGCTCCTGACCAAGCAACACAGGAAAAGCCCTCCGGGCCTAGAGGCTGCAGGGTGGGGGTGGAGCTCAAATCCCCCCTGCTCTTCTGTTTGGACTTGATACCTGGGTTCCCCCATTCCTGGGTCTGCCCACACTGAAGCTCCCCCGGGGCTGTGCCATTACCAGCCCCTCTGCAGACCACCTTACAGGCTGTCTCCCACTCAAGCTTATATAACTGGAGTTCTCCTCAGATCTGATGCTGAGAGTCAGTCTGTCAAACTGAAAAAGGGAAGGTACCCAGTCCCCACCCTGGCTCTAACCCCAGCATCCCTGCCAGGCCAGCTCCTCCCTATCCTACTCTGTCACCCACTGATCCAGCCAGTTGAGGCTCTCCAGAAATGAGGAACAACGGGCTGAGGTCTTGCCTCAGCCAGCAGGAGTCCCATGTGTGGGGAGTGAAGCAGAGTTCTGGCATTTAGGTGACCTCCCCCATTCCTTTATAAAGAGCTCCCCTTTTGGTCTCCTCACCGCCTTTGGCGGAGGAGGGTTTTGCTCCATAATTGGCTTGTTTACTGTCACTCGGAGTGGCAGAAGCAGGAGGAAAGTTTTGCTAGAAGTAGGGAAAGGGGTGTGTGCTCTGAGCGCTGAAGCTGCCGAGTAAACCCTCCAAGTGTCTAACTACCAAGAGCACGTGTGAGAAAAAAAACACCAGGCCGACTGAAGATGCCCAGCAGACCACAGGAGGAACGCTTATGTGCGGCGCCTGGGAAAGATAGAATAACCAAAGCTTAATCTGCTCGCTTCTGCTGAACAGTCAAAAGCATTACCTGGCATTGCTCTCGGCAGGGAGCCAGCGAGTGCCCTCCCAACTTGGCTTCCGGGGGCCAGGCGCTCCGGTGACACTGTTCTCGCTTGGCTCCAGAACCTTCCAGAGCTCCGAGAGCCCAGCAGACGGACTGCCCTGACTTTCAGGCTCTTCCCAAGGCCCTGGGTGTCTCGGTCTCTCCCCTACTGACCACTGATCAGCAGAGCCTGTACCCACAGGAATGGAACCACCTGCTGAACCAGAAGCACATTCTCTGCTGCCCAACTCAGCTTCTCTGCTCAAGGGGTACCCTCTGCCTCAAGGACCAAGTCTCCCCAGCTTTCAAGGATCTCCCCAAATGTTCCCTCTGCTGTAAAGGTTTTCCGGGTTCCCCAGCCCCTTCTGCACCCGACCCCAATAGGACCTGCTGGCTCCAGTACCATGCCCTACTCTCCATGCCCCAGTGCTGGCCTCCTTGAAGGCATTAGCCTCACTCCATCCTGCTCCCACGCGGGCAAGTATGTCTTGCCCTGCTTGGATCCACCTGGGGCACAAAGCACGGTTCCTGGCAGATGCTTAAGAGCTATTTCTGCTGGCCTGAGTGCCCATCTCTGCAGAGGCATAGGGAGTGCTGGGCAAATGGACAGAGTCACACGAATGGAATGCTAAGATCAGCAGACACAAAACAGGTCAGGATATGCGAGGTGCCGCATAGAGGGATGCGGGAGCCACATCCTGGGGCCTTACCCTTCTTGAACTCCTCCAGCATGGCATCCAGCTTGGTGTCGTGGAAGACGAAGTGCACTGGGTGGTTGTAGAAGCGGGTGATGGTCTTGAGCGGGGTGCAGTCATCGGGATCCACGAAGGCCAAGTCCTTGACATAGAGGATATCGACGATGTTGGACTGCTCGTCTTCAAACACTGGGATGCGGGTGTAGCCGCTCTCCATAATCTCCGACATGGTGTTGAAGTCCAGGATGGCATCGCTGCGGATCATGAAGCAGTCCTGCAGCTGGGTCATGATATCCTCCACCGTCTTGGTCCGCAGTTCCAGGGCCCCCTGGATCATGTTCAGCTCCTCTTTCACGAGGTCATTGTACGGCTCGGTCACCTTCAACATCTCCATCAGCTTCTCCCGATTGTAAACGGTGCGGATCTCCTGACCCAGGAAGAAGTCCAGGAGCTTGCTGATGGGGTAACTGAGGGGGAAGGTGATCAGCATAAAGAATTTGGTGAGGATGATCGTGTTGGCACCCACGGCCAGCCCGTGCCGGGAGCACAGGGCCTGAGGCACGATCTCCCCGAAGATGACAATGCCAATGGTGGAGGAGGCCACGGCCACCAGGCCGGACCCGATGAGGTTGTCTAGAAGGATGGTGAGGGAGGTGTTGACCAGCACATTCCCCAGCAGCAGGGAGCAGAGCAAGTAGTTGCCCTTGCGACGGATGGGCTCGATCTTGCGGGCATAGCGCCGCTCCTTCTGAGTGCCACAGTTCTGCACGATGCGCAGCTCCATGGGGTCCAGGGCCATCAGCCCCAGATTGAGGCCAGAAAATATGCCTGACAGCACCAGCAGCACCATAATGATGAGGACGTGCAGCCAGAGGGGCAGGAGCCTCCCAGCCTCCTCCTTCATGAGGAGCAGCGAATCCTTGTCCGTCCACCTCTGCCAGGGCCCGTCCACGCCCGCCCGGGTGCACAGCGCATAGAGTTTCATGTTCTCACTCCTCCGGAGGAACTTAGTGAGCACCACCAGCATCCCCGACGTGTCCCCGCGGCTCACGTTGACCAGCTTCTGGACGACCAGGTCCTTGGTGAGCTCGGGGCAGTCAGTGGAGTTGTGGAAGGTCTCGGCGTTGTCCACCTCAGTGAAGGAGATCAGGTTGCTGGAGAAGGAGTCCAGCCCCTGGCCGTACAGCCTCAGGTTCACCGTGCTGCCCTCGGACACGTAGATGATGCCATCTGTGTTCATCCCACACGATTTGTTGCAGCTCGCCAGCCTCATGCCCAGGATCGCGCTCCGCTGGGGGTCGCCCTGGCCGCGGACCCCCGGCGCCCACAGCAGCACCAGCAGCACCAGCGCCGCCAGGAGGAGGCGCCCTCGGGCCGGCCCACTGCCCGGGCGCCCGCCCCCGCCCACCGGCGCCATGTTGCTCCGGCTTGGCCGCCGCCGCTCCGCGCGCCCCGCCGCGCAGCCCCGCTCGCGCCGCCGCTCCTGCCGCTCCGCCGCCGCCGAGCCAACTGTCCCGGCCGCGGCCCTGACGTCAGGTCAGCGCCCCATCTGCCCCGCCCCGCGACCCACGCCTCTCATTTGCATGGGAGGCTCCGCCCCGTGGCGCGCGGCTCGGGCGCCCTCCCTTAAGGAAGTCCGGCATTTAAGGTGGCGTGGCGCGAGAGCGCGGGAGCAGCGGGAGGCTCTCCGCCCCGCCCTCCTCCTCGCAAGCTTTTCCGCCCTCTTGGCGGGTCCTGCTGTCCTCCGCGCCGACCTGCTCTGCCTATCGCTCTGTTCCCCTTCCGCAGCCTATCCGGGCCTCGCTTGCTGGGCTCCTTCCCCTTCCCCAAAAAAGCTGCAACGGAGGCGGTGACTCCTCTGTAAGAACCTCCGAAGCAGCACCACGTGGTGCTCGGGCCAGAAAATTGCTTTTCCTGCTTTAAGAAAAGAAAAGGAGAATCCGAGAGCAGAGGCCTGAGGGAGGTCTTCAAGTCCACAGACATTGTTCTGACCTCTGCACTGCTGGGGCTTTTGCCCACCTTGTCCAGAGGCTAGAAGGTGATCCCCCAGGACCAGGCCAGAGATCTCTCGGGCCAGTGGAGGGGAAATCTGGGGGACCAGATGCAGGGAATGCAGATGGAAGGAGCATGGTCTGTCATTTTCCTTTAGGACACAAATACTGAGCGCTCCCATGCCGGGCGCTTGTTCCGGGCTCAAACAATATAGCAGTGAATGAGCCAAAGATCCTGCCCCCTGGAGTTGGCAGTCTAGGATAGGAAATGGGCAATCAACAAGCACATACAAGGACTTCCCTGTTGGCCCAGTGGTTGAGAATTTGCCTGCCTGAGAAGGCCCTGTGCCGCAATGAAGACCCAATTCAGCCAAAAAAATGTTAATACATAATATTTTTTAATCCTCGCAAGCAACCCTAAATATTTCCATATTACAGATGAAGAAATTGTGTCTGGGCACAAATCAGGGCCCATCTAGACTATTATCTTTAGAGCAGGCTTGTGTGACTTCAGTAAGACAAGTTGGAATGTCTCTCAGCCCCAGCTTCCTCACCTGTAAAATGGGGGTAAGAATGATAACACAGGGACTTCTCTGGTGGTCCAGTTGGTTAAGAGTCCACCTTCCAATACAGGGAATGTGGGTTCGATCCCTGGTCCAGGGACAAAGATCTCACATGCCGCAGGGCACCTAAGCCCGCAAAGCAACCAGAGAAGCCGGGTGCACTGCAGGGAACAGAGACCTGACGCAGCCAAATCGATAAATAAAAAGCAAAAGATGCTAACAGAGCACCGCTTCACTAAGCTTGTAGGAACAGCTGCCCTAGGCATGGAACAGGACAGGACAACTCTGAATGCTCTTTGACTATGTAGCTGTTATTGTTATTGTTGTTGTTATTGTCTGCCCTTCCGGGACCAAACTCCTAACCCTAGATTGTGGTGACTGACCAGCTGGGACAGCTGCGTGTGGAAACGAGCTGAGAGGCACGGCGCCAGGCCTAACCCTGAAATGACTGCTTCCTGGCCAGCCCTCCTCAGTGTCAGTCAGCAACTATGAATTGAGTGCCAAGCACTCAGGGTGTGGGGGGAAGACCAACCGCAGCTGCCGCTCCTGTTAGGGGGGAAGAAGAAAGACAGACAAACATCCTTATAATAATCACAGAGGCGTGCTGATGAGAGGATCAGGTACCAGGTTGAGCACTGGGTCTTGAAGCAAGGATTTTGCTGGCCCTGGAGACACAGAAATCCGTTTCACTGTCTCTCTGCACAAACACTGGTGTTTATTTTTATAATGGTGTACTGTTTGCCAGTAAAAGCAACAATCAATAGCAGCCGGAAAGAGACTAAACAGAGAGGAACAATCTTATAGTGTTTAGGAAGGTGGCAGAAGGCTGACTCAAATAAGCCCTGTTAGCAGGGGTAGTGAGTGTGGCATCCCAGGCCAGCCTAAAGCAATCCTTTGCAGGGAGGTCCCTCACTTCATATTTCACAGGGAGCGCCCAGCTTGCCAGTTATTCAGAAAACAGGACCCTCAGGTGGGCACTGGCCAACACAGAACACAAGCAGAACCTTTGACCAGCTGTTTCCACCTACCTCCTCCAACCAGCATGTGCCATTGCCTGGGAACAAGTGCAGTCTCAAGGGATCTTCTGCCCTCATATCTTTCCAGCCAGTTTTAGGACCAGCACCTTCCCCCAGGGTCCTCAGAGACTCCCATCCTATTATCAACCAATTGGCTGTATTTATTTTGCCCTTTTCAGATGTCTGTACTCAGAAGCGTTCTATGCATGGACTGAGCCCAATGACAGAAACCAGCAAAGAGAAGGAAGAACAAACAGAAGCTTTCGAGATACTTAGGTTAAAAATGCAAGGGGTGGGTCTTCCTTGGTGGCTTAGTGGTAAAGAATCTACCTGTTAATACGGGAGGTGCTGCTTCGATCCCTGGGTCACGAAGAGCCCCTGGAGAAGGCAATGGCAACTCACTCCAGTATTCTTGCCTGAGAAATCCTTTCATGGACAGAGGAGCCTGGCAGGCTACAGTCCATGGGGTCGCAAAAGAGTCAGACGTGACTTAGCGACTAAACCACCACAGTTCATTTAATTATACCCATCCATGCTCTTATTCACACCAGTGATTAAGTGAATACAGCTGATCCAATGAAGTCAAGAAATGAAATTCCCCTTTCTGTGCTACCCCAGCAGGGGTCCATACAGCCTTGCTCTGGGTTCCCAGTGTAACTTAAAGGGAAACTTTTGCAATATCCAAAATCCTTGATGTCCTGCAAATGAAGGAAGAGAAGGAATCTGTTATTAAATAGTTTATACGGTCTTAAAAGAGAGAGAGAGAAAGAAGAAAGACAGAATAAAGAAATTCCTCTTCACCCTCCCAAGGCCTTCAACCTGCAGGGAAGACAAGACTCGTTGTTGTACAGTCACTAAGTTGTGTCCAACTGCGACCCCGTGGACTGCAGCACACCAGGCTTCCCTGTCCTTCACCATCTCCCAGAGTTTGCTCAAACTCATGACCATTAAGTTGATGATGCCATCCAACCATCTCACCCTCTGTCGCCCTCTTCTCCTCCTGCCTTCAGTCTTTCCCAGCATCAGCATCTTTTGCAATAATTCAGTTCTTCGAATCAGGTGGCCAAAGTATTGGATCTTCAGCTTTATCATCTGTCCTTCTAATGAATATTCAAGGTTGATTTCCTTTAGAATTGATTGGTTTCATCTCCTTGCTGTCTGAGGGACTCCCAAGAAAAAGTCAAATGCAATATAACCCAGAAAATGTCAGAAGAGGTATTTGAGGCCCAGACTGGAGTCCATGTTCATTCTCTGCCTGGCTTGGGTCCCTGGTTAAGGCATTTAACTTTGCCTCATCTGCAGAGTTCCCGCAGCATGGTGAGGACCACGTGGAGATGGAGGTGTTTTAATGTACAGAGCAGGAGGCCTGGGCCATGTCTGGCTCCTGTGAACCGGCTGTGAGAATGGCAGAGGGACCTGCAAATGAGAATCCTCCTCCTTTGGGGGGCAGACCTGTTCCTCTACCTGGGGCAGAAGACTTTACTCACCTGAGTTTCCTCCATTTGCAAGAAAGGAGTTTAGAGAGGATCCTTCTCTGAGGGGTCCTGATACCTGACCCCCGCAAGCCTCCCAAAGCACTCCATTCTTTATTAATTTATTATTATTATTATTTATTTGACTGAGCCGGGTCTTAGTTGTGGCATTCGGGATCTTAATTAATTAATCTTAATAGTGGCATGCAGAATCTAGTTCCCAGACCAGGAATCAAACCTGGGCTTCCTGCATTGGGATCGGGGCGTCTTAGCCGCTGGACTGCCAGGGAAGTCCCCCTAAGCACTCTATTCTTGACATGGGCCTGAAGAGTTCTTTCCCGGCCCTATGGCAGCATGTCTACAGCTCCTGTGTGTGTGATTTTTTTTTAATATATATATTTTTCTTAATATATATATATTTTATTGAAGTACAGTTAACTTACAATGTTTCAGGTACACAACAAGGTGACTTGGATATATATATACACATATATTATTTTCAGACTATTTTCCATTAGGTTATCACAAGATATTGCCTATAGTTCCCTGTGCTATATAGTAAACTTTTGTTCTTGTTGCATATCTGTTTTTTAAATTAGAAATCTAGCATTCTATTCATACTAAGTCAAATAAGTAGAATGAAAACGCCATTAATATTTTAGGCAAAAGTTCATAAGTTTTCTAATATATATATATATTATACATAGTATTTATATGTACTTGCATGCCAGGTGCTTCAGTTGTGTCTGACTCTTTGCAACCCCATGGACTGTAGCCTGCAAGGCTTATCTGTCCATGGAATTCTCCAGGCAAGAATACTTGAATACAAGAATGGGTTGCCATGCCCTCCTCCAGCGGATCTTCCTGACCTAGGGGTTGAACCAAAGTCTCTTATGTCTCCAGCACTGGCAGGCAGGTTCTTTACCACTAGTGCCACCTGGGAAGCCCTTACTATTTATATTATAGGTATACATAAGTTTTGGAGAAGGAAATGGCAACCCACTCCAGTGTTCTTGCCTGGAGAATCCCAGGGACGAGGGAGCCTGGTGGGCTGCCGTCTACAGGGTCGCACAGAGTCGGACACGACTGAAGCGACTTAGCAGCAGCATACGAAAGTTTCTCTACTACACTTGATAAAGGTTTGAAAAAGAACATCAAAAAAAAGAAGAGATGGAGAAATTGAAAAACATAAACTAAATGAAACAGGAGCACTAGCATGCCTACAGCTCCCGCGGTTGAGTCCACTCCTTTCTGGTCCTGTGCAGGGAGACAACCTTAAAGGTTTATTGCCCTTTCTATACCTAGCATTGTGCTGACACTGAGGATCCTTGATGAATGAGGTCTTGAATCCGTGACCTGGGGTCTCCTGCCCCTACTCCCTAGGCTGGGATCCTCCCAGGCTGGTTTCTTAGCCCTTTTCAACCTCTGGGTCTACACAATGGGGAGCTGCGGGCAGAACAGCTGCCCGTCTGCTGGTGGAACTCAGAGCCTGAGGCCTGCCGCAGCCCCCACCCTGGACAGAGTCCTCAGGGGTGCTGTGGGCCTGGGGTATGAGAGCCTGGATAGAAGCAGAGTGAGACACAGGCCATCCTCAATACATGCTGTGAGGACTTCCCTAGTGGTCCAGTGGTTAAGGATCTGCCTTCTAATGCAAGGGACGCAGGTTTGATTCCTGGTTGGGGAACTAAGATCCAACATGCCACAGAGCAACTAAGCTCTCACACCACAACTATAGAGAAGCCTGCACACTACAACAAAGATCCTGCATGTTGCAGCTAAGACCCAATATGGCCAAAAATAAATAAATTAACATTTAAAAAAATACATGCCATGGCCTGTTCACCACTGTCTCCAAGTCTACAGTAACTCTGAGCATTGCAAGATAGATCTGTGCTATTTAATTGTTTCAGAAGGGAAGGGGCAGTTGTCCCTCCTCTGAGGGATGAAGCAAGCATGGAGTTAGCTGGATGCTGCTCTTTTCTGGGGGGAGGCACGACTAGGGGCATGTGGAATCTTAGTTCCCTGACCAGGGATTGAACCCATGCTCCCCGGCACTGGAAGCACAGAATCCTAACCACTGGACTGCCCCGGAAGTCCCTGGATGCTGCCTTGACTCGCATCCCAACTCAGGTCATCCCAGGGAGTGGGGACATGGGGACCCCATGTGTGAGAAAGACTCTTCATGGAGCCAGAGAAGTGGATGAAAACATCAGGTCAGCGGATCCAGGCCCATAAAAGGATGTGCCTGACAGGCAGTCAAATGCCAGAGTGGCAAGAGGGAGGAGCGTTTGTATGCGTTGGGTAAGCTTCCTATTGCCATAGGACAGGTTGTTCTCCTTTGGGACAGGCCCACGGGAGGTAGGATGCCCCACTATGGGGATTCAGGCAGAGCTCTGGAGGCCCAATTCGAGGGTTTGCTTGTCCACAGATTGCTTGCATGACCTAGGACTCTGGGACATCCTTGAGTGCCTAGTGAGAGGAAGTCTGGCCCATGGTGAGAGCGCAATACCTGATCAGTAACCATGACGACAATGGGAAAGAGGTAGCCAGGATTTTCAGAGGACGTGCAGATGTCCTTAGCTCCCCTATGTCTCCCCATCCAACTCCAGCCAGTCTTCTTGTCCTTTCCCTTCCCTTTCCTGCAGAGGGAGAAAATCAGTTGAGGATGAGCGGAAGATCACTGAGGCCTGAACAAGACCACATGGGGCCCCTGTGGGCCTCCGTGGGAAAGGAAGCAGGGAGGCTGGTGGAGTGTAAGTGCAGGGAGCGTCACCCAAAGGGCTCAGGCTGATGGGAGGGAGAGAAGGCTTTCAATTGGGATCCTGATCAGATAGACCTAACACCGTGCAAGCTCAGGCTTGGGGAGCCCCTGCTAACCCAGGGTCCCCTTGAGAACCTCAGGCAGCGCTGTGTGTGGGTGGCCCTCAGGCCCAGGCCTCTGCCCCCATCCCTCTCCCCTGCTTCCCTCCCCCTCAGAAGTACTGGGACACCTTCTGTCCACAGGACTGGCAACCCTAGCAAGCTTTCCCTTCTGCCTCCCAAAACACTAAGACTGCCCCCCTTTTGTTGATGTGGATCATTTTTTTAAAGTCTTTATTCGATTTATTACACTATTTCTTCTGTTTTATGCTTTTTTGGCAGAGAGCCATGTGGGATCTCAGCCCCCAGACCAGGGGTTGAACCCACCCCCCCACCCACCCCCGCACTGGAAGGGGAAGTCTTAACCACTGGACTACCAGTCCCAAGACCCTTTACTATTTTAACAAAGTAATGGAGAAGGCAATGGCACCCTACTCCAGTACTCTTGCCTGGAGAATCCCATGGACGGGGGAGCCTGGAGGGCTGCAGTCCATGGGGTCGCTGAGGGTCGGACATGACTGAGTGACTTCACTTTCACTTTTCACTTTCATGCATTGGAGAAGGAAATGGCAACCCACTCCAGCGTTCTTGCCTGGAGGATCCCAGGAACGGCGGAGCCTGGTGGGCTGCTGTCTATGGGGTCGCACAGAGTCGGACACGACTGAAGTGACTTAGCAGCAGCAATGGCTCATCACTAGAGAAAAACTAGGAAGAGCAAGATAACAAACCCTGAGTATTTACAGACTTAAGAGCGGTTTTCAGAGTCATTGTCCCTAGTCTCTGACTCTTTCTTGGAGGGAATGTCATGGGCTTTGAACCTCACCAGCTGGTAAACTGGTGCAAAGTGCTTGGCCTCTTACGGCATTGGTTTCTCCACTTTAAAGATGAAGATCATAATAACATTTTACTGATTTCCAATAACTCTTTTGTAGACTGAAGACCTGCTTAAACTGATGATAATAATGATCAAAATGTTGACCATGATGTCTATCCAGAATAAGAATTCATATAGCTAAAAGAGGAAAATTTAAAAAAAAATGAACAAGAAACTTTTCTTGATATATTAAAAGGACCAAATAGGTCCAAGTTTGAAAGTTTTGCTCTGGAAACTTCCCTTGTGGTCCAGTGGCTGAGACTGAGCTCCAAATTCAGGGGGCCTTGAGTTTGATCCCTGATCAAGGAACTAGGTCCCACACTCCGTAACTAAAGATCCTGCGTGAAGATCCCATACAGCCAAATAAATAAATGAAAAAAAAATTTTTTTTAAGGACTGCTCTGTAAACCTTGGTTTCTTTCCCTTTACCCAGGCTAGGACTTTCATATTACTGTACCCTTCATTCATTTCTCCATTTGTGTATTTTTTATATTTTTACTAGGCTTATAAAATGACTGAGTTATATATGTTCATTGAAATAAATTCAAATAGCACAGGGAGTATAAAGTAAAACATGAAAGTCCCCCTCACCCCCTTTCCACTGCCCAGGGGCTGTCTTTCTGCAAAGTATTCCGCCACTCTCTGCCCTCTTCATTTTCATCTCTCGCCTACTCTGGACTGGAGATCAATTCCCACTGGGCTGAGAACACTTCAAGGGCAAAAACTATGTCATAGTCATCTCTGTATCCAGAATATTCAGCATTCCATATGTGTTTGTAGAATGAATTGGATTTTCCTTAAAAAGAGGATGGGAAAAACACCGTTGGGGGAAAAGGATGGGAAATGAGAGGAAAGCATTTAGCCAGTAGCTTTATGTATAAAATTGTAACTGAGAAAACTGTTTCATATTTGCCCCCTTGATATCATTTCTCCTCTACTCTATTTCTTAAAAAAAAAAAAAAATCTGATCTTGATCCAACTAAATTGATGTCTTGACAGATTCACAACTTGAAAAACACTAGTCTCAGGCACTGCTCCTGAGCAGCCACTGGAATTCCCTTCGGGAGTGCCTATGAGGAGGGTGAGAGTTAGAAGACTCTCTTTGTAAATGGCCCTCACACCCACAGTGCGTGCCATAATCCACACGTGGCAATAAATCAGCCCAGCAGATCAGTGAGCCAAGTTCCTGATTCCCGAATCTTATTGGCTCCCAGCCTGACCCAGAAAGGAGAGGGCCGTTCAGATATTTATTCCCAAGAGCTCAAACAACTTCCAAGTCACCAAACACCCGTGGGCCTTCGGCAACCGGCTCATCTAGCAGGCCTCAGGGTCTTTATCTTTAACCTGAGGGAACCAGATCAGATACTTAGGTTCTATTCTAATTTAAAGCCTTTGATCTTGGATTCTTCCTGGGTAACCAAGGGAGGAAGGTAAAGGCCAGACCAGCAAGATTAGAGGTAGTAGTGGCCTCTGTTCTGGTCTGCTCAGCTTCCTTCCCCTTCTCCTGGAAATGGCACCTCCCTTTTTCTCCAGGGCTTTCCTGGTAGCTCAGAGGGTAAAGAATATGTCCGCAATGTAGAAGGCCAGGCTTCCTGATCCCTGGGTCAGGAAGATCCCCTGGAGAAGGGAATGACTACCCACTCCAGTGTTCTTGCCTGGAGAATTCCATGGACAGAGGACCCTGGCAGGCTATAGTCCATGGGGTCACAAAGAGTCAGACACAACTGAGCAACTAACACTTTTATACTTTTCCTCTGGGAACCTGCCCCACCAGCATTTTCATGGTTTCTAGTGGAGGTGGGCAACTGACCAGGCCTGAACGAAAGTACCCTAGGCCAAACAGTTGACCTAGGGTGGGCAGGACACCAGGAAGGGCCAACTAGGAGTCTGGCCTAGGTTTTTATATATAGCAGAAAAATGAAAGTGTTAGCCACTCAGTCGTGTCCAACTCTGTGGGGTCCCATGGATTGTAGCCTCCAGGCTCCTCTATCCATGGAATTCTCCAGGCAAGAATACTGGAGTGGGTTGCCATGCCCTCCTCCAGGGGATCTTCCCCAACCAGGGATTGAAACCCAGGTCTCCTGAATTGGCAGGCGGATTCTTTACTGCTAAGCCACCAGTGAAGCCTAGGAGGAAACTGCTATTGCAATTCAAATGTGAAGGGACAGGCTATTAACAAAAAAAAGCTCCCATCTAGTGAGTACTAAGTGCCAGGCACTGCCCTTTGAACTCCTTTCCTCATTTAAATATTTATAGCAGTTTCATGAATAGGGTTATTATTATTATTCTCCTTTTACAGATAGAAAAATCAGGTCCCAAAGAGGAAAAATAACTTGCCCAAGGTCCTACAGCTAGGCAAGGTCAACAGAGCCATGTCCCGAAACTGAAACATGTCTACTGCTGATGCTTTCCAAGCTGTCATTTTCACTGAGAAGTGTTGAAACCAAAGGGCATAAGTCTTCATGACAGAAAACAGAAATCTTCATTATAAAACAGACATACATGTGTGCAAAGATGCTTAGTCGTGTCTGACTCTTTGCGACCCTATGGCTGTCGCCCGCCAGGCTCCTCTGTCCATGGGATTCTCCAGGCAAGAAGACTGGAGTGGGTTGCCGTGTCCTCCTCCAGGGGATCTTCCCCACCCAGGGACTGAAGCTGCATCTCTTATATCTCCTGCATTGGCAGGTGAGTTCTTTACCACTAGTACAAGCTGGGAAGCCCAGACATGCATGTGTATGGTTGTGTAAAGAAAGTCTACGTGGAATACAATTTAAAGAAATAGAGCCATATTTTTATAACTGGGCTTCTTGTACATTAATCTTCAGGTTTTGTCCATTACTGTTTAGTCTAACCTTGACTTCTTGGCTTCCTCCCAGAGCCAACAAACCTCTATATGACTTTGGAAATGGCCATCATCAGACTGACTTAGAACTTCGAACCAGGTTTATTTCCAAAGGCAAAGGACAGCTTCCCTAGACCCCATGGCTCCCAGTCACCCTGAAGAGCCTGCCATTGTTGTGATGGGCTCTGAATTCTCTGTACAGAATGAGAATGTCCAACCTCATCCACCTCCTCCCATGGCTTCTCTCGTAGCTGTAGCTCAGCTGTACCTAAGCACTTCCCCACTCATCCACCTCCTGGAGAGGTCAGGGCTCCTCCATCCATCCATCTTCCACAGGAAGGAGAATGAGGAAAATTATACCCAACAAAGACTTTACTTGGCTGTTTGACCTTCAAAGCTACGTGTTTTAGTTGCTCAGTTGTGTCCAACTCTTTGTGGCCCCATGGACTGTATGTAGCCCACCAGGCTCCTCTCCATGGGATTCTTCAGAAAGGAAAACAGGAGTGGGTTGCCATTCCCTTCTCCAGGGGATCTCCCCAACCCAGGGATTGAACGCTGGTCTTCTGCATTATAGGCAGATTCTTCACCATCTGCGGTACCAGAGAAGTCCTATAAAACTATAGATTATTGTAATTAGAAACCCCAGTGATAAAATTTGCACATTACACAACTTCCACTCTTCACCCCAGATCCCTGAGCAATATCCTCACATAAGCCAGTGGTTTCCACTTCATTTAGAAAGCAACTCTGACAGAGGTACTTTCTTCCAAAGGGACCAGAACACAGTCCAGAACACTGCGGACAAGCCATAACAAAGCCTTCGAAACAATAGTAATTTCTGTTCTTAAGGCACTCTTTAGAGTCAGCAAGGTGCTTGTGCATCTTTTATGCATTCTTTAGTTTAATGCAGTCAGCAATCCAGCGTGGTAACTTCCATCACACCCAATTTACAGATAATGAATTTGAGGCTCAGCGAGATTATATAATTTGCCCAAGGTCATACAGTGCAGCTGGGTTTCAAAAGGGCAGAGGTTTTCATTCCAACTCAAATATGCCAGGGTTCTCCTCCCTCCCCCACCCCCAGCCTGCAATTCTTGATGACACTTATGTCCCAACTCGGTGACAAACAGGCCTCGGGATGCCGAGAGGCCATCCCTAATCTGTAGGTGTTCTACCACTTCATTGAGTCATTGCAGATCTGAGTTCTGGTCCTTAGGACACTGACTTTTATTAATTCACTGATGAGTTAATAGATTGGGGAGGGTAGGCCACACTAATTACACATATAACTAAGTGGTCAACCCAAATACGAATTTCTTTTTTTAAATTACTGTATTCTTGGCTGTGCTGGATCTTCACTGCTGCTTGTGGACTGTCTTTAGTTGTGCCAAGTTGGGGCTTCTCTTTGATTTTGTGCACAGGCTTCTCATTGTGCTGGCTACTCTCACTGGGAAGCACAGGCTCTAGGCATGTGGGCTTCCATAGTTAGTTGCAGTTCCCGGGCTCTAGAGCACAGGCTCAGTCATTGTGGGGCATGGGCTTAGCTGCTCCTAGGCATATGGGATCTTCCTGGATGAGGGATCAAACTCTTATTCTGCATTAACAGGCAGATTCTTTACCACTGAGCCACCAGAGAAGCTCCCAAATATAAATTTCTTAACTAATATACTAATATTTACAATGTAATAATATACTAATACTAATTTCTTAATATGTGTGTCTATGTTCAATCATGTCCAACTCTTTGTGACCCCATAGACTGTAGTCCACCAGCTTCTTCTGTCCGTGGAATTTTCCAGGTAAGAATACCGGAGCAGGTTGCCATTTCCTCCTCCAGGGGATCTTCCTGACCCAAGGACTCAAACCCACTTCTCTTGTGTCTCCTGCATTGGCAGGTAGATTCTTTCTCACTGTATCAGCTGGGAAGCTCAATTTCTTAATATACTGAGAAATTAAACTGCTAAGAGTCTGTAAAACAATTGTGCTTCAAATAAAAAATTTTTTTAAACTGCTAAAAGGGTTAGAGTGTTCAGTGGGAAATCCTCATGAATATATTAGTAAAATAGACTTGATTTGAATATCTAACACAGGACATTTGGAAATAGCCTCTCCCTTGGACAGAATTGATACACCCTGACATATTTTCATCCCTTGAGTCTTCTTTTTTCTAGATTATAGACTCTTTTCTTTTTAGTTATGACAACATTGTTTTGGATGGGTCACAATGATCTTTACAGATTATAGCTAATCACAGTCTTCATTTTCTGCAGAAATTTAGAAAACACCACACATACACACACACAAATGTGTACCCAGCACGTTTCCTGATCATCTCCAAAGGAGATTTTATAAAGCTTTTTATTATGGCAACTGTCAAACATCTGTAAAGCTAGAAATATCAATAGAGGGAATCCCCATATATTCATAACTCAGTTTCAATATTTATCAATATCCTGCTGCCTTTTTTTTTTTTTTCCAATCTATCCTACCCTAGCCCGAACACACACCATATTCCCTCAGGGTATTTTAAAGTAATTCTCCAAGCTAAGCTTCAACAGTACATGAACCAAGAACTTCCATATGGTCAAACTGGATTTAGAAAAGGAACCGGAGATCAAATTGCCAGCATCCACTGGATCATCGAAAAAGCAACAGAATTCCAGAAAACATCTACTTCTGCTTCATTGACTACACTAAAGCTTTTGACTGTGTGGATCACAACAAACTGTGGAAAATTCTTAAAAAGATGGGAATACCAAACCACCTTATCTGCCTCCTGAGAAACCTGTATGCAAGTCAAGAAGCAACAGTTAGAACTGGACATGGAACAACGTAGTCATAGTAGTAATGGTGTTACTTGCTCGGTCGTGTCTGACTCTTTGCGATTCCACGGACCATAGCCCGCCAGGCTCCTCTGTCCATGGGGTTCTCCAGGCAAGAATACTGGAGTGGACTGCCATTCCTTTCTCCAGAGGATCTTCCTGACCCAGGGATTCAACCAGAGTCTCCCGAACTGCAGGCAGATTCTTTACCATTTGAGCTACAGGGAAGACCCTATGGAACAACAGACTGGTTCTAAATTGGGAAAGGAGTACATTAAGGCTATATATTATCACCCTGCTTATTGAACTCATATGCAGAGTACATCATTCGAAATGCCAGGCTGGATGAAGCACAAGCTGGAATCAAGATTGCTGGGAGAAATATCAATAACCTCAGATATGCAGATGACACCACCCTTTGCTTTCTTGGCAGGAAGCAAAGAAGAATGAAAGAGTCTCTTGATGAAAGTGAAAGAAGAGAGTGAAAAAACTGGCTTAAAACTCAACATTCAGAAAACTAATATCATGGCATCTGGTCCCATCACTTTATGGCAAATAGATGGGGAAACAATGGAAATAGTGAGAGACTTTATTTGGGGGGGCTCCAAAATTACTGCAGATGGTGACTGTAGCCATGAAATTAAAAGACACTTGCTCCTTGGAAGAAAAGCTATGACCAACCTAGACAGCATATTAAAAAACAGAGACATTATTTTGCCAATAAAGGCCAGTATAGTCAAAGCTATGGTTTTTCCAGTAGTTTTGTATGGATGTGAGAGTTGGACCATAAAGAAAGAATTGATGCTTTTGAACTGTTGGGTTGGAGAAGACTCTTGAGAGTCCCTTGGATTGCAAGGAGATCAAACCAGTCAATCCTAAAGGAAATCAGTCCTGAATATTCATTGGCAGGACTGATGCTAAAGCTGAAGCTCCAATACTTTGGCCACCTGATGAGAAGAGCCAACTCGTTGGAAAAGACCCTGATGGTGGGAAAGATTGAAGGAAGGGAGAAGGGGACAACAGAGGATGAGATGGTTGGATGGTATCACCAACTCAATGGACATGAGTCTGAGCAAGCTCTGGGAGATGGTGAAGGACAGGGAAGCCTGGCGTGCTGCAGTCCGGGGTTGCAAATAGTCAGACAGAACTGAGCGACTGAACAATAACTGATTCTTATCTCTAAATTCAGGTGCAGTAAGCTGCTTGAAATTTACTCTGTTAACTGAGAATAAATGTCCTCATCTGAAAGTGGAGCAGTGGCTGCCTTGCCCACCACATCAAGTCCTTGTGATGTTAAAATGAGAGACTGGAGAGGGATGTGGGTCTGGAAATTGGCTCGGGGCAGATTCTCTGGGGAGTGATTTTTGAAACCATATCCCTGGGCCCTACCCCAGACTTATGAATCAGGTGTCCGGGAGTGAGTCTCAGGCAACTGTACGTGGCAAAAGCACTCCAGACTATTTAAAATTGTGACTTGTTGGGAAGTCAGAATTTATGCGTTGCCACTGGTTAATGTTCAAGCTTCTGTCCCTTTCTGTCCTCCAGAGTCTGCTGGGAATGTGGGGGGTGGAGCCAGGTCAGATGTAACTACAGGGCTAAAGATGAGCCCAACCTGGATTTCTGAGGGTCAAGGGATGGTCTTGATCCTGGAAGAATAGAAGGCCTGATGTTAAACCTTGCTCTGTGTCCTAGACTTGGGTGAGATTTAAATGGAATATCAAGGTTTAGAACTGAAGGGTCGTACTAACACAATATTGTGAATCAACTATGCTTTAATTTAAAGAAAAAAAAGAACTGAAGGATGGGAGAGAGAAGAAAGGATGGGGCCAAGCTTCCACCTGGAGCCTCTTTCATGGAGTAGGGGAGCATCAGGCTTTCAGGTGCTCCTGAGTGGAGGTACCTGTCTGATTTTGAAGACAGGAAGCTAGGAATTATCCAGAACTCCAGAATGCACAGTTCACTTTGTACATCAATGCCCCCTCCCTGGAGATGTGCAACCCCAGCTCATGATTCCGTGGAGTAAAGAGGAATATTAGACAGCTGAAAGGGTGGTAAAGAATCTGCCTGCCAATGCAGGAGACACAAGAGACGTGGGTTTGATCCCTGAGTTGGGAAGATCCCCTGGAGAAGGAAGTGACAAACTTCTCCAGTATTCTTGCCTGGGTATTCTTGCCTGGGAAATCCCATGAACAGAGGAGCCTGGCAGGCTGCAGTCCATAGGGTCACAAAGAATTGGATGTGACTGAAGTGACTTAGCACAAAAGGTGGCGGTAGGTCAAGACCTGACCCAGCTTTCAGAAGTTGCGTGCGTGTGTGTAGGGCCATGCTGGAGGGGGACATGGCTTTTTCTCTTTCCCTCCACCTCCCCTCCACACCTGGACATGTTGAACTCCGTCTGAACCCTGTAATTCTGGAAAGCAGCTACAGTCAAGAAATGCCTTCCCTGTTTTTGTGTCCCCTCCACACCCCATTTTGAGTTCTGAAAATGACTAACCTTAAAGGAGGTTAGTTACAGAATATTCTGTTATAGAATATTCCAAGATAAGACTCACTTCCACACTTCCTCGCTGACTCAGATAAGATTCTCTCCAGCCCTCATCGTGCCGGCTCCTTGTTTACCTGCCCCTATAAAACCCCAGGTCTCCCTCTTTTCCTGTGATACATTCCTCACTAGTGAGCATTCTGCTTTTTGCAACAGTATGATTTATGCATTTTGTCTTTCACACCCTTCTTTTATTCCCTTTTTATTCATTGTAATGAATTTTATAATGAGAGATCTCCTGACATAATCCACAAAAAATCCAGCTGACAGGCTGCTCAACAATGTGAATGTACTTAATGCCTCTGAACCATATACTTAACGATGGTTAAAATGGAAAATCTTATTTTATGTCTATTTTACCACCATAAAAAAATTCCAGCTGACAGAGAAATACAATGGACATTGTTCTATTAAAAACAATTAGGATCCCTACTGTGTGCTGGGTGATGGGTTAAAGAGTCAGGAAGTGGGTGGGGCCTGGAATAGGAAATGAGTAAGATGTGTTCCCTGTGGTCCGAGAGCACCCAGACTTGCTGGGGCAACAAACACATACTCTGCTAATTGAGCTCCGTAATTCAAGATGACACACTTCGTAATGGACACATGTAGATTGACTTGATGCAGGCTGAGCAGGGCCTTGAATGTTACACTAGGGAGTTTGAATTTTAACTCCTGGTAATTGGAGGCATGAGTGATTTTAAAGCCAGGATGTGACACAAATAGATTCATTCAATTCCTAAGGTTTTGTCACCCCGTCATCTGCTTTGTGTAAAGATCAATGGTTGTGACAACTCTAATTTTAAAAAGTTGATCCCGCATACAACAGGCTCCTATTCATGTGTTTGTGCGCTCAACTGCTTCAGTCACATCTGAATCTTTTCGATACCATGACTATAGCCTGCCCGGCTTCTCTGTCCATGGGATTATCTTGGCAAGAATACTGAAAAGTGAAGTGAAAGTGAAAGTTGCTCAGTTGTGTCTGACTCTTTGCGACCCCATGGACTATACAGTCCATGAAATTCTTTACCACTGAGCCTCCTAGGAAGCCCTCATAGTCATGTATCTCCTATTAAATATATTTATGCTCAAGAAAGAAAAATTTAATTTTAATTAAGTCTATCAGGAAGACAAGCAAATGCTGTGTAAGAAATGTTCTTGGAACATTGAAAGCTCAGAGTGCCTGAGAGAGTCAGGGAAGGCTTTCAGAGGAAGTGGATTGGGGAAAAGAAGAGGGAACAGGGAAACTGGAGCATATAGATGAAGGACCGGGGCTGTGGGTCAGATGGCAGAGGGCTTTGTGTGCTAAGTTGAGGGGCCCTCTTCCTCACAGGTGATGGTGAATCCTCATTTGTGTGTGTGCTCAGTTGGGTTCAGCTCTTTTCGACCCCATGAACTGTAGCCTGCCAAGCTCCTAATGTCCGTGAAATTTTTCAGGGAAGAATGCTGGAGTGAGTTGCAATTTTCCTCCTCCAGGGGAACTTACCAACCCAGGAATTGAACTTGCATCTATCTCTTGCATCTCCTGCATTGGCAGGCAGATTCTTTATCACTAGCGCCACCTGGGAACCATCATGGGCTCTGTTAATAAGGATGATTCTTGGACCGCAGGGAGATCAAACCAGTCAGCCCTAAAGGAAATCCACTGAATATTCATGGGAAGGACTGATGCTGAAGCTGAAGCTTCAGCACTTTGGCCACCTGATGTGAAGAGCCCACTCATTGAAAAAGCCCCTCATGCTGGGAAAGATTGAAGACAAAAGGAGAAGAAGGTGGCAGAGGATGAGATGGTGAGATAGCATTGCTGACTCACTAGACATGAGTTTGAGCAAACTCTGGGAGGCAGTGAAGGACAGGGAAGCCTGGCGTGCTGCAGTCCATGGGGTCGCAAAGAGTGGGACAAGACTTAGGGACTAAACAGAAGCAGTGCTTACAACATGCCAGACGCTACTCTAATAGCTTTATCGATACGGACTGGCTTAACCCTGACACTCAGGAAAGAGCATGGCTACATGCTTTAGATCACTTGGATGGCCACGTTGATGATGGTGGCCAGAACAACAGTTGGGACACTTGTTGCTGCTGTTCAGCAGAAAGACAAAGGGAGGGATGGAAAGGCTGTGGTGGCTCTGAGAAATAATTAAGACTAAAACCATCAGTTATTTATTGGTTGGGTAATGGAATTGGTGAGGAAGAGAATGGAAGCTGGGATGAATCTCAGTTTTTTGGCTTCAGGGCTGGAGATGTGATTATACTAACAGGTAAAGGATTGATTACTCTGTTTCCTTTCTCAGAGGACCTGCTGAAGTCCCCCAGAGCCCCCTACTCTCTCACAGATTATTTAGAAGTGAGTTTACTTTCCAAACATATGGCGATTTCTCAGAAATCTTTCTGTTACAGATTTCTAGTATAATACCGTTATGATAGGAGAATATCCTTTGTGTGATTTCAATTCTTTTAAATTTGTGGAGGTTTGGAGTCTTTTGGCTCAGATTATCTTGGTAAATGTTTCTTTTTCACAGAAGAGAATGTGTCTTCTGCCATTGTTGGCTGGTTTTATAAATGTCATCAGGTCAAGTTGTTTGATAAGTACTCTTCAAGCCTCTTATAAATTTGATAATTTTCCAGCTCCTTGAGTTGTAAATTTCTCTATTTCTCCTTTCAGTTTTATAGCCTCTTGATTGGTACCTCCGTACAGTCAGGAGTGAGTGAGTGAGTGAGTGAGTGGCAGTGAAGTTAGAAGGTTTGCGTGGGGACTAGAACACTTTATCTCCTTAAATTTACTCCAGAACGCAGACACAAAATGGAAATCACTATGTATGCCAGGAGGCCTAGTGGCACTCAGGATAAATGCAAAAACGTAAGGGAGTCCAGGCGGGTTGGCAAGGCAACTGGTACTCAAGCCAGCCAATCGGTGAAAGTCTCACCTGCGGGGGCGGGGATTATATGAAAGCCAATAGGACGTGAAGCAGATGGTCCCACGGACCAATGGCTTGGAGGACGGGGCGGGCTTTTAATGAAGGGACGGCGGTGGGAAAGATGGCGGTGGCCCTGGGACCCTCTGGGTGGTGGCAGCGGTGGCGGCGGCGTTTGTCGGCACGGGAAGTTTCCAGGATGTTGCTCCTTCTCCTTTTGCTAGGGTCTGGGCAGGGGCCACGACAAGTCGGGGCGGGTCAAACGTTCGAGTACCTGAAACGGGAGCACTCGCTGTCGAAGCCCTACCAGGGTGAGGCGCCGGGAGCTAGGTGGTCGTGCACTGGGAGGGCTTCGGGACCCCAGCTTGTCCATAGAGGCGGGGCGGCGAAGGGCTTCGTGACCCCGAGGAAGCTGGGGGCGGTGGGTGGGAGCCCCTGGGGACTCTCGCTGTGTTCGGGAGCCACGGATCCTAAGGGCAGGGGTCAGCTTTCTCTCTCCCCACCCCTCGGAATTAGTCCTGGAAGTTTCCAGCAGGTCGAAGCAGGGTTCTCGGATGCCACTAGCGCCGGGCGTGGATGAAGGGGATTTAGAGATGGACAGGTGGAATGTGGGCAGGGGAGAGAACTGCGAACGGTGGACCGTGATTGAGGGCCACTAGCAGTAAGCTGGGCTTCTGATGGAGCTGTGGATGTGCGAGAAATAAAGCATGAGGCAGAACTGGGGTAGAACTTGGCCGCACTGAGAAGATAAAATGCTGTTGTCAATTAAGACACCTGTTCTTCTCCAGTCCAGGAGCCCTACTGATAAAAGAGGCTGGTTAGCTTTGGTGTGTTTAGTGTACATAGGCCGCTAGGCACAACTCATCAACCAGCAGATTTACATGGTTAGCTGCAGAGAGGACCAAATCAGTGCAGATGGCTTAATTTGTTTCCCTACTGAAGGATATGGGGACAGCATACAAACAAAAACACAAAGCATAAGAGAGTATACTCTGCTGCTAAAGGTGATTGCTTATTCACTTAGAGGATGTCTCCAGTGCCTTCTCCTTGCTAATACAGTGGGTAACAGACACAGAGTTCTCACTTGCAAGGGGCTGATAGTCTGAGGTAAGGGGGAAAGTAGCTTCTCCTTCAAAGAAAGAATGTGATTAAGCCCTAGAGCCCCAGAGAGTCAAGCTCTTTTTGGTATAACTGGGGACATTTTTTCTTTCACGGTGCTAAAGTTTACTCACATATAAAATGGGGAAGAATGAATCTGAGCATGGTTACTGTGGCGTGGATGAAGTGACAACTCTGATGTGCTCTAGGGTCTTCACCTGAGAAAGTCTTTGTGAAAAGAAGAAAGGTGGTAAAGAGTTAAGATTTAATGAGTGACAGGAGGTGGGACATGAAGGGGGAAGAAAGAGGACTCCAGCTTTCAGAGGGCCCATGGCGGTTTTCCAAATGGGTTGGGGTTGAAGAGAATGACTGATCTACTTCCTCCCCGTAGGTGTGGGCACAAGCAGTTCCTCTCTGTGGAATCTGATGGGCAATGCCATGGTGATGACCCAGTATATCCGCCTTACGCCGGATATGCAAAGTAAACAGGGTGCCCTGTGGAACCGGGTGGTAAGAGTCTTTCTCCCTCCTGTGTTGGTGACCCAGAAAAATGCTAAAAAAGTTCAGTGGCATACTGACTTATTCTCAGTCCCCGCCCCCATATTCTGTCTTCTGTGAATATGAAGTATTTTCATTTGAGAGATTATGATGACGTTCATATTGAAATCAGATATTTAGGGAGATGATCTCTCTTCCCCTAATTATAGCAAATAATTGGTTTTGATTCAGTTTTCTGAAATGTCTTTAGTTCCTGATTGACCTGATAGTGTTACTTTGGAGGTTAATAAGTCAACTCACATTTAATTACTTTGCTTTATAAAATAAAAAACTACTCTTAAATTTATCCTACACTTCATCCCAGTATCCCTGACCTCCTTCCCCCCCACCCCTTGTTATTTCCTTTTGAGTTGAATTTTAAATTTTATTTTCATGTAAAAGCCACTTTGAGCCCTTGGTCATTTTCTTTGTCCTTCCCTGGGCCTTTTCTAGTGACATTGTCTTCCTTGAGGTATGGCGGCAAGAAGTGAATGCAGTATTCCTGGTGTGGCTGCACTGTGATTTTGTACAAGTGTAAGATGATGCTTTCTTTTCGGTTTCCAGGGCTCTTTGCAAATCTTTTATGATCACTTTACTTTGGGGAGTGGCCTTGGCATTCTTCAATACTTTTGGGTGCTCAGAGGCTATGAACTTACTTTCCCATGGTTTTATCATTGGTTGTGGATAAGTGCACGTCAGAAAAAGGAACAGTTTCTTGTCCCTGCTCATTTTATGTGGCAGAGGCTTCTGAAGAAGCAGAGAGACAAGAAGTTTCTATGTGAGCTATTTGTACACTCTGGCCCCTTAACCCAGATTGCAGTGCTGAGCTCATTCTTGGACGGAATGCAGGGCAGTGTGCTTGGATAGAAGAGGTGGAGGGCTGGCGGCTGAAAGACTTGAGTTCTCAATCTGATGGTCTCACAGACCCTCTGTGAGCCCTGGCAGTTATTTATCCTCTCTCAGTTTTCAGTTTCTCCAACTGTCAAATGAGCTTCATCATATTGGTTCTACTTGCCCACCAGGGTTACTGTGAGAGTAAAATAAGGCAATAGACATGAACAAGCTTTGGGAAGTTAAGATGGTTACAGAAATGCGCTGTTGTTTGTTACATGTCTGTTACAAGAGTCACTGATACAGGTCTATGGATTATAAGTGATTTTGTCCAAGGCTTGATACTTTGCTGTTATCTTGCTGGCTGTCTCTTTGTAACCCTTTTATGTAGCAGTGATTCTAGTCTAGGATCTAGTTATCTTGCTCTTTTTCAGATTCTCTGTTACCTATATTTTTTGTTATCTGACTGTCAGAGTGAGCCTTAGCATTGTTTCTGAGTTATTTGAATAGGATGGATTTGTTTGAGCAGTAGTGCTCCAATTTGGCTGTCCTTTGGAGTTGGTGGCTGGGTCCCATCCCAGAGATGCTAATTTAATTAGAATGGGTACATCTTGGACACTTGGATTTTTAAAAGCTCCTTGGGTGAATCTGACATGCAGCAGATTTTGAGACCCACGGTTAGACATAACTCTGAGCAGGACTGTGTAGCACTGCGCTACACGAGGCCAGTGGCAAGAGCAGCCGAGGCCTCTTGGCTCAGTGTCTTCCCAGAGGTGTAATACCCCACTGGCTATGGGGGCAGCTTCTGGCCACTGAATTTCACTCTTGCCCTGAAATCGAAATCAAATAGCAGAAAGATGAGAACCCAAGATGACAACTGGGGGCTTGGCTTATCAGAGGAGGGGAAGCTATTGGAGATTTCAGGGTTCTTCGGTGAAGAGATTTCCCAGAAATTGAAAATGGAAGCTGCAAATAATTGTTGCTCAAGAGTCAGAGCAGTCTACTGGGTTTTTTTGTTTGTTTGTTTCTGAACAATCTACATGGAGGGCCTTTGCCTGAACTGGCCTATCTGCTCTTCCTTCCCCTCGTTTTTCACGGTGAAGCTTAACCAGGAGCCTCTCGAAACTAAATACCTACTCTAGTTTCTCTTTGAAAGTGTTCAACTATTTAGAACACTGAATTATCCACTTACTTCTGTCTCTACTTTTTTTTTTCTCCCAAGGTTTTGATACACAGTTCAAAAGAAAAACAGGAGTCTGTTTAGTGCCCACCTCCTTCGTGTTTTTCCACCAGAGGCTGTCTCTGTGGTGGGGCCGGGGGTGTCTCCTTTGGTGGATTTCTGCTCCTTGCCTGAGGGCCTGACACTGGTGGGGGCATAGCTTATCCCTTCTCGTGGGAACTCTGGGTTGCCCCTCAGCTTGGCATAGGGCCAAGTCTAGCTAATTAGAGTTGTTTGTAGTGGATGTTAATTATTCCTGGAGACCTTTGCCTGATGACTTAGGTTATCTTTTTCTTTTGTAATAAATGAGGCCTTGACCTTTCTTGAGATCCCAGCTTCTTAGAGTCTTTCTCTCAGAGGGGTGATCATAATTGCAGATGAGTATTAATTCAGCCACCTCTATCCTGGACACTGAGATCTTTTGCTGAGTGGGTATAGGATCACAGAAGTCTAACATGAAGTTCTCTCGTCTTTTCCAACCTTGGGATGCTATCCTGTTTCTGTTGGGAGATGGTGACGCTGATTGGGAGGTGTGTTCACTTATTATATTAAATACCACATACAGATAAATGGCTCAATCTGTTTAATTTTACTACACAAACCCTTAGCAAGTCTTAAATTTTGGTTTTACCTCTTAGCCTCTCGTCCCCCGCGTTTGTGTTTTCCAAGTCTGTAGGCCGTGGATGAGGGCCCGAGGCCTGGTGTCTCAGGCTCCTCTTTGATTGCAGCGTCTCTTTCCCTTTAGCCGTGTTTCCTGAGAGACTGGGAGTTGCAGGTGCACTTCCGAATCCATGGGCAAGGGAAGAAGAACCTGCATGGGGATGGCTTGGCCATCTGGTACACGAAGGATCGGATGCAGCCAGGTACTGGGGCCCTGGGCTGCGCTTGTGGGGTGTGACAGGCCTGCTTTTTCACGTGCCCTCTTCGTGAGGCGGGCATGACTTCACAGTGCCAGCAGTTTTCCCTCTCCCTTGATGTTTGGATAAACACTGGCCTGTTTAGTCTCTAGAATGGGGTCTGAGTCCTAAAAACAGCTGACCTTGACTCATCCTGGGATGGTTTCTTGTTTATTGGTTACTTCCGCTTTCTCTTTGAAACTTCACGGCCCAGTTGGCTGAAGGAAACCACTGGCCCCCCCCAAATACTGACACTGGGCATACTGGTTTCTCCTGGGCCTGAGTAGAGACCTATCTCAGAACTCCTGAGTCAGGAGAAAGGAGAAGAGTTAGCTGTTTTTCCTTTTTGTACGGGAGGCTCTGCTGCAAGTACATGACAAACTGAGCCTGATCTGACCTGATCTCTTCTGCAATTAGAAGCAGAAACTTGGGAATTCAGTTCACTCGGGGGCATAGTCATCAACAAGTGTTTGTGAAGCACAATTCTTCAGGCGCACCTTAGCAACCAGGTCAAATCAGGGAGCAGCTGGAGTGCTAAGCAAGGAGACGCTGGCCTTCTCTCTCTCCCCTTTAATGACAAACAACTGCAGGTGCTTACTGAATGCTTGTTACAGCTGTTTCCTCATCTTCAAGGGACGCCTGGGGGTCCTCTGAATCTCACTTTTTCCTCCATCACAGTGATGTGTTACTCCTTTATCTACTCTTGGCTTTGTTTCACTGTTGTTCATCGTCTGTTCTTTCTCTCTAGGGCCTGTGTTTGGAAACATGGACAAATTTGTGGGGCTGGGAGTATTTGTAGACACCTATCCCAATGAGGAGAAGCAGCAAGAGGTAATGGCCAGTGTCATAGCTTAGGTCAGCCACACCGAACTGACATCACAGCCCTTTGCCTTAGGAATGTTGTTCAGGAGGGAACACAGAAGAGGAAGTGAGGGGTTTGGTTCTCTTTTGTCTGTTGCACAGAGTTAATGTCTCTGTCAGTTTTTTTTTTCTAGAAGAGAGTCGTTCATGGTGCACAGTCTTGGGAGTGGTCCTCGTGATGAGGGCTTTTCAGTGTTAAACAGTGTTCTTTCTTGCGCACATTGGGAGCCGCTAGACTCAAGCATGTGTGGCCGGGTGGTGCTGTGGCTCCTAGGCCAGCACCAGAGCGAGCTGAACTGTGTGCCTCCACTCCCTTGACATCCTGTGTCGCTGCTGATCTCTCTTCTGCAGCTACTCCCTGTTCCCAGTATCCTTTTCTTCTTCTTCTCTTCCTCTAGGAAAGGCTGTAAAAAGATATTGATGAAATCTCAGCATTTTGTTGAAACCTGGTATAGGGTCCAGTCGACTTCCCTGGTAGCTCAGTGGTAAAGAACCTGCCTTCCACTGCAGGAGACATGGGTTCAATCCCTGGGTTGGAAAGACTACCCAGAAGAGGAAATGGCAACCCACTCCAGTATTCTTGCCTGGGAAATCACATGGACAGAGGAGCCTGGCGGGCTACAGTCACGCCAGGGGGGCACAAAAGAGTCAGAAATGACTTAGTGACAACAGCAACAGCAGTCTGGCTGTTAGCAGAAGCATCCTGCATTTCGTTAGCTGACCATAGGGTTCTCTAGTACTTGCTTATACTAGCAGCAGGGCTGTGCGCGCTCTCTGCCTGGGACTGCTGGCAAATGGTGGGAAAATGATTAGGACATGTTGTTGCTGGGTATCCTATCACTAAATCATATTTAGCAAGAAAGGCACAATTAGAAATGGAAGCAGAACTTACTTTTTCCCCAAAAAGTTCTTTATGAAAATTTTCAAACGTGTAAAAACAAATTGGATGAACAGATCATTGTCTATGCAAACCCAGCTTCAGCAGTTTTTCACATTTCCGTACAGAGTTTGGCTTAAAGGGGGTGAAAAGTGAGACCTGAGTTACGAGGGGAACCTTGCATTGTGGGTCAGTTAGAGACTTGCTTCTCGGTGTTGCTTCTGGGCTCTTCTTCAGTCTGCCAGACATCAGCCACTGTTGAGGTGCCCAGCCCGGGAATCAGTGAGCGAGATCCGCGTGGCCCTCGCACTCGGTAGCCCTGGCGTGTGAGCGTGCTGATGGGGTCTTTGCGGAGGTGCTCTCGGAAGACCTGGCAGGAGCATCTCACCTGGCGGGGACTTCCTCCAGGAAGTGATATTGACTTTGAAATCTGCAGAATTAGATCAGATTAGATGCAGATAGAAAAGCGTATGTTAATGTGTTAAAGTTAGAGAAGGGACAATGAATGTGAAGGGGAAAAGGCAGGGGGAGAGAGAGATGAGGCTAGAGAGAAAAAGAGGGCCCTCAGTCTCCCCGTGTTCCAAGGCCTCCCTTCACCTTGCGTTCTTTGCTGCTACCGCTCTTCTGTCCCAAACGCGTTCATGGGCCACTGTGACTGAGCAGCGTCTCCTCGGGTGGCTGGTGACCTGTTCAGACCAGCTGCAGAGCTATTTGAGTGTAGGTGACTCGCCCTCACCATGCACATGGTGGGGCGAGTTCTGAAGGGTGGTGTGCCTATCAGGGAGTCTGGAGCTAAAAGTGTTTTAGAGGGTAAGCGCACTAAAGGATCTTAATGAGGGGGACGTCGTGAGAAGGGTTTGCAGTGCCGTTGAGGAAATAGTGGTGGTTAGAAATGCATCTGAAGCACGCGTGGGCTTTAGGGCTTGACTAGAGTTTTACACATGGCTCTCTGTTTCTCCCAGAAATAAATCATTCACGCTCTCTTAGCTTCCATTTCACTATCAGGCGGGAGTCATTCTGCCTAAGAGGGCAGATCTGATGGGCCTTGTTTTGTAAGGAGAGTAGATGTTAACCAAAAATATCAGTTTCAGGTGGTTAAAATTGGGACTTTTCTGCCTCAGCTGCAACTGCCCTTGGAATTATCTGCAAAGCATTTAAAGCTACTGCTCTCCAGGCCCCAAGCTCAGAGAGTCTGATGGGCAGCTTAACCTTTTCAAACATCTCTAGGTGAATCCCACATATAGCTGGCATAAAGGACCCCAGGATGCAGAAGCAGCTGGTTGGCGAGTGGCGTGAGCAGCTCACTGCTCTTTTCAGATCAGGCCAGCTTGGAAGTCGAGTTTCAGGTGCTTCCTATATTTTTTTAACGTAATGATTGTTTTTCCTCTCTTGAAACTGGAATAAGCAATATGCCGTGAATTTAACAACACATTCCCTCCAACCTTTATGTTGATGAAAACACTGATCCCTCTTGATCTCTTCATTGTTGGTGGAAAGAATTTTTACATTATTAAAAGAACTCTGTAACTTCGTAAATTCTCTTGTTATACTATTTGGATGTGATTTAGTGGGGTTTGTTTGTTTTTTTCTCAATCCTTGGTGAGGCAGTGTTTTCTAAGAGACACTCCTTTGGAAATTAGGTCCCAGGAATATTGGCCAGCTCTCAGATGTCATTAGGGATTGAGGCTGAGAAGTAGAAACCTATTTCTGCTACAGTTGAATACAATAAGATTATACATGCAATTTCAGGAGGTTCCTGGGTTCCCCAGAGTAGAACTGTAGACAAGATCTCCTCTTCCACAGAGTTGAACTATCTTCTCATTTACAAGAGCATTCATATACTGGGCTTTCCCAGTGGTTCAGTGGTAAAGAATCCACCTGCAGTGCAGGGGACGAAGGAGACAAGGGTTCGATCCCTGGGCTGGGAAGATCCTCTGGAGGTGGAAATGGCAACCCACTCCAGTATTCTTGCCTGGGAAATCCCATGGACAGAGGAGCCTGGCGGGCTATAGTCTGTTCGTAGGGTTGCAAAGAGTTGGATGCAACTGAGACTTTACAGCACAGCACAGCATTCCCGTGCTGCCGTAAAGGTGTGTAGCAGTGAAGGTTCAGACGTGCCTCTTAGGCACAGGGTAAGCTCTCAGAAAGTGCTGGCTGTTTGTGTTCACAGCACTAAATGACGTCCCTGGGGACATTTGCAGACATCTCGGCAGTGCTGCTGTGGCTCCGTGCTCTCCTTCTCCCCTCCCATCCTCCTTGTCTTCACACCTGGGTTCCAGAGAGCAGACCTGGCCAGCTTGCTCAAGTGCAGTGTGGTTTAGGTTGGTAAACCTGCTCTGAGAGTGACTCCTGGATGCTGGTTCATAGACTTGTGTTGGTTGGTAACAGTTTCCCTGGTTTGACAGTAGGAACAGTGAAGTGACTTCTCATAAATGTGAAATGTTTTATTATTTATTTATTATGAAATATTTCGTGTTTTTTTCATTTAAAATGTTCTTTTTAAAACTGATGTTTATTTTAGATGGCTGTCTTGTCATTGTATTTTAATACAGTTATTGTATTTTAATTGTATTTTAACATATTTAATAGGTTAAAAAAAAATCAAGAAAAAGCAAACCTGTTAATCTCCAGAATGTGTTATGTGTTTAGAGATTTTTAGTGGTCCATAACAGCCAGTGGTCTGGGAATTACTGCTCTAGAAAACATATGTTTGGTTTTGTGTTTACATATGAGCACCTGTAGACAGTATTTAGATCTAGAAACTCACTTAGTCATTGAATGAGTGTTGACTGCCTTTCGAATGCCAAGCACTGTGCTGAACGCTCTGCGTATTTCACGTCATCTTCATAGCGAGCCCTGGGAGCTGTGTGTTGCCCTCCCTGCTCACAGTGCGGAAGGAGAATCTCCGAGATGACGCAGGCGGCAGTGGGGGCCTCCTGAGGGCTGCGTGTGCCCCTTTTTCTACCTAGCGAGTCACAGCGAGTGTGCTCTGCACCTGTGGGGTTTAGCATAGGATTCACAAGTTCACGCGTCCCTTTGCATTCAAGGTGTGCTGAAGGTACACTAGTACCTTGTAGTGCAAAAAGTTAAAAACACTTCCCCACTCTTCAGGCACAGCAGGCAGGAGCTCCTAATTTTTGGTGACTCTTCAAAGAGGAATGAAACTGCCACCTTTGCCACAGTCAGGGTGATTCTTCTGCCTTTGGTTCTGGCTGTATATAGGCTGCTTTCCAAGCAAAGAAACTTAGCTTCTGTGTGAAATTAGTGGGTACCTAGGAAACCCTTCAGGAACTCCTGACTGGGCGTAGAAGTTAAAGTGGCATTTAAAGACTTAGGGTTAACGTGAGGTGGCAAGTTGAAGGCCAAGCCATGAGTTGCTGAAGTGGACAGATTCCAGCTTGGAAGCTGCAGGCCTCTGTCTAGTGCTGTATTTCTTAAATTCACCTGGCACATCCCAGTCATCCATAGCGCCTTTTATTTTTTTTTAATTTTTAATTGATTAACTACGTCAGGTCTTAGTAGCGGCGCACAGGCTCTCTAGTTGTTACCCCGAGGCTGTGGGATCTTAGTTCCCCAACCAGGGATCAAACCTGTGGCCCGTGCTTTGGGAGGCAGCTTCTCAACTGCTGGACCACCAGGGAAATCCTGCCTTTTAAAAAATACATAGTCCCATGCCCCATTCTAAACCTGCTGAATGAGGCTCTCTGACTGTAGTTCCCTCATGTATGTGCAGTTGAAAAGCTCCCCCAGGTCATGCTGAGGCCCAGCTGACCTCTGGTGCTGAAAAAGAGGGTGCCTCACCAGCCTTGGCAAGGATGAGGACCCCTTAGGTTAAAGATCACTGTTCTCAGCACTCCTCAAAAGTTACAACTTAAACTTCTGATCCCAGGTACTGGGGTTGATACCTCAAGCAAGCCTTGGGATCACCGGAGCTCCCGAGTGCATTTTCAATCCCTTCTTTTCCCTCATTGTTCACTGAAGTTATGCACTTTCTTCGTCCGAAGCCCAATTCAGTAAACTGCTGACAACACATTCATAATCCCCTTGTCCTAAATGATAGTGGTAGAAGAGTACTTTTCCAGCAGTTCAATCATTCACTGGTTCATTTCATACCTTGTGTAGTCCTGTACATAGGCCATCGGTGGTGTAAGAGAACAGCTGGGGAGCTGGTCCGAGGCTCCCCCAAGACCCTTTCTGTGACCTGTAAGGCCCAGTGTGGTCTGGCTCCCGCTTCAGCTCCCACCAGCCTGTTCTTCACTCACTGAGTTGCAGACACCCCTAGTTCTGAAGATGCTAACCTCATGCTTCTTCAGCCCCCATATTTCTTGGTGGATTCCCTCTCACTGCTTGGTCTCAGTTCAGGTGTTGTCTCCTCAGGTATATTTCTCCTCTGTATTGTATTGCCTATTTTATTTTTGTCATAGTATTTATCACTGTCTCAAACAGTGACAGACTTTATTTTCTTGGGCTCCAAAATCACTGCAGATGGTGACTGCAGCCATGAAATTAAAAGACGATTACTCCTTGGAAGAAAACCTATGACCAACCTAGATAGCATTTTAAAAAGCAGAGACATCACTTTGCCAACCAAGGTCCATATAGTCAAAGTTATGGTTTTCCAGTAGTCATGTATGGATGTGAGAGTTGGACCATAAAGAAAGCTGAGTGCCAAAGAATTGATGCTTTCGAACTGTGGTGCTGGAGAAGACTCTTGAAAGTCCCTTGGACCACAAGGAGATCAAACCTGTCCATCCTAAAGGAAATCAACCCTGAATATTCATTGGAAGGACTGATGCTGAAGCTCCAATCCTTTGGCCACGTAATGTGAAGAACTGACTCACTGAAAGAGACCCTGATGCTGGGAAAGATTGAGAGCAAGAGGAGAAGGGGGCCACAGAGGATGAGATGGTTGGATGGCATCAACTCAATGGATATGGGTTTGAGCAAACTCTGGAAGATAGAGAAGGACAGGGAAGCCTGGTGTGCTGCAGTCCTTGGGGTCGCAAAGAGTCGGACCTGACTGAGCAGTTGAACAACAACAAGATTGATTGTATGTCTCCTCCCCTCTAATGTCAGCTCCATGAGAGCAGACATCTGCCTGTCTTATTTCCCATTGAGCATCCAGCGTCCGGGACAGTGCCTGGCTCATATTAGGTGCATACCCAGTATTAGAGAAAGGAATGCTTTGGGTTCTACCTCTTGGCCCACAGTAGGGCAGGGCTAAATTGAGCTTGTGTAGGTATCTCTTATTGCTAGTGCTGAGAACTGTAGCAGTTTTTTTGGAATAAAGCTAAACACCCTTGAACCTTCTGACTTTGCTAAATCTGTCCTGCTGCAACGTTCCCACGGAGCTTTTTCTTGCCCACATGTTGTAGGTTAGAATAACAATAACTGTTTGGAGATATATGTCCATAAGACTCAATTAGAGGGTAAATGATCCCTTTGGATTAGAGTTAATTTGACAGTCTCTCAAGTGGTGGGATTTTTGTCTTCTGGGCAAGAGCTACAGCCTGAGATCCTGGGCAGTAAAGGACATCTTGAATTTGGAAGAATCTAGCCATATTTATCACCCTCATCCCTCTCCTTGCCGCAGAAGTGCTGTCATCTGGGCACAGACAAACTCCTGGCCTGACCTTTGGACTGTCAGAGACATAAGTGAGGCCTGCTTACAGAGTGTGATGCTGGGTGTTTTTATAAAGTTCTGAAAGTTTTAGGACCCTGTGTGGGTTAGAGAGGTCTTCCTAATGGACCCCCTTGAGTATCTGATGATAGCAGCAGACCTTCTCCTTAGAAAATGTACAAGCACCTGCTCGTGTAGTTTTTTGCCTACAATTATTTTTGCCTATAATTGTGAGGGGTCTGAGGACTTGTGGAATGCCCTCCGTGGATGCTAAAATTCTATTTGGGGATTGAGATTGGTTTGGGGATTGAGATTGGTGCTCTTCCACTGCAGCTGGGTCATAGCTCTTGCACAGATGTTTCTTTCTGACTTGGTCTCTTGTCTTCTGTGCCCTGTCTTGTTTTTATAATAACCTGCTGGACCCTCTCAGGCCCAGAAGAGGCGGTATTCTCCGGGAGTCCAGGTACTCAATTCTTGACTCACTGTGGCCATCCCCGATTCCCTTGTGTGCCCATCCGACATTTGCGACTGTTCTCAGTCTGTGTGGCCATTGTCTCCAGAGTCACCAGTCTCCAGTTCCGCCTGCATCTTCATCTTGCATGTTGATTGTCTAGAACAACGAGGAACCCCGCAGAGCAGTGGCATGTCTCATGCTTCCTGTCCTTTCATCACCCTGCCTCTCTCTTCACTGCCTTAGCCCCAGGCTTGTTGTGAAATGGTTAGCTTGTCATTTCTAAGGAAGAATTTGCTCCACAAGGGCTGTTGGAGAGACAGGGTCTCCGAAGTAGGTGGGAAGATGGGTGGGCTCCGGGGAGACTTTCAGTAGGAGAACCTTGCCCACTGAGTATTACTGGGAGAAGTTGCGTGTCGTGAAGAGCCAGAAGGTCTTTTGACTGAGGATAGTCACCTGTGGCTGGAGAGGCCACCTGGTTCTGGCACTGTCCTTTCTGAGTCCTGATCCATTTCACATCATGTGCTTATAGAATGTTAGAATTTGAAAGGTGCTATCCTAAATGGAAAGAGTTCCCTGAGCGAACAGGTATTTTCGAACAGAATACCTGGGTGCACCAAGTATTGGATTGGCCAAAAAGTTCATTCAAATTTGTCCATAAGCTGTTAATGGAAAATTAAAACTTTTTGGCCAACCTAGTACTTGCCTTGTGGGGGAAGAGGTGGAGCTATGGTGGACACATACAAAGAAGCATAAGAAATGATTTTTCAGGAAGTTTACGTGGCAGTTGGTGATATGTGTTTGTATGTATGTGTATATACACACACACATGCATACACACAGGGGCTTCCCCAGGGGCTCAGCGGTAAAGAATTTGCCTGCGATGCAGGAGTCGCAGGCGACTCGGGTTCGATCCCTGGGTCGGGAAGATCCCCTGGAAAAGGGCATATTAACCCACTCCAGTATTCATGCCTGGAGAATCCATGGACGTCGGAACCTCTGGGCTACAGTCCAGAGGATTGGAAAGAGTCAGACATGACTGTAACAGGTTAGCACACGCGCACATACAAGTAAGAAGAAAACCAGTCTTGGGTGGAATATAAGTACCCAGTGCTGATCTCTGGGAGGGTTCCAGTCAGGCCCAGAGTGTCAGAGGGGCCATTTCGGACCCACCCCAGATGGGAGGAGGATTCCTGGAGGCAGGTACTGAGGTCAGTCACTTCTGGGCCTTGTCCCTCGAGTGACCCTCTGAGCGTGGGCCCTCGGAGGCTGCTAGTGACAAGGCAGAGTGGCCGTCTGGTCTGTCGTGAAGAGCTCAGCTTTGTGTGCAGAAGTCCCGTCACTGTTGGCACAGGCGTTCCTGCGAGCGCTTCCTCACCACCCTCTGCTTTGCCTCCCCTGCCTTCCCAGCGGGTGTTCCCCTACATCTCTGCCATGGTGAACAACGGCTCCCTCAGCTACGATCACGAGCGGGATGGGCGGCCTACAGAGCTGGGGGGCTGCACAGCCATCGTCCGCAACCTCCATTACGACACCTTCCTTGTGATCCGCTATGTCAAGAGGCATCTGACGGTGAGTCCCTGTCCAGGCCCGTCGGCAGTGCGGGCCGTCTCGCTCCGCTGCCGGGGCCCGGCCCTGACTTGCCCCCCCTCTCTGTGCTGTAGATAATGATGGACATCGACGGCAAGCACGAGTGGAGGGACTGCATAGAGGTGCCGGGGGTCCGCCTGCCCCGGGGCTACTACTTTGGCACCTCGTCCATCACGGGCGATCTCTCAGGTACTGCCCTGCATGCTCCTTACTGGCCCTAACTCAGGTCATGTCTCACTAGGCAGGCCCGGGCGTGAGAGCCCGCTGGGCAGAGCTCTGGCAAGCAGGTGCCCACGAGTGCTCCCCTTCCTGCATTCTTGTGTGTAGAGCCCAGATTGCCAGGCCTGGGGTCGTCTCGCACAGTTGTGTCTGGCAGAGGCTTGCTGCTAACAGCAAGCAGTGCTCGCCTCTTCCTCAAGCAGTGCTTCCAGCCTGTGCTCTCCTTTTTCTTATGCCTGTTTCTGCAGGCACGTCCTTTCACCCATATGCTGACTTCCCCTTCTCCTCGCAAAGCTTCTCCTTGACTGACCCCCAAACTCTTTTGTGCTCAGATTTTTTTTTTTTTAAATAAAACCTACACTTTATTTATTTATTTATAGTTGGGCTGCATTGGGGCTTCTCTTGATGCGGTGTGTGGACTACAGAGCTTGCAAGCTCGGTAGCTGTGGCTCTTGGGCTTAGTTGCCCAAAGACGTGGGATTTCAGTTCCCCAATCAGGGATCGAACCTGCATCCTCTGCACTGGGAGCACGGAGTCTTGACCCTGTGCTCAGATGTTTGGCTGTGTCGTGTGTGCAGAGACCTCTGTAAACTACCCGCGTGGCAAATGCTGCGTTCAGACCTGTGTCTCTGCCACGCCCTGCCCTCAGGAAAGCCCCCTCTGTTTCTTTGCTCTGTGCGTTTGCTCTTTGTCTTCTCTTGAGCTCATTTGACCAGTTACCCTGAAACTCCTGCCTTACTTGACTTATGTGACATTAGCAGAACCAGGCTCTTGTATCTTTGGATTTTTCTACCTACTTGTTTCCAAAGTTTCTCTTTTATGTCCCTAAGCCTCAATCATGACGTCTTTTGAGGTAAAGAAACTTTTGGTTCTTTTGATTAATATAGTGTATTATGACTGAAGCTGATATGAAATAGAACTTCCTTGTGTCAAAACAGAAAAGCAAATGCCCATCTGAAACGGGCAGCATCTACTCGGTCTTGGCCCATTGTTGTCAGGAGAAACTGTGGGCTGTCCTGTTGTTTAATCTCGATCCTGGCACAGAAAACATTTTTTCTAATTGAAGGTAAATCCAGTTTTTTTCTTTAACCTGGTTTTACCTGCTAAAGATTCTAAGAGCCCAAACAGCTGTAAATGTCATCCTGATAATAGAGATGGCAAGAGGTCCAGTCCGCAGTAGCAGCCTAGTAGCACTGAGCACCCTGCACTCATGTTTGTGGCCTCTTAATACCAGTTGCCACTAACAAGAATAAAAGCTTCCTGGAGAACGTGTCTGATGCCAGGTCTAAGGTAGGAAATACAAGCTAAAAACTTCCCAGAAAAGCAAAGAAGATATCAAAAACTTATAGGTTCTTGTAAAAGGACTCAGGAGTCAACTTGAATAGGCTCCCACTGGGTAAAGTTGGTTTGAGTTGAGCATCAGTAAGAGGTACAACTTCAGTGTATTGTGTTGTTCAGTCATGTCCAGTTCTTTGCCACCCCATGGATTGTAGCACACCAGGCTTCTCAAACTCATGTCCATTGAGTCAGTGATGCCATCCAACCATCTCATCCTTCAGTTCAGTTCCGTTTAGTCGCTCAGTCGTGTCCGACTCTTTGTGACCCCATGGACTGCAGCACTCCAGGCCTCCCTGTCCATCACCAACTCCCGGACTTTACCCAAACTCATGTCCATTGAGTCAGTGATGGCATCCAACCATCTCATCCTTGGCTGCCCTCTTCTCCCTCTGCCCTCAATCTTTCCCAGTATCAGAGTCTTTTCCAGTGAGTTGGCACTTCATATCATGTGGCCAAAGGATTGGAACTTCAGCATCAATCCTTCCAATGAATATTCAGGACTGTTTTCCTTTAGGGTTGACTGGTTTGATCTCCTTGTTGTCCAAGGGACTCTCAAGAGTCTTCTCCAGCACCACAGTTCAAAAGCATTAATTCTTTGGCGCTCAACGTTCCTTATGGTCCAGCTCTTACATCCATACATGATTGCTGGAAAAACCATAGTTTTGACTATATGGACCTTTGTTGGCAAAACGGTGTCTCTGCTTTTTAATAAGCTGTCCAGGTTTGTCATAGCTTTTCTTCCAAAGGACAAATGTCTTTTGATTTCATGGCTGCAGTCACTATCCACAGTGATTGAAACACATCAAATATGTTTGAATCTGTGAGTTTATAATGTTACTTTAAAAGGGGAGAGAAAAAAAATTGAGCCCCTAACTCCTTCATCCATCTCTGGTAATTAATAGTGAGATTCAGGGTCATAGTCACAGGAACTGGGAAGAGTTAGCCACAGTCCAGAAGGGAAGTGTGCTCCAGGCCAGTCGCTGTGCCCTGCTCATGGCCCGTTAGACAGCTGCTGTGCGGCCCTCTCCTCTTGGTCATGTGTGTAGTCCATGTTAAAGGGAAGCTGTGGGGCTGCTGTGTCTCCTGAAAGGTTTTACCTGTGATTGGGGCTGAGTTCTTGTATTATCTCTCAATTTTGAAATTATATAGGGGGCTTCCCTTGTGGCTCAGTGGTAAAGAAGCTGCCTGCCAGTGCAGGAGACACAGCTTAAATCCCTGATCCAGGAAGATCCCACGTGCTGTGGAGCATCTTAAACCCGTACGCCACAGTTACTGAGGCCTGTGCTCTAGAGCCCGTGCTCCAAAACAGGAGAAGCCGCTGCACTCAGACACAGCCAAAAGTAAATAAATTTATGTAGGTAATGCATGCTTGTTGATGAAAACCATATATATAGGGTAACGTAGAATATTCCCTGTTACCTGTCCTTACTTTTAGATGAGAAACAAGAGGTTTTGGTGGTGGGTTGTTTTTTTTTCAGGTCACTGTGTGTGAGCTGTGCACTAGAAGCTTGAACCAGGACATTCTTCTCAGGGTGCCTTGAGTCATCCCTTTGTCATTTTCTCTGTCTTTAGACAACCATGATGTCATTTCCCTGAAGCTGTTTGAGCTGACGGTGGAGAGGACCCCGGAAGAGGAGAAGCTGCATCGGGACGTGTTCCTGCCCTCAGTGGACAACATGAAGCTGCCTGAGAGTGAGCACAGAGGTCCCGGGAGAGGGCCCCACGGCCGGCCAGGGGGTTGAGGCTGCTGGGGGGCCCAGGGGCCGTGCAGCCCAGCAGTGGGGCCTGGCTCCCCTCTGAGTTCTTCTCCGGGGCACCTGGGGCACTGGCCCTGCTCTCTCACTGGGCTCCACGTTACCCGTGAGCAGTTCAGGGCTGCTTAGGTTTTCAGTTTTGGCATGTGGAAAGGGTGTACTGGAGCTCCGGCTCCCAGAAACTGGAAGAGCTCTCGGTCGGTCCTTCCCTCCTCGAGCGGCCCCCTCCTTCTGACCTCCTTCTCTCTTGCTTCCTCAGTGACAGCCCCGCTGCCTCCCCTCAGCGGCCTGGCCCTCTTTCTCATCGTCTTTTTCTCTCTGGTGTTTTCCGTCTTTGCCATTGTCATCGGGATCATACTCTACAACAAATGGCAGGACCAGAGTCGGAAGCGTTTCTACTGAGCGCCCCCCACAACCTCGCCCCGCGTGACTGTCCCCTCAGCGTGCGGGGGGAGCTGCACTGACCTACCCACCCGGCCGGGTGGGCCTCCTCCTGTCGCCAGCACCTGGTCGGGCATGCAGGTCTGTCCCTGGAGCTGTGCGGGCAGGGACGCTGGCTCCCCCCATCACCTGTGAGGACGGCCAACTCTGGCTCAGGAAGCCTCCCCCGGGTGATGCTGCTGCGATGTGCCTTTCCCCAAGGTCCCGCCACTTGGAAGTGAAGAGGGCTGGCGAGAACCTGGGCCGCCGTGATGCCAGAACCACCAGAAGGAGTCACTGAGCTCAGGCTGCCTTGCTGTTGGGCTCACAGGGCCCTTGGGCTTCACTTGTAAGTCTTCAAAGACTAGAAACTGGTGACTCCTCACACCTTCTGCCCAGCCAGCCACTGGTTTTTGCTTTTTGTCCAAGCCCCTGTCCACCTGAGGCACTTTCCTTGGAAATCTGGATAGAAATCTCTTCCCTGCCTCTCCATCCTTCCATCATTCTCTGCAGATGCAAGCTGAGCTGGAAAAGACACCTGGCTGCCTGTCCATTAGGGCCTGGGGCTGCAGGACACACTCGGGTGTCACTGACCCTTGTTAGGTGGCCATGGGGAGGGGGCATTCTGCAGGGGCTTGCCGCTCTGGCCTTTGTTCTTGAGGGTGGATCTTGGTTCTGTTGGTGTGTTCGTGACACTCCCAGTTAGGCCCCTGGTCAGGTGTGTGAAGTCAAGAGATGCTTGGGAGATGTCACAGGTGCTGTGGGACTAACTGTGAAACTGCTCCACGTTTTGACACTGAAAGCAACATCTACCACGTGACCTGAGGACGTGGAGATGTTTCTGGATGCTCCAGAGCCTGCTTTGCTGCATGTTTTGTGTTCATAACTTTCGGAATCCTACTTAGAGTGTCAAAATGTAAGGAACCTTTCTTCTATAGCCTCAGTTTGGATGCTCCCCAAAGAGGAACTCTTGCTTCTCTTCCTTAAGTGATAAGAAACGGTGGTTGTAAATCTGGGAGCAGTGGATCCCCGTCACCTGTGCCTGGAAGAGTTCACTGTTGTTTGAGCAGCAGAGCCTGAGCATCTTCCTTTCTGGGTCAGCCCTGATGCCACTGCCTTACCCGACGAGGAGTCGGGCGCTGCTCGCCTGTCTGCCCTGTGATTCTGTTGCTGACAGGTGGACTCTCCCTGGAGGGTCTGGGCTCAGCTCTCCTAGCCCTGTGCTTCTGTAGCCGGAGGGAAAGTCTTAACGTGGCTGATGAAAACCAAACATGCCCTTCTGCGTGGCCTTCCTTCTAGGGGTGGGTTTGGCTAAACCTTCGGCCCATCCACCCTTGCTCTGCCTTCTGGGATGGGAGAGCCCTCTGCTCGGCGCAGAAGGCAAGGGGGGTCCCCTCGGCCGGCGGGGGTGGTGGTGTCGTCTTTGGCTTTCTCACATCCTTCCCACGAGCTGTAGGTCTCTCCTGCAGGTGGGGTGACAGTGGGGCCCTCCCGACCGCCCCCACGCGCCAGGGCTTGGCTTTCGGTTTCTTTGAAACTGAGGAAGCAGATGGCTGTTTTGTGTTTTTGAGCTCCAGGGGAGACTGGATAGACACCTATGTTGGGGGCACAAGGGTAGGCTCGTGAACTGGCCCGAACCGGGGGTGCAGGAGGGAGATCTCAGCCTTGAGGAGACCACACTTGTGGCTTTCGTGTGATTCTAGCTCAGGAATTTTTCGAGGCTCTGAGGAAGGCAAGAAGACGTGAAAGAGGGTATACTACCTCCAGCCCCCGACTCGGGGCCAGCCTCAGAGCAACATGTGTGAGGTCTGACTAGCGTTGTGGCTTTTGCTTTGGTTCTTGCCTTGTGTTCTAGAAACACGCCAGTTCCCTTCTCCAGGGGATCTTCCCAACCCAAGTCTCCCACATTGCAGGCAGATTCTTTCCAGCTGAGCCCCCAGGGCAGCCTTCCTGTCGTGAGTAGGGCCCAGCGTTGCTCTGGGCCCTGGAGTCCCAGCTGTGTCTCAGGACGAGGGGGCCACCTGGCCACATGACAGGGGAGGGCAGCAGCCCTACCCTCCAAGGAGCCATCTCTCCTCACGGATGCCCTGGCCTTCTGTTTCCTCCAACCTGAGGCCCACAAAGTGGATGAGCCCTGGAGGCTCACAGAGGTGCCTCCCGCCCCTCTGGGTCTCGTCCCAGAGGCTGGCCTTGCCTATGGTGGTGTCAATCGCCCAGATGCAAGGTGCCTCTCTGTTACAAATGCTCTTTATTTCAATGGAAAATTACAGCTCTGCCCTGCTTGTTGGAAGTGGTTTCTGAACAGAATGGCTAGACTATTCCAAGTCCCCAGAAACAAGGAACCTGTAGGAAGCTGAAGGGTGGGCCAGGAGCCCAGCCTGGCAGATGGGGGGATTAGTTCTATGGGGCCGGAAGTGCTGGAAGAATATCCCGCAGGTGCGTCACGTGTCCCTGGAGGTGTTTCAGCCTGAGGGCCGTTGTAGGCTTCAGGCTCTGCTGGGGAGTGGTGAGGTTGGAAGAGTTGGTACTACTGGCGTTTGGCGCATTGATGATATTGGCGTATATTTGAATGGGGGCATTCAGCCGAAGTTCCGGTTTGATCCAGCTCATGGCCAAATAGTTCTAGAGAGAACGAGCAACGGTCAGCCTGAGGTAGCAGCCCAGAAACACTCTCTCACATCATCCAAGAGGCATGGCACCTTCGCCCCTGTCCCCTAGGCTTGTCACTCACCGGAGCCGAATAGATAAAGTTGAACAGCAGAAGCCCTATGAGCAGTATGATGGCGGCGGCTATGATTCTGAAGCGATAGCGTCTCCAGAATACACGGATGAATTTCCCAATGGGTGACCGGAACCACATGAACAGGGTGTGGGTGCGTCTGTCCGAGAGCAGGGTTGGCAGAGAAGGGAAGAGGGCAGAGGGAACCTTCAGGTCAAGTAACCCAGAGCAAAAGGGCTTTCAGTTTAAAAAAAAAGCAACTCTGCTTCTGCCCACCCCTCTCTCCCTGCAGCTGCACTCCCCTGATTATAACTGAGCATTGAGTTGGAGTTGAGGGGTGGGTTAAGTACCCCTCTTTACTTCTCAGCCCCCTCCCCAGCCAGGCCCAGCAGCTCAGCTTTTTGCACCAGGAAGAGAGCCTCAGTGCCTTTACCCTGCGGGACCCTTACAAGGGAGGATGGAGTGTAGGGTATTGGTTGGGTTCTGACTGGCCTCGTCCTGCCGCCTTGATTAAGGCTTCCTTTTCTGTCAGTATCTCCAGGGTCATCTTCACTTTACCCTAGAAACACCATGGGTTGTGGGGGCACTGAGTTCAGACAGCAGGAACAAGAACCTGCCTCTTCCAGGGTTCAGAAGGGAAAAGGGGTTCAGCTCAGGTCCCCAGAAGTCTGTTAGAGCCAGCTTATGTGGCACAGCGGGCTTCCCAGTGGCTCAGAGGTAAAGAATTCACCCGCCAAGGCAGGAGACTTGGGTTCAACCCCTGGGTCGGGAAGATCCTCTGAAGAAGGAAATGGCAACCCACTCCAGTATTCTTGCTGGGAAATCCCACGGACAGAGGAGCTTGGTGGGCTACAGTCCATGGGGTTGCAAACAGTTGGACAGGACTTAGCGACCAAACAGTGTGGCTCAGCAGTCAGCCCTGTAACCCAGGCAACAGGCACCTGCCCCAGCTCCTACCGACAAGCGCCATTTGCCACCATCGAGAACCTGGCAAGGCCACCAGCCAGCCACATTCTTCATCTTAAAGAGGGACGAGTGCTTGTGCTGGAGGAAGTGGGGCCACTTGGGGTCAGCCTCCAGCATCCTCACAGAGCACAGCCTAGCGTGCGGGGCCGGGAGGGGCATGTCCGACAAGTCCAGCTCCAGGACACCTAAACCCAGAGAAAGGTCGTCAGCGGGAAGGCACTTCCCTGCTCTGTGGCTGCGGGCCCCGCGCCGGGGTCTCACCTATGAAGTCATCCGTGGAGATGATGTTGTTGTCCCAGACCTGGATGATGAGCCGGGCTGGGAACTTCGTCACCGTGGGGTCCAGGCTCCATATGTAGTCCTGAAGGGTGGCAGGACGTGTATTACCGGCCTGGCTCTTGAGAGTTCATGGCCACTGAGCCGCTCACCACCCAGCAGCGATGGGACGGCCATGGAGTAGGAGGAGTGGCAGGAGGCCACATTCCAAGTGTCTCCATGCAACTCGCAGGCTCTAGGGGGAGGGGAGGAGCGTGTCTCACCCCCCACCCCACCTCGGGCCTGTTGGCTGTGTGCTTGGTCACTTAGTCGTGTCCGACTCTGCAAACCCCATGCACTTAGCCTGCCAGGCTCCTCTGTCCATGGGATTCTCCAGGCAAGAGTACTGGAGTGGGTTGCCATTTCCTCCTCCAGGGGATCTTCCCGACCCCAGGGATCGAACCCGTGTCTCCTGCATCAGCAGGTGGATTCTTTACCACTGTGCCACCTGCGAAGCCTGGGCATGTTACCTTCTCGCTCAAGACACACACGTGCTCTGCTGCCAGATAGTCCAAGGTGAAGATGAACCGCCAGTTGAAGATGCCCTCCCCCGTCAGGGAGCGGTAGTGGACGTCCGTCTTCTGCATGTCCTTCTCCAGCCCGAAGAGCCACCTGGGGCCAGAGTCTTCTCACCTGGGGTTCTCGGTTGATTGTGCCCACTCCCTGAGCTGGAGCCCCAGGGGGAGGGCCGCCCAGCACACCCTGAGATCAGGAGCATCCCCACTCCCTGAGCTGGAGCCCCTGGGGGGAAGGCTGCCCAGCATGCCCCGAGACCAGGAGCACCCCCAGGAATGATAGAACTTGGCATACCGGAGGGCACCCTGTGCCCCCTCACCCTTTGACATAGATGTCGTTTATCCTGTCGTAACTTAAACTCTTCTCCTTCGGGTCCACAAGGGTAGTTTTCCAGATAACGCAGCGGAGCTCATACCTGCAGCCACCATTGTCTGAAGCTTTGTGGAGGAATAGCTCCCCAACCGCAGCCTCAGCAAAGGAACAGGCCTGGGAGGTGGTGGGGGGGGGGTGGCTGTGCTCCGTTTCCACCCAAGTCAGGCTGGGCTTGGGGGGACGGCACGAAGCAGCGGCGCCCTAGAGTCCCAGCAGAGGGAAAGTGTCACAGTGACTCGGGGTTGGAGCCTGCTGGTGCCCTGCACACTGGCTGGGCCGCCCTGCCTGGCGTCACTCACCTTTTAGGTTTCCTGGGCCCAATGTTGACTGGGGGGCCGGGAGGCCCAAGCTTCTTGGGGAAGATGTCCACCCACATTTGCACCTTTCCCTAGAGTGGACAAGGATAAGCTGGGCTTGGCCAACCCTCCCACCCCGCTACTCCCCGCTCTCGGCATGCTGGCCTGGTGGGGGTCCCCGTCCCAGGGTCTAGGCCTGCTGAGGCTGTGTTTCTAGCACTAAGCATTGGGGGATCTGGAAGTCGATGGACTTCAGACAGGAAGTCAGCACACCACGCACCAGCTTCCACTTTCTTTTTTTGGTGGGGAGAACATGCTGGTGGCGTGTGACGGCTGTGAAGCTGGGGGCTGTGGTGCTGGGGCATCACATGTCACTGGGGTCTGCAGGGGGATGCCATTTAACAGGCCCTGCCTGACAGCCTCTCTGCACGGGGCTACGAATGGGATGGGGGCTGTGTTGATTAACCACCTAGTGGCCCCGAAAAAGGGTAAGCTTGGTGATCACCAGGTCATTTCATGTTGTGGAACCACATCCTAAGGATACCAAGCACAGAGGTCTAGGCAAGAAGGGATAGAACCAGTGAGGAAAGGGGAGAGAAGAAAGCAAGGAGGAGTCACCAATACTTCGGCCACCTGATGTGAAGCGCCGACTCATTGGAAAATAACCTAATGCTGGGAAAGATTGAGGGCAGGAGGAGAAGGGAGCAACAGAGGGTGAGACGATTACACAGCATCACTGACTCAATGGACGTTAGTTTGAGCAAACTCCGGAAGATGGTGAAAGACAGGGAAGCTTGGCGTGCTGCGCTCCATGGGGTCACAGAGTCGGACACGACTTGGCAACTGGACAACAGCAACAAAAAGCTACCAACGGTGAGTCCTTCAAACCACGTGACCTAGTTTTACTCTTCTGAAACCGGCCCCACTGAATGAGAAGACAAGTTCAGTGAGGGTGGTTTTAAAAAGTGCTCAGCAGAGAACTTTGCTACGTAGAACGTGCTGTCAGGTTGAGAGATGGGGAGAATGCCCCGAGCCATTCTGGTGGCTGGAGGACGGGGGATCACTGGGGTGCCTGTGGGGATCTTTATTCTTTTTGTTTGGGGTTCCTTGCTGTGTAGAAAACACAGCCTGCATTTCACAGCCAAGTCAGGGTTATGAAGTCTGACCCTGGCGGGTGGGGCCCCCAAATGCTTCCACAGCAGACACAGGGCCTCCGTTTTTCATCAGCAACTTTTCCAGCTCTGACTCTCTCCACTCTGCGTGACGTCGCTGCAGCTTCTTATTAACACACCCAGAACAGATTTGTCATCCTTGCAGTCACACCTGTGCATGCCTGGCCTTTCCTGCCCCTCTCATCCTAGATGGTGGGGCTTCCCTGCCTCCCGCTCTGGCCCCTCAAGTCTCATACCTGGTCGATGCCCGGCTGGCTGTCGCTGTACAGAGTGCGGGTCTCCACATGCTCGGGTACCAGCCCCTGGGTGTGCAGGAGGTACAGAGCCAGGCGCTCTTTCTTAGATCCCAAGAAGCGTGCTCTAGGGGGCTTGAGTTCTGTATCGGAGAGGGGATGGGGAGGAGGTATCAGGAAGTCAGGCGCCTTCCCATCCCCCACGTGGGCCCAGCCTTCACCCTCAGCCTGGGAGGCGGACTTGGTTATCCATTACAGGAGGGTATGGGACAGGGTGGTGCTGGTGGTAAAGAACCCTCCTGCCAATGCAGGTTAGAGAGATGTGGGTTCAATCCCTGGGTTGGGAAGATCCCCTGGAACAGGAAATGGCAACCGACTCCATGCCTGGAGAACCCCATGGACAGAGGAGCCTGGCGGGCTGCAGTCCATAGTTCACACAGAGTCGGACATGACTGAAGCAACTTGGCATGTGTGCAGAGGACAGGGTTGGGGGCAATGCCCTCTGGCAACACCTCCATCCTGAGCCCCACTGGAGGCAGAGGCCTGGCCCTGCGCTTGCTGGCAGGTGTGTATGCTTCTCACCAAAGCTTTGCAGTTCGAATTTTTTCCCGTTGTAATAAACAGAGTCACCCTCAGGGCTGAAGAGAGGTGGTGGTAGTCCCTTTCGCTTGGCGTGGTGCTCCAAGAGCAAGCTTGGGGGCATCTGATCCCGCCACCTGAAGGGTCCTGACCTGTGGGGAGACCTGAGTCCTGGAGAAGCCCCTGCTGCCCGCTGCAGGCTGACCGGTGCTGGGAGCGGGCCTGCAGATGGGTTTGGGCCCCAGCTCCCCGGCTCGGGATGCAGATGTCTTCAAGGGGAGCTATGGGTTCCTTCCTCCACCCTCACCTGCTCCCTTGCCCACCACCCGCCACCCCCCCCACCCCCCGCCCAGCTCAGGTCCTCACTGGCAATAGGATTTGGAGAGCCCACAACGAGCTCCAAAGCCAGACAGGAGTCGGTCTTCAAGGTCAATGACTGTGGTTCCAATCATATCATCAGGTGAGAATAGGTCAAAGTCATATAGCTGGATCTCTAGGTCTTTCTCCAGGGGGATGGTGCAGCTCAGTTCAAACATCCTGGCGGGGGGGGGGGGGGTGTTGGAGATAGAGACTGAGGACCATGTTATCCACCTGCCTCCATTTCTCCAGCATCCTGGCCCCCGTGCCTGTGCGCCACTCTGGTCCCGGTGGATATAGAGAGCAGAGCCTGGCATGACTGTCCTCTGCCAATAACCAGCCCTCAGTCCTGGTGGGAGCAATTTTTTTTTGGGGGGGGGGGGCGGGGGGCTGCTCTGGGTCTTAGTTGTGGCATGCAGGATCTTTGGTTGTGGCATGAGAACTCTTAGTTGCAGCATGTGGGATCTAGTTCCCTGAGCAGGGTCAAACCTAGGCCCCCTGCACTGGGAGTGCAGAGTCTTAGCCACTGGACCACCAGGGAAATCCTGGGAGTAACTTTTGATAGGCCTGGGGTGCAGGACTCTGAGCTCCTTTCCAGGGCAGCGTGTTAGAGAGGGAGGGGAGAGCTGGGCTGCCCGTTAGTGCGGGTGCTTTGTCCATCCGTTGAACACGATGCTAGGAACGCAGAAGCTAGAAGAATTGTCTGCTTCCAGGACTGCTCCTGACCCGCGGGGGAGGAGAGTAGGGGTGTGGGACCCGGCGCACTGGGCGGCTCACACGCCAAAGATGGGGTCCAGAGTGTTGGGTTGGTACTTGTCCCGGTTGCCAAGCATCGTCTGTCCCAGTTTCAGGATCACGTAAGGGTCACACTGGGGTTCAGAGAGAAGGGAGGGGAGGACAGGAAATAGGAATCAGCCTGGGTTGGCGAGGGAGCACCGGAGTGGGTCAGAGAGGAGCCCTTTGTGCAGACGTCTGGGCGTCAGCCTGAGGGAGCTCCAGGATGCTGCAGTGCAGAGTGAGGTGTAGGGGTGGGCAGGGCTGGGAGGCCGAGTGCTGCGGCCCGAGGGTGCTGGTTACCAGGCCATTGAAGTCTTGGGGCTGCAGGTGGAAGGCTCGCACGATGTACACCCGCACCAGGCACTGCTGGGGGAAGTCCTCTTTCTTAGGCCAAAGCGGGAACTGGCGAGGGGGCTTGGGCGCTTCCGGGTTCTCAGGAAAGGGGTAGACGCGGAACTGGCCCTGTGCGTGTGTCAGGGAGGGAAGGTCTTGGCCGCCAGCCTGGCAGCAGCGGCCTGGCTGTGTAAGTCCCTCCAGGAGGGGCCCCGGGTCCCAGGTCAGAAGAGTGGGCTGTGTTGAGGATGGCAGGACCTGAAACCCACAAGGACCCGTGGGGGCAAGTGCTGCAGAGATGCTCAGGGAGGACCATGATGTTCAGGAGGGGTGATCAGGAAGGGCATTCAGAGGGGTGTTAACACAGGAACTGAGCTCCCGGTTTCTGCTGAAGGGAGCTCTCCACCCCCATCCACCCCTCCAGGTCCACACTTCTTTTCAAAAGCTTGAGCCTGAGCAGGGATTGAAAAGCCCTAGCCCTTCCTGCATCAGGGGAGGCAACCCTGAGTCCCTTCAGAGGTCAGTCTCTGACCCCCACTCCCAAGACTGTCAAGCCCTCCATTCCCATCCTCACAATGAACATATAGAACCAGGGCTCCTATCAGTCTTCCTCCGGGCAGAAGGGTCCCAGGGTGATGGGTGCAGCCACGCAGGGTTGGACACACACCTTGAACTCCCCTACCACAGGGCTGTCCAGCCTGGGCCATTCCTGGTAGAGTTTGAAGGTCTGGCAGAAGTCCTGCAGGCCTTGGAAGGCTGGCACAGCCTCTAGCTCGCAGTCATACACCTGTGGGAGGGCACGGAGGACCCCGCTGGTGGGGGCAGCCAGCCAGGGCCCGGCCTGAGGGGACCATTCCTAGGATGGGGCCGGCGGAGGGACCCCTGGGGTCAGCACAGCTGCCAGTGGGAGTGCTGGTTCCTGAAAGAGTGTGGCCACGGGTCTTGTGGTCCAGAGTCTTGTGAAAATGGTGCGGGAACACTGCCTGCTGCCCCTCTCCCCGTCTCCACCAGCGTGGCCGTTCCCTGAGGCCTCGGTACCCATGTGCTGGCCTCCCCCAGGACTCTCCCATCCCTCAGTGGTCCTCGCTCTCAGGGGCCTGCGAACCTTCAGGGTGTGATAGTCTTTGTACTTGTACTTCAAGGTCTGGGGAGCGTCTCCGGTGGCCCAGAACAGCTTGCTCCACCAGTCTACTTCCTGGTCGTATTCGTCCTGGCAGGGAGAGGGGCATTTTGGCCCCTGGGGAAGGAGCACGGTGGCTTCCTCTGCCCCCACCCTTCCCCTGAGCTGCCCAGGGTTGTTCCTTATTCCCCGAGGCTGAGCCTCCATCACCTCAGCTTTGCTGGACTTGAACCAGAACTTTTCATAGAGGTAACCTAGGAGCTGAAAAATGACTGCACATGAGCGAGGCGAGGCCCAGCTGCCCATCGCCTCCCACTTCCCAGGGGAGAACGGGCTCGAGGTCACGGCTCCCTTCCCATTCACAGAGGCCTCTTAATTCACGGGTCCTCAGACATAGGATGGGGGCCAAGAAGGAGGGGAAGGTTTGTTCTAGGTTCTCGTTGCCTGCAGCCCAGATTGAACTCTGGAAGGCTCAGAAGTTCAGAGACTTAAGTCCCACCCCAGGCTCCTGGATCCGAATCTGCATTTGTTCAGGATGTCCCAAGGATTCCTGTGCATTCAAAGTCAACAGGTGCTGCTCCAGGGCAGCAGTTCTGAAGTTCAGAAACACTGGAATCACTTGGGGTGGGGTGAGATATGAAAGCGTTGTCACTCAGTCGTGTCCGACTCTTTGTGACCCCATGGACTGTAGCCGGCCAGGCTCCTCTGTCTGTGGAATTCTCCAGGCAAGAATACTGGAGTGAGTAAGCCATTCCAGGGGATCTTCCCCACCCAGGGATCGAACCCAGATCTCCCACATGGCAGGATTTTTTTACCATCTGAACCACCAGAGAAGCCCTTGGGGAAAAAAAAGAGATTTATGCCACCTGGGTCCTACCCCCAGCAATTGGTCAATAGCCTGGCCATCAGGGCTTTTTAAAATTCTTGAGCAATTCTAATATGCAGCCCAGGTTGAGAATTGCTGCTCTTGAGTTTCCTTGAACAGGTAGGCCTCACCCTGGAGGCACAGACATCAGAGCTCTGTTTACCCACCTCAGGCACAAGGGCCATTTCCTGAAATGGCACAGGGCCTCCGGCCCTTCACTCACCTCCTGGTACTTTTTCACCGACAGCGCTGAGTGGAGAAAGTGCAGTCATGAGTCTCGGAAGAGGGGACGAGGGGGAGGAGGAGGGGCACCCCGTGGGTGAGGCCGGGGGAGGGGCAGGGAGAGAGGGTCATACTTGGGGGCCGCGGGGGCACATAGTCCTCGGCCCAGGGGTCACAGAAGTAGGGCTGCAGAGAGTGGACATTGGCCTGGCCCACCACGGTCTCCTGGCCGAAGTCCTGATTGTCCACCACCTTCAGCACCAGGGGCAGCGCAAAGGTCTCCTCCGTAGGCATGTACTGCAGCCCCGAACAGGCCAGGGCGTGAGGCTTCCCGCGTGGCGGGCACTGTCCCAGCCCTCGCCCACGGCCTCCTTACCAGCGTGAGGAGGAGGGCTGACTGGGCGAAGTTGGGATTGGTCTGGAAGTCCCTGATGGGCTCGGTCTGCAGGGACTCCTCCCAGCATTCCACCAGGAGCTGGGGCGAGCGCACCTGCTTCATGTTTCGAAGGCCCCAGACCAGCATCTGGCGGGATGGACAGCGGGTGAGGACGGGGACAGGCGGCGCCTCTGCGTCGGGGGCCCAGCCTGGCTGGGGGGCTGCAGGGCCAGGGCACGAGGCTGGGTGCTGGAGAGTCTGGCGGCGCACTCAGGCCCCCTCTCCTGTGAGAAGGAGCGCTTCTGCTCCAGGCCCGGGCACTGTCCCTCTCCTCCTTGCTCCCTTGCTGCCCGTCTGGCCTCTAAACATTTCTCTGGGGGCTGAGTTCCTGACGCTGGCTGCCTCCCAGGCCTACAGCAGCTGGTGTGGCCCCCGGGCTCCTAGGCATGGCTGTGCCCTCTAGCTCATGGATGACTTGGGTCCCACAGAGCTCCATGGCCAGTCAGCGGGATAGTGCCCTGAGACCTCGCTCTCAGTGGACCCACACTGGGCACCCCACGAGCGGTTCACACCCTCCTCACAGAGCTGCCTCGGGGCAGACTGGGAACCAGCCACCTGGCCTGACCCGGGCTGTGGTGCTGGGATGACCTGGCCAGGTCTGCGGCAGGCATGTGGGTTCTAACATGGGGCCTTCCATGCTCCTCTTGGAAGAGGTGAGAAACGTCCTGGCACTTGGAGTCTGGCAGGACCAGGCTTCAACTCTGCTGCTGCCACTGAGCCCCTGTGTTACTGTGTGTGGCTGTGTTATTTCTCAGAGCCTGAATTTCCTTCTTTGGATGGTAGTAGTCCCTAATTTTTGCTCAGGGGCCACGTGAGGCTCACACACAGTAGGTAATGAATGCTAAAGCCCTTTGTCTACGACTTGCTGAGTGCCAAGCCACTCAGTCATGTCCGACTCTTTGCGACCCCCTGGACTGTAGCCCACCAGGCTCCTCTGTCCATGAGATTCTCCAGGCAAGAATACTGGAGTGGGTTGCCATTTCCTTCTCCAGAGGATCTTCCCCACCCAGGGATGGAACCCGTGTCTCTTACGTCTCCTGTATTAGCAGGCAGGTTCTTTACCACTAGCGCTACTTCATGATATTTTGCTGCTGCAGAGATTTGCATTAAAATACTGCAAAATATTCTATCAGAGCTTCTGCCCTTCACGTCTCTCCTGTCTCCCTGTGTCTCTCACAGGGTATCTTCTCGGGGTCTGAGCTTTTGGTCAGGTAGGCAGAAGGCACAAGAGGGTGAGCAGAGAGTGCTCCGCGATGCTCAACTGCTCTGGGGACAGCTTGTGCCCTGCCCGCCCACCCGCCTGCCCCGCTCCACACTTTGTCACCTCAATAGCCATTTTCCGGAGCGTGGGCTGGATGCTCTTGGGGAGGATGTAGATGCCATTCTTCCAGGGCACACTTAACATGGGCAGCTGCTGTCTGAGGCTCTGAAGGGATGAGGCAGGGGAGTAGGGAGCATGAGGCCCCATTGGTCTGGTCCTATTGTGCTCCTCCCCCACTCAAGCAGGACCCTGAGAGCACTCAGCTGAGGCGGCCCTGGAGCCCTTTGGGCAGAAGCTAGTGGCGAGTCATGGAGAGGCTGGGCAGGTCGGCACCACCCAGCCCAGTGGTGTCTGAGCCAGGGCCCCCCAGGGCTTTCTTGAGGGACTGGGCTTGGGGGCTGCCGGTTGTGGGAACCCATGGCAGAGGAGTGGGACAGGGTCGGGGCGCTGAGCACCCCACCTCCCAGCTGGGCCCCCTCTCCTAGCACCTCAGTCTCAAGGATCAGCTCACAGGACGCCAAGATTTCACCCTCCTCGTCCTCCAGCCCTTTTACAAGGGGGTGCCACCTCATAGGGGGCAGGATCCGGTCTTGGGCGTCCAGCCAGACCACCGGGTGCCATATGCTCCGTCCCCACAGTGTCTCATTGCCCTGCAGGGAAGGGGGAAGTCACAGAACCTGGGGGCCAGGCTGGCAGCATTCCAGCTCCTCCTGGGATTCCGACGACACCAGGGTCAGGGCTGACATTTATGTTCTCAGGATGTGCTCTGCGAATCAGCCTCACTGAGCACTTTCTGAATATTCTCCTCTACAAGAATGACCCCTCACAGGAATTCCCTGGTGGTCCAGTGGTTAGGACTGCTCACTTCCACTGCAGGGGGCATGAATTCAATCCCTGGCCAGACAGCTAAGATCCCTTCCTGCCACGTGCATGCATAAGTGCTGTCGCTCAGTCATGTCCAATTCTTTTCAACCCCATGGACTGCAGCCCGCCAGGCTCCTCTGTCCATGGGATTCTCCAGGCAAGGAGACTGGAGTGCCTTGCCATGCCTTCCTCCTCCAGGGGATCTTCCCAACCCAGGGATCGAACCAGTATCTCTTATGTCTCCTGCACTGGCAGGCGGGTTCTTTACCACTAGCAACACCTGGGAAGCCCCAATCATGCTGCACAACAAAGCAAATAAAATAAGATGAATAAAATACAGTCTCCTCAGAGCTCTGCCCAGCCCAGCCCGCCTCACCTGGGGGTCCCGCTGCCACAGTTCCAACACCACACAAGGCGGGCTCTCTCTGGTGTCCTGAGGGTTCTCGTACAAAAGGAGGTGCTGAAAGATGAGCGTCTGGGCCCATGTGGGGGCTGTAGAGCTCTTCAGGGTTTGGGTGCACTGGCTGTGGTTCAAGAAGACCAGCCTGATGAAGGGCCCTGGGGGCGGAAGTTGAGGAGGTGGTGCCTTGGAGCTACTGAGTGAAGCCCTCCTCTCTTCGAGCCGCTGGCACCACCGGATCCAGTGCCCAGGGAGGCTTGGGCCCGCCAGCCGCAGCCACTCCAGCTCCCCCAGAAGGCCACCTCAGCGTTAGGCGCAGAGCCCATGGGCTGATAGCCAGAGGCCACCTTAAACTGTCATAGCTGGGGTCCAGGCGTCACAGACTCAGAGCGCCCCGTGGCTTCTCTGGAGGGGTTCTGGGGGCCAGGCTACATGTACATGGCTGCTCTTCCTCATTATCAGCAAGTGGCCTTGGCATCAGGGGACATCACAAGGCCCTTTGGAAGAGGCTGGTGGTGGTTTAGCTGCTCAGTGGTGTCTGACTCTCTGCAATCCCATGGACTATGTAGCCTGCCGGGCTCCTCTGTCCATGGGATTCTCTAGGCAGGAAACTGGAGTGGGTAGCCATTTCCTCCTCCAGGAGATCTTCCCCACCCGGGGATCAAACCTGCGTCTCTTGAATCTCCTGCACTGCAGGCGAATTTTTTTTTACTGCTAAGCCACCAGGGAAGCCCTCTCGATGTTCCCAATGGACACAGCTCCCAGCGGACACCCACTGCCCCGGCTAGACCCCGTCCAGCACTCTGACCTCTGACAAAGAGGGCCACTGCCAGCCCAGGGCACCTGAAATCTCCCTGTGGGGCCAGAAATTGCCAAACCTCATGCCCACCTGTCATCTGTCCCATGCAAGGGACAAGTGGGGCCCAAACCTGTCGCCCTCTCTCTAGCCTGTGTGTCTCCTCCACCCCGGCCCTCTTCACGGCCCAGCTAAGTGGTCTCTTCTGGGTGGAGCCTCCCCTTCCTGACCTCACGGTGTTGGGGACACACCGACAGACTGCGCCCATCCTGTGTCCCCTGTTCCCGTGTCTTTTCCACAACCAGGCTCATGAGCTGCTGGGGGCAGGGGTCTGCATGGTTGTCACCCCCTCCCTCGCCATCCTTTGTACTGCTGAGTGGTCAAATTGGGGAGGTCCCTGAGAGGGTGGCGGAGAAGGGGTGCCCTTGCCTACCCTGGAATGTCTGGACGTGGCTGGACATCAGGTTCCGGGCCTGGTAGATGTAGCAGAAGAGCTGGTAGTAGTGGGGCTCTGGGAGAGAGAGGAGCCATGTCTGCCACCTGCCTTCAGGCCCCCCACCCCAGGCCCCCTGCTCCCCGCCCTCAGGCACTGGGGGCGTCTGGGGCCACCCAGGCAGACTCGCTGCACGCTCACTGTTGAAGACGCAGTAGATGAAAGGCAGGCTGGGCGTCTGGGTGATCCCCGGGGGCGCCCTCCGAGAACTCATGATTCTGTCCAGCCTCCGTGTGGACGACACCATGTCCGCCCTCCTCGCCTGCTCTTTCATATCTGTGCTCTGTGCCCAGGACAGACTCCCTGAGGCTCTTGGGTGCCTTTCTTGTCACCTCCAGCCCAGGCCCAGGTCACCCTTCTCCCCAGCCAAAGCCCAAGCATGTCCCCTCCACCACCCCACAGCGGTCACTGCATCTGACCACACGGGGCATCTCCGGCTGCCTGCCCCACCAGGTGTGCCCTGGCTCCGGAGGCAGGGTTGCAGAGGGGAGACCCCTAGACCACTGGGGCTTTACCAAGGATCCCTCCAGGAGGAATATGGGTGCAATGCCCTTGACCTTGTTGGGGGCCAGCCTGCGGTGCCAGCAGCGGCGGCGGAAGCGGCTCTGGGGCTCAGGGTTTAGGTGGAACTTGGAGCCGAAGACGCCGTACTCCCAGCCTGCCTCATCCTCAGCCAGGCCGGGGTGGTGCTGCAGGAAGAGCAGAGGCGCCCTCTCACCCCGTGTGGGTGTGGGAGTGGGTGGGCCCCCTCTGTGGGCCCCCCTCCCGCTCCGTGGTCCCACCGGTCGCTGCCAGGCAGCCCCTCACCAGCTGCAGGAAGGAGAGAGTCTCCTGTTCGTGGCTCAGCTGCCCGTGGTCCCGGTAGCGCACTCGCGCCCAGCGCCGGCGCCGGCGTGAGTAGTAGGTCTTCTCCACCGAGTTCCAGACCTGGGGCAGCCCCGAGGGTGGGATGCCCACTCCGTACTCCCAGCCTGCGGGGCCAGGACATGGCCCGTGGGTGCCCAGGGGCCACGGGCTCAGGGGCTTGGATGGGCCTGAGACACAGGCCCCGGGAAGGGCAGGCCAAGGGGGCAGTGCAGTCCCTCAGATCCAGGTCTATCTGGCCACAAGGAAAGGTGTGGTCACCCAGCATCACCCGGTGGCCTGAGCCCAGCAGCCCATCTGACAGATGGAGAAGGTGAGCTCACAGATGTCCTGGGACCCGCACACATCACCCAGTTCATGAGTAGCAGAGCCTGCACGCTGAGCCCCCGTCTCCTGACTCCTAGCCCATTCATTACCCCTTCCCTGGGGCCACTAGGGTGAACCAAGCTCTGGACTTGGCCTCAGTTCATGTGCCCAGGAGGCATTCAGCACGTGGGCTTCCCAGATGGAGGTAGTGGTAAAGAACTCGCCTGCCAATGCAGGTTAGACAGAAGACACTCGAGTTCAATCCCTGTGCTGGGAAGATCCCCTGGAGGCATGGCAACCCACTCCAGGATTCTTGCCTGGAGAATCCCCACGGACAGAGGAGCCTGGCAGTCCATGGGGTTGCAAAGCGTCGGACACGACTGAAGTGACTTAGCATGCATGCACACACCTGTCTTAAAGCTGGGGCCCATGTCTGTGGCAAGTAGGGTGGCCCCACTCTCTGAAGGCTGGGGACCCCAGGGACATAGGCCCACTCCACCCGAGAGCTTGGCGGTTTTCAGCTCCAGGCCCTTCCGCCCTCAGCCAGAGTCCAGAGGACTGACCCTCATTGTCCACTGCATGGTTCAGCTCCACAGCCCAGGTTTGCTTCACGTGCCAGCCTTGGGGGCACTTCACAATCTCCCGGGCCTCCACGGGCTCTCCATTCTGGGGGTGGACAGACAGGGCGGGCCTACTGCAGCTGTCGTGGGCTCCCACCCCAGGAGCAGACAGTGCCTCTTATGTCTAGTGCCATCTGAGTGTTCACTTAATGTGCTTTCATGGGTTTGCCCTTCTGAACTGTACATGTACTTTTAAAAGGAAACTTTATATAAGCACTATCAGTTCTATATCAACTTTATATAACCACTCAACATAAGTAGGAAATAACCATACATATGACAATGAAAGTAAAATAGCATGACTGAATCTCAGGTGGATGCTGCTGCCTGCCCACACCCAAGCCAGCTCTGCCCTTGTGCGGAGGAGACCAGCCTGCAAAATGTGAGTTAATCTCGCTGTCCAGTCAGGAGTATGTCAAGGCTGTATATTGTCACCCTGTTTATTTAACTTATATGCAGAGTACATCATGCAAGATACCAGGCTGGATAAAGCACAAGCTGGAATCAAGATTGCCAGGAGAAACAATCCCAGATATGCAGATGACACCATTCTTATGGCAGAAAGCAAAGAACTAAAGAGCCTCTTGATGAAAGTGAAACGAGAGTGAAAAAAACTGGCTTAAAACTCAACATTCAAAAAACTAAGATCCAACAGATGGGGAAACAATGGGAACAGTGATAGACTTTATTTTGGGGGGCTCCAGATGACTGCAGCCATGAAATTAAAAGACGCTTGCTCCCTGGAAGAAAAGTTATGACCAACCTAGATAGCAGACTAAAAAGCATAGACATTACTTTGCCAAAAAAGGTCCGTCTAGTCAAGGCTGTGGTTTTTCCAGCGGTCATGTATGGATGTGAGAGTTGGACTATAAAGAAAGCTGAGCGCTGAAGAATTGATGCTTTTGAACTGTGGTGTTAGAGAAGACTCTTGAGAATCCCTTGGAATACAAGGAGATCCAACGAGTCAATCCTAAAGGAGATCAGTCCTGACTATTCGTTGGAAGGACTGACGCTGAAGCTGAAACTCCAATACTTTGGCCACCTGATGCCAAAGAACTGACTCCTTGGAAAAGACACTGATGCTGGGAAAGATTGAAGGCGGAAGGAGAAGGGGATGACAGAGGATGAGATGGTTGGCTGACATCACCGACTCAGTGGACATGAGTCTGAGCGAGCTCCGGGAGTTGCTGATGGACAGGGAAGGCTGGTCTGCTGTAGCCCGTGGGGTCGCAAACAGTCGGACACGACTGAGTGGCTGAACTGAACTGACCCAGTCAGCAGCCACCAGCCTCCATGTGCGTGTGTTCAGTTGTGCAGCTGTGTCGGATTCTTTGCAACTTTATAGACCATGACCCACCAGGCTCCTCTGTCCGTGGGATTCTCCAGGCAAGAACTCTGGAGTGGGTTGCCATTTCCTCCTCCAAGGGCTCTTCCGAACCCAGGGATTGAACTTGTGTCTCCTGCATTGACAGGTGGATTCTTTACCACTGAGCCACCTGAGAAGCCCACCAGCCTGCTGGGGCTCCTTCTATTTAAGTTCACTAAAATGAAATAAAATTTGGGAATTCCCTCATGGTCCAATGGTTAAAACTCTGAGCTTCTACTGCCGGAGGCTCAGGTTTGATCCTTGGTCACAGAACTAAGATCCCACAGGCTGTGCAGTGTGGCCAAATAGAAAAGAAACAAAATGTAAAGTTCAGTTCCTCACTCCCACAAGGGCCACATTTCAGGCACGCAATAGCCACACGTGGACAGTGGTGATACAGAACATTTTTGATCATCACAGAAAGTTCTCTTGGACTCACAGACTTAGAAAATGAACTTACGGTTGCTAGGGGAGAAGGGATAGTTAGGGAGTTTGGCATGGACACGTACACACTGCTGAACTGAAAATGGATGATCAACAAGGACCTACTGGCTAGCACAGGGAAAGCTGCTTAACATTATGTGCCCGCCTGGATGGGAGGGGAGTGTGGGGGAGAACAGATATACGCATGTGTGAGGCTGAGTCCCTTTGCTGTCCACCTGAGACTATCACAACATTGTTAATTGGCTTTACTGCAATAAAAAACAAAAAGTTAAAAAAAACAAAAACGTTTTCTCGGGCAGTGTTGGTTTAGAGCAGCCCCAAACAGAGCCTCCTATTCTGGGTAAAAGCCCTGCCTTTACACGGGGGACGGAGACACTCTGCCGTTCTTCCAGTCCCACTTAGGGCAGCTCTTCCTGCCACCTTGGGATACAAACCCCATCAGTGCTCACCAGGGTCCCACTGATCCAGCGCTCCCAGCTTCCCAGGCCCCCCACCCCAGGAGCTGGATTGTCCCCCATGCCTTGCTCACCACATCCGTGTTGGGGATGGCGGCAGGCACCCAGGCCCCCACGGCATCCCGGCGCTGGTTCTCATACACCTCCTCCAGCACCTGGCTCTTGTTGATGTCCGTGTCCAGGAGCAGCCTGGGGGCGGCGAGACCCCAAGTTCCCAGCACTTCCCAGCACAAGTTCCCTGAGCTTACGGACCCCTGGGGTCCTCCTTCGCTGGCCAAGCACTCCCACACCTGGCAGCAGCACCTGCTCTGGGCAAGGCCAGGCAGCGGGGCCTACCGTGCAGGGTAGGGGGGTGGGCAGGGCCCCCCGGGACCAGGCTTCAGTGGCTGTATGCCTGCCTCCCTGAGTTGCTGCCTACTGGCCCTCCTGAAGTGCCAGCTCCAAGGCTGCCTGTCCAGGGGCCCCAGGCTCCAGGCCCCACGCCCCAGCCTCACCTCCTCTGAGGCTCCACTGTCCACGGACCCGCCCAGTGCCATCCGGGGGGCTCTCTGAAATCTTCCTTGGGAAGGGCCTTGTGCCCCGTGACGTCCGAGAAGTTGGGGCGGTGTTGCAGGAACTGCTGTCCCCACTGGTCCTTAAACTTGGCCTGGTTCTCGTACTGGGAGAGGGGAAACGTCAGCGCCTACAGCCCCCTCCGCACACCCGGCACCTGCCCAGAGCCTCCTACCCTGGGCTGTACGCGCCTCCTAGAAACAGGGAGCCAGAAAGAAAGGGCGTGGGACCTGCCTGGGGGCAGGAGCTGTGCCATCGCCTGTGATGGGACAGCATCTCCCCCGCTGTCCGTCAGCACAGGCAGATGCCATGAATCAAGTGCTCATATGCAGGCCCCTTTCAGCCACACACTCCCATTTCACGGGTGATGAGGCTGAGGCTCAGAGGTCACCTCTACCCCAGGTGGCTCAGCTATGGAGGAGTGGAGTGGGGCGGATGCCTGCGTTAGAGCCTGCTGGTTGCCTGTGACGTGACCTGTCCTCCCCACGTCACTGGGGAGCCCAGTCCTGCTCCACCACTGCCACTGGGTCTGGAACTTTCTTCCGTGTTCCCCTGAGGGACACTCAGCCCCTGCTCCCTGCACTCATCCTAACCCTGCTCTGTCTCCGCGCCTCAAGTCCTACCATCTCTCCATCCACAGCATGCAACATAGGAACCATGAAAACAGGTTTTAACTCAGCTAAAAAGTCTGAAGTGTTAGTTGCTCAGTCGTGTCCGACTCTGCGAGTCATGGACTGTAGCCCGCCAACCTCCTCTGTCCATGGAACTCTCCAGGCAAGAATCCTGGAGTGGGTAGCCTTCTGCAGGGGAATCTTCCTGACCCAGGGACTGAAGCCAGGTCTCCTACATCGCAGGCAGATTCTTTACCACTGAGCCACCTGGGAAGTCTGAAACTCAAAACTTATTTCCCCTCTACTCTCAGGACCTCTCGTGAGCCGTGTCCTCCCCCTCCTCTGATTGTAGAGCAGCCTCTGGCCGGCTGCTCGCCCAACCCCCTGGGTTTATGGTTCTGAGGGAAGCTACCCTGTTTCCAGTTCCTCTGTTTCAGAACTGCCCCTCCCCAGCTGAGGTGGGTAGGGGTCCCGGGCTGTCATGTTAATGATGGACAAGGACCCTGCAAGCAGTCTGAGCCTTACTCACTTCATGTGCCCTGAACTAACTGGGAGAAATTCCCTGTAAAGCTTCATCCTGGTGAAAGTGACTGGCTCCAAGGGACCACTCAGTTGCCCTCCTGTTACCAAGCCCATGGCTTGTCAACAAGGGACTCCTTTAGTCTCTGTCACTTCCCTCTAGCTCCTTTTACGGTTCTCAGATTCTGCCAGCGATCTTTTCTCCACCATCGGAGTTGGGCTGGTGCCAAGTCACCCTCCCGCCAGCCCCCCCGCCTCGCCCCCACTTACCGTCTCTGCATACACAACCACTTCGCCCTGGCGGAGCGGCTCCAGGTCCCTGCTGTCAGTCACGTTGCCGAGCCACATGCAGACCCGGAGTTGGGCGGGGAGGGTGTCCTTCTCTCCTTCTCCCTCTGGGTACTGAGTCAGAGGCAGGTCAGCAACCACAGGGGTTCAGGTCCCCCGGGGGCAGGGGCATGGGTTAGGGAGGGGCACACACACCTGCCCCTTCACCCTAAGCCCCGGGAGCAGGGGCTTCACACTGAGTTGGGTGACGAGCATAACAGAGTCTTGTGCAGGCTGTGGGGGCAGGGCCACTAGGGAGCCTGGAAGTGCTCTGGGGAGTGGTGGTGCTGATGGTGACGCTGACGATGACGCTTGCTATGCGATGTGCCAGGCACTGTGCTAAGCACCACACATGTCACGTATGCTCTGATGCTCACACACCACTACAGAGTGAGTACCTTCATCACCAGCCCATTTCACAGAGGAGCAGGCTGAGGCCGGACACAGTCGGCCCCAACTCACACAAGCCAGTGAGCCACAGAACCAGGATTCAAGTCTCAGTGTTCTTGTAAGATAAGGACTCAGATGGACACCGTTGGGACGGAGCCTTCCATGACAGCGGGAAGGGCAATGGGGAGCCAGGGAGTCTTTGAGAAACTGCCTTGCCGGGGGCGGGAGGGGGAAGCCTGGAGGTTAGGACTGTCTTCAGGACTGGAGACTTGTGTTCAGTCAGCCTTATTTATGGATTGCATCTGATAGGAAGGGCTGGAGCCCAAACCTTAAAGGCATTAAATATGTAGATAGCAGCCAATCATGGACCAGGGGAGAGGGAACAGGGACAGGACCAAGTGAGGCTTGAGGACGATGGAGGGGACAAACTTGAGGAACATTTATGATGGGCATGGACTTGGCATCGGCTCCATGCCGATGGCCCCAGGCTCCCGCCTCCCTTTGTGTAAACTCCATTTCTCCTGGGAAAGGGCCTGGCAGAGAGGAAATGGGCATGCCCTCCAGAGGCTCATGGGGGCTCCCCAGGATGGGGATGGGGGGCTCAGGGCTTCTCCCTTGGGGTGTCCCGTGCCCTCTCCTCCCCTGAGGACCCCCAGCCTCCCCACCTGCAGGAATAGGGTCTGTGTCTTCCCGCAGAACCTGCCGGAGTGCCGGGCCCCATGTGGGGAGAACAGGATGCTGTGGGCAGGCACCTGAGCATAGGCTGCCCGCTGCTCCCGGGCCATCAGCCAGATCATCACGTCCGGGAGGTTCATCTGCGGCTGCGGGCGCGAGAGCGTCAGGCCCGCCTGAGGAGCTGGCACCAGGGCCTGCTCCCGGCCGGAGCGTCTAGCACCCACCTCGGGGAGCACAGCGTTGAGGCGGTACAGCCAGCCCTCTGCAGTGGCCACCATGTCCCTGGGGGGTGCCTGCTTGGCCTTCTGGGCCAGTTCCTGCAGAAGGAGGCGGCGGAGCTTCCACCTGTTCTTGTCCAGGTCGGTGGCTTTGGGCTGACTGGTCATGCAGGGCAGCGGCCGCCTGTGGCCAGGACCGGGGGAGCGGGGGCTGGTCTCCGTCCCATCTCACCTGCTCCCCACCCACCCAGCCTCAGTGTCCTCCCTGGACCGGAGAGCTTGCCCTACTGGTTGGCCCAGCTGACCGGTCCTCTGAGACCAAGTTGGCCAGAACAGCTGGTCGACCTGGTGGACAGGCCTGCAGACACAGAGTGCAAGCCTGGCGAGTGGTAGGGAGCCCTGCCTGCCCTCCTCAGGAAGCACGCTTACTGTGGGTCTGGCCCTGGCTTCTCATACCTCCTGCTCCGGTCCTCCCAGCCCCCGCGGTGTGCCAGGCCCGTGCTCAGGACCTCCTCGTGGACAGAGGTGTGAGCTGTGAGAGGGGGGCCAACCAAACCCAGGGAGGAGGGGATCTAAGTGGGCTGCAGGCCCAAGAGAGGCCTTACAAGGGCTCTTCTTGTGGCGAGGAGTGATGGAGGAGAAGGTGTGGGCTGGGACGTGCAGGGCTTGTCTGGACAATGGAGAGAAGCTTGGTTTGATAAGATCATCAGGCGTGGATGTAGAGGGGGCAGTGATGAGAGGAGAGGTCAGGACCTCTCCTCTCTTTGGGGGGTCCCTGAATGGCAGAGAAGCAGCTCTGTTGTTTGGAGAGAGATCTGAGCTTATGTTTCCTGTGGAGGTAGGGGTGCGGGAGGGAGGCGGTAGGGTAGTTGTTCTGTAGGGTCTGGTCTGCACCCCAGGCCTTGTGTAGACTTGATCTAGCTCAGCCCTAGCCCCATGGGTAGGTGCCCCCTGCCCCTACTTGCAGTCCTCCACCAGCTCCCTCAGCAGTTTCTCCCACTGGGGAAGCAGAGCTGGGTCCCTCGGATTCCTCATGGACTTCAGGGTGTCCAGGTTGGCCTTCTGCCCAGCAGGAGAGAAGCAGTATGTGAGTGTGGGGCTCCCCTGGGACAGGCTGATTGGCCTAGGATGCTTTCAGCCAGGGCTTAGGGACCTTTGAGTTGGTGATGGACAGGGAAGCCTGGCGTGCTGCAGTCCATGGGGTCACAGAGAGTCGGATACGACTGAGCAACTGAACTGAACTGAACGGAGGGGTAACCTGGAGATGTCCATATCCAAAGCTGTCACATACCACTGAAGGCTAGGATTCCCTCCCAACTACCCTACAGAAAAAAATGGGTGGCAGGAAGAAGCCAGGATGTACCAGGACCATGGGTCACAGGGGAGGGGTCACAGGGTCTTGACCTCAGGCTTCCCTTCTGTTGGTGCGAGAAAGTCACATCTAAGGTGGGGGAACCAGGGGGGCTCTGCTGCCTAAAACTGCTCGGTGGCTTCCCCCCTCAACACACACCTAAGACTTTTTGTGATCTGACCCTTCCCAGCTCCGCTGGTCTTATTTCCTCATCACCTCCACACCCCAGCCACCCACGAACTTCCGAACACTATGGCTTTGCCCAGTGTTCCTTTCTCTGCACCCCGATCACTGACCCCAGCAAGACTCTGCTCAAATGTCATCTCCTTTTCCAGCAGCTCCTCTGACTCTCCTCTCTTCATCTCACCCGTCCCACCTGAGTCTCTCTGCCCCTGTGGCTCTTAGCACCTGAATCTCCACCGCAGCCCTGCCACTCTGTGCCCTAACTATCGCACGTCCGACTTTCCTGCTGGTGAAGACTGTGTCTACACATCCTCGTGTCTTCGGTGCTTGTGTCTGGCACCTCAACTGGTGTGGAATGCATGAGAGAGCTGAGTGACCAGATTCCTAAGGCTGCGGCTCATTTCCCCAAGTCTCCCGTCAATGGCCTGGGTCCTGGGACTTCCCCAGTGGTCCAGTGGCTAAGACTCCGTGCTCCCGAGGCAGGTGGCCCGGGTCCCATCCTTGATCAGGGAACTAGATCCCATATGCGGCAACTAACAGTTCACATGCCACAACCAAAGACCCGGTGTAGACAAATTAAAAAAACAAAACACCAGGGGGCCTCCCCGGCCCCCCTCACGCCCCTGCCCACACGACTCACCAGGCGATCCCGCGTGAATTGGAGGAGGTTGAGGCAGTTCATACGGAAGCCGACGTCCTCCCAAAAGGAGGTCACGGCCACGACGGGCTTGGTGTTGTACCAGGGCACGTAATGGTAGATGTTCCCTGAAACACAGAGCCACGTGTGTGGGGAGGGGGTGTCTGAGGGACACCCCTCACCGTGTCCACCCTCAGAGGACCTTCCCTGGGCCACTCCATTCCTCTAGGGGGTGATCTGCTAAAGCATCCCAACTGGACCCCTCCCGCTGGAGGGTAGGCTGTGGGCCCGTTCAGGATGGATATGCTTTGATGAGCATAGCTGGCCTAACGGGGCCCTCACAGTGCTCCGTGTCACTCGGATCACAAAGTCCCCAGTTCACAGGTGGGAAAACCCAAGCTAGTGATGGGAAGTGGTTTCCCTGCAATGGCTCAGCCAGGTGGTGTGATGTAGGCATTCAGTTCCAGAGCCTGTGCCCCTAACTCAGGCGAGATGCCAAGGCCCGGGTCTGCCTTGAGGTGGGGTCTTCCTTCTGGGTGTCGGGGCAGAGGAGGAGTGGGCCCTGGGTTCAGAGACCCAGAGTTTGGTTAGACTGGGCAGACACCTGAGATAAAGGGCCTGCTTGTGCCGAGGAGGGGGGTGGAGGGGCAGGCATGGTCAAAAGCCAGTGATGGGCCTGGCAGACTGGGCCCCCGGCCATGATTCTTATTGCAACAGAGGCAGGGAAAGCTAGATGAAACACATGGCATTCTTTTTCTGAGACATTTTGCTGAGTTGAAATAAAATCCACAGGAAACCGAAAATAAGGTCAAAGCAGAAAGTCTGTGAGGCAAGTGGAAGTAAAGTGGACATTTGTCCTCTGAGTTTCTGGAATATCTTGGAGAACTGGCTGTTCTCTGTAACAACTGCCAGGGCCCAGAGGTCAGGAGAGACAGTCGAGCACTGTCTGAGGTGAGCAGTCTAGGAGGACACCCCTGTGACATAGGTTGAATTGTGTGCCCTGTAAAGCTATGTTGGGGATTTCCCTGTGGGCCAGTGGTTAAGAACCTGCCTTGCAATGCAGGGGACTTGGGTTTGATCCCTGGAGGAGGAATTAAGATCGCACACAACTCGGAGCAACTAGAGAGTCCGTGCACCACAACAAAAGATCCCACGCTTCTCAACAAAGACCCGACACAGCCAAATACATAGATCACTTTTTAAATCCAGAAATTAAAAGAAAACGAAAGAAAAGTTAAAAAATAAAAAGTTAAAAACCAGACAAAACTAATTGTCAGTTAGGAGAAGGACAGCAGCCCTTGGTGTGGGTTGGAGGGTGGCAGGTTCAAGGGGCCCCTGGGATGTTGGGATTTTGTTTCATGGTCTGAATGTTGTTATGTGGCTATGTTTGCTTTGCAATAATTCATTGAGCTGAATACTTTGGTTTGTGTACTTTTCCATAGATGTGTTATATTTGAATCAGAAGTCTATTCAAATCAGAAGTCTATTCAAGAATTATAAAAAAAAAAAAAAAAAAAAAAAACACTGGGATCAAAAAAGACAAAATATATAAAATCCAGTGTGTCAGTGGTGGAAAATGCTAAGGAGAAGGATGATGTGGGAGAGAGAGAGGGAGCTGCCAAAAGTTTTTTAATAGAATAGTTACCTATGGCTTTTCCTAAAAGATCTGGAAGAGATTATGCAGAATGCAGCCCAGAGAGATGAAAAATACAGAAGGAAGATTTACAAACGTGTGGAACAGCATGAGAAGTTCCACAGAGGACAGAGTAAATTTGAGAAGGAGCTAGAAGAGAGAAGGGTAAGAGGTCATTTTCAAAGAGCAAGTATCTTATAATTTTCCTGAATTGTTGGCAGGACACCAGTTTCAGACCCTCTCACTGAGTGTGACTCACAGGAATGATAAATAAACAGAGATCCAGGACTGGGGCTCTCAGATGTGAGCGAGCCGACACAAGATGGCAATTTTCTTCTGCTGCTCTTGGATAGCATACAAAAGCAACAAGGAGAAGGGAAATAACTCCATTTTCAGCAAAACAAGGAGATAGATACAGTCTGCAGGCTCAAAATACACATAAGGGCTGCTAGAGTCAGCTGTGAGTGCCTGAGGAGCTGCGAGGGTTGAAGGTTGACGGAAGTCACCTGGGGGTGGGGGGTGAGTGACAAGACACACAGCGGGAGCCACGGCTAGATGGGGGCAGAGTGCAGCTAAAACACACCCCCGGAGCGAACTCAGGACTCAGACGAGGATGTGTGAGCTGGCAAAACTCAGAAAAGGAACAGAAGAGAAAACAAAAACATTATAGGAAGGGAGACGGCACGAAAGGAAGCCCAACAGGGATCAGACTCAGCAGACAATCCAGCAAGAGGCAAAGAAAGAAGAAGGCAACCGGGGACCTCCCTGGTGGCCCAGGGGCTAATACTCTGTGCTCCCAGTGTTGGGGGCCCAGGGTTCGATCCCTGGCCAGGGAACTAGACCTCACATGCCACAATTAAAGATTCAGCATACCTCAATGAAGATTGGAAATCCTATATGCTGCAACTAAATCCCAGCGCAGCCAAATAAATAAAAGTAGACATTAAAAAAAGAAAAATGACCAAAATAAGATAGAAATAAAGAGCCGAAAAGGATCAGGGAGAAAATGACAGATACAGAGGAAAAGTAAGGAGAATTGTTAAGCCCATAAGTGGAGCCCCAATAGCAGAAAACCTGAACAATGGAACAGAATATTTAAAAACACAATTTAAGAAAACCCACCTGGAAAAAGGATAATCTTTTTAACAAATGATGATTGAAAAACTGAATACTCATATGAAAATTATTGATAATTCAAAAGGAACCATAGGGACCTTCCCTGGGGGTCCAGTGGTTAAGACTCTGCAATTCCACTGCAGGAGTCAGGGTTCGATCCCTGATCAGGGAACTAAGATCCCATATGCTGTGCCATGGCCAAAATAAGAACCATACAGCTCAATGTAAGAATTAAAACTGTAAAATCTTTAGAAAAAAAGGTAGAAAATCTTTATGACCTTGAGTTGGGCAGAGTTCTTAGATATGATACCATGAAAGAAAAAAAGAAACTGAACTTCAGTCAGTTGAAAATGTTTGCAGTTCCAAAGATACCATTAAAAAAATGAAAAGACAAGCCACAGACTTTTTGCAAATCCTATATCTGATAAAGTATCCAGAACATATAAAGGACTCTTACAACTCAAGATAAACAATCCAACTGAAAAAATGGGCCAAGACTTGAATTAAACGTATAAACAAAGAAGACATATGAATGGCTAAGAGCATATGAAAAGATGCTCAGTATCATTTGATGTTAAGGAAATTCAAATTAAAGCCACAGTAAGAAATCTGGCCCGGAGAAGGCAATGGCACCCCACTCCAGTACTCTTGCCTGGAAAATCCCATGGATGGAGGAGCCTGGTAGGCTGTAGTCCATGGGGTCGCTCAGAGTCGGACACAACTGAGCGACTTCCCTTTCACTTTTCACTTTGATGCATTGGAGAAGGAAATGGCAACCCACTCCAGTGTTCTTGCCTGGAGAATCCCAGGGACAGGGGAGCCTTGTGGGCTGCAGTCTATGGGGTTGCACAGTCGGACACGACTGAAGCGACTTAGCAGCAGCAGCAGCAGCAGCAAGATACCTGGCCACAATAAGAAATAAATAAACCACAGAGAGGAAGAAAATATTAGCAAAACCTATCTGACAAAGGAATTGTATCCTTGTAAAAAAACTTCTGCAATGTAAAGACAGACTCCCGTCTTTTTATAAAAAGACAAACAATGAAAGATAGGCAAAAACCTGAACGGTCCCTTCACTAAAGAAAGATATGTGAGCATGAACAGATGCTTAGTATTATTAGTGAGTAGAGAAATGGAAATTAAAATGAAGGGGAATTCTCTCGTGGTCCAGTGATTAGGGGTGCTTTCACTGCAGGGGCCAAGTCCCACCCCTAGTCAGAAAACTAAGATCCCACAAGCCACTTAGAGTGGCCAAAAAAATAAAAATTACAATTAGGTACAATTTCACACCCATAAGAATGTTTCAAATGGTAAAGGCTGACCATACCAAAGGTTGACAAGGACTTTGAACAAGGGAACACATTGCTGTGAGCGTGTAAAATGCTACAACCACGTGGGGAAAATGTTAGGTATTTTAAAACCAATACCATTGCTAGCTATTTACCCAAGAGAAGTGCAAGCTCATTTCCACCAAAAGACCTGGACCAGAATGTTCACAGCAGCTTTGCTCATAATACTCCAAAACTCGAATCAATCCAGATGTCCATAAACAGGGGAATGGATAAACTGTCATAGTCATACAACAGAATGCTATCAGATATAAAAAGGAGCCAAATATGATATAGGCAACCACACAGATGAATATTTAAAACACTTGTTGCTGTGTTTAGTCGCTGAGTAGTGTCCGACTCTCTTGTGACCCCACGGACTGTAGCCCGCTAGGCTCTCTGTCCATGGGATTTCTCAGGCAAGAATACTGGAGTGGGTAGCCATCTCCTCTTCCAGGAGATCTTCCCAGACTAGGGATGGAACCTGCATCTCCTGCATCGCCAGGCGGATTCTTTTCCCCTGAGCCACCACCTAAAATACTAGGCTGAGCTAAAGAAGCTATAGGAAAAGAAAGGGTACCATCTGTATGATCTCATTTACATGAAGTTGCAGAACAAGCAAAACAAGTCTATAGTGATAGAAAGCAAAGCATTGATTGCCCCCAGCGGTTGGGGAGGTTAACTGGAAAAAGGCCCGTGGCAGTTCTGTGGGATGATGGAAATTTCTGTCCATGATGTGTATGTGATGTATTGGGCTGGTCAAAATGTTTGAGTTTTTCCATAAGATGTTACAGAAAAACCCAAATGAACTTGAATGAGCCCAAATTCATCCAACTCACTGAAAGTCTGTGCATCTTATATTTCATAATACCTCAATAAAAAATATAAAGCCACCATTAAGAGAATGAAAAGCTTCAAACTTAGAGAAGACATTTAGAACATACTCACATCTGACAAAAGATTATTCCCAGAAAAAATAACGTAAAAATCAATAAGAAAAGTAGAGCCAATAGCTAATAGTTGGGCTTCCCTGGTGGCTCAGCTGGTAAAGAATCCTCCTGCAATGCGGGACATCTGGCTTCGATCCCTGGGTGGGGAAGATGCCCTGGAGAAGGGAAAGGCTACCCACTCCAGTATTCTGGCCTAGAGAATTCCATGGATTATATAGTCCACGGGGTCACAAAGAGTTGGACAACTGAGGATAATAGATAAAAGATCTCGATAGACTTTTTACAGATGAGGAAAGACAAATGTGTGTAAACATACGAAAAGCTGCTCAACCTCCACCTATAATCAGGAAATTGTAAATCAAGATCTTGTAACATGCCCACCAGACTGGCAGGAATGAAAAGGCTAGGCAAGGTCAAGTCCTGGTGAGAACACAGAGTAATAAGAACTCTCATGCCACGCTGATTAGAGTGTAATTGGATGTAATTACTTTTGCTTTGAATTTCTCTTCCACTCCTGGGTATATAATTTAGAGGAAGTCTTACACTTGTGACCGACAGATACGTACAAGAATGTTCACAGCAACATTATTATTGTAGAAAAAAGATAAAACCTCAATGTCTATGTATACCACATAATTTGTGGCATAATCTTACAATGGAATATACACAGATATGAAAATGAACTTCATTTATACATACCAATATAAAAATTTAATATTGAGAAAAAATGCAAAACAGATGAATACAGACTGAAAGTTTCCATGTATATAAAAATGCAAAAACAGTATGCTCTTTAAGGTAGCATGCATAGGTGGTAAAAATAACGAAGGAAAGCAAGGATGTGATTATCATGAGACTCAGGGTTGTGGTTATTTCTTGGGTAAGTGGATCTGGGAAGAGCATACAGAGAACTTCTAAGATGCTGAGATAATTTTCTTCCTTTCTAAGAAAATTTTCTGCCTTTTAATCTGGGTGAGGACTTCACGGGTACATATTTTATTATTTATTTTAAACTACACATATTCATTTAATATACTTTTGTATATATTTCATAATTTAAAAACATGTAGTTATGACCAACCTAGATAGCATATTGAAAAGCAGAGACATTACTTTGCCAACAAAGGTCCATCTAGCCAAGGCTATGGTTTTTTCAGTGGTCATGTATGGATGTGAAAGTTGGACTGTGAAGAAAGCTGAGCACCGAAGAATTGATGCTTTTGAACTGTGGTGTTGGAGAAGACTCTTGAGAGTCCCTTGGACTGCAAGGAGATCCAACCAGTCCCTTCTAAAGGAGATCAGTCCTGGGTGTTCATTGGAAAGTCTGATGCTAAAGCTGAAACTCCAATACTTTGGCCACCTCATGCGAAGAGGTGATTCATTGGAAAAGACCCTGATGCTGGAAGGGATTGGGGGCAGGAGGAGAAGGGGACAACAGAGGATGAGATGGCTGGATGGCATCACTGACTGGATGGACGTGAGTCTGAGTGAACTCCGGGAGTTGGTGATGGACAGGGAGGACTGGCGTGCTGCGATTCATGGGGTCGCAAAGAGTCGGACACGACTGAGCGACTGAACTGAACTGAACTGCGAGCATTATGCTAAATGAAAGCAGCAGTTATCAAGGACCATACATTGATTCTATGTATATGAAATGTCCAGAATAGGAAGCACCAGAGGAGGGGCTTCCCATGTGGCTCAGATGGTAAAGAATCTTCCTGCAATGTGGGAGACCCAGGTTTGATCTCTGGGTGGGGAAGATCCCCTGGAGAAGGGGAATCGCTACGCACTCCAGTATTTTTGCCTGGAGAATTCCATGGACAGAGGCTACAGTCCATGGGGTCGCAAACAGCTGGACACACATAAGACAGGAAGTAGATTAGTGGTTGCCTAAGGTTGGGGAATTAGAGGAGAAATAGCAAATGACTGCTATTGGGTACAGGGTTTCTTTTTTGGACTGATAAAAATGTTGTAAAACTAATCACAGTGATCATAGCGCAATTCTGTGAATACTAAAAACTGTTGAACTGTATACTTTGCGTGGATTAATTGTATGGTGTGTGAATTGTATTTCCCCCAAAATAGCTGTTATTAAAAAAACAGGCAGACAAGTGGGATGCACAGAAAAGCTCTCGCATGATAAGAGGGTGAAGCTGACAAAGATGAGATAGTGTCTAGAGCCATGGTCCTCAAACTTTAGCATGCCGCCCCTTACCTGGACAACTTGTTGAAACCCAGATTGCTGTTCTGTTTTCAGATTCTGTAGATCTGGGGTGAGGCCAAGAATGTGCATTTCTATCAGTTCCCAGGTGATGCTGCTGGTCCAGGGACCACACTTTGGGAACCTTATAGTGCCCAATAAAAGTCCAGTGAGCATATATTAGATGAAAAGATGGGTGGGCGGATGGGTGGTTGGTTGGGTATTCGGGACAGTGGATGGTTGGTAGTTGAATGGATGAATGCATGGATAAGTGGATTCATGGATAGATAGAAGGTGGGCAGCTCTTTTGGGGGAAATACAATTCACACACCATACAACTGATCCATGCATGGCTGGATGAGGGTGGTTCAGAGTAGTAGGAGAGAAGATGGGATTGAGAAGCTGTGGTGTGGAAAGCATGGTAGAGAAGGGCTGGAAGTCAAAACCCAGCTCTTGTCATGGATTCACCACCTACTAGCTGTGCAGTGTTTGACAGGTGACTTTACCTCCCCGAAGCTCACTTTCCTCACATCTAATGTGGGTTAACAATGTCTGTGAGTGTCCCTTGGGCTGAAAACCTTAAAAGGGCCAACCCAGAGCCGGACACGCAGTGGTTTCTCTCTACCCTTCAATTGGATCTGACTCTTACCATCGTATATCGCTGGGCTGTACTGTGTGGTTGAGACAAGAGGCTTGTAACTCAGGTCCATCTTGTTTCCATAGTGACCAATGCTGACTTCAAATTGGATCAGGTCCTTAAAGTCAGGCATCATGGTGCAGGAAAGGAAGATGACGCACAGCCCATACTTCTGTCGGTTCTGGTGCTTCTAAAACAATAACCCAACATCCCCAGCATGAGTCAAGGGATGAACAAAGCTATAGAGACAGGCAGGGAGGCAAGCATGAGGTGCCCAGTTTCTTTCATTCAGTGTGAGCCAGGCCATCCCTGAACTCCTGCCCTCTCTCAAAATTCAGCCTTGACTCCAACTCAAGTGGCTGATCAAGGGAAGTTCCTCCCACGACTTCTATCACCTGGCCCCTCCACCCAGCCAGCCCTGGTCTTCTCTTCCTGAAGCCAGGCAGGAAGGTCTTCTCCTGGTCCGTCTAGGCTCTGAATTGGCCTGCCCCACCCCTCTTCTTCTGGTCTAAACACCTCCCTTGGATGAGACTGAGTGTGGGCGGGACTGTGTGGTAGAGGGTGCATACACGTGCACATCTGCTCTTGGCTTTTCTCAAGCCCCATCCCACCACCATGAGCCCATCTTCTCAGGTCCTCTGTCTGTCACATGAGCCCCTCTCTCATTTCTGTTGCCAACCACTGCCCTATTTTGCATTCTCCCATTCTGTTCACTAACTCAAATCTCTCCTGCCTTAATAAATAACCCTCCCTCTCTCCTCTGAGCCCCTATTTATCTAGGACCTGATCTTGTCTCCTTTAACTTTGCAGCCAAGTTTTATTTTTTTGGTGGTGCTGCATGGCACGCAAGATTTTAGTTCCCCGATCAGGACCAGAAATCGAACCATGCCTCCTGCAGTGGAAGCATGGAGCCCTAACCACTGGACTGCCAGGGAAGTCCCTGCAGCCAACTTTCTCTAGACTTGCCTCTATGCACCATAAATAACTTCTCCCTCCCGCCTTCGGCTTCTCTCCTGACCCAAGGCTACTGGTGCCTTCCTCATTACCAGCACACACTTTTGGGTCCTCAGCTTTTCTGTCTGCCACATTCAGACTGTTCTGCTCTCTCCTTTCTGCAACTCTCCCCTCCAGAGGCTGCCCCAGTGTTCCCCTTTGCCAGCTCCTTCTCCATCTCCCTGCAACCCCCCTCCTTCTCCCTGCAATCTCATAGGCTGTGATTCTCAATGGGATCCAACCTCAGGTCCCTTCTCCTTTCGTTCCATCTACATTCCCAGGGCAATTCCTCCATAATCTTGGGTAGATCCTGGTGTGCTGATGACAAATGTCTCTATCTAGCAGGCTTAGGGACTGGTCCCCGTGGGTGTCTCACAAGCACGGGTCAAAGATGGGATTCATCATGATAAATGGAATATTTCCTGCCATACTGGTAAACAAAACACATCACAGTCATTAGCAATTGCCACCCCTGACGGTGAGCTGGTGAGCCCTGAGGGAACTCAGGAAGGAGTTCTGCTAGATCTGCTAGTTCTGCTAGATCTGCCATCTAGCAGCCATCAGACTGCAGCCATTCCCCATGGTGAACCCTGAGGAAACTCAGGATGTGAAAACACGGATACCGGCCCCAGACAGGTGAGGTGCATATCAAAGGAATGACGCCAGACTCTTGCATCTTCCCGTACATAGAAAATACCTAAATTCCTTAACTTGAGATGTCTGGTTTTCCTTTAACAATGATCTTTTGATGTTCAGACTACCTGCTCTTTGTTGCAATACTTCTACATGACCTGGCTCCCCTCTTGCCTCCTCAGAGCAGTTCTCTCAGGGTTGAGATGCTGCCTCCAGGGCCTGAAGTCCTAAAAATTCCACTGAATAAAATATAACTCTCCACTTTTAGGTTGTGAATATTTCTTTAAGTCCACAATCATCTCCCTAGACCTGCTCTCCCTTCAGGGAGCCCATGTCTGACCCCACCTCCCCACCTGAGGCAGAAGATGGGCGTTGGCCTCACTTCTTTTTCCTGTTGGTCAGTGACTTTGACCATTGTTTCCAAAGGGTCTCTGCTCTCTCCTCTCCAGCTCTCCTCCCCTGTGACTGTGTCCCCATGTCTCTTGAGTAAGTGAGTGGCCCAATTTTACTTTCATTTAAAGCTATGGTTTTTCCAGTAGTCATGTACAGATGTGAGAGTTGGACCATAAACAAGGTTGAGCTCCAAAGAACTGATGCTTTTGAAATGTGGTGTTGGAGAAGACTCTCGAGAGTCTCTTGAACTACAAGGACTACCAGCCAATTCTAAAGGAAATCAATCCTGAATATTCCTTGAAAGGACTGATGCTGAAGCTGAAGCTCCAGTACTTTGGCCACCTGATGGGAAGAGCCAGCTCATTGGAAAAGACTCTGATGCTGGGAAAGACTGAGGGCAGGAGGAGAAGGGGGTGACAGAGGATGAGATGGTTGGGTGGCATCACCGATTCAATGGACATGAGTCTGAGCAAACTCCAGAAGATAGTGATGGACAGGGAAGCCTGGCATGCTGCAGTCCTTGGGGTCACAAAGAGTCAGATACAACTTAGCGACTGAACAACAACAAATCTATTTCTGACATGGCTCCTCCTGTCCCTTCCTGCCTCAGTGGTCCTCCTTGGCCTTCAGAAAGAAATGCAGACTCCTTAGAACATCATTTCTCCTTAACTAGATTGCATGTCTGTTAAATCTAAACCTTGTCTTTACTGGGTCCATTGACCTCCTGGGATTTGGCACAGCAGGAAGCCCCCACTGGGGCTTAGTAAAGACTCAGGTGGAGGGAATTCCCTGGTGGTCCAGTGGTTAAGACCTCCCCTTTCCATGCAGGGGGTGTGGGTTCAACCCCTGAGCGGGAGCTAAGATCCCACATGCCTTGTGGCCAACACATCAAAATGTAAAACAGAAGTAATATTATACAAATTCAATAAACACTTTAAAAATGGTCCACATCAAAAAATTCATTTAAAAAAGACTCAGCTGGATTGAGGAAACATCCCATACATTCAAAAAGAGCATTCCACTCCTGACCCAGGGCTTCTTGCAATGTCAGAGATGGGACCCAGAGGAGACTAGAGACAGGCAGAAGGGGTCTCTCTTCCTGGGTTACCTGTCTCCTGTGGTTACCTCTACGCTGATCACATCTAGGGAGAGATCCTTCATCTTAGCTTCTTGACGGGATTTGATGTGGGTGATTAACTCCAGGAAGACCCGGCCTCGATAAGCTAAACCATCCTTGACAGTGTTGGGAATATTCTATGGTAATAGGAAGGAAAACAGTAGGAAAAGGAATGAGAGAAAAAAGCAGGAAAAGTCTTTCCTGAAACCTCTGTAGCAAAGACAGAGTTGTTCTGTAACTTTCTGCCTTGGGCTGATCACCGTCCCAGGGAGGAATTCCAGAAACTCCAGTCCTGGCCATGCCTGGAAACCACTGGGCCCTGAGCCCTCTTCCACACCTGAGGCCTCCTCTTCCTCTTCATTCATTCTATCTCCAGGCCCACCAAAATTGCCCTGGTCCTGTAAACCCTTTCTGCTTGGAAGGGACTGTGGTAACTATTAAATTATCCCAGGCTGGCCAGTCAGGACAAGCCCTGCCCCCTTGGCAACAGTGATTGGTCCAAGGGGAGCACACATGACCTAGGAAGGCCAATTAGAATGCTTCCTTGGCCTTCCCAATTAGAGGCTACCATGGCCCTGTTCCCATCAGGGAGGCCAGACTGTGGTAGAAACCAATGAGGCCCAGGAAAGAGCAGCAGAGATGAGAGATGGAGTGAGTGTGGGAGAGGCTCCTAAAGGCATTGAGGTCTTGGTTTCTGAGGCTCTTCCTCACTCAGAGGCCTTCCCAGCCCCATTCTCTTCTTTTGCCCATTGGCTTTCTGGTGTTTACTGCCATCCTCTCTCTCTCTCTTTTTTAAATTTTTACTGGAGGATGGTTGCTTTACAATATTGTGTTAGTTTATGCTGTAGGCAAACTATATATCCCCCCTTTTTTGGATTTCCTCTCCATTTAGGTCACCACAAAGCATTGGGTAGAGTTCCCTGTCCTATATAGTAGGGTCTCATTAGTTACCTATCTCATACATGGCAATGTATATACATCAATCTCAAAATCCCAATCCATCCCACCCCCCTTATCACCAGTGTTGAATAACCCAGTGCTCTTCCACATTTACCTGTGCTGTTTCTTTTGCTGCCATGACCTTTCCCCCTGCCCAATCTCTTACCTGAGGTCTCGTCTCAATGCCCCTTCCTTAGTGAATGCCCAGAGCACTCCATCTGCTCCTTTCTTGGGTCACAGCACATGCCTCGGGCTTCTGTGGCCCTTTGTATACAGGCTTCGAGTCCTCTACTGGAGTGTCATGGACAGAAACCAGGGCCTGGGCCTCCCCAGGCATCTCCCAGGCCCTGGTGCCTGACACATGGTTGATTTCACCTCCACTATTCCCTAGAGCTGACATAAGAAGCTTACAGGGTCTTCTTCCTTCATCCTGAAAGGGGCCTTTTTACCCCCACGGAGAGTCAAGAAGCTGGGGCCAAAGCAGGGTAGGAAGCCAGAGTACATTCCTGCAAGGGGAAAGGGGTGAGAGAGGGCAGGCTCGGGTGGGAGAGGTGCAGGAGGCAGGGCACAGGGGGCTTGCTTGCCTTCTATTTCAGCTCCAGTGGACGAGATCTGGTTGAGGGACAGGCTGACCGTCCCGATCTCATCATTGCACCTGTTCCTGGGGCTGGAGAGAAACACACCCTGCAGGTAGAGTCCCCAGCCCGGTTCTGATTTCCTCCTCCCTGGTATGTCTTCCAGCCTCCACCCAATTGCTCACCAGTCCAAGACTCTGAACTTGATGTAGCTGGAGAGGCAGGGAAGCTGCAAAGGGCAAGTGAGAGGGGCAGTGGGTGCCTGCCCAGATGGCCTGGTCTTTGCTGAGACTGGGAGCAGTTGGGAAGTCCTGAGTCTGGGTCAAGGTTTGGCTCTGTTACCAGTGAGCCCAGAGGGACCACTGAGGCTTATGGACCTTTAGCTGGGGGCTCTCCACTGTGTAGGCCCTTTGCCAGGGCCTGGGGAAGGCCTCAGACTATGTCCCATGATCATTTTATATTCCCATTCTTAAAAATGGTCCCTCATTGCATCAGCTCCAGGAACCGAGAGATGTGGGTCTACCCAACCGTGGAGTCCATGACTGCAGTCCTTACATGGCCCTTCAGTCTGGAGGCAGGTTTACCAAGCCTCTCACGGGGATGTTGCAGGCCTCAAAAGACTTCCTCACATTTAGCAGTTAACCTTTATTTACTATTTAAATTAAAAAAAAAGTTTTTTGGCCACTCAGGGTGGCTTGTCAGATCTTAGTTCCCCAACCAGGGATTGAACCCAGGGCCCGAAGCAGTGAGAGCACAGAGTCCCAGCTGATGGACCAGCACAGAATTCCCTGGCAGTTCATCTCTAAACAGCAGGATATCTGTCTCTTCAGAGAGTAACAATAGCTGCCACTCTGGGGAGGGTTTCCATTGTCCCCAGACTGCCCTGAAAGTCTATGTGGATCACCTCAGTGACCCTTACCCCTACCCCCAACAACTCCAGAAGCCAGGAGCTGTAATCATTCCCATTTTCAGACAGGAACACAGAGGCACAGAGAGGCCAAGGTCCTGAAGTTCCTGTGCACCATGCAGAGCCCTGCCCACTCTGCCATAACCCAGCGAGGTGTGACCATCCTTCTTGACTGAGGGGGACTGAGGCCCAGAGAGGGACAGAACCAGGATGGAACCCAAGCTTCTGACACATGGTTGATTTCAGCTCCACTAGCTGAGCCTGGTGGGCCCTCCATCCTCACACATCCCCTGTTCATGGGCATGGTTGGGGTTGGCTGTTCTCCACTCCCCTTGTCCTCTGCCCCTTGCCGTAGCGGCTGAGGGTCAGGGGAGCAGGGGAAATAAAGGACTTTCCATGGACTTCCCTGGTGGTCCAGTGGCTATGACTCTGTGCTCCCAATGCAGGGGGCCCGGGTTCAACCCCTGGTCAGGGTACTAGAGCCCACATGCCACAACGAAGACCCAGTGTGGACAAATAAATAAATATATTAAAATACATATAAAAAGAAAGGGCTTTCCCACCGAGCAGCTGTTTAGTAAGCCATGAGATCACCCTGCTTAAGGAAGGACACTGGAAGTGGAGAGAGGGGGGCCCTTGGGCACCCAGGTCTTCCAAAGCACCAAACCCTACAAATTGGTGGAACCATATTTTCATCCATCTTTGAGAATTCTCTTCCCCTTTCCCAGTTCTTTGTTTTGATTCCCCTCCTGTCTGGGGGCCCCTGAACTGCTAACTGGCACAGACCATTGTCAGCAGTGCCCCCTGCAGCCTGCCTTGCTCGGGCCCTGACCAGCTGATCTCAGACGCCACTGACTGTGCAAGTGGTCATCCTGCCACTTCACAGGGAGGTCCAGAAGGTTGGCGACAGGCAGAAGGGCTTCTCTGGTGGTCCAGTTGGTAAAGAATTCACCTGCCATGCAGGAGACTGGCTGCAATGCAGGAGACCAGGTTCAATCTCTGGGTCAGGAAGATCCCCTGGAGGAGGGGCATGGCAGCCCACTCCAGTATTCTTGCCTGGAGAACCCATGGAGAGAGGAGCCTGGTGGGCTACAGTCTATGGGGCTGCAAAGAGTTGGACATAACTTAGTGACTGAACTGCCTGCAACAGTCAGGCCGCCCCCCAAACAGCCCCAGCTCTAGAGAGAGACTGCATCTACAGGAAATGGGTAAGAGTCTGGGGATGTTTGGACATCTTCAAACATGGAAGGCCTTTTTCAGGGATGGGGGGGCCTGCCCCTCCTCCACTGTTTTCCAAGCCTGGAGGAAGCTGAACATGAGCAAGGACATCCAAGGCCTGAGCATCCACAGAGCATCCGAGGATTCCTGTCCTGAGCCTCATCACAGCCAGCACAGGGGGAGAGAGCAAGGGCGCGGAAAGGACTAGGTCCTTCTTTAAGAGTCTAGAAAATCACCCAAGAAGGTAGGGATGAAGACAAACAGTTAAAAATGCTGACTCACAGAGTAGATGGAGACGTTTCTGGGAGAAGCAGGGAGAAGGGTCCACAGAAAGAAAGAGGGGATCTCCTTTGCTAATTTCACATCACACAAATGTAAGATATGTTGGTGGTGGTGGTGGTGTCAAGTTGCTAAGTGGTGTCCAACTCTTTGCAACCCCATGGACTGCAGCACACCAGGTTCCCTCTGCCACCCTCTCTCCTCCTGCCTGCAATCCTTCCCAGCATCAGGGTCTTTTCCAATGTAAGGTTAAAGGACAGTGAAACGCTCTCTGGGCAGCCAAACGAGTGCCACACAAAGTTCTACACCGTCACACGAGAGTGCTCAAGTCCTCTCTCAGATTGCTGACTCTTATTTTACACACAGTTTTTACAAGCCTGGCAGGGAGTCAAAAGTCAGTCAAAGCTCTCACAGGGCTTGGAGAAAACTGGCATGCACACTGCTGACAGGTGACTGAGAAGGACTGGAAAGCTGTAGAAATCAGACTAAAAGCCCCACCCTGTTGACACCATTCAATATAGTCACAAACAGCCCCACGCTGCACATAGCCCAGTACATAACTATGCTCTTGCAGCGCCTCTAAAGCCGTCAACAAAGAGATACAACTATAATCAGGGCACTTTGCTTAGAAGATAAGAAAATGCATAGTACAATTTAAAATGGGTCTTGAAAGTGTTTTTTTTTTAAGTGAAAGGGCATGTTTAAGCTTTCTGGAAAGTTTAGTCTTAGGGCCCATTCATTTCACTTTTTTTCTAACCTGAACTTGATCACTAGTTGAAATCATCTAGGTCATTTATTGGTTTCCCTTTTTTTTTGGCTTCACAGCACAGCTTGCACTTGCAGGATCTTCATTCCCTGATGAGGGATCGAACCCAGACCATCAGCAGTGAAAGTGTGGAGTCCTTACCACTGGACCACCAGGGAACTCCCCCCATTCACTTCAAGTAAAGTTCACTGTAATATGTCCCGGGCTTCCTCATGCTCCCTATAAAGCAGAACCCCCTGCCCCCTCCCACCCCTAACTTCCATCACACGCCCCTTACAAAGACCCCTTCTGTTTGTGGGGGGTGAGGAAGAGAAAGCGTGATGAAAAAGCAATACCTGAATCCGGAAGGTCAGGATCTGGTTCCATATCGGGCTCTCGGTTTGGGTCTGCACATGTGTCTTGAGCTGGGAATATCCCAAAGAAATATCAGTCCAGCCTCCCTCCACTGGCCTCACCTCCCAGGCCTTCTGGTCCAGCCTACGGGTGGACCCTGTCTGCAGCACAGAGCTGGTCATGGGAGTCCCTGGTCCAAAGACACTTTGACAACTTCTTATCAGCTACAACTTCAGTCCTTTGAGTAGCTATCTAGATCCAGACTCCTTCATATTTTCCCTCAAATCAGCTTTCAATTGATTTAACTTTTAAATAGAGGGTTGCTGCTGCTGCTAAGTCGCTTCAGTCGTGTCCGACTCTGTGCGACCCCATAGATGGAAGCCCACCAGGCTCCCCTGTCCCTGGGATTCTCCAGGCAAGAACACTGGAGTGGGTTGCCATTTCCTTCTCCAATGCATGAAAGTGAAAAGTCAAAGTGAAGTCGCTCAGTCGTGTCCAACTCTTCACGACCCCATGGACAGCAGCCTACCAGGCTCTTCCATCCATGGGATTTTCCAGGCAAGAGTACTGAAGTGGGGTGCCATTGCCTTCTCTGAAATAGAGGGTTACTAACTCTATTACATGAGTGCAAACATGTTACTTTTGTTAGAGAAATTCTAAAATCCCAACAAATAGTCAGCAACAATGATTCTGATGGCATACTCCTTTTCAAAGTATCACTTGACTTTATTTTTAACCCTAGCCTTATTCCAAGCAATCATGTTGGTAAAATCAAGGGTTAATTGGACTGGTTAAACTTTTTCATACACTCTAAGAAAAATATAGAAATATTAACATTTCTGAAAATACGTGTGCCTCTCCCACCCAACAGTATCTCACCTACTTCCAGAGTACCAAACCACTCACTGGGAAATAAGTACTCAGTGTGGTGCTCTTAAAATATGTCCACACGCTCTTTGGTATGCTCGCCTTCAAAAGGTGGACACTATCTCCCTCCCCATTTGTCTGGCTAGATTTCATGACTTCTTCTAATAGGTAAGATATGGTAGAAATGATGCTCGATGAATCTTGAGACAAATCTACTTAATTTCAGCCCAGAATTCCCCAAGTTGGAACACAGGGTCCTTTTTTTTTTTTGCCCATGACATCCATCAGCATGTGCTCAGAGAGCTTCAGGGAACGTTACTCTCGCCCAGAACCTCCATGTCTAGATGCAGAGACTGAGGTTCAAGGGCTCAGTGACAGTTTCAGCGGTGTGCACTTGCGGACTTGTCTCATTCACTGGTCCACTCATCTCTGCATTTCGATGTTTGGTTTTCGGTGGGCATCTTCTCCCCTCAAGGCACTAGGCACAGCTCTGGGAAACGGGCCGACTAAGCCACGGCCTCCACCTTCACAGAGACCCTCCCTGGTCCCATGGAGTCTCATCACTCATAAATGGGATATGACTCCTGGGGTCCTGGCCTCCGACCCAGTCCTTTCCTCCATGCTATTTTTTTCTAGGTGCCAATGTCTCTAAGCTTCAGACCGTTTTTATGCTTACCTTTTCCCCAATTAGTTCCACCTCCAACATAGGACTCACAGAGTAGTGTTTCTCTAAGAATAAGAAGTTAAAAGATTTCTGTGGCAGCATTATTTTTTCAGGAGGAGGAGATGGAGTAGAGACAGGACCTCCTAATGAAGACCCTCCGTCATAATTTGGTTTTATGCCCCCTGGGCAGACCCCTCCCACTTTCACTCTGTTCCCCTGTGCCACTGTGTGTCCTGGCACACAACCGGGGTGGGGGCTGGCACAAGGAACCTTGACTATGGGCATTAAGGACAGGTCAGGGGCGCGTGGCCCATTTTAAAGGCACCTTCATAAAACCATTCTCGGTGGGTTTCAGCCTCCCCCTCCCCCCACCCCAAGTCTTAAGGTCAAAATGGAACTGGGGAGCCCTATGAGAAACCAAGGTGGTCCCCGGTAGGGAAGCTCAGGGCTACTCCCGCCCCTGCCCCGACTGACTGAGGTGGAGGTCCTCGGCGCAGTAGATGAAGAACTGAAGGTAGGCTATGCTGATGGGCACCACCGACGACTTGAAGATCCGGGTGTCCGTGTCGTCAACCCTATAGATCAGTTTTTGGTCGACCTGGAGAGAGTCACAAGGAGGTCACAGGCCACCAGATTCGGCTGGTTGGTTGGGGTGGGGATGGGCAGCCTGGAAGCGACACAGTGATCAGGGAAAGCCTGTGAAGAGCGGTGGCTGCTTGGGGGTTGGGGGTGGTCACCCACGGAAGCAGCCAGGCTAACAAGTGCTCCTGAGGCGTGGGGGGCAGCCTCACCGGTGCCTGGTCTCCCACACCGAGGGCACAGATGGTGACTTTCAGGTAGCCTCTCACACCACTGTTGCGTTCGTTTGGCTGGCAGAGGCCAAGCCATTTCCTCAGGAGTGTGTGACCTGGAGAGGCAGAGGGCCCGTGGGAGACCAGCCTCCAGGTCCCCCCATCTCCCCTGGAACCAGTCTTTGCTTCTGTAGTGGGGGCAGCTGTGTGGAAAAGTGTCTCATATATTCTGGTTTCCACCCAGGGGCAGAGGGAAATGGGACTCACTTCTTTGTGCTTAGTCATTCAGTCGTGTCTGACTCTTTGCAATGCCATGGACTGTAGCCCGCCAGGCTCCTCTGTCCATGTGATTTTCCAGGCAAGAATACTGGAGTGGGAAGCCATTTCCTACTCCAGGGAATCTTCCCAACCCAGGGATCAAACCTGCATCTCCTGCACTGGCAGGCGGATTCTTTACCCGATGAACCATTGGGGAAACCATAAAGTACAGTATCATTAAGCAAAAGCCATGAAGTACAGTCAAATGTTGTCAAGTACAGAAAATAACTCACACCCTCTCCCCGTCCCCCATGTTGAGTACACAGGAATTTTGAGATGATTTCAGCACCTGACTGCTTTTTCTCAGAAGACACTCACATTTCCACCAATGGTTACCTACCTGGACAGTTGTAGATGAACCCAATATCTGTCTGAAAACACAGGAGTAGAGAAAGGACTAGTTAGGGTCTCCAGCCAATATTTGTAACAACCAACCAGCTTGATGACAATTCATGTACTTTGTTGTTGTCGCATTGCTAAGTCGTGTCTGACTGTTTGTCACCCCATGAACTGCAGCACGCCGGGCTTCTGGGTCCTTCACTATCTCCCGAAGTTTGCTCAAACTCATGTCCATTGACGCAGTGAAGCTATCTAACCATCTCATCCTCTGCCGCCCCTTCTCCTCTTGCCCTCAGTCTTTCCCAGCATCAGAGTCTTTTCCAATGAGTCGGCTTTCATGAACTTGTCCCGCCCTGGCTCCTTTCATCTTTACAGCAACCTGGAAGTTGACCCACTGTAATCTCCACTCTACAGGGGCAAATGTTGAGTTTGAGCCAAGAGCCCAAAGTCTTACAACTAGTAAGTAAGGAGGTTTGGGTTGAAAGGACCCTGACCACCACCAGCACGCTGACAAACACAGCCTTGTCCTTCCCTACGCCTGTGGAGGAAAGTGTTTATCCCATCCTGGGGAAGAGGATGGTTGAGGAGCTGGCCAACAGACTATGGGTTTTCCTCTTTCCCTGGGAGATAGATGTTCTGTTTGCTTGTTTTGATGTGGACCATTTTTAAGGTCTTTATTGAATTTGTAACAACACTGCTTCAGTTTTGGTTTTGGTTTTTTGAAGCATGTGGAATCCTAGCTCTCCGACTAGGGATCGAACCTGTGTTCCCTGCAGTGGAAGTGCAGAGTCTTAACCACTGGACCACCAGGGAAGTCGCTATGCTCATCATCTTGATTGTGATAATGGTTTCAAATACATATTTGAAAATGTATCAAATTATACATTTAAAATGTTTATATATCATTGTATGTCAATTATATCTCAATAAAGCTGGAAGAAAACAAACCAAAACAAAACGTATTCACCTCTAATGGGCAATAGATCTAGGCAGTGATCATCAATAGCTGTTAACAACAAAAAAAAGAGACCGGCAGTCATTCTGTGCCTGTAGGTGATGTCATCTTGCCAAATAATTGACCTAAGTCTGATCCAGCCTCTAGATAGCAAATACCTGGGCGGAGGATCCTGAGATGTGAGCCGCTGGAGGTACAGTCAGCAAAATCCAGACTGAGGGAAAACTCTGCAGAACAAACTATCCAGTTGCTTCAAAAAATAAACGACCAGACTTCCCGAGTGGTCCAGTGCTTAAGAATCCACCTTACCATACAGGGAACACAGGTTCAATCCCTCGTGGGGGAACTAAGATCTCATGTGCTGTGGGGTAACCAAGCCCGTGAGCCACAATTACTGAGCCCTCATATCATGACTAGAGTCTGCAAGCTACTCTGAAAGTGCTTGCATGACACAATGAACATCCTGAGTGCCAAACTGAGACCTAAGGCAGCTGAATAAATAGTAAAAAAAGAAAAAGAAATGCAAAGAAAATTAGGGTGCAGGACCAACTGAATAAAATACACCTAAAAATACATTTTGATCAACTGCAATATGTGCACTTGGTTTGGATCCTGATTTGAATAAACTGTAGAAGGAATTCATGAGACAATTAGGGATATTTGAACACTGACTAGATATTTAGTGCTAGCCAGGAATTAGAAAGGTGTTTAGATGTTGTCATTATATTTAATTATGCTTAATAAAGTCTGTATGTTTTTGAAATAGGTAATGAAATATTTTAAAGTAAAATGATATGTCTGAGATTGGATTCAAAATATTTAGGTTGGTACAAAGCAATTGCAGTTTCGGGCCATCAATTTTAAATCAGTCATGTCAGACTTTTTGCAACCCCATGGGCTGTAGCCCACCAGGCTCTGTTGTTCATGGGATTCTCCAGGCAAGAGTACTGGAGTGGGTTGCCATTTTCTACTCCAGGAGATCTGCCCAACTCAGAGATCCCCAACCATTCTAGAATCTCTTAATTCCTAGGCCTGTGCTGCATCTTTGAGAGTTAGTTGGGGGAGGGGCAGGTTATGAAAACTCACATGCTTATTACAAGTTGTGAGAAAGAAACCTTCCTTTGACTTGTCCTAAATTTGCCTTTCCCAAGGGTAGGGCCCTTTCCCAAGAGTTGCCAGATTTAGCAAATAAAAATACAGATGCCAGTTTAAATTAGGATTACAGATAAATAACGACTTTTTTTTTGGTAAACGTAGGTCCCCAGCAATATTTCATGAAGAGCCATGAAATATTGGGGACATACTTACATTTAAAAAGTACCTGTTGTTTAAGATTAAAAATTTCCAGGGCCTCCTGGATTTAATCTGGCAACCCTACCTTTTGGTTAGCCCTTCATGATTGAGTGAACGTTCCTCATTTCTCAACCTGGATCTTTCCCAAAGCAAATCTTTTCACTCTGTCCTCAGGGGCAGTCTTTCTCCAGGTTTTCCAACAACTGGTTGACCTTTTGGATCCTCTGTTTCCATTTTTTGGAGACAGAGATGTGAGCTGTGTCCATAAATATTCAAAGTGTGGGGGAATCAAGGTGGAACCCAGCACTCTCATAAATGTTACATACTTTAATCCTCACAAAAATCCTGTGGGTTGAGTATGTTACTATCCCCATTTTACAGATGAGCAAGTAGAGGCTCCGAATAACTTGTCTAAATCACCCAGTGGGTAGGTGGATCAACAACTGGATCTTCCTGAATGAAAATCCAAGTCCTTTTCCCTAGCCTGGGGCAAGTAGCCCTGGGTGGGTCTCTGTAACTATTTCACCAAACCTCCTCCTCCATCCAGTGCTCACTTGGAATCTCCCGATCTCTGCGTTGAATCTCATCACTGAGGAATTCATCACCTGCAGGGAGTTCCCAGAAAGATTTGTTATTTACAACCCCGATTTCCCAAACCCCACATGGGAGGAATCGGCAGGGTACATCTGGGCTCTCCAGGACTGACTCAACTTCCTAATGACTGACACTTCCAAGTAGTGTTTCTCATTTAATTCTCAGAGGAGCCCTGAGAAGCTCAGATTTTTAGTCCCACTTTCAGGATGAGGAATTTGATCCGAGAGGTCAATTCCGTTGGTCTCCACAAAGCAAACTTGCTCTCAGCTTTCTCCTCTGCATCCTGTCTTGGCTGTTTCCTAAGAACTCTTCAAGGGAGAAGCCTTACTCTCACTAGCCCCATGCTGGACACATAGGAGGCATTTGATAAATACAAGTTCCTCATTGTTACTGGGCTCCCTGGGGTCGGAGAATGGAACGTCTCATTTGGAAGGGACGTTTGAGGGGTCCTTTGGTGGCATGAAAATCCTGGTACAAGGGAAAGGGTTGCTTTGTTCACCTTGGAGCTAAGCTCAGGGCCTATCAGTTGGCATTTCATAACATTCATTGAATGAACGAATAAATGGATGGATGGATGGATGGATGGATCGGGCGGGCGTCTGGCTGCTAGGGTGAAGAAGGTGGCAGAGATGCTGCCTTGGGGTCAGAAAGACCATCCGATGTGACTTTCTCTACAGATGGGGCTGGAGGGGAGTGAAGAACTTTTCAGAATTGAGGTGGGACAAGAAAAGTGAACCCGTCTTGCCTGGCTCCTCACCTGGATTAAGATAATCTCATCGAAGAACTTCATAGGAGCCTCATAAAAATTCTGAAAGAAGATCTGAAGTAGAGAGAATGGGAGGGGGTGGGGATGGGAGTAGGAAACGTGTCTCCATCACATCCCCCAGGGACTGAGCAAGCCTGAAGCCTCCAACTAAGAGACTTCTGCCTTCGTTTGCCCATTCCGGTGACCTTCAGCTCCTTACCACCCACGTGTTCTGCTTGCAGAAGCAGAGACCCGCCAGGTTCTAAAGGATTTTTTATCCAGAAAAGCGTGGTGTAGGGGATCCCTGGAGGGCCTGGGAGCAGCTCAGAGCCCATCAAACTGCCCTGGGACGGAGATGAAAGTGTCCACCTCTCCCTAGATCGCCCTGTCTGTCCACCACACCCCCACTCCCTGGTGCAGCCAGAACCTCCTCCCCCCAGAGCAGACCTGGCCCTGTCACTCTGCTGCTTGAGTCCCTCCATGGCTCTCAAGTCCCATCCAAGATGAGGCCCCAGCACGTTTTGCAGGCTTACCTACAGCCAGCCCCCCATCCCAGCTCCACCCATGTCTAGTTTTGCCAACCAGCCCTACTGTTTCTTCCTTCCAGGTCTCTGAGAACACAATTCCTTTTTCCTGAATTATCTTTCTCCATCTTGTCCCTCTTCCCTTGGTAGACTCTTCCTTCAAGGTTTCAGGAGACTTTTCTGAGTCCTCTCCACCCTCTGTTCCCTGCCCCCACTGTGCTTCTCTCTTTTCTTTGGTGGTCTAATCACAAATTAATTCAGTGCCTATTTATGGAGTTCTTATTGCATCCATCATGATGCCAGGTTGGGAGGCCCCAGCGGCGGCAAAGTCAGCATTGTTGTTCAGTCGCTCAGTCGTGTCTGACTCTTTGTGACCCCATGGACAGCAGCATGCCAGGCTTCCCTGTCCCTCACCAACTCCCAGAGCTTGCTCAAACTCATCCATGGAGTCGGTGATGTCATCCTACCATCTCATCCTCTGCTGTCCCCTTCTCCTCCTGCTTTCAATCTTTCCCAGCATCACGGTCTTTTCTAATGAGTCAGTTCTTCACATCAGGTGGCCAAAGTATTGGAGCTTCAGCTTCAGCATCAGTCCTTCCAATGAATATTCAGGACTGATCTCCTTTAGGATTGACTGGTTTGATCCTCTTGCAATCCAAAGGATTCTCGAGAGTCTTCTCCAGCGCTATAGTTTGAAAGCATCAATTCTTCAGCGCTCAGCTTTCTTTATGGTCCAACTCTCATATCCGTACCTGACTACTAGAAAAAACATAGCTTTCAGCTATGCAAACCTTTGTCAGCAAAGTGATGCCTCTGCTTTTTAATACAGAGACATTGAAGTTGTCTAGGTTTGTCACAGCTCTTCTTCCAAGGAACAAGTGTCTTTTAATTTCATGGCTGTAGTCACCATCAGCAGTGATTTTGGAGCCCAAGAAAAGAAAGTCTGTCACTGCGTCCACTTTTCCCCCTTCTATTTGCCACGAAGTGATGGGGCCAGATTGCTATCACTTCTACATGGGGCCTGCGCTTTCTGGTTGCATCAGCGGCCCTCCCAGATCTTTATCCCCCAGGCCCTGCCCCCCCAGATTCCTGTCTCCCCAGATCTCTGTCCCCTCACATCCCTGTCCACTGCAGTCTTGCCCCATCGTCATCACCTATGTGTCCACGTGCTATGCTCTCCGTGGTGTTTGACCATCTGTGCCCAGTTTTGTGGGACAAACAAATGAAAGCAGCAGAGTCGGGGAGCAAGCTTGCCATCCACCAGCAGGAAATGCCTAGCCCTCGGCCGGCCCCTTTGACCCAAGTACCCCATTCAGCTCTGAAGGGCATGGGCCACCCACCTCATTGAAGAAAGGGTTGTTCCCCATCTTGATCCGTGAGTGATGCTGGTGGCCTCCGATGACCACCTTCACCACTGGCTTGATGTCGTTGCCCATCAGCTGCCGGGCTTCAAACACCTGCACTCGGACCTGCAGGGGAGAGACCAGGGGAAACTGACTTTGGGGGTCCCGGCTCCTATTTGTCAAGGGGGACTCTTCTCTGAAAGAACAATATGTTCTGGTAAGAAGCATAGATAGAAAGGGGCCCCAAAGCCCTGAGAAGGCTCTGGTTCCCTCTGTTTCTTCCTAAGGGAACTGTCACCTCCTCTTTGCCTTTTCATTTTGGGTGGACACAGGGTTTACTGAATGGGAGGGACTTGTTACAGAATAGGGTCGAACATTTCTCAGTTGCTGTTGTTCCGTTTTGTTTGTTTTGAATATTTATTTGACTGCACCAAGTCTCAGTTACGGCATGTGGGTCTAGCTCCCCGACCAGGGATTGAACCTGGGGCCCCTGCACAGGGAGTGCAGAGTCTCAGCCGCTAGACCACCGGGGAAGTCCCAGTATCTTGTCTTTTATACTTGTGATCTTTTTACAGAACTGAACACTTTATTTATTTTTATTTAATTATTTATTTGTTACCAGAGCTAAGGAAGTGTATTTCATTGTGATAAAAGCACCAGTTAATGACGAGGACATATAAAGATTATAAGCATTTTTGTTTATACCCTGATGACAGATCTTCACAATATATGAAGCAAAAGCTGATAGAGGTATAAAGAGAAAGAAGCAAAAACTCTTCTCTCTATTGATATAACAGGTAGGCAGAAAATCATCATTACATTAGAATAGCACCATCTATCAACTTGGCTTCCCCAGTGGCTCAGCGGTAAAGAACCCACCAGCCAAGGCAGGAGACTGGGTTCCATCCCTGGGTCGGGAAGATCCCCTGGAGAAGGAAATGGCAACCCACTCCAGGATTCTTGCCTGGAGAATCCCATGGACAGAGGAGGCTGGTGGGCTACAGTCCATGGAGTCGCAAAAGAATTGGACGTGACTTAGAGACTAAAGAACAACAACAATCAATCAACTTGACCTGATGGACATTTATAGACTATTTGATCCAGCAGTGGCAGAATGCAAATTATTCTTAAGTGTGCACAGAATATTTACCAAGAAACACCATATTCTGGTACATAAAACATGTTTCAATAAATTAAAAAATAATCATTCATGTTATGGTTTGCTTTTTTTTTTTTTTTACCATAATGGTATTAATTTATTTTACTTTTTCAGTGTTTGTTGGAGAATAGTTGATTTACAATGCTGTGTTGGTAGGCACTGAACATTTTAAACTTCTCTGCAGTTGAATCTATGATCTGTGCTTCTTCTGCTCTCCTGAGACTCAGTGAAGGGCCTCACCTGGAAGTGCTGAGGCTTTGGGGACAGAGCCTTGTGCACTGTGGCGCTGGGAAACATCAGCTTCTGCTTGGCCACCTCTTGAGCTGTTATGGCCAGGAGGTCTTCATCGCCTGGGGAAACAGCCCAGGGTGGGCTCTCATGGGGGAGAGCAGGATACTTGGGGGCATGTCCCCCCTTTCATCGTTCTGTCCCCAGTGTCCCCAGTGCTAACTAAAATCACAGCCAAGAGGCCCTGGCAAGGGCACATGCCCTTCCAGAACCCTCCATGGTCCCCACCTACCCTCGGTACCCCTGGCCTCACTGTACATGGGCGGGGCATGCTCTGGGGAACGGTCATCCTTGCCTCTCTCTGCAGCCCCTTGGAGGCTGAGTCTTATGTCTACGGTGACAAGTAGACATACTGGGGAGGTGTCTGGAGAGCTCACAATCCTATAGGCCTCAAGGCTTGGGTCTCCAAGATCCCCAAGAGCCCATCCTGCTACAGTTGGAGAAGTGCAGGGCTCAGCCCCGTGGAAGTACATACCGATCTTCTCGATATCCTTGTAGGTCATAAGGGCTGCCTGTAAGGTGACAGTGCACTGCAAGGCAAAGGCAGGGAGCTGTAAGATCCTGCAATCCCCGGCAAGATCATGGCACTGGAACCTGGTCCATCCTGGCAGGACTCACACCCAGCCATCCTGGGTGGAGTGATGCTGACCACGGCACAGGGCCCCACCGGGGGGACTGTGCAGTCTGGGGTGTAGGCAGGTCATGAACTGATGGGGAGAGAGCAATGGGTCACTGCGGACGGGGCTGAAGAACAGAGGAGGCGCGCGGCAGTGGTGGTGACAGAACAGAATGCCGCAGGGTGGGGAGGAGAGAGAGGTGACTTGGGACCAGTCTAGAACCACTGATGCTAGCCCAACATCTCATGACACCTTGTGGGAACTCCAGCAAACACCCAATTGACCTCTTGCCTCCAAGCGCCCTCACTGCTCAGCCATCATCAGAATTGACCCCTGAACGCCCTAAGTGCCCTAAACTATCAGAGTAAAGTCACAGCGTATCTGCGTAAACCCCTCAAGGCCCTTTCCTTCCGGCCTCTGGCCGCTGCCCAATCTCCGCTCTCCCACAGTCAGGCCTTCTCGGCCCCTCCCCCAGTGCAGGCAGCCCACCCTCCTGAACATGCCAGGCTGTCTTTTGTCCCTCCAGCCTCCACACAAGCACCTTATATTCCTGCCAGGGGCTGTCTTTCTTTCCTATCCATTGGGCAAACTCATGTGCTGCTGTGCTTAGTCGCTCCATCATGTCTGACTCTTTGCGACCACATGGACTACAGCCCACCAGGCTCCTCTGTCCATGGGGATTTCCCAGGCAAGAATATTGGAGTGGGTTGCCATGCCCACTTCCAGGGGATCTTCCCAACCCAGGGACTGAACTTGTGTCTCCTGAATTTCAGGTGGATTCTTTACCATCTGAGCCACCACGGCTCTCCTTAAAAACCATCTATAGGGCTTCCCTGGTGGCTCAGTGGTTAAGAATCCTCCTGCCAATGCAGGAGACACAGGTTTGACCCCTGGTCCAGGAAGATCCCACATGCCGAGAAGCAACTAAGCCCGTGCGCCACAGCTATTGAGCCTGTGCTCCAGAGCCCGGGAGCAGCAACTACTGAAATGCCAGTGCCCTAGAGTTGGTGCTCTGCAACCACAGAAGCCATTGCAATGAGCAGCCTTCACACTGCAACCAGTAGCCCTTGCTACTCTCTAGTTGAGAAAAAGTAGAGAAAAGGCCTGCACAGCAACCAAGACCCAGAACAGCCAAAAATAAATAAATAAAACCACATAAAAAATTTTTTTTAATCTATAAAAGTGGAACTCTGACCTACACTCTGTAGCAATCAGCTCAGGAAACGAACCTGATACTTACAGTAACCAGCCCAGGAAGTCAGTTTGCTGTGAGTCGGACCTATAGAAAGTCAGACCACCAGCTCTAGCGACAAACAGCCAGGACTTGATTAATAACCGATGAATCCCTTAATTTTGTTCCCACTTTTAGCTCAGGGCCAACGGGAGAAAGCCAAATATATACCCCTAAGCAATCACATAGGGTGCTCAGCTTCTAGTTGGTCCACTTACAGCTCCCCTCACATCAACAGCCTCCCATCAGGACATACCTGAAGTCTTCCCTTTTTTCTACCATTGAGTTTTCTCATTCCTCTGCCTGGCTTTGCGTCTCTGTCAAATCCAAGTGCTGACTCCCTTGTTATATCTGTTGTTGTTGTTTAGCCTCGAAGTCGTGCGACTCTTCTGTGACCCCATGGACTATAGCCCACCAGGCTCCTCTGTCCATGGGATTTCCCAGGCAAGAATACTGGAGCGGATTGCCATTTCTTTCTCTAGGGGATCTTCCTGACCCGGGGATCGAATCCGTGTCTCCTCCGTTGTAGGCAGATTCTTTACCACTAAGCCACCAGGGAAGCCCCTTGTTATATATTAATAGCAAGCTCTGAATAAATCGCATTTGCTTATTCTCATCTGGTTGGTCTTCATCACCTCCTCTGTAAAGCCTTTCATTTTCTCTCAAGTGAAATCATTCCTTCCCTCCTGACCTCAGTGAAGTAGCTTTACAGACCCCAGTACACATGTGCTGGAGTGCTTGCCATGTGAGTGACAATACATGTGGGCTTCGTTCAAGTTTGTATCCCAGACCTAGCACAGTTGCTGACACCTGCAGACAATTGGCTGAATACTGATCTCAATGGGTGGATGAAGGGTAGAGGTGAGTCGGTACATGGAGAGCGTCATGTAATTCGGGGAGATGATGACAAGTGTGATGGGTCCCCCAGGGTAGAAAATGTTCTCTTGGTTGGGGGGGGACACTGAGATACTGCTGCAGTGCATGGCCCAGCTTCATCAGCTGCCCCCCACTCCTTCAGCCACCCTCCCTGGGGCCTGACTCACCTCTGTGGGCATCATGGAATGGTTGAGCAGGGTTAGGTCATTCACAAAAAGGATCTTTCTTGGTTTTTTCACCAAGGGCTTGAGCAGTACTGTGGCCATGCCAATGAACCTGGGGAGACAGGGAGCAAGTGTGAGAGCCTGAGCCAGGTGTCCTTCTCAGTCTCAGGCATAGCTTTACCCCGGGGATGTCTTTTCCCTCCTTGAGGCTGTGCTGTCCAGACAGAAGAAGGATGCGGTGATGCGGAGCACCCACGAGAGGGCGCAGGACTCGCAACTCTCTGGGAACTGGCTTGGGGGCTTCCTTGCCAGTGGGCACCCTAGTTACTGGCTCTGCCATGCTGTGCTCAGCCCCTTTCCAGAAGCTCTGCTCCCACGCTCCTCTGGAACAGGACCTGTGCTAAGGAACAGCTGATTGGACCAGGAGGTGGGCATCTGACCAAAACTGGGCCAATCAAATTCTCTGTCCTAGGAATTTTGACCTGGGATGCCATAGCTCAGTCTCAGTAGGGCACTGGAATGGGGCTGTGATGAGAAACCAGTGTTGGGCAGAAAGAAACAGGTTTGAGATCCTGTGTGTTCAAAAGAGACAGAAAGCTCCTGAGTCCCCGGTTTCCTAATTCTGTTTGATCTGTCTATAATCCTAGTCTTGATACCGTTTTTTTTTTTTTTTTTTTTGGTATTAGCTGTCTAGAGTGGGTTCTAGTCCTTGCATCTGAGTGAGTTATGGATTAGAGACTGGAGACACAGCATCTGCTGTAGCTTTGGTCAGAGAATCAGGCTCCTCCTGCCTCTCTCTGGGGAAGCCTTACCTTTCCTTCTTCACTGAACCCATGTCTCGAAGGGTGATTTGCAGGAAAGAGTCCTTCTGCAGGGGGTGGTTCCAGAGGTGCCAGATGAGCGTCTAGGGGAGCCACGGAGAAGTCAGTACCCTCCCTCTACCCCGCCCCCTTCCCATCCTTCTAGGAAATGAGAAAAGATGCAGGTGAAGGTCTGGCACTGGGTTTCTCTTGAACTGAGGACTCCCCCTCAAGTCCAGTTTCCTAAGAGGAGGCATTTGTTACCTTCACCCAGGAACTGGGCATCCTCCCTGAGCTCCTAGAGCTTAGCTGCTATACTGGGGGCTTGTTAGTAGTTAAGGGGCTTGGGAATCAGGTGGTGGGACGAGGATGGATGGGAGATGAGAGGGGATCCTGCAGAGTGAGCCCTGTCTCTGGGAACATCAGGATGGCTGGTTGGACAAGCTGAGTCCCTCCCTAGGGTGAGGGAGGAAGCTCTGAGCAGCTGTGGTTGCAGTGGCCCTGAGACCCCACACAGCCTTCTCAGCACAGAGGCTGCTCACAGGGCAAGATGCTCCAGCCATGGGAAGGCTGAGGAGGCCCCTGTCCCCTCCCTAGACTTCTGAGCACAGTCAGTCTGGATCCAGCCTGAATGCTGGGCTTGTCATGGTCTCATCTGGGCTTGCCCTGATGTGTTTTACCTCATTCCACACGGGGTGATTGCCCTCCACCTCACGAGTTGTCCTCTTGACATCTGAAAAGACACCAAGGGGCCAGCATATGCTATAGGACATGTTTCAAAGTCTAGGTTCGAGTGAGCAAAGAGAGGTCAGACTCTCTAAGAAAACATACAGTCTACATTGGCAGATGTGATGTGGCACTGATTCTTTGTAACTTTGGAGTTTTCTAAATTTCTCACCTTTTGTTAAGAGTGACATCACCCCCATGTGACAGATAATGTTATGTGTTCATTTTCCTCCTGGGTACACAGTTCCCAGTCATCTCGCACCAGGGTGAGGCCGGATAACTCGTCCTGGCCAATGGAGTGTGGGAGCGATACTTAACTTCTGCCTGGATTGGCTCCCGAAGCTTCCCACGAGAGTGTCCACTCTCACTGTCTGCGGGCAGAGCAATGCCTGGTGGTGACTCTGCAGCCACCAGCAACAAGCAGCTGGTCCCCAATCTACTGTTTGGAGGAGTCATTCAGGATTGCTGCCTGATCTGTACCACCAACGTTAGACTTGGTTGTAAGCAAGAGGTGAACTTCTGCTGTGTTAAGGCACCGGGATTTAAGGGTTCCGTTGTTACTGTTGAGTAACAACCAACGGTAAAGCCAGTGTACCCTGAGACATCCTAAAACATCTCTAATGGGTTGAAAGGTCTTTATCCACTACAATTTGTCTTCTCCAGAAACATCTTTAACAAAGAACAGTCCATAGCCCTGCAAAGAACCCCTAAATTGGTAAATCTGAGATTCTTCCCAAGGAATGAATATGTGTGTGAGGGCATGGTAACCCACTCCAGTATTCTTGCCTGGAGAATTCCATGGACAGAAGAGCTTGGTAGCCTACAGTTCATGGGGTTGCAAAGAGTTGGACATGTAGCCATTCACCAGAAAAAATGAAGGCAGAGGAGTCATCCACTAAGTCATCTACTAAGAGAAATCATAGCAATAAGGATGATAAATTTGAAAGACCCAGATGATGTCTACCTCGCCTTTTGGTCACACGGCATCTTTTACATAGTAGGGCACCAATGGGTCTAGTTTACACTGGACACATGTTGCCTCTTGGGAGTCCTGGCTCTTACCTCTGAAGTACACGGACACGCAGGGTCTGGGTGGGGGGCTTAGGGGTGGGCTAATCTTGGCCGACTGCATGATAAGCCTCAGCATCTTCCCCACCTACTTCTCAATGTCCTTCTCAGGCGAAACTTCCTGCTTGGAGCACCTTGGTCTGGGGCTTCTCCTAAGGCTTATAGGGTGAGTAAGGTCTGTTGCTTGGCAACAGAGATGATGTCACAAAGGCCGGTGGTTCTTGATTCTGGAGAGGAATGAAGAGAATGGAAAGATGAAGAAGTCATAGGGCATGATGAAGCCAGTGGCTTCAGGTGACCAGAGCTGTAGAAACAAAATAGCTTGACTAAATTTCATTTCCCCTTCCCATTTTCTTTTCTCTCTCATTCTTACTGTTCTTCTAATTTCAAGATCAGGGAAAAGGGGAATACGTTCTCTTTATACAAGCAAGATATCTGGACTGAATCATTGCCAAAGTCACACTGTTTCCATAAGAAAATAGAGAAGGGAAGTGAGTTGAGAAAAGGAATAGGGAACTCAAAGATGATTTCAGTGATGTTTCAGAAGTCCTTCCTAATGTGGAAGCAAACATCGAGGCCTCCCTTTTTCTAAAGAGGACATGGGTTTAGATAATGAGTCTTTCTTTAACCAAACTAGCTTACTCATTAACAAATTCCTATGCCAGCCAGCTGGGTTTGTAAGGTTAAAGAAAACTCTCTAAGGAAAAATCTCACTGACAATATAATCTTGTGGTATCTTGCTTGCTCTCAAGGCCTCTCAGAATGAGAATGGAGCAGGTCATTGCTCTTGTTGTCCCTAAGCTTTTTCTACTTTAGGGTTGATCATTATATAACCTACATCTAACTACATCCAATAGTTAGCATGAAAAAAAATTTTTGTCAATTTATTTATTTGGCTGTGCCGGGTCTTAGTTGCAGCATGCGAACTTACTGACTTTTTTTTTTGTTTTTTGATGTGGACCATTTTTAAAGTCTTTATTGAATTTATTTTATGTTTCGGTTTTTTGGCCACAGGGTATGTGGGATCTTAGTTTCCTGATGGGGGATGGAACCTGCACCCCTTGCATTGGGAGTGGGGAGTCTTAGCCACTGGACCCCCAGGGAAGTCCCATTAGCATAAAAATTAATGAATGTTTTAAAAATGTGTATTAATTGATGAAACAATTTAGCACTAAGCTTACTACGCATTCTAAAACATGTATAACATTCAAAGAACAACAACAATTAAAAACAAACAAACTGGATGTGTCATTATGGTGCCAGGATTGCTTTTAGTCTTCCTGACAGTTTTTCTTGAAATCTAACAATGACACAATGCTTGTTGCTTTGTGAAAGATTTTCCAAACTAATCATGACACAAAAGCAAACCCGGTAAAGGAAGAGGTTGATAGATTTGATCACATAGAATTTAAGATTCTTGTATAGAAAAAAGACAAATATCAAGGTAGGGAACATCTGCAACAGTTCTTATAATTCAATAAGAAAAAGATGAATACTCCAGAGTGAAATGGGCAAAGTTTAGATTGCCCAAACAGATTTAAAAAAAAAAAAAGATGCAAAAACAAATTCACCCTATTTACTAATTAGAGAAATGCAATGAGATACTATTTGTCATTTTGCCAAATTGGACTCAGAAGTCCCCTAAACAAGAAAAATATGTTAAAAAAAAAGTTCAAGCTCATTAATAAGCAAAGAAATACAATAAGATACCATTTATCACCTCCCCGATTGGCAAAGAATGAAAAAAAAAAAAAGATTAACTTGGTGTGCTGAGGAAGGAAGAAGGGGCAGAGAAAACATATCAGTTCATACACTGTGCTGATCAGACATAAAGAGAAAAAAACAGCAGAATGCTAGAGCAAAGTAAGTGCCAGGGCAAGAGAATTAAGGGTGGTGAAAGATGAACCAAAGCCTGCCCTTTTCCTGTCATCCTAATAATATTAACCTCTCTATCTCTAGTATATTTAAATAACATCTCTTGAATTTTTCACTTTAAGAGATTATCTACCAAGTCAGTTCTTTTACATCATCTTTCACTCCTTTCCCATCTCCCAGCTTCTCTCTCCCAAACTTTCCAACTCATCACTTTTAGACTTTATCTACCCTGGAGGAGGGCATGGCAACCCACTCCAGTATTCCTGCCTGGAGAATTCCATAAACAGAGGAGCCTAGCGGGCTAACATACAGTCCATGGGGTCACAAAGACTCAGAAACAACTGACTTGCCAGGCAGGCACTGTTGTTTATCTGCATATTTAACTTATATGCAGAGTACACCATGAGAAACGCTGGACTGGATGAAGAAGCACAAGCTGGAATCAAGATTGCCGGGAGAAATATCAATAACCTCAGATATGCAGATGACACCACCCTTATGGCACAAAGTGAAGAAGAACTGAAGAGCTTCTTGATGAAAGTGAAAGAGGAGAGTGAAAAAGTTGGCTTAAAACTCAACATTCAGAAAACTAAGATCATGGCGTCTGGTCCCATCACTTTATGGCCAATAGACGGGGAAACAGTGACAGACTTTATTTTTTTAGGCTCCAAAATCATTGCAGATCACAATGACTGTAGCCGTGAAATTAAAAGATGCTTGCTCCCTGGAAGAAAAGTTATGACCAACCTAGACAGCATATTGAAAAGCAGAGACATTACTTTGCCAACAAAGGTCTGTCTAGTCAAAGCTATGGTTTTTCCAGTAATCATGTATGGATGTGAAAGTTGGACTATAAAGAAAGCTGAGCACTGAAGAATTGATGCTTTTGAACTGTGGTGTTGGAGAAGACTCTTGAGAGTCCCTTGGACAGCAAGGAGATCCAACCAGTCCATCCTAAAGGAAATCAGTCCTGAATATTCATTGGAAGGGCTGATGCTGAAGATGATAATCCAATACTTTGGCCACCTGAAGAACTGACTCATCTGAAAAGACCCTGATGCTGGGAAAGATTGAAGGTAGAGGAGAAGGGGATGACAGAGGATGAGATGGTTGGATGGCATCACCGACTCAATGGACATGAGCTTGAGTAAACTCCGGGAGTTGGTGATGGACAGGGAGGCCTGGTGTGCTGCAGTCCATGGGGTTGCAGAGTCGGACACAACTGAGCGACTGAACTGAACTGTTTATCACACACGATGACAGGTTTATTACACCTGCCTTTCCTGCAACCTGTTTGCATTCATATCTCATTTGGGGGCTAAATCTATACTGTATTCAGTGTTTTCTTTTTATGATGATGCATCTTTTTCACCGGGCTTTCCGGTGGCACAGAGGTAAAGAATCTGCCTGCCAGTGCAGGAGACTCAAGAGAGGCAGGTTCAATCCCTGGGTGGGGAAGCTCCCCTGGAGTGGGGCATGGCAACTCACTCCAGTATTCTTGCCGGGAGTATTCCATGGACAGAGGAACCTGGCAGGCTACAGTCCATGGGGTTGCAAAGAGATGGACACCACTGAAGCAACGAAGTACAACCACGAAGTCTAATCTCTGCCTTGAGGGCAGCACTGCCCCGCTTTAACTTCTTAAGGGTAGGGCCATCTTGACACATCTTTGCAGAGACCAGCAAGCAGCACTCCACAAATTATTTATTTTTAATAGTTTTTTTTTTTTTTTTTTAGAGCAGTTTTAGGCTCAGAGCAACTTTTAATTTTTACATGTATTTTTATTGTGGCTGTTTCTTGAGTAAATTCTTTTTTTTTTTTAAATTTAAGTATTGTTGCTTTACAGTATTGTGTTAGTTTCAGGCATGCAGCATAAGGAGTAAATTCCTAAGGAACACAACCTGGTAGGTAAGGGATGAGCTTTGTGGAGTGGAAAGTAGGTTGTCCTGCCTCCCAGCCCTGGCCAGGCAACCTACAAAACAACAGTGGGGGACAGCGAGAATAGGGGCCGCAGGAGCCAGCCTCCTCCCTCACCCTCACTTTCCCTGCTGAAGATGCAAGAACCAATGCTCCGGACCCTGTGCTGTCTGCAGGCAAGGCCTGCATGCGTTCTCAATTCAGTTCAGTTCAGTAGCTCAGTCGTGCGATCCCATGAACTGCAGCACATCAGCCTTCCCTGTCCATTACCAACTCCTGGAGCTTACTCAAACGCATGTCCACTGAGTCTGTGATGCCATACAACCATCTCCTCCTCTGTCCTCCCCTTCTCCTCCTGATTGGCTAGTTGGATCCCCCTGCAGTCTAAGGGACTCTCAAGAGTCTTCTCCAGCACCACAGTCCAAAAGCATCAATTCTTCGGTGCTCAGCCTCCTTTATAGTCCAACTCTCACGTCCATACATGGCTACTCCAAAAACATAACTTTGATTAGACAGACCTTTGTTGGCAAAGTAATGTCTCTGCTTTTTAATAAACTATCTAGGTTGGTCATAACTTTTCTTCCAAGGAGCAAGCATCTTTTAATTTCATGGCTACAGTCACCATCTGCAGTGATTTGGGAGCCCAACAAAAAGTCTCTCACTGTTTCCATTGTTTCCCCATCTATTGGCCGTGAAGTGATGGGACCACATGCCATGATCTTAGTTTTCTGAACGTTGAGTTTTAAGCCAACATTTTCACTCTCCTCTTTCACTTTCATCAAGAGGCTCTTTAGTTCTTCTTTCTGCCATAAGGGTGGTGTCATCTGCATATTTGAGGTTATTGATAATTCTCCCGGCAGTCTTGATTCCAGCTTGTGCTTCATCCAGCCCAGCATTTTGCATGATGTACTCTCATATAAGTAAGTAGGGTGACAACATATAGCCTTGACATACTCCTTTCCTGATTTGGAACCAGTCTGTTGTTCCATGTCCAGTTCTAACTGTTGCTTCTTGATCTGAATACAGATTTCTCAGGAGGGAGGTAAGGTGGTCTGGTAATTCCCATCTTTTGAAGAATTTCCCACAGTTTGTTGTGATCCACACAGTCAAAGGCTTGGCATAGTCAATAAAGCAGAAGTAGAGGTTCCCTTGGAGAAGGCAATGGCAACCAACTCCAGTACTCTTGCCTGGAAAATCCCATGGAGGGAGAAGCCTGGAAGGCTGCAGTCCATGGGATCGCTGAGGGTCGGACACGACTGAGTGACTTCACTTTCACTTTTCACTTTCATGCATTGGAGAAGGAAATGGCAACCCATTCCAGTGTTCTTGCCTGGAGAATCCCAGGGACGGGGGAGCCTGGTGGGCTGCCGTCTATGGGGTCACACAGGGTCGGACACGACTGAAGTGACTTAGCAGCAGCAGCAGCAGCAGCAGAGGTTCCCTTGGAGAAGGCAATGGCAACCCACTCCAGTACTCTTGCCTGGAAAATCCCATGGGCGTTGGAGCCTGGTGGGTTGCAGTCCATGGGGTTGCGAAGAGTCGGACACGACTCAGCGACTTCACTTTCACTTTTCACTTTCATGCATTGGAGAAGGAAATGGCAACCCACTCCAGTGTTCTTGCCTGGAGAATCCCAGGGACGGGGGAGCCTGGTGGGCTGCCGTTTATGGGGTCGCACAGAGTCTGACACTACTGAAACGACTTAGAAGCAGCAGCAGCAGAGGTTCCCTTGCAGCTGCATCGTTTCCGGGTTTTGCGGCTCACCGCCCCTCCCTTCCCAGCTGGAATCCACTTCCGCGTTTTTCTCTGTGCCCTGGGCGCCAGGGCGTGGAGGCGGTAGCGCGCACGCGCACAGGGATCCGGCCCGGGCCGAGCGCGCGGCCGGACGATTGCGGGTGAGGGAGAGTCGGCCCTGGCCGGGATGGCGGGCCTGAAGGGTCGTGGTCCGGGTCGGAGCGGGCAGGGGGTCTCGGCTAGGATCTCCCGGCTCCCGGGGCATGCGGGGGCCGGGCGCTAGAGCCCGGGTCCTGGCGATCTGGGTCGGACGATCGTGTAGGGCCGGGGGCGGGCTCGGGCCGCCGTGACGCGGGCGCTCAGCCGGGCCGGGGCGGGCGGGAGGCGGGTGCGAGGCGGCTCCTCGTCGCGAACTCTCGGTGACCTTGGCCAAGTCACTCCATCCCCTTGAGCCGGCGCCTGCGTCTGTGAAGTGCGAATTATGAGCTCTGCCTGCCTGCTGGAGCGGTTTTGAGGCTCGGGGGCGGGTCCCCAGAGGGTACCTGGGGTAGAGGGCGGTTCCCCGGGGACCACCCGGGCCTTGGGTGAGGGAGAGGGGCCTTCCCGGCGTAGCATTTTGTTACAGGCTTTGGGGAGGACCGCTCATCTGTAGATTTTTAAAACTCCAGAGCATTATGAAGTAGTTACAAAACTTGTTTAACACAAAGAAGAGAGGTCAGGGCTTCCCCGAGGCCCACGTTGCGCAACTGTTTGAGCAATGCTCACGCTCCGGCTCAGTGAGAATGGTTCGCAGCCGTCAAGACCCTTAGCTGTGGAATTAGTACTATTTGTGATTCCTCTTGTTTGGCAAAACCCGTTGCGCCCACCTGGGAAATTGTGGCGCTGGCCAAGCAAGTGTGGTATCTGTCCACGTGAGGCAGTCCTCCAGCTTCCCAATGGGCCGAATTGTAGAGACTGAGGATGAAGGGGCGCCATAGCCATTTTGGGTGGTGGAGTGGGATCCCAGGAACCCTCCCGATGCGGGCAAGGGTCTGCAGTGTGACAGATACTATGTAATTATATAATACTCAACTGCCAATGGTAGAAAGTCACTAAAATAAGAAGCCTATTAAGATGTTCTAGGTTGGAAGAAATTCAGAGCATTTGAATTGACTTGAGCTGAAACTTTTCACCGCAGGTGACTAGCATGCAGATAACCATTCTCTGACCTGCTGCCCCTCTTCTGACATGGCCCACCGCGGTGGGGAGAGGGACTTCCAGACTTCAGCGCGGCGCATGGGCACCTCTTTGCTCTTCCAGCTCTCGGTGCATGAGCGGGAACTGGACCTGGTGTTTCTGGATCACAGCTATGCTAAGCCGTGGAGTGCCCACCCGGATGCCAGTAGTGCCCGCCCCACCCGCATGCTCTTTGTTACTCCTCGGAGGCAGCACGAAAGTACCATGTGAGTTTGGCCTTCTCTCCTATGGGCTGCGGTCACCCTAACTGGGCAGTAATCAGTTGGGGATTAAAGTGGATTTTATTGTGGGAGATTAGGGGTGGGGTGGGATGTTTAATTCAGCATCCTTCTTAACCATCCTGAGGATGTCAGGCCTCTTGATGAACATCTGGATTCAAGACATCTAATGAGTTAGGAAGGCAGGATGTTCAAAGGAAAGCAAACAGCTGATTGCATTTAGGATAAGAGGACTTGTGTGGAAAGAGGAATTGAAGATGATTATTTAAACGGAAGAAAAAGATGGAAGAGTTGACTTTTAAAAATTGTCACATAGGATTAGACTCATTCCTAAAATAGCCCAGTGTTCTGGCTCCAACACTGGCCTTTTTATGGTAATTTGTGTTTTTTTCCCCTCCATTCACCTGCAAAGCTTAGGAGCACATGCCCAAGACTTTTCTTTCCCTCTTGTTATGGAACTGTCACCATGGGTTGATCTTAATCCTTCTTAGATCTGGTTATATTTTCAGCTCGCCTACATAATAGGGTCAGGAATTTTTTCATAAACTTACCATGTAATATGTGGTACAGTTACATTTGGCCTGTGCAAACTTGTTTAGCAATTCGTTTGAGCTTTAAGGCATTCTGATTACCTTGGAACACAAGATGTTTCAAGATTTAGTGATATATTCTATTTTGATGATAAAATCACGCCCTTAATAATTTTATAAACTTTTTTGGGGAGGAGTTTGTTTTTGTTTGTCTCAATCTGACCTCTAGCACAGGTTTTAGGTTTGCTGGAAAACAGAGATCTTGTGCTTTGCTTCTTTTGATCCACCAGTGAGGGTTAATGAGCTAGAAGTGCCATGACATGTGTGTTTAACACATGTAGAATAGTGGTGGTTTTTATTTCATTTCCCAGCGAGAGCCTCATTTTGTTGACCTATTTTGTATGTACAGGTCGCAGGATCTGTAATTTTAGAGAATAATTGAGCATAATCCTGATGCTTCTGATCAAGGGCATCACTGAAGAGCTCTTTTAAATAGAATTGCAAGTCTCTCTCTTAGTTATGTAATAGCTTCTTGCAAACATTGAAACTCCTGTATTTAAATCTCATGATTATTTTCTTAAAGTGAGATTTTGTGGACTTGGTCATTTCAGTACTCAGAAAATTACTTCCTCTTGCAGACTAGCTCCATATATGGGCCCTGTAAGTGGGAGTTTGGTGTATTTTAGGAGCTCTTTTTAGGCCACTGGATCTGGAAGGTGGTTGCAATGGGGTTGTAAGTGGGAGCTAGGGGAGAAGCTGGCAGGGGCTACCTCATGTAGGAATTTGATTCTCAGAGTTGGTGAGAAGTCATTGAAGGATTTTAAGCTAGAGATTGAGTTTATATTTAAAAAGATCACTTTGAATTTTTGTTGAATAGATGATAGTGCTGAAGTGGAATAGATAAGACCTGGCTAGGAGACCATTGCAGAGTGGTCAGGGTCAGAGATCATGAGCCTTGATGGGACAGGCATATTACAAGTGGGGAAAAAGGGATGGCCTTGAGGTGTATTTCTTGGGTAGATCCAACATGACCTGCTGTATTGAGTTGGCAAGAGTGGCCAGGATTAAGGGGAAAGGAAGAGAGGATGATTCTCATGTTTCTGGCTCAGTAGTGCCATTAGTTGGGAGGGACCCCGAGAATATAGGGTTGGAATTGTGACACCAGGACTTCTTTTTCAGGCATACATCTAAGTACCTTGCCCAAAGTCTGGTCCACAAAAGATAATCAGCTCTTTCACCCACCACCAAATCCAGCTGTACATTATTTCACTTCATTTTATAGTGGTATAATTATTCTAGCCATTGGGAATGTATACAGTAGCATCAAAAAGTTAAAGTGACATTTGCTAGATCGCCAGTAGACCAGTGTGATTGACATCATATTTTGGGTGACAGAGTTATTGGACTGAAAAACACAGCACTAGGATTTCATTAACATTTTATTTATTTTTTTCATTAATGTTTTAAAATACAAAAGATCTTTCTTTCAGGTATCCACTTGTGTTTGTTTCTGTTGTGGGCTCCTTACAGAGTGAGTAAGCTGAGGTGTCTGTCTGCGTTGCCAGCGATCTGTCTTAGACAGTCATGGGCTTTTACAGCATATCATTAGCTATCAGTTGACTTGGTAAGGAAAGGAAAATTTGTATAAATAATTTAGAACTTTAGACCAACGTTGCCTGATAGACTCTCTGTAGTAACAGAAATGTTCTGTACCTGCTTCCTCTAATATGGTAGCCTTAGGTAGACATTTTTTTTTTTTTCCCTTGGAGAGAAAAAGAAATGCAAAAAGGCAAAATGGTTGTCTGAGGAGGCCTTACAAATAGCTGTGAAAAGAAGAGAAGCGAAAGGCAAAGGAGAAAAGGAAAGATATACTGATTTGAATGCAGAGTTCCAGAGAATAGCAAGAGGAGATAAGAACGCCTTCCTCAGTAATCAATGCAAAGAAATAGAGGAGAACAATAGAATGGGAAAAGACTAGAAATCTCTTCAAGAAAATTAGAAATACGAAGAGAACATTTCACGCAAAGATGGGCACAGTAAAGGACAGAAATGGTATGGACCTAACAGAAGCAGAAGATATCAAGAAGAGGTGGAAAGAATACATAGAAGAACTGTACAAAAAAGATCTTCATGACCCAGGTATCATGATGGTGTGATCACTCACCTAGAGCCAGACATCCTGGAATGTGAAGTCAAGTGGGCCTTAGGAAGCATCACTACGAACAGAGCTAGTGGAGGTGATGGAATTCCAACTGAACTCTTTCAAATCCGAAAAGATGATGCTTTGAAAGTGCTGCACTCAATATGCCAGCACATTTGGAAAACTCAGCAGTGGCCACAGGACTGGAAAAGGTCAGTTTTCATTCCAATCCCAAAGAAAGGCAATGCCCAAGAATGCTCAAACTACCGCACAGTTGCACTCATCTCACACACTAGCAAAGTAATGCTCAAAATTCTCCAAGCCAGGCTTCAACAGTACATGAACTGTGAACTTCAGATGTTCAAGCTGGATTCAGAAAAGACAGAGGAACCAGAGATCAAATTGCAAGCATCCATTGGATCATCGAAAAAGCAAGAGAGTTCCAGAGAAACATCTGCTGCTGCTTTATTGACTATGCCAAAGCCTTGTGAGCCTTTGGATCACAACAAACTGGAAAATTTTTAAGGAGATGGGAATACCAGACCACCTGATCTGCTTCCTGAAAAACCTGTATGCAGGTCAAGAAGCAACAGTTAGAACTGAACATGGAACAACAGACTGGTTCCAAATCAGGAAAGGAGTATGTCAAGGCTGTATGTTGTCACCCTACTTATTTAACTTACATGCAGAGTACATCATGAGAAATGCTGGGCTGGATGAAGCACAAGCTGGAATCAAGATTGCTGGGAGAAATATCAATAACCTCAAATATGCAGATGACACCACCCTTATGGCAGAAAGCGAAGAACTAAAGAGCCTCTTGATGAAAGTGAAAGAGGAGAGTGAAAATGTTGGCTTAAAACTCAACATTCAGAAAACTAAGATCATGGCATGTGGTCCCATCACTTCATGGCCAATAGATGGGGAAACAGTGGAAACAGTGAGAAACTTTATTTTCTTGGGCTCCAGTGTCACTGCAGATCATGGTGACTGTAGCCATGAAATTAAAAGATGCTTGCTCCTTGGAAGAAAAGTTATGACCAACCTAGATAGTTTATTAAAAAGCAGAGACATTACTTTGCCAACAAAGGTCTGTCTAATCAAAGTTATGGTTTTTCCACTAGTCATGTGTGGATGTGAAAGTTGGAATATAAAGTAAGCTGAGCACCGAAGAATTGATGCTTTTGGACTGTGGTGTTGGAGAAGACTCTTCAGAGTCCCTTGGACTGCACTAAGATCCAACTAGTCAATCCTAAAGGAAATCAGTCCTGAATATTCATTGGAGGGACTGATGCTGAAGCTGAAGCTCCATTACGTTGGCCATCTGATGCAAAGAACCGACTCATTTGAAAAGACTCTCATGCTGGGAAAGATTGAAGGCAGAGGAGAAGGGGATGACAGAGGATGAGATGGTTGGATGGCATCACCAACTCAGTGGACATTAGTTTGCGTCAACTCCAGGAGTTGGTGATGGACAGGGAGGCCTGGTGTGCTATAGTCCATGGGGTTGCAAAGAGTCGGACACGACTTAGTAACTGAACTGAACTGAGGCAGACATGTCTGTTGAGCTCTTGAAATATGGCTTGTGTGACTGAGGAAATGAATTTTTTATTTTATTTGTTAGTAAGTTAAACATTTGCATGTGGCTTATAGCTACCTTATTGAAAAGCACCTTTAGGCAATCAACTGTATGCTTATGGAATATACTTGTCTTTTAAAAAAATAACTCTTTGTCAGTTTTACATAAGCTCATTTAAAACAACTTTGTGTTTCCCCTTCATATACCAGCATGTCACAGAGATCTAGATACATGTGGGAAAGGTAACTTTGGATCATAGTTTTCTGTGGACATAGTGTGCTTATGCATACTTTAAAGCTGATTAAGGACTTTTCGGGTGGTCCAGTGGTTAAGACTCTACCCTCCCAGTGCAGGGGCCACAAGTTCTATCCCTGGCAAGGAGTTAAGATCCCACAAGCTGCTTGGTGCAGCCAAAAAAAATAAATAGATAAAAAGCTGATTATATTGAGACAGTTTTGGCAATGGGACAATCATTAAATACTCATGTTGTTTGAAATATGTGTGGCTGGTCCTATTTCCTCATTTTTACAGTGAATCAGATGTCCCAATAGACGTGGAGACAGTCATATCCACCCCTGTGCCGCTGTACGACAATCAGAAGGCACGCAGTGTGATGAATGAGTGTGAACGGCACGTCATCTTCGCCAGGACCGATGCGGATGCCCCTCCCCCGCCAGAGGACTGGGAGGAGCATGTCAACAGGTAGGTTGCTTCTGAGAGGACTGGGCACTGCAGGGTTCATGGTCAGTGCATTGTGAATATCTTATATCGTTGTCATTGAAACATATTTTTAGGAGTTTATTTCATTTGCAGCCATAGGAGTCAGAATGTTCTCCTGTCTTTGTAACTCTCAGCTCATTCTGCAGTGGGCTCCCTGGGAGGAGAGCTTGTGTGTCTGCCATCTTTGCATCCCTGACACCTCGGACATTGCCTGGCACATAGTAGGCAAGTAGTAAGTGTTAACTGAATGTATAAATGAGTCAAATTTGATAGGTGTGACTTGCTCTGTAGTGTATATAGTACACGTTATGATACGGGAGTTAGCCAGACCACCAAAAAAAATTAAATGTCCGTTTGTATGATACTGTGCTTATAGTGTCTATAACTAGGATACTGTGCTTATAGTGTCTATAACTAGGACAGTGAAAATGTTTTGGAGTCATATGAAAGGCTAATAGATGTTTGACTTGAGTGACTTTTAAAGATAGATTTGTAGTCTGTGGTTTTGGGGGAGCACCTCAGCCTGTTTCCATGAGTTTGCTGGCTGGTTTTGCTCTCTCATATCCTACTCACCCAGGGACTCAGCATTCCTCTTTAGGTCATTTCGTTGTTGTTTGCTTGGCAAACATTTATTTATCTTGTATTTGTTGCATAAAACTTTATGAAAGTAAAATTTACGTAGCATACAATTCACTTATATAATATGTACAACCAGTGATTTTTAGTATATTCATCACTGCAGTCAATTTGATGAACGTTTTCCTCACCCTCAAAAGAAACTCCTTACCCATTAACGGTCAATTCCCATTTCCTCCCAACCCCTCCAACCCCTGGAAACCACAGTCTACTTTTTGTCTCTCTAAACTTAACCTTTTCGAAACATTTCATAGAATCATACAGAACATGGTCTTCTGTGACTGGATTCTTTCACATAGCATAATGTTTTCAGGATTCATCCATGTTGAAGCATGTGTCAGTAGTTCATTTCTTTATAATGAACTTTATTCCTTTATAATATTATTCATCCTGAATAATATTCACAGTACGGAAGTGCCGCCTTTTGTTTATCCATTGATCTGTCGATGGATATTTGGGTTGCTAATGCTTTTTTGGCTACTGTATATAAATAATGTCACTATGAATATTCATTTACTTGTTTTTGTGTGGACATACATTTTCATTTCTCTTGAATATATACCTAAGAGTGGAATTGCTGTGTCGTATGATACTCTGAGGAATCTTCAGGTTCTTCTCCAAAAGGACTGCATCATTTTGCATTCCCACCGGCAGCGTATGAGGGTTCCAGTTTCTGCACATCTTTGCCAACATTTGTTTTTCATCTGTCTTTTTCTTCTTAGGACCATTCTAGCGAGTGTGAAATGACATCTCATTGTGGTTTTAATTTACATTTCCCTCATGGCTCTCTCTGTATGTATTTATCTCCTAAGGGAATGTTAAGGTCTTTACATCAGAAGTTGGAAAGTAGTAAACTTGTCATAATGTTGGAGGGTTCTTACTTAATGGAGGAAAAAGAAGTAATTTGGTAGGAAGAAGGGCAGGAAATTTCGAGGCTCGTTGGAATGGTTCATGAGTTTGGTTGGAAGCAGGGAATGAGCTTGAGCTGGTGTGCTTGTGTGATCAGGTGGTGGCTGGTGAAGGTGGAGCGGTTCTGCACCCTGGTTGAAGATCTCGTGGAGAGGTTCTTCGGGGTCTTGAATTGGAATTAGTCTTGTGCCCTAAGAAGGGGAAATGGTCTCTAGAGCTTCAGATAAAGAGGAAAATCGATGTGAATGAAGATCAACTACTAGAATATTGCTGGGGTCAATGAGTTCAGCAAAATTGTTTATCACCATTGTTATAGTTAATAACCCTGAAGATACTGACAATGGTGGTAACGAAAAAGAACTCACAGTTGTCGAGCGCTTTCTAGGTGCCAGGCATTGTACCAAGTGCTTCACATGCGTTATCTCTTTTAAACCTCACAACTCCCCTAGGCATATCCCTTCTTTATCTGTATTTTAAAAATGAAGAAGCTAAACTCAGTAAGTTGAAGAAACCTTAGGAAGTCGTGGAGCAGGGGTTTGTTCAGAGCACGCCGTCTGACTCTGGAGCCCAGTGCTGTCAGCTGCTGTACCTTTTCTTTAAGGGCAGTGGAAAGAGCCCAGTGATGGCTGCACAAGGTGACTTCACACAGATATGTGTCCCCATTGTGTTATTGGTTGCCTTGTCCTCAGTCTGCAGTTTCAGAAACTGCATAGCAGAATTGCATGAATTTTTCTATCGGTTCACCCTTGGTCATGGGCAAAGGGTTTTGGGTGCACTCGTCATGCTTACCAAAGTCATCAGAGACTTAATAATATGCGTGAATGCAAGTTTCTTAATTTATAAGGAGAAATACAGCTGCAGGGCAGACGAGATACTGGGGCAGCCTGGCCCAGAGCCCTGATGCTCAGTGGGAGAGTCTGGGAAGCTGTTCTCTTCCAGAAGTGGGTGGCTAGTAGACCATCTGCACAGGGGGTGCCCTCCTCCAACACGGTAGCTGGATGACAGGGAGGCCAAGGCACACCTTCACCTGCCCAGTCCTACAGAAAAACACTGACAGGCTCTACGCTTTGGCTCCTCTTTCTCCATGTGGACCTCCATACCTGTGTTATGCCATTGCCACAGATTGATATGATTAATTAGTGCTCAGTTTATCTCAGATTATTTGTTTTTTAGTGTCTGATGAGATTTTGGAGGCGTCCTTCTCTCATTAGCAACAGGCTTACATCTTCAGGTACGTCACTATTGCACACAGCTGATTTCATTATTTGATGATACTTACTGGCTTCAGTCTCAGAGGTCACCATTCTTATGACCTTGTCCCCAAATTCTGGATCTGTAGCCTGTTTGAAGGTTGTGGTTAGTTCTCTCTGCTCTGATTATAATTATCTGTTGCCATTCTTTCACTTGATTTTATTGTTAAATTGCTGCTTCTTTTCTTCCGTGTATAAAATCATGTAAAATTACAGTTTGCTACATCAAGAACTCATATAGGACAGATCCCTAGAAATGTATTTTTCCTCAGAGAGATGACTGATCTCTCTATCAGGGAGTCAGAAACGTACTTTTCTTTTTTAGTGCCCCATTTTGCCCTCCTGAATTATTTCAGTAGCAGATAGCTTCAGATCACTTCTTTTTTTTTTTTTTGTCTGAGCCACGCAACATCAGGATCTTACTTCCCCAACCAGGGATCAAGCTCATGCCCCCTGCACTGGGAGCACAGAGTCCTAACTACTGGACCACCAGGGAAGTCCCCAGATAACTTGCGATATTTAGAAAATGCATCCCCCCACCCCAGCTGACTCTTGGGTTCTCTAGGAATGCCTGATATTCCATGAAACATGATTTTAAATATCCCTTTCTTCTTGATTTAATTGTCTAGATCAGGGGTTGGCAAACTATGGCCTGTGCGCCAAATCCAGCCCATTGCTTGTTTTTCTATGACCCATGAGCTAAGAATGGATTTTACATTTTGAGTGATTGAAAAAAAATCAAAAGAAGACACAAGAAATTCAAAATTCAGGGTACATAAACACAGTGTTATTGGAACACAGTCACGCCCACTCATTTAGGTATTGTCTGTGGCTGCTTTTGCACTACAATTGTGGACTGAAATAGTTGTGACGGAAACTCTAAAATATTTAGTATCCAGTCCACTATATAGAAAAAGTCTGCTGACTCCTGGTCTAGATTTGTGTCTGCATGCCAAAATCGTGTGACTTGGTGAACTTTTGAAAATTAATATATATTTGCAGGTATGGTGATGTTTCCCAAAGAAGTTGGACCAGCTTTTTTCCCCCAGATGTTTGTCAGATATCAAGTTTAATTAGATGCACAGCTTTTCAGACATGTAACAAAATACTCCTGACATATGGTACTTCAGGGCCTTGCTCAAATGGATTCAAGGACATTGCCAGCATTTCAGTAAAAGCATCTAGTGTCCTGCGATAGCAGATTGTCTATCTTAGAAATCGGAACTTCTGAATTCAATTAAAAAATATTCTCCTTTTCTGAATTTGCTCTAATTGTATCTCTCAGTATTGTATGTATAATATCTATGTGTTAATCTCAGACAGATGTTTGAAATTTTGATTCAAGACCTTTGAGTTGTTTATTTTCCCTCCCTCTTTCCCCATCATTCCTCTTCCTTTCTCCTGGTGTTTAAGCAAAGAATTTTATGATCTGAAAAAGTAAGTGTGACCTTTTTCTTCTCTCTGATGTTCTTTGTTTCTCTCTGCTTGACTTCTGGTTAAAAAAAAAACTCTTTAGACATTTTAATATTGAATTAGTGTCAGAGAAAGAATTATCTTTGAAAATATCAGGCTCTTCTAGGACTGGTGTGACTTTGGCTGCTTTGGATAAGAGAAGCCAGAAATCAGAATGTCATTCGGTTTCAGTGGGAGTGTGGAGAACATAAAATTGTCTGATCTCATCTAAGCAATGGAGAGAAGACATTTTTGTACCCATGAAAATTGAATAGGTTTAGATGGGGGAGTGTATTGACTCACCACAGTTCCCATCAGCTGTTTGACTGTTTAGACTTGTATCTAAAATTCTGTCTCCTGTTTTTAAATTTTTCCTTAATTATATCTTTTGCATACTCTTAATCTTCGGTTAGATCATTTTTTTCTGCCCATTTAATTTTCTAGCCTCCCACGAAGCTCACAAAATACAGAGAATATGTTTCAGTTCTTGGAATCACTTTGTTATATATCCAGCAACTAAGTTCAATCCTAAGAACTTTTTCTGGGGGTTTTAGACTTGTGGTTTTTCAATTTAATTTCAGCTGTCAGTGGTGTATGGTAGTAATTTCTAAATAGCTTTCTAGTCCCCCTCCCATTTTTGTTCACATCATTTTCCTTGCTCCCATCATTTTGGGTTTCAGAATAAATACAGGGTAAGAAAAACAAATAGAGAAAACATCCTGTTGTATGATAAAGAACAAGATAATTTTGGAAATGCTGTCGGTACCTCGTAAGTAAAAATTATATACACCTCATTCTCTTTCCTTGGGATTAGGGTTTGCAACCTGATTGATAGGCTTTGAGAAAGCTCAAGAGATCATTGAACATAAAGAAATTGTATTCGTTGTTTAACCTGTTTGATTATCACTGAGCAGCATTGCTGGGGTTAAGGGCTCAGTCGCTCTGTCTTGTCTGACTCTTTTGTGACCCCGTGGACTGTACCTGCCGGGCTGCTCTGTCCGTGGGATTTTCCAGGCAAGAATACTGGAGTGGGGTGCCATGTGCACCTCCAGGGGTAAGGCTGCAGTGTAACACTGCTTTCAAGGTTTTACAGGTGCTTTTACATATTATTCACACAGAACGGGAAATTCTAAAATTCTAAAATTTTAACACGGGTCTTTCATTTCCACTTCAAGAGATTTATCCTGCAGAGAGATTTGCATGACCATGTGAAGATGCAGAGAGATATGTATATGAGTGTACTGGGGAGAGGTGGGGTTGTCACTGTGACTGTTTATATTAGTAATAAAAGGGACAGAACCTCAGTGCCCACCAGTAGGGTAGAACCAGTCATTAAAAGCAAGGAAGTTTATTAATAAGGAAGTATCCTTGTATCTCCAGAGAGCTTTTTATAGCTACTTGTGGACATCCTTTGTCTCCTCCGACCACCACCAAAACCCAGGCCCAGCAAAGAATCACTATGCATAAGAGAAGTGCTACTCATGTTAGTGTGTAATACATTTAAATAATGTAAAGGAAGATAAGATTATGAGCCAGCGGACCGGTGATGCTAGTTCACACAAGCCTTCCTGGTCCCAAGGTATCCTGAGCCCCAGCCTTGAGTAAAAGCTTCTACTCCCCCATCTTCCAAGTCCAGAATCTCTCTGAATATCAAACCACAGCAAAAACTGGCTAGATATTGATGAAGTACCAGAAGTTAAGCCAGGAGAGCTGTGGGAAGATAAGAAAACGTCAAGAAACCTGAAATGGCTGCTGGAACCCCACAAGAGGTTATGAAAGGATGAGTGGCTTTGGAGGTTGAGACGGGCGTTAGCTGTGGCAACAAAAGCTACTAAAGACAGAGGGCACTTCTGAAGAGAAAGTTCTGTGACCGTGGACTTGGGCTGCTGTCATAGAACTTTTACTCCCATCAGTAATCGTAGCCTGAGTTTTATAGATAATCTTGTCCATCTCTTTTGCAGTCAAGGAGACTAAAGGTACACAGCCAGCTCCTGGCTCATAGCTAGTGTTTTCCTGGACTTTGTGACTGTGGTAAGTTGTAAAACTGGAGACGTAACGTGGTAGATGGAGATTGTATTTTATAGAAGGAAAGGAAGTTGGGCTGTTATTTCCTCCTTTCTGGAGGGTATTTACTCTTTTCAAGGATAGTGAGATGATGGTTGAAGTTGGAAGCAATGTTCTTGTGGTCCAGGCACCCTGATCTGGTGAAGGGCTCTATGTACAGTTGCCCCACATGATGTATCAGTGTTGCGCTGCTCCTCAGGACCTGGGCACCTCCTGTGGTAGGGAGTACGAGGGTTTAAATTTGTTCTCCGCTGTTCACAGGGTTTAGAGTGCAGTGTGTGTACAGCTCCTCTGTGTCTTTATTCAGCAGATGGTTAAAGTCCCTGCTCTGTGTCAGACACTTTTAAAACAGACAGAAATCTTTGCCGTCTTGGCCTGTACATTCTAGCAGAGGGAGACAAACCAAACATAAATAAAACGGATAGAATGTGAGATGGGGGTAGGGAATCCCGAGGTGAGAGTCTTGTGTTGGCAGTTTTAAGTAGGGGTGAGTCGGGGGAACCCTCAGTAGAAGGTGACATCTGAGCAAGAACCTGGCAGTTGGAGAGGGAGCCACTGTTTCAGGCGGAGGGAGTGGGTGGCTAGGGCCCAGTCTGTGTGGCAGGAGCATGCAGGGTGCATGAGGAGAAAAGGGAAGGGGCGATGCAGGGAAGCATAGTAAGCTGGGGGCTGTCGTGGAGGATGAAGTTGGAGAGCCAGGGGGTCCACACAGCCCATGGCAAGGACTTTGACTCTCAGCTGACTTAAATGGGCTTGGTTTGCAGTTGTCACAGTCCTACTTACTTCATCCCAACTGATGTGGAGTGCTACCTTGATGTCATTCCAGGCTCTCATTTGGGTCTGGCATCCACCTAAATTTTTAAAATGAGATTTAATCACCACTTTATTTTTATGGCAGGGAGAGCCGGTAAACAAATACTGGAATAAATTGGGCATCTTCTGTTACGTTTTTCTTGGTATCTGTAGGAAGATTACTGGCCAGAGTTGGAGTCTCAGAGTAATTAAGGTTGTCAGGAGTGGGGTGGAGAGGGTAAAGCTTTAGTCAGCTCCACGCTGCTGTGCGGCGTTTCATGAGGTTGGGACGAGCAATAGTGTAGGCTTCTAATAGCAGGGAATTTATAGCTGAGTTGGAGGAAGAACCATAAAGCCTCCCATGAGCGAGGTCAAAGTGCACCAACCAGGGCTGTGCACTGGATGCACAGCACTGACTTCCAGGGGGCAGCTGTGGTATGGCAGAAACAACGTGAAGCAGCTATCCTCCGACTAAAGGTGAGTTAGAAATACATAACCTATTTAAACATTTTACAAAGTAAATTTGTTAGTTGTGGGATATACAGAAAAAACATGGAGAAAGAAGGAAGGTTAATGAGGGGTGGATTATCTAGGAGTGGGAGACCAGCCACTTGGTTTTGTTGTATTTTTGTCCCTGACACTGATGTAAGTAGGCCTCTTATCTTAGTGTGAGGTTTTAGTGCGCTAAATGCTTCCTCATCCTGTCTACCTTTTTTGAGTAACTTGTGAGATTCAGATATGTCTGTGCAGTGCTGCCTTGCTTTTGTTTACTAATGGATTATTTTAGCTGTTAGGTAATTAATGAGCTTTGCTAGTACCACAAAGGCATAATTCCTGGTGGCTCAGCAGTAAAGAATCTGTCTGCCAATGCAGGAGACACAGGTTCAATCCCTGGGTTGGGAAGAGCCCCTGGAGAAGGAAATGGCAACCCACTCCAGTATTCTTAACTGGAAAATCCTATGGACAGAGGAGCCTGACAGGCTACAGAGTTGGACATGACTGAGCGACTGAACACCAAACAGCAAAGCCCCACAAAGACTTGTCGCATGTGTATTAACACATGTGCTGAGGTGCTTCGCTGGCAGGACTGGGCCCGGAATCTGGGTGTTGTGCTTTAGCTTGGTACTCAGCTACTTGGAGTTACAGTGTTTCACAATGGGAACAAAAATCATGACATGATCTTCTTTGCAGTGAACTGGTGCAGGGAGCGTCCCCAGGGTTTGACTCTTAATTCCTCAGAGTGTCTCTTACAGGACTGGCTGGACCCTGGCCCAGAACAAGCTATTCAACAAGATCCTCAAAGCCCTGCAGTCTGACCGGCTCGCCCGCTTGGCCAATGAAGGGGTAAGACTCCAGAAATCTGCCCCCAGCGGGCCTCCCTAGCTCAGGCCTCTCTGACTGGCTCACTTGTTGGGCGCTACCCCCCACCATCCCCCAACCCCAGTTGCTAACAAGGTGACCCTCAGACTTTGCCCTCTACTTCACCGTTCAGGCTTGTAATGAGCCCGTGCTGCGTCGTGTCGCTGTGGACAAGTGTGCGAGGAGAGTGCGGCAGGCTCTGGCAAGTGTGAGCTGGGACACCAAGCTGATCCAGTGGCTGCATACCACCCTGGTGGAAACCCTGAGTCTGCCCATGCTGGCAGCCTACCTGGATGCTCTGCAGACGCTGAAAGGGAAGGTAAGGCTGGGATGGGTGTCTGCCCTGTCCTGGGGTAGCCAGCCTCTGCTGTGGGTTCAGGAAACGGGACTGGGCCGGGTCATTGCCTGGTCAGTCTGGAGGACGTGACTGAAGCTAATGTGCTTGCTCTTAAAAATAGGAGACATGGTGTCATTTCACGTTCTCATTCGGCATAAATGTCTTCAGCCCTCCTGTCTCTAGGATGAGGTGTGGCGCCCCCAAACCAGAGAACATGTTTAGCCTCTACAGCCCTGCAACTTGTGGTTTGAGGTGAGGTGAGAAAGGAGAAGACAGATGAAGGGTTTACCAGGGTGAAGTGTTGAGAGAGGAGTGAGAAGCAGATACCCACGGAGCTGAGAGTGGGGTGGGGCAGGGGAGGTGTTCAGAGCCAGGAGCACAGGGCCGACGCCTCAGTCTCTGCTGATTGTGACAAGCCTTCAGTAGCAGCACTCTGACTTATATCATGCTTTATAGAGCGCCATTGCCTTTCCCCACTTCCTTGCTGGGACAGTGCTGCAGTCACGCTGTTTTCCTTGGTGACTCTGGTTTACTGTGGGTGTAGTTGGACTGTTCAGTGTGATGGAGTACTGGTTCTGGACACAGACCGCCTGGCTGATCCTTTCATCACTAATTAGCTGTGTAATCTTGGGTTAACACCTCAGTTTCCTCATCTCTAAAAAATGGCTGATTATAATAATACCTGCCTAGGATTTTTGTGATAATTTGTTAATCTGGATAGAATGCTTGGCACAAAGTTTGGCACATAGGAAACCCAGGGTAACTGTTCGTGATTTATAAGTGGTACCATTATATTTAGTGTGTTTTGCTCCAGCATGGCCTCAGATAACTTGGATTAATTCAGTTTTTTACTTTTGTGGGTTTTTTTCTCCTTTGCAAGCAGCTGGCCAGCAACTTTCCCCAGCCATATTCCCCAAATTTCCAGACTTACTGTTTCCTATCTGTTTGTAAGTTGAAGGATGCTGAGTTTGTTTGAAAGCAGAAGAAGACTGGTTTAGCTTCTGGAAATAAAACTCAGGACTAGATGCATTAATAAAATGCATGGTAGGAATTTGACATTAATTTGTACGTTCTGCCTTTGGAAAGAGAACAGCATTAGTGAATCTACTCTAGGGGACCAGTGTAGTCATGCCCAGAGTCCACATCCCTGCTTCTCTTTGTGTGCCCAGTATGCCTTGGAGGTCTTTTTCCTCATAATGAAGTTGGCACTGCTTTCCAACTGAAGTTATTGTCTGGATGTTCCCAACAAATACATGTTTCGTGTCTCCAGTGTGCCGGGTGTTGTGATGAGCAAAACAAATTCTGTCTCCTCTGATGGAGCTGATTTTCTAGTGGAGAAAGAGGCAAATGAAAAGATGGCCCCAGACTTCCCCCTGTGCTGCTCCTCTGCAGTGGTCACCCTGGCTCAAGTGTGAACAGGGGGCAGCAAGGGCACAGGGTGGGTAAGGGGCCAAGACAGGCCCCTGCCAGAGAGCAGTGGCCTGTAGTCGAGCATTTCCACTGCTCTCTACAGCATTCCGCCTGTGGAAAGAGAACAGCGTTGGTGAGTCTGCTCTGGGGGACCAGTGAAGTGGTGCCCAGAGTCCACTTCTCAGTTTTTCTTTGCATGCCCAGTATGCCTGGGAGGTCATTTCCCTCAATGAAGTTGGCACTGCCTTCCAACTGAAGTTATTGTCTGGGTGTTCCAAAGTGAATGAAGTAGTGTTCAGGTTTATTGAGCATCCACAGGTGTGCACGGTGCGTGCTGCTGAGTCACAGTGTGGGTTAGCTGGGACAGCAGAGGAAGCGCAGTTAGCGGGGGCCCAGACTACAAGGTGCTGATCTGCTCAGTGGTAGCTCTCCCATCAGGCTCTTGTTTTCCCATGACTGTTAGAGTCACAACAAATATTTAAGTTGTTCCCCAAACTTCTAATGTACCAGCTGGATGGAATTGTCAGTGAATGGGGTCACGCTCTAGGCCCAGTTACTTTCACCATCAGACCTGTTGTAAAGGGAGCAGAGAAGGTATGGGCCCCATCCTCTTCACTGTCTGCTCAGAGTGATCCTGTGCTGGAGAGAGTAGGGATGCTTGGTCTGCCTAGCTTCACTCAGGCAAAGGAGTCTAAGTGTTCTATATTTACAAAAAAGCGAGTTTGAAGGCTTTGTCATTTCAGAGGTGTACTCTGCTATGTGTGTGTGTGTGTGTGTGTGCACGCGTGCTGTGTGCTCAGTCATGTCTGATTCTGCGATCTCATGGGCTGTAGCCTGCCAGGCTTCTCCAGGCAAGAATGCTGGATTGGGTTGCCATTTCCTACTCCAGGAGATCTTCCTGACCCAGGGATGGAAGCTGCATCTCTTGCAGTGGCAGGTGGATTCTCTACCACTGAGCCATGGGGAAACTGCCAGATAAAAGTTTTTAAAATCTAATATTAAGTCAGATCCTCTACCTCTAGGTGTTGAGTGGCTCACAGTGACAAAATATCAATTAGTTTTAAAGAAACACCCGGTTTAGGGTGAAGATCCTTTACAATTTGACACTGTCCTTTGTTACTGCTGCTGCTGCTGCTAAGTCTCTTCAGTTGTGTCCGATTCTGTGCAACCCCATAGACGGCAGCCCATCAGGCTTCCCCGTCCCTGGGATTCTCCAGGCAAGAGTACTGGAGTGGGGTGCCATTGCCTTCTCCTTTGTTACTAGCCTCTCCTATTTCCTTACTTGAATTCTTGACTTCAGGCCTTCTGTGCCTAGAGTGAGCCCTGGACTTTCTTGTTTATATCTGGTGTCTGTTTAGAAAGCTTTTCCCTGTCTTCTGTTGGAATTGTTCAGAGTGCATCTCACTTCGCATGCTGAATCTGCACTTCCCTCTTCTCTGCTGGATGGTTCGGGTCACAGCAGTGAGGCTTCTGTTTCTTTACGGCACTTCCCAGCCCCTCCTCTCTGGTGATTTGTATGCTCGCCTTCGTAGATTGTAGATTAAACTCCTTTGCAGTCAGCACTAGCCTGGTGCCTTGTAACAGCAGTGTTGCATAAATGTTTGTTTCCTGAGTTAAACTGAGACAGCCTCATGGTTAAATATTCTCCTCATTTTTTGTGCAGAGCTCTTTTTGTTTTTTTTTTTTTTTTCCTTTTTTTATTTTATTTTATTTTTAAACTTTACATAATTGTATTAGTTTTGCCAAATATCAAAATGAATCCACCGCAGGCATACATGTGTTCCCCTTCCTGAACCCTCCTCCCTCCTCCCTCCCCATACCATCCCTCTGGGTCGTCCCAGTGCACCAGCCCCAAGCATCCAGTATCGCGCATCGAACCTGGACTGGCAACACGTTTCTTACAGGATATTCTACATGTTTCAATGTCACTCTCCCAAATCTTCCCACCCTCTCCCTCTCCCACAGAGTCCATAAGACTGTTCTATACATCAGTGTCTCTTTTGCTGTCTCGTACACCAGGTTATTGTTACCATCTTTCTAAATTCCATACATATGCGTTAGTATACTGTATTTATGTTTTTCCTTCTGGCTTACTTCACTCTGTATAATAGGCTCCAGTTTCATCCACCTCATTAGAACTGATTCAAATGTATTCTTTTTAATGGCTGAGTAATACTCCATTGTGTATATGTACCACAGCTTTCTTATCCATTCATCGGCTGATGGACATCTAGGTTGCTTCCATGTCCTGGCTATTATAAACAGTGCTGCGATGAACATTGGGGTACACGTGTCTCTTTCCCTTCTGGTTTCCTCAGTGTGTATGCCCAGCAGTGGGATTGCTGGATCATAAGGCAGTTTTATTTCCAGTCTTTTAAGAAATCTCCACACTGTTCTCCATAGTGGCTGTACTAGTTTGCATTCCCACCAACAATGTAAGAGGGTTCCCTTTTCTCCACACCCTCTCCAGCATTTATTATTTGTAGACTTTTGGATCGCAGCCATTCTGACTGGTGTGAAATGGTACCTCATAGTGGTTTTGATTTGTATTTCTCTGATAATGAGTGATGTTGAGCATCTTTTCATGTGTTTGTTAGCCATCTGTATGTCTTCTTTGGAGAAATGTCTGTTTAGTTCTTTGGCCCATTTTTTGATTGGGTCATTTATTTTTCTGGAGTTGAGCTGTAGGAGTTGCTTGTATATTTTTGAGATTAGTTGTTTGTCAGTTGCTTCATTTGCTATTATTTTCTCCCATTCTGAAGGCTGTCTTTTCACCTTGCTAATAGTTTCCTTTGATGTGCAGAAGCTTTTAAGGTTAATTAGGTCCCATTTGTTTATTTTTGCTTTTATTTCCAATATTCTGGGAGGTGGGTCATAGAGGATCCTGCTATGATGTATGTCAGAGAGTGTTTTGCCTATGTTCTCCTCTAGGAGTTTTATAGTTTCTGGTCTTACGTTTAGATCTTTAATCCATTTTGAGTTTATTTTTGTGTATGGTGTTAGAAAGTGGTCTAGTTTCATTCTTTTACACATGGTTGACCAGATTTCCCAGCACCACTTGTTAAAGAGATTGTCTTTAATCCATTGTATATTCTTGCCTCCTTTGTCAAAGATAAGGTGTCCATATGTGCATGGATTTATCTCTGGGCTTTCTATTTTATTCCATTGATCTATATTTCTGTCTTTGTGCCAGTACCATACTGTCTTGATAACTGTGGCTTTGTAGTAGAGCCTGAAGTCAGGTAGGTTGATTCCTCCAGTTCCATTCTTCTTTCTCAAGATCGCTTTGGCTATTCGAGGTTTTTTGTTTTTCCATACAAATTGTGAAATTATTTGTTCTAGCTCTGTGAAGAATACTGTTGGTAGCTTGATAGGGATTGCATTGAATCTATAAATTGCTTTGGGTAGTATACTCATTTTCACTATATTGATTCTTCCAATCCATGAACATGGTATATTTCTCCATCTATTAGTGTCCTCTTTGATTTCTTTCACCAGTGTTTTATAGTTTTCTATATATAGGTCTTTAGTTTCTTTAGGTAGATATATTCCTAAGTATTTTATTCTTTCCGTTGCAATGGTGAATGGAATTGTTTCCTTAATAAAAATATGGAACGCTTCATGAATTTGCGTGTCATCCTTGCGCAGAGGCCATGCTAATCTTCTCTGTATCGTTCCAATTTTAGTATATGTGCTGCCGAAGCGAGCACCAGAGCTCTTTTTAGTCTTGCTCTTTTAAAATTAAGAACACTGTCCTTTCTTGTCATTTCCAGGAATAACTTATCTTCTTGTGCTATCTTCAAACTTTTAATTTTAATTAAAATATAACTGACATATAGGATTTCCCTGTTGGCTCAGATGGTAAAGAGCCTGCCTGCAATGCAGTGTTCCCCTGGGTCAGGTAGATCCCTTGGAGAAGGAAATGGCAACACACTCCAGTATTCTTGCCTGGAGAATTCCATGGGCAGAGGAGCCTGGCGGGCCACAGTCCATGAAATCGCTAAGAGTCGGACACAGCTGAGTGACTAACACACATACACACATACAAGTGACGTTTATTGACAAGTATACAATATGTTTCAATATTTGTATGTATGGTAAAATGATTACCACAGTAAGTCTAGTTAACATTTGTCACTGTATGTAGTTAAAGAAATTTTTTTTCTTCTGATGAGCATTTTTAAGATTTATTCTTATAGCAGCTTTCAAATATGGAGTATAGTATTATTAACTATAGTCATCATGCTGTATGTTACATCCCTTGACTTTATTTATTTCATTCTTTTTGATCCCTTTTACCGATTTAACTAATCTCCCATCCCATCCCTCTGACAACCAACAGTCTGTTTGTATCTATGAGTTTGGTTTTTGTTTTGTTTTTCCATATCCCAGATACACATTAGATCATTTGATGTTTGTCTTTTCCATCTGACTGACTTCACTTGGCACAGTGCCCTCAGGGTCCATCCATGCCTTTGTACATGGCAAGATTTCCTTTTTATGGCTGCATAATATTCTGTTGTATACATATTTCCACATTTTCTTTACCCATTCATCTATCAGTGGGCACTTACGTTGTTTTCATATCTTGCCTATTGTAAATAATGCTACAGTGAATATGGCGGTGCATATATCTTTTTGAGATGGTGTTTTTGTTTTCTTTAGGTAAATACCCAGAATTGGAATTCCTGGATTATGTGGTAGTTCTGTTTTTAATTTTAGGAGGAATGTCTATTAGTGTTTTTCATAAAAGTTGTACCAGTTTACATTCTCACCAAAATGTATAAGGGTTTCCTTTTCTGCACATCCTTGCCAGCATTTGTTAATGCCTGTCTCTTTTGATAATAGCTACTCTTAACAGGTGTGAGATGACATCTCATTGTGGTTTTGGTTTGTATCTCCCTGATGCTTAGTAATGTGGAGCATGTTTTCATGTATAGTGTATAAGGTCTGTATATCTTCTTTGGAAAAATGTCTATTCAAATCTCCCACTTGTTAATCAGATTGTCTTATTGGTGTTAAGTTGCATGAGTTCTTTGTGTGTTTTGGATATTAACCCCTTATCAGATACATGACTTGAAAATGTTTTCTCCCCTTCAGTAAGTTGCCTTTCCCTTTTGTTGATGTTTTCCTTTGTTTTGCAGGAGCTTTTTAGTTTGTAGTTCCACGTGTTTATTTTTGCTATTGCTGCCTTCGCTTTTGGTGTCAGATCCAAAAAAATATTGCCAAGACTGACATCAAGGAGCTTACTGCCTATGTTCTCTTGTAGAAGTTTTATGGTTTCAGATCTTCATTCAGAATCTTGAATCCATTCTGAGTTAATCGTATAAGGTAATACGATGGTCCAGTTCATTCTTTTGCATGTAGCTATCCAGCTTTCTCAACACCATTTATTGGAGAGCCTGTCCTTTCCCTGCTGTGTGTTCTTGGCTCCTTTGTCATAAATTAGTTGACCGTACATGCTGAGTTTATCTCTGGACTCACTGTTCTCTTCCGTTCTCCTGGGCGTCCATTTTTGTGCCTGTGCCATACTGTTTTGATTACTGTAACTTTGTCAGATAGTTAGAATCAAGAAGCATGATGCCTTTAGCTTTGTTCCTTCTACTTAAGATTGTTTTGACTATTTGGGGCCTTTTGTGGGTCCATACAAATTTTAGGATAATTTGTTCTATTTCTGTGAAAAATGCCATTGGAATTTTGATAGGGATTGCATTGAATTTGTATAGTATATTGCTTTTTGGGTAGAATGGACATTTTAACAATATTAATTCTTCCAGTCTGTGAGCATAGAATATCTCCATTTATTTGTATCTTATTCAGTTTCTTCAGTTAATGTCTTACAGTTTTCAGATAAGATGTTCTCATTCCTTTTACCTCCTTAGTTAAATTTAACCTGGGAAGCCCTAGTTAAATTTATTCCTAGCTATTTAATTCTTTTTGAAGCTTTGTAAATGAGCATATTTTCTCAATTTCTCCACTATTATTTAGAAATGCAACAGATTTTTGTATATTGATTTTGTATCCTGCAAATTCACTGAATTCATGTATTCTAATGGTTTTTTTGGTGTCTAGGGTTTGCTGTATGTAATATGATGTCATCTGCAAATCTGTAGTTTCACTTCTTCCTTTCTAATTTGAATACCTTTTAGTTCTGTTTCTTGCCTGATTGCTCTAGCTAGGACTTCCAGTACTGTGTTGAATAAAAGTGGTGAGGGCGGGCATCCTTGTCTGGTTCTCATCCTAGAGGGAAAGCTTTTGGTTTTTTACTGTTGAGTTTGATGTTAGCTATGGACTGAACTTTTCCCACATGCATCACCATAGTAGTTTTTATTCTTATTTCTCAAAAAAATTGTGTTTGTTTTGGCTGTGCTGGATCTTCTTGCTGCATGGGCTTTTCTTTAGTTGTGGTGCGGGGCCTTCTCTTAATTGTGGACATTTTGACTTTCTGCAGGCAGTATGAGATTCACACAGACGTTTCTTTTCAGTGAAAGCATCAGCAAGTCTGTAATCTATTTTTACACATCTTTGAGGTCACATTTTTGGTAGATTGTAATGGTGTAATGTGGAACCACTGATACGGAGAGCAAACTAAAATTACACAGATTTTTCAGCTTCATTGCGGGTGGTTAGTGTCCCAAGCCCATGTTTTTCAAGGGTCAACAGTATACATAGTATAGTAGGCTGTATTACTTGGAGCATAGTAACAAATTTCTTTAACACTCCAGAGCTTGAAGGCAGTATACTAGAAGAAAATGCAGAGTTTCATTTTGTTTTTAACTTACAAAATCAACTGATGTTTGTTGAGGAAATTTAGAAAATATAGAAGGAAAGGAAAAAGCTTCTTCATATCTCCATAAAGTTTATTATTAACATTTTCACATATTCTCTTATTGTATTTTTCTTAATTAGAGATGATTTTTATATTTTCTGTTTTACCTTTAACATTTTAGCAGGGGACTTTCCTATATTACTGCAAACTGTTTTAAGCATTTTAACTTAGTCCATAAGATCTGATTATGTAGATAACATGCTTAGCCACTTCTTGTGCATGCCTTGATGTTGCTTCTACTCTTCGACTATTACTGAGAATGAGTTTATCTTTTGCTTACCCGCTACCCCCTGTGTGTGTGTGTGTGCATGTGTGCATGTGTGTTTCTGATACAGTTTTAGGAAAGGGATGGGAATAAGTTTAAGTTTCTTGATGCATATTACCAGATTGGTTTCCAAAGGACTGTATCCATTTACCTTTAATGATGGAGGGTATATTTTTAGCCATCCACTTGTTTGTACTTTTTCTTGTGAGTAAAGTCTGAGAGGCGTCATTGGAATCTGTCCTTGGCGCACAGTGGGGCTGTGTCCTCCCGCCTGACCCTGGTAGTGGGGTCTCCTGCCTCACACTGGAAGTGTCTTCATTCTCCCTTGCTTCTAGATCCCCACGTTGATTGACCGGATGCTTGTGTCCTCCAACACAAAGACCGGGGCTGCAGGAGCTGAGGCCTTGTCCCTCCTACTGAAGAGGCCCTGGGACCCTGCTGTGGGGGTGCTTTCTCATAACAAACCAGTAAGTTGGACTTCACTATGGCCCGTGAAGTTTATTTTAGACTCCAGTCTCAGAACCGTGGCAAGAGGATAATAAATGGCGTGTTTAACTGTGTTCACTAATAACTGGCTGTGTGTCATGCTTAACATAGTTTCCTGAGCAAATCAGCATTGGTGAGGATAAGCTAGGTCGTGGGGTACGTGGGGTTCCGTTGGGGAGCCTCCCTCACTCACTGGCTCTCTGATGGGGTCTTACTCTGTAGAGCAAACTCCCCGGCTCTCCTCTCATCCTCATCGCCTCCTCCGGGCCTTCTAGCTCCGTGTTCCCCACCTCACGCCGCCACCGCTTCTGGCAGTCTCAGCTGTCCTGCTTAGGCAAGGTATGTAGGGGGCGGGGGGGCAGCTCGAGAGGCAGACAGATGCTCGATGCTTAGTGAACTTAGTACACTCCTTTGTGTACAAGAAACGGGCGCCGAGATGCGAGGTGGATGGACTTGAATGTGGTGCATCCTCCGAGTCTCTGGACTGCTGACGGTGCTTATCCAGGGTTGGAGGGTTCAGGGGAGGCTAAGCAGACTGGAGAGAAGAGCGGAGACTGAGCTCATGGCATGGCAGCCCCTCTCTTTCCTTTAGGTCATCCCTGTCGCCACCCACCTGCTGAGCAATGGGAGTGGAGTGGGGGTGCTGCAGTGTCTGGAGCACATGATCGGGGCGCTGAGAAGCAAAGTGCTGGAGGTGAGGCTGCTCCTCTGTCAGCTCGCCGCTGTTCACCCAGCATTCTGCATCCATCTGCGGCCTCCTGTCTCACTGTCTTCTTTCTCTCCCCACAAAGATTCACAGCCATTTCCCCCACAAGCCCATCATCTTGATTGGCTGGAATACAGGAGCCCTGGTGGCCTGTCACGTAAGTAACCCCGTCTTATCCAGAGCTTGTCTGGGGCTCAGCTACTGCTGCTACTGCTGCAGATAGCTACTGTTGAGCCAGGCACTGTGCTGAATGCTTTGCCTGCATACTTGGATTTTAAACTGTGGGGGACAAGCTTTGTTTTTTAACTTTATTGTAGAAAATGTTAAGCAGAAATTTAAAGGGAGGATAGACTGGTGTGGTAACCCCTTGGGCCCCTCATTAAGCCCTGCCAGTAACTGGTCAGAGCCAAGGCCTTTTTCATCTTACCTCTGCCCACTTTCAGCTCCCTCCAGTTACTTTGAAAAAAACACCAAGTATTTTCTTTATATATATTTTAGTGTGTAGCTAAAAGACGGTTACTCCTTGGAAGAAGAGTTATGACCAACCTAGACAGCATGTTAAAAAGCAGAGACATTACTTGGACAGCAAAGGTCCGTCTAGTTAAGGCTATGGTTTTCCCAGTAGTCATGTATGGATGTGAGAGTTGGATTATAAAGAAAGCTGAGCGCCAAAGAATTGATGCTTTTGAATTGTGGTGTTGGAGAAGACTCTTGAGAGTCCCTTGGACTGCAAGGAGATCCAACCAGTCTATCCTAAAGGAAATCAGTCCTGAATATTCATTGGAAGGACTGATGCTGAAGATGATAATCCAATACTTTGGCCACCTGATGTGAAGAACTGACTCATCTGAAAAGACCCTGATGCTGGGAAAGATTGAAGGCGGGAGGAGAAGGGGCCGACAGAGCATGAGATGGTTGGATGGCATCACCGACTCAATGGATATGAGTTTGAGTAAACTCCGAGAGTTGGTGATGGACAGGGAGGCCTGGTGTGCTGCAGTCCATGGGGTCGCTGAGTCAGATACGACTGAGCGACTGAACTGAACTGAACTGGGCACTGTCTGTTAATTTCGAAAGGGAGAGGTATTCCTCACATAAGGGACAAGAGCAGCATTTGTGTTCTCTTGGTTGCATTTGTTCTTAGTGGAGGAAAAAGGAAGGACTCAAGCCTTGCAAATTCCCATGATGGAAGCATTAAACCTCCCATCCTCCCAGAGGTTCAGGTGGGGTCCCCTGTGGGCCCCGGTTCTCTCAGTGGGGGCTGCTGGTATAACCAGACAGCCTGTGTTCTGTCCTCCTACTGCCCTACTGTGTGGCTGGTACACCTGTACCATCACCTGGGGGCGTGTCATCGCCTGGGAGTTACAACGGGAGGAGGAGGTGGGGCCTGCTGGCGGCTTCTGGGTAGGATGTGGCTGTGGGGAAGTCAGTCGGCCTCGAGGCAGACCATGCCGTTATCTGCAGGTGTCAGTGATGGAGTATGTCACTGCCGTCGTCTGCCTTGGGTTTCCTCTGCTTACCGTGGACGGCCCCAGAGGGGTAAGTGCGGGGCCTGCGGGCTGCCGGGTCACCGGCCGGTGGGAGGACAGGAGTAGGAGCCTCTCCAGGCTGCTGCTCAGAGGCCGCGGCTACCTGGGCAGTCTCTTGAGTGCACTTGCCAGGCAGTGTTGAGCATGTATGAACTGGCTGACTGTAAAACCGGACCTGTTTAGGATGTGGACGATCCCCTCTTGGATATGAAGACTCCAGTCCTCTTTGTCGTCGGTCAGAACTCCCTGCAGTGCCACCCTGAAGCCATGGAGGACTTCCGGGAGAAGATTCGGGCGGAGAACAGCTTGGTGGTGGTTGGGGGAGCTGATGACAATCTCAGGTGGGTAGGGTCCCTGGGCTCTGCCAGAGTGCCATGTTGGAAAGATGCTTACTTCTAAAAAGTTGGAAAAATTGTACCAAAAAATTCTATATACTGTTCACCCAAATTTCCCAAATGTTAACATCTTGCATAACCAAAAAGTAATTGTCAAAGCTGGGAAGTTGACATGGATATGATACTGTAATCTAGTTTGCAGACTCACATCTCATCACTGTGTCACTGGCACTCGTCTGGTCCCGGGCCGAGTCCAGGCCGTGCGTGGCTGCCGGTTGCTGTGTCTCCTCAGCCTCCTCTGATGTGACGCTGCTCCTCAGCCTGTCATGACCTTGACACTTCCCAAGAGTGCTGTTTCGCAGACTGTTCCTCAGCTTAGGGTTTTGGTGTTGTCCGTGATTAGGTTGAGGGCACACTTGGCGGGAATGCCGCGGAGCTCACGTGGCCTGTGTGCATCCTCGGGGCTGCATGATGTTGCCGTGGCCCGTTACTGGCGAGGTCACCGTTGATCACGTCATTAAGGTGGTACCTGCCAGGTTTCTCTACAGTTACTGTGTTTCTCTTTGTAGTTAGTAGTCTTCTTGTGGGGAGAAGATATTTCGAGATGCTGTAATCATAGTCTTTGCCATTCGGCTTTCACTGGGGTAGGCATTTCTTTACATTGTCTTCCTAGTAATACAGAGGATGAATTTGAACAAAGATTTTATTTGTCATGCTGCTGCTGCTAAGTTACTTCAGTCGTGTCCGACTCTGTGTGACCCCATAGACGGCAGCCCACCAGGCTCCTCCATCCCTGGGATTCTCCAGGCAAGAACACAGGAGTGGGTTGCTATTTCCTTCTCCAATGCATGAAAGTGAAAAGTGAAAGTGAAGTCACTCAGTCGTGTCTGACTCTTCGAAACCCCATGGACTGCAGCCCACCAGGCTCCTCCATCCTTGGGATTTTCCAGGCAAGAGTACTGGAGGTGCCATTGCCTTCTCCTTTTATTTGTCATAGGCGTCCTTTTATATATTTTGGAGTATAAACAACCAGAGTTTGGAAGCGATTTTAGAGGGGCGTCTTTAGTCATTGAGATGGCCATTCTTCCCTTTCAGGGTCTGCCAGCGGGGCCTTTAGTTACATTTTCATGAAATGTACTGAAAAAGAGATTGTGTCCTTTATCGGCCTCCTTTCTCACATGCTCAGTCTTATGTATTAGCTTCCTGTGAGTGTTTTTACCGGAGAGCTTAGAGTGAGTGCCTGTTCCCACCCATCTTGTCACTTTCTCACCCAGAGATCCTTTGGAGAAGCCCTCCTGGCCTTTGTCATCTGACAGCTTCTTGTGGACCTAGAGTCTAATCCTTGGATGCTCAGGGAAATGCTTGCTTGTAAATACATTCTTTCCTATTAATTCAGACATCTTACCTATAGGAGGATAGACTTGAGTTGTGGTGAGGGAGTGGGAGGGATGAAAACACCTTTCGCTAGAGTTGCACTGTGAGGCTGCTTGTGAGACATATTTGCCTGGCGCTGAGGGCGTTGGACTGAGTCAGGAGACCTCAGTTTAACTCCTGGCTCCTTTGCTCGGGTGAATCGCTTAACTTCTGGGATTGGTGTCCTCATCTGTAATAACGAGCACGTTACATGACAGGGCTAGAGGCCAAACACCAGTGAACTGGGGCCTCAGGATGTGGAGGCTCAGAATGTTGCGCTTCATCTTGTCACTTGGTGCCCTGTTTCTGTCTCTGCTGAGACCCCAGGCAGAAGCCAGGGGATTTAAGTCTGGCTTTCAAAGAGGAGAATGCAGCCAGCGGTGGCCAGTTTCTCTGATCCCTGTAGAACTCACCTGTGGCCACCTTTCCTGGTAATATCATTTCAACAGCACCTAGAAGTCTCAGGGTTTGGAACTGTATTGGGGGACCTCAAGATGAGGTCTTAGCAATCAGGTAGAGTTTACCTGTGAAGCCGTGAGGACAGGACTTCTGGAGTGGACAGCCCCAAGCACCTTCCATGTTTCTTTGGTTCGTTACCTAGTTGCTTTGTGTCATCCCCACAACTCCATGAGGGAGGTGTTGGGGTTCCTTATTTCGCAGATGTGGAAACTGAGGTTCGGAGAGGTTGCAGACCTGCCTGTGGGCTACCATTATCTTCCTTCTTAGGTTTAGAAAAGAACCAACACAGAAGAGAAACCCATTCTTATTTACATTTGTTACTGTGGAATGTTTGGAAAGTAAATATTTCCTCTTTTTTGCCTCTTAGAATAAGCAAAGCAAAGAAGAAATCGGAAGGGTTGACGCAGAGCATGGTGGACAGATGCATTCAGGTACACAGTTGCTTTCTGTGGGTTTCTCAGCTAGGCTTGTCTGTCTGTAACCTTTTAGGCTCGGTCTCCTTGGCAGCATCCTCCCGACTCTATGGAAGATTGGGTATCCCCTGGGGCCTTTGGGGGACCTAAGTCATAAGCAAAGAAAAGGGGGAAAGAGGGAGGGGAGGGAGAAGGAGAGTAATGATCTAAGATGTGAGCAAAGCGGGTGGGGAGGAAGGGTTCACTGAGGAGTGGTAAAGTGTGACCACCCAGAATGCCACCCCCACCCTGGGCACAGGGCCTGGGCTCCTGTGGGTCCTTGGCTGAGTGTAGGGCTTGGGCCATGCTTTGTGAAGTAGGAGGGACAGCACACTGATTTCAAAGCTGGGGTGACTCCATTTTAGTAGGAACTGTTGGGGCGCTTCCTGAGGCCTGGGCCTCTCCTTCCCCCAGGACGAGATCGTAGACTTCTTGACCGGGGTACTCACTCGTACTGAGGGGCACGTGGGCTCCGAGCCTCGGGATCAGGACGCCGAGAAGAAGAAGAAGCCCCGAGATGTGGCCCGCAGAGACCTGGCCTTCGAGGTCTCGGAGCGGGGCAGTCGACCTGCGTCACCAGCTGCCAAGCTGCCTGCCTCCCCCTCGGGTTCAGAGGTAATGCAGGCAGAGAGGGGCGCTGTTGCTAGGGATTCAGCAGAGTGGGTTCCTGTGCTTCCCGGGGAAGGCTGCTGGCCTTCCCAGGCCTCGGAGTTCCTACAGGGGGAGGCCCTGACCGGGAGACTCCAGGGGGCTTGATGATTGACAGTCCATCCAAACGACCTTGACTTGGCCCTTGTCCTTCTCCATCTACTCAGGATCTCTCCAGTGTGTCCAGCAGCCCCACCTCCAGTCCCAAGACCAAAGTGACCACAGTGGCCTCTTCCCAGAAGTCCAGTCAGATTGGAAGCACCCAGCTGCTGAAGAGACACGTGCAGCGGACAGAGGCTGTGCTGACCCACAGACAAGCCCAAGGTGCGGCCGCCTGGCCCAGGGGCCTCTCTTGGCTTCTGCCTTCTCAGTTGACGTCATGTGGCAGTTGAAAAGTATTGGCACCTGCCGCTTTTTCCAGACGTACTTGTCCATGCAGAATTAGGTTGGAATAAATACTGAGGGCTGTTTTCAAGGATAAAATATGACACAAGGTCTATGCGTTGGTGTGACCGTGTGTTCCACTAATTATAGCCTCGTCTTGGCATTTGGGCAAGTTCACCTTAATGAGCCGACTCCATGTATATTGGCCTCAGATATTTTTTCTGACTCCCAGTTGGGGAAGCTGTGTCTTCTCTTCAGGCCCAGCCTTTCCTGCGGTCTGGGAGCTCTCCAGGTCCTGCAGACGGGGCTGGCCGTGCTCATCAGATACCAGGGCAGCTCCAAAGCTTCGTGCCTGCCCTTGGAGAGTTAAGATTCCTACACTGGGACTTCCAGTGATGTTTTTCAGGAATCTCTGGAGATAGGTTTTCAGTTAGGCTGGGAAATACTTGTTCAGTTAAAATTAAGAGTTTGGAAAGCAGTGACCGTGATGTAAGAAGCCTCCCTGCCCAACTTTGATCCAGTCAGCAGTCCTGAGGTGAGGCCTCTTGGGCCTGGGACAGGGGCGGATATCCTCCGAGAGTCTCTGGCTGGGGGAGAGGCGGCAGCCAGAGGTGGCTGTCAAGCGGACAGACTCTTCGGCTCGTTTCTTGTAGTGGAGCCACAGGGTCAAGACTTAGACCCAGGCCTCGTCCAAGGTTGCCCAGAGGTGGCTGTGAGTGTGAGTGGATCGATGGAGACACAAAAAGAGGCCAGGCCACTGCAGTCCACATGGATGCTCTGTGACCCGCACTGTCCCCGGTGGTGGCCAGAGCCACGTGGGCGCTGTCCCCTCAGGCTTTTGATGAAGAGAGAGACAGCAGTTTGTGATGTTTCTGGAGGCAATGACTAGTCAAGGCCGGAAGGCCTGCAAGGCTGACTGGGGAGCTGGGTGCAGAATGGGACCCAGAGCAGTGCGGAGAAGAGCCGCAGCACGGCCGCCTGGCACAGGCAGAGCTCGCAGGCAGGGGGTGAGGCACAGCTGGGGTCCCTGTGCCCTCGCCAGGCGCCTCGCCCTCCTCTTGGCACTGGACTTGCTGTTGCTCATGGAGTCCGGGCAGTGGCCCCTTGAGGCAGGTACATGCGTTATTTTCAGTTTATGGATGACTCCAAGGATCTGCTAAGTGGCAGAATCAGGTTTCAAATTCATCAGTAATCCCAGGAAAAGCCTCTGTTGACCATTTTTCAGAGCATTTTCATACCTTTTCTTACTCCCCATCTCTTTCTCCTTTCTCTGGCTGGCTGTGATTCTGTAATTCTTTCTGATTCATTCCAGCTCAGTTTGCTGCTTTTCTGAAACAAAATATGCTGGTGAGGAAAGCTCTTCCTCCCGGCACCTCCTCCTGTCTCTTTGGTGAGTATCACTCTCCTCGCCTGCACCCTCCGCTCTCTGCTTCTCTCCTCCTCCCCGCTCTCATCTCTTCCCCAGCCCTGCTTCTCTGTTGTCTCTGATTCCCCCTGTTCTCTTCTCTCCTTTTTCTCGGTGCTGTCCTTTGGCTCACTCCGTAGTCTTTGCTCTTCCCCGTTCACTCTGCCTCTCATGGTGGTTTCCCCCTTTGGTGTCTCACTGTGGTGCTTGGCTCTGCTTCTCCTGTGCGTGCCTATGGGCCATCCCCTGCGAGCCTGCATCTCCCTGTGTTTTTCTCCTTGCCTCTGATTTCCTGCCTCCACCCTGGTCTCTGCAAGCACTGAGCAGCATAACTGTATCTCCTTTCCCTTTTGCCCTCCTTCCTGTGCTGATTTTGGTCAATGCATTCATCCCCTAAGCAGTCCTTCCTTTCAGCTGACTGTGGCCTCCCTGTGGTCTGGAGTGGTTCCCTGTGGCCCCACACCAGTCTCCCCCCGCCCCGGCACTCCCACCTCCCATTTTTCGTGTGAGTCCAGCCCTCTCTCCTTCCTCTTGCCTTTCTGCCCCTGATTGCCTGTGCTGAGAAGGGCTGGGCGTGCTTCTAAGTGGAAAGAGGAGGGGACCTGTGAGCAAGGCTAAAGGATAACTTAAGCATCTGGGAGGCTTCGCTCTGTGCAGGATGTGTGTTTGATTCGGTGGATAGGGTGGCCTTTCTCAGTCCTGTTACCACGGACCTGGGGACTAGCTTGTGACATGGGCCCCTGTTGCCCTGTTACTTCAGGGTCAGAACTGTAAAGTCGTCGCAGCTATGGAGTCCCCCCGCCTAGTAGTTACTCAAAGCCAGCCTGGAGTCCTGGTGATAATCCTTCTCATGGTCAGCGTTCAACAGGCAGACCCTCAGCCTTGGGCCCTGAGGGGACTCAGAGCTCTGGGGACATCTCCCTTGTAGGGAGGACGGAATAGCCTGCTCCTCTGTTGCTTGTGCAGAACACGTTGGCTGGCCTGCAGCTGTGTGACGGGGGAGGGCAGGAGGCTTGTCACATTCTGAGTCGGGGAAGCCCTGTTGAGGTCCACTGTGGCGAGTCCCATTTGTTCGGCAGAGTCAGGATGGCATCTTCCTGTCTGTCTCCACTGACTCAGAGCTCCTTCCTTCCGAGCCCAGGATGGCAGGGGAGGGGACTGTCCTCGTAGAGGGCCACTGTGGAGGTGAGCATAGGTGGGCCTGAAGGAGTGGCCTCTGTGGACGCGCTGGGCCGGTTCTTCCGTGCGGCCACGCCGATGCTGGTCTCGGCCATCAGCATCTGTCGGGCTTCTCTGGACCGTGGAGAACTTCACCGCAACTCCATGTCTTAGTTCCTATTTCATCAGAACAAACCGAGGAAGCTGAGAAAGAGGAGCTCAGGGTCCAGCTGAAGCGGCACCATCCCTCCAGTCCCCTTGCTGGCAGTAAGACCTGCAAGCGGCCGAAGATCAAGGTGTCCCTCATCTCCCAAGGGGATGCAGCTGGAGGGCCTTGCCCGCCTTCCTCAGGGGGCGCTCCAGAAGGTGAGTGTCTCTCGGCCTGCTTAAGTAACAACCGACGGGACCGTCCCAGAGACACAGCATCGCCCCCTTGGCGGCTACTTGCTGGGCGGCTCCTCCTCTCCCTCGGCGCAGCAGGCGCCCAGAGAAAGGCAGCAAGGGTTGCACGTGGGGGAGAGTGGGCAGGGAACCAGGATCAGGGAGGCAGGACAAGGATCAGAGAGGGCTGGGGGTCATTCACAGCATCGTGCTCTTTGTTTTTTTTTTTGCTTTCAATTAAAGATGATAAAATATTCCAGGAAGTTTAGAAAACAGAAGGAAAAGATAACCCCCAACTCTTCCCTACCCTAATGTAGAGTTATCCTTCCTTTTTCGTCTTTCAGTCTTTTCTATAATATTTTGCATTTAGCCTGGACTCTGGGACCCTGAAAGGTCAGCACCAATCTGGACTGACCGGCGGCCTCGGGGTTTTCTGTTTTGCAGCCGCAGGAGGGAAGCCCCTCACCATGACGTTGGGACAGGCATCCACAGGGGCCACAGAGCTCACCGGGCTTCTCGCCACAGCCAAGTGAGTCTGTCTGCTGGTCTGTCTGTCCCCTTCTTTGCCCTCACCCCTTCTCAGGACCCAGTGAGTGCTTTGGAAGATAGTGGATTCTGGAGTCTGTCTGTCCTGTGAACGTGACTTCTTTCTGAGTCGGGTGTTTTTCCTTTGGGTCAACTCAGAGTTGACTTTTACTTAAAAGTTTACAAAGTGTCCTGTAGCTCTTGCTTCAAGACCTGAAGTCTTTCCTTTAGGCCTGACTTAGAAGGACTGGAGGCTGAATTCAGAAGGTGAGACAAGACACCGACGTTCTACCCTTGCGTCCATCGCTGAAAGCCTTGCTGGGCCCCCACTGGACCCTCCTGGTACTGCCAGGGACCTTTAGGTGATGGAGCTCCTCTTTGTCTCCAGGTCAGGTGCTTCTGAAGGGTGTGTCTCAGCCAGCCAGACATCCTCAGTGGTCTCCAGCAGCACCTCGCCCAGTGCCTTGCACACACTCCAGAGCCGCCTGGTGGCCCCTTCTCCTGGCAGCTCCCTCCCAGGTACCTGCTAACTCAGCCCCCGCCACACCCCACCCCCACCTCCCAGCCAAGTCTCTGTCTGCTGCTGGAGGGTGGCCCTGGGAAAGCACTGGAGCTAGGGCTCAGGGGTGCGCCTCTGGGTCTCAGGCTTATTGTAGACTTGGCATGGAGTGGAATTAACTTTGAGGTGGGGGAGTTCGGGGCCTTAACATCTATAGTGAGTAAATGTCCTAGTCCGCAGGTGATGTCTCTTGTGCTGTAAGGAAGGGGTCCCTAAGCCACAGGCTTGGCGGTCCTGGTCAGCGACCTGGTAGGAGCTGGGCCCCACGGCAGGAGGTGAGCTGTTGGCTAGCGAGCCAAGCTTCATCTGCCACTTCCCATTGCTTACATTACGCCTGAACCACCCCCACTGCCCCAACTCCAGTTGTCTTCCACGAAAAGTCCCTGGTGCCAAAAAGGTTGGGTACTGCTGCTATAAGGAGAAATAGCAGGTAGGTTTCCAGCTGAGTTGGTGTTTTTAAGCATATCTGGTTGAATAAAGCTGGAAATGGTTCTGTACAGGGCATCAGCAGAATAAGACATGTTTCTGCCAGGCTGGTCCCCTCACCCTGCATTGAAAGGCTAGTTGCTTGAGCCCAGCAGGGTGCCCCGTTGTTCCAGAGGACCTTCCTCTTTGCTCTCAGGCCACTGGACTGTGTGTAAAGTGAAGTCTAAGTCAGGTATGGGGGATTCTTTTGGCTTGTAAGTGGGTCCATGTTCTCCTTGGTGTTACTGAACCCATCCAAAATGCAGGCCGGCGGTCTGGATCTGGCTGGGATGTGCAGAGTGAATCCAAGACAGTGTGTCAGGAGCAGCGGGCGTCCGGCGCGCGCGTGTGTTCTGCATCTCTCTGTGGGCACGGGAAATGTCCAGGGGAGAGAGTCAGTGTCTCAGCTGGTCACTGAGGATGGCAGGCACGGCTGCTCGTGAGAAGGCGCTGCAGCCCGTGCTGACGTCTCTCGTGTCCTCCCTTAGGGGCCGCGTCAGCCAGCAGCCTTCTCCAGGGCCTCAGCTTCAGCCTGCAGGACATCAGCAGCAAGGCCTCTGGCCTCCCGGCCAGCCCCTCCCCCGGGCCAGCCCCGCAGGTGCACGTCTGCCTCCCCTGGGCGGGACAGGGCGGGAAGGGAGGCGGCGGCCTCGGCTTAGCTGGCTCTGGCAGGGACACGGGGTCAGGGACAGGTAGCCTCTGACTGCACAGCGGGGCACTGCCAGAGGCTAGTGACGGGTTTCTAGGTCTCTTTGTGTCTTTGCTTTCTTGGTTGTGAAATGAGGGTAATGATAGTCCCTCCTTCGCAGAGCTGATGTGGGGATTAGATAAGAGAATATGTGGAAATGCCTGGCAGAGTACCTTGCGTGGGGCAGGCGCGCAGTGCCTGGAGAGGTATCGAGCATGCCGGCCCGCCACACTCGACCGTCGCAGCTTCTGACTGGCCGGGCTTGTGTCCCGCAGGCCGCCAGCGTGAAGCTGCCCGCCCCCGTGCAGAGCCTGGGCGCCGTCACCACGGGCGCCGGCAGCATTGTCCGTGCCGTCCCTGTGGCCACCGCCCTCTCCTCCTTGGGTGCTGCTCCTGGCGGGAAGCCCACAGCCATCCACCAGCTGCTGACCAACGGGGGCCTCGCTAAGTTAGCAAGCAGCCTCCCTGGCCTGGCTCAGATCTCTAACCAAGCATCAGGTGAGTCTCTCATGAGAACTGTGGGAATCTTCCCCCAAGACCGTCCTACCTCGTGTGATGTTGAACCCAGCGCCACAGGGTCCTGGCCTTGACCTCGGGGATTCGGCTCTGTGGTTCCAACCCCAGGCAACGTGAGAGTACACAGGCTGCTCCTGTTGCTTTTGGACTGACTGACGGGGCCTAGATGACCCAGCTGGGGAGGAGACCACGACGGGAGGCCAGGTGGGGGTGTGTCTCATGGGTGGTCAGGGGACGCTCTAGGAAAGGGAAGTGGAGGCTAGGACAAAAAAAGCCTACCACTCTCTGAATCTCTCAGGCTTGAAGGTCCCCACCACCATCACTCTGACCCTGCGTGGCCAGCCCAGCCGGATCACCACACTGAGCCCCGTGGGCACAGGAGCAGCCCCTTCAGAGGAGCCCGCCTCCCAGGCACTGCCCTCCAGCTCACAGGTGAGTCTGTCTGGGGAGACCGAGGACATGGGCCCAGCGTTGGGCAGCGGGGCCCAGCTGGCTGGCTGGCTGGGGGAGCTGCGCTGGTCGGCAGGCCCGCTGCACCTCCACTCTCAGAGTTTGTGGCTTTGTTACTGTGGTTGGGTTTTGGGTTTTGTTTTTTAGAAGTATAGTTGATGTACAGTGTGTTTGTTTCAGGCGTACAGCACACTCAGTCATACCCTTTTTCAGATCCTTTTCCCCTTTAGGTTATTATAAAACTGCTGAGCAGTTCCCTGTGCTGTACAGCAGGTCCTTGCTGGTCGGAGTTTGTAGCTTTGAGGCTGAGGGAGTCGCGGGCCTCTTTGCGGCTTCTTCTCTGTAGCTTCCCTGGATTGTGTGAGGATTAAACATGAGCTGTGTTCAGCGCCTGGTCAGTGCTCGTCTTCTGCCCCTCTCCGCCCTTTTCTGCTCTGTTCTTGGCTTCACCGTTCAGAGGTTACGTGGGAGCAAAGTGGTAATATTCTCTATTTGACTCTCCAGCCTTGGGCCATCCCAGATCTTTGTGTTCATTGTTGTCTTTCAGGGCACAGTTAGGTTTTTATAGCTCTTACACAGGAAGACACCATCAGTTTCTCTTAGCTGATCTGATTTCCACTGTGACCTTTTCAAGTAAAATGTTTCTAACTTTAAATGGTGATCTGAGGGCCACCCAAAGATCAGAGGTTAACAACAACAGAAAGTCCTGACTCCAGCAGTGCTCCTTGAGTGTCCGGTTTTCAGCCGAGGCCTCCTGTGTGGATCCCTGGGGTGCAGCTTCCATGGCTGAGGCTTAGCCGGTCCCCTGACTGCTGCCAGGCCAGCCCCGCCCTGGGACTGGGCACCGGTGCCCTCACCTGAGCCTCCCCAGGGGGAAGTACTGCTCAGAGGTGGTTACCCTGGCTTTGTGCAGAGAGGTGCAGGTGATTTATTTTATTCTCTATTCTGTTTAATTACAAAAGTGATCACACTTACTTTAAATAATCCAAAAGTTATAGAAATCATATAATTTATAAAGTGAAAATTTCCCATGATACCACTCCCAGGAATGATAGCCCCTGTTGGTAGCTTGATATGCATTTTTCTAGATTATTCTTTCTACAAAATTCATTATTTTACTCTTTTGACAGAAGTTAGACCACAGAACATGGCTGTTTTCTAACTAACCTTTGTTTGTGAAACACGTGGTGTGTTTCCCTGTCCTTCCATGGAGACTTGTCTGTTTCTTGTCAGTGGCTGTCTCGTGCTTCACTGGGCTCATGTACTAAAGTGCATTTCAGCAGTTCCTGTTAGAGAGCTATGTTTTGTTTTTCAGTAGCGTAAATATTGGTATGGTGACTACCCCTTGTTCACAATTGTTGTGTACCTCTGGGAGATTTCTGTAGGCTGGAGACAGTAAGCTGGGGCCTGTACATCTAACACGTGGCTGCTGTTGTTGTTTAGTCGATAAATCGTGTCCGATCCTTTTATGACCCCATGGACTGTAGCCTGCCAGACTCCTCTGCATGGGACTTCCCAGAACATCTGGCTAGCTGCTGACTAATTGTCCTTCAGAAGGGTTTGTCCATTTACAGTTCAAGCCACAGAGATGAGAATACCTCTTTTCCTCCACCTTGTTGATTATGAAAATCAGTATTTTTAATTTTACTAATTTGATAGGTAAAAAATGAAATTGTTTTAATGTGCATTTTCCTGATTACTTATGAGGTTGTGTCTTTAATGAATTACTTGTCATATTCTGTATCTACTCAATTCATAGCAGCTTTATATATGGAGATGTTTATCCTTTATATAAATATGCAAATATATTATACAAATTGTATATGCTTTATTCCAGTCACTTATATATATATATTTTTTTTTTTTTTTTTCTGTTGAAGTATTAAGTTGCTTGTCTTTTAATTTTTGTTTTTGGGTCTTTTATCAAACAGACATTAAAAATTGTTTATGTAGTTAAATCTTCAAATTCTTCCCTTTATGACTCTAAAGTTTTGTGTCTTAAGAAAGCTCTTCCCATTGTAAGGATATAATCTTTTGATGTTTTTAAAATTTTCATGCCTAAAACTGTGGTAAATTTGCTCACAGACAGTTTACCGTTTTACCCTTTGTAAACTGCTGGTCAGCACCACGCGCCTCCAGAGCTCGCCCGCCGCCCCTGCTGAAACTCTGTGTGTGTGTTCTCTTATGTTGCTTGTGTTCACTGCTTACCTTCAGTTGTTCAGTCCATTGGAATTTATTTTTCACTCTAAGTGAGGTAAGGATCTACCTTACTGGGTCCATTCATCTTCCGTTCATTTGAAGAGAGCTGCTCTCACGTTCTAGATCACTCACTGTACACGCGGGGCCCGTTAGTGCCCTTGCCTGTTCCTGTACTACTCGATTATTGCCTGATAACGCATGTTCTTACGTATCAATTGTGTTTCTAGTTCCCTAAGATCATCTTTATTCTTTTCTTTTCTTTTTACGAATAATGAGTTTTAAGATTTGTTCATTGCCGTTTTGGAATCAAATGAACTGAATGAGCACAACTATTTCTTTTAAGTCAGTTAAAATGGTTAATTACGTTCAAACATTTCCTAATACCAAGCTGTCTGAATCCCAGATTCAGAGTTTGTTCAGTATGTCCTGTTCTGGTTTTGCTTTTGTTTTTTGCACATTCCTGAATTTTATTGTACGTGTATAAGAAACAAGAACTTCAGCGTAACCAAGTCTAGTCTTGCTTTACTTTTGTTTTACTCAGGGTTTTGACGTCTATGTCTATTAGTAAGATTGGCCTATAGTTTTCTTTCTCTCTGCTCTTGCTTTTTGATGTATGTCCTTTCCTTGTCCAGTTTTGGAATATGAGAAACGTTTTCTTTCTCATATTCCAAAACATTTATATAGCACAAAAATTGCCAGTTTTGTGACGGTTGAATGGAAATGACCTGCAGGCCGTCTGGGCCTGTTTTCAGGCAGTCTTAACCTGGCTGATGACACGGTGATGCCCACCTAGAAAACAGATCCTCACGGGTTACGTTCCTTTTCTTTTAGATGGTCCTCTTCAGCTTGCTCTGCCTGGGGCCGGTGGGGGGATCTAGTTAGAGTTGAGAAGAGAGCAGAGGTCAGCGAGAATCCTTTTGCATGGCTAAACTGAAGGACTTCTACTTGATGGTATTTACTTGAGAGCTTAGTTTTTAGCTGAGTACAATGGGTGTGTCAATTACTAGGAGGGTTCTAGTGGTGATTGTTTTCTTTTAGACAGAGGAGGTGCTTCTAGGTTAAGGCTTGCTGCTTCAAAAGCCTTTAACAGTTATTTCAGTGTGCAGACTGCCAGACAGTATGGCCTCAGGGAAAGCTCAGGCCTTCTGTCTTCAGTAAGCTGTGTGACCCTGGGCAGATTGCCTGGCCTCTCTGCATTTTCTCATCTGGTCTAGCGAGGAGGTTGGCAGAAGTCAGTGACTCAGTTGTGGTGGTGGGCTTAGTAGGGGCTGTCTCAGAAAACTCTTCTGGCTCTGGGAAGATGGATTTCTAAAAGCTGAGAAACAACCACCCATTTCTGATGTTTATATGACAATTGGAGATTTGAACACTGACTGGATTATTGTTTATTAAGAAATGGTTAATCTTTTTAAGGTGTGATCATAGTTTTAAGTTTGAAAATAATCTTTTTTAAATTGGGAGATTATAGACTACAATATTTATGGAGAGAATGAATTAAAAAAAAGAAAAGGTTGTAAACACTGACAGACTTATCTAAGGTCTGTGCCCTTATTTACCTCTGTTTTCCTGGTGGAGATGAATACTTTCTGTGTGTTTCCTTATGAAACTGGACCATTATGTGGCCCTACAGCTGCGAGCTGCAGGAGAAAGGAGAGACAGACAGTGTAGTGCCCTGCGTCAGGGTCCTGGGAATGGACTCCTTGACTGTGATCACGAGGTTTTCCTGTCTCTGGCCACGCAGTGCCCTCGGCAGGCTGGCAGGCAGCCTCCAGCTGTCCGCCCAGCGGGGTCATTGCTGCCAGCACTCCTGGTTGGGACAGAGCTCATGTGTGTACATCGCAGCCCGCCCTGGAGCCGGGCCAGCGCGTGGGCGACGGAGCCTTTCAGGTTTTGATTGTCAGACCTTTCCTCATTCCTCCTCACCTGTGTCCTCTCTCCTCACCCCCCTTTACCGCATCCTCAGAGACCTCTTAGGAGTTTTCCAAAGGCGGAACTAGAGAAATAGGGAGAACCTTTGTGGAAAAAGGCCAACTCTCTCTACTTCCTTCTTCCCAAGCTGCAGGGCTCAACAATTCATGGCATCTTCCACAGCACTTAAAAAACGAGCATGACCTAGAGCAGTGAGACTGCAGAGCAGTCACGGAAAACTTCTCTTCAACTCTGTCACCCTTGACAAGTCACCCGTTTCCTTTTTCCTGCATTCTTTCCCTTTTTTTTTTTTTAAATAATAATAGGAGCCAGTGATTGTGGTTGACACACAGGCGCCCTATGCAGGTCAGCCCATGTAGCCTCACAGCAGCCCTGGGGAGCAGGTGCCCTCGTGTCTGTGGCTCACAGAGGAGGGAAAGGAGGCCAGAGGATGGAGGCCGCGGCCCTGAGGAGCAGTGGCGGGGGCTCTGACTGCAGTCTGTGGCTGCCAGAACACCTGTCCTTGTGCCTCTGCCGCCCCCCACCGAGCATTATTGCTTTGGAATAAGTTCCCAGGGGCGGGGTAACCGGCTTAGTAGGAGGGTCGGTTGTGCTAACCTGGCAAGCTGCTGACCTTGTTCACTGCCTCTCCCGCCACAGCGCCTGCCTCCAGCCCCCTGAGGACACTGTGCCACATGTCTTCCTTTGCCAGGCTGGTGACGGCTGCTGCACGGTGAGGCCTGGGCGGCGTGCGGTCCTGCTGAGCTGTCCACTTGTCCACAGACCTCTTTAACACAGTCATTCTTGCCTCTCTGTCAGCTGTCTTCAGGGCTGGACCTCCGGGTCTTGTGTAATCATGAGGCAAGGTGATACAGCACCAGCAACGGGACCCTGTTCCCCAGTCGCTACTGGTCTGATTCCCAGGATCTCCAGGTCCTCAGCAGACCTGGTTGGGCACGAATCTGAGGCACTGCTTCCCCATCAGGAGCTGTAACTTGACCCAGGAAGCAGTGTCAGACTGCTCACTGCATCGTGATAAAGGAGCACCTCTTGGAAGTCTGTGCCTCCCTGCGCCAAGTTAGGAGGAGGCATCTGTGTGGTCCGGGGCTGTAAGAGTTGAGGTCAAGAGCCCTGTGCTGAGGGCAAGGATCATCCCGGCCCCCCAGCTGGCGGCTCAGTGCCAGGGGGCTTGTTCTGTCCGTCATAGTCCACTGAACAGTCGTGGGAGAGGTCTTTCCAGGCAGCACTCACCATGGGAGCCACGCTGGATACCAAGTGCCTGTTGAGGCCTGGGGACTCCACTCCAAACCCACGAGAGGGTACAGAGACCCGGACTGTCCTCTTTGAGTCCCTTTGGCAGCTTACAGACCCGGAGACAGCAGCTGCCGGGAGGAGAGAGCCAGCTTTTCTTTTTTCCATCATGTTTGGGCAGTTCTTGTATTCAGAAAGGCTGAAGAGGACGAAGGGGACAGCAAACAGAGTGACCTGGAGGGCACGTCAGTGATGAAGACGCTCGGGGCTTGAGGCTTTGCATCTGGCACCTAAGGAATTGTGGATGCAACTGGAGACGAGAATTTGCCGGGCCAGAGGAAAGAAGCCCCAGCCCTGAAATTTCTGCGCTCAGTAGTGGAGCAGGGACAGCTGCTAAGTGAACATCTTGGCCGTTCGTCCCATGAAACTCTGACATCAGGACAAAGATGCCATGCTTCAGTGTTTCTGTTTCAGCTCTGTGTGTGATTCTCATCTTCTTGCTCAGAAGTGGGAGGATGATCGGCATTGACTTTCCTATTCAGGGTGCTCAGTACCAACCTGAGTCCTGGAGGTGGAGGTCCCTGGAGAAGTGATTACTGAGGATGGAGCCCTGAGCCCTTCCTTACCTCCTCACGACACTTGTGTGCAAAAGTATTTTTAGATTTGGTTTAGAATCCAGAGCTGACTTCTTTCCCTATTGTACTCTAGAAAGTTTCCAACCCAGGTGTAAGGCATCCCACGTATGACTCTTCAGTATCTGTGGGCAGGGAGGAGCCACAGCATACCATGGCTGGACCTGTGGTGAGGGTCCTGACCTGGGGGCGGTGTGCATCCAAAGCAAGCCACCTGTGTTCAGTCCAGGAGCCTCAGTCCAGTCTGAGTGGCAGCCGGGAGGGAGCCTGTGGTATAGAGGAATCTCAGACAAGGCAGACGGGGGTGGGGAGTGGGTGTCCAGGCAGGGCCCGGGGCAGTGCACAGCCCAGGCGTGGAGTGGGCAGGTTATACACTGTAACCCCCACCCCCCCCGACCTCCTGCCGAGCTGGTCTCTGAAGTGATTCACACAGAATTAGCCTGCATCTTTGCATTAGTGGGCAGGTAACTGCTTTCTGAAATTCAGGCAGCATTCAGTAAGTTGGAGGAAGATACGAAATGTGAAAAAGACGTCCAGGGTCAGGGGTTTGGTGACTTGACAGGTAAGATCATAACACACCAAGAGGAACTGAGGACAGTGAGACCTGTGTGAAGCTTTTAGCAGTCACTCCCAGCAGGTTCCTGAACAACCCATTCGTGACTTAGGAGTGCATTCTAGACAGCACTGGGGGGCTACTCTGAAAGATGCTGACCCCGCTGTGGGCTGGGCCAAAGGAGAAGCTGAAAAAACATCCCGCGTTTGTCTGAATCCTAGTAAGCTTCCCACGAATGATTTCCTGAGGTTTGGCTTATACACCGGGAAGGATGCCAAAGCTGGAGAAGGGGAGTAGTGAGAACCTTGGTTCTGCTGCACTGTGGAGGGACGGGCTAAAGGGGGAAGTAGTTGAAGTCCCTAGAATCATGCTCCCCAATTCCATACTTCTGTAGCCACATTTCTTGAAGTGGAGAAGGAGCTTTCCTCTGCCAATCACGTAGCAGACCTAGAGTCCCTGACCTCGGAAGGTGACAGTATTGGCCAAAAGTGTAGAAGGATCCACAGGGCTTTAGCTGAGTTCTTGGGTGACAGGTACGTGCTGATGCCCTGTGAAAGCAGTCTTTGTGTGAAGACGAGGTCGCTGATGGAGGAAGACCTGTCCTCGGCTCCAGCGCTGGGACAGTCCTGGGCTGGATGGGGTATCGAGCTGAGCTGCTGTGACAGTTCTATTTTCCATTAGCCAAAACAATTAAATAAAAACAGATTTTGGATTGCTTCAACATGTCTTCACTCAACTTCTTACTTTTATTCTGGTAACCACCCAGTGGAATGGCACAGAAAACAAAAGCTACAGTATTATGGTAATTCCGCTGACCATCTTCCTGATGCCTGCAATACCCACGAGGTGGGTGCTGTAATTCCCTTTACAGATGAGGAGACTGAGGCACAGAGAAGCCACACAGCAGGACTGAGCCCAGACAGTCTGATACCAGTGTCTGTTCTTCTCTGCACTGTGCTGGGATTCTGAAATGGGAGACCGGAAGTGGAAGTTAGCACAGGAGGTGAGGAGATGGTGGCTTGGCCTTCATGCGACTCCTTTCAGTTTAGACCCTAGGCCCACCAGGCCTGGAGTGACTGCTGCTGCCCTGGTGGGCTCTTGGCTGGGCATGAGTCAGTAGGTGAGGTCCCTCACCCTTGATCCTGAGAGATGGAAACCTCTTTGCACATCCTGTCCCTCTGCTGCCCTCCAGTAATTAATGACTTAGCGGTGAATGAAAGAATTCCAACCTCCACGTTATCTGTGATCTTGTGTCTAAGAGGACCTTTCTGAAAGTAAAGTGAAAGTGTTAGTTGCTCAGTCGTGTCCAACTCTTTGCAACCCCATGGACTTTGCAACTTCTTTGTCCATGGGATTCTCCAGGTAAGAATACTGGAGCGGGTTGCTGTTTCCTCCTCCAGGGGATCTTCCCAACCCAGGGATCCAACCTGGGTCACCTGCACTGCAGGCAGATTCTTTACTGTCTGAGCCACCAGGGAAGCCCTTAAATTCCAGGTGCCCGCCTTCAACCTTGGAGCCCCTGTGGGTGGAAACTGTGGTTCTGGTGCACTGCTGAAAGGCCTTCACATGCGAGCTCTTCTCGTTTCCTTCCTTACTAGAGACTTCATCTCACTTCAACTCCAGTCTCACCGACTTGGGTGTGTCACATGAAGGGAGAGGTGAAGATTAGGTTGTTAAATGATAGCTGTCTCAAATTTTAGCAGTATAAGGACAGGGCCATAGCAGATAAGGATACAGAAGAAATTCTGTTGCCTTTTTCTCTCCCTTTCCAAAGCATATGTTTTAGTCAGGGTTGATGACTGCAAGAAGCAGGAAACTCTTCACTACCCAAACTAGTTCTAAAAGGCAATACTCTCTCACAAGGTGTCTTCACTGACGGGAGCCCGCCAGTCTCCACTGCCCGCCTGATGATGCCCGCTGAGCTGGCACGGCCAGGGGTCGGTTTTGACTCTGTCGTCACGGGTTTTCCATCCCTTTGTGAGTGGCCAGTCTCTGTCTCTCCTCCAAATTCTGAGCACAGTGAGTCTGGTTGGCTCAATCCCACGTACAGGTTGGTTTTTCTTATACCCTTTCTCACCCCAGTTTAGTAACATCCAGAGGATGAAGTCATATGGCCCATGTTTTGCCTTTCTAAGGGATTAAAAAACAAAACTACCTGAGCTATTTCGATGTGTGTGTGTTTAACTTACATTGAGAGCATAGGGAAGTCCCATGTTCATCTTCCTCCAGTTTCAGTTTCCTCCAATACTTAAAGTTCCCATAACTAATAGTTCAGTCTAAGTCAGTAAAGATTGACAAATTTGACTAAATAAAAGTTTAAAGCTGTGGTTTAAAAAAACACCTTTTTTAAAAGTGTGAAATAAATTGTGTATGTGTATGTGAAAGAAAACAGAAAAGAATGGAAATATACACATCTACCAGTTGGCACATGTCCTGCAGAGGATAAAAGGATCAGGGAGAAAGATCTATATACAAACCCCAACAAATTTTAAACAACTTAATGAAGCATCACAATACACCTAGGAGAAAGGCTAAAACAAAAAACAGAGACAGAATAAGGATGCAGGGAAAATGTATCTCTTCTACATTACTGGTGGGAGCATCAGATGGGTTTGCTCTAAGTTTTTGCTATGACTACATATTACTTGGAATATCCAGGTGGCTCAGTAATAAAGAACCCGCCTGCCAATGCAGGAGATGTAGGTTCTGTCCGTGGGTCGGGAAGATCCTCTGGAGTAGGAAATGACAACCCACTCCAGTATTCTTGCCTGGGAAATCCCATGGACAGAGGAGCCTGGCGGGTTACAGTCCGTGAGGTCGCAAAGAATCAGACATGACTGAGCAAATACACAACAAAAATGAATGTTCTATGGATTGAATGTACCATAGTTTTTAACTGCTCACTTGTTGAGTGGCATCTTGATTGTTTCCAGTTTGGGGCTATTGCAGATAGAGCTGCTGTGAGCATTTCTAAGTGGGTTTTTGTATAAACTTTCGTTTTCATGTCTCTGGAATAAATGCCCAGGAGTGTGATTATCAGGTCATATGGTAAATTTTTATCTTTTGAAGAAACTGTCGAACATTTTCCCAAGTAGCTCTTCCATTTTATGGTCCCACCAGTAATGTAGTCAGTCAGTCAGCTCAGTCAGCTCAGTTGCTCAGTCGTGTCCTACTCTGCGACCCTCATGAACCGCAGCACGCCAGGCCTCCCTGTCCATCTCCCGGGGTCCACCCAAACCCATGTCCATTGAGTCAGTGATGCCATCCAGCCATCTGACCCTCTGTCATCCCCTTCTCCTCCTGCCCTCAATCTTTCCCAGCATCAGGGTCTTTTCAAATGAGTCAGCTCTCCACATCAGGTGCCCAAAGTATTGGAGTTTCAGCTTCAACATCAGTCCCTCCAATGAACACCCAGGACAGTAATGCAGAAGAGATCCATTTTCCCTGCATCCTTACACTGTCTCTGTTTTTGTTTGAGCCATTCTAGATATATCATGATATCTCATGTTTAAAATTTGTTGAGGTTTATATGGTCTAGGATCTGGTGGTTCTGTCCTCTTCATATATTTTCTGTAGGTGCTTGAAAGATTATACTGTTTGGGTGGAGGGTAAATGGTGATAAAATTCTGTAGGTTGATGGTATTGAGTTCTTATAGCTTATGCCCTTGCTGATTTTCGTCAAGTTCTGTTGGTTGAGAGAGTGCTGTTGAAATTTCCAACAATAATTGTGGAATTGTCTGTGTCTCCTTTAAGTTTTTGCTTCAAATATTTTGCAGTTCTGTTATCTGGCACGTACCACTTAGATTTCTATGTCTTTTTGGTGGATTGACCTTTTTATCATTATGTAATGTCCCTTGGACTGCAAGGAGATCCAGCCAGTCCATCCTAAAGGAAATCAGTCCTGAATATTCATCGGAAGGGTTGATGCTGAAGCTGAAACTCAATACTTTGGCCACCTGATGTGAAGAGCTGACTCATTTGAAAAGACCCTGATGCTGGGAGGGATTGAGGGTGGGAGGAGAAGGGGACGACAGAGGATAAGATGGTTGGATGGCATCACCGACTCAGTGGGCACGAGTTTGAGTAAATTCCAGGAGTTGGTGATGGACAGGGAGGCCTGGCGTGCCACGGTCCATGGGGTTGCAAAAAGTCAGACAAGACTGAGCGACTGAACTGAACTGAATGTCTCTCTGTACCTGGTTATTTTCTTTGCCCTGAAGTTTACTTTTATCTGACAGACATTCACATGTCACATCTGATTCCATTTCTGGTTTTGGTATCTTTTTATACTTTTAGAAATTGTCTTTTATTATTTTCGGCTGCTCTAGGTCTTCGTCGCTGCGCATGGGCCTTTATAGTTGTGGCGAGCTCGGGAGACTGTTTGCTGCAGTGCATGGGTTTCTTGTTGCGGTGGCTTCTTTTGTGAAGCACCGGCTCCAGGGCTCGTGGACGTCAGTAGTTGCGGCTCTTGGGCTTATTTGCCTCGTGGAATGTGGGATCTTCCTAGACCAGGGATCAACTCCGTGTCTTCTGTGTTGACAGGCAGATTCTTAATCACTGGACCACCAGGGAAGTCCCGTGCTTATCTTTTCTGTACCCTTTCTTCTATTGCCAAACATCTCCAATTATCTTCTACAATAAATTCCCAGAAATAAGACAGTCAGATGGTATGAATACTTTTTATGACTTACTGTTGTCTAAGCAGCTTGTGATAAGTTGTGCCCTCACCAGCAGTGTGTAATGCTGCTTGTTGGTTTTGAACTGCACCTCACTTTATATTTTTAATTTAGAACAGTGGAACAGTGGAAAATGTTTCCTTTTTCCTTCTGCATACATCAGTTCCCAAATTAGAAATTTCCTGTTGAAGGAACCACATATCCCAAGTTCTAATTTGGGACATACGGGAATGTGATAAGAAGGGAGATGGAGAAATGGGTAATCTTTTGTTTGGTATCATAGCTGCTTACGTACATGAACACAAGCCCACACTCACTCACACACATGAACATTACACGTGTACAAACGTTCGTGCCTCACACCCTCACAAGCACATTACACACGAGTGATTGCATTTGTGCGTGCACCAGTTCACTCCTAGGTTTTGTCTTATTCTATTTGGTCTGCTATAATAAAATGCCACAGATTAGGAGGCCTATAAGTGAGAAATTTATTTCTCACAGTTCTGGAGGTTGGCAGTTCTAAGACCAAGATGCCTACAAATTCAGTGTCTGGTGAGGCCCCCTTCCTAGGCTGTCTCTTAGCTGTAACCTCCCTTGGCAGAAGGGGGCAAGGGAGCTTTCTCAGTCTCCTTTATAAAGGCACTAATCCCATCCACGCCGGCTCTTCCCCTCATGACCTAATCACCTCCTGGAGGCCCTGCCTCCGTAGTACCATTTTCAACCTAATTCCAGTGCGGGAGGGCATGACATGAGACCATGGCAGATCCTCATGGATCCCCTGGCTGGGCCGGAGGCTTCAGCATGGCCAGGGCATCCTCAGAGTCTGTCTCTGGCTTCTTTTATTCCCGTATCCTTGCCCGAAGTCCCCGCCTCTACCAGTTTCAGAAGTTTTAACCACTGGTCTGGGAGCGAAGGTTGACTCTGGGACAGGAAATGAGGATTTGGAGAGGTATGCCTCAAGAAGGTGAAAGCAGAGCTTCCTCCCCTCTCTGAGATGGTGAGTGAGTTTGGTTAAACCCCTGGGTGGAGCTCTGGATGGTGACCGGAGGTCTGGATTCTGACAGACCTGTGGCAGGAACCAGGGCTGGCACCTGCCACACGGGTGGTGTTGAGTAGCAGCTTCGAGGGGCAGTTATGATTTGTGTCTGTGGTGTCTCCCTTTTGTTTTTCCTAACATTTTAACAGAGTTTTGTTTCTTTCCTTGCTTAGTCTCAGGAGTGTGTGTGTGTGTTCAGGGGGAAGCAGATGGGCTTGGCCCATATCTCTGCAGCGGTAGTCAAGAGTGGCTTCTATCCCTTCTCCAAAGCGGGGTGGGGAATTGGCCCAGGTCACTGGCAGGAAGAGCTGCTCTTCTGCAGGCCCGCCAGTATCGGGGCAGATGGGGCGAGAACCACTTCTCCAGAATGAACCTGGGCACGGCTCCTGTGTGGGTCGGGGCCCTCTGGGAGCCACTCAGGCAGCTGGGGAATTCTGAGGGGGGGGGGGGTTCTGATGCTGACCAATACGCACAAATACCGTAATAATTCAGGTGGAAAAGAACTTGGGTGGGTCCAGGACACCTGTCTGACGGCCTGCCTGTAGTCTCTGTCGTGTCCAACTCTTTGTGACCCCACGGGCTGCAGCCCGCCAGGCTCCTCTGTCCATGGGTTTCTCTGGAGTGGTTTGCCATTCCCTTCTCCAGGGGATCTTCCTGACCCAGGGACTGAACCTGGGTCTCCAGCATTGCAGGCAGATTGTTTACCGTCTGAGCCAGCAGGGAAGCCCACTGTCCCGTGGAGACAGGTAGAATTGGGGATTGGTGGTGAACAGGAACCACTGACTGCCCTGAGGGAGCCTACATTCCGGGGGGAAGATGGAGAATGGGTCTGGCAGTGGCAGGAGGGGCGAGGCGCTGGGGCCTGAAGGCACATGGGAGGCGCCCGAGCCAGTCAGGCGTCCTCAGGTTCCCCTGAGAGGCTGGAAGGGGGCCAGAGCCGAGGAGAGAATGCGTGTCAGGTCAGCGTTTCCTGTGCTTCCAGGTCCGAGGAAGGGCCAGGCAGCTCGGAACTGAAGTGGGGCCTCAGGACTCAGCCCAGAGAGGCTGTGAGGGTGGGGACATCGCAGTGGGGAGGGCGACGCCATGGGGGTGTGGAGTCAGGAGGCTCGGAGGAAGCAGGGCCAGTAAGGAGCCTTTCACACTAAGACGTTTGAGGTTTAACTTGAGGGCAGGGGGGGTATTGGCCAGGTTTATGCAGAGCTGGAGTGGGAATGAGTCTTTGAATTTACCATCTGACTCCCTCAGTACGCAAGGCCATCTCAGATGCACCGCGGCTACTCTACAAGTGACAATACAGTTCCTCCACTCCTCTCTTGGTGTTTTCGTTTTAAATTCTTATCTTTGGCTGTGCTGGGTCTTCGTATTGTGCTGGGTCTGTATTGCAGGGCACAGGCTTCTTATTGCGGCGGCTTCTCTCGTTGCAGAGCCGTGCTCTCGGGTGCCTGGGCTTCAGGAGTCGTGGTTTCCGGGCTCTAGAGCACAGGCTCGGGCGTTGTGGCACATGGGCTTAGTTGCTCTGCAGCTGGTGGGGTCTTCCCCGATCAGAGGTTGAAACCCCGTCTCCTGCACTGGCAGGCAGATTCTTTACCACTGAGCCACCAGGGAAGCCCCCTACTCTTGATGCTGGCTATAGATAATCCTTCTTCACGCAGCCCGTGTAGACCTTTTTCCCCCCCCCAGGTTGTAGGCAGCGTGCCTAGATTTCTCCCCAGAAGCTGCCTTGCTGATTACTACCCAGGCATTGAACTCAGTAGCCCACGAGCAGGTGATGTCCAGCCCTAGTTTCTAGGATTTGGCTCCCTGGCCCAAACCCTGCTCCCCCACAACCCTTGCTCATGTGGGAGGGGAACCAGACAGCTCCGCACAGGACCTGCGGCTGAGACGTGGCAGTGAGCTCAGGGACCTGCGTTTAAGTGAAACAGCCTTCATCAGGTGGTCACCAGCTAGTCATCATGTGTATACACAGCAGCTCTGTGGCAGGTAAGCCTTCCTGGGCCCTTGGCAGACATTACTAATCCATTACGTCACCTTCACACTGAGTCAGCCCGAAGCTGCAGACAAACCATCAATCAGAGCTGGTACCTGGGGTGAAGCCGATTTGCCATCCTTGTCCCAGACCAGACAGGATGCAAAGGTCAGGGTGACTCTGAGTCAGAAGCCAGGCCGGAGGGCAGTGGTCAGTATGCCAGGGATTTCAAAAGCCCTGCGGTAAAGGCAGGGCAGGGGATGGTCAGGCTGGCCAAGCAGAAATGCAGGGAAGGAGCTGATGATTCACCTTCACCCAGAACCTCAGTTTGCAAAGCACTTTCACTAAATGCCCATGACTCTCAAGGTAGAAATTACTTCCATATTATAGAAGAGGCAGTGGAGGCCCAGGGGAACCTGTTCCCAGTGTCACCAGTGTGGCAGCTACGGTTTTGGTCTTCCTGACAGACACTTCCTGTGGGGGAACAGGCCCACGCGCCTCGTAGGCACCGGTGTGAGCCCAGGCTTTTTCCTGAAAAGTCGGTCCTTGCCTTGGGACCCCCAGGAGGGAGGGCAGCAGAGCTGAGCCAGAGAGCAGTGACACGCTAATAAATGTCGGAGTACCAGCTCCGGAGGGTGCAGTCCTCTCACTTTGGCCTCGTTCAGGCTGCCAGTGTGATGCTGAATGCAGGGTTGGCAAGAGAGGAGCCGGGGGGAGCCAGCTGCAGCACCCCCAGGGCAGGGCCCACAGCCTGGTTATTGAGCTCTCCCTGCAGCCCCCTGAGCCACGCAGGCTCTTTCCTGCCTGAGTAGGAACTCGCTTCTCTTGTTGGCAAGTAAAGGGCTTGAGACTCCTCCCTGAACCCATGGAGGTGTGGGTCTCAGGGGTGGGGATCTTCCCTCCCTGCCCCCTGCTCCCTCAAGGGAGAGGTGACCAGACCAGGCAAGTGGTAGGAATCAAGCCAAGGCGGCGCCCCCACAGTCAGGTGGAGGTAGGGAGGTGCCCATCCCTGTTCTCCCCCAGCGGCCCCTTGCTGCCCAGGCGGCCTCACAGACAGGGCTGGGCAGGGACTCCACTGCTGGTCGCAGGTGGTATTGGTTCTCCAGGGAGGGCCAGGGGCCCAGAGGAGCCAGCGTGGGCCTCTTGGGACCAGGGTATGCTCAGTGGGCAGGGCAAGGCACCTGCCCTTCCCCAGCCACTAGACCCTGCCTGGCTGGGCCTCACTCGGCCACAGTGCAGAACCTGCAAGGGACCGCGCTCGTTTCCTAGATGTGCAGGTGTAGCCCAGGACGGAGCAAAGGCTTCTGATACCTGAGGAGTTGGGCGGGGGAGCCCACCCCCGTCCCTGTGGCCGGAAGCCAGGGGACACTGCACAGGTGACTCTGCCATGACCCACTTCTGCCCTGCTTGCCTGTCTGGAAACCTTGTTGTTTCCCAGCAGGGAACAACAGGAAACGTTCCTAGAGTCATTTGCTTAGGAAGCTGGCCTGGTTGATCTGATGACAGCAGAGCGAAAACCGCCGCCTAGTGTCTGAGCTGCTGAAGGGCTGAATGTGGAAACGCCTGGGAGACCTGGAGGCCAGACAGGCCAAGCCCCTCAGGCCGGGGATGAGTAGGGCTGTGGTGGATAGGCTGTGGTGGATAGGCGGGTATACCCTGCCCGAGGTGCAGCCGCCCCCACTGAGTGCCGAGCAGTGGCACTCAGAAATTCTGATTTTTAAAGAGCAGCCCAGTACCCACATTTTTATGTAAAATTTCTTGATTTTTAAATGCTAGCAACTAGTTACAGAAACATTTAGAAAAAAATTGCATGGATCAGTCAAATGAAACATGTCTTCAGGCCATCGTCTGCAGCATCTAGTTTTGAGCCTACATGGAAATCTCTCCCTTGCCTGTGGGGTCTTCCCAGCCTCCCCTTGTAATGCCTCCTTCCTTGCAACTGCCAGCCCGCGTCTGTGCCCACCCAGAGCCCGCTCCCCCGTGGCCCCCGCGACTCTACCCACGGTGGACTGAGAGGCCTGCCTGCTTCCAGGCCCTGTGGCTCCCCCTTCTGAAGGTCACACCAGGAAAACAGGCATCCCCTCTCCACCGTGTCCTTGCTGCAGTCACCCACAGACCCTCGAGTCCTCCTCCCAGTCCCTGCAGACAACAGTCCTCGCCCCAAACCGCTGCTGTCCTATCTGTGCTGATTCCAGGGCAGCCACAAGATTGCCAGGAGAAATATCAACAACCTGGTATACGTAGATGACACCACTCTAATGACAGCGAAGAGGAACTAAAGAGCTTCTTGATGAGGGTGAATGGAAGAGGAAACTGAAAAAGCTGGCTTTAAAACTCATCATTCAAAAAACTAAGATCATGGCATCCGATCCCATCACTTCATGGCAAATAGAAGGGGAAAAGTGGAAACAGTGACGGATTTTATTTTCTAGGGTTCCAGAATCACTGTGGACGGTGACCAGACATGAAAGTAACAGATACTTGTTCCTTGGAAGAAAAACTATGACAAACCTAGACAGCTGTTTTAAAAGTAGACGTCACTTTGCCAACAAAGATCCATATAGTCAGTTATGGTTTTTCCAGTAGTCATATATAGATGTGAGAGTTGGACCATAAAGAAGACTGAGTGCCGAAGAACTGATGCTTTCAAATTGTGGTGCTGGAGAAGACTCTTGAGAGTCCTTCAGATTGCAAGGAGATCCAACCAGTCCATCCTAAAGGAAATCAACCCTGAATATGCATGGGAAGGACTGGTGCTAAAGCTGCAGCTCCAGTACTTTGACCACCTGATGTGAAGAGCGACTCACTGGAAAGGGCCTGATGCTGGGAAAGATTAAAGGCAAAAGGATAAAGGGGCAGCAGAGGATGAGATGGTTAGATGTCAGCTCCACAAGGGTAGAAACTTGAAAGTTTTGCCCACTGAGGTGTCTGTCCAACACCCAGAACAGTGTCTGGCACCCACTGGAAATAGACATTCAGTATTTGTCAAACGGCCTGTACTTAAAAGACTGTCACCAGGAAAAGGGCCAGGACTGTAGGGACATGCCTGCCAGAGTTGCCTCCACTCACCACCAGAAACCGTGCAAACGCCACAGATGGTTTGGAGGGGGTCCTAAAAATGACCCTGAAACAGTTTATGCCTCAAAGGCAGGTGCTGGCCTGTAAGTCCCCAAGGCAGAGTCAGGGACTGTTAGGGGACATGGCAGGTAACACAAAGGAACGAGTATAAAAAGCAAAGTGACGTAGGTGACCCGTCCACCTAGGGCGGCAGCTCCAGGAAATGCACAGGGTGCCCTGCCTGCGAGCAGGCGCTCCGCGGAGCCCAGCCTGGCGTCTTAGCTGCAGGATCTCTCAGAGCTGCTGGTTCAGGATGGTCCCACCCCTCGGAATCTCGGGGCGTGAGAAAAACCACAGAAAGGTGGCATGCCAGAGCTGCAGGGCACAGAGGTCTTCCAGGAAGTAGGTCCACATTCGCCTGCAGTGTTTGCTGATGCCGGAGCAGAGCCGCAGCGCACCCCCCGGGGACCTGCTCAGGACTGAAGACGCCCGTGCAGAGTAGTTCCCAGCAAAGCCTCCAGAGGGCGCCAGCGTCGCAGCTCTGTGCAGCCCGAGCTCAAATCCTGTTGCCAGGCCAGTGGCCCCCTTCTGTGCTGGGAAAAGGCCGCTGTGGCTTTGCAAATGAAGGGGACCCCAGCGACCCTGCCCCACATTAGGCAGGGCCCCGCATACAGCAGATGCCCATATCCAGGGGATCTGACTCTCAAAGACCTGCAGCCCAGCACGGGGGCTGCTGCTGCTGCTGCTAAGTCGCTTCAGTCGTGTCCGACTCTGTGCGACCCCAGAGACGACAGCCCACCAGGCTCCCCCGTCCCTGGGGTTCTCCAGGCAAGAACAGTGGAGTCACAGGGGATGTAACTCTAAAAGACCTGCAGCCCAGCACCGAGGGCACTTGCTGGGAGGGTGGTGGGAGTTCTCAGACCTTTCCCTACTCCTTGTCAACCACGGAGACCCCATAGACTCAGAGATGGGAGCACGTGGGTGCCTGCAGGGGTGCGGAGCTCAGGGGTGGAAATCCGCTACTTGTGCTGGCGTCTCCCCACAGCAGGGAGCAGGGGAGTCCCTTCAGAGCCTGCGTGTTCATCCATCATCAGCTGATACATCTGAGATCGGAAGTCAGGACCCGGGCCAGTAGTGGCACTGCCTTTCCAAACCTGTATGGAGCTTGGCTGGTGGCTGTGCCCAGGTTCTAAGAACAGGCAGCCTGAGGCGGGGCGGGGAACAGTGCCTCTGACGGGGTACCCCTCCCACAGCGACAGGTGAGAGCACACTGCTCCCCAGGCAGAGCCTGTAGGAAGGAGGGCATTAGGCTGCAGGGTCTGAGCCCCGGGAACAACTGCATCAGGAAAAAGGCAGATGCCCAGGTGAAGATTCTGATCCCCTTCATCCCCTTTTCCCTCCAGGCATCCCCGGTGGGAACCACCTGTGCCCCCACCCCGCACATGCGGCAGGCTAGTAGAAGGGCTCACCAAGAAGACTCGGCAGCAGCCCCCCAGGCTGGCATCCAGCACCAGGGCAGGCGATTCCAGCATCCTGCTCGCACCCTGAGCCCCAGGAGCGCTGCTGACAGCTGCAGGGCATCCATGTGGTTTAGCTCAGGGTGCTGGGTCACGCCCCAGTGCACAGCTCTGCTCCCCCACGTACTCCAGGGGAACCAGAGCAAGTCCCAGCCTCTCTGAGCCTCAGACTCCGATCTGCACCGTGAGGAAGGTAACAGCTGGTTGTCCCCAGACTCAACCAGCCCAGTGGGCTGAAGGCACAAGCCGAAGGGCACAGCGTGCGGAGGTATGAGCTGGAGGCTGGGTTTGCACTGGCCCTGCTCTTTATCCCAGTGACAGCATCCCAGGCAGGAGTGGGTGCTGCACAGGTCCCTCTCCTTGGCTCCCCTATGGGTGGCGCTGCCCACGAGATCACCCCCGTCTCACTGCTCCTGCAAAGGTCCACACCACACACACCTCAGGGCTGCATGTATTCACTGGTGTTTTATTGGACTTCCCACGGGCAGCATGGACAGCTCCAGGGCCCTTCACCCGCCCCGATCCCTGCTCTGGGGCCCGGGCTGGGAGCTGTCCGCCTCTCTCTGTCTTCTCCTGAGGCATGCCATCACTGGGCCCCAGCCCCTGGGCTCAGGCTGCCATCTTGAGAGGGAAACCCAGTTTGCCCAGGGCCTTTTTGGGCCAGGCTTCCCAGCCCGGGGCCCACCCCTGTCAGGCACAGGCGAGCTCTCCTGAGGAGGGGCTCCAGGCCAGAGCCCCCGGCAGTGCCTATCCACCCCAGGCTGAGGTCAGACCCTGACTGCACACAGCATGGCAGGCTCAGACCTACAGCTTGGTGTTGAGGTGGAAGGAGAAGTGGGGTGCTGTGTAGGCTGTGGCAGGCGGCACATGCCATGGAGACGAGGCCGGGCAGAGTCTGTGGCACAGGGCACCGTCAAAGGATGCTGGTGGGAGGTGCATCAGGCCAGCAGTCATGGGCGAGGGTGCTGTGGCGGCCAGCAGGTGGGCAGGGAAGGCAGGGATGACCAGGGGGCTGAAGGGGAGGGTGGCCTGGCCCTTTAAGGGACCCAGGGTGCCAGCGAAGTTCAGTGGGCAGCGCAGCATGGTACCCCTGTAGGCCTCCGGGAGGGCGGGGCCCAGCAGGCAGGAGACGGCCAGGTCAGGGCCCCTGGGCTTGGTCCCACACTCCTGGGCGTTCGCCTCCTTCAGAAAGGGAGACACTGCCCGCAGTTTTTTGCTGCCGTGGACCGAGCTGTCTTCCGCCAGGCTGCGCTTGTGGCCCAGGCCTGGGCTGCTCGGGAAGGTGGGCAGGGGCACGGGGCTCTCAGCGGGAACCTTGGTCATGGGGGACACCCAGCAGGCTTTGGGTTTGGGGTAGAGGCTGCCCTTTCTGGAGCTGCCCTTGTGGAATGCAGAAGGGCGGCCGGCATCCCCGCCCCACACCAGTGGGGGCTCTTTGGCTGGCAGCCCCTCCTCCTTGGCAGGGGGCCCCAACAACACCCTATCTTTAAGACTGGGGAAAAGGTCCCTGGGACGCTGGCTGATAGGCTTCAGCACCTCGCTGGGGTAGGCGTGGAAGCAGCCGGTGACGACGGGGGCCGACGGGCGAGGGCCTGCCTGTGTCTCCCCCCAGAGGCCGCCCCCAGGGGCCTGCCTTCCTTCCAGAGGTGTCAGCCGGTGCCTGGAGTCCTCGGCCAGCCCTCCTGGGCTCTGGGGACTCTCCAAGGGCGGGGCGGCTGGGGGTGCCTGGGGCTCCCCACCTGCCCCGTGGCGACAGCCCTCCTCCTGACACTGCAAGGCCTCCGCCTTGCTCACCTGGGCCAGGAGCTTCTTTTTGGCCAGCGGTGACATGATACCGTGTGTCCCTCTGCAGTAGAAGCTGGACAGGAGCCGTTTGTAGGCCTCAGGGCAGCCACTGGCACCCAAAAAGGGCAGAGAGGGCCCCGCGGCCGGGCCCCGCTGTTCCATGCCGTCTCTGGGTGTCTCCTGGCTAGGAAGCCTTGCCGGGTCAGGGGCATCTGTTTTGGTCTTTGCTGGCATCAGCTAGAATGAGAAAAGGCCAAGCCTCAGGGCTGGGGTGAGCCGTGCAATGCTGACCTGGGGACGTGGGGACAGGAGGGAGCCAGCCCTTCCAGCACCTTCGTGCAAAACTGTCAAAAGGCGTCCCATCCCCTGAACAGACACAGCTGGTGTCAGGACTTGGGGACTGGTGAAATGGGGTGTAGATAGGACTCAGACTCCACATGTACCCCCAACTTGAGGGCCCTCAAGTAGTGAACCACTCTGTGACCCTTGCCCCCCGCCCGGTGCTGCCCTTGGGGGAGGGGCGTGTTCTGGGGGTTCCAGGCAGGGAGCTCTGCAGCCACAGTGAGCTGGTAGGGGGTGCTTTGAGAGGCATGGGATGGGGCTCAGAGCTCACCTGGTCCACCCGCTTCTCCTCCTTGACCTTCTTTGGCCTCTCAGTGGCCCCATCATCCCCCCGAGGCTCCTTGGCCATCTTGTACTGCTTCCTGGGCTTGGAGGGGGGCAGGGGCTTGTCATCCTCCCCCTTCAGGTGCCGCACATATGGGAGGACCAGCCTGGGGAAGAACAAGGCGTGTTGCCAGGGGGCCGGGCTGGCAGGAGGCTCCCACCCTCTAGGCCCACCCCAGCTTCCTCCCGGCCGAGACCGCCAACACCCCTGCCCGACCAGCACACAGACACCCCCAGCCACGGGGGCCGCCCCCGCCCCCAGCCCCACCGCCCAGCAGAGCTGCCGGGTGACGCCTGGGGCCTCACACCTCTCGTAGTGGCGGCGCGTGCACGTGGCCGCGCTGGTGCTGCCCGGGCTGCCCCCCAGCTCGTCGTACACATTCTTCCAGAGGCGGCGGCCAGTCACCTGCAAGGGCGCCACGTCAGGGCACAGCTGGCAGGTGCCCCCTGCCTGCAGGGTCCCCGCAGCTCAGGGTCCCCACTCGGAGGCCGTTTCTAATTGCTTCTCTGCCAGCAGGGGCGGGGAGGTTGGAGGGGCCTCCCCTGGCCAGCAGCCAGCCAAGTCCCCCTCCCAGGGGCTGCCCGAGCACTGGCGCTTTGTGAGTGCAAGGACAGGACAGATGGAAAGGGTGATGATCTTGCTCGGAACAGCAAAGAACGGCAGATAGGGCAGGTCCCTCCTCCCTGCAGCGCACAGGGAGCTGGGGAAAAGGCAGGGTTTGGACACTGCCTCATCCTCCTGCCAACAGGAAAGGGCAGGTCTGCTGGGCTCCCTCTTTTCCCGAGGTCCCAGGGGCACAGCTGATGTGCTGGGAGACGCAGCAGGGTGAGGACTCAGAGGAGCCATCCTTACCAGTTCATAGGCCCCTAGCTTCTCCACGGCCTTGTAGATCTTCCACAGGTTAACTGGGGACAAAAGGGGGCGGGACCCCTGTCAGTCTTGGTGGGAGGAGGGGGCAGCCAGCTGCCTGTCCCCATGGCCCCGTCAGGCTGGCACAGAACCAGCACATACCCAGACAGGGCCACCAGGATGGCTGGGCAGACCGCACCCTGTGTGCTGGGGGCCCAGTGGCCTGTGAGGATGGACATCTGGCCGCACCCACTGCCAGGTCAGTGCCTGGAGAGGGGCAGCCTTTCTGTGTGCAACCCCTGTGGGCTGGCACGTCGGGGGTCGCCCAGAATGGAGGTCCCCTGCTGGGCCCCCCTCCCGTGCCTGCACCCCGGGGACGCACTCTGCTTGAAGCCGAGATGGGGCACCCTCTCGATGGGCGTGTGTCGCTCCTTCATGAACTTGTAGAGGCTGACCAGGAAGGCCTGCTCTTCCTCCTGCTCCTCCTCCCGCTCCCTGCCTGCCTCGGGGGGCTCCTGGGGAAAGAACACGAGGCAGTGGGATGAGCCCCCAGCTGGTAGGAGGCTGTGGAAAGGCGGAACCACTGGCTGCTGGGGAGGAAGGAGATGCATGGCCACCAACTCCAGGCTCCCAGAGGAGGGAGCAGACCCTCACACCCGACTCTGGGCTGCAGAGGTTGTTCCTGGGGTCAGAAGAACAGAGGTGTTCCACGTTAGCCCAGGACCCCAGGTCAGGATCCAAGAGGCCTGGTTACAGGGATGGCCATGGGAGCAGCCCTGCCCCTTCTCCAAGCTTCCGATCTTCTTCACCTGGCTCTAGGTTGTCACGTCGCCATCTCAGCTCCTCTACCAGACTCTGAGCTCCTGGAGGCAGGCTCTGTGGCCCCGGGGCCCCAGTGGCCCCTGTGGTCCAAACCAAAGGATGGTGTGTTCCATCTGTGTGGGGCCATTCCACCAGGCTTGCTTCCGTGGTCCGCCGTTCATGTGCTCAGCGTGGGGAGGAGAGACCCTGTCCTGGGCTCCAAAGGGCCCTTGTGTCCAATGTACAGGTCTTTTGGTTTCTGCTCCCAGTGGGAATTTCTCCTGATGCTCTTCCTGTGGCTGGTGGCTCAGGGCAGGGGCTCCTGTTGGGCTGGGGTTGGGGTCCCAGCTGGGGTGGCCCCAAACACGAGAGGGCTGGCAACCATCATCAGGGTGAGAACCGTGCAGAGAGCCATGTGTTCCAAAAATACTCTATTCAAAGTGTCATGACCGTAGCTTTGACTAATCAAAGACCTCTGGAAATAAACAAGCCAGCTTGCACGTTACCTATGAAATTGGAACACACTGCCGTGCCTCAAAACGGAGGCACTCTGACCACTGCTCTTCAAACGAACATGCTTTTCTGTTCCTCTTCTCTGAACTCCAGGAAATCTGTTAAAACCTGTTCCCATTTGCAGCTCCCTCCAGCCTGTGCCTCCGAAGCAAATGGCCAAAGAGCATTGATGCAGAGGCTAATGGCTGCGACTGTGCTGGTCAGCGCAGCAGCGCCGATCTCACTACGGGACAGAAGGACGTACGTGCAGCTTAACATTGTAGAACAGAGCTTTACTGTCTCATAGATCAGGGCTCCAGGCCAGCCTCATGCAATAAAAGGGTTCTGCTGTGAAAACCAAGCCTGAAAGTCCAGCCAGAGGTGATGGGCAAGCCCTCCCGTCTGCCCAGCGCCCAGTCAAGGCCCCAGACAGTGGGGCTGTGCCCCTCTCTGGACTCTTTCAGGGTTGGGGGGGTTAGGGAACACATCTCCAGGGTGTCTCCAAGGTCACCTGGGAGGCTGCACACAGGTGGGGCAGGGTGAGGGAAGGGGCAGGAAAGAGGCCCCCAGTGGGGGAGGGGTGGCCCAACTCACCTCCAGGCGCACGGGGCTCCGGCTCCTCGGCTCACCATCGGGCTGAGGAGACACTGGTGGGTCTAGGGGCTCCCCTTCCTCTGACTGCTTCCTTTTCCCTTTGACCGGAGGTGCTGGGGGAAAAGGGCAGGGGAGAGTGAGAACATGAGATGCTGGCAGAGAAGCGGGTGGCAGGAGGGCAGCGTGGCATCCGAATGGCCTGGTGGGGGTCAGTGCTTGCCACCCTCTGCTTGTGGTGCCCAGCTGCCGCAGGTGGCCTCTAAACCACACGGGTTCCCCTGACTCTGCCGCTCCCAAAGCCCCACCCATGCCACACCTGCCGGTTTTCCTTACTCCATTTAGCCCTCTTTCCAAAACTATGAAGGAGACCCTAAGTCACCCTGGGGTCAAGTCAGAGGAGGCTGGGGCCATGGTGCTCAGGGAAACTGTCTCCAAACCCCACCTCTCCACATCAGAGAGTATTTGCAGCGGCTCAGCCAAACTGGGAGCTAAGAGAGCTGCGGAGGCTCCCATGTTTGTGGGTCCTCAAAGCACCATGGGGGCCGCTGGGACCATAGACCCTCCACAAATTACCAAGAAGAAAGTTCCCATTTATGAAGCAGCCAAGCTTTTCTTAAGCATCCCTCATGATCCCGTGCATGCTTAGTCATGTCTGATTTGTTTGCAACTCCGGAGACCGTAGCCCACCAGACTCCTCCGTCCATGGGATTCTCCAGGCGAGAATACTAGAGTGGGTTGCCATGCTCTCCTCTAGGGAATCTTCCTGACCCAGGGATCAAACTCACGTCTCTGGCATCTCCTGCATTGGCAGGCAGCTTCTTTACCACTAGTGCCACCTGGGAAGCTCAGCAGAGTCCTAACTGCCCCTAATTAGGCCACATACTCCCCTCGCCTTCATGGCTCCTGGTGACCCTTCAGGTCTCACCTGACAAGCCCAAGCAGGTAGTGGGGGGCCCTTCCCAGCCCTCAGCCAAGCACAGCACTTCTCTCTAGTCATCCTCACCTCCTCACACCATACAGATGGGGCCATCCAGACTGAGATGCCCATGGCTTGGCTGGCCTCCTGACAGCTTGGTGAGGCCGCCCAGCACCCCCACACAGCAGGTGGCAGGTAAGGGAAAATGTCTCCTCTGTCCATGGGATATTCCAGGCAAAAATACTGGAGCAGGTAGCCATTCCCTTCTCCAGGAGATCTTCCCAACCCAGGGATGGAACCCGGGTCTTCTGCATTGCAGGTGGATTCTTGACTGTCTGAGCCCCACAACAACCTGATGGAGGGCAGGGAGGAGCCAGGAGCTCAGTTGTCCTAAGGGCATCCTGTGAGTTGATGGCTGCAAAGACGTAGCCACTGGAAGCCGCTCTGGCCACGCAGCGGGTGATTGGCCGTGTGAGACCACCCTTTCTTTCCTCCTTTCTGTTCATGTTCCATGAACTGTCCTGGTTCACTCCAGCTCAGAAAATCCTTACTGCTGGGAACCTGCAAGATTCCTCCTCTGTTCCAGGTAGAAAAGAAACTAAGAACAAGAAACCTGGGCTTCCCTGGGGGCTCAGTGGTAAAGAATCCGCCTGCCGATGCAGGAGATACGGGTTCGATCCCTGGTCTGGGAAGATCCCACGTGCTGTGGAGCAACTAAACCTGTGAGCCAAAACTACTGAGCCTAGGCTCTAGAGCCGGGGGCGGGGGACCCACAACTACTGAAAGCGTCCAGCCAAGAACCTGTGCTCTTCAACAAGAGGAGCCACCACAGTGAGAAGCCTGCACTCCACAACCGCGGTGGAACCTGCTCACTGCAACTGGAGAAAAAGCCTGTGCAGTGACAAAGACCTAGCGCAGCCAAAAATAAAGAAGAAACCCGCAGCAGAGTGACCCTCGAGGCCAGCGATACCCAGGGGCCTGAGCCGTAGACCTCTGACTGCTGGACAGTGTCCCCTTGGGCGGCTGTTCACAGAAGTGCCACGCAGGTTCTCAGCTCTGTGTCCCTGGCCCTTTCATATGTATGTTCTCTCAGTGAGTCCCCGAGGGATCCCGTTTTAAAGAGATTAAGTTGCCTGCCTCCCTGGAGGACCACATTCAAAGCAAGGTCTGTCTGACCACCCGTCCCGGGCCCTGGCCTCGCCATCACTAAGGCTGTGGTGCTTATCACCAACATCCACAAGCTTCGATGGGGAGTCCAAATAAGCCTGGAAGAAAAACCGAGCCTAATGCTAATTGGGCCTGGGCCGTCCTTGCAGGCTGGCTCCTGATCACCGGAGACATAGCCAATCTCCAGAAATAACTGGGTACTAATCACTGACCCCTCCCACCCCTGACGGAAGCCTTTCCAACCGGGCCCTGGGCAACTCTGCACCTTCTTTCCTTCTGTGAATTGGGGCAGGGGTGGGGGGAAGAAAGACACTTGGGTCCTTTGCTAACTCTCCGTGAGTCCTGAAGCCTTCAGCTAATGGGCACGCCTCTGTCCCCCCAGCGTTTCTCCTTTCCCTTCCTGCCTTCTCTGCTCTGCTTTCACAACTTCTCTCCCTCCTTTCCTGAAGGGAAAATGCTCAGCTCCGAAGGACTCTCTCCACCTGTTCCTGTGACGAGGCTTCTCACTGGCACCCTCCTGCAGATCGGCGGGCCTCAGGGAAAGAAGGTGGTGGGACCAGGGCCCACTGGAATCACCAGGGAAAATTTAAAAGACATGGTGCCTGTCTCCCCCACCCTCCCCCAACATGAGTACGGCTTAAGGTCCTGCACGGGGCACCAGGGGTTTCCTGGTGGCTCCGCAGCAAAGAACCCGCCTGCCAATGCAGGAGACATGGGGTCCATCCCTGGGTCAGGAAGACCCCCTAGAGAAGGAAATGGCAACCCACTCCAGTATACTAGCCTGGGAAATCCCATGGACAGGGGAGCTTGGCAGGCTACAATCTGTGGGGTCACAAAAGAATCAGACAGGACTTAATGCCTAAACAAAAACAGGGGCTTCAGGGTTTCAAACTCCCCAGGGGGCCTGAGAGGGCAGCCAAATTAAGGGCCACCGGGACAGAGCGGCCCTGGTCCCTCCTGCTTGGTTGCAGGGGGCCACGCTCTCCTAGGGAAATCTCCAGGACTTGGGCACTTGCGTCACCTGGGAAGGAGGTCACCATCTGAGCTGTTTGACCCCAGCAGAGACGGGGATGAGAGCCACAAAGGGAAAACACTCTGTCTCTGTGCTCTGTGCGCGGCCGAGTCCGGGGGAACCGGCCTCCATTCTCGCCGACCTGGGCCGCAGCCCTGGATGAGGGACGTGAGGAGAGTCTTCACCCTTCTTCCCCAGCCTGGTGCCCCTCATCCCGGCCATGTGGCCCAGCCCTGTCACGGGCAGCGCGCAGCCATGGCAGCAGCATGGCTATGGCCGTTCCTATGCCAGCAGTCTGCTTAACTCCACAGCTCTGTGGAAGTCAAGCTTAACCCTCGAACCCAAAACCAAGGCAGTGAAGAGGTTAATTTCAGTCACTAGCTGTGAAGGAGGAAGTTCCTGAAATGAAGCCCCCCTGCTCTCAAGCCACACCCCCCCCACCTCCACACTATTTCCTTCACCATCTGAAACCAGTCTCTCCTAGGCCCTGGTCTGGGCACTTCTGAACACTGGCTCACTACATCTTCCCAGCACCCAGTTAACAGATATTACAAGATCTGAGGATCTGAGAGGCTCAGTAACACTGAGGTCACACAGCTTACTAGCGGCAAAGCTGGGATTTGCAACCAGTGCGGTATCCCTGTCTCAAGACACTGACTCCAAGGTGTAGAGTTTTCTAATGGGAGCAGGGAGACCCCAGGGCTTCCCTGGTGGCTCAGTGGTAAAGAATGTACCTGCCAATGCAGGAGATGAGGGTTCGATCCCTGGGTTGGGAAGATCCCCCAGAGAAGGAAAACGGCAAGCTACTCCAGTGTACTTGCCAGAAATGCCATGGAAAAAGGAGCCTGGCAGTCCATGAGGTCACAAAGAGTTGGACACGACTTAGCGACTAAACAATAATAAAGCGAGACCCCAGGTTCCTTGTATGTGCTCAGAGGGTGCAAATTGGCCGTCTCTCCCCAGGGGACCTGCAATGTCACACTGCAGCCCCCCTGTTAGTGTGCTCACAAGAACCTGGGCCTGTCCTCCCAGAGAAGCTGAAGGCAGACGAGGTGGGGCAGGAGGAAGGGTGGGGAGGGGGCTCTGACCCCACATAGGTTTCTGGCCTTTACTTCGTTCTCCCACCTATAAGAGGGGTCTGTTAGACCCAGTGGGCCCAATGTTCTATGCAGAATGAAGCGAGAAACAAGGCTCTCCCCCAAAAAAACCACAGGTGCTGTGGGTCTGTGTGTGTGTGTGCGTGCATGCATGCGTGTGTGTGTGAGATCTGAGGTCTGTCACTCCGCTGTGTCTCAGTGCCTAGAGTTCTGCAGCTGCTTCATAAGCATGACCACTGATGGAGAGGAGCTGGGCTGCGCCTAGTTCAAGGCCTCTCTCCCTCTCTCTCTCTCTCCCCCTCTCTCTCTCCCTCTCACTCTCTCTCTCCCTCTCACTCTCTCGCCTCCCCCCCTCCTGCCCCGCCTCTTCACTCTCGGTGTGATGGAAAGGAAGCGACACTTCCTTTCATGAAAAGTCACCCACTGGGAGCACCGTGTCAATTACTACAATAATGGTAACAGAGGCCTCAATAACAACAGGCAGACTCGCCACACCTTCTTGCCTGAGGTTGTTGGCTTAAGTTGCTCTTTGGCTTGAGTCGGAGCTGAAACAAAGACAACCTTTGAAGCAGCCAGTCCTCTCAGCTCGGAGTCAGCTGCCTGGCGGAGCAGTGGTTTGGGGAGAGGGGCCTGCCCAGGGCTGTGCTCCAGCCAGCATGGAGGACAGACGGACAACCTGGACACATGCAGCCCCCACCTGCCCTGCCTCCGTATCTCAGGGGAGGGAAGAGGGGCCAGGGTTGGGGAGTAGCTGGGGCCAAAGTGACAGCCTTGAGTGTAGAAAGGAGGGGGCGTGGGGCACCCCACAATGTGAAATGACCAACTCCCAGACCCCCGGGATCTGGTGGTCCTGAAAGACCCCGATCCAGGGTGGGGCTGAGTCCCCACTGTCTTGCCCTTCCAAGTCTGGGTGGTATCTGGTGATAAAAGTAACAGCTCCGTCTCTGTACTGCTTCCTGTGTCCCCACCAAACCAGGCTGGGTGGCGGTGTGTCCAGACGTGGGTGAACAGTAGACGCACAGCCAGGACCAAGGAAGGCTGCCTGACTTCCGCCTGGGGCACTCTTCTTTCTGTCTCCTGGTAGAGCTCTCCCAGAGTGGCTCTCGAAGCCCAGCCAGTAAAGCAAGGTCCAAGGTGGGTGCGGGCCATCCCAGGTCAATTTCCCACCTGGGAACAGGAGACCATTGGGAAGGGCGAGAGGGGCAGGGTCTCAGAGGCCTAAACTGTCCTCACTGTCAGACCAGGGCTGGTCTCTAAGCCTCAGTTTCTCAGACTGTAAGCCTCTCAGAGAGAGGGGCTGATTCTGTGAGGTCCTTTCTACCTCTGCCATTCCAAGTTCGAGGTCCAGGGTTTGGACAGGCTGTGGAACTCCACCCTGGTGACCCAACCCACTAGCTGCCATCTCTGTCCTAGCACGGCCTCTGGACACAGACCCCACACCCCCAACTTTGGTGCTCCAGCTGGGGCAAGAAGCACCTGTTATCCTCCCTTCAGCTCCGCGGACTTCTCTTGGCTAGCTGACGACCCCGCAAAGAAAGGGACCCTGGGTCTGGCCAGTACAGTGCCGCCAGACCCTCACCCTGAACCCTTGGGGGTCCGGCATCGGGCGATTTCCTCCCCTATTCCCAGCGTCCGTTCGGCTGGAGGCCTGAGGCCGGCGCGGCCGCACCCCCTGAACACTCTGCTCAAGGACCGAGACGAGGCAGCGATTCAGACTGAGCGAGCGCGAAGGCAAACGCTTCTCTCCTCACAGCCCGTGCGTCTCCGCTTTCCACCCCCTCCCCGCCCCCCATCACTCGCGGGTCCGCCACGCTGTCCCTTCTGTAGCCCCAAGAGGAGAAAAGAGACACAGGAGAAAGATGAGCGGATCAAAGAAGGCAGTTACTTCTTCCCTGCCGGGGGTTGGGAGTGGGAGGATACAGAGGAGGGTAGACAGGAGACAAGAAGAGGAGAGGCTACGGGGAAAAAAAAGAAAAAGGGGAAGAGGAAAGAGAAAGAGAAAGGGTCGGGGTCAAGAAGCCGGTAACCGCCGAAGGATCAGTACGACTCTCGGCTTAAAGAGGAACAGTTGATTCTTCAAAATGCATTGAGCAAGTTCTTCAAAACCAGCGCAGAGTCACTTTCAGGAAACGGCGGCCGCAGTGGAAAGCGCCCCGCGCGCCCAGCGGACCCGGTGCCCCTTCTCGGCGGCGCCGGCGGATTCTGAGAACCGCCGGGATGTGACGGCGGGGAGGGGAGAGGGGAGGGTGGGGGGCGGGGGTACTGCAGACGGAACTGCTGCGGACAGCTGTCACAACAAATTAGCTGAGACCAGCTCGAGATTGAAAACCACAGCAGGAAGTGGGATGACAGAACCGTACAGGACTTGGTAAATTTCAGTCAAGAGACGACGAAGAGAGTTTCGAGATAAACGCCCGGGAAGCCCCTTGGCCGCCAAAACTTTTTGTCTTTCCTTTTTTCGAACAGCGCGCGCCCGACACTAGGCTTTGGCTCCGGCTCGCTGCGGGAGGACGCGGGCGTCCCGGGCCAGACTACCTCCCCGCGCTCTCGCCCCCGAGTCCACTCCCAGCCCCCGCTCGCCCCCCAAGGCAGCACCGACCGCCGCGAGCGCCGGGAAAGACCGGGCGCCACAAACTCGCCCTCGCGCGGGGCCGCCCGTCCCGTCCCGTCCCGGACGCACCGCAGAGCCACTTACCCATGGCCCGGAGAGCGCGTGCGGCGCCACCACAGCACCCTCCTCGCGTTCCTCTCTCCGGACCCCGCGCTCCCCGCGCGACTGACCCAGAGGCGCCGCTCGCCGGCCACCTCCCCCCCGGCCCCGCCCCTGCCCGCCCCTCCCCGCCCCCAGCCCCGCTCTGGGCTCCGGTTGGTGGGTCCAACTCTTCCGCGAGGGATGGGGACCGCCTCCTCAGCCCGCAGAACTCTGGGAGCTGTAGTGTGTTCTCTCCCTCCACAGGCGCAGACGCTGCGGAGCTGGGCTCCTCACCCGGAGGGGCTGAGGCAGGACAGCCAGGAGTCACGGCTTCCTTGCGCCGCTGGAGGCGAAACTCGAGTCTTGGAAATGTCCTCTTTGGTCTTAAGCAGGGCACTGGGGTCTGGGTGGGGTAGCAAAGCGCTTCCGATTTTGACTTGAACTGGGTGGAAGACCTCTCCCATCTCCCTTCCAGCCCAGCTTAGAAGTAGAGATGGTTGGTGATAGCTAAACAAGGACCCCTTCCAAAGTAACAAGTCCTTGGCCAAAGCTCTGTGGGGGTCCAGAAATGCCTGGGGCAGGAAACCTGCTGACAGGGGCCCGTGTCCACCTATTTCTCAAAGACAGAGAGGGCAGCTACAAGGTGAGCAGTGGAAAGAGGGGGCATGATCCCTGCTTGGGGAGATGAGGCTTCCAGTGGAGTAGGGGTCTTAGGAGATGCTGAGCCAGCTGCAGCTGGGCTTCTGCCAGAGGGAGAAGTAACTCAGCCATATTCACCTCACAGAAGAGAAAACTTGGGTTTTCTCTTGGGTTTAAGAATTCAAGGTCTGGAAGCATTGTTCACAATAGCCAAAGAGTGGAAGCAATCCAGTGTCCATTGATGGATGAATGGCTAAACTGTGGTATGTACTCAGTTGCACCCAAGTCTTTGCCGCTCTTTGGACCATGGCCCACCCAGGCTCCTCTGTCCATGGGATTTTTCAGGCAAGAATACTGGAGTGGGTTGCCATTTCTTCCTCCAGGGCATCTTCCCAACCCAGGGATCAAACACATGTATCCTTCATCTCCTGCATTGCAGGCGGGTTCTTTACTGCTGAGCCATCAGGGAAGCCCCTAAACTGTGGTGAAAGTGAAAGTCACTCAGTTGTGTCCGACTCTTTGTGACTCATGAACTATAAACTCCGTGGAATTCTCTAGGCCAGAATACTGGAGTGGGTAGCCTTTCCCTTCTCCAGGGGATCTTCCCAACCACCCAGGTCTCCTGCATTGCAGGCAGATTCTTTACCAGCTGATCCACAAGGGAAGCCCAAGAATCCTGGAGCGGGTAGCCTATCCCTTCTCCAGGGAATCTTCCCAACCTAGGAATCTAACTGGAGTCTCCTGCATTGCAGGTGGATTCTTTACCAACTGAGCTATCAGGGAAGCCCAAAACTGTGGTATGTACATACAGTGAAATATCACTCAGTCTGAAAAAGGAAGGAAATTCTCACGTGTTCCACAACATGGATGAACCTTGGAGACAGTATGCTAAGTAAAATAAACCAGACACAAGCTACAAATACTGTATGATTCCACGTATATAAAGTACTTAGAGTCAAATTCATGGAACAAATAGTATAGAATTATGGTTGCCAGGCTTCCCTGGTGGCTCAGATGGTAAAGCGTCTGCCTGCAATGCAGGAAACCCGGGTTCAATCCCTGGGTCGGGAAGATCCCCTGGAGAAGGAAATGGCAACCCACTCCAGTACTCTTGCCTGGAAAATTCCATGGACGGAGGAGCCTGGTAGGCTACTGTCCATGGGATTGCAAAGAGTCGGACATGACTGAGTCACTTCACTTCACTTATGGTTGCCAAGGGCTGGGGGGAGGGAAGCGGGATAGGGAGTTAGTATTTAATAAGGCTTGGAGAAGGCAATGGCACCCCACTCCAGTACTCTTGCTTGGAAAATCCTATGGATGGAGAAGCCTGGTAGGCTGCAGTCCATGGGGTCGAGAAGAGTCCAACACGACTGAGTGACTTCACTTTCACTTTTCACTTTCATGCATTGGAGAAGGAAATGGCAACGCACTCCAGTGTTCTTGCCTGGAGAATCCCAGGGACGGGGGAGCCTGGTGGGCTGCCATCTCTGGGGTCGCACAGAGTCGGACACGACTGAAGTGACATAGCAGCAGCAGCAGCAGCTCAGATGGTAAAGACTCTGCCTCCAAAGCAGGAGATCTGGGTTCGATCCCTGGTTCTGGAAGATCCCCTGGAGAAAGGAATGGCAACCCACTCCAGTATTCTTGCCTGGAGGATTCCATGGGCAGAGGAGCCTGGCAGACTACAGTAGATAGGATTGCAAAGAGTGGGACATGACCGAGTGACTAACACACACACACATTTAATAAGCACAGATTTTCAGTTTTGCAAGATGAAAAATTTCAGAAGATGGATGGTGGTGATGGTTGTGCAAAAATGTGGATGTACTTGCCGTCCCTGAACTGTATGCTTAAAAATGGTTAAAATGGTAAATTTCATGTAATGCATATTTTTCCACAATTTGAAAAAAGAGCCAAGGTCTCACATATGGACTTGAACCCTGTCCTAACACAGAGTAAGCAACCACAAATTGTTGATTAGTTTTAATACAAACAGCGCTATGCATTTCCTAATTTTACACTATAAAACTGAGGCTCCAGAGGATTAATTAGCTCAAGTAAGATAGCTGGTAAATGGTGGAGCTGAGCATCCGAGCTCCAGTCAGGCCCCCTCGGTCACTCCCCTCAGCGTTTCTTGGCAGTGCTATTAACTGAATCAGGGAACACAGCCTGAGAAGGAGAAAGTGTGAAGGGGAAGACTTGAGTGCTGGTGAGCACACGATGGACCAGTGAGATGTCCAGCGATAGCTGGCAGTGAGGCCTGGAATCCATGACAAAGCGCCGGCTGGAAACAGCTGGTTAAGGAGCCCTAGGACCCGTGCGTTCACCAACCCTGTTTGCACTCATCACCCAGCCATCGCCCTAAACAAGTGGCCCAGGGTTGTAGTTTGGTGACCCTGAAACTCTCCTTCATCCTTGGGCTCTGGGATGGAAGAACTCTCCAGGCTCAGTTCAGAGTGGACAACACGTGGGCTCCCTTGTCTACCTCATAATGGGTCATTGTATAAAAGTCTATGCCTGCAGATTTGGTAACAGACACATCGTCAACAATAGTAACTGCCTCTAACAATCATTATAACGGTGATTATGAGAGTGCCCCCACACTTGCCAGTTTATAAGCCCTCCAGGAGACCTGAGGCTGTGTTGGCAGATGCTGTGGGAGAAAAGCTTTGTCCATTCTTTTTTTTTCGGTGGCAGGGAGCCACAGCTTGCAGGATCTTAGCTCCCATACCAGGGATCGAACCCTTGCCCTCGGCAGTGAAAGCTCTGAGTCTCGACCACCGGACTGCCATCCTATTAGGACTGTTTGCCCAAGGTTTGGGGTAGAGGCCTAGGCACTACCTTCAGCATCCCAGTCTAGGCCAACCCCACCCTCCCAGGCTGAATAGACTCATTGCCTGACAAAGCAGCAGATCATCCCACACAGGACAGAGTTATTCTGCCATCCCAGGCAGTTGAACACACTCTTACAGACAGTGGCTGTTGTGCAAAGCCTCAGCAAGTCAACACCTGCCTGTGTCAACCTGGGAACAATATGATCTAAATTTAATTGCCTCCTGAGGCAACTGTTTGCAATAGAAAGTAATTTACAACAGCCAATAAATCTTGCAGAGGAATGACATCTCCATTTGCTTCCCTAAAATCAAACATGCCTGTTGGTCAAGCCACTATCTGATATACCTTCACCTCCTACCCACAGCTACCCTCCTCCTGCATTATCTAACCATCAGATCCGGCCCCTGATGGCATGAGAGAAGTCGCCTGGGCCCTCCATGTCCTGCTGTCTCAAATAGATTAATTAAAAAAAAGAAAAACCCACGAATGCATTCTTCCCATAAAGACATTACAAATAAATCATTTCTCTCTGACACCATTCCAAATTCAGTTCCCTCCCCAACCTAGAGATAAGGACTCTTATCCCATTGGGTGGGCACTGGTGGTGAAGAATGTGCCTGCCAACGCAGGAGACATAAGAGACGTGGGTTCGATCCCTGGGTTGGGAAGATCCCTGGACAAAGGCATGGCAACCCACTCCAGTATTCTTGCCTGGAGGATCCCATGGACAGAGGAGCCTGTGGACTATAATCCATGGGGTTGCAAAGAGTCAGAAGCAACTGAGCATCAGATTGGGTAAACTCTTCCGGAACTTTCCCTATGTATTTTCATAAGTACATGGTGTAAAAAAACACGTAAATTTATGTGTGCTTTTAAAAAGTGATTCCATTCTAATTGTTCTATTCTGCAACTTGATTTTTTTGTCCAACAATACGTCTTGGAGAACCCTCTCTGTTAGAACACAGATCTATTTCTCTCTTGTAGCTGCTAGACTGCACGTCTGGTACGGATGTATAGCAGTCTTTATTTCATCCCCTCTTCATGGTGCTTGGTCTTTTTGCAGTTACAGGAACCTTCCAAGAACATTCTGGACCCCCTTAGAACATTTGCAGGGCTCTGTAACTTACAAAGGAGTCCCAGAGATTGGCCTTTCTGCTTTCTCCTAGCCTCTGTCCCCAAGACTCGGCATCCCTTGCTGGCCCAAATCTAGGAAGAAAACCTGGTCTTGGGAGGGGTGGTCCTCATCCTGGAGCTCTCAGAGCTGGAGGGACTGTTCACGAGCTTCTTCCCACCTGGCCTCATTCTGGAGAGGAGGCCAGCAGGCCCAGAGACGTCAGGCGAGTTTGAAGGAGGTCACACAGCAAGTCCGTGTTTTTGCTCTTGCTCCTGCGACCCACAAACACATCCAGCATGCTCAGTCAGTTTTCTGCTCTGGGAAGCTCCGTTCCCAGGCTCCAGCGGTGGCAAAAGGCCCCCAGGGCTTTGTTTTCAAAGGAGAAATGAATCGGGAAGTATTTTTAAGTGCCGGCCCCGCCTGGCTCCTGCCTTGCTCCCTCGTGCCCTAGCTGTCCAGGAAAGGCCAGCTTCACAGTGGCATCCGCAACTCATGGAAAACAACAAACGCCCGAAATAGATGATACCCAAGCTCAGGAATGGAAAGAATTGGCTCATGGCTTCAAACGCCTCTTTTAGAAAAAGGCAAGAATAGCTTTCGGCATTTGGGGAACTGCTGGAGGTGAGGGAGGGGGATCTGAGAGCTTTGGTCACTTTTTTTTCACCTCCCCCTCCCCCCACCCCCATGTGAACACTTAGCTTCCCCAGCTCGATCCACTCTGGGAGCAAATCCACACCTGGCTGCTGCCGGAAACTGGAGGAAACTGGAGATGCTACATGATTCTTATGCTTCTTGAGCCTGAAAGGTAACGGTCGAATTCCTATGTGTGTCTGTGTTGGCGGGAGGGCGGGAGAGTGGGGGTGGGTGACAGGGAGAGAAAATGTGGATTTTCATCCCCACTCAGATAGCCCAGCTGCTGTGTGACCATCTGCAAGTCACTTGACCTCTCAGAACCTCCAGTTCCTCACTGGCAAAGCAGGCATAATGATTCATTTATTCACTCATCTGACATTTGTTATGACCCAGCTCTGTGCCAGCACTGGACTAGAGACTGGGGGATATGGCCATGACCAGGACAAAGCTCTGATCTCGTGGAGCAAAATATACAGCCCTTGACAACCTTACAGGTGATGAGAATCAGCCATTGCTTCTTCAGACAGTTCCAAAGTCACTCAAGGCCTGGTGCCAGAGGGGGGACAATACCTTTGACCAGTGTTTATCAGGTACTGAACCTAGCGTCTTACATGGATTATTTCATTCAGTGTCACCCAGCCCTATGAAGTGGCCACTATATATTTATCCCTATATTACAGTTGAAGACATCAAGCAGCAGAGAGTAAATGCTGGACGAGGTAATAAAGAGAGGCCAGCTCCCTGTTAAGCGCTGGATACCTGGACAACCAAAGCCTGGTTCCTTCTTTATGACACAAAGTAGTAAGTCTAGACTGGAGGTCAGTACAAATGCACTGGACAAAGGTTTTTAAAAAAACAAAAACAAAACCACGGGGTCTGTATAGAGCTTTTTTAAAAAATGTATTTTAAATTGGAGGATAATTACAATATTGTGTTGGTTTCTGCCATACATCAACATGAATGTGCCATAGGTATACATATGTCCCCTCCCTCTCGAACCTCCCTCCCACCACACCCCACCCTACCCATCTAGGTTGTCACAGAGCATCAGATTTGAGCTCTGTTCATCAAACAGCAAATTCCTATTGGCAGGCTATTTAATATATGGTAATATATATATTTCAATGCTACTCACTCAATTTGTCCCCCACTCCTTCACCCAGAAGTCTGTCCTTTATGTCTGCCTCTCCTTTGAAAGTGAAAGTGAAGTCGCCCCGTAGTGTCTGACTCTTTGCGACCCCATGGACTGTAGCCCACCAGGCTCCTCCATCCATGGGATTTTCCAGGCAACAGTACTGGAGTGGGTTGCCATTTTCTTCTCCAGGGGATCTTCCCTACCCAGGGATCCAACTCAGGTCTCCTGCATTGCAGGCAGACTCTTTGCCCTCTGAGCCACCAGGGAATCCCTTGCTGCCCTGCAAATAGGTTCATTGGCACCATCTTTCTAGATTCCATGTGTGTGTGTCAATATATGATATGTTTTTCTGACTGACTTCACTCTGTATTATAGGCTCTAGGTTTATTCACCGCATTAGAACTGACTGGCAGCACTATTTACAATAACTAGGACATGGAAGCAACCTAGATATACATCCACAGATGAATGGATAAAGAAGTCGTACGGAGCTTTTGCTCTCATTTTAAAATCAGCTTCTGGTAACCCTTCATTTCCCTGGTGTATGACTGTCTCCCATTTGACAGATGAGTAAACCGAGGCTTGCAGCGCTTAAGTGCCTCTTCGGAAGACTGCACAGACTGCACGATGGGAGCTTCTTACTACCTGCAGGTTCCCAGGACTCTATGGCGGGAGCGGGGGCGGAGGCGAGAGGGGGTCGCGCCCCAGTGCAGGAGAGAACTACATCTCCCAGGATGCCATGCGAGGGGCGTGTAGGGGTGGAGCCGCCGCGAGCCCACGGCAGTCATTTCTTGGTATTTAAAAAAAAGTAGCAAAAGAAAAGAAAGAATCAAAGCCTCAAGCGTCACGTCTAGGAATAGCGTCGGAGCCAGGCCAAGTCATTATAGACGATGAGTAATCCGGTTAAGTCATTTCTCTAAACGCCATTCCTTGTAAGAGAATTAAAATATCAGCTTACATCAGTCGGGGAGAGGCAGGCTCCAGGGGCCCGGGGCGGGAGCGCTGCCAGGAGGGGGCGCGGCTGGCGCGCCTCGGCCGCTCCGCTCGGTCTGGGGCAGCGGCTGCACGCCAGCGACCGACAGCTGGGCCCTGGGCTCGGCCTGACAGCCAGCTAGGGGGCGGCGGGGGAGCCACCCTCCAGGCCTCAGTTTACCTTCTTGTTAAGAGCTTCTAGGAAAGTTTGGGCTGCCTCCTTTCAAGAGAATCAGTGTCCCTTGTGGGGATGGACCTGCGAGGTGAATCAGGCTACTAGGCCAGATGGGAATGGGGTTTCTTTTTCTTCAGTGTCCCCTCTTTCTGTCAGATTCCAAAATTCCTATCTTGACAGCTGCAGGAGCAAAGAGCTGATGCTGGGAAAGATTGAAGGCAGGAGAAGAGGGTGACAGAGGATGAGATGGTTGGATGGCATCACCGATTCAATGGACATGAGCTTGGGCAAACTCCAGGAGATGGTGAGGGACAGGGAAGCCTGGCGGGCTGCAGTCCATGGGGTCGTGAAGAGTCGGACATGACTTGGGTACTGAACAGCAACAACAACCAGTGGGGGTCGGGGTGGATCTGGATCTCCTGGAGGTGTGAATTTTGTCCTAGACTTGCAGGAGTCATCAAAGCATCTTGAGATGAGGATTGCAATGAATTTAGGGAGGGTGAACTGATCCAGAAGCTGACCCTAAAACCTGTCCCCTAAATCCCTCTCCAGGTCCAACAACATGAGCTGGGTCCTGGTAGTGAGCCGGACACTCATCTCTCCCTCGGTGACCCTCACGTGGACCCTTGGCAGATAAGGGCACTGGGGCCCGGAACCTTCCCACTGGCTTCCCACGCCAGTCCCCAAAGCGGTAGAGAGTAACTCAAGCTTACAGATGAACGCTTGAGGCAGCCTCTGAGCAACTTACACACGTTCACACTTGCAATGAATCAGGCACTTTTGAAATTCCCTTTTGACCAAAGGGCAGAGAGAAACCGAGAGGTTCTCAACTTCCTAAGAAGCTGCACTGGCTCAGCCAGTCCACTAAAACAGGAAGCTCCAAGGCTCTGGAGTCAGGCCGACTGCTCCCCAGTCCTGGCACCCTCACTTGCAGATGACCTTGGATGAATGACTCACCATCTCTAGTCTTCGATTTTCCCACGTGTAAAACGGGATTAGCAATACCTACCTTGTGAGATTACTGTGACAGTTAGAAATAACGTAGACCTTTAACAAATGGTCATTCTGTTGTGCTGGTGTTATGTGAAAACAGCCTCCAACCAAGCAGATTCTGCGTGCATCTGAGCCTGTAGAAGTAAATGCTTAAATAACCTGCTCCCCCAAACCCAACCGTCTCTTAGCACAGCAGTCACCTTCCCTGCATCAGGGGGCCAAGCCCTTGGCACACCACTGGCTCCTCTGCACAGTCCTGCCTGTGTGCACCCCAAGCCCTGGCCTTAGCGACCTGAGCTGGACCCTGAGACCCCCCACCTGACCAGGTTTTCTAGGTTTACAGCTAGTAGCTTCAAGGTCCTGAGCTCCCCAGTTGGGGTCTTCACATTTGGCCAGGATGTTGGGAGGAATTATGGTCGAGGTGAATGATGTAGCTCTAACCTGAGCAGATCCATTAACTCCTTCCATGCTGGAAGCCTAAGCTTGGATGGGTGGGGTGGGGTGGGGGTTGCTACTCTAATTACTTCTCCTACTCAGTCCCCTAGCGGCTTCAGAGTCTCCCAAACCCTGACCCACACAGATCTCTGCAAGAGGGAGATTCCTCACTCACTCTGATGAGTGAGGCTTCCTGTGACTGAGTGGCATCTGCCTCCTGTGCAGAGTGGGAAAAGCGACCTGCATTCTCCATAAGAAGACCAAATGCCCCAGGACTTCCCTGGCCGTCCAGTAAGACTCCAAGCTTCCAATACTGAGGGTGCAGGTTCTATCCCTGCTCAAAAGTTTTGTTTTGTTTTAAAAAATAAAACCCGAGTGCCCCAAATCAGTTCAGTTCTTCATGCTCAGTCTTCTCATCTGTAAAATGGTCATGGCACAATAAAAGCCCTCACACCTGCTAGTGCAGTTATAGGCACTAGATAAGTTATTTCTTATAAACAGCTTAGAAGTGTGTTTGGTGGGAAGGCAGATCTCCATAAATATTAGCTCTTATCCAGAACCAGGACCAAGCAGAAGGCATGGGGTGAGCCAGGGCTAGGGGAAGGACACAGGAAACCTGGGTTCCATGGACCCATGGGACATAGCAGATAGTGGTCCTGCCCACCCACCCCACCTTCCCTTCTGCTGCTGCTGTGTGTCAATGTGTCAAATTTTGTTGCCTTTAGGGCTTTTTTTTTTTTTTAATTAAACACGGGCTGCCTGAAAACCCTAATATTCTGGTTAAGTTTTGAAACAGCTCAGAAATCCCCTCCTCTTGTGAGTCAGAGGCAGGAGCATTAAGCAGAACTGCCAGTGGGGTGCTGCGCAGAACTGCAAAATAACAGCTGGGCAGCCCTGTGGCCCCAGGGAGCTGAAATAGGGGCTCAAAAATATTGGGGTGCGCTGGCGTGGCACGAAGGCCGGAAGTCCCTGGGGGTGGGGGTGGGGCACACTAAAGCCCCAAAGGATCGCCATGCCCACCCCCTGACATAAAAACAACTCGGAACGGTTCAATTAGTGTAAGGAAGTCTCACAAGACTGGCTTTTCCCGGAACGGCGATTTCGATGCTCGCCTGGAAATATCAAATCCTTTCCAAGCATTTTTCTTTTTTCTATTTTGGTGCCTTAAGCACGTGCTTGGGGAAGTGATGGGTAGTTTTCTCTTTCCAACCCAGCCCGCGCGCAGGGGTCTTCACCGACCCGCTCCGGGGAACTTGCGTCCCGCCTCGCCCACCCATCCTCTGCTCGGCTCCGCCGGGGCGCGGTGGGAGGAGGGGCGGGCTGCGGTGTCCGCGGGGGGCGCCGCCCTGGGGATGCGGGGCGAGGCAACGGGGCGGGGTGGTCGGTCCGAGCGCCCGCTCCCCTCCCCCTGGGCTCGCTGAGCCGCTGAGCCGAGTTGGGGAAGGCGGGCGGGCGGGGGTTTCGGAAAGCGCTTTCCATGCTCGGCCGGATCTGAGTCAAAAAGGGGGAGCTTGTTCAAACCGAAAGAATAATTCGGTTAGCCAAGGCCGCCAATATTTCTCTGCGCCCAAATTATTGCTAGGCAGGGAGAGCCTGAGCCGGAGCATCGCTGGCCCCTCGGGCCTCGCTGAAAGCCCCGGCCTCCCCCCTGCCTCCCCACCATAGTTCCTCTTTTTTCCCAGAAAAGGGACCAGGGGGCACACCTCCTCCAGGCCCACAGGCTCTGCCAAGTACCCAGGGCCATCCAGACCCTCCTGAGGCCCAGAGGATCGGGGGCCGGCAGAGATGAGTGAGACCTCTCTCACCTGCCCTGGTCGGCCCTTCTCAGGTGGATCAAGAGGTCCCTCGTGCCTCTGAGCACTTGCACCCTCTGTTCCCTGTATTGTTCCCTCCCCACCAGCTTGCAAGTTCTTGAACATCCTCCTAGGGTAGATATGTGAAGCTTTTCAGAAAATTTTCTGAAAGTCTCATATTGACACTCCTGGGGCCTCTACTAGGTCTTAGAACAGGCCTGGCTTCCCATCATAGAGACCTGCTTGAAACCAGCTTGAAAAGAACCCCCAAGTAGATTCAAAATCCCCCCTACAGGCCCCCATGCCTTGATTTCACTCCCAGGCATCTTTGCTTAACGGGGCTCACACTCTGGCCTGCATCCCTAGTGGACACAGTAAGGCCCAAATTAACAAGGCTTTTTGAACTGACCTTTGAATAGAGAGAGAAATGTTGATCTATATGTAGGAGCTAATGATTTTCTTTTTTTTCAGGCTGGCCTCTCAGTGAGGAGTGGGCTAGGGAGGGCCCAGGGGTTCTTCGTGGATTCTGACCTCTCAGACTCAGCTTCCCCAGCCTTTGTGGTCACAGAGACTCTCTGGCTGGGCCTGAGTTCATTCTGACCTTAGGACAGGTGTGGAAAGGAGATGCTGATGGTTCATCTTCCTGGGCCACCCGCAACACCTGGCCTGGGCCTGCTGCACTGCCGCCTCGGCCCAGCTCATTGATTCAGCAGAAAATTCGCCCCGTAAGCAGGACCGTGGTGAGCTCCCAGGCAGGGCCAGCTGGCCTTATGCGGAAGAGCCCTGTAGACAGCCAGATGACTGAGGCATAGAGGGCACATCACACACAAGGACAAGCACAGAACATGTTCAAGGTCAAGGGGCAGGTGGGGTCAGCTGGGCCTATGAAGAGGACAGCAGTCCCGCCCCACCGCCACCCCAAGGCTCATGGCCCAGGCTGGCAGGGAGAGGTCAGCATGGCCACTGACCTATGAGAACACCTGGCGTTAACCTGGCCTTACCCTCTGTGGTTGCTGTGTTGGGGGAAATTCTTAGGTCCTTGCACTCCCTTTTGGAATGTCGTACTCTGGCCAGCAGTGGAGACATACATCAGCACGTCCAGCATGCTCCCCCCTCAACTCTCGGGCCCACCTCTGTGCCAGGGAGCATCTTTCCTCTCTGTTTAGCGGTCACTGTTTCAGATTAACTCTAACCCCAGGAAAAGGAAGTGGAGATCAAGGGTGGCCAAGAATACCAGGCTGTCTGCCAACTGCAGGGTGGAGGCTGCCCCCAGCCCAGGGAGCCTTGTGGAGGGAGGAGAGACATATTCTCAGGGATCACTTCCTGTGAATGCTCCCACTTCCCAGGGCGCTCTGGACAGGGAAGCCTCCCAAAGGGCAGGGTTCTGGGACCATCATTGAACTCCCTGAGGTCTCTCTCGTACCTGGGGAGGGGCTGGCTGGAGGGTTAGCTGGATGTGGAGGCCTCAGGTAAATAAGGCCCAGAGAAGTTTTATCTCAAGGCTCCCAACAGCTTTTGTTTTGCTTTTAATCTCATTGTCAACTTGGAAAAAAAAAAAAAAAAAGGTGGTGAGGGGGCAGAGTTCTGTATAAAATTGTAGATTTCAGACTTCTCTTAAAATCAGATCTGCCTCACCAGTCAAGCGGCCTGCCCCGTCCGCCAGCAGGTGGACCCTCTGTGGCTCCCTCAGCCGCTGTACGCCTCCCCCCCCCTGAGGCCGTCTGTCCCTGGGCTCTGTCAGCGTTATCTACCAGGCCCCCGAGGGATTTGAGGGTGGCCACCCGCTGAACGAGGCCTCTGTTTCACAGAAGACCTGGCTGGTCTTTGGGGTGTGTTTTTGTTTTTGGCTTCTCGGGTTCTTTGTAGCAGCACTCAGGCTTCTCTCGCTGCAGGACACAGGCTTAGCTGCCCCGCGGCATGTGGGACCTTGTTTCCCTGACCAAGGATCAAACCCTCATCCTCTGCATTGGAAGGCAGTTTCCTAACCACTTGACTGCAAGGGAAGTCCCTGGTCTTTGTGCTTTTGAGCAGGGGAGTATCTGTTCATCCCTAGGGGTGAAGAGGGCCCTGGTTGCTGAGAGAAAGCTGGGAGCCTCTTCATTTTAAGGAACTAAGTGAGAACTTGGAGCCAGGATGAGGGCTCTGCCTTCTGGTACATTCTGGGGTGCTTCACTGGCCTGGCTCCATTTTGATAGGGTTTTATATTTTTAAAGGGTTGTAAAAAAAAAAAAAAAAGGACAAAAAACCCCAAAAACAAGCAAACAAAAACAAAGACGACGTGACTGAGATCGAAAGCCCCAAATATTTATTATCTAGCCCTTTTTGTTACAAGCTTGCTGAGTCCTGGTTTTACAGATGGGAATACTAAGCTCCAGAAAGGGAAAGTGACACGCTCAAGGTCACATACAATGCACGAGATGCAAGAGACACAGGGTCAGTCCCTGGGTGGGGAAGATCCCCTGGAGGAAGAAATGGTAACCCACTCTGGTATGCTTGCCTGGAGACTCCCATGGACAGAGGAGCCTGGCGGGCTACAGTCCATGGGGTTGCAGAGTCAGACACAGCCGAAGTGGCTGAGCAGTAGCAAGACCACACAGCAGACTGGTGACTGAGCTCGGTCTGTGCCGACCAGCCTCCTGCTTTTCCTTCAGCCTTGCAGTGAGCACAGGGAGGTGCCCGTCAGCCCTGGGCCAGCCGTCTATGAGCGCAGGGCCTTGGAGGGGGGCCAAATGGATGCCTGTGCCCTGACGGTGGCCGTTTCCTGACAGTTGCTTTGACAACGCTATGTTTTGTTACCTTTTACCTGGGGATCTCCAAGCCCACGACTGAATTCAGAGAATATAGTTGCTGGTTTCTGTACATTTTCCCTCCTGCGGTTTGGCCTCTTCATCAAGAACTCTATGAATCAGAAAATTCAAGTGCGTGCAGACACACACAGGCATGCGTGTGGAAGGGAAATGACTTTTCTGGGTAACTGAGGGTTAACTGGAAGCCTGTGTTCTTCTGCCTTGTTGAATTTTTTTTTTTTTTTCTACAAATGATGAGCATTTCCCCAACTGAGTATTTTGAAAAGTTCCACCACTTTCTAAATATGTGACCTTGGTCAAGTTACCTAACCTCAGTAACCTCAGTTTCCTTATCTGTAAAAATGCACCGCGCGCCGCCTCTCTAGGTTGTGAAAGGCACTAGAAAGAGGCGTGTGTGCTTGAGGTGGAGGCGCCAGCACCGTAACTGTTCTCAGTGGGTCAGCGGAGCGGCCAGATTGGCTGAAGCTCTTCGTGGGTATTTAGCATTATGCTTTGGAATCCAATGTGCGTTTTGTACACGTTGACATGGAGATTAGCCAGAATTGGCATTCATCTGCAATTTCTATCGCAGCTAAGTCCTCCCAAAGAGATGGTTTTTTTTATGATTTGCTGCTTTCTCATAAAAGCCAGTGCCTGCAACGCACCAAGGACTCTTGTTCTGTCGGGACCTGAATGCTGTCTTTATCTGGGAAATGTCTACAGATAAAGGGCAGGGCTAGGGCTCAGCCTTCCAGGTGTCCCATCGCACCCCTCCTCCTTTCCCATCCTCCCTACTCACAAGCCAGGACCCGCCCCTGGGCCGAGGGTAGCCGGGAAACAGGGAGTGGGGAGTCTTCGTGGACCACTGAGAAGGCAGGAAGGCCTTGGGGGGGGGAAGACCTGGGCAGGTTCTAGATTCTCAGCAAGTGTAGGGGGTGCTGGGGGAGTGGGGGGGCCAGTGCATTCTGGGAAGCTTTTTCTGACTGGCCCTCAGATTGAGGAGTGGAGGGGCTGCCCTCAAGAGGGGAGCCCACAGGAGCCTCAGCCCCATAGGCTAGCTCTTGTTGTTTGTGGAGGAGAAGGAGCCAGCCCCAGATGGGAGGGCGGCCGCCGGGCACACCGCCCTACAGGGCCCTCTTCCCTGTGGTCTGACCTCTGCTGCTCCGGCCGCGTGCCCCTCGGGATGAGGCCAAGGGGGCTGCCAGTGCTGTGAGTCAGGGGGGCTCAGGTGGGTCTCTCGGCCCAGTGCATTCTGGGAAGACAGCAGCTGTCTTCCACGAGGGGACTGAGCTCAGAGTCAGATCAGCTCCCTGCCTGGTCTCTCGCTGTGTGGCCTTGGATGTGCCACTCAGCCTCCGGGCCTCACTCCTCACCTGTAAAGTGGGAATCCTTCCCTCTCGGTGTTGACATGAAGACAGTGAGATTAATGTGTGAGAAAGGAGCCTCGCGTGGGTCTCAAGGCTCATAGCCTGCCCTCTTCTCGGGGCTGGGCAAGCTGCCTCTGGCGTAGATTTGGTTTCTGGGCTGTAATCAAAGGTTTTCTTCGGTCCTCATCTCTGCTCAGCCCTCCGGAGCCCCCCTTCTCCCTTCGCCACTCAGCTCAGCCTGTCCGGGCCTCTCCCGCTCTCTGTACCCCCGTAGCCCCCTGATGGCATTGGTGATGTAGATTTCAGCTTCTGTTTACCCTGCAGCGAGCTCGCCACCCAAAGTCTAGTTTCCATCTGTCACCATACAGTTGACCCCTTCGCCTGTTTTGCCTACGCCTCCCACCGCCCTTGGCTTCCCCTCTGGTTCCCTCTGGTAAATACTACTCTGTTCTATGTATCTACATGCTTTTGTTTAGTTTGGTTTATTCATTTATTGTGTTTTTGTTGGTTTGTTTTTAGATTCCGCATAGTGAAATCATATGGTATTTGTTTTTCTCTATTTTCACTTAGCATAATATCTTCAAGGTCACCCATGCATCACAAATGGCAAGATTTCATCTTTTTTAATGGCTGAGTAATATTCCTCTGTGAGGCTTCCCTGGTGGCTCAGGGGTAAAGAATCTACTGGTAAAGATGCAGATTAAAAAAAAAAAAAAAAAAGATGCAGATTTGATCCCTGGGTTAGGAAGATCCCCTGCAGAAGGAAATGGCAACCCACTCCAGTAGTCTTGCCTAGGAAATCCAATGGACAGGGGTACCTGGCAGGCTACAGTCCATGGGGTTGCAGAAGAGTTGGACATGACTTAGTGACTAAACAACAATAACAAAACAATACTCCATTGCGTGCATAAACCATTGATCTATCTGTTCATCCACTGATGTGCACTTAGGTTGTTCCTGTGTCTTGGCTATTGTAATTAATGCTTCATTGAACATGGGGGTCGCATATGTTTCAGAATTAGTGTTTTTGTTTTCTCTGGATAAAAGCCCAAAAGTGAAATAGCCAGATTGTGTGTTAGTTCCATTTTTAATTTTTTAAGGAAACTGCATGTTGTTTTCTGCAGTGGCTGCACCAATGTACGTTCTCATCAATGGTGCAGGAGCGTTCCCTTTCTTCCTGTGTAGACTGACTCGTATTCATCCCGCCTAGTGTTCAGTCTGCCTCTTCCGTCTGAAGATTCAGGCCTATTTTTAATCCTAGAAATTTTCATTCATTATTTCTTTGAATATTGCAAATGTTATTCCTGGCCCATTCATTCTGATTTTTCTCTTCTGCAACTTCTGTTTGTTGTATATTGCTGCTAAGTCGCTTCAGTCGTGTCCGACTCTGTGTGACCCCATAGACAGCAGCCCACCAGGCCCCGCCATCCCTGGGATTCCCCAGGCAAGAACACTGGAGTGGGTTGCCATTTCCTTCTCCAACGCATGAAAGTGAAAAGTGACAGTGAAGTCACTCAGTCGTGTCCCATATCATTTCATCATCTGTCTCAACCTTTCTTTCAAATGTTCTCATCCTTTGACAGAATGTTGCATTCTGATTAATTTTCTCAGATCTGTCTTCCAGTTAATCCAACTATGTCTAGTCTGCTGGCTTGCCCATCCATTCTGTTTACAAATTCAATGTCTATATCTTTCATTTCCTGGCTCCCTTTTCAAATCTGTTTCATCCTTTTCAAATCTTTTCTATAGTATCCTGCTCTTTCCCTGTCATTTTTATTCCTTTATATATTTAAGTATTTTAGCATATCAATATGATCTCTTTCAGCTTCTCCTATTACCCCCAAGTTCTCAGAGATGATTTTTCCATTTGCTGTATTTGCTGACTCTCCTTCACAGTAGATAGTTTTTGTGTGTGTAATTTAATTGGTGTTTTTGAACTCATCTTCAGTGAGATTATTTTGCTCTATGGGAGCCCTATGTGTCCTGGGCTGTGAAAATGGCCTCAGAGATCTGTTTTTGTATTTTTTCATGCTAACTGCTCCAAGGACTCATTAGAGGAATTTTTTTTTTAATTTATTGAAGTATTATTTCTTTATCTTTATGCAACTTTTTATTTTTAGGTTTTTGGCCATGCTGCAAGGCATGCAGGGTCTTAGTTCTCAGACCCGTAGGGAAATCTTTTTGTGTTAATTTTTCAACTTGGGAATTCTTTGCCCCATAGGGAGTATAAATTTGGATGCCACCTCCCTGGATAGTTCGAGTTTTCAGTTCTGGTCTTTCCCAAGGATCTTTTCTCCCACCCAGAGCCATAAACCAAAACAAGATTCACCATCCGTTCCCTACATTGGTGGGTAGCTTATTTCCTGATGGGCAGCCTTTTCAGGGTTCTAGCTTATATAGCAATCTCAGTTCTATTTCTTCTTCTTTTTAAAATATTTATTTACTTATTTGGCTGTGCCAGGTTTGAGTTGCAGCATCTGTGATCGTTAGTGGCGGCATGTGGGGTCTAGTTCCCTGACCAGTGAGGGAACCCTGGCCCCCTGCATCGGGAGCATGAAGTCTTGGCCGCTGGACCACCAGGGAAGTCCCCTGCTTCTTCTTAAGGCCATGCCTCGTGACCCTGAGTGGGTGTTGAAGCTTCAGCCCCTATCGTTAGGCCCATGGTCAAGGTCAAAGCTCAACTCTGATTTCAAGTCCTCTGTACACCCAATACCTGGGTGTTTCCCCACCCTTTTTTCAAATCCTACTGTGGTCCTAACGTCCACTCTGAATTTTTCAGTGTTTTTTTGGGGAGGGGTGTCAGTGTTATTTCCATACACGATGTTGCCAGAATCTGAAAGTAGTGGTCATGAGGTTTAGCAGAACCCCTTGGGGATTGGGGGAGGGGGCTGGAAAAATTGTCTAGGGGGTTATATTGGTTCAGAGGGACAGCTGAACATCTCTGCTTCAGAAATAAACAGAGACCACCCTCACCACAGGGTGAGGAGAAGGGGAGAATAAAGGGCCTGGAGGTGTGAAGGAAGGTCGAGGCTTATAAAGCCAGGAAAAATCCCAGGGGAGAAACAGGACCTTGAAAATAGTGGTTGGTTGGGCACTGATTTAACTTTGTTCTCTGTGCTGAGCGACACTGTGAGTCCCCTCCCCTCACACAGCTTCACTGTTAGAGCTTATCTGGGGTGTGCTGGGTGGGCTGCAGGGAAGAAAACCTCCATGGGAAAAGGGAGGCCTTTGTTAATCTCTCCCCAGAGTCCCTGGAGCCTTTGAGGGGAGGCACTGGGTTCCCCTCTGGTACTAAAAGGCTAAAAGGAGGGCTCAGGCTTTTTACTTCAGCTCTGGGTACCACTCCCCACTGGGCGAGGCCTGGGGGAGCTCACAGACAGCCCCACACTCAGAGCGACTCCCACAAACACAGGATCCATCCAAAGAAGTGGCAGCTCAATTATCCAGAAGTCTGAGTGTTTTTTATAAGCCTCTTCATCTATCTGGAACAGATCTGTGAACAAGGAAATGTAAAAAAGTACATGCTGCCGGGTACATGTACTGATTTTTTTTTTAATGTTTCACTTGATAGTAGAATTTATTGTACACATTTCTACTTTGGAAAATTGTCATTCTTTTCAGATTTTGGGTGTTTGTTTTGGGCACAGCACATGCCACACAAGATCTTAGTTCCCCTACTGGGAATCAAACTCAGATCCTAGGCTGTGAAAGGGACCTAATCACTGGGCCACCAGGGAACTCCCTACATGTATTGAGCTTTTGCCCATTTTTCAAATGTCTTTGGGACATTTACTCGGGAGACTGAAAGTGAAAATCACCCAGTCATGTCCGACTCTTTGCGACCCCATGGACTGTAGCCCTCCAGGATCCTCTGTCCATGGGATTCTCCAGGCAAGAATACTGCAGTGGGTTGCCATTCCTTTCTCCAGGGGATCTTCCCGACCCAGGGATCTAACCCAGGTCTCCTGAATTGCAGGCAGATTCTTTACCATCTGAGCCACCAGGGAAGCCCTCAGGAGACTAGTTATCTTTATTTTAGAATTAATAAAAGAGTGGAGAACTTAGGAATCAGTTCTGGTTTAACCTCTACTAGTTACTCAAACTTGAGCCTCAATTTCTGCATCTGAAACACACCCAAGTCACACAGCCAGTGGTGGCCGAGACCTGACTCGGTACTGCCAACGGCACCCAGGTATCCTGTGTACTTAGCACAGGGCTGCACATCAGGGGCCCAGGAAGCGTTTGCTGACTGTCCCGCTGAAGGACGCAGTGAGTTAATGAAGGTCTTGGAGAGGTCGCACACGGGGTGGGCACAGGGGACTGGTGTCCGCTCACAGGTGAGAGAGTGAAGTGCAGGGTGGTGCCTGGAGCACTTGCTCGCAGTTAGTCACCCCAAGACCCACCTCCGCCCCCACCAAAGTCAACCCTCAGGACAAGTGAGACCCCTGGAAACAGAATTTGAAGACCTGTCTTCCTTGCATATATTTTCACACATAATCAGGAGCTGAGAGAGGCAGCAAAAGTCAGTGGGTCCACGGCCCAGGGGGACAGACACCCAGCTGTTAAGCCCTTTATCCCAGGAGGATGGGTCCGTTCTTATCTTGCATCTGGAAGCTCAAGGGGAGGGTGGAGAGTCCCCTAGGAGACAGAATAGGCTGGCGCCCGCTCTGGTGCCGGACACCTGGGGTCGTGTCTCTGCCGGGGTGGAGGGAGTGCCAGGGGGTCTGGAGGGTGGTCACCCCTTGTCTGAGGGCTGTGCCCAGGGCCCGGGCAGTGGACACAGTGACAAGGGCCAACACGAGCAATGGCAGTTGGCAAAAGCTCAAACGAGTGGAAAATAGCTTTTTAAAAATATATATGTATTTATTTATTATTTCTTTGTTTGGCTCTTAGTTGTGGCACACAGGATCTAGTTCCTTGACCAGGGCCTCTGCGCTGGGGGCTTGGAGTCTTAGCTGAGGGACCACAGGGAAGTCCCGGAAGAAAGACGTTTCTTACTTTCTGTGTTATTTCGGCTTTAGTGTGGGGCCAGAAGGCCCTCTGAGGGAAACTTGAAAAATTCTTCTGGAAAGCTCTGGAATGTGTCTTCCTGGCCAGCAGAGGGCGTTCTCAGCAACACCGACTCCCCTCACCACCCACCTTCACAACGGATACCCGAGGCTGGGGACCCAGGAGATGCATCCCCAGGGTGCACCTGTGCTCAGCAGGGGCTCCCTGGGCAAAGCTCTCTCCTCCCTTCACCCTGTGCTCCTGGCTGCCGCCCCCTCTTACCAGCACCCTGTGACCACTCCTCTCACTCCAATATTCCTTCTCTCCTGTGGCAACAGCCAGCCCCCACTCCTACCTGGACACAGAACTGTCCAGAATAAAGGCTGCCTTCCTAGGCCGTGTAGTGGGACGTGGCCGGTGGGATGTGAGCTGGAGTAAGGGCCTGGGTGAGCCTTGTTGTTCATTCGCTCAGTCATGTCCAACTCTTTGCGACCCCATGGGCTGCATCACACCAGCTTCCCTGTCCTTCACCATCTCCTGGAGCCTGCTCAAACTCATGTCCACTGAGTCGGTGATGCCATCCAACCATCTCATCCTCTGTCGGCCCCTTCTCCTCCTGCCCTCAATCTTTCCCAGCATCATGGTCTTTTCCAGTGAGTTGACTCTGCATCAGATGGCCAAAGTATTGGAGTTTCAGCTTCAGCATCAGTCCTTCCAATGCATATTCAGGATTGATATCCTTTAAGATTTACTGGTTTGATCTCCTTGCAGTCCAAGGGATTCTCAAGAGTCTTCTCCAACACCACAGTTCAAAAGCATCAGTTCTTTGGTGCTCAGCCTTCTTTATGGTCCAGCTCTCACATCCATACATGACTACTGGAAAAACCATAGCTTTGACTAGACAGACAATAATAGAATGGGAAAGACTAGAGATCTCTTCAACAAAATTAGAGATACCAAGGGAACATTTCATGCAAAGATGGGCACAATAAAGGACAGAAACAGTATGGGCCTAACAGAAGCAGAAGATACTAAGAAGAGGTGGCAACCTTCCTGGCTCTGCCCTAAAAAGGAAGGGGCAAGCCTGTGCCCCACCTGAGCCCTTTCCTCCTGCTGCTGGCACAAGGCTAATGGGCAGGCACTCTGGGCCATGTGGAGGAGACAGGACCCCAGTGAGGAAGAGTACATGTTAGAAGCGGCCTGGCCCGGGATCTCCCTGGTGGTCCAGTGGTGAAGACGGCTCGCTTCCACTGGCGAGGGCACAGACTCATTCCCTGTTTGGGGAACTGAGATCCCACATGTTATGGGACATGGCAGAAAACAACAACAGCAAACACGTGGGCTGGCTCATGATGGCTTCAGGGTGGAAGTCCCCTTCCACTTGGACTTGGTAGGAAATGGAACATATCCTAAGCAATTCTGAGCCTCTGTTACAGCCTATTGGATGCAGCTGCCCCCTGGCTTCCACCTCCACCCCTGACCTCGGACCTCCTCTCCAACCACTGACCTCCTTCCCAACAAACCCAATGGCCTCTTCCCAGCTGTCATCCCACCTGACCCCTGGACTGAGCTCGGCCACCTCCAGTTCCTCCCTCTGGGCTCACCCTTAGCTTCTGGATGCCAGGCACCTCCCCTGTCTCTGATGTTCCTCTCCATGTCCTTTGAGGGCCCTTATTCCTGTGCTTGTCCCTGACGTGTTGGTTTTCCCAAATGCCGTCTGGGGTCATTTTGGGGATAAGGGCTAGACTGACCTTTTAAATGGAAGGGTTGAGTAGGGGATACTGTTATGGCAGCTCACTCCAGTATTCTTGCCTGGGAAATCCCACGGACAGAGGAGCCTGGCGAGCTACAGTCCCTGGGGTTGCAATGAATTGGACTCGACTTAGCGCGTAAACCACCACTGTCTACCAGACTCCAAGTCGCGTATTTTCTCCTGGTTGGACATTGCCCATGCCACACGCTGAACTCGTGCAAATGTCTGTGGGCCACTGTTCCACTCATGACGGCGGGCTGGGCCTCTCCCTCTGCCCCACCAGTTATCTTCCTCAGTTTCCCAAACTGGGCTCCTTAGAGTCATCTCTATGGGGCTCACGATTGGCCCTCACCCTTTTGCTCATCTGTGTCCTGGCACACACACAACTCCTTTTCCAAACCAGCGGCTTGGACTGGTGGTGCCCCTGCCTGGGAGAGCTGCCTGAGCCAGGGTCTGCCCTGGCCATGCTGGGTCGGGGCTCCACGGGGCCCTGGAGATGCAGAGTACTGGTGACTCACTCCCCAGTGAACTCATCTGGGGCCCCGGGGACCCTGCCCTGCAGCAGGAAGACTATTGGGCAGACTCAAGACCCCAAGAAAGGCACCAATGTCCCTCCAGCGAGGAGAGAGCTGCCCCTTTAATGGTGAGAGCTGGTGTTTACTGACGGAGCTGTTGCTGGGGCTAAGCACTCACCCATTGCATCCTCCTCTCAGCCCCCAAGGTGGGTTCTTCATCCCCACCTTGCAGCTGAGAAAGCTAAGGCTCAGGAAGGCAAGCAGCTAGTCCAAAGGGTTAGGTTGTTAAGCGGTAGCCCTGTCTGGCTCCAAAGAGTGCGCGCTTACCCTCACCCACTTCCTTGTCCTCCCTGCCTGGTAACTATGGAGGGTTTATCAGATTCCCCCTGCTCGACACCTCGGCACTGGCACCGCTGCCAGGCAGATCTCACGCACAACGGGAGAACTGGTGACTCCTCTAGTTGAATCCCCAGCACTGGCTTCTCGCGCTTCTACATCTGCCTGGATCCTCAGGTGCCCTCCAGCCATCTGACCTGAAGGTTCACACATCTCGAGCTCTCTCTATATCTTGAACTCCCGTGTCCCTCCCCTGTAGCTGGCAGTGCCTCCACTTTCCCGGGAGCTCTGCCCCTGTTCTCATCACCTTCTTGCCGTCCCCAGCTCATCACCCGCTAGCAGCTCTCCTCCCCTGCCCTCAGCCCTCCTGGCAGCTCTCCTCCCCTGCCCTCAGCCCTCCGTTGTCCTGCCTTTGGGTTGTTCTTTTCTGTTTAAATCTTTCCCCGGAGGAAATTGCTCCAGACCCCTTCACCCAAAGCTCCTGTTCGGAATCCTTTAGCGAGTCCCTATTTTCTACAGAATAAAGCCCATACCCTCCTTAGCATGGCCTCTGTGAGCAAGTTCCCTGCTTTCGCCTCTCTCCACACACTGGAGGACCCCTGCCCCACTGCCCTGAGCTGGACAGTGCTACGTGACCATTCTCCTTCTGTTTTTTAAATTTTATTTATTTATTTTTAATTGAAGGATAATTGCTTTGCAGAATTTTGTTGGTTTCTGCCAAACATCAACATGAATCAGCCATAGGTGTACATATGTCCCCTCCCTTTTGAACCTCCCTCCCGCCTCCCTCCCCGTCCCACCCCTCGAGGTTGTTATAGAGCCCCGGTTTGAGTTCCCTGAGTCACAGGGCAAATTCTCATCGACCATTTTACATTCGATAATGTATGTTTCCATGTTATCCTCTTCTTACATCCCTCCTTCATCCTTAATAATATAACCCTGTGTTTATCTGCTCCCTCAATAAAGACTACATCTCTGTTTCCCTTGCAGCTATTTGTGGTCATGTGACAAAATTCTGGCCAATAAAGTGTCAACAAAAGTGTTACATAAATCCTCCCATGTGTCGACTTAACAAGGAGCTGAATTAGCTGAGAGGAATGCCTTGGGGATCTTTCCCCTTCCTCCTACCTGGAATGCTGATGTCCTGGCTGGAGCTCCAGCAGCCTCTTTGATCCGTAAAGTGACCTTGAGGATGAAGGCTATTACTAGAATAGTGGAGAAGAAAAATAGAGAGAACCTGGATTCCTATGGCCTATGGGCTGTCACAATTACTTGCAACTTATTTTGTGTGAAAAAGGGATGAACATGTCTCATTTAAGCCACTATTCTTTTGGGCATTCTGTTATATGTAAGCAGTCCTAATTTTAATCGATACAACCAGAGAGCACTGTGTGTGCACATTCGCACTTCTGCACCTTTACACGTGTGGCTTCTTCTTCCTGGAGTGCTTTTCTTTCTCCTACTGCTGTTTAAAGTCTAGTGATCTTTCAGGGATCAATTTTTAATATCTGTTGTTTTGCAAAATCACCCATTCCTGTGCATAAGCGCTCCCCACTGAACCCATGGTCTTCACAGCCCTCAATGTGGCCTTCTTGTAACACTTCTTTAAGTATCAGGGTGAACTTGAGTTGACTAAAGGTCAGGTACTAGGCTTTCTTCGTTCTCTGGTCACTTGGAAAAAAAGAACAGTGCTTGGCACTTAATAGTTTGTGACCCCATGGACTATAGTACACCAGGCCTTCCTGTCCGTCACCAACTCCCGGAGTTTACCCAAACTCACGTCCATTGAGTCGGCGATGCCATCTCATCCTCTGTTGTTCCCTTCTCCTCCTGCCTTCAATCTTTCCCAGCATCAGGGTCTTTTGTAACAAGTCAGCTCTTCACATCAGGTGGCCAAAATATTGGAGCTTCAGCTTCAGTATCAGTCCTTCCAATGAATATTCAGGGTTGATTTCCTTTAGAATAGACTGGTTTGATCTCCTTGCAGTCCAAGGGGCTCTCAAGAGTCTTCTCCAACACCACAGTTCAAAAGCATCAATTCTTCAGCACTCAGCCTTCTTTATAATCCAACTCTCACATCCGTACATGACTACTGGAAAAACCATAGCTTTAACTAGATGGACCTTTGTTGCCAAAGCAATGTCTCTGCTTTTTAGTCTGCTGCCTAGGTTGGTCATAGCTTTTCTTCCAAGGAGCAAGCATCTTTTAATTTCAAGGCTGCAGTCACCATCTACAGTGATTTTGGAGCCCCCCCAAAATAAAGTCTGTCACTGTTTCCATTGTTTCCCCATCTATTTGTCGCGTAGGGATGGGACTGGATGCCATGATCTTAGTTTTCTGAATGTTGAGTTTTAAGCCAACCAAAATGGTATGGACCTAACAGAAGCACAAGATATTAAGAAGAGCGGGCAACAATACACAGAAGAACTGTACAAAAAAGATCTTCATGACCCAGATAATCATGATGGTGTGATCACTCACCTAGAGCCAGACATCCTGGAATGTGAAGTCAAGTGGGCCTAAGGAAGCATCACTATGAACAAAGCTAGTGGAGGTGATGGAATTCCAGTTGAGCTATTCCAAATCCTGAAAGATGATGCTGTGAAAGTGCTGCACTCAATATGCCAGCAAATTTGGAAAACTCAGCAGTGGCCACAGGACTGGAAAAGGTCAGTTTTCATTCCAATCCCAAAGAAAAGCAATGCCAAAGAATGCTCAAACTACCGCACAATTGCACTCATCTCACACACTAGCAAAGTAATGCTCAAAATTCTCTGAGCCAGGTTTCAACAGTATGTGATCCGTGAACTTCCAGATGTTCAAGCTGGATTTTGAAAAGGCAAAGGAACCAGAGATCAAATTGCCACATCCATTGGATCGTCAAAAAAGCCAGAGAGTTCCAGAAACATCTACTTTTGCTTTATTGACTATGCCAAAGCCTTTGACTGTGTGGATCACAACAAACTGTGGAAAATTCTTCAAGAGATGGGAATACCAGACCATCTGACCTGCCTCTTGAGAAACCTGTATGCAGGTCAGGAAGCAACAGTTAGAACTGGACATGGGACAAGACTGGTTCCAAATTGGGAAAGGAGTATGTCAAGGCTGCTTATTTAACTTCTATGCAGAGTACATCACGGAAAATGCCAGGCTGGTTGAAGCACAAGCTGGAATCAAGATTGCCGGGAGAAATATCAATAACCTCAGATATGCAGATGACACCACCCTTATGGCAGAAACCGAAGAAGAACTAAAGAGCCTCTTGATGAAAGCAAAAGAGGAGAGTGAAAAAGTTGGCACTTAGTAAGTGTTCAATAAATATCTGTTGAACACATACACAGACATAAATGACATCCTCAGGGCAGTGCCACAGTCTTCCCAGCACAGACACCCTGAAGATGTGTGTATGATGCGTGGGGCACAGGGCAAAGGGGGACAGGAAACCAAAAGAGGAGAGGGTGTGCCCCGCCTTGCCCCCGCCTCTGAGCTGCCGCTGCTCCCTCAGCCAGGCCTCATCCCTGGCTCCCCTCTCCGGCCGGCTCCACACCCACAGGGTGGAGGGGGCCCAGGGCAGGGGAAGCTGCCGCAGAATCAGGACCCAGGAAGGTCTGGACAGGGCAGCAGTGTGGAAGTAGGAGCACAGACTTAACTAGGGGCTGACGACTTTGCTGGCAACCCTAGCCTTCCTCTCTGACCTCTGGACCTCTGGGTGGGGGTCCAGCTACTCACCAAAAGGATGTGGTGGACTCCAAAGAATTTCTAGGAGGCTCATAGACAGGAAGCAAGTGGGCAGAGAGAGCCAGGGCCTGGGAACAAAGCTGGGAGCCTTTGTGGTCCCGACCATTTCCTTCCAGCGTATTAGATCCACGGTCAGTTCCATGTCTCTCCACCAGGTGGCAGTGCTAGCCAAGCTCTCTGATTTTAGGGCAGATTTTTTCCAAGGGCGTGTGGATGCTTCCTCCACTGTTCATCCTCTCACTGAGAATCAAGAGTCTGGTATTCACCCAGGAGTGGAATCGCTGGGTTGTGAGGTCGGCTGATGGACAATTTTTAAAGAAACGGCCACACTGCACTGTTTGGCACTGACAAATCCTTGCTGACTACCTACCGTGTAGACAGCCCTGATTATTCTAAGGGCTGGTCTCCGGCCTGGCAGCCCCCTTGTCTCTGAGATTTCCACCTGTCAGGTAACAGCTGAGCACAGGCAAGGGGTCTCAGGGGGCCCCAACAGCAGACACAGAGGCTGGGCTGCCTAGCAGAGTCTCAGATCGGCTGGATTCCCACTGGCTTCCCATTTCTGCTCAGTGGCAGGCTGGTGTGAACCCTAGGCAAGACCCCAGCTCTCTTGGCTGTGTGATGGGGACTGACACATCTGTCCAGAAGCTTCTCGGAGCACTTGAGGCATCTTAGGAGATGACCCGGGAACAGCCCTTTGTAATGATGAGGGTCTGGGCAAACTGATGATTGATTGCCAGTGAATGGACCCTGGTGGGGGGAGGGAGAGTCTGTGGGGAGCTTCAAGGTGAGGGAGGAGGGGCAGAGTCCTCAGCCCCTCTGACTTCTAGTCCTGGGAGCGCCCCTCCTGGCTTTGAGGATGCCACTTGACTTTGTGGGCTCACCCCTCCTGCAGTACCAATTATAGCCAGCAGGGGCCACCTCAGAGGACACCCTCCTCTTAGAGGGCCTGTCTCTGTTCAGTAGCTAAGTCCAGTCGGACTCTGTGACCCCATGGATTGCAGCACTTCAGACTCCTCTGTCCCTCACTATCTCCAGGAGTTTGCTCAGATTCATGTTTATTGAGTTGATGATACTATATAATCATCTTCTGCCTCCCCTTTCTCCTTTTGCCTTCAGTCTTTCCCAGCATCAGGGTCTTTTCCAATGAGTCAGTTCTTCGCATCAGGTGGCCAAAGTATTGGAGCTTCAGCTTCAGCATCAGTCCTTCCAATGAATATTCAAGGTTGATTTCCTTTAGGATTGACTGGTTTGATCTCCTTGTATTCCAAGGGACTCTCAAGAGGCTTCTCCAGCACTATAATTTGAAGGCATCAATTCTTGGGTACCCAGCCTTCTTTATGGTCCAACTCTCACATCCATACAAAACTACTGGAAAAACCATAGCTTTGACTATATGGACCTTTGCCAGCAAAGTGAGGTCTCTGCTTTTTAATACACTATCTAGGGTTGTCATAGCTTTCCTTCCAAGGAACAAGAGTCTTTTTTTTTTTTTTTTTCATGGCTGCAGTCATGGTCCTCAGTGATTTTGGAGCCCAAGAAAATAAAATCTGTCACTGCTTCCACTTTTCCCCCTTCTATTTTCCATGAAGTAATGGGACTAGATGTCATGATCTTAGTTTTTTGAACATTTGAGTTTTAATCCAGCTTTTTCACTCTCCTCTTTCACCATCATCAAGAGGCTCTTTAGTTCCTCTTCACTTTCTGCCATTAGAGTGCTATCATCTGCGTATCTGAGGTTGTTGATATTTCTCCTGGCAATCTTGATTTTGGCTTGTGATTCATCCAGCCCAGGATTTCACATGATGTACTCTGCCCAGATGTTAAATAAGCAGGGTGACAATATACAGCCTTATGGTATTCCTTTCCCAATTTGTAACCAGTTCATTGTCCCTTGTCCTATGCTAACTGTTGCTTCTTGACCCACATATAGGTTTCTCAGGAGACAGGTAAGGTGGTCTGGTGTTCCCTCTCTTTAAGAATCTTCCAGTTTGATGTGCACAATTAAGGCTTTAACGTAGTCAATGAAGCAGAAGTTTTACTGGAACTCTCTTGCTTTTTCTATGATCCAGTGGATGTTGGCAATTTGATCTCTGGTTCCTCTGCCTGTTCTAAACTCAGTTTGTATATCTGAAAGTTCTTGGTTCACATACTGCTCAAGTTCATGGACCTAACATTCCAGGCTCCTATGCAATATTGTTCTTTACGGCACTGGACCTTACTTTCACCACCAGACACATCTACAAATGAGTGTCATTTCTGCCTTGCCCCAACCACATCATTCTTTCCGGAGCTACTAGTAATTGCCCTCTGCTCTTCCCCAGTAGCATACTGGACACATTCCAACCTGGGGCGGGGGGGTGCATCTTCTGTTGTCATGTCTTTTTGCCTTTTCATACTGTTATGGGATTCTTGCAGCAAGAATACTACAGTGGTTTGCCATTCTCTCCTCCAGTGGACTATGTTTCGTCAGAACTCTTCACAATGACCCGTTCTTCTTGGGTGGCCCTGCATGGCATGGCTCATAGCTTCTCCAAGTAACTCAAGACCCTTTGCCAGGAGAAGGTTGCGGTCCATGAAGGGGCCAGTCAATGTCTTCCTGAAACAAGTATTTACAACAGCCTTGCGGCCAGGCAGGTGTCCTGGAGGGAAGGGTGCAGTCTCCATCGTGGGGTGGCCTCCACTTCACACTCAGGCAACCAGTCAGCAACTATCCATGAGCCCCTACCGGTGCCAGTGAGATGGGGAAGATGTTAGTAGCAACTGAGTGCTCAGAGGGGCCATGGCCTGGGGGAGGATCGTGGAGCCTGCCCAGCATGGCGGATAAGGCACCCGCTCTCCAGCCAGACACCTGGGGCCACAACCTGGCCTTTCGCTTCTGATTCTGAACAAGTTGCTTCACCTCCTTGTGCCTCCGTTTCCCCATTTGTAAAGTGAGAATGATTACCATAAGAAGGATGTTTTCAAGAAGTTGCCATGAGGATTAGCAAGTTAATACAGTACTGGACTTAGAACAGTAGTGTTTGTTATTAATAAACAAATAAACTGGAGGTGGGACTTCCCTGGTGGTTCAGTGGTTAAGGATCTGCCCGCCAGCGCAGGGGACGTGAATTCTGTCTCTGGTCCAAGAAGATTCCACATGCCTCGGGGCAACTAAGCCCGTGCCTCACCTATCGAGCCTGTGCTCTAGAGCTCCAGCTCTGCAACAAAAGAAGCCACCGCGACGAGAAGCCTGAGCACCGCAACGAAGAGGAGCCCGTGCTCACTGCAGCCCGAGAAAGCCGACTCACAGCAACAAAGACCCATTGCAGCCAAAGATTAAAATTAGAAACAATAAAAATTATTCAAACAAAAAACCTGGGGAATGTGTGATGGGAGGGAAGGCCTCAGCACCCCAGGCCCTGGATTTGAATTCTCAGAACGCCCACCCCACCGAGGTCCTGAAGAGGAGGCCATACCACCTCAGCCTGCTGGCACTGGGCGGGCTAACGTCCACAGCCTCTCCAGTAATTTTCCAGATGGACTGAGGCTCAAAGCCTGATTTCCCTGATAAGATACCATAACTATCTCTTTTATAGGAATGTGGTTTATCAAAAAGGTGCCCTTGGCTCAAGCTTACCCAAGGCAAACAGCCAGCCCTACAGGCGGGGTCAGGGTGGGGGTGGGGGGGAAAGGTGGCCTCTGACTCCAGCCCTAAGGCAGGATCCCTCCGACTCGGCCAGCAGGACCATCGGCCACCGACTCACCATGATTGCTCCTGACTTCTCACCAGTTTGCCTTTGACCTTAAAGACGGTTTCTAGAGAGACTGGCAGGGGGCTTGATGTGGAAGAGATGGTCCAGAGTCACAGCAACGCCTTCTGAAGTCAACCGAGGCCAAGCAGCTGTTAGCAGGACCAAAATCACGGCACACTGGGGCTGGCGGGGACCCACAGACCAGCGCATCCTGCTCTCCCGTCCTACACGTGGGGACACAGAGGCCTGCGGAGAGAAAGAGAGGTAAAACCAACACAGGAGACGAGCCCGGGTCTCCAAACACCCACCCTTTCCCCTCCTCACCCCGAGTCAAACTGCCCAGCCAAGAGCACCACCATCCCCAGGGACATGCATGGGGCATATCCACCCCTTCAGCTGAGTTCCAAGCAGTCAGTGATCAGAGGGCTTGCCTGGTGGTCCAGGCGCTAAGACTCCAAGTTCCCAACTCAGGGGGCCCGGGTTCAACTCCTGGTGAGGGAATTAGATCCCACATGCTGCAACCAAGACCCGGAGCAGCCAAATACATAAATATTGAAAACAAAACCAAAGCAGAGTAGCCACTGCTGAGGGCCTCGGTCTAGGGTCTTGGGAGGGCCTTAGCCTGGAGGTCAAGGGCCAAGATACCCACAAGCATCCAAACTCACCTAGGGCCTGTCGCCTACAGTGGGCTCTACAGAACCACCTGTTAGAAAGGCTGAATCCCACACCTGCCCCGAGCTTCTGACTCAATCTGCATCTTAATAAGATCCCCAGCAGGTTCCAGTGTTGCCATCTGAGAAGTACTAGGTTAGAGCAAGCCACTTTCCCTGCCACCAGCCTCAGTTTCTCTAACAGGAACAAAAGGGGCAGAAGATCTCTGACACCTCTTGCCATCACTAACACCCTGGGAGCTTGGCCTTGGGCACGACCCTCTGCGGGACTCTCTGTGTTCCACGGGGGATTCTGGGCAGTGCAATTCCAGCTCCAGCAAGCCTGGGGCGCAATCGACACCTCTGCTTGGCTCTTCTCTCAGCCAGAGACCCGGACCTGGGGCAGCTTTGAAGGTCCTGGAATGCAGTTAATTCATTTCAGCCCACTTCACCAACACTGATTAAACAAGCACCTCCTGTATACTGAGGTCAGTAGCGTGAATCTCTCTCTACCCTGGGCTGTACATTAGAATCAGCTGTGGTGCTTGTACTTTTATTATTTTGGTTTTTGTTTATTTTATTTTACTTTTTTTTTTTTTTTTGCCTCACTGTACAGAATGTGGGATCTTAGTTCCCTGACAAGGGATCAAACCTGTGTCTCCTGCAGTGGAAGCACAGAGTCTTAACCACTGGACAGCCAGGGAAGTCCCTGGGGGTGCTTTTAAACAAGGCCAATGCAGGGCTCCACCCCAGGCCACTGGAATCAAGGTCTCTGGGGGCAGGTCTGGGTACAGGTATTCATTAACACGACTCAGGCAATAATAATGCACAGCTGGTTGGTCGCAACTAGTCAGAAACAAGAGAGAAGGCTCCTCCACATTCGACCTCGGCCATCCTCCTGAGTCCCCGCTTCCTCCGGGCCAGCCAGCTGCACCGGCCTGTTGCAAACCAGAAGTCATCAGGAAATTCCCTGCAAACTCTAATTAATCATCAACGCTGTAATATGATCCTGGCCGCATGACAAGGGGACCTGCCGAATATCTTTGGGAAACCTGTCCCCGGGCCTTCTTCAGACCCAGGGACCCATGCCTGAGGAGCCCAGGCGGATGGGGGCCCAGATCTGCTCTCAGGCTGGTAAGTGCGAGCCCTGAGCTTTGTGCCTGGACCAGAAGGACAAGAGCAGAGGGGTGCTCTGTGTTTTCTGGGGTGGAAGACTCAGGAGGTAGAGGTATAGTCAGTGGAAATATTGCTCAGAAGGAGTTTCTGATCCAGGCCAGGCTGCCCTAGGCAGTGAGCTGTTATGAGGCTGGGAGGTAGTGAAAACTTCCTTTCTCTGTAAGAACCCAATAGAGGCCGAGGAACTCGGGCCACAATCCCTGAAGTGATGCAAAGACCTTTATGACCCATTTGCCTTTCAGATCCTGTTGTGCGAGAGAAGACTGGCTGGGATGGGAAAGAGGGTAGAGTTTAGGGGGCCTGGTGGAAGACCAGGGTCCCAGCTCACCTTCACAGAGCTGTGGGGACCTTTTCTGCCCAGTCACTTCTCCCTGGAGGCTCAGTTTCCTCATCCGCAGGCTGGGGGCCAATGCCCCCATCCTGCCGGTTACAGAGCTGCCAGAAGCACAGACCACAGGGTCACCAGGCTTATTGGTTCTCTGCCAGTCTCATCTGAGGTCACAACTTTGCCTTAGTGTGTGGGGCGGGGATTGGAGAGCTGGGTCTCTTACGACTACTAGAGATCTGGACCACACATCCCTGCTCTCAGAGCCTGAACTCTGTGCCTTCCCAAGCAGAAGGACCCATAGCTCTTGACTCCGTAGTAACCATAGTAACCTAGGTTCCCGGGCACCAGCAGCAGGGGGCACCTGGATCAAGGGGCTGGGGTGGGCCAAGCCACCGCTGCCAATGCTGCAGCAGCAGCTAGTGTTTGGATTTCCGGGCAGTGCTGCTGCCATGGAGGCAGCGCAGGATGCAGGGTGAGGAGCTGGGCCGGGGCTCCCTGACTTCCAGCTGCACAACCACCTCCCCGAGCTCAGTTTCCTCCGAGTGCTTCCCTGGCGGGTGGCCGGGAGTCTGTAAGGCACTTGATAGGTGTCAGGAGAGGCTTGGTGACTGGAGGGGTGTGAGGATGAAGATGAAGATCTGGGGAGGTCCTCACTGAGCCTGGTCATTTACATTCCAAGAGCCTTTCTGCAAATTCTCTGGTTGGAATCCGCCTGTCCAGAGGGCAGGACACCCAAAAGGCCATGACTGTGCTCCCTGCTCCCCAGCACCCAGGGGGCCCTTATTGCCAAGCCAGTGCACAGTGGGGGCCTAGGGGAGGCAGGCGGAGTAGTTGGGGAGGGTCCCCCATGGGCAACTCCGCCTCAGGAGCCTCAGGATGCTGCCTGAAAGTGGGGCTGATGAGAATAGCCACCTGCAGGCATAAAGTGCTCAGAACTCCCTGCCCAGCTGGCTGGGGACAAGCCTACTTGCTGGGCCACACTTGGCCAGTGCCCACCTCTGCCTCGCCCCAACCCAGGAGCAAGCTGGACTGGGTCATCTGGGTCAAAGAACGGGAGGAGCCCTGCCAGCCAGCCTTGAAGAAGGGGTACTATCCAGAGCCAGCCCCAAACTCAGGCACAGAGCCCCGTGCAAAGCAGAGGAAGGGGCCCCGTGGGCAGATGCAGTTCTGCCAGACTGGCAGTACACGGGTGGCTGTCATTGCCACTCAACCTTGGCTTTTTGCCGTGAACAACTAACACAGCCGTACAGGACCTCACATGTGGAAAGGCTGACCCCCCAAGGAGCCCTGTGTGCCTTTCGAGGGCCACACTCAGGCCACTGCTGAGACAGTGAGTGGAGCCCGGACGGGCAGCTGGGAGAAGCAGCACAGTCCACTGGGCCCTGGTGTCCTGTGCGGCACTGTGACCCCCTCGGCCTCCCTCCTCTAACTGGTGACATGAGGACATAGCCCCCACGGGCCAGTGGGAAACTCCTGAGACAGGGGTAAGCTTTGCAAACTGTCAAATTCCTGTAGAGGACTAGGTCTGCTTCTCCTAGGGTCCTCAGGGCCCCCTGCCCTGCTGAGGGACGCACGCACCCAGCAATCCCATCAGTCGCGTCTTTGGCTCCTGCCCCACTGCTCCCAGAGCCGGTGGAGGTCAGGGATGGACTCGCTGTGACCTTGAGGGTGTGCCTGACCAAATCGAGCCTCCCCTCCTGGTGCCTGGCTGACACCTTGCAAACATATGAGTGTCAGAGAGGAGGGCAGGGATTGTGTGCCCCCTGCATTGACTGGAAGCGTGGAGTCTTAACCACTGGACCACGAGGGAAGTTCCCTGGCTCAAGTTTTGATTGAATTCATCTCTTTATATTTTCAGCCTCCCTCCTCCAACCCAGAAAAAGCAGGGTCAGGAGGGGAGAGGGAGAGAGCTAAGGCCTGGGAGCTGGCTAAGCGCCCTTCTTGGGGCAGGAAGCTCCACCAGCTTCCTTCAGGCCTCTGGGACTGAGAGGAAGGGCTGCCCAGCAAGGAGCTTTCCCGTCCCAGCTGCCAAGTGGAGGCAAGTCAGGAAGTCCCCTGCTTTCAAAGCGTACCCAGGCCTTGGCTGGGCCCAGCTCACAATTCTGAGGGGCTGAGCTGGGACCCCTTTTCCGGGTTTTACACCGTCACTACTTTGGGAGTTACCAGGCTCCTTCTCTTGCCTGGAAAATCCCATGGACGGAGGAGCCTGATGGACTGCAATTCATGAGGTCGAGAAGAGTCGGACACGACTGAGCGACTTCACTTTCACTTTTCACTTTCTTGCACTGGAGAAGGAAATGGTAGCCCACTCCGGTGTTCTTGCCTGGAGAATCCCAGGGACAGGGGAACCTGGTGGGCTGCCGTCTATGGGGTCGCACAGAGTCGGACACGACTGAAGTGACTTAGCAGCAGCAGCAGGCTCCTTCTTTCTCTCCCAGGATGAGAGAAGTCACTCTTACTTGGGGGTGAGGCTGGTTCTCTGTGGCAAAGTCAGAAAGTCACACAAGCAGACTGGAAAACTCAGCCGCCGCCCACCCCCCACCCCACCCTGCAGAATTAGAGCCGACCACAAACAGCATGCCAGCCCATCTCCTCTCAGCCTGTTTCTAGATACAGACGGGCTATACACGTGTAAATGTGTGAGTGATACACGTATAAATGCATGTGTCAAGCAAAAGCAACCTGCTCTCTTTAGTTAATGGCAATAACAACCATCACCAGGTATCCAGATCGTCAACAGTTCCTTTAATTTTTACAACATCCCTAAGGGAGGGAGGGATTCCCTGGTGGCTTAAGTGGTAAACAATCTGCCTGTAATGCAGGAAACCAGGAATGGATCCCTGGGTTGGGAAGATCCCATGGCAACCCAATTCCAGTATTCTTGCCTGGAAAATTCCATGGACAGAGGCGCCTGGTGGGCTACAGTCCATAGCTCTCAAAGAGTCGGACAGGACTCTGACTAAGCAGCAGCAAGGGAGGGAAACTGAGGCTTGGCAAGAGTCAGGAGAGAACTATGATCCCAGAAGGCAAAGCGGGCTCCCCACTGGTTCTAAGAAGGTCTCTGGAGTGGGGATGGGGGGAGAGCAGGGACAGTGTCCCCAGGGACATGGGTTGGTGGAAATGCCCCTTTCCCCTGGTGGGGAGGGCTCCAGCCCACCTGCATTGACGCCCCCGCCCCCTCCGCAGATGCCGAGTCTCCCCGAGAGGCGCTCCGCTTCCATGCCCAGGCGGTGGGCGCACAGGTGCGCCTGGATGCTGAGCGGAGCACCGCGTACAGGCGCGCCACGTTCCACGACGGCATCGTGTTCAGCCAGCGGCCGGTGCGGCTGGGAGAGCGCGTGGCGCTGCGCTTGCTGTGGCACGAGCACGGCTGGCTGGGCGGCCTCCGCGTGGGCTTCACGCGCCTGGACCCCGCGCGCGTGTCCGCGCCCAGCCTGCCGCCCTTCTTGTGCCCGGACCTGGAGCAGCAGAGTCAGACCTGGGCGGCCATGCTGCCTGACGGCCGCGCGAGCCCGGGGGACGTGGTGCGCTTCTGGGTGAACCGCCGGGGCCAGATCTTCGCCCAGGTCAACTCGGGGCCCCAGCGGCGGCTGCGCGAGGGCGTGCTCATGGGTGCCCCGCTCTGGGCCGTGATGGACCTGTACGGGACCACCAAGGCCATCGAGCTGCTAGGTGAGTCCAGGGCTGGGGACCCAGGCACCGTCCCTGGGAATGCGGGCGGGGAGGCGGCGGCTCCGGTGGTACCTCACCCGCATAGAGAGTCGGGGGAACTGTTGTTTCTTTCATATGGAGTTTTTCCATCAGCTTCTGTCGGGGTATGAAGATGTTCGCTGGGGACCAGCCCCAGTCATAGGGAGGGCAACCCTGTTTTGAAGAACGAGAAGGCACGCCCAGCACCCCAAACATATGTCAGAGCAATAGTCCCTAGACTTTGTGGCACCAGGGGCCGGTTTCGTGGGAGACAGCTTTTCCACAGGAGGGGTGAGGGAAATGGTTTCGGGGTGATTCAAGCACATTGCATTTCTTGTGCACGTTATTTCTATTATTATTGCATCAGCTCCACCTCAGATCATCAGGCAACAGATCCCGGAGGTTGGGGACCCCTATGTGTTAGAGGGCTGGTCTCATTTACAAGAAAAATATATTCGGGGTGGGCTGGGTTTTGCAGTCAAAGTAGAAGTTTGCTGCAGACACAGGTGGCAACAAAGGGAACATAAGTGTGCGAGTTAGAGGTGGGCAAGAAGGCAGCCTGGTGGGGGCAAAGGTGAGATGTTCAGGCACCCAGTGGGGAAATGAGGACCACCTGAAAGGAGAGTGGATTTCAGAGGAGCAAGGGATACAGGGAGACTCATAAACAGAAGTGCTGGCATGCCTGGGCAGTGTTCCAGGGGCCTGCACAAGCATTCCAGTCCCCACCGCCCCGTGTGTTTGCTTTTCAAACTGCTTGTCACAGCTGCTCAAGCCTCACCCCTGGGGAGCCTGACTCGGTGGCCCGGAGGGCCCAGGCCCTGTTTTCCCACCTCCTCGGGGATTCTGTTGCACACCCGGTTTGGGGGCGGTGACTGATGCTGAAGATCTCTGCTCAGGCAGTGGCAGTGGGGCAGAGAGGAGCTGTCTGAAGGAAACGTGGATTAGGATGGAAAAGCTGCAGGTCCACAAATTCTCTGCTGGGTCCCACTGGGAAAGGGGTGGCCAGGACAGGGCTGGACCCCGGCTTGGAGCTGCAGCACTGCAACCCAGAGAAGAAAGGAGGTGGACGCTGTTGCTTTGGAGGCAGGGACTGGGGAGGTGGGTTGAATGGAAACACCCTGACTGCTTTCCCCAGGTCTTGACTTTCCCTTTCTGCCTTAGATCCTACAGCCAACGGCTTCCCCACAACCACGCCAAGGGGCCTCAGTGATGAGGCTCTGCCTGGGCCCAAAGGTGAGTGGCTTCCCTGAGCGCCAGGGACTCCCCAGGGCTCTAGAGCTAGGGAAGCTGGGTGAGACCCCAGCCCTGGGAACTCAGTTATGTCTTCCCAAATGCCATCAAGTCTCCCACAGCTCTAGGCCGAAACCTAAAAGCCATGTAACAGTTTTGCCTTCTAGGACGTTGGCTGGCTTCATAAGTTACCAGGCACACTCATGAACAGATGTTATTTTGTCTGCCTGCTTTTAAAAGAGCAATCCCTGTTCACAGAAAAAAAAAAAAAAACTTTGCCAAGCAGAAATAAAATACATATTCAAGGATAAAAAAGGAAGTGAAAAAAAACAAAACAAAACACACACACACCTCCCAAACTTCACATTGCCCATTAGGTAGATTTCCTCCTGGTATTTGTAATCATATATATATATATATGGGCGGGAGTGGAGGAGGGTGTTTCCCAGGTAGCACTTGTGGTAAAGAATCTGCCTGCCAATGCAGGAGATGGTAGAAACATGCATTTGATCCCTGGGTTGGAAAGATCCCCTGGAAGAGGGCATGGCTACCCATTCCAGTGTTCTTGACTGGTGAATCCCGGGGACCGAGGAGCCTGGCAGGCTGTAGTCCATGGGGTCGCAGAGTCAGACACCACTGAAGTGACTAAGCACAGCACACCACACATGGGGAATTATCTGTGCTTGTTTTCCTTTTTTCTAAATTGGAATCTTATGCTGTGCATGTATGGACCTGACAGTTTTCTTCCCAACCTTTTCCACTGACTGCATGATGAGCATTCTCTTATGAGGTAGTCTTCTTCATACTCGGACCACGTACTTCTCTGTCCTGTGGCGATATGAGTGGGCTGCCCCCTCGTGGCCCCCTGGCACCCCTGACCTGTGTTGTCCCCTTTCCCTGCCCTAGCAGGAGAAGAGTGTGCCATCTGCTTCCACCAGGTTGCCAACACCTGCCTAGTCCCCTGTGGCCACACACACTTCTGCAGCTCCTGTGCCTGGAGGGTCTTCAGGGACACGGCCAGATGCCCCATGTGTCGCTGGGAGATCAAGGCGGTGGCCCCAGCTTGGGACCCTCTTGTTCTGGGTGCTGGAGATGGCCTCCCAGTATAGGTGCAGAGCTCTGAGCCCGGCCCCTGCCGACGGAGGAGGTGCAGCTCTGCCGTCCTTCTGGAGAAGAGTTGGCGATGCTGGTCAGCAGCAGGCGTGGCGGAGAGACGGCTCAAGGTCACAATGGCTCTACCCCTGGTCAGCAAGTTAGGGCCAGAGGAGCCAGGAGACGCCCTTTTCTGCCCACACCGGAACTACCTCCCTGGCTGGAGAAGGTGGCTGGCAATGGGCCAGCCAGGATCTCGCCCCTCTGCTTTGTCCCAGATTCATTGCTATGTGCCGAGGCTTTTAACTAGCCTTGGGGTTCAGCCACCATGGACCTGGCAACCCGTGGTACACCTAAGTCCAAGGAGTTCCAAGAACCCACCTGTGTCAGTGAGAAGGGCCTTTGTGTAGACAGGGAGGCTTGATCCCTGGTTTTATGCCTGAGGAAGTTAAGGCATATGTGCGTGTCTGGTGAAGCCTTGCCCACCTAGGGTATTGAGGAGCCTGGACCAGATGCAGGGAGCAGCTGGGTGGAATTTTTTTTTTGATTGAAGTATAGTTGATGTACAATATTGTATAAGTTACAGATGTACTGTTTAGTCATAATTTTTAAAGGTTATACTCCATTTGTCGTTATTATAAGATTCTTGGCTATATTCCCCTGTTGCGCAATGTGTCCTTGTAGTTTACTTTATATCTAGTAGTTTGTACCTCTCAATCCCTACCCCTAAATTGCCTCTCCCCTGTTCCCTCTCCCCACTAGTAACCCCACATTTTGGTGTGCTCATGAGGGGAGGGACGCTCAGGGCCTTTCTACTCCATTATCTTGGCCTCTGTCTACCTGGTAGAATGTTCACAGTCTGTAGGGAAGCTAGGTCACTTCTACAAGTTCTCTGAGGACTTCCCTGGTCGTCCAGTGGTTAAGAATCTGCCTGCCAATGCAGGAGACACCAGTTCGATCCCTGGTCTGGGAATTAAGATCCCACATGCCGTGGGACCACTTGGCCCTTGGACTGCGACTACTGAGCCCACACGTTCTAGAACCCATGAGCCACAACTGCTGAAGCCCATGCGCCCTAGAGCCCGTGCTCCACACGAGAAGCTACCGCAACGAGAAGCCTCTGCACCGCAACTAGAGAGCAGCCCCAATTCACAACAAATAGAGAAAGCCCGCTCTCAGCAACCAAGAGCCGTGCGCTGCGACAGAACCCCAGTGCAGCCATACATAAACAAGTAAAGAGATAAATAGAAACTAATTAATTAAAAACAAGTCCTCTGTAAAGGGGATCAGCAGTCAGCTGCCCCACCTTCCTTGCCCGGCAGTCATGAGATCCCAGCAAAACTGTGCATCTGAAGTCGAGCGGACCCTTCAGAGTGCACTGTTGTCGTGCTTACTGCCTTGCAATTTCTGAGATATCAAAATAAACTTTGTCTCTCGTGAGTGATCTCATAACGTGTATGTCCCCTTTGTTGCCATCAGCAGGAATGAGCAGGGTTGGGAGCTGGTCAGGATGCAGGGGCGTGGGGCCATGCCTTCCTGTCCCTCACAGGCACACCCTGGCCTTGCAGTGAGAGGGGCCTGGGCGCTCAGGCCTGTGGACTCTGTTCTGCTGAGCAGGTGAACAGGATGAGCCTACAGCTCCAGCCTTAAAGTTACAACCAGGCCCTGCCCACCTTTGACTTGTGAGGCCTTCCTGGAGTCTCTGCCCCTGAGTGTAGCAGTGACTTGACCTGGGAACCCCAATCAGCAGGTGTCTGTGGTGGGGATAGGCGGGGAAGACAAGCTGTACCTGTTACATTGTTGGTGTTCCTACTTCGTGGCTGGTGTGAAAGAGCACTAAAAGGGAGCTGGACCTATATGACGTCCCAAGTCATGGTGATGGGCACCTCCACAAGCCATGTCCCCACGCTGTGGCCAGCCAGAGGGTCAGGACTTTGGGTGTGGAAAGTCAAATGTTAGTCACTCAGTCATGTGCAATGCTTTGCAACCCCATGGACTGTAGCCCGCCAGGCTCCTCTGTCCATGGAGTTCTCCAGACAAGAACACTGAAGTGGGTTTCCATCCCCTTCTCCAGGGGATCTTCCTGACCTGGGTCTCCCTAGTTGCAGGCAGGTTCTTTACCGTCTGAGCCACCAGGGAAGCTCAGGTGTAGTAACCCCCGGAAGAGCTTCCATTCTGGAGTAGGATCCCCTCTCTGCTGCCCAGGAGTTGCTCTGACCTTGGTTATGTGACTTGGACATCTGGGAGCCTCAATTTCTTCATCTGTAACATGGAAATAAGATAATTTTGTTTGCTGATATGTTGTTAGGATAATGGGTATGAATGAAACTTGTAGCTTAGAGGAAGTACTCAGAATATGGCAACTTTCTTTCTCTGGGAAAGGCATCTCCCAGGGGAAGCAGCCAGAGGTGGGCTGGCTGTCAGGGTACTGGGTATGAATCTTGACGGCTCACCGACTTTTACCGAAGGCCCCATATCACCCCAGTTCTACACTTCTCATACTTCTTCAGTTCAGTTCAGTCGCTCAGTCATGTCCGACTGTTTGTGACCCCATGAACTGCAGCACGCCAGGCCTCCCTGTCCATCACCAACTCCCAGAGTTCACCCAAACCCATGTCCCTCAAGTCGGTGATGCCATCCAACCATCTCATCCTCTGTCGTCCCCTTCTCCTCCTGCCCTCAATCTTTCCCAGCATCAGAGTCTTTTCAAATGAGTCAGCTCTTCACATCAGGTGGCCAAAGTATTGGAGTTTCAGCTTCAGTATCAGTCCTTCCAATGAACACCCAGGACTGATCTCCTTTAGAATGGACTGGGTGGACCTCCTTTCAGTCCAAGGGACTCTCAAGAGTCTTCTCCAACACCACAGTTCAAAAGCATCAATTCTTCGGTGCTCAGCTTTCTTCACAGTCCAGCTCTCACATCTATACATGACCACTGGGAAAACCATAGCCTTGACTAGACGGACCTTTGTGGACAAAGTAATGTCTCTGCTTTTTAATATGCTGTCTAGGTTGGTCATAACTTTCCTTCCAAGGAGTAAGCATCTTTTAATTTCATGCCTGTGGTCACCATCTGCAGTGATTTTGGAACCCCCAAAAATAAAGTCTGACACTGTTTCCAGTGTTTCTTACTCCATGTAAAACCACTAAACTTTAGGCATATCTCTGAGACATAAGAGAGCAACCAGGAGACGAGACACCTCACCCCCTGAATCCTTATGCTGTGTAAATCCTTTGATCTAGTTATTTATAAACCAAAAGCAAATGTTTCCTTAAGCTAGATTAAAGTCATTATTCTTGTTCATCATAAAAGACAGATTTGGCTTCTTCTACTCAGGTGTAGCTATATTAGTATCAGATAAACTAGAATTTAAGGAAAAAAAAGATTAAAGGGGATAAAGAGAGAATCCAACTAGAGATTATCTTATTAAGTGAAGTAAGTCAGAAAGAGAAAGACAAATACCATATAATATAACTTATATGTGGAACCTAAAATATGACAAATGAACCTGTCTTTGAACAGACACAGAGGTAGAGAACAGACTAGTGGTCCTGAGGGGGTGGGGGAGGGATGGAGCAGGAGGTCGAGGTGAGCAGAGGTAAGCTTTTATATGCAGTACTCTTGCCGGGAAAATCCTATGGATGGAGGAGCCTGGTGGGCTGCAGTCCATGGGGTCATTAAGGGTCGGATATGACTGAGTGACTTCACTTTCACTTTTCACTTTCATGCATTGGAGAAGGAAATGGCAACCCACTCCAGTGTTCTTGCCTGGAGAATCCCAGGGACGGGGGAGCCTGGTGGGCTGCCGTCTATGGGGTTGCACGGGGTCGCACAGAGTCAGACGTGACTGAAGTGACTTAGCGGCGGCAGCAGCAGATAAACAATAGGGTCCCACTGTACAGCACAGAGAGCTACGTTCCATATCCTAAGATAAACCGCAATGGAAAGGAATATTTCGTTCTAGAGTAGGATCAGATTCTTAAAAGAGAATGTGTGTGTACATATACACATATAATTGAATCATTTTGTTGTACAGCAGTAATTAACACAACATTGTAAATCAACTAATACTTCAATTTTAAAAATTTAAAACATGATTAAAAAAGAATTATTCATAATAACACCAAAGTGGAAACAATCCAAATGTCCATCACCTGATGAATGAACAAATGTGGTCTTCCCACACAATGAGATGCTTTTTGACAATAAAAAAAAGGAATGAAGTGCTGATTCATGCTACAACATGGATGAAGCCTGAAAACATGCTAAGAGTGGGAAGCCAGTCACAAACGGCCACATATAGCATGATTTTATTCCTGTGAAATGTCGAGAATAGACAGATCCATAGAGACAGAAGTAGATTAGTATAGGGGCTGCAAAGAGGAAGAATGGGGAGTGGCAACTAAGTGGTATGGGGTTTCTTTTAGGGTTCTAAAATTGATTTTGCTAATGGCTGCACAACTTTGTGAATATACCAAAAACCACTGGACTGCCCACTTTAAAGAGGCGGATATGTGAGTTGCATCCAATTTTTAAATTATGCAAAAAAAAAACCCACACCAAAATAGATGAATAAAGATGTGCTAGTAGAAGAAAAGGAAGGGAATATTAGCCCTGGGAGGAAGAGCTTCACACAGGAAGTGACTTTTAAACTGTTTTTATAGGTCTGAACTTGAAAGCAGACAGGAGGGGAAAGAGGCATTCCACACAGTGGGCACAGCACACACAAGTGCAGGACGCGTCCCGGGCATCATGGGACGGTCCACTGGCCAAGGCAGAGGGAGCAGGGAGCACAGAGAGCCCAGAGGATGGTGGGCTGGAGCTGGCCGTGGCGCACTCTGCCTGCCGTTGAGTGGCTGCAGCGGGCGCCCTTGAGGTCTAGGCTGGCTGCAGGAAGGTGCCGTGTCAGCGGGCCCCTCTCACCTCAGTCAAACACATTCTGCTTGCGAGGCATCTGAGAAACAGGCCCCAAGTTTCCCTTTCCTAGAAGTCCAAGATTTGTAGGTAGTGGTGATAAGGAGTCCCTGGATCAAAGAAGAGGGGATGTGTACTGAATTGTCATCACGAGGGTAATACAGAGTGAAAGGAAAGTAAAAGCACAACCAAGGCTTTCCAGTGTTGGCTCTGCTGAAGCGGACTCGCTATGGGGCTTTCCCAGGGACTGAGAAAAATTCCCTTGCTCATGTGACTTTCAGATGGCTTCCCGTTAGACCACGTAAGGTCTGAGACAACAGTCTGGGTAATAACAAGCCCTCCCTCCAGGGACCAGGACTACCATGTCCCCTGTCCGACCCCAGCCCCTTACACGGCCCCAGCATGCGGTCTTCAGTGCTAGCCGCAACCACCCCCGCCCCGCCCCGCCCCGCCCCAGCATTATTGCCTAAGTGATATCTGCTTTCCCCACTCTACGAACACAAGCAGAGGCCTCCTGGCTGCTGATAATCTGCTCAGGAACTTCCACTTGGAAGAAGTCCATGAGCAAAGGCAGGAAGGGCAGTAGGGGAGAATCCCTGAGCCTGTGGCTGAGTTGGGAGAATGAGGTGCCATCGCGCTCTTCCATGGACCTGCACACCACACCCATGTCCTGTCTTCCAGCTGCCCTGCTCCCCCTCCCCTTTGTTTGAAGGAGGAGAAAATAGGGGTCCCCTCATGAGCCTGGTGGTGCTGACTCTGATCCTCTGCGTCAGCCTGCCTGTCCCTCTCGGTCTATTTGAAGTAAGTAAGCCATGACAGATGGTAATGTCCCCATTTTACAGCTAGAAAAACTGAGGCCCAGAGACCACTCAGCAGTTCATGGTGTGGTCAGGACTAGATCCCAAACCCCTGGATCCCAGCCAAGGGACTCCTCTGCCTCAAGCTTTACCGTTTATGGTTTGACATAAATGTAGATCACCTAGTAAATACCATCTCTTTATCCCCTCCAAGTTCCCAACAAAATGGGCACAGTTTGCCCAGTCTCACCCACAGGAGGCAGGGCCTGGGAGCCAGCCTTGAGTACCTGTGTGCCCACACTGGTCAGCCCACCACAACACAAGGGCCTGTGCAGCCCACCCGGGGGCACTCCTAGAGCGTGTGACTCTGGTGAGCGGAGGGGACTGTGCTGCTGGACACCACAGGGTATGTCCTGCATAAGAGCACTTCTCCAGGATCAGGAAACAACCTGCCTACCCGATACATGGAAACAAAAAGAGACTCGGGCAAACTGAGCCAACAGAGGACTATGTTCCAAGTAAAGGAGCGAGACAAAACCCCAGAAGAACTAAGCAAGGTGGAAAACTTCCCTGACGGGAAGCGGATAGGAATCTGCCTGCCAACTCATGGGACACAAGTTTGATCCCTAGTCCAGGAAGATGCCACGTGCTGTGGAGCAGCTAAGCCTGCGCCACAACTACTGAGCCCACACTCGAGAGCCTGCACGCCGCCACACTGAGGCCCACGCACCGAGAGCCCTGCTCTGCAACAAAGGGTAGCCTCGCTCACCACAGCTAGGGAAAGTGAGAGTGCTTGTCACTCAGTCGTGTCCCACTCTCTGTGACCCCATGAACTGTAGCCTGCCAAGCTCATCTGTCCATGGGAGTCTCCAGGCAAGAATACTGGGGTGGGTAGCCATTCCCTTCTCCAGGGGATCTTCCCAACCCAGGGATCGAACCTGGGTCTCCTACATTGCAGGCAGATTCTTTGCCATCTGAGCCGTCTGGGAAGACCCATAACTAGAGAAAGCCCTTGCAAAGCAACAAAGACTCAATATAGCCAAAAATAAATAATTTTTTAAAAAAAGAATTCAAAATAATGGTCAGAAAGATGCTCAGTGAACTTGGGAGAAAGATGAGGAGCACAGTGAGAGATTTAAAAAAAAAAGTTACAGAGCTGAAGAATACAACAGCTGAAATTAAAAATACACTGGAAGGAATCAACATCAGGCCACTTGAGGCAAAGAGCTGACTCATTTGAAAAGACCCTGATGCTGGGAAAGATTGAGGGCAGGAGAAGTGGGCGACAGAGGATGAGATGGTTGGATGGCATCACCCTCTCAATGGACGTGAGTTTGAGCAAGCTCTGGGAGATGGTGAAGGACAGGGAAGCCTGGCGTGCTGCAGTCCATGGGGTCATGAAGAGTTGGACATGACTGAGCGACTGAACAACAACAGGGAACTAGATGCCACAGCTTAGACCCAGCTCAGCCAAATAAACAAACATTAAAAGGATAAGCCATCCTCCTGACGCCAGTAAAAAGGCCAACTGCACCTGCCCCTCTCCCCGCTCCAGGTGAGAATCTGGCGTTCTCCCCCCTTCTCCAGAGGCAGGTGGTTCCCTCTGTCACATCAGCCATGCTGTGGCCACCTCTCTCCCACTTCCTCAAGGCACCCGATTTCTGCACAGCCAGCCCTGGGATCCCCAGTGTTGGTAAGTTCAACAACGCATTAGCAACCTGGGTGCTGCACAGAAAGTCAGGTTTCCAGAGCCTGACAGTGAGAACACTTTCTCCCATGGGACTTAATACAGGGATCTAAGTTTATACAGGGGCTCCATCCATTAGGCAAATATTTTGAGCATTTCATGCTCTGGGAATGCAGCAGCCAGGGCATGAGCCTGCAGGGGCTCAGAGAAGCAGCTTTGCGGGAGTGTCCGGGGGAACCTAAGTGTGGGTCTCTTATGTTTGCATTTGACCATGAACTTTAGATTCTCCAGTGTTGGTACAACCAGCATTACTGGGGTTTGGCTGACCTTAAGCTAAAACAACAGTGGTCTGTGTATCTTCCATTGAATTTTCCCAATTATTTGTTGAAATTTAAGACTATTGCCAATATTCCAGTATTTGGATTTGCATTGTGGCGAGCAACTGTCTACCACTCTTGCAAGGAGCTTTCTTTGTGCAGAAACCTTTTTCTGTTTGGAGATTTGCTTACTTAGTGTGCACTTTGGAGAGAGGGTGGGGTATTTGTGATTAAAAAAAAAATTTTTTTTAATTGACGTGTAATTGACTTGCAATGTTGTACCAATCTCTACTGTACTGTAGTTATACACATATAAACATTCTTTAGGGAGGGTATTTGGATCAAAGAGGGTACTTTGGGTCAAAGTCCCTTCAGCAGTCCCACAATTAGCTTCTGGAACATTCCCATTCACACACCCCAAACTGTTCTTGTGATGGTGAGATATAAATTTTGGCTCCGCTTCACTTGCCTTAAATGGAGAAAAGAGAAATTAGAACCACATCAGAAGGTCTAAAATATATGTGTGTTTACACACAAGAAAATGTCCCAAAGGGTTGTGGGCCTGGTGCCTCGCTTCCCCTCCTCTCCCCTCCCCTCGTCCCCTATCCCTGGGGCCGTTTGTTAAAAAAGAATAAAAGGATTAAAAAAAAAAAAAGAAAATGTCCCCTAGGTATAGAACGGAATGATAAGAGGAAAAGTAACAAGTTGTGTCTGTATGTGCTTATATGTGTTAAGGAACTCAAAACATCATGCCTTCCTGATTCCTCAGTTTCCCCAGCAGTTCTGGGGTGAAAAATTTGGCTGGTGTGTTTCCAGCTTGACTTTAAACAAAGGCGGTTCTCCACCTTCCTGTTTCGTACTGTAAACAGTCATCCTTTTCATGGCCTATTCAGGGCTGTGTTTTCCTTCTCATTTTTGTGCTTTTTGTTTGTGCCTTCACGGTTTACAGTGGCCCTGAGAATAATACCAAGGTGCCATCTAGTGCTCCTGAGCTCAGGAAGGCTGGGGTGTGCCTCCCAGGGAAAATACACCATAGATAATCTCTGGTCAGTTGTGAGTTAGAGTGCAGCTGGCTGGGAATCCAGTGTTAATGAATCAACTATGTATTAGATAAGAGGTCTCTAAATAGAAGCACACACCGAACAAGGTTATGCAACCATAAGTTGATGAAACCGCTGTGACCAGAGGCTCCTAGGAACCTGACCCTGTACTTTGTACAAGGAAGCCGTTTAGTATTGGCTGTGGCTTTAGAACTACTGAGAGTTGACTGTATTTAGTGGTACAAAATATCTTTTGTAAGCATCTCTTTCAAAGGCTATAAATGTTTTATTAGCAGGCACTTTGGGGAGAGCTGTCCTGACCAAAGGGACAGATGCCTCTCATTTCACATCCTGCGAGCCCCCAGTTGACAGCAGCTGCCTGTGTCGAGGATGAGGTTCTGCAAAGCAGTCTGTTGGGACTAGTGCATCACTGAGGCTGTCATTTCAGAGAAAGGAAAACCCCTATCCATCCCACCATGAGAGAAGGGCAGGAAGGAACGATTCCAATTAAATCTATACTTTTCTGTGTTGTCCTGTCATCGTGCTGTCCCCAGTCCACCTGGCTGTGCCCACTTCCTCTCAGTGCACCCACATGCAGAATTTTATGGAACCTGGGCTGGCAGCATCCCATATCCACCAGGGCAGTCCCTGGAAGTCAGGTGTTGGGCAGGCTGCAGGCTCTGCTATGAGAGAGTTGGACCATAAAGAAGGCTGAACACTGAAGAATTGATGCTTTTGCACTGTGCTGTTGGAGAAGATTCTCGAGAGTGTCTTGGACAGCAAGGAGATCAAACCAGTCAATCCTAAAGGAAATCAACCCTGAATATTCATTGAAAGGACTGATGCTGAAGCTCCAATCCTTTGGCCACCTGATGCAAAGAGCTAACTCACTGGAAAAGACCCTGATGCTGGGAAACATTGAGGGCAAGAGGAGAAGGGGACGACAGAGGATGAGATGCTTGGATGGCATCACTGACTCAGTGGACATGAGTTTGAGCAAACTCCAGGAGATGGTGAAGGACAGGGAAGCCTGGCGTGTTGCAGTCCATGCGGTTGCAAAGAGTCAAACACAATTTTAGTGACTGAACAACAACCAGCCAAACCCTTATTTTAGGCTCTTAAAGGGGGAAAGTCCCCTCCAATGAAATAGGGGCCACCAGCAGGCCTCTGAGACTCTGAAGATTTTGAGCTGAGCAACAGTACTTACTGGAACTTCCAGCTTTGAACAGGCCCTTTACCCTTTATATTCCTGAGATGTCAGGGATAATGCTAGGAGTCCTGACCCAAAAGCTGGGACTGGATCAGAGACCATGACTTACCTTGCAGCACAGCTGGATCCAATAGTCCTGGGATGGCCAAGCTGCTGCCGGCAGTAGCAGCCACAGCCCGTATGGTTAATGAGGCACCTGAGTTTACCCTGGGGACAATACCTAGCTATATTAATGCTTCATCAGGTACAGTCTGTGCTCAAAGGACATCACTGGTTGGCTGGGGGAAGGTTAACAAGATATCAGGCCCTCCTAATGGACCCCGACATTACCTTAAAGGTGTGCCAAACCCTGAACCTGGCAACTCCGCTTCCAGCAGCCAAGAGCAGACTTACTACATCATTGTAGAGACAAACAAACTTACTCCAGCAGGTCTGATCTTCTAGATGAACCTCCTGACAGCCCTGAGATCAGATGGTTTACTGATGGGAGTGGTTTTGTAGAAACAGAAACCCAAAAGGTGGGATATGCCCTAGTCTAGCTGAAGTTATAGGAGCTGAAGCCCTGCCACCCCAGACATCAGCCCAGGAGGCTGAGCTAATTGCATGGATGAGAGCATTGCAATTAGGGAAGGATAAGAAATCAAATATTTTTCAGTTCAGTTCAGTTCAGTCTCTCAGTTGTGTCCGACTCTTTGCGACCCCATGAATCGCAGCACGCCAGGCCTCCCTGTCCATCACCAACTCCTGGAGTTCACTCGGACTCATGTCCATCGAGTCAGTGATGCCATCCAGCCATCTCATCCTCTGTCGTCCCCTTCTCCTCCTGCCCCCAATCCCTCCCAGCATGAGTCTTTTCCAATGAGTCAACTCTTCACATGAAGTGGCCAAAGTACTGGAGTTTCAGCTTTAGCATCATTCCTTCCAAAGAAATCCCAGGGCTGATCTCCTTCAGAATGGACTGGTTGGATCTCCTTGCAGTCCAAGGGACTCTCAAGAGTCTTCTCCAACACCACAGTTCAAAAGCATCAATTCTTTGGTGCTCAGCTTTCTTCACAGTACAACTCTCACATCCATACATGACCACAGGAAAAACCATAGCCTTGACTAGACGGACCTTTGTTGGCAAAGTAATGTCTCTGCTTTTGAATATGCTATCTAGGTTGGTCATAACTTTCCTTCCAAGGAGTAAGCGTCTTTTAATTTCATGGCTGCAGTCACCCTCTGCAGTGATTTTGCAGCCCAGAAAAATAAAGTCTGACACTGTTTCTACTGTTTCCCCCTCTATTTCCCATGAAGGGATGGGACTGGATGCCATGATTTTCGTTTTCTGAATGTTGAGCTTTAAGCCAACTTTTTCACTCTCCTCTTTCACTTTCATCAAGAGGCTTTTGAGTTCCTCTTTACTTTCTGCCATAAGGGTGGTGTCATCTGCATATCTGAGGTGATTGATATTTCTCCCGGCAATCTTGATTCCAGCTTGTGTTTCTTCCAGTCCAGCGTTTCTCATGATGTACTCTGCATATAAGTTAAATAAACAGGGTGGCAATATACAGCCTTGACGTACTCCTTTTCCTATTTGGAACCAGTCTGTTGTTCCATGTCCAGTTCTAACTGTTGCTTCCTGACCTGCATATAGGTTTCTCAAGAGGCAGGTCAGGTGGTCTGGTATTATATGGGTGTAGGGGTAGAAGGGGGAGGGAGGCTCATGAGGGAGCAGATATATGTATATTTATAGTTAATTCAGGGTACTGTGGCTGAGTGGTCTAAGGTACTGGATTAAGGCTCCCTGTTGGTTCACTGGTAAAGAATCTGCCTTCGAATGCAGAAGATGCAGGTTTAATCCCTGGGTTGGGAAGATCCCCTAGAGAAGGAAAGAGCTGCTGCTGCTGCTAAGTCACTTCAGTCGTGTCTGACTCTGTGCGACCCCATGGACGGCAGCCCACCAGGCTCCTCCATCCATGGGATTTTCCAGGCAAGAGTACTGGAGTGGGGTGCCATTGCCTTCTCCGAAGGAAAGAGCAAACCATTCCAATATTCTTGCCTGGGAAATCCCATGGACAGAGGAGCCTGGTAAGCTACATGGAGTCACAAAGAGAGTCAGATGCGACTTAGCAGCCAAACAACAATAAAATAACTGATTCACAATGTTGTACAGCAGAAACTAATACAACATTGTAAAGCAATTATACTCCATTTAAATAAATAAAATAAATATGGGTTCCATATGCTCCACGGTCATGCTGCCATTCAGAAAGAAAGAGGAATGTTAACTACTGAAAATTCTCCCATGAAACAAAGATTTAATTCTGACTCTTTAAAAAGGAGGGCTGCTCCTGACCCAGATGGCAGTGACCCACTTCAGGGGCCATCAGAGGGGTGGATCTTTGGGGAGCCAAGGGAAGAACAAAGATTGAGCTGCAAAGCAGGCGGCTCTACTGCAGGAGCCTGAGCAAGTTATGGCCCTGGTGATCGGCTGCCCCTGAACTCCCTCGTGTGCTCCAGTAGTCCCCACAGAAAGAAAATGCTGAGAAATGGGGTGATGAGAGAGGAAGCACAGGCTAGTCTTAGAAGGACAACAAGGCTGTAATCCCTGAGGCCAACAACAGACACCAAGAGCTTGTGTGATACCACCCACTATGGGAGGGATGCACCATGGGACTTGATGCAAAAGGCTTTTTCAGGGAAGGGGCTTAAAAGACCAGTTAAACAAGGAACCCTTGCCTGTGATTTGCATGCCTGTAGGAACCCACAGGCCCATCCAATCCTCTCTTCATTACTCAGGACAATTCAGTCCAGGGGTGTAGAATCCCTCAATGGGGGATGAGGCTGGGACCTGGGACCCTTTGCTGCAGCGCCTGCACCTGGACAAACGTCTCCTCCAGCAACAGAATCAAAGAAACTATAAGGGACTGAAAATAACTGCACATGTGTGCAGTTGGGGCAAACTGTGAACAAGATACAAAAAGACCAAAATAGTCAACTGCCACTTTTGAGGTGTTGGGAGCAAAAACAGGGTCCTGTGCATGGTCCCTGCACACAGCACCATCAAGGGGGCAGGCAGACCACCTAAGCCACCCCTCCAGCCGCACCCACTGATCCACCCCCACTATCACCCAATTTATAAGACCAGATTTACACCCCTCAGGGAGCGAGCCAAGGTGTCTGTTACTTGTTTTCACTCCCTCCTGCAGCACAAGTCGCAGGAAAGTCTTATCCGAATTGCTCCAATGGCTTCTCCTCAATTTCTACTGATAAAAGAGGCCAAGGACCCAGGTCGGTAACTTTGGATAGATAAAAGGATCTCCTGCTGTCCCGGCCCTGGCCTCCTAGTCTTTGTTGCATTATTACAAGAGTGAGCATGGAACTTCCCTGATGGTGCACTGGATAAGAATCCACTTGCCAATGCAGGGGACACAGGCTCCCTGGTCAGGGAAAATCCTGCATGCTGGAGCAGCTAAGCCTGTGGGTCACAGCTGCTGAACCCGAGCTCTAGAGCCCACGAGAAGCCTGTGCACCACAGCTAGAGAGTAGCCCCTACTTGTTGCAACTAGAGAAAAGCCCGGGCAGCAACAAAGACCCAAGGTGGCTGTAAATAAAGAGTGAGCATGGCCGCCTGCCTCTCAGCTGGCTCTGGGGAAGAAAATATAAGGCATTCACATAGAGGCTGCAAACTGGCCACCCCCAGGCTAATTATGGCCCATGGACTTGTTGTAATAGGTGTGCACTAATCCAAGCAGTGAATAAATTTGCCATCAAAACAACTGGAGGATTTTCCATATAACCCTGGACCCCTAGCTCTTCTTTAAAAGGTTTGGCAACAGTGGGCCCTGACTCTGGCAACAAGGGTGTGGAGTTGAGCAGTGGCTGTCCTTGGAGTCCCCACGGCTGCCTACCTGAGGTCCCCACTCAGCTGCACCACCACCGGGCCCGTGTGGCATCTGGGTTTGCTGCTGCAGCTGGGGCCCCAGTCACGGTAGCAGCACCCACAGCTCTTAAGAAGACATCCCCCTGGGCAGGGGTTTCTGAGCCCGACGAAGGCATCCCTGTCAGGCCGCCCCATCAGCCCAGCACTGAAGCCTGGCCCTGGCCAGAGGGTGGCAGTGTGGTGTATGGAATGGCATTCTGGGCTGCGGCCCGCGACAAAGGGTCCTCCACCTCTGTCCCTGGTTGGCAGGGCCCTGGGCAGGCTCATTCCCATCCAGGCTGCAGAGCAGCTTCCCCTCAGGTGAGGAGCACTCACTGCTGGATTTTCAGAAATACCTTTGAGGTATAGCTGACATGCAGTTCACTGCATATATTTACACTGTGTTATTTGACAATGGGCTTTCCTGGTGACTCAGTGATAAAGAATCTTTCTGCAATGCAGGAGACACTAGAGACGTGGACTTAATCCCTGAGTTGGGAAGATCCCCCAGAGAAGGACATGGCAACCCACTCCAGTATTCTTGCCTGGCAAATCCCAGGAACAGAGGAGACTGGTGGGCTATAGTCTGTGGAGTTGCAAAAGAATTAGATACAACTTGATGACTAAACCACAAACAATAATTTGACACATTTTGACATCCATACATACCTATAAATCTACTACTGCAATTAAGATCATGAACATAGCAATTACTCCGCAAAGTTCCCCCCTGCCTCTCCTCACCCCTCACAGGTTTGTTTCCATTTTCTAGGAATTCTTTTGTCTTCTTTCACTTGCCATAGTTACAAATTCACCCCTGTGGTTGCTTTTATAATGGTTTTTTTTTTTTTTTTTTTTGCCCAGTATTATTCCCATGTGTGGATATACCTTAATTTGCCTACTGTTCACCTATAGATGGACAAGTTGTTTGGGGCACTTACAGATGAAGCTGCTCTGAGGAGGATTCATGCACAAGTCTCTGTGTGGCCATTTGCTCTCCTCTGGAGTAAATAGCGAGGAGTGAACTGTCTGGATCTGAAGGCTGTGTGGATCTAACTTGTAAACAAAATGCCAAGCTGGTTCTGGCCACGTGGGAGGGTCCTGAACTCACCCCCTCCCATGAAAGTGAAGGTCGCTCAGTCATGTCTGACTCTGCGACCCCATGGTCTATACAGTCCATGGAATTCCCCAGGCCAGAATACTGGAGTGGGTAGCTTATCCCTTCTCTAGCGGATTTTCCCAGCCCAGGAATCGAACAAGGGTCTTCTGCATTGCAGTCAGATTCTTTACCAACTGAGCTACCAAGGAAGCCCTCCTCCCATGGAAACACTGAATCGGCAGCTACATAGGGAACGTTCTCCTCTGAAAGAAACTTAACTCCTGCACATAGGATAAACAATAAAAAAAACTCACAGAGGGGACTTCCCTGGTGGTCCAGTGGTTAAGACTGTGCTTCCACTGCAAGGGCTGCGAGTTCAGTCCCTGGTCAGGGAATGAAGATCCCGTTTGCCTCACAGTGCAGCCAAAAACTAATTTTAAAAAATAAATAAATAAAACCTCATATGGAAGCCAGTAGGGAAGGCTTAGACCCTATCTTGTGATAAACCCCCTCCCTGCGTGGCGACCCACAGGCAGAAGGAAACTCAAAATCCAGAGCTTCTCCCCTCGGAGTGAAGGGCTTGAACCCCACATCAGGCATTCCCAACTGTTAAGACCTGGCCCTGAGAGACAAGCCCCCCAAACAGCTCACTTTAAAAGCCCACGGGGCTTATTTCGCAAGCCCTGCATGGCTGCAGCACAGACGGTTCTTAGAGGGCTCGAGGGGGAGCTCACCAGCACCAAGGAGCAGAGCAGAGGCGGCCAACTGAAAAGTGCCCAGACTTCCTGCCAGAGGGGCTTATTTGCTGATTTTGAAGCTTTGGCCTGAGGGGAGGCCTCTAATTTAACACACGCCTGGGGGCCAGTTGAAATACACCCCAAAGACAGAGGCAGGTGGGCACCATCTTCGCATCTCCCTCTGCCTGGCTCCAGGGGGCTCGTATCCCTTGTGGCTGAGACTCGAGCTCGTGGGCTTATTAGCAGTCTTAGTTGCCCCGAAGCATGTGGGGTCCTACCCCCCGACCAAGACTCGAACCCGTGTCCCCTGCATTGTAAGGTAAGGTGGATTCTTTTTTTTTCTATTTTATTTATTTGGCTGCATCGGGATCTTTCGCTGTAGCTCGCAGGCTCTGGGGCATGCAGGCTCTGTAGTTGTGGCACATGGGCTTAGCTGCTCTGAGGCATGTGGGATCCTAGTTCCCTGACCAGGGATCGAACCCATGTCCCCTGCATTGGAAGGACAACTCCCAACCACTGGACCACCAGGACAGTCCCTGTGAGGTGGGTTCTTAACCATTGGACCACCAGGGAAGTCTCCTAGGGTATGGTTCTTGACTGCCTAGCTTGAGTGGCTGGTGGGGCAACATCTTTCATTTTCCATTTCTCAGGGATTGCTGTCTTTTATTATCTGCTATCCAACATCTTGAAAAACCATTATTTTATATATTGTGTCTTTTTTTTTTTTCCAGATGTTTCATCTAGGAGGGTAATCTAATTTAGTTCTTGTTACTCTTGGAAGCACATAAGTCTTCACTGGTTGGTTTTAATCAAGTCAACTAGACTTGAAAAGAAATGATTTCAGGTGCAAATAAATAGTCCCATTGGTCATGGAAACCTTCTGGTCTGGAAAACATGCCTCCAAAGCTCCCTTCTGTTCCATCTTCAGCCGCTGCCTCCTTGAAGTTCAGTTTCAAGGGCTCAGCGATGTCAGTGTTTGAAATTCAGAAATGAATCTGCATAATAGTCAACAATAACTAACACTGGTTTGGCTGGATTCTGTTACCAACCTGGGTCCTTGGACTCTTTAATCAACAGAAATTGATAAGAGGCCATGAGGTAGGAGGTAGATAGGCCCCTGGGCTGGACATGTGTTTGTCAAGTGGAGTAAAATTCAAGCTTTGTTCTCACTCAGACACTCCAAGGACAAAGCTGGTGGTAAAAGCTGAGCTCTGCTAAAGAGATAAGGTCTCCTGAGGTCAAGGAAGACCTCCCTGTCTGCACATGTGCAGGAAGCCTTCTTGGGGGTCAAAAAGGGAGGGGCCCCCACCCCATAATAAGTATGAACATGCACCCACAGGCCTCTGTGGTGGGATCCATCTTAGAAAAAGTTGCCCACGCATCTTGGGGAGGGTTCAAGGACCAGTCAGGTGTGAAGAAAGAAGCAAGATAATTGGCCAAAGGTAAACAAAGACCTGGGCTTCCCAGGATGCTCAGTGGTAAGAATCCGCCTGCCAGTGCAGGAGATGCAAGAGACACAGGGTTCAATCCCTGGGTCAGGAAGATGCCCTGAAGAAGGAAATGACAACTCACTCCAGTATTCCTGTCTAGAAAATTTCACGGACAGAGGAGCCTGGAGGGCTACAGTCCAGGGGATCACAGAGTCAGACACGACTGAGCACGCATGCACGCAGAGTCCAAGGACCCGGATGGGTAACGTGGGTACCTCCCTCCCTGATGGCAGAACCACCTTCTCTTCGGAAACTTTCCACTCTCGTTTCACTCCTGCACTCCCGGGGGCTCCTCACTCCCTCCGAAACCCACCGCCCCCTCATCTGAATCCCTGACTCCTGAGCCGTGGAGCCTTGGCTGCCCTTCCCAGACCAGCTTCCACCCAGGGTCCTGCTTCTCCTACATCTGGTCTCCGGCCAGCCTCCAGCTGGCCAAGCTCCAGTCTCAGGTGTCCTTGCAGTGCAGCGCCGGACACACAGCAGTGGCCTTCGTAACAACTTTATGGAACGACCCAGTGGGTACGCGTGCACTGGGAGGTCAGGCCCTCCTGCCATCACCGCTGCCTTAAGCCTCACACACTCTGGGCCCCCACCTCCAAGGCCCCTGACCTCCAGCTGGACAATTGCTGTGCAGCCAGAGTGCATAGCTTAGCAGAGCTGGAGGGACCCAGTGCCCCGCTGTGTTCAGTAATGCCCAGCTCAGTAGGGTACACTGCAGTAATCGGAAATAAATTGGATCACAGAAGTGCATGCCTCCCTTAAGCCTTTGGGAAAGGTCATACTTAGCAGGGAGCCTGGGGAGAGTTCCAGGAATCCAGGGGTTTTCCCGGCGACATTGCTAGGGGACTAGCTCTGAGCTGTCATATTCCAGGAAAAGGTTGCCAAGGAGGAGTGCCAGGCAGTCAGAGGACTTTGGCCACATCTGACACTGGGGTGAGGGTAGAGTGGGGGAGGGGAACCAGTTACAGAAAGGAAAATGTCAGGGCCTGCCCGCCACTTACCTGGGGCCTGACCTGCTTCCTCTTCACGGTCCTCTGGACCTCCGCCTTGACCTCTGCCAGGAGCTGCTGCTGCTCACCATGGATGCCAAAGGGCGCTGTGAGGACTCCCCTGGTGACGCCTGCTACTGCAGGGGACACAGGTTCCATCCCTGGTCTGAGAAGATCCCACATGCCGCGAGCAATTAAGCCCCTGTGCCACAGCTACTGAGACAGCGCTCTAGAGCCACCGCTGCTGAGCCTGCGTGCTACAGCTCCTGGGGCCGCGTGCCCCGTGAGCCTCAACTGGAGAAGCCACCACAGTGAGAGCCCATGCCCTGCAACTAGAGAAAACCCAAGCAAAACAACGAAGACCCAGCACAGTCAAAAATAAAAATAAAGCAAAGGGTGCTGAAAATGGTAGGAGATGGAATTTCACTTCTGCCTAGCCCATGCCCCCCGACAGCTCCCTTGGGTGGGAACTGTACCCACCTCCAGGGACCAACACCCCGCCTTTGGAGGTGCCCACCCAGGGGCTGTGCTGGTGGCTGGGACGGACAAGGGTCTCCATGAAGAAGGCTATGCTTTCGGCTGTCTTCCCTGTGCAGATGGGGCCCTGGTCACACACCTATCTACCTGGGGTGGAGTTCTGATGGGCAGGTTTGCAGTGCACGAAGGACCCAAGAGGTTCTCGATAACCCTGCACATTTTTGGCTGTTGGCGAAGTTAGAACAGAGGCAACAGAAAGGAAGTAACTCTTATTCGTAAGAATATTATTGCATGCTCAGTCACTTGGCCATGTCCAATGCTTTGCGACCCCCATGGACTGCAACCCTCCAGGTTCCTTTGTCCATGGGATTTTCCAGGCAAGAATACTGGAGTGAATTGCCATTACCTTCTCCAGGGGATCTTCCCAACCTACAGATTGAACCTGAATCTCCTGCATTGGCAGGCTGATTCTTTACCACTGAGATTATCGTTAGCTAGATTCTAAAAGCAGATGAGAATAGAAAACGAGAATAGAAAACGAGAATAGAAAACCATAAGCCTATCTCACTTGTGAACACAGATACAATGTCCTAAATAAAACACAGGTCCATAACCTGTTATTCAAGGCTCTGAAATCTAAAAAGCTCTGAAACTGCAATATCTCCCATAAGTCATTTGGAGGCAGAGCTTGAAGTGAAGAGAGGCCAATTATACGCCTTATTTTTCCCACTTAGGTTAATTTTCAAAAGTTTGTGGCAGAAATTTTATGATGTTTAATTACAGCGATCTTCTCTAGATTTGCGTGTTAACAGAGTATATGGTATATCCATTATTTTCCCTTTCTGAGATCCAAAAACATTGAAATTCTGGTTGCACTGTGCAGCCTGTGGAATTTTCCTGACCAGGGACCGAACCCATGCCCCTGAGAGGGTTAATAGCCTTGGTAGGGAGACCAGAGGTCCCCAAACAGCAGGAGGAAATAAGCTGCAAGCGGCAGATTCTTTTTTTTTTTTCCCTCTTTTAATCCTGTGTTGTCATGGAGACACCTGGTTCCACCTGAACTTAACTTTTCTCAAACCTTGAGCTAACCAATGCGTGTTTCTTATGGAAATGTTTTTCTTAAGCTATGTTAATGAAACTATGTATTTACCTTGAAATCTGCCTTTTTTCAAATCAGTTCCACCTAAGACTCAAACCTTGAGCTGATAATGGCTCACAACAAACCAGTACTCCTTACTCATGAAAACCCTCTCTTAAACTATGTTAATGAAACTACCTATTTGCTTGGAAATTTGGCTTTCTTCAGGATTCATGTCACCTGTTTTATTCCCGGGGATGAGTCACCTTGTGCCAATGCTATCTCAAAATGTGTGTTGGGGGCGAGAGCCTGGTGCAGCTCCCTCAGTTTTGAGGCAGTTCTTTATCTGATTAGCAACCTGATAACAGGCATATAACGCCTTGCTAAAAACTATCAGGGGGTCACTTTTTCTGCCTTCTTCTGATGTCTATGTCAGAAGCTTTCTCTATCTCTTTTTATACTTTAATAAAACTTTGCTACATAAAAAGCTCCGAGTGATCAAGCCTCGTCTCTGGGCCTGGATTGAATTCATCTCTTCTGGAGGCCACAAATCCCGGCGTGTTCTTGGCTCGTAGCAGCCAACTTTCACCCCCAGCAGTGGAAGCATGGGAGTCTTAACTGGACCACCAGAGAATTCTAAAAAAAAAAAAAAAGTTCAAATTCTGAAACAGTTCACCCTCACAACTTCTCAGTTTGGGGATCTGGACTGGACTGTATCTCCCTCGAGTTCATATGTTGAAGCCCTCACTGCTCATGTGACTCTGTCTGGAGATGGCGTCCTTAGGAGGTAAGTAAGGTTAAGTGAGGTTGTTAAGGACGAGATCCTAAGCCAACAGAAGTGTGGCCATTTTAGAAGAGAAGGAATTCTTTCTGTCTGCCTGTCTCACTCTCACAGTGAGATTCTGTTAAGTGCTGGAGTCTGCAAGCCAGGAACCCGGTCCACACAAGAGACTGACCATGACCCTCTGATCTCAGACTTCTAGCCCCCAGAACTCTAAGAAAATAAATTTCTGTCTTTGAAGCCATCCAATCTGTGGTATTTTATTATGGCAACCTAAGCAGCCTAAAAACATATCAGATTGCATTTATCGCAGGAATTCAAAGATAGTTTGACATTAGACAGACATGCCATGTCAATCACCCGTAACTAGACCATGGACCTAAGCCTCAGAGGGCTGTCTCTGCCAGCCTCTCTGCAGGGACAAGGAGACATGTCCCCTCAGGGCCCCTCCCTGGATGCTGGAAGTTTAAGATCAAACAGCCTCATGTGGAGAAGGAAATGGCAACCCACCCCAGTATTCCTGCCTGGAAAATCTCATGGACAGAGGAACCTGGGCTACAGTCCATGGGGTCATAAAGAGTCGGACACAACTGAGCAACTAAACAATAGCAACAACAAATGTTGAAATCTTTCTAGTTTCTAAAATATAAAGAGAAAGATTGAGAACATGTCAATGAGAAGGTTGCTATATTTTCAGAAACCCATAGAAGAAAACTATTGTCTGCGAAGTAATGAAATCAACATTGATCATGGAAAATACATTTGTACATTTCAGTATTTCTACCCTCTTGTCCATGTATGAGAGAGTCAATTCCTAGGCAGGTTGATAAGTCCAGGTTCCCCGAGGAGGAGAGAGGGGTCTGGAATTCTCAAGGAGGAAAGGAAAATCATCTTTTTTTCCTCTACATTCCTTAGTCTTAGTCATATAAAATGTTTTTTCCTTAAAGGCCAGAACTGATGATTACACAACAAACTCAGTTTAAACTCTGTACTAAGGATTATATAACAACAATGTATCCTGCTTGAGGACAGTTTCTCCCTCCTGAAAATCTTCTGACTAATTCTGATATTTTAGAATGTATATTGTGGGAGTGGGTCTGGTAAAATTTTTACAACCTTGAGACCTTCTTTTGATTTATTGTAACAACTAATTAAAAAATAATTCCCTTGCTAAAGACTAGCGAGCGGGGCACTCTCCGTCCCCCTTCTGATGTCTATGTCAGAAGTTTTCTTTGTCCCTTTTCTTATTTTAATAAGACTCTGCTACACAAAAGCTCTTGGTCTCTGGTCCCAAAGATAAATCTTCTTTGGAGATCACAAATCCAATATTGTTCACCATAAGCTATCATCTTGGGGGCTTGTCCAGGATCTTCTGGACAAGGTAAGAACACTCAGAGCTCTAGCCTCTCTGCTTTCTCAGTATATACATTTTCCACTTTACTAACTCTTCGGTGTGCTTGTGTGAATGAATGACATGCCCTGCACGAAGCAAGTGATGAGCCCTGCTCTGCGGTTTTGCGGTACCTCATCATGACTGAAGGCAGCCCCAAAAAGGGGAGCCTTGTTGGGTGTTTATACCGACCTGCCAATGCCAAGAGACACCCAAGGTCCCTGCTAGGGAGCGACCAGAGATGGGGAAAGCGTGTGGACTGAACTTTCCTTTCTCGGTCACCTTTTCCTGGTCCTTTTGACCATTTCGTAATTGCGTGGGCAATCAGAACTACTAAACTAATCTGTCAGATCGTAGACTTTCCATGGACTTGTGATTCATGCCATTACTACATTCTTTTACTTAGATCTCAAGCTTAGTAGTTATGGGGAACCCAGGCTTGCCAGCAACATGTTCGGGAACTAGGCAGAACTCTAGCTTCAGCAGAGTCTCTCTCTTGGCTGACTGCCTCAGGGGCCAGAGTCCTAAAAGTGAGTCCGTGTCATAGCTGTGCCTCCAAACTATATGGATGGAAGTGCTGCTAGCGAGCATGAGGTTTCTAAGAATGTAAGTCAGGAATCCCAGTTTGGGAGTACAGTGGGCTTCTTCCTTCGGTAGTACTAGCTCTTAGTGGACTAGATAAAGCTCTCCAGTGGCTTACTGACGTGGTAATGATTCATCTACTGCTGTCAGGACTGTACTCAGGGACGTGAACGGGCACACAGAAGACGGATGCTTACCCTAGTAGTGCCTCCTTGGGAAACATTCCAGGAAACTGCTCTGGAAAATCAAAAGCAGAGACATTACTTTGCCAACAAAGGTCCGTCTAGTCAAGGCTATGGTTTTTCCTGTGGTCATGTATGGATGTGAGAGTTGGACTGTGAAGAAGGCTGAGCACTGAAGAATTGATGCTTTTGAACTGTGGTGTTGGAGAAGACTCTTGGGAGTCCCTTGGACTGCAAGGAGATCCAACCAGTCCATCCTAAAGGAGATCAGCCCTGGGTGTTCTTTGGAAGGAACTATGCTAAAGCTGAAACTCCAGTACTTTGGCCACCTCATGCGAAGAGTTGACTCATTGGAAAAGACTCTGATGCTGGGAGGGATTGGGGGCAGGAGGAGAAGGGGACAACAGAGGATGAGATGGCTGGGTGGCATCACTGACTCGATGGACGTGAGTCTGAGTGAACTCTGGGAGTTGGTGATGGACAGGGAGGTCTCGTGTGCTGTGATTCATGGGGTCGCAAAGAGTCGGACACGACTGAGCGACTGAACTGAACTGAACTCTGGAAAATCAAACAAAGCTCGTGGTGGTATGGAACCAGAAATCAACTCGGGATGCCCTCAGGCCTCCCCCGGTGCATCTCCACCCCGCCTCGGTGGTAGAATCGGGAGGGACGAGTAGGGTGCCTGCGTCTAGAAGGGACAGACTAAGTCCGGCCCGGGAAGGGAAGCTTCGTTGGAAAGTCTGTGTATACCGCCATCTACAGCAGGGGAGGGACACCTCCGATGGAAGGAGGCAAAGGCGCTTGGTGGCCGCTTTTTTCTCTCTTACAGATGGGAGCTACTCAAAGGTCCAGACTCACACCCTTGGATTGTGTCCTGAAAAACTGGGATAAGTTTGACCCCCAGAGTTTGAAGAAGACACACGCCTGACTTTCTTTTGCAAATCCGCATGGCCACAGTACCTGTGGGAGGGTGGCAGACAATGGCTGGTTGGAGGGTCTCTTAATTACGATACTGTTTTACAGCTAGACTGGTTCTGTAGAAGACAATGGAAATGGGTAGAAGTGCCGCATGTGTTACTCTTTTTCTCTCTGTGAGACATGCCAGACTTATGTCCTAAGCATACAGATTTGGGTGTAAAGCCTTCAGCTCCCTCCTGTCCTCTGCCTCTGCCTCTGTATTTGGGGCTCACAACTGAGCAGCCTGAGGGTCAAGGAATCCCTCTAGGAAGGGTTACCTCAGGCTCAACAGAAGTTCAAACAACCCCAGTTCCAATGCAGCCTCAGACTACTTTGGTTTCAACAGGAACTCAGACAAAGTAGAGGAGGCGCAGACAACCAAAACAGGATGAGACAGAGGACGAGGAAGAGGAAAAGCAGGTTTCTCTAATCTGTCCCTGGGAATGTATGCGAAGGGTAGCTAGCGGGGCTGAGGAACAGCCACACAACTTACTGCCTCTTCAGGAGGCCCCCACTGGGGAAAAGAACCAACCCATAAAAATCCACAAGCCCTTTTCTTACCCAGAGGTACAACAGATAAAGAGAGATCTGGGAGACTATCTAGAGATAGTAGAGATAGCAGATCCAGATTCTGGATAGTAGATCCAGAAAGAGATCTGGATACTACCTAGAGATACTACATCCAGAAAGTAGCCTTTAGTAGATAGTAAGTAGTAGCCTTTACGGGACTAACTTTATTTTATGAGCTTACTTGGAGAGATGTAATATATGCCTTGGGACAGACACTGACTCCTAACTCGAGAGATCAAGTTTTGGGGGAAGGTACTGCTTGTGGAAAATTCTGAAAGAGATGGGAATACCAGACCAACTGACCTGCCTCTTGAAAAATCTGTATGAACATTTAGAACTGGACATGGAACAACAGACTGGTTCCAAATAGGAAAAGGAGTACGTCAAGGCTGTATATCGTCACCCTGCTTACTTAACTTATATGCAGAGTACATCATGAGAAATGCTGGGCTGGAAGAAGCACAAGCTGGAATCAAGATTGCTGGGAGAAATATCAATAACCTCAAATATGCAGATGACACCACCCTTATGGCAGAAAGTGAAGAGGAACTAAAAAGCCTCTAGATGAAAGTGAAAAAAAGAAGAGAGTGAAAAAGTTAGCTTAAAGCTCAACATTCAGAAAACTAAAATCATGGCATCTGGTCCCATCACTTCATGGGAAATAGATGGGGAAACAGTGGAAACCGTGTCAGACTTTATTTTTTTGGGCTCCAAAATCACTGCAGATGGTGATTGCAGCCATGAAATTAAAAGACACTTACTCCTTGGAAGGAAAGTTATGACCAACCTAGATAGCATATTGAAAAGCAGAGACATTACTTTGCCAACAAAGGTCCATCTAGTCAAGGCTATGGTTTTTCCAGTGGTCATGTGTGGATGTGAGAGTTGGACTGTGAAGAAAGCTGAGCGCCGAAAAATTGATGATTTTGTACTGTGGTGTTGGAGAAGACTCTTGAGAGTCCCTTGGACTGCAAGGAGATCCAACCAGTCTATCCTAAAGGAGATCAGTCCTGGGTGTTCATTGGAAGGACTGATGCTGAAGCTGAAACTTCAGTACTTTGGCCACCTCATGTGAAGAGTTGACTCATTGGAAAAGACTCTGATGCTGGGAGGGATTGGGGGCAGGAGGAGAAGGGGACGACAGAGGATGAGATGGCTGAATGGCATCACCAACTCGATGGACATGAGTTTGAGTGAACTCCGGGAGTTGGTGATGGACAGGGAGGCCTGGCGTGCTGTGATTCATGGAGTTGCAAAGAGTCGGACACGACTGAACGACTGAACTGAACTGCTTTTGGAGATGAATGGATTGAGGGTGAGGCAAGGGGAAAGCAGGAACATGAAATAGCTCTCCTCCCTATGGGGAGCCAAGCAGTTCCCATAGCAGACCCAGGTTGGGATGATCACAAAGAGAAAGGGATATGGGGGCAGACCCACTTCTTCAATTGCATTATTGAAGGGCTTAAGATAGCTCGAACTAAGCCTCTAAATTATGCTAAGTTGGCTGACATAGAACAAGGAGAGAGAGAAGCTCCCGGCAGATTCCTAGAGAGACTTTGGGAAGACCTTAGAAAGTTCACTAATATTTCTCCTGAGAATGCAGAGGGAGAGACAGCCTTAAAAGATAAATTTCTCACTCAGTCAGCTCCAGATATCCGCTGTGAGTTACAAAAATGGGCGTTTGGACCAAATCAGTCTTTAGAAAAACTGCTGCAGCTGGCTCAGACAATATATTACAGTGAAGAATATGAGGAGGAAAAACGACAACAGAAAAGAACCAAAGGAAAGGCCCAGGCTCTAGCGATGACTGTGGAAAACGTTATGAATCAGCCTGAAGAGAAGAATGCCCAGAGGAGCCCAGGTGAAAAGGGACAGGCTTGCTAGTACTGTGGAAAGGAGGGGCATCTCAAACGAAGCTGCTCTCAGATGTCTAAGCCGCCCCCTGCTCCCTGTCCGGTCTGCAAAGGACCACACTGGAGGAGAGACTGCCCTCAGAGGTGGAGGCCCCAGGGGTCGGGGTCTCAGGACAGTCGGGACTGAAGGTGCCCGGGGGTCCCCACACCAGCTCCTGTCCTAATAACACCCCAGGAGCCCAGGGTATTAATAACTGTGGGGGCCAGTCCGTCGATTTCCTGTTGGATGCTGGGGCAACTTTCTCTGTGCTCACTGAAGCCTCTGGTCCGCTTTCCTCCCGATCTACCACCATAATGGGGCTGTCTGGATGAGCCAAAGGCTATTATATCAGTCATCCCTTACGCTGCAACTGGGGCTCTGTGCTGTTTTCTCACGAGTTTCTGATCGTGCCAGAGTCTCCCTCACCCCTTCTGGGAAGGGATATACTGAGCGAGGTCCAGATCTCTATTTTCATGAATACGGAGCCTGATCTTTCTCTCCCATTAATTGAACAAAATGTAAATCCTAAAGTGTGGGCTGATGGAAAAACGGTGGTCGAGCACAAAATGCTGTTCTTGTCATTATCAACCTCAAAGACCCTCACCTATTTCCATATCAAAAGGAGTACCCACTAAAGCCCGTAAGGAAGGGTTAAAACCTATCATTGAGAATTTAAGGGAGCAGGGGCTACTAATTCCCTGTAATAGCCCATGCAACACTCCTATTTTGTGTGTGAAAAAGTCAAACAATAAATGGAGACTAGTTCAAGATTTACAAATAATAAAGGAGGCTGTGGTTCCTTTTACTCATATGCTAAAAATAAATGGGTTTTTCTTGCTTATAGGTCTGGGTAGACACTTTACTGAATGGATTGAGGCCTTTCCCTACTGTAATGAACAGGCTAAGGAAGTTATAAAAATTTTAATACATGAAGTTGTTCCCAGGTTTGGGCTGCCACAGAGCGTCCAGAGCAACAATGGCTCTGCCTTTAAAGCTGCTGTAACTAAAGAGGTGTCAAAAGCGCTAGGAATAGGATATCACTTACACTGTCCTGGACACCCCAGTCTTCAGGTGAGGTAGAAAAGGCTAATGCCATTATTAAGAGACATCTGCATAAATTAACTCAAGAGACTCAGGACAATTGGCTTAAAGTTCTACCCATAGCTTTAATGAGGGCTCAGACTGCCCCCCAAAAGGAGGGACTGTCCCCCTTTGAATGTATCTATGGAAGACCCTCTTACTCACAGAAATTGTTATAGACCCTGAAGCCTTGGAATTAACTAAGTATGTGACTCAGCTTTCAGCTTTTCAACCTTCTCTTCGGTTGAAGGCTTCCCATGGTGGGTTTCTCCACTTCAAGGAAAGGACTTTCTTCAACTCTGAGAATACCTTCACCAACAACAGTTGTATGTGACGCCTCTTCATGATCTGATGACATCTAGCAGTCCTAAGATGGACTGATATAACTATGGACATAATGTAACTTTTAATTTTGATTATGTTTTAACCTAGTTTAATGACTCTTTTGCCTTACATCTGTAACTGTATAATGGGGTTTGTTTCTAACCATTTGAAAGCTTTTAGGTTACAAATGGTTGTCTAGGCTCCCTCGAGTGCCACAGCCTCCTTCAACTATTACTTGGGGCCCCTGGATCAGAGACCCTCAGTATGAGGGTTAGGAGAATATGGTGCCTCAACAATTTAGGGACAGCGCCCCTCTGCAGCAGGAAGTAGTTATGGAATGAAAACAACTCCCCTTTCCCTTGGCAACATAATTCTCCTAAGAGAAAAGGGGGAGAATGAGTCAATTCCTAGTCAGGTTGATAAGAAGTCTGGGTTCCCTGAGGAGGAGACAGGCGTCTGGAATTCTTAAGGAGGAGGAAAGGACAAACGTCTTTTCTTTTTCTCTACAGTCCTTAATCTTAGTCACATAAACCTTTTTTTCTTTAAGCCCGAAACTGATGATTATACAACAAACAACTCAGTTTAAACTCTGTACTAAGGATTATATAGCAACAATGTATCCTGCTTGAGGAGAGTTCCTCCTTCCTGAAAACCTGACTAATTCTGATATCTTAGAAAGTATATAGTGGGAATGGGTCTGGTAAAATTTTTCTATCCTTAAGTTCTAGTCCTGTTATCTTAAAATGTAAATTGTGGGAGTAGGTTTGGTAACAATTTTTACAACCTTGAGACATTCTTTTGATTTATTGTAATAACAAGTTAAAAGAGTATATAATTCCCTTGCTAACACTAGTGAGAGGGGCACTCTCATCCCCCTTCTGATGTCTATGTCAGAAGCGCTCTCTGTCCCTTTTGTTTCTTTAATAAACTCTGCTGCACGAAAGCTCTTGAGTGATCAAGCCTGGTCCCTGGGCCCAAAGCTAAATCTTCTTTGGAGATCATGAATCTGACATTGTTCACCATAAGCTATCGTGTACAATCCTTTTTGGATTCCTAAAGTGATAAAACTTGACTTTCCTCTAGAAAAAAACAGAAATAACCAAGCAGCCTAGTGCTTTCTGGCAGGCCCTTGCAGACCTCTGCTCAGCAGCCGTCCTCCGATGCAGACTGTGATGCCAGCAAACAGGGCCCTGGGCCAAGGGCTGCTATACGCAGGGCGGCTGCCATGTGATGAGTGGCTGGGCGCTCACATACATGCCTGGGGCCCCTTGTGGTGCAGGATAGAGCAGGGGCTGGGCCATGGCCGAGGCTTTCAATAAGGAAATCCAAGGAGACCAAGAAGTTTAGACTAGACTCGGCCTTCCAGGCTGGCTGAGGACACGTTTATCGAGGTCAGAAAGGAAGGATGGACTTCCCTGGTGGTGCAGTGGATAAGAATCTGCTTGCTAGTACAGGGGGACACTGGTTCAATTCCCGGCCCGGGAAGAGCCCACAGGCTGCAGAGCGGCTGAGCGCGTGTGGCACGGCTACTGAGCCTGCGGTCTAGAGCCTGCGGGCTGCAACCACTGAGCCCGCGGGCTGCAACTCCTGCAGCCCGTGCGCCCCAGAGCTGGTGCTCCACAGAGAGAGAAGCCACCGCGGTGAGAAGCCATGCAGAGTTCCCTTTTGGAAGTCTTGGTTCCCTCAGTTCCTTCGTTAACGCCTTTTCAAAAAGATAAGGGCCATCCTGGAAACCCCACAGCATCTCTGTCCCAGTGTCTTGGGTAACCTTGGGTATTAGGGTCCCTTCATTTAAAGGTAAAAAGATATTGAGAGTCTGGTTGTAGGGGAATACAGAAAAATGCATCTTTGAGGTCCAAAAGAGAGAAATATTGGGTGTTCCCTGGCACGTGGGTGAGGAGGGCATAGGGTTTGGCACCAGTGGGTGAATAGGGATGATGGCCTCATTTACTGCTCGTAAGTCTTGCATAAACGGATACTCCCTGTTAGGTTTCTAAATTGGAAGACGAGGGCTGTAGCAAAGGGCCTGGCAGGGCCTAATGAATCCATGTTTTAGGAATTTACTGAAGAGTGGTTGGATGCTGCTCAGGGCCTCAGGCTTTAAAAGATACTGTCTCTTTTAGGGGTATTTTTCTGCAGGGCTTAATCTTCTTTATTTCAACTCTATCAAAAATTTTTGACAGTGTTTTATTTTGTTGTTGTTTTATGTATTGATATTCTTATCTTTTTTAATTGAAGTATAGTTGATTTACAATGCTGTGCCAATCTCTGCTGTACAGCAAAGTGACTCTGTTTTACACATACATACATTCTTTTTTTTTAAATATTCTTTTCCAATATGGTTATCCCAGAAGGTTGGAGATAGCTCCCTGTGGTGCGCCGTAGGACCTTATCGTTTATCCATTCCAAATGGAAGAGTCTGCCTCCGCCAAGCCCTAGTTTCCAGTCCATCCCTTTCCTTCCGCCCCTCCCCTTGGCAAGCAAGTTTGTTCTCTATGTCCGTGAGTCTGTTTCGTAGGTAGGTTCATTTGTGTTGCATTTTAGATTCCACGTATACGTTATAACATATGGCGTTTGTCTTTCTGACTCACTTTGTTTGGTGTGGTAATCTCTAGGCCCATCCATGTTGCTGCAAATGGCCTTATTTCGCTCTTTTTAGTGGCTGAGTAGGGTTTCACGTGGTATACACACACACCACATCTGCTTTATCCATTCCTCTGCTGATGGGCATTTAGGGTGTTTCCATGTCTTGGCTACTGTGACTAGTGCTGTTATGAACATAGGGGTGCATCTATCTTTTTGATTACAGTTTTGTCTGAATATATGCCCAGGAGTGGGATTGCTGGGTTATATGGAACTCTAGTTTTCATTTTTTGAGAGATCTTCATACTGTTTTCCATAGTGGCTGCACCGCTTTACATCCCCACCAACAGTGTAGGAGGGCTCCGTTTTCTCCACGGCCTCTCCAGTGTTGGTTGATCTTAGATTTCTGAATGGTGGCCATGCTGACTGGTGTGAGGTGGTACCTTATTATGGTTTTGACTTGCATTTCTCTAATAATTGGTGATGTTGAGCATCTTTTCATGTGCCTATTGGCCATCTGTACATCTTCTTTGGAGAAATGTCTGTTTAGGTCTTCTGCATATCTTTTGATTGAGTTGTTTTTTTTGTTATTGAAGGAGCTGCCTGTATGTTTTGGAAGCTGATCCCTTGTTGGTTGCATCATTTGCAAATATTTACTCCCAGTCTGCAGGCTGTCTTTTCATTTTGTTTATGGTTTCCTTTGCTGTGCGAAAGCTTGTACGTTTGATTAGGTCCCATTTGTTAACTTTTGCCTGTACTTCTATTGCCCTGGGAGACCTAAGAAAACATTGGTACGATTTATGTCAGAGAATAAGTTGTGTATGTTCTCTTTTAGGAATTTTATGGTGTCATGGCTTTAAGGCTCATTTTTTTAACCTTGTAAATAAATCCACTCAAATCTTATTCAGTTTGACTACATGAGATCAGATCTCTTTTCTGCAAAACTTTTACAGCTTTCTTCTGTTCATTCAGCCCTTTGTTTATTTTCCTTTTTTCATTCTGGAAAAACCAGTCATGCTACTTTATAATAAAGTTGCTCTTAATTAAAACACATTCATTCCTCGTACATTTCCTTACGGAAAACACATCATGCTTTCCTCGCATACTTTTTGTGCATAATTGTTTCCCTTCATTCATATTGTTTCTAGTAGTTTTAATTACATATAGTAATTTATAATTTTTAACCATTTATAGACTTCCTTTAACAGAGAAAACTAGGAAGTGGACAATAATGAACTGTCTGTCACATACCAGTATTCTACGAGCAGACTAGTAAATTTTTAAAATATAGACCATCTCACAATCTTTTGTAAACGTTTATTAACATATGTGTCACACACACACACGGGAGCACTCAGAAATGAGGCACTCAAAGAGGTGTTTAGAACTTCGCTTTATATACCCTTTTTTTAAAATTCATGTATTTTTCTTTTCTTTTTTTTCCTTTCATTTGTTTTTCTTGGCTGCACTGCACAGCATGTGGGATTTTAGTTCCCTGCCCAGGGATCAAACTCTCGCCTCTGGAGTGGGAGCACAAAACCGTAACCACTGACCCATCAGGGAAGTTCCCCATCTCACAATCTTCAGAAACAAACATGTCTTTATAGCAGTTTTTCATGTTTATTCATAGACTCAAATATGTTTAGCTTTTCTATACTATATAAAAACCAGGTGCCAAGAATATATGGGCTTGGTGATAATTTGTTCAGCTAATGCAGCTGAAGGGATTTAGAACATGCCACCCCAAAATATGCCCGTTTAGAGTAAGGATCCTTTTGACTTGAAGGCAAGTGAGAAACAGCACACACAGGAACTGTTCTCTCACCCTTTCTGCCAAAAAGCAGGATGTAAATGTTCGTTTGTAAAGGTGTTCTCTTCCCATAATAAGAACCCTGGTGACCTCACTTGTTGTCTAGTCACTAAGTCTAAAATAACAGTTTTACAGCCCCATGGATTGGAGCCCTCCAGGCTCTCTGTCCCTGGGATTTCCCAGGCAAGACTACTGGAGCGGGTTGTCGTGCCCTCCTCCAGCGGATCTTCCTGACCCATATCTCCTGCATCTTCCTGCATCAGCAGGCAGATTCTTTACCACTGTGCCACCTGGGAAGCCCAAAGGAGATGCTGTGGCTGCATCAGGAAATAAACAAAGCTTTAGTTTTCCTAGTCACCTTCCCACAGTTATAGCCCCTAAGAACCCAAACCCCCTTTCTCTGTCTAGTTCAGTTCAGTTCAGTCGCTCAGTCGTGTCCGACTCTTTGCGACCCCATGAATTGCAGCACGCCGGGCCTCCCTGTCCATCACCAACTCCCGGAATTCACTCAAACTCATGTCCATCCAGCCATCTCATCCTCTGTCGTCCCCTTCTCCTCCTGCCCCCAATCCCTCCCAGCATCAGAGTCTTTTCCAATGAGTCAACTCTTCACATGAGGTGGCCAAAGTACTGGAGTTTCAGCTTTACCATCATTCCTTCCAAAGAAATCCCAGGGCTGATCTCCTTTAGGATAGACTGGTTGGATCTCCTTGCAGTCCAAGGGACTCTCAAGAGTCTTCTCCAACACCACAGTTCAAAAGCATCAATTCTTCGGTGCTCTGCTTTCTTCACAGTCCAACTCTCACATCCATACATGACCACAGGAAAAACCATAGCCTTGCCTAGACGAACATTTGTTGGCAAAGTAACGTCTCTGCTTTTGAATATGCTATCTAGGTTAGCTGTGGATGTGACTAGTGATAGAAGCAAGACCCGATGCTGTAAAGAGCAATATTGCACAGGAACCTGGAATGTCAGGTCCATGAATCAAGGCAAATTGGAAGTGGTTAAACAAGAGATGGCAAGAGTGAATGTCGACATTATAGGAATCAGCAAACTGAAATGGACTGGAATGGGTGAATTTAACTCAGATGACCATTATATCTACTACTGTGGGCAGGAATCCCTTAGAAGAAATGGAGTAGCCATCATGGTCAACAAAAGAGTCCGAAATGCAGTACTTGGATGCAATCTCAAAAACGACAGAATGATCTCTGTTCGTTTCCAAGGCAAATCATTCAATATCACAGTAATCCAAGTCTATGCCCCAACCAGTAACGCTGAAGAAGCTGAAGTTGAACGGTTCTATGAAGACCTACCAGACCTTTTAGAACTAACACCCAAAAAAGATGTCCTTTGCATTATAGGGGACTGGAATGCAAAAGTAGGAAGACAAGAAACACCTGGAGTAACAGGCAAATTTGGCCTTGGAATACGGAATGAAGCAGGGCAAAGACTAATAGAGTTTTGCCAAGAGAAGGCACTGGTCATAGCAAACACCCTCTTCCAACAACACAAGACAAGACTCTATACATGGACATCACCAGATGGTCAACACCGAAATCAGATTGATTATATTCTTTGCAGCCAAAGATGGAGAAGCTCTATACAGTCAGCAAAAACAAGACCAGGAGCTGACTGTGGCTCAGACCATGAACTCCTTATTGCCAAATTCAGACTTAAATGGAAGAAAGTAGGGAAAACCACTAGACCATTCAGGTATGACCTAAATCAAATCCCTTATGATTATACAGTGGAAGTGAGAAATAGATTTAAGGGACTAGATCTGACAGATAGAGTGCCTGATGAACTATGGAATGAGGTTCATGGCATTGTACAGGAGACAGGGATCAAGACCATCCCCATGGAAAAGAAATGCAAAAAAGCAAAATGGCTGTCTGGGGAGGCCTTACAAATAGCTGTGAAAAGAAGAGAAGCAAAAAGCAAAGGAGAAAAGGAAAGATATAAACATCTGAATGCAGAGTTCCAAAGAACAGCAAGAAGAGATAAGAAAGCCTTCTTCAGCGATCAATGCAAAGAAATAGAGGAAAACAACAGAATGGGAAAGACTAGAGATCTCTTCAAGAAAATCAGAGATACCAAGGGAACATTTCATGCAAAGATGGGCTCGATAAAGGACAGAAATGGTATGGACCTAACAAAAGCAGAAGATATTAAGAAGAGATGGCAAGAATACACAGAAGAACTGTACAAAAAAGATCTTCACGACCCAGATAATCACGATGGTGTGATCACTCACCTAGAGCCAGACATCCTGGAATGTGAAGTCAAGTGGGCCTTAGAAAGCATCACTATGAACAAAGCTAGTGGAGGTGATGGAATTCCAGTTGAGCTATTCCAAATCCTGAAAGATGATGCTGTGAAAGTGCTGCACTCAATATGCCAGCAAATTTGGAAAACTCAGCAGTGGCCACAGGACTGGAAAAGGTCAGTTTTCATTCCAATCCCAAAGAAAGGCAATGCCAAAGAATGCTCAAACTACCGCACAATTGTACTCATCTCACACACTAGTAAAGTAATGCTCAAAATTCTCCAAGCCAGGCTTCAGCAATATGTAAACCGTGAACTTCCAGATGTTCAAGCTGGTTTTAGAAAAGGCAGAGGAACCAGAGATCAAATTGCCAACATCCGCTAGATCATGGAAAAAGCAAGAGAGTTCCAAAAAAAACATCTATTTCTGCTTTATTGACTATGCCAAAGCCTTTGACTGTGTGGATCACAATAAACTGTGGAAAATTCTGAAAGAGATGGGAATACCAGACCACCTGATCTGCCTCTTGAGAAATTTGTATGCAGGTCAGGAAGCAACAGTTAGAACTGGACATGGAACAATAGACTGGTTCCAAATAGGAAAAGGAGTATGTCAAGGCTGTATATTGTCACCCTGTTTATTTAACTTATATGCAGAGCACATCATGAGAAACGCTGGACTGGAAGAAACACAAGCTGGAATCAAAATTGCCAGGAGAAATATCAATAACCTCAGATATGCAGATGACACCACCCTTATGGCAGAAAGTGAAGTGGAGCTAAAAAGCCTCCTGATGAAAGTGAAAGTGGAGAGTGAAAAAGTTGGCTTAAAGCTCAACATTCAGAAAACGAAGATCATGGCATCTGGTCCCATCACTTCATGGGAAATAGATGGGGAATCAGTGGAAACAGTGTCAGACTTTATTTTTCTGGGCTGCAAAATCACTGCAGATGGTGACTGCAGCCATGAAATTAAAAGACGCTTACTCCTTGGAAGGAAAGTTATGACCAACCTAGATAGCACATTCAAAAGCAGTGACGTTACTTTGCCAACAAAGGTTCGTCTAGTCAAGGCTATGGTTTTTCCTGTGGTCATGTATGGATGTGAGAGTTGGACTGTGAAGAAGGCTGAGCGCTGAAGAATTGATGCTTTTGAACTGTGGTGTTGGAGAAGACTCTTGAGAGTCCCTTGGACTGCAAGGAGACCCAACCAGTCCATTCTAAAGGAGATTAGCCCTGGGATTTCTTTGGAAGGAATGATGCTAAAACTGAAACTCCAGTACTTTGGCCACCTCATGCGAAGAGTTGACTCATTGGAAAAGACTCTGATGCTGGGAGGGATTGAGGGCAAGAGGAGAAGGGGACGACAGAGGATGAGATGGCTGGTTGGCATCACTGACTCTATGGACGTGAGTCTGAGTGAACTCCGGGATTTGGTGATGGACAGGGAGGCCTGGCGTGCTGCGATTCATGGGGTTGCAAAGCGTCGGACACGACTGAGCGACTGATCTGATCTGATCTTGGTTGCTCACAACTTTTCTTCCAAGGAGTAAGCGTCTTTTAATTTCATGGCTACAGTCACCATCTGCAGTGATTTTGTAGCCCCCCAAAACAATTCTGACACTGTTTCTACTGTTTCCCCATCTATTTCCCATGAAGTTGTTGTAGGAAGCGGGGGACTCCTACAGGGCCCCAAGACCAGGCTCTTGTCTAACACTCGGAAGAGAATTGTCCAAGGAGACACGTGCTGACCAAGAAAGAGATTTTATTGGGAAAGGGCACCTGGGTGGAGAGCAGTAGGGTAAGGGAAGCCAGGAGAACTGCTCTGCCACGTGGCTTGCAATGTCAGGTTTTATGGTGATGGGATTAGTTTCCGGGTGGTCTTTGGCCAATCATTCTAATTCAGAGTCTTTCTGGTGGCGCGCGCATCGCTCAGCCAAGATGGATGTTGGCGAGAGAGATTCTGGGAAGTGGACGGACAGTGGTGTCTCCTTTAGACCTTTCCTGAACTCTTCTGGTTGGTGGTGGCTTATTAGTTCCGTATTCCTTATCAGGATCTCCTGTCATAAAACAACTCGTGCAAATGGTTACTATGGTGCCTGGCCAGGGTGGGCGGTTTCAATGTCAGTGTGCTTCCCCTAACAACTCCCCCCTGAGAGACTTCATACTCAAGATACTTCTTGGGAATTGGGGCAGAGGTCTCTTGCTCTGTAACTTCTTCCTGCTGTGCATGGGCATAGGCCTGCCTAGCAGAGCAGAAGTCTCTCTCTATCTGATCTAAGTTGGGGTGTTCCACATCTGAAACCAGCTTCCACCCTTGTAGTAACATCAATTTGGCTTGGAACTGCTGGAGTCTGCTGGAAATAAACTTTGTAAGGAGTTGGAGTATACAAACAGGAGGCCTAATAAGATAGTTATCACTGGACCCAAGAACTGGGTATATACTGGTAAAGGCAAGGAAGTATTACTCCAGGCCAGATCTGTGTGGGGTGTAACATACCTTGGGAGCAAGTTCCTGACCAAAAAGGTGGTAGGGATAAATAAGCTTTATCCCCACATATGAAATAGACACCATGACTGGGTTTAAGCTGGGCAGCAAAATGGGTTTGCCAAAGAGAAACAGGATTTCCACCTGCCTTACAACTGCAACATGGCATAATGGAACACGGGCAGTCTCTTAGTAGCTGGGAGGAGACTGTCACTCCACTTGCTGCAAAACCGGCAGCAGTGAGGGCATTTAGGAAGGGATTTAAGTGTTGTGAGGCATCCTGGGTTTTGTCCTCAAGGTAGAGAGTATTTCGTTTAGGCTCCCAACACAGGGTTAGGTTTTCAGGGGTGGGTACCCCTACAAGGGAATAACAGGGGTCAGAGTTGCCTGCCTGATTTAGGAACCAGGATGAATGGGTGTGGTTCTTTGGTCGTCCAGAACAGAACATGGGTTTTCGAGACTGGTTAATAGCATCCGAGGAGAGCCTCATGTTTAGGGATAGATATAGTGTGTCAGTTCTGCCAGAACCTCTAGCTCCCAGACTTTGGGCTAAATTGTAATACCCTAGTGAAATTTCTTGGAGAAGGCAATGGCAACCCACTCCGGTACTCTTGCCTGGGAAATCCCATGGGCGGAGGAGCCTGGTGGGCTACAGTCCATGGGGTCTCGAAGAGTCGGACATGACTGAAGCGACTTAGCAGTAGCAGTAGCAGCAGTGAAATTTCTAGGTCCTGGTTTTTCCCATCAGTTTCAATAGTGAAGGTCACCACACCTTGGGAGTTGCCTAGATCTCCCACTGACGCCCCTGTCAGGGAGTCGCTTTTTAGACAGATAGGGAAGGTCACTTGGGGAATGTTAGTCAAGAGAGAAAATAAGGGCTCAGGTGGGATTGCAGATGTTACCAAAGTGGGTAAAGATAGACAGTTTTTGCTGATACCAAGGCATGAAGTTTTTTTCCCCTTTTTCCCAAAAGGCCATACCGCGACCAGATGGGGTGTGCTGGGTAACAGCATGTAGCTCAGCTGGAAGGGTGGGTAATTGATACCCTGGGATAGGGTGGACATACCCCCAACTTCTGCCATTAATGCAGATCCAGCAGGGGCTGGTTAGGTTGAGTCGAGAAGCAGTGTGGTTTGCAAGTGTATATGCCTCGTTCAGGGAGATATTAATAGCCACACAGAGAGAGATGATTAGAAAGAGGAAGAACATCATATGATGCATTTTTACTTATCTGAGGGAGAGTTGATGGGGTTCCGCCCGAACAAGAGTCTGAGATCTTCAGCAGGTTCACAGGAATAGTTGTCCTCTGGTTTCAGAGCCTCAGTCCCCGTCTCCCCCTCCTGTAGGCCATAGGGTTTTATTCTAGAATTGTGGACCCAGGCAGATGGACCCTTCACTTTTACAGCAGTTGAAGTTACTAGGACAGCCTGATATGGTCCTGTCCGTTTCTCGGACAGCTGGCTTGGACTCCCTTTTTCTTGCCAGATCTTTACTAATACTTGGTCCCCCAGCTCTACCTGGAGATTTTTCAAGTTTTCCTGTGGTCTAGGGAGGATCTGTTCTCCATATTGTTGGAGTTCTTGTTGAAACCTTCCCAGGTCAATTATATGTTTTAAGAGAGTATTGGCGTCCTCATCAAAAAACAAATCAGAAGTTAAGAATGGACGTCCATACATCATTTCATAAGGGCTTAATAATAGTGGCTGTTTGGGGGCTGTCGTACCCTCATGAGGGCTATGGGTAGCATATGGATCCACTTACGTGTTTCTTGACATAGCTTGGCCAGAGCCCTTTTAAGAGTCTGGTTGGCTCTCTCTACCTTTCCCGAAGCTTGAGGCCTCCAGGATGAGTGGAAGCGGTATTTTATGCCTAAGCAGGCAGCCAGGTTTTGGGATATCGTGGCTGTAAATGAGGGCCCATTGTCACTCTGAAGTGATGGAGGCAACCCAAACCTAGGTACTATCTCCTTCAGTAGAGCTTTACAGACTTCTGTGGCTCTCTCTGTCTTAGTAGGGAATGCTTCAATCCATCCTGTGAACGTGTCAATAAAGACTAGCAAATAAGAAAACCCTTGGGTCTTTGGCATGGCTGTAAAATCCACCTGACAGTCCTCTCCTGGGTATGATCCCCGATGTTGGACAGGTTTAATTAGAGGAGGTGGCAAGGGTCTGGTTTTTGGATTATTTCTTAGACAGGTATCACAATTCTGTGTGACCTAACAACCTTAGCCAACTGGGGATGGTAGATAATAGGCTTGAGCAAGATTTCCAGATTATCTCTTCCAAAATGGGTACTTTTATGTCAGGAGTTAATAATTTTCCAAACCTGAGAGTCAGGGAGTATTACTTGGGCCTGATCAGTCTGAAACCACCCATGTGACTGAATCTCCCAGCCCCGCTCAGCGTATCGGGAATGCTCCTCTGGGGTATAATCTGGAGTCAGGGTTTCCTTGGGGAAAAGGAGGCAGATAGCAGTGACAGGGGTAGCTTCCCTAGCAGCTCGTTTTGCCTCCTGATCAGCTTTTCTGTTTCCCTGGGCCTCCTCTTGCCCCTTTTGGTGACCCTTGCAGTGGATGGTAGCTAATTTAGCAGGAAGTCTGATGCTTCCAGGAGCCTGAGAATGAGCTCTTTGTGTTTAATAGGAGAGCTTCGAGCACTGAGCATCCCTCTTTCTTTCCAAATTGCTGCATGGGCCTGCAGGATGAGGAAAGCATACTTAGAGTCCGTATACACATTAATCCTCTTTCCTTCCCCTAATTCCAAAGCTCTTGTCAGGGAAAAAAGTTCAGCTTTCTGGGCTGAGGTGTCTGGGGGAAGAGACCCGCTTTCCTTAGTTTCTTCTAGGCTCACTACAGCATATCCTGCTTTCCTCTCTCCCTTTTCTACAAAACGACTGCCATCTGGGTACCATTTGTCCTCTGGGTCAGATAAAGGTGTCTCTGATAGGTCCGGGCGAGTAGAGTATAACTCGACTGTGATTTGCCTGCACTGGTGATCCAAAGGGGAAGTAGGGGGATCTGGCAGTAAGGTGGCTGGATTTAAAGTCTGACATGCCCTCAACTTTATTTCTGGAGTGTCAAGGAGGAGGGCTTGGTATTGGGTGATCCTTCCCCCTGTCACCCACCTATCCCTTTTAGTTTCCAAGACTGCATGCACCTGGTGAGGCGTTACACTGTGGTGGCTGACCCAGGGTCAGCTCAGATGCCTCCTTAACCATAAGAGCGGTGGCCGCTGCTGCCGGAGGCAAGTGGGCCACCCTCTGGCCACCTCATCTAGTTGTTTTGAGAGATAAGCCACGGGTTGTAATACAGGCCCCATCATTTGTCCTAACATCCCAAGAGCAGTTCCTATCCTTTCAGAAACATAAAGCTTGAAAGGCTTTTCCAGGTTTGGGAGGCCTAAAGCTGGGGCTGTAGTGATAGACTCTTTTAGGGCATTAAAGGCCACCTTGCAGGTCTCATCCCAGTCGAGTGGCTCTTCCTCTTTCCCTCTTAACTTTTCATATAGGGGTCGGGCCAGATTGCCGTAATTAGGAATCCAGATCCTGCAAAACCCAGTCATTCCTAAAATCCCCTAAGCGGTTTTTTTTTTTTGGGGGGGGGTGCGGTACGGGGTATTTAAAATGAGGGATTTCCTCTGGGGGTCGAGCATTCTTTTTCCTTCCATAATTATAAATCCAAGGTATTTTACTTGGGTTAAGCTAATCTGAGCTTTCTTGGGGGATACTTGATAACCCTTTTCATACAGGAAATTTAGTTTTAATAGTGTCCGTTTGAGAGCTGGTAAAGTCTGGACTAGCTATGAGCAAGTCATCCACATATTGTATTAGATTGCTGCTTGTTAAAGTTAATTCCCTTAGTTCTCTCCCCAAGGAAGTCCCGAAAATATGAGGGCTGTCCCTAAACCCTTGTGGTAGTCGAGTCCAGCAGAGTTGTATGGCCTCTCTTGTTTCCAAGTCCCGCCACTCAAAAGCAAAGAGTTTTTGGGATTCAGGATGGAGAGGAATGCTGAAGAAGGCATCTTTAGGATCCAAGACTGAGAAGTACTTAGCATTTCCTGGGACTTGGGATAGGAGGGTGTACAGGTTTGGGACTGTGGGGTGGATGGGAACCACAGCTTCATTAACAGCTCTTAGATCCTGGATGAATCGATAAGATCCATCTGGTTCTTTAACAGGCAAGATTGGAGTATTGCAGGGAGACTCACAGGTGATTAGAATTCCAGTATCTCGGTATTTATTAACTAATGGTCTAAGACCTTCAAGAGCTTCTGCTTTTAAGGGATATTGTCTTTTCCAGGGGTAGGGAGCATTTGGCCTCAGAAGAATCTTTACTGGTGGAACATTTATGGCTAGACCAGGGCTGGAGACATCCCACACCTGGGGATTGACCTCATCTAAGAAAGGGACAGACTCTTCCTTTTCTACATCTGACTGTAAATATTCAGACACTAGGCAAAGGAAATTATCGGCTTTTAGCTTTCCCCAAGTCACTCTGGTCTGGAGGCGGCAAAGGTCTCTCCCCAGTAGGGGAGCAGGGCAACCAGGGATGTACAAGAAGGGGTGGGTTCCTTGCCAATTGCCCACCTTACAATGGAGGGGCTTAGTAAAATTTCGGCTTTGGGGTTTTCCATCTACCACTATCACCATTTTAGTCTGGGAGTCTAGAGGTCCTAATCGGAAAGGAAGAACAGAGAAGGCAGCCCCCATGTCTAAAAGAAAGTTCACATCCTTACCTTGTATTTGTAGAGTCACCCAAGGGTCGGGAGGAGTGATCTGGACCTCACCATTCGCGGGGGTTTCTCGAGCCTCTGGGCACCGTCAGTCCCGATCGCCCAGGACTAATGCAGAGGGAGCAGGTTTAGGGGTCTCCATATACCTTCCCTTAGGGCGATATGGGCACTCCCTTTTCCAATGCCCACCCTCTTTGCACTAGGCACACTGGGTGTGTCTCAACCGCGGTGGATTGTTAAGATCCTTTTTCCTTCCTTGGTCTCTCCCAGACTCTCGCGTAGTGGCAGGATGAATCAAAGCCAGGATTTTAGCCTGTTGTTGGGCCAAGGCCTGGGTCTGCCCCTCTATTCTCCTATCTTTTCAGGCTTCCTTTTGCTCCCTTTTTGCTTCCTGCTCCTGGTCCCTGTTCAAAACACCCTATTTGCCTCCTCCACCAAATCAGAAATTGGGAAATTTTCCTAGTTTTTGTAATTTTCTCCTTATGTCTGGGGCTGCCTAGGTTATGAAGGAATGGGCCAACAGGACCCTTCCTTCCATACTTTTTAGATCTGTCTTGGTAAAGTTTTTAAAGGCTTCTGTGAGTCAGCCCCAAAAAACAGCTGGATTTTCATTTTCTTCCTGTGTAACCTCTTTTATCTTATTATAATTAACAACCTTTTGGACACCCTGGGTCATTCCCTGTAGTAGGCAAGTAATGAGGTGTCTTAAGGATTCCTTTCCTGCCCTTGTTTTAGGATTCCAGTCTGGCTTTGTAGAGGGGATTGCCTCTTCGGCAGGGGCCAGACTGACGTCTACCTGCTGTCTTTCATCAGCCAATTTTCTAGCCTGATCTACGATTCGAGCTTTTTCCTCATGATTACAACACCAGGTGAGGATGACCATTATATCCCTCCAGGTGAGGGAGAAGTTAAGGCTAAGAAGCTCAAATTCATCCTTAAATTTCTGGGGGTTCTCAGAACATGAGCCCAATTGTTCCTTGCATTGGGTAATGTCTTGCATAGAGAACGGAACATGAACGTGCATAGTTCCCCCTTCCCCGTCTGGTACCTCTCTTAGGGGGCAGATTTTGTCTGAGGATGAGCTTTCCTTCTGTGGAGACAAAGCTTACTTCCTGTTCATAACGCCATGGGGGAAGGACCATATGGAGGAGTCCGGGTCCTTGACTTCCGGGGTCCAAGCTCGTGACTCCCGGGCCTAGCCTCCTGACTTCCAGGTCCGAGCTCGTGACTCCCAGGTGTGTCTTACCCTCCATTTCCCATGACTTCTCTGCTGAAGCAGAGGAGGTCAAGAGAAGGTCAAGGGGATCTTCTGTTTCAGACCTTGCTAAAAGGATTTTGGAAGAGCATTTATCAAAGTCCTCAAGCTTATGTTTTCCCTTTTTCCCGGAATCCTGGTAGAGGGCCATAAAGGCCTGGACATAGGGAACTTCCTTATATTTACCCTCGCGTTTGCAGTCTAGACTGAGCTGTAAAATGGTGTTGTATCCAAGTGATCCCTACTGGGGCCATTTTCCCCCTCCTTCCAGGGAGTAAGTAGGCCAGTGTTGAGTACAGTATTTGATAAGTTTTTTCTTTTTTAGCCCTTCCAGTTGGTATCCCTCCCAGTGGGCCAAAAGACAACCCAGCGGGGTGTCTAAAGAGAAGCTAGGCTTATTTCCCATTTTAGTGACAGTATAGTTTATATCTCATTCTCAGGGGACCAGTATTGGGGTGGATGCCCCTATATCTGACTCTAGAGAGATTGTAAGCTCTCTCCTGGTCCCAAATTGCCTGATTGTATATGCACCAAAGGAAATGTTCAGTAGTAAGCACAATCAACGGTGCTGTAGGACTGGTCCCGAAAGGTGAATTAACCCCTAAGGATGTGTCTAGGGTGTTAATTTTCACTCAAGACCAGGTGCGACTATACTGAACCCCGTCAATCACTTCCACATGGAAGCACTCAGCCAAATGCTCAATTAAATGGCTGAATTTATAGAAACAGGGCACCCAATGGAGGGCTTCTAACGCCCGACTGTCTCCCCAAGAACAGAAAGCACAAGTGATGGGGAGCAGAGAGCATAGCCTCTCAGAAAATCTCTTGCAAAGACCCAGAACTTCAGGCCCAAGTATCGACAGACAGAGTGAATGGAAATAACTTGGTCTTCACAGAGAGGAAAAGAGGCCAGGTTGAGAGAGAAGGAGTGGGAAGAGACAAAAGGTGTAAGAGTGGGGGAGAGAAAGAGGAAAAACAAAAAAAGGGGAGGGAAAAGAAAAAAAGGGGTGGCCTTACAGACGTCTCCTGCCACCTACAGATACCCACGCGTTACAGGACTTTTCCCTGGGCCTCCAGAGAAGGGAGGACTGGAACTTGGCTCTACCAGAAATCAGAACCAGAATTCGAGTTCTCTGCCAAGAGGAGGTGATCAGTCTCCAATCCTCAGCTCAGGCTGAGGCCCTTTGACCAGACAGACTCCTGCGTCCAGGACCGGGGGACTAGAGGAATAGGATGGGATAGATTGAAAGGAGGGGTGAGACAAACAACAGAATCTCTGGTTCCTTACCCGGTCGGGGCACCCTGGCCAGTTGTCCGCGTCAGGAGACCAGGGATAAACGAGTCCCAGTTGCGGCCGCTGGGTCAGATCCATTGGCAGGCAAGCTGGTCCTGGAGTACCCCAAGCGGTCTGGATGTCAGCCCCAGTAAAAACGGGGGTGTCCCTTCATGGTCGCCAGTTGTTGTAGGAATGGGGGACCCCTACAGGGCCCCAAGACCGGGCTCTTGTCTAACACTTGGAAAAGAATTGTCCAAGGGGACACATGCTGACCAAGAAAGAGATTTTATTGGGAAAGGGCACCCGGGTGGAGAGCAGTAGGGTAAGGGAACCCAGGAGAACTGCTCTGCCACGTGGCTCGCAATGTCGGGTTTTATGGTGATGGGATTAGTTTCCAGGTGGTCTTTGGCCAATCATTCTAATTCAGAGTCTTTCCTGGTGGTGCGCGCATCGCTCAGCCAAGATGGATGCTGGCGAGAGGGATGCTGGGAAGTGGACGGACACGCGGTGTCTCCTTTAGACCTTTCCTAAACTCTTCTGGTTGGTGGTGGCTTGTTAGTTCCATATTCTTTATCAGGATCTCCTGTCATAAAACAACTCATGCAAATGGTTACTACGGTGCCTGGCCAGGGTGGGTGGTTTCAATCAGTGTGCTTCCCCTAACAAAGTGATGGGACCAGACGCCATGATCTTCATTTTCTGAATGTTGAGCTTTAAGCCAACTTTTTCACTCTCCTCTTTCACTTTCAACAAGAGGCTCTTTAGTTCCTCTTCACTTTCTGCCCTAAGGGTGGTGTCATCTGCATATCTGAGGTTACTGATATTTCTCCTGACAATCTTGATTCCAGCTTGTGCTTCTTCCAGTCCAGCGTTTCTCATGATGTACTCTGCATAGAAGTTAAATAAGCAGGGTGACAATATACAGCCTTGACATACTCCTTTTCCTATTTGGAACCAGTCTGTTGTTCCATGTCCAGTTCTAACTGTTGCTTCCTGACCTGCATATAGGTTTCTTAAGAGGCAGGTCAGGTGGTCTGGTATTCCCATCTCTTTCAGAATTTTCCACAGTTTATTGTGATCTACACAGTCAAAGGATTTGGCATAGACAATAAAGCAGAAATAGATGTTTTTTTGGAACTCTTGCTTTTTCGATGATCCAGTGGATGTTGGCAATTTGATCTCTGTTTCCTCTGCCTTTTCTAAAACCAGCTTGAATATCAGGAAGTTTACGGTTCACATATTGCTGAAGCCTGGCTTGGAGAATTTTGAGCATTACTTTACTAGTGTGTGAGATGAGTGCAATTGTGCGGTAGTTTGAGCATTCTTTGGCATTGCCTTTCTTTGGGATTGGAATGAAAACTGACCTTTTCCAGTCCTGTGGCCACTGCTGAGTTTTCCAAATTTGCTGGCATATTGAGTACAGCACTTTCACAGCATCATCTTTCAGGATTTGAAAGAGCTCAACTGGAATTCCATCACCTCCACTAGCTTTGTTCGTAGTGATGCTTTCTAAGGCCCACTTGACTTCACATTCCAGGATGTCTGGCTCTAGGTGAGTGATCACACCATCGTGATTATCTGGGTCGTGAAAATCTTTTTTGTACAGTTCTTCTGTGTATTCTTGCCACCTCTTCTTAATATCTTCTGCTTCTGTTAGGTCCATACCATTTCTGTCCTTTATCGAGCCCATCTTTGCATGAAATATTCCCTTGGTATCTCTGATTTTCTTGAAGAGATCTCTAGTCTTTCCCATCTGTCTAGTTATTTCTCCACAGTTTATCACCCTTTATTAAGCGCATAAGCGCCAGTGTCTCCCTGCTTTTGGGGTTTTCACTCCTTTTCTCTGAAACGCCTATACACACAAAATTAAAATTGCATGCATTTTCTCCTGCTGATCTATCTTCTGTTAGGTTCTGTGTAAGAGGAAAACTCTACTCAGTAAAGTGCTAGTTCTACCCAAGGGACCATTTTAGTCAAAATTAATGAAAACCTCCCTGCCTTCACCCTTCTAGCCACTCAGAGACAAACTCAAGTTGCCTGCCTAATACAAGTGTCCCCCCAGGTAATTAACGAAAGGAGAGAGCAGACACTGACCACACATGAGGCCTTGATTCTTCCTAGTCACCCCCCACACCCTGCATGGGAAGGAAGACAGAGTAGCAAAGGGAAACAAACGGTATATTACATGTGCTGCAGGAGAAACCCACAGAAAAGTCACTCACGGTGGTGGCTTGGAACTCTGGCTCATAGAGCATCCTCAACAAAGAGCAGTCAACGTGTGGGAGGATGGCAGGACAGAGGAAAGCCTTCCCAGGGAGCCAGACATGGGAAGGTAAACATACGGGAGGAGATAATGGACAAGGAGTGAGCTTCACTTGTGGATTCCTCTGGTGCCGTCTCTGGGCTGATAAGAGTCTGCCTCCAGTAAGAGGAGAATTTATAACCTGCCTTTAAGTGAAAGAGGGGGAGGATAGAGGCAGTTTTTCTTTTTTTTTTTTTTAGAGGCAGCTTTTCTGCACTTCTGCCTCTTCATTGCCTTCAACTCTGAAGCACGTTTATGCCAAAAGGCACATTTTGGGGTGATGTTTTGATTTCCTTTGCTGGCTTCGTGCTTAGGCTATAATAAAACCATTTTCCTGCTACCTCTGTGGAGTTTAATGGGTTTGGAGAAGATCGTGCTTTTTATTGTATTTCCCCAACACCTCTCTTCTGCGAGGCTGCCCTTGATGAGTTCTTGTGGGGAGCCCTCCCACCACTTGGTGCGTTGACCCCAGCCGGCGGCTCACACAGGCTCTGGGCTCGAGAGGTCCGGGTGCACTCCAGGACAGAGCGGCCGAGTGGAAACCAGGGACAGCAGGATTCAGAGAGATGGGGTCATGCTTGAGGGCAAGAAGACAGGACAAAGTGGTGGGAGGCTGGACTCCACGAGGCCAAGTTGAGGCCAGCGCCAGCCAGGCTTGGAGGCCCTGGGACTCTCAGTGCCCTGTGGGAGGGGCCAGCCAGGGTCAGCTGAGCAGAGAGACACAGGGGCAGGACCCGGGGGCAGGGGGCACACAGTTGACCTCACTGTAAGCAGAAAAGCAGAGAAGAGACCCCCATCCAGCGTCATGTATCCTTTCAGATAACCAGTCCATTGTAACTCGCGCCTGGAGGGCACGTTCTTTTCAGCCAGCTGTGGGTGCTGACGTCCGTGATCTGACATCAGTGTCCCCGCGCCGCTCCAGCCCCGCAGTTCCTGAGGCCGACTGAGTGCGTCTGCCCGGCTGGCACACTGGAATCATTGTTCTCAGCAGATGAAAACCAGGCCAGCTGGAAGAGGTCCATTCAACCCCAGTGTTTACATATGAGGGGCCCAGGGCCAGAGCGACAGGAAGCGACTTGCCCACATTGCAGAACGAGCTGCTGGCAGACTCAGGCCTGCCTGTGGATCTCCGCCCACTGCCCCAGGCAACTCCCTCCACCCTGCAATTGCGATAACTTACAGTGTGGCCATCCCAGATGGATGGATATTGGGGTGCCTCCACCTTTGGGCTGTAGTGAATAATGCTGCAGTGAACACGGATATGCGAATATCTCCTGGAGAGCTTGCTTTCAGTTCTGTGGGATACATACCCAGAAGGATGACTGGATGATATGGTAGTTCTAGTTTTAATTTTTTAATTAATTATGGCTGTTTACTTATATTTAATAACTTCATCAATGGTAGACATTTAGTATTTAGATATTTTAATTAATTAATTAATTAATGCTGTAAAGAATGTTCTTTACAAGCCTCTCTGTGTACCTAGTTGAGTATGTCTCTAAAAGAAAGATCTAGAAATGTCATTGTTGAGTTGGAGGGTGCCTATGTTTGTTATGAAATATCTACTGCCCAATTGTTCTCCACAGAGGCTGCAGCAACATCCACTTCTCCCAGCAATGGGGAGAGAGAACCAGTTTCCCCACAGTCTTGCAAACCCTTCATAAGATCTTTCATTCCCCACTGTTTGATCCCTTTGCTGCCTTGACTTGCTTTTCCCTGCTGGCCCGCATCTCCTCGCCTGCTCTTGGTGTGTCCTCAGGGGTGAGCTGCCTGACTGCGTCTGTGTCAGAGGATGAGACTCAGCTTCATCTAACAGAAAGGGCCACGTCACTGTGGTTTCAACACAGTGCTTTTGTTTTCACATCAAAGGGATTCTATCATAGGCTGTGGGGGACTGACCTGGCCGCTGCGGGGTCACTAAGGACTTGGATTCCTTCTGTCTGTGTCTTCTGCATCCCTGGGATGTGGCTTCCATGCTCAAGGTTGCCTCCTGCTCACCTTGCACCCACAGTCTCAACCGTGGTTAGGAGGAAATAGAAGAGAGGCTCTCTTAAAAAATGTTTCTGGGAATATTGCGTGTGTGCTAAGTAGCTTCAGTCGTGTCCGACTCTTTGAGACTCTATGAACTGTACCCCACCAGGCTCCTCTGTTCATGGAATTCTCCAGGAAAGAATACTGGAGTGGGTTACCACGCCCTTCTCCAGAGGATCTTCCCAACCCAGAGACGGAACTCCCGTTTCTTAGGTCTCCTGCACTGCCAGGAGGGTTCTTTACCACTGGCGTCGCCTGGGAAGTCCCTTAAGTAACCATCCTCAGCTCCAAACCCACCACCTATTCTCTTTTGGGCGATGCTGCGTCCAGTGCACTGCAGACCACATTTCCACCTTGCCAGCCGCTCCGTGTCAGTTGATGCCAAGGAGAGGCATGTGAGGAAGGCTGCAGGGCTGCAGGAAAAGTGACCTGCCCCGTCACTTGCTTCCCCATCCTGTGAGGGTTCCCAGCGACTCCCACCCCACCCCCAGCAGCAGTTATTCCTTCCTGAGGCTGCAGTTTGTACATTTCCCAACACTGAGACCCAGCCTCACTGCGTCCCCGTCAGCCCAGGTCAGTTTCCGCTCTGTGGAACTCCTGTTCAAAGTCTCTTAAGTTTTTCTCTTTGTGCCCATGGCTTTCCCAGTCCTTGCCTGGTTGCTTCTGGCAGTTGCTACTTACTTACCTGATACCCTAGAATGAGTTCTCTTCTTACCCTTTCAGTATCAACAATTCTTTACACCCAGTAAGCAGTTCTTACTACAATTTCTGTGTTCATGTATCGGATTTCTATCTCCTGACTAGTCTCCTGATGGTACAACTCCCGTCTTGACTTTAACATAAGGGGGGACTGAGGCCCAGAGGCAGTACCATAAGGTTAGCACTCTCATTCATCTGTAAGAACAGAGAGATGGTTTTCCAACTGGGCTTCCCTTTTTTAAATTAATTTTTGTTGGAGTATAATTGATTTATAAAGTGTTAATCTCTGCTGTACAGCAGAGTGAATCAGTTGTAAATATACGTATTATTACAGACTGTGGAATAGAGTTCCCCATGATATACAGTTGGGCTTCGCGGGTGGTGCTAGGGTAAGAGAATCTGCCTGCCAACGCAAGAGACACAAGAGACATGGGTTTGATCCCTGGGTTGGGAAGATCCCTTGGAGGAGGAAATGGCAACCCACACCAGTATTCTTGCCTGGAGAATCCCATGGACAGAGGATCCTGGCGGACTGCAGTCCATGGGGTCACAGAGTCGGACACGGCAGCACACACACACACATTGTATACAGGGTGTTCGTGTTGTCTGTTTTGTATATAGCAGTGAGTATAGGTCAATCCCAACCTCCCAGTGTATTCTTTTCCATCCTAGGCCTCCATATTGACACAGTGAAGCAGCTGTGTTTTGGCCAAGACACCCACGTTGTAGCGGTGTGTCCACCTCCGTGTCTTTTCTTCTTTCCTCACTAACCTACTCTCCTGGCACATGGGAGCTTTCCGCCTCCTGTCTCCCCATGACCTGTGTTCCTGCCTCATCGCTCTTTCTGCAAGCTCAGACTCTCCTCATCTCCTTTCCCTCCAGGGCTTGGTCCCTCTGCTCCCTGCTTCTGCAATATTTGTAATTCCTGAGGAACTGTCACCAGATCCCACTTTGGGAAACCCAGTCGTATGTGAATTCCACTCATTCTCATCCAAGGAAAACTGTCCCTAGGAAAAAGATTTCTGTTATGAAAAATACTCTGGGCTTCTTTTCAGAAATCATGACGTTTGCCCCAGAGCCTCCTGATAAGCAGGGAAATTTGGGAGACTGAGCTCCACAAGGAAACCTTCCAACCGACCATCCCCAAAGAACAAAGGAAGTTTATCTTTATTGGAAATGCACCCCCAACTGCCCACTGCAGCACCACAAAGTCTGAACTGTCATTGCCAAGATGGGGCGGTGAAATTACAAACAAGGAGAGACGTTTAATCGAGAATGAACAGGATTAAGATATCAACCCGCTAAGAGAGAGGCCCTCCACAGCCTGTGGGATGACAGGTACAAATGCCATATGGTCCCATTTAATCTGTAAGGGTTTTTTTCTCCCTGATTTGAGGATTTTATTCCTTTGAAAATCTTATAAAGGGACACAAATGCAACCCCAACATCTTATTTCATAAACCTTTGATTGAAAGTGTTAGTTGCTCAGTCGTGTCCAACTCTTTGCTACCCTGTGGACTATAGCCCTCCAGGCTCCTCTGTCTGTGGAATTATCCACGGACAAGAATGCTCGAGTGGTTGCCATTTCCTTCTCCAGGGGATCTTCCCTATCCAGGGATCAAACCAGGGTCTCCTGCACTGCAGGCAGATTCTTTCCAGCAGGGAAGCCCAAATTTTTGATTAGGTCCTATTTATATTTGCTTTTATTTCTATATGCAGTTGCCCAACTTTCCCATCAGCTCTTTTGATCTGAGATTTTTTTTTTTTAACAAAAAAACACATTAACAAAGAAAAACAGTGTATTAGCCTGCATGGGGGAGAAACCCACATGAAGAGTAACTCCAGTGGCCAAATGAATCCTGGCACAGCAACCATGTGAAGGAGGGGGAGAAGCTTGCAAGAAGCAGGATGGAGAGAAAAGGAATTCATTGAAGAAGCTGTTACCACCCCTGCCAGTTTTATTGGCAGACCAATTCAACGGACATGAACTTGGGCAAACTCTGTGAGGGACAGGGAGGCTTGTCCTGCTGCAATCCATGGGGTTGCAGAGTCGGACACAACTTAGCAACTGAACGACAGGCCCTGGCCAGGCCCCATGACAGAGATGTGTGCTGGACAGAGGAGGGGCTTGGCTGGCGATCGCAGCAAGAGGACGGGCGCTCCCCAGACCTGGAGAGAGGTGCTGCGGCTTCGGCCCAGGACGGGGTGTGGATTCTCACTCAGCACTGCTTTTCCTCCTGAAGCACGTCCATGGGTCTAAACCTCTCCATTCGGCAGCCTGGGTGGTATCTTGGACACAATTTGGAAAGTACATTCCTCGGGAGACGGGATTGGCTTAAGATTTTTTATGTGGACCGTTTTTAAAGTCTTTACTGAATTTGTTAACAATATTGTTTCTATCTTGTTTTGGTTTCTTGGTTATGAGGCATGTGGGATCTCAGCTCCCCGACCAGGGATCAAACCTACACCCTCTGCATTAGAAGGTGAAGTCTTAACCACAGGACTGCCAGGAAAATCCCGGGACTGGTTTTTGTTTTGTGTGCTTTGGGGTTTAGGAGCAAGTTATTATCAGGAGTAATCACCAGGCACATCCTTCACTGCTTCTGACCGAACATCCAAGCTATTTACCCCATGGATGGTGACAGGGTGCTCTGGCAGAGACCCAGGACCTGCCAAGGATACAAGTATTTGGATCAACATCTCCAAGTATGGAGCCTGTGACATGAGCACGTGGAGCATAGTAGCTAATAATAAAGATCTAAAAGCAGACTTCCTGGTTCAAGGCCAAGGTCTCGGCAGTTGGCCGTCTTCTCCCACGTGCGTTACTTTCTCTTCGTGTACCTGTCTCTCCTCTGTAAAGTGGGAGGGATAATACTTAACAGGATGTTCCTCACAGGGGATTCTGAAAAGGCTGAAAAGTCAGCCACAGAAAGTACTTAGTAGTCACTTAGTAAATGTTGGAAATTTTTACTCTTATCACCCTCTAGCAGAACTACAGGCCCAAGAGAACCAATCTTTTCTCTTTTTTTTTAAAGCAAATCTGTTTTACTTGTGGCTGTGCTGGTCTTTGTTGATGGACTGGGTTTTTCTCTAGTTGCAGCAATCAGGGGCTACTCGTCACTGCAGTGCCCGGCTTCTCATTGTGGAGCATGGCTCTGGGTGTGCGGGCGTCAGCTGTGGTTGGGAGCTCAGCAGCTGTGGTGCACAGGCTTAGTGCCCCGCGGCATGTGGGATCTTCCCGGACCAGGAATTGAACCAGTGTCCCTTACGCTGCAAGGTGGATTCTTAACCACTGGACCCCCAGGGAAGCCCCTCAATGGACCCAATCTTGAAACCCCTATTCTACAAGACAGATCACCTCAGCCCTTAAGGATTTCCTGCCTGATACCAAACAAGTGTTAAAACCAGGTCTGATACTTATGTAGTGGGCATTCAGCTAGTTTGTAAAACAAATTATCAAAGGATTTTATTTTTAAGCTTATATACACATTCATGAGCATATATATGGTGTATATATGCTTTATATACAAGGTTTTGGTAGCTATTAAAGGACAAGTCCTACTGGGGAATTCCTTTCTACAAGAATAAAGTACGGAGAACAGAGCAATGGAGGACACAAACTACATGGGTACGAAGAGTGGACACTGTTCCCGTAATCAGGGACGGTATCCTTGCCCTCTCTTCCCTCCTAGGTGGTCACCACAGAACAGAAAATTTCGATCAAGGACAGAGTTGGTCAGGGAGCTGGTTCTCAGACAGTGAAGGGGAGAAGGTGCGCTGGGAGAAGGCAGCCACGGCAGCCTCGCCTCGAACGCCTGGCATCTCAGCCCCAAGTGTGGGCATCCTGGTCACTGGGAGTGAGGAGCGCCCCACGAGCTCAGTCCTCCTGCCACACCAGAACATCCGAAAGATCCTTGGTTCCTTCCAGCTTCAGATTCTGAAGGAAGATCAAACACAGGTGAACGCTAGTACACAGAAGATACAGGAACCAGAAACCAAACTTGGAGGTAACAAGGTGGTAACCACAAAGAACCAGGCTTGTCCCCGTGCTTATAAGTGACACTGTCAACAGCGACTGTAACCTGCATGAAAAAGCTGGCTCCAAAGCTCTGTCGACTGCTGGAAGGAAAGCAAAATGCAAGCCTGGCTCCTGCGACAATCTCTGTAAAGGACCAACGGCTGAGCTGGGAGACTGGGGGAAGTGACAGGGAGCCCACCAGGGGCCACGGCACAGGCACGTCAGCCCCATCCATGCGTGGCCTTCCTGCCCTGCCCGAAACCTCCCCCTGGGTGATGCCCTGACACCGCTCTCTCTCTCCCATCTCTGCACAGGCCTTTTTCTGCCTCCCACTTCCTCTTGGACCCTCCCACCTCATGGATCCTCCACCAACCCTAGGCAGCTGTCCCCCCAGGGCTAAACAGCTGTCAGCAGCCCCTTGGCACACGGAGGCCTAACTGTACCCGGACCACACACCCCTTTCCAGGCACACCTTCCCCTGCGAAAGATGGAGAGCACACACCTCGCCTCCCCCATGACGGCCGAGGGGCAGCTCGTGACCAGGGGCTGGTGAGGAGCCCAGATGGGATGAGAGGCTGGGAGGAGGCGGACCGCACCAGCGCCATGCTCTGGCACAAGGTGTGAGACCTGTCTTGGTGGCGCTTAAGCTCTGAGTCACCGTGGATCCCTGGGGATTATCTGGTAGCTGTCAGCCAGTGCTGCCAGTGAGATCTCCTCAAACAGTCCAAAGGCCAGCCCAGCAGGTGCTGGTCTGGGAACACCTCCTGATTCTTCCAATGCTGAGCACTCCAGGGCCCCTTGGAGAAATCTGATCATAGCAAAGCAAGCAAAGCTGTCTCTGCTGCTGCGGGCGAAGCGGTGGCAGAGCATGCGGACCCAGTGAAGCCTGCAGTCGCTCGCGCTTCCCAGCACTGTCTGCCCGGCCCCGGCCGCCTGGGAGTCGAGGGAGGGTAATGAAGGATCGCTCTCAAGCAGACACGAGGCCCTAGCCAGCGCTGACCCTCCAGCTGGCTCAGTGGTGGAGTCGCTCACACCTTCAGAATCTGGACTCAGGGTGCTTCTGAGCTTCGGGGGTGGCACTGTGTTTCGGGGGCCTGGCTGGGCTGGGAGAACACACCCAAGGGGGAGCCCACAGCACCGACGTCCACGAGGGAAGCTGGCAGTGACACCATGAAGGCGTCTAGCTCCAGCCCTGGCGAAGATTGCGGCTTGTGCTACAGCCCAGCTGTGTCCTGGGCACACGAGAGGACACCACGCTTCAGGCAGCACCAAGTGCCCGGGCTTGCCGGCTGCTTCGCTGGGGCGCCTGCCTCCTGGAAGCGTCCACTGGGAAGACAGGTCCGGCCAGCTCCGCAGTGACTGCCCCATGGCCACTCCGCTCAGTCAGCTCTCCTTCAGCGTCTGTCTCCTTGCTGCCTCCTCGCTCCCCTTTTCTCCACCACGGTGCCCACCTGTCCTGACTTTCACACTGGAAGGATCTGGCCTTTGACGCCCAGTGATGTAAAAGCACCTTACGTGTTTTCAAGTTGAGAACCGACAGATCACAACTTCAACATCTAAAATTTTCCCACTGGGATCCTCCTCATAATTTTCATCTCTACTCATACATGTTGGCCTTTTTTCTCAGCAATTTTTCAGTATCTGGTTAATGCTCTGGGTTGAAGGTAGGTACTATGTAAGTCACTGCACTTAAGTTATCCCATAAAAAGCTCCTGTAGGCAGACTGTAATAGTCCATGCTTACCAGGTCTACCTACCTTCTCATTGGCTAAATGTAGGAGGCACGCAAAGGCCAGAGGTATGGAGAGGTTCTGAGCCATAAGGGGAGGCAGGCTGTGAAAGAGAAAGGCCAGGAAGTATTTAGCTGTCACTGCAACTCCAGGAACAAAGGCGCTTTCATCAAGTATGAATACACATGCCTAGTGAATAAACTAATGGGAAACAAAGAAATATTTCAGATGCCTTTTAGAAGCAGGTTTTTCCAGTTTCTTATTTGGAAATATTTCCTGTTCTATTCCAGCCACTGGTACAGAAAAATGCCTTTTTTAAAGGTGGGCTACCTTAACTCATTTATCAATGCAGAGAAGGAATGGAAAAAATGCAAGAAGTGTGAAAATGGCATGTCCTGTGTGGAGGGGGGCTCTGTTACACCAACAACTTGGGGAGGAGCGGGAGGGGTGAGGAGGGGAGGGGTGAGGAGGGCAGGGGTGAGGAGTGCTGAGGCGGGGGGCAGGGCTGTCTGCGGCACGCACACACCTCTTCTGCAGGTCCTTTGTGAGACTGCTGAGTTTCTTGTCAGGCCCCTCCTCAAGGGGTCCTGCTTCTCCATCCTCACTGTGGTTTACCTGACAGAGGAAAGGACACTCCAGGATCAGAATGGGCCCAGTTTACTTTTTGACAGCAACGTAAACCTATGAAGCTGGAACTCGAAAAAGGAAAGCCTGCATTGGAATGAAACCGAAACAATTTCTTTGGTGCATTTGGAAGAAAAAAGATCCATCTGTACCACCTTCCGTGTGACCCGCCGGTTCACACACTTGGTCCACTTCCGTTTTGGAGGTCTGATGTCGTCCTTGTATTGCTGAACAACTGCTTTTCAGGTTGGCGCTACTGATGCTGGCGCACAGACACGAGCCGCGCCCGCCTCGGTGCCGAGCACCAGAGAGAGGAACCCGTTACCTCTGCATCTGCCTGCTTGGGGGTCTCCGTCAGCAGACTCCACATGCTCTGCTTCAGCTTCTTCATGTCCATCTTTTTGGCAGTCTTGGCATACTGAATTTCAATTTTATTTACCTGAGAACGGTATGTGACAAGTAAAACTAAGCAGAAGAAGCATTTACCATCAGCTCTTTGAAAAAGTCTGGAGATGAAATAATGAATAAACCTAGTTTACACTACCAAGTTTGAGCTTTCTTTGGACGTATTAAAATAGAGTCCCTCATTTCAATCTACTGATAATTTCTTTTTGATCAAGTACAGTCTTCATTAAGGGTACCCTGGAATTGCAGTGTAAAAGAGAAAAGTGAATCAAATATATATAAAAGCACCAAGCCTGCCATTTTGGTATGGAATAGATGCTTGATACATGTTAACTTTATATGAGTTGAATCTGGTCTAGATTTTCCAAAGCTACACCTGCCCTTACCCAGCCCACTTCTCTTTCTGCAGGCTTCACTCGCGTACTGCGCGTGCACAGCAGGCTTGTCCCTAGTCATATGGTTTACCACAATCTTTGGAGAGATGGCTGGTTCCACACAAACATAATCGGTATCAGCCCATTCTCTACAGCCTTATTTAAGAATCAGCCACTTAGAGAGTAACGGGTTAAAGTCAAGAAGGAAAAAAAAAAAAAAAAATCAAGCTCAGACTAATACGATTCTCATATAAGAGGCAAATTAAGCAGCTCTCAGGCAAACATCGGCTGTAACTCCTGGCTTCGTCTTTACCTTCTGAGGCTCAGCTACCAGATTTGACTCCCTGTAAGTGGTGATGTCCAACCCGTGGGCCTCAGATGCCTCGTTGCTGTCTTGTGTGGTCGCAGGTGGATGGTCAGAATGGCCAAGGGTTCCACCTGGTCCCTCAAATAAGTCATCAGACTCTTCATAATCGCTGTCAGCGGCCTGGGCAAGGAAATAGCTCTTCAAGTTAGGCAGAGCTGTGTGAGGGGCTCAGAAACAGCTTTGCAACAGATCCCATACCCAGCAAGAACAGAGCACCTGAGAGGTCATGGGCTTCGAGGTCCTCTAGTCATCTTCCTGTTGTGCAAAGACGGTACTAGGGAGGCATCTGTTAACTAAGACCTCTGCAGTGAGAGTTCAAAGGAACACGGTCATCACCACAGCGTCCTTTGTCTCTAAACAGTTTAGGATCTCCTTTTACAGAAAGCATTCCTGAAACCCCAGAGACGTGACCTGCCAGCTGGCCAGCGGCAGGGGTCCTGCTGGGAGCTGGTGACAAAGACATTCTTGGACTGAGCCCAGCAGAAACAGACCAGATCTCTGGGTGGGGCCTAGGAGGTGGTTTTTTAATAGGCTCTCCCAGTGATTCTTACGTACACTAAGTTTGAGGAGCACTGGTCAAGTGGCCAACTAGATTTTCACTAAAATATAAATAAAAAGTAATATATAAATAAAAATATAAAAAATAATATAAAATATAATAAATATAATATAAAAAACTATAAATAAAAATATAATATAAAAAGCTAACTCTCTTCCAAGAAAGAAAGTACAGTAAATAAACTGTTCTTCCTATTCTTTCTCCTCTCCTCATTCTCAGGAACACATGGGATCTAATATCTCCCCCTCTGTCAGGCTATCTCATTCACAGAGTCACAGAAGGGATTCTGAGATTATCTAGTCTAAGCAAGATCTAAAGCGGGGGAGCAGTTTGTACAAGTTCACAATGTGTGAACCACAATCAGGGCTATAACGTGGTCTCCTGAGATCCACTCCATATACCTTTTCCCCGTTAGAACACACTGGCATCACACGTCTATGCGTTTTGTCTCCCCACCCAAAACTTTAGTTCCTGAGTGGGAAGAGCGTTTCTTTTCCTTTGAAATCTGAAAATAGCCAAGCTAAGTGCTTTGTACAGGATGAACACTCCATCCACACGTTGACTGGACTATGTCCGCTTTTCTCCTGCGTGCAGAGCTCAGCGTGAGGCAGGCCGAGGTCCGGCTGCTCCCCGGCTCTGCTCAGTTCTGAAGCTTGGGGCAGGGCAAGCACACACAGACCCCTACCGGATCAGAATGTCCTGCAGCCTTCTGCCTACAGGAAAAGACAAGGGAGGCAGAGACCCTGCCGAAAAGAGGACAGAATGCTTGCCCCTGCTTACCTGTAACCCAGGGCAGAAGTTGGAGGTGTCGTTAGGGTTGTTGTAATCGTAGTTTCCAATTTCTTCACAATGCTCGGTCCCTGCCTTCTGACCTTGGGCCACCTTCAGTAACTGAATGGAGCAAAGTACAGCTTCAGAGAGCAATTTCTAGAAAAGCAGCTAGTAGACTAGGCTAGCCTTCGGAGAAGGCAATGGCACCCCACTCCAGTACTCTTGCCTGGAAAATCCCATGGACGGAGGAGCCTGGTAGGCTGCAGTCCATGGGGTCGCTAAGAGTCGGACACGACTGAGAGACCTCCCTTTCACTTTTCACTTTCATGCATTGGAGAAGGAAATGGAAACCCACTCCAGTACTCTTGCCTGGAGAATCCCAGGGACGGGGGAGCCTGGTGGGCTTCCGTCTATGGGATCGCAGAGTCGGACACGACTGAAGCGACTTAACAGTAGCAGCAGACTAGGCTGGGGAGATGACCTTAGTTCCAACAATGCACATCCCAGAGCATTAGGGTCCTGGAAAATCACCTCACCCAGTCCACTTCTAACTCACCGCCCAACTCCACTCTAGAGAAAGCCCAGGGCAGCGGGGCTCCTAGCTGCCAGCTATCCCAAAGACGCAGAAGCAGCCAAGCCACAATTAGGTCTGCCCACAAATTTATTTGAAAACATGTTCCTTCACTAAAAACAAAACCACCTACGCCTATCTGAAACGAAGTCTACTTGAGGCTGCTTATTGACTAGTTTTGACAGCTCACTCACTCCCTGTTGTAACTCTCAGGCAGCCAGTCCCACTCCTGGGCCGTGACTGCTCCCCAGCAGCCCTCCTTTCTGCACCACACCCAAGGGCCAAGAACCACCTTCGAGGGGTCTCACAGAACAAGTCTGCCTCCTCTCCTGGGAGTGCCTGTCCACCACAGCCCTCCAGATTTTCAGGCCTTTAGGGCACTGATCTTCATCTAGGGTGTGTCTCTGGGGTGGAGGACATGAGATTAAAGGTGTGTACAGTTTACAGAAGCACACTGAATATTTCAGTATAACATAATATAATTATATACTCCAAAAGTAGCCCCCAAACCTCAATGTTTTTATAATACAAATCCAAAAATAAACAACAGATTTTTATTAAGAATTACCCACTTTCTCCCACTTTTCTTCATATGATGATTTCTAAATCCCTCCCTGTGTGGAATACTCTCGACACACTCTAAATTGTCCATAGTCTATTAGAAATGTTTCAGGAAGGGTATGTGAGACCCCTCATGTATTCACTGGCTGCTATTAACATCGCTCTTTAAGATATTAAAGAGAATGGGTGGTTGACCTGTATAGTCTTTATCCAGATTGGGTCTTTGCTTAATAATCATTTGGTGTCTACTTTCTGCTATTTAATAGTCACTTTTCTAGTGTTGCTCTCCTGGAAAGAAGAGGTGAGGAATCCTGGGCTTCTGCCTGCCTGCCCTGATAAACATGAAGGGAAATTTGTTCCTGTGGATAATCAGAAGCAAGAATTCTTTCCTCTCTAAGAAACAATGATGGGAAAAAACACACAAAATACAAAAAAGACAATTCCTGGAGTGCAGTGATGCAATGACCTTGTTTTAACCATTTTCACATCTGAAAATGCAAATTACCACCTAAGCCACACCCTTCAATGTTCATATGGCTTGAGAGAGGAGGAGGTGGCTTGTGGCTTGTGGCTAGGAAAGCGGCTGAGGCTGGGTCAGTTTGGTGGGGTGTCTCGCTGTCTTCCTTCCGCCCCCCAGCAGCCTGGCTCTGCCCCTCCACCTCAGGGCTCTGGTTTCTGACTCGAGCAAACAGCTGCGTGTCTGACACTGACTGTGGCCGTGGCTGCTTCTGCTACTGCGACTGTCTCTCCTTCTGCATTATTTTAAATTGAGGTTTAACTGACATATAACATATTCATTCTTTCCACATTTTTAAGAGCATTTCTGTTAACTGAACAGTACTGATTAGAAAGAAAATGACCAGTGTTAAATTATAAGAACAGAATGTGCAATATGAGTGAATTCAGGGAACTGTATATGTATCATTAAGACTTGTGGAGAGACAGGTAAAATAAGGCAGAGGAAACTATCAACTGTTTGTAGACTTGACAGCAAAGATGAAAACAACCAGGAATGCAAATGAGCAGAGGGTCCGGGTAAAAGGGACTGAGCACGACCCACTGCCTGGTTACCCCGGCAACAGGAGTGCAGGCTTGCTGCTTAGCATCACCGGGGGCCACGGGCAAATGAAGCGAACAGCGACTGCGGTGCACACCGGCGCAGCCAGAGCGCTCGTCTGAATAGGCATGGAAGGAATGCAGGCAGGCTGTGCAGCACTGGGGGCCCGAGGACTGGCAGCTGCACCCCCCGCACATCACAGGAGGCTTGAGCGTATGGCGTGATTGTGGGGAGGCTGTGAGAGCTGGAGAGAGCACCTGGCTTCTGAATCCACAACTCTAATGAGAATCAAAGAATCAAGGAGTAACCAACGCCATGTAAAACCTGGACAAAGCGCTGTTCATCCCCCTTGCCCGTGAGGAGGTAGGCCAGAGTGTCCGGCGTTCGAGGCAGGTGAGGCACTTCATCTGTCCTGCCAGCATTACCCTCCAGCTCTGCCCTCCCCACGCCATCTCCTGGCAACTGCCTTGGGCTCAGACGAGTCCCACCTCACACGCTCCTCCTCAGAGGCACCAACGGTCACACTACTGGCCACTGATACCTCTGATGCTAAGAAGGGGTGCAACGACAGCATGACCTCAGGGAACCAAAGAGCAGCTTTACCCTGGTGCCTGGTTTGAGATGCAGCTGGACCAGATTTTCCGTCTCATACTGGAAATCTGTAGGAAGGGTGGTGGCTCTCCAATTCTGGTTCTCCAATGTGAACTTGGTCAGAACAGTAACAGCCTATTGATTTTAAAGAAAAAGAAGAGTAGTTTTTATGCATCTTTAATAAAAATGGTCTATATACATACAGCTGCAACAGTCTTCCCCTTTCTGTGTAAAGGAGTGATTCTGTGAGACATTATTCATTGTGAGTCTCTCTGCCACTGAGTCTGGGACTCTTTCAATTCCTTCAGGGACTGAGGGAGAATGAAACTATCCATTTACTCTAAGAGTTAAATTTATATGAATTCTTAAAAAGCACAGATGAAAGGGGAAGAGGAGTGCAAAGAATTTGTGAAAGCACAAAGAATAATAAATCTAGCACAAACCTTTGTTTTTCGAAAATGTACATCAAAGTCAATATCATCGTCAAAGTCAATTTTAAAGTCCTTTGAGCTCTTCTTTCTGTGCTCTGATTGTGAAGCAGTGTCACCTGCAGAAACGAAGTCACCTGTCAGCACTGCTCGCCTCTCGGGGCCATTCATTTGCCCATCCTGCGACTCTGCCTGACAGCCCTACTGACCGCGAGAGTGCACTTGTATCGGAGCGTCGGAGCAGCACTAGGAAAGGCAAATCTTATACCCAATATCTATCCTTACGATCTCTGTTTCTGCTGAGAAAACTCAATAAAAGGTACGCTAATTAATCACTTCTCTTCAAAGAGAGAATGCAAAAGTCACAGTGCTGGCGGAGCCCTCAGGGGGCTGCAGCGTGCACCCATGCAGTCACTCACTCGGCACCTCCAGACCCTCCCACTTAGAGGCTTCAGTCTTAACTGATCCCTCATCCCGGGCCAGGTCAACTGCCTGTCCAACCAGGAGGCTGCTTATCTTGTGTATTTCCTACAGCTTGTTGGGAGGTACAAGACTGATGGGCATTTTCCCATCCTGAGCTGAAAGGCAGACTGGCTGGGTATCTGCACTTTCTCTTCTTAACAGTTCTGTCTAGAAGTACATACGTTTAAGTCGAGGTCTAAAGCGCCAGTGATCCGGGCCAGCCCACATCGACATAGTACGGGGGCTAAAGTAGGAATACTCTCCAGGTTTCATGGACAGAAGGGGACACAAGGTCCAAATGTCTCCGTCCCCGAGGGGAATCACTTCGTCTCTGCAATGCATAAGATCCATTTTTATATGTACAGTCATATGTGTGTCGATGTAGACAATACAATCGTGTATTTACACATAAAGCAGAATACAACCCAGCTGAAGACACTACTTTTCCAAAAATGAGCAACACTGCTAAGAGTAAGCCCAACATAAACACATCACTGCTGCTACTGCTAAGTCGCTTCAGTCGTGTCCGACTCTGTGCGACCCCATAGACGTCAGCCCACCAGGCTCCCCCGTCCCTGGGATTCTCCAGGCAAGAACACTGGAGTGGGTTGCCATTTCCTTCTCCAATGCGTGAAAGTGAAAAGTGAAAGTGAAGTTGCTTAGTCGTGTCCGACTCTTAGCGACCCCATGGACTGCAGCCTACCAGGCTCCTCCATCCATGGGATTTTCCGGGCAACAGTACTGGAGTGGGCTGCCATTGCCTTCTCCGAAACACATGACTAGTAATCCTTTAGTTTACTCAGTCAGTGCTTTTGCTTCTCTTCATTTTGTAACAACACGATCATATCTATGCAAGTACTTCGGATATTTCAAAGTGCTTCATAAAATCCAAGTTTACCCACTTGAGAGATAAGAAAACAGAAAGAAACTGAGTTTTTGTATAAGACTACATGGCTAGTAAAATGCCAGAGCTGGGGACTGGACACCATTCCCTGAAGCCCAGCCTCAGGGTCTTTCCACACACAAGGCTTCCGGCCACATGACACGACTGTCACAGTTCTTGCTCACCATCTTCCCATAAACGAGGGCTCCGCTAACACTGCTGTAGTTCCTACTGAAAGTGAAAACAACTAATTTATGTCTCCCACATGACTGGGGGACAATAACCTATCTGTTAAACCATCTACATTGTATTTCTTGCTGTGTATGAAGGGTCTAACTGGCCCATCCAGCATGGCAGTTTTGGACTGGTGTTTCGCCCTTTCTGCAAGGTAACTAAAACGTGTCGGGTAGGTTTCACCCACAGGCCCTGCCAGGTCAGAAAGCCTGTTAGCGCTGCTGTACTGCCCTCTAAAGGTAAAGACAATGACGACCTTTTCACCTGTACTGAGCCGTACCTATAAATCCCCTTTATATCAAACCTTATGGTATAAGATAAAAGCTTTAAAAGGACTTTGCTTTCATCTATGGAATCTTTTTTTAAAATTTTATCCAGTAAACTGTACCTGTACATTTAAGGTGTAATGAAAACAATTTTTAAAATTAAAATACACTAAAAAATCCCCACTTCTAGTCTGTAACTGCCTTCCTATGTTAAGTAATAACTGCACTGCACTCTGCTGTATTTCTCCCAGGGCAAGAGAGAAGGTGGCTTTGGGAGCATCCCCACTCAAATTCTCAGGTCCTCGTCTGTCAAAATGCTGGCAGCTGAGCTGGCAGTTTGTTGGGAACTTAGAGGTAAAGCTATAAAGAGCTTGACTCCTATCTTCTGAGAGTCGGACTTCTTCTGAGGGCCAGAACTGGATGAGGCCCTGGAGGCTTTTAATAATTCTTTCAATACAACACAGTGCTATGTGGCAGGCACCTGACTCCCCCACTCAACAACCAGCCTGATCCAGTCTACCCCTCTGTCAGGCTTCTCTCATCCCCTTTGGAGGAAGTGTTTATTTCTCCTACCCCACCCCAGCCTACCACAACCACAGTCCTTCCTTCAATTTAGCACCAGCTCAGTCGTGCTGCACGAACACCTGCAGGTTGAAGGTTTCCTCTCAACCGTCTCCTAGCACCTCAGCCAGCATGCAGCAGAAGGCCTCAGTCTTTCGAGCACAGAGCAGGCTGTGGTCTGGGCTGGACCACGGGCGAGGCCTTTAACCACAGTGAGCGCACGCACCCAGGAGATCAGAGAGCGTACACGGCCCCGCAGCTGCAGAAGACGGAGGGCAACTGAGCAGCCCTAGGTCACGAAGCGCTTTCTCGGTCACCTCCTCACTAATGTACGACGTGCACAGTGGTCAAAGGGCTGCCATCCAGGGACCAGTCACACAGGGCTTCCTGCAAGCACTGGTGTTTCTAATTCGGCATCGCTCCACCCCACCTTGAACTAGAGAAGCTCTTAAAGACCCTGCAGTTCAGTACTGTGTTTTCAGCCCTGCGTACTGCACAAGCCCCAGCAGCTCTGGGCAAGTTATGAGGCATTCCTGGCCTTAGATACTCCTGAGTTAGTGCCCCGGGGTGGAGCCTTCCACCTATAGGTCATCACATACGGCCAGATTGGTCAAGGGTGCTGAGTAACTCCCCAGCTCCACCTTTATTTACCCTCTCTGAACCCGTTTCCTCACCTGTAAAATGGGGTAACAGGACCTATAGGGTTGTTGTAAGGATTAAGACATTACTTTTACATATTATATAAATTATGTCAAATATGCAGGTAAGGAACCCGGCAGAGTATCTGGCACAATCAGAATAATCAGGAGCTCAGGAAACATCAGATACTACAATACTATTAATATTATCATCAGGTCCCAATCACTCACTTTACAGGTGAGAAAACAAAGACCCCAAAGATGAGGCCGCTTGCCCCACATCTCCCAGCCATCCGCGGCAGGGTCGGGTCTAGTTCAGTTCACACACTTGCTGAGCTCCCAGGAAAGGCCAGCACCAGACCAGGGGCAGGCATTTCAAGGCAGACGAGACCCTGGACTAGAACCTAAGCCCTGTGCCCCTAACGCAGGCACTTGGCAGGATGGAGTCTAAACTTTTATTCTGTCCAACTGGGGCGAGAAATGGAGACTTTTGTTCAAGATGTGTTCAAAATAACCATCTATGGGTTATATGGTTATAACAATGGAAGTGAGGAAAACCCTGCTACCTCAGTTCCCCAGATGCCACCTCACTGTTTACACAGTGACAGCTCTTCCCTGACCTTTGAAAATGACATTAAAAGAGCTCATCCCATCAATCTGCCTACCAGTGCTCACTTCTCGGAAGACAGGATGGGAACAGGGACAAAACCACAGGTTGGTAATAGCACACGCCAGGAGAGGCGGTTTATAAAGGGTCTGGGGGGCAGAGGTAATTTTTCCTTGAAGTCCACACAGCCCCCTGACTTCTCAGATTTGAAGAGGCACTGTCGACCTCATCATTCCCCATGCGGGCAAACAAAGTGAGTCCAGAAAGCACTCTCAGCCTGGACACTCAGTAAGGCTCTTGAAGGAATTTTGCCTTGGTGGGAATTACGCTGGACAACTTGTACAGTTTCACCCACTCTGAACCAGCTGGGCTGTCCCTGACCCGACTTGCCAAACTGCTGCTATGGGCACAGGGCCATCAGAAGGTCTGTCTGTTCTAGTCTCATGGAATCTGGTATACCCAGGCCCATTTAAGACCGTTAGAGGCCCTCACACAGCAGGACTGTGGGATCCTGCTTCCAGATCACACTCAAAATTAACATAACCTAATCTAGTAAGTACACATAATAAAGATAAAGCAAGTCCAGATTTTCCTATGACGCTTACTAGAGTAATCAAAAATCTAAATTATCAGAGACCAATTCTACCATCTCCTCAATCTCATATGCTCAATTTTACCTGCTGCCTCAGTTTTCCTTGCTTTGCTCATCCCCAGTCTACCAATCTGATAACCAACTCTGCTCAGACCCCTCTGCCCTTTAGGTCGGGCCCACGTTTTCTCAGTTATCAATACATAAGCCTGTTTTCTGCCTACAACTGAGATGGAGTGATTCAGCCAAAAGCCAGACCACGTCCAGGGGCTTGAAAGGCAGCACAGTCCGTGCTACCAAAATGGAAGTGGTGATGACAGCCGCCACTAAAGGAGCTACTATAGCCCAGCTTTTTATGTCGTAGTCTCATGCTTATCGACTCCTGAAATGTCAGGCTTATGACCAGCAAGTGGCTGAGCCGGTATTCCAAGGCAGATTGATTCCATCGTGAGTCAGAATGGCTCAGCCTGCGTAACAAGACACACCAGCCTAGCAGACCACAGAGACAAAATCGGACTGTCCCAGCAGGACGTCTGGGAGAACTGCTATGGGAACACTTCCCGAGGCCCTGAGCGCCTTACTGGCAGCTTTGAACCTGGCAGGGCTCCTTCCAGCTCCTGAGCTCGGTGCGATCCCCAGCTTCAGTCTGGTCTGCTTCATCATTGGCATCGAAGTCATCCTCCAGGGGCCCATTGGGGAAGTCCTCGCAGTCACTGTCCTCCACCTCAGCATCAAGGTCAAACACCTGATCCTTCTTCTTAAACTTGTCCACCAGGGCCGACACTGACTGGAAGAGACAGAGAGCTCCCCAGTCCCCCACATCCCCATCACCAGCCCACTCCCATCACCACCCCGCCACTGCGGGGAGACTGCCCCACTGGAGGTGCCTTCCTCCCCACGCCCGCCTCCGCGGAGCCAGCGTTCTCTCAACAGCAGAGCGCTGAGGAAGTTTATATTGTGCGCACAGGATGGAGCTGGATTGTGATCAGGCACATTTTGTAAAACACAAAACCGGAATCTGCATCCTTTAACCCCATGTTTAAACAGTTTTCCATGGAGACCATTTATTTTGGAGGTTGTAGTAAGTAGACTAAAGGGGGCCAGGCTAAAAATAGAGGAAAACTTCACACATGACAATTTCTCAGGAAACTCTGTGCCAAGGGACTCAACTCTGAAGAGCAGGAAATTCCTTGAGCTTGACAGCAGCCTGAGACCAGAGGCCACTGGGACAGCCATGTTTGAGAGTAAATCTGATAAGACTGTGCACCCAGGAATGGAAGGACTGCCTTCCCCTGGGGGGAAGACAGGAAGAAACACGAAGCTGATCCCCACACGGTACTCCCAGCTGTTTAACGGGCCTGCAGAGGGCAGCGCACAGCCCCACTCCCAGCCCTGCCCCAGTGTTCAGTCCCTACAGAGGAGCCAAAGCAAACACTTTCTGTACTACTGCCAACTAAATCAAAATGATGCCACAGTTTTGGTTCCCACTGGGCAGAACTCATCTCAGGCCATCTCACTGAAACCACGAGCTGCTGGAGAAATGCCCAGGGCCCTTAGAAGTCCAGAAATTGACCACACCTCATTATGTGCTTCACTGTCCCATTTAGTGAACTGGAAGCCGGCCAGGGAAGGGCAGATTTGGCGATCTTCCGCACACTGCTGCAGGGCCGCTGGGAGGACAGGAAGATCACAAAGAAGGATCAGAGCAAGCTGGAGACGTGCCTCAGCCCCTGGAGATGATGGAGCAGCCGCGGGGAGGGGGAGGCGCAGCCACCTCCTGTCCTCGGACAGGGAGCAGCCCCATGGAGGGGGAGGCACAGCCACGGTGCAGCCACCTCCTGTCCTCGGACAGAGGCTGGCCGGCCACCCACCTGTGTGCTGACCGCTCTCCCAGGAGAGGACGTGTGCTCAGGCTCACACCAGTGCCAGAGGTAGGCTCCACACTGGTGTTCCATGAATCGGGAAAACACCAGAGCAGAAGCCTGAAGCACAGACTTTTTGACTCTGGAATGGACTCTGTGTCCCATGCTGGAGCTGGGAAACCAAAAACCCATCCTTAAAGCGTACTAACTGCACAGACAATTGTGCAGTGGCACTTACTGTAGCCCAAAATAAACTTGGTACGGGCTTCCTTAATGGCTCAGAGGTAAGGAATCTGCCTGCAATGCAGAAGACGTTGGTTTGCTCCCTGGGTCGGGAAGACCCCTGGAGAAGGGAATGGCTACCCATTCCAGTATTCTTGCCTGGAGAATTCCATGAACAGAGAAGCCTGACAGGCTGCAGCTCGTGGGGTCCCAAAGGAGTTGAACATGACTTAGTGACTGAACAACGACCAAACTAGGTACAGATTACGCACCTCACAGGATTAGAGCCCCATTTGAGGGCACACCCCTGGACAACTGTTAGTACTAACCAGTAATTCTTAGCAAATTCTAGACAAGGACAGGAGGAGGATGTGCACCATAATATCGGTGTGGTCCTGCAGAGGGGAGGATAAATTCCATGTACCACAAAATTGTCCCACGCTAGTGCCTGGCCTTCACACTGCCCACCACATCCTCAGAGGACCCCCAGCAGTGGGAGGGGACAGGCTGGATGGGCGGCAGGGGGCTGCGGAAACCACTGCTAAGCCAGTATAGGGGACTGACGGCAGGACAGATCTGTTCTCAGACCACCATGGGGGATTCTGAAGACAGTTCATACAGCCCTTTTCTCCTCAGGGTCCCCTGGGTTAATAACACGTGAACACAAGGCCTCTGGTGCAGCAAGTCTCTTACAGCCCCTTTCCCAAGTCCAAACTCTCATCCTCCAGAGAACCAGCGGCCCACAGGGCACCAGAAGGCCTTAGGACACATAAGCCATGAGCACTGGCTACTACTGTTCAAGACTCCATGCTGCAGAGAAGCCAAAAGTGAGTTTCTCCTGAAAAAAAAAAGAGCCCACTTTGTCTTTCCAGAGGAACCTTCTGGGTAAATAAGCAAAACAAGAGCAGAGTGGGCTTGCTAGCCATGGTTATATACAGAAACCTCTCTGATGACTGAACTGCTCTGGTAAGAGCCGGCACTGGACTCACCTTTTAAGTCGGTCATTTCCACCCAGCCCAAATCCGGCAGCTCGGGAGGCTCCCCGCTGGAGAGGGTCTGGATGTCGGCGGGGAAGAGCAGCTCGCTCCTGTAGTCTGGGCAGTGGAGGGTGGAGAGAAACACACCTGCTGTGCTACACTCGTCAAACGAGGCTGCCGTCTTCTGGAACATGGGGTCAACCTGAGCGCAGAAACAGAGGGGACCCCCAGAGTTATGGGAGGCAGCCAAAGGAAACAGGAAACCCCATTCACTGGACCCTGCTCGTGTGCAGCTGCATCTACGGGATCAGAATGTCTCTGCACATGATCAACCGACCAGGTAAAACCGCCCCCCCTGCTTCAAAAGGAGGGCTGCGTGCGCTCGGAGGGAGAAAGGCACACAGTGAGTGGTGAGAAGCTGACACCTCGCCAGCGGGCTTGCCCACAGTATTCCCGGACAGGGACCTTCTGCTGGTCTCTGCACAGTCAAGTGTGGGCTCTGTGAAGATTTTATTTATTTGGCTGTGCTGGGTCTTCATTGCTGCACGCAGGCTTGCCCACAGTATTCCCGGACAGGGACCTTCTGCTGGTCTCTGCACAGTTAAGTGTGGGCTCTGTGAAGACTTTATTTATTTGGCTGTGCTGGGTCTTCATTGCTGCACGCAGGCTTCTCATTGCAGTGGTTTCTCTTGTTCTGGAGCATGGGCTCTAGGTGAGCGGGTTTCAGTGGTGGTGACTGGAGAGCTCTAGAGCACTGGCTCTGTAGTCATGGAGCACGGGCTTAGCTGCTCCGCGGCATATGGAACCTTCCCAGACTAGGGATCGAACTCACGTCCCCTGCACTGACAGGCAGACTCTCAACCCCTGGATCACAAGGGACGCCCGTCCACCGTCACTTTTTGAACATCTATCTCTAGTAGAATGCTATCACAACAAACTCAGCTGATTTATAAAAAGTTTCTGTGAGGGATTTACAGAATCCCATCAATCCTCTGAACAACAATATTTTCAAAGATGTGGAAGAAAGAACCCAAATAAGAGATCAGGCAAAGGACAGGCAGAGTCATCAGAGTTAGATGGCTGGGTGACACAGGGCAGAGGTGGTCAGAAGACCCCCAAGGCTGAGGTCAGGGTGCAGGAGGGGCATAACCATGTGTCATCAAGCCCCACAGCAGCATGGGGCCAGGCACAGGCGCACAGGCATGTGTGGCCAGAGGGCAGGAGCCGCCTCGGACTCTCCAGGAGGCCAGTGACAGGGAAGAGGCTGGGTATTGGGTTCACAGGTCTTCCTGACGGCTTAGGACAAGGCTACTCTGCAGACCGAACCCTCAATTATGAGGATGGACATGGCTCTCCGGCTCTTTACTGGCCCCCTCAACCCTGAGCCCAACCTCACCAGAACTGAGATTCTCCTCTCACTTCCTGATACGCAAGCCCCAGAACAGCACGCACGGCACCCCTGCGCTCTGCCTCCTCACCCCTCACCCAGTCAGCACAAGGCTTGGTGGGCTTTCCTGGTGGGCCCGTCTCTACCACCTACCTTGTCCTTCCCACCCTCACTGCCATTAATATAACCCCTGCCTGAGTTAACCCTTGTCTCTGCTCTCTCCTATGCCTTATCCTAAAAATACCAGAGGTGCTACTCCCATGCCCTTCCTCACAGGCTCACCATAACAATGGTTTTCCTCCTGGATCCCACACCTCCAAAGTCTTATGCAGGTAGTTACCGAAACTCAGCATTTCAAAGAGTCCACACGAAATCTGCACATCGACCCACATTAACAGCTGAAAACACTAAGATAACTTTCCTCACTTCTGCCTAGAATTAGATCACATCAGTGTGAGAACAATGGTTCTTTCATGTGAATTAGATTTGACTTACATCTTTGAGTGACTGGATGGGAAAATGAATCACTGCCGGCTATGCAGTCTGGAAAAATGAACTCTTTGAAATAAGGGTCCCAGCAGGGGAGAGAAGCAGTAAAAGCAGGCCTTGGTAGACAGCAGACTGCAGGTTGAAGTCTAGAGTCATTTCAGGAGTAAATCCTCCCTTCCAGTCCAACTTGGACACTGTCCAGCTGCTGAAGGAACCAGAACTTTCTCTGCTTCATGACCTCTGCTTGTGCTTCTGCCCAGAGTCCCCTTCCTGTCACCACCTGGCAAACACCTACCCACCCTTCATGGCCCAAGGCAAATCTCACCTCTTTCGTAAACTCTGACCTCCACCCACTCTGGTCTCCTGAGTAGGAGCCTTGGCCTTCCTCACATTGTCTGTCTGTGCGGTCCTGGCCTGAAGAACTAGAACAGAAGCAGGCTGGACCCCCCGTGGCAGCAAGAATTCTGCACACAGTAGAATCTGTCCAAACCAGATCAGCTCACACGCAAACAAGGGTTCTCAGTTGGTCCAGACCCACCCACAGAACATCTGCTTCCCCATCTTCTGCCACCATCCAGAGAATGTGGGTTCAACAAGCTGGAAGTTCTGTTGAAACTTTAAATTTTAGGTTTGTGTGCATCCCCTCCTCCTTCTTTATCTTCCATTCTTTCAGTTATTACAAGTTTACTGGAGGTTACAGAGCAAAAAAGGCTTTCCGACGTGGGGGAATCTCGGTGTCTCTTCAACACCCTGTTGATTCACTTGCATAAACAGACCACAGCCCGATAGCCGCAGGCTTGCAGGGAGCGGCACTGCTCGCTCTTGTGCTCTCTCTAGGACAATGGAGAGGCCAGTGTAAGCGTCCTCAGGCTCCCCAGAATTGGGTTTACCTGGGAAGAAAGAAGATGGCCGGAAAAGAGAACGTCCAGCCACGCCGTTGGACATTCCGTGTAGCACCAAAGCACGCGCACGAATGGTGGTGAGGGACTTCCCTGGCGGCCAGTGGCTAAGACCCACTGCCAACACCGGGGCACCAGTTCCATCCCTTGTCCTGGCGGTCAGTGGCTAAGACCCACTGCCAACACCGGGACACCAGTTCCATCCCTGGTCCAGGAAGATCTCAGGGAGACCCAAGTGTTGACTGGCCATCAGACTACATTTCCCTAGTCCCTCCACTCAACACCCTCCTGGACGAGTCTCTCCTACCTAATTCTCTCCTCAAATCTCCAACACGTTCCTCCTCTACACTCGCTGTCGGTCGAAGACCTGGCTTACTTCACTGATGGGGCAGGAGTGGGTGGAAGGGGAGACACAGCCAGAAGAGGATATCCAGAATGTGCCCACGTGCACACACTCAAGCCCCATTGCTCATCAGCCACTGTGCTCCTCCGCCAAGCCCCATCCAAGCTGTCCACTCCTTGACCTCTTCACACACTCAAACACCACCCTAACATTTATCCTCCCTTTTCTGCATCATCAATAATTCTTTCTCCACTAGATGGGTGCCATCAACAAGTAAACACGCTGCTAATTCTCCCATTTTTTTAAAAAGGGTATTTTTCGCAGAATAAGAACACAGAATTATAAAATTCGTATGGAAACACAAAAGACCCCGAATAGCCAAAACAATCCTGAGAAAGAACGGAATTCATGCTCCCAGAGTATACTACAAAACTACAAAAATCAAAACACTATGGTATTGGCACAAAAAACAGACCCATGGGGACTTCACAGGTATGCCAGTGGTTAAGAATCTGCCTGCCAATGCAGGGCACATGGGTTCAATCCCTGATCTCGGAAGATTCCACATGCCATGGGGCTACTGAGCCTGCATGCCGCAACTACTGGAGCCAACGGGCCCCGGAGCCCACATCCAGCAGCAGGCTGCAATGGGAAGCCCACGTGCTGCAACTGGAGTAGCTGCCTCTCGCCACAGCTAGACAAAGCCCACGCTCAGCCTTCTGACCCACTGCAAAGACCCACTGCAGCCGAAAGTAAAATAAAATTTAAAAAGAAAAAGACAAGACACAGAGATCAATGGAACATGATAAAAAGCCCAGAAATGAACACATGCACTTATGGTCTATTAATCTATGACAAAGGGAGCAAGAATAAACAATGAGGAGAAGGCAGTGTCTTTAATAAGTGGTGCTGGGAAAACTGGACAGCTACATACAAAAGAATGAAGTCAGAACACTCTCTAACACTTACACAAAGATAAACAAAATGGACTGAAGACCTAAATGTAAGACTGGAAACCACGAAACTCCTAGAAGAAAACAGAGGCAGACACTCTTTCATATAAATCATAACATTATTTTTTGGATCTGTCTCCTAAGACAAAGGAAACAAAAGCAAAAATAAACAAATGAGACCCAGTTAAACTTAAAAGCTTTGCACAGCAAAGGAAACCACTGACAAAATGAAGACACAGTCTACTGAATGGGAGGAAATAATTGCAAGTGATATGACTGATAAGGGGTTAAAATCCAAAATATATAAATAGCTCATACAATTAAGTAATCAGAAAAACAAAACTTTATCAAAAACTGTGCAGAAGATGTAAACAGACATTTTCCCAGAGAAGACATACAGATGCCAGACAGACACATGAAAAGATGTGCAACACTGCCAACCATCGGAGAAACGGAAACCAGAACAACGAAGTACCACCTCACACCTGTCAGAATCGCTACCGTTAAAAAGACCACAAATAACAAATACTTTGTGGAGAAAAGGAAACCCTTGTATATGGTTGGTGAGACTGTATGTAGGGAAATTAGCAGCCACTATGGAGAACAGTATAGAGGTTCCTCATTAAACTAAAAACAGGACTACCATATAATCCAGTAATTCCACTCCTGGGTATAACATCTGAAGAAAATGAAAACACTGACTTCAAAAGGTATATAGTACATGCATCTCAATGTTCATCGTGGCATTATTTACAATAGTTATTTACTTTAATTATTTTACAATAATTAATTTACAATAATTATTTACTTAAGTATCCATCAACAGATGAATGGATAAAGAAGATGCTGTGTATGTGTGTGTGTGTATATACACATTTACTTACTCACACACACACACACACACACACACACAATGGAATACTACTCAGCCATTAAAAAAAAAAAAGATGATTTGCCATTTGCAACAACATGGCTGGACCTGGAGGTTATTACGCTTAGTGAAATAAGCCAGTCATAGACAAATACTATATGTTATCACTTATATATGAAATCTAGAAAATAAAACAAAGCATGTATACAACAAAATAGAAACAGACTCAAAGACATAGTGAACAAACTAGTGTTTACCAGTGGAGAGGAGGGAGGGACGTGAGAGGTGGAGGACTAAGAGGTTTAAACTACTGTGTAAGAAATAAATAAGCTCTAAGAACATAATGCCCAGCACAAGGAATACAGCCAATATTTTACAGTAACTTTAGAGTATAACCTATGAAAATTTTGAATCACTATATTGTACACTCAAAACTAATATAACATTGTAAATAAATTATACGTGAAAGACAGTTTTTAAAAATAAAAAAAAGAATATATTCTGCAAATATTCCCATGTCAATAAATACTACATCATTGTTTAGGAAAGAAAACAAAAAAACCCCACGCAAACTCTGGACCTTACTTTCCCTGCATTTGCCATTCTACTACTCTGCCCCAATTTACAGCAAAACTCTTCCTCTCTCCCCACTTGTTTTCCTCTCCCAATTTTTTACGAAAAAATTTTCAAACCTACAAGGATGTTGAAGTAGTCATAAGAATCTCTGTTTACCTTTCACCTAAATTTCCCAACAGGTGACATTTTTCATGTTTGCTTTCTCCCTGTCCCCCGACCAACAGAATCTTCTTGAAAGTGGGTATTACAAGACTCTGGCTCTCTGCCAGTTATTAAGCTATTGCCACTCAGCTCCAAGCCTACCATCTATGCTCTGCCCTGTGATGCTGGGTCAGAGGCCACATCTCAGTTGTGTCAGCAGCTCCCTACTGGGCTCCACCAAAAGGAGGCACTAGAGGGAGCTGGTAGGGCTGGAAGGAGAAGGGACCGCTTCTTTCCACAGGACTCTGGTTCCTGGGAGTGTCAGGCAGCAGTGACGCCCCGCCCCAGCAGCAGCAGGCCCACCTGCGGCAGCAGCCGAACTTCACTCGCGCTTCGAACTTAACTCGCGCTTCGTACTTAACTCGCGCTTCGTACTGACGCTCACAGAACCAACCTTATCCAGAGCCAGGAAGAGACACCAGCACCAGCAGGGACGCCCTCCTCAGAGGTCTGGGTCCTGAGCCCCAGGCCCCTCCTTCAAACTCAGCCAGGGGGCACCCCTTCCTTGGAGGCCTGGGCTGCACCTCCCCAGGGCCCCTTCTCCAAGCTCACCAAGGCCTAAGGCCGCCATATTTGACACAGTTGACTATTTCCCCCCTCCCTGAAACTCTCATTTCAACACCACATTCTCCTAGTTTTCCCCCAGCCACTGGACGTTTCTTAGTCAGCTTTCTGAACTCTTAAGATAGGGGTACCCCAGGGCCCTAGTCCTTTTTCCATGTACACTTGTTCTCTTGGAGATCAATTCCACTCTCGTGACATTAATCACCATTTGCTAATGTTATGCAGATAAGAGAAATAACTGAGCCCATTGTTGGTGGGAGAGTAAATTGATACAACCATTTCTAAGGGCAACAGAAATTCCATGTCTCAGAATTTTTTTTTTTACAAATATACTCCCACAAGAATGCAAATATGTACAAGAATGTTCACTGAAATTGTTTTCATTAACAAAATTGTTTTTAAATTTGTAGAAATATCTGTTTGCTTTAAATTAACTGCTAATTTATAAAGAAGCCTCCGGAATCATTCCTGTAAGCAGATTCCTTGGATTTGCTAAATCATGTAAGGTTGTTTACAGCAAGGACTCTGGAGGCAGGCCGCTTAGCTTCATGCACCTCAATTAGCTCCTCATAAACTGGAGCAAGGGTGCTGTGAGGACTGAACGGGCTGTCACAGGCCTAGGCAGCAAGATGTGCCCGCAGACACACCGCAAATGTACTCAATCATTCTGAAAACGGGGGAAAACAGGGACCGGCCCTCTTCAGTCTTCACTGAAAAGCTGAAGGATGACAATGCAGAGAGACCAGCTGAATGTTTTACTACCCTGAGGCCCGAACAAGCACATACCAGCACTTCCACCTCTGAGGTTCTGAATTAGTCAGAGACCACACTGGGCACACAGTTCCTCACCTCGCACTTTCGATCAGCGCTGGAAACATTGAGGTTGTTTACATTCTGCTCGATGGTTTTGCACGAGTGCTTCTTCCTTGGCTTTGGGGCCTTCTTGGCTGTTCCTGTTTCAGTTGCACTTCCATCTGTGAGAAGGAGTAAGACTGTGCACTGTAGGGGCTGCTTTGGAGCATGTGACTGAATCTATCAACACAAGCTCTTCAAACTCTAAAGAGTGATCATCACTGCAACACACACCATCCCCTCAAAGCAGCAGGCACATCTAATCCTCAGGGGAGGGAGAAACCAAGCTACTAAATTAAGTATCTGGCTTCTGATACAAGTCAATTTCCAAAGACACATCCCCCCAAATCAGAAGCCCCCTAGTTGGTGATGTTTACTCAATCTTGTCTAAATAAAATTCAAAAGCTTTTATAAGGCCCTTCTCTTTTCCAAAACAAACAAGCAAATCTAGTGTTTGATTATCTTCTGAAATACAATTCTGAAAAAAGTCCATGTCTTCAATAAAATGGGAACTATTTCCTGTGACTTCATTCCAGCATGTTACCTGAACAACTACCTGCTATGTCCTTTGAAAAGCCCCTTATATTCAGATCCCAGCCCGTATACCTGCACCATGGTCCTCTGCTTCTTCCGGAGGTGGCGCGTCCTTGCCCAGCCCCCCTAGGACTTTGTATACGTCGGCATGCACGGCATCTACCCGCACAGCATAGATCTTGGTGCTGGCATCCAAAGTGCCGGCAGCTACCTGGTCAAACAAGCAGAGGGGTACGCGTGCGGATCAGAGAAAGGAGCAGCTGAACAGGCAAAACACAGCAATCTGCATCAAATATTTACTTGCCCTTAAGAAAAAAATGACAAAGATCCCCCTAAAACTGATAGGGAATAAACAGAACATAATGGAAAGATATCAGCTCTTCATCAGTTTAGGAAAGAAAGTAAAGTAGGTAATAAAGTGTCCTAAACAAGGAAGCCTCGCGTGTATTTGTAGAATCCAATTATTGTGCTGTGTTAAATATTAGTCATCATCAGCATTCACTCAGATGCAAGAGTAGGTGGACATCCTTCTTACTTTAAAGTTGGTCGGTTCGGCATCTTTCTGTTTAAGAATCTCTGACATAAAATCAATCAAGTGCAGGCCGAAAGCATTCTTGGTGGTGATTTTCTGAAAACAGAAAATTGCAGAAAGGCCTGTCATTTAGAGCCTAGGCTCATGTAAACAACGCTGCCTTGACAAGGGGAAGCTAAGTTTGCAACAGGAATAGCCCACATCTCAACACAGACATCGAACCCCACCCACACCTGGTGCTGCAGCCAAGTCCCTGTGTGCACTTCTTCCTTCTCGAGGTCTGCAGTGACGGCACAACTCCCGAGTGTCCCTGTGCGCACGCCCTGTTCTAGGTGCTGACAGAGGGGCTCAGTGCCCCTCAGAGCATCTCTGAGGCAGGGATAGCTCACTCTCATTTCACAGAGCAGGACCCTGGGGCACAACGGCTGGGTGCCTTGCCAAGGCCACGCAGTGTGTAAGTGGCCGAGACAGAATTTCAACTCAGGCCAATTCTAGGACTCACAACGAGTCCACAAGCCTGGGATCTATCTACTGTTTAGCTCCAGAACTACACTACTAACTCTAGTATGCTGCCTCTCTAGTCACACTAGAGGGGTCAGGCAACTTGTCACAGGGGTGGCCATGGTCTCTAAGAAACAGTAAAACCACACTGAAAACACCAGCATGGAAGAGTCACTGAAAGTGTAAGTGCACCATCACCGACCATGCACTCTCTACAGAACCAAGGCTAGACCTCCTCTCCGACCAGGCTGCGAAATCTTTACTGATTAATCCAGCAGACACTCACATTTTCAGTAGACAGTTTGATACAGGTGGAGTAATGTTCAGTAATCTGTGTGTTTGTAAACTTGGGCATTGTCGCTGAAATTTCAACATTCCTAAAGGAAAAACAAATGAAATGGGCGCTGTTGAGAATCCAGACCTAGAAAGCATGAGGTACTGTGGTGATGCAAACCCGCATGACCCATGATGCGGTGGCTGCCACAATGAGGCGGCCCAGTGCCCACTCACCTGCCGGAGGGGGAGGCCAGCAAACGTGGGGAGTCTGTGCTGAACTGCAGGTCAAAGACCCTGGAGCGCCTCCGCTGCAGCTTCTCCTTCTCATCATCATTCTGAGGGAAGTCTTCAAGGACTGGGGTGCCAGGAGTGTTGAGAGGGGCCTTCCGGGGCAGGGCCGTGGGGAACGCCCACTCTGCAGGTGAGGCAGTGCTGTGGTGGCGTCCACGGGGCCCTGAAGGAGAGTTCTTCATTGTGGCTAAGGGCGAGGGAACGAAACACTGGCTCAGGAAACGTTCAGCAGGACACTCCCCATGTCTAAAGGGGGGCCGCAGCCTGTCGCAGGGCGGACACTCACTGAGCATCTCCCACCAAGATCTTTCCCAATTCTAATATTCTGTGGTACAACCTCTATGGGCTTCAGGTGGTGCAGTGGTAAAGAATCTGCCTGTCAGTGCAGGAGACGTGGGTTCAATCCCTGAGCTGGGAAGAACCCTGGAGAAGGAAATGGTAAGCCACTCCAGTCTTCTTACTTGGGAAATCCCATGGACAGAGGAGCCTGGCGGGCTACAGCCCATGGAGTCTCAAAGAGTCAGACACTACTTAACACACACACACACACACACACACAACCTCTATAGTTCAAGTTACTTGGCGAGTGAGGGGTTTCTGATGCTTCCTGCCAGTCTGGACAAATACCCACTGTGCAGTTACTGTGAACCTAAAGCACCATATGGGATATAAAGGTGGTTAAGAAAAAGTCACTGCCTCTGAGAAGCCCACAAACTAGCAAACAACAGACATGTTCAACCATAATGCCAGGCAAGATAGAGAAGACGAGATGCTGAGATAAGGGTGAGGTACGGGCTATCGTGTCAGACAGACTGGGTTCTAATCCCAGCAGGGAGACAGAAAAAACAATACAAATATGTAAAATAGAGTCACCCAAAGATTACTTACTAACTGCAGAGGGAAAAATGTCTCTTTTCTCTGGGCATGTAGGATCTTAGTTCCCTGACCAGGGACTGAACTTGTGCCCCCTGCAATGAAGTATGCATGTGACAGGGAAGAAAAGTAAATGTGGCAAAGTGTTAACAACTGTTGGGTTTAGGTTGTGAGTGTGAGACTCTACTGTCTTACTCTTTCCATGTCCCTGGTGTGTTTGAACATTTTCATAACAGGAAGTTAGAAAATGGATGGCATGTTAGATGGAGATACAAGCTCTGGAGAAAAGTAAAGCATGGAAAGGGAACAGGACTGGGGAATGGAGGTGGGAGGTCATTTTTAATACAGTGGTCAAGAAATGTTTCAGCGAGAACATCACATCAGAATCAAGACCATGTGGATGTCTGTGGGAGGTCACGTGGAAGCCAGGGGAACAGCGAGTACAGAGGCAGGTACATGCCTGGCACACCCGGGGGCCAGTGTGGTGCAAGAGGGATGTGGGGGAAGTGAGAGAGGTCACAGGGTGTCAGATTTGTGAGGCCTGGTGGCTCAGGAGCACCCAATAGAGTAAGGCTGGGACGACGGGTAGGGGTGTATGAGCCCTACTTATGGGCCACTGTAAAGGCTTGGGCCTTCATGAGAAGGGAAGTGATCGAACATGCTTAGAAAAGGCATAAAGTGATCTAACTTATGCTTCGTGAAGACCCTATGGCTGTTCTGTTGAAAACAGACTGAAAGGACGAGCAGGAAGACCAATTAGCAGGGAACTACCAACAGCCAGGGGGCTCCCCTGCTGGCCCAGTGGCAAAGGGCCCAAGAGGAGCTCCCCCACGTCCGAGGTCAGGGGTGGCGGCCGAGAGGAGCTCCCCTACATCCAAGGTCAGGGGCGGCGGCCGAGAGGAGCTCCCCCACGTCCGAGGTCAGCGGTGGCGGCCGAGAGGAGCTCCCCCATGTCCGAGGTCAGGGGTGGCGGCCAAGAGGAGCTCCCCCATATCCAAGGTCAGGGATGGTGGCCAAGAGGAGCTACCCCACATCCAAGGTAAGGAGCAGCAGCTGTGCTTTGCTGGAGCAGCCATGAAGAGATACCCAACGTCCAAGGTAAGAGAAACCCCAGTAAGATGGCAGGTGCTGAGAGAGGGCATCAGAGGGCAGACAGACTGAAACCACAATTACAGAAAAGTAGCCAATCTGATGACTCGGACCACAGCCTTGTCTCACTCAGTGAAACGAAGCCATGCCGTGTGGGGCCACCCAAGACGGGTGGGTCATGGTGGAGAGGTCTGACAGAATGTGGTTCACTGGAGAAGGGAATGGCAAACCACTTCAGTATTCTTGCCTTGAGTTCAAAACCCCATGAACAGTATGAAAAGGCGAAAAATAGGACACTGAAAGAGAACTCCCCAGGTCAGTAGGTGCCCAATATGCTACTGGAGATCAGTGGAGAAGTAACTCCAGAAAGAATGAAGAGACGGAGCCAAAGCAAAAACAACACCCAGTTGTAGATGTGACTGGTGATAGAAGCAAGGTCCGACACTGTCAAGAGCAATATTGCATAGGAATCTGGAATGTTAGGTCCATGAATCAAGGCAAATTGGAAGTGGTCAAACAGGAGATAGCAAGAGTGAACGTCAACATTCTAGGAATCAGCAAATTAAGATGGACTGGAATGGGTGAATTTAACTCAGATGACCACCATATCTACTACTGTGGGCAGGAATCCCTTAGAAGAAATGGAGTAGCCATCATAGTCAACAAGAGTCCAAAATGATGCAGTCTCAAAAACGACAGAATGATCTCTGTTCGTTTCCAAGGCAAACCATTCAATATCACAGTAATCCAAGTCTATGCCCTGACCAGTAACACTGAAGAAGCTGAAGTTGAATGGTTCAATGAAGACCTACAAGACCTTTTAGAACTAACACCCAAAAAAGATGTCCTTTTCATTATAGGGGACTGGAATGCAAAAGTAGGAAGTCAAGAAACACCTGGAGAACAGGCAAATTTGGCCTTGGAGTACGGAGTGAAGCAGGGCAAAGGCTAATAGAATTTTGCCAAGAGAACGCACTGGTCATAGCAAACACCCTCTTCCAACACAAGAGAAGACTCTACACATGGACATCACCAAATGGTCAACACCGAAATCAGACTGATTATATTCTTTGCAGCCAAAGATGGAGAAGCTCTATACAGTCAGCAAAAACAAGATTGGGAGATGACTGTGGCTCAGATCGTGAACTCCTTGTTGCCAAATTCAGACTTAAATTGAAGAAAGTGGGGAAAACCATTAGACCATTCAGGTATGACCTAAATCAAATCCCTTATGATTATACAGTGGAAATGAGAAATAGATTTAAGGGACTAGATCTGATAGAGTGCCTGATGAACTACGGACGGAGGTTCGTAACATTGTACAGGAGACAGGGATCAAGACCATCCCCAAGAAAAAGAAAGGCAAAAAAGCAAAATGGCTGTCTGAGGAGGCCTTACAAATAGCTGTGAAAAGAAGAGAAGCAAAAAGCAAAGGAGAAAAGGAAAGATATACCCATTTGAATGCAGAGTTCCAAAGAATAGCAAGGAGAGATAAGAAAGCCTTCCTCAGCAGACACGAGTTTGATTCCTGGGTCGGGAAGATCCCCTGGAGAAGGAAATGGCAAGCCACTCCAGTATTCTTACCTGGGAAATCCCATGGACAGAGGAGCCTGGTGGGCTATAGTCCATGGGGCTGTAAGAGTCAGGCACAACTGAGCGACTAAACAACCACCAACCCCAGGACAACAGATGCTGGTGGCTCAGACCAGAGAGGGGATGGTGGAGGTGGTAGAAATAGAGAAAGCAAGAAAGAAAAAATAGAAAGAAAGAAAGTGTAGCTGCTCAAATGTATCCAACTCTTTGCAACCCTATAGACTGTAGCCCGCCAGGCTCCTCTGTCCATGGGATTTTCCAGGTAAGAATACCGGAGTGGGTTTCCATTTGCTTCTCCAGGGGATCTTCCGGACTCAGGAATCTAACTCAGGCCTTCCTCATTGCAGGCAGATTCTTTACCGTCTGAGCCACCAGGGAAGCCCATGGAGGTGGTAAGCAGAGGTCAGACAAGATATAGTCTCAAAGTAGAGCCAAGATGATTTCCTGGTGGATTAAATGTAGGGCATGAGAGGAAACAGAAGAATGAAGAGTAACGACAACACTGCTCTAAACAACTGATGGAAGGGAGTTACCAGGGCCTGAGAGAGTAAGACTAGAGAAGAAGCATATCTGTGGAGAAAGGAGGCAAGGTTGGGGCTCAGTCTGGTGCCTGCTGGGCTTCAGAGGCTTACTAGTCATTCAACGGGGGTAGAGAGTCAGATACTTAAATGTAGAGTTTAGGGAAAAGTTTTGGGCTGGATATATTAATATATATGTGGATGTTGTAAGCACAGAGAGGATACTCAAAGCTACGGGGGATGAGAAGACCAAAAACAGGAGGACAGTTAGAAAAAAGCAAAAGGCTAAGTCCTAGAATACTTCACAGTTTAAAGAGAAGGGAACCACAAGGAATCAGTGAAGAGACGGGTAATGTATGACAAGTGGAGGAGAGGGTGGTGGTCTACAAGTCAGGTGAAGAGAATATTTCAGGGGAGGAAGGAGTAGTGCACTACATCAGATGCGCCTGACAGGTCAATTAAGTGAGGACGGAGAACTGACCATTAGATTTAGCAGCCTAGAAGTTACTGACAAGAGCAGCTTTCCGAGAGTGCCAGGAACAAGGAAAACCATCATCTAAAAGGACGCTGGGTGCAGCAGGGAATACAGCGTGACTGCTGGGCATCTGTAGGGTCCCTGTGAGATGAAGGGTGCAAGGCGGGTGGGGCAGAGTAGGGATTAATCAGAGTTGTGACTTTGTCACAAGCAAGTGTAAAGAGGCAAGAAGAGGGTAAGGGGTTACGGGCATTAAGAAAGAAGTGATTACACTGATTGACCACGGAATGTAAGCTATGTAGGAGGGGAACAAGGGCGTGAGAGAGGTGAGAGACAGGGAAAAGCAGAACACAGGTCTGCTGGGTCAAAGGGGAGTTGGGGAAGGAGGAGTAAGCTGGAGCGACAGGAGTGTTGGAGAGGCAGGGTGCACTGGGATGAGAGTGGCACAGTTCTTGAGAATGATAAGGGCTGCTGCTACTGCTGCCGCTAAGTCAGTTCAGTCGTGTCCGACTCTGTGCGACCCCACGGACGGCAGCCCACCAGGCTCCCCCGTCCCTGGGATTCTCCAGGCAAGAACACTGGAGTGGGTTGCCATTTCCTTCTCCAATGCATGAAAGTGAAAGTGAAAGTGAAGTCGCCGAGTCTTGTCCGACTCTTAGTGACCCCATGGACTGCGGCCCAACAGGCTCCTCGGTCCATGGGATTTTTCAGGCAAGAGTGTTGGAGTGGGGTGCCATTGCCTTCTCCGAATGATAAGGTCTAGGGTATGATAAACCCCACTCCAGTGTTCTTGTCTGGAGAATCCCAGGGACGGGGGAGCCTGGTGGGCTGCCGTCTCTGGGGTCGCACAGAGTCAGACACGACTGAACGACTTAGCAGCAGCAGCAGCAAGGTATGACAACACGGTGAATGGCCACGGCCGAGGAGAGTAGATCAAGAAACGATCACTGGAAGGGAGAGCTGAAGGAACCTGGGGGCAGTTTTCAGATTTAAGAATCAGAAGACTTGGCTTCAAATTCCAGCTCCATCACTTACTAGCTGGAGAAATTTTAAGTAAATGCTCTAACGGTTTGCTTCCTCATCCTCCAAATGAGATTTAGAATGTATACCTTGGCTGGTTGAGAATTGGTAATGTGAAAAAACTCCCACAATGTAACACAGGTTAGATAAGAACACATTAGTTTCATAAAAACACATTAGTGACACACAACGAACACTAAAAGGCTGCCATGGGCTTCCCTGGTGGCTCAGTGGTAAAGAACCCGCCTGCTGATGGAGGACACAGGTGTGATCCCTGGTTCGGGAGGATCCCAGTGCCCAAGTGAAGCCCAGAGTGGCAGTGAAGCCCCTGTGCCACACCACTGAGCCCTGGCTCTAGGGCCCAGGAGCCACAGCTACTGAGCCCACGCGCCACAACAAAGAGTACCTCCTGCTCGCTGCGAACAGAGAGCCTGTGCAGCAACAAAGACCCAGCACATCCAAAAATAAAATAAATATATAAATTTAAAAGGCTGTCCAAGTAAGAGAAGGAAAGGAATGATGATTGAGGATAAAAGAGAATTAAAAATACAGCTTTATAAGTTTCCCTGATAGCGTCTCACAAGCTAAACGGTATGATTAACAGAACCTTCAGCTGAGGTCAAAACAAAAGAAAAATAAAGTAAAAATAGGAAGGATGCAATAGACATTTTTAGAGGCTAAATCAAGAGGACTTGTGACTACTTGAATGTGGGCACTGCAACCAATGTAAGGAAGGAAGTTGGACCTGAGAAGAAAAACAGATATAGAAAGCACTAAAGGAGGAATCTGTCCAAGAGGGAAACTCAAAATGGAAATTTGAGCCACACCTTATTTCTCAGAATTGTCTTTCCTCAAATTTCTCTCCTTCCCTTTAACATTATACATCCATTCTTTCAACTGATAGTTACTTTGTATATCCACTTCCTCACCTCCTACTCATTTTTCAACCCCTCTGGTGTGGCTCCCATGCCCACCACTTTATGAAAACTGTCTCGTCATCATCACCCACAACTTCCATGTTGCCAAACCCAATGGTCACTTTTCAGGCCTCATCCCACCTGAGAGAGTGCCTGCCTCTGAGATTTCAGAGGCTTCTTGGCTTCTATACCACCATGCTTTTCTGAGTTTTTCCAGCTCTTCCTTTTCTAACAAGCTTCTAAACATTGGTCCCAAGTGTTTTCTCTACAGGGTGTTCCTGATGTTCTCACCTATTTCGATGGTTTTGCCAGCTATACAATGTAAGTGAAAGTGTTGGTCGCTCAGTCGTGTAGCTTAGACTCTTTGTGACCTCAGGGACTGTAGCCCGCCAGGCTCCTCTGTCCATGGGATTCTCCAGGCAAGAATACTGGAATGGGTAGCCATTCTTTTCTCCAGGGGATCTTCCTGATCTAGGGATCTAACCTGCCTTTCCTACATTGCAGGCAGATTCTTTACCATCTAAGCCACCAACGAGCTGGGAGCTATACAGTAATGATGACCAAATTTACTTCTCAGTCCATAGGCCACTTCCCTGAGCAGTCTGTATCACTGCCCCCAGTGTCAAACTCTTATCCAAGTGATTATTGACCCTTTCACCTGACCCACTCAGGTAAGTCACTTGCTGCTGCTGCTGCTGCTAAGTCGCTTCAGTCGTGTCCGACTCTGTGCGACCCCATAGACGGCAGCCCACCAGGCTCTGCCGTCCCTGGGATTCTCCAGGCAAGAACACTGGAGTGGGTTGCCATTGCCTTCTCCATTGTGTGAAAGTAAAAAGTGAAAGTGAAGTCGCTCAGTCGCGTCCGACTCGTAGCGACCCCATGGGCTGCAGCCTACCAGGCTCCTCCATCCATGGGATTTTCAAGGCAAGAGTACTGGAGTGGCTTGCCATTGCCTTCTCCGGGTAAGTCACTTACCACGTCCAAAAAAAGTAACTCTCAATTTCCAAACCTGGTCACAAGACCTACAAAGCCCCTGCCTACCGGTCGGACGTCACTCGATGTTCAGTTACAATGTCATGGTCCTTGCCCGTGTAAGGCTCTTTCTTGCTTACTCTTTTTGTGTGCTTGCTTCTTCTGCCTGGAACTCGTTTTCCAGAATCTGCTTAAAGATCTCTGAGTTCCTCCCCCGACTCTGCTCTTCTCAAAGTGAGCACTCAGCCTCATCTGTAACTATTTAGTTTCCTCTCTTCCGAACTAAAACACATGCTCTAAGAGGATGGGATCTTATCTATTTTGTTATTTATTGTAATCGATCTCTACATCTGAGAGAGGGTCTGGCCCAATGGGGACACTGGGTACTTGTTGAAAGGATGTAAAAATAAATGCAAGCGTAATAACCATATAGCGGTAACCTCCATACTTCTATGGCCCTGAACAAACGTGCACTCCGGGAAAATCTCTTTTTTAACGAATAGACACCACCCAAGGTGTAAGAGCCCGAGGAAAAGGCGTCTGGTATCCCGCTCACAGCCGGAAGTGCAGCCCGGGCCGACGCCGCGTCCTGATTGGCCGGACCTGCCCGCCTGCCCACCCCGCGCCGGCCCTCCTCTCCCAGTCTGCCGGCCTCTCGCTCAGCCCCGGGAAAACAAAACCAGCGACAAGGCCGAGAATAACCGCACTCCCCGCTCAGGCCCGCCCGCTTCGCACCGCTTCGCACCGCGCCCTTCCCGCCTAGCCCCCGCCACACAGCCTCACCAGAGCACGGAGGTCTCATCTTGTCCTCCGCGTCGCCAGAGCTGGTTTTAAATTGCGCGCCGAGACGCCAGGTCGCCGTAACGGCCGTGATGACGCCAACGTGGGCGGGGCCAGAGGCGCGCCTGCGCAGACCGCTTTAGTCCTCCGCGCGGAGAGTTCGCCCAGCGCGTGGAAGTGAGAAATCAGGGTTGAGGGCTCGCGGCTCGAGTCGTGAGGGTGGACCGTAGTGGATCTGTGGAGCACGCCATCCCCCCGAAATAGTATGGAGACTCCATCCTTTCAAGCGCTAGACGCGAAACTGGGTCCTAAGAACCGAGCGTGGAGCTGAGCGGGCGGCACTTCTGATTTCACGAAATTCACTAACGGAGGAGGCAGGTGACCAAGGAAACGAAGGTTGATTTTCCCATTGAGACCTGTGCTGTGAGGGCAGCAGAACACCCACTAAGGAGGCGGGAAGTGATGGACTGGATGTGGGATGGAGGTGAGAGGGAGCGGACACCGGAATGAAGAGCGTTAACAGGCGGGGGAAGAACTGATGCAAAATATTGTGTGTACTTTAATGAAGACTGTCGTTAATATATATTCTTGCGAAAAGATTCCTAGATATCTTATCCCCTGTCAAAAAAGTAAGGTTAAGATTGGAAGTGAGACAGGTGTTTTTGTGCTGCCTGTCCGTTCATTCCATCATTGCATCCAAAGAATTGTATTATGGGAGAAAAGACTGTTCCCCCAAGTGTTCCTAGAGCATCCTATAATTTCTTAACACATTGCATTTTGTACAGTGCCTCTTCGCAAGGGTGCTATTGGCATTCAGGGTGAAACAGTTCTTAGCATGTGACACTCTTGCCCTCTCTGTAGGACTGTTCAGTGTCCCTGACACTGAATGCCCTTCAGTCATTTTGGTAACCAAAAAAAGTACTACCCGTTGAAAACGACTTTTTAGGCCGATTTACCTTTTGCACAAACTTGTGCTCCCAGTGACCACCTTCAAATCTTTCGTATAAGGCAGTGTTCGATAGAACAAAGAAAACAAGTTTACCCAGGAACCCAAATCAGCACCCAGGAGCCATCCTGGACACCTCCCTCTCCCTCACTTTATCTGCTCAATCCATTGCTGGACTCTCTTTAGTTGCTAAAAGTCTCTTCAAAACTACATCTCTTTCCATCCGTTTCCTTCCTGCTGGCCCACAGCAGCCACAAACCTGCTCAGACCCCCTTCTCCTGGGGCCCAGGGTGGTGTTTCCTAAGTTCAGGATCCTTTTCTTCTTCATCTTCACCCAGTTAACTCCCATCATGTTTCAGCTCACGTCCTCAGGGAGGCTTCCCTGATACACTCAAGTGTCCTTACCGGAGGCATCAGTAGAACTTGTCACCCTTGTGGATTTTGTTTTCGTGTTTTTCTTCGGCTGCACTGTGCCATGTGCCATGCAGGATCTTAGTTCCCTGACCAGGGATGGAACCCCGTGCCCCCTGCAGTGAAGGCACGGATTCTTATTCACTGGACTTCCGGGAAGTCCCTACCTTTGTTAATTTTACATCTGCTGGGGTGACTCTTTTGTATCTGTCTCCTCCATAGACTGTCATCTCCATGAGGTCAAAGCATACCTTTGTTCACCATTGTTTTCCCAGAGCTTGGTGCTAGCCCTGGACACAGCAAGTGCTTAAATACGTATTGAATGAGCAAAGTTGGAAGACAAGTTTAAATCCTGGGGTGGGCATCTTAACCTCTGGGCTACATGTTCTTCCCCATTTATAAAGCAGTGATGCTCATACCCCCCTGTCACTAGGCTTTATGAGGAATTAGATAAAAGATCCTGTGAGCACATGGACTCAGGTTACACTAGGGTCCCAGCTATCGTTCTCTATGTGCATTTGTGACAGGAAGTGGGAATGAGTGTGATTCTCTGGATTCCGTGCATGCACATCTAAGAGCAGGGGGGTTGGGAGGCTGGCAGGTGGCACTGAACCTAGAGCCTCTGAAGAACTGGCTTGGAATGTGTGGCAGGAAGGCTCCTAGCAGACCCATAAAGCTGTTCGCTGGTTATAATGCAGCCTCCTAAGCAGACTGCGTGGGGCTCCACTTGCAGGGAGGCAATGCCAGCTCCACCCCCTGCATCTCTGAGCCAGGCCTGCCTGCTGCAGACAGGTCTTGCATCTACCGTTGTGAATGCCTTCTTTGTTTGGGGGCATTAGGACTACAGCGGGTGCCAAGAGATGGATTCATCAGTGGTGTGCAAAACTCAGCTCTGCTGTCTCCAACAGTGAAAGTCCCGGGGCCCCTCCCCCACCCCTCATGGCCAGAGCCGTGCTGGAGCCATTTCCCCTTTCCTATTTTTCACTCCTCACCCAGATTCTGCTTCCTCAAACAGAATGCCAAACAGCCTTAGTTTAGGTGAGGAATAATAGTGTTGTCAGTTGGCTACCTGTACAAGCAATCTTTCAGCTTAAATTTGCCCAGATCTTCCAGCCTGCAGCTGGCTCATATCATAATGTACATAATGTACTTCCTGATATAAACCAAGTCACTGGGGTTCAAGATGTAGCTGAAGTGGCTCTGAGCAAATGCCTTTTTCTATGTGGAATGAAATTCCTGACCTAAAGACTGAATGAAGAACCAACAATTTCTATTTTCCAGAATTCCCAGACAATAATATACCACCTTTTATCTTAAAATTAGTATAGTGCTTTTTGCTTTTCAAAACTCTGTAAACCCTACATCTTGATTTATTCCCAAGACTATGCTGGAAGGTGGTAGGATGGGTACTTTCTTTAGCCTCTGCCACTTACGAGCTATGTTACTGGGAGAAGTTGTATCCTCTTAAAAAAAAAAATGTACTTGGCTGTGGCACTTGGGTTCTTCGTTGTGGCATGCACGATCTTTAGTTGTGGCACGTGAACTCTTAGGCACAGCACGTGGGATCTAGTTCCCTGACAAGGGATCGAACCTAGGCCCCCTGCATTGAAAGCATTGGGTCCTAACCACTGGACCACCAGGACAGTCCCTGTGTATTCCTTCTGAGTCTCAGCTTCCTCCTAGGTAAGACGGGGGGTTACAGCACCCACTTCACGGGGTTATAGTGTGAGGATTAAATGAATTACCAGATGTGTCTGGGCCATTGGCAATGCTCAATGAACACTAAGTATTCCCATTATTATAACTGCTGTTGTATCTTGGGTACTAGCCAGATATTGTTTGAGAATAAAACGTAGCTTCCTAAATATCTGGAAGTTTCCCCTTTTATTGTAGAAATATTCCCAGAGCACAACAGCTCTGCTCTTCTCATTACTACTTGTTTTTCCTATACTCTTTCTTACACACTCTGCCGCACCCAAGCTTTGCTGACTATTCCCTTTGTATTCTTCTGCCCACTCGTAACTTCACATTTTCTTCCTTGTCTCCTCCTAGACTAGAAACCACCCAGTCCTAGATCCACCTTCTTTCTACCTGACAGACATAAGCCTTATGGTGTTTATATATATTGCTTGTAGACATTAAGACCTTTCAGTGTGGCTGAATATTTTGGTGTGGGCATCCTGAAAGTATATAACTTGGGTGTTCCTTAAGATTCTGAATTATTTTTTACTGGCTACTGGCCACGCTGATGGGAAACCACAGGGCAGACTGGCTCAACATACACTGAGAAAGACCAGGAGGCCCTGGATGAAAGAAACAGGCTGATCTGCTGTGTGCTACTGCACCAGATTCCAGTTGATACAGAAAATAGTCTCCTTTATTGATTTGGAAGTAAAACATCAGCAAATTACTTTCTAAACAAAAGCGTATAGATGTTTTTAAAACACCAGAATCCCACCAGCAGAGAACCAGCATCACTGCATCTGAACTTGAAAGCAGCACCTGGCCGATACCTACAGACAACGTCAGAACCTAGCAGCTATTGTGCAGCAGTGGGGGCCCTAAATATTGGCTGGCATCAGCATCTGGGACCCTTGTCATTCATTTCTGTGGAAGGGAGGGTGTGGATTCTATAACCAAAGCCTCTGTGGCCAGCATCTAACCCTCCCAGAGCTCCCCCCACCCAAGGTCAAGGTAAACGTGGGGCCCGGTTCTGGCAGTGCTGGCGTGCTGGCTAGGAATAGCACTGGTATTTCCAAAACAACCACACCCACAGCTAGAGTCTCACATTTCTTAATGCTCCTCCCCAGGATACCCAGGGTTTTGAAAGACGGGGAAATATACCAATCACATCTCCGGAATCATGGCTTTGTTAGAGCTGATCAGCTTCAGAGCCCCTTCCTGTCCAGCCCTGGCAATGGGCCTGGATTGCAATGACCCCACTTTGCAAACCCACAAACATAGTTCAAATAATACCTTGTCATCTTTGAAGACAGAATACAAAGGCATTACCAGACTGAAAAGAAGCACAGCTACATGTGGTAGCTAAACCTTCTTTCCATTTAACAAATAAGTGACTCCCCTCAGAAACAGTAATTGTTCATCTCCAAGCCTCCCAAGAGACTGTCCTTAAGGGTTTTTTGATGTTTCCAGGCCTGAAGTTGGCCATCGGATGTTGGCAATGTCATTAACTTTAGAATACACATCATCTCAATTATGGGACAGGCCATTGTCAACTTAATATTTGTTTGTGAATCAATGCTAATAAGTTATTTGGGTAGCATTGGAGTTTTTTTCAGATGCATAAAACAGCTATATTATATTTCACATAACATGAAGAAAGGGCTAAATGAAGAAAATGGCAAATAAACATCTTCAAATAATGAAGGTCTGAAAACTCTGATCCTAAAATAACGAGAAGCTGCCATAACAGTATTTGGGGTAAAATGGGGTGCTACCAGCTTGGCTGTGAATTGGGCTGAGTTCAGTAAGGAAGCCAGTTTACAAGGGATGTGTGTGGAGTCATTCACACACACACAGAATAAGCTGGAATGGAGGTATTCTCTGGTTCTTTCACTTCCAGTGTTGCTACACACCCCAACTTCACAGGTCCCCTCCAGATCTCAACTCTTCAGCAGCAAGGCAATCCCATAACATCCATTTCCCTGGGCCTTCTTTGGGTCATGATGAAAGTTAAGTCAGGAGAAGAAAACTTCAAAGATCCACCCTAGATTAGCCCCTGCAGGCTGGACCCCTCCTCATAACCGCTTCATGTATACTTAAGTGTCTTAATCGATCATAACTCCCTACTGGCAAGGTGAAGGTCACATATACTGCTGATGTGTCTGAGAAATAAAACTCTTTTTGCTGCCTGAGGAATCAGAAATACCGTCTCCCCCTTTTTAATGGCCTGAATACAAGTCAACGTGCCCCGGCCAGCGAGGAACAGGGCAGAGCTTTCACCTGGGCCAGAAGGTTGTGGAACTCTTCCACCGCCTGTGAATGTGCCATGGGGTTTAGCACCAGGTGTTGGAAGAGATTGACGGGCTCAGCATTCCGAAATGTCTTGGGAATCGGGATGGTCAGGGGCAGGAAGGTGTTACCGATGAGGAAGTGATGGAGAGACCTCTGCTGGAGGCCTCGGCCCAGGAACCAGAGGATGTCCTGGAGTCGCTGGGAGAGCATGTCGTGTTGCCAGTCTGTGAGGGGGAGCCGCAGTAACAGGTGCATGAGGGCTGTCTTGAAGTGGTAAGAGGTGAGGATGGGGCGGGACGCTCCCTGGGGTAAACTCTGAAGGTCCCGGAGACTCAAAATGATCTGGAGGCACTTGAGGTGACAGGTGTTCTCGGGAGCAAAACGCCCGACCAGCTTGAGGAACAGGTGCTCACAGGCTGCAAAGGACTCGGGCCAGTCCACACTGGTGACCTGTTCCTGGTCAGGGGCCTGACTCACCAGGTAGACCAAGGTGTCTTCCCGTTGCACCCCCAGGACCAGGCGGATGGAGAGGAAGCGGCCCGAGCGGTAGTCCAGCCTGAGCTTGCAGCAGGTGGTGGACAGTGGCAAGCTGAGCTTGAAGTCATACTTGTGGGCCACGAGGGCCCAGGCATTGCCCACCATGTTCCGGAACCATTGTACAGTCTTGTACACATCCAGGTGGGAGCCGGTGCAGAGCGCCGCCTTGATGGAGCTGTTAGACTTACCCACAAGGGCCGAGTGGTCCCTGTGGTGGTGCACCAGGCACAGCACGTCCCCCAGCAGCTTCTCGCGCTTGCACACGCATTCTGACTCCACCAGCACGCAGCCACAGCGGCGGCCGAGGGCCGGATCCCTCATCTCCAGCACAAACATTGTGCCCTGTGGGGGGATGATGGGCACCAGGATGTCAAACTTCTGGGTCTCATGAAGGGTTCCCCATTTCTCGAAAGCCGCCCCGATGCCCAGGCAGTCCTCCAGCTGTGGGTGAGCCTCTCGGCGGCTGAGCACCCGACAGGCCTCGATGAGGTCATCCACAAAGCTCTCCACAAACTCGCAGGTGCAGGGCAGGTCCCGGGTGACGTTCTGGACATGGTGTTTGTGGAAGGACTCCAGGGCCTCCCTGGAGGGGAAGTCAGTGAGCCAATTGTAGGAGGTGATGGGCACCACCCGGACCTCCTCCTCATCGTCGTCGCTGCTGGAATCAAAGGCTGGCTCGTGCTGCATGTTCTGTCGCAGGAGCTCAAAAATGAGAAAAATGCAAAAGAGGCCAGCATTCCACAGATTTCCTAGCATCCAGCCCAGGGGGCCCTCCTGGCCGTCCACCTGGAACGGCCACCCCCTGTCCTTCTTCCCCAGCACTAGCTGGTCACCGGAGGTGTCCCCTCTCCAGAAGTTCTCCGCCTTCTGCTTCTCCTCTGCTGCTCGCTTCCTCTCTTCAAACTCCAGCTCCAACTGGCGCATCTCCTCGCTCATCCGCTTTTCCAGCTGCCGGCTTCTGGCTAGTGTGTCCAAGTCCATCCGGTCACTGACCAGCAAGGGGTGGTGGACAACGTACATCACTGCCAAGAACAGAAGGCTTATCACAGCCATGGAGGCCCCTGCATCTGGAGAAGTAGGAGGGTGGGAGTCAGTGGTGCTCTTCAGGACGCCTCTGCTCTCCGGCGCACACTCCCCGGAGTCCCGGAACCCCAAGTCCTGGAGGCCAGCTACTCAGGAGGAACAGAAAGCTCACAGAGCTGGGGCTAGGCAGAGCAAGGGCGGTGAGCCCGGGAGGAGTCTGGGGGGGGAAAGGGGAGCAACCAGATGTGCCACCCAGTCTCAACTGCTTTCCTTCCACATGGTGTGGGTGGTGTTTAAGGTTTCCAGAATGTGGACCACAGAACTGTCTGCGTTCCTGAGGAGGAGGGGGCGGGGGACCCTTGGGCCAGGGTGGCCTCACCCGACTCATCAGTCCACTGTGGGCACCAGGTGTGCCCCGCTGATCCCAGAGGCTCCCTTCCACAGGTCTGCCTGAGCAACACCTTTTCTCCTCTTGCCCCAGGTCAGCCCCAGGCCCGGCTGTAGCACCCCACTTCCTCTGTGACTTCACAATCCTCATTCGGCACACCCTGTGTCATCAGACCACTCAGCCTCTCCTCTTCCCCAGTGCCCGGTAGACCAAACCCCAGTGGGAGCCAAGGAGACACAGAGCCACCAGTCACCTCTCCAGCCCTGCCCTTGTGCTCTCTGAGATCCTTAGGGGGCTGCGGGATGCCCCATTGGTGAGCCAGGCCCAAAGGCAGGCGCAGCTACATCTCTCAGCCCAGGAAACTTCCTGAAGAACCAGAAGCCCTAGGCCTCCTAAGAGCCCACAGTGGTGGATTCCTCTGGCTCTCCACCCACCGCAGTGGCCTAAAGCTTCCTGGATCTTGAATCCACCCCACCTGTTCACAAGCTATAGGCCTTACCGAGATCATGAAGGACTACAACGTGTGGGCCCTGAAGCCAGGTGGTGGGCTCTCCTCCCTTTGGAACTTGTCCTTGCTTAGTCTCACCGCCCTCTCCAGGAGCCCTGTTAACATTTACAAGGTACCTGGGGTCTGGATCAAAGTCGTACACCACCACCCACACCCCTTCCCCGCCCCGGGCCGCCATTCATAACTTCCCCAAATTCCACGCCCAGAGATCTGAACTCTCATCCGTCTATTTTTTCCAAGCCAACTCACGGTTTCTCCAGGGACCCGGGGCCAGGTTACTCACAGTCGGTGTTAGCACGGATACGGTCTTAAAGAGCCCGCGCGGCCTGATGGTCCCCGCCCTCTTCCCCGCGCGGCGGGGGCGCCGGGTTCCTCGCCGAGTCCGCCCGCAGGAGTGGTCCCGCTGCCCTCTCCCGGGGAGCGCATCGTGTTCGCCCGAGTGTCCGATCGCCCGTGAGCCGCAGGCCTCGAGACCCCAGCGTGCCCCGGGCGGCTCCGAGGGCGCCAGCCCGACTAGGCGCTCCCGCCGTCCAGGCTCCGCCCAGCCCCGCCCAGCCCCGCCCACCCAGTGGCTGGCCGCCCAGCGACCTTGCGGCGGGAGTGGGGCCCAGGGATCCTCCTTGCCGTCGAAACCGGAGCTTTGTGTCCGCCGCCTCCGCTCCTCAGGCCCTGCGGAGGGGCTGTGGCCCCAGACTCTCTGCTGAGGGGCACTCACGTCTTGGACGGTCAGCCTCCCTAAGGTGGCGCCAGGGGGCACTGCAGGGCCGGCTGTCAACCCCACTCAGCGGGGTTCAATGGAGAATATACTTGATGGGAATTTAGAATATGCTTACAGTAAGGATGATGGTGGCATAAGCAAGAAAGGTGGGCGGGTCTGGCATTTCCACTTGCGGCTGGCTCTGCGCAAAATGGTAGCTACCAACCTGGGTCCTTGAACTCTAATCAATAGAAATTGATGAGGCCAGATGAGAAATTTAGGCAAGGCTGTATTGGGACTTCTGCTGCAGCAGAAGAGAGAAAAGTAACAGGTTCCCTTACTCCTTCCATGGGGGTAGCGGGTAGCGGCGCGGGTGGCGGCAAGCTGGTTCTTTAAATGGATGAGGGTAGGGGCAGGTCCAGGGCTCTGGGGAGAGTAGTGGCCCGGTGGTCTGCCCCATCCCCTTGGTGGCACCATGTGCAGGAATCATGCCCAGGACACTGCACTTGCTGGGGAACCTCGGAAGTGGCAGCTGGGTTGTTGGTCTTTTTGTGTCTTGCTGTTTGTAATTTGTCCCAACTGCAACATGCATGTAGTTATTTTTAGTCACTTACAGTTTCTTTGTATTCTGTTGCCAGAGGAGATGTTGATGCAAGCATTGCAGCAAGGGGTCCCAGCTCCTAGCCTGAGTCAGTACAGCACCTGAGGTTTGTTGTCAACCTCCTTAGTATGCCTCACTCCCAGCCAACACCCAGACTCGGGTGTCTTTCCACAACTCCTTTCTCTTATCAAAGTAGCTCTCATGAAAGGCCCGGACCTCACCCAAAGACTTGGCTGGAGGCCTTACTCACCCACTCACTAGCCACTTGGGAATAAGTATCCTAAATCTACCAGGTAGTTCAGCTGGTGAGATGAGTGGGTGAAAGAGAACTTTACAAAGTGTCAAGACCAGACGAGCTTATGATTCGCTAAGAAATGCCAATGGAATGTGCTTTTTAGAAAGGATCTTTAGGGGCTTTCTGGGTGGTCCAGTGGTTGACATTCTGTGCTTCCACTGCAGGGGATACAGGTTCAATACCTGGTTGGGGTTAGATCCTGTATGCTTCACAGCATGGCCAAAATTCTTTAAAAATAAAGAAAAGGATCTTTAGAGACTAAGAAGGAATCTTAGCCTTTCTGTCTTGTGTTGGCTGTCCGAGGAGAAAAGGAAGGTTTCACAATCTCTCCATAATTACCAATTGAAATCCTTCTGCTGAAGGATAAATTTCACACCTCCTAGCCAGTGGTTCGGAGAAGGCAATGGCACCCCACTCCAGTACTTTTGCCTAGAAAATCCCATGGACGGAGGAGCCTGGTAGGCTGCAGTCCATGGGGTTGCGAAGAGCCGGACACAAATGAGCAACTTCACTTTCACTTTTCACTTTCACGCAGGAAAGTGAGGAAAGAGAAGGAAATGGCAACCCACTCCAGTGTTCTTGGCTGGAGAATCCCAGGGACGGGGAAGCCTGGTGGGCTGCCATCTATGGGGGTCGCACAGAGTCGGACACGACTGAAGCGACTTAGCAGCAGCAGCAGCAGCCAGTGGTTAGGGATGCAGAATGTCCCTATGCAGAAGGGATGTCAAACAACTTGGACGGTACTTCCAAAAATACTGACTTATGGTGGAGGGGGAAAGATTCTTCTCACTGGCCATTAGTGAAGTTTCAAAGTTACTCTTTACAAACTTTCGTGATGAAGAATAGACCACAGGCTCCTGCTACTAAGCATCAGTGCAATCAATCAGTGATAATGAAATTATTATTTTAAAACTGATGCCATGACAATGTCAGGGTGAAAAAAAATACATTTCAAAGTGGGCAAAACAATGGGTTTTAAAGTCATGTGTTTAAAGGTGTGTTTTCATGATCAACTAACTAAGGGTTTTTTTTATAGTTTAATGTATTTTAACAGCAAACTTACAGGAACAGCACAGAAGACAGACAATATGAAAAACATGTACTTGCACGTAGGGCAACTCAGTTAGAAAAGTATAGTGAGTAGGTGGAATCTACTGTATGATAAAAATGCTACAAATACCACTTAGTTGCAGTCAATAAGAAATTTACTTGTTTTAAAAAAATCCGAATGCTGGCATTGTCCAGAAAAATTTAACAGGTTTATTTATAATTGTTATGAAGTTGAACTGCTGAAACTTGTTCACTGAAACATTTTGACTTTCCTTAATGCTTTATGTCCCCACATTTATATTAAAAATTCACACACAAATGAAAATGGAAAAACTGCCAATACCTGATTTCTGTCCCCTATTTTCCACTTGCAGTCATATACTTAGGTACCTTTTGACCCCATGAAAAAAAAATATCTAACGTTTAGAACTACCAATAACAGGAAGAAGATAATTTTTTTTTTCAAAGAATGAAATGTTTCCCATCATAGTGGATTCTTAAGCACGTTCTCCACGTATGCGGCGTGCTAGCTGGATGTCTTTTGGCATAATTGTTACACGTTTGGCATGGATAGCACACAGGTTGGTGTCTTCAAAAAGGCCAACCAGATAAGCCTCACTTGCCTCCTGCAAAGCACCAATAGCTGCACTCTGGAAGCGCAGATCTGTTTTGAAGTCCTGAGCAATTTCCCGCACCAGACGCTGGAAGGGAAGTTTGCGAATCAGAAGTTCAGTGGACTTCTGATAACATCTAATTTCATGGAGTGCCACAGTACCAGGCCTGTAACGATGAGGTTTCTTCACCCCTCCAGTAGAGGGCGCACTCTTGCGAGTGGCTTTTGTAGCTGCTTGCTTCCTCGGTGCTTTACCACCGGTCGATTTTCGGGCAGTCTGCTTTGTACGAGCCATGGTATAGAGACCTCCTTACTTACCCCCCTTCTCCTTCGGCTGGAGCTCGGCGAGTAGAGGCGGCGCTGGTGTTGGAGAGCGACGGCCAGGGTTTGTTTTTAAAATGATTGTCAGGTTAGAAGACATTTGCTAATTGATGGTCTGCACAGAAATGAAGTTAGATGTTACACCAAATTAGAGACTCCAAATTAGAGACCCACTAATCCATTTAAGAGCTTCCCTGGTAGCTCAGATGGTAAAGAAGTCCCTGCCAATGCAAGACATGCATGTTTGATCCCTATTTTGGGAAGATCCCCTGGAGAAGTGAATACCAACCCACTCCAGTATTCTTGCCTGGAGAATTCCAGATTGCACATCAACAGAAAGCCCTCTAGCGGTGAACACTTCTTGGTCTGATTTCTAGTGATTTTTCTTCTTCAACATGATGAAGTTGGTCCAAACCAAGTTGTTTGGACGCCTTGTCAGTCACACTAATTGGTGACTGTACACGAATGACACAAGAATAAACTGTAGCAGCAGTCACTCATTTAAAAAATATATAGTAGCTTTCCCCAAAAATATATTTAATAAATTTATTTTCATCATTAAAAATAAATATGCAGAAAGTTCCTAGATAATTTATTCGATTCTGCCTCCTAGCCCGTAAAATCTAAAACTTATTGAAAACTATTATACCGATGAGAACAGTTGCTCAAAGACTTGAAAACATTCGCAGAGAGATCAATAATTAAAAAACAAGGCAAATGATTTTGAGTGGTCTTCCCAGAATTGATGAACCTACAGGTATTATTGATACTGTTCAATTGTTGCTGTTGATTCAAGAAGCCAGAGCAGAGTTTGTAGTTACTGAAGAAGTAGACTTCATGAATATCTTCATGGACCAGCTAGAGGCAGGAATATTTCAAAGTTGAGAAAACACTAATTCAGTACAACCTGAAGTAGAATCTGCTAATATGTGTTACATCTGATGGTGGGAAAAATGTTTGTGGAACAGGAAAAGCCTTTGGTGAACAAATTTACAAAACTAGCGAACAGGTGTTTAAAGTCCATGGTTATTCATCCTATTATTCATCGACAGGTACTTTGTGGAAAATATTTGAATCCCTCATGTTTCAGTGATCAACAGTGTCAACGGTGAACTTAGTTTATTCTCATGGACTTAAAAATCATCAGTTCTGCGAATTTTCTTTAGAAATTGAAGCTGAATATACTGACTTGCCCTACCACACAGCAGTTTGCAATTTTTTCAAGATTGGAGCTGAGAGTAACATTTTCTCTCTGAAACTGTCCTCAACTACTTTGCTCAAACACTGAGTGGCTTTGGAAATTAGTTTTTGCTGCAGACTTGATATTGTTTCTTAGTGAGGTCAACCTAAAATTACAAGGCAAAATGGCATATGTGAAATTTATTCTGTGATAACGTCATTTCAACAAACTGAATCACAAGTAATAGCAAGCTGCTCAATACACTTCCCATGCTGTCAAAAGATGAAACAAGAAGCAGGATGTCCATTCCCACATAAATCTGCAGTAGATATATTTTCTGAATTATTTCTGAACTGCAGTTCCAGCAGTTTGCCAGATACTGGTGCAATTGGAAAGAACAGTTCCATATTTCAAAATCCATTTAACTTTGTTTTTAACTTTTAATTGAGGATCTTCCAGGTAATCTCTAATGAGTGATTAATCTGCAGTATAATGACATACTAAAAGTCAAATATTGAGATAAATCTAATTATATAACAATGCTGCTGCTGCTAAGTCTCTTCAGTCATGTTTGACTCTGTGTGACCCCATGGACAGCAGCCCACCAGGCTCCTCTGTCCATGGAATTCTCTAGGCAAGAATACTGGAGTGGGTTGCCATTTCCTTCTCCATATAAGAATAAATATGCTCAATTAAAATCATAAGTTGTGGATTAATATCAATTAACAATCTTTATCTGTACTGAAAAATATTTTCCAAGAATCACTATGTACTACACAGGGAATATAGCTAATATTTTACAATAACTGTAAATGAAATGTTACCTTTAGAACTGTGAATCACTGTGTCATGCACCTGAAGCATATAATACTGTACATCAACCACACCTCAACAGAAAAAGAAGCAATATGTAATATTTCATTACAGATCAGCACTTACAGATGAAATTTGCAATCAGTTTGGATGATCAGATCAGATCAGTCGCTCAGTCATGTCCGACTCTTTGCAACCCCATGAATCGCAGCACGCCAGGCCTCCCTGTCCATCACCAACTCCCGGACTTCACTGAGACTCATGTCCATCGAGTCAGTGATGCCATCTAGCCATCTCATCCTCTGTTGTCCCCTTCTCCTCTTGCCCCCAATCCCTCCCAGCATCAGAGTCTTTTCCAATGAGTCAACTCTTCACATCAGGTGGCCAAATTTGGATGATAGGGAACACTAACTTTGAGCCCCAGCTCACTGACATGTTTTTTTTTTTTTAATTCCATTCTTCCATTCAGTTCAGTCGCTCAGTCGTGTCTGACTCTTTGCGACCCCATGGACTGCAGCACACCAGGCTTCCCTGTCCATCACCAACTCCTGGAGCTTGCTCAAACTCATGTCCATTGAGTCAGTGATGCTATCTAACTATTTCATCCTCTGTCATCCCCTTCAATCTTTCCCAGCATCAGGGTCTTTTCAAATGAGTCAGTTCTTCGCATCAGATGGCCAAAGTATTGGAGCTTCAACTTCGGCATCAGTCCTTCCAATGAATATTCAGGACTGATTTCCTTTAGGATGGACTGGTTGGATCTCCTTCCAGTCCAAGGGATTCTCAAGAGTCTTCAACACCACAGTTCAAAAGCATCAGTTCTTCGGCACTTAGCCTTCTTCACAGTCCAACTCTCAGATCCATACATGACTACTGGAAAAACCATAGCTTTAACTAGATGGACCTTTGTTGGCAAAGTAATGTCTCTGCTTTTTAATATGCAGTCTAGGTTGGCTTTTCTTCCAAGGAGCAAGCGTCTTTTAATTTCATGGCTGCAGTCACCATCTGCAGTGATTTTGGAATCCAAGAAAATCAAGTCTGTCACTGTTTCCATTGTTTCCCCATCTATTTGCCATGAAGTGATGGAACTGGATGCCATGATCTTAGTTTTTTAAATGTTGAGTTTTAAGCCAGCCTTTTCACTCTCCTCTTTCACTTTCATCAAGAGGCTCTTTAGTTCCTCTTTACTTTGTGCCATAACGGTGATGTCATCTGCATATCTAAGGTTATTGATATTTCTCCTGGGAATCTTGATACCACCTTATGCTTCATCCAGCTCAGCATTTTGCATGATGTACTCTGCATACAAGTTAAATAAGCAGGGTGACAATATACACCCTTGACATACTCCTTTCCTGATTTGGAACCAGTGTGTTGTTCCATGTCCAGTTCTAACTGTTGCTTCTTAACCTGTATACAGGTTTCTCAGAAGCAGATAAGGTGGTCTGGAATTCCCATCTCTTGAAGAATTTTCCACAGTTTGTTGTGATCCACACAGTCAAAGGCTTTGGTGTAATCAATACAGCAGAAGTAGAGTTTTTCTGGAACTGTCTTGCTTTTTCTGTGGTCCAACAGATGTTGGCAATTTGATCTCCGATTCCTCTGTCTTTTTCTAAATCCAGCTTGAACATCTGGAAGTTCACAGTTCATGTACTGTTGAGTCCTCTCTTAGAGAATTTTGAGCTAGCATGTGAGATGAGTGCAATTGAGTGGTAATTTGAACATTCTTTGGCATTACCCTTCTTTGGGATTGGAATGAAAACTGACTTTCCAGTCCTGTGGTCACTGCTAAGTTTTTTAAATTTGCTGGCATATTGAGTGCAGCACTTTCACAGCATCATCTTTTAGGATTTGAAATAGCTCAACTGGAATTCCATCACCTCCATTAGCTTTGTTTGTAGTTATGCTTCCTAAGGCCCGCTTGACTTCACATTCCAGGATGTCTGGCTCTAGGTGAGTGATCACACCATCGTGGTTATCTGAGTCGTGAAGATCTTTTTTGTGTAGTTCTTCTGTGTATTGTTGCCACCTCTTCTTAATATCTTGTGCTTCTGTTAGGTCCATACCATTTCTATTCTTTATTGTGCCCATCTTTGCATTAAGTGTTCCCTTGATATCTCTAATTTTCTTGAAGAGATCTCTAGTCTTTCCCATTCTATTGTTTTCCTCTATTTCTTTGTACTGATCACTGAGGAAGACTTTCTTATCTCTCCTTGCTATTCTTTGGAACTCTGCATTCAAATGGGTATATCTTTCCTTTTCTCATTTGCCTTTAGCTTCTCTTCTTTTCTCAGCTATTTGTAAGGCCTCCTTGGACAACCATTTTGCCTTTTTGCATTTCTTTTTCTTTGGGATGGTCTTGATCAGTGCTTCCTGTACAATGTTACGAACCTCCGTCCATAGTTCTTCAGGTACGCTATCAGATCTAACCCCTTGAATCTATTTGTCACTTCCACTGTATAATCATGGAATAATTCTTCCATTAGTAGATCCATATTACCAAAAAAATTGCATTTGATTATTTTTATATGAACTTTGTAGAAAATTACGTGGAAAATTATTTTCTCTGATTATGTAAGCACTTACATAATATTCTCCATTTTGCCTCCTGGCTAGCAACTCTAAAACATTTACCATCTGGTCATTTACAGAAAAAGTTAACTCACTTTTGCTTTTAAGCATCAAAATATACGCATTTCCCTAGAAAATTTTCAAGTTTGTATCTTTTTGTAAAAATGGTACATGCTCATTGTAAAAATATATAGGAGGAATAGAATAAAGAAGCTACTGTCACACCCCCTGACCCAGAGACAAGTGTTAGAGATTTGGGGAGTAATTTCTAGAAGTGATTTTTGCTAATATTTCCAAAAATGTATCTTTTGGAACACCAGTTGCTCAAGATGACCCTCAAAAAAGAATGTGTATGATGTTTCTGGATAATATTTTAACAACTCATAAGGGCAAACCATGGTGATTTTGAAAAGCTTAGAAAATATAGAAAAGTTTTTAAAAAATCAGTTTTTTTTTTTTTAAATAAGTCCTGAAACTGGTATCAGGGTTCCCAGCGGGATTTGATGGCATCCTCATGCTGAGTAATTGAGAAGAATTTAATAAAGGAACAAAAAGGGTGGGGATTTGGGGAAAGCTGCAAGGGATAACGGGGTTCCCAGGTGGCGCTAGTGGTAAAGAACCTGCCTGCCAATACAGGAAACCTAAGAGACTTGGAATCGATGCCTGGGTCGGGAAGATCCCCTGGAGGAGGGCATGGCAACACACTCAAGTATTCTTACCTGGAGAATCCCATGAACAGAAGAGCCTGGCAGGCTACAGTTCATAGGTTCAAACCCAGTCATGCACGATTAAAGTGAATTAGCATGCATGCATGCAAGGGATGGCTATTGTTCCTGAAGCCAGCCCAGCTCTGGGTACGGGTTAGGAGGGTGGGGTGATCTGTTACTAGAACTTGAGAAGAGTAGTTATTTGGACAAAATCTCATTTTTAAAAAAATGTGGCCTTCAGTTGAGAGGATGAAACTGTGCCTCTGGGACCCCATAGGAAAAGAGCTGAGTTCTCTCAAGACTGATTTCTGACTGGCCAAAACCAGTTGGAAGCCAGTGGACAAGGGAGTCTCTGATTTAATCCTTCAGGGCCAGTTCCCCAGGGCACAGAGCAGGGTGAGAGAGGGTGGGCAGGGGCAGACAGAGAAGATGCACGTCACTGCCAAAGGTACCCAAGTTCGTCCCAAACAAGTGCCAGTCTGTGAATTCGCACTGCAACCAGCCACCTCATACAGGCAGATGAAACCACACCCTACACCCTGTAGCTTAAGGTAGAAACAAGATAGAAACAAAATGATGCACCAAGAGCACCAAGCTTATTTTGCAGAGTACCAGCTTCCCAGGTGGCACTAGTGGTAAAGAACCCACCTGCCAACTCAGGTAGATGTAAGAGACCTGGGTTTGATACCTGGGTTGGGAAGATCCCCTGGAGAAGGGCATGGCCACCCACTCCAGTATCCTTGCCTAGAGAATCCCATGGACAGAGCTGCCTGGTGGGCTACGGTCTGTAGGGTCACAAAGAGTTGGACACGAATGAAGTGACTTGGCACACAGAGAAAGCTAAGTAAACAACTTGCTGACAGCTCCTCCTGACTGAGCATCGTGCAGATGAGTTGAGGGACTAGAGTGACTGATGGTGAACTTTGGCTGCCACAGGCCAAAAATCCACCATGTGTTACATAGGAACTGCTCCCCGCAAGCTGCACATGCAATCCATGAAGAGGCTTCAAGGACCTGCACAGAGAACTTTTTTTAAAAGATTTTTTAAAATATGGACCATTTAAGAAGTCTGTATTGAATTTATTACCTTATTGTTTCTGTTTTTTATGTTTTGGCTTTTCAGCTATGAGGCATGTGGGATCTGAGCTCCCCGACCAGGGATCCAACTGTACCCCCTGCATTGGAAGGTGAAGTCTTAACCATTGGACCACCAGGGATGTCCCCATAGAGAACTCTTGCAGTTTACATAGTAAGGTAAACCTACTTTCCACCAATCATTTGCCAGGCCCCTCCCTTTATAAGTCGCCACTTTCAGAATAGACATCCCAGTCACAAGCCACGGGAGAGACAGATCTGAACTTTGCCTCCTGTCTCCCTGCTTGCTGTTGTTCAGTCACTAAGAATGTTCAACACTTGGGACCCCATGGACTACAGAATGCCGTGCTTCCCTGTCCTTCACTATCTCCCAGAGTTAGCTGAAACTTATGTCCGTTGAGTTGATGATGCTATCTAACCATCTTATCTTCTGTCACCCTCTTCTTTTGCTTTCAATATTTCCCAGCATTAGGGGCTTTCCCAGTGAGTCGGCTCTTCCCATAAGGTGTCCAAAGTATTGGAGCTTCAGCTTCAGCATCAGTCCTTCCAATGAATACTCAAGGTTGATTTCCTTTAGGATGGACTGGTTTCACTCCCTGCTTGGCTGCCCTGCAATAAAGCCTTTTTCTTTCAGCAAAAAACAAAATTGCCCAAAATGGTATTTGGGCTTTTGTGTGCAGTGGGCAACAAGCCCACTTGCTGTGTTATACAAACACGTTTGAATCCATGATTTTTTTTTTTGCTGTGCTATGCAGTATGTGGGATTTTAGTTCCCTGACCAGGAATTGAACCCACAGCCCCTAGATCAGAAACACAAAGACTTAACTACTGGACCACCGAGGAAGTCCCTGAATCCATATGTTTAAGACCAGATTTGGGTTCACTGTCCTGCTGCTGCCGCCTAGTCACTTCAGTCATGTCCTGTGGTCTGCAGACTGCCAGGGTCCTCTGCCCATAGGATTCTCTAGGCAAGAATACTAGAGTGGGTTGCCATGCATGCCTCCAGGGGATCTTCCTGACCCACGGATCGAACCTGGGTCTTGTACATTGCAGGCAGATTCTTTACCGTTGAGCCACCAGGGAAGCCCACTCTGCTGCTGTTCTTCACTAAAAAGAGTCAGAATTCTTTGGAGGGTGACAGCACAATTTGTCAGGATATCCGAAAAGGTGTGGCAAGCCTAGGACATCTTGCTGATCTTTAAAGTGAGGGAGCCATCAGTAGACGGTCTCAGATGACGTTAGAGAAAGTGCCCAGAGGCCACACAAAGACTCCCACAGCTAGAGGAAACGGCAGATTATGCATGAAAAGATAACTATGATCATTGGGATAAGCTCAGCCACAGATCTGTGAAGATTTTTTAAAATGATAAAGTTTTTGTAAAAGGGTCTTGTCATGAACCCATGTATCTGAAATATGTTTACCAAAATTGCTGCTAAGTTGCTTCAGTTGTGTCTGACTCTGTGTGACCCCATAGACGACATCCCACCAGCCTCCCCTGTCCCTGAGATTCTCCAGGCAAGAACACTGGAGTGGGTTGCCATTTCCTCCTCCAATGCATGAAAGTGAAAAGTGAAAGTGAAGCCGCTCAGTCGTGTCCAACTCTTAGCGACCCCTGGACCGCAGCCTACCAAGCTCCTCTGTCCTTGGGATTTTCCAGGCAAGAATACTGGAGTGGGGTGCCATTGTCTTCTCTGAATTCACTACACAAATCTTATGCTTTGATCATCACACAATACACCTATTAAAAAGATAGAAATATACTGTATATATAAAAAATATAATGTAAATCTATATTAACATGGAAAATAAATCATAAAATATTAAATGGGGTGGTGTGTCTTGGTTGGATGGTGCTCAAAATGAATTTTATAGATGGGAAAACAGTGGAAACAGAGACAGACTTTATTTTGGGGGGCTCCAAAATTACTGCAGATGGTGAATGCAGCCATGAAATTAAAAGACACTTGCTCCTTGGAAGAAAAGTTATGACCAACCTAGACAACAGAGAGACATTACTTTACCGACAAAAGTCTGTCTAGTCAAAGCTATGGTTTTCCCAGTAGTCGTGTATGGATGTGATAGTTGGACTATAAAGAAAGCTGAGCACCAAAGAATTGATGCTTTTGAACTGTGGTGTTGGAGAAGACTCTTGAGAGTCCCTTGGACTGCAAGGAGTTCCAACCAGTCCATCCTAAAGGAGATTAGTCCTGGATGTTCATTGGAAGGACTGATGCTGAAGCTGAAACTCCAATACTTTGGCCACCTCATGGGAAGAACTGACTCATTGGAAAAGACCCTGATGCTGGGAAAGACTGAAGGCGGGAGCAGAAGGGGACGACAGAGGATGAGATGACTGGATGGCATCACCCACTGGATGGACTTGAGTTTGAGTAAACTCTGGGAGTTGGTGATGGACAGGGAGGCCTGGTGTGCTGCAGTCCATGGGGTCACAGAGTCGGACACGACTGAGGGACTGAACTGAACTGAAAGAAACAGGTGCTCCCACGCTGGCCTGTGTAACTCTGGGCTTTGTCCACTTGGTTCCAGAGACTCAGGAAGGGGCTTCCTCCTCCAGATCAGTGTTGGGGCTCCATGAGCACTCTCCCTTCAGCCCTTCACCACCAACTGTGCCCCCAGTGGCTCCTGCACCCTCCCAGGAACCATCCCCCCACCTCTACACTCTCTCAGCGGAGTCTGCTTATCAGGACACTGAGGTCACCTCGGGAGAGTATAGGGGTGCACAGTGACTGGGGTGCGTGGTTGAGAGAAGCTTGCAGCCCCACCCCCCATCCTCCCCGCCCCAGGGTGTAGAGCCTGTAAATGAATGTCTGAGACAGTACTTCCCAGAGTTGCACATATGAGCAGAGCACTGTTGCAAGGGGAACATTGGCACTTTCCTGGAATTCTGGCCCACCCCAGCCCCACCCCACCCATCACCCCCAGCCCAGTATTCTTGCCTGGAGAATTCTGTGGACAGAGGTGCCTGGCGGGCTATAGTCTAAAGGGTCTCAAGAAGTCAGATAAGACTGAGTGCCTAACACTTTGCATGATCCATCCTTCCCCCATGGACGCAGATTGGTGTGGCAGGAGAAAGAGAACAGTACCAAGACTCAGAGCCCTGTCTTGCTGCCTATTGTCTGAGGCCTGAAAAGTTCTGACCCTCCCAGAGCCCCAGCTTCCTCATGTGATAAACACGATGATAAAACTCCTTTTCTCTTAAGGTTAGTGTGAGTGAAGGAGGAAACAGAACAGGCTGTATCTTGAAAGCAGGACTCCGTCTTGGGCCGGACTGTGGACTTTGAGCTCTATGCCCAGTAACTGTGGAAACGACATACCAACTGGAAAACCAGGCCCCTGCAAGGAAGGGCCCCAGGGCTCTCTATTGCCTCAAAGAATACCCTACTTATCTATGTAACCAAATAGAATCATACATTCTATTATGCTTATTGGGGTATGACCACAAGCCTATTGATAATTGTCCACTGTTAACTACCTAAGCTTAAGGCATATGAATCACAGGTTAACTTTGATTGTATCTTTCTTTTTCCTTTGGTCAGACTAGTTTAAGGGAATTTGGGGAGGTGGGTTTGGCCACATACACTTAGGGTATATAAGGTTTTCACAAAAACTGGTCGGGGTCCTTGGCTAAGAGGAGACTCTGCCTTGGGCCCGCCGGTGTAATAAACTGCACTCCACTATCTGCATTGTCCTTCTGAGTGAGTTCGTTTCCCGGAACGCGTGGCTACAACATGAGGATTAAATAACCCCATATATTTAGAGCGCCTTGCTCAGGGAGTAGCCACCCACCCTCCTGGGTGTTGGTATCTGTCATCCATATTCACATTACAAAATACGGTACTTACCACAGAAATCTGCACCTTGCTTAGTCGTGTGTGTGTGTGTGTGTGTGTGTGTGTGTGTGTCACTGTCAGACTGTCAGACTCTGTGACTCCACGGGTGGCAGCCCGCCAGGCTCCTCTGTCCGTGGAATTTTCCAGGCAATAATACTTGAGTGGGTTGCTATTTCCTTCTCCAAGGGATCTTCCTGACCCAAGGATCAGACCTGAGTCTCTTGCGTCTCCTGCATTGGCAGGTGGATACCTAGAGAAGCCCCACTAAGTTTCGGTATCACTAATGAAATTCTGGGACTCTTAAGGGCAAAGACTAAAATTAAACTTAATTCTATGCTGGTTTTACAACAGCTGTGTCTTGGAATGAATGAATGGAATAAAAGATTGACACATTCATTCATTATCCCGAGTGTTCCAGCTACGAAGAATAGGAGACTGTTTGGATAGGTATCTTTTTGTTTTTATAGGCTCTTTGGAAGTTGGGGATAATTTACAGGAAACATGCCTAAGATCCACACAGAATCCTGACCAGGATGATGTAGAAATTGAGTCGATGGCCAAGAATTAGATAAGCAAATAAACATTTATTTTTTAATTTATTTACTTGTTTATTTGGCTGCACTGGATCTTAGGTATGGCTTGTGGGGCATAGTTCCCTGACCAGGGATGAACCCAGGCCTCCTGCATTGGGAGCAAGGAGTCTTAATCACTGAATACCAGGGAGGTGTAAATATTTAAGATCCAATAAACATTTGGATCTTAAATAAAATACCAGGTTTGGGCATCAAGGAAGCTAAGGCAAAATAATCATGATACAGTAAAAACCATTTTTTCTCAACCAGAAATTTCAAAAAAATCAATTTTTCAACAACTGCAAGGTTTTCATTGAACTAACTTCTTGTTATAACAAGCTGGAAGAGCTAGCTTGCTCTGGTGACAAACAGTTTTCAAAGTTTGCTGTGCAGTCAAAGCCTGTGTGGACAGAGCTGTACGCTGCTGATGCTGCTGAACGTGGAGGGAAAGTAAAAATTCGCTGCCTTGTTTCCAGTCAGCCCGGAATGCCCTGTAAAGGAGGAGAATCATGAATAGCAGAGCTGCTACTTGTGCATAGAATGCAGCTCCTGCTTCATCAGTCTGAATGGCATCTCATCGCACATTGAACAGCAGGCTCTTTCCTCTCAGATGTAGCGTTCGTACTGCTAGGAGGACAGCAAATAGATGCTGATGATTAAATGGAGATTTCAGAAATATAAGCAGACTCTACTGATTTCAAGATGCTGAGCACATCTATTGAAATCCTACGCATAATTTCAAGAAGAGCAAACTCAGAAACCATGGTGAATGAGTCACTTCCTGCCTCTCGCCCACCCGTGTTCACATGTCAACTCATAGACGTAGTTCTTATGTGACACCGGATGTCTGCTTGTTCTTTGGTTGAAATAGTCAAATAAGTGAACCCTGAGGAGACACAGTGTGATGCAGAAAGTGCTCATGCTTTAGCCTGTCGGTATTCAAGGGTTTGGCTGTGAGTGTGAAGAGAGCTCAGCTGAGGGGGTGTCATGACTCAGAAAAGAGTAGTGTTAGGCCATGTTGAGAATATTTTATTTTTTTAACACATTAAGAATAACTTTTATTTAAAAACAGAAATATTTATATGTATATATATATATGTTGCAGCCCTTAAGGAAAAATAACAAAGTCCCTTTATTTGAAATTCAGTGTAAACAGGTATACAATTTTAAACTATAAATCCATAGTTTTTTTCTTTCTTGTTTAAGTGATGTAAAAACTTTTGTTCTGTTCAAAGGCATCTGTGTCTTGGAATTACAGGGACTTCTCAGTAATTTCTTCACTAGTCTGTTTGTTGTTTAGTTCCTAAGTTGTATCTGACTCTTTCTCGACTTCATGGACTGCAGCCTGCCAGGCTCCTCTGTCTGTGGGTTTTCCCAGGCAAGAATACTGGAGTGGGTTGCCATTTCCTTCTCCAGGAAATATTTTAAAATACTTTTTAAAGTTTTAGGTATACAAGCAAGAGATGTAATATACGTTCATTGAAGAAATCTTAGAAAATGTTGTTCAGTTGCTCAGTCATTTCTGATTCTTATTCAGTGACACTGATTCTGATTCAGTAACCCCATGGACTGCAGCACGCCAGACCTCCCTGTCCCTCACTCTGCCCTGGAGTTTGCCCAAGTTCATGTCCACTGCATCAGTGATGCCATCCAGCCATCTCATCCTCTGATGCCCTCTTCTCCTGCCCTCCATCTTTCCCAGTATTAGGGTCTTTTCCAGTGAGTTCGCATCAGGTGACCAAAATATTGGAGCTTCAACTTCAGCATCAGTCCCTCCAATGATTATTCAGGGCTTAGAAAATACAGGTAAGCAAAAGGAAGAAAACAAAAGTCACCCACAACCCTACTACCCAAGAGAACTGCTGCCAGCATCTTGAAGTTGACGTAGGTCTGGAAGATGTTCACACAGAGGCTGATGTGTGGTTAACAGTGGGGACTGCGGGGCCCAAGCCCTACTCCTCAGTAATGAGGCATTGATTAAGCTGTTTGGCTACTTTACCTCCCAGTTTCCTTATCTGTAAAATGGAGAAAATGATACTACCTTGCTCAAAGTGTTGATATGGGTAGGTGAGTTCATATTTCTAAAGCACTTAGAACAAGTACTGGCACATGCCAGCCATATGGTAAAACAACATGCATATTACATAATTTTCTTTTTCTCTTCTATGTTTAAAACTGAAATAACAGGCAAAACTAACCTAAGGTAGAAAAAAAAAAAAATCAAAGCAGTGATTCCCCCTGGGGACAGACATTGATTAAGAAGGGTATGAGGGAAATTTCTGGTGTAATGAATAATGTTTACACCTGGGGAAGCATTTGACTTGACACAGATTGTGAGTTTGTCTAAACTCAAAATTTTACACTTTTAAGGTTTATGTATTTCATTATATGTAAATTTTATTTTAGATGAATAAGCACTGGAAGCAAATATTGAAATATTGTTAATGATGTTCATGCTAAAGTATTTAGGGGAGAGTATACTGGTGTGGAGACTCTGATGCTGGGAGGGATTGGGGGCAGGAGGAGAAGGGGATGACAGAGGATGAGATGGCTGGATGGCATCACCGACTTGATGGAAGTGAGTTTGAGTGAACTCCAGGAGTTGGTGATGGACAAGGAGGCCTGACGTGCTACGATTCATGGGGTCGCAAAGAGTCGGACATGACTGAGCGACTGAACTGAACTGAACTGAACTGAAATTGGTGTGGAGAAGAGGGCAGCAGAGGATGAGATGGTTGGATGACATCACTGACTCAATGGACATGAATCTGAGCAAACTCTGGGAGACAGTGAAGGACAGGGGAGCCTGGCGTGCTGCAGTCCATGGGGTTGCAAAGAGTTGGACCTGATTTAGTGACTGAAGAACAATAACAACAATACTGGCGTGTGCAATTTACTTTGAAATGCATCGAAAAATGAGGTAGATTGATGGATGGATATAGAGGGTTGATAGATGGATAGAAATACAATAAAGCAAGTATACTAAAATGTTAATGTTAGAATTGAGGTAGTGTTCATCATAAAATTCTTTCAACTTTTGGTATTTTTCACAATAAAAATTTTTATAATAATATATAAAATATGGGGAAAAGTATATAATACTGTGGTACTGTTTAACTTGCTCTTTTTGCTCTAAGATGTATCATGATAGTCCTAAGTTATTAGTCTTTTCTATAAATATAATCATTATAATATCATATTCTATAGATTAATGAAATTAACTCAACCACTATTACATATTTCAATTAATTCTGAATTCATTACAAAGCAGTGAGAAGAATGCTTCGTGAATGAACTATTAATACCCTCAAAGACTTTTGAGAAAACATTTTATCCATAAAACTAGAATAAGACACCCTTAAAAAAATAAGAGTCCTGGGAAGGGAGGGATAAATTAGGAGTTTGGGATTAACAGATCCACACTAGTATATATAAAACAAATAAAAAGAACCTATTGTATAGCATCAGATCAGATCAGTCACTCAGTCATGTCCGACTCTTTGCGACCCCATGAATTGCAGCACATCATAGGGAACTATATTTGATATCTTGTAATAACCTATAAAGAATATATATATGTATATGTGTATATATATGGGGCTTCTCTGGTGGCTCAGTGATCTCGAAATATATTGATTAGAGATCATACATAAGTAGTAAATTTATAAAAAAAAAGCAAAAGAATAGCTAACATAAAATTCAGGGAAGTGGTTACTTTTGGTAGGGGGATGGTGGGAGGAACCACTGGAGCCCCTCCACAGGGTTTCTGAGGTGCTAGGGTGATGGGCACGTCATAGGTGTATGATCTCTTCTCCTGTCTCCTTGGCATGTTGGTCTCAGACAGCAGTTTGTGTTCCAAGCCTTCCTGAAGCCTGCCCCCAGCTGTGTGTCTGCCTCTGAGAAGAGCTTGGTGATCCCCGTCACACGGGCCCGATTGTGGAGGTGCTGTGCCCATGCTTGTTGGCTTGCTAAAAAGCTGGCTGAGGACTGCCCTGGCGGTCCAGTGGTTAGGACTCTGAGCTTCCACTGCAGGGCGTGTGGGTTCTATCCCTGGTCAGGGAACTGAGATGCTGCACAGAGAGGTTGAAATAATAATAATAATAAGCTGGTTGGATACACAGTTGGGAAAACTATGGTGCCTGGGGAAAAAAAAATGATTAGAACTTGGGACTGCTCCCAACCAGCGGTCTGGGCTGGGGGGGATTAATAGGCAAGAATTGGAGCTGCCGAGTTGAAACCAAAATTAGACTCTAGAGAGAAAGGTGGGCAGGAGTGCAGTGCAGGTTTTTTTTTTTTTTTTTTTTGGCCATAGAAATTGCAGGGGATAGCATGGTCTGGAGTAGGAAGCCTAACGGAGGATCTGCCCAGTATAAGGAGGAGATAAGCCAGTCAAGAAGAGTCTCTCCTCCATCTGTGGCAGGAGCCAGTCCTCAAAATGGCAAGTCACCCCCCCACCTGGCTTGGGATGGATCCGTCACAGAATCAGTATTGTTGCGAATGCCAAGCCGTGCCTTGACACATGACTGCCTTTGCAGGAGTCTGCATTTACACGTAGTCATGATATTATCTCATTTTAAAATGAGCATATGGAAACCTGCAGGCCAGAATGAACTCTCAGTCCCTACAAAGCAGCCACTTGGTGAGCTGGGGCTGTACAGTCAGCCTCACAATGCATTCCGGCACAGCCATCCAACCTACAGCCATGCTGCTAGACGCACCAAATGCCGGCAACCCGTTATCTTTGTGAGTGCTAGAATGTGCGGAAGAGCCAACAGCCATTCAGAACCAGGTGCACTGAGGCATTCCCTGACAAACCAGTGATCAGGACTCAGTGTTTTCACTGCAGTGACCCAACTCCAGGATCCCACAAACAGCTCAGTATGGCGGAAAAAAAATAAAAAACCGAGTGTGCTGTGTCGAAGGGCCATCAGGTTTCATAGGGCCATTTGGGATAAGAAAAGAAGGATATGACAAAGAATGAGACAGTCTTCCTGTGTTTATGTTACAAACTGCCTCCAAATACAGCATTCCATAGATGCTTTTGAGAAACATTACTTCCTGCATGGTTCCAGGCGCCCAGCAGGCCTATGGAGTAGGTAAAACTACCCCGTTACACAGACAATGCACCTGAGGCCCAGAGTCACTAAGAACTTACCCAAGATTGCACAGCTAGTAAGGGGTGAAGTTTGGATTTGAACCCAGGCAGTCTGACACAAGACTCCATGCTTTAAAAAAAATTTTTTTTTTAAATTTATTTTTGGCTGTGCTGGTCTCTGCTGCTGTTTGTGGGCTTTCTCTAGTGGCAGTGAGCTGGGGGCTTGTCTAGTGTTGAGCACAGGCTCTAGGCACCTGGGTCTTCAGCAGTTGCAGCACACAGGCTCAGTATTTGGGGCTTGAAGGCTCTAGAGCATGGGCTCAGTAATTGTGATACATGGGGAGTTGGATGTGGGATCTTCCTGGACTAGGTATTGAACCTGCGTCCCTTGCATTGCAAGGTGGATTCTTAACCTCTGGGCCACAAGGGAAGCCCAAGACTGCATGCTTTTAATCGCTACAAGTTGCCTCTTGGTTAAAACAAGGGCATTGCCTCCTAAGGTGAAGACTCGGAAGAGAACAAATCTTTCTTAGAAACATACACCAAATGAAAGAGTTAGAAAATCAATTTTGCCTCTACATATCTAAACCATATATTTATATATAATATATGTACACATTATATATAAATGTTATGTATAATGTATATACATTATATATAAATATATTGCATATATAATGTATATTTATGTTTATATATATAAAATCTGTCTCGTTTACTGGTACAGCCCTGGAACCTAGTACAGTGACTGGCACATAGGAGACAATAAATTTTGCTAAATGAAGATGTGAATGAATGAATAAAGTGTGCATTAATGGGTGAATGGGTGTTCTAGGCTGCAGTCCATGGGGTCGCTAGGAGTTGGATACGACTGAGCGACTTCACTTTCACTTTTCACTTTCATGCACTGGAGAAGGAAATGGCAACCCACTCCAGTGTTCTTGCCTGGAGAATCCCAGGGATGGGGGAGCCTGGTGGGCTGCCGTCTATGGGGTCGCACAGAGTTGGACACGACTGAAGCAACTTAGCAGCAGCAGCAGCAGGGTGTTCTAGGCAGAGAGGGAGGTATCATTTATTGAGTCTCTTCTCCTTGTAGAAGGGAATCAATAAATAATAAATGTCCTTGGGAATCAATAAATGTCCTTGTAGGACACTGTGTTTTCTGGAGTCACATGATTTAACCTCATTCTAACTATAAGGTGTATGTTCAATTCCAGGTCAGGACCCATTTCACCATCCAACATGCAAGTTACCAAAGGGCTTTCGGGTAACCCAGAACTCCTCTTTACCAGCCCCAAGAGTTTGGGGTTCCCTGGACACACCAATCACCTAGTTCCCTGGTGTTTCAATCTCATTTCTAGCATTCCATAATCTCTGCCCATGGTCCCTCCATCAGACACCCCTAGTCTCCTGCTCCACCTCCTGCAATAGCCTCCCAGCCGTACTCCCTATCTCCGGTCCCCCACCCTGACCCTTCCACTATCCATCCAAGTACCACCTTCCCCATAACTAGTTCTGCGAGGAAACCCCTCTAAAGAGCATCTGGAGTAACATGGCCTGGCTTTGAGGCAAGGGAGGCCAGGCAAATCAGTTATCTTCTCTGGGCCTCAGTTTCTTCCTTGGTATAATGGGGAAAAAATCAATATATTTCATAGGACTTTGTGGGAATTAAATGAGATAATGTATGCTAAAATGGTACTTTGCAAATGCTTGCCAAATGCATGATAAATAGTATGGTTTCATTTTTGCTTAATCTACATGTTGGTCCTTCTAATCAAACACCTGCTATAAAGTTCCTCCCAAACCAGAAATCTGCTCTGGCTTCCCATTGTCTGCTGTGTGTGCCTAGTTGCTCAGTCGTGTCTGACTCTGTGACTCTTTTGACTGTAGCCCACCATACTCCTTTGCTCATGGAATTTTCTGGGTAAGAATACTGGAATGGGATGCTATTTCCTACTCCAGGGGATCTTCCTGACCCAGAGATCAAACCTGCATCTCTTGCATTGGCAGGTGGGTGCTATGCCACTGAGCCACCTGGGAAGCTCCAAGCATACTGGAGAGGGTTGCCATTTCCTTCTCCAGTGGATCTTCCCAACCCAGGGATTGAATCTGCGTCTCTTATGTCTCCTGCTTTGGCAAGTGGATTCTTTACCACTATTGCCACCTGGGAAGCCCCATTGTCTCCTAGGAAAAAGAAAAATCTCTTTACAATGGCATTGTTTTTTCAAGAGATTCTAAGTTGTAACAACAACATAAGTCGCTCAGTCATGTCTGACCCCATGGACTATAGCCTGCTAGGCTCCTCTGTCCATGGGGATTCTCCAGGCAAGAATACTGGAGTGGGTAGGCTATCCCTTCTCCAGGGGATGTTCCCAACTCAGAAATCTAACCGGGGTCTCCTGCATTGCAGGGGATTCTTTACTAGCTGAGCTACCAGGGAAGCCCACCCAATTATATCACATTGTTGTTCCATTTCTTACATTTGCCCTGCACTCAGCTGAATTCCTCAGTGGCTTAGTAGGTAAAGAATCTGCCTGCAATGCTGGAGACACAGGAGATGCCAGTTCTATCCCTGGGTCAGAAAGATCCCCTGGAGGAGGAAATGACAACCCACTCCAGTATTCTTGCCTGGGAAATCCCATGGACAAAGCCTGCCGAGCTACAGTCCACAGGGTCACAAAGAATCGGACACAACTGAGCAGGCGCCCACGCAGCTGAATCGAGCTCTTAACTCTTCTTGGGACTTGCCTCCGTCTTTCTGCCCTTGTGCAGTTGCTTTCTCTGTGTCTCCCTGAAATCTTTCCCACTCCCTGCCTCTACTGAAATCCTGGTGGGCATTTTTACCTCACCACAACAAAGCCTCACTCTGACTCCTAAATCAGAAGAGAATACTGATCGTCCAGTGCCCCCTGGTGGTACCCCTTGTACATTCTGCTTTTTATTTGCAGTCCTCAGGTTTTACTCTTCCTGTAAGACTGGTTCTCAAGGTTTCTAATTGGGTCTCATTTTTCTCTGTGTACCCATAAATGCTCATGGGGTTTAGTGCACATATACACATTTCAGAGATGACTAAATGAGGTGACAGGTCTTAAGGTGCAGACATACAGGGCCCAGGAGCCTGAGTAACCCTATGTCCGGTTTCAGGCTTAAGAAGTAGTGACTCCTGAAGGTCATCTTTGGAGAGAGGCCACACAATGTGACCCACACAAACTGAAATGAGGCCAGAGCTGAGCCCAACTTGCTAACTAATGCCCCCTCAACGGTCTGTGCCTTTCCGAGTGCTTCCAGGTCCTTCAGCGTCCTGGGAATAATTCTGTTTTTAAATGTTTTCAAAAAATCTTTGTTTTTCAAATAAATTTAAATTTTATTTTAAATTTTTTCAAAAAAAACCCTTTCATTCCCTGGTCAGGGAACTAAGATCCCACATGGCACATGGTGTGGACAAAAAAAAAAAAAAAGTGCACTAATCACCACAGTTGCATTTTAGAATATTTTTATCACAACAAGAAAATGTGTTCCCATTAGCAGTTTCCCACCATCCATCCTCTCCTGCACCCCATCTGTCTCCCTCACTCTATTCCCACCTCATCGACAACCACTTGTTTATTGGGTTGGCCAAAAAGTTCGTTCAGGAGCCACTCCATGATCCAATATGCAAGTTTCCAAATGGCTGTCTTAGTTGCAGCATGTGGGATCTTTTTTTTTTAGTTGGGCATTAAAACTCTTAGTGATCCAGTTCCCTGTCCAGGGATCGAACCCGGGCCCACTGCATCAGGAGGGCAGAGTCTTAGCCATTGGACCACCAGGGAAGGCGCTTGCCTGAATTTTAAGGATGACAACATGACACTCACCTAAAGAGACAAGGTAGCTACAAGTCACGCAGCTGCTGAGAAGCAGAGCTGTCACAGGACTTGACTGTCCCTTGGAAGGCCCAGTCAGATATATCAAAACACAGCCAGGGCTGCAAATTCCTTGCCTACGGGGGCCAGGCAGCTAACACCAAGGAGTGAGGGATTCAAGAGAAAGAAGACAGGTTCAGTGAGAGACGCATGTGCACCTACTAAGGCTGGCAGCTGCTGCATGTGGGTCCCATGTGGCTGGTATTCTGACTCTTCCCTAGATCCCAGAAATCCACATGGTGCGAACTATTGCCATTTTTAAATTAGGCACCAATACTGGAGTCAAAATATCTCCATAGGTCCAATTTTGGCCCAGCAGATGGCCATTGAGGATGAATTCCTTAAGCCTCCTTTAATTCATTTTTCAAAAGCAAACAGGCAATTCCCGTCTGGGTACAAGCTCCACGCTGCCCTGCACACAGTGGGATGGCATCAGGAGCGGGGCAAGCTGAGCAGGTCTACGAAACTAAACGCGATAGCCGCACACTTGAGGCAAGAACTGGAAGGAGCAGAAGACAGTGAGGAGAGGCCCAGAAAAATAGCCAAGGGGGAAAAAAGTCTCATCATGGCAAATATCAACCAGGGAAATGAAGAAATGGAGCAGCCTGTGCAGAATGGAGAGGAAGGCCACCCTTTGGGAGGGGATGAAGGCCACCAGCCAGAAAGAAATCATAGACGGGGACAGGCTTGCAGACTTGCCCCTAATTCCCAGTGTGCGAGCATGCAAAGTTGTGTCCGACTCTTTGCGACCCTATGGACCGTAGCCTGCCAGGCTCCTCTGTCCATGGGATTCTCCAGGCAAGAACATTGGAGTGGGTTGCCAGGCTCTCCTCCAGGGGATCTTCCTGACCCAAGGATCAAACCCATGTCCCTATGTCTCCTGAATTGGCAGGAGGGTTCTTTATCACTAGTGCCACCTGGGCAGCCTGATGGGCCATACCCAATAGGCAGGTCAACAATGGGATGGGTGGAGATGGAGATGATATGGAAGAGTTCATGGAAGAGATGAGAGAAATCAGGAGAAAACTTTGGGAGCTGCAATTCAGGAATTGTCTGCATATCCTTATGGGGATCTCTAATCAGCATGACTATCATGATGAATTTTGCCTTATGCCCTGGTTCCTGTCATTTCCATGAGATTATTACTGTGATTCCCACTGTTGTTCTCTTTTTCCTTGCATTTTCCTAATAATGCCTTTACTAATCTGTTTTCTGTGGCCCTTATGTAATTTCCATGTGTCAGGTGGGTTTTGTGTTGCCTTGGCACACAATCTAAGTTTCTCTCAACAGTAAAGTTTCACCCATTTGCATGGAAAAATATAAACTTAATAAAGCAATTAAAAAAAAAAAGCAAGAAGGCTGTAACCATTCAGCTGTTCATCACCATTCCACAGAATTGTTCTTGTTCAGTCTTGAATTGTTCTAATTCAGTCTTGTTCGTGTCTGACCCTTTGTGATCCCAGTGTGCCAGGCTTCCCTATCTTTCACTATGTCCCTGAGTTTGTGCAAACTCATGTCCATTGAGTTGGTGATGCCATCCAACCATCTCATCCTGCGTAGTTAACTAACCCTTCTCCTCCTGCCCTCAATCTTTCCCAGCATCAGGGTCTCTTTTACAGACTAGAACTGGTTGACTAGTGGTAGGAGGGCAGAGGTGCCTCTTGCCCCTCTCCGTGGCGGGGGGTGAGGGTGGGGGGCGCTTCATTGTTGGAGAAGAAATTAAGTCACTGTCTTCAATGAGTTGGCCCTGGCGGGCGGGCAGCTACTTTCTTCACTGATGTTCCTGGGGCCTTGGAAAGGGCCCTGCTGCGGAATGTGACAAGCATTTGGGGGCAAAGGGGAGCCGCCTGGGTGCCCAGAACGAGGGTCGCGGAAGCATGGGTTCTAGGTGGGGGTAGGTGAGGAACAGAGCTTTGTATCAATTGTTCAATACAGAGGAAAAACCGAAAGGAAGATAACACATACGCACGCACTCGCACACGCACACACACACGGTTCAGTCTCTTGCAAGGTGCGAGAGTTTCCTCAGACAGAAATCCGGCTCATTAGCCCCTCCATGCCTGCATAGCTCATAGGACTGTTACCAGAGGAAGAAGGGGTTAGAAAAGCACTTGGGACAGGATAGGGTGCTAAGCAGGCATACATTTCGCTTTAATGTGGGAAGTCTTCGGGAGCCGAAGGCCAGAGCCCAGGGGAGTACGGGCCGTGATTCCGGAACGATCGTTCGAGGGTACCAGGATTCGCCGGTCCCAAATCGGAGATCACACGCCCGGTCTATTTCCCGACTGCACTTCCGGCGTCCGACCCGGAAGCGGAAGGGAATCCATCTCTCCCTCTTTGTCCGCTGCAGTGCGTCTCTCCTGCGTCGTTCCGGCACGGTGGTAGCGGAGATCGGCGACCGTTCGTAGCGTGTGGTCCGGGGAGCGGAGCTCTGAGACTCTTGAGCAGCCGCGGCCATGGCGGATGTAACCGCCCGTAGCCTGCAGTACGAGTACAAAGCGGTGCGTATGGGCTCGGCGGAGGGCTCTGGGCGGGGGAGTCCGATAGGGAGCTGGAGGCTGAAGAAGGGAGTTTTCAGTCTAAAGGTCTACGCGAGAACCGCGAAAGCAGAGGAGAAATCAGAACCCGGCGAAGGTGGGGGTACACGGCGATGTGAATAACCCCACTGGTGATTGGGGCTCAGTTCTTACCGGGATGGGTAAGAGCTCTGTTAAGAGTGTCTGTCCCGGTCCCGTCAGCGCTCTTCCCGCCCCCTTCCATGTGTCATCCCCAACGTGCCCGACGCTTCTCCCAGGTGGGAATTATTATGAGCAGTGTTAGAAGCAGTGATTATTATATTGATTTGTTTGCCCTTTGCTCATGCGCGATTATAGGATGTGCTTCTCAAGGAAAACATCTTTTTATTCCGATTAGTGATTATCGACACTTGGTCGCTCCGATTCTTCCTTTGTTGTCAGCTGGTATCCCTGTGATATAGGCGTTGAGTCCTGCTTACCTCAGAGCTTCAATAATATTGTGGTCTTTTCAGAACTCGAATCTTGTTCTCCAAGCTGATCGCTCTCTCATTGACCGGACCCGCCGGGATGAACCCACAGGAGAAGTGCTATCCCTGGTTGGGAAGCTGGAGGGTACCCGGATGGGAGATAAGGCTCAACGAACCAAACCACAGATGCAAGAGGAAAGACGAGCTAAGTGAGTATCAAAGGGAAAACATGATTTTTCTTCAGATGCAGAATCCATTTTCCCTTGGTATTTGAGCAGTGGTTTTGCTGAATTGCTTGGTGCAGGATGAGCCATCAGTGGCATTAAGACAACTCAGTGAAGGTAAAAACATAAGAATTGAAAGATTCTTTGGCCTTAACAAGTGTACCTGAAGTGGGAAACAGCTTTTAGACCCTTTTCCAGCATGTGTATCTCATCCATAGAGAGGTGTTAATTTTCTTCATGGTATTTTCAAGACTTGGTAAACTCTTGTCACAGTAACTCTTTTCTTCTATTACTAACTTTCCTCTACTTTTGTTTGCTCTTGCCTGCTTTTTCTTTTGTTGTTATAAACTACCATTCGAGCCTGAAAGGCCGGTGTTTTGTTTTGCCTTTTAGTTGGTTTTTTACTTTGGGGAAGGGTGATATTTTTCCAGACTTTAAAGAATCATTGAACTTTATCTCACGGTTATCCTTCGAACCTGATCATCATCTGTCCCATGATGAAGTTTCAAAAATTCGTAGGTCCAGTTTTGATTAAAGCAGTTATGTTTGAGATGAGTTACATATCATTGGTCCTCCATTTTGCAAGAGTATGACTTCTTTTCCAGGAATCAATGGCAGTAGATTCCTTTGGAGCTTCAGTTGTCTTGCAGAGAAAGGAAGATGTGTCTGAGGGATGAAAACTAGTCAAATCCAATCATATAATGTTGTCATACAAAGTAGAAAGGGTTGTCTTTTTAAATGAATGGGGAGGATGTCTCATAGCATGCAGTGATCTAGTGAGAGGATGACGGGATCCCCTTGCTCTTACTGTGTTCCCACAGAGATACTCCTGCAAGTGACCAAGGCCAAATGGGCATCAATTGCTGAGGCACACATTTGTGGTTTTAAATACTACCTGTGAATCATGAAGCTGAGGAGAGGAGAGTGGGCTTGAGTCTTACATTAACAGGGAAGGTTCTGCCTGTTCAGTGTCATACTATGTGTTTGTTAGGCGAAGAAAGCGTGATGAGGACCGGCACGACATCAACAAGATGAAGGGCTATACTCTGCTCTCAGAGGGCATCGATGAGATGGTGGGCATCATCTATAAGCCCAAGACCAAGGAGACCCGGGAGACCTATGAAGTGCTGCTCAGTTTCATCCAGGCTGCCCTTGGGGACCAGGTGAGGCAGCCAGAGGGCGAAGCCACGTGTTTTTGGAGAGGGAGGAAGTCACAGCTAGGAGGCCCCAGAGGAACCTTGTTTGTGGATTTTTCCTGTGTGTGCAGAAGTGGCTGATGTTTACTTTACGTGAGGTAGCACCTCTTTCAGTCTCGTTGGCTCTGTGACTAGGTGCTATTAATATTCATTTTTTATTTTGCAGGAGAGATGTGAGGCAAAGGATACTTAAGTAACTTTCCCAAGTCATGGAAGTAGTGTTTGGCAGAGCTAGGGTATGAGCCCAGGTAGTCTGTATTCGGAATCTGTGCTCTTAAGATTGTCCGTGATTAGATTAAGGCCCTCTGTGAGTCTCTGAGAGACTCTGGTGAGGTGGTTGCTAGAGGAGGTGAGGAGAAAGAATTACCAAAAGCTCAGCAGGCCAGAGCAAGCCTGCCAAGTGCCTCTGTCATCTGGAGGAATGTGGCAGATGGCTGTGCAAGTTCTTTTTTTTTTTTTTAATTTTTTATTTATTTTTTTGCTACATTGTATGGCTTGTGGGATCTTAGTTCCCCAGCCAGGGGTTAAACCCTTTCTCCCTGCAGTGGAAGTGTGGAGTCCCAACCACTCGACCACCAGGAAGCCCCCCTTCTTTTTTGAATGTAATCTTTTTTTGAAACAGAGGGGTCTCCCTTCAATTGTGTGACCCTTGGTGGCATTTTTAAATTAACATGAGTGAAAATAATCAGAACCTGGTATGTAGGCTTTAAGAGACATATGGCTCTCCACATCCTGTTGTCGTGTAAAGCCCATCAGTGATGTTCTTCGTCTTGGTCTCTTCTTTCTAAGTTTTTTTTTTTTTTTTTTGCCTCCAGCCACGTGATATTCTTTGTGGGGCAGCAGATGAAGTTCTCGCTGTTTTAAAGAATGAAAAGCTTCGGGACAAGGAAAGGAGAAAGGAGATTGATCTGCTGCTGGGTCAGACAGATGATACCAGATACCATGTGCTAGTAAACTTGGGCAAAAAGATCACAGACTACGGTGGAGACAAGGAGATCCAGAATATGGGTAAGGAGCTCTTGGTGTCCAGACCGTGTTACCTGGCTGCTTGTTGACCCCTCAACATGATCCAACCTCAGTTATTAAAGCAGCTGAAAGATGCCTTAAAAGTGTCCCATATCCTATTTGCTGTTTTTGGAGGAGTTACGATTGGTGGATACCAGCATCCCTAGATTCCAGCCACTATTTCTTACTCTGAGACCCTTTTATTGTATGGAACGTGGGAGAAAACTTGGCCAGCGCCTGGATGGGGGTGGTGTGCACGTGGTTGAGGAGGCAGAGCGGTTGTGTCCGAAGCTGGCAGGTTGGAGCAAGCCTCGTGGTGGCAGCGCAGAAGGCCCTCTATTGTTGATCATTTGTGAGTCTTTAGACCTTAGATGTGTCCTGAGGAGAGGCCCGTCAGGCAGTTAGGGAGGAAATTAGCTCCCGAGTGCCTCATTTCACTAACTGTTCCTTGTCGTCTTTTTCTAATCCCTCACTGTTTCAGACGACAACATTGATGAGACATATGGTGTGAATGTACAGTTTGAGTCTGATGAGGAGGTAAGTGATAAACAAACCCAGACTAGTCTTTTTTAAATTGTTATGGTGAGGGGACCACTTCTAGTGTAAAGAAGCTACCTAACTTAAGCCAGGTAAGTTTTATGGTGTTGTGTGGATGTCACACTTGGGCATCAGTAGTATTTTGCTGAGAAATTGTTGTGGTTGTCTTTTGATACTGTAAAGCAAACTTGAACTTACATTAATTGTATGATAATTGACGATAAACCAAGTGGATCAGCAAGAAGAAAAAAGCACAGTGTATGTTTCACTGCGGAACACGCTGTCACGTTTTGGTGCTTTTTCACCTTGTGTTAGTTTTCTTCTTCTTAGTACTACTGCCAGTTTCAAAAGAATGCACGTTTGCCCAAAAACGCGCCTGTATTTTGTGCGTGGTTGTTTCAGTAACAGTTGCAGCAGTGACTGAGGTTTACCATCTAACTAGGATTTCTTGACTATAAATAAAAACAGGAACCAGTGGAACACTTGAAAAAAATGTGCAGAGTTGCATTTGAATTCTCAGTGGGTGCGTTTGACTCCTGATCATTAATGCTGACTTTGCAGTATCATAAACTAGGACAGGAGGAAGGGATTGCACAGGAGAGTCAGAGGAAAGAGCACTGACTTGGGAGCCAGGAGGGCTGAGTTTTGATCTTGTATCTCAGGGAGGTCATTTTGCTTCCGTGTCTCCGTCTATCAAATGAGATGATTGAAACAGAAAACTGCCAAGTCCCCTCCTGCAATAGTAGGATTTTATGGTTTCAAGTAGCAACAAATTGGAAGAATGCTTTGCTGAGAGCATTTATTCAAAGAGTAAATGCTTGTTATCACGGACTTGCTTTTCACACGACCGTGTGCTCAGTACACAGTACAGTGTGAGTAAGGACAGTAGTGAGCAGGTGAAGTGTGGTCTGCACACTCCTGGTCACTGCTGCTTTCCCGTGCGTGCTTCTGTATTATCCGTCCATTAAACGTGCTCTGAAGTGAGGCTGACCCTACTTCCAATAAGCTTGGTTTCACCACAGACGCCTTTGCTGTAACCCTGGAGCGCGCTTTTAAGTGAGACGCAAAGGGGAGGTTCTTTGGGGATGCCAGGATCAGCTTCAGAAGCGCTGGGCTTGGGGCTGTTTCCACAGGAAGGTGATGAAGATGTGTACGGGGAGGTTCGTGAAGAGGCGTCTGACGACGACATGGAAGGGGATGAGGCCGTGGTGCGCTGCACCCTCTCAGCTAATGTGAGTGAAGGTTACCCTTGCCCGTTGGCGCAGTGCAGGTGAATTCTGGGTGAAGCACTTTGTCCCGTACCTTGGTCCTCTTATTATTGAGCTACCCTTTTATAGGGTGAGCTGTAATAAATGTGTAGAGTCTTGATTTTCGTTAAGATTTCAGTCACTCCCCCCCATGTAAGTGGTTTATTTATTTTAATTGGAAGATATTGCTTTACAATGTTGTATTCGTTTCTGCTACACAGTAGCGTGAATCAGCTATATGTGTACATATGTCCCCTCCCTTGAGCCTTGCTCCCACCCTGCATCCCATCCTACCCCCTCTAGGTCGTCACAGAGCACAGAGCTGAACTCCCTGTGCTCAACAGCAACGTCCCACCAGCTGTCTGCTTTACCCGTGTATTGTATATATGTCGATGCACCCTGCTTCTGAAAGGCATGTGTTGATGAAATCTTGGGTTGGTGTGCTTCTGAATTCAATATAGCAGAGTTCCCCCCGCCCCCCATCCCGTGCTTCTCATCAGAAAGCCCTCAGAAGAGGGTAGGCTGTGAGTAGGCTGCAGAGCTTTGTTGCAGGACGGTGAGAAAGCGCTTGGGGCAGAGGGCAACAGGGTGAGCCCAGTGCATGGTTCCTTCGTAGCTTGTGGCCTCAGGGGAACTGATGAGTTCCAAGAAGAAGGATCTGCACCCTCGGGACATTGATGCCTTTTGGCTTCAGCGGCAGCTCAGTCGCTTCTACGATGATGCCATTGTGTCACAGAAGAAGGCAGATGAGGTGTTGGAGATTTTGAAGGTACGGCTAGGATTCCGTTCGTGTCCCCTGTAGCTTAGGAGATGGGGCAGTGCAGGAAGCGGGTGGCTGTGGCCTTAATCGTGGTGTTACCTTCTCTCTGCAGACGGCCAGCGACGACCGGGAGTGTGAGAACCAGCTGGTTCTGCTCCTCGGTTTCAACACTTTTGATTTTATCAAGGTGTTGCGGCAGCACAGGATGATGAGTGAGTAGATTGTGGACCCTTCTGTACGTGTTTGTGTGAGAGAGAGAGATGGAGGTTGTGTTGCTTTCACAGCTCACTTGGTTATTTTTCTTTCTACCCCGAGGTTGAAGGTTGTTTTTATATCTTGTCTTCCCTTTTTCCTTTTGTTATTGGCAGTTTTGTACTGCACCTTGCTGGCCAGTGCACAGAGTGAAGCTGAAAAGGAGAGGATCATGGGCAAGATGGAGGCTGACCCAGAGCTGTCCAAGTTCCTCTACCAGCTGCACGAAACGGAGAAGGAGGACCTAATCCGGGTGAGGGCTGGGTTGTTTATCTCTCCAATTGCTGAGCTAGAGTGTTTGCTTTGGAAAAGAGACACCAGTTAGAAGCTTACAGCATAAAGCCAAATTCCTATTAAAGGAGGCAGTTGAAGAAGTGAAGTGTTTCTCCAGATGCTCTGAGTGTGGTCCTCGGTACAGAGTGGAACCAGTGCCTTCACGCTGATGTTGTTGAGAGACCACTGACCTGTTGCTGTCATCACCAGCACCTGGGTCTTCCTCTTTTCACACAATAAGTCGTGTCTGCTGACAGCACAGGAACACAACACATGTTTGCTGAACACAGAACCCACACTCTGCCCCTCAGGGGTAGCCTTTGGTGCTGGGGTGTTGAATGTTGACTTTTGAGACCTCTACACTATGTATAGTCCCTTGAAAATGATCTGATACTGTCATTCTGGTGGTCCCCATGGCAGGTGTCTGAACATAAAGGGCCATCTGTCTGTTTCAGGACTTGCTAGTCAGTAGCTGTGAGTCAAGTTCAGCTAAGGGACTGAAAAGGACAAGAAGCTGGGGTGGTGATGAACTGTTGCTATTGTTTCTGTCTTCCCCACCCCAGGAGGAACGGTCCCGCAGAGAGCGAGTACGTCAGTCCCGGATGGACACGGACCTGGAAACCATGGATCTGGACCAGGGCGGAGAGGTAGGGACCAGGGTCATGTCCAAGGCTGTGGAGGGTGGAGACTCGTTTGCGCAGCTCGCTCACTTCCTGTGTGTTCTTGTTCTTCACATATTACCAGGCACTGGCTCCGCGGCAGGTTCTGGACTTGGAGGACCTTGTATTTACCCAGGGGAGCCACTTTATGGCCAACAAACGCTGCCAGCTTCCTGACGGGTCCTTCCGGCGCCAGCGCAAGGGCTACGAAGAGGTGCACGTGCCTGCCCTGAAGCCCAAGCCCTTCGGCTCTGAAGAAGTGAGGGGATTGCTGTTCTCAGTTTTCTGCTCACTTTGCCTCCCTTCTAGTTTGTATTTCAACCCATTCCACGTGGCCTTGTCTTATAGATTTATTCCAGAGCTGGAAGCTGCTGCTGGGTTTCCCATTTTGATTTTGAGCCCAGGGGGCAGTATTGGTCTCTCTGGTCTGACTTTCAGAGGAGAGTTACACACAGAGCTTTCCAGGAAGTATAATCTTGCAAAGCCATGGCCTGCTCAGGGATGTTGCTAATATGATGCACACGGCCTTTCTTTTTTCTAGCAACTTCTTCCAGTGGAGAAGCTGCCCAAGTATGCCCAGGCTGGCTTTGAGGGCTTCAAAACCCTGAATCGGATCCAGAGTAAGCTCTACCGTGCCGCCCTGGAGACGGATGAAAATCTGCTGCTCTGCGCTCCTACAGTAAGCACTGCCCTAGCTGCCTTTTTCTTGTGGAGCGTGGTGTGTGTTTTAGGTTCCTCTCCATCCTTACTCCTTAATTCTGTATCCTTTGGCGGAAGAGGTGTTAAATGGTAAGATAAAATTCCCCAGACACACTCTGTTTTGGTGATAAGCCCTTGGAAGTTGGGGCAGTGAGTATACTAGGTACACAGGCCTTCCTGTCCCTATCCCTAGGGTGCTGGGAAGACCAACGTGGCCCTGATGTGTATGCTCCGAGAGATAGGGAAGCACATTAACATGGACGGCACCATCAACGTGGACGACTTCAAGATCATCTACATCGCCCCCATGCGGTCTCTGGTGCAGGAGATGGTGGGCAGTTTTGGAAAGGTAAGAGGGTGGAACTTCCCTCCAGAAGGTGTTGGGTACAGCTCTCAAAGTCCTGGGGATGGCTCTGGTGCTTCTCTGCTTCTCGCCTTACATTCTCGCTGCATTTCCAGAACACCTCATGTGGTATTTCTTTCTTCCTTCAAAGATGGAGCTTGACCCATATAGAGTGTTTATGAAGTAAGAAAGTCCTGGGTCTGTTTTGGGTTTTAACAAGGGTTTACTATTTTTTTAATCTCCTTTTTAGCCGTTTTCTGCAGTTGGTATCATTTGCATTATTGGAATATTTATGAAGCACTCACATGAGTGCTTGGTAACAGGCCTGATGTTGCTCCAGGTCTGTTTTCTGTAAGCTTCCATTTCCGCTCTTGTGTGTAGAGCTCCCAGAGAATCTTTATTATTTTACTAATTTTTAGTTTTTGGCCATGCTGTGTGGCATGTGGGGTTTTAGTTCCCCGACCAGGATCGAACCTAGCCCCTCCGCAGTGGAACCACAGAGTCGAAACCACTGGTCCACGAGGGAAGTCCAGATTTGTCTTAGAAATAAGCGTTCGTATCACTGATCTCATACACTTGGTATTTCTCTGAAGGGCTGATGCCTGCCTCTAACACCCCGCACTCAGACTTCACAGAGACCGTGGAGTCTGGCCCCCACCCCACCCCCCAGCGTTCTTGCCTGACGTGCCTTTCCTTCACCCAGCGCCTGGCCACATATGGCATCACTGTTGCGGAGCTGACTGGCGACCACCAGCTGTGTAAGGAGGAGATCAGCGCCACCCAGATCATCGTCTGCACCCCCGAGAAGTGGGACATCATTACCCGCAAGGGCGGGGAACGCACCTACACCCAGCTCGTGCGGCTCGTCATCCTGGTGAGCAGGGCGGCCTGGTGGGGACGTGGAGGCCGGCCAGCGAGGAGGGCTTGCCGGGCTCTCACTCTGTGTTCCTCAGGGCCCGTCCCCCAGTCACTGGCCTTTGTAACAGCGGCTGCTGTCAGCATTGCTCTTACTGCTAAGTGAGGGTCTGCACGAAGTGGAAACACTTCCCAGGAAGGGCATGGTGTCTGCCGTATCGTTTGTGGCTTTTTATGTCTGAAATATTTTGAAATAAATGTAAACAGACAATTTAGAAAGCTGCTTGCGTATTCCCAGAACTAAAAGGGCTTTATAAGTAATCCCTTTTCACAGGGAATGAGTAGGAGTCAGGATATGGTGTTCTGAATACACAGAGGCCCTCAGGGAGGAACGGCAGTCTGAGAGTAGTTTCTTTAGGTTTTCCAGGGAAGCAGAAAGGAGACCTTACATGTTGACTCTCTGGCCTTCAAGAAAGAGTTGGCCATCCCCTGCCTAGAGCCTGCTACTCCAAGTGTTGTTAGAAATACAGAGTCCCTGGCCCCACTCCCACCTACTGAAGCACAGTCTGCCTTTTAGTAAGGGCTCCGTTTGCTTTGAATGCCTGCTGAGATTTGGCATGCACTGCCTTAGGCTATGTGGGTTCTTTATTTGATCCATCATATTGTTTGCTCTTGGTAAAGATAACTGCCTAGAGGTGAGACTTAATTTGATACAAATTTGGTCTCATCAGAAGCTTCATTTTTAGTAAAGAAATCTATCTTTGAGGTGAGCTAGGAATTCATTTACCCAAGTGTCAGATTTCCCTGACCGTAACGCATTGTCCCCCTGAACTGGAGCAAAGCAGCTCATGCTCAGCACGTTTGCTGGGATGTTTCATGGTGAATACTGCCTCATCCTTTGAGAGTCCCTGGCTTGGGATCCCTTTTCTTGTCTTCTTCATTTGCAATAGTAGTTATGTATTTAAAAAACGGGACTGCTCTCAGGAAAGGGGGCCTCATTTGTCTGGTCCCAAAGGTAATTTGCTGCCCTCCCATTCCTTAGGATGAGATCCATCTTCTCCATGATGACAGAGGTCCTGTCCTAGAAGCATTGGTGGCCAGGGCCATCCGGAACATTGAAATGACCCAGGAGGACGTCCGCCTCATTGGCCTTAGCGCCACCCTCCCCAACTATGAAGATGTGGCTACCTTTCTACGTGTAGATCCTGCCAAGGGCCTCTTCTACTTTGACAACAGGTAAGAGAAGAGACGGGAAGAAGTTTAAGCAGGGTGACCTTCCTGATGTCTTCCTTCTTTGCCAAGGAGCTCTGTTAGATTCGAGTTTTAGAATGGCCCTTAGTTTTGATGTGGTACAAATCCTAAAAGAGGCCTATCACTCCTGGCAGTGAAAAGGACTTTTTATTCAGTGTTTTGTGCCCAAGTCTCATTGATTTGACTATTAAACTTTTAGCTTCCGCCCAGTGCCTCTAGAACAGACGTATGTGGGCATCACGGAGAAGAAAGCCATCAAGCGTTTCCAAATCATGAATGAAATTGTCTATGAGAAAATCATGGAACATGCTGGAAAAAATCAGGTCTGTCATGGTTTCTTGTCACTCCTGACCTCTTTGAATGTTTGACTTACTGATAACTGGGCAGCACTGATAGACGCAAAGAAAGAAACAAAGCAAATCACCAGCACCAGAAATGCAGTGGGATGTTACTACAGGACCCGTTACCTTTGCGTTTGAAAGGCTGTTAAAGGAATACTGTGAACAGCCTTACACTTACATTTGACAACCTTAAAGAAGTGAGCTAGTCTCCTAGAAACTACCAACTAGCAAAACAGCCTTGAAGAAATAGATAAAACATGAAACTGAATCTGTAATAATAAAACGCCCAGAAAAGGAATCCCCATGCACAGATAAGCAGTCTATCTATCTAGATTATCAAAGGTTCTTCCATGAAAGATTTGAGTGGCTTACACTAAAAATATTCTAAAAATAAAGATAAAAATGGAAACTTAGTGAAAGGGCGTTTTGCTGGACAGTGTGATGTAATTTTTTAATTGAACACTGTATTTGGTCTCATAAAAAGAAGTATAAGGATTTAGAGGAAGGGACAAATCTTTTCTTGGCAAGAAAGACGGACGACTTTTATTTCCTATAAAATGGTGCTAGTTTTCTACTGAGACTTATTTCCTAAGTCCGCTTATGTAGGCCAGTGCCTGTTACGTGTCTCAGCTGTTTAGAATCTCATCAGATACCTGAACACAAATTTTTAATTGAGACTCCTGAATTTTCATCTATGCTATATTTAAACTTGCTATTAAAGACAAAGTGTTAGGAGTTAGTTGGGTTTCCTAGTAACAGGACTCTCGTCCTCGTCATGAGCCAGGACCCTCATACTTGGTAGGTTTGTTTGCTTAGGGTCTTGAGGGCTCCGTTAGGCTCCAAGCTGGTGTGCGTTCCTACCATCTCCCCTCTTCAAGACCTCAGTTTCTGGCCTGCTAATGGTGCAGCCTCTGCTTCCTGCTGCCGACTCCCTGAGGCCGGGGAGTGGCTCTTGGAGCGGTGTCCCTTGACTGGGGCCAACTGTGGCTTCTCTGCAGGTACTGGTATTTGTGCACTCCCGGAAGGAGACCGGGAAGACAGCCAGGGCCATCCGGGACATGTGCCTGGAGAAGGACACGCTGGGTCTGTTTCTGAGAGAGGGCTCGGCCTCCACAGAGGTCCTCCGGACAGAAGCTGAGCAGTGCAAGGTGAGGGGGGCAGGCCCGGGTCCCTTGTTCCTCCCTGGTCACTGGCTCCATCCACATCGGCTGGGCCGTCCTCTGGGGCTGCCTGGCATTGCTGCTTCACAGGGCAGGGTGTAACTGGCTGTGTCTGTGGACTGGACAAGGGGCAAGGTCTTGGCTGAGGAGGTTTGCTTCCTCTCCGGGAGAGTCCCCTCCGGCGGGCTTGCCTTGTCACCTGTTCTTTCTCTGCTGCCCAGAACCTGGAGCTGAAGGACCTGCTGCCCTATGGCTTTGCTATCCATCACGCGGGCATGACCAGAGTTGACCGGACACTTGTCGAGGATCTCTTTGCTGATAAACACATCCAGGTGAGGGTGGGCAGAGCTAAGGCAGGGAGACTGGAAATGCTGGGCACTGGGCCGCGTGCTCGTGCCCGGCGCTCTGTTGTTTCTGGCGCGGGTGGCCCAGGTCAGAGGGCTGTGGTAGGTACAGTCAGTGGAACTTCACACCGCCTCTCTCAGCTCTTCCCGTCATACGTGAGGGAAGCTGAGGAAGTTTAGGAAGGCGTCTGAGAAGCGCAGCAAAGCCAGGATGTGGGTGACTCCAGATACTGTCACACGAGGCCCCATAAGGTCAGGACCTTGTTCAGTCCTTCTCTCAAGACAGTCTGTATTTTTAATTGTCTAGTAACCTTGATTCGGGCTTCCCTGGTGGCTCAGACGGTAGAGTCCGCCCACAACGTGGGAGACCTGGGTTCAGTCCCTGGGTTGGAAAGATCCCCTGGAGGAGGGCATGGCAACCCACTTCAGTATTCTTGCCTGGAGAATCCCATGGACAGAGGAGCCTGGCGGGCTGCAGTTTATGGGGTCACAAGAAATTGGATACGACCGAGTGACTAACCACAACCTTGATTCAGATAGGTCGCATTACTGCCTCTTAAGTGTCTCTAGAGCCTTGAAATGTTGATTCTTGAAGAGATGAGGAACCCAAAGACTCCTTTCCTCTTTATTCTGATGTTTCATTGACAAGTACGGGACCAACCTCAGTCCTGCTGGAAGCCCTGAGGCCAGGTGCCTAGAGAAGTTGAGGAAAGGTACCCTTGGTGGCAAGGTCGGTTTTCCTTACTGCCTTGCCCTGGCTCTGTAGGTTTTAGTTTCCACGGCAACCCTGGCTTGGGGTGTGAACCTCCCTGCCCACACCGTCATCATCAAAGGCACCCAGGTGTACAGTCCCGAGAAGGGCCGCTGGACTGAGCTGGGAGCGCTGGACATCCTGCAAGTACGGAGCTTCTGAGTTATTCTTGGTGGGGAAAGCATGCTGTGTATAAGATGCCAGCAAAACCCAAAGGGGGCAGGTGGAGGGCGAGGTTCTGTGGTGTAGGAGCCCGGAGTCAGGAGCCGGAAGCTCTGAGCCGTGGCCCTCTGGTTGCTGTCTCCTCCCAGATGCTGGGACGAGCAGGCCGGCCGCAGTACGACACCAAGGGCGAAGGCATCCTCATCACCTCGCACGGGGAGCTGCAGTACTACCTGTCGCTGCTCAACCAGCAGCTTCCCATTGAGAGCCAGATGGTGTCCAAGCTGCCCGACATGCTCAACGCCGAGGTCGTGCTGGGGAACGTGCAGAACGCAAAGGTGGGTGGCCTCTGCATTCAGCGCCTCTGGCTTTTTCCAGAGGGGCCGGGGCACCAGGAGTGTGGTGATGTGGGCCATAGGCACCGGGGTCCTCCGGCCCTGGGCACCACGTCCTCCGTGTGAGTGTGCTTTCAGGCGGCACTGTGACAGTCGCCCTTGTTGCCAGAATCTCAGTAAGGACTGTGTTCTTAAATAACGGAATATCATGGACATTCATGAGGTGGTGTAAGACATATTTTCATAGTTGGGAATTAATTCTGAAGTCCTCCATGGGAGCTTTTCATGTGGACATCAGTTCTGGATGCAGAGACCCATGTTCTATCTCTGATAGGATGCAGTGAACTGGCTGGGCTACGCCTACCTGTACATCCGAATGCTCCGGTCCCCGACCCTCTATGGCATCTCTCATGATGACCTCAAGGGAGACCCACTGCTAGACCAGCGCCGACTGGATCTGGTTCATACCGCTGCCTTGATGCTGGATAAGAACAACCTGGTCAAGTACGACAAGAAGACAGGCAACTTCCAGGTGAGTGGGCCACGGAAGGGAGTCACAGATCCCCACAAAAGTTGGAGCCCCTGGAGATAGCCTTTCAGACGGCTTTCTTGATTGGAGGCCTGCCTGTCTACTTACCCTTTGCTTGGAAGAGCGGAAAAACAGGCAGTATTGGACTGTGCCCTTTGCACTTAGGAGCTTCTAAAGCGGTGTACAACCTGATGGTGCCTCCTTTCTGCATCTTGAACTGTGGTAGCTGATCGTGCTCTCTTTTTCTGGGTGGGCATCAGGTCACTGTAGGTCAGCTTATTGGGCCATCTTTCTTTAAAAATAAATTTATTTGGCGGTGCCAGGTCTTAGCTGCGGCACGCAGGATCTTTGCTCTTCGTTGCAGCATGCAGCATCTTTTGAGTTGTGGCATGGGGGGTTTTTAGCTGGAGTATGCAGGATCTAGTTCCCTGACCAGGGATTGAACCTGATCCCCCTGCATTGGGAGCTCAGGGTCTTAGCCACTGGACCACCAGGGAAATCCCTGTGCTGTCTTTCTTCCCACACACGAGCCAGGCACTTGTATTGCTGTGAGTTCATTCTGTAGGCATCTCTCGTCCACAGTGAGAGGTTATTGCTTGTTAATGATCGCCCTTGAATTGAGTCTTCCTTCTTCATAGGTGACAGAACTGGGCCGTATAGCCAGCCACTACTACATCACCAATGACACGGTGCAGACTTATAACCAGCTTCTAAAGCCCACCCTGAGCGAGATTGAGCTCTTCAGAGTCTTCTCGTTGTCTTCAGAGTTCAAGAACATCACTGTGAGAGAGGTGAGTCCACCCAGCATGTGGAAACCGGAAGCTGGTGCTCACCACCGTGTCACCGGGTGGTTCTCTCCTTGACCTCTGGGCTTTTCCTTGACCTGCTTCCTGCTTGTGGCAGGAGGAGAAACTGGAGCTGCAGAAGTTGCTGGAGAGGGTGCCCATCCCCGTCAAGGAGAGCATTGAGGAGCCCAGTGCAAAGGTGAGCCCGGCTCCTCTCTGCTCGGGACAGAGTCAGGTGGTTCTCCTCATCTTCTAAAAGATGAGCCTGGGGCTTGGGCTTGTGCTTGGTAACCTGCTCCCTTCTCCCAGTCTCTGCATCTTTCTCACATCTTCTTTTTGCATAGAATATCAGTTACTCAGTGTCTGTAGACGAAGAGCTTTAGATCTTACCTGGCACGGAGGCCCGGAGCAGGAGCGTTACTCACCTTGGATGGTTCAGTAATTGCCCTCCTTGCTTTTCCCAGATCAATGTGCTGCTCCAGGCTTTCATCTCGCAGCTGAAGCTGGAGGGCTTTGCGCTAATGGCCGACATGGTCTATGTTACTCAGGTGAGGGTGCGGTTGTGCTGCCCTGATACGTCAGGTCCTCTGTGCTGAGTGTGTCTGGTAGAAAGGAGGCCGATACTAGCGAGGGAGAAGAATGCTGAGTTGTGCCTCAGCTGGCTTGTTGGCTGCTGTGTGTATGGTGTGGATACTCTGTTTTGCTCATCTTGAGCTCTTGGGAAGGTGAGGCCATTAGAGAGGTCTGGGAGGCTCCACATGTCTGCTTCTCTGCAGAGAAGCACTTCTCGCTATAACTGCTGGGCTCCTAAATAAACCTAGAAATGGCCAAAGGCTTCATTAGCTACTCTGTCTTTTCCTCAGGGCAAGTCACTAGCACCTTTACACTTGCTGGGATCCTAAATGCTAAGTGGGCCAAAAACTGTAAAGTCATGCAGAGAACAGTATGTTAAATACTGGGCAGTGAGCTCGAGCCCCGTTTCTGTTGTGTCCCCAAGCATCTATGGGGGACTTGGTTTTTGAGTTGATGTGGCTGATTATATCAAAGCTCGAGGTGATTAAGCTGTGTGTAGAGCACAAGGAAATGGCAGCCCACTCCAGTGTTCTTGCCTGGAGAATCCCAGGGATGGGGGAGCCTGGTGGCCTGCCATCTCTGGGGTCGCACAGAGTCGGACACGACTGAAGCGACTTAGCAGCAGCAGCAGAGCGGCTTCATTAGCTCTGGGGACAATGGGTACTTAACAGAGGAAATGCTTCCTCTTTCCCCAGTCGGCTGGCCGCTTGATGCGGGCCATCTTTGAAATTGTCCTGAACCGCGGGTGGGCACAGCTTACAGACAAGACCCTGAACCTCTGCAAGATGATCGACAAACGCATGTAAGTCCCCGTGAGCTGGAACGTGGTCCTGCGTTGGGGGTCCTCCGGCCGAGGGCCTGGTGGGAAAGCCTTAGAGCGCAACCTGACGTGTGATGTGTGCACCGGGGTAGAAGTTGAGACCAAGAAGGTCCCGTTCCTTCCTGGACAGGTGGCAGTCCATGTGTCCTCTGCGCCAGTTCCGGAAGCTCCCTGAGGAGGTCGTGAAGAAGATTGAGAAGAAGAACTTCCCCTTTGAGCGTCTGTACGACCTGAATCACAATGAGATAGGTGTGTGGGAAGCCATCTTTCCCTCCTCATCTGCACAGCTCAGATGTCTCCCTGTGCCTGCTTCTCTGTTCCTGGCCCCAAGCCCTACGCTCGTGTGTCTTGTCCCATTACTGCTAGGCTCCTTGCCCTTGGTCTCAGAGCTTTGAATCCCCTGGGCCCCACTGAGTGGAGGGAAGAGCCCATGCCTGGAGTGGAACCCGCCCATTTCCCTCAGGGCCGGGTTCACCAGACCGGCCATCAGGCTGGGCTGCAGCTGTGTGCACCCTCGTGTCCTCACAGGTGAGCTCATCCGCATGCCCAAGATGGGGAAGACCATCCACAAGTATGTCCACCTCTTCCCCAAGCTGGAGCTGTCGGTGCACCTCCAGCCAATCACGCGCTCCACCCTGAAGGTGGAGCTGACCATCACGCCCGACTTCCAGTGGGATGAGAAGGTCCGGCTGGGAGCGCCAGGGGCAGGCCTCGGGGCCTGGAGGCGAGAGGAGGGGGAGGGTGTGTCCCCCTTGCCCACCTCTCGGCTCATGTTCCCGTCCCTCGTGCTTGGGTGGGCAGGTCCACGGTTCGTCAGAGGCCTTCTGGATTCTTGTGGAAGACGTGGACAGTGAGGTGATCCTTCACCATGAGTACTTCCTGCTCAAGGCCAAGTATGCCCAGGACGAGCACCTCATCACGTTCTTCGTTCCCGTCTTTGAGCCGCTGCCCCCTCAGTACTTCATCCGTGTGGTGTCTGACCGCTGGCTTTGTGAGTGTGCCTGCTCCGCAGGGTCCGTGGGGTCCCCGGGGCCAGGTTCCCCCTGGGGCTCTTAGATGAGATCTAGCCCCTCGTGCTGGGCTGGCCTTAGCTGGGGAGAGTGACACGCAGGCTGCCTTGGGATTTCCAGCGTGCTCACAGCCCTTCCCGTTTCTCTGCTGGCAGCTTGTGAGACCCAGCTGCCCGTCTCTTTCCGGCACCTGATCCTGCCAGAGAAGTACCCGCCCCCAACCGAGCTGCTAGACCTTCAGCCCTTGCCTGTGTCTGCCCTGAGAAATAGCGCCTTTGAGAGCCTCTACCAGGATAAATTTCCTTTCTTCAACCCCATCCAGACCCAGGGTAGGTGTTTGCATTTCCAGGCGGGCAGTTCCTTTGGGGACATTTAAAGGTCCCTCGGAGACAGGTAGGTTCTGCAGGAAGAGAGGGAGGGGGCGCCCAGGGGCTTGGCAGGTGTGGGAGCTCAGCGTCAAGTGTGGGAGCAGCCAGGGCGTTTTCTGTCCTCAGCTGGCCTTGGTGACTTAGATTTGCTTCACGTTGTTGCACGTCTCCCTGCAGAGGGTTGGTCGAGCAGGTCTTATGGTGCACGGCTATTCCTCAGGCTTTGGAGATTCCAGTATTGAGCCAGAGTGGGAAGGCTTTGAGGCCTCCTCTGCTTCACTGCTTGAAATGACAGCTGTGTTCCCGGAGCATGCCCCGTGTTCCAGGTTCTCTGGGCTGGGTGCAGCCTGAGTGGTTCCTTCCTCCCACCGGTGCTACGCATGGTTTCCCTTTGGAGACACTGCTGTCTTGGTCCTGTTCTGTGGATGAGGAATGGAGGACAAGAGAGGCGCGCCAGCGGAGACCCTAGTGAATAGTGGGACTGGGCTTTATCCAGTGTGAGGGCTGGGGTTAGATGTTTAGCTTCACTGTGTATTAGCTGCTGCCCAGAAGGCGTGGGCAGGACTTGGAGGGCCAGAGTGGGGGAGCTGGGCCCCTCTGGTTTGGCACCCTGGTCGCTGAGAAGACCGGCGGAGAAGCGAGGAGGGAGCCCCGGCCTCCTTTGCTCCTGTGTCCTCCGGCAGACCTCCAGGAGACCTGAGCTCCTTACCGGGGTCTCTCTCCTCCTCGTGTTGGGAGGGGCAGGTGAGAGGGAGAGAAGGCGCAGGCCTGCCTGCAGCGGGGCGCCGTTCCCTCGCCCCTGCTGGCTGCCTCTCTGGACCTGTGGGCAGAGTTCTCCCACATGGCCTCCGTCGAGCCTCCCTCGGGGTCTCACTGCCGCTCTGTCGCTTCTCAGTGTTCAACACCGTGTACAACAGCGATGACAACGTGTTTGTGGGGGCCCCCACGGGCAGCGGGAAGACCATCTGTGCGGAGTTTGCCATCCTGCGGATGCTGCTGCAGAACTCGGAGGGCCGCTGTGTCTACATCACCCCCATGGAGGCCCTCGCTGAACAGGTGCGTCCTGGGTGCGTTTTCCTAGAAGCCGTTCTCATCTCGAGTCCAGATGGAGGTTTTTCAGAGCCCTAAAACTTGGGGAGCCAACTGGGGCCAGGCTTTACCTGCTGGGGGCCGTTTTCCTCGGTTTGCACTCTAAAGAAAAGCTCTCCGGTCACTTGGTCTAGTCGGTTGAGATCTGAAGGGCGACAGGTCTCTGTGTCGGCCTCTCGGGTTTTTCTCCAAATGAACGAGTCCTGCCGTCTTTCTGCCAGGTGTACATGGACTGGTACGAGAAGTTCCAGGACAGGCTCAGCAAGAAGGTGGTGCTCCTGACCGGGGAGACCAGCACGGACCTGAAGCTCCTGGGCAAGGGCAGCGTCATCGTCAGCACGCCCGAGAAGTGGGACATCCTCTCCCGGCGCTGGAAGCAGCGCAAGAACGTGCAGAACATCAACCTCTTCGTGGTGGACGAGGTCCACCTCATCGGGGGCGAGAACGGGGTACGGCTGGCCTCGCCGCACAGAGGCGGGGCTGGGCCGCAGTGCAGCCTTGGCCCTGGGCCGTAAGTGTGGGCCACAGGTGCGGGGCTGCTTCTGCCTGTCCCCTTGTCTCAAAAGGAGGACCTGAGATTTTTTAGTAGGTGTTTTTGAGACCAGCATAGCTTAGTGGAGATTGGCTGGGGACAGGTGCCCCCAGAGACGGGAGAGCCCTGATCGGAAGGGAGAATTCGGAGGTCCTCTTGAGGACGTTGGGCTGCCCACGGAGGCGCTCAGGGCTGAGGCCAGAGCACCCAGGCCTGCAGTGATCGTTGCCCCTCTCCACAGCCCGTCCTGGAGGTCATCTGTTCCCGGATGCGCTACATCTCCTCTCAGATCGAGCGGCCCATCCGCATCGTGGCTCTCAGCTCCTCGCTCTCCAACGCGAAGGACGTGGCCCACTGGCTGGGCTGCAGCGCCACCTCCACCTTCAACTTCCACCCGAACGTGCGCCCCGTGCCCTTGGAGCTGCACATCCAGGTGGGGCCCATGCTTCCGGCTCCCGCGCGGCCCCACCGCCCAGCTTCCCCGGGGTCCTAACCTCTTCTCCCTCCCCGGCCTCAGGGCTTCAACATCAGCCACACGCAGACTCGCCTGCTGTCCATGGCCAAGCCCGTGTACCACGCCATCACCAAGCACTCGCCCAAGAAGCCCGTCATCGTCTTCGTGCCCTCCCGCAAGCAGACGCGCCTCACCGCCATCGACATCCTCACCACGTGCGCAGCCGACATCCAGCGCCAGAGGTGGGTGGCCCACTGCCGGGTGCCGTGTGTGCCGTGGGGCAGCCCCCACCTGGCTGGGTGCTGAGCCAGCACCCCTGGGAGGGGCCCTGGGGGTGTGGCCCTGCTCCGGGCTGAGTCAGCGCTCCGCCACCCAGATTCCTGCACTGCACTGAGAAGGACCTGATCCCGTACCTGGAGAAGCTGAGCGACAGCACGCTCAAGGAGACGCTGCTGAACGGAGTCGGCTACCTGCATGAGGGGCTCAGCCCCCTAGAGCGGCGCCTGGTGGAGCAGCTCTTCAGCTCAGGTAGAGAGCAGGCCTTGAGGTGCAGAGTGAGACCCGCTCCAGGTGTCGGCGGGGTGTGGATACACTTCCCGTGTGGGTGATGTTTCTCGGCAGCAGGCACGCATCTCATTTTCATAATACTTTTATTTGAGCTCAGTGTCCTTGAGATGAAGGTGGAACAGTCTACTTGGTAGAGGAGAAAGCAGGCAGGCACATCAAGTTGTACTCTTTTAGAACCTGGGTTTTTAGACCTGGACCTTTGGCCTCTAGACCTAATTTCCCATGATACGGACTCAGCAGGGTAGTTGGGCTTTAGAGGAGGAGTCCATTCTGTGTGTCTCCCTCGGGTGGCTGTGTGCTTTTGTCTCTCGTTAGGCATTTCGTGCAGAGTAGTATTTTGACAGTGCTTTGGGAGCTGCAGTGGCAGTGCTCCTGCCAGAATCACTTGTCACTCTGACTCCTGAATCTGCGTGGTTTGGGGCACCCTTAGAGCTCGATTTTGCTGCCACGGACTGGCCAGCCTGTGGCTGAGTTGGTGGTAGCATGTTCCAGTCGGCACAGCCTGCCTGTCAGGCAGGAGTGTGAGCCTGACTTTCTCTGGGCTTGGGGGTCTGTTCCACGGTGACCTTGTTTCCTACAGGGTAGCCCCCCAGCAGAGCAGCAGTGACAGGCAGACCCTCCTGTAGTACCGCGTTAGCCTCTTAGTCCTGAAACCTTGTCTCCGCCCAGCTTTGCACTGAGTTCTGAAGTGTAGAGTAGGGTAAGCCACTGTTTGCCCTGGAGGCAGCAGGTTCTGCCCCCCTGGGGAGCCCTGTGCTCAGTCTGCTCCTCCCCTCTGCCGCTCAGGGGCCATCCAGGTGGTGGTCGCTTCTCGGAGTCTCTGCTGGGGCCTGAATGTGGCGGCGCACCTGGTGATCATCATGGACACGCAGTACTACAACGGCAAGACCCACGCGTGAGTCCAGTGCTGTGTGTTAATGGGCCCCTTTCTCCTAGGATGGGCGTAACCTCTGCACTTCCAGAAGGTCACTATTGTGAAGAAAAGGTGTTAGGGAAATAAATAGCTGGGATTCCACCCCAGCTAGGGTTTTATTTGTGCAGACTTATTTTTGATGCTTGAACCTGCTTCTAGGTTTGGATTTGAGTGGGGGGGACTTGATCACTTATGAACTATATGGCTGTGAGGTTTGGGAGCCTGCCTTACATATCAAATGCTTTAATATGGAGTTATCTGGCTATTGCCATTTGGTGGGTTGACTTCCCAGGTGGCGCAGTGGTGAAGAATCCACCCGCCAGTGCAGGAGACACAGGTTCGATCCTGGGTCAGGAAGATCCCCTGGAAGAGGAAATGTTAGCCCACTCCAGTATTCTTGCCTGGAAAGTTTCATGGACAGAGGGGCCTGGCGGGCTGTAGTCCATGGGGTCGCAAGGAGATGGACATGAGGGAACACACACACACACACATTAGATGGGTTAATACCTTTGGTTCACAGACCCTGAGCAACAACGTCATGACTCTTACACTTGAAAACTAAACTGATGTATAGATAACCCGTGACGCTAGGGACTGAGCACACTCGCAGAGGTTTGCTGGGATTTCCCACGTCTCCCTGTGTCTGCATTTTATCCTTCGACCTTCAGGGAGGCAGCGTCCTGAGTCCTCTTTTCCCTGCATCTCCAGGTACGTGGATTACCCCATCTACGATGTTCTGCAGATGGTGGGCCATGCCAACCGCCCTCTGCAGGATGATGAGGGGCGCTGCGTCATCATGTGCCAGGGCTCCAAGAAGGTCAGCCCCGGCCTTTGCACGGGCTTCTGAGCCTGGGTCTCAGAACAGATTCTTTAATCTCTCTCTATAGGTGTCTTTACTTTCTTATATTCTCTCTGTTTTCTTTTCTTTTCCACATTGTTTTTGTAACAAGCCTTTCTCTGCATAGAATTTTGTAGCCTTTGATTTTTGCTACTGCTGTTGACTCTGTGTATTGAGATCTTAACCCTCTGGCTGGGTCTGTCTTCCTCATGCCCTGCTCAGCCCGTGGGGCTTGGTGTACCTTCCTCCATGGTAGAAATAACCAGTGATGCCAGGGGGAACAGGCATACACACCCAACTCTGCAGGTGCAGACGCAGCTCACCTTGTCTGTGCAGCTGGTTTCTTGCGTTTCGTATGAGCCGTGCCTGTTGCACAGCGGCCCTCTTTGCCCTTGGCCTTTCTCTGCGACTGTACTGTCACTGACGTTCTTGCCATAGGATTTCTTCAAGAAGTTCTTGTATGAGCCTTTGCCGGTGGAGTCTCACCTGGACCACTGCATGCACGACCACTTCAACGCCGAGATCGTCACCAAGACCATCGAGAACAAGCAGGACGCCGTGGACTACCTCACCTGGACCTTCCTGTACCGCCGCATGACGCAGAACCCCAACTACTACAACCTGCAGGGTCGGTGGTGGCGCTGCGCAGCATCCTCCGGAGGTTGGCACAGGCCTCGTCCGCCGTCTCCCTGGGACACCCCTGCTTACCTGTCACCTTCACAGGCATCTCCCATCGTCACCTGTCTGACCACTTGTCGGAGCTCGTGGAGCAGACCCTGAGTGACCTGGAGCAGTCCAAGTGCATCAGCGTCGAGGACGAGATGGACGTGGCGCCCCTGAACCTGGGCATGATCGCCGCCTACTATTACATCAACTACACCACCATCGGTGAGGGCCGGCGGGGCCTGCAGCCACGGGGACGACACGACAAGGCTTCCAGGGCCTCGTGTGCTCGTCAGAGGGACGCGTTGCAGGGTGGAGCCGGGCTAGCCCAGCGGTTAACTCTACTCCTCCTCTGCCTGCTCTGACCTTTCCAAATGTCCTTCCTTTCCTCTCTCAGAGCTCTTCAGCATGTCCCTGAACGCCAAGACCAAGGTGCGAGGACTCATCGAGATCATCTCCAATGCGGCTGAGTATGAGAACATCCCCATCCGGCACCACGAGGACAGCCTCCTGCGGCAGGTGAGCGCATCTTCCGAGCTGGGTGAAACTTGGCCCCCGTGCCCAGAGCACAGGATCCTGCAGTCAGGTCAGGAAAACACCCACTCCCCCGCCCCCGAGCTCCTCACACACTCCACACACATCTCAAGCCCCACCACCCACAGCCATCATCTGCCCCGAGTGTGGAATGGTTGTGGGCCTGGGGCGGGTGGTGCTTTGGGCCTGAGTGTGGGTCTCAGGCAGGGTCACCCGTTCACCAGCCGCTCTTTCTTCCGCTTTCCAGCTGGCCCAGAAGGTCCCCCACAAGCTGAATAACCCTAAGTTCAACGACCCGCACGTCAAGACCAACCTGCTTCTGCAGGCCCACCTGTCCCGCATGCAGCTGAGTGCCGAGCTGCAGTCGGATACAGAGGAGATCCTCAGCAAGGTGTGGAGGCGGGGCACCGGGGGCGTGGAGGCGGGGCACCGGGGGCGTGGAGGCCTGAGCGTGGCGTGTGAGGCAGCAGTGCCCACTCCTGCTTATGCTCTCTGGTCCCTCGGCAGGCCATCCGGCTCATCCAGGCCTGTGTGGACGTCCTCTCTAGCAACGGGTGGCTCAGCCCCGCCCTGGCGGCCATGGAGCTGGCCCAGATGGCCACCCAAGCCATGTGGTCCAAGGACTCCTACCTGAAACAGCTGCCGCACTTCACCTCCGAGCACATCAAACGTTGCACAGACAAGGTGAGCCGGGCCTGCATCGCAGTGTTGGGTGGCCAAGTCTGGAGGCCGGGTGTCCTGCACTGGGGTTGGTTGTGGGAGGGGAGACGTCACGTTTGGCTTCTCTGAAGGTGTTACCCAAGAAGGCGCCAGGGAGCCTGACTGTTGTGAGCTGTGTTCTTTGGATGATCTGATAGCATAGGAATAAAAAAGGCCACTCTGTGGAGCCCGTGGACTCTCTCCATCAGCGGGAGTCTGGGCTGAAGTCACTGGGGAGGGAAGTTTAGAGTACTCAGGGAGTCACCTGGCTGAGGATGAGTCGCCGGAGCCAGTTTCCTCTGCGGTTGTCTGCCTTCTTCCCTGACCTCCCTGATGCCCGCCCAGGGGGTGGAGAGTGTTTTCGACATCATGGAAATGGAGGACGAAGAGCGCAACGCCTTGCTCCAGCTGTCGGACAGCCAGATCGCGGACGTGGCCCGCTTCTGTAACCGCTACCCCAACATCGAGCTGTCCTACGAGGTGGTGGACAAGGATGCCATCCGCAGGTGAGCCACGCGGGCCGGGTGCGCCGCCCCGGGTCAGCCCCCAGCGGGCACAGCTGTGATGCGCCCCGGGTGTCTCCCCACAGTGGCGGGCCAGTCGTCGTGCTGGTGCAGCTGGAGCGGGAGGAGGAAGTCACGGGCCCTGTGATCGCGCCTCTCTTCCCGCAGGTATGTGCTGGGACTGGCCTCCTGGGGTCCCCTAGAGGCCCTGGCATTGGCTATGGTCTGTGCTGCGAGGGCACATAGTCGTCAGCGGGGGCGGTCTAGAGCAGTGATGATGTCACAAGGCTGGGGGTTAATTTGGGGGCTGTGAGTGCTTTTTATGGAAGTCTGTAGTTTTTTTGCTTTAAGGCAGTTTGGGTGACTGGCTGCTGAGGGAAGTCCTGGCACAAGGCCTACTTTGGACCCACTCTGCTGGCAGGCTCACCTCATGTTAACATGTTTTTGTCCTCTGACATGTCTGCCTTTTACCTAAAAGCGTCTCTGAGGAACTCAAAGCTTCCAGCCTCAAAGACTAGATGTCTGATAGTGGAGTCTTGACCTAGTGTCAGGCACTGAACGGGAAGGTACTCTGGGGCAAGGAAGTGAGCCAGAACCAACAGATGAGCTCACCTGTCTACTTAAAAATTGAGTTCACATGAGAAACCTTAGTTTAAAATCCTGTATCCGATTATCTTTTGGTATGAAGATTTTTAAAGCTTGCTTTCTGGTTTCCTGTTTTTGTAACTTTTTGCCTGGTGTCACAGTCATCAGGTTTTACTCACTGACTTTGTTGGGTTTTGGTCACTACAGAAACGTGAAGAGGGCTGGTGGGTGGTGATCGGAGACGCCAAGTCCAACAGTCTCATCTCCATCAAGAGGCTGACCCTGCAGCAGAAGGCCAAGGTGAGTGTGTCCGCTGGCCCCCGCGGGTTGCGAGAGGGGGCAGGTATCTGAGCGGGCCCTGAGTTGTGCTTGCTGTCTCCAGGTGAAACTCGACTTCGTGGCCCCGGCCACCGGCGCCCACAACTACACCCTGTACTTCATGAGTGACGCTTACATGGGGTGTGACCAGGAGTACAAATTCAGCGTGGATGTGAAAGAAGCCGAGACAGACAGTGACTCAGATTGAGTCCAGAGGCATTCACTCTTGCACAGAGGAGAGCCGAACCCGAGTTAGGGGCGTGTGCAGTGCATGGGACCTCTGTGGAGACCTGGCCCCACCCCACCCTCCTGCTTTCCCCCGGCTCCCTTGCCGTCCACACCCTGGCTCCAGTGTCTGCAGGTGTCGGGCACAAACCGTGTACAGCATTTTGAGGCGTGTTCTTTGTAGTTCCTTTTCAGTCTAATAAAATGACTTGGAGAAACCATGTGTCTTTGCAGTGATTCCAAGTTAAAAGTTTCCTTTCCCCAGTCTTAGGATTGGTTTTTCAGCCTGTGAGCTTGCTTAGAGTGCACACTACTTCTAGAGGCTGAGGCTGCTCTTCAGTCGGGCTGCACGCGTTCAGCCAGCACAGAGGGCAGTGTTGGTGCCCTGTCCTGTCAGGACTGGGCCTCTGGGCCCTTCTGTGTCGGCATCGCTGCAGAGCTAACACTGATCGTTGGTGGAAACCAACAGGTTAGCGCTTTCTCAAGATCTGCAGCGTCCCCTCCCGTAAGGAGGCAGTGGCAGCTGCGTGCTTAGAGCAGTTCCAAGATTCAGATCTATAAATTTTCTTCTGAGATTCTTGCCTTCTGTTGTTTTCTGGGAATACTGTTTTGTGTGTGTTAAGGCGTGTCTGACTCCTTGTGACCCCATGGACTGTAGCTCTCCAGGCTCCTCTGTCCGTGAAATTCTCCAGGCAAGAATACTGGAGTGGGCAGCCATTTCCTCCCCCAACCCAGGGATCAAACCCACATTTCCTGCATTGGCAGGTATATTCTTTACCACTGAGCCACCTGAAAAGCCCTTTTTAGGAGTAAATGTGCATAAAACTGGAAGATGATTCTGATAGGATAATTTCCCTAGGTTGGCAATTTTCTAGTCTTAGGACCCCTCTACGCTACAAAAAAGAACTCCAAACAGCTTTTATTATTTGGGTTAGAGCCACTGATGTTTATTTACTAGAGTAAACGCATTTTAAAGTAACTTAATTAACATTTTATGAAGAACAACTTCGAAAACAAATTCAGGGAGAACAGCACTTTACATTTTTGTAAATCTCTTTCATGACCAGCTTAATAAGACAGTTGGATTCTCACAACTGTTTCCAAAACCTGTTGTGTGAATTGATGTAAAGCTGACTTCACACAGGTAGGGAGTTGGAAGAAGTTTCTAAATAGGCTTCTCAGATAATAGAGGCTATGAGATACGTCACTACACAGGTGGTAGATTCTTAAAGGCAATGTGGATGTGAAACCTTATCAGTGAGCATACTTATCAAGAGCAACACTTGCATTAAAACCCACTTGTCTCTTACACTTAATGAGTCTTGCCCATGAGTGTCTTTGTAACGTGCCTTAGTCACTTGGAAAATGCTCACTCACTAAATTATGCAAATCTTTCTTTAATACACTTCATCATAAATCATGTGTTCCTATCACCACCAATCCCCTCAGAAAAGCCTAAGCATTGAGAAGATGTCAAGCTCCTGATGTCAATATGGGTTTTCACAAATTTGAATTTTTGCTGGAAAGCTTGTTTTATCATTGGCAACACGATCAGTTTCCCTTGAAGTGACAAGCTCATTCCATTCATTTCCCAGAAAATGTCTCCCAAATAGCCAAGTCTAAACACTAGAGTTTGCTCGTTCTTGCAAGTAGATATGGTTACGCCATGGACACGGCTGATGGAGCACGCGACTGCACAACTGCTTTTCCTCAGGACAGCCTCACCTCCGTGTGCAGCATGGCTGCTGCATGCCTGCTTCCGACAGAATGCTGTATGCTCAAGGGTGGAGATCTAATACAATTTATTTGTATTGGTTCTACTGAGGATGTTTCTCAGTGGAGTTGGCAGTATTTTCACTGAGGGCAAGGCATGGAGACCCGACTGCAGTATCTGGTGCCATTCCCTTGCTTCAGAGGTGCTGACCTCTCTACACGCCCTGAAGCACTCTAGGGATTTCTATTGACTGGCAGGCACATTTTGAGAACCACGGCTCTAGATACTGCCCCAGCTGTCTTCAAAATCTAAGGTCGTGATTTCTGTGGTATAAAACTGAACTGAAGGCCATGGCCTTGAGGATGGTCCTCAAGTCAAAACCCACTTGGTCGTGCCTGTCTGAGGACAGCCTGAGACCCCAGCGCTGCTGGCCTGTGCCTGTTTTTCTACCTCTTTCAGCATTATTTCCTTAAGGGGCTGCTTCTTACCACTCGCCCCCACTATGGAAATCTAACATGACAGACCACAGAGTATTTATGTACTGTGGTTCTTTAGAGGGCACATACTGTCCCTTTAGGATTATTTTGCCCCTCACCCAAGACCCAATTCGGAGAAGGCAATGGCACCCCACTCCAGTACTCTTGCCTGGAAAATCCCATGGATGGAGGAGTCTGGTGGGCTGCAGTCCATGGGGTCGCTAAGAGTCGGACACGACTGAGCGACTTCATTTTCACTTTTCACTTTCACACATTGGAGAAGGAAATGGCAACCCACTCCAGTGTTCTTGCCTGGAGAATCCCAGGGACAGTGGAGCCTGATGGGCTGCCGTCTATGGGGTCGCACAGAGTCAGACACGACTGAAGCGACTTAGGAGTAGCAGCAGCAGCAGCAGGACCCAATTTTCACCCCCACTAAGACTGTATGACCTGTGGCCAACAGTAACTTGCTGCTAGGGTTCACATTCTCTCCGTTTATTTCTCAGCACTCCCCGACTGTCATCACAGCACCTGGCACAGAAGGTATGCAAGGGTTTCTAAGGGAAAGCAGAGGGGTCTCTTATTCTAACAAACGTACATTAAGGAATTAATTTCAGTACTGGCTGCATGTCTTAAATGCAAGGATTTACCCAGAAACTGGGAAGACAGGGCCTACTTCAGAGAAGGACTCACCATGAAATTCTTTTAAATTGTGAATGTCCCTATAACATAAAATAGGACTTGGGACTCCGATTATTTGTATAAAGCTTATAGTCTCAGAAAGGGCTGAGCTACATCCCTCCTACATAAAGATATAATGATTATAAATAGTATACTTAATCTCTGCTCTCCAATTGAACACTGCCCTAAAGCAAAATCTGCCTTAAGTACAAGGCACAGATATTCTGCAGCTCTTTACCAGGGGCTCCGTGTCAAAGGGGGAAGAGTGAGTGGGCCGGTGGCCCTGAGCCTCTCCCCAAGTCTGAATGCAGGAGGGCCAAATAAAGGAAGGTCAAGGATGCTCCTGGTCCTCTTAGGGACTGGGGAAGTCCGAGGACATTTTCTGGGGAAGCACGATTCTATCCAAAGCCAAAGTGGCTCAGATGCCTTCAGACGGCTGATACTTCCAGAAGGCCAACTCTCCATCGTCACTGCAGGAGGCCAGAAGCCCCCGTTCCTTGGGGTTCCAGGCCACGCAGTTGACATCCTGGGAGTGGGCCTGAGGCACGTGGGCTGTCAGCGAGAAGGTGGGCTGCTGCGGGTCTGAGCCGGGATCCTCCTCAAATACTCGGATGGCATCATCCCCACAGGCGGTAGCCAGGGTCCCTGTCAGCTGACACCTGGGGGGTGGGGGGAACAGGTGCGTCGGTGGCGTGCAGGTGGCTCCTCCCTCCCCACCTGGCAAGTCAGGGGCAAGGGGCTGGTGCTAGTCTCAAACTCGAGGACGCAGCTGTAAGTCTCTTACCCTAGAGCCTCTAACAAACGTAGCTGCAAATATCACCCCAAGCTTCAAGTGCTGCCATCTAGGTCTCTTTCCATGTAATTAACCTAAAAAACTACATATAACTCTGAATTGTACTTTTCTCACTTGGCACAGCAGTTGCCCTGACATGAAGTGTTCCTGACCGTTTTTTTAAACTGATGCGACAGGTCACTTAATTTTACCATACTTAGTCCATTTTTGCTATTTCCAAATGTTTGATAGTATAAATAAAACTTAGATGCACGTCAACTTTTTCAGTTATTTAGGGTTATTTCCTGAGGAGAGATTCTCAGGGCCCGAACTGCCCTCTGACCGACTCTCCTATGTGAACGGTATGGCTTTCCTAGGCTCCCTAAGGTAGAAGCAGTGTTACCAAACCATAAAACCCGAGCCATGAAGCCACAGTTTCAAGAATACGTATTTCTGGATGGTTTGATGCTGTGGATGGTATGGAGCTACCCTCAGCCTGGGTCTAAGTCTGTCCCCTGCTCCTGTGAACCCTGGGCCAGCCAGTGCTAAACCAGCATGGAGACAGTCTAGCCTGATCTGATGACATGAGGGTGGCTGCTCTATATCCCCACGTATTCCCAAAGGTGAAAGAGCACCCTGATTTCTTGAAAATCACTAGAATGGGTGGGCAGGGTGGAGGGGAGGAGTGGCGGTCTTACCAAGCGACGTCATAAATGGTCCTGGAGTGGAAGCCTGACAAGGTGCAGACACACTTCCAGCTGGCCTCGGAGCCGCTGCATGCAACCCCTGCGTGACAGACTTCTCTTGAGCCTTGGGCGTATCCATGCCCTGGGCACCTCAGGGGAGAACCTGCCCCGCTGCAGAGGAGACCCTGACTTGCCCTCCCCCATCCGCACCACCTGAGGCCTCATGCTCACTCCTGTCCCCATCCGCCCTGATCTGCCTTAGACACTGCAGCCAGACTGGCATTTTCACACCAGGATTCGGAGAAGGAGACGTCCTGCTCCTCAAAATCCCTTTTGCTACAGACTATGTCTGACAACTTATCCTGCCTTTTTGGAGAAGACTCTTGAGAGTCCTTTGGACAGCAAGGAGATCTAACCAGTCAATCCTAAAGGAAATCAACCCTGAATGCTCATTGGAAAGACTGATGCTGAAGGTGAAGCTCCAATACTTTGGCCACCTGATGCGAAAAACTGACTCACTGGAAAAGACCTTGATGATGGGAAAGACTGAGGGCAGGAGGAGAAGGGGACAACAAGGGATGAGATGGTTGGATGGCATCACTGACTCAATGGACATGAGTTTCAGCAAGCTCTGGGAGATGGTGAAGGACAGGGAAGTCTCACGTGCTACAGTTCATGGAGTTGCAAAGAGTCGGACACAACTTAGTGACTAAACAACATCAGGCACCCAGCCCAACCTACCTTATTTCTCTCCAAACTCCTTATGCCCTATGTTCCATCTACCCTATGCAAATCCCTGTTCCTGGTATAAATGTAGGCCGCCTTTACTTTCAATGCCTTTGCTCATGTGGTCCTCTTTGCATCTAGAATTTCCTTTTTTTCTTTTGTGGCTATGTCTGGCAACATGTGGGAGCTTAGTTCCCTGACCAGGGATCAAACCAGTGCCCCCTGCTTTGGAAGCATGGAGTCTTAACCACCGGAAGTCACAGAAGTCTCTTCTTATGTTAAAATGCTACACATTCCTTTCAGTCTAGGCCCCCTTCCCCAGAGCCTCCCTGGACTCTCCCAGCACTTTCCCTGGAGCCCTCCCACGGCACATCTATGAAGGGCCCAGTTTTCTGTGACTCATCCATGTGTCTCAGCTCCTCCGCAGAGATGGGCCTTCAGCCCCTAGGCTGGGCCCTCACCTTGCTCGTTGCCTGGAAGGTACTGGCGCCAGATGCGCACGGTGCGGTCGTCGCTGCAGGACGCCAGGCGCTGGCCACTGGGGTCAAAGGCCAAGCTCCACACGGTGGACTCGTGGCCTTCGAGGGTGGCGCAGCACACCCAGTCATCCTCTTCCTCCCGGTAGAGCTTCACTGTGTCGTCGTAGCTGGCGGAGGCCAGCAGCTGTAGGGGAGGCCAAGGACAGCACCGTATGTGTGTGTAGGGCCCGGGAGTGTCTGCGGTTCCAAGACTTCTCCCTCCCGGGACAGGACAGTCCCAGGGATGTGCTTTTATAAAGGGACTCACTGACATCTTCTGGTCACAGACAGAGATTCCTGGGAAAACCAGGTTGAGGCTGAAGAGCAGAAGGCAGCTGGGTACAACCCTCCAACATCACAATTACTTCCCACCAAGACACCTGGCTCTTACCTCCTGGCTTGGGTGCCAAACCACATGCTTGACATCCTGTGTGTGGGAGTTGAGGACACTGACACACTCATACTCGTCCTCTTCATCAACTGTGGAGAAGAAAAGAAGGGGCACACAAGCTGACCGTCAGGGGCACAAGGGTGGGGCGCGGAGACTGGGTGGCAGGCTCCCAAGTGCACCTGGAGGGATCTGGACTCACCTTCCCAGACCCACACACTCTTGTCTCGGCTGCAGGTGGCAAGGAGGTTGCCAGACGGAGCCCAGGCCACTGATTTGACCTCATTTTCATGGCCCTCCAGCGTGGTTACACACTGCGAACAGTGAAGAGGGACTAAAATCAGTGCCAGCTCAGACCCCTGCGGTCCTTGCAAGTCCAGTTCCACTGACCCAGGCCGGCTCAGGTTCCTAAACCAGGAACATCCCTGGTGGTCCGGTGGTTAAGAATCAGCCTGCCAGTGCAGTGCACACAGGTTCCAACACTGGTCCCCAGAAGCCTCCACACGCCCTGGAGCAACTAAGCCCGTCCACCGCAACTACTGAAGCCCAAGAGCTCTACGCCTTTACTCCGAAGCAAGAGAAGCCACCACAAGGAGAGGTCCACGCACCGCAACAAAGAGCAGCCCCCACTTGCCACAACTGGAGAAAGCCCACGCGAAGCAGCGGAGACTCAGCACAGCCGAAAATAAAATAAATATTAGAATAAAAAAACGTTCCTAAACCAGCCCTGGGGATCAAACAGGCAACAATCCTGGTCCCATCTATTTACCTCAAAGTCATCCTCATTCTTCTTCCAAATGCAAGTGGTGGCATCAAAGCTGGCCGAGGCCAGGTAATTTCCGCATGGAGACCAGGCCACCTTCCGCACGGTGCGCTGGTGGCCTTCACAAAGGACAGATTTGCAGATCCAGCTGTCACCTGAAAGCAGAGGACAGGTCAGGCTCTGGAGCCGGGTGCACAAGAAGGTGCTGAACACTAGCTGTGCCACTGGGTAACAGGGTCCAGCATCAGAGCCAGGCTGGGGGTCAGAGCTCAGTGAGTGTACTGAACAACAGGCTTTAACTGACTCCAGTTACAGTTACAGAAAGCTGGAGGCATCCTTCTGAAACAAATCTGAGGAATCACCCTCCTGATTTAAAATTGTCAAGAGTACCTACATGCGTGCGTGCGTGCGTGTGTGTGTGTGCACCCGCCCTAAGCCACTTCAGTCACCTCTGACTCTTTGCAACCCCATAGACCATAGACTGCCAGGCTCCTCTGTCCATGGAATTTTCCAGGCAAGAATACTGGAGTGGATAGCCATTCCGACCTCCAGGGGATCTTCCTGACCCAGGGATCCAACTGGCCTCTCTTGTGTTGGCAGTTGCCACCTGGTAAATGCCCTCGGGTTAAATTTAAACTTCTTCAACTGCTGCAAATTACTTTGAAGCCTACTTTCTTCCTTCTCTTCTCATTTTCCTGCCTCAGCAACTATCACAATTTCCCTAACAGTTTCAGTCTCTCTATTGACATTTTAGCTTCTAATAGTTGCTGACTCCTTCACCGGAAAACCCGTTCTCAAAGTGGCTAAGGTTCAACTCTAAGAAAACCCCTCCATCCTCTCCCTCGGCCCGTGACCATCGTCCAGGGTCTGCCTGTCCCGCAGGCTGCGTACTCCCCGAGACTGGCACCCACATCAAGCGCAAGGAGACCCCTTGGCGGCAGGGGTCGTGCAGCCGGATCGGGGCTTACCCTCCCTGCCCCAGATGCGGACGCTGCGGTCGCCACCGCACGAGGCCAGCAAAGTTCCCGCGGGGTTCCAGGCCAGGAACCAGCAGCGGGAGTCCGGGTGCGCCAGGATACGGCTAAGCAGCACCAGCGAGTCCTTCATGGCTGCCCGGCGCAGGAGGAGACAAAAATGAGCAGAGCTAGCCGCTCCGACTGCGGTTCCCACAGAGCAAAACCCTTGGGCCCGACTGCCAGGGTCCACCCTGGAAATGAAGCGCCCGCTGCTTCGGCTGCGCTGCCTTCTGGGAGTTGTAGTCGTCCTTTCCCCACCCTACTCCCCCAACCGCGGCCCCACCTCAACGAAAAGCATCGCGGCACGGCCTGGAACTACCAGTCCCGTGAGGCCTTGCGCAGGGAGCCGGCGGCGCGCCCGGGCTGTGTCGCGCGCCGGGAACGGGGCGGGGAGCCGGAGGAGGCGGGGTCAGAGGTGGAGGAAGCCGGAAGTGGATCGGGCCGGGGTCTGTCCGGGCGTTGCGGGTTTGGGCCCTGAGATCTCTCGGGTCGGGGTAACTGAGGAGCCCGTGACCGGGACGGAACGACGCCATCCCGGCACTGAAGCCTGCTGACTGGTGAGGATCAGGAGTCGTTGAGGGGTGGGTCCTATCTGGGCAGACATCGCACCGCAGAGCGCAGTTCCCAGATCCTGGGTCCCCGATCCTTGCGGCCCAGCTTGGCCCTCCGCCCCTGGGCACCCTCTGGCCAGGACCCCGAGTCCGGCTCTTTCTTCCACCAGTAACGGATACCTCCGCCCCAGCCCCTCTCCCTACTGTATTCTGCCAAGGTCCAGCGGGCCCCCAGCCCTCTCCGGGTCATCGTCTCGCACCTCCGCAGCTCCACTCCGGGGACCCCGTCCCCGCCCCCCGAACCTCTGCAGCTCTTCTGTCTCTGCTCAGCCCTCGGTCCCACCCCCATCCCCTGGGGTCGGCCCTGACCGCCTTCCTCCAGCCTCACCTGCTACGAACCCAGTACGTTGCTCTCCTCCCCCCGGACAGGCAGGCTCTCTGCGCCCCGCGGAGGTCGGCGGCTACCAGCAGCGACCGCTGAGCGACGGCGGGCGGCCCCGGACATGTACGCCCCCGGAGGCGCAGGGCTACCCGGCGGGCGCCGGCGGAGGAGCCCGGGAGGCAGCACTCTGCCCAAGCAGCCGGAGCGTAGTCTGGCCTCGGCCCTGCCGGGTGCCCTGTCCATCACCGCGCTGTGCACCGCGCTCGCCGAGCCTGCCTGGCTGCACATCCACGGTGGCACCTGTTCCCGCCAAGAGCTGGGGGTCTCCGACGTCCTAGGCTACGTGCACCCGGACCTGCTGAAAGGTGAGGGCGCTGCGCGCCAGCCCTCTTCTTTCTGGGCTCCCGGGCATCCTCGGAAGGGTGCGGACTGGAGCTGAGATAGCCTGGGGTAGGCACCTGGTTGAAGGAAACAGCCCATTGCTGCCTGATGTTCTTGCCCACCAGGTGGCTCTGTTTGGGGTCCGGCCCCTCATTAATTCTGATGTTATTCAGCCAAGCACCCACTCCTCAACTCCACGGTAATCTGGACTGCTATTTTCGGCTTCTTTTGGGGGAAGGGCGCTGTATATCAGAGAGAAGATAAGGGTGCTAGGCATCCCAATTACCTGTCTCCTTCTAAGGAGCCCGAGATACAGGAAGATTTTTTTTTTTTTTGGTCGGGGCGGGGGGCGGGGTGGTCAGCTTGAGAAAAAGGAACTTTAAAATTTTTAAAGATTTTAAAAGATGTTTGTGAGTTCTGCAGTCTTTGGATTGTTAGAGAAAAAGGGAGTCTACGGTATTTTCAATAACCAGAAGTCAGTTCCATTGCTACCCTCAGTAAAACAATAGGAGTTTGGCTCGTGGAACCCTCACAAGTGTGACGGAATGAGGTAAGTTTGCTTTGTTCATTATGGTGCTTCCCGGCCAGGGAAGCAGAAGAAAGGGGAACCAGACCATCATCTTTACTGGATACAGGGGAGGCCTGTAGCCCATCCTTCCCAGCCTTCCTCTCTGGTAATGAAGGTACAGGCTGTGTGGTGTGGGGGCAGTATTGCACTGCCTGGTTTTTACAGGGAAAATGGTCAGTGGATTGCAAACAGCCCTTATTAACAGCAGAGTTCATTACCCTCAAGGCCTTTTGAACCATTCCTGAAGGTTTTCTCCATGTGCCACTCCTGGCTGTAATTCATTCCAGATGTGTGTTGCCCCATATCTCGGATTCCTGTTCCTGTTAGGTATCTTTAACATTGTCTGTTTAAGGATTCACACTGCCTGGGGTTTGGTGAAAAGGTCAAGTTCTCTTTGAGTGCCTTGGATCATACACCACTTGTGCAGGTCGAGGCTGAAAAGCCCTGTCCTTGTGGCCTAATGTTGTCTTTCTCTGAGAGTTCTCTTGCTGGTTCGTATTTCTCTTGAGTTTTCAAAGCTTTCGGATGATTTTGTAGAGAACAGGATGGGGGCTTCTGGTTTATTTCCAGGTATCACCGTGATGATAGCTTTCAGTGTGTTGGCTCACTAAGACCTATGGGCTTCGCTGGTGGCTCAGATAGTAAAGAATCCACCTGCAATGCAGGAGACCCAGGTTTGATTCCTGGATGGGGAAGATCCCCTGGAGAAGGAAATGGCAGCCCACTCCAGTATTCCTGCCTGGGAAATACCATGGACAGAGAAGCTCACAGGCTACATTTCCTGGGGTCACAGAGAGACACGACTTAGCAACTAACACTAACACTTACCCACAGGATGGAGACCACGTGCTATGCAGCTTTCTCTGTGGCAAAAAGCCCATCAAGCTTGAGTCGAGTCAGGGTGACTTTTCTGTTAGCATGTTCCCCAGAACTTGCCTTGAGGCACAGCTGCCACTTTGCACCGCTTCATCCAGACCTTGCAGTTGATCCCCTTGGTGGTCAGTATTTCAGGTGCTTGGTGTTGCATCAAAACCGGGAGTGTACATGCATGCTCAGTCGTGCCCTACTTTTTGTAACCCCACGGACTGTAGCCTGCCAGGCTCCTCAAGAATACTGGAGTGGGTTGCCATTTCCTTCTCTAGGGAGTCTTCCCGACCCAGGGATTGAACCCGAATCTCCTGTATCTTCTCCATTGGCAGGTGGATTCTTTACCACTAGCTTCCTGGAAAGCCCCCAAGCTGAAAGGGAATTCATGATGCCTCTCTATTTCAGATCGTTCCTAGGAAGGCTTGTAAAATTCCTGCGATGGAGGGAGGGGCCCATCTGATTCCATGTCTTCATTCCAAAGGTCCAGGAAACTGTGTCTCAGAGAAGTGAAATGATCTCTGCAGGGGCACACAGCTGGGAACGGCAGAGTTGAGTTCACCTCACTTTTGACATCAGTATAAAGTGATGCCATCTCGTTATGTTTGCTTTACTTTAGCTGTCGTAAGGAACGACCTCACAATGGTTTATCTCACTTTGGCCTACATCCTTGTCAAAGGCACATCAAAAGTAAATTATTGGTTCTGTTCTCCTCTGTTCACACACGTATCTACCTTTTCTGAGAAATTATCCAAGCTGGATTTTGTCTTTTATAAGGCAGGTCGCCTCCACCTTTACATGGTGCCTGCCCGTCCATGTGTTTAGGGGTCTCAGCCCACGAATGGTTTCAGCCTGGTTTACCTTGGTCTCGGCGGCCATTGCAAGCTGGGAGCGCTTGGTGTCCCGTAACAAAGCTGACAGTGCTGCCTCATGAGCTGTCACAGAAGGTGGTAAAGAATCTGAAGGTCCCTGATTGCTTCTTCTTGGTGCGTGCTTAGTTGTTCAGTCATGTCTGACTCTCTGTGACCCCATGGACTGTAACCCGCCAGGCTCCTCTGTCCACGGGATTCTCCAGTCAAGAATACTGGAGTGGGTTGTCATTTCCTTCTGCAGGGGATCTTCCCAACCCAGGGATTGAACCCAGGTCTCCTGCATTGCAGGTGGATTCTTTACCTTCTGGTCCACCAGGGAAGCCTCCTTCTTCTCTGTACCAGTTGGCTTTTGGGTGCCCGCTGGGCCTTCAGTCGTTTGCTACTCTGTAGGGCTGTGCCAAGCCTCAGGGTCTAGCAGAAATCCTAGTGTGGAAGCCTCGCTATTCCCCATCTCAGGAGAGGCCAGAGCTGTGGGGTACAGGCCTCGTGCCTGTGGGTGCTTCCAGACGGAGAGCAGACCCTGCCAGGTCTCTGCAGGTGATGGGGAGTGGAGCGGGCCAACAGGCTTTGGCATGATGCCTTCCCGTTTCTTGGCCCCTTGCCTGAGTACCAGGCATCACACTAAGCACCCTTCATGCCTGGCTGTAGTGTCACCTAAACGACTTCTTTATTTGGTAGGTAACTATCATCACCCCCGTCATACACACACAAACACTCTCAGGTCTCGGGCCCAGGCTGGTCTCTTGCTAAGGGGCACCCAGCTGCTCCGAGTGGCATGGACTCCACCCTCACCACTGCGCCTCAGTGCACACTAGACTGTTCCTCCGTCCGAGCTGTCCCGGGCCTCTTACTTCCCCATTCTGGCTGAGTTTTTCTCACAAGCCCAGGCAAAACTATGTTCTTTATTCCTCTTCCCCTCTCATTGCTGGGCTGAGTCAAAGCCCATCATCCTCTCTCAATCCCAGAGCCCTGAAGGCTTTTACAAATGCCACGGCTTGAAAGATCCTGTTGGGAATTCCTCTGCTCCCCGGGGCTGCCCCCTTCTCACACAGCTCTTCAGCCTGGGCCAGGGGGCCAGAGACATGCCCAGACCTCTGGTGGCCCCCAACAAGGCAGCCCAGATAACCATTCCTTCTGAGCCTCAAGCCCTCTCTGCCCCTCAAGTGTGCCCAGCAAGGGGGCAGCCGGGACCAGAGGCTCAGGAAACATCTCTGGAGAATGAGGGAGTGTAAGATGTGAAGTTGGGGGGATCATGATTGACAGCAAGCCATGGGAAGGTCAAAGGCCTTCTGGGAAGGGCTGGTGTGTCTGAGGGGTGGTGACCAATGCAGCTGGCATTTCCAGATCCTGTAGGGGCATATCCTTGGAGGCAGCTTGGCCAGGACCCTTGGGATCTGTGGGACGACCCAGCTGGGCAGTGGAGGGCCCTCTTGGAGTCTTGTGTCAGAAGTCTTGTCTGGAAGCTAAAAAGTCAAGAGTAGGGTGCAGCTGTATAAAGTGGGTGGATGAATGCTGGAAGGACTGACTCAAGGACTCCAGTGAGGGGGGAATAGGAGAAGGAACAGAAGGGAACTGGCGAGAAGCCACTAGAAGCTTCCTGCCTGCTGCCTCTCTGGGTCAGGAGGGGATGAGAGCCATGGGCAGGTAGACAGGAAGAGCAGGGGCCTTCCAAACAAATCCAGCCCAGTGACTCACCAGTGACCTTGGGCAAAGTCAGGTCTGTGGGATCCTATTACACAGCAGCTGCCTTCTTCCCCGGTGACTGGAGGGGACAGGCAAGCAATGGTTACCGAAGTAAACAGGCCACAGCACAACTGGAGCACAGGGTGCATTCAGTCTGACCAGGGTGTAGTGGATGCGGCGCTGGTGGGATCTAAATTCAGCTCCACCTGCCATTTCTCTTCATAAATAAAACAACATACACACAGCATTTGAGGATGGGCTGCTTTTAGGCAGCCCTCTCAACAAAGCAGATATTCATGGCCCTCCCTGCCACACCGATGTCTGGCAGGGGAGGAGAGAAAGGGACATTGAGATGCCGACCCCAGGAGAGCCTGAGCAGGGTTCCAAGGAGGGCTGGGGTAACGCTGCCTGTCTCTGCTGCGTGCTCTGAGACCCTCTGATGAGAGCACCGCGGGGGCGTGGGGCAGGGCTCTGGGGTATCTGTCAGCATCACTCCAAGGGAAGCTTCCATTGGCTTTCCCCCTTGACCTGGAAGGTTTGCTCAGAACTTTAGAGTGGAGAAAAGCATAAAGCAGTCAGGTGGAAACAAAACCTATTTGAACTGTGGGTGCAAAGCCCCTTCTCTGAACCATGTCATCACCCCCGTGGTGCTGATCCTCTAGCCCCCACTGGCTGATGTGCGTGGACGGGGCAGTTCTTGGTGTTGGGAGGAAAGGCATGCCAAGGAAGACACTGCTGTGGCCACCCAGCACAGAGGGAGTGGGGCTGCTCCTTCCTGGCACTTTGGGGTCTGGCTGCCCTCAAGGGCCCCTGTGCAGATGGGGCAGGTGTCATTGCTTCCATTGACAGGTGAGCGGGCAGATGTCAAGGCCAACTTGCTCGAGGTGATGCATGACCTGTGGTGGGACTGAGACTGGGTGCCCAGTTTATATGCCTTCTGCTTTTTTTTTTTTTAATATTTCTTTGTTTGGCTGCACCAGGTCTTGGTTGCAGCATGCGAGTCTTTTAAGTCGTGGCATGTGGGATCTAGTTCCCTGACCAGGAATTGAACCCAGGCCCTCTGTGGTGGGAGCTCGAAGTCTTAGCCACTGGGCCACGAGGGAAGTCCCCTGCCTTCTGCTTTTAAGAGTCAAGACTCTGGCCTTCCCTGATGGCCAAGTGGAAAAGAATCCACCTGCCAATGCAGGAGACACGGATTCGATCCCTGATCCGGGAAGATCCCACCTGCCATATGCCACAACTACTGAGCCTGTGCTCTAGAGCCCGGGAGCTGCAACTGCTGAAGCCCAAGGCCTTAGGCCCATGCTCTGCAACACAAGATGGCACCGCAGTGAGAAAAGCCCAGGCGCCACGAGAGTAGCCCCTGCTCGCTGCAAGAGGAGAAAAGCCCGCACACGGCAACGAAGACCCAGAGCAACCAAAAATAAATAAATAAAAGTACACAGTATATGTATTTTTTTAATTAAAAAAAAAAAAAAAACCAGGCTCTGATGGTTGCTGAAGCTTAGACCACACCCAACAGGTTTGGCCCAATAATTCCCAGGAGGAGCTCCATTTATTGCTTAACAACCCAAACCTTTTTGGCCTAGAAGAGATTTCATGCTTCCAGCTGTTTCCGTAGTGAGCTCAGCGGCCACTCGTGCTGACGGGGCTCTGCCAGCATCCACGGTCCTTTTTGACTTCTCACTCAAATCCAGCTCTTCAGGATTTGATCGATTAGCTCCATCGGGGAAATGTAAGGCAGCTGACTCTGGTGCTTGGTGATGGTGAGCATCACAGTGCGAGGGAGCCTGACACTGGTTCGCAGCCTAGCTCTGTGCTGTGTGTGACCTGCAGGAAGTCACAACCTCTTGGAGCCTCTGATTCCTCATCTGAACCGGATGACGAATCCCCTGGAGTGGAGTGAGGCTTAACTAAGATAACATTTGCCCCACCTGTGTGCGCAGGCAGGCATCCCTGGAGGGCAACGCAAGAAACTGCCAACAAGGAAGCTGAGAGGCTTCCCTGGAGGTCCAGGGGTTCAGACGCTGCACTTCCACTGGAGGGGGCTTGGATTCAATCCCTGCTTGGGGAACTAAGATCCCGCATGCCATATGGTGTGGCCAAAATAAAATTAAAAAAAAAAAAAAAGATGTTTATCTCTTGGGAGGGGCAGCTGAACATCTGTGAAAGTCTTCCTTGTGACTGAAATAAGGATATTCTGAAACATAAGGCCCCTGGACGTGTGTAAAGGATCCTGTATGTTGTAAAAGGATGCTAATACAGTGGACATCCTGTAGTCACTATGCCACCAAAGAAAGGATCTCTGAAGCCCTGGGTGTTCCATTTTTCAGTTGAAACTAGTTGTTAAATTAAAACCGAGTAGCACAATTAAAGCATCACTCAGAGGGCCTGGCCATGTTGAGTAATGTGGGAGGAATCTGACCTCAGCCTGCTGCAGAGCAGAGTGTGATGTAAACCCTTCCACCCTGCTGCTCAGAAGTTATTCTTGGGGGCACTAGAACAATACTTGCATCCTGCCGGGTCCCTGCCGTGTGCTACGTGGACCCCTGGAACTGTGGCGTAGAGCTTTTAGCAACGTTCACAGTGCAGCCAGGACACGGCCCGTGTCTGGGAGCTTTTGTTTCAGAGAGGCCCTGTGGGCTTCTAGGCTCCTTCAGGCCCGCAGGGCCAGAGTAAGTGAAGGCTGGACCTTGTTGCTGGCAGAGCTTAGGCACAGGCAGGCCTCCTGGCAGCAGGCGATCACCCAGGCTGGATGAGTGGGCTCCAAACAGATGGTCAGCTGACAGGAGAGTGACAGATAGCTCTGAGGGCAGCTTGGCAGGTGACCTGAAGCCAGATCAAGGCATATGAGTCATGTGGGCTCGGCCAACATCTGCCTGGCGAATTTTGTGCCCGAGGCAGAAGTGTGCGCTGTCACAAAGGCCCAGGTCCCCTGGGTATCTGGTCTGGTTTTTCTGTGGGAGGCCAGGCCTCAGGCCAGGTGACCCCATGAGGCTAGTCAACGTCTGGTGATTCCAGTCAGCTTGATTGAGCTCAGGTGCCCTCCCCAGCTTTTGGACTCTTCCTTTGGATCCAGTGTTTCCTGGAGTGTAAGGCTCAAGCCGCCTGTGCCGCTTGTGGCAATTCAGATTCCCAGGCCCTGCTCCAAACCAAGAGCTCAGATCCTCTGCAGCTTGGGCACATGCTCTCAGCCAGCACTCTGCTGTTTCTCTGTGCACCTAAGAGGGATAACCACCATCCCACAGCCTCTTGGCCTGAGATCCAAACTCAGGAAAGGAGTGGACAGTGTAAATCTCGTCAGCCCTTTTCAAAATTTTCCAAGTCCATTTTGGTGATCCATGGTCTAAATAAAAGAAGAACTTGCTGGTGGCTGAATAGGGGAAGTTAAGGCCCATTTTCTACTTTTTATCAAAGCTTAAAATGGTTTCTTTTTGGATCAGCCTTTATCCTGTCTGTGTTTCTAGAACTGTGGCAGGTTGCATAGATATCAAAGGGAACTGACAGTGCAGTCTAGATGGAATAAAAAAAAAATATTTTTTTAAAGAAAGCAAGAACGATGTTGAAGTCCCAGAAGAACATGTAGGCTGCTCGCTGTGTCTGGTGTGCAGTTGTCGTCCTGGGGTCTTTCACCAGGACCCTGGGGCCTCCTCACTCTTTGAACGTTGGGTCTCCTGTTTTAGCATCTTCCTTTTTCTTGGTCCCTTCCCTCGTTTTTGCTAGAGCGAGCAGCCCCCAAAGGCTTTGCCCTCATTTTAGAAGGTATTCGGTGCTGTCGGCTTCTGAACCTTTCACGCTTTTGTGGTATAAATCTGCTTCTTAGCTTTTCCCATTTCTGGCTTATACTTCAGCTTATCTCTTGTGTCAAGTCCCTTCTAGTTCTGAGACCCTTTACTTCCCAGTTTTCAGAATTCTGTTTTGCCCTTCCTCTCTTTGTGCAGGTCTAGGTCTTAAAAATTTTTTTTGTTTTAGTAGGATTTGGGGAGGAGCAAAAATAAATAAGGAGGTCCAGTCTACCAGATTTCCTCATGTATTTAGTTCTCGCTTGTAATTCTATGGTTCTCTAAGCTGCTTCAGCTTCTTTTTTATTTATTTACTTATTTTGGCCACACTGTGTGGCATGTGGGATCTTAGTTCCCTAACTAGGGATCAAACCCATGCCCCCTGCAGTGAAAGCACAGAGTCTTAACTGCTAGACAGACAGGGAAGTCCCTTCAGTGTCTTTTTGAGTGAAAAAGAGGACGGAGTGACTGGATAGAGAATGGACTCAAAGGGGACTCTGGCCCTTGTCCCTTTGGCTGTCTCAGCTCAGAAGTCAAGGGGCTTCTCCTGCCAGCTGGAAGCACACTTTAGCAGAATGGGTTAATATGTCACATTAATTCTCAGAGTCTTTAAAGATGATTAGAACAGCGTGGCAAGTACAGTTAACCCTTGAACAACAATGGGGTTAGGGATGGTGACCCTCCCAGCAGTTGAAAATCATGTATGACTTATGTAATTTATAGTTGACCTCTGGATCTGTGATTCCACATCTCAGATTTAACCAACTCTGATCGTATAGTACTCTTGAGAAACAATCCACATATGAGTAGACCCTCATATTGTTCAAGGGTCCACTGTCCACTGAAGTCGGGTGCTGCACTTGGACTAGTCCCGAGGGGGAAGGGGGAAGGACTCGAGGCTCATGGGAGCAGTGACCCAGCAGTCCTGTCTGCTAATAGAGGATCCTCCCCCTTCTTTGCAGATTCCCTGGGTCCTCTCCTAGCTCCCCTGGATTGTGGTGTGGGGAGAACTCCTCCCAGGTGGGGACTTCCTGCCCCAGGGTGTTCCTGGGAGCCCTGAGGATTTGGTTCTTCCCCTGCAGACTTCTGCATGAATCCCCAGACAGTCCTGCTCCTGCGGGTCATCGCCGCCTTCTGCTTCCTGGGCATCCTGTGCAGCCTCTCTGCGTTCCTTCTGGATGTCTTCGGGCCCAAGCATCCCGCCCTGAAGATCACCCGTCGCTATGCCTTTGCCCACATCCTCACGGGTAAGCCTGGGCCACTCGCAGTGTGGAACCGACTGCCACGGGGCTGGGGCATCCTGTCTGGAGTCGCAAGTGGGGACCGAGGGCTTTCCACGCGCAGACAGTTCCTGCTGCTCGTTCCAGCTATGGCCTTTCACAGAGGGGCGGCATGGGGCAGCAGGGCAGACCCACTCGGCTGAGCCGGAGGGAGCAAATGTTGTTAGAACTTCTAAGAGCTGTCATCATTCTCCAAGAATGGGATCTGAAGCTTGGCTGGGCTCATGGGGCCCAGAAGGAGCCAGAGAGGAAACACTGTGTCTCCCTGGAACGCACGGTTTCAGATTCCCTCTCCTCACCATTCCTGTAGACCAGGCTGCTCTGCTGGTAAAAGGCTTCTCTTGTCCCTCATGACGGGGCTGCTGTGTTGATTTGACCTGGGTTAGTACTGACTCTGATACCTATTCCTCTTAGGCATCCAATGACCTCCAGCAGGCCTAGCAGCCCAATTCCGAATTCTTAAGACAGAGAGAATCTGACCGGCCTCGGCAGGGTCAGGCCTCTGTCCCCAACCCTGGCCATACGAGCTCCCCGGCACTGGGTGTGGGGGCAGGCAGCTTCTCTGAGAATGGGGTTTGGGTGGGAAGGCTGCAGCTGGTTCAAGCACCCAGGCTGCGGGGTGCCTGCCAACCCCCTTTTCCCTCTGTCCCCCCAGTCCTGCAGTGTGCCACAGTCATCGGCTTCTCTTACTGGGCTTCCGAACTCATCCTGGCCCAGCAGCAGCAGCATAAGAAGTACCACGGGTCCCAGGTTTACGTCACCTTTGCCGTCAGCTTCTACCTGGTGGCTGGCGCTGGCGGGGCCTCCATCCTGGCCACAGCGGCCAACCTCCTGCGCCACTACCCCACGGAGGAGGAGGAGCAAGCGCTGGAGCTGCTCTCGGAGATGGAGGAGAACGAGCCCTACCCGGCAGAGTACGAGGTCATCAACCAGTTCCAGCCGCCCCCGGCCTATACACCGTAGTGCCCGCCGTGGGCTTTGGTCCTGGGCCGCCCTCCCCACTCTACAGCGCCGCCCCCACCCAGAGGTGCTCCTTTCCCCAGCAGGTCTCACTGGTAGGATCCTGACCACCGCCACCAACCTTCCCCGGGAGAGGCTCTACCTTTGGGGCTGTTCCTGGATCCCCACTCTCGAAACCTGGGGTTCACTGATTTTAGATAACACACTCTTTTCCCTCTTGAACCTGCCTCTCCCTCCACGGTCACTAGTCATTACCAACCAGGGACGGTCATACACGTTTCCCCCTTTGTGGGCCTGATCTCTGAGGCTGAGATTTTTCCCTGGGGTTCTGTTAGCAGTGGACAGTCCCTGATGGAAGAAGCATCCCTGGAGCTCAAGAGAAAGGGGACCATGCCCCGCAGGCTCGCCTTGTAGCTGTCCCCATGTGTCCCCTAGCGGTAACTCTGGACCAAGCCCCTCTCCCGCCCCTTCTGGGAAAACCCAGCACAGGGCCGCCCACTCTGTGGATTTCTCTGCACTTTAGTCTTTGGACTGCCCGTCACATGGGTCCTGTTTTTGCGGGAAGAAGGGATGGCCTCCAGGAAGCAGAGCACATGCCCGCCCCGCCCATCCCTGCTGGTGGCCCGAGACCCGGTGGGGACAGTGGGTCTCCTGAGGCCTGGAAAGGACCAGTGTGAAGAGGGCCGCATCTCCCCAGCCCCATCACCTCTTAAAATGTGAGTGGTTTTAAAAGGGAAAAAACAGCCAAGCAACACCACCAATACTCTCTTTTTAAACTAGTGACGAGAACGTCGTCTGTTGATCCCATTCCTTCTGGCCCTGCAGCGTTTGGGGCCACTGTCCCTTCCAGTCCCTGGCCATTGCTCCCCGAATCTCTCCCGACAGAATGCAGCCCTCCTCCGTCCCCCTCTCCCTCCCTCCCAGTGACCGTGGCCCCTGGGGGCCTTCCTGTGGGACCCAGAGCTGCATCCTTGCCCGGCGGTGGGCTGAGGACTGTGGCCTGGCTGGCTGGCCAGCGTGGTGCTCCTCAGGACTGCAGCGCTGAGACATAACCTGGCCTCCAAGTAGAAACAGGGGCTGCAGCAGGGCAGGAAGCCCACCGCCCTCCACATAGGAACCACAACCAGGGGACCCCAGCTGCGTGAGGCGTCAGAGCCGCCTGGTCAAGATGAGCAGACCTGCCTGTGTCCTTCAAGCTCGGCGGGTCCCCTGGACTGTGACTTGGGGCGGTGGCTTGCTGCACACCCCCTCCCCTTCTTGAATGTACTCTGGTCTCACAGTGTGCTACCAGCTCTTTCTTGCCCGGCCGTCACCGGCTGTCTTGTTTGCCACACATGGCCCTGGATCAGCTGAGTTTTCTGCCCTGAGACCTGGGGCATCAAGTGGGAGAAATCTGAGCGCTTCGGTGCGGATCCAGATGGCCACGCTTCTTGGGAATCAGTGTCCAGGGTTGAGCAGAAAAGCAGACAGATCTTCGTGTCCTTCACAGGCCATAGACAGAGTAAGACTGGAGAACGGACACCATCGTTGACCTGTGGCTCGAAGGGACTGCCATGTCCCCTGTCCTTCCATGGCCAGACTGCCCACAGGTGTCTAGACAGATGTCCGTGTGGGCAGTGAAAGCCATGCCTGTGCCTGAGTGAGCGGCCTCCTGGGGCTCAGTGTGATGCCAGAGCGTCCCATGGCGACTCACACTCTTCCGGACTTTTCTCTCAGGCAAGAATGCGTGATACCTGAGCACAGTTATGGAGCTCAAATCAGTCTCATCTTGCTGTAACGTGCGAGTTTGTCTTTGGAGGATTTCCAGGACGTGGACAGCTCTCTCTGACCCTGGGGGTCTGAGCTGGCAGACAGGAGACCGGGCACTGAACACGCATGCCAAAGTGACCGGTCATCTCACGAGGACCCACACCCAGGACCCTGTGAGCCGTTCCACGTGGTTCAGAATCCAGTTTTTATTCGCTCCCCAAGCCTCTAGCCTTTCTTTCTCTTTCCCTTGCCCTCCTGACACTGATAGTTGTCATATAAACTCCCCTGGTTGTGTTTTTTTTTTTTTCCTAGAAAAAAAAATTAAAAAGCAAAACAAAACAAAAAACCAGAAACCGCAAATAAGAATGCAGTTGCCAGTGGCTCCCTGTCATTTTTCTGTCCCAGTTTCCCCAATTTGGTTTGTTCCCTGCCTGTGGGAGAAGCAGGAGAAATTGAAGAAGGGAGTTCCCCGGCGGTCCTGTGACTAGGACTCCACACTTCCACTGCAGGTGCACAAGTTCAGTCCCTAGTCAGGAAACTAAGATCCTCTGTGGCATGGCCACACACACACACAAAACAAATTGAGGAAGTGTGCCATAATTTTTAAAAAGTTAGAAGGGACTTGACCCTGCTTGTTCCATGCGAGGCATCCGCACCTAAACAGTCCTCTAATCCTGACAGCTTCCACCCCGAGGTTCCAAGGCTGGGAACCAAGGATGCCTCCCCCCAGGTCTTGACTTCAGACCCTGAGCTCTTCCCTCTATATCCCGTGAGCTGCAGAAGAGCATGGCTTCAGAAGTCCAGCCCTTGTGTGCACAGACTTCAGGGCCAGGACTCGCAGAAGAAGATGCACGTTCTTTAGAAGCCATGGGGAATGATCCCTGATGGTTCCCCACGTTCCCTTTATCCATTCACAGTGTCAGCTGGCACCCGGGCCCCAGTGTGCATCACAGCGACAGAGCTCAGGGCTCCCTGGAAGGAGCAGCCCACTTGGCCTTTTCATTATTATTATTATTATTATTATTATTATTACTGGGGAGAGTACACATGTCTCTCAGGAGCTGGGAATGTGTTCTTTTCTTCTCTCATTTCATTTCAGACACTTAATGAAAGGTGCTTTGCATAAAAAGCACCATTTAGTCTCCATGAGTGAAATGTGATGACATTCAGAGGCCGTTCGCCAAAGATTTTACATTCTTAGTCTAGGAGATGGACTTGTCCGTGGAAAGACAGAAGTAAGTGACTAATGGACAGCTGGGGAAGTGCCGGGCCCAGAGGGGAGGCTGCATGAGGCAGCTTTGTGTGAGGGGCTGTTGGAAGTGGGGTGGCGGGGACTGCTGCTGAGGGAAAGCACCGAGGAACAGCTGGTGGCCCGGATGTGGTGAGAGAAGAGGCCAGAAAGGCATGGGGGCCCGTTGCAGGGGCCAGAAGCAGTGGGAAGCCCTGGAAGGATTTTGTGAAGAGAAAGAGGGTTTATCTGAATGACTGGTGACTTAAGGAGGGTCAGCCTGGCAAGTGGGAGAATCTGAGAGCATGTGGAGGCCGGGACCCTGAAAGGCAGGGCCTCCGGGGTTGAGAACACAGGAGCCCCAGTTCCTGCTGACCCATCACAGCTAGAAGGCTGTGTGTGTTAGGTGAAGGGCAGCAGGGAGAGGACCTTGGGAGCAAGAGGAAGAGGCTGTTGCATCTTGTGGGAGAGCAGTTTACTTAACTAGAGAATCTTTTCAGCTGACATCTTGCCCACAGGTGTCTCAGCCACTAAATGGGTCACAAGCTTCTGTTCCCACCAAGGCCCTCCAACCCAGCTGTCAGGAAGGCAGAAACCTGGCAGGGGGCACTGGATGCCCCTTGAGACTGTAGGCTCAGCCTTGAGACAGGAGAGCTTCATAGAGACAGAGACACTTAACATGGTCCTTGAAGAATGGGTAGGCTTTCCTGAGACAACGAGGTAGTCAGTGGAGAGGGACAGGGCTTTTAGGGAACAGCGAGCTGGTGTTCTGAGATACCCATGGAGGGGGTTGGTTAGTGGCTGGACCCAGCCTGTGTGGGTCTGGAATGTTAACCTTATTATCAGAACATGGTTGTGAGATACCGAACCCTTAACACAGAGCCATCGTGATTAAATGGAATTTGTTGGTTCCATAACTGAAAGGTTAGGTGGCTGGTGACTGTGTGTATGTTAGTCGCTCAGTCGTGTCCGACTCTGCAACCCCGTAGACTGTAGTCTGCCAGGGATCCTCCAGACAAGAATACTGGAGTGGGTTGCCATTTCCTTCTCCAGGGGATCTTCCCGACCCAGGGATTGAACCTGGGTCTCCTGCACTGCAGGCAGGTTCTTTACCATCTGAGCCAGCAGGACTGGTGGCAAGGGGCCTCAGACAATGACGTGGAGGCGTGGTTGCTCTCCATGCATCTGCTCCGTGCGTGGGCTCAGGCAGTCTCCCTCCAACGACAGTGAAGACGGCAGCCGCAGGTGCACACTAACCTCTTTTTGAAAGACCAGATGAGTCTCTCTTGCCCAGCCGAGATCATGGCCCTTCCCCTCCACTGTGGCTGAGGGTTTGGAGCTCTAGCCTATGGTCCAGATGGGGATGGCGACATTTGGGATCTTGGGTTCAGCAATGGCACTACAGTGTTGGTTTGGATGTATGAGGCCTACACCAGTGAAGAGACCCTTTGCCGGCACTGGCCTACACAATGGAGATGAAATGCCTGGAATCGCCCCCGCCCCCTGGCCCCCAGCCCTCCTGACTGGGACACTGCGACACGTGAAAACCGGCCAGCTCTGCTCTCTTGCAGAAGTTCTGTGTGTCCCATCTTCGAACAGGGCTGAGCCTTGAAATCAGGCTGGCCCACACTCAAACAGGCCAACGGCCTGGATCACCCTGGTTCGTTCTCAGGAATTGTTATTTTTCCTTCTCTCTGATGCTCTGCCCTTTTCTTTCACCTTCATTCCTGGGTCCACCTGGCTTCTGACTTTCCCAACTTTGTTCTTGTCTACTTTGAGCTCAGTGCTCTGCTTGAGTAGTGCCTGGCACCCCTGAAGACACACACAGCCTGCGTGCATCCAGCTGTTTGGGGAAACCACCTACCTCACCCCCATCCCACTGCTAGTCAGCCCAGTGGGGTGGGGAGGGAGCAGGCTCCAGGGCACAGGCAGGGGCTGACACCAGAGCTCCTGAAATGCCATTCTGAAGGAATGATGCCTTCTTTGACACATGTTCAACAGCTAATACCCATGTCTGTAAGGTGGGTTTCCATCCCCTAATGTGGGACCTACGTATTTCAGAAAGATGATGAGAATTGGAGAGAGTCAAGGTAAGCATTCTACATGGATGAAAGACTAGGAGAAAAATAAACATCTCTAGAGAAAAGGATGCAATAACAATCTGAAATGTGTGAGGAGATAGTTACCAATGAGATGTGTGACCTTTGGGACTTCCTCGGCAGTCCAGTGGTTAAGTCTTTGCCTTCTACTGCAGGGGGCGCAGGTTCCATCCCTGGTCAGGGAACTAAGACTCACATGCCACATCTTGTAGCCAATTTAAAAAAAAAGATGTGGGACCTTAAAAGGGTTTCCCTGGTGGCTCAGACAGTTTTAAGAATCTGTTTGCAGTGCCAGAGACCTGGGGTTTGATCCCTAGGTCAGGAAGATCCCCTGGAGGAGGGAAAGGCAACCTACGCTAGTATTCTTGCCTGGAGAAGTCCATGGACAGAGCCTGATGGGCTACAGTCCATGGGGTCGCACAGAGTCAGCACTGCCCTCTGGGACTCAGTTTCCTTATCTGTAAATGAGGAGCAGAACTGAATAACTTTAATGTTCTTGTCATCCTAATCTCCAGCTTCCTCAGAAGGAGGTGCCACCTTCTATATCCACTCTGGGGGAAGCAAGACAGAATGACTTTGAATGTACTTTTAAAAAAAAGTATGTACATTTAAAAAAATGTACATTAAAAAAAAAAAAACATTTTGAAAAAAAATGTGTACTTGCTGAAAAGTTGCAAGGATGGGACGAGGAATTCGCATATACCTTTCAGCTAGATGTACCAAATGGCAACATTCTTGTCACATTTAATTTTTATTAAGATAAAATTCACACACCTGACCTCCCAGGTAGCCCAGTGATAAAGAATCCACCTGCCAGTGCAGGAGATGCAAGAGACATGGGTTCAGTCCCTGGGTCGGAGAGATCCCCTGGAGAAGGGGATGGCAACCCACTCCAGTATTCTTGCCTGGAGAATCCCATGGACAGAGGAGCCTGGTGGGCTACAGTCTGTGGAGTCGCAAAGAGTCAGACATGACTGAAGTGACTTAAATGGCAACATAATTCACGTACCGTGAAATGCACCCTTGTGACGTATAATTCAGTACTTTTTAATATATTCACAAGGTTATGCAATCATCACCACTAATTCCAGAACATTTTTATCACCCCCCCCCCCCAAAGAAACACGTGGCTATCAGCAGTCACTTCCCATTCCTGTCCCTGCCCCAGCCCTTTACAACCACTAATCTATTTTCTGTCTCAATGGATTTGCCTGTTCTGGACATTTAGTGTAAATGGACTGTGTGTCCTTTTGTATCTGGTCGGGAAGATCCCCTGGAGAAGGAAACGGCAACCCACTTCAGTATGCTTGTCTGGAAAATCCCATGGATGGAGGGACCTGGCCGGCTACAGTCCATGGGGTTGCAAAGAGTTGGACACAACTGAGCAACCTCACTCACTGTCTCTATCACTTAGCATAATGCTTTCAAGGGTCATCCATGTTGTAACATATGTCAATCCTTCACTGATTTGTGTGGGGACTATTCCACCATAGTTACATACCGCACTTTGTTTATCCATCAATCAGGCAAGTGATACACGTTTCTGTTTTTTGGCTACTGTAAATAATGCTGCCATGAACATTTCTGTCCAAGCCTTGTTGTGAACATGTTCTCAGTCCTCTTGCATACATGCCTAAGAGAGGAACTGCTGGGTCATGGTGACTCTCATGCTTAAGACTTTGAGGAACTGCCAGGCTGTTTTCTAAAGTAGCCACACCATTTCATGTTCCTATCAGCAACATACGAGGTTTCTAATGTCTCCACATTCTCACCAATACTTGTTTTTCCTTCTTCATGTTGAAACATCTTTTCTGATATTACCGAAGTTGAAAAATGACTCAAAATTCAAATTGGTCATGCAAGAAAGGAATTTACTGGCTGAGGACCAGGGAAGTCAAGTAATGCAGTGAATTTGGGGCTCCACAGGTGCTCCCTGGACCACCTCTATCTCTCTCGGCCCCACTCATTTCCCAGCCAGGCTCTTCCCTGATGGTGATACAGGGACCGGCTAGCTTCAGACTTTCCTCCGAGCACCAGGTCCAGCTGAAGACACAGCAAACTTTTCTTTCTTGCCGTTTCCAAATACCTCAGGGTTCACGCTTCAGGACCCAGGGTTCACACTCCTGGCCAGGAGGATTGGATGACCTGACTGGCTTGGTCGAGGGTCACTCGTCAAGCCCTGATCCTGGGAATAGGATCATGTGGATGAAAGGAAGGAGGGGTAGGGAGGGATGGTTCCATGAAAAGGAAACCAAAGTATTTCACTAAGAGAAGGTGGGATGGAGGCTGAGCAGCTGAGACACGGTGGTTCCCAGAAATGGAGAGGATGCTGAACTGGTGAATCTACATGCTGAACTTTCCCTCCCCTGCAGGGTCAGGCTCCGTTCCCCAGCACCCCTGAGGGACCCTTGTCCAAAATCCCCTTGAGCACCCTCATGACATGGCCTTGTCATGTTTCCATGTCTGCCTCAAGCTTTTCACTTTATTCATCTTTGTTTCCCCAGCTGATCTCCAGTGTCTTCTCTGAGATCTTCTCAGCTGAGAAGGGAAGGGAAACCCAAGTGATGGAAGGTCATTCTAGAGTTCCAACAAAAAAGTGCAGTGGGAATTCAGAGAAGGGCAAGATGATGGGGTCAGGAAAGCTATACTAAGGTGTCTCTGTGGGTCTAAGAAATAAAGGAGTGGCTAACAGAGGCCAAAATATCTCCTTTATTACTGGCAGAGAGGCTGAGTTGGAGGATATGGTTTTAGGTTTGTTCGCTAAGTGGGCTGTTACTACAGATCCCATAATGAGGCTGACTAACCCACTCAGAAAGTTATGACCAACCTAGATAGCATATTCAAAAGCAGAGCCATTACTTTGCCAACAAAGGTTCGTCTAGTCAAGGCTATGGTTTTTCCTGTGGTCATGTATGGATGTGAGAGTTGGACTCTGAAGAAGGCTGAGCGCCGAAGAATTGATGCTTTTGAACTGTGGTGTTGGAGAAGACTCTTGAGAGTCCCTTGGACTGCAAGGAGATCCAACCAGTCCATTCTAAAGGAGATCAGCCCTGGGATTTCTTTGGAAGGAATGATGCTAAAGCTGAAACTCCAGTACTTTGGCCACTTCATGCAAAGAGTTGACTCATTGGAAAAGATTCTGATGCTGGGAGGGATTGAGGGCAGGAGGAGAAGGGGACGACAGAGGATGAGATGGCTGGATGGCATCACTGAGTCGATGGACGTGAGTCTCAGTGAACTCCGGGAGTTGGTGATGGACAGGGAGGCCTGGTGTGCTGCGATTCATGGGGTCGCAAAGAGTCGGACACGACTGAGCGACTGATCTGATCTGATCTGATCTGAACCCACTCAGTCACAGCGACAGGAGACCGAGAGAAAGCCTGCCTGGCCCTTGAGCTCTAGAGGGTAGAGCTATATCAGCAAGAGCAGCGGGGTGCTGTACCATGCAGGCAGCTCACTGCCAAGACCAAGGAGGGGTGGAGCTGCCCGATGCATGGCCAGTGCCCCTCTTTACTCCACACCTCCACCAGAACGGGCAGCTTTACAGACTTTGAAAACTTGTCATTAGTTTTTTGGCTGTGCTGTGCAGCCTGTGGGATCTTAGTTCTCTGCTGCTAAGCTGCTAAGTCACTTCAGTTGTGTCCGACCCTGTGCGACCCCATAGACAGCAGCCCACCAGGCTCCCCCATCCCTGGGATTCTCCAGGCAAGAACACTGGAGTGGGTTGCCATGTCCTTCTCCAATGCATGAAAGTGAAAAGTCAAAGTGAAGTCATTCAGTCGTGCCCGACTCTTAGCGACCTCATGGACTGCAGCCTACCAGGCTCCTCCATCCTTGGGATTTCCCAGGCAAGAGTACTGGAGTGGGGTGCCATTGCCTTCTCTGGTTAGTTCCCTGACTAGGGATCAAACTTACCCCCCTGCATTGGAAGGTCGGAGTCTTAACCACTGGACTGCCAGGGAAGTCCTCAGAATTGAAAGTAAAAAAGGGGTAGAGACAGGACAGGAGTATGACCCCTCGTGGAGTTCCTTGCACATGGAAGGAAACAGGTAAGGTTTCCTAAGGTGGAAATGGCCTTACGGAAGGTGGTATTTAAGATGGTCTACTGGGTTCCAAGCAGGAGGCACTGAAGAGGCTTCAGGCCAACACTCTTAGCTGCAGTTTCTTTCTTTCACATGTATTTCTTTGGTTGCACCAGGCCCTCGCTGCAGCACGCAGGATCTTTAACTGTGGCATGCAGACTCGCAGTTGCAGCATGTGGGCTCTAGTTCCCGACCAGGGAGCAAACCCGGGGCCCCCTGCACTGGGAGGGGGCAATCTTAGCCACTGGACCACCAGGGAAGTTAAGATGCAGTTTCTAGTCACCGCTCTGTCTCATGGTCCTAAATGACTGCTCTCCTGCTTGCCTTCCAGCTGGGCTCCTCGGGTCTTGACTTGCCTGCACAGTTGTGCATCTCTGGTCCTGTCCCAGCCTACAATGCAATGAGCAGTCCGTTCCCAGGTGCAGCGGCCCCTGTAGTTGGGTTTCTTCCCGCTGTGACCTGGGCCAGGCTGAAGATGCGGGCAACCTGAGCTGAGCCAGAAACGCACTGGTTGCTAGGAGGGAAGGCCTAGCAGTAGGAGTCATGTGTACTTCACGCCCTGGGCTCCAGGCCCTCCACTGTCCAGCTGGGAAAAGGGGAACAGTTCTTGCCTCCACGAGGCAGGGAGCGCTTGCTCCAAAGGCAGGCTTCCTGGAGGTTGCCTGAACATGGTACTCATCAGGGATTTTGATGTGCTTCTGGGACGAGTTGATCCGAGATGTCTTTGGTCTTGCAGTACATGTGCAGCCCATCTTGATGACACAAAGAGATGCTTTCATGCACTGCTTCTAGGTTATGAATTAGGGGGAAATTGCCTGCTCTGAAAAGATTTCACATACTGATGAATAAGTGGGTGAATACTGCAAACTCTTCCCATTCTAAACAATAGATGAATAGAGCTTTGGGTTGCGTATCATTTTGAAGGGAAAGAAGGTAATTACTGCTACCTTTTGGCCTGACAGTTGGAGCCCAGGGGTTGCATCAGATTCAAGCAGATTAATTTCCAAGTTCTTGGGGGAAAGGGACTAAAGCCATAGGCATCAAAGCTAACCCTCAGAACTTCCCTGGTGGTCCAGTGGCTAAGACTCCGAGTTCCCAATGCAGGGGGCCTGGGCTCCATGCCTAGTCATGGAACTAGATCCTATATGATACAATTAAGAGATCCTGCATGCTGCCATGAAGACCCATGATCCTGCATGCTGCAACTGAGACCCGGCACAGCCAAAAAAAAAAAAAGCTAACTCTAGATATGCAAATGATACCACTCTAATGGCAGAAAGCGAAGAGGAACTAAGAGCCTCTTGATGAGGGTGAAAGAGGACAGTGAAAAATCTGGCTTAAAACTCAACATTCAAAAAACTAAGATCGTGGCATCTGGTCCCATCACCGCTTGGCAAACAGATGAGGGAAAAGTGACAGATTTTATTTTCTTGGGCTCCAAAATCACTGCAGAGGTTGACTGCAGCCATGAAATTAAAAGATGCTTGCTCCTTGGAAGAAAAGCTATGACAAACCTGGACAGCATAATAAAAAGCAGAGACATCACTTTGGGACAAAGGTCCTTCTAGTCAAAGTTATGGTTTTTCCAGTAGTCATGTAAAGATATGAGAGTTGGACCATAAAGAAGGCTGCATGCCGAAGAAGTGATGCTTTCCAATTGTGGTGCTGGAGAAGACTCTTGAGAGTCCCTTGGACAGCAAGGAGATCAAACCAGTCCATCCTAAAGGAAATAAACCCTGAATATTCATTGGAAGGACTGATGATGAAGCTGAAGCTCCAATCCTTTGACCACCTGATGCGAAGAGCTGACTCATTTGAAAAGACCCCGATGCTGGGAAAGATTGAGGGCAGGAGGAGAAGAGGACGACAAAGGATGAGATGGTTGGATGGCATCACCGACTCAATGGTCATGAGTTTGGGTAAACTCCAGGAGTTGGTGATGGACAGGGAGGCCTGGTGTGTTGCAGTTCATGGGGTCGCAAAGAGTCAGACACGACTTAGTGACTGAACAACAACAACCCTAATTCACTTAGAGTGGGTCCATTTAACCTTCAGGAATGCCTATCCTCAGGTGTAATGCTGTAACTAAATTCTACACACACCATCACTAAGCCAATAAATAGGTGCTTTCTGTCTCTCTGCCACATCCTGAAATTAGGATGATGCCCAGTTTAGGACCTGAAACCTGCAGGCCCTAAGGAAGCACAGAACAGGGGGTAAGGGCGTGTGCTAAGGGACAGCACGGAGGGACCGCTGGATGGGCGTTTCAGCGCCCCAACCAGGCAGAGAGAGGGCCCACGACCTAACTCCCCATACCAGCTCTCAGGACGTCCGTGTGTGGTGCGTGCTCAGTTGTCTGACTCTTTTGTGACCCCACAGACTGTAGCCCACCAGGCTCCTCTGCCCACGGGATTTCCCAGCAAGAATACTGGAGTGGGTTGCCATCACCTTCTCCAGGGGATCTTCCTGACCTAGGGATTGAGCCCACATCTCCTGTGTCTCCTGCATTGGCAGGCGGATTCCTTTACCACTTAGCCACCTAGGAAGCCCGCTCTCTGGAGAGGAGTACTCTATTGAGCTCCATGACATAGCCTGATTCAGGCAGGGTTCCCTGGGCAGCAGGCTTCGAGACAGAGACTAGCATGTGGATTGGAGTTTCATACACAGCTTTTGTCAGGTGGAGAAGGTGGGAGTTCTGAAGCTGGGATCACCTTTTTTTTCTCTTTTTGGCCACACCCACAGCTTGTAGGATCATAGTTCCTTGACCCAGGGATCAAACCTGTGACCCCTGCAATAGAAGTGCAGATTCTTAACCACTGGACCTCCAGGGAAGTCCTGGGATGGCTTTTTGAGTTGTCCTGAGTTGGGGTGAGGGGCCCAGGCCTTTAGATTCCAGCTTCAGCCAGTCATTTGATGCATGCTATCCCCAGGGTGGAGGTTGTGACTTTGGGTGAAGTTCTCCTTTCACTTGAGGGGAATTCCTGGAGAGGGCTGATAACTGGGGCCTAGAAGCCAGCCCCTTCTCAGCAGCAAGCGGCAGAAGACCTTCCCCCGTGAAGGGCAACCCGGGTCGCGTGTCCTCGTGTCTGCTGCTCCTCATGCCTCTCAGGCCCATTTTGTGTAAGTTCTGGGAGCAGAAACGGATGGTTAATGGGACGAACCACAGCCCCCACCCCTGCAGCTGAGCTTGAGGCCCCAACTAATACTCATCGTCTCCCTCCCCTACTCCCCATTTTCTGTTCTCACTGGCAGGAAGCACCTCTGCTGAGCTCCTGGTCACCATGCCCGTTCTAGGCCACGGCTGCTGCACTTGCCTATTTAGCATTGCTGTCAGGATGGTGACTGCTGCTTCTTGCCTGCTGGTCCTTTGGCTCAAAGTGCCTGGTGCCAACTGTGAATGAGTTCCATGGGACTTTTGCTGTATCTCCTGATGGAAATACTTCCTCTTTGGGAAACAGGACCTCAAAATCCTCAAAGTTCAGAGTTCTGGTGACATAAATACACAAATGGAATAATGGGACTAATGGGAAATGGAGCCACTCCTGCTTCGACCCCTTGGTTCCTGAACCTCTCTATCCTTCCTGTTGGGACACAGCGCCATGCTGACTGACTGATAGAGTGCAAACTATGTCCTGGAAGGTGCTGCTCCATCCTTAGTTTGCAGCATCTCTGTGCTGGCACCCAGCTGTGCCCTCACAGGCTACTCCTCCTCTCTGTTCAGGCTGGTGTCTTTTGGGTGGTATAGAATGTGGTAGGGCCAGTGGATTCCACGGTCATGTGTCACTGTCACATACCTCCTTGGCTGTGCAGTGGGTCCTTTGGTCTTGATTTGACGATATGTGGGACCCTGTGACAATGTGTCAGACACTCCGTAAACACTCAAGATAGCAGTGCTGGCTGACACCTGGCAGGCAAAAAAGGCCAACCATACCCAGAACACAGCAACTCCAATCAAAATCAATTGCTGCCCGTTCCCAGGATGGAAGTTATCTATTGTAGTCAACTTGGCATCAAGCAGCTGACTGTGTTCTATGAGGAATACTGATTCTAGGGGCTCGGCATTGATTTCGTTGCTGGTAGACTGGACGTTCAGCAATGGCAGGAACTTTATCAGCCTTTGTGAATGGGAGCCCATGTTCTTGGGTCCACATGTTGCTCCCATCCCTGCCACTGTGGCTACTCCATTCATTGCCAGTACGAGGTGGTCACAGCATCTGGCTGATATCGACTGGTGAGTCATTCTTTCTATTTGGCTATTTACTGCCTCTTGCACAGTAGGTGCCCTCTGCTGGGCATCTGCTCATTTCTTGCCCAAACACATAATCCAACCGCATGCCTGTATCCAACACCTCCTTGTCCTTGGTCTTCTCTCTCCTCCCGGGCTCCTGTGCAACCAGCCAAGCCATGCTAGTACCATCAGTTCAGTTCAGTTCAGTTCAGTCGCTCGGTCCTGTCTGACTCTTTGCGACCCCATGGACTACACAGCATGCCAGGCTTCCCTGTCCTTCACCAACTCCCGGAGCTTACTCAAACTCATGTCCATCGAGTTGGTGATGCCATCCAACCATCTCATCCTCTGTTGTCCCATTCCCCTCCTGTCTTCAATCTTTTCCAGCTTCAGGATCTTTTCCAATGAGTCAGTCCTTCACATCAGGTGGCCAAAGTACTGGAGCTTCAGCTTCAACATCAGTCCTTCCAATGAATATTCAGGACTGATTTTCTTTAGGATCGACTGGTTTGATCTCCTTGCAGTACAAGGCACTCTCAAGAGTCTTCTCCAATACCACAGTTCAAAAGCATCAATTCTTTGGTTCTCAGCTTTCTTTATAGTCTGGCTCTCACATCCATACATGACTACTGGAAAAACCACAGCTTTGACTAGACAGACCTCCATTGGCAAAGCAATGTCTCTGCTTTTTAATATGCTGTCTAGGTTGGTCATAGCTTTTCTTCCAAGGAGCATCTTTTAATTTCATGGCTGCAGTCACCCTCTGCAGTGATTTTGGAGCCCAAGAAAATAAAGTCTGTCACTGTTTCCATTGTTTCCCCATCTATTTGCTATGATCTTCATTTTATGAATGTTGAATTTTAAGCCAGCTTTTTCACTCTCCTCTTTCACTTTCATTAAGAGGCTCTTTAGTTCTTCTTTGCTTTCTGACATAAGGGTGGTGTCTTCTGCATAGCTGAGGTTATTGCTACTGCCTTAAATCCATATATATTCCAACCTTGCCTACATTTCTGTTTACACCAAGTGTGAGAGGAATTATTCACTGGGACAATTTCCCTTGGCACCATCTTTCAAGATCACCCTAGGGTGGGGCTGTAGTGCAGCTGCGGTTCTTTTTCAGCTTGCACCCACACACCACTTTGACCTTTGTAAAAAGCAAAGTGTCATAAGCAAATCAAGCTTTTTTTTTTGCCACATCAAGTGGCATGTGGAACTTCCTGGACCAGGGATCAAACCTGCACTCCCTGCAGTGGAAGCATAGAGTCTTAACCCCTGTACTACCAGAGAAGTCCAAGCTTTGCTTTTTTTCCTCCTTGGCCAGATGGTCATAAAGAGACTCCACCTTCTATGCAGCCATAGGCAGGGCTGAGGGAGAGGCATCAATGTGTACCAGGAAAGAGAATGTGTAGGTGAAAGGATGCTCACGTCCCAGATATCAGGCGAGTCCTTGGGATGGCCGCCAAGGGTGGGTTTTTGGCTTCGTGCAGGCAAGAATTCAAGATCAAGTCATAGTAAAGTGAAAGCAGGTTTGTTCAGGGAGATACTCCATAGACAAGAGGGTGGGCCATCTCAGGTGAGAGGCCCTGAAATATGGGGGGGCGGTTTATGGGCTGGGTAATTTCATAGGCTAATGAGGTGGGAGGATTATTCCTACTATTTCTGGAGAGGGGCCCCAGAATTGGGTCACCACCCACTTTCTGGTCTTCTGTGCTGGGCCTTGGAGCTGTCATGGCACTTACGGGTGTGTCATGTAGCTGATGTATTAGGAGCGTATACTGAGGCTCAAGTGGAAGTCGACTTGTCTGCTGTGTTGGATCTAGTCAGTTCTAACCAGTTTATGTTGTGTCCTCAACGGCTATGCCGCTCTTTGGAAGGCTGTACCCTGCGTCTTCCTGTTTTCAGTGCATAAATGCTAGGTGACACGGACGTCCAGGGCATCTGTTTGTGTGGCTTACTGTGCCCCTGGCCTCTCATCCCAATTCTGCATGCACCACTTACTATGGATTATTATGCCTACTCAGCTTTATGTTTTAGTGGGTCTAATAGGCAGAACCTAACTTATATAAGACAAGCTAATGATTAAGAATTTTGGATCAAGTCAAAATTATACAAAGGGAATACGTTTTTTCAATGTTGTTCTGGGAATACAGAAGCAAAACAAAGTTTGCTGACGGACTGGAAGAGAGGTTAGGCTAGAGAGTACTGTTAGGGTCTGAACAACAAAGTGGTAGAGAAGACGGTAGAGAAGAAATGGATTTTGAAACTTCTGAAGCTGAATGGATAGATAGGTACAGCAATGGAGACAGCAAGCATGTTCAGGTCGTCCTTTTAATGCCGAAATCTTGGCTCTCTGTGCACCAAGACCAAACAGAAATACGGAGAAAGAGTTATGGGGAGGAGAAGGAAAAGTGGCTTTATTGCTTTGCCAGGCAAAGGGGGAACACAGTAGGCTAGCCCTTCAAGAACTGTGCTCCCCTCCCTGGTGAACAGGGAGAGCTTATACAGTCAGGCAGGGTATGTGATCGGGATCTAACCCTAACCCATCCTTCTGGGAAGTTTCAAAAAGGGCGAGGTTGTTGACAAATTAGGGTCTGTGCTAGGAAAGATTGAAGGCAAAAGGAGAAGAGGGTGGCAGAGGATGAGATGGTCAGATAGCATCCCTGACTCATTGGGCATGAATTTGAGCAAACTCGGGGAGATAGTGAAGGACAGGGAAGCCTGGCACGGTGCAGTCCACATGGGGTTATAAAGAGTCGGACTTAGCAACTGAACACAACACAAGGTCATAGGTGGTCTAGTCTGCTAATCTTGCTGAATCTCTCTGGTCCCTTTAATTTTGCCCCGGGTCCTTTTGTGACTGCTCCTCCCTTGATTAGCAAGTCTTTTGCCCTTTTGGCTTCCCTGGTGGCTCAGACAGTAAAGCATCTGCCTGCAATGCGGGAGACCTGGGTTCGATTCCTGGGTCGGGAAGATCCCCTGAAGAAGGAAATGGCAATCCACTCCAGCACTCTTGCCTGGAAAATCCCATGGACGGAGGAGCCCGATAGGCTACAGTCCGTGGGGTTGCAAAGCCTACTCACCCGGGAGCCCCACAGGGTCCAGCTTGGCATCACTTTCAAAAACAAACCACAGCTGCAAAAGGAAGGAGAGGGGTGGTGTCTGAAAAAAGGAAGAGTTCAGGTCTCCTTCTTCACAGTGAACTTGACAGTGTTTATGTACTGGGCAGAAAGAGGCAACAAAGGAGGGAAAATGGCTGGATCGGAGCTGCGCAGCTGGCGTTGCTGAGAACTCATTTTGGTAAACAGAAAACAGGAAAAAAAAAACCCAAAAAAGAACAAAAGCAGAAGCCCTAAGCTCCTTAAAATCAAAGGAAGCCGGAGAGAAGGAAAATCCAACCTTTCCCCCTTTGTTGGACTGCTTCTGTGCTTGCCCAGCTTCCAAACGGAAGAGCACGGAGTCAGCAACAGAGACATCATTGGTTTAATGGACGGGGGAGCTTACACGTCTGAAGCAAGGTTCTGAAGCGACACCCCACCCTGTGAAGTGCAGGGCAGACAGGACATGGTGGCAGGCTTGGCTGTCGCAGGGAAGGGGAGATGGCCAGTTGTAGGGGAACTGATTTCAGGTGGGCTCATTAGTTACCAGGGAAAACAGCAAAGGGACATGCCGTTCACCACCCCTTTGATAAGCTATCACTAGCTGGGGCCTGGGGCAAGTACCTAGGAGGTGTGTAGCAAGGTCAATCATGTGAGTAGGGTGTAGGTGAAGCAGGTACAGGTCTCGCAGAGCATGCACAGAGAGCTCAACCACCATCCTGAGTGGCCTGACCATACACCCTCACATCCGCTTCCAGCTATCCTACCACCAGTGAGAAAAGCTTGGCTCCACAAAGCATCAAATACCATTTTCTATTATATACCCATTTCTCCTTATTTCAATGGAAAATAAACATCCCCAGAGTCAAAGCAGACAGTCTGGATAGATCTAAATTTCAGCTCCCAGTAAAGCAATTTTTTTCTTTTTGGAGAAATATCTTTTATTAAGACCACATAAAACTGCTCATGTAGGTACATTAAGTGTGAAATTTCTAAATGCACTCACTGCCTTGGAATGAGCAGTCTCTCACATGAAGACTTCCTTTTACAGTACTGTAACATATAAGCTTAATATAAGTTTAAAAAATAAAACAATTTCGTGTAGGTTTTCCTACTGGACATCCAGCCCTTTCGTTTTAACGAGGTTGTGCACAGAATAGTCATTAAATACTCTTCAAGATCATTTAGCCAGGCTGTTCTTGGATAGTGCCAAGTAGGTTTTAGGAAACTTGTTTACCTTCTCACGCTGTCACCTTCGGGTCAAAGACAGAAGGACAGCTACTAAGCGACCAGGGCCATCTGCCCCAGATAACTCCATTCTGCTGCCCTTTTACGAAAGGGCTACCGCATTTCCACATTGAGGTGGGTCACCTGCCCAAGCAGCTCTCTTGACCGTGTCCTAGGCTCTAAGGATGTCCCGCTGGCCCGCTCTCGGTCGAGGTGTCGCAGAGAGAGGGTCGGTGCTCAGGGGTCTTGGCTCGTACAGCGCTTCCGGGAAAGCTAGCGGGGAGGCCGAGGAAGGCTCGGCAGGGTCTCCATCCACCAAAGGCATCTACGCTGTCCCGCCCCCAGTCCCCAATCTGGATATCCCCAGCGCCTCGCGGACGCAAAGCCAAGATCCCACCCTCACCCTCGACTCAAATTAGAGGCGACGATCACAAGCCTCTTAAAACAATCGAGAGGGCACTGAGCCGGGTTCTAAGGCACCTGGCCACCGACCCTAGCGGGGCGGGGTCGGGCGGCCGGAAGATGGCGGTGGCGGCGGGGTCCGCCGGTCACTCTCCGAGCCGCCCTTGACTAGTTCTCGCCGCCGCGCCACCTACCTTGCTAGCGAGGGTTCCAGGCTTGCCGAGCGAGGGGGCAGTGACGAGCACCTGGCGCCACCAATCAGAACCCGGAGTCTCGACCGCGCCCAATCAGGGCCGGGAGGCGGAGACTGGGGGGGGTATAGGGTGCAAGTTGGCAGCGCATGTGGTGGACGCGGAACGCTCGGGATCTCTGCGCCAGCTTCGCCGCTTTTCGCGCGTTCTGTACTCCGGCCCCTGTCGCCGGCCTGAGGAGGCCGAGGAGGCAGGTGGCCGAAAGGGCCGTCGGCCCTCCGGCGTTGTGGCCGGAACCGCGGAGAGCCTGCTGCAGTGGTCGCAGGCCCACCGCCGCGGCCGGTGCCTTGACCGACTCTCTTAAAGGAGACTTCTCCTCAGCGGTTGCTGCAGAGGGAGATGAAGGACCTGTTAGACCGTGAGGCGACTTCGGGGTCGGCCAACTAGGAGGACTCGGCGAGAGGGCGCCCGCACCCTCCCGGCCTTGTTCCTTTGGCGCCGTGAGCGAGGTGTCGCTCTCCTCCGGGCGCGCGGCGTGTGCACGCGGCCCCGGCGGGGCGATCGGGCGGCATGTTTCCGCGCAGGCCGCCGACCGGCCTGGCTGCCTGGCTGGTGGGCGCGGCGGCGGCGGCCGGGCGCGCGGGCGCGCGGGGCGGGGGCCTGCTCGCCTTGCTGGCCAATCAGTGCCGCTTCGTGACGGGCCTGCGCGTGCGGCGCGCGCAGCAGATCGCGCAGCTCTACGGCCGCCTGTACTCGGAGAGCTCGCGCCGCGTCCTCCTCGGTCGCCTCTGGCGCCGGCTGCGCGGACGCCCGGGCCATGCATCTGCCTTGATGGCGGCGCTCGCCGGCGTGTTCGTGTGGGACGAGGAGAGGATCCGGGAGGAGGAGTTGCAGAGGTGGGCTTGGTGGCGAGGTCGTGCTTCCTCTCTGGGGTGGGGGGAGGGTCGGGGCGGTGGGGCTGGAAGGTGGAAACCTTAAAACCTGGGGCCGGCCTTGGTGATCACTGTCTCCTGTTGACCCTGTGGTACTGGAAGTGACGATGCAAGTAGTTCGATCATGTTGTAGCAAACCCACGTTTCTACGTTGCTTCTGCGGGTTAACTTGATTTGTTGAATTAGAAATAACTGCAGGTGTAGGCTAGTGGAGAGGGGGACTTTGGGGGAGCGTGCCACTATAGAAATAACGTTTTGGGGACTCCCCTGGTGGTCCAGTGATTAAAAAGAATGCGTTTCTAATGCAGGAGGCTTAGGTTCCATCCCTGGTCAGGGAACTAAAATCTCATATGCCGCAGGGTGCGGCCAATTTTTTTTTTTTTTTTTTGACTAATTAAAAAAAATAACGTGGGAAGTTGGTATTGAAGACATGTAAGCTATTGCTCATGTCATCTTACATTGTTTCAGGAAGATGCAAAGGCTGCTCAGGTGGCACAGTGGTAAAGGATCCGCCTACCAATGCAGGAGACGTGGGTTCGACCCCTGGTTGGGGAAGATCCCCTGGAGAAGGAAATGGCATCCCACTCCAGTATTCTTGCCTGGAAAATTCCATGGATAGAGGGGCCTAGGGTCGTAGAGATTAGGACTGCTGAGCAAGCACGCACGCATAGAGGGTCCAAAAACCAAACAGGTTTTAAAATGGACCTGAGGATGTAGATATGCAATTTACAAAGTTACATTGTTCCAAATGGGATTTCGTGAGATATGCCAGAAGAGCTCTTTTGTCATTGTGACTCATGGCAGGATTATGAGACTGGAGATTTTGCCCTCCGGGGACAAACTAGTAGCCCACACATTTTAACCTGGAAGAATTAGGTCAGTTTTTCTTGCTACTTCCACTAGAACTCCGAGAGTTTCATTAGGCTCTGTAATCATGTTGTCATCATCAAAAACTTCTGTGAGAAGTATAGTACCATTAGTGGAATCCGCTCATCTGTGGTTCTAAACTGAGCCCTTACAGTTTTCATGCAATATGAGGAAACCTTGCTTTGGGTCTTGCTTTACAGTGTCGCTGTATTTTTTTTTTTTTTTTTGACAAAAAAAATGTGTGTCTCTCCACATATTCTGCCCCCGAACTCTGAAACTGATTTCAAGAACCTCCGATAGTCCCCCTACCTCACATAAATTCCAATACAAGTCTGTTCTGGTCATTTCTTCTGTTATTTCACACTTTTGGTTGGGTGAAAGTGGAAATATTTCAGTGAAGTTAATACTGTGATCTCTCTGGAAGTGTAGGACCCAGATGCCAGGCAACATTGTGAGTTGTCGGTAAACGCAAAGTGTATCTTTAGAGCTGGTAATAATTTTCCTAGCAGTAAAAAGGACTGTTTTACAAATGCACTTTAAACTCATAACCATGAACAACCTTACTCAAAAACGTTAAGGTATCAAAGCATGAGAGGTGGTCTGCCTAGTTTCTGTTAGTGTTTTGGGGTATTTTGTTCTCAGGTGTAAGAAATATGGAAAGGTAACTTTTTAGTTGTAAAATTACCAGTCGACTGTTTGAATTTGCATTCTGTTTTTTGATGATGATGGAATACCCATGTTCCACAGTCATGAAGTTTGAGGGGAAAATTCCTAGTTGGATTTGGTTTGGGAAAGAGAAAGACCAGGAAAGGGCCTCTGGGTGCCCTGCTGGGAATAGGAGTTGAGTAGTGTTGAGGCCCGGGTGATAGATTTCATACTTTTTCGTCATGTATTTTTATTGATGATATGTTCTAGAACCTCTGTTCAGTAAGTCTCCCCTTTCCAGGAACTGGAGGGGGAAAATAGGATAAGAAATAGATGTGGTAAACATTTGAGTCCATAGTCAACTACCTGCCGTGGGAGAAAGAAATCAGACAGTTGAAGCACTTGATTCTAATCCAGCTCCTAAAGAGGTATTGTTCTGTATTAACCCACTTGGGGTTAATACAGAAGCTTAGACAAAGGCCAGTAAGAGCACTTAAGGTGCCCTTTTTGACCCTCTCCAGCCTTGTTGTTCCAGCAAAGGCCCTCATTTGACTCTCCATGTCCAGTTCATGCTTGAGTTCAGTCATATACTTAAAATTTGATCAAGTCCATTTTGAGGATTTTTAGAAATGTTACCTTGATGGGGGGGGCAGGTGATATGCTGTCAGCTGTATGTAGGTTGTACGGTGATTTCAAAGGTCTTTGTTCTCCTAGCTGGTCCTGTTTGTATTTTATTATTAATTAATTAATTCTGGTCGTGTGCCGCTTGCTGGGTCTTAGTTTCCTGGCTGGGGATCCAATGGCAACGAAAGCAAGGGATCTTAACTACTGGACTACTAGGGAATTGCCAGTATTTTATTAAATAAGGTGTTCCGGGTACAGGTTAGCCTTTTTAGGTTTGGTGGTTTTTATGTATATTTTAAACTTTTATATTGGTGTGTAGCCAATTAACAATGTTGTGGTAGTTTCAGGTGAACAGCAAAGGGACTCAGACATACATGTACACGTATCCATTCTCCCCCCAGACTCCCTTCCCATCCAAGCTTAGGCTTGGTGCTTTATTTTGTTTGCTTTACAGGATGCACTGCTGAGGTTAGAAGATCTTAGATTCTGTTGGCACTGGTTGGATGACTTTGGGTAGCTTCCAGAATGAGCATAGTGCCTGTGCCTCGGGACATGTGCATTTCTTTCATTGTTCGTGGAAGAAGAGCGTGATTGTCCCATGGCCCCTGAATCACAGCCTTTGGGTCTTCTGTGCCATTTCTGTGCCAGCTTGTCCTGGTACACACTCATTCTCATATGGCTGTTGTCACACAATGATGGGCCGTAAGGCTCCCTTTTTGAATGTGAACATCTTAAATAGATGTGAACATCATTAATTGAGAATCAGCACGGACATTTGAGGAAAGAAGTAAATTGTACTCATTGATGGTCCAGGTATAGAAATCAGGTATTTTAATGCTTAGTCTAGCTTTCTTACCTGATTGACTTTAATTAAATGACCAGACAAAATAACTTTTAACCACTGTTTTTGGTGCTGACTGGCATTCTGTGAGTGCAGGGCAAATCTTATGGAAAAATACTAATAGTAATTTTTTTTATTATTATTATTTTGGAACATTAAAAAAAATTACAGGAACAAAAAGGAAGTTAAGAAATATGAAAGACTAGCGGAAAATGTTCCATTAATTTCCCTCCTCTTTTTAAAAAAACTTACAATTCATTGCTCGAAATTTGAATAAATATGTACCAATAAAGTTGCATGAAGAAAATTGGCCATTTTCCTATTTCAGCCTTTAAACTTTTCACTGTGCTGTTAATTAGATAAATGATCAACAAAAAGTCCTTTTGACTTAAAGGGACTTTTTTCTCCCCCCTGTCACTTAACGATGTTTTTACTCTCATACATTCTTAGATAATCAGAACTATGTAAAAACTGAGGGGTTTTTTTTTTTTTTTTTTTTTTTGAGATTGTCTTCATTATTTGATGGTTAACCAGTTGGCTCAGAATTGCAGGGAGCTGTTGATGTCTCATTTTTGGGTATGTCCTATGACAGTTGTTCTTCAAAGTCTTTAACTTTGACAATAATTGGGAATTTGAGGAGGGGATCATTGAAACAAAGCAGTGTTACTTTGTTAAATTACTCATTACCGGAATGGCTTCATTTGACTCTTTGGGGCCTTATATTAAGCTCTGCACTTAGGGTAGGATTCCCCTAGATGAGCCTAATATGATAATACTTACTGTTTTCATGATTTTATGCCTTCAATTTCCATAGCTTTCTATACAGCCTTTCTTAAATGTTGAGATGACTTTAGTTTTGAAGAAAGGAAAGCATTGACTGTCTTTCTTTGATCCTCTTACTAATCTGGTTCTGCTGCTATTTTGGGTTTAATCTCTTTTGTCCTTCTTTCTCCCTTGTTACTTGTCTCTCAGATAACAAGGTGTAGGCAACCATCCCCTCCAGATAAGATTTGACACAGCAGAATAATGGGATACATAGTGAGAAGTTTTTTTTTTCTTCACACAAATAATAGTGACTGAGCTGATGATGTCTGTCATGTCAGCATTTAGAAATTGAGACCCTTCTGGATTCTTAAACCTGGGACAGGGCTCATTGGCATTTTCATGATGCAGTCTCCTTCTAGCATTCATACTGTGCTGTACAAAGAGTGAGTGTCACGCCTTCACAGGGCATTGCTATCCCCCGAAGGCACTCAGTCTCACCCAGTGACCTTTAATCTTAAGAGGCTGATTAAGCAGTGGGTCAGAAACTCTGTACCACTTTGAGTCTTAGAAGGCCATTAAAAATATTGCCTATAGTCATATAGTTTAATTTTCTTAAAACCATATTACTATATAATTTTGTGAGCCTCTGATGTATTTTTCTCAAGATGTTCCTGCCCCTCTTCATTATGTGATAAGGACATTGAAGAGTCCGGCTTAATTTTTTTTGAAGGGTGCTTTACTAGTCCTCAGCAGGCCATGACTGGTCTGCATGATGCCTGCATTGTTGTTCTCACAGCCACAGCTAGCTGTGTCTTTACTTTTGCTTTCTCCTCTGCAAGACCTATTGCCTACTCTAAATTTCCTTCCCTATTTCTCTATGGTTTTTGCAATGGTAGCAGTCAATCCCGTTTTGCAATGTTTAATTCACACTGAAACTTTTAAAAGGTTAAACATTTTTCATCAGAACATCAATATAAATTGACTGGCTAGGGTTATCAGTTGCAAACAGAGAAACTGATACTGGTTAACTTTCTTCAAAAAGGGTGTAATCAGAAAGGTGTTAGGACACACAGAGCGTTGAAGGCCAGGGAGAGCCCAGGTTGGCTGAGAGGACAGCCACGGCCGCTACAGGAATGCTCTGCTTCGGGCAGTGTTGCTGGTTTAGTTTCCCCAGATCTGTTGCATTTTTCCCTCCAGATAGGTGAGGAAATCTGAAAGGTCCTGTGCCTTGGGTTATTTCCTCTACCAGAAGTCTCTGATTAACGTCATTTGATCACTGCTAGGGCGCAAGAGGGGGACTGGGCTGTATCTCACCTATTTGGGGGTTCTCCTCAATAGGAAAAGATTTCAGGTGGTCAAAACACAAATGTCCTCGTACATAAATACTTTCATTGAAGTTCAAAGTTTAAAAATAATAGAATTGGAATAGACCTTCAAGAAATAATGTGCTCAAAAAAAAAAAAAAAGAATGTGCTCATGTTACAGGTGGAACTAGGGAGCCTTTGAGGTAAAATGACTTGTAATCACAGCTCAAGTTGGCAGAGCTGGGACTAGAACCCAGATCTCTGCACTATCGTTTGGATGGCTCTAAACTTTTAATCGGGGGTTACTGGTATGATTTTGAATTTTCGACTTCTAAACTAGTATTAATGTAATCTTTTAGTAAGAATTTGAATTATTGAGGCCTACCCCCATATTTATTTTACTCAGTTTATTCTGTGAACACTTACTGAGCATGTAATGTTTACCAGGTACTTGCTAAGAGCCATTTTAGTAAGGAGGATAGGCATAAAGGTAGATTAATTATAATATAGTGCAGTATGTTTCTGTAGAGGAATAAAAGTAAATGTGTCTGGTTAACCCTTTCTTGGAGTTAACCTTGAACTTTATGGTTTTTTTTTTAATTTATATTTTTATTTATTGACTGCACTGTGTCTCGGTTACAGCACATGGGATCTTTAGTTGTGCCATACGAACTCTTATATGTGGGACCTAGTTCCCTGACCAGGGATTGAACCGTGTCCCTTGGCATTGGGAGCACAGAGACTTAGCCGCTGCACCACCAGGCAAATCCCTTTGTGCAGTTTCTGAAGGTTAAAGAGGAGTAAGAAAGGGCATTTCAAACAGAACATATCAGTAGGTGGTATCTTCAGTCTTGAAGTGTAAAAGTGACAGAGTCAGCTAGCAGTCTTGCTTTGCTAACTGCTCTTTAAAGATTAAAGGGAAAATCGTGTTTTTTTTTTTTTTTTTTTAAATGGTGCTGGGACAACTGGAGATGCATTTGTAAAATAGTGAATTTACACCCCACACCTCACACTGTACACAAAAATTAAAATGGGTCAGAGACCTAAGTGTAAACTAAAACTTGTAGAAGAAAATATAGGCATGAGTTCTTACGATACTGGGTTAGGCAGTGGTTTCTTAGCTAGAACACCAAAAACATGAGCAGTCAAAGAAAAAATAGATTAATTTGACTTCATCAAAATTGAAAACTTCTGTACAGCAAAAGTTACTATCAAGAAAGTGGGAAGACGGCCCACAGTTTCAGAGAAAATATTTGTAAATATTTAACAGGAGACTTTAGTTCAGAATATATGAAGAACTTTTAAAACTTGACAGTAAAGACAACCCAATTTAAAACAAAGATTTCAATACATCTTTTCTCCAGAGAAGATACACAAATAGCTCATAAGCACATAAAAATACGCTCAACGTCATTAGTCATTATACCCGCTAGGATTGCTGGAATCAAAAAAGTTAGTTTCCCAGGCCCAGAAAGTCCACGCTAGGAATTTACCAAGGAAACTGAAAGCTTTCATCTGTACACAAGTTGTATGCAGATATCTGTAGCAATATTATGCATGATAGCCAAAAGGTAGGAAACCCCTGCACGTCCATCACCTGATGAATGGGTAAACAAAGCGTGATACACCCATATGATGTATCCGTACAGTGGAGTATCATTCAGCCGTAAAAGCAATACACCAGGGCGTGAGGGAATTGTATATACTACTAAGTGAAAAGAGCCAGACCCAAGAGGTCGTATTTTGTAAGATTTCATTTATATGAATTGTCCAGTGAGGCACACTCATGGAGACAGAAGTAGGTTAGTAGTTGTCAGGGGCTATAGAAAGTAACTGCTGTGGGTAAAGATTTCTTTGGGGGTTGGTGACAATGTTCTGGAATTGGTGGTGATGGTTGTACAACCTTGGGACTATACTAAAAAGCACTGATTTGTATATAGTAAAAGTATAAATTTTTATAGCAAGTGAATTATCTCTCTTTAAAATAAAGGAGGAAAAATACGTGAGTACTCTTAAAATATGATAGGAAGACAACCGAATTAAAAAATGGGCAAACGATATCAAATGACATTTCATAGGCATAAAATATGAGGGCTAATTATATGGCTAGTATTAAGCACTTTACATGTAAATTTAATTTTTATAATCAACCTTTGAAGTAGGTACTATTATCATCCCCAATTTACAGGTTAAGAAATAGGGATTGTTAAGTAATTTAATATTCTCATTGATGAATGTTAGACTGGGATTCAGACTCAGGAACTCATATTTTTATTCCCTACACTTTATACCGTTTTAAACCCACTCCGCTCTGTGTAAGTCTTTGTGTGGCCAGTTCATTTTTCAGGGCTGACTCCAACCACCCCACCATGCCTGTTGTTTTTCTCCTCTCCAGATCCATTGATGAGATGAAACGGTTGGAGGAAATGTCAGGTATGTTTCGGAGCTCTGGAGTTGAGCGCCACCCCCCAGAACCAAAATCCCAGACAGAAGGGGTTGAAGATTCAGGAGGCACCGAGCAGCCATGGGAGATGGTGATGGATAAGAAACACTTCAAGCTGTGGCGGCGTCCCATTTCAGGCACCCCCCTTTACCAGTACCGAGGTGAGTCCCACCTGGCTGCTGGGGGTGTGTTTCGCCCCGGCAGGTACATGGCACTCTGTTCTCTTATACTCTCCATTCTGGTTTTGTTCTGGGAACACTGCCCTGCTGTGCTGTTGTTTTTCCTCTCCCTGATAATAAGGGATCATGGCATCCGGTCCCATCACTTCATGGCAAATAGATGGGGAAACAGTGGACACAGTGGCTGACTTTATTTTTCTGGGCTCCAAAATCACTGCAGATGGTGACTGCAGCCATGAATTTAAAAGACGCTTGCTCCTTGAAAGGAAAGTTATGACCAACCTAGACAGCATGTTAAAAAGCAGAGACATTACTTTGCCAACAAAGGTCCGTCTAGTCAAGGCTATGGTTTTTCCAGTGGTCATGTATGGATGTGAGAGTTGGACTATAAAGAAAGCTGAGCCCCAAAGAATTGATGCTTTTGAACTGTGGTGTTGGAGAAGACTCTTGAGAGTCCCTTGGACTGCAAGCAGATCCAACCAGTCCATCCTAAAGGAGATCAGTCCTGGGTGTTCATTGGAGGGACTGACGTTGAAGCTGAGACTCCAATAATTTGGCCACCTGATGCGAAGAGCTGACTCACTGGAAAAGACCCTGATGCTGGGAAAGACTGAGGGCAGGAGGACAAGGGGACGACAGAGGATGAGATGGTTGGATGGCATCACCGACTCGATGGACATGGGTTCGGGTGGACTCTGGGAGTTGGTGATGGACAGGGAGGCCTGGCGTGCTGCGGTTCATGGGGTTGCAAAGAGTCAGACACAGCTGAGCAACTGAACTGATGACAAGAGTCTCGTTGTCTTTGTTACTCTGCTATAGGTTGTCTCTGTCATACTTTGCTGCCCCAGTGTGACTTCTGTTTCTGAATCTGCCTTTAAGATCTGTCCGTCAGTACTCTGCAGTTCAAATGCAGTTAAGTGATAGGAATAGAGTGGGAGATGAGTGTGGCAAACATTGCTTATCCTTTGTTCTAGTGTTTGGAACCTACACGGACGTGACACCGCGGCAGTTCTTCAATGTTCAGGTGAGTACGTTTCTCCTCCCAGATCAGGAGCTGCTAAGCCTAGAAGTCCTCTTGCCATCATCCACATGAGTGATTTCTCTGACTTACAAGATGTTGGCTTCAGTCCATCCATCTCTCAGCCCCACACTTCACGTCAGCTAGCCTCTGGGTGAGCCTTTGACTTACAGTTTGCCTTCTGGGGATGAGGCCAGTTCTGCTCTTTTTAAGACTTTTGGGAAGAGCAAATAGAGGAAGGATTTGAGTGCTTTAATATATTTTATAAGACTTCATAGTTTTTTCCCCCTAAACAATTTGAGGGTAAGTTACATGCCCTTTGTTCCAAAACCCTTCAGTGTGTATTTCCTAAAAAACTGGACATATTCTCCTAACTAGCCATGGTACCAGTATCAAAGTCAGCAAATGTAACTGATGCAACTCTGATAGAATCTTTGCATTCCAGTTTTGCCTGTTTGTTGGCTTCGCGATGTCCTTCCTCTGCAGTATACAGATGCAGTCAGGACTTCGCTATCTGGAACTTGTCCACAGTAAAGGTGTTATAAAGATAAGAGTATGTGTTCAGAGACTGCTCCTCCTTGCGGGGAAATACAGAAAAGGGGAGCTGGGATCACCTAGAGTTCTACAGAAATTGTTTTTTCCTTCCTGGAGTTCTCATGGTTTACTGGACTTTGAGTAACTAGTTTGGTGATTATAACACCCACTGCTAACACACAAGTGCACGCTTTCCTCTAAGCACTGAATTCTGTCAATCTGTATTGAATTTTTGTTGATTTGAATGTGTATGATATGTGTCTTTCTTTGAGATTCCTTAGTTCTTAATGATGTTAGAAATTTTTAAAATAAAGCAACTTGTGTGAGGTGTCTGCCCGTACTTTCGGACGTTTTGTCTGTTTAAAACCTTTTGGAATTATTTCACCCTTACAAATTTCTATCACTGTCTACTGTATTTTCTCTAGACATGTCTATGACAATATTTTTTTCTTACACTTGTGGGTTTTTTTTTTTAAGATTCACTTTCAAAGTAATGGGATTGGCCTACAGGAAGGGATTTTATTAAAGGACTCATCTGTAGTAACACAGCTGTGTCTTTGACACTTGGGCACTGTCCTTAGGTCAGATCACTGTTTCAGAAGGCTCTTGGGTAAGAGGCCCACTCCTCTGGAGAAGTCTTCTGTAGCTTTGTTCTGGATTTCTTGGGTCTTCATGGTCTTTGCTCTTTCTATAGCTGGATACAGAATATAGGAAAAAGTGGGACGCCCTGGTGATCAAGCTGGAAGTGATCGAGAGGGATGTGGTCAGTGGCTCTGAGGTTCTTCACTGGGTGACCCATTTTCCCGTGAGTATTGTACCTCTGGTTTTGCTTTGATCACGTCCACATGAGACAGAGCCCTGATCCTCCCACCCTTGCTCTTCTTTAGTACCCGATGTACTCACGGGATTATGTGTACGTTCGGCGGTACAGCGTGGATGAGGAAAACAACGTGATGGTGTTGGTGTCACGGTACGCATGCTGAGCAGCTTGGCCTTCATTCACACGTGTCTGGTGGGAGTCTGCTTGTCTTGTGAGTGAAGCCAGGGCGCCGTGCGTCCCAGCGAGAATGTGACTATTTCAGAGGGTTGAAGGGATGCAAACCTTTCATCAGAATAATCCTTCAGTTCCTTAATGGTGATAATTAAAGAGACACCGAGTTAACTCACTCTGTTTTTAGAAGTTAGTGTATATTCATTCATGACTTTTCTGATGTAGTCATTTAAAAGTTAAGAGGCTGCCTTTACTCCGTAACTCCAGCTCCGGTGGTCCTGTGTGTAGACAGTCCTCAGTTTCTCTTGCTTCTTTCCTTGCCAGTGCTGTGGAGCACCCGAGTGTGCCAGAGTCTCCGGAATTCGTCAGGGTCCGATCATATGAGTCCCAAATGGTTATCCGTCCACACAAGTCATTTGATGAGGTGAGTTGTATGTCATCCGAGATGTGATGGGTTAGTGGTTTATGAATTTTCTCAAGGTATGCCTTTTGTCTGAACTAGGGAGGGCATTCTGGTTCTCTAGTTTGGCTTGCATCGAATCCACTGGAGCCTGCTTAAATAGTGCTGGGCTGTGGCCTGAGAATTTGCATGTCTTAAGCTCCCAGGGGAGGCTGGTGCTACTGGCCTGCGACCCACACTTCAGGACCCCACCTAAAGTGGTGTACCTGGAAGACCCTTGAGACAAAGCAGTGATGACCCCTTGGCTCCTGTTACCTGAGGGGCAGTGATGGGAAGACAGCGGCCCTGACTCATACAGGCTTGTTGGCAGCGTTCTTAGGAGCCAGAGCGAGCTACTGTTCCTTCCCATCAGAATTTCCCCACAGTGGGCAGAACACGTAACACATTTAAGGACTCCTGTTTCCTTATCAATGCTGTCTGCTTCCTTGAACATTTTATGACCTTTCTTTGCAAAGAATATTTTCTTCAACTTAGTGTGGTGTTTTAGTTTTGATATTTTAGCCAAACCTCTGTTGAGCGTACATACTGATTGCGGTGGTTGCTGTTTTTAGCCCTGTTCACTTTGAAATCACTGTTTCTCCCCGTCACCTGTGTTTTAGAGCTGTATGACTGTTCTCTTAGCCGAGCTTTTGTTTTTGCAAGTTGTTTTATTTACACCACCTACATAATGGGACTCTTCTAAGCATGACAGAAACCGGGGTTTGCCTCAGTGGTGGTTTTGGGGGAGCTGTATGTTGACGTTTGTACCGTTTTAGCGCGATGGTTTTTTTTTTTTGCACGTGGGATCTTCACCACCAGGGATCGAACCCCTGCAGTGGAAGCTCAGAGTCTTAACCAGTGGACCACTGGTGAAGTCCCAGAGAGTGTTCTTCAAACCATGAGTTGCTACCCGCTAGTGGAAGACAGGCTTAATTAGTGCTAGAAAAGGAATAAATAGAAACTGAATGTAAGCATATTTTATGAAACTTTTGTTTGATTACATATGTACAAGTATATGTGAGAGAGAGGCTGAGAAAGAAAGAACTTGGTTGGCAATGTAGAAAGTATTGTTTCCAGTGTGTTGTAAGTTAGTACAGTTAAACATGTTTCAAAGTCCTCGCATTAGAAGCAAGAATGTTGCGATCGCCTGGGCAGGCTGGGCCTGTGGGAGTTGGAATTATGCCTCCTGCTTTGCTTTGATGTTGCTTCTGAAGTCTGAACCTTGTCCGCGTATTTCCTCTTTGGGGGGAAAAGTGGCTCGAGTCCCAGCGTTACTGCCTTTGGAGACCCTGACCGTGAGATAGCTAAGGCAGAGTTGGGCCACCAGCGGAGCGTGTTGTACCAGGAAGTAGCTTCTTTCAGCTGAGGTGGGGGACAGTATGAATTGTAAGTATTGCAGCACGTTGTGGCAAGCTCTTAGGAGAAAGGTAAGACTGGAGTTGGTTCTTGTAAAAAAGCAGCCTCTAGGTAGAGGAAAACAGGAAGGACCTGGAGGTAGAAGACATGATTCCGTGATTCAGCCGCAGACGAAGGAGGGAACGTGGGTGTTGAGAGACTCAGTGCTTAGAAAGGAAGGCGGAGTCTGGGGAGGAGTGGTGATTACCTTGACCGTGTACAGAAGATGGCTGAAAGCCAGGCAGCTGAGTTTGGATTTGCCAGATGGAAGGTAGATCCTGAGCCAGGGTGTGGTATTCTGTTCTATTGTGGCTGTGCTGCCAGATTACAGGACCTCAGTTCCCTGACCGGGGTTGAACCCAGGCCACGACAGTGAAAGCCTGGAATGCTCGCCGCCAGGCCATCGTGGAACTCCCCAGTTTCCCTTTTTATTATGGAAAATTTGAGATGTAGACGAAAGATGGACAAGTAGAGAAAGTAACAGGCGTGGACTCTGTCCTCCCTTGACTCCGGCAGTGACCACCCTCTTGGCCAGGCTTGTTTTATCTGCACTCTTTCTGGTCACTTTCCCACAACCCTGATTTTTTTGAAGCAGATTCTGGTTTTGCTATAGAAGAACCGAAGAATTCCTCTATACATATTTTAGTGTTTATCTCAAAAAGAAGAGAGATTTTTTGAAAACATAATATCGTATTCCCTAATATCTAATATCTGTAGTGTTTAAGCTTTCCTGATCATCCATGAATTTTTTTGTATTTATTTGATTCCTGATTTCAGGTGAGATCCAGGTATTGAAATGTGTTCACACTGTAGCTTTGCATCTATATCTTGAGTTCTCCCTCCTTTTTTCCCCCTTGGAATTGTATTTATTGAAGAAGCAGTTTCTTTGTTCTAGATTTTGCTGGTTATGTTATCACAGTGTCATCTAACATGTTTTTCTCTCCCCTGTGTTCCCTATATGTGGGTACTTAGAGGCTTGAACAGATTTAGGTTATTTGCTTGGAGCAAGACTGCTTTATTAAGAGGTATATAATGTCTGATACTGCCTTTTTATACGGTTCATGGGGTGCTCACAGCAAGTGCACTGGCGTGTCCTGCCGTTCCCTCCTCCAGTGGATCACATTTTGTCGGAACTCTCCACTATGAACAAATGGTCTTGCGTGGCCCTGCGTGGCATGGTTTATAGCTTCAAGGAGTTATCAAGCCCCTTCGCCACGACAAGGCTCTGATCCCTTTCTTTGTGAATTTGGAGGTGATTGATGAATATTACTCAGCTCAACTATTTTATTAGAAGTTACAAAATACTATTTGTATGAACTCTTCATTCTTTCTTCTCTTGTTTCCATTTATTAGATGACATACTTGAAAGTTGCTTAGTCATGTCCAACTCTTTGCAACCGCATGGCCTATGCAGTCCATGGAATTCTCCAGGCCAAAAGACTGGAATGGGTAGCCGTTCCCTTCTCCAGGGGATCTTCCCAACCCAGAGATCGAATGCAGGTTTCCTGCATTGCAGGTGGATTCTTGACCAGCTGAGCCACCGGGGAAGCCAGTACTTGAAAGTTTATACATGGACTGTTTTATTTCCTATAGTTCACAGAGGAAAGGGAAATAAGAAAGATGCTGATTTGTTTCCTTCATTTACTAGTTTTTAAAATGTTGAATTAGTTCTTTCAACAAACAATCCTCCAAAGGTTAAAGTTTTTATTTTTTAAAGAAATGATGGGACTTACCTGGTGGTAAGTCTCATTGGAAGACTCATACTTCCAGTACAGGAGGCCTGGATTCAGTCCCGCATGCTGTGTGGTACGGCCAAAAGAAAAAAGACATGCTATTAGAAACTCAAAAATTTAAGCATATTTGGTTTGTTTTGCAATCGCTTTTATCTAGGATCCTCTTATTGACCAGAGTCCTTTTGACTTAACCTCAGAAACTCTCCTGTCTTCTGGTGCTACGTTTCAGGTTCACCTTCTATAATTTTAGGTGTGAATCTGAAAATGAGCATTTCTTCTAGGAGCCTTAATACCACCCTTTGGCATCTAGAAGTTCTCATATTTCTGGGCCTGTTCACTCTTAAGAGTAATTTAGCTTACATCCCTGTTCTTTCTACCCATTTAATTTCTTCTTCCTGACGGCAATTGTTTTCAGTTTTGAGTTTTTTCAGTATAGGCAGTAGTCTATGAGAACCCAGGACTTCGACTTCTCAGTCCAAGTGTTTAATGGGAAGGGTCATTTCAAGTTTTCTATACGTGTTAGCTCAGGCAGCCTCCTGGCGAGCCTTTGTGGTGTCACTGTTCCCGCTGTGCAGGCTTCACCTCTCCTTTACTTCGTGGTATTCAGGCTATATCTCTGTTACAGCACCTGTCTGTCCTGCTAATTGGAAGCTCCTGAGGGCAAGGACTGGCATGTTCTTATTTCCCGTATAGTGCCTAGCACAGTCCCCAGACACATAGCAGATGTTCAGAGAACTGTTAAGTAGATGAATAAAGGACTCAACATTTCACCCAGGGAGTGAAGAAGGTGGGCTTTGGTGGAAAGGCGTGAGAGTCACAGTGCTGCTGTCTACAGCTGTGGCCAGTCTGCTTTGAAAAGTGCAGACTTGGGGCCTCTGTGGCAGTCCATTGGTTAAGATTTTGCCTTCCAGTGTAGGGGGTTTGGGTTTAATCCCTGATTGTAGAGCTAAGATCCTGTAGCCAAAAACCCAGAACATAAAATAGAAACAGTAACAAATTCAATAAGAAGTTTTTAAAAGTGGTTCTCTCTTACCCTTTGGGTGAAGCATATTTGCTTCAGACCTCTCCGAGGATCGGGATCCCTGTAAATCTCTTTAATCTTTGTCTTCAGTGTACCAGTGAGAGGGCTGAGTCAGCGAGAGTGGGTGCCTGGGCCTGTGGTCAGGATTCTGGGTTCATCTTGGCTCTGGTTGAATATGTGGGTGAGCTCGAGCAAAGCCCTTCACCTTTTTGTGCTCAGTTTCTTCATCTGTAAAATGGGGATTAGCAGCGTCTACATTATAGGATTGTTGTGAGGAGCTGAAGCAGTTCCTGACACATAGTTGTAAGTGCCCTGTAAATGTTTGATGCTAGTGTTAATAGTGATAGTAGTGAGAGTTAGTATCATTTCAATAACGATTAAAATATTTAAACATGGTGGGGTATGTGTTGAGGTCCACTCCCACATTCTAAGATTGACTAGAAAGACACATAGGACCCAGCTGACAATCTACTCACAGCTAAGATTTATCACAGTGATGGGAGGATGCACAGCTGGATCAAAAGGTGGAGATGCAGGCGGGGTCTGGAGGAATCCCTGCAGGCTCCCCACACTCCCTGTCCCGTGAGGGCTCTTGGAACACATCCTGTCCCAGCCACAGAAAAGCAGCAACACGTGTGATGATTCTGCCTGGAGAAGCCCAGTGTCTGTACTGGGGGCTGGTCACACAGGCACCCTCTGCCTAGCACGTCCTACAACCCCAGACCCCAGGGGGAGAGCGGGGGCTCAGCAGGAAGCACATTGTTTGCACAGAGGAGGCGCAGGGAGCCCTGGAGGACTTAACTATTGACAGAGGTCAGGCAGGCACCAAGTTCCTGGACACCACTGGGCCAGCCTCACTAGGTAGTAACCTCTCAGGTCTTCAGCGTTAACTCTTTTCTGCTCAGGGTAAAAAAAAAATGCCGCTCTCCACCCCAGAGTCCGATCTTGGTTATTCTGTGGCACTGGGTACGGAGGCTGTGAGGGGTAATTTGGGTACCTTCATCTTTGCTGTTTTTCTTTTCCAGAACGGCTTTGACTACTTGCTGACATATAGTGACAACCCCCAGACCGTGTTTCCTCGCTACTGCGTTAGTTGGATGGTTTCCAGTGGTGAGTGGGTGCTTGTGCACAGGGCTGGGTACTTGGGCTGAACGTTTTATTTTTCTCTAGCTTCTCAGTGGCTTCAGGGAGGTTAACACTTGTTTCATGGGAGGCCTTCCGAGTCCATATTGAATACTGTCTGGAAGGTAGTGAAGCCTCCGGCTGCAGTTGGGAGGGATGAGCATTCTGGTCCCAAAACGAAGCCTATGCCCAGAGGTGAATCGAAGAACGTTTGCTTAATACACACTGTGTACATTAATGCATTTACAGATTTTCTTCTTAGATCGTGTCGGAAGCCTTAAAACATGTGGTTATAGGACAGTCCACTGGAGAAAGGGGCCGCCACCCTTCTTAAGAAAGGCAGCAGCACATCACTGCTGTGATTGACTGCATTTTTCCTGGCCAGTCTCTTCCCTTAGAAACAGCTTCATGAGATTTTCTCTCTTGTTCTCTGTAAGCGGTGTCTTACCCTTCAGGGGGTATGGAGAGGAGGTTAGGTGTTTCTACTGTTAGACATTTTTCAGCAAAATTGGCTGTGCCACTGATAAGTGATATTTGAATCACATAAAAGAGAGCCTTTGGGGACTTAGGTGGTTTGATCAATGCCCCTTTTCAAAGGATCCCGGAGGTCCTGGGTGGTTTTCACTCCCTATAAGTCTGTTGTCTGTCCGTGAGGCTGTGATCTCTATAAGGAGGCATTGACTTCCTGCCTGGAAAGAAACAGGCCCTGCTAATTTTGAGCCTGGTGGCTCAGCGGTAGAGAATCCACCTGCCGATGCAGGAGACTCAGGTTTGATCCCTGGGTCTGGAAGATTGCCTAGAGAAGGAAATGGGGAAACGGTAACTCACTCCAATGTTCTTGCATGGAAATCCCATGGACAGACTTACAGTCCATGAGGTCGCAAAGAGTCGGACACGACTGAGTAAGTAAAACAGTGAAAACATGTTGAGCCTGCTGGCTGGTGTGCCCGCCCACCCAGACTGCCCTCTCTCCCGACAGGCATGCCAGATTTCCTGGAGAAGCTGCACACGGCCACTCTGAAAGCCAAGAACATGGAGATCAAAGTGAAGGACTATATCTCATCTAAGCCTTTGGAAGTGGGGAGTGAGGCCAAAGCCGCCACCCCATCTTCTGAGCGCAAGAGCGAGGGCAGCTGTGGGCCTGCCCGCATCGAGTACGCTTGACAGGCCCTGGGGGAAGCGGGGCCAGGCGGGTTCCAGCCCTGTCTTGGCGTCGCCACGCCCTCTGCTGCGGAACACCACTGCAGGCTGATTCGGTACTGCTCTCAGAGCCCTGCTGCTCAGTGTTGGAACAGGAGGAGGAGGCATTCGAAGACCCTGGGCACGTTCTCGGGCCAAGCGTTTTGAAACTGGTGTTTCCTGGAGCTCCTCTGGAGCCAGCCTCGCCTCAGGCCAGAGGGGACAGCATCCTTTGCTTTCTCTGCCCACATTCCGTTCTCAGCCTCGGTTCTGCAGCACTTTGGGTGGGTTTCCTTCGGTTCTGAAGGTCCAGCTGGACCATGTGGACGGTTGAGTCTCCAATGAGGGGTCATGGCCGGGGGCACTCTTGGTCACAGTCCTGGTGTTGAGGGGGTGTGAACTGTTGCTTGGCAGCGTAAGTGCCTTGTCCTCACCTTCCCGTCTCTAGGGACATAGTTTGTATCAAGAAATGTCAGTCTCCGCCTCCCGTTTCCTTTCCCCACGCAAAGCCGTTTCCCTGAGTCAGCCAGTTCTTCGGTATTCATGTGCTGTGTCCATCTGGGGCACTGCGTCCCTGTAGCCCATTTACCAAGAACCGGGAAACTAACGCTGTCAGACAGTAACTCTATCATCAGTGTTTTTGATAGCATCAGTGGAGATGCTCAAAACATTATCCAGTTTAGTTTTGTGTGTTGTGTTTTTTTTAACTTTTGTGTTAAAAATGGGGGGTGGAGTTAGGGAATGGAATAGGATTTTTGTTCCATAGTCTGGACTGTATAGACAGCACCGTTTTGATTCAGGCATTATTATCACACTTTGGGTTTGATTTGATGCCCGCAAATTGGCCATCTTGGAAGGCTGAAGGCAGAGGGGTAGGGGTCGGGCACCTCCCTGGAAGCTCTCAGAGCTGCAGACAAGCTTTGTGAGCAGGCAGGTGCAGTCGGTCCCAAATGCTCATATAAGGGGGAGGTGACTCATGTGACCCTGTGAAAAACTTCGTCGTCTTCTGAGCTAAAATTAAGGCAAACCACACTGTTTGGATAAAGTCACAATCAGATGGGATCAGCCTGGCCTGGCTAATGGAGCTTATGGTCATGCTGCACTCTGACTGGGAGCATCGGGACAGGCTTCAGGGCTTCAGATCCTCCTTCTCCCCCTTATTTCTTAGAATATGAATGACGAGATTTTCCCCACCCCCACTTGCTACCCTTTTGTGTTGCTGAAAGAGGAGCAAAAGCTGAGATTAAGCCCCTTAACCTTTTTACGGCCTAAGTTTTGTGCCAAAGAAATGCCTGCCCCACTCTTTGACGTCTTGCAGTCTCTGCGTCGTTGGCAGACCAGAGGGGTGCCTCACAGTCCCGCTTCTCTTCATCGGTTGTGTCTCCCTCCTCTTCCCCCGGGATGAGTCCCTGGGTTGCATTGGAGCTGAGCGCCTGTGACTGTTGGGACGGGTGGTGTGGGCGAGTGCCGTGAGGACACTCGAGCAGAGGAGCTGTGCGTTGCTCGTGTGCTTTTTGGCAGTTTGACTCTGCACTTGGTGTTGGTCTGTATAGTTACTTACGTCATTGTAATGATTTCACTCCTGACCGTGACGTTTTTACCAAATGCGTGAATAAATACATAAGGATTGGTATGAAGGAATGTGTCTTTGGACGTATGTTGTCAAGGAAGTCTTGCATACTGGGATTATTACTTCTTCCTGATCAAAAAGCATATTCCCGCCAGCAGAGTTGGCACATGAAAGCAGCGAGGTTTGGTCTTCCCTGGCGGTGACTGAAACACCACCCACCACCTTGCCTACAGACTATAAGGCCTTTCCAGGGAACCAGATTGGCGATTGAAAACAAACCACCATTTCCACTTCCTTGTCTGGATGCACTGGTAACCCACACCCTTTGCTTTAAAAGGATGGACTTGGTGGGAGCAGCATTAGAAGAGCGGCAGGGCTTCTGGCCTGGGTCTGGAGCTGGAGAGTGGGGTGAGCCCCAAAACCCAGGGTGTGGCGGGAAGTGAGGTCACACAGGCAGTTCTGCTGGGGTGCAGGTTGGTGCCGGGTGAAAGATCCATTGAAGACTCCAAGCTCACGATGAGTTCTGAGTGTATGTGTGATGTTGCCTGTGGGAGACACGAGGTGAACACAAATGCACACCCAAGACTATGGCGGCTCCTCCACATTGCTGTGAAGTCCTCTCAGCTGGCAGACCTCCTGTTAGAGGTCGTGGACTGTGGGTACACGTGGGTCTGCGTAACCCCTCACTGGGGAGCTGGGTGCTGGCCTTCGCCCTGCTTGGCACCTTGGCCACTGTCCAGGCTACGCGTGAACACTTGCATGGAGAAGCGGTTGGGTTCCTAACAGAGCAGCGTTTGTGCTGCCAGACAGCTCCAGCTTTCAGGAAGTTCTTTACATTGACGCCAGGTGGGCCTCATCCTGTCTACTGAAGGGTCAAAGCCCTGAGCTTGACGCAACACTGGAAAACTCTCCCGTGGAAGAACCCTTCATTTTCTTGAAGGCGGTGCTCGTGTGAGAGCTTTTCCCAGGCTTTATGTCACCAGCAACTTTTAAAAATCCTCCAACTTTTTGAGTACTTCTCTGGCGGTCCAGTGGTCAAGACTCTGCCTTCCAATGCAGGGCGTGTGGATTTGATGCCTGATGGGGAGCTAAGATCCCCCATGCCTTGTAACCAAAAAACGTGAAACAGAGGCAGAAGCAGTTTTGTAACAATTCAATAGAGACTTTGAAAATGGTCCACATCAAAAAAATGTTTTAAAAAATTCAACTTTTTATTTTGAACAATTCTATACATATAGAAAAGTTGAAAGAGTACTAATAAAACCTGGTATACCCTTCCCCTGCCTTTGCTGGCTGTTAACCTGTTGTCGTGTGTGCTTTATCTTCGCTGTATACACTGCTATGACTGGACTGTGTCCTCAAATGTGTATGCATGCTGGGGCCCTAACCCTCAACGTGATGGAGATAGGTCTTTGGGAAGTGATTAGATGAGGTCTTGAGGGTGGGCCCCATGATGGGATTAGTGCCCTTTATACTAATTGCTGCGGAAGTTGATCTCCCTCTCCACCACAGGAGGAACATGAAAAGCCAGAGCACTCTAACCAGGGACAGAATAGACCAGCATCTGAACCTCGGTTGTTGAGCCTCCAGAATTGTGAGAAATCTGTTGTTTAAGTCACTCTTGTCTGTGGCATTTCATTACAGTGCCCCGATTAGACTAATATACTTTTTCATGACCATCTGAAAGTAAATTGCAAACATATTTCATTAAATACTTGACCATGGTTTTTTCTTGGCCTTGCTGTGCAGCATGCCGTGTCTTAGTTCCTGACCAGGGATCGAACCTGTGCCCATGCAGTGGAAGCATGGAGTCCTAGCCACTGGACTGCCCGGGAAGTGCCTGAGCACACTTTATTTTTTTTTTTTTAAATAATAAAGATACTCTGTGTAAACTACACTGCAAATAGCATACAGATAAGCTGTTGCACATAATATCTAGTAGCTCATATTAAAACTTCCTTGGTTGCTCCCTAAATGACTAGCAACCCATCCCCCAAATTAATATCCTGTTAAGTATATGTTGCATTTGTGTCCGTTGTCAAGAGCAGCCAAGTAGCTAAGTTGGCAGCCTGCCCTTTGTAATGTAGCTTCATGAGTGCTTAAGATAATTTAGTGCCTGCCTGTCCCGTGCTCAGTTATGTCCAACTTTTTGTGACCCTTTGGACTATAGACCCCCCAGGCTCCTCTGTCCTGGAAAATTTTCCAGGCAAGAATACTGGAGAGGGTTGCCATTTCCTCCTCCAGGGGATCTTCCCGACCCAGGGACCGAACCCGTGTCTCTTGTGTCTTCCGCACTGGCAGGCGGATTCTTTACCACTGCGCCACCTGGGAAATCCTTAGTGAAATGTAGTTTTCAAACTGGGAACTCCCATAGCTGGCCCCCACCCCAGGCTACTTACCCCAGCACCGCAGGTGCTGACAGCGGTACACTGTCCCGCAACCTAAAGGATACAACAGGCGGCAGCCCCCTTGATCTGCATACTGCTAACATAAGCTAAAGTGCCGTTAATTTGTCGCCTGTCTCGTCACACTGTTGGCTTCTGTTGTGCTTGATAGCACAGTCACTGAGCATCTACTGTGCCCAGCACTCTGCTTCATGCTTTTGTGCAAGGTCTCTTATAATCCTACCTACGACAGCTCTGCGAGAATGTAGCTCTCCCTGTTTTATAAGCAGGAAATGGCATCAGAGGTTAAGTAATTTTCCTACTCAAAGTCACACAGGGAGTGACAGTCGAGCCAGGGTGCGGACCTAATTTTGACCCTACAAAGACTCCTCGGGCAAATGGCTTCAAGCTGGGCCAGTTTCTCATAGGTGGCATGTTGGAATCCTTCCCAGGGCTGTTGACTTACCTTGGAACCTGGATTGTGGGCTTTCTTTTCATCCCCCGTGTTCATTTTATGTGGTTTTAGTCTTGCACTGCTGCCTAGCTCCATTATCCAGTTACCAGTACTTGGTGCTCTTTCTACGGGTATTAGAAGCAATAAATATAATTTCTCTTCTGAAAATTTCAGGACATACACCACTAGCGTGACACATGGATTAATATGAAGAGCTGGGGCAGTTTCCTTGGGCTCCTTGTGAGGTAGCATTTTCTAAAAATGTTTACTCACAAAGAAACTAGTCTCTGAACACAGCATAGTAGGACAGGAGTTTGGAAATTCTTTTTAAAATGAAAACATCTTTCAGAAAATGTGAGAACTCTGATTTCTAACAAATAACCTTCAGAAGTATCTTAAACTATAGGGACTTCCTGGTGGTCCAGTGGTTGAGAATCCACCGGCCAGTGCGGGGGACACAGGTTTGATTCCTGGTTGGGGAAGATCTCACATGCCTTGGAGCAACTGAGTCTGTGGGCCGCAGCTACTGAAGCCCCACTGAGAGCCCGTGGCCCACGACGAGAGAAGCCACTGCAATGAGAAGCCTGTGTGCAGCGATGAAGACCCAGTGTAGCCTTAAATAAATTAAAAAAATTAAACTCTGGATGGAAGTGATTTTGATGTAAAATGTGCTTATTTCTATAAACCTCAGTAGTACTTGAAAGAGTGTCATTTCAAAGGAACTCCTAGGCTATACACACTCACAGTTGCTTTAATGACCTCGTTCTAGTTGATTCTGGTCCACAGATGAACTTAAAAACTTTTTCAGACAGATAAGTTACAGATGATCTAACTTTATCATCTATTTTTAAAGAGCCTGAAAGTGAAAAGTGTTAGTCACTCAGTTGTGTCCAACTCTTTGTGACGCCATGGACTGTAGCCCCCCAGGCTCCTCTCTCCACCGAATTCTCCAGGCAGGAATATTGGAGTGGGTTGGTATTCCTTTCTTCAGGGGATCTTCCCCACCCAGGGATTGAACCTGGATCTCCTGCATTGCAGACAGATTGTTTATCATCTGAGCCACCAGGGAAGCCCAATTTTTAAAGAGCCTGCTGCTGCTGCTGCTAAGTCGTTTCAGTCGTGTCCGGCTCTGTGCAACCCCATAGACGGCAGCCTACCAGGCTCCCCCATCCCTGGGATTCTCCAGGCAAGAACACTGGGGTGGGTTGCCATTTCCTTCTCCTAACCACACCTAAAAAGATAGCATGGTTGTTTGAAAGCAGTAGTGTTTGGGTGTTTTTATGGTTAACACATTTTATCATATCTTAAAACTCTGCTGAGCACATGAATTAGGATTGTGTTCAGCTTTGAGGGACAAGACTGACATTGATATTCTTTTCTGAATGCCTCTGGTCCGGACACGGTGGCTCCCCATGAGTCCCGTGGGTCCTCCCAGACCCAGGCTCCTGCCTCACAGGGGGTTGAAATCAGTTACATCAGAATCTGGAGGGTGAGACGTGAGTATTGCGTTACGCTTCAGGATGTATTGTAGTTTGTCAGTGCTCATCCTAAAAGGTGAAGTCCAGAATGGCGCTAGTCTGTTCCCTAGCAGAGGAGCGTCACTAGAGCAGGGGGCTGCCTCTGCTCACTCGCTCACTGCCCCTAGGCCCACTCCTCCTCCCGCCATCGTGTCTGTGCTCTGCCAGCAGGAGGCAGCAGGGGGAAAAGAGACTATTTTTTCCCTGAGGACACTTTGCAGGGTGGCGCACCATTTCTACTTACAGGCTGGGGACCAGAACGTAGGCCAAAGACCATGCCCCACTGCTGACAAGTGCCCAGTAAAAATTCAGAGGGCATTTTGGTGAGGAAGAAGGAGAGAGCGGAAGTGGGGGCATTTGGCAGGCTTTGCCAATTTATAGCTCAAATAGAGCTACAGTCACTTCCAAGACTCAGGACTTCGTTAAAAAGGCAGTAATGGTAGGAGGTATTCTAGTTTGCTAAGGCTACCATGGAAATCCCCCGGCAGTCCAGCGGTTAGGACTCTGTGCTTCCACTGCAAGGGACCCCGGTTTGATCCCTGGTTGGGGAACTAAGATCCTTTTGCCACACAAAAGAATTAGAGCCATCCTTGTTTATTCTCACAAGATCCCAGGGCACTGAGGTCCTGCATGCCTTGCAGCATGGCCAAAAAAACAAACCAAAGCAAAGCAAATAAGCAAAGTATCAGGGCTTCCCTGGTGGTCCAGTGGTTAAGAATCTGCCTTACAATGCAAGGGACAAGGGTTCGATCCCTGGTCTGGGAAGATCCCACATGCCGCGGGGCAGTTAAGCCCATGTGCCACAACTGGTGAAGCCCGAGGGCCTAGAGACTGTGTTCCGCAGCAAGAGAAGCCACCACAATGAGAAGCCTGAGCACCCAGCTAGAAAGTAGTCCTCACTCACGGCAACTAGAGAAGGCTCGTGTATAGCAATGAAGACCCACCGTAGCCAAAGAATAAATAAATAAATCTAAAAAAGAAAATCCTAAACACCCCCCGCCCCCCGCAGAAAAAAAAGTATCATGAACTGGTGGCTTAAACAACAAAAACGCATGGTCTCCCAGTTCAAGAGGCTAGAAGTCTGGGAGCAAGGTGTCAGGAGGGTGGGCCTCTCCCAGGTACTGGTGGTCAGTGGCCCTCTCTGGCCTCCCTTGGCTTGAAGATGTAATCCCCCCAGCCCCCGCCACGCTTGGCCTTCATGCTCATGTGGCCTCTTCCCCTGTGTGTGTGTCTAGGTCCAGATTTTCCCTTTTTGTAAGGACACCGGTCGTATTGGTGACAGGCCCATTCTATTTCAGTATAATCTCATCTTAACCTAAGAAAGGACATCTCAATGGCACTATTTCCACATGAGATCACCTTCCCTGGTGCTGGGGGTTAGGACTTCAACATCGGAACCTTGGGGAGCCGCGATTCAACCCAAAACAAGGGAAGATTGCAGAGAACTCAACTTCAGAATGACTTTTCAAAAGCAGTGGCCCTCCCGGGACTTCGCTGGTGGTCCAGGGCCTTCCAATGCAGGGGGTGTGGGTTCGATCCCTGGTCGGGAAACTAAGGTCCTACATGCCTCAGGGCCACAAAACCGAAACATAAAGCAGAAGCAATATTGTAAAAAATTCAACAAGTCTTTTAAAATGGTCCACATCAAGAAAAGAAAATCTTAAACAAATACAATCCATGCAAAAGCAATGGCCCCTTAGGGCCTCCAGAGCGACTGCCCTGCCTGGCCCGGGTCACCTGCCCTGCACTTCACTGTGGTGGCAGCAGGGGGCAGGGCTGCACCGCCTGCTGGAGCTCGCTCTCAGGCCACCCGTGGCTGCTGGAAGCCCATCAAAACGGCCGAAGTTTCACTGTGGTCTCCTTGGGCATCCCCACCCCCGCCCCAGAGCCTTCACTGGCATCAAGACCTATGAATCAAGGAGAGAGGAAGTGGGTCAGACAAGCGTGGCCCGTTTGGGTGTGCAGAGCAGGTTGGTGAGAAGAGGAGGCAGAGGGGAAGGAGGGCTTCTCAGGGCCCCAGCTCTGGGGCAAGGAGAGTGCCTGGGAGAGATGGGGGAGGTGGGGGGCCGAGGGCAGATAAAGGGGGCCGAGCTCGGCTTTGCTGCCCGCTCCGTCCAGCCTTTCTGCTTCGAGGGGCCAATCCTGTTCCCAGTCTAGGAGGAGGGTTGGCTCGCCCAGACCCAGCCTGGTGGGCAGGCTGATGAAGGGCTCAACTGCTGGATGTCCCATCTTCCAGCCATCATTCCTGCATTTCCTGTTGTAATTCTTGTTCGATTGCTGTATTTCTGCACCTAGAAAGAAAGAGATAATTCACAAGGAATTACTGAAGGCCCGCTATGTGCTGTGACTTTCAAAAGAACTGTGAAGCAGCTGGGCAGACGCCACTGGTTGCTGTTCAGTTGCTAAGTCGTGTCCAACTCTTTCCACCCCAGTGAACTGCAGTGCGCCAGCCTTCCCTGTTCTTCACTGTCTTCCTGAGTTTGCTCAAACTCATGTCCGTTGAGTCAATGATGCCATCCAACCATCTCATCCTCTGTCACCTCCTTCTCCCCTTGCCCTCATTTTTTCCCAGCATCAGGGTCTTTGCCGGTGAGTCGGCTCAGGTGGCATCAGGCAGCCAAAGTATTGGAGCTTCAGCTTCAGCATCAGTCTTTCTAATGAATATTCAGTACTGATTTCTTTTAGGATTGACTAGTTTGAGCTCCTTGAAGTCCAAGGAACTCTCAAGAGTCTTCTCCAGCACCACACAGTTTGAAAGCATCAGTTCTTTGGTGCTCAGCCTTCTTTGTGGTCCAACTCTCATATCTGTACATGACCACTGCCCTGGAGTAGACAGAATTAAACAGCTCAGCACCGAGGACCAGGGGTCTGCCCTTCTGTGTGGCCTGTTCTTTTTAAAAACTTATATTGGAGTACAGTTGATTTACAGTGTTGTATTAGTTTCCACTTTACAGCACACTGATTCAGTCATATATATATACATATATACATACATGTATCCACTCTTTTTAGGTTTTCCTATAGACGTCATTGCAGAGCATTGAATAGAGTTCCCTGTGCTATACAGAAGGTTCTTATCAGTTATCTATTTTATGTATAGCAGTGTGCATATGGCAAATCCAACCTCCCAGGTATCCCCTCCCCCCACAGAATATTCTTGACACTCTTTGGATTTTGCCTTCATACTCTTTTATTTTCCGAAGTAATAACTATGTGACTAAAAAGGTCATGAATTTATTTTATACATGAAAGCATGAAGAAAAATGATCTAGAATCCTTACAAGTCAAGGATTCAGTGTCTCTTCCCTACTTACTTGTATCTGTACATAATTTTTTGTAGTTTTATCTAAAGCTTTCATGCATATAGTTTAAAAAGTCGAATAATTCTTCTCTTTTGTGCTTTTAAACTTCTTACTGTATAAGTTTCAGGTGTACAGTATTGTAGCTCAGCGTCTGTATATACTCCAGAATGACCTCTCACCATCCAGTTGACCCCTTATCCACTTCACCACCTCCCAGGCCCTCTCCTCTAATAAACAGTGAGCTGTTCTCTGTATCAGTTTGTTGTTGCTTTTTTTTTAGTTTCCATGTATGAGTGAAATCGTACAGTATTTATCTTTCTCCATCTGACATCTCACCTAGCATAATACCTTCAGAGTCCATTCATGTTATTGCAAATGGCAGGATTTCATTCTTCTTTATGGATGAATGATATCAATAGTGGCTGAATAATCATAATCCATTGTATAAATATACCACATCTTCTTTATCCATTGATCCATCAATGGACACGTAGGTTTTTTGCATATATAAAGAGTCAAAAATAGTTCTTACCAAGTTTGTTGCGAAAACCTCTCTCCTACCATTTCCCTCTATCTAGGAACAGCCAGGCTCATCTCTCACAGCGGATTCTGCTGGTATTTTCCTCCAGGTCTCTAAATACTGGGCTTATATCACCACACCCTGATTTTTCATTCAGGCATTACACTTGGTCCTGCACATAGCCAGGGTTCCGCAACTATGGATTCAACTAACCATGGATTGAAAATGTTAAAAAAAAAAAAATTCCAGGGACTTCCCTGGGTTAAGACTCTACACTTCCACTGCAGGGGACATGGGTTCGATTCCTGATCAGGAAACTAAGATCCCACATGCTGTGGGGCAACTAAGCCTGTGTGCTACAACCGCTGAGCCCGTGCACCCAGCAAAAGGCCCCACACGGCACCAGGAAGACCCCACTCGCTGCAGCTAAGGCCTGACACAGCCAAATAATAGTTTTAAAAATCTGGATTTAAAAAATCACATAAATGTGAGACCCTTAAAAAAAAAAAGTGAGACCCTTTACCTGGCCTGTTTTTGTTTCTTTACGTATTTCCTCCTGCTGGCACTTCGCTGAAATGTAATCAAAGTACAGTGACCGGCATGTGTTCCAAATGAAGTCTGATCAACTTGATGTGTGTATACACCTGTGACATTGTCACAATTAAGATAATGAATATTTCATCATCCACACAAGTTTCCTTGTGTCCCTCTTTATTTCCCCCATCCCCAGACAACCACTGACCTGCTGTGTCCATAAAGTAGGCTACGTTGTCTAGGGTTTTTCATAAATGAAATCCTACAGTAAGCACTGCTTTTTCCTTTTATTACCACAGTGATTCTGACATTTGTCTGTGCTGCACTTATTAATGGTTCATTTCTTTATATTACTGAGAATTAGTTCATTGAACGGAGGGATCAGTTGGTTCACCTGCTGAGGAGCATTTGGATTGCCCCCAGTTTTTGGCTGTTACACATAGAGCTGCTACAAACATTTATGTGCAAGTCTTCAAACATTAAAAAAAATGCCGGCGGTGTTGAGTCTTAGAGGAAGCACAGAGGCTCTTTGTTTCTGTGCTTGGGCTTTCTCCAGTTGCAGGAAGCGAGGGCTACTCTCCAGCTGCGGTGTTGAGGCTTCTCGTTGCGGTGGCTTCTCTTGTCGTGGGGCATGGGCTTCAGTGGTTGCGGCATGCAGACTCTGGAAGTGTGTGGGCTCAGCAGTTGAGGCACACTGGCCTACTTGCCCCAAGGCGTGTGGGATCTCCATTCCTGAACCAGGGTGGAACCCGTGTCCCCTACATTGGCAGGCAGGTTCTTGAACACTGGAGCACCACTCGCTCTATGTACGAGTCTTTGTGTGAGTATGTTTTCAAGGTTTGTTTTCATTTGGTTTTTTTAGGTAAATGCCTGGGAGAGGAATGGCTGAGTCAAATGGTAGTTGCATGTTTAAATATGCTTAGGTAACCACCAAACCGTTGTCCAAAGTGGTTGTAACATTTTATATTCCCAACAGCAGTGTATAAGCATTCTAGTTGCTCCATTTTCTTGCTAACACTTGTTGTGGCCAGTCTTCTTATTATGCTGTACTCTTGAGAGTCCCTTGGACTGCAAGGAGATCCAACCAGTCCATCCTAAAGGAGATAAGTCCTGGGTGTTCATTGGAAGGACTGATGTTGAAGCTGAAACTCCAATACTTTGGCCACCTGATGTGAAGAGCTGACTCACTTGAAAAGACCCTGATGCTGGGAAAGATTGAGGGCAGGGGGAGAAGGGGACGACAGAGGATGAGATGGTTGGATGGCATCACCGACTCGATGGACATGGGTTCGGGTGAACTCCAGGAGTTGATGATGGACAGGGAGGCCTGGCGTGCTGCGGTTCATGGGGTCGCAAAGAGTCGGACACGACTGAGCGACTGAACTGAACTGAACTGAGTAAGTAATGATATTTAGCATCTTTATGTGTTTATGGGAATCCATGAGTCTTTAAAGTACTATTTGAAATCCTTTGCTCATTTTTTATTTGTGTTTTTTCACTTCTTGTTACACTATAGGCATTTTTGCAATGTAAGAATTTTATTTTTTCTCTTTAATAATTGAATTATTATACTTATATCATCAAATTCACCCTTTTAATGAGTACAGTTCAGTGGTTTTTAGCATATTCACAAAGTTGTGGAAACTGTCACCACTATTTAACTCTAAATGTTTTCATTTCCCTGCAAAAAAAAATCCCCAGACTCATTAGCAAGCACTCCCCCATCCTCTTCCTCCCAACCCCAGACAACCAATCAGTAATCTACTTTCTGTGTCTACTGCATCAAATGGACCTTTGATATAAATGGAATCATACAATGTGTGACATGTTGTGACTGGCTCCTTTCATTTAGCATAATGTTTTCAAGTTTCAGCTATGCCTTCATGTGAGTCAGCACTTCATTCCCTTTTTAAAAAAGTATTTATTTTCATTTGTTTATTTGGCTGTGCCTGGTGTTCGTTGTGGCCTGGGGGGTCTAGTTCCTTGACCAGGAATCAAATCTGGGCCCTTTGTATTGTGAGTATGGAGTCTCAGCCGCTGGACCACCAGGCAAGTCCCTTCATTTCTTCTTATGACTGAGTAGTATTCCACTTGATGGGTATACCACATTTTATTTATCTGTTCATCAGTTACTGGACATTTGAAATTCCCCCCCCTCACTTTCCGGCTATTGTAAACAATGGGGTTCTGAACATTCAGGTACAAGTTTTTGTATGAACGTATGTTTACAGTTCTCCTGAGTATGTTCCTTGTAGTGGAATTGATGGGTCATGTGGTAATTCTGTGTTTAACTTTTTGAGAAACCACCAAATTGTTTTCCAAAGCAGCTGTACCATTTTGTATTCCCACTAGCAGCCTCTGAGAGTTCCAATTCCTTCACATTCCGAACAACACTTGTTATTGTTTTTTAATTCTAGCCACCCTGGTGGGTGTGATGTGGTATCTCATTGTGGTTCTGGTGTGCGTCACCTCAGTGACTAAGGATGTTGAACATTTTTTCTTATGCTTCTTGGCCATTTGTATATCTTCTTTGGAGGAATGTTTATTCAAAACCTTTGCTCACTTTTAATTGGATTCTTTGTCATTTTACTCTTAAGTTGTGTATTTGTATATTTTAGATGCAAGTCCTTTGTCTGATATATTTGTTGGGGATATTTTGTCCTTGTCTGTGACTGGCCTTTTATTTTTTGTAATGGTGTCTTTTAAAGAAGACACAAGTTTATAATGTTGCTGTCACCCAGTTCATCCGTTTTCTCTTTTGCATTTTGTGCTCTTATGTTCTAAGAAGCCTTTGCCTAACTCAGGGATGCAAAGGTGTTCTCCCATGTGTTCTTTGAGACATTGTATAGTTTCAGGTCTTTGCATTTAGGATTGCGATCTGCTCAAGTTCATTTTTATATAAGGTATGTGGTATGCGTCATGTTTGACATTGAGTATATTTCCAATTATTTTTTTGTTCTGTATTATTGTATATACATCCATGCTTCATGTTTATTTCATATTTCGTATGAGGAAGAAATATGAAATTTCCCTGTTTTTTTCCCTCCTCTTCACTGTATTCCACACTATCCTATACCCCTTATAGGGATGGTTTTATGGTTTTTGTTTTCTGTTCTTTTCTTTTTTTTGAGAGAGAAAAGATACATAGAGATTTTGTTAATACAGAATATACTTTTGACTCAATGCTGCCACATTGCTTTCCCTATATCCTTGCAAACAATTGGTATTATCTAACTTTGATTTTAATTTTTTTTTGCCAACCTGTAAAAGAATGTGTCATAGTTTTATTTTTGATTTCTCTAATTGCTAGAGAGTTTAAGTATTTCTTCACAGACTTGTTAACTATTCAGATATCCCTTGTATGAGTTGCCAATCATGGCTGTATACATTTCTCTATTGACATTTTTCTATACTTCCTCTATTTTTCTCCTTGCTTTGCAAAAATTCCTTGTATATGCTACATTAGAATTCCTTGTTTATTTTATTCATGAAATTAAATATTATATTCAATTTCAGTTTGTCAGTTTTATTTATTTTAAAATTTTTGTCTTTGTGCCACACAGCGTGTGGGATCTTAATTCCCTGATCATAGCCCCTGCACTGGATGTGATCTTAACCACTGGACTGCCAGGGAAGTTCCAATTCTTGTCAGTTTTAGACACTGCAAATATTTTCTCCCAACTTCTCCCCCATCTGTTAACTCTATGGTATTGTTTATTAAACAAAAGTCTTTCTCTTTTTTCCGCTGTGCCATGCAGCTTGCGGGATCTTAGTTCCCTGATCAGGGATTGAACCCGGGGCCACTGCAGTGGAAGTGCTGAGCCCTAACCACTGAATCAGCCGGGAAGTCCTGAGAGCTCTCATTTTTATGTGGTTGAATCCATAATTTTTTCACCTATAATCTATACTTTTAAACCTTTACTCCCTCAAAGTAAAAAAGATGTCTCCTACATATTCTTCTCTTAGCTTTAGAGTTTTATTTTACACATGTAGATCCCCTGGAGAAGGAAAGGGCAACCCACTCCAGTATTCTTACCTGGGGAATCCCTTGGACAGAGGAGCCTGGAAGCCTACAGTCCATGGGGTCGCAGAGAGTCGGACACGACTGAGCAACTAAACAGCAACAGCAACAATTTACTGTTAGGTAAGGGCTGTGGGATGGGGATCCAACCTGAAATTTCCTACCCTGTTTTCCCAGCTGTAGGTGCTAAACGTCACTAGCAGGGCAGCAAGGAGGCCAGGGATCAGCAGAGGGGCGCAGGGGTTGGGGGCCCTGAGTCTGACCTGGTGGTGGTTTTCTCCAGCAACCCTTAGCTGCCAGGGCTGAGAGTCGCATAAAGAGGACATGAGGACTTTTCAGGTGTCAGAGTTGGAAGGGCCAGGAGGGAAGGGCGTTCAGGGCTTTGCAGGGCCGGAAGTGCGCCGGATGGGCCAGCAGTGCTGTGGGCGGAAAGACGGGTCTTTGGTTCCTGCAGGTGTGGGCAGGTGCTGGAGACACAGGAACAGACTTCGGTTATAATAAGTGACACTGTGCGTGGGCAGCTGAGTGTGTGGGCTCTCACCCAGTGTGAGTGTGACAGGGAAGCTTTCACCCGTCCACACACGGGCCAGGGCAGCCTAATGGTAGAGGAGGCGCTGGGTGATGCCTGTTGGGGTTAGGTCCAGGGGCAGCCACCCTTCCATAGGGGAAGGTTGGGTTGTCCTGAACGGGCCCCTCAGGCCAGGCAGGTGGCGCCCCTTCACCCCAGGCCACAGTGGCTGGGGGCAGGAAGCAGAGGGATTGGATAGATCCCGCCCTGGGCTGGAGATCAGGGATGGCGCAGGGGAGCCACCCAGAGTGGGTTTGTCCCAGTGGAAGTGGATGGCGAGCTCGCCAGCTGCGGCCGGCTGCCAGGCTGCTCAGGAGATGCCAGCCTCTTGACATGGTGACAGACGGGCTGGGCTCCTCGAAGACTCCCTTGTGTGGTGACACTGCCTGGAGAACATCTTCTCCATCAGGGAGAGGCAGAGGAAGAGAGAGCCAGACTGGGAAGTCCCACCTTCACCCAGAAGTGACATTTCTTTGTCTGCTCGGAGTCACGTGGCTCTGCCTCCAGGGAGGGGGAGGCCGAGGGAAGGGGGAGGGGTGGGGCGGGCTGGAGGGCACCTGGCGGGCAGGGCTTGTCCAAGGGGGAGGGGTGGGGCGGGCTGGAGGGCACCTGGCGGGCAGGGCTTGTCCACGCAGGGTGTGAGGGGCTGTGTCCCCATTCAGGACTGGCTGCCCCTGGGCCTGCCCTGGAGGAGGGCTGGCAGGACCGGCTGGGGAGGAGCGAGGGGGAGGAGGGTTAGGGCCCCCTCGCTGCCTGAGGAGGGGCCACACGCCACCCTGGGCCCCTCCATGCTGTGTAGGTGTGGTGAATGTCCCTTCCTGCCCCTTCTCACTGAGAGCCTTGCAAAGGACCCACACAGAGAGAGGACGGGACCCCAAGAACGAACCAGGATGGGTTAGGGGCAGTGTTTCACCGACTTCTCCCTTCTCTTCTGTTCACCCCACGTTCTCTACAGTGTGGGTGGATGTCTGGGGCCACCAGGAAAGTAGCAAATGGTGTGTGCTAAGTGTGTGCAGGGTGGGTGTGGGGACAAGGCCCCTGTCCCTGGGGAGACAGGACTTGGGGTTGCCAGGCCCGCCCCGGCCCTGCTGTGGGTGACCTTGTCATTGGCTTTTCCCTGTGAGGTCACCCCCTTGGGTTCCCACTTGGTAGCTGAGGAAAGTGGGGCTTGGGTCATTGAAGGGCCTGGCCCAAGGTCACCGGCCCTACCCCCTCCACCTTGGCGAGTCCTCGGCTGAGCCTGCCCCGTGTAACCACAGTGGACACTGTCAGGAGAGCAAAATCAAGTGTAAAATCCCTCAAGCCCCCAGAAGGGGAAAACGAGAGGCCCTGTGCTCCTAGAGCAACCCAGGAAATGCGATGTGAAAACCCAGGCGGCGGGGGTGGGGGCCCAGGGCTTGGGGCCCCGGGTGTCAGCGGGTGGAAACAGGATGTGAGCAGAGAGGGGGCCGTGAGAAGCAAGGTGGCTCCCAGCTAAGGCAGCCACCTGGCGCACTGTGTTCTGATCACGGAAAAAGAGCCTGGGCCGTGTGGGAGTGGTCACATCCTGCTCCCTGCCAGGCCTCCCCCGCCCACCTGGCTCCTCGGCTGGGGGTAGGGGGGCTGGCGGGCAAGGACAGGGCCTTGCTCTGTGGACGGATGGGGATTCAATCTTAACAAGGGCTCCTAGATCCCCAGGGTGGCCTCGTAGCCAATGGTGAAAGCAAAAATGAAGGAAGAACAGGGCGGACAGCGCACTGGTCCACCCAGCCCATGCTGATGGAGGACCCACCAGGGCCAGGCCTGAGCAGGGAGCAGGGAAAGTGAAACTGCAGGGCCCATGCTGACTTCAGGGAGGCCCAAGTGTTGGGAGGGCAGAAGTGAGCCCGGGCTCTGTGAGACCCTGGGTTTAGCCTGAGGATCTGGGAAGGCTTCCTGGAAGAGGGGAGACCTAAGAGGAGTCTGGAAGGCGGGTTAAAGGCATCCCAGGCAGGGTCAGCCAGCACAGGGCACTGAGCTGTGTAGTCCAGTGTCACTGGGGGCCTCTTTTTGCCAGAATGTGGCCAGAATCTACCTGCTTGGCCTGCTCAGGGCCTTCAGTCTCCTCTCTGGCCTGGTCACTCACTAGCATTAACACCAGCATTCTCTTTCCCCGTCAGAGCTACCCCCACTCCCGCATACCCCAGCAAACCTTGGGCCTCCCCCCAGCACATACTGCCCCACCCACCACTCCATGGTGACAGCCATGGGAGTGTCACCTCTGAGGCTCCTGCTAAGTCATATCAGCCTCCTGGTGGCTCAGCGCCTTTCCTTGGTTTATGACCAGACTTTTTCTCCTACAGTGTTTCATACATATTTATGTTCATATAGCATACAGAACTTTCTCTTTTTTTAATAGAAATGGTATCATGTTGCATGACCCTTCATTTGCAATTCACTCTTTTCACGTTGTCTTGGAGCTTGTTCCTTTTTACTTATTTATTTAATTCCTGGCTGTGTCGGGTTTAGTGGTAGGCCACGGGATCTCTTCGTTGTGGCGTGCGAGAGTTTTCTGTGCAGCCAGTGGGAGCTCTAGTTGTGGCATGATGGCTTAGTTACCCCATGGCATGTGGGATCCTAGTTCCCTGGCCAGGGATCGAACCCGTGTCCCATACACTGGAAGGCAGACTCAATGATTAGACCACCAGGGAAGTCCCTGGAAGCTTGTTCTGTATTTCTGTGGTAGATTAACCTCACTGGTCTTTTAATGCTTAGGCATCACACAAACTAAGTGTCCCATTTCACCCAATATAGATACTTGCTGCACTGGAAATCTTGGTACAGTTCTCTCTTTTCAGAGTGACATCCAGAAGAGGGGTTGGAGTCAAAGGGCATGTGCTTCCCACATTTGGATAGGTTCTGCCCAGTCACCCTCTAAAAATACCAAGCTGCACTCCCACCAAGAAGGCACAAGGTTACTCATCGACCCACCCCACTCCCAGCACTGAATGTGTGCCAACCTGGTGGGAGAATAATGCCCTGACATCCTTTCCATGGGGACAGCATGTTTCTCATGCTTCTTGGGCATTTGCATTTCTTAGCCCCTGAATTATTTTATTTTTTTTAATTTTTTGAAAATTTTATTAAAAAATTAAAAAACTTATTTTAGCTCTGCAGGGTCTTAGTTTTGGCGTACGGGATCTTTGATCTCTGTTAGTTTTGGCATGGGGGCTCTAGTTCCCTGACCCAGGATCAAACCTGGGCCCCCTGCATGGGGAGTGCAGTGCCTTAGCCCCTGAACGACTAGGGAAGTCCCTTTGATCTGTGAATCCTATGTTGCGGTTCTTTGACTTTTCTTACTCACCTGTGGAGAGTCTCACATAAAGATGTGTGCCTTGCCTTCCCCACACTCCCTTTTCTCCTCCCCTGGTTTGTTTTTTTCCATGACTGCCATCTGACATACTCTACGTCTACTTCCTCATGCCTGTGCCTCCTCACCCCATTAGAATGTCAGAACCAGGAGAGCTGTGGTTTTGTCCTTTTTCATGCCAGTGTTTCCAGTATCCAGAATAGTGCCTGGCATGTAGTATGCATGCCTAATTAGTCTAGAATGAATACATAATAATCTTTTGTCTGTTATTTGTTTTTCAAATACTTTCTCCATGTCAGTCACTTGCTCTTTACCTTCATTTATGGTAAGTTTAATTGTACAGAAAATTTTAATTAATATGAGGTCAGATCTTTCAGTTTTTTCACATGTGGCTTTTGTGTTCTGAATTTTGCTTCAAGCTTTTTTTACCCCAAGTTATAAACACATTCTGGTATATATTTTCCTTAAGGCTTGTATTTTGGGGTCTTATTTAAATGGTTTATTTCCCATGAAGTATATTTTTGTGACTGATAGGAGATATAGGTAAAATTTTTTTTAATGAACAATATACTCTTGCTGTATGTTAAAAAGGCCAGTCTTCACTCTGTTGGTTTGAAATGTTGCCTTTATCATTAATGGGTCTTTGAATTTCTAATTGCTTCCTTTTGCATATTACTACGCCTAGATGGACCTTTGTTGGCAAAGTAATGTCTCTGCTTTTGAATATGCTATCTAGGTTGGTCATAACTTTCCTTCCAAGGAGTAAGCGTCTTTTAATTTCATGGCTGCAATCACCATCTGCAGTGATTTTGGAGCCCAAAAAGATAAAGTCTGACACTGTTTCCACTGTTTCCCCATCTATTTGCCATGAAGTGATGGGACCAGATGCCATGATCTTAGTTTCCTGAATGTTGAGCTTTAAGCCAACTTTTTCACTCTCCTCTTTCACTTTCATCAAGAGGCAGAAACTCTGGGCTGGAAGAAGCACAAGCTGGAATCAAGATTGCCGGGAGAAATATCAATAACCTCAGATATGCAGATAACACCACCCTTATGGCAGAAAGTGAAGAGGAACTAAAAAGCCTCTTGATGAAAGTGAAAGAGGTGAGTGAAAAAGTTGGTTTGAAGCTCAACATTCAGAAAACTAAGATCATGGCATCTGGTCCCATCACTTCATGGGAATGTATGGATGAGAGTTGGACTGTGAAGAAAGCTGAGCCCGAAGAATTGATGCTTTTGAACTGTGGTGTTGGAGAAGACTCTTGAGAGTCCCTTGGACTGCAAGGAGATCCAACCAGTCCATTCTAAAGGAGATCAGTCCTGGGTGTTCTTTGGAAGGAATGATGCTAAAGCTGAAACTCCAATACTTTGGCCACCTCATGTGAAGAGTTGACTCATTGGAAAAGACTCTGATGCTGGGAGGGATTGGGGGCAGGAGGATAAGGGGACAACAGAGGATGAGATGGCTGGATGGCATCACCGACTCGATGGACGTGAGTCTCAGTGAACTCCGGGAGTTGGTGATAGACAGGGAGGCCTGGCGCGCTGCGATTCATGGGGTCGAAAAGAGTCGGACATGACTGAGCGACTAAACTGGACTGAACTGATGCCAGAACAACTCTTTAAAAATCATTAGACTTTTTTAGTTTATTTTTCTATCAAGTGAGACAGGTCTCCCACCTCTGTTCTTTTTTTTCCTTTCTTGGTCATACCGTGTGGCATGTGGGACCCTAGTTTCCCTGCCAGGGATTGAACCCAGGCCCTCTGCATTGGAAGCTTGGAGTCTTAACCATGCGACCACCAGAGAAGTCCTCCCCTCTCTGTTTTTAATTTTTAAAACTTTCTTCACTATTTCTGTACATTTTTCTTTCAGATGCATATGAAAACCAGCTTGTCAGGTCCCATGAAAACATCTTGTGATTTTGATTGTGTTATGATCATTCACAGATCAAGTCAGGTAGGATCCAATATTTTTATGTCAGATATTCCTATTACAGGGCATGATATGATTATCTGTATAATTAGCTTTATCACTTCTTCATCCAAATTTTATAGCTGTCTTCGTATAGGTCTTACAATTCCTGTTAGACTCAGTTTCAGGTATCCTACAGTTTTTTGTTAATATTTTGAACAGCCAAATTCTATTACAATTTCTCGTTGGTTTGTCTGGTGTGTAGAAAAGCAATTGTTGTATGCTGATCGTGTATCTGGTTACCTTGGTGATTTCCCTTTTGGGTCCCAGTATTTGTGAGATGATTCTCTTAGGTTTTTCTGACAAGCTGTCGTATTTTCTGCAAATAATGATGATTTATTATCATCTCTGGGCTTCCCAGGTGGCTCAGTGGTAAATAATCTGCCTACCAATGCAGGAGACACAGGAGATGCAGGTTGGATCTCTGGGTCGGGAAGATCCCCTGGAGGAGGAGGAAATGGCAACCCATTCCAGTATTCTTGCCTGAAAAATCCCAGAGACAGAGGAGCGTGGCTGGCCACAGTCCATGGGGTCACAAAGAGTTGGACACGACTGAGAGAGTGAGCAGGCACACATGCATTCTCTTCTATATCTCTTTCTTTTTTGCTTTTTTTTTGCTGCATAACATGCACGATCTTAGTTCCCTGACCAGTGATCGAACCCACGCCCCTGGCACAGGAAGCACGGAGCCTTAACCACTGGACCACCAGGGAAGTCCCCTACATCTCCTTCTTGCTCCATGGAAACATGGGTACCCCCAAAACATGGCCCCGTGCCCATTCTTGTGGGCTCCCTTATCCTGCTCCTCCTTCGTGGAGATGATCCCAAGTTTCACTGTTCCCTGTGAGGTTTGCTGGAGTCCAGAAGACTTCTGTTCTTCTATTTGTATTGTTCTAAGGATTTTCTGTTACTTAGGATGAATGTTAAATGGTATCAGTTGTAAACATTTAATTTATTTATCTGTTTGTGGCCGTGCTGGGCCTCCGTTGCTGTGCAGCTTTTCTCTAGTGTGTCGAGCAGGGGCTGCTCTCTCATGGTGCAGTCTCTCGCGCTGGTGGCCTCTCCCTCGTGGAGCACTGGCTCCAGGGCACAGGGCTTCAGTGGTTGCGGCCCCCGGGCCCTAGAGCACAGGCTCCGTCTCTCGTGCCATGTAAGGTCCTCCCAGACCAGGGGTCAAGCCCGGGTCTCTTGCCTTGACAGGCAGACTCTATCACTGAGCCACCAGGGAAGCCCGGTATCAGGTTTTTGACAAGTCTGCTGGGTGTGGTGTAGACTGGGGTGTCAGCTGAGCCCATGTCTGCGCAGGATGAACAAAGCCCTCCTGGCAGTCAGGTGTGTCCAGGTGGCCACCTCTGGCCATTGGGGTATAGGCAGAAGTGACTGCAACTTCCCCGAAGAGAAGGGAGCCTGAGCAGAGGGATCCCACTCTCCCACACTCGGGAGGCTGCTGTTCCTTCATTATTTACATTATTACACAGCGAGCCCTTCATAGTTTCCAAATTGCTTTCTCGGATGGTGGCTCATTCAATTCCCACAACAGCCAGACAAGAGCCCTTCCCCAGGAGGCGGCTGAGACTGGGGTGACATGACTCACCGCGTCTGCCCATCAGCGCGCCCTCAAGGGGCTGCCCCGCTGCGCACTTTGGGAAGGGGAAGACACCCGTCCCATTGTTGCTGCAAGAGCAGTTTCTGTTTCATTTATTGACTGGGGCTGTGGGGCCTCTTCCCTAACCCTAACCCTAACCCTAACCCTGGCTTTCCAGGTGGCTCAGTGGTAAAGAAACTGCCTGTCAACACAGGAGATGTCAGTTCGATCTCTGAGTCAGGAAGATCACGTGGAGAAGGAAATGGCAGCCACTCCAGTATTCTTTCCTGGAGTATCCCATGGACAGAGGAGCCTGGTGGGCTACAGTTAATGGGGTTCAGTGTGGGGAAGCAGGCCTGACTCTGTGAAAGGTGGGGGGGTGGGGTGAGCCCTGGCTGGCCTCGCCCCAGGGCTTTTGGACAGCTGCCCCCAGCCTTGCCCTGTGCCCCGTAGACCCATGTGGCCACTGATCTGGGTGCTCCAGGACCCACCACCTCCATGGCTGCTTCTCCAACCCCTGGAGCTCTGGAGGATGGGGCGGTGGGAGGTGGGATTTCACTGAAGATGAGCCTGGCAGCTCCGTGACCTGCTCCTTGCCCCGCAGGACCCCAGCTTGGTCAGGTGTGGGGGGCCCTTGTGGGAGGCCCATGGGGCTCTGGGGTTGACCCGGGGCAGGGTGGGAGTGAGTGCTGTTCTGGGTGGCCTGAACAAAGCCGTCCCGTCTGCCAGCCCCTGGCTGTGCACTTGGCCTTGTAGGACTTACTTCCCCTCTCTGGGCCTCTGTTTCCTCATGTGATGAAAATCCCTGGGCTGAGGCCTAGACGAGGGGATGCAGGGAGAGGCGGGTGTGACTGTACACTTGGTGAGTTCCCGCCAGCTCAGCCGGGCGGGCGTCTTTCCCTTCCCACTGACCACTCGCTGTGTAACTGGGCAGCCCCTCTGTGAGGACGGGCTGGTGAGTCAGGTCACCAGCCTTGACCCTGGTCCTATTCCTGGCAGGGGCTGAGCGAGCAGGTGGGCTGGCAGCAGTTGAGTGGGTGGAGACTCCATTGGGCAGCCCCTGGGGGCTCCGTGGGGCTTGGTGCTCCCAAGAGGGAGTCAGTGCTCCACTAGGGCTCCCGGGAAGGCTTCCTGGAGGCAGAGGTAAGGTGGGCTCTTCTCTGAGCCAAGGTGGAGGGGGCTCCCCTGGAAGAGGGAATCTGGCCCCCTATTTGTAACCACACGTAAGGGGAGTGATTGCTGACTTCAACCAACATAAGAAGCTGCCAGGGGCCACGGAGGCAGGCAGCCCAGCAGGCCTGCTGCACATCCCTGGGGAGCCTCTCCTGCAGGCGGTGTGTGTGTGGTGGGGGGTCCGGGCCCAGACAGACCTCGGCTGTTGGACAGGCAGGACCAGTGCATAGACCACAGGGACCTCATGGGGAAAGAAACGGCTGTCTTTCCAGCTCGACCTTGAGAAGGCTAGGGAAAATCTCTGCGCCTCAGTTTTTTTCATCTGCAAAACAGGAAGAATGAGTAATTCCTATCTCTTAAAGTGATGTAAAACCAATGAAGATGTGACGGGATATATCTAGCCCCCGGGAGGTTCCAAAAAGTGTGAGTTTGGAAATTCTGCCAAGTGTTTTTTCATTTGTTTTTTTGTTTTGGCCGTACCACGTAGCATGCGGGATCTTAGTTCCCCAACCAGGAATCTAACCCAGGCTTCCTGCTGTGGAAGCATGAATCCTAATACAGGGAATTTTCCACCAAGAGGTTCTTGCTTTCAGCCAGAATGAGGCAACACCTAGATCCCTTGGGCTGCTGAAACAGAGCCGAGGAAGCCCTTAGGGTCTCAAGTGGGGCCACAGGAGGAAGGCCCTGGCCTTATCCAGCGCTGGTCAAGCCTCCTGGGGAGTGTGGGACAGCTTCTGGGTGGTTCCTGACTGGGCCCATCAGCAAAGTGGCCATTCTGGTCTGGAGTCCGAGGCCTGGGCAGAGGTGCCTGATGAGTGAAGAAGGTTTTGTGTGTGTTCAGCCGCTTCAGTTGTGTCCGACTCTTTGCGACCCCCTGGACTGTAGCCCTCCAGGCTTCCTCTGTCCATGGGATTTCCCAGGCAAGAATACTGGAGTGGGTTGCCCATGCCCTCTCCTCCAGGGGATCTTCCTGACCCAGGGATGGAGTCCAGTCTGCTGTGTCTCATGGCGTCACCCTCTGCCCTGCCGTGGTTCCTCCCATGGGGCCCAGGCAAAGGCAGCGCACCCTCCCCCGCCCTCCCTTGCCCTCAGCAACCAGACCAGCCATGATGAGGCTCCAGCTCCCCAGGATCCTAGCCTAATGACTGTTGCCTTTGGAGCTGCACCCTGGGGCCCATGGCCTTGTTCTGGCCTCCTGCCTGCCACCCTCCTCCCCTGCCGGGCGATCTTATGGCTTCAGCCAGTCCTGGTTGCGCCTGGCCCTCGTCTGCTCGGGGGAACGGGCCAGGGTTACTACTGCCGCTGCCTGGCTCAGCCTCCAGGGCCTTTCCTGCCTCAGACTAAACTGGCATCACTGATTCAATGGACATGAGTTTGAGCAAACTCTGGGAGATAGTGAAGGCCAGAGAAGCCTGGCATGCTGCAGTCCATGGGGTCGCAAAGAGTCAGACACGGCTGAGTGACTGAACAACAACAAAACTGGAGGCCTGCCCCTGTGGCTGGGGAAACTGAGGCCAGCACTGCTTGCCCTGGCCTGGCTGTGTGTGAGTCAGGCTGGCAACAGCTGCAATCCAGAAAGGAGCAGGAGCAGCAGGGAGAACCTTTCCTGGTTGGGATGCTCGAGAAGGGCCTGGTAAAGATGTGGCCTGGCCCTTGGGACCGTTCTGGCCCAGCTGCCCTCTCCCTGGAGTAGGGGTTCCTAACTTGGGGCAGTGGGCGGGCTCCAAGGGATTGTGTCAGTAGGAATGACAGCAGAGCCCAGCTCTCAGTGAAGCGTTCTGGAGGCACCTAGCATGGTGCCTGACAGCCAGGGGGCCCTTACCTCCATATTTGCAAAATCATCTTGTTGGGCCACTTGTTTAACCTCAGAGTGTGTGTGTGCGCTCCGTTGCTCGGCCATGTCCAACTCTTGGCGACCCCATGGATTGTAGCCTGCCAGGTTCCTCTGTCCATGGAATTTTTCAGGTAAGAATGGGTTGTCATTTCCTACTCCTGGGGATCTTCCCAGCCCAGGGCTCCAGCCTGTGTCTCCTGCATTGGCGGTGGGTTCTTTACCACTGAGCCACCTGGGAGGCCCAGCCTCAAGCTGACATCCCTCAGAGAACAGTGCTGATGATGGGGACCGCCTTGCACCTGTATGTGTGTGTGTGTGTATGTGTGTGTGTGGCATGTGTGTGTGTGTGGCATGTGTGTATGTGTGTAGGTGGCATGTGTGTGTGTATGCGTATGTGTGGTTCCAGAGGGCAGAGGGCAGACCCTGAGGAATGGCTCCCCTCCAACACCTCACCAGTTGGAGAGCCAACATTTTTCTGTGGCAGCGCAAACAGGGTGGGGTGGCGATGCAGGGAGAGGACTGTCAGATCTGAGCTGCCCCAGTAAGAACTGACCCTGGGGACTTGTGTCCAGACTGGACAGCATTCCGTGATACAGAGTGGGGTGCAGGTTGTGCAGAGGTGAGGCTGGGGGTGCAGTTGGGTGAGACAGTGCAGGGGGCCCTGGAGCCAGGGCAGGGCTGCAGGTCTGTGGACTGGCCCCAGGGGTCACTGGAGCGCGGTGGCTCATGGAGGGTTTTCTGGGGGCTGTCCTGGGGCCGGGGAGGCCACAACCCCAGGGCATGTGTAAGTGTCCATGGTGATGGGCAGGGGCTTGGCTTTGAACATGTGTGATGGTGTGTGACACCATGTGTGTGAGGAGAGGGTGTGAGTGTGTGTCTGTGTGCATGGGTGTGCACCTGTAGATGTCCAGGGCAACTCTCTGAGTCTCAGTGGCTTCAGCTTTTTCAGGAGCTGTCATCTTCAGGGACAGCATAATCTGATTGCGGAACTTAAATCTCTCTATCCCATCCCAGCCCCTCCTCTCTGGTTTCTGTCTCCAGCCATCTGTGCTGCTACGACCCCAGCCTCCATCCTAGGCTACTTCCTGGCCCCCAGCTCCTGTCCGGCTGGGGTGCAGCCAGCAGCTTCGCTTCTCTGTCTCTAGCTCTCAGAATGTCCCTCTTCCAGTTGTCACACTGAGTCCTGGGGTGGGGTGGGACAGGGGGCGTGCACACAGCAGCCGGCCTCCCTTGCTGGCTCCTAAGTCCCGTCCGAAGAGCAGATGTCCAGGCAGGGTGGGGCCGGGAGGAAGGGACAGAAAGCTTCAGCCTCCTCCTCCTCATTCTCTTAGTCAGCTGTCACCTCCTGCTCAGCCCAAATCCGAGAAGCCTCCTCCTCTGCTCCATCCACAGTTCCTGTCCATTCTTCCCACACCTGACCCTGCATCCCACCTCCACTTTCCCTACCACCCTGCGTCCAGGGTCCATTCCCCATCCCCTGACCTCCCTGTAGCTACAAGCTACAAGCTGAAGGGACTTTGTTCTGGTGCCAGATGGGTTAGTCCCCTTAATCAAGACCCGCCAAGAATTCTAACTGTCCTTTTAATCAAATCAGACCCACACAGGCTGACCAGACCCAAAAGGCTGCTGGACTCTGTCTTTCCTGCCATCTGCCCACCACCAGGGAAAGTATGAAAGTGTTAGTCGTTCAGTTGTGTCCGACTCTTTGCAACCCCATGGTCTGTAGCCTGCCAGGCTCCTCTGTTCAAGGGATTTCCCAGGCAAGAATACTGGAATGGGTTGTCATTTCCTTCTCCAAGGGATCTTCCCAGAGATTAAACTCAGGTCTCCCTCATTGCAGGCAGGTTCTCCACCACGAAGGAAGACCTGCCACTCTTTTCTTTTTCTCTAACTTTGCATCAGTGTGAGATGATGGATAGTACCAACCTCATTGTGGTCATCATTTCATGATATACGTAAGTCAAGTCATAATGCTGTACGTCGAAAACAACAGCAACTCTGGAGGCTGCTGGCTTGTCCCTTCCCTCTCTCCCTACTCCCATTCGCTGACTTGGACTGATCTTCCTTGCCCCCTGCTCTGGCCAGCCGCTTCTCATCCCTGAAGTTACAGCTGCAAGGGCAGTCTTCCCCGAGGCCTGCCCCAGCTCTATCTCATTCCTCTCTGGGGTGTCATCCGCAGCGCCTGCCCTTGTATGACGTCATCTCATTTTTTTCTTGCAGTGTTACGATGACGTAACTGACATGCAGCACTGTATACATTCACCGTATTCAGCATCATGATTTAACTTACATTCTTCATGAAACGATGATCACAACAAATTTAGTGACCATCCATCATCTCATACAGATACAAAGTTAAAGAAATAGAAAAAAATGTTTTTCTTTGGGATAAGAACTTGGGATTTACTCTCTTAGCAACTTTGCATATTTAACATGCAGCAGTGTTCATTATATTTATCATGCTGGACCTTATAACCTTAGTACTTATTTATCTGTCTTATAACTGCAAGTTTGAACTTTTAAAAAAAAAATTTTTTTTTTAAGCCACTCGGCATGTGGGATCTCAGTTCCCTACCAGGAATCGAACCATGCCTCTGCAGTGGAAGCACAGAGGTTTAACCACTGGGCCACCAGGGAAGTCCCAGGAAATTTATACTTTGTGACTGCCTTCATCCAGTCCTCTTCCAACTCCCCACTTCTGGTTAACCCCAAATCTGCTCTCCTCTCTGAGTTTGTTTATGTGTTTGTTTTGGAAATATAATTGACCTCCAGCACTGTGTTGGTTCCTGTTACACAACATGGAGCTTCCGTATTTCTAGGCGTTTCAAAATGATCACCACAACAAGTCTGGTTACACCATGTCACCCGACAAGGGCATTACATAAATATCGACCATGCTCCCCACACTGCACATTTCACCCCCATGACTCAGTTGTTTTGCAACTGAAAATGTGTGTCTCTTCATCTCCCTCACCTGTATTTCTCTTCGCCATCCCCATCCCTATTATCTCATTTTAAACTTTACTCACCCAGGTTTTGTTTCCCCGCTGGAAGGTCGGCCCATGAGGGCAGGAAGCTCATCTGTCCTGTTTGTGGTCTGGCCCAGCATCCAGGGCGCAGCCTGGCTCTAGGTCCCCAGTGAGTGTTTGGACGCTAGCACCTGAGGAAAGCCGAGGGCCTCCCCGCTGTGCTGGCAGAGCTTGCTTTTTTTTTAGTGAAGAATGTCTCTTATTTATTTATTTTTTATTGAAGTTTAGTTGATTTTTTTGGGGGGGCCGTGCTTTTCGATATGTTGAATATTAGCTCCCCAACCAGGGATCGAACCCATGCCCCTACAGTGGAAGTGTGGAGTCTTAACCACTGGACCACCGGGGAAATCCCTGAAGTAGAATGTCATTTTAATTACTGCTATACTGCAAAGTGACACAGTCATCCATCTATGCGTGTGTCCTTCTTTATATTCTTTTCCGGTACGGTTTGTCCCGGGATGTTGAATCTAACCCTGTGCTGTGGACTAGGACTGTGTTGTTCATCCATCCTGTGTCCCCAGCTCCCATGCAATCCTCTCTCGACCCTGCTTCCTTCTCCTGTGACAGAGCTCACCCCTGAACCCAGGACATCCAGCTCCCCTCACAGGTTGCAGGGGGGTCGGCCACTCCCATGCTGGCATGTTTGCGTCTAGACCCATCCTCTGCTCCGGGGACCTCAGGTCACCTCTTCTGCCCTGGAGCAGGGCAAGGGGGCGGGCGAGGGGTGCCGCAGGGCTCCATGCCAACGCTGACCTTTGTCCAGTGACGAGGGCTTTCACCTTCCTCTGCAGTCAGCTTCCTGTTTGAGGGCTGGCTGGGAGTCACAGGGACAAGTCACCGCATCTGTGGAGACGCATCATGGGGCTCCCAGCGTGAGCTGTGCCCCGTGCTTCCCCGGCCTGTGCATCATGCGTCCCCAAGGAGCTGAGCTGAGGACACAGCACCCACGGTCCTAAAAAGAGCAAGGTCTCGCGAGAGAGCAGCCTGGGTGGCCCGAGCCCTGCACAGAGATAGGAGGACTTTGGGTGAGGGTGGGAGGCAGATGGGAAGAGTCTGAGCAGGTTGGGGAGGACATGGAACCCAGAGGAAGGAGGGACACGTCACCGCGCGCTCAGCCCCTGGCGCCACCACCTACTAACTGTGACAGTCTGGGTCAGTCAGCTACCTCTCGCTACCTTGGTGTCCCCCTTTGTTATGGGAGTGTCAGTCATTCCCATCCCTTGGGGTATTTGCAGTTTAAATGCAATAACTCCTGTCAAGGTCTTAGTATAAGGCCAGGCACAGGGCAAGCCTGTGTTCATTGTGTGGCTGTCGTGATATAGGGAGATGAGAGCTGACAGGAGGTGTGCCCTGGTGGGAGGGTGGGGGCAGACACAAGCGGATCGGAGGCGGGGGGCAGACAACAGACCCTGGAGGCAGCGCGGTCTAGTGGTTGGAGCCCAGGTTCCTATCCCAGAGCTCCTGTTGACAGTTTGTGTGGCCTACGTTCAAGCCACATAACCCCTTTAGGCCTCGGTTTTCCTGTCTGCAAAGTGAGGGAGACGATGCTGCCCCCAAGCCCTAAGCTTGAAAAGTGAAAGTGTAAGTTGCTCAGTCGTGTCTGTCTCTTTGAGATCCCATGGACTGTAGCCCACCAGGCTGCTCTCTCCATGGAATTCTCCAGGCAAGAAGACTGGAGTGGATTACCATTTCCTTCTCCAGGGGACCTTCCCCACCCAGGGATGGAACCTGGGTCTCCCTCATTGCAGACAGATTCTTCACCATCTGCGCCACCAGTGAAGCGCAAGCTTTAAGCATAGATGCAGCAATGCCTAGAAGATGCCTAGCGTGGTGCTGGGTGTCGCTGTTGTTTAAAGTGGGTGCAGAGAGGTTAAGTCACCTGCCCGAGGCCACACAGCAAGCAAGCGGCCCAGCTGTGTTCGAGCCAAGGCTCCCTGATGGGCACCACTGCTGCCGTTGTTCACCCACTCTTCCTGGTATTGCTGGTCTTCAAGGGGGAGGTTCAGCCTGGTGTTCGGTGGCGGTTGAGGTGTCGGGGAGAAAGGAAAAAGGAGTAGTCTCTGGGTCCTCTGGGCCTCAAAGGCCCTTTGCCACCCCTCAACCCGTACCCAGCCCTGGCTTTGGGGGAGCCCCGGGAGTTCTCTTGTCACAGACCCTGTGACCGCAGTGTGGTCACATTTCTGAGAATCCTTCACCACTTGCCCAATAGTTACTACTAGTGACAGAGCTCTTCCCTAGCAACCTCCCATCCCCTCTTGGCGACCTGGGCCCAAGCCAAGGGCGTCTCTGGTCAATAGGTGGGAATGGGACCCATTTAATCACTGGTGGCCATGGGTTGGGGGCCAAGGGTGTGTTGGGAGTGGGTGAGTGCCAGGGGAAGAGACAGGGGAGGAGGGTCTCCTCTGACTCCAAGCCCAGGCACATCCTGGGGTCCAGCTAAACCCAGGTCCCCTTGATGAACACGCCCATGGAGCAAGAAGGGAACCTAAGTGGCGGCGCCAGCTCTGACCTTGGCAATGGGTTTGGCTTTTCCAGATTCTCTTCCTCAGGGCCTGGCCCCCTCTTCCCTTCGTGCCTCAGGCTCCTCTCTGGATGGGAGACCCTGGCAGGGGGGAGAAGCAGCCCCCACAGAAGTGCACCACGCCAGAGCTGGAAGCAGCCACACAGATGCTTTCCTTGGCAAAGACTCTGGCATCTCCTCCCTGCATCACACTTTCTAACATCCTTGGGTACCATTTTCGTGCTTCCCAGGTGGTGCTAGTGGTAAAGAAGCTGCCTGCCAATGCAGGAGACATAAGAGATGCAGTTTTGATTCCTGGATTGGGAAGATCCCTGGGAGGAGGGCATGGCAACCCACTCTAGTATTCTTGCCTGGAGAATTCTATGGACAGAGGAGCCTGGCGGGCTACAGTTCATGGGGTCAAAAATGAGCTGGACACAGCTGGAGCAACTTAGCACGCATGGGTACCATCTGTACCATTCAACTCTGTTTTTACAAACCTAAATTTTATTTTTAAAGGAAACCATATCATTACTCTATTGTCATTATTCATGGTGTATAACCATGAATACAACATAGTCACAAAAATTAATGTTATTCAAACAATGAGGTCAGCTCCCTGAGGGCAGTGGTTTGTGATTTATTGCTATATCCCTAGCACCCAAAACAGTACCTGACATGTAACAGGTACCCAACATATATTTTCTGAGTGAGGGACTGGAAATGAATAAATATGGGAAAGAATGTGTGACCTGGACGTGGATGCTTAGAGAAGGTTCTGGAGCCTTTGTTAAAATGAGGAAAAGCAAATCTTTGAGAGGCATGAAAGTCACATCAGTCCCAAATGGCAACCTTCTTCTTTTCTAAAAAAATGTATTTTATTGAAGTATAGTGGCTTCCCAGGTGACTCAGTGGTAAAGAATCTACTTGCTGATGCAGGAGACTTGGGTTCAATCCCTGGGTTGGGAAGATCCCCTGGAGAAGGAGATGGCAATCCACCCCAGTACTCTTGCCTGGAGAATCCCATGGAGAGAGGATCCTGGTGGACTACAGTCCTTGGGGTTACAAAGAGTCAGACACGACTGAATAGACTTAGCACTTCGCCTGGGTCTTAGTTTCGGCATGCAGGCTCTTTGAGGGGCATGTGGGACCTAGTTCCCTGACCAGGGATTGAACATGGGTCCCCTGCACTGGGAGTGCAGCATCTTATCCACTGGACCGGCAGGGAAGTCCCTCCATTATGGGTTATTACAAGATATTGAATATAGTTCCCTGTGCTGTACAGCTGATGCTTTTGAACTGTGGTGTTGGAGAAGACTTGAGAGTCCCTTGGACAGCAAGGAGATGCAACCAGTCCATCCTAAAGGAGATCAGTCCTGAATATTCATTGAAAGGACTGATGCTGAAGCTGAAACTCCAATACTTTGGCCACCTGATGTGAAAAACTGACCCATTGGAAAAGACCCTGATGCTGGGAAAGATTGAAGGCAGGAAGAGAAGAGGCCGACAGAGGATGAAATGGTTGGATGGCACCACTGACTCGATGGACATGAGTTTGAGCAAGCTCAGGGAGTTGGTGATGGTCAGGGAAGCCTGGCGTGCTGCAGTCCCTGGGGTCGCAGAGTCGGACACGACTGAGTGACTGAACTGACTGTGCTGTATAGTAGGACCTTGCGGTTTATCTGTCTATATATACCAGTTTGCATCTGCTAGCCCCAAACTCCCAATCCATCCCTCCTCCTTCCCCGTCCCCCTTGGCAACCACAAGCCTGTTCTCTAGGAGACTTTCTTCTTGATGCATCCATAGCGTCCAGTGCCAGGACACATGCATGGGGACAGACGCCAGTCCCCTCAGCCACCTGCGGGCCACTTCTGAGTCTGCCTTGCTGAGGGCTGGCTGCCCGCGGGGACTTTTTCCTCAATGGCCCCTCCCTGCCCTCCCCACTGCGCTAGACAGGGCCATCTTCGCAGGGCGCGGAGCCACTGTCCTCGTCCGGCAGGAGCCTGTGGGGGTGGCCCCCACGCCACTCAGGCAGGGGCCTGGCACCGGAAGCCTGACGTCACCGTGACTCACAGGCTCGCTCTGGTGTGCTGGGGGTGGCTGTCACTTGTCACTCTCACCTTCATACCTGCCCTGGCCTAAGGGTTGTAGTCACACCATTCATTTCTTCCTCTCTCCCCAGGGGCACCAACTGGGGGTGTGGGTTTGGCAGGACGAAGGAAAACAACACCACCACAAAACGCCACAACACAACGCAGACACAGGGCTTTGGGCGCCCCTGGAAGGGAAGCCTCTCTGCATAGGAGGGTGGGGGCGGGGGAGCTAGGTCGATGTGCTGGCCTGGGCAGATGGGGAACCCCAAAGGCAGGAGGCTAGTGACACATAAAGAGCCGCCAAAATAGATGGTTACAAACAAGAATGACACAGGATCATCACTTGTTCCAGTTGGGGATTTTAATAAAAGAAAAGCTGAGTCCCAAACCTCCTTGATATTGTCTGCTCTGTAACAGCCAGGCCAGGAAAACAAACCCCCCAAAACCTCTGGGTATGGCACCCACCATAACCCCCATCCCTGGCCCCTGCTGTCACCTTACCACCTAGTGGAGAGGGCTGGGGCCTTCCCTCCAGGACCTGTAGTCTGTGGGGGACCAGTGTGGCTGAGACCCCTCTTCACACTGTTCTCCACCTACGCGTCCAGAGCCCCGCCTCCTCTCTGCCAGGCATGGTGGTCCTTGAGGGGGTGGCAGATGGGGGAGAGCCATCCCAGGGCCATGACTCACCCAGGGTGGGGGGATCTTTAGTCAGAGCAGAAGTGAGGGTGGGACGTGGGTTCCATCCTCTTCCTGATCTCTTCCCACCCTGAGCTCGGGCTGTCACCCCTATGGGGGTGGGGGTTTCCCTAGTTTGGGAATAGAAGAAAGGGGCCAAGGTGAGCCCTTCCTTCGTGGCTAAGTCAGGCCTACTTGAGTCTGTGTCCCAGAGCTGAAAAGGGGACAGCCCCAAAGACAGAGGGTGTAATCACCTCGGGCAGAAGTCACTGGTTCTAACCAGAGGGCTGGGCAGGGCCCCGCAAAGCTTCACCAACAGGCTCCCATCCCCAAGCCCACATGGGGCCTCCCGGCATGGCTGGCGCCCTGGCGGGGAGGATGCTCAGCCCAGCACAGGAGTCCTGGAGCCCCTATGTGGCTGGGCTGAATTTCACTTCTGAGCCAGGACCCCAGCTGGCCAATCCTGTCGGCTTCTTCCCCTGGAGCTGGAAGTCCGTGGCTCCCAGCAGAGCAGGTGACGCCAGCCCATGGGTCAGCAAGATGGGACCTGACTATCCCTCTGTGTGCTCTGTAATTTGCCCCCGGAGTCAACCATTAAGTCATTCACCAGGCTGATGCCAAGGATAAGCGCCCATATCAGCTGCTGGGATCTGTGGCCCAGACTCCTTGGCTCTGTTGTGGGCTTTGCCATCTCAGCCTCCAGACTGGCCTGGGAGGGAGGGATGGAGAACTGAGGGTGTCCGGGCCATGGCACAGGCTCAGAGCCTTCGGACCAGTGTGGGTGAGCAGTTGGTCTATTATAAGCTCCCATCTTACAGGTAGGAACACTGAGGCCTGAGAAGGTGACCTGCCCCAGGAATCTTTGGAGTCCTTGAGGCTCCTCTCCGCTGCATCCCCCTGCCTCGCAGCACACAAGCTACTGGTTCTGTCTCCAGCATTGCAGAACACATGTGATGAATGCACAGACACATCAACACATCACTGGGAAGAGTTGAGTTAACCAGCCAAGTGGAGGGCTTGGGGGGCCGCAACGGGGCCTGGCAGTAGTCCTCCAAGACAGTTTAGACGTAGGGGTCTCCAGCAGGATTGGAAGGCTCTTACACAGGCCCTGAGTGGGAGCCTGGTGAGTGGGTTCTGAAATCCCACGCAGCTGGGGTGGGGGTGGGGGCAGCTCCCACTACAGAGCACTGTCCCCACACACTTGAATGTCTCTGCTTCTGCGGAGTTCAGCTGCCAACATTGCTGGCCCCAGTCCAGGGGCCCAGACCCTCACGCACACCTGGGGCTCACCACATCCGCCCGAGGGCTGGCAGATGAGGTGGGGGCGGGCAGGATGTGGACTAAAGGGCTCCCCAGTCTTACTGCTCGTGGCCCCGCTCAAGTCCAGTGCTGGGTCCCTGCTGCCGGCCTCTGGAGGGCTCTGACGGGGAGTGATGGGGCGGGGGAGGCAGATTCAGGTAGCTCTTCTCCCTCTTCCCCTTGGAGAGGCTCGTGAAATTCCCACAAGGCCCAGGGACAGCCCAGCAGCGTCAGCTGAGTTCCCCTTCAGGGCCCGTCTGCGACTTGGGGAAGTGCTTCACCCTGGGCCCTGGGGTTTCCCTGAGTTCCACGGGAGAAAACCTCACTCCACTAATAACTGGAGGGTCATCACAGGTCCCCTGCCCGCCCCACGCCACAGCTCAGGGGTCCTCCTCAGGCCAGTGCTCTGGGTCTTGGGCTCCGAGGATGACCTTCTGGCCTCGCTTGGCCTCTGAGCAGCAGTGCCGGTCTCAGCCATGAAATGGGTGGGGGTATGGGGGCGGGGTATAAAGCTCCTCCTGCACAGGGTCTGGATGAAGAAGAGAAACGGCACAACAAAGCGTGGGTCCCCAGCCACCAAGGAAAGCACCCTCGGTAACAGCGTGCCTAATGCCTCAGAGTGACCCCATGGACTGCAGCCCGCCACGCTCCTCTGTCCATACCGTTTTCCAGGCAAGATTACTAGGGTGGGTGCCATTTCCTTCTCCAGGGGATCTTCCCGACCCAGGGACTGAACCCGTGTCTCTTGTGTCTCCTGCATTGCAGGTGGCTTCTATACCCGCTGACTTTTTCTACAAAAAGTCAGTTTTTGTAGTAACAGATTCCTAGGAGTGGGGAGGCTCTGGGAAGGAAAGGGACAGGGAAATGGGAGAGAAAGCCAGTCAAGGGGCATCAAGGCCCAGAGTGAGGTCGAGGGGTGGGAGCTCTCAGAAAGAGCCCTGGGGCGCCAAGGTGGGAGGGGGTATTTGGGCAAACACCTTCCCTGCGGAGCTGGTCCCCGGCTTCCTCTACCAGCGCATCCCTCCCCCGAGCCTGCCCCAGTCCCGGGCCCGCCCCGCCTGCGCACCGCGTGAGACCGCGGGGGCGGCACCGGCGCCTTCCTGCTTTGCCCTTGTTTGGCGACCCGGGAGGCCGGCCCACGGCTACTTAAACCACGGCGCTGGAGAGGGTGCCAGAACAGACGGCTGGGGCAGTGCGGCCGCCGCGAGAGCCCGGGGAGCGCGCGCAGGGAGAGGGGGAAGGAGAGGAAGAGGAACGGGAAGAGGGGAAAGGAGGCTACCAAGGGCCAACATGGGGCTGGAGGCGGCGCGAGAGCTGGACTGCGCGGCGCTGGGCGCGCTGCTGCGGGAGCCTCGGGAGGCTGAGCGCACGCTGGTGCTCGACTGCCGTCCCTTCCTGGCCTTCTGCCGCCGCCACGTGCGCGCCGCGCGCCCTGTCCCCTGGAACGCGCTGCTGCGCCGCCGCGCGCGGGGCCCGCCCGCCGCCGCCCTCGCCTGCCTGCTGCCAGACCGCGCACTACGGGCGCGCCTGGCCCGCGGGGAGCTGGCGCGGGCCGTGGTGCTGGACGAGGGCAGCGCCTCGGTGGCGGACCTCCCGCCTGACGGCCCGGCCCACGCGCTGCTCGCCGCGCTCCTGCACGAGACCCGCGCGGGACCCACCGCCGTGTGCTTCCTGCCAGGTGAGCGCCGGCCTGCCGGCCCACATCCCCCGCTCGCGTCCCCTGCCCGCGGACGTCGGGTGTCCGACCCCAGGCTGGCCTTTCCGGCTAACCGTGTCTTGGTCCTCCCTGCAGGAGGCTTCGATCGCTTTCAAGCCTGCTGCCCCGATCTGTGCTCTGAGTCCCCGGTCCCCGCGATGACGCCTGACAACAACGACAACAGCCGATCGGACTCCAGGGCTCCCTCTTATGACCAGGTGAGTTGAGATAAGGGCTCGTGGTCAGTGTCCCGCCCACCCCACGGTGCAGGGTAGTCTGCCATTTCTGGACGCAGGAGTGTGCCCATGTCCACAGTCACCTTGTCACCATGTCCACACACAGTCACCAGTGTGTGTATGTCTTTGGCCTCAAATGTCCACGTCCACAGTCCCATAGGGTGTGTGTGTGTGTGTGTGTGTGTGTGTGTGTGTATGTATGTGTGTGTGTATGTCTTTGGTCTCAAATGTCCATGTCCACAGTCCGTCCAGTAGGGGCTGTGTGTGTGTGTGTGTGTGTGTCTGCTCTCAAATGGTACCACAGCTGTGGTGTGCCTGGCGGGGATTGCTGGTGTGCACCACTGTGAGTCTGTGTATGTCCTGTGAGCAGTGTAACTGGGGGGTTTGGGGGGAAGAGTGTATCTGTGGGTGTGTATCTCTGTGTTCTGAGTCTGATTCCTGACCAGTAATCCCTAGCTAAGAGCTCCTCTGGCCCAGGCCAGTCTGCCCTGTCTCTGTCCACCCGGAAGGCTTGAAGCCCTGTGGGTCAGGGCTGAGACCTCACCAGCGTCCCTCTTTCCTGCCCAGGGCGGCCCCGTGGAGATCTTGCCCTACCTGTACCTGGGCAGCTGCAGCCACTCGTCAGACCTGCAGGGGCTGCGGGCTTGCGGCATCACCGCCGTGCTCAACGTCTCGGCCAGCTGCCCCAACCACTTTGAGGGCCTCCTGCGCTACAAGAGCATCCCTGTGGAGGACAATCAGATGGTGGAGATCAGTGCCTGGTTCCCAGAGGCCATTGGCTTCATTGGTAAGAGGCGGGCCACAGCCCTGGGGCCTGTCGGGGCTTCAGGGGAGGAGGCAGGGCACCTGTCGCCTTCTCTGCCCACCTTTCCGTCATCGTCTGACCTCGCTTCTCCCCTCTCCCCATTTCCCTTGTAGACTCAGTGAAGAACAGTGGGGGTCGCGTGCTGGTGCACTGCCAGGCGGGCATCTCGCGCTCCGCCACCATCTGCCTGGCGTACCTGATACAGAGTCGCCGCGTGCGGCTGGATGAGGCCTTTGACTTTGTGAAGCAACGCCGGGGAGTCATTTCCCCCAACTTCAGTTTCATGGGGCAGCTGCTGCAGTTTGAGACTCAGGTGCTCTGTCACTGAGGCCGGGCCCCACCATGCTGACTCCACTGGGGTGGAGGTGCTCAAAGCTGTCTGATTCCTGGGGACAGCTGGGGCCCCAGTTCCCCACTGTGCCTCCCATCTCAGGGACAGCTGCCCCTTTGGAGTTTGAGAAGCCTCCAGGTGGGGGCGCTGGAAACACAGGGATGCTGGACTTTCTCACCTGGTGCTCTTCTGCTAGAGGGTTGAGGGCCAGCCCTCATCCTCATCCTGGAAGGAGATTGGAGGGCGTGTCTGCCTCCCTCCTCCCCTGTCCTCTGGCAGAAACTAACTGGACTCTACACCCTCGACTCCCACTGGTCCCACCACCCCGTTGGAGCTCTTGGCAGCCTGAGGGCTTTAAGGAACAAGCTGTGACAACCAGGGCCCCTTTCTAGGGGGTGATCCACCCCGGGGCCTGGAGCCTGAGCCCTGTGCCGGGGCTCAGGGAAGTGACGCCGATGCTGTGTCTGAACTTCTTGCTTGCGTGTGTGTGCAGGAGCGTTTCACGCCTGTGTTGGCGCTGGAAAGTTATTTGTGTTCAACTGACATTTAACACTCCCTCCTCCACTTCCTCCCAGCCCTGTGGGCAGCGGGGAGGGTGGGGGGGTTTGGAAACTTAGCACTTTATATTTATACGGAACATTGAGGATGTGTCAATAAAATATTGTTTTGTTTAAGAAACAAGCGTCTGGTCTCAAGTCAACGCCTGGGGAAGTGTTCAAAGCTGTTTATTAGGCAGACCTCACCTTCCGTTGTGTGGCTGAGTCTGGGAAATGGAAGGAGGAAGGTGCAGGGGTGACCTCACCTCCCAGCCTGGTCCTCCCCCTGTTGGTGCTCTTTTCCAGGCAGAGCCGAAAGCGGGGATTTCTGGAAGGCTGGCTCCAGCCTTATTCCAGTTATCAGCGTTGATCTTGGGAGAAGACTGTGTACTATTGAGAGCTGGACCCAGCCTTGCCCTGGTCACACTTCCTCCCTGAAGCGTGTGTATGTGTGTGTGTGTGTGTGTGTGGCGAGTCGCCTCAGTTGTGTCCAGCCCTGTGGACTGCAGCCAGGCAGGCGCCTCCGTCCATGGGATTCTCCAGGCAAGAATACTGGAGTGGGTGGCCGTGCCCTCCTCCAGGGGATCTTCCTGGCCCAGGGATGGAACCACGCCTCTTGTGTCTCCTGCATTGGGAGGTGGTTCCTTTTACTACTAGTGCCACCTGGGGAGCCCTGGTTGTGACATGCGAGATCTTAAGTTGCAGCATGTGAACTCACAGTTGTGGCATGATGGAACCCGGGCCCCCTGCATTGGGATCGTGGAGTCTTAGCCTCTGGGCCACCAGGGAAGCCCCTCAGCTCTTATTCCACATCCTTGGGCTGGGTCTCCCGGCCTCAGAATGCCTGTAGTGACCGGGGCTCATTCCTGTCCCCAGAAAGCATGTGGCCTGATGTCTGGGGGGAGGACAGGTGGCCTGGGGTGGGCTTCGCTGCTCTTCACACCGGCCAGCTAGCATGTCTTCACTGAGCATGAGTTATGTGCCCAGAGTGGACTGCATGTCTGGGGAGACATGCGACCTGGGCCCAGCCAGCAGCAGAGGGTGCTGGAAAGGGGGTGCCGTGATTTTCCAAAGAGCAGGGGTACTGAGGCCCTGGGGGACAGCTCAGTGAGCAGCCGTCCTGAGTCAGCCTCCACACTGATCCTCCTAGGCCTCAGAGTGTCATCTGGCTAACTATTTTGTCCTTCCAAACTCAGTATAGGGCCACCTCTGCAGTATGCTGGGTCTTACTGCGGGCGTTCTGACTGTCCGGCAGGATACACCCGAGGGCAGTGTAGTTTGACAGTTAAGGGCCCGATGTGGCTTACCTCTCTGGAGTTTAGTTTCCTGGTCTGTAAAATGGGGTTTTGTCATTGGCCCCCGCCGAGCAGGGTGGTACTGAGAATTAGTGAGTCGATTCAAGTAAAGGCTTAGCTCAGCACCTGTACACAGTAGGTGCTCAGGAAATGTTAGCTTCTGAAGACCCGGGAAGGGAAGGTGTTCAGGTGTGTAGTTGTGCGCCTCAGCCAGCCTGGATGCTCGGGAGGGCAGGACCTGTGGTCTGCTCAGCCCTGTGCTCAGACGGAAGGAACACCGCCCCACCTACCGCACCCCCAACCTGCCGTGCCCCTCCCCCACCCCGCTGGGCCCCCTCCCCCCGGGCACTGTGCCCTCTGCTCTAGGGGTGGGGGAGCTGCTCTCCAGTGAAGACTGAGCAGAGCTAGGGGTTGTTCTCAGGGATTTTGCAGGCCCTGAGTGGGTCTGTTTGGTTCTGTCTACACAACCCCCACACCCAGCTCGGGGTGGATGGGGGGCCATCTGGGGCAGCAGGACAGGGGACTGAGGCCCCTGCTTACCCCGCCGTCACCCAGCTCCATCCCACCTCTCTCCACCTCACCCCCCAACCCCCTCCACCCTCCCTTCCCTGTTCTTAAGTCTGCCTTTCAAGCAAACTGCATTTCTTTCCCTTCTTTTCTTTTTTTTGAAGGGACTTTGCAGATAAGGATCTTTTAGAAAATATTTATTATTTTTGGCTGTGCTGAGTCTTCTTGCTGTGCAGGCTTTTTTTCCGCTGCAGCAAGTGGGGGTCTCCCTAGTTGCGGTGTGCAGGCTTCTCATTGTGGTGGCTTCTCTTGCTGAGGAGCACAGGCTCGAGAGTGAGCGGGCTCCAGTAGCTGCGGCACGTGGGCTCGGTAGTTGGGGCTCCCAGGCTCTGGAGCACAGGTTTAGTTGCTCAGCAGCAAGTGGGATCTTCCCGGACCAGGGATCAAACGCGAGTCTCCTGCAGGCAGATTCTTTACCAAGCCATCGGAGAAGCCGCTCCCTTCTTTCCTTTTCCTTCTTTTCTCCCTCCCTTCCTTCCTTTAATTTGTGAAAAAATTTTCAATCGTGGTAAAAATATGTAACAAAATGTGCCATCTTTACTATTTTTAAGTGTGCACTTTATGTTAAGAGTGTTCATTCACATTATTATGAAACAGATGTCCTGAACTTTTTCGTCTTGCAAAACTGAAACGCTGTACGCATTAAACAATTCCCCATTCCCTGCTCCTTCAGCCCCTGACAACTACCGTCCCACCATCTGCCTCTGAGTCTGACTCCTCTAGAAACACCCTGTAAGTGAACCATACACTGTTTGTCCTGTTGTGATCGGCTTATTTCACTTAGCACAATGCCCTCAAGGCAAGCTGCATTTTCTTAAACTACTCATCTGTTTCTCTTCTGGTTATGGTTATTTTACCAAGCATTCATCTGAAGCGGTCAGCTCCATCCCTACACTGCTAACCACGGACAGAGGAGCCTGGTGGACTGCAGTCCTTAGGGTCGCACAGAGTCAGACATGACCGAAGCGTCCCATGGACGCACAAATGTTAACACCCTGCCTGGGCAGTTGGGGTGCCTGTCTTCATCATGTTCTCTCCATGATACCTTTTTAAAGGTTTTTTTTGATGTGGACCATTTTTAAAGCCTTTCCTGAATTTGTTACAATACTGCTTCTGTTTTATGTTTTATTTCTTTGGACAGGAGGCATGTGAGATCTTAGTTCCTTGACCAGGGCTTGAACCCATAACCTCCGCATTGGAAGATGACGTCTTAACCACTGGACTGCCACAGAAGTCCCTCTGCCCATAATTCTGACTCCTACTTTTTGAGAAGCGCTGGATTCCAGGCAGGGCAGGATGCCGAGCCACTTGGCTCTGTCATTCCGTTTACTGGGTGTTGGTGGGGAGGATGTCCCCAAACCCTTCACCTCCAGGATTTAAATCCAGGCTGTCCCTTGGTGAGCAAGCTCTGAGGATGGGGCTTCTGAGAGGCCAGGGGGGTATGGAGGAGGGGAATATGGGGAAGGAGCTTTAGTTCTTGAACCCATGAAATGGGGATAAATGCTGATATTGCAAGACTATTGCGAGGGTGACAGGCAGCGTCCTTGCGAGGGCCTAGCTATCCAGAAGTTCCACTTTTCCACAAATTAGGCTCCTCTGGTGGCGCTGTCAACCCCAGTGTTCATTTCTCCCTGCTTTTGTGCTTGTTTACTCTTCTGCACGTCTATGGGATTTCCCAGGCAAGAATACTGGAGAGGGTTGCTGTCTCCTTCTCCAGGGGATCTTCCCAACTCAGGGACCAAACCCGGGTCTCTTGAATTGGCAGGCAGATTCTTTACAGTCTGAGCCACCAGAGAAGCCCGTATACCATAATAAAAGCTTATAAAAACGTAGTGATTCTTCCTCCTTCCACAGTCAGACTGGGGGTGCCTCAGGATCTCAGGTAGTGCTCCCCACGTCTGAGCACAGGGCAGGGGCAGGAAAGGGGTCTGCGCAGACTGGAGGGTGAAGCTCCGCCCTGCGCTGGCTGCCTCCCACCTTTCTGCAGTGTTTCTCTGCCCCCTGGTGGTGGGAGGGAACCTGAGAAGAGGTACACCCCCAGGGGGAGGCCAAAGGCTGCCTCGTGCCCGCTTCTTCCAGGGGTCCCCGGCCTTTCTGGCACCAGAGACCCGTTTCGGGGAAGACAACTTTCCCATGGGTGGGGGTGGGGGGCAGTTTCGGGATGATTCGAGCACGTTACATTCATTGCGCACTTCATTATTAGCCCATCAGCACCACCTCAGGTCGTCGGGCATCAGAGCCCAGAGGCTGGGGACCCCTGCTGGCCCGCTTAGCCAGGCCAGGGTCTGGAAGGTGCGGGCCTGGGCTGGGAGGGGCAGTGCAGGTAGGAGAGGGCAGGGCTGCAGCTGGGAGCTGTTGGGCTGGGCTCCAGGTGGAACTGGCTGGGGAGGGCCTGCAGGTGGGGGCTGGCGAAGATGCTATTTAAGGAAGGCGGTGGTCCTGTCTGCGATTAGGCTGCTTCGTCTCGCAGGGATCGGTGCTCTTGCTAGCTGAGGGGCCACGGGGGCCCACTGCGGGTAGCATGAGCATGGAAGGTCTCTGGCCATGGGTCCTGATTCTGGTCTGTCTGCCTGGTAAGTGGGTTGCCTCACTCTCCTACCCCCCTCACTTTGGCCCCAGCCTGTGGAGCCCATGTGGGGAATGACCAGAGGGCATAGCTGCAGCTTGCAGGGATGTAAGTTGACCAGCATGGCTCGGAGAATGGGCTTCCAGGGATGCTCCTAGAAGTCAGCTCGCAGGGGTCCCAGGGGGACCTCCGGAGGATGCTGGGGGTGGAGGGCCTGCCTCGCAGGAGATAGCAGGACTGACGCCTCCAGACATTCATGCCCTGCCCTCCGCGCCAGGCTTGCCTGGCCCGCTTCCCGAGGCATGGGCTGAGGAGGGGGCTGGGGGCAGGGTCTGAAGCTCAGCCACACCGTGGCCTCAGTGTTGGAGCCTGAGGCTGCCCCCTGCTCCCTCCTTTTCCCTCCCTCCCCTGCCTCATACTTGCCCAGACACCTGGAGCCCAGGGTTGCCTTTTGAAGCCCTGTCTTGGTCTTCCTAGTGGGTTGCCATTTCCTCCTCCAGGGGGTCTTCCTGGCTCAGGGATGGAACTCAAGTCTCCCGCATTGCAGGTGGATTCTTTACTGTCTGGGCTTCTCTAGTGGCTCAGGCAGTAAAGAATCTGCCCACAGTGTGGGAGGCCCAGGTTTGACTCCTGGGCGAGGAAGATCCCCTGGAGAAGGGAATGGCAACCCACGCCAGTATTCTTGCCTGGAGAATCCCATGGACATGTAGCCTGGCGGGCTACAGTCCATGAGATCACAAAGAGTTGGACACGACTCAGCGTCTAACCCTTGTCCCCCTAGGGAAGTTCCTTCCGCAAGGTTGTCCAGGCCTCAGGGCCAGGTGGGCTCCCAGGACTCCTCCTGGAGGCCTGCCTGAAGGGCCTGGGTCCTGAGGCCTGACAGCCCACTCCCCTCACCCCACGAGCTCTTGTCCTGCGTAACCATTGTGCGTACGTACCTGCGTCTGGGCCAGGCTTCATCGTAGGAGCACCCTCAGCCTCTCACTGCGCTGGAGCCTGTGAGACCAGATTCTCAGAAGACCTCACCCCTGAGGAGACCCAGACATCTTGGGACAAGGACATCCCTGCAATAAACCAAGGTGAGGACACTGTCTTCTCGTGGGGTGAGGAGTATGAAGTTGTCCATGTAGCCTATGAAAACCATGCTGGACACTCAGATGAGTAGAAAATGCTGCGAGGAGATGTGCCAGCTTGCTAAGGGGGCCATGGTGAGCAGTAGTTCATGGGAAACTTAAGTCTATTTTTCTGTGTCTTCTCTACTGGGGTGTTACTTTTACAAGAAGGGGGAAAAGCAGAGGTTTTAAAATATGGCGAGCCCCTTCCCTGGTGGCTCAGATGGTAAACAATCCACCTGCAATGCAGGAGACCCTGGTTCGATCCCTGGGTCAGGAAGATCCCCTGGAGAAGGGCAACCCACTCTAGTATTCTTGCCTGAATACAGAAGAGCCTGGCAGGCTACAGTCCCTGGAATCGCAGAGTCGGATGTGACTGAGCAATTGACTACACACACTTGGCTTTTATCAGGCCGAGTCTGATGTGAGTGGAATTATTAGCGGCTGTTAGGAAACATGCCTTCCACCTGGTGTGGGATGACCTGCAGGTGTGAGGCGCTGCGGGTCTCAGGAAGTGCGAGTCTCAGGCCTTCCTGCCTGGGGAAGCAGAAAAAGAAATAAAGACGGGGATTTCAGAGCACAGTGGAGGGGGCGGAGGGAGAGCTTGTCCTGGAGCTATGAACCTGCTGGGTGTGGCTCGCCCCCTCCTGCTCTGTGAGATGCTGGAGCAGAGTGGCTCACCACCTTGGGGTCACTAATTGGAGCTGGCCAACTCCAGGTCAGCCTGAGGCTGTGCTGGCACTGTTTTTCAGCGGCTGTGGAGGACACTCTGCTAGGGCTGCTGGTGGCCCGAGGACTCCTGAGCCTGTGAGCCTAGCCTAGTGACAGTCGGGAGGCCCTTTGCCGGGAGGCACACCCCCTCCCCAGCTGCTGGGGATGCTGCTGCTCAGACCTCGTTGTAGCCCGAGGCCCTCATCCAGGGATGCCGGGGAAAGTGCTTCCTCCCTTGCTTGGGGCGGCCCTCCCACAGGGGCATGCACAGGCACATGTCAAGGCGGGATAAGTCTTGGGGTCCGAAGGTCCTGTGAGGTCAGCCTGGGTGGCCCTCCTGCTGAACCCAGCCCTCCCCCGGGCGCTCCAGCTTCAATCACCTGCAGATGGCCCCCTGGCTCAGGCTCTGCTCTGGGGAGCCCAGCTTCTAGGATGCACAGGGCTCTGAGCAAACCCAGGGAGACAGTGAAGGACAAGGAAAGCTGGCTGCTGCAGCCCGTGGGGCTGCACAGTTGGACATGACTGAGCGACTGACCAAAACAGCCTAACCTTCAGGATGCCAGGCACTCTTCTAAGACTCCTGTTGGGGCTGGTGTCCTAGAAGGGAGGCTGTGCAGGGAGGGGCTGCCCACTGTGCAGGGGGAGGTGGGGGGGTGGTGGGAGGGGAGGGTGGAGCCGTAGCCCCCCTGCCGTGATAGCGAGGGCTGGACTTTCTGGGACTTGCTGCAGTGAGGGTCCAGAGTGCTACACGGATGGGTTGGGGGTGAGTGGAGCAGGAGGGCCAGGGCGTGTGCTGGAAGCGTGGCTCGGGCTGGAGCGGAGGGTGGAGATAGCTGGAAGAAATGGCAACTTCCTGGGAGCAGAGGGTGTCAGATGCAGGAGGCAGGAGCTGGGACTGGGTTGTTGTTGTTGTTTTTTTTTCCCTCTTGGCTGGGCTGCATGGCATTCAGGGTCTTAGTTCCCTAACCAGGGATTGAACCCATGTCCCCTGCTGTGGAGGTGTGGAGTCCAGCCACTAAACCGCCAGAGAATTCGCTGGGACTGGATAGTGTACATGTGTGGGTCCCGGGAGAAACGTACTGTCTGAGCAGGGAAGGGTGTGATCAGGCTGAGAAGGGCTGCACATGCTTGTAGATGGGGACTCAGAGGGGCTGTGTGACTTGGTCACACAGCCTCAGGGCCCAGGGAAGGGTGGACCCTGGAGTTGCTTGGCTGGAGGTCTCTGTTGTGGGGGTGGGGGCATGCACCACACACGTGTGTCCCTTCCTTCTCAGGGCTGATTCCAGAGGAGTCCCCAGAGAGCAGCTTCCTCCTTGAGGGTGACATCCTCCGGCCGGTGAGTGTGAGCGCGCGCGCACACACACACACACACACACACACACATGTAAAATAACCTCACAGCAGTGTCAGACCTGTGAGCTCATCCCTAGGCATCATGGGGGTGTGACTTGTGAGCCATCCTTCTTTGCTACTCACAGCTCTTCTTGCCAAAGTCAGCGCGAATGTTGTTAGGAATAAGCCAGCCTGGCGGAGGGTGTGACATCTGGAATGGTGGCAGCAGTCAGTCTGGGAGGGCTTCCTGCAGGACGGGTTTTGGAATGTCAAGCCCCAGCTTGCTACCCTGGCCCGGGGAGGCGCTCAGGGAGTACTGGGACGAAGGAAGAGGCTAGCACAGGTTGGCAGAGTGGCTGGTGGGGATGTGGGGAGGTGTCTGTGGTGAACATCGTGGGCGGCAGTGATGGTCTGAGGAAGACAGAATGAGGAATAACACACAAACCATCCTGCCTAGGGATGAGGGGCGGGTCAGAAAGGGAGAAGGCTGGATGGAAATCGGGGCCTTCTTTTAGGAGGCTGGGGATGGCAGAAGGCTCTTGAATAGGACAGTGACTTGGCGAGAGCAAGACTTCGGTGCTGGTCTGATGCTGTCCACTGATGGCTCAGCTTGAGTTGGGCGGGAGAGCCGAAGGCCAGCCCAGGCCAGGGCAGGGACCCCTAGGGCAGGGCAGGGCCCCTGTTCCCAGTTACCTAGTGAATGCACAGGGTAAACGCGGGATCCAGTAAAACCTTTGGTAGCCTCTGCAGGAAATATTTTGTCTGGGTTTCTCTTTTTTTAAAAAAATTAATTTATTTTTAAATGAAACAAAGATGAATATTCTTAATGATAAAAGGTACAATTCACAAAAAAGAGACATCATAAACCATTAGTTACCTTAACAAACAAACAAAGATACATAAAGCAAAAATCAGAAGAAATATGAGGGAAAAAGAAAAATATATGATCATAGTGAGACATATTAACATTCCTGAGAATATTTTATCAAGTGCAGAAAAAATTAAGATCTTGAATGATATCATTAATAATTTAAATATAATAGATTTATATTTAATTTTATTAATCATATCCTACAGAAAGTGTTTAAAATTTTGTATCTCATATGTTGTTATTAGATGTCCACAGGACATTTAGAAAAACTGTCGAAAAGCTAAGCATTCTGAATTTCATGGGTTTCTCTGCCCGATAGAGTAAGTGGCAACTTCTTTCTCTACAACAAAGGCCTGTGCTGCGCGTCACACAGCTGGCCACCGACCTCCCTGTTGCTGTCCCCTCTCTGATGAGCAGCCACCCTCACGGCGCACATCTTGAGGGCTCCTGGGGCCTGAGGGGTGGCAGCCTCGGGGCGGGAAGCTTGGCCGGCCGCTCCCTGAGCCGCCCTCTCTCCTCAGAGTCCCTTCCGGCTGTTCTCGGCGACCAGCAGCAAGTGGCCTAAGAATGGCGGTGTCGTGGAGGTCCCCTTCCTGCTCTCCAGCAAGTACGGTGAGTCGGCCCCAGGCCCCGGAGCCGTGGGCCTTCCTCCCTGCGCAGCCCGGCTCCTCTTCGCTTTGTTTTTCTTTAATGACATACAGCGACTTTAGTTTTCATTTTTATTTATTTGTACTGGCTGTGCTGGGTCTTCGCTGCTGCACGGGCTTTCTCTGACTGCAGTGAGCAGGGGCTGCTCGTTAGCTGTGTGCACAGGCTCCTCGTTGCGGTGGCTTCTCCTGTTGCAGAGCAGTGGCTCCAGGACGAGCCGGCTCCAGCAGTTACCACTCGTGGGCTCCAGACCCCAGGCTCAGCAGCTGTGGCTCATGGGCTTGGTTGCTCTGTGGCATGTGGGGTCTTTCCAGAACAGGGATCAAACCATGTCTCCTGCATTAGCAGGAGGCTTCTTTACCACTGAGCCACCAGAGAAGTTCCCTCTATGGGTTTTAATTCCCCTTTGTGCTTCCTCCACCATCACCCAAAGAATCCTTCTGTCAGAAGCCCTCTGTCTCATGGGCCCCTGAGCTGGGATGCTAAAGTCCTGGAGGAGCTGATGGGGAAGCCACACCTAGGGACAGTCTGATCCATTTCAAGACCAGATGGCCCAGAAGACAGTGACCAGCCCAAGGTCACACAGCCAGGGTGCACCTGGAGCCCTGCTTTTTCCTTCCCACACCATCATGCTGCCCTTTCTTCCTATCTATATACATCCACGCCCCCATTCATCCACCCCTCTATCCATCCATCCATCCTTACTTGTTTTTGGCCATGTTGTGAGGCATGCAGGATCTTGGTTCCCTGACTAGGGGTTGAACCCATGCTCCCTGCACTGGAAACATGGAGTCTTAACCACTGGGCCACCAGGAAAGCCCCATGCTGACATTTCTTGGCGTTCTACACTGGAGAATGATCTAAAGCTCAGCTCCTTCCCCCCGTGCAGACATCTGGGGGAGAGCAGTGCAGGCAGCCTGGCTGGGGCTTTAGCCGGCGGGTCTCTTCCCCAGATAAGCCTAGCCGCCAAGTCATCCTGGAGGCATTTGCTGAGTTTGAACGCTTCACGTGCATCAGGTTTGTTGCCTACGATGGCCAGAGGGACTTCATTTCCATCATCCCCATGTCTGGGTAAGTGCTTCTTGGTGAGTGTGTGAGTGTGCCTATGTGTGCATGGTGAGAGCCTCAGCTGTCTTGAGTTCAGCCTGAAATTAACAAAACTGTTGTCTAAAACCTGTGTCTGGGCCTGTCCTCCCTAGTCTAGAGTCCCCCTGCCCATCTGAGTGGTCTGCTCAGCATGAGCTAGACCTACAAATACTCAGGGCAAATACTCAGGAGAGGTGGGCAAGGAGGTGCTCAATCCTTTAAAGAACCTTCCACTCCATCTCCCAGGAGACTACATGACCTGGGGCGTGAGTGCAGGTGTCATGGGGCAGACCTGGGCTCGGATCCAGGTTCCATGGTGCAGGAGCCAGGTGACTCTGGCAAGTCCCTTAACTTCTGAGCCCCTTCTGTCTTCTCTCTGAAATGTGGGTGACGGTAATACTGCTTTCCTAGCTTGCTAGGGCCCTAAGAGAATGTGCATGAGAGCTTTGACTCGGGGCTCCCCGTGTGGAGACATTCACGTAATCAGCTGCTTCCACCATCCATGTTAACATCAGTTCTCACCAACTCCTTACAGTGCAGGCTGGAAACAGGGTTCCAGCACACCCTGTTCACAGAGGGCCAAGCAGTGGGGGGACTTGGCTACAGCCCAGGACGGGGACTCGCTCTGGGTGCTCTCTTATCCCAGGTCCTGGGAGGAGGGGCGAGGGGCCTGGGTTTGCCGATTCTCCTGGCCAATGCCCACCCAGCACTTTCATGGCCCTGCAGGTGCTTCTCGAGCATTGGCCGCAGCGGAGGGATGCAGGTGGTATCTCTAGGGCCCAGCTGTCTCCAGAGGGGCCCGGGCATCGTCCTGCATGAGCTTATGCACGTGCTGGGCTTCTGGCATGAGCACTCGCGGGCCGACCGGGACCACTACATCCGTGTGAACTGGAATGAGATCCTCCCAGGTAAGCCAGGTCGTGCATGGTGGGGGAGGTGGAGGAGAGGTGGTCCTGCCAGAAGGTGGCAGGCATGGCCTGCGCCCAGGGAATTGCCTGGCTATTTGGGAAAGGTTGTCCATCTTCCCCACGATCTGCCTGTCTCCCATGGGGAAGGTGGGATTCCTGCTTTCCTCCAAGACATGGAGAATAACCCAGATGCTGCTGCTCTGGGCCCTGAGGCTTCAGTGCCACCCAGAGTTACCCTGAACTAGGGCATCAATTTGCCCTGTCTCGTCTCTCCTCACTGACACTGGCAGTTACCTAAGGATGGAGTTGATGGTCTTATGACTCTTGCTCACTTATACTCAACCAGCAGCCCTGCATGCCTTAGACACTGCTCTTGAGGCTCAGGGCAGGGACTGTGCTCTGGTTGAGGAGCTGAGCCAAGACAGATATCTTAGAGGTAGTGGGCTATGTGTGTGTGCCAAGTGCCCGATGCAGGAGGTAGAGGGCAACCCTGCAGAGGCTGTGAGATGGCTGCTGATGGGCCTCTGGGATAAAGTATAGGGGGACCAGGTCCTGAAAAGTGGCAGTGGGAAGGCTGAGGCTGGTCTGGAGAGTGGGTCACTGCACTGGATGCCAGGGAGCTGCAGCTATGTGCTGGGCAAGGTGCCGAGGATCTGACTTCAGCAGCGGTGAGGCCCTGTCCTTGGCAGAGGGGGACAGCCTGACATAGGAGGTGAGAGGAGTCGAGACAATTGATTCATGAGGGAGGAGAGCAGAGGTGAGTGATTTGGGTTTGAGGGTATGGAAGCAAATGAACGCTTGAAAGGCTTTGTGTAAGAGGAGGGCTTCTGGTATGAGTGCCTTTGCTGCTGTTGTGGGGTTACGCGGAGGGGAGGAGGCCCAAGACAGCAGCCATCGTACATGGATGCCCCCCATGCCGAGAATGGGATGGGAAAATGGGCAGCGCCTCTTAGTGGGATGGGGGATAGAGATTGAGATCAGAGATTAGTCTAGACGTGGGGAGGCCATAGTGACACCACGCTATAAAAATAGAATACAGTCCTTTCGGTGCTTATGGAGGGACTTCCCAGGAGGTCCGGTGGTTAGGATTTCATGCTTCCATTCTAGGGAGCATGTCACTGCGCAGTGAAGACAAAAAAAAAGCTCAAGTGCCCATGGAATCCTTGTAAAGACTTATGATAGCCACAAGACCTTCAAATTTGAAAAAGTAGAGTTAATACAAACATTTTGATCATGATGTAAAAAGTAGAAGCTAGTAACAAGTGAAAAATGTTATCTATTTGAAAATTAAAATTTAGAAAACAACAAACCTTTTTTGAAGCTATGGAGTTAAAGAAATTGCAGGAATTCTTAGAGCATGAAAATTAGAACCAAGTGTTCATAGCTAAAGCAACCCACGGGGAAAATATGTAGACTGAAATACTTAGATCAACAAAGATAGAGGACAAATTCGGCATTTCAATTCAAGTTAAGCAAAAAAAGGGAATTCGTGAAGGGAAAAGCAGAAATTAATGAGTTAGAAAACAAAACAGCACTAATAAATGAAAAAGCTGTTTTTTCTTTTAACAATAAAATTAAACAGCAGCTACCCTAATGGAAAAAATTGCTAAAGAACAAGGAAAAATGAGAATGTTTGTACTTAGTTAATATGTAAAGAACAAACGGCTAAAATACACAAGCCAGTAACATCAATTAACTGTGGAGGCGGTAACTCAAGGGAGATGGAGTGGGGAGCATTATGTATCTTCATATTTTCTGAGATTTGAGTCAGATGAATATGTTGCCTACTCAAAGTTATGTTTAATAACTTAAAGGATTTTAAAAGGAAAAAGTAAGCACTCTACTGGGTAGGTATTTCCAGGCAGGGATGGGATATAAAGGTGTTAGATTACCATTTTAGTGGTGAGGAGGCTGCTGGTGACCATGGGTGAGTGTAAAGGCAGCTGGCTGGGCCTGGGGTCTTTAGGGGAGCAAAGATGGGGGTACAGCCGTTCTTTCAGAGGCTCACTGAAGGGCAGGAGAGAAGTTGAGGGAGGGAAGCTTGTTGCTCCCAGGCCTGCAGGGGCCAAGGGACAGGAAGAAGCAAGCGCTCTGGCCAATGGGAAAAGGCTGAGCTCCACACCTGGGGTTGGGGGTGGGGCAGGTGCTGTTGGCTGGGGGCAGGGAGGGCGGGTGGCTTTGCTTCTGGGGGTGGGGCATACCCCCGGTGGATGGTGGGCTCACAGGTCTCCAAGCCTGGGGTGGGGAGGAGGAGCGGGGTGAGGAGTAGGCCCTTGGTCTCACTGGTAGTGGGCATCCAAGGCTCTGAGCAGCGTGGGACTTCTTGAGAGCTGGACTATATTAGTATAAAGATAGTTTCACACAGGGCGAGCCTGAGAGGAGGAGAGACGGGGGAGAGAAGTCTTAGCAGGCAATGGCGGGCCAGCCACCAAGTCCCTGTGCTTGTATTAATACATCAGCTGGCGCAGATCTGGAACCCTCCCAGGGCACCGAGGAGACGGGGATCAGAAACGGGGGTGGGGTGAGGAGATGCACTCTGGGTGTAGTTTTGGACCCCCTCAGGTGGGCTGGACACTTCCAGGAACCCCCTGCCGCCTTCCCTTCCTCCCCTGCCCCCCTTCCCCATCGCCAAGTGCTTTTTTCAGGTTTTGAAATGAACTTCATCAAATCTCGGAGCAGCAACATGCTGGTGCCCTATGACTACTCTTCAGTGATGCACTATGGGAGGTGAGGACCCCTTTTCTGGCTTTCTTCCCTCCGCACAGTCCTGCCAGCCCAGCCAGTCTGGACTCAGGCCCCTGCCTCCTGGGTTTCAGGCTCGCCTTCAGCCGGCGCGGGCTGCCCACCATCACTCCACTCTGGGCCCCCAGTGTCCACATTGGCCAGCGATGGAACCTCAGCAACTCGGACATTGCACGGGTCCTCAGGTTTTATGACTGCAGCCCAAGTGGCCACGAGCCCAGTGGGAAAGGTGAGTGACAGGGAGCAGAGCGATTTGAGGAGCTGGAAGAAGGTTGAAGTGGAATTAGTGAGGGTCAAGTGCTAGGAGGTGAGTCTGTAGAGGTGAGCAGGGCAGACCAGGGGCTCACCATTCAGATGCAGAAAAAGCACTTGAAAAAAAATTAACAATCAGCTATGATTAAAAACTGTTAGCAAATAGGAATAGAGGTCACTTTCCTAACTTTAACGTACCTACAAAAAAAACAGACCAAAAATCATTTTAAATGTCAAAACATTAAGACAAGTTTTCCACTCTTGTCTCATCTATTCAACAATGTAGTAAGTCTTAGCCCTTGTGGTACAACAAAAAATGAAGTCTTGAGGTTTGAGAAGGAAGAAAAGAGTCGCTATTCATAGATGACAATCTGCATTGAAGGAATCGACAAAAAAATTACTAGAACTAATACGAATTTTTAAAGGTGAATAGAATCAATATACAAAAGTCAGTTGTATTGTAATGCAGCATCAATTTATTAAAATACATTTTAAGCCTTTAAAAAGATGCAGCTGGCCCAGGCAGGGGTGAGTGCAGAATCGGGCAGTGGCTGTGCAAGGGAGAAGCAGGAGGCGTGATGAAGATCCACAGGAAAGAGAATTGAGACGGCTTCGAGTATTCTTTTCCTTTACAGGTTATTATAACGTGTTGACTATAGTTCCCTGACTATAGTACCAGGCCCGCTGATTTTTAGCTGAGCACATGGCTGGCTAGGATAAAGTCTACATTTGCCAGTCTCCCTTGCATTTGGGCATGACCAGGTGACTGCCTTCTAGCTTGTGAGATACCCATCAGTTGGCAACTGTTATTTTGTCTTGTGAAGAAACATTCTTCTGAAGTTGGTTGCCCTGGTGACCTTCTCTCATCACCATTACCTCATTAGTAACTGGGGAAATGCAAATAAAGACCACAGTACCCTTTTTTATCCCTTAAGTTGGCAGAAGTTTAGAAGTCAGATACTGCCAAATACAGATAAGATGATGAAGCGATGATGACATCCATACTCTGCTGATGGGCGTATAAATGCTGCACCATCTTGGAAAACAATTTGGCAGCTTGCAAAGTTGACGTGTGTATACCCCACGACTCAATCTACTCCTTAGTATTTTCGCACACGTGTACTCCCAACTCCAGCAATAGGCAGTCTCCACTCTACGTTCTGTGTCTGTAGGTTTGCCTACTCCGGGCATGTTGTATAAACAGAATCATACAAGACGGCCTTTTGTGATCGGCTTCTTTCACATAGGATTCTGTTTTCAAGGTTCATCCACGGTATAGCATATCAGTACAGCCGATCCTCGAACAGTCTGAGGGTTAGTGGCGCTGACCCTCTGTCGACAGACCCTCTGACTGCCTACGGCTTCACAGTCAGCCCTCCACATCCAAGGATTCCACTGACCGTGTGGTACTGTAGAACGTTTGCTGAGAAGTCACGTATCAGTGCGCTCGTGCAGTTCAAACCTGTGTGGTTCAGGGTCAACTGTATTTCATTTTTATTGTTGAAGGATATGCCACATCTTGTTTATCCATTATCAAAGGATCTTTGGGCCATTTCTAGTTCTACTGGGACAAACATTCATGTACAAGATTTTATGTGGACATGTATTTTCTTTTCTTTTGGATATATACGTAGGAGTGAAATTTCTGGGTTCTTTGGTAACTCCATACTTTACTGCTAAATTGTTTTCCAAACTGGCTGCACTCTTTTCCGCTTCTACCAGCAGGTATATGAAGTTTCATATGAAGCCTTTGTCACCACTTCGGGTTATAACCATGCCCAAGTGGGTGTGAAGTGGCATTTTGTTGTCGCTTTGGTTTGCGTTTCCTGAATGGCTGTGAACACCTCTTTATCTGCTTATAGGTCTTTTGTATATGTTTGGAAAAGTGTTCAAATCTTTTGCCTGTTTTTTGGTTGGGTTGTCTTTTACTGGTAAATTGTGGGAGTTCTTTGTATATTCTGAATCCGTGTCCCTTATAGGATATATCATTTAGAAATATTTTCTCACATTTTATCGGTTGTTTAACTTTCTAGATGGTGTTCTTTGCATCAAAATTTCAAATGTTTATAAGCAAAGTCCAACTCACATTTTCTTTTATCACTGTGCTTTTGGTGTCATATCTAAGAAGAATTTGCCTAACTCAAGGTCATGTAGATTTAATCCAATGTATTTTGCATGTACATCAGGCCTTCCCTGGTGACTCAGATGGTAAAGAATCTGCCTGTGATATGGGAGACCTGGGTTCAATCCCTGGTTTGGAAAGGTCTTCTGGAGAAGGACATGGCAATCCACTCCAGTATACTTGCCGGAAAACGCCATGGACAGATGAGCCTGGTGGGCTACAGTCCATGGAGTGTCAAAGAGGTGGACGTGCGCTGTGCTTAATAGTTCAGTCGTTTTGCATGTGATTATGCAGCTCCAGCACCATTTTGCAGACTTATTTCCTATGATATCAAATATTAGAAAGATTAAACATTAAACAATAAGAGACAATAGCAAGAGTTTTGTGGGTCACAATTTGAGAGGTTTGATTAGCTTTAAGAACAGAATTGAGAGGTGGCTGGAAGTGGTCATGGATCAATGGAAAGTGCATCAAGATAGTGGATATACAAGCAAGTTTGGGTATGGAAATAATGACCCCGTGGAGAAGGGGGAATGGATTCATGGGGCAGAAGAATATCTAGAATATTCGAGAAGGAGCTGTTCTTCTTGGGAGCAGAGGCACTTTCTTGGACCTAGTGGCAAGGAAGAAGATGGGAGCAGACTCCAGTTGGTGTGTGGTCTTGATGTGCTATGAGGGGCTTCCGTCCCAGGCATTGATGGCAAGAGTGAGGTGAGAGGCTGGGGAGAAGAGGATGTGTGGGGAGGGAAAGGTGTGGAGTGGCTGACTGGGGCACAGGAGAGGAAACCTCTGAGAGACACTCGGTGGGGGCGCAGTGGTGCTGGGCAGCCGACGGAGGTGGCCCAGGTTGGTCACTTCGTGCTCTAGGACTGGGGTGCTGTGGCAGTTCTGCCAGAGTGGGGGTGCCTGGGGATGTCTTGGGGACCCATGCCAGGTGTGGAGGGTGTTTTGGAAGTGAGGAGGCTATGGAGCAAGAAGATGGGCTTTTGGGGCTCAGCGGGGCTGGGGGGTCATGGTGCTGAGGCAAGTGGGCTGGAAGCAGAGGAGGCAGAGGTCAGAGGGTGGGCTGCTGGGGCCCAAGACTTTAGGGGGCGTGGTTTCTGCAGGTCCAGGCAGGGAGCGGCCTGGGAACTCACTGGCTGAAGTGTGTCAACTCAGATGGGCCAGTGTTCACAGATGGAAGATACGGCCTCATTAGGAAGCAGCTGGAGAATGGGCAAGGATCAAAGCAGTGCTTAGGGGGTGTGGCTGGCCAGCCAGATAACTTGGGCCCAAAATGAAGAGTCTTAGGAAGTAGCCGGTGGCAGCCAGCTGTGGTCTGGGAGTGGCGGTGAAGGGCCAGCAGGACCCACTCTGCTGAGCTCATGGGCCTGACAGTCATGTGTGTCCTGCTGACACCCTGGGTCAGGGTGTAGCTGCAAGTGTAGAAGTTCTGGAAAAGGCTTCAGATACAGGTAAGGGATGAGGTGGTGTTGTGTAGAGTGGCCCCGGGGGGGTTGTGCTGAGGGCTGCAGTGCTCGGTAAGGGGGTTGGCCATCAGCGGAGCCAGGGTATGATAGGAGGTCACTGAGGGTCCCAGTGGCTGACCGTCTGACAGTGACCTCTGGGGCCAAGTGGGGAGGGGATGGCATGGCTCCACGCTTCTTGTCTCTCTGGGGAGTTGGGGATCAGGGTTTCGAAGGTGTTGGGCAGTGGCATGGCAGGAACATGGTGGGTTCTAGGTCTCTATGAACAGGCTGAAGGGTGCTCTGGCTCTCACACTGTCCTTCTGTGACTTTGGGACATAACCTGTCTTTCCTGCTTTAGGGCTCCAGACCCCCGGGAGTGGTAGGAGCCCCACTCCTGGCTCTAGATCACGGCTGCAGCAGCTTCTGAAGGCACTGTTGGAGGAATCCAGGAGATCTGACCCCAGAGGCTTCGGGGCAGAAGACCAACATGCTGCTGCCAAGTCTGAAGAGAGCCTTCGTGCATGGAAGCCCTCCGCCCTGAGGAATTCCGAAGTGAAGGCCTCTGCCGACCCTGCCCCGTCAGCCCCCAGCTTCCTCCCTGAGGCCAAGGCCTGGGGCAGTCTTTCCTGACATTGCCCTGGCGCCACCCCGGCAGCACCAAGTGCCCCATCTCTAGAAGAAGACCAATCCACATCCGTCTAGGCTCTTCTGGGGAACCCTGCTCTGCCAGGGGCCCGTGCACCCAGAAATCACTGTATGAGGACACCCAGAGGTCAAGCCTGTGGCCCTTGGCCACTCTGGGCAGCACCCCTGCCTTCCAGCTTCTCTGGCTCCCCCATCTGAGGCTTGGGCCCCTCTCTCTGCTCCTTCCTTCCTGGTCATGTTTCCCCAAGGGCTCCTAGGACAGAGAGACCCTCTAGGTCAGTCGGGGGAGTGCTGACTCTGCCAGCTTTCATCTCCTGCCTCAGCCCCTGGGGAGAATGGGAGGTGACTTCTCCACGGCTCCAGGGACAAGGGACCTGGAGGGCTGGGCCTCCCTGAAGGCCCCGGGAGCCCCTCTGAGGTTGAGGCGCAGCCCCCCGCAGGGACTAACGAACCCTCAGGCCGCCCCGTGCTCGGGACCCTGGGAGCAGCCCCTCTCCCGGTTGTCTGAGCGCTGGGAACCTGGGAAAGCAGCCCTGCGCTCCAGGAGGCTTCCAGAGCCCCACTTCCTCCCTTGCCTCCCGGGGAGGTGAAGAGGTGGGGGCCCTAGGTGCAGGGAAATTTGCTGCGGGAAACTCAGCAAGAACATGAGGACCTGAAGTCAGGACTCAAGAGCTGTCCCCCCCGCTGCGCTTTCCAGGAACTTTGCCTCTGCTCAGAGCCCGCGCCCCCAGACTTGGCCCGAGGACGACGCCCTGGAAGGTGGGGAGGGGCTGCGGGGCCACCCTGACTGTCTTTCTTCAGCCAATCCCCACTCCTCTCCTTCAGCTGCCGGCCTCCCTGGTGAGGGCTGTTCAGGGTCAAGAAAGTCTCTAGGGACTGCAGTGAGCGACCCCGTGCAGGTCTAGGGGCCTGCTTTGGGTGGGAGGGCAGCAGGAGCCCCTGCCCGTCCCAGTGGGGCCAGGTCCCCCTGATGTCTTGGGAAAAGTAGAAATAAAGTTGGGAACGTGCTCCAGGAGTCTGGTGCTGGGCTGTGCTGTCTACCTCATACCCGGTGCCTTGACCTCCCCTGACTGCCCTGGGAGGGGCCTTTTAGGCACTGAGACCCACATTTCAGAGTCAGGAACAGACTCGGGGAAGCAAACTGGTGTGCCCAAGGAAATAGGGCTGAGCAGCAGGGCTGAGACGCGCCCTCTGCCGTCCTCTTCACTGTGTCAGGGGGCCTGGAGCCTCTGCCCTCAGTCTATCTGTGGTTTCAGTCTTGAGTCAAGGATTTTCTGAGACTGCGCAAGGGCCTGAGTTCAGGTGTGAATGTCAGGGGAGGACTGTGGTGTAGAGAAGCTGTCCCTTGTCTTGCTTCCAGACCTGGGAGGTGGGGTGCCACAGTTTACAGTAAGGAAGTAGGGCTCTGGCCATGATCCTAGCAGGGTGACCGCTCCCCTGGAAGATTCCCAAGAAAAGACTTTGGGCCAACCCTAGGCTAGAGATGGTACGTGTGCCTGTTTATCAGCATGGCTGCCTCATGACCTGTGGGTCTCTGAGTAGTGAGCCAGGCCGCTGACACCAGGCTGGGATTTCCTGATGGCCACTGTGGGTCAGAGGAGGTGATGTGCTCTGCACTGCGAGACCCGCCCAGCTCGCAGAGGCTGCTGTCATGAGCCTCCATCAACAGGCGGCTTTTGATCTTGGATGCTGGGTTCTCTGCACAGGGCGGTGGGGCTGGTTAATCCTGATGCCTCACGGGGAAGACTGCTTACTCTCTTTTGGTGGTGATCAGGGACAAGGCTGTCCTTGTCCTGTCGTCCCCAAGAAGATGCCTGTCAGTAGAGTCCGGGCCCCAGGCCAGCTCTGGGCCCAGGCCTGTCCCCTGAGCCCCACACTGGCCTGATGATCCAGTCATGGTCTGGTCCCCGGAGCCCCAGCATGGAGGGTGTGACATGTGTGGGACCTGGGGTGTCAACCAGGGCCCAGGGGGCTACCCGCCACCTCTCACGGCCTGCGACTTGTTCACCAGTCCCCGACCACATAGCTCTGTGGGCTCATTCATCAGTCTATTCACTCACCCAACACACATCTGTTGTATTTGGGGGCCAGGCAGGCTCCGTTATAGGCACTGGGAATAATATAGGGAACAGGCAGGTTTTCTATTCTCACAGAGTTTATTTGGGGATGGGGAGAGGAATGGACAGTGAACAGGCAAATGAAGCATCTGGGGTTGATAAGTGATGGAAGAGGGAGCGTTTGTGGATGGCATTTCACCTGAATGGCAGGACGCTGCTATCCTGGGGCCATCTGGGGAAAGAACAGCCAGTACAAAGGCCCTGAGGCAGGAAGGAGCAAGGTGTGTCAGGCCAGCGTGTGTGGAGAGAGGTGTGTGTGGGGGAGGTAAGGAGGAGGCAGGCAAGGGCCTGCTCAGTCATGGAGGGATGGTTTATTCCAAGAGCAACAGGGGCCCCTGCTGGGAGTTTCTAAGGAGAGGTGTGACAAGACCTGATCTAAAATTTTAAAAAGTCATTCAGAGGCTTCTCTGGTGTCTCAGTGGTAAAGAATCCACCTGCCAACACAGGAGACACAGGTTCGATCCCTGGTCTGGGAAGATCCCACAAGCCGCGGAGCAGCTAAGCGTGTGCGCCACAGCTAAGCCGTGCTCCACAGCAAGAGAAGCCGCTGCAGTGAGAAGCCCGAGCACCGCAACTAGAGAAAGCCCACATGCAACAGCGAAGACTCAGAGCAGCCCCAAATAGACAAAATTATATTAAAAGAGTTATTCTGGATGTGCCTTGAAAAGCGAGTTGGAATCGGGCAGAACAGCTGGTAGCCCCTGCAGCCGCGCGAGTGAGAGTGAGGGGATGATGGGAAAGGGCGAAAGTGGGTGCTCTGGAGTGCGTTTTGGAGGTTGAAATAACCACACCTGCCGCTGGATGAGCAGGGGATGAAGGCGTCTCAGCCTTGAGAACTGAGGGGAGAGAGTTCAGGGCAAATAGGTGTTTTAAGTCGGGGGCTGTGCTGTGCTTAGTCATTCAGTCGCGTCTTTGCAACCCTGTGGATTGTAGCCCTCCAGGCTCCTCTGTCCATGAAATTCTTCAGGCAAGAAATACTGGAATGGGTTGCCATGCCCTCCTCCTGGGGATCTTCCCAACCCAGGGATCGAACCCAGGTCTCCCGCATTGCAGGTGGATTCTTTACCAGCTGAGCCACCAGGTAAGTTGGGGGCTCCTGGATGTCAAATGGGTGGGTCAGGAAGTGCGTGGGCTGAGTGAGCCTAAAGTTCAGGGCAGGGCACGTACTTTGGAGAGTGGTTAGCATCCAGGTGAAATTCCCCAAGAAGAGTTCAGGCGCAGAAGGAAAGGATCCCAGGACTGAACCAGTGCTGAATCGCTCCCTGCAGTTTCTCAGTCTTGGTCCTGCAGCATTTTCTGACTGATGAGTCTTCGCTGGGGAGAGGGGGCTGGGCTGGACCTTGTGTGGTGTTTTGATAGCATATTTGGCCACTACCCGCTAGAAGCCAGTAGCAACCTCCTGCCTCCTGTGGTGAGTCAAAAATGTCTCCAGACGTTGCCCAACGTCCCTGGGAAGGGGCAAAAACCAGTCTTAGTGGGAATCTCTGATTTGGGGTTTGGGAAAGGGAAAGGAAGCTGAGGAGGAGTGGCCTGTTAGGAGGGAGCAGGGCCTGTGGAGTGGCCCCGGGGAAGAGTCTGTCGTATAAAATGCGGCTGAGAAACTGCCTGGGACCAGGACACAGACGCGAGCCTGGCCCTTGGCGATGCGGAGGCATGAGTGACGCCCAGGAGTGGGCTCAGTGGAGGGCGAAGGGAGAACGTGAGGGGCTAGAGACAGGGACCAGGCAGACAAGAATGTGGAGGCTGCAGGGGCTTCCCAGATGATCCTGTGGTGAAGAACCCGCCTGCCAATGCAGGAGGGGTAAGGGACGCGGGTTCAATCCCTGGGTCAGGAAGATCCCCTGGAGGAGGGCATGGCAACCCACTCTGGTATTCTTGCCTGGAGAATCCATCCTACGGACAGAGGGGCCTGGTGGGCTACAGTCCATGGGGTCGCAAAAGAGTTGGACATGACCAAAGTGACTTAGCACACACATGCATGCACACAGAGGGTGTGGAGAGCTTCCTAAAAGTGCAGGGAGTGACAGCTGGTGAAGGGATAATCAACAGAGCAGAGCCCCAGGGGACACGAGAGGACTCGAGGTCCAGGGTGTATGCAGAGGACCTGCCCCAAGAGCCGAGACGCGGCTTGGAGGCAGGTGTGCGGGGAATGCGTGCCTGTGGGTTGGCTTCCCTTTTCTCTTAAGTAGAAGGCAAAGCCACAGCTTGCGAGGAGGGCGCAGGCAGGAAGAGGAGCAGGAGACAGACGCCGACTCTGAGGCGTGGGGAAGTGAGCACACTGGGAACATCTGGAGATCTGTGGTCACGAATCTAAAGCGAAGCCAGCCGACAATTGAGCGCTTTGCTCTGGAAAAAGCAGCCGCTTGGTCAAAGGCAGGGTGGATGGTTTAGGTTTGACCAGGGTTGGGGTTTTGTCGGGTGAGGTATGATGGGGGGAGAGAGGATGGCCGACTGACATCACAGAGGGCACGCTCAGGGGTCTGGGGAGGTGGGGAGGCTGGGTGGTACAGGGTGGTCTGGGGGCAAGGTCCCTGGGGATTTGAAAGGCTGGGGCTTCTGGGGAAAGCTGGGGGTGGGTGCAGCCTGGCTGGGGATCGTCCCCATGGGCTCTCGGGGTAGGAAGTGCAGCAGCTTGAGCTGCTGGCGTCCTGGCCCAGGAGACAGTGGGGCCAGTCTTGCCCTTCAGACCTGGAGAAGTGGTTCCAGGGCTTTCAGCTAACATGGTGCATCTCCTGCTGTCCTCTCACGGCCAGGATAGGACAACTGTCTCCCCTTTCTTGGAAAAGATGCTACTAGGTCACCTTTCCACCATGGCCCCTCTTTTCAAGGACATCCCTGGGGGTTCCTTCATTTGGGCACCACCTGTCTGAAAAAAGCTTATGTGTATTTCATCTGCTGAGGCCTACTGCCATTACCCTTCACTTTTCAACAATCTGGGCCAGGTACTGCGGACCGAGGAGGGATGTCTGCTCTGATGAAAGAGGTGGTACAACAGGCCCTCAGACCCCATTGTGGTATAGCCTCTGGACGTGAGAGTGGCACCAAGGGAGGAGAGGTGGTGAGGGGTGAACTCCTTGAGAAGAGAGTAGGGCTCCGCCAAGCACAGAAAGAAAGGTGAGGAGGGTGTTTCTGGCAGAGCAAACAGTCCTGGAAAGGACTGGCGATGCGGGCGCTCAGGGCGCATCCAGGGACCAGTATGTAGCCTGGTGTGGGACAGAAGGTGGACCAGAGCCTGTCTCTGCCTCGGCCTCCCCCTCACACGTGGCTGGGAGTAACAGCAGCAGCTACTGCTGGCTGGCTGCAGGTCTGGGACTGAGCTCTGCCAGCCCTGGTGGAGCAGGATGATACTGGTAGGTCAGAGCTAGTTTGGGAAGGGCGGGAGGAAGCCCTACTGCGGCCTGAGGCTCTGATTCACAAACGGCTCAGCAGAGCAGGCAGCTGGGGAAGGGGTGTGTGTAGGGGAGAAAGAGATGGCAGAGAGCAGCAGGGAGTTGAGTTATGTAACAGCCCCCACTGCCCCGAGAGCCAGCTGCTGGTCTTGGGGCTGGGTGGGGCTGGGGGACGGCAGCGGGTGACACAGAGCCTGGGTGTTGGCTGAGCCTCGTGGGTTCCTGTGGGTTCTTTCTGGCTGTCCTCAACCAAGGGTGGTACCCAGCAGGGCCCAGGGATAGGTGGATGTGGAGCTGCCTCTACAGGGAAGGCCCAGCTGAGAATCAGCATGCGGAGGGTGGGGCAGGATGGGATTGAGGAGCCCTGGCCTCAGTTCTGCAGAGTCCTGGAGGCGTGGCCTTTCAAGGAAAACAGGCCAGCAGACAAAAAGCTGCTGTGAGTTGCAGTGTCTGGGAAGATACCTACTGGCCTCCCAGCCTGACAGTGGTTGGAGAGGATGAGAAGTGGTCCTTCCCAAAGCCTATTTGGGTCACCAGAGTGCCCAGATTCCCTGCCGTGGGACAGAGAGCATGGGGCAGGGACCAGGGGGATAGGCAGGAATTTGCTCAAGTGGCTGATTCCCAGGCTCCAATGGCCACCTGTCTGTCTTTCCTCAGCGAAGGGTCTGATGACACCTCCCCATCCCTGGTGACCCTGGGGTGGAAGCCCAGCAAGTGGAAGGATGCATTCACGACACCTGTCTTTGGAGGGGACCAGGGAGGCTGGCTGCCTCTCCAACCGAGCCTAGGTAGCACCTTCCCCACCAGGCTGTGGGCACTCACATCTAACAGAGGAGCTGGCAGGAGGCAGGGAGAGCCCAGGATCAAGGGAGAGCCCCCTCAGTCCTGCCCTGTGTTGGGGGCTAGGGGCGGGTACCACCTCTTCTGAACCTGGCTGGGGGTGAGACACTGGGGCACCTTGAGGCCACACTCCCTGCTCCCATGAAGATGGAGCAGGCATGTTGGATCAAGGCCGTGTCGTCAGAGGAGCCCTACTTTCAGAAGCAGATTGATGCTTATTTATAGGGAGGATGCCACGTATGGCTATGGGCTAGATATATGAGGGCTGGGTCTAGGCTGGGGTTATAGCATTAAAGGCTCTGGAAACAGTGAAAAAATGCCCTTGAAGCTCCCCAGGCTGGCACTGCAATGGCCACAGGGAGTGTGGGTAGGAGGAGGGTACATGGGGAGTCCTTGTCCTTTGAAGCACTTTGAGGCCAGAAGGCAGTCAGGGTGGGGTATGTGCTTAATCAGGCTTCCCTGGTGGCTCAGATGGTGAAGAATCTGCCTGCAATGCAGGAGACCTGTGTTCGATCCCTGGGTCGGGAAGATCCTCTGGAAAAGGGAATGGCAATCCATTCTAGTCTTGCCTGGGAAATCCCATGGACAGAGGAGCCTGGCAGGCTACAGCCCATGGGGTCACAGAGTCAGACAGGACTGAGTGTGCTTAATTGGAAGTTTCTTCTTACCCCAGATGTACTTTCCAGGGCCACTTCAAGAGGGGTGTGCAGCATGCATGGGGCGGGCGCCATCAGCAAGATTGGAGCAGGGAGGGGGTCACTGCACAGCTCTTCCCTTGCAAGCTGCCCCCAAACCCTACATTTTCTCTGAAATGAAAGTTACTTGCTCAGTCAAGTCTGACTCTTTGCACCCTCATGGACTGTAGCCCACCAGTTCCTCTGTCCATAGAATTCTCCAGGCAAGAACACTGGAGTGGGTTGCCATGCCCTCCTCCAGGGGATCTTCCTGACCCGGAGATGGAACCCTGGGTCTTCTGCATTGCAGGCAGATTCTCTACTGTCTGAGAAATTGTGTCAAAAGACCCTGCCTTTGACTAGATCTCCTCGCTCTGCACCAGGCGACATCCTCTTCCTACTGGTCAGGAGGTCGGAGTTTGCAACTGCCCGACACCGCCCGCCCCCCTCAACCGCCTTTCCCCGCCCGAGTCTCAGGTGTTGCCGAGACTTGAGTCCAAGGCCAGTTTTTTCTTACCTCTTTGCCCTTAATAGGGGAAACTGAGGCATCTGCAGGAGAAACAGGAAAGCTGAAGTCGGCAATCCCAGGCTCTGAGCACTTGCTTGACCCTCGGCTTGGGAGCCTTCTCAGCGACCCCAAGACGCTGTGAGGGTTCGGGTCCCCGGTGGCCGAGGACAAGCTCGCAGGCGGGCGGCGGCAGGGGGCGCTCGCTACCTTGTCACGCGCTCCTCCTCGGGGTCCGCAGGCCCGACGGAGTCCAGTCGGGGCGGGAAAGCATTTGGGGAAGGGTCTGCCCACTCGCCTCACGCCCTCCGCTCGGCTTCTGGCCTGTCGGGCTCCGGGGAGCGCGTGTGGTTTATGATGCTCCAGAGCCCCGACACACCCACCCACCCTCTCCTTGGGGCTCTTGGGCAGCGGGAAGGGGAGATCTACTTGCGGCCACCCCCCCCCCAGACCGGAGGGGTCGGCCCTAGCCGCGCAATCCGCAGGAGACACATCCAGCCTCGTGCCCGCGGACCTTCCAGCGCCGCGTCCCGGCTCCTTTGGTGCACCGACCCTTCCACTTCTGCCAGCATCCTTCCCTCGGTCCGGAAGATCCCAGACGCCGGCCTCTCTGACCTGCCGCAGAGTGGAGGCTGGGAGGAAAAGGGTAGGGGCGCCAGAGAGGAGGCCAGGGGCGCGGGGAGGCTGCGGCCCGCGCGCCCCCCAGCGAGGCGCACCTTCCACCCACCCTGGGTCCCCCTCCCACCCCCCGCCCCGCCTCCCTTCCTCCTCCCGCTCCCGCCTCCAGTCTCCTCCCTCCTCCAGCCGCGCTTGCTCTCCTCCCCACTCCCCGGCCTCGGCGTGCTGCCTGCAGGCGCGGCTCCGGGTTACAGGAGCTCTGGGAGCGGATCTGCCTCCGCGCCTCCTCCGAACCGGCTGCGCACCCCCTGCCCGGCTGGCCGGGCCCCGCGCCCCAGCGTGAGTCCAGCAGCCTCCCCGCGTCAGGGCGCAACTTTCCCCTGGTTCCCGGCGGGGCGGGGACCTCAGAGGGACAACTTGGTAAACTTCTCTGGGGCGGACGGCAGGGGCGCCGGACGCCGGTACACCGGGATGTAGGAGGGCCGTGGCCGGCCCCGGGGCGTCCCCCGACCCCTTTCGGCCTGGCCATGGGGCTCCAGCGCCTTTAGCACCGCCAGGGGGGCGACCCCTCGTCCAGCCGACCTGGGTGGGACAGCGCCGTCGCCGGCTGTGCGCGCGCTGGGGCGAGCAGCGCCCGCTCTGGCCGCGTCCGGCCCCGCCATGGACCACCAGGAGCCCTACTCGGTGCAGGCCACTGCGGCCATCGCGGCGGTCATCACCTTCCTTATCCTCTTCACCATCTTCGGCAACGCGCTGGTCATCTTGGCTGTGCTGACCAGCCGCTCGCTGCGCGCCCCGCAGAACCTGTTCCTAGTGTCGCTGGCCGCCGCCGACATCCTGGTTGCCACGCTCATCATCCCTTTCTCGCTGGCCAACGAGTTGCTGGGCTACTGGTACTTCTGGCGCACCTGGTGCGAGGTGTACCTGGCGCTCGACGTGCTCTTCTGCACCTCCTCCATCGTGCACCTGTGTGCCATCAGCCTGGACCGCTACTGGGCGGTGAGCCGGGCCCTGGAGTACAACTCCAAGCGCACCCCGCGCCGCATCAAGTTCATCATCCTCATCGTATGGCTCATCGCAGCGGTTATCTCGCTGCCGCCCCTCATCTACAAGGGCGACCAGGGTCCCCAGCCCCTGGCCCGCCCTCAGTGCAAGCTCAACCAAGAGGCCTGGTACATTCTTGCCTCCAGCATTGGATCTTTCTTTGCACCCTGCCTTATCATGATCCTGGTCTACCTGCGCATCTACCTGATTGCCAAGCGCAGCCACTGCAGAGGCCCCAGGGCCAAAGGGGGGCCTGGGGAGAGGGAGTCTAAGCAGCCACACCCTGCCCCTGGGGAAGTTTCAGACTCAGCCAAACTGCCAACCTTGGCCTCTCAACTGGCCACTCCTGGAGAGGCCAACGGATGCTCCCAACCTCGCCCAGGGGAGAAGGGTGACGGGGAGACCCCTGAAGCCCCTGGCACTCCTGCCTTGCCACCCAGCTGGCCTGCCATCCCCAAGTCAGGCCAGGGTCAGAAGGAAGGGGTCTGTGGTTCATCTCCGGAGGAGGAGGCAGAAGAGGAGGAAGAAGAGGGTTGTGAGCCGCAGGCCTTGCCGGCGTCTCCTGCCTCAGCTTGCAGCCCGCCCCTGCAGCAGCCACAGGGTTCCCGGGTGCTGGCAACCCTGCGTGGCCAGGTGCTCCTGGGCAGGGGCACAGGCACCGCGGGGGCGCAGTGGTGGCGGCGGCGGACGCAGCTGAGCCGAGAGAAGAGGTTCACCTTCGTGCTGGCTGTGGTCATCGGCGTCTTCGTGCTCTGCTGGTTCCCTTTCTTCTTCAGCTACAGCCTGGGTGCCATCTGCCCGCAGCACTGCAAGGTGCCCCACGGCCTCTTCCAGTTCTTCTTTTGGATCGGCTACTGCAATAGCTCGCTGAACCCCGTCATCTACACTGTCTTCAACCAGGACTTTCGCCGTGCCTTCCGGAGGATCCTGTGCCGCGAGTGGACCCAGACAGCCTGGTGAGCCCGCCAGCCTGCTGCCTGTGTGGGGTGGTGCCAGGTGGTGCCCGGGTCACCCTGCTTCACCCTGTCTTAGGTGGCCACCTCCCTGGGCTTTCTGGTCCCTTCCCGGTCCTGAAGCCTCATCCTGGGGACCCCCTGGGAGGGTCAGGGGGTCTATCTGAAGGCTCCCCTTGCAGGCTACAGTCCATGGGGTCAAGAAGAGTCGGACACGACTGAGCGACTAACCCATACACACACACACACACACACACACACACACTTGCTGGCTTGGCTGTGGGGGGCCATCTTCTCCACCCACTGCCTGTACAAGGGCAGATGGACGAGGCTTGGCCCATCCTGAACGTAGCTGAATGTTCTGGGCTCCCCTCCCAGAACCAGAGACCCCTGCCAACCACTGGTGGGCTTCCCTCCCCTGAGAATCCCGTGTCTTCTGGTTGACCACTTGCGGTGTTTTCTTTCTTTCTCTTCTTCCCCTGGAAAACAGCAGGAAGCCAGCCTTCCACTTTTTCCGGGAGGGCCTGCTGCGGAGGAAGCAGCAGAAATGACGACAGGCACCCACGTTGGGTGCGCAGGTCCCGATGAGGCCCTGGGTGGGGGTGTACGGGCTGACACTGTCTTTGGGCCCTTCTTCACCTTCGTCCTGCTTTTGGGTTTGTAACTCCTTTAAAGACCAGAGTCTCGGATCGTTTTCCTCACTCGGCGCCCCTCTGGAAGGCAGGTGGGTGTGTGGATGCCTCGGTGGGGTGGTCTGGAGGCCTGGCCTCCTCCTCGACGGGAGGGCCCTGATCACTAGCGTTCACCCCCTGCAAAAACTGGGGTGACAATAGCTTGCCGCCTACTTGCCGCCGGGAGACGAAAGGCATGGCTGAAAGCGTTGAGCTCCATGGGGGTAACGCATTAGAGAACCAGAAAATGTGATTATTCAGTGATACAAAAATCCCCCTTTTCTGTGTTTACCACTGCCTGTCTTCCTGTAGACTTTTGTTCTGTGCCTGGGGTGTGAATTCCTACCCCAAACTGGAAGTGGGGAGTGGCAGACAGAACCACAGTTTCAGTTCGAGGATTTCTTTGAGAATGTGTTCTTATGCCTGCAAAGATTTGAGTTATTATGCTGCATGACAACTTCCCAACATTTCACCTGCAACACCAAGAGGGTTTTCATTGGATTGGACCCCCCTCCCCCACAACGGGGGAGAAATCTTTTGTCATCAAGCTGGTGAATGTTTCCCCAAGATCTCTAAAGATACCCACTGCAAGGGAATGGGGTGAGATGAGAGTGTGTGACGGAGTGCTGGGGCTGGAGCAGGTGGGTAGGGGCCCGTGGACTCCTAGGGGGCTCCCACTGGAGTCCCCAGGCTGGGCTCCAAGCCCCACGTGGGCCCCTGTGATGCATAGCTGACCCTGCCCCTGGTGGGTACCGTCTGCCCATCTCAGACCCAGCCGTGTTGCTCCACCCCACTGCGGGGGCTCCAGGGGCCTCTCCCTCTTGGTCTCCTCTCCCATCCCTCCTGGAACAACTGGGAGCACTGGGAAGATGTTTCCCAGCCTTCCCCATGGGTATGCGTGGCTCACCATTAAGCCAGTGAGCATCTTATCTTGGGGGCTGGGCTGAGCAGCACAGGCACTGATGGGCCTGGCTGGATCTGGAGGGATGTTGGGGGAATTTTCTGGGGTGGAGAGAACGGAGGGGACCAGAGTCGCTCCTGGGGCAGGAGGCCATCCAGCTCATTCCCTGGTCTCAGCGTGAGGCTGGGCCTGGCCTGGGGGCAGGGCCAGGGAGGCTGGGCCTGGGAGGGGCTGACTTGTGTCACCTGCTGACTAGGCTCACGTGTGCCCCCCGCGGGACCACTGCTGATGTTGCTGGTGTCCCCTTGTGATATGCAGGTTTTATTTTTTTTAAAGTCTGAGCTATTTTATCAATAAAGGATATTTTGTAATAAGCAAGCTGTGTCCTCTTTGCCCAAAGACGACCGATAGTAGTTATTTCTCAGCTACCTGTGTAGCAGATTCCGGCACAGGGGCCCTCCCAGGGCCAGTTGCCTTTTCCACCTCTGGGTGTGGCTGGCTGGTCCCCACCCACCTGCCTGAGTTTGTCCACTCAGCTTCCCTCATTCATCATTACAAGTCAGTGGGGGTGAGAGTCGCCAGGGGAGTTTGAGACTGGCTGCCTGGGAAGGAAGGGAGGGAAGGCTTCCAGAGGAGGTGACCTTTGGGCAGGGCCTTGGGTGAAGAGCAGGAGTACACCAAGAAGGAAGACAGGAGGGTGTTTTGGGCAGGAGACCAGCACATGGGGGCTGACACCACCCACACAGAATGGGAGGAACACGGGGAGGGAGGGAGGGAAAGAAGGTCACTCAAAGGAAGGTTTGAAGCTGCTGCCTTCACCCTATGCCTAAGGAAAGACTGAAGGCAAAAGGAGAAGAGGGTGGCAGAGGATGAGATTGGATGGCATCACCGACTCAATGGACATGAATTTAAGCAAACTGGGGGACAGTGAAAGACAGGGAAGCCTGGCGTGCTACAGTCCATGGGGTCACAAAGAGTTGGACACGACTTAGAGACTGAACAATATCAATGACTTCAGTGAGGGGCAGGAGATTGGGATGGATCTGCTTTATGTCAGGCTGTCTGGCATGAGGATTCAGAACTGGAAGGCCTGCAGGTGGTTCCTGTCAGTCTCCCCACTTTCCAGGTGAAGCATCTGAGGCCCCAAGTTACCCCATGAGTTGGGTCAGGAGCTGAGTCCAGCAGGCTTCCTGTCGCCTCAGAGAAGGCAGTCTCTGGGGCCCGAACTAGGTGGGCCAGGTTCTGTTGGCAGGGGAGGCCAGGAAGCAGGCTGGTTGTATTAATAGTAGCAGTTGGCAGAGGGCAGGGGTAGGACTGATACCAGTGGCAGACCCAGGGAAGGATGAGGCCTGGGAGGGGAGGACCCGGATCTGCTGGGGGGAGGCCACGCCCACCACAACCAAGCTTTCATACTTCAGTGGGACCGTGGCTTCTGCCGGCGGAGGAGGGGCAACCACCCAAGACTAATGCGTTCATCATCACTGGTGGGCTTGGGAAATGGGGCTTCAAGGGAGAGTTTACGAGGAAGCCACGCCCTGCCTTGAGGAACTCCCATCACCTCACACCAGCCTGTATACTCACCCCTAAAAGCCTCAGCCAGATGACGGCAGATCAAGGTAGCTCATGTTTGCACATGCTAAGTTGCTTTAATTATGTCTGACTCTGTGTGACCCTATGGACTGTAGCCCACTAGGCTCCTCTGTCCACGGAATTCTCCAGGCCAGAATACTGAAGTGGGTTGCCAGTCCCTCCTCCAGGGGATCTTCCCAACCCAGGGATCAAAGTTGCGTCTATTATGTCTCCTGGATTGGAAGGCGGGCTCTTCACCACGAGTGCCACAAGGTAGCTCTCCTCTTCCCATTTACTGAGCTCACGGCTTCTGTGGTGTCTTTGTCTGATTAACTCGTTTCATCCTTATGCTCATCCTATAAGGTAAGTATCAGCCCATCTTATTCTGGGGAAACTGAGTCTTAGAAAGCTAAGATGGCTTGCCTGAGGTCATCCAGGCCCAAGCTCTTTCTGCCGGACCACACTGTTCCTTGCTGTTCTGGAAGAAGCTCTCCCGGCCTAGTCTCTGGAAACAATAGCAGAAAAAGACCCCTGCTAGAGCCCGACTGCTGGCAGTCCAATTTGGATATATTATCTTGTTTAATCCTCATAACGTAGCTGGGTGTGGCCATTTTACAGGAGAGGAAACTGGGACTCAAGGTCACCCAGCTGCTGCTGGGGGTCAGGGGATGCTGAGGCTGCATCTGGCTCGATTCAGTTAGTGGTGGTGCTGTGATCCACTGCTCATGTCTGTCGCTGCCAGGGAATGGGTGAGTGATAGTGTGTGTCACAGCTTTTCTGTTCCTGACAGCTCAGTGCAATCCCTGGATTTTGTTAAAGAAGAGATGGAAGCCCAGAGAGAGAGAGATGACTGGGTTGGAGCCTTCACCCTCATCCCCCAGCACCATAGTCACACAGCGGGAGAGCCAGGCATTGGACCCAGGCAGTCTGACTCTGAGCCCACCACACCACAGCTTCGTACTGAAGGGATTGCATCCAGACACAAGGAATAAAAGGTCCACACCCAGGACACGTCTGCTGACAGTCCTCTGTCTGACAGGTCCTGTGCTAGGCTTGTGCAGCTGGAGCTGGATCCCAGGACCCCTGGCTCCCACCCTGGCCCTCTCCTCCTCTCATACCCTGTTCCTGCTGTTCTGTGTGAGCAGCACCTACTTTTGATTTCACCCTGAGCCCTCAGGTTTCATCTGAGGGCTAGTGGCTCAATGAGCTGAGCTCAGACCAGCAGAGATATGGGGGTGGGGTGCAGCCCTTCTCCTCCCAGGAGCACTCTCGGTGAATGGCCTGGAGGTGAGGGAGGGGACAGCAGGCAAGCGGGTGAGCCATCTTGGCCAGGCACTTCCACCTTCTGGAAGCCCCTTTCCTTAAGATGTCCCTGGGACTCCTCCCTTGGTGGTCCAGTGGTTAAGACGCCGCACTCCCAATGCAGGGGTCCAGGTTCCAGCACTGGAGAGGGACCCATGTGCTGCAATTCAGGGTTTGCATGCTGCAACCAAAGACCCTGCATGCCTCGACAAAGATCAAAGATATCACTGCAACTAAGAGTGCAGCCAAATAAATAAATTAAGAAAAAATTTCTCTGACCAAAGGGAAGCACGGACAGAAAAGACAGAAAAGACACAGCGTGGGGAGGGCTCAGGAAGACCCTTCCCCTCATCTGCATCCACTCTGTGGGAATCTGGGTCCTTAGGCCACAAGGAATAACCTTGAAACAGAGTTTAGACACAGCCCCTGCCCCAGGCCAGCTACTGAGAAATCCAGGGTGCTGGGAATTCTTCATTGGAGCATTGTTGCAGGAAGCACTTCAGATCCACCAGCTTAGAAGGTACCCATGGCAGGAGGGCGTGCTGCCCTGCCAGCAAGACTGTAGGTGGAGGGAGGCTCATGCTCCATCAGGCCTTTGCCCCTCCCCATCCTCCGTCTGATCTCCATCTTGTGTGTTTTGGAGGAGCGGGTGGGTCTTCCGGGAAGGGGACATGCGACCTGCTAATGAGGTTGCTGCCGCCTCAGGAGGCATCTGCCCAGCTGGGGTGGACACCAGGCCCTTTCATGTCCCCTGTGCAGGCTGGGAGTTCTGCACAGAGGGCCTGGTTGCTGTGGGATTTCCACTCCAGCGAAAATCCCAGGGAGGAGGTGGTACAGAGGCCAGGGTCATATCTGCTTCTGCTGTCATCTCTCCATCTGTTCCCGGGCAGGGCTGGGTCCCTCTCGGGGCCTTGATGAACCTGTTTGCCCATGAGGGATCACCCCTAGCTTGAGGATTCACCTCTGCCCCACTCCCACCCCAGCTCCCAGGAAAGTCCAGACATAGAGACTCCTGGAGTTAAACGGTTGCTCTTAGAGTCGACATCCTGGGCAGATTAGGACTGTTTTCCTCATCTTTGTACCTCAGTGCAGATGCAGACCGGGTCTGGAATCAGTTTACGGCCCTCTGAGGTGAGTGACTGCTGTGAGTCATTAGGGCCAGTGCCTGACACATGTCATCTGAGATTGGAGACATTGACATACCCATTTTACAGCTGAGGAAACTGAGGCCAAGGAAGGTTGAAGACCTTCTTTGAGATCACCCAGAGCAGGACACAAATCCACCCAATCTAACCTCAACTGTGGCGCTCACTGGCCTAGTGCCCACCTCCTCAAGACCGGGGGGCAGACCCTGCAGCCCCCAGCCCAGCAAAGCCCCTGCCTTGTGTAAGTTGGAGGGTCTCACCAGCAGAGACCCCATAGCTTTGGGGGGAGCCTCCCTGCTGCTGGCACTGGGCAGGGAGTGGGAGGTCGCCACCCTTCCAGGCTCTGCTGGCTGTTGGCAGGGGAGCAGGGAGCACTCAGCTAAAATTAGATTCTTCGAGCTCCCGCATCCGCTCCTTCTTCCGTCCGGCAGTGGCGTGTGGGGATGGTGGTTGTCAGAAGGCCAGGGCTTGAGGAGTCTTGGATGTCAGCTTGCACCCTCCCCAGGGCTCACTGCCTCTGATCTTCTCACACCCTCACCTGGCCTTTGGCCAAAGGCTCTTGCCCTTGGCTTGACCTTGTGACAGATTATTGATAACAGTGATCTCAAAGGGAGAGGCACACCCCTGGTGATATCCACCCTCTACCCCCAGGGATCTACCCTGCTCCTTCCTCTCTCCCCCCTCTTTTCCCTTCTCTGGCTCTTCCCACTTCCGGGCCCTCAGGGGTTTTCTCCACCTTCTCTCAGTCTCCCCTCTGTCTGCTGCTGACCCTCTGACTGCCTTTGCGGATGGGCCTGGCTCTTCTTGGGGCTCTCCGGCTCCATGGACCATCGTGATGGCAAGGGGACCAGAATGCACTGGGGACCAAAAACAGAGCCTCCCTCCCTGGCGAGTCGGAGCTATTTCTGGCTATTTCTGCAGCCCTCTGGGGCCCCTGGGCTCCCCCGCAGGCAGGGGAGGTGCTGGGCTCCAACCAAGTGTGCAAAGGTCCTGACCTCTTGAGTTCCCTGGGGAGGGGCATGCCCCTTCTGGAGTCAGGCAGGGCTGGGGAGTGGGCGGGTGGGGGGTGGGGGGAACTCTCCATCTTAGCGCAGCCAGGGCTCAGATGCAATGCCAGTACCTCCAAATGGCAGGGGACCTGGGCTGCTTCCAGAGGGAAAAGGGCTGGGCCACACAGGCTGTGGGGAGCCCGGTTGTCCCTGAGTCGTCCCTGTTCCCACCCAGCCCAGCTGCAGCTGGGAGGGAGGGAGCGTGGGAGGCTGGCTGATCCTGCCACTTGGAGTCCCTGGACACTCGGGCCGGCGAGGGTTAAAGCTGGCCCTCCCTGTCCCAGGCAGGAGGAGGGTGGGCGGGGTAGTCACAGACAGCAGGCTCCCTGGGCGCCCCTTGTCTTCAGCTGCTCATGGGACAAGGCTGTCCGAGCCGCAAATCCCAGCTATGGCCTCTCCTCCCCCTGCTGGAGTTAAGGTGGGCACAGGGCTGGCAGCCCTCAGAAGGATTTCCTTGGCTGGTTTGGAGGCACCGGCCAGGGTCCAGAAGCTTGCCCCAGCCAGGCTGCCAAATGGCTGTGTGACATTGGGCAAATCCCTTCACCTCTCTGGGCTTCAAATGCCTCATCGTCTGGTGGAGTCAGACTAGAGCATGGTTCAGATGATGCCCTGGGGCACAGAGAGGAGAGGGGATTGAGTCAGCGGCCTCCCACCCCCACCTCACCCCTGTCTATCGTTCAGGAAGCAGCCCCCCGCCCCACCCACCAGGCTTCCTCCTCTGCTGGCACTTAGGGCCACCATCTCCTCCCCAGCCGAGGCTCAAGTAATGACCCTCAGTCACTTCCCTGGCCTGCTTGTGACACCAGTGTCCCAGGGAAATCTAGGTGGCATGAAGGGCCATCTTGAAGGATGCTCCCCCAAGGCAGGCTGGGGGCTGGTGGGACGAGGGAGGGGGTCAGGATGTGCCTGGGGGTGACAGCAGCAAGCCTGCGCTTGACATCGTGTCTAAAGTAAGGCTGGAAGGGGACTTGAGATGTGGGTTGGGGGTCACAGAGGAGGAAGTGAGCCCAGGTCCTCCAGGAGGAGTAGGCAAGGGAGGGGGCTCCCGGGGAAAACAGGCTCCCATGGGGTCATGGCCCAGAATGATGCGAGGACAAGATACGGTTCTTAAGTGACCCCTGCCATGGGCACACGTGCCTGCAGGCCTCCCGGGTGAGGGCGGGGACTCATCTTCCTTGATGCCCATTCCTCGCCTAACAGCACAGAGCAGCACGGAGACGGCACACAGAAACATTTGTTTTCCCAGTAATTTGGGACAGCCTTGGCCTCGGTCACCTAAGGCTGAGAACCCTGTGCTCCAGGAATGCATCTCTGATTGGATGTTTAATTTTTCTGCTTTGATTTGTTATGTTTTTCCCATAGTTTCCTAGAGAAATTCTCTTGAAGATTCCATCCTGGGCTTGGCTGAGTTACAGGCAGAGAACTGTCCTGTGGAGCTGGGGAAGCACCGGGGCATCCTGGGAGGTGGTGGCAGGGTCCTGTCCCAGAGTGGGGACAAGCTAACGTGGCAGGGCAGAGAGGGCACAGGCAGGGAGAGGGCTGCCCGGGTGACCCCAGGGGCAGCAGGGCAGAAGGGGCACAGGCAGGGAGAGGGCCTGCCCGGGTGACCCCAGGGGCAGCAGGGCAGAAGGGGCACAGGCAGGGAGAGGGCCTGCCCGGGTGACCCCAGGGGCAGCAGGGCAGAAGGGGCACAGGCAGGGAGAGGGCCTGCCCGGGTGACCCCAGGGGCAGCAGGGCAGAAGGGGCACAGGCAGGGAGAGGGCCTGCCCGGGTGACCCCAGGGGCAGCAGGGCAGAAGGGGCACAGGCAAGGAGAGGGCCTCCCGGGTTATCCCAGGGCAGCACGAAAGCAGCTCTTGGATTTGCAGTCAAACCTGACTCCATCCTCTGCTGGTTATGTGGCCTCACACAAAGTGTAAAACCTCTCTGAGCGTCAATTGCCTCATGTTTAAAGTGGGATTATGTTAACTTCCTTAAGATGGGAAGGTGTGTTGAGATGAAAAGATGATACATAAAATGTCCTGATAGAGAGCAGGAGTGCAGAGTGGGCACTGTGAATGGCAGAGTCGTTATGATGACCCCTCTGGAAGTCTGGGTCTTCTCCGAGGTGAGCTGGCTGAAGCCGCTGTCCCCCAAGTGTGCCCCGACCCACTGTTCAGTGGCCTGATAGAAAGAGGGTGGACTCTGCCCTGGAAAATGGCCCTATCCTGCTCATGGAATCTCCTCTACCCACCTTCCCTCACCCCATGCTTCCATGAGCTTCTGCCAGGCTTTTTCTAGTGTGTAGCTGAGAGGGAAATGTTCTCAGGCAAATGTCAAATACACCACACCACACCTGTGCCTACAGCCTTACTACTATGCCCATGACAGACATTAGTAACAGAGACCCGCACTCTACGAGCTGAGGCTAAAGGGGGTGCCAGGAAGGCATAATCAAACGACTGCAGCTAATGTACAAGAGGAAACCTATTTGCCTCTCAGGTTTAAGGGGAGTCCTGGCCTTGTCCTCTGTAGGCATGGGGAAAGGGCTGCCAGCGTGACGTGAGGGGAGCCACTGGGATGAGAAAGGGAGCCATCTTTGGAGACGTCTAGGGTCTTGGTACTGCTGCTGCAATCCGGGCACCCAGAGATCAGATGTCAGATCCCAGGAGGACCCCAGAGATTCTGAGAAAACTGCATTTTCTCAGTTTCCAGCAGAGGGGAGATCTGGGAGAAGATTTCCAGGATTGAGGCTAAACATCATGGTGGATTTGGGTGAGAATGGGGGTTTTCCTGGGCTTTCACACTTTTCTTTTTTGCTGTGCCATGTGGCTTGTGGGATCGAAGTTCCCCCACCAGGGATTGAATGGGGTCCCTCAGTGATGAAAGCTCAGAGTCCTAAGCACTGGACTTCCAGGGAATTCTCTGGGCTTCACACTTTGACCTGGGCTGGAGCAGAGCAGTAGCAGTAGGAAAGGGATGCTGGGGCCCCTTGGAGGTCTTATTCTCTCAGAAGTGTGCAAAGCGAGGTAAGGATGGTTCAAGAGCCACCCAGTCCCCACAGCTGAATGGCCTGTTATGCTGCTTGTGAGTTTGAGCACCTGGTTTGAGCAGACTTGTTGTCCCTCTGCTCCAGGAGAGGAGTTTGAGTTTCATTTCCCTTCACGGGTACAGTGCTCCATGGCAGCGGGGCCAGCCCAGCAGCCCCATCCACCCATGAGCATTGTCACTCCTGCACCTACCCCGCCTCTTGCCCAACCAAGCACTTACCTCCCCTCCCTGCTGTGAGTTTTTCCCTCAGCACTTATCTCCAGCTATCATACTAGCTATTCAACCTACCTATCTGCTCCTTTAGCATCATTCCTTCCAAAGAAATCCCAGGACTGATCTCCTTTAGGATGGACTGGTTGAATCTCCTTGCAGTCCAAGGGACTCTCAAGACTCTTCTCCAACACCACAGTTCAAAAGCATCAATTCTTCGGTGCTCAGCCTTCTTCACAGTCCAACTCTCACATCCATACATGACCACAGGAAAAACCATAGCCTTGACTAGACGGACCTTTGTTGGCAAAGTAATGTCTCTGCTTTTCAATATGCTATCTAGATTGGTCATAACTTTCCTTCCAAGGAGTAAGCATCTTTTAATTTCATGGCTGCAATCACCATCTGCAGTGATTTTGGAGCCCAGAAAAATAGTCTGACACTGTTTCCACTGTTTCCCCATCTATTTCCCATGAAGTGATGGGACCAGATGCCATGACCTTCATTTTCTGAATGTTGAGCTTTAAGCCAACTTTTTCACTCTCCACTTTTACTTTCGTCAAGAGGCTTTTGAGTTCCACTTCACTTTCTGCCATAAGGGTGGTGTCATCTGCATATCTGAGGTTACTGATATTTCTCCTGGCAATCTTGATTCCAGCTTGTGTTTCTTCCAGTCCAGCGTTTCTCATGATGTACTCTGCATAGAAGTTAAATAAACAGGGTTACAATATACAGCCTTGACAAACTCCTTTTCCTATTTGGAACCAGTCTGTTGTTCCATGTCCAGTTCTAACTGTTGCTTCCTGACCTGCATACAGATTTCTCAAGAGGCAGATCAGGTGGTCTGGTATTCCCATCTCTTGAAGAATTTTCCACAGTTTATTATGATCCACACAGTCAAAGGCTTTGGCATAGTCAGTAAAGCAGAAATAGATGCTTTTCTGGAACTCTCTTGCTTTTTCCATGATCCAGTGGATGTTGGCAATTTGATCTCTGGTTCCTCTGCCTTTTCTAAAACCAGCTTGAACATCAGGAAGCTCACGGTTTACATATTGCTGAAGCCTGGCTTGGAGAATTTTGAGCATTACTTTACTAGCTAGTGAGATGAGTGCAACTGTGCGGTAGTTTGAGCATTCTTTGGCATTGCCTTTCTTTGGGATTGGAATGAAAACTGACCTTTTCCAGTCCTGTGGCCACTGCTGAGTTTTCCAAATTTGCTGGCATATTGAGTGCAGCACTTTCACAGCATCGTCTTTCAAGATTTGGAATAGCTCAACTGGAATTCTATCACCTCCACTAGCTTTGTTCATAATGATGCTTTCTAAGGCCCACTTGACTTCACATTCCAGGATGTCTGGCTCTAGGTGAGTGATCACACCATCGTGATTATCTGGGTCGTGAAGATCTTTTTTGTACAGTTCTTCTGTGTATTCTTGCCATCTCTTCTTAATATCTTCTGCTTCTGTTAGGTCCAGTACTTTGGCCACCTCATGTGAAGAGTTGACTCATTGGAAAAGACTCTGATGCTGGGAGGGATTGGGGACAAGAGGAGAAGGGGACAACAGAGGATGAGATGGCTGGATGGCATCACTGACTGATGGACGTGAGTCTGAGTGAACTCCAGGAGTTGGTGATGGACAGGGAGGCCTGGCGTGCTGCGATTCATGGGGTCGCAAAGAGTCGGACACGACTGAGCGACTGATCTGATCTGATCTGCTCCTTACCATTGTCCTCTCCTGGATTGTAAGCTCTGAGAGGGCTGGGATATTCATCTGCTTTGTTCACTGTGCATCCCAGGACTGACAGTGCCTGGCAAAGAGCAAAAACACAAGGGATTGCAGTCAGCTGCCCCGACGCCAGTCCCTAGGGCACTAATGTGTCCCTGGGGGTGTGGTGAGGTGGAGAAAGTCACAGCTATTCGAACTCCTCCCAGGGAGGGAAGAATAGTAGGCAGATGTAGGCTGTTGGCCGAATCATCTTTGGGGAGCCCAGAGGGTGGGCTGTGAGTCCCCCCCACTGCACAGCTTTAGCTTGGCAGAGTGGAGCGTGCAAGTTTCGGGTGGAAGGGAATTGGGGGATGATGGAGATGGGCAGTGGTGGCCCCTGTGATGTCAGTTGCCCCCACGCCCATGTTGGCTGCCGTCTCGGGATGGCTGGCTGGTCCGGGATAAGCCGGGAGGGCCCTGTGCTGAACCTGCCTGGACATCTGGGTCCCCTCCTGCCTTGCCCTTTCAGTGTGCCAAGCTCTGTGACTTGTTCAAAGGGCCACAGAGAGAGCCAACACTGACGAGGTAGTCCGAGCACAGGTTGGAAAAGAATTTCCAGACCCAGAGCATTTCAGAAGGGAGTGAGTTTATTAAAAACAAAGAGCAGAGATAAGGTGGGTGCTGAGAACACAGCTTGCCGACTTCTGACAGATCAGGGAGAGCAGATGAGACAGTGTTAGAACAGTGGGCCGGCTCAAGGGAGAGCCTAAGTTTTTCTTGGGCTGGTAACCGATTTCTATAGCCTCAAGGCAAAGAAAATGTTTACGGAATGGTAGTATTACGGGATTGGTTGGGACGCTATAGGATGAGTACCGGGGTGGGCATTTTTGCCTAATAGGGGGTGAGGAAGCTAGCTAGTGACAATCAGGGGGGCTTTTAGCAATGGTTACAAAGGGGCTCAGACAATTTCAGAGGTGACCTTGACTCTGAGGTCCCATCTGTGGCCTTGGGCTAGGATTCCACAAGCACCAGCCGGACCCCTGGTGCTGAGTTGTGCCCTGGTGGAGGAGGGGCTTCCAGCACAAAGTCACAGAGCGCTGAGGGATGGAGCTCAGCAGGGCTTGGGCTGGGTGAGGGCAAGAAGCTGGAGCAGGCCTTCTGGAGGTTACAGGCAGCAGAGGACTGGTGGCTGGAGTCTTAGGCGGGAAAGGGTGGAGGGGAGGGCCTGGGCCTTACTGTGGCTCGGGTGTGCTCTCCCCCACGTTCTGAGATGCCTTCTGGCCCCAGGCTGCCTCTCCCTAGGGGCAGGGGGCAGGGCAGCATGAGGTCTGGGGCCAACAGCCCTGCTCCAGAGGCAGCAGACTAAAAATAAATCGGGATGTCAGGGTCTCCTGGCTCCAGGAAGTGGGGAAGAGATGAGTGTCAGGAGGAGGAGGGGAGGGAGGAGGAAAGGGGCTGAGACACAGCCGCAGCTGTCAGCCTCCCATGAACTGGCTTGTTTATTTTCTTCTCTGGTCCAGAGTCTCTCAAGCCACAGCTCCCTCCCAGGGTCTGGGTGAGGGGCACTGGTCTCTGCAGACCTGTGGGTGTTCCCCGACCCCTGGTTACCAGCCCAGCATCTCATTTCCCATGCATTCCTTTGAGACCCTGTCACTGGAGACTCTAGTGGTAAAGAACCTACCTGCCAATGCAGGAGACATATGAGAACGGGGGTTCGATCCCTGAGTTGGAAAGATCCCCTGGAGGAGGGCATGGTAACCCACTCCAGTGTTCTTGCCTGGAGAATCCCATGGACAGAGGAGCCTGCTGGGCCACAGTCCATAGGGTCACAAAGAGTCAGACATGCCTCAAGTGACTTGGCATGCAAGCATGCAGTGGAGAACAGGAGTTGGGACCATGCAGTTGAAGGAGAAGGGGACCAGGTTACCAAGCCCTTGTTTGGAGGAAGAGCATGATCCCTGGAGCATTAGTCTCTTCTCTGCCCTCCATCCCAGGTGCAGAAACCGGGCCCTGAGGTTTCGGGACTTGTCCCATAGCTGGCAGTGCCTGGATCTGCGGAAAGAGCCCAGTCTCCCGAACTCACGTCACGGCTGTCTGTGGGGCTGAGGGGCTTCAGCTCAGACCTGGCCCAGCCATGACCCAGATGCCCTCTGAGGAAGGGCAGACAGTGGGGAGGGGCTGGTGGGGTGTGTGGAATTGTGAGAGGAGGCTGGCACCAGCCAAATCACGAGTCATCAGGGTTCACGAGACACCCCACTCATCAGGCTTCCATACCCTCAAGGGCTTAGCTTGTCAGTGACACGTGTTCCCCCATGCCCTGCACTCTGGAGGTTGGGGGCAGCTTTGCAGATGCCTAGGGGTTATCTGGTGAGCCCGGTGCCTTCCGCCCCTTGGCTCAGGGGTGAGGCCAGTGCAGAGCCCACCGTTCATCATGGATACAGAGCTCATCTGAGCCACATGGATGCAGCCCTTCATGTCCTGACCTCTGGCCTGGGGCAGGGGGCTCAGAAGACGCAGCCCCCACCTCCAGCTCTTTCCAGAGCTCCTGGCCTCTCCCTCAGCGCGCCCGCTCCCCTAGTCTTCCCTGTGACCAATGCACCCCCTCCCACCGTTGTCTCTTATCCCCAGTCAGAAGCGCCTCCACTAGGCTGAAACCTGACGATGCAGAGATCACGTGCCCTGGCAGCTCCACGCTGGGCCACTCTTGTTCTTCTGGGGGCCTTTGGCTGTTCACCTATCCCCCACCCCACCTCATCACTGTGTGAGGGGGCCGTGAGCCCCTCGGGAGGGCTGGTTCAGGCCCTGTGCCACTGGCAGCTGCAGGGACCAGCCTGCATGGAGAGGAGGCGCTGAGGGGAGGCCCGGACTGACAGGCGGCTTCCAGGAGGGGCCCCGTGCAGGGACATCAGCCCCTTGATTCTATCTCCTCTTCCTCTTCTTTCCCTTTGTTTTGTCAAGTCAGTTGATAAATTCTCTAGAAAGTCTTAAAATCTTCAGCCCCACCCCACCAACTGTAGTCCATTCCATTAGTGAGCTCTCTTACATACACACACGCAAATACACATGTGCACACACATGCACATACATGTGCACACATGCACGCACGTGCGCACACACACCCACACATGCAAATACATGCACACACACATGCATGCACGTGTAGACACACACACACGCACACACACACACTCCATCCTCCCATCCCTCTGCTAGCTCCATGCCTCAGTGATAAGCGCTTTGGGAGCCCCCAGCCCCTTAGCTTTCTCCCCTCCCAGCTGGATCAGGCCTCGGCCCTGGCGAGCCTTTCCGGGTTCTGTGGCAGTTTCAGGGAGATGCTGGAGTCCTGGAACCGCCCTCAGAGTGGGTCAGGACAGTGTTAAGAGGGCCCTGCTCTCACCCTGACGCCAGGCAGGCCGAGCTCTGAAAGCCTGTGAAAGGCCAGAACCTCATCCTCCCAGAGACTGGGATTACTAACAAACGTGCCCTCTTGCAGAGGCCAAGCATGCACTTCCTGGCTGCCCGCTCGCTCAGGCACGCTGCATAGCCCAGCACCCCTTGGCCTGGTGGCCTTGAAGTGGAGGTCGGTCTGCAGGCTCTGTGGGTGTGAGACCAACAGCCCGGCGGATGGAAGCAGAGAGCAGCTGTGGACACTCAGGCCTCATAATGGGGGCTGCCCGCGACCGCGGGGAACCAGATGGGAGCCTTGGCCTCTGAATTCCCCAAGCCCCTAGACTTGGGACCCCCAGAAAAAAGAGCCCAGGCCCTGCCATCACCCTGCAGAAGCCCCCTAAATTCCTGAAATCCTGCAGAGTCCAGAGAGCTGCTTTGCCACCTGCTCCCTGATAGCTCAGTTGGTAAAGAATTCGCCTGCAATGCAGGAGACCCCGGTTCGATTCCTGGGTCAGGAAGATCTCCTGGAGAAGGGGTAGGCTACCCACTCCAGTATTCTTGGGCTTCCCTTGTGGCTCAGCTGGTAAAGAATCTGCCTGCAATGAGGGAGACCTGGGTTTGATCCCTGGGTTGGGAAGATCCCCTGGAGAAAGGAAAGGCTACCCACTCCAGTATTCTGGCCTGGAGAATTCCATGGACTGTATAGTCCATGGGGTTGCAAAGAGTCAGACACAACTGAGTGACTTTCACTTTCACTTTCCAGTCAACCAGGCCTGGAGCAGCCCTGGAGTACGGCATCATCAGGGGCTGGGGCTGGCATCTGCTCCTGACCAAGTGGGGTCCTTGGGGGAGCCACTTCTCTCAGCCTGTTTTCTCTAAAATAGAATTATTTTGTGATGAAATGGGATGGTGTCTGTAGAGAACCAGTGCATTCAATATCTTGTCCCTCGCTTTCTTCTCACCCACAAATGCTGTCTTGGACCTTTTCCAGCAGGTGCTGGAGGGTGAAATGTTCAGCGATGGTCCATCTCTAGGCCTGCCCAGGTCCTGGGAAGCATCCCAGAGTGGCCTTCAGATACCAGCTTATTTGCTGTGTGACCCCAGAAAAGTTACTCAACTTCTCTGACTCTTGTACTGCCATCTCTAAAATGAAGCCTGCGTTGTGCCTTGCTCAGAGGGTCGTGGAGAGTTAAGTTGCATTGATGCTGCCGCAGAAACTGTGCCTGAGTTTGCTGTCAGGCTAGGCAGGATGGAGAGGAGGCAGGGCCTGGGGATGGGGGTGTGGTTCAGAATTTTGCCCTGGGCAGACTCTTGGACTTTAACGACCCTGGCTAAGCTGAGGCTGGGATGAGGGTCTGGGGTGGGATAGGGGCTGATGGAGGCCTGGGGCTGCCTCCAAGACCCCTCTTCCCTAGGCTGCATCACCAGTCTGGGCTGTTCCCGCTTCCGTCTGTTATTCACCACTAATTGCCCTAAATGCGACATCTGTTGTCATAGCAACATATACATCTTTAGGTAAAGCCCTGTCTGCAGGGGAGCCAGGCTGCCTCCAGCCCCGCCTCAGGGTCCCCCAGCCGGCCCTCTCCTTCTCAGCCCCCTCCTGTTTGGGCCTTTTGAAGCAGTCACTCCTGGTTTCCACATTTGCAGGATTCCTCTGTGCCTCTGTCTTCTGTCTCATGTTGGGTCTCATTTCTCCTCCTCCCTTCCCTCGTTCTTTCTCATCTCTCCTCCTTTCTCCCCTTTTCTTTGCTTTTCCCTGGATCCCGAGTCTCTTAATTCCCCTCTGTCTCTGTCTCCCTCCTCTTCTCTCACCCTTGGGTGCAGCAGGATAGCATGAAGGTGCTGGAACGGGTCTGCTGTACGGAGGCCTCAGGAAGCCTGTGGGGGCTCCCTGGTCTGCAGCGAGGTGAGCCCAGGGTATGCAGACCCCCAGAGCCTCCAGTCCGTTTGGTGTGTGGTCAGGAAGGCCTCCAATGGCTCCTGCAGAGGCGTGGGCCCAAGGGGCTGTCTTTCCTCCTTCACCCCCACCACCTGCCTTCGGCCTGTTCCTCTCTGGCTTCTCTCCCAGGGGCCTCGCACACTTACTGAATGTTCACTACATGCTCAGCACCATCCTTAGGGCATTCACCCAAGAAGCCCTGCAAGGGTTCCAGGAGGTAAGTGGTTTTCTTCCCTTTTACAGGCCAGGAAATCAAAGGTCAGAGGTTAAGCAACTGGTTTGAAGCCACACAGCTGGTCGGTAGAAGAGACAGCAGCTGAAGTTCCGTTCCAGAGCTGATGCTCTTAAACACGGCGCTCTGAGAGGGGTCCTTGTCACTGAGTGCTCACTGGGTGTTGGACACTATGCATTAGCAGCATTGGAACTCCTTTAGCTCTTGCAGCAACCCTACCAGTTGGGAAAACGAGCATCTATTTTACCAATGAGAAACTTGGGACACAGAGAGGTCAAGCACCTTTCTTAAGGTCACAGCTGTCAGGGGTGGGGAGCAGGATTTGAACACGGCCCTTTCTGCCTCCAGACCCTGGGCTCTTACCTCTGAGAGCTCTTGTTGCCCTCTTCCTCTCCTGTGGGGAGGGGGCCACAGCAGAGAGAGGACTGCATCTGAGGGACAAGGGCACAGCTGCGCATGCACCAGCTCCCTCTGTCTCCTCCCTGACCCCCAGGATAGCCCCACCGCAGGCCCACCCATGGGTGTTTTCTGGGAATCAGAGGAGGAAGCTGTATGGTGACCGGAGACCACAGTGTCTTCTTTGCGGGGTTCCATGCAAGTGGGGAGAAAGTTCCAGGTCACCAGGAGAGGCCCCTGATCACGTAGCTCCTTGTGAGCCTCCAGGGCAGCTAGAGCACAGCATGAGCACCCCAACCCCCAGGATCTTCGGGGGCAGGAGGGCCAACATGACTGAGGGAGACTGAGCTGTCACAGCCTGTGGGGCCCCAGCCTCAGAACACGCTCTCCTGGCCCAGGCCGGCCAGGAACATCCACGCCCTTCTTGCCCTGCTACTCTGGTCCCTAGAGAGCAACTTGGGCTTGGAACACACTGTCCCCGAGCAGCGCGGCTGTCGGGATGATGGAGAGGCGGGTTATTTTTAACAGCTGAGACTCATGGGTGGACAGGGCCTCTTCCAGGCCAGGGGAAGAGGCTTCGAGGGAGGGCGGGGACCAGAACTTCAGGTCCCTCTTCCCGTCCCCTCCCTCCTGCTCCGTCCTCCTGGCTCCTAGGCCTAAGAGCCCACAGAGTTTTCAGCAGGCCCGGGGCTTGGTGGGATGGTTGGGTAGAGAATGGCTGCTACCTGGCTGTCAACCCCAAGGAGGGCCTGGCAAGGTGGGAGCCCCAGAAGTGCCTTTCCCTCCTCAATGCCCCTCTCCCCCGCCTCTGGCCCAGCCTTGTCTTTCCTTCCCCACCCCCCGCCAAAGATTTATTTCTTTCTTTACTCTTTGGCTGCACTGCGTTTTTGTTGCCGCGAGCGGGCTTTCTCTAGTTGTGGCGAGTGGGGGCTACTCTTTTTGGTGCTGGGCGGGCTTCTCGTTGCGGTAACTGCTCTTGTTGCAGAGCACGGGCTCGAGAGTGCGGGCTCAGGAGCTGTGGCTCACGGGCTCAGTTGCTCCTCAGCACGTGGGAGCTTCCCGGACCAGGGATGGAACTCACGTCCCCTGCATTGGCAGGGGGATTCTCAACCACTGGACCACTGAGGAAGCCCTCCTGCCTGCCTTTTCTGTGCCTCTGAGGAAAGATGCTCATTCTTCAGAGGCTCTTCTCAGCTCCAGCTAGAACACACAGCGTGATGAAGCGTGGGCCCCGTCTGTTCCCAATTTCTTTAGACACCTCAGGGCTCGCTCCTACCTCCTAACGTGCTGTTTACAGGTCCCACAAGGAGCCAGGTCCATGCTGAGCACTGGCCTGCCTGCCTTCCTCTCACCAACCCCATGTGGATGCCAGCTTCTTCAGGTCTTGGAACGACCCTCCCTGCCCTCCCGTGTGGCTCTCAAAGGACACAGGACGCCTTGTGGGAGCAGTCTACAGCTGGTGGGAGCCGGGGCGGGGAGACCAGGGCCTCACTTCTGTCCTGCTTTCCTGCCACGCAAGCAGGACGCATCCCTCCCGCCCTCTGGGCTGGGGCTCATCATCCAAACACTCCTTCTGTTTCTTAAAAGTTTATTTTAATTAGTTAATCAATTTGGCTAGGCTGGGTCTTAGTTGTGGCATATGGGATCTAGCTCCCTGACCAAGGATCGAACCCAGGCCTGCTGCTTCAGGAGCTCGGAGTCTTAGGCACTGGGGCCACCAGCGAAGTCCTATGTATAGATTTCTGAGAAGCTGCCAAACTGTTTTCTAAAGCAGTCTTGCCAGCAATGGGTGAGTGTTTCAATTTCTCTGCAGCCTCAACAACACATTAGATTGTTTAATTTATTTTTATTTTTATTATTTTTTTAATTCTGAGGACTTCCCTGGCAGTCCAGTGGTTGGTATTCTGTGTTTCCACTGCAGGGGGGCATGGGTTCAATCCTTGGTTGGGGAACTAAGATCCCACATGGCATGGAGCACAGCCAAAGGAAAAAAAAACAATCTGGCCTCTTCAGTGGATGTGAAGTGGTTTCACTGCGGTTTTGTTTTGCATCTCTCTAATGACTAGTGACATCAAGCATCTTTTAATGTGCTTTTTGCCCATTTATGTATCTCCTTTGAAGAAGTATCTATTCAAGTCCTTTGCTCATTTTTAAGTGGGATTATCTTTTTATTATTGAATGGTAAAAGTACTTTATATATTCTACAAACCAGACATTTTCAGATCTGTAAGTATCTGATTTGCAAATACTTTTCCCCAATCCGTAGGCTTTGTTATTCTCACTTTCTTGATCATGTCCTTTGATGTTCAAAACTTTTAAAATTTTGGTGAAGCCCAATTTATCTATTTTCTTCTTTTTTTTTAATACATTAAAAAAATTTATGTCTTTTTAAAAAATGTGAGTATTTGTTTTTGGCTGTGCTGGGTCTTCATTACCTCGTGGGCCACTCTCTAGCTGCGGTGTGCAGGCTTCTCACTGATGTTTGGTTTGCGTTGTGCGGCTTCTCTTGCAGCAGAGCACAGGCGCAGGGCTTCAGAAGTTGGGGCTCCTGGGCTCTAGACCACAGACTCAGTAGCTGTGGTGTGCAGGCTTGATTGCTCCATGGCACGTGGGATCTTCCCGGGTCAGGGGTCAAACCTGTGTCCCCCGCACTGGCAGGTGAATTCTTTACCACTGAGCCACCGGGGAAGCACCTACTTTTTTCTCTTTTTGTTTGTGCTTTTGATGTCATATCTTGGAATCCATTGCCAAATCCAAGGTCATGAGGATTTACTCCTATGTTTCGTTCCGAGGGTTTTATAGTTTTAGTGCTCACGTTTGGATGTTTGATCCTTTAGGGGTTAATCTTTGCCTATGCTGTGACGTAAGGGACCACCTTCATTCTCTGGCATGTGGATACCCAGTTGTCCCAACACCATTTATCAAAAACATTATTCTTGGGGAGTTCCCTGGTGGCCTCGTGGTTAAGATTCTGGGCTTTCACTGCTGTGGCCTAGGTTCAATCTCTGATCAGGGTACTGAGAGCCTGCAAGCTGCATGGGGTGGCCAAAAAAACCAAAACACCAAAAACTATTCTTTCCTCATTGAATGCTCTTGGCATCCTTGTTGAAAGGATGTAGATACATGGGTTTATTGCTGGACTCCTGATTCTGCCTTATTAGTCTGTATGTCTAGCCTATCTGGATTATAAGTGAATTTTGTTCCCTGAAGAAGTCAGCCTTGTCTTCTTCACACTTGCTGTTCCCTTTGCCTGGAATACCCTTCTGTTCAGTTTTTTAAAAAGCATTTATTTATCTATTATTCCCACTTGTTTTTGGCTGTGCTGCGTCTTCACCGCTGCTTGGGCGTTCTCTGGTCCCAGAGTGGGGGCTGGTCTCTAGTTGCTGTGTGCAGGCTTCTCATCGCCGTGGCTTCTCTTGTTGCGGAGCACGGGCGCCAGGGTGCCCAGGCTTCAGTAGTTGCTGTGCGCGGTTTTAGTTGCCCTGAGGCATGTGGGGTCTTAGTTCCTTGACCAGGGATCGAACCCATGTCCTCTGCATTGGCAGGCAGATTCCTAACCATTGCACCACCAGGGAAGTCCCTCCTTTCAGTTTCACATGACTCCTTTTTATCATTAAGACCTTCTGCAAATGTCTTATTATAGAAGCCTCTGCTTGTCACTCTCCACCACATCCTCTGTTTTGTTTTCTTCATAGTACTTATCACGCTTGAATCTGTAAACTCCATAAAAGCAGAGTCTTCTGTCCTAGTTATTGGGCAGAAGGTGCCCGCACTTAACAGCCCCTTAAAATATCACTAAACGGACAAGTCACCATTCCCTGGCCTGGAACGCCCTTCCATCTCCTTGTCTTTTAAGTTCCCATCTCAATGCCATCTCCTCCCAGTTTCTCTGTGTTGTGGAGGAAGGTTGCATAGGTGGGCTTCCTGTATTTGATTGAAAGGTCACTGAGGCAGGTCCCTGCCTCTACATCCCCCATCTGCACCCCATACCTGGAACAGAGTGAGCCCTTGCCACAGACAGGCTCTGGTCCTGACCCAGATCTGAGGACAGGGGGCTGGGGTGAAGGCAGATTTGGGTGAGGGACTTACCAGTGGGTAACATTTAAGCTGAGAGACAAAGTCAAAGATGATTTCCCAGTGCTTAGCGTCAGCATCTGGTATGACTTTATTTTCAGGGGACCCGGTATGGAGCTCAACAATGAGTTCAGTCTTCCACTAGCTGACTTAGAGGCCAAGTGGATGGACAGAAGTGCCCAGAGGCAGCCAGGATCCTGGGCAATCAGATTAGGAGGTGGCAGAGCCAGTTTCCAAGGACTACAAGCCTAGGTGTGGCCTGTGAGGTGAATACGGGATACTCACAACCCTGTAAGTTAGACTATGTTAGATACACACCAGGAAGCTCAGAGAGGTGAAGCAACCTGCCTGGGGGCACACAACTCCCAAATTGGAAAGATGGAAGGTACACCCAGGTTTTGGCTCCAAAGGCTGCTTGCGCCAGAGAACCAGCGCCACGGGAGGCCCTTCTGCCCAGGACCTGCCCTGGGTGCAGCAGCTGGAGGCAGAGACGAGGTAGGACGAGGCTCATGAGGCTCCCCTATGGGTGAGGTGGTGAAGTCACACTCTGGGCGCCTGCAGAAGCTGTTTGTGAAGGGACTGGAACACCAGTCATGTTCGAGTAGACACAGGCTTGAAGATGTGACCTTGTCAGCCTTCATGGCTGGAGTGAGGTGAGATCCTGTGCTGAGACAGCCCATCCCTTCCACACCTTTCTCTGTGCTCTTCTCCAGCCCCTCCCCGCCAGCTTTCTCCTTCCATTCCTCCCTGGGCCGGAGGGGTGGAGGAGAGGGCCCCAGAGCCCACTTGCAGGTGAACCTCTCAGCTGCCAGCCTTCCCTGCTGCCCTTTGGACATCCTCGCTGGCTGCTTCTGCCAGGAAAAGGCAGCTGTCCGGTTTCCCAGGGTGTGTGTGTCTGTGTGTGGTTATAACATCCTGGTGCTAGAGGGACCAGTCCACCATGGGAGGCTCCCTTAGGGGCTAGCTTTTTGGAAGTTATTCCTGCTATCCCTTTCCTCTGGTTTGGTGGGATGGAGCCCTGAGTCCACCCATCAGGCTGGTTCCCCACCCGACCCCACCCCAGACCTGAACAACCCACCCAGAGAGGAGCCGGAGCTCTCCTCCCAGGGAAAGGGTGGGCGGGGGGCTGGAGGGGGAGTGCAGGGGGAGAGGGGGACAGAGAGTAGAGGCGGGGCAGGCGGGGAGGGGTAGCGGTGCTGCCTCTTGCCCCTGTTGCTTTGTGACCTCAGGCAAGCTCCGTCCCCTCTCTGGGCAGCAGCCCCTCCTCCCAGGATTAGGGAGGCACTGTGCTCACAAGGTCCTTCTTGAAGATGAGTTCAGATAACACAAGTCAAGCACTGGGGTTTGGCGGGGGCGGCGGGGTTGTGGTGGTGACTTCAGTTAGCTGGGAGGGAGGTGGAAAGATTGAGGGCAGGAGGAGAAGGGGTGACAGAGGATGAGATGGTTAGATGGCATCACCGACTCGATGGGCACGAGTTTGAGCAAGCTCTGGGAGTTGGTGAAGGACAGGGAAGCCTGGCGTGCTGCAGTCCACGGGGCCGCAAATAGTCAGACATGACTGAGCAACTGTGCGACTGAACAACAGGTGTTCAGTGGGTGGAGTGAGGATGGGCGAGGGGAAGAGCCAGCAGTTGTGATCAGGGTCAGGGGCTGGGGAAGACCCCGCAGGAGGTCCTCCCACTTCCCCTTGCATAACCTGTGTCTAGAGTCTAGAGCAGCGGGAGGAGGGAGCGGATGTTACCAGGCAGTGGAGGCGGGGTAGGGGGTGTTACAGGAGCTGGTACCTGGTCACCAGGTGGCCCATACACATCAGGAAACACCTATCTTTATCCTCAGTCACTCATGAGCCAAGATCCAGGGCTAGATGACCCACCTGCCCCACCCACGCTTCCCTGGGGGCGGCCCCCTAGTCTCTTCAGTGGTCCCACCACACCCACGCCATCTCCCACTGCGAGGCCCTGGCCTAATGAGGCTGCTGGGAGACAGTGTCCCTGCAGGGCCCACTCAGTCTGGGTTAATGGCGCCTCGCTGGCCCTGAGCGATGTCCTTGGCGCCTGCAATGAAGAAAACATGGTTATTGGTCCCTCCGCCCCTGCAGCTCCCAGATGCTTGCAATAGAATTACAACCTCATATCCACCCTCCTGGAGCCAGGGTGCCCTTCAGCTGCCCTGGGGATGGGGCTGGCTGTCCTGCCTAGGACCCCTGCAGGGACCACCTGGATGAGGCTTTCATGATGGGCTGGGACAAAGGTGGATGAACCCTGAACCTAGGGATCCAGAGACTTGGCTTCTGGGTCACCAGGGACCCTGGGCCACTCACTTGACTTCCTGGCCTGATTTCCTTACCCTTCGCTTCCCCCATCTCTCTCTCTTTGGCAGCCTTATCTCTTTGGAGCCCAGACTTGCCCATGGCACTTCTTGGCTGCTGTCAGTGGCTCCTCACTGCCCAAGGACAAGGTCCAGATGCCTAGTGCCCCTCCAGGGCTATTTCTCCCCACCCTTGCATCCCCCAGTTACCCGCCGTGCCCCCAGTTGCCCAGTTCCTCCAGGTGAATGGGAGGCAGAGCCTATATAGTTAGGGACCTGGGCTCCAGATGGATTGCTTAGGGCTGAGCCGCCCATGTCTCTGAGATCCTTGGGTTCCTCTGCTTCCTGAGCACCCATTAGACTGCATTTCCCAGCTCCCTTGACCTAGGAATGACTCGGGCCAGTGGAAAGGGGTCAGCGGAGACCCATACCGCTTTTTTTTGGCCCATAGACATCTCCCTCCTGCAATCCTCCACTCAGTTTCCCCTCTGTGGCAACTCAAAGGCCACAAAGACAGTGGCACCAGGGCATGAATGGAGTTTGGGTCCCTGAGTCATGGCTGGGACGTGAGCTGCCTGACTCACATGGAACTGTGATGTGAGCTATTTCTGCTAAGCCACAGAGATTTGGGTGTCCTCGTTATAGCAGTGGGCCTACCCCCAACTTCCAAAAATCTTAGGAGGAACTGTGGGCAAATCATGCACCATGAGACTCAGTTTTCTCCTCCAGGAAATGGGATGATACTACTTCCCTCATAGAATTATGGGGTGGGGTGACTTTGGGCACCCAGAGCTTAGTAGCTCTCAGTAACTGAAACTATTTGACATCAGCCCTCAGTCTTCACAGGTGCTGTTTTCTCTACCTGGCTGTTTCTCCCCCTCCTTATCCACTCTGGGCCTTGCTGCTCAGAAAGAGCCCCAGCTTCAGGTCTCCCCTGCCTGGTCTCTGCAGCCTGTGGACACTGTCTGTCAGCAGTTTCCTCACTGCAGCCTTCTCAGTTGTCTGTCTGTCTGTCTGTTGCTGGACTGGGCACCTCCAACAGCCTGTGTGGAGCCCGGCAGAGCAGGCCCTACAAGTGGCTCTTTGGTTTATAAAACATGGCTTGTCTGTCCTGTTCCTCAGGCTGGGACCAAGCTGTGATGGGACTGAGGCCTTCATGGGAAACTGCTCTGGAAAATGGAAAAGTCTCTCCAAGACTCTGAGGGGTTAGTTCATTGACCCAGAGCACCTCCTTCTCACCCACTTCCTAGCTTATCCACTTGAATGCTCAGCCTGCCTTGGTTCTCTCTGTCTCTCAGGCCTAAAGACAGCAGCTGCCAAGGCCACTGGCCCCAAGCAGAACTCAGATGAGGCCTGTAACCCCGGACCCAAGCCATGAGCCAGCTGGGGGCTGCTACTGACCGTTGGGCCCTTCCTCACGTCCTTCATCTCCTCCCTCAGGTGACGGAGTGTGGCCACCTGTCTGCCCCTGTGACGTGAGGGGTGCGGGCGGGAGTCGCCTGGGGTCGGGGCGGAAGGAGGAGAGTGTGTACCTCCTTGTTCAGCTGTGACTGGGCCTCTGAAAGGACAGGAGGGGACTCCGCCGGGTGGGTGCCGGACCAGTCCCCACTGCCTCTGCCCCAGCTGCCAGGTAAGGCTGGGCGGGGGGAGCCTCGCCCTGAGGCCATGGGGCATGGGCTGGACCCCGGGGCAACGTTTTCTTCCAGCATCTCCTCCTTGCTCTCTCACTGATGCCTCAGATCCCAGGTGGCTCCTGAGTGGAGGGGCAGGGACACAGAATGAGCTACCAAGGTCACTGTCCCCAAGATGGTTCCAATTTGCTGTGGGGGCAGCGACTTGCCCCAGATGGAGCCCCAGATTCTCCTGAGGGGCTAACCCAGTGGGGTGAGGATGCTCTGCAGGGCAGGCAGGCAGGACTCCTCCACCAGAGCCCACGACGGCCCAAGGCCACTGTCCCTGCAGAAATTCTGCCCATTGCCCTCCTATTGTGAGGCAGCCTGGGGAGTGGCCACCGGGTCTCCTCACATTCCCGCCCCCAAGTCCACCTGTCCTGGGAGGCGCCTGCAGCTAACCTGCACAGGCAGCAGACACACCAAAGAACTGATTCCCAACACCGTTATTGACACTGACACTGATGGGCTTCTAGGCAGAAGAGGGAGCTGAGCTCAGTCCTAACTCTCCATCCCCTCCAGCACCGCAGCCTCAGTCTTCCCTTCTCCTACCCGGTGACGTTTGCGGGGCGCAGAGCCCACAGCTCTCACTCAGTTCCGGGTTTGGCCTCTCCACCGAACCTCACAGCTGCATCATTTCCCTGTGTTTGTCAGTGTTTCCAGGCCACGTTGTCAAATGGCACAACTACCATTTACGTAACTGTCCTCTTGTTTTTGGAAACTTAGGTGGTTTCTGGCTTTTTTCAGCACAACAGAAAACGCTGCATGGAGCACTTTGGAATAGAAGTGCTTTCTCCTGCATGAGCGCGGCTCTCCAGGCGAGATGTCCAGAACTGGGGCTGCTGGCTCGAAAGGCTTCAGGGTTTTGAGTGAATGCACATGGGGTAGAACGGCCCTCAGAAGTGACCTGGTCCCTCCATCCTTGAGACAACGAGATGAGCTGCAGAAGGGGGGAAGTGGCCCGATGAAGGTGACCCGGCACGTTTGTGGGGCTGCTCTTTCCTCTCCTTGAAGCTTTTCTGGTCTAGAAAAAGAGGATCAAACTTCTGCAAATGACCCTCCAAGGAGATTAAAAAAAAACTTTATTGAGATATAATTCACACTTCATTGTATCTCTTTATTGAGATACCATTCATAATATGTCAGGAAGCATTTAACAGGAGCTTCCTGTGTGTTGTTTTGGATCTGTCAGGAATTCTCTGTTCCTTATTAATTCCTGAATATTCAGGCATTAAGAGGAGAGGCAAGCCTCTCCCGGGGGTTGAGGAATCCAGGCATTTCCTTCATTAGTTTTTCTATATGGTGATAAGTACCCTCTTCCTTTTTATGAACCATATGGTAAAAGTGGTTATTTACAACTCTGTCTTTCATATGGATGACCTCATGCTTTCTCGATAACTTGTAAGTTTTGATTTTTATCTCTGCTGAAAATAGCTATCTTGTAAGATAGTATAAATACCTACACAATGTTGAATAAAACACCTTTGCTCCATCAGAGAGGTCCCCGTGTCTCTCTCTCTCTCTCTCTTTTTCAGGCTGATCCCCTGAAGCACAGAGACTCTCTGAGTTCACTTTCCTGCCTGGGCTTCTAAGACCCTCTCGAGAAGGTGCTCTGCGCCTTCACCCCATCGAGAGGGCGCCTGAGGCCTTCTTGAACACAGCAAGCCTCGTGCAGCGGCTTTATTGGCTTTCTGTGTAAACCAAGGAATATCAGCCTCTTTCTCTCCTTTACTTTCTTATCGTCGACTCTGGACCACCAGGTTCCGGTCCATTAAAGGACCTCAACAATAATATATTATATAATCTACCCAAAGTGCACACTTTAACAGCTTTTAGTATGTTCACAGAGCTGTACATTCATCACCGCAATCGATATTAGAACATTTTCATCACCTGAAAGAAACCCTTGTATCTGTCATCTCCAACGTCTCACACCGCTTCCTCCCCACAGCCCCTGGCAATGAAACCCACTCCCTGTCTGCATGCATTTGCCTGCTCTGGACATTTCATATAAATGGATTCACACAACATGTGGCCTTTTGTGACTGGCTCCTTCCAGTAGCATCCTGTTTTCAAGATTCATCCATGTCATGGCCTGTGTCAGTAGTTCATTCTTGTCTATGGCCAAATGATATTTCACTGAATAAATATAGCACCATGTGTTTATCTACTCAACAGCTGATCAACATTCGGGTTCTTTCAACTTTTTGGAGTGTGCCTGGCTCTTGGGGGTGGGCTGGGGGAGGGCTCAGGCCACCGGTGGGGCTTCCTCTCCCTTCACTCAGCTCTGCTTCCAGTGAGCCTCCACCTCACAGCCTGCAGGGAAGTGCCAGGAACCTGCCCCTCATGGCTCCATCTCCCTGGCGTGTGGGTGGTGGTCTTCACTTGCCAAGTCTCCCGTGGCACTTCAGCTCATATCCCCATCCCCACCCTGGTCTCCTCCCTTCCTTCTCCATCATTTCCCACCTTCTCTGTGATGCAGAGAGACCATCACAGCCCCCCTGATCTCCTGCCGCTTCAGCCTGCCTTCTTTGAAGCATCACTTTCTGCCTCCACTTCTTGCAAAGACTTTTTCAAACAGGTACATCCTTTCCCCTCTCATCGGGCCGGCTCGGGGGGTATAGTCTATGCAGTCACTCTGGGAAGCATCTGACAGCTCCTAGGCTACATGTGTGTGTGCGTCTGGAGCCACCATCCCACGCTGGGTGTTTTTCCCAGGAGGCTTCCATCTGGATTTGTAGGAAGCTGCATGCGGATGTTTCTCGTGAAGTTATTTATGGCCATGATGACTGGGATTAAATTAGTGGTCCAGGGACTTACCTGGTGGTCCAGGGATTAAGACTCTGCACTTGCATTGCAAGAGGCCCAGGTTCAATCCCTGGTCAGAGACCTATTTCCCACGTGCTGCAACTAAAAATCCTGCGTGCTACGATGAAGATCAAAGATCTTGTGAGCTGCAGCTAAGACCTGGTGCAGCCAAATATATATATATAAATCTCAGAGATCCAAAAAGATAAACGGCTAGTTCCTGCAGGGACCTATATTCAATAAGTCCCTGTTTAGCACAGGAAACTATATTCAACATCTTGTACTAAACTTTAATGGACAAGAATCTGAAAAAAAGAATGTGTATATAACTTAATCACTTTGCTATACACCAGAAACTAGCACAACACTGTAAATCAGCTATACTTCAAACAAACTTTGGTGGTCCAGCATTAGCGTACAGGTAGGTGTGGGCCACGGGCTTCCCTGGCAGCTCAGCTGGTAAAGAATCTACCTGCAATGCAGGAAACCCCAGTTCGATTGCAGTTGGGAAGATCCCCTGGAGCAGGGCATGGCAACCCACTCTAGTAGTCTTGCCTGGAGAATTCCCTGGACAGAGGAGCCTGGTGGCGACACTTTGCGACATGGGGTCGCAAAGAGTCGGACACAACTGAGCAACTAGGCCCAGCGCAGCACAGGTGTGGGCCACAGAACTGTCAGAACAAGGAGACAGTTACCAGGAGACCCTGTAAACACGATGCTGAGTGAGAAAGCATGTGATGGATGAGGCTATGCCATGACACTTCTCCTGTGAACTGAATACACAAGCCTACAACTGGATCATACCAGAAAGTTCTAAGTATATATATGTATCTAAGGACATCCATTGGAGAAGGCAATGGCACCCCACTCCAGTACTCTTGCCTGGAAAATCCCATGGACACAGGAGCCTGGTGGGCCGCAGTCCATGGGGTCGCTGAGTCGGACACAACTGAGCGACTTCCCTTTCACTTTTCACTTTCATGCATTGGAGAAGGAAATGGCAACCCACTCCAGTGTTCTTGCCTGGAGAATCCCAGGGATGGGGGAGCCTGGTGGGCTGCGGTCTATGGGGTCGCACAGAGTTGGACACGACTGAAGCGACTTAGTAGTAGTAGTAGTAGTAAGGACATCCATGGGAGTTAGCGGGTGGACCCAGGATGAAAGGAAAGCTGGAATAAATCCTTTGAGTGGCCCCTCCCAGGGCCTGCAGGTAAGGCTGGGCCTTGCTTGGAGGCGTGTGGCTGACTGAGGCGCTTAGCAAGAAAGAGGCAGAATGGGGAGGGATGATGGGGGGGTGCAGAGAGAAGGTGAGCTGAGGCAGGGGATGTGAAATAGCGGCGTGTGGCCCTGAGGGTGCAGGGTGGGAGGAGCCCGTGCCTGGCAGCTGCCTGGAGGGTCAGCATTGGATGACGCAGGCCTCTGATTGTGGTGCCTGGACATGGGCTGCCCAGGAGGGTCTGGAGAGCTGGCCTCCCACATGCCATTCTGCTGAGGTCAGGCCAGAACTCACAGGCCACCACTGGCTGAGCGCAGAGGGTGGCCATCCCCAGGGGAGGGGTGGGAGCCTTGGCCCCTGGAAGCAAGCCTGAGGATGTGGATGCTCAGAAATGTGCAGACGTGAGCGGCTCTACTGCCCCAGCCTCTGGCGGGCCAGCTTGGAGCCAGGTCTGACCTTCCTCCCCATCACCCTGGAGGCCAGTGCCTCTATGGGGAAGGAATGGGGGGAGCTGGACTGGAGCCTGAGGGACCCCCAGGGCAGGAGGGAAGGGGAAGGTGCTGTGAAAGCCTCACAGCTTAATCCCCTCTGCCTCTTAATGAAAGCAGTCCTGCATGGTATGTGCGAGTCTTGGGGGCCGGGGAAGAGGCAGGTGGGCTTCCCATTTACCTATGGAAGCCAGAGAGCCAGCCGGCCATGAGGGAGTAGGGGGTAGGGGTGGCTTTAGTGCTCTGGGCTTGGAGAGACAGGAGTTGTGGGTCCCCCACCTCGCCTGTCCTTTACCAGTACTGTGGGCTTGGACAAGCTCTTCTCTCTAAGGAAGTTGTGAGGTAGGTAAACTTCCTTTATAAATTACATGCTGCCTGAAGTAGGAGGTGGTGTGGAGAACTGGTCTTCTGCTCAAGGATCCGATGACCTCACCAGGCAAGCAGAGGGGTCCTGGGGGAGGGCAGGCGTCTAGGTGACAGGAAGGCCCTTCTCTTTCACATCCCCCTCCCTTTTTCAAAAACTTTTCTGGCCATGCATCTTAGTTCCCCAACCAGGGATCAAACCTGCACCCCTTACATTGGGAGCACAGAGTCTTAATCACTGGACCACCAGGGAAGTTCCTGCCTCCTGTTCCAGAATGGGCAGCTGGGCCCAGCGCCCAGGCTGGGGTGAGTGTGAGTCCAAGACAGACCTCCGTCCTGACCTGGACAGAGGTTTAGAGGCTGCAGAGGCTCCAGCAGTTTGCATTTATAAACCGGAAGGGGCTGTTCTCATGAGGAAGGTTATTAGGATGGCGAGACCAGTCTGACACCCTTGGGAAGCAAATCAGTGATGTGGCTGGTCTTTCTGCACACAGTCGGCCCAGAGTGGGAGAGTGAGTGGCCTAGAGTTGCCTGCTCAGGGTGAGGCTCTGCATGGGTCGTGGGAGCACACCGGGCAGCCTGCCAGCCTCTCACCACGTGGCTGTGGCAGATGCACTTAGGAGTCCCTGAGACAGCACAGGTGTGGCTGCTTTCATTACTCTTGAGTGTGTTAGTTTGGTGCCACTCCCCCGCAGTGAAGTCCCTTGCTCAAGGTCACAAGGACCTTGAGTAACAGTCCTGGCCACCACTCAAGGTCTCAGAGCCCTGGGCAGCAGCCCAGCTGGGGGTTTCCATCTTGCAGACCCTCCCAGAAAGCATGCATGTTTGGAACCTCGGTTTTGCAGCAGCCTGGCTGAAAGCATAGCATCCCTCCCAAGGGCATTCTCAGGTGAGACTCACGCGGGTCTGGCCTCCCAATGCAGGGGTTCCATCCACAGGATGTCACGTGGCCATCCAGGGTCTGCTTGCATCCTCCAGGGAGAGGGGACTCACTGCTTTATGGGCAGCTGTGCCAAGGCAGGAGACACAAGAGGTGAGGGTTCAATCCCTGGGTCGGGAAGATCCCCTTAAGGAGGGCATGGCAACCCACTCCAGTATTCTTGCCTGGAGAATTCCATGGACAGAAGAGACTGGCAGGCTGCAGTCCATAGGGTCACAAAGAGTCAGACATGGCTGAAGCGACTTGGCATGCATACATGCATGCACGGGCCTGGTGTTTCCAGGTGAATGGGGAGGATGGATGCAGTCAGCTCCTCAGTGTCGGGCACTGTACTGGGCCATGCAGGTCTCAGGGTCATGGGTGCTCTCTAGAAAGCGCTTCCTGTTGTGACCCAAAGCCAGTGACTCCCAGCTGTTGGAAGTGTCCTCAGGCTTCCCTTTGGAGCTGCAGAGAGCAAATCTTGTCCTGTGTCCTTTAAAGAATCTGAAGGAAACCATCATGTTGTCCCTCTTGCCCAGATCAAATGCAGCCATAAATTAATAAATATTTTTAAAAAATTAACCCAAGTGTGGAGCAGCGGCTGCATGCTCAGACACCGCAACACTGGGAAAAGATCTATTTGTTTCTTTTAAAATTAAATATATATCTACCTATGAGCCAGCAATTCTAATATTAAATATTTACTCAAGAGAAATGAAGACATATTTCCATGCAAAGGCTTGTACACAACAGTTCTTAGCAGCTTCATTCATAATAGCCAACAACGAGAAATAGCTTTAACAGAACAGACAAACATGTTATGATACAATCATACAATTGAAAGCTTTTCGATGACAAAAGGAAAGAGACCACAGGGACAAGCAACAGTGTGGGTGAATCTCAAAAATACTACTGATTATAAAAGACTGACGCTGTGAGAGCCAACTCAGCCATTCAGTCCCAGGTCCTCTAGCCGTGGCATCTGGGCAAGCAGGCTTAGTTACCACACGGCATGTGCGATCTTAGTTCCCTGACCAGGCATGGAATCCACATCTCCTGCATGGGAAGGTAGATTCTTAACCACTGGACCACCAGGGAAGTCCCTCTTGGGTTAATTTTGAATCTCGATCCCATCGTTCAGTGAGCTCACCATCCGTTCCAGTCAGTGTGATCCTCAAGGTTGATTAATATGCAGCTATGGCCCAGCTAACTCAGTGCCTAGATTGTTAGGAACCCCTAACACTGGGAGGTCAGACCCGAGTGAGTCTCACCTGAGAATGCCCTTGGGAGGGAGGCCATGCTCAATGCCTAGGATGGACCCCTGTGGCTGAGTATCAGAGGCCCACTCTGTGAATAATTTGCTCTTCAGACACATATGAAAAACACTGTTGTGCTATAACCTGTGTGTATCACCTCCAGGGAGTCATAAGGTAGTTTGCCAAATCGAGAACTGCTCTGCTTTTATCCTTCTCCTGCTAATGCCAGTCACACATCAAAGTGGAGAAAGGGACCATTGCCTCCCTCTAGAAGAGCCTGCAGATGCTGTGTTCAGCTCTTGTAAATAAAGCTGTTGAATAATTCAAGAACCTTGCCAGAGATAAAATTCAAGCATATCTGTGTGCAGGTTCCTGAATCTCCTCTTTGAAAATGGGCACAGATTTTCAGGTGTCCGTATCTGTGGACACTTTTCAAGTCACGCTGATTTTTCAGAGGTCTGCTTGATTATGTCTGCAGGTTTCTGTAGTCCCCTGGGTCTGGGGGAGGGGAGAGAAAGGAAGAAGGCAGACAGTGGACACCACTGAACACATTTGTGCACTGAGTGCATTTCTGCATGGATCATCTCATCTCAGGTGCTGTTATCATTCTTTTCAGATAAGGAAATCAAGCTCCGTGAAGTCAAGTAATTGCCTAAGGTCACAGCGGTGATTAGTGACAGACCAGGATTTGAAAGATTGCATGATCCTTAGATGGCGCTAGTGGTAAAGAACCTGCATGCCAAAGCAGGAGACCTAAGAGATGTGAGCTTGATCCCTGGGTTTGGAAGATCCTCTGGAGAAGGGCATGGCTGCCCACTCCAGTATTCTTGCCTGGAGAATTCCATGGCCAGAGGAGCCTGGCGGGCTGCAGTCCTTGGGGTGCAAAGAGTTCGACACGACTGAGCAAGTAACACAAATTATATGGCAAGATCAGTGTCTGATATTGGGGCCCTGCAATCAGCCCCACTGTGAGCGCGATGGGTTTAGTGAGGATGCTTCAGGGAAGGGGAGGAGGTGATGACCCGGTCTTAGAGTTAATAAGACTGTTTAAGGTTGTTGGTCACCATGACATGGCAAATCAGGGATGATCTTGAGGTATCCTTCATTTCCAGACATGTGAGGGGCAGTGGAATTTGGGAGGATAGGGTTGAAATGCCAGATTGCATATTAAGGTGAAGAACTGTGGCATTAGTGCCCAAAACCTGGCATACAGTGGGCACTTAATAAGACAAAACTGTATAAGACAAGACTGGGGTATTTATTTATTACATTCATTTACTACATATCTTGGAAGGAAAAGTCCAGCAGATGAGGACCTGGTTACCAGAGATGGTCCCCTGGTTCATCTGTGGCAACTTTGTGGAATTAGCTGTTAGCTGAGCTATTGGCTTGAAAACCTGGGTTTAGAGGGTTTAACTGCAGAGGTTGGGGAGGAAAAAGCAGGGATATTTGGAGCCTGGATGAAAATGGAGAGCACTTGTGCATGTGTCTAAGGATGAGCAGGCTTGCATGCCCACTGGATTCTGGGAATGTCCTGTAGGCACCTTCAGTTTGGGGGCACGCAAGCCCATGTTTTTTCCAGTAGTCATGTGTGGATGTGAGAATTGGACCATGAAGAAGGCTGAGTACTGAAGAGTTGATGCTTTTGAACTGTGGTGCTGAAGAAGACTCTTGAGAGTTCCTTGGACACCAAGGAAATTAAACCAGTCAATCCTAAAGGAAATAAACCCTGAATATTCATCGGAGGGACTGATGCTGAAGCTCCAATACTTCGGCCACCTGATGCAAAGGGCCAACTCATTGGAAAAGACCTTGATGCTGGGAAAGATTGAGGGCAGAAGGAGAAGGCGATGACAGAGGGCGAGATGGTTGGATGGCATCACCAGCTCAATGGACATGAGTTTGAGCAAACTCCAGGAGACAGGGAAGGACAGGGAAGGCTGGTGTGCTGCAGTCTGTAGAGTCACAAAGAGTCTGCACAACTGAACAACTGAACAATGACAAAAGCCTCACTAAGGATGCTTGAGCCCTCCTTCCAATCCGAGAGACAGGACTGGGCACAGAGATCAAGCAACTCCAGGCAGGGGACCGGAACCCTAGGGCCCAGCTCTATGTGCTGGTTGAGGGCCCACCTTAAGCTGAGAGACAGGAGGCTGATCTCAGGGGCAGGGCCCTGAGGCAGAGTGCTGTGGGGAAGGGAGCTGGGATGGGAGACTGGACTCTAGGCCAGGTTTCACTGTGTCTTCTGCGCATTCTCAGACCCTTCTGGTCTTTTGTGACCTCAACAGTGAAATGGGGACAATGAAGCCAGTCCCTGACCTGACCAATCCACAGAGCTAATGGGAGACTGAAAAGAGATAATAGATAGCGCTCTGGTAGGATGTAGCTGGTTGTGAAAGACCATTGTTCCTTCCATAGCAACAAGGACCAGTGAGCTCAAAGGCAGGTTGAGATAAATTATCCAAACTGAAGAGCTCAGCAGACAAAAATTTTAAATGCTTTCTTTAAAGCCAAAGGAAAGCTCTGCGCGCACACACAGAGTTAAAATGAGCCAAGTTACAGACAGGATGAGCCTTTCCAGGAGAGAAGAGACTGGCAGCTGCTTTTGTGCTGCCTCGTGGGGGTGGCTGCTTAAACTGGGGAGTGGAGGAGCAGGCCTGACGCAGGTGGGGGGACTTTGCTGGGAAAGGAGGAAAGGCCCCAACTCTCACCACCTGGGTGAACTTGTATGTGGTCTGAATCTGGGGGAGCCTGCAGCATGGAGCTACTCCCGACTAGCTGGCCTGCCAACCCCATAGGGGTTTGACAGAGGGAAGCATCAGCTGGGGGCAGAGCTGGAGAATAGAAAGCGAGAGAGAGGACTTAGATCCAGAGTCCTGCTGGACGGGGGGAAGATGCTGAGCTCACCTTTGAAATATTGTTTTTGCTGTTGTTTATTGAAGAATAGTTGATTTACAGTGTCATGTTTAAGCTGTACATCAAAGTAATCCAGTTGTATATACATATATATTTGAATATATGTATTCCTTTAAAAAATATTATTTTCCATTACAGTTTATCATGCTGAATACAGTTTCCCATGCTGTACAGTAGAACCTTATTGCTTATCCATTTTATATGTAAAAGCTTACTTTGACTAACCCCAACCTTCCACTCCATCCCTCCCCACACACCTTCCCCTTGTCAACAACCTGTCTGTTCTCTTTGTCATTCTCTTTCAGAGATAAGTTTATTTGTGTCATATTTTAGATTCCACATATAAATGATATCATATGGCATTTTGTCTTTCTCTTCCTGGCTAACTTCCTTTAGTATGATGATCTCTAGTTGCATCCATGTTGCTGCAAATGGCATTATTTTGTTCTTTTTTTTGACAGTGATATTCCACTGTACATGTGAACCACATCTTCTTTATCCTTCATCTGTCGATGGACATTTAGGTTGCTTCCCTGTCATGGCTATCGTAAATAATGCTGCTGTGAATATTCAGGTGCAAGTATCTTTTTGGATCAGAGTTTTTTTTTTTTCCCCCCTGGATACATGCCCAGGAGAAAAAGCAAGAGTTTTGAAGAAACAGAGCAAATATCAGACGCAGCCCTCAGACAGAGAAGGCATGTTTGAATAATTAGATCAGAAATTTAAAACAACAATGATTAGCATGTTAAGGGCACTAATGGATAAAGCAGACAGCACACAACATCTGGGCAATATAAGCAGGTAGATGTAAATTCTCAGAATTGAAAAGAAATCCTAGAGATAATACTGTAACAGAAATGAAGAATGCCTTTGATGACTCATTAGTAGACTGGACATGGCTGAGAAAAGAATCTCTGAGCTTGAGGATATGTCAATAGAAATTTCCAAAATGGAAAAGCAAAGAGCAAAAAGACAAAAAAAAAAAAAAAGGTATGGGATATCTAAGCGCTGCAGGACAAGTGCCACAGACGTAATATATGCATAATGGGAGTACTGGAAGAAGAGGAAAGAGCGGGAGTGTTCACAGCAGTGATGAGCGACTGAAGACGTCTCCACGTCATGTCAGACACCAGACCACAGATCCAGGAAGTTCAGTGTCGAAGTTCAGGCCGCTGTATCAAAATACCACAGACAGAATGGCTGATAAACATAGATTTGCTTTTCACGGTTTTGGAGGCTGGAAGTCTGAGATCAGGATATTGGCAGGGACTGCATTGCCAGGGTGTTAGCACAGGTTCTGTGCCTGGTGAGAGCCTGCTTCCTAGTTCGTAAGTGGCAGTTTTCTCCGGAAACCTCACGTGGTGGAAGAAGTAAGGGATCATTCCTGAGCTTCTTCTATTAGGTCTCTAATTCTATTCATGAGATCTCTCCCCTCATGATAATCACCTCTCAGACCCCACCTCCTAATACACCACATCGGGCACTGCTGCTGCTGCTGCTGCTAAGTCGCTTCAGTCGTGTCCAGCTCTGTGCGACCCCAGAGATGGCAGCCCACCAGGCTCCCCCGTCCCTGGGATTCTCCAGGCAAGAACACTGGAGTGGGTTGCATCGGGCACTAGGTTTCAACATACGAATTTTGGGGGATACAAACTCTCAGACCGTAGCACTTGGCATGGTAAGTGCTAAGTTCCCTTAGCACTTAGCGGTTACTCAGAGAACACCAAGTATAACACTGTAAAAAAAAAAAAAAGGAAAACCAGAACCACCTCACTACACTTGGCATATCATACACAAACTGTAGAAAATCAAAGATAAAAAATTCTGAAAGAAGCCAGAGGAGGGGGAAAGATAGCAACAGAGAAGCAAAGATAAAAGTTATGTCTGAATTCTCTTCAGAAATCATAACGAAGAAGAAAATGAAATGAAATTTTTACAGTGTTAAGAGAAAAAAATTCATTAGCATAGAATTCTGCATTCTGTGACATTATCCTTCAGAAGTTAAGGCGAGATAAAGACTTTCTCAAACAAAATTTGAGGGAATTTGTTGCCAGGATACTTGTCATACAAGAAATGTTAAATGAAGTTATTTAGGGAGAAGGAAAATGACATAGGTCAGAAGCTTGGATCTATATAAAGAATGAAGGAGCATCAGAGAAGGACTAAACGAAAGTAAAATAAAACTTCTTTTATTCTTGATTGATCTACAAAAAATAGTTCAAAGTAATAATGGCAACAACATATTCAATTATGGGCATATATATATATGAAATGAATGACAGCCATGATACATGGACGGGAGGAAAGAGTTGCTATTATTAGGTACTCACACTGCCCATAATGGTATTTGAAAGTAGACTTGGATTATTTGTAAATAAATGTTGCAAACTCTAGATCAATCACTAAAAAGGGTGTAAAAAAAAGAAATTTAACTGACATGATAAGAAATGAGAAAAATGGAATTATTTTTAAAAACACCCAAATTAAAACCACAAAGGCCAAAAAAAGAAGAATGGAAGATAAAAACTGGAACCTAGAACAGGTAACAAATAGGAAGCAGTAACAAAAATGGTAAATATTGATCCAACTATATCGACGATTAAATGTTCATGGTCTAATTACATCAAGTAAAAGACAAAGACTGTCAGAGAGGATCAAAAAATTAGACTTCACTATATGTTGTCTACAACAAATCCACTTTAAGTGTAAAGATACAGACAGATTAAAGGTAAATGGATGAAGAAAGATATACCATGCTAATGCTAACCTAGAGAAAGTGGTTTTAGCTATATCAATTTTAAGACAGAGCAGATTTCAGAGCAAGGAAAGTTAATAATGATAAAGATGGGCATTACATAATGATAAAGCAGCCAAGGGATTGACGCGCTAGATAGGAATCCACCTACCAATGCAGGGGACACAGTTTGATTCCTGGTCTGGAAAGATTCCGCATGTCACAGCTAAGCTCATGTGCCACAACTACTGAGCCCACGCTCTGCAGCCAGCAAGCCACAGCTACTGAGCCTGTGGGCTTCAGCTGCTGAAACCTGTGTGCCTAGAGCTCCTGTGCTCTGCAGCAGGAGAAGCCGCTGCCGTGAGAAGCCTGTGCACTGCAACTAGAGAGCACCCCGCTCTCCACAGCTAGAGAAAGCCCAGTACAGCAGGGAAGACCCACTGCAGCCTATATATATATATATATATAATATATATATTATATAATACTATTATTATTTTATATGTATATTATAATATATATATTATACAATATATAGTATAGTAGACAGTATATAATATAGTAATATAATTATATTATATGATATACATAATATAGTAAATAATAATATATAATATATATTATAGTACATATAATATATATTATATTGTATATTATATATAATTATATATAATATATATATTATATACAATATAGTATAGTATATATATTATATACATAATATATATAATATATAATACTATTATTATATTATATGTATATTATAACATATAATTATATAAATATATTATATAGTATAGTATAGTATATAATATATAATATAGTAATATAATTATATTATGTGATATACATAATATAGTATATTATAATATATAATAAAGTATATTATGCTGCTAAGTCACTACAGTCGTGTCCGACTCTGTGCGACCTCATAGACGGCAGCCCACCGGGCTCCCCTGTCCCTGGGACTCTCCAGGCAAGAACGCTGGAGTGGGTTGCCATTTCCTTCTCCAATGCATGAAAGTGAAAAGTGAAAGGGAAGTCGCTCAGTTGTGTCCGACTCTTAGCGACCCCATGGACTGCAGCCTACCAGGCTCCTCCATCCATGGGATTTTCCAGGCAAGAGTACTGGAGTGGGGTGCCATTGCCTTCTCCGATATTATAGTATATATATATATAATATAGTATATTATAGTATATATATTATAGTATGTTATATATATTATATATAATATAATATAGTATTATATATTCTAATATACTATATTATATATATTGTATAATATAATTATATTCCTATATTATAATTATAATATATAATATAGTATATTATAGTATATATATAATATGTATTATATTATGTATATTATATAATTATAATACTATATTATATACTATAATATATAATATTATAATTATATTCATAATTATAATATATATTGTATAAATATATATATAATATATATATCTAACTGTATAATATAGTATATTATAGTATATATATCAGAAAAGGCAATGGCACCCGACTCCAGTACTCCTGCCTGGAAAATCCCATGAACAGAGGAGCCTGGAAGGCTGCAGTCCATGGGGTCGCTGAGGGTCGGACACGACTGAGCGACTTCACTTTCACTTTTCACTTTCATGCATTGGAGGAGGAAATGGCAACCCACTCCAGTGTTCTTGCCTGGAGAATCCCAGGGACGGGGGTGCCTGGTGGTCTGCCGTCTATGAAGTCACACAGAGTCGGACACGACTGAAATGACTTAGCAGCAGCAGCAGTATATATATAATATGTGCTATATATAGTGTCATATAATATAGTATATTATAATATATAATTATATAATATATTATATATATAATATTTATATGTAATATATAATATATATAACTATATAACTGTATAATATAGTATATATATACTATAATATACTATATTGTATAAACTATCTATACTATAATATACTATATTATATACTATAATATACTATATTGTATATTATAATATGCTATATTATATATAATTATATATTATAATATACTATATTATATTGTATAAACTATATATGGTATATATTATATATAGTATATTATAGTATACTATATGTAATATTATATAATATACTATATTATGTATAGTATTATAGTATATATATAATATATAATGTTATATAGTTTGTATATATTATGTATATCATATAACATAATTATATTACTATATTATATTAATACTATAATATATATTATAATTATATATAATATATAGTATATATATTATAATATAGTATATTATAATATACTATATATACTATAATATACTATATATATTATATTGTATTATATATATATTGAAGGTGGGAGGAGAAGGGGACGACAGAGGATGAGATGGTTGGATGGCATCACTGACTCAATGGACAAGAGTTTGAGTAAACTCTGGGAGTTGGCGATGGACAGGGAGGCCTGGTGTGCTGCAGTCCAGGGGATTGCAAAGAGTGAGACACGACTGAGTGACTGAACTAAATGGCTGGCTTAGGACTACTATGGCATTGCTGAGTGATTGTGACTGAGGCCTGAAAAGCCTAAAATATTTACACTCTTCAGAAAAAAACTTTGCAAGCCCTTGGAACAGAGCAACAAAAACCTATGAAATAATATTAAGTAGTATGACATCGTATGACTGTAGTCTAAGACGAAAAGGAGAGAGAATGAGGAGAGAGTAAACAACTGGAGAAAGAGCATTCTCCAGAACTGATGAAAGACATCAACCCATGCATTTAAGAATCTCTGTAAAGCAAGCAGGATGAAGACAAGAAAGACTGTTTCTAGGATAACTTTATTATCAAGCTAGAAATCAGAAGTAAAGAAACAGTCTTAAAATCATCCAGAAAGTACAGTCTTATTACATTCAGAGGAAAAATAATAACCATACCTGACTTCTTACTAGAAATCGAAGCCAGAAGACAACTGAAGAACAATTTTAAAGGGCTTAAAGGAAAAAAAACCACAACCCTGCAAACTTAGAAGTCTATATGCAGTAATAATCTCCTTCAAGAATAAAGGCCAGGTTAAAACATTTTCAGACAAAAGCTTGGAGAATTCTGTTAGGAAACCTGTGCATGCAAGGGTGCTCAGTTGGTAAATCGTGTCTGACTCTTTGTGACCTCATGGACTGTAGCCCACCAGGCTCCTCTGTCCACGTGATTATTCAGGAAAGAATATTGGAGCAGCTTGCCATTTCCTCCTCCTTCAAGGGATCTTCCTAACCCAGGGATCCAACTCGTGTCTCCTGCATTGACAGGTGGATACTTTACCACTGAGTCACCTGGGAAGAAATGCTAAAGGAGAATTTCCTGGCAGTCCAATATTTAGGATTCTACATTTTCACTGCTGTGGGTCTGGGTTTAGTCCCTGGTCAGGGAACCAAGATCCTGAAAGCCGAAAAGAAAAAGGCTAAAAAGAAAAGAAAAGAAAAAAAGAAAGGAATGATAAAGGAAGTCCTTCAGGCCAAGAAAAAATTTCCAGAGGGAAGTCTAGACTACCAGAAAGAAATGGAGAGCATCAGACATTGTAAACATGTAGACAAATAGGAGACTAATGTTTTCATAGCAACAACAACAAGGAAGACTTTTGGCTGTTTGCAGCAAAAATAATAAAAATGTAAAATATATGGGACCATAGCACAAAAGATAGAGTAAGTAAATTATACCGTTGCAGGGCTCCGTTCTTATCTTGATGTGAATGATGGCTACAGGCATGTATATACATTTGCAGAGATTCCCGGAGCTGTACAGTTAAGATTGATGTGCTTCATTATATGTTAATTATACCGTGCTTCTCTTAACATACAAAGAGAGAAATAATGGACAAGACAGAGCTCTGTAAGCTGAACTCACAAATAGAGTGAGTTTGTGTTCGTTATGAGGGAGTCAAGTCCTTTTCCCCGGAAGAGGCCATTACAAGCCAAAGATGGAGTTGAGCTGAGGTTGAATCAGCTTCCTGTTGCTCAGACAAGGCCGGAACGTCCTTCTGTGGCTGACTCCTGCTGGAGCCAGTCTTCCTGTCCTCAGGAAGAGATACAACAGGACTTGGCCAGTGACACGGAGGGCCTTGAGGTCTGGCCTTTCTGGGACTCAGGCAGGGGTGAGGATGGGGAGGCTGGAAGATAGCCTACCCCCTTCCTGGGACCCTCTCTTGCGGTGGGGTGTCAGCCTGGAAAAGACTTCTGATTCAGTCAGTTCCCCGCTGCCATTTTACGGAGAGAGGACTTGGAGCTCAGAATGAATAAACTCGAGAAACTGGATTTGAAATCAGGCCTTCTCTTTGTACGATTAATAGAACAGCTGCCTTGGGCCCATATAAGCTTGCCCTCCTGAACAAAGCTGGAGGATCCACAGCTATCTGTTTCTCTGCCCTTTTCTTAAAAAAACCTCCATCCTGGGACTTCCCTGATGGTCCAGTGGCTGGGACTCTGCATTCCCAGTGCAGGGTGCCTGGGTTTGATCCCTGGTTAGGGAACTAGACCCCACACACTGGAACTAGAGATGTCACATGCCCCAAAGAAGATCAAAGATCCTGTAGGCTGCAACCAGGACCTGGTGCAGCCAAATGAAATAATAGCTCTCCATCCCACCAATACCCTTGCTTTGTTAGTTCTGGGGAAAGCAGCTGATGAAACTAATTCATACTATGGTATGAGCGACTGATATCGATTTAAAACCTGCCTGAAAGGGCATATTAACCACCTCCAAGAAACTGTCTTAATAATGTGATCCCATCCAGCATGCGAGGCTGGGGAGAAATAATTTGGGGCAGGAGCAGGCAAAGAAAGTGGGAAGAGTCACCGTTTTGAAGCAGCATGGGGTAAGGGGAAAGGCAGGGTTCTGTCTCCACTTTAACTACCCTGAACAAATGATCTGACTTCCCCAGGTCTGACGCTTCCTCCACAAAATGAAAACTGGACACTAGCATAGCTCAGAAGCTCTTCCTCCCTGACATCCCAGCCCTTTTCTCTTACTGGATTGGCCAAGAAGTTCACTTGGGTTTTCCCCTAAGATTTTACAAAAAACTCAAACAAACTTTTGGCCAACTCAATACATCCTTCTAGTGTGTTCATTTTATAGAGGTGGTCTTGTTATCAGCTTTGGCCCTGAAGACCACCGTAGAAGATTGTAGAGGGAACCTGTGGGGCAGAGAAGGAAGGCCATGCCGTGGGGTGGACTCTGAGTTCCTCTGTCGCCACCACGTCCAGGCTGCCTCATGAACGGAGCTGGAAGAGACTTCTTTTCACACCTGAATCCTGTCTGCCTCTCTGGCCAGCTCCAGACAGCAAAGCCCTCCCTGGACAGGGGTGGGGGGTGGGGCGTTCTACTTGAAGCCCAGAGGGAAGTAGGGGACCCCTGCCAGGGGGTGTCTTGCCTGGGGGAAGGAACTTACCCCAGTTCCTTCTCAACATCAGGCATCGAAGCCCCTCTAATGCACTCAATGCATGCTCAATCATTTCCTACTCTTTGCGACCCCATGGACTGTAATCCCCCAGGCTCCTCTGACCGTGGGATTTCCCAGGCAGGAATACTGGGTTGCCCTTCCCTCCTCCAGAGGATTGTCCCAACCCAGGGATTGAACCTGAGTCTCCAGCACTGGCAGGAGGATTGTTCACCGCTGAGCCACCTGTGAAGCCCCCCAGTGCCCTCACCCTCTGCTCCTCTGTGCCTGGGCCTCTGTCGCGCTCTCCCCACCTCTTCTCGCCCTGGCAGGGGTGCGGTGCCCAGTGACTGCAGGAACAGCCATTTCGAGCTTCCCCAGGGGTTTTCCTTGCTTTCTGGGCCTCCCTGGCAGAGGACTGGAACTCTTCCTCCTGTCCACCCAGCGCACAGCACCTGCACACAGTCGGGGTTCAGGACATGCATTCTGATCCCTCAGAGGCTGGCGGAGCACAGCATCCCTGAGTGCCCTGGGAGGCCTGGCCCTGGCCAGTCACACTCTTGGGAGACTGAGGAACGAACAGGCTGCGAAGCTCCAAAGGCAGAACACTCCGGGTTCAAATCCCAGCTCGTCACGCAGGAGCTGGTGAACCGGGACTCTTTGCCTTACGCCTCTGCGCCTCACCATAAAAGGAGACGCTAGTGCCTCCTTCGTAGGCCGTGGCGACGGCTAAGCGAGATGCTGTCTAAGGAGAACGCTCAGTGAGCGACAAGTCTTATTCTTCCTGTCAATATCCCCATTGCCTCCTGCAAGACCCTTGCCATCCTCTGTTTTCTTGCTGTAAAGGGAATATTGACCCCGCCCTGCCTGCCTCGCCAGACCCTGGAGTGGGTTAGAGGCTGTTTGTGTGATGGTGGTGGTGGCAGGAGAAGCGGGGAGACTCTGATGCCCGAGGGGGCCCGTGGCCACGTCCCGCGACTCTGGGCCAGGAGGTGAGCAGTCCCACCGCTCCCCTCCGGCGGCAGGCCCACCAGCCACTGTTCTGTGGGCGCCAAGCCGTGTCGGTCCCCTGACTAGGTCCACAGGAGCCTGGGGACCCGGAGCCCCACCCCAGGAACCTCTGCCTGCACCACACCTTCCCACAAAGAACCCAAGTTGGTGCGTGCTCCTCGCTTGCTTTGGGAATTTAAAACTGTTTTCTTTCCAAAATAAAGAGCACAAAGCCCTTGTAATGGCAGTAAGTATGCAATAATAAAAGAAGGCTTAATGGGTTCTCCTTAAGAGGTGCGTTTAGGAACTGAGACAGCTCTGACAACTGGCAGTGCCAACTGTCACAGAATTATGGTGCCACTCCCCAAGGGACCCGGAGGAGGGGAGAGGACCATGGGGAGAGCCTGGGACGCACGCCTGCCTGGCCCCTTCCCCTGGGCTGCAGATTCTCCTCTGGGAGAGGGGGTTCCAGGGGGGAAAAAGGGTCAGGAGCAGAACCCTGGGGCCGCCGCTTCCTTGTCTTGGCCTCTTAGGGTTGTCTCAGGTGGCCTGTGGCCGGGAATCTGGTCCTTGCTGCCTGATGAGAAAAGCTGGACTTGGGCCAGGATCTTAGAGGCTGTTTGGACTAGATTTTGAAAATCCTTGGCCACACATAACTACTCCTGTACCCATCACACATCTGTCCCTGCTGATGCCAAGGGCAGCCTCAGAATTCCTCTTGAAACGCCACTCCAGACGGCAGCACCAGTGAAGGGGTGGAGAGCCACAGCAATACCCCAGAGCTAGCGCAGCACGGTGTGGCTGGATCCATCAGCAGCTCACTGTGCTGAGCTGGGAGGAAGCGGGGACCTAGGCCTGGCTGAGGGACCCGAGCAGCTGCTTAATGTCTTTGTCCTGAGCCCTGTTCCTTCTGGCTCAGGCCAGGAGGTGTACTGAGTCCTCATGTCGCCAAAAGTCCAGAAGTCCACACCGGGGTGAGCTGGAGTTCTGGTCTTCAGCTCTGGGAAAGCCAGTGTGCCATCCACCGGTTCTTTCTTTCCCCGTCATGTCTTTCCTCATTGATCTGGGGCATTGAAAGGACAGGGTTTGTCCCATTTTGGCCCCATGAATGGAAGTTGACTCCTCTGTATAGAGTTGAACAGGGTTAGGAGTTCAAACACCCCAAGGGGTATAACACAGGTCACGCATAGCGGGGAGAGATGTATGTGTTGGGGCTGGGGTAGGGAGGCCACTCTGGACCCACAAGGAGGCAGGGAGGAACGGAGGGTCAGAGAGAGGAAAGGGAGGGAGAGGCTGTGCATAGCACAGTAGGCTCCCTGGTCCTCAGTACCACGTGGCCGGGACTCGATGTCACCTGAGCTGGGGATGCGGGGTTGACCGGTGGGAGGCGGTCCCAAACTGTCCTTAGAGAAGGGCTCTGGACTCCCCACTCCAGCTCAAGGAGGAGGGGGCAGGGAGGGGCTCCAAGTAGTGTCACTGAGCTCTTGGGGTCAAGGGGGAGGGGCGACATTGGGCTACACGTTTGTTTCATAGCAGCACCGTGGTGGGGCATGAAGCACAGGGCACATGGGGCGTGGACTCTATGGGTGTGAGGCTGGTCTCTGCAGGCTGCCATATTTGATTGTGCAGCAACCAACCTGTATAACGGGATGCTTGCCAGGTGCCATCATGGAGCACAGCCAAAGGGTCTTGGGAACATGAATCCTGAATTCACTCCTATGTTCTTCCTCTCCCTGTGAACCACTCGGGCTGGGCTGTCTGGGTTTGTATGCTGTTCACTAACCCAGCTTCTCCCTGGCGCTCCCCACCCTGGCCTTCGCATTACTTGTGGAGCAAAGACGGAGGAAGAGTCGCCACTTTCAGGCAACTGAAAACGACACGTCTGGGCGCTGCCGGTATGGCAACTCTTTCTTAATAATAGTTTCTTGTTTTGATGGAAGACCGGTTCCAAAAATTTCCTGAGAAAAGGCACAGAAGAGGCAGGTGTGCCTGAGAATGTCTTCATTCCACCCCCTTCAACAGATAGTCTGGTTCTTGTAGCAGACGGCTGGCTCCAGGGCGGATTTGACCTCCCTGGCTGGTTGACCTTGTGGGCCCCTAGCTACGAGGGCAGCATCCCCCTGACCTTGCAGACGTGTGACCTCCACTGTACCATCCTGTCGCTCAGAAGCCTTCAGCCATCGTTACAGACAAACTAGATAATAGGCAGAGGAAACACTAACAAACAGAGGCTTTAATTACCAGCCAAGCACATGGAGCTCACATTCTAGGGATGTGTCTTAACTAGACGCACCTCCTGGGAAAAAATTGGAAAATGCTAATAAGAATAAAACAGCCCTTCCCAGCCTCTGCCAGACTCGGCTCTAGCTACAGCTGCCTCCTGTTTGAGAAGACCTACATCCCAGGAGTATTAAATTTTTTATTGTTCCTTTTTATTTTTTATTTTCTCGGTGGAGAGGGTGTTTACTTTATCTGTTGAACCAGTAGCAGCAGCGGTAGAGAGAGAAATGGCAGCAAGTAGAAGCTGGCTCGAGGTATCTGCCGTGGCTGGGGGTGGCCTGAGGGTGGCCCTCGAGCCCGCTGCCCCGGCCCTCAGAGGCCACACTGGGCACACGCACTCACAGTCCGTGCGTGACACTGCTGCGGGGTTCAGCCGTTAGGACAGACAGAGGAGTAAAGGGAAGGGGGCCCAGGTGCAGTGGAGCCCTAGCCGAGGTTCTGGAAGGAGGTGTCATCTGCTAGGAAAGATACAGCCACTGTGACCCCCTGCCCACCTTTAGGGAGGCTGGAAGGGACAGGTCGACCCCACTCACTCCACTCACCCCCAGCCCCAGCGGGGAAACTCAAGGCTGGTGGCTGGCTTGAGGTCACCGGCAGCCAGGAGGTGGCAGGACCCGTCCCCGCCTCCCTCCCACTCAGGGCTGCCCTGGGTCCCCACAGAAGCAGCTCTCTCTCCTGGCTGGCTGCCTGGGTCCCTCTGAATGCTCATCACAGAGCCCCAAGCACTGATGGTGCCTGGCACAGCCACCTGGAATCATGGACCCTGAGCTCCTCCGCAGGCTGCCAGGGAAGCTGGAGACACCCCAGTGGCCCAGGCCAGGGAGAGGGTTAAATGAAGTGCGGTGCCAACACAGGCTGTGAGGATAAACCTCCGAGAGTGTTTGTGAGAACACCCAGCAGCAGGACTGTGTGCCGAATGTGACCTCATTTGTGTAGGAAAAAAATGAATGTATATTTTATGAGGAAACAGCAAACTTCTTCTGCCCTGTATGTGACTTTTAAAAAGAGACAGAGGCATATCCCCTAAATTGTTAATAATAATGCTTATTCGAGCAAGAGAGATGTTTCATCTCAGTCATTTGGTATTTGCTTCAATTGTTACCATGAACGCGCATATGTTTTCTATGGTGTATGACTTTTGTTAAAAAAGAAAAAAAAAAAAAAAAACTAGCTTTAGTCATTACCTCTGGAGTCAGAAACACGTTTTAAAGAAAGGGAGGTAGTTGAGAGACACATTAGCATTGTTTAGAACTTTAATTTTTTTTTTTTTTTTTTTGCAAAGAGATATTCTTGAGCAATTTAAGAAAATTCTTAAAAACCTGATAAATAAATAAAAAATAAATTCTTGGCTGTGGCTTCTGCTCTCCCCTTTCCCCATGCTTCCTCCACCTCCTCCACTTCCACTCTGCTTGGGAGGCTCAGGTCTCAGGAACGTAGATCTTTGCAGCTGGAAGAAGGCCTGCAGAGGCCTTACTGGCTGGGCTCCAGCAGGGACCAGGCCCAGAGAAGCTGTGTGCTCTGGTCAGGGCGGCTCAGCGCTCAGCATGCCAGCTCTCATGGGGCTCGGGTGGGACTCAGAGATCACAGCACCTACCCCATCCTGTGCTCTGGTCAGGGCGGCTCAGCGCTCAGCACGCCAGCTCTCATGGGGCTCGGGTGGGATCAGAGATCACAGCACCTACCCCATCCTGTGCTCTGGTCAGGGCGGCTCAGCGCTCAGCATGCCAGCTCTCATGGGGCTCGGGTGGGACTCAGAGATCACAGCACCTACCCCATCCTGTGCTCTGGTCAGGGCAGCTCAGCGCTCAGCACGCCAGCTCTCATGGGGCTCGGGTCAGAGATCACAGCACCTACCCCATCCTGTGCTCTGGTCAGGGCAGCTCAGCGCTCAGCACGCCAGCTCTCATGGGGCTCGGGGGGGACTCAGAGATCACAGCACCTACCCCATCCTGCAGCAACTTCACAGGAGCAGGGCTGGACCTGAGAGCCCAGTGGAGCTCCCCCGAAATGGAGGATGCTCTCCCTCCTTCTCTTTTTAAACAAACTTTAAACAAATGTATTTGGTGTCGGGTCGTAGTTGTGGCATGTGGGATCCAGTTCCCTGACCAGGGATTGAACCTGGGCCCCCTGCGTGGGGAGTGTGGAGTCTTAACCGCTGGACCACCAGGGAAGTCTCGGATGGTGCTCCTGACGTTCATCTCTGCCCGGCTACGCAGGCGAAGCACCATGCCAATCTCCCAAACCCTCCAAGCCCCCCTCGTTGGGTTCCCCAAGGGGGCCCTGGTGGTCCCTGAGCCCACCAGTCTGAGGGGCCACACCTTTGCCCAGAGTGAGGTTTAACCCAGCATGGGCAGGGCACAGGGAGGACTGTGCGTTTACCGGAGGAGGCCCAGGGCCCCTTCCCGGGACCAGCGCCCACCGCCCTCCTCGCCCGTCTGCTCCTCGGTGGCAGGCGGCTCAGCTCCCTTGGCTCCCTCAGCTCCTGCCTCCCGCACTGTCATGTCAGCCGGGACAGCTGTCACGTCAGGTCTGAAACGTGCTCATTTCCCTCCACCTGGTTCTGGAAAGGGCCCTGGACAGGAGCCAGGAAGCCCAGCTCGGTGTTCTCACTCTGCCCCACCCAGCCTGGTGACCTTGGGCATCCTTTGTCCTGGAGAGTGAGAGATATGTCACTTTCCTGCCCCCTCGGGGAAGAACCTTGGGAGAGCTGAGGGCTGGAGGAGGCCAAGGAAGCAGTTTTCATTCACTTGATACTCAGCATTTACGAAGCACCTGCAGCCTACCAGGTGCAATGCTAGGGGAGACCCAGATAAAGTGGAAAGGGTCTTTCCCACTGAGGAGTTCAGAGCGTGGTGGGGTGGCCACGTGACAGGGGGACAGAGAATTGTGTGGAAGTTCCACATGAAGGTATTTGTAGCAGCAGGACTGTGGGCTTCTGCTGAGAGGAGTTCAGAAGCTTGGCAGAGGAGGGGGCGTTTGATCTGGGCCTTCAGGGATGGCTAAGAGGGCACTGATTAGAGGAGACCAGAGGGGCCTTGTAGGCAGCAGGCAAAACTAAGAGAAAGTAAAACAGGCCACCAGTCTTGGAGCCCAGCACAGGGCAGGGGTACAGAGGGTACCAGGGAGCCAGAGAGCCCAGAGCATTTGCTGTTTGTGGGGAATCGTCTTAAGGGGGTGTCTGCAGCCACCCCAGTCCTCTCAGCAAGTTTCCCCAAGAGTCCGCTGGCAGCTGTGCGTGCGGGTCTCTGAAACTCTACCAGAGCCTCTGGGAGGCCCCGGGTGAACGCAGCCCCCAGAGCCAGCAGGAGTCAGAAGACCCTGTGTGCACAGTGCTGGGCACACTCCTGGCGGCTTCCGGAGAATGAGCTCCTCCCGCACCGTCCCTGAGCCACGAGCACCCTTCTCTTCCACGTGCTTCCCTGAGATGCTTCCTGTCCCCCACTGTCCCGTGAGTCACCTCTCCACCCTCAGCATCACTCCCACTCCGTATGATCCAGCATCATCCCGCCTCCCCAGCCTGCCCTCCCTGCATGAGCGCTTTCAGAAGGCAAAGGCTGACTGGAGGCGGGGTGGGCAGGTGGGCAGGGCACTCACTTACCCGTCCATCTCCTGGGCCTCCCCGGGGGCCCCAGTGCTGTCTCTCGTCACGTGTGGAGACTGACAGAGTTGGAGAGGTGAGGGCAGGGGCAGGGTCTGGGAAACAGGCTGGGTGCCTAAGGGCCTCAGTCGGGGCGAGAGGCTCCAGACAGCATGACCCCCAAGGTGTCTGGGCAGGCTTCTCAGCGCTCTGCTGCAGGCCCGCCCTCCCTTCAGCTGATAGAGCCCACATTCGCACCACTAGAGGAGTATTACTCCAGGCTATGCACTGGGGCGCCAAGAGAGTCCCCTTGAGATGAAGGGACCCGGGCTGGGTCGCTTTAATTCTTGACTTTGCCTTTACTCCACCTGCTCCCCACTCAGGACAAGGCCTCACTGGGGAGTGAGCCTGGCAGGAGCAGGCAGAGCTGGCCTCCCTGCTTTTGGCCCTCCATCCTGCTCTGCGGCCAGCTTTCTGAATCTTGGGTCCTCTTTTTTTAAAAAAATAATTTTTATTGGAGTATGGTTGATTTACAATGCTGTGTTAGTTTCAGATGTACAGCCAAGTGAAGCAGTTATACACACGTATATGTGTGTGCTCAGTTGCTCGGTCGTGTCCAGCTCTCTTGAGACCCCATGGATTGTAACTCGCCAGGCGCCCCTGTCCAGGGGATTTCCCAGGATTACTGCAGTGGGCTGCAGTTTCCTACTCCATCAGGTCCCCTTTTACAGCAAAGGTGAAAGAAGGGTGCTCTTTGAGCTTCCTCCTGGTTCTACATCAGAAACCAAGACGCACTTCTGTTTGCAGCTGCGACTCTGGTCAAATCACTTGACCTTCCATCGCCTCCGTTACCTTCCGGGTGGAGCAAACATAGCGAGAGCTGCTGAAGATAAGGTTTTTGATGGAAAAATGGTGACACCAGTGAGCCCATTAGCCCTTTATCATCTGCAAGATGCTTTCACTTCAAATATGTCATCAGGGTGCTCCTGACGACCCTGTAGGTGGCGGCTCACTCATCCCTGGCCCTCACCCCACACTTACAGTTTGAGAAACAAAGGCCCAGCCACAGGGGGACAGGCTCAGGGGCTAGCTTCGCCTTCAGGGCCCCTGTCACCAGACCGTCACCAGGGCCGCCGGGTCTCTGGGAGGCAGAGGAACAGCAGCCCTTCCCCGAGGGCGGGTGTGAGGGGGCCGGAGATGCTGACAGCTGTGCAGATAATCGCACGTCTCCATTGCTGCTAATAGCACGCTTATGTCGCTGAGTCTTCTGTTTGCCTGGTGCCTCCCACGGGCCCGGAATTGCGAGTCTCAGCTCCTGCTTGGGGTGGGATAGTGTGGTGGAGGGGGCCTGCCCGTTCCCCAGCCCTGGTCCTCCCGGGGCCTCAGAGGACCCCTTGCAGTTCTGTGCCTCAGCTCCCCGCCACCTCCCAGGGAGCTCCCTCCAGGCTCTGGGAGAGTGAAAGGGCTTCCTGCTCCTGAAGACCTGGGTGTCCCAGCCCTCTCAGCTCAGCACTCTATGAAATCTCTTATCTACACACAGGACCAAGTGTGGGAAGGTTCTGAGCCCTTCTGCGCAGGCTGGACATCTTGGACAGGCAGGACGGGGGCCAGCCCCCCTTCAGATGACACTTCCACCCCTTCCTCCAACCCCATTACCTCCCCCAGGCCTCCACAGGCCACATTTCACCCTGGGAGCAAAACCGACCCCCAGTCCTCAGGCCCCACTTGCCAGGTCAGTAGAAAGCCCAGCCCACACTCTAGAGACTCTTAAGGGTTCGCAGGCTTCCCCAAAGGAGCCTGAGAGATTCCCCTCCCCTTGGAGAAGACCCTCAGTCTGGCTGTGCACACTGAGGTGGCCTGGTGCCTTCATGGGGGCCCTGGCTTCTTTGCTCCTGGGCTCAGCTTCTGCCTGATGAATGGCTTTCCCTTAGATCCATGGCCTCTGCTGGGCCACCTCTTGGTGACCCACCAGCCAGCCAGACCAGACCCCACAGTGGGTATCAGAGGGCTGGGGTGAAGACAGTTAAAAAAAATTTTTTTTAGTGTAATTAATTAGAAGACTTTTTGGCTGTGCTGGGTCTTTGTTGATGCGTGAGGGCGGTCTCTAGTTGTGGTGAGTGGGGCTACTCTCCGCGGTGGTGCACGGGGTGGTGAGCGGGGCTACTCTCCGCGGTGGTGCACGGGGTGGTGAGCGGGGCTACTCTCCACGGTGGTGCACGGGTTTCTCATTGCGGTGGGTTCTCTTGTTGCAGAGCACAGGCTCTAGGTGCACGGGCTTCAGTAGTTGCAGCACGCGGGTTCAACAGTTATGGATCGCAGGCCACAGAGTATGGGCTCCGTAGCTGTGGCACATGGGCTTAGCTGTTCTGTGGCATGTGGAATCTCCCCGGACCAGTGACTGGACCAGTGTACCCCGCACTGGCAGGAGGACTTTTATTCACTGCACTGCCAGGGAAGCTCCAGGTCTTAGCTGTGGCACAAGGGATCTTTAGTTGCAGCATGAGAACTCTTAGTCGCAGCATGTGGGACCTAGTCTCCCAGCCAGGGATCCACCCCAGGCTCCCTGCATTGGGAGTGCAAAGTCTTACCAGTGGACCTCCAGGGAAGTCCCAAGACGCTTGTCTGTCTTTCCATCTCCCGTCTCAGGGGGTTGCACTCATAATGCCTTGATTCCTTGTTGACCACATGGCTCCGTGCTGGAATGTCCGCTCCTGGAGGCCAGCGGCTCTATCCATTCACAGTGGTCTCTCTAGTGCCTAGACCAGTTGCCTAGACAGGGTAGTCATCATTTGTCGACAGAATAAATATGCAAAACTTTGTGTTCTTTTCCCCCTTAACATTATTCCAGGACGAATTTTCCAAGTTTGCCATTTTTCTTGGCTGGATAATAAATATTCTGCCTTATTGACATGTCATCCCCTCCCTTCCACAACTTGCAGAGCATTTTGGCTGAGTTCACTTTTGTACTATTATAAATAATGTTGCTATAAACAGCTGTGCACATATAGCTATTTCTCCCTTTGCAATTATGTCTTTGGGAGGATTCCAAACAGTGGGATTACTGTGGGTCAAAGATCATGGAGTATTTATGGCTCTGGATACGGTGGGACTGGCTAATTCTCAGCCCCCAGGCCAGCCATGCTGTCCCCAAGGTTTGCCTCTGAGTGACTCCCATGAAAGTCCCTTCCCTTTGGTGCCAGATGTGACCCTGGCATGATGAGGGACTCACTCTTCATCTCCTGATGGGTGGGGGGCCAGGTGCAGTGGTGCGGAAGCTCATGGGGGTGGACAGAGGGGTCAGTGGGGGAGGGTAGAGATGAAGCCTGTCCCCCATTTCTGGGGCCAGGAGCCCTGTTTGGGGGCACAGGAAGGCCCTGCCTCTCCCAGACCCTTTGCTCTCTGCTGGGTCAGCTCTCTCCTGTCTTGTAGCACCCCCCACCCTGCCCAACTCAGTCTCAGAGCGGGGAGCAGTTTCCACCAAGGGGTCCACTGGAAGGAGGGAGGGACTCTGGCGCCACAGCTATTCCTGACTTCACTCTGCCAGACCCTGGGTAGAAGGCTGTGCCTGAGAGAAACAGATGTGGAAACTGATTTTGAGCAGAAGTTTGTGCCATTGTTTTAGTAACAAATGGGTCTGAGATCCAGTCTCCCCCAGCATGCTCTGTTTGCCTTCCACCCGGTCCCCAGCCTCCACCTCCACTTCTGCAGCTCCCTGAGCCCACTTAACCTATCATTAGCACCCGGCCCCAGAGGCCTGGATGGTAGAGGGGGAGGGGTCCACATCGGTCCCTCTGAGTCCTGGCCCCAGAACTCACTTCCTACAGGAGGGCAGGGTGGCCAGGGTGCACCCCTTCCCAGGCATGCCTTCCCTGTCTTGGGGAGACTTAATGGGGACCTCAGGAATAACGTGGCTCAGATGGTAAAGAATCTCCCTGTACTGCAGGAGACCTGGGTTTGATCTCTGTGTGGGGAAGATCCCCTGGAGAAGGGAATGGCTCTCCACTCCAGTATTCTTGCCTGGAGAATCCCATGGACAGAGGAGCCTGGTGGGCTACAGTCCGTGGGGTTGCAGAGAGTCAGACACGACTGAGTGACTTGCACTTCTGAGGTTTTACTGCACCGATGGCATGGTGCATTGGAAACAGTAGTGTGGTGAGGGAGGGGTCTGCTGTTTCTGAGAACTGGCGGAGCCCTAGCCCAGGCAGCAATGGGCAGAGCTGGGAGCAAGGAGTTGGGGTGCTGTGTCCCTGGACTCTCCTCTCCAGAGCGGGGTGCAGGCTCTCTCTGTCCCTCCTTCCTTGGCCCTTCTGGCTTCCAGGCCTCCAGTGCAGAAAAAGCACAGGACCTGGCAGCTCTCATGCCATCTCTGCCTCTAACAGGCTGTGTGATCCAGGCCCTCTCGGCCTGCAGGCGTAACACCAGGGCGCTGACACTCACTCCTGCCTTGTGTGGTTCCTGCCGTGGCTTGGGTCAAGGTCTCAGCCGGGTGAGCCTTGCAGATGGCTGACCCGGCACAGAGCGAGCTATGTTGCTGGAACCAAGATGGGGCAGGAATCTGAAAGGAAGCTGGTCCCTGCCTCCTGATGCAGCCTGGCATGGGGGGCCCCTCGGGGGCTAGGGCTGTCAGCCCCTCTTCCTTTCTTCAGCTTCCCCCTCCTTTTCCTATGCCTCACCCTGCTTCGCAGAGATGGGGAGATTTTTTGCTGGCAGATGAGGGGAACAATGGCTGCGGGAGCGTGTGGGTGCCCACGGGGGTTTGCTGTGTGGGTTGTGTGATTTTCCCGGACAGGCAGGTGTGAGAGGTAGAAGAAATTATTCTGTCTAAAATCTCAGAGATGAGCTCTTCTCTTGAGCTGCAGAATGACTGCTTCATGTCTGGGTGGGGAGGCATGAGATAGGGTGGGTTTTGGGGGCAGGAACCCAGGAAGCCCACAGCAACCATGATAACTTCTTTGTTTGCCTGGGGTGTCACCCCTTATGAGGAGCCAAGACAGGCAGAACGACCAGTTCTCACAAGAATCCAGAGGGCCCAGACTTCCCTGGTGGCCCGGTGGTTGGGAAGCCACCTGCCAATGCAGAGGATATGGGTTTGATCCCTGGTTGGGGAAGAGGTCACATGCCACAGAGCAACTAAGCCTGTGTGCCACAACCACTGATCCCACGTTCCACAACCATCAGTCCTTACGCCCTCGGGCCTAGAGCCTGTGTGCCATGATGAAGAGTGGCCCCCACTCGCTGTAACTAGAGAAAGCCTGCACATAGCAAGGAAGACCCAATGCAGCCAAAAGAGAAAAAAAAATCCAGAGGGACCATCAGGTGGGCAGACATTACAATGAACCCAGTTTACAGGTGAGGAAACTGAGGCTCGAAGGGGTTAGCCGACTTGCCCAGATCACAGAGCCAGTTAGTGGGAGAGCCAGGGCTTGAACCCAGACTTCTGGGTCCTCAAGTTCCTGTTTGCTTGGTGCCTCCTCCTAAAATGACCACATGGAGATGATGTTTCTGAAGATGAAGCAGGGGAGGGACCATCGGAGTGAACAGCAGCTACCTTTATGTTTTGAATCCTCAGGCAAGATTTACCAAACACTGTGCCCACTCCCTGCATCCCCTGCTTTCCTCCACCTTCAGACGTGTGTCTTCTGGAGGAGGGGAAAGATTGGATTGGGAAGAAGGCTGTCCTACTGGTCAGCAGTCAGGTGTGGTGGCGCAGGAGAATTGGGCCCATTCTGTGGACCAGTGTCGGCTGCAGGCACCGCAGTTTTTCAGGGCATCTCATTGATTTGCTGAACATACTTCTCAGATGCAGTGGTTTTTCTGGGGTGCAGAAAGCTGTAGTGGATCAGACCGGCAACAGACCACCAAACAGTGACCATGACCTTTTTGGTTGCAAGTTTGGCTTTGGGAAGTGCTCTGGAGCTTCTTCCCGGTCCAATCACTGAGCTGGTTGTCGTATAAAATCCACTTTTCATCGCACATCACAATCCAATCGAGAAATGGTTCGCTATTGTTGAGTAGAATAAGAGAAGACAACACTAAAATGATGATTTTTTTGATATGCGGTCATCTCATGAGGTACGCACTTATTGAGCCTTCTCACTATTCCAAGTTGTTTCAAATGCCGAACGACCATACAACGGTCGATGTTGAGTTCATTGGCAACTTCTCGTGTTGTTGTAGGAGGATCAGCTTTGATGACTGCTCACAATTAGTCGTTATCAACTTCCAGTGGCCGGCCACTGCACTCTCACCTTTAAGTCTCTCCTTTGCAAAACTTCTTGAACCACCACTGCACTCTATGTTCGTTAGCAGTTTATGGGCCAAATACATTGTTGATGTTGCAAGTTGTCTGTGCTGCTTTACGACCCATTTTGAACTCGAATAAGAAAATCACTCAAATCTACTTTTTGTCTAACACCATTTCCTTAGTCTAAAATCAATACAAAATAAACAGCAAGTAATGTCATTAGCAAAAAAAAAAAAAAAACAACCCATAAAGTGGGAAATGTGCATTAGAATGATGTATAGTATAATCACATTTGTTTAAGAATGTATTCCAATATCAAATGGCAAAGTTCAACAATGCAAAACCGCAATTACTTTTGCACCAACCTAGTATCTATACCTGTCCCAACTGATGTTATGCAGGGAGAGAGGTGGTGAATGAGGTCAGGGGCCTTAAAGAAATCAAGTCAGAAAATCCTGGGGGTGGAGGGTGTGGGTACTCACTTCAGCAGCACATATGCTAACACTGAAACAATACAAAGATCATGGCATCTGGTCCCATGACTTCATGGTAAATAGATGGGGGGAAAATGGAAACAGTGAGAGATTTTTAATTTTGGGGGCTCCAAAATCACTGCAGATGGTGACTGTAGCCATGAAATTAAAAGACACTCGCTCCTTGTAAGAAAAGCTATGACCAACGTAAACAGCATATTAAAAGCCAAAGACGTTACTTTGCCGACAAAGGTGCATCTAGTCAAAGCTATGGTTTTTCCAGTGGTCATGTATGTATGTGAGAGTTGGGCCAAAAGAAAGCTGGGAGCTAAGGAATTGATGCTTTTGAACTGTGGTGTTGGAGAAGACTCTTTAGAATACCTTGGACTGCAAGGAGATCCAACCAGTCACTCTTAAAGGAAATCAGTCCTGAATATTCATTCAGGAAGGACTGATGCTGAAACTGAAACTGCAATACTTTGGCCACCTGATGCAAAGAACTGACTCACTGGAAAAGACCCTGATGCTGGGATAGATTGAGGGCAGGAGGAGAAGCAGATGACAGAAGATGAGATGATTGGATGGCATCACCGACGTGATGGACTTGAGTTTGAGTAAGCTCCAGGAGTTGGCAATGGAAGGGAAGCCTGGCGTGCTGCAGTCTGTGGGGTTGCAAAGAGGTGCACCTGACTGAGCAACTGAACTGAACTGGGGGGCGTGGGGAGAGTCAGGGCAGAGCCTGATTCAGCCCCTTTCAGGACTGCTAAAGCCGGAGAAGACTCTTGAGAGTCCCTTGGACTGCAAGGAGATCCAACCAGTCCATTCTAAAGGAGATCAGTCCTGGGTGTTCATTGGAAGGAATGATGCTAAAGCTGAAACTCCAATACTTTGGCCACCTCATGCAAAGAGTTGACTCAGTGGAAAAGACTCTGATGCTGGGAGGGATTGGGGACAGGAGGAGAAGGGGACGACTGCCCGGAGCCGGCGTGAGGAGCTCTGCCCGTGGCAAAGGTCATGAGGAAGGAGGCTCGACATATGCAAAGGCGGGATCGAGCCTCAGGAGTCCCCCTGGAAATTTTTGAACATCTACCTCCAAAACCAGAGTCTGCCTACTTTCTGCTTTGTGCTCTCACCTACACCTCTGACTTTACGGGGGGGCTGTCCCCCACTACCTCTCTCTGAAAAAAGAGTTAACTTACAGCTCCAGTTAATAATTTCTGGGTGTGATAGTGTTTCAACCTACAAACTCCTTTGGAAGTCCTCTAGCCTGCCTGAATAGGTTTTTCTGGCCACATGTGATTGTTCAGAGCCTCCCAACTGTGAGAGGCATGAGATGTTCTAAACTGTCTAAATACAGATTCTTTTGAGCAGTTAAAAGATTGATTAAAAATTGTATTGGTGAAGGGTTTTTCACTTGTTGGGCCAATGTTTGCTGCTAAGTCTCCATATCCCTTATCTACTGTGTCCGTGGCAGTGTATTGATTAATATAATTGGTGTAAGTAGTAGCTTTAATGTTTGTAACCTTCGACCCTTGAGTTAATTCTTTTTCTTGTTATAGCCCACCACAGACGACAGAGGATGAGATGGCTGGATGGCATCACCAACTTGATGGACGTGAGTTTGAGTAAACTCTGGGAGTTGGTGATGGACAGGGAGGCCTGGCGTGCTGTGATTCATGGGGTCGCAAAGAGTTGGATACGACTGAGCGACTGAACTAACTAACAGCCCTCCAGGCAGCAGCTCCTCCAGGCAGCTCTGTACCAGAGGAGTCTGGCCTTTTGTTTAAGTCGAAATCTGCTCCCCTATTGAGTCCTCCCCCTGGCCCTCCATTAATTCCTCAGGCACATTGCTTTAACCACTCTGGCCTCCCACAAAAGACCAGGCAGGGGTGTGATGTCTCCTGCCAGCTGAGGGTGTACCTCCTGCATCCCCGACCTGAGAAGCCTTACTGACTGAGCTCTGCAGGAAGCCAGTGTTGACCAGGGAGAAATCAGGAGCCCGAAGACTGAGAACCAAGGGCCCTGGGGGGCATGGAAAGGGCCCAGAAGAAACCCAGACAAAACGGAGACAGCCAGGAGGTAGGCAAGCAATTAAAGGAGGGGGCTGAGTTTTCAATTAACAGGCACCTCCGCTAGCAGTAGATAATTAACAGATTAGCAAGGCTGTTAGCGAGGCTGCTGCCAGGGAGGAGGAGTGGGCAGGTGCCTGGGCCTGGCGGGGGAGGGGGGCTGGAGGTGGGGCTCCAGGTTTCTCTCGAATGAAAAGGTGACTTAAGCTTCAGGAGCCCGAGGGCAGCTGGAGGGTGGGAGGGCAGAACCAGGAGGGCAGAACCGGAAGGGCAGGGGAGGGGCCATCCAACTGTCCCCCGGCCTGCAAGGGCCCTAGGTTTGCAGAAATGTCTGCCTGGGGATGGGCTAAGGAGGGGGTGGATGAGAATGTCTGGGGGTCACGATGTTGACACCCCCTTGAATTTGCACGTGGCCATGCGGCTCACAACAAGCTTGCACAGTCATCCAGGGCTTCATGATGTAGGGGTGAGAGCACAGACTGACATTAGACTCTCCTGGGTTCATCTTGCTCCCGCTTCCTAACTGGGGTGGGCTATCCGACATCCCAGCTGCTCTCCCGGACTCCTCAGCTCCTTTCTAGTTAGACAGTGTCGCACCAAAGCATCGAAGAGCCGGTGTGTGGGCCCTCTGGCCACGTCTTCCCTTGCTGGAGAGTTTGAGAAGGACTCTTCTCCAGAGGAGGCTTCCCCTGTGGCTCAGTGGTAAAGAATCTGCCTGCCAAGCAGGAGACACAAGTTCAGTCCCTGGGTTGGGAAGATCCCCTAGAGAAGGGAATGGCAACCTACTCCAGTACTCTTGCCTGGGGAACCCCCTGGACAGAGGAGCCTGGCAGGCTACAGTCCATAGGGTCCCAAAAGAGTCAGATACAACTTAGCGTCTAAGCACACATGCACGGGCTGCTCCGGAGAACAGAGCCTTTATCAGCCTGAATCCCTAAGTGGCCTGCATGGAGCAGATCCCTTGCCAGCCTCCAGGATACATCTAGTGGGAATGAGAAGCATTCTGTTACAGTATGAGATTTTACAGCTGTTTGTTACAGCAGCATAACCAAGCCTATCCTGGCTATTACACAGGGTGACCCTTACCTCCATGAGCCTCTGTTTCCTAATCCATAAAGTGAGTAAGAATGATGCTCACCATGAATGATTGTTGGGAAGTTAAGTGAGATGATATACAAGTTGGCTGAAGGATCTTCTCCATTCCTGGGTCCCTGCTGCTGCCATTTAGTCGCTAAGTCATGTCTGACTCATCTGCAACCCTATGGACTGTAGCCTGCCAGCCTCCTCTGTCCATGGGGTTCCCCAGGCAAGAATACTGGAGCAGGTTGCCATTTCCTTTTCCAGGGGATCTTCCCAACCCAGGGATCGAACCTATGTCTCCCACTTGGCAGGTGGATTTTTACCACTGAGCCGCTAGGGAAGGCCCCACACCTCCTCTGAAAAAGAGGAACATTGCCATGCACCAAGGTCAAAGGCCAGGGGCATTTGCTTGGCCCTTGCTAATGGTTGGAACTTTTCTAGTGCTGAGCAAAGAGTTTAAAGGTTGAGCCCCAGGGTGATGGGCAAGGTCCATGGGATGCAGGAGGCCTGGGGGGACCCTACCAGGGGGGATCCAAGCCAGCTCCCTCCCTCTCGGCCTTCTCCAGCTCTCTTTTTTCGTGGGGAGAGACGCTGAGGGCTGCTGCCCTTGTCCATACCTTGGGAGGGTGGCTGGACCAGCAAGTGCTCCTGCCTGAGAGTCTAGGACCCAGACAGGCTTCCCTTGGTTCTTGAAGTCCTCAAGCCACACGTGACGCTAGTGGCTTGTCAGCAGCACAGGCTTTCCCTTTGACCCCTCTCCCACGACATCCACAGCTTCACTTCCCCTCCCAGCCATCACCTTACTCTGCCTCTGCTCCAGCACCCCTTCAGCCTGTTTCTGAACTGGCTCCACTGTCCTCCATAGAAGAGGAGCAGGCTTGCAGTCATAGAAGCGGCTGGCTGTTCACTCCGTTTATTGGCCTGTTCGCACTGTTCCTTTTTGATCTACAAGATCAAACCCATTTTTTTCCCCCAATTGATCTCATTCCTCCTGGGGTTTCTGATGCTTTGTGTCCAAAACCTGAGTAACCATTTCTTCCAAATATGAAGGCTTCTCGCCCTCTCTCTGTAGTTGGCTCCATGCTCTGAGTTCATTAGATTTTTTTAAAGGCAGCTTTCCAGGCACAGGCCCTTTTAAAGTTTCCTTCCTAACCTGTGTGTGTTCCCTTGGAACTCCTCCCCCTGCCCTTAACCCAGGGAACTGTCATCCGCCCCAACAAGCAGTCACAGTCCCTCTTCTCTAGGGACTTCCTGCTCACATGACTGAGCCTACAGCTCTGGACTCTGAGATGCATAAACATAATCAGGGGGACTTTGTGTTCATGAAACATCCCCCATCAGGACAGAACTCGCCTCTCAGTTGTCTTTCTCACAGCCATAGATCAGCAGGGGCTGGCAGTTTCCCTCTTGTCTCTCTAACAAATGAATCCCTGTGATTTGAGAGAATAGCATTGAAACATGTAGATTATCATATGTGAAATGAACTGCCAGTCCAGGTTCGGTGCATGAGACAGGGTGCTCAGGGCTGGTGCACTGGGATGACCCTGAGGGATGGGATGGGGAAGGAGGTGGGAGGGGGGTTCAGGATGGGGACACATGTACACCCATGGCTTATTCACGACAATGTATGGCAAATCCACTACAGTATTGTAAAGTAATTAGCCTCCAATTAAAATAAATTAATTAATTTAAAAAAATGAATCCCTGTTCTGGTTAATGCCCACCACTGCCAGCCTAACAACCAGAGGAAATCCACCAGGCCTGCGTTGTCCACCACAGTAGCCACTGACCTGTGGCTTAGGGCACTTGAAATGTGGCCCCCTTCCTCTGTGTCAGGCAGGGGAGACTGCTGAGGCTAAAGTATGAGCTGAGCACCAGGGCCGGAGGGTGACAAGGAGCAGTGCTGGCCTGAGTTCCAGGTCTCCTGACCCCAAACCTGGTGGCTCCGTGGCTAGCTGTCTGCCTACCAGCCACTCTCCCCTTCCTCTCCCTCAAAGCAGAGGACGTCTGCACAACTCAGGAAGCCTGATGACAGGCGTCTCCTCTTAGCGGGGTTTCCAGGATGGCTGCTGCTTTCCTGTCAGACCCAGTGGCTCTTCAACTTTGTCCTTCACCCACCACTTAACCTTCTATATACACATATATATTTACTGTTGTTCAGTTGCCGAATTGTGTCCAACTCTTTGCAACCCCATGGACTGCAACACACCAGGCTTCGCCATCCATCACCATCTCCTGGAGTTTGCGGTGACCACCTGTGGCTTCCTGGCCTCTGGATTTCTTATTACTGCAGGAGAGAGCTCCCGAGCCCTCTTTGCTTCAGACACTGCCGTCAGGTTTCTGTTTTTCTTATGTGCAATTTGAACTGATGCCCACCCTTGTCCTCTGGGAATTTGGGTGGTGGGTGGAGATTCCCAGTAGGAAAGGATAGGGCTCAGGGACTCTCCAATCACATGGTTTTGTCCTCTCAAGTTCACAGGTGCAGATGGAGAGTTAAGGGGAACCTGGTTTTACTCAGTGCCCTGGTGAGTGAGCTCTAGGATGATCCCCTCATCACAGAACATGAGAGCCCAAAGGAGGGTGGCCACCCTCAGAACCATCCGCTTCACTTTACTGATGAAGAAACTGAGCTCCATGTCAGTTCAGATATGCCTGGTTATAAGTAATTAAAGCTCAAGTAATGCAGGCTTAACTAAACAGGAGTCTATTTTACTCACATAACAAATTGATGTGGTTGCAGGACTGTCCCACAGCCCCCAAAAGTCGAAGCATGAGGATGGCAAGTCTGAGATTTTCTTAGTATTTCCCTCATGGCTGCAAGATGGCTGCCAAAGCACCAACCATCACATTCTCATTTAATGGCAAACAAAACTGGAAAGAAGGGAGGATAGATGAGAGAAAAATGAAGGAGGCTTTTCTTACAGAAAAAAATCTCCCAGAAAGACTCTAGCAGAGTCCTCATTCTTTCTCTTTGCCTGGGAGTTGGTCATGTGGTTACTCCAGGCAAGTAGTTAACAAAGTGCAGAAACTGTGAAAATGAGTGTTAGTCGCTCAGTTGTGTTTTACTCTTTGTGACCCCATGGACTGTAGCCGACCCAGGCTCCTCTGTTTACAGAATTCTCTAGGTAAGAATACTGGACTGAGTTGCCATTCGCTTCTCCAGGAGATCTTCCTGACCCAGGGATCAAACCCAGGTCTCCTGCATTGCAGGCAGATTCTTTACCATCGGAGCCCCCAGGGAAGCCCCATAAGAGGCAAAGGTGCTCCACAACTGTTTTCACAGTCATGAGCCATCCCCTGGTTGGGCACTTTGCCACCAAGTAGTATCAGAGTAGTGTCGACAGGAGAGGATGCCTGTGGATGGAGGATCAATGGGAGACCTGATGTATCCAGGGTCACAGTGACTGGTGTAGAAAACAAGACTGGAATTCCAATCTCCTTTCTACTGCTCTCTGAGTGGGAAGAACCTCTGTGTCCTGGTGCAGCAGATGCTGCTGGGGCATTAGAGTTCTGTGCTACTGGGGGGAGTCCATGTAAGCCAGTTGTGGTTTTCCTGTGCCCTCTGCTGGAGACCGACCAAGAATAGGTGTGTAATGTAATTCTGGTCACTTAAGCTATAACAGAAAAGCTGCTTAGGGGATTCTGGGGAAGGTTCCCTCACTCTTAAAAAAGACATATCCAGAAAGAGGTGATCTCCTCTCCTGAATGCCATCCCCTGCTGGATGTGATGGCTGGAACTGAGGCAGCCACCTTGGGATCATGAGGGAAGCTGGTTTGAGGAGAGAGGCAGGAAGCACGAAAGGTGGGCTTGGGTCTCTGTTGCTGCCACTGCAGCACTGAGTTAAACAGCCCCAGGCTGTCCTACCTTGGGGCTTCTTTGCACAGAAGGCCCATCTCCCTTATTGTTTAAGCCCCTTTAAGGTGGGCCTTCTGTTCCTTGCAGGTGAAATCCTTCTAAAGAACCTACATGTTTCCTTCTGCTCTGTGTCCTGCCCTGGAGGAAGGTGCAGACTAGCACCAACCAGCCCCTCCGGGAAAAAGCAACGCTACCCGTTATGGGCCCACGTGGCTGGAGCTCAGCCTCTTGCATTTAGTTGCTCACCACAGCCAGAAAGAGGCTGAGAACTGCATTCAAAATCCCAGGCAGTGGGGAGGAGTGGTTTTGAAAGGGATGTTGTGGGGGCTGCATAAAAGAAGGCCGTTCCTGCCCCCAGAACCCCCATGCTGCCCCCCACCATGCCCTGCCCAACCCAGTGTGGCCCCCAGTGACCCTGGAGACAATGCCATCAGCCACCCTCCCAGCTGCTCGTAGGCTAGGTGGGGTAGAAGGGCTGTTGGTTAAGTGCTGAAGAATTCCCAGAGTTTGGGGCTGGCCCAGAATGGGTTTTTGTAGCTAGAGTGTGACCATTCTGTCCTCGCAGCTTGCCTGGTGCAGAATGAATACAGGCCAGTTAAGTATTTTTCAGGTGACTGATTATAAAGATTTGCTTCCATGTGGACTCTCTCTTGCAATGATCCAGGACCCCATGAGGGCCACTTGTGTTGAAGTACTGAACAGGCTACCTTCTTTGGTAGAAAGAAGGGCCTAGAGGAAGGTCTCTTTCCTTCTTCCCCTCACTGTGTTGGGTCATAGTTGCAGCACGCAGGACCTTTATTGTGTCACGTCGGACCTTCATTGCAGGATGCACGGACTCTCTAGTCGTGGCTCACCATCTTAGTTGCTCCGTAGCATATGGGATCTTATTTTCCCAGCCAAGGATTGAACCTGCATCCCCTGCACCGCAAGGCGGATTCTTTCTTTTTGGCTGCCCTGGGTCTTGGTGCGCGGGCTTTTCTCTAGTTTGGCAAGTGGGGGCTACTCTAGTTGTGGCGCACTGGCTTCTCATTGCTGTGGCTTCTCTTGTTGCAGAGCATGGGCTGTAGAGCACATGGGCTTCGGTAGTTATGGCTCCTGAGCTCTAGAGCACAGGCTCAACAGTTGTGGTGAAAGAGCTTAGCTGCTCCACGGCATGTGGGATCTTTCCAAATTAGGGATCGAACCCATGTCTCCTGCATTGACAGGCGGATTCTTTACCACCGACCCACCATGGAAGCCTGCAAGGTGGATTCTTAACCACTAGACCACCATGAAAGTCCCTAGAGGAAGGTATTTCTTTCATTTATTTATTTTTTTGGAAGCTTATTTCTTGAGGCACTTTCTTTCTTGGGGGAAATGCTAGCGGGCCTGAATGTCTCTGCTCCTCTAGGACACCCACCACCAGCTGCAAATTGCAGATATGATCAAACCTTCAGATGCCCAGAAACTCTGATGGTGCCCACTGCCCTGGAATTGCTGGGGAGTAGGGAACTTCATGGGGTTCTGTGAAAAGAAGAGAAGTGAAAAGCAAAGAGAAAAGGAAACATATAAACATCTGAATGCAGAGTTCCAAAGAATAGCAAGAAGAGATAAGAAAGCCTTCTTCAGCGATCAATGCAAAGAAATAGAGGAAAACAACAGAATGGGAAAGACTAGGGATCTCTTCAAGAAAATCAGGGATACCAAAGGAACATTTCATGCAAAGATGGGCTCGATAAAGGACAGAAATGGTATGGACCTAACAGAAGCAGAAGATATTAAGAAGAGATGGCAAGAATACACAGAAGAACTGTACAAAAAAGATCTTCACGACCCAGATAATCACGATGGTGTGATCACTGACCTAGAGCCAGACATCCTGGAATGTGAAGTCAAGTGGGCCTTAGAAAGCATCACTACAAACAAAGCTAGTGGAGGTGATGGAATTCCAGTTGAGCTATTCCAAATCCTGAAAGATGATGCTGTGAAAGTGCTGCACTCAATATGCCAGCAAATTTGGAAAACTCAGCAGTGGCCACAGGACTGGAAAAGGTCAGTTTTCATTCCAATCCCAAAGAAAGGCAATGCCAAAGAATGCTCAAACTACCGCACAATTGCACTCATCTCACATGCTAGTAAAGTAATGCTCAAAATTCTCCAAGTCAGGCTTCAGCAATATGTGAACCGTGAACTTCCTGATGTTCAAGCTGGTTTTAGAAAAGGCAGAGGAACCAGAGATCAAATTGCCAACATCCGCTGGATCATGGATAAAGCAAGAGAGTTCCAGAAAAACATCTATTTCTGCTTTATTGACTATGCCAAAGCCTTTGACTGTGTGGATCACAATAAACTGTGGAAAATTCTGAAAGAGATGGGAATACCAGACCACCTGATCTGCCTCTTGAGAAATTTGTATGCAGGTCAGGAAGCAACAGTTAGAACTGGACATGGAACAACAGACTGATTCCAAATAGGAAAAGGAGTTTGTCAAGGCTGTATATTGTAACCCTGTTTATTTAACTTATATGCAGAGTACATCATGAGAAACGCTGGACTGGAAGAAACACAAGCTGGAATCAAGATTGCCAGGAGAAATATCAATAACCTCAGATATGCAGATGACACCACCCTTACGGCAGAAAGTGAAGTGGAACTCAAAAGCCTCTTGATGAAAGTGAAAGTGGAGAGTGAAAAAGTTGGCTTAAAGCTCAACATTCAGAAAATGAAGATCATGGCATCCGGTCCCATCACTTCATGGGAAATTGATGGGGAAACAGTGGAAACAGTGTCATACTTTATTTTTCTGGGCTCCAAAATCACTGCAGATGGTGACTGCAGCCATGAAATTAAAAGGCGCTTACCCCGTGGAAGGAAAGTTATGACCACCCTAGATAGCATATTCAAAAGCAGAGACATTACTTTGCCAACAAAGGTTCATCTAGTCAAGGCTATGGTTTTTCCTGTGGTCATGTATGGATGTGAGAGTTGGACTGTGAAGAAGGCTGAGCGCCGAAGAATTGATGCTTTTGAACTGTGGTGCTGGAGAAGACTCTTGAGAGTCCCTTGGCCTGCAAGGAGATCCAACCAGTCCATTCTGAAGGAGATCAGCCCTGGGATTTCTTTGGAAGGAATGATGCTAAAGCTGAAACTCCAGTACTTTGGCCACCGGATGCGAAGAGTTGACTCATTGGAAAAGACTCTGATGCTGGGAGGGATTGGGGGCAGGAGGAGAAGGGGACGACAGAGGATGAGATGGCTGGATGGCATCACCGACTCGATGGACATGAGTTTGGGTGAACTCCGGGAGTTGGTGATGGACAGGGAGGCCTGGCGTGCTACGACTCATGGGGTCGCAAAGAGTCGGACACGACTGAGCGACTGACCTGATCTGATCTGATCTGAGGGAACTTCACGTTCTGCTGGTCCAGCTTCATGATGCTGGGCTTTTTGCTTATGCCATTCCCCATGCCAGAATCCCCTTACTGATCCTAGACAGTTGTGCCTCTCCAGTGTGGCCATCAGAATCCTATGAATTGGTTCAGGCTTGGGCACGTGATTCCTTCTGGGCCCAAGAGCATCAGCTTTGGGGATTCTGTGGGAACCTATAGGAAAGGGACACCCACACCGCTGGGTTCGTTAGCTGGAGAATATACAGCTGGTACTGCCAGGGACCATCTTTGTCCCCCAAGGGGCTCAGCCCAAAAATGAAACCAACCCAGAGGGAAGCAGATTGGAAAGGCATTAGGGGACATCCTGATGACATGATTATGGCACCTGAATCCATCTATGCCTGAAAGTTACCTCTGAACTTCTTAGTCATTTGAGTCAAGAAATTCCCTTTGTTCAAAGAAAACAAACAAACAAACAAGCAAACCCTGAAAATAAAAAAACAATTCGAGCAGGACTTTCAGGCATTCACATTGAAAGTCATTCACTGCAAATAGAAAGCCAGTACTCCCAATCAGGCAGGTTTAACTTCTCCTTTATCACTCTCCATATGCTGCTCGCACAGCACTTACCCACTTGGGTAGCATTGGCTGTTTCTTTCTCTGCCTGCCCAACAGAACCATCCCCTTTGAAGGAGTGGACATTGCTGCTGCCTCAGCTGCCACTGGACCTCAGGGGCAGCTCATTATGATCTCAAGTTGAGTTGAATTCCTTGGCACAACTTCATCTTTCATCCCATAAAGCCCCTCTCTTGTTTTATTCATTCTCTTGTATCTATCGCTCTCTCATTCCCTTCCTCTGCACAGGCAGCATGCTAATGGACCTTTTCCCCCCTACTATAACAGGTCAGATCAGATCAGGTCAGTCGCTCAGTTGTGTCCAACTCTTTGAACCCCATGAGTCGTAGCACGCCAGGCCTCCCTGTCCATCACCAACTCCCGGAGTTCACCCAAACTCATGTCCATCGAGTCGGTGATGCCATCCAGCCATCTCATCCTCTGTCGTCCCCTTCTCCTCCTGCCCCCAATCCCTCCCAGCATCAGAGTCTTTTCCAATGAGTCAACTCTTCGCATCCGGTGGCCAAAGTACTGGAGTTTCAGCTTTAGCATCATTCCTTCCAAAGAACACCCAGGGCTGATCTCCTTCAGAATGGACTGGTTGGATTGCCTTGCAGTCCAAGGGACTCTCAAGAGTCTTCTCCAGCACCACAGTTCAAAAGCATCAATTCTTTGGCGCTCAGCCTTCTTCACAGTCCAACTCTCACATCCATACATGACCACAGGAAAAACCATAGCCTTGACTAGATGAACCTTTGTTGGCAAAGTAATGTCTCTGCTTTTGAATATGCTATCTAGGTTGGTCATAACTTTCCTTCCACGGGGTAAGCGCCTTTTAATTTCATGGCTGCAGTCACCATCTCCAGTGATTTTGGAGCCCAGAAAAATAAAGTCTGACACTGTTTCCACTCTTTCCCCATCTATTTGCCATGAAGTGATGGGACCGGATGCCATGATCTTCATTTTCTGAATGTTGAGCTTTAAGCCAACTTTTTCACTCTCCACTTTCACTTTCATCAAGAGGCTTTTTAGTTCCTCTTCACTTTCTGCCATAAGGGTGGTGTCATCTGCATATCTGAGGTTATTGATATTTCTCCCGGCAATCTTGATTCCAGCTTGTGTTTCTTCCAGTCCAGCGTTTCTCATGATGTATGCATATAAGTTAAATAAACAGGGTGACAATATACAGCCTTGACGAACTCCTTTTCCTATTTGGAATCAGTCTGTTGTTCCATGTCCAGTTCTAACTGTTGCTTCCTGACCTGCATACAAATTTCTCAAGAGGCAGATCAGGTGGTCTGGTATTCCCATCTCTTTCAGAATTTTCCACAGTTTATTGTGATCCACACAGTCAAAGGCTTTGGCATAGTCAATAAGGCAGAAATAGATGTTTTTCTGGAACTCTCTTGCTTTTTCCATGATCCAGCGGATGTTGGCAATTTGATCTCTGGTTCCTCTGCCTTTTCTAAAACCAGCTTGAACATCAGGAAGTTCATGGTTCACATATTGCTGAAGCCTGGCTTGGAGAATTTTGAGCATTACTTTACTAGCATGTGAGATGAGTGCAATTGTGTGGTAGTCTGAGCATTCTTTGGCATTGCCTTTCTTTGGGATTGGAATGAAAACTGACCTTTTCCAGTCCTGTGGCCACTGCTGAGTTTTCCAAATTTGCTGGCATATTGAGTGCAGCACTTTCACAGCATCATCTTTCAGGATTTGGAATAGCTCAACTGGAATTCCATCACCTCCACTAGCTTTGTTTGTAGTGATGCTTTCTAAGGCCCACTTGACTTCACATTCCAGGATGTCTGGCTCTAGGTCAGTGATCACACCATCGTGATTATCTGGGTCGTGAAGATCTTTTTTGTACAGTTCTTCTGTGTATTCTTGCCATCTCTTCTTAATATCTTCTGCTTCTGTTAGGTCCATACCATTTCTGTCCTTTATCGAGCCCATCTTTACATGAAATGTTCCTTTGGTATCCCTGATTTTCTTGAAGAGATCCCTAGTCTTTCCCATTCTGTTGTTTTCCTCTATTTCTTTGCATTGATCGCTGAAGAAGGCTTTCTTATCTCTTCTTGCTATTCTTTGGAACTCTGCATTCAGATGTTTATATGTTTCCTTTTCTCTTTGCTTTTCACTTCTCTTCTTTTCACAGCTATTTGTAAGGCCTCCCCAGACAGCCATTCTGCTTTTTTGCATTTCTTTTCCATGGGGATGGTCTTGATCCCTGTCTCCTGTACAATGTCACGAACCTCATTCCATAGTTCATCAGGCACTCTATCTATCAGATCTAGGCCCTTAAATCTATTTCTCACTTCCACTGTATAATCATAAGGGATTTGATTTAGGTCATACCTGAATGGTCTAGTGGTTTTCCCTACTTTCTTCAATTTCAGTCTAAATTTGGCAATAAAGAGTTCATGATCTGAGCCACAGTCAGCTCCTGGTCTTGTTTTTGCTAACTGTATAGAGCTTCTCCATCTTTGGCTGCAAAGAATATAATCAATCTGATTTCGGTGTTGACCATCTGGTGATGTCCATGTATAGAGTCTTCTCTTGTGTTGTTGGAAGAGGGTGTTTGTTATGACCAGTGCATTTTCTTGGCAAAATTCTATTAGTCTTTGCCCTGCTTCATTCCGTATGCCAAAGCCAAATTTGCCTGTTACTCCAGCTGTTTCTTGACTTCCTACTTTTGCATTCCAGTCCCCTATAATGAAAAGGACATCTTTTTTGGGTGTTAGTTCTAAAAGGTCTTGTAGGTCTTCATAGAACCGTTCAACTTCAGCTTCTTCAGCATTACTGGTTGGGGCATAGACTTGGATTACTGTGATATTGAATGGTTTGCCTTGGAAACGAACAGAGATCATTCTGTTGTTTTTGAGATTGCATCCAAGTACTGCATTTCGGACTTTTTTGTTGACCATGATGGCTACTCCATTTCTTCTGAGGGATTCCTGCCCGCAGTAGTAGATATAATGGTCATCTGAGTTAAATTCACCCATTCCAGTCCATTTCAGTTCGCTGATTCCTAGAATGTCGACATTCACTCTTGCCATCTCTTGTTTGACCACTTCCAATTTGCCTTGATTCATGGATATGACATTCCAGGTTCCTATGCAGTATTGCTCTTGACAGCATCGGACCTTGCTTCTATCACCAGTCACATCCACAGCTGGGTATTCTTTTTGCTTTGGCTCCATCCCTTCATTCTTTCTGGAGTTATTTCTCCACTGATCTCCAGTAGCATATTGGGCACCTACGGACCTGGGGAGTTTCTCTTTCAGTATCCTATCATTCTGCCTTTTCATACTGTTCATGGGGTTCTCAAGGCAAGAATACTGAAGTGGTTTGTCATTCCCTTCTCTGGTGGTATATGTTCGTGCAAAATGACTATTGTCTTTATGTGTTTTTAAATTTATGCCAATGGCAGTGTTTTGATTCTCATGTTGCTTCTTACTGTACAAACTCAGCATTGTTTTAAGGCCCATCCATGTTGCTCTTTGTGCATCTACTCTCTTCTAGCTGCCGCAGTTCTCCATGCTATGAATCACTCTCATTCTTCTTTCCATTCTCCCTGAGGTGGACACCTAATTTGCCTCCAACAACCCTTGCCTGCCCACTCCCGATCCCTGCCGAAGAACTCTGCAGTGAACATCATGACATGCATGTGTTCTGGATCCGTGTCCATTTCGTTTGCATCTATACCTGGAAATGAAATTGCATGTTGTAGGGGAGATGTACTGGGCTTCCCTGGTAGCTCAGCTTGTAAAGAATCCGCCTGCAATGCAGGAGACCCCGGTTTGACTCCTGGGTTGGAAAGATCCCCTGGAGAAGGGATAGGCTACTTACTCCAGTATTCTTGGGCTTCCCTGGTGGCTCAGATGGTAAATAATCTGCCTGCAATGCAGGTGACCTCGGTTCGATTCCTGGGTTGGGAAGATTCCCTGTAGGAGGGCATGACAACCCACTCCAGTACTCTTGCTGGAGAATCCCTGTGGACAGGGGAGCCAAATGGGCTACAGTCCATGGTGTCGCAAAGAGTTGGACACGACAGAGTGACTAAGCACAGCACAGGGGAGATGTGCTATTAACCAAAATACTTCCACAGTAGCTTCTCTCTCCTACCCTGATGAACATCCATCCCCACATGCCCACCCAACACCACCAGTAGACTTTATCCAGCTGTGTTTGACCTGGTGTAACAGATTGCATCAGTTCTCTGCTGCCATGTAACATGTTACCACAAACTTAGTGGTTTAAAATAACATACATTTTTAATCTTGCATTTTCTGTGGTCCAGGAGCCTGGGCATGACTTTGCTGGGTCTTCTGCTCGAGCTGCAATCAAGGTAATAGCCAGGCTACGTTCTCATCAGAGGCTTAACTAGAGAAAGACCTGCTTCCAGGCTGCCTCAGGTAGTGAGCAGAAACCATCAACTTGTGGTCACAGAAATCAAGGAAACTTGCTTCTTCAAGGTCAGCAGGAGAGAGAGTCTTTGATCTTTATTTCCCTCTTAAAAGAGCTTACCAGACTAGGTTCTATCCACCTAGGATAATCTCCCTGTTGATGAACTGAAAATCAACTTATTAGGGACTTTAATTACATCAGCAAATTCCCTTCACTCTTTTCTTCCAGAGTAACCTAATCAGGGGTTGACAGTCCAACACCTTCTTTGCTATATTCTCTTAGTTAGAAGCAAGTTATGGGCCCTGACCATGCTCAAGGGAAGAGGCTCATAAATGGGCTTGGCCACTGGGCCTCATCTTAGAATTCTGCCTGCCACACAGGTATGGTGTGAGATATATATTTTAAAAAAATATTTATTTGGCTGCATCAGCTCTTAGTCGAGGCCTGCAGGATCTTTTTTTTATACAGAGATACTCTTATTTTTAAAATTTAACTAAGTAATTTATGGTTGCACTGGGTCTTTGTTGCTGCATGCAGGCTTTCCCAAGCTGTTGTGAGCGGGGGCTACTCCTTGTTGTGGTCCACGGGCTTCTCGTTTCGGTGGCTTCTCTTGTTGCGGAGCACAGGCTCTAGGGTGTGCGGGCTTCAGTAGTTGTGGTGCTTGGGCTTGTTAGTTGTGGTGCACGGGCTTAGTTGCTCCTTGGCATACGGGATCTTAGTTCCTGGATCAGGGATCAAACCCGTGTCCCCTGCATTAGTAGGCAAATTCTTAACCACTGGGCCATCAAGGAAGAACCTTCTCTCATGGCTGAGATGATAAAGAATCTGCCTGCAATGCAGGAGGCCCAGGTTTGATCCCTAGGTCAGGAAGATTCCCTGGAGAAGGGTACGGCAACCCACTCCAGTATTCTTACCTGGAAAATCCCATAGACAGGGGAGCCCCGTGGGCTATACAGTCCAGGGATCAAAAAGAGTAGGACTCCACTTAGAGACTAAAACAACAACAAATCCTTTGTCCATTTATTTTTCTTGTTAATTTGCAGGAGTTCCTTGAATATTGAGCCTCCTCCAACAGGACAAATTAATGGACAAAGGATTTGTTGTTCTTTTAGACTTAGCACGTGTCTTCTCTCATTGTGTAACATATCATTTGGAACAGATATTTTTAATTGTGACACAATATATTCCTCTCTTTATTTTTCTTTATGGACTGTGCTTTGAAGTTTTGTCTAATAAATCCTTTCTTCCCTCTGGGTCTCAAAGATGTTCCATTCATGTATTTTTTATCAATGCTATAATTTGTCTGTTCACATTGATTCTTTAATCCACCATCTTTTACGGGATAACATCATTTTTCTCTATAACGTGAGTCAGCGTTTTCCCAATAAGAACAATTCTTTCTCCACTTGCTTGAGGTGCACCTCTTATCACATACAAAGCTCCCCAATAACCGGGGATCCAACTCTGAGCTCTCCATCGTGTTCCAGTGAGTTGTCCATTCTTTCACTGAAACCATATTGGTTTTTCATTTGTTTTTAAAACAATGTCACTGTCATACGTCTGAATATCTGTGTAAGACAGTTTCCTGCCCACCCCGTTTCACTTAGACATCTAGAGACCTTTAATCTCTCCTCACAGATTTCAGAGCAAGTTTACACAGCTGGAATTTTCATTGCGATTATAGTGGAGTTAGAAATTAATTTAGGGAGAACTGACACAGTCGTATATTGGGCCACCCCTCCCAAGAGCATGAGCTGACTACTTGAGGGGGTGTCTTCACCCTGACTTTGTGCTCATCCAGCAATGAGCAGGCATTCAGTCCTTTGAAAAGTAAATGCTAGGGAGGAAATCCAAGGGGAGATGAGGAGTGGGCCTGGAATGTTCCTCAGCACCATGCCCTCCAGTGCTCGCCAAGTCTGACAACAGAGAGGACACGCCTGGTGACCCCACAGAGAGGCCGAGAGCCCTCCTGCCCAGACGAGTGCCGGCCTAAGTCCTCTTCTCCAGATGACGTGCAGCAGGGAAGCCCGTCTAATTCAGGGGACACTGGCCCCCAACCATAGGGAGGCTCTTCATCCCTCTGGGTCCAGAGGCTCAGTTACATGCATCAGGATGTTCTGGGCGATGCTATCTGGCCTGAGCCTGGGGTGGGGCTCCTGAAGTCCAGTTCAGGTTGGGTGGGGCCAAGAAGACCCAAGGAGTTTCTCTGTTTCTCCCAAGGTCCCAGTCAGCCAGTCAGTCTGCACAGCAGCTGGCCCACAGGTCTCATGGCATGGGAGTTCCACATCTTTTGTGCACTGCTTGATGAGTACACTGAATTCTCGGTATCCCAGCTAAAATCCAGGCCTGAGAAGTATGCTTCTTTTAAAATGTCCAAATTGCAGCAAACTACATGAGCAAAAAACACTTCTTCCAAAGAAGCAAAATGACTGAGGAGAGACACTCTGCTGGATGACAGACCTGGTCTCTACCATCATAATCCATGCAATTTTTGGGTGTGAAGTATCTGTTCTGGGCTACTTCTGAGCATTAATTCTTCCTAAGAAGGAATGGTGGGGGCCTACTGACAACTGTGAAACTCAACTGCATAGACAGATGGTGTTCCCAGAACAAAGGGATGTTAGGGTTGAGACAGGAGTTGGATATTTACCAAACAACCACACCAATAAGCATACCAGTCACAGGGCTAGCTGACACCCAGGCACCCGATGACTGCGGTATATTCCTAATTGTGGTCTAGCATTCTAACCAACAAAGGAAAGGACACCGAGGAGGCCTGACTTGTTTTTCATGATCCAAAACTGGCTTCTGGGGATTTCTTTTCCAAGTGTCCCTAATCTGGGATTTTGCTAAAGCCTTCACGTCGATTTGGCAGCATGTGTACCCTGGGAAGGGCTTCCCAGGTGGCCCAGTAATAACTTGCCTGTTAATGCTGGAGCAGCAGGAAATGCAGGTTCGATCCCTGTGTTGGGAAGATCCCCTGGAGTAGGAAAAGGCAATCAGCTCCAGTATTCTTGCTGGGATAATCCCATGGACAGAGGACCCTCAGTCCATGGGCTCTCAAAGAGTCACACACGACTCACCACGCACTCACAAACCCTGGGAACCGCTTTCATTAGAACTTGGCAGCCCATGCATCCCCATTCTTCAAGTACCCTGGGTCTCACGGACATCTCATGCACCCGTGGAGATCGCCTGGGAAAGTGAGCAGCACATGACCAGTACTTATTTAACTTATATGCAGAGTACATCATGAGAAATCCTGGGCTGGCAGAAGCACAAGCTGGAATCAAGATTGCCGGGAGAAATATCATTAACCTCAGATATGCAGATGACACCACCCTTATGACAGAAAGTGAAGAGGAACTAAAAAGCCTCTTGATGAAAGTGAAAGAGGAGGGTGAAAAAGTTGGCTTAAAGCTCAATATTCAGAAAATGAAGATCATGGCATCCGGTCCCATCACTTCATGGCAAATAGATGGGGAAACAGTGGAAACAGTGTCAGACTTTATTTTTCTGGACTCCAAAATCACTGCAGATGGTGACTGCAGCCATGAAATTAAAAGACGCTTACTCCTTGGAAGGAAAGTTATGACCAACCTAGATAGCATATTCAAAAGCAGAGACATTACTTTGCCAACAAAAGTCCGTCTACTCAAGGCTATGGTGTTTCCAGTGGTCATGTATGGATGTGAGAGTTGGACTGTGAAGAAGGCTGAGTGCCGAAGAATTGATGCTTTTGAAGTGTGGTGTTGGAGAAGACTCTTGAGAGTCCCTTGGACTGCAAGGAGATCCAACCAGTCCATTCTAAAGGAGATCAGCCCTGGGTGTTCTTTGGAAGGAACGATGCTAAAGCTGAAACTCCAGTACTTTGGCCACCTGATGCGAAGAGTTGACTCATTGGAAAAGACTCTGATGCTGGGAGGGATTGGGGGCAGGAGGAGAAGGGGACGACAGAGGATGAGATGGCTGGATGGCATCACTGACTCGATGGACGTGAGTCTGAGTGAACTCCGGGAGTTGGTGATGGACAGGGAGGCCTGGCATGCTGCGATTCATGGGGTCGCAAAGAGTCGGACACGACTGAGCGACTGAACTGAACTGAACTGAACTGAACACTCCACGGCCAGACAACCCCACACCCTAACCCACACAAGCAGCCCCGCCCATCCATATTCAGGGCCGCGAGGCCACGCAGCGTGCGTTGCGGCAGGGCGCCAGGGGCGGGGCTTCGGCCCCTGCGCGCTTTCCAATTGGCTCTCAGAGGTGCCTTTCAGACGGCGCGCAGAGGCTGCCGGCGTGCACTTCCGGCTGCTACTTTGGCGGGAGTTGGCGCCGGGTGTGAGGTAGGATTCGAGGGAGTTGCTCCCGGGCTGGGCTGGGTCGGGCCAGGCTCAGGACCGCTCAGGGGCCTTCCCGCTTTGGGTGCCAACCCGGAAGGCCTTTCTGGGGATTGGTGAGGGTTGGACAGGGGGCCGGCCCTGTGCGCCCACTGTGGGGTACGTGGTCTAAAGGGCAGCCCCTCAGAGAGCCTAGCTAAGTGTGGTCCTCCGCTTCTCGTCACCCTGGACGCAGAACCAGTGTGGCAGGACCCCTTCCTTCCGTCTAAGGGCAGCTCGGGGGACGCTCGCTGTGGGTCTGTGAGGGGCTGAGTTGAGTCCCTTCTCCTCCAACTCCAGGTGCGGGATGCAGGGTGAAGAGGTCATGTTCAGCATGTTCTTTGTAGGGAACAGGCATACCAGGCAGGGGAACGGGTTTGGATGAGATTTTTTGATCAGGGACGCAAACTCAGATGCGCACAGGGGCCGGGCGTCAGGTGTGCCTGAGGTGGTGGTGGACGGGAGGGCGCGTGCGGCCGGGCGAGGGGCATGGGGACAGTGGCGCTGGGCTCTGGCCAGCCGAGGCCCTGTGGGGTGCGTGCCAGAGACGCCAGGTCGCTGGTTTGTGTTTTTTTTTTTTTTTTTAACAACAGCCGCTGGAGACGCGGGTTTTGTTTTGTTTTGTTTTCTTTCTTTCTTTGTTTTGTTGCTGTTGTTTTAAAGTAACAAGCTCTCTGGCTTTTAAAAAGTGTTTATTTATTTTTAATTGATTTATGATTGACAAGCTCTCTAGTTTTAAATGTTGAGGTTAATCCGCCAAGTTGTAGAAGACTGCAGGGCCAAAGAAAGTACATCTGTGAACTGCATTTGGCCCTCTAGTGGCCAGTTTGCCGCCTCTGCTGTTGGGGTCCTGCGGGGAGGGGTGTCCAGGCGGGGAGTTGCAGACTGACAGAGAAGTCCCCATTTGGGGGGCTGGGGTGCTAGAAAGATCTATCCCCAAACTGAGCCCTGGATTGTGTGAGCTGAGTAGCTGACTTGGTTGGTGACTGGGAGTTATCCCTTGCCTTGCCTTAACATATCCTTCCCTTCCTCTGTCCCTGTAGCATTAGCCCAGATCTAGGGGGTTTAGGTTGGAGAGTGGGGGTGTTCTGAAGCTGGGGAGAAGACACCCTCCTTGCCAAGCAGGCAGGACTCCACAGACTGGAGCCTGGTCTTGGGGACTTCCTGTGCCAAGTGTTAGTGAATTGGGCTGGGAGAACATTTTCAAAGGAGGAGGTACGTTCCAGATGAGTCTAGCAGAGCTGTTCACTGGGGAATTGTGATCCTGGTACCACTTGGTCTTGTGGTTCTAAACTGCTAACTGAGGAGAAGAGGAGAGATGCAGAGGAATTCTGGGAGACGAAGTTACAGTCAGTTAACTAGCATCTCCTGGGTCCCCCCTCTGGGCAGGGCAGAAGGCTGGGCATACGAAGATGAGTGCATTGTAGCTCTTGCCTTCAGGATACTTTCAGATGATATGGGCTAACTCTGGAGGAGGCTTCTTTCCTGGCAGGCTTGGGCTGGGGGAACCAAGGAAGGGAGGAAAAACCTGGAAGGTGATGCAGAAGCATCATGGACTTAGAGCCGTGGACTTAGAATTTGGGGAGGTGATGGGAAGGGAGAATGCATTCCCAGGTAGGAGTAGGAACTGTGTAGTGAGGGTAGAGATGGTAGCAATAATTGGATCAGCCTATCCATCAGGGACATGGAGAGAGATCAGGGGAGAAGGGTTTTTAGGGCCCCGTTTCTGGACTAGGAGGGGTTTGGTGCTGTCTTATGGAAGATGGATGTTATACTGTGGTAGAAAGGAGGAGGCCGAGGCAATACCAAGTGGGATCTTCCATAGAGAGTGCTGTGTGAGAGGATACCAGTTGTGGAAAAGTGTCTTATCCCCAACCAGAAGACCATTCCTTGGGGACAGGTCTGTGTGGCATTTCTTTGAGTTCTGACCCAGAGAACGATCACCCATCCAGTACCCTCAGCCCTCATTCTTGTAATGATTGAGGGGAAAGGGGCTGTCTTCTGGTGCTGAGCAGGCCCTGGTGGCCTCGGGACAGTGGTCCTGTTCCTATTTGGCAGCCTAATGCCTCCTTCCTGCCAGTCCAGGCTTGTTCCTTCCTAGTGCACAGAAAGTGTCAGAGTCACTAATACAGCCCCATCTGTGCTGTGAGAAGGCAGAGTGGATATCGACGATGAGACAACCCATTTTCTGAGTGCTAGCCTGAGGTAGCCCTGATCTGGACACTGTGAAATCTTTTGAGGATAGTTGGCTCCTTGGTGGGATCGGTTGGGTATTGAGGGGAAAGGCTTTGATCTGAGCCAGCCCCCAGATTCCAGCCCTGGATCAAATGACTGCTGGCTTGCATGTTGTCTGTCTGTTTTGGGGTGGGGGCGTGGGGGTCACTCCAGTAACCTCTGGTTGTGGCCCAGATTCCAGTACCTCCTCCATCCTGTTTCCTCTTCCCAGGTCAGGTTCTTCTGGAGAGAGAGGAGGGGCGCAGAGGTGGCTGGTTCCCAGATGCTGTAGACCCCCATGAACACCATGGCGGAAGCCAGACTCCAAACCCAGAAGAAAAGCAGCCAGGATGGTCAGGAGGTAGCATTCCCATTCCCAGAACACCCTCTACCCTCCTGCCTCCCGTCCTGTGCCCCTCACTCCTGGAGCCCACCTCCCTCTGTCAAGGACTTTTGAGTCCCCTCATCTCTCCCTGTGGCCCTTTTCCAGACCAGCCTGTGGTCCTCAGGCTTTGGGATGAAGCTGGAGGCTGTCACCCCATTCTTGGGGAAATACCGCCCCTTTGTGGGTCGCTGCTGCCAGACCTGTACCCCTAAGAGCTGGGTGAGTGACGGTCAAGCCAGGCCCTACCTTGGGAAGCTTGGTTCTGGGAGCCACAGCTGCCGCAGCCCCGGGAAGCAGTTTCCTTCATGTCTTCAAGCCCAGCCCTTCCCTAGCCTGTTGTCTCAGGGGAGTGGGTGCACTAGTGCTTGTTGGTTGGTGGTTTGGGCCTGCTCCTGGCTTCTGGCTCCCAGGCCTGGGAGAGTTGGGTGGGGAGGTACAGAGGGATCTGAGAGGCCAGAGGGCTGGGGTCTGAGCATGCCTGCACTCAGAGTGGAGGGCCTGGAGACACTGTCCACTCAGAGTCAGCGAGCACTCGGCACATGCCTGAGGCCTTTGTAGGTCCGTGCTGGGGCTGGTGGGACTCAGGGTTCTTGTGGAGATCCAGGCTACATGTTCCCTGCTGTTGGTGAGAGAACTTCTCAGAGATGATATGCTACTCTCCAAGAGGGTAATTCTGTAGAGGATGCAGCCCTTTCCTTTTGACCATGGAGCCCTCTCTCCTAAGTGAACTTCAGGATCTGAGGTCAGACATCTTTTGGGAACTGCAGTGCTATAATCCATCTCTCGGTAGACTGTAGAGCCCATCAGGGAAGGACTGCAGAAGACAGAGCAGGAGCTTTCCTTTGCCGGTTTGCAAAGGCCGCCCCCAAGCACATGCTCTCTACCCCTTTCCGGCAGGAGTCCCTCTTCCACAGAAGCATAATGGACCTCGGCTTCTGCAATGTGATCCTGGTGAAGGAGGAGAACACCAGGTAGTCAGAGCTGGGGGTGGTGCCGGGTGGTGCGCAGGGCCCTTGGGTACAGGGCTGCTGGGGCCCTGCTTTGTGTTATCATTTTCTTCTTTTGATGGGACAAGAATGGACTGTGCCCTCTGCTCCAGACCCACAGGTGGGGACAGGCAGGCTTGGAGTTTCCCTCAGCTCCTTTTGTGAGCTTTCAAGCCCCGAACCTGTACCCTGTTCCCTGGGGAGAGGGGATAGGAATGGGCCACAGGTGGGCAGGTGCTTCCTCTTCCTGCTCCATAAGCCAAGCTCAGGTGTTCCCAGTCCACGGGACTAGGATGTGATCCCTTCCTAATGGAATACCCTCTGTGGGCCCTAGTTGGGGTGGGGGCCTCTGAGACATCTACCCCCTGTTCTGGGGGCTGTGCCCAGGTTTCGGGGCTGGCTGGTTCGGAGGCTCTGCTATTTCTTGTGGTCACTGGAGCAGCACATACCACCCTGCCAGGATGCCTCACAGAAGATCATGGAAAGCACTGGGTGAGGAGGCAGGGACTGGGATCTGGTTGGTATTTCTGGGATCCTTAAAGGGATGATAAAGGCTCTAGGCGGGGCTGGTTGAAAGGACTGGTTTCAAGAGTGTTAGCTTGGTCAGGGACCCTTTTTTAAAGATGGAGGGTGAAGGCTGGAGGCTGTGCCCTGGGGACTACGGGGCTGAGGGAAGTGACCTTAGGTCTGCTTCAGCCCTATACTGCAACCACCACCTCCCTTGCCCTCCACCACAGGGTGCAGAATGTCATCTCAGGGAGGGCCCCGGGAGGGGCTGGGGAAGGCCAGGTGCCCAGCCACGTGAGGAAAGAGGTACAGCGCATCTTGGGCCACATCCAGGCCCCGCCCCGCCCCTTCCTGCTCAGGTAACTCTGCTGAAGGGCGCCCTGAGCTGGGGCCTCTGCCCTTAGGGAGAGAGCATTGGCTGGGCTTGGGGAAAGACTAGACTCCCCTCCTGGGGGAGCTGAGTGGTGTATTTACCAGACAGCCTGGGAGAGCCCTGATCTGGACACTAAGAATTTTGAACACAGCTGGCTCCTTCAGGGGACCAGTTGGGGAAGGGGGAGGGGCTTTGATCTGAGCCAGCTCCCAGATTCCAGTCGGTGTTCTCACCACTGCTGGCCTGTGTGTATCTGTCCTGAGAGGGTGGGGGCTTAGGGGGATCATCTCAGGAATGCCTGGTTGTGACCTGGACTTCAGTGCCTCCTCTGCCCCTCCACCTTCCCCCAGGTCAGGCTCCGGTGGAGAGAGGAGACCGGGGTCCCCATCTGTAGGCCTGCCCACTCACTCACACATACCCGCCACTGTCACCACCTGCTTCCTTCCACACGTGTCCTGCACAGGGTGCAGCTCCTCTTAGATGCAGATGCAGCAAGCCTCTGGGGAAGTGGAGGTGGCACATGCTTGCAAGAAGGACAGAACAAGGGCTAGGACTGAGAAAACCTGAAGGCGGGGAAGAGACCTGTAAGCCAGGGACAGAAGGGGGAATTGAGCCAGCCTCAGGGAAGTGAGGATGTCAGGGAGCAGTTCTCCCAGAGGGAACAGCATGAGCTGTGGCTGCAGGAAAAGGCCAGGTTTGTTCAAGAAGCTGATGTGGTTGGAAGCTGGCAAGTGAGGGAGTGAGTTGTTGGAAACAAAATCGAGAAGTAGAAGGGAGCAGATATGCAGAGCGGTATACAAGATGTTTGGATTTGATTTCTAAGTGCAATGAAAACCAATGGAAAGGTTTTAGACAGAGAGTGACAGCAAGGTTAATTGAGGTCAAGAATAGAGAACAGGTCCTCTGGGGAGGCTGGTTTGTTAGTCTAGGTGAGATGATGGGGGGTGGGGATGGCAGTAGAACTTGGGAAAATGGATGGAGAAACCAAAGTGAAATTAACAGGACTCACTGATGTAGAGGAGGGTTGGAATGGGGCCAGTGGAGGGAAAGGGGGCGCTGCAGGTGGGCTGGGCATCTGGCTGAGCGCCTGGCGGTGTGGTTGGAGGGGAGGAGGCAGGCTTGGGGGGAGTGAGTTTGGCCCACAAAAGGTGTTTTGGACATAAAAGTTTTCTGACACCTGACATAGTGGTGGAGACAGAGGCAGCTGCTTATATATTAATATATGAATTCGGAGCACAGAAAACAGGTTGAGACCAGGAATGTGTATTTGCAGATCTTTAGCACATAGGCGATACTTAGAGCCAGGGAGGAGTGAGTCACTGAGGGAAAAGGGTACAGGGCAGCACATGCGAGGCTCAGCCGTCCTGAAAGTGCTGAAGGGTCAAGTGAACAGGAACAGGAAGTAGGGGTTGTTGGTGACCTGTGACCAGCCTTCCACGTGACCATTCTTTGGCTTTGTCACGACTTCCAGTTCCTTGACCTGAGCACCTTACACCAGCCATCAGCCCACCTCCTGTCTTTCCTGCCCTCCAGGCCTAGCTTAGATTCCAGGGCCCCGGGTGACAGAAGTGTCCTTGGGAGGGAGTCACTGGGCACAACCCAGTTGTGTTTAAACCTAGCCACCTGCCTTCTCTGCATCGAAGCAGCCGAATGTCACTGGAGAGACGCACAGTGGGTAGATCTGCTTCCTTTTTAAGTGTGAGTCTCAGAGGAGCACAGCGCGCTCTCCAAGGCTCTGATCTGGACTGCTGCTTCTCTGACTCACGCGCTGTGTCCTGATCACACCTCATGGAGAAACAGGAGCCATCTGATGAGGACATGCCACGTGTCCTCCGTGTCTCCATGCTGCCTGCATCTATGCCTCTCTCCCGCTTAAAGCCAGTCCTCTCATCAGGCTCTGGACGTCCCCTCCCCAGACTTTGCCCCTTCGTTGTCCCCTCTCCTTCTTACATCACTAACCCCTCCCTTTTAGTCCACTTGCCTCAGCAGTTTGCAAAGACAAGGCTGGTTATGCCTGGAGAGAGTCTCAGTTCTCTGATCTCCTTTGGGATGCATGGGGGCACAGACGTGCTCTGAGGCAGTGGCCCATGACGTCTTCCTAGGGGAGTATCAGCACCTTGCAGGTGTGGGCTCTGCTGTCAGGCCCACCTTCCAGTCCCAGCACCCCCACTTCTTAGCTTTCTCTCCTACCCAGCAGCTTCTGCAACCAGTCTGAACCTCACTTTCCTTTTCTGTAAAATGAGGACAGTAGTAGTGCCTGCTTTAGAGGAGTTCTGGGCGGCCCATACCTCAGACTGGGCACTGCTCTGCAGGCTGTTTAGCTGGGCACTGCTGCGGTTCCTGAACTGCCTCTTCCTGAACGTGCAGCTGTACAGGGGCCAGATGAAGATGGTCCAGAAGGCCTCCCAGGCAGTAAGGCCCGCCTTCACTGGAATGGGGATGGGGTGGGATGGTGGGGACAGGAGCAGAGGCTAGGCCAAGCCCTAAGTCGGGACCAGCCCTGTCAGCTGGGTGGGAAAAATGCACTGCTCTTTGACGACCTTGTCTTCGTGTCTCACGGTCCTGCTCCCTAGAGGCTTCCTCTAACGGCTTTTCATCATGTCTTAACAACCATTACGTCAATGCATTACCTTAAAAGTTGTTGACAGAGCTCCTCCGCTTTTGGGAAATGTGCTCAGAAAGCCTGCTCAGCCGAACCCTCCCTCCCTCTGGGACTGCCCTGGGTCTGGAGGCGCTAGGTTTCGGCTGCCTGCATCTTCAGGGCGGGGGTGTGGCTTGGCACTTCCCTCTGGCTCTCCCTGGAGCAGGGCTCGCCGCTCGTCTTCCTCTCTACCCACAAGTCAGTCCTGGATGGCATCCTGCTGCCCTTTGTGCTGCTCTCCCAGGGCGTGGGCGTGCTCCGTGTGGCTTGGGACCCCCGCACCTGTTCCCCCCTCCTCAGGTAAAAGGCTTGTGCCTTTGGATGTACAGCGGCGAGGTCCCCAGACTGGGAGAGAGGTGTGGGGGAGGGAGGTGGTGTTGCCAGCATCAGCTCCCCAGAGGGTCTCTTCCTGGCCCCTCTGCTCTCAGCATATTGTGCAGCCCAGCCTGTGGGGCTCAGATGGAGGGTCAGCTGTGGGCTCTAGGGCCATGCCTGGCCTCAGGGTGTTGAGGCAGGACCCAGGCTGGCCCTGAGGGGGCCACGGCTCTCACTAGCCTCCTGCTTGGTCCCATCTCCTGAGCACCTTACCTCCTCTGCCCTGTGCCCCACAGAGCTCTGCTGAAGAAACTTGGGGGGCTTTTTCTGCCCCCAGAGGCCAACCTCTCCCCGGACAGCCCTGAGGGGGTTCTTGCAAGGGCTGTGGTCCATGCGGTGAGTGCTGTGCCCCCAGTGGTGGTTTATGGGGCCAGGAAAGGGAACAGGGGCCTTAGCTGTTCTGGTTTTGACACCTGCCTCCCTCCACCCACTTGCAGACTGTGGAGCAGCTGCTGGCCAGCAGGCAGCCCCTGCTCATCTTCCTGGAGGAGCCCCCTGGGGTTCGGGGGCCTCGGCTGTCAGCCCTGGGCCTGTCCTGGCTGGGCCTGGTGGTGCAGGGGGTCCAGGCAGGCATCGTCCCAGACACTCTGCTTGTGCCGGTGGCTGTCACCTATGACCTGGTTCCAGAGGCACCCCATGATACATGCCACGTAAGACCTTCCTGCCCTGGGTCCCCAAGTGGATACCATCTCCAGAGAGGAGGCACAGTTTTGTATCCTGTGACTGAGGCCCCTCGGGGCTGGGGTTCAGGGGGGAGTGCAAAGCAATTCCACCCCTATGGTCATTATCCTGTGGCACCCACCAAGGCTGTAACAGTCATCTTCTCATTTCATTCCCAAAAGACCTTGCTAGGGAAGGATTTCTCCTGTTTCACAGACGAGAACAAGCCTGGAGAGGTCATGGTCATGTGCCAGGTTGAGCCTAAGATGAAGTAGAGCAGAAAGCATGCCCCCCAGGCAAGCCGGCTCCCTCAGTGCCTTCCTCCTCCCTGCAGGCCTTGGCCCCGCTGGGGCTGTGGACAGGTGCTCTGGCTGTTCTGCGGAGCCTGCGACGCTGGGGCTGTGGCCGCCGAGTCTGTGTCCGTGTGAATCTGGCCCAGCCCTTCTCCCTGCAGGTGTGGGCCCTGTTGGGCAAGGCTGGGCATACTTGTGGTCCGTTCTAGGGCTTCTGGCAGCCTGGCCCTCAGGCCACTGCAAGGACGGCCTGGCATACTTCAGATGGGCTGTATGTAGGCTTCCAGGTGGGCCAGGGCAGACCACCTGACAGCCTTGTCCTGGGCAGGAATACATCATCGATGCCAGAAGCTGCTGGGGCAGCAGGCAGACCCTGGAGCAGCTGCTGCAGCCCATCGTGCTGGGCCAGTGGTAAGGGCAGAGGAGTATGAGGGTTTTGGGCAAGGAAGGCAGCTCTCAGACCCCGGCTTGTGAGCTGGCGCCCCCTCCTCTCCTGACCACAGACACATCAGCAGCCCCAGCCTTCCCTCACCAGCTAATCTTTGTCATCTCAAACCATCCAGGTGCCCCCCACCCCGCCTGTAAGTTGGGTGTGGGTTATGGCACACCAGCCTGGAAAGCACTAAGGGTACACGGGCCCGCTCTTCCAGGGACGGGAAACATCCTCACCTTTGTATTTGGAAAGCTCTGGGTGCCCCGTGGTTGTCTGTACGCTTGGTCCCCTCATCCTGTGGCCTGTGTCTCTATTCTAGTACGGCTGTCCCCGACACTGAGAAGGAGCAGGAGTGGACACCTGTGACCGGACCCCTTCTGGCCCTCAGGGAGGAGGACCAGCTGTTGGTCAGGAGGCTGAGCTGGCACGTCCTGAATGGTGAGGGGCCCTCGGTCTGGCCTCTGGGGGAGGCTCCTGAGCATTGTGTTCTCCAAGTTGGCCAGTGGGTCAGGGCCCTCCGTTCCAGGTGGGTTTCTGCACCTGCCCCCTCCTGTGGGCCCACTTGGGGCACATGAAGAGTGGAGCCTGTCCCTGTCTTTGCCCCTGAGGAGGGGGCAGCCAGGGGGAACATGAGCCACTAGGTCAGAGCACATAAGCAAGCAGCTGCCCGGCCCACTGCACTTTGAGGTGACATTGGCTGAACTGAATAATGTATGTCACGGGCTTAACAGGTACCTGGAACAGAGGGGGCTTTTAACAGCATAGTTACCATCTTCCCGAGTGTCTCTGCCGTGGCAGAGACTGTGGGTTGGTGGGTAGCACCATGGGGTTGCAAAGAGACACGACTGAGCGACTAAGCACAGCACAGGCCTACAGGAGGCAGGGAGGGTCTCGGAGCTCCCAGCCTGGGTTGCAGCATATACTTGATGTCAATTCTCCACCAGGGAGAGTGGCATGCAGGGACCAGGCCTGCTGTGCCCTTCCCAGGGTGGAGTTGTGTGGGAGTGTGTGTGTGGCTGCTGGCAGGGAGGTGTGTTCTTGGCTGGGAAGACTTGCCCAGTGACAGGGACGGGGCTGCTGGGCCTCGGCCCTGACCAGCATCCCCGACCTCTGGCTCCAGCCAGCGTGGCGAGCTCCGCGGTGATGAGCACGGCCATCATGGCAACGCTGCTGCTGTTCAAGCACCAGAAGGTAGGGCCCGGGGTGCTAAGGGCCCAAGGGAGGAGCCCCGGCCCTTGGCTCATCCCCCTCTGCCCACCCAGGGCGTGTTCCTGTCGCAGCTCCTGGGGGAGTTCTCCTGGCTGACAGAGGAGACGCTGCTGCGTGGCTTTGACGTGGGCTTCTCGGGGCAGCTGCGGTGCCTGGTGCAGCACACGCTGAGCCTGCTGCGGCCACACGTGGCCCTGCTGCGCATCCAGCAGGGGGACTTGCTGGTGGTTCCGCGCCCTGGCCCAGGCCTCACGTCCCTGGCACGCCTGAGCGCCGAGCTGCTGCCCACTTTCCTGAGCGAGGCTGTGGGTGGTGAGTCCCCAGGGCTTGCGGTGGGTGGAACACGTAGGGGTGAGGGGCACGGCACGCCTCCTCATGTCCGCCGCCTCCTCCCCCAGCCTGTGCTGTGCGAGGGCTGCTGGCAGGCAGGGTGCCGCCCGAGGGCCCCTGGGAACTGCAGGGCGTCGAGCTGCTGAGCCAGAAGGAGCTGTACTGCCAGATCCTGCTGCTGCTACACTTGCTGCCACAGGACCTGCTGCTGCTGCAGGTCAGGCCTCCTCCGCAGCCCACTCAGTCCTGTGCCTCCCTGCCTGCCCCAGCCCTGTGGCAGCAGGTCTGGTCAGGCTTGCCTGAGCTCACACTGGTGCCTGTCGCCCCTCAGCCCTGCCAGTCTTGCTACTGCTACTGTCAGGAGGTGCTGGACCGTCTCATCCAGTGTGGGCTCCTCGTGGCTGAGGAGGTAGGAAGGGGGCTGCAGACAGAAGCCCCTGCCTGGAGCCCGGCTCCTCTGCCCTGTGTGGGGGTGGGGGAGGGCAGCCCCAGCCCCAGCTGAATAGACGCCTGGGTCCTGCCGCCGCCACACTCCACCTCGGGGTCACCACGCCTGCACTGGACCCGTGCGTGCCTGTACTGGCAGAACTTGACAGGCGCACCTCGGGGGGCTTCTGCAGACCCCCTGCCCTCCACATCTCTTGTCCACAGGGGCTGTGGCCCCTGTGGTAGGTGCTCCTGTCCTCTCAGCAGCTGTCACCGTCTGGCGTGGCCTGGGGCATCCTCCTCGGCCCCCCAGGTCTGCGTCTGGTTTCACCTCCCGGCATCTGGATGGCCATGTACCCCGTTGGGGGGCCTCGAGACTGGCCCTTGGCCAGCCTGACAGGGCCCCGTGGCTCTCCCGGCCCTCAGACCCGGGGCTCCCAGCCAGCCTGTGACACAGGGAGGCAGCGTTTGAGTGCGAGACTGCTGTGGAAACTGAGCGGGGACTTCACCGACAGCGACAGCGACGACTTCGAGGAGGCGGAGGGCCGCTACTTCAGGGTGTGTGGGGCGCCGCTGGGGAGGGGGCGGGGGAGGCGGTGGGAGCCGCCCTCACCCTGGCCTGTCCCCTTCCAGCTCAGCCAGCAGTCGCGCTGCCCCGACTTCTTTCTCTTCCTCTGCCGCCTGCTCAGCCCAGTGCTGAAGGCTTTTGCGCAGGCTGCCGCCTTCCTCCACCGAGGACGGCTCCCAGATACGGGTGAGGCCCGCACACCGTGCCATCCTAAGGAGAGGCCGAATACGGTGCGGGGTGAGCTCTGCCTGCGTGGGGCCCAGGTCTCAGACTCTCTCCCTCACAGAGTCCGGCTACACGGAGCAGTTGTTCCAGTTCTTACGGGCCACAGCCCAGGAGGAAGGGCTCTTCGGTGAGTCCCAGCAGCCAGCCCAGGCCCCGGGAGGCAGGGGGAGGTCGGCTGCTGGCTGCTGCCCCCTAGTGGGCAGTAAAAGCCCAAGGTCAGGAGTACTGGCTGCAGTGTAGAGACCTTTGGGTCCAGCTTGAGTCCTCTCCTTGGGTTGTTCCCTCTTTAAAGAGAAGAGAAGCTGTGCCAGGGGACTGTCGCCACCTACAGCCTTCACTTCTCTTTCATCCAGAGTGTGCGGACCCAAATCTTGCCATCAGTGCCATCTGGACCTTCAGAGACTTGGGGGTGAGAGGGGCCGGTCTCTCCATCCTCCTGTCCCCCTGCCTCCCACCCCCATACCCTGACAGAGCTGCTGAGCGGAGCTGGCTGTACCCACTCGGGGATTTACCCAGGGTTTCCCAAGAGCAGGCATGCAGACAGTAGCTGGGGAAGGTAGGACAGTTTTCCTGCTCCTCTGTCTCCCTGACCACTGGCTCATCCTGCTCCCAGGTGGGGTATCAGGATGTTTGAGAGGCAGCATTTGACCTCAGACACTAAGGCTTAGGGGGTCAGTTTTCCAGGGGAGGGGCCCAGCGCCCATGTGAGCACTCAGAGCCCTTCTCTGCGGCTCAGGTGCTGCAGCAGACGCCCGGCCCCACAGGCCCCATGCTCCACCTGTCCCCTGCCTTCGCCAGCCGGGATAGCCAGGAAAAGCTGGGACAGTTCATCCGGCAGTTCATCTGTAGCTAGAACTGTGGGGAGGAGCCCATGTCGAGACTTTTCAGCCCTGGACCGCAGCCCTGCCCTGAGGCAGAAGACTTATTAGCTGGACTGTCAAATTTTTGCGGTTTGACTATGTCTTGCTTTCTGCATCCTTTGCTGCAATAAACTAGAGGACTGGATGAGTCCCCTGTGCCCAGGCTCAGCACTGTTTCTCTGGTGTGATCATGTGTATGTATCTGCTCTCCTTCCCCACTGGGTGGGAATGCCCTCTCACTCCTGGAAACACATCCTAAAGGAAGACAAAAAGAAGTTTATTGAGGAGGTGAGCACCATCTCCTCCCCCTCTACCTGAAGAGAAGCCTCGAAGGGGCTGGCACCGGGCCTCTCGCCATGTTGGGCTCCGTGGGAACAAATGCCCCTTCTGCTTGCAGCAGAAGGCATCACACCACCTTGTTGATGATGACACCCAGTTCTTCAATCTCACACTGGACTTCATCGCCTTTCTGCAACAGAGTGGGCCATGAGGCTGTCAGGCCTGAGGTGTGGCGTGCACATGTCTGCACATAGTCTGAGCCAACGCCACCAGGCCTCTGCCTTTCCTCACTCAGCCAACCTACCTTGAGGAAGACAGGAGGCTTCCTGAACACACCCACACCTGGGGGCGTCCCGGTCAGGATGATGTCCCCTGGGTAAAGAGTAACGAACCTAGAGGCAGAAGGGCCAGGTGAGGTCAGGGGCTGGGGTGCCACAGCCTGGCATGGGGGGTAAAGCCCCCAGGTGGTGGTTGGGGCCAGGCTCCACCCCACTTACTGGGAGACCCAGGTTATCAGCTCTTCTGTCTTAAACACCATCTGGTTGGTATTGCTGCTCTGCATCACTTCCCCATTTACTCGGCAGCAGATCTTTAGGTTGTGTGGGTCTGAAACGCAAAAATGACATATTTGGGATTCTCCCTTCCGACCCCCAACCCCCTCCTGACAACCAGGAAACGAAAGCACAGGGTGGCCTTGTAACTTGCCAGGCAGAGGCTTGTCTGCTGGGCTCCCCACCCTGGAGTCTGTGTGGACTCTGGCCTGCCCAGGCCTCCCTGTGCCCACCACCCAGCAGAGCGCCCACCAGTGGTCACTGGGTGGGTTAATGAGGGGGTGTTCCAGACTTCAGGGGCTGAGAACAGTGGCTGGGTTTTGCCTTAAAAAACAGATTCTATCTGCAGCAGAGGCTGACTGGGTGATATAAAGCCACAGGGTAACAGCCTGAGCAGTAGTGAAGACTCCTGCACCTGACGGCTGACCTGTAAATGTGTCCTGGGTAACCAGCACTTTCGTCTTAACTTCCTGGTGTTTCACACATTCACAAGCGCGCCCCCAGGAGCACAGTGTACTTTCACTGATGACTGACTGCCCAGGGCGCCGTGAGGCTGAATTACACAGACAACTCCTGCCCGGGGCTGTGCTGTCCTCTTCACCCCCGTCTTTTCTCCAGGCTCCCACTGTGCCCTTACTGCTTGTAGCTGCTGCCACCAGGCTACACGGTGGCTGGGTGAGGCCCTGGGGGTTAGCTCCCATCTCCTTCACTAAAAGGGCCGGGGGCTCAGGAACAGCTGTTCTCTGTGATCCTCCAAGGCCATCTCTGCTTCCTTCCAACGTAAGGACTCTCCCAGATGGTGGCAGCCAGAGGAAGCCTGACCCAGCCGTCAGGAGAGAGCCCTCCCCTGTAATTCACGTCCTGAGTGCAGTCACCGCCTCTGCTGCTGTAGGCCTCTACAGTGGGGACGGGGAGGGAGGCCGGTGGAGAGATCTGCTCTAATCCAACCGTCAACGAAAGGGCAGCTGGGGACGGGCCCTCGGCGGGCCACGCCCCTCACTCCCCTACTGGAAAGTGGCTTCACTGACGTATCTATGCAGGAGGAAGGAGAGGAGCTGCCCAGCGGGCCGTCAGAGACCTACCTGCCACGCTGTCCTTGGTCACCAAGGCAGGGCCCAGAGGGCAGAAGGTGTCAAAGGTTTTCCCCAGCAACCACTGCTTTCCATTGCGTCCCATCTGCCAGTCACGGGCACTCACGTCGTGTGCCACAGTGAAGCCAGCCACATGGGCCATGGCATCTGTAGCCTGTTGGGGGCAGGGGATTTGGCCAGATTGGAGGTTAGCTCATGGTGACACCAAGCCCTATCACAAAGGGTCTCAAAGCCTTGATCCCAAGTTAGTGGCTGGAGGTAGCCAGAGGTGGTGGTGGGTGAGGGACAAGGCAGTGTCAGGAGCGGGTAGATGCCAACCACTTCGCAGTGCCAGGATAGCCGGCCCTCTCTCCCTCACCTTGATGTACTTGCCTCTCTTTCCGATGACCACGGCCAGCTCCACTTCCCAGTCCACCTCCTGTAGGGCAGGAAAGGGGCAGTAAGCTGCCTGGCTCCGGGCCCCGTTATTCCGCTAAGGGGCTCCTGCCACGGGGCCAGGCCTCTGAACGGTGGGGTGGCTGCCGGGCCGTGTGTGGAAGACCACAACCCTAGGGGAGGGCCCGCAGGGGAGGTGTTGCGTGTGGACCGTAGCCTCGGGGCAGTGGAGGCAGCACCGCTGCAGGCAGGCAGAGTGGCTCCAGTGACTGCAGAAGAGCAATCTGGTGGGGGTGGGGGGTTTACCAAAATCACTCTTGATACTTCCAAAAAAGGATAAATACCGAGTAACAATAGCGAACTCTACTTGTTTGCCAGACACTATTCTAAGTGCTTTAATGCACTAACTCACTCAAATAAGATCAACATGCCAAAATAAATGTGGGCCAAAGGTTGAATAAGCAGTTTACAAAAATAAATACACAGGGCCACAAAAAGGAAAACATGCTCAGCCCGTTCCATAATCAGCAAAGCGCAAATATCTAGTAGATACAAGTCAGCCATGCAAACTGACTTTTCTAATAGTAACAACCGTGAACACAAAAAAGAACTGGATTCCTTGGGAAACGGCCAAGTCCATGTCGGTGATGAGAGTACGAGATAAGCCTGGAACTGCTTCGCCGTAGGAAGGAAGTGCTCAGAAAGTGCTGTGGGTGGGGGCCATCCGAAAGCTGCCCCCTGACCAAACAGATCCTCTGAGTATCAGAAAGAATGTCCATGATGGACTATGGACTATGACATATTGGATAAAAGTAAAAGTCAGGAATTTACAGTGATAACGGGACAGGGGTAAAACAAAGAGCCAAGCAGTGTTTCTCCACAGAATACCAGCTAATAAAAGTAGAAGGCATGACAGAAAGAAAAAGTCACCTTTTTCTAACCCTTACTGCAGTAATGGATTCAGGGAAGGGTGACCAGATGATCCCTGGAAGAGAACTTGTGGGGCAAATAAGATAGTCATGTGGCTTCAGTGACTCTTCTGCAGACTGTTTACCAGTTACCACAGTGAAAGGCACCTTACCATGGAGAGGTCACGTGAGCATCAAGGAAACTAGGCGATCAAACTTCAGGACCACCCAACACTGGACGTGATGCAAGCACGCGCCTGCTGCCTCAGCAATGTCGGTTGTCCTGCCCCATCCCCCGCTCTCAGACTGAAACCTAAACCCCAGTGTGAGGGCATGAGGTGTGAGGGCACGAGAGGTGCTTAGGTGACGAGGGCAGAGCCCCCATGAGGAAAGCGGTGTTAGAGAGCTCACTTCCATAACCCAAGACACGGTGAAGAGACACTCACCTGTGGACAGAAAGGGGGCCCTCACCAGGCACATAATCTGTTGGTGCCCTGATCTTGGACTTCCCAGCCTCCAGAATTTCAAGAACTCAAGTGTTGTTTTATAAGTCACCCATTCTACAGTATTTTGTTACAGCAGCCTGAACAGATTAAGCTGTGTAGAACTCTACAAAAATGTTTAACCTGAATCTAATCATGATGAACTGACCAGACAAATCCAGAGTGTGAGACACGCTATGAGACAATGTGCCTGATTTCTTCAAAAAGTCTGTCATGAAAGGTAAAAAAGGGTAGGGAGAAAAACTGCTGAGATCAGGGGTCAGCAAGCTGAGGCCCACAGGCCAAATCCTTGCTTGTCTGCTGTCTCTGTTCCTGTAAATGACGTTTTCCTGGACACAGCCATGTTCCTCCACGGACCAGCCGGGCTGCTTCCACACAGCAGCGGCCAAGCTGAGCTGCCACTACAGACACTGCTGGGCGCGCAGAGCCGAGCACTCACTATTAACTGGCCCTCTGAGAAAAAGTCTGTGAATCCCTGTTCTAGACAAAAGGCACTAAGAGACACAACCAAAAACAATGTGTGACCCTGACTGACCCTGGACCAACTCCAAAAATCAAAACGGGACCCAAGTTAAAAGTCGCCTTTGGAGGCAACGGGTAATATTCCCAGTTGGACTATGTATTAGCTATGGTTAATATTAACTTTCTTAGCTGTGGTAATGGTATTGTGGTCATGTAGGACACTGTCCTTATTCCCAGGAGACGTATGCTGAAGTTTCTATGAGTGAACTTTCTTTTTTGCTGACAAAGCAACAGACTTTACTGGGAAGGGGCGCCTGGGTGGAGAGCAGGAGGGTAAGGAAACCAGGGGCAGGACTGCTCTGCTACATGACTTGCAATTATGAGTGAACCGGCTCAACGTCTACAATTTACTTTGTAAAGTTCTTTCTACTAACCCCCCTTTAAACAGTGTGTGTGTGCCTGTGGGGCAGGAGGGAAGGAAAGCAGCAGAGAAGTGGGAAAGCAGGGCGGGGAGGCAGAGAGAGAAAAGCAAAGACGGCAAAATGCACGTGGTGACTCCAGGTCAAGACTCTGGGCAGTCGCTGCGTGTTTTTCCCCCAACTTTTCTATAATTTTCAAAGTATTTCTAAACTAAAAATTTAAAAGTACTAGTATGGGTACATACACTGCTGGTGGATATGTAAACTGCTTTTGCAGCCGAAGGTCACTCTGGCTAATTTTTGAAACCCTGCCTATACTCTGACAAAGACACTCACATTCTAAGAGTTAATTTAAAGGAAATAATCACACATTGATGGATGTGCAAAGTCTCTTCTATAATGATATTCACTGCAACATTATAAAAGCTAAAAACTGGAAACAACCTATTTAGCAGTATGAGGACTATTGAATGAATTATCGCCACTGGCACAAGAGAAAACTAAGCAGTGACCTAAAAACCATTGGGGAGAATATTTAATGGCATGAAAAATGTCCTTGATGGGGAACTTAAGTAAATGGTAGGCATATGCACAGTATAAAGAGACAGAAACAGAAAAACCCTAGGGATTATGTGTGGAATAATAAAGGGAAGTGATACAAATGAACTTAATTACAAAACAGAGACTCACTGGCTAGAATGAACTGACGGTTGCTGGGACGGGGGGAAGGGATGGTTAGGGAGTTCGGGATGAACATGTACACACTGCTGTATTTAAGATGGATAACCACCAAGGTCAGACCTTTTGTACAGCACAGGGAACTCTGCCCAATGTCATGTGAGCCTGGATGGGAGGGGCGTTTGCAGGAGAATGGACACGTGTATGTGTACGGCTGAGTCCCTCTGCTGCTCACCTGAAACCATCACAACATGGTTAATTGGCTATTCCCCCAAAACACAAGTTCAAAAGGAAAAAAAATTCTGGGAAGATATATAGTAAAACAAATGTTGCAAGCCCGGCACAGTGGGGACATGTGTAGCTTTTCATTTCTTTATGTATTTATGTAATTTTGAAAATTATGAAATTTATAATTTCTTTACACATTTTATTTTCTATAAAGCAAGTATATTACTTTTATAATCAAACAGGAAAACAATTAATGTCTTTTTCTCCCCCAGGAGCTGTCTTATCACTGTATAACACCCTGGAGTTTCTGTTTAATGCGCTACTGAGCATCAGGTGGTTCCCTCAGGCTGGACGCTGAGCACCTGTGATGGCCCCAGGGACTCGGGGTGGGGGACTGGAGGGCGGGCACCCACCTGGCTCTCAGGCGGAAGGATGATGTTGTCATAGGGCCCCACAATCGCGCTGGCGAACTTGCTGAAGATGATGGGCTCCTTGGGCACAGGCACGTTCTGTTCTCTGCAGTGGTCCGCATAGTTCATGCCCACGCACACCACCTTGTCTGGCCGAGTGACTGGGGCCAGGAACGTCACCTCTGACCGTGGGAGGACTGGCAACTGGGTGGCCAGTGCTCTGCAAAGACCAGAACAGGAGAGAGGGGTTTTCTGGGGAGATCCTGCAGCTGCTACCACGCTTTGCCTTTTAAAACATACTTTCTAGATCAACCATCAGAGTCAGCACTGAAAATCAAACCCAGCTATTGCCCCTTGATATGAGAGCACTGCTTATGCTCATCCAGTGTCGATTTCCGATCCCCCATGAGGTAATACGGGCTTTCGCAGGTGCCTCAGTGGTAAAGAATCCACCTGCCAATGCAGGAGACGAGGGTTCAATCCCTGGGTTGGGAAGATCCCCTGGAGAAGGAAATGGCAACCCACTCCGGTATTCTTGCCTGAAAATCCCATGGACAGAGGGGCCTGGTGAGCTACAGTCTGTGGGGTCGCAAAAAGTCTGATACTACTTAGCGACTAAATAACAACATAATACAGAAATACATAATAATTTCCATGTAAGTGAATTCAAAGGGTGCAAATGGGGGTAAGGGAAAGCTCTGTCTTCCACCCCTTCTCCTAGTCACCCCACTCCCTCCCCATAGACAAGTGCTGTGTCCTGTATGGATCTTCACAGTCACTCTGTGTATACTCTTCTCCCATCTTTTTTACGCCAATGACAGCATGTTATATACATCTTTTAAAAAATATGTATTTTAGAGATCTTACCATATAAAGTCTACTAGCTTCCTCTTTTTTGTACAGTTGTATATTACTGCACAGTAGATACACCCAATTCTCTAATAAAGGACAGGGAAGGAGTTTCTAATCTTGCAAGAATATGAAAGTAGGGGGAAAATACTGTTACCAACACTGTGTGCTGTCAAACATCCGTATTTATATAAGCTTAACAGGCGAAAATGACATCTCAGAGTGTTTTTAGCTTTTTAACTTAGTTTTTAATTTCCTGTGTGTCAGCATCTTTAGACCAGATCCCATAGGGCTCCTGGGTTCAGGGAGGCACCTACCTAATCCAACTCAAACCCAAGAACTGTCTTTAAGAACATCTTTTCAGTCCTCTTAGGGCCCCAGGTCCCAACCCCTCCAGCAAGCAGGCCTTAGCCCCCTCGGGAAGGCAGTGGGGCAGAGTAGAATCCTGCCCCCTCACCAAGTATGTGGCCTTGGGAAGGCCAGTCATCCTCCCTGGGGCCCCTGTAAACTGAGGCTATTGACACACAAGACTCCTAAGGCTCTTTGCTAAGAGAGAGGAAGCCTGCATTACCCTGATCCTTTGCAAAAGAATTACCCTGGTACTGTTTCCCAGGGCGGGGACGGGGTGGTGAGGAGCGAGGGAGAACGGGGCAGCTAAGGCAGGGTCGTGCTGCCTGCTGACTTACCTTCTCACCACTGACAGAGTGGCTTCTCCCTGCTCCAGGAACTCCACCATCGTCTTGGGCAGTGTGGGCTCAAAGGCGTTGAGGTCGATGACACCCCCGCCATTCCCTGACTCCAGGCCCAGGTGGGGTCCCGCTAGGTGGGGTGCCTGGAACTGCACCAATCTCATGTCTCTGGAGGGCTGAAAGGGCCACCTCTGTGCCTGCAGCACAGTCGTGAGCAACCTCCTGCCACTGGACCCCAGCATCAGCTCCTATGGGGAGAAAGTAGGTCCTGAGGATAGAGGGCCTGAGACCATCGCTGGGGCTCCCAAAGCTCCTCGAGCTGCAGCCCAAGGCTTTTCGCCCCATCAGCTTTTCCCGGCACACGGCATGGGAAGTGGTCCAGATTTTAAGTTATTTCACCGTGTATTGCTCACCATGTATTGGTCATGTTTTGCTCAATTCTGGGCCTGTAATGAAACGCTGAGACAGTGAAGGACCAGGAAGCCTGGCATGCTGCAGTTCATGGGGTCTCAGAGAGTCAGGCACGACTTAGCAACTGATCAACAACAATGAAACACTTCTAGAGAGGCAACTCCTGCATGCCAGCCACTAAGCCAGGTCCCCAGGATTCCAGTCTTCCTTCACCCAGTGCCCCTCACAGCTTAGGCTGTACCTGGCACCACTGAGGCAAACCATGCAGGTCAGACGTGCTCAGACCTGCCGTCCTGCCTACAGGGAAGGCTGATGTTAGCAACTGATGTGGTCAAGTAGGATTCAGCAATTGAGACCACTTCTGGGAAGACTGCGGAAAAGGCAATGGCACCCCACTCCAGTACTTTTGCCTGGAAAATCCCATGGACAGAGAAGCCTGGTAGGCTGCAGTCCATGGGGTAGCTAGAGTCAGACACGACTGAGCAACTTCACTTTCACGTATTAGCAAAGGAAATGGCAACCCATTCCAGTGTTCTTGCCTGGAGAACCCCAGGGATAGGGGAGCCTGGTGGGCTGCCGTCTATGGGGTCGCACAGAGTCGGACACGACTGAAGCGACTTAGCAGCAGCAGCTGGGAAGATTGAGGGCCCTGCCTTTGTCGAGTTTCTTGAGGAAGTGTGGGCTAGGCTAAAATGAATAGGTCTAGGAATTCATTAAAGGGGGGCCCACCATGAGCAAGAGACCGCAGGTGAAACAGGCTCCACTCAAAGACAAGCTGACAGAAGCAATTTTTTTTTAATGTCAATTTGATCCTGTTACCCTCCTATTTGGGCTTCCCAGATGGTGCTATGGTAAAGAATCCGCCTGCCAATGCAGGAGACGCAAGAGACACAGGTTTGATTCCTGAGTCAGGAAAATCCCCTAGAGTAGGAAATGGCAACCCGCTTCAGTATTCTTGCCTGGGAAATCCCATGGCTAGAGGAGCCTGGCAGGCTACAGTCCATGGGGTCGCAATGAGTTGGATATGACTGAGCAAATAAGCACGCATGCATGGGGGAGAGTACAGGCTGCCTGGGGAGAGGCTGCAGGCAGAGTTCAGGGGCCAAGCCTGACAGGGGCCCTCTCCTCTCTGGGTCCCTGGGCCATGACTATCTCTTTCACTACTGGGTGCGTGATGCCTAGTACTGTGCCTGCCACACAGCAGGCTCTCAGCTAGTCTCAGCTGAAAGAAGGAATGTCGGAGCAGGGAAAGCTGCTCTACTTGGGAAAGCTTGGTGATTATCCATCTCAGGAGGAGGTGCCATCCCTCCTCAAATCACTGAGAAAGTATCAACAAGGCTCAGGTCCCATCTTGAGTTCTAGGCTCCACTCAAAGACAAAACCTGTTCTCTTCTTTTTTTGTTTCTAAGTCTGGCCTCTGTTCCCAAAGTCCCTCCTCTTCATGGCTCCTTGCTTTCAAAAGCAGCCCTTTATGCCTGGGCTTCCCAGGTGGTAACCCGGTAAAGAACCTGCCTGCCAATGCAGGGAATGTAGGAGACACGGGTTCAATCCCTGGGTCAGGAAAATACCCTGGAGGGGGACATGGCATGGTGGTGACCCGGTAAAGAACCTGTCTGCAAATGCAGGGGAAGAAAGAGACATGGGTTCAATACCTGAGTCACCAAGATCTCCTGGAGGAAGGCATGGCAACCCACTCCAGTATTCTTGCCTGGAGAATCCTATGGACAGAGGAGCCTGGTGGGCTACAGCCCATGGGGTCACAAAGAGTCAGATACAACTGAAGAGACTTAGCATGCATTATGCTCAGGCACTTGGAGGTAATCCCAGACTCCTGGTTCTCTGATGATTCGGTCTGCCTTGATAAGTTCGAGACTGATTAGATCCAGGTCACTTGTTCTGATTGCTCACTGTGCTGGCTGATGAGTTTAGCCAGAAAACCAGGAGTTTAAAACCTCCTACCCTCCTACCTTACACAAGCACCAACCATGCCACGGGCAAGGGCTGTTCAAGCTACAGTGTTAGCACTCAGATACTTCACACACTAAGATTAAACCCATCCCACTGAATGCCAGGTCTTACCTTAAGTGCTTTACCTGCAATGTCTGATTTAATTCTCCTGACAACTGTGGAAGGCAGGGTCTGTTGGTCTCATTTCACAGATAAAAAATCTACAGTAAACTGCTGGGACTTGAATCCAGGTCCAGGTGACACTGGAGTTCTTGATTTGGGTTAACGTGTCCTCGTGTCCTCGGGGTGTTAAGCACGGGACACTTTAGCCCAGGGGTATTGATGAGAAATAGGAACCTCCAACAGGAGATCGGGAGGCTCAGGGACGCCCTGCAAGCCTTCAGCCATGCTCCGGGAAATTTGATCTGCTGGCTACTGCCTCGGGGAGAGGGCTTGTCACCTGCTCTCCCAGATAACCACAGGCTGACCTTCCCACGCGACAGACCCTTGCAGGTTCTCATTTCGTTCTATAGCAATCCCTCCAGGCAGAGAGCCTCATTTCACAGAAGGGGCGTTGAGGCTTAAGGTGAAGTCACCAGCCAAGGTACCAGAAAGTGGCCCCGCTGCTTCTGTGGGAATCAGTGAGCCACAGTGCCTGAGCTCAATCCAGCTCCGTAAAAGGGTCCTTAAGCAAAAAGGCTGGGACCTGGGGCGTCATAAGCCTGCGAGACAAAGGTTTGCGCCCGGGATCGCGTGCTACTATTCACTCGTCTGGGCCCCTGCGTGGGTCTCCCAGTTTCCCTGTATGCCTAGCTCAGTGGGCGCTCAGAAAGGCCCGCCCACCCCACCAGAGTGCTCGGAGAGGCGGGGCAGCAGCGTTCAGTCCTGCCCATCCCGGGAGGCCGGGAGGGAGGCTGAGGCCCAGCGTGCCCCGCCATCCGGCCCAGATCTAACCTACCTGGAGCCCTGCGCTGTCGGGATAGGACTCGCGGGCCCGAGACCACGACCACCCGGCGCCTGAGCGCAGGTACTGAGCTCGTGAGACAGCTACCAGCCTAGAGTTCTAACAAGGGGGTGAGCCGAGGGGCTCCCCTAAATAAGACGTCAGCGGAGGCGGGCGCGCTCTCGTGGCGTCACGGGGACAACGGCCAATAGCAGGGCGTCTAGTTCGATGCCGGAAGCACGTTGCGGAGGGGGCGGGGCCAGCGCTGACGGGTAGGTGATCTCTTACTTGCTTCTGCAGGCCTGCTGGCGCAGACTCTATACGCCCGGCGCTACGTTCCCGGAGGCACTGGCTCTCGGGACGCCCTGCGCTTGCAGGAACCTGAAAGTGGGTGCTTCCTGAAATTTTGCGCCCTGGGCCCGCCTGAGGCCCTGCATCTGGACCAGCCCTGCTCTGATCTTTGAGCAAAACGCGGTGGAGACCAAATTATGGCGCGCTGGTTGACAAAGACAAGCCTTCCGATTGTGCAAGATCAGTGAAGAGAGGAGGGATGTTTGTACCCATTTCACATCTGGGCAACCTGAGGCCGGAAGTGTTTTACTCAAGATGTCATATTGACCCCAAGTGCAGCCTTTTACATCTTTTTACAGCCCTGTCTTCATATGGGCTGCACACAGGGTAGTGGGAGGCATAACCTCCATTATTAGAAAACAGGTATTCTAGTGGAGAAGTGGTTTAATTAAACAAACAATCTTACTTTCCAGGCCTCTGGCATATGGAGACATAGGAGAGGGTCTGGGCTAGAGTCCCAGCACTTAATCAAGGAGCCATCACGGGCTTTATTTGCCCTAGGAAGGAGTTTGACCCTTATCTAATCTCATAGGAGGCCACTGGAATGTCCTCAGAGGGAGTGGGTTGCATTTGAGAAGTCTTGTTCAGGCCACTCCTGAACAAGGAAAGGTGTCTGGGTAAGAGTGATGCAGCCGAGAACAGTGGTGGCTTGGTGTGCGGCAGAGATAGTGAAAGTTCTGAGATGTTGAGAAGGCAGAACTGACAGCCCTCAATGATGACAGGAGGTGGGATTAAAGGGGAAAGAAGTGTAAGGCTGACTCCTAGGTCTCTGGCCTGGTAGATGGCAGTGCCATTCACCAAGACACGGGTTCCAGGGAAGCAATGTGTCTGGGGAGAGGATGGTGAGCTCAGTTTTGGGTGGGTTGTATTTAATGTGTCTGTCTATGGGGTCTCACAGAGTTGGACATGACTGAAGCGACTTAGCAGCAGCAGCAGCAGGGTATTAAAGGGGGTCTGGAGCTTCAGCTTTTGTCTGGCTTGAAGATGCAGGTCAGCATGCATGCATGCTAAGTCACTTCAGTCGTGTCCGACTCTGTGCAACCCCATGGACAGCAGCCCATATAAATGGAACATGGCGAGTGAGTGTCATGGGTGGGGGGTGGGGGTGTCATGGGTGGGGGGTGGGGGTGGGGGGATGTGCTAAAGAGAACCTAGCATAACCCCCAGTCAGGAGACCCACCATGTAAGGATGAGCCAGAGAGATGGAACGGAAACAGTGAGACATGGGAACTCGTAACTTCAAAAGTTAAGTAGAAAAAGGGAAGATTAAAAAAAAGACTCAAACCAAACTTCTACTAATGTAAACTGCAATGTCTGAGATGACAAATACCCTACAAGGCAGAGTCAACGTTGCAGAAAAGAAGATTGCTGAATTTTAAAACAGCACTAGCTTTTGGGCTGGTGCCTCCATCTTCTGGTAATTCGCCAAAATGACCAACACAAAGAGGACGAGGAGAAACTAATGTTCTAGGCCTTTTAGAAAACACGGCCACATGCGTGTGAATCTACAAGAAAGGAAAGGGCACTGCTCAAAAAGGGAAGCCCCCGACTTCGCCCACAGCAGAACTGAGTCTGCAGTGTATCCCTGCATGCTGCCAGCATTGTTGGAAACAAACAAAGGCAAGATTCTTGCCAAGAAAATTAATGTACATATTGAGGATGTTCAGCACTCTAGGAGCTGAGATAGCTTCCTGAAAAACGTATGAAGGAAAAAAATAGAGGCACAAAGTCAGTGGGACTTCCCTGGCAGTTCACTATTTAAAACTCTGCTCTTCTACTGCAGAGGGTTTGATTCTTGGTTGAGTAATGAAAATCCTGCATGCTGCCCGATGCAACCAAAAAATATTAAAATTATTTTTTAAAATATGCCAGCAGATCTTAGGTCTAGTGAGATTTTTTTTTTTTTTTTTTAAGACCATTAGGAAAGACCATTTCTCTGGGAGAAATCCAAACAGCTTAATATATGTGTAATTGGACCCAAAGTAGAGGAGAGGGAAGGGGGAACAGAAAGAAAATATTTGAAGACGTAATGACCAAGACTTTTCTAAACGTGATGAAAACTGTAAACCCAGTGTACAAGAACTCAACAACCCTCAAACACAAGACACACGAGGAAAATGACGTCATGGCAGAGCATAAGCAAGTTAGTCCATATTAGTGAGAAACAGAAAAATTGAAAAGCAGCCAGAGGACTTCTACGTCCAGAAAAATGGAGAAGCATTTGTCTTTATTCCTCCTGCTAAGTACAACTAAAAACCTACACAAAGCAATCATAAGACTCTGAAAAAAGATGAACAGGCAGGCCGGCGTGGGGTCTGCAGAGCCATGAGGTGATACAGCAGTGAATTCTCTGGGCTGTTTTTTCTCATATATCCATTCTTGGTGCTGAGAAAGCTGGCAACTGGAAATGCCAACCGGTGCGGACACAAAAAGCCCCAAGAAAATCCTGCTCTCTTTAGTCAAAGGACCCGGAAAGGGACAGTCTTGCAAAACAGAAAATTTAGACAATAACTGTTGTGGTCCCATGCCCACTAGCACAGGCAGAGTAGGAAGCCTGGATTTTCACCCTTGCCAGCCTGTAATGAAGTGCCTCAGCCCTTCCCCCATGTCAGGGTGGTGAGCAGGGTGGGTCAGAGAAGGGCAGGTGGGGAGCCTGAACTGTCCTCCCTGCTGGGTAGTAACAAGGTCACCCTCCACAGTGGAGGCCATGTGAGGAGCTGGACTTCCCACTATAACAACGATCCTTGGGTGTCATGGAGGCTGACTTAATGAAAATGAAAAATAACATATCAAAATTTGTGGGACTCTGCTAAGACAGCATTCGGAAGGAAATGTATAACTCTAAATTCTTATTTTAGAAAAGAAAATTCTCAAACCAGTAAGCTTAGCTCCTCCTGGGGGTATGTGTTAAGCCTCTTTAGCCATGTCTGACTCTTTGTGACCCCGTGGACTGTAGCCCACCAGACTTCTCTGTCCTTGGAATTCTCCAGGCAAGAATACTGGGGTGGGTTGCCATGTCCTTCTCCAGGGGATCTTCCAAACCCAGGGATCGAACCTAGGTCTCCCACATTGCAGGTGGATTCTTTACCATCTGAGCCACAAGGGAAGCCCATCTGCCATGACTAAATGGGCCTTATCCAAGAATGCCAAGCTAATTCAATAACCTTGGTAAAAGTTTCATAGACATTCCACCAAACGCATAATAAAAGAAAAGAAAAAGATCGATGAAATGGGCTTAAAAGCTTCTGCTCTGCAAAAGGATGCTATAAGTATGAAAGAACAAGCAACCAATTGGGAAAAAAGATTTGCAAACTACAGATCTGACAAAGAACTCAGACCTAGGATATACAAAGAATGCTCAAAAGTCAACAGAGAGAGGCCTCCCTAGTGGTCCAGTCGTTAAGAATCAACTTGGCAATATAAAGGACACAGGAAGCACCCACATGCCACGGCGTGTGCCACAGCTACTGAGGCTGAGCTCTAGAGCTTGTGAGCCTCAACTGTTGAGCCTGTGTGCTGCAACCACTGAAGCCCACGGGCCTAGAGCCTGTGGTCGGCAGCAAGAGAAGTCACTGCAGGGACTTGCACGCCGCAAGGAAGGGTAGCCCCTGCTCGCTGCAGCGAGAGAGAGTCCATGTGCAGCGATGGAGACCCAGCCCAGCTAAAAAGTAAACTACATGTATTTAAAAAAAGATCTAAAAAGAAATCAACAGAGAAGAAGGCCGATATAAGTAGAACATGAGTAAATGACATGAAGAGATGTCTCACTGAAGCAGCTATCCGATGGCACATGATCACGTGAAACACGTCTGGCATCGCAGGAGGTTCCGGGATTCACACTGAGACCAGAATGCGACATCACTGCAAAATTATTAGAGCCGCTAAAATAAAAAATAGTGACGATCTCACAAGCTGGAGAGGATGTAGATAACTGGATCTCTTATACATTGTTGGCGGGAATGTAAAATGTCAGAGCCAGTCTAGAAAATTGTTTGACTATTTCTTAAAAAAACTAGAGAGGCAGTTACGGTGTAGCCCAGCAACTGTACTGTGGGCCTTATGCCTGTACATGGTTATTCATGGAAGTGGTATTTGTAGCAGCTGAAAGCATGGAGACAAACAAAATGCTTCACAGTGGGTCAGACACAGTGTGGTACATCCATGTGGAATCCCATATCTCAATAAAAAGGAGGTCTTTATTTATCAATGTATGTGCATTGCTTTTATAGGGCTTCCCAGGTGGCTCAGTGGTAAAAAAGAATCTGCCTGCCAGTGCAGGAGACACAGGAGACCTGAGTTTGATCCCTGGATTGGGAAGATCCTCTGGAGAAGGAAATGGCAACCCACTCCAGGATTCTTGCCTGGAGAATCCCACGAACAGAGGAGCTGGGCGGACTACCGTCCATGAAGTCACAAAAGAGTCAGACACGACTGAGCAACTGAGTCAGCACAGTTTTTAGACAGTGCTCCTGCACACTTTCTAGACTACAGTACAATGTAGCGACTTTACGTGTGCTGGGAAGACAAGAAATTTACGTGCCGTGGCCCACGATTCCAGGCTCTGGCTGCATCCGCCTGGCCCCTAATTCTGGGCAGGAGTGTCTCCCGCCCCACAGCCCTTTACCTGACTCACTCCTACTCATCTATCAGAGAAAAAATAATCAGTCGATCTAAGAAAGAGATGGAAATTTTTATTTGAGCCAAACTGAGAATTATAACCTGGGATCAGCATCTCAGGAGAAAATGCCTTTCCATTCCTTACACCCTCCTTCCACTGAAAATGCACTTCCCATTTTCCTTGCATATTGAAATGTTTCCCTGATTATTTTAGTAATTTTAGTTACATACATTATAATTCTTAACCTTTAATCTCTAGTAACAAACCAAGAAGTAATGGTGAACCAGATGTCATATTAGGATTTCCTGCTTGGTGCTTATGAATATGTTTTATAACCTCTGGAAACATACACCTTCTCATAGAATTTCTTTCCTCACTGTGATACAATGAGTGGTGGGCTTTGCATTATTTCTAGAGCTACACCTCTTGTTCTATAAAGACTAGACTTGTAAGACAAGGACAGTTGTTTTTATTTCTTTTTTTAATTATGAAATGGTATTTCTTTTTGGCCATGCCATGCAGCATGTGGGATCTTAGTTCCCTGGCAAGGGATCAAACCCGTGCTCCCTGCAGTGGAAGCTGCCTCAGTTCAGTTCAGTCAGTTGCGACTCTCTGCGACCCCATGGACTGCAGCATGCCAGGCCTCCGTGTTCATCGCCAACTCCCGGAGTTTATGGCCTCCTCGATGACAGCAAATTCACCTGTGTTGGGATGTTTTACTTCCCCTCATTTAGCCTAAGGGAAAACCCGCCCCTACTCCCCCCCAAATTCCTATCAGGCTCCAAACATCACATGTGGTCAGTTTATTCAGATCAGTGGCCTCTCATTTGGGTAATCCATTTACAAACACTTTTGAGGATCCTCCCTGAGTTTAAGAATTTCTTTAACTGTGGTCCTCAGTTGGCCTTTATCTGAACAGCCTTGCCTACAATCTCAGGTGGTTCCATTTCTAAAGGTAATCATTTAATAGTGTCTTCTGAGTGGAAAGGAGATTCAGACTGAAGATGACTGGAGCGAGTGCTCTAATAAAGGAAGACAGAGGGGAGCAGTAGAGAGTTTTGTTGTTCCTGTTTAGTTGCTAAGTCCTGCCTGACTTCTTGCGGCCCCGTGGACGGAGCCCTGGCTCCTCTGTCCATGTGATTTCCCAGGCAAGAATACTGGAGTGAATTGCCATTTCCTTCTCCAGGGGATCTTCCTGACCCAGGAATCAAACCCGAGTCTCCTGCATTGCGGGCAGATTCTTTACCACTGAGCCATCAGGGAAGCCCCAGATAACGTTGTAAGTACCTTTTAGATCATTGCTCTTTCATTAGCCTCCTACAGAAACCTTTCAGTGAGGCTATTTTGGAATTTTGAGGGTTTTTTCGGGCTTCTGAATACCAGTTTTAAAAGGTGCCAAAAGAAAAGGTACAATAGTTTAAGATGAGAGCTCTCTAAAAAACTGTACCAATTTAGATATTTCTCCACTTCAAAGGATCCAAGGAGCTAGCCCTAAAATATTTGTCCTTGCAACCTACTCCAGTATTCTTGCCTGTCTGGTGGGCCGCTGTCCATGGGGTCACAGAGTCGGACACACAAAAAACCTAATTTTAGAAAAATGAAAAACACTTACCACTGCTGTTTCCAGTAGACCCTGCAGGCACAGATCCAGAAGACTGCTGGCTTTAACTGTGAACTCAAAACTGTTTTGGGGCGCCCAAAACAATTGGCAATTTTAGGGCCCAGTTTCCTGTAGTTTCCAATTAAGTTCTTGCAAGCATATATAAACCCAGCGACCATCCCAGAGGTGGTGGTTTACACAGGAGCTGTCTGCCCTTTGAGGCACAATTTCCCAGTATGAATTCTGTGGCCTAATTCGGATGAGAGTTATGATCCGAACAACTTTCTGAGGGCAGTTCCTGTGCTGCTTCTGAGCCTAGCTCCCCAAGGAGTTACCCTTCAGCTCGACTCTTTCCCATGGCATGCCATGGCCTATTGTTGCCAGAGCTGCTCCAGGTCTTTGCTCAGACCCGCCAACCCCTGCCTTTAGCAGGAGTTCATGTAAATATTTGGGAAAATATTTATTTATGTGGCTGCACCGGGTCTTGGTTGCGGCATGTAGGATCTCCTTTCCTGACCAGATATTAAACCCAGGCCCCCTACATTGGAGGCTCAGAGCCTTAGCCACCAGACCACCAGAGAAGTCCCTAAAGTAAATCTTTAAAGGATCCAGAGAGAAGAAAGGAAGATAGATACAAACAAACAAAAACCCAGATGGAACCAGCTGCAACCAAAATGGTGATGAATCCGACCTCCAGCAGACCTCGAGTCTCATTATATGCTGATTTTGTGCTGTGCTGTGCTGTGCTGTGCTTAGTCGCTCAGTCATGTCCGAATCTTTGGGACTGCGTGGACTGTAGCCCACCAGGCCCCTCTGTCCGTGGGATGGATTCTCTTGGCAAGAATACTGGAGTGGATTGCCATGCCCTCCTCCAGGGGATCCTCCCAACCCAGGGATTGAACCCAGGTCTCCCACATTGCAGGCAGATTCTTCACCATCTGAGCCACCAGGGAAGCCCAAGAATACTGGAGTGGGTAGCCTATCCCTTCCCCAGGGGATCTTCCCGACCCAGGAATTGAACCAGGGTCTCCTGCATTGCAGGCAGATTCTTTACCAGCTGAGCTACCAGGGAAGCCCATGTGTTGATTTTACTACATGTTAAGTGATACACCTGCTGGTGGCCGAGACCTGACATTAAGGATCAAAAAAGGATAAAACGTGTTTCCCACTCCCTCGGGAAAACCGCCTCTTCCTGGTGTAGACTAATGCATACACCTCCCCATCGTACGCCTCATTCCTCCTCCCTTTGTTTTTACTTTTTAAAATCAAATCCCGAGAAGTTATCAGTGAGCTCGTTCCCGTTTCTGCAGTCACTGGCCATCGCATGCAGCTTGTGCTGTGTAAATCTCCACTATGTGTATGTGCTCGGTTGTGTCAGACTCTTTTCGACCCCACGGACTGTAGCTGCCAGGCTCCATGGAATTTTCCAGGCAAGAATACTGGAGTGGGTTGCCATTTCCTATTCCAGGGGATCTTCCCAACCCAGGGATCAAAACTGTGTCTCCTGTATTGCAGGTGGATTCTTACCACTGAGCCACTTGGGAAGCCCAGATCTTAGCTTAGATTTCGTTATTCATCTACTTAAACCCTAAGGGGAAAAGAACCCTCCCCCACAGCTCCTTGCAGAAGCAGAGAGCCTTGGCTGGGCTAGGGTGTGGGCAGAGCCCCTGTGGCTTACTTCAGTGACACCGGGACAGCCTAAAACTATCGTGGCTGCTCAGAACGCTAGGTTACCAGCCCTTCTCTCCTCCCTGGACGAGCAGCATTTACTTAACGATTGTACTGCTGCTAAGTCACTTCAGTCGTGTCCGACTCTGTGCGACCCCACAGACGGCAGCCCATCAGGCTCCCCCGTCCCTGGGATCCTCCAGGCAAGAACACTGGAGTGGGTTGCCATTTCCTTCTCCAATGCATAAAAGTCAAAAGTGAAAGTGAAGTTGCTCAGTCGTGTCTGACTCTTAGCGACCCCATGGACTGCAGCCCACCAGGCTCCTCCGTCCATAGGATTTTCCAGGCAAGAGTACTGGAGTGGGGTGCCATTGCCGTCTCCGAATGATTGTACTGGGTCTCCCTCATTCTTCAGAGTTGAATAATTCAGCTTCTCGTTTCACTAGCAAAAGTTTTGTTCAGACGTTTTATCAACTCATTTTTTTTGTGATTTAAGTCAGTTTTAACAAAAATCCAGCCACCGGTGTTTCCTTGGGCATCTTACCCAAACACCCTAGGTCCTGCTGAAGAAATGTACTGGTGTCCCTTGAGACTCCAAGTCTTGAGTGAGGCAGCTCAAAATGTTCAGGATTCTCACTCAAACAGTGAAATCCATATATCAGGAGAACTCTCGGGAACACCTGAAGAGTACCGAGAAGCTGGTGGGGATCTCTGGGCTGTGCTGGTTCCCTTCTGGGTGGACTCCAGGGGGCCCTCTGGATGGCCAATATCCTGCTGGTTATATCACGCATGTCAATGAAAACATTCCTCAGCCCAGCCAAGAAAGAAAATGGAAAGTTTTATTCAGGCCAAATGGAGAATTATAACCTGAGAACAGCTCCTCAGAAAGTTCTGAGAACCATTCCACTCATTACAAGGCAGGGCACAGTTATGCAAGTTTTTTGAGTCAGAGGGCTGGACATTAAATGATATATTATTGACAGTTTACACCGTCCAGACCTAAGTGTCACTCTGGCCCCTTACAAGATCAAAAATTCATGCTTTCGAACTGTGGTGTTGGAGAAGACTCTTGAGAGGCCCTTGGACTGCAAGGAGATCCAACCAGTCCATCCTAAAGGAAATCAGTCCTGAATATTCATTGGAAAAACTGATGCTTTGGCTGCCTGATGCGAATAACTGACTCATTGGAAGGGCCCCTGATGCTGGGAAAGATTGAGGGCAGGAAAAGAAGGGGGCAATGGAGGATGAGATGGGATGGCATCACCGACTCAAGTGACATGAGTCTGAGCGAGATCTGGGAGATGGTGAAGAACATGGAAGCCTGGTACGCTGCAGTCCATGGGGTCACAAAGAGTGGGGACATGAGTTAGCAGCTAAACAACAGCAAGATCAGGAAGGAATATTATCTTTTGAGAAGTTGTCTTGGGGTTAGGGAAGTGTGGCTCAGCCTGGCTGAGATGCCCTAGGCTGCCGGCCAGCAGAAGCGTTTCAAAGAGACTTTGACCCTGGTGCCGGGAGAGCTGGCCCCTGACCCTGCAGGCTCGGGGCCTGAGACCTGCCACCCCGCCCACCCGGGCTCTCTGCCATGGCCTCCTTCCCTGTGCCGCTGGGCGCATTGGTTTTACTGGCTGATCCCCACCCCCTGTGCCTCCCGCAGTGCCAGTGCTGGGCGGGGCTCCAGGCCTAAACGCTTGCAAGGTGGCCGGCAGCCTGGCGGGGGAGACAGGGCTGGGCATGTTGGCTCCAGGGCCCACTGGAGTTTTGGAAGCACCTTCACCACCCGCAGCTGAGCCTGACATGAGGGGCTGTAGCAGTGGAGAACTTTTCAGCTGAAAGTGCCTGTCAGCCCACTTTTTTTTTTTAACTGGCTTTGTGGGGAGGCTGGAGCTCTTACGAGTGAAGGGTCTAGAGACTGAGGGGGGCACTTGCTTAAGGTGCAGTTTGCTTTTGAGCTCAAGGGCTGACCCGTCCCCCTAACCCTGCAATCTTCTCCTCTTCACCCCTCCCTTCCACGCGCCTCCATTCCCGCCTCCATTCCCGCAGCTCCTAACAGTGGCAAAATGGCCGCCACAGCCCTAGGGCTCACCTCCCGGCTTCGGTGAGGGAACAGTGTCTTTCCCAAGCATTCCCAGCAGCAGAGGTCTCCCTGGGGCCTTGTCAGCTTTCCCTTGGAAGGGGTGCCCCCCACTCCCGCCCCAGAGTTGTGGGGGTAGCTAATGCACCAGCTGGCTTGGGCTGGCCTTGGAGGTCAGGTGAACTCCAAGACTGCACAGATAGAGAGCGGAGGAGGGGTCCCCAGGCAAGACTGAGGGGCGTGGCCAGGAGAAGAGGGCGTGTCTGCGGAGGCTGAAGACTGATGTCCAATCGGCTGGTCTTCACTGCCCCCAGACACCCACGTCAGCAGGAGAGAAGTTCCCAAAGGCCTTTTCTTGCCAGGGGAACAGAGGGGTCATGCTGGGGAGGGATGGATGGGCAGACAAAGATCATGCATCCACAGGGGTTCAAGAGAGGTGAACCCTGTGCCCAGGACGAGGTGTAAGAGCAAAGGCAGGTAGGGCAGTGGCAGGTGAGTCAGAGGGAAGCTGGGCTTTCCTGCTGGAGGAACAGACAGAATAAAGAGTGAGACTTCCCGGGTGGTCCAGTGGCCAAGACGTCATGCTTCCAATGCTAGGGACATGGGTTCCATCTCTGGTCAGGGAATTAAGATCCTGCATGCCATACAGCTAGGCCAAAAAAAAAAAAAAAAAGAAAAGGCGCATAGCAGTTGGCAAGGAGCCCAGTTCTAAGACTGGCAGCCCTTCCTAGTCAGGGCAGCTGTCAAGGGGACAGTTTTAGGTTGGATGGAGCCCTGACTGGTGTCATCACCACCCAAGAGAGGGCTGTGCTTGAGAGGCCCTGAATATCTTCTAGGGCCACACTGGGCCTTCCTGCCCGGCCCACTCCCCTTACACTGTCCCTCCTCTGGGACCTCTCAGCTCTGGTTTACCCCTAGGTCATGTCCGGCTCTTGTGACCCGATGTGGACTGTAGCCCGTGAGGCTCCTTTGTCCGTGGGATTTCCCAGGCAAGAATACTGGAGTGGGTAGCCATTCCCTTCTCCAGGGATCTTCCGGACCCAGGGATCATACCCTTGTCTCCTGCACTGCAGGCAGATTTTTTACCCACTGAGCCACTCGAGAAGCACGGGCTAAGCTCTGGCCACAAGCTAAGCGGTTTCTCCCAGGCCCCCTCATCTTGGCCAGGATGACTTCCGTTCTGGCCACAAGCACCACTCCTGATGCATCGGGCCCCACCTATACCCCACTCTCCTCTCCAGTTTCTGAACCCCGAAAAGCTCATCCTGCAGGCAGCTTGAGCCTGTACTTTCTCTGTGCACCCAGCGGCTTCAGACAAAGTCCTGTGCTCTGAGCTGACCACGTGACATCAGAGCTGGCTGGGCCTGCCGCTCCCCTCACCCAAAGGGCCAGGGCCCCTGTGAGTCAGCCGGAGGGCTGGCAGCTGTGTCCATGGCCTTGGGGGCTTGCCTAAGGTGGAAATTTGATGGGGGCAGTGAAAGAACAGGGACCATGTTAGGATGACAAAACCTGGCTCAGGGAGGGCCTGTATGAAGTCTCAGAGTCCTCCTGACTCAGTGGCATGGCTCTGGTCTGGACTGTGTTCATGAGGGAAGATGGACAGACGAGGGAATAAAGGTTTCCAAGCACTGTGAGCAGACAGCCCGAATACCGCACTGAGTGCATGCTCAGTTGCTCAGTCATGTCCAACTCTTTGCAACCCCACCAGGCTCCTCTGTCCATGGGATTCTCCAGGCAAGAATACTGGAGTGGGTGGCCATTTCCTCCTCCAGGGAATCTTCCTGACCCAGGGATGGAACCTGTGTCTCCTGTGGCTCCTGCACAGCAGGTGTTTTTTCTTACTGCTGAGCCATCGGGGATGCCCCATTACTCTGTGGCAGGCTCCTCAACTTCTCGCCTGGAATCTGTTTCCTCTTGTTTTATTCACAGGTCTATGGGAAGCCCCAGCGCCCTGCAGTCCTCTGCGGCAAGCTTGGTTCCCAGCCTATAGCTTCCCTCATGGCCCGAATCACTGCCTTGGGCGTTTCTGCCTTTGGTGACCCCACAGACTCGAGTTTCCTGAAGGCAGAGCCTGTGGCTTGTCCACTGTGGTCTCCTCACAACACGGCCCACACCCAGTGTGTGGATGGATTTGACTAGAGGGAGGATAATGCCTCCTTTTGTGTGGACCTGGGAACTTGGAACTTGGAAGGAGCAGGGAAGAAGGTCACAGGGACGTCCCTGCCTGGTGGACAGGAATCCCACCCGAACAGACACTTGGGGTCTCAGACAGCCCAGTGTTTCTCCTGCAGTGCTGTCTCCTGCTCAGCCTTCTAGACTTCCCCTGGGAAGGGAGTGAGTGCGCTCTTCAAGCTTCTTTTCAGGATTTTCAAAAGCCTTGGGACTTCCTTGGCTGGCCCAGTGGTTAAGACCCTGAATTTCCATTGCAGGAGGCATGGGTTTGATCCCTGTTGGAGAACTAAGATCCTTCATGCCGGGCAGCCAAAAAAAAACAAAAGAGAGAGAGAGAGAAGGAGAGAAAAGGGGAGGTGGGGAGCCTAATAGGTTAAGTCTAGCCTGACTAATCCAAATGTACACTGCGCTTTGGGTTGGAATGAAGTCAGCTCTGTGTGGTAACAGTTATGCAGTCTCATGAGAGTTATGTGTCCGAGTTAATAAAATAGGGCCGATAGTATGTCTTGCTCCCAGCACCCAGTGGAGAAAGGCTGGCATATGAAACTGTCTTCAGGATCTTAAAAGAAATGACAAGTAGCTTCCCTTCCAAGAAGCTTCCCAGGGGACCTGAGAGCAGGAAATCAGTGGAGGCAGGTGTGTGGTGCTGTCGCCCCCTGGTGGTAGATTGGAAGCATAGCACTTGGAACCAGAGGTGATGGACAGAAGCAGGGGAAGGGGGCCACAGAGGATGAGATGGTTGGATGGCATCACCAACTCAATGGACATGAGTTTGAGCAGCTCTGGGAGATGGTAAGAGACAGGGAAGCCTGGCATGCTGCAGTCCATGGGGTCGCAAAGAGTCAAACTCCACAGCGACTGAACAAATGGACAGAGAAGGACTTGGCTCAGTGGTAAAGAATCTGCCTGCCAATGCAGGAGGCTTGGTTTCAATCGCTGGGTTGGGAAGATCCCCTGGAGAAGGGAAAGGCAACCCATTCCAGTATTCTTGCTGGAAAATCCCATGGACGGAGGGGCCTGGGGGCTGCAAAGAGTCGGACACGACTGAGCAAATAAACGCATTCACACACAAAACCACAGATGGAAGAAGAAGAGGAACCACAGATCTTCTAAATCACAGACTGGTCATTGCCCTGGAAAGTTGTGCTGCAGAGCTGGGTGGAGGAAGGGTATGGGTGCCTTACTCAATGCCTGTGGCCCTTTCCCCTCCCATTCTATAAAGGTTTGTGAGTCAAGCAGGGACATGGGATGCTAAGTGCTGGCTCAGGACCCTGGGCAGGTCAGCATGGCCACGCAGTGAGTGGTGGCAGGAGGGGGGGGACACTGATGGCTCTGTCTGCCTGCCCTTCCTTAGCTGGCTGACTCCTAAATGGGCCTTGGGGTTACCAGGGAAACTGAGGACCATCACAGATTCGTTTGCAGCCCCTGGAAACTTCTGAAATGTCTGTACTTCCTCTGGTGGTTTATTGGTATGAGTCACTCTCTGATAGAAAGGGAAAAAAATGCATGAAAACTTCATTTTCATGAAAACTTTTTCGGTAGGACAAGAAGGAAGGATGCCCGTGTTTATAACTGTGTGTGTGTGCTCAGTTGTGTACAACTCTCTGCCACCCCAGGCTCCTCTGTCCATGGGATTCTCCAGGCATGAAGACTGGAGCGCAGGTTGCCATTTCCTTCTTCAGGGGATCTTCCCGACCCAGGGATTGAACCCGAGTGTCCTGTGGCTTCTGCACTGGAAGGTAAAGTCTTAACCGCTGGGCCACCAGGGAAGTTCCAGAGGATTGTTTTTCTGCTCATTTTACAGATAATGTAACTGAGGCTCAGCCAGGTAAACTGACAGGCTTAAGAGAGAATAGAAAGCCCCAGAATCAAAGCGTGGGCCCCGTGCTTTAGAGACGTGGGCCTTGGAGACATGGCACAGCTCGCTGAGCTCTGTGGGCGACCATGAAGTGGGCACCTCAGTGCTTACACCTGGCCTGCAGCCCCCTGCCTGGGTCCAAGCCCGGGCTCCACTCTTCAATGGCTGAGGGTTGTCTTAACAGCTTCCCCATCTGTGCCCAAAAGGCTGTGGCCAGGGCAGGTGCACTCAGTGCAGGGACCAGCCCGTGGAACTGCAAGACAGCCCATCCTAGGCAGCAAGGTCAGGGCTCCCCTGCCTGGATGGTGTCCGGACCCTGGGAGTCCGGTAGCCTGCAGCCTTTGGTGTGTCTGGTGGTAGGACGGGGCTCCTGCTGTCAGTCCTGGTTACTGATGAGATTCCCGTCAGCCAAATCGGGTGACTCATGGAGGATGAGGTCTGTGTTCACAGTGGAGGTGACGTCACATGGCTTGGGGTCTGGCCCTTGAAGCGCTGCCAGACGCTCAGAACCTCCATCCCTGAGTTGGGGCTTCCCTGGTGGCTCAGACAGTAAAGAATCTGCCTCCAATGCAGGAGACCTGGCTTTGATCCCTGGAGAAGGGCATGGCAACCCACTCCAGTATTCTTGCCTGGAGAATCCCATGGACAGAGGAGTCTGGTGGGCCATAGTCCGTGGGGTTGCTGAGAGTTGGATACAACTGAGCGACTCACACTTGCATTTTTGACTTCTTTCACTTCTCCTCCCCGAAGCTTCTCATTGCCCTTCTCCTGGCATAATCCGCACTGAGTTTAGATTTTTGAAACTAAAACCAAGAAAGGGAGATGTCTTCAGGCAAATTCTGGTTCTGCCCTGTGACCTGCACCCTCTAGCCAAGGGGATATGCAGAAATGACTTCTTGGAGCTGGAAGAAAAAAACCTGTGAATGAAACACAACGGCACCTCAAGGAGTTACGCTGCCCCACGGCTCTGTATATAGGCTGGAGGGCTGGAGCATCTCACAGAGGCATCCGAACCATGGGCCTTTCTTCCTGACTCTGCTTTCAGTGACCGTACGCTGGGATCTTGGACAATTCAGGGAATGTTAAACATTTACCAGCTCATCTCTGGGCAGCAGCCTTGGCTAACAGCAGCAGGGATGGGAGAGGCTGGACGAAGAGTCAGGATAAAGCCACCAAGAATCGCTCTCCTTTGTCAGGTTTATTTTATTAAAATATACAGGACTGAATACTGGTGGGCGCTGAGAACAGGCACCACTCTCCTCGGCCGCGCCAAAGGGAGACACTTCTGCCATGCAGACATGCGGCCAGCCCGCGTCCCAGCATGGGAGGCAGACCCCTCCGGGGGCATGTGCAGCCCAAGGCCAAGGTGGGGAGGGCAGAGCATGGTGGCCCTCTGCTTTGGCCTCAGGCCCTCAGAAGCAAAGCCTCGCCAGCAGGGAGGGCTGGGCTGAGGGCCGGGAGTGGGGGCTGAGAGAAGATCCCTGAGCCAGGGAACGCTGATGCCCTCCTCCCTGGGGACGGGGAGGGGCCCCAGTCAGACTGAAGGTGGGTTGTCAGTGCAACTCCAAGGGGGTCGCCCATGTGTGGCGCCCAGGGGTCCCCGTGGCTGAGCCAGCCCATCTCCACGGCCTCGGCCGCCCGGTCCCCGCTCATCTTCAGGCCAGGTCCGGGCAGAGACCGGGGGCGGCAGCCGATGGAATGTATGACCGGGAATGTTCTGGGACTGCCGTGCTGCCTGAGGCTGCGCCCCTCCCGGGCGGCCTGGGCCAGAGGGAGCAGCCCCGCTCCCGCTCCCGCCGGCTTCTGGTGACCTGCCCCTCGGCCCCGCGCCCCTTAGCGGCGCTGGGCTCCGGCCGACGTCTGCCTCTGTCCTCAGGGCAGTACCCGGCCAAGCAGAATCCCTGGGGTTTGTGCTTTTGAATGTTGGTGAGCTGGGCTGGGCTCGGAGAGTTGGGGGTGGGGTGGGGGGGGGCCTCAAGCCACCCCCCACACACACACACTGCTCAGAGGCACAGAACTGACTCCCCACAGAACCCCGGGGGCCTCCTGATGCGGGCTGGTGGGGCCCAAGCCTCAGCCCACCTGGAGGGCCTTGCCTTGGAAAGCAGACAGTCTCTGGCTCTCCTCATGGGCTGCAGCCTGAGCTTCTGGGGGCACTTGTGCTTTGCGCATGGGGTTGGGTGAGCCTGTGTGTGGAGGGGCGGCCACATGGCTCCAGGACCCTAACCACGAAGAGGGGAGCTCATCCAAGCTGGGGGCGGGGAGGCAAGGGAGATGGGGGCCAACAGGAGAGAGAAGCCCCTTCCCAGGCCTGCTTGGCCCCCCTGGGCTCCCTGGCTGCTAGGCCCTGAGCCCTGGGACCTCTTCTCAGGACCCCTGAATGACGACCTGGGTGGCTGAGGGCTGTGGGCAGCTCCTCCTGTTGTGCCCTCACTGAGCCAGCTGGAGCAAGGGAGGCGGCCTTGGCAGAGAGGTCCCGTCAGATTCCCACCAAGAACCCAGTCCCCAGACTGGAAGCCCCCTTACTGGGTGGGGAACAGTGCCCGCTGGTGTGTCCCCACTGGGGCTCACACAAGCTCAGTGGACGGTGGGTGTCCTGACACCAGGGAAGCGTTTTCAGGAGCAGCAGGCTCTAAGTGCCACCTCTTTCCTGGTCCGAATTCCCTTGACCCTGCGCTGCCCCTCTGGGGTCCTGAGCTGAGGGCCATTCTGGAAGGGTCGTCGGTGGGCAGGGAGTGGCTGGGGGACAAGCAGGTCAGCACAGCCCCCGGGGCCTGACATGTGAGTGTAGTGGGAAAGAAGGGTGGCAGAAGGAAGGGGCGGGCAAGTGGGCTCACAGGGCTGGGGCCTTAGCTTTGCAGGCTGGACCCTCATCTGTGGATGACCCAGCAGCCAGCGGCCTGAAGATGCCTCTCTTTCAGCTGTCCACCCAAGAGGCCTGGGAATGGGGTGCTGGGAGCTGTGTGGCACGTGTTCCCTGGACTCAGCTCCCAGCCAGACCCAGCCCCTCTCTCATCTCTGTCCCCCCACCTGCCAGCCCAGATGAAGGGTGTGTGTGTGGAGGGGGGTGTTTGTGTGTGTGTGTGGAGCAAACTATTCACTTTGTGCAAATATATTAGAAAAAAGTTTCTCATGGAGGTTGCTCCCGGCAGGACTGAGGTTTCTTTGGGGGCAGAGGTGGTGACAGCCACTCAGGGATCCCCCCACCTTCCCCATGCACAAGTCCTAGATGACGTTCTCGAACAGCTGCATGGAGCTCATGATGTTCTCGTCCTGCGTGGAGAGAGAGGACCAGAGGCCTGGTCAGCCCTGGGCGGCGCCCATCTCCAGCCTCACCGTGCTCAAAGTCTCATTAGGGACCTGTGACCCTCCGAGGTCTCTGCCCATCTCATTGGATGAAGGAGGAGCCGGTGATGTAGAGCCTGTGTCCAGCTCCAGGGTCTGATGGCCAGTCCGTCTGGGAGCTGTTAACCCACTGATAGACAACCACCACCCACCCAGATGCAGCCAGGGCAGCTGAGGGGAGGGAGGCGGGTGGAGGCCCAGCGTCCTGTCCCCTGAAAGCGCTCTGCAGAGGACGGTTAGCCACAATGCCAGGGGGGCACTCCAGGCTCCTTCCCACTGCCTGACCCGGTCCTCAGGGCCCCGTGTCTGTCCCCTCTGACGGGGGCCACTGAGGGGGCTGCGGGACGTGGCCTGGCTAGGCTGTGGGCTGGCAGGAGCGGGCAGGGCAGGAGTGAGCACTGGTGAAACAGTGCAAGTGGACGTCGGAAGTCTGCGCTGAGGAGGGGACTGGCTGGGCTGGGACGCAGGGGTTCCGAGCCTAGATGCTGCCTACCTTCTGACAGGTCTCCAGGAACTCGTCGATGGTCACCACCCCATCCTGATTCCGGTCCATTTTCTGCAACTCAAGCCATGCCCTCAGTGAGGCTGTGTCCCGCTGGGGCTGCCCCCTGCCCTAGGCCTGAGGAATGGCGCTGGGCGGGCGTGTGCCCTCCACCCCAACCCGTCCCCTTGGCCCCCTCCCTGGGATGCAGGCCACACAAAGTGCCCTTTCAAGCCGCCTCCACCACACCACCAACCACTCTGGTATCTCCCCAGCCCGCCCCCAACCTCAGCCACCTCCCGGCAGGCACCCCCATGCTCACGGACCCCCCTCATCTCCCTGACAGACAGCTGGGAAGGTGGAGTGGCTGAGGGCCCTCAGGAGCGGGAGATGGAGCCTCGGTCCCCCTAGGCCCCACGGACACAGAGCAGTGACCTCAACACCCTCCCCTCGGAGAGAAGCCCCTGGTGGAGATGGGGTGGCAGGGGGTGGGAGAAGCTCTGGCCGGGGGGTGTCGGCTGACTCAGAATCCATGAGCCCGTCTGCTCTGAGATGAGGTTCAGCAGATGGGGGGCAAAGGGATGGTTTTAATTCTTTCAGCCAGCCAGATGAGGAAGGGAAGTTGCACCTCCCATGGGAGCAGCGGGCCCCGAGAGCAGAAGCCCCTTCCTTCCTCTTCTGGCGGCCTCTTCCCCGCGCACTCACCTGGAAGAACCTCTCCACGTGCTCCAGGGGCGCGTCCTCTCGCAGAATCGGGTAGGTATGGCGGCCCATCATGTCATAGATGGACTTCATGATGGCCAGCATCTCCTACGGGGGGAGTGAGGGGAGGGCGGAGGGGCTGGCATGAACCTGGCTGCCAGGTGGGTGAGCGGGCGAGGCTGTACGGGCCAAAGAGAGATAGGCTCAGCCCCATCCAGTCCACCCAGCGCAAGCTTCTGACTCTCCAGGGCATCTGGAGATAGGTTTTTATGTGCAAACTCTAGAATTTGTTCCAGCCAAACACTCTTTTTTGTATATGAAATATTCCTTTTTTTGGTATATGAACTATTTCTTACACACCAGAAAGAGTGTTTGGGCCAAACAAAACTGGACTGTGGGCCCGTTGACACCCTACCTTAAGGGACCACACTGCCCTCCCTTGATTGCTGGGAACCAAGGCCAGCTCTCCCACCCCTGCCTCCAGCTTTTCCACTTGGGTCTCCCACATGACCTCGCAGTCAGAAACAGTGATCGGGGACCTTGTTGACGGGGATGGAGATGTGTGGTGAGGGGCACACAAGCTCCATGCTCTGCACACCCAGGTGTCCAGGCCGAGAGCCTGGCAGAGGAGTTCCTGGCCACTGTCCCCTCCGAGGGCGGGCTGGGTGCTCTGTCTTTGGACAGGGAGGGGAAACGGGAAATGAGGGCAGCGAGAGAGAGGAGGAAAGAGGTTGGGGGTGTGGAGCAGCGGAGCGGGCAGCCAGGCTACGCTCAGCTCCCCAGGCAGCCCCGTACCTCTTTGGTGATGTAGCCATCCTTGTTAATGTCGTAGAGGTTAAAGGCCCACTTGAGTTTCTCATGGACTGTTCCTCGCAGCAGGATGGAGAGACCAACCACAAAGTCCTGTGGGGAAAGGGCGGGGGTGACAGCCGAGGCCCCAGATTCTATTTCCAGTTTGCTGTGAGGCTTCCACTAAAGTGCCCATCTGTATAGGTGAGGCGCCTCCATCACAGACCGGGTGGACGGTGCCCCTCAGGTGAATACAATGTGAGTGTGAGTGTGAGTGTGTGTGTGTGCTTGCGCGCATGCATGTGTGTGGTGGGGATGGCATGGTGGCTGGTGTTGATCATCTCAAAGAAAAGACATTCAAATGTATGACTTTTTTTTTTTTTTTGAGAAGCTTTGAGATCTCAGTTCCCTGACCAGGTATGAAGCTCAGGCCCGCAGCGCTGAAGGCGTGCGGTTCTAACCACGGGGGCACCAGGGAATTCGACCCATCTGATGCATTGCCGCTGACAGAGAAGGCCTGAGGGCGCTCCTTTCGTGAAGCGGGCGCACTAGTCACGTTACCAAGTGTCTGCGTGCCAAAGTGCTTAAAAAGCTACACCTTAAAGACTAAACCAACAGCTCCGGGGCCCCGCTGCACCTGTGCACAGTCACGTCTGAGATGGGACAGGTTATTACTAGCGTGACAAGACATGAACGTTCAAATGGCTTTTGTGTGAAAACTTCAACTGTTTTGTTGGAGCATTTGGTGGAAAGCAATTCTTTCCTGTCACTTCCAGAAGGTTCGAAGTTAACGCCCTTCCTGCCCCACGGGGTCTCCCAGGCTGCTCTGAAAGAAGGGAGCTGAGAGGGGCTGTCCTGAAGGTGGGAAGTGGGGGACGGTGGACTGTGAAGGGACAGGCCCTGCTCCAAGGGGCTTGGTCCCCACTCAAATTCTAATGTTTATTTTTGGCTGCACCACATGCCTTGTGGGATCTTAATTTCCCCAACCAGGGGTCAGATCCGGGCCCTAGCAGTGGAAGTGTCAAGCCCTAACCACTGGACCAATAGGACCTCATTCAAATTTTTTATTTTCTGGATGAGAGGAAGCCTGTATCATGAGAAAGAAAGACTAAGGAAAACTGAGAAAAGCAGTTTTGAAGAAACAAAAATTATTCCAGGACCAAAAAAAAAAATTCACAGAAACCATTAGATTCAGGGATTAGAAATCTGGCATCCTTACAATAAGAATGGCTTCCCTGGTGGCTCAGTGGGAAAGAATCCACCTGCAACACAAGAGATGTGGGTTTGATCCCTGTGTCGGGAAGACCCCCTGTAGGATGAAATGGCAACCCACTCCAGTAGAGGAGCCTGGTGGGCTACAATCCATGGGGTCTCAAAAGAGTTGGACATGACTTAGGGACTAAATAACAAGAACAACAATAAGAATAGGGTGCTATTAAAAAGGAATACTTGATGTCAACTACAAATTGGCACTTGCCATCCATCTCTCCAAGGATTAAATCATGTGCTGCCGCAGCTGCTGATTTTCAACACCCGCTGAAAAGAGTTCAGGGTGGAGAGCAGGAATGAGGCACTCTGTGCTCTGGGAAAAACTGGTGGGACAGGTCTTCAGACAGTTAGGTGTATTTTCAGGAGCCAGTTTTATGAGTCTGACTCTTGTATCTCCTTATTTCTAGAAAAGCACTAAAATCCTTCATGGTGACTGCTCCTTGTGACTAGCAGAAATTGAAAGTGTTAATCACTCAGTCGTGTCCGATTCTTTGCAGCCCCAAGGACTGTAGCCTGCCAGGCTCCTCTGTCCATGGGATTTCCCAGGCAAGAATACTGGAGTGGGTAGCCATTCCCTTCTCCAGGGATATTTCAAAGCCAGGGATAGAACCTGGGTCTCCTGCATTGCAGGCAGATTCTTTACCATCTGAGCCACCAGGGAAGCCCGTGACTATCAGAAACCTTCTGCAAAAAATATGTGCTTGATTTCGTGTACTCCCCCTTCACCAAAATCACATATATGCTGACCCACATCAGAAACATCAACAACCTCAGATGTGTGGATTATACCACTCTAATGGCAGAAAGTGAAGAGAAACTAAAGAGCCTCTTGATGAGGGTGAAGCAGGAGAGTGAAAGAGCCAGCTTAAGACTGAATAATTTTTAAAAATTAAGATCATGGCATCCGGCCCCATTACCGCATGGCAAATAGAGGGGGAAAAGGTGGACATAGTGACAGATTTCCTCTTTTGGGCTCCAAAATCACCGTGGACGGTGACTGCAGCCATGAAATCAGAAGACGATTGTTTCTTGGCAGGAAAATGATGACAAACATAGTGTGCTGAAAAGCAGAGACATTACCCTGCCGATAAAGGTCAGTATAGTCAAGGCTATGCTGGAGAAGGCAGTGGCACCCCACTCCAGTATTCTTGCCTGGAAAATCCCATGGATGGAAGAGCCTGGTAGGCTACAGTCCATGGGGTCGCAAAGAGTAGGACACGACTGAGTGACTTCACTTTCACTTTCAGTCAAGGCTATGGTCTTCCCAGTGGTCACGTACAGTTGTGAGAGCTAGACCGTAAAGAAAGCAGAATGCCAAAGAACCAATGCTTTTGAACTGTGGTGCTGGAGAAGACTCCTGAAAGTCCTTTGGACAGCAAGGACATCAAACCAGTCAATCTTAAGGGAGATCAACCCTGAATGTTCACTGGAAGGACTGATGCTGAAACTCCAGTGTTTTAGTCATCCGATTGGAACAGACAACTCTTTGGAAAAGTCCCTGACGCAGGAAAAGATCGAGGGCAGAAGGAGAAGAGGGTGTCAGAGGATGAGACGGCTGGACAGCATCACTGATGCAGTAAACACGAACTTGGGCAAATTCTGGGAGATGGTGAGGGACAGGGAGGCTTGGTGTGCTGCAGGCCATGGGGTCATGAAGAGTGAGACACTGGGCGACTGAGCACCACCACCACCACCTCTTACCTCTTTGGAGCAGCTTTTCAGAGTTATCTCAAGTGCTGCTTCCTTGGCTATAGTCCTCATTTTTGTCCCCAAATGAAACTTAACTCACAACTCTCAGGTTGTAGTTTTGTTGTTGTTTTTTTTTTTTTTTTATGAGAAGCTCATGACTCAGTGTCTGCCAATGCAGATGTGTGTTCGAGCCCTGGGTTGGGAAGATACCCAGGTGAAGGAAATGGCAACCCACTCCAGTATTCTTGCCTGGAGAATTCCATGGACAGGGAAGCCTGGAAGGCTATAGTCCATGGGGTTGCCAAGAGTCGGATATGACTTGGCGATTTAACAACTCAGGTTGTGTGTTTATTTATTTTTTTTTCAAGTCCGCACTGGGAACAAGAAAGAGCTATTGGGAATTAAAAATGAGAAAAGAAAATGACAGACTCAGAAGAAGGGTTAGAAAAGCACGTGGAATCTTCCATAAAGCAGCCTGAAAAGGCCAAACTGGAAAAGAGAAGAGAAAAGCAGATAACGAGCAGTCCACTCCAGAGGGACTGAAACTCGACCAGCAGGAGTTCCAGGAAGAGGCTGAGGAAATGGAGGGGGCGTGCCCACGAGGGGATGAAGGGGAAGGCTGTGATTGTCTAGGTCCTGCCAAGGACCTAACAATGAGGGCAAAAAGCCCGAGGTGTGGCTGGGCCATCACAAGCCATTTCAGAAAACGGGTGCAGTGACAGGATCCTATGAGCTTCCAGAGAGAAGAACAAAACCAAACCGAAACTACAACAATCACCAAATCAGGTCCTGTCCACAGGACCAGGAATCAGTAGGAAACAGCTTCTGCCGGAGCTCCGGTTCCACACAACAGGTCAAAAAGAGTGAGAACGGAGTGACTCCCCTGGTGTTCCAGAGGTTAAGTCTCCGCCCTGCAATGCTGGGGCCACAGACTCGATCCATGGTCAGGGGACTAGGATCCTAGATGTTGCAGAGCAACTAAGCCCGCATGCCACAGCTGAGATGGGCCAAATAAAATTTAAAAACAAACAGAAAGACGGAGGACAGAACAAAGGTACTCGCAGGTGTCTAAGGCTCAGAAATGACCTCCCAGGCAGCCTTTTGCAGGAAATTCCTGGAAGATACGCTTTTGAAAGGAGCTTCCCTGGTGGCTCAGCGGTAAAGAATGTGCCTGCAATCCAGGAGACGAGGGTTTGATCAGGAAAATCCCCTGGAGGAAGGTATGGCAACTCACTCCAGTATTCTGGCCTGGGAAATCCCACGGACGGAGGAGCCTGGTGGGCTACAGTCCATGGGGTCACAGTCGTGCTTCAGACACGACCAAAGCAAATGAGCACAGCACCTCCCATGCTTTTGCAGAAAAAGTAAAGCAAGGAAGAAGATGAAGGAGTCCAGAACCAGGAGACCCAATCCAGGAGAGAGGAGAACAGGTCCACAGAGGACAATCAGCACCACGATGATGGAGCTGGTCAGAGGCTAGGGAGATGTTCATTGAGACAACAGGAAAAGAGTCAAGGGTGAATTACTGGTAAGGTCACAGTTCACTTCAGTTCAGTCGCTCAATCGTGTCCGAATCTCTGCGACCCCATGGACACCAGGCTTCCCTGTCCATCACCAATTCCCGGAACTTGCTCAAACTCACATCCATCCAGTCGGTGATGCCAGACGCCAGCCAAATGACTATTAACTGTAGGCAAAAGAAAAATCTGTGCAGGCAAGGGAAACGTAATCACAGTTCACTGACAGGCTCAGCTGGGGAACAAATTCCCGTCAGGAGAAAACCAAGAGAAAGCCAGGGGATGGGCAAGGTGTGTGTGAGTGCGCGGGAGACCCAACTCCTCACTCGTGCAGAGCCAAGGGACGGCGTCTCAACTGGGCACTTGAGAAGCAGCAATAAAAGGATACCATCAGGCAGCAAGGAGACAAACAGGGAGAGTCAGCCCAAACAAAGGAGGCGTGTCTGCGGGTGGCAATGCTGTTTTTCAAAGCACACCCTGTAAGTCTACTGGAGCCTGAAAGTCTCGTGTGTATGGTGAAGAAAATGAACGGTGTTGTATTTCTTTCACTTTTTTGAGATTTAGATATATATATATTTAAGTAACATATACATACTTTGATATTGTTTTGGTCCACTGAGTATACATATTTTAACAAAAGATAAGAAATCTGGGCTTCCTTGGTAGCTCGGTGGTGAAGAATCCATCTGCCACGGCGGGAGACGCGGGTTCAACCCCTGGTCCAGGAAGACCCCACAGGCCAATGAGCAGCTAAACCCGTGCCCTACAACTACTGAGGCTGTGCTCTAGAGCCCAGGAACCGCAACTCCTGAGCCTGCGCTCTAGAGCCCAGGAACCGCAACTCCTTAGCCTGCGCTCTAGAGCCCAGGAACCGCAACTCCTGAGCCTGCGCTCTAGAGCCCAGGAACCGCAACTACTGAGCCTGCGCTAGAGCCCAGGAACCGCAACTACTGAGCCTGTGCACTAGAGCCCAGGAACCGCAACTCCTGAGCCTGCGCTCTAGAGCCCAGGAACCACAACTACTGAGCCTGCGCTAGAGCCCAGGAACCGCAACTACTGAGCCTGCGCTAGAGCCCAGGAACCGCAACTCCTGAGCCCGCGCACTAGAGCCCAGGAACCGCAACTCCTGAGCCTGCGCTCTAGAGCCCAGGAACCGCAACTCCTGAGCCCGCGCTCTAGAGCCCAGGAACCGCAACTCCTGAGCCTGCGCTCTAGAGCCCAGGAACCGCAACTACTGAGCCTGCGCTGGAGCCCAGGAACCACAACTCCTGAGCCTGCGCTCTAGAGCCCAGGAACCGCAACTCCTGAGCCTGCGCTCTAGAGCCCAGGAACCACAACTACTGAGCCTGCGCTAGAGCCCAGGAACCACAACTACTGAGCCTGCGCTAGAGCCCAGGAACCACAACTCCTGAGCCTGCGCTCTAGAGCCCAGGAACCGCAACTCCTGAGCCTGCGCTAGAGCCCAGGAACCACAACTACCGAGCCTGCGCTCTAGAGCCCAGGAACCGCAACTACTGAGCCCATTTGCAACCACTACTGAAGCCCAGGAGCCTAGAGCCCGTCCTCTGAAACAAGTGAAGCCTCTGCGATAAGATACCTACGGACTGCAGTTACAGAGTATCCCCTGCTTGCCACAGCTAGAGAAAAGTCTGCACAGCAGTGAAGACCCAGCACAGCCAAAAAAATCCATATAATCCCATTAAGCACACATATGATTGAGGCATACTTACTACATCAAAAGTTGGTGTTTATAAGTTACAAGTATTTAGTACTTTCCAGAGTGTTCTTTTAATTAAAAAAATATTGTAAAACCATTTCAAACATCAGTTCATTTTCCCAGTGCAAAAGAAGTCAAATCTGTTGTTCAGTCTCTAAGTCATGTTCGACTCTTTTCAATCCCAAGAGCTGCAACACGCCAGGCTTTCCCATCCTTCACCACCTCCTGGATATTGCTCAAACCCATGTCCATTGAGTTGGTGATGCCATCCAACCATCTCATCCTCTGTCGCCCCCTTCTCCTCGTGCCCTCAATTTTTCTCAGCATCAGGGTCTTTTCCAATGAGTCAGCTCTTTGCATCAGGTGGCCAAAGGATTGGAGCTTCAGCTTCAGCATCAGTCCTTCCAATGAATATTTGGGGTTGATTTCCTTTAGGATTGACTGGTTTGATCTCCTTGCAGTCCAAGGGACTCTCAAGAGTCTTCTCCAGCACCACAGTTCCAAAGCATCAATTCCTCAGCGCTCAGTCTTCTTTATGGTCCAACTCTCACATCTGCACATGACTACCGGAAAAACCATAGCTTTGACTATACAGACCTTTGTCCACAAAGTGATGTCTCTGCTTTTTGAGATGCTGTCTAGGTTTGCCATAGCTACCATATCAATAAATTCTAGTTAACATGTGTCTTATCTCAAGAATATACAAAAGGATTTGAATCGTTGTAAATATTAATTAGCAGATCTGACTTTCTGGTTTGTTTTGTTTTAAAATATTCATATATTTATTTTTATTTTTGGCTGCATTGGGTCTTAGTTGCCCCACAGCAAGTGAGATCTTAGTTTCTTGACCAGGGATCGAACCCACGTCTCCTGCACTGGAAGCTGGATTCTTAACCACTGGACAACCAAGGAAGCCCCCTGACTTTTGGTTTTAAGGGCACGTTGAGAGGTTTGGTCTGAGGCAGCGAGGTGGGCTGAATGTCCCCCCACCCCACCCCCTCCAGATTCTTCCTGACCACAGGGGTCCCCACTGTGGTGCACCCAAAATTAGGCCCTGCCCAGTGGAAGGTCCCTGAGAGGTAGACTCCAAAAAGGCTTCCTAGAGCAGAGCTCTGATATCAAGATCCTGCAGGTGAACAAGGAAGACGGTCCTCAAGGTAAACAAACTTCCCTGGAAGGAACCTGAGAAATTGATTTCATGCCAGAGATGCACAACCTTCTGAGACGGTGCCTAGCAGAAGGGGATCAGCACCCGCACCCCCAACAAAGATCCACCATCGACCACGTCCAAGGGACCACAGTGAGAGCAGGGACCACAGGAGCTTGACAGAGGCCTTCCTGACAGCCGGTACTGTGCCAGGGCCTCGCTAAGTGGTCTGGTCATCCGACTCCTGAACAAGAGACACCCTCATCAAAGCCCTGCTTGGGTGGGCCACACAGCTGCTTCTGGCACTTCACTCCCAGGAGCCTCAGGTGCCTCTCACAGGACACGCAAGAACCTGGTCATGGTGGAGGCTGGGGTGGGACCAGGGAGAAGAGTGAATGCTCCCTATTGACTCCTTTGGGCCGACTATAATTTTACCCTGTGCAGGCAGAACTGAAAACAGAAAAGCCGAAAACACTGTGAGCTCACAGGCACACTACAGGCGTGGTCCAGGGAGGGTGGGGCCCCTGTGGGCACAGAGCTGGCGATGCCCTTGGGCCGCCCCGCCCGGGCCTGATGTCAGTGAGCCGGGCTGGATGCAAGCATAAAGGGAAGCTGAGCGGAATCTCGGGTTATTACCCCGGCCGGTCCAGGGGCTTTCTCTCTCACTTTCCGGTCAGCTGCCCTTGGCCTTGGAAGCCGAGCTGGGTGGTTATTGATTAAGCCTGGCTCTCAGCAAGGTTTTCCTCTCCAAAGAGGTTTCAGCTTTTTGCCTGCAGCTATTTTTAGGGGCTTGGGCTCCGCGGTTGGGGCCTCTCTCAACTGATGCCGTGTGGCCGGGTGTCAGTGGGGCCCACGTGCTGCCTGCTCAGAGCCCAGGCAGGGCCCTCCTGGGGGCAGGCGGCTGCTTTCCCAGTGGTGGGGAGCACGAGGCTGGCTCACACTGTGGCTGGGACAACCCCCAAGCCTGTTCAGGCAGGGATGCTCTGCCTGTTTGGGGGCAAAGGGATAAATTCTGGGCACAGACCTCTAGTTAACCTTGCTCCCTTTTTCAAATACAAATTTCCATTGGATCATTACCACCTCGGTGCACCTTGGCTTGGCAGGGCTGGAAGGAAAGGCTGGGAATAGGATGGCCAGACAGCAAACTCGAATTACCCTGACTTCAGTCAGGCCCAGGGCCAGCCCCACAAGTCCATGTGTTCCCTGGGTGACACGCTGGGCTGCTGACACCAGGGTCACGTCTGAGCCTCTGGATGGCCCCGAGGGGGTGGTACCGCGTCTGGGAGATGCAGGAGCCAGGCATGCGGGAGCGGTTGACAGGGACCTACCTCAAAGCGGATGGCCCCATTCCCATCGGCGTCGAAGGCGTTGAAGAGGAAGTGTGCGTAGGTGGTGGCATCTAGGGAGACCGAGGGCAAGGCTGGGGTGTCCAGGCCGCCCGGCCGCCCAGGTCCCAACCCCACGCTGCTCCACTGGGCATTCCCACCGCGTCCCGGGCTGGAGTCCGCCCTTCCTACTGGGTGGAGGCAGCACCAGGCAAGGAATGGTGGGGAGGATGTGGGGGGGCTGAGGGTCCTCTCCCTATAAAAGGGAAGCCCACACTCTGGAGGGCGGCCACAGGGAAGTGGGGACTTCGGGAGGAATCGTGGACCTTGGACTCACCTCCCTGAGGGAAGAACTGTGAGTAAATGAGTTTGAACGTGTCTTCGTCCACCAGGCCTGTGGGGCACTCCTGCAGGAGGAAGGGACTCCTCTCAGTGACCCCAGCCACCCTGCCCTGCACCCCGACTCCAGGGGGCCTGGCCTCTCTCTTCCCTCTGGCCACTGCCTGCTGCGCAAGGCACTGCTGGGCTCCCCCAGCCCCAGGCAGGGGAAAGCCCAGTGGAGTGGGCATCATGGGAGGGGCAGGCGGGAGGGGTGGCAGGACCCTCATGCTAGGTTGGTCTGTCCCCATGGTCCTCCACTGCACCAGTGCTGAGACACTCATAAGGGAAGGGCCCTGGCCCTCCCCCCAGGCAGCTGTCCCACAGAACATGAGCCCCATAAAGACCGTGGGGTATGCACTGTGCTACGGGGAATTTCCAGAAGTTGTGCCAGCACCCTGGAGCCAGCAAAGGGGAGCCGGGGGGTCAGGGCCAAGCCTGGGGGTGGGGGATGTGGGGCACTCACGTTCTTGAAGCCCCTGTAGAGGCTCTGCAGCTCCTTCTTGGTGAACTTGGTCTGTGCCTGCAGCTGGTCAAGCCCCTCTGGCTGGTGGCGCACTGCGGACAGCTCCAGCTCACTGTCGCTGCTGTCTGGGGGGACACAGACCCAGGAGGTGGGACATGTGGCCCTGGCCCCTCTTTCCAGTGTGGGTGCCCGGCTCTGGGTGGAAGTAAGGAGTGGGGAGACTCTCCTTGTGTGACTACCAGGTACGGTGCCCAGGCTGTGCACTGCACAAATGGACCGGTTGCCGCTCAACAGCACACTCAGGTGTGCCTCCTGGTCTCTCTGCTGCCCTGCTCCTCACACACAATGGGCCCTCCCTGCTGGGCTCACCTGGAGCATGCCCACCCTCTCAGCCATATGGTGGGATGGGGGTGGGAGGTGGGAGTGAGTCTTGTACTGGAAACGCACTAAACAAGGGGAGGTGGAAAGGAAACAGAGACAAGTTACAGGGCACCTTGACCTTTAAGACCCAATTCCTGGACCACTTCCTCCATGCAGCCCTCCCAGATTTCCCCCAGGAATGGGAAGGGCACCCCTCTTGGCTCATCACACTGCTGCTTGGCTGCATTTCGTGTATGGGCTTAATTCACATTTGAGTAGAAAGTAAAATTTCAAGTTCTCTGTCTGTAGGGTAGGGACCAGATCTTTTATTTAATCACAACACATCAAAATGGACAGCAGGGTCACACAGACACGAATTAGAAAGAAGAAACCCAAACTATCTCTATTTACAGATGACATAATTATCCATGTAGATAGTTTCAAAGAACATACAAAAAAATCCTCTAATAAATGAGCTTAGCAAGGTCACAGGATACCAAGTCAATACAAAAATCAATCACAGTTCTATAGAAGACCTATATGCAGCAACAGAGACCCAGTGTAGCCAAAAACAAATAAATATATAATTTCAAAAAATGGTCCATATTAAAAAAAATCAGTTACATTTCTATTGATCAACAATGTACCATTGGAAACCAAAATTCTAAAAAACTTGCTATATTAATTACAATCACCCATCTCATAAATGAAGTAGGGAAAATAGATTAAAATATTAAAAAATACAAATAATGAAATATAAAATGATAATAAACAATAAAAATATAAAATGTAAAAATAAATAGGTAAAACAATCTAACAAAACATGCACATAATCTGTATATTGAAAACTACAATATGCGGATAAAAGAAATCACAGAAGATTTAAATAGGTAATGAGACACACTGTGCCCATGGATTGAAAGGCTCAGCATAATAAAGACGTCAATTATCTTCAAAATGATTTACAGATTTAACATAATTCCAGTAAAAATCCCAGGACAATTTTTTTTTTGTAGATATAGATACACTGATTCTAAAACTTATGTGGAAAAGCAAAACAAATAGATTAGATAAAAGAAAAAAGTGGTAGAAATCAGTCCATCTGATTTCAAGACCTTATACAACTATAATCAAGAATGTGTGGTGTTGGAGAAAAGACAGACACAGATCAGTGGAGCAAAACAGAGAACCCAGAAACACATCCACATAAATATGACTGAGAGGATTTTCCACAAATGTGCAAAAGCAATTCAGTGGGAAAAGTTTAATTTTTTTCAACAAATGGTGCTAGAAAAATTGGACATCCATGTACTCAAAAAATGAACTTTGACCTAAATCTTATTTCTTATACAAAAATTAACTCAAAATGGAGCACAGATTTAAAAGTCAGATGTAAAACTATAAAACTTTTAGAAAAAAATAGGAGAAAGTCTTTATGGCCTGGATTTAGGCAAAGAGTTCTTAGGCATGGCACCAACAGAATGACTTAGAAAACACTGAAAACCTGTACTTAAGAAAAGTTTTGCTCTGTAAGAGACATTGTTAAATAGAAAGGGAAACTACAGATCTGCACATTGAACTTCTAACAAAGGATGTTCAGAATATATAAAGAACTCTCAAAATTTATCAGTAAGAAAAAGTACAACTCAAATTAATATTAATAAATGGGTAAAAAAAAAACACCTGATCAAACACTTCACCATAGAGGATATACAGATGGCAAATAAGCATGAGAAAGATGTTTAACACTGTATTTAATTAAATAAATACAAATTAGAGCCACGATGAAACACCACTGCACGCCAGTACGAATCATGTGCTAAGTCGCTTCAGTCGTGTGACTACAGCCCACCAGGCTCCTCTGTCCATGGGATTCCCCAGCCAAGAATACTGGAGTGGTTGCCTTGCCCTCCTCCAGGGGATCTTCCCAACCCAGGGACTGAGCCCGTGTCTCTTATGTCTCCTGCACTGGCAGGCGGGTTCTTTCACTGAAAATACAGAAAACAAAACTCCCCTGACCCTACTTTCCTCTCAAGCTGTTGCTCTTTTCTCTCCTTTAACTCACCGTCTTCACTTCCTCTCCTCTTGGTCTCCCTTGATCCTATTCCTCTGGGGCCTGTGCCCCACCACTCCAAGCAGACTGCTTTTCTTAGATCACCAGTGATCTCCATATCGCTAATCCAGGGATCAGCACAGTCATCTTGACTCCTCAGTCATACAAGGACAACACGAGAATGAAAAGCATAGTGACTACACGGATGAACTTTGAGGATATTACGCTAAGCGAAGACGTCTAGAAAGACGAATACTGTACGATCTCAGTTATATGTGGAACCTAGAAAAGCCACACTCACAGGAACTGAGAGTAGGCTGGTGGTTGCCAGGAAACAGAGGGTAGGGGGTGGTGAGATGTTGGTCAAAGGGTACCAGCTTCCAAGTATAAGACGAATACGTTCTGGGGGATCTAAGCTACAGTATGGTGACTACAGGCAGCAATACTGTACCGTACCCTTGAAAGTTGCTAAGGGGTAGATCTTTTAAAATTATTTTTTAAATTAAGTAATTAATTAACTATTGGCGGCACTGAGACTTAGTTTTGGTGTGGGCTTCAGTAGTTGCAATGCATAGACTCAGTTGTTCCGAAAGGCATGTGGGATCTTAGTTCCCTGACCAGGGATCAAACCTGTGTCCCCTGCATTGCAAGGTGGATTCGTAACCACTGGGGAGCAGATCTCCAATGTTCTCACCACCACCACAATAACAAAAAAATGAGGTGACGGATGCATCAGTTATCTTTATTGTAGGTGATCTTTATATAAGCTTACACAATGTTAGGTATTGCTGCTGCTGCTGCTAAGTCGCTTCAGTCGTGTCCGACTCTGTGCAACCCCAGAGACGGCAGCCCACCCGTCCATGGGGTTCTCCAGGCAAGAACACTGGAGTGGGTTGCCATTTCCTTCTCCAATGCATGAAAGTGAAAAGTGAAAGTGAAGTCGCTCAGTCGTATCCGACTCTTAGCGACCCCATGGACTGCAGCCTACCAGGCTCCTCCGTCCATGTGATTTTCCAGGCAGGAGTACTGGAATGGGGTGCCATTGCCTTCTCCTGTTAGTTGTTAATTATAGCTTAATACAGCTGGAAAAACAAACAAATGAACAAAAAGAAAATTATGTGCCCATTTCACTTTTGAACATAGATGCAAAATCTTAAAGCACGTTAGGTAACTTAATCTAACTGAATTAAAAAAAAAAATACACCAGGATCAAAAAGGTTTTATCTGTAAGAGTGTAAGGAGAGAAAATCATATGAAAATCCTAATACAGAAAAAGCATTTGATAAACATCCACCTCTATTTATAATTAAAATAAACAAGCAAAAACTCTTAGCAAACTAGGAACTTTATAAGGGAACTTTGTAAACTTGATGTGGCTTATATTTGTAAAACAAATATTTCTTTACAGAAAATATTAGGTTTAATGGCAAAGGGTCACAAACATTCTCTTTAAGATTTGGGACAAGCCAAGGCTGGCCACAGTTACCACTAATTGATGTCTGGCCAATACTCTTAAGGAAATTTTGAAAAAGGAAACAAACAAACAAACAAAAAAACCCCAGACAGTGTAAGAGTTGGGAAGTATAAGATAAAATTAACACTGTTTATAGATGACACGGTCCCTACACGGACCAAAGGCATCAATATACATGAGAGTTCAGTATATGCTGCCAGACGTGAGATTAATTCATGAAAATCAATAGCAATTTTCTACACCAGCAATAACCATCTAGAAAATACAATAAAAATAACATTCATAATAGAAATAAAAACTAAAACATATCTAAGTATTAACCAAAACTCAAAGAACCTCTATAAAGAAAGATAATCTGAATAAACAAGACATTCCATCTTAGATATGATTATAATAACATTATAAAGATGTTATTTCTCCTGCGATAAATTATAAATTCAACACCATCTCAATAAAAAACCCAGTTGGATTTTTGAGGACTTTGATAAATTTGCTCTGAAATGTATAATAAAGAATTTAAAAATCCATAAGCCTGGTGGGCTGCCGTCTATGGGGTCGCACAGAGTCGGACACGACTGAAGCGACTTAGCACCAGCAGCAAGAATCTAGAAAGGAAGAGTAAAGAGGGAGTTTTCCCTATTATATACTAAAGCATTTATAATCACTGTAATACAAATTGTCTACAAGAATAGACAGACACACTAAAAACAGACCAGAGAGCTCAGAAAGAGGCTGAGGTGTAGCGGGGCCTTCCCAGAAGCTTTGGGGAAAGGCCAGTTGTTTAGTATAATAGACGGTGTCAGGAAAACTGACTCATCATATAAAGAAAATAAATCATAAAGAAAATAAATACCATGTGCAAAAGCGAGCTCCAGATTAACTAAAGATAACACGTGAACAGTGAGCTCTACAGTTCAAATAAAGTGTAGGGCTTTCCTGGTGACCCAGTGGTTAAGAATCTGCCTGCCAACGGAGGGGACATGTGTTTGATCCCTGGTCTGGGAAGGTCCCACATACCACACGCCCCGGACCAACTAAGCTTGTGTGCCACAACTCTTGAGCCAAAGTTCTAGAGCCCGCAAGTTGCAAGTAGAGAGTGGCCCTTGCTTGCTGCAGCTAGAGAAGCCCGCTTCCAGCAAGAAAGTAGCTGCAGCAGCCTTCTAGCGCAGCCAAACATAAATAAAACTTTACAATAAATAAAAATAAAATGTAAAACAGTATCTTGCCAACCTAAAGGTGGGGGGAGATTTCTTAAAACTTCAAACCAGAAAGGACGAAAATTGATGAACTCCATGACATCAAAGGACATCTGCTCAACAAAGGGCACCATGACGGTGAGGGGCGCTCGACACAGTGGGAGGAGACAGCAGGCAATATTTACAGCTGACGGAAGAAGAAGGTCTAGAATTGATAAACGTCGGAAAAGGAGACCAGAGACATGAATAAGGACAGGAAGACAGCACAACCTCCTCAGCAAACAGGAAATGCGAATTACGATGAGAAGTCCACACCTTCTGATTAACAAGAAACAAGAATGATGAAATGAGGGTCACAGGAGAGGACATAGATCAATGGTCATTTTTAAACATGCTGGTGACTGTGTACATTGGTACAACCACTGTGGAAAACCACTTGCATTTTCACATCTGCATACCTTAGAAAAGGCAACCCACTCCAGTATTCTTGCCTGGAGAATCCCCTGGGCAGATGAGCCTGGCAGGCTACAGTTCATGGGATCGCAAAGAGTCGGACATGGCTGAGCACACAGCAAACCTTAGGGCACAGTAATCCTCCCTGGGGTACACATGCCAGAGAAAACCATTGCCCAGGGGTCCCTGGAGCACTCCACAGTAATGATAGCCTGAATCAACCAAATGTCCATGGACAACAGAGCAGATAAATAGATTGTGCCCCCACCGGAGGAAAGATTACACTGCAGTGAAAAATGAATGACCTATAACACAGAGCAGTGTGGGTAAGTCTTAGAAACAGTGTAGCTGAAAAAACAGTCCTAGGAGACCATGATTCTATTTTGTTTTTTGGTATAAAATTCAAAACCAAGGAGAATGCCCTCCTGGTCCAGTAGTTAGAACTCCATATATATATATATATATATATATATATCCATCCTTAATGTGTTTAATGTGTTATGTTAATGTTCTTGGTCTCTCAGTTGTGCTCGACTCTTTGTGACTCCATGGACTGTAGCCCACCAGGTTCCTCTGTCCATGGGATTTTACAAGCAAGAGTACTGGAGGGGGTTGCCGTGCCCTCCTATGGTGGGTATTCCTGACCGAGGGATTGAACCTGAGTCTCCTGGGTCTTCTGCATTGCAGATGGATTCTTTACCCGCCAAGTCATCGGGGAAGCCCATAATGCATTTAGTATAGGTTAATTAAAATATTTAAAAGTAATTAGAGTCCCCAGAGCAAGAGAGGGGAGAGAGAGAAAACACCTTTGGTCGGGATGAACTGTTGGTGACTTGGAAAATAAGCACTGCAATCCCAGGAGAAATGGTTAAAGGATATACACAGGAAATTGACAGATGAGGAAACAGGAAAAGCTAATAAACATGCACATTGGTGTTCAGAATCATGAGTATGAAAAACGCATCTGAGAACGATTAGAAAGAAAAAGTTACACCCAATGAACCTGCAAAATCAGCAAGTTCCTTACAGAGTCAAGCCTCAGTCAGGAAATGTGGGCTAACTTCTTCCTGAGCTCTGGACTCACCTGCCTGCTCACCACCTGCAAGTGGAAATCCAGGAGGTCCTTAGATGGACCAAACCCAAACTGAGCTCCTAATCTCCCCCTGCAAACCCACTCCACCCACAGCCTTCCCCAGCTCAGTTGATGGCAACTCCACCCTGTGGCTGCTCTCACCAAAAGCTTGGGCACAGACCTTCCTCCCAGCCCTCAGCTCCCATGCAAACCCTGCCAGCGCTCCCCTCAACCTGCAGCCGCCTCTGAGCCCTCCTCCCACCTCCACTGGTCCTCCCCCGTAAACCATCTCTTCTGCCTTGCCTTCCGGCTTCTGCCCTGCATCCTGCTGGTCTATTTATTTTACAAATAGGGCTGGAGGAAGCTGCTGAAAACATTATCCTCAGGTCCCTCTCTGTGCAACAGCCTCCCCCAGGCTCTGAGTATAAACACAGAAGTCCGTAAATGGCCAATAACTGTGCTCCCTGCCCCCCAGCTGCTTCGCCACTCCCTGGATTCAGCATGCTGCCCCTCTAGCCGCTCCAACCCACCAGGCGCACTCTGTTGCTGTCCTCTGGCTTGAATGCTCTTCCTCAGAATCCACACTTCCTGCTTTCCTCTGCTTGACTGTTACCTCCTCCAGGGTGTCATGCGCCCCACCATTCCTGTCTTCCCTCGTCTCTGTTTTCCTTTCTTCATTTGGCCATGACTTTCTGGCATATACATATTTCTCTGTTTACTGGTGTGATTGACAGAATTTTGTCTCTTTCCACAACTCATATGTTTTGGTTTTGTTTCAATTGCACTATTATTGCATGCATGCGTGTCTGACCCTTTGCAACCCCATGGACTGCAGCCCTCCAGGCTCCCTTGTCCATTAGATTTTCCAGGCAAGAACACTGTGGGCTGCTATTTCTACTTCAGGGGATCTTCCCAACCCAGGGATCAAATCCCAGTTTCCCATGTTCCCAGCGTTGGCAGGCAGATTCTTTACTGCTAAGCCATTATGGAAGCCCAATTTAAAAAAAAATTATTAATTTTTGTCTGTGCTGGGTCTTCTATGCTGTTCCCCTCAGCAGCAATGAAGTTGGGGCAAAGGGGGGCTACTCTCCAGTTGGGGTGTGCAGGCTTCAGCAGTCACAGCCCACGGGTTCAACAGTTGCAGTTCCTGGGCTTTAAGGCACAGGCTCAGTGGTTGTGGTGCATGGACTCAGTTGCTCCTAGGCATGTGGGATCCTCCCCTGACCAGGGATTGAACTGGCATCTCCTGCACTGGTAGGTGGATTCTTTATCAATGAGCCACCAGGAAAGCACTTCCCCTTCCACCTACAACTCACATGTTGAAGCCCTAATCCCAAGTGTGATAAAAGCTCTTTAGGAGGTAATTAAGGTTAAATGCCAAAAAAAGAGAGAAAAGAAATGCAAAAAAGCAAAATGGCTGTCTGAGGAGGCCTTACAAATAGTTGTGAAAAGAAGAGAAGTGAAAAGCAGAGGAGAAAAGGAAAGATACAGCCATTTGAATGCAGAGTTCCAAAGAATAGCAAGGAGACATAAGAAAGCCTTCCTCAGCGATCAATGCAAAGAAATAGAGGAAAATAACAGAATGGGAAACACTAGCGATCTCTTCAAGAAAATTAGAGATACCAAGGGAACATTTCATGCAAAGATGGGCACAATAAAGGACAGAAATGGTATGGACCTAACAGAAGCAGAAGATATTAAGAAGTGGCAAGAATACACAGAAGAACTGTACAAAAAAGATCTTCACGACCCAGATAATCACGATGGTGTGATCACTCACCCTCATTTAGAGCCAGACATCCTGGAATGTGAAGTCAAGTGGGGCTTAGGAAGCATCACTACGAATAAAGCTAGTGGAGGTGATGGAATTCTAGTTGAGGTATTTCAAATCCTAAAATATGATGTTGTGAAAGTATTGCACTCAATATGCCAGCAAATTTGGAAAACTCAGCAGTGGCTGCAGGACTGGAAAAGGTCAGTTTTCATTCCAATCCCAAAGAAAGGCAATACCAAAGAATGTTCAAACTACCACACAATTGCACTCATCTCACACACTAGTAAAGTAATGCTCAAAATTCTCCAAGCCAGGCTTCAGCAATACGTGAACCGTGAACTTCCAGATGTTCAAGCTGGTTTTAGAAAAGGCAGAGGAACCAGAGATCAAATTGCCAACATTCACTGGATCATTGAAAAAGCAAGAGAGTTCCAGAAAAAACATCCATTTCTGCTTTACTGACTATGCCAAAGCCTTTGATTGTGTGGATCACAATAAACTGGAAAATTCTAAAGGAGGTGGGTATACCAAACCACCTGATCTGCCTTTTGAGAAACCTGTATGCAGGTCAGGAAGCAACAGTTAGAACTGGACATAGAACAACAGACTGGTTCCAAATAGGAAAAGGAGTACATCAAGGCTGTATATTGTCACCCTGCTTATTTAACTTATATGCAGAGTACATCATGAGAAACGCTGGGCTGGATGAAGCACAAGCTGGAATCAAGATTGCGGGGAGAAATATCAATAACCTCAGATATGCAGATGACACCACCCTTATGGCAGAAAGAGCCTCTTGATGAACATGAAAGAGGAGAGTGAAAAAGTTGGCTTACAGCTCAACATTCAGAAAACGAAGATCATGGTATCCAGTCCCATCACTTCATGGCAAATAGATGGGGAAACAGTGGAAACAGTGGGCTTCAAAATCACTGCAGATGGTGACTGCAGCCATGAAATTATTACTCCTTGGAAGAAAAGTTATGACCAACCTAGACAGCATATTAAAAAGCAGAGACATTATTTTGTCAACAAAGGTCCGTCTAGTCAAGGCTATGGTTTTTCCAGTGGTCATGTATGGATGGGAGAGTCAGACTATAAAGAAAGCTGAGCGCCAAAGAATTGATGCTTTTGAACTGTGGTGTTGGAGAAGACTCTTGAGAGTCCCTTGGACTGCAAGGAGATCCAACCAGTTCATCCTAAAGGAGATCAATTCTGGGTGTTCATTGGAAGGACTGATGTTGAAGCTGAAACTCCAATACTTTGGCCACCTGATGCTAAGAGCTGACTCATCTGAAAAGACCCTGATGCTGGGAAAGATTGAGGGCAAGAGAAGAAGGGGACAACAGAGGGTGAGATGGTTGGATGGCATCACCGACTCAATGGACATGGGTTTGGGTGGACTGCGGGAGTTGGTGACGGACAGAGAGCCTTGGTGTGCTGAGGTTCATGGGGTTGCAAAGAGTCAGACATGACTGAGCGACTGAACTGAACTGAAGGTTAAATGAAATCCTAATAAAGGTGGGGTCCTAATCCAAAGGATTTGGTGACCTTATAAGAGGAGGAAGAGTGATTTCCTTTCCAAAAGGAAGGGAAGGAAAAGCCATGTGAGGACACAGCAAGAAGGTGACCGTCTACGTGAGAAGAGAGGCCTCATCAGCAACCAACTCTGCTGGCACCTTGCTGGGGACTTCCAGCCTCCAGAATTGTGGGAAAATACATTTCTGTTGTTTAAAGGCCTGGTCTGTGATTTTCTACTAGGGCTTCCCTGGTGGCTCAGATGGTAAAGAATCCACCTGCAATGCAAGAGACCCAGAACTGATCCCTGGGTCAGGAAGATCCCCTGGAGGAGGACATGGCAACCCACTCCAGTGTTCTTGTCTGGAGAATCCCATGGACAGAGGAGCCTGAAGGGCTACAGTCCACGTTATGGCAGCTCAAGGAGAACAAGCCAGGTGGCCCTCCTGTCTGCTCACAGCTCACCCAGTCTGGAACAAGGCCCCCACGCAGTGTGGGAGGTGCCCTGTAACACATGCTGGGTCGGATCCCTCACAGCTGTTTTCTTGGGTGGGTCCATGAATTACTGACTGGGATGTCAACTTTTTTTTTTAATTTGGCTGCGCTAGGTCTTAGCTGCAGCGTGTGGGATACTCTAGTTGTGACACATGGGATCTAGCTCCCCGACCAGGGGTCAAACCTGGCCCCCTGCATTGGGAAGCGAGAAGTCTTAGCCACTGGACCATCAGGGAAGTCCCTTGGGTGTCAATTTTAATGTCTCCAGGCTGGGCCTATCTCTTGAAGCAACGTTCCCTGTTGCTTACACCTGTTGGGCAGGGATGGGTGAGGAATCAGAGAGAAGCGATATTCCAAGAATCAGGTGCAATGACAGCAGGGTCAAAGGGTAACCCCGGCAGGGGGTCCCGGGTATGCCAAGAGGTATGTGGGCATGAGAACCACCTAAGAGCCAAAGAGTGGGAAGGGCTTGTCTGATCTCCATTCCAGAATGGCCTCTCTGGTCTCGGGTGTCCAACAAAGTGACACAGAGAGGAGAGACTGGCCCTGGCTGCCAAGTGGACCAGGGCAAGGCGGTCCTGGGCCCTAACAGCCACCTGCACCGCTTTCCTCACCACGCTGAGTAGCCTTGTTCGGCAAAACCATGAAGCTGACTTGCCTCTACAGTTTCCCTTGTGCTCAGCCCTCCCCTTCCCTCTCCGAGGGCTAGTCTGGGATCATCCCCTCTCCATCAGGTATTCGTGATAACCAGGGCATCAGCAATACGGATTTCACCTCTTTATCAAACAAGCATTTTGTCAAAGGCATGAAAGCATAAGGCTTTAAAAGAAAATTGTTTTATGGTTGAATATTCCATGGTTGTTTGTGCTAGTGGTAAAGAACCTGGCTGACAACGCAGGAGATGTAAGAGATGTGGGTTCAATCCCTGGGCCAGGAAGATCTCCTGGAGGAGGGTGTAGCAACCTACTCTAGTTTCTTCCCTGGAGACTCCCATGGACACAGGAGCCTGGCAGGCTATAATCCATAGGGTTGCAAAAAGTCAGATACGACTGAAGCAACACAGCACGCATGCAAAGTCGTACCATGGTCTGACAGGTTACAGACCAGGCTTTCTTCCCACTGAGTAAAAGCCTTAGTCCCTGTCCCGTGTCCCCAACTCAACACAGCCCTCTCTGTGCAAGACCCGCCTGCAGGGGTGAGGGAAGGGTGGCTCCGAGTTTTCAGTCTTTTGAGCTAAGGTCACAAGGTACTGGGCGAGGGGCAGCCCTGTGCATGACTCCCCCCACCTGGCTGCCCTTACACCCCCTTGAGGCTCTGCACTACGATGCTTCCCCTGCCAGCCAGTATGCGGCTTCACTCCCCTTTGCAGCTAAGCTCCAAGCTGCTCTGTCCACACTTGCTGGTTCCAATCCCTCCTGAACCCAGAGGTTGATCAGCCTGCCCTTGGCGCTGCAGCGCATTCCTGCAGTGAATGAATATAACCAGCCCAAGTCTTGGAACATGTCGGAAGCACCATGGAGACACTGGCTCTCCCAACAGGCAGACCAAACCCTGGAGGAGGCTGTCTCCACGTGGGCACTCCCCATCCTTCCCCTCCGCTCTGTTCTCCTTACCCGTCTGTACTCAGGCCCCAACAAGCCACCGGCTCTGCCCCCACCCCAACCAGAGGGACCTCCCCTCCGAGGGTGTCTCCCAGGGCCACCCTACAGGGAGGGCCAAGACCCTGCACATCTTGTGTTCCAGGCCTGGTATACAATGGGTGTCCCGTAAGTATGGCTGAAAATGGCCTATGATTTACCCAGACTCCACACCTGCTGTTTGGCAGGCAGTGCTGGGCACACCCTGGGGCCACAAGTGTATGGACACAGTGCTTGCAGCCTTTGGAGAGGTCACTGTAAGTGGGGACAGGGATCTAGAAAATTCCAGGACAGTGTCATCTAATACAACCCCAGGGGCAGGGATCCAGAAGGGCCAGGGGGAGTTCCCAGGGGGGAGATGGTGCTTTTAATCCCATTCCCCACTTACAGACGAGGAAGTGGAGCTCAGACAGGAATAGTGATTTCCCCAAGTTAATGTCAGCATGTCAGGGACCACGTCAGAGCTGAAAGGCAGCTCTCCTAGCCCCTGGCCAGCGCTCCTTCTAGAACAAGGTTTCTCAACTTTACCACTGACATTTGGGTCTGAGCATTCTTTTTAAAAAAAAATTTTTTTTTTACTTTGTGGCCACACTTCTTGCTATGTGGGATCTCAGCTCCCTGAGCAGGGTCTGAACCCTCACCCCCTGCACTGGGGGAATGGAGTCTTGGCCACTGGACCTCCGGGGAAGCCCCTGGGCCTGAGCATTCTTTGTGGGGAGGGGCTGCCAGGGCCTGCGTGATGTTTAGCGGCATCCCTGGCCTCTACCCACTTGATCCCACTGGTACCCTTCCCCATCAATTGTGGCAATCCAGAACGCCTCCAGACATCACCAAACATCCACTGAGGAGCAAAGCTGCTCTCAGTGGAGAGCTACTAGTTAGAGCTCGGAAAATGTGGACTGAGATAAGAGAGGCAGCAGCCCCAGTCAAGCCCTGGGCCACAGATGTGGACGACAGTCTGGTGTCAGGGCCAGGCCAGCCTTACCAATGAGCAACCAGCTTACCGGTTCAGGCTCACTTTTCACCAGGGTATCCACACTTATGAGATCCCTTAGATTTGTGTCGGGTCGGGAACTTTTTCAAAGTGCTTCAGCTCACCACACCCCTGGGAGGTGTACAGGGGGAGGTATTCTATCAGTGTCCTCATTTTCTTGTTCTTGCTTAGTTCTAAGCCATGTCGGATTCTTTGTGACCCCATGGACTGTAGCCTGCCAGGCTCCTCTGTCCATGGGATTTCCCAGGCCAGAATACTGAAGTGCATCGCCATTTCCTTCTCCAGGGGATCTTCCCGACCCAAGGATCAAACCCGCATCTCCTGCACTGCAGGCAGGTTCTTTACCACTGAGCAACCTGGGAATCTGGGACACTGAGGCTTGAGAAGGTTTGATGCACCAAGTCACCCAGTGAGCTAGCCGCCAAGCTAGGCTGGGACTCCCCGCCGACGGAGTCGCCTAGAGACAGAGACTGGTAGGACAGAGAGGAAGGTCTTTCAACTTCTGCATCTTCTTCTAGAAGCCCGTGTCCCCAGAACTCAAATCCATTAGTTCCTAACAATCCCCAGGGGCACCATAACTCTGGTCTCTTACAGATGAGAACTAAGGAGGCTCAAAGAGGACAAAAGACAACATCCAATCAAATGCACGTCTTCTTGGAGGGGTGCCCTCTTCTCTCAGTGCCAGCTCACATCCAGGCTGGGGCCCAAGGGCCTGGGCTCCTCACAGCCCATGACAGTCCCTTAGACACTGCCTGGCCAATGGGCCCTTCCAGGCACTTAGCTGGCATCATTGCCATCAACACGGACCATCTGGTACTCAGAATTCCCTTCCTCTAAAAAAAAAAAAAAAAAAAAAGAATTCCCTTCCTCTGATGCAGGAAGAGGTGGCTGATCTGAGTGACAGAATGTTTTCAACCGTGACTCAATTCTGCTATTAAGAGTAATCATCCTCTAATTACTGGTGATAGCCATGGTTCACAAAGTTTGTGCATTTACTACATACCAAGAATGATCCTGAGGGCATCAAAGCCTTTACTCAACTAGTTCAAAGTCTGCTTCAGTCCTCCGGGGCAGGCATTATTATTGGCCCCACTTTATAGACAGGCCAAGGCTCAACCAGGTTAAGCCAGTATGTGTGGGTGACAGGAGATCCGAGCTCAGGGATCTCTGGCTGATTCTGAGGCTCCGTGCGCCTCCCACCGCGTCAAGACCCCAGAAGTCAGAAGGCATGAGTGGACAGGTATACCAGAAAAGACAAACTTATTAGAGCGGGAAGTGGGCTTTTCAGCAAGTCGAATAAACCACCTGTGCTCTTGCACGTCTGATCCACCTTGTAAACAAATCCCTTCTTAGAAATCGCAAAGGTAAACTTCAAGCTCCTAGAACCACAAGAGTGATGGGCTCCCTAAGAAGAATGTGTCGTGTCAATAACAAGTAGAGCGAGGCTGGCTGGTGGTCCCAGAAGGGCCCAGGAAATGGAGGAAGAGTAAAGTAGGGGCCTCAGATTCCCGAGTACCAAATCCCCCCTGCCTACGATGGACTCCAGGTGGGGAAAGGATGGGGGATGGGGGTGCAGTAGTGCACGCAGGAGGCATGGGCTCTGAGGGCACCACTGGGTGAGATGCCCCCTACTCTGCCTGTATTTCCCATGGAGGTGCCTGTCACAGACTCTCCCTGCCAGGGCCAGTATCCATCCAGCCAAGTGCAGGCCCAGTTTAGGCAATTATCTTCCCAGGGAAAGTCGCTCAGTCGCTCCAACTCTTTCTGACTCCATGGATTGTAGCCCGCCAGGCTCCTCTGTCCATGGGTTTCTCCAGGCAAGAATACTGGAGTGGGTTGCCATTCCCTTCTCCAGGGGATCTTCCTGGCCCAGAGACTGAACCTGGGTCCCCTGCATTGCAGGCAGATTCTTTACCATCTGAGCCACCAGGGAAGCCTACCTTCCCCAGCTACAATGTAAAGTTCAAGATGGCGCCTCTGAGAACCCCCTTCAGCAAGCCCCTTCTCTCGGGGTCTCCTGAACTCACCTTGAAAGGTGTGATGTGGCTCAGTGCCTTCTGAAGGGCACACGGCCACGGGCTTCAGGCAACAAGTCAGACCTGGGCCTGGCCTCCTGGCCCCGGGGCCCTATCCTGCCCTCAGCAGGGGATTGGGGGGCACATCCCTAGGCCAGAGGGTGTGCTGGACAGTTCAGAGGCAAGGGCAGTTTCTCGCTCCTCCCCTCCCTGAGCCTCTGGGTTTTAGTCCCAGGAGCTGGAGCCTGGCAAGGTCAGCAGAGTGCTGAGCCAGGCAGGATGCCCATCCTCCCCTGAGGACCGCAGGGGCGCACAGGTGACGGAAAGAAGACCGGCCAGCCCCTTCCCCACAGTCCAGAGGGACAGGACACAGACGATAAGTTACAGCCCTGGTGGGTCAAGGTCCCCCTTCACAATGGATGTGCCCTGGAGGGGCTTCCTCTCCTAACCTGCCCAGAGGTGGGTGGGAGGTACTGCGTCCGGAAGCAACTCTTAAGGGTACCTACGTGTCAGGGGTCTCCGGGACACCGTCAGCGTCTGATTTAAGAGTTTGTCTGTCTCCTCGGTTAATATTTATTGGGACGAAAACAGTGGCGCCTGAGGGTTGGTTACCCATTCCTGAGTCTTGCGTGGGGAAAGGGGACTGGATGTGGGCTACGGGTGAAGGGCCGGCCTCATCACGAGACAGAGGTTTTGTGTTACTCGTTGCTGCAGTCAGACGCCCTGGGCTGAGGGTCGTCCCTGCTGTCTTCACCCTCTGCCACCTCCCACCGCCGGGCGCCAAGCTCACCGGGGGCGGCTCGGACCAGCGGGCCTAGGACAGCCGGGGATGCCAGCTCAAGGCTTCTCCCGGGATCTCGCTTACACCCATCTCGAACACCGCGGCTGCACCCACTCTGGGGCTTTTCAGTCTGAGCCCTCTATGCGCCCTTAGATCCAGACCAGCTCTCGGGAGCCAGGAGGGGGCGGTGGCCGAGACGGGCAGGGCCGCGGAGCACAGCGTCCCCGAGGGCCGCTCCTCGCCGGGTGGACCTGGGTACCCGCACCCCGGAGCGCAAGTGCTGCTCTCTCCCCTCTGACCGCCGGCCCCCGGCGCAGGGCCGCCAAGGGGCGGGTGGCCACGCGTTACCTTCCATGGACATGGGCTCCAGGATGCCGAACTGCTTGAGGACGGCGATGAACAGCAGTACCACCACGGCCATGGCGCACAGCTCCATGCCCTGGATGCCCATGGCGGCCCGTGCTGCCTGGGGCCGGGGCGTGCCCCTCGCCCTCACGCTGCCTCCGGAGGCACCGGGGCCGGTGCTGCCCGCCCGGCCTCTAGGGGAGACCGCGGCTCACATGCCCCTGGCAGGCGGGGCTGCAGTCGTCGGCGGGGCCGGGGCCCCGCAGAGGGCGGCGGCGGCGGCAGCGAGCTGGGGCCGGCCCGGAGGTCGGATGCGGAGCTGCGACAGAGCCGGAGCGCAACTTTCCGAGTCAGCCGGCAAACTTCGAGGCGCGGCGGCGGCGCGGAGCGCAGCTCGCGTGGCCGGCTCTGGCCAGAGGCGCCTCCATGCCCGGAGCGGGCGCCGCGCCTCTTTCGGCCCCTCTCCAGCCCCAAGGGCTCCAGGGCACGGGGGCGCGGCGGCGGCGGCGGGGGTCCCCAGCGCTCCCGGTCGCCCCAGCCTCCATCGCGGCTCCCCGCGCGCTCATTGGCCTAGGCGCGGCGACCACCAGGGGAGGAGTCCCCTGCGGGCTCCCCTCCCACCACCCCCCACACACACCGTGCGCGCCAGACCGGGAAGGGGCGGAGGGAGGTGGCCCCGCCCCGCACGGGCCAGCCCGCAGACGGTGCCTGGCGCAGAGCCGGCGCTACCCAGCCAGCCCCCGCGTGACCGAGTGGTCCGCGGTTTTAGAATCGCTCGTGCAGGGTGGGGCTGTGTGGCTGGGGAGGGGGCCGGGGCCGGAAGGGAGCACCAGCGCCACTCCCCGGGGGAAGTCGGGGCTCCACTCTCCCGATGGAGGGGCGCGGAGCCTGGCCACCGCCGCTCTTCGCCCGGCGGGCCAGGACACAGCTGGCCTTCGGAGGATCCGGGAAGCCCTCTCTCCCCAGGGTATTTCCCACAACCATCAATCCACGGCCGGAGATTGAACTTGGCCCTGGTCTGGCTTCCGTGCAGAAATGGAAAAGTTGGTACTCAAAGTTCTCGAGTTCATGCGCTCGAGGCTTTTTAGGAGGGAGTTGGGCTTTGGCATTAGAGTCTACTAAACTGAGTTCAAGTCTTGACTTTGCTGCGTGACCTTGGTCGAGTCAGGGACTTGCAGCCTCCTCCTCCTCGTCCACAAAGAGGGGCTGGTGCCTGCCTTTCCGGCTGTGGGAAAGAGCCGAACGGATGTCAAGTGCTACGCGCGGGCAGTTCGAGGGAGTGCTAAATCGTTTGTGGATCGCTTTCTTCCTGCCCGGGGACACAGAGTAGGAAAGGAAAGCCGCTCAAACGAAGGTGAAAGAAAGGGGAGAGGTGGGGGCGTGGCAGGGCGGAGCCCGGAATCCTCCTAGCCCCCAAACTCCGGGACTTGGGGGCCGAAGCCGTGACTCTCTGCTGCCCTCCGGCGGGCGCTGCGCGCGTGGTGCACTCACCGGCCCAGGGCTCCGAGCGCGGCCACGGTGTGCTGCTGTGAACACTAAGTTCTGCTGTTCTCTGGTTTCTTAGTGGAGGGGGAAATCCAGCCCCGGACCACGCCCGTGAAAGTGAGCCCTGTTTGGACCTAGGGCTTGAACAATAGCGGCTCCCATTTATGGAGCCTCTGCTACCCGCTCTTTCATTCAACAAATACTGAGCGTGTACTGCGCTCTAGGTGCAGAGGGGTGTGGCGTGGCGGAAAACCGCAGCGTGCACAGCCAAGGGCCCTGCTGGAACTGCAGGCGAGCCGAGCCTTTAGGTTTACTTGTAATCCTTAAAGGCTCCCCCAGTGGGTATTCCTCTTCTCCCACTTCACAGGTGAGAAAACTGAGACCTAGAGGGTGGATTATGGAAGGGGATACAAGTGCACCCCAGGCCTGCTGAATTCCAGAGCAGATGTCCTAGGACAGGGCACTGCTTCTGGTGGAAACTGAAGCAGAACCTGGCGTCTCTCTCTGTCTGTGCAGTTCAACGTCACTGTTTAACACAGGTGGGTAAAAGACTGAGTTATTGGAGATATTTTTAAAGAACTGTAAATCCGCAGCGTTCAATTCCACTTAAGTGGGCATGTGGTGAGTCTCCGCTGACCAAAAGCAAGAGGTCTTAATGGTTCTGTTGGAACCCACGAGTTGCTTGTGAGTAGTCTAGAAAGGTTAAAAAGCCTCCTGCCATCTAATTTACACACTTCAGTGCTGAGCAAAGTGTAGCCTTTTTCCCAGCTAGTTCGCCAGTCCTCACTCAATAGCCTGGTTAAGAGCCCAGTGGCATGAAACCTCCCTAAGCCTATTCCTCATCCATAAAAGGGGTTTCCTTGGTAGCTCAGAGAATACAGAAAATGCTTGCAAGGTAGGAGATCTCCTGGAGAAGGAAATGGCAACCCACTCCAATATTCTTGCCTGGAGAATTCCATGGACAGAGAAGCCTGGCGGGCTACAGTCCATGGAGTCGCAAAGAGTTGACTGAGTGACTAAGCACTCTCACATGCATTCATAAAAGGGGTGGTGGTGGTGATGGTCCAGACCCTACAGAGACCTGTAAAGAATTGGATAATACAAGGCCTGGCATCTGTCGCAGGCTCTGATGGCCCATGTTCTCCGAGCAGGGTGCTAGACTTAAGATAGACGGAGGGCAGGGGGCAGAGAAGAGAGCAAGCAAAGGAAGCTGTCTCGGGGTGAGGGGGGTTCCTCCTGAACTGCCCCGACTCTGCTTCCTGCCTCAGTTTCCCCTGGTGCTCCCAAACACCTCCCCCATGAAAGTTTCAGTGACTACCCATAAACACTGAGCTAGAAACCAGACATCGATCCCTGGCTATGCAGCGTAAAATATTAACGACGCCTAAGTGGGTACCAGGGCTGAGAGGAGAATGTCCGCTTGCTTGGCATTAGCAGCCCAGGCCAGGGGCCTAATGGATGGGAAGCTGACTGCCCTGCTCGCTCACTAGCTTGGGGCCTGCCAGCTTGGGGGCCTACCCAGGCCCACTGAGGCTGTGCCAGCAGCACTTTCAGAGCCCACTTGCCCAGGACCTGGAGCGGGGAGCTGGCAGACAACCCTCCAAGTCCCATACATCCTCGCCACACCCATGAAGGGCCAGGCTAGGCCTGGCCGTTTCCAGCTGTCTCTGGCTCCCCTCCCAAGGGGGCATTTGCTCTGGCACTCATTCACCCCTCCTCACCCCCTAAAGGCCTCAGGGGGCAGGAAGCAAGTTGGGTGTTGGCTGTGCTCCCTGACACCCGCTCTCTGCCTTAGGGGAGGGGCAGGCTCAGGGGAGGAGTGCAAACAGAGAAATCTCTGCAGGGCAGGGCCGCAGAGGTAGGGACTCCAGGGGCTGCTGGCTCTTCCTCAGGAGACAGGGGAAGGCGGGCGAGGGGTGGGGGTGGCTGAACCCTCACTGGAGACCTCACAGGTGGTATGGGAGGCCCCAGAGGGACTGGTCTAATTTAGAATGTTTCAGAGACCCAGCTGCTTTGGGGCTGGGTGGGGTACCCTCTAAACCTAGGCTTGCACCTCGCACCTGAGGTCATAGTCTTCCTTTGGCCTGGAATATTTTTTTTAACTTTTAATTTGGAGCGTAGCCAATTGACAATGTGAAAGTTTCCACCGGACAGCAAAGGGACTCAGCCACACATACACACGCATGCATTCGCCCTCAAACTCCCCTCCCATCCAGGCTGCCACATGACATTAAGCAGAGTTCCCTGTGCTGCACAGCAGGTGCCTGGAATATCTTTGGTGCCAGTCCAGTTCTACAACCAGGAAGCCACCCTGGAACCCTGCACTAACCCCCTGCATGAACCCTGTGTCCTTCGAACCCCCAAGGCCTCTGCTGCCTGGGCTACACCTTCCCTGCTGCGTGCTGGCCATCAGCCCCGACACTTCCCACGTCATCCGTGGTCATCTTTTCTCACCAGCTGCCCCGCCCACCCCTGTGAGCTCAGACCCTGTCAGCTTGGCCAGCATTCACTGGGCGCTGCCTGCTTACTGTTCCTGACCGCCTAGCTGCCCAAGGATTTCAAGAGGCCTTTCAACTCTTAAGGGAGAGATTGGGACGGACACGTGCTGTTCAAGAGACCCATTTCCTGCAGACAGCCCAGCAAGTTGTTCCTGTCCCAGTTCTCTGGAGGGCAGGCCTTCCTTGGTTCTACCGCATTCTATTGGGCAGAACGGGCATCATGCAATTTAGTCATCCTTCTCGTATTTCATAACAGCCGGACGAGAATGCCCAGGAATGGAATTCCGCAGCCAAAGAAATGCCTCTAAGATTCCTCCCTGTGATGTCCCAGGGCTCCTGCAATGCAGTGCAGCCAAAGCTGATCACGCAATCTCACCCCAAACCAGTCCCCCCTCAAGCTCTCTGTCACAGCTGCTCAGGCCCAAACCCTGGCTCTTAGACTGGGCTCTGCCTGTCCCCTCTCCGGCCCAGTCTGTCACTCAGCCCTGGCACCGTGCCTCTTTCTCCTCCATCTCTGCTCCTGGTTGCCACCAGCCTGGCCACACCATCGTCCCTTTCTCCTGGACTCCTGACTCTGCCCTCCAAGCAGGGCTCCACCTCCTCCACTCTGCCCTCCTGCCTCCGTTCAGCAGCCAGAGTGATCATCTCAAGGTGAACATCAGGTCCTTCTCTTGCTTGAAACCTCCAGTGGCTCTCTGACTCAACCCTGGTTGTGTCTGCCTGCTCTGTATTCCTCCCTCTGATTTGGTAGCAGCACCCTGATTTCTGGCAGGCAATTTCAGAGGTTTGGGGACGTGACTGGTCCATCGACAATGATTCTTCTCCAACTCCAGAATGCCGCTGCACCGCCATGCGACTGGCTCGGGGACGGGCACCACATGGGGGCCAGGGTGATGACAGGCCTCCGTGGGCCTGGCCCTGGGACGGGAGGGACGCTCTCTCTCTTACAATGACAGAGAGTTGGACGTCCTGCCGCCAACTGAGGAAAGCAAGTCTGAGGATGTAGTCACTTCATGAGCAAACAGAGCAAAGGGCGGAGAGAAAGAGACTGAGTCCCGCTGACAGTGTTGTGTGCCTGGATCCAGCTGTCCCTGATGGCACATCCAAACCTATTTCTTCCAGTTAGAGAAGCCAATAAATCCCCCTATTGTTGCTTAAGCTGATGTGATCTGGGTTGCTGTCCCTCGCGACCAAGATGTTCCTGATGAATGAATTCTCCACGACTCACAGACCAAAGATCAAAATCCCTAACAAGCCCCATGAGAGCTGCTGGCATCTCTGAGCACTTACTACTACCAGGCACTTCAGTATAACTCATCTCCCTCATTCCTCACAGATTCCGATCTCTTGACAAGAGGAAGACATTAAAGCAGAAAGTGGTTGATGCTTTGTTGAAGGGCACACAGCTGATAAACCACAGTGTTAGGATTTGAACCCAAGCAGTCAGCTCCACAGCCTGTGATTTTTAAAAAAGTATTTATTTATTTGGCTGCACAGGGTCCTAGCCACAGTGTACAGCCTTCTGGGGATCTTAGTTCCCCAGCCAGGGATCAAACTTGCATGCGAAGGCAAATTCTTAACCACTGAACCACCAGGGAAGTTCTCAGAGCCTGCGATTGTAATTCGGCACCACCTTATCCCTCTAGACCTATAAGGTCAGGCTCCTCCACCTCTCCTTGGCTCACATGACCCCACCCGCGCCCACAGCTGCCAGGACTCTCCCATCCCCAGGTCTTTGTGCAGGCTCTTCCCTGAGCCGCAGTGCCCTCCCTCGTCCTCTTCTTCACCCACCCTAGTCGTTCTTTGAGTCTCAGCTTCATGTCTTGTCTACAGAGGGGACTCTCCTGGCCTCCTCCCCCTTGTTAGTCTCTACATTAAGCTGAGGCTGGTCATGTGAACCAGGGCCAAGTCCCTATTTGGAACCCTGACCTGTTGGCAGACTTGGCCAAGGCGTTACACCTCTCCGAGCCTTCCTTTCCTTCTTGCAAAATGGGGTCACTTGATGACATTTACCTGCCTGTCACACTGAGCTGTGAGCATCTGACAAGCTGACGGATGTGAAAGCATCCTGAGACACACGTGAAGGGCCCGAAGGAGCTTCTTTAGGCCCACGGAGGGAGCGACAGAGAGGGGTCCAGTGCCCAAGCCCTCCAATCGAACAGACCCATGGGACTGCACAGAACCGATTCACATAATCTCTGTCCCAGCCCAACTGCAGATGGAATGGGAGAGATTCATGGCCACAGGTAATAGAAAATCTTCATTCATTAGCTTAAACCACAAGGAACTGTATCATGTCAAACACAGGAAGTCCAGTAGGAGGCTGGCTCCAGGGACAGGCAGCTCAGATTCAACAATACCTTTAAAGGTACTGGTTTCTTGTATCTATCTACACTGCAAGCCACAGAGTGTCTATCTTATCCACAGCAGACTGACCTCATGATCACAAGATGGATGCCTAGTTCCGGACATCACACCCTGGCATATCCTGGAAAATATTAAGGGACCATCTCTTCCTGTGTCTCTTACTTATAGCAGGGAAGACTTTTCTGTTAAACTTCTCATGAACAATCCCTCATGTTTGATCGGCTGGAATTGTTTCACATGCCATCCCTAAACCAGTTGCTAGCAAGAAGAGTGAGAACACCAGTGTAGCAGAGACTGCTGCAGAAGCCTTAAGACAGTAAGTGGCCCTCTCTAAACAGGGAGAAGGTAAGGAGTGTATTGAGACAAACAAGCAACACTGCACAAAAACCTTCTGTTTACAGTACCTAGGCCCAAGATCCAAGGTCTTACCCATCTGCCTGCTGAGTAAAGAGACATTAAATAAAGAGAATCAATTTCCTCCAATGCAGAGTTTTAAAAAGGCTTCAGAATGTGTTTCATCGGCCCCTACTGATAGGCCTCTCTGTGGGTGGGGCTTAGATAAGTCAGTGATGTAAGTATTTCTTGAGCCCTCACCCTGTAGATGGTCCCGGTGAGTGTTTTGCAGAGGAATTGGCTTCTTTTAAAAAAATATATTTTATTTGTTTATTTACTTATTTATTTGACTGGGTCTTAGTTGCAACATCAGGTGGCCAAAGTATTGGAGCTTCAGCTTCAGCATCAGTCCTTCCAATGAATGTTCAGGGTTGATTTCTTTTAGGATTGACTGGTTTGATCTCCTTGCTGTCCAACAGACTCTTAAGAGTCATCTTCGGCAACATAATTCAAAGTCAGGTTGCATCGGTTCAAATCGTGGCTTCTCCACTTATTAGCCATGTGATCTTAGGCAAGTAACTTAGCCTCAATTTGATTCAGTTTCTGCAACCATAAGTGGGAATGGTGACGTCTATATCAAGTGAGTATGAGGGTAAAATAAGCACATGTAAAACACTTCGAACAGTGTCCTTTGCCCATCTGAGGGCTGTAGCTTTTGTTGTTATTACAGAAAAAGGATTTATTGCACATCCTTGGCTCAGAGGCCAAGGAGGACTATGGGTGAGCTTGAATACGTCTGTGTTTTTAACTATACAAATGCCACTATCTCTCTCAACTCCCTTGAGAGCAGAAAAAGAAGTTCCAATCATAATGGAATAGCTGGCATCAGACCTCTCTTACCACGGAAAACAACTGGGGAAAAAATGTAAAACAACTCTGTGCGGGCATTGGACAGCAATTAACACAGGATAATGGTCCTTGAGAGACAGAATCACATTAAATGATTCCCACATTCATTTCATCTTTATCCCTGAGCATATTTTCCAAAATGCAGTAAAACCTCCCCGTATTAGTGGTCACACTGGGTAGAGGAAAAAGAAATCAGAGTTCAGAACTGCTTAAGTGGCTGTGATTTAAGGAGAGCAGGGATCTGGAAAGAAGGAAGCCACAGTGCAGGATCAGCCCCCAAAATCTATATGAAACTCTCCCCTGGCCCTCAGTTCAGGTTGTACATGAACGGGGAACGTCAAGAGGACTTGCTGAAAATAGCTGCTGGGAAGACTGATTGCTGGACAGAGATTTCAGAGGTCACACAGCTCCAGGGAAATACTGAGGTTCATGCCCAGCCAAAACGGAGGACACAGGTGAACCCTGTGCTCTCCTTTGAGATCACGAAAGCCACACTTCGGAATTAAGACCATGCCTTAAGAAAACAGCTACACTCTATAAATAAGGGGGAAAGCTGAAACAGACCTGCCTTAACAAAGCCAAAAAGTAAGCTTTGACAGAATTAGTGTGATTTGCCAGGAATTTAACTGCCTGCCAAAACAAAGCTTAACACTCTCTACAGGAAGAGAAACTAATCCAGAGGGTCCACAGCATCTCATTTACAGTGTTTGCCTCGCAATGAAAGACTGTTGTACATAAGAAGGAAAAGGTGGCCGATCATGGAGTCAACAGAAACAGAAGCCAGAGGTGCCCCAGATGCTGGGGTTAGCAGATGTGCGTGAGTGCTCCGTCGCTTCAGTCATGTCTGACTGTTTGTGACCCCAGGACTGTAGCCCACCAGGCTCCTCTGTTCATGAGGATTCTCCAGGCAAGAATACCGGAGTGGGTTGCTATGCCCTCTCCAGGGGATCCTCCTGACCCAGTGATTGAACCCACACCTCCTACATCTCCTTCGTTGGCAGGTGAGTTTTTTTTTTTACCACTTGTGCCACCTGGGAGGCCCGGGGTTAGCAGATAAGAACTTCAAAATAACTATACTTAATATTTTTATACATGGAAAAAGAAATGGATGAGATGAATGAAAAGATGAAGTTTAAATTTTAACAGAGAATTGGGATCTTGTGTCAGGGCTTGGTAAAGGAAACAGAACCACCATCAGTGATATGGAGTAAGGGCTTAATTATAAGAATGAGTCCTTACACAACTGTGGCAGCTGGGGAAGAGGTCTGTGGAAGGTGGTCCGTCTGCCTGTCCTTGAAGTTGCTGTAGGTCAGCAGATTCCAGAAGACAGGAAAAAAAAAAAAACCTGGACGTGACGTGAAGGTGAGAACAAATTGGAATCCACATCTGCCTCTCACTGCCTCCAACCCTGACAACACAGGGGACCCATAGGAGCTGATCCCATCTGCCAAACAGCTGCACATGGCTCAGTATTCAACAGAAAGTGAAAAGTCGTACCAAGAAACAAGAAAATACAGCTCATATTCAGGGGGGAGGAAAACAAAACAGTCAAAGGAAACTGTCTCTGGGCTTCGCTGGTGGCTCAGTGGTAAAGAATCCATCTGCCAATCCAGGAGACATGGGTTTGATCCCTGATCTAGGAGGATCCCACGGAGCACATGCCACGGAGCAGCTAAGCCTGTGCACCACAGCTCTTGAGCCTGGAATCCGCAACTACTGAACGCAGGTGTCGCAATTACTGACGAGCAAGTGCCCTGGAGCCTGTGGCTCTGCCACGTGAGAAGCCTGCACAGCAACTAGAGAGCAGCCCCCGCTCGCCTCAGTAGAGAAAAGCCCCTGCAGTAACGAAGACCCAGCACAGTCAAAAATAAATAATAAAAACATTATCAAAAAGAGGAAGAAACTGTCTCTGAGTATCATAGGATGCCAGATTCAGCAGACAAAGACGTCAAAGTATATTCAAAGAACTTATGGAAACCCTATTTTAAAAATTGAAGGAAAATATGACTGATGACTTAGTGGATGGAGAATCTCAATAAAGTGAAAGAAAATATGAAAGAACCAGATGGAAATTCTGGAGATTAAAAGTCAAGTAACTGAAATTTAAAATTCATTACAGGGATTCACTAGCAGATTTGAACTGGCAGAAGAATCAGTAACGTTGAAGACAGATTGATAGGAATTACGGAAACAAAAGAACAGAGAGAAAAATGAAGAGTCTCAGATACTTGTAGACAAATATTAAACCCACCAACATATATGTGATGAGAGTCCCAGAAGAACTGGAAAAAGGAGCAGAAAAAATATTTGGAGAAATAATAGCCCGAAGTTCCCCAGTTTAACAAAAAACATAAACCTACGTATTCAAGAAGCTCAAATAATCCAAAATATACTCATGAAGATATTCACACCTGTACACATCATTGTTGAATGGAATACAAAGAAAAAAATCTCAGAAGCAGCAAGAGAAAATGGACATATCATATACAGATGACAATATGAATTTAAGCTGATTTCCCATCAAAATTATGGAGGCTGGGAGAAAGGGATAGTTAGGGCGTTTGGGATGAACAGGTACACACTGCTATATTTCAAATGAATAACCAACAATGACCTACCGTATAGCACAGGGAACTCTGTTCAATGTTGTGTACCTGGATGGGACAGGAGTTTGGGGGAGAATGGATACATGTGTATGTATGGCTGAATCTATCATTGTTCACCTGAAACTCACCACATTGTTAATTGGCTATTGTTCAGTTGCTAAGTTGTGCCTACTACCCTGATACAAAATGAGATTTTTTAAAACGGGTGCTGGAAAGCAGTGGAATGACATAATTAAGGTGCTGAAAGAAAACATAAATTATCATCCAAGAATTCTTTATTCAGAAAAAAACTATCCTTCACAAGGGCTTCCCTGGTGGGTCAGACGGGAAGGAATCTGCCTGCAATGCAGGAGACTGGGATTTGATCCCTGGGTGGGGAAGATCCCCTAGAGAAGGGAATGGCTACCCATTCCAGTATTCTTGCCTGGAGAATTCCATGGACAGAGGAGCCTGGCGGGCTACAGTCCATGGGGTTGCAAAGAATTGACTGAGCAACTTTCACTTTTCATCTTTCAAAAATGAAGATAAAGACATTCACAGATAAATATAAAGGATTCATTACTACGAGAACTGCCTAATGAGAAATACATAAGAAAGTCCTTCAGGTTGAAAGAAAATAATTCAAATCCACAGAAGGAAACAAAGGGTGCCAGAAATAGTAATTATGTGGATAAATTTAAAATATTGTATAAATATATTTTTAAAAATTTCTACTCTTAAGTTCTTTAAAAGATATAAGTTTGCATAAACCAATAATTATAACACTGTATGTTTTGGCTTATAACAATATATGGATATAACATATGTGATGATAAAAAAAAGAAGAGAGAAAAAGAAAACATATTGGAGGAAAGTTTTTATATTTTATTGAAACTAATTTAATATTACTCTAAGATAAACTGTGATAAGTTAAAATGTATACTGTAATCCCTAGAAGATCCACTAAGCAAGTAACTCAAAATAATAGTTTTGAAAATCAACAGGGGAATTTAAATGATACACTAAAAAACATTTGTTTTACACACCAGGGGGCAGTAAAGGAGGAAGAGAACAAAAAAGTGACACTTAGAAAACAAGTAGTAAAATCACAGATTAAATACATCTGTAACAATAATTATAGTAAATGTGAATGAACTAAAAATGAATGGGAAAAAAAACTGGAAAGAATATAAGGAAGATGTGGGCAAAAGACAAAGGTGAAAAAGACTAACAAATGTGTAAACAGAGTCCCAAAATAAGAGGAGAGAGAAAAAGGGACAGAATTAAAATCTGAAGAAATAATGGCAGAAAATTTCCCCACACTGATGAAAGATATCACACCCCAGTTTCAACAAGCTCAACAAAACCCAGGCGGAATAAATACAAAGAACACCACAGTTAGGCATGTCATGGTCAAACTGCTGAAAACCAGCAGTAAAGAGAACACTTTAAAGGCATCCAGATGAAAAAAAGACATCCAGTGGATGGGGAGGAATGAGTACAAATGATGGCAGATTTTGCAACAAAAACCACAGAAGCCAGAATACAGTGGAATAACATTATTTTCCAAAGTACTCTAGGAGGAATAATGGGCCAATCTATAATTATAATTATAGACCAAAAAAATAATGTCCTTCAAAATGAAGGATTAAGACATTAAGACAGATTAAGACATTCAGAGCTTAAACCCGAGGGAGTTTTTCATTTAGACATGTTACTCAAGGAGTACTGAAGAGATGAAGCTCTCCATCGTGGGACCAGCTGCTAGCAGCAAGTCTTTGCCCACCACAGGAGTCTCTGGGATCTCTCAGCACCTTGGCCAGAATCAAGGCCAGTGGTCTCCGGAAGGAAGAACTTCATGCGGCTTAGTTAAGTGGTTCTAGGTCCCATGGTTCTCATGGCCTGGAAAGACCTGGAAAGCATGGGAGAACTGAGAAACCCGACCAAGTGCACACATTTCCAATGTCACCATGCTGGGGGAACCCTCACTGCCTGTTTGAGGGGAAAACGGTCTTTTGATTGCCCATTGACCTGCTTGATTCCCCCTTGGTCAGAAGGAGAGGATCTCTCTTCATGCTTCCATCCCTGTGCAAGGCTTATCCAAATTCCCATCTATTGCCCCAGGGGTTTCAGAGTCTAGAAATACTGAATGGATGGGATACTGAAAGAAGAACTCCCCAGGTCAGTAAGTGCCCAATATGCTACTGGATATCAGTGGAGAAATAACTCCAGAAAAATGGAGGGATGGAGCCAAAGCAAAAATAATACCCAGCTGTGGGTGTGACTGGTGATAGAAGCAAGGTCCGATGCTGTAAAGAGCAGTATTGCATAGGAACCTGGAATGTCAGGTCCATGAATCAAGGCAAATTGGAAGTGGTCAAACAGGAGATGGCAAGAGTGAACGTCGACATTCTTGGAATCAGCGAACTAAAATGGACCAGAATGGGTGAATTTAACTCAGATGACCATTATATCTACTACTGCGGGCAGGAATCCCTCAGAAGAAATGGAGTAGCCATCATGGTCAACAAAAGAGTCCGAAATGCAGTACTTGGATGCAATCTCAAAAATGACAGAATCATCTCTGTTCATTTCCAAGGCAAACCATTCAATATCGTGGTAATCCAAGTCTATGCCCCAACCAGTAATGCTGAAGAAGCTGAAGTTGAACGGCTCTATGAAGACCTACAAGACCTTTTAGAACTAACACCCAAAAAAGATGTCCTTTTCATTGTAGGGGACTGGAATGCAAAAGTAGGAAGTCAAGAAACACCTGGAGTAATAGGCAAATTTGGCTTTGACATACGGAATGAAGCAGGTCAAAGGCTAATAGAGTTTTGCCAAGAGAATGCACTTGTCATACCAAACACCCTCTTCCAACAACACAAGACTCTATACATGCACGTCACCAGATGGTCAACACCAAAATCAGATTGATTATATTCTTTGCAGCCAAAAATGGAGAAGCTCTATACAGTCAGCAAAAACAAGACTGGGAGCTGACTGTGGCTCAGATCATGAACTCCTTATTGCCAAATTCAGACTTAAATTGAAGAAAGTAGGGAAAATCACATCACCATTCAGGTATAACCTACATCAAATCCCTTATGATTATAAAGTGGAAGTGAGAAATAGATTTAAGGGCCTAGATCTGATAGAGTGCCTGATGAACTATCGATGGAGGTTCATGACGCTGTACAGGAGACAGGGATCAAGACCATCCCCAAGAAAAAGAAATGCAAAAAAGCAAAATGGCTGTCTTAGGAGGCCTCACAAATAGCTGTGAAAAGAAGAGAAGCGAAAAGCAAAGGAGAAAAGGAAAGATATAAACATCTGAATGCAGAGTTCCAAAGAATAGCAAGGAGAGATAAGAAAGCCTTCCTCAGTGATCAATGCAAAGAAATAGAGGAAAACAACAGAATGGGAAAGACTAGAGATCTCTTCAAGAAAATGAGAGATACCAAGGGAACATTTCATGCAAAAATGGGCTCGATAAAGAACAGAAATGGTATGGACCTAACAGAAGCAGAAGATATTAAGAAGAGGTGGCAAGAATATGCAGAAAAATTGTACAAAAAAGGTCTTCACGACCCAGATAATCACGATGGTGTGATCACTGACCTAGAGCCAGACATCCTGGAATGTGAAGTCAAGTGGGCCTTAGGAAGCATCACTACAAACAAAGCTAATGGATGTGATGGAATTCCAGTTGAGCTATTTCAAATCCTGAAAGATGATGCTGTGAAAGTGCTGCACTCAATATGCCAGCAAATTTGGAAAACTCAGCAGTGGCCACAGGACTGGAAAAGATCAGTTTTCATTGCAATCCCAAAGAAAGGCAATGCCAAAGAATGCTCAAACTACCACACAATTGCACTCATCTCACACGCTAGTAAAGTAATGCTTAAAATTCTCCAAGCCAGGCTTCAGCAATATGTGAACCGTGAACTTCCAGATGTTCAAGCTGGTTTTAGAAAAGGCAGAGGAACCAGAGATCAAATTGCCAACATCTGCTGGATCATTAAAAAAGCAAGAGAGTTCCAGAAAAACATCTATTTCTGCTTTATTGACTATGCAAAAGCCTTTGACTGTGTGGATCATAATAAACTGTGGAAAATTCTTCAAGAGATGGGAATACCAGACCACCTGACCTGCCTCTTGAGAAACCTATATGCAGGTCAGGAAGCAACAGTTAGAACCAGACATGGAAAAACAGACTGGTTCCAAATAGTAAAAGGAGTACATCAAGGCTGTATTTTGTCACTGTGCTTATTTAACTTATATGCAGAGTACATCATGAGAAACACTGGGCTGGAAGAAGCACAAGCTGGAATCAAGATTGCCAGGAGAAATGTCAATAACCTCAGATATGCAGATGACACCACTCTTATGGCAGAAAGTGAAGAGGAACTAAAGAGCCTCTTGATGAAAGTGAAAGAGGAGAGTGAAAAAGTTGGCTTAAAGCTCAACATTCAGAAAACTAAAATCATGGCATCTGGTCCCATCACTTCATGGGAAATAGATGGGGAAATAGAGGAAACAGTGGCTGACTTTATTTTTCTGGGCTCCAAAATCACTGGAGATGGTGATTGCAGCCATGAAATTAAAAGATGTTTACTCCTTGGAAGAGAAGTTATGACCAACCTAGATAGCATATTAAAAAGCAGAGACATCACTTTGTCAACAAAGGTCCATCTAGTTAAGGCTATCGTTTTTTCCAGTAGTCATGTATGGATGTGAGAGTTGGACTATAAAGAAAGCTGAGTGCTGAAGAATTGATGCTTTTGAACTGTGGTGTTGGAGAAGACTCTTGAGAGTCCCTTGGACTGCAAGGAGATCCAACCAGTCCATTCTAAAGGAGATCAGTCCTGGGTGTTCATTGGAAGGACTGATGTTGAAGCTGAAACTCCAATACTTTGGCCACCTCATGCGAAGAGTTGATTCATTGGAAAAGACTCTGATGCTGGGAGGGATTGGGGACAGGAGGTGAAGGGGACGACAGAGGATGAGATGGCTGGATGGCATCACTGACTCAATGGACATGAGTTTGGGTCAACTCTGGGAGTTGGTGATGGACAGGGAGGCCTGGTGTGCTGCAGTTCATGGGGTTGCAAAGAGCCAGGCATGACTGAGAGATTGAATTGAACTGAATACTGAATGAGTGATGGAATGCTTAAGGGCATCGTGCTCTCAGGGCCCCTCATCCTACTCACTGGTCCACTGTGATAGAGAGTTCCTGTTCTCTCCCTCAGTTGGAGGAGTTCTCACCTCTTCTTGTGTCTTTTCTTAACCTTACCCAGCTCCATCCCAGGGGAACCAAAGAGCTCCAAAATGACAGGACCAGATAAGGAGAGCCGTAGTTCTCAGCAATGTCATGTCAGACCCTTAAAGGTTTTGTTTTGTTTTGCTTTGCTTGTTTGTTTGTTTCTGGCTTTTTAAAACTTAATATCTTAATAAAAAAAAAAAAAGAATGAATTGACTTGGCTGCCTCTGGTCTAAGTTGTGGCATGTGGGGTCTAGTTCCCTGACCAGGGACTGAACCCAGGCCACCTGCATTGGGAGTGTGGAGGCTTAGCCACTGGATACCCAGGGAAGACTTGAAACCCTTGGAGTTTATATAACGTCCACCATGTTGACTTGTGAGTTTCTTTGGGTCCATTTCTGTTTCTCGGCTGACCTTGGCTTTCCCACCTCTCTCTGTTGGCAAGAGGAGAGCGTGATGGTGAGTCAGGAGTTCTAGGGTTGTGCAGCCTACGTCACGTTGCTTTCCACCTCTTTGGGCCTCAGTCGTTCATCTCCAAAGTGGGGAAAGCATTCTTTAATCCCAGGGACACCCCCTCATATGTTGTCATGAGACTCAGGGGCATCCATGCATGCGAGAGCGCGCCGAGCCATGAGGGGCTCTATGGACATACTGGCCAGTGCCGCGGTATTTTAATGCAGCGCTGAATCAAGGCTGAGTCTCCGCACACAAAAGGTGCCCAGGAAGGATCGCTGTCCAACTTGGAGTCTGCTTGCTACCCTTGGCATTCGCCCTAGTCACAGGGGGTCATCAATCCTCATGTTTTATGACAATGCAGCTAAGTGCTCTCAAATCACATCGTTGTTGCTGATCTGTAAAGATGTCTGGACGTAAGTATTTCTTTGTTGGAACTCGAGCCAGGGGCCCAAGGATGTCCTGGGGAATTTCCACCCGGCACGCTGTTTACTTGGCCTCCGTGGCGGCCTCTGGCAGCTCGGGGAGGTATGTTATTACAAATGCCCTGGTCAGCTGGATACAGATGAATGACTTGGGAATCAAAACGTTGGGATGGAAAACAGCAGGGGAGAAGCCAGAGCTCCAGACAGGGTGCCGGGGCTGGAAGTCCAGGATCTGAGTCCCATCTTTGTCTCCAGCCTATGGTCTCAAGCTGTCCATCCTCCTCCCTGAGTTCAATGGAGGGAGGGAATTGGGTAATAATTGTAATAGCAGCATCTTCATCAATTGAGTGCATCTATTGAGCGCCGGTCTCCTAGGCACTGACATGTGTGTGCTGAGTCGCTCAGTCGTGTCCGACTCTCTGTGGACCCACGGATGGCAGCCCGCCAGGCTTCTCTGTCCATGGGATTCTCCAGGTAAGAATACTGGAGTGGGTTACCATGCCCTCCTCCAGGGCGTCTTCCCGACCCAGGGATCAAACCGATATTGCTTGTGTCTCCTACATCAGGTTCTTTACCACTAGTGCTACCTGGGAAGCCCCAGGCATGGGCATTCATAATAGCACATCATCCTCCACATCCCTATTAGCATCCCCAGTCACAACTGCAAAATGGGCTGCAGACTGCCCCTCCCCCAGGTCTCCAAGAGCGTCAAGAGTCTAACCTGAACAGGCGCTCTGAGAAGGCTCCTGGAAACATCCAACTCTGTCTCAGAGTGCTGGACTGGCTGAGGGCAGCTACTTGTTTCTATTTTATTTATTAAATAATTTTTTTTGGACCACACTGCACAGCATTCGAGATCTTAGTTCTCTGACCAGGGATCGAACATGTGCCCCCTGCACTGGAAGCGCAGAGTCTTAACCACTGGACCACCAGGCAAGTCCCCGAGGATGAGTACCTGTGAGGCCCTCACAGAGGAGAGTCAGGGACCAGAGGAGGAAAATGGTTTTGATTCTTCCTTCAGTCTGGAGAGTCATAAGAGTTCAGAATAGAAGAGGCCTAGGTTCATTCATGCATTACGCACTCAACATGTATTTTATTTTGTACTTTGTGTCTGGAAGATACAGCGGTAAATGCGGCAGACACGGCCACTGGCCCCAAGGAGCTGACATTCTCGAGGGGAGACAGACAGTGAAACAGTTGTGACAGAGAAGTAAGGACTGTGATGGGAGAAATACGTGAGAGGAGCTCCCGGCTTGGATGCAAGGTCCAGACCAGCTTTCCCAGAGGGAAGGTCTAAAGGCAGGGAGTGTGTGTGGAGGATTCGGGGCGATAGGCCAGGCTATGAAGCTTGGGGCAGAAGGGTGGGCGGTGTGTGGGACTGAAGTCATGATACCACGACTGGTATCATGATCAGAGGGAGCATGGCCCAGGAAGGCAGGGCCGCAGGGGCCCAAGGCCGAGCCTGAGTTGGGACAGGGCTTCATTTCTAGGGCAATGGAGCGTCTGGTGTGTTTTGGTTTATTTCCTCTATAGTAACCACTGCTGCATGTGCCATACTCATGAAATGAAAGTGTCAGTCACTCAATCGTGTCCGACTCTTTGCGACCCCATGGACTGTAGCTCCTCTGTCTGTGGGATTTTCCAGGAAAGAATACGGGAGTGGATTGCCATTTCCTCCTCCAGGGGATCTTCCTGACCCAGGGGTTGAACCCACATCTCTTATATCTCCTGTGCTGGCAGGCAGGTTCTTTACCACTAGCACCACCTGGGAAGCCCGAATGAAGTATAATCTTGAAAACTTGTGAATCTCTGTATTATACACCTGTAACTTACATAAAAAGCTGCACGGTGCAGGAGATCTGAGAGGAGCTGCCCCAGGTCAAAGGTCAGGAGCAGGGCCATGAGGAGATAATCCACGTCCAAGGTAAGGAGCAGTGGCTGCGCTTTGCTGGAGCAGCCGTGAAGAGATACCCCACATCCAAGGTAAGAGAAACCCCAGTAAGACAGTAGGTGCTGAGAGAGGGCATCAGAGGGCAGACACACTGAAACCATAATCACAGAAAACTAGCCAATCTAATCACACGGACTACAGCCTTGTCTAACTCAATGAAACTAAGCCATGCCGTGTGGGGCCACCCAAGACGGATGGGTCATGGTGGAGAGGTCTGACAGAATGTGGTCCACTGGAGAAGGGAATGGCAAACCACTTCAGTATTCTTGCCTTGAGAACCCCATGAACAGTATGAAAAGGCAAAATGATAGGATACTGAAAGATGAACTCCCCAGGTGGGTAGGTGCTCAATACGCTACTGGAGATCAGTGGAGAAATAACTCCAGAAAAAATGAAGAGACAGAGCCAAAGCAAAAACAACACCCAGTTGTAGATGTGACTGGTGATAGAAGCAAGGTCTGATGCTGTAAAGAGCAATATTGCATAGGAACCTGGAATGTCAGGTCCATGAATCAAAGCAAATTGGAAGTGGTTAAACAGGAGATGGCAAGAGTGAACGTCAACATTCTAGGAATTGGCGAACTAAAATGGACCAGAATGGGTGAATTTAACTCAGATGACCATTATATCTACTACTGCGGGCAGGAATCCCTTAGAAGAAATGGAATAGCTATCATGGTCAACAAAAGAGTCCAAAATGCAGTACTTGGATGCAATCTCAAAAATGACAGAATGATCTTTGTTCATTTCCAAGGCAAACCATTCAATATCGTGGTAATCCAAGTCTATGCCCCAACCAGTAATGCTGAAGAAGCTGAACGGTTCTATGAAGACCTACAAGACCTTTTAGAACTACCACTCAAAAAAGATGTCCTTTTCATTATAGGGGACTGGAATGCAAAAGTAGGAAGTCAAGAGACACCTGGAATAGCAGACAGATTTGGCCTTGGAGTACAGAATGAAGCGGGGCAAAGGCTACTAGAGTTTTGCCAAGAGAATGCAGTGGTCAGCAAACACCCTCTTCCAACAACACAAGAGAAGACCCTACACATGGACATCACCAGATGGTCAACACCAAAATCAGATTGATTGTATTATTTGCAGCCAAAGATGGAGAAGCTCTCTACAGTCAGCAAAAATAAGACCGGGAGCTGACTGTGGCTCAGATCATGAACTCCTTATTGCCAAATTCAGACTTAAATTGAAGAAAGTAGGGAAAACCACATCACCATTCAGGTATGACCTAAATCAAATCCCTTATAATTATACAGTAGAAGTGAGAAATAGGTTTAAGGGACTAGATCCGATATAGTGCCTGATGAACTATGGATGGAGGTTTGTGACATTGTACAGGAGACAGGGATCAAGACCATCCCCAAGAAAAAGAAATGCAAAAAAGCAAAATGGCTGTCTTAGGAGGCCTCACAAATAGCTGTGAAAAGAAGAGAAGCAAAAAGCAAAGGAGAAAAGGAAAGATATAAGCATCTGAATGCAGAGTTCCAAAGAATAGCAAGGAGAGATAAGAAAGCCTTCCTCAGTGATCAGTGCAAAGAAATAGAGGAAAACAACAGAATGGGAAAGACTAGAGATCTCTTCAAGAAAATGAGAGATACCAAGGGAACATTTCATGCAAAAATGGGCTTGATAAAGGACAGAAATAGTATGGACCTAACAGAAGCAGACAATATTAAGAAGAGGTGGCAAAAATACACAGAAGAACTGTACAAAAAAGATCTCCATGACCGAGATAATCACGATGTTGTGATCACTGACCTAGAGCCAGACATCCTGGAATGTGAAGTCAAGTGGGCCTTAGGAAGCATCACTACAAACAAAGCTAATGGATGTGATGGAATTCCAGTTGAGCTATTTCAAATCCTAAAAGATGATGCTGTGAAAGTGCTGCACTCAGTATGCCAGCAAATTTGGAAAACTCAGCAGTGGCCACAGGACTGGAAAAGATCAGTTTTCATTGCAATCCCAAAGAAAGGCAATGCCAAAGAATGCTCAAACTACCGCACAATTGCATTCATCTCACACACTAGTAAAGTAATGCTCAAAATTCTACAAGCCAGGCTTCAGCAATATGTGAACCATGAACTTCCAGATGTTCAAGCTGGTTTTAGAAAAGGCAGAAGAGCCAGAGATCAAATTGCCAACATCTTCTGGATCATCAAAAAAGCAAGAGAGTTCCAGAAAAACATCTATTTCTGCTTTATTGACTATGCCAAAGCCTTTGACTGTGTGCATCACAATAAACTGTGGAAAATTCTGAAAGAGAGGGGAATACCAGACCACCTGACCTGCCTGTTGAGAAACCTGTTTGCAGGTCAGGAAGCAATAGTTAGAACCAGACATGGAACAACAGACTGGTTCCAAATAGGAAAAGGAGTATGTCAAGGCTGTATATTGTCACCCTGCTTATTTAACTTATATGCAGAGTACATCATGAGAAACACTGGGCTGGAAGAAGCACAAGCTGGAATCAAGATTGCCAGGAGAAATATCAATAACCTCAGATATGCAGTTGACACCACCCTTATGGCAGAAAGTGAAGAAGAACTAAAGAGCCTCTTGATGAAATTGAAAGAGGAGAATGAAAAAGTTGGCTTAAAGTTCAACATTCAAATGTATTCTTTTTAATGGCTGAGTAATACTCCATTGTGTATATGTACCACAGCTTTCTTATCCATTCATCTGCTGATGGACATCTAGGTTGCTTCCATGTCCTGGCTATTATAAACAGTTCTGTGATGAACATTGGGGTACACGTGTCTCTTTCCCTTCTGGTTTCCTCAGTGTGTATGCCCAGCAGTGGGATTGCTGGATCATAAGGCAGTTCTATTTCCAGTTTTTTAAGGAATCTCCACACTGTTCTCCATAGTGGCTGTACTAGTTTGCATTCCCACCAACAGTGTAAGAGGGTTCCCTTTTCTCCACACCCTCTCCAGCATTTATTGCTTGTAGACTTTTGGATCGCAGCCATTCTGACTGGCGTGAAATGGTACCTCATAGTGGTTTTGATTTGCGTTTCTCTGATAATGAGTGATGTTGAGCATCTTTTCATGTGTTTGTTAGCCATCTACATGCCTTATTTGGAGAAATGTCTATTTAGTTCTTTGGCCCATTTTTTGATTGGGTCATTTATTTTTCTGGAGTTGAGCTCTAGGAGTTGCTTGTATATTTTTGAGATTAGTTGTTTGTCAGTTGCTTCATTTGCTGTTATTTTCTCCCATTCTGAAGGCTGCCTTTTCACCTTGCTAATAGTTTCCTTTGATGTGCAGAAGCTTTTAAGTTTAATTAGGCCCCATTTGTTTATTTTTGCTTTTGAGGGTGGGAAGATTTGGGAGTATGGCATTGAAACATGTATAATATCATGTATGAAACGAGTTGCCAGTCCAGGTTCGATGCACGATACTGGATGCTTGGGGCTAGTGCACTGGGACGACCCAGAGGGATGGTATGGGGAGGGAGGAGGGAGGAGGGTTCAGGATGGGGAACACATGTATACCTGTGGCGGATTCATTTTGATATTTGGCAAAACTAATACAATTTGTAAAGTTTAAAAATAAAATAAAATTTAAAAAAAAAATATATATATAAAAAGAAAGTGTTATCAAAAAAAAAAAAAAGTTCAACATTCAGAAAACTAAGATCATGGCATCCAGTCCCATCACTTCATGGGAAATAGGTGGGGAAACAGAGGAAACAGTGGCTGACTTTATTTTTCGGGCACCAAAATCACTGCGGATGGTGATTGCAGCCATGAAATTAAAAGACGCTTACTCCTTGGAAGGAAAGCTATGACCAACATAGACAGCATATTAAAAAAGCAGAGACATTACTTTGCCAACAAAGGTCTGTCTAGTCCAGGCTATGGTTTTTTCCAGTAGTCATGTATGGATGTGAGAGTTGGACTATAAAGAAAGCTGAGCACTGAAGAATTGATGCTTTTAAACTGTGGTGTTGGAGAAGACTCTTGAGAGTCGCTTGGACTGCAAGGAGATCCAACCAGTCCATTCTAAAGGAGATCAGTCCTGGGTGTTCATTGGAAGGACTGATGTTGAAGCTGAAACTCCAATACTTTGGCCACCTCATGCGAAGAGCTGACTCATTTGAAAAGACCCTGATGAAAGACCCTGGGAAAGATTGAGGGCAGGAGGAGAAGGGGACGACAGAGGATGAGATGGTTGGATGGCATCACCGACTCAATGGACATGAGTTTTTGGTAGACTCCGGGAGTTGGTGATGGACAGGGAGGCCTGGCGTGCTGAGATTCATGGGGTTGCAAAGAGTTGGACACGACTGAGCGACTGAACTGAACTGAGCTTATATAATACAGTAAATGAACTAACTTCAATTAAACAATGCTATTTGGCAGAAGCTTGATGGGGCGCGGGGAGCACACACAGCCCTCTGCCCCCACAGCAGCAGGAGGGATGGTCTCTGGGTGTCTCCTGCTGTACCCCAATGTCCAGGGCTCAAGAATGGGGTGCAGGGCTGCCCAAGGTTTCACTGAAGCCAGCATCATAGCCTCTTCTCATCTCTCATGTGTTTACCAAAAGAACAGCACTGGAGTCCAGATTGTTAAACTGTGTTAGACATTGAGTGTGTACAGCCGCCCATCGTCTGCTGAAGCAGCAAGTGGAGGGAGGATTTAGTGACAGAATTCACGGGAGAAAGGATGTGTCATGTTTGTACAACCTTACGCCTTAGGAGCAGTTCCACAGCGCTCATTTCCTGTGGCCCCTAAACCCTGGAAGACATCCAGGGATATCAAGGATGTAATTATGATTCCCATTTAACAGATAGGAAAAGCGAGGCCTGGTGGGTTGGGAGGGTAGGGTAGTGGCACAAAATGTCTTCCCAACCATCACAAAAAAAAAAAAAAAAGAGGCAGAGAGGTGTTGAGAACCCAAGTCTGACTGATTCCAAGGCCAGCCAGGGCTCTTAGCCCCCACACTGCTTTCAAAATATAAAGAGTGCATCACTTTGTTAAACCGCCTCCACCTAGCGCTTCTCGAATGCGTTTGCAACAGAAGCCTTTTTCATGGAACACATATTAATATCCCGTGGTCCATACTTGGAGGAACTGTTCTCCCATATAAGCTTCTAGGAAGTAACCAGCGTGTTTGAGTGTGAGCCCAAGTCTGGAGTCAGGCAGACCCAGAGCAAATTCTAGTTCCAGCTATGGGGCTCTGGAAAAGTCCCTTTCCCATCTCCTCTGGGGTCCTCACTGCATTATTGAAAAGATTAAATGAAATAACACTCATAATTTTTCTATTAATATTTCCTCCTCTCTGCTCTGCCAATACCTGCTTTCTGGAACTCCTTTTAGGTGAAAGTTGGAACTCCTGGAAATTGAACTCTTAGCCGGAGAATTGAACTCTCTTCCATGATCTTATTTTGTTTCATGTTTTCATGATCTTATGTTTCATATTTTCATCTCTTCGCTTTTTAGTATATATCACTTGAAAAAAATTCTAGGCTATATTGCCTTGCTTTTCAGGGTAATCATTCTGCTATTCAACCCATCTATAGTATTTTCTGCTGCTGCTAAGTCACTTCAGTCGTGTCCGACTCTGTGCGACCCCATAGAGGGCAGCCTACCAGGCTCCCCCGTCCCTGGGACTCTCCAGGCAAGAACACTGGAGTGGGTTGCTATTTCCTTCTCCAATGCATGAAAGTGAGAAGTGAAAGGGAAGTCGCTCAGTCGTGTCTGACTCCTAGCGACCCCATGGACTGCAGCCTACCAGGCTCCTCCATCCATGGGATTTTCCAGGCAAGAGTACTGGAGTGGGGTGCTGTTGCGTTTCAGCAATTATAGTTTCACTTCCAAGACTGTTGATTCTTTTGTATGCAGACAGTGTCTTCTTGGGTCTCTGAGAATATTCATTATACTCATTCTGTTGTACACTTTTCTTTTGTCTTAGTAACTGCTGATTTGGGAGTCTTTATTTCATTGAGCTTGAGAACCTCCCCGGTGGCTCAGGGGTAAAGAACCCGCCTGCCAATGCGGGAGACATAAGTGATGCAGGTTCAATCCCTGGGTTGGGAAGATCCCCTGGAGGAGGGCATGGCAACCCATTCCAGTATTCTTGCCTGGAGAATCCCAAGGACAGAGGAGTGGTGGGCTATAGTCCGTAGGGTCACAAAGAGTTGGACACGACTGAATGACTGAGCATGCATGCATTTCATTGAGCTTAATGCCTCCCTTCAATGTCGTTGGTTTTTCTCACATGCTGAGCCTGTGACCAAATCTGCTTGTCAAGTGCATGTGGACCCGGCCCTGCGGGGGCAGCAGGGGGGGAAGGGGGTGGGCAGGGCATGGGGTTCACCCATGACCTGTTTTATGGGACCAGGATGTCTGTGCCCGTCGCCCCGGGCACTGCTCTCAGGACCTCATGCCTGCACTTGGCTCTGGTCTGCTGTGACCACCTCTGCACACAGATGGGAGGGGCGAGGGGGGTTGCTAGAAGCCGCCAGGCCTGTAAGTTAGTTTCTCTGTTCCAGACCTGGGGCCACTCATTGTCAGAAGATCTGGGAAGGGCTCTCATTGCCCCAGTCTGGGCCTGGTGCTCGCCCTGCCCTGGGGAGTTTTCCCTCCATGACTGGCTGCTGGATCACGGGTCCACCTCTAGACCCACAAGCCTGTAAACAGCTGGGGGCCTCACCTTGATCAGTGGGTAGAACAAAATGAAGGTCTGGGACACAGATAAGTGCTTTTCAGGACAGAATAAACAGTTGATCCCTCCTGCAGATGCCAGGGGCCAAGCTCAGGGGGTGGGCACAGGAGCCAGAGACCCTTAAATCTTGGTGTTCATGCTTGGCTTGCCCTGGACAACTTCCGTCCAGCCTTTTGATTTTAAAATCCCATCTTTGTGGGGCTTCCCTGGTGACTCGGTAAAGAATCTGCCCACAATGCAGGAAATGTGGGTTTGACCCCTGGGTTGGGAAGATCCCCTGGAGATGGAAATGGCGGAGCACTCCAGTATTCTTGCCTGGGGGTAATCCCATGGACACAGGAGCCTGGCGGGCTACAGTCCACGGGGTCACAAAGAGTCAGACACATCCAAGCACACAGACACAGACTCTAGCAGGGGGACTTCCTTGGTGGTCCAGTGGCGAAGACTCCACACTCCCAACACAGGGGACATGAGTTCGATCCCTGGTCAGGGAACTAAGATCCCACATACTGCAGCTAAGAGTTCGCATGACACAAGTAAAGATCTTGAATGCCTCAACTAAGACCCTGCACAGCAAAATTAATTAAAAGACAAAAAAATCTCTAGAGGAATTTGACTTGTCCAGTTCCCTGTTGTGTATTGTGTCTCCAGAGCTCAGGACAGCACCTGGGGGACAAACCCAAGGACGTGCAGAGTGAAAATACAACCGGGTGCTCGCAGCCTGGCCTGGGACTGGAGGGCAGGGTGCCTGGAAGTTTACACAGGACCAACCCAGAGACCTCACGGGGATGGGGAACCCTGGCCTGTGGTTCCCTGGCAGCCGCGGGTGCTGACCTAGGACAGACCATCATCCCGGGGTCCTTCGTTGCTCCCCTGCCGTGGAGTTCACCCCAGTCAGGCCTGGCTCGGTAAGACGCTCTGCTTGAGGGGGTGGGCAACTCTTCCCTAGCACTTCTGTGTCAACCTGGCTGGACCTCGAGGAATGTGGGAAGTGGGGCTCAGAGTGGTGGGGCAGTTATTTGGCTGCATTGCACAGCATGTGGGATCTTAGTTTCCCGACCAGGGATCAAACCTGTGCCCCCTGCATTGCAAGCGCAGTCTTAACCACTGGACCCCCAGGAAAGCCCAGAATGGGGCTTTTAGTATCCGCTGGTCACCTGGATAGGCAGTGCTGGGACCCAGTCCACACAGGCCACATGAGACCTTTGCAGCACCCCCGCCCGTCTCCCCTTATGGAGATGGCCCCCAGAGGGCGCCAGAGAGCACCGCCAGCCAAGAAGCCCAGGGATGCCTGGCACCCAGGAGGCGCTGTAGCAGTGATCAGGCTCCACCCGCGCCCCCCCAGTCCAAGCCAGAGGCCCATCCAGGGGCCCAGGCAGGGTGGCCTCCCCCGTCACCCCAAGATGCCCGTGTCCTCCCCCCTCCCTCCCATTCCTCGGAGACTGCGGGGCGTTGGCCACACCTTCCGGTTCCTGCCGCCTCTCAGCCGGGCATCTCGGCTGCTCCAGGTGCCCCTCCCTGTGGGACAGCAGTCGGAGCAGGGGAGCACGGAACCCACCGGGCCCGGGTCCCTCCTGAAGTGATCACAGGCCAAGCAGGGGGCCGGGGCTGCAGCAGAAACGGAGTGAGGGCCCCCCGCCGCGGGCAGGGAGGGCCATAGGAGGACCAGAGAGGGGAGGAAGGCCCTGAGTTGGCATTTTCGGGTTTGCGTTTGGAGACAATTAGGAGCTGAATTATTAAAGATGTGTGAGAGGAGAGGCTGGTTTTAAGAAAGCATGAGTAAGCAGGACTCTCTCACAGCAGAGCACAGGGTCGAAGGCGATCAATCGTCATAATGGCTGTAAATATTTACTTGGCTTAATTGTGAATGTGTGTGCCAACCCTGTGCTTAACGCAGGGGTCCCTGCTCGACAGACCGCCATCAGGCTGCCCAGAGAAAAGCAGCTTCAGCCCCACCCCTCAGAGCCTGGCCAGCCCTGCGTGAGGGGCCCCCATGCCATAGGCTCCCCAGGGGCATGGGCTCTGAAGTGTCCTCCTAGCTTGCTCACATCTCATGGGCTGCTCAGCCTCTGGACCTCTGACTCATCTGTGAAATGGGTTGATGGGGTCCACCTCAGGGCACACAAGCCCTCCCAGTGCAGTGTCCGGAGTTGGCGGGCGGCGGGGTCTGGCTTTTAATAAGTGCAAGTCCCGTTGGCCTCGGGGCCCAGTGGTCTGGAGGTGGAGGCCTGTATGGGATGCTTAGGGCTCTGGTCTAACAGGATGCTTGCTTAGTTAAAATATAGGATCAGCTTAAGTCTCAGAAGTGGGATGCTCTCAACAGGAGTCCCATAATGCGAGATGGGGCTGCTGTGGGGCTGCCCTGCAGCCTTGATCTGGGAGCCAGCATGTTAATGACGCACTCTGTGTACTGGGCACTCTGGGCTGAGTGTTGCTTCTTATTTAATCTTCACGGCAGCCCAGAAAGGAGAGTTTGTCTATCTTTACCCCCCATTTTACAGGTGAGGAAACAGGCTCAGAGAGGTGGAATGACTTGCCCAAGGTCACAAAGCTGGTAAGTGGCAGAGCCAGAACTAGAGTCTAGGTCCCTCTCACCCTTTCTAGGAATCCCGGGGCTGTGCTGAGACCTACCCATTCTCTGTGCTCTTCTCCTCTACCGTGGTGCCCCCTTGTCCTTCCACCAGACACTAAGAGGTGCCCGGCCCCAGCCAGCTGCCCGCATGCCTGAGGGCATATCTAGAGGTCACAGTTGACAGGGGGCCCGGATTCTGTCTGCTCCTCTGCCAGGCACATTCTGCCCAGCAGCCCCTGCACTCAGATCCATGCTAGAAGGGGGATGCATGGGCCAGGCTGTCCCACGGGGCACTCACTGATCTCTAAGGACCCCCTAGGGGCTCCTCTGGAGGCCCAGTGGCTAAGACTCCCCGCTTCCACTGCAGGGGGCCTGGGTTCCATCCCTGGTCGTGGAACTAAGATCCCTCATGCTACACAGTGCGGCAAAAAATTAAAATAAAATAAGGACCCTCTCATCACAGGCTGAGGCTGTTGCTGCAAGACAGGGCCTGGTCTCTTCTCCGGAAACACAGGTGTGTTGAAGCCCACAAGGGCTATGGAAGCCCACAAGGGCTATGTAGATGGTGAGCACGCACACACAAGCTCACACACACACACTTTCACACACATACACACACACACACAGGTTCAAACACACATACACATACTCTTACACACACGCATGTTCACACACACAGGTTCATGCACACACACACTCTTACACACACACACTTGCACACACATGCAGCTGAGACAGCACGTGGTGGTTCCCGGTCTCCCTGCAGACTCATCTCCACCACCTCCGAGTCCTGTGTTTGGAAAGAGCTGAGCCCACACCGCATCCAATGCCCTCCTCGGACACTAGCATCCCCGAATCCCTGTATTTCCTGAGAGGGACACTGAGGCTGAGACAGCCTCGTGGAGTAGAGGACAGAGCACAGTCCTGGGAGCTCCCAGACCTAGACCTTGGGCAGCTCACCTTCTCTTTCCAGACTGTTTCCATTTGTGCCCCAGGTCTGGGGGAGGGGTGGGGCCTGCTCTTGGATTCCCTTCCCAGGCCCAGGGAAGATGGGGGACGGAGGATTCTTAGATCCTCATGGAGGGCGAGGATAAACTGCACCCAGACCCTTGCCTCTGACCCCACAGCCACCCAGACGGTGCAGGGAACCCGGAGCTCCAGGCTTGTCCAGCACAGGGGGTATGCTCACATCTCCACGACTCAGGCCTGATCCTGAACGCCCAACCACGGCAGGTTTCCAGGAGTGTTTGTGGGGAGATGTCGGGGCGGGGGGGCCCTGTGCGGTGGGGGGAGGCCAGAAGGAAAGTCTTCTCCAGCTCCTCTCCCCTCCCACGGCCTCAAACCCTGCTCAATACTGTGCCGGGCACAGCAGGTGCTTTGTGGATGTGATACAGAGTAAGGAGACAAAGTGGGCAGTTAGTCAAGCCCACCAGGGGATGGTGAATAGAAAGAAACACTGGACACCCTGTAAGCTAATGATTACTCAAGAAAGTAGAAAAATGGGACACGCCTGTAAGTTAATGATTGCTCAAGAAAGCAGGCTTGCTTAGCACAAAACCATGCAACCGAAGCAGGAGACGTGCCCTAAACAATGAAACAATGGTGGCTTAAGACCCACATCTGCCCAGTAAGCTCAGTAAGTCAGTGACCCCTGGGACATGCTCTCTGCACACACACAAAACAATAATTTGTGGACCTAGCTTGACCACACAGGGACAAGAAAACTCTCCCGCTCCAGTGGCTCAGGAGTAAAGAACCTGCCTGCAAAGCAGACTTGCTGGAGACGTAGGTTCAATGCCTGGGCCAGGAAGATCTCCAGGAGAAGGAAATGGCAATCCACTCTAGTGTTCTTGCCTGGAGAATCCCATGGACAGAGGAGCCTGGTGGGCTACAGTCCCATACGGTCACGAAGAGTCGAACACAACCCTGGGACTAAACAACTCAAGAAAAAGAAGTTCTTCTCCCTCTTCCTGACTTTCCCTTTGATTATAAAACTGTAGTCAGGTAAGGTCTCAGGGCATGGCACTCCCTCGCCCGCCCACCTGTAAGCCTCACAAGCGTCCTATTCTGATAAAACGCTTCTCATCTTTCACTTTATCTCTTGCTGAATTTTTTTCTGGCCTGAGACATAAAGGACTATGGTACCAGAGCTCTTTGGAGCCCCCAAAATGATACCTAATGGTTTCACTTAGAGGTTTCCCCCACCCCACATCTGGGCTTCCCAGACGGCACAGTGGTAAAGAACCTGCCTGCCAATGCAGGAGACACAAAAGATGCAGGTTTGATCATCGTTGTTCGGGAATGTGACCACAACAGGGAAGATCCCCTGGAAGAGGAAACAGCAGCCCACTCCAGTATTCTTGTCTGGGAGAATCCCATGGACAGAGGAGCCTGGAGGGCTACAGTCTGTGGGGTTGCACAGAGTCGGCTGAGCACGCACACAAGGCAAGGCACCCTCCGCCCAGCACAAAAGCACGACTCCTGTCTGAGCCTCGTCCCTTATCCACAGGGGAGGACAGCTAAAGAAGGCCTGCGCTCACAGGGACATTCACCCTGCTTTTCTGGGGCCTCCGGGGGTGACCTGAGAGGGCAGCGCCTCCACCAGGCACACAGAACCCTAGGGACCGAGGCAGCGCTTAACAGGTGGCAGCAGGGGAGGGGAGGCCCATTGGTGAGAGGACCCCAGCCTGTCCTGGGCTTAGCTCAGAGCATCAGCAGACAGGAGGTGTCCTGGAAGAGAGGTGTCAGCCCAGGGAGCCCCAGATCCCATGTCTCTAACCCCCAAAGGTGCGAAATGCTGGGTAAGCAGGGAGAGTTATGTCAGAAAATGCAGACTATGCTCAGACTCTCAGTCATGTCTGACTCTCTGCGACCCCATGGACTGTAGCCCGCCAGGCTCCTCTGTCAATGAGATTTCCCAGGCAAGAATACTAGAGTGGGTTGCCATTTCCTCCTCCAGGGGATCTTCCTGACCCAGGATCGAACCTGGGTCTCTTGCACTGCAGGCAGATTCTGTACCATCTCGGCCACCAGAAAATGCAGAGCTGGTGATTTCAGATTAAAACAGTCCTGCTTGAATCTAGAAAGATGGTACTGGTGAGTCTATTTGCAGGGCAGCAGTGGAGAGGCAAGCGTGGAGAACAGACTGTGGACACAGTGCGGGAAGCAGAGGGGGACGGGTGGAGAGAGGAGCATGAAGCATACACGCTACCACACGTAAAACAGAGAGCCTGTGGGAGTTTGCCGTGTGACTCAGGGAGCTCAAACTGGGGCTCTCTGACAACCTAGTCGGGTGGGCTGGGGTGGGAGGAGGGAGGCAGGTTCAAGGGGGAAGGGACATATGTATACCTGTGGCTGATTCATATTGATGTATGGCAGAAACCAAGAGAATACTGTAAAGCAGTTATCCTCCAATTAACAAAAAAAGGTCCAGCTTGGTGGACAGCTTGGTCACTGCTGCCCTCTGGTGGAAGACAGGGGAATGCCTGTCAAGAGAGCCGCAGGCAAGGAGCGGGGGAGGCATTCGCGGGCGTGTGGTCAGGCCCACAGGCACTAGTGGCTCGCCCGTGCTTGTCTGTCCGGGAGCCCCAGGCACAGTCACCAGGGTTCTGCCTTTCTCCTGAACCACCCCAAGTGCCGCAAAAACATTTCCTCCCATCCTGGCGCATCTGGAAGCTATTCTTTCCCCACCCCAACCCTGCCCCATCCCAAATCACCCCCAATCCTACTCCGCCCCAGAGGGCAGGGAATTGCGTCCCACAGCAGCAGAGATGCCCTGCTACACACACCCCCCCCCCAATGCTGGGGTAGGTGTCTGGCACAGGACCCCTGGGGCCCCTGTGTCTGGGCAGGTGGCTCCCCAACGCCTTCCTGGGGGTCCCCCCAGAGCACCTTTCCAGTCAGTGCCCAGGGAGCCCTTCCTCTGCATCCCACCCAGCCTCTCCTTCCTATTCTGAAGTGGCCGTTTGGAGGCAGGCAGTGGGGGAGGCCAGGCGGGTAGAGCCTTGAGCAGAGGTGGGGTCCAGCAGCAGCCTATTATATCCGTTGGGAGAATCCCAACCTCTTGGCAAATGCTAAGGAAGAGTGAGGTGCTCAAGCTTGACTTGTAATGAACTTTAACTCATTAGCAAGGCCCTGGGGAGAGGCTTGGCAGATGCTCTGAATGGTGGAAGGACCCAGAGCCTTTCAGGGCCCAGAAAGAGCGTCTAAGAAGAAACCAGGAAGGAGTGGGCAGTGGCTTTAAAGGCAGGAGTCTTAGATACATCCCACGCTCCCAGGCCTCTCTACCTGGCTAAAGGGGATGGGGACAAATCACAGATTTTAGAGCTGGTACTTGGCCTCGAAAACTGCCTTCTCCAGCTCTAATTTCACAGATAAGGAAACCAAGGCCCAGAAAGAAGGAAACTCCGGCTCAGAGTCATGCAGTACATCCCCAACATCACCAGCCGTGCCCCTAAAATCACAGGGGACAGCATTACCCTCACTGACCCTTTACAGAGTCTGGTAGAACCCTCAAAACCACCCTTTGTTGTACCCACTCAATGGGCGAGGAGATTAAGGCTCAGAGAGGCCAAGCAACTTCCCCAAGGCCACGCACCAATGTAAGGTAAGCCAGTTCAGGAGACCACTCTGGTGTCAGGTGGAGAAGGTAAACGGTCACACCACTGGTGCAGAGATTTCCACATGCATGTGACAACAACCTTCTCCTTTTATCTTTTTACTTTTCACAGTCTAATTATGGTATGTGTGGTATGAACGTCTATTAATTTGAGTTAGGAGCACTCCACCAACAGGGGCTGGGGGCTGGGTTTTATAAAGAAGAGGCCGAAGCAGGACAAGGAAGTTATTTGATTGGCTGAAGTGGTCATCTTATTTGGGAACGCCTAATCAGCTGTTTGTGATTGGTTGTTCTCAAGTTCGATTTTCTCGAGTTCAAGTACATTGACTGACTAAGGTTTTGGCTTGCTTCCGTAGGCTAGCAAGGCATTAGAGGCACCTCGGTGCGATGGCCTCTTGTTTAAACATCTCACACAGCTCATGCTGGTGGGCTGGCGTGGCGCTGCCTGCTTGCCTGTGCCTGCGTTTGCCTTTTCACAGCTCCGGTGTCAGAGGTGCAATTCGAATGAGACACCTCGGCCCCCACCTACAGCCCTGGGAGCAACAAGCAACCAGGCACAGCCACCACGTGCTGACCCCTTTACACTTGCTGTTCCCTCACTACCCTTGAAGGTCACGGGCAAGTCCTTGTATAACTGAGCTCCACAGTTTTTGCGTTACGAGCTCTGACTCTCTCTGAGCATTTCCTTTACCAGACTGGGTCCCGAGGTACACGGGGGCCAAACAAAACATGATGAATTCCTCTGACTTCCACTGGAGTGCGTCAGACCTAAGCTGGACCTGAGGTGGGCTTCCCTGGTAAAGGATGGTAACGGATCCACCTGCAATGCAGGAGACCCAGGTTGGATCCGTGGATCGGGAAGAGCCTCTGGAGAAGGGAATGGCTACCCACGAGGCCTGAGGTGTATAAAATTTTGTTTGAAGGGAAGGAGAGGAAGGAGAAAATGGGTTCCTCTGAGTCTAAAGAGTCTGGGCCTCCTCCATCTGGACTAACCAACTGTTATAACTGGGTATAACAATGACAGGCCCAGAATCCACGTTTGTCTGGACAAGCGCATGAACCTAACCAAAGATAATCTTGAATTACAGTGGCCACAGTGGAGAACTTTTAACCTAGACGAACTTGTCCACTTACAAAAGGCCCTAGGGGAAAATCGGTCCCAAACTTCTCCAAAACAATGAGATGCATTTTTTTTTTTAATTGATGTGCAGAAGTTTCTAAGACAAAATGAATCAAAATCGTCTCTTTTAAAGAGTTCAGTACTGCCAGGAATATTTCCTGTGTGTCCCAGCTAAAACCTGAAGATAAGATATTGGAAATGACTTTCTTTAAGAGACTTCCCTGGTGGATAAGGATCCCCTTGCCAACGCGTGGGATACGGGTGTGGTCCCTGGTCTGGGAAGACTGCATATGCCGTGGAGCAACTAAGCCCACCCGCCAGTTACTGAGCCCACCCGCCAGTTACTGAGCCCGTGTGCTGCGCTACTGAGTCTCGTGCCCTAGAGTCCGTGCTCCACCAGCAACAGAAGTCACCGCGACGAGAAGGCCGTGCCCTGCGATGAAGCGTGGCCCCTGCTCACAGCAACTAATTAATTAATTTTTATTTTTGGCTGCCCTGGGTCTTCATTGCTGCGAGAGAAAGCCCCCAGGGCAGCCAAAAAGAAAAATTAATTTATTAATTTTTTAAAATTGTTGTTTAAAAAAGAGAAAAGAAGAGCTGTATGGTCAGAAGTTGGCTGGATTAGAGACTGATATTCAGGGCCGATGGGAACTTTTTGAGGCCTTCCTACCCAAGCTAAAATAGAACTATACATACAGAGGGAAAGACAGCATTCTGAAGCCTTTGTGGAACAATGCATTGAAATGTTCCAAAGATACAAGCAGCTCTAAATCTAAAATATAGAAATTTTTAAATTTCCATCTTAGTGGGAAATCTTCTCCCTGGTATAAAGAAGCAAACTGGATGGGTGGATTCAGCCCTTGACATTATTATTCAGGCAGCAACGCAATTCTTTGAGGAACTGCAAACAACGGCTCTGGCCTTTCAAGTTGCGTCTTTACAAGAACAGAAAAGCAGCTTCAGAAGCAGTTCAAAGCTCACCCGGTCTTTTTACCAATCCCCAGGGAGAAGAACACCGAGCACCAGGAACCAGCTCCAGGGAGGGACTGAAAACACTTCTGCCTATTGCATTTCCTTCTGTTGGCGTCTCCAGGGGAAACAGCCCTGGATGGGATGCTTTACTTACATGGAGAAGAGACCAAGCTAGATGCGTTATGATGGTGGAGACTGGCCCCCACGGCCCCCCTCTCCTGGCACCTGGCACAGGGCAGCTGACCTGTGAGCACCCCTCTCATGCCACAGTGGAAGAACTCTGCCCCCTCCCCGCAGAGGACGGGTAAAACAGTGAGTGGCCAGCTGCCGTCGAATGCACGAGCCTTAAAAAAAATAGTCGCTCAGTCGTGTCTGACTCTACGGCCCCATGGACTGTGGCCCACCAGGCTCCTCTGTACATGGAATTCTCCAGGCAAGCATACTGGAGCAGGTTGCCATTTCTGTCCCGACTCAGGGATCAAAACCAGGTCTCTTGTACTGCAGACAGATTCTTTAAGCAGAGACAAAGGAACACTCAAAAAATTAGGCAAGGAGGGATTTTTCCATACAAGGTGAAAAGCCCAGCACAGAATGTGAGACCTCTTTTTTTTTTTTAATTACTTATTTGACTGCACTGGGTCTCAGTTGTGGCCTGCGGGCTCTAGTTCCCCGCGCAGGGATCAGACTTGGGCCCCCCCGCGTTGGGAGCTTGGACTTTCAGGCACTGGACGACCAGGGAAGTCCCTGTGTGGCCTTATATCTCTTGGTAAAAAAGTGTTCCAGGCCCAAGGCGCATTCTCACGCGGCCGAGTGAGAGCATCAAAAGACGGCATATGAGGCTGCCCTCCCACCAACGAAGGTAAAATACTGAAACATTTATTACTGAACACGGGTTTACATATTTTTGGCCTCTTATTACAGAAGGATGAAAGATATTTGGGTCTGTTAATAAACATGTTTTGTGCCACACTGGAAACTTCACTGTGGACAATATGCTTCTAGAAATTATGAAATGTATTAATAAGTTTGCCAATCTACAGAATGCTGGCATAGTAGTCCATAATTGCTAATTTCTTAGTTTCACTAGAAACTAAGGTTTCTAAGGGTTAAGAAATCTAATCAGTATATGTAAATGAAACTATGAGAAATGATAAGAGAAATGACTGTATACAATAAAAGTAGGATGTGTTTTGGGTAAGAAAAGGTATAAAAGGGGGAAATGCATTTTTAAGGGAAAAAAGTTATTTTGTTTTCAAGTAGGATAACTGGTTGTTTTAGAATGAGAAATTGTTTAAGATTTCTAGAGATCTGATATGACCTGGCATAATATAATCATAATTCTAGTTATGATCTTAAAATGTTGTATGTCACAGACAGAATAAAAATTCCTTGTCAACTGCATTATAAAGAAATCTCATCAGCTATTTAGCCATGGTCACTTTTAAGTCTTTTGACGTTTACAGACAGTGATGGTTTTACTCTGATGCTTTTGCAAAAGTGCTTCCTCTTCAAAGAGACTTATGGAAAGAATTCTTTCAAGTACAGATTTCTGATAACTTGAAGATCATAATAGCACTGCACTAAATCAGAATGTTCAGAACGCTGCTGGAGAAAACTGACGAATTCACAAAACTACTGACCGAAGGTCAAGCATTAATCAGGAATTAATTGCATGGTATTAGGGGAATGTAAATTGGTACAGACACTTTGGAAAACAATATGGAGATTCCTCAAAAAACTAAAAATAGATTTGCCATTCAGTTCAGTTCAGTAACTCAGTCATGTCTGACTCTTTGCGACCCCATGGATTGCAGCACGCCAGGCCTCCCTGTCTATCACCAACTCCCAGAGTTTACTCAAACTCATGTCCATTGAGTCGGTGATGCCATCCAACCATCTCATCCTCTGTTGTCCCCTTTTCTTTCTGCCTTCAATCTTTCCCAGCATCAGGGTCTTTTCAAATGAGTCAGCTCTTCACATCAGGTGGCCAAAGTATTTGAGTTTCAGCTTCAACATCAGTCCTTCCAATGAACACCCAGGACCCATCTCCTTTAGGATGGACTGGTTGGATCTCCTTGCAGTCCAAGGGACTCTCAAGAGTCTTCTCCAACACCACAGTTCAAAAGCACCAATTCTTCGGCACTCAGCTTTCTTTATAGTCCAACTCTCACATACATACATGACCACTGGAAAAACCATAGCCTTGACTAGATGGACCTTTGCTGGCAAAGTAATGTCTCTGCTTTTTAATATGCTGTCTAGGTTGGTCATAACTTTTCTTCCAAGGAGTAAGCATTTTTAATTTCATGGCAACAGTCACTATTTGTAGTGATTTTGGAGCCCCCCAAAATAAAGTCTGTCACTATTTCCACTGTTTCTCCACCTATTTCCCATGAAGTGATGAGACTGGATGCCATAATCTTAATTTTCTGAATGTTGAGCTTTAAGCCAACTTTTTCACTCTCCTCTTTTACTTTCATCAGGAGGCTCTTTAGTTCTTCTTCACTTTCTGCTGTTCTTCTGACAGTTTCTAAGGGTGGTTCTTCTGACACTTTCTAAGGGTGGTGTCAACTGCCTGAGGTTATTGATATTTCTCCCAGCAATCTTGATTCCAACTTGTGCTTCCTCCAGCCCAGTGTTTCTCATGATGTACTCTGCATATAAGTTAAATAAGCAGGGTGACAATATACAGCCAGTCTGTTGTTCCATGTCCAGTTCTAACTGTTGCTTCTTGACCTGCATACACATTTCTCAAGAAGCAGGTCAGGTGGTCTGGTATTCCCATCTCTTTCAGAATTTTCCACAGTTTGTTGTGATCCACACAGTCAAAGGCTTTGGCACAGTCAATAAAGCAGAAATAGATGTTTTTCTGGAACTCTCTTGCCTTTTCAATGATCCAGCAGATGTAGGCAATTTGCTCTCTGCCATATGTTCCAGAGTTGCCATATGATCCAGCAATCCCACTCATAGGCATATATCGAAAGAAAACTCTAATTTGAAAAGATGCATGCACCTCAGTGTTCACAGCAGGAGTATTTACAATAGCCAAGCATGGAAACAACTTACATGTCCATCAACAGGTGAATGGATAAAGAAGATCACACAGTGGGATAATACTCAGCTTTATAGCTGAAAGAAGGAAATAATGCCATTTGCCCCAACATAGATGGCCCTAGAGATCATCATATTAAGTGAAGTAAGTCAGAAAGAGAAAGACAAATGCCATATGATATCACCAATATGTGGAATCTAAAATATGACACAAATGAGCTTATCTATGAAAAAGAAACAGACTCAGAGACATAGAGAACAGACATAAGGTTGCCAAAGGGGAGGTAGGGTAAGGGTGGATGGACTGGGAGTTTGGAGTTAGCAGATGCAAATTATTATACATAGGGTGCATAAACAACAAGATCCTACTGTATAGCACAGGGAGCTGCATTCAGTATGCCATAATAAACCATAATGGAAAAGGAAAGGAATTAATTACATGAGGATGGAAGTGCTGATGGGAGCAATTATAATTTTACAACTTTGGTTGAGAAACTGCTGATTTTTTTTAATAATTTGTTTTCCAGATTAAAAGAACCCTGTTTCTTCTTTCTTTTAAGTAATCTATATCACAGAAATTTGGTAAAGTATACTTTTGTAAACAAAAATGGCATATATTTATCCTTTTCTCTCTACCTGATCTCTTCAGAATTTAGACACGTATTGAATATTCTTAATTAATATAGGTATATATATATATATACACACACACACACACAAGGGAATAATACTCAGCCATAAAAAATAATGAAATAATGCCATTTGTACCAACATAGATGGCCCTAGAGATGATCATACTAAGTGAAGTAAGTCAGAAAGAGAAAGACAAATACCGTATGATATCACCTATATGTTGAATCTAAAATATGACACAAATGAGTTCATCTATGAAAAATAAATAGACTCACACGCATAGAGAACAGATTTATGGTTGCCAAAGGGGCAACTGTTTAACTGAACTGACCTCTTCTCAGGACTAAGAGACTGGTTCGGTGAGATGCAGCCAACTACCAACTCAGTCTAGACTGTAAGACTTCTGGGATAAACTTAAAAGGTGAGGAATGAGGGGTAGGAAACTATGCCCCTTCCAAATATGCCTCTTTGACTTAGGGGTTATTTTGAGCCAATAAAGTGGTTTCAGATAATAGTACTGCTTTAAATTACCTGCTGGCTGAACAAGGAGGAATCTGTGCCATAGCAATGACCTCCTGGTGCACTTGGGTCAACAACTCTGGTATAAAAGAAACTCAAATACAAGAATTGAAAAAATAAGCCACTGGGCTAAAAAAAAGGCTGATGCCTTTTCGGGTACATTATTTGATTTACTTGATACCAACTGATTTGGCCCTAAATAAGAAGTATATTCAGACTTTTGGTATTAACCTCTTGACAGTCACCACTGGAGTCTCCCTGGTGGGCTGTGTGCTCTCAGGGGTCTTAAATACGAGTCTGAGTTCCTGAGCAGTACATCAGATGGTCTCACTGAGCTTGGAGTGACAGAAACACGGTGGACAATGAGATGAAGAGCAGAAACAACTCTCCGTGGCCAACAGCAAAACCTAGGAGGTGCAGGATGAGGTGCATCACCTGAGGGCCACTGAGAATGACAGGAATTACAAACCGAAAATTTTTTATTTACTTTTTTTTTCTGGCCACACATGGCTCGTGGGATTTTGGTTCCCCGACCAGGGATCAAATCTGGGCCTTCAGCAGTGAAAGCACCCAGTCCTAACCACTGGACCATCAAGGAATTCCCAGTAATACCAAGTTGTTGGTCAATCTCTTATGCAGGAGAGGATGACCAAAAGGGAGGAATTGTTAAAGCAACTGAACAAGAGGCCAGGGACTTCCCTGGTGGGCCAGTGGTTGAGAATCTGCCTTGCAATGCAGAGGATGCTGGTTCGGTCTCTAGCTGGGGATCTAAGATCCCACAGGCTTCGGAGCAACTAAGCCCGTGTGCCACAACTAGAGAGTTCCTGCACCCCGGTGAAAGATTCCGTGTGCTGCGACAAAGACTCGGTGCAACCAAATACATAAATAAGTTAATTAAACAAACAAACAAGAGGCCATTGGACTGAGGTGGCTTTGATGCCTTGGTAGCTCATGCAAGCAAACCAAAACCTAAAAAGCCAGAGTGAACGCACCTGAATCCAAGAAAAGGCAGCTTACGAGCAACCAATCACAGACAGACAACTAAGACAATGGCTTAAGCTGCAGCCAATCAGCTTCTTTGCTTTGCTTCTGGCTCTTTATAAAAAACCTCCCCACCGGCTCTCTTCACGGGTATGCTCCCAACAACCTGGCTTCCCAGGGGGCTCAGTGGTAAAGAGTCTGTCTGCAATGAGAGACGGTTTCCATCCCTCGGTCAGGAAGATCCCCTGGAGAAGGAAATGGCAGCCCAGTCCAGTATTCTTGCTTGGAAAATTCCATGGACAGAGGAATCTGGTGGGCTACAGTCCAGGGGGTCGCAAAGGGCTGGACGCGACTGAGCGACTAAGCACAGCACAGCAACACCTTTGGTTTGCTGCTGCCGCACTCAAATAAATTTGTGAAATGTTGAATGTCCTTTCACCTTGTAACAGCCACAAGTGGCAGAGCTAAGGTTCTTTGTTGTTTAAACATTGTTTTCAAAATATAGAAATAAAACCCAAGAGCATGGCTGATCTCCTGGGCCCTGCTGGGGCACTGTCCAATGCCTGCGGGGCACCTGACTGGCCAGGGGAGCAGAACTAAGCGGTGAAGAGCCCCGACGTTTCACAAGCCTGTAAAGCTGAGAAGACGCGATGGCGTCCTCTCCTCTCTGGGGGAGAAGATAACCGCACAGGTGGTGGCTTCCGCCCTGAATCTTTCTTAGTTTCATGCCTGAGCAATAACATGTCCATGTTTCTTTTATTTCCAGCCCCTCTAAAAATCTGTTTCTTTTTTGCTTTGTCACTCTGCTGGTTGCCTCATTAAGGACTTCAGTAGGACCTGACACATGCTGTCTATTTGTAGAATGATATTTTTAACACATTGAGAAGGATGCTTTGACAATTCAAGCCAGCAGTGCCCACCTTTGTCTGTAACCTGGGGCCTCTGCTGCCTCATTCTGGAGCCCAAGCCCTCTCTCCTGGCCCCTCCTGGCCTCTGCCCCGTCCCTGCCTTGTCCCTGGGAGCCCTGGGCCTGGGCACCTGTGGCAAGGTGTGATAAAAGGCCCAGAAGTTGAGGCCCTCCCCATCTTGGTGTGGATTGCACGTTTGACATGCAGGTATTAAGTGTGACTTTTCCTGTTGGGTTTGGGCAGAGGTCAGCAAGGCCAAGACCAGTTCTGCAGGTCACATGAGGGGACTGAGAAACTGACTCTGTGACTCATCCTCTTGGCCCCACCAGAGGGCAGAGAAGAAAAAGGCTGGCGAGGCAAAGGGAGGGAAGGTCCTGGAAAGGCCGGCTGGTGTGCTGGGGCATCTTCCCTCCACCCCTCTCCCCGTCCAGGGGGCCTTTGGTCTCTGTCCAGTTGAAGGGCTTCTGGGAAGCCTGTAGGCATCTGGGCATGTGTCCCCGGAGTCTGGGGGATGCAGGGCCAGGCGGGTGTGACTCACACCTGGAGGAGGTTAGGTGATGGTCCTGGCTACACTGGCCAGAGGCAGGCAGGAAGATGGCAGGGACCTGGACACCTATGCAGCGATAGTCACGGAGGCAGAGGGCACGTTTCTGCAGGGTCACTCAGACCCTGTGGAAGAGAACTAGGGGTCTGTCCTCCTCCAAGAAACACTGCCTGGAGAGGGGAAGTCTCAAAACTTGGGAGTCGAGGCTAAGCAGCTGCTGGGTGGTGGCACTGACCTGGCCACCGCTCTGAGCCAGAGCATTGCAGAGGAAGAGCAAAGATGCTCAGAGGTGACTGTGCCCTGCCCTCCTGCTCCAACCTGAAGCCTGAGACGAGTCAGAAGAAGGGATTCTGGGGTGAATGACAGTCTGGAGCTACAAGGCTTCCCGGAGCACCCACTAACACCTGAAAGATGACCACTGGAGGAGCACAACCTTTTATGCAAAGGGCTGGAAAGAGCAACTGCACAGAGCAACTGAAAGAGTCAGAGGTGATAAAGAATCACGCTTCCTTCAGATTGTTTTGCAAGTTGAAGTCAAGTACTTGTGTTTTAGCAGTTGCCCCTGGCTTAACTCCTCGCTCCCTGCCCCCAGGCAGCCCCTCCCACCCCAGCTAGGCTGTGAATCCCAGAACCAGCAGCCTCCAGAATTGGAAGGGGCTCAGACGGAGACCAGCATCCCAGCCTCTGATTGTCGTCAGACGAGGGACCTGAGGCCCCTGAGGCCCAGAGGCAGACTGCAATCTTCGGTGACAGAGGCCCACAGTATCCTCCTTCCCTTTCTAGAAAGACTGAGACAGAGGGAGCGAGAGAAAGCAGCCCTGAACCTGCCAAGGTATCGGGCAGGTAAAAAGATTTAGAAAAGATGCCTGAAGCCACCAGCAATGAAGACGTCCGTGGACTGAAGCTCCACTGAGCAAGGGTGCCCCCTGGCCCTCGCAGCTGCCCTGTGGAGCAGGTGCTGTTCCGTCCACTCTGGTTAGTGAGGAGGGGGCGCGGGGTGGCCAGGAGAGACGCTCCAGGTCACCAAGCAGCAGCGGCGAGTGGGAGCAGCTAGCAGTTTAGTTGCTAAGTCGTGTCCGACTCTTGCAACCCCAAAGACTGTAGCCCGCCAGGCTTCTCTGACCATGGGATTCTCCAGGCAAGAATACTGGAGTGGGGTGCCATTTTCTTCTCCAGGGGATCTTCCAGACCCAGGAAGCAAACCTGGGTCTCCACCGCCAAAGCCTTGGTGACTCCAGGCACCTCCTTCTGCCCCTGGGTCCACCCCCCAGACGTCTGTCTTCAAGGACCAACATCTTCAAAGTTTTGTCCTCCTGGAAAACAACAGCCTAGAGAGGGGAAGTCTAGCAACTGGGAGGCAGGAATTAGCGGCATCGTGAACAGAGATGGGGTGGGAAGTGGCGGGGGGCGGGGCGGGGGGGCAAAATTCCCCTTCTTTTGAAAAGCTGGGGAGTGACCCTGGGCTCCCATTCCTGACAACAGCACTGGCCCGAATGCTCCCTGGAAGCCCCTAAGGTTGCAACCGGCCCCCTCCTTAAATGCATACTCCCATCTGAGCTCCCTCTGCAAACCTTCACTGTATCAGAAGCCTGCCTTTATGCATTTATTTGGCTGTACCAGTCTTCCATCTTTGTTGTGGCATGCAGAATCTTTAGTCGCAGCTTGCGGGCTCTAGTTCCTTGACCAGGGATCGAACCCGAGCCCCCTGCATTGGGTGGGGAGAGTCTTAGCCAATGGACCACCAGGGTAGTCTCAGAATCGTCTCTTCTATTCCAAGAGTTTTATTACTGCTTTTGAAAGTTTTAAACCATTATTATTTGACTGATTTTTGAGATGATGGATTATATATTCAATTTTCATTTTTATCCTTAAAACATCATTCGTGAGTTTGACAAGTACTTGGCGCACCAGGCTCTCTGCCCCTCGAGCACTTTCCACACACAGGCCTTTACACAGGCTGGCTCGTTTTCTCTCATCTATGCTGTAGATGTCATATCAGTCTTTGATGCAGGAGCAGAGGAGTCTCCAGAAAGGGAGGGACAAGAGGAGAAGACCCCAGCAATGAGTCGGTGTGTACAAGGCAGGTAGGCCGGCCGGAGAGCGCCGGCTCCCTCCTGCCTGGGATGTACCTGAGTCCATGAGCCCTGCAGAGGAAGTCCCCTCCCACCCGCTTTCCTCCCCAGGCAGACGGGTGGGGAAACCCCAGCTTGGTACTCACTGCCCACCTGTCACAGGACAGGACTCTAAGGCTGGGGTGCCTTCCTGTTCTGCTTTCAGGACCACCTCCACCCCCCATCAGCCCTGCCCCATTCCTGGAGGGCACGGTTTTAAGCCCCAAGCCTGCCCCTTCCGGCACCCTGGTCCCCAGTCCAGCCCAGGCAGTCCTCACCTCGAGCCAGGTTCCCCGAGATGAAGCGGAAGAAGACGCTGATGATGTCACCCAGGTGCGTTGTGCAGCCCTGCTGGCACTCCTGCAGCCTCAGGGCAGGGTGCCGAGTTGGGCCAGGGGTCTCCCCGCGCCCCGCCATCCTGGGACCTGGTCCAGGGACCCCTTGTTCTGCCCAGCCCGCCAGCCTCTCTGTCCCCTCTCTGCCTGCCTCTCCCCAGCCTGAAGGCGCTCAGAGCGCGCTCTCTCTCCTCTGTCTCCTGATCTCAGTGCCCATCCTGTGGGTCTCAGTCGCCCCTCCGTGTCTCAGCCTCTCCGCCCTGTCCTGTCCTCCTCGTGCTCTGTCTTCCCCTCCCCGCTCTGGCCTTTCCCAGGACCGCCTGCCCCCCAGCCAGCCCTTCACCTTGCACCTGACCCTGGCTCCTCAGGACCTGGGTGCTCCCTCTCCCAGGAGACAGAAGGGCTCCTGCAGCTTCCTGGGCTGGGAGGGTGTGAGGGCGGGGTGGGCCCTGTTCCTGAGTTCCGCCACCACTGGAGGAGGTGCCCTTGTGTGATTTTCAACTGAGGGTGTGATCACACCCTTTGGGCCCTATCCAGGTCGCAGGACTTCTAGACAGCCAGAAAGGGAACTTCCTTGCCCCCACCCGAGTCCCCGCCTGGGAGGCTCAGGGGCCAGGGACCCTGGGCAGAGCTGGGGGAACGGTGGGAACCTGACCTTTGGCTAGCTCTTCCCCTCTGACCTGTGCTCACTGACCCCAACCCCAAGCCCTGCTGGCACCTCTGCGGAGTAGAGAAAGGGGAGGTGGGAAGGGATCCTTGTTGCTGACGACCCCGGCCCGCATCCTGGAGCTCGCAGTGTGCACAGGCAGCTTGCTAAGGCCCGTCTGGGCATCCAAACAACCCCATGCGGTGCGTGTGACAGAGAACCGCATGTCAGCATTCTCCTCTGCTTTCTAACCTGCAGAATTCAGGTTGCCTTGGGGGTGCAAATGTGCTCAGGTTTTTTTTTTTTTTAAAGGCAATCCTCACCCCTTCCCTGCAGTCAGGGTGGCTCAGTTCTGCCCAGCAAAATATAAGCATAAATCTTCCAGAGAGTTCTGTGAAAGTGCTGCTTTCCCGATGTAGGCACTCCCACTTCCTCCTTTCCCCTGATTTTTCCTTTCTCTTGTCAGGAGCAAAGCCATGATGGCTGGAGCCAGAGCAACAACTGAGGGAAAATGCACACACACACACACACACACACAATTGCAAGACCTTGACTCCGATATCCTCAAGCTGCTAAACCAGTGCCAGCCACTGCCTAGCCCAGGTTTCTCAGACAGGAGATACTAATACATGCTCCTGTCTAAATGAAGCCACTGTTGCTTGGGGTTGCTGTTGCATGCGAGGGCAGGCAAGTTGAAATATTCCAAGTGAAAGGCAAACTGTCACACCTTGTACTCTCAGCCAGTGAAAGAAAGTGCAGCGATTGACGGGGCTTCTCCAGTACCACCGGGAAGGGCGCGGCTCCGGCACAGCAAAGGCTGTGCAGCAGGTCCAGCCTCCAGACAAGCAGGTCTCCCCTTGGGTTGATGACCCAGCACATTCGATGGCACACAGTGTGTCTAAGAAAAGTTAGGATGCTCTGCTGGGGCCAGGGCAGGCCCCAATAGAAGCTATGGTTTTGAGCAAAACCAGGCTTGCTTTTTTTTTTTTTTTCGGCAAAAATCTCTTCTTCTTGTGACACTATTTTTGGCTCACTCCTGGGCCCTCAGGGAGATGGAATCTCTGACTGACACCAGGTAGCCCTGAGACCTCAGTTGCCTGTCAGGAGCTGAGCATTTGGGACTTCCCTGGAGGTCTAGTGGTTTAAGAATCCACCTGCCAATGCAGGGGACACAGGTTCGATCCCTGGTCTGGAAAGATCCCACATGCTGCAACCAACATGCTGCCTGTGTGCTCTGCGACAAGAAAAGCGTCCACGATGAGAAGTCTGCAGACTGCAATGGAATAGCCCCTGCCCCGCAACTAGAGAAAGCCGGAGCACAGCAATGAAGGCTGAGCACAGCCAAAAATAAACAAACATACAAATTAGTAAATAAAACCTTAAAAAAAAGTAGAGAGAGCCGAATGTCCATCTCTCCCCCAGCTCTAAAGACACATGCGTGTACAGCCCTCCGCCATCACACAGGTGCTGAGTATGAGCTCAGGGTCGGGGGTCCAGAAGCCCCAGGTAGGTGCATGTTCTACACACGGGCTCAGACCGGCAGATGCTTCACTACCGGACCACTGGGGAAGTCCTGGCGTCTCACTCTGAAACGTGACGTCGAGTATATCTTGGTCTTTCAAACGCATCAAACTTCTGTTAGCCTGTATTTATATATGCTTATGTATTACAGACAAGCTAATTTACCTTTCTGGCCCTATTCAGTTCAGTTCAGTTCAGTCGCTCAGTCGCGTCTGACTCTTTGCGACCCCATGGACCGCAGTATGCCAGGCCTCCCTGTCCATCACCATCTCCCAGAGTTCACCCAAACCCATGTCCACTGAGTCGGTGATGCCATCCAGCCATCTCGTGCTCTGTCGTTCCCTTCTGCTCCTGCCCCCAATCCCTCCCTGCATCAGAGTCTTTTCCAATGAGTCAACTCTTTGTCCCTGTACCTTTCCTTTTTTGAAAGGTGTTATTATTATAATTATTATTATTATTGATGTGGACCATTTTTAAAGTCTTTGTTGAATGTGTTACGACCTTGCTTCTGTTTTTACGTTTTGGTTTTCTTGGCCAGGGAGGCATGTGGGATCTTAATCCCTCAGGCAGGGGTCGAACCTGCACCCCCTGCTTTGGAAGGCGAATTCTTAACCATTGCAGTCTGCTGCGCTGCCAGGGAAGTCCTCCCCACACACACCTTTCTACTACCACTTTTTAAACCAGGGGTGCTGGTGGTGGCAGTGACTTTGTGATCTTCCACGGGGTCGACAAAACCCCAGAAGAGATGAGCACCTCCCAGAGATGGAAGCAGTGGCCGAGATCCCGGGTCTCCATCTGGGGGAGGGCGCAGGACTGTGTCCCTTTATGCAGGGATGGCCACACTGTCATGCAGGAGCGGCTGCAGCTCCAGGGTCCCTGCCAGAACGGGTGGGGACGGGGGGCGTCCCCCACAGCAGCAGGCAGGACCCCGGCCTTTTCCCATCCAGGCCTCTTCCTCTGGTCCTCTAGAGTTTCTGCAAAGTTCCCAACAGCCTAGAGCAAGTGCCTCTCTGCTTACACCAGCCCGGCTGGACCCAGGTTACTCTGTGGATGGTGTTACTATTCCAGGCTTATAGTTAAAAACACCCAGTCTCACAGGCTTCATGGGAGCCAGACTTGAGAAACAGGTTGGTCTGATTGGTGGCTCAGCTGCGTCCGTGGCGAGGCCGCCTCGCATCCTAATAGGAAGGACTTTAAGATGCTGGGGAGATAAGCAGAGCAGCTCAGAGTCCCAGCCTCTGGGTCACTGAGGATGGGCCCCCGGTGTTGGGGGGGGAAACACTTCTGGGCCAAGGACGGGCGCTCCTCCTGAGTGGGGTGGGGGCCATGGCCCTCTCTGTGCTGCCGGGACCTGGGTCTACCCATCTTAGAGACCACCCCTGCTGACCTGCTGCCAACCCCATGCTGAGGCTCTTCTCAGCCAGGGCTGACCCCCCGGGCCGCAGCAGCCACGGGCCTGGCCCTTGTCTTCGTGCACCCCAGCCTCTGAGTCCCGCACACTCCTGCCATGTCGCAGAGGCTCAGGACACCTGTGTGTTCCACTGAGCCAGACCCCTGCTCCAGGGTGTCCCAGAAGTCGGTGTCTCGGGCACCACTTCTGCTGATGGAAACCATGCCCACCCGCCATGAGGGCACAGTGCCCTGGCCACCTGCCCACCTTCGGGAGGCCCTGGCCCAGGACACCCAGCCAGGCCAGGCTGAGCACGGGGACAGAGCGGTGCTGAATGGCACAGCTGGCCTCTGCACCCAGAGCCCGGGAGGCTCCCAAAGGAGCAGAGAGGCACCTTGCCTGGGCACAGCTGAGCGTTCCACGAGAGCCCTCGGAATGACCACATCAACAGTGCATCCCAGAGGGACACGCAAGGGAGCTGTTCAGACTGTGGCGCGAGGCCTGGGAGCAATGCCCAGTGGCTAGGGAGGCAGGCTGGGGGTCTCTGCTCCTCTGCTGCCAAGAGTGGCTGCTGCCTCCATAGACCCTGAGTTACCCCCATTTCCCACAGCTCCCGAGAGAAAAGGCAGGGAGAGTGCATCCAGGTGGGCACCCTGCCTGCAGCGCATGGAAGACGCCCCGGGTCAGAGCCCTCACTCAGCCCTGGCCCGTGTGACCCATGGACTCTTGTGACCTTCCTGAACACTTGCTCTCTAGGTTTAGTAAAACAGTGCGGCCCTCCACGCCTGCCCCACACAGCTAAGGGCACGTTTTCTGTGCCCCGCATGCCCCCTCAAGGCCTGGTAGGGTGTCTGGTGAACAGGTCGCCAGGGGAATGGCAGGGCTGGGCAAAGCCCTTGGTGGTGTCCTAGGCTGTGCACCCCTTCCCTGCCCCCTCTGCCTCCTGGCCGAGACCAATCATTCAGCAAACACTTCCACACAGCTCTAGAAGGAGCTGCAGGGAACAGACCCTGCCATCCACAAACCCACCTGAGCTAAAGGTGGGACCTGTGGGTGTGGTCCCCTCTTGTGACCCTAGACACGCAGCCTGTTCCCTGGCTTGCTCTTCCGCGTGTCCACCCACAAGTAGGTGTGCAAGAGGCCTCAGTGCAGGACACTCCAGCACTGTCCTGAAGACCACAGCATGCCAGATGTTCCTCCTGGAAGGTGGAAGCTGGGGCTCAGCAGGAGAGAGTCCTGGGGCCAGGGAGAGGGCTGCTGGGTGGAGAGGACCCAGGACGGAGCGAACCAGACACGGGTCACCGAGGAGCTGTGAGGTCACAGGAGGAAAAGGAGCCTGTGCTGCTGCCAGGGAGACCTTGAGAATTGGAGCCTTGAATAAATGGATAAAGAAGATGTGGAAAATATATGTGTTCACTGGAAGGACTGATGCTGAAGCTGAAGCGCCAATATTTTGGCCACTTGATGCGAAGAACTGACTTACTGTAAAAGACCCTGATGCTGGGATAGATTGAGGGCAGGAGGAGAAGGCAGCAACAGAGGATGGGAAGGTTGGATGGCATCACCGACTCAGTGGACATGAGTTTGAGCAAACTCCAGGAGACAGTGAAGAACAGGGAAGCCTGCTGTGCTGCAGTCCACGGGGTCAAAAAGAGTCAGAGATGACTTCACAAGGACACAATGGAATATTACTCAGCCGTTAAAGAGAATGACATCCTACCATCTGTGGCAACCTGGATGGACCTAGAGACTGTCATACTCAATGAAGTAAGTCAGAAATAGACAAATACCGTATATCACTTATATGTGGACTCTAAATACAAGGCATATGCGCTTATCTGCAAAATGGGAACAGACTCACAGAGAGAACGGACTTGTGGTGGCCGCGGCTCAGGGGTGCGACGGAGAGAGAGTCTGGGGTTAGCAGATGCAAACTGTTGCTTATAGGATGGATAAAAAAGGAGCTCCTACTGCGCAGCACCGGGAACTGTTCAATATCCTGTGATAAACCACGATGGGAGAGAATATGGGAAGGAATGGGGAAGGCAATGGCGACCCACTCCAATGTTCTTGCCTGGAGAATCCCAGGGACAGAGGAGCCTCGTGGGCTGCCGTCTATGGGGTCGCACAGAGTCGGACAGGACTGAAGCGACTTAGTAGTAGTAGTGTGGAAAGGAATATATATGTATGTATGTGTGACTGAATCACTCTGCTGTGCAGCGTAAATTAACACGACATTATAAATCAACTACATTTCAATCAAATTAAAAATTTGTGCCTCCAGTGAGGTCACGTGGGGTCTGTCAGAGCAGACTCAAGTCCTCTAGGCGCATAGGACTGGCCACACGAGGTCGCCACTGCTCACGTCTGCTCCTTGTTCCTACCCTGATGGAAAACAAATTGCTTTTACTCTGCTGCAGAAAAAACAGTCCGTGAAGGTGTGAGCTTCCCAGTTAAGCTGTTTGCATGAACTTTTAGTGACTTCATGTTTCTGCTCCATCGCGAGAAGTGGAGAACCCCCATGGACCTCACACGTGTTCACAGGCTTCAGGGCCTCCACGGAGGCTGCTGTGGAGAAGAAAAAGGCCAGAGGAGGGTGGCAAAGCACCACAGATGGCAGGGGTTCTGGGAAGCAGATGAGTGTGCTGTGGAGTAGGGGTGCAAGTCAAGGACAGGGGCCTGGCCTGCACACATGGCTGACCCCCCACCATATCAAGCCTGGGATGCTGGGGGTCATGAATGTCCCCATTTTCCAGTCAAGGAGACTGAGTCTCTCTGGAAATCACAGAGAGTGTCTGAGACAATGAACAAGACACAGCACTCAGGGGTCCAAGTCCGCACCTTTTCCTTAAAGTCAAAGAGGCAGACTCTCAAGCACGCCTTGTGTGTGTGGTCATGGGAAGTGTGCGTGATACGTGTGCCTGTGTGCGGTGTGCATGCCTGTGTGTGCCCACGGGTTTTAGTGGGTGTGTATGAGTGTGAGTGTGTGGTATGAGCACATGTGTGTGAGAGTACGGGGCTGCACCAAGTCCCTCCTGCACCACTTACTGCATCACGGACACCCAAGTGCCCCAGCAAGAGCCAGGCCGCTGTCTGTGCTGCCAACGCCCGGAGCGCAGCCTGCGGTACATGGCCAGCCCTCGGGCTGTGCAGGCAGGACTGAGGAGGCCGAAGGCCGGGCCACCTCCTCACCAGGCCCCTGTAGCAGGGCATCAGCCCCTCTTTTCACCGAGGACTCAGGAAGAGTGTGATGCTAAAGGTCCCCCAGCCGGCAAGGCTCTGAAACCCCTTTCCATCCTCCTGGCTGGGAGAACCCCAGTGAGGGCCCAACACTCCCTGCCTCCCTGGGCCCTGCCTCGAGCTCTGTGCCCCGTGGGGCACGGACACCAATGCACAGGGACAGGCGTGAGTGAATAGAAGCCCCTCCCTGCAGAGGTCCAGGCTGGGGTCCTCAGGTAGGTCTCTGAGCTCAGGACAGACACCCACCCTCTCCCCAGGGGGCCCAGCCCCTACCTGAGCCCTGCGGGGCCGCGCTGGACAGGATCCACTTGACCAGGCAGCACCGCATCAGGGCCTGCCGGGTGAGCCTCGGCCGCTGCCACTTCACGCCCTCCTTCTTGCTCAGTGGAGTGCGCCCGGGCTCCCCCAGGAGGCTGCCGTCGGACACCTTCATCACCTCCTGCAGCAGGAACAGGCAGAGAGACCGTGAGCCCTGGTTCACCAAGGGCACCTGCAGATCGTCCCCTCCAGATCCTCCTCCTCAGGGAGGTCCTTCACTCCACACAGGCCCTTACCTTCCGGGGGCGTGTGAGAGGAGCCCCCTGGCCCACTGGACGATTCCCAGGGCACCACTGCCCCCGGCGTTGGTCACCTCCTGCCCCATCTCTCAACCCTCCCCCTCTCTCTCCAAGAAGCCTCTGTCCCTGCATGGCAAGGCCACCTTGCAAGCGCAGTGTCCGCTGGTGATCCAAGCTGGAGGAGTGGGCTGAGAAGGATGTTCAAGGCCACTGTGGGGCTGGGCACCCTCTGCTCGCAGGCACGCTCCCTGCCAGCCTCGCTAGGCTGATCTGTGAACACACACTCCCTCCACACAAGCCCTGCTCATGCTTTACGATCCAGCTAACAGGGATTCCCCAGATGGTCCAGTGGTCAAGAATCTGCCTTACAACGCAGGGGACATGGGTTGAGTCCCTGGTGGGGAAACTAAGAACCCACGTGCTGCAGGGCAACTAAGCCCTCGGGCAGCAACTACTGAAGCCCGTCCATGCCCTGGAGTGTGTCCTCTGCAACAAGAAGCCGCCACAATGAGAAGCCTACGCATCACAGTTAGCGAGTATTCCCCACGTGCCACATCTAGAGAAAGCCCGCACGTAGCAATGAAGAGCTCGTGCAGCCCCAAATAATAATCAATAGATTAAATAAAAATGTGAATGTGTTAGTCGCTCATTCGTGTACTCTTTTCGACCCCATGGACTGCAGTCCACCAGGCTCCTCTGTCCATGAGATTCTCCAGGGAGGCATACTGGAGTGGGGAGCCATCCCCTGCTCCAGGGGATCTTCCCCACACAGAGATAGAACCCAGGTCTCCTGCACTGCAGGCAGAGTCTTTACAGCCTGATTCACTAGGAAAGCCCAAGATAAAAATCAGTAAAACTTTAAAAAAAGATCCAACCAGAAAGCCATCTCCTGCATGAAGCACCCTGGCCTCTAAAGCTGCGGGCGTTGGGACTACCCTTGCATCCACATCTCCACCACGCATGGACTGTGCAGTGGTGACTTGCTGGAGGAACTCCCAGCTGAGGGCAGGGTCCGTGGGCTTCTCCACGGGGCACCTGCTCTGGCACATGATGGGGCCCTTGGAAGGAGGGAGGTGAGGGTCCAGACTGGCTTATCAACCTCCCCAGCACCCCGACACAAGTCTGTATGTCAGTCAGAGATCCCAGTCCAAATCCCTCAGTGACTAAGCCCAGAGATGGGGGTAGATCCACACTGGGCCACACAGCAAAGTCGGGCCTCCTTGCTTCACTCTAGAGCCCTCAATATTTTTTGCGTTCGTGCTCAGTCGCTCCGTCGTGTCCGTCTCTTTACGACACAAAGGACTGTAGCCTGCCAGTCTCCTCTGTCCATGGGACTCTCCAGGCAAGCATACTGGAGTGGGTTGCCGTTTCCTGCTCCAGGGGATCTTTCTGACCCAGGGATTGAACCTGGGTCTCCTGCATTGGCAGGCAGATTCTTTACCACTGAGCTACCTGGGAAGCCCCTGATTATTATTATTATTATTTTACCTTGAGGCAAATAGAGGCTGCAGAAGGGCCTGACGACTTCCCTGGGAGGGGGCACGTGGATGGAACCCACCACTCTACACTGCGTAACCATCTGCAGAAACAACTGGCGGATGGAGTCTTGGGGCAGGGAGCTGCGGGTGAGTTGTTGAGATGCTGGGCTGTGAGCCCCACCGAGTGTGGGTCAGGAAAGGACAGCCAGCGGGCACAGTGGACCCCGGAGCTGCAAGACTTGTTTTCCTGCATTGATAAGTGGAGCACTCTCACCTGGCCTGCCCTCCCGTAGCCCGTCATTGGCCCAGCATCCTCAGCGCCCAGGCGGGCAGCAGGGTGGCCCCTCTGGGCATCTGCTGAGTCTGACTCGTTGCCTGTGCGTCATGCCCCCTGCTCAGGATGGCTGTGCCCCAGTTGTGCCTGTCGGGTCACGGCCCCAGGTCGCCCCCAGGTTCGCTGTACTCAGTACGCGCGATCTGAGTTCCAGGAGCGGGAGGAAGCAGCGCCCCCACGTGGGCCCTGGTTCTGAGTGGGTGGGCGGACTGGCCAGGATGATGGCCAGGATGATATCCTTCCAGGGCCATGGGATTTCACTACATTTACGCGTGCTCAGTCACTTCAGTCGTGTCCATCTCTTTGCAACCTCAAGGACTGTAGCCCGCCGGGTTCCTCTGTCCATGGGACTCTCCAGGCAAGAATACTGTAGTGGGTTGCCATTTCCTCCTCCAGGGGATCTTCCAGACCCAGCGATCCCACCCATGTCTCCTGTGACTCCCACATCGTAGGCAGACATTTATACGGTCCTGAAAAGTATATGAGTGTCTGAAACACATCACAAACAGATGTACATTCGGGCAAGTTCTGCAGATGCAGAGACTCCAGCACGGCCCCTGCGATGGGTGGGTTCTTGGGTACAAGGACCAGAAAAATGCACCCAGGTGGATGGTAACTGGAGAGGAATCAATGGTGGGGGACCCAGGCCATTCGCAGCCTCCCCGGGACAGACAGAGCCAGGCTTGGAAGACAGACCAGAGCAAAGAGCAGGCTGACGGACAGCCAGACCTCAGTCATGGACACCCGGGGGCCAGGACAAGGACCTCTGTTGCTGCTGGCGTGGCCATCCAGGGACACTGGGCCTGGGACCCCCCACTGGTGTCACCACCCTGTGGGAGTCTCGGCTGAGTCACTGGCTCCTGGTTCAAGGTCAAGAGCAAAGGAGTCAGACTGTCCCAGCCCACGTCATATGTCTCCTCTCTGGCTGCAAGGAGAGCTGCGAAAGCAAGCTTCTGGCCTTTTGGGTTCTTGCCTGTCCTCTGTGGTGGCTTTCCTAAACTTGACGAATAAGAAAAACCCTACAAACGTCCCCGAAACTGTGGAGTCTGAGCAAACGCTCAGGTGAGGAGAGGCTGGTGCGCTGCCTCCTGCGGGCTCTCGTTGGCTGGGGGAGCCCTCCAGGAGCTGAGCTGGCTCATGGCCCCACGAGGGCAGTCCGTATTTGGGGCTGGGCGGTGGGCCTCCTGGTCAGCTTTTGATGAAGCAGCTGTCTAGACCCAGCAACACCCAACCACTTATCCTGACTTTTGCGATCTTTCCAGCCAGGTCCCAGCTGCCCGTCCCCCCCGTGGCTGTTGCCCCCACAGGCCGCCCCTCCAACAAACATGCTCAGCAGCCCCTCCACGCTCTTCCCTTCTCCCAGGCTTAGCCTGGCCTGCTGTCGGGGGTGGTCAGTGGTGCGCAGAGCTATAGCCGGACTGGGCTCACCATCCCAACAGGGCAGAAAGGGGCTTTGGTGGGGGTGGCCGGAGGCCCCAGGTGCCAGGGATGCTGAGGGAGGCGCCCTACACATTAACACACACACACACACACACACACACACACACGTGCACAGGCCCTGCTCAGGCTGACAGAGACCTTCTCCATTATTAATGATCTTATTCAGGAGAGAAAAGGCCTCAATGAATCAGGTCTTTATTTCAGCCCAGGAGGCAGGTGGGGGACGATGGGCAGCTGGCCCTTCATGATTTCATGAATTCTTTGCTGAACGCTCTGTACGTGGGCTGAGTGGAGAAGGTCAGAGGGGAAACCCAAGAGGGGCTCAGAGCCTGGGCAGGAGCTGTCTGTCGGTGCCCCTGCCTCAGGACAGCCCTGGGTGGCCGGCACGGGTGGCCCTCACGGAGCCCGCGGCTAGTCCTGAGGACTCTGTCTTGCAGTCAGGCCTGGGCTGTTGTGCTGAGATCCTGAGCAGGTGACCTGGGGTTCTGTCCTACTGAGACGGGGCCCTGCTGGGAGGGCCCACAGGGCAGGGCGGAGAACCCCACTCCTGCACTTCTGGGCCTTAAGGGCACCTCATTGTTATCACCCGCCCATTTTAAAGATGCGCAAACTAAGTCTCCCAGGTGGCTTCCCAGGTGGCCCAGTGGGTAAAGAATCTGCCTACAATGCAGGAGACACAGGCTGGATCTCTGGGTCAGGAAAATCCCCTAGAGGAGGAAATGGCAACCCACTCCAGTATTCTTGCCTGGAGAGTCCCATGGACAGAGGAGCCTGGCAGGCTACAGACCCTAGGGTTGTAAAGACAGGACTGCGCGGCTAAGCACAGAAGCACAAACTAAGCCTCAGATGCCTGGGGGCATGCCAGGGCCATGCTGTACTCGGGCCTCCTGGTTCCAACTTTCAGGGGGTCTCAGCCATGGGCGGTGCTGCGCGGCTTTCTGAGGCCTTGGAAGTGGGGGAGGGACGCCTAAACCCCCCTTCCCCTACACACTCCCCCCTCCCCCCTGCACACTCCCCTCCCCCTGCACACCCCTCTCCCTCCCCCTGCACACTCCCCTCCCCCTGCACACTCCCCTCCCCCTGCACACCCCTCTCCCTCCCCCTGCACACTCCCCTCCCCCTGCACACCCCTCTCCCTCCCCCTGCACACTCCCCTCCCCCTGAACACCCCTCTCCCTCCCCTGTACACTCCCCCTCCCCCTGCACACCCCTCTCCCTCCCCCTGAACACTCCCCTCCCCCTGCACACTCCCCTCCCCCTGCACACCCCTCTCCCTCCCCCTGCACACTCCCCTCCCCCTGAACACCCCTCTCCCTCCCCCTGCACACTCCCCTCCCCCTGAACACCCCTCTCCCTCCCCCTGCACACTCCCTTCCCCCTGCACACCCCTCTCCCTCCCCCTGAACACTCCCCTCCCCCTCCCCCTGCACACTCCCCTCCCCTGCACACCCCTCCCCCTCCCCTGCACAATCCCCTCCCCCTGAACACTCCCCCTCCTGTACACTTCTCCACATCTCTACCTGCATTTCCTCCCCCTCACCTGCACAATTCCTCCCCCCTCCCCCTGCACACTCCCCTCCCCCACCTGTACACTCCCCTCTCCCCTGCACACTCCCCCTCCCCCTGTACACTTCTCTGCACCTTTACCTGCAATCCCTCCCCCCTCACTTGCACACTCCTCCTGGACATTCAAGATGGACTGCTTCTCCCTGTCAGGCCTCACTCAGATCAGGTGCTGGGAGACCCCCACCTCCTCACCCACACCAGTACCTGCTGTGATCCCCAGCACAGCTGGCTGTTGAACTAACCCTGTTTATTTGTTTACCTGGGTGCATTTCTGTCTCTTTCTCCTGGAATGTTGGCTCCTAGAGCCGGCCCTGGCCTCCTGTGTGAACTGCTCTTCCCCATCACAGAGCCTGACACCCAAAAGACCCTCACTTCCAAACCCAGCAGTAAAAGAACAAAGCCTCTAGCTGGCAGATGGGCAGACGACTAGCACAGACATGTCACCACGGAAGACAGGCAGGTGGCACGAAGCCCGTGAGAAGACGCTCCACATCATGAGCCGCCAGGGAGAGGCAAACAAAACCACAAGGAGATGTCACACTGTCGGAACGGCCACAGTTTCAAAAGGTCACAAAGGATGTAATTCTATTTACGTAGCACTTCAAAGTGGCAACAATTTAGAAACGGAACAGGTTAGTGGGACAGGGGTTAAGGATGGGGGGAAAGGTGGAAGAGGGGAGGTGGGTGTGGCTATGAAAGGTCAACACGAGTCCTTGAGGTGATGGAACTGTCACGTGTGTTAACTGCAGGGATGGAAACACGAACGGACTGCGTGTTTGTGTGTTTAAGTGCGCAGGGCTAAACACACACGAGTGCGTGTAAAACTGGGTGACGGGTCCTCGGGATCTGTTTCAGTTCTTTTTTAAATATTTATTTATTTATTTGGCTATGGCAGGTCTTGGTTTCAGGAACACAGGATCTTTTTTATTTGCTGCAGCATGGGGGCTCTAGTTCCCTGAGCAGAGATCAGTCCCAGGCCCCCTGCATTGGGAGCTCAGAGTCTTAGCCACTGGACCACCAGGAAATCCCCTCTGTTTTATTTCTTACAACTGCAAGTGAGTCTGCAATGGTCTCAATGAAGTTTCCATTAAAAAAAAATACTTGCACACATACAAAAAAAAAAGAATATTTTAAAAATACACACACACACACAAAACCCTCAATAAATATCCTAAAATGCCTGACTGAAAGCCCTCTGAAGCTCTTGCCATAATTCGCTGAGGCTTTCTCCCCTCTTGCTCTTGTCTGATGCATTTTAACAAGGATGGAGCCATCCTTTCATCCTCCATGGCCCTCAGGGGAGGCGATGGCCAGAGCTGGGTGGCAGAGACCAGTGAAGCCAGAAGATCTGGGTCGTGAGGTCACACAGCGTCCCCAGCAGTGAGCATTCCGAGCCAGGTCCCAGAAGTGGCCCTAGGCTGGCCCGGGACCTGCAGCCTCCTCCAAGGCTGACAAGGTAGCTTCAGGGCAAGCGCTGCAGCTACGCTGAGACATTTCTGGCCACTCAGCCCACACTCGCAGCTCCTGCCCTCCAGGGGAGTCCAGGGGCAGGTGTCAGCTTCCCTTCTTCCAAGTCCCAGGTCTAGGAGGAGTTGGGAGAGCAGGGGGTGTACAGAAAGGGCAGCGTGCTGGGGAGGCCTCTGCTTTCCATCAGGCACTGTGTTGGGTGCTTGGAGAGGTGCCATGTTTAAGCCCACATCCCTCTTTCAGGGTTCCTTAGGCCCTCCGGCAAATCACCCAGCTGGAGCACAAATCCTGAAATAGGTCTTTCTGATACCCTCTCACCAAGATCGCCATGTTCCCATCTGGTGTGTTCTCTGTTGCCCAAGGCCAACGGGGAGCCAGCCCCGCTCGTTCACATCCAGGTGTGTTCACTGTGGGGCTTTGGCTGGAGGTCATTGGCTCCAGGGCATTTCCCAGCTGGCTCAGGGGCAAAGAATCTGCCTCCAATGCAGGGGACAGGGTTTCAATCCCTGGGTTGGGAAGATCCCCTGGGGGAGGCCATGGTAACCCACTCTAGAATTCTTGCCTGGAGAATCCCATGGACAGAGGAGACTGGCGGGCTACAGTCCATGGGGTCACGAAGAGTTGGACATGACTGCAGGGACTTAGCGCACACATGCATTGGCTCCAGGAAGGGAACGCCTGGGAGAACCTCCTGTCTGGGAGAGGGGATGACTTAGACCAGCGGTCCTCAGCCCCTCTGGCACCAGGGACGGGTCTCGTGGAAGACAATTCTTCCGTGGACTGGAGGGGGGATGGTTTGGGGATGACTCAAGAGCATTACGTTTACTGTGCACTCTCTTCCCATTGTTATGATGTCAGCTCCACCTCAGATCATCAGGTATTAGATCCCAGAAGCTGGGGACCCTGGCTGAGACTCTGGGTGCCCGAAGCATCCCTCTAGCTTCAGCTCAGAGCCTCAGCAGGCAAGAGTGGGAGGAAGGAGGGTCGGAGAGCCGCTAGAACTCAGTGCTCTTGTTTGTTTTGGGGGCGTTGTTATGGTTACCTCTTCACCTGCTACCAGCTCTCCTTTTACAAGAATGATCTACTGATTCCCTTTTAACTGAATTTATGGAAATTTAAAACATGAGTTAATTTAAAGAAAAATAAACTATAGCACAGGTTGCAGCAGGCAAGATAAAATCGGTGAAGGAATACCAACAGCTAGAAAACTTGCAGTCTGAGGGCTCCCTTGCTCAGCTCAGCTCAGAGAACTGAGTCCTCTGGGACTGGGTGCCCCACGCCTCAGCCACGCGCTGGATGTGGCTACTGAATGTTTGAAACGAGACTAGTCCAAATGCAGACGTGCCATCAGTGCAAATACACACCAGATTTCAAATTCTTCTTAGTAGGATAATAACTTATTAACAATTTTTATATTGAGCACACACTGAAATAATATTTACATTGGATTAAATAGAATATATTATTTAAAAATTTTCTCTTTTAATTTACTTTCTTTAATGTATCTGCCTGGCCATTTAAAGTGACACTTGTGCCTTGCAATACACTTCTTTAAAAAAAATAATATTTATTTTTGGCCGTGTTGGGCCTCAGTTGCGTCATGAGATCTCCACTGCAGCACGTGGGCTTCTGTCCGGTTGAGGCGTACAGGCTCAGCTGCCCCACGGCTTACGGGATCTTAGTTTCCCGACTGGGGCCGAACCCGAATCCCCTGCACTGGCAGGTGGATCCTTAACCACTGGACCACGAGGGAAGCGCCATGAAATTCATGTCTGCTGGCCGGCACCTTCTAGACCTTCCAGCTGTGGGGCCGCGGGCAGCTTGCTGCTACCAGGGCACACCTGATCCCCAGCTCCTCTCTCCCACCCAAGTCCAGACGAGGGCCTGTCAGAGTTGCTTCAGAAAGGTGGTCTGGTGGAGCGTGGAGGGCAACTGGGGCACAATGAGGCCGAAGGCCAGCTTGGGATCTGCCCAGGTTGAGGGGAAAATGGTAGAGCACGGAGCCGGATGCCCGCAGTGGGACAGGTGGGGGCATATTAGTGTGGTGGGTATTTAGGTTCTGCCATAGATGTGGGCAGCAACGGAAGGGTCAAGGTGACTCCTCAGTAACTTTGACATCAACACCATGGAGATGGTACAGGAAGAATACCCCCCATGCCTTCCAGCTCCCCGCAAATGCAGTCCAGACTCTCCATGAGAACACTCCATTCTCAATCACCATCTGAGAGTTTTCACCACGCCACAGAAAGAGGCCAGAGCATTTTAAACAAACCACTGGGACCGCAACTGGGACATTCTACCCTGTGGCTCCACAGGCCCCCAGAAAGGCCAGCAGCCCACCAGGCACTGCCCCATGCCCAGTGGGCACAGCTCCATCCTGTGGAGGCCCGTGCGGTCAGGCCGTTAGGGACACACCTTTGAGCAACTGGCTCAGTCTTTGGGGTTCTTGTCACCTGGGCTCCAGAAAACCCCCAAAGAGCATCTCAGAGAAGGCTTGGCAGAGGTGACCTGTGGGCACATAGGTGGCAGCCTTTGGGCTGAAAACACCCAGGCTCCTTTCCCCAGAGGTAAAGTGATCGAGGTCACGCATACGCAAAGGCACGCCTAGCTTCTCCCAAATGCTTACAGGCGTTTGTGCATGAGAAACAGCACGAACAGCTTCCTAAGGGCCGCCAGGACCCACTGGCCTCTAACTCAGAAAACACACCTAGCTGGGGAGGGAGGGAAGACTTTTGGGGGGTGGGGGAGGGAAGATTTCCAGCAGAATGATATTTCAGTCAAGTATGGTGGGAAGAGGTCTGTGGTCAACCAGGCAGGGACTTGAAACTTGGGCCCTTTTCTCCTGGCTGGGAGACCTTGGATGAAGTTCTTGACCACTCTGAGACTCATTGTGTGTGTGTGTGTGTTCAGTCGCTTCAGTCATGTCCGACTCTTTGTGACTCTATGGACTGTAGCCCACCGGGCTCCTCTGTCCATGGGATTTTCCCATGCAATGATACTTGTGCACGTTGCCATTCCCTCCTCGAGAAGATCTTCCCAATCCAGGGATCGAACCCATGTTAACTGTGTCTCCTGCATTGCAGGCGGATTCTTTCCACTGAGCCGTGGGGGAAGACCCAAGCCTCAGTTTGCTTGTCTATAAAGTGGGTATAATTCACAGGACTATGGGGGAGGTTAAATAAGGTGACACGCCCCACCCCCAGCAGGAGTGATCAGCACTATCCTTCACCCTCCTGGTGCTGTGTGAGGGTCTGGCTGCCCCATGCAGGGGCAGGGCCCAGTCCATGACCCAGTGACATCAGCAGGGCCACCCAACTCACTCTGCTCAGCTGGCTGCACAGCAGAATCACTTGGGAAGTCTCCCCACCTCTGCCTTCCCCGGGGGCTGCATTATTGATTCAGTGGGGCCTGCACCACTCTATTTTTATAAAGCTCGACAGTCAATCTGAAAGTGCAGCCAAGGTTTAGAGTGCTTATCCCACCAGATAGGAAATTCTGGGCCTTATCTGTGGGAAGAAGGGGTCTCGCATTCACACTCTCCCTTTCTCCCAGCGGGGGTGGGGAGGGGGGCTGTCTCGAACCCAGAGCCTGGACCGGCAGGGACGTGTAGGCTCCAGGTGTGGGGCTGCCTGGCGCCCTGACCCTGTCCGTGGGGACTGCTGCAGGCAGGCTCGTGAGCACCCACTCGTCTTCGCTCGCTCTATTTCCATCACTCGGGACAGATGGCAGGAAGTGGCAGTGGGCGTCGAGTCATGCAGGCCCTGAGGATTTGGGATGGGAAGGCTTCGCAGGAGGAGCGGGGAGCGCTTGGTTTTCCTCCCACCCCTGGGCATCAATAGACGCCAGCCAGGCAGCCTGCCTCCCGGATGGGAGGGGAGGCGAGACTGTCGTGAGCCCCTGCAGAACTCACACGTGCACACAGGCACGCATACACACGCACACACACACATGCCTGGGTGCTGATCCACTCAGAACACTGGCGCCGAGGCGGGGGCCGCTGGGGGGTTGCTGCCCTGCTTCTGGTGCTGCCACATCCGGCAGCCCACCATCTCCTCACCTGCCCGTTGCTGCCCAGGCAATGAAGGCTTCTCACCAACCCGGGGGTGGACTTGAGCCGCTCACAGATCACACTATCCCATTGGGGTGCCCTTCACAGGCTCGACTCAGTAACCCCAAAATGACAACACTGATACTCACACTATTTACAGAGTTCTCTCTATGCACGGGTGTTGGGGGGCGGGGTTGGTGGAGGATCTTATTTACCAAGAAGGAAAATGAGGAGCCGGTGGAACAGAGAAGCTAACTAACTTGTCTGAAGACACACAGCTAAGGCATGAGGGGCCTGGAACTGAGCCCAGAGGCACAGCCGTGTTACTTCCGCAGCTACATTCGGGCGTGGCTGGCCCGTCAATTCCAAATGCTGGGGGTGGGCTCTGTGACGGGCCAGGGGGCATACACGTATGTAGGGGCAGGGTGATCTGCACTATGGCCCCCCAGCCCCCACGGCTCAGCATAGGGCCCAACCTCAGGTGAGGGCCTGGCAGAGGCGATGAGCATATCTGCGGCCCAGGGAGGGGATGGACGCTGCCCACGCTCACAGTGTCACTTGGGCAGAGTTGGGGCGAGTACTTGGCGCTCTGGAGTCACTGCCCAGAGGGCCCATCTTGAGACAAGATCTTTTTTTAATAGCTGCACACCGTGGCATGTGGACTCTTAGTTCCCTTACCAAGGATAGAACCCATGTGTGGTAAGTGGCTTCAGTCGTGTCTGACTCTTTGTGATGCTGTGGACTGTAGCCCACCAGGCTCCTCTATCCATGAGATTCTCCAGGCAAGAATACTGGAGTGGGTCATCATGCCCTCCTCCAGGGGATCTTCCAGACCCAGGGATTGAACCCACGTCTCTTGCATCTCCTGACCAGGGATCAAACCTGAGCCCCCTGCAATGGAAGTTCAGAGTCTTAACCACTGGACCACCAGTGAAGTGCCGAGAGAGAATCTGAACACAGGGCCAGGGTGGACTGGGCACAGGGCACAGCAGCAGCAGCAGGTCTCGGATTTATCCCTTGCCTGCCTCGAAAGGCATGTGCTGGGGGGCCAGGGAGGGCAGGGGGCGGCCAAAGAGGTAGAGGTGAGGCCGGGAAAGACCAGCATTGCTCTGCCTGGCTGAGCCTGGCGTGGGTGTGGGCCGCCTGCTGGAGGGGAGCGCTGGGCAGAGACCTCAGGCAACAGATCAGAGTTGGGCCAGCTGGGGAGCTGGGACAGGCCCTTTCAGCCGTCCTTCTCAGGTCAGCTCAGCTAACCCCACACCCACCCCTCACTCTGGCGCCTGCGGGTCCCCTTGGCTTGTCCCCATCACGTGGATGCTCTGTGACGCTCCGGGATGTGGGCTGATCACAGCTGACAGATGCACCTGCCTGTTCCAGAGAAACATCAGTCAGCTGGAGCTGCGGGAGGGGCCGCACAGTGACTCACTCCACACTGCACCCTCCTTCGCGCTCTGTCTCCTTCCGGCCGGGGCTGCAGGACCAGCAAAGGGAGGCGCGCCAAGTGCTTTCCCTTCTTTTTTCTTTGCCTTGGAAACCAGGGTCTCCCCTCTTCCTCACAGAGGCCACATTCAGGGCTGTGCAGATGCTCCTGGGAGGGGGCTGGTGTGGGAGAGCAGATGGCCCCCCAGCCCCAGCTGGCAAAGCAGCTCCCATGCTTGCCGCAGATTTGGATAAGAAAAGGGCTCCTAGTGTCAAAACATTGGGGTCTTATCCTTTGGAGCCCCCAGAAAAGGGGATGTGGCTGGCTCAAGGTCACACGAATAATCCAGGAGGCATGGTTGGGGTGGGGTCTGACCCAAGTGTACTCACTAAAGTATTCGGAGGGTGCAATAGGCCACAACTCCATGGGGCCAGCCCCCAACCGGGGTGGGGCATCTCCTATAACCAGCTGCCTGATTATAGGCACACTCCTCTCTCCCTGTAGCCTTCTCCCATGACATCCCCATTCATCCCCACCCACAAGCCGTAGGGAACTGAGCTTTGGAGTAAGACAGAGCAGGGTTCAAATTCCCACTGTAACACTTTGTAGCTTGCAATCTAGGGTGGGCCTTAGTTTCCTCATCTGTAAAGTGGGTACAATACCAAGCACTACCTGGGGGGCCGCGTGGGGGTCCAGAGAGAGAATCCAGGTGCAGAGCCTGTTGGAAGGACCCTGGAGGGAGGAGCGGCCACTTTAGGGCTCTGCCCTTCGGCCCTGGCCTTGTCCCAGAGAACACCCAGGACCACTTTACTTGCCATTCAATTCAGGGATGTGATTACTATACGTGGAAATAAGGGAAACAATTAGGGACCGCCTCCCACAAACTCCCTGCAAGAAGGCAGGAACCTGGGCAGGTAGAGGGTCCCAGTGGACATGCCGGGCCATGAAGACAGCTCTCCCTGAAGACCCAGGAGCAGAGCAAGGGTTCTGCTTGCTCCTTTTTCCTAAGATCTCAGGGAGTTCAAGTCCCGGCCCTGTGCTGGGCGAGCTGCACGCCCACCCCCGCCACCCTCAACCCCAAGCCTCATGTCTACAGAAGGGGAAGTGGCAGGGCCCACCCTCCCAGGACTTTGTGAGGATCCACAGATGACAGTGACAGGCGCTGAGGACGGATGGGTCAGGCCACCTCCCAGCCTGCGCTCCGAACTGTCGCCCCTATTGCCACTACTGGTGGTGGCAGTTTAGTCGCTAAGTCGTGTCTGATTCTTGTGACCCCACAAGAATGTAGGGGTATGTAGGCCCTCAGACTCCCTGTCCATGGGATTCTCCAGGCAAGAATACTGGAGCGGGTTGTCATTTTCCTTCTCCAGGGAATCTTCCTGACCCAGCGATCACACACGCGTCTCCTGCATTACAAGCAGATTCTTTACCACTGAGAGGAAGCTGATTTTTCATAATCTCCCTGCTGACCTTGGTGACAGTGGTGATCACTGTCCCAGCCTGGCCCACAGCCGAAGGTGTGGGGTCCGCTCCAGTCTCCAGCCAGGCCAGCTGTAGGAAGGGCACTGGCAGGCATGGTGGACACACTGGGGCCTGGCTGTGAGAGAGGGCAGGGGCCAGTGTGGGGTCATGATAACCAAGGGAAGGGCCAGATGCATGTGGAGGACGGGAACCACTCACCACACTCATCTGGCAGGGACAGGGCGTGACCTCCTGGCAGGTAGGAGCCAGTGGGGGAAAGGCAAGAGAAGGGGGATTGTCGGGAGGCTGGTGGACACAGCAGGCTGAATGCAAACCTGCACGCAGCCTGACTCAGTTGAGAGCCCCACCTCTGCAGGTTCGGCAACCTGGCCAACCATGGGTACAGCCACGGGGTGTGGCTGTGCGTCGCAGGCTCAGACTGATGCCCGAGGATGCGCATGACCTGTGACGGCTGTGGCACATGTATACAGTGAGCACTCAGTGTGTGAGCCTGTGACGAGGCTCTACGTTTCTCTACTCCTGCCCTGTCTGCCTGGAGGTGGCGGGGAGACTTAAGGCGACGGGGAGAAAAACACCTTTTCAACACGCCCCGCCGGCGTGCTCGAAGGGTCTCACGTCAGCACCTCTGCCGATCCTCCGGACACCACTGAGATGGAGCAGACAGTGCGGGGGGCGGGGGGCGGCCTGGGGTCAGGGGCGGGGTGGCCTGGAGCCAGCAGCCACAAGCCCATTCTGGACTGCTTGTCCTTATGAGTGACAGAGAGGTAGGAATCCATCTCGGGGGGAAGGGCATGGAGCTGGGGGGGAGACTGGCACACACCAGCCCAATATCCACTCTTCCTTACTCACAAAGCCCTGATTTTATTAGAGGGTTGTTGGTTTTTTTGGCCCTTCCTTTTTTCTACTTCCTGCAGCCTGTGTGCGTTGGCTGGAACTCCAGCAGCCATTTTGGACGTGAAGGTAACCTCTCGAATGGAAGCCAGTGAGACAGATGGAGCCTGAGTCCATGCTGAGACAGATGGCCCTTAGTCCCTGTGGATCATAGGGTGCCAGCCCTCTATTGCCTCCCTCTGGACTCTGTGTGAGAAATGTAAGCAAATGTGTTCAAACCACTGTTATTTGGGTTGTTCTGTTATAAGCAGCCAAATCTAATCCTGGTGTTTCTTCTTCCATCCAAAGCAAGACTGTCCCAGACGTGTGGGGAGGTGGCAAAGCATCAGCAGATTTTCTGAGTGTTCACTGTCTTCTGGGAGGGGGGAGCTTGTTTTCCTTTTCCTCATTATTCTGCATTAATTATTCTTCATCCTTCCCAACTCCTTGACACCATCTCTTGAACTCTGCTCCCGGCATTTCCCTTGCTTTCTCTCTCTCTCCAGCCTCCCAACAGCCCCACAGCGGGAACTAACCGCATGTGTCCTTGTCAGGGGTCCTCTAGCCCTTCAGGAAGTGGATATTCATTAATTACTTGGATAATTAAATGATGCACTCATTGCCCAGCCTTCAAAGGTAAGACACCCCTTCCCAGCATTCAGCTTTTCCCCAGCACTAATGAGTCGGAGGTTTGGGGTCAGCACTCTGGCACTTGCCCCAGGGACTTAACTGAACCACATGGCTGACCCCAAGCTACTCCTCTGTCCAGCTTCTGTTCCACAAACACCTACAGCCTTTGCCGTCTGAAGGGGGCCCCAGGAGTCTAGCCTCCCAGGCAGGACACCCCAACACTTACTTTTTCCATAGCGACCCTACGGGGGACAGCAGGGAATGGGGTCAAACAAAGAGGCACAGCAAGGCTTCCTGGTCCAGGGTAAACCCCCGAAGCCCCCACGCCCCAGCCCTGGGCGAGCGCCCAGCCCCGCCAGAGCCTACCTTGGCCCGCTGCATCCTGGACAACCGAGAAAACTGTTGCCGGCTTCCCCTCCGCGCAGCCGGCCGAGCGGGCAGCTGCCTCATGCTTGCCGGGACCCAGACGCAATTGCTGCTGGCGGCTCCCGCCCGCCCCCTGCCCACCCTCCTCGCCAGCGCTGCCACCCTAGGCTCCGCCCCTTCTGCTGTGTCAATCCGTGCTCAGCCGCCCTCCGCGTGCACCTCTCTCCTTCGAGCTCTCTCTCATCTTTCCCGTCCCTCTCCCGGTCTCCCTGCCCGACTGTCTGTGTAACCGTTCCTAGTCCGGCTCTCCCTCTGGGTCGCCCCTCCGCCCCTGTCACCCCGGGTCTCTGTCTATGCCCACTTTCATCCCATCTGTCTCTTTCTCTAACACGCTCTCTGCTCCCTAACCTTGAAAGGGGGACGCTTGCCGGGTGTGGAGAGAGCCCCGCGTTCCTGCCCAACAGAGGGAAGGACAGCAGGGCAGCACTGGGAGCCTCCCAGAGCATTTTCCAGAACAGGCCAGCTCCTTCCCTTCTGGCTGCGCCCTCCCTCGTGCTACCAGCCCCTTATGGACAACGGGTGGAGTGACCCCAACCCCTGCCTATGACCTTGGGCCTTTACAGTCAAGCTGGGGTTTGGAGAGGGGTCTCTCTGGTCTCCCTCCAGCAGCCCTGAAGGTGACTTCTGGGCACCGGGCATCCAGAGCATGCTCCTAGTGGTGACATAGCTCTGGGTGCTGGGCCCTCAATGGCCCCAGCGATGGGGATGCACCACCCAGAGATGGTGACGGCTACCAAGACCACATCATGCGGGTCACAGGCCAGGGGGCCTTCAACCTGTTTCACCTGTGCCCCCTCACTTGTCTCCTTTCACCCCACGTGGGGACTTGCCATGGGGGGGAGCTCTCCCCAAACTTGAACTCCTTATACTCTCTGGGGAGCCCAGCATCTCTCCCTGATGTCTGTGTCTGAGGTTGGGACCACATCAGGGCAGCTGAGGGACCTGGCTAGACTTTCCCGGGGCAGACGTGGAGGAAAGAGGTGAGGGTACCTGGACATCCTGGGGAGGGAGTCTCCTTCCCGCCCCTCAGGAGGGCAGTCTCCGGGCATTTGCTCAGCCCCCAGGGAAAGCACCCAGGAGCCAGGTGCCCAAAATCTCAGCCAAGTTTCCCCTTTCTGCACCCCAGGAAGGAGCCAGCCTGTGCCACTGGTTCCCATGGAAACAGAGCCCTGAGCCACCCCCTCCTCTGCGTGCACTTGCACACCCTTCTCCATTTGTGTGTGTTTGCGCCAGCCAATCAGCTCCAACTTTCAGGTCCTGGGAGGAAGAAAAGTCTGGAGCAGTTGACCCACCGAGGGGGGAGGAGTTTGGACTGCCTGGGCCTCACACCGGGCAGGGACTCAGTGGACCCTGGAGCTGACTACAGCAGCAGAGGAGCGTGCAAGCCCCCTGCAGCTGTCGGGTCAGGGCAGAGGCTGAGCTCGAGAGCCTGGAGACCTGGTAATCTCAGCTCTGAGCTATCCAGCATCCCGCCCCGCCCCCTGCCCGAGCAGGTTGGGTCCTCACAGTGGCCTCAGCAGGGAAGTGTCATTATCTCTGTGGATGATGAGAGTGAGACCCAGAAAAGGTAAAGGATTTGCCCCAAGTCACTCAGTTGTGTCCGACTCTTTGAGACCCCATGGACTGTAGACCACCAGCTCCTCTGTCCATGGGATTCTCCAGGCAAGAATACTGGAGTGGGTTGTCATATCTTCCTCCAGGGGATCTTCCCAACCCAGGGATCAAACCCATGTCTCTTATGTCTCCTACATTGGCAGGTAGGTTCTTTACCACTGGCACCACTGGGACCTAGAAAGTGACAAAGCTGGTACACAAAGCCCATTACTTTCATCCCTAAGTGACATACATGGCTAAGACCCTGCCGAACCTCCCATGCTGCAGACATCAGCTTAGGAATTTGCCAGTCACGCTGTCCAAGACAGACCTGGCCATAATTATGGCCTAGTCAGCATGAGGCAGGACCAGAGAAGGCCCCCATCCCCGCTCCCCATTTGGGATGAGGGCTGAACTTCCATTACCAGATATGCTTTCTTCTGAATTCACAAGTTAATGAGCTTCAAGGAGCTCATCTTACGAAAAAACCCAAATGAGCTTTTTGAGCCAACCCAATACAACAAAACAGGGCAGCTGCCCACACGCCCCACTCCCCCACCAGTCCTCTAGCACCTTGGGCCTGGAGAATCTCCACCCATAGCTGCCACCAAGGGTGTGCCCCTCATTAAACACACATGGGGTTGGCCTGCATGATGTATGCCCCCCATCTCTTTTTTCCCCAGCACCCACAGGGGTTTTTCCAGAGCACTATGAGCTGGTCCTGCCCAGGCCTGTGGGAGATGCAGGAAAGAGAAAGGTTAGGAGAGTGTGGAGGTCAAGGACACCCCGGAGCAGAGCTCCCCACATGGGCCTCAGCAAGCCTAGCAGTGGTATGGACTCATAGGTGGCAGCTAACTCTCCTTGTGAATGTCTGAGAGTTTCTGGAGATTCTTTGGCAGTGCTGCTGCTGCTAAGTCACTTCAGTCGTGTCCAACTCTGAGCGACCCCATAGACGGCAGCCCACCAGGCTCCGCCGTCCCTGGGATTCTTGAGGCAAGAACACTGGAGTGGGTTGCCATTTCCTTCTCCAATGCATGAAAGTGAAAAGTGAAAGTGAAGTCACTCAGTTGTGTCCAACTCTTAGCGACCCCATGGGCTGCAGCCCACCAGGCTCCTCCGTCCATGGGATTTTCCAGGCAAGAGTACTGGAGTGGGGTGCCATTGCCTTCTTCATTTGGCAGTGCATCAGACCCAAAAAAGGTTAAGGAAGACTGCAGAAGGGCCTCACTTTGTCAGCCACAATCCTCAGCCTCATGGGTCTCAGCTGTGCTTTCCCTCGTCCTGGAGGGTGATGAGACCCAGGAGAGGGGAGTTTGGAAGTGGGAAGGAATGGACCATTTCAAGCCTGGAAGAAGGTTGAGTAGCTTGCATTTGAGAGGAGGCAGTGGCAAGCCATCTGAGCCAGCTGGGCCCTCACTGTAATCCCATCTTGGTGAGGGCTCACACTGACCTACCCACAAGCCTTGGGGGTCTTCTGGACCTTCCTCAATTGTTGCAAACAATCCCCTCCACTTCCAGACCCAAGGCAGATTATGCCTGCAAAGCCCATTACTTTCATCCCTAAGACCTCGGTTTGATCCCTGGGTCGAGAAGATCCCCTGGAGAAGGAAATGGCAACCCAATGCAGTATTCTTGCCTAGAGAATTCCATGGACAGAGGAGCCTGGCGGGCTACAGTCCATGGGGCTGCAAAGAACTGGACATGACTGAGCAACAATACTTTCTTTCCAGATCCAACTTCAAACCCTTCTTCCTTGGTACCCCAAACTTGGCTTCATGGAGTCCCCACTCTGTATCTTTTTTCCAGATTCCTTTGAGCCCTGGTTCTGCTTACCCCTGGCTGAGGGGCACAGGAGACAGACAGTACAGTTTCAGGGTTTAGGTCCTTGCTCCACCAAGAGCCCCTACCTGTGAGGAAAGCCTCTCTGGGAGGTGGTGGGTCTCCCCAGGCAGGTGGAGGCCCCTCCCCACAGGAGTTCAACAGAAGTCTGTTGCCCTCAAGCAGTGCTTCCCTGAAGGCCACAGCACCCAGCTGTCCCATCAGTCGGCACAGCTGTGCCATTGTCTTACTTGGCTTTATTTGTCTCTCACTGCCTGGATACCTCTTCCGCTGCCTGCCTTTCCGGGGCTGGATGGAAGCCCTGGCAGACCTGAGATGATGCCTGGTAGGGAGATACAGTGGTTCACTTAATCTCACCAGACTGTCCCAGCTCCGGTCCAGGCCACCTGTCCTGGTGCACAGCCGGGGACTCTGCCCAGCTCCAGGGGCAGGGCGCGGCTCCCCAGTGGATCCTTCCTGGGTGGTGCTCTGGGTTTGGCGAAGGTCAAAGGACAGAAGCTATACGCCTCCTTCCTGGCCATCACTGGGCACCCCCACACCTTCCCCCTGATGTCATGTGGTCCTCTCACCTTCCCCCCATACGTCATGTGAACCTCAGGGGGGCCAAGGAGACTCCACACCCCCAGGCAGATCCATCTGCCCTCTGCTGGGGCCTGTGCACACTCCAGGCAGCCTCCACGCTGACCCCCCCTCACATGGGGCCCTCGTCTGGCTCACCGGCCTCTCCTCGGCTCTGTGAGCAAAGCAGCCAGCTTGTCTCTTGCTCTCTAGACCTTGAGGTGGGGCTGGGGCATCGGCTGTGTTCCTCAAACCGCAGGGGATCCTGGAAAGCCCTGAAGACAGTCTTAAAAAAAAAAAATTATCTTTGGCTGTGCCGGGTCTTCGTTGCTGCACAGGCGTTCTCTTAATTGTGGTGAGCAGGGGCCACTCTAGTTGCAGACAGGCTTCTCATTGCGGTGGCTTCTCTTGCTGTGGAGCATGGGCTCTAGGCATTCAGACTTCAGTAGCTGTGGCTCGAAGGCTTGGTGGTGGTGATGCACAGGCTTAGTTACTCCTCGGCTTGTGAAATCTTCCAAGACCAGGGATCGAACCAGTCTCATGCACTAGCAGGAGGATTTTTATCCACTGAGCCCTGAAGGTTTTCTTTAAGGCCCCTTTCTTCTGGCTTGATGTGAAGGGAGGGTTCCCCTCATTGTGTTCAGCTCACCACCTCCTAAAACTCCCCCTCAACCTCAAAGCCTGACTCCTAGGTACCCCTAGTGTGGGGAGGGCTCAGGCTACTGAAATTCTGCATCACTGCTGGGCAAAGGCTGGGGCCGGGTGGGGTCATCTCTGCCCACACCCCACCTTGCCCTCGCTGGGTACTGCGGTGCTGTGTTTGTAAGAGGGGTGAGAACTCCTCTTACAGTTAACAACTGCTCCAGGAGTGGCACATCCCGGACGTGCAGGAAGGATTAGGGGCCACAGAGAAGGGGCTTCATGCCAGTAGCATGGTATCATCTGAATTATAAAGCCACCATTATCAATGTTTCTTTGGGGTAAGTTGTGTCCTTTCTAATCAGCCCATATCCAGTCTGTGCCTTAGTTTTCTCAACCATAAACAGGTGACAATAAGTGTCTAGAGTGGTTAGTAAAGGGCTTCCCTGGTGGCTCAGCAGTAAAGAACCCGCCTGCCCAGGAGACTTGGGGTCGATCCCTGGGCTGGAAAGATCCCCTGAAGAAAGAAATGGTAACCCACTCCAGTATTCTTGCCTGGGAAATCCCATGAATCCAAGAGTGTTAGCCTATTAACAAACAATGTTGTGATAGTTTCGGGTGGAGAGTGAAGGGACTCAGCCATACCTACACATGTATCCATTCTCTCCCAAACTCCCCTCCCATGCAGGTTGCCGCATAAACTGAGCTGAGTTCCTTGTGCTGTATAGTAGGTCCTTGTTGGTTACCGATTTTAAATATAGCAGTGTGTACATGCCCATCCCAAACTATCTTTACCCCATTCTTCGCCCCCGCTTCTCTAAGTCTGTGTTTCTGTTTTCTAAGTAAGCTCCTTTGTATCCGAGATGAAATAGTTAGAGAGCATCGCCGACTCAATGGACATGAACTTGAGCAAACCCCCGGGGACAGTGGAGGACAGAGGAGCCTGGTGTGCTATGGTCCATGGGGCTGCAAAGAGTCCGACACAACTTAGTGACTTAACAACAACAATCTCTTAGTAAGTCCATGAGAAATGCTTAGCACACTTCCTCATTTATACTCAGAGCCCAATAACTGAAACTGTCCCCTCAGGTAGCCTGAGCGGGCCTCTGGCCATCTGACTTCTTTGCACACCTGGAGCCAACCGGAACTACCCTGGCCAGCCGCCTGGGACCTGGCCCATGTGGCATTTCTCTGGAAGAATCCGCCACCTGTGGCTCACGGCCTTCACTCTGGGGTGGCCAGGCTGGCAGAACTCACAGGGCCTCCCATCTGTCATCTCTCCTGTCACAGGGACAGCAAGGACACGTGGCTCACATCTCCTTGGAGATGGGCCTCCCTCCCACCCACTCACAGGGGACGTGGGCTGGCAGAGTGCCCAGGAGGAAACCTCCGGGGCCACCAGGGTCAGGACATCTGAATCCAAGTCCTGGCGGGACTTCAGCTTATGGGTCCTTGACGCAGCCACAGGGTTTCTGAGCTTCACCTGCTCAACTGTGAAACTGGATGACACTCTGCCCGCTTTGGGGACTGTCCTGAGAACAGATGAGACTGCAAACCTCAAAGGGGCTTTGTTTCACACGTAGAGGAAGAGCATTTTAGGATCCCAGCATTTTAAAAACTGGGAAAATATGTAGTTTATTTCTCCCTGTGGCTACTTCTGTCACCTGCCGAGCGCCACCCTCACCCGTGGGTTATCAGAGCCTACAAATGATGCTCCCTGAACGGAGCTCCTTTGAAGAGTCCAGTGCCCTAGGCCAAGGTTTCTAGATACTAAATTCAATGAATGGCAGCCTTTCCCAATTCACAGGGGAAAACCCAGCTAGTTTCTTAGGACTATTACTTCTGATCATGTTGGACTAGGTAACTGGGACTAAATTCCCAACTGTGGACAACTAAAAGCTGCTCAAAAAATAGTTTTTGAAAGTTTGATTCAGGGGTGCATGCTCAGTTGCTTCAGGTGTATTCGACCCTTTGTGACCCCATGGACTGTAGCCCGCCAGGCTCCTCTGTCTATGGGCGTCTCCAGGCAAGAATACTGGAGTGGTTGCCGTGCCCTCCTCCAGCGGATCTTCCTGACCCAGGGATCGAAACCGAGTCTATTGTCTGCTGCATTGGCAGGTGGGTTATCATTAGTACCGTCTGGAAAGCCCTTGATTCAGGGGTATCAGGGAGCAAACAAGGCAGTAAAAACTCACAGGGCCAAGATCTGGAAAAAGAAAGAAACCCAGAGACATCTGGGGCTACTTTCTCCCTAAAGGATCTGGTGATACAGCAAAGATGCTGAGCAGAGCTGTTGACAGCCTCTGGATCTAAGGAAGTCAAAACTGGGGCCACCAAGAGCAGGGGGCTTGCCTGAAAAATCCTTCTTGCTTTAGGTTGGGACCCCGGATGGTTTCATCCCCAAAGTATGAATGAACTGGAAACAGACAAGTGCTCCAAGGCACTGCAAATCATCTCAGTCCCTGAAAGCCAATTAAAACAACTTGGTTTGCAGGATCGCAAGCCATCTGCCCAATGTACACATAATCCTCACAGAGCAAGTTAACCGCTGCTGCCGCCGCTGCTGCTGCTAAGTCACTTCAGTCGTGTCCGACCCTGTGTGACCCGAGACGGCAGCCCACCAGGCTCCCCCGTCCCTGGGATTCTCCAGGCAAGAACACTGGAGTGGGTTGCCATTTCCTTCTCCAAGTTAACCTCATTCTGCCTCAAATTAGTTCTATAGATTTACAGATAAAATATGTGGCATTTAATTTTTTCCAAGTAGGCAAGGAGACAATACTAACAAAAACCGAGAGAAACAACAGACAATAGAAATAGGCTCACAGAGGCTCCTTATTAGGGAGTTACTGAACTTAAACTATACCTAGTTTGGTCAAATATATAAAAGGCAATATTGATCGAGAACTAGAAATTATTTTTAATCATTTTCTGTTTTTATCCCATCAATTTAATTCTTAAAATGCGAGGCGCTACAGTTCCCCGTGCTGGACAACAGATGAAAAGCAAGCCAGGAGTGTTCTGGGAAAAGCCAAAAAAGAGGCGCTGTGCCACATTTAAAGGTGTTGGTCTGAGAGTGTGCTGGCAGTAGTGAAAATTGGGACACCATCCCAATTTCTAGTAGCAAATTTGTTGCTGGTTTGTAAGATGCAATTAAAAATAGACACCCCCTGAAAACTCAGCAGATTGTTATCTTAAAGGGCTTTGCTCCTTTGAACAGGAACCTGTCTCCCTCTTCGCTTGTATCTGCCCAGACCCAGCTCTGCCCCTGGCCCAGAGTAGTCATGGCAAAAAAAAAAAAAAAAAAACAGAGAGAAATGGCAGCATTTGAGTATTTGTTTTGTGACCCCTGCCAAGGGGTTTCCACACATTGTTACATTATTTACAACCGTATGAGATATGAGATGGCTATGACTGTTCCCATTTTACAGGTGGAAAAACTGAGGTCTGGAGGACCCATGGATCATGTTCAAGGTACCTGGTCACCATACACTAGAGCCCAGAGTGAAGCCAGGTCTGACTGCTCCCAGAGTGGGCCCCAGCCCATCTGCTCATTGTCGGGGTGACCCCTGGATGCCTGTGGTCAGAGGAGGCCTTGAAGTTCCCTCTCCACACTCATTGAACACCAGCCACATCCAGGGCCCCAGCCTGGGAGAGCTGAAAGACCCAAGGCCAAGGCTTAGCCAAGTGAAAACACTTCAATGGATTCGAGGTCCTGTCCGCTTCCTGTTGTCTCTCTTCCTCTTCCCCACTTCTGGAACTAGGATCTGACACAAAGATGGAGATGGGATGACACCTGGCTACATGCATGGGGCTGAAGGAGTAAGGGCCATTGTGCAAAATCCTCTTGTGGCCACCAGATCTCTCCTGGAAAAGCTGGGTAGCTGTTGAAGAGGCTACTGACTGGGGTGCCGAGGGTGAGCCCCACGGCAGCCCACACCCTAGGTCCCTTCCTAGGGAGCCAGTGCTCAGAGAAGGGCAGAGGGGCAGCAGCGTAATTCCCAGCCCAAGGTGCAGGCGGGGGCTCAGCCTTCACATGGGCCTCCTGCACTCCCAGGGGCCAGAAATCCAGGCCGGGGTCTGTGGAGGGATGGTCCCAGTGCCCTAGGAGTGGAGGGCTCAGGGGACACGAGGCAGAGCCTGCAGCTGGCCCAGGCTTGCTTGATGGCTTTACCTCATCAGTGTGGTTGGACAGGAGAGGTCTCGGGGTCAGCAGATAGTGGCATAAGGTACAGAGGGGACACAGGGGGAAAGGGCTTCCCAGGGGGAGGAAGTGAGGGCCGGGGAGGAAACAGAGCCAAGAGGGCAAGTGGGGGCCAGAGGAGAGGAAGGGGTGAGCAAGGGGCTGGGAGAGGCGCAGGGAAGGGGATGGGGCAGCACGGGGTTGGGCAGGGTCTCTGTACCCCCCGCGGCTGGGGGGGTTCCTCTAGGCAGACAACAGGCTCTTCCTGGTGCTGATATACTGCGAGGAGGAGGAGAAGGGAGACACCTGGGAGGTTCTGTTGGCTCTGAAGTTCAAAAGAAGCCAAGTGTGTTTTTGAGAATGAATGAATGAAGGGGTCATGAGCAGAAAGTGGGGTGCAAAGGGATTAGCAAGAGGGTGTCTGGTAACTGGAGACAGGACAACCCAGGCCTGGATGCCAGCCTGGGCTCTGGCAGCAAAGGTGACAGAAGTCCTCTGGTCCCAGCCAAGTCAGTGGGGAGGCAGGCAGCCCCCTGTACCACCCTGCGGCCATATCCGGGCTGTGGATTAAGAACCAAATGGGGGAGGGCGAGGAAGTGGGAGGGGAAGAGCCGAGCGCAGGCCCGTCCGTCCCGGCCACATCCCAGAACCTTCCTCCTGGGCCCTGGGGACCCCAGATCCCAGCCCTTCCCTTCCCGCCCCAACCCGTGGCACCAAGGAATTACGGGCTTGGGAAAACTCACTCACTGGGGTCCTAGAGCTTCAGGGAGGTGACCCGGGGGATGTGGAAGAGCTGCGTCTCCTCGGAGCTGGTGGAGCTGCAGCATTGTCGCAGGGGATGAGTGTGTGAGCCCCAGGCCCAGACCCTCAGCCCCGACACAGGAACAAGCTGAGCCCAGAAGAGGAGAGTTCCCCAAAGCTATGAACTGTGGGTGTGTTGCAGCAAGAAGGCTTCGGGGCAGAGACACGGAAGAACTTTCTGGCCCTGGAGTACCTCAGAATGTGTGACTCTTTGAGGTTAGGCATAGGCTTCCCTGGCCTGGAGGGGTGTGTGTCTCAAGAAGTGGGGGTAGGCAGCAGGGGGCCGGGGCCAGCAGCTGAAAGGGCTCCTTCCTCAGCCCCTGCCCCCACCCCTAGTCCTAGCAGCGTCCTCACCTGAGGCGTTTCCGGATGGGACGGAAGTACTTGGAGGTCTTGATAGCAAAGACGATGCTGGGGATCAGGAAGAAGGTGCACCACCCCAGGCAGAACCAGAAGGCGTTCTGGGACAGAGGATGTGGGGTCAGCACACTGTGCTGGGAGCGGCACCCTCCCACACGGCTCGACACCCCCAGCCTCCCATGGACTCAACGAGGGGTGCGGGGATGTGACCTCAGGCCTGAGGGGAAGGACCGGGGTGTGGGCTCATGCTGCCCCCCGCCGGCGGCCTCCCCGTCCACGAGCCCTGGTGAGCTGGGGCAGGGCGCTCACCCAGGGGTCAGCCACCATGTCACACAGGATCACACGGCCGCTGTCCAGGGCTCCGGAGAGGGGCTGGCAGGTGGCAATGCGCTGAGTCACCTGTGGTGTCAACATGAGGCAGCTACATGCCAGCACTCCCAGACCCACGGGTGTTCAGAGAGAGGCGACAGGGATGCGGGACGGGCCCAGGCAGGGAAACACAGAGCAGTGAGGACCCCCTGACCTCGTCCCGCCACTCGCCTCCCGCGCTCCCCACCCCAGCACCAGCCTGTGCTAAGCCCCTGCTGTGTGCCCAGAGATGCCCTCCCTCTAAGTCACTCACACTGGGGGACAACACATGTGCACACAGAGTGCACTGCACACGCTCATACCCACACACGCATTCAAACACGCTCAGGCTAAGCAAGACCCCCTCAGCCCGGTGCGAGTGGCAGACTGCCTGCAGAAGCTGTGATCAGTGAGGGCCCGCGGGAGGAGCTGGGCTCTGAGTGCTGCGCGGCCTCAGACAGGCTGGCGCGGGACCAGCACGAGGAGGGGCAGGGGCCGATGGACAGCGCGTCCTAGAGAGCGACGCTGACCAGTCCCAGCCCGGCCATGCTCGGGCCTCAGAGAAGGGCTGTGGCAGAGGTTGGGGGTGGGCAGAACTCAGCATCCAGATGCCAGGTTTGGGAGTCTGGGTCCAGGGCACCCCCAAGGGCTCTAGCGGGCAGAGGAAGGGAAATAGCTGGGAGCTTGCCTGAGGCCAGGAGGGTCTGAGCCCCCACTCACCTCCTCTCTCACCCAGGCCATGTACTGGGAGAAGTAGCCCATCTCCCGCTTCAGGAAACACTCACTTTCCTACAAGGAAGAGAGGAGTCCTGGGCTGGTAAGAGTCCCCAGGCCAGCAGCCCTGTCCCCCATGCCTGGCTCCATCAGGACAGGCTGAGCTGTCTTTTCTGGGAGCCCCTGGTGAGGGAGCAGGGCTGGAGAATCATAGGGTGTGAGGCCCCTGTGCCTTAACCGTTCAACTCACCTCCAACTCTGAGGCTGACCCCTGTCCCTGCCCCACGCCCCCACTCACATTCCTCAGGATATGGGTGGCCCAGGTCGGCAGCTCTTCTTTCAGGTGAGTGACTCTGTCCAGGACACCTGAGATCTCCGACTGTGGGGGAGGAGAGAGGATCCATCAGGGAACAGCCACTCATTCACTTGTTCATCCATTAACTCAACATACGACACACAACACACTCAACTTGGGGTGGGGGATGTTAGGCCCCAAGGACACAGAGGCCGTATATGGTGGGTTCTGCCACCAGCCTCACATTTTTCCACCCCACCTTCCGCCTCCACTGGGACAGATCAGAGCAGGCAAGGCTTCGTGTCAGCTGAAAGTCACGTCCTTCCTCCCTCTACTGCCCACCTGCCCCACCCCACCCTCCCCAGCCCTCCCTAGTGGCCACCTGGAGATGTGGGGCAGAGGATGCCAGTGCCTGGACACTGCGGTTGAGTTTAGCCTGTGAAAGAGAGATCAGGGCTGGTTAGGGGAAGGGCTGGGTAGGAGGGAGGGGTCACAGCATCCCCCTTCCTCTTCCACGTCCCCTCCCTGCATCTCCTCTCCAGGTCCCCAGCTCCCTGAGCATCCAGACGTACCACAAGGTTCTGCTGTGGGAGGATCTTCTCCTGATGGAGGTGTTGGAGCCCTCGGGCCTCTTCCTGCAGCTTCTGCCCCAGCGTAGCATTGCCCTGAGGGGGCACAGATCAGAATGGCACTCTGCCCAGGCCAAGACAGCCCCTGCCAACATACCCTTCACCAAACTGCTCAACAAGACACACTGCAGGGCATGGAAAGTGCGGGAATCAGAGGTTGGGCTCAGAGGCAGGAAACTGAGGCCTCCTGAAGCTCGTGGACCACATCTGGGTTTGGGGGCCTACCTGAGCCCAAGTTCCAAGTTCAGCCCTCACTTGCTCTGTCCACCATGGGGGAACTGGGGAGGGCTGTCTGTGAGATGTCTCAAAGAGAACTTTTTAAACTCTCAATATTTATAAAGACAAAGTATATTTTTTTCCAGTAGATTTTAAGCTTCGAGAGGCAACTGTCATGACATCCGATCCCACTGTCCTCACAGCATCAGATCCTGTGGATGCTACAAGCCGTGTGCACCTAGTAATGACTGCCCAGCTGTGATGTCAGATCACATCTGACAGCATCTGATCTAAGATGGGGGATAATCTACTTTAGAGATGAAGGCCCAGAGATGTAGAAAGATTTGCTCAAGGCCCCACAGCGAATTGGTGGTAGAGTTTGAGTCAGAACTGACCCTACAAAACTGACCCTGCATCCCAGTGAGGGGCCCAGGGTCTCAGCCCTTGGTGGTGGGGGTCCTTAGTCCTCTGCCTTTGCCCTCATCCCATCCCCAATTCATAAGATTCATGGGTTCAGTCCCTGGGTTGGGAAGATCCCTTGGAAGATGACATGGCAACCCACTCCAGTATTCTTGCCTGGAAAATTCCATGGACAGAGGAGCCTGGCAGGCTGCAGTCCATGGGGTCACAAAGAGTCGAACACAACTAAAGCAGCTTCACACACACACACACACACACACACACCTCCCCAAGTCAGGCATTCTTGCCCATCCCCTCTCCCTGGCTTCTGTCTCCAGCCTGCCCAGCAGGGTCGCTGCTCCCTTCTCACTTGGGTCTGGGACAGTCCGTCCAGCTCCTGGGCCAGCTTCTCCACGTCACTATTCACCACTGGCTTCTGAATCTAGAGATAGACAGGAAAGGCCAAGAGGGGATGAACCCCGGCTCCCCCAACCCTAGAATTCCCAGTATTTTCGAAAGTACCCACACCAGCTAAGTCTACTGTAACAACACATCAATCACAGTGGGTTTGACCTGAAATTGTGAAATATATGAGACATTTTCCATTAGGAAAGGAAAAAAAAAAATGAGGCACTCTCTGGTGTAATCTAATGGAGAGGCAACTTCCCACCAGCTTTTGTAACAGCAGTGGGTTCAGGATCATGGACAGTGACACCTGTGGTTGGGTGGGGCACATTCACTCCCCCCCAGCCTGGGACGGGGCAGGGGTGGGGTGTGGCACTCTGGGGCACAGGGTCTGGGGACATCCCCAATAGAAGAGGCCCTAGAGACATGTAGGGAAGTCAAGGGAGAATGGAGGGCCCAGATGAGGTGAGACAGTAACCCACCCCCACCTCCTCTGATCTACCAAGGTCTGGCCTGAGGTGCCCACTGCTGACCTCGGCAAGGAAGCCAGGGTAATGAATGCTCTCGAGCCCACTGCTCTGCAGAGCCTCCAGGTCCCGGCGGGCGGCTGGGCTCAGCAGGTCCAGATTCTTCACGTCCACTTTGAGCTTCTGCAACTCCTGTTGCAGCTTGATGGTGTACTGGGAGGGAGGGGGCAGGCTGGGACCATGCTCGATGGCTGAGCCAGGACCCCAAAGCTGCTATCCTAGGTGAGGAACCCCTCAAGGCCCTCCTTCTGAATATTGAGGACACTACCAGCCCCAGACAGGCTCCTAGCAGGTCTCTGCTCCCCACGCTCCCTATCCCCAACTCACCCTCACCAAGACTCAGCTCTCCTCCAGCACCTATCTGGCTACTGGACAGCAACACAGACCTTCCAAGGTCACCCAGTAGAAACAGCTTCCTTGGCCCATCTTTATTATATCACCTTGTATTAAGGTCTTCATAGCATGGTATTTACTTATTTAACACATAGTATGCTATGTGCTTTGGGCTTCCTTGGTGGCTCAGATGGTAAGGAATCTGCCTGCAATGCAGGAGACCCAGGTTTAATCCCTGAATAGGGAAGATCCCCTGGAGAAGGGAATGGCTACCCACTTCAGTATTCTTGCCTGGAGAATTTCATGGACAGAGGAGTCTGGCGGGCTACAGGGCTGCAAAGAGTTGGGCATGGCTGAGCAACTAACACACGCAGGCTATGTGCTTAATTATATCACCAAGAATGCTATTTACTTATGTGGGTGCTTGTTTATTGCCATCAGCCCCCATGAGAATGCCATCTTGTCTGCTCAACTCTGTATCAAACCAGCAGTGTCTAGAGCAGAGGTTCACACGTGATAGGTTCAGTACAAGTCTGATGAATGGGCAAAAATAAATGAATGAATGAATGGACATAACCAACATTTCTACGATTTGTTGTTGCTCAGCTGCTCAGTGGTACCTGACTCTCTGCGACTCAATGCCCCTGGACTGCAGCACACCAGGCTTCCCTGTCCTTCACTATCTCCTGGAAGTTGCTCAAACCCATGTCCATCGAGTCGGTGATGCCATCCAACCATCTCATCCTCTGTCACCCCCTTCTCTTCTTGCCCTCAATCTTTCTCAGCATCAGGGCCTTTTGCAATGAGTCGGCTCTTCGCATTAGATGGCCAAATTATTTCTAAGATAGAGCGGTTTAAAAAGGGATTCGACATTTTCCAACCATTGCTGGGAGAGATTTAAAGGGCATGAAATTCAGCCCCGAGTTTCACAGATGAGAAGCTGAAGCCAGGAGGGGCATCAGAGGATGCGGCTCAGTCTACCTCTCCCCATCCCCCACACTGCCTTCCTCAGGGGAGCAAAGGCCCATCCTCTCAGAGCCCAGAACCTTAGAGGTTTTAGGCATCAGTAACAGACAGGTACACGTGTCTCCAGATGGGCAGAGCCCTCCTGGGGCCCGGGAAGGCACACCTTGTCTTACTTATCTCTGCATCATCAGCTCACTATTACCTCCTTTGAGGACAAGTTCTCCTAAGGTCATATTTGGAATGTTGCCAGATGGCCCCTGAGGGCTGCTCCGATCCCTCTGGACCTGAAGCTGTTCTGTGACTTGGACCCCTTCCCTGGACCGGGGCTGAGAGCTCCCCCTCCTTCCAGTCAGCGGAGCATGGGACCTCGTCTCAGTGCCCAGGCCCCTCACAGAAGCCCTCCCTGGCCAGCTTTCACCCTGTAGCCTCCCACCAGGACAGAGTCTGCTCAGTCGACCTCCCATCTGATTAGAGATGCTGAAGGAGGAGGTGGCTACCGTGTTAGGGAAACTGCCCCAGGTTATACAGTTTAGGACATGGAGTTGGGACGGAAAATCTGGACCACTTGGCTATGCTATGCTGTGGGCTAGGAACAGATGGCGAATTCAAAAGGAGTTGTAAGGGGACTTCCCTGCAGCCCAGTGGTTAAGACTCTGCACTCCCCATGCAGGGGCACAGGTTTGATCCCTGGTTGAGGAACTAAGATCCCACATGCCCCATAGCATGGCCTAAAAATAAATGCATAAAAATAAAGCAACAACAACGAAAATGCCATGAAAAAAATAAAAGCGGCAGAAAATGCAAGTAGATACTTAAATAAATATTTTTCAGAAAGGAGAGGGGGCGGAATCAGGAGTTAGCGTCTCAGGAGGAGTGGAGGGAGGACTGGACGGGTATTTCTACAGCCTCTGTGCACCGGTGAGAGAGCCACATTCACAAAGCACGTCTCCTCTCGGGAAGTAGACTTTCCTTCTCTCTGTTCTAGAACTGTCTCTTGCCAGTGTGAATAAGTTTCTCCAGTTCTACACACCAAGTTCTGGCAAGGGAACAGGCTGGTGGGGGTTCAAATCCTGACATCACCTACAGGCTGTGTGAGCTCAGGAGGGGGCTGTGGGGAGCCCTACTCTAGTGGTACCCAACTTCATCACCATCATTTTCACTGTCACACCCCTCCCCAACCTCCCCACTCCCAACTGGAGCATCCCAACCAATGCCTGTCCTGGGTCAGGACACACACTCGAGTCCTCTCCCTCACGGTCACCACCCTGTCCAGTCTCAACCTCAGGTGTGTTCAGTTTTCCTGGGAGCACAGCACTCTGAGCTGATCACAGCCTCCAGGCACTCATGCACCCACCCACACACTCTGGAACCTTCCCTGGGCTCTAGCCCTGGGCCATGCCCTGAGCTTGCACCTGGCTCTTCTGCCCCGGAGGCACCTCCATCGCTCTTGCAGACTTCTCAGGTCGAAGGAGAAGTTTCCTCCATAAAGGCAAGACCAAAAGAGGGGCGACCTGCAGGACGGGGGTCCCCATTGTGTTCCAGAAGTTTCTCTCACCTGGCTGATATCCAGGTGCTTCTCCAGGTCATAGGAGTCATTGAGCTGCAGGACAGTCCAGAGCACGGCCCCTTGCTTGCACTGCCTGGGGATGGACATGGGAGGTGAGAGCAAGGAGGGCAGGTGTGTCATCCCAACGGGACACCCACCTTAGTGCCTCCTCACACCCCATCCCCCAGCCCAGGCTGCCCACTCACTCGTAGGCCAGGAGGATGCTGAGGTTCTTCTTCAGGCCAAGGAGTTGGGACAAGTTCATGGACGGTGGCAAGTTCCCTGGAGTGTCTACAAACTGGGGATGGGGCAGGAGGGAATGGGCTTGGAGCAGGGAGTAGGGAATATGGCACAGCTTCCCAGGGCCTGGTCCCCTGCTGCCCTGGCTCAGCAGAGACCACATCCCTGTGACTTCAGCCCACACCTGCCTCTATCTCCAGTCACTCTTGGGCCCTAAATCCTGGCAGGGACTCTCTCCAGGAATCTCTAGGTGGGTGGCCAGCCTGCTCTTCGGCAGAGGATCTGGGCCAGCATCTCAGCTCACTTGCTTAGTGCAATAGGGAACCAGGATCCCCAGTTCCCAGACTTAGTGTTAGGAAACAGAGGGGCTCATGTCTGGTGCCATCCCTCGAGGTCCCTGCCTGGGGCCTAGGGACTCACTGGCTCTTTTCTCTTACTCCTTATTTATTGGTGAATTTCTCTCTTCTTAACCGTCTCCATCATTTTTCCTGTCCCTTTTGCCCTCTGGCCCCCTCTGGCTCCAAACTTCCTTCTGAACCTCCAGCTCTACCCTTATCTCTTTCCATGTCCCTCTGGGCCCAGGGCTAGGTAAGCCCACCTCGTACAGCTCTCCACTCTCCCAGCTCTGGCACACCAGCGTCTGCACGTTGCCGCCCACCAGGAAGGTGGAGAAGATGAGGATGATGAGGGGCACAGCGAAGAGGAAGCTGAAGCCCACACCGCTGAGGAAGGTGGGGGGACAACGGTTGAGATGGCCTGAGCAAGGAGGATGCCCTGGACCATGCTCTCCATCCCCATTCTGCATCCCAGGACCACCTTGGTCAGTGAGCCGGCCCCAGGGCAGAGCCCTCTGGGGAGAGGACTTCACAGGACGTGGCCTCCAGGGCAGGAGGAAGGACTCAGAACTGACGACTGCCCCACCTCATCCCACCCCATCCCCACTCCATGCCCTGGCTGGCAGCCTAGAGGAGAGGGCAGCCAGGGCTTCAGGATGAGGGGGACACATGTATACCTATAGCTGATTCATGTTGGTGTATGGCAAAAACCATCACAATACTGTAATTATCCTCCAATTAAAATAAATAAATTAATTTTTTAGAAAAAGAGCCAGCGCTGCCGGTCTCTGGGCCAAGGGCACTTGCAGGTGGCCAGCTCCAGGGCTCAGCCTCAACACGACTACCTGGCATGGCCAGCCATGACTTACCAGCAGGGACAGCCACCTATGGCATAGGTAGGACCCGTACGACCATCCAGAGCTTCTTCATGAAGCTTGGGGAGTGAAACGTGGGCTGGATCTCACTCACCCATAAAGGGCCAGGCCCCTTTATGCAGTGCCCAGCCTGCACAGCAGAATGTGGCAGCCCTGGCCTTCGAGATGATCTAGTTCAGAGAGGGCAAATAGAGCCTGCCTCTGGTGCCACCTGCTAATGGCTGGACACTGGGTTAAGAAGGATTCTGAGGCTCAGAGAGAAAAGTGCCCATTGATTATTATAGTTAGTGAAGTTGCCATTTCCTTCTCCAGGGGATCTTCCCGACCCAGGGATCGAACCCTCATCTCCTGCATTGGCAGGCGGACTCTTTACAGCTGAGCCACCATTATTCATCTGGGCTCATAGAGAAAGGCACCCATCAATTACCATAGTTGCCACCAGTGGGGAAGGGGACACGCTTCTTCTTTGCCATTCCTGCTCTAGGCCAACCCTTTTATACAAAGAAGGACCCTGAGGCCCAGCTGGGTTATAATTCACCCAGGGCCATGCAGCAAGTTGGCCCAGAGCCAGAGCAGAGCTCAGTCTCTTGATCCCCAGGACCGGCTCCTGTAGTCACACGAGGAGCATGAGAAGAAAGTGCCAGTCCGGTAGGCGGAGACCCTTCCCCTCTCCCCCAGGCCTTCTTACACCATGAGGAAGCGGGCTCCAGATTCACCCTTGGCTTCCGAGTGGCTGGGGTCCTCTCTGGCAGATAGCCCCCAGATGCCCAGGTTGAGGCCCAGCAGGTTACAGACCACCACAAGCAGGACCACAGAGCACAGCACGCAACCTGCAATCCACCTGCCAAGGAGGAGGTGGGCATCAGGGAAACAAGCGGGGGCTGACTGAGGACCTACTGGCTGGGGGAGGCGCCTAGCCCCGAGGCTGGGGCTTTAGAAGTGGGACTTCCTATAGGGTCCTCAGGCTCAGATCCCCAGGGCGCACAGCTAAGTTGGGGGCATGGAGGCCCAATGAGTAAGGGGTCTTGGCTTAAATGGAGGCAGGCACTTAGTACAAGGAGGGCTGACTAGGGCTGGAAACTGGGCCCCGGGTGGCTGACAGGCTGAACCGCCCACCCCCCCTCCACAGGTTTCCAGACACCTGTATCTCTCATAGCTCTGCACTTCCTCCAGGAAGGGGCGGCTGCGCTCTTCGACCTCCTCCAGCGCCTGGCTCCAGCGAGAAGCTGCCTCCCAGACTGGGAACGCTTCTCCCATTGTGTTTAGCCCTCTGGGCTGCTCAGCCACGACCTTCTTCAGCTCTGCCCAAAGCAGCAGGGGCTTAAGAGATGGGGGAGACCCCCCAGGGCCCAGGAAGGAGGAGATAGACAGGAGGAACATCTGGGATGCATAGAGATGGTCTAGCGGGCCTGCCCACCCAAGAGGGCAGCCTTCAGCCTCCCCCACCCCACTGCCCTGCCCCTTTCTCAACAAGCTTCTTTGGTAGGGGTAGGGTGGGGGGCATTCTGGATAGCCCAATTGGCCCCTGGGCAGGCCCTCACCGCTGATCATGTCGGCCGTCTGCAAGGCAGCCAGGATCGGGAGGGCATTGAAGGTGGTGTTCTCCTGCCGGAACCAAACGAGGCTGTGCCTCCTGCTTTCCACCCGGGGGGCCCAGCTTGGGGGACCCTTGCTTCACCAGGTCTGGAGGGAGAGCATCCCTCATGGTGCTCCCAGCCCAGGAAATCAGGGAAATGCGCGTCCTTCTGCTGTCTTGGTCCTTTTCCCCTCCCTCAGCCCAAGCTGACTCAACTCCCCCAAACGCGGCTCCTTTCTGTCTCGACCCTCCTGCCCGGACTATTGCAGTAGACTCCCAGCCAGTGTCTCATCTATCCCAGCCATTCTGCACAGCACCCTCTGTTTCCCTAAAGTCCAGCTCTGGGCTATTCTTCCAGCCTCCGGTTCCACTTCCTTCCTCCTGGAATAGTTTGCTATAGTCACCCAGCACAACTGACTCACCAGTTCCCAGCCCTGGCATTTTCCAGGCCCTGGGTCACAGATGCTGACTCACCCTGCACCCTGCCCACATGCCTGTCTCCACCCAGGAGAACCTGCCTGTTTTCTGGGGCTCAGGGTGTGAGCTTGCTCCCTAGCTATCCCCAGCCCACACCTCATGAGGATCCTAGCCCTTCCTTCTGAACTCCAGGCCTACCTCCCCCACCAGACTGTGCGTGCAAGGACCAGCATCGTGAGCCTCCAGTCCAGAGTGTCACGTGGTAGGTCAGGCCCTGACTGGACCCAAGCCTGAGGTTCCACTGGGCTCCCACCCCAAAAGGGAAGAACTGAGGTCCCTCACTTTTGAGTTCCCAGGCAGGTGGGAGAGAAGTCAGGGAGACCAGGGACACTCACCTCCAAGACCATGCTGTAGAAGTTGGCCTCTGGGACGCCTTTCAGCTGATGTAGGACGTGGTCCACAGAGGGCACCTGAAACGGTTTTTTGAGAGGGGGTTGTTATGACCAAGACCACGAAGAAGCCTGGGAGGGGTCCCTGGGGAAGGATGGGGGCAGAGGCCTCTGAATACTCAGTGTCCTTATGTACACGATGGGGAGCACCACAGCCCCGACAGCCCTGGGTGATAGTGAGAACTCAAGAAGCTAAACCGGGACTTCCCTGGTGGTCCAGTGGTTAGGAATCCACCTGCCAATGCAGGGGACGTGGGTTCGATCCCTGATCTGGGAAGATCCCACATGCTGTGGGGCAACTAAGCCCGTGCACACCCCACAACAAGAGGAGCCACGGCAGTGAGAAGCCTGGGCACCGCAACCAGAGAGCAGCCCCCGCTCACCACTAGAGAAAGGCCAGAGCAGCAACGAAGACCCAGCACAGCCAAAAATAAAAAAATAAACAAAAAAAAGCAGTTAAGTCACGTGAGGCTCACTGGCACAAGCATGGTACAGGATGATGGTCATTAACCCCAGGTGTGTGGACAGAGGAGGGGCAGCTGGAGAAAGGGATTGGGTGTTCGCTTCAGAAGACACCTGGAGCACAGGTTGCCCTGGAGCCATGGGCAGAGCAGCCCCCTTCGCCCCAAGAGGACTCAGTCTTGGGCCAGCACCTGGCTGAAGTCTGCTCCCAGCTCCAGGGTGTGGCTTTTGTCCAGGGCCCCTGCACAGCCCTGGCAGGGGGGCTCCTGCAGTAGTGACAGGAGGCGCTGCCGGTGCCCATGGAGAGCCGGTGCCAGGGCCTCCTGCCCCTCCTGCAGCTCCACAGAGGTGGCGTTCAGGCCTCGGAGGTGGTCCACAGAGACCTGCAGGGCTGAGAGACCCACATCCAGACTGAGGGGTCTCTGCTGCTACCAGCATCCTCAGAGGCCTTGGGGGAAGTCGGAGCATCTTTCCCTCCCCCAGCCCAAGGGGCCTGCTGGTCCTTGATCTCTGTAGTTATAATGGAAGTGGCCCCAGGGCACATGAAGCCAGGAGTGGACAGAGAGTGCAGAAAGGCAGGAGTGGGGCCCCTGAGGTGGCAGAAGAAATGTAGGGCTGGGCGAGGGTGGGGCCGGGCCCCCCAGAGACACTCACCCTGGCCCAGGCTGAGTACTGAGGCCAGCGCCTCATACATGGTGCTCTTGAGCTGGGAGTGGATCGCCTTCCCGATGCTGCTGCCGACGCCTGGAGAGCACAGGACAGTCTGCAGGGCGGCCGGGCCTCCCCACCCTCCCTCCGCCTCCTCTTGGGTCGGGGTGCTCTGCAGTGGAGTGAGTGCCATGCCGCCGGGATGGGCCTGATCCCCACCTCCTCAAGGGCATGGATGAGGGGATGAGAGGGCCCCCAGGGCAGAACCCAGCCCAAACCCTCACCATTAAGTTCCTTCAAGACTTGCTCCTGAGGAAGGGAAAACTGCTCTGCCACGGCCTGCAGCTCCTAGGCAAACACAGGGCAGGAGGTTGCTCTTCCCCGTCACGGAACAGCCCGGCTCCCATGCCTTCCCCGGCCCTTCCTCCCACCATCCCTGCACCTGGGCGTCCATCCTGAGAATAGCAAGACTGCGGTTATGAACGCGACTCCCCAGCAGGGGGCAGTCAGGTGCACGCTAGAAGAGGCACCCTTTCTAATGAGTGGGCTAAGCAGGAATTTGCAGGCCCCACCCTGCTCTGTCCCGCCCACCTGGGGGCGTGTGGGGGTGAGGGGCTACTCGGTGCTCACCAGGGGCACCTCGGAGACCAGGCCCCGGAGGCTGAGCAGGGTCTGCGGCACAGCCTCGGCACTGGGGCCCATCTGCTCGTGCATGTGCTGGTTGGTGACAAAGGCAGTGACCACACCGATCCTGCGGGGATGGGGGAGAAGGAGGGGGCTGCTGGCTGGATGCCCATGGCCCCTCGGGCCTTGGCCCACGCCTCCCGCCTGACCTGGGCGCCCCTCACAGCAGCACGAGGGTGGTCAGCAGCAGGAACGTCACGAGGACAGCGCGCTCGCAGGCCATCGCCTTGTGCTCCATCTTCACTCGACCACCGCAGCGCCGGCGGCAGCGCAAACAGCAGAAGCAGAGCCCCGCGGTGGGCATCGCCAGCAGGTAGAGGCCGGCGATCACAGCGCACACCACGTAGCCGGCCTGGTACCGCACCACCTGGGCCAGCGGCGAGGCATGAGGGGCTGTGCCGACCCTCCCTCCCCAGCCCTCTGCCGCCTGACATCAGAAGCGGGTAGGGGGGCAGGGGGCACCTTGCCCACATCTCCTATTTCCTTGTGAGGGGCACAGTGTCCTTACTGTTATTTGTCGCTAAGTCATGTCTGACTCTTCTGTGACCCCCATGGAAGGTAGCCGCCAGGCTTCTCTGTCCATGGGATTTACCAGGGAAGAATACTGGTGTGGATTTGCAGTTTCCTTCTCCAGGGGATCCTCCGGATCCAAGAATCGAACCTGCCTCTCCTGCATCGGCAGGCAGGTTCTTTACCACTGAGCCACCAGGGAAGCCCCATATTGTTATTTACCATCTTACAAATAAGGGAAAGGAAGTCCAGGGAGTTGGGGCTCCCTGTCCCAGGTGGCGCTAGTGGTAAAGAACTCACCTTCCAATGCAGGAGTCATAAGAGACACAGGTTCGATCCCTGGGTCGGGAAGATCCCCTGGAGGAGGGCGTGGCAACCCACTGGAGAATGCCATGGACGGAAGAGCGTGGTAGACTACAGTCCATAGGGTCGCAGAGTTGGACACAACTGAAGCAACTTAGCACGCACACACGCCAACCCCACAACCACTTAAGGGCAGAACTGTAGTCTGAAATCAGGTCTGTGGACTGCTCACAGAAGAGAGGAAGCGATGCCTGAACCCCACCCTGGGGGTCACCCAGCCAAGTGGGCTCAGCTGAGAAGGCCTGTCTCCTCCTGCCCCAGATGCTCACACCTGAACACCCTCCCCCAAACCGCCTCCACGCTCACCTCATCCACCTTCACAGAGGCCGGCTCATTCAGCAGGGTCTTTATCAGCTCTAGGGAAAGAGTCAAGCTGAGTCTGGGGTCAGTGGCCCTGCCTCTGTGTCCACCCCCACTGCCAGGCTAATCCCTCTCCAGAGGGGGTCCTCCCACCACCCGGCACCCTCAGAGAAGGCAGTGTCACCACAGACCAGTGCCCACCTACCCTGGCCTCAGCAGGGATACAGGAGGGTATTTCTGAGGGCAGGCCTGGCCCAACCCTCCCTCTGGGCCCCCGGGGTAGGAAAGCAGCAGGAAAGCTGGTTAAAAGCAGAGAAGGGGCCTGGTCTAGCAACCCTCCCAGCTAAGAGTTAGGGACAGGCTGGGGGCGGGGTGGGGGGGTGTTGGGGGGAGTGAGGGGCGGTGGTCTGGCCGTCCCTCCTGGTCCTTGCAAGCCCCTCGCAACACCAGTCCTAGGGAAGACCTCAGCCGGCTCTTTGAGAACTTTGAATGTATCTTCTCTACTCTAGGGCCGAGAAACGGAGGCTCAGAGAGGAACAGGGGCTTCCCCAAGGTCACTCAGGAAGGTGATGCTCTGGGAGTTTCTGGGGAGGAAGACGGGGGTGGGGAGAGCTGGGACCCTGCCCTCCAAGTGGCTGATGAGGGTGGGCGCGCCCCGCGGTGGACAGGCGGTTAAGGTGAGGCTGGGGACCCAAACTCGTCCAGGCTTGTCCGGGGGTGGGGCGCACTCACCCGCGGGGAAGGGGTTGAGCTGCACCACGGAGAGGAAGCCGCGCACGGTGCCGTACAGTGAGTCCAGGGGTCCCGGGGCGCGGACGCGAGGGGCCAGCCAGCGGGCCTTGGCCGCCGGGGCGAAAACCAGGCGCTCCGCCGGGCCGAGGGCCCTGCAGCCCGCCGCGCCCGCCCCGGGAGGGTCAGGACTGCCCCCAGGCCCAGGCCCAGGAGGGCCGCCAGGAGGTCGGGCGAGCGCACCATGGGGTCGGCCAGTAGGCTGCGGGTGGACGGACCGGGTTCAGGGAGCCGAGAGTGCGAGCGGCGCACGGGGCAGGCCGCGCATCCTTCACCCTTCTCCGTCCCGCCCGCTCTCCGCTCTCCAAACCTGCCCGACAGGTTTGGGCTACCTGGGCATCCGCCCGAGCGCGGCCGGGCCAGGGGTGGAGGCCTGGGCTGGGGGTGGGGTGGGGGTGGGGGCAGGGCCTGCTCCGGACCCGCCCCGCAGCGGCCTCGGGTGGGAGCCTGGGTGCCCTCTGCCCTCGCCAGACGCTCTTGGAAGGGCTTAGCCTCCGAGCTGAGTGGGGGCGCACACGTCTGAATTATGGAGGATTGCCCAATTTCAACGATTATATTCAGTGCCCAGACTCAGAAGCCAAATTTGGAGCCTGGGAAAACAGCCACCAGGTGAAGGACTGCAAGGGGTGGCAAGACCAGCCACCTGGGCCCAGGAACCAGGTTCCTCTCTCAGCTCCCCCTGGGGCCTGTTCTGTTGGCTCCAGCCATGCCTGCGCCCAGGCCAGGTCAGTCTGGAGCAGAGAGGCCATCAGGCTTTGTCCACCGAGGCTCTCTGACGAGTCACTCAGATGGGTACAGTCCTTTGGGAGGGTGAGTCCTGGCAAAGGTATGCCCTTTAGCCCAGCAATGCCCCATCCAGTCATCGGCTGAAAGAACTGTCAAGAATATGCCCAGAGATGTGTCTGCACAGGCTTCTGTTTTGTGAGTGGCTGTGAGCCCAGTACGCAGAGGGTGCCCATAGCTGAGCATGTTGGAGGAAATATTTGCTAAATGGATGGATGTTCCTGGCAGCATTATTCACAATCCCGGAAACAGCCCTGATGGCACCATCATGGGGTGGTGGAGAAACTGGCAAAATGAGCATCTCACACACTGGGCTGTCAATAAAGAAAATGATGTGGAAATGGCTCTTTTGAAAGGTACTCAGCGTCTTAACAAGTGTGAGTAGCTGATGACAAATAGCGGGGTACCTGGAGTGAAGGCATAAAACCATGATCGTCTCCAAGTGGAACCTCGGGCAATTTCTCATTCTCTTCTGCTCATCTGCACTTACTAATGTGTGTGCAACAATTACAAGCGTTTCTCACGTTCAAAGAAGTATGAGAAGTTTGTGAGTGGCCATAGCAGCCACCACGGAGCCCTGGAAGGAAAGGATGCACCTGTCCGTGGGACCCCCCAGCTCAGGCTTGGTTTGTGGTGTGTGTGAGGGGAATAGGGGTTTGGGCTGCTCATGAGGGTCTGCAGTAGAGAAGTGACTCAAATTTTTTTTTAATATTTTTTTAATATTTATTTATTTATTTACTCGGCCACACCAGGTCTTAGTTGCAGCATGCAGGGCCTTCCATCTTTGCTGCAGCATGTGGGACCCAGTTCCCTGATCAGGCCCAGAGTCTTAGCCACTGGACCACCAGGCAAGTCCCCTGAAGTGCCTTAAGCTTAAGCCACGGCTGGGCCTGCAGCAGAGCCCCGACAAGTCCCACTGCTACCCCCACAGAGCTGGGGGTTAAGAGGATGAAGTTGTGGAAAGAATAGTCTAGTTAATAACAGGGTGCAGACAGGAAACAGAACCTCATCAAAGGGTGACTCAGAGACGAGGATCAGGGCTACTCGGGGAATGGACGGGGGTGCCCTAGAAGGAGGGGTGTCCAGGGCCAGCACTGACCCCCTGGAGCCCAGTTGCAGCTGTGGAGGGAGGCCCCTGACCGCTCAACCTGTAATTGTGTCGAAAGTTAAATACAGGCTGTGCCCACCCTCACCCTTCCCATCTGACTTCCCTGAGCTTTGCACCTAGCTGGGGACACCAAGGCTGCCATCAGGAAGGGCTGGTCTCCCCAGAGCCTCCTGCTCCCCTCACTCTCCTCCAATGTGAGCTGCTAGAAGGAATGACTTCGCTGGCCATCACTTTCTAACTTGAGTCCTGCCACCAGTAGGATGGAAATAGCCCCTTCCCGGCTTGGTATAATCCACCTGTGCAATTTCAGTAACTGCCATTTAGGATTTTCTGTGTGCTTTGACTTGAGTGCACCAGCAGCAGGGAAGCTGAGGTCCTAACTACCTGGGAAGGACTAGAAACCCTTTGGGCTTTGGGAAAAAAGCAGCCCAGACCCCCAGGTCCTGTCTCCCCACCCACCCCTCTCTTAACAATTATTATTAAGCTAATTTTCACGTGACTCTAACAAAAGCACTGCACTTTCAAGATAAGAGTCTCCCCAGTCGGGACTTCCTCCTTGGCCTAGTGGCTTAAGACTCCGTGTTCCCAATGCAGGGGGCCCAGGGTTTGATCCCTGATTGGGGAATTAGATCCCACAGCCCTCACCTAAGACCCACTGCAGCCAAATAAATAAATAAAAAATTAAAAAAAAGAGTTTCCCCAAGAAAAAGCAAAACATACCAAGCCTCCTTTAGGGCGAGAAGGGTTGATAAAGATACTGAATCTGCCTATTTGATAGGTAGGCCAAGTGAGGCTCGGAAGCAGGGACTGTGCCAAGGCAGTGGTCAAAGCCACGAGTCTCCCTCCTGAGCCAGATCCTGATGAAGCAATCTAAACAATCTTTCGTCAGACCGGCTGGTGGCCCGAGTCTCCTCCCTCCCCCAGCCCCACCTGGGAGAGCAGGTGAGGCTCAGAGGGGCAGCCGTGGTTGCCGGTGGAGGAGGAGAGGAAATTGCTGCTATAATTGAATTCCTAGGAGGAGCAGACCAAGCAGGCTGTGTGGGGGCTGGGCCTCTGGGCCGCAGGGTTACCCCTGCAGCAGCCTCTAAGGGTGTGGAGGTGGCAGGCAGGGGCTGGAGGGCTTCTAGAATCAGGAAGGGGGTCCAAAGGAGGTTCTGTCCTGCTCCCCCCTTGCAGTCACACCTTTCTGGGCATACCTACATGTCCCTTCCTCCTGCTATCCCTGGGACCCACTACCATCCATGGAAATTCCTTGGTTGGTCTGGGATCGACTGACTGTCGTTACCTTGGGAATATTTCCGGGGCCACTTTCCTACACTTGACCTCACACATCGTCAGAAGTTGGTAGTTCCTAAATCTCACAGGCCTTGAGGTTGGGAGGGGAGTGTGGAGGTGGAGACCTGAGGGGGTGGTATGAGGGACCTTTGCCTTGATTCACAAAGCAGCAGGGCCCAAGGACAGCAGGGGGCCCTCTGGCTGCTCATGTTGCCTGCCCTGGAAACGAAGGGAAGCATCAGACAGAGCGGGCTCCTCCTGCTTCTGGCCTCTGGAGTCTGTCTTCTGCCCTGGGCTGCTGCTGTCCTGTGTTCAGTCGTGTCCAACTCTTTGCAACCCCATGGACTGTAGCCCGCCAGGCTCCTCTGTCCATGGGATTTCCCAGGCAGTAACACTGGAGTGGGTTGCCATTTCCTCCTCCAGGGGATCTTCCGGACCCAGGGATGGAACCCGCATCTCCTGCATGGCAGGAGTTCTTTACCTCTGAGTCCATGGGTTGTAAATCATCCCAGGGGACAGATCAGCTTTGCCTTAGTCAACCCTCTTTTGATGGCAAGAATCAGAGATCCACTTAGAGATTTTAAAAGTGAGCATTTATTATAGGGATACAGGGCATTGGAGGAGCCTATGCATGGGAAGTGGAGCTGGGCCTCAGGAGGGCTGGGGGCCGAAACAGGAAACCCCTGAGTGCTCCCTGCTCTGTCTCGGATAGTCTCTGGTCAGAGACCTCCCCTGTTGCACACTGGCCAGGGATCAGACTGTGGGTCTGAGGGCAAAGAACGCTGTCCTGCCAGCCCAAGGGTACCTGTTTTCCCAGATCTGCTGGTGCCAGAGACCAAAGAACCACAAGCCACATCCTGAACTCAAGCAGCAAGACACTGACAGTGCCAACCTGAAACAGTCTCCCCCAGGACACTGTGGTCCAGCCCGAAGAGAGAGCCCCTAGAGGTGCCGTGCATCCATTTCTTCCCATTGGGTGCTCACGACAGTAGCACGGAGCAGACCCCCAGGAGCTCTGTCTGCACCCTTGGTCTCCTCTTGGACACGTTCCATCCAGGTGCCCAGCAGTTCCAGGCCAAAAATCTTAAAGAACTAGATCTTATATTGTATCCAGGAAGAAGTGGCTCCACCCTCTGTCCCCACGATACAGCTCTGCAAGGACACAGGCTTAGGAGTGGAGGGCTGGAAGAGGGGGTTAGGCCCAAAAGATAAGCCCACCCAACCATGACCAGGAGATGAGTGACGTCATGGAGAGTGGGGAACACACAATACCTAAAGTTTACAGGGAGTTTTTCCTGGTGGGTCCAGTGGTTAAGGCTTCATGCTCCCAATGTAGGGGGCCCAGTTTTGATCCCTGGTCAGGGAACCCATGTGCTGCAACTAAGAGTTCACAACTAAAGATCCAGCATGCTGCAACCCATACCCAGTGCAGCCAAATAAATGTTTTATAAAAAAAGATTAAAAAAAAAAAACACAATAAAGTCTACAGGGAAGTTTCACGTGACATGTTGCCTTCTTTGAATCAGAACCTGTCTCCTGCTTGATGCCAACTACATGAAACTGGGGAGGAAAGTGGTCCTGATGACAGAAGGAAGATTCAAGAGAATCTCCATCCACTGGACCAGACCAGGAGGCGGTTCAAGTGTTCAGCATGAAATGGAGCAGGAGAACTGAAATAGCCATTTTACAGATTCCTAGATTCATAACTGTTTGTGGAAACAAAAAAGACCACGAAGGGCCAGCTGACCACAAGGGAGCCGGCCTGAGAGGCCAAAGGTCTCCCCTGCAGAGGCCTAGGGCCATTGTCCCATGCTGCTCAACTGGACTCTGGAACTTTAAGTTCCTCTGGTGATGGCCACGACTAGATGAGGCAGGACCAGAGCACCATGCCAGGAGTGGCCACCTGTGCCCAGGACAGAACCACCCCACAGGCCTCAAAAGGACAGGAGTGTCAAGGAAAAGGCCCCCTTGACTTCTGGTCTTCCACGCTGGAAGCAGCCAAGAGACCTGCCCTGCCTGTCCCCAGGCCCTCGTGTCCCCAGGCCTCTCTCCTGCCTTCTCTGCCCCACTTCAGACCAGGCCACGGAGGCTGCTCACGGCCGCCGAGGATGAGGGTGGGCACTGCAGGCCTCTCAGGGCTCCACACCAGCAGCATTTCCCCATTTCCATGCAGCTCCTATTTCCCCAGGCTGACGATGGCTGAACGAGTCGGGGCCCCCCAGACCCTGGGTGAGGACATAGCAGCCCCCTGAGCCCTGAGAGGTCACAGGCACTCCTGTACTCCCACAGCCAGCCTCGCGGAGGTAAGTCTGCAGCGACCACCCTCAGGAGACAGGGTGCTGTCTGCAGGAAGCGGCAAGTTGCTCTTCTGAGCCTCTCTGCTCATCTGCGAAGAAAGGAAGGTCTTCTCTGGGTGATTTACAGGTAGAACTGCCCTCGCCCTCACTTCACTGTTGTTCAGTTGCCAAGTCGTGTCCGACTCTGCGACCCATGGACTGCAGCACGCCAAGTTTCTCTGTCCCTCACTATCTCCCAGAGTTTGCCCAAGTTCATGTCCATTGAATCAGTGATACCATCCAACCATCTCATGCTGTCACCCCCTTCTCCTCCTGCCCTCAATCTTTCCCAGCATCAGGGTTTTTTCCAATGAGTTGGCTCTTTGCATCAGGTGGCCAAAGTATTGAAGGCCATTTCATTAGAAAAGTTCAAATCCAAAGGGAGGGCTCGCCAAGGTATGCAGTGATGCTAATGAACACAAGTACCACAAAACGAACTGTGGGCATACTCACCTAGGAATACGAATTACATAGCAGTTCCCAGGTGGTGCTAGTGGTAGAGAACCCTCCTGCCAGTGAAGAAGGCATAAGAGACACGGGTCTGATTCCTGGGTTGGGAAGATCCCCTGGAGGAGGGCATGGCAACCACTCCAGTATTCTTGCCTGGAGAATCCCATGGACAGAGGAGCCTGGCAGGCTATAGTCCATGGGGTCGTAAAGAGTTGGACACGACTGAGTGACTTAGCACACACGTGCCCCTACAACATAAGGAAGCCACGTAAAACTGTGGGGCTTCTGAGTCATGTGCCCTCACCTGAAGGGATGCCAGCTTCTCTTTTTAAGAACAGTTGTGTTTATTTATTTATCTCTGGCTGTGCCGGGTCTCTGTTCCTGTGCAGGCCTTTCTCTAGTTGTGGAGAGCGCTGACTGTTCTCCGTTGTGGTGCAGGGGCTTCTCACTGTTGTGGCGTCTCTCGTTGCAGAGCGGGGGCTCTAGGGGCACTGGGCTTCAGGAGTTGTGGCCCCCAGACTCTAGAGCTCAGGCTCAGTAGTTGTGGCACATGGGCTTAGCTGCTCCGTGGCATGTGGGATCCTTCCAGACTAGGGATCAAACCCGTGTCTCCTGAATGGGCAGGCAGAGTTTTTACCACTGAGCCACCAGAGAAGCCCCAAATGCCAACTTTTGAGGAATGGGGATGATGGCAAAAGCAATCATTCCCACGGGAGACCTTCTCTTCCTCCTAAGGTGCAAGTCCTGAAACTTCAGCGTGAACTGGGCTTTTCAGGGCTGAAAAGGGAGCTGTCATCTGCACAGGAGCCTTGGGCTCAGCCGGCAAGAAGAGCAGAGACGAGGCTGGGGGTAGTCTGCAGCCTTCGACAGGCTGCAGATGCCCTAAGCTGAATCACCTGCAGAGACCTGGGTTGCAAGTCTCCAGGGGTGGCGCTCAGGTGGATGTGGGTTCCTGCACTCCCTGGGGGTTCTGATGGGCTGAGAATGACCTGAGAGCCATTGCCATGGGTGGCCCCAGCCCCCCTCACAGGAGTGCAGCCCTTATCCTCACGAACTCAGGAGATTTCTTGTGGGGACACGGGGAGGGGGTGTCAGGACTCTATCCCTGCCTGTGGCCATCCCCCCCTTCTCCCCACTGTAACCACTGAGCCAGGCTTCAGGGACCACATCAGTGTAGGTGTGGGGAGTACAGGTGAGCAGCCATTCTCAGGGCATGGGGAGGGGGGCAGGGAGGAGACTGGGCCCCACAGAACCACCTTTTGGGAAGCCTTCAGTTACTTGTGGGCCAGCTGGGATTTGGGGGAGTAACACCTGTCCCCAGAATGTTTGGAGATGGGGAGACTTCCCTGCCAAGGTCCAGCGGCCTCTGGGGTTCCTTAGGGGGCTTTTGGGGGCCAGTGAGGCCACAGTGAGCTCTTTGGGGTGCGCTGCTATGCAGGCAAGAAAGCAGACGAGTCAGTGATCAAAGCAGGGGGGTCCCTACCTTGCTCCAGCTGGTCCTTCAACATAGAAGGACTTTTAAATCAAGACGACAGTGGGGCAGGGACGATGGAAGCCTGTGTTTTCTAAATGCAGAAGACAGTGGGCCAGCGCCTCCTCTGAACACAGAGGTGGGTGACGGGGCCTTTCTCAAATGCAGAGGAGAGTAGACCAGCACAACGGGGATGAGAGAGCACAGGAGCAGCTCCTTCAGAAGCAAAGGACTGTGGAGCAGTGACTCCAGATGCAGACGCTAGCAGAACTAGCCAGGGAAGTGGCCCTCAGAGCTGTGCCTACGTGTTCCAGAAAATGGTGGGCAGTGCCCTCGAAACACAAAGGACATCGCAGCTGTCTTTAAAACACACTGGACAGTGGAGCAGGAACTGTCGACCAAAAAATATAGTCACAGCCTGAAAGCAGAGAGTCATTTTATTTGGTGGGAATGTTTAGGACTCCGAGCCCAGGAGAGTAGTTCTGAGAAAGCTGCTCCCAGGAAGCAGGAGGGGAAGATAGGCTATAGACAAGTTTGCAATAAGGGTAGCATGTAGTCTGAACATCAAAGATCAGGTATCAAGTTAAGGAATTTAGCATTCTATGTATGGGAAGATACCAGCCTCTGAGCTCAGTTAATTCATTCCTTTCACATGCACCTCAGCTATCTGGGGCCAACTCTGTTTCCTTGTTTACCTTGCTTCTTCTTCTTTTTTTATTTATTTTTTTTTTTACCTTGCTTCGTGTATTCCCCCGGCTCCTCAGCAATCACCATGCGGGAAGGTATGGGGAGTGGGAGCGTGGGGGGTGGGGAGTGGCAGCATCCTTTGGATCCCAGTTTTGGGAGCCCTCATTCACATTTGGAGGCCAGAAATTGCTGATAGCTGTGACATTTTTTTGTTCATTGACATGGCACGAGAGATTTTCACTTCACACCTCCTTAAGCCACGAGAGTGGCAGTGATGTCCTAATACAAGAGCCAGTGGAGCAGAGGCTCCAGATGCACAGGGTGGGGCTCAGTGCCTTCACTCATGGAGCAGACAGGAGGACCACCTCTGGATGCAGAGGGTGATGGAGCAGTGACATCCCAAACAGTCGACAAAGGAGCAGTCCCTCCCTTAATAAACATTTAGAGTCTGGGTGATTGGCACATATTGCCTTGGTTGCTGAAGGTGAAATATTTCAACATCCTATTATGTATTTTACAAATGTTTTCCCAGTTTATCATTAGCCTTTTGATTTTTCTATGGTGTTGTTTTGATGTAGCAGTGTTAAATTTTAATGTAATGAAAAAAAAAAAAAAAGGAGCAGTCCCTTGGAAAGATAGTGGAGCGGTGCCTTTTCACCACACATTACAGGGGAGCATCAGCTTCTAAATGGAGAGGAGAGGGCAGCGGGGCCTCAATCTGGGGCCCCCGACTCCCAGCCAGCTGTCAGTCTTGGGCAGATTGTATTGGCTGCTCTTTGCTCCCCACAGGTGGGACCCTACATCCCTCAGCCAGCTGAGATGGTGGGATCCTTCCCATGCTGACTTCCTCATCTACCATATTTCTCCTGCCTCTTCCACCTCCTCTCACTGCTCAGCTCTTCTGCTTCCCAGTCTGTGATTAGGAACTCACACCTGAATGTTCCGGGACTGGCTTTCTATCTTCAAGCCAGATGATTAGTGACCTTAATTACATCGGCAAAGTCCTATCACAGCAGTGCCTAGAATAGAATTCAATTGACTAACCAAGGGACAGGACTTCCCTGGTGGCTCAGTGGTGAGGAATCTGCCTGCCAGTGCAGGGCACACATATCTGACCCCTGGTCCAGGAAGATCTCAGATGAGTTTCATATGAGATCTGTGCTCATGGGAGCTCTGGGGTCACAACCACTGAGCCTGCGTGCTGCAGCTGCTGAAGCCCGTGCTCTGCAACAAGGGAAGCCATTACAGTGAGAAGCCTGTGCATGCAACCAGAGAGGCCACCGCAGTGAGAAACCTACGCACTGCAGCGGAGAGTCGGCCCTGCTAGCTGCAACTAGAGAAAGTCCACAGAAAGCAAAGAAGACCAGCACAACCAGAAATAAATAAATAAATGAGTCCTTAAAAAAATTAACCAAGGGACAGGAATCTTCAAGGGACATCTCTAGAATTCTGTGTAAGATAGATTTCTTCATTGTGAAACTTCTCATTTGTCTTGAATTGGCTAATATGCACTCTGACTCTTACAGAAGGAAGTCTTCTATGCAAGCCATTTCTGTTATGATTACATTCAACTGACTACATCAGAAAATCCAAAATGACAATGGGTAAGCCAAAACAAAAATGGATTCTTATGTAAAGTGAGACTGGACATTGGTCATCCAGAGCTAGGCTAGAAGTTGCATGAAGTAGCAGTACCCAGGCCCCTCCTCCCTTTGGTTTACTCCGGCAGTTTCTAACCTCATGGGTGCTTAGATCCAGCTTTCACTACCACCCTGGGTTCTCCAAGAGTGTGTGACCACAGATGCCTTGTTTTCAGAGCACAGTGCATAAAGTGCATTTTCCTTAACCTGCAGAAAAATGTGTTATGTCTAGTTGCCCAATACATTTATGTTGCATTCTCCTAATTCCTGAGTAGTGAAAGTATTTTAAGGCCAAACGAGGCAGCACTGAAGAAAATATGGGCTTCCCAAGTGGCTCAAATGATAAAGAATCTGCCTGCCAATGCAGGAGACACAGGAGATGTGGGTTTGATCCCTGGGTTGTGAAGATCCCCTGGAAGAAGAAATGGCAACTCACTCCAGCATGCTTGCCTGAAAAATCCCATGGACAGAGGAGCCTGGTGGGCTTCAGTCCCTAAGGTCGCAAAGACCTGGACACGACTGAGTGACTGAGTGACTGAGTAGCATGCACAAAGAAAACACACAGCCTGCTGCTGCCAAGTCGCTTCAGTTGTGTCCGACTCTGTGCAACCCCATAGACGGCAGCCCACCAGGCTCCCCCGTCCCTGGGATTCTCCAGGCAAGAACACTGGAGTGGGTCGCCATTTCCTTCTCCAATGCATGAAAGTGAAAAGTGAAAGTGAAGTCGCTCAGTCATGTCCGACTCTCAGCGACCGTATGGACTGCAGCCCACCAGGCTCCTCCGTCCATGGGATTTTCCAGGCAAGAGTACTGGAGTGGGGAAACAATCATCCCTAAATTGTATCAAAAAGAACCCTGTGTTCGTCAAGCTCAAGCCATGTCATTCATGTCTCCCTTTTCCCCTTTCACTCATGTTTGATGTTCTTAGTCACTTGTTGTGTCTGACTCTTTGCGACACTTTGGACTGTAGCCACCAGGCTCCTCTGTCCATATTTGACTGTGCTGGTATTCAGATGTGGTACAGCATGTGTGGCCAGTACAACAGCTCCAGGCAAAACATTCAAGGCACAGGGGAGTTGCAGGGCCTGCCTTGGGGCCCATCTTGCCAGCTGCACCCCCAGGCCTGGACCTCTGAGAAGGAGGGTCCCCAACTCCTCCTCTCCACTTGTGTCCAACTCAGATAGCTCAATGCCCACCCCGCACCACCCACCTCCACTTCCTCTCAAGGTCACTTCTGCGGTGGAGGTCTTGGAGCAAAGGAAGCCTATCTCGGGTTCCCTGTTCACCTTGCAGCTGGCCACCACCTGGCATCTGGGATGTGGGTCCTTTTTCTTCATTCCTGACTCACCACTTAAACAATTATGTAAGGATCTCTGACAAATAGCTAGGGGGTAAAGGAAGGTGACTGCAGCAGAGGAAGGGAAAAAAACCAGACTTCAAATTGAAATGTCCGTCATTATATTCCCAGCAGTCAGCTCGGCTCTCTCCAGGGGATCTGTCCCGGGCTCTCTGCCCTCAGGACCCTCCCCCTCTGTGTCCCCTTATGTCTTCCTCCTGCCTCAGACCCTGGTATTGAAAACCCCCACTTGTAACCTGAGGGTACTAACGTCAAGGTTTCGTTTGGGCTGGAATTCCAGCTCCCTCTGTGTGCACAGCAGGTGACACTTGATGGACACTTCACATCAGAGAGGCTGACTCTGGCCCTGGCCTCCCACTTCAGCCTCGTTAGCCTAAGGACCTCAAACGCAGAAGGGAGGTTTGGTCTTGCTTGATTGCTGAGGTTGGCCCTTCAGCCTTACAAAGTGACTGACGGCTGATGTCTGCTGATGGCCCGGAGGGTGAGTCGTGGCCCAGACAGCATCATTCCCAAAGAGGAGGCAGGCCTGGGACGAGAGGCAAGGACACTCATTTTCAGGGCTGAAGGGGACAGAGCCTGGGTCTTCCTAGGCCAGAGGGAGGAGGGGTGAAAGCCCAAGAGACAGAGGACATCAGGGCATCGAAAGAGGGGCAGCCGGCTGAATGCAGAAGCCCCGTGACCCGTGGGATAAGTGACTGCACCCCGGGACTGCTGCAGGGGCACCAGGTCAGGAGTGCACCTCGGTGATGGGGATGCTGTGCCCTAGAGCAGACTGGCCCTTCAAAGGAGGTGGGAGAAAGTGGGGGTGTGGGTGCAACGAGAGGAAGAGCTAAGGGAATGCTCTGGAACCAAGGATCTAGGCTAAACTGGGAGCCAGGCAGACGTATGGAGTCAGAGTCAGTGAGACAATGCGGTGGTCAACCAGCGAAGGGCAGAAGTTCGGCATCAAGAGATGGCGGTACGGAATTCTTGGGCGGCCCTGTGGCTGGGACTCTGCACTTTCATTGCCGAGGCCACAGGGTCAGTCCCTGGTCAGGGAACTAAGATCCCCTGCAGGCAGCAGGGTGCAGTCAAAAAAACAACAAAAAAACAAAAACAGAAGAAACACAGCAGCATCAGGCTAAGCACAGCAAGAGTTAGATACACAGGGGCACCCAGGTGAGCGCAGGCATCAAGGCTCTGGCCGCTGAACGCAAGTCTCAGCAGGCAGGTAGCAGGCATCCAGGGCAGGAAAGCTGACCCAGGGCAGCAGGGAGAAGGAGGCCCTGACTCTGGAGCCTGTGGAGAGCCCTCCAGGGTCAGCTCAAGAACCCAGGTTCCACCACACCCAAGTCCTCATGAGAAGCCTCGGGCCCAATGGGGCTCCTCTTGGGTAGATGTCGGGCAACCAGAAGCACCTGGACAGTTTCAGGGAGCCACGGCCTTTGATTCAGGTCAGAGAGGGGCTTCCCTGGTGGTGCAATTGGTAAAGAATCTGCCTGCCAATGCAGGAGATGCAAGAGACTTGGGCTCGATCCCTGGGTTGGGAAGATCCCCTAGAGTAGGAAATGGCTACCCATTCCGGTATTCTTGCCTGGAGAATCACGTGGACAGAAGAGCCTGGTGGGCGACAGTCCATGCGCATCAGCATGATTGCCCAGAGAAGGGGGGAACAGCGGGAATCCCTCTCCTGCTTCTCTGGCCAGTGAACATCCTTGTGATTCAGCAGCACCTGCATGCCCTCTGCTCATCCCAGGGCCGAAGGCGGAGGAGGACCACCCAGACCCTGGCCGGGCCCAGTGGGGACCCCGTCTGGTCACAGCACTTCCCTCCTTGTGAAACTTCAGGGCTGCTCACGCCCCTAATAACATTCTGTCCCCAGCGCTGGTCAGATGCTTCGGCAAAGACAACTTCTGTGTTCACCAGCCCCATTCAGCCTCCTCTCCCAGAGGCCTCTGGGAAGACTGCATTTCCCAGCCTCCCCTGTAGCTGGGCTGAGGCTGTGTGATTGGTGGGCCATGGTGGACGGGCTGTGAGCAGAAGCAGAGGGAGTCACTTCCTGGCCACAGCACAGGAGGGCTGGTCCCAAGACTCTCTCGCTGGGTGGGGCCCCGCGGCCACATGCTGTTGAGAAGGAGGTGTGACACGCAGGTGGCCCCTCCATCAGTTTGGATACCACAGCTGACAAACACAACACCCCCCGACTCCTGCCCCAGATCACATACCCCCAACCTCAGCCACCAGCCTGAAAAACGCATCCTTGTCGGATTAAGCACTGAGACCTGGAGTTAATCTGTGACTGAAGCATAACCTAGAGGCTCCTTACTGAATACAGCCCCCAGTGGACCAAGCAGTCTCCCCCCTCTTCCTAGGCTGGTCAGACCTCTCCCAGGGGACTACTATCTCCAGTGACATCTGCTGTGCTCTTGCATCCCCAGACGGCCTCACTGAAGTTGCCCTGCCCCCAACCTGCCAGGGCTTCGTGCCTCTGTTTCTCTGCCAATGAACAGACTGTGTCCCAGAACTAGTGCCCTCCTGAAGTTCTCTGTGGCTAAGCCTCAGACTCGGGCTTCCCTGGTGGCTCAGTACTAAAGTATCCACCTGCCAAGGAAGGAGATACGGGTTCAATCCCTGGGTCAGGAAGATCCCCTGGAGAAGGAAATGGTGACCCACTCCAGTACTCTTGCCTGGAGAATCCCATGGACAGAGGAGACTAGAGGGCTACCGTCCACGGGGTCACAGAATCGGACACGACCGAGTGACTAAAAACAACCACCAAGCGTTAGATCGCATCGCCCAGTGAGGCCAGGGCCCGAGTGTCCATGGCCAGACCTCTCCTCTGAGAGCGGTAGTTTCTGCTCCTCCCTCCACTTGACTCATGTTCCTGAGACATGAGTCTACACCACCGGGAGGACTCAGGGCAGGCTCATGGGGATGCTGGGCTGGCTTTCCATGGGAAGGCTTTGCTGGGGGCAGAACCACGCAGGGGCCCGTTTCCAGGCAAAGGATCTTGGGCCTCCCTTCTACGCACAGTCAGAAGGAGCCTCAGCTCAAGGCACGGGGGCCTCATTCTTCCCCACTGAAGCGCCGGGGTCAGAGCCATCTCCCCACTGCAGGTTGTGTTCTGTCCCCTCTCCCGGGGCCTATGGTCAATTTCTATGGCAACAGCTTTACAGACCTGACTCCGTGGGAGCCTGGGTGATGAGTCATGAGCCACTGTTGGCGTGGAGGCCACAGGAGCAGAAAGCTGCAGCCCGCCCCGGCTGAACAAATGTGTGTACTGAATGGGAAAAGGACCATTTACAACCTCTGGGCGGGGGTGTGTGTGTGTGTGTGTGTGTGTGTGTGTGTAAAAAGCTGAAACAAAGAGCTAGAATTTAGAGTCCTTAACAGAAACCCTGGACAAAGCTGTGCTTCTAAAATCTAAAACCGTAAGTCCCGAATGTGACTTGAAGTCGTCCCAGGAGAAAAGTGCATCTTTCAAACCCAATTAGTCCAACAGAGAACAGGACATCCCACATAATGAGGCAAGCTAGAATTAGAGAGCTAAAAATAATTTCAGGTGTGTTTTGCCAAGAATTCAAAAGCCCTTTCAGTCCACCAACCTTCGCTGAGTGCCCGTGGTGTACCTGCCACTGTGCTGAGAGCCGGAAGCTCAGGTATGTGGAGGAATATTTCTGCAACTCTGTTCCCTGACTATACAGGGCGTGGAGGGAAGGGAGCAGGGTAGAGGTGTGCTCTGTGATCACAAGAGAGAATCAATTTTCTCGCTGCTGTTTCTCCATAGACAAGGCTTCTAAAGAGACACACCACTTTATTCCTCTTTGAAGCAGACACTGAAAATCCTGTTGGCAAGCCCACAGGAAGCACAAACCTTGACAAGCATTGAAGTGGGGAGGCCACCCCAGCGTTTAGAAGGGATGAAAAGGCAAGTCCTGTCATAGGAACGCCAACTAAAACCTTTCTCTTGTTGCTTTGGAGAGGCCCAGGACTTGACCAAGTGCTTGGAGCCCAACTGCTGGGGCCACGCCCAGCTCCCCTCTTCCCAACATTGGGACATCACAAGGACTCCTTTTCATCTGTTTTGTAACCTGAAAGTTTGGTCTATGAATAGTCCCTCCCTCTGAAAGCAGAAATGACTTCATGTATATTCAGCACTTCCACAGTCCCTGTTGTGTGGCAAGCACTCAACAAAGGTTGGTAATTACCAGTATAATGAGTCTGGGGCTCATTAATAAATTGAAAATCTCGGGGGCATGGCTCTGTGAAGGTAAATCATTTTCCAGACTCCTCCGCAGGCTGGAAAAAGATGAAAGGCATTTTCCGCTGAGGCTGGTAAGTTAAATAGGGATGAGTAATATCATCTGCCCCAAAGTGGACGATGATGATAACAAAACCTGTTCTTAGGGGCTCCGGAGACTACAGGTGTCTCCAGTGAGCTGACCTGTCCCAGCTCCAGACTGGTTGGTACAACACTGCCACCTGGTGAAGACAAAGGGAACTACAGGGAAGTTCTTTAAAGGACAGTGGTTTTCGTTTAGTAGCGGAGTGCTGTCTGACTGGTTTGCGACCCCATGGACTGCAGCCCACCAGGTTCCTCTGTCTATGGGATTTTCCAGGCAAGAATACTGGAGTGAGTTTCCACTTCCTCCTCTGGGGGATCTTCTTGACCCAGGGACTGAACCAGGTCTCTTCATTGCAGTTGATCTCCTGAATTACAGGTGGATTCTTTACCACTGAGCCACCTAGGAAGCCCGCACACATCTGTAGCTCATTCTTTGTATTGTTGAACAGTAGTCCATTGTGTGAATAAGCCTTAATTTAGTTTTCTATTGTACTGATAGTGACATTTGGGCTGTTTCCAGTTTTGAGTGCTAAAAATAGCACTACTAGGAACAATCTTGTGTCAGTGTTTTTGTGAACAAGTGTTTTCATTTCTCTTGGGTAAATATTCAGGAGTCAGATTTCCCGGTCAATGGGTAGGTACATGTTTAACTTTCTAAGAATCTGCTAAGCCATTTTTCCAAAGTGGTGGCAGCATTTTCACCTTCCCATCAATAGTATATGAGTTTCATTTCTAGTTTGGAGAAGTCCAGCTCTACTTGAGCAGCAAAACAAGGAGAATGAGTGTTCATGCCAACTATTACATCAAGGTTTGATAAGGCAGCTGTTCTTTCTAAAACTCCCTGCACAGAGACTTTCCCGGTGGTCCAGTGGTTAAGGATCTGCCTTCCAAAGCAGGGAACATGGGTTTGATCCCTGGCCAGGAAACTAAGATCCCACATGCCATGGGGCAAATAAGCCTGCATGTGGGAACTACAGAGCCCACAGGCCACACCTGGAGAGAAGCCTTCACTTCACAAGAAAGATCCCTTGTGCTGCAACCAAGACCCAACACAGCCAAAAATAGATAAGTAAACATTTTAGAAATAAAATCCCTACACAAATGGAAATGCTGGATTAAAACATCATAGGTCTGCTTATAAAAATATAAGAGCTACCTTCAGACATCAAAACCAAAAGAAGAAGGACGTCTTACTAAAAGAAACCAAGGATCTTTGGAGAAAGGCTGGTTTCTGATTTGGTACAAGGAAAGAAAAAAAGTAAGCCTGGAACCCCTTCCATGTCAGACTAAGGACGGAGCAGCCAGCAAGAAGGATTCTCACTTTCCACATTTTACTATAACAAAATGATGGGAGATAATATTCCTAATACAGATAACTAACAAAGAACTTATATCAAGAATACATATAAAGAACTTCCACAAATGAATCAGAATTTTTAATGAACAAATGACTTAAATAGTTGTAACAGGGAGGAAACTTTGTGTTCTATTATTAAATCAGTCACTAAAGGGATACTGCCTATAAATTAAATTATATATACTGGTCCATCTCTGAGAGGGGCTTCCCAGGTGGCTCAGTGGTAAAGAATCCACATGCCAATGCAGGAGATGCAGGTTCGATCCCTGTGTTGGGGAGACACCTTGGAGAACAATATGGCAACCTACTCCAGTATTCTTGCCTGGGGAATCCCATGGACAGAGGAACCTGGCAGGGCTACAGTCCGTGGGGTCAAAAAGGAGTTGGACTCGACTGAGTGACTAAACAACAATCTCTGAGAACCCTGCCTCCCGGGTAATGAGTTTTCAGTGAAAATACCTTTGTTTAGCTCACAGTAAACATCCTGACCATACCCACCTGTGAATGGCTGCAGGCAGGAAGAAATTAATAATCTGTGCTGGAGTCTGGCCAGAATCAGGACTTTACATACTCACCTATTAGTATAAAAGAAGCCTGAATTCTAACTCAGGGAAGATGGTTCTTTGGGATATTAGTCTACCATCTTCTTGGTCTGCTGGCTTTCTGAACAAGTCATTACTCCTTGCCCCAACAACTCGTCTCTCGATTTATCTGCCTGTCATTTTGGCAAGCCATAGTAGCTTGGACTTGGTAAGATAGTCACTTAAAAAAAAGATATCCAAATATTCAATTAGCATTTGAAAAAGTGATCAGTATCATTAGTTATCAGAAAAATGAAAATTAAAACCACCATGAGAGACCACTGCACATGAACCAGATTGTTAAAAAATTTAAAGACTAAAATTACAGTGTAGACAAACTGGAACGCCCATGCTTTAATGACAGAGGTGTTTTAAATTGGTAAAAGTTGTCTGGAAACCATTTGACATTATCTTCTAAAGCTAAATATATGTCTGCTCCGTGACTCAGGAATTTTCCTCCTAGGTATATGCTCAACAGAAAAGCACAGGCCTAACAGGAATGTTCATAGCAGTTATGTTTATAATAGCCCCAAACTAGAAACAACTTGACTATGTGTCAACAGTAGAACGGACTGTCGTATATTCATACAACGGAACACCATACCGTCAGTGGAAAAGAACAAATTACTGATGCATACAAGATAGTTGGGCTTCCCAGGGGGCACCAGTGGTAAAGAACCCGCCTGCCAGTGCAGAAGACATAAGAGAAGCAGGTTCAATCCCTGGGTTGGCAAGATCCCCTAGAAGAGGGCACGGCAACCCACTCGAGTATTCTTGCCTGGAGAATCCCATGGACAGAGGAGCCTGGCAGGCTACAGTCCATGGGGTCACTAAGAGTCCGACATGACTGAAGGGACTTAGCACTAATGCACAATGTAATAACTGATTCGGGCAAGCGTCTTCAATGGAGTCCAAAAACATGAGGGGAACTTTTGTTGGGAAGTAATACATTCAGATGACTTATTAAGTTGAAAAGGAGAGATGATTAATTATAATGAGAGAATTTTGACAAACATGTGAACAAAGTAATCAAACTTGGCATTAGGAACAGCAGGACAAACTGGCATTTTGAGTTTCTTGATATGATTTGAGGATTACACAACAGGTAGCTTTCTTGTTAAAAATGCTTAATCTGGTTCTAATCATGAGAAAATAATCAGAAAATACAGATTGTGGGACATTCCACAAAATGACTGGCTTTGACTCCTCAAAATGTTAATGTCATGAAAGACAAAAAGAAGTTGAAAGATCATTCTAGACTGAAGCAGCCTACAGAGGTAGGGCAAAGAAAATGCAATGTGTTATCACTGATTGAAAACGGATGGTGGAGCTGTAAATGACATTTTGGGATAACTGTGGATGAAATAAAACTGACTATATATTAGATAGGGCTTCCCAGGTGGCTGGTGGTAAAGAATATGCCTCCCAATGCAGGAGATGCAGGCTTGATCCCTGGGTTGGGAAGATTCCCTGGAGAAGGAAATGGCAACCCACTCCAGTCTTCTTGCCTGGGAAATCCCACGGGCAGAGGAGCCTGGCGGGCTACAGTCCATGGGGTTGCAAAGAGTTAGACACAACTTAGCAACTGAGCACACACTTAATTCTTGTATTTAAGATCAAGGACAACATCTCTTCCACCACCACTCTCAACTCTGGACAGACAATGCAAATTGCCAACCTCTGATTTCTACCCCTTCAATTTGCCTAAAGGGACCATTTATCCCTTTAAAATATCATCCCCTTAGCATTATGAGACCATCTAGCCCAGTCAAGATGTCCTCTTTCCATCATGGCACACCCTGTTTCTTGTGCAAGGATTTGGTAGCTTACATACACATCAGGGTGTTGGAAACAATTTTCCTCTCTCCCTAGGGAAATTCACAGTGTCCTCTGACAGGATATTTAAAAAAAATGCAAAACCCTTTTCTCACATTCTGAGTAAGCTATGTCCCATATCACCAATGACTTCTCAAATAAATCTCTTTTGTAACATATTCTTAATTCCTTTGTAGCCCTCACAGCATTATAGTAATTGTTCAGTAAGGATGTTCTGAATGTATTGCATTTACATTGCTTTTATCCTGTATCAATTCTCTTTTGCTGGTTGAAGGCTGAATGCTCACTAAAGGCTTTTCCATATTCCCTGATTTTCCCTCCAGAATGAGTTTTCTGATGTTGAGAAAGGGATGAACTCTGGCTGAAAGCCTTTCCACATTCCTTACACTTATAGGGTTTTTCTCCAGTGTGAGTTTTCTGATGCTTTGTAAGAGATGAGCTCTGGCTGAAGGCTTTTCCACAGTCCTTACACTTGTAAGGTTTCTCTCCAGTGTGTGTTCTCTGATGACGGATAAGGGCTGAACGGTCACTGAAGGCTTTGGCACAATCGTTGCACTTGTAGGGTTTCTCCCCAGTGTGAGTTCTCTGGTGTTGAGTCAGGGCTGAGCAGTAGCCAAAGGCCTTCCCACATTCATTACACTCATAAGGCCTCTCCCCGGTATGAGTTCTCTGGTGCTGAATGAGGCCTGAGCGATCACTGAAAGCTTTTCCACACTCATTACACTTATAGGGTTTCTCTCCAGTGTGGATGACCTGATGCTGGGTAAGGAATGTGCTTTGGCTGAAGGCCTTCCCACATTCATTACACTCGTAAGGTTTCTCTCCAGTATGAATTCGTTGATGTTGAGTGAGGTATGAACTCTGATTGAAGGCCTTCCCGCATTCATTGCATTCATAAGGTTTCTCTCCAGTATGAATTATATGATGCCTAATAAGGGCCGAGCGGTGACTGAAGGCTTTCCCACATTCGTGACATCTGTAAGGTTTCTCTCCTGTGTGAATCCTCTGGTGCAGAGTCAGGTGTATGCTCTGACTGAAGGCTTTACCGCATTCATTACATTCATAGGGTTTTTCTCCTGTGTGAATTCGCTGATGCAAGACAAAAGCTGAGTAATAACTAAAGGCCTTCTCACACTCGTTACACTTCCAAGGTTTCTTTCCTGCACAGATTTTCTCATGTTTCATTAGATCTGAATTTTGCTTCAAGTTCTTTTTAAATGAATCACGACTATGTCGTCTCTCTCCTTGCTGTTGGACAAGTAATGACCTCCGACTAAAATTTCTTCCAAATTCATCACACTGGTAGCTTCTCTCCCCAGAAGGTTTCGTCTGAGGACCAACCTCTTGTATTAAATGTTTCTCATGGTTTTCCTGCTGATTCTTTAAAGAATCTTCACATTCACTGGAACTTTCCTTTGGAAATCTCTCTACTAACACCCCAGGGGTTGATTCTTCTTCAGGAATGTCCTGCTCTGGGGTTACCTCCTTGCTCTGTGGTCCTGTACCCCAGTCTGAAATAAACAAAACTACAATGTTATCATTTCTTACACTGGGAGAAAAATAATTGCTGTGAAAGGAAAATAATGAAACAAACAAAAAATGCTTATGGGGAACAGAGGAGCTTGGAAGTTCTCACAAATAGCCTTGCAACCTTGAGAGAGTATGAGAAAAGAAAGATGACTGGGCAAAGGGGTGCAGAGGCATAAAGGGAGACGCTACTGTGTCTAGCAGGGGAGGAAATGAGAAAGAGTAATAGAACAAGACGAAACAGAGGTGACGGGGAAAACAGCAGATAACAAACATGGTCTGGTGGAGACTGGGCTGGGATCAGAGAGGGATGGTCTGCCAGGGGCTGCCCACTGTCACAGCCTTATCAGAGCATCATGTTCTGAGAAAGTCCATTGTCAGCTGACCTCACCACCAATCTTTTCTTGTTCTAGTATGTCCCAATCACTGCTAGCAGACTGAACTTCTAAAACCATACCACTTAACACAAAACTCTTTGTTGGTTCCACTGTCTCAGAGTGTGACACAAAATCCTAGAAGCTAGCATTCAAGGTAGTCCAGATCTACAAATTAAATTAGTAATTGAAAGGCAACTTAGCAGCTCTGATCATTCCACACTGAAAACACTGGAAAGAGTAAGCCAGAACCAAGTTTTTTCAAAAAATGAGCAGTGTGTGGGGAGTAGAAGTTCAAACCCCTCACAGACTCAGATTAGTCCAGACTGGGCCTCAAATTCTAGACTTCTTAGTAAGAGTTTGGGGGAGGGGATGGGGAAAGCTGCACTGCTAGCAATGTTTAAATATTCCAGGCTTAAATGGTCATCAGTATCCATTCCAACCAAGACTTTACATGACATAAATCAATACAATACAATGTTCTCAATGACATATAATCAGGGAAGTGCTGGGATTTTTAAGGACAAGTAGGTAGAAACAGGTTAAAGGCAAATGGACTTTCGGCTAAGGGGAGTGGAAGAACTGAAGCTCCAAACATTCATAGAGAACACATGGTTAGTGCAGGGTAGTCAGAGACTTGCCTGTCTGGTGTTAAGGGTTCAAGCTGAAGAGAGAAGGTACAATGACTAGGCAGGTAGATTAGCAAAGGTCTTGAGGGCAGGAAGAGGAATACGGAACTGGAAGAGTTAAGTAGCTCACAGTGGGGAATCTGGCAGTAATATGCTGCCTAAGTAGACAAGGATAAGAAAATATAATTAAAAATTAAAGAAAGTATAATTAGCTGGTGGTCTATTACAGCATCCAGTTTGACAGAAGTGACAGGCTCAAATCTTTCAAAGAGTTAGCAGGACTTAATCCTTAGTTATCATTTGCTTAGCATATAGCCAGGTACTGTTCTAAGCATTTCTCTTAGACTATTTCATTTGATCCTCATAACTACCCTATGAGTTAAGAGCTATTGTTATCTGCATTACATATTCCCCATTTTACTGTTGGGAAATTTGAGTCACAGAATGGATAATTCCAAGATGGCTCAGATGGCAAAGAATCTACCTGCCAATGCAGGAGACATGGGTTCAGCCCCTGGGTTGAAAGATCCCCTGCAGAAGGAAATGGCAACCCACTCCAGTATTCTTGTCCAGAAATCCCCCATGGACAGAGAAGCCTGGCAGGCTATAGTCCATGGGTGGCAAAAGAGCTTGATACAACCTATTGACTAAACAAATGGATAATTCACCTGTTAGCGGTTAGAGCTGATGAGTAGTTCAAATTGGCTTTGAACCCAGGAAAAGTGGTTCCAAAGTGTGCACTCTTAACCACTGTGCTATGCTGCCCCCGTTTAGATAGACAGTAAGGCAAGGGCACACTCAGAGACCAATTTACGGTCACTGGTCTGAGACAAAAAGTCAACTTATCCTGAAGAGATATTAACAAAATAGCATATATTAAAAAGCCTGGTTTAGAGCCTTGAACCCAAATTACTAATAAATATTTAAGAGCTGATTTCACTTCACCTTATTTGGAGAAGAGAAGTAATTTCAAAGGATGCAAAGTATTTGTTCACCAAAAAATAAACCTATGACTTTACAACAGATCATCATCCACAGAGATACAATGAGGCCCAGGAGAACGGCACTTTAAAGTCAAGCATTTCTAAGATGCTGTTCCCATCTGGGTTTCCTGTTCATGGTTTCTGACAGTCACTCACCTGGATTAGCTGCTTTTGAGACTTTTCTTTCCAGCACCTCCCCACTCTCCAACTGAGAGATTACATCAGGCTTGGAAATTGGAAGCCCTGTTTACAGGGAAAGAAAAAGGAGTCTCACTGTATATGTTCAGTGTTAGCGAGTTGCTTGTCAGAGAGAACAGGATAAGACACGATTTCTCTGAAGAAGTTAGGAAGATCGATATGGGGTCTACTTGAGTTCAGAACCTCTCCCTATTAAAAGAATAAGCACCCATTTCCTTTTTTTCCTCCCTTTAGCCACAGATTTATTATTTGAATATCTGCAACTGTTATTCTATACACATTTCTTATAAAACTTTACATTCCATATTGCTAGGTCACTTCACTCTCCATTTTATGCACCATTTTCATGAAGACATACTTCCCAAATCACAATCTGCTTGATAGTGTTTGCTGTTGTTTAGTTGCCAAGTGTCCAACTCTTTGCAACCCCATAGACTGTAGCCCACTAGGCTCCTATGTCAATGGGATTTCCCAGGCAAGAATACTGGAGTGGGTTCCCATTCCTTCTCCACACCCATTTCTTAAGAGGTGTTTCTCCTAGAGCTTTGTCTCAGCATCCTCAGTCAGGAAATAGGGAAGAAGGATGGCTATTGCCTTGGCAAATACAATTTTTAAAAGGTGTTCATTTCTGATTCTAGAAGTGTTAAGCCTGTGTTTAGAAACAAAGAGTAGAAGGTACCTGCCTTACACCAGGATTAGGAATCATTTCATCTAAGAACCTCAGAGCTCCTAGGAACTGAGGAAGCCAAGGTACCACACTGGGTAATTTCACAGGGTGGGGGTGGGGTGGGAGTGCTGCTTACCGAGCAAGACCAGATTCCTAGGCTTCTTAGGCTCACCTCCCTGCGGAGGGTTCAGCTGTTCCCACTGGGTGAGAGCCTCGGCCATGTCCCTCATCATCGATCCCTGAAAACCAACCACATCAGTGCTCACCAAGGGACCTCCTACCAGAAGCCTCTGGGCAGGACTCAAGAAGATGGCATAGGAGAAGGAAGACAGGGAGAATAGGAAGGTTAGGCAAAATGACCTCTACCATTCCAACACTGATGTATTTACAACCACAGACTCGCTCCTGACCTCCATGCACCAGAATCGAATAAACCTGCAGCTGGGAAGGAACATCTTCAGGGTAAAATCAGAGGATACCAACTCCCCAAGTTTACGTATCGACAAGTTAAATGATAGAACTATAGAAATCCTTACTATTTAGACATGGGAGAGTAGAGGAAATGTAATTATAAATTAAGCACTTTCTTTATGGTAGGGTTTAAAAATACAAGAAATTCAATAAATAGGAATTACTTTTCCCTCTAGTTTTCCTTTGACAATATAATCAGTCCAATATATTTTTTTTAAAAATTAGGATGCTTGCTACACATATCACAGTATATAGATTTATTTATATAACAGCATTTTAAGCCCCAATTATTATGAGTTCCTAAAGTGTTTTCGCCATTTTCCCCCAATCAGTCTGACTACTCTGCCACCCACCCCCACCATCTACTCTCTATCCCATCTCACTCCATTGCTCCTGTATTCTCTGTGCTCCAGCTGGTGGCTGCCTGAAATGTGGACAACAACTACTTCTGCCCCTTTATACACATTGCTTCCTGTTCCTGAAAGTTCCCCCTTTGCCCCATCCTTTCAGGTGTTTTTTAAAAAAAAGTGTATTTATTTAAAAATTTTTTTGGCTATGCCATGTGGCATGGGGGATCTTAGTTTCCATACCAGGGATCGAACCTGTGCCCCTTGCATTGGAAGCAGGGAGTCTTAACCACTGGATCACCAGGGAAGTCCCCCTTTCAGCTATTTTGATCTTACTCACACTTTGGCTCTCAGCTCAGGGAAGCCTTCCCTGACTCCCTAGGTTGTAGCACCATGGGTTTTCCCTTTTCCTGGGTTAGGCACATGGTGAGAGGACTCTGTGATGAACGCCTGTCTGTCCCATTAGACGCTAATCTCCACAGGAGCGGAGACCAGGTTTAATTTGGCTCAATGAAGCAGCCCTAGTCTCTGGCACAGAGCAGGAACACTGTAAATATATGTCAACGAGTTGAAAGGAGGAACGTTCGAACAAGAATGAATAGAAACAAGTTTAAACGGGGTATTCTATGAAAGTGTGCATGGGGACAGAGGTGGGAGGGGAACGGAAGTTTACCAAATGCTGAAACCACTGCAGAAGTGTTTACTTTACCTTCCCTTGACCTAGACGACAGGCAAAAGGTTTAGATTGTTCACTCAAATGTAGGGAGAGTGAGCAGGGTGGGTAATGTTCCTTTGAATCTATAGCTGAATCTGTTCATGAATGATAAATGTCTCATAATTTTTTCAATTCTATTAAAACTTTTTTCTATACAACTTCAAGTTAAAGGAGACATATTGAAACAGATCAGTCCTTGGGATGCTAGCAAATGGACCACTTATGGCTTTCTTTGAAACACCACTTTTGCCACAGCCCCTTGAATATAAATGCATTAGACTGGCTAAAAAGTTTGTTCAGTGTGTATATATTAAAAAAAATTAAGATGTTTGCTACACATATAGATTTATTTATAAAACAGCATTTTAAGCCCCAATTATGACTACACATACACACATATGTATTTATATCCTCCAAAAACAACCGGTAAAGTAATTCACATAATGAAATAAAGTTAAAAGAACTACCTACTTGAATATTCTCTGCTCAAAATAAGTTAACTATTTTTCTATACCTGAACTATGAAATCACTTCCCATTTTAAGTTAGGGTCCCTTAAGGTCATATGCCTCAGGAGTGTTCAGCACAGGCAATATAATTTGTACACTGTCTTTTCTTTACAAGCAAGGTAGCAGGAACAGACTATCTAGCACTTCCTTTCAGGCTTTAGTTCTGAGAAAACCTCAGCAATCAAACTCATTCATGGAGGGAACTGCTGCTCAGTGTGCCTGTGTGGGGCCTGGAGGGTGAGTAAACCAATCACGAACTGCCCAGTAGACAGTAGATTTCCCCTCTTTCCTCTGAAAGCTGTTGTTGTTCAGTTTCTCAATTGTGTCCGACTTTTTGCAATCCCATGGGCTGCAGCACACCAGGCTTCCCTGTGCTTCACAGTCTCCTGGAGTTTGCTCAAACTCATGCCCATTGAGTTGGTGATGCCACCCAACCATCTCATCCTCTGTCACCTACTTCTCCTCCTCTGAAAGACATCTAGCCATTCAGCTCAGAATCAGTACTGGTGTTTCCTCCCAGAGGTTTGCATAAATTGTCAGCATCTGGATGCTGTGAGGCGGGTATGAGGATGACGGGCTATTCTCCCAGGGTCCTGGACCAGATCCTACAGGGCACCTTGACTCAGCTTCTCTCTTTAATCAGTCATGGCATGTTTTGTCTTGCTGGGACTCTAAAAACTTTCATGGGGCCTTATCTATCTTTGGAATAAGATCCTGTGTGGGACTTCCCTGGTGGTTAGGAAGAGTGGTTAACCCTTCCCAGTGGTTAAGAATCTGCCTGCCGACGCAGGGGACACGGATTCGATACCTGATTCAGGAAAAGTCCACACACCAAGGAGCAACTAAGCCCGTGGACCACCACTACCGAGCCCCTCTGCCATAACTACTGAAGCCCACACACCTAGAGCCCGTGCTCTGCAACAAGGGCAGCCGCCACAGTGAGAAGCCCGTGCACCACAACAAACAGTAGCCCCCTCTGTGGCAACCAGAGAAGGCCTGAGCGCAGCAAAAAGACCCAGCACAGCTAAGCATAAATTTCAAAAAATAAATAAAAAGTTAAAAAAAGATCCTGTGTAGACTTTCCTGTGGTCTGGCTACAACAGGCATATGCTTCTCTCAACACACTCCATCCAGCTCACTCCACAGTGACACACCTTCTGAAAATCTCTGACTCTCTCATCACTTGGAGACTTTTATCCAAAGCTGTTCTCTCTCTTGGAATATTCCTATATCCTATTTTCCAACTATGTACTTGCTCTTGTCTTTCAAAATGCAGCTTTTATGCCAGCACTTCCCCCCCTAAATACTGTAGAGGATGGAAAACCTCTTCAAGGCCTATGATGACTTGTCTGTACTAGTAATTTCTTTCTATTCTTTTTTTGATTTTGAAAAGTTTCTTTATTTAAAAATCTTACTATGTTACAGTCAAGAATTAAACCCTTATACACAACTAATGAAAGGAAATGATGTTCATTTGGTGGCCACCACTCTTACAAGGCAACTGTATAGTCTGTGGTCAGAAGTGAAATTTTTTGTAATTGATTAAATTTTTTTTTTAACTGGAGCATAATGCTTTGTTGTGGAGTTCCCTGGTGGCTCAGATGGTAAAGCGTCTGTCTACAATGCGGGAGACCTGGGTTCAATCCCTGGGTTGGGAAGATTCCCTGGAGAAGGAAATGGCAACCCACTCCAGTACTCTTGCCTAGAAAATCCCATGGACGGAGGAGCCTGGTGCAGGCTACTGTCCATGGGTTCGCAAAGAGTTGGACACGACTGAGTGACTTCACTTACTTACTTACTTAATGCTTCATTGTACTAGTAATTTCCGTATTTAAAAATTTTCTGCATTTAGAAAAATATATATTTCTTCTTGCTGTTTAATTATTTTAAAAAAAATATTTATTTGTTTTTTTGGTTGTGCTAGGTTTTCGTTGCTGCATGCAGGCTTTCTCTAATCGTGTTAAGCGAGGGGTACTCTCTAGCTGCAGTGCGAGGGCTTCTCATTGCAGTCATTTCTCTTGCTGCAGAGCACAGGCTCCAGGGTGTGCAGGCTTCGGTAGTTGTGGCACATGGGCTCATTAATTGCCGTGCAAGGGCTTAGTTGCCTCAAGGCACGTGGGATCTTCCCTGACCACAGATTCAACTAGTGTCCCTTGTATCGCAAGGTGGATTCTTAACCATTGGGCCACCAGGGAAGCCCCTGTTTAACTATCTTCCTTATCTAAACCTTGTTTCCTCAGTAAACTTCAGGAGGCAGAGGCAACTGGCTTTTATTCCTTTGCATCTCACTAGCAGGCCAATTACAGACAGAAGAGCTTGTGCACATCTAGCACTAAGCAGACAGAGAAGTTGTGCCAGGAGGGAAAGTTCTGCATAAGACAGGAGTAATTACTATCAGGTTCATCACTCATCAGTTTAACACGATGAAGCCAGTGGGCTAGGAATCAGGGCTGAGCAAATCCATAACAATGCAGGAAATCATATTCATGTCCCGAGAACAGAAAAAAATAAGAAATTTAAATCCACCTGGGATGCACAGGTCAGCAGCACAGTGGTCAGGCCATTTTCTTTTGGGTTTCCAGCCTGAGGAAGGTCTGAATCCTCAGAAAGTGACCCTATAAATAGAAACAGGAACCAGGGTGACTACTCTTGTTTGCAGTAAACTCCCAGAAACTGCCAGATACAACTACTTGTTACCTAGGAAGAATCAACACAGGGAACCAACGGACAATTCCACAATATCTCTGAAGCAAGACATCCATGACCATGGCTGCCTCAGGAATCTCCTACCGATACCCTGCCTTTAAATTCCAACAGAACACTGCTGTAAGATCCTGGACACTTAAAGACATATTCATTTATATCTCTTATCTGCTGAGTGACAGTCAAAAGAAACGCGAAGTCCCGCTTATGTCAATCCCTGCCTCACTTAATGAGTCATTCCTGTGCTATTCCAGGTTCACAGGATGAAAGAATTTAACTAGATGAAAGAATTTAAATTCTTTTTGAATACTGGCTTTCTCAGAAAAGCAATGGGCCATGTGGGGAAAAAATCCAGGGCACTAAACAAATCCTGTGACTTCTCAAATCCTCACTGTCCCCATCTGCCAAATGGGTCCATTTGGATATTCTCTTTCCTCTACAACAGCCTTACAGGGCTCCTGTGAGAACAACTGTCATTATCAAAAAGCCAAATGTTCAGATCTGTCGATTTCGTGGGCAAAGAAGGCATACATCAACTTAGAGATGGCAGGGCACCCGAAAGACCAGCAGGGCAATGCAGGTCGGGGGCTCCCCTTAAACCCCAAAGTGAGATCAACTAGTAGGAGAATTGTGTGTTCTTCCTGAGCCTGCCCCAGCCAGAGGGCAGCCTTTCTCCTTTTTTCTCTCCAGCAGGCGGCATCCCTCTGAAATCCTCACCTCTGCCCTTCGGCTCCATGGTGACTCTCTCCACGCTAGCGCTGGTGACGACTGCAGGAAAAGGGAGCGGCGAACCCGCGAGGGGCCTGGGGTCCACCGCGCCAGTCCACCTAGAGGCCCGCGAACGCTCGCGCGACCCTCGCCGGGCAGCTCGGCGCCCTCCACCCGGGGGCCCTCCCCGGCCCTCCTTCCGGGCACTCAGACTCAAGAGAACACGCACTCAGCCCTCCTGGACCCCAGGCTCGACCTCATGAACAGCACTGAGTAGGCTCGGCGGGCGACAAAGGCATCTAGGAGCCTGCGGGGCTGAGTCGCGCCGGCCCGAACTCGTTGCTGAACTACAATTCCCAGAATCCTCCGCAAGGCGCGACGGGCATCACCGGATGCTGCTTTCCTGAGGACCCCGCGGGCGGCTGGCCAGGCTACATTCTGCGCTGGGGGCTGTGCATCCGTGGAGCCTCGCGGCTGTGCTGGGTCTCTAGAGGTGCTCAGTCCCTCGGAGAGCTCCTTCCCGGACGCCACAGGGGCCGCCGCTTCCTCAGTGTCTACTCTGGGCTCTGACCCCAGAGGACGTGTTCTGCCGAACCAAAAGCCGCCTCGAGAGGGACATTCACTCTCCGCAACTGTAACTGGCAGAGGGCGCCACCCACCCACCAGGATTTCTCTCTGGCCACTGTGCTCCCTCGGAGGGTAGGCGCCCGCGTCCCAACGGCTGTTCACTCCGTCGCTTCCCCTCTACAGCGCCTCCACACCATTGCGGCTCGGGGTGGGGGTGGGGTGGAGACAGAGATTACCTCAAGTAACCAGGCAGCACCTTGGTATAAGGAAAAGTAGAATCTCAAAAATTAGATCTTGGTCTCACAAAACAGCAGAGTGGAGTTGGAATCCCTTGGTATAAAAACCCATTGGTCCCCAGTGAGTCCCCATTGTCTTAAGGGTAGATTGACCTTGAGTTCTCCTAAATTTATTAGATTTCCTAAATTTAAATTTGAGGGTCACTGTTGCCTTCTAGTCTGTCGTTGTGTAGCACATCCTTCCAGTAAAGCATTCCTGTCTTCGTTAAGAAGCTCCAGTGCCATCAAAGGCCAGTAACTTTGACGTGAAAGTTGATATTAAGAGAGGTAAACAGGGAACCAGTGAATCACCATGGAAGAGGGAAAAACTGGAAAGGATCACCTCAGCTCAACATGGGCCACTTCAACTACTTTCTGCTTTTTTACCATAGAAGTCCCGTCTCAGTAGCAGAGACCACTTAGGAATTTAACATCCACAGCAGTTTTTCTCTTCGACTTCTTGAGGAATCAGAATTCTGGCTTTATCAACATGTTACCTAGTGACTGACACGCGGTAACCTTGCTCCCCAACTCCTCCTCACTTCTGGTTATTCATATGAGTTGTAGGGGTTAATGTATTCTTAGTAGCACAGGCCTGGGGATGAGTGAGGGAGTGAGTGCTGCAGAGCTCCGAAGCTGGCCAACCTGGCATCCCAGATAAATTTCTGGGATTAGTAGTCCCACTAGTTATCTGCCCCAGGCTTTGCTGCACGGGTTTGCTCTACCATACTCACTTCATCTCAGAGTTCTTCTCATCTCAGAGTTCATCCTTTTCTTTGACGAGTTGATTCCTGGAGTGCTTCTGGTAATCTGCATGGTAAGTTTTCAGTTCTCTCTTAAAAGTTAGGGCTTATTTAAGCACCAGATAAATTATTTCATTTCTTCAAAACCACTTTTAAAATCTTAGGCTAAAACCCTACAAACGCTACCAAGTCTTTTGCCTTATTATATGCTAAGAATGCCAATTTCTGATTCCAACATTTGATCTTATTAGTGGCCATCCGGTGAAGCTAAAACCTCAAAATGGGAAGCCTCCACTACTCCATGTCCTACTGGGAGGTATCAGTTAAGAGTTAAATGGCCCTTTCCTCAGAATTGTTGGCAGGAGATGGAAAGGTACTTCACCTTTTAAAAATGCTCTGCACATCTCTAAGTTTTAAAAGGTAACAAAAGGAGAACTGCTGAATTTATGTTCCCACTCTGTTTCAATTATCACTTTACCCAAATGTCGATTAGAATCTGAATTCATTCTTGTCTAATCTTGCTGACAATGGCAGAGCATCTTAGGGAAATACTGGACCTTCAGCTTACTTTTAACAAGCCAATAAAGATTCAGAACTCTCAGAGACAGTCATCAGCCAAAAGTTTGGCAGTAGTTCCTTTTATTTTCTACTTGACATTATTAAATAATAGCACATATTATCCACTCCAACAGATTCTGCACTCTGGTTTTAACTCAAGTTGCTTTGAAAGTCCGCATGTGAAAAGTCTTCCCTGCTGCTCAACTGCTTTAAGACAGGTAGACCAGTAGGGTTGAGTAGATTAGGAAAGGGTCTGTTTGGCAATCCAGTTTCTTGAACTAGATTTCAACTCCCAGGGAGAAATGGATCTTGGTCCATTAGGGTTCATGCAGGGTAGCTACATTCCAGACAGTCTTTCAGAATCAGGTCTTCTGGGCTTCATCTTAAGTAAACAGAAAGGGAATTCAGATGCCTGGAGTCAAAGTTGCCTGGTGCCTCACCTTCAAGAAAATAAAAATATAGGGCAGGGCCCAGGAAATAGAGCTTACCTGGTGGCTCAGTGGTAAAGACTCCCTCTGCAGTGCGAGAGACATGGGTTCTATATCTGGGTTGGGAAGATCCCCTGGAGAAGGAAATGGCAACCCAGTGCAGTATTCTTGCCTAGGAAATCCCATGGATAGAGGAGCCTGGTGGGCTACAGTACATGGGGTCAAAAAAGTCAGACATGACTTAGTGACTAAACAACAGGGAACAGAAGGATCTGGGGAGTCAGGGCTTCAAGTTGAGTAATGCAGGGTCATGTCAGGGCAGACTTTAAATATTCAGAGACACCTTCATTAAATAGGGAGCTATTTTAGGTCTTGAATAAGGCAATGGTGGGCAGGAAGGGGATCACTTGGAAAGGCTGACCTAACAGTGATATGGAAAAATGTAACTTGTGAGAGGAGCTGTTGATATTAACCAATGAGGTGCCTGTTGACTTTCTAGCCTTTTGATGCTGGGTTCTAATTTATGAGATATAAGTTATGGCCATTAAAAGTATCCCAGAATACCCCCCATGATGACATTGGAGGCAACATATTCTAAATGATGAGGGTGAGGAGGACTGACTCACATCCGATTTTATGTGAGAAATGAATCTTTGTTTATTTGGGGTTTGCCTGTTATTGGGCCATAGCTGGATATCCCCCTCCTCAATAAAGAGGAGGAAATAATTCAGATCAGGGAGTGACTACTACAGTAATAGAAGCCCAAGATGACAAAAGTATAGGTGAGACTGAAATTCAGAGAAAGGCTGTGACTCTAAGAGGTGTTTTAAATAGAACTTGGTAGTCAAAAAGTTATTAATTCAGATAAATATTTATTGAGCACCTATTATTTGCAAGGCACTGTGTGAGATACAAAGACATATAAGTCATGTCTCTGCTTACAATCTAGTTGAGGAGATAATACACATACATAAATTATAAAGCAAACCTTATAGCCTTATGGTAAAGAGATTTTGAAGGAAGACCTGTATTCAAGACCTGACTTTCCTTGTACTAGCCATTATGTTGGACAAGTTATTTAATCTCTGTAAACTTCAGTTTGCTCATCTGTAAATTGTGGGGAATAACAGTACCTACTTCAGAGGGTTGTTGAAAGGACCAAATAATTTCCTTCTTGCAAAACTCTCAGCTGAGTGCTTAATCCATAATAAGCGCTCAATAAGTGCTGGCTACTAGTAGTGGTATTAAGAGATCTAGATGCTGGGACACAACAGGACAAGGTCAGTGCACAAAGTCCTCCAAGAGAGAGGGACTAACGGCTATAAAAAAAGAACTTCTGGAAACAACAGTGCTGCCCTGACATAAAGGGTGCTTTTCCTGTCCAGCTGTGGCCTCCAGTTATATAAAGTGCAGTGATGCCTGGGGCTTCGGACAAGAGGTTTGTCTGAGGACTGCCTCCTAACCTTTGTCCCTAGTGTCTGACAAATGTCTTCAGAATGCTGACTCTTTAAAGTCACATCCTAATTTCTGGCATCCCACATCAGCTCTGTAACACAGTGGGTGGACAGTGTTTCTTCAAACACTGTGGGTGCAGAGAGGCAGAAAAAGGAGAGGGGTAGCCAGCATAGGTGTGATGACCAGGTGATGGATTTAAGAGGGGGAAGACCTATCTTGAGTTTTCGTGGAGATCCTTGGACTAAAGCTTTCACCCAACTCAGTCTATTCCCTGTTTGGCGTAACGCCGTTGATGCTGAATAACTGATGATTTAGAACTGAAGACTTTGCCACACACGCTGCATTCAAACGGCTTCTCTCCTGTGTGAACTCTCTGGTGTCGTGTGAGCCGGCACCTCTGGCTGAAGGCTTTCCCACATTCGCTGCATTCGTATGGCTTGTCTCCAGTGTGAATCTTCTGGTGCTGAGTCAGGGAGGAGCGGTCAAAGAAAGCCTTCCCACACTCGCTGCACTGGTAGCGAGGTTCTCCAGCATGGGCTTTCTGATGTCTGTTCAGTGACGAGACCCCATAGAAGGCTTTCCCACACTCATTACATTCATATGGCTTCCGGCCTGTGTGGATTAGCTGGTGTCGCGTAAGAATACTTTTCTGGCTAAAGGCTTTCCCGCACTGGTTACATTCATAAGGACTTTCTCCAGTATGGATTCTCTGGTGGCGGGTAAGGGACGAGCGGTCAAAGAAGGCTTTTCCACACTCGCTGCACTTGAAGGGTTTCTCTCCAGTATGAATTCGCTGATGTACAGTCAGAGACGAACGGTCGAAGAAAGCTTTCCCACAGGCGTTGCACTCATAGGGGCTCTCTCCTGTGTGTGACATCAGGTGTCTGCTGAGACTGCTCCTGTGGCTGAAGGCTTTCCCACATTCGGGACAGTCATAGGGCTTCTCACCAGTGTGAGTTCTCTGATGACGGATGAGGGAGGAGTGGTCAAAAAAGGTCTTCCCACAGTTACTGCATTCCTGGTCTCTCTCTTTAGTGAGAAATTTCTTGGGAGGCGTTGCCCTGTGCCGCAAGCTTTCCTCCAGAGAAGGGGGTTTCTTGCAGGCCTCAACTGTAAGGCTTTCCTTCTCTGTTCCCAACCTGCCATCCAGTACATAAACTTCAACTTTAGGAGATGGAGGACCTTTTCTTCCAAGATTTTCCTTCAATGATCCTTCTGATTTTTCTTCTTCTGAAGCACCTTGAATCTCAGGCTTAGTCTCCCAATCTGGAATGGATAGAAAATACAGATGCCTGTTTCTTTCCTGGGTTAGGAAATGTTAGCACAGAAAGGAGGGATACTGTGATAAATCTGAAAAGTAATGACAGTCACTTTGCTTCCTCCCACAAATAGTATTGCACTCTAGGGAGAAACCAAGACCTGGGACTGAAACAGGGAATAGAACTGGTAGTGAAAAATCTCAGAAAAGAGGAGAATTTCCATTGGGAAATAGCCAGATTAATTAGGAGTGTCAGCTAAGTGGGGGGGTTTGAATGGACAACATGACAGGTCTATAAAGGAAACATTTGGTGAACGAAGGTGAACAATACTTTAAGGTGTAGAGGGGGAAAAAAGAAAACTTGTGGGTGACAGAGAATAAACAATATAGGAGAAGACTTGAATTTGAAGAAAAATATGATACTCAGTACTCCCTCCCACATGCACCCAAATACCAACCACAAGGCAAAACAGAACTCTCCTGCCCAGTTCATACTCAATTACCTAGAGAGACATTCTCTGCACCTTCTTTCCCCTCAAATCCATGAAACTCCACTAGCCAAGGCTCGTCCCCTCTCTTCAACTGAAAAATCACATCAGGTCCGGGTACTGGAAGTCCTGCTTGTGGAGAAAGAAACAAGCCAGGTGGTCATATGTGATGAAAATACACAACAATTCCAAAGTGAATTCCAGCCTCTTAAGTATTTCAGAGAGAAAATGCAAAAGGCAGGACGTGCACACCAGGTATGCAGAAGTGCAGGAACCTCTGAATGGAGGTCAGGACTAAGGTTCTAAAAGGGAACAAGTGGCATCTAGTCAGAGTGGATAGACTCTATTTGAATTAATGTGTTTATTCTTCACCCATGAAGTCAATGGGATGCTCCTAGCTCTAGCACTGGTAGGATGGCAGGAAGAGTCCTTACCTCAGGGAAGATGAGAATGAAAAAAGATTACCTTGAATAAGAATGTGTAATGTAGGTGCCCATTTTTGCTTATTGTTTATGCTTTAGTACAATTATTTTTGGACACAACTGTACAACTAACATACACATATTAAGTATGATTTTACTTAAACAAGTGGATTGTGTTCATTGTAGGAAAACTAGAGACACAGACAATAAGAAAAATCACCTTTCGTATTTTGTATTCATTTCTTTCTTTCTATTCACTTTAATACAGAAAAATACCTATAGATACACTTTGTTAAAAACTGGATAATGACAATTATATCTCAATTTTTTTGGGGAAAAAAAAAACTATTGGAGAGCATTATTTGGAAAATAAGGCTACCCCATCTAAAATCATTTCTATTTGATTTATTTTGATATCTACAAGTTGATAATTTCTAAATCCATCATGACTTATTGTATGTAATATATGCCAGACCCTTTTATAAGTAAAAGATCATTTTAGGCAGAAGGCTCCCAATTAAAAACAAACGAACAAAAAAGTTAAAACTGGAGGCCTTCCCTGGTGGCTCAGATGGTTTAAAAAAATTGGATAATGAAATAATGCTGAATTGTAAATTTGATTTTCACATAATAATAAATTTAAACTGTTATTTTAATTAGCACAGCTCTGCCTCACCATTAAAAATTTTTTTAAATTTATTTGCGGCTGTGCTGGGTCTGCATTGCTGTGCGGGCTTTTCTCTAGTTGTGGCGAGCCCTCTGTGGTGCAGGGCTAGGCTGCTCAGTGAGGGGGCCTGTGGTTGTCCAGTCTGCTTACAGCTCAAGGACCCCTCCCAGGCTGGGGTTCAGGATTAAGAAAGCCACTGTTATTGTAACCGCTAAGTCACATCCCTTTGCTCTTTCATCTTGTCTCTCAGGGGTTCCAACTCAGGTGGGAGAAGAAGAGGTGTCAATATATTAGCCTCTTAACTCCACATTAACTCAATACAGGGTCTACTCCTGGTGGAAAGTTCTCCTTACCCAATGAGACGATGCTCTTGTAGTTCTCCAGCATCACCTCCTTGTAGAGGTCCCTCTGAGTAGGGACCAGACGCCTCCACTCTTCATCTGTGAAAACTACGGCCACATCCTCGAATGTCACTGGGTCCTGGAAACACAATCATGTTCTCCCTTATTCATAATCCTTCTCTTACATGGACCAGACAAAACTGTCATATATGACAACAGTTTGGAGGATGCTGCGGGAGTGGAAAGAAAATGGTTCTGACAAAGAACAGTTTTGAAGCATTTGGGGAAAGTGCAAAAAAGCCCTGAGGCATGACTTCTTGGTCATAACCCCATACTACCTTTCTAGCTGAGCCTTGGAGTATCAGGGGCTCTTTTATCAGACTTACAGAAAACTTGGAAGAATAGAACAAAGACCCTTCATCCAGCATCCCCAAATGTTAACATTTTCCACATTGGTTTTATCTTTGTCTCAGAATATACACATTTGCCTATCTTTTCTCCAAAGTAACTTGTAAACATGATGCCTTTTTACTCATTAATGTTTCAGTGTATATTTTGTAAAGACAAGGATATTCTCTTGTATAGTGACAGTATAATTGTAAAAATCAGGAGAGGAGTGACATTATTATCTAATCTATAAACTTAGTCCAATTGCACCAATTGTCTTTATGTGAGTATGTGTACATGCATGCTCAGTCATGTCCAACTCTTTGTGACCCCATGGAATGTAGCCTGCCATGTTCTTCTGTCCATGGAATTTTCCAGGGAAGAATACTGGAGTGAGTGGCCATTTCCTCCTCCAGGGAATCTTCCTGACCCAAGGATCGAACCCAAATCTCCAGCATCTAGCATTGGCAGGTGGATTCTTTACCACTGAGCAATCTGGGAAGCCCTTATGTATGTGATTGTGTGGACAAATCCTTAAAATAGTGGTGTTGATTAGATCATCTCTAGGCTTTCTCTCAATTCACTCTGATGTTCTTTGATTCTGTAAGTTCCATCTTTATCCCCAAGTCTAAAACCCAGATGAGTCTCCAGAGTGTCTGCAGAGGTTCTAAGCAGAGCTCAGAAGTAAAAACTCTCTGCCCTGGGGCATAAAGTGGGTAAGCTGTGTGTCCCTACCCTCACAAAAACTCTCTCTCCAGGACTCTTTCGACCTCACTGGGGTGCTTTATAGGATGTGTCACATTCTCTGCCTAACCCAACACTCCCTGGAATATGGGGGCCTACTTTCAGTCCATTTGTGGATGTACTAAAGGGAAATCAGAACTAGAAACTGCCTGCTTCTCCCCAGACCTTCTCATCAGACCCCTACCATCAGTTTTAAGGCAAAATCAGAGTGAAGGCAATGGAGGCTGTGTCCCTGGTGACAGGCTAGCAGGCACATATTCAAGCCAAGAAGACATCACTGAAAGATACCAACACAAGTCAAATGGGAAAGAGACACTCTTTATGGAGTCCTTTCTCCACCTGGTTGGGTTTGAGCAAAGAAGCCCCAAGATGGAAAGAAAAGTGGTTACATTCTGGAGCCTAACAGTATTTCAGAAACACAAGAGTCTACCTCACCTGGCATCTGGTTGGAGACACAGCAGCCATTCCCTCCAGGGTGCTCTCCTTGCAGAGAAGAGCCGAGTCCTAATGAGGTAGAGAGGTGGGATGAGAAACAGGCTGTGAGAAAGACCAGTCTCGTTTAGTAGTTTTGTGACCCATGAAGCAAGAAATCTCCACACACCAGTGAGTTATGTACCCACCCTCATCCTCAACACCCTACACAAAGGGAAAGCAAAGAAAAGCAAGGCCAAGAGCAAGCCCACCCCATCCCAGAATTGGACTGCAAGGCTATGCAGAAGACAGTGTGGTGCTTGTTTTTACCATGATCTTAGAGGTAAAGTTCTATTCCTGGTAGTTGAGACTATATTAAGGCTCATATTGTCTTTATAAATTCACATTAAATATTGTTCATCGTGGGGCTTCCCAGGTGATGCTAGTGGTAAAGAAGACCCTTGTCAGTGCAGGAGATGTAAGAGATGCGGGTTTGACCCCTGGGTAGGGAAGATCCCCTGAAAGAGGAGGAAATGGCACCCAACTCTAGTATTCTTTCCTGGAGAATCCCATGGACAGAGGAGCCTGGCAGGCTATAGTCCATGAGGTTGCAAAGAGTCAGACATGACTGAGCATCTGAGATCAGATCAGATTGTTCATCATGATTACCAGACAAAAAGTATAAGAAGTTTTATGAATGGCTATATGGGCAAGTCCTGTCAAGGAAACACCCACAGCCTCTTCAAAAGAAAAATACCCCACTCACAGCAACACCTGGTGCTAATGGAGCAACCCTGGGGCAGCCACAGCTTGTTCCACATGACCCTGAGTCTCAATCCTGGGGCCATGCTGATTAGGCCACAGGTGGGCAGTGCAGAGGCTGACCCGTGGACTGATTTGTGGTCTGGTTTCAAAAGATGACATCCATCCTCAGGATAGTGAACTAAGAAATGCCAGGACCACAAGTTAGATGGGTGAATGAATAACAAGGATCAATGAATACACTGCCTTGACTGCAGGACAGTACTCGGCAAGCCTCAGACACACCTTTCCCTCTTCCTTCTCAGGACTACACAATCCCCACGCCCCACTCATGAATCCCTCAAATGCTTGATTTGACTATGTCTTAATTAGACTCTTTATGTGAGAAACTGAGATATACTCAGTTAACTCAAGTAAAGTTTAATGACAAAGATTCGCATAAAGCCTAAGAGGCTTTCACAAAATAAAAGGAACCTAGTTCCACCAGTGGGCAATGAGCTGAAAGTATATCATGAGGGACAGAAGTAGCCATGAGAGTCAGAGGAGCCAAAGGTACCAGGAGGCAGAATCCATGAGTATGTGGGGGGCATGGGGTAGAGAACAGGCTGTAATAGACTAACACAGGCAGGTATGTTGGTGGTGAAGCATTGAAAGCAAAGCCCCAAGAATCCCTGGCCCCTGAAACCCTACTTCACCCCAGCATCAGCCCGGACCACAGTTTGCATATAGACTAGCTGTATTTATTCTTAGATTTCCATAAGGCTCTGACCCCACCAGAAGGGCTTCCCTGGTGGCTCAGCTGGTAAAGAATCTGCCTGCAATGTGGGAGACCTGGGTTCAATCCCTGGATTGGGAAGATCCCCTGGAGAAGGGAAAGCCTACCCACTCCAGTATTCTGGCCTGGAGAATTTGTAATTTCTATCAGGGGCCTTAAAACACATACTTTTGACCCAGCAATTTCCTCTTTGGAGTTTTTCCTAAGGAAAAACATACGCAAAGCTTTTTATTAACTATCATTAACGCTAACCTTTACTGAGTGCCATGTTGAGGCAACCTCTTAAGCACTCTATATGTCATCTCATTTAATCTACAGAAGATCAAAAAAATTTTTTTTTACCTACTTATTTTTGGCTGCGCTGGGTCTTGGTTGCAGTACACGAGCCTTCTCTAGCTGTGGCAAGTGGGGGCTACTCTTATTGTGGAGTATGGGCTCTAGAGCTTGGGCTCAGTAGTTGTGCACAGGCTTAGCTGCCCCATGGCATGTGAAATCTTCCTGAAGCAGGAGTTGAGAACTGGTGTCCCCTGCATTGCAAGGTGGATTCTTAACTAGGGGACCACCAGGGAAGTCCCAGAAGAGCAAACATTTGAAACATCTTAAGTTTCTAAAATACAGGATTTGCTGCCATTGTGTATATGGTCCAGTCCACCCACACAATGGAATACCACTGATATTATCATATTAATATGGCAATGTTATCATATTAAAATTTTATTTTATGATATATTAGTAATAACTAGCATGTACTGAACTTTTGCTACTTACCAGGCACTATGCTAAGTACTCTTTACAAGAACACTTGAATTCTATGTTCGTACATTAGTAAGGTAGGTACTGTTCTACAGACTAGAAAATTTAGGCTTTGTAAGAGGGTGAGGCAGAATTTGAACCCAGGAACAGCTAGCACTTTTAAATCTCTATGCTATAATGATTTATTTTCATAAAAAGATAGCCATGTAAATAACAGACTGATAAACTAGAAAATCCCCAAACACATCCAAGTAGGCAGGAAACCTTGATATATGACTGCAGTGGCAACACAAATCTGAATTGGGGAAAAGATCACTACGGTAAACTACAAACAACTTGCATGTTCATTGATAGGATAAATTGCAATTTTATATGTGTGTGTTTCGAGTATTACACATTGATTAAGATACATGGCAAACAGAAGATGAAAAAAGTAGAAGTAATAACAGATTTTCTTTTCTTGGGCTCCAAAATCACTCTGGGTGGTGACTGCAGCCATGAAATTAAAATATGCTTGCTCCTTGCAAGAAAAGTGATGACAAACCGAGACAGCATATTTAAAAAGCAAAATATCACTTTGCCGACAAAGGTCTGTATAGTCAAAGCTATGCTTTTTCCAGTAGTCATGTATGGGTGTGACAGTTGGACCATAAAGAAGGCTGAGCACTGAAGAACTGATGCTTTCAAATTGTGATGCTGGAGAAGACTCTTGAGAGTCCTTTGGACTGCAAGGAGATCAAATCTGTCAATCCTAAAGGAAATCACTCCTGAATATTCATTGGAAGGACTGATGCTGAACCTCCAATACCTTAGCCACCTGGTTCGAAGAACTGTCTCACTGGAAAAAAACCCTGATGCTGAGAAAGATAGAGGGCAGGAGGAGAAGGGAGGTGACTGAGGGTGAGATGGTGGGATGACATCACTGACTCAGTGGACATGAGTTTGAGCGAACTTCGGGAGACAGTGAAGAACAGGAAAGCCTGGTGTGCTGCAGTCCATGGCGTCACAGAGTATCGGACACATCCCACACACACCTGAAACTATGCTTGAAAACTGCCAAGCCATTTATGAGCTCTGATTCCAACAGTCCTCTTCTCTTTATTTCTCTGAAACTTTTTGACTGTTTCGGCAAGTTTCTCACGCTGCCCAGCACTCAGACTGTGTACAGTGTTCTTGCTGTCTTGCAGAAAGTCCATCCACACCTGGTGCTCCATTTTCCACCTCTACAGAAATGCTTCATGAATCTAGTCCCAATCCCTCTTCCAAACTCATCCTACATTTCCAAATGACTAAGTATTTTGAGTTAGGCATTCTGTCAGCATCTTAAAACCCTCTGTCCCTATGCAGTTCCCCACATCAATTCCTTTCTCTGCCCTTACAGTTCTCCTTATTGTTTAGTCAGTAAGTTGTGTCTGATTCTTTGTGACCCCATGGATTATAGTCTGCCAGACTCCTCTGTCCATGGGATTCTGCAGGCAAGAATACTGGAGTGGGCTGCCATTTCTTCCTCCAGGGGATCTTCCCAACCCAGGGATTGAACCTGTCTTCTGTGTTGGCAGGCAGATTCTTTACTGCTGAGCCACAAGGAAGCCCTTACACTTACAGCAGATGTTTTATTATTTTCCCAGGTGCCTCAAATTCAAACTCTCTCCTGGCTCTCTTACCTCCCAAATCTAGTTCGTTACCAGGTCCTTCGGACTCTTCTTTTGCAATGTTATTTGTATCTTTCCCTACCACTGACACCATCACAATTCAGGCTCATGACAGCTTGATTCAGGACTATGATCACTACCAGCATTCCTGACTGGCTCCCTACACAGAGTCCCTTCCCCTCTCTAATTATGAATGTGACCTCTAGAATAAAAGCACCAAAATTAGCTTTATTCCTGTCAATCCCCAATCAGCCCCATACAATCCATCCTGCTGACCGTGTCTTGTCCTGACCCTCTATGCCCTGACCAGTGTGCTTTTTCCCATCCTTGTCTCCCACAATTCCTCGACCCTTCACTCTTATAAAAAGCATTTACTTCTCAAATCTGCCTATCACTTCGCTACTTCTTTCGTATGTTTTTTTTTTCCCACATCACATCCTACCTCCCCCACGAAGGCCCCGTATCACTCGTACGGAGGTCTAGGGAGGGGAGCTAAACGAGAAAATCTGAGGCGCTTTTTGGAAAAGAGAGGTACTGGAGTGGGCGGAACCCTACATTTAGTGTCAATTACACCCACGTTTATTAAGCAATTGTTATGAGAAGAAGGTACCGGAGGGGCGAAGGAAGCCTCCAAACTTCCAACCGCAGAGCCGGGATCTGACATATAGTGGGGGCACGCCGAAAGGCCACTGCTAACAGTGCCCACACGAAACACGCACACACTGGGATGCGGGTACAACTTTCCTAGTCCGCACTTGTCCGAGCAGGGACGTCGCTGCACGCACAACAAACACACACACATTCTGCAGGCTGGCTCCGCCCGCTTCACCTCTTCTACCCCTACTGCACCTTTCCCAAGTTCTCAGTATCCCGTTCTCTCTGCCGCTGCACTCTCTCGGCGGCTCAATAGCACACACCCGCAGCTCTCACCTCCGGCACAGATTGCTCAGGACCCAGGAAGACGGCGCCTCTTCGGGTCGGGAGACCAGTGCGCCTGCGCAGAGAGTTCTGACGCCCGCGCTCCCAACCATAGCTTGGCCTTGGGAGACTCCATTTCCCAGAAGTCTCAGCGGTGGGAGCGCTTTAATATGACGTATAAAGATCTGCGCGAGCGTACACTTCTGAAACGAGTTGGCGGCGCTGGACCCAATCCTACGTGCTAGTGCGGCAGCTTGATCATGAAAAAGCAACCGGTCTTGGATGCTTGTGAGGCTTGTGTTCCCCCTGGAAGTGCTGCTTATGTGTGATGTCACGTCCCTCTGGTCCTCGGATGGGAGGGCCGTCCTAAGGAAATATGTCTCTCTCAGCCTTGGGACTCGTCCCTACTGAGAAGGATTTCTAGTCTTCTGACCCTCCGAAGGGCCTTGTTTCTGCTTCAGGTTGTTTGTTAACTGTCGGTTATAAAGTTTGGGCAGGAGAGACGCAGAGTTTGGGTCTGAGGATGGGGCTGCGCAGTGCACATTTTTCTGCTTAAGAGAGAAGAACCCAGGATATACGTGTATTTAATTGGGCAGCAGTGCGGACTCCCTACATTTTGAGCATACAGGAGCCAGCCTTCCATGGTACTACTGGAAGGACCCTCGTTGGAGACATCGTAGGGATTCTTAACCGTAGCTGCATGCCAGAATCACCTGAAGAGCTTTAACATATTGATGCCTGGGCCTCCCTCTGAAGAGTGAGAGTTTGAAAAGATCTGCAAGTGATCCTCAGTTCAGTTCAGTTGCCCAGTCAAGTCCGACTCTTTGCGACCCCATAGACTGCAGCACACCAGGCTTCCCTGTCCATCATCAGCTCCCAGAGTTTACTCAGACTCATGTCCATCCAGTCGGTGATGCCATCCAACCATCTCATCCTCTCTCGTCCCCTTCTCCTCCTGCTTTCAATCTTTCCCAGCATCAGGGTCTTTTCCAATAAGTCAGTTCTTTGCATGAGATGGCCAAAGTATTGGAGTTTCAGTTTCAGCATCAGTTCAGTTCAGTTCAGTCGCTCAGTCGTGTCTGACTCTTTGCGACCCCATGAAGTCCTTCCTGAATGAATATTCAGGACTGATTTCCTTTAAGATTGCCTGGTTGGATTTCCTTGCTGTCCAAGGTACTCTCAAGAGTCTTTTCCAACACAGCAATTCAAAAGGATCAATTCTTCAGCGCTCAGTTTTCTTTATAGTCCAACTGTCACATCCATACATGATTACTGGAAAAACCATAGCTTTAACTAGACAGACCTTTGTTGGTAAAGTAATGTCTCTGCTTTTTAATATGCTGCCTAGGTTGGTCATAACTTTTCTTCCAAGGAGTAAGCGTCTTTTAATTTCATGGCTGCAGTCACCATCTGCAGTGATTTTGGAGCCCCCCAAAATAGAGTCTTCCACTGTTTCCATTGTTTCCCCATCTATTTGCCATGAAGTGATGGGACCAGATGCCATGATCTTAGTTTTCTGAATGTTAATTTTAAGCCAACTTTTTTGCTCTCCTCTTTCACTTTCATCAAGAGGCTCTTTAGTTCTTCGCTTTCTGCCATAAGGGTGGTATCATCTGGATATCTGAGGTATCATCTGGATATCTGGATATCTGCAATCTTGATTCCAGCTTGTGCTTCATCCAGCTCAGCGTTTCTCATGACGTACTCTGCATGTAAGTTAAATAAGCAGGGTGACAATATACAGCCTTGATGTACTCCTTTTCCTATTTGGAATCAGTCTGTTCCATGTCCAGTTCTAACTGTTGCTTCTTGACCTGCATACAGATTTCTCTGAATGCAAGTGATCCTAATGTGCAGCTAAAGCTAAGACTCACTGATCTATAGCTCCAGGGAAGACTTGAAATTATACCAGAAAAATGTGATAAAGTCTACAGTCAGGAACAAGTCTACACTTAAACTAAAAAAACCCTAAATTGCCTACAATAGTCAAGGCATTGTTACAAATAAAACACAGTTACTGCCCCCAAGGAACTCATGGTCCAATGGACAAATCAGAATGTGAAATTATTACAACACAGCAGTGTGTGCTACAATTATGTCATGTCCAAGATACTATGGGAGTAGAATGGAAGAAGCAATAAATTATGGCTGGGAAAGTTGGAAAAAGGCTTCCTCTAACTGGTACACTTGATGATTAATTACCTTCTTAACATTAGTTCAGTTCAGTTCAGTTGCTCATTCATGTCTGATTCTTTGCGATCCCATGAATCGCAGCAAGCCAGGCCTCCCTGTCCATCACCAACTCCCAGAGTCCACCCAAACCCATGTCCATTAAGTCGGTGATGCCATCCAACCTCATCCAATCTCATCCTCTCTCGTTCCCTTCTCCTCCTGCCCTCAATCCTTCCCAGCATCAGGGTCTTTTCAAATGAGTCAGCTCTTTGCATCAGGTGGCCAAAGTATTGGAGTTTCAGCTTCAACATCAGTCCTTCCAATGAACACCCAGGACTGATCTCCTTTAGGATGGACTGGTTGGATCTTCTTGCAGTCCAAGGGACTCTCAAGAGTCTTCTCCAACACCACAGTTCAAAAGCTCAATTCTTCGGTGCTCAGCTTTCTTTACAGTCCAACTCTCACATCCATACATGACCACTGGAAAAACCATAGCTTTGACTAGATGGACCTTTGTTGACAAAGTAATATCTCTGCTTTCGAATATGCTATCTAGGAACTTTCCTTCCAAGGAGTAAGCGTCTTTTAATTTCATGGCTGCAATCACCATCTCCAGTGATTTTGGAGCCCAGAAAAATAAAGTCAGCCACTGTTTCCACTGTTTCCCCATCTATTTGCCATGAAGTGATGCGACTGGATGCCACAATCTTAGTTTTCTGAATGTTGAGCTTTAAGCCAACTTTTTCACTCTCCACTTTCACTTTCATCAAGAGGCTCTTTAGTTCTTCTTCACTTTCTGCCATAAGGGTGGTGTCATCTGCATATCTGAGGTTATTGATATTTCTCCTGGCAATCTTGATTCCAGCTTGTGCTTCATCCAGCTCAGCGTTTCTCATGATGTACTCTGCATGTAAGTTAAATAAGCAGGGTGACAATATACAGCCTTGACGTGGATGTACTCCTTTTCCTATTTGGAACCAGTCTGCTGTTCCATGTCCAGTTCTAACTGTTGCTTCCTGACTTGCATATAGGTTTCTCAAGAGGCAGGTCAGGTGGTCTGGTATTCCCATCTCTTTCAGAATTTTCCACAGTTTATTGTCATCCACACAGTCAAAGGCTTTGGCATAGTCAATAAAGCAGAAATAGATGTTTTTCCAGAACTCTTGCTTTTTTGATGATACAATGGATGTTGGCGATTTGATCTCTGGTTCCTCTGCCTTTTCTAAAACCAGCTTGAACATCTGCAAGTTCACAGTTCATGTATTGCTGAAGCCTGGCTTGGAGAATTTTGAGCATTACTTTACTAGTGTGTGAGATGAGTGCAATTGTGCAGTAGTTTGAGCATTCTTTGGCATTGCCTTTCTTTGAGATTGGAATTAAAACTGACCTTTTCCAGTCCTGTGGCCACTGCTGAGTTTTCCAAAGTAATTACCTTTTTACTTTTCTTTAAGAAAAAAGCAACTTAGGCAGAGAGTATAGGACCAGCAAAGATACAGGCTAGAGGATAAAAGTGCAAAGAATCAGTAACATCTGAAGCAGTTCAATTTCTGGTTATGTCAGCCACCAATGAGATGACACTCTTCATGTGTTCATACCCTCACCTTTTTTGGTTCCAGAGCACAGAAGAGAACAGAGACTCCTGTGCCAGCCATGGTTCCCAGGCAGCCCTGCCCCTCTTTCCTCACTCTGGCTCCAGAGAAGGAGGGCTTACTTGCTGGGCACTTGCTGAACCATCTTGGCCATCTGTGTCACCAGAAGTGCTGGCAGAAGGGTGAAACATTAAAAGAGCAAGAAAGGAGAAAAGGCCTTTTGCCCTGATAAATTATTTGTCTCAACTGTAAGGTATAGTTAGAGAAGAGGCAATGAAGAAAGGAAGACGACCTCAACGGAGACAGGTTCAGGCAAGGAGGGGCGACAGTCGTCTAACAACCAGGCTGAGCGCGTGCAGGATCAGGGAAGCTTCATATTTAAGGGGAGGTTTTGCAGAAGCGATACGGGAAGATTTAGGCGGATGAACAGGGGTGGAGGGTCCCCGGATGACGCAATCTGCCCAGAGTATCGGGGTGGGACTTAAAGTTCAGTTTTGTGTTCCTGGAAGTCAGGTGGTTCAGCAAGGGCCCTTGAGGTCTTTATCTTCTTTTCTAAGCCGAAAAACTCCTTCACCAACCTCTCAGTCCTCAAAAGTCTCCTCTCTGGTCGAAAAGTGCCTCGGGAGAACTATCGTTTTAATATCCAGATCATTTTTCTATTTCTTTTAGGTCCGAAATGATCCCGCTTCTAGAGGAGGAATGTGTCCAAAGTTCTCTTTGAGTTCACCCTTCGCTGAACGTAAACTTGGGGGGAGGCGGGCGGGGAGCAGTGGGAGAAAGACGGAGAGGTAGGGAACAGCCTGTCAGGATCTCCTGGACATTTTATAAGAAATTCACATTTCTGGAGAGCCTCCTAGAAATTCTTATTTGGCAGGCTCGGGGTTTAGGCCAAGATTTTTTTGTTGTTGTTTGTTTAACTCCAGTGGCTTCTGTTGAACTGCCCCAAACCCGGCTCTTGGGCCCAGTTACTAAAGGCACTTCCAATACGGGGATTGCTTCCGGTTCCCAGCCCGTGGCGGAGGGGTGGGGCTGGGGGGGCGGTGCAGAGTGAAACCTCTGTCCAGGTAGCTGGTGCGCACTTGCCCAGCCTTCAATTGCCAGAGCAGAGGACCGAAGGTTCCCAAGCTGCCAGTGCGCAGGCGCGGCTCGTTCGACCTCCCCCCCCCTACAGACCCGCCCCCGACGCTTGTTCTGGGGACCCTGGCGTGGTGGCCTTCCTCTCGCGCAGGCTCAGGACGGGTCTCGGGAGGCGGGGCTGGAACCCGGGTGTTGCTTGGATATTTGTGGGTTCAGCTACACCTGGTGCGCAGGCCAGCCATGGGGGTTGCGCCCTGAGCCAGTGACAGAGTGCGAAGTGTCCCTCCGTCTGCCCGCCTGCGAGGGGCTGAGGAGGCCTGGAACTGGGCGCAGAGTTGCAGGGCCGATCGGTTCCCTGTGAGCTCTCCAGAAGCAATTCTGGAGGAGCGCGGGGCACCGAGATCTCAGGTGTGGCTGTGGCCATTTCCTAGTGGTCTCCGTGGGAGCTGGGTCCCAGAGTTCGGTCTCCAGAAGGAGGGCGGCGGCCGGGCTTCTGAGGCGTCTGGGAGTGCGAGAGGAGAAAGAGCATCGCCTCCCGCAGTCACAGCCGCAGCCGCACTGCGCTCAGCTGGGACGCCAGTCTGGGTTTGACAGCCCTGCTGTGGGTCCTGCGGGTCGGCTGGGCGTGGCTGCACGAAGTGGGGATGCCCGGTGTCATCCGGTTCGCTCCCCGCTCCCTGATCCCCGGGAGGATCGCAGGGCCGCCGCCAATGACAAAGATTTGGACTTAGTGAAAGGACTAGCCCCAGCTATGGACTCCAGAGTTTCAGGTTTGGATATCGAGGGTGCCGCGGGCCGGAACCCTCCTGGGGAGTCAGTCTGGGTCTAGGAGGAGAAGGAAGACCATAGGATGAGGGCAGGGAGTCCCACTGGCGGGGCAGAGTCTGTCCTTGGGATTTCCCAGGCAAGAACATTGTAGTGCGTTGCCATTTCCTTCTCCGGACCCAGGGTTTGAACCCGAGTCTCCTGCATTGGCAGGCGGATTCTTTAGCACTGAACCACCTGGGAAGCCCTGACCTTATAATAAAGGGGCTCTTAAAATACGCTTTAGAGACCTAATGATGCTTTAGAACACTCAAGAAAGCGTCTCAGGAAGACCTGGCCTCTGCACTACTTCCCAAGGAGAAGGGGAGAGGTGTGACTTCCGCAAAGTCCCATATCTTTATGTGGTCTTGTCCTAGGCCTTATTTTGTCTTGTTAACCTGTCTTATACCCTCAGGTGACATTTAAAGTTCCTTGAAGTACTTCTCCATGTTTATATTTTCAAAAGGCCTAATATAGGACCTGCATATTGGAGGTCCAGTGACTACAAAGGAGTGGCCAGACTGTGGTCACCCCCCAGCTACCTACAGCTTGCTGTGGCCTATGGACACGGGGGGGCCTCATGCAGCAGTGTGCACAGGCAGCCTGTAGCTTGTCCCTCAGCTCCCTTAGGTCCAGCCTTATCCCGGGAAACCATGCGGGTGACACACTGACTTGGGGAGTCTGGGAGCTGTAAATCTCATGAGGGTTAGCCTTCCTTATGGCTCCTTTTACCTTCCTAGTTCTCCCTTCTCAGGACCCTGCTCTTCCTCCAGAGAGAGGCCTAGGAGAAAAGGGAACAGCCAGTTTATTCCTGAAAGCCAGACCTCAGGTAAGTTGGGGTTCTCTTTAAGTTTTTCTCAAATGCCTGTTTTGCCTCCTTTTCTCTGTTTTGCCCCTTTTCCCTTGTTTGCCAAAGGGAACTGGACCCAATTCCTGCTCTGCAGGAGGCAGAGCCCATCAAGGCTTTTGCTGGTCTCCTTTCCCCAGGGCCCTCTGCTCAGTGAGACTGGGCCCCTGTGCACGTGTTATCTTCCTGGATTAGTGTGGTGACACACTGAGGACCCTGGCCTTGGGATTGGCGGGGGGAGGATCTTTTATGTGTCCTGGTTCTGCTGTCTGGTTATAGCTCCCAGTCCAGTGTTCTCCTTGGCTCTTGGCTCTGCCCTCCAGAAGTTCCTTCCTTTTGCAGTATCTCCCTTGGTTGCATATGAAGATGATATTAAACTTTTTTTGAGGGCTAAGCAGCTTTTTTATCCTGAGTAGTTTGATGGCCCAAGGATTGTTTCAAGTCTTGCACCTTCAGTGTGACTCTCAAAAACCTGACCAGCTTTTTGTGCATTTGCTTCCATTAGCTCCGTATATCAATAGCTTTTCCCACAGTTGTTATTGAAATATGCCCCTCTCTTTAGACTAAATTGTGGAGCTTTGGGGGTTTGCTTGGCAAAACCTTACTTTTAGTCACTCTGAGCAATTTGGTCCCACTGAGAGGATTTACTGGGAGCCATAACTGAACTGAAACAAAAGGTCTGACAATCACACTCATGACTTAGTCCTTGCCATTAGGCTGGGTTTTAATCATCTTTTGTCATGCAAAAGCTATATCTATTTTGTCTTTGACCAGTTGGAAATGAGAATTCATTAAATCTCCAACCTTGCAAGTCCTGGAATTTCTGGGACACTTTCTTCTTCTTTTAAAATATTAAAAAAAATTTTTTTTTTTTGCTATGCCATGTGGCATGTGGGATCTTAGTTCCCCAACCAGGGATTGAACCCACTTCCCCTGAATTGGAAGCCCAGAGTCTTAACCACTGGACAGCCAGGGAAGTCCCTCTGGACACTTTCTTTGCCTTACATTTTTATTTTGCAAATCAGCAAACTCTTAGACTAATTTTTGTGTGTGTGTGTCATACTTTTGTCAAATGTAGCCAGTGACAACCAGCTCCTACCACTGATGTTATATTTCCCTCCTTGTCTCATCACATCACCAGCTCATGCTTGCATTGTTCCTCTTTCAAGTTATTGCATCAAGTTTTACCACACAGTTCACCACTAAATTACATGGGTTGCCGTCTTGCCAGTTGCTGCCTGGCCCTGAAGCCACTATCACGTATTTTAGGCTTTTGTATTATGGCAGAACTCCACCTGGAGACCAGCTTTTTTAATGAGTCAGTTGAGGCTAGTTATACTGTGATAACACAGCAAATCCTGAGGCGCTTACACCAACAACAGTTTATTTCTTGTCCACATTACATGCAAGCTATGGTTTTGCCCCACATCTTCACTCTGGGATCATTTGCCATTCTTAGAGCAGCAATTGTAGAAGCTGACTGTGAAAGCTTTTGCTCATAAGTAGCTCATGTCACTTGCTTCACATTCCAAATATGAAAGTGAATGACTTGACTACACCTGAGTCAGTGGGGTAGGAAAATCAATTCTATAGGGAGGGCCAATGAATATTTTGCACAAATAGTACAATCTATCATTTGGCTCACTAAGGTAGTGAGTTTTCCACATTTGATTATTTTGGACTGCCTTTAATATAAAATTGTTAGTTTGGCTTATTCTGTGCAATCAGTATCTAAATGGGATTTGACTTTTAAACATTTTGAGGGGAAAGTAAAAGGAGTTTATACTACCTTCACTTACTTGCTTTTTAGTTCATAGTTTATGGCTTATTGTACAATGTAAGTCAATTGAAAGTATTGTCGTTATAGAGGCTGACAGGATAGTTCTGGCTGGGACCCACAGAATGGTTGTACCTTGTGAAGAACTGAGATCTGGGGTTCTCACTCTTAACTTTGCACATTTAGGAACTGAAAAATGATTAGGCTTTTTGGGGAGATGATTTATATTAATCAGACTCACAAAAGACTTACTCATTCACTGTCAGTCCATTTGACATACTTTCACTGAACTGTGTGCTGGCAGCTCTTATGGGATAAGTTATTCTAAGCCCCAAATGATTTTATTTGGCCTTAGTAAGAATTGTAATCGAAATCCTAGGCCACAACTTTCAAAAATACTTAGTTAGAAGACTATTGACACTATGATACACTCAGAATGCAGAGTTTGTTATTTTTATTTTATTTTGTTTTTTATTATTTTATTTTGTTTTTCAGTTTGTTATTTTTATTTTAATCAGTTTGTTATTTTTAATTGATTCTATTTAAATGTCACTAAATTGTGAGACATTCTGAAAATTGAGGAAATGGATTGTATTTATTTCTCCCACATAAGTGGAGTGTCTCTAAAGGTTTGATTCTCCTGAGGCCCTGATTATATTCCTAAGCAGTTTGATGTTGAGATCTGTGGGCATTGCGTGGGATACTGAGTAGTAAGGATGACACAGTCCCTGGAGCAGCTTAAAATGTTTTTCAGATGGTAAAACCTGGCATTGCGATAGCCAGGAACTTTTGGAATCCCTTCTTGTACACCCTAAGGTTCTATTCAGACACCCGTCTCCCCTTCTCCCAGGGCCATGAGTGTGCTCTCCGAGGGTGCAAGGTTGTCTTCTGTGTTTCAGGACCTGATGACATTTGAGGATGTGGCTGTGGAATTCACCTGGTGGGAGTGGGGGCAGTTGGACCCTACTCAGAAGGACCTGTACTGGGAGGTGATGCTGGAGAATTTCAAGAACCTGGCCTCCCTGGGTGAGCTCAGCTCCTCCAAAGCCCAGAGCCTGCCCATCAGGCCATCTTTAGTTCCTTGGTGTTTAAAAGCTAGGGGTGTCTGGGCCTGTTGGCTGACTTTTGCCCTGAAATTCCAGAATTAGACATTTATTTTCTCTTGGGGGCCAGGAGATTCAGTATTTTTTCTCCTTGTAGGAAAGTCCCGGTGTATGTGAGATCAGAGTAAGACGCTTTATGACTTCACCATGCTTAGTTGCAGGCTGTCCACAAGCCTTGGCCTCTTACATACCCATACCATGATCCTTTTCCTTCTCTACCACCAGGGTTTCCAGTGTCCAAACCATATATGATCTGCTAGTTGGAGGAAGGGGAAGAGCCCTGTATTTTAGAGAGAGAAATCTCAACAGGTGTCCACTCAGGTGAGAGTCAGGCTAAAACAACAGTATACATCATAAGGGCCAACTGTGACTGGAAAGTTTTTTAAACCCTTGGTCAGGGGCCTCTTCTTTGAGAAGGTGCGGTCACTTGCTAGGAGCCCTTTTCTTTGAAAAGGTGAAGTTGCTTGCCAAGAGCCCTCCACTCCAGTATTTTGAATACTTGTAGGCTTCCATAATGTTTTCTGGTATGAAAAGATGTTCATTTTCTTCTCTAGTGTTTATCTTTCCTTTGTTTCTTGTGAGTAATGTAGATAAGAAATAAACATCTGCCCATCTCTGCCTACCCTTCAGGGTCCTTGGGACTATGTGTCATCACTAGATGTCACATGGTCAGTGTTAGATGGAGTCTAAGGACCAACAGTTGTTAAGTCCTATTCCAGCAGGGATAATAAAGAGTTATCAGCAGATCAAACAGAACAGTTAAGTAGCCCAGAAATTAAAGGGCTACCAGCAAGGACATCCTGACGGATGACATCAGGAAGATCAAGGTGAGGACACTTCAGGCTTGATTAAGTTGGACTACAACAGAGGTGGTTCTAAGAACAAAGACCACTTCTTACCAGCTCTTGATGGCATCTCTTTGAATTCCTAGGTGACTTGAGACGTCGGGGTGGTAGGCTCCACCCCTTGGGACAGAATTCCAGACACAAAGCTCTCCTGCCTGGCATGCGCCGCTCAGGCATACTGCAGGAGATGACAGTCTGTGTCTGTGTCCATCTTTGAAACAGAATCAGCCTCAGGCCAGAGCTGAAGCTCCCCAAAGCAGGGCTCAAATCCTGAGAGCGCAGGCTGGGCCTCCGCACTCCAGAAGAGGACAGACAGGGGAGATGCTGATCTCTGTATTGGCACTCTCTTGATCATATTTCCCTCCAGAATGAGGGCAAGGGTCTGGCCTCTGGATCTAGTCTCACCATCAGTATCTGTCTGTTTACAGTGTTCTACAAATATGGTGTGTTTCAGAATCTCTAGGGGAGCTTGTGAGACACTCAGATCCTCAGGATCCCCACAAGACCTACTGGCTCAAAATCTGGCCTGTGGGAGCCCTGCTTAGGCATTGCCAGTCATTTCTCTCTTCAGAAGGGTCACTATTATTGTATTAGCTTTCTACTGTTGCTGAAACAAATTGTCATAAACTTAGTGGCTTTAATCAACACAAGTTTATTATCTCATAGTTCAAAACTCAGAATCAAGTATGGGTCTCACAGTGTTAAAATCAAGGTATCAGCATGGCTGAGTTCCTTTCTGGAGTGTCTAGGGGACAGTCTGTTTCCTGTTCATCTGTGTTGTTGGCAGAACCAATTCCTTACAATGGTCAGACTGAGTTTCTCGTTTTCTTGCTGGCTATAAGCTGAGGAGCATTCCCAGCTTCTAAAGATTGCTACATTTCTTGGCCCGTGGGTCCCTTCCTCCACCTTCAGAGCCAGAAGTGATGGGTCGAATCTTTCTCACACCACATCTGACTCAGCCAGGAACTGTCTCTGATTTTGAGAACTCATGTGATTAGACTGGGCCCACCTGAATGACTCATGATAATCTCCCAGCCTCAGGGTCTGTGCCCTTAATCACATCTTCAAAGTCTCTTCTGCCATGTAAAGTAACATGTTTATATGTTCCTGGGATTTGAATACATAAATATGTTCAGATGGACTTGGACATCTTTGGGGGATAATTATTCTGCCATCACAGTTACATGCAGTAATAGATGTTAAAGGTATACAGTATGTATATTATACTATGTATATAGTACATGATAATGTGTGGTGTGGACTGAGGTGTTGAGGGAAGATTTTGTGGAGGGCATCTTCCTACCCTCTTCTCATCTTTACAGTCTTTGGATTTACCTTGTGTTACTGTTGTTCAGTAGCTAAGTTGTGTCCAACTGCAACTCCATGGACTATAGCCCTCAAGGCCCCTCTCTGTCCATGGACTTTCCCAGGCAAGAATACTGGAGTGAGTTGCCATTTCCTTCCCAGAGGACCTTCCTTATCCAGGGATTGAACCTGCATCTCCTTCACTGCAGGCTGATTCTTTACCACTGAGCCACCAGGGAAGCCCTTACCTTGTGTACTGGAGTCCCAACACTGTTCTCTCAGGCTTTTCTAATCTCCAGTTACCTGCTTATCTTATTCTTGGCACTTACAAAATGTTCTTTAGACACACACCATTCTTGGAAGAGACTGTACACCTCTTTTAGGTATTATTTTAAAGGTTAATTATCTTATGTCTATCATAGGACTTTACTTCCTCTTGGCGTATAGAACAGGTAATACCAGCCTGTCTTTTTTGTTTTTTTTTTTTTTTTCCAGACTGGGAGAGAAGGCCTCAAGCCAAGAAACCTATGCTAAGTCAGGGACTTTCCAAAGAAGAATTATTTCAGAGAGCATCAGTGGAGAAACACATTAGAGATGAATTCAGGTCCTCCAAACTGAAAGCAACCTGTGGTTGGGATGACCAGGTAGAGATATATCCAAAAAAACAGGAGAGACATCTGAAAGAAACGTCACTCACTCAGAAATCTCCTCCCACCCCTAAGAGAGGTCATGAATCGAGTGAATCTGGGACCAGTTCAGGTTTAAGATCAGTCCCTATTAACCAACACCATGTTCCCACAGGAGAAGGATACTATAATTGTGATACAGAATTCAGACAGATTTCAGGGAGAAGTGACTCTCGGAGAACCCAACCAGGGAAGAAATCTTGCAAATGCAATGAATGTGGGAAGTTGTTCCATTTCCAGTCAGAACTTCAGCGCCATCAGAGACGTCACACTGGAGAAAAGCCCTATGAGTGCGGTGAATGTGGAAGAGCCTTTGGTCATATTTCATCCCTTATTAAACATCAGAGAACTCATACTGGAGAGAAGCCCTATGAATGCAGTGAATGCAGGAGAGCCTTCAGCCAGAGTTCCTCTCTTGTTCTACATTATAGATTTCATACAGGAGAGAAACCCTACAAATGTAATGAATGTGGAAGGGCCTTTGGTCATACTTCGTCCCTTATTAAACATCAGAGAACTCACACTGGAGAAAAGCCCTATGAATGCAGAGAATGTGGGAGAACCTTCAGCCAGAGTTCCTCTCTCATTGTACACTACAGATTTCATACAGGAGAGAAACCTTACAAATGTAATAGGTGTGGGAGAGCCTTCAGCCAGAGTTCATCTCTCACTCAGCATTATAGACACCATACTGGAGAGAAACCCTACAAATGTAATGAGTGTGGAAGAGCCTTTGCTCACACTGCCTCCCTTATTAAACATCAGAAAAGTCATGCTGGGAAAAAAACCCTACGAATTCAGCCAATGCAGGAAGGCTTTCAGCTGGAAAACACACACCACTAAACCTCAGAGGATATACTGAATTATATATTAGAAAGCAATCCTAGGAGTGCAACGAATGTGGGAAGATTTTTGGTCAGAGGACACATTTTGCTCAACATCAGACAGGACACACCAAACCGAAGCTCTATTAAGAGGGGGTGGGCTTTCATCATACCTCCTCCCTTATCAAACACAAGAGAATTCAAACCAGTAAGAAACTATGTGAATATAATGGATTTGGAAAGGCTTTAGTTAGTGGGCCACACATTCAACATCAGAGAGTTTATTATTTAAAAAAAATTTTTTGATATGAACCATTTTTAAAGTCTTTATTGAATTTGTTACAATATTGTTTCTGTTTTATGTTTTGGTTTTCTGGCCATGAGGCATGTGGGATCTTAAATCCCTGACCAGGAATTGAACCCACACCCCCTGCTTTGGAAGGTGAAGTCTTAACCACTGGACCACCAGGGAAGTCTCCATACATGGGAGAATTTATACTGGGGGAAAGCCTCATCAGTGTAATCAGTATAGCACAGGCTTCAGTCACATAGTGTTTCAAAAGCACACAAAAATCCCTGAAACAACTCCAGATAACTCATACATATTTTACATTAGTAACAGGTTAAGTTTTCTTTCAAAGGGCAAAGTGAAGTGAAAGTCGCTCAGTCGTGTCTGACTCTTTGTGACCCCACGGACTCTACAGTCCATGGAATTCTCCAGGCCAGAATACTGGAGTGGGTAAGCCTTTCCCTTCTTCAGGGGATGTTCCCAAACCAGGGATTGAACCCAGGTCTCCTGCACTGCAGGCAGATTCTTCACCAACTGAGCCACAAAGGAAGCCCCATATATATATCCTTTCCCCCCGCAAGTGTCCTTCTCTAACCCTCACTCAGGTCACTTTATATGCCTGGATGCCTGCAACTTTGTAGCTGGTTTTTGCCTAACATAGTCCCTTTCTCTTATGTATCTCTGGCCATGTTAATCATTCTCATCAGTGGGCACCTATCCTGCCACCCTGTCCTGCCCCCCAAAGCCTCTGTTTTGCCTATAGGATAAAGGCTCACCTCTCAGTTTGACATTCAATGCCCTCCTCAGTCTGCCCTAACCTCTTGCTGTTCCTGATAAGAACCTCCATTTCAGACAAACTAGCTTGCTTGCCATACCTCAAACATGCGTCCACACTTTCCAGCCTGGGCTGTTCTGCCTAAGCTGTTCCACCAGCCAGGCATACCCTCTCCACTATCTAAAGCCTGGTGATCAGTCAGAACCCTATTCAAATGTCCCCTCATCTGGGAAGAAATCTCTTGAATACTGATGGGAAGTCAGATCTTACTCAATTGCAATTGTAAAAGCATCTGTTTTTCCATAAGTATTATTTTTAATTACTGATTTCTGATTGTGCTGGATCTTCATTGCTGCACACAGGCTTTCTCTAGTTCTAGAGAGGGGGCTACGCTCTAGTTGTGGTGCACGGGCTTCACACTGTGGTGGCTTCTTATTGTGGAGCACGGGGTCTAGGGGTATGGGCTTCAGGAGCTGTAGCATGAAGGCTCAGTAGTTGTGCTATGAGGGCTCTAGGGCGTGTAGGCTTTAGTAGTTGAAGCACAGGGGCTCATTAGTTGTGGCTCTCAAACCTTAGAGCATGCATGCTTCAGTAGTTACAGCGCTTGGGCTCAATAGTTGTTGAATCTAGAGCATGGGCTTAGTAGTTGTGGCGCACGGGCTTAGTTGGCATGTGGAATCTTCTCATTCCAGTCCCCTATAATGAAAAGGACATCTTTTTTAGGTGTTAGTTCTAGAAGGTCTTGTAGGTCTTCATAGAACCATTCAACTTCAGCCTCTTCAGCATTACTGGTTGGGGCATAGACTTGGATTACCATGATATTGAATAGTTTGCCTTGGAAACGAACAGATATCATTCTATCATTTTTGAGAATGCATCCAAGTACTGCATTTTGGACTCTTTTGTTGACTATGACGGCTACTCCATTTCTTCTAAGGGATGGTTGCCCACAGTAGTGAAAATAATGGTCATCTGAGTTAAATTCACCCATTCCAGTCCATTTTAGTTCACTGATTCCTAAAATGTCAACGTTCACTCTTGCCATCTCCTGTTTCAATAATTGAAAAATCAAGAGTTCCAGAAAAACATCTATTTCTGCTTTATTGTCTATGCCAAAGCCTTTGACTGTGTGGATCACAATAAACTGTGGAAAATTCTGAAAGAGATGGGAATACCAGGCCACCTGACCTGCCTCTTGAGAAATCTGTATGCAGGTCAGGAAGCAACAGTTAGAACTGGACATGGAACAGCAGACTGGTTCCAAATAGGAAAAGGAGTATGTCAAGGCTGTATATTGTCACCCTGCTTATTTAACTTATATGCAGAGTACATCATGAGAAACACTGGGCTGGAAGAAGCACAAGCTGGAATCAAGATTGCAGGGAGAAATATCAATAACCTCAGATATGCAGATGACACCACCCTTATGGCAGAAAGTGAAGAACTAAAGAGCCTCTTGATGAAAGTGAAAGAGGAGAGTGAAAAAGTTGGCTTAAAGCTCAACATTCAGAAAACTAAGATCATGGCATCTGGTCCCATCACTTCACGGCAAATAGATGGGGAAACAGTGTCAGACTTTATTTTGGGGGGCTCCAAAATCACTGCAGATGGTGACTGCAGCCATGAAGTTAAAAGACGCTTATTCCTTGGAAGAAAATTTATGACCAACCTAGCAGCATATTAAAAAGCAGAGACATTACTTTGCCAACAAAGGTCTGTCTAGCCAAAGCTGAGTTGGACTATAAAGAAAGCTGAGCACCGAAGAATTGATGCTTTTGAACTGTGGTGTTGCAGAAGACTCTTGAGAGTCCCTTGGATAGCAAGGAGATCCACCAGTCCATCCTAAAGGAAATCAGTCCTGAATATTCATCAGAAGGACTGATGTTGAAGCTGAAACTACAATACTTTGGCTACCTGAGCGAAGAACTGAGTCATTTGAAAAGACCTTGATGCTGGAAAGACTGAAGGCAGAAGGAGAAGGGGATGACAAAGGATGAGATGGTTGGATGGCATCACTGACTCGATGGACATGAGTTTGAGTAAACTCTGGGAGTTGGTGATGGACAGGGAGGTCTGGCATGCTGCAGTCCATGGGGTCATAGAGTTGGACACGGCTGAGCAACTGAACTGGAATCTTCTTGGACCAGGGATCAAACCTGTGTGCCCTGTACTGGCAGGCAGATTCCTATCCACTGTGTTACCAGGGAAGTCCTCCATAATATTTGAAAGTGAAAGATATCTCGACTTGGAGTAGTTCTTATCAGTGTCTTAATCTATTTAAATCATTGGTTGTTTATTATCTTGCCATTTTCTTGTCTCCTGAATCAGATTATCAGATGCTTCAGCTCATTTCTCATACTTCCTCTCAGAAATGAGCACCCAATAGATACATTACTTTGCCAACAAAGGTCCATCTAGTCAAGGCTATGGTTTTTCCAGAGTGTTGGACTGTGAAGAAAGCTGAGTGCCGAAGAAGTGATGCTTTTGAACTGTGGTGTTGGAGAAGACTCTTGAGAGTCCATTGGACTGCAAGGAGATCCAACCAGTCCATTCTAAAGATCCGCCCTGGGATTTCTTTGGAAGGAATGATGCTAAAGCTGAAACTCCAATACTTTGGCCACCTCATGCGAAGAGTTGGCTCATTAGAAAAGACTCTGATGCTGGGAGGGATTGGGGGCAGGAGGAGAAGGGGACGACAGAGGATGAGATGGCTGGATGGCATCACTGACTCGATGGACATGAGTCTGAGTGAACTCCGGGAGTTGGTGATGGACAGGGAGGTCTGGCGTGCTGCGATTCATGGGGTAGCAAAGAGTCTGACACGACTGAGCGACTGAACTGAACTGAATCATCTGTTAACTTGAAAAACAACTTCTATTGCCCACGTTTTCTTGGTACTCTGACTACAAATTTTCATACTAGATAAAAATCTTTCCTTCTAGAAAACTATCAATTAAATATTTTCTTAAAAAATACAATATTGCTTCCTGTAATTATTTTTCAAATTCAAGTATAGGTTAGTATTGTTCTGCATTCTGTGGGTAGCTTGTTCGATTTGTCCATGAAAATTTATTGCAATTTTATTTATAAATTCTCATTCCAACTACCCAGTGTTGGGTTAAACTCCACAGGTTAAGGATATAGTCCCTCTCAAGACTGGGAGAGAGGGACACTAGTAAAGTCACACGTTGATTTGTTTAAGATATTTGTCCCTGTAGATGATAATGGAAAAGCCACTGGCTTTAATTCTCCATAGTGTCATTTGGTGAGACTAGAACTGTTCATATATATTTATCATGGTGATCTGCCAATGGATGGCATACCCAGAAGTTGGTAAGATTTAGAGCAGTGGCAATTATTTAGGATAATCTAAGAATGGGGAAGATACCCTGGAGGAGGAAATGGCACCCCACTCTAGTATTCTTGCCTGGAGAACCCTATGGACAGAGGAGCCATCAATGGAGTTGCAAAGAGTCAGAATGACTGAGCGTGTGAGCACGATATAAGCATGAAAAATGGTATTTGAATGAGTATGCTCTGACCTAACAAAGAGGAAAGAAAAGAGAAAACAGGTCATTATGGATGGATAACAACTAGGGATCAATAGAGATGAGAAGAATAACTATGGGCAAGCAGATGAAAAATAAAATCGGGCTTTTTGGGGTTCTTTTTTTTTTTGGAAGTAAAATTGATTTATTCATGGTAGACAAAACAGGGCTTTGACACAGTTGTTGGTCTGACATATTGGGCAGAAGCTATCCCTTATCTGAAGTCATTGATTTATTCCAAAGGTCTTCAGTCAGCTGGTCTGGAGACCAGCTGCTTTAGAGCATCTTGGAAAATCCTCAGTCTGAAGTCCTCTGCTGGAATAGGCTTCCAGTTGTGTCAATTCTGAGACTCTTCTTTAATTGTGAAATATGTATGGAAGAATTGACATCCTGGAGTTTCACTGCTGCATTAGTTAACAGTATCTGATAAGGTTCCATACAGTAATGCTCAAGAGCAGTTTTTCTCTGATGTCTTACAAAAAAACCTCATGGTTGAGGATCACAGTCTATTTAGGAAGAAGCTGTGGGAAGCTGTCCTTAACCTATTGATGACAGGACCGGTATATATGAATCCCCTGTAATCCCCTGCCATGTCTGCATGCAGCAGGGTAGCTTAGTACTGGATGTGGAATTTCCAAATAACTGTTTATTTCTTAGACAACTGATGTATTCCCAAGGGAGTGAACCATATGGCCATAAGGTGCTTGTGAGAGTACCCTTGGCCAGGCAGCAAAGGAGTTCTGAGATTTCTGGTAATGTTAATAATGTCACTGATTTCTGTAAAGTGTGTGCCTTGACCACTTGATATAAAAAAATGGGATGTCCTAGGTTGGAAACACAAAACCAAGCAGTTTTTACGAGGGACTAAAGCTTTTCATGGCAATTACATGCTTCAGTCCATCATTAAAACAGACATATTAAAAAGTAAAACACTCGTGGGACCTACCCAGGAGAAGACTGGCAGAGGGGACTTCACCCAGATGCCAGTTTCTCAAGGGTATAAATACCTATTAGTCATGATAGATACATTCACATGATGGATTGAAGGCTTTCCCACTCGGAGAAGGCTGAGGAGGTGGTAAAAAAACTGCTCCATGAAATGAGTCCGAGATTTGGTCTTCCCAGGTCATTACAAAGGGACAATGGGACATCACTTACTTCTAAGGTCACCCAGTTCAGTTCAGTCGCTAGTCATGTCCGACTCTTTGTGACCTCATGAATCGCAGCACGCCAGGCCTCCCTGTCCATCACCAACTCCCGGAGTTCACTCAAACTCATGTCCATCAAGTCGGTGATGCTATCCAGCCATCTCATCCTCTGTTGTCCCCTTCTCCTCCTGCCCCCAATCCCGCCCAGCATCAGAGTCTTTTCCAATGAGTCAACTCTTCGCATGAGGTGGCCAAAGTACTGGAGTTTCAGCTTTAGCATCAGTCCTTCCAGTGAACACCCAGGACTGATCTCCTTTAGGATGGACTGGTTGGACCTCCTTGCAGTCCAAGGGACTCTCAAGAGTCTTCTCCAACACCACAGTTCAAAAGCATCAATTCTTCGGCGCTCAGCTTTCTTCACAGCCCAACTCTCACATCCATACATGACCACAGGAAAAACCTTAGCCTTGACTAGACAGACTTTTGTTGGCAAAGTAATGTCTCTGCTTTTTAACGTGCTATCTAGGTTGGTCATAACTTTCCTTCCAAGGAGTAAGTGTCTTTTAATTTCATGGCTGCAGTCACCATCTGCAGTGATTTTGGAGCCCCAAAAAATAAAGTCTGACACTGTTTCCCCATCTATTTCCCATGAAGTGATGGGACCAGATGCCATGATCTTAGTTTTCTGAATGTTGACCTTTAAGCCAACTTTTTCACTCTCCTCTTTCACTTTCATCAAGAGGCTCTTTAGTTCCTCTTTACTTTGTGTCATAAGGGTGGTATCATCTGCATATCTGAGGTTATTGATATTTCTCCCTGCAATCTTGATTCCAGCTTGTGCTTCATCCAGCCCAGGGTTTCTCATGATGTACTCTGCATAGAAGTTAAATAAGCAGGGTGACAATATACAGCCTTGACATACTTCTTTTCCTATTTGGAACCAGCCTGCTGTTCCATGTCCAGTTCTAACTGTTGCTTCCTGACTTGCATATAGGTTTCTCAAGAGGCAGGTAAGGTGGTCTGGTCCTCCCATCTCTTTCAGAATTTTCCACAGTTTATTGTGGTCCACACAGTCAAAGGCTTTGGCATAGTCAATAAAGCAGAACTAGATGTTTTTCTGGAACTCTCTTTCTTTTTCCATGATCCAGTGGATGTTGGCAATTTGATCTCTGGTTCCTCTGCCTTTTCTAAAACCAGCTTAAACATCTGGAAGTTCACGTTTCACGTATTGCTGAAGCCTGGCTTGGAGAATTTTGAGCATTACTTTACTAGCGTGTGAGATGAGTGCAATTGTGCGGTAGTTTGAGCATTCTTTGGCATTGCCTTTCTCTGGGATTGGAATGAAAACTGACCTTTTCCAGTCCTGTGGCCACTGCTGAGTTTTCCAAATTTGCTGGCATATTGAGTGCAGCACTTTCACAGCATCATCTTTCAGGATTTGAAATAGCTCAACTGGAATTCCATCACCTCCACTAGCTTTGTTCGTAGTGATGCTGTCTAAGGCCCACTTGACTTCACATTCCAGGATGTCTGGCTCTAGGTGAGTGATCACACCATCATGATTATCTTGGTTGTGAAGATCTTTTTTGTACAGTTCTTCTTATCTCCATTATGCCTGGAGGCCTCAGTCTTCAGGAAAAGTAGAAAGAGTCAACCAATTCTTAAAATCAGCAATAAAAAAGATAACCCAGGAGACCTCCCTGAGATGGAAGGAGGTTTTACCAATAGCTCTCCTCTGTACCCATATTGCCCCTAAGGAACAGGTTGGTCTTAGTCCTTATGAGATGCTAAATGGCAGACCTTTTGTTTATGTTAATGACCTCTTCCTAGATCAGAGGCTCAGACACTCCGGTCTTATGCCATGGCCATTGGGCAATTCCAACAGGATATATGCTTGTAGGATGTCAACCAGGACCCAAAAGATTCTAAAGAGCCACCACTATATGCTCCAGGGACTCAAGTCCTAATTAAAGTCTGGAAAGATGGGTCCCCAAAGGCCCAACTCCAGCCCTCATGGAAGGGCCTCTACCCTATAATACTTTCTACCCCCACAGCAGTCAAGGTACCAGGACATGACTCCTGGATTCACCACTCATGAGTCAAGCCATGGAAGAAAACTGAAGAGGACACTCAATACACCTGTGAGCCCCTGGGAGCTCTCAGATAGCTATTCAGGACTACAAATGAGTGCCATCCCCAAAATCAAGTGATTGGGGATAGGATTTTTCAGGATAGCTCTAAAGAGCCAACATAGCTTGGCAGGGGTTGTACCCCAAAATAGACAGGAGATGGCAGGTGTTGTACCCCCAAATAGACAGGAGATGCCTGAACAAGGAGGGACTTGATCCATCTTGAATGAGATGTGTTGTTTCTGGGTAAATACCTCCAGCTAAGTTAAATTAAGTCTCACAATCTCGAGAAAAACATGCAGGTCTACAGGATCTCAAAGAACAAGCTGGAGAGTCCTTAGGGTGGCTACAGTCTCTCTTTGGGGGATCCTTCTCCTGGCGATGGGGAATTTCACATTGGAGGTGGCCAAGAGGAGCAACCCCACATCCAAGGAGTGGTGGCTGCTCGGGTGCAGGAGGGCCGAGAGGAGCTACTCCACGTTCAAGGTCAGGAGGGGCGGCCGTGAGGAGATAGCCCTCGTCCAAGGTAAGGAGCAGTGGCTGCGTTTTGCTGAAGCAGCCGTGAAGAGATACCCTACGTCCAAGGCGAGAGACACCCCAGTAAGATGGTAGGTGTTGTGAGAGGGCATCAGAAGGCAGACATACCGAAACCATAGTCACAGAAAACTAGCCAATCTGATCACATGGACCACAGCCTTGTCTAACTCAGTGAAACTAAGCCATGCTGTGTGGGGCCACCCAGGATGGGCGGGTCATGGTGGAGAGGTCTGACAGAATGTGGTCCACTGCAGAAGGGAATGGCAAACCACTTCAGTATTCTTGCCTTGAGAACCCCATGAACAGTATGAAAAGGCAAAATGATAGGATACTGAAAGAGGAACTCCCCAGGTCAGTAGGTGCCCAATATGCTCCTGGAGATCAGTGGAGAAATAACTCCAGTAAGAATGAAGGGATGGAGCCAAAGCAAAAACAATACCCAGCTGCGGATGTGACTGGTGATAGAAGCAAGGTCTGATGCTGTAAAGAGCAATATTGCATTGGAACCTGGAATGTCAGGTTCATGAATCAAGGCAAATTGGAAGTGGTCAAAAAGGAGATGGCAAGAATGAATGTCGACATTCTAGGAATCAGCAAACTAAAATGGACTGGAATGGGTGAATTTAACTCAGATGACCATTATATTTATCTACTATTGTGGGCAGGAATCCCTTAGAAGAAATGGAGTAGCCATCAGAGTCAACAAAAGAGTCCGAAACGCAGTACTTGGATGCAATCTCAAAAATGACAGAATGATCTCTGTTCGTTTCCAAGACAAACCATTCAATATCACAGTAATCTAAGTCTATGCCCTGACCAATAATGCTGAAGAAGCTGAAGTTTAAATGGCTCTATGAAGACCTACAAGACCTTCTAGAGCTAACACCCAAAAAAGATGTGCTTTTCATCATAGGGGACTAGAATGCAAAAGCAGAGAGTCAGAAATACCTGGAGTAAAAGGCAAATTTGGCCTTGGAGTACAGAATGAAGCAGGGCAAAGGCTAATAGAGTTTTGCCAAAAGAATGCACTGGTCAGCAAACACCCTCTTCCAACAACACAAGAGAAGACTCGACTCTACACATGGACATTACCAGATGGTCAATACAGAAATCAGATTGATTATATTCTTTGCAGCTGAAGATGGAGAAGCTCTATACAGTCAGCAAAAACAAGACTGGGAGCTGAACTCCTTATTGCCAAATTCAGACTTAAATTGAAGAAAGTAGGGAAAACCACTAGACCATTCAGTTATGACCTAAATCAAATCCCTTATGATTATACAGCAGAAGTGAGAAATAGATTTAAGGGACTAGATCTGATAGACAGAGTGCCTGATGAACTATGGACGGAGGTTTGTGACACTGTACAGGAGACAGGGATCAAGACCATCCCCATGGAAAAGAAATGCAAAAAAGCAAAATGGTTGTCTGGGGAGGCCTTACAAATGGCTGTGAAAAGAAGAGAAGCGAAAAGCAAAGGAGAAAAGGAAAGATATAAGCATCTGAATGCAGAGTTCCAAAGAATAGCAAGGAGAGATAAGAAAGCCTTCCTCAGTGATCAATGCAAAGAAATAGAGGAAAACAACAGAATGGGAAAGACTAGAGAACTCTTCAAGAAAATTATAGATACCAAGGGAACATTTCATGCAAAGATGGGCTCGATAAAGGACAGAAATGGTATGGACCTAACAGAAGCAGAAGATATTAAGAAGAGGTGGCAAGAATACACAGGAGAACTGTACAAAAAAGAGCTTCACGACCAAGATAATCACGATGGTGTGATCACTCACCTAGAGCCAGATATCCCGGAATGTGAAGTCAAGTGGGCCTTAGAAAGCATTACTTCAAACAAAGCTAGTGAAGGTGATGGAATTTCAGTTGAGCTATTTCAAATCTTGAAAGATGATGCTGTGAAAGTGCTGCACTCAATATGCCAGCAAATTTGGAAAACTCAGCAGTGGCCACAGGACTGGAAAAGGTCAGTTTTCATTCCAATCTCAAAGAAAGGCAATGCCAAAGAATGCTCAAACTACTGCACAATTATACTCAACTCACACGCTAGTAAAGTAATGCTCAAAATTCTCCAAGCCAGGCTTCAGCAATACGTGAAACGTGAACTTCCAGATGTTTAAGCTGGTTTTAGAAAAGGCAGAGGAACCAGAGATCAAATTGCCAACATCCACTGGATCATGGAAAAAGAAAGAGAGTTCCAGAAAAACATCTAGTTCTGCTTTATTGACTATGCCAAAGCCTTTGACTGTATGGATCACAATAAACTGTGGAAAATTCTTCAAGAGATGGGAATACCAGACCACCTGACATGCCTCTTGAGAAATCTGTATGCAGGTCAGGAAGCAACAGTTAGAACTGGACATGGAACAACAAACTGGTTCCAAATAGGAAAAGGAGTACGTCAAGGCTGTATATCGTCACCCTGCTTATTTAACTTATATGCAAAGTACATCATGAGAAACCCTGGGCTGGAAGAAGCACAAGCTGGAATTAAGATTGCTGGGAGAAATATCAATAACCTCAGATATGCAGATGACACCACCCTTATGGCAGAAAGTGAAGAGGAACTAAAAAGCCTCTTGATGAAAGTGAAAGAGGAAAGTGAAAAAGTTGGCTTAAAGCTCAACATTCAGAAAACTAAGATCATGGCATCTGGTCCCATCACTTCATGGGAAATAGATAGGGAAACAGTGGAAACAGTGTCAGACTTTATTTTTTTGGGCTCCAAAATCACTGCAGATGGTGACTGCAGCCATGAAATGAAAAGACGCTTACTCCTTGGAAGGAAAGTTATGACCAACCTAGATAGCACATTAAAAAGCAGAGACATTACTTTGCCAACAAAAGTCCGTCTAGTCAAGGCTAAGGTTTTTCCTGTGGTCATGTATGGATGTGAGAGTTGGGCTGTGAAGAAAGCTGAGCGCCGAAGAATTGATGCTTTTGAACTGTGGTGTTGGAGAAGACTCTTGAGAGTCCCTTGGACTGCAAGGAGGTCCAACCAGTCCATCCTAAAGGAGATCAGTCCTGGGTGTTCACTGGAAGGACTGATGCTAAAGCTGAAACTCCAGTACTTTGGCCACCTCATGCGAAGAGTTGACTCATTGGAAAAGACTCTAATGCTGGGCGGGATTGGGGGCAGGAGGAGAAGGGGACGACAGAGGATGAGATGGCTGGATGGCATCACCGACTCGATGGACATGAGTTTGAGTGAACTCCGGGAGTTGGTGATGGACAGGGAGGCCTGGCGTGCCACGATTCATGGGGTCGCGAAGAGTCAGACACGACTGAGTGACTGAACTGAACTGAATGCCCCTACTATTCCCTGTTATCACCATACTGATGCAGCTTATGATTGCTCCATGTATTATCAACTGTCTAACCTGTTTTTTCTCTGCCCAGGTCAACAAGCTACAACATGCAGTACCAGTTCAACAAGAATATATAAAACAGTTGACCATGGAAAATGTTAGTCACCTTTAGATGAACACCGCTATAAGGACTCTGAGGCTTGAGATTAGCAAGAGGTGGAGGCCCAAAGGCCCTCTCTGTCCCAGCTCAGCAGGAAGTAGCCAGAGAGACCTCAACACCCCTACTCCCAAAGAATTGGTCCTCCCCTCTGTTAAGCGGGGAATGTTAGGTAGGTAAAATAGGAAAAAGGAGTCCAAAATAGCAGTGGCTAGAAGACAAAGAGGAAAAAGCCCACGAAAGTAGAACAAGGAAGGTCCAAGGAGCGGAGTGAGAACTTCAGGTGAAGCAAAGAGCCCTCCAGGCTAGCCCAATTTACAAAGGGCAGGCTCAAGGGAAGGAGAAAAACATAGAAAAAGAGGAGCCAAAATTGAGCCGTACTTCTTTTGGGTTGGCCTGCCCTCATGCCTTGAGGATGTATTTTCCTTTGCTTGCCAAATAAAACTGAGCTGTAACCAAAAAAAAAAAAGTAAAACTCATTCTAATTTCATGAAAGGTAGAAGCTGGATAAAATCCATCTGAAAGTGTTCAGGGATTTTTGAGGCCTTGGTTACTGGCCATGTTCCACCTTTAGTTCTTCAAAGATTATATTTACAGGTGACACATGACCTAAAAATAACTTGTTAAAAGTTCATTTTTTAAAGTTTATTTATCAACGTTAATTTAAGATAGTAACCAATTTGTCTTTATCATGATGTATAGTTTTATGGGGGAAAAATTTTTTTAGCTTGTATCCATCTGAAATCGTCTGGCGCCTCCAAGTGGCCATCTTGGGAGCACCAGTAATGACCTGAGTGAAAGTTGCCTGCATGCTCAGTAATGTTTGACTCTTTCTCCGTTCCATGGAGTGTAGCCCACCAGGCTCCTCTGTCCATGAAATTCTCCAGGCAAGAATACTGGAGTGGGTTTCCATTTCCTCTTCCAGGGCATCTTCCTGATCCAGGGATCGAACCCGCATCTCCTGTGTCCCTGCATTGGCAGGTGGATTCTTTCCCATTGTGCCTTCTGGGAAGCCCATGAGTGAAGGTTACATTTTTTAAAAACATTCTTCTTTTTTAGAATCAGAGGATAAATGCTGATATTTCATAATGGTCTCTCTGAATTCCTCCAGAGATTTACCCTTTGAGGGTTCAGTTAGGAATCTCACCTAAGTTAAGGCAGTTTGTTTGGCATCATGATCTGCTAGAGCACTTCCTTTGACCTCCATATTATCTTTTTCACATGAACTGAGGCCCTTCTAAGAGCTACTTCTCTAGGCGACAGGAGCGACTCAAGTTCTTTAGCTTGTAGTTCATTTTAAAATTATTTATTTATTTGGCTGTGCTGGGTCTTAGTTGTGGCATGTGGGATCCCTCGCCCGGGTCAAACCCATGTCTCCTGCACTGGCAGGCATTCTTTACCACTGAGGCACCAGGGAAGCCCACATGATGGGTGGATGAATTCGCTCAGTCGTGTCCAACTCTTTGCAACCTCATGGACTGTAGCTTACTAGGCTCCTCTGTTCGTGGGATTTTCCAGGCAAGAATACCGGAGTGGGTTGTCATTTCCTTCTCCGGGGGAACTTCCCGACCCAGGGATCGAACCCGGGTCTCCCTCATTGTAGGCAGACGCTTTACCGTCTGAGCCACAAGGGAAGCCCATGATGGGTATATACCTCTAAGTATTGAAAGCAGGGACTAGAAAAGCTATTTTCGAGTATTTACATGACTCAACACACACTCCATGTTCACAGTAATATTATTCACAAGAGCAAAAAGGTAGAAGCAACCCAACTGTCCATCGGCAGATGAATAAACAATACAGTATACAGTGGAATATTATGCTGTGCTGTGCTCAATCACTTCAGTCATGTCTGATTCTTTGTGACCTCATGGACTGTAGCCCACCAGGCTCCTCTGTCCATGGAGTTCACCAGGCAAGAATACTGGAGTGGGTTGCTGTGCCCTCTTCCAGGGGATCTTCCCAACCCAGGAATCAAACCCGTATCTCCAGCATCTCCTGCATTGTACACAGGTTCTTTACCCACTGAGCCACCTGAGAAGCCCCACAGTGGAACATTATCTGGCCTTAAAAAAGGAAGATTCTAACACATGCTACACATGGATGAACCTTGAGGACATAATGCTAAATGAAATAAACCAGTCACAAGAGGACAAACACTGTATGATTCCACTTATATGAGACAATTGATCCAATTCATAGAGACAAAGAATAGAATGGTGTTTGACAGAGACTGGAGAGAGAAAGGAATGGTGAATTACTGCTTAATAGGTACAGAGTTTCTGTTTTTCAAGATGAAAAGAGTTCTGGAGATGAATCATAGGGATGGCCACACAACAATATGAATGGACTCAATGCCTCTGAAGTGTTCACTTAAAAATGGTTATGACAGTAAATTTTATGTTATGCATATTTTATAACAAATTTTTTTAAATGTCAAAAATGTACATGAATGTTCATAGCAGCTTTGTTTGAAATAGCCAAAAACTGAAGATAAACTATATACATATTCTACAATGATGAATGGTTAAACAAAAAGGAAGAAACTATTGAGGCATTCAACAACTTGGAAAGACATCAAGAGTATTATGCTGTGATCTCCAAAGGACATGTAACTAACTCCATTTACATAACATTCCCAAAATGACAAAATTTTAAACATGGAGAACATATTAGTGGTTGCCAAGGGTTAGGGATGGTGGAGGAAGACAGAAAAGGGAGAAAGTGACTCTTAAGAGAAAGCATGAGGGATCTTTGTGATGACAGTTCTACCATGATTGTGGTGGTTACAGAAATCCACACATGATAAAAACTGTATAGAGCTACACACACCCCCACATGCATGTAAACCCCACGATTGCATGTAAACTGATAGAATCCAAACGAATTCTGTGAATTTTATCAATATGCACAAGGGTTTTGATACTGTATTATAGGTGACCCTTGAACAACATGGGTTTGGACTGCATCGGTCCACTTATACGCACAATTTTTCAATAAATATTGTTGTACTACACGATATGCTTCCTTGGTGGCTCAGTGGTAAAGAATCTGCCTGCCAATACAGGAGATGTGGGTTTTATCCCTGGGTCGGGAAGATCCCATGAAGAAGGAAATGACAACCTGCTTCAGTATTCTTGCCTGGGAAATCACATGGACAGAGGAGCCTGGCAGGCTACAGTCCATGGGATCACAAAAGAATGGGGCATGACTTAGCGACTAAACAACAACAACATGATAGGCAATTAGCTAAATCCATGGATATGGAACCATGAATTCAGAATACCGACTATGGGATCTGAGCACCTATGGATCTTGGTATCCATGGAAGGTCCTAAAACCCATCCTCTGTGGCTGAGGGATGACTGTAGAAGATGCTACCATTGGAAATAACTGGGTAAAAGATGCAGGAGCTCTTTCTGTACTATTTCTGCAGCTCCCCATAAATCTATCACTATTTTAAAATAAAAGAAAAAACAAACAAAGCAGAACCTGAATGCTTGGCTATGGGCCAAATTCCCTTGTAATCTGAGCTGTCCATCATGAACTGGGTGCCCTCTATTCTTGAGTGCCATGACCATGGCCTCTACTCTTGCTGTATTATCTTCTCCCTTCAACCTCCACCTACAGCTTCACGGTAACTTCCATGCGACCAGGTGCCTGAAGAACAAAACTCTTAGGTTCTGCAAGGTATGTAGGCACGGCCTACAAGGACACAGCTGCACAACATCCCACTTTGGGAACGCTCTGAGGAACAGAGGTGGAGGAAAATCCTCTCAGTGGACAGAACTTTGAGCAGTGCACTTGGTTGTTCATTTTGCCCGATCAGGTGTACAGATCTATACTTTTTCAGGGACCATGGCTAATGGCTTGGCTGGCTGATCAGGTACTTGAAAGGAATGGGATTAGAAAATTCAAGGAGGTGTGGGGAAGAGGGTGTGGACAGACTTCTCTAATTTGGCACAGAATGTGAACTTAATTATGCTCCACATGAATGCTTACCAAATAGGAGGGTTTTAATGAGGTGGACAGAATAACCAACCTGAGAATGTCAGTCTGCTTCCTCCCCCAGCCAAATGGACTCAAGGGCAATGCACTAGGGATGGAAGTTATGTTTGAGCTCAACAACACAGACTTTCACTTACTAGGGCCAATATAGCCACTGCCGAGCGTTCACTATTCTAACAGCAGAGACCGACACTGGCCCTCAATATGACAGAACACGCCGAAGGATCAGTCAGCTAACCTGTTGCAGATTGACCACATCGGGCCAGTTCTACTAAGGAAGAAGCAGCCCCTTGTTCTGACACTCTGGATATGGATTCTTCTTCATCGCCCGCAGAGCTTCTCCCAAATCCAGAGCGTTACTGGAGTTGGCTATGAACGGCTTTTTTATTCTTCCGTGTGCACCATTCCCCGCTTCGATCTTCACTTAGACCCCGCTTCGATCTTCACTTAGACCCCGCTCCGTGCTCGTCCGTACCTCTCATTTCTGTTTGGGGAGAGTCCACAGCATCAGCTTCATTCAGTGAGAGGATTCTGTCAGCGGTACACGCGCTCGCGGCTCTTTAGATCCCGAGGGTCCCGCCGGGAGAAGACAGCGCGCCAGCCCCGCCCACCCCGGCCTCAAGCCTCGCCCACCCCGGCGGCCGGCCCAAGCCCCGCCCCTGGGTCCTAACGCGAGGACCCCGCGGGGGCTGTCCGCGGCGAGGCCGGATTCATCCCACCCCGCTGCCTGTCCGGACACCCCCTCACTCGGGCCTGCGCTGCGGCGCGGCCCCCGGACCCTGGGGATTCAGTCTCGGGCCGAGGTCCGCGGCCGGTGGATGGAGAGCAGTCACGACAGGCGGTAGGAAGGCTGCTCGGCCGGAGGCGCTCGTGGGCCTCCACCATGGCGGCGGCGGTATGCGCTGCGGGCTTCCTCCCTGCTCTGTGTGGCGCTTCGGCGGGTGAGAGCTGGGACGCTGGGAGCCGGAGCTTTGAGCCAAGCGGGAGCGGGGGTGGGGGCGGCTCTCCCGGGGCCTGCATTCGCCCGGGCGGGAAAAAGCAAGAAGCCGCAGCTCCGGGCCCCTCGCGCCGGTTTACCGGCTCATTGGGGTCTGCTGTGTGACCTTGCGTGCGTTCGCACAGGGCATGGGTGTGTAAAGTGAGGATGGACTGGACGCGGTCCAGGGTCCCTTCCAGTTCACCAGGCGGCTTGTGCATGCTCGGCTAAGTGAGGAGGATAGTTGCAAGCCATCATCGCCTTCCCCGCCGGCGCGACTTGTGGGTAGATCGAGGCCAGAGAAGCTCGAAAGGGAAATAGGCTGTCCTCCAGCTTGAGTCGGATAGGATTAGTGTCAGTTATTTTAGATTTCGGGCTGATCAATACTCTTTATTAAAAAGAAGGATGTTGGTATTGTCCCCCACCCCATGTTCGTTGTTTGCAGCCCGAGGAGAAGCAGCCTACTATCCTCCAGCGCAACGTTTATCTCTAGGAACCAGTATACCATTGACCTGACCGCTGATCGCTCTAAAACCTGCAATCCAGCATTCGTAATTCTGAAATCTAAAGATCTGTGAAAATCTAAAAGTTCTTTTTTGTAACTTGTTTTGTTAGGAAACTTGACCTGAAATCCTTTGTCGGAAAATCTGACCTGAGAAATATTTTTACTTTTGTTTATGTTTGTGACCACCTCCTCTTTTTTCAAAGCCCTGTTCAAATAGCACCTAGCATCTGCAGCTTTCTTCCGTGAGTTCTTATGTGTAGCAGGGTCTGTCTTAAGTTCTTTATGCTTTTTTCCTTCATCTTCTCAATGTCTTTATGAGATAGATACCTTTACATTCCCATTTTACAGATTAGGGAATTAGGGCACACAAGTTGAGAAACTTGTTCAAGGTTAGACTGGAAGGACGTCAGATTTTTGCAGCCATACCAGCTGGTTCCAGAGCCTTTTTCTTTCTTTTTCTAGTGTATAAATTTTTTTTTGATAGTGGTTTTATTGGGATGTAACTTACACACTATATGATTCACCTTCTCAAACTATACAGTTCAGTGGTTTTTAGTATATTTACAGAGCTGTGCAAAAAAGATCTTCACGACCCAGATAATCATGATGGTGTGATCACTCACCTAGAGCCAGACATCCTGGAATGTGAAGTTAAGTGGGCCTTAGGAAGCATCATTACAAACAAAACTAGTGGAAGTGATGGAATTCCATTTGAGCTATTTCAAATCCTAAAAGGTGATGCTATGAAAGTGCTGCACTCAATATGCCAGCAAATTTGGAAAACTCAGCAGTGGCCACAGGATTGGAAAAGGTCGGTTTTCATTCCAATCCCAAAGAAAGGCAATGCCAAAGAATGTTCAAACTACCGCACAATTGGACTCATCTCACACGCTAGTAAAGTAATGCTCAAAATTCTCCAAGCCAGGCTTCGGCAATATGTGAACCGTGAACTTCCAGATGTTCAAGCTGGTTTTAGAAAAGGCAGAGGAACCAGAGATCAAATCGCCAACATCACACTGGATCATGGAAAAAGCAAGAGAGTTCTGGAAAAACATCTATTTCTGCTTTATTGACTATGCCAAAGTCTTTGACTGTGTGGATTACAATAAACTGGAAAATTCTGAAAGAGATGGGAATACCAGACCACCTGACCTGCCTCTTGAGAAATCTGTATGCAGGTCAGGAAGCAACAGTTAGAACTGGACATGGAACAGCAGACTGGTTCCAAATAGGAAAAGGAGTACGTCAAGGCTGTATATTGTCACCCTGTTTATTTAACTTATATGTAGAGTACATCATGAGAAATGCTGGGCTGGATGAAGCACAAGCTGGAATTAAGATTGAGGGGAGAAATATCAATAACCTCAGATATGCAGATGACACCACCCTAATGACAGAAAGTGAAGAAGAACTAAAGAGCCTCTGGATGAAAGTGAAAGAGGAAAGTGAAAAAGTTGGCCTAAAGCTCAGTAGTCAGAAAACTAAGATCATGGCGTTCAGTCCCATCACTTCATGGGAAATAGATGGGGAAAGGGTGGAAACAGTGTCAAACTTAATTTTTTGGGGCTCCAAAATCACTGCAGATGGTGATTGCAGCCATGAAATTAAAAGACGCTTACTCCTTGGAAGGAAGGTTATGACCAACCTAGACAGCATGTTAAAAAGCAGAGACATTACTTTGTCAACAAAAGTCCGTCTAGTCAAGGCTCTGGTTTTTCCAGTGGTCATGTATGGATATGAGAGTTGGACTATAAAGAAAGCTGAGTGCCGAAGAATTGATGCTTTTGAACTATGGTTTTGGAGAACGCTCTTGAGAGTCCCTTGGACTGCAAGGAGATCCAACCAGTCCATCCTGAGGGAAATCAGTCCTGGGTGTTCATTGGAAGGACGGATGTTGAAGCTGAAACTCCAATACTTTGGCCACCTGATGCGAAGAGTTGACTCATTTAACTTTTCATTGACTTTTCATTCCCTGATGCTGGGAAAGATTGAGGGCAAGAGGAGAAGGGGATGACAGAGGATAAGATGGTTGGATGACATCACGGACTCAGTGGACATGAGTTTGGGTGGACTCCAGGAGTTGGTGATGGACAGGGAGGCCTGTGTGCTGACGTCTATGGGATCACAAAGAGTCTGACATGACTGAGCGACTGAACTGACTGAGTGACAAAGCTGTGTAACCATCCCCATAATCAATTTTGAAACATTTTAATCACCTCAAAAAGAACCTTACCTATCATGTCCCACAGTTCCCTGTTCCCCCAGCCCCCAGAAGCCACTAATCTACCCTTTTTCTCTATTGTTTGCATGTTCTGGATGTTTCGTATAAATGAAATCATGTAATGCATGATCTTTTTTTACTGTCTAGTTTCATTTAACATAGTGTTTTTCAGATTTGTCCATATTGTAGCATAAATCAGTACTTCCTTCTTATGGCAGAATAATACTCTATTTTGTGTATGTACCACGTTTTTGTTTATCCATCATCACTTGAGCATGTGGGTTGTTTCTACCTTTTGGCTATTACGTGTAGTGTTGCTGTAAGTATTTGTGTGCAGTGTCCTTGTGTCTATTTTCATTTCTCATGTGTATGTACCTGGGAGTGGAATTGCTTGATTGAATGGAGACTCCATGTTTCCCTTTTTGAGGAACTGCTAGACTGTGGTAAAGTAGCCGCACCTTTTACGTTCCCACCAGCATGAGGATCTTTATTTCTCTACATCCTTGTCAACACTTATTTTCTGTATTTTTAACCATAGTGATCCTAGTGGATGTGACGTGGTATAAATTTGTAGTTTTGATTTGCACTTGCCTGATGGTTAACGAATGCCTTTTTTTGAGGAGAATGTGTGAGGCTTGGTAACAGGTCAGGTGTGAGTGTGAAGCAGCCAGTGTGATGTGATGTCGTCTACTTGGGCAAGTGGTCATGGTGCCCAGAAACTCTTCATTTACTTGTTTTGGTTCTTTTATACTATAGATGTTGCTATTCCTTAGGTGTTAAAAATGTTCCTTTTCATGTAGAAATACATCTTAACCTTTGTTTTTGTTTTAATTTACAGGTCGTTTATGGTCCAGGCAGCTTTACCTAAACACCTTTCCAACAGCTTCCATTTGGGCGTTGAAAGCTGTTCCCAGCAATGGTGAGATTATTTATCTAACAACCTTTTCTTCTAAGATCTGATACTTAAGAGTACTTTGTGTAGTTTCTAAAATGTAAATGAAGTACATTCTTTATAATAGAAATGGGTAAGGTCTAAAGAGTATTTTTCAAATTTTTAATGATAATGGCAGTTATAATTCAAGGTCTAAGATGTAATAGCCACAATTTATTGAACAATGATTTGTGTGTCAGGTTAATAGTATGTTATCTTGGTTAATCCTCACACCAGTTTTTAGTGACGGAGTTGTTATTCCCATTTTACAGATGCTAAAATGAGTCTCTTAGAGGCTAAGTGACTTGCTTAAGGTCACACAGCCAGTAATGGCAGGACTGGGTTCTGAGGTATTTTGAATATTGTGACACCTCCTTGAAACACAGTGTTTGCAGAAGGTTTTTGTTCTTTCCTGATGGTGCCAGGCCCTCTCTTGACTCACTTTCCAAAAGGAAGAGGCCGGCGCTTGCCAAGCCCATGTTATGCTTTGTTGTTGTTGTTCAGTCACCAAGTTGTGTCTGACTCTGAGCACTGACCATAAGCATACCATGATATTCCCGGGTGGCTTGCTCAGTTGTAAGGGACCCGCCTGCCAGTGCAGGAGATGGGAGGTCAATCCCTGAGTCGGAAGATCCCCTGGAGAAGGAATGGCAACCCACTCCAGTATTCTTGCCTGGGAAATCCCATGGACAGAGGAGCCTGGCAGGCTACAGTCCATGGGGTGGCAAAGAGTTGGACAGGACTGAGGCGACTTAGCGTGCACACACTAGGTATTACATTATACCTACATCACTTACTGGTGTTGACTTTGTACTAGTTTGAGTGACGTATACGAACCTTACCTCTTTGTGACCCTATGAAGCGTAGCCTGCCAGGCTCCTCTGTCCATGGGATTTCCCAGGCAAGAATACTGCAGTGGGTTGCCATTCCTTCTCCAGGGGATCGTCCCGACTCAGGGATTGACCTCCCGTCTCCTGCATTGGCAGGCGGGTTCTTGACAGCTGAGCAAGCCACCTGGGAATGTCATGTCATGCTTATGGCCAGTTAAATCCTGCCTCCTCCGCATGGTCTCTGGTTAGGGCAGAGTTGAAAGCTCACTGTGTCCGCTCCGTGCTGGACTTGCCGTTAGTCTTCTTCCTTTCGTCTTGTCAGCCCTGCAGTTGGGATGCCTCTGCGCTTGTTCAGGTGGTCCGGCAAGCAGTCTGGAGCGCCTGGCTCCTCCTGCGTTTGTGTCTTTGTTGTTCGGGTGATGCGTTCAGTCATAAACGACGTACTCGGCCCTCGACTCTGACTCAGGCAGTGCCCCAGCCTGAGCTGATACAGGGCCTGGAGAAGGGATCTGTGAGGAAGGCCAGAAAGCAGCACTCTTGCTGAGGGGACAGTCCCACAGGAGGTCTGGGGCAAGGAAAGTAATGACTGGTGGAATGAAGAGACAGTTCTCCTCCACTTTTTCTGCCTGTGCAACCATGACCAAACGACACCCTCAGTTGCCTTGTATATAAAATGAGCAGAGTAGTTCCTGCTTTGAAGATTGTTATCTTAAAATACTACACTTCCAAGGAATACCAAAAGGTTTTTACCTTAAAACCATTTCCCTTTGCTAGGCCTTCTCATTTTCCAGTGACACTTTGTTTTAACTTCTACCTGGTTATATTTCCAAATAGATAGTGTATATTATTCTTTTCCCTGTTAACATCGTTATGCTAATTGAAGATTTAACTAAGCCGCATGTCTGCTTTTTCTGAGCATAGATGCAAGCACAGTTTCTATGCGATCTAAATCCCATGGACAGAGGAGCCTGGCAGGCTACAGTCCATGGGGTTGTAAGAGTCGGTTATGAGTGAGTGACTGAGCTGAGCTGAGTATTTCAAGGATTGCAACATTAAACAGCAAGAATAAATTAATGTGTACTTGGTATTTTGTTGAAGATTGAGGGGGTTAAAAGAAAAACTAAAATGTGTCCAATGTAATGGGATTTAGAGTGATTGTTGAAGACCTGAATTTATTTAAAATGAAAAGCCACGGGTTTCTATTTACTTTTAACTGAACCATTTACTCAATAAAGCTGACAGGTCCAGAGAGATCTCCCTGTGTCATCTGAGCCAGCGTCCAAAAGTTTGCTTTTATTTTTTAAAGAAAGACTGTCCTCCAAATACGATTCTTAAAAGTTCAGCATTTTAGTGGCTTGTTTTTATAAGTAAGAGTTAATTTGTGGCGTTGGCAGTGTCTCTGCGCAGGCGTGGAGTCTAACGCAGTTTTGCTCTTGTCTGCCTACAGGCCCTTCGTCATCTGCAGGACCCAGAGGCCGCTGCCGTTCTACCCACTTGGGCCCCGCGCTGCAGACACAGTGCTGCACTCCTGCTCCCGGGAACGTGACGGCCCAGCAGTACAGATCCTATAGTTTCTTCACTAAACGTACGTAGTCTGGCCACCAACTTCCCATTTCATGAAACAGGAAAAGAAGAGGTGCTTTGGTATCTTAATTTTTCTTCTTTTTCTTCTCCTTAAACGAATTTACACTTCAGAGGTTAACATATGACGTACAGGCATACCTCGTTTTATTGCACTTTGCTTTATTGTGTTTTGAGGATATTGCATTTTTTGCACATTTAAGATTTGTGGCAACCCTGTGTTGAACAAATCTGTCTGCACCGTTTTTTCCAACACGCTTTGCTCACTTCGTGTCTTTGTGTCATATTCTGGTAATTCTTGCAATATTTCAAACTTTTTAGTTATTATTATATTTGATATGGTGATAGGAGATCAGTAATCTTTGATGTTGCTACTTTGACTTGCTAAAGATGAACATTTTAGCAATAGAATTTTTTTTAAATTAAAGTGTATACTGTTGTTTTAGGCATAATGTTTTAGACACAGTGCTTTTAGAAATAATGCTATTGCATGCTAAAGACTGTGGTATAGTGTAAACATAACTTTTGTATGCACTTGGAGACCAAAAATTTGTGTGACTCACTTGGTTGTGCTAGTCACTTTGTTGCAGTGGTCTGGGGACAAATCCAGATTGTTCTTGTATTGTTCAGTCGCTCAGTCGTGTCGGGCGATCCCATGGACTGCAGCGTGTCAGGCTTCCCTGTCCATCACCAACTCCCAGAGCTTGCTCAAAACCATTGAGCATTGAGTCGGTGATGCCATCCAACCATCTCATCCTCTGTCGTCCCCTTCTCCTCCTGCCTTCAGTCTTTCCCAGCATCTGAGTGGCCAAAATATTGGAACTTCAGCATCAGTCCTTCCAATGAATATTCAGGACTGATTTCCTTTAGGATTGACTGGTTTGATCTCCTTGCAGTCCAAGGGACTCTCAAGGGTCTTCTCCAGCACCATAGTTCAAAAGCATCAGTTGTTTGGTGCTCAGCCTTCTTTATGGTCCAACTCTCACATCCATACATGACTACTGGAAAAACCATAGCTTTGACTAGATGGACCTTTGTTGGCAAAGTAATGTCTCTGCTTTTTAATATGCTATCTAGGTTGGTCATAGCTTTTCTTCCAAGGAACAAGCGTCTTTTAATTTCATGGCTGCAGTCACCATCTGCAGTGATTTTGGAACCCAAGAAAAGAAAGTCTGTCACTGTTTGCAGTGTTTCCCCATCTATTTCCCATGAAGTGATGGGACTAGATGCCATGATCTTCGTTTTTTGAATGTTGAGTTTTAAGCCAACGTTCTCTCTCCTCTTTCGCCTTCATCAAGAGGCTCTTTAGTTCCTCTTTGCTTCCTGCCATAAGGGTGGTGTCATCTGCTTGTCCAAGTTTATTGATACTTCTCCCAGCAATCTTGATTCCAGCTTGTGCTTCATTCAGCCCGGCATTTTGCATGATGTACATTAAATAAGCAGGGTTGACAATATACAGCCTTGATGTACTGCTTTTCCAATTTGCAACCAGTCTGTTATTCCATGTCCTGTTCTTACTGTTGCTTCTTAACCTGCATACAGGTTTCTCAGGAGGCAGGTCGGGTGGTCTGGTATTCCCATTTCTTGAAGAATTTTCCACATTGTTGTGATCCTCTCAGTCAAAGGCTTTAGCATAGTCAGTGAAGCAGAAGTAGATGTTTTTCTGGAATCCAGATTTATCTCCATTAAAAGTGCTTGCACTGTGAACTTTCAAGTTTTTGATGGCATTTATAGATAGCATCCTTTTTAAGGAATAAAGAAAGAAAGTCAGTGTTTAGTGCGAGTATAGCTTGAGGTTGGTAATTTTATTTCAAACCTGTGGTTCTCTTAAATGAATTAGTGTCAATCTAAAGTTTGCTTTGATCAAGAATACACAAAGCAGCATGTGATGTGGAAACTGACCTATTTTTCTGAGCTTCAGTTACAAAGATTAGTTCTAATAATATGTGTATTTTGAAAAACAGGGTACTCTATAGATGCAAAACATTAAAAAATACTGTAAATCCCAAACATTTTCCCCTTTTCATGTTATCAAACCAAAGGATCAAAGTGTAAGGCCTTTCAGGAAGCAAGCAGGTAGAACCTTTAAAGCCTAAGGGCTCATAAGAAAAGGAAAATGAAGATACTCATTTGACTTCTAGAATGTGTTTAGGTTTCAGGCATGTAGATATATGTGTCTTAGATTTTTGACTAGTACAATGTTTGTATGGTTCTGATTCTTTATTAAATTGGTAATGGAATAATTGGTTGTCATAAAATCAGTTGGTGATAACGTGAAAGGCAGAGTCCTTGTGGAGACCATTTAAATCTAATAAACAACGTGGCTATACCAGTAAATTCAGAAGCAGTCAGAAGTAAAGAATCTGAATGTTCCACAAGTACAGAGGGGAAAATGCTCTGCAATGTATGGCAGGAAAGATTGGGGGAGCCTAGAAATTCACAGATGGAAACAAATCAGTGGTTTCGGGGTCTGTACATTAAAGTAAAAGGTAATCATCTAAGGAGTACATACAGGCATGTGCAAGGATTAACTGTCAGACCCCATACATGCTCATTCTTTCCCAAGAATGGTTAGGTTTTCATTAGAGTTGAAGACGAATTTGGGCATCTTGTTTTGAAGGATATACAGACGTATAGGGCATTTTCAGAATAGAGCAGACAAATAAATGATTAAGATTTGTGGGTTCAAATTGCAGAGTTGGTTCTTTGGGCTAAGAGACCTGTATTGGGAAGGCTAGTTATTGATTATCTCAACAGTTACAGTGGATGTCACATAGGTGATAAAATGTTCAGGAGACACATCTATAGGAAAGTAACGGGGATATAAATGTTGGTTGTCTTTTGTGCTGGGGAGGCCATACTCTGTAAAAGGAGTAGCAACAAATCTTGGGCTTTTCAAATGGAAATCATGTGGAATGTGCAAAGGATGTTTTAATTTTGCTTTCATTGCTGCAATGATGCAGATGACCCCGCTTCTTCCAGCCCTTTTTACTCAACAGGAATAAATCAGTAGGCCCTGAACCACTGCTTGAAGAAATTCTGTAACACCTGTCTCTTTACAGTGACAGCAGATGAGCTATGGAAAGGTGCTTTAGCAGAAACCGGAGCTGGAGCAAGAAAAGGAAGAGGCAAAAGAACCAAGAGAAAAAGAAGGAAGGATTTGAACAGGGGTCAGATCATCGGCGAAGGTAAACTTACTTGTAAAAACAGCTATTGTGCTAAGATTTTTTTTTTCTCTCCAAAACTTTATAGATGTTTTATGAACTAGAAACATCAAAACATTTCTAATGAAGGACATTAGGAAATGTGGTTTTAGAGTCCAGCCAAATGGCTCATTGCCCCATGATTCAGGGGAAGAAAATCTCATAAAAAGAGATTCATTCATTGAGTTATTCATTCCACAGGCCTTAAGTGCCCTTGTGTGGCATCTGCTGCGAAAGGCCCTGTGCTCAAAGAATTTACAGTTCAGTGGTAGAAAATTAGAATTTTCTCTGCTAAGGGTCAAGAAGTAAGTATTTTCAGCCTTGTGAGCCACATGGTCCCTGTTACAACCATTCAACTCTGCTGTTGTAGCAGAGGAGCAGCTATAGGTAATACATAACCAAATGGGCACAGCTATGTTCCAATAAAACTTTATTTACAAAAACAAGTATGTGGGAGTCTTAGTTCACGGACTGGGGGTCCCCTGAATTCAAAGTGAGGAGTCTTAATTGCTCGACCGCCAGGGAAGTCCCTTGGTGCCTTTTTTATTTTCTTCAATCCCAGTTGCCTCTGCTAAGGAAACCACTGATTTCATTTTGATGTTTCCTTCTGACATTTTCTTTTTTTTTTTAATTTAAACTTTATTTTGTATTGGGTTATAACCGATTAACAATCCTTCTGACATTTCTAATGCTTTTGTATACATAAAAACCCTAACAGGAATATACATTTTCTTTTAAAAATCATTAGATTATATCACACGGTACATATTCTCTTATACTTCACTTTTTTTTCACTCAATAATAGGTCTTAGAAATTATTCCATATCAGAACCTACAGGGCTGCCTTATTCTTTGAGTTGAATGCAGCATATTTCATAGGTTGGATATGCCATAGTTCATTTTGCTGTTTCAACATTGCTAGACAGTTTGATTGTCTCTCTTTTTGGGCTTGACAAATAACACTTGAGTGGACATCCTTGTCCAAGCACACGTATGCTGCATAACCGAGGGGCAGTGTGTCTCTAGGCCGTACCGTTAAGTGGAATTATTGGCTGTTTCCATGGGTATGTTTAAAATTTTAGTAGACGGTGCCAAGTGGCCTGTAAGTGAGTATGTTAGTATAAGCTCCCACCAGCAGTATCTATCTGTATGCCCACTGCCTGGCATTTTAATACTCAAGAAATGAATGCTTTTAAAAGAATTATTTCTGTGTGTTTTTAAACCTTCAGGGCGTCGTGGCTTCCTATGGCCTGGTCTGAATGCCCCACTTATGAAAAGTGGAGCTATACAGACCATCACTCAAAGAAGCAAGGAAGAGCAAGAAAAGGTGGAGGCCGATATGGTCCAACAGAGAGAAGAGTGGGACCGGAAGAGGAAGATGAAGGTTAAACGGGAGCGAGGATGGAGCGGAAACTCGTGGGGCGGCATCAGTCTTGGCCCCCCTGACCCCGGTCCCAATGGAGGTAGCAGAGTCCTGGTTTCACTTACGTCGTGATGGAGAGGGCACTCCTAGTTTCTGGAATTCTTTAATATGCTTCTAGTTATTCCTCTGTTTAGACTGCCCTTTTCTAATACAGAATCTGAATATCACTGGAATAACTTCACATTGTTAACCAACTGTATTTTATGAAACACTAGAGGCCTGTAAACCAAGAAGTATTCCACAGATAGGATGCAAAGCACTGGGTTCTGGTGTCTTCCTTGTGTGGCTTCTCGGAGCCTTCGAGCGTGGTGGTGTGCACTACGCCTATTACGCGTCTCCCATAGTACGTGGTTTCCCAAGTGCTGTTGGTCATGGGGTATGGAGCAGCATGCCTTAGGAGTGCTATTTTGATAACAGAAGAAACCAAATAGTTGTCATGAAGCATCCTAAAAGAACACATGAAATAAAAGTTGATAATATTTATCAGATGAAATTAGAAAACAAAGTCATCTCCCCCACTGTTTCCTGAGTATGTAAAGAAGTAAAAATCATCTGAAAAATTTGTTCGTGTCTACGAATAGGAGATGAGAAAGTAGGCAAGAGTTTGGCTGCTTTCTTAAGTTTGGCTTAGAGAGGGGAGGAGAGGTTGAGGTGGAGAGACTCAGCCAGCACACTGAGGACTTAGAAGAACACTTCCCATGGGAGAATGACGATATGGGGGGGGAAACCCATGAGCTCAAGTCCCTCCTGGGGGCCCAGGTTTAGCCTGTAGATAAATGGGTGAACTCGTGACAGAAGAAAGGGCAGCGGACAGGGTCAGGTGAGCTGTATTTTGACTGTGTGAGTGTCGTCTCTCCAGAGGCTTCCTTGAGTCTTTGAGAAGGAGACGGGAACATGGACGAGTGTGGCCACCAGAGTGTGTTGATGAAAACATAACGTATCTGGGACTGGCCTCAGAATTACCCAGTGGAGTGGGAATTGGACCGAATGTAGAGGAAAGGCGATTGACGTGAGTTGATAATCACTGAAGCCAGCTAATGGTACATAAACGTACATTTTGCTGGTTGTTTTGTTGTCTATGAATGTTAATTTCCTATAGTCAAAATAAAAGAACAGGGAGTGTTTGAAATGGCTGCTGTGGTGAGAAGAGAGAGACCTAAGTAAAAGGATGTAGAAGGCCCGCGGGCAGCAGAGAGGGCTCGGCTGAGTTGGAGACCATGAGTTCTCAGTGGCCCCAGTGTGTGCCGTGCTTTGACTTCTCTGTCGTAGCGCCCAGCAGGTCAGGTGTGGCCAGACAGCTGTACTGATTGCCTCCTGGATGGTGTGGTGTACGGGGGAAGAGGTGAGCGAGTTGAGGACATTCACGAGACCTAGCGGAAGTGGTGGGCAGTAGTGTCTTGACTGAGTGGGAGAGGCTGGAAGGCCAGAGGGGTGATGGAGAAAGGGGAGCAGTGGTCACGAGTCTGGAGATGCTGGCCGAGCCCCAAGAACCGTACCTTTGAGTCACTGAGTGAGAGCTGGAGGGGTAGGAGAAAGCAGTCAGGAAGATGGTGGCCAGGTTTATGAATTTAGGGGTGGAAGAGTTTCTGGTAGTGATGAGGACCAGGGTGCGGCCTGGAGAGTGGCACCAAAATATCTGAGATTCTTAGTGAAAAGTCAGTGATGGTGCCAGTGATAAAAAATGCTGTCATACACTAATTACATGGATGCGTTTATCTATATTCCTGTTTTTTTCCTCCCTGCAGAAACGTATGATGATTTCGATACCAGGATACTTGAGGTAGGCATGCTGAACTAAATACCCAGTTAAGCCTTTGGAGAAGTTGGGTTAGTAGGTATTGAGGGGATACAGAAAGAGGAACAGTGAAGAAAAGCCTTTGATGTGTGACTTTCTGAGCTACAGGGCTGCTTTGTGTAAGGAAATGATGAAACTTCAATTTCAGTTCTCTTCTGACTGCTGCCCTTTTGAGGGGCTGCTCATCAGGGTCTCATCGCAAGGTGACTTCAGTGGTATTGTTGATACCAGAATTTGGAGATTGCATTAAATTTCCTCTTTCTTAAAGCAGAGGTTGCAGTAGCAATTTCTCTTGGGATCAGCTGTATCTGACACTTAGTTCAGGAAGCAGAGGTTGGAGGGAGACATGGGGAGGGGTAGAAAGCTTGGAGTTACTGTGAATGTCCAGCTCTTGCTAGGGAAAGGTTCTGCTGGGCTTCTTATAAGGTCTTGAAACTGAAGTCTGTATCAGGTCAGTTTCAATCACTTTTTCCAGGGCATTTCCTAAAACCGTAACTTCCCTTTGAGCTCACACTTGGTGTTAAATGCCATATGGAATGTGTTGAGTTTGTGATTGATTGTGTACGTTATTTCTTCAGTGTCAATTACATTCAAGTTTATATTTACAAGTACTTTACGTCTTTGGGTCCTGGTATACCCCTTGTGGAAGTTAGTTCCTTTGAAGAATTTTGTCCGTGGGGGTGATTTCCAGTAAGAGGATCCGCAAGAGTGGGCTTGAGCTCCCTTTTTCTTTAAGTTCACTTTATGGGAAAGGGGCCACCACGTAAGCAGTTAACAGTTTTGTAGTTCTTGGTGAATGTATAAATATGCCCCCAAATGTAGATTTTTCTACAGTGCATAACAATCAGTATTTCAGAAGTTTCTGTCTTCTTTTGAGTCTAATCCATAGAGATCCACTTCTTTGCTGATTGTTTCTGCACCTTGCATTTTATCATTTGTAAGATTCACACTTTTTCATATTTTAGCATCTCTGCTATTGGGATGTGTCAATCAGTCAGTTACCAACTGTGTTAAAGTTGAATCAGCAACTTTTTTTCTTTCTTGTGGTGCCTTCATTAAAATAAGATAGACTGTGTTTTACAGTTTCAAATCTCTTTAAAAGTTATCTCAGTCAGATCGTCTAACCAGCTTGTAAAATAAGAAGAGAAAGTCCTATTTCCATTTTACTCCTGAAGAAAGAGCCCAGATGGTGGTTTCCTTTGGAGGAAGTGTGCTGTTTGTGCTCATGGGAGTGAGGGACAATGTGTGTGTTCACCGTGTACGTGTGTGCGTGTGTGTGTAGGTTCCTTTGGTTCCCTACTTCAGAATTTCCTTAAGGGGTAACATTTATGGCCATTTTGTCCTCTAGGTGAGAAATGTTTTCAACATGACGGCCAAAGAGGGAAGGAAGAGATCCGTCCGTGTCCTGGTCGCTGTGGGGAACGGCAGAGGAGCCGCAGGTGAGTGGGGGGTAGGATGTGAGGAGCTGGTGGTGGAGGGGGGACAGGCATGGCCTGCCCTCAGCTGTGCACTCAGTGGCTTCAGGCTTTTCCCACTGATTGTCTTTTAGTGGCTTAGGCTCACAGACCTTGTGGTGAACCCAAGTAATTCCTTAGAGGGAAAAGAGAGATCTTCCTACACCTGCTTTTTCCCATGAGGACAGTGAATATTTTAAAAGGCTTAAGACACGATTGTATTATGTATAATAGTAAAAAAAAAAAAACTGGGGGTGGGGAGAGAGACAGTAAATATTGCACAATAGGGACACAGTTACCAGAAGAGTATATGTAACCAAGCATTGTGATACGCTATAGCCATTAAACAATTATGGGAAATCACTTCAGTTCAGTTCAGTCGCTCAGTCGTGTCCGACTCTTTGCAACCCCATGAATCGCAGCACGCCAGGCCTCCCTGTCCATCATCTCCCGGAGTTCACTCAAAGTCACGTCCATCGAGTCAGTGATGCCATCCAGCCATCTCATCCTCTGTCTCCTTCTCCTCCTGCCCCCAATCCCTCCCAGCATCAGAGTCTTTTCCAATGAGTCAACTCTTCGCATGAGGTGGCCAAAGTACTGGAGTTTGAGCTTTAGCATCATTCCTTCCGAAGAAATCCCAGGGCTGATCTCCTTCAGAATGGACTGGTTGGATCTCCTTGCAGTCCAAGGGACTCTCAAGAGTCTTCTCCAGTACCACAGTTCAAAAGCATCAATTCTTCGGCGCTCAGCTTTCTTCACAGTCCAACTCGCACATCCATACATGACCACTGGAAAAACCATAGCCTTGACTAGACGGGCCTTTGTTGGCAGAGTAATGTCTCTGCTTTTGAATATGCTATCTAGGTTGGTCATAACTTCTTCCAAGGAATAAGCGTCTTTTAATTTTATGGCTGCAGTCACCATCTGCAGTGATTTTGGAGCCCCAAAAAATTAAGTCTGACACTGTTTCCCCATCTATTTCCCATGAAGTGATGGGACCAGATGCCATGATCTTCGTTTTCTGAATGTTGAGCTTTAAGCCAACTTTTTCACTTTCCTCTTTCACTTTCATCAAGAGGCTTTTTAATTCCTCTTCACTTTCTGCCATAAGGGTGGTGTCATCTCCATATCTGAGGTTATTGATATTTCTCACAAAGTAATCATTAGGTCAAAGAGACAAACTAAAAACCACTTCATATAAGACTGATATAATCCCAGTTTTTAAAAAGTATGTTTATATGCAAAGAAAAGCCTATAAGGATTGGAAGAGTACACACTGAAAAGATTAAAAATGTTTAATTAGTACATTTGCCAGTTCTTCAAATTTCTTCTTGATACTCTTCAGTAGAGTTTCCACAATGAACATCTGTTTTTGAAATGTATACATGAATGTGTAAAGGGAAGAAAACTGGAAAACTGCCTATTTACATCCATACTGACACTTATAAAACGGGTATTTATAATACCTTATAGATAGAATGTTGCCAAAGGAAACGACTCTTTAACAGTTCCTTGGGCTTCCCTGGTGGCTCAGAGGTTAAAGCATCTGCCTCCAATGCGGGAGACCCGGGTTCGATCCCTGGGTCGGGAAGATCCCCTGGCAAAGGAAATGGTAACCCACTCCAGTACTCTTGCCTGGAGAATCCCATGGACGGAGAAGCCTGGTAGGCTACAGTCCATGGGGTCGCAAAGAGTTGGACACAACTGAGCAACTTCACTTTCACTTTTCTTCCCAGAAATTCTTTGTTCCTATACCACCATATATTTTCTGTAGAAATGAGTTTGTTTGTTTATTTTGGCCGTCCTGGGTCTCTGTTGCTGCGCGGGCTTTGCGCTACATGTGTTGAACAGGGTACTCTAGTTGTAGTGCATGAGCGCCTCACTGCAGTGGCTTCTCGCTGCAGAACGTGGGCTCTGGGTGCCGTGGCTTTAGCGGGTGTGGCTCCCGGGCTGTAGAGAACAGACTCAGTAGTTGTGGTGCACGGGCTCAGCTGCTCCACCGCATGCGGGATCTGCCCAGATCAGGGATCAAGCCTGTGTGTTCTACAGGCAGATTATTTACCACTGAGCCACCGGAGAAGCCCAACAGTGAGCTTCTTGTACATGTCATTTATTGTACTTTTGCAAGTATATTGATAGGGGAAATTTCTTGCAGTGAAATTGCTACCTCAAATATTTTTACTTTTTCTTTAAAAGGTTTTGCCATTGGGAAAGCCACTGAACGGGCAGATGCTTTCAGAAAAGTATGTACATTTTTTTCTTTGTTAACAGTAAAAGATCAATAATGTCTGTGCTAGACTTCGTGGGAACCACAGAAAAATACTTACTGTCAAAAGTTACTGATCTCATAAAGGCAGTTTCAGAAGGGCCTGTGTTCTTGCGTCATTTCTATTAGCCTTGTGATTGCTTACCGGAGCTATGAGACAGCGGCGAGTGCTTGAACACTGACGGAATGTTAAATGATATTAAGGAATTATTGATTTGGTTTCAGTTTGGGTTTTTTTTGGCTGTGGTAGTGATGTTATTTTATTTATTTTTTTCAAAATTAAATCCTTGACTTTTGGAAGCATCTACTGAAATTTTGGTGTAAATTTGCAATTTTCCATAATAAAATATTTTATAAAAGGTGTTTTTTGAATCTCTGAGAAAATGTAAATTCCCAACAAGAGATTTAAGAAAATTATTTTCCTTCTTTCTTTCAGGCAAAGAATAGAGCCGTTCACTATTTGCATTATATAGAACGATATGAAGACCATACCAGTGAGTGTTAATCTTTTCTTTTAAAATTTTCAGGCTTATACTTGTTTCTTTATGTGTGGCACTATATCTCTGTGGATATTTTTGTCTTTCTCTGTCTGTTACTACCTTCTTTCATATAAATATATAAAATGTAGAACCAAACTTACTCTCATGAGAAGGTTAGTAATGAGTGAAATCAGAGTTGGTTACTCATCCGTGGCTGATGCATGATGGCTGCTTAGGGTCGCGGTGGTTGCTTTGTGGTATTTGCAAGGGCATTAAAGCTGTACCCCTAACCCTGTGTTTCTGTTTTTACCCTCCAGTATACCACGATATTTCCTTAACATTTAAAAGGACACATATCAAGATGAAGAAACAACCCAGAGGTAACTAAAAACTTATGATGTGTTGGAGGGAAAGCAGAGAAACTGTACCAGTTTCATCCTGCCCCCTGTTTTTGCTCACCTTTGCCTGAACTCATTTTGAAAACACCAAAATGGACAGGCCTAAGTTAGATTTAAGTTGATTAAGGTTTTTGGGGAAGTAAAAAGCAGTCAGCCTTAGGACTTCCCTGGTGGGCCAGTGGTTAAGACCTCAGGCTTCCAATGCAGGGGGCTCAGGTTTGATGCCCATTTGGGGAACTGACATCACACATACTGCAAATCACAACAGAAAATAAATGAATTAAATGTATAATTCAGTGATTTTTTTTTTAAAAAAAGTCGTCAACCTACTTAGACTCATATGATTACAAACACATTCCAGGGGTAACTGTAGGCGGGAAGAGCACTTAATGAATAGGAAACAGCAACTGGATAAGTAGTTGAGTTTGTAGTGGGAACAGTGGTTCAATCAGTCAGTCAGTTCAGTCGCTCAGTCGTGTCCGACTCTTTGCGACCCCATGAATCGCAGCACGCCAGGCTTCCCTGTCCATCACCAACTCCTGAAGTTTACTGAAACTCATGTCCATTGAGTCGGTGATGCCATCCAGCCATCTCAGCCTCTGTCACCCTTCTCCCCCCACCTTCAGTCTTTTCCAGCATCAGGGTCTTTTCCTGATGAGTCAGTTCTTTGCATCAGGTGGCCAAAGTATTGGAGTTTCAGCTTCAACATCAGTCCTTCCCATGAATATTCAGGACTGATTTCCTTTAGGATGGACTGGTGGATCTCCTTGCTGCCCAAGGGACTCTCCAAAGTCTTTTCCAAGACTACAGTTCAAAAGCATCAGTTCTTCAAAAGCATTGGTTACTCGTAGGGAATTCACTGATGGATGCTACAGATGGTTCTTTTCCAATAGCATATTCAGTTCCTTTAATTTACTCTCATCATTAAGTGTGAATTGAACAACTTTGGTGAGCCAGGTGCTATACCAGGCTCTGAGGATCTGGAGATGGACCTTCGTCCTGTCTTGGGAAGAGCAGGCAGTCAGAGTTTAGGGTCATGGGGCTATGCCAGTTATGCCCAGTATACTCAGGCAGTAGAATTCTTAAACATTCTGATGTGCGTTTCACCTGTGGTTCTACAGTAAAAATGGTTTTGTATAACTCTAGGTAATATGTTAAAAAGTCTGGTTCAGAAGATAGAACATACACAGTATTTAAATTTTTCATGCCAAAGCTTCTAATACAACTTTGCTAGAGCCATGGCATGGAAATAAGAAAGAAAAAAAAAAAAAAAATCAAATGTAGTACCAATTATATTAGTGCACCTGAACTTGCCTTCTGCTTCAAAATCATAAGTAATCATTCATATGCCAGATAATAAAAACATTTATCATTAGAAAAAGTATTGAGTTGAACACTTGGACATTAAGGTTTAAACCTGTGCTGTCCCATTTGGCTTTTGAGTACTTGAAAGGTGGCTTCTGAGAGTCCCTTTGTCACATACCACCAGATTTCAAAGGCTCCATATGAGAAAAAAAAAAAGGATAAGGAATAGCTCAAAAATATTATGGTATTGATGACATGTTGAAATGATAATGTTTTGGACATACTGGGTTCATAAAATACATTATTAAAATCAGTTTTACCTCCTTTAAAAAAATCTTTTAAAAATGTATCTGCAAGATAATTTGAAAATATATATTGCTAAGTCACGTTAGTCGTGTCCGACTCTGTGCGACCCCATAGACGGCAGCCCACCAGGCTCCTGTCCTTGGGATTATCCCGGCAAGAATACTGGAGTAGGTTGCCATTTCCTTCTCCAGTGCATGAAAGTGAAAAGTGAAAGTGAAGTCGCTCAGTCGTGTCCGACTCTTTGCGACCCCATGGACTGTAGCCCACCAGGCTCCTGTGTCCATGGCTTGCATTTGTGGCTTGCCTAATGTTTTTGTTAGACATGTTACTTTGGATACATCTTTATCTGAATGATTTTTGAAAGACTGCTGGTTTTAATTGCAGAAGTTACTTTTTTTTTTTTTTTTAAATCTTTGCTGTCTTCTGATTAAAGCTGTATTTTTCAGCTCAGCTTTAAGGTATGTGCTGAGTTTTATGCCTGGCTAATCAGAGTGCTAGAGAACTTCCCAAGTGGTGCAGTGGTAAAGAATCTGCCTGCCAATGCAGGAGCTGCAGGAAATGCGGGTTCGATCCCTGGGTCAGGAAGCTACCCAGGAAAAGGAAATGGCAACCCACTCCAGTGTTCTTGCCTGGAGAGTCGCATGGACAGAGGGACCTGGTGGGCTGCAGTCCATGGGGTCATGAAGAGTTGGACATGACTGAGCAACTAACCAGCAACAACATGGGTAAGGGATTACAGGTGGCCAAGAGTGGGGTGAGTGGCTGGAGAGGAAACCACGGGAGATTTAGAGGCCAGCATGGAGGTGAGAAGGGCGGGCCAGTAACTAGGAGGCAGTCTGGGGGAGGGTGAGTTACTGAAGCCAAGAGTTTTTCCAGAAGGAGGAAGTGGATGATGTCTCTATTCAGTGCAGCTGACCATTCAAGGAGGGTGAGAACAGATGTGTCTGGTGAGCCCTAGTTAACATGGACATGGGGTGCCAAGAAACTTCAGGCTCTCTGTTAATCTTAACAACCCTATTTTTTATCCGTGTGTTTAATAAACTTATAGGTATATGTATTTTAAAATTAATCATTTAATTAGTTTTTGGTTGTGCTGGGTCTTTGTTGCTCCTCGCGGGCTTTCTCTAGCTGTGGTGTGCGCACAGTCAGGAGTTGTGGGGAACAGGCTTAATTGCTCCGAGGCATGTGGGATCTTCCTGGACCAGAGATCAAACCCATGGCCCCTGCATTAGCAGGCAGATTCTTCACCACTGAGCCAGCAGGGAAGTCCAGAAACATATATATTATTTACTTAGTCCTTATAGCATCTCATTTAAATCAGGGTCCTCCTTAAAGTTCGGGAAGTTGTGAAAGGTCACCCAGCTGGGAAGTGATGAAGCCAGAATGTGAACCAACATGTAAACCCAGAGCTGGAAGCCAGGTGAGGCCAGCAGGTGGCGCCACCTGCATTGTGGGCGAGTGGGCAGGCGTTTGACTTGATTCTCCTCTTTCTAGGCTATGGCCTCCGCTGCCACCGAGCCATCACCACCATCTGCCGGCTCATCGGCATCAAAGACATGTATGCCAAGGTCTCTGGCTCCGTCAACATGCTCAGCCTCACCCGGGGCCTCTTCCAGGGGCTCTCTCGCCAGGTAAGTCAACCCTATGCTCGGAAACTGAAGAGCCAGTTTGTATTTAAGCGGTGTGCTCTGAGACCAGCATCTCCTGGGCCGCCCTGGAGTTGCTCTTGGGCCACCTGAGGACCATGCATTCTTTGTCTCTGGCTGCATCAGGTTAGTTAATCCAACTGAAGAGGTAATTCATGAGGATTATCCTTTAAATGGAGAAGCAATGGCACCCCACTCCAGTACTCTTGCCTGGAAAATCTCATGGACGGAGGAGCCTGGTAGGCTGCACTCCATGGGGTCACTAAGAGTCTGACACGACTGAGCGACTTCACTTTGACTTTTCACTTACATGCATTGGAGAAGGAAATGGCAACCCACTCCAGTATTCTTGCCTAGAGAATCCCAGGGATGGGGGAGCCTGGTGGGCTGCCATCTATGGGGTCGCACAGAGTTGGACACGACTGAAGCGACTTAGCAGCAGCAGCAGCATCCTTTAAAAAAAAACTGCATGGGCTTTTGAAGTTTTAAAATTAAGTATTTTTAAAAGCCAGTAATTATAATCTGCTTTTATTATGGAAAGAATATGTGCTTGTTCGAAAACTCCAACAACATAAAAATGTTAAATAAAAAGAGAAAGTCCCTTTCTTAATTCTGTCCTTTCAACTGGAACTAGGGTGAAGGCCCCTGGGCACTTGCACTCGAGAGTAGTCTCGAGTAAGTTTCATGTCACCTGAAGAGGTTGTTCAGGGGGACATCTGAGTCAGTAGGAACTGCGCATTCAATAGTTCAGGTTATTTCTCCACATAGATGGGGCCGCTGGGCCCCTGCCAAGCTCACCCCCTCAGCCTGGGCTGGGCTCACCGTCGCACCAGTGGCAGGGAGGAAGGGCTGTCATTGCAGGGGCCCCTCCAGCTCTGCAGGGCTGGCTTGTCCCTTGAAAGAAAGGCTGGGTGGACCTCAGCAGAGCTGAGTGAGCAGAAAGACAGCCGGGTTCAAGAGGCATTCACGGGCCTCCATTTGCTGAGGACTTTGGCAGGGTTACAGAGTGCTCTGGCTGTTTCTGAATAAAGTGATCCGTGGAGTAATTGTAGCGGTCACTGTTTAAAATAGGAAAACTAACTGAAAGAAAAATTTTGCCTAAAAGAACTTTTTTGATCAGCTGTGTGTTAGTACTATCTAAAAACATCTCTCAAAAGCACTTCTAAACTTAAACTTACTTTAGAGACTTAATTGTGTGATGTAACTTAAAATATTTGTTTTTAGGTTATACTTATGGTCAAGCAGACCTGTTCTTTTACGTGATATTTTGTTTTGTGTTAGTACTTTGAATCTTTGGCTACAGTGACTACGTATCATCTCTTCTAAAATGGAATCAGCTATAAAAAGTTGCATTGTGCTACTCAAAAAAATGACACCAGTGTAAGCGACACGCCTCTGATTCTAAGACACTCCAACTTATTTATTTATGAATTAGCACTTCTCTCTTCTAATTTCAAATATATGCAGAATTAGAATAGTACAAAGTGTACTATTCTCACAGTATTTTAGATATTTTAATATACTATCTGTAAACCACCTATTGAGTTTACTCACCTGGTCCAGACTCACGGCTACCATCTGTTATGAATCCTCATGGCTCTGTTGCACACCAACAGTTAGCGTCTCATATACCCCCAGCCAACCCCAGTCATTCTGAACCAAATCTCAGACATCAGTTTATGTCACTCATAAATATCTCATCGTGTATCTCTAAAAGATAAGGACTAAAAAGTACCAGACAGTACTACCATCATGCCTAAAAAATTACCAGTAACTCAATGTCAAACATCTAGTCAGTGTTCATAGAAATGTATCCATTTGTCAGATTAAAAACATTGTTTATATAGTTTATTTGAATCAGATGGCAGAAAAGATCAATACATTTAAAATCTTTGCTGTGTCTTTTAAATCACTTTTAATCTGTAAGTTCCGGTTTTCTTTTTTCTCTTACGTTTTTCGTTGTTGATGAAATCGGGTTGTTCGTCCCAGTCTGGTGCTGGATATCTGAGGATACTTGACATCCTCTGTCCCTGCGTGTCCTATAAATGGGCAGCTAGAGCAGGGGCATGGTGAGAGTCAAGTTCATTCTGGGGCACAGCGTGGCACATGACTGGGAGGGTGAGGAAGACAGGAGGCCAGAGGCCAAGGCCCTTTCTTCATGCCCCTTGGGGGTGGGGCGGTGGGTGGGATGCTTCTGCCCCCAGCCCGTCACCTTTAGGATAGCCACAGGAAGTTCCTGCTCTTTAGGTTAAAGACTTCAGATTTTTTGTGTTTTGTGTCTTTTTTTTTTTAAGTAAAATCTTACTTTCAATCACTCTTACGTATATTCAGTTAGCTAGTCAACTTGATATTGTGTTACCTGCGCCAGGTTTCTTGCTGTAATAATCACCCTCAGTTAATGAACTCTTAGAGTTGCTACATTTTAATCAGCCAGACAGTTGTGCCACGCCAGATGAACATCAGGGGCAGACCACGTTAGACCAGCCTCACCCACCTAACCTGGTGTTCTCTCCGCTTGGTTGTGCCCAGGAAACCCACCAACAGCTGGCTGATAAGAAGAGTCTCCATGTTGTGGAATTCCGGGAGGAATGTGGCCCTCTGCCCATCGTGGTTGCCTCACCACAGGGGGCCTTGAGGAAGGATCCGGAGCCGGAAGATGAAGTTCCGGATATCAAATTGGACTGGGACGATGTCAAGGCTGTGCAGGGAATGAAGCGCTCTGTGTGGTCAGGTTTAAAGAGAGCTGCCACGTAGGCCTCCCTCCTGCCTCGGCCAGCCTGGCACTGGGTGCTTCCAGCACCTGCGAGAGACTCATCCTCTCACGCTTGAGATTGTCAGGGTTTTTTAAAAGGAAAGGCCAACCTTACATTTCTTTATTTACAAATAATAAATGATGCGGATGTAACTGATTGAGCACGTCATACATACCAGTCACTGTGGTAGGAACTTTACATATGTGTCTTAGTTAAAAACTACTTCAAATATTTATTTAAACTAGTTAAAACTCAAATGAATTGGGGAGGCAGGGCTTCTAGTCTGACCTGATAAAAAATAATGTGCAGTCAAGTTATAGTTACTTGACTGTAACACACAGTTAGAAAGCTGAGGAAAACATGCAGACTTAGTTCTTTTTGACTCCAGAAGTTCTGTTTTTAGTAAACCTCTTTGTATCCATGTTTGGGTGGTTGCTGTAGGCATTATTAATAGCACAGCAGTGAAGAATCTGCCACCCGTGCGGGAGCTGCAGGAGATACCACTTCAATCCCTGGGTCGGGAAGATCCCCTGGAGGAGGGCAGGACAGCCCACTCCAGTATTCTTGCCTGGAGAATCCCATGGACAGAGGCGCCTGGCGGGCTACAGTCCATGGGGTGGCAAAGAGTTGGACAGGACTGAGGCAACTTAGCACGCACACACTAGGTATGACCTTATATCACTTTACTGGTGGTGACTTTGTACTAGTTTGAGTGAAGTATACGAACCTTACCTATCTTCAAATCCCTTTACCTCCCGTTTGTATAATTGTTTTAGAATTTCCTCTGCCTACACTGAGAACCACATTAGACTCATGATACTTCTGCTTCAACCATCAAGCATAATATCAAAACTCAAGAAGAGGAAAAGCCCATTTTATTTACCCATGTTTTTGCTCTTTCATTCATTCTTTCCTGATATTCCGAGAGTCCTTTTGTCATTTTGAGTGGGGCAAAGCCAAGTTCCCCTCCTGTGTATCCCCTTTACTCACACGATGGCCACACTCCCCACACTTCTGACATCAGATGTGGGGGTGGAGTGGGGGAGTGTTTCCTTCCCGAGCAGTCCTCTGCAACACCAGCTGGATGTCCTACAGTGTAACTCAGTTCTGACACTACCTACCTGGAGGTCACGTCAAGACTCCACTGGCTAAGGGCTCAGGCCCCCAGGACTGCCCCACCCCACTTCAGAGCCAGTCGCAAGTCTGGTTGTTACTAGGCTTCGGGCTGATAACTGTAAATCAAAAGTTGCTATGACTTTCTGCCTACCAGTTTGGTATAAAAGGATATGATTAAAGGGTACACATGAATTTCCAGATGGGAGAGGTGCAAAATTTTTTAATTTTCATAAAGTCTAGTTTTATTTTTTATTGTCTGTATCTATGGCATTCTGTTGGAGAAGGAAATGGCAACCCACTCCAGTGTTCTTGCCTGGAGAATCCCGGGGACAGAGGAGCCTGGTGGGCTGCTGTCTGTGGGGTCACACAGTCGGACACAACTGAAGCGACTTAGCAGCAGTAGCAGCAGCAGGGCATTCTATATAAGAAATGATTGTTAAATCCAGTGTCAGGAAGCTTTTGTCCTGTGTTTTCTTCAAAGTTTTATAAGGTTGGGTCTTATATTTAGGCCTTTGATATCTTTTGAGCAAATCCTCATGTTGTACACCTTAAGCTTCTCCCGTGTTACATGACAACTGGATCTTAGTAAAACTGGAGGGGACAAACGGAGGGCAGTAGGGCAGGAAGATAAGGGAGCATCGGGCAGAGGGTGCCCAGCAGGCCCGCAGTGAGTGCCAGCCCCAGCACCAACCCACTGGACGCACTTGGCCAGTCTCGTGCCCCCTGCAGCCTCCTGTTCTTCATCTGTAGTGTCCCCAACCCCTCCTAGGACTGCTGTCCCCTAGGGCGGGTGTGGGGCAGACTGAGGGTGCTTAGGCCTGGCTACTCAGGCTGGGTGGGACTTAGCTCTTTGTTCCATGAATTTAAAGACACTAAGTTACCTTCACAAAGCACCAGCTGGACCGGGGGGGCTTTGTTTTTGGGGGGCTGCGATATAGACCTTTGACTCTTGGTCACATACAGACATCAGGTTCTGACTCCTTTCTCAGGCCCAGGGAGGGTCTTAGGTCTTGGTTCCATGAACTTAAAAACACCCAAGTATACACCTTCTTCACAAAGCATCGATTGAACAGGGGCCTTTGGCTTCGTGGGGGCTGCAACGTGGAGCTCGGTGGTTGCCTGAACGGGCCTGGCCTTGACTTTGCCGCTCGGAGCAGGCAGCCCTTTCAGGAAGTGCGCTGTGCCCAGGACCTGGACCCAGCCGCGTGGCCGCCTGCAGACTCCGCTGGTGGTCCAGGGCTGCCCCTGTGCCCGGTGCCATCCGCCCCTGATGTCCTCTGCCCACTAGCCTCAGGTCCACTACAAGGCCTTGTCTCACTGTCACTTCCTGAGAAGCCAGAGGACAGACCTTCGTGGGGACAGGTCTGGGCACCTGAGGGCAGGGAGTGACTACAGAGCTTCAGGGGCAGAGGAAGCCAGCCCCACCAGCTCCAGTTCTCACCAGCGAGTGCACCCGTCCCCCTGCCTGTGAAAGGACAGTTGTGGCTGTGTCCTGTGCCCAACTGGGAGGAGGACAGGAGGCTCTCTATATGGGAGCTGCCTGGCCCAAGGCCAGACCTCCAAAGGCGGCAGGCACGTCGTCACAGTGCAGATGTGGGGCCTCTGGGCGGTTGTGTTTCTGTCGCAGTGCAGATGTGGGGCCTCTGGGCGGTTGTGTTTCTGTCACAGTGCAGATGTGGGGCCTCTGGGCAGTTGTGTTTCTGTCACAGTGCAGATGTGGGGCCTCTGGGCAGTTGTGTTTGGGTTTTGGTGTGACCGACACTTTGGTCCAGGACAGGGCTACCAAGCAGACAACCTCTAAGGCATGTCCCACTGTCCTTGGGGAGGGCAACAAGTTCTGCCCCAGAGGAAGTTCCCTCCTGCTCAAGACCCAGAGGCAGAACTGAAGAACAGAGGCATGCTAGCCATGAGGGGCTTGGGGAGCAGACAGCACGCCGCACCTGGAGGTCCCAGCACAGAGCAGGTGCTCCGTCAACATCCAGTCTCTGTGGTCTGAGGACCTTTCTGCTATGGCCCAGCTTCTTACATGCCCTCTTCGCCAGGCCACATGGGTTTCCTGGGAGCACTGCACTTAGCAGGGAGGACTGCCCACTGGCCAGAACTTATACCTGCAGACACTTCCTAAACAGTTGGATGCAGACAGAACTGAGCAATGAGATGCACCAGCAGAAGACTGGACCAAGGTTTGTTGGGGGTAGGGAGGCGAGTGGTCTGGGTGAAGGAAAACAGGGAGGGCATCTTTTGAGGCTTCCCATCCTCATTACATCAAGTGCAAAGAGGATGCAAAGCAAATGCCAATGAAACTGCACGTTATAGAAATGACTCAGGATACGAGGAATGAGGAAGTCATGTCAGAGAATCTTCTGCAAAGCTTGGGACTAACGAGGCTTAGTGTTAGACAACTGGCAACTGAAAAGGGGGAAAGAGCATGTCACAGCTTCTTTATAAAGAGAATGAAACTTCAAAACCTTGAGAAAACTTGGAAATTCAACTAAGCCTGCAGTTTCTTTTTTTTTTTGTTAGGGTTGAACATGAGCCTGTGTTAGCATCACTGGTACTTTATGAAAAAATGAGACTTCCTCGGTCAACACTTGGTTGCAAATTTTGTTAAACACGTGACAAACTTCCTATCCTTTCTTTGTATTTAAAATATTCAGTATAAGCCCCAATCAAATCTTTTGCTCCTAATTTACTGCAACATTTTAAAAAATTATTTATTTGGCTGTGCTGGGTCTTAGTTGTGGCATGGGGGATCTGGTTACCTGACCAGGGATTGAAGCTGGGCCCCTGCATTGAGGGCGTGAAGTGTTAGTCACTGGACTACTGGGGAAGTCCCTCCTATAACATTTTAACTGAAGTTTTAAGTAGACTCAGTGAAAGTGGCCTTTCCTGGTACAGTTACTCTGGAATAACAAACAGCTGTCATCTGAACTGCCCTTTGATGCTGCTTCTGAGATTTGGTCTAAGCAAGGATTCCTTAGAAAGAAAGCTGACATGATGGTGTTGCCCACATGGGAGAATAAAAAAAAAACAAAAAATTACCCCATGAGAGTATTGACCATAAAGGCACTTTATAAATTATTTGAAGAGTTTATCATGTTTCTTCCTGCACATCGGTAAATATTTGCTGGGAGAGTTTTATTCTCTATGACAACTAGAATATCCTTGAAGATGTAAGATTTCCTTGAAGACCTAGAAACATGCTGCAAGATGGATACTCAAAAGGGCCCATGGAAAATTGCAATAGATAGTAACAAAGACTCAGTCCAGAGACCAGTGGGGGATCCTTGTTTTGTGGTCTCTCAGATCACAGTCCCCACTTCCCACCCCACCACCCCCTTCAATAGGAAATGACCCTAGAAAGACTTCTCAACTCTTGGAGGCTAAAGGTAGCAAGCCCTTTACCCTGACACGAAGGTACCTGAACAGTCAACATAGCACCCACAAAGAAAGAGAATGTGGCTTTTTGTTTTCTTTTTCCACAATCGAGAGCAATTCTGCAGCCTCAAATGTTATGCTGGAAGGCAGCCTGATGAGTGACCATTGTCTGTGTTTTCAGGAATGTTCTCTGTTCCTGTAGGAAACCTTGCATCTGATTAAAGAAAACACGGCGTGGACCATGTACAGCAGTGTGACTATGATTGAAAACACCTGCAACCAAGAGAAATAACCGTTAATGGGGGTGCCTGGTGAGAGGGCAAGTCATGGGCCTTCCAAGCTGGGCTGGCCGCTTGCATGAGGGCCTTCCAAGCTGGGCTGGCCGCTTGCATGACACTTGGCCCTGAAGTTTGTGGACTGCCATTGTTTCCCATCACTCACACAGTCATCCTTCCTTTCAGAGCCCAGGCGTAGCCCAGAATGCTCTAGGCACTGACTCCAGGTGACCTATTGCATCTCCTGACCTTGGCATGCAAAGTCAACCACTGCCATCACACATCTCCATTTGGTGCCACCCAGTTGGAAATGAGGGCCCTCAGAGACCCCTCCAAAGATACTTGCAGCAAATGTCCCCTGCTCTTCATGGAAAGCTTCCTTCCTGCACACCGGGATGACCAGAGTCCACCAGCTTTGATTCCAGCAGCCTTGGCTCAGAGAATACGACTGCATGGGTTTGCTGGCTCTGGTTAAGGTCTCATTGCTGCCTAGACATCCTCAGACCCCCACCAGAATTTTACGCTAAGATCCTGAATTTCACAAGCATAGGCCAGGAAGCCAGGACACAGGAAGTGAGGGACTGGCATTGGGAGGAGGAATTTTGAGCCTTTGCTGAAAGGAGGGGGCTTACTGAGAAAGCTGCTGGGAGCAGAGGCTGAGAAATGTGGCAAACGGTCACACTGTGCCTGGTCAAGGCCCTGGCTTGCCACGTTCTCACCTGGGCACCGTCTATCCTCTCACCCAGCTCGGAGTGGCTGGCCCCAAGGGCTGCCTGCCCACAAGCAAACATCCGCATCTGGCTTGGCTTTGGGTGTGGGGTCAAGAGTTTCCAGCTGCTGGGGTTGAGATGAGGGAGGTACCCGTGGTTTCTCTACTGTGGGGGGTGTAGAAACAGTCGTCTGAAGGTGACGGAGGAGGCGGATGACCCTCCCAAGGGGAGGGAGAGCGACGGAGGAGGCGGATGACCCTCCCAAGGGGAGGGAGAGCAGCCCAGGCGCTGCCTCGCTGTAGTTGGGCGCCATCTTGGGAGATGAACTAACATGGGCGAGGCTCCCACTCTGTGGGACAGTTGAGGGGGTCCCAGGGACCATGAGAGGGCCCTGCTTATGGAACTGGGAGCAGCTGGGAGCTGAGGGGAGTGTGTGGCTTCCCCAGGGAAGGGAACAGGCCCCTGGAGGCTAGCAGACAGGCTTCGAGGCCCTCTCCCCGAGACCCCTGCCTCTGGGAGCAGGAAGGGCACCCGCACTAACCCCCTTCCCAGAGCCCAGCGGTGCCCACCCCGTGGGTTTTATTTCAACCTCTGTTCTGTTGTTCACTCGGTGGTGTCCAACTCTGTGATCCCATCGACTGCAGTACGCCAGGCTTCCTTGTCCTTCTGCATCTCCTGTTTGCTCAAGTTCATGTCCACTGAGTCAGTGATGCTATCTAACTATCCCATCCCCTGCTGCCCTCTGATCTACCCTTCCCAAAAGGTGTGAGGAGACACGGCTTTGGCACCTGGGATGGTCATGTTGTGGTCTGTCATCACATTCGACCTCAGGATTTCCTAGAAATCTAAGTAAGGAGTAATGTTTCTTCAACTTTTTCTTGCTTTTTAAACAATGTTCATGGTTAGAAATACATCTGATATGAATTAGCACCCTGATGCAAGCCTATACAAGCTCAACTCTGGAAAAGATTTCTAGGAAACAATACATTCTCATTCCTTGCCATTCTTTTTTTTTTTTTTTAATGTATGTATTTTTAATTGGAGGGTAATTGCTTTACAATATTGTGTTGGTTTCTGCCATACATCAACATGAATCAGCTGTAGGTTATACTTATGTCCCCTCTCTCTTGAACTCCTGGTCATTCTGATCCATTTCAGCAACGAGGAAATTAGGTCATGAATTCACGGCCCACTAAGGGGTCTTGTCCCCGCAGTGGGAGGATGTTCCTTTTAGAGCTTAGGGACCTGCAGTCTCACCCCATCTATTCTAATGGGGTGAGGGAGGTTCCAGCCCCTGTTCTACCCATTGCTACCTGGGAAGCCTTGGGAGGAAGTGGTTTAATAGCTCGCTCATCCTCCAGGGAAACAAAAAGGATTGCTGTCTCATTTTATAGGTGAGCAAACTGAGGCTCAGAAGGTGCAAGAGACTTGCAGAAAGAATGAGTGTGAAGTTCACACCCTCTCACTGCACAGGTTCTCAGAGCTGCCAGGAAGGAGACGCCGTGGACAAGAGACAAAGGTCTAATCCCAGAAGCAAACACCCACAGCTGGAGGTCTGGACACGCTGTGCCTGGAGGGGCCTCCCCGCAGCCCCAGAGCCAGGGCCTGGGAGACACTGGCCATTCAGTTTCCCATCCCTGGTCTCAACACTGCCCCCGCCCTGACCGTGAGCTTCCCTGGAAGACCCTCAGGGACAGCCTGGAACCCAGGTGGGCAGACTCTCTGCTCACAGTTGTGCTAAGACTGTGGGTAACAGAGTAGTTGGCCTGGACCCCACCTGCATCCTCGGGCTGCTGTGAAGGGAAAATGATTGTTCACAGGACCTCCGACAGTGCCAGACCCTCATGGTCGCGCCACCTCCCACATCTGCCCCCTCAAAGCCCACCCAGGCTCAGACCCCTGGCCAGCCCGGGCCTGGGCACTGCAGAACTGACTGTGCCCGAGAGGGTCTGGGCGCATCAGTTCCCTCGTCTGGGGCTTTGTTTTTGCAGAAATGAGGAGGAAAGTTTACTTGGTTGAGAATTAAGCAAACTAAGAACCACCAGGGAGGACTCAGGAGCCCTTCTGCTCAGAACCCCCGTCAGTGGGCAGCGGGGGCTGTGAACACTGAGGCTGAACCGAGGACTCACCACAGCGGAGATGTTTTCACTGTAATGTTTGTATATGTCGTCTTGCAGGCCGATAGTGACCAGAGTTTCCAGGGCAGAGGCGCTGAAGTAGAACAGGGCGGCGAGGCAATGGTAGGCTGTGTCCTGCAGGTCAGAAAGGGCCATCAGAGAGTGACGTGGGCGGCTATGGTCCCGGGGGCCCCTGAGCCCACCTGTCCCTGCCTGGCCAGGCCCCTGTGTTACCCTCCGTGGTTTCCTTTTACCCCTTCCCCGCCCAACCTCCGCTCCACCCCCAGCCCCTCCTCACAAGGACTGATTCACTAACCAGGGCTGCTCCTCGGTTTGGGAGCAGAGAAAGGACTTTAAAGGAGGAGGGACTTTCACTTGAGATGAGATCTAGTAAGGGCTGGGAGAGGGCCTCTTGGATTGTTGGAAATCGGTTTTGGACATGAGAGGTGTCATGCACGGTCACAGCCCGGAGTTCAGATGTGGTCTTGGTGCCAGTGCAGAGTGAAAAGGTTAGGCCGTGTCCGTGGTTTTGTTTTTCATTTTGGGGGGTAGTCTAGTGGGGCTCCAGGTATAGTTAAAAGGAAAAAAGTACTAGAACGGGCTTTGAGTAGTTGTGAATGGAGGGGGTTTCTGAAGTCTAGGCTGGAGGCCTTGGGAGAGTAAGAGGCCTGGCTGACGGCCCCACCCCGTCCAGGGGAGGGCAGGGCAGGTGGCCCAGGCGTCATTTCCCCCCTTCACGGGCCTCAAGGCAGAATTCACGCGGAAGGGAGATCACAGGCCATCTCTTCCCCTGCCAGGCTCCTCTCTGGTGACCCCACGTTAGAGGCGGGGACGGGAGCCGGGCAGTGAGCACGCCTCACACCGGGCAGCGGGGCCCACGCCCGGCGCCCCGGCCCCTCCCCGGAGGCGAAAGCCAGTCCTGCGGGTGGGGGGAGAGGCCGACCGACCCCTGGCAGGTGCGGGAGGGACAGGGAGGGATGCTGGGCTGCTGGTTTCCAGGAAAGGGGTGATCGCAGAGGAGAAGGCAGAGCAGCCCCCGGAGAACCAGGCAGGGACAGCGTCAGTCAGCCTCCTGCCGCGGGACCCCTGGGCTGCTGTCGCCACTCGGCCTTGGAGGGCGCGTGGGAGACACCCACAGGGCTCCTCACCCCGCACTGGGAAAGCCCGCCTCCCAGGGGACAGCGCCCATCACTACCCCCTGCCCCAGACACGCAGGGCTGGACTCACCAGGGTGATCCAGAAATTCCGGTTCTTATGGGCACCAACAATGTAGAGGAAGAGCAGGAGAGTGGTGACTATGAAGCAGGACACAGACACGAACAGGACCCAGCCCTGGATCAGGGGGACGGGCACCTGGGTCAAGAGGATGAGAATCCACACCAGCCCCCCAAAGGCCTGCAGAGGGAGGGAGATAAGGGTGACGGTCAGACCAGGACAGCCCAGGCCCAGCGGTCACACTGGGGAGCCGGGGCTCTTCACAAATGTTAACTCGGTTAATCCTCACGAGGGAGACAATGGTGACGGTCAGACCAGGAGGGCCCAGGCCCAGTGGTCACACTGGGGAGCCGGGGCTCTTCACAAATGTTAACTCGGTTAATCCTCATACTGAACCATTTGTGAGATGGGCAAACTGAGTCATATACTAGGTAAAAATTTGTTAGCACTAGAAAGGATTTATGCCATCCAGTTTTATCATTAGAAGAGCTATTTCTGAGGTTATATCCTTCCTAATTTTTGGATGGCAGAAAGCAAAGAGGAACTAAAGAGCCTCTTGATGAAGGGAAAAGAGGAGAGTGAAAAAGCTGGCTTAAAACTCAGCATTCAAAAAACTAAGATCATGGCATCCGGCTCCATCACTTCATGGCAAATAGATGGGGAAACAGTGGAAACTGTTGTAGATTTTGTTTTCTTGGGCTCCAAAATCCCATAACTGTGGCCGTGAAATTGAAAGCTGCTTGCTCCTTGGAAGAAAAATTATGACAAACCTGGACAGCGCATTGAAAAGCAGAGACATCACTTTGCTGACAAAGGCCCATATAGTCAAAGCTATGGTTTTCCCAGTCGTCATGTACAGATGTGAGAGCTGGACCATAAAGAAGGCTGAGTGCCAAACAGTTGATGCTTTTGAATTGTGGTGCTGGAGAATACTCTTGAGAATCTCTTGGACTGCAAGGAGATCAAACCAGTCAATCCTAAAGGAAATCAGCCCTGAATACTCACTGGAACTGGACTGATGCTGAAGCACTAATATTTTAGCTGCTGCTGCTGCTGCTACTAAGTCGCTTCAGTCGTGTCTGACTCTGTGTGACCCCATAGACGGCAGCCCACCAGGCTCCCCCGTCCCTGGGATTCTCCAGGCAAGAACACTGGAGTGGGTTGCCATTTCCTTCTCCAATGCATGAAACTGAAGTCGCTCAGTCGTGTCGGACTCTTCACGACCCCATGGACTGCAGCCTACCTGATGCAAAGAGCTAACTCATGGGAAAAGACCCTGATTCTGGAAAGATTGAAGGCAGGAGGAGAAGAGGATGACAGAGGATGAGATGGTTGGATGGCATCATTGACTCAACGGACGTGAGTTTGAGCAAACTCTGGGAGATGGTGAAGGACAGGGAAACCTGGCGTGTCGCACTCCATAGGGTCACAGAATCGGACATGACCGAGCAACTGAATTACAGCAAGTATTTTTAATATAAAAATATCCATTCTTTTATAAAATGGTAGGGACTAGTTGATCCTTTTGGTCTTTACTTTGCAAAATGAATTAGCTACACTATGTTATTAGCATTAAAAAAAATTGGCCCCTAAATGACCAAGTCCAGGAAGCACTCTATCTACTGGAGGTGTGGCAGGAGTGGGAAGGACCCAAGAGGGCCTGGTCTTGGATGACCTAGGGCAGGCATGAGAGAAGTGCTCTTTTCCTTGTCGTTATCCAGAAGACACTCTGCTTGGTGTCCTCAGGGTCAGGGAGTTCCAGGAGCGTAAGGACAGATGTAGAGGTCATGACCTCAGATCCTCAAAGCCAAGGGCTTGTAGACAGGCTTGCCCTCGTTTGGATGGACCTTCTTCCCTCCCTGTGCCCACTGGCTTTACCCAGCAGGATACAGAGATCGAATAAGGAGGTTTCATGAAAAATATGAATGTCAGCCATAAGAGACAAAAAAAAAAAAAAAAAATCCTTGGACGCTTAGATCAGACAGGAGTGGGTTCTGTGCAAGAAAAACAGATCTGATGGGAGGCACCCAGGGGGCCGGCAGCGCGGCAAGCTCGCAGCAGTGCGCGTGCAGCAGTGAGCAGAGCGCCTCAGCCAACAGCGCTGCTCTGCAGGGCCTCAGGCTCTCTCTTTGAGAAGGGTGTGGGTGTCAGTTTTACCCTTCTTCCCTTGTGGTCGAGGATTCTCTTCTGATTCATGCACATTGGCCAGGTAGGAGATAAATGCCAGTCCCTTTCCTGTGGACGCATCCTGAGAACTAGTGTCTCAGAGAGCCCAGTGTGTGCCAGGGACATGGGCAGAGTCATGCATCAGGCAGGGGCAGACCGCAAGACTGGCCTGCAGTACAGGAAAGGGTGCTCTCAGTGTGGGCTTCCAGGTCAGCTGGGTATGAAGGACTTAGCCGCACGGGCACCCACACCGGGGCACCGTGAATGGAGACCACTGAGGGGCTGGTCTGTCTTGGGAAGAGTCCTAAGACGTAAGAGTGGTTGGGTGGTCCCCTTCTGGCCAGGTCCCTCGACCCACAGTGTCTGGCTTATCAGCAGGCAGCTGGAGGGCATGATGGAGGCTCTGGGAGACTGCCTGCGGGCAAGGTTTAGTGCCAGCAGGTGCCCTCGCCCTGAAACAGGGCCCTGCCAGACGCTGATAAACTGACACGATGACAAATCATGTTTGAAAAGTTTAACCAGGCCCCGTGGCAACTGCTCCTCTGCCTTCTGGCAGATACGGCAATTTGCTACTAATACACGCTCAGAATTCACAAAGCTTTCCCCAGGGTCCTGGCACCGTGCTGGTGCCACCCAAAGGCACAAGACAGGAGGGGCAGCCACAGCATCCTCTTCTCCTTGGTCACCCCCCCGGTCAGGCTGGCCAGAGCGGCTCCTGGCAGAGGACACGCCAACTTCTGCCCTCCGTTTCCCCTCTATGGGGAGGAGAGTCTGTGGGACGCCCTATTGAGATAGGTTATCTGTGTGGTACTTGACCCAGAGACAAGTTGAATGTTCCCTCAACAGCCTCACCCGCCCCCAAATCTACTCAGCGTCCTGCCTGAGAAGGGCATCTAAAGAAAAGGTGGTGTGGATCACCCACACCGCCCCTGCCCCTGCCCGCTTGCCCCCTTTCAGCACACACTAGCCAGGTGATCTCAGACCATGCATTTGAGGCGTTACTAAATTAATCATTGCACCTGATTGCTACCGAGCAGTAACTGTGTGCATCACTCGTCTTAAGAGCTTTGTGTATATGACATTCACTTATTCCTCACAGCATCCCACAGGTTTATACTGTCGTGTCCCCATTTTATTGATGCGAAAACTGAGGCACAGTTGCCCGCTCACATCCCCACAGCTGCTAAGTGCCGGCTTCGACAGGCTGGCTGTGGAGCCCAGGTCAGGACCTCTGTGTGTGTGTGTGACAGTTACACAAGCTGACGCAAGAGCAGTTCACCATGACACTGCCCTCGTATGTAGGGTCGGCTTTAGAAGTGGCCAGGAGAAGAGTCACACTGGTGGAGAGGAGACTGCCCCATGAGAGGAGCCTTGCTCCCGCTGCCAGCTGTCCTTCGGCCCTGGGGCTGGTGAACTGCAGCGGAAGTGCCCCTCCCCCACCCTCCCCAGGTTCAGCATGCTCTGTTCTGTGACCCCACTTCTGGCAACAGCTGTGTGGTGTGTGTGGCTCAGAGAGATGGGCTTACACCACCGGGTCGTGCCTGTCTCCCTCTTCCTGTGATGGCCCTGCAGCCTTCAGAGGTCAGGAGCTCCAGGGTAGGGGTGCAGGCCCGGGGAGAGCTGCCATGCCTCACCCAAGATACCACTCTTCCCTGCTCCTGGGTAGTTTCCTGGTCTTGCGGGGGGAGTGGTGTCCACCCTGCTGACCTGGAGGCTGAAGGTCTGGCATCTGCAACTCCCAGGCTATTGGGAAGTCAGATATGGGAATATGGGCTGGGAGTAAGCAACAACTCACTGGACCACAGATTTAAAAAATGGATCAAGCCTTTCACACCCGTTGGACTAGCAGAAAATTACAAAGTCTGACTCTGCCAAGTGAGGCAAGGTGTGGGAACAATGGAGACTTTGATAAGCTGCTGGTGGGAGTCAGGACGGTTATACAATATGGGAACCTTCTTTCTAAAAGAATGCAAAGCAAGCCAGAGTCCTGGAAACAGTCTGCACAAGCAGGGGTCCTGAGCTTAATTAATATTTATTAGCTTCCTGGTAACTCCACTCCTGGGCTGTGTAAGGGGGAATAACCCTTTTGGACAGTGATGTGCTAACATCTGGGAATAGGAGGACGTGCAACCCCTATGACCCAGTGTGTGTGTTCCTGAAAGAAATTCCCAACATACAAGTAAAGGGAATACATGAATGTTCTTTGGCAGTGCCGTCTGCAATATCAAAATGAAGCAGATTGGAAATCGCCCAAATGCCCATCAACAGAAGATGGATAAAGAGTGTCAACATGTATAAACCTCAGAATAAGGCTGCATGAAAAGCCTGTTGCAGAAGGATATGTACAGGGCAACAAAACTTTCATAAAGTGAGAAAACATAAAACCACACCACATGTAGTCAGAGGTAGTTAGGGGTGCAGTCAAGTTTTAACCTTGAACACACATTCAGCCCAGGGGTGGTTCTGTAGCTGGAAGAAGAGACAGTAATAAGCAGAGTATCCAGGGGGCTTACATGTCATCTGAAAGTTCTATTTCCTTAATACTGAGAGGAACATTAAGATTTGACAAAACTGAGCGATAATTACAAGGGTTTTCATTAAAGTATTATACACAGTATAGTGTCCATCACTAGGTCGTGTCCGACTCTTTGCAGCCCCACGGACAGCAGCCCGCCAGGCTTCTCTTTCCATGGAATTCTCCAGGCAAGAATACTGGAGTGGGTTACCATTTCCTTCTCCAAAAATATTATATATACTTTTCTATAATATTTGAAATAGTTCTTAATTTTAAGAAGCTGAAGTGGAGGGACTTCCCTGGTGGCTCAGTGGTAAAGAACCACCTGCCAATACAGGAGAGGCAGGTTTGATCCCTGGTCTGGGAAGATCCCTCGTGGCTCGGAGCACTTAAGTCCGTGGGCCACTTCTGAGCCTGTGCTCTGGAGCCCATGTGGCTGAGGCCCGTGTGCCCTCGAGCCTGAGCGCTGCGAGAAGAGAAGTCACTGTGACGAGGCGCCCACACACCACAGTGGGAGTCAGCCCACTCCCATAACTAGAGAGAAGCCCGCACAGCAACGATGGCCCAGCACAGCCCAAATAAATAAATTATTCTTATTATTATTTTTAGATTCACTTTATATTTATTTATTTTTTTGGAGGCTAATTACAATATTGTATCGGTTTTGCCATACACTGACATGAATCCGCCATGGGTGTACATGTGTCCCCATCCTGAATCCCCCTCCCTCCTCCCTCCCCATCCCATCCCTCTGGGTTATCCCAGTGCACCAGCGCCGAGCACCCTGTCTCATGCATCGAACCTGGAAAAACAAACTTACGTGGGATTGGCACAACAGGAAGTGAACCATTTCACCTTGACCAGTTCGGTGGTATTTAATGCATTCAGGACGTTGTGCAGTCCACCATCTCTAACTCCAAAACACTGTATCACCCCCAAAGGAAGCACCATGCCCAGTGAACCGCTCCCTGTTTCGCTCTCTTCTCAGGCCCTAGTAAACCACTGGTTCGTGTTCTGTGTCCATAACCTTATCTCTTCTGTGCCTTTCATATAAATGGGGTCCTGCACCACGTGACCTTTTGTGTCTGGCTTCTCAGCACAGCAGTTTCACACTCATTAACTCTATAGTATGGATCGGTGCTCCATTCCTTTCTAAGGCTGAGTAATAGTCCATTGCACGGAAGGTCACAATTTCTTTATTAATTCACCCACTGATGGGACATTTGGGCTATTTCTCCCTGTTAATTACTGTGAATGGAGCTGCTATAAACATGCATGTTTATGTACCTATTCGGGTCTCTGTATTCAATTCTTTTGGTCATAAATCTAGGAATTGCTGGGTCATGCGGTAATTATTATTATGTTTTAAAATTTTTAATTAAAATTTTAATTTTATACTGGAGGATGGGTGATTAACAAAGATGTGTTCATTTCGAGTGCGCAGCAAAGTGATTCATCTGTACATACACACACACCGATTCTTTCTCAAACTCTTTTCCAATTTAGGTTATTAAGTAATATTGAGCAGAGTCTCCTGTGCTATACAGTAGGTCCTTGTTGGTTATCTGTTTACAACATAGCAGCATGTACATGTCAATCCCAAACTTCCAATCTATCCCTGCCCCCCACCCTTCCCCCGGGTAGCCGTTAATTTATTCTCTGTGAGTCTGTTTCTGTTATAAATAAGTTCACTTGTATAATTTTTAAAAGATTTGCATATAAGCAATATCATATGATGTCTGACTTATTTCATAGTGTGATCATCTCCAGGCCCACTGATGTTGCTGCAACTGGCATTATTTCATTCTTTTAAATGGCTCAGTAATATTCCATTGCATGTATGTGCCACATATTCTTTATCTATTCATCTGTCAATAGACATTTAGATTGCTTTCATTTCTTGGCTATTTTAAACTGTGCTGCAAAGAACACTGGGGTGGATATTTCCTTTCAGACCATGTTTTTCTCCAGATATATGCCCAGGAGTGGGATTGCAGTATCATACGGTAGCTTTATTTTAGTTTTTTAAGGAATTTCCATACTACCGTTCTCTACAGTGGTTGTACCAATTTACATTTGCACCAACAGTGTAGGAGGTGTTTCCTTCTCTCCACACCCTCTCCATTATTGTCGTAGATTTTTGTGATGATGGCTGGTAATTATTTCTGAGGAATTACCAAACTGTATTTCATAGCAGGTGAACAAATTTACATTCCCACCAGCAATGTCTGCTAAGTCGCTTCAGTCGTGTCGGACTCTGTGTGACCCCATAGACAGCAGCCCACCAGGTTCCCCCGTCCCTGGGATTCTCTAGGCAAGAACACTGGAGTGGGTTGCCATTTCCTTCTCCAATACCAGCAATGTCTGAGGGTCCCAATTTCTCCACATCCTAGCCAGTACTTATTTTCCAGTTTTTTGATAACAGTAGTCCTAATTTCACGTGAAGTAGAGCTCATTGTGTTTTTAAGATAGTTTACTTATTTATTTTCTTTTCATTGCTGTGCAGGCTTTTCTCTAGCTGTGGAGCGCGGCTCCTCTCTGGTTGCAGTGCGCGGGCTTCTCATTGCAGTGGTTTCTCTAGGTGAGGAGCGCAGGCTCCACGGCCTGCAGGCTCAGTAGCTGTCGCACACCGGGTCAGTAGTCACTGTGGCTTTGATTTCATTTTCCTAGTGATTAATGATGATGGATATCTTTCCACGTGCTTATTGACCATTTGCATGTCTTCTTTGGAGTACTGTGCATTCAAGTCCTTTGTCCATTTTCTTAATTGGGTTGTATATGTTTTGTTGTTGAAACAGTTCATAATTTAAAAAACATAAACATCCCTCCCAGATTGGCCAGCTCCTTCTTAGGCCCTTTAGTTCTCTACTCTTTCCACACATCAAAACACGTACAGCTTTGTATGTGTACAGCTTGTACAGATGAAAATATAAAGAACGGGCATCTGCTTTCTTCTCTGCCCTCCCAGGCACCCTATGAGCCCATCCCCAATTCAAGGAGGAAGTAAAAAATTTAGGATGACAGTGAGGCACCAGGGCCCTCTGGAAGTGGGAGGGGTGTGATCCGGTAAGCAGGGGTTAATGGGGTAGAGAAACAAATGACTTCTAAGACAGGTGTGAGAGAGGTATTTGGGGCAAAGGAGACATTTTTCTTAGAAGCCGCTACTATCTGCAGGCATCAAAACGATGCATTTCAGGTAGTCCATAGATCTGAGATTTCCTACACCTGGTTTTCTACTTTTGTTGATTTAGGGGGATCCTCCTCATCACCCAGGACTCCCCCCAGCAGGCTGGGCTCATCCTTCACTCTGGCACTCCATCCACTAAGCTGTGATGACAGAGGAGGCAGAGGGCGCTGGGAGGCTGTCCCTTCTGTGGCGCCAGGATCCCCCTACCCCCAGCACACACGCCTGCTGCCACCTGAGCCAGACCTTGTCTGCGCAAGAGGAGGAGGGTGCACCAGAGTCTCCTGCATGAAGCCCAACTAACACACTCTCTCGTGACTCTTGTTATAATGCTCCCCAAACAGTTACAAAGGCAGAGCAAGCCACTCATCAGGGCAACCTACGAGACACTAGCAAGTCCTTTTGTTGCTTAAAAAATCTCTCTGCCCCACCACACCTCACTTTTAGCCAGCATCTCTTTTGGTCACAAAACTTGCCTTTGTAAATACAGTAGGCTCTGAAGGAACTACTCATTCACTACTTATTCCCTGGTCTTAGGTTCTACAGGATCATTTCCAGAAACCCAGCCTTGAGCAAACACAGGCTCAGTGCTGACTGGAAGCAGAGATGAGTGGTCTGGGAAGGAACATACTAGTGGATGCCAGTCCTTTCCACTCTGGGCCCGAGTGTCCCCACCTACAAATGGTGTGGCTAGGTCCAGAGGTGTCCAGGGCTTCTCCTAGATGTCAGCTCCTCCACAGGGGTGCGACCAGGCTACCTTGACCCCTTCTGCCATCTCCCCCAACCCTCCAGGGAAGACAGAACCTGCTCCCTTTGCTGTTCACATCTCCTTGACAATCAGGAGACAAGAAGCTGGGGTCCCGTTTCTAAACAGGTCTGGACGTTTTCTTTTCCAACGGACTCTCCAGGCGGCCATTTATGCGGTGGGGCTGCAGGGAAATGAGTCTCGCGGCTTCTGGCGTTAAAGCCACAGAAGGAATACAGCCTGCCTGCCACCCCTCCACCGCCTTTAGGCGAGGCCCTGGGAAGTTTAGCCTGAGTCCCACAGGGAGCACTTCACAGGAGCCCAGAGGAAGAAGCGCTTTCCCGCAGCCTCGGGTTGAGGCTGTGCGGCTCCAGTGTAAGGAAGGACTAACTGCAGGGGAAGGAGTCCTTGGATGCTCAAGGTCAGCCAAGTCAGGGCCCGGCTCTCACAGGCCCCTCTCCCTCCCTCCATCCTTCACACTGGGTACAATGACTGTGGCGAGCAAACGACGGCTGGTTTTATCATTTCCAGATTGCCAAAATTTCGTTCACTCTCCAGAAACGTCCAAGAGAAAATAATCCGGATTCGGTTCCTCCTGCAACACCAACCCTATCTCCACACCGCTTTCGGTAATACTTAATCTTTCTTTTGCCGATTTTTATATTTTTTAAACAAATTCCTGACCATGGAGAGAGCTGGGCGCCTCTACAAGGACGTCGATCGCCAAGAAGCCCATGGGAAGCAAGTTAGGAGCGCAGCTTTGGTACCTGCGCGCTGCCGGTGGAACCCGGCCAGCTTTCCGACCACTGAGCCCTGTGAGTTTGGTTTCTCCACCTAAGCCCCGGTGACAGTCTCCCCGTCGTCGCGGGCTAGAAGGGGCCAGAAGACTGCATGTGGCGGTGGGGAAGAGACAGTCCTCACCCTCCTTCTCTACCCCACCCAGTGCTCCCGGACCAGGGCCGCTCTGGGACGGGCGGGCGGGGAGAGCGCGCGCGGCACTGCCCATCCCATCCCGTCCCAGCCCGCCCTCCCTGGTCCTCAGCGACTCACAAACTCGAAGATGAAGAGCAGGTCGGGGAAGGTGGTGAAGACCGCGGAACCCCTGGGCAGCCTGCGGCCGCCCGAAGCCGTTCCGGTGGCCATGCGGGCGCGCGGGTGTCCGCCTCGGAATCAGAGGCGCGCGTCTCTGGCTCCGCGCTGACCGAGCACTTGCTCGGGGAGCCCGGTGAGCCGGATGCACCCGCGAGGGTTGAGGCCGGGATTTAGGGGCCAAGGAAAGAGGAGCCCCAGGCCGCTGCCGGTGGGGCCCTGCCACCGCCCTAGACCGTCGGGCTTCGCCCTGAACCACCCGGGAGTAGGGGCGGGGACTTGGCTCCAGCGTCCCAGGTCTGCGCTCCACCTCCAAACCCGAGCCTAACAAAACCACTTGGCTAGGCGCTTCGCACACTTTGGGTCTTAGCAAGTGATGATCACCATCACTTAAGAATGATCTCTGTCAAAAACCAGCACTCAAAACTCCTTGTCTTCGCACTCCTCCGGTCACCATTGCTCCAGCTGTTCTTAAGGTGGACTTCTTTCGTCTTTCTGCTGGGTGAGTTAGTATTTGTGACCTCTGGTGCCAGGCTCCAGGAGGGGCCAGTTCCCAGTCCTGCCCACAGCTGCAGGGACGGTGCTGAGACTCGCTCTGGCTTCCCATCCCCTTTCCCTGAGCCCTAGGAGCCAGCACTGGGAACCCTGACCCCCTGGTCCCCGCACTCCGTGCTGGAGCTGCTGAGCGATGGATTAAAGGCAGTCACAGTGGCCTTGAACCTTGGAGCTGGGAGGGAGCCAGCACTGCCCAGTGCTTGCTAAGTGCCTAGCACCCCATAGGTTCTTTGTTCACATGACCTCATTTGATGCTGGGAGGAGAGTGCAGGGAGACCCAAGAGCACCCACCAGCCCAGCCTGGCTTGGGCTCGGGGTCCAGGGAACTTGTGGAAGGGACCCTTGAGTGAGCAGTGGTTAACTGGAGGGAGGAGGCAGCCTTCCCTACAGAGGAGCAGCAGTCACTGGCCCTGGAGGATGGTCAGGCCTTGTTCCTTACACTGGGAAGCTGCCGGATAGATATGGGAATCCCCTGAGGGGGTCAGAGCCACTCTGCTGGGGGAGCAGGGGAAAGAGCCGAGGCATCCAGGGCAGAAGGAAGCAGGCACAGAGGGGTTCTGCGAGAGGACAAGGAGGAGAGCCTGAGCGAGAAGAGGGGGGCAAGGTGTGCCTGGAGAGTCCTGGAGGCTGGAAAGGGTCTGATCTCTGTGGGGAGCAGAGTGGCTCCTGGGGCAGAGCTGGAAAGGCCAAGGGCAGGCTGGGCTCAGGAGGAAAGAGGCGAAATTTTGTATATGTTGTTGTTGTTCAGTCACTAAGTTGTGTCCAACTCTGCGACTCCAGAGACTGCAGCACGCCAGGCCTCCCTGTCCCTCACCATCTCCCAGAGATTGCCAAGTTCTTGTCCATTGAATAGGTGATGCTATCCAACCATCTCGTCTTCTGTCGCTCTCTTGTATGTTAATGAGCCTCATCATAGAATCAGAACTTTAAAAATTGGTGTTAGCTGCCTCGAAGACAAACCTGCTAAAGAAACACAGGCCATGGCGGTTTGAATTCTGGATGTAGAAAAAGAAAAACTCAAGAGTTTTTTCCTCTTCTCATTTAAGATTAAAAATACTTCCCCTTCTTTTGTCTTTTTAAAGTAACTACGTCAAACTAAATAGTATAAGGCGTATCTCAACTTAGTCTTGTCCCCCCATTCAGCCCTGAGACTAATGTGACTCAATCTCCCTGTCCCAAAGAGGGGCGGGACCCTGTAGCTCTGCAGCAGAATTTGCCACGTGCCCATCAAGTTGCACCTGGAATCTGACCCAAATCAAAGGCTGATCTGAGCTCACCAGGTAGCGCTAGTGGTAAAGAACCCGCCTGCCAGGGCAGGAGACACAGGAGATGACGATTCGATTCCTGGGTTGGAAAGTTCCTCTGGAGAAGTGGCAACCCACTCCAGTATTCTTGCCTGGGAAATTCCATGGCCAGAGGAGCCTGGTGGGCTATAGTCCATAGGGTTGTAAAGGGTGGGATTGAAGCGACTGAAGCAACTTATCACCCAGTGCATGGAGCACCATGCACCCAAAGGATGATCTGTGTACATCACCACTGCCTCACTTTGAACTCTTAAAAGGGGTGGGTCCTCATGGCCTTGCAATCCCAGGGAAGGAAACAGTTTCAAAAAGGAACTAGAATTTTCATCAGCAAATAACATCTCTCAGCCCAGGAGAAACCCATCCTTGGTGGGATCGTTCCTCCCTGGATCACCCCATTGTGCATACAATATCATCATCTGGTACCTTGTCAGGATGTGAACTGAGGACCACACCTCCCAACCCCGGCCCTTAGGGGGCCAGTGGGCTTACTCTTCCCTTCCTCTCCCCACCTCAGTCACCCACCCAGCCCTCTGTGGACGTTCCACCCTTGGGTGGACTGCTGGGACTGTGGGGTGATTGAGGTCTATCCAGCTCAGAAGTAGGTACAGAGGCAGCAGCCCCTTTGGGCTCAGTCTGGGGTCAACTGTGGTCACTGGGGTTCTGAGCAGCTGCCTTCAGCCCAGAAGGTTCTATTTCTCCCCCATGAAAAGCTCAGGCCTCAGGTCCAGCATCTCCTGCTCAGAGGGCCTGGGTTCTCTCCTCCTCCGCCCTCCTGCATCCAGCTAGTGTCTGAGTCCTGGCCCATGGAGGCGGTGAGGGCAAGCATGACCACCCTCCCCTCTCCTAACCCCTGGGCTCCCCACCCCCACCTTCTCACTCTTTTCCTGCCCCCCCCCCCCACATCTGCAGGAGCCCCTCCCTGCCCCAGGCCCCTCCTCCAAACCAGCCCAGGCCCCGCCCAGTCACCGACTCTCGGTCCCTCTCTGGACCTCTCTTGTAGTTCATGCAACAGCTGTACATCCGTCTTCCCATGACATGTGTGGGAGTGCGTGTACCTAGTCGTGCACACAGTGAGGGGCCCTCTTTGCTCAGGTGATTCCCTGGGCTCACTATTCTGCATACCTTCTCTCATTACTTGCTCTACGACTCTACTTGGAACACATTTTTAATTGTGGTGGAATACACGTAGTGCTCACCACGTCCACCACTTTCACTGTACAGCTCAGCGCGGTCCATTCGCGCTGCTGGCAGCCGTCAGCCCCATCCATGCCTGTACTCTCTTCCTCTTGCGAAAGTGCATCCCTTACCTCCTAAGCAGTAAATCCCCATCCTCTCTCCTCAGTCCTGGCAATCACTGTTGTATTTACTGTTTCTAACTTTGATTATTCTAAGTACGTCATACAAGTTGAATCAGGCAATATGTATCCCTGTCCATTGGACTTCTGTCCCTTTGCATAATGTCCTTTAGGGTCATTTTTGCTATTACTGGTATCAGAATTTCCTTCCTTTTTAAGACTGAATAATACTTCATCGTACATACAGACCACCTTTTCCTTGTCTGCTTATCTTGAGACGGAGACGTCAGTTGTGCCCTGAATAGTGCGGCTACAAACGTGGGGGTGCAAATACTTCTGTGAGACCCTGATTTCAATTCTCTTAGGAATATACCGAGAAGAGAACTTGCCAGGCTGTACGGTCATTCTAATTTTAATTGTTTCAAGAACCCACCGTATTGTTTTCCATAGCAGCTGAACTACTTTACAATCCCATCTACAATGTGTAAGGGTTTAAATTTCTCCACATCTTTGCCAACACTTTATTTTCTGCTTTTTAAAATATTAGCCACTCTAATGGATGTGAGGTGCTCTCTTTTCATAATTTTCATTTGCATTTTCCTAATGAAAATTATACTGAGCATCTTTTTATGTGCTTATTAGCCATTTATACATCTCCTTGGATAATGTCTATTCAAATCCTTTGTTCTTTTTCTTTTTTTGGCTGCTCTGCATGGTAGGTGGGATCTTAGTTCCCCAATCAGGGATTAGATCCACATCCCCTGCAGTGGAAGTGCAGAGTCTTAACCACTGGACCACCAGGGAAGTCTCTCTGTTCATTTTTGAATCAACTTGTTTGCTTTTTCATAGTCAAGTTTCCACAGGCCTGTCATTTATATGATTTGCAGACATTTCCCACTGTTCTTTAGGTTGCCTTTGGACTCTGTGGATAGAGTTGCTTGATGGACAAATATGAGAAACTTTCATGAAGTCCAATTTGTGTGTTATTTTTCTTTTAATACTTGTGCCTTTGGTGTCATATCTAACACATCATTGCCAAATCCTCATTTGATGCTTCTGGCATTTGTTTTCTTCTAAGTGACCTGCCTCTTGAGAAACCTGTATGCAGGTCAGGAAGCAACAGTTAGAACTGGACATGGAACAGCAGACTGCTTCCAAATAGGAAAAGGAGTACGTCAAGGCTGTATATTGTCACCCTGCTTATTTAACTTCTATGCAGAGTACATGTTGAGAAACGCTGGGCTGGAAGAAGCACAAGCTGGAATCAAGATTGCCGGGAGAAATATTAATAACCTCAGATATGCAGATGACACCACCCTTATGGCAGAAAGTGAAGAGGAACTAAAGAGCCTCTTGATGAAAGTGAAAGAGGAGAGTGAAAAAGTTGGCTTAAAGCTCAACAGTCAGAAAACTAAGACATGGCATCTGGTCCTATCACTTCATGGCAAATAGATGGGGAAACAGTGGAAACAGTGTCAGACTTTATATTTCTGGGCTCCAAAATCACTGCAGATGGTGACTGCAGCCATGAAATTAAAAGACGCTTACTCCTTGGAAGGAAAGTTATGACCAACCTAGATAGTATATTGAAAAGCAGAGATATTACTTTGCCAACAAAGGTCCATCTAGTCAAGGCTATGGTTTTACCAGTAGTCATGTATGGATGTGAGAGTTGGACTGTGAAGAAAGCTGAGTGCCAAAGAATTGATGCTTTTGAACTGTGGTGTTGGAGAAGACTCTTGAGAATCCCTTGGACTGCAAGGAGATCCAACCAGTCCATCCTAAAGGAAATCAGTCCTGCGTGTTCTTTGGAAGGAATGATGCTAAAGCTGAAACTCCAGCTAAAGCTGAAACTTTGGCCACCTCATGCGAAGAGTTGACTCATTGGAAAAGACCCTGATGCTGGGAGGGATTGGGGGCAGGAGGAGAAGGGGATGACAGAGGATGAGATGGCTGGATGGCATCACCGACTTGATGGACATGAGTTTGAGTGAAGTACGGGAGTTTTTGATGGACAGGGAGGCCTGGCATGCTGTGATTCATGAGGTCACAAAGAGTCGGACACGACTGAGCGACTGAACTGAACTGAACTGAAGAGGTTTATGTTTTACATTTACATTCAAGAATATTTAGGACACTTACCACTATGGTCCAGAAAACAAGTTTCAATCAGTATAAAAGGATTCAAGTCATACAAAGTGTATTCCGGATCAAATGTTTTAAATTAGAAATCAATAATATCTGAAAAATCCAAATATCTGGAAAATATTGTAAATAGCACAAGGCTGTGAGAAAATTAAATGGGGCAAATTAGAAAATATTTGGGATTAAATAGACTATAAAGCTGGGCTTCCGTGGTGGTTCAGATGGTAAAGAAACCGCCTACAATGTGGGAGACCTGGGTTCAATCCCTGGGTTGGGAAGATCCCCTGGAGGAGGGCATGGCAATCCACTCCAGTATTCTTTCCTGGAGAATCCCCACAGACAGAGGAGCCTGGGGAGCCTATAGAGTCAGACACGGCTGAGTGACTCAGCATAGCACACAGCACAGACTAGAAAGCTACAGAAATTGAGATGTATGGTATTGGTATCAATATAGACAAATAGATCAATGGAAGAGAATAGAGTGTATAAAAATACATCCACCAAATGTGATCAGTTGAGTTTCAACAAAGACATAAAGGCAATTCAGTGAAAAAAAGATATAACCAACAGTGCTGGTATAGTTGGATCAGTTCAGTTCAGTTCAGTCGCTCAGTTGTGTCCGACTCTTTGTGACTCCATGGACTGCAGCATGCTAGGCCTCCCTGTCCATCACCAACTCCCAGAGCTTGCTCAAATTCATGTCCACTGAGTCAGTGATGCCATCCAACCATCTCATCCTCTGTTGTCCCCTTCTCTCCCACCTTCAATCTTTCCCAGCATCAGGGTCTTTTCAAATGAGTCAGTTCTTTGAATCAGGTGGCCATAATATTGGAGTTTCAGCTTCAGCATCAGTCCTTCCAATGAACTGATATGGGACTGATTTCCTTTGGTTGGATCTCCTTGCAGTCTAAAGGACTCTCAAGAGTCTTTTTCAACACCACAGTTCAAAAGCATCAATTTTTCAGCACTCAGCTTTCTTTATAGTCCTACTCTCACATCCATACACGATCACTGGAAAAACCATAGCCTTGACTAGATGGACCTTTGTGGACAAAGTAATGTCTCTGCTTTTTAATACACTGTCTAGTTGGTCATAGTTTTTCTTCCAAGGAACAAGCGTCTTTTAATTTCATGGCTGCAGTCACCATCTGCAGTGATTTAGGAGCCCCCCAAAATAAAGTTTGTCTCTGTTTTCATTATTTCCCCATCTGTTTACCATGAAGTGATGGGACTGGATGCTATGATCTTCATTTTTGAATGCTGAGTTTTAAACCAGCTTTTTCACTCTCCTCTTTCACTTTCATCAAGGCTCTTCCCTTTCTGCCTTAAGGGTGGTGTCATCTGCATATCTGAGGTTACAGATATTTCTCCCTGCAATCTTGATTCCAGCTTGTGCTTCATCCAGCCTGGCATTTCACATGATGTACTCTGCATTTAAGTTAAATAAGCAGGGTGACAATACACAGCCTTGACGTACTTTCCCAATTTGGAACCAGTCTGTTGTTAGAACCTGCCTGGTTCTAACTGTTGCTTTTTGGCCTGCATACAGGTTTCTCAGGAGTCAGGTAAGGTGGTCTGATATTCCCATCTCCTGAAGAATTTTCCACAGTTTCTTGTGATCCACACAGTCAAAGGCTTTGGTATAGTCAATGAAGCAGATGTTTTTCTGGAACTCTCTTGCTTTTTCGATGGTCCAATGGATGTTTGCAATTTGCTCTCTGGTTCCTCTGCCTTTTCTAAATCCAGCTTGAACATCTGAAAGTTCACGGTTCACGTCCTGTTGAAGCCTGGCTTTGAGAATTTTGAGCATTACTTTGCTAGCGTGTGAGATGAGAGCAATTGTGCAGTAGTTTGAGCATTCTTTGGCATTGCCTTTCTTTGGGATTGGAAGAAAACTGACCTTTTCCAGTCCTATGGCCACTGCTGAGTTTTCCAAATTTGCTGGCATATTGGGTGCAGCACTTTCACAGCATCATCTTTTAGGATTTAAAATAGTTCAACTGGAATTCCATCACCTCCACTAGCTTTGTTTGTAGTGATGCGTCCTAAGGCCCACTTGACTTCACATTCCAGGATGTCTGGCTCTAGGTGAGTGATCACACCATCGTGGTTATCTGGGTCATGAAAATCTTTTTTGTATAGTTCTTCCATGTATTCTTGCCACCTCTTCTTAATATCTTCTGCTTCTGTTAGGTCCATACCATTTCTGTCCTTTATTGTGCTCATCTTTGCATGAAATGTTCCCTTGGTATCTCTAATTTTCTTGAAGAAATTGAGTTTTTCCCATTCTATTGTTTTCCTCTATTTCTTTGCATTGATTGCTGAGGAAGGTTTTCTTATGTCTCCTAGCTACTCTTTGGAACTCGGCATTCAAATGGGTATATCTTTCCTTTTCTCCTTTGCCTTTAGCTTCTCTTCTTTTCTCAGCTATTTGTAAGGCCTCCTGAGACAACCATTTTGCCTTTTTGCATTTCTTTTTCTTGGGGATGGTTTTGATCACTGCCTCTTGTACAATATCACAAACCTCCATCTATAGTTCTTCAGGCATGCTGTCTATCAGCTCTAATCCCTTGAATCTATTCCACTGTATAATTTTAAGGGATTTTATTTAGGTCATACCTGAATGGTCTAGTGGTTTTCCCTACTTTCTTCAATTTAAGCCTGAAGTTTGCAATAAGGAGTTCATGATCTGAGCCATGGTTAGCTCCTAGTCTTGTTTTTGCTGATTGTATAGAGCTTCTCCATCTTTGGCTGCAAATAATAAATCAACAAAAGGGTCCAAAATGCTGTACTTGGATGCAATCTCAAAAACGACAGAATGATCTCTATTCGTTTCCAAGGCAAACCATTCATTATGACAATCATCCAAGTCTATGCCCCCAACCAGTAATGCTGAAGAAGCTGAAGTTGAATGGTTCTATGAAGACCTACAAGACCTTCTAAAACTAACACCCAAAAAAGATGTCCTTTTCATCATAGGGGACTGGAATGCAAAAGTAGGAAGCCAAGAGATACCTGGAGTAACAGGCAAATTTGGCTTTGGAGTACAAAATGAAGCAGGGCAAAGGCTAACAGAGTTTTGCCCAGAGAATGCACTGGTGAAAGCAACACCCTCTTCCAACAATAGTTGGATGTTCATGTACAAAAAATGAACTTTGATTCATATTTCAAACCATATACAAAAACTAATGGAAAATATTTCCTAGACTTATTTGTAATACCCAAATTTGTGACCATGGGTTAGGCAAAGATTTCTCAGATACAATATCACAGACATGATCCATGAAATACTGGTAAATTAAGCTGCATCAAATTTAAGAATTTCTTCTCCTCAAAGACTCTGTTGAGGATGTGGAAAAGGTAAGCCAGAGGCTGGAGAAAATATTCATGAATCACTTGTCTAATAAAGGACTTGTACTCAGATACATATAGAATTATGAAAACTCTCAATAAGAAAAGAAACAACCCCATAAAAAATGGACAAGACACATGAACAGACACCTCGCCAAAGAAGATATAGCGCTGGTAAACAGGCTTGAAAAGATGTTTATTAAGAATTGTTTAGTTGCTAAGTTGTGTCCAACTATTTGCAACCCCATGGACTATATGGCCCACCAGACTCCTGTGTCCATGGGATTTTCCAGGCAAGAATACTGGAGTGGGTTGCTTATTTCCTTCTGCAGGGGATCCTCCCAACCGAGGGATAGAACCCACATTTCCTGCATTGACATCATTGGCAGGCAGATTCTTTACCACTGAGCCATCAGGGAACCTCTTATCAATAACTGCCAAGTTGCTTCAGTCGTGTCTGACTGTGCAACCCTATGGACCATAGCCGCCAGGCTCCTCTGTCCATGGGATTCTCCAGATGAGAATACTGGAGTGTGTTGCCATGCCCTCCTCCAGGGCATCTTCCCCACCCAGGTATTGAACCTGTGTCTCCTGCATCTCCTGCATTGCTGGCAGATTCTTTACCACTGAGCCACCAGGGAAGCCCTTATCAATAATTAGGGAAGTGCAAATAAAAACCACTAAGATACCACTATGCCCCAATTAGGATGTCCAAAATTAAGATTTACTCTCAAATGTTGGTGAGCATCTGGGACAACTGAAGCTGTTGTGCGTTGCTGATGGGAATGCAGACTAGCACACCCACTTTGGAAGCAATTTGACAGCTTAAATGTCAAAGATACACTTACAACTTGGCCATTCTCCCTCTAGGCATGTATTTAAGAGAAAGCAAGCCTTACCAAGACGAGTATAAATGTTCATAGCAGCTTTATTCATAATAGGCAAAACCTGGACCGATGCAGGTATATTTCAACAGGTGAAAGTATACACGCCCTGGACTATGTCCACATGAGGATTACTGCTCAGAGATAAGCAGGATACATACCCAACATGGATGCATCTCAAAATAGCCATGTTGAGTAAAACAAGCCAGACAAGATTTATCTCACTGTATGATTCCTTTTTTGTAATAATCTATAAAGTGCAAGTTAATGTATAGTAACAGAAAGTAGATCAATGGTTGCCTGGGGATAGGAAAGGGCGGGGAGAGGTGGGAGGGAGGGATGACAGAAGGGTATAAGGTATGAACAACAGGTATGTTTATTATCTTGACTCTGGTGATGGTTTCACTGTACATGCAATGTCAGCATTTTCCAAAGCGTATACTTTAAACGTGTGTCCTTTGTTATTGAAACGTCATTAAAATGGTTAAAAAGTTATAGCTATGAGACCACCCTGGTAGTCCAGTGGTCAAGAACCCGGCTGCCAACGCAGGGGATGCAGGTTTGATCCCTGGTTCGGGAAGCTTCCACATGCTGTAGATCAACTAAGCCCTGGGCCACAACTGCTGAGCCTGAGCTCTAGCCCCACTGTGCAACTAGAGAAGCCACCACAACTAGAGGCCCGCGCACTGCAACTAGAGAAAGCCCACGCGCAGCACCCACGTGCAGCAAGAAGACCAAGCTCAGCCAAAACTAAATGAATAAAAGTACATTTAAAAAATTATAGTTACAACCACCAGGGGGCAGGCAGAGCTCCCCCAATAGTCCCTGTTTGTTTACTGAATGAGGCAGTACCTGCTACCCTGTAGAAACTGATCATTCTAGTAAAAAGTCATCTCTCTTCTCAAAGAAATATCGTGAAGTTGGAAATGCTTGCCCGCTACACAGGTAAATCATTCCAACTTGAACTGCTAGATGTGGGATTCCTAGGAGCTATAATCCCCTACTACCATCCCAGTTCAGGTTAAACATATTCCAGATTTGTGCTACAAAGACTAGTCTTGAAAGAATCCCATTTGCCTCTCTTCCTCTCATGCAGGGCTTGCAAACGGTGATTAGGTGGCAATGGAAATCTTCAGAAGGTTCTTTCTTTGATTAGTGATGCAAAGAGAGAGCCTATGGACTAAGGGGCAGAAAGAAAAAAACCTTTACTTGTTCAACTGATGGAAGACTCAGTCCAACCTCTGCCATATGGTCAATGAAGAAGTCAGAAAAAGCCAGCTGTGTGGGCTGGGGCTGCTGTTACTTCTCAGGGTCTCTGTTTCCCCCTATCTAAAACAAGGAGATAGGGCTTCCCTGGTGGTCCAGTGGTTAAGAGTTCGCCTTCCAATGCTGGGGACATGGGTTCAATCTCTGGTCGGGGCACTAAGATCCCGCCTTCCGGGGGCCACCAAAGCCTAGGCACTGCAACTGCAGAGCCCACGTGCTCTGGACCGGCATGCCACAACTAGAGAGAAGCCTGCACGCCACAAGGAATGATCCCACATGCTGCAACTAAAACCCAATGCAGTCAAAAATAAATAAATACATATTTTTAAAATAAAAGAAGTAAAAAATTAAAAAATAAAACAAAGGGATAGACCAAGTGGCTCATTAACTGGGGCTGAGACTGCTGTTCCAGGCTCATGGGGAACAGTTCCTGACACTCAGTAGGCACAACCCTGGGTCCCTGGCCCCTCACTCAGGAGACTGACACAGCCATGAGACCCTCACGGGAAGCCCTGCCTGAGTAAGCAGCTGTAAGTCCTGAGCTTAAGTTTACTTTGGACAATGGTGATTTCTTAGAAAGAAAGCTGTCCCTGCCTCAGGGTGGATCTGTAGGGCCCACACAGCAGGGCAGTAGTATTTTTGTTTCATCTCATTCCTGGGGATGAGCTCAGTGTCTGGTAAACTTAAACTAGGAGTCTCTCTCTTTGGGAGCATCGCAGATATAACCAAACAATCAGGGTAAGATTTTTCATCTTACAAATGGAGCTGTTGCTGTGGAAGAGGCGATGACCTCTGGTTCATAGGAGCTTGGTTACTAAGATTCATGCTAACAAATACTCTTTTTTTAATATTTATTTATTTGTGGCTGTGCTGGGTACTCGTTGCTGTGCCGGCTTTTCTCTAGCTGCAGCGAGAGGGGTTATTCTAACTGTGGTGCACAGGCTTCTCAGTGCAGTGGCTTCTCTTCTCGCAGAGCTCTAGAGCACAGGCTCAGTAGTTGTGGTGGATGGGGTTAGTTGCTCTACAGCACGTGGGATCTTCTAAGACCAGGGATCAAACCATGTCTCCTGCACTGGCAGGTGGATTCTTCATTACTGAGCCACCAGCGAACACTCTTAAAAGCATATCATCCTGAAGGCCAGGGAGAGCAGCCCAGTACATGTTCTGTCTGCCTCCTGAGCTGGGTCTGGGACACGTCTTCTGGGCAGCTACCAGGGAGCATCATGGGGGGGGGGATTGCCATCCCTATAGCCAGGGTCATTCCTTGAAGCCCACGAGCCATGTTCTCCGTGGCCCTCAGGAAACCCGTGTGTGTCCTTTTAAAGGGGTCTTTAACCTCAGGCCCTCTGCCAGTGCTGGGACCACGCAGTCCTCAGAAGAGACCCCCACAGCCGCACCCCTTCCTGAAGTCCCGCTTGGTGACGTGCTCTCTGGCCATCTGCAGTCTCTTCCTTCCTGAACCTGTCCTGCCCTTTCCAGAGGCCCCACGGGGATGTGAGTTACACTCCCCTCCTGAGTCCCAAGCTGCTAGTGGGGAGCAAGACTTCTCTCCAACTTCCAGCTGTCCTCACCCGCCACCCTGGTGGTTTTATTTCTGTTTACTCCAAGCCCACCAGCTGTGAGCAGGCTTCCAAGAGCCCTCACCCTCTGCTCCCAGGGTTGGCGAGAGCCTCCCTCTTACCCAGAGCCTTCTTGGTAGCCCTCCCTGGCAGCTTCTGCCCAAAGCTGGTGGCCTACAACAAAGCAAGAGACCACTCTCAACACCGGGTCCCATCCAGTCCCTCCTTCCCTTCTACTGAGCTAAAAAGAACCTGAAGGAATTTCTGTTATTAAGCTGTACAGCAGGAAGGCAGCTTCCAAAGAAATTGCTCCGAAGTGCTAGAGCAGCAAAGGGTATTTCAGGATTTGGAAATGGAGATACTTGGAGACCAAATTTCTGAGAGTGGACACAAGAGCAGCAATCTGAGCATGTGTCATGTCAGCTTTAGCAAAACAGAGCACTGGTTGGCCGGAGCGAGAACAAGACCTGAGGTTCCCTTGAGAAGGTCGGAGGGATGATTTTTCAGAAGCTCAGCAGGACAAATAGGATTTCCCAGCTGGAGTGAATGGGCTTGGGGGAAAAGCCATGAGAACAGGGTGGAGATTCAAGACAGTTCAGGAGGGACTTGCCTGATGGTCCAGTGGTTAAGACTCTGTGCTTCCAATGTTGGGGGCTGCGGCTCAACCCCTGGTCGGGGAACTAGATCCCACGTGCTGCAACTAAGAGTTTGCCTGCTGCAACTAGTGATCCCGTGTGTGTGTTCGGTCACTTAGTTGTGTCCACCTCTGGGACCCTACGGACTGTAGCCCACCAGTCTCCTCTGTTCATGGGATTGCCAGGCAAGAATACTGGAGCGTGTTGCCAATTCCTACTCCAGAGGATTCTCCCGACCCAGGGATCAAATCCAGGTCTCTTGCATCTCCTGCATTGGCAGGCGGGTTAAGTCCAATGATCCCGTGCTCAGTCACTCAGTCATATCCGACTCTTTGAGACCCCATGGACTTCAGTCTGCCAGGCTCCTCTGTCCATGGAATTCTCCAGGCAGCAATACTGGAGTGGGTTGCCAAATGATCCCATACACCCCAACAGAGTTGGAAGATCCTGCATGCCACAACCTAGATCTGGCATAGCCAAACAAGTGAATAAATACATATGTATTTTTGAAGAAAAGATAGTGGGAAAATACAGTCTTTTACTTACACATATGTGTGCAAACATACACACACACACACACCCTCATACTGCTGCATACTCTCAAATGGCAGCATTGTCCAGGCTTCTGTGTCTTGGGATGCATAGGAACAAAGTCTGCCCTCCCCTCAGCAGGAAGCCACGTGGGACTTCCAGTGGCCAGGACATCTGATGTGAGCTTGTGAGTCTACACTCACTGCTGCTACTGCTGCTAAGTCACTTCAGTCGTGTCTGTTCAACCCCACAGACAGCAGCCCACCAGGCTCCCCCGTCCCTGGGATTCTCCAGGCAAGAACACTGGAGCGGGCTGCCATTTCCTTCTCCAATGCATGAAAGTGAAAAGTGAAAGTGAAGTCACTCGGTCGTGTCCGACTCTTAGCGACCCCATGGACTGCAGCCTACACTAGGTCTCTCCAAATTCACTGCTTGGTCACACCTAGAGAGGGGCCTTGAGTTTGGCTCGCCAGTGAGGGCTTGTTCCTGGTGTGCTGGGGCCTCACGGCAGGCTCTGAGGCTGTTAGTGCCCAGAAGCTGGGTGTGCTGAGAAACCCCTAAGAATGTGAGTCAGCCTCAGTGGGGCGGGGAGGCATCCGCTTGGATGGCTGCCAGGTTGTCTCCCCTTCCTGCATCGGTCAAATGACTCCCTCCCTTCCGAAGCCTCCCTTCGTATGAAGCCCTCCCTGTCACAGACTGGTGTGGCTCAAATCCTTGATGTCATCTGGCCAGTGGGTCACCCCAGTGGGGCGGAGCTGGGGGGGGGATGGCTGCTGGCCACACAGCTGCTCCTTAACTCAAAAGCCATTGCTGATTCTGGGGAGATCCTCTCCCCTCGAATTTCCAGCCTTTCCATGGATGAAGATCTTTATTTAGAATCTGGAAAATAAAAAATAAAAACCATATACTGGCTCCTTCCCTGAGGTATATCTAAGAGTAGATGCAGTTCTAATGATTGCTGATAGAGAAAATAAAAACCAATAGAAAGCTGCTCTGAATTTGGTTATGTTTTTAAATGATACTTGTTAGCATCACAAACACATCTACACACATCTGAAAAAAAGCGCTGAAGGGCATGTAGGAGCTTGAATTACAGATGATGCTCAGATCCAGTCCCCAGGGTCCTCAGGGTGAGGGCCATAGGTTTATAAAATCAGAAAGTCCCCCAGCTCTCTAGGAGAGCTGGACTTGGCAGTGTGCATGCGCGTGCACACACACACACACACACACACACACATTCCTGCTTCACTCTGGCTACAGCTGGCCCTAGTAGATCAGGCTGTAAGGTGTCCAGGTAATCTCTGAGACCCTCCGTGAAACTCTAGGTTTCAGTGATAACAATGCTGAGGTCAGGGCCTTCCAAAAAGGATGTGAGATATATGTATACACAAACACCACAATGGAATATTACTCAGCCATAAAAAGAAATGAAGTAATGCCATTTGCAGCAACATGGATGGCCTTAGAGATTATCATATTAAGTGAAGTAAATCAGACAGAGAAAGACAAATATCATATGGTATCACTTATATGTGGGAGCTAAACAAATTGATATAAGTGAACTTATTTACAAAACAGAAATAGACTCACAGACACAGAAAACAAATGTATGGTTATCAGAGAGGATAGTAGAGGGTAAGGGGGATAGATAAATTAAGAGTTTGGTCTTAACATATACACACTGCTATGTATAAAGTAAGTAAACAACAAGGGCCAATTGTCTAGCACAGGGAGCTATATTCAATGTCTTGTAATAACCTAGAATGGAAAAGAATCTGAAAAAGTATACACTGGGTTAGCCAAATAGTTCAAGTTTGTACGGGTTTTTGGTAACATCTTACAGAAAAACCCAAACAAACTTTTTGCCCAATTCCACATATATACAGATACACACACACATATATGTAGACACACACACAGATGCATGTATAACTGGATCACTTTGCTGTACATCTGAAGCTAACACAACATTGTAAATTAACTATATTTCACTTGCTGCAGCTGCTGCTAAGTCGCTTCAGTCATGTCTGACTCTGTGCGACCCCATAGACAGCAGCCCACCAGGCTCCCCCTTCCCTGGGATTCTCCAGGCAAGAACACTGGAGTGGGTTGCCATTTCCTTCTCCAATGCATGAAAGTAAAAAGTGAAAGTGAAGTCGCTCAGTCGTGTCCGACTCTTCGAGACCCCATGGTCTGTCCATGGGATTTTCCAGGCAAGAGTACTGGAGTGGGGTGCCATCGCCTTCTCCGATACTTCACTTAAAAGTGGTTAAAAAATGGACTTCACCGGTGGTGCAGTGGATAAGAATCCACCTGCCAATTCAGGGGACAGGAGTTTGATTCCTGGTCCGGGAAGATACCTCATGCCACCGAGCAACTAAGCGTGTGTGCCTCAACTACTGAGCCTGTGCTCTAGAGCCCGAGAGCCACAATTACTGAGGCCACATTCTGCAGCTACTGAAGTCTGCATGCCCTTGAGCCTGTGCTCTGCAACAAGAGAAGCCATCACAAGGAGAAGCACGAACACCATAATGAAGAGTAGCCCCACTCTCTGCAACTAGAGAAAGCCCACACGCAGCATTGGAGTAAAAGTAAAATTTTAAAAATGGTTAAAAAATGATAATAACACTCTAATCAGCTTCTTAAAAGTACAGATTCTTGTATTAACCTTGGGGCAAATGGATGAGAATCTCCAGGGCTTGGGCCCAGGGCTGTATTTCTTTAAAGCTTCCCAAGTCTGGGCAACACACAAAAAGACAACTCTATCAACCCCACATGTGCATCCAAAGAAAAATCCCAAATTAATTATGGCTTACATAAAGAACACTACAGCATTAGTATGCTGGCTCCTGCTGGAATTATTCCTCTTTCTGCATAAAGCTTTACTTTAATTCCTTTGCTATCTGGGAGCAAAGTTTCAAGACAATAAGACACGGAGGCCAAAGGACTGTTCATCCCTAGCCATCTCTCTAGCCAAGGTGCAGTTTCTCCTGAGCCTGAATGTCCTGGGCTCCGGTGTCGGTGGCACCCTTGTTCCAGAGGTGAACTGGAGGGGTTTGGCTACAATCCATAGCCAGGTCTCAAGGGCATGACTGAGGGTGGGGGTGGGGTGTTCTGAGTGCTAGCTTTCTGAAAGCAGAAATCACAGGTCTGGAGCACAGCCTACCTTGGCTCCTTCCTCCTTCAGAACATGAAGAATGAAACTGTTCTCTAAACAATAAGCAAGCCTGATCTTCAAAGACTGGTCAGAAATGGAAAGTGTGCAGACCTACACAGTGCTGCTATGTGAGCTTCACAGATCCTGGTGAAACCAGCCTGAGAACATGAGCCCTGGTTTATTCTCTCTGTCTGATCCCTTGAGAAGGAGAAATCATCACATGATGGGGTTAGTGTGTCCAGGAGGCTGCCAGAACCATGGCTTCTGAATCGGTTCACTAGTCTATCAGTTTAATTTAGTAGTGCGTGCACGCTAAGCCGATTTGGTCGCGTCCAACTCTTCGTAACAAATAACAGCTTAAAAGAGAAAACCTTGGGATTGCTCCAAGAGAGGCCCAAAACACTGATCAAAGTTACACACACTCTTGAAAAGAATCTCTTGGCAAACTAAGAGGAAAGAGAGTTTCCTTAATGTGATTCATTGTACAGACCAGAGTAAACCTGGAACTTAAGGGCCTTAGAAACATGCCTTCCATTTAAGGATGAAATAGGACATGCATGCCCACTCCTCCACCATTAGCTCTGTCTCTGCGGTTGACCCAGTCTTCATTTGTAGTGGACATGATCCTCCTACATAGTCCAAGAATATCAATGGACAAACTCTTAGAGCAAATACAAGGGAGGCTTAGGATGGCCAGATACAGGCAACCCCATAGGAAATTGTCAAGTGGCCAGTGTCCCAGAATGACCAGTAACATAAAAGAGATTCTAGCCATGATAGCAACACAAATTATAAAGAACACAAGAACACACATAACAGACAATGTGCAAAATTGCTAAGGGGGAAACAATAAATCTCTACTGAAAGATATAAACAGCTCAATCAAATGGAGACATGATTTTCAGGAGTTAGAAGACTCTGTAGGCAGTTCTGTCCATAGGTCTGGAGCTGAGATAAAGGGAGGTGATAAATGGACTAAAACATCCTTCCCATGGGTGTGAGTAATTTCTTCAAGGAAGAATGTGGACACAGAGCAGAAAGCAAGGTAGCTTCACATGGAATGCTTCAGGTCACCAAGCCAGAGAAATAGACGGGAGACAGGACAGTGTGAAGTCACTGAAGCCCAGGAAGGAAGCAGTGTCAAAGCAAGGAGGCCCAGTGGTATCGACAGCTGATGAGAGGTCGAGGAAGCTGGGATTGACCCCAGGTCAGCTACATGCAGTAAGGAGTTAATTAGTGACCTGCAAAGGAGTAGCTTTCTTGGGATAGATAGTGATGTTGAGATTCCTTCACCAAACAGCCCATCCACATTATCCTTCAGTGACCCTCCAGGGGATTCCCCATTTGAACTTATAGACCACATTTTAGAACTTCTGAGCAGCTTTTAGACCTCCTTATAGATGTGAGCTATCACACAAATAAAACTTCAGGTGCAGATTAATTTAACCAAACATTTTAAAAAGAAAATAATACCAATCCTGCACAATTCAGAAAATGGAAAAGGAGAGAAAACTTCTCAACTTATTCTATGGGACAGGCCTTACCCTAATATTCAAACTAGACAAACACATTACAAGACTATTATAGAACAACAAACCTTATAAGCCAAGACACAAAAGACACAAAATCTTTGGCAAATATTAGAAGGTTGAATTAAACAAAAACCATTTTTCTACAAATCCATTAAAAATACATCATGACCAAGTGGAGCTTATTCTACAATGCGAAGTTAGTTTAACATTTAAAAGTCAACTGATGTAATTCCCCATATTAACAGACTAAAGAAAACCCATTTGATTATCTCAACAGATGATGAAAAAGCATTTGACAAATCTGACTAAATTCAGCAACTTTTCATGGTTAAATCTCTCAGAAAATAAAAAACAGAAACTTCAACAACTTTCAGTTCAGTTCAGTTCAGTCGCTCAGTCATGTCCAACTCTTTGCGACCCCATGAATCGCAGCACGCCAGGCCTCCCTGTCCATCACCAACTCCCGGAGTTCACCCAGACTCACGTCCATTGAGTCAGTGATGCCATCCAGCCATCTCATCCTCTGTCGTCCCCTTCTCTTCCTGCCCCCAATCCCTCCCAGCATCAGAGTCTTTTCCAATGAGTCAACTCTTCCCATGAGGTGGCCAAAGTACTGGAGTTTCAGCTTTAGCATCATTCCACCCACAGAAATCCCAGGGCTGATCTCCTTCAGAATGGACTGGTTGGATCTCCTTGCAGTCCAAGGGACTCTCAAGAGTCTTCTCCAACACCACAGTTCAAAAGCATCAATTCTTTGGCTCTCAGCCTTCTTCACAATCCAACTCTCACATCCATACATGACCACGGGAAAAAACATAGCCTTGACTAGACGAACATTTGTTGGCAAGGTAATGTCTCTGCTTTTGAATATGCTATCTCAGTTGGTCATAACTTTCCTTCCAAGGAGTAAGCGTCTTTTAACTTCATGGCTGCAGTCACCATCTGCAGTGATTTTGGAGCCCAAAAAAATAAAGTCTGACACTGTTTCCACTGTTTCCCCATCTATTTCCCATGAAGTGATGGGACCAGATGCCATGATCTTCGTTTTCTGAATGTTGAGCTTTAAGCCAACTTTTTCACTCTCCACTTTCACTTTCATCAAGAGGCTTTTTAGTTCCTCTCCACTTTCTGCCATAAGGGTGGTGTCATCTGCATATCTGAGGTTATTGGTATTTCTCCCAGCAATCTTGATTCCAGCTTGTGCTTCTTCCAGTCCAGCGTTTCTCATGATGTACTCTGCATATAAGTTAAATAAGCAGGGTGATAATATACAGCCTTGACGTACTCCTTTTCCTATTTGGAACCAGTTGTTGTTCCATGTCCAGTTCTAACTGTTGCTTCCTGACCTGCATACAAATTTCTCTTCTCAACAATGTCAGCCTGACAAAAACCATCTGTGAGATACATCCAACAAGTACCTTGTTTAGTAGCAAAAGACTGAATGCTTTCTCTCTGAGATTAGAAACAAAGCAAGAATACTCACTCTCACTATAACTATTCAGTGTTTTAATGGAGGTCCTAAACAGTGTCATAAGGCAAGGAAAAGAAATGAAAGGCATCTAAATTGAAAAGGAAAAAATAAAATGTCTTTATTCACAGATGACATGATTGTATCTATATAAAATCCTACAGAATCTATGAAAAACTATTAGAATTATTAAATGAGTTTAGCAAGGTCATACAAGATCAGTATACAAAAATCAATTACATTTCCACATATAGCACCAAACATTTAAAAATAAAAATGTCATTTACAGTAGCATAAAAAGGAAGGATATTAACAATGTGTGTAAGATCATGAAAAAATAGTTGCTGAGAAGTTAAAGAAGATTAAATAAATGGAGAGATATGCCACATTTAAAGATTAGAAGACTCATATTGTTAAGATGTCAGTTTTCCCAAAGTTGATCTGTAGATTCAGTGCAATCCCAATCATAGACTCATTAGGCAGAAAATTGATATGGAAATGTAAAAGACCTAGAAGAGTCAAGCAATTTTGAAAAAGAAGAAAAAAGAGGGTTTACAATAGCTGATTTCAAGGCTTATTATAAAAGTACAACAGTGTGGTATTGCCTAAAAGATAGAAACAAATCAGGGGGTACACAAAAGAGAATCCAGAAATAGACCTACAGTATATTGTGAAACCATTTTTGACAAACACGGCCAACTGATTTTTGACCCAGGCTCCAAGGTAATTCAATGAGGAAAAGGATAGTCTTTTCAACACGTAGTGCTAGAAGCCTTGGATATTTGTACAGGAAAAAAAAATAATGATCTTACTTTAGGCTACACACAAAAATTAACTGAAAATGGAACGTAGATCTAAACATAAAAGTTAGATCAATAGAATTTCTAGAAGATAGTGTAGGAAAAAGAATCTTCAAGACTTTGGGGTAGGCAAAGACTGAGGTATCTTAGAAATACAAACAGCAAAAAAAAAAAAAATGCCGTTACTGAGTGTAACCCAGTAGGGAGCAGGTGGTGACTGATTTTTGGTAAATCAGTCTTCATAAATATAAAATCTTCTGCTTTTCAAAAGACAGTATTAAGAAAACAAAAAGCCAAACCACAAACTGGGAGGATATACTCAAAAAGGTCTTGTATCTGCCAAATGTCTTGTATCCAACTTCAGTCATGTATTCCTCAACGATATGTACAATTATTGTTGTTGTTGCTCAGTTGTGTCTGATTTTTTGAGACCCCATGGACTGTAGCCTGCCAGACTCCTCTGTCCGTGGGATTTCCCAGGCCAGAGTACTGGAGTGGGCTGCCATTTTCTTCTCCAGGGGGTCTTTCTGACTTAGGGATCAAACCTGTGTTTCTTGTTTGGAAGGCATATTCTTTACCACTGAGCCACCAAGGAAGCCAAATGTACAATTAATTGCCTCTCATTAATTCTGGTTCTGTATTGTGAGTTGACCCACTTGCTAATATTTACCTGTAACCCCGAAATCAACCCTCATGGCACTTCTACAGTCGTTTGTGGACATGTGCAGACTACTTAGGAACTTGACTCGCCTGATATACAATTTTTGGCTGAGGTTGAACAAGGTGATGCTCTGCCTTCAGGTTTCAGCCCTTGTCCTGATATCAAGCATCCTTTTCATGGTCCATTTAGTGCCATGTGTTTTGCATTTTTGTGCTTTGTGTTGGTGATCTTGTTTTTTCAAATAGTGCCCAAGGATAATGCTGGCGGCTGTTGACCAAGTACCAAAAGCTGCAATGTGCCTTAAAGAGAAAATGCCTGTGTTAATAAGGTTCATTCACGAATAAATTAGAGTGCTTTGACCATGAGTTCAACGTGAATGAATCAACAAATTACATTAAACAAGGTACCTTTAAATAGAAACAGAACAAATGATGTATTTGCCAGCTGGTGAAAATGTAATGACCACAGGCTTACAGAACCTGATCCTATATTTACTCTAGGAGAAGTAGTTCATTATTTACTAAGCCAGTGTCTGTGGTGACTTTACCAAAATAACTACTGCAAATAATGAGATTCAAATATATATCTGATTGTGTGTGTGTGTCTGAAGCATTGTCCTATTGCACTCAAGATTTCAGAGTTGCAATTTCTTTCATGTTTGCCGGGAATAATTTTCAATGAAGCTGGGACTACGTTATAGGTTCTGGGCTATGGAGGGCGTGGTGTGTTCCTGCAGGTCTGGCGCAGGCGCACTGCTTCCGGAACCTCAGACTGATGGGCGGGGCAGCGTCTGTGCACATGGCCCACTACCGCCATCTTGGGTTGACTGTGGGGGGCAGCTTCTCCTCAAGGTGGCTGCCAGTCAGGGTGTTGGTGAAGTGTTAGGTGCCAGGCATCTGCACAAGCTCCCTGTAGGCCACTGAAACTAGGTTTCACACAAAAGAGGTTAGTCCTATCACCTGAATTCCAGCTTATTTGTCTTGGGGAGCTCATAGGTTGGTAGTGACCACTATCGTGCTCTAAGTGGCTCAGCTCTGAACGGGCCTGGAGCCGATTCTCCCGGAAGTCTGGCTGTGAAGGGGAAGAGCACAGTGGGCGGAGATCTTTGGGGTTTTTTTGGTTTGATTGGGGCTGTTGCTGGTTTCTTATATTTGGGTCTTGCTGTTACTCTGTGGCTCCATCGGTGTTGACCTTGGTCTTGTTTGGAGAGACAGGACCTGAGCAGGAGCTGAGGTGTAACCCATCAGGGAGCAGGTTGTGGCTGAAGGTTGTGCGCTGCAAGGGATGCTGGGAGGAGGGCGGGGCTTGGACAAGGGAAGGCCCCGCCCCCATTCCTCTCCCCGCCGCTCCGCCGCCACCACTTTCTAGGGCCCAAGAGGGTGGAGGTAGGTTTGTATTATGGGAAGGACCAGGAGCAAGCAAAGAACCCAGCGAAGACAAGCGAGCGGGAGATTGCTCTGAACAACTTCTTCCCTTTTTCCTTCTCCTCCTCCCTTTTAAAATTTTTAGTCCTTAAAAAAAATTTTTTTTTTAGAAGTAGGAGGTGAGATCACTCACTGTGCTGGAGTGGGTAACCAATAGGGACGTGAGAAGAGACCTGAGTCTGAAGTCTATTTCAATTCGTGGATGAGCCGCCATGGCTGGCTGAGGCCCTGGTGACTCGAGCCAGGCAGGTCGGCGGGACTCAAGAACACATCTGCTGGTGTGGCTGTGTCAAACAAAGTACAAGGTCCTTTTAGCCAGGCTGTGAGGGGGTGTCCACTCCGTGGGGGTCTGTTCTCTCACCCTAGCTGGAAGAACAGTCTCCTTGAGGGAAGTGTATCCTGGGTGGGAAGGATGGGGTCCTGGTGCCCACACATGCTCTCTGGTAGCACAATGATAAAATAATCCGCCTGCCAATGCAAGAGATGGGAGAGCCTTGGGTTCGATCCCTGGGTCAGGAAGATCCTCTGGTGAAGGAAATGGCAACCTACTTCAGTATTCTTGCCTGGAAAATTCCATGGACAGAGGTACCTGGTGGGCTACAGTTTATGGGGTAGCAAAGAGACACGACTGAGGACGCATGCATGCATGTGCTGAAATACAAGCATCTTCAGGGGACACTGGCCCTTTGAAACTCCAAAGGTGAACAGGGGCATCTGAGAACCTGTATGTAGCTGGGGGAGTTGGGGAGACCCATCCTGGAAGGGACATGGGACTGTGGGGGGTGGAACATTTCTTCAGGGGTGGTTCCCTTGCCTGGGTGCCCGCTCAAACTACCTGGTTCAGGACTGGTCTGAGCCTCTTAGCAGAGACCTCAGCGGGCTGTGGTCCAGAGCCTGTACAGTGGAAGTGGTAATAGCATTTGCCTGGTAGGATTGCTGTGAGATGACAGCAGAGAATGGGTGGGGAGCTCTTAGTTTCAGTCCCATTGAGAACGCACGCTGGCTGCTCGGGTCCCTCATGTTTAACACAGGAAGGACAGAGCTGAGCAGGTGGTGAGGGGCAGGATGGGCCCTAAGGTGACCACAGGGCAGCTTTCTCATCCATCAGCCCTCCCCACCTGCCTGGGGGTGAGGCCAGAAACCCCTGTTCCTTCCACTACAGCTAGGGGGTTGTGCATACAGGACACCCTGTGGGGAGACCCCCTGAGGAAGGTCAGGGACCCTTCCTCAGAATCAAAGGCTGGAAACCCACCTGACTCAGGTGAGTAGGGTGAAGGGTAGGCAGCCCTATCTGAACATCTAACCGACAAGGCTAGCTCCCCAGGCAAGCTATCTCAGGGTGCATTCTGGTCACTGTTTGCCCAAGGCAGGGTGCAGGCCGAGACTGGAGGCCCCTGCCCCGCTTTCAGGAGTCAGGGCTTGGCTAAAATATGCGGTCCGTCTACCTGCACTCCCTCTGCCTGCCAGCCCTTCCAGGCCTGGGTGATAGGAAGGAGTCATAGGAGGGGCCTCTGGGGCCTTTGCCTCCTTCTGCCACTCGCTCTCCTAGGAGCTGGTGAGAGTCCCTCGATCTTTCTAGCCTCACTGTGTCCTGTTGTGGGCTGGTTCTGCAGAGAAGCAACCAGTCAGGGCGTCTGCTTGGGCGGGGTGCTTGCTGGCTTAAAAAGCAGAGGCTGGGGGTGTAGGACAAAGGACACCCAAAAGTTGGAGCTGGCTGGGTGTGGGGACACATTGTCATCATACAGGAAGATAAGTGATCCGCACATGATTCTCAGGAATGGCCATGCCTTCCACCAGCTGCTGCTGGATGTGGTCTTAGGTGATCCACGAGGTTGTCATCAGATCTCACCCCAGAGACTGAAGACCGCAGGGTCTATTAGTGGCCCGGAGCCTGGGCACTGCCCCCCTGCACTCACAGGGATGGCTCTTTTTGACCTCTGGCCCTGCCTTCAGTGCAGGTTGTTAATTCAGCTCCTCCCTGTCTGTCCTGCCGCGATGCATATGGGAGAAAGCATTGGCGGTATCCTAAAAGAGGAAGGTGTAATGCCCTGTTTCCTGGCAGCGGACAGTTAGATTGTTTCTGTGTCTTGGCTTCTGCCGTGAACAGGTGGGTGCCGGTATCTCTCTGAGACAGTGATTATCTTATACTAAGGGAAGTTAAATCAGACAGAGAAGAACACATCTGTATCGTCTCACTTCTATGTGGAAACTAACAGGAAAAGAAATAGTAGAAACAGATCACATTTATGGCTGCCAGCAGTTGCGGGCGGCAGAGGTGGGAGAACGGGGTGAAAATGGTCAAAGGTACAAATTTCCACTTAAGAGATAAATACGTCCTAAGCATGTATTATACAGCATAATGATGATAGATGACAGTACACTTCTGTGTATTTGAAAATCATTAAGAATCTTAGAAGCTCTCATCCCCAGGAGAAAAGATTGTGTTAACTGTGTGAGTGAAGGTGAAGGTGAAGTTGCTCAGTCTTGTCTGACTCTTTGCGACCCCGTGGACTGTAGCCCACCAGGCTCCTCTGTCCATGGGATTCTCCAGGCAAGAATACTGGAGTGGGTTACCATTTCCTTCTCCAGGGAATCTTCCCAACCCAGGGATCAAACTGGGTCTCCCGCATTGGAGGCAGACGCTTTAACCTCTGAGCCACCAGGGAAGCCCATTAAGATGTTAATTAAACTAATCGTGGTAGCATTTCACAGCATATATAGAGAGCAGTCATTATGCTGTACACTTTAAACTTCTCCAGTGTTATATGACAATTGTATCTTAATAAAACTGGAAGGGAGAAGAGGCGGGCAGCAGAGGCAGGAAACAAGGTGGGCGGCTGGCAGAGGAGGTGACTGGGAGGCCTGTGGCTGAGTGCCAGCTCCAGCGCCAACTCAGTGGGTGCTCTGGCCAGTCTCTTGGCTTCTGCAGCCTCCCATTGTTCATCAGTAATGTCCCAGACCCCTCCCAGCACTGCCCCATGACGGAGGAGGGAGGCTTCTGAGGTCTGGCTACTCGTGCCAGGGCAACTGAGGGACTAAAGGGTCTGGTCAGATGACCATGACCTTTCCTGGCCTTCCTAGTGGTCTGACCCTTCACTTAGTGGTCAGAGGGCTCTGGCCGAAGTGACTTCCTTCCCAAGGGATTAAAATCTGGTTTACTATGTTAACCAAAATTTGGGGAATGAAGACTTAATTCGAAAAATGTGTGTTAGTTGCTCAGTTGTGTCCAACTCTTTGCAACCCCATGGACTCTAGCCCACCGTGCTCCTCTATCCATAGGATTCTCCAGAAAAGAGGACTGGAGTGGGTAGCCATTCCCTTCTCCAGGGGATCTTCCCAACCCAGGGACTGAACCTTGGTCTCCGGCATTGCAGGCAGATTCTTTACTGTCTGAGCCATGGGTGAATTGGGAAAAAGAGGCATCATTGGGTTTTTTTTTAGGACTGTAGCCCAGTAGACCGAGATTCAAGAAGCAGTTGAATTGTGTTGGATCACAAAATGGAGAGAACTTATCAAGGAAAGCCCACAAGGCCACAGTTTAGTTATATGAGTTGTTGATCAAGAATTGTAATTGGAGCTGGCAGGAAGTAAGGATCAGCTGGGGTCAGAAATTATTGTGTAGTTAGAAGGGGGAACAACCTTGAGACCACAAGTTTGCAGCTGGCAGATACTGTTTAAAAGCAAGTGGTGTTGTTGGTTTGATATAGTTCAGAAAAAAGTTGAAGTTGTCAGTGGCGCAAGGCTGTGTCTGAGACCAGATCCTTGATGCCCATGGGTCCTATTTTGTATGCCTGAACTGTGATTACTTCCTTATGATTTCAATCTGTGCTAAACTAGGTGAAGCTATTTTAAAGTGTGTCATTACTGACTAAATGTTCACTTTTGTGGGGAAAAGCAAAAGTATCAACCCAAATTTATGACAGTGTCAGGGGAACATGGTTAATTTATAAACACAATGCCAATAACCATCATCTGCCCTGGTTAGAAACAGGATCATTCTAGATCTTTCCCTCCTTTGTGCCCATCATGATGAGCCCAGCTGGCGTTTCCCTCAGCCTTCCTTGGTTTTAGGTGCTTAGCTGAACCAAGTCCTTGAATCCTTCCAACAACCTGTGAGGCAAGACGAATATTCCTGTTCTGCAAGCAAGGGCCGTGAGGCTAAGAGGCCACACTCGTGTGCTGGCTCAGGGTCCATGCCGTAAGCCACTGTCTTCCATGGGATCACTCTCGCAGCCTAGCCTGTCTGTCCACCCCTCTTCTCCTACCACCCCCTCTACTGCCCAGACCCACAGCATCCCTCACCAGGAGAGCTGCCACCGTCCAGTGGGTGCTCACCTTCAGGGCCATGCCTTGGCCCTCCTAACCTCCTGAGACCTCACCTCCTCCACCTCACCTGGCGGATCACTGCCCTGGCTCTGCCTGGGGAAGTTTTCCTGCCCCCAGGTGCTCTCGTCGCAGACACACCTCCTTGGGAGGTTGGGCTTCCCCCTGGATTTCTCTGACGCTCCCGTGTGTGGTTTGGAACCTTCACTATCGTCTGTCAGTGTTGTGGGTTGAGGGACTTGCCTGGCAGCTCTGCACCCCCTGATCCTGTGAGATGTGGCACATGACAGGTGGCGCTGGGGGATGTGGAGCTAGGTCCTTGGAACACCTACTTCATCTGTGACCTTGGGTAAATCCTTTAACCTCTTTGTGTCTAGAGTCTTCATCTGAATAGTATCCACCACATAGGGTTGTCATGAGGACTAAGTGACTAAAGAGCTTCAAGCAGCACAGGGCATCCAGTGTTGCTGGCATGCCTTATCCCATCACGTCCCTGGGTGCCTGCCTCCTTCCAGGCTCTCCTTGACTGTAAATCGACTGAAGGATATCTTGGAAGTTGAACTCCCTACATGTATCAAACCTCGCTGGGTACCATGTAGAGAGCCTGGCACTCTGATTGTCCCAGGTCATCTGTGAGAGAAGAGAGAGGTCACAGCTAGAAGCCCTGGCATCTGTCTTCAGCACCCCAGTTCTTAGATGCCGCCAAGACCATATGATGGAGACAGAACAAAGCCCATGGATCATGCGGAGAGAGGGGAAAATCACTTTAAATCTTTTTCTCAAGTCATGCTATTTTAAATGCCTTGGGCAGATGCCCATGTGTGCAGGAACACTTGGCAAGCCCACAGGCGCTTTGTGCCCTCAGAGGCCCCATTGTGACCCCGAGCCGCCCCGAGCAATTCCCTGAACAACAATCCCTTGTGTGGGCCTGAAGGCTGCACCAGCCCACGGCCCATGGCTGGCAGCGGGAACCCTCTGTCCTGCTAAGGTCACCAGGAGGAGGTCTTCAATCCCTCATTTGGGCTGTTGTGGGGATTCTGAGATTCTTGAGAGTCCCTTGGACTGCAAGGAGATCAAACCAGTCAATCCTAAAGGAAATCAACCCTGAGTATTCATTGGCGGGACTGATGCTGAAGCTGAAGCGCCAATACTTTGGCCACCTAATGTGAAGAGCTGACTCACCGGAAAGCCCCTGATGCTGGGAAAGATTGAGGCAGGAGAAGGAGGCAACAGAGGATGAGATGGTTGGATGGCATTACCAGCTCAACGGACATGAATTTGAGCAGGCTCTGGGAGATAGTGAAGGGCAGAGGAGCGTGGCGTGCTGCAGTCCGTGGGGTCACAGAGTCGGATACGACTTAGTGACTGAACAACAGCCACCACAAAAATCAGGCATGTAATGTGAATCTCAACTCCTCTAAACTGTGTCCTCCCCAGGAGAAGGGCAGATCTGTTGCCACTGACTGTGAGCAGAAGAGGGTGGGGGAAGGGAAGGGTATTAGAAGATAGTTCCCAGAGGGGGATTTTATGTGGCTGAAGCCCCTACCAGGTCACCTGCCCTCCATAAGAAACACCTTCAGGATGTCTCCCAGAGCCCCTGAGGAACATGGGGTCCACAAGACTGGAATCACAGGTGGAAGCCTCCAGAATGTCTGGGTGGGATGTGATCCAGAGCAGCCTCTCCCTCCTTTGGTTCGTGATGCAACCCTCATCCACGTTCATAGTCACCATGGTTTGTTCTGTGTTGCAAGCTTTGGCTCTCGGTCATGTACAGACATTGGCTTCTTTTTACCCCTTTCTCAGGTCCGTGGAGGGTCTTAGCTCTTTGTTCTATGAACTTAAAGACACCTAAAGTGTCAGCAGGACGGGGTCCTTGGCTTCGTGGGGGCTGCAATGTGGAGCTCGGTGGTTGCCTGAACTGGCCTGGCCTTGACTGCAGCTCAGAGCAGGCAGCCCTTTCAGGAAGTGCGCTGTGCCCAGGACCTGGACCCAGCCGCGTGGCCGCCTGCAGACTCCGCTGGTGGTCCAGGGCTGCCCCTGTGCCCGGTGTCATCCGCCCCTGATGTCCTCTGCCCACTGGCCTCAGGTCCACTACAAGGCCTTGTCTCACTGTCACTTCCTGAGAAGCCAGAGGACAGACCTTTGTGGGGACAGGTCTGGGCACCTGAGGGCAGGGAGTGACTACAGAGCTTCAGGGGGCAGAGGAAGCCAGCCCCACCAGCTCCAGTTCTCACCAGCGAGTGCACCCGTCCCCCTGCCTGTGAAAGGACAGTCGTGGCTGTGTCCTGTGCCCAACTGGGAGGAGGAAAGGAGGCTCTCTATATGGGAGCTGCCTGGCCCAAGGCAAGAGCCTTATTACACCCATTGCAAAGAGGAGGCAAATCAAAAGCTCAATGAAACTCCAAGTGATAAAAATGACTCAGGATAGGAGGAATGAGAAAGTCATGTCAGAGAATCTGCAAAGCTTGGAACTAATGAGGGTTTAGAGTTAGACAACTGGCAACTTTCAGTAGCATGTCGAAGTTCCTTTAAACTGGGTAAGTGCAAAAGCATTCAGTTAGCCTCTGGTTTCTTTCTTTTTTTGATGGGGTTGAATGTGAGCTTCTATTAGCATCTTGGCACATCATGAGAAAAATGAGACTTCCCTCAGTCAACACTTAATTGGAAATTTTGTTAAATATGTGACAAACTTCCTATCATTTCTTAACCTGTATTTTCATTTTTCAGGATATAGCCCCTATGTCCTTTTGTTCCTAATACTATAAAATTTTAACTTAAATGGACTGGGTGAAAATGGCCTTTTCCGGTACAATTACATGGGATAACAGACAGCTCCTGAAGACACCACTGAGACCCAGTTTAGTCACAGGTCCCTATACCAGAAGGGGAGTAAGATGTCAACTAGTTTAACCTCTGCTTGAGGTTTGACTCTTTGTTCTGCGTGCCCACTCAGAAGCGATTGTCCAGCCTCTGCCCCTTCACCTCCACGATGGGACCTGACCAGCCTCTGAGGCACCTGTTCTGGTGTCCCAGCTCGGGAACATCATGAACATCTTTGATTGAAGTGATAATGGAGCATTTCATAACAGGAGCTGAGCTTTTAGCATTTCTAGCCGAGGGCCCTCCTTCCTCATCATCCTCTTTCCTTCTGACCCAGACAACTCATACCCAGCATGGCACTGCCACTTGTCATCATGCTTCCTTTCCCATGGTAGCCCAGTCCCCTTTATCTCCTATGGAGCGGCCCAAGGAAATTCTAAAAGCGGTTTCTAATTCACATTCCCGATGGGCATAGAACACAGAACATTGTTGTTTAGTTGCTAAGTTGTGACCTAATCTTTTGGACCCTGTGAACTGTAGCTTGCCAGGCTCCTCTGTCCATGGGATTTTCCAGGCAAGAATATTGGAATGGGTTGCCATTTCCTTCTCCAAGGAATCTTCCTGACCCAGGGATTGAACTTGCGTCTCCTGCCTTGGCAGGAGGATTCTTTACCACTGAGTCACCAGGAAAGCCTGACATAGAACATACTGCCCAGAAAATTTCTGATCAGTGTTTGTATAGAGTGAGAAGAAACGTCTAACCATTTTCTTTTGGTATAAGGACTTTCTCATTGAGCACAGGCTCCTTTGTTTTGTAGGAAGAAGAAGGGGTCCCCCAGGCTGATAACTTGGTGAGTTTCTAGAAAGAGTGAAGCCATCTGACCTCCCTGTTAGCTGAGGAGAATGGGATACCCTCTCTGGGCTCTCGGAGATGCAGGGACCAGGCACACACAGCTGTCATCTGAACTGCCCTTTGCAGCTGCCTCTGAGATTTGATCTAACCCAAGGAGTCCTCAGAAAGTGGACTGACATGATGGTGTTCCCATGCTGGAGAATTAAAAATAAAACACTCCCACAAAAGTATTGAACATAAAGACACTTTATAAAGTATTTCAAGGGTTTATCCCATCCCACCATGGACATCTGCAAATATTTGCTGAATGACTTTTATTCCCCACGACAGGTAGATTATCCTTGAAGATGCAGAATATCCATGAAGATGGAGAAACTTGCTGCAAGATGGACCCTCAGAAGCGCCTGAGGAAAATTCCGGTAGGCAGTCCTCACGATCCAGTCCAGGGGCCAGCAGTCCGGTGTCATGGTTAGTCCTCAATCCCCACCCCACTGCCCCCTTTCAAATAGGAAACGATCTTGGAAAGACAGCCCAACAGTTGGAGGATAAACGTAGCAAGCCCCCTTACTCTGACATGAAGGTATACGGAAGAATAAACCTCTCTCTTTATCCGTTCTCAAGAACATTCTGCATTCTAAAGTGTTATGCTGGAAGGCTGGCCGATCGGTTAACACCTTCTTGGTGTTCAGTTAAAGTTCTGCTGCTCTAGGAAGACTTCCATCTGATTAAGGAAAACACGGCATGGACCACGTACAGCAGAGTGGCTACATACGAAAACACCTGCAACCGAGATAAATGACAGTTAACTGGGTATTCACGGGGGGAGTTCAGAAAGCCATGGGCTGTCCATGCTGGGCTGGCCGCTCTCGCGGTGCTCAGGGTTGGTAGCCCTGGAGCGTGTGGACGCCACTGCTTCCCATTACACATGCAGACGTACTCTCCTGTGGAGCCCGCGTGCGACCCAGAATGCCCTGAGCACAGACTCCAGGTGACCTCATGACACCCTGGACTTGGCTTGCAAGGTCAACCCTCTGCCTGCACATGTCATCACATCAGTGCTGCCTAACTAGAAATGAGGGCCCCCAGAGACCCCTCCAATGATAATTGCAGGCGAATATGCCCTGCTCTTCATGGAAAACTTCCTTCCTGCACACCAGTAGGACCAGAGTCCGCCACTGTGATCCCAGTGGCCTTGGCCAAGAGAGTTTGAACACATGGATTTGCCACCTGGGTATCTTCTGACCTCGACCAGAATTTTATTTGGAGGGAGCCAGGCCATAGGAAGTGAGGGGCTGGGATGGGGAGGAGGGATTTTGAGCTTTTGGCAAAAGGAGGGGGCTTACTGAGAGAGCTGCTGGGAGCAGAGGCCAGGAAATGCAGCAGAAAGGTCACTCCATGCATGCCCTTTTGGGGATTATCACCCAGCTCTGGGTGGCTGGCCCCCAGAGGTTTCCTGCCCCTTAGCAAATACCTGCACCTGGCTTGTGACCTTGGGTGTGAGGGTCAAGAGTTTCCAACCGAGGCACAGCATCCAACTGGCTGCACTCCCGTGACTTGAAAATTCTCGTAAAACCAGCAGTCATGGTGCCCCCCCTCGCCCTGCCTCCACACCTGGGTGAACCCTCACCCTCATTGCCAGGGGCAGTGAGTAACTTGAGTTATTTAATAACCAGGCAAAAAAATCCATCTGGGAATCAGACACCCTGTCCAAAGGGAGCAGTCACAGATGAGTGAGAAGCCCTCAAAAGAGACCTCTGCCTATCAGGCAGGAGCAGTGTACCGTGTGGGGACTTGGGGCCCAACAGAGACCCTCAGCAGGAGCTCCTCAGAAGAGGGGCAGGAAGGCGCTACACTGAGGAGAGAGCGCCAGGACCAGGAGTGGACGTGAACTCAGACCCTCAGAAGCCCCTCTCCATGAGCAATGGCCATTGCTGTCCACCACAGTTAAGACCTCGGAACCACCAGATTTCTCCAGAAATTTCCAGCTACTTTTAGTCAACTCTCAACAATCCTCAGGATCCCTCTGGTGCAGGCTGTCTGCTGCCAGCCCAGGAGAGAGGGGGAAACTGAGCTCTTGAGGAAGGTGTGGAGTTACGGGAGAGAGTGAGGGGTGGTCAGATGCTCGTGAAGGCCAGGCACGTGGGGGAGAGGGTCTTGCCAAGCCTTCTCACATCCTCAGACCGCCCCCACATCCGCTGCCGCCACCCCACCCCAGATCTTGGGAGAGGCATGTGCGGTCTGGGCAAGGTCTGGGGTTAAATTCTGAGCCTGTCTTCAGGATCCCTTCTCCCCCATGCATGGACACAACTGATATTTTGAATACAAAGATGTGACTTTACATGAAAACGGGCTCATATTTCCCTTGGTTGGTGGGGGAGGGGGGTGTGTTCAGCCCAGCATATCGGGCCCGCAGGCAGCATTTAGATTCCTGATTCTGCCCCCGTGACTTTGCCAGAGTCTTCTCAGGGCTCTCCAACTGAGCTCACAAAGATATGGGGACATGATCAGTCATGAAAAGGATAAATAGATGATGCTGGTGTAGTCATCAGTGGAGCAGTAAACAGCAAAGAGAACAAACCTCTACTTCCCCACCCAGCGATGTGGAACAGCCTCACAAACCTGATGTGGGGAGAGAAGCCAGACATGGGAGCAGGCACACAGTGCTCATGGGGACCCAAAGCAGGTGGAGTGGACCCCAGAAGCTAGACACCAGGACGGGGTTTATCCTGAGTGAAGGGCATGATGACTGGGCAGGGCACAAAGGGGACTTCTGGGATCCTGAGTGAAGGGGCATGATGACTGGGCAGGGCACGAAGGGGACTTCTGGGATCCTGAGTGAAGGGGCATGATGACTGGGCAGGGCACGAAGGGGACTTCTGGGATCCTGAGTGAAGGGGCATGATGACTGGGCAGGGCACGAAGGGGACTTCTGGGAGCTGCTTGTTATGTTCTGTTTCTTAGTCTGGACATTTGTTACACGGAGGGTCGTGAACTATGAATAATGGATGGATTACGGAATTCATCAAGCTGTACCCCTGTGTCCTCCCCTCTCTAGAAGCCTATTTGTGCTGTTATTTAGTTGCTAAGTCGTGTCTGACCCTTTTGTAACCCCATGGACTGAAGTCCACCAGGCTCCTCTGTCCATGGGGTTTCCCAGGCAAGAATACTGGAGTGGGTTGCCGTTTCCTTCTCTAGGAGATCTTCCTGACCAAGGGATCAAACCCACCTGTCCTGCATTGGCAAGTGGATTCTTTACAGCTGAGTCACCAGGAAAACCCAAGACATCTATGCTGTATTTTGATAGAAAGTAAAAAAGTCAGAACGTGGTGGAGCCCAGCAGTTTTCAACTAGAGGTTAGACCAGTGGACAGGGTCATTAACTCACCCCACTTGGATTGTTAGTCAAGTGCTGGCCCACTATCCACATTCCATCTAGGTTTCACTGCCCTTGTCTGCAGTAATTCTACAGAAATGGTTGTCAGATGCCTGACTGATGTCTGTTCAGAGAGAAGGCTTCTGGGGTCGGGTTGGGGGCGGTACCTGTGGTTTCTCTAGCGAGGGGGCAATGAAACAGTCATCTGAAGGTGATGGAGGCAGCAAATGATTCGTCTCAAGGGAAAGAGAGCCTGCTGTGATTCTGTTTAGAATCCAGCCATCTTGGGAGATGATCCCATATGGGAGAGGCTCCCACTCTGTGGGACAGTTGAGGGGGTCCCAGGGACCATGAGGGGGCCCTGCTTATGGCACTGGGCAGTGGCTGGGAGCTGAGGGGAGCGTGTGGCTTCCCCAGGGAAGGGGATGGGCCCCTGGAGGCTAGCAGACAGGCTTCGAGGCGCTCTCCCCGAGACCTGTCCCTCTGGGAGCAGGAAGGGCACCCCCTTCCCAGAGCCCAGCGGTGCCCACCCCGTGGGCTTTCTCTCCGCCTCTGTCCTGCCTTTCCCCAAAGGGGTGGGGCAGCACAGCTTTGGCACTGGGGGCGGGCATCTTGTAGTCTGTCATCACATCTGACCTTGGGGTTTACTTAATTCATAGGTTGCTCACTATAAATCTGGGCGCTGTTTCTGAAGCTTTTTCTTAGTTTTTAAATAATATCCACAGTTAGAAATGTATCTGATATAACGAGTCAGCATACTGGGGCAAGCCCACACATGCGTAACTCTGGAAAAGAGTTTTATTAAAGGATATATTCTCTTATTCCCTGTCATCCTGACCCATCCCAGCAACAAGAAGATTCAGATTATGACCTCACAGCCTGCCAGAGGGTCTGGCTTCCCAGGTGGAGGACGTTCCTTTCAGAGCTCAGAGACTTGCAGGCAAGGTGCCCCCCAGATACACAATCTCATCCTCTCTGTCCTCCTAACGGGGGGAAGGTGGTTCCAGCGCCCGTTCCACCCGTAGCTTCAGGGGGTAAATAAGGTTGTCCACAGGAGCCCACACACTGCCTGGCCCCCACGGGCACGCACCCTCCTGCATCTGCCATCTCAAAGCCCGCCCAGCCTGGGCAGTGCGCACTGACTGGCGCCTGGGAGCCTGGGCACACCAGTTCCCTCCTCTGGGGCTCTGTTTCTTCAGAAATGAGGGGGGAGTTTTATTTTAATTGAAATCTCAGATCAGATCAGATCAGTCACTCAGTCATGTCCGACTCTTTGCGACCCCATGAATCGCAGCACGCCAGGCTTCCCTGTCCATCACCAACTCCCGGAGTTCACTCAGACTCACGTCCACCGAGTCAGTGATGCCATCCAGCCATCTCATCCTCTGTCGTCCCCTTCTCCTCTCGCCCCCAATCCCTCCCAGCATCAGAGTCTTTTCCAATGAGTCAACTCTTCGCATGAGGTGGCCAAATTGAAATCTAGTGAACTAAAAAATAGCAGGGAGGGCCTGGGCAGCCTTCCACTCAGTACCTGTGACAGAGAGCAGTGGGAGCTGGGAACAGGGCACCTTGACGGGGGACTCACCACAGCAGAGATGTTTTCATGGTAATATTTGTAGAGGAAGCCGTCTTGCAGCTGGATGGCGGCCAGAGCTTCCAGGACAGAGGCACCAAAGTAAAACAGGGAGGCAACACAGTGGTAGGCTGCGTCCTGCGGGGTCAGAAAGAGCCATCAGAGAGATGGGGCGGCCAGCTGGGAGGCCTGGGGCGGCTGTGGTCCAGCAGGGCCTGTCCACCCCGCCTGACCCTGCCTGGCCTGGGCCAGGCGCCTCCACCAGCCTCCGCCACTTCCTTTGTCACCCCGCCCCACCCCCTCCTCAGAGACACTGATTGCCCAGGGTCGATGGACTGAGCTCGGTCTCACCAGTCTGGGGGCAGAGTAAGGACTTTGATGGAGGAGGGGCACTGCTTTCCTGTGAGGTGGGATCTAGTCGTGGGTCGGGGAGTGGCCCTTTCTGCATGCAACTGGTAGAAATCAGTTCTGGGCCCGAGAAGTGTCCGCTGTGGTCACAGTCCCCAGTTTGGATGTGGCCTCGGTGCTCAACTCAGAAACAAAGACTCAGGCCATTTGTATTGTTGTTTTGTTGTTAGCTTTTTTCTTGAAGGATGACCAGGGATGGGGGCTCCAGTTATGTTTAAAAGCAAAACAAAAGGAACTTCCCTGGTGGCACAGTGGGTAGGAATCCACCTGACAATGCAGGAGACACGGTTGGATCCTTGATCTGGGAAGACTTCACATGCTGCGGGGCAGCTAAGCCCATGCGCCACAGCTACTGAGCCTGAGCTCGAGAGCCCGGGAGCCACAGCTAGAGAAGCCACTGCAGTGAGAAGCTGGGTACCACATGGAGAGAGGCCCCACTCACCTCAACTGGAGCAACCCCGAGCAAAGCAGCAAAGATCAGCACAGCCAAATAAATAAGTAAAAAAAATTTTTTTTTTTTTGCAAAAAAGGACTAGAGCAGACTTTTGAGTAGTTATAATTTTCAGGGGTTTCTAAAGTCTAGGCTGGAGGCCTTTGGCGAGTAAGAGGCCTGGCTGACGGCCCCACCCCGTCCAGGGGAGGTCAGGGCAGCTGGCCCAGGTGTCAGTTTCCCCCCTTCACGGGCCTCAAGGCAGAATTCACGCGGAAGGGAGATCACAGGCCATCTCTCCCCCGGCCAGGCTCCTCTCCGGTGACCCTGCGTTAGAGGCGGGGACGGGAGCGGGGCAGTGAGCACGCCTCACACCGGGCAGCGGAGCCCACCCCCAGCGCCCCAGCCCCTCCCCGGAGGCAAAAGCCAGTCCTGCGGGTGGTGGGAGAGGCCGACCAACCCCTGGCAGGTGCAGGAGGGACAGGGAGGGATGCTGGGCTGCTGGTTTCCAGGAAAAGGGTGATCGCAGAGGAGAAGGCAGAGCAGCCCCTGGAGAACCAGGCAGGGACAGCATCAGTCAGCCTCCTGCCGCGGGACCCCTGGGCTGCTGTCGCCACTTGGCCTTGGAGGGCGCGTGGGAGACACCCACAGGGCTCCTCACCCCGCACTGGGAAAGCCTGCCTCCCAGGGGACAGCGCCCATCACTACCCCCTGCCCCAGACATGCAGAGCTGGACTCACCAGGGTGATCCATGATGTTCTGTTGCCGTGGGCGCCAATTACATACAAGAAGGCCAGGACAGTGGTGGCTACGAAGCAAAACACAGACGCGAACATGACCCAGCCCTGGATTAGCGGAATAGGCACGTGGGACGAGGAGACCAGGATCCACACCAGCCCCCCAAAGACCTGCAGAGGGAGGCAGAGAAGGGGTGACGGTCAGACCAGGAAGGCCAGACCCCGAGGCTGCGCTGGGGAGCCAGGGCACTGCACAAATACTAACTCAGTTCATCCTCACAGTGTCCCAAGTGTGGGCCTGACCCACTTGTGAGATGGAGAAACAAAGGCACATGTGACTTAATAGGTTATCCCTAGAAAGGATTTATACCATCCAGTTTTATCAGTAAAGGGCAAATTCTGGGATTATGTCTTTCCTGGTATTTCTTATAGAAAAATATCCTTTTGGTTGGAGCGGGGGGAAGGCTATGCTGTGCAGTTTGTGAGCCAGCGACTGAACCCAGGGCCACGGCAGTGAAAGCGCCAAGTCCTAACCACTGGACTGCCCGGGAACTCCCCCAAATATTCTTTCTTTTATAAAATGGTAGTGAGCAGCAGATTCTGTTGGTCTTGGCCAAACAAATTAGCCATACTATATCGTTAGCATTTAATAAAAAACTTGATTTTGAAATCCCCAAGTCTCAGAAGTTCTCTGACTGTTGGAGGAGGGGTGGAGTGGGGAGGCCCAGGCCAGCCTGATCTCAGGTTTCCTAGGACAGGCATGAGACGAACACTCCTCCCTGCCACCATTATCCAGAAGACACCCTGCTTCATGTCCCTCAGGGTCAGGGAGCCCCCAGGATCGTAAGGACAGACATAGGGGTCATGACCTCAGTGCCCTGGTCTAGCTCCCTCTGTGGACAAGGCACAGTCATGCTGGGAGTCTCTGTGCCTGCTTTCCCTTCTTGTCCCTCTCCATCCTAGTGAGGTCACCTCAGCCGCCCCAGCGTCCCTAGCCAGAAAAGGCCTGGGCTGGGACACAGGTGCACGTGGCTTTGCAGTCAGAGGGTCCAAGGAGCGGCAGAGCTTGGCGTCATCCTCCTGAGGGTCTGGGGGTTGAGGACGGGCCCCCTCCTAGCCCTGCATCCCCTGTGGTGTGACTGCACGTGGCCACACCTCGACCCTGTCTCCCTGAACCTGCTGCCTGCTTGCTGGGTAAGAGGCAGCACTTCCTCACAGGTGTTCTCTGAGCCTCTTAGCTGAGAAGCACCAGGGGACCATCACATTTGGGTAGAAAAATCAGTGCAGTGAAGAATCTGCAGTTATCAAAGCCAAGGTGGGCCCAGTGAATCAGATGCAGGCAGCTCTCACCAGAAAATTCCTCTAGTGGTGACTGAGAGTTAGTGGGACACACTTTCCAATAATCAGTGGAGCAAAGTCCATCAAATAAGCCCCTCAGACTGCCGTAGGGTGAGATGGGTGTGTAGGTTCATCCATAACTGCCTTCAAGATCAAACAGACCGCTAGGCCTTATTCACAGGAACAGGGACAGAAGGATGTGAGCGTGCCGAAGGGTGAGACGGATTTGGACTTGGAAGGCACGAGAGCATGGCTTGGAGAAGAGGGTGGATGTGGCATGCCCATTACACGAGCAGGCACATAATGTGGGAGGGCCTCCCCACCAAATCCGCTAGAGGAGGCCCCGGCTTCCTCCACTGCAAATGGCACTTAGGGTGGCGTGAACTGCCTGAAACTGTGGGCATGCGTGTGAAGCTTCTGGCCCTGTGCCTGGCATCACCCAGGCAGGGGGAAGACTCCTAACAGGATGCCAGCAGCCCGGGCCATACAGACCCCGAGTCAGTCAGTGACAACTCAAGACAATTACCAGCCCTGAGTGGGCAGAGTAGCACCAACTGGGACATGGCCCCAGTAGAGGTTTGAAGGGAGAGGTGGACTTAGCTGATTTCATTTGTTTTTAACCACTCAGTGATGTCTGACTCTGTGATCCCGCCAGGCTTCTCTGTCATGGGATTCTCTAGGCAAAAATACTGGAGTGGGTTGCCATTTCCTTCTCCAGGAGATCTTCCCGATCCAGGGATCAAACCCACATCTCTGCCTCTCCTGCACTGGCAGACAGATTCTTTACTGTGCCTGGCCAAGTGGTCAGGACGAGGCTTTCCAGGGGAGGAACAAGCACCTCACGGACCCAGAGGCTGCTGGAGCAGCAAGGACGGCTTAGGAAGGCAAGAGGTTGGGGCACAAGTGGGAGGAGTTGCGGCTGGAGGCAGTGTGACCTCCACACGAATTGCTGGGCCACCTCGAAGGCTTCCCTGGCCCCACTCAGTGGAAAGCCGAGATTCAGCATAAATCATGTGGCTGAGCCAGTGCCAGGCCACACTCCACCTACAAAGTTTGCAGAGAGCAAACAGAGCAAGCCGAACACCCACACCCAGGAGATAAGGCGTCCAGGGCAGGGAGCAGTCCACCCCACCCTGGCCTCAGCACCCCACCGGCCAAATATTTGTCAAGAGCGAAGGGGTAGGTGAGGGTTCAAGCACTTCTCCTCCTAAAGAAAAGCCGGAGGGGGCTCCCAGGAAGCACTCTGAGAGGCAATGGTTCTGAAATGTCAGTCACACCAGTGGAGGCATGGCCCCAGTTTCCAGTCATCTCTGTCACCAGGCCTGGTTCCTGCCACCCCTGGCCTGCACCCTGGACATCATCCTCCATAACAGAGATGGTGAAGCCAGCAGGGGTGGCCTCAGACGAATGTCTCTAAGCTGAGTGGCCCGAGGGTCACCAGGCTTGAGCTCTCTCTCTGGGTCCCTGATACCCCTGCTGGACAATGCAGGTGGCGCCTGGGCTAAGGCACTGTGGTCCTTAACCATCAGTCTACACTGCCTGGGTCACCTTCAAAACCCCAGTGCCTGGGTCTCATGCCCAGGAGAGGAGCAGAGTTCTAGGACAAGAAGCAGACATCCCAAACTCTTTGCAAAGGCTTTGGAATGTGTTTCCATAACACAATCGGTCCATGGATGATGTTCCGGTAACTCTTGTCAAACCCGAAGAAATGGCTTCTGTCTCTAGTGTCTAGCAATGCTGGCCAAGATGCCACTCCAGTTCCCAAGTGGCTCCAGTTCAAAGTTTCCTTTCCTCTTCTTAAGCTTCCATCCCTGTTTTCTTGAACGTGGGAGTCACTCCTCCTTGGGTGTCCTCAGGACGCAAGGACATAGCCTGTGTGTGTGTGAATGGAGTGGAGCTGGGGATCTGAGCCACCCTGGTGTTTTAGGACTGGAAACTGCCATCTTTCACTCTGTCTGGTTTTAGATGCTGAGCGGAGGTGAAGTGCTGTAAGAACCAAGGGTATTGTACAAAACTAGACAAAAAATTGCCAAAAAGTTTTTATTGGTTGTTCACTCCCATCGAATTATTTTTGTGAATAAAATTTCTTCAGCAAGTGGTCTTGGGGAAGGCTCTCATGTGAACTCAGAGTAGGTCCTTTCTCTTTCTTTTTTTGGCCACACCACAAAGCATGGGGGATCTTAGTTCTCCAAGCAGGGATCGAACCTGTGGCCCCTGCATCAGGAGCTCAGAGTCCCAACTACTGGACCACCAGGGAAGTCCTCTGTCTTTTCATTTCTGAGTTAATCAAGAGGAGGCAGGTGAAGGTGGTTAAGGGTGTAGATTTCAGAATAACTGAGTTCGAATCAGCTCTGCCACATTTTGCTGGCGACTGGTTGTCCCTGGGCTAATTCCTTCCTCTCTGGTCCCTATCTGAAAAACAGTGACAGCAGCAGGTCCCGCCCCATGGGCCTGGGGTGAAATGGGTGTGTACCTGCAGGAGCAGCGCACACCAAGTGCTCTGGATACTCACTGTCACGACTGTCATATGATGGGGGGAAGCCTCACCTGTAGCCACGTGCAAGCCCCAGTCAGGATGGCAACATGTACTTATCCCCGCTAGACCTCGCTGGGACCCAGAATTTTAAAATAAAAATAAAAGTTCAAAAGCATCGAAAAGAGAAAACTCTACCATCTCCTAGAAATCAAAAGTTGGGGGAAATTTGTCTGGTTCTGCAAAAGGGAACAGAAAGGACATAAAAAGATGAGAAAGCCTTCCTTCAAACAATGAGCTTTGGTTACAAGAGAGGGAAAAGGATTCCATCGGCACATTCTTGAGACTGGCAGACCGCCTCCTTCGCTTGTGCAGGGCCCAGAGCTCCGGGTCCACAATCGTCCCAGTGTTTTCACTGCCGGACTCGGATCACTGAGGACAAGGCAGAATTGCTCAAATTCTCTGAATATTTTTCTGGGGTTCCATTTTACTCTGTCAAGGCCACCACGGGCAGGCACTCTTCCAATAGCAAGGCAAGACGTTTCCCAAAGAGGACGTCCCACGCAAGGTTGTTAAGACACACACCTAGTAGTGTGGTCCCTGGGGGCTCAGAGTCAGAATTCCCAAGCTCCCAGGGCAGGGGGTGGTCCTGAAGGCATGTGTGGACAGGAGCCTGTGCCTCTAACCCTGGACGGTTACAGGGAAGTGGCCACAGAACACAGCCAGCCGGGACCCCCAAGCCCTTAGGTGCTCTCCCAGGAACAGCAGCTCCAACTCGTGTTTCTGGAAGTGTCTGTGCTCACTGAACTCTTTTGGCAGTCAGGGATCATTGTGATGCCAGGCAGGTCTGTGAGGGTGGCCTGACCTGTAGAGGAACCATGTTCCTGGAGAAGCAGCAGTCCCAGCTCTAAGTCTTGGTTGATTGAAAAGAGCAATCATTCCATGAGGTAGAGTTGAGGGCATTTTCCTGTGTGTGTGTGTGTGTGTGTGTGTGTGTGTGCGCGCGCGTGTGCACGCGTGCATGCACGTGTGTAGAGGCTGGGTAAGGATGAATTATTGCAAAGAACAGTTTGGCCACCTGATGCGAAGAGCTGACTCATGGGAAAAGACCCTGATGCTGGGAAAGATTGAAGGCAGGTGGAGAAGGGGACAGAGGATGAGATGGTTGGATGGCATCACCGACTCTAAGGACATGAGTTTAAGCAAACACAGGGAGATGGTGAAGGACAGGGAAGCCTAGCGTGCTGCAGTCCATGGGGTCACAAAGAGTCAGACACGACTGAGCGACTAAACAGTAACAGCAGCTGCAGAGAAGGGAATAGTCACCAAGTCAAGAGGACGGGAGCATCAAACAGCAGGAGGAAGCACGGAAAGGGAAGTCAGAGCACTGAAGACTTCCCCAGGACCCAAGAAAACGGGTCTGAGAGGGAGGCTGGGGCCTCTTCCGGTTCTGAAAGGCAGAGAGAACAGGAAGCAAGCACTAGTTCTGATATGAGCCCCTCCACTCTTGTGTGGAGGGACTGGGCTCCCAGCAAGTCTAAGGAAAGCCTTCTTTCACTTGCTCACGTACTCAGTCACCCACTCATTCATTCATTCACTCGTGCATTAGCAGACACTGAGAGCAAAGTGCGCTGAGGGCAGGTACGGCCAAGGAGGCAGACTTTATTCAAAGCTACACTAGTACCTGGGGCCCGCCTCTCTCTTCCTGTCCTCTCTCATCCAGTCCTACCGCCAAGCCCCACCGGAGCAGCTCTGGGGCCACCGAGGGCAGAGTCAGGTCCTGGTGAAAGTGTCGGGGCCCCAGTGAGGAGGACCAGCTAAGCACCACTGCCCAGGACAGGGACAGCGCCCAGAAATTTGCACAAGGTCCCCCCTCTGACCCTATGGAGGTGTCTGGGGCAGGTCAGAGATTCTCTGGGTGGGAACCCTCTCCTCCTCTACCAACTGAGACGTCTGGCCTCTGAGGCTACTCCCATGGTGAACACTAGGAGTGGTGCTAAGGCTTTGTGACTCAGTTTACTTATGAGGTGCTCTGCCCTTGTGGCCCCTTTGTCAGTAGGCTTGTTCTTTCTGGGGGACCCATTATGACATCACCCTCCCAATATAGACTTAGATAGTGTCCCTTTTTCTTCCCAGGTGGCTCAAGTGGTAAAGAATCCAGCTGCCAATGCAAGAGATGCAGGAGACTCGAGTTCGATCCCTGGGTTGGGAAGATCCTCTAGAGAAGGACATGGTAGCCCACTCCAATATTCTTGCCTGGAGAATTCCATGGCAGAGGAGGCTGGTGGGCTATAGTCCATGGGGTCATAAAGAGTTGGACACAACTGAGCGTACACGCATGCACTCAGTTCAGTTCAGTTCAGTCGCTCAGTCGTGTCCAACTCTTTGCAACCCCATGAATCGCAGCACACCAGGCCTCCCTGTCCATCACCAACTCCCGGAGTTCACCCAAACTCATGTCCATTGAGTCGGTGATGCCATCCAGCCATCTCATCCTCTGCCGTCCTCTTCTCCTCCTGCCCCCAATCCCTCCCAGCATCAGAGTCTTTTCCAATGAGTCAACTCTTCCCATGAGGTGGCCAAAGTACTGGAGTTTCAGCTTTAGCCTCATTCCTTCCAAAGAAATCCCAGGGCTGATCTCCTTCAGAATGGACTGGTTGGATCTCCTTGCAGTCCAAGGGATTCTCAAGAGTCTTCTCCAACACCACAGTTCAAAAGCATCAATTCTTTGGCGCTCAGCCTTCTTCACAGTCCAACTCTCACATCCATACATGACCACAGGAAAAACCATAGCCTTGACTAGACGGACCTTTGTTGGCAAAGTAATGTCTCTGCTTTTGAATATGCTATCTCAGTTGGTCATAACTTTCTTTCCAAGGAGTAAGCATCTTTTAATTTCATGGCTGCAGTCACCATCTCCAGTGATTCTGGAGCCCCCAAAAATAAAGTCTGACATTGTTTCCACTATTTCCCCATCTATTTCCCATGAAGTGATGGGACCAGATGCCATGATCTTAGTTTTCTGAATGTTGAGCTTTAGGCCAACTTTTTCACTCTCCACTTTCACTTTCATCAAGAGGCTTTTTAATTCCTCTTCACTTTCTGCCATAAGGGTGGTGTCATCTGCATATCTGAGGTTATTGATATTTCTCCTGGCAATCTTGATTCCAGCTTGTGTTTCTTCCAGCCCAGCGTTTCTCATGATGTACTCTGCATAGAAGTTAAATAAGCAGGGTGACAATATACAGTCTTGACGTACTCTTTTTCCTATTTGGAACCAGTCGTTGTTCCATGTCCAGTTCTAACTGTTGCTTCCTGACTTGCATATAGGTTTCTCAAGAGGCAGGTCAGGTGATCTGGTATTCCCATCTCTTTCAGAATTTTCCACAGTTTGTTGTGATCCACACAGTAAAAGGCTTTGCAATAATCAGTAAAGCAGAAATAGATGTTTTTCTGGAACTCTCTTGCTTTTTCGATGATCCAGTGGATGTTGGCAATTTGATCTCTGGTTCCTCTGTCTGTTCTAAAACCAACTTGAAATCTGGAAGTTCATGGTTCACATATTGCTGAAGCCTGGCTTGGAGAATTTTGAACATTACTTTTCTAGCATGTGAGATGAGTGCAATTGTGTGGTAGTTTGAGCATTCTTTGGCATTGCCTTTCTTTGGGATTGGAATGAAAACTGACTTTTCCAGTCCTGTGGCCACTGCTGAGTCTTCCAAATTTGCTGGCATATTGAGTGCAGCACTTTCACAGCATCATCTTTCAGGATTTGAAATAGCTCAACTGGAATTCCATCACCTCCACTAGCTTTGTTCGTAGTGATGCTTTCAAAGGCCCACTTGACTTCACATTTCAGGATCCTTCACATTTCAGGATGTCTGGCTCTAGGTGAGTGATCACACCATCGTGATTATCTTGGTAGTGAAGATCTTTTTTGTACAGTTCTTCTGTGTATTCTTGCCACCTCTTCTTAATATCTTCTGCTTCTTTTAGGACCATACCATTTCTGTCCTTTATCGAGCCCATCTTTGCATGAAATGTTCCCTTGGTATATCTAATTTTCTTGAAGAGATCTCTAGTCTTTCCCATTCTGTAGTTTTCCTCTATTTCTTTGCATTGATCACTGAGGAAGGCTTTCTTATCTCTCCTTGCTATTCTTTGGAACTCTGCATTCAGATGCTTATATCTTTCCTTTTCTCCTTTGCTTTTCACTTCTCTTCTTTTCACAGCTATTTGTAAGGCCTCCCCAGACAGCCATTTTGCTTTTTTGCATTTCTTTTCCATGGGGATGGTCTTGATCCCTGTCTCCTGTACAGTGTCATGAACCTCTGTCCATAGTTCATCAGGCAGTCTATCAGATCTAGTCCCTTAAATCTATTTCTCACTTCCACTGTATAATCATAAGGGATTTGATTTAGGTCATACCTGAATGGTCTAGTGGTTTTCCCTACTTTCTTCAATTTAAGTCTGAATTTGGCAATAAGGAGTTCATGATCTGAGCCACAGTCAGCTCCTGGTCTTGTTTTTGCTGATTGAATAGAGCTTCTCCATCTTTGGCTGTAAAGAATATAATCAGTCTGATTTCGGTGTTGACCATCTTGTGATGTCCATGTGTATAGTCTTGTGTTGTTGGAAGAGGGTGTTTGCTATGACGACTGCATTTTCTTGGCAAAACTCTATTATTCTTTGCCCTGCTTCATTCTGTTCTCTAAGGCCAAATTTGCCTGTTACTCCAGGTGTTTCTTGACTTCCTACTTTTGCATTCCAGTCCCCTATAATGAAAAGGATATCTTGTTTGGGTGTTAGTTCTAAAAGGTCTTGTAGATCTTCATATAACCATTCAACTTCAGCTTCTTCAGCGTTACTGGTCAGGGCATAGACTTGGATTACTGTAATATTGAATGGTTTGCCTTGGAAACGAACAGAGATCATTCTGTCGTTTTTGAGATTGCATCCAAGTACTGCATTTTTGACTCTTTTGTTGACCATGATGGCTACTCCATTTCTTCTAAGGGATTCCTGCCCACAGTAGTAGATATAATGGTCATCTGAGTTAAATTCACCCAACCAGTCCATTTTAGTTCACTGATTCCTAGAATGTTGTCATTCACTCTTGCCATCTCCTGTTTGACCGCTTCCAATTTGCCTTGATTCATGGACCTAACATTCCAGGTTCCTATGCAATATTGCTCTTTACAGAATTGGATCTTGCTTCTATCACCAGTCACATCTGCAACTGGGTATTGTTTTTGCTTTGGCTCCATCCTTTCATTCTTTCTGGCCTTATTTCTCCATTGATCTCCAGTAGCATATTGGGCACGTACCGACCTGGGGAGTTCCTCTTTCAGTATCCTTGCAGAAGCATGGCCGAGAGGAGCTACCCCACGTCCGAGGTCAGGGGCGGTGGCCAGGAGGAGCTACCCACATCCAAGGTAAGGAGCAGTGGCTGCAGTTTGCTGGAACAGCCGTGAAGAGATGCCCCAATTCCAAGGTAAGAGAAACCCAAGTAAGATGGCAGGCTCTGAGAGCGGGCATAGAGGACAGACACACTGAAGCCATAATCACAGAAAACTAGTCAATCTAATCACATGGACCACAACCTTGTATAACTCAATGAAACTAAGCCATGCCATGTGGGGCCACCCCAGACGGGTGGGGCATGGTGGAGAGGTCTGACAGAATGTGGTTCACTGGAGGAGGAAATGGCAAACCACTTCAGCATTCTGGCCTGGAGAACCCCATGAACAGTATGAAAAGTATGCATGTGCTGCTGCTGCTGCTGCTGCTAAGTCGCTTCAGTCGTGTCCGACTCTGTGTGACCCCATAGAGGGCAACCCACCAGGCTCTGCCATCCCTGGGATTCTCCAGGCAAGAACACTGGAGTGGGGTGCCATCCACTGCATGAAAGTGAAAAGTGAAAGTGAAGTCACTCAGTCGTGTGACTGAGCAACCCCATGGACTGCAGCCACCAGGCTCCCCCGTCCATGGGATTTTCCAGGCACGAGTAGTGGAGTGGGTGCCGTTGAAAGCACGTGCTAGTGTCCCTTTAATCTGAAGGTGAGGCCAGGACCCAGGGGGCCTTGAGTCTGTTGGTGAGGAGATGGATAAAGGTTTGGGATTCAGAGATAGGCTGTGAGTTCAGATCTGCAGTTGATGTTAATAGGACGAGTATGGACTGTGGGCCCCTGTCCAGGCCGGATTCCCTTCTCCTGGGGGTTGCAGGGAAATCTCCTCCTCCCCAGTACCCTTCTCTCTCCATGGGCCTGGTTATAAGCATGAGGGGGTACTTCTCCCCCTCCTTCCTGCTCCTCTCTTCTTGCCCCTCCCCTCCTAGCCCGACGGCATTCTAATAGGAACCAAGGCTCCAGTGTGGAATTTTAGGTCAGCTGAGACTGGCTGTGTAGCCCTTCTTCCCACTGCCCATCGATGTGTGACAGCTTTTCTTCTAGTTCCTACAGATGTTTTTAGGTCCTAGGACCTTGGTGTATTAAAATGATTCAGCACGGGTCATTCTGTCCCAGTGTGAGTGCAATATTGATCACATAGTGGGAGGGACAGAGTCCCTGGGACGGCAAGGAGATCAAACCAGTCAGCCCTGCAGGAAACCAACCCTGAATACTCATGGAAGGACTGATGCTGAAGATGAGCTCCAACACTTTGGCCACCGGGACTCATTGGAAAAGACCCTGATGCTGGGAAAGACTGAAGGCAAAAGGAGAAGAGGGTGGCAGAGGATGAGATGGTCGGATGGCATTACTGATGCAATGGACATGAACTTGGGCAAACTCGGGGAGACGGTGAGGGACAGGAAGGACTGATGTGCTGCGGTCCATGGGGTCACAGAGAGTCGGACATGGCTCAGCAACCGAACAACAACGAAAAGGGAGGGACAGGGAGCCTGGGAATTGAGGCGGAGAGTCAAGGCTGCTACATTACCCTCAGAACTGGTTACACCACTAGAGACTGCCCACCCGGAGGCTACCAGGAACCACAACTTCCCACCAGAATGCAGGAGGCAAGTCAGAGTCCCATGATGCACAGAGTACCAGGGCCCTGCCCTATGCGCCGTGGGACAGTCTGGAAGCTGTGAGGAGCTGGCCCACGTCTCCTCAAGGCAGTGCCTCAGGGCCCAGGGGTGTCAGTCACTTGCTGTCCTCACATCCCTCAGCATCCAGAAAGAGCACCCTCTGGGGCATCTCCTCAATGCCTAACCCCAGGGGCCCTGGTCCAAAGCACCAAGACCAGGTGACAAGTGAGAGCCAGGAGGAAGCCCAGCTAGGCTTGTATGAGGGGTGGAAGCTGGTGTTCAGCACTGAATCCAGGAAGAGGCAGCCCCCAGCCAGGTGCAGACTGGCCCCATCCCACCTTGAGGCCAGCCCCAGGTGGCCCAGTCCCCATACCAGCCCTTCCCCCAGACAATGTGTCCTGAGTCCAGAGCAAAGCCCTTGGGTAAAGAAGACATGGTACACATATACAACGGAATATTACTCAGCTATGTGAAAGCACAAAATAATGCCATTTGTAACAGCATGGATGGAACTGCTTCTGCTGCTGCTGCTGCTGCTAAGTCACTTCAGTCGTGTCCAACTCTGTGCGACCCCATAGATGGCAGCCCACCAGACTCCCCTGTCCCTGGGATTCTCCAGGCAAGAACGCTGGAGTGGGTTGTCATTTCCTTCTCCAATGCATGAAAGTGAAAAGTGAAAGTGAAGTCACTCAGTCAGGTCCGACTCTTAGCGACCCCATGGACTGCAACCTACCAGGCTCCTCCGCCCATGGGATTTTCCAGGCAAGAGTACTGGAGTGGGGTGCCATTGCCTTCTCCCATGGATGGAACTAGAGAATCTCATACTAAGTGAAGGAAGTCAGAAAGAGAAAGACAAATACCATATGATATCACTTATGTGCATGTGAGCTAAGTCGATTCACGCATGCTAAGTCACTTTAGTTGTGTCCGACTCTTTGCCACCCTATGGACTATAGCCTGCCAGGCTCCTCTGTCCATGGGATTCTCCAGGCAAGAATACTGGAGTGGGTTGCTGTGCCCTCTTCCAGGGCATCTTCCTGACCCAGGGATCGAACATACGTTTCCAGCATTGGCAGGCAGGTTCTTTACGACTAGCGGCATCTGGGAAGCTCTGATATCACTTGTACATGGAACCTAAACTATGGTACAAACAAACCCAGCTACAAAACAGAAATAGATGCACAGACACAGTGATCAGACCTGCTTCCAAAGGTGAGAGGAGGAAGGCAAGGGGCGGACTGGGAGTCTGCGGTTAGTAGATACAAACCTCTGCACTTAGAATGGATGAACAACAAGGATCTCCTGTAGAGTACAGGGAACTATATCCAATCGCCTGGGATACACCGTAATGGAAAAGAATATTAAAAACAGAATGTAAACCTATGGTTGCTTCATATTGATGTTCGGTAGAAACCACTGCAATACCATAAGGCAATTACCCTTCAACTAAAAATAAACAAATTAAAACAAATAAAACCAGAATGTATACATGTGTAAACCTGAGTCACTTTGCTGTACAGTAGAGATTGGCACAACACTCCAAATCAACTGTTCTTCAATTAAAAAAAAAAAAAAGCCAAGCCATTCCTACAGCGGCTCAGAGCTAGCCTCGGCAGGCAGTGTGACCCTCCTCCATGCTCTCTGGCAGCTGGAGGGGGAGGGGGTGGGGGGCATGGAGGTTGTGGGTACAAATAGCCAGCCTAACCCTGAGTGTGAGATGTGCCTTTGCAGGGGCATCTGGAACCTGCCTCGTCTCTTCTGACAGCTCTCAGACAGAGAAAGGGGCCCCATCAGCGTTGACTTGGGGGTGACTTACGGAAAACTTAAAAAGTAATCTTTTTCAAGGCGGCTTGGTCGTGATGACACATGAACTGAACGCACAGATCCGGGAGCTAAGTGCATCTTCACGCTTAGCATTTTCCAGAAAACAGCTCAAAGTCACTGTTGCCTGATCAAAGTAGCCTTCCCGTTCTTGAAAAACTTGAAAAGTCAAGTGTACCTCAGCTCCAAGGACAACCCCCTGAGAGACTTCCACCTCCCCTCCCTTTAGAGAAGAAGAAAGGTAAAAACCCAGCTGTGCCCTTAACAGCTGCAGGGAGGGGCCTGCAACACCGGAGATACTCAGGGCCAGGAGTCAGAGGGCACAGTCAGGGAAGCCAGGCTGGCCAGCACTGGCCAGCAGGGCCGGCCCCCACTCTCTGGTGACTGGAGGAGAGGTGCTTGCCAGGAACCCAGGGGAACCTCAGGGCGCCCGGCTCCCCGCCCAAGCCTTTCACTGTCCCCCCTTAAACATTCAGGGTGTAGACTGGCCTCCCAAGGACCACTCCAGACCCAGCTGGGTCACTGGGGGCCAGGCGGTGGCATCACGTGCAGACTCTTGGACCTGCCCAGCAGCTAGCGGCTCAGAGCCTCCAGGGTGTTTGTAGCAACAAGGCCTTGGTGGGTGTGGGCTCCCCAAGATCTCCGAACTGTCCCTTCACCCTCTGGGGGAGCTAGGGGAGAAGAGGGAACCAGGCCTCACCCAGGGCTGCCAGGTGGGCAGAATGATCCCATTTCCTGTAGGCAAAAGTTTGTCATGGGTGTTGGGGCGAATTCAGGACCTGCTGTCACTGCAAGGAGGCCCATCCTGGAGATGGAGTTCCCAAGCGAGTGCCTCCCCTCTCTGAGCCTGTTTTTCCGCCAGCTCTAGAAACTCTAGGTTTCTGGGATTCTACAGCTCTCATCCCCTAGGGGTCTCCAGGCTGCCTTCCCCGTGGAGCCAGAATGCCGACCTCCCATTAGAAAACTGCTTTCTTATCCTGGCCCCACCCCACCCCCACTGTCTAGTTCCCATTCTGTGGTTCTGCTTTTCCCCAAACAGGTGAAGCTCTAGGGTAAGTGCCAGGACTTTTCTCTGCTGTGCTTAGTCGCTCAGTCATGTCCAACTCTTTGAGACCCTATGGACTGTAGCCCATTAGGCTCCTCTGTCCACGGGGATTCTCCAGGCAAGAACACTGGAGTAGGTTGCCATGCCCTCCTCCAGGGGATCTTCCCAACCCAGGGATCGAACTCAGGTCTCCTGCATTGCAGGTGGATTCTTTACCATCTGAGTCATCAAGGAGCCTGGGAATACTGGAGTGGGTAGCCTATCCCTTCTCCAGGGGATCTTCCTGACCCAGGGATAAAACGGAGGTCTCCTGCATTGCAGGCGGATTCTTTAACAGCTGAGCTACCAGGGAGGTCCAAGGACTTTTCTGGTCACCGTCAAATAATAAAAAGCCCCCAGTCACTTTGGGCCCCTGCAAGTCTCACTGTAGTATTAATAACTACTATGTTCAGGCTTCCCTGCAATGCGGGAGACCTGGGTTTGATCCCTAGGTTGGGAAGATCCCCTGGAGAAGAGCATGGCAACCCACTCCAGTATTCTTGCCTGGAGAATCCCATGGACAGAGGAACTTGGCGGGCTACAGTCCGTGGGGTAGCAAAGAGTCGACATGACTGAGCGACGAAGCACAAGCATAGCACATGTTCAGTTCACTGTAAGCGTCGACACGGCCAACGATTCCAGGTGGTTCCCCATCTTCACCCCCTAAAACTGCACACTACAGGCTTTGCCCCTCATCACTTGACCTTCTCTGATCCCTCGGGCTCCTGAGGTGTGCAGGCGGGGGTGGGGGGCAGCAGCGTGCCTGGAGAAGTGGATGGCATCCCCAGCACACTCTCCAAACAAAAGTTCTCTCTCAACGTCCCGGCCGTGCTGTCAGCGGCGCTGCCTCTAGCAGGCTGGGGAGAAGGGAGTTGGGTTAAAGATTATTACATAACTTGTTCTCAGGCAACCCCTCCAAAAGTTTTGAAAGGGAGGTGTCCCTCTCAACACTTTGTGAAAAAAGTTTCCTTTGGGGACCCTGGCTGGAGCTTGAGACAAAAGTATCCTATGTTAACATCCTGTTTTCTGAACAGTGTCATGAAGTCCCTGGCTTAGGCGAGGGCGGTGGCGGGCGGGGGAAGGGAAACCAGAGCCTTGGCTCCAAAAGGAAAAATTCTCTCGGGTGGGTGAGGGGGAACAGGCCAGAGCACAGCCCTGGGAGCTGTTGGGGGAGGGGGACATTTGACATTCTGCCTGCGCCTGGAGGGGGGTGTACACCTGTGACCCGCTGCCTGCTGCAGCAGCAGGGCCTTGGTGGCTCTGCGGTGCTTATGGAGACAGGGTCTGCCACAGCCTTCAGAGGTCAGGAGCCCAAGGGTAGGGGTGCAGGCCTAGGGAAGAGCTGCCTTGCTCCACCCAAGCTACCACCCTTCCCTGCTCCTGGGCAGTTTCCTGGTCTTGGGGAGCTCAGCAGAGGTCCACCCTGCAGACCTGGAGGCGGAAAGTTTGACTGTGGCACCTCCCAGGCTACTGGGAGGTCAAGCATGAGAAAATGGACTGTGAGTAATCAACAACTTGCTGGGCCACAGATTTAAAAAATAATCAAGCCTTTCACACCCATTGGACTAGCAGAAAATTACAAAGTCTGACTCTACCAAGTGAGGCAAGATGAAGCACAATGGGGACTTTCATAAGCTGCTGGTGGGAGTCAGGAGGGTTATACAGTATGGAGACCTTCTTTCTAAAGGAACGCGAAGTCAGCCAGAGTCTTGGAAGGGGCCTGAGAAAGAAGGGGTCCTGAGCTTAATTAAGCTCCATCAGCTTCCTGGTAATCCCACTTATGAACTGGAGTAACCATTTTGGACATCAGTGTGCTAACACTGGGAAAATGAGGGTGTGCAATCCCTATGACCCAGTGAGTCAAATCTCTTTGTGTTCTTGAAAGAAATTCCCCAAAGTACAGGAGCAAACACAAGAATGTTCTTTGGCAGTGCCGTCTGCTGTATCACATTTGGAAATTGCCCAAATGTCCATCAATAAAAGACCAAATAAAGAGTGTCAGTGTGTATAAACCTCAGAACAAGGTTGTATGAAACCCGTGTTGAAGAAGGATGTGTACCATCCTTTTTATAAAGCGGGAAAATATGAAACCACACAGGTGTAATCATAAATAGTTAGGGGTGCAGTAAAAGTCTAACATTGAACACATGTTCAGCCCAGGGGTGGTCCTGAGGCTGAAGGGAAGAGAGTAAGATAATAGCAAAATATCCAGGTGGCTTAGATGACATCTGAAAGCTCTATTTCCTTACTACTGTGGGTAAATAAGGAAAAATATTAAGGTATAACAAAGTTGAGTGATAGTTACATGAATGCCTATTAAAGTATGTATACTTTTCTGTCATTTTTGAAACAGTTTTCAATTTTTAAAAAGTGAAAACGAAGTTGGCACAACAGAAGACTAACCATTTAAAACTGACCTGTTCAATAGCATTTAATACCTTCACGACGTGCACTCACCACCTCTATCTAACTTCAAAGCATTTTCATCACCCCCAAAGGAAACTCCACACCCATTAAGTTGCTCCCCATTTCTCTCTCCTCTCAGCCCCTGGCAAACCACCAATCTGTGCTCTGTCTCTAGAGATCTACCCATTCTGGACATTTCACATAAGTGGAACCAAATGCCATGTGACCTATTGTATCTGGCTCTTTCACTTAGCGTAGTGTTTTCAGGTTTACCAACCTGCACCAGTGCTTCATTCTTTCCTACAGTTGAGTAGTATTCCACTGCATGGAATATCGCTATTCATTTATCTGTTCACCTGTTGATGGGACATTTGGGCTGTTTCCACTGGTTGACTATTATGAATACTGCATGTTCACCTATTCAAGTCAGGGCAAGAGGAGGAAGGTGTGCCAGAGTCTTTTGTGTGAAGCCCAATGAACACATTTTTTAAAAATTTATTTATTTACCCATGCTGTATGGCTTGTGGCATCTTAGTTCCCCGATGAGGGATTGAACCCTGGCCCCTGGCAGTAGAAGGGCGAATTCTTAACCACTGGACCACCAAGGAATTCTCAATGCATTTTCTGATGCCTCGTGTTATAATGCTCCCCAAACAGCTACAAAGGCAGAGTAAACAACTCATTAGGGCAACTCAAGAGATACTAGCAAGTCCTTCTGTGGCTTAAAAATCTTTCTGCCCCATCACACACCTCACCTTTAGCCTTCATCACTTACAATCACCAAATTCTGTCGCTGTAAATACAGTAGCCTCTGAAGGAACGACCTATTGCTTACTATACATGCTCATTTTCAGGCTAAGTGCTGAATAGAAGCACAGAGACGAGCCGTTTGGGGAAGGAATTTTCCAGTGAATGCAAACCCCTTCCACTTTGGGACTGAGTGTCCCCACCTATAAATGGTGTGGCTGATCTTAGAAGTGTCTAGAGCTTCTAGTCCCTTCCTCATTCTGGCTAGCACCAGGATTTAAAGTTACTCTGTATACACTCAGGTTCGGGCTCAATTTCAGTGATATGGTGCCACCAGGCAACCTTGACCCCTTCAGCCCTCTCCCCCATGGGTGCTCCCCCTCTACCCTGCATGGGCAACAGAACCTGCTGGGTTTGGTGTTCATGCCTTCCCCAACCGAGCAGGAGGTAAGAAGCTGAGGTCCATTTTTGAACAGGTTGGATGTTTTCTTTACCAGCTGACTCTCAAGGCAGCCACTACTGCGGTGGGGATGCAGGGACAGGAGTCTCCTGGCTCATGGAACCACACCCAGGAAAGAAATACAGCCCACCCCTTCCCAGGTGAGGGCCTGGGACCCTGGGGAGTTTAGGCTGAGGATGGTTTGAAGCGTCCCCACAGAGAGCACTTTCCAGGAGCCCTGAGGAGGAAGCGCTTTCCCACAGCCTCTGGTTGGGGCTCCAGTGTAAGGAGGGACCAACAGCAGGTGCAGAAGTCCTTGGATGCTCAAGGTCAGCCAAGTCCTGGCCCAGCTTTCAGGTCCCTCTTCCTTCCCCCAGCCTCCACAATGAGCACAATAACTGTGGCAGAGCAGTCACAGCCTGTTGTGTTATTTCCAGATCAAAGTGGTGGCCAATTCCTTCACTCACCAGAAACGTTCAAGGGAAAATAACCCAGATTCGGCTCCTCCTATGACATTAACCCCATCTCCACCCTTCGCTTGGTAATATGCAGGTGTCTTTTGCTGATTTTTAAATTTTAAAACAAAATCCCAACCCTGGGGAGAGCCGGGTGCATCTACAGGGACGCCGATCGCCAGTAAACCCATGGGAAGCAGGTTGGGAGCGCAGCTTTGGACCCGGTGCGCTCCCAATGGACCCGGGCCAGCTTACGACATTTGATCCGTGTTGCGAGTTTGGTTTTTCCATCCAAATCTCGGAGACGGTTTATCGTGGGCTAGAAGGGGCCAAAGTAGCATCGCGGGGTGGGGGTTGGGGAGAGCCTTTCCTCCTGCGGCTACCAGAGGCTCAGGGACCCTCGCGGCTTGCGGCAAAGGAGAGCGCGCTCCATGACCCATCCCGACCTGCCTTTCCCGGCGCCGGCGCCGGCGCCAGGCGCGCCAGCCACTCACAAATTCAAAGATGAAGAGCAGGTCCGGGAAGGTGGTGAAGACAGCGAAACCGCTAGGCAGGCTGCTGACGCCCGACGCCGCTGAGGGGGCCATGCTGGCGGGCTGGCGACGACCTCGGAACCGGACGGGACGAGCGCAGCTCTGACTCTGCGCTGACCGCTCTCTTGCTCGGCGGAGCCCAGTGGCCCGGGCGCCCCCGCGCGCGGGTTAAGAGCGGGGGCGCCCTGGCCGAAGAGGGAGGAGCCCCGGCCGCCGCCGCCGCCCGGTCCCCGCCCGAAACCGTGGGGCGCGCCCCAAGGGCCCTGCCCAGCGTCATAGGCGCAGCCCTGAAACACTCCAAGGTTTAGACTGGGGTTTGACTCCTGAGCCCCACGTCTGGGCGCTACCTTCCATCGGAAGCCGAATAAAGCCATTCGGTGAGGCGCTTTACACTCTTTGCAGGTGATCAGCATTTGTTAAGAATGATCACCATCAACAGTTGGCTCCCTAAACTCCGCAGGCACCGTGGCATCTCTTGGATCAGCATAGCGCAAACTGTTCTTAAGTTGGGGCTCTTTTATCTTTCTGCCGGGTGCGTTAATATGCATCCAAGTTCACCGTGGGACTAGTTCCCTGCCTTGCAGGGACTGCTGAGACCAGGTACGGTCACCCATGCCTTCTCCCTGTGCCCTCAGAGCCTGGAGCCTGGAACTCTGCACCACCCCGATCCGCACCACTCGGCGCTGGAACTGCTGGGCGATGGATTAAGGGCAATCACACCTGCCTTGAATCTTGGACCGTGGAGGGAGCCAGCACTGCTGAGGGCCTGCTAAGTGCCCAGCACCCCCTAGGCTCTTTGCCCACGTGACCTCATTTAATCTCAAGGAGCCTTTCCAGCGGGTGTCACCCCACCTCCAGGCTCAGAGTGGAGAAGGAACATGCCCAGGAGAGCAATTGGGCCTCTTGACTGGCGATGGCTGACAGTCCCCACTGCCTCTGTGTCCCTTGCATAAAACCCACACACTCGAAAACTGTATCTGTGAGTCTGCTTCTCTTTTATTATATTAGCTAGTTTGTTGTATAGTTTTAGATTTCATATATGAATATCACACAGCATTTGCCTTTCTCTGACATTTCATTTAGTCTGATGTCCTCCGAGTCCATCCATGTTACTACAAACGGCAAAAGGTTTTTCTTTTTTATGATTTAGTAGTATTTCATTGCGTATGTGTGTGTGTGTGTGTGTGTGTATCTCACATCTTCTTTATCCATTCATCTGTTGATGGACAGTTGGGTTGCTTCTATACCTTGGTGATTGAAAATAATGCTGCTATGAACATCGGGGTGCATGTACCTTTGCAGAGGAGTGGTTTGGTTTTCTCGGACATATACCCAGATGTGGAATTGCTGGGTCAGATGACAGTTCCAATTTTAGTATATTGAGAACCTCCATACTATTTTCCAAAGTGGCTGCATCATCAATTTACATTCCCACCAACAGTGTACGGGGGTTCTCTTTTCTTCACATCCTTGCCAACATGAATCGGAAGTATTAATATTGTTAAAGATTCAATACAACCCCTATGAAAATACTAATGACATTTTTTGCAGAACTAGAGCAAGTAATTTTGAAATGTGTACTAAAACACAAAAGACCCTGAATAACCAAAATAATCTTGAGAAAGAACAGAGCTGGAGGAATCACTCATCCTGACTTCAGACTATACTACAAAGCTAGTCATTAAAATAGTATGGTGCTGGCACAAAAACAGGCACACAGATCAATGGAACAGACTAGAGAGCCCAGAAACAAACCCATGCACTTACGGTTAATTAATCTGGGATGAAGGGAGCAAGAATATACAATGGAGAAAAGACAGTCTCTTCAGTAAGTGGTACTAGGAAAACTGGACAGCCACATATACAAGAATGAAGTTAGTACATTCTACTATACCACATACAAAACTCAAAAGGGATCAAAGACCTAAATGTAAGCCAAGAAACCATAAAACTCCTAGAGGAAAACATAGGCAGAACATTCTTTGAAAGAAATTGTAGCAGTAATTTTTTGGATCTGTCTCCTAAAGCAAAGGAAATAATAGCAAAAATAAACAAATGGGACCTAATTAAACTTGAAAGCTTTTGCCCAGCAAAGACAACCATGAAAGGCATGGCAACCATGACAAATGAAAAGGCAAACCACTCAATGAGAAAAATGTTTGCAGATGATAAAAGGAGTTAATATCCAACTTATCTAAACAGCTCCTATAACTCAACATAAAAAATACCCCAATTTAAAAATGGGTTGAAGAATTGAATATACATTTTTTCAAAGAGGAAATGGCCAACAGGCGCATGAAAAGATGCTCAACATAATCAGGGAAATGCAAATCAAAACCATGGTGAGGTCTCACCTCATACCTTCCAGAATGGCTATCACTGAAAAGAACACAACAAATGTTGGCAAGGGTGTGGATCCCTGCCTTTCTGAAGCTCGCCCTAGATCACAGGAGAGAGAGGTCAATCAAACACTGCATGATAAATGTGTAAAGGGTTTGGTGCTGGGAGGGAGTGCAGGCAGACTCAAGAGCACCCAGCAGCCTAGCCTGGCTTGGGCTCGGGGTCCAGGGAGCTTGTGGAGGAAGGGACCCTTGAGGGGGGAGCAGTGGTTACCTGGAGGGAGAAGGCAGCCTTCCCTACAGAGGAGCAGCAGGCACCCGGCCCTGGAGTTTGGTCAGGCCCTGCTCCTCATGCTGTGAGGTTGCAGGATAGATATGGGAATCCCTGAGGGGGTCAGAGCCACTCTGCTGGGGGAGCAGTGGGGAGACCTGTGGCATCCAGGGCAGAAGGAAACAGCACAGATGGGTTCTGGCAAAAGAAGACAGGGGAGTCTGAGGAGAGCCTGAGCAGGAAGGGGGAAACGGGTGTGCCAGGCCAAGCGAGAGGCATACATGGGTCCTGGAGGCCGGAAAGGGTCTGATTTCTGTGGGGAGCAGAGTGGCTCCTGGGGCAGAGCTGGAAAGGCCAAGGGCAGGCTGGACTCAGGCGGAAAGAAGCAAAATTTAAAGAGCATAAAGCACACCTCAAGCTGAGTCATTTCTCTCCTGTTCAGCCCTGAGACTGCTGCATGCTCGTGCTAAGTCGCTTCAGTCGTGTCCAACTCTCTGCAACCCCGTGGACTGTAGCTTCCCAGGTTCGTTTGTCCATGGGATTCTCCAGGCAAGAATACTAGATTGGATTGCCATGCCCTCCTCCAGGGATTTTCCCGAACCAGGGATCAAACCCATGTTTCTTATGTCTCTTGCATTGGCAATCGGGTTATTTACTGCTAGCATGACCTGGGAAATCCAGCCCTGAGACTAATCCGACTCAATCTCTCCACCCTGGAGAGGGGCAGGACCCTCACCTCTGCAGAAGAAGCTCACCCTCTGCCCCTCGAGTTGTGCCGGAATCTGGCCTAAGTCACCCAAAATATCAGGAAGCACTCGGTGCACAGGGAGGGCTGGGCCGGGGGCCCCCAGAGGCAGACTCACCCTCCAAACAGGTTGGGGCAGACCGGCTGCTTCCTGTTAAGCTTGTCCCTTCCAGGTTTCACTCAAATAGCCTTTGCCACACAGCATGCATTTCAGACTGTGAAGAATTGAGTAAACATTAGAATTTTGCAGGTGCATCCTGGAACAGCCTTGATCGCAGGCATTTTGCTCTCAGACTCACACTTCTACCTGGGCTTCCTCCTAAGGCCTCCCTGTGGAAACTGACCTCTTCTGGAGGACCAGTCACCCACTCCCAGAGAAACCACTCGACTGGGAAGCCTTTTGCCTCCCACCTACTGTGCTGGTGGGCCCTCTTTTGCTGTCTGTTCTCTGCATTTGTTTTCTCTTGGGAAAAATACACTTACTAATGTATATTAGTAAGGAAAGTTGTACTGATGCTACCACCCATCTCTTCCAAACCAAGGCAACTATTTTCACTCTGTACATTATTTTTAGTTTTATTTTGTAAGATACTGATTGATCGATTTAGCTGTTCAGGTCTTAGTTGCGGCACACAGGATCTTCAGGCTTCATTTTGGTGTGCGGATTCTTTCAGTTGTGGCCTGTGGGATCTAGTTCCCTGGCCAGAGGTTGAACCCTGGCCTGCTGACTTGGGAGGCGGAGTCTTGGCCACTAGACCACCAGCGAAGTCCCGCACATCACCTTTTAGGACTCGTGAAGAGGCAGACCTGAAACTCAGAGGCAGAAACTCACTGAGCTTCAGTTTCCACCTGGTGACCTGTTCATTCAGTCAGTCTCAAACACACCCTCCAAGCGCCACGCCCACGATGTCTGAGCACAGGTGACCAGGCTGAGGAGGGAGGGATTCGAGAGCCTGAGAGGTGGAGGGGGGCCCACTGTCCCTGGGAGCATCCCGTGTGGCAGCCATGAGGGCCTTTGCCAAGGCCAGTGTGAGTTCTCCAGGGAAGAGAGGGGAGTCCAGCAGGTGCCCATGTCTCTTTAGTCCTTGGAAGGCGTGGTCAGTGCCAAGAGCTTGGGACAAAAACAGGGGTCCAGGGACCAGCCCGTAGTTCTATGCTTTGGCATAGGGACCCTGGAGATCTGGGACAGCATAAAATCAGAAAACACAATAAAACCGTAAAACTTCAGCCAAGCAGATTATGAAACTCAGTGCAGAAGAACGGCATGTCCTTTTGAAGAGTAGCAGGAACTTGTTTTTTCAGCCCTTGCTTTTGTTGTTTAGTTGTTAAGTCATGTCCAGCTCTTTGTGAGCTGGACTGGAGCCCACCATGCCCCTCTGTCCATGGGGTTTCCCAGGCAAGAGTACTGGAGCAGGTTGCCATTTCCTCCTCCAGGGCATCTTCCCCACCCAGGGATCAAACCCACATCTCCTGCATTAGCAGGCAGATTCTTTACCACTGCTGCTGCTGCTGCTGCTGCTAAGTCGCTTCAGTCGTGTCCGACTCTGTGCGACCCCATAGACGGCAGCCCACCAGGCTCCCCCGTCCCTGGGATTCTCCAGGCAAGAACACTGGAGTGGGTTGCCATTTCCTTCTCCAATGTGGAAGCCTATGACCCTCACCTCTCAATACCTAGAATTTAACACAGTGCTTGCAGCATGGGAGGAGTGGTGACGGCTTGTTCAAGGACAGGGAGGGAGGGTGGGGAAGGGAAGGCAGTGAGAAAGGAGGGCAACATTACGCATGCCAGTGGGCTTCTGGGGAACCCAGGACCCTTCAGGGTCCACGGTGGCTGTGTCCCACTGGTCTCCTGGACTTGCCAGGAAGCATGTCCTTTGGGTAAGTTGATTTCTATCACTATAAACAGACCAGTTTTTGCAGCTCTGGGGCTTAAAAAAAAGAAAGGAAAGGCTCTTGGCTGCCCCACTGCTTGGTCCATGACTCAGAAGAGCAGAGCTCTTGTAAGGAATGGAGGGGAGCTGCCAGTGCTTCACCTGGGTGATCGAGACGGAGGCTCCAGAGAGCTGCACCCAGAGGTTTGCAGGACACAGCCTGGCTGCCCGGAGTGGATAGCACCTCAGCCCCTAGAAGGAGGCTGCAGCTCAGCTCTTTGAGGGCAGCAGGCCTGACTGTGTGGAGCTACCATTGCACCATGGGAGGTGTTTCAGACCCTGTAGCCTCACAGGCCCACCCCTCCTAGACAAAAGACTTTCTAGACCTCATCCATTTCCCAACCGTCAATCCCCTAGCCACATCACCCCTTGGGTCCGTCATCTCCTATAAATCCCTTAAACATCAGAGGGACCAGAGTCCTGGGATTACCAGATCCTCTGGGGCAAGATGTCACCTCCCCAGCTCCCCTGTCCCCACCTCTGGTTAGTTGATGGGAAGGAGCAACTCTGTGCGAAACCCATTCTTAAGAAGGCCTGTGACTATATCCACTCAGCACCCGGGCCCACAAGGGCTGTGTCTGCACTGTGGGATGCCATGCCATCTGTGCCGGAGAAGGACACTAGGCATCCACGTGCAGACTGAGGAGCCAGGAAAGCCCACCATTCAGAGATGAAATGGGGAGGCTGCCGGCCAGTACACTGCACGCAATCTTCTTTTAAGAAAATATCAATTTGTAAATATGTAGATAAATGATTCCCTCGTAGGACAGAAGCCACACTTTTCACAGTGGATCCCCCTGGGGGCAAGATTGATGGGTAAGGGAATGGGGAGGCTGAGGGGAGGAGAGAGATGTCAGTTTTTCATGAATAGTGGACATGAAACAGGGGACTTCCAAAGTGGCACAGTGGTAAAGAACCCGCCTGCAGTGCAGGAGACCTGGGTTCCATCCCTAGGTTGGGAAGATCCCCTGGAGGAGGAAATGCCAGCCCACTCAAGTGTTCTTGCTTGGAGAATCACATGGACAGAGGAGCCTGGTGGACTACAGTCCATGGTGTCGCAGAGTCGGACATGACTGAGCATGCATGCACGGACAAGGACCAGAGAGCTTGTCGTTGGAAATCCCATTCAGGAAAGCATCTTGGCTCCAGCCTGCTGACCTGGGGAGGCTCTGCATTCTGCCCCACCAGGAGCTGGTGCCTGCAGCCCAACCAGCTGGGGGTAGGAGACCATGAACCTCAGAGCTCCCCACTTTTGGAAACGCCATCTTCTTTCTCTCTGCCCTCACATGGTCCTGCCGTCTAGCAGGCAGGCTGGAAGTGTGGCTAGGCAGAGACAGCTGCGCCTCTGAGGCCGTGGGCAGGGAGCCATGGGGTCCCCGCTGATGAACAGCTCTGCTCTCTGCTTGCCTGGGCTGGTGTCGCAGTCCCCTTGTCCTGGGTTTCCTTCCTGCAAAAAGGACCTGATCATTCACATTACCATCCAGGAACCTGGTTGTTCTGAACTGTGGCCCCTGGCTTTCTCCTCTGCAGAGCATCTTCCACAAAAACAGCCACATACAGGCTCCACTGGTAGTCCAGTGGTTAAGAATCCATCTTGCAATTCAAGGGACACCGGTTCAATCCCTGCTCTGAAAAGATCCCACATGCCTTGGAGCAACTAAGCCGGTGTACCAGAGCTACTGAGGCCGTGCTCTAAAACCCTTGGGTCACAACTGCTGAGCCTGCATGCTGCAGCTACTGAAGCCTGCGTGCCTAGAGCCCATGTTCTGCAACAAGAGAAGGCACCTCAGTGAGAAACCCGTGCACTGCAACAAAGGGTAGCCCCGCTCACCACAGCTAGAGAAAGCCCGCGTGAGGCAAAGAAGACCCACCACAGTAAAAAAAAAAAAAAAAGGAAAAACAGCCGCATAGTGCGTCAGGGTTGCACCCCTAATTTTATCACAGTTACGGCCCTCTCTCTCGTCCCACCTTGAATATACAACAGGCATCTAACCAGACACCTTGGAGAACCCTCAGCTTGTTGAGAGTGAGTTTGGTATATCTGGGTTGAAAACCTCTTCTGTTTACTCACTGAGCAACTTCAGATGAACGACTTGATTTCTGGGTCTTGATTTGCTTGTCTATAGAATGAGAGTAATCCCCTCCCACAGGGATATTTGTGAATTAAATGAGATAATGGGTGTCGTGTGCCCTTTGTGGTGCCTGCCACGTGGTCACCTTCGGGACTTGGAAGCCCGAATGAACCATCGCTCACCAGAGTCCCCTGGGATGCGTCACTGTCACCGTGTGCCCTCTCACACACCTTCATTCTCAGCGGAGACGTCCTCTCCCTTACTGGACCCAGATTCCATTAGAGAACATTCTGGCTGTTACTCACATACCTGCAGCCCCACCCCTGTTCCTGGCTGTCACCTCCAGTGCCTGAGGCTGTTTTTGTCCCTTCCTCTTTCTGCAAGTGGGGGTTTCTGTACTCATCGCTTGGGAGACGCCAGCTGTGAATTCCTGTAACTCAGAAGATGCCAAAGCTATGGCAGTCCATCCACAACGACCCCGAGACCTAAACCAAAGGGTGATCCGTGGGCGTCACCACCGCCTAACTGTGTTCCTAAAAGGGGTCCTCCTGGCCTTGCAACCCCAGGGAAGGAAACAGGTTCAAAAAGAAACTAGAATTTTCATGAGCAAACAAAATTTCTCAGCCCAGGAGAAACCCACCCTTGATGGACGTGCTTCCCCCGCAGCTCACCCCGTGATGCCCACTGTGCTGTCAGCTGGCGTCTCATCAGGATGTGAACCAGGCGCTCTCCCCCGCCCCCAGGGCTGCAGTGGGCAGATCCTCCCTTCCCTCTCCCCACCACAGTCACCCAGCCAGCCTGCTGTGGACGTTCCACCCTTGGTGGCCTCCTGGGACTGTGGGGTGAGTGAGACCCAGCCAGCTCAGAAGTATGTACAGAGGCAGCAGCCCCTTCGGGCTCAGTCTGGGGTCAGCCTTGGTCACTGGGGTTCTGAGCAGCTGCCTTCAGCCCAGAAGGTTCTATTTCTCCCCCATGAAAAGCTCAGGCCTCGGGTCCAGCTCAGAGGGTCTGGGTTCTCTCCCCCTGCGCACACCTGCATCCAGCTAGTGTCTGAGTCCTGGCCCATGGAGGTGGTGAGGGTGTGACCACCCTCCCCTCTCCTAACCCCTGGGCTCCCCACCCCCGCGTTCTCCTCACGCTTTTCCTGCCCCCCCCGCCCCCCCCCCCATCTGCAGGAGCCCCTCCCTGCCCCCAGGCCCCTCCTCCTAACCAGCCCAGGCCCCGCCCAGTCACCATCTCTCTGTCCCTCGCCAGAGATCTATGGTAGCTCACACAGTTGGTGACACAGCGTGGGTGTGCACGGCCCTAGTTGTGCTAACCAGGAGGGATCAGCTCAGCTAATTTCCTGGGCTCACGATTCTACATACGTTCTATCATTAAAAGCCCAACAAAACTGCTACTTAGAAAACAATTTAAAAAATTGTGGTAAAATACACTTCACATAAAATTTGCCATCTTAACCATTTTTTGAGTGTGCAGTTCAGTGGTACTAAGTCCATTTACAAACTGCTGTTCCTTAACCTGCTGAGCAATAACTTCTCACCCCTCTTATCCCCAGCCCTTGGCAGCCACCATCAGACTTACTCTTTTTATGAAGTTGACTACTCTAAATGCCTCAAATCATATAACTCAAATGATACAGCATTTTGTCTTTTCGTGACTGGCTTATTTCACTTAGCATATTGTCCTTAAGGCTCATCCATGTTGTAGCTTGTGTCAGAATTTCCTTCCTTTTTAAAGGCTGAATAATATTTATTCCACTGTATGTGTTAATGTGTAGCACATTTTGTTTATCCTTAAATGAACACTTGGGTTGCTTCCTCATCTAGTGTCTGTGAAGAATGCTGCTATGAACAGGAGTGTACACTTATCTTCCCAAGACCCTGCTTTCAATTCTGATGTATACCTAGAAGTGGAATTGCTGGGTCATGTGGTCATTTTCATTCTGTTTGAGGAATCCACTATACTGTTTTTCTTGTAAAATAGGAAGACCCCCTGGAGAAGGAAATGGCAATCCACTCCAGCACTCTTGCCTGGAAAATCCCATGGACAGAAGAGCTTGATAGGCTATACTGTCCATGGTGTCGCAAAGAGTCGGACATGACTGAGTGACTTCACTTTCGCTTTGAACCATTTTACGTTCTATATTAGTTTTAATAGTTTTCTGGTGGCTTTTTTTTTTTTTGGTGGGATATTTAGGGTTTTCTACATGTAAGATCAGACTGTCTACAAACGAGACAATTTTACTTCCTCCTTTGCAGTTTGAATGCTTTTTGTTTCTACCTCTTGCCTAATGATCTTGCTAGAACTTCCAGTACTATGTTGAAGAGAAGTGGTGCAAGTGGGCACCTCACCTTGTTCCTGGTCTTAGAGGATACACCTTTAGCATCTCACACTGAGTATGATGTTCATCATGGATCTGTCATACGTGCTTTTATCATGTTGCCATAGTTTCCCTTCATTCCTAATTTGTCAAGTGTTCTTACCATGGAGGTTGTTGAATTTTGTCAAATACTTTTTCTGCATCAGTTGGGATGATCATATGGTTTTCTCCCTCTTTGTTTTGTTGATGTGGCTATTCTCCAGAGTACCAATCCTGTAACTTCCTGTCTTCAAGACCTAGCATTCTCAAACTCTTTAAATTTTGCCAAACTAGTAGGTCTGAGAAGGTATTTGTAGGTGGTTTTTTGTTTTTTTTTTTGTATTTTCAAGTATTAGTGCTGGGTCAGTTTTATCCTTTGGAATGTTTTTCCGCAGACTAGGACTTGCCTTTTGACTAACAGAAGCTTTTATTTATTTCTGGCTGTACTGAGACTTCGTGGCTGCTCGCCGGCTTTCTCTGTTTGCGGCGAGTGGGGGTTCCTCTTCGTTGTGCGGTGCTTGGGCTTCTCTTGCAGCAGAACCCAGGCTCTAGGCACATGCGGTTCAGTAGTCGTGATGCCCGGGCTCTAGAGCTCAGCTTCAATAGTTGCTCCGCGGGCTGCGGGCTCCTCCTGGACGAGGGATCGAACCTGTGTCCTCTGCATCGGCAGGCAGCGTCTCATCCACTGCACCACCCGGAAAGCCCAATTTGTTTGTTTTTAATGAAGTAGATAGACTTTCTCAGCCTTCTCCCTCATGGTTCATGTTTTCTGTGTTTCAAGAAACTCATCCCTATACTGATTATGGTTTTTCCTTTTTTCATTCAGGATTTTAATCCATGTAGAAGTGACGTGTATGCATGGTGAAGGTAGAGAGCCAATTTCCTCTTTCCGTAAGATGGGTTGCTGTCCCAGCCACACGCAGTGTGTTGTCTGGCCTGCCCCCACTGGTCTTGCACCTGCTTTTAGGTGGCTGTGATGTCTGGGACGTGTGCACAGGCCCTGGTAGTGATGGTTGCCTCCTGCGAGGTCAGCTGGGTGGTTGAGGGAGAGACGTGAAAAGAAACTTATTTTTCTCCATTCACCCTTCTGAACCTTTTGAGTTTCATTTGAACTAATCCATAAAATAAAAAGAATGGTTTATTTAAACAACTTAAAAGGAAACACTTTTCTAACCATGTGTGTGTTAGTTGCTCAGTTGTGTCCATCTCTTTGAGACAGACTTCTCTGTCCATAGGATTCTCCAGGCAAGAATACTGGAGTGGGTAGCCGTTCCCTTCTCCAGGGGATCTTCCTGACCCAGGGATCGAACTCAGGTCTCTTTTGTCTCCTGCATTGACAGGTGGGGTTTTTTTTAACTACTGAGCCACTGGGGAAGCCCTGGAGTAAGGTCACCACATCGCACATGTCACCCCCATTTTTTTCTCATGGGTTTCAAGTGCCACTATACTTGTGTTAATTAATACAGCATTAGAGTAATTTGGTGGAGAAGGCAATGGCACCCCACTCCAGTACTCTTGCCTGGAAAATCCCATGGACCGAGGAGCCTGGTGGGCTACAGTCCATGGGGTCACTAAGAGTCGGACATGACTGAGCGACTTCACTTTCAGTTCTCACTTTCATGCATTGGAGAAGGAAATGGCAACCCACTCCAGTGTTCTTGCCTGGAGAATCCCAGGGACGGGGGAGCCTGGTGGGCTGCCGTCTATGGGGTCACACAGAGTCGGACACGACTGAAGTGACTTAGCAGCAGCAGCAGCAGCAGAGTTATTTGGGGCTTCCCTGGTGGCTCAGACAGTAAAGATTCTGCCTGCAATGCGGGAAACCCAGGTTCAATCCCTGAGTCAGGAAGATCCCCTTGGAGAAGGAAATGGTGACTCATTCCAGTATTGTTGCCTGGAGAATCCATGGACAGAGGAGCCTGGCGGGCTACAGTCCATGGGGTTGCAAAGACTTGGACACGACTGAGAGACTAACACACACACACTAGAGTAAGTTAGGTGGCACTAGCGATAAAGAATCTGCCTGCCAGTGCCGGGGATGTAAGAGACATGGGTTCAATCCCTGGGTCAGGAAGATCCCCTAGAGGAGGAAACGGCAACCCACTCAAGTATTCTTGCCTGGAAAATTCCATGAACAGAGGAGCCTGGTGGGCTGTGGTCCATGGGGTCGCACAGAGTCGGACAGGACTGAGCGTCCTGAGTGAGTGAATGTGGGACTGCTTTCTCCCATTGATTGCTTTGCTCCTGTGCCGATGCATCATTTCCACTGTGTTGTGGTCTTTGTGGCCACCAACTTCTCCCTGCATTGGAAAGCAGGAGGCGGTCTGGTGACTGGCCACTAAAAACTTCACAACTCTTGGTTCAAAAGCCCCCAGGCTGGGGCCAGAAGGGAAGTTGTATGTAATCTTGGCTCCTGGCTCTGGATTCTGTCTGCCAGCGCATCCACTGCTGCTGCTGCTGAGTCGCTTCAGTCGTGTCTGACTCTGTGTGACCCCACAGACGGCGGCCCACCCGGCTCCCCGTCCCTGGGATTCTCCAGGGAAGAACACTGGAGTGGGTCGCCATTTCCTTCTCCAATGCATGAAAGTGAAAAGTGAAAGTGAAGTCGCTCAGTCGTGTCCGACTCTGTGTGACCCCATAGATGGCAGCCCACCAGGATGCCCCGTCCCTGGGGTTCTCCAGGCAAGAACACTAGAGTGGGAGGCCATTTCCTTCTCCAATGCATGAAGGTGAAAAGTGAAAGTGAAGTCACTCAGTCATGTCTGACCCTCAGCAACCCCATGGACTGCAGCCTTCCAGGCTCCTCCATCCATGGGATTTTCCAGGCAAGAGTACTGGAGTGGGGTGCCATTGCCTTCTCTGGCATCTGCTAGGGAAAAGTAGCAATTTGGGTTTGTTTTTATCAGCTGTGGCCTGATGGACAGAGCTGACAATGCAGAGAAGAGAGCTCGGCCCTTGAACAAACTGTAGAACCCTCAGCTTTGGGTGGGGCATGGAGGCAGGGCAGGACCAGTGCATAAATGGGTGGAGGGCATGTAGAGCCCTAGAAAGCAGAAGTGAGACTGAAGCCAGAAGGCACTGCTCTCCTGGTGGAATGCCGGGTCTGTGGACATCCCCTGGGCAGCTTGACTTCCCGCTCATCATCCTGACACCACGACCCATGGAGACTCCAAAAGGTTCCGCCCTCGGTCCTTTTTCTCCCTCTCCCCCACCGCCCTGGTCCGAGCCCGAGGACTCCGTTGCCACTGCCACGATGCGGCCTCCATGCAGGTCTGGAGGTGGTTTTCTCCAGCCATGCTCAGGGCACATCAAGCCTGCGCTTACAGCCTTCTGGTGGGCTCTCCTCCCCAGCGCCGCCCAGCTGCCCTGCCCACCCCACCCTCATCTCAGGGTCTCACCACCCTTCTTTCCACTCCTTGAGCAGAGGAAGTATGTTCCCATGTCCGGGTCTGTGTGTTCTCCCCAGCTGATCACTTTTTCCTGGGGGACTCAGGCACCTGATCTCTCAGAGACCTTCCCTGACAAACCCGCCTCCCCACTTCACTTATTTTTTCCCTACATCATTTCTTATGGCACTTTCTTCAGTTGAAAATCAGCCACTTCTTCCCTGGCTGTCCAGTTGTTAAGACTTCACTTCCAATGCAGGGGCTGTGGGTTCGCTCCCTGGTCAGAGAGTTAAGATCCCACATGCCAAGGGGCCAAAAAAAAAAAGCATGAAACAGGAGCAATATTGTAATAAATTCAATAAAGACTTTAAAAAAATGGTACACATGAAAAAAATCTTTCAAAAATAAAATTACTGGTTTAATGAATATGATTACTATTTACAGGGCTTCCTCAGTGGCTCAAATAATCCACCTGTCAAAGCAGGAGCTGCAGGAGATGTGGGCTCAATCCCTGGGTCGGGAAGACCCCTGGAGAATAGAATGGCACCCCACTTCAGCCTTCTTGCTGGGATAATCTCATGGACAGAGAAGCCTGGTGGGCTACAGTCCATGGGGTCAAAAAGAGTTGGACACGACTGAAGCGACTTAGCATGCATGCATTACTAATTACTTGTTTAATGAACATTTGCCCTCTGGAACGCCTGCCTTGTTCTCCAAGCCTGCAACACTGCTGGCACAGAGAGGGTCCTCAGTAATAGTTGCTGAGTGAGTAAAGGAATCTCAGCAGGTAGCATGGTGAGATCCTTTGAAAAGCCAGCCTAATTCACAAAGCATCGCTGGTCGTTCACGTTTCTACACACAAGAACTGGGCTTCCCCAGTGACTCAGATGGTAAAGGATCTGGCTGCAAAGCAGGAAAACTGGGTTCAGTCCTTAGGTTGGGAAGATCCCCTGAAGCAGGGAATGGCAGCCCACTTCAGTGTTCTTGCCTGGAGAATCCCATGGATGGAGGAGCCTGATAGGCTACAGTCCATGGCGTTGCAAAGAGTTGGACATGACTGAGTGATTAACACACACACACACACACACACATACACACATACACACACACACACGCACACACGTGCAAATTAGTCTGCAGTTAACGCAATCAATACTGGAGCTGCCTTAGAGCAAGTGCTTGCAGCCACGCCCTGGGTTGGAAACCTTGGGCCTCTGAACAGGATCCGGAAGTGCCACTATCTGAAACATCTGAAGTCTGGGTTATGATGTGCGCTGCCTACATGAGGCTACCATACTTTCTAAAATCTCCCATTGGCATCCTCATTTTCTCTGTTGATGTACATTTCCTCATCCTTGGAGATCAGCCAGAATTCCATCCACAGGCTCTCATTTTTCCCTTGAAGTGATGTCTGATGTGATGCTCACAGGTGGCGAGAAACTTCCCTGCCCTGTCTGTGTCTGTGCATTCACCTTTCGCTTCTTCTCTCATTGGTGCATCTCGACTCCAGGTACACACCTGTGTGGCCCCACCACCTCTCCTTCCTGCACTCTAAGGCCGGCTTCTTCCCAGGGCTCTCCTGGCACCTTATGTCTCCCACAGTAATTATTTATTACCCGTGGAACAGGTCTAGGAGCTTTTCAAGGAAGGAGCAATCTTAATCATCTTTCTATCCTTATGGCCTGCAGTGTACATGTTTGATGAACAAGTAGTGAGTCAATGTGTGAATGACCAAGCGTGTGGATAAGTGAGGGAGTGAATGAATGATCCGTCTTCCTGGCTGTCATGGTGTCTCTCTGGTGGTTCTGACCCAGGACAAGCAGGGGGATAGTTTCGAGTGGGCAGCAACTTCCTTTGTCCTTTTGGGCTGCCCCTGGAGGCAGCCTACCCACATTCACCCCCACACGCCTTCTTCTTTGCTCAAGACCCAGATTTTGGTCAGGTCCCAGGTCCCTGAAAGCTCCGTGACACCCGCTCAGGCTTAACGCTTCCCAGCCTTTCCTGAGTCAGAAAGGGTTTGGTCTGCTGGTGTTTTACAAGATTTAAAGATTCTTTTTTAGTATTTATTTATTTGGCTGTGCTGAGTCTTAACTGCGGCATATGGGAGCTTCAGTCTTTGTTGGGGCATGCAGGATTTTTGGCTGTGGCATGCAAACTCTCAGTTGCAGACATGTGGGATCTAGTTCCCTGACTAGGATTCAAACCTGGGCCCCCTGCATTGAGGGCACAGAGTCTTGGCCACTGGATCACCAGGGAAGTCCTTAAAGATTCTTTTGAGAGTGGACACAACACTTGGATGCACATGCGCACACACACGCACACTCGGGTAGATGAAAAGCAGAATTTTTTCTTACTTACAGCTCCAGGTGGGAGAAGGCCTCCAGGCAGGGCCAGTCTGGGGGACCCAGCACCTAGGGGTAGAAAAACAGGCAGCTGGAGCTGTGGGGAGCAGCCTGGGTGTGGCAAGTGGGATGGGGCTAACTAGATTTCACAGGCTCCCCACGGACTGGCTAATCTGAATGACCTGGCATTATAAACCCCAGGGCCTAGGGCCTACCCCTGGTTGTCCCGTACGAGTGGCACCTGGTCACAGGCCATGAAGCAGAACCTGATAAGGGAAGTGGCTGGAGTGTGGACTTGATCAGCTGCTCAAGAAAGGGAAATGACAAGCTTCCAACCGCGGCCTCAAAAGTGGGTCAAGAGAGTGTTCAAAACAAAGCTCTATTGCAACTGAGCCCTTTAATGTGAGTCCCACAGTGAGTTACGCAACCATAAAGCACCCGAGCAGCATGCACAGTGAGACGAGGATCGTTTCTCTACCTCGGGGGGTCCAACCAACAACAGAGAAATCAGGGTCCTGCCCCAAAGGACTACTTAAAACAAATGACTCTGGAGATAGGACGAGGTTCTGGATAAATGCAGGTTCTTCTGGAGACAGAGGAACGACCAACCCAGAGAGTGCTGCTCGATCAGCCACATCTCCCCTGTGGCTCTAGAGAGGGCTGCCCGAAGGCACGTGCGGTCCTGATGCTTGGCCAGCGAGCACCCTTCACGTGGACATTCTCGCGCTGAGGATGCTTGGGCGAGGGGAGAGTCCCAGTCACGGAGCAGCAGCAAGCCCGACCCAGGAGCCCCAGCTCTGTCTCAAGCCTTCTCCTCTCACTGTGGACTAGAACCAACAAATAAATCGAGAGCGGTCTCCCTACAGAGCTGTCCAAGGGCCAGCGGTCACGGCCACGCCATCCTGCTCACAGCACCAATTGTTCTCTGAGACTTAAAGGTCCCTTTGATGGTGCCCAGCACAAAGGTCCTCAGATAGATGAAAGGCAGACTCTTTGTTACTTACAGCTCCAAACCAGAGCAGGCTGCCAGCAGGGCCATGCAGGCGCTCACACCCGCGGACCAGGGATCAGGCAACCGTTGCTGCAGAGGCCACTCGTGTGTGGCAAGTGGGGTGGGGTCAACTAGGTTTCTTAGGCTCCCTGTGGATGGGCTAGCTTGAGTCACTTCTCATTTCTTCTGGAGTCAAATCCTAGACTTCCCATCACAGTCACGATGACCCCGCCGTCTTGGCTCTCCCACTGCAGAGCATCCCCCCCACCACCATGGCCTCTGACGTGCGGGGACTGGACATGTACCAACTATGTACACACAAGGGTGTCCACACACCTCTTGTGACCGGCTCCAGGGTGCACGGCTGGATGAGAGACCCTGGAATGTGATTTGGGTTTCCAACACTCCACAGCTGGCACAGGACTGGCCATTGCCAGCGTGTGCTGGGCTGTGCCACTGGTCACTGGGTGCCCTTAATACTCTGTCTGGGTGGAGAACTGGAGCCCACGAGCCCACGGCGGGACTGACTGAGGGCGGGCTGGGCCCTCAGCCCTGCAGCTCTGCTGTTTCTAGCAGCCTTGCACAAAGTGGTTACGGGGAGGTTTGTCCCGGCTCCTGGTCCCCGGAGTGGATATTGTCGTAGCTGTGGGGACCTCAGGAAGGGGCCCTCAGCCAGCGCTGGGAGGGCTGCTGGATGTGGGTCACATATCATGAGTTCAGGTCTGCTTCTGTCACCAGAGGCTGTGTCGTCATTCCACCTCCCCCCTACCCCCAGAAGCCTCAACTCCTCACATGTGAAGTAGACACACTCGTGGTTCCACCTCTTGAGCTGCTACAGGGTGAAGCCAGCCTTTCCTACCTGGAGCCCATCCAGATGCGTCTGTGATAAGTCACTTCAGTCGTGTCCAACTCTTTTGTGACCCCACGGACTGTAGCCTGCCAGGCCCCTGCGCCCACGGGATCTTCCCAGACGAGAATACTGGAGGGGGTTGCATGCCCCCCTCCAGGGGATCTTCCCAGACCACAATACTAGAGGGGGTTGCATGCCCCTCCAGGGGATCTTCCCAGATGAGAATACTGGAGGGGGTTGCATGCCCTCCCCCAGGGGATCTTCCCAGACAAGAATACTGGAGGGGGTTGCATGCCGTCCTCCAGGGGACCTTCCCAGATGAAAATACTGGAGGGGGTTGCATGCCCTCCTCCAGGGGATCTTCCCAGATGAGAATACTGGAGGGGGTTGCATGCACCCCTCCAGGGGACCTTCCCAGATGAGAATACTGGAGGGGGTTGCATGCCCCCTCCAGGGGATCTTCCCAGACGAGAATACTGGAGGGGGTTGCATGCCCCCCTCCAGGGGACCTTCCCAGACGAGAATACTGGAGGGGGTTGCATGCCATCCTCCAGGGGACCTTCCCAGACGAGAATACTGGAGGGGGTTGCATGCCGTCCTCCAGGGGACCTTCCCAGACGAGAATACTGGAGGGGGTTGCATGCCCCCTCCAGGGGACCTTCCCAGACGAGAATACTGGAGGGGGTTGCATGCCCTCCTCCAGGGGATCTTCCCAGACGAGAATACTGGAGGGGGTTGCATGCCCTCCTCCAGGGGATCTTCCCAGCTGGGAATACTGGAGGGGGTTGCATGCCGTCCTCCAGGGGACCTTCCCTGATGAGAATACTGGAGGGGGTTGCATGCCCCCCTCCAGGAGACCTTCCCAGATGAGAATACTGGAGGGGGTTGCATGCCCTCCTCCAGGGGATCTTCCCAGACGAGAATACTGGAGGGGGTTGCATGCCCTCCTCCAGGGGACCTTCCCAGATGAGAATACTGGAGGGGGTTGCATGCCCCCCTCCAGGGGACCTTCCCAGACGAGAATACTGGAGGGGGTTGCATGCCATCCTCCAGGGGACCTTCCCAGACGAGAATACTGGAGGGGGTTGCATGCCGGCCTGCAGGGGATCTTCCCAGACGAGAATACTGGAGAGGGTTGCATGCCCCCCTCCAGGGGACCTTCCCATCCGAGAATACTGGAGGGGATTGCATGCCCTCCTCCAGGGGACCTTCCCAGACGAGAATACTGGAGGGGGTTGCATGCGGTCCTCCAGGGGATCTTCCCAGACTAGAATACTGGAGGGGGTTGCATGCCCTCCTCCAGGGGACATTCCCAGAGGAGAATACTGGAGGGGGTTGCATGCCCCCCTCCAGGGGATCTTCCCAGAGGAGAATACTGGAGGGGGTTGCATGCCCCCCTCCAGGGGACCTTCCCAGATGAGAATACTGGAGGGGGTTTCATGCCCCCCTCCAGGGGAACTTCCCAGACGAGAATACTGGAGGGGGTTGCATGCCCCCCTCCAGGGGACCTTCCCAGATGAGAATACTGGAGGGGGTTGCATGCCCCCCTCTGGGGGACCTTCCCAGACGAGAATACTGGAGGGGGTGGCATGCCGTCCTCCAGGGGATCTTCCCAGACGAGAATACTGGAGGGGGTTGCATGCCCCCCTCCAGGGGATCTTCCCAGAGGAGAATACTGGAGGGGGTTGCATGCCCCCCTCCAGGGGACCTTCCCAGATGAGAATACTGGAGGGGGTTTCATGCCCCCCTCCAGGGGAACTTCCCAGACGAGAATACTGGAGGGGGTTGCATGCCCCCCTCCAGGGGACCTTCCCAGATGAGAATACTGGAGGGGGTTGCATGCCCCCCTCTGGGGGACCTTCCCAGACGAGAATACTGGAGGGGGTGGCATGCCGTCCTCCACGGGATCTTCCCAGACGAGAATACTGGAGGGGGTTGCATGCCCTCCTCCAGGGGATCTTCCCAGACGAGAATACTGGAGGGGGTTGCATGCCCTCCTCCAGGGGATCTTCCCAGACGAGAATACTGGAGGGGTTGCCATGCCCTCCTCCGGGGGATCTTCCCAGATGAGAATACTGGAGGGGGTTGTATGCCGTCCTCCAGGGGACCTTCCCAGATGAGAATACTGGAGGGGGTTGCATGCCGTCCTCCAGGGGACCTTCCCAGACGAGAATACTGGAGGGGGTTGCATGCACCCCTCCAGGGGCCCTTCCCAGATGAAAATACTGGAGGGGGTTGCATGCCCTCCTCCAGGGGATCTTCCCAGACGAGAATACTGGAGGGGTTGCCATGCCCTCCTCCGGGGGATCTTCCCAGATGAGAATACTGGAGGGGGTTGCATGCCGGCCTGCAGGGGATCTTCCCAGACGAGAATACTGGAGGGGGTTGCATGCACCCCTCCAGGGGCCCTTCCCAGATGAAAATACTGGAGGGGGTTGCATGCCCTCCTCCAGGGGATCTTCCCAGACGAGAATACTGGAGGGGGTTGCATGCCCTCCTCCAGGGGATCTTCCCAGATGAGAATACTGGAGGGGGTTGCATGCCCTCCTCCAGGGGACCTTCCCAGACGAGAATACTGGAGGGGGTTGCATGCGGTCCTCCAGGGGATCTTCCCAGACGAGAATACTGGAGGGGGTTGCATGCCCTCCTCCAGGGGATCTTCCCAGCCCCGGGACAGAACCTGTGTCTCTACATCTCCTGGGTTGTTAGCAGGAGGGGCCAAGTGCAACCTAGTGGTGGCTAGAGGACGGGTTCTGCACTTGACCGAGGGCTTGGAGAATGTTAGGGTGCAACACGCAGCTGCGCGAGATGTTCTAAAAAGTTCAAGAACAGAGACCAGAGTGGAACCAACTTCACGGGAGTGAGCATGGCACTGTGAGGTCATGGGTACCTGATGGGGAAACCTGGAAAGGGCCCAGAGGTCAGCTTGGCAGCAATGTCATGGCTTTAGGTCACACTAGGGACGCTTTGGCCCGACAGACAGGGAGGCTCTTGTGGGAACCCCCAGGCATGCATGTCCTACAGCTTGGTGATGCAGTGGTGGAAATCAGTTACAAGACCCTAACTGTGGGCTCACATCTCAGGGTAAAAGGCTGAGATTTGGAAATGAGAAGGAGTTTGGCGGGGGGGCCTGGAGCTTATCTCCAGGGGAAGGGAGCGGGGACAATCTGCTTCAAGTTCAGGCCTTGGAGCCTGCTTGAAGAGTCTAACCTGTGACTGCACAGTCTGAGGGACACAGGGACTGGAATAAAATTTGAGCCTGAAAAGTCCAGAGAGGGAGGGACTGGCTGGTGGCCTGCTCCCCTGCTGGATCCCAAGTATGGGTGGTGTGGGGTGTGGGGTGTGGGGGCAGGGATATGGGGGGATGGCGGCTAAGGGGGTAGGGGGTGGGGGGTGTCAGCGAGTGAGGGCCCTGGGGTGGTCTTGCCTCTGGTGGGAAGGGGCCACACTGAGGGACTGGAAGGACTGGAGGCCAGGCTGGCTTCCCAGGGTCCCTTAGTAAGCAGAGTAAGCAGCAAGGCGGACAGAAACACAACCTTCCTCATGTAGGGTCTGCGGATCACAGGTGCCCTGCAAAGCCCTTGAATCTGGGGGTGAAGAGTGAACTGAAGGGACAGAGGAAAATTAAAATGCAGCAACCTCCCTGCTGAGTCCAGTGGCTGAAGCTCTGTGCTCCCCACACAGAGGCCCTGGGTTCGATTCCAGGTCAGGGAGCTAGAGCCCACACACTGCAACTAAGGCCTGACACAGCCAAATAAATAGACAGACATATTTAAAAAAATTAAAATGCAGCTGCTTTTCAATTGCCTCACACAAACGCTCATGAACGTCAGTCTATGGGAGGGGCTGGGCTTGCTAGGAGATATAGAAGCTACTTTATTTCCTTCTTCCTTACCCTGCCCTTCAAACACCATGCAGAGTCCTTCTTCTCCTGACTCCTGGTTGAAATCTCAGCTTCTCTCCTCACAGCCTTGTTGTCCAACAAAAAGATAACACGAGCAAGCCACATGGCTGCACGTTTAACTCTAACATTCTAGTAGCCAGAGTAGAAAAAGCAAAATGGGATGAGTAGAGTTAATTAATTTTAATAAAGTATTTTATTATAATGTATAATGTATGGGCTACCTGATGTGAAGAGCTGACTCAATGGAAAAGATCCTGATGCTGGGAAAGATTGAGGGCAGGAGGAGAAGGGGATGAGAGGACGAGATGGTTGGATGGCATCACCGACTCAATGGACATGAGTTTGAGCAAACTCCAGGAGATGGTGAAGGACAAGAAAGCCTGGCGTGCTGCAGTCCATGCGGTCGCAGAGTCGGACACAGCTTAGTGATCGAACAACAATGATAACAATGTATTTTATTTAACCCAGTATATGTAAAATATTATGATTTAAACAGTTAATGTAAAATAGGAGATATTTTACACTTTTTCCCCATACTAAGCCTTTGAAATGCAGTGTTTTTAAATGTTTTATTTTTTTGATGGTTTTCTTGGCTGAACATAAGCTTTTTAGTTTGATGTAGTCCCATCTGTTAATTTTTGCTTTCATTTCCAGTGCCTTTGGAGTCCGATCCAAAAAACTACCACCAGGAACAAGGTCAAGGAGCTTACTGCCTATGATTTCTGCCAGAGGTTTTACGGTTTCTGATTTGACATTCAGATCTTCCATCCATTTTGCCTTAGCCTTGTGTGTGTGGTGTGGGGTAGGGATCCAGCTTGGTCCTCTTGCACAAAGCTCTCCAGTTTTCCCAGCACCAGTCATTGAAGAGACTGTCCTTGCCCTGGTTTGCATTCTTGCCTCCTTTGTTGTAAATTAACTGACCATAAATTTAGCATTTATGTCAGGGCTTTATGCTATTCCGTTGATCTATGTTTCTGTTGCTAAAGAAAACAGAACAAATGAACAAACAAAACAAAAAACTCATAGCTACAGAAAACAGACTGGTGGCTATCAGAGAGCCCGGGCCTGTGGGGAGGACAGAAGGGTGAAGGGGCCAGTCGTGCAGCAACAGATGGGAGCCACACTTTTGTGGTGGCCACTTTGCAGTATACATGAATATGGAACGGTTATGTTGTACACCTGAAGCTAATATACTGTTCGTATCAGTTTTATGTCAATTAACAAAATGAAGTGCAATATGTATTTTATAATTCTAGATTATCTCTATTCAGACTGGCCTCATTTCAAGAGCGCAATAGCCTCATCTGACTCCCAGATATCGAGGAATGGTTTTGTTTCCAGGTATTTAAAAAATCTGGTCCAGTCTGGAACTAAAACTGTGATTTATTCAATTCAAAAGTCCCTTCCCCACCCTGGACAGCTCTGGGCTTGGAAACCAGCAGTAGAAGAAGGTATGTGTGTCGGGGATGGGGGGAATAGGTGGTCTTCCACTGATGGGTGGTCTTTCTGCCCCTTTGCTCCATCCCTCTTCCTCTGCCCAGGGCTAGGGGCCAGGGACAATTAGAGGTCAAGGACAGAATCCTGGGCGTGTGTCTCTCTCCGATGTTGTACCTGCTGGAGTAACATCCTAGGCTGCCTTCTTCCATCCTGTGCTTCTGTGCTGGGGAACAGTCACCTGCGGTTCCCTGATGCTTGCACTCAGCTCTGGGCTGCTGGCTGTCCTCCACTCCTGGATTCCCTTTGGGGCGGTCACCTTGCCTCTCAAGGCCTCCCGAGCCCTTCAGAGATGCCCATTCCTCTGACTGCCCCAGCGGCCCACCTGCGGGGGCAGTGCACACCCACCATTCCTCTCCCATTTTGTTCCAGGAGCAGCGCCAGCCCTTTTCTCGCTCTTAGACGCTCCAGGGACAAATCTGGTGCTGCTCCCTGATGCCCACTCCCCCACCCCCAGGGGACCCAGTGACTCCCTTGATGCCCATTTGTTTGGTCTGCGATCACTGTCCTCCCTTACCTTCTACCTTCAAAGTGGATAACAGAGAATAATAGAGGCAGAACCTCCCTTTGCTGAAACCTACGTGATTGGATTTCTTGTCTCTCTATGGGGACGCCAAGACCCCTTATCAGCCTGTGACATTTACAAATACAGTCAGGAAGGGTGCGCCCGCACCAAAATATTAACATTGGCAGTCCCCAGGTATAAACATTCCAAGGGATTTTTATTTTTGCATCTTGGAATTTCTTATTATATAAATGTTTGATATTTATTATTTTTATTATAATTTAAAAATTATAATAATGAGATTATATAATCATAATAATTAAATTATAATTTAAATTTATTATACTTTTTTGAGGAAACCAATGACTCTGGGAGTCAAGTAAGATAAAAATATGAATATTTAAAGAAAGCATACATCAAGAGTGAAGTGCATATCAAGTGTTTGTGTTTCAGGTCTGTGCCCACATGTGTAAACAGGATGCTGTGTATTCGGAGAGGAAAGCTTCTCTGCTCCCCTCCCTGACTCTGTTCTGCGTCATCTCCCAGGCTCCTCGCTGGCTGCTGCTGTTTTATTACCTTTTCTAGTGGCAGAATCTGGCCAGACGTTGGAAGGTGATGCAAGGAAAGAGGAGTTGTTCTTTAACCTCTGCTTGTAGTGGTCGTGTGGCTGCTACTGCTGCAGCCCAGGACTCCAGGGGCCTCGGGGGTCCCCCTGGAGCAATGGTCCACAGCAATGCCTCCTGGCGTGGCCACCTTCCCTCTCTGCTCCCCTGGCACTTGCCTCCTGCAGTTATAGTCTCTGAGATACCTCTCATTCCCCTTTTTGCTCTTCAGCCCTTCAAACCATGTGTAATGTCAACTACAAATTGGCACTTGCCATCCATCTCTACAAGGATTAAATCATGTGCTGCTGCAGCTGCTGATTTTCAACACCCCTTGAAAGGAGTTCAGGGTGGAGAGCAGGAATGAGGCACTCTGTACTCTGGGAAAAACTGGCAGGACAGGTCTTCAGATAATTAGATGCTTTCAGGAGCTGATTTTATGAGCCCAGTTCTTGTGTCTCCCCATACCTGTTGTTGTTCAGTCGCTAAGTCATGTCCGGCTCTTTGCGACACCATGAACTGCAGCACGCCAGGCTTCCCTGTCCTTCACCATCCCTGTGCCCCATATCTAGAAATGCACTAAATCCTTCATGATGGTGACTGTTTCTCCTGACTAGCAGAAGCTTCATAAGACTAGTAGAAACCTTTTGCAAAAACTTTTGCAAAGTACATGCTTGATTGCATGTACTCCCCCTTCACCAAAATCAGATATGCACTGACATTTCCTCCCTGTCTCTTGGGAGCAGTTTCTTAGAGCTATCTCAGGTGCTGTCTCCTGGGCTGCAGTCCTCATTTAGCCCCAAATAAAAATTAACTTGCAAGTCTTGTGCATTTTTTTAAGTCGACAGAAGAACTTTCCCGAGTTAAATCCCATCTCTTTGAAACACCTAGCATGGCTTCATTTCTCCGCACTGGACTCTGGCTGTTTCACAGTCAGCCGAGTGCTTTCCCATCATCAGCCCATGTAGCTATGTGGATGCAGCATCACGGTCCACTCTGCACCTCCTGGCTGGGTTCTCCACTGCCGGGGGGATCAGGTGTGTGGTTGTAACATGGCACACTGGCCCTAGGTCAGCCTGGCCCTGGACCTGCAGCAGCAAGTGACCCCTCAGGCCAGGCCTCCTGAGCTCTGTGCCTAAGGTCTTCCCTGGGACACCACCTCTACCCCCAGCGGTAGGGCTCACCTCTGGAGATCTGTCCCATCGACCTGAGGAGCCTTTCACATTTGGCCTCGGGTCACGCTGACACCCCAGCTATGACTCCAGACGGTCTGCACTGAAGGACACCTTTGGGACATTTAAACCTTCATCTTCTGGATAAGGAAATGAAATTGACACAGAAGTGGAGAGAAATGACCTGTCCAGGGTTACACAGGGACTTGATGGAACAGCCACCGCCAGATTCCAGGCCTCCTACTTCTTGATCCAAACCACTTAAAAAAAATAAAAACAAAACTTAATTTTAGATCATTGTAGATTGCTATGCACTTTTAAGAATAACACAAGAGAGACCCTGGTACGCTCTGTGCAGTCTCCCTCTGGAATAACAGGTTGCAAACCATCATGTAGCATCACAACCAGGATGTGACATTGATGCAGACCCCTGGTCATGTTTAGATTTTCCTACTGCTATTTCCTGGAGAAGGAAATGGCAACCCACTCCAGTGTTCTTGCCTTGAGAATCCCAAGACGGGGGAGCCTGATGGGCTGCTGTCTATGGGGTCGCACAGAGTTGGACATGATTGAAGCGACTTAGCAGTAACAGCACTGTTTACTTATTTGTGTGTGTGTGTGTATTTAGTTCTGTGCAGTTTTACCATGTGTATATTAGTGTCTCCACCACCACAGTCAAGATACAGAACGTTTCCGCCACCACAAGGATCCCTTGTGAGTCCTTTTTTTTTTTTATAGCACAGAGAACTGTATTTAATATCTTGTAATCACTGCAGATGGTGACTGCAGCCAAGAAATCAGAAGACATTTGCTTCTTGGCAGGAAAGCTATAACAAACCTAGACAGTGTGTTGAAAAGCCGAGAGAGACTTTACTCTGTCGACAAAGGTCCGTATAGTCAGGCAATTGTCTTCCCAGTGGTCACATACGGTTGTGAGAGCTGGACCGTAAAGAAGGCAGAGTGTGGAAGAATTGATGCCTTCAAACTGTGGTGCTGAAGAAGACTCCTAAAGAGACCCTTGACCCAGGAGATCAAACCAGTCAATCTTAAGAGAACTCAACCCTAAATACTTGTTGGAAGGACTGATGCTAAAGCTGAAACTCCAGTATTTTTGGCATCTGATGCAAACATTAGAAAAATCCCTGATGCTGGGAAAGATTGAGGGCAGAGGAAAAGAGAGAGTCAAAGGATGAGATGGCTGGATGGCATCACCAATGCAATGGACATGAACTTGGGCAAACTTTGGGAGATGGTGAGGCCTGCAGTTCATGGGTTCGAAAGAGTCAGATGGGCGACTGAATAACATCAAGAACAACAAATAACCTATAAGGGCTTCCCAGGTGACGCTAGTGGTAAAGAATCCACCTGCCATTGCAGGAGACGCAAGAGATATGGGTCCAATCCCTGGGTTGGGACAATCCCCTGGAGGAGAGCACAGCAACCCACTCCAGTATTCTTGTCTTAGAAATCCCTTGGACAGAGAACCCTGATGGGCTACAGTCAAAGGTATGATCATAGTGTCACAAGGAGTCAAACATGACTGAAGCAACTGACTGTGCATGCTTTAAGTTATGATGGAAAAGAATATATAGGTAGGGGCTTCCCTGGTGGCTCAGACAGTAAAGAATCCACCTGCAATGTAGGGGACTCGGGTTCAATTCCTGGGTCAGGAAGCTACCCTGGAGAAGGGAATGGGTACCCACTCCAGTATTCTTGCCTGGAGAGTTCCATGGACAGAGGAGCCATGCGGTCATGAAAGAGTCAGACATGACTTAGTGACTAAGCAACAACAACAACAATATATATATGTGTATATATACAAAACTGAATCACCCTGCTGTACACCTGAAACCAACACATTTATAAAAATTTATTAAAAATTTATAAAAATTTATTAAAAAACACTATAAAATTTTTTAAAACAAAAAATATGATTCTCTAATAAATATTTCTAACTGGATCAGTAGAAACTTTGCCTTACTACCTTCTGAATTTAGCACACTCATTTACTATGAAACCAATGGTTTACCTGACTTATGAGTCCTTTATAACCACACTCACTACCCGACTGCCCCACCCTCTCCTCAGCCCCCAGTCCACTGATCTGTTCTTTATTTCCATAATGTCATTCTAAGATTTTTTTTTATAGAATCATATGTAGTATATGGGAATTTTTTTAACTCAGCATAATTCTCTGAAAATTTATCCAGGTTGTTATATGTATCAATTATTCCTTCTTTCTAATTACTGAGCAGTGTTCCATGGTATGGATGTACTACTGTTTGTATAACCAGTCACCCGTTGAAGGTATCTGGGTGGTTTCCAGTTTGGGGCTGGTACAAATAAAGCTGCTGTGCGCACTCATGGGCAAAGAGTTGTGTGAATGCAAGTCTTCGTTTCTCTGGCACCAGTGCCCAGGAGTACAATCACCGAATCATAAAGAGGTTGCATGCTTAGTTTCACGGAGTGCTATGTCATTTTACATACACTCCCATCAACAATGTGTAAGTGATCCAGTTTTTCCGTATCCTTGCCAGCATTTGGTGTTAGTCATCGTTTAAAATTTTAGCCATCTTGATAGGTGTACAGGTTTAATGAGCATTTTTCTACTGGTGAATGAAGAAAAACAACTTCGCATGTGTTTATTGGCCACTTGTATATAATTCTTTCTTTCTTTCAGATCTTCTATCCGCTTTTTAATGCAGTTCTGTCTTTTTACTATTGAGTTGTCAAAGTTCTTTATATAGTCTAGATACGAATCCCTTATGAGATATATAATTTGCAAATACCTTCTCCCATTCTGTGAGCTGTCATTTCACTCTTTCAGAAGCTGTCCTCGGCAACTTCCCTGGAGGTCCAGTGGATAAGAATCTGCCTGCCAGCACAGGGGACACAGGTTCGATGCCTGGTCTGAGAAGATCCCACACGCCTTGGGGCAGCTAAGCCCGTGTGCCACAGCAATAGAGCTCTGCTCTAGAGCCCAGACACGGCAACTACTGAGCCATGAGCTACAATTGCTGAAGCCGAGCACCTGGAGCCTGCGCTCGGCAACAAGAGAAGTCACTGCAATGAGAAGCCCACGAGCTGCAACTAGAGTGTAGCCCCTGGGCAACAGCAAGGACTTAGGACAGTCAAAGATAAATAAATAATAGAATCCGTTGAAGCCTAAATGTGTTTAATATTTAGCAAAACCAGTTTCTTTCTTTCTTTCTTTTTTTTTGCTTGTAGCTTTGGTAACATATTTAAAATTCCATTGCCTCCTTCAAGGTCATGAAAATTTATTCCTATGTTTTCTTCTAAGACTTTAGCAGTTTTAGCTTTTACATTTAAGTCTTTGATTCATTTTGTGCTAATTTTTGTATCTGGTGCAAAGTAGGGATTCAAGTTCATTCCTTTGCATGTAGATAAAGCACAACATTCAGAAAACTAAGATCACGGCATCTGGTCCCATCACCTCATGGCAAATAGATGGGGAAACAGTGGAAACAGTGGTTGACTTTATTTTTCTGGGCTCCAAAATCACTGCAGATGGTGAATGCAGCCATGAAATTAAAAGACGCTTACTCCTTGGAAGGAAAGTTATGATCAACCTAGACAGCATGTTAAAAAGCAGAGACATTACTTTGCCAAGAAAGGTCTGTCTAGTCAAGGCTATGGTTTTTCCAGTAGTCATGTGTGGATGTGAGAGTTGGACTATAAAGAAAGCTGAGCGCCGAAGAATTGATGCTTTTGAACTGCAGTGTTGGAGAAGACTCTTGAGAGTCCCTTGGACTGCAAGGAGATCCAACCAGTCCATCCTAAAGATCAGCCCTGGGATTTCTTTGGAAGGAATGATGCTAAAGCTGAAACTCCAGTACTTCGGCTACCTGATGCGAAGAGCTGACTCATTGGAAAAGACCCTGATGCTGGGAAAGATTGAGGGCAGGAGGAGAAGGGGACGACAGAGGATGAGATGGTTGGATGGCATCACCGACTCAATGGATACGGGTTTGGGTGAACTCCGGAAGTTGGTGATGGACAGGGAGGGCTGGTGTGCTGTGGTTCATGGGGGTCGCAAAGAGTCGGACACGACTGATCGACTGAACTGAACTGACTGATCCACTTGTCAGCACTGTTTGTTGAAAAGACAATTCTCTCTCCGTTGAATTGTCTTGGCACTCATGTCAAAAAACAATTGACCATAAATGTAAGGGTTTAATTCTGGATTTTCCATCCTGTTAGTTTGATCTGCTTGTCTAACCTTTTGCCAGATCCACACTGTACTGATTATTATACTTTGCATTTAGTTTTAAAATTGGGAAACGTAAATATTCCAGCTTTGGTTTTTCTTTTTCAAAGTTGTTTTGCTTATTCTGGGTCCTTTACATTTTTGTATGAATTTTGGGGTCAGTTTGTCAGTTTCTACAAAACTGCTACTGGGATTTTTGATAACGATTGCACTGAGTCTGCTGGTTAATTGCAGGAATATTGCTATCTTAACAATATTAAGTCTTTTGATCTATAAACATGGAAGTTCTTTTTTTTTTTTTCAGGTCTCTTAAAATTTCTTTCAACAATGTTATGTAGTTTCCAGTGTATACAAGTCTTGCAATTTTTAAGTTAAATTTATTCCTAAGTACTTTTTTCCTTTTTTTATACTATTTTACAATGGAATTGTTTTCTTAATTTTATTTTGGATTGTAAACGGCTAGGGTACAGCTAGCAATCACTTTTAATGGGCTTTTGATTAGCATGTGTTTTCAATTGCAAACTTAGTTAAGGAAACATCTTCTGGCATTGAAAACTGCATTTGTAAGTTTAACATGTGTTTTCCTTAAGTATTTCAATGGTCTGATAACAAAGTCATCTTGAATGAATTTGGAATATGATGAAACTTATATTCTCTTAAATGTTCCAGCACTGTTTATAAACTTAGATTTCAGCCTAAACCAGAAATTTAAAGCAACTACACACCAGAGTGTGAATCCCCAGTCTCTACTTGCAGAAAAAAGTTCCAGACCTGAGATCCCTTTCTGACCCCCAGACCTTAATACTGAACCATTTCTGAATTCATGCCTAGTCCTTCCGATCTGAGTATCTGGGTGCCTGCTGAGAAGAACAGTTCCTGCCCCAGTTACCTGCAGACCTTAGGGGCAAATGCACTCACTCAACTGAGGAATCAATTAACAGCCTAGATCAGGAGCTGATTGTAGCCAGTTCAAACAAACAAGGTTACCCCGCAAAGCATGCACATAAATGCAAGAGCAAGTTTTTTTTTGAAACATATTTTGATGTTTCATACCAATTCCACACTTAATATCGCTCCAAACTTTTAAATTTATCTTTATCATAATTGTTTATAAAGATAACGTAATGAATTTTTTTCCACTAAGCCCTATATAGTTATTCAGTTTATTCCAATGTGCAAAAAGTTGTATTATTTTCTGTGTTCTGTCATGTGAGACTCCCCTGGTGGCCCAGCGTTTAGGACCTCGCCTTCCAACTTGGGGAATGCGGTTTTGATCTCTAGTGGGGGAGCTAAGGTCCGACATGCCTCTGGCCCAAAAAGCCAAAGCAAAAGACAGAAACAATATTGTAACAAATTCAATAGAGACTGTACAATTGGTCCACATCAAAAAGTCTTTAAAAAAAAGATTGGGAAGTAAAATGTAAGGATGTTCTGCTGTGTGCCTGTCTGTCAACTCCGGGTTACCTTGCTTCTCACCTGATAGCGGAACACCTGGCTGTCAATATTTGCTAAGGAAGGAATGACCCCTGTCTGTCATTTACACTTTCAGCCAGTCAGGTCAGTCCCCAGTCATGTCCGACCCTTTTCGACCCCTGGACTGCAGCACGCCAGGCTTCCCTGTCCATCATCAATTCCCGAAGCTTGCTCAAACCCATGTCCATCAAGTCAGTGATGCCATCCAATCATCTCATCCTCTGCCATCCCCTTCTCCTCCTGCTTTCATCCTCCTGCTCTCCATCTTTCCTAGCTTCAGGGTCTTTTCTAATGAGTTAGTTCTTCGCATCAGGTGGCCAAAGTATTGGAGTTTCAGCTTCAGCATCAGTCCTTCCAATGAATATTCAGGACTGATTTCCTTCAGGATGGACTGGTTGGACCTCCTTGCAGTCCAAGGGACTCTCAAGAGTCTTCTCCAACACCACAGTTCAAAAACATCAATTCTTCAGCGCTCAGCTTTCTTTAGTGTGAATTTATTTATAAGGTGGTTATTTCACTTCTCGGTGGGACAGGAAAGGCAAAGGTTCTGTTTACACTGCACCAGTAAGAGATGCCTGTGGGGCTGGCTGGTTTCAATCACACAAGTGTTTAGCTTAGACCCAGAGCTGCAGAATACTCTGAACTGATTCAGCACCAAAAACAGAAAGTTTGTCAATTTTGGGCAGATGACTCCACCTTCCTTGGGACTCATGACTGCATTTCAGGCCAGAAGGGAACCAGCAGCTCTGTGTGGGAAGTCCAACGCTTTGCAGACAAGCTTGCTCCTCCCTCATTTTTTTCCCCTTTCTTTCTTTTCTTTAATTGAAGTATTTAGTTGATTTACAATATTATATTAGTTTCAGGTGTACAGCACAGTGATTCAGCATTTTATAGATTTTACTTCATTAAAAGTTATTATAATAAATGTATATTATATAACATAATATATACAGAAGGACTATACAAAAAAGATTTTAATGACCTGGATAACCACGATAGTGTGATCACTCACCTAGAACCAGACATACTGGAATGTGAAGTCAAGTGGGCTTTAGGAAGCATCGCTACGAACAAAGCTAGTGGCGGTGATGGAATTCCAGTTGAGCTATTTCAAATCCTAAAAGATGATGCTGTGAAAGTGCTGCACCCAATATGTCAGCAAATTTGGAAAACTCAGCAGTGGCCACAGGACTGGAAAAGGTCAGTTTTCATTCCAATCCTAAAGAAAGGCAATGCCAAAGAATACTCAAACTACCACACAACTGCACTCATCTCACATGCTTGCAAAGTAATGCTCAAAATTCTCCAAGCCAGGCTTCAACAGGACATGAACCATGAACTTCCACAGTCAGCTCCTGGTCTTGTTTTTGCTGACTGTATAGAGCTTCTCCATCTTCAGCTGCAAGGAACATAATCAATCTGATTTCAGTATTGACCATCTGGTGATGTCCATATGTAGAGTCTTCTCTTGTGTTGTTGGAGGGTGTTTGCTATGACCAGTGTGTTCTCTTGGCAAAACTCTGTTAGCCTTTGCCCTGCTTCATTTTGTACTCCGAGACCAAATTTGCCTGTTACTCCAGGTATCTCTTGACTTCCTACTTTTGCATTCCAGCCCCCTGTAATAAAAAGGACATCTTTTTTTTGGGTGTTAGTTCTAGAAGGTCTTGTAGGTCTTCATAGAACTGTTCAACTTCAGCTTCTTTGGCATTAGTGTTTGGGGCATAGACTTGGATTACTGTGCTATTGAATGGTTTGCCTTGGAAATAAACAGAGATCATTCTGCCGTTTTTGAGATTGCATCCAAATACTGCATTTCGGACTCTTCTGTTGACTATGATATGGCTACTCCATTTCTTCTAAGGGATTCTTGCCCACAGTAGTGGAAGGGGATGACAGAGGATGAGACAGTTGGATGGCATGACCGACTCAATGGACATGAGTTTGAGCAATCTTCGGGATTTGGTAATGGACAGGGAAGGCTGGCTTCCTGCAGTCCATGGGGTCACAAAGAGTTGGACACGACTGAGCGACTGAACTGAATCCCGGACCGTAGTCTGTCCCTCCTCACTCCCCTCTCCCACTGGTAACCACTAGTTTGTTTTCTATTTCTGCAAGTCTGTTTCTATTTTGCTAGATACATCCTTTTTTTTTTTTTTAATGTGGACCATTTTTAAAGTCTTTATTGAATTTGTTACAATATTGCTTTTGTTTTATGTTTGGGTTTTTTGGCCCTGAGGCATGTGGGGATCTTAGCTCACCTGCACCTCCTGCATTGGAAAGTGAAGTCCTACCACTAGACCTCCAGGGAAGTTCCTGCATTTGTTCTATTTTTTAGATTCTACATCAACACGTGGGCACTAAACCACATGCTACTAAAAATCCCAGTGGGTTAACGAAGAAACCAAAGCAGAAATCAGGAAACACCCTGAGACAATTAAAATGGACACACAACTTAAAAAATCTAAAATCTGTGGAACTCAGCAAAAGCAATTCACAGAGGGACGTTTATAGTGATACAAGCTGAACTCAAGAAACAAGGAGCATCTCAAACAGACAACATAACCTACGACACCCCGCTCTCTCTTGCCTTTCTGGGATGTATGCGAGGGGCCACCAGCCCGTCACTCACACAAGCTGTCTGAGGTTAGCGGAGGAGTCCTGCACCTCTCCATCTTCCCCTCAACTGTACGAGCCCTGGTGGGGGGTGGCTACGCTGGTCAGACCCAGGCCTGAACACCGTGGCCCCACTGGTCATGGGTTGTGGCCTGGCTGTGTCCCTCCTCCCACTTATCCAGGAGGGAAGCAGGTAGGACACACCTTTAAAGAATGACATAGCCATAGGGCGTGACACAACGCGGTCCAAGATGACGGAAGACACAATTTCCAGTGAACCCTACGCTTCAGCATACCCTCATTGTAATGCATTGCCATCTAAATGACACACCCACAGGTGCCAACACAGTTCTGAAGCCAACCATCAGAGGCCAAAAAGTGGGCAGTGGCCCAATTCCTGGAAATCCCCACCCCTTCCTGAAATAGTTGGAATAACCCCACCACTCATTAGCCTATGAAATTACCCAGCCCATAAAAAGTAATCACCCCACCTTCTGAGATGACCCATACTTTGTCTGTGGAGTGCATTTCTCTCTAAATAAATCCACTTCTTACCTATCACTTTGTCTCTCACTGAATTCTTTCTGCAATGAGACATCAAGAAACCAAGCTTCATGAAGTCCTGAGACCATGTGTGATCTCTGTTAAAAGACAGTGGGTTCAAGTCCCAATCAGAGTTACCTGCTTTTACTACCACCCATGGGGCTTCCCAGGTGGTGCTAGTGATAAAGACCAGCCTGCCAATGCAGGAGACATAAGAGGCTCGAGTTGGATCCCTGGGTCAGGAAGATCCCTGGGGCAGGGCATGGCAACCCACTCTAACATTCTTGTCTGGAAAATTCCATGGACAGAGCCTGGTGGGCCAGTGCCATGGGGTTGTAAAGAGTCGGACACGACTGAAGTGACTTAGCACACACACACACACCACCCATGAGCCCTCAGCGCAAACTGAGTGAGGCCCAACCTCCTTTCCAGCAAAACAGGTGACTGACTTGGCGGGGATCCCGCCGGTGTCCTGGGAACAAGGCTGTATGGAGCAGGGCTGTGCAGGGGGCGGGGCTGTGCTGGGGGTTGTGTGTCCTTTTTTTTTTTTTTAAATAAATTTATTTATTTTAATTGAAGGCTAATTACTTTACAATATTGTATTTTTACAATATTGTATTTTACAATATTGTATTGGTTTTGCCATACATCAACATGTATCTGCCATGGGTATATACGTGTTCCCCATCCTGAACCCCCCTCCCACCTCCCTCCTGGTACCATCCCTCTGGGTCATCCCAGTGCACCAGCCCCAAGCATCCTATATCATGCATCGAACCTGGACTGGCAATTTGTTTCATATATGATATTATACATGTTTCAATGCCATTCTCCCAAATCATCCCACTCTCTCTCTCTCCCTCTCCTACAGAGTCCAAAAGACTGTTCTATACATCTGTGTCTCTTTTGCTATCTCGCTTACAGGGTTATCATTACCATCTTTCTAAATTCCATATATGTGTGTTAGTATACTGTATTGGTGTTTTTCTTTCTGGCTTACTTCACTCTGTATAATAGGCTCCAGTTTCATCCACCTCATTAGAACTGATTCAAATGTATTCTTTTTAATGGCTGAGTAATACTCCATTGTGTATATATATCACAGCTTTCTTATTCATTCATCTGCCGATGGACATCTAGGTTGCTTCCATGTCCTGGCTATTATAAACAGTGCTGCGATGAACATTTGGGTACATGTGTCTCTTTCAATTCTGGTTTCCTTGGTGTGTATGCCCAGCAGTGGAATTGCTGGGTCATAAGGCAGTTCTATTTCCAGTTTTTTAAGAAATCTCCACACTGTTCTCCATAGTGGCTGTACTAGTTTGCATTCCCACCAACAGTGTAAGAGGGTTCCCTTTTCTCCACACCCTCTCCAGCATTTATTGCTTGTAGACTTTTGGATAGCAGCCATTCTGACTGGCGTGAAATGGTACCTCATTGTGGTCTTGATTTGCATTTCTCTGATAATGAGTGATGTTGAGCATCTTTTCATGTGTTTGTTAGCCATCTGTATGTCTTCTTTGGAGAAATGTCTATTTAGTTCTTTGGCCCATTTTTTGATTGGGTCATTTATTTTTCTGGAATTGAGCTGCAGGAGTTGCTTGTATATTTTTGAGACTAGTTCTTTGTCAGTTGCTTCATTTGCTATTATTTTCTCCCATTCTGAAGGCTATCTTTTCACCTTGCGTATAGTTTCCTTCAGAGAAGGCGATGGCACCCCACTCCAGTACTCTTGCCTGGAAAATCCCATGGACAGAGGAGCCTGGTGGGCCACAGTCCATGGGGTCGCTAAGAGTCAGACACAACTGAGCGACTTCACTTTGACTTTTCACTTTCATGCATTGGAGAAGGAAATGGCAACCCACTCCAGTGTTCTTGCCTGGAGAATCCCAGGGATGGGGGAGCCTGGTGGGCTGCCATCTATGGGGTCGCACAGAGTTGGACACGACTGAAGCGACTTAGCAGCAGCATAGTTTCCTTTGTTGTGCAGAAGCTTTTAATTTTAATTAGGTCCCATTTATTTTTACTTTTATTTCCAATATTCTGGGAGGTGGGTCATAGAGGATCCTGCTGTGACATATGTCGGAGAGTGTTTTGCTTATGTTCTCCTCTAGGAGTTTTATAGTTTCTGGTCTTACATTTAGATCTTTAATCCATTTTGGGTTTATTTTTGTGTATGGTGTTAGAAAGTGTTCTAGTTTCATTCTTTTAAAAGTGGTTGACCAGTTTTCCCAGCACCACTTGTTAAAGAGATTGTCTTTTCTCCATTGTATATTCTTGCCTCCTTTGTCAAAGATAAGGTGTCCATAGGTGCGTGGATTTATCTCTGGGCTTTCTATTTTGTTCCACTGATCTATATTTCTGTCTTTGTGCCAGTACCATACTGTCTTGATGACTGTGGCTTTGTGGTAGAGCCTGAAGTCAGGCAGGTTGATTCCTCCAGTTTCATTCTTCTTTCTCAAGATTGCTTTGGCTATTTGAGGTTTTTAGTATTTCCACACAAGTTGTGAAATTATTTGTTCTAGCTCTGTGAAAAATACCATTGGTGGCTTGATAGGGATTGCATTGAATCTATAGATTGCTTTGGGTAGTATACTCATTTACACTATATTGATTCTTCCAATCCACGAACATGGTATATTTCTCCATCTATTAGTGTCCTCTTTGATTTCTTTCACCAGTGTTTTATAGTTTTCTATATATAGGTCTTTAGTTTCTTTAGGTAGATATATTCCTAAGTATTTTATTCTTTTCATTGCAATGGTGAATGGAATTGTTTCCTTAATTTCTCTTTCTATTTTCTCAATATTAGTGTATAGGAATGCAAGGGATTTCTGTGTGTTGATTTTGACGTTCTTCCAGGTTTTGCACTGCTCCTCACCTGGCCCACTCGGCCCCTACCTCTCGAACAGATGCTGCCTCAGGTAGAAGTGTTTTCCTTCAGCCCCTGCAGGTGTCCCCTGCAGGTTCCAGCCAGTCCCCACAACACAGCAAGGGGTGACAGCTCTTCTTTGCTTGGGGGCCTTTGTTTGGGGGCTGAACAGAGGAAGAAAGGCAGTTGGTGTCCACAAGTGCAAGTTCAGGCTCAGAGATCTCTCTGTGGGCAGCACTCCATGTTGAGGGTGTGTGTGTGTGTGTGTGCAGGTGTGTATTTGTGTGCAAGTGTGTGGGCTTCCCAGATGGCACAGTGGTAAAGAATCCACCTGCCAATGTAGGAGACACAAGAGACGTGGGTTTGATCCCTGGGTCAAGAAGGTCCCATGCAGGAGGAAATGCCAATTCACTGCAGTATTCCTACCTGGAAAATTCCATGGACAGAGGAGCCCAGCGGGCTATAGTCCATGGGGTCACAAAGAACCAGACACAACTGAGTGACTGAGCATGCATGCATACACATGTATGTGTACAGGGGTGGGTGTGTGTATGTGTGGGTACGTGTGAGCTATGCAGGTTGTAATTTCCAAAACTAAAGTGGACTTTTTCCTCTTGGCACATTCTTTTATATGAAAAAATTTTACAGAAGCATAAAAATGAAATCATATTTAGCTACAGTTCCAGTGGATTGCCTTTGAAAAAAAGAAAAAAAAATTACCTTCCATGAAATTAGGGCTCTTCTAAGAAACTCCAACATCCACAGCAGTAAAGATACCAGCTAAAGACAAACTTGGCCGATGGTCAAATGGCTGGAATGGTTACAGGGCTCACTGTGGTCCAGAGCACGTTGGTCAGGGGAAGTTTCCACCCTGGTGCCCTCCTCAGAGCAAACCCCCAGCTCCTTGCTCAGCATCTTTTCCCTGGTTTCTCAGAGTCTGTGAGCTCCTCAATAGCAGAGGCCATTTCTTATTCATCTCAGCATCCAGTGCCCAGACTGGATGCTGTAGGTGCCCCCAAATTGTCTAAGAGCATCTGAGACAGTGTCCTGGGTTGGTGGGAACATAGATGGCCCTGACTCAGTGCTTTGACCTTCCTGAGATTCAAACTCTTCTCACTCTGCTCCTTCACATCTCCAATGACCTCCAATCAGAGCCTGATGTGAAGAGCCGACTCATTAGAAAAGACCCTGATGCTGGGAAAGATGGAGGGCAGGAGGAGAAGGGGACAGCAGAGGATGAGATGGTTGGATGGCATCACCAACTCAATGGACATGAATTTGCACAAACTCCAGGAGATGGTGAAGGACAGGGATGCCTGATGTGCTGTGGTCCATGGGTCACAAAGAGTCAGGTACTATTGAGTGAGTGAATAGCACCAAGGCCTCCCAGCCTCCTTGGAGACTCAGGCTCCAAGTGGACTTGGGAGAGGGCCATATTCGGAGCAATCCCCAACCCCCTTCTGAGCTGAAGCCTCCTGGGAGCTCCGATGTGGGGGTGCATGTGGGGGCCTTGACGGTGTGGCTGTGGTGCGAGCCCTCACCCCTGCCTGGAAGCCCCGGGCAGAAGATGGGATTTCCCACTCACTTACAGTGAGGGTGGCACTTAATACCTGTCAGGTCTCCTCACGAGTAGACACCACCATGGCCAAGGGAAAGGTGGCCGTGTGAGGGCTTGGGTCTACCAGCTTCTATGACAGTGTTGGCCATTATTCTTAATTACTGATAGAAATGACCAATTTATTACTAGTATGAAGAGTGTGATCCTCCTTGTAGTTGTACCATGATGGGGAATCCAAGGTAGTAGTCAGATCAGATCAGATCAGTCGCTCAGTTGTGTCCGACTCTTTGCGACCCCATGAATCGCAGCATGCCAGGCCTCCCTGTCCATCACCAACTCCCGGAGTTCACTCAGACTCACGTCCATTGAGTCAGTGATGCCATCCAGCCATCTCATCCTCTGTCGTCCCCTTCTCCTCCTGCCCCCAATCCCTCCCAGCATCAGAGTCTTTTCCAATGAGTCAACTCTTAGCATGAGGTGGCCAAAGTACTGGAGTTTCAGCAGTAGTGTTTTGTTTTTTGGAAAATTCAAAGATACAGATTATTTTTTTGTTTTGGTCACACCTTGCGGCTTGTGGGATCTTAGTTCCCTGCCCAAGATTGAACCCAGGCCCTTGGCACTGAAAGTGTGACGTCCTAACCACTGGACTGCCAGGGAATTTCCAAGGATGTTGTTGTTGTTTAGTCGCTAAGTCATGTCTGGCTCTGCAACTCCATGGACTGCAGCCCACCAGGCTCCTCTGTCCATGGGATTTCCCAGGTAAGAACACTGGAGTGGGTTGCCATGCCCTTTTCCAGGGGATCTTCCTGACCCAGGGATCGAACCCACGTCTCCTGCACTGGCAGACAGATTCTTTACCACTGAGCCACCAGGGAAGCTCCATTCTCAAGGATGTAGATTCTTAATGAAGACATGTCTCCAAAGATCCTCTAGTCACCTCCTGAGAGGGTGGCCAGTGTGGGCACAAGGATCTGCACTCCTTGCTTAACCCCCAGGTCTCCCCCCAGCTCTTCATCTCGGCGGGAGAACCAAGGTCACAGCTAATATCTGAAAGCCCAGGCTTGCTGATATTACCCGGGACCGGCTGCTGTTGGCTCCTGAACCATGGCCGCTGTTGGACTCAGAGCCCTTCCTTACACTGTTGCCTATCCCGACTGCCCTCTCCACCTAAGACTGCATCTCCCCTTTAGACCCCCAGCCTGTGACTCCAGGCAGGGGAAGGGCAGGTGGCTGATGGTTCTGATAACTTCCTGGAGGTCCCATTTCCTGGGAAGCCTTTTGTAAATCCCTCCCTGCTTCTTCCAGTTTGGGTCAGTGCCCCATTGCCCTAAGACATGAGCCCTCTCCCCCCAACACACCCCACTCCCAGTCCTTGAGAGCAGAGCCCCACCCAGGCACAGAGCAGATGCTCAGCAAACACTCAGGCAACAGAATCAAACCTGTGAGATGCGCTCTGGGCAAACATGGAGGTTGCCCCACAGAAGGCAGGTGCCCTGGCACCAGGCTCTCTGCTGCTCCCACCGGTGTCTGCTGTATCTGCACCAGAGGACCCTGAATCGGAGGGGAGGGCTTTGTGATCTGCCCTCCCACTGCACACAAGTGGCCCGGGGAATCCCTCGATTTTCTCCTCCACCTTCCCTATCTCTCTAGGAGGAAGCAGTGACCCCAGAGGGCCTTCGAGGGCATCTTTGCCACAGAGAAGCAGGCCAAGGCCCAGAGAGCAGGCAGACGTTCAGGGTTGTTGGGTGTTAGTGCACTCTGGGGGCCCCTCTTCAGATGCAGCTGTAGAATTTCAACAGAGGTGGGGCTACATAGCAGATGTGTGTGTGTGTTAGTCACTCAGTCGTGTCCAACCCTTTTGCAAACCCATAGACTGTAGCCCACCAGGCTCCTCTATCCATGGAATTTTCCAGGCAAAAATACTGGAGTGGGTTGCCATTTCCTTCTCCAGGGGATCTTCCTGACCCAAGGATCAAACTCATTGGGGCCCAAAACCCCTACATAAAGGTTTGGGGTGCTGGAGGGAGCTGGGGAGCTGGGTGGGCAGGGTCAGGGGTGCCCCTGAAAGCTTCTAGAAACCTGGGCATATACCTGATAGGCAGAAGCTGATGAAAGGAAAGGTTAGGTGTTAACACTGTGCCTTAGTGGGATCCCCCACGCTCTACCCCACCTCCCTCAGTGGTCCCTGGGAGCAGCCTTGGGTCAGCTCGGGCCAGCGTGGGCCCCTCCCCAGCACAGGCGCATCACTCCAGGGCCCAGGAGTCTGCGTGTCCCGGTGAACTTGGCCAGGCACAGAGGGTACAATGGGGAGTGATGGCTGTAAGAATATCAGACAGAAGTCCCTCCCCCCGCCCCTACACCCCTTCAGGTGGAGCAGACCTTTCCCCTGGCTCGGGTCCAGCCATCACCTGGCCACATTGATGATGGATGGACCGAGGGGCCCTCCATGTGACACCTGCCCCCTCACCTTCAGCCTTAACCCAACAGGCAAACTGTGCCAAGGCAGGGCCCCGGGCCTCTTTCTCCACGGAAGCTCCAAGGACAGGGAACATCCCTGTCACCCCCTGTGGCAGGGGCAGCCTTCTCTGGCAAAATCCCCAAGGACGCCACTGGGGATCGGGATTTTCTGCAGCCTCTCGCCCTGACCGCTTCCCACCACCGAGAAGGCCTTCTGTTTCCTCATGGGAGTGGAGCCCGCGCGCCACCCAGTGGAGGGCTTGGATAACTGCACCGACCTCTCAGTTTTCCACCTCTATCTGGCTCCTTAATTATTTCCCCTTAAAAGGCGTCTTGAGCTTCCCTGGTGGCTCAGTTGGTAAAGAATCTGCCTGCAGCGCAGGAGACTCAGGTTCGATCGTGGGTTGGGAAGATCCCCTGGAGAAGGGAACGGCAACCCACTCCAGTATTCTTGCCTGGGAAATCCCATGGACAGAGGAGCCTGGCGGGCTACAGTTCATGAGGCTGCAAGAGTGGGACACAGCTGAGTCATAAACCACCACCACCGCAAAAGGCGTCTTAACACTGAGAAGAGAAATAATTTCACGACCTTAATGGTGATGGAGTCATTTCCTATGGTTGCTGGAGAAAAGGCCCTTAACTCAAGGGGGCCCTGGTGCGTTCCTGCGGAGTTTGATGATGCAAGTCTTTAATGATCCCACTCACAGGGATCACAGGTTTCATCCTGCTGGCGCCACTGCGTCTACAGGTGCCCCAGAGCTGACCTACACCTTGCAATAACTTGCTCTAAGTACACCTGAACCCAAGTACATCTTAATCCATCAGCACCTTGCCATAACCCCTCTTGACATATCTAATCTTGCGTAACTGCTTCTTAATGTGGTGCACCTTAATGTTACCCCACTTCCGCATAGCTACACCTTAGCCCGCCTGTGTGTGTGTTAGTTACTCAGTCGTGTCCGACTCCTTGCGACACGGACTCTAGCCCACCAGGCTCCTCTGTCCATGGAACTTCCCAGGTAAGAATACTGGAGTGGGTTGCCATGCCCTCCTCCAGGGGATCTTCCCCACCCAGGGACTGAACCTGTGTCTCCTGCATTGGCAGACGGGTTCTTTACCGCTGAGCCACCAGGGAAACCATTCTTACTGAAGTGGAAATGATGCCACAAACCCAAACGCTGGAGCCAGATGTGGCATCTCGGGGCAGCTGCCCGTGAAGCAAGGCTGGGTGTGCTGGGCCTTGGACTCTCCATGGGTTGGGGGCGTGGGGTCTCAGTACAGCTGCTGTTGGGACCTGTGCCGTGGTGTCCAGCCCCAGTGGTGAGGTCACAAAAGAGACGAGCTCCAGGCGTCACACTGTAGAAACCACTTTTATTTGGATGTGACTGCTCAGGAAATACTGAACATCCCACACAGATGACGGGCCAGAAAGTCACAGATGAATGGTGACTTTTCAAGCTATGGGGTGATTAGAAGGTGAGCCGTCAAGGCATGAAGCCAATTTTCTCTCCGGTGATCTCCCCGCCTTCCTGACCCTCTCTCCCCCAGGAGCAGAAAAAAGTTGATCCAAAACTGTAAGCCCTCAAACCGGCTCAGACAAATCACTCCCACAGAATAACTTATTGCATTTCAAAATGGCAGCAGGTCCACGCAGCTGGGGGCTGAGCACTGACTCTCCTCAGAGACTGAGCCAGACAGACGCCTGGACCCCCAGCACGGGGCCAGAACTGTCCGACAGCACAGCCTTCCTTTGAAAACAGTTCAGCGGGGGATCCAGCCCGTGGTTTACGTTTCTCTGTGTCTTTTCTTTGAGAATGCCCTGGAACACATGCCTTAGCACATCCCGGCCCCGGGAAGCCCTCCGCTGCAGGAGGCTGGCTGGACAGTCCAGGCCCCACCCAGCTGGACCACTGTGGGGAGGAGGCTCGCGAAAGAGCAGGGACCCTGGGATGGGGTCCTTTCCAGCCTCCTTGATATCCTCTGTGTGACCGGAGCCCAGAGGAGAATCCTGGCACGTAATGTCCTTCTTGCTTCCTTGATGGTCTTTTCTGAGGGACAAGGAGTGGGTCCCGCAGGCCTGCAGTTCTCTGAGCAGCCTGACTTACTGAGAATCGGAAAAATGGGTTGTAGCCTTCCCTGTCCGACCCCTCCTCCCCTCCCTGGTCTTGGTATATAACAATTTTGTGGTCAGTCCCTTATTTTCCCAAATCTAGATTTTCACAAATCTACCCTCAGATTTCCCTTGGCTCCTATAACTGTAGAGGAAAGAGGAAGGGGGCATGAATTGGAGTCAGGCAGTGTGGGAGGGGGTAGCGGGTTTGTACACCACTGCACCGAAGAGGCAGGATCCCGGGACAGGAGCAAGGTCTGTGGTTCTTCAGAACCGAAGGCGTTGACAGCACCATTTTGATTTTAAAAAAATAATGAAGGTTCTCATCAGTCAGCTGTGTGGACCCTCGTTGCCGAGGCAGATCCCCAAACAGGCAAGATGGTGGTAGACCTGGAATTTTCCACATGAGATGTTAGTTTTCTAGAAGAGCGAGGGTCATTGTCAGATAATCCCAAGAGACAATTACTTTCCCTGGGCCAAACAAAACAAAATGAAACAGCAACAAAGTCCTCCCCCCACCAGCCTTTTCATATTCATCACAATGAATTAAAATGTCCAAGCAGATCTGCCAGCGTGTGATTTCATCGCTCAGTCTGAAAAGATGGTCTGTGGATCCCGTGATGTCATCGTTGGTAAGCTGTTTATCATCCAGATGGCGAAGGCTGAACACCAGTTTTGGAAGCTGACACTCCTAGTTTTGAAAGAGCATCTTCCACGTTGGCTGGTCCCCTGCTTCTTCAGTGGTAATAGATGCTGAAGGCATGCAGGATGTAGAGCAAGGTGGTGACGAAGGCAAAGAACTGGAAGAGCCAGGGAGTTACTGCCTTAGAGATGCTGGCAGTCACTACCTGCTCCCAACCCCACACAGGCCCATGGCAGCCTGGATGGCCCTTGTTTTGACCCTGCTTCACCCGCTGTCTGCCAGAGCCCTGCCTGGCCTGAGGGCAGCAGCCACGGGGCAGCCCCTCCACCCCCTCGTCCCATGGTGGCTGTGCAGCAGGACTCTCGCCTGCAGACCTGGGCCCCTCTACCTGTCAAAAAGTGGGCCCGTCTCCACGCCCGCCCTGGGTGCCCTCGCCTCTTTCTGGTCACTCTCCCCTTCCTCCACCTTCAGCCACAGTCTGTGCTCAAACGACAGTTGCACTCACAGGTCCAGAACTCAATTCTACGCACCACCTCTTAGATCTTCAGAGGCTCAGAGGCCCCACAAGCTCTCTGGTCAAACTGAACTCCTGAGATTCCCTCACAAGCCCAGTTGATCCCAGGATCCTCATCTCGTCCAGCTAGTCAAGCCCAAAACCTGTGCTCCCCCCGACCCCTCCCTACCCCACGGCCATGTCCAAAGATAGCCCACTGCACTGTCTAATGATCTCTCAGTCCAGCGGAGGACTCCATCTTCACTTTGCCCCACCCTGTCCAATCACACTCTGTTTCATTCATTCATTCAACACATATCTTGTAAGCATCTGCTATGGGCTTCCTCGGTGGCTCAGTGGTAAAGAATCTGCCTGCAGTGCAGGAGACGCAAGAGAAGCAGAAGACTCGGGTTCAGTCCCTGGGTTGGGAAGATCCCCTGGAGGAAGGCATAGAAGCCCCCTCCAGTATTCTTGCCTGGAGAATCCCATGGAGAGAGGAGCCTGGCGGCCTAGGGTCCATGGGGTCACAAAGAGTCGAACAAGACTGAAGCGACTTAGCATGAGCATGCGTGCTTCAAGCACAACCATGGATCTAATGGTGAACAAAAATTCAAAAATTCCTATCCTCATGGAACTCGCATTTTAGTGGCACATGCATAAAAGACCCAAGATAAACCAGGAGAGAAGTAGGAGCTTCTACTCTGAGTGGGGCTGAGTGGCGGCCTCACCGAGAGGTGACAAGTGAGAAGAGAACAGAAGGAGGTGAGGGAGCCGGGAGCTGAGGCCCAAGTGAGAGGACCCAGGGACAGCAAGGAGGCTGGTGTGACGGGGCCCTGAGCAGGGCGAGCAGCACCCCGAGTGGCGGGAGGCAGAGTGGCGCTGGGCTGGGGGGCAAGGAGGCAGACAAGCAGGAAAGGCATCCTGGAGGGTCACTGCGTTGGCCTGGTATCTTTCTGACAAGGACGGCAGCACCCCATATCACACCCCCTCCTGCTGCTGCCCGATCCCTGGGGAGCCCGACTGACACAGGACTTTTCCGGCCACAGAGACTGGAGCTGATGGGCTGGGACCCAGTCTGGGCCTTAGATCTTCCTGAGAAGGAGTGAGGAGGGTTAGGAGCACTTGTGGGCACACAGATGCACGCTGCCGGTCATGTGAGTCACCTGCCACCTGAGGGCGCCATCCCCCCAAGAGAGGGAAGCAGCCACACTCGGCCTGGAAAGGCTGTCGGGCAGGCAGGCAGTGAGCCCGAGGTCCAGAAGTCCTGCTCGGCCCACACCTCGTCTGGACCACCTTGCCTTGGATTGCATCGGCCAATATGTAACCTCGTGGATGTCTGTCACTGAAATAGAAGGACGCAGGAACTTGAGCCGTGATGAGCAATTGAGCTCCATTCCATCAGCAAAGGGAGCCACTGAAGGATTTTCTTTCTTCATTTTTAAAATAAATTTTTATGTGGACCATTTTGAAAAATCTTTAGTTAATTTGTTACAATATTGCTTCTATTGTTTATGTTCTGGTTTGGGGGCCATGAGGTATGATGGTCTTAGCTCCCCGACCAGGGATTGAACCCACGCCCCCTGCCTTAGAAGGTGAAGTCTTAACCACTGGATTGCCAGGGAAGTCCTAAGGATTTTCAATAAGAGATGTGCATTTTGGAAAATTTGTGTTTTGGAAAAACATATTCTGAGGGCAGCGTAGTTGGTATGAGTGAAGTGTTAGTCCCTTGGTCATCTCCAACTCTTTTCGACCCCATGGACTGCCAGGCTCCTCTGTCCTGGAATTCTCCAGGCAAGGATACTGGAGTTGGTAGACATGCCCTTCTCCAGGGGATCTTCCTGACCCAGGGATTGAACCCGGGTCTTCCTGCATTGAAGGCAGATTCTTTACTGTCTGAGCCACCAGGAGGAGAGATGACACCTGCACGAGGGCTTGGCACCCTGTGAGCTTGGGTGCCACCCAAGCTGACTGCCAGCACATCTGCATGTGCGCACGCGCTCTCACACACACACACACACCCCCTCCCATCCCGCAAGACTCCTCCAGTCTGAGGATATAGGGTCATCTGTTCCAGAGGAGACAGAATCGAGCCCCTGGCTTTCCCCCACTGGTGGCGCCTGCCGTGATCTTTCCCAGCGCTCACCGAGGCTGCAGTATTTATATAGTAGTTTTTCAGGTCCTGGGTCTCCGACACGATGGTGGCGTGCACTTGTAACACGGCGGCGCTCATGTACAGGATGCCCGTGGTCCCGTGATACAGGCTGTCCTGGAAAGATGCAGCAGAGGCCATGGCCACTGTCACACGGGCACGCAAGCGGGTAACGCCTTCTCCTCTGACTCAGCCGCTGGGCAGAGGGGGCCAAAGAGACAAGCCTGCTCCCGAAACTCCTGCTGTTTCCTTTCGCAGTGTTTCGAGTGAAATTTCTATGTCGTGAGCAATAGTGGATTAAATAAATGGCAATACCAGTATGAACCAAGATTTATTGAGTGCTTCTTCCCGGTCAAAGTGTAGGCTAAATCTTTTCCTCGTTTATCTCATTTAACCTTGTGAACTATGAGGTCGGTTCTATTTATCGTTAATGCCATTTTGAGGAAATAGAAGTCCAAGGTTAAAGTCAATGACCACAGGCTGAGCCAGGATTTGAAACCAGGCCACATTACCACCAAGCCTGTGCTCCCCAGCTGTTAGTGCTACGAAGGCCTGCTGTTTGCTGGGTGCTTTCCTAACTGTATATACTTGTGTCATTAAATCTTCACAGCTGATTTCATAAGGCAGCTACTAGTAACATGCCCACTTTAAAGATGAGAAAACCGAGGCTTAGCTGACACATGGCAGAGTCAGGCTAATCTGACTCTAGGTTCCATCCATCGTTGAACCTTTATGCTAAACTCTCAGCAGTGTCCTTTAACATCATAAGAATACCATAGTATTCTGGAAGGAATGTCGTAAGGCAAATTGGCATTTTGCAACCCCTAAAGAATATTCATCAGAAGATGAAAGAGGACATTGCAGAAAAGAGTGATGGGGTAAGGTTGTCACAGTGAAAGAAGGACCCCCAGTCACCATGTGTGACGTGACTTGGAGACGCTTACGAAGCATCCTTGCCAGAAAGGTTTAACCCATTTCAGTTTAGCCTTTAGATGCGAACTTCTGGCTTACAGAAAATTCAGGGACCAGAGGAGCAAATCACACCAGGAAGAAGCAAACAAATCAAAATGTGGGCCCTTCTACAGCAGCGGTCCCCAGCCTTTTCGGCAGCAGGGACTGGTTTTGTGAAAGACAATTTCTTTTCATGGACCGTGGGTGGGGTTGGTTTCAAGATAATTCAAGTACATTATATTAACTGTGCAATTTATCTCTATTATTATTACATCAGCTCCACCTCAGATCATCAGACATTAGATCCCAGAGGTGGGAGACCCCTGGTCTACAGGAAAGCTGACCACCCAGTTTTTTCACCAGCAGGGAGAACCATGATAGTAAGAGTGTAATAGGCAGGAAGGCCAGGGGTCTCCAAATGGAGGAAATAAGCTGTAAGTGTCAGACAGTTGAAAGCAATGGCACCCCACTCCAGTACTCTTCTCTGGAAAATCCCATGGACGGAGGAGCCTGGTAGGCTGCAGTCCATGGGGTCGCTAAGAGTCGGACACGACTGAATGACTTCACTTTCACTTTTCACTTTCATGCATTGGAGAAGGAAATGGCAACCCACTCCAGTGTTCTTGCCTGAAGAATCCCAGGGATGGGGGAGCCTGGTGCAGCAGCAGTAAGCGGCAGGAGGAAACAAACAAGTGTTAGGTTTTTTCCCCCTTCTCTATACAAATTTAAAAAGAGGTTTCTCTTAAAATTCTCTGCTGCCATGAAGATACCAGGCTCCACCTGAACTTAACTTTTCTCAAACCTGGAGCTAAGCAATGCGTGTTTCTCCTGGAAATGTTTGTCTTAAGCTATGTTAATGAGCTATGTATTTACCCTAGACTCTGTCTTCAAGTCGGTTCTGCCTAAGACTCAGAACCAACTAGACAAACCAGAATGTTTTACTCATGCAAATGTTCTCTTAAGCTATGTTAATGAGACTGTTTTTGCTTGGAAACCTGCCTTTCTTCAAGAGTCATGTCAATCATTTTACGGCCTGGGACAACTCACCTTGGGCCAATGTTATCTCAAAATGCATGTTGTGGGTGAGGGGCCTGGTGCCAGTCTCTGAGTTTTGAGACATCTCCTTTCTCTAATTTCTTTCTGCTGATAGGTATATAACATACCACTTAAAGGCTAGCAGGGGGCACTCTTTCTGCCCCCTTCTGATGTCTATGTCAGAAGCGTTCTCTATCTCTTTTATACTTTAATAAAGCTTTATTACCGGAGAAGGCCCACTCCAGTACACTTGCCCGGAAAATCCCATGGATGGAGGAGCCTGGTGGGCTGCAGTCCATGGGGTCGCTGAGGGTTGGACACGACTGAGCGACTTCCCTTTCACTTTTCACTTTCATGCATTGGAGAAGGAAATGGCAACCCACTCCAGTGTTCTTGCCTGGAGAATCCCAGGGACAGAGGAGCCTGGTGGGCTGCCGTCTAGGGGGTCGCACAGAGTCGGACAGGACTGAAGCGACTTAGCAGCAGCAGCAGCAAAGCTTTATTACACAAAAGTTCTGAGCGATCAAGCCTCGTCACTGGCCCCGGATTGAATTCTTCTCCCCCGGAGGCCAAGAATCCTGGTGTGTTTCGTGGTTCGGCAACCACCTACTGAAAAATAGATTAAAGGTACTCAAGAGTCACCACTGCCAAGTGCAAGTGGGCCTGTGCGGACCCTGATCAAACAGGCCTGTGAGGACCCTGATCAAACAGGCCTGTGAGGACCCTGATCAAACAGGCCTGTGAGGACCCTGATCAAACAGGCCTGTGAGGACCCTGATTCAAACAGGCCTGTGAGGACTCTGATTCAAACAGGCCTGTGAGGACCCTGATTCAAACTGCAAAAACATATTTCAGTTATAATGGGAAAGAAACTGAAGTCACTCACTTGTGTCGGACTCTTTGCAACTCCATGGACTATAGCCTACCAGGCTCCTCCGTCCATGGGATTTTCCCAGGCAAGAGTACTGGAGTGTGTTGCCATTTCCTTCTCCAGGGAATCTTCCTGACCCCGGGATCCACCTGGGGTCTCCAGCATTGTAGGCAGATGTTTTTACTGTCTGAGCCACCAGGGAAGTGGCTGTGTTATAATGGGGGACAGTTATAATTTTCCAGAACTGTGACCCGTGCCTTTGATGATAATGAGGAATTATCATTAACTTTATGTAAGTTTGATAATGTAAGAAAGCTTGTATAGTTTTTGGAGGCATTCTGCAGTGAAGTGTGTAGAATGGAATGACATGGTGTTGGGGATTTACTTTAAGATTCTTCAGGGGAAAAAAAAGCTAGGTGAAGCAAATGTGATAAAGTCTTGAAAATGCTGGAATCTGGGTTATGGTTACATGAGGATCCATAATATCAATACAATCCTCCCTACTTCTGTTTTGAATTGTTCAATAGAGAAATATTTCCAATGGTTATCAGGATGGTGTGATGACATGAAAAACATTTAATGGATGGCATAATAATAAATGAAAGACTCTACATCTAAAATGATTGCTTCAGTGAGATTTATACATTTTGCATAAAATTTGCCAGGAATAGGGAAGAATGAATCGTGATAGGTGGTTGTGGTTAGACCTTGAGATCGGGGTTATTCTTTTCCTACTATATTTCTTTCAATACCGCTCAAATTATTTTACCATAAATTAAAATTAGAGGGGAAATACGTCAGGGTGTGCTTGCTACGGGAGGAGCTGGGCTGTGCGTATATTACCTACAAAGGGAGGCAGTGGAGGGGAATACAAAGCAGGAGGATTCCGGCAGAGGAATGCTTTTATTCCCATCTAATAGTTGTTGTTGTTTAGTAGCTAAGTTGTGTCTAACGCTGCAACCCCATGGACTGTACTCCGCCAGGCTCCTCTGTCCATGGGATTTCCCAGGCAGGAATCCTGGAGTGGGCTGCCTTTTCCCTCTCCAGGGGATCTTCTCAACCCAGGGATCGAACCCCTTGTCTCCTGTGTCTCCTGCATTGGCAGATGGATTCTTTACCACTGAAGCCCTCTCTAATAGGTGTTGTTCAGTTGCTAAGTCATGTCCGCCTCCTTGGACTGCAGCATGCCAGGCTCCTCTGTACCTCACTATCACTTGGAGTCTGCTCAAACTCATGTCCATGAAGGAGGAAACAGACAGAACAGGCTCCACCTTGAAAGCAGGACTCCATGATGGGCCGGACTGTGGACTTTGAGCTCTAGGCCTAGTATCTATGGAAACGACATACCAGTGGAAAACCAGACCCCCGATGAAGGAGCCTCTGGACTCTCACCTCGACTCTCTGTCACCTAAAAGAGTATGGTAATTATCTCTGTAACAGAACCAAGTCGTAAATCCCATTATGCTTTGGGGGTATCGCCACAGGCCTATTGATAAAAGTCCACTGTTTAACTATCTAGGCTTATGACACATGAATCATGGGTTAACTTTGATCGTATCTCTCTTTTACCTTGTCCAGACTAGTTTCAGGGAATTTGGGGAGGTGGGTTTGAGCACGTACACTTAGGGTATGTAAGGTTTTACAGAAACTGGTCGGGGTCCTTGGCTAAGAGGAGACCACCTTGGGCCCACTGGTGTAATAAACTGCTCTCCACTATCTGCATTGTCCTTCTGAGTGAGTTTGTTTCCTGGAACGGGTGGCTACAGCACATTGAGTCGATGATGCCATCCTACTCTTTCATCCTCTGTTGCCCCCTTCTCCTCCTGACCCCAGTCTTTCCCAGCATCATGATCTGATAGTAAACACTTTCAGATGAAAGGTTGAGATTCCCTAGGGGCCCAGCCCAGGAAGCGGCTCTGGTTCCTCCTCCCACCCGGGTTTGTCCTCAACCACGCCCAGGACGTTGGTCTGGGAGGAGCCTCAGGCCCTGGGACTCTCTCCCTGATTCTTACCAGAATTTTCCAGGACTCATATCTTTTGTAAAATCCAAACACATAAGACAACAGGAGCATCAGGGAGATGAGGAAAGAGGTGAGCGAGACGTACATCACCCATCCTTGTAGCAGCGGGCTTGCTACCTGCGTGGCTGCCACCAGGATCCAGACCCAGACCCCAAATATCTGTAAGAGAAAAGCACAGAAGAAGGCGCTTTAATGGCTGGCACTGAGTGTGATGCTCTTTGCATATTTCCCACCTCTGTCCTCCTCTGGATTTGGTTAAGCACTCTTCAGGGGCTTCCCTGGTGGCTCAGATGGTGAAGAATCTGCCTGCAATTTGGGAGACCCGGGTTCGATCCCTGGATCAGGATGATCCCTTGGAGGAGGGACTGGCTACCCACTCCAGTATTCTTGCCTGGAGAATCTATGGACAGAGGAGCTGGGGGCTACAGTCCGTGGGGTCACTAAGAGTGGAGCACGACTGAGTGACTAACACTTTCACTTTCATTTTTGGTCTTCTACAGTTTGTGCAATGGGGATACAGTGTGTTGAGGTATGGACATTTTTTATTAAATATGCTTGTCTTCATTTTATATTCAATCTGATGATCCCTATGTCTTGGTCTTGAGAGCCTGATTCTGTGGTTTGTGGCTTCTGTTAATATTCATTCCTGTTCACCTTTTCCCTCCTATATTTGTTGAAGGTTGATTGTGATCATGACTGTAGGCTTAGCTCAGTTCTAAATGATTCTTTTAGAGACTTTCTGTATAAAGGGCTCCACTTACTTCTGTCTGGCTCGGATGAAAGATACACAGCTTTCAGGTCCTGGGACTAGCAGCTCTCATCTTACAGATAAATGACATAGACGCAGATATGGGGCTTCCCACGTGGCTCAGATGGTAAAGAACCTGCCCGTAATGCAGGAGATCTGGGTTTGATTCCTGGGTCAGGAAGATTCCCTAGAAAAGGGAACAACTGACGACTCCAGTATTCTTGCCTGGGAAATCTCACGGACAGAGGAACCCGGCAGGCTACAGTTCATGGGTTGCAAAAGAGTGGGACTCGACTGAGCGACTAACACTTTCACTTTCAGACATAAATTAGTCACCCCATCCCTTATGGGGCTCCCACTGCTGTTGTCCTAGAGGCAAAAGCACTTTTGAATTTGTGGAGAATTCTCAGGCTTTCCGAAGCGAAAGGCAACAGGAGGAGAAGCCAGAAGAGACGGGGAGTGGACCACAAGGCAGGGCTTCCCAGCCTCCTGCAGGGTTGGGAACGTCCCCGGGAGCCTGGCTGCCTCTCACAGCACACTGCCCCAGGCCTCAACAATCTCCAGGTGAATTGTGGAAGCCCTGGGCTGGACCCGGGACTGCCCATGAGCCAGCTGGGGCCGCCTCGTTCCAAGCAGGAAGAGAGGAACAAGAGCCGCTGTCCTCCTGAGCCGGGCTCTTGCGTGTTGATTGCAGTGACCAGGTGGCCGATGCCGAGGGAGGTGCCAGAGCATGGCTTGGGGGCACCTGCCAAGCACCTTCCCCACCAAGCCATGAGAAATGCCTGAAGATGCTGGCCCACTGCCAGTACCCAAACAATGCTGGTTGTTAGTGGCAATGGCATTCAGGACTTAGTGACTGTGGAACCTATAAAATTTTACACTCACATGAGACCTCTGAGGGCAGAGAATGGTCTGTGCCATTCACCGATGATTCCTGGTGCCCAGCCCAGGGCCTGGAGAAAAGCAGGTAGGGAGGGTGTCAAATAGCATTCTTTGGAATGACTCAGTGATAAACCCATGGGCTTCCTGCTGGTAAAGAGTGCACGTGATGCAGAAGACCCAGGTTCAGTCCCCGAGTGGGAAGATCCCCTGGAGAAGGAAATGGAAACCCACTCCAGTATTCTTGCCTGGAGAATTCCATGGACACAGAAGCCTAGTGGACTACAGTCCACGGGGCTGCAAAGAGTCGGACACAACTTAGCAACTAAAGCACCGCGATGATAAACCCGCCACCACGACCTCTCGTTCACTAGGGGCTTTAGAGTTTATAAAGCGCATTCACAGAGGTGCATTCACACTGGTGGTCCAGCGGCTAAGAGTCCAGCTGGACATTCAGGGGACATGGGTTCCATCCCCGGCCCAGGAAGACCCCACCCACATGTCTGTGTACCTCGACTACTGAGCCCCATCTTTAGAGCCCGCACTCCGCAACAAGTGTAGCCCCCACTTGCTGAAACTAGAGGAAGCCCACACACAGCAATGAAGACCCAGCACCAAAAAAATAAATCTATAAATAAAATGCATTCACTCAGATGGCCTCATTTCATCTGTACAGGAATTCAAACTCCCATGGGCTTTCTACAGAGAGCGGCCACTTGATACCTGCTGCCTCTTACTGCCAGCTTCCCTGCCTCAGCCCTACCAGGCCCATCAGTGCTGGCAAAGGGTCTCCCCACCCCGGCTCCTGCCATCAGAGGCCGCCCTGGGCAGACACTGCCACACGCGCCCCATCTATGTGTCCACACTTCATTCTCAAAGTGTGTGAGACGCTGCCCTCCTGGGGAGCATCTGGAGGAAATGGAAGGAGGGACTGAGGTCTGAGGCCGTGTGGGACATAGAACGGGGCGCTGGTGGGGCTCTCCACCTCACCAGATTTCACGCCCCAAGGTGGGGCCCTGAGCATTTGGGAGAATCTACTCAAATTGCCCCTTCTTCTTGGCATAAAGGTTGCACAATCAGCTTTACGCAAAGGAATGTTATTCACTTTTTATTTCCACACCCTCTATCTTCTGAACATTATAAGGAAACCAAGGCCAAGGCCAAACTCCAGGTGAATTTAAAACCAGTGGAGTTTGCTATCCTGTTTCTGTCTCAAGCAGCCTCGGTTGAATTCATTACAGGGAAAACAGTTTTGAATATTTATCTTGACTTTTTTTTCTAAATTTATATTTAGCTTTCCAAATTTGCTTGGCAACCTAAATCATTCTCTACTTTTAACCCTCGGTTTTTGATATCTCAAGAGCTGGAGGTATTTTTAGATGTTGGGGGCTGGCCTTCAACGTGGAAGAAGATTGTATTAAAGCAAGTGTATTTCAAGTACGATTTTGGCAGTCTGTTTCTTAAGAACACAGATTACTCACCTGTGCATTTTCTAAAGGTTGAACTGAAACTGGAAGGGATCACTTAAGGGAGGGTAGAACTTAATAAGTTTATTTATTACTCATTCTTCTCTACAACATGGAGAATAGGCCCCTCACATTTAGAGAGCTGGTTAAAGAGCTAGAGGATGAGAACTGGGGTAACAGCACCCAGATGCAGTCAGGAGCAATGGCCAATTCCAGATCGGGGCTGGGGAAGCTGACATATCATCAGAGCAGACCGAAAAATATATTCAAAGGCTCTTGGGCTTAGGTCAGAAGGACTCAGAAGACTGCTGCTGACTAAAGATGGGGCAATTTGACCTTCAAATAAATATAATAACGACTGTGATTGCGCCTAGTTGCTCAGTCTTGTCCGACTCTTTGTGACCTCATAGACTGTAGCCCGCCAGGCTCCCCTGTCCATGGGATTCCCCAGGCAAGAATACTCGAGTGGGTTGCCATTTCCTTCTCCAGGGGATCTTCCTGACCCAGGGATCGAACCTGTGTCTCTTGCATTGGCAGGCGGGTTCTTTACCACTGCACCACCAATGGATTGGACTGTATCAACCAGTTGAAATCCATGAGTTGAAAATGATGCTTTTTAAAAGGTCTACTTTGGTCATTTTTGGAGGATGCTTATTATTTTGGAAGGCAGTTCACCACTATACCGCCAATAATTATTCTTTTGAAAAATGCTTAATAAAGGAAAATAATCATACCAAAGCGTGGCATAAGGGTTAGGCGCTTCTAAAACACATAATTTCCTGAGCCTGAACCCTCAGAGCCACACCCTGAGTCCTGCTACACCTGGGACCATCCGGGGACTTCGAGGAAGCCCCATGGTCTGGATGTTGCCCCAGAGGTGGTGAGGGAGGCTGCATTGTTAAAAATGTCCCAGGTGATGCAGTGAAGACTGAGAAGCCCCAGGGCCCATCCTGTTGCTTCCAGGCTCTTCCACTCCAGTTCATGCACAAGCAGTACTGATGCTTCCGGGTTCAAATCCTAGCTCTGCTAAAGGGGCAGATTATTTAACTCATTTCTGCATCCATGTCCAGTTCATCAAACAGAGGAGGCGGGGAGGACTCCTCTTTCCTGGTTCCTGTGAGCATTAGATGAGTCTCTCACGCACGGGGTGAGTGTTGAGCAGCCACTGTTGGCCCTGTTATTGGCTATAAGGACACGGGAGGGAATCTTCCCTGAGAAAGACCCAGGAGAAGGAAAGACCAAGGCCAGTCTTCCTGAGGGATAGGAGGTTCACTTCTGGAAGAGCTGGGACACCAGTCAGCGAGGAGATGAGATAGCACTGAGGGCCACAGACCCTTCTAAGGAGTTGATGAAAGCTTTGGTCACCTAGAAAAATGTACCTGCATACACGCGTGATTTTATCTACAGATGTGGGGACTCACAGTCCCTCCAAGCCCACCTGCAGCCCCCAGGTTGAAGTCCGTTACCATTTCCAGGATAGATGATGGTGCCATCAGCCAGTCTACTATTTTGACGCTGTTGATCAAGACATTAAATGCATATGCTCTTTGACCCAGGAATTTCACGTTGGGAATTTGTCCTATAGACAACGCATATGCACAAGATGGTGAATGTACAATGTTGTTTATTGAAGCCTGCTGGTTACGGGAAGATAAAGAAGCATCCCAAATGTTTCATCCGGTGTGAGGGGGGGTCACGAAAGCAATTATGTCATACAGTGGAAAACTCAGCAGCCTTCAAAGAGAATGAAAAACTCTGTATATCAGAATAGAACAAACCCTAGAATTGTACAAGGCAGAGAGCAGCGTGCCCAGCGTGCTATGATTTACGTAGAAGAAGAGAACGTATGAGCGTATGTATGTATATATGTGCATCGGTTTGAGTATTTCTGGAATGAGACCCAATAAACCAATCATGCCCTGACCTCCCGGGAGGAGAATTTCTTGGCTCAGAGACAAGATCTTTTAAATGAATCCAAATCACCAACATACACATTGAAAAAGAAAGAAGAAAGACACTGGGCTGGATGATGGGGGCTCACTTCAAAAGTCAAGAGATTTTGCAGCAAGATGAATGGACCTAGAGACTGGCATACTGAGTGAGGTAAGTCAGAAAGAGAAACGCGAATATCATATGATACCACTTATATGTGGACTCTTAAAAATGGTACAACTTATTTACAAAATAGAAATAGAGTCACAGATGTAGAAAAGAAACCTATGGTTACCAAGGGAGAAGGGGGGAGGGAGAAATAAATCGGGAGATTGGGGTTGACACATACGTACTACCATATACGGACAGCTAGCCTGGCGGGCTACAGTCCACAGGGTCGCAAAGAGTTGGACACGACTGAGCGACTGAGTACAGGGAGCTCTACTCAATACTCTGTAATGACCTATATGGGAAAACAATCTGACAAGAGTGGATATGCTGTGTACAACTGATACACTTGGCTAAGGCAACATTGAAAATCAGCTATACTTCAACAAGCATTTTTGAAAAGATTTTGAATGGGAGAGGCAAGAAGAGGATTGCCTTTCCTTTGGGGAGAGTGGATCCGTCCTAAGAGGACAGAGCAGGAGGGGAGCCAGGGGCCTCCGAGGGGCTAGGGGCAGGGGCTGGGTGCACTGCCACAGGCTGGGAACTTCACTCTGATCGCCTGTGAGGACAGAGCTGCCCTTGCAGTGACCCCGTGTGAAGGGGGAGGAGGGGCTGAAAGACACCAGGCTCAGGGCCGAGCCTGGGTTCCTGGCCGCTGCTGGGAGGCGTGGTCCCGGTGGGGCCGGTCATGGGGTTGGGAGTAGGAGGAGATGCTGGCCATACGATACTCTGGGTGATACCAGTGGCAGGTTTTTCTGCATAGCTGGGTGTTACTTCAGCCTGGCTTGTCCATTCACCACTGACACTGCATTCCTTTCCTTACCACTTGGCTTAATCTTCACAAAGCGTTGGTGGCCCCTCCTCCCCTTCACTGGTACTTAGGTGAACACAAGCTGCAGGAAAAAGGCGAGACTCTTTTTCTGGGACTTCCTGGGACTTCCCTGGCAGTCCAGTTGTTAAGAATCCACCTTGCAATGCAGGGGACGAGGGTTCAATCCCTGGCCAAGGAACTACGATCCCACGTGCCGTGGAGCAAGTAAGCCCACACTGCAGCTACTGAACCTGTGTGCTGCAACGGAAGACCCAACGAGGTCAAATAAAGAAATAAACATTCAAGAAGCAAAAAAGAAAAGGCCAGACTCGAGACAGGGAGGCCCAGGAGGGCAGTGGGGCCAAGTGAACGGGGGGCTCCTGCTCCCTCTGATGGCCCGGGAAGAATGAGCTGAATGAAGAACAAGGTCTGGCTTGTCCACGATGGGAACCAGGACCATTTCGGGGCCCCTTCTGATGCTGAGATGTTTCAAGATGAAGAAAACTATCGTCCCACACGTTCAAGTGGCCACGGCCCACATTGTGTGAGTCCAAGCCCCTTGGCCATTGTTTACCTTCCCCAAATTGTGATAAAATGCACTGAACAAAGTGTGCCATTTTAACTGCTTTTACAGTTCAGTGGCTTCCCTAGGGGCTCACACTGGAAAGAATCTGCCCGCAATGCGGGAGACCTGGGTTCGATACCTGGGTCTGGAAGACCCCCTGAAGAGGGGAATGGCTACCCACTCCAGTGTTCTTGTCTGGAGAATTCCTTGGACAAAGGACCCTGGCGGGCTACAGTCCATGTGGTCGCAAAGAGTTGGACACAACTGAGCGGCTAACACTCACCTTACTCAGTGGTATTAAGAGCATCCGCAAGGCTGTGTACCATCTCCACTACCCATCCATCTCCAGGACACTTTTCATCTGGCAAAACTGAAACTCTGTCCCATTCAACACTAACTCACCATACCCCCTCCTCCAGCCCTTGACAACCAGCATTCCTCTGTCCCTAAAAGTTTGACTACTCGACTTTGTACGAATGGAATCATAGAGTATTTGTTCTTTTGTTTCTGGCTTATTGCACTCAGACTATTATCCTCAAGCTTCAATCATGCTGTCAGAATTTCCTTCCTTTTAAAAGCTGAATAATATTCCATTATGAGGGCTGCTCAGATGGCTCAGTGGTAAAATATATAAATATATATATATATACACATATATATATATATCTGCCTGCTGATGCAGGAAACACAGGAGACGTGGGTTCCATCCCTGGGTCGGGAAGATTCCCTGGAGAAGGAAATGGCAACCCACTCCACTATTTTTGCCTGGAAAAGTCCATGGACAGAAGAGTCTGGCAGGCTACAGCCCATCAGGTCACAGAGTCAGACAGAACTCAGTGACTGAGCATGACAACATTCCATTATACGAATATACCACATATCTATTTTATTTCATTTGCAAAATATGTATTTACTTACTTATTTTTGGCTGTGCCAGGCCTTAGTATTGGCATTCGGGCTCTGGAGTGTAGGCTCAGTTGTCCCACGGTATGTGGGAGCTTAGTTCCCGAACCGGGGATGGAGCCACAGGACCACCAGAGAAGTCCCCTCGTGTCTATTTTATTTACTCATCCTTTGACGGACACATGGGCTGCTTCCGCCTTTCAGCTACTGGGGGTAGTGCTGCTGGGAACATGAATGTACAGCTGTATGTTTGACGCACATCCTTTAGAAGGGAAAAAGAAGACGAGCCCCATGCAGGAGCTGCTGTTTGGAGCCCATCTGGCAGTTCTGGTACAAAACGCCCAGAGAGTCACAGCCCCTTCAAACAGAGCACCCCGTTCGTGTCACCGAGGCCAGCACAGGCGTCCCTCAGGACTTTGGTACCGCCCACTCAGCATGCCTCAACCCCAGGGTGATTTAACGGTTTAAATGGTACAACAGGAATCAGATCTGTGTTTTATTTTCTGATCATGTGGCATGTGGAGTCTTACTTCCTAGACCAGGGATCAAACCCGTGTCCGCTTTAATGGAAGCGTGGAGTCTTAACCACTGGACCACCAGGGAACTCCCTAGATCTGTTAATCATTTTTTCAATCCTAAGATTTTAAATCGCTTGTAAAATTAAGGTTAATGTTATCAGCAGAGGAATTCTTCTATGTTATGTTCCTTTCGGGGCCGAGTGCTGGTTGCAAACTGCGGGGAACATACATTTTGTATTCAGGTTTTTTTGCATTTTTCCATTGTGCTACGTGGCTTAATGATATCGTCGATTCTTGGTAGTTCTGTCAAGTTGCCCTGAACGCTGGCATGTTTAGCTGTGAATCGTGAATCATCGCTCCTTGGGAAATACAGACTACATTCCTAGAAGCTTGTGGTCAAAATAGCATCATCAACTGATCAACAAATAACTTTGTTTTATGTATCTTTCTGTTTAAAGACACATTATTCAATATAGTTAATATGTAATGTTAATCCATTAATATCGAGCTGTCACCAACAGCTCTATAACGATGTGCCTACCTAACACTTACTGTGTAAGGCAAGTCACTGCCTTGCCCAACTTAGGAACACTAGACATAACTTCAGCAGTGTACTTGCACTATTTTGAATACTAAAATCAACAAAAAGCCAAGCACAAAAATGAGCAAGATGGGGCACTAAACAGACTTGGGAAAGGACCCTGTTAACACTCTGAGCTGTAAGAAGGCAAGGGCTTCCCCACTGGCTCAGTGGGTAAAGAATCCACCTGTGATGCAGGAGACGTAGGAGCTACGGATTCGATCCCTGGGTTTGGAAGATTCGCTGGAGGAGGAAATGACAACCCACTCTAGTATTCTTGCCTGCAAAATCCCATGGACAGAGGAGCCTGGTAGGCTGTAGTCCAAACGGTCAAAAAGAGCTGGACATGACCGAAGAACCAAGCATGCATTTAAGAAGGCAGGTATTGACCTCAGGTTGAAATGTATGTGTCTCAGATTTGTGACTCGAATTTTTTTCTGCACTGCCTTGAATGACACGTCCTTGAATCTGCGTGACAACACCTCAAGTATGGATTGCGGGGTTACAAATAAAGTTTAGTGAGCAAAGGGAACTTGGAAATGCAGAATCTGTGAGTAATGAGGCCCGCCTGTACTTTCAACGGCACTATTACGTTCCATCACGTTGGTAAAACTTCACTTAGTCAGTGAGGCCCCAGGGCAAAGAGGGTGGATGTTTGTGGATTTTCCCTGTTATAGATGATGCCACAGTAGGTAACGTTGCAAAGAGAGTTGTCTTTTTTTTTTAATTCTTTCCATGGGGCTTCCCTGGTGGCTCAGTAGTAAAGAATCTGCCTGCCAATGCAGGAGACACGGGTTTGATCCCTGATCTGGGAAGATCCCACATGCTGCAGAGCATCTAAGCCCGTGCACCACTACTGAGCCTGCGCTCCAGAGCCCGGGAGCCCCGCAACTGCTGAGCTCACGTGCTGCAACCGCCACAGCCCGCCGCCCTGGAGCCCACGCTCCACAGCAAAAGAAGCCCCTGCAAAGAGCAGCCTGAGCACTGTAATGAGAGGGTAGCCCTGCTTGCTGCAACTAGAGAAAAGCCCGAAGAGCGATAAGATAAATAAATTCTTCCTATGGAATAAACTGCCCAACTGGGTGTACTGGTGGGCAGTGGGGTGGGATGGGGATAGGAGATGTAGCAGGTGACTTTCCAGCATCCGTTAGGCTCAACATATCTCTTGGCTGGGACACATATGTGACCACCCTGGACAATGAGATGCAAGGCTTCTGGGTCCTGGGAAGGGTTTCTTCCTGCCTCGGGGATGAGACAGTTCTGTCCTTGCTCTGGCCGTGGCTTGTCTGGGTTTAGGCCTGGAGCTATGATGAGGAAGAGGAGAGAGACGGGAGGAGGCTGGGTTGGATGACACAACTGTGCTGCCAAAGAACCAGCCTGGGCAGAGCCTGCCAGCTCCTCCGGGCTTCCGGGGATGTGAGGTCTTCACTTCCTTTCTGTTCCAGCCGTTCTGAGCCAGTGGCAGCCCTCGCCACAGCACTGCTAAGGACCTGGGATGAGAGTCTGCTCACATGACCTATGCCCTTCACCACCTCTTAGAACCCCACCCCAGTTGGCTTCCCGGAATCCCCAGGCTAAACTCGGCCGGCGCCCAGCAGTCTCCCGAGCCTGTGCAGTGCCCCCAGCGCCCAGCCTTCCAAACGGCAGCTGAGATCTGTGAGTGGCTGATGAAATCCCCCTGCTCACTACCGGCATTAAAAGGTTAGGCAGGGACTTCCCTGGTGGTCCAGTGGCAGGGGCCTGGGTTCAACTCCTGGTCAGGGAGGTAAAGATCCTGCGTGCCATGATGAAGACAGAAGACCCATGCCACAGCCAAGACCTGGAGCAGCCAAATAAATAAACAAATACATATTTTTTTAAAAAGTTAAATAGACTAGCAGCAACATGAATGGACCTAGAGATGGTCCTCCCAAGTGAAGAACGTCAAAGACAAATGTCTTATGATAGCGCGTACACGTAGAATCTTATAAAGATGCAAATGAGTTTATTACAAAGCAGACTCACATAGAAAGCAAACTCACGGTTGCCAAAGGAGAAAGGGGTTGGGAGGGATCCATCTGGAGTTTGGGATTAACAGATACACAGCACTACATATGAAAAAGATAAACAACAAGATATACCTACTGTATAGCACAGGGAAAAACCATATTCAGTATCTTGTGAAAACCTATGACAGAGGGGGACTTCCCTGGTGGTCTAGTGGCTACTCAATACAGAGGACATGGATTCAATCCCTTGTCCAGAAAGATCCCACGTGCCTTGAGCAGCTGAGCCAGTGCTCACAGCTACTGAAGCCCTCTCGCTAAGAGCCTATGTCCTACAGCAAGAGGAGCCACCGCTCGCTGCAACCAGAGAAAGCCCACCAGAGCACCGAACACCCTGCTCAGCCAAAGATAAATGAGTAAATCCATCTAAAAAAAAACATAATGGAAAAGAATCTGAAAGAATATATATGAATCACTTTGCTCTACATCTGAGGCTAACACAACATAGTAAATCAACCTTACTTCAATAAAAAGTAGTTTGTTTTGAAAAAACAGGTAAGTAGACCACTGAAGAAAATACAGTGCATTGTTCATAGGAAAGGGAAATACTGTTTCCTGAATCTTCTGTTTTAATTAGTCACACACAGACACACACACACACACAAAGTTGCCACGGAAACACATTTTTTCCGTGCATCACAGCCAGGAGTGGACCCCTAGCTCCAGTCTTCCTCTTTCTGTCTGAGAGCCTCAGTCCAGGCTGGTGCGGGTGCCCTGCCCCCCACAGCCCCCCGTGCCCTCCCCGGCGTCAGCTCCCAGCTGCGGTGGCTACGGCAGCAGGAGCCTCAGCCCTGGTCCTGGGGGATCACGCTGAGGTCTGCGGGAAGCTGAGCCTCTGAGAGGAAGCGAGAAGGGATGAGGGGCTGTCAGACACTCAGAGGAGTTCCTGGAATGTCTTCCGTCTGCGGTGATGGAACTTGGCATAAAGGCACCAGGGCCTGCACAGCTGGGGGGTAGGGGCCCAGCCTCTTTCAGGCCCTCCCAGGGGTTGGGGCAGGCACCCCTGAAGTCCTCACCTAGCTGCAGCCCTCCCTGTGGGCGGCGCAGGAACCCCAGCGCCCATGTGGGTTCTGATTACCACCATCTCTGCAGCCTGTGAAGCTCTTTGGGCTGGCATGCCACCTCCTTTGATGGGGGAGGAAGCTGGTTCTGAGAGATCAAGCTACTTCCCCCAAGTACCCATGAGCAGGGGGCATGTGGCAGGCCTGGGCTGCAAGCCGGGACTCCCAAACCACTGGCTTTATGAGGAAGCTCTAGGCGCCATAATTCAACCCAGGATCCTTCCAAAGACCAGTCACTGCGTACTGACTCTTGCAGTGAGAATTTTCTCTCTGTGGCTTTAAGGGTAACAGGAAATTGCCTGCCCAGGCCCCTTGAATACCACGAGGACCCCTGTCTTATCCGGTCCACTCCAGAAACAATGGTGCGGGCCAAAGCTCCGTCCACCCACCCCCTGCAGAACAAGCCATATTAGGAGCTCCTGGTACCCTCAAGGGCTCTCAGGCCTGGGCTGGCCCTGCGCCAGGGAAATCGGTGCCTGCCCTGGGGTGTGAGCCCGGGAGGGGCAGGATGCCGTCGGGAGGGGCTGGTGAGTCAGTGGCCCGGCCTCCTCTGCTTTCCTCCCCTCCCTCCATGGCTTCCTCCCCTAGGACCGCACCCACCCATTCAGACCCCCCCACCCCCCTTCCCACTGGCCCAACTTCTCATTGACTCAACAGCACAGATTTACAATGTGACATAAACTAGGATAATAAAAACATTCTTATTCCTCCAAAGTCTAAAGGGCTTTTCCTTCCAGTCTCAAAAAAACAAAAAAAACTAAGCATTTTGGGGAACACATTCTCCCCCACATTTTTAAAAAAGCTTGTGTACCTTAGAAAAGTTAGAAAGTATAGGAAAGATGTAAAGAAGCAGTATAAATGCATCCTGCTCCCCACAGTGGCCTCACAGACAGACTTCCCCATTCCCCAGCCCCACCACCTCCCTTCTTGGCTCCACTATGCTTATTAACCTTGTGACCCTTCCTATTGTCCCCAGAAGGTCCCCCGATGAGCCCCTGGGCTCAGGGGAGGTCCCCACCTCCTCCTTCCCACAGGAACAGCAGACATCTTGTGACCAGTGCCGTGTTCCTGCCCTCAGTTGGGCACCGAGGACCCAAGGATGTCACCATGCACTCTAGTCCCTGGGACTCCTGCCCAGCTTGCTCCTTCCCTGCTAGTCTAAGACCAGATCCTGGAAATGTCACCTCCTCCAGGAAGCTGCTCTTGTTTACTCCTTCCTAGGTCCTGGATGGAGGACTCTGCCCTGTGGTCTTCGAGTCCTTGGTGTGGGGCAGGGAGCCTGGCATGGCGCACAGGTGCCCAGCGTGTGCTGTTGATCGCCTTGAGCAGGAGGCAGGAGGTAGCCTGCTGGACTCTCTGCTCACTGGCAGCTCAGGCTCGCCTTTGCGGGCCTGATGCCCACCCAGCTGGCCGCCCCTGACGCCTCTGGGCCACTGGCTGGCCCAGACACAGACGGGCATTTCTGCCAGGTTGCTGTTGTTTAGTCCCTAAGTCATGTCTGACTCTTGCGACCCCATGGACTGTAGCCCACCAGGCTCCTCTGTCAGTGGGCTTTCCCAGGCAAGAATACTGGAGTGGGTTGCCATTTCCTCCTCCAGGGGATCTTCCTGACCCAAGGGTGGAACCTGAGTCTCCTGCCCATTTCTGCCAGGAGCTGGGACCAAGTGGGAACAAACACCCATCTGTTTTATCCTCACCCATACCCTCACACACAGGAAGGACTAGCCAGGAACATGCTGTCAAAGAGGACAGTGTTCAGGGAATTTCTTGGTGGTCCAGTGGCTAAGACTCTGAGCTTCCAATGCAGGGCACCTGGGTCTGCTCCCCGGTCAGGGAACTAGATCCAACATGCTGCAACTAAGACCCAGTGCAGCCAAATAAATTTTTAAAAAGCGGGGAGGATGTTCAAATAAACACACCATTCCTCCCACCCAGCGTCATGTGGGCAGAGAGAGAGAGTCAGAAGGGCAAGTAGGGGCAGAGAATCCCTCCAAGGGAAGGGGCTGGGGGAGGGGGTGTGTGCCACCTCTTTGAAATAGATCAGAGGACTCTGGAGCCCCACACCTGTGTTATCTGGACCCCCCGGGCTGGGGGGAATCCATGGAGACCCCACCCTGGGCTGCACTCTGGGTCCATCCTGTGGCAGGAGTGACAGAGCTGGGCACCTGAGGAGCCGTGGGCCTGTGGTCTGCTGCAGCAGAGCTGGCCAAGACAGAGAACATCTGACTAGGTAGGCAGCTGAGGGGACGGTTGGCTCACAGTAGGGGAGGAAGCAGGGAAGGGCTGGTGAGAGCAGTCAAGGCCAGGGAACCTGCGTGGGGCTCTTCTATCCCGCCCACTCTGGTCTACTCCCTGCCCCTGCCAGTCCGGACAACACTCTAGAAACCTCTCCTAGCCCCGGGGAAAGTTCTCCAGGCAAAGCACCCCTGGTAGGGCGCTGGCTGCAGGTGGGGCCTGCTTATCACTGAGACTTCTTATCTGGGGCTCCACGGTCAGGGCACCCGGCTGTTTCCTTCAGGGCACCTGCTGTGAGAGGAATTCTTCTGGGGACTGGCCTTCCAGCAGCAAGACTTGGTGGCCTGTCTTGTCTGAACTGAGAGAGGCCACCAGCTCAGGGAAGGTTGCATGTGGTTCAGCCGAATTCTTGGAGGAAGAACAAGCTGAATTCTTGAAGGAGGGGAGTGTGCAAAACTGACAATGTGGGCTGTTAGTTCCGAGGGTCCCTCAGCTCAAACCTGTCCTGCTGTGGTCTGCTCTGCCAAGCGGGCGGGACTCTGCCAGCCACAGCTCCCAGCTCCCTCCAAAGCTGGATTCTTTCTCAGTTTTTTAAAAAAATATTTATTTATTTACCTGCACCAGGTCATAGCTAGGGGCTTCCCAGGTGGCACAGGGGTAAAGGATCTGCTGGCCAATGCAGGAGATGAAAGAGAGGCTGGTTCAATCCCTGGGTCAGGAAGATCCCCTGGAGTAGGAAGTGGCAACCTGCACCAGTACTGTTGCCCGGGAAATCCCACGGACAGAGGAGCCTGGCAACTTACAGTCCATGGGGCCACGAAGAGTCGGTCACGACTGAGCATGCACGCACACAATTTGACTCGGTCCTTAGTTGCGGCATTTGGGATCTAACTCCCTGACCAGGGATCGAACCTGGGCCCCCTGCACTGGGAGCATGGAGTCAGCCACTGACCATCAGGCAAGTCTGGAACCTGGATTCTTGCAAGGTTCTGGCACTGGGAGGACTTGAGTGGGTTCCTGTCGCTATCACTCCTTGGGTCTCCAACCTTAAGTGATGATCTCCAACCTTAAGGTCCCTGTGCCTCTGCTCTGGGGAGACCAGTGGCCTCAGCACACCCTCTCCCCACAAGGCCCACAGCCCGCTGGGCGGGGCCCCCTCTCACGGGACTCCTGGGTGCGTGGCAGTCGTTTTGTGTGCTCATCAGCGTCTGGGGCTTCAGCTTCTTCTCTCTGCCCTTTCAGCCTTGCATTAGTGGTGCAAACAATCCCCTGTGCTGCATCCTATCTGTGGGCAGATCTTCCTGGGCATTCCGTTCTCTCCCAAACATGACGGGCACCACTTGCTGTCCTTCCCACCTAGTCTCTATCTGCCCCCGTCAGGCATCAAACTCCCCAAGGCGGGGGCCATGTCTATCTTCTGCTTCTTCACAGTCCTGTGGTTGCCATGGGGTAGGGGCTCAATGAATATTTGTTGAGTGAATACATGGGATTTAAGTGGGATTGTCTTCCTCTTTCCCTGCAGTCTGAGTGTACAGGTTTGTATACACTTCCTTACAGTCTGAGTGTATACACTCCTCTGAGTCCTGGGAAGCCCTGGTCTGAACAAGTGAATATCTAATCCCTTAATCCAAACCCTGGAAAGAAACCAAATTCTCACCCTGAGCAAGCTTGTCCTGACAGAGTCCCTAAACTCCAGGAGCCTTTAACAATTGAGGCTGTGCACCCTTACTTTTTCCATGTCTCAGGGTGCTCTTTAATGTTCATGCATCACCCCTTTAAGACAGGATCCATGACTTACCATATCCTTTTTATTATTGTCTTTTTATTCTTGTAACCCCCTGAGAGCAAAGCATGGGTCTAGAATAATAGTAACACCTCAGTAAATATTTCTTGGTTTGCAGCTGAAATTCGTTCATGAGAGACTCACACTTTCTATAAAACTGTATTTATTTATTTAGCTGTGCCAGGTCTTTAGCTGTGGCATACAAACTCTTAGCTGTGGCGTGTGGGATCTAGCTCCCTGACTGGAGATTGAACCTGGGCCCCCTACACTGGAAGTGAGGAGTCTTAGCCACTGGACCACCAGGGAATCCCAAAGACCCGCGCTTTTTAGTAAGAGGTTTAAACATACCACCAACAATAATGTGGTGTGGGCTCACATTTCTTGTGTGGATGCTCCCAGGAAAGTCCTTACTGCAAACCCAGAGTTGTCTGAGGAGATCTTTGCTGATGCTGCCCTGCCGTTGAGGCTCAGAGTGGTTCAGTCACCTGCCCACGGTCCCACAGCCACTGGGCAACAGAGCCAGGCTTATCCCTCTCAACTGACTCTGTGTGACTGAACCTGAGCACATCAGGAGCCTCCGAGGGTAAGGGCTGGGCTTGGGGCCAGGAAGCCAAAGAGGGCCCAGGCCCTGGGGAGGTTGGAATCTGGGTCCTTCTTACATGGCCCCTCTCTGCTCCTGCTCTGCTCTTCTGCCGTCCTTCTCGGGAGCCTTGCTCTCCCCCAGCCTCACACTTTTCCCTCCCTGTTCTCTCTTCCTGCTGCAGCTTCCCAGGGCCTCCATGGGCATCATTTCGTTGCGTCTCAGTGGTACCCTGGCCATGGAGGCCTTTGGTCCCCTGGTCCTGCAGGGGCTGGGCGAGGTCAGAGGGGGCGAGGCCAGGGACCAGGCATGGAATGAAGGGAAGGACAGATGCCCCGACGATGAAGAAAAGCTGGGGCAAACTGAGTTTGCTTTGCTGCTTCCCAGAAGCATAGAGAATTGAAAGCGGGGCAGAAGGGAGCAAGAGGTACGACTTTTCCTTTTGGAAAACTCAGCTTCTAAAGAAGTTTTGCAACAAAGAGGAAGGAACCTGCTTGTCCTGAGCCAGGCCTGAGCGGAGCCCTGCCTCCCTCTCTCTCTGCCCCACGCAGTTGACAGATGGCTCCAGGGTCCAGAAAGTTCCCAAACAGCGCTTTCACATACAGCCTTGCCTTACGTGTGTGCTCTGTCGTGTCCAGCTCTTTGTGACCCCACGAACTGTAGCCCTCCAGGCTCCTCTGTCCTTGGGATTTCCCAAGCAAGAATACTGGAGTGGGTTGCCATTTCCTCCTCCAGGGTTCTTCCCAACCCAGGGATCCAACCGCATCTCCTGCATGGCAGGTGGATTCTCAACCACTGAGTGAGCCACCAGGGAAGCCCATTTACATACAGACAGAGCAGAAAAAGAAACCGGCTGAACTGCAGGTGAAACTGGGGATGTGGGAAGCAATGTGAGCTTCCCAGCTGGAAGGTTCTGGAACGAGCTTCTGGGGGAGCGGGTGGGGGAGTGTGGGTTGGGAGAGGGGGTGGGGGTGTCAGAATATTTCCTTCTGACCGTTGTGCAGGCAAGTTAAAAAGCTGAAAACATTGAACACCGAACAGAGTGTTCATCTTTCCTTTTAATCAGCTGACTCTAGAAACCTTCTCAGCTGTTTCTTCATAATTAGTCAAGTATCTCATTAATAAGTGAACTACTGAAAAGGTTGAACGACTTCCTAAAACTCTCTCTCAGTTGTAGTCGCTGTTCACGCTTTCATCTTGTTAAAAAAAAGCCGATGAGCCAGCTTAGAGCAGCCAGGGCCTCAGGGGGCCACGTGCTCCCTGCCCCAGGCCGGACACCCGCACAGTGTTTGCTCTTAAGAGCCAGGCAGCGAGACTGTGAGTCACCTGGTCCCCTGCCCACCCAGCGCTGGCACCAGAAGACTCCCATGCTAACAGAGAGATGGAGAGAGGAAATAAACAACGTCTGCTCTCACCTTAAAATGCACGGATTCAAAGCCTCCTCAAGCTTGGAACTTAGGTTTTGAAATTAATACTGTTTTCAGATGAGAAATCTGAATTCAACTGTAAACCAAACAAAATGCAAACTTAAACATTAAACTCTCTAAAGGCTCATCCGTTGCCTGTGGAAATGTAAAATGGTCCAGCCACTCTGGAAAACAGATTGTCCATTTCTTAATAAAAAATGAAGCAGACACTTACAGAAATCATACTCACTCTGGCATTTACCCAGAAAAGTGAAAATTACATCCACCCAAAAGCCTATATGTGAACGCTCACAGGAGCTTTATCAGAATAGCTAAAAATCGCAAAAGACCAAAATGTTTCTTACTGTATCAGTGGTTAAACAAACTGTGGTAAAGCCACACTGTGGAATATTACACAGCGATGAAAAGGGACACACTACTGAAATGCACCTGATTTGGATGGACCTCAGAGGCATTACGGAGAAGGCAATGGCACCCCACTCCAGTACTCTTGCCTGGAAAATCCCATGGACAGAGGAGCCTGGTGGGCTGCAGTCCATGGGGTCATGAAGAGTCAAACACGACTGAGCAGCTTCACTTTCACTTTTCACTTTCATGCACTGGAGAAGGAAATGGCAACCCACTCCAGTGTTCTTGCCTGGAGAATCCCAGGGAAGGGGGAGCCTGGTGGGCTGCTGTCTATGGGGTCACAAAGGGCTGGACACAACTGGGCAACTGAAGCATTCATGCAGACATTATGGTGAGTGGAAGAAGCTAATCGTTAAAGACCAGGTACTGTATGATGCTATTCGCTTCTGTGACTTTCTTGAAATAAGAAAATTACAAAGACGGAATTAGTGGTTTCCAAGGGTGAGGAAGGGTGGTGAGAGAGGAAAAGGTAGGGTGACCGTAATACGGAAGCAAGGGTTTCCCTGTTGGCCCAGTGGTTAAGACTCCACGCTTCCACTTCAGGGGGCACGGGTTCAATCCCCGGGCAGGCAACTAAGATCCTGCATGCCACCCAGCGTGGCCAACAAAATTTAAAACAGAAGCAGGAGGGAGGTCTTCACGGTGATGGAATGGTTCTGTGTCTTGATGGTAGTGATTACATCAATCTACACATGTGAGAAAATGGCATGGAATATAGACATAGCCTACGAACATTAGTTACCTGGTCGATATTGTATTAAATAGTAGAGAGTTATTATGAAAGCTGTGACTACTGTGTGGGAGACCTCTCTGAAATGTCTTTGCATCTGCCTATTAATCTATAATCATGACAGAAGTTTTAAAATGTGCATTTTAGTGTGAAAGACTCTAAAATAAAGTTATCTGGGCAAAGATCTGTAAGAGCAGTCTTCGGGGAGCAGAGCTAGCCGGGAACATGCAGACCCCCTGCGTCCATGCTGTCCCAGTCTGTCGCCATCACTGATACAAAAGAGCCCGCGATTCTTGGCAACAGAGGTGGTGCGAGGACTCAAGGCCCCTTGTTGAATTCTGCACGCCTGGAGGTTTTGGCCCCTTGCTCCATGGGAAGGCCCTCGCTGTCTTGCGGAACAGTGGCTGGATGGAAGTACGCCTGCGGTCACCACAAGTGTACACTCTGGCCACCCCATTATGGACCACCTGCGAGTCCACGTCACGAATTTTGCCTTCTCTGCCCCTTTTCGCTGTCCTAAGCTCCCAGTTTTAGAATCCACTCTCTGGAAAAATCTGCTCTCTGCCTTAGAAAAGCACATGCCTGTCTGTGATGCCTTAGGTCCACAGACTGAGAATCTGGGACCCCAGGGCCTGGGGCTCAGGGGTCAGCTCTGTGGGTAGAAGTGGTCAGCATACTCAGGAGGCCCAGGACAGAGGAACTTCAGCGAGGCTGGCCCTGCTCTCTCCTCTCTAGCCCAGCACATCTGCTCATGGCGATCAGAATCAACCACCAAGGACTTCCCTGACCATCCAGTGGTTAAGATTCCAAGCTTCCACTACAGGGGGGCTCAGGTTCGATCCCTGGTCGGGGAACTAAGATACTGCGAGCTGCTTGGCATGACCCAAACAAAACAGAACAGCATCAATCACCAACTGGAATTCTCCCCTCCTCTCCTGTTTACCTCTCCATCCACGCCCCAGATAGGATGCAGGCTTGGTCTTACGTTCCATGCTGCTGCTGCTGCTGCTAAGTCGCTTCAGGCATGTCCAACTCTGTGCGACCCCATAGACGGCAGCTCACCAGGCTCCCCCGCCCCTGGGATTCTAGAAGCACTCATTTAAGGAGCAAGCAGATGCAAAAGAGCATGTACAGAATAAATCCATTGAACACACACATATGTGTATAAATGGGCTTCCGTGGTAGCTCAGCTGGTAAAGAATCTGCCTGCAATGCAGGAGACCCTGGTTCAGGAAGATCCCCTGAAGGAGGGTACCCACTCCAGTATTCTTGGACTTCCCTGGTAGCTCGGATGGTAAAGTATCCAACGAGCAATGTGGGAAACGTGGGTTCAATCCCTGGGTTGGGAAGATCCCCTGGAGGAGGGCATAGCAACCCACTCCAGTATTCTTGCCTGGAGAATTCCATGGACAGAAGAGTCTGGTCAGCTACAGTCCATGGGGTCACAAAAAGCCAGACATGACTGAGCACGCCTGCATACATGCATATATATGGATTATATTTCTTTCTGTAATCTTCTAAGTGTTCAATAATGAATAAGGATTCCTTGAGAATTAAAACTAAATTTGTGATGAGGAAACATCAGACAAGGCTGAATGGAGCGAGATGGTACACAATAATTGATCAGTATTCTTCAAAATACTCAAGACTAAGATGGTGGGAATTGGCCCAGATTAAAGTAGATGATGGACTCTCCTGGTGGTCCAGTGGTTAAGACTTCACCTTCCAATGCAGGGGGTGCAGGTTCAATCCCAGGGAGGTTGATTCCACATGACTCGTGGCCAAAAAGCCAAAACATAGAACAGAAGCAATATTGTAACAAATTCAATAAAGACTTTAAAAATGCTCCACATCAAAAAAAAAAAAATCTTAAAAAAAAAAGTACTGAAATGGTCATGTACACATGGCTATGTTAAAAACAACAACCACAAGGACCTATTCTTTAGCACACGCAGCTCTGCTCAGCGTTATATGGCAGCCTGGGTGGCAAGGGGGCTTGGGGGAGAATGGATACATGTACGCGTAAGGCTGAGTCCCTTATAGCTTGTATATGGCTATACCCCAGTACAAAATAAAAAGTTTTTTTTTTTTTAATGAAATGTAATCAGAAAATCAAGTTAAAATTAAATCTACTTAATTAAAAAAAAAAAGAGTAGATGAAGGAATTATGGCCACCAAATGCCACTCGGAATTCTGAGCTGGATCCTGGATCAGGAGGAAGACATCTGTGGGGAGTTCAGGACAATCTGAACAATTGATAGTCTAATATCGATGCTAATTCCCTGATTTTGACAGTTGTACTGTGTAAGGCGTGGTCCTGAAGGGAAGCTGAGTAGGGAGTACCTGGGAGCACTCGGACAATTATTGCCAGCGTTGCTACAAATCTAAAATTATTTCAAAAGAAAAATAAATGAATGAAATGCTAAGTGACAGTCCCCCACCCCATGAGATACCTAAAGCCCTAGAGCCCAGCACAATCATGCACTTTTCTCTCCCCAGAAATTCCATCTGAGGAGCCCAGTATCCTGGGGGTGACTGACCAGATGGCCCTGCATTCCTTACTCTGGAAATCCCAACCCTCCAGCCTTCTGCCAGCTGGCCTCTCCTGGAGTCCAGGCCCTTCCCCCTCCTGCCCCCCAACCTGGAGATTCAGCCTGTCCTTTGAGGTCTAACTGCAAAGTTGCCTCCCAGGGGATAGGCTGGGGCTCCTCCCTGCCTTGACAAGGTTGGGCGGCCTCTTCTTGCTTGTACCCAGCCCAGCAGTGGCCACCCCCCCACGCATCGGCTGACTGTATCGTGGAAGCGCTCAGGGGCCTTCCTGGGCAGATGGGGAACCTGCAGGGTGGTGGTCCTGTCACCAGTGGCTGGTGCGGCTGACATGGAAGATGTGCTCCAAATAAGTGGGGGAGTCCAGCCCCACCCCAGCCATTCTTGTGGTTGTTCCAAGGCGAGGGGCACACCTGGTCCAGAGAACTCTCGGGAGCACAAAGATGCATTAGTCTGGTGGGACGCCCTCCCTTGTACAGCCAGGCCTGGCAGAAACCTATTCTTGGCTGGGGTTTCAGCTGGAGCCACCCAAACGCTGGACCCACCCCGCTGGCTTCCCTTTCTTATTGCCACCAATGGGCATCCTTTAGCCAGTTTATGTCAAAAGGTGCTCAATCAGGCTGGCCTTCTGGGCAGACGACAGGATGAGAGGACCTTCCCGCCCAGTTGGACGCTGGAACCACACTTTGTCTTTTCCTCCCTGTCTGAGGCCAGTGCTGCCAACTCAGAGCAGCACCACAGAGGTATGGAGAGAGTAACATGGCAACATACATTACCACATGTAAAGTAGACAGCCAATGGGAGCTCAAATCAGTAACAACCTACGGGTAGGATGCGGAGGCAGGTGGGAAGGATGTTCACGTGAGAAGGGACATGGGTAAACCTGTGACTGATTCGTGTTGATGTTTGGTAGAAACCAACACAATACTGTAAAGCAATTATTCTTAAATAAACTTTAAAAAAAGAAAGAAAGAAAATACCTGCCACAAGCTAGATATTTCAGAAGGTGTTCAAAGACTGAAATAAACTCTGCCCTAAGTCGCTCACCAGGCTCGTGTCCCCGTCAGTGAAAAGGACGTGGTGACAACCGGCTCAGAGTGGACTCAGGTTCTGATGTCCCCTCTGCACTCAGCAGGCGTGGGGCCAATTCAGCCATAAAAACAGTGAAGGAAAGGAAAGCAGTGAGAGGTCGCAGAGAGCACCCAAGTGTCTCACTGTTTTATGGCCCATGTTGTCATAAGCAACCTCCCCTGGGGAGTCCACGCAAGTCAAAGTTCAGGGTCAATTAGGAAAATACTGGAAGGGTTACTCTCAGCAGGAAAGACAGAGTGCGCCTCCCTGATTTGAACTTTAAGAAAGTACAGAAGGCAGGTAGTTGGAGGAAAGAGACCACAAAATAGAAGTCCATTCCTAACATCCTCTTGAGGATCCAGGACGCTTTAGCGATTCCTCCAGGCCTCCGATCACCAGGTGGCCTGCCCACTACCCCAGCTGGTTTCGTTTGGGGAGGAGGAGACCCACTCACTCTGCAGAAGCCCAGAGGCGCTCTGGGAGGGACTAGGGAACCCCGGGCCCTGAGCTCCACAGGAGACCAGAGGCCACGGCAGCTCTGGATCCAGTGCTCCTTCCCCAGGGGCCTGCTTCCAGCTCCAGGCCAGCCCCTCCTTGCTCCCTCCCACCCCTCACCCGGCCACACTCTGTGCAGTGGCCCCCGTGGCCGCACTCACCAGCTCGGGCAAGAAGAAGGCGTAGGGGATGGTGAGAAACAGTGAGACCCCGGAGGGCACGTCAGGGGGAGCATGGCTGGTGGCGGGCGGGTCCCGGGAGGCCATGCTCTCACCCTCTGCCTGGCGCCCTGGCTTGGCAGCCCGTGCCCGCAGCCCTTCAAATATCACCTCCTGCCCGACACACCCATCAGACGTCGCCTGGAAGGGAAAAAAAAAAAAAAGTTCCAGCCAAGCAGGTCCTTCCACTGGCTTCGGCCAAGAGAATCCTCAGTGAAATGCAGTTTGTGTATCAGACAGGCCTTCCACCAGCTGTGGCAGAGCCGCTCAGGAAGGCGAGCAGGAGCCTCTTCCTAGACTTTTTCCTCCAAGGAAGTTCTGAATCCCAGGCATGCTATTCCAGGGGAGGCCAGCTGCAGTAGCTGCTTCCACCTGGTGCCCAGGACAGGAATGAGCTGCCCCTGTGACAAGGACTGTTTACTGAGGGACTACTGTGCGCTGTGCTCAGTCGTGTCCGACTCTGCGACCCCACGGATCTAGCCCGCCAGGCTCCTCTGTCCATGGAATTTCCCAGGCAAGTATACTGCAGTGGGTTACCATGCCCTCCTCCAGGAGATCTTCCCAACCCAGGGATCGAACCAGGTCTCCCGAATTGTAGGCAGATTCTTTATTGTCTGAGCCACCAGGGAAGCCCTGAGGACCTCCTAGGAACCACGAAAACTTCAGACACCTCTGGGAGCTACAGCCCGACTCGTGGCTGCTTTGCTTCTTTTCCAAGCAAGGAGACCCAGATTCTGCCCTGTCAAGTCAAGGTCACAGCTTGCTCTGCTTACCGCTGCTCATCCTTGAGGACCCCACGCCGGTCGGGCTCCTGCCCGGCCCTGGCAATGCGACACTTCCTTCTCTGTCTGCACTCTTTGTCACCGTCAGTCTCTCCTAGTGTTCTCACCCAGCAGATGGAGGTCTCTGTCTCTGGGATGAATCTACCCCAGTGGGCACCAGAGCCCTCCTCCCCTCCCTGCCCTGGCCCCCTCACTGGGCTGGTGCCTGGGAGCCGGGCTTGGAGCCAGGTCAGATCCTTCCTGTCTCCTGCCTGCCTGCCTGCCTCCAGGGCTGTGACCCAGCAGCCAAGAGGCTCCTTTCCCGCTAAAGACAGGGCCTGGAGATGTGGGCCCTTTGCCTGCCTTCCTCTCGGCCACCCTGGAGAGTGGCCTAGCACCCCAGAGTCCGATGGGGATGCTCCGGGTTGGGGTGGGGGGTTCCTTCCCACTGGAGTGGAGGGGTTGCAAGAAGGCCACCCTGCGTGCTGGGTCAGGAGGCGTCCACCACGAAAGGCCAGTTCCTGAGCAAGGACAGTGCCTGCCGGGGCCTGCCTCCCGCCACCTCCCCTTCTGTGGGGAGAGCTGGGAAAGAGCCAGGGAACAGGGGAGATGGACGAATGAGCCTACAGCAAAGGCACGGCAAAGACAGGCAAAGTGTTCGTGCATGTCGAACCAGCCTGGCTGTGCCCTCCTCCAGGCCTGCGGGATCTGGCGAGGGGAGTGAGGCCCTGGTCCCACCGGCCTTCCAGCCCCAGCTCGTCTGTAGGATGGACGCAGCACGCAGGTGCTGCCTAGGACTCCCACCTCTTGCCACCTCTCCCGACTGCTGTAACTCACCGTGGCCACTGTCTTGAGCCGTAGGATACCTTGTACTTGGCCACCGACAATGCAGTGTTCATGGGAACAGCTCAGGGAAGGCAAGCAGGATAAGAATCTTTCTCCGGCTCATTTCACATCTGCAAAGTGAAGCTAATATCTGAGGCTGGAGCTCCTGAGAGATTGACAGAGCTTGAGCCACTTCTACCTTCTGACACAATTCGTATGTTAAGAAGTGAAGATGTGACAATGTAAAGTTGTAAAAAAAATGGCATATTTTAAATATTCTATAGTGCTTTCCTGGTGGCTCAGTGGTACAGAATCTGCCTGCCAATGAGGGAGACGCAGGTTAGAGCCTGGGGTCGGGAAGATCCCCTGGAGAAGGAAATGGCAACCCACTCCAGTATTCTTGCCTGGAGAATCCCCATGGACAGAGGAACCTGGCAGGCTACAGTCCATGTGGTTTCAAGGAGTTGAACACGACTTAGCAACTAAACCACCACCCACAAACATTTTATATTTAGCCAAGTCATGTTTTATTATATGCAACAAAGTATGGCATACTCCCTGGGATTATATGTATTATAGATGCATATGTTGAAAATCACATCAGATAATGTTATGATTTTTGCTTTCAACCATCATACATATTTTAAGAGAAAAAAATTATTATGTTTACCTAGATATTTACCCGGAGAAGGGAATGGCACCCCACTCCAGTACTCTTGCCTGGAAAATCCCATGGATGGAGGAGCCTGGAATGCATGGGGTCACTGAGGGTCAGACACGACTGAGCGACTTCACTTCACTTTTCACTTTCATGCACTGGAGAAGGAAATGGCAACCCACTCCAGTGTTCTTGCCTGGAGAATCCCAGGGACGGGGGAGCCTGGTGGGCTGCCGTCTCTGGGGTCGCACAGAGTCGGACACGACTGAAGCGACTTAGCAGCAGCAGATATTTACCATTTCTGCTGCTGTCCTTCATTCCAGATGTCCCAAGCTTTCCTCTGGTGTCTTTCCCCTTCTGCCCAAAGAATTTTATTTATTAATAGCATTTCTTTCAGAGCAAGTCTGCTAACAATAAATTCCCTTAGTTTTCCTTCATCTGAAAATGCCTTGATTGCATCTTTCTTCCTGAACAGTATTATTGTAGAGTATGGAATTCATGTTTTCTTTCGGCACTTAAAATATGTTCTACCACCTTCTGACTTCTGGTTTCTGATGCAAAATTCTCAGTAATTCAAACTGTTGTTCCCTATATTGAAAGCACTGTTTTCCTTTGGTTGCTTTCAAGACTGTTTTTCCTTTGTCTTTCATTTTATGCTTTGATTCTGTTATGGCTGGGCATGGCTTTCTCTGAGTTTATCTTGTTTCGGTGTTCACTAACCTTCCTTAACGGAGAAGGCAATGGCACCCCACTCCAGTACTCTTGCCTGGAAAATCCCATGGACAGAGGAGCCTGGTAGGCTGCAGTCCATGGGGTCACTGAGGGTCAAACATGACTGAGCGACTTCACTTTCACTTTTCACTTTCATGCATTGGAGAAGGAAATGGCAACCCACTCCAGTGTTCCTGCCTGGAGAATCCCAGGGATGGGGGAGCCTGGTGGGCTGCCGTCTTTGGGGTCGCACAGAGTCGGACATGACTGAAGCGACTTAACAGCAACCTTCCTTAATCCATAACTCTTAAGTCTTTAACAAATTTTAAAAGTTTTCCTTATTTCTTCAAAAAAATATTTTTTTCTGCACCACACTCTTTCTGTCCTTCTACTGAGACTCTGGTGATGAGAATGTTAGACCTTTTGGAATTGTCCCACAGATACTTAAAGATCTGTTTATTTTTTTCAGTCTATTTCCTTTCTTTTGTTCAATTGGACAATTTGTATTGATCTATATATACTGATTTATATTGATCTATTGAACTATAAGTTTACTGAATTTTTTTTTTTTATCATCTCCATTCTGTTGTTGAGCCCATCCAAATTGATTTTTTCACTTTGGTTTTATTTTTCATTTCTAAAACTTCAGTTTGGTTCTTTTCGTATCAAATGTTTCTCCAATGAGACTGTCTATCCATCTGTTCATTTTGGGGTTTTGCTCTGACTTCTTGGTACACGATTGTAAGTAGCTACTTCAGCGTCTCAATTCGACTGTGTCATCTCAGAGTTGTTGTCTCTTCCTTTTTGTTGCTTCCCTTTGAAAGATATTGAGATTTTCCTAGGTCTTCAAATATCAAGTCACTGTGGATTGTATCCTGGAAAATTTGAATATTACGCTATAGGATTACGGGGCTTCTTTAAATCCTGTAGCAAATGTTGGGACTTCCCTGGTGGTCCAGTGCTTAAGAATCCACCTGCCAATGCAGGGGACATGGGTTTGATCCCTGGAATGGGAAGATCCCACATGCCACAGGGTGGCTAAGTTCATGTGTCACAACTTCTGAGCCTGCGCTCCTCAAGGAGAAAAGACGCCACAGTGAGCAGCTCTCGCACTGCAACTAGAGAACAGCCCCCACTCGCCGCAACTAGAAAAAGCCTGTGCGCATCAATGAAGACCCAGTGCAGCCAAAAATTAATTAATTTTAAATATGTTGTTTTGTTTGTTTTAGCAGCAACGGGCCTGATTAGATGCAGGCTGCAAGTTCCTGCCTACCTTCTCTGGTATGAAATCTCCTGAACAATGTCAGCTCATCTTTAAAGTTGTGCAGCGCTTTTCAGATCCATTTGGTGTGTGTGCTAGTCTTGGACCTGGGATCGGTCTGGGACCGGGCTGCTCAGTTATAAAGTCCTCTGGTGTGTTGTTTAGGGGCAGCTATGCTTCCCTGGTTGCTCAGCTCGTTAAGAATTTGCCTGCAATGCAGGCCAAAATGCAATAAGATATATTTATACAGAGAGAAATCGAGAGTGAGAGAAAGAGGGATTTGCCACCATGCTATTAGGACCACGGTCCCTTTGGTCAGAGAGAAGGACTCTCCTCCTCAAAGTTTAGACACCTGTCTGGCTGCCACTGCCCAACAGTCACTAGATTGCCTAGGCTTGAGGGCAGAAGAGAACGGGGAAAAAAATATAAACAAACAGAGGTTTTCTATACTCTGACCAGTGGTGGTGCTGGTTGAGTGGCTAAGTCACGTCTGACTCTTTGCGGCCCCACGGCTTCTCTGCCCATGGAGTTTCCCAGGCAAGAATACTGGAGTGGGTTTCCATTTCCTTCTCCAGGGGATCTTCCTGACTCAGGGATCGAACCTGGGTCTCTTGCACTGCAAGCAGATTCTTCACCGATGAGCCACAGGGAAGCCCCCGTATGACCAGTACAGGCTCTCTTTCCCAGTCCTCAGCCCAGAAATGGAGCACTTTTTTGGAGATGTGTTTTGTCTGTATCCCACGCACATTCTGGACTTCATGTTGCTCTGAGCCCAGGCCTGGAGATACTACAGGGGGGAAAAAAGGGGATACTGCCTACCACTAGTTTGGTAGTATTCGGAGTTCTGTTTTCCTTCCCAAATGTTCCCACTTCTACTTATTTTCAGAGTCCTTAGAAAACTGTTCCGTGCATTGTGTCTAGGACTTCTGTCACATTCAGTGGGAAGAAAATGCTGAAATACCCATCTCTATTTGACCAGAACCCAAGCTCCACCAACCTGTTTTGATTCTCTGCATAGCACTTACTCAAAAAAATTTTTTAATTTATGTCTTTATTTATTTGGCTGCATCGTTGCAGCATGGAGAATCTAGTTCCCTGATCAGGGATAGAACCCGAGCCGCCTGCACTGGGGGCTCAGAGTCTTAGCCCCTGGACAACCAGGGAAGTCCCACTCCCTCATATTTTTGTTTATTGATTTGTTTGCCTATTGCTTGTCCCCCATCCTGCCCCTTCCTAAGATGTTAGCTTCAGAGTAGCTGTGACTTTATTCATATTGAATATTTCTGGGCACAAAGTAAGCACTCAATAAAGGCTTTCAGATGACTGACTCTACCCTCTTGGTCAGAAAGATTTTGAAGACTACTGCTTCTCTCTCTCTTTTTTGTCTCCTCTTCCTTAACTGACTCCTTGTGAGTAAGTTACCTTATACATTTTTCAGAAAAGATTTATTGGTTACCCAACAGATAAGGGGCAGGTCAGGAGAAAGCCAGAGATGCTCGGGGAAAGAACAGACATTGTACCCATTCCTCCTACTACAAATGTTAGAATAACCCATCCCAATTGGTTTTAACAACCAAGGAGACATATTACCTTGGGTAGGTGAGAAGTTGAGGAAATGTTGGCTTCAGGTGAGGCTTGATCCAGTGGCTAAACAACGCTACAAAGGACCTAGATCGTCTCCGTTAGTCAACCCTGCCTGTTGCTGTCACACTGTTGGCTTTTTTCTTAACCTCACTCGGCACACCTCCCACGCACACAGCTCTAGGCTCTGGATTTCTGGAAGTGAAACTGCTACAGGGACACTCATGTCCCACAGGCTCTGGCCTGTTCACTCAGACATAGGTGCATTGCAATTACTCTTTCAACCAATCAAGGTCACTTCAACCTTCAAATGAGGGAGTTAGAATACACATGCCCAAAGGACCAGGCTTGGGAGGAGGCTGTGGTTAATGCTGTGTCTGGGGCCATCTGGTTCCCAGTGCCCTTGCAGTCTGGGCAGGCACAGAATTCTTCAAGGTCAGAGGGCAGCTGGCAGGAAGAGGATAGACTCATGGGACAATTTTGGGGTCACCCAGAGAGCTCTGCCCGGTGAAGAGCTCAGAAAGCCTTGAGTCCTTTTTGTTATTGCCCTAAGTGGCCTCTTCAAAAGGACAAAGTTCTGCAAAGTTAATCTTCGTTGGCAAAGTCAGGCGCAAATGAGATTAAGGTTCAGTCTGTCTCCAGAGCATGAGAAATGGACTGCACGTTAGCCGTGTTTCCGAAGTCCCGAGTTCAAACTGACTTCCCCCGTGATTTCTGACCCCCACCTCGCACACTGCCTACACCCCAACATGCTCTCGTTCAGCGTCAGCCGCCGAGGCGTAAAATCCGAGGCTTCCGTTGTCCTACCGACACAGCACCGCCCTTCACTCACCGTTCATTTATCACTTCTCCCATTCCTCCCCGTCCAAATCTGAATGATTACTCAACTATTGCCTTCAAATATCAGAATTTCAGAGGATGAGATGTCTGGATGGCATCACCAACTCAACGGACATGAGTCTGAGCAAACTCAGGGAGAGAGTGAAGGACAGGGAAGCCTGATGTGCTGCTGCAGTCCATGGGGTTGCAGGGTCAGATACGACTTAGTGACGCAAACAACAATCAGAGAATTTCAGCCAGCAAGCCTGGCTCCTGAGGGAGCCACATGTTATTTAATCCACGTATTCCTGAATTTCAGACAGCGAATGGTGGGAGTTCACAGAGCGAGGGTTTCATTCAAACTGAGCAGATGGTGGTCCCCAACATGGGATGGTGGTGTTTGGAGAGCGAGACTAGGTTTAGAAGGATCACCTATGCTGACCCTTACTTAGTGCCTGTTGCAGGGCTCTTAATACCCCAGCTACAGGACTGTTGGGATTTGGATGCGTCCGGAACAACAGAAAGACACGGAGGGAGGCCCTCTGGCAGCCTGTGCCCTTCTTCACTTCTCACACACGATCACTTCCACACTGCATCGTCAAGTCAGGACAGGGATCCCAGTGGGGGCTGCTCCCACCACCTCCTCAAAGCCAAATGCTGTGCCTGGATGGTAGTGTGTGCTGAGTCATTTCAGTCATGTCCGACTCTCTAAAACCCATGCACTGCAGAGCCCCAGGCTCCTCTGTCCATGGGATTCTCCAGGCAAGAATACTCGAGTGGGTTGCCAGTCTCTTCTCTAGGGGATCTTGCAGACCCAGGGATTGAACCCAGGTCTCCTGCACTGCAGGCAGCTAGTAGCTGCTCAGCAAACACAGAGTGAATGAATGAATGAACAAATGAACAAACGGAAGATTGTAAACCTCAGACACGAGGTGTCTTGCGTCAGTAGGGTTCTGCCTTGGATTCTCTACTTTGAAGAAACAGAACACAAAGCAGCTAGGTGACAGCCAGCTCTAGTCACCTCCATGCCCCGAATAAACCTCCCAACTTGGAATGCTTCACACCAGAGGAAGTGAGCGAGTCCACGGTGAGGGATGTCCTGTAGCACTGTGAACTGACAAAGCCCTGGGCTGGCAGCTGGCACCTCCAGCGCCCAGCCGGTTCCCTTGGGGCTACCCAGATGCTGACTGCACTGGCAAGTCAAACCTGCTCCATTTGTATGTGGGTAACGCATTTCAACCAGCCCCTTGTGAGTTGTCCTGGCCTCAACCTTAGACCATAAAATCCACTGGGACTGAGGTGGTACCTGCTCTGAGGTGCCCCACCCATCACCGTGCAGCCCAGGTGAGGGAATTGCAGTATTTCCCACCACCTCCAGCAGACCCGTTGGATGTGACGCTCCACCTATCGTATGAGGCTGGAGGTGGGGGCGGTGGGTCGCATCATTTACAGTTCAGAGCCCTGCTCCCCCACAACGGTTCTGACGTGGGGACTCCCCTCACAGGGGCACCCAGCACTGGGTGTCCCTCCACCGTTCCCCAATCTGGGTTCACAGTTAAGTCGCTTTGTTGCCGAGTCACACTCCTGGACACAACCCCCTGCCCCAGGACTGGCTTCCAGGATGTTTTTGGCTCCTTGACAACCTCTTCCTGTTTTGGAAGCTAAAAAGTGGCAGTGAAAAGCCAGAGAGGTTTCATTGTTTTGTTCTCTTTTTTAAAAAAATCCTCCGCCGACTGAAGCGAGAACTTGTCTTTCGCTGGCACAGCCGCCCTCGCCCCTGCGGAACCGGCACCTCTGTGCAGGCTGACCTCCTTTGAGTCTCGCTTCTGGGCCCAAGCCTTACTGAAACTGTTTGCTCTCCTCTGTTTTTCTTATGTGTCAGAAACACTAAAGTTGGCTACATTCGTCAGTCATGACACATTTCAAATGAATACAGAAGACAGTTTGTGAAAACACCCTCTAAAGAAAGCTCCCTCTCTCTATGCTGTGCATTCATTGAAAGGAATTCACCGGCCATCATTTCTTTCATAAAACGCCCCACCTTTGACTGGATGCTAAGAATAACCTAAATGATTAGAAAGATGAAAATGTGGCCATTAGGAATGAAAGATTCTATAGAAAAATGACCTCCATGGTGGGGAGTGACGGGGTTTCATGTTCTTGCATATAATACAACAGGGGCCTAAGCTGAGACGACCCGAAAGGATGGGAAAACTCTGTACACCACCTCCATTTGCAAAGGTGGGAGCCCCTTCTTGTCACAGGAGCTGGGGAGGGTCATAGTCTCAGAGCGGGGCAGGCATAGCCTAGGGAACTGGAGAGGCAGCTTGTTATGTTAGACAGATGAGTGGTGCCTGGACACGCTGCTTCCCACACACCAGGGTGGGGTTGGGGGGTGGAGACATAGTGAAATTTCTTTTCCAAGGCCACATTCTCGTGACATCTGTGCCCCTTTCACACATGAACGTCTGAGATGAAGGCCCAGATTGTTTCCCTTAAGGGTTTAGCAGAAGCTAACTGAGATGTTAGCTTCCGAAATCACTGCAGATGGTGACTGCAGCCATGAAATGAAAAGACCCTTGCTCCCGGAAGAAAAGCTATGACCAATCTAGACATATTAAAAAGCAGAGACATTACTTTCCCAACAAAGGTCCGTCTAGTCAAAGTGGAGAAGGCAATGGCACCCACTCCAGTACTCTTGCCTGGAAAATCCCATGGACGGAGGAGCCTGGTAGGCTGCAGTCCATGGGGTCGAGAAGAGTCGGACACAATTGCCCAACTTCACTTTCAGTTTTCACTTTTCATGCATTGGAGAAGGAAATGGCAACCCACTCCAGTATTCTTGCCTGGAGAATCCCAGGGACAGAGGAGCCTGGTGGGCTGCCGTCTATGGGGTCACACAGAGTCAGACATGACTGCCATGACTTAGCAGTCAAAGCTAGTCACGTATGGATATGAGAGTTGGACCATAAAGAAAGTTGAATTGATGCTTTGGAACTGTGGTGTTGGAGAACACTCTTGAGAGTCCCTTGGACTGCAAGGAGATCAAACAGGTCAATTGTAAAGGAAACCAACCCTGAATATTCATTGGAAGGACTGATGCTGAAGCTGAAGCTCCAGTACTTTGGCCACCTGATGGGAAGAACTGACTCATTGGAAAAGACCCTGATGCTGGGAAAGACTGAAGGTGGGAGGAGAAGGGGACGACAGAGGATGAGATGGTTGGATGGTATCACTGACTCCATGGACTTGGGTTTAGGTAGACTCCAGCAGTTGGTGATGGACGGGGAGGCCTGGCGTGCTGCAGTCCATGGGGTCACAAAGAGTCGGACACGACTGAGCAACTGAACTGAAGTGAGATGTAGCCCTGGAGTTTCGTCATACAATGGAGCTCTAAAAGTAACCCCCTCCTAGAACACTGCCCTGGTGGTTCAGTGGTTAAGACCGATGCAGGGGACCTAAGTTCGATCCCTGGCCAGGGAACTAAGGTCTCACATGTTGCGTGGTGCAGCCAAATAAAATAAAATAAAAAAAGTAAATGCCTCCTTTAAGGCAGTACGTTTCAAGACAAGTTCCTCAGTCAGCACTCTGATAATTTAGATTAAACTCTGATTTGATTGTATTTTTCATCCAACAGACTTCTCATGTTATATTTCATGTACAATTTTTTTTATTTTATTTTTAAACTTTACATAATTGTATTAGTTTTGCCAAATATCGAAATGAATCCGCCACAGCATGTACAGTTTTTAAATGTCTCCACTGAGGAGGGGAACGTCTTCGGTTGTAGAAAGTCATACTTGATGTCTCTACGCAGCATATTAGCTGTGCCACTTACTACCTCTGACCTTAGGCACATTACCAAGTGTGCTTGGCCTGTGTCTTCAGCAGCAGTATTGATGACACTGGAAAACCCAGTGCTGGCCTCCTACAGCACTTGTGAGCGGTAACCTCGTAAAAGAGGACGCCACAGCAGGCGCCCAACAAATGCTAGCTGAACTATTACCATTAACACGAAAGGCTTGGGACGACTCACCAGCAGTCACAGGATTGTTTGAAAGGCAACAAAATCTTTGTTCTTTGACACAGAGGTAGGTCAACACACTGTCCAGAGCCTGGAAGTGTTTTTGTTTGTTTGTTCTTTAATGAGCGCTAATTATACGGGCTTGAAAAAGGAAAACTGGATTTTGTTTTTATGGCTTCCCAGGTGGCTCAGGGGTAAAGAATCCGCCTGCCAATGCAGGAGATTCAGGTTTGATCCCTGGGTGGGGAAGATCCCCTGGAGGAGGAAATGGCAACCCACTCCAGTATTCTTGACTGAAAAATCTTGTGAACAGAGGTGCCTGGTGGGTTACAGACCAGAGGGTCGGAAAAGAGTCAGACATGTCTGAGAAACTGAGCAAAAGAGAGAGCATGTTCAAATGTTAGACTGAAGTGAGTGATCAATAACACAGCTTTCTCAAATATATTATCCTGATTTCCTCTTCATTTCACAACATAAATTTTATTAGCAAAAATCATGCGTGTGTGCGTGCTCAGTCACTTCTGTCGTGTCCAACTCTGCAACTCCGTGGACTGCAGCCTTCCAGGCTCCTCTGTCCGTGGGATTTTTAAAGCAAGAATACTAGAGTGAGTTGCCATGCCCTCCTCCAGGGGATCTTCCCAATTCAGGGGTCTCCTGCATTGCAGGTGGATTCTTTATCACTGAGCCACCGGGGAATCCCCATTCTGGATTCTAGACACTTACCAGATATATTATTTGTAAATATCTTCTCCTATTCTGTGGGTTGTATTTTCACTTTCTTGAATAGTCATAAATTTGACTTTTGATACAATCTTGCTTTTATACAAATGTATAGATACAGTCAACTTAAATGTTAGTTGGTGTTACATATAGAAGGGCTTCCCTGCTGGCTCAGTGGTAAAGAACCTGCCTGCCAATGCAGGAGATGCAGGTTCAATCCCTGGGTCAGGAAGATCCCCTGGAGAAGGAAATGGCAACCACTCCAGTGTTCTTGCCTGGAGAGTACCATGGACGGAGGAGCCTGGTGGGCTAATGGCAACCACTCCAGTATTCTTGCCTGGAGAGTCCCATGGATAGAGGAGCCTGGTGGGCTAATGGCAACCTCTCCAGTATTCTTGCCTGGAGAGTCCCATGGACGGAGGAGCCTGGTGGGCTACAGTCTGTCACTTCAGTTCAGTTCAGTCGCTCAGTCGTGTCCAACTCTTCGCGACCCCATGAACCGCAGCACGCCAGGCCTCCCCGTCCATCACCAACTCCCGGAGTTCACTCAAACTCTTGTCCATCGAGTTGGTGATGCCATCCAGCCATCTCATCCTCTGTCGTCCCCTTCTCCTCCTGCCCCCAATCCCTCCCAGCATCAGGCTGTTTTCCAATGAGTCAACTCTTCACACGAGGTGGCCAAAGTATTGGAGTTTCAGTTTGTGGGGTCGCAAAAAGTCAGACATGACTTAGTGAGTAAATAACAACAAATTACATATAGAATGGATGGACAACAGGTCCTACAATATAGCACAAGGAGCTATATCCAATATCCTGTGATAAACTGTAAGGGGAAAGAATATTAAAAAAGAATGTATATATGTATGTGTAACCGAGTCACTTTGCTCTACAGGAGAAATTAACGCAACATTGAAATCAATTGTACTTCCATTTAAAAAAAGAAGCAGACACAGAGAACAAACGTGTTACCTGTGGGGAGAGGAAAATGGGGATGGGAAAGATAGGCGTAGGGGATTAAGAGATAAAGCTATTAAGTATAAAGTAAACAGTGCAAGCAAATCTTGTACAACACAGGGAATATAGCCAGTATTGTATAAAGCTTTAAATAGAACATAAGTTTTAAAAACTGTTAACCACTGCGTTGTATACCTGAAGCTCTCATATTTCACATCACCCACGCTGCTGTTGTTCCGCCACTAAGTCGTGTTCGACGTTTTATGACCCCACGGATGGCAGCACGCCAGGCTTCCCTGTCTGTCACTGTCCCCCAGAGTTTGCTCAGACTCATGTCCATTCAGTCACTGATGCTATCTGACAATCTCATCCTCAATACATTGTACTCAACTATACTCAATTTTAAAAGAAATGCAGCAGTTGTTTTTTGAAAAAAAAAATTCTCTTTAAACGTATACAATATTACTTATAAAAATTTGTTTTACTGTACTGACACATATTCAAATGATCAGATAAATGTTTCCTATAGAATGTGGCTGTACGGAAAAGTGATGGGACGTTAGTTCCGGTTAAGTTCAGCGGGGAGCTGAGGGTCAAAGGCCACTGCTGTCAGGTTACGTTCTTTCTTCTTTCACCCAAGAAGTCATAGGTCTGCTCGGAAATGTCGAAAGGTTCGTGGACCCCCTCTGGCGACAGCAGAACCTGGAGGGCGCCCTCATTTTCCTGGTTTTGCTTGAGGAAGTCGGCGATGCCCTTCCACCGGGCAGCCTCAGTCTCCTCCTCTGCCCATCTAGACGGGGGCAGGAGCGCAGAGTGCAGCAGGGGGAGCGCGCAGTCGTGGTAAACCAGCAGGAACACCGCCTTCAGGAGCTCCCTGTCTCCCTGGGAAAACACCCGCAACAACAGTCACTGCGAGCGGACCCAGGCCGTTACTTCTCAAGCGCCACATTCCAGGGACTCTGTGAACTAGAAGCCGTCGAGGGAGGGGGTGGGATGGAGGGGCCAGGGATGCCTGGCAGGTAACGGGCTCTGAACCAGCTGTTCAGTCAGGACGTGGACACAGCAGGAGTCACCTCGGGGACAAATGAGGTGTTCTATCAGCTCCCCGCTGAACCTGATAGAACCTCCTCAGAGGTTCTCTCTGAGGGTCTGAGAGGGACTCCTTGAAGCCAGGGCGCCCACTGAGCTCCACTGAGGATCTCGCGCATTCCATCAAGGAGACTGGGGCACTGGAGTCTAATTCTGGGGACAAGGGTGCGGGTCCAGGTAAATGGAACTAAGAAGACAGTGTGCAGCCAGCTGGATCACCGAATTAGCTCAAGGTGTTACAGGAGGACAGCAAGGGCCCTGCCTGAAATCCAGAGAAAGAGCCCAAGGAGTAAAGGAGGTGCTGTCAAGCCCACCTCCCCCAGAACAGGAGCCAGGTGACATCCCAAGGGCAGGCAGCCCAGCTCCACAGCTCAGGTGGGCATTGCAGGGGTGCAGGCGGTGTGCACTGAGATACGACCCCTCCAGGGGGAGCTGGAGAGGCCGCTTCTACAGGCCTGAGGCCCAGCACCTGTCCACTACTGACCGAGAACAGCATTAAACCTGCCAATTTGGGTTGAATGGAAGCTCAAATAAGGATACAATATATACACCTTTTTTTTCCTTTCAATTTTTAGTGCCTTTCTTTGTTCTCCCATGTTCCTTGAGATAAAGTCCAAAAAGCATGGGCCGTGGGCCCATGCAGCCACCTCCATCTCTTTTTGTAAATAGTCTCACAGAACCGGCCCTACTCAGGTGTTTATACCGCCTGTAGCTGCCTTGCATTACAAAGGCAGAGCTGGGTATCTAAGACACAGAGCATGTGGCCCGCAAAGCCAAAAATATTTACTCTCTGGCCCTTTACCAAAAAAGTTTGTCAGTCTTGGACTAGAGGAGTCAGCCGCTGCACACTGATCGCTGCGAGTCTGCTTGGCAACGACACGCGCTGGGCCACGGATGCAGTCACGCGTGCTCGCAATGTGAGGTGCAGCTTATGCCAATTTAACTCTTACTTCTCTGGGCCTGATATGGACTTTGAGAGCTAGGGATTTTTTTTTTTTTTTAATGAGAGAAATTTGATAGGCAGCTGGAACATTTTGGCTTAGAAACTTCCCCTCAGTTCAATAAAACTCAGTGGTCTGACTCGGTAAATGTCACGTTGCACTTGATACGTGGGTTATTTTCAAAGATTTTTGGTATTGATTTCTAACATAATTCCACAGTTAGAAACACAAGAGAACAGAGTCTGTATGATTTCAGTACCTTTAGACCATGACATTTTTGTACTTGTTTTGTGTCTCTGGATATGTTCCAGTGTCTCCTATAGTCTATGGGAAGCTGAGTAGAACTTGTAGCCTACTGTTCTGGGAAAACTATATATACTTAATTATGTTGAACTGGTTAATGGTGTTTTTCAGGTCTACTATATCCTTCTACTTTCCTGCATATTCATTCTGTTAATTTTTGAGAGCTTGATATTGAAACACCAACTAAAAATCTTAATTTGTCTACTTAAAAAAATAACTGTAATATACAGTGAAATTGTATGTAACTTTGCTCTATATTTCCAAGTTTCCGGTAAATGTGTTATCATACTTTCATAATTTAAAAAATAAAAAAGAAACAGAAAAAAAAAATCTCCCCAAGGAACATGGGAGAAGATAAAGACACTAAAAATTGAAAGGAAAAAAAAAATGTGTCTGAAATGACTGTGTTGATCAAGTATTTTTTTAAATGCTTAGAATCGATCACCCATGCCCTTCTTGGAAGGAGTCTTTGGAACCATAATAACATGGTTGAACTGTCAACGGGGATTATGAGTGTGGCTACTCCAGCTACAGAAGACGTGTGATTAGGACGTGTAGTGAATGCTGAGCACAGAACTGTGAAGTTCGGGGCAGACCGTCACGTTACCTTCTCTGATCTTTTTAATGTACTCTCTTTCTCAGCCCAGGAACTCTAAAAAGCAAACAGAAACACTAGATTAACCTGAGTATTCGCAAGTCTTTGCCACGTCTCTAAGTAAGCTTCCATCAGGGTTCAACACGAGGTATAGGAGCGGCTCACGTAGCAAGTGGGTCTCTATTAGGCATCAAGTCTAAGGACCCAGAACCAGACGGAGCAGGCGGGATGTGTCAGCAAGCGACCCTTCACAAGCTACAAGTCAGCACTAAGCTAACACGTTTCCCTGGTGGCTCCGTGATAAAGAGCACGCCCGCCAACACAGGAGTGCAGGAGACACGGGTTCAATCCCTGTTCCGGGAGGATGCCACATGCCATGGATCAACTACGCCTGTGCACCACATCTACTGAGCCTGTGCTCTAGAGCCCAGGAGCACAGTTACGGAAACCCATGCACGCCAGAGCCTGTGCTCTGCAGCAAGAGAAGCCACTGCCATGAGAAGCTCAGGTACTAGAGAATTCTGCAGTTAGAGAAGAGCCCCTGCTCACTGTAACCAGAGAAAAGCCGGTGCAAGCACCCCGCCCAACCAAAAATAATAAATACATAAAATTAAAAAAAAAACTAAGAACAGAATCAGAGAAACACTAACATATCCATGCAAACTGCACCAACACAGCACTTGAACAGTAAGGTATCATTAAGCTTTTAAGGTAAGACAGTCATGAAAACAGAAAACTCTGCCAAATACCATACTTCTGTACAATTGTATCTGCTGAGGTGAGGAAATGGTCAGGGAGAGACAGAATGAAGTGCAGGCTTCCCTGGTGGCTCAGACAGTAAAGAATCCCCTGCAATGCAGGAGACCGGGGTTCGATCCCTGGGTCAGAAAGATCCCCTGGAGAAGGGAATGGCTACCCACTCCAGTATTCTTGCCTGGAGAATTCCATGGACAGAGGAGCCTGGCGGGCTACAGTCCACGGGGTCGCAAAGAGTCAGACACGGCTGCGTGACTAACACTTTCACTTTCATTTGCAAGTAAATATTTCTAATCTGTGCACAAGGTTTCAGAAAAGCTTCTTTAAAGAAATAAAACACCCAGAGTTCAATTAGCTCCACGAAAGTATGAAATGAAGACCTTCTGGGGCCCAGCAGGCCTCCATCATGATGCACACTACCCACCCTGAGTGCATCCATTATGTCCGACTCCTCCAAGAGCTTGGGGAAGGTGGCCAGCACTGGATTACTAATTAAGTCTGAAAATCAAAAGAACAGGAAGGATTTTATATAAGCTTCATCCAACATAACTTATGGCAACAGAATGAATACAAATATTCATCATTGAAATTACTGTGCCAGATGATTTGCTGATTACACACTCTACCCACTTCAACCTCTTGGGGGGCTGGAACCTGTCCCCCCCATCCCCACCTGTCTCCACATCCACACTCCTGGGGTTCTGAAATGAGCCTGGTATCAGGTAGAGCCTTCCGGATGGGAGTAAGGTGGCTCTGAACAGAGTAAGACCGTAAAATCCTGATTTTTCTTTCTGTGTGTTTTTCCTACCTCCCTTCCCTCCTCATGACTGAAGTGTGGTGTGGTAAGAGGAGTCTTCCAATTACAAGGCACCCATGCTCTCAGAAGGCTGAGCGGGAACCAGGAGGCACCAAAGTAAAGGCGGCAGAGGACGGGCAGGTCAGGCCTGGCTCTAGTACCCCGTTGCTCGGAAAGGACCTCAGCCTGGGGCCAACAGACGGTGGTGGTGACGCTGAAAGGACTCGGGAGATGGCCATGTGCCTACATGCTATGCAGGAGAATACTCACATTTCACAGTCAACAAGGGTGCGTGCCAAGACGCACACCAGGAAGGGCACTCCACAATGGCAAGGCAGCGGCTTCTACGATCCTGCGTTCTCAGTTGAGAAAAACCCTTCCTCTAGGTCTTACCAGGCTTATTTGGATGCTCAGATCCAAATGAAGTCAACAATTCTGAGTAGCCTTCTTACCTATAAAAACCTAATAAGCCGTATCCTCTTTAAGGCGTCATGTCATTCAGGAAGTTTTTCTAGAGGCACCGAAACAAATTCAAAGGCATGTGATGACTGAAAGGCTTAAACTGTGCCTCCTTCAGAGTCACAGTTACTCCTGAGGAAGGCTGGTGCTCCTCCAGAGTCACAGTTACTCCTGAGGAAGGCTGGTGCTTCTCCAGAGTTACAGTTACTCCTGAGGAAGGCTGGTGCTCCTCCAGAGTCACAGTTACTCCTGAGGAAGGCTGGTGCTCCTCCAGAGTCACAGTTACTCCTGAGGAAGGCTGGTGCTCCTCCAGAGTCACAGTTACTCCTGAGGAAGGCTGGTGCTCCTCCAGAGTCACAGTTACTCCTGAGGAAGGCTGGTGCTCCTCCAGAGTCACAGTTACTCCTGAGGAAGGCTGGTGCTCCTCCAGAGTCACAGTTACTCCTGAGGAAGGCTGGTGCTCCTCCAGAGTCACAGTTATTCCTGAGGAAGGCTGGTGCTCCTCTAGAGTCACAGTTACTCCTGAGGAATGCTGGTGCTCCTCTAGAGTCACAGTTATTCCTGAGGAAGGCTGGTGCTTCTCCAGAGTCACAGTTACTCCTGAGGAAGGCTGGTGCTCCTCTGAGGTCCATTTCTCCTTGCCCACCCAGGTAGTGCGTCCCCGGGAGAGAGCTCGTGTCTCGTTTGTCCACGAGCGCTACGCCACCCTGGGGTTCTCTCTCCTTACTCTATTCCGGCCACACTGCCTGCTTTCAACTTCAACTCCTCCAGTGCACTCAGCACCTTCTGGCCTTGGGTCTTCAGACATGCTGGTCCTTCTGGCCAGAAGGGACCCAAGCCCACCCGTCGCCCCTTGTGTCTCACTCCTGTCTCAGGTCTAGTCTTACACATTCCTTGCTTGGAAAAGCCTTCCTTCATCCTTCACATTAATTCAGGTGTTCCTAGTGTACGCTCTTGTTGTGTATTTCCCTTCAAAACATTTAAGGTTAAAAAGGATTATTCACATAATTTTGTGTTTGAAGTTTGTGGCTCCACCAGGATAAGGATGACAGTGCCTGTCTCATTCATGGCAGGGCCCTGGCGTGTAGTACCCACTCAATAAAGAATATCCAATAAAACGAAACTTTTGTAGAGGCCATTCTTACAACACACGCCAATCTCTGGCCAAGAACAATCATGTGTGACAACTCACTGATTTTTTTAAAGTTACTTTTTAACATTTTACTGGGGAAAAGTTTCAAGCTGACGAAAAAGTTGCAATGTAGAACCCCTGAATACCTCTCACTTGGTCTCACCAATTTTACTGATGTTTAAACTTCTTGCATTAAAACCAGTCATCTGGGGGTAATTTGTTCTCTTCCCAAAAAGCAGATATGTATACCAAACACACAGTAAAAACATTATTAAAGACATTAAGGGAAAGATATGATTATATATGAAATTTGGATCTCAAGTCTCCAGAATTTAAGATGTGAAAAGTGCATATGGTAAAGAACAGAACCCACACTGAACTCACAGGACGCACGCTGAGCACAAGACTTTGCATATGAAGCCAGTGGCAGCCACTGATGCTCTTCTGAATACTTCACTCCAGCTGTCACCATGAGAAGCAGAAGACACAGGCCGGCAGAGGCCACATGTACTCAGAGCATGGGCACTGTTACAAGTAAGGGGACTACAGAGACGTCTCACCTGCACTGTTCAGGCTCATCCTGTCTTTCAGGAGAACATCTCCAAGAATCTGGCGATAGAATATCAGCAAATGAACGCAGCACATGCTTCCGATTAATGTTTCTGGTAGTAGACTATTAAAGAAGAAAGAACACGTTGTTTAATGTATTCATTAAACAATCCCCTATGATCCAACCTATGGTGCTGAAGCTGGAGCGCCAATACTTTGGCCACCTGACGCAAAGAACTGACTCACTGGAAAAGACCCTGATGCTGGGAAAGGCTGAAGGCAGGAGAAGGGGAAGACAGAGGATGAGATGGTTGGAGGCATCACCAGGTCGATGGACATGAATTTGAGCAGGCTCTCGGAGTTGGTGATGGACAGGGAAGCCGGGTGTACTGCAGTCCATGGGGTCACGAAGACTCGGACATGACTGAGCGACTGGGCATGACTGAACTGAACTGATTGTGCTTTTTAAATGTATACTCACCACTCTAATGAAGAGTTCTGAGTTTTGCTTAATTATTGAAAAGAATGTTAAGGAAAATTTCCTTAATGGTAAGTATAAGTTAATGTTATATAAGTTAACTATAACATTAACTATAAGTTGGCCATGTTAAACTTCAAAAATCTTTTATTTTTATGTATATACTTTCAAGTCACAACTTTAAGTTACACTTTCTGTTCCACGTTTGCATATACATCCATGTCAAATGTCAAATAAAAAATAAAAGTCATCAGTTACAAAGAACAGGACTAGTCAGCTGCAAGTTTTAACAAAGCCATGTTGCCACCCCCACGTGATGTGATGAATGCAGAGGAAACATGAGTTCAAGCTTTTTACAGTGCTGGGTGGAACATGGGAGGGTGTGACAGATCAGACTGAATTCTGACTTAGCTACTTCCAAGCTATGTGCTCTGGAGTTAATTTTATCCTTGAGTTTTGGTTTCTTCATTTGTAGAATACAGATAGTCATACCTGCATTTCAGGTTACTAAAAAGATTAAAATGAGGTAAATGTGGAAAGCTTAAGGGAATGCCTGGTGCATAGTAAGTGTTCGAGAACAAGAAACTTTCAATATTGAAGGTATGTTGATATCAGTTTAAAATAGACCGTAAGAACTTTAGGATGTTGTATGTAATTTTCATGGTAACCACAAAGAAAAAAATCTATACACAAAAGGTAATGAAAAGGGAATCAAAATGGATCGCGGTGAAAAAGTCAATTAAAAACAAAAGGTGGGAGTAAGGGAGGAAATGAGGGGCAAGGAAAAAAAAGATGTACAGAAAATGGATGACAAAATACAGACCTTCCCCATTAGCAGTTACCTTAAATGTAATGGGTTAGACCCCTCAGTCCAAAGACATAGATTGGCAGAACAGATTTTTTTAAAAGCAGGATCCAACTGTATTCTACCTACAAGAGACCCACTTTAGATGTAAGGACATTCATCGATTGTAAATAAAAGGATAGTTAAAGATACTCCATGCAAATAGTAAACAAAGAAAGAAGATATACTGCTCAGATATACTGATATCAGATAAAACAGACTAAAGATGTTATGTAATGATAAGAGGGCCCAATCATTAAGAAAACATAACAATTATAAACATATACAATAAACATCAGAGCTCCTAGATATAGGAAGTGAACACTGACAGAAGTGAAGAGAGAAAAAGATCTACAGTCATAGAAAGAAAGTGAAAGTGAAAGTGAAATCGCTCAGTCCTGTCCGACTCTGTGACCCCATGGACTGTAGCCTATGAGGCTCCTCCGTCCATGGGATTTTCCAGGCAAGAGTGCTGGAGTGAGTTGCCATTGCCTCCTCCAGGGGATCTTCCGGACCCAGGAATCAAACCCGGGTCTCCTGCATTGCAGGCAGACGCTTTACCGTCTGAACCATATGTCCACAGTCATAGAGGAGACCTCAGTACTCCACCTCCAATAAGGGGCAGAACAGCCAGCACACAGTGCTGCGTCACTGCAGTCGTGTCTGACTCTGTGAGACCTTGGGGACTGCAGCCCGCCAAGCTTCTCCTGCCTGGAGGACAACCAGACAGATCAGTAAGGAAAGGGAACCTGAACTACACTGTAGACCAACTGTAACCGACAGACGTACGCAGAACATGCTCAGTAGCAGAATATAGATTTTTCTCAAGTGATCAAGGAACATTCTCCAAGATAGCCATATGCTGGGCACAAAACAAGTCCTAACAATTTAAAAGACAAATTATATAAAGCATGCTTTCTTTTTTTCCCCCAAAGTATCTTTTCTGATCGCAATGGAATGAAGCTAGAAATCAACAGCAGAAGGAAAACTGGAAAATTCACAGCTATGTGGATATTAAACCTGAAGCCTGGGGCTTCTCTGGTGGTCCGGTGATTGAGAGTCTGTCTTGCAATGTAGGGAATGTGGGTTCAATCCCTGGTTGGGGAACTAAGACCCCCACATGCCGAGGAGCAACTAAGCCTACATGCCACAATTATTGAAGCCTGTGCCACAACTGGAGAGTCCACAGAGATCCCAAATGACAATGAAGATGCTGCATGCTGCAGCAAGACATGACACAGCCGGAGGAATGATCTAAAAGCCAGAACCTGGTGCACACTAGGCACTCAGTGGGGACATTGAGCACTGGAGTTAACCTTAGCAGACACTCGGGAAAACGTCCTCAATCATTCTAGACATACATTTTCTGAGGGTTATTTTTAGAAACACACGAACTCTGTCACTAAGCATGAAGAATCTCAAAAACCTGGCAAACAGTGTGCTCTCATCAAAGGGGAAGACGTCTTTGAGCTAAGAAAAACCACCTCACGTTACAGAGCAGATCTTAATTTCAGAAATTAATCCTTTATTCTAATTTCTAGGATGAGAATTTTAGAAGGCAAAGTTAATCACACAGGTAACACCCAGCCTTCTAGCCAGCTGGAAGAGAACAGAATGAATGTGACCCCCACGGGGAGTTTCACATAATTTAGATAAGAAACCTTGACCACTCTATAACTCTTGCATTTCTAGAAATGTCAAAAATACAAGATAGATTCTCTTACCACACTTAAATTCATATACCACATTTGGTACACAGAGTCAGAAATCATCTTTTTCCAACCCTGCTAAAATTCTGATCTTGTATATACCTGACCTAGATTTCAAGGACTGGCTGCAGAGGAACATGGCAGCTGCCTTGATGCCACCACAGGCCTTCCTGTTTTCACGCTGTGATTCCCAAGGCTTGTCATACCCCCCACCCTTTGCTCTGCGGCTCATGTGGGCAGTGTTTCAGATGCATGCCCAAACTCGTCTCATGCTGAAAAACAGCCATTAATTCTGCGAGGGGAAGGGGTGGAACCTTCCTTCCATTCTCCCCTCCCCTTCTCTCCCAGACCAACCTGCTCCATCTGGCAAGCGCTGTGGCCAGCCTGTAGGAGAGGCCTTCAGCGCCCACTGTGTGGGCACTCCTTTCCTTCTGGCACCTCACCATAACACAAAGCAATGCTGCTGGCTCTTTATCAGAGTTTCCTTTAGGGAAATTTTTTGATTTTCCCAAACCCAAGATGGCCAGAAAGCTCTAAGCTGAAGAAGTAAAGATATACCTTTCTGACCTCACAGACAGACCAGCAGAAGTACAATAAACATGATAACAGGCCCCAGGCAAGTAACTTCTGGTGCTTCCCTGGGGGCTCAGATGGTAAAGAACCTGCCTGCAATGCAGGAGACCTGGGTTCGATCCCTGCGTCAGGAAGATCTGCTGGAGCAGGGAATGGCAACCCACTCCAGTATTCTTGCCTGGAGAAGCCCATGGACTGAGGAGCCTGGCGGGCTACAGTCCATTGGGTTGCAAATAGTTGGACACGACTGAGCAACTCACACACACAAGTAACACTACTATTTCCTTTATTTTTAGCAACAATACAATGGAAGTAAAGGAGAAAAAAAGATGAGATACATCAAAAGGCAAAGGAAAATAAATTTATAGCAAATTTATGCCCAGGCATATAATCTACTCCCATAGACCAGGGTTTGCACTGGGAGCCTGGGTCTAAATTTAGGGCTTTCCCTCATCAGGAGTTTAAAAACATGCCTTTGGTTTAGGAGTTGACACGTATACATGGCTATGTTTAAAATGGATAACCAAGAAGGACTTACTGTAAAAAAAAATTTAAAAAATAATTAAAAAAATTAAAAGTCATAAAGCAGAGAGAGAGAAAAAGCATGCATTTGGTCAAATCGCATCAAGTTACATCCCATCAAAAAACAGCTCCAGAATCAGAAAGCCAAGTCTTGGTGAAAGGCAAGGATCCGTTTGCTCCCTGTTTTGTCTCAGCTGAGGGCGCACACAATCACAGTTGTCTCTGTAAAAGGAGATCCAGGCCACTTCTCTGGTCAAGAAAACGAGCCCAGGGCTTCTCCGGCGGCTCAGTGGTGAAGAATCCGCCTGCCAATGCAGGTGACGTGGGTTCCGGGAGGATCCCAAGTGCAGTGGGGCAACTAAGCCTGGACGCCACTACTGAGCCTGTGCTCTAGAGCCCGGGAACCACATCTGTTGAGCCCACACTCCAGAGCCCTTGCTCTGCAACAAGAAAAGCCATAGCAATGAGAAGCCCATGCACTGCAACTAGAGAAGAGAAAGCCTGTGTGCAGCAACGAAGAGCCAGTGCAGCCAAAAATACATAAATAAAAAGACGAGTCCACACTAATCCACCTGCTCCTGACACAGGGCACACGGCTGGCTTATGAGAGGGCAGGATGAAGCTGGCCAGAAGGATGCTGGGGAAACTGGGCACTGATACAGATTGCAACTGGGCTTCCTGCCCTCAGCTCTGCCCACACTGGTGTATGGCTTGGCGTGACAAAAAAGAGCCCCTGTCCTTTCTGTTTCAGGCAGAGAAATTTGGCTAAACAAAGATGAAGGGGTTTTTGTTTTTGTTTTTGCAGCATGTGGGACTAGTTCCCTGACCAAAGATCAAACCTGTGCCTCCTGCAGTGGAAGTGTGGTGTCTTAACCACAGGACTGCCAGGGAAGTCTCAAAAGATGAAGTTCTTAAATACTGGGCAGTGCGGACAGAGGTGGGGTAGACTTTTGGAGCAGAGAAGGAGGCTGGTAGAATTGTGTGTGTTTGTGTGTGTGTGCACGCTCAGTCATGTTTGACTCTTTGCAAACCCATGGACTCCGTCAGGTTCCTCTGTTTATGGAATTTTCCAGGCAAGAATACTGGAGCGGGTTGCCATGCCCTCCCGACCTAGGGATAGAATCCAAATCTCCAGTATCTCCTGCATGGCAGGCGGATTCTTCACTGCTGAACCACTGGGGAAGCCCCATCGGTAGCATTAATGCCTTCTTTTTCCACCCACTATGAGAGGCAGGTCAGGGAGAGGAGCCTGAGCACAGTTAGCCCCAATTCAAGGTCCACCTCCAGGGCGCACCTGAACCCAGCCTCTCACCTTGAACCCACAGCACTGCCCTTGCACCATAGCCCACGGCTCTGCAGCAAGGCCCGGGCGTCTGGCTTCTCCGTGCCCACAGCCTGTCTCTGGGACAGCCTGCCTGAGGCCACAGTCCTACTGGTAGGTCCCAAGGCCCACAGTGGACACTACAAGGAGTGCACATTTCTGGATCCTGCAAGTCAGTCAGTCGTGTCCGACTCTTTGTGACCCCATGAACCACAGCACACCAGGCCTCCCTGTCCATCACCAACTCCCGGAGTTTACTTAAACTCATGTCCATTGAGCTGGTGATGCCATCCAACCATCTCATCCTCTATCATCCCCTTCTCCTCCTGCCCTCAATCTTTCCCAGCATCAGGGTCTTTTCAAATGAGTCAGCTCTTCACGTCAGATGGCCAAAGTATTGGATTTCAGCTTCAGCATCAGTCCTTCCAATGAACATTCAGGACTGATTTCCTTTAGGATGGACTCGTTGGATCTCCTTGTAGTCCAAGGGACTCTCAAGAGTCTTCTCCAACACCACAGTTCAAAAGCATCAATTCTTCGGCGCTCAGTCTTCTTTATAGTCCAGCTCTCACATCCATACATGACCACTGGAAAAACCATAGCCTTGACTAGACAGACCTTTGTTGGCAAAGTAATGTCTCTGCTTTTTAATATGCTATCTAGGTTGGTCATAACTTTCCTTCCAAGGAGTAAGCGTCTTTTAATTTCATGGCTGCAGTCATCATCTGCAGTAATTTTGGAGCCCAAAAAGATAAAGTCTGACATTGTTTCCATTGTTTCTCCATCTATTTGCCATGAAGTGACAGGACCAGATGCCATGATCTTTGTTTTCTGGATGTTGAGTTTTAAGCCAACTTTTTCACTCTTCTCTTTCACCTTCATCAAGAGGCTCTTTAGTTCTTTGCTTTCTGCCATAAGGGTGGTATCATCTGCATATCTGAGGTTAATGGTATTTCTCCCAGCAATCTTGATTCCAGCTTAAGCTTCCTCCAGCTTCCCCCAGACCAGCGTTTCTCATGATGTACTCTGCATATAAGTTAAATAAGTAGGGTGACAATATACAGCCTTGATGTACTCCTTTTCCTATTTGGAACCAGTCTGTTGTTCCATGTCCAGTTCTAACTGTTGCTTCCTGAGCTACAGGTTGCTCAAGAGGCAGGTCAGGGGGTCTGGTATTCCCATCTCTTTCAGAATTTTCCACAGTTTATCATGATCCACACAATCCAAGGCTTTGGCATAGTCAATGAAGCAGAAATAGATGTTTTTCTGAAACTCTTTTGCTTTTTTGATGATCCAGTGGATGTTGGCAATTTGATCTCCCATTTTTCTGCCTTTTCTAAAACCAGCTTGAACATCTGGAAGTTCACGGTTCACGTACTGCTGAAGCCTGGCTTGGAGAATTTTGAGCATTACTTTACTAGCATGTGAGATGAGTGCAATTGTGTGGTAGTTTGAGCATTCTTTGGCATTGCCTGTCTTTGGGATTGGAATGAAAACTGACCTTTGCCAGTCCTGTGGCCACTGCTGAGTTTTCCAAATTTGCTGGCATGTTGAGTGCAGCACTTTCACAGCATCATCTTTCAGGATTTGAAATAGCTCAACTGGAATTCCATCACCTCTACTATCTTTGTTCGTAGTGATGCTTCGTAAGGCCCACTTGACTTCACATTCCAGGATGTCTGGCTCTAGGTGAGTGATCACACCATTGTGATTATCTGGGTCGAGAAGATCTTTTTTGTATAGTTCTGTGTATTCTTGCCACCTCTTCTTAATATCTTCTGCTCTGTTAGGTCCATACCATTTCTGTCCTTTATTGAGCCCGTCTTTGCATGAGGTGTTCCCTCGGTCTCTCTGATCCCTTGGTGTCCCGTGGATCCTCAGAGTGGAGCCCAATTTCACGATGGCCCTCAGGGCTCTCTCTGGGCTCTGGGAGGAGAGTTGCGTGCACGCAGAGACGAGACGAGGGAGGCCAGGGATCACAGGTGGCAGGGCAGAGCTTTTACACCGGCAGGAAGAGCTCTACCTTGAAATCACTTCACAAACATTTTTCGGGTGCCTACTATGTGCTGTAACCAACAAGGGCCTCTACTCCTGAGGTCGGGGCTGAGGGCTGGGGGCCCTTCTTTGAGAACCCAGTACACAGAAGAACATTCGCGGCTTTGGGAGAATGGGCCCGGCGATCTGACCACTGCTCACCCAGTCAGATTGATCTCTAGATTGTAAAGCATATCTCCAAGCCAGTATCTGAAGCCAAAGAAACACTATTAAAAGCTGTACTTGAAAGATATGCTTGGAAGTGCTTTAGACTCTGGAAAGCTTATCAACCAGAGAAGCAGCAGGTGGTTGAAGAAGTAGGAAGAATGAGGCTGAACAGGATTCTAGCTTTCCTTTTACAAAGACCGCTCCTGTGCTGCTGCTTCTTTTTTTATCTGGAAAAATATAAATTGTCCAAGAAAAGACTGGCCAGAAAGGGGGAGTTTATAGGCTCCATGGACATCCGGGGTGGTGGGCAGGGTGGGGGCAGCCAAGAGTGAATACTACCCACGAGTACACAATTAATGGCTGTTGAAAGATTGAACTGTTAACACTATCATTATAAAACACATTTCAGTACTAGTGATAAGAGCCAGGGATATTTAAACTGGGAGCATGATCCCAACTGAGGAAAGCAACCACTCACAGAGTGCTCCAAGTCTCCCTGAGCCTGAGCATCTGCCAGCAGTCAGCGTCCCGGCAGGGCTGCCCCGCCGCCTCCGCCTGTTCGTAAGCCGTGCGCTCCCATCCACCGCCTGTGCCCTGTGTTCTCCACAGCCCCACATCGTCGCATGGCACCTCCTTCCAAACTTCAAAGCCCGATTTGAATTTCTCTGATCTTACCAGCTACATAGCACATCCTCACTTGAACAAACTTTATGACAGCACTGCTATCTGCTATTATATTTACATTTATCTACACATATGACATTTACATTTACTTACACATATGACAATACCAGGGCTTCCCTGGTGGCTCACACAGTAAAGCAATGCAGGAGACCCGGGTTCGATTCCTGGGTCAGGAAGATCCCCTGGAGAAGGCAGTGGCAGCCCACTCCAGTATTCTTGCTTGGGAAATCCCATGGACAGAGGAGCCTGGCGGGCTATACAGTTCACAGGGTCACAAAGAGTGACTGATCCACTGAGTACACATGCACACATATGATAATAGTAATAATTACTGTGATACTTATTGGGTATTACTGTGAAGCATGCACATAAATACTAGGCAAATGCTGTATATATTCTCATTTCCTTAAACCTCATTAGAGCTTGATGGGCTTGATATTATTATGTCCATTTTAAAGACACAGACCTTGAGACCCTGAGAAGGATGGTCAATGGCTTGTCTACGAGAGTCCTGAGTCGGACATGGACAGACCCGGGACGCCTCCCATGTAGACGCTCCTGGAAGAAGACGAAAACTATAGACCCGGGACGCCTCCCACGTAGACGCTCCCGGAAGAAGACGAAAACTAGAACCACCGTGAGATACCACTCATCACTTACTAAAACGGGCAAAAAGGAAAAAATCGGTCATATCAAGTGCTGTCAAGAATACTGGAGTAACTGGAACTCTCATATGTTACTGGAGAGAGTATAGAACAGCCTGGTCATATTGGAAAACAGTTTGGCAATTTCTTACAAAGTTAAGCAAAGGCCAGATGATCCAGTAATCTCACAAGAAAGGAAGATATAAGTCCACACACACAAAAAAACTGCTATGCAAATATTTAGAGTAGCTTTATTCATGATTGCCCAAACCTAGAAACAACTCAAATGTCTCTGAACTGGTGAATAAATAAACACATGGTGTATATCCACCAAATGGAATACTAGTTAGAACAAAAAGGAACAAGCCACTAACATATGGGGCTTCCCAGGTGGCTCAGTGGTAAAGAATCCTCCTGTCAGTGCAGGAGACGCAGCAGACTTGGGTTTGATCCCTAGGTCGGGAAGATCCCTTGGAGAAGGCAGTGGCAGCCCACTCCAGTATTCTCGCCTGGAAAATCCCATGGACAGAGGAGCCGGGCGGGCTACAGTCCACGGGGTCACAAAGAGTCAGACACGACTTAGCGACTGAGCACACACGCAGGCATGCGCTGACACACGCAATTTCATGGATACATCTGAGTTATGTTACGCTAAATGGAGGAAGCCAGACGCGAAAGGCTGTACACCGTGTGACTCCATTTGGAGACCATTCTGGAAACGGTAGAACTGGGAGAAGAAAACGGACCAACTGTTGCCTGAGACCAGAGCCAGAGATTTGATTACAAAGGGGCATGAGATCATCTTCAGAGTGACAGAAATATTCTTTATCTCGACTGTGTGGTAGCTACATGACTGTATACACTTGTCAAAACTCAAAGAACTTAAAGTAAAAGGGGTAAATTTTACTTGTGTGTAAATTATACCTCAATAAACCTGACATTTTAAAAAGCTCCCCAGGGAATTTCCTGGCAATCCAGTCATTAGGACTCTGAGCTCTCACTGCTGAGGCTGCGAGTTCAATCCCTGGTCTGGGAACTACGATCCCACAAGCCATGTGGTGTGGCCAAAAAAAAAAACCAAACAAATTCATGATGATTTTTTAAAAAAAGTTCCCCAAAGTTCCCTAAGGGAAAGATCATGGATGATAAGCCCTGCTTAGTCAAAAGCGTCTATACTACTTTTGACCACATCTATCATTTGTACCAACTGGTAAACTGAAGAGTAAGTTAATCTGAAATGTATCATTATTCCATTTCCCTACTGATCCTTGGCTGAAGAATCAGTGAGGAAAAAAAAAACAAAACTAACAAATGGTGACTGAGCAGGAAGAGAAGCTGGAAGCAGAGACGGTCCATAAATGCTGACTAAGCCCAAGTTCGCCAGACAGGTAACGGCGGGTACTAACCTTAGTGTGCTCCTGGATCTTCTGTTCAAAGATCTCAGTTTGACTAGAAGTTGAGGCTGCCTCCGCATTGTCATCAACTGATGGAAAACACTACCATGTGCTTTTAAAAAAGAAAAAATAAATATCAAAACTTAGTGCTTAGGCAGTGAACGTGATAAAACAGTATTTCACATAAAATTTTATAATAAAAATAAGACAAAGTTTCTTCAGCACCAGGAGTGCTGAATTGTATGAAAGGCAGCAGCTGTCCATATACTCTAAATGAACTAATGAAGTACCATCTGCCCTAAAGACCTTCAGAGGTCTTACCTGATAGCTCAGCTGGTAAAGAATCTGCCTGCAATGCAGGAGACCCCAGTTCGATTCCTGGGTCAGGAAGATCCCCTGGAGAAGAGATAGGCTACCCATTCCAGTATTCTTGGGCTTCCCTTGTGGCTCATCTGGTAAAGAATCTGCCAGCAATGTGGGAGACCTGGGTTTGATCTCTGGGTGGGGAAGATCCCCTGGAGAAGGGAACAGCTACCCTCTCCAGTATCCTGGCCTGGAGAATTCCATGGACTGTATAGTCCATGGGGTTGCAAAGAGTGGGAAATGACTGAGTGACTTTCACTTTCATTTTCAAAGACCCTCGAAGGTTCCCAACTGACCCACCCCGGGAGCTGCCACTCCAGCAGATTCTTAGACAGCATCATTGCTGCTAGATTAGACGAAAGGGGAGTTTAAAAAGCATCTCTGACTTCAAGTGGAACTAACTGTATCCCAGACCCCAGGACCTCCCTGTTCCAAGATGGTGGGGCTAGCATTGCTGCGTGTCCTAAATCATGAAACAAGGAGACGGCTGTCTGAGGAGCCAGAGGGGAGTTTTAGATCTGTCAGGCTCTAAATCCAAGAGGCAAGTGCCATAAATATTTGCCTGGCTCTCCATGTTCCCGTTATCTAGCACAGCGCCTGGTCAATGGACACATCGAAAGCTGCTCAGTGTTTCTAGAGGGCAGCCTGGCATATATACCAGTGACCAAGCAATATGAAAGCACTGAATTGGCCTGTTCTGTCAGTTCTGAGGCCCTGTGCTCAATGAAAAGGAGCCAATACAGAGCCCTTACACTTCCTAATTTCCTATGTTAAAGTCTCACATGTGCCACCAAGGAAATATTCACTTAGATGAAAATGATTAAGATTTTAATATCAAATGACATGCTTTTAAAAATGTGAATTCAGGTGAAAAGTGTTAGGCTTTTTAGACTATAGCTGTCTTCTTTGGTGCATCTTCTGCTTGTTTAATCTTTAAGGAAAGGGAAGAAAGCAACAGAAAGAAAGTGGTACCTCTTCTGGATACTGAAGGGTCCACTTCAACACCTTTTTCATAAGGGGTGCCTCCGTTCAAGAAGAGCTTGTAAGTCCTACAAAAGAAAAGCACCAGTGTGCACGCGACACCCACAGTGGAGCCAGCAGCGGAACATGATTTTAGCACAAGCACGTTCACAGACATTTTATTCATGCCTCATTCACTGGTAAATGAGAGTGAAAGTTGTTATCCTTCCCTAGGGTTATCCTCTCAGTAAACTGAGTCTCCTTCTTAACTGTGAACGATAGAAAATACATTTTCCACATTAAAGTGAGAAAGATTAACTGACGTCATTTTGAGACTTTAATGACTTGTGCCATTTAAATGTCTTTTTCAAAAGTTTTGAATCATCATCGGAAATAAAGCTATCATGAATTTATACTACTTTTAAAATGCAAAAGTAACATGTAGATTGTTGTAAAAACTTCAAATGACATAGAAATGATCAATAAAAACCCGAAAACTCCCTCCTTGTCCTTTCCCACCTAGTTTGGTAAGCCCCCTGTCCTATCTTTTTTCTGTACAAATTATTTTGAAACAAATTCATACACACAATAAATCTCAAACTGACACACATTTCCTTCTAAAGTTGCCTCTTTAACCCGTGGCATGGCCTCCCCAACTCTGCTCCCCAGAGACGACCTCCAGGAACAGTTTCCACAGGCACACGAGCACAGCACTCCGTGAAAAGAAGGGGCATCAGCATGCTCGTGGCCTGCACCTTGCACGCTCGTGGCCTGCACCTTGCCGGTTTTCAGCTTCGAACACACGCTGGAGATGTCTCTGCATCAATACACAGGCCTCCGTCTCATTTTAAAAAATGGTTTAAGACTTTAAGAAAGATTGGATAGACACACTTTTCCCTCCTACTAAGCACAACTAAAAACCCTGAACATTATTAAAAACAGAAAAACAAAAAACCCACAAGGAGCCTGGGCTTCTACATCTACAGGCGGTATTGGGTTAGGGCTGAGGGGTGATAGGTGCCCGCCCCTCCCACCAGAGTGCCATCAGGAGGACTTTCACCTCTGTTCTGTGGTAAGGTCATGCCCACCCGTGGTGTCAGCAGAGGAGGAAGGGGGCAGCATTATCTGAATTAAACCTTGGGGACAGGAACTATTATAATCCCATTTTAAAGCTGGGGGAAATTGAGGCTTGGAGACATTACAGAACCCACTGACAGTTACACAGACAGAGCCCAGGCTATGGCCCTGAATTCTATCATTCCAAACCTAGGGTCTCCTCATCATCCTACTGACTGCCCCTATGCATCCCTTCTGTGAGTTTCTTGTTTATATCCTAGACTTAGATTTGTGTGTGCACCCACTTTCAAATTCAGATTCTCTTCTTAGTTTTTGAGAGCTCTTCTTATATTAAAGATAATAATCTTGTGACTGTTAGATACTGGATATATTGGAAATACATTACAAACATTTGCTTTTGGTCTTAAATTTTAAATTTGTTTACAGTGGCTGCCGCTACGGGGACCACTGACCTAGCTTTCCCACTCTTTGGTGAGAATCAGGCTCTATTTTGGGCTTCCCTGGTGGCTCAGTGGTAAAGAATTCACCTGCAATGAAGGAGACTTGGGTTCAAACCCTCAGTCAGGAAGAGGCCCTGGAGGAGGGCATGGTAACCCACTCCAGTGTTCCTGCCTGGAGAACTCCCTGGACAGAGGACCCTGGTGAGCCATAGCCCATGGGGTCGTGGAGTCAGACAGGACTGAAGTGGACTGAGCACGTGTATACACAGGCTCTGTCCCGGCACTGTGAAGTGTGCTAACACCACAGGAAGTTACTGAAAGAATATTCTCAGCAGACAACTGGTGCAAACATCATTTAAAATACTTTGCGATCTGTGTCACGTCTCCCCGCTAGGATGAGATCACGTATGCTGTTTTCATATACTACCTTAATAGAGTATTAAAGTGAAACTGAAAGTGTTAGTTTGCTCAATCGTGTCTGACTCTTTTGCAGCACCATGGGCCACAGCCCGCCAGGCTCCTCCTTCAGGAGATCTCCCAGGCAAGAATACTGGAGCGGGTAGCCATGCCCTCCTCCAGTGGATCTTCCCAGTCCAGGGATCGAATCTGCGTCTCCTTCATTGCAGGTAGATTCTTTACCATTTAAGCCACCAGGGAAGCCCCCAAAGAACATTAAAATCAACATTAAAAAGCCTTCTCCCCTCAAGTTACTGAAATGTGAAACCTCTGGAAACCTGAGGTGTCTAGATTCTAAAAAATGAATTTCCACAAAATTACCCACTTGGAGGGAATATATAAACCCAACTTACTTTGCTGGAATAGGAATTCCAGTGGCATCAAAAAGTTTCAGAAACACCCAGCCACAGCTCAACTCTCCTCTTTCACCAGTGGACTAGAAAATAAAACTGGGTATGAACCTTCGTGTCTGAATCAGTCAAATCTATAAGCATATACCAAGTTCTTATAAAAGGAATAAAACAAGTATTTGCCTTTAGAACTAAAAAGTTCTTCACAAGAAAACAAAGTGAAAGCCAGGGGAGGCCTACTGGACTTGCAGGGCAGATGGTAAAGGCAGGATGTCAAGTGAAAATCTGACCTTGTTAAGTCGCTCCTGAAAAAACCCTAAGCCTGATGCTAGGACTACCGCTGCTCTTGTTTTTTGAGTGATATAAATATGCTGGGAAGTGATCCCAGGTCACATCAATGCTACCTGCAAGCAGGAGGCTTTGGGTCTCAGTGAGAAATGGAACGAGTCACTTAAGTCACTGAAGGGGCGCCCTGCTCAGAGCTTCACCCCCAGCCCCCGTCAATCGTCAGAGGCCAGTGCATTCACCTGGGGGTCCTGCTCCTCGCTCCTGTCCTACACAGCAACACGCACGGATGAATGCGCCTTAAAGGAATGCAAGGGCAGGACTTCCCTGGTGGCGCAGTGAGAACCCGTCTGCCAACGTGGGGGACATGGGTTTGATCCCTGCTCCGGGAAGATTCCATGTGCCACGGAGCAACTCAGCCCACGCTGAGCCCGCGCTCTGCAACAAGAGGCGCCGCCGCAGTGAGAGACCCGCCCGCCACGACTGCAGGAAGCCTGCCCGCAGCACCGGAGCCCCAGCGCAGCCAGAAATCAACGATGAATGAGGAAGTTTTAAAAAAAGAAATGAAAGGCCAGCATAACTCCATTAATGGAATTTAACAGCCGGCTCTCTGGGTTACCATGAAGCCAAGCACACACACCACACCCGTGAAGCTATTATTAAAATATGGAAACATATATTACCACAGACCCACATCCGCTGATTCAAGAGTTTATATGATGTAAGTTAATCCAAGTTTCTGATGTTCCCTTAATAAAAATGACCACTCTGCCAGGTCCTTTTATTAGAACCCCCATTTACAAGGTTAAGGGCACACTGACCCTCAAGGACAGAGGTACCACTCTGTGCTGGAAAGCCACTATACATCTATCACTTTCTGTAAAGTCCCATCTTTTTCAAATCTTCATTCTTATAAAGCACTGGAGTTCATTCCAGCTATAAATACAAAGAAAAAGATTTGCTTTAAACGCTGCTGAAAAAAGCAGCATCATAAAAAAAAAAAAATTAGAATCACTGCCATTCCCATTCCTCAAGAGGTTAATATTCTATTACACAGAAAAATCTCAATTATTGTTACTAAGAACAGACATTTAGAAAAAAACTTCCCTTTTAACTGATAATCAGAAAGCTTTATCTTTCAACTGACATACATTGCGAATATAAGAAATTCCAAGTTCAAATAATATTCCAAGATCTGGAGAGGAAGAGTTGGATCTGATGAAACAGTCGCCATCAAGCAGGCAGGGCAAGATGCCAGTAACCTGAAACAAGGCAGAAAACGGAGGTTACTAAGAAGCACGGAGAACAGAGGGAGGAAAAACAGCGAGGTCCCGCTGTTGGGCAGGGAGCAATAGTCACTGCCCTGTGACAGACCATAATGGGAAAGGGTATGAGAAAGACCAAATATACACGGTAACCTAATCACTTTGTTGTACAGCAGTGACGAGTACATGCTGTAAATCAACTACACTTCAATACAATAAACGCTTTTAAAATGGCAGGACAGTTCAGCTGTATCATCTGCATCATAATAAAGGTCTTTTTTAAGATTTTTAAAATATGTAGACCACTTCTAAAGTCTTTATTGATTTTGTCACGATATAGCTTCTGTTTCATGTTTTGCTTTTCTGGTTGTGAGACCTGTGGGATCCTAACTCCCCGACCAGGGAGTGAACCCACAGCCCCCACATTGTAAGGTCAAGTCTCAACCACTGGACCATCAGCCAAGTCGTCAAGGTCTTTTAAAGGAAAGAAAAAGCAGATGGATTGGACTCATCTATACCAATGGTGTGAAATTTTAAAATGTAATTTTTGTGCTAAAGAAAACTACCTTTACGTTCACTTACTCTTTGCTTAGAGAGGAAGCTAATGCAAAACAAGCACTGTACCAAGGTCTTCGGAGGTATTACAAACATAGTTTGATATAGGATAAGATTTTTGGAGGGCAGGGGGGATACTGCATGGCACACGGGATCTTAGACCCCCGACCAGGGGTCAAACCTTGCAGTGGAAGCTTGGAGTTCTAACCACTGGACCACCAAGCAAGTTCCTGATGAGATATTTATATTAACCACTGTCCTTTGCAGACAGGACTAAAATTATAACCTGCATACACACTTGCCCAGCTTCCCTGAGGCAGGCCTTGGAAATTTTCCTTTCCTCTCACTCTTCCTGCACCACAACATCCCTCTTCCTTGCCTATAAAATCCCACACACCCTTCAAGATCAGTTTCTCTTCTATAAAACCTGTTTCTCTATGTTCCACAGTACCAGGAGCCCCGCAACAATTACACTCTGCCTACGTCACAGCTGCCAATAGCACCCACTGCACGGAGTGACTCTCAGGATTCAGTGAGAAGACACCCTAGCGGCTGCCTCGGTGCCCAGCACGCGGTCAGAGCTCCACACACAGAGGATATTGGCGCTGTACACATGTCTGCCTCTTCTGCACCAACACAGACGCTCCCACAGCATCTAGGAAGCATGCCTCACACCTAAAGGATGGACGGTTAATTTCACTCACAAAGGAGCCTATACGTACTAGTTATCCCTTCCATCAGTTCATCTTTATATCCAGGAGAACATTAGAAAAGTTGTTGGGCCAAAATGAAAGCAGAGGATGCTTAAAAGACCAAACTGGAGGACTTCTCTGGTGGCCCAGAGGGTTAAGACTTCACCTTCCCATGCAGGGGGTGTGGGTTTAATCCTTGGTCAGGGAGCTCAGATCCACGTACCTCTCGATGGGAAAACAAAACAAAAAACAGAAGCAATGTTGTCACAAATTCAATAAAGACTTTAAAAATGGTTCACATTAAAAAAAAAAAAGATCACACTGGACTTGGAGGGGTGGTGCTGTGGACAAGTGTGGACCTGTGCAGCCCACAGGCGAGGTGGCCGGGCTCCTCCCCGTGCTGTGCCCACGTGGTGAGCCTCTACCTTGCTGTGAGATCTCTTGATGCAACAGGAAAAGTTTAATGAAGGGTTCCTGGGGTCAGTGACACAAGGGAGTGAACCGTGGGAAGGAGGCAATGAAACTGGAGGTGGAAAAAGTAAACAGAACTATAGACAAGTAATGTTATTAAAGGAAAGACATCTTCATCTCCCCGGCATCTATACGACACTGACTCAGTGGCTTGAAGCCACTTAACCTCATTTCTGTCTTTGTTTGTCTCAATCTTGACAGTCCCTGGATGTCAAGGGATGATCGGTTCCCTAGCTGTCACCCATGAGTTTACCTGAAGAAAGCACAGCTCTCCTGAGCACAGCTGGAGACCGCATTAAAAAAAAAAACAAAAAAAAAAACACCACTTCTTAAGAGATGCTAAGAGTCTCTTTTAAGGTTTCTCTTTTTGTTTTCATTTTCCATCAGACAGAACTTTCTAAAATTGAACCTTGTGATTCATTGAATGAGATGATTCATAGGCATGGTAACTTTGGTGAAGCAGAAACGAGTGATTTTTATTAAAGTTCTCAGAGAACATTAAATAATGTAAAGGTTCAAACCTGGCACCATATAGTCTGTGTTAGATAAAAATACGTTATTTCAGGAATTTGTTGTTCCTGTTCAGTCACTCAGTTGTGTCCTACTCTTTGCAACCCCATGAAAGGCAGCACACCAGGCTTCCCTGTCCTTCACTATCTCCCGGAGTTTGCTCAAACTCATGTCCATTAAGTCAGTGATGCCATGCAACCATCTTATCCTCTGTCACCTCCTTTTCCTCCTGCCCTCAGCATCAGGGTCTTTTCCAAAGAGCCAGCTCTTTGCATCAGGTGGCTAAAGCACTAGAGCTTCATTTTCAGCATCAGTCCTTCCAGTGAATATTCAGGGTTGATTTCCTTTAGGATTGACTGGTTTGATCTCCTTGCTGAACAAGGGACTCTTAAGAGTCTTCTCCAGCAACACCAAATACATCAAAGTGTATTACCAAATACATTTTGATAATCTTACCTTAGAAACTAATTGCATAATACTTAATGGGTAAAATAAACTCATGTTTCACTCAATTCACTCAGCAGATGCCTTACCTGGGGAGAAAAGGTCCATGTTTTGGGCTTCTTAGGTTGCCACGTGGCCCTGACTGTGTGAATGTTGCTCAGAACCTGAAATGAGATTTTCCCATTTGGAATCACTGTTGGAACATCAGCACCTCCATGCTCCAAACAGTGAACAGCGGAGCAGAGGGAAAGAGGGTATCTTTCTTCTTTGGGCGGTTCTGTATTTCTTTTTTTTCTTTTTACATCAACTACATACATAACTTTTAAAATGATTAATAAAAGGGAACATGTGAATGCTCTTGGAATGGGATGGGGTGTGGGTGGGTCCACGGGGCCTTGGGTAACCGGCAAGCTGAAGTGTGGCCCCACAGGCTGTGCCCTAAGTGTCCCATCGCTGAGACCATCCCGCATCTTCACGAAAAGGAATATGTCGGGCTGAAGAGCTGGGTGACTGGGTGGGGCAGGGGCCCAATGGAGGGAAACAGGGGAGAAGGATGGGAGAAGGTGAGCCTGGCAGGGCTTCCCTGAGGAGCAAACTTGTGTTAGTCACTCAGTCATGTCTGACTCTTCGCAACCCCATGGACTGTAGCCCAGGAGGCTCCTCTATCCATGGGATTCTTCAGGCAAGAACACCGGAGTGGGTTGCCGTTTCCTTCTCCAGGGGATCTTCCTGACCCAGGGATGGAACCCACATCTCCTATATTGCAGGTGGATTCTTTACTGTCTGAGCCACCAGGGAAGCCCTTGAGGAACAAACTAAAGTGAAAGTGAAAGTCACTCGGTCACGTCTGACTCTTTGCGACCCCATGGACCATACAGTCCACGGAATTCTCCAGGCCAGAATACTGGAGAGGGTAGCCGTTCCCTTCTCCAGGGGATCTTCCCAACCCAGGGATCAAACCCAGGTCTCCCTCACTGCAGGCAGCTTCTTCACCATCTGAGCCACCAGGGAGGCCCGAGAATACTAGAGTGGGTAGCCTATCCGTTCTCCAGCGGATCCTCCCGACCCAGGAATTGAACCGGGGTCTCCTGCATTGCAGGCAGATTCTTTAACAGCTAAATGAACTAAGCCAACAGTAAATCATAGTGATCCTCTACACGCTTCATTACGTTAATAGTGCTATTTCAAACATATCCTTATACATAAACATATATAAGCAGCCTTGTGAGCGGTCCCCTGTCTGCTCCAAGCTTCGCTATAATCCTTGGGCACTTCATTATCCCTCTGAAATACCCATTTGTTTGTTCATGTAACATATAATTGAGATATTTTTGTAAACCAGTACTGTTCTAGGCACTGGAAATACACAGCAGTGAACACAACAGACAAGTATCCCTTGTTCATGGAATTGGCAAGAGAATAACCAAACAGACTCACGAAAAGTGAACAAATCTGCCTGGCGCTGATGAGCACCGCAAAGTAAAAGCTGAGGAGGAGGGTAAGAAGTGTGCTCGGGGGTAGGGGAACAGTGATTAACACAGCCAAGTGTTACAGCACTTATAAAACAACAAAAGAGCTGGCAAGTGAATTCAGACTCAGATTTCTGCGCTAATAATAAACTGTACTAAGTGAAATACATAATATCTGAGAGAGATTAACCAGAAAACTAGGAGAAATTTTAGGTATAACTGACCTTTCAAGAAATATGGCCCACAGGAGCATTTTATGTGCATTGATAACAAGATGGGGGCAGTGGGGAGTTACATGTGAGTATCTTGGTGTGTTAAGGAGGAATATAGAAATACAGAGTGATTTTAGATTTATGAGAATAATCTACAGCTAAGTAGGAAGCCTAGAAATTTACATACTGCAAACTGAGAGGCTTCAAAAGAACCAGGTGACAAGGCCATGGATGGCTATTATTTTTTTTTCTGCATGTTTATATACATTTGAAATAGTTCCTAATTTAACAAATATTGCTAATTTCAATAAAAGTCAGATTGTAGTGTGAAATGCATGTAAAATGAAAAAGAATAAGCAAATTGGAAGATTATAATGTTCAAAGAGTCTAAACGTGAGATTTAGATTTGTTTTCTATTTCTCTTATTATTGGCAAAATAGGTATATAGTTTGTTGATGTATTATTTCTTACTGAGTTCTTAAGGCTTTTCAATCACTCTTTAAGGATGAAACATACAACGATGGTTGATTATAAAATGTGTCAAATATACCAGACAAGTTAAAAGAAACTTACAGCACACCCTAAGCTTATCACCTAGATTCTGCCATCAACATTTTACTTCACTTGCTTTATCACATATCCCATCTAGCCATCCATCAGTTCATCTTATTTTTTGATACACGACAAACTTGCAGACATAAGTAAACTTTTCTCTAAATATGTTAACATGCATAGCATAGAGTTCATTATTTGTTCACAGTTCTCTTTTTGATGGAAAATTTAATATAATGAAATTCAGAAACCTTATTTTTATCGGCTTGTAATGTCCAGAGTGGGGAAAGGAACGTGGGCTGGCTAGGGACCATAGGCCCTAAGGAATGACACGGCAAGTGCTGTCACTGGGGGCCTACAGAGGAGCCTGAGCCTCATCAGGGTCCCAGTGCAAGGAGACACGCCTTTCCCCAGAGGTGTGTGCAGAGGCCAGGAGGTGGGCTCGCTCTAGCCTGGCAGGAACGGCGCCAATGTGTGTGCCACAGTAGGAGCAAAGCTTACCAAGATCCAGACTCCCAGCTCTCAGATGTCTAAGATACCATTTTTAAAGAAAAAATCATTCATTATACCAAATACCAGGAAAATCGCAACTTAAGTGAGAAAAGAATCAAAAGATAACAACACTAACTCTGCTCAATGTCTTGCGGCAGCCTGCATGGGAGGGGCGTTTGGGGGAGAATGGATACCTGTGTATGTATGGCTGAGTCCCTCTGCTGTCCACCTGAAACCATCACAACATGGTTAATCAGCTGTATTCCAATATAAAGTTAAAAGTTAAAAAAAAAAAAAGATCCCAACACAAAGATGACTGATGTTGGAATTATTTGAAAAGCATTTTAAAGCAGTCATCTAAAAATGCTTCAATAAACAACTATGGAGATGCTTAAAATAAATTAAAAAAAAAAAAAAAAACAGAAAGAAATATGGGGTTTCAAGAAAGAAATAAGGAAATTTTAACAAAAAAAGAAAAAGAAACAGGACCCTAATGGAAATTCTAGAACTGAAAAATACAATGAAAGTGAAGGTGTTAGTCACTCAGTCAGCCAGGCTCCTCCGTCCATGGGATTTCCCAGACAAGAATATTGGACTGCGTTGCCATTTCCTTCTCCAGGGGATCTTCCTGACCCAGGGATTCAACCTGGCTCTCCTGTATTGCAGGTAGATTCTTAACCATCTGAGCCACCAGAGAACCCCAAGTTTGAAAACAGACACATACACACACCTACACAAGTCACTGAATAGACTCAACCACAGAACAGAAAAGAGAGAAAAGAATCAGTGAGCTTGAAGACAGGCAAACAGAAACTACACAGTCTGAACAACTGAATAGATGGAAAGATAATGGTCACAGCCTCAGGAACCTATGAGATTATAACAAAAGATCTAATGTTCATGCTATCTGAGTCCCAGAAGGGAAGGGAGTTTAGAGTTGGAAAAGTATTTGAGAAAATAATGGCTGAAAAATCCCCAAATCTGGCAAAAGACATAAGCCTACAGTTTAAGAAGCTGAAAAAACCCTAAACAACATAAAATCCAAGAAACCCATGACAAAGTATACAAACTTCTAAAAATAAACACAATATCCTTAAAGCAGTGAGAGAGGAACCACCTAGATTCACCCCTAGAGTAAAACCAATTCCAGTGAAGCGGAACAATATTTTTTAAGTGCTTAAAGAAAAGAACTGCCAACCCAGAGTTCTATATCTAGTGAAAATATCCACCATGAATAAAGGGAAAGCAGGCACTCTCAGATAAAGAAAAACTAAGAGAATCTCTAGCCAGCAGACCTACCCTAAAAGAATGGTTAAAGGAAGTTCTCTAAATAGAAAAGAACACGATAAAAGAAGAAATCTCTGAATATCAGGAAGGAAGGAAGAAAGAACAATGGAAAGAGTAAAAACAAGGGTAGGGCTTCCCTAGTGGCTCAGTAGTAAAGAATCTGCCTGCCGATGCAGGAGACGTGGGTTCAATCCCTGATCCCGGAAGATCCCACATGCCCTGGAGTGACTAAGCCCATGTGTCACAACTACCAAGCCCGAGCTTTAGAGGCCCGGGGCTGAGACTACTGAGCCCACGTGCGGAAACTGCTGAGGCCCCCGCAGCCGAGAGTCTGTGCTCTGCAATGAGAAGCCACTGTGATGAGAAGCCCACACACGGCAACTACAGTAGCCCCTGCTCTCTGTAACTGGAGAAAAGCTTAATGGTTGAGGCAAAATTATCACACTGTGTGATGTGGTTCTCAATGTATGCAGAGGAAATTCTGAAGATAATTATAAAGCAGTGAGAGGATTAAAGTTTCTACTGATCACTTGAACTGGGATGTTGACAAGCAGACTGGGGGAAAGTTATGCATGTATAAAATAATACCTACTTATTTTATTTTCAGTATTTCAACTACTGAAAAAGCTGTACAAAGAGAGCCACTCAATAACACGGCAGGCACTTCAGAATGGAGTTCTTAAAAAAATGTTTTAAGTAACACACAGGAAGACAGAAAAAAGAAAATAGAGGAATGAAAAATAGAGGGAAGGAAGGGAAAAAATAAAACAGCAGACTCCAGAGGTAAGATTTCCCTCCAGGATCCACCTGCTTTGGGATGCTTGTCAGGGACTTGAGGGAGTGGCTTTTTGTATATTGCCCAAAATTTACAGCTGTTACCACTATGTTAGTTATTTGAAGAGGAGCTTATTCAGTCATTATTGGAAGCAGTGTCTTATTAATTAGTTTTAGTAATAATGCTTTCTGTTTGTGATTTGGCTTAAATTTACTAAAGTATTCTTAAGTAAATAGATTCTCCAGGCAAGAATACTGAAGTGAGTAGCCATTCCCTTCCCCAGGGGATCTTCCCAACTCAGGGATCAAACCTGGGTCTCCCACAAAGGAGGCAAATTCTTTACCAGCTGCCAGGGAAGCCCAAATAAATAGAATGAGCATGTAACTATTAAATACGTTCTATAACTCCATGATTTGGAAAATTTGACATAAATTTGCTTCATAAACTAACCTCTATTATTTTTATATAAAATAACTTCTATGATTTTGATATATTAGTCAAAATAAAATTCCAATCTTTATTTTATGTTGTCATGTATAAGAACAGCGAGAGGCAGAGCAAAAAGTATGGAACCAGATTGCAGAAGGCGGTTCATCTCTTCTTGAACACTGGTGCCACCTAGTGGTTCCTCATGGCAGTGGTTTTGTGCGGTTCCCTCGTGCTGTGAGTGAGAGGTATACTCTTAGCTGCGGTGTGTGTGCTTGTGTCTGACTCTGCAGCCCCGTGGACTGGGGCCCACCAGGCTCCTCTGTCCATGGGATTTCCTGGCAAGAATACTGGAGTGGGTGGCCATGCCCTCCTCCAGGGGATCTTCCCAACCCAGGGATTGAACCCAGTCCTCCTGCATTTCCTGTATTGCGGGCAGATTATTTACCGGTGAGCCACAGGGAAAGCCCCACCAACAGAGGAATGGATAAAGAAGATGTGATACATATAGAAAACAGAATATTACTCAACCATCAAAAAAGAGTGAAATAATGCCATTTGCCACAGCACGAAGGACCTACAGAGTGTCACACTGAGTGAAGTGAGTCAGACAGGAGGAGAAACGTTGTATGCCATCCGTCCTATGTGGGATCTGAAAAGACTCACACAAATGAACTTACAAAACAGAAACAGACCCACAGACTTCGAGAACGAGCTATGGCTGCTGGGGGGAAGGGCGGGGGAGGGGATAGTTAGGGAGCTTGGAATGGAAGTGTGCACACTGCTGTGTTTAGAATGGGTCATCGACAAGGACCTGCTGTACAGCACAGGGAGCTCTGCTCAGCGTCATACGGCAGCCCGGATGGGAAGGGGGTCTCGGGGAGAATGGACGCATGTCTATGTATGGCTGAGTCCTTTCGCTGTTCACATAAAACTATCACAGCATTGTGTGTTAATTGGCTATACCCCAACACAAAATTTAAAAGTTATTTTTTTTTAAATAAGTATACTCAGCGGGGACCAAGATAAACCCAAGAACTCCTCCATACCTGGGCTGCTATCAGTGCTCTCTGCCTCAGGGCAGGTCCCCGCCATCCACCCAGATGTGGGAGTCAGAGACCCGGCTTCACGCCTGACGCCCCATGCTCCCACACGCCCCACACTCAGCCCATGACCCACCAAGCCTCCTGAATGTCCCTCCAGCCACAGCCCTCGTCTCCACGTCTCTCAACAAGTCGCCGTCATCTCCCTCCTCTGGTGATCTCACGATGTTGCGTGGATTGGTGTAAGTGCTTTGTTGTTGTGTTGTTCAGTCGCTCAGCCGTGTCCCACTCTTTGCGACCCCATGGACTGCAGCACACCAGCCTTCCCTGTCCATCACTATCTCCCAGAGTTTGCTCAGATTCATGTCCATCGAGTTGGTGATGCTATCTAACCATCTCATCCTCTGCCGTCCCCTTCTTTTGCCTTCAATCTTTCCCAGCATCACGTTTTTTCCAATGAGTCGGCTCTTTGCATTAGGTGGCCAAAGTATTGGAGCCTCAGCATCAGTCCCTCCAATGAACACCCAGGACTGATGTCCTTTAGGATGGACTGGTTGGATCTCCTTGCAGTCCAAGGGACTCTCAACAGTCTTCTCCAACACCACAGTTCAAAAGCATCAGTTCTTTGGTGCTCAGCTTTCTTTATAGTGCAACTCTCACATCCATACACGACTACTGGAAAAACCATAGCTTTGATTAAACAGACCTTTATCAGCAAAGTGATGCCTCTGTTTTTCAATATGCTATCTAGGTTTGTCATAGGCTTTCTTCCAAGGAGCAAGCGTCTTAATTTCATGACTGCAGTCACTGTCTGCAGTGATTTTGGAGCCCAAGAAAATGAGATCTGCCACTGCTTCCACTTTTTCTCCTTCTATTTGCCATGAAATGAGGGGACCAGATGCCATGATCTTAGTTGTTTAAATGTTGAGTTTTAAGCCAGCTTTTTCACCCTCCTCTTTCACCTCCATCAAGAGCTCTTTAGCTCCTCTTCACTTTCTACCTTTAGAGTGGTATCATGTGTATATCTGAGGTTGTTGATATTTCTCCTGGCAATCTTGATTCCAACCTGTTAGTCGACCAGCCCAGCCTTTCTCATGATGTACTCTGCATATAAGTTAAATAAGCAGGGTGACAATATACAGCCTGGACATACTCCTTTCCCAATTTGGAACCAGTCTGCTGTTCCATGTCTGGTTCTAACTGTTGCTTGTTGACCGCACACAGGATTCTCAGGAGAGGTAAGGTGGTCTGGTACTCCCATCTCTTTAAGAATTTTCCACAGTTTGTTGTGATCCACACAATCAAAGGCTTTAGCATAGTCAATGAAGAAGATGTTTTTCTGGAATTCCCTTGCTTTCTCTATGATCCAATGAATGTTGGAAATTTGATCTGTGGTTCCCCTGCCTTCTCTAAGTCCAGCTTGTACATCTGGAAGTTCTTGATTCATGTACTGCTGAAGCCTACCTTGAAGGACTTTGAGCATAACCTTGCTAGCACATGAAATGAGCACAATTCTGCGGTAGTCTGAACATTCTTCAGCGTTGCCCTTCTTTGGGAATGGAATGAAAAACTGACCTTTTCCAGTCCTGTGGCCACTGCTGAGTTTTCCAAATGTGCTGGCATACTGAGTGCAACACTTTAACAGCATCATCTTTTAGGATTTGAAATGGCTCAGCTGGAATTTCATCACCTTCCACTAGCTTAGCACTTAACTTCACGCTCCAGGATGTCTAGCTTTAAGTGCTTTACTTATACTACCTTACCTAGTCTTCACATTGACCCTAAGGAAGGTACACCAGAGAGAGCAAGGTAGGGTCATTTGGTCGGCATCCCACATTCAGCTGGTGGAGCCTGGGTTTAATTCCAGGCGGAATGGCTCCAGATTTCATTTTCTTGGAGGCGTGGACACTTGCTGCCTTTTGACCACCACATCGTGACACAGCTTCCAAATGGTCTACTGGGGTCCCTCTGGCCACCCCTCCAATCCATCTCCAGTGGGTAGCCAGAAATCACCCTCAGATGTACATCTAAGTCATGTCACTCTCTTCCAACGGCTTTCCTGTTTTTAGGACAAAGAGAAAAGCTTGCGGCTTACAAGCTCTTACACAGCGTGCCCCACCTCGCCCCACCCTGCACTTCCTCTGCTCAGCCACGCCCGTGCCCCTCCCCACACCTTTCCTCTCAAGCCCCTGCCTGTGCTCCTGTTCAGTCAGGAACACACTGCCCTCTCCTTATGGTCTATTCACCCCTCAGATCTCATGGCAAGCCTCACCCTCTCGAGAGTTTAGATTATGGAAGTGAGAATTCTTTTCTAGTGTGACAAACTTCCCTCTAAGCAATGCTTTTCTTAACTCATTGATTATTTAGAAATCAGTTGCATAATTTCCAAGGATTTTTTTCCTGTTCTCTTTCTGGTTTTGGTTTCTAATTCAATTCCATGTGATCAAAACCCTACACTGCACGATTTCAAAATCTGCTCAGGACCAACTGTTTTGGTGAATGTTCCACATTCACTAAAAAGAATGCAAGTGGGGGGTGAAGTGTTTTACAAATGTTAATTAGATCCAGTTTGTTCACGGTGTTATTCTGTTCTTTCATAATCTTACTAATCTTCTCTCTGTTCTACAGTATTGTAGAGAGAAGTTTTAAAGTCTGTAATTATAAGTATGGCTTTGCCCATTTCTCCCTTCAGTTCGATCCATTTCTACTGCATGTCTTTTGAAGCTCTGATGCTCTGATGCTGGGTGTACACACATTGAGGACTGTTACATCTTCTTGCTGAATGGTCCATCCTATCGTGTAATGTACCCCTTTATTCCCAATAATGTTCCTTGTTCCGAAGTATACTTTGTCTGATATTAATATCTTTTGAATGGTGTATCTTTCTCTACTCTTCAACTTTTAACCTGCCTGAATTATTATGTTTAGGGTGGTCTTTTAGTCTATAGTTGGATCTCTTTCACTCTGGTTTTCATTTGCATTTCACAGATGACTCATTATGTGCTCAGTATCTTTTTATATGCCTGTTGGCCTGTCATATTTTCTTTTTTTAAGTGCCTGCTCAAGTCTTTTGTCAATTAAAAAAAAAAACAAAAAACCTAAGCTATCTTCTTATTTCTTGGGTATCTTTGAATCGTTACTGACCGTAGCGGATAGTGTTCAGTATTTTACATTAAGTATGATGATACTAGCTTTGCTTTAGTTTTCTCTTGTTGCCCTTCAACTCATATGACCTTTATATCTACTACTGTGGGCAAGAATCCCTTAGAAGAAATGGAGTAGTCCCCATAGTCAAGAAAAGAGTCCAAAATGCAGTACTTGGATGCAATCTCAAAAATAACAGAATGATATTTGTTCGTTTCCAAGGCAAACCATTCAATATCACAGTAATCCAAGTCTATGCCCCAACCAGTAATGCTGAAGAAACTGAAGTTGAACGGTTCTATGAAGACCTACAAGACCTTTTAGAACTAACACCCAAACAAGATATCCTTTTCATTATAGGGGACTGGAATGCAAAAGTAGGAAGTCAAGAAACACCTGGAGTAACAGGCAAATTTGGCCTTAGAGAACAGAATGAAGCAGGGCAAAGGCTAATAGAGTTTTGCCAAGAGAACGCACTGGTCATAGCAAACACCCTCTTCCAACAACACAAGAGAAATCTCTACACATGGACATCACCAGGTGGTCAACACCGAAATCAGATTGATTATATTCTTTGCAGCTGAAGATGGAGAAACTCTATACAGTCAGCAAAAACAAGACCAGGAGCTGACTGTGGCTTATATCATGAACTCCTTATTGCCAAATTCAGAATTAAATTGAAGAAAGTAGGAAAAACCACTAGGCCATTCAGGTATGACCTAAATCAAATCCCTTATGATTATACAGTGGAAGTGACAGATTCAAGGGATTAGATCTGATAGACAGAGTGACTGAAGAACTATGGAATGAGGTTCGTGACACTGTACAGGAGGCAGGGATCAAGACCATCCCCAAGAAGAAGAAATGCAAAAAGGCAAAATGGTTGTCTCAGGAGGCATTACAAATAGCTGAGAAAAGAAAAGAAGTGAAATACAAAGGAGAAAAGGAAAGATACACCCATTTGAATGTAAAGTTCCAAAGAATAGCAAAGAGAGATGAGAAAGCCTTCCTCAGTGATCAATGCAAAGAAATAGAAGAAAACAATAGAATGGGAAAGACTAGAGATCTTTTCAAGAAAATTAGAGATAACAAGGGAACATTTCATGCAAAGATGGGCTCAATAAAGGTCAGAAATGGTATGGACCTAACAGAAGCAGAAGATATTAAGAAGAGGTGGCAAGAATACACAGGAGAACTATAAAAAAAAAATCTTCATGACCCAGATAACCATAATGGTGTGATCACTCAACTAGAACCAGACATCCTGGAATGCAATGTTAAGTGGCCTTAGGAAGCATCACTGTAAACAAAGCTAGTGGAGGGGATGGAATTCCAGTTGAGCTATTTCAAATCTAAAAGATGATGCTGTGAAAGTGTTGCACTCAATATGCCAACACATTTGGAAAACTCAGCAGTGGCTGCAGGACTGGAAAAGGTCAGTTTGCATTCCAATCCCAAAGAAAGGCAATGCCAAAGAATGTTCAAACTATCACACAATTGCACTCATTTCACACGCTAGCAAAGTAATGCTCAAAATTCTCCAAGCCAGGCTTCAACAGGACATGAACCATGAATTTCCACGTATTCAAGCTGGATTTAGAAAAGGCAGAGGAGCCAGAAATCAAATTGCCAACATCTGCTGGATCATGGAAAAAGCAAGAGAGTTCCAGAAAAATATTTACTTCTGCTTTATTGACTATGTCAAAGCCTGTGATTGTGTGGACAACAAACTGTGGAAAATTCTTAAAGAGATGGGAATACCAGACCACCTGACCTGCCTCCTGAAAAATCTGTATGCAGGTCAAAAAGCAACAGTTAGAACTGGACATAGAACAACAGACTGGTTCCAAATCTGTATTTGGAAATGCTGTATATTGTCACCCTGCTTATTTAACTTACATGCAGAGTACATCATGAGAAATGCTGGACTGGAAGAAGCACAAGCTGGAATCAAGACTACCAGGAGAAATATCAATAACCTCAGATACGCAGATGACACCACTCTTATGGCAGAAAGTGAAGAAGAACTAAAGAACATCTTGATGAAAGTTAAAGAGGAGAGTGAAAAAGTTGGCTTAAAGCTCAACATTCAGAAAACGAAGATCATGGCATCTGGTCCCATCACTTCATGGCCAGTAGATTGGGAAACAGTGGAAACATGAGACACCTTATTTTCTTGGGCTCCAAAATCACTGCAGATGGTGACTGTAGCTATGAAATTAAAAGACCCTTGCTCCTTGGAATAAAAGCTATGACAAAGCTAGACAGCATATTAAAAAGCAGAGACATTACTTTGCCAACAAAGGTCCGTCTAGTCAAGGTTATGGTTTTTCCAGTAGTCATGTATGGATGTGAGATTTGGATTATAAAGAAGGCTTAGTGCCAAAGAATTGATGCTTTTGAACTGTGGTGTTGGAGAAGACTCTTGAGAGTCCCTTGGACTGCAAGGAGATCCAACCAGTCCATTCTAAAGGAAACCAGTCCTGAATATTCATTGACAGGACTGATGTTGAAGCTGAAACTCCAATACTTTGGCCACCTGATGTGAAGAACTGAGTCATTTGAAAAGACCTTGATGCTGGGAAAGATTGAAGGTGGGAGGATAAGGGGACGACAGAGGATAAGATGGTTGGATGGCATCACTGACTCAATGGACATGAGTTTGAGGAAGCTCTGGGAATTGGTGATGAAAAGGGAGGCCTGGTGTGCTGCAGTCCATGGGGTCGCAAAGAGTTGGACACAACTGAGCAACTGAACTGAATTGTTGCCCTTTACCAACGTGAAGTTCCCTTCTGTTCTTAATTTGATGAGAACTTTTTAAAGAATCGTAAATGGGTGTTAATGTTTGTCAAATGCTTTTTCCGCGTCTATTGAATGATCACATTTTTTTTTCTTCTTTAGTTATGTTAATATGGCAAATTACAATGATCTATTCTTGGCTACACAGGAGGGTACCTTTGAATTCCTGGAATAATCCCAATTAATCATGATATATTGTCCTTTTTTATGTATCCAGGTGGTGCAGTGGTTAAGAATCCTCCTGCCAATGCAGGAGGTGCAAGAGACACATGTTCGATCCCTGGGCTGGGGAGCTCCCCTGGAGTAGGATATGGGAACCCATTCCAGTATTCTTGCCTGGAAAATCCCATGGACAGAAAAGCCTGGCAGGTACAGTCCTTGGGGTCGCTAAGAGTCTCACATGACTGAGGACGCACATGCGCCTGTACTTCAAGGGAGAGCTGCGTGCTAACAGTGCTAACCAATGTCAACAGAGGAGCAGGTAAGTTAACAGTAGTATAGATTTGAGCTGGATAATCATCAATCAGGTTCAATTCACTCACATTTTGTTTAGGATTTTAGTTCATTATATTCGTGAGGAGTACTGGTCTTGTAATTTTTCTTTTTTGTAATGTGATGTCTTATTTTGGTAGCATGTTTTTCCTGGCCTCCTGAAACACGACGGGAAGCATTCCCTCTTCATCTGTTCTCTGGAAGGGTTTGTGTACTAGTGGTATTATTTCTTCCTTAAATGTTCAGCGGAAACCACCAGTGAAACCATCTGGGTTCTGGAGTTTCCTCAACTGGAAGAGTTTTCATTTCAGTTTTAATATCTTTAACAGGGGTTATTCAAATTGTTCTAGTTCTTCTTAGGTCAGTTTCATTAAATCGTGGTTTTTGAAGAATTCCTCTGTTTAGTGATTTTATCAAATCTATTGCCATGAAATTATTTATAATATCACCCTTCTCTTCTTTCAGGCTTCCCAGGTAACACTAGTGGTAAAGAACCCACTTGCCAATGCAGGAGAGACAAGAGACATGGGTTTGATCCCTGGGTGGGTAAGATCCCCTGGAGGAGGGCATGGCAACCTGCTTCAGTGTTCTTGCTTGGAGAATCCCATGGACAGAAGGGTCTGGCGGGCTGCAGTCCATGAGCTGGCCACGCCGTGCTCCTTTAACACTGTAAGACTTCTCACTGCCCCTCCTCACCACCTCACCTCCAGGGTGGGACACACAGTTTTGAGGGCCTTCACCAGCTGTGGAGCCCTTTGCCTTGCAAAGCAATAAAAGCTACTCTTTTCTACTTCACCCAAAACTCTGTCTCCATGTTTCTGTTGGGCACTAGTGAACAGAGGCTGAGTTTTGGCAACAATCAGTTGTTTTCTTTCTTTCTCTCTTTTTAAAATTTATTTTTTAAAATTATTTTACTTATTTTTGGCCCCACTAAGGCATGTGGGATCCTGGCTCCCCAACTAGAGATCAAACCTCTGCCCCCCACCATTGGAAGGTGAAGCCTTAACCAATGGACCACCAGGGAAGTCTCTCTTTTTAAAATTTCTTGATCAGTCTCACTAGGCATCTCTCAATTTTATTAATCTTGTTAAAGGATAAACTTTGCCTTTTCTGACTTTCTCTTTTGCTTTCTATTTCATTCGTTTCTTGTCTTTACTAGCTCCTCCATTCTACTTTCTTCAGGTTTCATTCACTCTTCTTTTCTAGACTCTTGAGTTCCAGCTTAGGTCACTGATTTAAAATCTTTCTTCTTGCCTAGTATATTCAGTCATAAATTTCCATCTCAGCACTGTTTTAGCTGTATCTCCTAAACAAATCAATTAACTAAGAGTCATTCAAATTCTTTGGTTGGTAGTGGGTGGAAAATACTCTCTTAGGAATGAGAGAGGAAGGGGTGGAAAAGGACGCAAGGCAACTCTGCCAGGTGATGGCAGTGCCCCGCAGGTTGACGGGAATGTCGGTTACACAGGTGTGTACACCTGTCAGAAACGCAATGCTCAGCCCTCCCTGCTGGTCCAGTGGTTAAGAATCCACCTGCCACTACAGGGGACACGACTTTGATCCCTGCTGCAGGAAGACTCTACGTGCTGCAGAGCAGCTGAGCCAGAGGGCCACAACCACGGAGCCCTTGGGCTCTAGAGCCCACGCTCTGCAACAGGAGAAGCCGCTGCAAGGAGAAGCCTGCGCACCGCAGCTGGAGAGCAGCCCCCGCTCCCACAGCTAGAGAAAGCCCACGCAGCAACGAAGGCCCAGCACAGCCATAAATGAATCAGCGTTTTAAAACGCAATACTCTATACTCAAAACCTGAAGTGTACATAGTACTAGGAGGCAGGCATCAGTACCTTTTTGTAAGCGAAAAACCTATGGCTCACGCGAGCTAACTGTGATATACAAATGTCGTACATTTAGCCAGTGAGAGAGTCTGGAGTTAATAGACCTGTATCATCAGAACCCTTGCCGTTTGCATGCTACCATACAATATCTGGGGCTTCCCCGGTAGCTCAGATGATGAAGAATCCACCTACAGTGCAGGAGACCTGGGTCTGATCCTGAGTTGGGAAGATCCCCTGGAGAAAGCAATGGCAACCCACTCTAATATTCTTGCCTGGGAAATCCCAAGGACAGAGGAGCCTGGCAGGCTACAGTCCATGAGGTCGCAAAGAATTAGACACAGCTGAGCGACTAACACTAACACTATACATTATTTTATCTAGATACTTATACACACACAGAGAGACTGAGAGAGAGAGAGAAAGAGACAGACAGATCCTATGCAGCATGCGTTTAATAGGTGGTTGGGAGGCAGGGGGGTTTGGAGGAGAATGGGTACATGTATATGCATGGCTGAGTCCTTTCTCTGTTCATCTGAAACCATCACAACATTGTTAATCAGCTATATTCCACTACAAAATGTTTTTGGTGTTTAAAAAAAATTAAATTAAAAAAATGCATGTGGCGGGAACTAGTTGGACTCCCCAGCAAGCTCACCTCACTGCCGTCAAACAGACAGAGGCGCACGTGTCTGCTCAGAACTTGGATGCTCACCCCTGGAAGAGGAATCATCTTGCAGCTCCAGAGAGTCAGAATCAAGGAGACACGGCTCGGTCTTGACCTGATCTGCAAGAACAATCAGTTACGAGGAAGGTCTGCTTGTATGACTTATGAGACAAATTCACTTTCCGAGCACCTTAAAGAGTAACCATACTTACAGAGCCGGTTTTTGCATCCCACATCAGATCTCTGAAGGCCAGTTGGGAAGGTGTGAGCTCTGGCTGTAAGAAGTAACTTGCTCGGAATTGATTCCCTGCAAAAATAATTTTTCCTTTATATTCCTACAAAGAATGAACGAAATTCAAAACCCCAAATCCATGATGTTACGGTTCACACTTAGGAAACAGACGTCGAAAATACCATGCATACTGTTTGCTAGAAACTTGCTTCCTAAGACAGACATACCAACAGAGATAAGAACAACAGGAGGAAACGAAAAGATGGAAGCACATAAGAGCTGATCTTAAGCAGCTTTAGGAAAGACCTTAAAGACTCTCAGGCTGGTAACATGCCCCCTGATGAAGATGACCCATTCAAATATTTTTGTAAAATGCAGAAAATATGTAACCATTTTTTGGACATTCTAGAAAAAGTGTATCATCATTAATTTTACTTCTTTACATAAAAGTATTTTAATGCTGTTTTTCCATAATTTAGTCATGAATACTTATTACAAAATCTATTCCGCAGAGAGTCCCTTAACAGCAAGGAGATCAAACCAGTCCATCCTAAAGGAAATCAACCCTGAATATTCATTGGAAGAACTGATGCTGAAGCTGAATCCCCAGTACATTGGCCAACTGACACGAAGAGCTGATTCACTGAAAAAGACCCTGATGCTGGGAAAGATTGAAGGCAAGAGGAGGGAGTGACAGAGGATGAGATGGTTGGATAGCATTACCCACCGACTCAATGGAAATAAATCTGAGCAAATTCCAGGAGATAGTGAAGGACAGGAGAGCCTTGGCATGCTGTAGTCCAGGGGGTTGCAAAGAGTCAGACATGACTTAGTAGCCAAACAACAACAACAAATCTGCTAGGAACTGGAAACACAAACATGAATCAGAGAAATACATCCCCTGCCCCCATGAGCTTACAGCCCAGTGGGCGAAAATAATTAAGAAAAATAAGGAGACAAAAGACTAAATAAAATAATTATAAGCTGACTTAGACCTATAAAGGGTGCTGACATGGACGAGAGCGGGAGAACCTACAAGGAAGGTGTCTCTGGGAAGGTGGCGTTTTATCCTGAGACAGAAGCATGAGAAGGAGGTGGGTGTTTAGGGGTTGCTGAGAAGAGCCTCCCAACAGAGGAGCCTCAAAGCAGTCCCTACATAGATAACAACTCAGAGAATCCAGGTGAGCCTCTCTCCAAAATCGCTGCTCTTTAAAATGAGCTAAGACTCCAAACTCCCGAAGTGGGGAGTCTGCATTCAATCCCTGGTCAGGGAACTAGACCCTGCATGCTGCTACTTGAACGTCTCACGTGTCGAAACGAAAAAGATCTTGCATGTTGTAATGAAGATCAAAGATCCTGTATGCTGCAACTAAGACATGGTACAGCCAAATAAATGAATAAATATTTAAAAATAAAATGAGCTTATGAACAAATGCTGCCAAGTACAGGGCAATCCAAGAACGAGTAAGAAAACAGAAACAGTGAGGAGAGGTAACTCTCGGGAAAGGTCCTGATGTGAAGAAAAGCAGAGAAAGGGAGGCTTCAGCTGGCGTGTGACGGGGCTGAGGGGGCTGGTGCTAGGACTACTATGAGGCAACCAGCCGGCGGGGCAGGGGACAGCAGCACAGCAAAGGGGTGGGCGCCGAGAGCCCTGCTCCCGAAATAAATGAAAGTGGGCTTGGCGTCTGGCAGGATCAGGGCTCCCTCCTCCTGTCACAGGCAAGACGAGGGGCAAGATGAGCGTCCAAGAGACGTGAGATCCAACATCTTTATCAACAACCTTCTCTGGCTGTGCCAGCAAAGTTAGATGTAAACCATGACGGCTTCACTGAAAGTCTGTGCTGGCTGATGGGCACCTGGTACCTTCCTCCAGGAGCTGGAAGAGCGTGGAAGGCCTGAACCCGGCAGGAATCGCTCCCATCGCGGTCAGCACGTCGACGGTGTTTATCTGCTGAAGAGAGTAAAACAAAATTAACTTCCTTGCTTTTGTTCAGGTTTTCTCACCTCTAGAATACTCTCTTTATCTCTATAGCAGCTACAACTCCCCAAACAAAAATACAAATGTCCAGACTTTAATGGAAGAATACAGCAGTTTAGCCCCCAATTATGAGAAGATGCTATCGCTGATACCTGGCCTTTCCCAAGGATGGCCTTTCCCAAGCCCCATGCAGCTCTCCAGGCACCGAGCTCTGCACTTTAGACCGGCTGCTTCTGCGTGGTCCCTGTCAAAACGGCCTGTCCTGCCCCACCAGGGAGTGTGCCATGTCACAGATGAGCTGACACCATGAACTGACGTGCACTGAAGACTGAATGGCTTTGCGTGTGTGTGTGTGTAACATACACAGACGTGCACGTGCACCCATGTCCATAAACAATAAATACAGTAAAAATCCCACAAAGGATGCATTTACTAAACGGTTAGTGGTGATTACTTACAGAAGGAGTGGAGTTTCATTTCATTATGTAACTTTTTAAATGATAGGATTATGGGTAGTTTCTTACTTTTTTGAGCTTTTTGGAATTTTTACATGTTACAAAACTAAAATTTAACAATTGTCTTTACCCAAATGACAGAAAATTCAAGCAGACTCAAAGTGAGACATTTCCAAGCCCTCAAATCTACTCTTCTGAACAGAAAAGACCTAATGGGAAATGTGACTCGGAGTACAGACTTACTAAACCAGAGGTACGTTTTAATGTCCTGTGCATTCCAGGCCCTGTACCCGCTTAAGACCCAATGCTTTCATTTAAAGTTGTTTTGAATCTGAACTCTAATCAGAACTATTAGGTAACAAAATGAGATGTTATTAATAAGATGAAGTGAAGTTATTAATAAGATGAAGTCGCTCGGTTGTGTCCAACTCTTTATCACCCTATGGACTGTAGCCCACCAGGCTCCTCCGTCCATGGGATTCTCCAGGCAAGAATACTGGAGTGGGTTGCCATGCCCTTCTCCAGAGGATCATCCCAACCCAGGGATAGAACACACGTCTCCTACATTGCAGGCAGATTACCACTGAGCCACAGGGAAGCCCCATTATTAATAAGACAGGAGATACCAACCTCTGAGATGGCCTTCCGTACAGCACTCCAGTGAGAATCGGTTCTAGGGAGACAGGGTAGCTAGGTGAGTGCACGGAAAGTTTATGCGTGTTCACTCAATCAGAGAACTTCATTAATCAAAGAACAGGGTACATCATTGTATCTTCTGACAATCTAACACTGCCTACATGAAACTAAGAATAATGTCACCTGCTAAAAGCAACCACAAAGGTAAAGCTGTGATGACCTTTAAGCAGATGGTGATGAGAAAAGCCCCCAGACCATAAGTTGTCTCCATTTCAAGAAATTCTTCCAGTATTTATAACAGTAAAGATGAACAAATACAACATTTCCTGAACCTACTTTTAGGTCCCCTCGCACCAATTTACCTTTGCTTGACTTCGGCTCCGTCCACTGTTCCATCCCCTACCTCTGTATCTTCTTCACTGTCTCCTTCACTGGATTCTTGACCTCCTTCTTTATTATAGGGCTGAAAAATAATATGAAGTGCCTTTTACCTAATGGGAAAATCAACCAATAAATGTACTTTCAGAAAGATGTGAGTGTAGGTAGGGGTTTAGTATATGACAGACATGTCAAAAATCAGTGGATAAAAGCTCAAATAACGATGTCATTATTCGAAAAAAGTACAAGGATAAAGGTAGAGAACAAGTTTAATCAGCCTGAGTGCCAGATGGAACTGACTCAAATGTAAAAAAAGAAGAAAAGATATAAATAAAAGAACTACGGAAGTGTTAGAAGAAAATAATCTTGAGATGGGGGAATCCTTTCCACTCATGATAGCAAAACCAAAACTCATAAATGGAACACGGACAGATTTAACTACCTAAAAGTAAATCTGGTTGAAAGTCAACAAAGACAATATCTGCCTCAAGTTTCCAAGGCTTAATATCCTTATTATTAAGAAAATACAAAAACTCTTCCATAGCAATACAATTTTCAAAAACCCCTTTGAAAAATGAATTAAAAAGGCAGTTTTCAAAGAATAAATAGAAATAGAAATAAATAAAGCAAATGAAATGACACTCAACCTCACTAGTAATATAATAAATGCAAGCAAAAAACAATAATGAGCCCCTTTTTTGGGGGGCATCACTTTGGCAAAAGACTGGTGCCAACCATCAGTGGCAAGTGTGCAGACAGACAAACATTCTCAGCTGCCGGGCACGGGAGTCCAAGTAAGAATAACTCTCCTAATTTGCAAAATGGCAAACTCGACCAAAATACCAAGGCTCGTGCCTTTCAGCAGCGATGAGCATCTAGGAATTTATTTAAGGGGAATAATGGGACAAGGTTATGTGCAAACTGATCACAACGCAGGTTCTTCTTTTCCAAGAGTCCCTGATTATAGCAATGAATCAAACTAAAAGGGGCTTCCCAGGTGGCTCAGTGGTAAAGAATCCTCCTGCCAATGCAGGGGAGACGTGGGTTCAATCCCTGGGTAGGCAAGATCCCCTGGAGAAGGAAATGGCAACCCACTCCAGTATCCTTGCCTGGGAAAGCCCACAGATGGGGAGCTTGATAGGCTACAGTCCATGGAGTTGCAACGATTCGGACATAATTGAACACGCACGCAACCTAAGAAAACTACATTTTCCAAGCCCTCCTCACAGCTAGGTGTTGTCAAGAAACTGAATGCTGGTCCAGGAGATATAATTGGAAGCTTTTTGTGTAACTTCCAGGAAACCTTCTTACAAGACTGCAGCTCTTGCCTTTCGACTTCTTCCTCACTTTTCTTCTCTCTCTGCTTGGAATTGTTAAAAGACATAGCTGCCAACCTAGAGATGACAACCCTAGGGAGAGCTGACGGCACCTAGAGATGACAACCCTAGGGAGAGCTGACAGCACCTAACCACAGAGTAAAATGTTGCTTTTGCTGTTGTTTAATCACTGTCATGTCAGAGTGTTTTGCTACGCTATGGACTGTAGCCCACCCAGCTCCTCTGTCCATGGGATTTTCCAGGTAAGAAAATCCCAGGGACAGAGTGAGTGGCCATTTCCTTCTCCAGGGAGTCTTCCCGACCCAGGGATCGAACCTGTGTCTCCTGCATTGGCAGGGGGATTCTTTACCACTAGGCCACCAGGGAAGCCCCAAGTAAAATATGAGGTAGGGCCTTGCCATGCTTTGACTGCCCATCTCCACACTTTCTCCACACACAAGAGAAATGTGCGTCTACCTTATTTGGGACACGATTTCGGAGATCTTTAGCTCGTAATGGAAGTTAACCCAAGCTCCCATGAATGTCACTTCTAGGTATGGATTGCTGCTGCTGCTTTGCTCAGTTGCGTCTAACTCTTTGCGACCTCATGAAGGAGCCTGCCAGGCTCCTCTGTCCAAGCAATTTTAAAATTGCTTTTTAAATTTTATTTACTGCTTGATTCATTGATTGACTGAATTTTGGCTGTGCTGTATCTTCATTGTGAGTGGGGGTTAATCTCTACTTGCAGTGTGTGGGCTCCTCACTGGTGGGTTCTCTCGTTGCAGAGTACAGACACTCAGTAAGTTCGGTTTTCAGGTTCATGAGTGTGGGTTAAGTAGTTGTGGTATACTTTACATATAAGTTATATATAACTTAAATATAAGTTGAGGCTTAGCTTGAACCTGCATCCCCTACATTGGTAGGCTGACTCTTAACCACTGGACCACCAGGGAAGTCCCCAAAGTGGGGCAGTCTTGCAGGACTGCGCCCTTATCTTGTGGGGTCTATGCTAAGTCCAGGAGTTAGTGCTAGAATTGAACTGCACTGTTGGACACCTGGTTGGCTTCAAAGAAACAGTGTGAAAAACAACATGTATTTGGTGTCAAAAAAAACCCTCACACAGCTAGTGTCAGAAGTGGTATGAGGAAAAACAAGATGTCTCAGCGTGGTTACTAGAAAATTTTAAATTACATTTGTGGTTTGCATTATACTTCTACTGAACAGCACTGATCTATATTTACTGGACAGCAAATGACCATGCCATATTATGAAATATGAAAGAACTGGGCAATCAACATGCTTATATACTATGTTCACATCTTAGTAAAGGATCATGTATTTGTGGAAGGTAAGACAAAGTTAACTGCAGTTTTCTTTCACAATAAAAAATAAATGTCTATTCATTTTTATGATCAACACGAACCCACAGAGCATCTTCACCGTGCGACGACATTCTAGAGCTCACCTGCATGAGAGCAGAACACTATAATCACTGTTTAGTCACTAAGTCGTGTCCGACTCTTGGTGACCCCATGGACTGTAGCCCGCCAGGCTCCTCTGTCCATGGGGTTTCCCAGGCAAGGACACTGGAGTGAGTTGCCATTTCCTTCTTTAAGGAATCTTCCCAACCCAAGGATCAAACCCATGTCTTCTGCATTGGCAGGCAGATTCTTTTACCACTGAGCCACCAGGGAAGCCCCAAATTTTTCTCATGCTCTAATCCTCTAAAATTGAAGCAAATTCTATATCTTAAGTCATTTACTAGCCAATTGATCAAAGAATACAACTTAGTGTTTTGTTATAAATGAAAAAAAAAAAAGTCTTAAAGGAGAAAAAGGAAAGAATAAACAAAAAAGACTAACCTCCAAGTAGGTTTTAGGAATAAGGCCTTCGTTTCCTTTGGCGTTCTTAGCCATCCACCAACCATCAGAGTTTTTTTTGATTATACAGAGAATTTCCCCTTTCTTAAGGCAAAATAAAAGTAAAAATGTTTTAATTAGAATTTACCCCTAAGCTCAGAATTATCAACATTAAAACTATTTGTATTTTCAAAACCAGAGGAACATCTACTCTTTTTTTTCTCCTTACCATTTTACTAGCAGGTAACTTTGATAACAGAATTTTACGACTACTGCTTGTAAATGGTAATTATCACCTATTTTATTTAAACAGACTGAGTCTTTAAAAAGTGAGTATCAGGACTCTGTAATCCAGATGTACAGGTAGCCTTCTTGCTCTGTTAGGTATGCAAATTTATCCTTAGGTTTGCTTCCGGTTTGTTTCTGCTTACTTTAAATGTCAGGTCTCCCACTTGCTGAGCCGTAAAATCTCCAAGAGCAATGTATTCTCCACTCGTGGCCTCTGGCTGAGATTCACCTTCCTGTTTCTCTTCCTCTTCCTCTTCTGTTTCTTCGTCCTCACCCCCACTTTCTTCACTTTCTTCTTCGTCGTCGTCTTCTTCCTCATCTTCTTCATCAGAGTTCTCCTCTTCCTCTCTTTCACCAAGTGCCCCAGTTCTGCAGAAAATAATTGATGAGGATCACTAGAAGTAACGCAGAAGAACAGATCAAGTATAACTTCTACATACAGCAGAACTGGCCCATATCTATAACAGGCAAATTAAAAAAATAAATAAAGGGCAAGTACAACTAACAGTTTTACCATCTAGCGAAGAATACGTGACCTGAGAGTAATGAAGGAGTTAAAATATCTGAGGAATGTATTGACATGGTGGAGCAAGTGCTGGTCTTGAGGCCAGGAGACTTGAATTTAAGTCCTGGATTCATCCATTCAGCAAATGCTGCTTGAGCGTTATTGCACAGTGGTTAGAGCATGGATTCTGAGATGAAGTTCTGGTTCTGTCTCCTCTTCGCTGATTGGTCTTAGGTACATTTCTTTTAGATTCTCCATTTCTCATTGGTGAAGTAGAGATAATAACAGAACCTGCTTCATAAGGTCCTCATGAAGACTAGAGGAGTTACAGACTTGCCAAGTGTTTACAACGGTGTCTGACCACAGCAAGTTCTCAACAAAAGTTGGCAGTGACGATACTCATGACGTCACCTGTCAGTTTCCATGTCAGACACAGTGGAAACAAAGGTAAATCAGACAATCCTCTGTCCTCCAGGAGAACAATGAGGCAATCTAGCAGATGGATACTTACAAGATAGTTCAACAGATACTGCAGTAGAGGTAAACACAGCGTGCTAAGGAAATACACAAGATGGGCACCCAACCAAGACTGCACGGGTGGAGATCAGGAAAGGCTCAGAATTAGGACTTGATGGATGAGCTGAAATTAATCAGGTAAAGGGCGGGGTGGGTAAAGAGGTAGGGAAAAGAGTGGAGGAAGAAGGCTGGAAAAGAGGGAACCTCAGGTAGCTCATGAATGGTAGGAAGAGGTCTGGGAGAAATGAGCAAGAGATGAGGTGGAAAAGAGATGAGCAAAATGCAGCCCATGTGAGCTTTATCTTGAAGGTGCTCCCTAAAAATGAAGGCAGGGAAGGGTGTGATCTGACCTGCTCTGAGAAAGATGATCACGCTCCATGGAGACTGAAAGAAAGGCTAAACACAAAGATGGTTATTAAAAGTGAGGTATGAAATAGTATAAACTAAGGAAGCCTGAAGCTCAGCTTCTCTGTGTATCCGTGCCAAATGGAATCCTGGAGACAGAGTTTTGGGCGAAGTAGAAAAGGACAGGGTTTCCCAGGTGGCACCAGTGGTAAAGAACCCACCCGCTTGCCAGTACAGGAGACATAGGAGACTTGGGTTCAATCCCTGGGTCAGGAAGATCCCTTGGAGGAGGGCATGGCAACCACTCCAGTATTCTTGCCTGGAGAATTCCATGGACAGAGAAGCCTGGTGGGATACAGTTCGTGGGGTCTCAAAGAGTCTGGACAAGACGGACACAATGGACAGGAGAGTGACTAACAATACTTTGAAGCAAATAGACAGTGCTAACCATAAAACTAGCCAAATGACTCTTTTTTATTATGCTAATACAGTAAATTTCAATTACTGATTTTTTCAATGTTAATCTAATCTTGCAGGGACTTGCCTGATGTTCCCAATGCAGGGTGCTGAGGTTTGATCCCAGTTGGGGGAACTATTAATAGATATCACATGCTGCACTAAGAGCACACCACAGGGAAGATCAGAGCTCCCTGAGTGCTGTAATAAGCCCCAACACAGCCAAATGAGTAAAAGTAAACACTGAATTAACCTTGCATTCTAGAATGAATCCCACTTAGTTGTGATGTGGGCTTCCCTGGTGGCTCAGAGGTTAAAGCGTCTGCCTGCAATGTGGGAGACCAGGGTTCAATCCCTGGGTCGGGAAGATCCCCTGGAGAAGGAAATGGCAACCCACTCCGGTATTCTTGCCTGGAGAATCCCATGGACAGAGGAGCCTGGTGGGCTACAGTCCACGGGGTCGCAGAGAGTTGGACACGCCTGAGTGACTTTTCTTTCACTTTTAGTCATGATGTATTGTCATTTTTATGTGCCCTGGGTTTTATTTGCTAACACTTTATATTGAGTTTGTGCATTTGTTCATATGGCTTTATATTTATAATATTTTTATCATGTCTTGATGTTGAGCTTCCCTGGTGGCTCAGATGGTAAAAAATCTGCCTGTGATGCGGGAGACCCAGATTCGATCCCCGGGTCAGGAAGATCTCCTGGAGAAAGGAATTGCTACCCACTCCAGTATTCTTGCCTAGGAAATCCCATGGACAGAGAAGCCTGACGGGCTACTGTCCAAGGGGTCACAAAGAGTTGGACACAACTGAGCAACTGACACTTTCACTTTTCATAATGCTCATAAAATGATTTGGAAATGTTTCTTTTTCTAGTCTCTGGAAAGATTTCATAATACTTGTGCTACGTCTTACTCAATCATTGCAGAAGTTTGTGTCAGTGAAACAATCTGAGGATTTATTCTGTGGAAAGGGTTTTAATTATACATTCAACTTCTTTAGTAGACATTTCGGTAGGATTATTAAGATTTTCTATTCATCTTCTGTCAATTTGAGTATATTTTATTTTTCAAGGAACTTATTTCATCTGTATTTTCAAATTTATCGGCATAAAGTTTTTCATAGCATCTTCACAGTATCTTTCAAATTTCTGTCGGCTCTGAGTGGTTAGTTTTCATCCTTGTTTTTTGCTAGTGTTTTCCCTCTTTCTCTTTTCTTGATCAGTCTTGCTAGGAATTTACTCATTTAATTACTTTTTCTAAAGAACTAACTTTTCACTTATTGATTTTATCTACTATATGTCAGTTTATTATCCAGTTTTCTCTCTTATTTTTAGTATTTCCTTATTTCTATTTTCCTTGGGTTTCATTTGCTGTTCTTTTTCTGGCTTCTTCAGTTGGAAACTTTAGTAGATGATTTTCAACTTTTCTTCTTTTCTAACTGTTGCACTGAGAGCCATGAATTCCCCTCTAAGCGCTGCTCTAGCGGCAGCCCACAACTGCATTTTGATTATCATTCAAAATATTTAGCTGTCCACTGTAATATTTTTTTTGATCTTTATGTTATATAGAAGTATGTGATTCTTTTTAAATTATCTATTTATTTGGCTGTACTGGGTCTTAGTTTAGGCACAGGGAGTACTTTGTCATGCTACACAGGACCTTTTGTTGAGGCACATGGGCTCTGGAGCTCAGTAGTTACATATGAAACCTTAGTTCCCTGACCAGGAATTAATCCCACATCCCCTGTGTTGCACGGCAGATTCTTAACCACTGAGCTACCAGGGAAGTCCCAGAAGTATGTGATTTAATTTGCAAACATTTGGAGATTTTTATTTATTTCTCTGTCATTTGAGTTTTTTTTTCTTTAACTGAGATATAATTGACATTCACCATTGTATTAGTTTTGGATTGTCATTGAGTTTTAATGTAATTCCAAGTCACCAAAATTGCTGCATGATTTCAATCCTTTGACATTTGTTGACAGTTGCTTTATGGTCCATTATGATTCATTTTGGTTAATGTTGTATATGCACTTGGAAGAGACATGTATTACCTAGTGGGATACAGTGTTCTACAAATACATTTTTAATTAGGGGGTTAAGGTTTGTGGATTATATTGTCAGCTTCCCTGTAGTGCTGGCAATTTTTGCTTTCTATGTTGTAAAGCAGCTATTAGGAACCTACACATTAAGGGTAATTTCTTCCTAGTGAATCGGTCCTTTTATTACTATAAAATGTCTTAATCTATTAAATTAGTTTTGACCTTAAAGTCTATTTCACCTGATATTACTGTACCTGCATCACCTTTGTTTTGGTTAGGGTAGACATGGAATATCTTTTTCCAATCTTTTACTTGCAACCCATTTATGCTATCTTAAATGGCCCCCAAACACAGTGCTGAAATGCTATGTAGTGGTCCCAAGCAGAAGAAAGCTGTGATGTGCCTAATGGAGAAAATTAGTGTGTTATTATTAGATTTCTTCAGGCATAAATTACAACGCTGTTGGCTGAGTTCAATATTAATGAATCAATAATACATATTAAATAAGGTATCTTTACACCGAAATACACAGAATACAAGGAGGTATATTACTCAGTTGACAAAAAACATTTTGTTCACTGCTTCATAGGAACCTAGCTTCTCCTAGAAGCTACAGGGCAGTATTCACTATTCAGGGTCTGCAGCAATTTTGTGGGGTATAACTACTGCAAATAATGAAAACTGACTGTATATTATCAATTCTCAAATTTACATTTTGCTTTACACAATCAAGTGTTTTTTAAAAAGACATTTAGAGAAGAAAAATAGTCTTTTCTGTTTACCCACATACCAGGGCTTTTCACTCCTTTTTGCCGATCCAAGTTTTCACATGGGATTATTTCCTTCTAGCCTGAAGAACTTTCTATAGCAAATTCCTCAGTTCTTGTCTGACAGATTTCCTCAGCTTTTGTTTGTCTGAAAATGTCTTCTTCCACTTTAATTTCTAAAAGATACTTTTGCTCTACACAGAATTCTGGGTTGACAGATTTTTTTTTCCTTTCAATTCTTTTATGATATCCCTGCATTATCCTCTGACCTGTATTTTTTCCTCACAAGATGTCAACTTTAATTTGAATTGTTTGCCTGTACATGTTTATTTCCCTGGCTGCTTTTATGATTTTCCATTATGTTTACTTTTCAGCAGTTTCACTGACACACCTATGTGTACTTTCTATATATTTATTGTTTGGGGTTGTCTGAGGTTCTTGGATCACTGAATCAATAATTTAAAAAAAATTCTCAACTAAAATTTTATTTACAGATTTCCTGTGCCCCATCCTCTCTCCCCGCCCCTTCTGGGACTTCAGCTGCACATGGGTTGCAGCTTTTGGCCATGTCCTTAACCATTCCTGTGTTCCGTTCTTCCCATTCTTTTTTCCTTTTTGTGCACGAGTTTGAGAGTTTTTCATTGCTCAGTGTTTGGGTTTGCTAATCTTTTCCTCTACTGTATCTAGCTATCTGTCAAACCACCAAGTTAAAAAAAAATTATATACTGTGTTTTTTAGGTTCAGAGTTTCCATGTTGGTCTGTATTAGTTTTCATTTCTCTCCTTAAGATCCTCTCTCATCAACCAATCTGCCTATCTCTCCAACATATTCCTTAACACACTGAACATAGTTCTTTGATAGTTCTGATGTGCTAATTTTCACATCTGGGTCACCTAGGTTTCCACTGATTATTTTTTCTCTTTATTATAAGACATTTTCTACCTTTTTGAAGCTATATATTGAATCAGAAAGCTCTCAGCCATTATTCTATCAGGTATTATATTTTACAGTTGTAGAATGTTCGTTTGATTATTTTCTACACTTGAATTCTCTTAAAATATTCTTTTTTTTCCCCCATTTCATCCATCTTTTCTTCTATTTTCTTTAACATATTAATCATATTGTTTAAAAATCCCAGTCAGATTACTCTACACTACCTAGTTCGGATCTGGGTCTGTTTTTATTGACTGTCACTGCTTAATTATCTATTATTTATTTTCCAGTACTTTTTTTGCATCTCTAGTTATTATTTTTAATAATTACTGCACATTGTGGACGATATATTTAGAGACTCTGAACTATGTTGTCATCCTTTAATGAGTAGTGAATTTTGTCCTGTTATCTTTTTCCTATTAAGGTCTGGTTTTAGGTTTTGTTGGGAAAGATTTCCTTCAGTTTTGTCTGTATTCCAAGATCACAGTTTTGAATATTAGGGTGTACTCTGTACTCCTTACTCCTACACATGGGTCTTACGTGCTCTCTAGCCAGATGCATGAAGCATTCACCAAGGTCTCTCTACTCTGCTGCTGCTAAGTCACTTCAGTCGTGTCCGACTCTGTGCGACCCCATACACGGCAGCCCACCAGGCTCCCCCGTCCCTGGGATTCTCCAGGCAAGAACACTAGCTGGGTATAAACCCCAACATTTTTCCAGGATTCTGTGACCTCCAGAATCTTTTAAGCTCTCAGTCTCCCAGCAGGTGCTTTCTGCCAGGCCTTCTGGATTCAAGCTCTGTGTAGCCCAGGAGCCCCCTCAGACTTCTGGAGTTGTCTCGCTGCAAGTCTTCTCCCTCTCCCTACATGTCCCAGGAGTCTCAGCAACTCCAGAACTTTTAAGACCTTTTCTTTGTTTATGTGGATCATTTTTAAAGTCTTTATTGAAACTGTTACAATACTGTTTATGTTTTATGTTTTGGGGTTTTTGCCCCAAGGCATGTGGGATCTCAGCTCCCTGCATTGGAAGGTAAAGTCTTAACCACTGGATCACAAGGTCCCAGCAACTCCAGAATTTGATCTCTGGAGCCCAGAGAGACTGCTGCTCCCTGTCTGGGATGTACCTTCCTGCATCACACACAGCCCATAAACTATCGCCAGGGAGAGGGTCTGGGTGAATACAGGAGTCACCTCTTATGTCTCCCTGTATTAAGGATATCAGCCCTGCTCAGCGGATGTTCAGTGAGTTCAGACAGCCATTTTGTACATTTTGTCCAGATTCCGCAGCATTTTTTTGGTAGGAAGGTTAAGTCCAATGCCAGCCACTTAGTCATTCTCAGTACTGGAAATCAATGGAAATTCTAGAAACCTTCTAATAATATATTCTTTAGTGTTTTTTCCCCCAGAATATAGTGTAAAAGTATGGGAACAGCATTTGAAGAGTCTAAATAGTTGACTTTTCCCTTTTTATCTCCCTATGAATTGAGTTTGTTTACACCGTCAAGTTTTCTTTCCAAATGCATGTTTCTGCTTCCATTTTTAAAAGAATATTTATAAAAGGAAGAAATAAGCAAATAGATAATTCAGATAATTCTGTTTTTACACATCAACCCTGACATTAAAGGCATGACCCTTACTTTCTAACGTCTGTTTATTGAGCTTTTCACATCTCTGTTTTGCTCCCCCAACTAGCTTATGAATTACCTGAGAGATTATGGCTTCTACTGCTTTACACCTCTCCTGGAAGTTCACACTTTCTTCTATATACAATAAGTAACTGTTGACAGATGATACTGTTACAGTTTTATCTATATGCAACTTAATAGAATAAAACATTTAAACTGTTGGTGATATAATATTTGAAAGGAAGAAAGAAAGGAAGGGAGCATACTCAGTGACATTTTCTCTGCTTATGGACACAGCAAGCTCCTGCAGTTGGTGGGTAAGCTTATCCAAAAGATTGTGCTCCTCTTCTTTCTTCTGATAATAATTGCCCACAGGTGCAGGTTCATCAGCCTATGAGAGAATATAAGTCTACTTCACTAAAAAAAAAAAAAAATTCCGTTTTTATTACATTTATTGTAATAGAAAAAAAAAACTCCAATAAGTGATATAAGACAAAGCAAATATCAATATGAGACTATGCCTACCTTAGATAAATAAGTTTAAAAGAAATGTAGATTATGCTGGAACGTGAATCAAATGGCATAATAAAGTTATGCCTCCAATTATTTTTGTGTTGTTTTGTTGCTAGGTATTGCAGACCCTCTACAGCCAGTAAGGGACAGTTCCAGACGGAGGACTGGCTTTGGAGTTAAAAGGACAGGTGCCAAGTCCAGGCTCAGTCGCCTCCTGGCAGTGAGACACTGGGAAAACTGCTTCACCTTTGCAAGCCCCAGTAGTTAGGTGTTCCAATTTAGGGTCGGTCAGTCTCCTGAATTACAGTTTCTCATCACTGGAGAAATTTGGAAGAGATGCTTAGAAACCACCTGTCTCCAATGCAGTAAAGGAGACTCACTCACAGGCAGGGCGACGACTCCTGAGCGGCTTCCACCCTAAGTGCTGTCTGAGTAAAGGAGACTCACACACCGGCAAGGCGACGACCTCTACACGCCTCCCACCCTACACGTTCTCTGAGTCTCTGGCCCTGAACACTTCGCTCAAGTTCAGGCTCATATTAAAAGAGGAGATCCTGATGGAATTGCCAAGAGAAATTTCTAGTTCCCCCCATTTCTGCAGTCACCGATCTCAGAACAGCTGCTGTGATTCAGGAAGCTTCTCTACCTCGTACCCTCTGGGCCAGATAATCTACTTCCCCACAGTGTGATTAAAATGAAAACAATTTTAAACTGTAAAACATAAAACTTACACAACACAATGATAAAAAGAGCTTCTTCCAAGTTCTTCTGAGTCCTCAGTGCTGGGTGAGTTCATCACAGCTGAACTTTTATCAGTATCTGGGGCCCTGGTTCACACTTCAACACTTATATGAACCCAGGAACCTACCCACTCTAGGGGTAGGAACTCCCACGTAATAAAATATTCAGGTAAAAACAGATATTAAAAAAAAATAATGTGATCAACTATAATACTTACTTTTTTTAATTTTTGAAGAGCATTTTTATTTTCATCTATTGCCTGTTTTAATTGGATACATCTAAATTTTCAAAAAGAAAGAAAAATGTTGATTTTTTAATTGTCATAACCAAAAAAGCTATTTTATAAAATCATATGTTCAGTCTTTAAGCAGGCAAGGAAATTTCTATTGTATGAATGATGTTTAAAAACTCATATGTAAGTGTCTTTCCACTCATTAGCTTGGGTGATCCTCACAGCAAGATCTAGGGTATGAGGTATGATAATCAAAACTCAGAAGACAAGTGACTCTGGGCTTCAGTCTCCTAATTCTAAAATAAGGAAAGCACTGGACTTTTAACTGCTTCCATAGCTCTAAAATTCCATAAACCCACGATTCAGCCCAGAAGACAATATGATACGCCTCATCAAAGAAAGAAGAGACAAAAACTATGTGATCATCTCAACAAATGCAGAAAAAGCATTTGATAAAATTCAACATCCATTCATTATAAAAGTTTACCAAAGCAGGTGTAGAGGGAACATATCTCAACATAATAAAAGCTACTTATGACAAACCCATAGCCAATATAATACTCAACGCTGAAAAGCTGAAAGCCATCCTGCTAAAATCTGGAACAAGACAAGGATGCCCACTCTCACCACTCCAACATAGTACTGGAAGTCCTAGTCATAGCAATCAGGTAATAAAAAGAAATAAAAGGTATTCAACTTGGAAGAGAAGAGTATGCAAATTACATGATACTATATATAGAAAACTCTAAAGACTCCACACAAAAACTATAACTGATAAATTCAGCAAGGTAGCAGGATACAAGATTCACAGGCAGAAATTGGTTGCATTTCTTTATCCTAAAAATGAAATATCAGAAAGTAAAAATAATAAATAATTCCTTTAAAAATTGCATCAAAAAATAAAATAAAATACTCTTTGTGTAATCTACAATACAAGTCAACATATCTATGATACAGAAACAGACTCACAGATATAGAAAACAGACTTGTGGTTGACAAGGGATGAGGGGAGGGAAGGACTGGGGGTTTGGGATCAGCAGAGGCAAACTATTATACATAGGATGGATGAACAATAAGGTTCTACTGTACAGCACAGAGAGCTGCAGTCAATGCCCGGTGGCAGACTGTAACAGAAAAGAATGTGAAAAAGAGTGTGTGTGTGTGTGTGTGTGTGTGTGTGTGACACTGAGTCACTTTGCTGTGAGAAGAAATGAACACAACAGTGTAAATCAACTATACTTCAATAAAATTAAAAAAATAAAATATTTAGGAATAAATGACTAAGGAGGTGAAAGACATATGCCAAGAACTATAAAACAATGATAAAGGAAACTAAAGATAATTCAGAGAAATGGGAAGATGATCCATGTTCTTGGAGTGTGTGCACGCTTGGCTGCTCAGTTATGCCCAACTCTTTGCAACCCCATGGACTGTAGCCTGCCAGGACCCATGAGATTTTTTCAGCAAAAACACCAGAGTGGGTTGCCATTTCTTCTTCCAGGGGACCTTCCTGACCCAAGGATGGAATCTGCGTCTCCTGTGACTCCTGCACTGGCAGGTGGATTCTTTACCACTGAGCCACCTGGAAATTCCAGGTTCTTGAATTGGAAGGATTATTATTATTAAAATGGCCATACTATCCAAAGCAATCTACAGATTTCATGTAATCCCTATCAAATTACCCATGGTATTTTTCACAGAACTAGAACCAATAATCTTAAAATTTATACAGAACCACAATTGCCAAAGCAACCCTGAGGAAAAAGAACAAAGATAGAGGCATAGCCCTCCCAGATTTCAGACAATAGTACAAAACTACAATAATCAAAACAGCATGGTACTGGCACAAAGACAGAGATCAATGCAACAGAATAGAGAACCGAGACATAAACCCACACACCTGAAGTCAAGTAACCTTTGACAAAGAAGGCAAGAATATACAATGAAGAAAAGACAGTCTCTTCAGCAAGTGGTGCTGGGAAAGCTGGACAGCACATGTAAATCAATGAAGTTGAAACTCACCCTCACACCAAACACAGACATAAACTCAAAATGGCTTAAAGACTTAAATATGACACGACACCATAAAACTCCTAGAAAAGAATACAGGCAAAACATTCTCTGACATAAACCATACCAATGTTTTCTTAGGTCAGTCTAATAACACCAAGGCAATAGAAAATAAAAGCAAAAATAAACAAATGGAACCCAATCAAACTTATAAGCTTTTGCACAGCAAAGGAAACCATAAACAAAATGAAAAGATAACATATGAACTGGGAGAAAATATTTGCAAACAATGCGACCAAAAGGGCTTAATTTCCAAAATATACACACAGCTCACACAGCTCAACAACAACAACTGCAACAAAACCACAACCACTCAGTCAAAAACTGGGCAGAAGACATAAGCAGACATTCCTCCAAAAACGACACTCAGATCCCCCGCAGGCACGTGAAAAGATGCTCAACATGGCTAATTACTAGAGAAATGCAAATCAAAAATACAATGAGGTATCACCTCACACGGGTCGGAATGGGCATCATCAAAAAGTCTGTAAGAAAACAAACGCGGGAGAGGGTGTGGGGCAAAGGCGGAGCCTCCGACACTGTTGGTAGGAATATACATTGGTGAAGCCACGGAGAAAAACAGTATGGAGGTTCCTCAAAAAAACTAAAATTAGAGCTGGCCTATTGATCCAGCAATCCTACTCCTGGGTATGCATCTGAAGAGAACTCGAACTCGGAAAGATACACCGCATGCTCACAGCGGCACTGTCTGCAACAGCCAAGACGTGGACACAACCTAAACATCCATTAAAAGGTGACTGGATACAGCAGGTGCGGCACACGCGTGTTAATATAACGAAATACGACTCAGCCGCTCAAAAGAATAAAAGAAGGCCATTTGCAGCAACATGTACGGCCCTGGATTATCACAGTAACTGAGGTAAGTCAGAAAGAGAAAGACAAACACTGCCTGATGTGGTATCACTTACGGGTAAAATCTAAAATATGACACAAATAAACCTCTCTAGGAAACAGAGGCAGAATCACAAACGAAGACAGCAGACTGGCGGCTGCCAAGAGCGGGGAGGGGAGGAGAGGGCGGACTGGGAGTTTGGGATTAGCAGATGAAAGCTATTAGATAGCAGATGGATAAACAACAAGGTCCTATGGTGCAGCACAGGGAACTCTATCCAATATCCTGTGATAAACTATAACGGAAAAGAGTTGAAAAGAATATATATATATTTATAACTGAATCACTTTGCCTTACGCCAGAAACTAACACATCATATTAATGAATCAACTGTACTTCAATAAATAAATAAATTATGCATTTCTTGTTGGCTTTAAAACATTTTTATTGCCTTCCCACTTTGATGTTTTATAGTTGAGTAATATTAGACATATTAATTAATCACTGTAAACCTTAATTTTCTCATCTATATTAATGAGTAGCTCACTAACTTTCAGCAACTTTCAGATGTTATTATGAAAGTTAATTAAGAAAAAATTTTTATAACGCGGACCACACTGTCTGGTATGTACAAAAGTACAAAATAAATGTAAGATACTTCTTTTTAACATTTGTCATCCTCTATTTAACCTTATTCCAACATTTAGGCTTGGTTGACATAGAAAACTGTAAGAAATATTTCAAAATACTTTTGGAAAATTTCATTCATTTTTACCTCAATATTATTTCCTATTATTACTGTCTTTTCAGAAATTGTATTAATTTAAAAAATATAGTGCCTCAATTTCTATGCTATAAATACTGCTCATTGAAATCTAAGTACAGCCTCTACAAAGCTTACATAACTTAGTATACTTTACCTTTGGTACATATCTCTCCTTTTACTTGCTTCTAGAGCTCCTTTCAGTCGACTCTCAAAAAGCAACCCATCGACCTACAATAAATGGAGACTGTCTAAAATATCACGTTGTTAAATACCATATAACCTTCAGTTCAGTTCAGTTCAGTCGCTCAGTCGTGTCCGACTCTTTGCGACCCCATGAATCGCAGCACGCCAGGCCTCCCTGTCCATCACCAACTCCCGGAGTTCACTCAGACTCACAGCCATCGAGTCAGTGATGCCATCCAGCCATCTCATCCTCTGTCGTCCCCTTCTCCTCCTGCCCCCAATCCCTCCCAGCATCAGAGTCTTTTCCAATGAGTCAACTCTTTGCATGAGGTGGCCAAAGTACTGGAGTTTCAGCTTTAGCATCATTCCTTCCAAAGAAATCCCAGGGCTGATCGCCTTCAGAATGGACTGGTTGGATCTCCTTGCAGTCCAAGGGACTCTCAAGAGTCTTCTGCAACACCACAGTTCAAAAGCATCAATTCTTCAGCGCTCAGCCTTCTTCACAGTCCAACTCTCACATCCATAAATGACCACAGGAAAAACCATAGCATTTACTAGACGGACGTTTGTTGGCAAAGTAATGTCTCTGCTTTTGAATATGCTATCTAGGTTGGTCATAACTTTCCTTCCAAGGAGTAAGCGTCTTTTAATTTCATGGCTGCAGTCACCATCTGCAGTGATTTTGGAGCCCAGAAAAATAAAGTCTGACACTGTTTCCACTGTTTCCCCATCTATTTCCCATGAAGTGGTGGGACCGGATGCCATGATCTTTGTTTTCTGAATGTCGAGCTTTAAGCCAACTTTTTCACTCTCCACTTTCACTTCCATCAAGAGGCTTTTTAGTTCCTCTTCGCATATAACCTTAGGACATAAAATTTTAATTTTTCCCCAAATATTTTATAATGAACACTTTGAAACACACAGTAAAGCTGAAAGAATCGTACAGTGAACATCCATACACCCACCACCTGGATTCGACCATTAGTATTTTACTATACTTTTTTGATCCATCTATTCATCAACCCATCTAATTTTTTACATATTACAAAGAAAATTACAATCATCAGTATGTTTTCCCTTAAACAATACATCATGGGTATCACTAACTAGACTTCAGTATTTGGTGTGAATTTTACGTACAATGAAATACACATTTCATCTTAAGACTGTATTTGCTAAGTTCTGGCAAGTGACATGTAATCCAAACCCCTACCAACCTACAGAAAATTACTATTACTCCAGAAAGTTCCCAGAATGTACTCTTTTGTGTGATCATTTCGTGTTTCTGAGATACTTCCATATCAGAAGTATACTTTCATATACACTGCTGTGTGTATCGTCAGTTTATTCTTTCTTATTGCTGAGTAATACTCCCTGTATGAATAAACCACAAGTTTTTTTCTTTCTTATCCTCATTCTTATATCTTATACTGTGACTTAGCAATTTCCATATACTACCTGTAACTTTCCCAACATACCCACAAAAGAGGCACATACATCTTTTGGGTTCTATAGATGTGGAAAAGATAAAGTGATTGACAAAAATAAAAATTCTCTACTCTTGCCATTCTGCATCTGTTATTTACACCATTTACATACATGGTGACAGTCAGTCATCACAGGCATAACCCAGACAGGTCCTTCGTAACTTGTCCCATGGACAACAGGGTGGAAGTCTGTGCCATTTTTTGCTTCACGTGTCCTCTGTGGAGGCTTCCCTGGTGGCTCAGACAGTAAAGAATCTGCCTGCCAATGTAGGAGACGTGGGTTCAATCCCTGGGTTGGGAAGATCCTCTGGAGAAGGAAATGGCAAAACACTCTAGTATTCTTGCCTGGAGAATTCCATGGACAGAGGAGCCTGGTGGGCTACAGTCCATGGGATCCCGAAAAGTCAGACACAACTGAGCATGAGCAGCAGCACATCCTTTATGGGGCCAGGGAAGAAGGACCCCACAATATCACAGAGCCCTTCCCAGACACACAGGGTATCAAAAGGCTCAGGAGCCAACTGGGTTCCAGCTTCAATAACCCTGGTGATTGTTTTGTTTCATCTTTGTATCAGTAACAATTGTTGTGGCTTCCTTCTACAACTTTTCCTGGTTCTGTTAATATCCCACTAAATTTAAAATTCAATACAATACAAAGCATCTGGCCAAAGCTCAGCTTAAGTCAGTGTCTCATCAGCTTTTATTTTTATTTCCACCAGAAGAGTATTCTATTTTGTTGTACCACTATAATTCCAATAGAGTTCCTTAAGAAATATTTATCCACCCAATCTTTTGCACTTTTTAAATGAAAATCCAAAACTGGATAAAATATGAGCATTCAGTACATCCTTTGCTGCTGCTGCTGCTAAGTCGCTTCAGTTGTGTCCAACTCTGTGCGACCCCATAGACGGCAGCCCACCCCGCTCCCCCGTCCCTGGGATTCTCAAGCCAAGAACACTGGAGTGGGTTGCCATTTCCTTCTCCAATGCATGAAAGTCAAAAGTGAAAGTGAAGTCGCTCAGTCGTGTCTGACCCACAGCGACCCCATGGACTGCAGCCTACCAGGCTCCTCCCTCCATGGGATTTTCCAGGCAAGAGTACTGGAGTGGGGTGCCACTGCCTTCTCCGTCTTTTGTCTGCTAAAGATTATAAAATCATTTTATTTAGTGGAAATAATACTTGGTAATATTAACAGATCAGTTCAGTCACTCAGTCATGTCTGACTCTTTGCGATCCCATGAACTGCAGCACGCCAGGCCTCCCTGTCCATCACCAACTCCCGGAGTCCACCCAAACCTATGTCCATCGAGTCGATGATGCCATCCAACCGTATTATCCTCTGTCATCCCCTTCTCCTCCTGCTCTCAATCTTTCCCAGCATCAGGGTCTTTTAAATGACTCAGCTCTTCGCATCAGGTGGCCAAAGTATTGGAGTTTCAGCTTCAACATCAGTCCTTCCAATGAACACCCAGGACTGATCTCCTTTAGGATGGACTGGTTGGATCTCCTTGCAGTCCAAGGGACTCTCAAGAGTCTTCTCCAACACCACAGTTCAAAAGCATCAATTCTTCTGCGATCAGCCTTCTTCACAGTCCAACTCTCACATCCATACATGACCACTGGAAAAACCATAGCCTTGATTAGATGGACCTTTGTTGGCAAAGTAATGTCTATGCTTTTTAATATGCTGTCTAGGTTGGTCAGTGTTCTTGCCTGGAGAATCCCAGGGACGGGGGAGCCTGATGGGCTGCCGTCTATGGGGTCGCACAGAGTCGGACACGACTGAATCGACTTAGCAGCAGCAGCAGCAGGTTGGTCATAACTTTCCTTCCAAGGAGTAGGCGTCTTTTAATTTCATGGCTTGCAGTCACCATCTGCAGTGATTTTGGAGCCCAGAAAAATAAAGTCAGCCACTGTTTCCACTGTTTTCCCATCTATCTGCCATCAAGTGATGGGACCAGATGCCATGATCTTAGTTTTCTGAATGTTGAGCTTTAAGCCAACTTTTTCGCTCTCCTCTTTCACTTTCATCAAGAGGCTCTTTAGTTCTTCACTGTCTGCCATAAGGGTGGTGTCATCTGCATATCTGAGATTATGGATATTTCTCCCAGAAATCTTGATTCCAGCTTGTGCTTCCTCCTGGAAATGCAATTACACAGCCTAGGAGCATAAATATCTTCTACATCTTGTCAAGGTGCTTTCCAGAAATGCTGTGCCTTATACCCTGGGGCAGTAAAAGTGCCTGTTTCATCACAGCCTCCCCAGTACTGAGCATCAAGATTTTTTAAGTGTTTGTGGTATCTTATTTCCTTTGCAATTGCTTATCTTAGAAGTCAACTTTTCTCATGTTTATGTGACCAGTATTTCTTCTTCAGTTCATGTCCTTTGCTCATTTGTCAGGTCTTAATATTTTTCTTCTGTGTATTCCTGCCACCTCTTCTTAATATCTTCTGCTTCTGTTAGGTCCATACTATTTCTGTCCTTTATTGAGCCCATCTTTGCATGAAATGTTCCCTTGGTATCTCTAATTTTCTTGAAGAGATCTCTAGTCATTCCCATTCTGTTGTTTTCCTCTATTTCTTTGCATTGATCACTGAGGAAGGCTTTGATCTTCACGACCAAGATAATCACGATGGTGTGATCACTTACCTAGAGCCAGACATCCTGGAATGTGAAGTCAAGTGGGCCTTAGAAAGCGTCACTACAAACAAAGCTAGTGGAGGTGATGGAATTCCAATTGAGCTATTTCAAATCCTGGAAGATGATGCTGTGAAGGGCTGTACTCAATATGCCAGCAAATTTGGAAAACTCAGCAGTGGCCACAGGACTGGAAAAGGTCAGTTTTCATTCCAATCCCAAAGAAAGGCAATGCCAAAGAATGCTCAAACTACCGCACAACTGCACTCATCTCACACGCTAGTAAAGTAATGCTCAAAATTCTCCAAGCCAGGCTTCAGCAATATGTGAACCGTGAACTTCCAGATGTTCAAGCTGGTTTTAGAAAAGGCAGAGGAACCAGAGATCAAATTGCCAACATCTGCTGGATCATGGAAAAAGCAAGAGAGTTCCAGAAAAACATCTATTTCTGCTTTATTGACTATGCCAAAGCCTTTGACTGTGTGGATCACAACAAACTGTGGAAAATTCTGAAAGAGATGGGAATACCAGACACTTGACCTGCCTCTTGAGAAACCTATATTCAGGTCAGGAAGCAACAGTTAGAACTGGACATGGAACAACAGACTGGTTCCAAATAGGAAAAGGAGTACATCAAGGCTGTATATTGTCACCCTGCTTATTTAACTTATATGCAGAGTACATCATGAGAAATGCTGGGCTGGAAGAAGCACAAGCTTGAATCAAGATTGCCAGGAGAAATATCAATAACCTCAGGTATGCAGATGACACCACCCTTATGGCAGAAAGTGAAGAGGAACTAAAAAGCCTCCTGATGAAAGTGAAAGACGAGAGTGAAAAAGTTGGCTTAAAACTCAACATTCAGAAACGAAGATCATGGCATCTGGTCCCATCACTTCATGGGAAATAGATGGGGAAACAGTGGAAACAGTGTCAGGCTTTCTTTTGGGGGGCTCCAAAATCACTGCAGATGGTGATTGCAGCCATGAAATTAAAAGACGCTTACTCCTTGGAAGGAAAGTTATGACCAACCTAGATAGCATATTCAAAAGCAGAGACACTACTTTGCCAACAAAGGTCCGTCTAGTCAAGGCTATGGTTTTTCCAGTGGTCATGTATGGATGTGAGAGTTGGTCTATGAAGAAAGCTGAGCGCCGAAGAATTGATGCTTTTGAACTGTGGTGTTGCAGAAGACTCTTGAGAGTCCCTCGGACTGCAAGGAGATCCAACCAGTCCATTCTGAAGGTGATCAGCCCTGGGATTTCTTTGGAAGGAATAATGCTAAAGCTGAAACTCCAGTACTTTGGCCACCTCATGCGAAGAGCTGACTCATTGGAAAAGACTCTGATGTTGGGAGGGATTGGGGTCAAGAGGAGAAGGGGACGACAGAGGATGAGATGGCTGGATTGCATCACTGACTCGATGGCCGTGAGTCTGAGTGAACTCCCGGAGTTGGTGATGGACAGGGAGGCCTGGCGTGCTGCGATTCATGGGGTCGCAAAGAGTCGGGCACAACTGAGCGACTGAACTGAACTGAATTATTTTTCTTATATATTATTCCTTGATGCATATTTGGCTTGGCTTCATGGGAAGTAAAAACACTCAAGAGCCTCCACTGAATGAGAGATAAAGGAAAGGAAGCATGGAGAATGGAGGAAAGTGATGTTGAATGCAGAGATGGTTGGAATGTTATTATTCGTTTAGATTTGGAGGTGAGATAGGATAGAAGAGTTGTTAGGTTGCAGATGGAGCTGTTAGGTGGGGTGGAGGGAGAGGAGGACAGCACTTAGTCGAGCACCCCATTTTCTAGCCTCCCCGGGGTTGGTTTGGGAGCGTGAGGGGGTAGAATCAGGGTTTGGTCCCGGGACGTTGCGGGTGGGGGCGGTTACAACTTGGAAAGGTTGCGTTGGGGTTGACTCTCAGAGTTAGGGTGCGCCCCAGAGCTCGCCCTCCGCCAGAGCCCAGGTATCTCACCAGACGGTACCTGTTGCTTCAGCTCCTGATTGCGGCGCTGCAAGGACTGGAGTGGGTCGCGCTGCCGCCTCGCCAGCATCTCCGTCGCCTAGGCGCGAAGAGTACACCGGTCGCCAGGGAAACCATGGCGGCTGCACCGGGACGTGACGCCATCACTACGCGTCCGCCTCGGCGCCCTGCAGCCCGCTGGGAAGCTGATTCTGGAAGAGTGTGGCGTTGGTCCTCTGTTGAAGCGGCTCCTTCAACCCGCAGGGCCGGAGCTCGCTGCTCAGGTTCACTGCCCAGCAAGTCACTTTTTCATAGCCCGTCCCAAAGGATTGGGGTGGAGGTGCGGGAGAATGTGCCGCTGCGTCCGAAACTACAAGTCCCATAATACTCAGTATTACCACATTCCTGCAGGGTTGCTCGGAGTCCCCAGTGGCTCAGCGGTAAAGAACACGCCAGCAATGCGGAAGCCAGCAGGGTGGGGAAGATCTCCTGGACGAGGGTACGGCAACCCACTCCAGTATTCTTTCCTAGAGAATCCCATGGAGGAGCCTGGCGGGCTACAGTCCATAGGATCGGAAAGAGTCGGACACGACTGAAGCGACTGAGCCTGCACGCACCAGTTTTGCTAAACTAATCTTGTGTTAGTCGCTTAGTCAGTCGCGTCGGACTCTTGCGATCCCATGGCTCCTCTGTCCATGGAATTCTCTAAGCAAGAATACTGGAGTGAGTTGCCATTCCCTTCTCCAGATCTTACCCACCCAGGGATCAAACCCAGGTCTCCTGCATTGCAAGCGGACTCTTTGCTGTCTGAGCTACCAGGGTACTTGAAGCTTCTTAATGTCTTAAATGAACAGTACAGATAGTTTTGTTACATGGCTTATACGGGATACGTGCTGCTGCATACTCTCACTTCACAAAGGCAGTATTTAATTCTTTGCTATTTGGTATACTGCTGGAGTATCACTTAATTGCAGTTTTTGCATCCTGAGTTCTATGGTCTAGGGATGTTCATTCTACAGGAAGTCTATAAACCGTGATTATGCGCTGCATTTTACATCTCTCAGGGAGGTTGTAATAACATTCCCCCAAGTGGGACTCATTCCTATAAATCCAATTCCCAAACTCTTCCCACTACACAGAAGCTCACTTTTTAAAAGATGAACCACATTGATACAGGTTTACAAGTTAATCCCACAGGCCAAGAGCCATGCTATTTGCATTCTTTCTTCAACAGAAAAGTGATAAGAACCACCTAATTTTCACGTTGAACACAGCTCCATGTAACATCAACCAGATTTGGATACTGATGGTATCCAACGTCCTAATAGTGTTCCCTTTTTCTCTAGTCCTCACCCACCTCCACTCCTACACTAAAAGTAAACTCTACCCCAACTTCTAACTGTAAAAATTTGTCTTCCTTTTGAACAAATAACGGATTCACACAGCGTCCTGGCATCTTGTCAGGCTTCTTTCACTTAACCTGTTTGTGCAATGCATCTGTATCATCATGTAGGTTGTTCCCTCTCATTGCTCTCTGACATTTCATTGTATGGCATACTCTAGTAGACTCAACTATCCTACTGTTGCTCTGCTTTATTTATAGCTCCTGTCTTTATTTTGAATTAACTTCTTCATGATGGCTCATGATACTTGAAATTCACTTAAATAGCCAGTTTTTCCATTAAAAATCCAACAACTGAGGTAGTGTTATAAAGTATTTTCAGATGGACTGACAAATCAGTACTTCTAATGATCTTGTAAGAGGTAAGAAGAAAGAAAAAAAACTGCACTAAAAACAATCTGTCATTTAGGAAATCCTTATTTTACATACATGTCTCTAAATAAATTAGGACAACTTTCTGTTTTATAGGGAGCTCCATATTTAAAATGAAAAATTACAGGGTCATTTCTGCTTCTGCTAAGTCGCTTCAGTCGTGTCCGACTCTGTGCAACCCCATAGATGGCAGCCCACCAGGCTCCCCCATCCCTGGGATTCTCCAGGCAAGAACAATGGAGTGGGTTGCCATTTCCTTCTCCAATGCATGAAAGTGAAGTGAAGTCGCTCAGTCATGTCCGACTCTTCTCGACCCCATGGACTTCAGCCTACCAGGCTCCTCCATCCATGGGATTTTCCAGGCAAGAGTACTGGAGTGGGGTGCCATCACCTTCTCCGCTTACGTCTACAAGGCTCTTGAAAAGCCAGGTCCTTTGAGATGGTACAATTCTATGTTGGTAAAAATAAACAAATAAACAGCTTACATATGTGTACATGTATGGGGAATGAGGAAGGATGAAAAAAAGTTTATTACTGTTGTTTACCTCCACTGGAAAGATGACAGATTTTATACACTTTTGTACCCTATTCAGAGTGACAAGCATTTCCTATGAGTCTCGGATTGGCATCATCACCACCTGTAAGTCTGTTAGAAACGCCTCTTCTCAGGCCTCAGCCCAGAACTACAAGATCAGAATGTGTACTGTAATAATACTCCATGGCTTATGCACATATTCAAGTTTGAGAAATACCACTTCAGTATTCACCATGCTGTAAGGAATACGATTACTCAGCTATGTTCTTTTTTAACTTACATTGTTTTACTTGTAACCCTCAGCAGTCACTTTAATGCTAGTCATTGCTTCTCCATTGTCATCCCTTAATGCCCTTATGAAAACCAAGAGTAACGTAAGATGAGACAGTTCTGAAGCAGCCAAAACCAAAGCAAACCACAGCCACTGTTTCTCCTGAGAACAATCTATTTCATAAAACTCATTATGATTTTCTTCCATCAGAGTGTTACAGTGAACATCGACCTTGTATGGCTTCCTCATAGGAGCTACTGAAAAAGAATTTAACAGCTTTGGGAGAGGCTTGTAGTGGAGAACTAGTCCACTACGAGTCTCTGAAACTGTTAAAACTTAACATTTTACATCTCTCATGGAGGTTTGTAGTAACATTTCCCCATGTGGGGGTCATTCCTATAAATGCAATTCCCAAACTGTTCCCCCTACACCAATGATCTGAGCTCACTTTTAAAAAGATGAAAAAGAATTTAACAGCTTCAGAGAGACTCATAGTGAAGAACTAGTGGCTAACACGGAGAAGGCAATGGCACCCCACTCCAGTACTCTTGCCTGGAAAATCCCGTGGACGGAGGAGCCTGGTAGGCTGAAGTCCATGGGGTCGCTAAGAGTCAGACACGACTGAGCAACTTCACTTTCTGTTTTTACCCTCATGCATTGGAGAAGGAAATGGCAACTCACTCCAGTGTTCGTGCCTGGAGAATCCCAGGATGGCCTGGTGGGCTGCCGTCTATGGGGTTGCACAGAGTTAGACACGACTGAAGCGACTTAGAAGCAGCAGCAGCGGTGGCTAATGGGAAAAAGCAACATCTCCAAGTAACGTAGTATTTTCAAGGGAAAAAAAAAACAAACACATTTAAGTAGGGCAAGGGGTAGATATAGAGGAGAAACAGTGAGAGGCAATGTCAGAGGTAGCCGTCCACCACAGGGATGGGAACACCTGGGCACGGGGTAAAGCTGCAGCAGGCAGAAAACAAGGGGCAGATGAGGAGCACTGTGGGGCGGCTGAAAAGCCACGTGAGGACAAGGCGAAACTCGGGGCTGAACAGCACAGCCACGGGGACAGACACTGAGGTGAGACAGGAGAGGGAGACCAGTGTGTCCAGGTGCTGCATGTTAAGTACTAGAAAAGGAGTCAACACTGGAAAGACCAGGTGCACCAGGAACCTGGCACAAGAACAGCTCCAGAGAGAATCAGTCATAACCCTGATGCTTAACTGGGCACATGCTAATAGCCTGGAGGCACCACCAGTTTCCAGCTGGCGCTAATGGTAAAGAACCCGCCTGCCAGTGCAGGAGACGTCAGAGAGCTGGGTTCTATCCTTGGGTCGGGAAGATCCCCTGGAGGAGGAAATGGCAACCCACTCCAGTGTTTTTGCCTGGAGAATCCCATGGACAGAAGACCCTAGTGGGCTACAGTCCATAGGGTCGCAAAGAGTCAGACACGACTGAAGCGACTTGGCACACAGGGACCTGGTCACTCACTCCTGATTTTTAGACACAGCTGGCCCTTGGTACCATTGGAGGACTGGTTCCAGGAGCTGCCACGGATACCAAAATCTAAGGATGCTCAAGTGGCATAGTTGATCATTGCTGTCCATGTTTCCACATGCATGGACTCAACCAACCATGGATAGTGGTTCACTTACATGTAGATTTACTGAAAAAGAAATCTACATGTAAGTGGATCTCTGCAATTCAAACCCATGTTGTTCAAGGGTCAACTGTATTTGGGATTTATCACTAAGCTCTATTCAATGAGTTTTCTCCTTTACATGTATGTTCTGTTAACGATACAAAAGAAATTTCTGTCAATAAAAATTTATACTTTGTGCTTGGAGTATGCTGTCACCCTCAGAAGCGTAAAGGTCTTACATATATTCCCTTACCTCAGGTATTTTTACACAGTTGTTTGGTTTCCAGAATGGCTCCAGCAAATCTGCTGAGCAAAGGGACTGGTAATGGTTCCTAGACCAACTTTGCTTTGCAGTTGTACCAACGAACTAGCACAGATTCCTTAGAAAACAAGGTATGTGATCAAAAACAGTAATTATCAGTTTTGAGGCTCCAGCTCTCTTTATGCAAGGATACTGATACTCCTTTCCCTTTTAATAAAAGGTTCAAATACGTTTACATTTTTTATTTTAAAAATAAAATTGATTCATAAAGTGCAAGGAGAATTATTTCTCTCCAGTTCTCCATATCCATCTTCAGTGAGCTGTTGGAAACATAAAAGAAAAATAAAAATTAGAAATACGTAATGGATAACTTCCAATTATTTTTACTGTTTAAACCATGACCAACAAGATCTGGTGTTACAGATAAGAAAACTGAGACCCTGAAAGTTTGCAGAGCTCTAATGAAAAAGCCAAGACTAGGTTCAAAGCTCCTGACTTACAAGCCACTGTTCTTTCCACTTTCCCAGCCTGCCAAAAAGCTAAGAATTTAGACTGGAGATGACAAAGCATGAATGCAAAGATGTACTATGATGCTATCAAAGATATTTTTAAATATAAACTGATCAGGGAGAGAAAAGGATGGTAAGAACACCTCCACGGTCCGTCTTCTTTCTTTCTATTCTTTCGAGTGTTTTCCATTTTGAAGCTTAATGTTGTCAAGGTGCAATGACTTTGCACGTGGTTAAGGCAGTCCCGTTAAACACGCGCAGGGAACTGAACTATGGAACGAAAGTGTGCGTTACCACGGAAAATAGAACTTTCTCCTCTTTCTGGGGCCCTTGAAACCCTCTTGCCGCAAGATATTGGTCTATCCCCAAAATCTCCCCTTAAAGCGCTGCTATAAATACTGCTCACCAACTCCAAGACAAGCCTGGCACTGCGGGCGCAGGGCGTGAGACGGGCCTAGCTATGGCCGAGGCCCTGCACGGGACAGGCTAGATGCCCTCGAGGTGGTCGCGCGGGAGTCGGCGGGGACCAACAGGGCGGGGATCTCAGGCCAGATCCAGCTTCTTCTGCGTCGCCGCTAGCTTATCTTGCAGCCTCTTCTTCCTCCAGTCCAGGTAGCGCCGCCGCAGCCGGTTTGCCTGCCAGCCCACGAGCACTCCGGAGGCGAATGCCACCAGTACAGACAACTGCAGTGTCCTCTCGGACACGTCCGCCATCGCGAACCCGGGCCGTGCAGCGCGGCTACGGCGGGGCGGCGGGGTCAAAAGACCCAACGCGTTCAGGGGCGGGGCACATCCTGCGGTGCGTCTCTTGAATCTCGCGGATTGGTAGAGAATACGCCTGCAATGCAAGAGACCCGAGTTCGATCCCGGGGTCGGCAAGATCCCCTGGAGAAAGAAATGGCAACCCACTCCAGTATTTTTGCCTGGGAAAGCCCACTGACAGAGGAGCCTGGTGGGCTACAGTCCATGGAGTCGCAAGAGTCAGACAGAGACGTAGCGACTAAACCACCACCACCGGTTGAAGACTTGGTTGGCTCTCCTACATCCCCATCTTTCCCTTCTCAGAGCCCTTACTGCAAATGTTGTTTGGCGTTCATCAGATATTTCCTTGCATTATTAACTAACTTCAGTGGTGCCTCTTTCTAACCCCATGGGCAGTTCAACCTCTTTATATTTTCTCGAAGCAGTAGAATGTGAACCAAGTATGTGACTTTAAATTTTCTGAAAAAAAAAAATTTTTAAAATTTTCTGGTAACTTATTAAAAATGCAAACAGATGAAATTGTTGTTAATAATGTATTTTATTTAGTTTACATTTGTTGCTGCGTCGCTTCAGTCGTGTCCGACTCTGTGCAACCCCATAGACGGCAGACCACCAGGCTCCCCCGTCCCTGGGATTCTCCAGGCAAGAACACTGGAGTGGGTTGCCATTTCCTTCTCCAGTGCATGAAAGTGGAAAGTGAAAGTGAAGTCGCTCAGTGGTGTCTGACTCTTAGCGACCCCATGGACTGCAGCCTACCAGGCTCTTCCGTTCATGGGATTTTCCAGGCAAGAGTACTGGAGTGGGTTGCCATTGCCTTCTCCTTTAGTTTACATACAGAAGTTATTATGAAGTTTTTAAATTCTTTTTTATATTGAAAGTCTATGAAATCTGGTGTAGATGTTATAATTAAACGAACATCTCAATTTGAACAGTAAATTTTTAGTGCAGATATTTGATCAGTTTCTAGAATTTGTAGAAGTTAGTTGAAAAGTTAGATTCATATACCCACATTGTTCCAAAGACGTGTAAAAATTTCTGCAATGACTGAGTTGAATATTGGTTTTTATATTAAAATTCATTAAATTGTTTTTATAGATTTATTTTATTTGGCTGCAGCAGGTCTGGGTTGCAGCACACAGGATCTTTTCAGGTGTGGCATGGGAGCCTTTGGCCTTTCCTGGTAGCTCAGCTGGTAAAGAATCCACCTGCAATGCAGGAGGCCCTGCTCTGCATTGGCAGGGTCTCTGGCCTGGAGAATTACGTGGACCGTATAGTCCATGGGTTGCAAAGAGTCAGACACCACTGAGTGACTTTCACTTTCACCTGTGAGGTTTTAGGTGTGGCATTTGAGCTCTTAATTGCAGCGTGTGCGATCTAGTTCCCTGACCAGGTATCAGACTTGGGTTCCCTGCCCTGGGAGTTTGGAATCTTAGCCCCTGGACCACCAGGGAAGTCCCTAAATTGTTTTAAAAAATTCAAAACTGGTTCTTCAGTCACGCTAATCACATAGGCGGCTTTGTTGTTGAGTCGCTGGTTGTGTCTGACGCTCTGGGACCCCGTGGACCACAGCACTCCGGTGTCCTTCCCTGTTTCCCAGAGCTTGCTCAAACTCACGTCCACTGAGTCAGTCAGTAACCATCTCGTCTTCTGTCGTCCCCTTCTCCTGCCCTCAGTCTTTCCCAGCATCAGGGTCTTTTCCTGTGAGTCAGCTCTTCACATCAGGTGGCCAAAGTATTGGAACTGCAGCTCCAGCATCAGTCCTTCCAATGGGTATTCAGGGTTGATTTCCTTTCTGATTGACTGCTTTGATCTCCTTGCAGTGCAAGGGTCTGAGAAAACCGTAATTCAAGCAGACATATGCTCACTGTTTACTGAGCTCACTAGGCAGGGTGCTGCCTGAGAACGTTTCCAGGTGCAGTCTTCCTGCTTGGTATACTTTCCCCCTAGACACCTTCAGGACTGACTCCTTCACTGCCTTTAGGTTTTGTCAACTGCCACTTTCTCAGTGGGACCTATTTAAAAGTCACAAGCCCAACAAATCCCCGCTCTCTGGTACTTCTGCTCTCTGTTTTCCTGCTTTGTTCCCCTACTCCATCCTTACCGCCCTCTACATCCTGTAGAATTTATTGGGCTGGCAAAAAAATTCATCCAGGGTTTCCATAATATGTTCCCAAAAATCCAAACAAACATTTTGGCCAACCCAATACTTATCGAATACAAAAACTGTTTATCTCCAGCTCCCCTGCTTCTATGTAAGCTACTTGAGGGTGGATTTTCTTTTTGTTTTGTTTGTTTGTTTCAGTTGTATATTGATGAGTCCCAAGTGCCTACAATAATGGCTGGTACATGGTGTTAGTTGCTCATTCATGTCTGACTCTGTGTGACCCATAGGCTGTAGCCCGCCAGGCTCCTCCATCCATGGGATTCTTCAGGCAAGTATACTGGAGTGGGTAGTCATTCTCTTCTCCAGGAGATCTTCCTGATCCAGGGATCAAACCTGGGTCTCTGTCATTGCCAGTGGATTTTTTAGCCTCTGAGGTTTGCACAGTAGCAGACACTCAGTAAACATTTGGTGTTGAGTGACAGGCGGGGAGTGGTTACAAGAGGCTTATTTGTGGGTGACTGAACTAAATCTTAAGTGGAATAGATAAGTAGGATAATCCAAAGAAAAAACTTCATTTCCCTGAATCTTCGTTTTCTCAGTTGTAGAATGAGGAGTTTGGTATCGTTCAATAGCTCTGAGGCATGTTTAAAAGCCAGTTTTGGCAGCCTGACGTGGTGTGCTTGGGTCACTGCTGATATTGCAATTTGCACTTCACGTGGAATCCATGTCTCATCCCTAAGTGGCCCTTGGGTTAAAAATAAGCCAGATCATGTACACGGGAGCCTTGAATATGGGAGAACCTTAGACACATAGACCTGGCAGAAACCATAGAAAATTGCCCTTGTTTTATTTTCATTTTAAAAAATATTTATTTTTTTTTATTTGGCCGTGCAGGGTTTTAGTGTGGCACGTGGGATCCTTGGTCTTCATTGAGGCATGTGGAATCTCAGTTACAGCACGTGGGGTTTAGTTCCCTGACCAGGCTCCCTGCATTGGGAATGCAGAGTCTTAGCCACTGGACCACTAGGGAAGTCCCCAAATCCTCTTGTTTTAGCAGGAGGTAACTCGGGCCAGAAGGATGAATAGAGCTGATGGGAAGGAGTTCAGAGGTATAAGATTTAAATCCCTCTTAAAAAGCTAGTGTGCCCCTGACTTGAGATTTTGTATTTTTCTCCTGGGTACATTGTTTCAGTGGGGCACTTTAGTAGACTTGATAATGGTCAACTGGCTTTGAGGTGATGATTACTGGGGATTTACAGGCTGAATAGTCAAGTGTAATGAGTTAAATGATTACAAGAGTGTCTTTTGAATGATACATTAACTACCACTGTTGAGTTTGCATTTCGAAGTGCTTGCCAAGCAAAAGATATTGCCATTTACAGTATTAGACTTACATTTGTTGTAAGTTCATTTAATGTATGTATGCAAATAGAACTGGTTTCCTCTACAACTCTTTTTGTTGTTACCTGTGCGTTCGGTATCATACCAAGAAATCATTGCAAATCCCATGTCATGAAAGTGTTTCCCTGTGTTTTCCTCTAAGAATTGTATAGTTTTAGCTCTTACATTCAGGTCTTTGATTCATTTTCGAGTTACTTTTTGTATATTGTATAAGGTAAAGTTTCAACCTCATTCATGTGGATGTTCAGTTGTCCCAACATCATCTGTTGAGGAGACTTGTCTTTTCCCCATTGAATGGCCTTGCCATCCTTGCTGAAAATCAATTGATGGTATATGTTAGGGTTTATTTCTAGGCCGTCTATTCTATTCCATTGATCTATGTGTCTGTTCTTATGCCAGCACCACACTGTTTCATTACTGTGGTTTTGTAGTAAGTTTAGTAATCAGAAGTGTGAGTCCTCCAACTTTGTTCTTTGCTATTTTTTTAAATTTTGTTTTATCACAAACATTCTCATGTGAAGTAGTGGTTTAGTTGCTAAGTTATGCCTGACTCTTCCGACCCCATGGAATGTAGCTGCCGTGCTCCTGCGCTGCAGGCAGATTCTTTATCAACACAGCCACCAGGGAAGCCCCATGTGAAGTGGTGTGTCACTGTGATTTTCAAATTGCTTTTTCCTAATGATGAGTGATGTTGAATATCTTTTCATGTGTTTACTTGTCCCTAGTATGTCTTCTTTGGAGAAGTGTCATTTCCCCACTTTATAACTGGGTCGCTTTGTGCCCTGGTTCAGTTCAGTTCAGTTCAGTTCAGTCACTCAGTCATGTCCGACACTTTGCGACCCCATGAATTGCAGCACGCCAGGCCTCCCTGTCCACCACCAACTCCTGGAGTTCACCCAAACTCTTGTCCATTGAGTCGGTGATGCCATCCAGCAATCTCATCCTCTGTCGTCCCCTTCTCCTCCTGCCCCCAATCCCTCCCAGCATCAGAGTCTTTTCCAATGAGTCAACTCTTCACATGAGATGGCCAAAGTATTGGAGTTTCAGCTTTAGCATCAGTCCTTCTAAAGAACACCAAGGACTGATCTCCTTTAGAATAGACTGGTTGGATCTCCTTGCAGTCCAAGGGACTCTCAAGAGTCTTCTTCAATACCACAGTTCAAAAGCATCAATTCTTTGGTGCTCAGCTTTCTTCACAGTCCATACATGACCACTGGAAAAACCATAGCCTTGACTAGACAGACCTTTGTTGGCAAAGTAATGTCTCTGCTTTTGAATGTGCTGTCTAGGTTGGTCATAACTTTCCTTCCAAGGAGTAAGCGTCTTTTAATTTCATGGCTGCAATCACCATCTGCAGTGATTTTGGAGCCCAAAAAAATAAAGTCTGACACTGTTTCCACTGTTTCCCCATCTATTTCCCATGAAGTGATGGGACCAGATGCCATGATCTTAGTTTTCTGAATGTTGAGCTTTTTTTTCCGCTCTCCTCTTTCACTTTCATCAAGAGGATTTTTAGTTCCTCTTCACTTTCTGCCATAAGGGTGGTGTCATCTGCATATCTGAGGTTATTGATATTTCTCCCGGCAATCTTGATTCCAGCTTGTGCTTCTTCCAGCCCAGCGTTTCTCATGATGTACTCTGCATATAAATTAAATAAGCAGGGTGACAATATACAGCCTTGAAGTACTCCTTTTCCTATTTGGAACCAGTCTGTTGTTCCATGTCCAGTTCTGTTGCTTCCTGACTGTATGTAAGTTTCTCAAGAGGCAGGTCAGGTGGTCTGGCATTCCCATCTCTTTCAGAATTTTCCACAGTTTATTGTGATCCACACAGTCAAAGGCTTTGGCATAGTCATTAAAGCAGAAATAGATATTTTTCTGGAACTCTCTTGCTTTTTCCATGATCCAGTGGATATTGGCAATTTGATCTCTGGTTCCTCTGCCTTTTCTAAATCCAGCTTGAACATCTGGAAGTTCACGGTTCACATATTGCTGAAGCCTGGCTTGGAGAATTTTGAGCATTTTACTAGCGTGTGAGATGAGTGCAATTGTCCAGTAGTTTGAGCATTCTTTGGTGTTGCCTTTCTTTGGGATTGGAATGAAAACTGACCTTTTCCAGTCCTGTGGCCACTGCTGAGTTTTCCGAATTTGCTGGCATATTGAGTGCAGCATTTTCACAGCATCATCTTTCAGGTTTGAAATAGCTCAGCTGGAATTCCATCACCTCCACTAGCTTTGTTCATAGTCCTGGTTACTTTTATGTAAATTCTCTGTATATATTTTAATCCTACAAACAGTTATTATTGTTGTTTTACACAGCCAATAATCATTAAGATTCACCCACATGTTTATTGGGTGAATAAGTTGCTTTTTATTGCTCTTCATACCTCCTCGTGTCTCTGTGCTTCCATGTAGAATTATTTTCCTTCTACCTAAAAAATCCACTTAATATATTCTGTAGCAAGTCTGCTGCTAAAGAAATTTCTCCATTGTAATTTGCCTAATTATCCTTATTTCACTTTTGCTTTGGAAGGATAATTTTCAGGGTATAGAATTCTAGGTTATCAGTTATTTTTCTTTGTTGCTTTGAAGGTATCATTACCTTTTCTTTGGGCTGAGAAGTCAATCATAAGCTTTGCTTTTGTGTCTTTCATGGTAGCATGAATTTATACCTTTCTTCTGGCCAGTTTTAGCATTTTCTCCTTTAAGTTTTGGTAATTTGATGTGCGGTTTTTAAGTGAGTTTTTGTTTGTATTGATCCATCTTGTGTTCATAGTTTCTTGGATCTGTGACTTGTCTTTTGTCTTGTTCTGGCAGTACCACACAGCTTACAGGATCATAGTTCCCTACTAGGGATTGAACCAGGACTCCTGGCAATGAAAGCACTGAGTCCTAACCCCTGCACCACCAGGGAATTCCCTAAAAGAAATTCTTGATAATTTGAATCTTTGGACAATATCGTAATCCAGAGAGAATTTATCTTGCTTCCAGGGCAGAACTTATTATTCCCTTTTCTGTCTTTATTAGTTCATTAATTATGCATTCTTTTACTTTTGATATTTTCCCTAGACCTTACGACATTCATCTTTGACTTACTAGAGACTAACATAACTGTGTCCCATTAGGGACTGAGTGAATTAGAAGGTAGGCTTCAGTCCTTATAAAGGTGGATCTACTTCTACTTCATACTTCGTTATAGACTGTATACCTTCAGGGTCCATCCTGAAAGCCTGAGGTGTTCTTCGTTTGGTCCTGAACCCGAGTGTTTGTTGGTGCACATGTTCTTAGTCGCCTCAGTCGTGTCCGACTCTTTGTGACCCCAGGGACTGTAGTCTGCCAGGCCCTCTGTCCATGGGATTCTCCAGGCAAGAATACTGGAGTGGGTTGCCATGCCCTGCTCCAGGCGATCTTCCCAATCCAGGGATCAAACCCTTGTCTCTTACGTCTCCTGCATTGGCAGGCGGGTTCTTTACCACCAGCGCCACCTGGGAAGCCCCCGAGTGTTTGTCCTCCCAGCTCTGACACATCACCAGCTCTCCCTTCAGCATGTCAGCATCTCATCTGCTGCTCTTGGCTCAGCCTGTCAGTCCCCACTTGCCAACTGGCAAATGCCTTGAAAGGAGAATCAAGCCAAGTTCAAGCTCAAGTTCAAGCTCACTCTCTAGGTTCCTTTTTGCCAGGATGCTGGCTCCCTGAGGTTCCCTGCAGCTCCTTGCTGCCTTAGATTTAAAAAAAAATTTTTTTTTGCCAGGATTTTCTAGTTATTCTCAGTGGGAAGTCTGCCTGAAACAAACTATGGCCAGAAGCAAAGTGACATATTAAAATTTGACATATTAAAATCAAATTACGATACCAATCCCTCTCTCAGAGGGATTCATTGGAATTCAAATACTACCATCTATCATCCATTCAAAAACTATGTGAACAAGCCCTTTGGTAACAGTGTCTTCCCAGATTTTATCTTATTCCAATATGTATTTTTATGCTTATACGTAATTTGTTCCTATGTCCCCCATAAATGGGGCTTCCCTGGTGATTCTGTAGCCCACCTGCCAATGCAGAAGACACGTGTTCAATCCCTGGATTGAGAAGATCCCCTGGAGGAAATGGCAACCCACTCCAGTATTCTTGCCTGGAGAATCCCATGGACAGAGGAGCCTGGTGGACTACAGTCTATGGGGTCGAAAAGAGTCAGATACAGCTTAGGGATTGAACAGCAGCAGCAGGTGCTGCTGCATGATAGGTGAATACATTTAATTTCCTGTAATAAATGTATTCTAACAAATATAATTTTCAAAAAATTTTCAGTATATTCTAACAAATATGTATTTCCAAATATAATTTCCAAACTCACTTCCAGAATGAGTTATATGTACTCATTCTGTAAATTATATTTGTTAGCATAGAACAAATAATATATATATTATATTGTATATATATGTATTATATTTTGCTCAGTCACCCACCAGACTGCTCTGTCCCTGGCATTTTTCAGGCAAGAATACTGGAGTGGGTTGGTATTCTCTTCTCCAGGGGATCTTCCTGACCCAGGGATTGAACTCACATCTACTGCATCGGCAGGCGGATTCTTTACCACTGCGCCACCTTGGAAGCTTAGCATACACCTATTTGCTTGCCATCAGCCTAGATCAGTTTAACGCAATCTCAGATCTCCTGTTACTTTATCCATCAACATTTTGGTATAAGGACTCTGAAAAATAATCTAAACACCATTGTCACATCTAAAAATTTAATAATGCCTTTATATTACTAAATATATAGTCAGTTCAAATTTCTTTTTCAATGTATTTGTTAAAGAAATCAGGTGATTTATGGAAATATCCTGATATTAATACAGAAATATTAATAAAATCAGAATTTTATTAGTCACATCCCTTTGGTGTCATTAAACACATTCCTTAGTTCTTTATGCAGGCATAATGTGTTTTATTGTATTTCGCTTTATTTTGCTTTGCAGAAATTGCATTTTTTACAAGTTGAAGGTTTGTGGCAACCCTGCATTGACAGATGATGGTTGGTATTTTTTTTAGCAATATCACATTTTAAAATGAAGGTATGTACATTTTTTAAAGAAATAGTGCTATTGCACACTTAATAGACTACAGTATAAACATAACTGAGAAACCAAAAAATTCATGTGACTTGCTTTGTTGCAATATTCACTTTATTGAGGGGTCTGGAACCAAACCTGCAGTATCGAACTATGCCTGTAGTCCTCAAAACTGATCGTTTGATCTAGAGTTTTGATCATATTAGGTTCCAGTTTGGGGCAAGAGTATGCCAAAGGCAGGGGTATGTTCTCCTATAAGGATGCAAAAGACATCTCTTCTCTCTCTCTCTTTACATTAGAAGTCATGGATAATCATTGCCTGAATTCATTGACTCATCATGGATTGCAAATGGTCATATTTTAATTCCACAGTTCTTCATTATTCAGCTGGAACACTTCAATAAAGAGAAACTTCCCATCAGCCACTCTTTAAAAAAATTTATTTTTGGTTGTGTGGGTCTTTGTTGCTGCATGTGGGCTCTCTCTAGTTGTGGTGCGAGGGCTTCTCGTTGCGGTGGCTTCTCTTGTGGAGCAGGGCTTCTAGGCACGCAAACTTCAGCAGCTGTGGCACACAGGCTTAGCTGTTCCACAGCATGTGGAATCTTCCTGGGCCAGGGATTGAACCTGCATCCCCTGCATCGGCAGGCAGATTCTTAACCACTGGACCACCAGGGAAGTCCCTGTCATTCACTCTTAATTACTCTGAGTATCATTTAATGGAGAAAGGTGAGACAGGTGCTCGCACCTTCCCCTCTGTTTACCAGTTTTCCAAATAACGATTTAGTTTCCTAGCATTCTGTAGCTATCTTTTAAAAGGATCATTAGAAACGCAGAGATTTTAACACACATAATATGTTTCTATCTATTGCATTGTATTCCTCATTAGTGTTCAGATCATTCCATTGTCGGCCAGTGGAAACTCTTGAGTCATCTGTGCTCACTGCCACGCGTCACAGCCAGGAGGCCACTGTCCAGGACTCCAGCAGATCAGATGACTGGAAGGAAGCTCTGTGTTGCAGAGCACTCTATTCCATGGACTCTGTCCTATGCACTCTGCCCTTGGCTGGTTTTCATTTGTATCCTTCCTTGTAATAAACCTCAGCTATGAGCATAACAGCTTTCAATGAGTTCTGTGAGTCTTTACAGCAAATTATTGGTGGCCTTGGGAACGCCCCAAATTTGTGATTGATGTCGGAAGTGATGGCAGTCTTCTGGGGACTGCTTCCTAGACTTGGCAATTTGGCTCACTTCTCATACCAAGAAACTAAGGCGAGAACTCCTTTTTTTTTTTAATATAAAGAAGTTGTTCTTTGTTGCTTTTCTTTTTTACAATTTATTTATTTATTGTGGCCATGCGGCATGTGGGATCATAGTTCCCTGGCCAGAGATTAAACCCACGCCCCACCCGCAGTGGAAGCTCAGAGTCTTAACTGCTGGACCACCAGGGAAGCCCTTAGAGAACTGCTTTTTTCAAAAGCAGAGACTTCACAAAAGAAGAAATGACTCCAACAAAATAGAACTATAAACAGCTTTTATGTGAAATCATCCACAGTGATGCTTCATTTCATCCTTTGCTTTAATAACTCAGTTTTGTTTATAAAATTTTCAACTTGGAATAGATCAGCACTTTAGGCTGAGAACTATTTTTGGACTCTCATGTGGCTTCAAAGAATACCTAGGTAGTTCAGATTGGAGTTCTGGCCCTGAGCCTTCAGCCAGGGGCAGGGGAGGGGGAAACAAGCCATCACCCCCAGTGAGAACACAGGCAAGATGCCAAACGTAGCTGTGGGTTCCCACGGGGCACGGGGGAGGGGGCCAGGGAGCCCTGAGAAAACTGTGTCCTCTGGGAACCGAAAGCACAGAATAACCTCCTACATCCTCTTTTCTGTGGTTAATTGGAAGGTCTTCATGGAAGCCATTCCACACTACTTCCAGAAATTTCCACTCAACACACACTTACCGAAAACCTTTTATTTTCCAGATACTGTATCAGATGCTTTGAGAACTGTCTGTGGACAAGATCAAGATTTCTACCCTTGTGGACAGTACATCATTATCTATGGATAATAAACAATAAACGTGAGATGAGAAATTGTAGGGTTGAAGGTGATAAGGGCAATGCAAGAAAGTAAGAGACGAGGAGAGGGGTCAGAAGGATGGGAGTGGGCAGGAGAATCAAGTGGGACAGTCAGGGCCCCCGAGAAGGTGGGGGCTGAGCAAACACTGGAGGGGCAGGGAGCTGGGCAGCTGGGTGCGGGGGAACCAGCCATCTGGGCTGAAGGCGTGGCTGGAGCAAAGACCCTGAGGAGTGTTGGAGAAACGGAATGGAAGCCAGCGAGGCTGGAGCAGAGCGTGTGAGAAGGGGGCGCTGGATGGAGTCAAAGACAGCAGGATGGCAGTTGAGTTGTGCTGCCAGAGAAATACGTTTGAGAAGGGTTTTTGTTGTTGTTGTTCTTTTACAATGTATTTATTCACTTTGGATGCATAGCACGTGGAACATTAGTTCCCAGGACCAGGGATCGAACACACAGCCCCTGCATTGGAAGTGCAAAGTCTCAGCCACTGGACCAGCAGGGGAGTCCTGTTTGAGGTTTGCCCCTTACCGTCCCTCGTGGCTCAGTCAGTAAAGAATCCACCTGCCAATGCAGGAGACGTGGGTTGGATCCCTGATCGGGGAGATCCCCTGGAGAAGAAAATGGCAACCCACTCCAGTATTCTTGCCTGGAAGTCCCAAGGACAGAGAAGCCTGGTGGGCTACAGTCCCTGGGGTCGCAAAGAGTTGGATACGACTTAGCAGCTAAACCACCACCACCTGTCTATCACCCATGACCACCTGTCAACCATGTGTCCTAACTGGCTGCCTTGCAGTGTTCAAAATACTTCTACAAATCTCATGGGATTGTTAGGCAGAATTAGGCAGACTTCTTTGGTAAAATATGAACTTTTTTCATTTTCTCAACTGAAAGTCCCCAGGAGCTCTTTCTGGACAGAGCAGAGTGAGTGGAGTGGAAATTCCACAATGCCCGTAGCTCTGGGTTTGTAATCCTGGTGCTACACTTCCAAGCTGTGTGACCTAGGACAGCTTGATTCTCCTCTCTGAGCTTCTTTTTTCTTAATTCTAAAGTGGGGTGCCGGCATGCTTGGTCGCTTGGTTGTGTCCAACTCTCTGTGATCCCATGGACTGCAGCCCGCCAGGCTCCTCTTTCCATGGGATTCTCCAGGTAAGAATACAGGAGTGGGTTGGTATTCTCTTCTCCACGGGGTCTTCCTGACCAAGGGATCAAACTCACGTCTTGTGCATTGGCAGGTGAATTCTTTACCACTGAGCCACCAGGGAAGTGTAACCAACATCTGTATGGGCCTAATTATGTCCTCCACCACTCCAAATTCATGTACTGAAGAGCTAACCCCCCAGCACCTCAAAATGTGAAGTTTATTTTTTTGCCACATTATCTTTTGTGGCATATGAACTTCTCTCTAGTTGAGGCACACAGGCTTAGTTGCCCTACAGCATATGAGATCTTAGTTCTCTAACCTGGGGTGGAACTCACATCTGCTGCATTTGGAGGCAGATTCTTAACCACTAATCCACCAGGGAAGTTTCAGAGTTAGGGTTGTTTTTGTTTTTTACAAAGGTAATTAAGTTAAAATGAAATCATTTTGGGTGGATATTTGCCAAGCTTCTCATACAGTGTCTGAAAAATAAAAGGTTTTCAGTAAGTATTTGTTGAATGGAAATATCTGGAAGTGGGGTGGGGTGGTTTCCATCAACAGCTTGCAAGTAATCATTGTTCTTATAAGAGAGGGAAATTTGGGCATGGACGGGCAGAGCGGGAACCCATGTCAAGACACAAGGAGGAGAAGATGGCCATCTACAAGCCAAAGGGAGAAGCCTCAGAAGAGACCAACCTGCCAACACCTTGAACTTGAAGTTCTAGCCTCTAGGACAGTGGGAAAACAAATTTCTATTGTTGAAGTCCCTCACCTCCCCAGTCTGCGGCACTTCTATGGTCACTCTGGTAAACCAATTTAGTACTCCAAAAGGCTGTAACACGGTGAATGCTTTGTTTCAGCTGGCCTCTAAAAGCAGTGCTTTCTAAACTGAATTCCTTCTTACCCTGCAAATGTATATTCTCCCTACTAGCAGAGATGCTGCCAGGAACAGGCATTTTCAGACATAATCATCAATGTTAATCTTTTCCATTACAGAAAATATTCTTTCATTAAACATCCAAAATTGCCACTTAAGTTCCATCCCTCATCCTTGTGAAGTTTATGATGTGCAAACACGTGATAGTAATAGAGTGAAAATGAAACCTTACTGAAAAGTATAAAATGAGAGGAAAAAAAGTTCTTCTCACTTCATGTTTCTATTTTCCCTGTTGTTTCAGTTTTGTGCTCAAAGGCAAACCGATTACAGTTTCCTGATGTATCCTTTCAGGAAAATACTTTATGCATTTATCAGAAAATAGAGGTATATGCATCCTTTTAAAATTGTATACAAAAGAGATCAAACTCCTTGCAGGATACTACCACCCTTAACTATCTTGCTTCCACCGCCCCCCCCCCGCCCCACCCCGCCACATCAGCCATAGAGGTCTACCACATTTTGTCTCCTGGGTCCTATGATACAGCTCACATAATTCTCAGGGCCTGGGCTTCCCTGGTGGCCCAGTTGGTAAAGAATCTGCCTGCAGTTCAGGAGAAAGACCCACGTTCGACCTCTGGGTCAGGAAGATCCCCTGGAGAAGGGAATGGCAACCCGCTCCAGTATTCTTGCCTGGAGAATCCCATGGACAGAGGAGCCTGGCGGGATACAGTCCATGGGTCACAAAGAGTTGGACACGACTGAGCAACTAACACACACACACCATTCTAAGGGCAAAGCTTATATTAGGGGAGGCACACTGACGGAAACTGCCCACCCTGGCCAGGCACCATAGTAACCATTGCATGCGTTTTATGACAGGAGGTCCTGGTAAGGAACACGGGACTAATAAGCCACCATCAACCGGAAGAGTTCAGGAAAGTTCAAAAGAGGACACCACATGTCAGACCACCTCCCAGAATCCTCTCTGGCATCCATCTTGGCTGAACAAGGTGTGCACCACCAGGAAGGACTCTGAGTCAGATAACTGGCTAAAGACAACCCGGAAACTAATCCCATCACCATAAAACCCGAGACTGCGAGCCACGCGGCAGAGCAGTCCTCCTGGGTTCCCTTTCCCTACTGCCCTCCACCCAGGTGCCCTTTCCCAATAAAATCTCTTGCTTTGTCAGCACATGCGTCTCCTCGGACAATGCATTTCCGAGTGTTAGACAAGAGCCCAGTTTCGGGCCCTGGAAGGGGTCCCCCTTCCTACAACAGTTAGACAGTTGTAAGGAGGGAGGTACCAAAAAGCAGTCTCTCCACAAGGTCCTCAGAGACCTGGATGCCTGTATATATCTCTCTGCTCTACCATCCACAGCATCATCCTTACCCAAGGCTGGCTGGAAGACGGTTGTCAGTGGCCATTAGGAAAATGTGTTTCTTGAGTTTTAAAAATTTACATTTATAGAAAGGGAGGGAAGAGAGAGAAAAAGTCTTTGCTCTCAAGCCAATAGCTTTTTTAAAAGTATTTTCAGGCTGTGTGTGGGGTTCTTCATTGCTGAGAGTGGGCTTTCTCTAGGTGTGGCGAGCAGAGGCTTCTCTCCAGTTTTGGTGCTTCTCTTGCGGTGGAGCATGGGATCTCAGGTGGGCAGGCTCCTGAAGCTGTGACTCCTGAGCTCCGGAGCACAGGCTCAGCAGTTGTGGCACACGAGCTTAGCTGCTTGGCAGCATGTGAGATTTTCCCAGACCAGGGATCAAACCAGTGTCCCCTGCATTGGGAGGCGGGTTCTTAACCACCAGGGAAGCCCAGCCCATGCCTTTTTAAAAATGGGTTGAGCTACCTTAAGTTACATTCTTCCCTTGGTAACTGTTGGCAGGAAACACCTTGTATAGATTAGCCTGTATAGATTCTCTTAGTGAGAATCCTCATTAAGGATTCTCCTCTAGTGAGGGTAGAAGTCTGGCCTGATTCTGGGTTCCTGGGTAGGAAGGATGTAGATAGAAGATCAACAGCATCTTCAGGGTAGAATATAATCTCATGTACACAGAACTGCATACATGTATGTTTGTGTGCACACATAGAGAGATGCGGAGAAGGCTGCTCGCCGAAATGCACTAACCATGGTTATCTTTGATGAGTTGTTTTTACTTTAAAAGGGCTTCCCTGGTGGCTCAGACAGTAAAGCGTCTGCCCGCAAAGCAGGAGACCCGGGTTCAATTGCTGGGTCGGGAAGATCCCCTGGAGAAGGAAATGGCAACCCACTCCAGTATTCTTGCCTGGAAAATCCCATGGACAGAAGAGCCTGGTAGGTTACGGTCCACGGGGTCACAAAGAGTCGGACACGACTGAGAGAGCTCACTTTCACTCTTCTGCTTTACAATGCGCACATTTACACTGTATTGATGAAAAGCCATTTTAAAAGACCCCACCATAAAACAACCATTCCATACGTCATGATTTTGGATAGAAATAGAATCACTGTCTTTTCTCAAGAGCATGTAGAGAGTTTTAGGGTAATCCACACAATAAACAGTGACAAGAACTCATTATTGCAGACACCCTGTAAACAAGAACCACCGGCCACAAGCTGCTATGAATTCCGTTTTTGCATTTCACTTACCTGCCACGTGCCTGCTCTGTGCCAGGCACTGGAGATTCAGACATCACGGTTCCCAGTCCCTCCTCCACCAGGTGCTGGTGGCCCGGTGGTGTGTGACAACATATACAAATAGAAGAACTGAGGTACCACATGGCTGTTTTCATGAAGAGCATGGGACCACAGAGAGGAAGTGATCCACTGCTGGGAGAAGTTGAGGAAGGGCCTCCCAGAGGGTGTAAAGCTTGAATTGAGGGGGGGAAAACCAGAAGAGGTGGATGGTGGCAAATGCAGTGCCCAGCATGCCTACTAAGGATCTGGGGCCACCTGCCCTTCTCACTGCAGGCCAGCCTCACCGAAAGAATTTGACTCTGGCATTGAAAAGCAGTCTAGGGTCCTATATTCATTTTCTCTTGCATGTAACCAAGTGCCACAAACTCAGGGGCTTAAATGAACATCGATGTATTAGCGCGGTCTGTGGTCAGAAGTCCAGGAAGGTATGGCTGGATTCTACGCTCTGAGTCTCAAGCCACTGAAACAAAGTTGGTGTGTTCTTTCCTGGAGATTCTGGGGAGAATTCCCATTCAGGCTCATTTAAGTTGATGGCAGATTCGGTTCCTTGTAGCTCCCCTTCATCTTCAGGACAGCAGCATTCCCATCAGGCACACCGAGTCCTTCCAGGACCACCATCTCTCACCTCTCGTTCTGCGTTCCTCCTCTGTTTCTAAGGGCTCCTGTGATTGCACTGAGTGACTTTAGATAATCCAGGACAATCTGTGTTTTAAGATCAACTGATTAGTAACAGTACTGTGAAGTCTTTTTAGAGCATTTGTCCTCAAACTTTTTGGCACCAAGGACCAATTTCATGGAAGACAACTTTTCCACAGATGGGGTGGTGGGATGGTGTGGGGACACATTTATTGCGACTTCATTTCTATTATTATTACATCAACTCCATTTCAGATCATCAGGCATGAGATCTGGAAGGTTGGGGACTCCTGCTTTAGAGGAGTAAAGTGACAGATTCGCAGTCCTAGGCATTAGGATCTGGAATCTTGGGGTGGGTGGGTGATAATTCTGCCCACCACAGTACCCTACCTGGACCTTGGCATCCATCAGTACCAAGCACAGAGTAGTCCTGATGAGCCCAGAGGAACACTGTGCCTCTTGCTAGGTGACCAGGGTCAGTCCCTGCCCTGCCAGGCTTCTTCCTCCTTTGAGAAGTATTAGTGAATTTCTTGGGCTTTCCTGGTGGCTCAGTGGTAAAGAATCCACCTGCCAACGCAGGAGAGAGGGATTTGATCACTGGTCCGGGAAGAGTCCCCTGGAGAAGGAAATGGCAACCCACTCCAGTATTCTTGGAGAACCCCATAGACAGAGGAGCCTGGCAGGCTACAGTCCATGGGGTCACAAAGAGTCAGACAGGACTGAGCAACTAACACTTTCACTTTTCAGTGAAGTTCACTGGTGCAGGAGCCCAGCACTGCCTGCCCTACAAGCAAAAAAAAAAAAAAAAAAAAAAAAACCCATGTAAACATTTATTATTATTATTTTAAAATTCATCCCAACATTAAAAAAAATCAGGAATAGTCTCATGAAAATCTAATCTGCTTTCTTTCCAAATTCAGAGGCTCTGGTAACCCCAAGTTCCTGGCCAGGCTGACACTGGGGTGCACCAGGGAAGGGAGGAAGGTTAGCACACCCCTTCTCTGAGGTATCTGCCCCAGGAGGCCCTTCTCTGGGTCCACACCCAGCTCTCCAGGGGGTTCCACTCGGAAGGAAACATAATTTACCGGGCAGCTGCCAGTGGCAGCAACTGAATACAGTAACTCCTTTAATTCTCGCAACAACCCTGGGAGGAAGGTCTTGTTCCTATTTTATTGATACAGAAAGCTAAGCGCAGTCACACGCCCAGGGCGCACGGCTGGGACCCTTCGCCAGCTTAGCCTCTAACCCCGCACTGCCCCTCGGATCCGCTCAGCCCCTAGCGTCCCGCCCCCACCGCCCCCGCCCCGGACGAGACCGCGTCCCCGCCCCCGGCTCCAGCACTACTCCGGGGGCAGGGCGGGAAGGGGCCAGAGCCGGGGACCCGCCGCGCCCGCCGCCAATCCTCCACCCTTGGGGCTCCGCCGCAGTCACGCGAAGGGCCGTGCGGAGCGCGCCAAGCCCGTGCCTCCAGCAGCCCGAGGGCTGAGTCCGCTGCCCGGGACCCCGTTCTGCCCCATCCCCGCCCCGCGCGTCGCCGCCGCGATGCCCGGGAACAGCCGAGCCGCGGGGACCCATCACTCGCGCCCGTCGTCCTCCGAGAAGCCGCCCGACCTGGAGGTAAGGGTGCCCCGAGGGCTGGTGGCTGCGCGCGGACGGCAGCGCCTCCAGCCCCGCGTCCGCGGTCCTCGGGACTCCTGGATGGAGAGCGACCCCGAGCCCAGCCAGTACCAGCCGCTGGGAAAGAGGGCCCCGGGATGGAGATGCGGCTGCAGAGCCCCTCCGCCCCCGGGCTTCTTCGGTCCTCTGGGTCCTCTGGGTGCTCGGGTGCGGGAGGCGCACCGCCGCTGGAGCGCAGAGGCGCCGTGCCCCTGGCCTCAGCCCCGCGCATTCGGGTCGTTACTGGAGCTGTCAAGCCCGTACCCGGAGGCCGGGGCCAAGCTGGGATCGGCGCTCCGGCTGCGTGTTGGGGATCCTGTCTCCGTGTGGCGCGCCCCCGGGTCTGGGTGGCCCGTGCCCGCAGCACGGAGTTCCATGTCGGCAGGAAGCCAAGCGAGGGTCCCGCCGCAAGGGGAAAGCCTGGGAGGCTGGAGGATGTGAGGCGGGGAGCGCTGCTGTCGCCCTGGCTCTTCGGATCCCTGCGGCCGGGAAGACGCGCTGCGCAGTCGCTCAGCTCTGCTTTCACCCAGACCGCCTGAGCTTGGGAAGACTGGGAACTGGAAAGAGTTCTTCTCGGGCTGTTTCCTTTCCCTGAACAAGAACTCAGTGGAGAGGCAGGCAGGGCGCCAATGGAAAGAGCCTCGGCTCTGAGTCAGGAAATTTTAGATGTGAATGACAAGACGCTGGAAGTCTCTGGTTTCCCACTTTGTAAGGCTGGCGGTGATAAATCACACCCGTCTCGAGAAGACGGTGTCGGTGAGGCCCAGGGCGCCTTGCTTGGCACACGGAGGCGTGTCCTTTACTCCTGCAGGTGTGTGGGAGGTGATAGGCGTTTTAGTCCTTTGTCTCCTTGAGTGTATGGAGAAGTCTTCCCCTTCCTCCCCGCTTCAGCTATGTGGCCCCTGCAGCCTGCTCAGGATGGTCCAAGGGGCAGGCTTCTGGGTGGGGTTAAATGCCCTGTTCCCCCAGTGCTCCCTGGCCTACTGGCCTCTCAAAGGGGCTTGGCAACTTCCAACAGGCAGATTCTACCATGTCCCCTGTCCCTTAAAGAATTAAGCAGAGAAAAGCAAGTCAAGAAGGAAGAGAAGGAAAAGGATTCTTGGTCCCTGGCTCCGACCCAACCCAGGTCTTGCTCCCCTCATTCCGCAAACTGATGACGCTGACGGTGAGCACCAGTCTTCTGCAACAGGAAAATCTTTTGAGACTGTTGTCAAAATTAAAGAATGCAAAAAAGTAACTGCAGGCCTCTAGAAATGCCAGGAGGGCTGAAAACAGCCCAGAGTCCCGGCTGAGTCCTGAGTGAGACATAAGCTTAATGCATGCCTGCAGGGGTCAGCCTGGAGCAGGCAGAGCGGATGAAGAGCCTGGTACCAACAGGTCACTGTCAGCAGAACCCTAGTTTCTGAGATAACAGTATCGACTAAGTCATTAAACTGCAGCTCAGACCTCAGACACTAGGTACCAGTCTGACCTGGTTAACCTTTTTAAAAGTTAGTTTGGGGTCACTTAATAAGAAACTGCCTAGTCACCTGAAATGCATTTCTGTCCTCTCCTTTGAAGCAGTTTTTTAGAACCCTTTTCTGCCTGGTGTTGCTTTTGGCTGCCAAGCCAGGCTTCAGCAATATGTGAACTGTGAACTTCCAGATGTTCAAGCTGATTTTAGAAAAGGCAGAGGAACCAGAGATCAAATTGCCAACATCTGCTGGATCACTGAAAAAGCAAGAGAGTTCCAGAAAAACATCTATGTCTGCTTTATTGACTATGCCAAAGCCTTTGACTGTGTGGATCACGATAAACTGTGGAAAATTCTTCAAGAGATGGTAATACCAGACCACCTGACCTGCCTCTTGAGAAACCTATATACAGGTCAGGAAGCAACAGTTAGAACTGGACATGGAACAACAGACTGGTTCCAAATAGGAAAAGGAGTACTTCAAGGCTGTATATCGTCACCCTGCTTATTTAACTTACATGCAGAGTACATCATGAGAAACGCTGGGCTGGAAGAAGCACAAGCTGGAATCAAGATTGCCGGGAGAAATATCAATAACCTCAGATATGCAGATGACACCACCCTTATGGCAGAAAGTGAAGAGGAACTAAAAAGCCTCTTGATGAAAGTGAAAGAGGAGAGTGAAAAAGTTGGCTTAAAGCTCAACATTCAGAAAACGAAGATCATGGCATCTGGTCCCATCACTTCATGGGAAATAGATGGGGAAACAGTGGAAATAGTGTCAGACTTTCTTTTGGGGGGCTCCAAAATCACTGCAGATGGTGATTGCAGCCATGAAATTAAAAGACGCTTGGAAGGAAAGTTATCTATGACCAACCTAGATAGCATATTCAAAAGCAGAGACATTACTTTGCCAACAAAGGTCCATCTAGTCAAGGCTATGGTTTTTCCAGTGGTCATGTATGGATGTGAGAGTTGGACTATGAAGAAAGCTGAGCGCTGAAGAATTGATGCTTTTGAACTGTGGTGTTGCAGAAGACTCTTGAGAGTCCCTTGGACTGCAAGGAGATCCAACCAGTCCATTCTGAAGGAGATCAGTCCTGGGTGTTCATTGGAAGGACTGATGCTAAAGCTGAATCTCCAATACTTTGGCCACCTCATGCGAAGATTTGACTCATTGGAAAAGACCCTGATGCTGGGAGGGATTGGGGGCAGGAGGAGAAGGGGACGACAGAGGATGAGATGGCCGGATGGCATCACCGATGACACATAAATTTGAGTGAAATCCGGGAGTTGGTGATGGACAGGGAGGCCTGGCTTGCTGCGATTCACGGGGTCACAAAGAGTCGGACATGACTGAGCGACCGAACTGAGATGGCAAGCCATTCTGGTGCTTTGACCAATACTTTCAGTTTTGAAACAGAAATAATCTGATGCTAGTGATTCTCAGCCTTACTGTTGGGCAGAATTACCCGGGGAGTTTTTAGAAACGTATCTCGGTTTGGTGGGAGATGGGAGGGAGGTTCAAGGGGTAGGGGACATATGTATACCTATGCCTGATTCGTGTAGATAGATGACAGAAACCAACACAATATTGTAAAGCAATCACCCTCCAATTAAAAATTAATTAATTAATTAAAAAAGGAAATTATCTGGGTTTAAACTCTACCTTGAGATTCTGATTTAATTGACCTGGGTGTGGCCTGGGCAATAGTAATTTTTTCTCCTGATTTTGGCTGCACCTTGCAGAATGCAGGATCTTCCCAACCAGGGATCAAACCCACACCCTGTGTATTGGAAGCCTGGAGTCTTAACCAGTGGACCACCAGAGAAGTCCCAGCAACAGTAATTTTAAAGCTACTAAGTATCGAAAGGGCAGCCAAGGCTGAGAACAGTCCTAGGCTGTTTCCTTGTGCCTCTGTGTGATTACCTCTTGATACTTCGTGTGCTTCTTTTTTTAATGTTCTTCTTAAACCTGTTCATCCCAACTCTTAGCTCACCCTGTCTGGGGGCTCTTGGTTCACTGGTGTTCCCTTATAGCAATTTTCAGAGAGGTTCCTTGCAAGAGGAAAGGGCAGTGACCAGGAGGGCTTGGGAAGGTGTTCATTAAATCAGGTAGAGATCAACTCATGCATGTGTCTGCAGTCCTGTCTCGTTCTGCACGACCCCACGGGCTGCAGCCCGCCAGGCTCCTCTGTCCATGGGATTCTCCAAGCAAGAACACTGGAGAGGGTTGCCATTTCCTCCTCCAGGGGAACTTCCCAACCCAAGGACTGAATGTGCATTTCTTGGGTCCTGAACTGGCAGGCAGATTTTTTACCACTGCATCCCCTGGGAAACCCTACATCAGGTGTGGTCACGAGCTGAAATGTCCACAGGGCCCAGGGAGCAACATAAAAGGAGTGACCTGGACGGGAACAATCCAGCTGGGGAGGGGACTGGGGCTTGTGACCCGGAGGGCACGTCCTCTGGACAGTGAGGACCACAGCTCCCCACGTCCAGTTGGTTGTGCCACGTGGGCTATCAATTGCAGAAATGGCCACACACTCCATCTTGGATCTATTCCCCCTCTGCAATGGGCCTTTGCAACCCCTCACATCAGGAGGTGGAGTCTGTTTCTCCAACCCTTGAGACCACTGGCCATGAAACTTGCTCTGGCCAGTGGGAGGTTGGCAGATGTGACGCAAGCAGAGGTATGAAAATTACTTGAGCGTTGGTGTGTGTTCTCCAGATGCTTCTGGGACCCAGCGACCACGTAGGAAAGGGCCCTGGCCAGCCTGCTGCGCGGTGCACACAGCCGAGATGTGTGAGCGCAGCTGGTTCCAGACCATCTAGCCCCAGATGACCACAGAGACCAGCCAAGTTGGTCCTGACTAGAAGGACTGCCTGGCTAACCCACAAAATTGGGGAAAATACTAAGCGTTCCTTCAGGTGACCGAGTATCAGGGCGGGTTGCAAAAACTTATTGCAGTACAACCCAACATGGCCGGATGTTATGATCCTTTGAAGAGAAACCAGAAGTTCACATTTTTGTGTTGGCTCCGGTTTTGTAAAAAATTTGAATCAGTAGCCAGCATCCAGAAAGCACTCTCTAGGCCAAACAAAACATATCTTCAGGCTGCCCTTGGCCCTTAGGCTGTTGCTTTCTGCACGGAGGCACACGATTTGTTTATACCCACACCAAGTGGTCACTGATATTCTCGCCTTTCCTGCCCAGGCTGCTGTGCCTAGGTTAGCCTCAGAAGCCATTTCTTTGTATGGAACACTCACCATACACTTCGAAAGCATCCCTTGGCTGTCTTCCCACATGGAAATGGAAGCTGCTGGTGTTGGCAGTCCTCAAGGAGAAAGTGAAATTTGAGATGGGTCCCCATGGAGGAGGGTGGAAAGGATATTCCTGGCTTTAGGCATGCAAGGGATCAGGCGTGGGTGTGGAGCTGGGAGTGGGACAGTCAGTCCATCAGTTTGGGCCAGAGAAGGGGATTCCTGTAGGGAAAGTGAGGGAGCCAAGGCAGAAGGGAGAGGCCCTAAGGGCTAAGCCAGGGAGTTGACGTTTGATTCTGTGGGCACACCAGGCAGTGTTGTTGACTGAAGGTTTGAGTGAGGTGCATAGGGAAGCAATGATCTGCTGTATTCTGGACATCAGAGTGCCCTATGGAAGGAGAGAAGGAAGGCAGAGAGAGAGACAGAGAGAGGGGATAGTGTTTCTAATGACACGGGAAAACAGACAAGGAGAAGCACTTTGCTTGAAATTTATGGTAACTTCTCTTTACCTTAAGTTTTATAAATTTTCTAATATATCTAAATAAGACATATTGGCTTTGTTCTCTCTTTGAATTTTTTTTTTTTTTTTTGATGTGAACCATTTTTAAAGTCTTTATTGAACTTGTTGGGGCTTCCCTGGTGGCTCAGTGGTAAACCACCCACCTGCCATTGCAGGAGACTGGGTTTGCTCTCTTGTCAGGAATATCCTCTGGAGAAGGAAATGGCAACCTGCTCCATTATTCTTGCCTGGGAAATCCCATGGACAGAGAAGTCTGGTGGGCTACAGTCCTTGGGGTCACAAAAGAGTCAGACTCCTGACTTAGATTTAGCAACTGAACAACAGCATTTAACTTGTTACAATATTGTTTCTGCTTCTATGTTTTGTTTTCTTTGGCTGTGAGGCATGTGGGATCCTAGCTCCCCAAGAAGGAATCAAACCTGCAACCCCTGCATTTGAAGGTGAAGTCTCAGCCAATAGACTGCCAGGAAGATCGCTTGGCATTTCTCAAAGCACGTTTATCAACAGCTTCGGTTTTATCAGGGTTTCTGAACTTAAAGGTATCTGGAGCTTCTAGTTGTTCATTCCACTGGAATTTCTGGACTCCATCTCCCCCTCCCTCCTGGACACCCTCCTCCCTCTTGCCCTGAGGGATTTAAATTATTCACCTTCCTCAGAACGGAGGCTTACAAAGTGGGGAGGGTAGGAGGAGAAAATGTAAAACTCTTACACATGTTTTTAAATCTTGGGGAGTGGAAAGGAAATGTCATGGCTTTGAGAAAAGGGAAGAAAAAAAAAATCAGAAGTCAATTATTGTCCAAGTGCCATGAAAATACAAAACCTATGAGAAACAGTAGTAAAATGGCCATATTTAGACCAGTGATGTTTTGATCTTGACTGCACATTGGAATCCCCTGGCCGCTTTAAAAGTTCAGTGCTGGGTCCCACCTCCCAGAGAACGATGTAATTGGTCTGGGCTGGAAGATCTTTACAAGCAAACTTTCTGAAGGTGATTGTATTGTGCCTGGGAGGTGAGATCTATTGTCCAGGCAGTCAGCGGTGTCTCCCCTAGACTGGGGCTACTGTTTTGAGATATGAAGCCACTTTTCAGCTTGTCTGGAGGAATGCCTGATATCCAGTCTTCGCCATTTTCACAGTAGACATGGGCACGCATACGTGCTAAGTTGGCTCAATTGTTTCCAACTCTTTGCAACCCTATGGACTCTAGTCCACTAGGCTCCTCTGTCCATGGGATTCTCCAGGCAGGAATACTGAAGTGGGTTTCCATGCCCTCCTGCAGGAGATCTTCCCGACCCAGGGGTTGAACCAACATCTCTTATGTCTCCTGCATTGGCAGGTGGGTTCTTTACCATGAATGCCACCTGGGTAGTGATTCCCATGTAAACTTGAAAAATATATGCAGTTTTGGAATGGGATATCTAACATAAGCCACATTCTTGGGTTGGATGAAAAGTCATTCATTTTACAAGGAGGATATAAATGGGCTTAATACAGGTGAGAATGTTCACGTACCGTAACTCTGCCTGTTAAGAGTACTTCGTCCCAAGCACAAATGGGCAGAAGTCATATACACATGGGATGGAGGGAAGGAAGACAAGAAAAACCAGAGGACAGAGCAGATGGAATCCTAAGAAGAGACAGGTGTCAGAAACAGAATAGCCGTTAAGAATGGGAAAATTTTGGAACATTAATGTAAGTTAGCTGTTATGAAAGTGTAAGCATATTTAAAAATGACAGGCATGAGTCTGGCTGGCAAGGGGTCATTTGGATGGGGTGCCACGATGCTTACATATTCATTGCAGGGAGTCTGGGTAGGGTCTGAGGGAGGTAGGCCCAGGGCCCAATTGCCTGAGAAATTACTTTGGCCACCTGATATGAAGAGCCAACTCATTAGAAAAGACCCTGATGCTGGGAAGAATTGAGGGCAGGAGAAGAAGGGGACGTCAGAGGACAAGATAGTTGGATGGCATCACCGACTCAATGGACATGAGTTTGCACAAACTCCAGGAGGTGGTGAAGGACAGGGAAGCCTGGCCTGCTGCAGTCCATGGGGTTGCAGAGTGTTGGACAGACTGAGCGACTTAACAGCAACAATGTTTTTTTTTTTTCCATTCTCCACCTGGAGGCTGTATGGATGATTGCCCTCAAATTAGTAGCTGTCAAACTGTTTATATTTGTGGACAAAGGGTTGCCCTGGGACTGGAAAGATTTTCTTGTATGTGTGTGTGTGGCCGAGTCGTGTGGCATGTGGGATCTTAGTTCCCTGACCAGTGATCACTAGAGAACTAACCTGAACAGTGAAAGTGTAGTCTTAACACTGGGCCACCAGGGAGTTCCCTCATCGTTTTTAAAAAAATTAATTAATTAATTAATTTGCAATGGGTCTGAGTTGTGGCACGCAGGATCTTTAGTTGTGACATGCAAACTCTTAGTTGCTACATGTAGAATCTAGTTCCCTGACCAGGGATCAACCCTGGTCTCCTGCATTGGGAGCACATGGTCTTAGCCACTGGTCCATCAGGGAAGTCCCTCCCTCATCATCTTTAAAAATCTCTTAATGTCTTTAAGAGATTTCACTTTAAATATTTTCTTTAAAAAATCTTTGGTATCAGAATTCTTTGCTGTCCCAGTGTGATCTTTTAGGAGCTTAATGGAATTTTCTTAAAATTAATGTGTTCATTAAAAACCAACGTTTGCTGATGCCAGCTATTTTATAACTAAAATATTATAGCTGTCTAAGCATGTCGTGGGGAACTCTAGTATTCCTGAAGGTTCAAGATATTCCACAGAACAATAATTGATATTAGGTTTTCTGCTGCTGCTGCTGCTGCTAAGTCGCTTCAGTCGTGTTCGACTCTGTGCGACCCCATAGACAGAAACCCACCAGGCTCCCCTGTCCCTGGGATTCTCCAGGCAAGAACACTGGAGTGGGTTGCCATTTCCTTCTCCAATGCATGAAAGTGAAAAGTGAAAGTGAAGTCGCTCAGTAAGTGTCCCACTCTTCGTGACCCCATGGACTACAGCCTACCAGGCTCCTCCATTGATGGGATTTTCCAGGCAAGAGTACTGGAGTGGGTTGCCATTGCCTTCTCCGAGGTTTTCTACTAAAATATTTTTTAACTGCATAAAAGAAAATATGTAGTAATTGTTTAACACATTTATATGATGTTTCTTAGGCTTTAATGACCTGTCTTTAAGACCCCTGAGACCCCTGAGAATGCATGTGAATCAGTAGATGTTATATTCTTATAGCAGTTAATTCACTTGTGAGATTATTGTTCCACATCAAATTTTAATCCAAATGTTTTTTGTTGTTATTATTGTTGAAGGGGGGAGGGCAATTTTTAACAACTTCATTGAACTATAATTAATATGCACCAAACCATACATATTTAAAGTCTATAGTTTGAGTCTTGGTGTATGAATGTGTTCAGACGCTGTCATGTCCAACTCTTTGTGAATCCATATTCCGCAGCCGCCAGACTCCTCCGTCCATGGGAGTCTCCAGGCAAGAATACTGGAGTGGGTTGCCATGCTCTCCTCCAGGGGATCTTCCTGACCCAGGGACTGAACCTTCATCTCTTAGGTCTCTTGCATTGGCAGGCGGGTTCTTTATTACTAGGGCCACCTGGGAAGCCCAATATGAACGTAGAAATATACCATTTAAGCACATTTATTAATAGATCTATGCGGCTTCCCTGGTGGCTCAGACAGTAAAGAATCTGCTGTATTACCCAGGTGGTTTTCATCTCCTCCTCTGAGAGCCTGTATTTGAATTCCCGAACGCTAAGCAGGCTTCTCACTGCCCAGAAAGCACCTGGAGGCGACCAAGCGGCAGCGTTAATGCTGGCTCCTCCCTGCGGGAGTGGGGTTATTAATGCTGGCTCCTCCCTGTGGGAGGTGGGCGCAGCGTAGGGGTGGGGGCATTAATGGTGGTTCCTCCCTGCGATTGTGGGGGTATTAATGTTGGCTCCTCCCTGCGGGGGTGGGCGCAGCATTCGGGGTGGGGATATTAATACTGGCTCCTCCCTGTGGGGGGGGTGCGGGCATTAATGCTGGCTCCTCCCTGCGGGGGTGGGGCATTAATGCTAGCTCCTCCCTGCGTGGGTGGGGGCAGCGTGGGGGTGGGGGAGAGGAGAAGAGGGCTTTCCTCTCGCGCCCAGTACTTACAAACAGAAAAGCCCAGTGTCCCTTCTGGCTCTGACTTGTTCTCCCCTTTCTTTCTCCCTCTGAGGACCAGGAGCTTCTCCTGGCAGCTGCCTATGTCTCCGATGCCCAGTACAACAGAAACGTTCCGTTTGAGACATCCCCTCAGGCCATCAGGTAATTCAGGTGTTCAACTGTCACTGAAACACTGAAACAGTGTTAAACCTAGAGTCGCCTGTCCTTTAGCACTTCATATTCTTGAAGTTGAACCCAAACTAAAGTCACTGTATCAACTAATATTTGGAGCAATATTTGGGGTATGGCGCGCAGCGTCGGGCAAACCCCAGTGGTGGTGTTCTTCCACGTTTTAAGAGCGCGGTCCTCACAGGTCGGGAAGCGCTCAGCACACATGCCAAGGTCAGATAACCGAGTGAGTGACACCCGGAACAGGGAGAAGACATCCGCGTGGGAAACATGGCGTCCTTCTCGCTCGCTTAGAGCTTCCCACGTGATAAGAAGACTTGTTCTTTTACTTTCTATCGCCTTTTGATGGAACTCATATGTTGGTTCTTTTCATGACAATTCAGCTTTTTCTCCCTAACTCCCTAAAGGTCGAACTAAAACCAAAGATTCATCTCAGAATAAGACAAAAAAAAATCTTACCGCCAGGACTGAGGTGTCAGTACCTCCAAAGGCAGCAGCGGATGCCTCATGCCTGGATGCCGTCTGGCAGTTTGGGGGATACCCCCTACAGAAGAGAACCGTGTGCCCGGGATCTCTCTGGGTCCACCATGCCGAGATGGGCTGATAGACATTATAAATCAGTTAGGCCCCTGCGCCATGTAATATTAATAACAGGTCACTCTGACTGAGGGCTTGCTCTGTGTCAGCCCTCCAAAAGGACATTTCAGGGTCTCCAACACCCCACCAGGAGGGTATTCATCCTAGCTTGAGACTGTTAAGAGAATGCACTTTGACAGCTGGTGACTTTTTTCGTTGTGAACATTTTGTAGTGCGCACTCAGTCAAACGCTACCCCTCACTCCTTAGGATTGAAAGGAGAGTGGTCAGAGCCTGGACTTTGTAGTTTATCTCCTATTCCTCCTCTTCGAATGGGGCTCGGGGTAGCCGTTTAACTTCTGCTTCTCGCTTGTAACTTCCTCTGTTCTTCTCCGCTCCAGACTTTACCACTTCTATAACCACTGGACGATGCGGGCAGCCACCTACTTCTTCATTTGGGTCAACCTTGCGCTTGCCCTCTTTGAGGAACCAGCCGTGTTCCCGCTCCCTTTCTTGGTAAGCTCTCAGCACAGAACGACTAATCAGACTTTGTCACAGATGAATTCAGTCGCATTCTTCCCCTCAGATTTTCAGTACCTATGAATTTGGTTTCCTTTTCTTTCTGGGGGAGGGGTTGGAAGAATTCTGCAGAGCTGATGCTTTTCCTCACTAGACAGTGGAAACAAAGTGGCAGTTTTGGGTCTTCTATATGTTCAGTGCAGTTCAGTCGCTCAGTTGTGTGGGACTCTTTGCAACCCCATGAATCGCAGCACGCCAGGCCTCCCTGTCCATCACCAACTCCCGGAGTTCACTCAGACTCACGTCCATCGAGTTGGTGATGCCATCCAGCCATCTCATCCTCTGTCGTCCCCTTCTCCTCCTGCCCCCAATCCCTCCCAGCATCAGAGTCTTTTCCAATGAGTCAACTCTTCGCATGAGGTGGCCAAAGTACTGGAGTTTTCAGCTTTAGCATCGTTCCTCCAAAGAAATCCCAGGGCTGATCTCCTTTAGAATGCGTACAAGGGCACATTGCACAGACAAGTGATGTTTGAAGGCATGTTTACTTAATGTTGAGTAGACAATGTGAGCATATAGTGTAATATGTGTCTTGTACTTGCCACACTTCCAGCTCTTTTCATAGTAATAAGTCATTATTTATAGGTGCTTTGAAGTAAAGCATCAGATTACCGAGCTACTGCAGATGGGTTCCAAGTAATAAATTGATGACCTGCCCACATTAATTCCCGACTCACACTGCTCTCGCCTCTCTGTGTACATGTGACAGAGACTGTATGACTTGCAAAGCCTAAAATATTTACTGTCTGGTCCTTTGACAGACAAAGTTCATTTGACCCTTGCTTTAAAGAACAAGGTTTTCCTGCCTCCCATGAGTCTGCGGGTGACTGGCTCAACTGGGCAGATTTTTCTCTTGGCTGGGGTAGTGCGTCTGGTGGGCAGCTGGGGGCTCACGGGGCTGGAGTGCCCCTGCTCTCTGCTCTGCTCTCTCTCGGCCTCTCCCCGTGGCTCAGGCTTCTCCCTGTGGATGGGGGTCTAAGAAGGAGCTGCATCCTAACATGCAAGCACCGTCAACCTCTGCTCACACCATACTTGCCAAAGCCCAGGTGCCCAGAGCCCATCACATGCCCAAGCCCTAAGTCAGCAGGGGAGGACCCTGCACAGGGAGGTAAAAAATCAGAGTTGTGTTTGTTGGGTGCCATCAAAGTTGGCAGTCTTCCATGGGTGCTTCCACGGTTGGTGGTATCCGTTTGATGAGGATGTCACAATTAATGACGTCTCTGGGCAGAAAACTTTTAGCCCAGTGTCTGTCAAAACAAACACCAAACCTGAAGAAGCAGAGCTGTGCGTTCACAGACCCGAACAGAGCTGGTCCCCGGCCCCCGCCGCCCGGCACTGGATGAGGTGCGCTCCCAAGGATCTCTTCTCAGCCCCTTAGCTCTCTTCTGTGTCCCCACCCTGCTGTTTATTATTGCTCACACACAGTTTGGGCTTGGCTATCTGTTCAGCCAGTGTTTGCACTTCACATCTCTAAAGTCAGATTACGGGGGATGGGTGGGGAGGAGGGGACGACAGAGGATGAGATGGCTGGATGGCATCACTGATTCGATGGACAGGAGTTAGAGCAAACTCTGGATATAGTGAAGGACAGGGAAGCCTGGCATGCTGCAGTCTGTGGGGTCACAACTTAGTGACTGAACAACAGCAGCATTACCAAGAAAATCTCATCTTGAGCCAGGGTGTCCTGGAATGCCCCAGGCCCTTTTGTAAGCCTGGTCTTGACAGTAAGTCTCTATAGCCCCTCAAGGATGAACAGGCTGAGAGCTAGAAAGTTTGAAGGGGCTGCAGCCCCTATCTGAGCCCAGGGCTCATGAGGGCTGGGGTCAGGGGTGGAGAAATTGTGCCACCTGCTGCTTTCAGGGCCCAGAGCCAGCCCCCTTCCTCCTTCCCTTGAGAAGTTCATTTCCTCCACCCTCACTGAGCTCTTCTCTCCCCACTGATGGAGAGAAGTACTCCTGTTAGGGAGGATTTACTGTCTCTTGGCAACCGCAGGCAAAGTATTAATATGAGTTGCACTCGCAGACTGCAAAGCTAGCTGCCTGTGGGAGTTTGGAATTGATACCTGTAGCTCAAGGAGGAGATGGTCAGGACATCGAGGTGGGTCTGGTAGCATCCAGCCAAATCCGGGCAGCAGGCTGGGAGGGCAGCGATCTAAGGAATGATCTGGCATTTCAAAACACATCTCTGGAGCGTTATTATTAGAGACACTGAACTTCTAGATGTCTATTCTGAGTATGAACACGGGGAATTTGAGAGCATAGCAGATGCCCGTTTCTGCCAATCCCTGAGCCCCACTTTTCTGAGGAATGCCTTCTGGGGGTCCTCTGCATGCTGATTTACGCCCCTCCCCGCCCCTTCCAGGAAACCCTGTCAGCTGGGTCATGGGATTTGTGGTTGAGAGGCAGGTTTCGTTTTAAGAGAAAAAACATTCCAACCAGCTAAGAATTTTGCTGTAACTTTCAGTAATATTAAGCCAAGTGTTAGTTGCTCAGTTGTGTCCAGCTCTTTGTGACCCATGAACTGTACCCTCCAGGCTCCTTGTCTGTGGAGTTCTTCAGGCAAGAGTACTGGAGTGGGTTGCCCCTGCCTCCGCCAGGGGGCCTTCCTGACCCAGGGATTGAACCTGCATCTTCTGCATTGCAGGCAGATTCTTTACCATCTGAGCCACCAGGGAAGCCCAAGTAAAACTGAGGGACATTGCTCAGCTCACAGGGTGGTGTCAGGGAGTAAGAGAGAATTAAGCCATAGCTCTGTTTTTTTGCCACAGGTTACCTCGATAGCAGAAGTGCTCTGTCTGACTGCCTTCTTTGGGAGACTGGTTCACTTTGCGAAGGTCACTCCTCAGAAGGTCTTCTGGAAGGATACAAAAAACATCTGCGTCATGGTAACCATAGTGGTGAGTGCTCGTTACAGTGCCTTCCAGAGGCTGTGGTCAAAGGCAAAAGGTATGAAAAGACTGGGTAGGTTTGAGTGGGTTCAGGAAAATGACGGATGCTGGGAGAGCAAGCACCAGCGGCACAACTGCCAGAAAACCACAAGGGAAGCGCAAATTGGGCAAAATGTGATGATGTGAGAGCTTTAATGTCTCAAGGGCACTTCCAAATTAAAGGAAAAAGAAACAGAAACCACAGTTTTAAAAAATGTGCTGCAGGGCAGCCTCAGAACAGAGTGCCTGTTCCAAGTCCGGCATATATCCTTCCATTCCTTTTTCCCTGAATTGCATTTACACATATGAACATGATCGTTTTGTTCCCTGCTGTATATTCATACTTAAGTTCAGGAACATAGTACCTGTATTATATATACCTATATATAGTATATCTGTATGAATGCTGCTCAGTCATTGCGATTAAAAGATTAATGTATTATTTGACTATTTCTTAGCTTTTTCATAGTTCAGTATAGCATAAAGACCAAACAGATGTTTTGATTTTTTTTTAAATAAAAATGCTCAACTTTTCTATGAAAAATATGTGCTGAAAACTGGTGATGGCATCTCCTGAAAGAGGAAGTAAATACTAGCAGATAAGAAAAAATGTTTAACTTGACTAATTAAGAAATACATGTGGGAGGGCATGGTTCTTGAGGGGCTAGCCTACTGTGTTCCCCCTTTTCCTGGAAAAGAGATAAAGCCACTCTTTATACCACCCCCCATAAAAGAACTATACATGAAAGCAACAATAAAAGACCGTGCATTTGCCTGTAAAACAATCATAGCAAGATTGAAAACATTTCAGTCCTTTCATCCCTTCAATCTTGTCATCCTTTACTCGAGGGAAGAATCAGTTGTTTTTTCTGGAAGGCTGGTTAGCTATTCCTTTGGAAAAGCCTTTTGTGTGCAAGTGCTTGCTCCCATATTTCCATTCCTGGGATTTGATCTTTAGGGAAGAAGGATGTGTTCAAAGATTCATCCACAAGATTAGTCATGGCTGAGCTGTTCTTAGTATTGAAAAATTGGAAACAACTGGATTTCCTGACAGTCGGTTCAGTTCAGTTCACTCGGGTGTGTCTGATTCTTTTTGACCCCACGGACTGCAGCACGCCAGGCCTCCCTGTCCATCACCAACTCCTCAAACTCATGTCCATCGAGTCAATGATGCCGTCCAACCATCTCATCCTCTGTTGGCTTCTTTTCTTCCTGCCTTCAATCTTTCCCAGCATCAGGGTCTTTTCTAAGGAGTCAGTTCTTTGCATCAGGTGGCCAAAGTATGGGAGCTTCAGCATCAGTCCTTTCATTGAATATTCAGGGTTGATTTCCTTTAAGATTAAGTCATTTGATCTCCTTGCAGTCCAAGGGACTCTCAAGAATCTTCTCCAACACCACGGTTCAAAGGCATCAATTCTTCGGCGCTCATCTTTGTTTATGGTCCAACTCTCACATCCATACATGACTACTGGAAAGACCATAGCTTTAACTTGATGGACCTTTGTTGGTAAAGTAATGTTTCTGCTTTTTAATATGCTGTCTAGGTTTATGACAAACCCAGGAGCAAGTGTCTTTTAATTTCATGGCTGCAGTCACCATCTGCAGTGATTTTGGAGCCTAAGAAAATAAAGTCTGTCACTGTTTCCATTGTTTCCCCATCTTTTTCCCATGAAGTGATGGGACCAGATGCCATGATCTTAGTTTTTTGAATGTTGAGTTTTAAGCCAACTTTTTCACTCTCCTCTTTCACTTTCATCAAGAGGCTTTTCAGTTCCTCTTCACTTTCTGCCATAAGGGTGGTATCATCTGCATATCTGAGGTTATTGATATTTCTCTCTGCAGTCTTGGTTCCAACTTGTGCTTCATCCAGCCTGGCATTTCACATGAGGTACTCTGCATATAAGTTAAATAACCAGGGTGACAATATACAGCCTTGACATACTCCTTTCCCAATTTGGAACCAGTCCATTGGTTCTAACTGTTGCTTCTTGACCTGCATACAGATTTCTCAGAAGGCAGGTAAGGTGGTCTGGTATGAAGCAGAAATAGGTGTTTTTCTGGAACTCTCTTGCTTTTTTGATGAGCCAACGGATGTTGGCAATTTGATCTCTGGTTCCTCTGCCTTTTCTAAATCCAGCTTGAACATCTGGAAGTTCCCGATTCATGTTCTGTTGGAGCCTGGGTTGGAGAATTTTCAGCATTACTTTGATCACATGTGAGATCAGTGCAATTGTGCAGTAGTTTGAGCATTCTTTGGCATTGCCTTTCTTTGGGATTGGAATGAAAACTGACCTTTTCCAGTCCTGTGGCCACTGCTGAGTTTTCCAAGTTTGCTGGCACATTGAGTGCAGCACTCTTACAGCATCATCTTTCAGGATTTGAAATAGCTCAACTGGAATTTCATCACCTCCAGTAGCTTTGTTCAGAATAATGCTTCCTCAGGCCCCCTTGACTTCGCAGTTCAGTCTGGCTCTAGGTGAGTGATCACACTGTTGTGGTTATCTGGGTCATTAAGATCTTTTTTGTATAATTCTTCTGTGTATTCTGCCACCTCTTCTTAATATTTTCTGCTTCTATTAGGTCCATCCATACAGTTTCTGTCCTTTATTGTGCCCTTCTTTGCATGAAATGTTCCCTTGGTATCCTTAATTTTCTTGACGAGATCTCTAGTCTTTCCCATTCTGTTGTTTTACTTTATTTCTTTGCATTGTTCACTGAGGAAGGCTTTCTTATCTCTCCTTGCTATTCTTTGGAACTCTTCATTCAGATGGATATATCTTTCCTTTTCTCCTTTGCCTTTCGCTTCTCTTCTTCTCCTGACAATAGGAGATAAATAAAATACGGTACATCCACATCTGTTAAAATGGCCTTATATGCACTTATGTGTCTGTGATCAAGGAGAGATTGCTTCTTATTTATTAGGTCAAAAGAGCAGGTTACAGTATAGTTGGAACACATCTTTGTTAAAGGAAAAGAAGAAAGAGTGATAGAGCTTCACAGCATAATCTGGAAGGACCCTAGCTAAGGGGTTATGCCAAGTGAGGCAGGGTGACATATTCTGAAATGCTGCTGTGATGAGAGTGGTCCCTGGCGGTGATTAGCTGAGGGCACTTTATAATTAGCATCTCAGTACAGCAGCCAGCCGGCCTCAACCTAGAGCGTCCACTATCTTTTCTCACCCTTCCTCAATTTGTTTTGACTTCCTTCATACACGTGCTGAACTCCCGAAATACACAGAGTTATCTCTCTGGTCTCATTTTTTTAGAAATATCTTCACTTCCTATTATTAACAAATGAATACAGTGAGTCCGCTACCTACGAACCTGCAGCTTGCAGACTTTCAAAGATATGAGCCTGTGTTCACACGTACGATCGTGTGAGTGAGGTCATGTGTCTGGTGTATGTGGTCATGTGCGGGCACCTTCTACAAGTCGCTGTGCTTTTGTGTACTTTTCTGTACGGGACTGTATAGAGTACGTTTGTACGTATCTTTAGTTCAATCCCAAGATGTCCATGAGCAACCGTAAAGGCAGCAGGGATGTAACTGGAACTGCTGTACTTTTCAAGGTACTGTACTCTAAGATTAAAAAGGTTTTTTTTTTTTTAATTTTTTGTGTTTTATGTAAAATGTATTTTATGTGAAAAGTATTATAAACCTTTACAACAGTAAAGCTGTTGTTCTTTAGTCACTAAGTTGTGTCTGACTCGTTTTTGACTCCATGGGCTATAAGCCCACCAGGCTCCTCTGTCCATGGAATTCTCCAGGCAAGAATACTGGAGTAGGGTGCCATTTCCTTCTCCAGGGGATCTTCCCAACCCAGGGATGGAACCTGCATCTCCTGCATTGCAGGCAGATTCTTTACCTCTGAGCCACCAAAGAAGCCCCATTACAGTAAAATAAAGTACTATATCGGAGAAGGCAATGGCACCCCACTCCAGTACTCTTACCTGGAAAATCCCACTCATGGAGGAGCCTGGTGGGCTGTAGTCCATGGGGTTGCTAAGAGTCAGACACGACTGAACGACTTCACTTTGACTTTTCACTTTCATGCATTGGAGAAGGAAATGGCAACCCACTCCACTGTTCTTGCCTGGAGAATCCCAGGGACGGCGGAGCCTGGCGGGCTGCCGTCTATGGGGTTGCACAGAGTTGGACACAACTGAAGTGACTTAGCAGCAGCAGCAAAGTACTATATAGTAAAGTACTGTGTATAATTGGGTACCTAGGCTAACTTTGTTGGACTTACAAATGCGCTCTTGGGACAGAACATATTCATATATGAGTGTCTTACTGTACAAGAACCCTCGATCTGAGATGGGACTTGTGACGACATCTTCAGTTCAGTCCATAACACAGTATTGCCTGACACAGGAAGGTGGAGGATGAGATGGCTGGGAAAACTTAAAAAAAAAAAAAAAGAAAAGAGTTGGAAAGCATGTACGTCTTTCAAGGCTGTGTTTGCTGCATGACCCCCTCCTGGGACAGGGTCGGAAGTCCATCCTCATCTCCTAAGACTTCCAGCACAGAGCCTTGACTATGATGGACACGTGGGCACTTTTCAAGCCCAAGTCCGACCCAGTCACCATGCTCCCTTCTTTAGAGCATCCCGAATCCCACCAAGAAAAGCCAAAGTCGGTGTCGGAGGCTCTGTGTCCCTCCCACCGGAGGTCCTCCTGTCCTAGACCTGCACGGCCATCCCTCCTACGCCACCTCCTCAGAGCCCCAACCCACACACCCTCAGCCCCTGTCTCATCCAGGTTTCCTCCAGAGAGCTCTGAGTGCTTTCTCTCTCTAGAGCTAGAACAATGCCTTGCATGAAGAGGCACTCCGCAGAGGTGTATGGAGTGAACTGGATGAGGGTGCAGAGTGCCCCGTCCAGGTCTGTCCTGCATCTGTAAGCAAAAGGGTCGCACTCCTTCACCTCCATCCCCCTTATTTGAAAGACTTTCTGGGCTCCCCAGGCTCTGGGAATAAGACTTATCTTTGTAGCCTGATCCTCAAATTCACCTGCCTTCGGTCTGAGGGCTTGTCACTTCCTGCTCCCCTCTGCCCCCACTGCCAGGAATCCCTGCTTCCTGAGCGTCCCTTTGCTGTGTCTGCCTGCCACAGCTCTTGACTGCTCAGAGTTGTGTGCTTTTAAAGCTTTTATTTGCTTTAAGATTACATCAAAGGGGACTTCCCTGATGGTCCAGTGGTTAAGAATCTGCCTGCCAATGCAGGGGACCCAGGTTCGATCACTGGTCCGGGAAGATTCCACACAAGGTGGGGCAACTAAATCCACGTGCTGCAGCTACTGAAGCCTGCACGCCCTAGAGCCTGTGCTCTGCAACTAGAGAAGCCACTGCAGTGAGAAGCCCCTGCACCACGATTAGAGAGTAGCCCTTGCTCGCTGCAACTAGAGAAAGCCTGAGCACGGCAACGAAGACCCTGTGCAGCCAAAATTTAAAAATTAATTAACAACAGCAGCAAAAGATTGCATCAGGGAGTGCTTCCTCCAGGAAGCCTCCACAGATACCGTGACCCTTGGTGAGCTGTCCGGCCACCCCTGCTGCCCTGGAATAACCCCTCTGACTCCCTCCAGGTGGCGCCCCGTGCAGCGGCCAGCACCAGCCTCTTTCTGAGTCTGTATTTTCTCTCCCACTGTGATTGAGCTTTCTCAGTCCTCAGTGCCTTGCCTCCAAAGGGACTGATCTAACATTTCTGATGATGGTAGATTATTCTTTTTTAACTTACATTTTTCTAAACTGCTCTGGGTCCTTCTTCCTTTGTCCATCCTCAGGATCACAGACTGACCTTAATAAGGATTGATAAGAATTTTCTGTAATCTGCATATTTCTATCCCGTTGTGTGTGTGCATGCTCCGTCTTGTCCAGTTCTTTGCGACCCCATGGACTGTAGACCAGTAGACTGCAGATTCTCCAGGCAAAGTTACTGGAGCGGGTTGCCATTTCTTACTCCAGGGGATCTTCCCAACCCAGGGATCGAACCTGCGTCTCTTGCATCTCCTGCATCGGCAGGCAGGTTCTTTACCACTGGTGCCACCTGGGAACTAGGCTAGAAACCTGCCTCATATATGGAACCGAAGAAAAGTACCACATGGTGGTAGGTAGTGCTGGTAACTGCCGAGGCTCTGTTACCAAGCCTCCTGGGTCCAGTCCCAGGCCTGCCCCTCTTGCTGGCTGTGTGACTGGGGCCTCATGATCTCCCTCTCTGTATGTCAAACATTTCCATCCAGGAGTGGTACCCTCTGCAGGGGGCGTGGAATAGTCTATGGAAAGCTTATAGAGGCCATGGCACATAGTGAACTCTCGGATGACAGCCGCTGTTAATGTTCTGTTTTTATGCTATGAATGTGGTTCTTTTCCCATGATATATCATGACCTTCCTCCTGGGTCAGTGAACATGCGTCTGTATGGCACTTCCTCAGTCCTCTAGCAGTATTGACATCTCCGCCCCATGTCTGTCACAGCTGACCTTGATTGATCTGGTCATCTATGGGTCCCTGGAAGCTGTTAACATCCGCGGAGTTCGATGGTCAAGGGCCTTGAGGCCAGTCTTCCTCATCAACTTCCCTGAAAGTCGTCAGGTAAGGATATGATTTAGGATACATAAGGGGGTGTTTAAAAAAATTTTTTTTACTGAAGTGTAGTTGAATTACAGAGTTGTGTTAATTGTTGCTGTACAATAAAGTGACTCAGTTATACATTTGTATGTACATTCTTTTTCATGTTCTTTTCCATCATGGGTAGGGTGTGAGCGCAGTTATCGTGGGGTATTGAGTACAGTTCCCTATGCTATACAGTAGGACCTTGTTGTTTACCCATTCTCTGCACACACACCAGTTTGGCTTCCCTGGTGGCTCAGTGGTAAAGAATCCTCCTGCCAATGCAGGAGACATGGGTTAGATCCCTGGTTTGGGTAAATCCCTTGGAAAAGGAAATGGCAAGCCACTCCAACATTCTTGCCTGGCAAATCCCTTGAACAGAGGAGCCTGGCGGGCTACTGTCCATGGGGTTGCAAAAGAGTCAGATAGGACGAAGCAAATAAAACAACGTATCCCAGTCTGCATCTCCTAAGGAAGCGGGGTTTTTGTTTTAGCAGAGAATTAGCTGATTGTGTGTAAATGATCCCAGTCTGCATCTGCTAAGGAAGTGGGGGTTTTGTTTTAGCAGAGAATTAGCTGATTGTGTGTAAATGAAACGAAATTTTGTTGTCACAGATCCGAAGGACTTTCCGAAGCATCCGGAACACTCTGCCCGACATCCTCTACGTGTTCCTCTTGTTCCTCTTCAGTATGATGATTTTCTCCCTCATGGCCTTGAAGCTTTTCGGGGATAGGTGAGCAGGCTGCTCTGGAGGTTTCTGCCGGAGAACTCTCCCATGTGTGTGTTCAGCCTGCCGGTGGCAGAGTTGGTCACCAGTGGCTGTCTTCCCCGTTCAGACACTCCAGGAGGGCTCCACAAGGGGAAAAGGGTGTCAGAAACCACAGCTTCATTTATGTCTGTGGGTTTTTTTCACTCTGTGTCGCTGATTCCTCTTTAGGGATCTTAGGACTGTGGAAGGGTCACCGTACTTCACCAACATCCTGGACATAGCGTTTGAGCTCTACGTGCTGGTCACCACTGCAAACAGCCCTGACGTCATGTACGTGAGTCACCAGTTCACATCCACTGACATCTGTTCTATAACAGAATCCACTTTCTTAAAAACAACTGTAAGAGAAAAAAATAGCGATTTTCTGTTTATTCATATTTGTTGTAAAATTTTTGTTGTTGTTGTTGTAAAATTTTTATACAGTTTTTTTTTTTTTTTTTTGCCACACCATGAGGCATGCAGAGTCTTAGTTCTCCCACCAGGGCTCCCTTACTCTCAGGAATAGAAGCTCAAAGTCTTAACCACTGGACTGCCCGGGAAGTCCCTATGTAAACTTAGATTTAAATAGAGAGGGTAGGCTAGTGCCAACACTTTGCACTCTTCAAAAATTTTATGAGGGACTTCCCCGGCAGTCCACTGGTTAAGACTCTGAGCCTCCATTGCAGGAGGCACTGGTTTGATCCCTGGTTGGGGAACTGAGATCCTGCATGCTGAACAACATGGCCAAAAAGAAAAAAAATAGGTTAAATTAAAACTAAATTTAGATGACCTTTTAAAAAAAACCAAAAGCAACAGGAGACATATCTGGAGACATAACTTAGATATTTGAACTCAATTCTGTTCTGGAAGGTTCTTTGAGTCTTGAGTTGAAACACCTAAGCCATTTTTGTAAAGGAAGCACAGCTTTTCTCCTAAGCATTGATGTGGTTTTCTGGCTAAATGAAACAGGAAAGAAATGTAAAGGTTAGGAGTTGTCCCCTCCCCCTGTCCCCCAGTGCCAATTCTCCACACACGTGGACATTATTTAGGAGAAAAACATCAGGCTCTTTTTTCCCCCTAATATCCTGTGTATTATGGATTTGCCTTGTTTGTGGAGGTAAGATTATTCAACAGTGCCCCCTGAACAGATGACTCTTGGGTCCTAGAGTGTGGCTGGAGCTCTAACTGCGAATGTCTGCCCCGTCTCCTCCCATAACTCGCTGTGGGGGAAGGGCGGGCTTCCTGTTGTCCAGTTGTGTGTAGGACCCTCGTGTCAACTTGTCCCGGGTTCCTGCTCGCTCCGAGGCCTGTCTCTAGCAAAAAGTGAGCGAGGGAAGCTCCTGGCCCCCCTGTTTTTTCTTGGCTCTTTCCCTCTGCTGACTCCCTCAGCGTCCCCTGCTGTACAAAACCGTTTCCATGAACGGGGGTATGAGCATGCATCCTGATTGGTGCCTTTTGTCCCGGCACCGTTATTTTTTAACATTATTTTTAATTTGTTTTTGGTTATACTGGGTCTCTGTTGCTGCACTGGGGCTTTCTCTAGTTGTGGCGAGTGGGGTCCGCTCTTCGTTGTGGGACCTGGGCTGCTTCTCATCGTGGTGATTTCTCTTGTTGCGGAGCACTGGCTCTAGGCTCACGGCTTCCATAGTTGCAGGACATGGCCTCAATTATTGTCGTCCACAGGATTAGTTGTTCTGTAGCATATGGAATCTTCCTGGGCCAGGGATCGAACCCATGTCCCCTGCATTGCCAGGCGGATTCCTATCCATTGTACTCCCAGGGAAGGCCCCAGTGCCATTGTTAATGGTACTTCTTTCATTCTCATAGTCCGAATGTGGATACAAAATTATCTGCCTTCCCTGCATCCTGGCAAGGCATTCTGGTGTCCCTGAAAAGCCTTGAGTGTAAACCCAGCTCACAGTTCAGATTCTTCCTGTGATTCTGGGCAAGTGAATCTCCTTTCTGGGCTTTTGATTTTCTCACTGGGAAGGGAGGGAGTGGGATGGGGGCATCTCCCAGATCTTGCCTGCTCTGGAAGTTGGCACCTCTCTAAGGCACGAAGGACTTCAGAAGGCAGGTCTGGAGTGAGCCATTTAGCATGAAGCATGGTGATGGCTTTGAGGCCCCGTCGCACTGTCTGGGGGAGACGTAGACGGAGTAAAGGTTTTCCTTGCCCCACGCACGTGGACTGTCCACGTGGGATGTCCCCTGTGGTCAGCCTTCTATGCACTGTGGACCTAGGGCATGGAAAACCGTGACACGTAGTTATTTCCTTCTAGGATGCCTGCCTACGAGCTCAACTGGTGGTATTCTCTGTACTTTATAACCTACATCATCATCAACACCTACATCTTCATGTCTGTCTTTCTGGCTGTTATCTACAACAACTACAGGAAGCACTTGAAGGTAACACGCCTGAGCGGGGGGCCCAGCGGGGTCTGGCACCCAGCCGGGGTGGGAGCAGGGAGGCCAGGGAGCGCTTGAAGGTAACACGCCTGAGCAGGGGGCCCAGCGGGGTCTGGCACCCGGCCGGGGTGGGAGCAGGGAGGCCAGGGAGCGCTTGAAGGTAACACGCCTGAGCTGGGGCTCCAGCGGGGGTCCGGCACCCGGCCGGGGTGGGAGCAGGGAGGCCAGGGAGCACTTGAAGGTAACACGCCTGAGCGGGGGGCCCAGCGGGGTCTGGCACCCGGCCGGGGTGGGAGCAGGGAGGCCAGGGAGCACTTGAAGGTAACACGCCTGAGCTGGGGGCCCAGCGGGGATCCGGCACCTGACTGGGTGGGAGCAGGGAGGCCAGGGAGCACTTGAAGGTAACACGCCTGAGCGGGGGGCTCCAGCGGGGTCTGGCACCCAGCCGGGGTGGGAGCAGGGAGGCCAGGGAGCACTTGAAGGTAACACGCCTGAGCGGGGGGCCCAGCGGGGTCTGGCACCCGGCTGGGGTGGGAGCAGGGAGGCCAGGGAGCACTTGAAGGTAACACGCCTGAGCTGGGGGCCCAGCGGGGTCTGGCACCCGGCCGGGGTGGGAGCAGGGAGGCCAGGGAGCACTTGAAGGTAACACGCCTGAGCTGGGGGCCCAGCGGGGTCCGGCACCCGGCCGGGGTGGGAGCAGGGAGGCCAGGGAGCACTTGAAGGTAACACGCCTGAGCGGGGGGCCCAGCGGGGTCTGGCACCCGGCCGGGGTGGGAGCAGGGAGGCCAGGGAGCACTTGAAGGTAACACGCCTGAGCTGGGGCTCCAGCGGGGGTCCGGCACCCGGCCGGGGTGGGAGCAGGGAGGCCAGGGAGCACTTGAAGGTAACACGCCTGAGCGGGGGGCCCAGCGGGGTCTGGCACCCGGCCGGGGTGGGAGCAGGGAGGCCAGGGAGCACTTGAAGGTAACACGCCTGAGCTGGGGCTCCAGCGGGGGTCCGGCACCCGGCCGGGGTGGGAGCAGGGAGGCCAGGGAGCACTTGAAGGTAACACGCCTGAGCGGGGGGCCCAGCGGGGTCTGGCACCCGGCCGGGGTGGGAGCAGGGAGGCCAGGGAGCACTTGAAGGTAACACGCCTGAGCTGGGGGCCCAGCGGGGATCCGGCACCTGACTGGGTGGGAGCAGGGAGGCCAGGGAGCACTTGAAGGTAACACGCCTGAGCGGGGGGCTCCAGCGGGGTCTGGCACCCAGCCGGGGTGGGAGCAGGGAGGCCAGGGAGCACTTGAAGGTAACACGCCTGAGCTGGGGCTCCAGCGGGGGGTCCGGCACCTGGCTGGGTGGGAGCAGGGAGGCTTGCCTGTGCACTTGCTAAATGTTTGAACACGCTCATTTTCCTTTCGCTTTGATGAATCTGAAGATTCACTTGCCTTGCTGAATGCTGCTAGGCCAGGTGGCTCTTTGTCAGTCTGGCGTGGGTCTGACAGTGTGTCCCAGCTTCAGGGCAGATCCCGGATTTTCTCCTCAGTCTTTTTCTTTTTTTTTCTCTTTTTGACCGGGCCACTTGGCATGTGAGATCCTGGTTCCCGACCAGGGACTCAACCTATAGTGGAAGTGCAGGGTCTTAACCACCCGACCACCAGGGAGGTCCCTTGTCCCTCACTCTTAATGCATCTGATTGTTCATGGCTCCTTGAAGTCTTTTATTCTTTATTTTAGTGCTTTTATTTACTTATTTTTAAATTTTTATTGAGTATTAAAATAAAGTCTTTATTTTAGTGTTTTATTTTTAAATTTTTAGTTGATTTACAATGTTGTCTTAGTTTCAGGTATACAGCAAAGTGATTGAGTTGTACACATACATATATCCACTCTTTTTACATTCTTTTCCATATAGGCCATTACAGAGTATTGAGTAGAGTTCCCTGTGCTATACCGAAGGCCTATTTCAGTATCTATTTTATATATAGTAGTGGGTATATGTTAATCCCAATCTTCCAATTCATCCCTCCCTGGCATTCCTCCCTGGTAACCATTAGATTGTCTTCTATATCTGTGACTCTATTTCTGTTTTGTAAATACGTTCATTTTTACTATTTTTTTTTTTAGATTCCACATATAAGCAATATCATACGATATTTGTCCTTTTCTGTCTGACTTAGCTTCATACAAAGTATGAAGGAGCCAAAGCTGATGAAGACATAGCTGCACCCATTAAGAATTTAAGGTCTTTAAATAATAAATACTAGAGAGGGTGTGGAGAAAGGGGAGCCCTCCTGCATGCTGATGGGGATGTAAACTGGTGTAGCCACTATGGAAAACAGTGTGGAGGTTCCTTAAAAAACTAAAAATAGAGTTACCTTATGATCCAGCAATCCCCCTCCTGGGTGTATGTTCAGAAAAAACTCTTAATTCAGAGAGATAGCTGGACTCCCATGTGCACTGCAGCAGTATTCACAACAGCCAAGTCATGGGAGCAACCTAATGTCCACCAGTAGATGAGTGAACAAAGCAAAAGCGGTGCATGTCTACAGTGGAGCATACAGAGGAGGAAACATGCCATTCACAGCCACAAAAGAGAGTGAAATAATGCCATTCGCAGCAACACGGATGCAGCTAGAGATGATCACACTAAGTGAAGTAAGCCAGAAAGAGAAAGACAAGCATCATATGATATCACAGATACGTGGAATCTAAGATATTATACCAATTAACTCATTTACAAAAAAGAAATAGACTCAGACATAGAAAACAGACTTGTGATCACTAAAGGGGAAAAGCAGGGAGGGATCTGTTCAGTTCAGTTCAGTTCAGTTGCTCAGTCGTGTCCGACTCTTTGCGACCCCATGGACTGCAGCACGCCAGGCCTCCCTGTCCATCACCAACTCCCAGAGCTTCCTCAAACTCATATCCATCGAGTCGGTGATGCCATCCAGCCATCTCATCCTCTGTCATCCCCTTCTCCTCCTGCCCCCAATCCCTCCCAGCATCAGGGTCTTTTCCAATGAGTCAGCTCTTCACATGAGGTGGCCAAAGTATTGGAGTTTCAGCTTTAGCATCAATCCTTCCAATGAACACCCAGGACTGATCTCTTTTAGGATGGGCTGGTTGGACCTCCTTGGAATCCAAGGGACTCTCAAGAGTCTTTTCCAACACCACAGTTCAAAAGCATCAATTCTTCAGCGCTCAGCTTTCTTTATAGTCCAACTCTCATGTCCATACATGACCACTAGAAAAACCATAGCCTTGACTAAATGGACCTTTGTTGACAAAGTAATGTCTCTGCTTCTGAATATGCTGTCTAGGTTGGTCATAACTTTCCTTCTAAGGAGTAAGCGTCTTTTAATTTCATGGCTGCAGTCACCATCTGCAGTGATTTTGGAGCCCCAAAACTAAAGTCTGTCAGTGTTTCCCTTTTTTCCCCATCTATTTGCCATGAAGTGATGGGACCAGACACCATGATCTTAGTTTTTTGAATGTTGAGCTTTAAGCCAACTTTTTCACTCTTTCTTTCACTTTCATCAAGAGGCTCTTAAGTTCTTCTTTGCTTTCTGCCATAAGGGTGGTGTCATCTGCATATCTGAGGTTATTGATATTTCTCCCTGCAATCTTGATTCCAGCTTGTGCTTCATCCAGCCCAGAGTTTCTCATGATGCACTCTGCATATAAGTTAAATAAGCAGGGTGACAATATATAGCCTTGACATACTCCTTTTCCTACTTGGAACCAGTCTGTTGTTCCATGTCCAGTTCTAACTGTTTCTTCCTGATCTGCATATAGGTTTCTCAGGAGGCAGATCAGGTGGTCTGGTATTACCATCTCTTGAAGAATTTTCCACAGTTTATTGTGATCCACACTGTCAAAGGCTTTGGCATAGTCAATAAAGCAGAAGTAGATGTTTTCCTGGAACTCTCTTGCTTTTTCGATGATCCAGCAGATGTTGGCAATTTGATCTCTGGTTCCTCTGCCTTTTCTAAAACCAGCTTGAACATCTGGAAGTTCACGGTTCACATCCTGTTGAAGCCTGGCTTAGAGAATTTTCAGCATTATTTTGCTAGTGTGTGAGATGAGTGCAATTCTATGAGAGTTCTTTGGCATTGCCTTTCTTTGGATTGGAATGAAAACTGACCTTTTCCAGTCCTGTGGCCACTGCTGAGTTTTCCAAATTTGCTGGCATATTGACTGCAGCACTTTCACAGCATCATCTTTCAGGATTTGAAATAGCTCAACTGGAATTCCATCACCTCCTCCACTAGCTTTGTTCGTAGTGATGCTTCCTAAGGCCCACTTGACTTCACATTCCAAGGTGTCTGGCTCTAGGTGAGTGATCACACCATCATGATTATCTGGGTCATGAAGATCTCTTGTATAGTTCTTCTGTGTATTCTTGCCACCTCTTCTTAATATCTTCTGCTTTTGTTAGGTCCATACCATTTCTGTCCTTTATGAGCCCATCTTTGCTTGAAATGTTCCCTTGGTATCTCTAATTTTCTTGAAGAGGTCTCTAGTCTTTCCCATTCTATTGTTTTCCTTTATTTCTTTGCATTGATCACTGAGGAAGGCTTCTTATCTCCTCTTGCTATTCTTTGGAACTCTGCATTCAGATGTTTATATCTTTTTGTCCTTTGCCTTTTGCTTCTCTTCTTTTCATAGTTGTTTGTAAGGCCTCCTCAGACAACCATTTTGCCTTTTTGCATTTCTTTTTCTTGGGGGTGGTCTTGATCACTGCCTCCTGTACAGTGTCATGAACCTCCATCCATAGTTCTTCATGCACTCTGTCAGTCAGATCTAATCCCTTGAATCTGTCACTTCTACTGTATAGTCATAAGGGATTTGATGTAGGTCATACCTGAATGCTCTAGTGTTTTTCCCTACTTTGTTCAATTTAAGTCTGAATTTTGCAATAAGGAGTTCATGATTTGAGCCATATATATATACATACATATATATATGTATGTGTGTGTGTGTGTATATATATACATATATGCAACTGTGTGTGCTGAGTTGCTTCAGATTAACTCTGTGTGACCCTATGCATTGTAGCCCCCCAGGCTCCTCTGTTCATGGGGATTCTCCAGTCAAGAATACTGGAGTGGCTTCCCATGCCCTCCTTCAGGGGATCTTCCCAACCCAGGGATCAAACCTGCATCTCTTGTCTCCTGTATTAGCAGGCAGATTCTTTACCACTAGCGCCACCGGGGAAGTCTTATCTATCTATCTGCCCTATCTATCTATATATAATTAAATCGCTTTGCCGTATACCTGAAACAAAGACAACATTGTAAATCAACTCTGCTCAATTTGAGAAAGAGAATTTCTGGTCTAACTATGTTATCAGCTTACAGGGAGCAGTCGGGATGGGCATCCACATGGCCCATTATAACATGAAGAGGGGTTCTCCTCTTCTGGAAAATTCTCTGTGCACAGTCAGGCTTCATGGCAGCCCTGGACCCCTTCCTTCCAGGCCACTTCTAGCCTCGTTTCACTCCCCTGCTTTCCCCCCTCTCTTCTCTCTGTCTTCATCGACTTAATGGCAGGTCTGTCTTCTCCCTCCGAGCGGCTCCCTCTGTCTCAGCAGCGCGCCTCATCTCCGTCCTTTCTGGCATCTGCCTGCTCCTGGGCACAGCGGAGTGTGGGCCTGTCTGCTTCCTGCTACTTTGTCTCTCAGCGTTCTGATTATCCTTCCTGGGTTCACTCACTTGCACGCGGTAAGTGGAGTTCTGTTTTCTTCAGACACTACATAGTTAGCCATCTCTGGAGCGGGGGAGGGATTTTGTACCTTGCGAATTAACAGACTTATCAGTGACTTCTCCCTGCGATTCCTCCTGTGGCATGAGTTCCTGAGTTGCTATTTTTGTAAACCCAGGAGCAGGAAGTATTAGGAGTCCTCGTTAGGCATGGAGAGACCTTTACACTCGAGCATCTCCTGCTCATCCAGAAAGGATACACGTGGTCCCCAGGACGCATTCATCTCAACTCTTCCATTACCTTGAAATATTTAAAGCCGAGAAATGAGGCTTCCTTGAATCTTCCTCTTAAAAAAAAATGCACACACTTCTTTTTTTTTTTTTTCAAGAATGAGATTCACACACTGGCATACCTGAAACATCACAAAATGACGGAAGCTTTCAACATCCTGAAAGTCAAGGTGGGCACAGAGTTTGTGGTGAAGGAGGCCCAGTGGAGGCGGCTGGTCAAGGTGGTGGCACCAGACGTCAGCAGTTCCCACCTGGAGCTCCTGTTGAGGATCTCCGACGAGGGACAGAAGGGGCACGTGGGTAAGAAGCCTCAATGGGAAGTGGGGGGATTGGATTTTTTTTCATTTTCTTTTTAAAAAAGCTATGTATGTATTTGACTGAGTCCCATCTTAGTTGGGACACATGGGTTTCTCTCTAGCTGTGGTGTGTGGGCTTAGTCACCTGTGGGATCTTAGTTCCCTGATCGGGGATCAAACCCTCAACCCCTGCAATGGAAGGCAAGCTCCTAACCACTGGGCCACCAGAGAAGTCCCTCACTTTCTCACGTTTGCAAATAGAGATGTGTATTGGCTGGCAGTGTTACAGTGGAATTAGGGTCCTGAGCTGTGACTAAGCGACTTCACTTTCACTTTTCACTTTCCTGTATTGGAGAAGGACATGGCAACCCACTCCAGTGTTCTTGCCTGGAGAGTCCCAGGGACAGGGGAGCCTGGTGGGCTGCCGTCTATGGGGTCGCACAGAGTCGGACACGGCTGCAGTGACCTGGCGGCAGCAGCAGCAGCTGTGTTCTGACTAGGGTGCGTGTTGTCAGCATGTGATGAGCCTTCCAGATGCCCTTTACCTTGTAACACGGTCATTCCCTGTCTGGGATTCTGCTTTAAGGAGCACATCTAAAACATGGAAAATGGCTGTCTGAAGTGCATTTAGCATTTACAAGCGAGAAGTTGAAAGTAACCGATATATTCATGTATACGTGGTTGATGCGATTATCAGTAACGCTTAATACTGGTAGCCTGCTTGCTGTGTGTGCCACTGTTGTGACTGTTGTGTGTGATCTTCCCCAAACTCAGGGGAAGCGGGGTGGGGGTCTTGTTATCCGCTTTTGTCAGTATGGGAACTGAGACTCAGGAAGGTCAAGTCATTTGCCAGGGCCACACAGCTGCAGTATGGTACAGGCTAGACTCCAAGGCCCCTGCCTTTTATCATTATTCTAAACTGCCCCCAATTCTAAGGATCGCTTAACAGGAAATGTTGGTGACATCAAAAATGATCATGAAGGGACTTCCGTGGTGGGCCAGTGGCTATGACTCCACGCTTCCAAGGCAAGGGCCATGGGTTTAATCCCTGGTTGGGGAACTAACATCCCACATGCTGTGCAGTGTGGTCACATAAATAAATACACTTTAAAAGATGCTTTTAAAAATGACCATAAAGATGAGGTAGCAATGGGGAAAGATATACAATGACTGCAATACACCCCGACTTCACTTCACCAGTTCCAAGAAGAGTCTAGAGGGAGACGCATCCAAATGGAGAGGTAAGTCTGAGAGGATGTAAATTCACATGAGACAAGGAGTCTCAAACCAGTCCAGCAGAGCCAGGGCTTTATTAGGACTCATGGCCTGTGTGAGAAGAAGGAAACAGTGACAGTGATCCTCTGGAACTTATGAGAGTGTCCCGGGAAAAGAGGGAACTGTGTGGCAAGACGCTGTTAAACGGGGAGTGCCAGCATCCTCCAGGAGGCAAGGTCAGCAGGGTTTGAAGGCATCTTCGCTGAGCCGTGGGCATGTGCCTTCAGCCACCCAACTCGATGGCTCAGAAGCCAGGCTTCTCAGACCCTGAAGAACCGGCTTTGGCGGCCCTGTTAGGGATTGGCAGTGATACACCGTGGGTCCTCATGCCAGACTTAAGGTTCTGCTAATGATGGGGGGAGAGTGGCTGGGAAGCCCCTGAGCACCAAACTTTTCAAGTTCTTTGGAAAGTGCATGAAGCTTTTAAATTTCTAGCCCTCCGTGGATCTGTATACTTGGGTAAAATACAGCAAAGATGAATGACTAGAAAGGTGGAATTAAAAAAAAAACGTAAAATTCAAGTCCCAATTTTTCATTATTAAATTTTCCTTCCTGGGTGGATATTTTTTTTTTTTAAGTTTTTTTGTCCACACTCTGCTGCATGTGGGATCTTAGTTCCCCGACCTGGGATCGAACCTGCATCTTCTGCATTGCAAGATAGATTCTTAACCACTGGACTGCCAGGGAAGTCCCTCCTCTTCTTATTAAGGGCACCAGTCATATGAGATCAGGGCCCACCCTAATGATCTCCTTTCTGCCTAATTGCCTCGTCAGAGGCTCCATCTCCAAAATACAGGCACACTCGGAGGTGCTGGGAGCTAAGCCTTCAGCATGTTAAATCTCAGGGGACACAGATCAGCCCATAACTCCTGTTTGGCTGGTTCCGGCCTTAGACTGTTGCCTTCTCTAGAACTTTCTTCTGTCTCTGGTTCACCATCTCCCATGCCCTAGCACTGCTAATCTTCGAAAGCTTGTGTCAGATTTATAGCCTTAGGTTATCAAAACCTCAAACTTGAACATTTACTCAAAGCATAGCACCGCTGCGGTTCTGCTTCATCCGCGGCTTTCCCCCTCACATGATGTGAGTCCACCTGGTCTGAGGCTGCAAAGCTGCAGCATGACGACAGCTCCAGACCTCACCCAGGCAGTGCCCTGACTTTCTGATGCCCTGGGGACGTTCAGCAAAGGATATTGCACGGCCTTATGAGCAGGTGAGAGGGGGCAAAGGAGGTCAGCAGATGCCCTTGAGACATACATACCCATGACCTTGGCTGCCATTGGTTGGTTCATGGCTGGAGTCAGCAGGCCTCGGTCCTCAGCTCTGAGCCCTGCTCAATTTTTTGTTTTTAAACTTTTTATTTTGTATTGGGGTATAGCTGATTAACCATGTTGTGACAGTCTCAAGTGGACAGCAAAGGGACTCAGCCATCCATAAACATGTATCCATTCTCCTCCAAACTCCCCTCCCGTCCAGGTTGCCACATAACATCAAGCAGAGTTCCTGTCCTTATTGACTATGCATTTTAATTATAGCAATGTGTACATGTCTATCCCAAACTCCCTAACTATCCCTTCCCACCCATCTTTCCCTGCAGCAACGTTTGTTCCGTAAGTCTGTGAGTCTCTTTCTGTTTTATAAGTTGATTTGTATCATTTCTTTTTAGATTCCCCAGGTAAGGGGTGCCATATAATATTTCTTGCTCTCTGACTTACTTCACTCAGTATGACACTCTCTAGGTCCTCCCATGTTGCTGCAGATAGCATTGTTTCATTCTTCTTAATGGCTAAAGCAATGGCACCCCACTCCAGTACTCTCGCCTGGAAAATCCCATGGACGGAGGAGCCTGGTAGGCTGCAGTCCATGGGGTCGCTAAGAGTAGACACGACTGAGCGACTTCACTTTTACTTTCATGCATCGGAGAAGGAAATGGCAACCCACTCCAGTGTTCTTGCCTGGAGAATCCCAGGGACGGGGGAGCCTGGTGGGCTGCTGTCTGTGGGGTCGCACAGAGTCGGACACGACTGAAGCAACATAGCAGCAGCAGCAGCAGCAGTGGCTAAGTAATATTCCGTTGTATACATGCACCACATCGTCTTTATCCATTCTTCGTCCATGTACATTTAGGTTGCTTCCATGTCTTAGCTGTTGTAAACAATGCTGCAATGAGCACTGGGGTGCAGGTATCCTTTTGGATCACGCCCAGGAAGCCCTGCTCAGTTTTGCCACCTGAGTCATGATCCTGTTTGTAAATTAAATGAGACCAGGACTCATCTAGTTTGAAAAAAGGAGTCCGTCCAAGTCCCAGATTTTATGAGCGCTCCGTGGAAGTGGCAGGAGGGTGCCCATAGACTCACAGCTTAGCAGACTTCCCCGGTATTTTGCCTTTCACAAAACAGGGATGTCAATTTAAATACTGTTACCAGGGCAAACATGTCCTCAAGGAAGACAGCCAATTAGATTTGTTAACTTCTAGGGATCGTAGGTTATCTTTTAAGGGAGATAGTAGTTATATCTGAGGGTGTGCAAAGACTCCTTTCGTTAACCAACGTTTCCTTTTTTTTTAAATTTTTAAAGGTTTTTTTGATGTGGACCCTTTTTCTAAGTCTTCATAGAACTTGTTACAGTATTGCTTCTGTTTGATGTTTGGCCTCAAGGCATGTGGGATCTTAGGCCCCCTCCAGGGATGGAACCCCAACTCCCTGCATTAAAAGGTGAAGTCTTAACCACTGGACCACCAGGGAAGTCCCTAACCAACACTTTCAAAGACAGTTTTAATAACAGAAAGACAAACAGAATTTCGCACGTCACTGTAGTCTCCACTCAGTACGAGCGGGGAGACCACTGGCTCTGTGAGGCATGCTCGCTTTCTCCCTTGATCTATAACTATGGGCTTGTGTGGTTTCCAAGGTTAAAGGCTGGAATTCCGTTAGTGCCAAAAGTGTTAGACTTAAATCTGGTGTTATACTGAGAAAGATGAAACTTACAGACGTGGAAAGAAAAGAGCCGAATAGAATTGTTAACAGAGAGTACAGAGAATAATGTGTCTACAACAAGAGTTGGTAGACTGTGATCCACAGGCTATATATGGTCACTGCCTGTTTTTATAAACACATTTTACTGGAACACAGCCAGGCTCACTCATCTGTGTTTTGTTTATGGCTGCTTTCATGCTAAAGTGGCAGAATTGAAAAGTTGAAACAGGGATCAATTGGTCCACAAAACTTAACGTATTTACTCTTTGCAGAAAAGAATTGCTGACCCCTAATCTCCAACATATAGTACCAGATGGGCACAAATTTCTTGACACAAAATTACCATAATTTGGATTCTCTTTGTCCTTTCTTGTTCTTTTTTTTTTTTTTTAATGTTTATTTATTTGGCTCTGCTGGGTCTGCAGCATGTGGAATCTTTAGTTGCAGCACATGGGATCTAGTTCCCTGACCTGGGATCAAACCCTGGCCCCCTGCATCGGGAGCACGGAGTCTTAGCCAGTGGACCACCAGGGAAGTCCTGTCCTTTCTTGTTCTACAGAATCTTCTGGATGAAAAGATGTGAGCCCAGTGATACTGATAGAGTCCCTGTTGGTTGAGGTTATTTGACGACTGAGGTTTTGGGTGGATTCTGTGTACACACACACAGACACACCCATACATACATACACACACACACACACACACAAAGTTTCATTTATTTATTTGACTTGTCAGGTCTGAGTTGCAGTACATGGAGTCTTTAGTTGTGGCATTTGAACTCTTAGTTGCAGCGTGGGCTCGAGCTCCTTGACCAGAGACTGAACCCCAGGCCCCGGCCCTGGGACCTCAGAGTCTTAGCCACTGAACCACCAGGGAAGTCTCTTGGCTGGATTCTTAACAGTAGGTTCCCCTGAACCCTATTTGTGGCTGTCATGTCAGTGTCTTCCTGCCCTCTGATGGTGGAGTTCACATAGCCCAAGTGTCTGAACTCAAGTTATCACATCATCTAATTTTCCCAGGCTGCCCTTCCCCCTGAGTGGGTACTACATGCTTTGGCTATTAAGACAAATATATGTGTTTTGGTTCTAACTCTAAAGACCCAGAATCGAATCTACGAATAAGATATTCTTAGATATCCTAAGATATCTAAGAATGCTTTCATCCAAGTTGATGTTTTTAGGATCATTGAGTGTGCAGTGTTAATCTCTTAGTCATGTCCTAGTCATGTCCGATTCTTTGCAACCCCATGGACTATGGCCCACCAGGCTCCTCTGTCCATGGGATTCTCCAGGCAAGAACACTGAAATGGGTTGCTATTTCCTTCTCCAGGGGGTCTTCCCAACCCAGGGATCGAACCTGGATCTTCCGCATGCAGGCAGCTTCTTTACTGTGGCACTCCTAGAGAATATAAGCAACATGACTGTTGAATATCACTCAGTGTTTTGTCTAATTCAGGCTCCTCGCTCGGATGAGGCCCCACTTTGAACATGGCTGGGGCTTTCTCTTTGCCTGGGTGTCTGTTGACAGCAGTTCACTGTCATCTTTCTCAAATTAATTATTATGGTGACATCTGTAGAACCATGACTGGTTGTTTACTTCTGAAACCTTGGAGACCTGGCCATCGTCTAGGCCTCTAACTGCGAAGCATTCTAGAATTTAAAAACTCTATCCCGGGACTTCCCTGGTGGTCCAGTGGCTAAGACTGTGTGCTCCCAAGGCTGGGGGCCTGCGTTCTATCCCTGGTCAGGCAACTAGATCCCGTATGTCGCGACTGAGAGCTTGCATGCCACAAGTAAAGGTCCCACATGCCACAACGAAGATAAAAGACCCCGAGGGCCGCAGTTAAGACCCAGCACAGCCAAATAAATAAATATTTTTTAAAATAATTCTTCTAAAAAATTTAAAAAAAAATCCACCCCACTCTTTAACAACTATCTCAGCTATACCTGAATCTGTACCTGCAATTTACAACTTTCTTTAAAGCTTAACAAAGCCTTCAACTTGGTTTTCAAAGAAGCAGCAACACTCTGTGTACAATCTGATTTCATCCATCGATGTGATGTTTCTTGAAGTTGTATGTAACAGGAAGTTCATACATGAACAGTGGACTCTTGGTCAGTACCCCACAAGCCTGGTCGGGGAGAGGTGCATGAGGTGATGTAGAATAGTCTGCTTGCCCTGGGCATTCAGCAGGTCCTGAGTGCATTGGCTCAGCAGCTGGGTGGGTCCAGGCTAGTCAGGAGAGTGATCACTGTGGACTTCCCTGGTGGTCCAGTGGTTAAGAGTCCACCTGACAATGCAGGGGACACAGGTTCTATTCCTGGTCTGGGAAGATTCCAAGACCCATGCCAAGGGATACCTAAGCCCGTGTGCCACAGCTACTGAGCCCGTGCTCTGGAATCCATACTCTGCAACAGGAGAAGCCACTGCAGTGAGAAGCCCGCATACTGCAGCTAGAGAGTGGCCCCTGCTCGGGCAACTAGAGAGAGCCCGCACAGCAGTGAAGGCCCAGCGCAGCCAAGCATTAATTACCTAATTATTTTTAAAAAGAAAGTGATCACCGTACTGTGGCCTGGGATGACGCGCCAGTGTGTTGTGGAGGCTGTGGGTTTGACTGAGTCCCTGAGAAGGGGCAGAGAGGAGGGTGGGCCGAGAAAAGGGTGGAGGTTGAAGGGTAAGGGTTATGCCTACCTTGGAGGTTTTGAGGGGCAGACAGGGACGTGGGATTGAGGCTGGAAACGCAGGTCAGGCAGACGCGGGAGGCAGCGACTGTCCTCACTGAGGAGGAAAGTGAGGTGGGAGGCAGGGAGGGAGGCAGTGGCATCTGTGAACCAGCAAAGTCGCATGCTTGGTTTGGCTGCTTTAGGCTGGCGCAGGGTCTGCGTGAGGACAGGCGGGAGGCGGGGCCACTCGTTGGCCCCTTGGCCTTGGCCTTTGCGGCTTCAGATCTTCATCTGTGAAATGCAGATCCAAGAGCGCGGTCTTGGTGTCACTCTCTGGACCTTAGTGTCACAGTGGCCCCATATTGGGGGGTCGTCTTTTCATTGCAGACAAAGTGAACTTTCTACGCTTGGCTGACCTCCTCAACATCCGGGTAGTCGCCATCAACATCAAGAAACACCCACTGGAAACTTGGATGCCTCGGGTATACCAGTCATCCGCAAGCCTCTTGGTCCAGAAGATGGTTCAACATAGGCAAGTGACATGGAGTCGGTTTTCTCTCAAGTTGCTTTCAAAGTTGTGCAATCAGTTAGTGCTGTCTGGACTGAATACATTTCACCATTGAAGCTATAAGTCACTCCCTGTTCTGTGCGTTTTTGTTTTTTCAGGGAGGCATGGAAAGGGTTTTGGACAAGCTGTGTTTAACCTTAGCCAGAGGCCAGGCTTTTAGATGACGCTTCCTTCTTTGATTTTTTTTTTTTTTAATGCTCAAGAGCCACAGACTGGCTGTGCTTTCTGAGTCAGGGAAGCGAATCACTCTCTGATTTCAGAAAGTTCCAGTCCTGTCAGAGTTATTAGGAAGTTGATGGCAAGTGTGGTATTTTGACTCTGTAAAATGTGGTAGGAAGATGTGAGTTAGCATCACGGGAATGACTGTTAAGAATGTCAATTGAATCTTTTATTCTCAAGTAGATGGACTTGGTGAAAAGTGACTGATTGGAAAAGACCCTGATGCTGGGAAAGACTGAGGGCAGGAGGAGAATGGGGGGCAGACCAATGGTTGGATAGTGTCATCAATACAGTGGACGTGAGTTGAGTAAACTCTGGGACATGGTGAAGCACAGGGAAGCCTGGAGTGTTGCAGTTCATGGGGTCGCAAAGAGTCAGACGTGATGAACAACACGATGGACTCCAGCAAGAGCCCTTTATCCTGGTTGGAGACCTTATTTTTGCTACACATTGCCTGGAATACTCCTATCAGCAGAGATTTCCCCTCTTGCTGTCTTTGAATTTATTGTCTCATAAAAGTGAATGATGGGACGTCTCTGAGGGTCCAGTGGTTAAGACTCCACACTCACAGTGCAAGGGACCCAAGTTCTGCCCCTGGTGGGAACTAGATCCCACATGCCATGACTAAAGATCCCGAATGCCGCAACAAAGATCTGAGATCCCACGTGCCACAGCTAAGACCTGTTGCAAATAAATAGTTTTTTAAAAAGTAAATGGTTCAGAAGTCCTTGAAAGTAGCCCAGCCTATGATGTTGATAAATATCCCTTTCAGTGCCCATATTTTATATTAACCAAAACCGTTTATGTAAAAGGTCCTTTCCATTCATCTCAACATTGAGCTACAGATGTGTTTCACTTGGTGGATGTTTGTGTGTCCACATGTGGCCTCCAGGGCTGGCCCCTGCAGTCTGAAGCTTCCCCAGAACAGTGGGCTAGGACTCTGTCTTCCTGCGGCCACGTCCAGGATTCGCCCAGGAGCACAGCACGCAGATGCCTGCTTGGGGCAACCCGCTCTGTCATTGAAAAGTTGATCCTGAGCCCAAATATCACGTTTTTTTCATCCCTTTTCACCCCTGACTTGGTGAGAAAATAGGACATGTTGACTCCCTGGAAGTCTCGTGTGTGTGTAAAGCGACTATATTCCAATTTAAAAAAAAGACACACACACACACACGCCGGATTTCAAAGACTTCATACCAAAAAAGGATGCCAAATATCTCATTTATAATTTTTATGATTATTATGTGTTAGGCAGATAGTAGTTTGGATGTGCTGTGTTAAATAGAAAATATTGGTAAAATAATCTTAACCTGTTTAGAAAAGTAAAAGAGAATTTGGTTTTTTTTTTTAAAAAGAAGTTTTCAGGAGCTTTCTTAGCAAAGGATTCCAGTTTTCCAGGGACAAGCAGTGGAGATACAGTGGTCCCTTCTCCTTGCCCCCGATTCTACTGAACCTTTCCTCTGACCCAGCCGCTGTGCCGGAAAGGTGAACTTGGTAACACTGGGCCTTCTCCCTCATGCTGTCTTCATTTTCTTCTGGTAGGAAAGCCTGGGAGGCAGGTGAATTTCAGGGCCCTGACCATGGTGGAACCTTTCTTTCCATGAGGGGTGAATGTGTGTTTGTGTGTGTTGGTGGAGTGGGAGGTGGTGAGTATATCACATTCATCCCATTGACAGGAAACACATCTGTCCCTGTAGGGCTCTAAACCTGCTTTTTTCTCTTTTAACTGCAATATATGACAGAATCTCTTCTTTTTCTCTCCTGCCAGGATTTTTGTCTGGGTTTACGATGTCATCATTCTAATAAATGCCATATTCATTGCTTTGGATGAGAAGGACTCCTTAATTTCCTACGCAGAATGGCTTTTCCTTTCTCTGTATATCATTGAGATTCTCCTGAAATTGTACACGTATGAACCCAGCGCTTATTTTGGAAGGAAGCAGTTCTGGAACTGGTGAGTCTGTGTGTTTTTTTGTGGGTAGTGGGGGAACTGTGGGTGAAGACAGGGCTTCCTGTCACACTGTGGGAACACAGCTCCGTCTGCCTAGTTTTGAGGTTTCTTTTTTGTTGCTCTTTGCTCATTAGTCTTGTTTTGTTTTTTTGACCATGCTGCAGAGCATGAGGGATCTTGGTTCTTGGTCCTCCCAGGAGTCGAACCTGCGCCCCCTGCAGTGAAAGTGTGGCATCTTGACCACTGGACTTCAGGGAAGTCCCCAGGCTTCTTAGAATGAAGTCTTGAGGACATGGGAACATCTGGTTGTCAGAGCTGTGATTTATGATGTCAGTTCGAATGACTGGCTAAAATTAGAATCACATCTTGAATTTGAAAAGGAATCTTAGGACACAGGCCCAGTGAGACAGTTCCCTCCAGAACTGCTGGGCCCCACACTCATCTAGTCTTATTATCAGAAAACATGGCCTGCATGGCTGGATGATGAGGACCTTAGTGAGCTCTTTCCTGGGCTGGATGTGTCTCTGTGACCTTCTCTTCTCCAGGCTGTGTACCTCCTGGCCTCAAACCATCGCCTGCATGCTGCACACCATCTCGGGTGCCACTGAGTGTCAGGCATCATGGAACACAAACTTTAGGAGGACACAGTTTGGAAAGTTGGATCTCTGTGGTCACTGCTTTCAGTGCCAAGAAACTCACTAGAGTTCTTGTGTGGCCCAACAGGAGGGACCTGACCAGTGTTGTCCAGGACCATGGCACCTTTGTCAGAAAGAAAAGTAATGGCATGATGAAGTTCATCTTTAATTAGAAAGTTGCAGAACCTCCCTGGTGGTCCAGTGGTTAAGACTCCATGCTTCCAATGCAGGGGATGTGGGTTTGATCCCTGGTCAGGGAACTAAGATCCCACACGTTGCTCAGTGTGGCCAAAACACAAAAAGAAAAAAAAAATTTAAGTTGCAATGCATTTAGTAAAATTAATGCCAAAAAAAATTATACTGTGTATTCTGAAAATGTGTCAAAGTGTTCTTGCAAGTATGTAGCTATGTTGGAAGGCAGAGTGATATGAATTAGTTGATTTCTACAGATTTCCCAGAATGGTTAATTGGAGCAGCCAGTCAGTGATTAAACACAGTGTTTCTTTTTGTATCTGCTATCCTAAAAATCATGGAAATGAGTCTGATGGCTGGATCTTGGCTTTCCCTAGGAGATGGGATTCCGCATTTTCTTAGGATTCACTGTCCTGAGCTTGACAGACCTTTCTCTTGATTCCTTACTGATGCTGCTTCTTCACTGTTAGGTTCGACACGCTGATCATCATCGCAGCCCTGCTGGCCACTGTGGCCAACACCACCATTCAAGGTCAGTGTCATCACCCACTCCCAGCTTCTCTGCTTCCTGGATCATGTGTTCAATCAGTGATCTTTGTAGAACATCTACGGTGCACTCTTAGGGTGTTTGGAGCAACGCAGAGGGGATGAAAGAGAATCGGTAACAGTGTTCCGTGTTCTGGAGAGGGATGCTAGCTTTGTCTGTGTTTAGCTCTGTGGTTGTTGTTCAGTCGCTCATTCGTGTCCAGCTCTTTGCGACCCTATGGACCACAGCATGCCAGGCTTCCCTGTCCTTCACCATCTCCCAGAATTTGCTCAAACTCATGTCCATCCAGTCGGTGATGCCATCCAACCATCTCATCCTCTGCATCAGGGTCTTTTCTAGTGAGTCAGTTCTTCACATCAGGTGGCCAAAGTATTGGAGCTTCAGCTTCAGCATCAGTCCTTCTAATGAATATTCAGGGTTGATTTCCTTTAGGATTGACTGCTTTGATCTCCTTGCAGTCCAAGGGACTCTCAAGAGTCTTCTCCAGCACTACAGTTCAAAAGCATCAAGTCTTCGGTGCTCAGCTTCTTTATGTAGAGATTCATGTATAGGCATCATCATACCAACCACTCACCTGGTTATTTCTCCAAAACTGCCCTTGGTCTCAGGGCTCATCCTTGACCTTCTGCCCATGCTGACCCCTGACCCCGGATCCAGCTGTAGCATCAGCCTCTGCCCACCATCCTCCCACCCTCTTCCTTCTACCCTCTTCTGGCTTCCCCACTTGTGCCCTCACCACCTTGCACACTCCTTCCTGTAGAAGGCAGAGAAGATTATTTACAGATAAAGCAGGTTCTCTCTCTCTTTTTTTTTTCCAAATGTTTATTTCTTTATATTTTTGGCTGTGCTGGGTCTTCATTGCTGCGCGTGGCTTTTCTCTAGTTGCAGTGCACAGGCTCATGGGTTCTCATTGCACCGGCTTTTCTTGTTTCAGAGCACGGGCTCTGGAGCACAGACTCAGTAGTTGTGGCATGGGCTTAGTCACCCTGAGGCACGTGGGATCTTCCCAGACCAGGGATTGAACCCATGTCCCCTGCATTGGTAGTTGGATTCTTAACCACTGGATCACCAGGGAATTCCAGACAGAGTAGCTTCTTAACCTGAATGCTGGGGGAGAAGGGCTTGCTGAAATGTGTTCCATAGAACGGGACTCACAGTCCCTTCTTGATGATGGTCTGAAGTCTGGTCCTGCACTTATGAGTCTTTGCTCTAGGGCTGGCAGGGCTGCTCAGCTCAGCTCTGATCAGCTTGCAGAACCCTCCCTTCCTTATTGCATGGAGCCATCACCCTGTTCTTGAAGTGCGTATTTCCCCAGGACCCACAGAGTCTCAGGCGTTGTTGAATTATGGGACAAGCTGGAGGTGCTCAGAAAGAACAATGAGAGTTGACTGTGCTCTTTTTCCAGCGAGAAAATACAACAGTCAGCAGGTACTGGATATTGTCTTGATTTTGAGAATACTCCGGCTCCTTCGGGTCATCGTCAGCATCCAGAGGTAAGGATGAAACCATGGGGAACCGTTGCACCTGGGTGGTTTCCCCTCTCTGGGGCTCGACAGAGACCATCCTGCCTGGGAGCTAGAAACACGCCCAACTGTGTCCCCAGGGTGGAACTTGTATAGAGGACCTGGGTTCTCTGGGGGCAGTGGGCGGGGGCAGTGGGCAGCGGCAGGGACCCTGTGAAGATGGTGAAGGGGACCCGTGGCAGCTCCCTGAGGGCAGGAAATCAGTCCATCACTTTCATCCCTGTGACCTGGTCCCTCAACTGTGCTTGCGAGTCTTGACGGCAGCTAATGCTGGCCCTGGTGGCTCAGACGGTAAAGCGTCTGCGTACAATGCGGGAGACCCAGGTTCGATCCCTGGGTCAGGAAGATCCCCTGGAGAAGGAAATGGCAACCTACTCCAGTACTCTTGCCTGGAAAATCCCATGGACTGAGGAGCCTGGTAGGCTACAGTCCGTGGGGTTGCAAAGAGTCAGACACAACTGAGCGACTTCACTTCGCTTCACTTAACTTCAATGCTAACAGTGTGATAACCATCGTCTTATTGTTGTTCAGCCCCTGAGTCGGGTCTGGCTCTTTGTGACCCTCTAGGCTCCCCTGTCCTTCATTGTCATGTCCATTGAGTTGATGCCATCCAGCCATCTCATCCTCTGTCACCCCTTCTCCCCCTGCCCTCAATCTTTCCTAGAATCAGGGTCTTTCCCAGTGAGCCAGCTCTTTGCATCAGGTGGCCAAAGTATTCAGTTCAGTTCAGTTCAGTCGCTCAGTCGTGTCCGACTCTTTGCGACCCCATGAATCGCAGCACGCCAGGCCTCCCTGTCCATCACCAACTCCCAGAGTTCACTCAAAATCATGTCCATCGAGTCAGTGATGCCATCCAGCCATCTCATCCTCTGCTGTCCCCTTCTCCTCCTGCCCCAATCCCTCCCAGCATCAGAGTCTTTTCCAATGAGTCAACTCTTCGCATCAGGTGGCCAAAGTACTGGAGTTTCAGCTTTAGCATCATTCCTTCCAAAGAAATCCCAGGGCTTATCTCCTTTAGGACGGACTGGTTGGATCTCCTTGCAGTCCAAGGAGATCTTCTCCAACACCACAGTTCAAAAGCATCAATTCTTCGGCGCTCAGCTTTCTTCACAGTCCAAGTCTCACATCCATACATGACCACAGGAAAAACCATAGCCTTGACTAGACGGACCTTTGCTTGTTAAGTCCTTCCAACAACACTTGATGTAGAGGCTTTAATGATCCTGAGTTCATGGGTCATGACACTGAAGCTCAGCGAGAGCGAGAGGTTTCCCCTGATGCACAGCGAGAAAGAGACAGACGTAGGGCACAACCCGGGAGTCTGATCCCCAAACCTGGAAAAGCCCACTCTGCTTGGGATAGGCTAGGTTCCTTTCCAGGAGCATAGCGGGATGCCTCCATTCGAGGACTGGCCTGCTACCCCACAGGGTACTCACTCTTTCAACCTAAGTCTCCAAGGAAGCTTTAATACAGACTGGATTTTTGATGAAGAAAAAAGTGGAGGAAAAAATCCGATGAGACTGTATCGTTTTTCTTTTTTTACAAGTTTTTTGTTGTTCTTGTGGACCATCTTTAAAGTCTTTATTGAATTTATTACAGTATTATTTCTGTTTTATGTTTTGTTTTTTTGGCCGCAAGGCACGTGGGATCTTAGCTTCCCAATCAGGGATCGAACCCTCACCCACCTGCATTGAAGGGTAACGTTTTAACCGCTGGTCCACCAGGGAAGTCCCAGGCTGGATGGGTTTTCAGCCTCAATACCCACCTTTGTCTTACTGGTGAAACTGATGACCTTTCTTTCTCTCTCTCTTTTTTTTTTAACTGCCTTGCTTTGCTGTAGGGGAAATACAGGTTAACCACCTGCTGCCCCTCCCACCCAGTTCAGTAGATGGACTGACACCGACAAAATTGTAAAGGCAGATTCCCAGAGGCATTTAGAGGACAGATCCAGGGCAGGAGGGAGAGGCATTAGACCCAAGGTGCTAGGATGGTGTCAGTTTTATTCTTACCTGCCCTTTTCCTTGTGTCAGAAACTTCATTTTATCCCAGGTTTCGGGTGATCGTGACCACCTTAATTAACATTGGCCCCACAATGCTGACATTCGGCGGCCTGGTCTTGGTGAGTGTTTTCTTTCTGATCCACGTGAAGCAAGTGGTAAAATGTTCATTTTTTAAAAATTACTTACTCATTTCTGGCTGCACTGGGTCTTCGTTGCTTTGCATGGGCTTTCTCTAGTTATGCCAAGCAGCGGCTGCTGTCCGTTGCAGTGGGTGGGCTCTTCACAGTGGAGCTTCTCTTGTTGCAGAGCGCAGATTCTAGGGCTTTAGTGGTTGCAGCACCTGGGCTCATTGGTTGTGGCACATGGGCTTTAGTTGCCCAAGGCATATGGAATCTTCCCGGACCAGGGATCAAACTGTGTCCTCTGCTTTGACAGGCAGATTCTTAGCCACCGTACCACCAGGGAAGTCTTAAGAAATTCATTCTTAGCAGCTCTCTCTGAGCCTTATTTTAAGTGAGGGAAAGAAAGAGATGTGAAATCAATGAGTTCAGTGGTTTCTAGGAGTCATTTTTAGAAATATCAAATGTGTATAAACATCAGGCATTTATACCTGCAAACAGTTCAGGTACACTGGCTGCTGTAATGAACACCCCAGCCTCAGCGGGTTAATCGCGTTACAGTTTTTCTCACCCGCAGTCCAGGGGGTATTCCTAGCCCTAACCACCAGGTGGTTCTCAGGGATTTAAGCTCTTCCAGTGCATGGCTCTTGTATCTGGGTTGTTTTTTAAACTCTACTGGGAAATCGCTATACGATATGACAAATATGCACAATATGACCAATATTCGAAATCTAATGATTTCTAACTTTCCTGGTGGCTCAGCAATAAAGAATCCACCTGCCAATTTAGGAGATGTGGGTTAGATCCCTGGGTCAGAAAAACCCTCTGGAGAAGGAAATGGCAACCCACTCCAGTATGCTTGCCTGGACAATCCCATGGACAGAGGAGCCAGGTGGGCTGCATTCCATGGGGTCACAAAGAGTCAGACAGGAGTGAACAACAGTAGTGAATTTAACCCCCTGACTTGTTAGCAGCATCACTTTGACTTTGTAAATGGAGACTCTGGGAGAGGGCAAGGTGTGGTCCAGCTGGGGTGTCTCCTATCCCTGAACAACCCAGTGTTCGGTGGGCAAAGCCCAGCCACGCTTTTTCCTGATGTTGCTGGAACTCATGGCTGGGGGCAGCCATTCCTGGAATGAGGGTAGCAGCCTTCCCTGCTGGCTGTTGTCACCTGGCCCGCCTGTGTCCATGTCCTCCTGCCTCCCCTCACCCCGCGTGCCACCCCGTGACCCTGCCGCCCACCCTAGGTGGTCTACTACGCATTTGCCATCATTGGGATGGAAGTGTTCCACGGCAAAATCCACTTCCTGGACCCCGGTTCTGGCAGTCCTGATGCCCTGGTGTGTGGGAACCCAGCCTTAAAAGACTCAGCATTTGCCCAAGGCAGGTACTGCAAGAACAACTTCAACGACCTGGCATCCTCACTCATCCTGCTGACGGAGCTCACCGTGGTTAACCAGTGGCACAATATCCTTTCTGAGGAGGCGGCGTGGTGGGGGATGCTCAGAGCAGCTCCTGGGAGGAGGAGGAAATGGGAACCCGCTCCAGTATTCTTGCCTGGGAAGTCCCGTGGACAGAGGAGCCTGGCGGGCTATAGTCCAGGGGTCGAAAAGAGTGGGACACGACTGAGCGACTAAACAACGACCTGGCAGGTTTGGTGCCTTAGCTTCGCACTCCTCGCGGACGGCTTTGCCCTCGTGACACACCAGGCAGCAAAGCTGTATTTCATCGGCTTCCACGTGGTGGTCGTCATTCTCATTGTGAAGTGAGTTTGCTCCTGCCAGTGGGCCTTTCCAGACCTGCCCCCCCCCACCACCCTCAGACCTACAGCCGCTTGCACCTCCCTCCTCCCTGGCTCCACCCTGGACTTCCCTGTGGATGGGTCCCATCTCCCTTGCTAGATGCCCAGGACACCGGAAGGGAGGCGTCTAACTTCTGTTCACACTCGTGTTCTTCAGTGTCAGCCAGCCGTGCATGTCAGTATGTCATATAAATATCATAGCCTCACAAGTTGTTTGGGTCAGAAGGGCTCTGGGGTCCTGGTGGGTCTCCCTACCCTTCCCCACTGGGATGAACATCCTTGTGAATTGCATCCACCCTCTGCTGAAATCTGCCCAGCTCCTGGGATTCCTTAGAACCTAAATGAGTTAGTTTCCTTGTTGGCCAGCTCTGGTCCTCCCCTGTCCTTGCACAGGGAGAATGGAAAGGTGCCACTGGTTACTTCTCTGCATTGGTTCCAGTTCTGTCCTGATCCGTCTTCCGGGGGTGGGGGAACTCAGCCACTTTTTGAGAGCAGTTATGACATCTCAGTGCTTCAGAGGGCTTTCCTCCCAGCTTGCCGATCTCTGATTCTAGTCCCATTGTTCCTTGTGGGAATCTGAGTTCCCTTGATCACAGGTTTTCGTTTCTTTAATAATTTTGGTTATTTATTTATGCATTGGCTGTGCTGGGTCTTCCTTGCTGCTCAGGCTTTTCTCTAGTTGCAGCAAGTGGGCACTACTCTCATGGTGTGTGGGCTTCTCCTCATTGCAGTGGCTTCTCTTTTTGCAGTGTGCAGGCTCTAGGGTGCCTGGACTTCAGTACTCATGGCCCATGGGCTCTAGAGCACAGGCTCAGTAGTTGCTCTGCAGCATGTAGGATCTTCCCAGATCAGGGATCAAACCTGTGTTCCCTGCATTGGCAAATGGATTCTGTACCACTGAGCCACCATGGAAGCCCTTGATCGCTGAGTTTTTTTCCCAGAGATGTTTTCTGGCTGTTGTACCCTTCTCAGTGCCCAGGGCACGCAGCTCTTGGCGTGGCAGCCCAGCCCCGGGCCTTGTTACCTCAAGGTTGCTTTGGCCACCAACCTGCTGGTTTTGGCTGAAGAACGTCCCAGTAGAGGGAGGGGAAGGGAAGAACCGCTCAGCGCTGCTGGTCCTGCACAGTCTGGACAGAACATGCAACAGGAACAAGAGAAGAACGCCTCCAAGTGGCTCTAAGAGCGATTTTTAGAATGCTGGGGTGGGCTGGGGGATCGTGAAAAGCTGTAGGGGCTCCTCCCCAAGGTTCGTGGAGGCGGTGACAGCGGGGCTCCAACAGCACTGAGTGAAGGCAAGGTGGTGAGGGGCTGGGACTCCCTACTCTCTAGTCGACGGGTCACTGTGCATGCGCGTCACGTGTATGTAATGACAGAGCGAGACACCGAGGGTCCAAGACAGAGCTTACGGAAGCTGCAGCCAGAGCAATACTTGGGTCTGCTCCCTGAGCCCTAATCCCCACTAAGCAGCGAGATGAGGGCCAGCTGGATGGGCTAGATTGTAGAACCAGAAATTCAAACTGAGGAAACTCTAATCTGTGTATCTGGGAAGACCTGCTTATCCTCCCCTCTGGAGAGAGAGAGAGAAAGAGAAATACCTTATTTTAAAATCTTTTTTCCTTGTATTGGCGTATAGCCAGTTAACAGTGTGATAGTTAAGTAAACAGGGGAGGGACTCAGCCGTACATATGCACGTGTCCATTCTCCCCCAAGCTCTGCTGTCCTCCAGGCTGCCGGGTGACATGCAGCAGAGTTCCCTGTGCTAGATGTGTGGGTCTCTGTTGGTTTTCTGTTTTATTTTATTTTTTAAATTTAATATATTTATTTTAAATGACATAATAGATACAATTATTGATAAATGGTACAATTTGATAATGATTGAAGGTACAATTCCTTGATAATGATAAATGGTACAATTCCCAAAGAAGATAGACATCATAAACTGTTAAACACCTTAACAGCAAAGAAACAAAGATACATAAAGCAAAATCAGAAGAAATAAAGGGAAAAGAAAAAACACATAATCATAGTGAGACATATTAACATTTCTCTGAGAATATTTTATCAAGTGCAGAAAAAAGAATAGGAAAAGAATAGGAGCATCTTGAATGATGTCATTAATAATTTAAATATAATAGATTTATATTTAATTTATGTTAATCATATCCTACACAAACATATTAAAAATTTTGTATCTCATATGTTGTTATTAGATGTCCAGGGCACATTTAGAAAAACTGGCAAAAAGATAAACATTACTAAATTTCAAAAAGTTTATCTGTTTTAAATACAGCAGTGTGTACATGTCCATCCCAGACTCCCTAACTGTCCCTTCCCCCCATTCTTCCTCTCTGGCAAGCGTAAGTTCATTCTTTAAGTCTGTGAGTCTGTTTCTATTTTGTAAGTAAGTTCAAGAAAGACCATATTTTTACTTTTGAATGCAAGCAGGTCTCTGGGGAGGAGAGGTCTTTGCTAGCCACAGTGATCTCTGGGGAGGGGGCAGCGCCAAGCTTTACTACCATGGGACATCTCCAGAGGCTATGTACTGATTGGGTTGGTCAAAAAGTTCAGGTTTTCCATAGTGAATTTTTTTACAGTTAGTACATCCCTAAATTGACTCCCAGTGCCTTTGCTCCAGGATCTAGACTGTGCAGAAACATGAGACATTCGTGGAGAGTTTTCTATCAACCATCATTTGGCCTAAGCTTCCCCTTAAACTGTATTTTTGTGCTTGGTCTGGCAACCCATGTAATAAAATTGGAACCATATACAAAGAAGATTCACATTGCCCCTGCACAAGGATGACACAAATTGGTGAATCAGTTGATACTTTTGCAGTATGGGGGTAGGGGATTCAGAGGTACAAACTGTTACATATAAAATAAGATGCAAGGACGGGCTTCCCAGGTGGCACTAGGAGTAAGAACCTGCCTACCAGTGTAGGAGACAGGAGAGACTCAGGTTCGATCCCTGGGTCAGGAAGATCCACTGAAGAAGGGCATGGCAGCCCACTCCAGTATTCTTGCTTTGAGAATCCTGGTGGCCTACAGTCCTTAGATTCTCAAAGACTTGGACATGACTGAAGTGACTTGTCATCAGCTACAACACAGGGAATATGGCCAGTGTTTTATAATTACTATAACTGGACTATAACCTTTAAAAATTGTGAATTAAAAAACCCTCTATTTTCTTAATAGTCATTGTTTAAATAGGATGTAGAGGAAGACTGATTTTCCAGATGAAAGAAAGTTGTGCCCAATGCTTGAAAGACACGTTGTCATTTCTTCATGTTATGTTTTCTTTGCAAAGATGGGCAGCCTTTTTCTCATTTGGGCTTGAAAACTGTTTGGCATTACGGTTTCCCATCACTTAGACCATGGCTGACTCAACATAACATCCTCTTCTTTTATTCTTTCTCAGTATTTTCATAGCGTTCATCTTGGAGGCGTTTTTTGTGGCATATTCGTTAGAAAAGAGTGAAGTGGAAACTGCCATTGAGAAGAAGATTCAGGAGCTTGGAGTGGGGGTCCAAGAGTGAGTAGCAGTTCCTGACACGGCTCGTGGACTTTGGAGGTGGGGTGTTCTTGGCAGGGTCCTGACCACCTTTAACTCCCGAGTCCCATGGCAGCCAGCTGGCTCCTGGGTGCCAGTCCTGAGACCCTCACCGGCTGCACGGGTGGCGTGGGGCCACGGCTGGGAGGACAGAGAGGGGCTCAGCTGAGGGACTCGGCCGTGTTCACACATGTCTTCCTCCCTGAAGGGAAGAGGTGCAGGACGGGGGGCTCATTGACAACATGGACGCCAAGGACAGTGGCTTCAGTGCGGACGAAGGAGACAACAAAAAGAAGGACTTGAAAGGACTGTACTTCAGAATTGCATCAAAAAGTAAGTTTTAACCCAACCTGAAACTGCCTCTGATCCATCCTTCTCATAGCAGCTGGTGTGATGTTTCCAGAATGCAAACCTGACCTTCAGGGGCTTTCTGTGGGTCAAGGGTAAAGACCTGCCATGGGCTTGGGGGCCCCATATCTGGTTCCCTTGAGTATCTCAGCCCAGGACCCCCTATGCCTTTGCCCTTCAGCCCTGCTGGCCCTACTTCCTTGGCTCCCCTGCTCCATCCTGCACAGGCCCTTTGCACATGCTGCTCTCTCCCCATGCCCTCATCCCACTCCACCTTGCCTAATCAAGGCCTCTCCACCTACAGGTCTCTGCTCAGGTAGTATTTCCTCGGGGAAGCACCCTGGGCTCCCCAAGAAGTCAGGTGGTCCTGTGAGCTCCCCCAGCTCTCCTCCCCACCTTTTAGCACAGGTCAGCGGCACATTCATTGCTGAGTGACTGCCTGGTCACCATCTGTCTTCTCTGCAGACTCAGAGCTCCACAGGTGCAGGGCTGTATCTTTTTTGCTCTCCATTGTGTCCCCAGGAGATCAGTGGAGAAATAACTCTAGAAAGAATGAAGAGGTGGAGCCAAAGCAAAAACAGTACTCAGTTGTGGATATGACTGGTGATGGAAGTAAAGTGCAATGCTGTAAAGAGCAATATTGCATAGGAAGCTGGAATATTACATCCATGAATCAAGGCAAATTGGAAGTGGTCAAGCAGGAGATGGCAAGAGTGAACATCGACATTTTAGGAAGCAGCGAACTGAAATGGACTGGAATGGGTGAATTTAACTCAGATGACAATTATATCTACTACTGTGGGCAAAAATCTCTTGGAAGAAATGGAGTAGCCATCGTGGTCAACAAAAGAGTCCAAAATGCAGTACTTGGATGCAATCTCAAAAATGACAGAATGATATTTATTCGTTTCCAAGGCATACCATTCAGTATCAGAGTAAATCAAGTCTATCCCCTGACCAGCAATGCTGAAGAAGCTGAAGTTGAACAGTTCTGTGAAGACCTATAAGACCTCCTAGCACTAACACCCCCAAAAGATGTCCTTTTCATTATAGGGGAATGGAATGCAAAAGTAGGAAGTCAAGAAATACCTGGAGTAGCAGGCAAATTTGGCCTTGGAGTACAGAACGAAGCAGGGCAAAGGCTAATAGAGTTTTGCCAAGAGAATGCACTGGTCATAGCAAATACCCTCTTCCTACAACACAGGAGAAGACTCTACACATGGACATCACCAGATGGTCAATACCAAAATCAGATTGATTATATTCTTTGCAGCCGAAGATGGAGAAACTCTATACAGTCAGCAAAAACAAGACCAGGAGCTGACTGTGGCTCAGATCATGAACTCCTTATTGCCAAATTCAGACTTAAATTGAAGAAAGTAGGGAAAACCACTAGACCATTCAGGTATGACCTAAGTCAAATCCCTTATGATTATACAGTGGAAGTGACATTAGATTCAAGGGATTAGATCTGATAGAGTCCCTGAAGAACTATGGATGGAGGTTCATGACATTGTACAGGAGGCAGTGATCAAGACCATCCCCAAGAAAAACAAATGCAAAAAGGCAAAATGGTTGTCTGAGGAGGCCTTACAAATAACTGAAAAGAAGAGAAGTGAAATGCAAAGGAGAAAAGGAAAGATATACCCATTTGAATGCAGAGTTCCAAGGAATAGCAAGAGGAGATAAGAAGCCTTCCTCAGTGATCAATGCAAAGAAATAAAGGAAAACAATAGAATGGGAAAGACTAGAGATGTTTTCAAGAAAATTAGAGATACCAAGGGAACATTTCAAGCCAAGATGGGCACAATAAAGGACAGAGATGGTATGGACCTAACAGAAGCAGAAGATACTAAGAAGAGGTGGCAAGAATACACAGAAGAAATATACAAAAGAGATCTTCACGACCCAGATAACCATGATGGTGTGATCACTCACCAAGAACCAGACATCCTGGAGTGCAATGTCAAATGGGCCTTAGGAAGCATGAATAAAGCTAGTGGAGGTGATGAAATTCCAGTTGAGCTATTTTAAATCCTAAAAGATGATGCTGTGAAGGTGCTGCACTCAATATGCCAGCAAATTTGGAAAACTCAGCAGTGGCCACAGGACTGGAAAAGGTCAGTTTTCATTCCAGTCCCGAAAAAAGGCAATGCCAAAGAATGCTCAAACTACCGCCCACTTGCACTCATCTCACATGCTAGTAATGCTCAAAATTCTCCAAGTGAGGCTTCAACAGGATGTGAACTGTGAACTTCCAGATGTTCAAGATGGTTTTAGAAAAGGCAGAGGAACCAGGGATCAAATTGCCAACATATGTTGGATCATTGAAAAAGCAAGAGTTCTAGAAAAGTATCTGTTTCTGGCTTATTGAATATGCCAAAGCCTTTGACTGTGGATCACAACAAACTGGAAAATTCTTCAAGAGATAGGAATACCAGACCACCTGACCTGCCTCCTGAGAAATCTGTATGCAGGCCAAGAAGCAATAGTTAGAACTGGACATGCAACAAAAGACTGGTTCCAAATCAGGAAAGGAGTACATCAAGGCTGTATATTGTTACCCTGCTTATTTAACTTATATGCGGAGTACATCATGAGAAATGCTGGGCTGGATGAAGCACAAGCTGGAATCAAGATTGCTGGGAGAAATATCAATAACCTCAAATATGCAGCTGACACCACCCTTATGGCAGAAAGTGAAGAAGAACTATAGAGCCTCTTGATGAAAGTGAAAGAAGAGAGTGAAAAAGTTGGCTTAAAACTCAACATTCAGAAAACTAAGATCATGGCATCTGGTCCCATCACTTCATGGCAAATAGATGGGGAAACGATGGAAACAGTGAGAGACTTTATTTTCTTGGGCTCCAAAATCACTGCAGATGGTGACTGCAGCCATGAAATGAAAACATGCTTACTCCTTGGAAGGAAAGTTATGACCAACCTAGACAGCTTATTAAATGCAGAGACATTACTTTGACAACAAAGGTCCATCTAGTCAAAGCTATGGTTTTTCCAGTAGTCATGTATGGATATGAGAGTTGGACTATAAAGAAAGCCAAGCACTGAAGAATGAGGCTTTTGAACTGTGGTGTTAGAGAAGACTCTTGAGAATCCCCTGGACAGCAAGGAGATCCAACTAGTCAATCCTAAAGGAAATCAGTCCTTAATATTGGAAGGCCTGATGCTGAAGTTGAAACTCCAATACTTTGGCCACCTGATGCGAAGAACTGACTCATTTGAAAAGACCCTGATGCTGGGAAAGATTGAAGGTGGGAGGAGGATGAGATGGTTGGATGGCATCACCTACTCAATGGACATGAGTTTAAGCAAGCTCCGGTAGTTGCTGATGGACAGGGAGGCCTGGTGTGCTGCATTCCATGGGGTTGCAGAGTCAGACACGACTGAGAGACTGAACTGAACTGAACTGTATTCCCAGGGCCTCACAATGTGCCTGGGACACGGGGTCATTAACATAAGCTGTTTAATTACTTTACTGATTTGCAGTGAATTATGGAATGACGGAGTAAACCCAAGGGGGCTTCCCTGGTGGCTCAGTGGTGAAGAACCTGCCTGCCAGTGCAAGAGATTTGGGTTTGATCCCTGGGTTGGGAAGATCCCCCTGGAGAAGAAAATGACAACCTGCTCCAGTATTCTTGCCTGGGAAATCCCATGGACAGAGGAGCCTGATGGGCTACAGTTCATGAGGTCACACAGAGTTGATAATACTTGGCAACTAAAGGACAAAATCGAGTGAATGCAAATCTGTCTGAATTCCAGCCAGGGCTTTGGTGGGGACACGGTACCTTGCAATTAGACACAGCACAGCATAGATGCAGGGAGGAGTGGGGCGGGCACGCCACCCCAGAGGTGGTCCTCCTGCCTTCTTCAAGGAGGACCTTCTCCTTGCTCTGCAGAGCCTCCGTGGGGGTTGGGAGCTCCGTGGGAGGGGCTCCAAGGTCCTCCTTTGGGAAAGCCCAGCTCTGAGGGGCCGGGTGCGCCCCTCCTCCCCCACAGTCCGGTTCCATGCGCCCTTTCTCCTTTCTCCCAGAGTACAAGACGGTGGACACTTTGTTACAGCAGATGTTTGAGTCTGAAATAGCTCCAGAGGGTAAAGACCCTTCCTTGAAGGAGATTCTCAGCTTCTCACCCAAGAAGGTCAATTTTGATAACAGCGCCTGATCCCGAGCCTGGAATTGTGCACGACCGGAAACCAAGATAAGCTATCGTCACTGTTCGCGTTTCCTACCTAGAGGTTACTTTCTCAGCCCAGGCTCCCATCTGTGTTTTGATAAGACTGTGAATCGCCCTGCCCGTCCTGAGTTGCCGGCTCTGTGTGGTCATGCTTAGAGCTGATCATAGAAGTAAGGAGAGGAAAATCTATAAGGAGTTTATGGAGGGCATTGCTCATACATTTAAGTCCTTTTGATGGATATAGAAAAGATTTCCTTTATTTTTATATGATACTTTGCTGTTTTACTAAATGAATACTGTGCTGTGGTGTTACTGAATGAATTTAAAATACCGAAATATGCTAAAGGAACACGTCCTAGTATGGTAGCTTTTAGATGCGGTGTTTATTCGAAATGAACAACAATATGAACGTGAAGATCAAATTCTGTCACAATTGCTTCTTTTCAAGGGAGGCTCTCAAAGTTTGTTGAATTAAATTATAGCAAGATTTTGAGTCAGTTGCTCCCTGAGGCCACTTTCCCATTTCAAATCTGTCAATACATCAACCTACTCCTTCTGGGAAATTAAAGGGATTTATTTTATTTAAAGGGCTTCCCTGGTGGCTCGGATGGTAAGGAATCTGCCTGCCAAGCAGGAGACTTGAGTTTGATCCCTGGGTTGGCAAGATCCCCTGGAGGAGGAAATGGCAACCCACTCCAGTATTCTTGCCCAGAGAATCCCGTGGACAGAGGAGCCTGGTGGGCTGCAGATAGAGTTGGAAAAAGTCAGACACGACCGAACGACTAACATTTTTCATTTTATTTAAAACATTTTTAATTGTGGTAAAAAAGACAACGTGAAATTTACCATCATAACCATTTCTAAGCGTACAGTTCAGTTGGTTAAGTGCTAGTTGCTCAGTCGTGCCTGACTCTTTGTGACCCCATGGCCTGCAGCCCATCAGGCTCCTCTGCCCATGAGATGTTCCAGGCAAGGATACTGAGTGGGTTGCCATTTCCTTTTCCAGGGGATCTTCCCAACCCAGGGATTGAACCTGGGTCTCCTGCACTGCAGATTCTTTACCGACTGAGCTACAAGGGAAGCCCAAGTAGATATTAAATCTGAACCTTGGTGAATCCAGCCCATACCTGGGCACTTAGGATGAGCTGGGCCCTTGCTCAGCTCGAGACAGGGGGTAAATGGAACCCAGCTCTGTCCCCAGGGAACTCCAGTCTCCATCGGTCTCCGTCGGTGAGTTGGAGGTTTCTTTGCCCCCAACACTGCTGTTTGTGGCATCCATCTGTTACCCCCCACCCCCTTTAAGATTTTTTTGTAAGGACCATTTTTAAAGTCTTTATTGTATTTGTTACAGTGTTACTTCTGTTTTGTATGTGTTGATTTTTTTGGCCCCCAGGCCTGTGGGATTGGAGAAGGAAATGGCACCCCACTCCAGTGTTCTTGCCTGGAGAATCCCAGGGACTGGGGAGCCTGGTGGGCTGCTGTCTATGGGCTCACACCGAGTCGGACACGACTGAAGCGACTTACCAGCAGCAGCAGCAGGCCTGTGGGATCTTAGCCCCCTGCACTGGGAGGTGAGATAACCACTGGACCACCAGGGAGGTCCCTCAGTTGCCCTTTGGATGCAGAGTTTTTGTCCTTGTGCAGATGAACCATGTATGTGGTCCAGACAACTAATTTATAATGAAATGAAGAGAACTGCTACAGTTTGTACCATGGAGAAAAACCAAAAACCAAAAACCCATCACTACCACCACCACCAAAAACGATCTACTTTCCTAGTGTGTGTTTAATAAAATGACTTCTTTATTTCGATGGAGCCTTCCTCCCTGGGGACAAGGCTGCAGCTAGGAAAGCTGACTGTGCAGGTGGTGAGTGGAGTCCTTGGCACAGACTGGGCACCAGATGGGTGGCAGCAACGCCGAGATGACACTGGTCAGGTTGAGGTTGCTGGTGTGAAGGACACAGAGGGTGTCTTGGGTGTGATGGGGCTGAAGATTCAGTAACAGCAAATGGGCTGGCAGGGAGGCAGGACATGTTGACAGGGGCTGGAAGCAGAGGCCAAGGGTCCTCCCTGCCCGAGACAAGAAGGCGCCACAGCTGTTTTCCACAGACGGACTCATTTAGCTCTGAGTTTAGTACAACAGGGGGCTTCCCTGGTGGCTCAGACGGTAAAGAATCTGCCTGCAGTGCAGGAGACCTGGTTTCCATCCCTGGGTCAGGACAATACCTTCGAGAAGGGAATGGCAACCCAGTCCAGTATTCTTGTCTGGAGGATCTCATGGACAGAGGAGCCTGGTAGGCTCCATGTGGTTGCCGAGTTGGACATGACTAACTGACACTTTCACTTTAGTAAAACAGCACCCTTATCTGTTTTAGTCTTGTTTCCACTGCAAACATTTTCAAGAGGAAAGAAAAAAATCCCACAAATGTCTTTATCAGTGCTCAGTTGTTTTGACACTGTGAGTAAATCTAATGTTGTTTTCCTTCTAATTTGAGGATATGTTTAATCAGTCATGTAGGTTATATTATTTTTAAAATAAAAACATATTTGCACGACTTGCCTGGTGGTCCAGTGGTTGAGACTTCACCTCCTAATGCAGGGGCTGGTCAATGAATGATGTTGGCTGCTGTTATTTCAGAGCTAATTAATGATGTATGGGGTTTATATGACTATTTTCAAGATCTGGCATAGTCTTTTTCATGGTACTTTTAAAAAACAAGACGCTTAAGATTTATCCCTGCATTATTTCCCATGGATAGCAATGAAGAACAGGTACGACAAAGGGCATGTATGCGTGCTAATCACTTCAGTTGTGTCCCATTCTGCGTGACCCCATGGACTGGAGCCGCCAGGCTCCTCTGTCCATGGGATTCTCCAGGCAAGAGTACTGGAGTGGGGCGCCATGCCCTCCTCCAGGGGATCTTCCCGACCCAGGGTTTGAGGCCATCTCTTATGTCTCCTGCACTGGCAGGTGGGTTCTTTACCACTAGCGCCACTTGGGGAGCGATACATACATATACATACACACACACAGTTATATATATAAAGGACATGCATATTTTATTCATAAAAACATGAAGTCCGCTGGATACATTTGGGGAAATTTTGCTTATTTTACGCAAATATAAACCTTTAAATTTGGGTGAAAAAAACCTGACGTGGCTCTTTTCTGGCTTAAAGTGAACAGGTCAGTGTTTTAAGCGCTTTCAGAGCACATCCTTGTGCAGACTGTCCTCATAAATGCTCGCATCCACCCCAAAAGCCGTGAAATCAGCTGCTCGGCAGGGACCTTATCCTGTTGTGTATTTTATTGAAATATCTGTAACAACTATGTCACATGGATATACTTTGTGGGCTTTTATTTTTAAGAAACATTTACAATAATAGTAAATGTAGACATCGAGGTACTGAGTGAACGGGCAAGTATTTACAAGGTGATCTCCAGGGAGTGTCCATATTTTATTTCCGAGAACGCTTATATTCTAAGAGCAGTACAATTAGCCTGTTACACAGGGTCTTGATCTTGCTGGTATAGTGTTCTTGAAATGTTTTCTTTAGCTTCTGCCTTAACAAATCCAAAGATGGAAGATGATGACAATCGGGTATATTCAACATTATGTGAAAAAATTCATTCCACATGTCCAAGTGAGGAAGCCTGATGAGACAAAGCCATAAAAGAAGGATGAAGTGTAGCCTTCAACACACATGGCAACCCCACTCTTGCATCTGACTTCACTCTCACCTAAAGCCAACTTAATACATCAAGAATGGAAATGTTGGCTCTATTATAACTAAGAGAAAGTAGAGATTCAATTAACTGTCTACACACTTGTTGAACAAAAGTTACGAATGGAGAAACAGAACCGCTTAACTCTCAGTGCTCAGAGGGTCAGGACTATGCTATGTCACCCTGCTTCCCAAGGCATGGATGTTCGTGGCAAAGGTCCATCTTCCACCAGACAGAAGGCAACATCCACTGGAGCACCAACACTAATACCCACCTTCTGAAAAGACCTTCAGGCTTCCAGATGCCCCCTTCATTTTTCACTTTCATGTAGGTGCCAAAAAGCATGCAGTATATGGTTGCAGCAACTCCAAAGTAATCAATCTATAAAGGAAATACGGGTGTCAACAGGGACCTCCTGTGCAGCACAGGGAGCTCTGCTCAGTGTCGTGGGCAGCGTGATGGCTGGGGCGTCTGGGGAGAAAGGACACACGTGTATGACCTCCCGTGCAGCACAGGGAGCTCTGCTCAGTGTCGTGGGCAGCCTGATGGCTGGGGCGTCTGGGGAGAAAGGACACACGTGTATGACCTCCCATGCAGCACAGGGAACTCTGCTCAGTGTCGTGGGCAGCCTGATGCGTGGGGCGTCTGAGGGAGAAAGGACACACGTGTATGTATGGCTGAGTGTCTTCACTGTCCACCTGGAACTATCACCATGTTATTAATTGGCTATACTCCCATATAAAATAAAGTTTTTTAATAAAAGAAAATGAAAATATGGGTATGTATCAATGATTAAAATAGTAATTTACACATGAGTAAATTATCATGTCTGTCCAAGTTATGCAGCAAATACAATAAATCATAGGAAACAGTAATAGGATTTCAGTTTTAAAGAATTTTGGAAGCCACGTGTCAGCCCTCACACTGACATGCCCTATGAGTGGCCATCTAGCCTTTGCTGGAGGCTTCCACAGACGGCAGGTCACCCCCTCCGCACCCCGACGGAACATCTCAGAAGTTCTGTTCTTCTTGGGCCACTGTGTCGTTCACTCTGTCATGAGGCCAGAGCAGTGTTAACCCCGTGGATGCTCCTCTCCTCCCCAGGGGCTAGCTGTCGTTTCTGAGCTGCACCCCAAGCCCCACGAAGTGTGGCGTGCCTACGACTGAAAACAGCTCTGCAGTGTGGTCTGTCTCCAGGGCTAGAAGAGGACTGCTGCTGCTAAGTCGCTTCAGTCGTGTCCGACTCTGTGCGACCCCACGGACAGCAGCCCACCAGGCTCCCCCGTCCCTGGGATTCTCCAGGCAAGAACACTGGAGTGGGTTGCCATTTCCTTCTCCATTGCATGAAAGTGAAAAGTGAAAGTGAAGTCGCTCAGTCATGTCTGACCCTCAGCAACCCCATAGACTGCAGCCTCCCAGGCTCCTCCGTCCAAGGGGTTTTCCAGGCAGGAGTACTGAAGTGGGGTGCCATTGCCTTCTCCAAGAAGAGGACTACACCAGCTCAAACTACCTGGATGCCCAAATTCACGTTGAGACTGCAGTGAACGTAATACAGGAAAGGTTCCACATCTCTAGTTCTCTACCTGGTAGTTCCATGGCTTGTTACTGAGCATCTCAATACACTGGAAACCAGAAGTTTCACACTTTCCTGTAAATGCAGTTCCTTTGGGAAAAAGTTTCATGTCTATACTCTGACCCAGGTCAATCAGGACCAAGCCGTTAGATAAGTCATCATCTTTGTTGTCTTGTTCCAAAAATCTGTGTTAAACACAAACAAGCACCAGGCTGTGTAAGCACAGAAAATAAAAGGCTGCTGGGGGGAGATGGTCAGAGAAGTACCCGTTCAAAGTGCAACACTTGCCTGTTTCCGAGTATGAAATTGTCTGGCTTGATGTCTCCGTGGATGATTTCACAGTCATGGACTTGCTGGATCATGCAGAGCATTCTGATAGCAAAAGCGAGGACTAGTGCCTGAGGCATCACTTTTTCAGGGGTATTTTTATAGAGATTAATGGCATTCTAGAAACAATGGACAGTGGAATGTCCTGAGTTGGCTGCCCATGATTAATGAAATTTCAAACCAAGAGCTTTGCCCCACCCACCACTCCAATAAAAGCTTCAAGTGCAAAAAGGGATGTGCAAAGCAAAAAAGGTACTTCATGCTTGTGTCATCAAAGCATCACACTTACTAATAATGTGCCATAACTGTAGAGGTCTCCTACTAACACGCTGCCATTCTGGAACAGGTGGGCTGAATAAAATTTGATAAACATGTGTTGCATACTTGGCTTTAGTCTTTCCATCAGCTGGGTCCCAATGTAGAATTCCCAGAGGTTGGGAGGCTTCTGGACCTGCAAAACAGGTAATGTAACATTCACATCCAGCTCATCATGTTCTGTAAAATGACTGCAAGAAAGCAACTTCATCCAAAAAAAAGGGGGGGGGGGATGGAGTAGAAAGGTATGACAAGCTATGAATTGCTGCTGCAGTATGGGGATTGCTCCAAGATAATTTTAGCGGCAAGGCAGTTCTGAATCCCTGTGGGATAGTTTTGTTTCCTAAGTGCGGACAACATATCTAAATGAAACCATTACTATCTTTTTTTAAAAGACAATTTCTTTTAATATTTATTTGGCTATGCTGGGTCTTAGATTCAGCATGCAGAGTCTTAGTTGTGGCATGTGGGGTCCAGTTCCCTGACCAGGGCTTGAATGCAGGTACCCTGATTGCAATTTGATTTCAAAAAAGTAAAGATTCATCCATTTGAATGCAGAGTTTTAAACAATAGCAAGGAGAGATAAGAAAGCCCTCCTCAGGGATCAATGCAAAGAAACAGGAAAACAACAGAATGGGTAAGACTAGAGATTGCTTCAAGAAAATTAGAGATACCAAGGGAACATTTCATGCAAAGATGTGCACAATAAAGGACAGAAATGGTATGGACCTAAGAGAAGCATTAGATATTAAGAAGAGGTGGCAAGAATACACAGAAGAACTATACAGAAAAGATCTCCACAACCCAGATGACCACGATGGTGTGATCACTCACCTAGAAACAGACATCCTGGAGTGCAATGTCAAGTGAGCCTTAAGAAGTATCACGACGAACAAAGCTAGTGAGGTGATGGAATTCCAGTTGAGCTATTTCAAATGCTAAAAGATGATGCTGTAAAGGTGCTGCACTCAATACGCCAGGATATTTGGAAAACTCAGCAGTGGCCACAGGACTGGAAAAGGTCACTTTTCATTCCAATCCAAAGAAAGGCAGTGCCAAAAATGTTCAAACTACCGCACAATTGCACTCATCTCACACGCTAGCAAAGTAATGCTCAAAATTCTCCAAGCCAGGCTTCAACACGACATGAACCAAGAATTTCCAGATATTCAAGCTGGGTTTAGAAAAGGCAGAGGAACCAGAGATCAAATTGCCAACATCTGCTGGATCACTGAAAAAGCAAGAGAGTTCCAGAAAAACATCTACTTCTGCTTTATTGACTACACCAAAGCCTTTGACTGTGTGGATCACAACAAACTGGAAAATTCTGAAAGAGATGGGAATACCAGACCACCTGACCTGCCTCCTGAGAAATCTGTATGCAGGTCAAGAAGCAACAATTAGAACTGGATATGGAACAACAGACTGGTTCCAAATTGGGAAAGGAGTATGTCAAGGCTGTATATTGTGACCCTGCTTATTTAACTTACATGCAGAGTACATCATGTGAAATGCCAGATTGGATGAAACACAAGCTGGAATCAAGACTGCTGGGAGAAATATCCATAACCTCAGATATACTGATGACACCACTCTTACGGCAGAAAGTGAAGACGAACGAACTAAAGAGCCTCTTGATGAAAGTGAAAGTGGAGAATGAAAAAGTTGGCTTAAAGCTCAACATTCAGAAAACTAAGATCTTGGCATCTGGTCCCATCACTTCATAGCAAATAGATGGGGAAACAATGTTAACAGTGACAGACTTTATTTTCTTGGGCTCCAAAATCACTGCAGATGGTGACTGCAGCCATGAATTTAAAAGACACTTGCTCCTTGGAAAAATAACTATGAATAACTATGACCAACGTAGACAGTGTATTAATAAGCAGAGACATTACTTTACTGACAAAGGTCCGTCTAGTCAAAGCTATGGTTTTTCCAGTAGTCATATATGGATGTGTTTGACCATAAAGAATGCTGAAGACCAAAGAATTGATGCTTTCGTACTGTGGTGTTGGAGAAGACTCTTGAGAGTCCCTTGCACTGCAAGGAGATCAAACCAATCGATCCTAAAGGAAATCAGTTCTGCAATATTCATTGAAAGGACTGATGCTGAAGCTGAAGCTCCAATAATTTGGCCACTTGATGTGAAGAGCTGACTCACTGGAAAAGAACTGATGCTGGGAAAGATTGAAGCCGGGAGGAGAAGGGGACGAGAGAGGATGAGATGGTTGGGATGGCATCACTGACTCGATGGACATGAGTTTGAGTAAGCTTCAGGAGTTGGTGATGGACAGAGAGGCCTAGCGTGCTGTACTCCATGGGGTTGCAAAAAGTTGGACACGACTGAGTGACTGAACTGGAATTGGAACTGTGTTGGGAGTGGGGAATTTTAGCGTCTGAACCATCAGGGAAGTCCGTGAAACCACCACTGTCTTAAAAAGAGAATGGCAATCTCAAGTTCTAAAATTCATTTCTATATTGTTCAGATCATTTACCTTCAAAGCAAATTTCTCCTTATTTTTGCTGTTGTTCACATCTCCATGGGTAACTTCATAGACTTGGGCGAAAGCCCCTTGTCCAATAAAGTGATCAACGTAGACGAGCAAAGAACCTGAGGAGAGAGAGAAGTCAAAAACAAAGAAGCAGCTCAAAACACTAAAGACTATCAGAATAAAGTATTTGTCAATTCTTCTTGGGCTTGAGTTGCTTTAATAAATAAACGTGGGTACAGCTCCCTTAGGAAGTGTTTGGCCAGTCTTCCATGGAGTGACGGGGGAGCCAGGGCAGCATGGCCGGGGCCCAGGCCCGTCCCCGAGCAGGCGGCCTCGGGCAGCCATCCTCGTCACCCGTGCTCTCGTGTCTAAAGGGGAGATACCTGTGCTGCCTAGTTGGCAAGACTGTTGTGATATCAAAGAAGACGTAAACATCATCTGCAAAGTGCTAAACAAAGGTCTAATGTGCCTATGAAAAATGCAAGCGTTTTAACATCAGAATAAAAGGGACAGGGCATAATTGTACGGGTATTTCTAACAGGTAATTTAAAAATTTTATTGCAGTAAACCTTCTGTATTAGAACAGTTTTTTATTGATAGAAACGTTGCAAAGATAGTAGAGTTTCTGTTTGTTCTGCATCCAGTTTCCCTTTTGTTAACTTTTACATAACCAAGGTACACTGGTAACAAATAAGAACCAAGACTGGTAGGTGACTGTTACCTAGCTCCACACTTTTTTCAGATTTCACTAGTCCTCCCCTAATGTTCTAGGGCATATTCAAGTCTCCTCAGCCTCTACTAGGCTGTGACAGTTCCTGACTTTCTGTTTCTGACAGCTGTGGCAGCTCCATGGAGCACTTGTCTGATGAGCTGTAGAATGCCTCTCATCTGGATTTGTTTTGATATTTTTTAGTGACACTGGAGTTATTCGTTTTGGGAGAAAGACCACAGAGGTCAAGTTGTAATAGATTATTAAAAAAAAAAAATCACATGTTTAAAATCAAATATAAAAAAGTCGCTTTCTGGTTTCTAGCTGGCATATAAGGAGTTTGGAAGGCATCAGTGTATGAGTCAAAGAACAGAGCATCAAAATAGTGACGAAAAACACTGACAGACTTCCAAGGAGAACAGATTACTTCACTATCATAGTTGGCGATTTCTACATCCCTCTGTCAGCAACTGACAAAGCCAACAGGCAGAAAATCAGAAAGGGCATGGCTGACACGAACAGCACCACCAATCAACTGGATCTAATAGACATTTACGAAATAATCTAACAACAGCAAAATGTACATTCTTTTCAAGCTTACATGGAATAGTCACCAATAAAGATCACGTTCTGGGTCATAAAATACAATTAAAAAAAAGAAATCATACACTCATGGAATTAAACTAGTAATCAATAACAGAAGGAGAGCTGGAGAGCCCTCAAACACTTGCAGCTAAAATAACACATTCTGATACACACAGTGAAATTGTGAGATGCATGAAATGCATGCTTAGAAATTTATTGCACTGAATGTATATGTTGCTAAATCCCTTCAGTTGTGTCCAACTCTGTGCGACTCCATAGACGGTAGCCCACCAGGCTTCCCCTTCCCTGGGATTCTCCAGGCAAGAACACTGGAGTGGGTTGCCATTTCCTTCTCCAATGCATGAAATTGTGAAAAGTGAAAGTGAAGTCGCTCAGTCGTGTCCGACTCCAGTGACCCCATGGACTGCAGCCCACCAGGCTCCTCCGTCCATGGGATTCTCCAGGCAAGAGTACTGGAGTGGGGTGCCATTGCCTTCTCCGAATGTATATGTTAGAAAAGATCTAAAATCAATAATCTTAGTTTCTGCCTTAGACATCTAGAAGAAGAGCACGTTAAATCCCAAGTAGGCAGAGAAAAGAAATAATAAGAAATAGAGTAGAAATCAATGAAATTTAAAAGTAAAAATCAATATAGAAAATTAGTGAAAACAAAAGTTGATTCTGTGAAAAAAGAAGTTGGTTCTTTGAAAATATCAATAAAACGGATAAGCCTCTGCCAGCCTAAGGAAAAATAAGAAGTACACATATCACCAATTGTAGAAATGAAAGACGGGGCATCACTATAGATCCTGTGGACATTAAAAGGATAATATAGCTTCCCTGGTGGCTCAGTGGTAAAGAATCTGCCTGCCAATGCAGGAAACACAGGTTTGATTCCTGGGTTGGGGAGATCCCCTGGAGAAGGAAATGGCAACCTACTCCAGTATGCTTGCCTGGGAAATCCCATGGACAGAGGAGCCAGGTGGGCTGCAGTCCATGGGGTCGGTCGCAAAGAGTCAGACCCGACTGAGCACACACGCGCGTTCCATCACTTATTTAAGCAGTCCCTATAGCTGTCTGTGTTGCTTCCAATCTGCTGCTTTACACACATCACTTTGAAGGTATGCAATTGTTATCTGCAGGAATTCTTAAAAGTGGGTGTCTGGGTCTAAACGTGTGTGTTTTTAATTTTGACAGATAACTGCCCAATTACCCTTTACAGTCACAGTCACAGCAGCAATCAAATCCTGTAGTTACGCCTTAACAAGATGTTCTCATCTTAACGCTACAGGTGAAACTACAGATGAAACCGGTTATTGGTGGGCGGGGCGGGGCAGTGACAGGAGGAGAAACACACACACACACCAGTCAGCACCAACTTCCCGTAGCGAAAAGAGAGGTTAAAGTTTTATTACCCATATGGTGCTTACCTAATTGGAATTCAGTCTTGGGCTTGATGGCTGGAAGCTTACATGGCCATTCATAAGTATTTGGATAGGAACTCACTGGTTTAGAAAGCCCGGATAAAAGTTTGAGAATCAACTCCTCATCCCAAGGGTTCTCAACAGTGAAGTCTTGAAGGAATGGGAACAAAAAAAGGAAATGAATTCAGTAGGCAAGACTTACCAAATAAATCATAAGACAAAGCAAGTGGAGACCTTAACCTTTTAAGTCTTATCTCTAAAGAGCATTGATTCAAATAATAAATTATCATTTCAAAAGTCAAAACTGGTAGTTCTGCAGTTCATCGTCTGTCATTTTCAGATCAACAAGTTTGTGTGTTCAGTTGTGACAAAGGAAATCAAAATGAGGAGCATCTGTTCATGATTCTGCCTTTAATAGAACTGGGGGTACACATCTTAAAGGCAGACTTGGAGATTCATTACGCATGTGCTCAGCTATGTACTCTTTAAACCGCTTTTCCACTTCTATCTAGAAAACATGCTGCCTTTGAATACTTAAGAGTCTTGCTTGTCGTTCAGTCGCTAAGTCATGTCCGACCTTTTGTGACCCCACGGACTGTACCATGTGCAGTTGATCTGTATGAGACACACTTTGGATCCACAAAGAGAAACCATTTCTAAAGGGAAGAAAAAGGTTTCTGCCCAATTTAGAATGCTCTACAAAATTCTACTAGTGCAGTTATCAGTCTAAGCCAACATGACTGACATTCACCAGTGCTAAGCAGATGCAGGGCACTGTTCTGAGCCCTTCATGTTTAGTACCTCACATGGCCCTTACATAAGACTCTAAAGGAGGTACTACCACCCCCTCCACTTTACGGAAAAGAGGGCCACGGAGAAGTGAAACCATCTTGGCCAAGATCAAGGGACAGCCTGAGGGGGCTGGCTAGGATTAGAATCCAGCTAGTCTGGGGACTTCCCTGGTGGTCCAATCGTTAAGACTCCATGCTCCCAATGCAGGGGGCCCAAGTTTGATCCCTGGTGAGGGAACTAGATCCCTCATGCTGCAACTAAAGACTGAAGATCCCACGTGCCATAACTAAGATCCAGCGCAGCCAAATAAATAAAGTAGTTATGTTTAAAAAAAAAATCTAGTCTATCTTCAGAGTCTGTGCTCTTAACCACTATTCAAGACTACTTCTGTGTGTAGCCTTGGAGTAAGGACGGGGGTCCTTTGATCCTGAGCCTGTTTACTTTTCTGTAAAATGGAGACAACAGTGTCAGATTAAATGCCTGGCACATAGTGGGCCCCCCAATTCCACTTGCTTCTTCCAACAGTAGTTATTTTGATATTTTAAAATTAAAACAAAAGTATTCCTTCAAGGAGGCTACTGTTGTATGCACAGTGAGATAACCTGCAAGTTTGTGTTCTACTCAACGGCGTTCAAGTTCCTACTCTTTTGAGTTTCTTTCATGAAACAGCTTTTACCCGGCTAGTGTCCTTATTCAGGGAACAATTAAGATTGAGCATCTGTTCATACTTGGAGCGTCGACATTCCCAAGCGGGCCAGCCGGCATCAGTTCAGCCTGGAGCTCAGCACTGGCTTCTGCCGGATCCTCTGCAGTGGCAAAGTCGGGGTCTGTGACTTTACAGGCCTTGAGACCCTGCTCTGCCTCGCTCATCAGCACGGCTACAGCAGGTTGGCCCAGATGGAGCAAGGATGCCGAAGGGCCATCTGCGGGGCACACTGGGTCTGGGCTTGTCTCTTCAACTGGACTAGATATGATAAAGGGATAGAGGAAGCAAAACACGTGATTACAAGCTGACTGGGTTTGATCGCATCAAAGTCCCACAGAACAGTTTCCTTTTCATTCTATGAAGGACATTTCAAATCTGTTTCACAAATAGTTGATTAAGGCACTTTCTTCGTACAAATACATGCGAATTACATGGTTCATACAGTATGACCAGAAATAAAAAACATGGTAATATATTAGATAAATAGGTGAGGTGAGACACTGGATATTCTTTAGCAGGATATGCTGGGAGGTTTATTTCCCTGAGTTGTCCTCTAAGCATCAGTACTGTAAACGAGGTTAAATATTTAACTTTATTACAAAAATGGCTTCTTTTATGACACTGAAACAAACAGAAAATGTCAGCCGTAATTCGATAACCTAACAGCAGTACATTTACACACACATACATACACACACACACACACACACACACCAGGGACACGCACACATGGACACAGTTGACCCTCATTACTCGCGGATTCCATATTTGTGAATTCACCTACATGCAAATACTAATTCTGGAGTAATTTTAGATTTAATCATCTGTTGCAAAGATGGTAGAGAATTCCCACAAGCTCCTCGTCAATTTCCTCTAATGTTACCATCTCACGTTAAGGTGGCGCTCTCGTCAAGAGCAGTAAGCCAACCTCTGTCATGCTACCACTGACAAACTTCCAGACCTCGTTTGGATTTTGCCAGGTTTTCCACAAGATACAGTGTTTGCTCCGGGATCCACTTGTGGACACCGCGGTGCATTTAGTTGTCACCTTTCTTACTCTCTTCTCCTGTTTCTTGGTCTTTGCTGGTTCCCTAAGACCTTGTCAGTCCAGCTATTTCGTAGTCTGTCCCTTGATTTGGACCTGTCTGTTTTTATCATAATCAGACTGTCTTGGTATGGGAAGACATGCCCTTCTTCTCTCCTCCCATGATTTCACCATGCAGTTCTACTCCCCCAGTCAGCGGAAGTCAGGGATTCTCTGCTACCCCAGCCGCTTCTCTCACTCCCTGATGTATTAAAACCAAGTGTTCCGGTTAATCATTGTATTTAATTTTTTTTTATCCTTTCAAAGTATTTATTGAATTTGTTACATTATTGCTTCTGTTGTTTTATGTTCTGTTTTTTTTTTGGCTGCAAGGCATGTGGGATCTTAGTTCCCCGACCAGGGATCGAACCTTCATCCTCTGCACTGGAAGGTGAGGTCTTAAGCACTGGAAGTGCTTAGGGAAGTCCCTAATCACTGTCCTTACATCTGCAGAGTACCTGGTGACTTAAAGCTCTCAGTTAATAAAAACTCTGGCAGCCCTTAAAGACAGGAATGAGGTATTCCTTTACAGCTTAAAAAGCAACGCTACAATGAAAATGCAGAGAGACAGAACCACACACCCCCCCACAATACCTGCACTTTCTCTCTTTCAAGGGTTCCACCTTGTTTCTTTCACAAGAATCCAAAGCCACACGGGTGTGCTGGTTTGCTACCATATTTTCTGAAACACACAAGAAAGTAGAGATGGACACTATACACACACGTATGATTTTAAATGGTTATGAAGTCCGGGATTCCTTTTTTGCACTGATTTTCATTACAGTTTCAAAATAGTGTTCCATGGTAAAAAGCAGTATATTTTTTAAAATGAGGGGAAAGTCACTTGAAAAACTTCTGTTATTGTATGTGAGCTTTTCAACCTTATACATCTAATCCGTACAATCCTTTAAGAGAAAACAGTCCAGATAGGACTTCTCTGGTGGCTCAGTGGTAAAGAATCTACGTGCCAGTGCAGGAGACATGGATTTGATCCCCGCTCTGGGAAGATTCCATATGCCGAGGGGCAAAGTAAACCTGTGAACCACAACTACTGAGGCTCGCGCACCCAGAGCCCAGGAGCCACAACTACTGAGGCTCGCGCACCCAGAGCCCAGGAGCCACAACTACTGAGGCTCGCGCACCCAGAGCCTGTGCTCTGCAGCAAGAGAAGCCACTGCCACGAGAAGCCCGCACACGGCAGCCAGAGAGTAGCCCCCGCTCGCCGAGACCAGAGAGAAGCCCTCATGGCAGTGAAGACCTGCACAGCCAAAAACAAGCAAACAAATAAATAAAATTATTAAAAAAAAAATCTACAGTGAAGTAAACGAGATAGGGTAGAAATACGGAGACTACTTCTACCAAGTGATGCTAACACAGTATACAGCCAGGTGTTAACACAGGATGAAACTTTACTAGCTGTTGCCTCACTGAGCAGGTGCTAGTAATACTCTTCAGTCCTAGAACATTAGCCTCTCTTCATATGACCAAAGTGGCAAATACGCTAAGAAAGGCCAATACTGACTTTATGAAAGACGCTTGACTTAAAACAGATTAAGTTCTCCAAACTGAAATGTTTTAAATTTAAAAAAAATTAAAGTAGCAAGTCTGTGATAGCACTTGGAAATTGTCCAAGTTTCAACTAAATCCTCCTTTAAAATTCAAGTAGGAAATATATTTGGTTAGTACAGTAAGAGATTTTTATTGCTTAGTTAAAAATGTTTAGGCCTATATGCTCAGACTTCATGTTAAAATAAGTTTCCATCCTTTCATCCAGGGGAATGGAATTCTTTGGCATCTGCTTCAGTGAACAACTGCTGCTTAAACACAGAGAAAGTGCCAGCAGTGATTATTTGGCTAGTGGTCCCAGATCTTACAGCACAAGTGTGCCTCTGAGACACTGTGGGTTTGGATCCATTCCACTGCAATAAAGCAATTACACAAATTTTTTGGTTTCCCAGTGCATGCACAAGTTACGTTTACACTGTACTGAAGTCTTAAGTGTGCAACAGCATAGAAAAACAATGTGTGCATCTTAATTAAAAAAGGCTTAATTGCTAAAAAATGCAAACCATCACTTAAGCCTTCAGTGAGTCGTAATCTTTTGGCTCGTAGAGGGTTTGCCTCGATGTTGGTGGCTGCTGAATGACCAAAGTGGTGGTCGCTGAAGGCTGGGTTGGCTACAGCCATTTCTTAAAATAAGACAACCATGAAATTTGCCACGTCAATTGACTTCCTTTCATGAATGATGTCTTTGCATCCATAACTTGGCTAACTGGCTAAGAAGCCTGGCTTTCAGCCTAACTGGACTTTGACGTGCCTTCCTCACTGTGTTTAATCATTTCTGGCTTTTGATTTGAAGCGACAGACATGACATTCTTCTCTCCGCTTTAACACTTAAGAGGCCACTGTAGGTTAGTAATTGGCCTAATTTCAATATTCTCCTTTTTCAGGAAGAGAGAGGCCCGAGGAGAGTGAGAAAGGGAACAACCAGCTGGAGCAGCGAGAATACACACAATATCCATTAAGTTTACTATCTCCAATGGGCGAGGTCTGTGGCACCCAAAGACAGTTATAGTAACACCAAAGGTTACCCATCACAGGTCACCATAACAAATGTAACAGTAATGAAAAAGGTGGGAATACTGCAAGAATGACCAAATGTCAGACATGAAGTGAGTAAACACTGCTGGAAAAGTCTCGCCAGTAAGCTTGCTTGACAGGTGGTTGCCGCCAATCTTCAATTTGTAAAAAACCCAGTTTCTGCACAAGCAACCAAGTGAAGTGCCATACAGCGAGGTACAGTGCTTAGTCGCTCAGTCGTCTCTGACTCTGTGACCCCGTGGCCTGTAGCCCGCCAGGGCCCTCTGTCCATGGGATTCTCCAGGCAAGAATACTGGGGTGGGTTGCCAGGTCCTTCTCCAGGGGGTCTTCCCCACCCAGAGGTTGAACCTGCATCTTCCTGAGTCTCCTGCATTGGCAGGTGGGTTCTTTACCACTGTGCCAAAAATGAGGTATGCCTGTATGATTTTGCAGGTTTGGTATTTAAAAGGTAATAATTATCTGTATTCAATAACTATATCATTTATTAAGCTTCATTTCAAGTCTATAAAGATCTTTGATATGAGAGTGTTATGTTTGGGGAAAATAGGACTATCTGTGAGTTTTATCACACCACTAAAAAAAGTTTTAAATATGATTTTCTGAGTATAGTATTTGCTACATCTCTAAAGTAATAAAATTTGTAGATACATATCAAGGATTAAAACTTGCTATTAGTTATTCTTATCAAATTAGAAAATGTTCACTATTTTAGCATTTAAGTAATTTAATCTGTCTGTCCTGGCTATTTTATTTACTGTAAAACATGAAATAAACCTCTGTCCTGTGCAGATGGGTTGGACATTTGCCCTTCTGTAGTCTTTTCTTCTGTTCTACTTACAACCGAAGCTATTGAATTTGAAAAGGCACAGACTTTATGAGGACATTATATTTATGTAATACTACAATGAATGGATTTTAAGTTTCCTCTTTATGATTCTCCAGTGTCCCAATTAGAATTTTCAAGAAGACGACTATCGTAGTAGTAGAGCTGCAGTTGGCGGGAGATAAGACACCAGGAGAGTACAGTGCACACCTTTATCTTCTGGTGGGTGCACGCAGTCCGCGGGAAGCCTGTGGAAGGGTGTAGACGCCAGCTGCGCGGCGGACCTAAAGTCTCCTGGGCTCTTGGGGCTGGGCGCCAGGCTTTTGTTGCAGCGGACACCCCACACGGTTGAATCATCCAGAAACTCGTCAGTGTGAGGCACTTCCTACAACGAAAGATGAACTGGAAAACAGGCAGCAGGCTCCCTGTTTTGCAGATGAAATTTAACACATCGATACTTTAGATTAAAAAAAAACAGGAATTTTGATTTTTTCAAAGGAATGGATGTAACCCCCGGCTAACACGCAGCCAAGGACATCATGGGTCTGGTTCTTCTCCCTGGAACTGGGACACTTCATCTTTAACACACGCCAGTGGAATTGCATCACATGCAAGAGCCATAGTTTATTTACCAATTTTTTAAAAAAATTTGAAAAATCTGGATTTACAGAGGAATAACAAAGATATTACGGAGTTCCCATTTAGCCTTTATCAAGATTCTTAGGTCTGGGAAAAATATATATGCCCCCAGTGGCTCCTCTTGTCTCCAGGGAAGACTCTCAGAGGGCAAGGATCACATCAAACTCATTTTTCAATTTCACATCTGTCAGTATGTGTTGTGCAGACTGCAAATAATTATAGGATAATATTTTAAAAATATGATCTTCACATAATATTCTGTTTTTCCAGAACTGCTTTTTAAATACACCATCTCCTTTGAGTGGCACAATTGTTTGGTAAAAGAAAGCGAAAAGGGTTGCACCACCATTTCATGGATGAAACACAGACTCACATTTGGTTTTGCAGGAAACCTGCTCACGGAACGTTCTCCAAAGGTCCTGGCTCCTGCAGGTTTATTTTTCAGCTGTGGTAATCTAAGGAAAAATTGACAGAATTATAAACAGTAAAATACCCTAAGGAAATAAATCCTACCACTTAAGTCACAGTGTTAAAAACATTCTCCACTTATCCTATTTAATTAGTTAATATTTATATACATATTTCTTACCTTTATAGCAAATCTGAGTGCAAGTTGAACTAACCTGAGTAGGTATATACAAGAAGATCTATAGTTAATTTATGTGAGGGTGGAAAATACGGAACTTTCTATGGCACTGAGGTTTAAGTTTTAAGGACAAAAGAGTGAGGGCTGTGACCAACAGGGTGGCGTGGACGCCAGATGCTGCTTCTCTCCCCAGTGCGTGGTCCAGCTACGGAATACACGTCTCTTCCACACCAGGACACTTTAGTTCACACCTCTCTTTCATGATTTAAATTATTAACAGTGAAACTTCCTGGTGCTACCCTACTCTATCGTAATGCAGCTCAGCCTTAAAACAAATGTTCTCTGCAGTGTGAGCCAATGTAAGCCACTTCCCTTTCTACTTCATCAATCCTGCAAATACATACAGAACATGTATGGATACCTGTGTTGATGAATTCATTTACAACTGACACAATTTCAAATCTGTAGGATACCTCGGCTCTCTTATGCTTTATAACCATACTGTTTCCTTTCATAATACATGCTTTTGTCATGGGAGGACTGCTTTCTTGTAACACTGTAAATGTGGAAAGAACTTCAGCCACAGCCTCCTGGTCCTGTGGTCACAAGGCTCATCCCTGGCAGAGCTGGGGCTGAACACAGCCCGTCTGACTGGCAGGTGGTCTTCTCTCAACAGCCCCACCTGGACCCTACACCACCCGTCACTATGGCAACATGGTTTTCACTCAGAGTTATCTTAACCACACATGTCTTTACCCATAATTTTCTTTGTTTCCATCTTCAAATACAGGAAAAGCAGATGACAAAGAAGAGATGATCTTATTGACTCCCCAAGCCCCAGAAGATGGTGCATTTTCTGCAAGAGTACAAAAACTGTAGTTAATTGTTTTGTAGGACAAAAACACTACCCTTTAGTCGAAACTTTAATTACAAATAAGAAAATGGAATAAATAACTGATGTCAGCTTTGGAACTCCAGGCCATGCGGTAGTCCCTCTGCGCTGACAGGAAGGGACTGACTGCTGTTACAGGCGCTAGCACCCGGGCTTCCAGGCCTCAAGCCCCTGCCACATCTAACGCAGCGATCACCATGTTCCTAACACACAGCTGTGGTCACTGACACTGAACACAACTCTCCACGTCTTTTTCTACAATTAAGCTCTTAACTCTGTCTTCACTGTGCTCTCTCTCTGGCTTCCAGCAAAAGTCCTCTGACTTGAGACAAACAGGAGGTGGGGGGTGGGGCGAGTCCTGGTCCCCAACACTCCACCCTGAACACCCCTCTGCCCGGCAAGGCTCAAGTTCCCCTCAACCACTCAGTCCTTCCTGGCCACTCCTACCAAGGCCTATTTTGCCTTTCTTTAGCACTTACTATTTTTAAAGAAACAAACCAAGTCTATGACACACACTGAGTACGTGGCAAAACGCTTATATTTTTTACTTCGCAACATGCCCGTACCTGACAAGCTAACCAAGGGCAGGCCTACTTCTTGCATAATCCTTGCTTTTTCCGTGGGCAACTACCTGCTATGTTATCCATCTAGTAGCTATTAAATAATTTGTTATTATTACTTTGAAACTGGGCTTCGAACTCATTTTGACTTAGAGATGGCCATTCCTCTTTGTCATCAGAAATATCAGGAAGTGTAGGAGCCTGAAACATATTCATGATGAAACCTTAAAAGAACAGAAGAATAACTGTAAACATGATTGCAAAAGAGCTTTCACTAAGTCACTGTCAGACGTCACATATTCAAACAACAGGCTTTATGTACCGAGAGCCTCCTTCGTGTGCACAGTGGGTGATGGCTGCGCTTTGGATGGTGTTGCCTGAACCAGTCCCAGAGATGTGTTTGGAGTTGTGTGAAAGGAACTCGTGTTAACAACCTTCTGTGTTTCACACCCTTTTAAAGAAATGGGGACAAAATGCCATGTCAGTGGAGAAATCAGAATAATTCGGAAGACACACAATTTAAGAAACTTACTATACATTTTATTATTGGTGCCAATTCTCACTTGTTGTCTAGTCACTAGATCGTGTCCACTGACCCCATGGACTGTAGCCCGCCAGGCTCCTCTGTCCGTGGGATTTCCCAGCCAAGAGTACTGGAGTGGGTTGCCATTTCTCTCTCCAGGGGATCTTCCCAACCCAGGGCTTGAACCCGAGTCTCCTGCACTGGCAGGTGGATTCTTTACCACTGAGCCACCTGGGAAGCCAATTCTCTCTAGGAATTTCCATTACTCTAGTACTATCACGTCTCTTATTTGATCTTTATAATAGTCCCACAAGGTAGGTAAAATAAGAATTATCTGTTAACAGAAAAGGAAATAAAAGCTCAAAAGAGTTAATTAAGCGGCTTGGTCTAAAACCATATCAAATGAGCCTAGTCATCAATAGCACCCCCTGTTCCACTCTATCCCAAGAAACAGTAGCTATGCTGTAAATCTTAGGACCGGTTTTCCATCTCACTCAGCTGGAGGCCAGGTACGGCCCTGCACAGCCTGAGCCCTCCTAGCTCCGACCTCATCTTCCTCACCACCCCCACCCCCGGAGGCCACTGGCTGCTCTGCTGTGCTCAGAACACATGAGGGACATCGAGGACTCTGCCCTGCTGGTACCTCTGCCTGAAACGGGTTTTGCAAGCTGGCTCTGTCTTTACCCAAACCGCACTGTCGTTGTGAGCATCTTTCCTGGGTCCCTCTGAAGTTTCAGTCCCCTCCCTAACAGCCACACTTCCTTTGCCCCTCCGAGCGGGTGGGGATCTCTGCCCTTTCTGTTTGTGACTGCACCCGCAATCACTCAGAACAGTACTTGGCATCCGCTCGTGCTCAGTTTGGTCCTGGTTCAATGTAGGTGTCACCTGCTTTTTCAAGTAGCTCTGCTTCCACTGAACTGTCATTGGAAAGAATGTCATGGTACATGGGAGTGGGAAGTGAATGCCCAATCCATGTCCTATTTTATTTATAAAACTTACTTTTATGTAAGTACCTCTAACGAAGTAGTACAAAACAGAAATATTATACATCACTTCCAACTAACCACCGTTGCTTCCTCACAACATATTAAAGACAACTCTTGTTTTAGAGTACTCTGCTGGGAAATTTAAGAGGAAAGTTTTCACAAATCAAGTTTCCAAAGGATTCTAACTAATAATCTGTGACTAACAAGTAGATTTCCCCCTTTATTGGAAATGGCCCAGGGCTTATCTAACCCCTGCAAGAGAGAGCTGACAACCAAGTTCGTTAGGGCCTAGAGTCCCCATAAACTGTGGCCAGCTAACAGACCCCTGAGTAACTTGGATGAGTCTGGGCAGAGATCAGACACAAGTGTATTACAATTAAACATTACCTTCTTTTAACTCTGCTCCACTCTGTGGCCTGAATTCGTGAGTACTTTTGTTCACACACCTGGAAGAGAAAACTCTTGAGACACACTAACTCTCAAGAACAATAAAAAAATGTTGGCGATTACCAGCCTGTTTTTAAAATACAGATGGGGGACTTCTCTGGTAGCCCAGAGATTAAGAATCCACACTCCCAATGCAGGGGGCACAGGTTTCATCCCTGGCTGGAGAAGATCCTGCATGGCACGTGGCATGGCCACAGATGGGACTGCCTAGGTCTACAGTGTAAGCGACTTTATTTTTTATTTCATGTCCTTTTGAGGACAGTAATTATTACAGATAAAGGCCAGGTATTCATGTTTGCTTTACGTAGTGATCATAGACGTGAACACCTGATAATCATTTGCACACGTGGAAGGGAGGTTAAGGGTCTCCCTGACTCAAACGATGCCATTTGTTACACAGGCAAAGGAGCTGACCGGCAGCTCTGGGTCTGGGTGCCCAGCGTGGCTCTTCTGAGTTACGATGCGGGAAAGCGCTGGTGCCTTTGCTGTGGAGCCGTAGTGCCTTATGCTCTAGACTTCACAGTTATCTAGAATGGAAACAATGCTACGGAGGCACTTACATCACAGTCTGGTCTAAGTCCAGTGGGGACAGTGGACTTCATCTGTCTCTTTAACACTGCTTCCCTTCATGAACCCTGTGAGGATGGGAAGTAAAAAGCGCAAGGCACCCTTAATTTCACAAATCCCCATTTTTGGATTTGTGAGTTTTATAAAAACCTGAGTTTTATATGCAGTACCAGAGGAAGGTGCCTTTTCTCTGCCACAGTCAGCTGTCCAGGCCACTGAGAGTGTGAGGGGGTCCACTCGGTCCCTTGCCCGGGCCAGGGTCAGGGTCAATCCGCAGTGCTTCTGAGATCTGAATGCTCATTAGGTTAAAGAGCCTCATCCTTTTGTAAGGGATGGCTGGATGCGCATGTCTACAGGGTCCGTCACTGCTGTTGTGACTATCTTATGGTCATGAGAATTAACTATGAAGAGCTAATGAAGTCACACCCCGCACACAGCAGTTCTCTTCTTAAAAAATTTTTTTTGGCCACACCACATGGCTTGCGGGATCTTAGTTCCAAAATCAGGGATAGAACCCACACCCTCCGCACTGGAAGGGCAGTCCTAACCACTGGACTGCCAGGGAGGTCCCAGCAGTTTACGTTTTACATACATGGTTCAATATAGGACACAGGTCTGAATTAGTATCCTAAGGTGACTGCAAAAGCAGGATCATTTAAAATCTTATTTCCAAGGGAAATCATTGGTAAGGTTAACCTCAGACACCAAGGAGAACCAGTCCTTAAGAACCATAATCTGTGCTAAGGGTTTTAGCCCAAGGGAAAGATGGGAGCCTCACTTTCATTTTTCCTGGAAGAGCAAGAAAATTTTTTATATGTTTCAAAAAAGAGACAGAGCACCAAAGTGATTGAAGATAATATAAGCAGAACAAGTGATACGACAATAATTATCATCTCTGCCATCTAGGAAAACTGCCCAGAACTGGGGGGAGAAACCTCCCCAGCAGTGTATGAGACAGATTTTGGTATACTGCATAATGGGTATTAATCCCAAACTGTCCCAGGGGACGACAGAAGGAATATGAGAACACACTATCAAGTATCAAGTAAGAATCCAACAGTCAAGGAACTATCTGGACTGTAATAACCCCTACATTATGTTCCGTCAGAGTTGGTAAGCAGAGGCAATTTCAGTTTAACAGCTGCATATTCCTCAGTTACAGAAAGATTGTTAAGTTTCAGGGCATCAGAATTTTTAATTCAAGAGAGAAGTATGAAGTAGAACAAATATTCTTAAACAGAGTAAGTGAGGTTGAATGATTTGGGGCTAATGTTTTGGCAATTTGGTTTTTCCACTACATGCCCATCTAAAAATTATTTTGAGGAACAAGCCTCGCCCATCAATTGCACGCTGCTCTCACTACTGCAGGTCACACAAAGAAGCCACCGCGCACCATTGCCACCGCCACCGTCTCTAGGGCCCCCTCTGGCTCACCTGGCATCTCTGCTGCCCCCTGAAAACACGGCATCTGTCACGTGCTGGCCTGCCAAAGGAGCCGGGCAAGCTACACCCTGGTTGGCGGCTGGGGACACCAAAGCAGTGGTGGCAGCATTCGCCATACGAGGAACAGAAGATGCCTCTCTGGGTTTCTCGTCCACATTCTTCGAGGTCTGCTGAGAGATGGCTGGAAGACCCGGAGCTCTTAGTTCCTGCTGGGAGTCTGTATGCGGCTCCAAACATGCTGGGCTGACCTTTCACGGTAAGCAAACAGACAAAAAGCCACGAGGCTACCAGTTAGGTCTTACGGATTTCCAAAGACAGGCATCTGTCTTCAGTGGACGCCTGCCTCCTGAGGCAGCCTCTTAGCTCCCTAGGTATTTTGAAATGAACAGTCAACAACAACAAGGCCACACCCCATGCTGGATGCTTCGCTAGCTTACTTAACCACAGATTCAACTGGTGCTTTGTATTTCTAACCACTAAATAGCAGCCGCGACCGTGCATCAGTATTTAAGAACTGGTACATTTTTCTTTACTTAGGGAAAATACTAACAAATCAATGTCACCAAATGCTCATAATGGTGTTCTTCCCATTAAAATACCCTTGGTGACCATTTTCTCAATGAATAGGAAACATGAATATTAATGTACTAACTGCCACAAAAGCATGGCTCATCATGGGAAGGACATGGACACAGGCCTTTAACTTAATTAAAATCTCTGCTTTTCTATTCATATGTACTTAGACTGCACATGTACACTCTTATATTACCAAGTTAAAAGACAAAGAATTAATTCCTCAGCATGTAAAAGTATTCTCACAAATTGTTCAGGAAACACTGAATAGCTAGGGCAAGAACAGTTATTTCACAAACAAATGGACAAAATATAAAGTTTCTTCTCAGTAGTCATCAAAAAAGAGATAATTTAAATGACCTATACCATTTTCTTATCTACTGAATTAGTAAAGAGCAAAAATAATCATAATATTTACTTCTGAAGAAACATGTTAAAAAACAATCATCAGACCTTCCCACAGATATCAAAACACGCAACAAAGTTACAGAAAACACAACATGGAACGAGCAAGACGAAGCCTACTGACCAAAGCAGAGGTGCTCATTTCAGAAATGGTCTCTTATACATTAAAAACTCAGTCTACGATAAAGACATTTTAAGGGCTTCCCCGGTGGCTCAGCGGTAAACAATCTACCTGCAATTCAGGAGATGCACGTGTGATGCCTGGGTGGGGAAGATCTCCATTCGGAGAAGGGAAAGGCCACCCATTCCAGTATTCTTGCCTGGGAAATCCCATGGATAGAGGAGTCTGGCGGGCTACAGTCCATAGGGTTGCAAGGAGTTGGACACGACTGAAGTGACTGAGCATAATTGGGAAAAGCTGAGCTGGTGAATAAATGACTCAGGGACAACTGGAGATCTGTTTGGAAAATACATCCTCAGACTGCTCATATACAGAAATAAGTTCATTAAGAGAGGTTTCTGGTTAAAGACAGTGGCTTAAATATGTGTTTTATCATCCACATCCTCCCAAAACCTCACTAAAATGACAGTAAAGGAATCCTAACACCTCAAACAGCAGTCAGGGAGGTGATCTCCGGAGAAGCGCAGAAACTTGAACGTGTCTCAGAATGGAAGTGAAGGTAGAGCTGAAAACAGGAATGTGGCCACAGTAGGTCTATAGGAAAAGCAAGCTCTGAGACCCATTCCTGCAGGTGTTGCTGGCTTCTCAATACAAATTAATCATTATATTTGAATTTTCATTCTGTAACAGTCATTGTGCTACTGCTGCTGCTAAGTCGCTTCAGTTGTGTCCGACTCTGTGCGACCCCATAGATGGCAGCCCACCAGGCTCCCGTCCCTGGGATTCTCCAGGCAAGAACACTGGAGTGGCTTGCCATTTCCTTCTCCAATGCATGAAAGTGAAAGTGAAGTCACTCAGTCATGTCTGACTCTTATCGACCCCATGGACTGCAGCCTTCCAGGCTCCTCCGTCCATGGGATTTTCCAGGCAAGAGTACTGGAGTGGGGTGCCATTGCCTTCTCCGAACAGTTATTGTACCTCCCCTAAAAAAAAGAAAACCAGATAAAGGACTATATACACTAATGTACACACACACACACACACACACTACACACCCTGTTCTGTAACCTCGTTTCTCATCTTGCATTGTGACTGTCCTCTGGGCTGGTACTGAGAAGCCCACTGTCACTCTGACTCCTGGCTCTTTAAACGTGACTTCCATCCTTGCTGGAAGTGTGTCGGATGGTCTTTCCCCCCAGTTCTCGGTGGGGGGAGGGGGGAATAATTCGGAAAGCTAGTAACTAAACTGACATCAGAATTAACTCTAAAAATAGAGCATGGAAGGGACAAACAGCAACAGAAATCACTGCAGTGGGTGTGGGAAGCGATGGGGAGCCCACATACCTCAGATGTCCCCTGGGAAGAGGGCAGGTTCTCCTGCGACATCTCCACCACTTGGTGCAACTTCTTATGAAGCTCATCCATTTTCTGTTTTAATAGTTGTTCTTCCAAAGCATTTGCTTCTTTCCTTTTCATATAATGCCTCTCTTCATTTACTTTAGGAAAGACAAAGTATAGTTTGCAGGTGAGATTTAAACTCAGGTCAACAGAAGAATCGTGCAAAATCAGCAAAAGGTTATCTTTAAGATGGCAACTATTTTTTACTAGTCTTTTTCCAAGAGTATTAGGTTTTTAGAACTGAAACACTACTTTTCAATTATAATTTTTACCTAACCTCAGCACAGTTACTTTTAAGTTCAGGGTGCTAAGTTATAAAAATGTACATGATAAGCAACAAAAATATTTGGTAATAGCATGGTATGATACCAAGCACTTTTAACAACCACGACTGTGCAAATCATTTGAAAATGGAAGTGTTTTTAAAAGATAGAAGTTTCTCGGTGCTTCCAAAGAAATAAGAGTAAAGTGCACTGAAAGGTCAGGATGTCAAGGACACTGCTGTCGGTCCCATTACCAGCAACTGGTTAACATAACCACATCACATACCAATCAAACTGTCCAGCTCAGATTTAGCATCTGTGCAAGGCATGAAAGGGTCCTCCCCGAGTGTCACTGACTGTCCTCTCGGTTGTTAACCAAACGAGAAATAACGAATAAACAAAAATTGGCCAACACAGGGGGCACAGCACAAATAGTCAGATGGTGTCGAAGTCTTGAGAACAGAGGTTCATTTTCCTCTGAGGTCCATGTTGTTACAGCAAACACGTGCTGTAAACTGAAGAGCCAACGCTGCTGCTAACATCCAGTCTTCCCTGCAGAGTCAGGGCCCACTGTACAGCACAGCCGTGAATAGCACAGCACTTTGATCAGAGGACTCCTGAACGTCTTATTTATAACAGCTGCAGACTTTGAAAAATCTCTTCTCAACTCTAGTTCTTAATTAATCCTTTACAGTATAAATAACTGACCCAGGGGTTTAGAATTGCTAGATACAGAAGCTCAAATCCATACAGATGTTATGTGAAAGCTTAAAAGTATCTCTGCGTTGGCATGGACATCTCCTTTAGTGCTGTTTCAGCTCTAAGCTCTGCTGTCAAGACATCAGTTTAAGCTTTGGACAAACGTAGATGCTACACTAGTGTTTAACAAAAGTTTTAGGCTTCTGATGGAATGAGCTAGAGATTTTTTTTTTTGAGATTCTTTCAGTACAATGAATTATCTACTACAAATGTAATTACTCAGAGATGAGAATCATGTTAAGTGACCTAGGCTATCTCAAATTTAAGACTGCAAGTACCCCATTGTTCATGCTTTCTCCGTAGATTGTATTTCTGGGCTCTCAGCTCTTCAAAGGAAAACTCCGATTCTCCGCGAATAAGCTTCTCCTTGCAATACATGACAACCTGCTGAACATCAGCTTTGTCTGCCACAGACGGGTGTGCAGAATATTCTGATTTGGAAATCGTGATCACCCTTTGTTCCCTAAAATGGGGAAAAACACATCGGTTATGACAGTGTACTGCAATGGCTCTGGGAGGAAAATCAGTCAGATGAAGGCACCGATTGTACTTGCGTGTCCGACCCTTTATCACCAGCTGCAGGTGTTGCTCCAGAAAGTTGTGGACCCTAAGACAGAAAGAAACACAAATAATCACTTATCTGAGAAGAATCCGTCATCCAGACGACTGCAGAAAGCAATATGGAAAACACTTGAGGGGTCTCTGAGTCATCAAGTAGATTTATGTGTGCTCTTTCAAGTTACGATTAATCGCTGAAGCCTTGGTTTGCATGATCACTTTTATGACAGGTTTTACAACTAAAGTCCAATAAGAAGTGTTTGGACCTGTGGGTCTTCTTCCAATAAGAAAGACCCACAGTCTAGGGGCTGAGCCACAGGGCATAAGTGTAATGAGATTAATATTCCAAATAGCTACATTAGAAAAAAATTCTTAACATTTTCTTCTGGTACTGTTCTCTGCTCAGGAGTCCAAAGTGCTAGCATTCAGTCACTAGACAAGTATTTACTGGACATCTCATCTGTGTCATGTCAGATCCTGAGCACTGACTGTGAACAAGATCCACTTCTGCTGCCTAGACGCCTACAGCTGGGGCAACAGGAAACAAACAAGATGGCACGCATGAGTAGGATGTAAACTGGGGCAGCGTGAGTATCTGTCAAGGTTGGAATTCACAGTCTCCTTCTAAGAATGTGTTACATTAATGAAACGTAATACATGTGCACCTGGAACAGAGGCATTTCCATAGGATTTAGCTTAAAGCAGGTCCATAGCAAACTCAAAGAGCACCGGTACCCTGAGGAGGAAAGATGCTGGGAGAACGGAGAGAACGTGTACATGCAGATGAGTCACTTGGCCCCTGCCGTGGCAAGCAAGGGTCCAGTTATTTACTGGTTGGTGGAGGACATGGAGCTGTCATCTGAGCGCTTCTGCTGTCTCATTGAAAGTAAGTGTGCCAGTTCCTGACAAAGAGGTTAGATATAGTCAGGCCCCAAGTTTGAGGAGAGTAAAAAGAAGTTAAAAATTATCATTTGGCATCAGTGAATAGAAAAGGAAGCACAGGCAATGTGGAAAACATAAAGTGTGAACGGGGAAACTGGAAGCATAACTGCCAGGAAATAGAAGAGCTCTGGTTGAGGAGGCAGTTCCAGAATCAGAGCATGTGAAGTAGACTCAGGTGTCTGCAGATGGGTGTGACCTAAGCTAGAGACTCCTGGGCCAGGGAAGGGAGACCCGCAGAGCAAAGAAGGACAAAGGCTGCTGGGGGGGCAGGCGAAGGCAGGAGGTCATGCAGGGGTGTCACCAGGTCAGACAAGTACAGGAAGTTACGGTCAGACAGTGAGTGATTTTCCATTTAATACTGGAAGTGGGCAGTGGGTGATGACAGGCCCAGAAAGGCGCCACAGCACAGGTGGCTGACGTGGAGCTCAGTCCTGGGAGACAAGGTCAAAGGAACGAGGTGCCCGAGGGACACGAATGGCAGGTGGGCTGGCCGTTCAGCACCCTTCCCGGTTTCCACGCAACTACAACTGTCATTACCTGATTCTTAGAAATGCAGGCTGGGTTACTTCCTGGATTTGAGCTTGATGTTACCATTTGATTTAAAATCTGAGCATCATGCAGAGGTTCTGAGGTTCTTACTATGACACGAAATGCATGAAAGAAAAAGAAATAAGGGTGAAACCATATTAAATGAATACAATACAAATACATTCCCCTGATCTTTCAATAAGTAGCACTGAAAAATGAACTCACTCACACTATCTCAAAAACATAATTAAAACACCTTATAAATAAAAGTAATGTTGTAGAAACTATTTTCTAATCAATTCAAAATGCCCAAGGAAGTCCCTGAAAGAAATGTAAACTCTAGCTATTTTAAATAGGATAAGTAGTGCTTATTGCTGAAATGTAATCTTTATTTCTTAAAAAAAAAAGAAGAAACTCCATTTCTTTAAAAGTTGCATTAAATACATTTAATTTAATTCAGAACAGATGTACTCCAGAATAAGTATTGTCACTCAATTTGGGGTAATTTTTACTTTTTGAAAATCCTAAAACTATAATGAAATTGCCAAGCTTTTTTGGTTTTTTTTTTTTGGTGAGTTTTTCTTTTAAAGTGCTAAGACAGAGTCCCTGCTATGCAGGGCTATGAAGCAGGCATTATTATTATCAGAGGGTCTTCCCCGTTACCTAAGATAATATAATCAATAAATACTGGATGGATGTGATTTTAAGGGGAAAAAGGCAGTGCAAATCAGAGACTAAGTTACTGATACTTTGGATATTTTAGAAAGTGTTATTTTACCTTGAGTAGGCAAATGGGTTTCAGTGAGGCGTGTCTGAAACATCCTAAAAGACAACAGTAAAGGCATCAATATAGATTACAATTCACAGTTTAATATGCATTTATATTAGAGTGAAAACTAAACAGGATAGACAGCTTACTGTGATCTAATAAAGACTGAGGTTAAAACAGATTGCAAAGTTGAATTTTAGATTTGCTTCAAAATTAAGAAAAAAAAAACCTGGGCTTATTTTCACACCTAATGCACTTAATTAGAAAAATTCCTCCTTTTGCCTCATGGATGTCAGTATTTTATAAATTCACATAACAAATGTACCCTGCTCTGTGGGTATCAATATGCACATGTTACAACATGCACACATTGTAGGCTTTTGCTGGTGGCTCAGCAGTAAAGAATCCACCTGCAGTGCAGCAGACTTGGGTTCGATCCCGGGTTGAGAAGATCCCTTGAAGAAGAAAATGGCAACCCACTCCAGTATTCTTGCCTGGAAAATCCCTTGGACAGAGAAGCCCGGTGGGCTACAGTCCATGGGGTCACAAAGAGTCGGACAAGACTGAAGTAACTTAGCACGAAGCGTGTGCTGATCTTTGTGAAAAAAAAAAAAAAAAATGTTGGAAACAATGTTCCATTCTAGAACAATGAAATTATGCCACTGCTCTGGGACAGATTTCACAACCACTTTCTAAGTGGTATAAAAGTCCATAATTTCTTAAGAGCAGCACAAAGCTCAGCATATACAACAGACACACAGTGCAGTTTACTACTGTAATACAGAGACTAAGGCACACATGCAGGCACAGAAAAGACACTGGAAGGAAGTGCTCAAAAATATTAATGGTAATATTTCTGGACAGTTTTTCTTTACACTAATTCCACATTTTCCCCAATGAGAAGCATTTCCCTGTACAAATATAACAATAAAAATCTTTAAAGAGCAAACCACTACGTTTCAAGGTAGGAATCACTGTGTGGAGTCTCACTGTCAAACTACCTGTACTGTTGTTGCAGCAGCTCTCTAGGTTCGGCCTGGTTCTGAATTCCTCTCCGAAAAACGGCATTGGCGTGCTGCCGCTCCCCCTGGGCTTCCAGATGCCCGGCCCAGGCTACGTACAGAGGAGCTGCTTGGGTTCCGATACCGTGGTTGTACAGAAACTCAAAAAACTGGTGAAGGTCACTGTTGCACTTGGCCTGCAGAAATCCAAAGCAGACAGACATGAGAGAAGGGCACTTGCCAGGCGCGGTGGGGCTCCTAGTTCAAACAACACTCAGTGTTCGTCTTCAAGGAGGCAGCATGATGCACTTGGCAGGGGAAGGCCTGTGTGGTCCTCCGATGGCAAGCCTCAAAGTCAGCTCATCCCCCTCCTTGACATTCAGCGTCCCCCACTATTTCCCAAGACAGTAGGTTCTGTGCCGTAATATTAATATATAAAGTTGTACTCATTCAAATTCCACAGGGTGTGTCTAATCCTCACATTTTGAAGCTTAGTAAAGACAGATAACAAATTCCTGTTTACTTTATCTATTCCATTCATGATTTTATGACCACAACTCATGCCCCAAGCCTTATTTCAAGATTGAACAGATCCAACCTTTGAAAGACTAACCTGAGGCAGCTATCTCCTTTTAGCACTAAATTTCATTTCTGAGAGTTAATATTTTCTTAATTATTCACAATGAATTTAATTTATTTGAGGAACCCTCTTTAGCACCAGGGAATGCCTGTTTATCTACTCTTTCCTGAACACACTTCTCAGCTGACAAACCTTCTTTTCAAGGTTTCTACCTTGAAAAGTGAAAGTGTTAGTCGCTCACTTGGGTCAGTCTTTGTGACCCCATGGACTGTAGCCCATTAGGCCCCTCTGTCCATGGGATTCCCCAGGCAAGAATACTGGAGTGGGTGGCCATTTCCTTCTCCAGGAGATCTTCATGACCCAGGGGTCGAACGCAGGTCTGCTGCATTGCAGGCAGATTCTATACCACCTGAGCCACCAGGGAAGCCTGGTTTCTACCTTCTGTTGTCACATTACAGGCTTTACAGAGAAGGAGGATTTTAAAATTCAATCACTGATTCCATAAGACAGAAGCCAAAAGATTGTAAAATACAAGTCTCTGGCCACACAACTTAAAAAAAAAAAAAAAGTTATGACTTAGAAACATAAGGAATCAAATAAAAAATACCCAAAAACTGATCCTAAAATCTGGGGTAAAAAGCAAAAGTACAACATGACGAGGGATGTGATTATACCTCTGAAAGTATACTTACAAATTGTAGACAATAATTGATGAACCTTGGGTCATTGTGATATCTCTTCTTATCTAAAAATTCCTTCATTAGATGCTCTAATAAAGTTGTTAAGTATTCTTTATTCTCAGGAAAATTCTCTTCTACCCATTGCATGTAACTAGAAAAAATATGGACAGTGTTAATTTTTCAGGGCCGCATACAGTTTGTTTATAGAAAAAATAAATGAAATGCTAACCTTTCCCATTCACCAAGTGGGTCATCGCCCTTGTAGCTCTGCATATGGGCTTCAAACATTCTAGAACGAAGAAAAATAGGTACATGGGATTATTAGGAATACTTCCTAAAAGCAAAAGTTATATTTCATATTTATCATGAATATACCTTAAAATAGAAATCTTAGACATCAATTCAAATGCTATAATAAAAATGAAAACAGTATTCACTCAGAAGTCAGAAACTCAAAAGCAGCGTTGTTTTCAGAAGAAAGCAAGACGCAAGGCCCCTGAGGTGGCTCTACAGGAAGCAGCTATTAATAAAAGGTCTCCAGTTCCAATGTCACAGCCACCATGAGGGGCACCAGAACTTTGCTACTCCTCCTTCTAATGTTGGGACCCAGGTGTGGCGTTGACCCAGACCCCTCGCCTTGCTGCTTAGGAACTCAGCTGGAGATGTGAAGAGAGCTCTTGAAAGGTGCATGACAGCCCACGGCTATTCACCCAGTTATGTCTGACTCTTTGCAACCCCATAGACTGTAGCCCGCCAGCCTTCTTTGTCCATGGGGTTCTCCAGGCAAGAATACTGCAGTGGGTTGCCATTCCCTTCTCCAGGGGATCATCCCAACCCATGGATCAAACCTGGGTCTCCTGTATTGTAAGCAGATTTTTTTACTGTCTGAGTCAACAGGGAAGCGCGTGACAGCCCAGGGTCTAACAAATCGGGACTTCTAGGACACAGTTTGCTTTCTGGGCCTCAATGGGACACCAGGCTCCCGAGGGAGGCCACCCGATGACAATGCTCAGAAGTCAGTGGCTGTAGCTCCCTGAGAACTTGCCCCTACTTCTGCATACTCAGCCACAGCTTAAAAAATAAACCAGCCAAGCCAAGAAAGTTCTCCAAGAGGCCCCAGGTGCTAGCAGGATAAAGAAACCAACAAAAAGAAATCTGTAAAATAAGAACACAGAGGGGGACAACAAACACAAAAACCCAAAGGACAGAAGGGCTAAGAGTGCGACGGGGGTTACTGTTTTCAGGTAGGGCGGTCAGGGAAAGCCTGCCTCTCAGGGGGTAACGTTTGACAGGGCCAGATCCAAGCAGCTAAGTTAGGAGGAAGGTGAGGGGTGACGAGATCTAATGTGTATTTTAAAACTGTCTCTAAGTGACGAAGCGGGTGGGGGATGAGAACGGTTACGGAGCTATTGCAGAGTCCCAGCCAGTATGGGAACTGTTCAAATGCGGAACTGGGGTGTTTTGGAGAAAGAGACAATGAGACTTGCGGAAGGGACTGAACACTGGGTAAAAGAGAGAGCCAAAGTAAGGAAGACTTTCAGGTTTCTATCAAAGAAGTTCGATGATCTTTTCGAGGGGAAAAAAAAAATTTGAAAGTAATATTTTCTTCTAGCCTTCACCTCACAATACAAATAAAATCAAAGTTTCTTATGACTCAAAATCCAGAAGCCACAAAAGAAAAAGCTAGGTAAGTGGACTACTTATAAATAAAAAGCTTCTCTATGTTAAATAAACAAAACACCAAGCAGAGTTAAGAGAGAAATGCTAAACGGGGATGACGAAAGAGCTTCTAGAAATTGGGGGGGAAAAACAAACCCAATCCAATTTAAGAAATGAACAAAAGGCATTTCACAGAAAAATACTCAACCTCTCTAAGGAGAGAAATTTGCTCACTGAGATAACTTCTCATCTGCCAAACTCCAAAAATATGACAACAATGTAGACGGGAAGTAATGGAAAAAGACACACTTACAACTTGCTTGGAGGTGGGAGTGTGCTCAGTTCCTGCCAAGGGAACTGGTAATAATATCACCAGAATTACAGATAGATTTCCTTTTGATCTAGCAAACCCACTCCTAGGAATCGAGAGGACAGATACATGAAAAGCATGGTGGGTACAAGATTCTTCACCATGGCACTATCTATTATAGCAAAAGAAGGTCCGCACTCCAAGTGTCCATCAATAGGGTACTTTTTTAGGTCAATTATGGTACGTGAAATACCATGCAGTTGTAAAAAAGAATGAAAAAAGAATCTATGGAATGGCAGACTAAAATCTCCAAGGATAGCATTAAGCAAAAAAAAAAAAAAAAACGGCAGTGCATATGCTCTGCTACTTTTTATGTTTAATAAAGGCAGGGATTGTACACATACTTACATATGTACATACCTATGTTCGTGTTATTATAAATATTTACATTCTTGAAAAATAAACTAGAAAAATGGTTACATACAAGGCATTGGGAGAGCCGTCAGATAAAGATCTCAGTGAACACTTTTCCTAAATCTTTTTTAACCACATAAACGTAATACTTATTTTTAAAAGTTAAAAAATATTCCTACATCTTGAAACTCCCTCTTGTGCATCATAGGGGATAAGCTCCCACAATTTATAAGCAGTTTAAAAGTTCCTAATTTAAGTTATGAAATAACTTTCTCCTGAAACATATGTAATAGGCTGCCCAAAGTAAGATGCCCATCTGATACCAATCACACTTCCCTAGTAATACAGTCTAAATACACTGTAAAGCAATACTAAAACACTCAGCTCATTAGTGCAAATTAGCCTTTGGAAAGTCAAAATAAGGTCAGAAATATCTGGTTTCTATTTTAAAATGGGGGAAGAGGAGTCTGTAAAATTGAAATCCTTTGCAGTCTGGGCTACAGAAAAAGTCTGAAGGCAGAGTTAAGGATCTGAGTCTTTTGATCCCAGTTAATATTAGACTGGTGTTAATAAAACTAACCAGTTTTAATTTCCGTAGCACAAGATTTAACTGTTTTAAATGCATTTGAAACAGTCTGGATAAATCACCTAAGTCATAAAAAGCAAAGACATGGGAATTTTAAAAATTGTTAGCAGGTAGACATAAATGACAAACAGTGCAACATTTTTTTCCCTTAAAGTGCACATTACTCAACGGTTTTTAATAATTGTGGGATTATGTGATAGTGCAATTTTAAGTTCTTTCCCTTTCTAGAATTTTAAAATAAGTGGTTTCGAAAATTTCTCATGAAACCTACATGCAAGTGTTAATTTTTGGGGGGTTAGACATTTTACTTGCACCGAGGCGATCTGCCCAGAGGAGAATTCCTTACAGACAATCAAGGAGCTCTGGGGGCCTCAATTTCATCCAAACCGCCCCCCCACCCCACCCCCCGCCCCAAACTGCCACTCTAGAGGCAGCTCGGTCAAAGGCCCGCGGTCTCAGCGGAGAGTCCCGGCTACACTGTGCTCCCTCTCCACGACTCCCGAGTGGCCCGCAGCGCAGCCGGGGAGGGATGGGGGTAGTGAGGCTGGAAGGGTACAAACTCCAGGGCCAAGGAAAGGGGCGGGAAGGCCAAGGGAGGCAGGTCCGGGGCGGGCCAGGGACCTACAGCCCACTAGGCCCGAACTCAGGTACGCCAGCCCCCGGCGGCCTGCAGCCGGGGATCACGCCCCCGCCCACCCTTCTCCCTCCCACCAGACCCACACCTACTGAAAAACATTTTCCGGGTTATCCATGGCGAGAGGAACCAGGGCAGCAGCAGTCCCAGCTGCGCCGTCGGGTAGTAGCCGCCGCCAAGTCGAATCTCCCGCGCAGCCTCAGTCGCCGCAACGACCGTTTGCAAGGCGCCTGGCCATTGGCCTCGGCTGCAAACGAGCTGGCCAATCACCTGGGCCGTTGCCTGGAGACCAAGGTCCGCCTCCCTCTGGTGCGCCGGCAGCTCCTCCCACTTCCGGCAACCCAGTTGAATCAAAAGCGCAAGCTGAGCGGAGGGCGGGTTAGGTTTCGGGGTGCGGCGTGACGGGGACCACCTAGTTTGGCTCAGGAGTAGGGGCTGAGTTTTTTCCTTAGCCGTGCAAGCTGTAGCTGGCTTACAAAATTACGTGATTAAGGCATCACCCTGAGGAAGGCATCCTGGGAGAAAAATAGTTTCTCGAGGTTGAAAAAATTGTGCCGCTTCGACGCTTTGCTTACTTATATAAACCAGAGTCGTTATGCCTGGTTTATGGAAAGAAGAAAAATAATCCCGTTTATACCGTTCAGACTTGTTTAAGGTCGCAGAGCCCGGGAGGAATGCCTACCTCTGGCTTAGGAGAGGCTGATGGGGTGAAAAACGGAATCCTGCCCAGTGGCACACCTCTCCATTTCCCGCAAAACAAAAAACTTTGTTCCGCGTCCTCTCTGTAAGTAAAGAACCTAGATGCTGAAGTCCTTTAAATTTTGGTTCCAGATCCAAAAAAGCTGTGGCAGAGAGGGAGTGATTCATCAAAAGCCCAGGGAAAAACCTAAGTGGGTTTTAGCTTAGTGGTTACAACGTAAGGGCATCACGTCTGTAAGCGCTTAAGGGTTAGTTAATGTAAATTACACATGGCAAATAAAGCAATAGGTTGATACCCTTGGAGACCTCCAGGCTTGATTTAACTGATATGAAATGCTCTGTGGGTGCTCTATAGCGAATGAGAGCTCAAGGGACTGGGCAGTTCCTACATCCAACTGGTGATTAAAAGAACAGAAGTTTGAATAGAGTACAGAATGGCGGCAGGACAACTTTCACCATCTTCTGTGGAACTTGGGAGCTGTGGAGACCATGGATTTAGGAATTAGAAAACCAAAAACGAGATCCTTTTGCAAAGGAGCCCAGAAGTCTAAGAAGAATTATGTAATACTCTGATGCTTCCTACCTGAGACTGAATTGGAAGAGTCAACCTAACCTTGCCTAACCCCTTGATTCTACTTCTCGAGGTTCTTTCAGGAGCCACTTGACAGGGCAAGTAAAATATAAAGAGCTATTCATGTGATTACTTCCTTTTAGAGAAGTGGTGTGCATGTTTTGCTGTCTTGGGGCCCTTAAGTTAAATACCTTTTTTAAAAAAATTAGCAGCTTCTGGAAATCCTGATGCTCTCAGAGTTCAGAATTTCTTTCAGGGAAATGATTGATTTGGATTACACAAGTATCCAATTTGTAGGGTTGTTAACTCAGAGGGTGCTCACTCTGGAGTCTTTAGACAAGTTTAGGTTCTGCTGATTATCACAGGAATTAACACAATTTTGTTCTCACTAACTCAAGTTTTCAACGGGTGTCTGATTCCACCTCAGTCACCAATCAGGAAATATTGATCAGGCATCTCTCGTATACTAGGTGCTACTGGATTTAATTGTAACCTTATCTGACTCAGACAGATCTTGTCCTTAAGAAACTAGTGGTATTATCTGGAAGATGGAGATACAGACATAAAACATTGTTGTTGTTTAGTCACTAAGTCGTGTCCGACTCTTTGTGACCCCGTGGACTGTAGCCTGCCAGGCTCCTCTGTCCAAGGGAGTTTCAAGGCAAGAATACTGGAATGGATTGCCATTTCCTTCACCAGGGCTCTTCCCAACCCAAGGATTGGACCTGTGTCTCCTGCATTGGCAGGCAGATTCTTTACCACTGAGCCACCTGGGAAGCCTGTATAGACATAAATAATATTAAGTGCTAAATGAATGTTTGGGACTTCCTTGGTGGCTCAGCTACTAAAGAATCTGGCTGCCAATGCAAGATTAAGTGCTAAATTAATACACATATGATTTCTGCTAGGGGAGTCTAGAGGAGGGAGGGGACATGGGGCCTGTCTGTCAGAGAAAGCTTCCTGGGCAATGGAGGGCTTGACTTGGGCCTTGAACGTGGTGGGGTGGATCTGGGCTGGGGGGAGTCTGGGGACGTCATTCCTGGTGTAAATAAAGGTCACTGAAGGAAATAACCCTTGAGGACTTCTGTTAATGAGCAGTGGAAAGTCTTTATGAAAGACGAATTTGATAGTTTGATGTCTGATCTTACATGCTAGATTAAGGCGTTTGTACTTGATCTTGACAATAAACTGGGCCTTTGGGGAATGAGCAGCATTGTGCTCATAGGACCTCATGGTAGGTATACTTAGCTCAACCCTGTTTTCTAGAGGCCACAGAGCTTGTCTGCCCTCCTTCATTTCTACTACTAGGAGCTTCTCTCCCACCAGGCTTGTTTGTGGAGTAAAGTATTGTGAATGCCTCTTCCCACACTGCCCCTTAAAAAGGGCACACTGACCCACTGATGCCAGACACTGGGGTATATCTAGAGGTAGCAGTAATAAGTATTACAGTTATTAGCATTTATTAGAATCTTACGTGTTTCTGGAAATAATTTCCTGGCTTACTCAATGCCTTCTCTTTTTCCTTAATTACGGACATCCCTCTCTACTATTATTCTTATTCTGTAGGAAAATTGTTGGGTTGGCCAAAATTCAGGGTTTTCTATAACATGGAAAAACCTGAACAAACTTTTTGGCCAACCCAATATAATGCTCCTTCCACACACTGTGTTCATCATAATGTCCCTGTTAGGTTAATCAACCAGTTCCCAATACATCAGGATTTTAGGGGGACAGGGAGGCCAAGATCAGTAATCTGCAGACTCTAAGCTGGCGTTGGAGGCAGAGGGACTGGAAGAAGGTAAGACAGGGAATCAGATCTCAAGGAGGGAGTGTTCTCAGAACACAAAGATGTCTTTAATATGTAAGGAAAAGAAGAGAAAGGTAATTTGATGGCCTAGAAGAATTGATAGAAACAGGCCACTGGAGCTGGGGAAGGCTGCTACTTGTGTAGAGATGTGTTGAGTTGGAGGGTTTACCAGATGTTTGACCTTCCTACGTAACAGGACTAAGCACCACTGAAGGAAAGCAGAGACTGGCCTGATTCAAAGCCGTCAGGAGCTTGTTGAAGTAAGTCTCATGTGCTGTTTCCTAAGTCTAGGATGACTGTATTTTTCTAAGAGCTTCACATTATCTCTACATGTCAGGAGTAAAGGAAGAACTTCCCAAGAGTGTGATGAAAGAAACAGTTTGCTACTTTGATGAAAATCTATAAACCCCCAAATGCTGGCAATTTACATAAATCAATATAAGCAGAAAATCCTGAAGAGCTGGCAAATACGTTGCTCGTCTTTTAAAAAATTCACTAATTGGAAGTTCACACCACTGACAGCATTTCAAATTCCATCTGCTCCAACGGTTATCTTCTTTCATCTTCTCCCTTTGCCCTTTTCTCCTCAGGTTTGTGTTGAGTGTAGCGACTGCCATGGCATATCTGAAAGTTTGTTAAATAATAACGGTTGCTTCACTGATTAGCCATCCCTTTAATTTTTGGCATTGCTGTTGCCTTAGTGGGTCTGTTACCTTATCTCCCGAGACCCACCCCAGAATGTGAGTGGGGAGGCTTGTTCTGATCTGAGTGGGAGTAGTGGGTCCACATGTGTCAAGGTCTGCATTTCCTACCTCTGAGGCAGAAATGTGCAGTTACAACTCTCTCTTCCTCTAAAACTTTAAATTAGTTTATCTGCTAATTTCAATATTAAATGTCAATATTTAACTATTTCAATATTAAATATGTAAAATGACTAATAGATTCTCTAAATTGGTAAGGCATTTTTGTTCATATTTGGGCTTTCAGTGACTTGTTTGTCCAAAATAGTAATTTCCCAACTTATTGGAGATGGAAAACCAGACTGCATCAGGGAACATGAGCTCCAGACTTGACTTCCTCAAGAAGCAGATGTGCTGTGCTGTGCTCAGTTGCTAAGTGGTGTCTGACTCTATGCAACCCCATGGACTGTAACCTACCAGGCTCCTCTGTCCATGGGATTACCCTGGCAAGAATACTGGAGTAGGTTGCCATGTCCTCCTCCAGCAGATCTTCCCAACCCAGGGATCGAACCCATGTCTTCTGAGTCTCATCCTGCATTGCAGGCAGATTCTTTACCCAGTTAGCTACCTGGGAAGCCAAAGAAGCAGATAATGGGACTTAAACCCTGAATCTGGGTGTAAGTTTCCTGATCTGTAAAATGAAAACTATCTCCTTCTCTTCATAATGTTTCTCTGACTCCCAGTCTCCTATAGCCTCCACTCAATTTCTTGGGTTGTCCCATGATACCAGTCAGTGCTCTGTTAAGAAAAGGAAAATGGGGACTTACCTGGTGGTCCAGTGGTAAAGAATCCACCTCCCAATGTAGGAGACTCAGGTTCCGCCTCTGGTAGGGGAGCTAAGGTTCCATGAGCCTTGGAGCAACTAAGCCCAGGTGCCACAACTAGTGAGCCTGAACGCTGCAGAGTTTGTGCATCTCAACCAGAGGAGGCTGTGTGCAGCATAGCTGGAGAAGCCTGTTGCGGCCAAGAGCCCACATACTGCAACGAAGACCCAGCGCAGCCAAAATGTCCTTCACCATCTCCCGGAATTTGCTCAAACTCATGTCTGTTGAGTCAAAATTAAAAGAAAAGAGAAAGAAAACAATTATTCTTCTCTAGGTTCTGCCTGTTTGACACATGCAGACAATCACAAACACACATGTATCTTCCTTCCACTGGGAAATTTAAAGTAATTTATAGTAGCAGTATTAGCTGTGTTGCTGAAACATCATATAAGATTAGAGATTTATAATTCAAGTAGTGACAGAAAGCTGACAAGTGATTTCAGGGGCTACAGAACATTAAGAATAAAGTTGATATGAAGAAAGGAAAAAATATAAAGCCCTATTCTAGAAATGTTTTTCATCTGAAGGTGTTTTGTTATTTCTGAAGATCCCTTGCGTGGTCAAAACCCAGGATGGACTTTCATATCACTGCAGCCTGGAAGGAAGGATGGGAATCCCAGCTCTCTGCCGCCATCAGTCTCCACAAGAATCTCTAATTGAATGTCCAGTCCTATGTGCTATCCTGGTATTTGTATAATGGACACAAGTGATGCCCAGATGTTATTTACATGTTAGCCTGGTTCTAGAGACCAGAGACCCTATTCCTTTCTCTTTCCTATTCTTCCCTTATTAGAGGCATCTAATCTTATGAGCTCATTTTTGCATCCGGATAAATGGCTGCACTGGTACTAATGGCTGGAATCAAGATTGCCAAGAGAAATATCAACAACCTCAGATACGCAGACGATACCCACTCTAGTGGCAGAAAGTGAAGAGGAACTAAAGAGCCTCTTGACGAAGGTGAAAGAGGAGAGTGAAACATACAAAAAAACTAAGATAGTGGCATCCAGTCCCATCACTTCATGGCAAACAGAAGGGGAAAGTGGAAGCAGTGACAGACTTTATTTTCTTGGGCTCCAAAATCACTGCAGGCATTATTCAGTAGCACAACAAAGACACCAATCCCTTAAGAAATGCTCAGAGTTTTTGAAGGCTCTGTGTCAGGACCTCAGTCAAAAACCAACTAAATTTCTTTTCTTTTTTTGAAATTTATTTTGGCCGTGCCCACTGTCATGGAGGAGCTTAGTTCTCCAAGCAGAGATGCAATCCATGCACCCTGCACTGGGTGTGTAGAGTCTTAACCACTGGACTGCCAGCAAGGTCCCCAGACAAATTTCTTTTTACAGTATTATACCTGCATCTCTGAGCATTAGTTCAAATTTTCTCTAGCATTTATAGCCTCTCTACCTTATAACAATGTTATAAGGCAAGGGCTAGGTAAACCTGAGCTAGTATCATTACTGGGATTCTCAAAGTACTGGGGGGTACTGGGAAGCATTGTTGTTTTCAGTCTCTCAGTTGTGTCCAACTCTGCAACCCCATAAGCTGCAGCACACCAGGCTTCCCTGTCCTTCACTATCTCCCGGAATTTGCTCAAACTCATGTCTGTTGAGTCAGTGATGCCATCCTATCATCTCTCCCTCAGTTGCCCCCTTCGCCTCCTGTCATCAGTCTTTCCCAGCATTAAGGTCTTTTCCAATAAGTCAACTCTTCACATGAGGTGACCAAAGTATTGGAGCTTCAGCTTCAGCATCAGTCCTTCCAGTGAATATTCAGGGCTGATTTCCTTTAGGATTGACTGGTTTGATCTCCTTGCTGTCCAAGGGACTCTCAAGAGTCCCAGCACCCCAATTTGAAAGTAAGTTTTTCGGCACTCAGCCTTTTTTACGGTTCAACTCTCACATCCATACACAAGGAACAGTATAGTTTCCTAAGTTGCCCCATTTGCCTCCTGAAACCTAGCGCAGTGGTCAGATGGAGCCATTAGAGGCCATGCCCTCCAGAGTTCTCATCTGAAAAGAAAGGACTGACTGAAAATACTCCAGGGTGCTCCCTGCTCTATTTTCTGGTTCTCTGATTTCTACAGACACACCAAAGTTCCCTGAGAACAGTCTGTGCCTCACCACGGAACCCTAAGCCCTGGGCTGTAGTGTTTGTGCCCCAGGCCCTCATGAAAGCTGCCTCCAGAAAGGTCACCGAGGCCCCCAGGCCAGTCCCGCAGGGGAGTGTGATGTGGTGTGGGTCCTCTAGGGCCTGAGTCCTCTGCCTTGGAGAGCCAGGAGCCCTTGGGCAAGTCATTAACGTTCCTGGTCACTCATCTATGGAAGGAGCTTAAAGGATTCTTGCCTGCCACCATCCACGCAGGAGAACACTCTCTCAATGTCCAAGCCAAGGGCCTGCCTCTCTTACAAGGACCGAGGGGCTGGGGTAGTGCAAAATGAAGCCAGCAGCCATTACAGCCTCCCTCTTCTATGGAAAGCCCAGGGCTACAGGATGGCCCTTGAGCACAAACCTGGATGCCATGCCTGGTCCATTGTGGGTCACTGGACACCCTTCTCAGAGGCCTGGGCTGCTGGATTCCTGCATTTCCCTTATGAGGTCCTGCTGTAGGTACTCTGGTTCTGAGCCCAGCCTTTTTCTCCAGGACATACCTAACTCCTCTAGCAGGCATCTTGTTGGGGAAGGTTTTCTGATGCTGGCTCAGAGGTAACTGGCACATCTAGCCTGTGCTCTCTGACTTCTCTAAGTGGCTCAGACAGTAAAGAATCTGTCCCGTGTGCAGGAGAGCCAGGTTTGATCCCTGGATTGGGAAGATTCCCCCAGAGAAGGGAATGGCTACTCACTCCTGTATCCTTGCCTGGAGAATCCCATGGCCAGAGGAGCCTGGTGGGCTACAGTCCAAAGGGTCTTAAAGAGTCAGACATGGTTGAAGTGACTTAGCACATATGCACATACTGGATTGAAAGTTCATGTAACCTTATTGGTTAATGGAAACCTAATTGGAAAAATGGGTTTATGCAGATGTAATCAGGTTAAGATGAGGTCAGAGTGGAGTAGGATGGAGCCCAACCCATTGATTGGTGTCCTTATAAGGAGAGGGAGGTTTTCATTTTTTTTTTTTGAGAAATCTACAATGAATATTCTATTCAGATTTTCTGCAGTCATTGTGGAATATGTCCACAATTTAAATAATCCCATCGAACATCCCACTGACCATCAGAGAGCACCTAATATGAGGCAAACATTATGTATACATAATTATAGTCTTTAAAAAAATGTAGATCATATTAGCCACAAGTTTCAAATGAAGAAATTGAAACTAAGAGAGATGAAGATTCTTATCTAAAGTCACAAGATCAGTCACAGACAAATTTGGGGTAAGTCAGGCTCCAGGGCAGGCCTTTGGGCAGAAGCAGGTTCACAGGAAGGGCTTGTGTGCAACTGGGGGTGCCCCTCCTGACAACACCCTCACAACAAACCAACCCTCACAACAAACATAGGCTCAGGTGCCCTGGAAGGGAGAGACCATCAGCTAAAGCAGAGCTGTGGCTCCAGGCAGGCCCCAGGGATTGCCCAGGCTCCAGAATCCTCAGGAGAAGAGAGGCACGGGGGCTCTATGCCTCAGAACAGTCCTTGGCTCACACAGCACCATGAAAATACAGAGCTAAAATCCTCCTGGACAGCAAGGAGATCAAGCCAGTCCATCCTAAAGGAAATCAACCCTGAATCACTGGAAGGACTGATGCTGAAGCTGAAGCTCCAATACTTTGGCCACCTGATGTGAAGACCTGACTCCTTGGAAAAGACCTCAATGCTGGGAAAGATTAAGGGCAGGAGGAGAAGGGGATGACAGAGGATGAGATGGTTGGATGGCATCACCGACTCAACGAACATGAGTTGGAGCAAACTCCAGGAGATAGTGAAGGACAGGGAAGCCTGGCGAGCTGCAGCCAATGGGGTTGGAAAGAGTGGGACAAGGCTTAGGACTGAGCAACAAGAAGGAAACTAATACAGATGATATTCGTTAACCTAATGACAGCAGACAGAGACCCAAGGGCCAGCTACAGCACACTCCCCAACAGTCATCTCCCCAGCCCACTGGTCTTTGAAAGGAAACAACTAACATTCCCTTTCCACTTAAATGGAGACTCAGTCAAGTAAATGAGACTTAGAGGAAAGGAATGAATGTCACTTGTTAGAACAACAGAAGGAGGATTCTGGGAGATGAGTTGGTGTTTGTTCATCGTTTGTTCTTTCTGCATCTCCCAGCTACCCTGTAGCCCCAGGCCACCCCCCAGATTACGGTAATATTAAAGTTCGCTGGAATGCCAAGCTGCAGCTGACCTGGGGCCAGAGCATGGGCCAGGCCATCTTGGATCTTGGGCGCAGAGAGGCTGCTGACACAGGACGTCCGCTCCGTGAGGTGCCTCAGCTCTGAGCAACCAGGCACCGGTGTCTACAGACCAACTTCCCCTCTAGGGTTCTAATACCAGGGCTCTTGTGGGCCACCGACTGGAGGGACAACTGAGCCGAGGGCACAGGCAGCAGGAACTCAAGCCCCGGGGCAAGGCGGGGAGGAAGACCATTGTAAAATTCCTTGGACCTTTCTTTCTTCACTGGGTGCCCAGGCAGCAGCGTCGGGGTAGGGCCAGCGCGCGGGAGGGCGGGGCAAGCGGCGGAGGAGGGAGGAGACTGGCCAGCGGCGTGGAGCCGAGAGGGAGTGCGCTCCGGGCCACATGCGGGAGGAGGCGCGCGGGGCAGCGGCCCCAGAGACGCGCCAGAGGCCCGACAGCACCATGGAGCCGGCGGACCTGGGGCTCGGGGACTCATCCTTGCACCGTTACCTGGACGGCGAGTTCTGGAGCCTCAAAAACGAGCTGCGCGAGCTCCTGGGCGGCTGTCCGCTCTTCCGGCCCAGGTAACGCGTCCCCAAGGGCACCCCGCGGTGCACCCCGGGCAGGGCAAGCTGGCGTGTGTGTGCTGCGCCCGAAAACAGGTCCCTCCCGACCTGACAGAAGATGGACTGCCCGCCCCAGTCCTGTGGACGCCGCAGAGCCGCGACTTCGTGGCCCTCAGGAGGCGTCCTCTGCCCACCGCCCGCCCTCCTACACGGAGAGCAGGGACGAACGGGCGCGCCCCGCAGCGGCGGACGGGATGCTCGGCCCAGAGTGGTAGCTTCTAAACCTGTTTCCTAACCTGTTTCTTGAGTCCCCGCTTTTGGGTGCCACCCTTTGCCGGGAGAGGGGGCAGAAAACCGGGTTGGAGCGGGCGTGGAGCGCCCCCAGGGCCACCGTGTCGCCTGGTCCGGAACAGAAGCGCGGAAAGTGGGGCAAAACAGCGTTATCCCGGGTCGTCCCTGCAGAGAAGTGAGGGCATTTTCCCGGCACACGGATGGACTGGCTGTGCCCGGGGTCGTATCTGGTTGCTGGCATGCTGCGGACTCCCAGGGGCCTCGCGGAGTCCAGGTGTGCGCAGGGGCGGCCGAACAGCGGCTGGGGTGCTTGGGTTGTAAGGTGGATTCAGGCCCAGAAGTCATTTGATGGCAGCACAGCCCAGAAAAGTGGACAGAGGGCTTGGTGCAAGCTAAGTTTGCAGACGGAGAAAATAACCCAAGAACCAGCCCTTGTGTCTCATTGAGGACTTTCTCCTGTGCTCTGCTGGGTGGCTCACCCCATCTCAGGTCGTCTGATAAGCCCATTTTTAGAATCAGGCTTTGGAGTTTTAATTTAAGAAAGCCCCAGTTAAAAAACACCAGTATGTTCTGAAGGAAGATTAACCAGTTAGCACATGTTTCTGTCTCAAGGATGAGCCAGGCTGAAGGAGGAGATGTTTGGAATAAAAGCAGGTCATCCTTGGGGAGGAAGCTGTGGTTTCAGCACTGGAGGTGGGGGGAGCGGGGCTTAGGGGAGGTGACAGGTGAGATGGTGGGTGGGCCCTTGTCTCCCCAATTTGTCCTTTCCCTCTCTCTCTCACACCGTCTTCTTTATGTTATCTTTCTCAAAGCATGGTCCAGGGACTCCTGGGGGTACCCAAGACTTTTCCAGGAGCTTCACAAGTTAGAAATTATTTTAGTGATAATATGAAGCAGTTACTGAGCCTTTCATCCTCATTTTCTCATGAAGGTACAGTGGTAGTTCCCAGAAACTATAGGATGCATAATTTCCCAACATATCTGCAGAAGCAGAGAGCAGCATCCAGTTATTTCAAGGCAGACGTTAACCAGACTTGTAAAGACGCAGAACAATGCCACTTTTCTAATTAAAAGTGTAGTTCTTTTTGTAAACATTTAATGAGTTTATTATTGTTACATTCAAATGATATAAATATTTAAACATTTTTTTATTTTATAATTTCTGACATGATAAATACCCATAGACATTTGCGGACCCCAATAATTTTTTAAAAGACAATTTTAAAGAGCAGTGTTAGGTTTATAACAAAATTGAGAGGAAGGTACAGAAATTTCCTATATATTAATACCTCCTGTCCCCACACAGGCATAACCTCTTCTATTATCAACATCACTCACCAGAATGGACTTTTTTTTTTTTTTTTTTTTGCCAAAGATGAATCTACATGGGTACATCATAGTCACTCAGAGACCACAGTTTACGGTGTTGTACATTCTGTGGGTCTAGACAAATGTTTAATGACACGTGCCCATCATTATAGGGGCTTCCCAGGTGGCTCCGTGCTAAAGAATCCACCTGCCAATGCAGAAGATGTGGGTTCAGTCCCTGGGTTGGGAAGATCCCCTGGAGGAGGAAATGGCAACCCACTCCAGTATTCTTGACTGGAAAATTCCATGGACAGAGGAGCCTGGCGGGCTCCAGTGCACGGGGTTGCAAAAGAGCCGGGCCGACTGAGCGCAGCGCGGCTCCCGTCACTACGGCGTCATCCAGTGTTTTCACCCCCGAAACACGGTCAGCACTCTGTGTTTCTCTCCTCACCACCCACCCCGACAACCACTGATCTTTTCACTGTTTCCATAGTTTTGCCTTTTTAGAATCATATAGTTGCGATCATACAGTAGGTAGCCTTTTCAGATTGCCTTATTTCACTTAGTAATATGTGTTTAAGCTTTCTCCATGTCTTTTCATGGCCCGAGAGCTCATTTGTTTTTTGTGCTGAATGCTGCTCTATTGTCTGGATGAACCAGTTTATTTATCCAGTCACCTACTGAAGTCCACCTTGGATGGTTCCATGTTTTGGAAGTTATGCGTAAAGCTACTATAAACATCCATGTACAGGTTTTTGTGTGGAGGCCTCAAGAATTTTTAAGAGGGCAAGGAGGTCCTGCTGCCCTAAGGTTCTGTCACATCCCTTTAAACAGGGGTCCCCAGCCTCCAGGATCTAATGCCTGATGATCCGAGGTGGAGCTGATGTAGTAATAATAGAGATAAAGCGCACAAGAAACGTAATGCCCTTGAATCATCTCAAAACCATCCCCCTCCTCGGTGTCTGGAAAAATTACCTTCCATGAAATCGGTGCCCAAAAGCTTGGGGACCACTGCCCTTACACACGTCCCTTTGCCTGTCTTCCTGTGTCTTTTCAGTTTAGTTCCTGGGCTGTCGTCTCTTTGTCTTTTCTTATTAGATAACTGCAGTTTAAATGATGGAATGCTAACATCTAAACCGCTGATTTGGACCAAATAGAAGGTTCTTTGCTGTGAATTGTGCAGTCTGCTTTGGGACAGAGGGAAAGGCAGGCTGGAGTTGGAAAGCCAACCAGCAGCCAGCAGCACATTACCTGTGTGATTGTCATCAAGTGAGATGTTACCTTCCTGAGCTTCCATCTGCAGAAAGGGGATAACATCTGTGCTGCTGGTTTAAATGAGAAACTATTGAGTGGCTTTTCACTAATGCTGGCTGTGGTATGACACCTAAAAAAAAAAAGTGGGGGGAAAGACATACAAACCCCATTACTTTAACAAATACTTTTCCATTGTCTCCAGTTCTTGTTTATTGACTTCATAATTTCAGAGTTGTAATAGCTTAAATGTCATACTGGTTTTTTTTTGCCCCCAGTGATTAAAGATCTTAGTATCTGCTTGAAAGTTCACCTTGTACTATCAGATTTGATCTTATCCTGTGTTCAAAGACAGTGACCTGACTTCTTGTTGTTTTTAACTTTCTACCACGGTAAAAGGCTCCATGAGAGGTCAGAAATAAAACTCTCTGGTGGCTCAGATGGTAAAGAATCTGCCTGCGATGTAGGAGACCCAGGTTCGATCCCTGGTTTGGAAAGATCCCCTGGAGGAGGGCATGGCAACCCTCTCCAGTATCCTTGCCTGGAGAATCCCATGGACAGAGGAGCCTGGCGGGCTGCAGTCCATGGGGTGGCAAAGAGTCGGACATGACCGATTGACTAACACCAGACATGGATTCACAGATACAATATGAGGCCTCCTGTAGCCAGTCCCCTATCCCCAGGCCCTTGAAATTCAAGTAGGTGTTGGAGGGGGTGGGGTTCATGAGTGTGAGTGCTATGTGTATAGTGGGAAGTTCGTATAGTGTCAGGCACTCCCAGGACATAAGAGCCCAGGAAACAGTTTGCTTCCCCAAAAAACCAAAATCCTGGTTTTGCAGTTTTCTGAGCACATCACCGCTGCCCTCCTCTGTGCAGGGATTCTTCCTCTGGGGTACTGTGCCAGCTGTGGTGCGGGTGCAGCCCAGCTTCCCCCCTCTCTCCCCAAGACCAGCCTGCCAGGCTGAATCCTCCCTGTCCTCACTCTGATGGCGGGTCCCCCAGGCTCTGGGAATGTCCCCATGTCTAAGAGTCCCACCTGCCCTGAGATCCATAGAACAGCATGCCCTTGGCTGGAGCAGCAGCGGATTCTGGGCCACTTGAGGCTCCTTCCTGAGGTTGCAGGAGATATTTAAAAACAGCATCCAGGGACTTCCCTGGTGGTGCAGTGGTTAAGACCTCGCCTTCCAATGCAGGGGTGCAGGCTCTATTCCTAATTAGGGAGCTAAGATTCCACATGCCTCCTGGCCAAAAACCAAAACAGAAAACAGAAGCAATCATGTAACAAATTCAATGGAGACTTTAAAACGGTCCCCATCAAAAAAAAAAAGAGCAACGTCTGGAACGTGATAAGCTTTTCAAACATTTCTGAGTTTGTTTCTTGGTAAAGCGGGGCTCTTTCCTGGGGGCCAGGCTGGTGGGTGGGTGTGCACATGTAAGGCTTCTGTGCTCAGTTGCTTCAGTCGTGTCCGACTCTTTCTGACCCCATGGACTGTAGTCCACCAGGCTCCTCTGTCCATGAGATTATTGAGGCAAGAATACTGGAGTGGGTGGCCATGCCCCCTTCCAGGGGATCTTCCCAACCCAGCTATCGAACCCTCCTCTCTTATGTCTCCTGCATTGACAGGTAAGTTCTTTACCACTAGCGCCACCTGGGAAGCCCTGTAAGGCTCACAGCCTCACTAGAAGTTTGTAGACCCATGGGACCTCCCCACTATCTGTCCTCAGGGCTCCCCTCCCTGGCCTGGCTGTGCTGAGCCGGCTGCTTCCCTGTCCCCCTTCTTTCTCTTCACTGCCTTTTCTTTTCTTTCCTGGAGCAATGCACATTTCTCTTCCTAACCTTTGCAGAGATTTGGTTTTCCCCCACAGCCTTATTTATGCACTCAAGCATATGGTGAAGACTTTCTCATTGCAAAGAGTCAGATAATATTGAAAACCTAAAAGTTTCCCAAACTGTCCCCTCCCCCAACAGCTTATTTTTTTAATTATTATTTATTGATTATTATTTTATTTATTTTTCTGGGCTCCAAAATCACTGCAGATGGTGATTGCAGCCATGAAATTAAAAGATGCTTACTCCTTGAAAGGAAAGTTATGACCAACCTAGACAGCATATTAAAAAGCAGAGACATTACTTTGTCAACAAAGGTCCGTCTAGTCAAGGCTATGGTTTTTCCAGTGGTCATGTATGGATGTGAGAGTTGGACTATAATGAAAGCTGAGCGCCGAAGAGTTGATGCTTTTGAACTGTAGTGTTGGAGAAGACTCTTGAGAGTCCCTTCGACTGCAAAGAGGTCCAACCAGTCCATTCTAAAGGTGATCAGTCCTGGGTGGTTCATTGGAGGGACTGATGTTGAAGCTGAAACTCCAATACTTTGGCCACATGATTTGAAGAACTGTCTCATTTGAAAAGACCCTGATGCTGGGAAATATTGAGAGCAAGAGGAGAAGGGGACTTCAGAGGATGAGATGGTTGGATGGCACCACTGACTCAGTGGACATGGGTTTGGTGGACTCTGGGAGTTGGTGATGGACAGGGAGGCCTGGCGTGCTGCAGTCCATGGTGGTCGCAAAGAGTCAGACAGGACTGAGCGACTGAACTGAATTGATTTTTGGCTGTGCTGGGTCTTCCTTGCTGCATGTGGGCTTTCTCTAGTTGCCATGAGCGGGGGCTGCTCTTCATTTAGGCATGTGAGCTTCTCATTGCGGTGGCTTCTCTTGTTGCCGAGCACAGGTTCTAGGCACACGAGCGTCAGTAGCTGTGGTGCCCGGGCTTCGTTGCTCTGTGGCATGTGGAATCTCCCTGGTCCCCTGCATTGGCAGGCGGAGTCTCAACTACTGGGCCACCAGGGAAGTCCCCAGCCACTTATTTTTATTGTGGTGAAATAAACAGAAAATAAAATTGACCATTTTAACCTTTTTTACTTTAAATTTTAGACATTTATTTTTAATTGGAAGATGATTGCTCTACAGTATTCCTCTGGCTTCTGCCATACAACAATGCGAATGAGCCATAAGTACACATATGTCTCCCGACTCCTGAACCCCACCCCCACCCCCACGGTAATCACAGGGCACCAGCCGAGCTCCCCGTGCTGTGCAGCAGCTTCCCACCGGCTATCTGTTTACACGTTCAGTTCAGTTCAGTCGCTCAGTCGTGTCCAACTCTTTGCGATGGTGTATATATCAGCACTACTCTCTGAATTTGTTCCACCGTCTCATCCCCCTACTGTGTCCAGTGTTTCTTCTCCGTATCTATGTCTCTGTTCCTGCCCTGCCTGCAAATAGATTCATCAGTACCATTTTTCTAGATTCCACATGTATGTGTTTATAGACAACGTTTGTTCTGCTCTTTCTGACTTCCCTTTGTGCCACAGGCTCCAGGCTCACCCAGCTCACTAGAACTGAGTGCACAGTGGCACGAAGTACATCCGCGGTACTGTGCAGCCATCGCCGCCATCCATCTCGGAACTCTGGCATCCTCGCAGTCCAAAACTCTGTACCCGTTAAACATTAATTCGCTCTTCCTTCCTCCCCACAGCCACTGGCAACCACAGTTCTACTTTCTGTCTCTAAACTACTCTAGTTATGTCATGTAAGTGGAATCATACAATCATTGTCCTTTTGTGTCTGGCTTTTTTCACTTAGCAGAATGTCCTTCATGTTGCAACAGGTGACAGGATCTCCTTTTTAACGTTGGATAATACTCCATCATCCTTTACTGTGCCCACCTTTGCGTGAAATGTTCCTTTGACATCTCCAATTTTTTTTGAGGAGATCTCTAGTCATTCCCATTCTGTTGTTGTCCTCTATTTCTTTGTACTGGGAAAGACTGAGGGCAAGAGGAGAAGGGGGCTACAGAGGATGAGATGGTTGGATGGCATTACTCACTGGATGGACATGAGTTTGCGCAAACTCAGGGAGATAGTGAGGGACAGGGAAGCCTGGTGTGCTGCAGTCCATGGGGTCGCAGAGCTGGACACGACTGAGCAACCGAACAACAGCAGTACTTCATCAGATGGATACATCACATTTTGTTTATCCATTCATATGTTGATGGCATTTGGTCCTCCAACCACTTTGAACACTTGAGTGTTGTAGAGTTTGTTTTCCCTACTTTCCCTATTTTTCTATGAGTTCACATATACATGTGAACATTTTTTTGGATAAACAGAATCATACTATGTGTTCCAGCTTTCTCTTTTAAAATTTATTTTTATTTTCATAATACAATGTATGAACCCACTTAATACAAAAGAGACACTATGAGGTTTGGAGTGAAAACTATTTGCCCCTATTCCACCCCTTCCCCCCTCATTCCCTTTTCTCACTGGCAAACACTTTCACGTCTTTTGGGGGATTCTTATGTCATTTACATCTATTTTCTTTTAAAAACAGTCATAAACAGAGCTACTTCCTGATTATATAGTGATTTGTGTGTGTGTGTGTTAGTCACTCAGTCGTGTCTGACTCTTTGAAAACCCATGGACTGTAGCCCATCAGGCTCCTCTGTCTATGGGATTTCCCAGGCAAGAATACTGGAGTGGGTAGCCAGTCTCTTCTCCAGGGGATCTTCCTGATGCAGGGATTAAACCCGGTCTCCTGCATTGCAGGCAGATTCTTTATTGTCTGAGCCATTGGGGAAGCCCATGCATTGACTTAGTAGCATAGAGAATGAAGATCCCCATGGCTGCCCACTTTCTTTCCTTATTCCCACCAATCAGTGCATCCCCATGTGGACTTACATTGGTATCCAGGGTTCACACTGCTGTGACTACATGTGTTATTCCCTGCCATGCCCCACAGCGTAACATATTTCATTCCCTTTCTTTGACAACTTTTGGTGTTCTCTTGGGATAACAATTTCTACCTTTATTCATTTGCTTAGTTTTGTATAAAATGGTCACTCACTGGCCTGTGCACTTCTAGACAAAAGAGTTACAGTCCTCTCAGTTTGGTCAAGGGCTTCCCTGGTGGCTGAGTGCTAAAGAACCTGCCTGCAGTGCAGGAGACTTGCAGGTTCGATCCCTGGGTCAGGAAGATCCCCTTGGAGAAGGAAATGGCAACCCACTCCAGTATTCTTGCCTGGAGAATCCCATGGACAAAGGAGCCTGGTGAGCTACAGTCTATGGGGTCGCAAAGAGTTGGACATGACTTAGCAACTAAACAACAACAAAACAATGGTTTGGTCAAAGCTGTCATGTATCTGCCGTTCCCTTCCCTCCCTGTGAACAGATCCATCCAGGAGGTCTCCCTCTGGGGCTTCAGCCTGGACTGGCTTTACCATCGTCTTCCCGGTCACCTGGGGAGTTTCCTTTGCATCTCCTTTAAAGTGAAGCTTCTGTTTTCCCAGGCCTTCTCTTTCTTGGTCGCTCTTTGTGGAGGATTAGAGGTGGCCACAGACTCTTGAGCGTCATTCCCGTTGAGAAGGGTGCTTCTGTGTCCCCTCCCCTGAGTCTGGGTGGCTCGGGGACTGCTCTGGCCCACGGGTATGGTTGGAGTGACAGGGCGCCAGTGTCTAGGCTCAGGTCTGAGTGACTGTGACCGGCACCTTCTGCTTCTGTCTCCTGAGGCCCTGGCTTCCGTGTGGAAAGTTCTGCACCAGCCTGTGGCTGCCATGCTGCGAGGAAGCCCAAGCTGGTCCTTGAAGAGATGCCCCATAGAGCGATGCTGGCCATTCCTGACTGCTCCAGCTCCCAGCTGTTCATGTCATCTAAGCTGGGACCCCAGGCCTGTGAGGAGCTCACAGGCCATCTCTATTAATACTTGATTCTGTGTGTCCAAGTTCCCGACAGAGCAGGAGGCAGAGTGACACTGAACCGTTTTAAGCCACTACGTTTTGGGGTACATTATTACCCTAGCCATAGAGAGCCAGGACACTCTCTCATGTGATAGCTTCTTGAGAAGGGATACCAGAGAATTAACTTTTTCAGATCTTCACGTCTGAAAATATTTACTCTCAAAATTGGCTGAATATTTGCGTAGGTGTAGAATTCTAGACTGGGAATAAAATTTCCCCCAGAATTTTAAAGTCATCATGCCTTTAAATATCCAACATTGTTATTAAGGAACCAGCCGCCCTCTGCACCTTGGCGTTTTAGTGTGTAAAGATATGACTTTTCTTCCTCCCGCCTGGAAGTTTCTAGGACTTTGTGTTTAGCACAGGCTTTATGGCCATGGACTTCCCTGGTGGCTCAGACGATAAAGCGCCTGTCTACAATGCGGGAGACACGGGTTCGATCCCTGGGTCGGGAAGATCCCCTGGAGAAGGAAATGGCAATCCGCTCCAGTACTCTTGCCTGGAAAATCCCATGGACAGAGGAGCCTGGTAGGCTACAGTCCATGGGGTCCCAAAGAGTTGGACACGCCTGAGCGACTTCACTTTCACTTTTGCTTATGGCATTTTACTGTGTCCTGACTTGATGGTGGTCTCTTTCTCCTTCATTGCTGGGGGCATGCCAGGGGCTCTTGTAATCTGGAAACTACTGTTCTTCAACTATTTGCACGGCTGTCTTATCTGAACTCTGATTCAGATGTCAGACCTCTGGGGCTTGTCTTCTAGTTTCCTCATCTTTTCTTTCTTGTTTTTCATCTCTTTACCTTTTCATTTTTTCTCTTGGCACACTTTCTCAACTTTATCTTCCAACTTCTCTTGAGTCATTTAAGATAACTACTGTCATAATTTTTGAAGTTTCTCTAAGTCCCTTGTTCCTTTTCTAGAGCATCTGTTCTTGTTTTCTGGTTGCCAAATCTCTTATTTCTTGGGAATACTTGATGGTAAGTTCTGAGATGTTTCTTTCTATTTTCTGCCTTGTCTCTGTTTCTTGAGTTCCTTTTCTCCCCCTTTGTACTTTTGACCTCTGTTTTTCGTGTTTGAGGCTTTTGCTAAGTGTCTAGTCAACCTTGGGTGTTTGTTAAAAACAGGAGTGAAGTGAGTAATGTGAGTAAATGCTGGTTTGTAAACAAGCAGGGTTCTTGGTCCCAGACTTTCTTGATCAGAGAGAACCTTCCTTTCCAAGGCAGGTTAGCATTAGTGTTCTGTTTTGGTCAGTGTTAGTCCCTGAGGCGGAGAAGGCAATGGCACCCCACTCCAATACTCTTGCCTGGAAAATCCCATGGACGGAGGAGCCTGGTAGGCTGCACTCCACAGGGTCACTAAGAGTCAGACACAACTGAGCGACTTCACTTTCACTTTTCACTTTCATGCATTGGAGAAGGAAATGGCAACCCACTCCAGTGTTCCTGTCTGGAGAATCCCAGAGACGGGGGAGCCTGGTGGGCTGCCGTCTATGGGGTCTCACAGAGTTGGACACGGCTGAAGTGACTTAGCAGCAGCAGTCCCTGAGGATGGGTGTACAGAGAATGAAGGACAGGTGATAAGCCCGGGTGCCTGAAAGGATGGTTGGTGAGCTGGGCTCCTCCATATGTGACTTTAGGCTGATTAGAAAACTAAGCTCCTCTTCTGTATGACATTTTAAAAAGCTGTGAACTCTTAAAAACAGAATAGAATTGTGCTTAGCAGGGACTGGTGGTAGGAGGAATAAGAGGGGTGTTGTTTAAAGGGACAAACTTGTGACCGACAGATGGCACAGTATAGCGAGTATGGACAGTGATATTGTTTATGAGTGTCAACCTTGCTAAAGACTAGGGTGTTTTTCCTTATTGAAGTAGAGTTGGTTTGCAGTGTTGTGTTAGTTACTGGTGTGCAGCAAGTAACATATATATATATATATTCTTTTTCATAATGGTTTATGACAAGAGATTGAACACAGGTCCCTGTGCTATATCGTAGGGCCTTGTTGTTTATGCGTTTTATATATAGTAGTTTGTATCTGCTAATCCCAAACTTCTAATGTATCCTTTTCTTATCCCTTTTCTTCTTTGGCAACCATAAATTTCTTTTCTGTATCTGTGGGTCTGTCTTTGTTTAGTAAGTGATATCACATGATATTTGCCTTTCTCTTTTTGACTTCACTTAGTATGATAATTTCCAAGTCCATCCATATATATCCATATGCGTATATGTACCGCATCTTCTCTATCCATTCATCTGTTGATGGACACTTTGGTTGCTTTGGTGTCCAGACTACTGTGAGTAGTGCTATTATGAATGTTGGGGTGCTGATTCCCACCCCCTTTTTTTAAAAATAAAGTTAGCATAAATTGTGCTAACAGTATAACTCTTTAGACCACTGGAGGAGGAAACAACAACCCACTCCAGTATTCTTGCCCGGAAGATCCCTTTTGGGCCTGGGAACCTGGCGAGCTGCAGTCCACAGGGTCACAAAGTCAGACACAGCTTGGCAACTGAGCACACACTCTTTAGACATACCTGGATATGTGAGAAACTATAAAATGAAAGTAAAGGAATGCTAAACCAAGGTTTAAAAGGTTGGCAGGCGAGGGCTGAGAGATGGGGTGGGGGACACATGGGCGTGGGTTTTGGTTACTGGCTGCTTCTCTGACTGGATGAAGGTGTTTATCACAGTTTTAAGATGATGATTCAGACTGTGTTACCTCCCAATTATGGTTGTAAAAGGCAGAATTGTTTTCTGGTTGGACCAACAGTTGGAAGAAAAAAAAAATGAGCTGTTAATAACCAAGAGTGCCTCCTCAGGATACTGGCAGAAAGAAAGACAGGCAGTGACCAAGAGAGACTGAGAGAAAGAGAGATCTAGAGAAAGGTACTGACACTCATGCCAGGAAAAGGTCAGGGGTTCAGTGGTCCCGCTTCCCCCTCACAGGGCTCTACTCCAGGAGTGCAGTTGGCTACGTGCTTTTTACATTTGATTGTTCATCTGACTCTCAGAGGTGATGATAATGAAGTTTATGAAGGGCACGCTAGTGTGCTTAGTCATTCAGTCGTGTCTGACTCTTTGTGACCCCCACGGACGGTAGCCCGCCAGGCTCCTCTGTGCAGTGGGTTGCCGTGCCCTCCTCCAGGGGACCTCCCCGACCCAGGGACTGAACCCAGGTCTCCGACCTTGGAGGCGGATTCTTTACCATGTGAGCCACCAGGGGAGCCCTATGGAGGGCAGAGTCTGGGACTCCCCGGTGGTCCAGCGGTTAGGACCTCGCCTCCCAGTGCAGGGGGTGCAGGTTTGATCCCTGGTCAGGGAGCCAAGATCGCACATGTCTTGTGGCCAAAAAACCAAAACATAAAACAGAAGCAATGTTGTGACAAATTCAATAAAGACTTTAAAATGGTTCATATTAAAAAATCCTTAAACAAAAAGGGCATAGTCCTATCTTCCTTTTCTTTAGAGAGGAGAGGAGAGAGAGAGTATAGAGGTGGGATCTGCAGGATTTGAATTACAGTCAATAAACTCCGTATACTAATTTAACGTGAGAAATTTCCATAGAGAAGATTGTGCAGAAGCCATTTTTGGCTTCCTCATTTGTATTACTTGCTCAGTTGTGTCAGACTCTTTGTGACCCCATGGACTGTAGCCCACTGGGCTCCTCTGTCCATGGGATTCTCCAGGCAAGAATACTGGAGTCAGTTGCCATGCCCTCCTCCAGGGGATCTTCCCGACCCAGGGATCGGGGTTACCACAGTGTGAGTCCTCAAGCTGGTGCAGGAATCGTCACATGATCTGATTTCAGCCAATGAAATAGGAAGGGAGGTTTCTGAGGGGTCCAGGAAAAGATGCTTCCTTGCTTGTCTGAGAGACCTGTTGGATGGGCAGACCTTCTCATCTTGGATAGAGTGGAGTCTGAACGTGAGGCTGACAGGCATGCAGCCGTTTTCTCACCAACAGGGAAGCCAGCCCTAGGAGGAAATGACTCAGAGAGGCAAAGTGGAGAGCCTCCACATTCTGATAACAGGGTTAAGCCACAGAGCCCATGTGCCCTGAAGCCCGCGTTGTGTTCCTCATCCCCAGTTCCATGAAGCAGTAAGTCCCCTTTATGGTTCAGGCCACTGTGAGTTGGGTTTCAACCAAACTTGTGGTTCTTAACCAGAAGCACCCCAGTTAGTTTGCTTTTATTTCACTTTAGTTTCAGTTACAGAGACAGACAAACACAGCTTACCTTGGTTTCGGGTGCGGAGGCTGAAAGGCAGGAGCTGGGGTGACACTGGCGGGAGTCCTTGGCTCTGCTTGCCTCACGTCCAGATGAGCTCTGGCTGCCTTGTGGCCTTCGGAGCTTTGGGTGCGTGTCCCAGTGCTCAGCAGCCAGGCTGGAAGAGAGGGGCTCTTCTTGGCTTTTGGCCTGGTCCAGGCCACCCTCACTGGCCCATCTGGCCACTGCTGTTGCCTTTTCTTGACATGCCACTGGGCTGGGTCACCCAGCAGAACCATGTGGGTGGGGGTGGGAGTGGGAGCCTGCTAAAGACAGAGTGGGGTGATGTGGCCCAGGAAAGGAAGAGCCCATGTGGGACAGACGGTGCTGGGCACCCCTCCTTGGCTTCCTCCTGAGCCCCTGGGTCACTGCAGGGAGTGAAGGATGGCTGGGAAGGGCACCTCGGAAGCCAGGTCAGGCGTTCTCACCTTGAATAGGGCACTTAGTGCTGCCTGTTAAGTTTCTTCCATGGTCCTCTGGCCGTGAGTTGGATCTGAAGTTGGGCAATACCTTGGCTTTTCTGGGCAGAGTTGCTGATTCCAAAAGAGTGTTTTGCATGAAAGAAACCAATGTCTGTGTAGAGAGGCTAGGGTCATGGATACTTATTGCTTGCTGCCTCAGAGGGGCTGCGACTTTGGAGGGAAGCAGGCATATTTTCTAACCGAGGTCATTCTGACTGTGTCTGGAGATCTCAGAACTGATGCTGTTCTTGGGGGGGTCCCCCCACAATTCTCTGCCCCCTTCTCTCCCTCCTAGAGAGCTGAGATTCTTCTGTGACTGCTTGTCGGTGTGGATATGTTTTTATTCTTATTTACCTTGTTGCACTGAGTTTCAATAGCATCCCTTGTCTTTCTAAGTTCCCTTCTGTCCATCCTCTGCTTTACAATGATGTCCAAGTGACAACATCTGGACTCGGTCCTCTCTCCGTGAGTGATGCTTTGCTGGTGGGTTGATTCCAGGAGCAGAGACTGATTCTTACATAGCTGTGACTGTGACAAGGGGGATCCTGACTGTGACAAAAGGAGACGGCACTGCTGATTAATGATTACTCACCCTTCTCTTCATAGCAACAGCTCTATGGACCACGTGCAAACCTCTGTTTCTTTGACACTATCTGCTGGCTTATTGTGGGGCTTTCCCAGGTGGCACAGCGGTAAAGAATTTTCCTGCCAATGCAGGAGATATAGGAGATGCAGGTTCAATCCGTGGCTGGTCAGGAAGATCCCCTGGAGAAGGAAATGGCAACCCACACCAGTATTCTTACCTGGAGGATTCCACAGACAGAGGAGCCTAGTGGGCTCCAGTCCATGGGCTCACAAAGAGGTAGACATGCCTGAGTGATTGAACATTCACACATGGGCTTATTGTAAGAACTTAGACATCATGGGAGACCCTAGAAGCCCAGGATCTCCCCCCAACCCTTCATGGCAGCCATGGCAGAGTGTTTATCTCCACTTGGCCCTTTGGGGACCCCAGGCCCTGAAGTCCAGGGGATCATTGGCCCCTGAGGGAAGCTCTGTGGCCATTTTCCAAGTTCCCATTTACCTGTAAATGGACAGGTGGGTGGGCAGGTAGCTCTCAGGGTCCAGCAGGGGACCCTGGCGCCTATGCATGTTTAACTCACTAAGGGTGCCTCCTACACACTCGGTGAATGGATCTATGGTTGAAAATAATGGATTTTCTCTCTAGATCTTCTACTGTGAGTTTGTGTACAGTAATGTTCAGAAAAAGACCCTGATGCTGGGAAAGATTTGAAGGCAAAGGAGAAAAGGGCAGCAGAGAATGAGATCTTTGGATAGCATCACCAACTCAATGGACATGAATCTGAGCAAACTCCGGGAGATAGTGAAGGACAGGGAAGCCTGGTGTGCTGCAGTCTATGGGGTTGCAAAAAGTTGGACACAACTTAGCAACTGAACGATGACAACAGTATTCACGTGGACAGTGGTGAAGAATCCACCTGCCAATGCAGGAGATGCAGGTTGGACCCCTGGGTCAGGAAGATCCCCTGGGGAAGGAAATGGCAACCCACTCGAGTATTCTTGCTTGTGAAATCCCATGGACCGAGAAGCCTGGTGGGCTACAGTCCTTGGGGTCGCAAAGAATCAGACACAACTGAGCATGTAGCACACACGCACACAAGGTTGCTCCAAAGACATCCTTTGAGTCACCAAAGGTGTCACTGCAATTGGATACAAGGAGCCCCATAAGCCAGCAGACACCAGCATCCTGTGGTCAGAGTATGACCTTGGGAGGGAGTCAGGCCTGATTGTACTTGTAGGCCATGGGGCTGGGCATCCTCCAAGACCCTGACCTGTTGGCCACAAACCCATCCTTGCTTTCTTAGCTAATCTCTCAGGGGCCAAAAAGAAGGCTGAGTGCCAAAGAATTGGTGTTTTCAGACTGATGCTGGAGAAGAATCTTGAGAGTCCCTTGGACAGCAAGGAAATTAAACCAATCCTAAAGGAAATCAACCCCGATTATTCATTGGAAGGACTGATGCCAAAGCTAAAGCTCCAATACTTTGGCCACCTGATGCAAAGAGCTGCCTCATTGGAAAAGACCCGACTCATTGGAAAAGAGCCTGATGTTGGGAAAGACTGAGATTGGGAGAAGGGGACGACAGAGGATGAGATGGTTGGATGGCATCACTGACACAGTGGACATGAGTTTGAGCAAACTCTGGGAGGCAGTGAAGGACAGGAAAGCCTGGTGTGCTGCAGTCCATGGGGTCACAAAGAGTCAGACACAACTGAGCGACTGAACAATAACAGGGGCCACTCCCATCAGCACCTCTCGCATGAACCCTAAAAAGTAACCCCCCTTGTTTGAAGCTTCAAGCCTCATTTCTCAGCCAATCACCATCCTGGAGATTGAGATGGGGTGGTGACCTGGACCAATCAGAAGCCGCCCTCGGGCGGGGCTGACACAGCGTCCCCGGGATCCTGGTGGGGGAGGAAGAGCCGGCAGCAGTCTGCACCATGTGCCTTCACCTAATGACAGACATGCCTGAGTCTGGTGACAGCTTGTATTTTCATCTTGCGAGGCTGTGTCTGTTCCTGTCCCCCGCTCCCTCAGCACTGCCTCCCCGTTGGCTCCCTTCCTGCTCACCTTCCTCCCCTTTCCTCCTTCCCTCCCCTCCCACTCCCTCCCTCCCAGGGACTTCCTCTCTCTGCCCACAGACACCCCACTCCTCAGCCTACCCGGCACAGCCACTGGGTGCTCGCTGCTCTGCCTTCTCTCAGCTCCTCCCGACCGAGCCAAGTAAAGGTAATTGCTAAACCCAAAGCTCTCCATTCCAGAAAACCACCAGGCCATCCCAGGGAGGGAACGCCCATCCAGCCACTTGAGGTCTGATGATAACAGGTGAACTGCCTGCAGGGCCCCTCTTCCTCTTGCTTTGACTTTCATGCTGGACTCCAAGCCCTTTGAGCGTGGGAACTGGCCTGGCTTCTTTTGAGCGTTGAGATGGAGCAGGCGTTTTAGCAAAAGCTCAGGAAGGAAGGGGAAAAGCCAGGATGGAGGGGGAGGTTCCCTTCCATCGGTTACTCGGTCACTCGGTTCCTCGGTCATTTGGTGGGGGCCCAGGATGCAAGGATGGGGTCTAGAACTGCCTCCTTCAGGAATTCCTGTGAGGTTTTTGTCTTCAAGGAAGGACTTTCCTTCCTCTTCTTCCCTTTCCTCTCAATATTCATAGCCTTTTTTTCCCACCTGCAACCTCTGTACTTTGCTCATCAGCCAAGGTATTGGGTTGGTCAGAAGTTCATTCGGGTTTTTTCATAAGATGTTATGCAAAAGTCAGAACGAACTTTTGGACATCTTCCCAGTTGAGGGAACTTCACGGCCTACATTAAACCGCAGCACTTAGAAACCACCCCCTTTGCATTTTCTCAGGTGCCTGCTGGCTCCAGGCCTTCAGCCTTTGACAGTTACCGCAAGATGATTCAACAGTTTCTTTTTCATTCACCGTCTACTCATTCACCAGGCTGTGTGTGGGGTTCACGGGGTGGTGCCGAGGTTTGGGGGTCGGAGGTCGAGTTGTGATCACGATGTTTGCTAGAAGGCGGATGGGCCCTGTGCTGGCTGCCTCTGGGGGGTCCTGTGTGCTCGCAGTGGGGTACACCTCGATTTTTAATAGAACGTTTTTTTTTTTTTGACAATAGGGAAAGATGAATATCAGTTGGAGTGATATTTTTATCAGCCAGACAAAAAATAAAAGATAATTACAATTGCAAGCCATAATGGGAACATGAGTAACTTAACAATATAAAATAATTACATATAATTTAGGGAGTCAAGCAGAGTGATGTGGTAAGTGGAAGTGCATACATGCACATGTTTTCATCTGCCTAGCCAGTCTGTGTTTTTTGGTTGGTGCATTGAATCCATGTACATGTAAGGTGATTATCGATATGTATGATCCTATTACCATTTTCTTAATTGTTTTGGGTTTCTTTTCTATAGGTCTTTTCCTTCTCTTGTGTTTCCTGTCTAGAGAATTTCCTTCAGCATTCGTTGTAAAGCCTGTTTGGTAGTGCTAAATTCTCTTAGCTTTTGCTTGTCTGGAAAGCTTTTGATTTCTCCAAGATGAAGCATTTTTGATTCTTGCTATTTTCAGAGAGAAGAGGGAGTTTGTTCAGGGCTGAGCTGGAGGTGTCTCCAGAAGCAGATTGCCAAAGAGACCAGGTTAAAGGCGTGGATTACTGGAGCAGAGCAATGCTGGGAAACCAGGGTTTGTTTTCAAGTTCTTGTTAGTTTTTCATTCTAGAACGTCTGTGTTGCATGGAGACACATGGTGATCAAAGGCCAGGCACCAGGGATGTCCTTTGTCATGAGCATTCAAATTAGGTATCTGAAAGTGTGGTTTCCTTTAGACCAAAACTGATTTTGATTTGGAGTGAAGAAAAACACCCACCACTGCTTCTAAAAAATGATTTGTGTGTGTATATGTGTTTAAAACACCAAGATCTTTTTTTTGGTGGTGGTGTTGTCTTGCTTGTCTCTTTTTATTCTATTTTAAAATTAATTTTTATTAAAGTCTAGTTGCTTTACAATGTTGTGTTAGCTGCTGCTGCTGCTGCTGCTAAGTCGCTTCAGTCGTGTCCAACTCTGTGCGACCCCAAGGACGGCAGCCCACCAGGCTCCTCTGTCCCTGGGATTCTCCAGGCAAGAACACTGGAGTGGGTTGCCATTTCCTTCCCCAGTGCATGAAAGTGAAAAGTGAAAGGGAAGTCACTCAGTTGTGTCCAACTCTGTGCGACCCCATAGATGGCAGCCCACCAGGCTCCCCTGTCCCTGGGATTCTCCAGGCAAGAACACTGGAGTGGGTTGCCATTTCCTTCTCCAATGCATGCATGCATGCTAAGTCACTACAGTTGTGTCTGACTCTGTGCGACCCCAAGGACAGCAGCCCACCAGGCTCCTCTGTCCCCGGGATTCTCCAGGCAAGAGTACTGGAGTGGGTTGCCATATGTTAGCTTCTGCTGCTGCTGCTGCTAAGTCGCTTCAGTCATGTCCGACTCTGTGCGACCCCATAGACGGCAGCCCACCAGGCTATGCCGTCCCTGGGATTCTCCAGGCAAGAACACTGGAGTGGGTTGCCATTGCCTTCTCCATTGTGTGAAAGTGAAAAGTGAAAGTGAAGTCACTCAGTTGCATCCGACTCGTAGTGACCCCATGGACCGCAGCCTACCAGGCTCCTCCATCCATGGGATTTTCTAGGCAAGAGTACTGGAGTGGGTTGCCATTGCCTTCTCCGATGTTAGCTTCTACTGAACAGCAAAATGAATCATGTATGTATCAAGATTGCCTGAAGAAATATCAATAACCTCAGATATGCAGATAACAGCACCCTTATGGCAGAAAGTGAAGAGGAACTAAAAGTCTCTTGATGAAAGTGAAAGAGGAGAGTGAAAATGTTGGCTTAAAGCTCAACATTCAGAAAACGAAGATCATGGCATCCGGTCCCATCACTTCATGGGAAATAGATGGGGAAACAGTGGAAACAGTGTCAGACTTTCTTTTTTGGGCTCCAAAATCACTGCAGATGGTGACTGCAGCCATGAAATTAAAAGACGTTTACTCCTTGGAAGGAAAGTTATGACCAACCTAGATAGCATATTCAAAAGCAGAGACATTACTTTGCCAACAAAGATTCTAGTCAAGGCTATGGTTTTTCCAGTGGTCATGTATGGATGTGAGAGGTGGACTGTGAAGAAAGCTGAGCACCGAAGAATTGATGCTTTTGAACTGTGGTGTTGGAGAAGCCTCTTGAGAGTCCCTTGGACTGCAAGGAGGTCCAACCAGTCCATTCTAAAGGAGATCAGTCCTGGGTGTTCTTTGGAAGGACTGATGCTGAAGCTGAAACTCCAATACTTTGGCCACCTCATGCAAAGACTTGTCTCATTGGAAAAGACTCTGATGCTGGGAGGGATTGGGGGCAGGAGGAGAAGGGGACGACAGAGGATGAGATGGCTGGATGGCATCACTGACTCGATGGACATGATTTTGAGTGAACTCTGGGAGTTGGTGATGGACAGGGAGGCCTGGCGTGCTGCAATCCATGGGGTCGCAAAGAGTCGGACACGACTGAGCGACTGAACTGAACTGATCCCTTCTTTTTTCATATATCCTCTCTTCCTAACACTTGTCTCTTTTTAAAATGGACTTTTAATTTTGAAATACTTTTCAATTGATAGGAAAGTTGAAGATACAATACTGAGAGTTCCCATCGCCCTCTTGGCAGGTTTCCCCTGTTAACATTCTACAGAACCACGGCACGTTTGCCGAAATGAAGAAGACAGCCTTGGGGCGTTGCTGTGGACTCAGTCCTGGACTGCTTGGGTTTCATCATTTCCCCCTGGCGGCCTCTCTCTTCCAGGACACTATGTGCTTCATTGTCATAGCTCCTTGGTCTCTTCTGGGCTGTGACAATTCCTCTTTCTTTCCCTGTTTTTCATAACCTTGACACTTTTGAAAAGTTTGGGTCAGATATTATGTTGAATGTCCCTCACTCCGGGCTTGTCTGGTGTTTTTCTCACCTTTAGGCTGAGGTTATGAGTTTCGGGAAAGTGTGTGAGGGGGAGTGCCCTTCTCGTCATGTCACATGATTTGATATGATACTATCGTATCGCATCACATCACATCACATCACATCACACCAGTCACATCATTTCACATCACACCATCGTATACATCCTGTCAATGTGGCTTGGATTTTTTAATTTTGCTGTAAAGTACAATGAAATACAAAATTATTAAGTGTACACTCTCAGAATTTTGGCAAATGCGTTCACCCAGGTAACTCAAACCTCTATCAAAGTAGAGAACATTACTATCAAGCTGAAGTTCAGGCCATCTGATGCGAAGAGCTGACTCATTGGAAAAGACCCCGATGCTGGGAAAGATTGAGGGCAGGAAGGAGAAGGGGATGACAGAGGATGAGATGGTTGGATGGCACTACCGACTCGATGGAGATGCGTTTGAGCAAGCTCTGGGAGATGGTGAAGGACAGGGAAGCCTGGCGTGAGGCAGTCCATGGCATTGCAGACGCGGACACGACTTTGTGATTGAACAACAACAACAACACTGTCACCCTGGAAAGCTCCCCGTGCCCCTCTCATGCCCTGCCCACCTCTGCCCTGCCCTCCAAGAGACAATCACCCTGGAAAGCTCCCCCGTGCCCCTTTCATGCCCTCCCCACCTCCAAGAGACAACCACCCTGGAAAGCTCCCCCGTGCCCCTCTGATGCCCTGCCCACCTCTGCCCTGCCCTCCAAGAGACAATCACCCTGGAAAGCTCCCCCGTGCCCCTCTCATGCCCTGCCCACCTCTGCCCTGCCCTCCAAGAGACAACCACCCTGGAAAGCTCCCCCGTGCCCCTCTCATGCCCTGCCCACCTCTGCCCTGCCCTCCAAGAGACAACCACCCTGGAAAGCTCCCCCGTGCCCCTCTCATGCCCTGCCCACCTCTGCCCTGCCCTCCAAGAGACAACCACCCTGGAAAGCTCCCCCGTGCCCCTCTCATGCCCTGCCCACCTCTGCCCTGCCCTCCAAGAGACAACCACCCTGGAAAGCTCCCCCGTGCCCCTCTCATGCCCTGCCCACCTCTGCCCTCCCCTCCAAGAGACAACCACCCTGGAAAGCTCCCCGTGCCCCTTTCATGCCCTGCCCACCTCTGCCCTGCCCTCCAAGAGACAACCACCCTGGAAAGCTCCCCGGTGCCCCTTTCATGCCCTCCCCACCTCCAAGAGACAACCACCCTGGAAAGCTCCCCTGTGCCCCTCTCATGCCCTGCCCACCTCTGCCCTGCCCTCCAAGAGACAACCACCCTGGAAAGCTCCCCCGTGCCCCTCTCATGCCCTGCCCACCTCTGCCCTCCCCTCCAAGAGACAACCACCCTGGAAAGCTCCCCGTGCCCCTTTCATGCCCTGCCCACCTCTGCCCTGCCCTCCAAGAGACAACCACCCTGGAAAGCTCCCCGGTGCCCCTTTCATGCCCTGCCCACCTCCAAGAGACAACCACCCTGGAAAGCTCCCCCGTGCCCCTCTCATGCCCTGCCCACCTCTGCCCTGCCCCCCAAGAGACGACCACCCTGGAAAGCTCCCCGTGCCCCTCTCATGCCCTGCCCACCTCTGCCCTGCCCTCCAAGAGACAACCACCCTGGAAAGCTCCCCGTGCCCCTCTCATGCCCTGCCCACCTCTGCCCTGCCCTCCAAGAGACGACCACCCTGGAAAGCTCCCCGTGCCCCTCTCATGCCCTGCCCACCTCTGCCCTGCCCTCCAAGAGACAACCACCCTGGAAAGCTCCCCGTGCCCCTCTCATGCCCTGCCCACCTCTGCCCTGCCCTCCAAGAGACGACCACCCTGGAAAGCTCCCCGTGCCCCTTTCATGCCCTGCCCACCTCTGCCCTGCCCTCAAAGAGACAACCACCCTGGAAAGCTCCCCGGTGCCCCTTTCATGCCCTCCCCACCTCCAAGAGACAACCACCCTGGAAAGCTCCCCGTGCCCCTCTCATGCCCTGCCCACCTCTGCCCTGCCCTCCAAGAGACAACCACCCTGGAAAGCTCCCCGTGCCCCTCTCATGCCCTGCCCACCTCTGCCCTCCCCTCCAAGAGACAACCACCCTGGAAAGCTCCCCGTGCCCCTTTCATGCCCTGCCCACCTCTGCCCTGCCCTCCAAGAGACAACCACCCTGGAAAGCTCCCCGGTGCCCCTTTCATGCCCTGCCCACCTCTGCCCTGCCCTCCAAGAGACAACCACCCTGGAAAGCTCCCCGGTGCCCCTTTCATGCCCTCCCCACCTCCAAGAGACAACCACCCTGGAAAGCTCCCCGTGCCCCTCTCATGCCCTGCCCACCTCTGCCCTGCCCTCCAAGAGACAACCACCCTGGAAAGCTCCCCGTGCCCCTCTCATGCCCTGCCCACCTCTGCCCTGCCCTCTTCTGCTTCTGTTCCTGCTGTGTTTTGGTTTTGTTTGTTTCAGAATTTAATAGAAATGGAATCTTACAGTGTGTTCACACGGCATATTTTTTGTGGTATAATAATTCAATTTAATCCCATAAAGCAATGAAAATGCATGAACCACAGCTACAATAGACACTCAGGAGGAATCTTATTAGCCATGTCGAGTGAGAGAAGCCAGACACAAGAGAGGACATCATGACTAATCCCATTTCCTTAATATTCAAAAGTGGTCAAAAATAATTCATGGCATTACAGGTCAGGAGGGCAGCTAGCATGGGCAGGAGAGAGGGCATGCTCAAGAGAGAGACCACGGAGGGAGTCAGCTGAGGTGCTGTTGGCTGGGGATTATACAGGTGGGTGTAATCTTTGTGATAATTCATTAGGCTATAATTTTATGACTGTTGCTTTGTTCTTGGTGTATTACATATTATTAAAATGCTTATAAGATACTAGTTTATGCCCATCAGTTGTGTGTGTGTGTGTGTGTGTGTGTGAGTGTATTTGATGATGCCATGTGTATTCCCTATCTATTGATAGGTAATTGCATAGCAAATTACCTCTAAGCTTAGCAGCCACTTTCTGTGGGTGAGGAATTTCACAGCATCTTAGCTGGGTCTTCCCTGACGTTGCATGTAGGGTGTTGGTTGGGGCTGAAGGTGTATAAAGGTTTGGCTGGGGCTGGCAGAGCTGCCTCAGAGGTGGGGCGCTCACATGGCTAGTTGGCTGGAGGCCTCAGCATCTTCCCAGGTGGACTTTTCTATCAGGCTGCTTGAGTGTCCACATCATGGTTGCTGGCTTTCCAGAGCGAGAGATCCCAGAGAGTCCAAAACAATGTTTTCTAGATTAATACACGCCATTTATACGTATCAGGAGTGCATTCCTTGGGCTTCCCTGGTGGCTCAGCAGTAAAGAATCTACCTGCAATGCAGGACACCCAGGTTCGATCCCTGGATCGGGTAGATCCCTTGGAGAAGGGAATGGCTCCCCACCGCAGTATTCTTGTCTGGGAAATCCCATGGACAGAGAAGTACGTACATAGTACATTCCTTTTTATTGCTAGGTAATATTCCATTTTACAACTAGATCATAATTTATCAATTCTGTTAATGAATGATGGCTGTCTGGATGCTTTCCAGTTTGGGGCTCTTATGAATAAAGTTGATACGAACATTCTTCTACAAGAATTTTTAAAAGAATGTTTATTTATGTGTTTGGCTGGCTCGATCTTAGTCTCGGCACATGGGACCTTTGATCTCCGTTGTGGCGTGTGGGGGTTTTAGTTGCAGCATTCAAACTCTTAGATGTGCACTGGGGGTCTAGCTCTCTGAGCAGTGGTTGAACCTGGGCCCCTTGCACTGGGAGTGCAGAGTCTTAACCGCTGGACCACCAGGGAAGCCCTGAGGTTGGCTTTTTTTCACTCAACACAATGCTTGGAGATCGTCGCAGTGGTCATGTGTATCAGTCGTTCACTCCTTTGTATTGCTGTGTAGTGCTCTACTGTATGAACGCACCACAGTTTATCTGTTCCCTAATCGAGGGACATTTGGATTATGTCTGTATTTGGTGATTACAAATAAAGTTGCTATAAACATGCATGTACAAGTGTTTGCGTGAATGGAGGGTTTCGTTTCTCTCTGGTAAATATCCAGGAGTGGAATTGCTGAGTCTTGAACTCAAGTGTGTGTTTAACTTCACGTTCTTGTCGTTCAGTCACTAAGTTGTGTCCGACTCTTTTCGACCCCATCAGCTGCAGCACGCCAGGCTTCCCTGTCCTGCACTATCTCCTGGAGTTTGCTCAGACTCATGGTGATTGAATTCATGATGCCATCCAACCATCTCTCCTTCTGTCATTCCCTTCTCCTCCTCTCCTCAATCTTTCTCAGCATCAGGATCTTTTCCATGAGTCAGCGCTTCTCATCAGGTCGCCAAAGTATTGGAGCTTCAACATCTGTCCTTCCAGTGAATATTCAGGGTTGATTTCCTTTAGGATTGACTTCATAACACTGACACTGTTAAACTTTTCCAGAGAGGCTATAGCATTTTTTTCAAAATTCCCACTACTAGTGAACGAGAGATCCAGCTACTCTTTGTCTTCCTAACACTTGATATTATCAGTGTTTTTTATTTCAGCCTCTCTGTTAGGTATTTATGATTCAGTTTTTTAAATTAGTATCTTATAGTTTGGTCCTAATTCCACATGTGGAACTTCCCAGTGAGGCTGCTGCCGCCGCCAAGTCACTTCAGTCGTGTCCGACTTTGTGTGACCCCATAGACGGCAGCCCACCAGGCTCCTCCGTCCATGGGATTTTCCAGGCAACAGTACTGGAGTGGGGTGCCATTGCATTGTCTTATTAATACTTTTGCTGGATGCCGATTCCCTACACGACTCAGGAAAAGTGAAGCTCCTGTCTTTTGCTTTTGTTCTTGCCTGTAATGATCCTAGCTCAGAGGTTTTCAAGCTTGTTGTTAATAATGGAACCATGTTGTAAAAAGCTAAGTCCTACACAGACCACCAGTAGATAAGTCAGACGGTGGGGCTGCTGGGAGTAAGCCGGCCCTCTCTGCGCCCCATCGCCACCCCAACAGCTGTCCTCAAGGAGCTGCCCAGCGTACGAGTCCCAGCTCTTACTCTCAACTCTCATGCCGTCTACCCAGGACCTGCCAGGCCTCTTAATTCCATAGGACCTCTCTCTGCCACTTACGGCACAGACATAAAAATATTTGCCAAATCTTCATATCTTACAGACCCAAGAAGACAGAAAAGAGAAACTGTATCTGTTAAAATACCAAAAACCATTGTTATTTATGATTTATACCTTGTGTGTGTATGTGTGCTGAGTACGTCTGACTCTTTGTGACCCCATGGAGTGTCTCCTGCCAGGCTCCTCTGTCCCTGGAATTTTCCAGGAAAGAATACTGGAGTGGGTTGCCATTTCCTCCTCCAGGGCATCTTCCTGACCCAGGGATTGAACCCCAGTCTCCTTCACTGATTCTTTGTACCACTGCGCCCCCTGGGAAGCCCAGTAATCTTAGTAGGCCACCTTAAATGCTAAATACTGTTTGCATAACAAAGCTTCCCAAGGGGTGCAGTGATAAAGAATCCACCTGCCCTGCAGGAGATGCAAGAGATGCGAGTTCAATCCCTGGGTCAGAAAGATGCCCTGGAGTAAGAAATGGCAACCCATTCCAGTATTCTTGCCTGGAAAATTCTGTGGACAGAGGAGCCTGGTGGGCCTCAGTCCATGGGGTCACAAAGAGTCGGACATGAATGAGCACAAGAACAAACAGAAAGACTAAGATTGCTAAGTGTAGAGATTGATATTTAAAAACAGAAAATGCACAAACAAATATGTATGTTTCATGGGAGAGCTTGAGATGTTCCTGAAACCCTGACTTTTCCATCACAGAGATAGTTTCCTTTTTACTTGAAAAGCATTAGGAATTTAGACATTCATATTATGATAAGCAAATGTTCAAGCTTTCAGGAGCACAGATTCTAAGATTTTTTTCATGCAGCTTTGCTATCTTTGTTAAATAGTTATTCCTTGGGGTGGCTGTTGAAGTGAAGAACAAGCGCCATCTAGTGGTTATATTTAAGTGTACAGGTCAAAATAAGTTAATTTACATGCTAGCAAGATTATGCTCAAAATCCTTCAAGCTAGACTTCAGCAGTAATGAACTTTCAGATGTACAAGCTGGGTTTAGAAAAGGCAGAGGAACCAGAGATCAAATTGCCAGAATTCACTGGATCATGGAGAAAGCAAGGGAATTCCAGAAAATCATCTTTCTCATTGGAGGATAATTGCTTTACTATGCTGTGTTAATTTCAGCTGTACAGTAGTGTGAATCAGCTGTAAGCATAAATATGTCCTCTCTCTTTTGAGGCTCCCTCCCACTTCCCCCCGACCCCAATCCTCTAAGTCACCACAGAGCACTGGACTGAGCTCCCTGTGCGATAGAGGAGGTTCCCACTAGTCCTTTGTCTTATCCATGGGAGTGTATGCATGTCAGTCCCAACCTCTCAGTTCATCCCACCCTCCCCTCTCCACACCCCCCACCCCGTCCACACGTCCATCTCTAAGTCTGCATTTCTGTTCCTACCCTGCAAATACGAAACCTTCCTTTCTTTCCATTTGACCCCCTGTATTGACCACTCAGCCTGTGTCACACACACATTGGCTGCTTTTGAAGCACAGTATCAAACAAGAGCTAGGGAGACCCAGCAAAGATGTCTGTCCTATCAGATCCCTGGGTCCACAGGCTCCATTCACGGTCAATTCAAGGTCTTAACACCTATTTTGTATCCATTTGTCACAGGTATGATTTGAGTCTGGATGAAATGAGAACTTTGACATTTCAGAGAGTGACATTTACCATGGGTCTACCTCTGTTAAAACGTGCAATTCAGGATCAGGTGAGTCTCACTGTTATTATGGTGTAAAATGTGTGAGTGAATGAGAGAGAGACAGAGAGAGAAAAAGATTTTGTTTTGCTTTGTTTGCTTTTGCAACTTGTGGAAGGAAGAGCATTAATTCTGTCCTGGGGGAGCAGACAATTTGGTGGGTATGGGAGTGTCTCCCTCACCCTCCTTTTCTGCTGCCTTCCTGTTAATCTAATTGACATTCACTTCTCTCGAGCCAACAGGCCAGGAAGTAGGAGAATCAGCAAAGGTAGTAAAATATTTGTTCACAAAACAAATATGATCTGGGGTTTCAAATTCAAATATCTGAGAAATATAATAATAAAATAATAAAAATAAAAAATTCATTTTACAGGCTTTTCAAGCATTTTAGTCTTGTCAAAAATGGATGAGTCTTGTTTGTCTAAAAATTGCCATTCTCAACGCAGTGAAATTATTTTAGTCAATTTAGCCTTGCTAAAAAGAGAGAAGGAAAGAAGCAAAGAAAATGTGAGGAGAGGATTCCTTTGTGAGGCTAGCATTAGGAGCTCTATATTTACCCAAGTTTAAGTCCATTCCATATAGTCCATTAAGTTCGTTCCATGTAGTCAAAGCTATGGTTTTCCCAGTAGTCCTGTATGGATGTGAGAGCTGGACCGTAAAGAAGGCCAAGTCTAACAGAATTGGTGCTTTTGAACCATGGTGCTGGAGAAGATTCTCGAGAGTCCCTTGGACTGCAAGGAGATCAACCCAGTCAATCTTAAAGGAAATCAACCCTGAATATTCACTGGAGGGACTGATGCTGAAGCTGAAGTTCCAAAACTTTGGCCACTTAATGCGAAGAACTGACTTATTGGAAAAGATCCCGATGATGGGAAAGATTGAGGCAGGAGGTGAGGGGGGTGACAGAGGATGGGTTGGTTGGATGGCATCATTGACTCAATGGCCATGAGTTTGAGCAAACTCTGGGAGATAGTGAAGGACAGGAAAGCCTGGTGTGCTAGAGTCCATGGGGTCACAAAGAGTTGGACACGACTTAGTGACTGACCACCAACAAAGTCCATTCATGCAGCTTCATAGCTTCCTTAAACCTAACATTTTATACAGGAACAATATACCTCTTGGTGAGACCCCTGGGGGAGGGGCCTGAACTGGGGCTGAGCTTCCTTAGGTGCTGAGAAGCTGAATGTATTCTGCAGTGAGCCCAGCCCCCTGTGTGCCCCCTGTGGTTTGTAGAGGGAGAGGCTGAGGACCGACTGGTGGGAGTCTTGTTTCTCTGTGGAATGTGAATCAGAGCTGGTGGGGGCCTGAGGTCATTGGTTGAGACCAGATCCCACCCGCTCACCCACCTTGGTTGGCTGGCTGTCCTGGGGAGGCAGGGACAGAAGTCAGCATCTTCTCATCAGGAGGGAGTTACGGGCAGAGCTTTGGTATCTCCTGGTGAGGTCCTGCAGTCCCTCTGAGGTGACAGGGGCACGGCATTGCCACCCTTAGATGGAGAGCATGTGCAAGGAAACACCCACAGAACAGGGTGACGCATGCTGGGCAAAGCCTGGAAAATAGTTTTGCACCAATCAGAACATACTGGCAAGTAGATGTCCAAACTGGTGAATTGCCTCTAAATGGAACATACATTTAGAAGTGAATACAATTATGTAAAGTTTAAAAATAAAATAAAATTAAAAAAAAAAGAAGTGAATACAGCCAAACAACCAACCAATTAATCTACCAACCAACCTACCAGCCAGACAACCTACCAACCTGCCAACTAATGACCAACCAAGAAAACAACCAACCAACAACCAACCACCTAACCAACCAACCAACCAACCAGTCAACCTACCAACCAACCTAACAACCAAACAGCCTACCTACCAACCTGCCAACTAACCAACCAACCAACTAACCAACCTACTAACCAACAAAATAAACAACCAGCCTACCAACCAACTAACCAACAAAACAAACAACCAACCGAATTACCAACCAAACAGCCCACCAACCAACCAACCAAACATAAAGAAACCCTAATCCCTCTTTGCTTTCAGCTGCTTTCTCCATCACAGCCAGGCCTCCAAATGCATCCAGCCTGGGGCTGGGGGGAAGGTAAGAACTTGACATGGGGGCCAGTCCCCTGCCCCTTTAATCAGCCCATTATGTCTAAGGCTTAACTTAGTGTCAAAATTCAAGACCCAGACGTGAGAGTTAATCCTGTAATGAGGTTTGCCAGTTTCAGCCAGACCCCCATGTCTGAAGGCATAGCCTGTGCACTCTTGCTCCCATGAAGCGTGTGAAGCCCTGCATCCAATTAGCTTCCTGTTTTCTTGGCTCCCTCTGAGGTCTTCAGCAGCCAGACAGCTCTGTCCTGGATGATTAGGTATGATTCCTCTGGGAGGCACAGGATTGGCCTTGGACGATCCCTCCAGTTCATTTCTGTTACTTATTTCAGGCTGTTTGGCACTTCTCTCTGCGTGAATTAGCAAAAGTCAAAAAGCCTGAAGGAAATTAAACTAGTCGGTCATCGGTCACCAGGGCACAGGCTCCTCTTGGGGGACGGGTGTCCTAAGATTCAGCAGCACATCTGTGTGTAAAGACTCTCAAATTCTACCCCGTGAACAGCTGGAGGAGCTGTCCACAGCCAGTAATTCTAGAAGAAGTGTTGTATGATTCATCCATGATTTATCTGCTTCTTCCTGAAATTATTGAGTCATGGCTGCACTGCCCGTTCAGAGAGTGGTCCAAGTCCTTCCATCTTTCCCTGGCCCTCGTGTTGCTCTTAACTTTCGGGGACGATCTGATGAGCGCCCAGGCAGAGGGCGGCGTGTAACATGTGATGATGATGTTCCTGAAGACGAACGAGGAGCGAGCCGCATTTGTCTCAAGTCTCGGCAGACAGCCCACAGGCTGAGAAGAAGCCATTAAAATGTTTCCACTCTGTCTTCTCCCCTGTCATCTGCAATAGATTAGAGATGTTTCGATAATTTGAAAAGGAAAACAGTATCTGACCTTGACTACAGAGCATATACACTTGCACATGTGTGCGTGCACACCCACACACACACACACACAGTGTGAATAATCTCATTGCACCTTTTTGACTCTTCCTGCACCCGCTTCCAGCAGCATCATCTTTGTGCCCCTCAGTCAACTCTCTCCTCTCTCCCTGAGAATTCAGGACCAGGTCCTGCGTGGTGGAAGTCCTGGCTCCCAGAATTTCCAGATGAAGACACAGAGGACCCAGTTGGGATATCTCTTTTGTGGAAGCGCTGGAACTGGACCCCATCCCCTTCCTTGGGTGCCTGGTCCCGTCTCCTCAAACACTTGTCCGTGTAGGCTGATGGTCTGCACCCAAATCACCATAACTCGTAACAACAGCTCACGTTTACTAAATTCGTATTTTGTGCCAGTTGCAGCTCTAAGAACTTTGAATGAATGGATGATCTCATTTAGTATTCCTGACAACCTTAAAGGTATTCTCATTTTACAAATGAGTAAACTGCTGCTGCTCTGCTAAGTCGCTTCAGTCGTGTCCGACTCTGTGCAACCCCATAGACGGCAGCCCACCAGGCTCCGCCGTCCCTGGAATTCTCCAGGCAAGAACACTGGAGTGGGTTGCCATTTCCTTCTCCAATGTGTGAAAGTGAAAGTGAAGTCGCTCAGTCATGTCCGACCCTCATCGACCCCACAGACTGCAGCCTTCCAGGCTCCCCCATCCATGGGATTTTCCAGGCAAGAGTACTGGAGTGGAGTGCCATTGCCTTCTCCGATGAGTAAACTGAGGCTGAGGAATTGACCAGAGGTCATAGGGAATGGAAACCCACTCCAGGATTCTTGCCTGGAAAATCCCATGGACAGAGAAGACTGGCAGGCTACAGTCCAGGGGGTGGCAAAGAGTTGGGCACAACTGAGCGACTGAGCATACGTGCACACACACGCAAGTAGTAGGCTGTGTGTGTAACTAGTGGAGCACAGATTCAAAGCCAGGGCGGTTGCTTCCTGAGCCCACTCAGATCTGGTGATTTCACCCCCCGGTGCACTAGAACCCTCTAAAGGAGCTTTCCAGACTCTTGCCACCCAGGCTGTCGGTCAGGCCCATCAGATCAGCATCTACATCTTTCAGGTGATGCAGGCTGCGTCCTGGCTTGAGAACCGAAGCGCTGACCTTCTTTCTTGGTACCCCACACTGTCTCTCTAGATTGTTCCCATCCCACATTTGATCCCTGCCAATCATGGTTCGTATCAATAACCTCAGATATGCAGATGACACCACCCTTATGGCAGAAAGCGAAGAGGAACTGAAGAGCCATTGATGAAAGTGAAAGAAGAGAGTGAAAAAGCTGGCTTAAAACTCAACATTCCAAAAACTAAGATCATGGCATCTGGTCCTATCACTTTATGGCAAATAGATGGGGAAACAATGGAAACAGTGAGAGACTTTATTTTCTTATAATCATTAAATTATAATAATTTAATGATTATATTTAAATTTAATAATAATTTAATGATTATTCAATATTAATAATTATCTTAAATTATTTCTTACAATTATTTTCTTGGGCTCCAAAATCACTGCAGATGGTGACTGCAGCCATGAAATGAAAAGACGCTTACTCCTTGGAAGAAAAGCTATGACCAACCTAGACAGCATATTAAAAAGCAGAGACATTACTTTGCCAACAAAGGTCCATCTAGTCAAAGCTATGGTTTTTCCAGTAGTCACGTATGGATGTGAGAGTTGGACTATAAAGAAAGCTGACCACCAAAGAATTGATACTTTTGAAGTTTGGTGTTGGAGAAGACTCTTTAGAGTCTCTTGGACTGCAAGAAGGTCCAACCAGTCCATCCTAAAGGAAATCAGTCCTGATTATTCATTGGAAGGACTGATGCTGAAGCTGAAACTCCACTACTTTGGCCACCTGATGTGAAGAACTGATTCACTGGAAAAGACCCTGATGCTGGGAAAGATTGAGGGCAGGAGGAGAAGGGGATGACAGAGGATGAGATGGTGGGGTGGCATCACGGACTCAATGGGCATGAATTTGAGTAAGCTCCGGGAGTTGGTGATGGACAGGGAAGCCTGGTGTGCTGCAGTCCATGGGGTGACAAAGAGTCAGACATGACTGAGTGACTGAACTGAATCATGGTTCGGGGCTGACTCAGGGATGCTTCATCTTAATACTTCCTTTCCCCAGGAGGGAGCCAGTGGGACTCAGGCTATTCCTGGCCAAGTGTAGGAGGAATGGGGATGGGTATCTGGGTTTGCAGCCCCACTGCACCCGTGACTGCTTCCTCCACCCCCACCTCAGCCGTCTTCTCTCCCACCTGAGCTCTTCTCATCCTAACATGAGCCACGTGGGCTGTGGGTGTGGTAGCATCTTTATTATCTAAGCCAGTGGTTCTCAAAGCATAATCTGAGGACCCCTTGGGGTTACTCCAGACCCTTTCACATCTTGATTCTACCTGAAAAGTAGACGTCAGCTGCCTGCAAGCATGACAATAGATTTTCATCATCAATTGCAACCCAAACAGCGTAGGGCAAAACATGGAGCGCAGAAGCAGGCGCGAGAGGCCAGCTGGCTTTATTAGCCAGATGCTAAAGCAATTTGTAAAAATGCAAAACAATACCATTCTTCTCACTGATTATTTTTTGGCTTGAAAATGATGGTTGTTTTTCATAAGAATTTTGTCATTTACATTAACATGTAATAGGTTCATTATTGTTTTTAAATGAGTAAATATTTTAGAAATTCTCAGCTTTAATTGTATGGCAACTTGACAGATACAACCTGTGTAAACAAAAGGTCTTTGGAATCTGAGATAAGTTTTAAGAGTATATTGTTCAGTTGCCAAGACTCTTTGTGATCCCACTGACTGCAGCACACCAGGCTTCCCTGTCCTTCACTATCTCCCAGAGCTTGCTCAAATTCATGTTGCCACTGAGTCGGTGATGCCATCCAACCATCTCATCCTCTGTTACCTGCTTCTCCTCCTGCCCCCAGTTTTTGCAAGCCAGGATCTTTTCCAGTGAATCGGCTCTTCATATCAGGTGGCCAAAGTATTGGAATTTCAGCTTCAGCATCAGTCCTTCCAATGAATACTCAGGACTGATCTTCTTCAGAATGGACTGGTTGGATCTCCTTGCAGTCCAAAGGACTCTCAAGAGTCTTCTCCAACACCACAGTTCAAAAGCAACAATTCGGGTTAGGGTTAGGCACTCAGCCTTCTTTATAGTCCAACTCTCACATCCATATGTGGCTGATGAAATTATTCTTTATTATACTGTAATTATTATTTTCACGAGAATTTTAGAGACTTCCCTCGTAGCTCAGTTGGTAAAGAATCCGCCTGCAGTGCAGGAGACCCGGGTTTGGAAATGGCAAACCCTGGAGAAGGACCCTGGAGAGCCTGGAGAAGGAAATGGCAACCCACTCCAGTATTCTTGCCGCTTCTTGCCTGGGAAATCCCCTGGACAGAGGAGCCTGGTGGGCTACAAAAGTGACCATGGGGGTCACAAAAGTCAGACACAAGTTAGTAACTAAACCACCACCATACTGTAATTATTATTTCAATCAGAATTTTAGACAGTGTCTGTTTGGTATGGTTTGGATTTTTATATTTAGAGACATATCTGGGGCAAGGGGGTGGTCAGATCTGGAATGGAATAAGCTTCAAAAGTCAGCTCCCCTTGGAAGGCATCAGGGAGTGCGGATCACTATTGCTTTCTTCATGAACCCTGAGAAAAGGAGCAGGCTTTTCCAGGAAGCCATTACACTGACGCTGTCGGCGTGTTGCAGAAAGGACCTGAGCAGGAATGTGCCAGGGGGCTGAGGCTGTCCACCACCCCTCTGGCCCCACCCAGGCCCGCTCTGTCGCCCACCACTGCCAGCACGATGACCAGGCACACCTGCTCCACCCACCCTGGGACTGGTCCCTGACTCCTTTGCGCTCTTGGCTCCCACACTCTGGCCTTGGCTCTGCCCGTGACCCCCCGGCTTCTGTTTGTACCAGCACCTGGGGGCCTGACAGGCTGCCGTGCGCTGGGCCTCGCGTGCTATCTCTGGCAGGAGGCCCTGTCCCAGCTCCAGCTGCATGACTTGGGCCCTGGCCACCTGGCCAGCACTTTGGTTGGGTCAGCCCTGGCCCCGTGGGAAGCCCTGGAGGATTTGAGCAGAGATGACAGGACAGAGTGAGGGCCTGTTTACAGAAGTTCCTCTGTGTAGATTGGCACCTGAACAGAGTTGTCATCTGTGACGCTACAGGGATTCTTTGCAAGGGTGGGCCAGGGGGTGAGCTAGGACCCACCCAGGGACTCCACTGCAGCTGTGGGCTTGGTGCTATCTATTTATTGCACTGGAAACCATCCTGCATAATGGAAATTTCTCATTTTAAGGCACAGTGATTCTTCTTGCATTGAACTATTATGTTAAACATAACAATAGTGATTACCTGTTATCGTTTGCTAAGTCCCTGCTATGTGCCAAGAGAGGTGAGTCATTCATTTTACAATCGTTTATTGAATGCCTACTACAAAGTAGTTCGAGAGGCAGTGAACAAAACAGGCAAAAAATATACCCGCATTACGGAGTTCACATTTTAGGCAGCAAACTAATAAAAAAGTAAATTTATGTCGGATGGTTGTCGATGCTAGAGATAAAAATCAAGCGTGGTAAACTGGAAAAGAAGTAACCCTATCTCTGTCCACAGATGATATAATTTTTTTAATGTAGAAAACCCTAAAGATTCCACTAACAAACTGTTAGAACTGATAAACAAATTTGGTAAAGTTGCAAGGTACACAATCCATCACTCTTTTCCATTAAAATTCATATAAAATAGTGCACTTCCCATTAAGAGCTAAGTAAGCTCATGAAATCAGGCTGGTAATGTCAATACGGTACATTCTTCAATGGTGCTGTCAGTGTTGGTAAATTATATGATTACAGTAATCATCATAAAAATTTCCAAGGCAGCTAGGAGTTTGGTAGGAAGCATATGCTGCCAAGAGAAGCGGCATTAAATTTAAGGCAAGAATTTGGAAAATCTGAAGCCGTCAAAAAGCTGCAGTGATATTGTGACAGGTGAAAAATGTCTTTGGACAGAGCCATGGGAATGTCATTTTCCGTCATTCCTCTTCTGGGCTTTCCTGGAGTAGTCAAGGGCCCTGGGGAGGACAGAAGCACAGTGGCGACAGGCAGCCTTTGTTACAGAATTCTCCCAGCACTGTGCTCAGGGCCCCCACTCTGTGGCCTCAGGGGAGAATCAGCCAAGAATAAGGAACAGCTGAGAGCAAGAAGGGTCAGATGTGGGGGCCACAGTGAGAATCCTGGATTTGTTTTGCAAAGGTAACTGTAGTCATAGGAGGGTTTTCTCAAGGGTGGATAGGGAAGAGGAGGTAGGGAAGCACAGTATAATGCTTATTATATTTTCCTAGTTTTTGACCACACAGCACAGCATGGAATCTTAGTTCCCTGACCAGGGATTGAACCTATGCCCTCTGCAGTGGAAGTGTAGTGTCTTAACCACCGGACTACCAGGGAAGTCCTGTAATGCTTGTTTTGAAAGTATTACACCCGTGGCAGATTCATGTTCGTGTATGGCAAAACCAATACAATATTGTAAAGTAATTAGCCTCCAATTAAAATAGATAAATTTAAATAAAAAAGGAAGTATTATAGTATCTTGGTCAAAATTTACAAGTTTATTCAAAAAATGTTTATGGAAATGCAAAAGACCTGGAATCGTTAAAGCGGTTCTAAAAAAGGACACATTTGGAGAGCTCTCAGTATTTGATTTCAAGACTTGTTCACGGTGTCTCAAGATTATGTGGTATTGGCATAAGGTTAGACACACAGATTAATAGGACAGAATAGAGAGTCCTAAAATAAATCCACGCATGAGTGATCAATAGATTTTTGGACAATGTTGCCAGGGCAATTCAATGGGAAAATAAAAGTCTTCTCAATAAATAGTGCTGGAATGACTTATAAACTTATAGAAAAAAAGTTAGCTTTGATCCCTACCTCGCGCTACACACAAAAATAATTTGAGATGTATTATACACCTAAACATGAATTCCACAATTAGAGTTTGTGGAAGAACAAAGGAGAAGGCAGAGGTTTCTTAGAGAGGACGTCAAATGCTAAACACATAAAAGAAAAAGAACTGATAAATTGATCTTTATCAAAATTAAAAGCTGTTGTTCATCAAAAGACATCATGAAGAGAAGAAAAAGACAATCACCAAACCAGGAAAAAATGCCTACAACGCATATATCTGAAAAAAATTATGTCCAGGTACAAAAGACTTGTACCCAGGACATATAAAGAGTTCTTAGAGCTAAATGCTAAGAAGATAAACTATTCAATGTAAAAAATGGGCCAAAGACTTGAATAGACCCTTTATAAAAGGGTCCAAATGGCCAATAAGCATAGAAAAATGTGCTCAGCATCTTTAGTCATCTGAGAAATGCACATTTAAATCATAATGAGAGGCTTTCCTGGTGGCTGGGTAGCTCAGACTCTGAGCTTGCAGTGTAGGGGCCCAGGTTTGATCCCTGGCCAGGCAGCTAGATCCCACATGCCACAACTAAGAGTTCTCACTTGGGCCCGAAGACCTGGTGCAGCCAAACAAACCCAGCCAGCCAGCAGCCAACAAGCCAAAGAGCCCACAGTGAGATGACATCGCAAGCCCTTGAGAATAGCTGAAGGTGGGAAAGACAATACTGATGAGGATTTGGGGAAACTAGAATTCTCACTCACTGTTGGTTGGAGTGGAAAATGGTATAGTCATTCTGCACAAGTGTTCAGCACTTCCTTACAACCCTTTAACCAGCAGTTGCATTCCTGGGGGCTTACAACAGAGAAATGGAAACACATCTCCACAAGGACTTGTTCATGAATGCTTACCTCAACTTTACTTAAAATAAGCCCATGCTGAAAACAACACAAATGTCCATCAATAAGGGATTGGACAAACTGTGGAACACCTGCAGATGGAAAACTACTTGGCCATGAAAAAGAATGAATGACAGATACACAAAACAACGTGGATGCCTTATTTGCCCAGAAGAAGGCAGATATGAAAGTACATACTGTGTAGTTCCATTTTTGTAAGTTCAAGAACAGGAAAAGCTAGTGAATATTGATGAAAAGAGAACAGTGGTTGCCCATGGGGGTGGTGACCCTGTAAAGGAGAATGAGGAAACTTTCTAGGTGGCACAGGGATGTTCCGTGATCTTAATTGGTGTGATGGTTACACAGGTGGATAATGGACCAGAACTCATGCATTTACGCTCTGTGCCTTTTGCTGTATGTAAATTTTGCCTTGATACTAAGATCATCCTGGCTGATATTTGAGGCAGAGTGCAACAGGAGGCCAGCTGAAAGGCTGTTAGAATAGTCCAGGTTCAAGATGGTGATGGGAGATGTAAGCAGTGAACAGACTTGGGACCCCTTTTGGAGGGAGGGTCAGGACTAGGTAGCCCAGTAGGCAAGAGTCTTGTTTAAAGCAGGCCCCAGAGGACTGAATCCTTGAAGCCCATTTACTTATTCTATTTGTATGTTTTACTCTGGTTCATTTTCTTGCTAAAATAATTAAAGGTTTATTATAATACAGGACATGTATTCAGTTCAGTTCAGTTGCTCAGTTATGTTCAACTCTTTGTGACCCCATGGACTGCAGTATGCCACGCCTTCCTGTCTATCACCAACTCCCAGAGCTTACTCAAACTCATGTTCTTCAAGTTGGTGATGCCATCCAACCATCTCATCCTCTGTTGTCCCCTTCTCCTGCCTTCAATCTTTCCCAGCATCAGGGTCTTTTCCAATGAGTCAGTTCTTCACATCAGGTGGCCAAAGTAGTGGAGTTTCTGCTTTAGCTTCAGTCCTTTCAGTGAATAATCAGGACTGATTTCCTTTAGGATTGACTGGCTGGATCTCCTTGCAGTCCAAGGGACTCCCAAGAGTCTTCTCCAACACCACAGTTCAAAAGCAGCAATTCTTTGGCAGTCAGCTTTCTTTATAGTCCAACTCTCACATCCATACATGACTACTAGAAAAACCATAGCTTTGGCTAGATGGACCTTTGTTGGCAAAGTAATGTCTCTGCTTTTTAATATGCTGTCTAGGTTGGTCATAGCTTTTCTTCCAAGGAGCAAGGGTCTTTTAATTTCATGGTTGCAGTTACCATCTGTAGTGATTTTGGAGCCCCCTCCCCCAAATAAAGTCTGTCACTGTTTCCAATATTTCCCTATCTATTTGCTATGAAGTGATCAGATGCCATGATCTTAGTTTTCTGAATGTTGAGTTTTAAGCCAACTTTTTCACTCTCTTTCACTTTGATCAAGAGGCTCTTTAGTTCTTTTTCACTTTCTTCTGTAAGGGTGGTGTCATCCACATATCTGAGGTTATTGACATTTCTCCCAGCAATCTTGATTCCAGCTTGTGCTTCATCCAGCCCAGCGTTTCTCATGATGTACTCTGCATATAAGTTAAATAAGTAGGGTGACAATATACAGCCTTGACATACTCCTTTCCTGATTTGGAACCAATCTGTTGTTACATGTCTGGTTCTAACTGTTGCTTCTTGATCTGCATGCAGATTTCTCAGGAGGCAGATCAGGTGGTCTGGTATTCCCATCTCTTGAAGAATTTTCCACAGTTTGTTGTGATCTGCACAGTCAAAGGCTTTGGTGTAGAAGTAGATGTTTTTCAGGATCTCTCTTGCTTTTTTGATGATCCAGCAGGTGTTGTCAATTTGATCTCTGGTTCCTCTGCCTTTTCTAAATCCAGCTTGAACATCTAGAAGTTCATGATTCACATCCTGTTGAAGCCTGGCTTGGAGAATTTTGAGCATTACTTTGCTAGCGTGTGAGATGAGTGCAATTGTGCGGTAGTTGAAGCATTCTTTGGCATTGCCTTTCTTTGGGATTGGAATGAAAACTGTCCTTTGCCAGTCCTGTGGCCACTGCTGAGTTTTCCAAATTTCCTGGCATATTGAGTGCAGCACCTTCACAGCATCATATTTTAGGATTTGAAATAGCTCAACTGGAATTCCATCACCTCCACTAGCTTTATTTGTAGTGATGCTTCCTAAGGCCCACTTGACTTCGCATTCCAGGATGTCTGGCTCTAGGTGAGTGATCACACCATCGTGATTATCTGGGTCATGAAGATCTTTTTTGTATAGTTCTTCTGTGTATTCTTGCTACCTCTTCTTGATATCTTCTGCTTCTGTTAGGTCCATACCATTTCTGTCCTTTATTGAGCCCATCTTTGCATGAAATGTTCCCTTGGTATCTCTGATATTCTTGAAGAGATCTCTAATCTCATTCTGTTGATTTCCTCTGTTTCTTTGCATTGGTCACTGAGGAAGGCTTTCTTATGTCTCCATGCTATTCTTTGGAACTCTACATTCAAATGGGTATATTTTTCTTTTCTCCTTTGCCTTTTACTTTTCTTTTCTCAGGTATTTGTAAGGCCTCCTTAGACAACCATTTTTCCTTTTTTCATTTCTTTTTCTTGGGGATGGTCTTGATCACTGCCTCCTGTACAATGTCACAAACCTCCATCCATAGTTCTTCAGGCACTCTGTCTGTCAGATCTAATGCCTTGAATCTATTTGTCACGTCCACTGCATAATCGTAAGGGATTTGATTTAGGTCATACCTGAATAGCCTAGTGGTTTTTCCTACTCCCTTCAATTCAGTTTGTCTTTGGCAATAAGGATTTCATGATCTGAGCCACAGTCAGCTCCTGGTCTCGTTTTTGCCAACTGTATAGAGCTTCTCCATCTTTGGCTGCAAAGAATATAATCAATCTGATTTCAGTATTGACCATCTGGTATTGACTATATATTCAGTAAGACTGATTAAATGTAACTAAATTAGGGAAATTGAAACCAGAAGATGGAAGAAGCAAATATGCCAGTTTGGGGACTGATGTTGGAAAACTAAGATCAGGAACCTATTTTTGCCCAGTCCTCTTGGCTGGGCCCCTAACAGGGCTTGCCAATGGGTTATGAAGGGGACAGTAAGGGTCTTTTAATATCAGAGGAAAGAAAGCTCAGATTATAGACACCCATGCAGTGTTCAATCAAGTTGATTTTAGTTGAAGAAGAAGGAATGTTTGTCTTTTGGAGACTCTCTGGGCTTATAAAATAAAAAAATATACATTTTTGTAGAATTTGCTTTGTAATAGAATATTGTATCACAAAGGTCTGATATATTAGATCAGATCAGATCAGATCAATTGCTCAGTCGTGTCCGACTCTTTGCAACCCCATGAATCGCAGCACGCCAGGCATCCCTGTCCATCACCAACTCCTGGAGTTCACTGAGATATCAAGTGCTTTATAAAGAAATGAAGGTTATTTTAGGGGAAATTACCTTCCTTCTATTTGAGACTGAATTTATTAAGCAGAAATGTAAATATCATAGAGTATAATTTAGGATAAAATACAAGTTTGAGTATATTCTCTATACATTTATGGAATCATTATAATTTAAAATTACTATAAGGTAATAGTCTGATATGGGAATTGAGTTTGGCTTGAATATATTCAATCAGCCTAAATGAATATATAGATAAGTAGAAATACTGCAAGAATGTATGTCAAAAAATGCATTAATTATTTGATTGATCATTACTAGCATGGGCAGTTCAGTATGCTGCCAATTGAATATGGGGGGACCTTGTAAATATTAGACATTCTTTATTTAAGAACAATTAGTAAATCAAAGGAAAATGAAATGAAAGAAGAACTGAAGAAAAGGGAGAATTTATGTGTGGAGAAGATGTTAAAAGTGTGTGCTAGTAAGGAAATCCATCAAATTAAGCCTTGTCTTCATTCTGAAACTTTTACTTGATGTCTTGAAATGGACCAGCCGAAATGAGTGCTTGAGTCAACACCAGAGCATTAACGGCAGACTTCTATGGCATTGCCCATAGGATCTAACGGCAAAGATCTCTGTCCTGGGCAGAGACTCGAGAAGGGAAAGAACTGTCACAATCAATTTATTGTGCTCCAGGATGGCTACATTGGGGGTTGGTTCTTTAGGAAATGTGATCGTAATTTATTTCACTTTTATGCATGTAAAAGTGACCATAGCTGGATCCCACCGATGGCAAAGTCATGCTGCCCCATCCATGGTGGAAATGGAGAGAATGAAGTATGATGAAAACCTTGCCTAGTTGGAGATGCTGAGGGATTTCCCTGGTTCTGATGGGTTAGGTTTAGCTCCAGCAGAGCATGTGGTTTAAGGGGAGGAAGGGGCTGTTATAACGAATTGAGTGGGGTGATTCTTAGCAAAGTCACCTGGGGACTGGGACATGTTGGTGTCACATGCTTTCTGGAGATGAGGCTGGTGGTACAGGAGAGAGTTGTTGATGACTGGGACTGGGCCACCCAGAGTCCCGGGCTTCCTCCAGCTCAACAGTGAGGGGCATTGAGGACTGGGAGCAAGAGGTCCACGTGAGGACACTGAGTATCTGGTTTCTGGCCCTTCTTCTACCACTTACTAGATGATTCTTGTTGGACAAGTCTTTTGATCTCCCTCAGCCTAGACTCTTCCATCCATGACATGGGGTCAGCACGTCTTGCCCCACTCAGCCCTTCATGAAGGGTCATTGTGGGGATCCACAGGACAGAGGACCTAGGGACCCTCTGAAAAAGCCCGCAAATATCCATTACAGTTGGTTTTTATTATTTGCTGGGGACGAACTCTCCTGTGTGAGTGATGCTGGAGCCAGGCACTGGTACATGCTCCAGCCTTGGAGGTATTTTAGGAAATAATCAATCCAAGATGCATTGGGTAGGAGCCATGCTAAGAGTCATAAATCTTGACAGTTTGCTGCTTGAAAAAATTAATAATGCTTGAGAGGAACATTGTAAAAACCTACAGGAGGGAAAGTAGTATGTTTGGGGAGAGAGCTTAAGCCAGTCTGGAAACTGAGAGTCATCCAAGGAAGATAGGCTCCTCCTGCCCTGGTGGGGCATAGTTTAGACACATGTACAAACACACACAGCACACATGTATACACTCGTGCATGTGGGCAGCTTGCACAAGTTTTGTGGGGCGCATTTCAGAAGAGACTGATGAATCAAAAAGGCTAGCATTGAGACTTCCCTGGTGGTCCAGTGGTTGGGACTCCAAGCTTCCAACTCATGGGGAACAAGTTCCATCCCGGGTCGGGGAACTAAGATCCCACATTACCGGGGCGCAGGACCAGAGGAAAAAAAAGCTAGCATTAATTCCAAGAAAGGGTAATTGGAATTTACACATGCAAGGTCCCATTACTTTTGGCAGAAATGCCACCTGCCTCTGAAATTTTAAAATGAAACAGCAATGGTGCTCTTGTCCTGTCCCATTTCTTACTGGTGGAGAAGAGCATGCTTGTATAGCTTTGGGATTCAAGGCTGCTGTGCACAGCAGTGGAAGACAGGGTCACAAAGGGGGGCCAGACGTCATGGTTTTTAACTGATCAAAGCCCAAGGATGGTCTGTGGTTAGAAAGGAAAGTGAAGAATAATGCTTTTCCTATGTCCAGAATGTTCCAAAACCTTCTGAATCCTCTGTATTGAATCAGGATGGTCACCTGGACTTGTGCCAGGCTCTCGCTGTTGGTGGGACTCCTGGTGGGTTGTCATGGAGAATCGTTGAGGGGAGGCCCAGGGACAGACTTGGGTAAGGCCACCTGAGGCCAAAGGCAAGTCAGTCAGGGCTGGGCTCCATGCAGGTGTAGTTGACTTCCTATTATGGGAGAAGAGAGTCTTTAACTGCTTTGTCTGTGGTCTGAGACCAGATGATCGCATTAAAAAACAATGAACAGATGCTCACGACTATATAAAGGAGATAAACAACTAGGATTTACTGTATAGCACAAGTAACTCTCCTCAGTACCTCACCATAAACAGTGATGGAAAATAATAGAGATAGATGCTGGGAAAGATTGAAGGCAAAAGGAGAAGAGAGTGGCAGAGGATGAGATGGTTGGATGGCATCACTGATTCAATGGACATGAACTTGGACGAACTCCAGGAGATGGTGAAGGACAAGGAGGCCTGGTGTGCTGCAGTCCATGGGTTCACAAAGACCTGGACATGACTTAGCAACTGAACAACAATACATTTATATAAATTTAACTGAATCACTTGGCTGGACACCTGAAACTAACACAATATTGTGTATCAACTATACTTAAATAAAAAGAATTTTTATAAGGATGAAAACATTGACTTCTGTAGGGTGATAGGATTATTTTTTATTTAAAAATTGCTTAATAAAAGTGTTGAATTTTTTAAATTGTAAAAGTAACATGTTTATTTTTTTTTAAATGTTAATTTAAATGGTTAGGATTTAAGGATATCTTGACATTGGGTCTGTCATGTTTTCAGGTGGAGAAAACAAGGAATTTTGTCAGCCGGAGCCTGGTCATAGGAGAAGTGCTCTCCATGGCGGACATGGCCACAGGAGTAAAGGTGAAAGTCAGTGGGTCTCCCAGCCTTCATGCACTGCAAGTTTTGCTTTATTTCACTATATTTTTATTTATTTGGCTGCGCTAGGTCTTAGGTGTGGTGTGCGGGATCTCATTCCCTGACCAGGGACTGAACCTGGGCCCCCTGCCTTGGGAGCTTAGTGGCTTAACCACAGGAGACCAGGGGCGTCCCATGAACTGATAATTTTGAATGAAAAGGAGAGAAAACAAAACAGTTCCATAGGTGTCAGTCTGTCCCTACAAGAGATGTTTATAAAATGGTACAGCTCCCAACACATCCCCTTGACTTCCGCTTCAGTCATTGTATTCAATCCGGTATTTGTTTTTCTTTGCTTTTTCTTTCTGTATAGTTTTACTGCATTTATGCCAGCCAGTTATTTTCCTTTCCTTTCCTTTTGTGTTTTAGTTAGTTATGCAGGCTGCACTGGGTCTGCGTTGCTCGGGCTCGCTCTGGTTGTGCTGAGCGGGGCCACTCTCCGGTGGGGCTTCCCATTGCGGGGATTCTCTTGTTGCGGAGACGGGCTCTAGGCACTTGGGCTTCAGTAGGTGTGGTGCATGGGCTTAATGCCCTTTGGCATGTGGGATCTTCCTGGACCAGGAACTGAACCTATGCCCCCTGCACTGGCACATGGATTCTTAACCACTGGACCACCAGAAAAGTCCTCCTAAGTCTTCAACTACTGAATAATACTCCTTTGGGTGGAACAACACTTGGAATTCTTATATACTTCTTATATACTTCTCCATTTTTGCTGATTAAATGGGTATAAAATGGCATCATGCAGTAGACTTGTTTGCATGTACCAGCTCACCAAGGGTGGTAAACAGAATAGCTTAAAAGGCATGAGTGCCATGACCTCTCCTAATGCCCTAAGTCTCCCAGCAGGCATGTGGCTCTGCATGTAACCTCCTCTCCCTCCCTGGATGCCACTGCATCTCCAAATAAGTGTCTGCATGCAGACATCCAGTTCTGATGTCCCCAAAGGGAGAAGTTATGATTAGAACATGAAGAGGAAATGATCAAACGAGAAGCCGTTGATGAGTCCAAGATGCAAACTCTTTGTGTTCTGCAGTACAGACGTTTACATATGAGTAGGAATAAAAGGGCTTCCTTGGTGGCTCAGACGGTAAAGAATCTGCCTGCAATATGGGAGACCTGGGTTCTATCCCTGGGTGGGGAGGATCCCTTGGAGGAGGAAATGGCAACCCACTCCAGTACTCTTGCCTGGAGAATCCCATGGATGGAGGAGCCTGGTGGGCTACTGTCCATAGGGTCTCAAGGAGTCAGACACGACTGAAGTGACTTAGCATGCAGCAACAGAAATTAAAAACCAAGACTTCTGTGAATGCCATCCCAAGGTGAAGACGTTTGTAGGGAAGCTGGCTTCCCTATGATTTCAGCCAGGCAAGGTCTCTTCTCTCTTGGCTGTGGCTTCTGCAGTGAAGAAAGTCAGCTCAGATGCTCAAATAGATCCTCCTATCAGAAATCCTAGAGGATCCTGCTGAAGACTCATGAACCTCAGCTGGTTGTTTTGCTACATTGCCCCCCATTCTGTCTGGCAGGTCTCTATGGGGAAGACCCCACAGGCTGTCCCCACTCTCTGGGTAGGACACCTGCTCGTCTGCAGCTGCAGGGTCTTGCACGGAGCCAGGCGCACAGAACTGCATAGGGAATGTTTGAGCGAATGAGGGAAGGGCAGCTTCTGGTATCAAGCAGACCGAAGAAACATTTCAGCCTGTTGCAATGTGTGGACCTTACTTCTTGGGTGGGGCAAAACGTTCGTTTAGGGTTTTGCCACAAGATGCTACAGAGAAACCCGAGTGAACTTTTCAGCCAACCTAAGTAGACCCTGATTCAAACAACAAACCGTAAAGAAAGACTAGGAATCAGTTGGGGAGATTTGAACATTGTCTCTCTGGCAGTATTAAAAGATTATTATTGTATCTGAGGTGAAATAATGGTTTGAGGATCATGCTTTTAAGAAGAGTCCCTACCTTTGACAGAGGCTTAGGAGATACTTAGGGATGAAGTGACAGAATGTCTGGGATAAACTTTGAGATCCCCTGCGGTGTAGAATGGGAGAGTGAACTGGGGGAAAATGAATAAAATGGACCATGAGCTAGGAATTGTTGAGTTCATGATACTCTTCTATTTTGTTTGAATTTGTCCACACTAGAAAACTTTTAAAAAGTTTTACTCCTGAGTATCCTAGAAGGAAATTTGAATAGATTTAAAGAAACAGACCTTTAAAAATGCTTCTCTGATCACATCAATCCTCTACTGAAGACCTCTTCCTCTTATGGTTTAGAGAAGGCCTCCAGCCCTTGACCTGGCTCACAGGTCCTCAAATGGCCTGGCCGGACATTCGCCTCTCCAGACACCTTCTGTGCCATATGGTCCTGCCCAGGATATATCTTGGCCTTCTTTCGGTCTCTTGTTTCCACATCTGGACCACTCATGCTGTCTTTCTCCTCCTTCACCTGCCTGACACTCATTCTCAAGTCCCAGCTCAAGTGTCCTTCTTTCAGGGAAACCTCCCTCCATCCTCAAGTTTATTTATTTATTTCTGTCTGCGCCGAGTCTGTGTTGCCGCGCAGGCTTTTCTCGAGCTGTGGTGAGCAGGGGCTGCTCTGGTGCCTGTGCTCGGGCTGCTCTTTGCGGGGCCTCTCTTCCTGTGGTGCACGGGCTCTTGGTGTAGTTGAGGGTCCGTGCTTGCCGCGCGTGGGCTCAGCAGCTCAGTCCGCCAGCTCCAGAGCACAGGCTCCGTGGTATAGCGCACAGGCTGAGTTGCTGCACGGCGTGTGGGGTCTTCCTGGACCAGGGATGGAACCCCTGTTTCCTGCATTGGTAGGGAGATTCTTTATCACTGAGGCGCCAGGGAGCCTGCAGTTTAAACCCCACTTACGTGCTGTCATCTGTCCGTGTACCTTACAGCGTCTGTCTGGGTGCGCGCCCATTTTGGATTGAGGTATTTATTCACATGTCTCCTGTATGTCGCTTAGCACCGCTAGAGGGCAGCATCCTTGAAGACTATCTGTCTACAGTCTTGCTATGGAGGAAGTGTCAAGACATGAGTATTAAATGAATGCATAGAATCAAAGCTGTTTGGCAGTCACTCAAAAGGTTAAATGTAGAACTACTGTATGATCCAGCATTTCCACTCCTAGGTATGTACCCCGAAGAATTAAAACAGGGACTGAAATAGATACTTGTATGCTAGTGTTCATTGCAGCGTTGTTCACAGTGCCTCATAGGCTGAAAGAAGCAAGTGTCCATCAGTACATGAATGAATAAGCAAAATATTGTCTAATATATAGAATGTACCATGGACTATCACTCAGCCGTAAAAATGAGTGAAGTTCTGGTACATGTTACAACATGAATCTTGAAAATATGCTAAGTGAAATAAGCCATATCCATGAGGACAAATACTGTATGATTCCACTTATATGAAAATTTGAGAATAGACAAATTAATTTCTAGAGACAAAAAGTAAATTACAGGTTCCCAGAGGCCGAGGGAAGAGGAGAACGGGGTCCGTTGTTGGTTAATGGGCAGTTTGTTGGGAGGATGAAAAAGTTTCAGAAGTGGTGCCAATGGTTGCATAATACTGTTAGTACAGTTTATCCTGCTGAACTGTACACGTAACCGTGGCTAAAATGGCAAGCTTTGTGTTATAACATTTATGTTATTATTATACCATAATAAAAAGACTTGGAAAATTGGACAAAAATGATGATTAGGGACTTCCCTTCGTGGCCCAGTGGTAAAGACTTTCTTTTTTCTAATGTTGGGGGTGTGGATTCAATCCCTGGTCAGGGAGCTAAGATGCTACATGCCTCATGGCCAAAAAAAAACAAAACATAAAAACAATATTGTAACAAATCAATAAAGACTTTAAAAAATGACAATTAACCCTGTTTGCTTTTCCCGCACATGAGTTGTTTGTTGCTGTTGTTTAGTTGCTAAGCCATGTCTGACTCTGCAACCCCGTGGACTGTAGCTTTCCAGACTCCGCTGTCCATGGGATTTTCCAGGCAAGAATACTGGAGTGGGTTGCCATTCCCTTCTCCAGGGGATCTTCCTGACCCAGGAATTGAACCTGGGTCTCCTGCAGTGGCAGACAGTGGCAGGAGGATTCTTTTCTGCTGAGTCACCAGGAAAGCGCTACATACAGGGTAATCTTTCTTCCCTTGTGCTCGGACATCCTAGACAGTTAGCGGAGGGTGTAGGTTGTGCCCCTGGTCCAGCCCATCCGCCTTTCCTGTTGGTGATGGAGGGAGACTTCGGTGAGGGGAATGCAGTGCATGGAGAATGGGTGAGTGAGTCCTGGGTTGGTCACGACCTCCCCACATCTCACTGCCAGCCCAAGGCCCCTGTGGCTCTCCTGGTCACCTGAGCTGGCCGTCAACCTGAACATCAGTTCATCAGCGTTATCTGCACCCTGTAGACCTGAGCACCTTTTTCTCTTCCTCCGAGTCTGCATCATCCAGCAGCTCCAGGTGTCTGTAAGTGCTTTGGACAAATACAGTTGTACTCACACAGCCAAGTGCTGGCTGAGCCAAGGGCTGCTTGGACAGCGACTCACAGTGAGGGCGTGGGGAAATGGAGAGGGCTGCCAGAGAGAGAGACCTTCTCTGCTGAGGGCTTTGAATCTCACTCTGACTTGGGAGCTGGCCCAAGGTCTCCCGCCAAACAGGCTGATGCAATCTGGATGAACTTACAGCCAAAAGAATCGAGACCTGCTTCCTTTTCTTCTTCCCCATGACGGCTCCTGTTTCCCCTTGTTTGAATCATCTCACTCTATCTTGGTTTGCGTGGGCTGCCATGATAAACAGCTACAGAACCAGTGGTTTAAACAACAGAAATTAATTTTCTCATGGTTTTGGAGGCTGGGAAGTCCAAGATCTAACTTCCAGCTGATTCACCTCCAGGTTAGGGCCCTCTTTCTGGCTTGTAGGCAGCCAGCCACCTTCTCTGTGTGTGCTCACATTTCAGGAGCAGGATGGGGGAGACAGAGAGAGAGAAAAGAGAGAGACAGAGAGAGAGAGTGTGCACTCTGGTATTTCTTGTAAGGGCACTAATCCCATCATAAGGGCCCCATTCTAAAGACCCCATTTAAATGTAGTTAGTTCCCAAGGTCCTATATCCTAACACCACATTGGGGATTAAAGCTTCTGCATATGAATTCTGGGCTTCTCTGGTGATTCGGCAGTAAAGAATCCACCAGCCAATGCAGGAGTTGTAGGTTCCATCCCTGCATTAGGAAGATCCCCTGAAGGAAGAAATAACAACCCATTCCAATATTCTTGCCAGGAAAATCTCATGGACTAAAGGAGCCTTTTGGGTAAGTCTCTGGGGTTGCAAAGAGTTGGACATGACTTAGTGACTATTCAGCAACAAATAGAGGAGTTTTTGGGTGAAGACCTAACGACTTAGTCCGTTGCACTATCTTTTGTGGGGTCACTGTAGTCTCAAAAACCGTTTGCAGTGCCTTGGTATAGCCCATCTACTCTTTGTTTTCTTTTTTAAACATACTTATTCATTTGACTATGGCAGTTCTTAGCTGTGACACGTGGAATCTTTAGTTGTGTGGCATGTGGGATCTAGTTCCCTGAGCAGGGATCAACCCACCCCTTTTATTGGGAGTATGGGGTCTTAACCACTTGATCACCAGGTAAGTTCCTCCCATCTGCTTTTGAAATGGAAACAATCTGAATGCACTTGAAGTCTCTTTAGGGGGCCTTCTGTCTGCCCATCATGTAGAAAGGACCTGGATTCTTGCACACATCAGAGACCTGGCAGGTCCGTGGTGTCAGGGAGATGGTCAGAATGATGAGGGTTCATGTCCCAACTCTGAGACGTCTCCATCACGGCCCTAGAAGTCACATCATACTCCTGCAGCTTCATTTTCTGTGAGGACGGTGATGCTAGCTGGTGTTGATGCCCAGTCACTGGCTGGTTCAGATTTAAGCCGATGGTGCCCAGGAGGAGCTCCAGGCCATGCCTTGCAGGTTGCAGGAGCTATGTAAGTGGTGGTGGTGGTGGGGCTGCAGCTTCTGACGTGGGCCTTCCCCAAACGGGCTGCCAGATGGTGGCTCAGCTAGTGGGTGGAGGAGGGACCAACCTTTGTTCCCAGGCTCAGCCCATTCAGCTTTCCCTGCCCAGGGGTCGGCTCTCCTTCTAGCTACTCTTTGGGAGCTAAAGGGCCTTGCTGAAGACCATATCCCTGGGCCTGTCAGCCTGTCCTGACTGTAGTTCCCAGCTCCCAACTGTGGCCACCGGAGGCTGCTACCAGCCCTCCCTGGGCCTGTTGTGCTCATGACCCCCTGCACTTGACCTTGGAGCTGTGTCTGTGGTCCTCCAGAGAAGTGAGAAAGGAGAGAGGGGGCTTTCTCAAACAAGCAGTACAAGGTGTGCATGTGTTTAAAGTTAGGGTTCTCCTTGGGTGTCCCTTGCCTCCTGCTTCCGTTTTATTTCCTTGCCGCTGCTTTCCCCAGCTTTTCTCTGCATCTTGTCTCCTGAGGGGGCTGGGTCCAGCCAGAGCAGGCCTCTCACGGCCGTGTTGGCAGCAGTGGTCTGGTGCCCTGTCACGGGGCCGGCTGGTGCTGCTCCTCGTGGCGGCTCCGCGCCCTGCTCCATTCTGGCTCAGCATCCCTGTTTTAGGAATCCACCCCTCCTCCCTGGCTTCTCCTGCAGCCTCCTCCCTTGCAGTGGATGATCCTCCATCTATCTGAAGACTCAGGTCAAAGACCAGGTATCACATTGCCCCCACCTCCCGAGTCTAACCCACCAGCTCTGTCTCCAGAATCCTCCCCAAACGCCTCCACTTCTCGTGCCCTTTACTGTGATCTGACCACCATGCCCTGGCCAGGCACCTGGGCCTGCCCGCCAGGCTGGGCGCCGCACCCTGCTCAGAGTACAGTGGGCCAGGGAGCTGTCTGTGAGAGTCCCCCAAGGGCCTCCCCAGCTGTCAGATTCCCTGCTCGTTGGGGACTGTGGCTTTGGCGATGTGCTGGTCAGCACATGGGAAGAGGTCCGTGTTTGAACAGACCATGTGGATCGGGGTCTCGCAGGTAATGCCTCAGTTAACTCCTGCAGTTTTAAAACCATTCTTTTATTTTTGGCTGTGCTGGGTCTATATCACCGTGAGGGCCTTCTCTAGTTGCGGTGGGTGGGGATTCCCTCTAGTTGCGGTGTGCTGGCTTCTCACTGTGGCGGCTTCTCTAGGTGCGGAGCACAGGCTCTAGGGTCCTCGAACTTCAGTCGTTGCGGCTCCTGGGCCCCAGAGCACAGGCTCAGTAGTACTGCACACAGGCTTTAGTTGCCCACGCCCTGTGGAATCTTCCTGGATCAGGGATTGAACCTATGTTTCCTGCATTGGCAGGCAGATTCTTTACCACTGAGCCACCAGGGAAGCCCAGCTCCTGTGGTTTTCCAGAAGCCTGCAGGTTTCACTCACCCAGCCCAGCGCTCCTACTAATAGCCTTTAGTGAATGGAGTCTTTCAAAAGGTGGCCGACTCATTTCCTGTCTTTCTAAAGAGGAAGAAAAAATGTAAAACCTAGGAAAACAATGCAACATAAAGAACGCATTAGCCACCAGCCAAAGAGACTTAAGGGCAGAAAATTCAACCTCTTTTAGTTTTAGAAAAATATTTTTCTTTAACTTGATTTCCAAGAGGGTTTGGGGGGAAAAGGGCTATTTGGATGGATTCCATTTTCCTGGGTTGGAATTAGAAAAGCAGTTTGCTGGGTCGGCAGTGATTCCAAGGAGCAGGGAACTGAGAAATCAGGGTGTTCAGCCTCTTCCAAGGATGTTTGATGATGCCTCCAAAGGCAAAACGCCTCATATGTCAGATGTAATTAGTGAAATTCATCCGTTGTGACGTCAGAGCATTTCAGCTGGTCAAGTGGTTCACTTCGACTTGATGAGGTGGCCTTTTTGGAAGTTAGCGTAAGGCTGATTACACCCGTGTGGTGCGGGGTATGGTCCCCACCAGAGGCTGATGACAGTTCTCAGATGGGAGCATGTGAAGATGCTGTTTCTGCCACTTACCTGCAAGGTCTTCCTTGGGGTCACTGTGTCCACTGGGATGCATTCCATTGCAGTGACCCCAGAAAAAAGGACCTATTGGCTGCTGTACTCGAAGAGTCCAGGGTCCACTCGCTTCAGATGTGGGTGTGTGGGACCTGGTCCCTCTCATCTCTCAACTTCTTGACCCCCATGCACTGGCTTCCTTCACCAGCTCTCTTGATGGCAAGAGCAATCCCCACCCTCCCTTCTTCCAAGTTCCATTACTTCCAATAAAAGAGAGAGTTTCTCTTCTCTAAATAGCTGACTCCTGTGTCCAGTGGCCAGTCTGATAGGACCCACCCAGATCACAGATTCATCCCAAAGCATCCCCTTGGCCACAATTTTAGGCAGATTGGCCAGTCCTGGGTCCCAGGCTCATCTGAAAGCTGGACTGGAGGTTGACATTAGCCACGAGCCACTTGGACTGAATCTGGGGGAAGAGGACTCCCAAGAGGAAAGCTGGGGCTGTGTTCCTATGGGGATGCTGAACAGCAAGCACAGCAAATGTCTGAACACCTGAGCTCTTCTGTCTTTGCAGTCAGTCCCCTCCTCCCATCAAACGGCCCTGCTCAAGCCACCCTTCCTTTTCTTCTTTCTCCTCCTCTTGACCAAAGTGCTTGGCAGTTGCCTCTCACTGAACCTTGCTACGAAGGGCTGTTGGGTGTCAGGCAGCTTGGACTTGAACCCCAGCCCCACGTGCTTCCTCAGGTGCAGCCGTGGACAGGTCACTTCCTTCTCCTGAACCTCACTGTCCTCATCTGTCAAGTGAGGAAGTGGAGGTGAAAGTGTCAGTTGCTTCATCATGTCTGACTCTTTGCGATTCCATGGACTGTAGCATGCCAGGCTCCTCTGTCCATGGAATTCTCCAGGCAAGAATGCTGGAGTAGGTAGCCATTCCCTTCTCCAGGGGATCTTCCCGACTCAGGGATTGAACCTGGGTCTCCAGCATTGCAGGAAGAGTTTTAACTGGCCACCAGGGAAGCCTGGTGAGGGAATTGCCAATTATCAAGTGAGGGGAATTGTGCTTTCCTCCTGGGATGGTCGTGATAGGCAGTGAGTGTGTGGAGCTCAGACCCTGGAAGGCGGGAGGCACAGTAGGTGGGGCTCACCATTCACCGCTTTTGTCAGATGGGGAAACTCAGGCATTGTGTCATTGTGCAGGGTCCCCAGCTGGCGGGGCGCTGAGCGGGGGTGAGTCTGGCCTGCCTCACCTGAGCCCAGTGGCTGCTCATGCTGTAGCCTGACCTCTTCCATCCACCTTCCTGTTTGCAGACTGTTTCTTGTGGACTCTCCAGGCTGCAGTCAGCACCTGGGATCTGTTGCGCACAAAGACTGTTGCGTATCTTTGACCTACAAGGCACCAAATTAAACCCTGAGCAGACAAGGCAGGGGCTTTCCTGGTGGTTCAAATGGTAGAGAATCTGCCTGCAGTGAGGGAGACCCGGGTTATATTCCCTGGGTCGGGAAGATCCCCTGGAGGAAGGCATCAGTATTCTTGCCTGGAGAGTCCCACGGACAGAGGACAGAATCCACGGACCCTACAGTCTGTAGGGTTACCAAGAGTTAGACATGACTGAGTGGCTAACACTTTCCCTTTTTTCAGACAAGGCAGAGTGATGGCGTGCACCAGGCTTCTCTGAGGATAGGGGATGGGTGGGCTGTGCTGCTGGGGTGACCTCTGCACAAAGGGGAACCGAGAGCCGTGCCTGCCCAGGGGGACTGGGCTGGACAGGCCGCGGAGGGGAGGCCGTGGACGCCTTGCTGCTTGTGGGGCGAAGGTAGAGCTTGATGAGCTGATCGGTGTTCCTTGAACGCTTTTGCCCAGTGGGTTCGGTCGTCATTAAGTTGTTGCCTGTTTCTAACAATGATCTGTCCTGTGCTTGTTTCCAGTGTGGAATAATTTACTGGCTGTTCGGTGGGGCCATCAGAAGTCTTGGAGGCCCAGCACACGTAACTCAGTGGCTTCAGCCTCTCCAGGTATGGCATGCACCACCCTAGATAGTTTCTATGAAAATGAAAATGAAAGTCGCTCAGTCGTGTCCTACTCTTTCTGACCTGTGGACCATACAGTCCATGGAATTCTCCAGACCAGAATACTGGAGTGGGTAGCAAAATGTCACAGTAGCTAGGGGTGTGTGTGTGTGTTTGCAGAAAAAGAAAGTAAAATGTAGAATTAGTGTCATCCAGAGCTTTGTTTGAAATGAGAATCCTAAGACTCCCTTTTTTAGATTGCACAGGTCTGTCATATTGTTATCGCCCTGGTTGTCACCAGACTGAATTTTTATAGTATCTCCAACTCACTACTCCCTCTCTCGCTGATGTTCTTAATGATCTGTTGTTCAATTGTTGAGTCGCTCAGTCCTGTCCAACTCTTTGTAACCCCATGGACTGCAGCATGCCAGGCTTCCCTGTCCTTCACCATCTCATGGAGTTTGTTCAAACTCATGTCCATTGAGTCAGTGATGCCATCCAGCCATCCTGTCCTCTGAGATAATGATCTGAGAGGTCGGCAGTTAGAGCAGCCATTTGACTAGCTGATTCCCTTCTAACCCGGTCAACTCCAGGAGCAGAAATACACGGGGATGTTTGCAATGACTGAGAGGGGCCACGGGAGCAACGTCAGAGCGATCCAGACCGAAGCCACCTTTGACTTCTCTGCACAGGTGAGGATTCTTCGTGTGGTTCTGCAGTCCTGTGGGCAGAAGATTTGAACCCAGCAGACCCTCCCTCTGCTTCCTCCCGAGGCCGTGTCCGCCCACACTGTGTGGGCTCTCTAGCCAGAGGTGCTCGGATTCGGAAGTGTCCGAGTTTCAGTGGAGGTGGATGTGTGCTCAGCCTCCCTGAGTCTAATGCCAACACTTGCACAGCACCTACCTTGGGAGGACACTGCTGAGACATTTGAGGTGCACTTATTAACTTAATGCTTTGGGGAAACTTGGTGGGAGCAGGACCTCCACCATCTTGTGGTTCTTCCGAACTACAGCAGGTACATGGGTATAAGAGAGGTCTCTGTGGGCGCGTCACCCCGTGGGGCAGGAGGGCACTGTGTGTGCTGGACCTCCTTCCGGGAGCCGAGTCCTTGGTGCTGGCATTGATACCAACCAGGCTTCTTGACCTTCCCCATTCAGTAGAAACTGATCAGAGGCCAGACAAGAAATTCAGGCAAGGCTCTCCTGGGGGCCCTGCTGCAGCAGGGGGAGGTGAGAACAAGCATCAGGTTCTCTTGCTTGCTCACTCCCTGAGTGGGGGGCGAGCCGATCCCTTCCATGGGGTGAGTATAGGGGTGTGTCAAGGCGTCAGGCCAGAGGGATGGCTTAGATGGTTTGCCCGCCCCTGAGGTGGTGTTGTGTGCAGGGGGTAGCTCAGTATCCTGTTTTTGCTGTCGACACCCTGCTTCTTCTCCAGGCTCTTCAAAATTGGCAGTTGCGTTTTTTGGTCTCTTTGTATGTTTTCTCTATGATTTTGCCCCAACTGAGCATGATGCAGTTATTTTTAGTCCAGTATTGTATCTTTATATACTGTGTTGTTTGAGGAGAGGTGTAGACAGGTGCAAGCATTGCAGCAAAGGGTCCCAGGTCCCAGGTCTGTCTCAGCATGATGCAATATCTTTAACTGCTGCTGCTAAGTCGCTTCAGTCGTGTCCAACTCTGTGCAACCCCATAGACGGCAGCCCACCAGGCTCCTCCGTCCATGGGATTCTCCAGGCAAGAACACTGGAGTGGGCTGCCATTTCCTTCTCCAATGCAGGAAAGTGAAAAGTGAGAGTGAAGTCGCTCAGTGTGTCGGACTCTTAGTGACCCCATGGACTGCAGCCTTCCAGGCTCCTCCATCCATGGGATTTTCCAGGCAAGAATACTGGAGTGGGTTGCCATTGCCTTCTCCATCTTTAACTGTATATGGACAAAAGTCCACAAGGCAACCAAAATAAGATTTGACAAAACAATCTGACTTTATTACATGGGTTGTGGTTGTTCAGTTGCTGAGTCGTGTCTGACTCTTTTGTGGCCCCATGGACTGTAGCCTGTCAGGCTCCTCTGTCTGTGGGATTTTCCAGGCAAGGATACTGGAGTGGGCTGCCATTTCCTTCTCTAGGGGATCTTTCTGACTCAGGGATCAAACCTGTCTCTCCTGCTTGGAAGGCGGATTCTTTACCTCTAAGCCACCAGGGAAGCCCTATTGTATGGGATGAACTCCAAAATGTTGGTAAGACCCTCTAAATCTATAGCTCTCTATGAATAGGTAACAGCAAAAATCCTGTTCTATAAATCCTACCCCCCCCATCTCTTTAGCTCCTACTTCCTGTCCTCAAATAAAGAAAGCAATGATCTACTTATTTCATTCTCCTTTCTAGTTTCTTGTTTGATATTGGGTATTCCTAAAAACCAGAAAGGGATAAATACATTTTGCAGTTTTTTTCTACAAATGTGTGTGTGAATGAGTGTGCAAGCTGTGTGGCCATAAGCTATAAATGTGGCCATGTGCTGTGGGTGTGGCCATAAGCTATGAATGTGGCCATGTGCTGTGGGTGTGGCCATGTGCTGTGGGTGTGGCCATAAGCTATGAATGTGGCCATGTGCTGTGGGTGTGGCCATGTGCTATGGGTGTGGCCATGTGCTTGTGGGTGTGGCCATTTGCCTGAGCATGTGGTGACTCAGCCTTTTCTTCATTTTGGCTGTTGTCCTTTGGAATCTGGAGTTCTATTCCTAGGGTTTTCTGACCCAAGAACACTAGCTGGAGGCGGTCAACATTTAGAATGACACATGCAGGTGAGGGTTGTGTGAGAGGATGTCCTGCCTTGTCTCTGGCCCCAATGCTAGTTCTCTGCAGTAACCAGTGATGTCTAAGGTCACAATAAGGGCCAGAATAAGGACTGTCGCCTATTGAATGCTCGCTCTGTGCCAGGCTCTGCCTCAAACTCTCTCTGTATAGTATACTACCACATTCATCTGCTCCCCAGGTGGGGCTAGTGGTAAAGACCTTGCCTGCCAGTGCAGGAGACATAAGAAATGCGAGTTGGACCCCTGGGTTAGGAAGATCCCCTGGAGGAGGGCATGGCAACCCACTCCAGTATTCTTGCCTGGAGAATCCCCATGGACTCGCCTGACAGGACTATGATCCATAGGGTCGAAAAGAGTTGTATATGACTAAAGTGATTTAGCACTCATGCACATTCTCCTACAGCAACAATCCCATAGATGTAATAATTAAGCTACTGCGTGTGTGCTAGGCACCAGGCCAAGCACTCTGCAGTGCAACATTGTGTTAAATGTTCTACAATCTTATAGGAACATATTTTTGTCCTTATTTTTCAGGCGGAGAAACTATGGCTATGAAGTTAATAAGTGAATCTCAGGTTCAAGGAGATTGCCCTTAGGAGCTTAGCTTTCCTGTCAAACATGGCAGATTGACCAAACATCATAGGGTTCTGCCTGCCCCATTTTTTTTCCTCCCAAAACTGTAGTATTGAGGTCACCTTGCTGTCCTTTAAGGGAAAAAAACCCAGCCACAATTCTTATTTATTTGTTTTCTTCTTATAATTATTATTATTTTTTTGCACAAAAATGATTTCCCTGTGTTGGTCCTGTTTTCCCCAAACAGCATAAATGATTTAGCTACCTGGTGTGCTTTGGCAGCTGCCACTCTCTGCAGGGGAGTTGCAAAGTTGAGATCGTAATGATGAGAAGACTCGGGTGAACTTGCTGCCTCCCGGGGGAGTGAGGGAGGGAATAAGCGTATCATAGACTCAGGCCGCTGAGGGCTGCTTAGCCGAGGACGGCTTTCCCCTTCGTTGATTTCTGTGTTTTCCCCTTCATTTCCCTTTTCAAATGTTCGAGCATATCAAATGAGCTCTCTCTCCCTCCGGAGCAGTTTTAATCTCTTCAGTTTTTTTGTTATTCGTTCCTGTGGGTTGGCTGTTTTATTTTTATTTTTGGATGGTAGGTTGAGTAGCGGCATGGAAGGCTTTGAGGTAAGAGAGAGTTTTACACTTTATGCAAAATCACAAAAATAAATGAGGCTTTAAGAGCTCTCTGGCCAAAGCCATGAGTGTTTATAGGACTGACTGTTTTGTCAGTCTTCAACGACTAATTATAATAGGAACCAACACACATGGTGTGCATTATTTAGATCCAGCTTTAAACGCCAGCGTTTTGGCTGAGGCAGACTTTCCAAATCAAGTCTTTTTGCCAGAAGTGACAGAACTCCTTTCCCAGAGAGGATCAAATGTTGATGGGGACGAATGGCCTCCTGTCTCCTCCCCACACTACCAGATCTTTTCTGCCAGGTTAGCCTTTCTCTGCTACTTCCCTTCCCACCCGTGGGGTGCTATTTAATGCATCCCCTCACCACGTGTTGTGTGTTACTGCACCCACCAGCCTCATAAAAACTCCTTTCTTTAAGAAGTTCCTGGCTGGCCCGATGAGACAAGGGCAGCAGCCTCCAGAGACTTAAAAATGATCAGCTCATCCATTTATGTTTCTGAAAAGCCCTTGCCTATGTTAAAAGTTTCCCTGTGTGCACATGTGTCAGAGAATGTTTTCTTGGGCTCCAAGACTGTATTTCTTGGCCAGAGGGAAAGTGCAGTCCATATACTTGAAAATCTGAAATCCGAGATGACCTTTACACGATCAATAGCTTGTTGGTTTGGTTCAGCCACATATTTGATATTGTCAGCTTCGATTAAATTTGCGGTTCTGTTTTTTTGCCATCATGCCCCACCCCGCTTCCCCTTTCCTTCCCCCTACTCCCTGGATTCTTCGACCTGTTCCAGGTACCCAGGATGCAGAGTTGGCAGTTATGGTCTGTCTCTCCTTAACAAGAGGCTGAAGGGTATCCCAGGTAGCAAGCCGCATGAGAGAGGACCAAGAAGGGAAGAGAGGTGTTTCTATGGTGATCCTGTTCTGGTTCCTGGAGAGGAAGAAAAAAGGAGGCAGAGTTTTGAGCAGAGACTGAAAACAAAAAGCTAATTATTTCCCTCCTGCTTTTTCCTGACCAGTGTTAACTTCAGACTGTTTTGAGCTAGACTCCTTGGTCATATTTTGGAGACAAGCTAGATGGTGTGTTCTAAGATTCATTCCCTTATAAGATGGAGAATTGTTGACACATGCTTTTTGGTTTAAGGGCTTATTCACATGAGCTTTTGAGGGAACTTTTCATTATCATATTCATTGATCAAGAAAATGGAGGGAGATTTTGAAACAGTCACCCCAAGGCTTAAATGAGATATTTCTTTTTATAAAAATCAAAATTGTCTGGGATGAGATTCTAAGCAATGGTGGGACTAGGTCACAGTTGTTTATTAGTCTTGTTTGTGTTCAGATGTACACATTTAAGGGCTTCCCAGGTGGCGCTAGTGGTAAAGAAACCGCCTGCCAACCAGGAGACATCAGGGATATGGGTTCAATGCCTTGGTTGGGAGGATGCTGTGGTGGAGGGCATGGGAACCCACTCTAGTATTCTTGCCTGGAGAATCCCATGGACAGAGGAGACTGACGGGCTAAGTCCATAGGGTTGCAAAGAGGTGGACACGACTGAAGTGACTTAGCACACCTGCCCCGACGTGTTTAACCTTTGGTTAGTTGCTGTTCAGACGATGGACTCATACCTTAGATGCAGGAGTGCCTGCGGCCCAGGATCATGGAGGACCTGAGGAACCATGCCATTGGCCCAGGAGGGACAATGTCCAGTAGACGAAATACACAGGCATGGCTCATTGAACTGGGCCCCAGATCGCTGGGTACTCCATCGTTTCTTGTGAGACCTGCAGGTGGAGTGTTTGGGAGCGAGGGCTGTGGTGAGAGCTGAATACAGATCACCAGGGCTGTTAGGGGTTTGGGTGCTGGGCTATTTAAAAGTCAAAACCTCAGTGTGGAGCAGCCTCGAGAGAAAGAAGCTCACTGAAGAAGGATTCGTACATTTAAGCCACAGGCTCGGACGAATGTGACACGTGCTAGTCCAACCTGACAAAGAAGAGCAGCCAGCAAGAAGGGAAGGAACGTGAGGGTGAACTAAATGATTTTGGGTCACCTACGCCTTTTCTTGAGGTCGCCTAAGTGGGCGCAGCTATGCAACGTGAATTTGTTTCACGGTGTTCATTGCACTGAGCCCAGGGGTTGAAAGGAACCGTAAGGAAGAAAACTCTGTTGCTTTGGTGTTTCTGTGCAGGAGTTTGTCATTGACACACCATGTAAAAACGCTGAGAAGATGTACATTGGAAATGCGATGTACGGGAATTACGCAGCAGTCTTTGCCCAGCTCTTCATAAATGGAAGATCTCAAGGTTTGTCACCAACACAGAATCCTAGGCCGTTTCTCTTTATTAGCACTATTCTCCCATGAGTGCTTTACACAGAATCCTTCCCCCCCAAGGGCTGTTTTTATCTTGTAAAAAATTCACACTGAAACTTAGCCCTGTCAGTCCAGTGGTTAAGACTCTGTGCTTCCACTGCAGATTGGGGTACTAAGATCCCACATGCGGTGTGGCACAGCTACATAAGAAATTGAGTTATTTGCCTTTTAAAAAATTCAGCACTTGGTCTCCTAAATATACATGATGAAACCATTTATCGTTACCTTCAACACTGTACACTATTATGGGCAGTGCACAGTCATACAACAGGATGAATTTCAGAATCAACATAATGGCACACTGGAAATTAGGAAAGCCTTGCTCACATCTTTAGAGACTTTAGTAAAGTGTCTTTTCACCGTCCTTAGGGCCCCACTGCTTCATCGTTCCTGTCCGAGATGAAAATGGAAGCTTGTACCCAGGAGTGACGGTCGTTGATATGATGCATAAAGAAGGTGAGTTCACGGGTGACCCTTCTTCCACCCTCCTTTGCACTTCCTGCCTCCTCCCCACCCGACCCTACCAGCTCTTGGTGTTCAGTCTCTAAGTCATGTTCTACTCTCTGTGACCCCGTGAACTGTAGCACACCAGGCTTCCCTGTCCTTCACCATCTCCCGCAGTTTATTCACACTCATGTCCATTGAATCAGTGATGCCATCCAACCATCTCATCCTCTATCGCCTCCTTCTCTCCCTGCCCTCAATCTTTCCCAGCACAATATCTTTTCCAAAGAATCAGCGCTTCCCATCAGGTGGTCAAAGTCCTGTAGCTTCAGCTTCAGCATCAGTCCTTCCAATGAATATTCAGGATTGATTTCCTTTAGGATTGACTGGTTTGATCTTGCTGTCCAAGAGACTCTCAAGAATCTTCTCAAGCACTGCAGTTCAAAAGTATCAGTTTTTCAGCACTTAACCATCTTTATGGTTCAACTTTCACATCTGTTAATGACTACTGGAAAAACCATAGCTTTGACTCTACGGACCTTTGTTGGCAAAGTGATGTCTCTACTTTTTAATATACTGTCTAGATTTATCATAGCTTTTCTTCCAAGGAGCAAGCATCTTTTAATTTCATGGCTGCATCACTGTCTACAGTGATTTTGGAGCCCCAGAAAACGAAATCTGTCACTGTTTCCACTTTTCCCCACCTGAGTCTAGCCTAACTCACCAAAGCAGTGAAGGCAGAAGAGACTGGTTTTGAAGGGACCACTCTACCTACCTGCTGCTGTCCCTCTGGCCGTTTTCCAGTGTCTTTTAGGCCTTTGCTATTGCAAATTCACCCTGTGTTTGGAGGAGGAAGCATTGGGAAGGAGGAGAAATTGAGTTTGGGGTCACTGGTGGGGCTGAATGAGCTTTGCTGCTTCTGTATGTTCAGTCAGATGTTCTCTCGGCTGCCTGGAATTCTGCCCTTTTCCAGCCTCAGCAACTGCCCAGGCAGACAGCTGTGGCCCCGGCTGAGCCCTAGAAGGTCCAGTGCTTCCTCCTCCATTCTCATTAGTGAGGAGGCAGCTGGACAGACAGGCACCACGCTGCGTGGAAACGAGCAGATGGCATCTTCACCCCAGATAAGAAAGCAGCCACGATTCTGGAAGTGGAAGAAGGGCTTTGCGTTTCAGTGATGTCCAACCTAGAAAGTGGCAGCGATGGCATAACTGTTTTGAAAAATGTCTTGGCGTGTATTTTTTTAAGAAATGTGTTTGTATATTTGGCTGCAGCAGGTCTTAGTCACAGCGTGTGGGCTCTTTTAGCTGTAGCATACAACCTCTACTTGAGCAAACTCCAGGAGGTACTGGAGGACAGGGAAGCCTGGCGTGCTGCAGTCCACGGGGTCGCAGAGTTGGACACAACTTCCTGACTGAGCAGCAGAAGCAACATGCAAACCCTTAGTTGTGGCAAGCTGGATCTAGCTCTCTGAGCAGGGATCACACCCGAGCCTCCTGCGTTGGGAGTGCAGACTCTTAGCCACTGGACCACCAGGGAGGTCCCATGGGACAGTATTTCTGATGCTCATAAGCTTGTCCCACCTGCAGCTCCATTTCCTGTCTGTTCTCTCTAGGTCTACATGGTGTGGATAACGGGATTCTGAGATTTGACAGTGTTCGGATACCAAGGGAGAACCTGCTGGATAAGTGAGTAGCTGCCTCCTTAACTCAGACGTGCTGCAGCTGTGAGCTCTTTGCCCCCCAGGCCTGGTTCCTAGGTCTCATGGGCTGTACGCCCAACTGTCTTCTTAAAACGTTTACAGTTTTACCAGTCAGGAAAGGTGGATAAACAAATAAAAGGAAATCTAAAATTATCCCCAGTACTATCACCTTTCTTGTTGTTGCCCAGTCGCTAGGTTGTGTCCAACTCTTTGCAGCCCCATGGACTACAGGACGCCAGGTTTCACCCTCCTTCACTATCTCTGGGAGTTTGTGCAAACTCTTGTCCGTTGAGTCAGTGATGCCATCCAACCATTTCATCGGTCATCCCCTTTTCCTCCTGTCCTCAGTCTTTCCCAGCATCAGGGTCTTTTCCAATGAGTCAGCTCTTTGCATCAGGTGGCCAAAGTATTGGAGCTTCAGCTTCAGTATCTGTCCTTCCAGTGAATATTCAGAGTTGATTTCCTTTAGGATTGACTGGTTTGATCATCTATTCACAGTGTTTATTACACTTTTGTGTTTAACATTTTAGACTTTTCTCTATGAGTAGATACTAAAGAGAGAGAGAGATGTTTGATTTTTACTGAATGAGATCCACTTAGAAATTCTATTTTTTTTTTTATAACTTGTAGTTTCTGTTTAACAAAATATGTCCAAAGTTTCTATGCAACAATAAATACACATAGAAAAAATGTTAGTTGCTCAGTTGTGTCTGATTCTTTGAGACCCCCATAAACTGTAGCCTGTCAGGCTCCTCTGTCCATGGAATTCTCCAGGCAAGGATATTGGAGTGGGTTGCCATTTCCTTCTTCAGGGGATCTTCCTGACCCAGGGATTGAACCTGGGTCTCCTGCATTGTGGACAGATTCTTTACTGTCTGAGCTACCAGGGAAGCCTGAAATACACATAGGCATTATCATTTTTAATATTGCCATCATAAGCTGTTAATTATCTGTAAGTTATATAATCAGTCCCTTATTGTTGGGTATTTAGGTTATTTCCCTTAATTTTTTTTTTGGTTATCATAAAACAGTGTTATTGCTTCCTTTGTGGATGGCAGGAGGTAAGGTACCCTCTTTCAGCTTTGGATGCTATTATAACCAGTACTGTGGAAAATTCTGAAAGGGATGGGAATACCAGACCACCTGACCTGCCTCTTGAGAAACCTGTATGCAGGTCAAGAAGCAACAGTTAGAACTGGACATGGAACAACAGACTGGTTCCAAATAGGAAAAGGAGTACATCAAGGCTGTATATTGTCACCCTGCTTATTTAACTTATATGCAGAGTACATCATGAGAAATGCTGGGCTGGATGAAGCACAAGCTGGAATCAAGATTGCTGGGAGAAATATCAATAACCTCAGATATGCAGATGACACCACCCTTATGGCAGAAAGTGAAGAAGAACTAAAGACCCTCTTGATGAAAGTGAAAGAGGAGAGTGAAAAAGTTGGCTTAAAGCTCAACATTCAGAAAACTAAGATCATGGCATCTGGTCCCATCACTTCATGGGAAATAGATGGGGAAACAGTGGGAACAGTGGCTGACTTTATTTTTTTTTGGCTCCAAAGTCACTGCAGATGGTGATTGCAGCCATGAAATTAAAAGACACTCCTTGGAAGGAAAGTTATGACCACCCTAGACAGCGTATTAAAAAGCAGAGACATTACTCTGTCAACAAAGGTCTGTCTAGTCAAGGCTGTGGTTTTTCCAGTGGTCATGTATGGATGTGAGAATTGGACTATAAGGAAAGCTGACCGCCAAAGAATTGATGCTTTTGAACTGTGGTGTTGGAGAAGACTCTTGAGAGTCCCTTGGACTGCAAGGAGATCCAACCAGTCCATCGTAAAGGAGATCAATCCTGGGTGTTCATTGGAAGGACTGATGCTGAAGCTGAAACTCCAATACTTTGGCCACCTGATGCGAAGAGCTGACTCATTGGAAAAGACCCTGATGCTGGGAAAGATTGAGGGAAGGAGGAGAAGGGGACAACGGAGGATGAGATGGCTGGATGGCATCACCGACTCGATGGACGTGGGTTTGGGTAGACTCCGGGAGTTGGTGATGGACAGGGAGGCCTGGCGTGCTACAGTTCATGGGGTCGCAAAGAGTCAGACACGACTGAGCAACTGAACTGAACTGATTGGGTGAATAATGTCTTAAGTTGTTGTTGTTTAGTTGCTAAGTTGTATCCAGTTCTTTTGGGGCCCCATGGACTGTAGCCTGTCAGGATCCTCTGTCCGTGGGATTTTCCACACAAGAATACTGGAGTGGGTTGCCATTTCCTTCTCCAGGGCATCTTCTTGACCCAGGGATTGAACTCACATCTCCTGCTTGGCAGGCGGATTTTTTTTACCACTGAGCCACCAGGGAAGCCCAGTGTCACAAGTGTTTAGTGTCGTTTCCCAGCATCCCTCAGTGAGATCAAGGTGCATTCCAGTGAGGTGAATGCACTTCCACAGGTGCATTCCAGGTGTGGAGCCCAGGAGTTCACAATGCTTAATGCAGGCTGCTGCTGCTAAGTCGCTTCAGTCGTGTCCGACTCTGTGCGACCCCATAGACGGTAGCTCAACAGGCTCCTCCATCCCTGGGATTCTCCAGGCAAGAACATTGGAGTGGGTTGCCATTTCCTCCTCCAATGCATGAAAGTGAAAAGTGAAAGTGAAGTCGCTCAGTCGTGTCCGACTCTTAGCGACCCCATGGACTGCAGCCTACCAGGCTCCTCCATCCATGGGATTTTCCAGGCAAGAGTACTGGAGTGGGGTGCCATTGCCTTCTCCTTAATGCAGGCTGAGAAACACCAATTACTTTTACTTTTCTCAGCATCTTTTCATGAATCCAATAACAATCCTGAACAACAGTGATATTTAAATCTGTGAAAAGGCAAGCCATCAGTCTTGCTCTGTGCTTTCCTATAGATTTTCCTTGAACATTTTACTCTTTTCTGTTGCCTTCAAGTTCTTGCCAGCAAATATATGTCATAGATATAAAAAGTTTAAATAAACTAATGGGCGAAACAAACTTAAAATGAACCAAATTCGGTTTGTTAACTTTTTTCCCCTTGTGAATTGGTAGGAAATAAAATGGAAACAGGGGCTTCCCTTGTATCTCAGACAGTAAAGAATCTGCCTGCACCACAGGTGACCCGATTCAATCCCTGTGTGAAAAGGATACCCTGGAGGAGGAAATGGCAACCCAATCCAGTATTCTTGCCTGGAGAATCCCATGGACAGAGGAGCCTGGCGGGACACAGTCCCTGGGATTATAAAGAGATGGACACGACTGAGTGACTCAGCACACACGCACAAAATGTGGGCAACAAAAGCATTTTGTAGGTATCCCAGTAGGTGATGAAGCCCCCAGGCCCCTCAGAAACAACCAGTGCCCGTGCCAGCAGATCTGAGGACCACCAGCCTACCCTGCATGCTCCCTGTCGCTTACCAGCATCACTCCAGTCTCAGAGATGGGGAAGAGGCAAGAGAAGCTGTAGATGTGGTGTGCCCTCTCTCTTACTCACCCAAATGGGATCTTAGTGGATTGGACAGTCCTCTACCAGAACCTCATCCAACTGGTTTAGCATTTATCCAATGCACTAGAGATTAGAAAGTCACATTCAATCAGAAAGAAAAATGATAGGGGGCTCCAAGGTCTGTAGAAGGTATGAGAGTGTATAGAATATTCTTTGGTAAGATTTGATTGAAAACTATTCCACTGGTACTGCCCCCCAAATACTACGAAACAGCAGAGGCAACACACTTGGGGGTGTTGGTTTATCACTTGATCAAAAATGGGCTTGTAAATAGATGTACAGATCCATTGAAATCCTTATCAAAACTTCAGTTGCTTTTTTTTTTGAAGGAATGGAGAAGCTGGTCCTAAAATTCAGATGGAGATGCAAGACACTCAAGAGTAGCCAAAATAATCTGGATAATGGAAAACAGAGCAGGAGGACTCCCATTCCTGATTTGAAAAATTACTACAAACCTAAAGTTGTCAGGTCACTGTGGTGCTGGTATAAGGCTAGATGGATGGAGAATGGAACAGAATAGAGGATCTAGAGAGAAATTCTAGTGTTTATAGTCAGTTGATATTTAGCAAGGGTGACAAGATAATTTAATGGGGAAAGAAAGGTCTTCTCAACAAATGGTGCTGGAACAACTGGATATCCATATGCAAATACATGAACTTGGACCTTTATTGCATACGATGTACAAAAATTAACAGAAGATGGATCACAGCTCTAAATATGAGCTAAACCCATAAAACTCATAAGAGAAAACATAGGTGTAAATCTTTGTGACCTTGTTTAGGCAATGATTTCTGAGATTTGACAGCAAGAGCACAAAGAACCAAAGCAAAAATAGATACCCTGGACTTCATCCAAATTTGAAAACCTTGTGCAGCAAAGGACGCTATGAAGAAAGTGAAAAGACATCCACAGAATGGCAGAAAAGATTTGTGAATCATGTATAAGAACCTAATATCCAGACTATAAAAGGAACCACATTACAGCTCAACTATAAAAAGACAAATGACCCAACTAGAAAATGGGCAGAAATAGGAATGGACATTTACCCAAAGAAGATACAGAAGATGGCTAATGAGTACATGTAACGATGTTCAACATCAGTGTCAGCGAGGAAATGCCAGTTAAAAAACCACAGCGAAGTACCATTTTGTACTCACTTCATGGCTATAATAAAAGAGACAGATGATAACAAGTGTTGGCAAAGATTTAGAGAAATTCGAGCCCTCATCTATTGCTGGTGGGGATGTAAACCGGTGTTGTCAATTGGGAAAAGAGCTTGTCAGCTCTTCAAAAGTTTAAAGTCAGACTTCCCGGTAGCCTAGTGGTAAAGAATCTGCCTGCCAATTCAGGGGACACAGGTTCGATCCTTGGTCCGGGAAGATCCCACATGCCACGGGGCAATGGAGCCCATGTGCCACAACTACTGAGCCCTCGCTCTCGACCCTGTGCTCTGCAACAGGAGAAGCCACTGCAGTGAGAAGCCTGTGCGCCACAGCCAGAGAGGAGCCCTGCCTGTCGCAACTAGAGGAAGCCTGCGTATAGCGGTGAAGACCCAGTGCAGCCAAAAATAAATAAATAAGTACAATTTCAAAAGTTAACGTCTTCATGGCACTTACCAATTCTACTGCTTGGTCTGTATGAAAACATTGTCCACAAGAGAACTGAAAATATATCCACAAAAAAACTTGTATACGGATGTTCATAACAGTTATTCATAACAGCCCAAAGAGTGGCAACAACAGAAATATCCATCAACTGATGAATGGATAAGCAACCTAAGGTATACCCGTACAATGGAATATCATTTGGCCTTAAAAGGAATGAAGCACTGATACTCGGGCAAACTGCGGGAAATGGGGAGCAAGAGAGAGGCCTGGAGGCTGCGGTCCATGGGGCACAGAGTCAGACACAGATCTGTTGCTCAGCTGGTGACTGAACAACAACCACCGATCCATGTGAAGACACGTGCGAACCTTGAGAAAAGTGTGTCAGGTGAAAGAAGCCAGACACAAAGAGCACACGTTGTGTGACATTGCTTACGTGAAACGTCCAGAATTGACAGATCCCGAGAGTTGGAGAACAGGTGAATAGCCGCCAGGCCCTAAAGGGTAGGGAATCTGGGATGTGAGTGCTAATGGCATGGGGCTTCTTTTGGGGCGATGAGGTGTTTAGGAACCGAATAGTAGTCATGGTTGTACAACTTTGTGAATATACTAAAGACCATTGAGCAGTTTAAAAGGATGAAGTCTATGGTGTATTGTGGATGGACTGCCAGGCTCCAGAGTTGGGTTGATGATGGCAGTCCTCAGGCCTCTCTCTGTCTGGGGCACCACTGAGCCACAGATGGTAGTGGCAGGATATCGGCTCTTACTTTCCGTGACTCAGCCTCTCTCAGCGTCTCCTGGGGGGGCGCTTGTCCTGCCCCTCACGCTGCTGTCTTGGGAGGGAGGCTGCAGGACGGGGAGCCCTGCATGACTTCCCTGCGTGTGCCTGTGGGAGCCACCTGCCTTCATTTCCAGGCTCCATGTCCTCCTCCTACGCTCACCCCACCTCTCCTTCCACTCCCCGACACCGCAGGTTCGGTTCCGTGGGTCCAGATGGGCAGTACCACTCCCCCATTAAGGACAAGAGTGCGAGATTCAATGCGATGCTGGCGGCGCTGACCCCTTCCAGACTCGCTGTGACTTTCCAAGCTATGGGCTCCATGAAGGTAACTGACTAGTTTCCCTCAATGTTTGGTTTCCATGTGTCCAGAGCTGGGTAACAATCTCAGGAACTGAGCTTCTTGAACCACAGTGGGCGCAAGGTGGCTTGGGTTGCTGGTTAAATGCCAGTGCCAGTTAGCTCTACACAGAGAACTTTCTGCAGCCTTCTCACCATCCCTCTACATCCACATGTGTGCTGTGGATTACGGTGGGTGGAGCCTGGTCCTTACAGCAACAAGGCCACTAAAGGTGGGCCCCTGGAGAACAGGTCCTTCGGAAGGAGCACATCTTCTGGAAAAGCAGCTAAGAGCTGACTAGTGGGTAACAGCCTGCGTGTCTTGGCTGAGTCCATCGGGGAGTGTTGATGCGCGCACGTCTGCTTGGCACGTGACCGTCACCGTCACAGGCAGGACCATGGGGTCAGACCTCCAGGAGCCAGTCGTACCCCCCTTTCCCCACCCCTGCTATACTCTGACTTGGAAACAGCAGCCGGGAGAGAGCGCTCCGCAAGCTGCCTCCTCTTCAGAGTGCAGCACTGCCTGCCCTCTGGTTCCTTCCCATTTCTTTCCCTCTTAGGCTCCACGGAGCAGGGGGAAGCTGCATGGAACATTGAGATACCAGCAAACATCCATGTGTGGCTGGCACCCGGCTTCTCCACTGAGAAGGGATAAGTTCCGTTCACTTGACCCCAGGCCTGGCGTCAGGAATAGCAGGAAAGCCTTCCCTCCCTCCCTCTGCCGGGTCTGTGCGGCTCACAAGCCCGCCTGGCCGCGCTCCGCCTCCATGGCGCTCTTCCCCACCGTGGGTGCAGCTGTGATACTCAGTCCTGAGCTGGTGACTGCCGGCCTGCTTGTGGGTGCTGCTTCTGTGCTTATTCTCACTGGCTCTGTAAAGTGGGTGAGGTGCGTGTTCAGTTCTGAAGACCCAGGTCTGGAGTGGCCCGGTGGGTCTCAGCCAAACCAACTGAGTGGGTGAGGCTCCAGGAGAACCTCAGGATGTGGGCCCAGGAGTGACTCCAAGGCGCTGATCCAGCAGCAAAGCGCAGAGGGAAATATTGGGCTGGCCAAGAGTTCATATGTGCGATGTTACACAAAAACCTGAAAGACCCTTTGGCCAAGCCAGTACTTCTCCTGGGGGTCCAGCGGTGAAGAACCAACCTGCCCGTGCAGGAGACATGAATTGGATCCCTGGTCCGGAAAGATCCCACATGCCTCGAGGCTACTAAGCCCGGTGCCACAACGATCGAGCCTGTGCTCTAGAGCCCGGGAGCCACAGCTGCTGAAGCCCCTGTGCCTGGAGCCTGTGCCCCGCACCGAGAGAAGCCTCTGCAGGGAGAGGCTTTCGCACCACAGCTGGAGAGGAGCCGCCAGTCCCTGCAGCTAGAGAAAGCCTGCACATAGCAACAAAGAGCCAGGGCTGTCAGATACAAATAAAATAAATACTTCTCCCGCGTCTGGGATAGACACCGTTTCAGCCATCTCTCAGACTCCAGAAGGCAAAAGCTGAGAAAGCAGATGCACCTAGAATTGCTCTGTAGAGCAGACGGGAAAGAAATCTGCTCAGGGTTCCCTGGTGCTTTGATGGCCGCTGTGGCTGCACGAGGGCTCCTTGGATCGCAGTAGCCTCTGGGCCCCTCGGAGGGGCGTGCTGCTGAATATTAAAGCCACACACTGGTTCGTGGCTGTAAAGGTACTCTGGAAGCCCTGTGCTGGAGTGGGTGATGCCATGGGAAGGATGTCTGTACTGCCAGGGGCCACTGGTGGACTCCCAGGGTTGCTGGCATAGGGTGGTGGAGATGGGGCACTGGAGTGGGTACTTTTGGGAGAGAATCAACTTAAACTTTTTTTAAAATTAATTTTGATGTATTTATTATTTTTTGACTGCACTGGGTCTTTGTTGCTGCATATAGGCTTTCTCTAGTTGCAGTGTGTGGGATTTTCACTGCGGTGGCTTCTCTTGTTTCTGAGCATCGGCTCTAGGCAAGCAGGCGTCAGTCGTTGGAGCACTTGGGCTTAGTAGTTGCCTGAGTAGGCTCCTTGGCTCCAGAGCGCTGGCTGGGAAGATCTCACATGCCACGGAGTGGTGGGGCACGGGCTTAATTGCTCCGTGGCATGTGGGATCTTCCCAGACCAGGGACCAAACCTGAGTCTCTTGCATTGGCAGGTGGATTCCTAACCCCTGAGCCACCAGGGAAGTCCTGGTAGCCTTCTTTAAGCCTCACTTACATTCTGTAAAATGGGCCTTCTGATCACAGTGCAGCCTGAGTGAGGATGTGTGCGCAGCGATGTGACACAGCGGTGATGAGCCGGCACCTGCTCTGTGCGGGAGGCAGGTTTTCCCGGTGAGCAGAGGCCCGCTGCAGAGCTGGACGGGCTCAGACCCAAGGGGTCCAGATGCTGCCGGGGTGTTGTCCCTGACGGACCCGGGCCATTGTGATCTCATCGTGAGCCTCTTGGATGAGAATGACCTCGCCTCTCTTGGCAGCTCCTCTTCTCTCACGGCTCAACCACGGGACAGATACTGTCTCAGGGGAAACCTCAGATGGTCCTGCTTGCCCCGCGCTTGCTGATGAGCAGAGAATGGATCACTTTCTCTGACGCTCGTTCTGCCTGTGTTAGAAAACTGTCACCGCAGCTCCCTGTTTGCTCAAGGCCAGGCGCGCCTGCTGCTTTAAAACTCTGCCCAGATGTCTTTTTTCCCCGCTGCCATGGTTGCCTCTCATTTTCGTCACATTTCTCAGTCCTTTCAGGTTTTCTCTTAAAGACTTGCTGTAATAGCCATGCTGTCATTTGTGCCCCCAGATGCCATGTCCGATTAAATTATTAGCAGGGACTAGAGGAAAGGAAGCTAAGACATTTGGCAGGGATTGGGGAGGGCGCATTGATCGAATTCTGCAGCTGAAGTAGAGGGGGATGCTGGGGAGCCTTTTCTGAAGGAGGAAGGGATCTAGGGAGAGTCACTGTGAGTTGGGAGGCAGAGGAGGAGTCAGAAACACACATGAGACCGAGCTCAGAGTTTTGGGTTGATTTTGCAGGAAAGTAATATTTTAGCATTTTAGGACGAGATGGTTGGATGGCATCTCCGATGCAAGGGGCGTGAACTTGGGCAAACTCTGGGAGAGGGACAGGGAAGCCTGTTGTGCTGCAGTCTGTGGGGTTGTGAAGAGTCAGACCTGGCAACAGCAACAATATTTTAGCATAAGAAAAGCTGGTCCCCACTTTAAGAGTCTCCCTCATCCTTTAAGTAGGTGTTACTCCGCAGCTGGGGCCCACCCTCAGGGTTCCTGGTGCAGCAGCACCGGCATGGGGCCAGAGAATCTGCGTTTCCTCCAAGGCCCCAGGTGATGCTGCAGTTACTGGTCCAGAACCACACTTGGAGAATGGCTGCCTAGAACAGACGGGTTTGGGACTTCTCTGGTGGTCCAGTGGCTAGGTCTCCGAGCTCCCAGTGTAGGGGGCTGGGTTTGATCTCTGGTCAGGGGACTAGATCCCATATGACTAACAGTTTGCATGCTACAACGAAGATCAAAGATCCCACGTGCCATAGCTAGGACCTGGCACAGCCAAATAAATAAAAAGCAATGCCCCCCCCCCACCCCTTGCTTACTATAAGCCATGCCCATGATACATGCTTCACAGGTATTAACTCATTTCTCCTCAAACAACTCTGAGAGGGCTCCATCCATCTCCTCATTTTACATATGGGGAAACTGAGGAGGTAAAGGAATCTGTCTGAGGTGGGCATTCACTATGCTGCCTTTGATTTTGGTGGTTCTTATTCAGGGAGTTGTTGTTTAATCTGCTAGTCATGTCCAACTTTTTGCAACCTCATGGACTGTAGCCCACCAGGCTCCTCTGTCCATGGGGTTTCCCAGGCAGGAACACTGGAGTGGGTTGCCGTTTCCTTCTCCAGGGGATCTTCCTGACCCTGGGGTTGAACATGCATCTCCTGCATGGTCTCCTTCTGGTCTTTGTCACGGGGCCACCAGGGGAGCCTTTTCAAGAGTCCCTCTCTCCTCTACTGATGGGAGTTTGGGACCTTGTGTCCTCGAACCACCTTTCCAAGACCTTCTGATGGTTCATGGGGGATTGGAACAGCAAAGAGGAGGAGGCTGGGGGCAGTTGAGTCTCCTGAGACGGAGGTGGCTGTTGGTCTAAGAGGGTGAGGTGGTGCCGTCACTTGGGTGAACACGAGGCAGAGCAGGCTTTGGGCTCCTGCTGCTCTCTGGTCTTGGCTTGGGGTGTTCTCTATGTCTGTGCTCAGTCGCTTAGTCATGTCCAACTCTCTGTGACCCCATGGACTGCAGCCTGCCAGGCTCCTCTGTCCATGGGGATACTCCAGGGAAGAATACCGGAGTGAGTTGCCATGCCCTCCTCCAGGGCAATCTTCCCAACCCAGGGATTGAAGCCAGGTCTCCCACATTGCAGGCAGATTCTTTACCATCTGAGCCACCAGGGAAGCCCAAGAATACTGGAATGGGTAGCCTATCCTTCTCCAGGTTATCTTTCCAACCCAGGAATTGAACTTCCTTCTACATTGCAGGTGGATTCTTTAGCAGCTGAGCTACCAGGGAAGCCCTCCCCAGAAATGACATCGGGGTTCTCTTCCCCAGTGTCTGGTTCCTGCATCCAGCCCTGTAGTGCCATGCTTGTGTGCCTCAGTCATGGGCCAGGGCTGGGGAGCTGGTTTCAGGGTGTAACTAACATCCTATCTGCTCTGTTGACCTCGAACCAGATGTTGTGACTCCCTTTCCTGTGGTGAAGCTCACTCAGTCCTCTTATATTCATAATTTTAATTTCTGTGGCTACTACTCAGATGGTAAAGAATCCACCTGCAATGCAGGAGACCTGGGTTCAATCCCTGGGTCAGGAAAATCCCCTGGGGGAGGGTGTGGCTGGAGTATTCTTGCTGGAGAATCGCCATGGACAGAGGAAACAGGTGGGCCATAGTTCATGGGGTTACAAAGAGTCAGACACGACTGAGTGACTAACACTTACACTTACCACTATGAAGCTATCAGATTTTTGTCTGTTTAATTCCACCTCCTGGAAAGCCCAGATGAGTGAAAAGGTGGGAGGTAAATAAGTGGGTGGGTGGGAGGAGGGATGGATGGAGGGATGGATGAGTGGGTGGGTAGATGAATGGACAGACAGACAGCTGAATGGACAGGCGAATGTGTGAGTGTGTTGGTGGATGGGTGTATGTATGAGCACACGCATGGGTGGAAGGAAGGGAGAGGGGGAAATGGAAGGAAGAAAGGTGGTGCTGGTGGTAAAGAACCCAGCTGCCAACGCAGGAGACACGAGACGCGAGTTTAGTCCCTGGGTCGGGAAGATGCCCTAGAGGAGGGCATGGAAAGCCACTCCACCATTCTTACCTGGAGAATCCCTTGGACAGAGGAGACTGGTGGGCTTCAGTCCACCGGGTCATAAAGAGTCGGACACGACTGAAGTGACTTAGCAAACATCCGCTCATCCATCATCTGCCAACTCACCCATTCTACTACAAAGACTCTGAACGCAGTGATGATCAGTTCCTCTATGATTTAGTAGTTAGTGGGAGCTGTGGAATATTCTCGAGAAAAGCAGCCACTCACTGAATGGACATCACATATTAGAAAAACCTCCCCAGGCAGGGGTGTGTCAGGAGAGGCCAGAAGCATACAGCTCTCTTCCAGCAGTAGGCTCGAATAAGGGGCATCTCTGTAGGGCCATGTGAGTCTAAGAGCTTCAGGGTCGGGGGCGGGGGGGGACTGAAATGAATATGTTTGGAAGGAGGTGGAAGCACTGTGATAATGAGCATGGTGAGACCTCTGCCCCATCAAACAGTGTGGCATAAAGAGGGTGGAATGGAGAGGAGGGGATGGGTTCCCTGGAGTAATGTCTTAAAGATATGTGCTACCCACAAATGTGTGTTCTGTTGGAACTGGTAAACCGAAGTTGCTGGATGTTTATTCTCTTGGCACTTAAAAAAATATTTATTTGGCTTCTCTGGGTCTTAGTTGCAGCTCGTGGTATCTAGCTCCCTGCATGCATGCTCAGTTGTGACCCCCCAGACTGCAGCCCACCAGGCCCTCTGTCCATGGGATTCTCCAGGCAAGAATGCTGGAGTGAGTTGCCATTTCCTTCTCCAGGGGATCTTCCCAACCCAGGGATCGAACCCAAATCTCCTGCACTGCAGTTGAGTTCTTTACTGCTGAGCCACTTGGGAAGCCCCTCTAGCTCCCTGACCAGGGATCAAACCTGGGCCCCATTCGTTGGGAGTGTGGAGTCCTAGCCACTGGACCATGGAAGTCCCGACCCTTTAGTAGCGTGGCCAGCGATCTCTTCACACAGAGAGTGGTACTGGAGAGATGAAGACAGGGGCTCCTCCATGTCAGCTGTCTGTCTTTTCAGATGCGTTACATGTGTCCCGAGGGAGCAGAATCATAAGCTCCTCTTGTTCTACACAGGTTGGAGTTATTCTTTCTTTAGCATCCTAACACGCGCTCACATACACACATGGAGTGGGGAGCAGAGTAGCAGAACTTGCTCAAATGCTGGGGAAGTCCCATGGGATGAGAGCTTTGGCCTGAATGATCCGTAGAGGGACCATCTGTAAAATACAGTTTCCAGGATTTTCTGATATAGACACTTCTTGAGGCTGACCACCAGAGGGCGACAAATACCAATAATGATTTGCAGATGTCTTCCCTTTACATTTTGTTTACTTTTCTATTCAAGAATTGGCTGGGATTTTTTGTTCTCATTAGCTTCCTATCAGTTGTGAGTGTTGCTTTTTACAAAGTGGTCGATATAAGGAGAATTGGAATTCATCAGGGTAATAATTGTTGGGCTCAAGATCAAGACTCGAGGATGTGGAGTTATCTTTTTTTTTAATTTATTTTTAAAAATTGAAGTATAGTTGATGTACAGTGTTTGTTTACAGTGTCGGTTGCTGTTATTTATATGTGTGTGTGTATATATATGTAACATATATGTAAAACTGTGGGTGTGTATAGTGGTTGAGTCACTCAGTTGTGTCCAACTCTTGAGGCCGCATGGCCTGTGGCCCACCAGGCTCCTCTGTCCATGGGACTTTCTAGGCGGGAATGTTGGAGTGGGTTGCCATTTCCTTCTCTGGGGGATCTTCCTGACCCAGGGATCCAACGCGCATCTTCTGCATTGCAGGTGGATTCTTTACCACTGAGCCACCAGGGAAGCCTCCAAGGAACAGGACTCCCTTCAACTAAGTCATCAGAGGCTGAGTCAACCTTGTGGGAAACCCCAGTCTCCTCAAACCCTGGGCGTGGCCGTGGGAGCTGTGAGGGAACGAGGGATGGTGTTGTCAGTGCAGAGCGATCCCAGCTTGCTCTGGGCCTGGGTCCTGCTTGGAAGGGGCTTGCCTGCCTCGGTTTCAGCAGCAGCCTGTTCACCTAGGGCAGGCAGAAGGGGTGCGCGGGCTGCAGCTGCAGGGAGCTTCACCTCGCCACGGAAGCCCTGTTGTCTGCCTCTAGGGAGTGCTGTCTGTGCCACCTGGAAGGTCAGGCGTGGATGACGGATGGATGGTGTGCCGTCCTTAGGAGATTTTCCACCTGAAACTTGATGCTCCCTGTAGCACAAGGACTGCACGCCTTCCCCTCCCTCCATGCTTCGTCACTCATTCCCTCGTCACCGCTGAGGAATCCATCCAGTGCCTCCCTGTTCGAAGGACACATTCTGAGCCTTTTATACATCTTTTTTTTCAATTGCTTTATTTCTGTATCTACATGGCTGTGCTGGGTCTTCATCACTGAGTGGGCTCTTCTCTACTTGTGGAGAGCCTGGGCGGGCCACTCTCTAGGGATTCTCTTTTTGCTGAGCACAGGCTCTAGAATGTTTGGGCTCGGTGGTTGCGGCTCCCAGCCTCCAGGGCACAGGCTCAGTAGTTTTGGCGCATGGGCTTAGCTGTCCCTGCAGTATGTGGGATTTACCCTGACCAGGGATTGAACCTGTGTCTCCTGCATTGGCAGGTGGAAACTTGGCCTCTGAGCCACCAGGGAAGCCCATCATTGTTTCTTTTTTTTTTTAAATTGAAACAGCAGTCCTGTAAGATGGATACTGTCGTGATTCCCATTTTCCGGTTGAGAAAACTGAGATGCAGAAGGAGGTGACAGCTTGTCTGGAGTTTTCTGGGTCTCCCGCTGCAGCAGTCTGGTGCTGGAGTCCAGCCCTGACTCACACTGGATTGCTTAGTCACCCTCAAGCAAGAGGTTCTTTGAGTTCAGCTTCGACTGTGCTCTCTGTCATCTTCGGACCACTTTGGCTCACAGTTATATTTGCTTTGGTAAACCAAACCAAGATGCAAAATAATTCACTGTCTACATTGGAAAACATGGAGAATCCTCCCAAACTGGGGTTTGGCAGATGCTGAATGGTTAGCCCTGGGGCCAGAATTCAGGCTTCCTTCCCTGCTGCGAGCTGGGACCTGACTTTGTCAAGTGGCACCACTATCTTTGCCTGATGGTCCCGTGTCACTGTGGTTCTGAGCGGTTGTGCACTGGGAGCAGGAGCAGGGAGGGGAGATGGGCCACTCCAGACTTCATACTGAATGTCCTTTTATGGGGAGAAGGTCTGTTTATCATGTATTATGTTCATTGAGTGTGTTCAGCTCTGAGCTCAGTCCAACAGAATGATTTCTGAATGTTTCTGTCTACCACAGTGAAATTGAACAAGCCAAAGACGTTCACACTTCTTTTTGTTGTTGTTGGTCAGTTGCTAAGCATGCCCAACTCTTTGCAATACCATGGAATGCGCCACAGGACTCCTCTGCCCTTCACTATCTCCAGGAGTTCACTCAAATTCCTGTCCGTTGAGTCAGTGATGCTATCTGACCATCTCATCCTCTGCTGCCCCTTTCTCCTTTTCCCTTCCCAGAATCAGGGTCTTTTCTAGTGAGTTGGCTCTTTGCATCAGATGGCCAAAGTATTGAAGCTTCAGCTTCATCATCAGTCCTAATAAATATTCAGGGTTGATTTCCTTTAGCATTGACTAGTTTGATCTCCTTGCAGTCCGAGGGACTCTCAAGAGTCTTCTCCAGCACCACAATTTGAAAGCATCAATTCTTCAGTGCTCAGCCTTCTTTATGGTCCAAATCTCACATCCTTACAGGACTACTGGAAAAGCATTAGCTTAGACTATATGGAGAAGGCAATGGCACCCTACTCCAGTACTCTCGCCTGGAAAATCCCATGGATGGATGAGACTGGTGGGCTGCAGTCCATGGGGTCACTGAGGGTTGGACACGACTGAGCGACTTCACTTTTCACTTTCATGCATTGGAGAAGGAAATGGCAGCCCACTCCAGTGTTCTTGCCTGGAGAATCCCAGGGACGGAAGAGCCTGGTGGGCTGCCGTCTATGGGGTCGCACAGAGTCGGACACGACTGAAGCGACTTAGCAGCAGTAGCAGACTAGATGGACCTTTGTTGGCAAAATAAAGTCTCTGCTTTTTAATGTGCTGTCTAGGTTGGTCATAGCTTTCCTTCCAAGGAGCAAGCGTCTTTTAATTTCATGTCTGCAGTCACTGTCTGCAGTGACTTTGGAGCCAAGGAAATAAAGTCTGTCACTGCTTCCACTTCTTCCCCTTTCTGTTTGCCGTGAAGTGGGCAAGTAGGTCTCGTCTAGGGTCCTCAAAGTTTCAGGCTGGTCATTGGGAATGTCAGCCTCCAGAGATTGATTAGGACCTATGTCTTCGTGGTCACTCTTGTCTGCTTTAGACTTGGTTAAGCACTTGGTGGATGGATGAATGGATGAATATCGTGGTGAAGGGAAGGTGTCTTTGCAGAATAAATCAGTCCAAATGAGCTCTGTGGAGATCAGATGCGGTATTTCAGCTGTATTATGGATACGGGAACTCTGACCTGCATCTTAAAGCAACGGCAGTGAACATTCTCCATTTCTTGTGTGTGTGTCCAGATCTTTGTCGTGTGACTTTGGGACCTGCCCCGCCAGCGTGCTTGCAGCCCAGGCACGCGTGTGTCCGGGCAGAGACTCTGTTTTTGTCTCCTGCAGCGCTCATTCGCTCCCTAGCTCACCCTTGCACACTGCTCATGGGTGAGTCACACTGACAACACACTGTCGGTGTGACGGTGGTGCCGTTCGGGTGTGTGACCACAGGTCTGAGGGTTTCTAAAGGCGGTCGTGTGATAGGTTTCAAGCTTGGAGAGCAGCCCTGGCCCCAGACTGCAGAGGGGCTGGGTTGAGGGAACTCTTTCTGAGGGAGAGAAACTGATCTCAGTGTCCAGCAGTCGACGTGCTGCCGCCTCCCGGGTCCACACAAACCGTTTCTGCACCCTCGACCCTCCCAGGCTCTCCCGTTCCTGCTCACCTGCTCTTTTAGGTCTCCAGGAGACCTCAGGCTCTTGTGGCTGCCTTTCTGGGTATAGAGCTCGTGCAGCACCTGGTTTATCTCAGCCCTGGTGTTAACTGTCGTCTCATCTCCGATTGCCCCTTAGACTGTGAGCTCCTGGAGGGCAGGGTTTCACACAGCACTAGCTGCTGCTCTGTTAGCGGCCCCTCAAAAAATACCTGTGAGCTGGCCCAGCCCTGTGACTTCCCCCGCCCATCACAAGCATCTTCATGCTCTCGGGCTCCAGGAGCCAGGAAGGGGCACTGGCATGTGCTGAATGCCCATAGTGGGCCAGCTGTGTGATGCTCAGCGTGCCTTCTCTCACCCAGTGTGCACAGCAGCTTTGCGGTGATTCCCATTTTACAGATGAGAAGACAGAGTCTGGGAAGTGAAGTAGCTTGGCAAAGGCAAACAGCTCATGGGGAGTGGGGCAGTATTGTGCCCACCCCACCCCAGAGGGGCCCCCCTGAACTCCTCTTGCCAAAGACTGCTTGCTTTCTTTCTTTTATTAGTTTTGACTGCGCTGGGTCATCACTGCTGCGAGGGCTTCTCTCTAGCGGCGAGCAGGGGCTGCTCTCTGGTTGCCATGGGCTTCTCACTGCAGTGACTCTTCTGGCTGCCGAGCTCGGGCTCTAGAGCGCATGGGCTCCGTAGTTGCAGCACACGTGCTCAGGTTCCCTGCAGCGTGCGGGATCTTAGTTCTCTGACCAGGGATGCAATCCACACCCCAACCCCCGACACCAGCAGGGACGCGCCAGTGGCTTGATTCTGAGGCTGCACTGGAGAATGAGCACTAGACCTGGGGCCTCAAGTGCAGCGTCTTGGATTGCTGGCGACTTCCCTGCCTCTTGCTTGGGCAACCTCTGACCTTTGAGCCGAGGCCATTCTGAGCCTTGGGTCCCGTCTGTCCCCAGTCCCCAGGATTCTGGGGACAGCCCTAGACTTGAACTTGACGTTTGTTCCCAGGGGTATTATAGGTCAGGCAGTCAGAATGATAGGCCCTGGCCCCGGGTTGACTCTACAGGGTCCTATTTTCTTCATTAACTTTTTGCCTGATGAGAATGTTGTCGTGAGTCGACTTTTAAAAAATATTTGCATATCTCATTTCTTTGTCTGATTAGCGTGGCAAGAATGATGGCCCAGTTTTCATGCCTGAATACATAACTGTCACAGTGTGAGGCGCTGAGGGGCCAGTCTCCATTTCTCATGTCGAGCATCTCATCCAGGCTTTGTTTCTATCCACGCTCCAGACTTGTCTTTGAAAGGAACTCACCTTGTCAACCAAACGAGATCCTTCCACTGCTGCGAAATACATCTGAGATTAAAGGACACTTTTGTCAATGTTTGTGTGTGACTGAGCTTCAGATCACTAGATGTGCTTAACATAAGAAGTGTACTCTCTGCCTATACTCTGTTTTTTTAATTAAGTAGAATTTTTGAAAGGGCGAGGAGGAATTTAAGTATGGCCTTTCCTCTGGTACAACCCTGCCTTTACATAGCACCTTATGAATCCTCTTTTTCACTCAGTGTGTGCATGCTCAGTTGCTCAGTCATGCCCGACTCTTTGTGACCCCATGAATTGTAGCCTGCCAGGCTCCTCTGTCCATGGGATCTCCCAGGCAAGGATACTGGAGTCGGTTGCCATTTCCTCCTCCAGGCGATCCTCCTGACCCAGGAATCAAACCTGCATCTCCTGCATTGGCAGACAAATAAATCATTTAAAGGGATTTTTTGGCTGTGCTGGGTCTTAGCTGTGGCTCCACCATGGAAGGGGAGCTCTTCCTCAGTCGTGACATGGGAACTCTTAGTTGTGGCACGTGGGATCTAGTTCCCTGACCAGGGATTGAGTGTGTGCCCCCTACGTTGGGAGTTCGGAGTCTTAGCCACTGGCCCATCAGGGAAGTCCCAGGAAGTGAAATTTTGGCTGGAGACCTTTCCGAGTCAATGTATAGAAACTTCTCTCAGTCTTTGAAACGCTGTATAGTAACTCACTGCGGCTGAACCCTCTCCTGGTGGACGCTTATGTTGTTCCCAGGCTTTGCTTTTAGAAGACAGTGCTGCATCAGATGTCCTTCCTGTTTAGACATGACTCTGATATCTTCGTGGAGAAATGTCTTGGGCACCCAGCCACAGTGGAGGTTTTTCTTAGAATTCTGAAAAAATACTCATTTTCTTCATTTTGATGTGACTTGTGCTTCCTTCTGTGGTTGACTGAAGGCCTGGGCTGGTTTTCTGAGTATAACTGGTAGCAGAAAGGCTTGAAGGATTGGAGAGAGAGGAGTGCTGGATATTCCAGAAGACTTAGAGATGCTTCAGAGCACCTGCCTGAGAGGAGTTAGGGGAGTCTGATGTGAAAGGACAGACAGCCCCTGAAACTTCCACGATCCCCACAAAACTGGATGTTTCATTTAACTGCCCATTACCAAACTGGTTGCTTACCAACAAAGAATGAGAGGCGTCTTTGGACAAAAATAGAGCACACTAGAGGGAATTTTTCTCTCAGCGTCTCCTCCAGGATCTCTTATGCAAAGGCCGAGGTGAACCTTGCAGAAGCATTGCTGAGTATGTCTACCTTAGTCACGCACCTTCTGCATCTCTCTAGTGTCTCCAGGCTCATACTCCCAATGTTTTCCATTGTACTTAAGACTCTCAGTATGGCATGATGCTTGGGGCTGTGGCAGCCACTTTGTGACCATGAGGCAACGAGCACAAGGATGAGCAGCTAGTTGCTAAACATGGACCTATAGGGCTTGGTCCCTAAGGACATTGTTGAGCAACTAAACTAACATCAGCATTCACTCATCTTCAGACGACTTATAAAAAACAACAAAAGAAACTTACTTGTTTAATCTAAAAAAAGATGCTCAGTACTTCAGTCCAAATATCCCCAGGGATTCAGTGACTTTGTGGCTATGTGATCTTAGGCAAGGTAGCAGAGTCTCTGAGTCTCCATCTTCCCATCCCCGAATGGGGATAGTTCTGCATCCTTCTCAGAGTTTTTACAAGGCTTAGACGAAGTGACATTTCTGCTGTGCTTGGCACCACATTCAACCTGCAGAAAGTGCTTGGTGGTTACCGCCCACAGGTGTATTATTGCCCAGACTTCCTGCCTGACTCAGAGTCCTTACTGCTGAGCCATTACTCACGCTGCGGCCCCCGTGTGATGGTCTCATCTCACCAGACTGACTCTTCCAGTCCCTTGAGGCCTCGCTCAAGTGCCAGCTCCCCTGTGGAGACTGCTTGGTTTGATTACTCCTTGGGAAGTGGGTTTTTCTCTTCAGAGGAAGAGAAGGCACCGTTGAGAATTGTCCTGGAAGCATGGAGAAAACTCAGACTACTTATTCTGTCACCTGAGGAGGCAGCAATGAGTCACAGCAGAGCCTGTAAACTAGGGAAGGTGTTCTTCATTTCTCCTCCGAGTCCCAGTGGCCACACACTCACACTTCAGCAGGGCCCTCTTTGTCTGGTCTTGTCTTCCCCGTCCTCTGCTGAGTGTGTGTGCATTGTCTCTGTCAACCCACCAATTCAGGTGAACTGTCTCCCCTCCCATCAATGCCCGAAGTGACCAGCTTCAAGTTCCCCTTCTCCTTACATGCTCAGCTGCGTCCAGCTTCTTGTGACCCTACTTAAGTTATACTGACTAAAGATTCCGGTCATGAAAGGGAAGCGTTGTGAGGCTCTCCTGGAGTCCGGCTGGAAGACTTTATTTCTATGAGATGTGCCCTCGTGTTTTTACTCCCTTTCTTGAATCTTTATTTCAAAATTTTGTTCTTTTTATTCAATGTGAATGTGAGTGCAGGTAGAACAGAGTTTAATAATATGTCTCTGTCAAAGAATCTATGTTTCAGGCTGACAAAGACAGAACCCTAAGAGAAGGCTCGCACTCAGGTATGCCAAAAGTATATGGGTCATAGCATTTTTGCAAGGTAATTGTTTCCCCCTTATTAGATCTTTTAAAAATTACAGAGTATAAAGTGATGGAGAGTGAAAATCCACATCTACCTCACCCTTGCCATCCAACAATTGGCATTTAGTCTTCCAGGGTCCTTCCTAATGATTATATTATATGATATGTATCTATATATATATTAAATTATCTATCTATATATCTATATATAATTATAATCATTATATTATATAACCTATATATAGATTATATTTATAATTTATGCATGTTTACTCTGTACCTGAAATTTTTAAAATTTGTGTTTGTTTAAAAGTATGTTGTGAACAAAGGAAACCATAAGCAAGGTGAAAAGACAGCCTTCAGAATGGGAGAAAATAATAGCAAACGAAGCAACTGACAAAGAATTAATCTCAAAAATATACAAGCAGCTCCTGCAGCTCAATTCCAGAAAAATAAACGACCCAATCCAAAAATGGGCCAAAGAACTAAACAGACATTTCTCCAAAGAAGACATACAGAGGGCTAACAAACACATGAAAAGATACTCAACATCACTCATTATCAGAGAAATGCAAATCAAAACCACAATGAGGGACCATCTCACGCCAGTCAGAACAGCTGCTATCCAAAAGTCTACAAGCAATAAATGCTGGAGAGGGTGTGGAGAAAAGGGAACCCTCTTACACTGTTGGTGGGAATGCAAAGTAGTACAGCCACTATGGAGGACAGTGTGGAGATTCCTTAAAAAACTGGAAATAGAACTGCCTTATGATCCAGCAATCCCACTGCTGGGCATACACACCGAGGAAACCAGAATTGAGAGAGACATGTGTACCCCAATGTTCATAACAGCACTGTTTACAATAGCCAGGACATGGAAGCAACCCAGATGTCCATCGGCAGACAAATGGATAAGAAAGCTGTGGTACATATACACAATGGAGTATTACTCAGCCATTAAAAAGAATGCATTTGAATCAGTTCTAATGAGGTGGATGAAACTGGAGCCTATTATACAGAGTGAAGTAAGCCAGAAAGAAAAACACCAATACAGTATACTAACGCATATATATGGAATTTAGAAAGATGGTAATGATGCCTATATGCGAGACAGCAAAAGAGACACAGATGTAAAGAACAGACTTTTGGACTCTGGGAGAGGGCAAGGGCGGGATGATTTGGGAGAGAATAGCATTGAAACATGTAGATTATCATATGTGAAATGAACCGCCAGTCCAGGTTCGATGCATGAGACAGGGCGCTCAGGGCTGATGCACTGGGACGACCCAGAGGGATGGGATGGGGAGGGAGGTGGGAGGGGGGTTCAGGATGGGGACACATGGCTGATTCATGTCAATGTATGGCAAAAACCACTACAATAATGCAAAGTAATTAGCCTCCAATTAAAATAAATAAATTTAAAAAAATAAAGGGAAAGGAGGCACAAAAGGAGAAATAAAAAGTATGTTGTGTCAGTTTTCGCAGTGGATTCACAGTGGGTCTACGGCACACTTTTTTTTTGGCCATGCCCCGTGGCATGTGAGATCTTAGTTCCCTGACTAGGGACTGGCCCCGTGCCCCTGCAGTGGAAGCTCAGAGTCTTGACCGCTGGACCACTGAGGAAGTCCCTACTGCAGTCTTCTTTTAACAGCTATAATTGTGTTTTATGGAAAGCCTCATCTTAGCTTATGCTCTATATACCTGGATGATGGGCTTGATTTTTCATCTGTTTTGTATATTTTTTTAAAAACTAAACAGAGAAGAGAGGGGACAATTAAAAGAAGGATGAGTGTTTTTAATAAGCATTTGACAAATTCAACATCCATTCATGATAAAACTGTCAGAAAAAAATAGAAGTGGAAGGGAACTTCCTCAACTTGATAAAGAACATCTACAACCCCCACCCCCATATAGTTAACAGTATATATAATGGTGAATGACTGTACGCTTTTCCCCTAAAGTTGGGAACAAGGCAAGTGTGTATGCGTTCACTGCTGTTACTCAGCGTAGTTCTGGGTCTTCCAGCTGGTACAATAAAGCAAGAAAAGAAAATGCATTTGGACGAGAAAAGGAAAAACCAGCCTTTCCATGTAGACAAGATGCTTGTCTGTCTAGAAAGCCCAAGGAACCTACAAAAAAATCTCCTAAACCTGCTAAGTGAATTTAGCAAGTCCCAGTACACAAGATAAACAAACAAAAATCAATTGTATTTCTGAATATTAGCAACAACATTTGGTTGTTGTTTAGTCGCTAAGTTGTGTCTGACTCTTTCTAACCCAAGGACTGTAGCATGCCAGGCTTCTCTGTCCTTCACTATCTCCCCAAGTTTGCTCAGGCTCATCTCCATTGAGGTGGTGATGCTATCTAACCATCTCATTCTCTTCTTCTGCCTTCTCCTTTTGCCTTCAATCTTTCCCAGCCCCAGGGTCTTTTCCAGTGAGTTGCCTCTTCACACCAGATGGCCAAAGTATTGGAGCTTCCACTTCAGCATCAGTCCTTCCAATGAATATTTAGGGTTGATGTCCTTTAGGATTGACTGGTTTGATCTCCTTGCAGTCCAAGGGATTCCCAAGAGTCTTCTCCAGCACTGCAGTTCAAAAGCATCAATTCTTTGGTGCTCAGCTTTCTTCAGTATATTAAGAGCAACACGTGGACACCAAAATAATTTGCACTTGCCCGAAAATGAGGAGAAATTCTCAGAAGTAAATCTACCAAACATGTATAGGACTTGTATGCTGAAAATTATGTGATTATACAATGCCAATGAAAGAAATAAAAGATCTAAATGAGTTGAACTATATACCATGTTTATGGATTGGGTGACTCCACATGATAATACTGATGCCAGTTTTCTTCAAAATCAATATACAGGTTTAATGCAATTTCTATCAAAATTCCAGCAAAATTTTTTGTTGTTGAATATACACAAGTTAGTCTAGAGTTTATATGGAAAGGCAAAGGAAGCAGAATAAACATTTTTTTTTTTAAGAGTAAGGTAGATTGAGTCAGTCTACTCAATTTCAAGACATATAGTAATCAAGTCTAGTGGTTTTGGCAGAGAGATAGACAAATAGATCAATGGAACAGCATAGAGAGCCCAGAAATAAACCCCAGTAGATATACCCAACTGATTCTTTACAAAAGTGCAAAGGAAAATCAGTGGAAGGAACAATAGCCTTTTAACAAATGAGTAACTGGACATTTATAAACCAACAGATAATGCCCGACCCCCACCTCAAATGTTAGCACAGGGAGCTTTACCCAATATTCTGTGATAACCTATATGAGAAAAAAATCTGAAAAAGAGTAAATATATGTGCAGTTGTAACTAAACCACTTTGCAGTACACACAAAACTAGCAAAACATAGTAAATCAACTAGACTCCAGTAAAATTAAAATTTAAAAAAATGTCTCACACCTTATACAAAAGTTAACTCAAAATAGATTGTGGTTTTAAATGTAAGACATAACTTTATATAACATTCAGAAAAAATAGAAAATCTTTGGGATCTAAGAGTATGCAAAGAGTTTTTAGAATAGACACCAAGGCATAATCCCTTAAAGAAAGAGTTGGTAAGTTCGACTTCATAAAAACAAATAAATTTTGCTTTGTAAAGACCTTGTTTGCAAAGACAAGTTATAGACTGGGAGAAAATATTTGTAAACCACATATCTGACAAAGGAGTAATAAAGAGTTCTCAAAGCTCAACAGTGAAAAACAACCAATCCGAATAGAAAATAGGCAAATGTTGGCAGATAAACACACGAAAAGATGATGTTCAGCATCATTAGACATTTAGGGAAGTGTAAATTGAAACCACAGTGGCTATCTAAATAATACCTATCAGAATGGCTTAAACTTTTAAAAAAAGTGATAACACCAAAAGGCTAGTAAGGACTCAGAAAAACAGCGTCATTCATACGTTTCTGGTGGGATTATAAAACAGGACGGTCACTTGGGAAACGAGTTTGGCAGTTCCTTCTGAAACTAAACTATCATATAATCCAGCAGTTGCACTCCTGGGCATTTATCCCAGGGAAATGAAAACTTATTCATGCAAATACTACCTGCACACGAATGTCCATTGTAGCTTTATGTGTAATGGTTCCAAACTGAGGACGGCTCAGGTGTCCTTTAACAGATGACTGGGCTGTGGTACACCCAAAGCCGTGGAATGCTGCTCTGCAGCGAGAAGGAGTGCAGCCAGCTGATCGGTCTCCAGAGAATGATCCTGAACGAAAAGGCCTGAGCCCCACAGGTTGCATACCGTAGGCTTCCATTTTGGTTACATTCTTGAAATGACAAAATTACAAAACTGGAGAACAGATGGCTGGTTACCAGTGTCTGAACTGGGATGTGTGTGGGGAGAAAGTGGCTGCATTTGTAAAAGGGCAGCACAAGCTGACAGAGACATTCTGTTGCTGAACTGTATTGATAGATGTCAATGTACTCACTGGTACTGCGCGAAGATGTCACCATCGGCGGCTACTGGACGAAGGATACACGGGGCTTCCTCTATTATTCCTTTATTATTCCTTCCTTTATTATTCCTCCTTCGTGTGAGTCTACAGTTATCTTATAATTCAGAATTTCCTTTTTAGAAATATAGTGTCTCTTTTTCTAGAGTGGCTCTACTACATTTTTTTAAAAAAATTTATTTTTTGGCCACACCACGAGGCATATGGGATCTTAGTTCCCTGACCAAAGATCGAATCCGTGCCCCCTGCATTGAAAGCGTGGAGCCTTCACCGTGGGAGCCTCGGGGAAGTCCCCTACCGCACTTCTCTTGACGGTTCCTGTCATACTTCACGGAGTGCTTCACATCTGCCTGTATCCCGTATGCCTGGGTGGAGGGCTTTTTGTCTGTTCTGTGAATTTTTTTGGTAAGAATTTGATTAGAGGAGAAAGGAGGTAAAAGCTGGAAGGAAGAAAAGTGGTTTTCTTTCTCTGAAACAGGTTCCTTAAAAGTACTTTTGTGTCTTACATTAAAAAGGAATTTCCTTTCCTGGGAGTTTTACTTTTGGGTCTGGTGAGGATCTGGGAGTCAGAGTGGGTCCACGTGCTGTTTTGGAGTCTCTGAGCTGCAGTGACAGGCTCTGAGTGGCCTTTCATTTTCTTGTATTTAACAGGTCAAAATCCACCCCAGAATGCCCTAAACACTTGTTATTGATGCACACGAGGGCGCCACATGTTCCCCTTCAGTCCTCGTACATTTCCTTCTCTTCTGTCTCTTCCTTCTGCCCTGGCCGACTCTGACTTCATAATCAAGCTTTCACTTAAAAAGTAGTATTTGCCATCCAGAGTTCCAGAATTTTCCGGGTTAGCTGTTCCGTGACGTAAGCTGCACACAGAGTGCACATCCATCGCCAAGCCGATTTCTTTTATGTGCGAGTTACGGTTTCTAGGAAAAGAGAGTGTGGTTTCTTCATATTATCGAATAGCCAACCGTTCATGTTAAGAGAAGCTAAGAAGCCAGTCATCAATTATTTTGTTGGAAACCTAAAACCTTAAAAAAAAAAAAAAGTAGGGTCACTGACAAGGTACAAGTGTCAGAAGAACTCCCTGGAGTGGATTAAGTGGTTCGTGAAGTGGTTTGGTAGCCCTGTTCATCCAGCTCTAGGTCCCAGCCACACAAAGATGAGTAAGCAGTGACATAGGTAGATAGATTATGCCCACTTGTTGCCAGTGACCAGGGTGACAGCTGGCCTCCTGGAGTCCTGCATTGAGGCCATGAGAGTCCATTCCCCTGTCTCCTGGGGAGGGGCTGCAGCTACTCTCGGCTTTCTGCAGAGGGTGGTACTGAGGTTGGCGGTGGGGGCAGGTTCCTCGACCCGTGACTCATGGGGCTCAGTCCCTGGAAGATGCCTGGCAGAAGGGGCCCAGATGCTGTTGCTGGTTGGGGGAGATGGCAGGCAGCAACTCAAGACTCACAGATGTTTTTAATTTGTGCGAACTGGTGGACAAAGCAAGTCCTTGTGAAAACTCATCTCCAAGCTTTCCAAGCAGAGCAGTGTAACTTTCAGTCCAAAAAGATGGTGCCTGGCTCGGGTTCCTGGGGACCGCAGGGAGGCACAGCAGCATCGCCCGTCTTACCTTGTCACTCCTGTGGGGCTTAGCGGCTTAAAAACAACTTGTTTTCTTAGGTTGGTTAAAGCAATCAACGCCTACGTTTTGATGTTGGTTCAATGTGAATTTCCATTGATTTAGCAAGTTGTCTTTTGCATCAGGTTTTGAAAGTTTCAGATCTGAATTACTAGGTTTCTGACAAAGCTGGAAGGAGCCTTACATTATATATACGTGTGTGTGTGTGTGTGTGTATATATATATATATCCCCTTTTTTAAAACTTGAGTGGGACTTTAGCTTTTTTAGTTTTTTTTTTGTTTGTTAATTTAAAAGGACAAGGGAGGGATAACATCATGAAAAATAATGGAAAGTGTGATGTCGTTTTTCTTCCTCCCCCTCTCTTGATGCCTCCCTGTCTTTTGATGGGAATGACCGAGAGAGGCACAGCTCGGGGAGGGGTGGGGCTGCAGCCTGTGGAGCCTTGCCAAGGGCCTCCGTGAAGCCCGCCCTGAACGTGTTTGTGGACAGCACAGAGTGGATCATCTCAGCAGGCTAAGGACACCTCTCCCTGCCGAGCGGGTGATCACCTGTGAGCACCAGGAGTTCTCATCTCCCCAAACATCACCCCAAGGCTGCCAGCTGGTGACTGTAATCCCTGAAGTTGAGTGTAGGACATTAACATGATATTAAGAGGACATAAGACAAAAACACTTTCTTTTCCTATGAGGTGTATCATCATCATCATCATCATCATCATCATCATCACTGTTGTCATAGTTACTAAGAATTCATGTGTGCCCATCCTGTTGCTAAGTTCTTTGCATACATCATCTCGTTTGGTGATTCCTACACTTGAGCCCTCTCCCCCACCAGTTTCTGGCTCAGCGGGTCTGTCTGGGTCAAGGCCTGAGAACTTGCATCTGTCATGAGTTTGCAGGAGATGCTGGCACTGCTGCTCCTCTTCTCTGAGATCTATGTTAATCTGCCTGAAACGACCCCACGAAATAGGTAACATTATTCCCATTTCGGGGGCTTCCCAGGTGGTACTACAGGTAAAGAACCCGCCTGCCAATGCAGGAGACATAAGAGATGCATGTTCGATCCCTGGGTTGGAGAGATCCAGGGCATGGCAACCCCCTCCAGTGTTCTTGCCTGGAGAATCCCATGGACAGAGGAGCCTGGCGGGCTACAGTCCATAGGGTCACAAAGAGTCAGACACAATTTTATGATGAGGAAACAGGCAAGAAAAGGTCGGGTACCAGACCACAAAGCTCACTGTGGCTGACCATGAGCATGCTTTGACCTACAGTAGTTAATTTTTCAGAGGAAGTAGTGAGTGACTAAGACAGCCCATGGCCAAGGACTGGTGGGTTGTGGCATGTGTGGTGGGGTTTCAGAGTCAGGGTTGGAGGAGCAGGAAGTCTGGAGGTGATGCCTACAGGCCAGGCCAGCCATGGACCGCTGGCCATTAGGAGGGGAGAAAAGTGCTGGAAGGAGAGCCAAAGAAAGGGTGAAAGTGTTAGTTGCTCAGTCATGTCTGATTCTTTGTGACCCCATGGACTGCAGCCCACCAGGCTCTTCTGTCCATGGAATTCTGCAGGCAAGAACACTGGAGTGGGTTGCCATTCCCTTCTCCAGGGGATTGTCCCGACCCAGAGAGTGAACCTGGGCCTTCTGCATTGCAGGCAGATTCTTCACCATCTGCACCACCAAGGAAGCCCCCAGCCCAGTGGAATGCTCTTGGTGGGTCTCTTCCTCCCTGCGCCCCATCCATAGTGCCCGCTCACCATGGCTCTGTTTTTGTGGGATTCTGTCCATGCTGTGACCCTTGGTCTTCTCTTCATGCTCTTCTACCATCTTTCCCAGGAAAGGCAGAGGGAATCATTACAAAAAATATAGGAGGGAAATAAACAACAGCCTTTTCTCTTTGAGTTTATTTTGTGACATTATAAATTTTGGACTCTTGAAATTAAAAAATAAACTATAGGAAAATCACCTCTGAAGTGTAGGTAAGGGAGGGAAGAGTCACATGTAGCGGGAAGGCTTTTTCCAAGTTGGTCACAAACTTGTGAATTCAGATTGGAAGCTTGGAAAACCCGAGGAGAGGCTTGGCAGCACAGAAAGCTGGAAAGCAAGGTTGCGGATCAGTGGCCCCCTGGCCAAATTCCACTGACATGTTTTGTTTGGCTCCCATAGTATTTGAAAAATAGTCAAATCAGTCTCAGACGTAGGAGTTTTCATAATAAAACCCTTGGTGTCCAGCTTCGTCTCTGAGGAGCGGGGAGCGCTGTTGTACGGTCTGTGGCTGGCTGGTGGTGGACCTTGTGAAGGGACTTGACTCCTGATCACAGCCTGCCCCTAGTCTAGAAGGTTCTGGTACTTCACCCAGGAAGGAGCAATACTCACCAGCAGGTGACTTGGAGGCTTGCGCTTACTGGACTCATCCTTCTCACCTGCCTCGGCAGCCTGTGTGTGAGAGCACATTGTAAACGTGGAGCCCCGTGCAGCCCTGGCAGCACAGGACTTGGGCCAGTGGGCAGTAAGGAGGAGGTGAAGGTGAAAGTCTTAGTCCTCAGTCGCGCCAACTCTGGGTGACCCCTGGCCTGCAGCCCGCCAGGCTCCTCTGTCCGTGGGATTTTCCAGGCAAGAGTCCTGGAGTGGGCTGCCATTGCCTTCTCCAGGGCATCCTCCCAACCCAGGAATTGAACCAGATCTCCTGCGCTGCAGGCAGATTCTTCACTGACTGAGCTGCTGAGAAGAGGTGCTTGGGGACAGTCTGTGTACCTGTAAGGGAAGCTCCCTGTGGCCTTCTTCTCAGATGGTGCCGGTTACTTCTTTCCTGTAAAATAGTTTCCAAAAATGGATTAAAAAAAATGTGTGTTCTAAAATTATGATTATTTTGTAAAGTCCGCGCAGTGCAAGTGGTGCTTTCTAGGGCATATCTGGCTACAGCTGGGGCACTTCTGGGTGTTTTATGGCAAATTATTCTCAGATTACCCCTTAATGCAGGAAGGCCTGCCAGTTGTCTGAGCTCCCTGGGTCATATAGAAAACCCCTGGACTTGATACAAAACAGCTGCCTGGCTCAGTTGTTCCAAAAAAGGAGTGTTTTGGGGGCTGAAGCAGCAGGAAAAAGGTTTTTGTTGTTGGTGGAGATCTGGTGGGGGGGGGGGGGGAAGTTAAATGACTCTTTCCTGGCCATTGAAAGGTGATTGAATTTTGGTATTAGCAAATTGTGGAAATCTCGAAAGAAGTACTGGAGAAGGAAATGGCAACCCACTCCAGTGTTCTTGCCTGGAGAATTCCATGGACAGAGGAGTCTGGCAGACTACAGTCCATGGGGTAGCAAAGAGTCAGACACGACTGAGGGACTAAACCACCAGGAAAGAAGTACTCTGAATGGGAGTTTGTTAGGTGCTCGCTGGTAATACCCACACTATGTCCTGAGGAGGAGGGTGTTCTCCAGGGCAGGGGGCTGCACAGAACTCCGATGACCTCTGTGTCCCGGAGCCTCAGCCCAGGCAGGGCTGGGTCAGGGGACTGACCCCGGGGCCTCCCTCTCCTCCAACCCCACGGCCCCTGCTGAGATCAGCCACAAAAGGATCAATTGTCTGAGCTTCCCTTTGTCTCAGAGGCTCTAGGGGCCTTTCCAGATGCCAGAGTGTCTGTGTGTGTGTGTGAGGGCATGTGCACAGCTGTAGAAATGTGTGTCTGTGTGTATATATACTGGTGTATGCAAATATTAGGCTTCCCAGGTGGCTCAGTGGTAAAGAACCTGCCTGCCAATGGAGGAGACTCAGGTTCAATCCCTGGGTCAGAAAGGTCCCCTGGAGAAAAGAATGGCTACCACTCCAGTATTCTTGCCTGGAGGATCCCATGGATGGAGGAGCCTGGCGGGCTATAGTCCATAGTGTCACAAAGAGTCAGACACGATTGAGCAATTAACAATTTAATTTAACTTTGACTTTACACAGCTCACTGGCCTTGTTTGCCTGCTCCATATGGGGGTTTCATGGCAAGGCCCACAGAACTTTCTACACTGTTCCAGCACCTTCTCAGGACTGCCTAATCAGATGCAGTGCATTCTATGTGGCATTTAATGCAGGTTTCCAGAAGGACTGTGCAGTGGCCTGTGCTCATCCACCCCCATCAGTAGCTCTGGGACCTTCATACAGATTCCAGTCATCCTATTTCCTAGTGCATCTTTTTAAAAATACTTATTTATTTGGTTATGCTGGGCTTAATTGCAGCCTGTGGGGTCAGGTTCCCTGGCCAGGGATCAAGCTGGGCCCCCTGCACTGGGAGCAGGAGTCTTTGCTGCTGGGCCCCAGAGGAGCCCCTGTGCGCATTTTCAAAGACCTGCGGGATTCTGTGGCTGGTCTGTATGATTCCAAGATTCTCTGTTTCTTTCTTAACAAAAGTGTTCTTTGAAATGGCTGTAGGGACTTCCCTGGTAGTCCAGTGGTTAGGACTCCATGTTTCCAGTGCAGAGGGGGAAGGGTCTGAACCCTGGTTGGGGAACTAAGATCTTGCATGCTGGGTGGCATGGCCAAAAAGAAGAGAATGTATTCACATATAACTGAATCACTCTGCTGTACAGCAGAACTTAACATTGGAAATCAACTGTCCTTCAATAAAATAACATTTAAAAAGTATATTTATAAAAAAAAGACTGTAAACCATATTCGATTCAGAAGCCAGGAAAAGACTAATAAAAACGATAAATCGAAATTCACTGCCATGAAGGATTTATCTCCCAGCCCCTTTTAACCAGCACAGCTGTCATGTAAGAACTTTTTCTGCTTCTTTTTTATTCTTGTCCCTCCCCAGTCCTATTTCCTCTCCCTGCTCTAGATAGGGCTTATCTTTTAACTGTGGAAAAGCTACCAATTAAACAGTACTCCAAAGCTTATCAAAATATTCAGGCAGTCACATTGTCTCATCATTAGCCTAACTGGAAGCCAGAACTTTTTCACCCCAGGAAATGTGAAGCTACCCAGCATGTGAAGTTGGTAACTGGCTCATCCTAACCTTTTGGGGGCTGCAGTTTCTACTTGTATTTTGTTCCCCCAATACGTTCTTCCTTGTTCTTTAAATTCTTAATGGTCCCTCAGGCGTCTTCCTCGTCTGTTTGTTAAAATCTCAAAGAAGGTGCCCTCCTGGCTGAGGTGAGATAGACAATTGAGTCCATTCAGGTGAGGGGTGTGTGAACTCAATATGTTACGTCTTCCCTCTTAGATATGCTTTTGGTAACATGAAGCCTCACTGTCACTGGTTCCCTATTTCCAGGGCAATCAGTGATAATGCCTAGCTGAACGATTCTGGAGCTGAGCCATTCCCAGAGTAGCTAGGGGATTCTGCAGTAACCAGAGCTGGTTAGAAGCACTGGGCTTTCGTAGCCCTAAGATTTCTCCTAACTCTTCCTCTTCTTGGCTCGTGCCCACCCCATCCACCCTCCCACTGCCCCAGGTACCCTCATGTCATCTTGTAGCACCCAAGAGAGCACCCCCAAAAGTCACCGCCCCACCCCTACTTCTGTGAGGGCTGACATCAAGGGGACTGTCAGTGATGTGTTTGGGGATGTAAGGTCTAACTTAGGCAGACTTTTTTTTTTTTGCCAGAAATGATGTTATAGCTGGTGCTTTGGTTTTTAACTGCCACTGGGATTCTTAGTCATGTAGTAATTCAGCCATAAGTGGGTGAATGAGACTTCCATAGGCATGATTAGGGCTGAGCACTGAGTATTTTACATGATGGAATGGGAATGCTCAGATGCTGTCATGTCCGACTCTTTGCAATCCCATGCATGGACTGTAGCCCGCCAGGCTTCTCTGTCTGTGGGATTTTCCAGGCAAGAATACTGGAGTGGGTTGCTATTTCCTTCTCAGGGGATCTTCCTGACCCAGGGATCAAACCTGCATCTTTTGTGGCTCCTGCATTGGCAGGCAGATTCTTTATCACTAGGGCCACCTGGGAAGCCATGATGAAATACAAGGTTACAAAACTTAAAGTTTAAAAAAAAACTTCAAAATTAAATTTTGAAATGTGATGACATTTTCACCCAGGGAGTATTGCCTATAAATAGTGGTATTGCTTATTTATAGAGTTTTCCCCATCCATCCCTGGTGGCTCAGACAGTAAAGAGTCTGCCTACAATACAGAAAATCAGGGTTCGATCCCTGGGTCAGGAAGATCCCCTGGAGAAGGAAATGGCAACCCACTCCAGTATTCTTGCCTGAAAAATCCCATGGAAGAGCCTGGCGGGCTACAGTCCAGGGGGTCGCAAAGAGTCAAACACGACTCAGCAACCAAGCATACACACCACCCCATCTGTCGGTAGGCACATGCGTGGGCATATATCCAGAGAGAAACACATAGAAAAGCTGCTTTGTCCTTATGTTAACCCGGTGACAACATTGTTAAGTGGCCCATTTTGCAGTTGTGAACACTGAGGCTCTGCGAGTTGAAATCCCTTGCTGTGAACTGGTTGAGGCCCACGCCGTACGGTTCGACCCCTGGTGGTGCTTGAGAGGTTTCCCTGGCACCCCCACAAGGCAGGGAGGAAATCACCGTGTCACCTTGAGTCTCCGCTTGTGGTCGTGCCCGGCATCATGCACACTTTCTCTTGATGTCACGTGTACATCACAGGTGCAATTTCCTTGCGGTCTTCAGAGCTGCCTTGCTGACCTTGAACTGACAGGCTTGGTGTGAAGTCTGTGCCGATCCCCTCCCCAGGGAGGCCCTGGCCCAGGTATCACCCCCCGGGGTGGGGGCAGCCAGGGGAACCTTCCAGGACCCAGGCTTGGCCATGCTTTCCTAATGTGAACCTCAGAATCAGCTGTACTCTGCCATCCCGTCCTTTCATGGCTTTGTCTCAGAGCTGAAAGAACCCTGTTTTGCTCTTGGAAACAGACAGTAGAATGGTGGTTGCCAGAGGCTGCAGGGTGGGGGTGAGTGGAAAGTGCTGGTCAAAGGGGACCGACTTACAGTTCTAAGACGAGTAAGTTCTGAGCATCTCATGTACAGTGGGGTGACTGTAGTTAACAATACTCTATTGTACAGTTGAAAGTGGCTAAGAGAGCAGATATTAAGTGTTTTCACCGAAAAAAGAAATAAAAAGTAACTGTGAGGAAATGAATATGTTAATTAAAATGATATGTACAGTAACCATTTTGCAATGTATATATATATATATATATATATATATATATATATATATATTTAAAGTCATCACTTTACATAGATACACTTTTACTTGTCAATTACACCTCGTAGAAAATAAAAGATAAACATTAAAACATTTTTAAAAAAGGAGGGGGTGGGGAAGAGCCCTGTCTAGAAGTCTTTCCTGATAAGAGACACCTTCTGTCTAATCCACAATGGAATATTGTAGCCTCCTTAAGACCCTTTCAAAATACAATGATTCTTTTAATAACTAAATTGAAAGTAAAGATCAATCATTAAAATGTGTTATTAAAAATAACAAAAGTACAAGTGAGATATCAATGGGCTGTCTATAAAATAAAATTGTTTTATTATCAGTTTTGTAGCACAAAACACTGATTAAGAAGCAGTCCACATCATTACTGAGTTTTGTTTTCTGTTTTTTCCTGATTCATATGTCCCTTGAGTGACAGCTCTTAAATGTTTGGGCTTGGGAGTCAGACGTCGTTATCTGGTTTCTCTTGTTCATTGCGTGTGTTTGTTCTTGTCAGAACCGCCCCCTCCTAATGATGTGACGAATGCTCATGCGTATTATCTTAAAATGAGTACATGCTTGTGTTTGTATTTTTGTTTTCAACATTGCCAAGGTGCTATGGAAAGTTAAAGTTAACACAAGATTGGAAAAAATAAAATTATTCAAAAACAGCAGCACCAAAACATGTTATTATGAAACATTAGGAGGAGGGTGTTTTAAGAAATGTTTTAAAAATTGGCTATGTCAAGTTAGTTTTCTTGTGAATTCAGCGTATGCTTGGTATTATTTAATATGTATTCCTCTCTTTTTTTAATTGCAGCTTGGGCTGACGATAGCCATTCGCTATAGCCACAGGTAGGTAAAGTTACATCTTCTTTTAGAGTATCCTTCTTGATTCATAGCTTTTGGTTGGCTTGAGTCTGCATGTTTCTAAGCTGAATTTTGTTGGCTGCTCTACCCACAATGTCAGTAGCACAGCAGTGTGATGAAATTGATCTAGTTGCTGATTGGTGAGAGTTGATCACTATTTGGAGGAGTAAGATTTTTATGTAAAAGTGGTGGTAGATAGGTCATTTCTTTCAAAACCAAAAATGTAACACGCTAGGGCTGGGATACAGAGGTCACTTCTGGTAGTGAACTCTAAACTGAGGGTGAGAACTGGAGACAGGGGTATCCTGTGTGAGAGATGAAGCCAGAAAGCCAGGTGAGGGCTTGTTAATGAAGTCCTTGCCCCCTCAATGCAGAGCTCTCCGACTCCTGCCTTGGGTCCATCTGATAATGAATCGAAGTCCCTCTTTTTGTTTTGTTTTGTGATTTCTGCCTTTGTCTCAGCTTGCATCACGTTTATCAAAAACGTTTGTTTCTTATACTTGTATTAACCTTTCCCCTTTGCACGCATCAAAATGTATTAAGATGCTGAATTAATTAAGACACAGCCCAACGGAGAGGCAATAAGCACATCCCTATTGCTACTCACATGACAGGCCAGTCAATTGAGACCAGTTGTTGGGCATGGAACAGTGACTTTATTCAGAAAGTCAGCAGACTGCCAAGATGGTGGACTGGTGTCCCAAAGAATCATTTACCCTGGTTAGAATTCAGTCTTTAAGAGGAGCCCAGGGCTGGAGGGTGGTGGTGGCTGGTTTTTACAAGCCCCTTGGTGCTGGAATCCTTTGTTCTTGCAGCTGTCCATGTAGGTCAGGGCATAATGTTCCTATAAACCTCCAACAAGACAAATGGTTATTCTCCGTTCTGCAACTTTTTATCTCTACAGGAATGGAAAAGTGTTATACCTTTAAAGGTCAGAGCCTTAAAAGCTGGGCTACCCTGTATATTTAAAGCTATAAGCAACATTCTCTTAATGATTAACTTGTAGCAAAAGCAGCGGGATACAAAAGTTAAAGAAACAGATCCAATATGGAGTCAGATTTGCTCTTCCCTGTCACATCTTCATGGGGTTGGAGGTCAAGGCTGCACAACCTGCATCTTGTCCCGTTGCCTCTGTCCTGTCTCTGGGGCCAGTGGGCGCAGAAGGGACCAGCCTTCCCTCCCAGATGCAGGCACGTCACCATGTTGCCTGGTGATGTCTCTTCTGCTCCTCCAGCCACCTGGCTCTGTTACCCACCTCTGTCCTCTGGAGGTGCAGGGTGATGAAGGGAGTGGGTTTCTGGTTGAATCCTTTCTTTAAAAATCCCACTATCTTATTTAGAGTACTTGAAACTTCTATCCTTTTGTTGATCACTTTTTTAATGTGTGTAAATTATATCTAAGATAGATTTTGCCATTTTATTTATATATTTATTTACTTACTGAAGTGTGGTTAATTTACAATGTTTCAAGTGTACAGCAAATTGCCTCAGTTATATATACATATGTTTATATATTTCTTTTTCAGATTCTTTTCCACTGTAGGTTATTATACTGAGTATACCCCCTTGTGCTATATAGGAGGACCTTGTTGGCTATCGATTTAATGTACAGTAGTTTGTATCTGCCAATGCCACATTCTTAATTTATCCCTCCCCTGCTTTGGTAACCATAAGTTTGTTTTCTATGTTTGAGTCTATTTCTGTTTTGCAAATAAATTCACTTTTTTGTATGGGAGTACAAATATCTCTTTGAAACTTTGCTTTCTATTCTTTTGCATGGTGGGTCCTTTGGTAATTTTATTTTTAGACTGTTTAAGAGCTGCTATACTGTTTTCCTGTTTATTACTTTTTTAATTTTAATTTTTTTTACATTTTTAAAAATCTTTTTAATTGAAGTGTAGTTGCGGTACAATATTATGTAAGTTACAGGTGTACAAAATAGTGATTCATAATTTTTAAAGGTTATACTCCACATATAGTTATTATAAAATATTGGCTATATTCCTTGTGTTGTATAATATATCCTTGTAGTTTATCTTATTTTCAATTTAATTTTTATTTTATTTTATAGTTTGACAATGTCATGTTGGTTTCCAGACTACAGCAAAGTGATCCAGCTATATGTACACATATATTCATGGGGTTGTAGCTTGTGTCTGTACAGTTCTTGGTCACTTCAAGAGCTCATAGTTGCTATTGAGAAATGATTTCCATTTCTCTTGTTGCATTTGCCCAGAACCCAGATGACAGAATTGAGGTTTTCCTTGGTCTTTCTTGTGTGGATAGGGATATTTTGGGAAACAAGATTTGGGACTTTAGGTTCTAATCACCCAGTCTCTTTCCAGAATTCTAACAGGAGAGCCATATGGGGGCTTCCCACGTGGCTCAGTGGTAAAGAAGCCACCTGCCACTGCAGGAGACATGGGTTCGATCCCTGGGTCAAGAAGATCTCCCTGGAGTGGGAAATGGCAACTGACTCCAGTGTTCTTGCCTGAAAAATTCCATGGACAGAGGAGCCTGGCAGGCTACAGTCCTTGGGGTCCCAAAGAGCTGGACACGCCTGAGAGGCTGGTCACACACAAACACAACAGGAGAGCCAGGGCCAAGCGAGGTGGAAGAGAAACCCTGGCAGACAGCCTCCGTGGATGGAGGTGAGATAGAGGGCAGAGAGGAGGCATGGTTCCAAGAGGCTACTTTTGGGAGGACATTCCTCAGTGTGAAGAGGAACAGGCTAGGGGACTGTAAAGGATTTGAGTGTGGGAGGGAAAGGGCCTGCTAAGATCCGATAACCCTGTGAGCAGGCAGAACCTCTTAGGCTGCTGCAGACGCATGGGGGCAGAGCTGCCTGGAGCCAGAGGGGCTCTTGTGTGGCAAGAAAGGGGCTTGAGGCTCAAAGGATGCTGGTTTTGTTTCCATGCATCTGCACTGGTGCCTCGGCTCTCAAATATCTCTTATTAATACCACGCACGGTGTTCAGAGTTAGGACCCCTCAACCCTACCCCCAGCTCTACACTAATACACGCACAGCCCAACCATCCCCACTTCTGCCCCAGGCATCGTTCAAACTCCTGCTACACCTGTTACTCTAGACCTGTGTGTGTGGTAGAGGAGTGCGAGCGTGTGTGTGTGTGTGTGTGTGTGTGTGTGTGTGTGTGTGTGAGATGTGGTGTAGGATAGAAGACTGAGGAGCTGGGACGGTGGAAAGTGACACCCTTATATTCCTACTGTATAGATGTCCTGAGCAAGGAAGAGCATCAGCCGTGACCCCCCGTGCCTTTGACGGCAAATCCTGCACTCATTTCATTTATTGGGCATTTTCGTTTATTTGTGTAAAGTCATGTCATTTTCACAGAGTGGAAAATTGTCTTGCTGTTCATTCCCCACTGTTCGGCTTGAGGTTTTTCGGGTGGAATCCACACAGTGGTGACAGCTGGGTAACCCCCAGAAGTGCCCTTTGCAGATAACAGCTCAGGGGCCCCGCCACCCACACGGTGGGGGAAATTGTTCCCCCACCGTGTGGGTGTTTTGTTTTTTCTTTTTTGACAAGATTGTAAGAGAGTTTAGGTGTTCTTCCTGCCTGTCACAGGGCAGCAACCTGAGGATGCCTGCTCCCTCCTGACAGGAACCCCTGGGCCAAGGGGAACTGGGCTCAAGAGGGATCCACTCAGCTTTGGCTCTCGTTCTCTGATGCGATGGAGAGGTCACGTGTACCAACAGCAGGACAGTTTGGCACGTGGCACTCATGACCATGTTTCTAAGAAAGGCTCATGAAGGCATGGTATGAGAGCAGCAAAGCGACCCCCGACAGAATTGGTTTCTTTTAATATTTTGTCGTTTTTAAATAAACAAGGAAGGGTGGCTGGATCTAGAGATGATCATACGAAGTGAAGTCAGTCAGACAAAGACAAATACCATATGATATCACTTCTTTGTGGACTCTAAAATATGATACAAATGAACCTATTTCAGAGAAGGCCATGGGACCCCACTCCAGTACTCTTGCCTGGAAAATCCCATGGACGGAGGAGCCTGGTAGGCTGCAGTCCATGATGTCGCGAAGAGTCGGACACGACTGAGCGACTTCACTTTCACTTTTCACTTTCATGCATTAGAGAAGGAAATGGTAACCCACTCCAGTGCTCTTGCCTGGAGAATCCCAGGGACAGGGGAGCCTGGTGGGCTGCCGTCTATGGGGTTGCACAGAGTTGGACACGACTGAAGCGACTTAGCAGCAGCAGCATCAGAACCTATTTACAAAACAGAAGCAGACTCACAGACATAGAGAACAGACTTGTAAGATTACCAAAGGGACAACGGGGTAAGGGAGGGATAAACGAGGAGCTTGGGGTTAGCAGAGGCAAAGGGCTGTGCATAAAATAGATGATCAACAAGCTTCTACTGATAGCTCAGGAAAGCTGTATTCAATATCCGGTAATAAACTATAATAGAAAGGAATATGAAGAAGAATGTGCATACACACATATATACCAATTCTTTGCCATGCACCAGAAACCAACACAACATTGTGAACCAACCACTACTTCAATATAAAGAAGTAAATGAGGGAGGAAGGGAAGTTTTCACTTGTTTTAGTCAAATGGAAAGCCACGGAGTTGTGACTTTTAGATGAAGACTAAAAGTGTATCATAGGGCTTCCCTGGTGGCTCAGTGGTAAAGAATATGCCTGCAGTGCAGGAGACACGGGTTCCACCCCTGGGTCAGGAAGATCCCCTGGAGAAGGAAATGATAACCCACTCCTGTATCCTTGCCTGGGAAATCCCATGGGCAGAGGAGCCTGGCGGACCTACAGTCCATGGGGTCACAAAGAGGCAGACACGACTTAGACACAAAACCAGTACCAAAGGTGTATCATTTTCACAGCTGACTTCTTTCTGTCAATTTCTTTGATAGAATCAGTACCCCATTCAGGCCTGTGCTCTAAGCCTAATCTTAAGAGTTGAAGGTACCAACCCCCTAAAAGGCTTTGAGATCCCCTGAGGGCTGGCGAGGGCAGAGGAGACTTGACTGTGATTAGTCCCAGGGAAGTGGGCGAGTTGACAGCTTGATCAGTTCAGAGCTGGACTAAGGTGGGCGTGGCCTCTCACAGAAAAGGCTGCTGCTGCTACTGCTGCTAAGTCGCTTCAGTCGTGTCCGACTCTGTGTGACCCCATAGACGGCAGCTCATCAGGCTCCCCCATCCCTGGGATTCTCCAGGCAAGAACACTGGAGTGGGTTGCCATTTCCTTCTCCAATGCATGAGGGTGAAAAGTGAAAGTGAAGTCGCTCAGTCGTGTCTGACTCTGTGCGACCCCATAGACAGCAGCCCACCAGGCTCCTCCATCCATGGGATTTTCCAGGCAAGAGTACTGGAGTGGGGTGCCATTGCCTTCTCCAGACACAGAAAAGGCAGACTCCCTGATTATAGGTTATTCCAAGACTGCCTTCAGGTATTGGTTTTGAATGAGCCCATAGAGAAGTGGGCCAAGCAGGAAGTGAAGGAGTCCTGTACTTTTGTGTTCTGATTTAGATTAGAAGAAGAGTTTGAAGTTCGTAGATGAAGCAGAATGAACAGATGAAATTGTAATTTTGAGATGCAAAGGGAGGAGCATACCGAAGCAGGGCCATTAGGACATTGGGACATTGACTTTAAACACCTAGCGACTCCCATCTGGAGCTGGTTTGATCTCATGGAGACGCTTATTCTCCACATTCTGTGAAAATAAACAGAGATGCCTTTCTGGCCTTTTTTCCCCTTCCAGGGAATAGTTGATCCTGTTACTCGGGCTCTCCGGCCGACTGTTCCGTCTGTCTGTTTTTCAGACTTCACATTGAGGCTCCAACTAGATTTATACTCAAGGTTGCCAAGAAATTTATCCAGCTCCCATGGTATAATCTTAAAAGCAATGCCATCTTTTGGAAGATTGCATTCTTTTTTAAAAACAATTAATTTATTTATTTTAATTGGAGGACAATTACTTTACAGTACTTTGAGGGTTTCTGCCACTTATCAACATAAATGGCAATAGGTACACACACATTTCCCCCCATCCTGAAACCCGCTCCCTCCTCCCTCCCCAGCCTACCCCTCTGTGTGGTCCCAGAGCACCAGCTGCGGCTTTAGCTTCCTTCTTTAGACAAACTTAGCACAAAAGATTGCCCCCTGAAGAGCAGCATATGAATATTCACAGGGTGTCTGAGTTAGATGCTCTGAGTGAGGATGCTGGGGGCTGGGGTTGTACAGCTGAACTCGGCAGGGGGTTGTGGATGTACCTGGTGAGAGGTGGATGCTTTTCAAGGTCCAGGGGAGTAAGGGGTAGATGCATGTTCCTCTCCATCCCCACCCTGTTTAAAAATGGAAATACAGTCGATTTACAATGTTGTGTTAGTTTCTGGTGTACAGCAAAGTGACTGTGCACCAGAATACACACACACACACACACACACACACACACACATACTTTTTTCAGATTCTTTTCCATCATAGGTTATTACAAGATACTGAATATAGTTCCCTGCGCTATGCAGCGCTTCCTTGTTGTTTATCTATTGTATGTATAGTAGTGTGTATCTGCTGATCCCAAACTCATAATTTACCCTTCTCTCACCCCCTTTCCCTATGGTAACCATGAATTTGTTTTCGATGTCTGTGAGCCTGTTTCTGTTTTGTAAATAAGTTCATTTGTATCATTCTTTTAAGATTCTACATATAAGTGATATCATATGATATTTGCCCTTCTCTGTCTGATTTACTTCACTTAGTGTGATCATCTCTGGGTCCATCCATGTGGCTGCAAATAGCATTATTTCATTCCTTTTTAAATGGTTGAGTAATATTCTATTTCTGGGCTTCCCTGATGGCTTAGTCAGTAAAGAGTCCACCTGCAATGCAGAAGACCTGGGTTTGATCCCTGCATCAGGAAGATCTCCTGGAGAAAGGAATGGCAACCCACTCCAGTATTCTTGCCTGGAGAATCCCATGGACCAAGGAGCCTGGTGGGCTACAGTCCTGGGGTCGCAAAGAGTCCGACACAACTGAATGACTAACACACACAATATCCCAATGTGTGTATTTTTGCACCACGTCTTCTTTATCTAGTCCTCTGTCCGTGGACACTTAGATTGCTTCTGTGTCTTGTTTATTGTCAACGAACACTGGGGTACATGTATCTTTTCAAATTATAGATTTCGTCTTTTCCAAATATATGCCCAGGAGTAGGGTTGCTAGGTCTCATGGTAACTCTGTTTTAGCTTTTTTGAGAAACCTCCACACTGTTCTACTTAGTGGCTGCGCTGACTTGCACTCCCACCAACAGTGTAGGAGGGTTCCCTTTTCTTCACACCCTCTCCAGCATCTATTATCTATAGACTTTTGGATGATGGCCATTCTGACTGGTGTGAGGGAATGCCTCACTGTAGTTTTTATTTGCATTTCTCTCATCATTAGCAGTGTTGAGCATCTTTTCATGTGCCTGTTGGCCATCTGTATGTCTTCTTGGGAAAAGTGTCTGTTTAGGTCTTCTGCTCAGTTTTTGATTCTCCATCCCCTTTTAATCTCTTGTCTGGTATCTCCAGTTGGTGTTTTTGTCTTTTAGGGATCTTCTGGTCCAGGATCCTGGCCATTTCCCCAGTCAAACGTACTCATCACATATCTGTTGCCATATCCACAAAATGACCCCTGGGGAATCTTTTGCTTGCCACCCAAAAGATCTTTCTCAAATACAGATCTGTAATGCCCTTCCCACTCAGGAGCTTCCATGGGCTTCCTTATGTGGAATAGCATAAGGAATCCCCTGACCCTTCGCAGGGGATTCCAGACCTCGCCCCCAGCCTCTGTCTCCTGCCACTTTGCTGCCGTGAGCTTCTTGCCTCCTTCACCCCTTGCTCTGGCATCTTCCTTTGAAGAATTAACTTTCTTCCTGTCTTGCGTCAGTGAACTCCTATGCACCCTCCAGTGGCCCCTTCTGTGTTATCTCCTCTTCACCTATTTGTCAAGGAGCCATATTCCTTCCTGTTGTAGGTCTCAGGGGTGCTTCTCAGAGCTTTTCCTTTTTGTGTCTTTTCCTTCCTGTCTCAGGCAGCAGGCTGGAGAGGCAGATTACCTCCTCCTTCCCCACAGCATGTGCCCCTCCAGATCAGAATGTGTGCGCTCCACAGCCCAGCCCTCACAGCCAAGGCCATTTGGCAAAGCCATTCTGTGTGAGTGGTCTGGGAGGCACTGGTTGGTCTCTGAAAGATAACCACTCTTTTACTTTCAAGAAGATAAGGCACCCAGCTCACTTTGATGAACACAGCTCAAGTGAAAAGGTAGAAACATAAACAAATGGGACTTCCCCGGTGGTCCAGGGGTTAAGAATCCGCCTTCCAACGCAGGAGACGTGGGTTCAGTCCCCAGTCGGGAAACTAAGAGCCCACATGCCGCGCAGCTGCCGAGCCCGTTGGCCACAACTCCATAGCCCCTGCACTCTAGGACCTACGCACCACAATTGGGAAGAAGCCCACATGCTATTACGAAGACCTGACACAGCCAAGAATAAATAAATAAATAGAAGCATAAGCATAAATGTTTTGTGTAATGATAAGCTAATTCAAAAAATGACAGCTCAAAAATTTACATATCAAGGCAAAAGACTTAGAATAGCCAAAGCAATTTTGCAAAGGAACAGAGTTGGAGAAGTTGTGCTTCCTAACTTCAGGACTTATCCTAAAGCTACAGTAGCTAAGATAGTGTGGTATTGGTGGAAGACAGGTATATAGGTCAATGGAACACAGTAACAGCTACAGGTAGACCCACACATAAATGACCAACTGATTGGCACAGAAGTACCAAGGTGACCCAACAAAGAAAGAAAAATCAAAGCCTCAAAGCCTCAACCCATTCCTTACAACTTGTATAACAATGAGCAAAAGTGGGTCATGAGCCTAAAGTAAAAGGAATAAGTAAAAACTTTATAGAAGAAAATGTAGCAGGAAAATCTTGTGACCTTGGGCCGGGCAAAGGTTGCTTCAGACACAAAAAGCATAAAGTATAAAAGTTGCTAAAATGGATTTTATCAAAGGTAAAAACATCTGTGCTGTGAAAAACCGCTGCTAAGAAACTAAAAGACAGAAAAACAAACCAGAAGAAAATATTTTCAAAACACTTATCTGATAAAGGACTCGCATCCAGAATACATGTAGAACTGTCACAAGTGTTTGACAGGAAAGCAATTTAATAAGTGGGCAACAATTCTTCAACTGATGTACTTGACCACAGAAGAGCTGCAGATGGCCAGTCAGCCTATGAAGAGAAGTTCAGCATCATTAGCATTAAGGAAATGCAAATTAAGGACACAATGAGACACCGTTAGACATATATCAGAATGGCTTAAATAAAAAAACCAAGCACAACAATCAAACACAAAATGCAGAAACCCTGATGATATGAGAGTGCTGATGAGGACTTGGAGAAACAGCAGCTCTCATTCTTTGCTGGTGGGAAGGCAAAATGGTGTGGCAGTTTTGGAAAACACTTCGGTAGTTTCTCATAGTTAGCTGCTCAGTCATGTCCACCTGTTGGGGACTCCATGGACTGTAGCCTGCCAGGCGCCTCTGTCTGTGGAATTCTCCAGGCAAGAATACTGGAGTGGGTTGCCATTTCCTCCTCCAGAGGATCTTCCCGACCCAGGGATCGAACCTGGGTCTCCTGCATTGCAGGCACATTCTTTACCGTCTGAGCCGCCAGGGAAACGTTAACAATTACCTTGCTGTATGATCCAGTGACTCTACTCCAGATTGTACTAAGACAAGAGAAATGAAAACGTTTACCCACACCAAGACTTATAAGCACATGTCCACAGCATCTCTATTCATAATATAGCCCCAAATGGAAAACAGTCTTTACTGTCCTTCACCCAGGAAGTTGGATAAACAAACTTCTACATCCCATATTTCACTGGCACATCTGTACCCGAAATATGACTCAGTAGTAAGAAGGCACCCTGCGGAATGAAAGAAACCAGATTCGAAAGCATAGACTGTATGCTTCCATTCATATGACATTCTGAAAAAGGGAGAACTATAGGGAAGAAAGGGCTTCCGAGGTGGCTCAGAGGTAAAGAATCCACCTGCCAATGCAGGAGGTGTGGGTTCAATCCCTGGATCAGGAAGACCCCTTGGAGAAGGAAATGGCTGCCCACTCCAGGATTCTTGGCTGGGAAATACCATGGACAGAGGAGCCTGGTGGGCTGCAGTCCTTGGGGTTGCAAAGAGCTGGACATGATTGAGCGACTGAGCGTGCACACACACACATACACACACACAGGGAAGAAAACAGGTCAGTGGTTGTCATGGTTGAGGGTGGGGTTGAGAAGGTGACATGAGGGATTTTTGGCGGGGGAGGTAGACAAAATATTCTAAATTTTGGTGGCAGTTGCAAGACTGTACATGTTTGTCAAACCTCAGAACTATTTCCGTCGAAATAGATAAAGCAAACTGTAACGAGGGGCTAGAATGACCAAATTCAGGCATCACACAAGATACTGTTAGAGTATTGAAACATCAATTTGTTTAAAAACTTCCTGTTGTTTTTGAACAGAAGCTGCTTCAGTTTCAGCAAAATTTAATTCAACTGAAAAAAACCTAAAACTATGAGCTTTCAAATAGAAAAAAGCACCAGCCTCACAACTTTCAGAATGGTTATCAGAGACTCAAAAGACAATCCTTGGAGACAGCAAAAGAGGGATCTTTCAAGAAATGCTGCATCACCAACCAACTTGAAGGAAACAGAGAATAATGTGTTGAGAAACATGGAAAACGATAAGTCCAAGATAAAAACTAAATTTAGTAGAGGTATATTTTATGAAGAAGTTTTTAGGACTATGCAGACTAATTTTCTTAACTAAAGTTTTCCTCACGTGATATATGGTAAAAATCTATATCTAAGTAAATATAATGTTTTCAGTAAAAAAAAAAGAAACAACAACAACCACCAAGTCATAGAACTGTAACACCAAGAATGTGTGAATTTCACGTTGAACTAAAGATAGTCAAGGGTGGAGAGAGCCCAGGCCCCTGTAAGCGCTGAGACCACCGAGTCTGAGGCTGCAGGGACAGTCCTGATTCCACGTGCTTCGGGCTGTGGTCTCAGGGGCCCTGCCTTTGGATTTAGGCTGTGTTTTGTGTGCTCAAAATGAGGCATCCATTCCCTTACTTTGTTCCCTTCACCATCTACATTAAGGAGAGTGGACACCTCTAACAAGATGCAGTTTAACTGGCTGGGCTCTTGAAGCTGTTTCACAGATGTGGTCAGGACTTCTGTCAGCCGTGAGCTTCTTATTTAAAACTTTTTTTTAAAATTTACTGTTTGACTGCCCTGCATCTTCATTGCTTTGCAAAGGTTTTCTCTACTTACGGCAAGCAGGGGCCACTCTTCCTGGCGGTGTGCAGGCTTGTCATTGCTGTGGCTTATCCTGTTGTGGAGCATGGGGTCTAGAGCATGTGGGCTTGAGTAGTTGAGGCACCTGGGCTCCAGAGCGCAGGCTCAGTAGTTTTGGGGCACGGGGTTAGTTGCTGCATGGCATGTGGGATCTTCCCGGATCAGGGAATGAACCCATGTCTCCTGCTCTGGCAGGCGGATTCCTATCCACCGCACCACCAGGCAAGTCCCTGTGGGCCTTTTAGATCGAAAGGTGCTGGATGGAGTGAGATCCTCTCAGTGGGGGTGGCTCAGCAGGAGGCAATTTGATTTGACCTCATTCTTCACCCACAAGGCTGCTGCCAGGGCAAGGAGCACTAGAGGGGCCACCAGGGTTGCCCAGCGCTCGCTCTCCATCCTGGGCCCTCTGCCCACTAAGGGATGCTGGGATGACACGCTGGGCCGGGCTGATTCCCTCCATCGGGGAACGGGGGCTCCAGTGCAGGTGCCCGGGGTCACGTTCCGAGAGGCGCTGCCCACCTCATCCATCTGCAAAACTCCTCGGCCGAGACCCAGGGTCCAGGCTGCAGCTGCTTCTAGATCTCACCGGTGAGAAAGTGGTGAGAAGACAGCTCTGTATGCCACCCCCAGCTGCTCGGGCGAGTGTGGCAGGGGTCACCCTAACTCCCACTTGATTGACTGCTCTGGACGGCGGGCAGGGCACCCGGCACCCAGTGAATGGGGCACCCTCTTCACAGAGAACCGAGCTGGATGAAGTCCACCGGCAGGATTTTCCTCATTCTTAGAGAAACAGTTGCTTGGCCCAGCTTGGGGCTACTGAGCAGGCCAGTGCTTATGGCAGCCCCACTGCATGAAGGGACATGCAGGGTCTTCTATGTATTCCTTTAATCAGCACCCTAATGCCCTGGTCCAGCGGGTCCTGTGGCAGTGGGCATGCATCACCCGTTTGATGGGAGCAGCGTTTGCTAAGGCCTTGTTAGTATTTCCATTAAGTGGGAGAGGGCCTGGGGTTCTCTGTTCAGGCTGACGCCCTGAGGAGCCTGGCATACCCGAGGCTTCTCTATGGCTGACCTGTAAGCTGGACTGAAGGTTCTACACATCTTCATCCTCAAGGGTGTTTCTCAAGTTTCTTTCTTTTTTTCTTTCTTGTTAATATTTTTTAGCTTAACCCTTTTTCTTTCTCCTTTTTAGATAACCTATTTATTTTATTTTTGGGTGTTCGTCGCTACCTGCAGGCTTTTCTCTAGTGGCAGGGAGCCGCGACTCCTCTTCATCGTGTTGCGGGGGCTTCTCCTTGTCGTGGCTTCTCTTGTTGCGGAGCACAGGCTCTAGGTACATAGGCTTCAGTAGTTGGGGCTCCTGGGCCCAGTGGTAAAGAACCCGCCTGCCGATGCAGGGGACAAAAGAGACATGGGCTCCATCCCTGAGTTGGGAAGATTGCCTGAAGGAGGGGATGGAAACCCACTCCGGTATTCTTGCTTTGAGAATCCCATGGACAGAGGAGCCGGGTGGGCTGCAGTCAGTAAAGTCCTCAAGAGTTGGACGTGACTGAAGTGATTTAGCACGCATGGGTTCTAGAGCAGGGGCTCGGTAGTTGTGGCGCTAGGGCCTTATTATCACCGAAGCTTTTAGGATCTTCAGACCAGGGATCAAACCTGTGTCCCCAGCATTGGAAGACGGATTCCTATCCACTGTACCACCGGGGAAGTTCCTGTTTCTCGAGCTGTAATGCACAGTTCGATTGGCGAAAAGTAATCCTGAGACTGTTACGCTAGCCACAGAAAGTTCTAGGTTCACCTCCTTTGAGTCATCAAGGTACCTTGTTTATTAAGTTGTTGTATATGAATGACATTTTGGCCTCTTCTGTGACTCAGACTGCCTGGACATCAAAACCATCCTGCAGACTCTAAATTGCACAGGGGAATGGGCCTCCAGGGCACCTGGGATTCCTCCTGAAGGGGATCCTCCTGTGTGCCATCTGCTGTGGGCCCAGTACAAGAGGAATTGTGCCAAGGCAGCTTTTTTTTTTTTTTTTTTGTCTTCCTGAGGTGTCTTATCACTTGATCATGTTTCCTGCTGAGGTTGGTAGAGTGTCAAGTGCCATGCAGAGAAGTAAATATGTAAATTTATGCTCCCCCATCTTTTATAAGGTAGACAGGACTGCTGGTTGCAGCAGCTTGCTCAGTTATACAAGAGTCTCTACCTCCTGGGAGCCCATGGGGGTGGAGGTGGTGATGGGAGCTCGAGGCACGGAAGGAGCTTTGTGTCCTCATGTGTAGGTCTCCTGATGGCCACGGCATTTCTTGTCTGGAGAGCAAGCTGCTGTCTCATCCTTACCCCATCCATGTTGGTCTCCTACTTTGTGGCATGTGTGTGGTTATTTACTTACACCCCAAGACCAGTGGTTTTGCACTGGGGTGATTTTACTTCCCAGGGATATCTGGTGATGTTTTTGGTTGATCCAACAAGGAGGTTGGGTCCTGCTGGCATCCATGGCCGAGGATGCTGCTGATTATCCCACAAGGCACATGACAGTCTCTCCCCACAAAGAGCTATCTGGCCTCAAATGTGAACAGTCCCCAAGGTGGAGAAAGACTGAGAGCTTCTCAACGTCAGCAGAGTATTCATTGCTCTTCGCGTCTTCTCAGGGCTGGCAGGTATCAAGTACCCAGTAGCAGAGATTGAATCAAATCTGTTATTAAGAGGCTCACAAGCTATGTTGGCTTCTGTGTTGACAAAACACCAGCTAATATTCCCTGAAAATCGTTTGGTTCTATTTTATCTCTTTGCTTGTTTGTTTAAACATAGAAATTAAATCAGGAGAGAATGGTTGTTGTTGTTGTTTAGTCATTAAGTCGTGTCCAACTCTTTGTGACCCCATGGACTGTAGCCTGCCAGGCTCCTCTGTCCATGGGATTTCCCAGGCAAGAACACTGGAGTGAGTTCCCATTTCCTTCTCCAGGGGATCTTCTCAACCTAGAGATGGAACCCAAGTCTCCTGCTTGGTAGGCAGATTCTTAACCAATATGGGAAGCCCATATTGTTGCATGGTGATGGGGGGAGGTGGTCCCTGGAGATGACTCATGTGGCTTACAATCTTGTTCCAGCCCCAGCCCCTGGGGAGGGGTGTTTGTTTGTAATTAAATTAAATGATGATGGAAGGGCAGGCTATGCTGATAGAAAATTTCCATCTAAAATAACTTTACTGACGTGAAAACTGAGTTGATTTATGGAAGCATGTTAGAGACTTCGGGTGGTGTGTTGATATCATGGAAGCCATCCACAAGGGCTGTCCAGAGTCAGAGGTCTAGAAAGCCTGCTCAACCCCAGGGGAGCGGGGACCCCTTTTCAAGTGATCCAGGAGGGACCAGGGTTTTCCGAGTTTTCATTTCATCCCTTGAAAAGAGGAGGGAGCAGTGGCCCTTGTCTGTCTGGTGCAGGGTTATGAGTTCAGAGACCGCTGCTCTGCTCAACTGGTCCCTCAACCTCTCCCACCCCAGTCTCTCACACCTGATGTAGGACTTGGGGCCAGGAGTAGAGGGGGAGGAGCCACCAACCTGTGTTCCAAGAAACTCTTTCCCAGTTGAGAGAGTTGACTGACCCCACGGAGCCTTTCATTCTCAAGGAAGACCTTTTAGTGACTTCTTTTTATTTTCTTTTTTTAACTTAATTTTTATTGGAGTATAGTTGGTTTACCTTGTTGTGTTAGTTTCAGTTGTACAACAAAGTTGATCAGTTATACATGTACTTTTTTAAATATAAATTTATTTTAATTGGAGGCTAATTACTTTACAATATTGTATTGGTTTTGCCACACACTGATATGAATCTGCCATGGGTGTGCATGTGTTGATCAGTTATATGTATACTTTTTTAAGATTTTTTTTCCATATTTGTCATTACAGAGTACTGAGTAAAGTTCTCTGTGCTATACAGCAGGTTCTTATTAGTTATCTATTTTATATATAGTAGGAGAAGGCACGGAGAAGGCAATGGCACCCCACTCCAGTCCTCTTGCCTGGAGAATCCCATGGACGGAGGAGCCTGGTAGGCGGCAGTCCATGCGGTCGTGAAGAGTCGGACATGACTGAGCGACTTCACTTTCACTTTTCACTTTCATGCACTGGAGAAGGAAATGGCAACCCATTCCAGTGTTCTTGCCTGGAGAATCCCAGGGACGGGGGAGCCTGGTGGGCTGCCGTCTCTGGGGTCCCACAGAGTCGGACACGACTGAATCGACTTAGCAGCAGCAGCAGCACTGTGTCTATGTTAGTTCTAATTTCCAAATTTATCCCTTTCCCTTCCCGGCTGGTAACCACAAGTTTGTTTGTTTTCTACATCTGTGACTCTATTTCTGTTTTCTAAATAAGTTCATTTGTACCATTTTTTAAAGGATCTTCTTTTAATCACATATCCTTTGTGATGAAAGTTGATGGGGGAGAAAGAAATGTTAGGTGTTAGAGACAAGCCTGTTGGTAGAAAAGGAAATTGTGTTGCTTCTTCTTTAAACTTGTTACTTTTTTGTATACCTCAAACAGGGTAAAAGAAGGAAAAAAAAGCGGTACTACTAGTTCCTAACAGTTAACCTTGACCTTGAAACCGGTCTTGGTATGGATGCAATGGAAGTGTGCTATGCTTTAGACACTGTAGACATCCCCATTTAAGTCTGTTAGCCCCTAAGATAAGTATTACTGATTCTGTTTTATAGACTCAGAGAGGTTGGGGAATTTGACCAAGGCCACACAGCCACTTAATAAAGACCGGGCTCTTTATGGTATATTAGGAGCCCCCACTAACCTGTGAATACAATATACCATTTGAGAAAATGCTCCAAACAAATCAAAGAGCATCTTTGCATGAGAAGATACAAGATACACCTGATTGATGGTCAACGATATAAACTAGAGTTATCCCTCTGTGTCCTCAGAGAATGAATTTTAGGAACCCTCGGGATACTAAAATCCAAGGGTGCTCATGTCCTGTATATGTAAACAGTATTTGAATAAAACTTATGCACATTGCCTGTATGCAGTGTACATGCTATGTATATAGCTCCTGGTATGCAACAAATTCAAGTTTTGCTTTTTGGAACTTTATGGAATTTTTTTCAAATATCTTTGATCTATTGTTGGTTGAATCTACCAATGTGGAACCTGCAGATTCTTAGGGTTGGATGTACACAATGTGTAATTGTGTCTGACTCTTTGTGACCCCATGGACTGTAGCCTCCAGGCTCCTCTGTCCTTGGGATTTCCCAGGCAAGAATACTGGAGTGGGTAGCCATTTCCTTCTCCAGGGGATCTTCCCCACGCAGGGATCGAACCCGTGTCTCCTGCATTGGCAGGCAGAGTCTTTACCACTGAGCCACCAGGGAAACCCAGATATATATAATATGTTCCATGAAATAAGAGAGAAGGCCTTGTATGCTAAGGGGATATACAGAGTAAATCTCAAGTCTTGCTTAGAGTAACAGCTATGCTGATTCTAACTCAGATGCTGCTGAGACTATGATAATTCTCCCCATGTGTCAGTCTTCTTCATCATTCTTGTCTTGTTGCCCTGCAGTTATTTTGTATCAAGCAGGATGCCTTTAGCTATGAGTAACAGGAAACCCTGGCTGGACTGTTTTAAGTGGTAAGTGTGTTGTTTTCTCACTTAATGATTCCTGACATGAGGCAGTTTCAGGGTGGTTATTCGTGAGTGCCACGACATCCCCAAGGACCAGGGTTGCTCTGATCTTCCCTCTCTGCAGTCCTCAGCATATCGGTTTGTCTTTGACCGACTGCCTCATGGTGACAAAGTGACTGCTGCGGTTCTTGCTGTCACATGCTGATACAACATGTGGCAGAAGAGTGTCTATATGTCACTTTGTAGCAGTTACTTTTTTCCCCCAAAACCCTTCAAGAAACCTCCCCTCATCTCTCATTGGCCAGATAAAGTAGCTGTCCATTCCTAAGGCCATCACTGAAAAGGTGAGTTGGTTTAATGAAGCACAGTGACTCCATGGAGGAGGGTGATGACATGAATAAAACTGGGACTCTGATACTAAGGAGGGTAGGAAAAAGGAGTTGGACCAACAACTGAAATGTTGCATATTTAAAACATATTTTCATTATGGCAAATTTCATACACCAGGGGCGTAGCATAGGTAATTCCCAAATACTCATCTCCTGGTTTCTAGTTATTAATATTTTGACAATTTTAATTCATCTCTGTCCTGCCCTTCTCCTGCTGGAGTACTTTAAAAGGAATTCCAGATATATAATTTTTATGTGCTTTGTATATATATTGTTTAGTTGCTAAGTTGTGTCCAACTATTTGTGACCCTGGGAACTGGGGCCCTAACCCCATGGACTGTAGCCCCCTGGGCTCCTCTGTGCATGGGATTTCCAGGCAAGAATACTGGAGTGGGTTGCCATTTCCTTCTCCAGGGGCTCTTCCTGACCCAGGGATTGAACTTGCAGCTCCTGCATTGGCAGGTGGATTCTTTACCACTGAGCCACCAGGGAAACTTGTATATGTTGAGTCCTTTCTATATGCATGGTCACTCACCAAAGAGGAAAGCTGTTTCAGGGACAAGAGATTAGTGAAGACTGACCCGGGATTAACTACCTTTTTGCTAAAGAGAAAAGACTAAATTCCTTGAAACAAAGGAGCACGCAGTATCCAGGGATCAGGGTTTTCTCCCCAGCTTTTGTTCTGGCTGCATCTGGAGTCCTTGGAATATTAGGAAACAGGTGTCCTGGGAAGATGGGGGAGCTGGGGAGGGCCCCCCCTTGCCCCCCCTTGTCAGACATGGAAGGTGAGTGGAAGTGCAGCATCTCATTTGTCATTTCCACTCTCCGGCGGATGAGGCGAATGCTTTCTAAGAGTGGGTTTTGGTTTGATGGCACCTGCTTCTTCATGTTAATAGACTTCTGGGGTGAGATGGAGCTGGGTGACATCACCTGCAGGTGTGGGAGCCCGCGGCAGCGGTCTGTTGCCTGGCGTGTGTTTCCCTGGGCGCTGTGAGCCACATCTGCTCTTGACTGTGAGGGCGTATTTGCCAGCAGGCTAAAGAAAGAGATGTTTTTAACCAGAACAGAAAGTCAGAGGTAACGAGTTGACTCTGGGCTGGGTTGTAAACACACATACTCTCCTTATGACTTTAGCTTATTTCATTTAGTTATGGAACAAGAGACACGTGTTTATTTTTTCTTTCAAGTATCACCATGTCAGTAAAAGTCTGTTTCCACGTACCCTTTTCTGCATTTCTTGAACCCACCTGTTCTAGTATAGGTTTAAAAGACCCCCTCTTCCTCCGCAAGCCTGCCTTCTGGTGTTCCTTCGGTTTGTAAGCATTGGCTCCTTTGAAGAGAGCTCACATGCTTCAGAGGGGCAGTCCCTGTGTATATAACATCAAAAGCAATTCACCATTTCTCTAAATCCGCTTCTCATTTCTGCAGGACAATTAAAGGTCACATTGCAAAGCTGAATCAGTTATAGCTTCGCGTTCAACCTGAGCTGATGTTATCTACCTGGGCTGGGTAAAATGTTAGTGTTTGCACGGTGAGTTTAAAAACAGAAGTCTTTTGCATAACTGTATTTGAAAAATCTTAAAGAAAAGAGAAAGAGAATGGGGTAATGATATGAAAGGATGCCACCTGACTCAATATTTTGGTAACCCAGCTGGCTCTTGGAGCAGTCCCACTGTTCTTCGCAGAACTTTCTAGAATATGCGTACTGTGGTTGGGTGCCCTTTGCTTGGTGCGCTGTGCGTTTCGGTGCTCTGTGAGAATCCATCTGACCCCAATACATTTTATTTGACACGCACAGCTGGGTTGCTGGTACATGGTGCAGGCCGTTAAAGAGAATGCTAAAGAAAACACAGACCATCTATTCATCAGATCACTGTGAAAGGGGGATTCACTAGGGCGGCCTCGAGCAGGCGTTCACCTGCGGGGGAGGGAGGGGGGCCCACTGGGCTCCCAGGAGCAGGAAACACAGCTGCCATTGACCTCTGACGTGTCCCATGGCCAAGTGCTTGGCCAAATGTGAAACCTGATGGCATCTCCAACTTGTGGAATCTTATTTTAGGGTGCTTTGCAAACAGGAGGGTTGGGTGGCTGGGCCGATCTCTTATTTGCTGAGTGTATGGGCTTCCCAGGTGGCACTAGTGGTAAAGAACCTGCCTGCCAATGCAGGAGACGTAAGAGGCACAGGTTCGATCCCTGGGTTGGCAAGATCCCCTGGAGGAGGAAATGGCAACCTATTCCAGTATTCTTGCCTGGGAAATCCCACAGACAGAGGAGCCTGGCAGGCTACAGCCCATAGGGTTGCAAAGAATCAGACATGACTGAAGTGACTTACTTAGCACATATGCTCCCCAGGCGCTTGGCACCCAGTGGGAACACTGACCGAAGCGTTTGCATGTGAGCGATATATCTGGCCCTGGGGACCATGCTAGGTCTCCCCGAGTGCCTCTCAGTCTCACTAGAGACAGGAGAGAGGAGGCAACTTCTAGAATCCTTGGGAAACCTTTCTTTAGCCACAAGGACGTTCCAACAGCCTCAGCCCAGTTCATGCAACTTGCTTAGCCCTCAACACACCATCCTCTTTTTGCCTCCTCAGTGGGTTTTTGCACATGGTAATGCACACCTGGCATGGAGCCCCTGGGAGGTGGCAGCTGGGCTTATCTGAATCTTGGGAACAACGGAGCTGGTGGATTAAAATGTCTTCCTAAGGGGAACTTCTCTGGTGGTCCAGTGGTTAAGACTTCACCTTCCAGTGCAGGGGGTGCAGATTTGATCCCTCATTGGAGAGCTAAGATCCCACGTAACTTGCAGCCAAAACAAACAGCCCTGGTTTTACACCTGTTCTTTTATCCAGTGCAGCAAGCTTTACACTTGTGTCTGTATGCGTGAGGTTGTCACCTAGACAGCCATTCTGTAATCCCGTGTAAAGACTGGGGCAGGCCCCTTATCAGCTCCACTGTGGTAAGGGGCTGCGGTGTCTTGAATAACATCACCTGTCCTGAGTGACATCATCCCTTTCAGAGCAGCCGCTTTGAGCCTGACCTAGGCTGAGATGTGGCCTCTGTCCCCAGCTGGTCTATCGTGTGTACTTAACTCAAGACTGCGGATCTTAGTGCAGGAGGTGGGATGCTTGGGGGACCTAAGAGCCTTCCTCTATGGCTAGAGCTCCACCCAGCTCTGCACTGCAGGGACCAGGATGTTTGGAGAGGCAGACTTGGGTTCTTGTCTGTTCCTCTACTCCATAGCTGGGTGATTCTGTGCAAGGCAGGCCTGACACAGAGCACTCAGGAAGCCACAGCTGGGCTTATCTGCATCTTGGGGGCTACATATGGAGCTAGTTGATGAAAATGTCCCCCTGAGGGACTTCCCCGGCAGTCCAGTGGTTAAACCTTTGCCTTCCAATGCAGGGGGTGTGGGTTTGATCCCTAGTGAGGGAGCTAAGATCCCCTAATTCCACACACCTAGAGACCAAAAAACCAAAACATAAACAACAGAATCAATGTTGTAACAGATTCAATAAAGGTCTTAAAAATGGTCCTTATTAAACAAAAATACAGTGTCTCCCTTTGCCCCTAGGCTCCCGCATTCTCCCGGTGGAAGTGATTCTGGATATGAGTATACTACCAAACCAAAGTTGACAGTAAATTCTACAAGGGTTTCTAGAAGTCCCAAGCTATTCTGTTTCGGAAATGGATTTGTTTCAGTATTGTTTGACAAAATGTTCATGCCTCCAAAACCAAACCAGGTTCCAGGCTCATAAGGCACTTTCAGAAACCCTTTGGTTTCTTTTTAGTTGCTTATCAAGCTCAGTGAAATTCTGCAGCATATTAAGACAAGAAACAACAAAAACAAAACCAAGAAACCTCCATCTAGGAGTAAGCAAGCTCCGGGAGATGGTGAAGGACAGGGAAGCCTGGCGTGCTGCAAGTCCATGGGCTCGCAAAGAGCTGGATGTGACTGAGCAATCGAGCGGCAACGAGAACCTTGGCAAATACAGCTTGACAAGATGGCCTTGAAAACAACCACCACCAAAACCCAAACCTCTGAGAACATGTGTGGCTTTTCCCATTGGGACAGCAGTGTAGGGTGTCTGTCTGCTTAGCTGACCTCTGGGAAAGACCAGGATGACACGCCCTCCCTTGTACTTCCGATGCTTTATTGATTCCCTGCCCGTTCCCCCTTCCTCACATTCGTTCTGCTCCCTGACCTAGAATGGGGGAAACTAAAAATCTAACCCTGGCCACATTATTAAAATCTGGAAATGTGGAAATTGGCACAGGGTAGTTGATGGGAATTTCAAAACACAGGGTGGGGACTTCTGCTCTGACAAAGATGGAACAAAAGCCCTCTCTGTCTTTTGGAGGTCGCTAATCCCACGTTTGCCCCTTATTGTCAATACGTCATGTCTGAAACGCTTGGAGTTATTTCCAATTAGTGGGTTTAAGTGCACCTTGCTTTCTGAGCTGGTGACCCCTCAGTGTTTGTTTAGTGGGATTTTCTCACCGGGCTTCACCTTGCTGCACATTGTTTGACTGTCAGGGCATCTCAGCTGCTCTGGTGACCCCGTCAGGAACGTCCGTGTTGTGAGACTTGGGGAACTGTTGTGAATTTCGTGATGACAGATGGCAGATGCATAAAGGGCACCTCTTGGGCTTTGTGAAAAGGGATTTGAGTTCTCAGAATTGTTTTTTTTTTTTTTTTTTCCTGTTTCTCTATTCTGGGGCATGTCTGCAACTGCTAGCAGAGTTGTGATGTGGCCCATTGAGAATCGCGAGGCCTGGGAGGCCGAGAGCCCTTGTGTGCCACACATACCTACTCGGGGACACATGTGTCCCTCCCAGGCCTCCAAGACTGGCCTCAGCAGACCCCAGGGGCTCAGCCATTTGCTCTGTTGGAAAAGTAGCCTCTTCCAAGCATCACTGGGGTTTCATTCAGGCAGGACTTTTGTCTGATTTCTGAAGATGGATGGGAGGGACAGAATGATGGAGAAAGAGAGCAAAAGGAGCCTCTTAGGTTCTGCTTCTGAACAGGCATTTGTAACAGCTGCTTTCCCTGCTCCGGCTGAGACTTAAAAAACTAAAATTAAAACTAACATATGACCCAGCAATCCCACTCCTGGGTGTATATCCAGAGAAATCTATAATTAAAAAAGATACATGCACCCCTCTTTTAATCACAGTGCTAGCCACAATAGCCAAGATGTGGAAACAACCTAAATGCCCATCAACAGAGAAATGGATAAAGAAGATGTGGAACATATATACAAAGGAATATTACTCAGCCAGAAAAAGGGATGGAATCGCACCATTTGCAGACACAGATGGACCTAGAGACTGCCTTACAGAGTGAAGTAAGTCAGAGAAAAGCAAATATCATATATTAATGTATATGTGTTGCCTCTAGAAAAATGATATGGATGATCTTATTTGCAGAAGTCATTTCATGCCACAGAAAAGTTTCTCTCCATTAGTCATGATTTACAGCATTGGAAACAACATAGCAAGGGGAATGGGTTAAATCACTTATGATGCATTCCCATCATGGAATGTTACATGGGCGTGAAAGTAATGCACAGGCAGTTTTTAATAACATGGAAAGATGCTCACAATATAATGTTGGGTTAAAACAAAAAGCTTAACTCTGAGTTGTATTGTACAGCGCACTCTAGTTACATTCTCAGGGGTAAAAAGCCATGTCAATATGTGTAAAATAAGACTGGAGAGAAATTTGTTGAACCATGAGCAGTGCTTGCTTTTTGACAATGAAATTATCCATGATTATTTCCTCTTTATTTTATTCTGGGCTTTCTGCATATTCTACACTGAATGTGCATTGGTTTTACTACGTATTTATTTATTTGGCTGCACCAGATCTTAGTTGTGGGGTATGGGATCTCGTTCCTGGACCAGGGATTGACCCTGGTGGGCTGCCTGCATTGGGAACTCAGAGTCTTAGCCACTGGACCACCAGGGAAGTCTCACACTGGTTTTATATTCAGAACAAAATAGTAGAAAATAGAGAAGAAACAGAAGCCTAGAAGATTAAGGGGGTTTTCTCTGAGTCTCCCAGCTGTTTGGTGACAGGGCAGAAACAAAACCCAAGTTTCCTGACTCTGATCTGGATGAGGACTCGTCTCACTCAGGAGGGGCAGGATGCCTGCAGCTGTGTGCCCAGCACGAATGGCTCCAGGGTTCTCACCTAGGACCCTGCACCTTATGTGGACATGCTTGTCTGTATGGAGGCAGATATACCTGTAGGTCTTTTGTTTTTCCTTCAGTACTCACTGTTTTTCCAGTAATCATGTACGGATGTGAGAATTGGACTGTAAAGAAGACTGAGTGCCTAAGAACTGATGCTTTCGAACTGTGATGCTGGGGAAGACTCTTGAGAGTTCCTTGGACAGCAAGGAGATCAAACCAGTCAATCCTAAAGGAAATCAACACTGAATATTCATTGGAAGGACTGATGCTGAAGCTGAAGCTCCATACTTTGGCCACCTGATGCAAAGAGCCGACTCATTGGAAAAGACCCTGATGCTGGGAAACAGTAAGGGCAGGAGGAGAAGGGGACGATAGAGGAGGAGATGGTTGGATAGCATCATCGACTCAATGGACATGAATTTAAGCAAAGTCTGGTAGATAGTGAAGGACAGGGAGGCCTGGCATGTTGCAGTCCATAGGGTCGCAAAGAGCAGGACATGACTGAGTGACTGAACAACAGCAACTCGCTGTAATGAGCAACCTTTGAGAACTCAACAGCTGGGCCCCTTGAGTGGAAATCAGAGCTAGTCTAAGTGTCCCTCCATGGGAGGCTAGTGTTACAATTTGTGTGACTCATGGATGTATTTCCATGGGGGCACAAGTAGTCTATATCTTCTTCAGTTTCTGCTCTTCTTCCCTCCTCTTTGACTTCTTCTCCATTAGGGAGGACAAATCAGAACAACTCAGATCCCTTCACTGGGGTGGGGAAGTGATGCTGTTCTTAGAGAAAGCCCCACTACACTCCTTGACTGCACCAGAATGGCAGCCCTTTCACCAAGTGCTTTGAGATCCAAGCGCTTTGAGAACAGACTGAGTCCCCTCTTAACTCCTGTCATTAACTGCTTAGGTGACCTTGGTCAGCTCTGTCCTTTCTCAGAGAATCTCCCACAGTGAGAATGGGAAAAATCTTTTCTGGTGAACAGGTTTCTTCAGGGCGTGCGGCAACAGTCTGATGGATGACAGGAAAGATTTTTCCAGTTCCCAGGAGGAGGAGTCCCCAGAACTGAATCTTGCAAGGGAGTCTTTACCTCTTAAGGGCAAACTCATGTTTCACTAAGCTCACAGGGACCCCCAGCTGTTCATTCTTCTCCAGCAAGAAATTCAGCTCTCCAGTGGTTCAGAGGTCAGAGGCAGACCCACCGGAACATTCCATCCTTGTTGACATGTCCTTGGGAAGTTGATCTCAGGCTTGCTGAGTTATGGGATCTTCAGACGTGCCCTTCAACTTAGGAAGAGGAGATGCTCTTCCCCACGTGGGAATAGCCCTTTCAAGGGGACAGGAGCTTGCTGCCCCTAGCCAGGACTGTCTCCCAAAGAGGGAGCCCTGCCAATGTTTGCCTGCAAGATTCAACCTCAGCTGTGTTTTTCAGGCTGAGTATCTCTCCCTTCTAGGATGGTTTTGTAGAGTTCATCAGGCTTTCACTGACTGTCATACAGCTTGGTTCTTGGTCTTGGGGCTGCAGGACAAGCTGGCTCACTGATTGGAGCTCAGGGCTTGGGTAGACTTTGCCAGTTTCATCCTGAGCAGCCCTGTGCCCAGGTTCCTGGGACTGGTGTCTCACTGTAGCCCCGTAGCCAACAAATGCTCTGATCAGGTACCTGGTGGCCCAGCAAGAGGGCACCCGAGGCATGCAAGGTGACCAGTTGTCTTCCTGCTCCATTGACTCACGGTTTTTATTTCTTAAGGATATCTTTATGGTGGGTGATTTCTATTTTTCCATGTCTCTGAAAGCACTCCTAAAATCAGGGCCTTTGGGAGAATTTCTGGTTGCTGGGAAATTTTAATACAAGCTGAAAATACAGGAACCAGCATCCCCAAACCTAAGTCTGTCTATTGAAAGTGAAGTGAAGGTCGCTCAGTCATGTCTGACTCTTTGCCACTCCATGGACTGTAGTCCATGGACTTCTCCAGGCTGGAATACTGGAGTGGGTAGCCTTTCCCGTCTCCATGGGATCTTCCTAACCCAGGGATTGAACCCAGGTCTCCCGCGTTGCAGGTGGATTCTTTACCAGTTGAGCCACAAGGGATACCCAAGAGTACTGGAATGGGTAGCCTATCCCTTCTCCAGCAGATCTTCCCAACCCAGGAATTGAACTGGGCTCTCCTGCATTGCAAGCGTATTCTTTATGAACTGAGCTATCAGGGAAGCCTGTTGAAAAGCTAGAATTAATTGTACATTTCCAGCTGTAAACACTGAAGGAAGGACCAGGGCCTGTGTCCCTATCTCCGGACTGGTGTGGGGGTCGGAGCAGGACAGCGCCCAGTGCTGGGTGGTGGTTGCCTGCCTGCTCAGATCCGCTTTTCAAACCCTTTCATTTTTACTCTACATTAACTTTGCATTTCTAGATGGTTGAACCCTGGCCTGATTTCACATTCTGAAACTAAGCCTGTTTCTCAATTCTCTGAAGAAAAGGATGTTTCAGAGGAGTGATGAGTCACCTTTTATTTTGAACCCGGTGAGAAGAATCCAGTCTAAGACGCACTAAAGGGATGAGCATTTGCTGTATTTCAAAATGATTATGTCTATGTTAAAATTTATTTTTAAAGTGATACAGGCACACATTCTTATAGAATTCAGAGTCATCCTGTGCGCCCCCTGCCATTCCAGGCCCCTTCCTTGAGATCACCTCTGTTAACAGTTTGATGGGTGTCTTTCCCAGATGTGTATGCATCCGTGTGTGTGTGTGTGTGTGTGTGTGTGTGTGTGGAGAGAAAGAGATCATGTAGTGTTACTTACGTGTCGTGTATTTTTTAAACAGCATTAGTTTCAGCTGTGCATGGGCTATCCCTGGCTGCTGTGAGTGGGGGCTGCTCTCTGGCTGTGGTGCACGGGCCCCTCACTGCGGTGGCCTCTCTGGTCGTGAAGGACAGGCTCTAGGTGCACAGGCTTCGGTGGTGGTGGTGGAGCACCGGCTTAGTTGCTCCGTGGCATGTAGGGTCTTCCCAGACCAGGAATCGAACCCATGTCCCCTGCATAAGCAGGTAGATTCTTTACCACTGAACTACCAGGGAAGTACTGTCTTATATTTTTGCATATAAGTGGTAGCATAATCCAATCATTGTTCTACAACTTATTTTGTTTCCCATAGAACGATATATCTTGGAAACCATCCCAAATCATTAAAGATCTACCTTATTTTTAACTGCAGACTCATCATGTCCTATGGTAGATTTATTTAACTTACACCCTCTTGATCGCTAGAAAATGACTGTATTTCTCAGTGTGCCTAAGTGAAGCTCTGTTTCAGTGACAGAAGTAAAGTCAGCTTTTTCCCTCCTCAGAATGGTAGGTATCAATACTATTAAAAAAAAAACAAAAAACAAAGAAAGATGACTCACCAATAGAGGAGAGGTGGCCAGGCTGGCCTGCTCACAGAGCCCACAGCCGCACAGAGGGCCTGATTTGCGGTCCGTGGACTGTGGGGGTCATGTGGTGGTCATGGGGTGAGCCAGGCAGGGGCACTGGCAGGAGCCCTGGTCCAGGGGTTCCCTTGGCTGGGAGGCAGGGTCAGGGCTTTCCTGGGGTGGCTCAAGCAGAGGTGACAGGCTTTGAGGTGAGGTGGCCAGAGGTTCATTTGCATGTCTCTTTACTCAGCATGCACTGTGTTCCAAGCATGTGCAAAGGGATTGGGGGTCTGCGGTGCCTAAGTTCAGGATTCCATCCTCTCATCTGGTCAGGGAGGAGGTTGTGCACAGGTGTGTGGCAGGAAGGTGTTGGATACGAGTTGAACCTTGAAGGGCGAGCACAGTAGAGGGAGTTTCTGCTTTTTAAATTTGACTTTGCCTAATTTTTTTTTTTTTTTTAATTTGGCTTCACTGGGTCTTCGTTGCGGCACGCGGGATCTTTTTAGTTGTGGCATACAAACAAGTACTTGCAGCCTGTGGGATCTAGTCCCCTGACCAGGGATCGGACCTGGGTCCCCTGCACTGGGAGTGTGGAGTCTTAGCCACTGGAGACCACCAAGGAAGTCCCAAGGAGTTTCTAATGTAAGCCTGTTTTGAAAGCTTGACTTCTTACAGCTGCTCTTTCTGGCTTTGCCATTTTCCTTAATTCCTCCAGAGACCATCATAGGTGGTACTGGAGCCTTTTCTCTGGGGCTGGGGGCTCCAACTCCTGGTTCAAGATTCGGTGATAATCTGCCTTCTCCGTCCTAGGAAAAAAAGTCAACCATCAACAGGAGAAACAAAGGATTGATCTCCTTTGACGAGGATGCTCTTCTGGGGACTTCCCTGGTGGTCCAGTGGCTAAGACTCCATGTTCCCAGTGTAGGGGACCCAGGCTCAATCCTTGGTCAGGGGCCTAGATCCCACACACCACGACCAAGACCTGCCACAGCCAAATAAATAAATACTCAAATAAAAAATATTCTTAAAAAAAAAGAATGCTCTTCTGTATCGACCCAGTGCCTCCTCAAAGGAATCTTACTTCTGTGAGTTTTCTCAGCATACCCAGCTAACCTGGCCTTCATTTTCCATCCTCTTCTCCACACGCATCTTAGTCATTTGTCTCACCGTTGCTCCGGCTGGAATTTCTTGCCCATGCTTCCCACAGGCCGCGCTGGTGTGTTTCCCAAGGTGGTCCCTCTGGAGCAACCACCTAAGGGCACGTTTAGCGCCGTGGATGCGGCATAGTGAGGGTGGCGGCCAGCCTTCACCGAGTGCTCACCCTAGACGGTGATGCGCTACACGCTGCCCTCTATCATCTATTTTTCCCATTGCAGCAACTCTGGGGGTAGGTACTACTTGCCCCACTCTGTAGTTCAGGTGACTGAGGCACAGAGACCGTAGGCAACTTGGCCAAGGTCACACAGCTGGTAATGGTGAGTGCGTCCTCCGCCCAGCGCTCCCCGCCCCCTTCCTCGGAGCCCACTCTTCTTGTGGACAGTTGGCGTCTTGACTCTCATCCCTGGGGGTAGCTCTGTGTGCTCTGTCTTGAACACTATTCATGCTGGTTGTTGGTGGAAGTCTTCAAAGCCTGGACTAGAACCACAGAGACTTCCAGACTACATGAGGAAAGGCTTCAGGAAAACACATTTCTGCATTCTGTCACCCTGAAGGCCTTGCTGAGTCAATAGCTTTGCCTTTTGTTTAAATCTCTCTTTGGGGAAGGTCACCTGAGTGGACCGCCATTTTTCAGCCCGCCGTGGTGCTGAGTGAGTAAGAGGCCGGCTTTGGGCTCAGATGCTTTCTGTCCAGATTTCCCTTTAGAAGGGCCTGTCTCCCAGGGACCCGCCTCCCCGGGCCCGTGGCTCCTGTTCCTCCCACTGTGTCTGAGTGAATCTGGTTACACTGGGTCCACATCGATCAAGGCTCTGGGTGCAGGGAACCTCACCTTCAGCCAGAAGTTTCAGTTTAAGTGGAAACCCTCCATCAAGAATAAACAAGTGACTTTCTAAATAATCCACATCTGTGTAAATCAAAGTATGCTTTGGTCTATTGCGGTATCCCATTAAAATGCCTGGGTGCATTTTTACCTAGTTTAGAAGATGGTCTGACTTAAAGTGTAGAGCACGTGATGAACCCAAAGTGATGGGATTGGACCACTCACCTGTGGCAGGCGCTGGCCACAGAGTTACCCACCCCCTGAGCCTGGGCTATAGGTACCCTGCACAATCACACCCCACCTCAGCGATGCCTCTTTGGGAGGCATTTAACTCCAGAGACTGCGGGGAAGAAGGGGATGGAAAATCTCTCACCAGTTCGTGCATACTTTCAAACTGGCCCTTAGCCTCCTTTTGTCCAAGAGGAGGAAGGTCTTAGTGGAAATGCAGAGAAGCTACATAAATGCTTGACTTTCTGAAAGCCAAGAAGATCAGATTGATGTAACATAAGTCCAAGAGCAGTTTTGATTATGGATCATTATTATTACTGTTTCTTTTTTCTTCATCTAGTCACTTTCCTGGTGGCTCAGAATCTGCCTGCCAGTGCAGAGGAGACAGGTTAGGTTCGATCCCTGGATCAGGAAGATCCCCTGGAGAAGGAAATGGCAGTCCACTCCAGTATTCCTGCCTGGAGAATCCCCATGGACAGAGGAGCCTGGGGGGCTACAGTCCATGGGGTTGCAAAAGAGTCGGGCTTGACTTGTTGACTAAACAACAATTTACTTTAGAAGCTAACTAACAGCACCCAAATCCTCCCTCCTCGCCCCACCTCATCCCCTGTGTCCTGTGCACTTTTATGGAACTGGGCAGTGAAGCATTATGCTTCCTGCATGCCAGGCAAGGGGCACACGCTTACCTGTTTAATGGGTGTGCATTGGTTCCATAACGTGGGTGAGAAGCCCCGCTTATTTTTCATTAATGAAATAGCTTATTCTGTGCACATGGCTGGTTAGCAGAGGGTTCCCTTGTTCCCGCTAGCCTGGGGTGGCACTACATTCTGGGACTATAGTGCTGCTTAGGGACCAGGGCAGGGCCTGGCCCTTAATCAGCAGTGGCCACTGTCGTCACCCTCTGAGGGACCCTGGCCCTCGCCATCACCCAGCCCTGATCATCTGACTGGGGTGGGGGGCAGAGACCCTGCAAGCCCTGTGCGAACTCTCCAGGTCATATTCATTGGTCACAGAGAGCTTGGGTGACCCGTGAGTAATTCAAGCCCAGGGGGTCTGTCTCCAGAGCCCACACCCTCAGCCACTGGGTGCTCCCGACCCTCAGCCTCCTGTCAACTGCCACGAGCCCCTCTGACCTCCTGGCTACAGGATGCCCACACCCTGGGGTGGGCACATGTAACCCCTTGCTGTGTGAGACTCAGCCAGCCCTTGACCTGGCACCCTTCAGCCATCAGATGGGCTCAACTTTTTTTTTTTAAGATTTTTTTTGATGTGGACCAATTTTAAAGTCTTCCTTGCATTTGTTACAATACTGCTCCTGTTTCATGTTTTGATTTTCTGGCCCCAGGCATATGGAATCTTAAGTCCCCAACCAGGAATTGAACCCACAACCCATGCTTTGGAAGGCGAAGTCTTCACCCCTGGACCACCAGGGGAGCCCCTGGGCTCAACTTCCTAATCTAAAGCCTGGCTGTGCCCCTTCAGGCTGGGGCTTATAACAGGTGACCCGAGCAAGTGGTCTCTTAGGAGCCTTCAGAGAACTGGCTTCATTTCCTTCACAGCTGGTTTAAGCCCATAGGGCCAGGCTCTTCTTGTGCCTGGGGAAATCAGGGTGTTTCCCATGATTTTTTTTTTTTTTCCTGAGAGGAGAAAGACTTCAAAGCTGACTCTCCCGTACAGCATGTTCTCCTGAAACACGCCTGCCATTTTTCAGGGGTTCGGTAGCCACATGGGGCTGGTGCTCAGCTGTTGGAAAGCACAGAACACTTCTATCCTTGCAGAAGGTTCTGTAGACAGTGCTGCTGTAGCTAGCTGCTTGGGCAGGCCCTGTGCAGCCCAGTCTCCCTGCTTTTCAAGGAAGCCTGAAATCTTATTTTTTCTTTCAATGAAAACTTTTTAATTCTTAGTTATTGGCAACAAATCCAACATTTAAAACAACTCAAGATGTGGGCAGACCACAGGTATAGACCGAATTCCAGGGATAGGATGGGCATATTAATCTGTATTTTAACAAAGCTTCTAGGAGGTGCTGATGGAGGTTAAAGTTTTTTTTTTTTGTTTATTTTTGATCATGCCGTGTGACATGTGGGATCTTAGTTCCCAGTTCCCCAACCAGGGATCAAACTTGCACCCCCTTCATTGGAAGCACAGAATCTTAACCACTTAACCAAGGAAGTCCCTTGATAAAGGCTAAAGCTTGAAAAACGGCCTGAAACGTTTAGTTTGCTTCTGGTTATGCCAGGAGCCAGGTCAGGACTAGAACCCAGGTCTTCTGATTTGCAGTCAACCTCATCCTCATGAACAAGATCAAATATTTAGGGATGTTCCCTTCTCCTGACACCTGGTGGCCAGAGCAGGTACCTGCTGGTGGGCCCCTGCCTTTCACAGAGGGCTCTAGAGGTTTCCTGAATTTAGAGCTTCCTCTGTGTTTCGTGTTCGAAACTGAGCTCCTCATCTCAGAATGCAGGGTTTTTTCTGACTCCTAGGAAATCCTGGGGAGGAGAACTCATGTAGGGATACCAGGTCTGTGTCATGTGACAGGTGGGGTTTTGGTTTCAATGAGGTCACGGTAGTGGGGGAAGGGCAAGAGAGAGCTGTCGGGCCAGCTCAGGAGGTGCTCAGACCCACCTCTTAAATCATCCCAACGCTGGAAAATCTGTTCACTGCCTCGTGGGATCCACTTCAGAGTGCTAGGATAATAAATGACCTCATTGCATTCCTTCCAGAATTTGAAATTTATGTCATGTTGGAGAGCGCTGTATCAAGCCAGTACTGCTGGTTAGAACTTCTTCGATGGGCAGATTTGATTGGGAACTTTTCATATTCCTAGAGTGAGAGAGTACAGGCTGGAAAGAACCCTTCTAGCTCTTTGCCCAGCTAGAGCAATCCATTTGGAACTGGCTTTGTTTGGCGGTCTGGGGAAGGGCTCAGAGGTGTTGTAAATGGTTCTTGTTATGAAGGGACCATGATGCCCCATAGGCCTTGCCGGCATTCAGCCTCCAGGAGAGAAGCAGGCAACAACACAGCAGAATGAACCACTGTCTCAGTGAGATGGCGGGGTTGGGGGGGCATGGGGGCAGGGCAGGGGGCGGACACCGTGAAGCTTGCGCCGTGGAGAGCTGAAATCTGAGAAAGTCATGACTGCCATTCATCTCAGTGCAGATTCAACTTGTCAGATCCTTGTCACAGTCTCAGCCCTCAGGAGTATGACTCAAGAGGAATCTCCCAGTTAATGTGGGGGCATACCATGGGTGTTAGGTCATCTTTACTAAGACAAAGTCAAGTTCAGGGTCAAGATCATTGCTATTAAGTTGAAGGCCAAGAAAGGAAACAGCTCTGCCTCCAGGGGAGCCAGAAGCAGCAGCCCCACTTAACCTGGGGTCACAGATTACAGCCCTATAGCCCACTGAGATACCTCCACTGATCCTGGCTTTTTTTGGTAGCAATTAAAAACCATTCAGTTTTGTTAATTAGCATATATTAATTTCACATATAGTCTAAATAAAGCCTTTTACAGTCCATTGTGTGATCCTAGATCAAAATGCAGATTGCAAGCATATAGAAACATTTTTACCTCTCTGATATAACGATCTAAGAATTGTGATTTTTTTTAGTGATTTACACAACAGAGACTAATTATTTAGTAAGCATGGACATATATGAATTATATGACTTTGCCAGAAAGGGTTTCCAATACTTTTCTTGAGTATCAGGGTATCTTTATTTTTAACCATGTCAAGTAACATTAAGTTACTTAAGTCATTAAGACTTCTGTCTGTTGATGTTGTAAAGATACATCAGGATCTGAATGAGCTGTCATTGTTTTATTCAAAAGCAAGTGACATAACTACCTAATATTTAGAATAAACCTCTGTCTTCTGTTAACACATGGAATGACACCCGGAATACTTCCATTGGGCATTGTTTTTGGAGGCCAGCTTTCAAAATGACCTGGGAGTGAGGGAACACTTCCTTTGGTCGCCTGCTTCCTGCCAGTCCTGGGAGCCCCTGTGCCCCTCCTCCTTCCCCAAGTTCTGAAGTCTCCTCCCCCATGTGCTTGCTCTGCCTTCCCTGACTTTAATGATCACGGATGAGCGTTTCAGCTATTTGCTGCTACATAATGAACCACCCCAAACTCAGGGCCTAAATTAGTAACGGTCATCATTTCTCGTGAAACATGGGTGAGGAGTCTGGCAATGTCGTCAGGGGTTCCTCACGCAGCCGCATTCAGCTGGGAGCTTGATCGAGGCTGAGACTGGCCACGAGTTGTCCTCTTTGGACTTCCTGGAAGCTGGGCTTCATCCAAGAGGCAGGAAGGGGAAGCTGCTGGGCCTCTGAAGAAACAGGCCCGGCGCTGGCCCTGTGCCACTTACTCTGTGTTCTTCGGGTCAAAGCAAGCCTGAGGGCTGCTCAGAGTCAAGAGGAGGAGGGGTGATCGCGTGCTGAAGGTCTCATCTGGGCTGCCCCAGGTGAGAGTGGGCAGCAGAGAGGTACCTGGTTGCTGGTCTCATTGATGGATGAAGGGAGAGCTTCTGGCCCCACAGATGGATGAAGGGAGGGTGGTCCCTGTAGCTTCTCAGGCCTGGAGGAGAACAGTGTGTCACTGCCCGTTGCTTTGGGCTCCAGGAGGCTGCAGGTAGTGGCCTGGCTCCATCTGCTTTAAGGCTCAATCAGAGACCTGTATTTCAGTTCCTTAAATGGTACATGACCGCTGTGACGTTTCCTTTAGCCTGGATTTTGGAAACCCCTGGCCGGTGGATATTGTGGGAGAGGGAATGGAAGGAGGGGATTGATGGCTGGTTAACCTCCAACCCTCCTGTAGAGCATGACTTTGTCCCTTGTTCGCAGTTCCACAGAGACGTCACCAAAGAATGGAGGGAGTGTGGGTGGTGGGGTGGGTAGCTCCAGGTGGCCTAAATCATGATCAAAATATATTTTCTCCTTCCAGTAAAGCGCCATGTAGCATTGTCTCTGGCCCTTTCTGTCTGCATTTGTTTCAAACATAAATCAAGTTTCTAAGTTCCTTAGCGTTGAGTCGTGTTGTCTCTAAGCAAATGTGCTATTTCTCAGGTACATATCGATCACCACCGCCCCCCACCCCCGGCTGCCTGTGAAAGGGGACGGAGTTTGGGAAGCTCTTGTTACAAAACTCGTATGTCCCCACCAGGTCCACTGGAGGTCACCTTCTCACCCTAGGGTCCTGTTCATAGCCACTGGGAGGACCTCGGGTGGTGACAGGATGTGGGCACCCAGGTTTGGTGCCAGGGAGCCCAGTGGCAGCAGAGTCAGGAGGTTTGGCCAAGCTGGGGGCCTGGATTCTGGGAGAGCAGTGTTGCTGATGGGGTCCACAGGATGCTGGAACTTCCCCCATTGCTGTAATTTATTGAGTCTTTCCTTTCAAGCTTCTCAAGACATTATCTTGATGACTTATGTCTCTCTGCAACTCTGACAGAGATCCTAGAATTGTCCTCTTCTCTCTTTAGGATACCTGGAGGGCGAGTAGGGGGGCAGGATTTAACTCAGGTGCCCCCTTAACCACTAGCCCCACTGCCTCTCTCCAGAGCTGGCAAGCAGGGCCAGAGGGGCTGTTTGAGCTCCTCTGCTCAGCCCTCCAGTGGCCCTGGCTCATGCAGTGGAGGGGGTGAAGGAGCCTTCCCCTGGATGGGAATGGAGGAGTTCTGACCTTGCAGCCTGAACCTGTTCAAATGTATTATCTGCATTTGTCCAGCAGGTTAGATTTGTATATAGGAGACAGACCTACTGGGAAAACAGCTCAGCCTTCCAAGTTCTTAAGTGTCCATGAAGAAGATCTCCATTGCTGCTGGAGAGGCGCTTGGGAAGTGGTTGAGACGAGCAGCGTGGGCGGGCCCCAAGCTCTCCACAGAGCATGGGATGCGCTGATGTTGATCCATCTCCCTGCAGCAGGGCTCTCGCCCCTTTCTCTCACCAGCACTGCGGGCCGAAGACAGGGCATGGGATCCTGGCATCTACCACATGGGTACCAGCTGCCCCCAGGACCCCATCTGTGCACTGACCACCCTGTGTGGGGGTCAGCCTGCGGCCAGGGGCACTGTGCTTCTGGGTGAGAGAGATTCTGAGCCTGGCAGAAAAAGCAAACTTTCCCACAGCAAGAAGGGTTTGGGGCACTCAAGTGTGCAGGTGGGCGTTGCTCGCCTTGGGAAAGTGGGCTGCAGCGGGTAGACCTCCTCTAAGGCCACCTGTGGGCTCTGAAGGCTAGCTGGAGGCCATGGAAGCCACAGAAAGCTCCGAGGGGGTGAAGGGGCTGCCCCTCGGTGGCAGAATAGGCATGATATTTGTGGGCTCAGGTTGGTAGGTATCAGCAAGATGAAAAGTTGTTTGATTCTATGGTTGGTTTCATGCTTGTTGCAAAATGAACCTCTCTCACCCCGGCTGAAACTTGGATGTCCCTCCAGGTGGGGCTGGGCTGTGGCTAGAGGGTGCAGCAGGCAGGAGGAGGGGGTGATGACATCTCTAGGGGCAGAGTGAGCAAGAAGGAAGGGCGAAAGGCACCGAGAGCCCATCCCTGCCACTCTGGGATAGTGACCTCCAGCAAGTCTGTAACCATCCTCCTTAGGAAGTGAGTGGAGGCCCAGATAAACATTTCTGAAGTGACTCTCTGGCTTTCCCAAGTTAGCATGGGGGAGAGGTGTTAAAATCATAGTGTGTGTGTGTGTTAGCTGCTGAGTTGTCCGACTCTTTGCTATCTCATAGACTGTAGCCCTCCAGGCTCCTCTGTCCATGGAATTCTCCAGGCAAGAATACTGGAGTGGGTAGCCATTCCCTTCTCCAAGGGATTTTCTCGACCAAGGGATTGAAACTGGGTCTCCTGCCTTGCAGGCGGATTCTTTACTGTTTGAGACACCAGGGAGGCACACTAAAGTCATAATAAACATGTTAATAAATTATAGTTTCAAAGGCTTCCCTGGCTATCCAGTGGTTAAGACCTCACCTTCCAATCCAAGGGGTGCAGGTTCAATCCCTGATCAGGGAGCTAGGATCCCACATACCTCGAGGGCAGAAAACCAAAACACAAACACCGCTGTAACAGATTCAATAATAAAGACTTTAAAAAAAAGTGGTCTGCATTAAAAAACTTAAAAGTGAATAAATAAAACTATTAAAGAATTATAAATGCCGCCTCCCCACGGTGTTGTGATCATGGCACGGCTGACGGGGAAGGCCATGGTGCTGAGCTGCTAGTCTTATAACATTGTTGATATTATTATTTGCATCAGCGTCTCAGACTCCACCCTGGCTGCCCTGCATCAGTCTCCCTGGGGGCGGGGTCAGAGAACCTTCCTTTCAGGAAACAAGTACTTTGGGCCCCAGACCCTCGAGCTGGCAGGTGGCTGAGTTCTTCCTATGTCCCTGCCGGCTCCATTCCCTTGTCCTGCATTAGCACTTTCCTGGGAAGAAAACATCCTTCATGATTTCATACAACATACAGTGACGGCTCTAAGCCCAGGTATGGCCCTCAACCTGCTGGATGTTCTGAGTGCCAGGATATGGCCTCCGAGCTGGGGTCATTTCTGCACCCCGGTGATGAGGGAGTTAGGACACTCATGGTGACTCGGCAATGAGCTCGGTTTCCTTGGGACCAAGAATCCTCTCCAGACGTAAATGAACTAGTTGAAAACGTCGCCTTTTGAACTATTTTCTGGGTTCTTTACATGCAGGGTTGCAGGTTTCTGTGAGTCACGAAGCTCTGGCGCTTTCTTTGTTCATATAGTCTTGGGGAAAGAAGAGTGTGACTTTGAAAACCGGGTCACCACAAGCCACAAGACTGTGACAGCCCTCCTCTTTACAGCTCTGAGTTGTGAGAGGCAGGTAAGGGGCTGTGCCCCAGGAGCCATTGTCCCGGCAGGTGTGTGTGTGGTCTGGGCGTGTAGGTGATGCTGTGGCTTCTGGCCGAGTTTTCTCTACTCTGGGACCCCCTTTCCTCTCACCTCACTCTTACCCCTCCAAAGAGAAGCTTGTTTTTTTTCTTTCTTAGCAGCCCAGGTGGCATTGCCTCCTGCAGCCTGGCTTGAGGCCAAGCAGGGGTCCCCCGCTGATCCTGGGGTGTCTGACATAAGGCAGGTTGTCTGACCTCTCTGAGCCTCAGGTTCTTCATCTGTAAAATGCAGAGAGTAAACTCCACCTGCGGGGTACCTAAATGAGGTGTGTGAAAGATGTTCTTGTTGTCTACAAAAGATGAGATGAGGACTCACCCACACAGGGTGGGTGAGTCGGTGTCTTTAGGACATGTGGGGAAGAAACAGCAAAAGTGTTTCTGGGGTCCTCTGTCCCCCCAAGCCTGTATAAACCCACTCGACTGCGTTTTGTAAAATACCAGTTCTCATCTGCGAGGAAAGTGGCACTGAAAGTGCCTCTGCTCAAGGAGACTGGCGCCCCTCATATCCATGCCTCTTCCCTCTTGGACCTTGGGGTGCCATGACAGACGTCCCTCACAGTCTATGGGAGGAGCACACGCTCTGCAATGGAAAGCGGCTCTTCTGAGGGGAGCTGAGGTGCTGGGCCTGTGAGATGGGATGCTTCCGGCCAAGGCAGGGGGCCCTCTGGGAGGGAAGGAGCAGGCAGGGTGACTGTGGTCAGGCACACCCAGGAGTCAGCCTCTGTAAAATCCAGGGGGCCTGTCCTATGTGAGATCCAGGGGGAGCTGTCCTGTGTGCAGCTTCTCCCTCTAGTTTGCCCAGGACTCCTGCCCTGTGGTTCATGGGCTGCCGGGGAACTTTCCAGGGGACTGAGGGGGCCTCTGCACTCAGGAGTTCAGGCTCAGCTTGATGGGCCCTCGGTCCAGGTGGTAGCATCTGGTCTCAGCGTATGGCAGCTGATTAGTTGAAGATGGTGGCAGAAACAAGTTGGAATGAATGACAGGCTTCTAAAAGATTTCTTTGGGTCCATTCATGCAATCTTTATTTAGGAATCATCCCAGGTGGCGCTAGTGGTAAAGAACCCGCCCGCCAATGCAGGAAACACGAGTTCAATCCCTGGGTAGGGTAGATTGCCCGGAGGAGAGCATGGCAACCCACTCCAGTGTTCTTGCCTGGAGAATCCCAAGGATAGAGGCGCTTGGCGGGCTACAGTCCATGGGGCCGCAAAGAGCTGGACATGACTGAGCACACACACACATTCATTCATTCACTCTTTCAGCATTTTTGTTGAGGACCTGCTGTATGGCAAGCCCTGTTCTAGTCACTGGGAATACAGCCTTGAACAAAACAGACAAAAATCCCTGTCTCCTGGAGCTGATACTCTTGAAGGAAACAGAGAAGAGATAAAGAAGTAAAATGTGAATTAAAAGATGAATTGTATGTTGTGATATTTAAACAGAGAGTAGGAGGCCAGAGTCAGAGACTCTCAGCTGAGTGCCCCCTCCACAGGTACTCCCAGGGCAGCTGCATTCCCTCTGACAGCAGGGACCCCTGGGCCATGCCTGAGGACCCTGTATAGTCTCCTACAGCACAGAGCCCTGGGAGGCCCTCAGTAGGTGACAGTTAAGTGAATGGAAAAGAGATCAGGGGGGTCTTGTTGTTTGTGGCGCAGGGACACTCCTGTCCCCGTGTGACTGTCTTGCTGTGCCTTCCTCCAAGGCCAGGCAGTGGTCCAGCGCACCATGGGCAAAACTGGCTGCTCAGGAACTTCTCACGTTTAGTCCTCCCCTGGCTGCTATGCATCCTCTGCTCCGCAAGGAGCCGGGGATCTCTGCCTCTTGATGCTAGCTACCCCGGACTCCTAGCAGATCTGGAATCACTGGCCTCCACTCCACTCCAGTATACTTGCCTGGAGAATCCCATGGATGGAGGAGCCTGATGGGCCATACCATCTATAGGGTAACAAAGAGTTAGACAGGACTGAAGTGACTGAGCACTCACGCAGCATCAGGCTGGGCTTCTCAGATGTTTCTAGAAAGATCTATAACTTCTGTCCATTTTTCTGTTGGTCTAATAAGAAATCACGCCTCTATAGGATCTGTGCAAATGGGTTTTTGTTTGGTTGCTGTTTGTTCAGATGCCATAGATCTAGCTGGAAACAGAACTTAACCCTTTGATAATAACCACTACATTGATGCTGCCCACAAGCACTCAGGATTTCCCTTTCCTACAGACTGCCACAGTCATGATAGACAGTAAAGGTTATCACGTTATCTCCTCTTGACAAAGGTCAGACCCTCTGCCAACACTGAGGCTGTGCGTTCCTTTGCTACAATGTTAGAGGCCAGAAAGTCCCACTGGGACCATCCCTGGCTCCTGGGATGGTAAAGATGGGTCTTGCTCACTGGTGACCATGGCTCTGCTCCTCTGCTCTGTGATGCCCCTCTGGAAAGGGCACTGCATCCTCCAGCTGCAGTAACCCTTCCTGAGCATGTGTTCCACACCCTTGATCTGCAGTAGGGGGTCCCCAGCCTCCAGAATCTGATGCCTGACGGTCTGAGGTAGAGCTCATGTAATAATAAGAGAAATAAAGTGCACAATTAATGTGCATGAGTCATCCCGAAACTACCTCCCACCTCCATCCGTGGAAAAATCGTCTTCCAGGAAACCATTCCTTGGGACCAAAAAGGTTGGGGATCGCAGATCTGGAGGATCAGATTGCTCCAAGCACTCCCCTGGCACTCAGGTTGGGTGAGGGAAAATCAGAAGGCTAGCCAGACAGGACCACTTTTGGGGATTAATTCTCAAAGTTTTAAATCAAAGCTCATTCTGACTATGTCACGAGTCTCTTATGTCAAAATTTAAAATAATCCTACGCTTTTTGAAACTCACTAGTTTTTCCCAAGATTCTGCTTAAAACAATAAAGGACCTTGGTTTTTACAAAGAGTTTCAGCTTGGATTTTCAAAGATGTTGAAATAATCACCTTCTTGGCAATTATCCTTCATAGCTAAGGGATAGGAGAGCAGCAGAAATGACAGACATGCCTGTTTCACAGGTTGGGAAAACATAATAGAGGAAATGTTTTCTTTCCAGACATTTTCAAGTTCTAGGGTTGGTAGACCTTTCTGCAAAGGGCCAGATGATTACTATTTTAGACTTTGAAGGCCTTGTGGTCCCTGTCACAACTACTCAGCTCTGCTGTTGTGGATCAAGAGTAGTCGCAGATAGTCTACCAATAACTGAGCATGGCTGGCTTCAACAGAATATTTATATAAATGGGCAGCCAGCTGGCCAGCCCTACCTAGCTGATGGCCAAATGAGATCCAGTGCTCAGACTCTAAGAGTGCCCAGGCCTAAATGCTCTCTTTACAGGGAGTGTGTTCTCTTCAGAAAACAAAATTTTTCTCAGGTGCAGAGTAGATAAGAAACTTCACGTAGCCCTTCCAGAAAGTAGTGGACATCTATGCTGTGGTGCTGGAGAAGACTCTTGAGAGTCCCTTGGACAGCAAGGAGATCCAACCAGTCCATCGTAAAGGAAATCAGTCCCGAATATTCACTGGAAGGACTGATGCTGAAGCTGAAGCTCCAACACTTTGGCCACCTGATGTGAAGTGCCGACTCATTAGAAAAGACCCTGATGTTGGGAAAGATTTAAGGCAGGAGAAGAAGAGGGCAGCAGAGGATGAGATGGTTGGATGGCATCACCGACTCAATGGACGTGAGTTTGAGCAAACTCTGGGAGATAATGAAGGACAGAGAAGCCTGGCATGCTGCAGTCCATGGGGTCACAAAGAGTCAGACATGACTTAGTGACTGAACAACAACAACATGGTGGATAAAATGTAAAGCATCTCTTTTTTAAAAAATGCTTTGCAACACTGACAGATAACACGAGGTGAAGCGTTAAGGAAACTTCACTCCAGGGAAATAGTGTAAATGGAAACCAATGATGCCCTGGAGGTGTCTGCTCATCCCAGTGTTCCCAGGCGCAGGGCATGGGATCCAAAACGCATGGCTGATGTAGGATCAGGCGTTGGATTGAAAATTGTCTGTAAAACTGGGACCCGGCAGGGTGACATTGTTAATGAGAAGCAGAACCAAGGTAGGGACTTGCTTGGTGGTCCAGTGCAGGGGGCAGGGGTTCAGCTTCTGGTCAGGAACTAAGTCCCCACATGCTGTGAGACTTGGCCAAAAGACTGTTTAAAAATTAAAAGAAAATGATGGGAATGACAAGGACATTTCCTGTCTTGACCTCGGATATGATGGAGGGGCCAGAAAACCCAAATGGGACCCAGGGGTAGAGTTCCCATAACTATAATCCTGACTTAGTTGAAGGTTATCCTAGGTTAAGAACACACCCCAGGCCCTGGAAATCAATCCAACATCTCTGGAGAAAACACATTAAAGCTCAACTTTCAGAGCTAATGTTTGAAGGAACATGGAATCACAGTCTAAACTCGCTAGCACACGAGGAGGTAAGCCACGATGAACGAGCTGGCAGAAGTGAAAACAATAGTGTCAGACCTACAAACACTGCAGATGTATATAGGTGCCAAAAATGAAGTGTATACATAAACAAAATAAGGTATTAAAACGATGACCAAGGAATAAGAGGGTATCAGAACCAACCAAGAACACTAAAAATAAATAGAACTCTTAGAAATGAAAAATATAATAATTGGAAATTGAAGCTCAAAAGATCAGTTAAGTAGATACAACTAAAGAGAAAATTAGTAAATGAGAAGTTCTACGGAGACAAAGATGTGGAAAATACATAAGAGGTGTTAAGAAACATATAGGAACAAGTGAGAAATTCACACTATTGTTTAATCGGTGTGCCAGAAATAGTGAATACAGAGAAGTAAAGGGAGGATGTAATAACAGAAATCTTGGTTAAAAGTGTTCCGGAATTGATGAAAAGACAAATTCTGAGTCAAAAGCCCAACCTGAAGAGAATGAGTAAAAGCAAGTCTACATCTAATCCTTTTTTTAAAAAAAGAAATACTTATTTTTATTTGTTTGTTTGGCTGTGCCAGGTCTTAGTTGCAGCAAGTCAGGCTTGTTTCCTGAAAACTGTTTTTCTTTTTTTTTTTAAGTATTCATTTATTTGGCTGCACTGGGTCTTATTTGCAGCATGTGAACTCTTTCTAGTTCCCTGATCCAGGATCAAACCTGGGCCCCCTGCATTGGGAGCACAGAGTCTTAACCACTGGACCACCAGGTAAGTCCCCCTGAAAACTGGCTTTGGGCTAATGTTTCTCATACTTGCTGTTGAAATCTGCCAGCCGCTTTCCCCAGGGTATATTCATGTGGGCTGTATTACCCTCACTGTGTTGCCCCCAACTTTTTTCAGTGTCTCCTGACCCATGGCCCTGAGAATATTGTTTTTACAGACATCTGCAGAATGCACTTCGGGAAATTCTGGCCTAGTGTGAATGGGTCCCACTGTTGATGTTTTTGCAGGCAGATGGCTGCCTCCACATGTTAAAGATGATGATCTGGGATGCATAAACTTTGATCTGAAAGTGAAATGGTTGAACATGTTAGCACGTGATGAATTTTCAGGTCTTGTTGTGAGGAGTGGAAATTTGGCTTCTTTTAAAAAAACACATCAAAATGCTTTTGTGTTTTGGACAAACACATTAAACCTCAACTTTCAGAGCTAATGTTTGAAGGAACATGGAATCACAATCTAAACTCACTAGTACACGAGGAGGTAAGCCACGATGAACGAGTTGGCAGAAGTGAAAAACAATAGTGTCAGACCTCCAAACACTGCAGATATTAGTAGGTGCTGATACAGGCGGCTGATGCAAAGCATAGGACCAGACGGCTGATGCAAAGCATAGGGCACCGACTCTCGGTTTCTCTGCATCCTTTGATCATGTTTCCCACCTTTCAATGAGAACAGAGAGCAAAAAGCCCAGCCCTGGGCCTCAGGCTCACACCCACCATGACACAACAGTTGCTGTGTTAACGAGTTACCAGAGGTACCAGAGGTTGTTTCTATTATTCCAACTTGAGGGGTTAATTTACTGTGACTTTAAACGTCTGTGTTTCCTTTCTACCTTGGGCTAAAAGTCCAGCATACTTTGGATGACATCCAAGTTTTGCTCTTTCTTTGTCATAATGACAAATTTTAATTGCTTGCTGGCTGACAACAAAGGACATCTATTTACCTCTCCTTGTAGGTATATAGAATTCCCAATATTCAATTTAAGAGAAAAAATTTGTTTGATAATCTGAATAAATACATATTTTAAATGATTCCCGAAAGGCTTTCAGTTCAGTTGCTCAGTCATGTCCGACTCTTTACAACCCCGTGAATCACAGCACTCCAGGCCTCCCTGTCCCTCACCAACTCCCGGAGTTCACTCAAACTCATGTCCATCAAGTCGGTGATGCCATCCAGCCATCTCATCCTCTGTCGTCCCCTTCTCCTCCTGCCCCCAATCCCTCCCAGCATCAGAGTCTTTTCCAATGAGTCAGCTCTTCGCATGAGGTGGCCAAAGTATTGGAGAACACCCAGGACTGAACTCCTTTAGAATGGACTGATTGGATCTCCTTGCAGTCCAAGGGACTCTCAAGAGTCTTCTCCAACATCACAGTTCAAAAGCATCAATTCTTTGGTGCTCAGCTTTCTTCACAGTCCAAATCTCACATCCACTGGAAAAACCATAGCTTTGACTAGATGGACCTTTGTTGGCCAAGTAATATCTCTGCTTTTGAATATGCTATCTAGGTTGGTCATAACTTTCCTTCCAAGGAGTAAACGTCTTTTAATTTCATGGCTGCAATCACCATCTGCAGTGATTTTGGAGCCCCCAAAAATAAAGTCTGACACTGTTTCCACTGTTTCCCCATCTATTTCCCATGAAGTGATGGGACCAGAAGCCATGATCTTAGTTTTCTGAATTTTGAGCTTTAAGCCAACTTTTTCACTCTCCTCTTTCACTTTCATTAAGAGGTTCTTTTGTTCTTCTTCACTTTCTGCCATAAGGGTGGTGTCATCTGCATATCTGAGGTTATTGATATTTCTCCCGGCAATCTTGATTCCAGCTTGTGCTTCCTCCAGCCCAGCGCTTCTCATGATGTACTCTGCATATAAGTTAAATAAGCAGGGCGACAATATACAGCCTTGACATACTACTCCTTTTCCTATTTGGAGCCAGTCTGTTGTTCTATGTCCAGTTCTAACTGTTGCTTCTTGACCTGCATATAGGTTTCTCAAGAGGCAGGTCAGGTGGTCTGGTATTCCCATCTCTTTCAGAATTTTCCACAGTTTACTGTCACCCACACATTCAAAGGCTTTGGCATAGTCAACAAAGCAGAAATAGATGTTTTTCTGGAACTCTCTTGCTTTTTCGATGATCCAGCAGATGTTGGCAATTTGATCTCTGGTTTCTCTGCTTTTTCTAAAACCAGCTTGAACATCTGGAAGTTCACAGTTCACGTATTGCTGAAGCCTGGCTTGGAGAATTTTGAGCATTACTTTACTAGCGTGTGAGATGAGTGCAATTATGCAGTAGTTTGAGCATTCTTTGGCATTGCCTTTCTTTGGGATTGGAATGAAAACTGACCTTTTCCAGTCCTGTGGCCACTGCTGAGTTTTCCAAATTTGCTGGCATATTGAGTGCAGCACTTTCATAGCATCATCTTTTAGGATTTGAAATAGCTCAACTGGAATTCCATCACCTCCACTAGCTTTGTTCATAGTGATACTTTCTAAGGCCTACTTGACTTCACATTCCAGGATGTCTGGCTCTAGGTGAGTGATCACACCATCATGATTATCTTGGTCATGAAGATCTTTTTTGTACAGTTCCTCTGTGTATTCTTGCCACCTCTTCTTAATATCTTCTGCTTCTGTTAGGTCCATACCATTTCTGTCCTTTATTGAGCCCATCTTTGCATGAAATGTTCCCTTGGTATCTCTAATTTTCTTGAAGAGATCCCTAATCTTCCCCATTCTGTTGTTTTCCTCTATTTCTTTGCATTGATCGCTGAGGGAGGCTTTCTTATCTCTCCTTGCTATTCTTTGGAACTCTGCATTCAAATGGGTATATCTATCTTTTTCTCCTTTGCTTTTCTCTTTTCTTCTTTTCACAGCTATTTGTAAGGCCTCCCCAGAGAGCCATTTTGCTTTTTTGCATTTCTTTTCCATGGGGATGGTCTTGATCCTTGTCTCCTGTACAATGTACAATGAACCTCCGTCCATAGTTCATCAGGCACTCTGTCTATCAGATCTAGTCCCTTAAATCTCTTTCTCACTTCCACTGTATAATCATAAGGGATTTTATTTAGTTCATACCTGAATGGTCTAGTGGTTTTCTTCGATTTAAGTCGGAATTTGGCAACAAGTAGTTCATGATCTGAGCCATAGTCAGCTCCCGGTCTTGTTTTTGCTGACTGTATAGAGCTTCTCCATCTTTGGCTGCAAAGAATATAATCAATCTGATTTCAGTGTTGACCATCTGGTGATGTCCATGTGTAGAGTCTTCTCTTGTGTTGTTGGAAGAGAGTGTTTCTTATGACCAGTGAGTTCTCTTGGCAAAACTCTATTAGCCTTTGCCCTGCTTCATTCCGTATTCTGTATTCTTGATGAAAGTGAAAGAGGAGAGTGAAAAAGTTGGCTTAAAGCTCAACAGTAAGAAAACTAAGATCATGGCTTCTGGTCCCATCACTTCATGGGAAGTAGATGGGGAAACAGTAGAAACAGTGTCAAATTTTATTTTTGGGGGCTTCAAAATCACTGCAGATGGTGATTGCAGCCATGAAATTAAAAGACGTTTACTCCTTGGAAGGAAAGTTATGACCAACCTAGATAGCATATTCAAAAGCAGAGACATTACTTTGCCAACAAAGGTCTGTCTAGTCAAGGCTGTGGTTTTTCCAGTAGTCATGTATTGATGTGAGAGTTGGGCTGTGAAGAAAGCTGAGTGCTGAAGAATTGCTGCTTTTGAACTGTGGTGTTGGAGAAGACTCTTGAAAGTCCCTTGGACTGGGAGGAGATCTAACCAGTCCATTCTAAAGGAGATCAGTCCTTGGTGTTCTTTGGAAGGAATGATGCTAAAGCTGAAACTCCAGTACTTTGGCCACCTCATGCGAAGAGTTGACTCATTGGAAAAGACTCTGATGCTGGGAGGGATTGGGGGCAGGAGGAGAAGTGGATTACAGAGGATGAGATGGCTGGATGGCATCACTGACTTGATGGACGTGAGTTTGAGTGAATTCCGGGAGTTGGTGATGGACAGGGAGGCCTGGCGTGCTGCAATTCATGGGGTCGCAAAGAGTCGGACATGACTGAGCAACTGAACTGAATATTCCATTGGTTATATGTACCACAGCTTTCTTATCCATTTGTCTGCCAATGGACATCTAGGTTTCTTCCATGTCCTGGCTATTGTCAACAATTCTGCGATGAACATTGGGGTACACATATCTCTTTCAATTCTGGTTTCCTCGGTGTGTATGCCCAGCAGTGAGATTGCTGGGTCATATAGCAGTTCTATTTCCAGTTTTTTAAGGACTGTCCACACTGTTCTCCAAGTGGCTGTACTTGTTTGCATTCCCACCAACAGTGTCAGAGGTTCCTTTTTCTTCACACCCTCTTCAGCATTTGTTGTTTGTAGACTTTTTGATAGTAGCCATTGTGACTGGTTGATTTGCATTTCTCTGATAATGAGTGATGTTGAGCATCTTTTCATGTATTTGTTAGCCATCTGTATGTCTTCTTTGGAGAAATGTCTGTTTAGTTCTTTGGCCCAGTTTTTGATTGGGTCGCTTATTTTTCTGTAATTGAGCTGCAGGAGTTGCTTGTATATTTTGAGATTAGTTTTTTGTCAGTTGCTTTGTTTGCTATTATTTTCTTCTATTCTGAAGGCTGTCTTTTCACCTTGCTTATAGTTTCCTTCATTGTGAAAAATCTTTTAAGTTTAATTGGGTCCCATTTGTTTATTTTTTGCTTTTATTTCCATTACTTTGGGAGGTGGGTCATAGAGGATCCTGCTATGATTTATGTCAGAGAGTGTTTTGCCTATGTTTTCCTCTAGGAGTTTTATAGTTTCTGGTCTTACATTTAGATCTTTAATCCATTTTGAGTTTATTTTTGTGTATGGTGTTAGAAATTGTTCTAGTTTCATTCTTTTACAAGTGTTTGACCAGTTTTCCCAGCACCACTTGTTAAAGAGATTGTCTTTTCTCCATTGTATATTCTTGCCTCCTTTGTCAAAGATACAGTGTCCATAGGTGAGTGGATTTATCTCTGGGCTTTCTAGATCCACTGTCTTTGTGCCAGTACCATACTGTCTTGATGACTGTTGCTTTGTAGTAGAGCCTGAAGTTAGGCAGGTTGATTCCTCCAGTTCCATTCTTTCTTAAGATTGGTTTGGCTATTCGAGGTTTTTTGTATTTCCATACAAATTGTGAAATTATTTGTTCTGCCGCTAAGTCACTTCAGTCGTGCCCAACTCTGTGTGACCCCATAGACGGCAGCCCACCAGGCTCCCCCATCCCTGGGACTCTCCAGGCAAGAACACTAGAGTGGGTTGCCATCTCCTTCTCCAATGCATGAAAGTGAAAAGTGAAAGTGAAGTCGCTCAGTCATGTCCGACTCTTAGTGACTCCATGGACTGCAGCCCACCAGGCTCCCCTGCCCATGGGATTCTCCAGGCAAGAGTACTGGAGTGGGGTGCCATTGCCTTCTCTTATTTGTTGTAGTTCTGTGAAAAATACCGTTGGTAGCTTGATAGGGATTGCATTGAACCTATAGATTGCTTTGGGTAGTATACTCATTTTCACTATATTGATTCTTCCAATCCATGAACATGGTATATTTCTCCATCTATTTGTGTCATCTTTGATTTCTTTCATCAGTGTTTTATATATATAGGTATTTTGTTTCTTTAGGTAGATTTATTCCTAAGTATTTTATTCTTTTTGTTGCAATGGTGAATGGAATTGTTTCCTTAATTTCTCTTTCTGTTTTCTCATTGTTAGTGTATAGGAATGCAAGGGATTTCTGTGTGTTAATTTATCTTGCAACTTTACTATATTCATTGATTAGCTCTAGCAAGTTTCTGGTGGAGTCTTTAGGGTCTTCTATGTAGAGGATCATGTCATTTACAAACAGTGAGAGTTTTACTTCTTTTTTTTTCCAATCTGGATTCCTTTTATTTCTTTTTATTCTCTGATTGCTGTGGCTAAAACTTCCAAAACTATGTTGAATAGTAGTGGTGAGAGTGGGCATCCTTGTCTTGTTCCTGATTTTAGGGGAAGTGCTTTCAATTTTTCACCATTGAGGATAATGTTTGCTGTGGGTTTATCATATATGGCTTTTATTATGTTGAGGTATGTTCCTTCTATGCCTGCTTTCTGGAGGGTTTTTATCATAACTGATGTTGAATTTTGTCAAAGGCTTTCTCTGTATCTATTGAGATAATCGTATAGTTTGTATATTTCAATTTGTTAATGTGGTGTATCACATGGATTGATTTGCGAATATTGAAGAATCCTTGCATCCCTGGGATAAAGTCCACTTGGTCATGATGTATGATCTTTTAAATATGTTGTTGAATTCTGTTAGCTAGAATTTTGTTAAGGATTTTTGCATTTATGTTCATCAGTGATATTGGCCTGTAGTTTTGTTTTTTTGTAGCATCTTTGTCTGGTTTTGATATTAGGGTGATGATGGCCTCATAGAATGAGTTTGGAAGTTTACCTTCCTCTGCAATTTTCTGGAAGAGTTTCTTCAAACTCTTCCAGAAAATCAAACTCTTCCAAATGTTTGGATAGGTGTTAACTCTTTTCTAAATTTTTGGTAGAATTCAGCTGTGAAGCCATCTGGTCCTGGGCTTTTGTTTGTTGGAAGATTTCTGATTACACTTTCGATTTCCATGCTTGTGATGGGTCTGTTAAGATTTTCTGTTTCTTCCTGTTTAAGTTTTGGAAAGTTATACTTTTCTAAGAATTTGTCCATTTCTTCCAAGTTGTCCAATTTATTGGCATATAATTGCTGATAGTAGTCCCTTATGATCCTTTGTATTTCTGTGTTGTCTGTTGTGATTTCTCCATTTTAATTTCTAATTTTTTTGATTTGATTCTTCTCCCTTTTTTTTATTGATGAGTTTGGCTAATGATTTGTCTATTTTATTTATCTTCTCAAAGAAGCAGCTTTTAGCTTTGTTGATTTTGGCTATGGTCTCCTTTGATTCTTTTGCATTTATTTCTGCCCTAATTTTTATCATTTCTTTCCTTCTGCTAACCCTGGGATGCTTCATTTCTTCTTTTTCTAGTTGCTTTAGGTGTAGAGTTAGGTTATATATTTGATTTCTCTTCTGTTTCTTGAGGTAGGCTTGTATTGCTATCAGCCTTCCCCTTAGCACTGCTTTTATCCCATAGGTTTTGAATTGTTGTGTTTTCATTTTCATTCATTTCTATGCATATTTATATTTCTTTTTTTGATTTCTTTTGTGATTTGTTGGTTATTCAGAAGTGTGTTGTTTAGCCTCCACATGTTTGTATTTTTAATAGCTTTTTTCCTGTAATTGACATCTAATCTTACCACATTGTGATCAGAAAAGATACTTGAGATGATTTTGATTTTTTTGAATTTACCAAGGCTAGCTTTATGGCCCAGGATGTGATCTATCCTGGAGAAGGTTCTGTGTGTGCTTTAGAAAAAGGTGAAATTCATTGTTTTAGGGTGAAATGTCCTATAGATATCAATTAGGTCTAACTGGTCCATTGTATCATTTAAAGTTTGTGTTTCCTTGTTAATTTTCTGTTTAGTTGATCTATCCATAGGTGTGAGTGGAGTATTAAAGTCTCCCACTATTATTGTGTTACTGTTAACTTCCCCTTTCATACTTGTTAGCCTGTGCCTTACATATAGAGGTGCTCCTATGTTGGGTGCATATATATTTATAATTGTTATATCTTCTTCTTGGATTGATCCTTTGATCATTATGTAGTGTCCTTGCCTCTTTTCACGGCCTTTATTTCAAAGTCTATTTTATCTGATATGAGTATTGCTACTCCTGCTTTCTTTTGGTCTCCATTTGTGTGAAATATCTTTTTCTAGCCCTTCACTTTCAGTCTGTATGTGTCCCTAGGTTTGAGGTGGGTCTCTTGTAGACAGCATATATAGGGGTCTTGTTTTTGTATCCATTCAGCCAGTCTTTGTCTTTTGGTTGGGGCACTCAACCCATTTACATTTAAGGTAATTATTGATAAGTATGATCCCATTGCCATTTACTTTGTTGTTTTGGGTTCAAGTTTATAAACCTTTTCTGTGTTTCCTGTCTAGAGAAGATCCTTTAGCATTTGTTGAAGAGCTGGTTTGGTGGTGCTGAATTCTCTCAGCTTTTGCTTGTCTGTAAAGCTTTTGATTTCTCCTTCATATTTGAATGAGATCCTTGTTGGTTCAGTAATCTGGGTTCTCTTTCATCACTTTAAGTTTGTCCTGCCATTCTCTTCTGGCTTGAAGAGTTTCTATTGAAAGGTCAGCTGTTATCCTTATGGGGATCCCCTTGTGAGTTATTTGTTGTTTTTCCTTTGCTGCTTTTAATATTTGTTCTTTGTGTTTCATCTTCATTAATTTGATTAATATGTGTCTTGGGGTGTTTCGCCTTGGGTTTATCCTGTTTGGGACTCTCTGGGTTTCTTGGACTTTGATGACTATTTCCTTCCCCATTTTAGGGAAGTTTTCAACTATTATCTCCTCAAGTATTTTCTCATGGTCTTTCTTTTTGTCTTCTTCTTCTGGGACTCCTATGATTCGAATGTTGGGGCATTTAACATTGTCCCAGAGGTCTCTGAGGTTGTCCTCATTTCTTTTAATTCTTTTTTCTTTTTTCCTCTCTGCTTCGTTTATTTCCACCATTCTATCTTCCACCTCACTTATCCTATCTTCTGCCTCAGTTTTTCTACTGTTGGTTCCCTCCAGAGTGCTTTTGATCTCATTTATTGCACTATTCATTATATATTGACTCTCTTTTATTTCTTCTAGGTCCTTGTTAAACTTTTCTTGCATCTTCTCAATCCTTGTCTCTAGACTATTTATCTGTAACTCCATTTTGTTTTCAAGATTTTGGATTATTTTTACAATCATTATTCTGAATTCTTTTTCAGTTAGACTCCCTACCTGCTCCTCTTTTGTTTGGTTTGCTGGGCTTTTATCATGTTCCTTTACCTGCTGAATATTTCTCTGCCTTTTCATCTTGTTTAGGTTGCTGTGTTTGGGGTGGCCTTTCTGTATTCTGGCAGTTTGTGGTTCCTCTTTATTGTGGAGGTTCCTCCCTTTGGGTCGGGTTGGATGAGTGGCTTGTCAAGGGTTCCTGGTTAGGGAAGTTTGCGTTGGTGTTCTGGTGGGTGGAGCTGGATCTCTTCTCTCTGGAGTGCGATGAAGTGTCCAGTAGTGAGTTTTGAGGTGTCATGGGTTTGCTATGACTTTTGGCTGCCTGTATTTTTGTGCTCAGGGTTATGCTCCTGCATTGTTGGAGGATTAGCTTGTGGTATGTCTTGCTCTGAAACTTGTTGGCTCTTGGGTGGAGCTTGGTTTCAGTGTAGGTATGGAGGCTTTTGGATGAGCTCTTGTCGATTAATGTTCCCTGGACTCAGGAGTTTTCTGGTGTTCTCAGGTTTTGGATTTAAGCCTCCTGCCTCTGGCTTTCAGTCTTATTCTTACAGTAGCCTCAAGACTTCTGCATCCATGCAGCATGGATGATAAAACATCTAGGTTAATGGTGAATAGATTCTCCACAGTGAGGGACACCCAGAGAGGTTCTCAGAGTTACATGGAGAAGAGAAGAGGGAGGAGGGAGATGGAGGTGACCAGGAGGAGAAGAGGGGGACTCAAAAGGGGAGAGAGCAACCTAGCTGTAATTGATTTCCTATTTGCTCTCCACAGTCTGGAACACTCAGAGAGGTTCACGGCGTTCCATGAGAGAGAAGAGAGAGAAGAGAAGAGGGAGGAAGGAGATAAAGGTGACCAGGGGGAGAGGATGGGGAGTCAAAAGGAGAGAGACCAATCTAGCCTGTGATCAGTTCCCTAAGTGTTCTCCACAGCCTGGAACACCCAAAGAGATTCACAGAGTTATGCAGATAAGAGAAGGGGGAGGGAGTAGATAGAGGTGACCTGGGGGAGAAAAAGGAGAGTCAAAAGGGGGAGAGGGCAATCAAGCCAGTAATCACATTCCTAAGTAAAAACGGCTACTGAAGATTGGATTCTTAAAGGTACAAAATTGATAACAAATACCAAAAAGCAAAGATTAAAAATCTAGAGGTTAGAGTCCCCAAAATACAGTATTACAAAAAACAAAACAAAATTGCAAAAGTTATAAAAAAATATGAAATTTGCTTTAAAAATAGGGCCTTTTTGGGCAAGGTAATAGTAGATTTTAAAAATAAAAATTAAGGGAGTAATAAAGAACTTAAAAATTTTTAAAAATTAAAAAATGATAATAGTAAAATATATCTAGGAATTTCTCTGGAGCTGTTGTGGGCAGTGTGGGGTCAGTTCAGTTTCAGATAGTTCCTTGTTCCAGCTTATACTTCTCAAGGTGTATAGGCCCCTTCCAGTGTCATGCTGCTGCTAAGTCACTTCAGTTGTGTCTGACTCTGTTCCACACCATAGACAGCAGCCCACCAGGCTCCCCCGTCCCTGGGATTCTCCAGGCAAGAACACTGGAGTGGGTTGCCATTTACTTCTCCAATGCACGAAAGTGAAAAGTGAAAGTGAAGTCACTCAGTTGTGTCTGACTCTTAGCGACTCCATGGACTGCAGCCTAGCAGGCTCCTCCATCCATGGGATTTTCCAGGCAACAGTACTGGAGTGGGGTGCCATTGCCTTCTCCGCCCTTCCAGTGTAGTTGGTGCTAACTACAGGGTTTTTATCTGTTGCACCTGTCACTTCCAAAGTGGTTCCCTCTTCTTTGTTTATTTTGGCTTCCTCTGTTTGCAAGTCTCTTCAGTGTCTAACTTCCGCCCTGACACAGAGGGGTGAAGGGGGTCACTTATTTAGGCTAACTTGTTCAGTCGTGCTGTGGGGAGGGAGGAGCACTGCAAACAAATATCACTGGCGTGTGTGGGGAGTGCTCGCAGTGTCTGGGCCACACTGGGTTTGCCCCCACTCACGGTGTGTGTGCTTTCCCGGTCTACACTGCTCAGGCTCCAGGTTGTTCTGCAGGGGAACTGTCTAGGGTGGGCCCTGGGCTGCATGCTGAGCCCCTCAGGTTCAGGTTCTCAGGTACTCCACAAAGGCGTTTTGTGCCCTTCCCAGGTCTGAGCAGCTCAGGCGCCCAGGTGCTTGGCGAGCGCGCTCTCCCCAGGTGGGGCGGGGCGTCTTATCGCCTCCCCCGTCCCAGCCTCTCAGTTTCGCCGTCTCAGGTGTGCTGTGTGTCTCCTCTGGGGAGCTGATCTCTGGCTTCGACCCTCCTGGTGGATGTCAACCGTCCAGAATCCCAGGAAGACTTGGTTAGCAATTGGGAGCCTGCTCGCAGTTTGGTAGAGGATGCCGTCCCTGGGGCCGAGATTGCCCCTCTCCGGCTCTGGCTGCAGCCTGCCTGCCTCCCTGCCTCTGGTGGGGCATGGGCCGGTCCGCAGCTGGCTAGCTCTCCTCTGGTATTCGCTCAGTCCTTTGTTCTGAGTGGGCCTGGCAGTGCCCTAGGTTAGAGCTTTTTGTGGGAAAGTTCTCTCTCTCTCTCTCTCTTTTCTCTCTGGCTATGCACAGTCTGGGTTGCTATCTCACGTTATCTCCCTCAGATTGCCCTCAGGGCATTCAGGGCTAGTCCTTCCCCTAAGCAGTGCAGCACGCGCCTCCCTGTTCAGCCCCTGCTTGCTGGTCGTGGATCCCAGCGTCTGGGCTACTTCTCCGCTGGGAGTTGCAGTTAGGTGCGTAATCTGGGTTTTATTTATTTATTTTTTCTTCCCGGTTATGTTGCCCTCTGAGATTCCAAAACTCCCCACAGACCTGCCGGTGAGAGGGTTTCCTGGTGTTTGGAAACTTCTCCTCTTTTACGACTCCCTCCCCAAGACAGGTCTCCATCCCTAACTCTTTTGTCTCTCTTTTTATCTTTTATATTTTGTCCTACCTCCTTTCGAAGACAGTGGGTTGCCTTTCTGGGTGCCTGGTGTCCTGTGCCAGCATTCAGAAGTTGTTTTGTGGAATTTGCTCAATGTTCAAATGATCTTTTGATGAATTTGTGGGGGAGAAAGTGGTCTCCCCATCCTATTCCTCCACCATCTTGGGACCGCCCCCCCCCCCCCGTTTCTTCTAACACTTTAAACATGATTTCCATTCACTTTTTTTGTGAATATAGTTACAACAACTGCTTTGAATTGCTTGTTTTCTAAGTCCAGTATCTGGGTCACCTCAAAGGCAGCTTTTATGGCTTGCATTTTTTCCTATTAGGGTCACACGTACCTGTTTCTTTGTGCATTTTGTAAATTTTTTTTTTTTAAGACAAGAGATGAATAATATAACAACACTGCATAGTGGGTCCCCCCTTCTGGGGCTTGTTGCTGTTGTTAACTGGATTATTTGTTTAGTGACTTGAATGGACTGTTTAAGTGGGATCTGTTGCTGCTGCAGTGTGCAGTCTGATGCTGTGTGTGCAGGGGTGTTGGCTTGAGCATGTGGCTGTGTGGCTGAGTGCCTGGGAGACTGTGGCTCTGTTCATCACCTTTCCTCATCTCCCCAGTGAGCTTTTTATTGTTTTTCTTAATGAAAAATTTTTATTGAAGTATAGTTGATATAAAATATTATATAGGTTACAAGTGTATAATATAGTGATTCACAATTTTTAAAGTTATACTCCACTTATGGTTATTATAAAAATATTGGTTATATTCCCCTGTGTTGTGTAATATACCTTGTAGTTTATTTTACACCTAATAGTTTGTACCTCTACCTCTATGTTGGTCTTCCCCACCCCTTGCCGCTTTCCACGGGTAACTACTAGTTTGTCCTCTGTGTTCACGAGTCTGCTTCTTTTATGCTGTATTCACTACGTCGTTGTTATGTTTTAGATTCCACGTGTAAGAGATATCATACAAGCAAAGAGTATTTGCTTCTCTCTGTCTGACTTATTATTTCACTTAGCGTAATGCCCTCCAGGTCCGTCCATGTTGCTGCAAAATGCCAGTCTTTTTTATGGCTGGGTCGTGTTCCATTGTATATGTGCAACACATCTTCTCTATCCATTCATTTGCTCTCGGACAGTTAGATTGCTGCCTTATGTTTGCATTTGTAAATCATGCTGCTATTTATATATCCCCCGTAAGCTTTGGGATGATCTGTATCAAGCCAGTTTGCGGTTCTCATTAGTCACTAGCTGATTGCTGTGTTGTTTTAACCAGTGCCCTGAAGCGTACATTATGCCACAGTCTGTTACACTTAAAGTTGGGTCCCTTTGCATGGGCACGATGTTTCCAGTCTGAGGCTGCTCCAACCAGAGAGGACTCTGCTTAGCTATCTCTTTCCCTGATTCTTTCTGTTAAACTTCTGGCTGATCTACCATTTCACTGAGCTTATCATCTTTTAGCTTGCTGCTAAAAGAATCAAAAGAGCTACCAGGGACTCTTAGTTGCTCACCATCAAGATCTCCGTTGTTTGAAACAACACTCCTAGGCATGATCTTCTGCTTACTTTGTTACCAAAATAGTTAGTCTCCTACACAAAACTGAAGAATTATCTGTTCTAACATCTTGCCTCTCTTCTTGCGCAGTCTCTGTAATATTCAGAGCTGAGAGTGAGTCAATAACTTGCTTCTCCTGATATGGCACCTCTGCAAGCAAGACTTCTGGACAGGGATGGTAGCTTCTGGTCTTCCCAGCTTATTCTTCCTGGCATGAGATCTTCATGCTAGAAGCAAGCCAAGTCATGGATGCTCAAGATTCACGATTCTTGACCTGTTGTGTCTGGAGTGGAGCTCATGCCCTATGAATGGGGGCCAGGTGGGGGAAAGGAGCTGTGGTCCTATTGTCTGTTGTTTAGTCACTAAGTCATGTTCAACTCTTTGTGACCTGATGGACTGTGGCCCACCAGGCTTCTCTATCCATGGGATTTCCCAGGCAAGAATACTGGAGTGGGTTGCCATTTCCTTCTCCAGGGGGATCTTCCCGACTCATGGGTTGAACATGCATCTCCTGCATTGCAGGCAGATTCTTTATTGCTGAGCCACCAGGGAAGCCCCCCTCTTGGCTGTATCTGCCTGGAATGAAGTTTCTCTAATGTGGAGCTGGGAGTGAAGGGGTGGAGTGAATGAGAGATGCCAGTGGACTGCATGAAACCATAGTCCTAGACTGGGAGGTAGTGGGAGGGGGAGCCCTATCTTCTTGGCTGCATCTACCTGCTTAGCTGCCATCACACTGAGCTACTGGGGGAGCTCGTTGGGGGATGAGGTAGTTATGAGTGGGTTCAAATGAGAGATGAGATGAGGGATGAGGTTCAAATAAGATTTGAATTTAGATTTTTTGGAATAGATGTTTCTGCATTTGCTTAATGCCCTTAAGATAATTTCCTGAGACTTTAAGAGTTGTTTTGGAGATAATTTTCAGTGATTAAATGAGAAGCATTTGAGTATCAGTACCTTCGTATGCAGGGTCAGCAAAAATAGTGGAGTCCAGCTGGGGATGAAAATTGGATTTCCCTTTTGAGCAAAGTTCAGAAGTGTGCTCTTTTCTCAGATTCAGTCCTGATAGAAGCGGTACGAAGACCCTGGTCTCCTGATCACTGGCAGGTCCTCTAGTCGAGTCTCCACCAGGTTCCCCAAGCCTCTTGGAAAACCATTCCCCAAGGCTGTCAACTTGTGTTGCATTCTTTAGCATCCCATGATTTGGCTAATTTCCCGTATCCCAAGATTGTACACAAAAACTCAAATGACCCTGTGGAAGTTTCTTTTCAGACAGCATCTCTGCAAAGCAGATGAATTATTTTTGTCACAAGCATAATAAATTGTTAATTTTGGAAATGGCTTTTGTAAAGAAAACAGCTGCCAGATTATTTTCTTTTTGATGTTCAAGTATGTGCAGGGATACATCAGTAGGAAGAAATGAGATGGGCTTGTCCTGACCCAGATGATGGCATTGCCCTTTGGGAATGCCCAGGAAGGGATTAGAGGTAGGTAACAGACTTAGGCAGATATTTCTGAGCAAAACATGGCAGTGAAATCTGGGTAATGAAGGGAGAATGTCCTGAAATGAAGCCCTGGGAAACCCACAGATGGGATAGGTCCCATACAGGCCCATGTGTCACAAGGGCAGCAAACCGATGGTGTGTTCTCTGGACAACTCCAGCTGAAAGAACTTTGCATTTCTGTGTTCAAGACCTTGATGACAGATGTGTTCACGCAACACCTGACATGCAGATGCTGGACCTAAGTGAGGCCCAGCGACTAGGTAGCTAGAAGCCGTGAGACGGAGGATGAAATGTTTCGTTTTTGCTGGGAGGGGTGATTATGACAATATAGACCCACTCAAAGAGATTTTTTTTTCCCCTTAAATAAATATTCCTTGAAGGCACATATGCCAACAGAACAGCAAAGTTTGTTTTTTCTTATTATTTCAATTTTTAGAATCAGAGATGAAAAAGGATGCCTGGAAAAAGCTGTGTTTAGGGAGGCTCAAGACCTGCATTAATTTCCTGGCAGATTAGAGAATAAAGTGGGAGAGAGGTTAAAGCAAGGACTTGTCTGCCAAGTGAATTGGAAGGAGGAAGATCAAGGGGATTGTCTGAAAGCAGGGAATGGCTATTTTAAGCAGATAGGAACAAGAGTCTGCTCACCTTCATTCGTCCTTCTTGGGTCAGCCTAGTGGCACTTGCTGCAGTTAACCATGTTGGTATTTTTATTTCATATTCCACTGGGGTAGACCTACATCTCTCACCTCTGCTTATCTCTAAAGTTAAAACAAACCACAAAATCACATAGATGAAGGGAAAAAGTGACATGTCCTTTTTGAAAACATTCAGAGAAAAAAAGTCCCAAAGCAAGAGTGTTAGAGTAAACTGATTATATAAAAAATGTTTTAAATGTGTATATTTCAGATGACACAGAGAAATATCTAAACAAATATGACTAACGGTGGTTTATTTTCCTTAATATATAAAAAGCCTCTTTAAAAGAAACATAGTAACATCACAGTATATAAATAAACGGGCGCATGATATGAGACACTTTAAAGAAGACATGTCTATGGCTAATAAACATGTAAACGGACGAATTCACTTATTATTTGCTCGGCCTGATAAAGAGCATCTGAAACGTACATACAGGCATGCCTCTTTTTCGCCCCCCAGGTGGCATTAGTGGTAAAGAACCCTCCTGCCAGTACAGTACAATAAGAGACACGGTTTCAATCCCTGAGTCGGGCAGATACTCTGGAGGAGGATATGGCAACACACTCCAGTATTCTTTTTTAAAAATTAATATATTTTTTAATGGAAGGATAATTGCTTTACAGAATTTTGCTGTTTTCTGCCAGATACCAACATGAATCAGTCATAGGTGTACATATGTCCCCTCCCTCTTGAACCTTCTTATCTCCCTCCCCATCCCACCCCTCTAGGCTGTTACAGAACCCCTGTTTGAGTTCCCTGAGTCATACAGCAAATTCCCGTTGGCATTCTGTTGTACATGTGGTAATATAAGTTTCCATGTTACTCTCTCCATACATCTCACCCTCTCCTTCCCCACCTCACCTCTGCTGTGTCCGTAAGTCCCACTCCAGTATTCTTGCCTGGGAAATCGCATGGACAGAGGAGCCTGGGGGATTACAGTCCATGGGGATACAAAGAACTGGACACAACTGAGCACAGCACATGCCTTGTTTTATTGTGCTTTTCACTACACTTCGAGATGTTGCATTTTTTTTTACAAATTGGACGATTATGTCAACCCTGCCTTGAGCACATCTACTGGTACCATTTTCCTGACAATATTTGCTCACTTCGTGTCTCTATATCACATTTTGGCAAGTCTCACACTATTTCACACTTTTTCATCATCGTTGTATTTGTTATAGTGATCTGTGATCAGTGATCTTTGACATTACTACTGCAATGATGAAGGTGCAAATGATGGTTAGTATTTTTTGGCAATAAAGCTTTTAAGGTGTAAACATGTTAAAACACATAATATCATTGCACATAATAGACTACAGTGTAGTGTGAATTTTGGAGAAGGCAACGGCACCCCACTCCAGTACTCTTGCCTGGAAAATCCCATGGACAGAGGAGCCTGGTAGGCTGAAGTCCACGGGGTCACTAGGAATCGGACACAACTGAGCGACTTCACTTTGACTTTTCACTTTCATGCATTGGAGAAGGAAATGGCAACCCAATCCAGTGTTCTTGCCTGGAGAACCCCAGGGATGGCAGAGCCTGGTGGGCTGCTGTCTCTGGGGTCGCACAGAGTCGGACACGACTGAAGCAACTTAGCAGCAGCAGCAGTGTGAATTTAACTTTTATATGCACTGCAAAACCAAAACTTTATGTGACTTGCTTTATTGTGATATTTGCTTAATTGCAGTGATGTAGAACTGAACCCACAACGTCTCCGAGGTGTACAGTCAACATCATACTTAATGGGGAAAGACTGAATGCTTTCCCTCTAAGATTGGGTATCAGGCAAGAATATACACTCTTACTGCCGCTATTCAAGATAGTGATCAAAGTTGTAGCCAGTACAGTGCGTGTGTGCTTAGTCACTCAGTGATGTCCAACTCTTTCTGGCCCCATAGACTGTAGCCCTCCAGGCTCCTCTGTCCATGAGATTTCCTAGGCAAGAATACTGGAGTGGGTTGCATTTCCTCCTCTAGGGGATCTTCCCCACCCAGAGATTGAATTGGCATTTCCTGCATTTCTTGCCAGTACAGTAAGGCAAGGAAAAAGCAAACAGATTGGAAAGAAAGTAACAAAAGTGTTTCTATATTCAGATGACTTGGTTGTTATATAGAGAATCCCCGAATATTTATAAAAGCCCTAGAACTGAGAATTAAATTCAGCATGGTCTCCAGATGCAAAATAAACATGCAGAAAGCAAGTTCTTTTTTTTTTTGGACCATGCTGGTCAGTATGTGCAATCTTCATTCCCTGACCAGGCACCAAACCCTTCAGTGGAAGTGCAGTCTTAACCACTGGAGTGCCAGAGAAGTCTGCAGTTGTATCTCTATATACAATGAACAGAAGGATTCCAGAATTTAAAATATAATGAATTTACAATTGATCATAAAAATTGAAATACTTAGGTACACATTTAACACTTATATGCTGAACAGTACAAAATACTGATTGAAGCAATTGAAGATCTAAATAAATGGAAAGACCTACTGTGTCTATGCATTGAAAGACTCTGATGTTGTGGGCGTCCTTACTTCCAAGGCTATGGATTGGAGAGGGAGATTGGGAGGAGCAGCCAGCCCTTGAGCTACTCAGGCATGCCCTAGTGCCAAGAGCAGGCTAAAGCCAGCCTAAAGCGAGGACTCGCCTGGTGTTCCAGTGGCTAAGACTGCTGCTGCTGCTAAGTCAGTTCAGTCATGTCCGACTCTGTGCGACCCCATAGACGGTAGCCCACCAGGCTCCCCCGTCCCTGGGATTCTCCAGGCAAGAACACTGGAGTGGGTTGCCATTTCCTTCTCCAATGCATGAAAGTGAAAAGTGAACGTGAAGTCGCTCAGTCGTGTCCAACTCTTAGCGACCTCATGCACTGCAGCCTACCAGGCTCCTCCGTCTATGTTCCCTGTGCAGGGGGCCTGGGTGTGATCCCACATGCTGCAACTAAAGATCCCACATGCAACAAAGATTGAAGATGCCACACAGTACAGCCAAATAAGTAATAAATAAAGATATATATTAAAAATAAAGCCAGCCTAAAGCCTAAGACATCAGTGTCAGCCCTAAAGAGAACTTCAGTCACTTGGCTTTCATCTCCTCACGCTTAACCTCAGTGAAGGAGAATCCTGGAGAGTGTTGGACCTCAGTGTATGTCTCCTTCCTCGTGCTGCGGTTAGACTTGTGTCTCTAGGATGACAGCAGGCTCTGGCCAGCTCTCTGGGCAGGCAGGGTGCACGTGGACCCTACAGCTGCCATATTATGTATGGAGGGCAAAGAGGAGAGATGGGTCAGCCCTCTTGCTTCCTCACAGTAATGACCAGAGCGCTGGGGGCTTCTGCAGTACTTCCGCAGTGGTGTTGATGATAAAGATTTCACTCTCTGTTTATATGATTTTTAAAATATAGGAAAATAACAGTGAAATCATTAAGCCACCACAGGGAGTTTCAGCTGTAATTTATGGCTCACGTCTCCCACCATTGTAATTTTGTTTTGCATTCATTAGGATGCGAGTTTCTTTAGAGAAAAATCACAAGGAGTCACAGTTCTGACGACTAACATTAACCAGTGTGTTAATCATAGATATTACTAAGGCTGTAATTCTGAAAAGTAAGTTAATTTCCCTTGTGTGGGAACCACCTGAATAACATTTAGGTTCCTCTAGAGGGTAGGCTGACTGTCTCTGGAAAGAATCTGCTGCTTCCATGGCAACATGCTGTGAAGGAGGGCTCTGCCCACACGGCCTCCTCTGGCTTCATTTTGTCCATCTTGTCCCTCCCTGGGATTTGGGAAGAAGAAAGTTAGCTGGTGTTCTTGGATGCATAGGAAGGGCAGGTGCTTTCCGAATGGTTCACGTGCTTTCCAACACACACACACACATACACACACAATTTTTTCTAGCATATTAGTTGACAGTTTGCTTTCTTCTCTGTCAGAAATTTCATTATCTTTAATTCAGTGTTGAGTGGAGGAGACTTTCCTCTTCACCCTGAAAATCTTTTTTACGGCAGTCTTACTCATGCGGAATAGAGGAGTGCTTTGTTTGAGTGAAAGAAAACAGAGAGTGTTTCTTTGAGGAAATTTTTACATGGCTTTCCTAGATCAAGGATGAATAGAATAGAGGGTAATCCTAGGAACCTGGGATAGCAGTAGTGACCGTGGTGATAACACCTGCCATGCCTTGAACACCTACTATGTGTCAGGCATAGGCAGTGTCTCCGTTCCTCCTCACTGTCATCGTTAGTCCTGAAGAACCCAAAGTTCAGTCAGCCTGTCTAAGTCATTCAGTAGAAAATGGTAAGTGTCAAGTGTCTGTATGAAAACCAGTCTGATTCAAAGCCTGGGTTTTAAGCCTGTGTCCGACCTCCCCTCCTGTGATGCCTGGGATGACATGATGTTGACTTTGTCCCACGATGGCCTCCCCAGGGGCAGCGAGAGACACCAGAAGACAATGAAAACAAACTCAGAGAGAGGGAGCCAGGTTCTCTGGGGTTTATCGTGAAGGAGTTTGAGCTCCAGTGTGCTGGGTCGGACCCCTTTTGCTGATGTAGTTGAGCCCTCACAGAAGAAGCGGGAGTTGGTCAGCCTTCAGATCCAGGGTGACCCAGGCCTGGCTGTCCCTGCTCCTTCACAGTGAGGGTTACTATGGCTACAGCCCATTGTAGAAACGGTCTACACAGCAGAAACATGGAGGCAGAGTCATAGGGTTGCTCTGCCTTGTGTGGTGTCTTATCTGAAAGGGATGTGGGGGTCTCCACTGGGGTCATCCATGTGCAGATGGGAAGAAGTGGCCTGATTCCAAGCCCATGTGGTTCTGCAGCCTGCTCCCCTGGGTGCTGCGCTCCCGGTTCTAGTGGATGGGGTGCACAGTCTTTGCAGCCTACGATAGGAGAATGTCAGTTCCCACCAGACTAGGGTGGACCATGACTTCAGACCCATGGGTTTCCTATTGGAGAGGGTCTTTAAATTCCTGGGTTTTGATTTGATGTAACCTTTGATAAACGGAAAAAAAGTAACAGCGAAAGCTCTTTATCTCTGCAGTTTCCAGCAAGAAAACATGGACACTAGAGTCTGTTTGTGCCCTTAGGATGGCAATCCTCTCTATAGACCTTTGGACCCTAATACCTAAGTACCCTCATTTTTTCTGTATCTGAAACATTCTGGTGTTTAAAAATGGTCTTTGTCACTGACCCCATCATAACCATTGAGGATCATCTGTTTTTTTCTCTGGTTGAATAAAAAGCCTGCTAAAAAGTGTGAGGAAAAAGGTGTCTGGAGGGTGCAAAAGGTATTCCTTGGGAGCTCTACAGGATTGGATGGGCACTTGGAGAACTCTTCTTTGGAACCATGTTGCATATTTAATCACAACCAAGGCTACTATTGGGGCTTCCAGGTGGCTCTGTGGGAAAGAACTCACCAATGTAGGAGACATGGGTTTGACCCCTGGGTGGGGAAAATCTCCTGGGGAAGGAAATGGCAACCCATTCCAGTATTCTTGCCTGGAAAATTCCATGGACAGGGGAGCCTGGTGGGCAAGAGTCAGACATGACTTGGTGACTAAGCAATAACAAGTGCAGGCTGATATTAAAGAGGCACTTATTTATAGACTACATACATGCACCTTTCCATCTCTCCTGCAGGTGGATTGAAAACTGACCATTTGAAGAACGACACCTAAAACATGGTGGAGGTCTCATGGAGAGGCTGATATTTCAAGGCAGGATTGCTTTGTCAGAGCTTCCAGGCAAACTACTAAATGTTCATCTTATTAAAAAAACACACACAAAACACAAAAACCAGTGAGAGTTGTGTGCAGTCTGAACCCTTTCATGTTCCCAAACTTGACACTGGCGTGGGGTTGGGTCTGGTGAAGTTTGGGGCTGGGAGTCCGGCGTCTGTTTCATGCATTACTGGATAAAAAGCTACTGGGTTTAGGGACTTCCCTGGTAGTCTGGTGGTTAAGACATCCCCCTCCAATGCAAGAGGGTATGGGTTTGATCCCTGATCTGGGAGCTAAGATCCCATATACCTCGTGGCCAGAAAGCCAGAACATAAACAGAAGCAATATATTGTAAAAAATTCAATAAAGACTTTGAAAATGGTCCACATCAAAAAAATCTTTTAAAAAATGTAGCCAGGTTTTCACATCCTGGTCAGCCAGTTGAACTCAATCTGCCAGGTCCAACTGGTGCTATTAAAATATCCTGCTTTGGGAACTCTTCTCAGTACTCTGTACTGACCTATATGGGACAAGAATCTAAAAGAGAGTGGATATATGTAAATGTATAACTGATTCACTCTGCTGTACAGCAGAAAGTAACACAACATTGTAAATCAACTATGTTCTAATGAAAATTAAAAAAAAATATCCTGCTTTGTAAACATATTTTCCCTCTGGGTTCCTATGTTCAGGAACATCAGAAAGAAGGAGAGAAACAGAGTCAGATGGGCTGTGGGCTCTCTGAGAGGCTGGGGTCTCTACTGGGGCCAAATGGGGCACAGTGGTCACCTGTGGGATGTTCACAGGCTGCCTTGAATCCTGTCTGTGGCTGAGTTAGTTATTAAACGAGGGCGGGTGGCCACAGGGAGTGAGGCTGGGCCTCAGGAATCTGCCCAGCTTTTGTCCGCAGAGGTCAGCCTTTGACAGCCGAGAAGCAGGGGTCTGTCCCCTGGCAGTAGGGGTGTGAACCAGCTTGCACCCCCAGAAGTCTCAGGATGAAGGACGGGGGGCCAGCCATAGAACTCCTCTCTTCTAGTATGACCGGCTGTCATTCAGAGCAGGCTGATGCAATGATGCTCCAGAAGCAGGAAACCTGCAAAGCAATTATCTTCTTAGTAGGTCACTGGCCTCCTCTGGGAGAAGAGACCAGAGGGAGAGCTGGGGAGGCGGGCAGCCTGTGTCTCCCCAGAGGCTGCTCCTGTAGTAGCTGCGTGGGTGATTAATAGCTGTGTCACTTCCCATGAATGTTGCTTTAAGCGGCTGTGTTCAAAATTGAGTGGGAATGAAATAAAACAACCCCCAAATAAATGTTTCCTCCAGTCCTTATGAGTCGCTGGAATCCAGAAATAGCTTTTCCAATCTATCATTTTAAATGGCATCGTTCACAGCCCTCTCACATGGATACTGTGATGCACACTCTTTTTTAAAGACCATGAAAAATTTGAGCTCAGTGACTTTGGGGTTGTTTTCTGGCCCTGAAATAAAATGATGTTTATGGAGAAAAATATAGCCTTTACCTGGCTTTTTAAAGAAAAATAGTAACCCAGTGGAGGAAAAGGATAGGAAGAATTTTATGTCCATATAGATCATAAACTGGAAGAGTAAGAATGTCTGGCAGGCAGTAATTTCTGGCCAGCTGCAGGGATTCTGGTCTGGTGAGCCGTGTTCAGGGCAGCGTGCCAAGGATGCTGGCAACCAGAGGACCAGCCTGGACCCTCATGGCCCTCAGTGAGGTAGACTGGGGCCTGAGGCAGGGTGGCAGGCAGGGCTCCTGCTCCTGCCAAGCCCTCTCAGAGTGCAAAGTCTTGAGGCCGCCTCTCTCTGCTGCCTGTGTTGGAGCCAGGCTCCTGGCTCCGGGTTTGATGGTGGTGATCTCAGGGATGACTCTGGCTGCATCTCTGGACAGAAGAAGAATCGTTAGCTTTGAGTGTCGTCTTTTCACCTGGAGCAGCCACAGAACACATGTGATGGATGGGATGCCAGTGAGAACGTCCTGGCTCAGTGCACAGGAGGACTATCGGTGTCTTGGGCCAGAGAAAGGGGAGGAAAGACTGTGGGTGCTGCCTGCTTTCCACCTACTCATTTCTTTCCTTCTTTTTTTAAAAAATATTTATTTATTTCACTGTACCAGGTCTTAGATGGGGCACACGGAATCCGATCTTCGTTGCAACATGCAGGATCTTTTTCGTTGCATCATTTGAACTGTTAGTTGAGGCATGTGGGATCTAGTTCCCCGACCAGGGATCAAATCCAGGCCCCCTGCATTGGGAGCTTGGAGTCTTAGCCACTGGACCACCAGGGAAGTCCCTCATTTCTTCTTTTCTTGTCCTTAGAAGAAAACCCAACCCCAGACCGGCAGAGGGTGGGCTCTTGGGCATAAGGACAAGGTAGATTACTCATCTTATTTGCTTCCCCCATCACAATCCTAAGTGCTTACTTCCCACTCAGTACTCGTGTCTCCCAGCTGGGCTTTTATCAGAACATCTGTGAACAAGCAAACATTCCAAGGAGACACGGAGGGATGAGAAGTGGAGGAGTCAGGCGTATTGCTGCTGGGAGATGGCAGGACCTTCATCATCTGTCACCTCACTTTCAGTCTTCCCCACCCACTCACACCTGGCCAGGCTGGGACACCCGAAGACAGACCAGGCCTGCCCTTGGTGAGCTGTGAGTCTGGCCACGGGTGCTGTTCTAAAGCAGTTGTTGTTCAGTCACTCAGTCGTGTCTCACTCTTTAGCAGCTCCGTGGACTGTAGCCCGCCAGGCTCCTCTGTCTGTGGGATTCTCCAGGCAAGAATACTGGAGTGGGTTGCCATCTCCTTCTCCAGGGATCTTCCCAACCCACAGATCGAACCCGCATCTCTTGCATTGGCAGGCCGTTTCTTTACCACTGAGCCGTGAGGGAAGCCCCAGTTTAATATTTTATATTGAATAAAATATAAGTGTAAGCAAATTGGTTAGGTATCTAGCAATATGTTTAATACCCCCAAAAGTTAACGATAGATCATACATTCTAATGTGATATGATTTTATCCATGCTGTGAAATGTTTAACTCTAGCCAGTTAAAGGAGTGGGGACAGATGGAGTTTGTAGAATAACCTGACACTACATTGGTACCAGTTTTTGGTCTATGACTGACTTACTGGTTTCAAAATGATCCAGCCAAAGCTGTCGTCCTACGGACTGTCGGGCTCGCTTGGCACTGTGCCCTGTTGCGGTCGGGATGGATGGAGGGCGTGGGCAAAGGCTGGGGTCATGTTCCTCGGACAGCCATCTGCAGATGGTTGGACCGGGGAAGCTCTGCTCATAGGAATGAACCTGTGCTCACAGTGGGCCCTCGAGTGCCTGTGTTGGGTCTGTTTTCACTGCCTCATACTCATACGACATGGTCAGGTTCTAAATTCTAGGTGCCTTATGAACTAAAAAGATCATAGTGCCCTTCTTTTAATTACAAATAGTAACAGTATTATTATTATTTAACATATATAGTTTTTGGTTGTGTGGGTCTTAGTTGTGGCATACAGGAGTTGCCACATGAAGGATGTGTGTTTTAGCTGAGGCATACGGGATAGTTCCCTGACCAGGGATTGACCCCTGGTCTTCTGCGTTGGGAGCAGCGAGTCTTAGCCACTGGACCACCAGGGAAGTCCCTGGGAACAATATTAAAGCATGAAATTATAATAAAAAGATCAAATATAAAATTTAAAAAATTTGCCATTTCCTCTTCTTCCTTGAGTAATCCAGTATTCTTGCCTGGAGAATCCCTTGGACAGAGGGACCTGGCAGGGAACAGTCTGTGGGGTCACAAAGAGTGGGACATGACTGAGTGACTAACAGCAGCAGCAACTGACGGGCGCCTTCATTGCGCTGGAGCTGCAGCAGGCTGCCCGTTGGACGGCCTCGCGTGAGTGCTCCTGTGTATGTGTGCACAGGTTTGTGTGCATATGTGCATGTATATGTGTGTGAGATATTTCAGAAATAACATTAAAGTTGGGTTGTCCACAGACAGGAGGCTGCCAAGCCCGGATTGTAGAGCATCAGTTTGCACAGAGCAGGGGATGATCCAGACAAGCCAGGCTCTATGCAGCCATGAGATTCTGTATGATTAATTGCTGGGCAATGTCTGGGGACCATCCTACCCCACTTTACAAGCAGCTCGAAGCAGGGCCTCTGTTCACCCCTGCATAGCTGCATCAGAGAGAAAGGCAGCCAGGGCTTCCCTGGCGGTCCAGTGGTTAAAACTTCTTGCAGTGCAGGGGGTGAGGGTTCGCTCCCTGCTTGAGGAGCTAAGATCCCACAGGAACCAAAACATAAAACCAGCAATATTGTAACAAATTCGATAAAGACTCAAAAAAAAAAAAAGTTATAAAAAGAGAGAGGGAGAGGCAGTGCTGTGCGCAGTGCACAGGGTTTAAGGCAGGATCGACAGATCGCCTTTCCCATGAGAAACTCCAGGGGGATGCAGTTGGCTGACTTAATGACCTGCCTGCGAATCTGACAGAAGCACCAGAGTTCGTTGCCTCCTCGTTGAGTCCTTTTGAAATATGTTCTAGGGTATGTCAGAAACTTAGTAAAACTGAATAATTAATGATCACAAGGCACTGGGAACTATAAAATGCCATGTAAATGTTAAGGTGTAAAAATTACTCTGTGTATTAAATAGATAACTTTGCTGTAAAAATTTCAATGGCAGGAAGGTTAATTTCCAGAGGAGGTGAAAAGCTTTTTGTTGGACTGTCTTCAGAAACTCTCGCTATCTTGTTATCTTAACTCTGTTTTAGAAGACTCAGGCATTCTGTTATCTGAAGGTGCTGTTCAGTTGCTCAGTCGCGTCTGACTCTTTGTGACCCCAGGGGCTGCAACATACCTTTACTGTCTCCCTGAGATTGCTTAAACTCGTGTCCATTGAGTGGGTGATGCCATCCAACCATCTCATCCTTTGTTGCCTCCCTTCTTCTCATGCCTTCACGAGAAGATCCCAGCATCGGGATCTTTTCTAACATGTCATCTCTTTGCATCAGGTGGCCAAAGTATTGGAGCTTCAGCATCAGTCCTTCCAATGAATATACAGTGATTATTTCCTTTAGAAATAACTGGTTTGATCTCCTTGCTGTCCAAGGGACTCTCAAGAGTCTTCTCCAGCACCATGTTAGAAAACATCAATTCTGAATTATTTAAAGGCAAATGAGTGTTTGGGGTGATGTTGCCTGTTAGATTTCGGTAAAGTTATGTTTATTTGCTTCTCTCTAGCCGGAGGCAGTTTGGACCCAAAGCCAGGGAAGAGGTCAAGATTATTGAGCACCAAACGCAGACCCTGCGGCTGATGCCTCATCTGGCCACTGCCTTGGCCCTGACCTTCGCCAGCAGGTGAGATGGCTCCAGGGGTTTGCCCTGTCTCCAAGTGAGTCTGTGGTTTCATTAACAGGTGGGACAGGAGAGGTAGGCAGAGGCTTTACTTTTTTTCCTTTTTTCTTAAAAATTTTATTATTTTAAAAAGTTTACTTGTAACTGAGAAGACTCCTAAGAGTCCCTTGGACAGCAATGAGATCAAATCAGTCAATCCTAAAGAAAATCAGCCCTGAATATTAATTGGAAGGACTGATGCTGAAGCTGAAGCTCGAATACTTTGGCCACCTGATGTTAAGAACTGACTCATTGGAATAGACCCTGATGTTGGGAAAGATTGAGGGCAGGAGGAGAAGGGGACGGCAGAGGATGAGATGGTTGGATAGTATCACTGATTCAATGGACATGAACTTGGGCAAACTTCAGGAGATGGTGAGGGACGGAGAGGCTTAGCATGCTTCAGTCCATGGGGTTGCAAAGAGCCAAAGGCGGCTTAGTGACTGAACAACAGCAGCACTTTTAATTGCAAACACATAAAAGTCTGTGGTTAAACTCTAGTGTCAGGCTAAACCTGACATCTGAATCTTGATAGTCTGTGTATCCTGATGAACAGGAGCCATGAAGAATTTGGGAAGACTCAGACTGATGTTTCTCTGGAGTTTCTGAAAGAAACAGACTCAACCCATTAAAATTTTTCCACCTCTGAAGAAGGTTCTGTTTATACTACTATTTTCAAAACTAGGGCAAGGTGTGCACCCTGATGTGGCAATGGCACCCCACTCCAGTACTCTTGCCTGGACAATCCCATGGACGGAGGAGCCTGGTGGGCTGCAGTCCATGGGGTCGCTAGAGTCGGACACGACTGAGCGACTTCACTTTCACTCTTCGCTTTCATGCGTTGGAGAAGGAAATGGCAACCCACTCCAGTGTTCTTGCCTGGAGAATCCCAGGGACGGGGGAGCCTGGTGGGCTGCTGTCTATGGGGTCGCACAGAGTCGGACACGACTGAAGCGACTTAGCAGCAGCAGCAGTGATGCCCCATCACTATTGAATAAAAGAGCAGTAATCGTGCTATCAAGTCACAGAGAACTTCACACTTTACAGCTGGCTCTTATCTATGTCTCATAAGCCCTAGACGTTGTCTAGGCAGTTGTATGTCATCACCACATTGTGAACATCAGAAATTCAGGGATTTGCCTGAGACTGTGGCTCAGTGGTAAAGTCTGCCTGCAGTGCAGGAGACAGAAGAGATGTGGATTTGATCCCTGGGGAATGAGTAGGTATATGTCTAACTGTATAAGAAATTACCAGTTTTTCAGAAAGTTAGTACCATTTTATACTCTCTCATGCAATGTATAAGTGTTTCAGTTGCTCTGCATCCTTGCCAGCCATTGTTATTCTAAGGTTTTGTCTTGTTTTGTTTTAATTTTAATTTTTTTGTCTTTCTAACACGTGTAATTTTATTACCCTAGTAAATAATGAACTTCCCTGATAGTTCAGTTGGTAAAGAATCCACCTGCAATTCAGGAGACACCAGTGTGATTCCTGGGTCCAGAAGGTCCCCTGGAGAAGGGATCTCCAGGCTACCCACTCCAGTACTCAGGCCTGGAGAATTTCATGGACTGTGTAGTCCACGGGTTCACTAAGAGTCGGACACGACTGAGCAAAATGATGCTGGGTATCTTTTCCTGTGCTTGTTTTCTATCTGTATATTTTCTTCGGTGGAGTATCTGTTCAGTTCTTTTACCCATTTTTAAATTGGGGTGTTAATTTTTTTTTATTGTTGAGTATCAGAGTTTTTTATATATTCTGGATAGAGTCTTTGATATCATACATGTGATTTGTAAGTGTTTTCTCCTGGCTTGTCAGTTTTCTTTTTATCCTCTTAAAAGTGTCTTGATTAGAGCAATAGTTTTAATTTTGATTTGATTTAATAGCTTTAAATTTTTAAATTTGTCTTGGAATTGGGTAATGTGAGTTTTCCTTTCTCAGAGTTGTTTTGGCTCTTGGTGCTTTTTGCCTTTTTGTACACGTGTTAGAATCATCTTGTAAATATCTACAAGATGGCTGACATTTTGCTTGACATTGTGTTGAATCTATAGATCAAATTGGGGAGAATTAACTTCTTCATGTTGAGATTTCCAGTTCATGAACACTGGGTTATCTCTCCATTTTAAAAATTATTCTTAGATTTCTACTCCAGTGTTTTGTAGTTTTCAACATACAGATTCTGGACACGTTTTGTTATATTTATACTTAAGCATTTTACTTTTCTTTGCTGGCACTTATTTATTTCTAGTATATAGGAATTACTTTAGTACCTTGTCTGTAGAATTTAATATATATGGGATTCTTCAGATTACCTATTTCTTCTTGAATGGATTTATTTATTTCATCTAATTTGCCAATCTATAGCAATAGGGCTGGTTTTGGTATTGCTTTGTCATCCTTCTAATACCTGTGGAATCAGCAGTGACTTCTCTCTTTCATTCCTGATTTTTCTTTTTGGTATTTGATTTTGCTTTTTGAAATGGATTTCTATTGGAATATAGCTGCTTTACAATGTTGTGTTGGTTTCTACTGTACAGCAAAATGAATTGGTCATGCAAATACATCTATCCCCTCAGCGTCGAGTAGAGTTCAATGCCGTGTGTTATACAGCATGTTTTAATTAGTTATATAAATATATACATATTTATATATGTATATTTTATATACATACATACATATTTATATATGTAAAAACTTATACAACTAATTAAAACAAGCATTTTAATTAGTTATATAAATATATACATTATATATACATATATAAATATGTATATATTTATATAATGAATTAAAATACACATATAATAAACACATATTTATATATTATATATTTATGTAACTAATTTGTATCTATTTATATATTATATTTATGTATAATTATATCACTGCAGATGGTAACTGTAGCCATGAACTAAAAAGACACTTGCTCCTTGGAAGAAAAGTTATGACCAACCTAGATAGCTTATTAAAAAGCAGAGACATTACTTTGCCAACAAAGGTCCGTCTAGTCAAAGCTATGGTTTTTCCAGTAGTCATGTATAGATGTGAGACTTGGAGTATGAAGAAAGCTGAGCGCTGAAGAATGGATGCTTTTGAACTGTAGTGTTGGAGAAGACTCTTGAGAGTCCCTTGGACAGCAAGAAGATCCAACCAGTCCATCCTAAAGGAGATCAGTCCTGACTATTCATTGACTATTCAGCACTGATGGTGAAGTTGAAACTCCACTACTTTGGCCAGCTGATGTTAAGAATGGACTCATTGGAAAAGATCCTGATGCTGGGAAGGATTGAAGGCAGCAGGAGAGGGGGACGACAGAGGATGAGATGGTTGGATGGTGTCACCAACTCAATGAACATGAGTTTAAGTAAACTCCGGGAGTTGGTGATGGACAGGGAGGCCTGGCGTGCTGCAGTCCATGGGGGTCACAAAGAGTTGGACACTGAGCGACTGAACTGAACTGATATATATATAGCTTTATATATATCTTATACACAGTATCAATAGTGTATTTGCAAAGCAGAAATAGAGACACAGATGTAGAGAACAAATGTATGAATACCAAGAAGGAACTGGGGGGGGTCTGAAGAATTGGGAGATTAGGATTGACATATACATTCCTGATATTTTGTTCTCTCTCTCTGTCTTTCTCTCCCCTTCATCAGTTTGCATAGGTTTATCAATTACATTGTTTTTTCAAAAAACAGATTGAATGCAATTGATTTTCTCTATTGTTTTTCTGCTTTCAATTTTATTGGTATCTGCTTCAATGTTGATCCTAGGTAGCATATTCAAAAGCAGAGACGTTACTTTGCCAACAAAGGTGCGTCTGGTCAAGGCTATGGTTTTTCTTGTGGTCATATATGGATGTGAGAGTTGGACTGTGAAGAAGGCTGAGCGCTGAAGAATTGATGCTTTTGGACTGTGGTGTTGGAGAAGACTCTTGAAAGTCCCTTGGACTGCAAGGAGATCCAACCAGTCCATTCTGAAGGAGATCAGCCCTGGGATTTCTTTGGAAGGAATGATGCTAAAGCTGAAACTCCAGTACTTTGGCCACCTCATGCGAAGAGTTGACTCACTGGAAAAGACTCTGATGCTGGGAGGGATTGGGGGCAGGAGGAGAAGGGGACGACAGAGGATGAGATGGCTGGATGGCATCACTGACTCCATGGACGTGAGTCTCAGTGAACTCCGGGAGTTGGTGATGGACAGGGAGGCCTGGCATGCTGCGATTCATGGGGTTGCAAAGAGTCGGACACGACTGAGCGACTGATCTGATCAATGTTGATTATTTCTTTCCTTCTGTTTGTTCCGCTTTAATTTGTTCTCTCTCTCGTAAGGTTAATTTGTTCTCTCTCTCTATCTCCCAAGGCTTTGGGACCTTCCTTCTTGCCTAATCATTTAGTACAAAATTTTTTCTCTAAGCCTCACTTTAGCTACATCCCTCTGCTTTTGATATGCACTATTTTCATTTTCCCTTTCATTCAGTTCAAAACTTCTGCTTCGACTTCTTTGGTTATTTAGAAGTGCTGTCCTAGTACTTCTAGTACAAGAATATCTTATGCAAGATTCTGTTCTTTCAAATTTAAGGCCCAGAACACACACACACAAATCTAATAAGTTCCACGTTGTGAAGACTATGTCTTCTGTTATAGTGGGAGGATGGTTCTATAAATGTCAGTCAGGTTAAGCTGGTTTATTCTGCTCTGCAGACCATGCACATCCTTACCGATTTCCTGCCTCTTGTTCTTTTTTTTGTTTGTTTCAGTTATTTTATTTTATTTATTTATTTATTTAATTTTATTTTATTTTTAAACTTTACATAATTGTATTAGTTTTGCCAAACATCAAAATGAATCCATCACAGGTATACATGTGCTCCCCCTCCTGAACCCTCCTCCCTCGTCCCTCCCCATACCATCCCTCCAGGTCGTCCCAGTGCACCAGCCCCAAGCATCCAGTATCGTGCATTGAACCTGGACTGGCATCTCGTTTCATACATGATATTTTACATGTTTCAATGCCATTCTCCCAAATCTTCCCACCCTCTCCCTCTCCCACAGAGTCCTACACAGATTTGCCCATTTCTTCTTTCAGCTTTATTAGTTTTTGTCTTTAGTATTTTGCCATTTTTAAGATGCATATACATGTAAGGATTATTGTATTTTCTTGGACAGTTGATCCCTTTATCATCATGTCATTTTTCTCTTAATCCTTGAGAACATTCCTTGTCCTGAAATCTATTTTGTCATATTAATATATTACAGCTACTCCATGTTCCTTTGACTTAGTGTTTCATAGTACATCTTTAGCATACCTTTGTTTTTAACCTGAATATCCATTTGAAGTGGGTTTCTTTATAAAACAGAGGATAGTTAGGTCTTGAAAAATTTTTTTTTAATCTAACTTGAAAATCTCTGACTTTTAGCTGTTGTGTTTAGACCAATTGCATTTAAAGTGATTGTTGATATGTTTGGATTAGTAGACAGCTGATTCTGTTTTTTCCATCTGTTTTTTTTGTTACTTTTCCCTTTTTTCTGCCTGCTCTTAGATTGAATGAATATTGCTTATTATTCTGTTTTGTCTCCTTGATTGACATTATTTATACTTCTTTTGAAAACATTTTAATTGTTGACCAGGGTTTACAGTACACATCTTTAGTGATTTAGAGTCCACAGTAAACTATTATCTTGCCTCCCCTGTGGTGTAAGGACAGTGTATTCCCAATTCCTCCCTTGCATCCTTTTTCTGCTATTGTTGTCACACAATTTACTTTAAAATATGCTGCAAATATGCAGTGCATTGCTACTGATTTTCTTATACAGAGTCATGTTTTAGAGCAATTAAAAATAAGTAAAATAGATTTTTTTTTACCTTTCTTTATTCAGTTGCCAACATTGTTAATTTACTTGTGTAGATCCAAATTTCTAATTGATACCATATTTGTTCTGCCTGAAGAATTTCTAACATTTCTTGTAAAATAGGTCTGCTAGCAATGAATTCACCCCATTTTTTTGGAGAAAGTCTTTATTTCTCCTTTTTTTTTTTAAAAAAGACATTAGCAGTATACCCAGAATTCTGGGTTGATAGTTTATTTTTCTTTGAGCATCTTAACAATGTCACTGTATAGGCTCATTTTTTTCCATTTTATTTATTTAAGTTGAAGTACAATTGCTTTACAATGTTGTGTTAGTTTCTGCTGTACAACAGCATGAATCAGCCATATGTATATGTATTTCCCTTCCCTCCTGGGCCTTGCTCACACCCCACCATCCACCCCTCTGTGTTCTATAGGCTTCTTGATTTCTTGATTCTCATGAAAAAACAGCGGTCATTTTTCTGTCTGTTTCCCTGTATTCGCAGTATATTCCCACTTGAACTGCTTTTAAGAGTTTCTCTTGTTCTTTGATTTTCAGGGTTTGATTATGTTGGCCGAGGTGTGGTTTTGTGGTTTTGTATGTCTGTGCTGTTTGGAGTTTGTAGAGCCTCTGGGATCTGTGGGTTGAAGTTTCTCATCAAATTTGGAAATATTTTGGCCATTATTTCTTTAAATATTTCTTCTGCCTCTTTCTTTCTTTCCCTCTACACAGATGTTAACCTGCTTCATATTGTCCTACATGTCACTGAAGTTATGTTCTTTTTTTCTTTATACTTCAATTTGGATAATGTCCATGGATCTGTCTTCAAGTTTTCTGATTCTTTTGTATACAGTGTCCAATCTACTAAAAAGTGCTGATCCCTCCCTGGAATTCTATTCATCAAGGCTCCTTGAAGCTTTTGTTCTTTGATGGCACTTTGGGAAAATATGATTTTTATTTTATCCACTTTCTTGCTGTTATTAAGGGATCAAAAATCTCTGGTGTCCTTTTATATCTTAGCCCTGTGACATTTCTTTAACCTTATTGATGTCATCTGAAATTGTCGCTAACTCTCTACAAAATGTTGTTGTTCAGTCACTTAGTCACGTCTGACTCTTTGCGACCCCATGGACTGCAGCACGCCAGGCTTCCCTCTCATTCTATCACTGTCTCCTGGAGTTTGCTCAAACTCATGTCTGGTTAGTCAATGGTACCATCCAACCATCTCATCCTCTGTTGTCCCCTTCTCCTCCTGTCCTCAATCTTTCCCAGCATCAGGGTCTTTTCCAATGAGTTGGCTCTTCGAATCAGGTGGGTAATGTATTGGAGCTTCAGCTTCAGCATCAGTCCTTCCATTGAATATTCAGGGTTGATTTCCTTTAGGATGGACTGGTTTGATCTCCTTGCAGTCTAAAGGACTCTCAAGAGTCTTCTCCAACACCACAGTTCAAAGACCTCACATACCCCTTTTGATCTTACACTTCCTGACTTGCTTCAACTGAGCCAGATAATTCTTGACACAAAGGTTGGTTTTCAGTGGTTCTCTGATGTGCTTTTTAAAAACGACAGACTCTCTGCACCTACTCCCATGATTCAGATTCACTTGATCTAGGGAGCATCCTAAGGAATCCAGAGTTATTATGCTCTTAAGTTCCTTGGTGATTCTTATGAGCAGCCAGAGCTGAGAATTGCAGGAACTTTTTTAGGAAGTTTCCTAGCATGACCTGCAAATAATTTTCACTAATAGTTAAGAAGCAGCAGTATTAAATTATCATGAACATTTATGGTGGAGCAAAATAACTTGACAATGAAACCTAAGAATGTTTTGCATGCATGCCAAAGACAAACAAAATTTTTCCTTTGACTTTTTTGCCCAGCGGGATCTGTGGTATTATGAAGAGGGAAGGGTGTCTGTAAATTCTTAATCTACAACTGACAAATCCATGACAAAAGAAGTTACTGGACCACATAACAAATAGGCACTATATAGTCCACACTGATAAGTTTATATATATATATATATATACACAAACACGTATTTGTACACATGTGTATAACTTTATATATATATGTATATATATATATAACTTTATATATATACATATAAACACCCATCTTTATATATAACAGAAGTGTTATATGTATCTACATATTTCTTTTTTCTTCAGCTCCATCTTTATTCTTTATTTACTTATTGTAAAAATAATAGTTGTACTTTATTTTTATTTGAGATGTAGTTGCTTTCACAATGTTGTGTCAGTCTCTGCTCTACAATGAAGTGTATCACCTCTAAGTATGCATATGTCCCGTCCCTTTGGGATTTCCCCTTCCCCTCATCGTGCACATCTAGGTCGCCACCGAGCACCGAGCTGAGCTCCCTGTGCTTTATATCAAGTTCCTGCTGCTGCTGCTGCTAAGTTGCTTCAGTCGTTTCTGACTCTGTGTGACCCCATAGACGGAAGCCTACCAGGCTCCCCCGTCCCTGGGATTCTTCAGGCAAGAACACTGGAGTGGGATGCCATTTCCTTCTCCAATGCATGAAAGTGAAAAGTGAAGGTGAAGTCGCTCAGTCGTGTCCAACTCTTCGTGACCCTGTGGACTGCAGCCTACCAAGTTCCTCCGCCCATGGGATTTTCCAGGCAAGAGTACTGGAGTGGGAATTGCCCCTAGGACCTCCCTGATTTTCATGACCTTTACCTCCTTGGGCCCCGAGTGGCCTCTGGTCTAGTTCAGTGTCTCCAGCATGGCTCTGTTGTTCCCTGCCTTGTTTTCCTTCTCCCTGTCCCCCAATAGCAGCAGGAGGTGGACCCACTGAAAATCTGGTTAAAGGAATCCCCAGGACAAAGTGCCGCAACTGTGGGGAGAGATTGTCTGTGTTTTATTTTATTTTATTTTTTTTATTTTATTTTTAAACTTTACATAATTGTATTAGTTTTGCCAAATATCAAAATGAATCCGCCACAGGTATATATGTGTTCCCCATCCTGAACCCTCCTCCCTCCTCCCTCCCCATACCATCCCTCTGGGTCGTCCCAGTGCTCTAGCCCCAAGCATCCAGTATCGTGCATCGAACCTGGACTAGCATCTCATTTCATACATGATATTTTACATGTTTCAATGCCATTCTCCCAAATCTTCCCACCTGAAAAGAAGGTGGCGTTTCTGTGACAAAGTCTGGCTTTCCTATTTCTCTCTCATTTACCAACCCTATTGCTTCTCTTCCTAGTCAGGAAATAGTTTAATGCAGTTGGTTGTTACATGACAGAATTTAATGCTAAGTACCTCTCCCCAACACCCTACTTTTTAAAAAAATTATTTTTAAAGTTTGGCTGCACCAGGTCTTAGCTGCAGGGTGTGTGTGCATGCATGCTCAGTCATGTCTGACTCTTTGTGACCCTGGGGATTGTAACCCCCCAGGCTCCTCTGTCCACGGGATTTTCCAGACAAGAATACTAGAATGGGTTGCCATTTCCTCCTCCAAGTGATCTTCCTGACCCAGGGATCGAACCCATATCTCCTGCATTGGCAGGTGGATTCTTTACCACTGAGCCAACCCAGAATCTACCTCCTTGATAAGGGATTGAACCTGCGTCCCCTGCATTGTGAGTGTGAAGTCTTAGCCACTGGACCATTAGGGAAGTCTCCCTAAACACCCCTCTTTTTAAAAACTAAGGTTATCAAAACTTGGTTACAGGTTCCTTCTTCCAGTTCCTGTGGGCACAGTTCTACCAGTCAACTGACTGCAGTTTCAGGGTCTGGGTAACCTGAGGTTCAATGGGTTAGACGTTTGTTCAATGCATTGGGTTCCATTCAAGTGTAGAGAAACAGCTGTGAGGGTCTAGGCCTACGGGTGTATGTGGCTGGAGTTAGGTGATCAGGGAAAACACCCCACCAGCCAGGCTCAGCAGCCCTGCCTCTCTTCCCGTCTAATGTAATCAAAGTGCAAAGAGTCAGAGCTTCATGTCACAGTAAGATGCAGGTCATGGAAGTGAAATGGGACAGCTCCTTGCAGGGCACATCACGTATGTCCATGTCCTCAGCAGTCATACGGCCCCTTGCTAGTCGGGCTGCCAGGTAAATTGTGGTCTCCCAGTTGACTTTGAGTTTCAGATGCCGACACACGGCTTTGAGGTCTCAGTGTGTTCCCAGGACGGCAACAGGGAGCGTGCTCTTAAACTAAAGATTAAGCACTATTTGTCTGGAATTCAGATTTTCCTGGGCATGCTCTGCTTCTCTTTGTTGAATCTGGCAGTCTTGCTGGAGTCAGACGTGGTCCCTGCCTCATGGAGCTTTGCTGCTTCGTCTGGGTTTTGACAGTAGCGGGTTGGTAAGCGGATCTGGTTCCCAAACCCTTCTTCTTGCCCATTGCCTCTGCAAGTCTGGAGATGGGATGGGCCTGCTTGGGCCTTAGCAAGCCCCCCGCCCCCCTGGCCCACTCCACTCATGTCCTCTTGGCCTTGACAAGGAGGGGACAGAACCGGATGTCCTTTGGCACCTGCTTCTCTAGAAGAGGTAGGACGCATGTCCCACCTGGCTGCTCAGCTGCCGGGCAGAGCCAACTCAACAGGGAGGGGGCTGGCTCAATGGGGGTGTCTGTTCCAGGTGATGGGGGCCCCTTGAGGAGCCTGCCAGGTCTTCCTCCTTCCTCTCCCCCTCTTTCCCTCATGTGTGGCAGGTCCCTCTCTAGGCCTGAGGACTTGAGAGCCAACAGAACCGTCACAGCCCTGCTGGGGTGGCCCCATGGCCGGGGAAGACAGGCGGCCCGTTTCCCTGTGGCTGTGCATGCCCATCCTCGGGTCACTTCTTATCCTTGGAGGGGCTCCTTCCCATGCTGGTGCTCCAGTGTCTTCCATGCATCCTGGCTCAGGGCTGTGCCCATGGGCGCCTGGCACCCGGGCCTTACTGAACCTCTGTGTTCTCACTCACTATGACAGTAGTTAGCGATTGTGATGGGAATGTTTCTGTTGGTATTCAGTCGCTAAGTCGTGTCTGACTCATTGAGAGCCCATGGATTGTAGCCTACCAGACTCCTCTGTCCGTGGGATTTCCCAGGCAAGATTAATGGAGTGAGTTGCGCTGCCCTCCTCCAGGGGCTTTTCCCAACTCAGGGACTGAACCCATGTCTCCTGCAGTGGCAGGCAGGTTCTTTACTGCTGAGCCACCAGGGAAGCCCACATGGTGGGAATACATGCCAATAACTGTCAGTTGCTGTGTGGCCATTATCCCAAGACATCTCAAACTTTCCACACCCATCCTGCCAGTTATCACATTCTGGTGATTTCTCCTTCTACTATGAAATCCCTTAAAGCTCACCGTCTCCAGCATCTTGCCAGCTCCCTCTCTTGCCTCTGTGCACCCCACATCCAGCCTGGCCCTGGTCAAATCCATTCTCCACAAGTTCCATACCTGGGATGAAATCTGAATTCTTACCTGCCTGCTGGGACCCTCCCATGGGCTCGCTCTGTCTTCTGCACCGGAAGAAACTTGCTCCCTCATGTGGCACCCAGGGCACCTTTACCTGCCTGGCCCCTAAGACCCCCAACCCATCTGTCGCCTCTTCTGTCCTTCACCCAGGCCTGGATCAACCTATTTCCTGCTTCAGCCTTTCTTCCAGTAGCCTCCTCCCTCATCCCACCACTCACCTCTCACATCTTTGCCTCCCATCACCTGTTGTCATGTGCCCTAACTCACCTTCTTCCCTGAGCCCCTCCTGGAATTTGTTGTTCAGTCACTAAGTCATGTCTGACTCTTTGAGACCCCATGGACTGCAGCACACCAGGCTCCTCTGTCCTCCACTGAGGACAGACTCCTCCTGGAGTTTGCTCAGATTCCTGTCCATTGAGTTGGTGATGCTATCTAACATCTAATCCTCTGTCGTCCCCTCTCCTCTTGCCCCCAATCTTTCCCAGCATCAGGGTCTTTTCCAATGAGTTGGCTCTTCGCATCAGGTGGCCAAAGTATTGGCACTTCAGCATCCATCCTTCCAATGAATGTTCAGGGTTGATTTCCTTTAGGATTGACTGGTTTGATCTCCTTGTTATCCGAGGGATTCTCAAGAGTCTTCTCCAGCACCACAGTTCAAAAGCATGTATTCTTTGGCACTCAGCCTTCCTTATGATTCAACTCTCACATTCATATGTGACTACTAGAAAAGCCATAGCTTTGACTATACTTACCTTTCTGTTGGCAAAGTGATATCTCTGCTTTTTAAGATGCTGTCTAGGTTTGTCATAGCTTTCCCTACACTGAAACCAAGCACCACACAAGGGCCAACAAGTTCCAGAGCAAGACATACCACACAAAGTCTCCAGCAACACAGGAACACAGCCCTGAGCTCCAATATACAGGCTGCCCAAAGTTACTACAAACCATAGACATCTCATAACTCATTACTGGACACTTCATTGCACTCCAGAGAGAAGAAATCCAGCTCCACCCACTAGAACACCGACACAAGCTTCCCTAACCAAGAAACCTTGACAAGCCACCTGTACAAACCCACACAGAGCGAGGAAATGCCACAATAAAGAGAACTCCACAAACTGCCAGAATACAGAAAGGACACCCCAAACTCAGCAATTTAAACAAGATGAAGAGACAGAGGAATACCCAGCAAATAAAGGAACAGGATAAATGCCCACCAAACCAAACAAAAGAGGAAGAGATAGGGAATCTACCTGATAAAGAATTCCAAATAATGATAGTGAAAATGATCCAAAATCTTGAAATCAAAATGGAATCACAGATAAACAGCCTGGAGACAAGGATTGAGAAGATACAAGAAAGGTTTAACAAGGACCTAGAAGAAATAAAAGAGTCAATATATAATGAATAATGCAATTAATGAAATCAAAAACACTCTGGAGGCAACAAATAGAATAACAGAGGCAGAAGGTAGGATTAGTGAATTAGAAGATAGAATGGTAGAAACAAATGAATCAGAGAGGAAAAAAGAAAAACGAATTAAAAGAAATGAGGACAATCTCAGAGACCTCCAGAACAATATTAAACGCTACAACATTCGAATCATAGGGGTCCCAGAAGAAGAAGACAAAAAGAAAGACCATGAGAAAATACTTGAGGAGATAATAGTTGAAAACTTCCCTAAAATGGGGAAGGAAATAATCACCCAAGTCCAAAAAACCCAGAGAGTCCCAAACAGGATAAACCCAAGGTGAAACACCCCAAGACACATATTAATCAAATTAACAAAGATCAAACACAAAGAACAAATATTAAAAACAGCAAGGGAAAAACAACAAATATCACACAAGGGAATTCCCATAAGGATAACAGCTGACCTTTCAATAGAAACTCTTCAAGCCAGGAGGGAATGGCAAGACATACTTAAAGTGATGAAAGAAAGTAACCTACAGCCCAGATTACTGTACCCAGCAAGGATCTCATTCAAATATGAAGGAGAAATCAAAAGCTTTACAGACAAGCAAAAGCTGAGAAAATTCAGCACCACCAAACCAGCTCTCCAACAACTACTAAAGGATATTCTCTAGATAGGAAACACAAAAAGGGTGTATAAACTCGAACCCAAAACAATAAAGTAAATGGCAATGGGATAATACATATCAATAATTACCTTAAACGTAAATGGGTTGAATGCCCCAACCAAAAGACATAGACTGGCTGAATGGATACAAAAACAAGAACAGGGGACACATACTGACTGAAAGTGAAGGGCTAGAAAAAGATATTCCATGCAAATAGAGACCAAAAGAAAGCAAGAGTAGCAATACTCATATCAGATAAAATAGACTTTAAAACAAAGGCTGTGAAAAGAGACAAGGTCACTACATAATGATCAAAGGATCAATCCAAGAAGATATAACAATTATAAATATATATGCACCCAACACGGGAGCACCACAATATGTAAGACAAATGCTAACAAGTATGAAAGGGGAAATTAACAATAACACAATAATAGTGGGAGACTTTAATACCCCACTCACACCTATGGATAGATCAACTAAACAGAAAATTAACAAGGAAACACAAACTTTAAACCATATAATAGACCAGTTAGGCCTAATTGATATCTATAAGACATTTCACCCCAAAACAATGAATTTCACCTTTTTCTCAAGCACACATGGAACCTTCTCCAGGATAGATCACATCCTGGGCCATAAATCTAGCCTTGGTAAATTCAAAAAAATTGAAATCATTCCAAGCATCTTTTCTGACCACAATGCAGTAAGATTAGATCTCAATTACAGGAGAAAAACTATTAAAAATTCCAACATATGGAGGCTGAACAACAAGCTGCTGAATAACCAACAAGTCACAGAAGAAATCAAAAAAGAAATCAAAATTTGCATAGAAATGAATGAAAATGAAAACACAACAACCCCAAACCTGTGGGACACTGTAAAAGCAGTCCTAAGGGGAAATTTCATAGCAATACAGGCATACCTCAAGAAACAAGAAAAAAGTCAAATAAATAACCTACCTCTACACCTAAAGCAACTAGAAAAGTAAGAAATGAAGAACCCCAGGGTTAGTAGAAAGAAAGAAATCTTAAAAATTAGGGCAGAAATAAATGCAAAAAAAACAAAAGAGACCATAGCAAAAATCAACAAAGCCAAAAGCTGGTTCTTTAAAAGGATAAACAAAATTGACAAACCATTAGCCAGACTCATCAAGAACCAAAGGGAGAAAAATCAAATCAATAAAATTAGAAATGAAAATGGAGAGATCATAACAGACAACACAGAAATACAAAGGATCATAAGAGACTACTATCAGCAATTATGTGCCAATAAAATGGACAATGTGGAAGAAATGGACAAATTCTTAGAAAAGTACAACTTTCAGAAACTGGACCAGGAAGAAATAGAAAATCTTAACAGACCCATCACAAACACGGAAATTGAAACTGTAATCAGAAATCTTCCAGCAAACAAAAGCCCAGGTCCAGACGGCTTCACAGCTGAATTCTACCAAAAATTTAGAGAGGAGCTAACACCTATCCTACTCAAACTCTTCCAGAAAATTGCAGAGGAAGGTAAACTTCCAAACTCATTCTATGAGGCCACCATCACCCTAATACCAAAACCTGACAAAGATGCCACAGAAAAACAAAACTACAGGCCAATATCACTGATGAACATAGATGCAAAAATCCTTAACAAAATTCTAGCAATCAGAATCCAACAACACATTAAAAAGATCATACATCATGACCAAGTGGGCTTTATCCCAGGGATGCAAGGATTCTTCAATATCCACAAATCAATCAATGTAATACACCACATTAACAAATTGAAAAATAAAAACCATATGATTCTCTCAATAGATGCAGAGAAAGCCTTTGACAAAATTCAACATCCATTTATGATAAAAACTCTCCAAAAAGCAGGAATAGAAGGAACATACCTCAACATAATAAAAGCTATATATGACAAACCCACATCAAACATTATCCTCAATGGTGAAAAATTGAAAGCATTTCCCCTAAAGTCAGGAACAAGACAAGGGTGCCCACTTTCACCATTACTATTCAACATAGTTTTGGAAGTTTTGGCCACAGCAATCAGAGCAGAAAAAGAAATAAAAGGAATCCAAATGGGAAAAGAAGAAGTAAAACTCTCACTGTTTGCAGATGACATGATCCTCTACATAGAAAACCCTAAAGACTCCACCAGAAAATTACTAGAATTAATCAATGAATATAGTAAAATTGCAGGATATAAAATCAACACACAGAAATCCCTTGCATTCCTATACACTAATAATGAGAAAATAGAAAGAGAAATTAAGGAAACAATTCCATTCACCATTGCAACGAAAAGAATAAAATACTTAGGAATATATCTACCTAAAGAAACTAAAGACCTATATATAGAAAACTATAAAACACTGGTGAAAGAAATCAAAGAGGACACTAATAGATGGAGAGATATACCATGTTCATGGGTCGGAAGAATCAATATAGTGAAAATGAGTATACTACCCAAAGCAATATATAGATTCAATGCAATCCCTATCAAGCTACCAATGGTATTCTTCACAGAGCTAGAACAAATAATTTCACAATTTGTATGGAAATACAAAAAACCTCGAATAGCCAAAGCAATCTTGAGAAAGAAGAATGGAACTGGAGGAATCAACCTGCCTGACTTCAGGCTCTACTACAAAGCCACAGTCATCAAGACAGTATGGTACTGGCACAAAGACAGAAATATAGATCAATGGAACAAAATAGAAAGCCCAGAGATAAATCCACACACCTATGGACACCTTATCTTTGACAAAGGAGGCAAGAATATACAATGGATTAAAGACAACCTCTTTAACAAGTGGTGCTGGGAAAACTGGTCAACCACTTGTAAAAGAATGAAACTAGAACACTTTCTAACACCATACACAAAAATAAACTCAAAATGGATTAAAGATCTAAACGTAAGACTAGAAACTATAAAAGTCCTAGAGGAGAACATAGGCAAAACACTGTCCGACACACATCACAGCAGGATCCTCTTGACCCACCTCCCAGAATATTGGAAATAAAAGTAAAAATAAACAAATGGGACCTAATTAAACTTAAAAGCTTCTGCACAACAAAGGAAACTATAAGCAAAGTGAAAAGACAGCCTTCAGAATGGGAGAAAATAATAGCAAATGAAGCAACTGACAACTAATCTCAAAAATATACAAGCAACTCCTACAGCTCAATTCCAGAAAAATAAATGACCCAATCAAAAAATGGGCCAAAGAACTAAACAGACATTTCTCCAAAGAAGACATACAGATGGCTAACAAACACATGAAAAGATGCTCAACATCATTCATTATCAGAGAAATGCAAATTAAAACCACTATGAGGTACCATTTCACGCCAGTCAGAATGGCTGCGATCCAAAAGTCTACAAGCAGTAAATGCTGGAGAGGGTGCGGAGAAAAGGGAACCCTCTTACACTGTTGGTGGGAATGCAAACTAGTACAGCCACTATGGAGAACAGTGTGGAGATTCCTTAAAAAACTGGGAATAGAACTGCCTTATGATCCAATCCCACTGCTGGGCATACACACTGAGGAAACCAGAATTGAAAGAGACACGTGTGCCCCAATGTTCATTGCAGCACTGTTTATAATAGCCAGGACATGGAAGCAACCTAGATGTCCATCAGCAGATGAATGGATAAGAAAGCTGTGGTACATATACACAATGGAGTATTACTCAGCCATTAAAAAGATACATTTGAATCAGTTCTAATGAGGTGGATGAAACTGGAGCCTATTATACAGAGTGAAGTAAGCCAGAAAGAAAAATACCAATACAGTATACTAACGCATATATATGGAATTTAGAAAGATGGTAACAATAACCCTATATACGAGACCGCAAAAGAGACACTGATGTATAAAACAGTCTTTTGGACTCTGTGGGAGAGGGAGAGGGTGGGATGATTTGGGAGAATGGCATTGAAACATGTATAATATCATATATGAAACGAGTTGCCAGTCAAGGTTCGATGCACAATACCGGATGCTTGGGGCTGGTGCACTGGCACGACCCAGAGGGATGGTATGGGGAGGGAGGAGGGAGGGGGGTTCAAGATGGGGAACACGTGTATACCTGTGGCGGATTCATGTTGATATATGGCAAAACCAATACAATACTGTAAAGTTAAAAAATAAAATAAAAAAGTAAAAAAAAATAAAAAAAATAAGAAGACTAGAGATACTCTAAAAAAAAAAAATAATTTCATGGTTGCAGTCGCTATCCACAATGATTTTAGAGCCCAGGAAAATCAAGTCTGTAACTGCTCCCACTCTCGTGGAATAAGGAGGGCTTTATAGGCCTCTTAGAGCAGCATCCTGGCCTTCTTTACTCGTTGCACAGTGGCTCTTGGTTTACCATCATGAATTCTTTGCGCATAGGAATTGTGGATCCTTAATTTGGCATTGCCACATCTAAGAGTAGCCTGACTTTCTGCATGGGGTACTTCAACTCAACTCAATGAAATTACCTTGTGTGATTACATCACTCTTGGCCATGAGGCTGTTTGGAGCTTTTCCATTAAATATTTTGATGGTTTTTGAAGCAGAAGTTATACATTGTGAGGATGGCATCCAGGGCTAGTTGGCCAGGGCAGTTGGTTGTTGAAGTCTCTCCTTGGAATCATCTAGTGGGGTTTGCCACAAAAATGAATATCCTAGGTTAGAATGTCTCTGACAACTTCTTAAAAAGCTCAGTGTGTGTGACGTGCCAGGCAATAGTATTTTAGGTTTGCCTCTCCTGTTATTTATTCCAGCCCACATGGGCAGCTCAGCTGTCCAGGCTGTGTTCGAGGCCAGGAGGGACCACTTCACCATTGTGTTGCTGTCTTTTTTTTTTTTTTTTTAATGTGGATCATTTGTTTTTTCAAGCCTTTAAAATTTTTTTCATAATATTCCTTCTATTTTGTGTTTCAGTATTTATGCTTTGAGGCATGTGGGATCTTATCTCCCCAACCAGTGATTGAATCCACACCCACTGCTTTCCAGTGCTTCTGTCTTTATCCTGGATCCAGGCCTTCTCATTTTGCCCAAGACCTGTAAAGATAAAATGAAGATGATAGCTTGACACATATTCAATTGCCTGTCATATACCAGGCGCTGTCCTAAGATTTTTACATGGAGTAAACTCAATGTCTTGTGACAACTGACCAAGTTTCTGTCTTTGTTTTTAATGGATGTCTCCATAGCACCTACCTAAAACTGTGCCTGGCATAAAGTAAGATTTTATTAATATTTTTGAGTAAATGAATGGATAGAATGATACTTCACAGTCTCAGAAATTCACCAAAGGGAGCATTCCTGGTGATCCAGTGGCTAAGACTCTGTTCTTCCAATGCAGGGGTCGCGGGTTCCATCTCTGGTCAGGGAACTAGATCCCACTTGCCACAACTAAAGATCCTGCATGCCACGACTAAGACCCGACACAGCCAAATAAAGAAATAAATATTTTTTTAAAAAGAAATTCACCATAGTGCTGTCCTTATCAAAAAATGGAGTTCCAGGGACGTTAAGCTTCTTAGAGTTCCTCCACCAAATGAAGACTATCTATAACTATAAATCAAATACTACATATAGTATAACATGTATAGTACTGTTTATGATAGTGCTGAACTGTGTTTTTAATATAATCCTGAAATCTCATTGCCAAAATGTCTTGTTTACTTTTATGTAACACAGATTTTGTAAATGGAATCCTGCCCTCTTGCTGACTTAACAGTTTTAGAGATACTCAATGTGCACTTCTCATGAATTTTGCTCGATAGTGGTTTCTAACACTTCAAGTGGACGTAACCCGTAAACAACTAGTTCATGTTTCTAGAGGCACTACCTGTTAAATAAACAGGTTTGGAGATGTGGAATGTTTTTGCCACAGAATCTCTATTCCCTAATTTATCTTCTGGGCCCCTCCAAGTTTCTTATATCAGACTTTCTTAAGATGTGTGCCCCTTGGACTCTTACATATCCTGAACACAGAAGGGTTTCTCAGAGCTCCTTGGCAAGTAGACGTGAGAGTCTGACAATGGATAAGTGCCGTTCAGTTCAGTTCAGTTCAGTCGCTCAGTTGTGTCCGACTCTTTGCGACTCCATGAACTGGGGCACGCCAGGCTCCCTGCCGATCACCAACTCCCAGAGTTCACCCAAACTCATGTCCATTGAGTCAGTGCTGCCATCCAGCCATCTCATCCACTGTCATCCCCTTCTCCTCCTGCCCCCAATCCCTCCCAGCATCAGGGACTTTTCAAATGAGTCAGCTCTTCATATCAGGTGGCCAAGTACTGCAGTTTTAGCTTCAACATCAGTCCCTCCAATGAACACCCAGGACTGATCTCCTTTAGGATGGACTGGTTGGATCTCCTTGCAGTCCAAGGGACTCTCAAGAGTCTTCTTCAATACCACAGTTCAAAAGCATCAATTCTTCGGCAGTCAGCTTTCTTCACATTCCAACTCTCACATCCATATATGACTACTGGAAAAACCATAGTCTTGACCAGATGGACCTTTGTTGTCAAAGTAATGTCTCTGCTTTTTAATATGCTGTCTAGGTTGGTCATAGCTTTCCTTCTAAGGAGTAAGCGTCTTTTAATTTCTTGGCTGCAATCACCATCTGCAGTGATTTTGGAGCCCAGAAAAATAAAGTCAGCCACTGTTTGCCCATCTATTTCCCATGAAGTGATGGGAGCAGATGCCGTGATCTTAGTTTTCTGAATGTTGAGCTTTAAGCCAACATTTTCCACCCTCCTCTTTCACTTTCATCAAGAGGCTCTTTAGTTTTTCTTCACTTTCTGCCATAAGGGTGGTGTCATCTGCATATCTGACGTTATTGATATTTCTCCCAGCAATCTTGATTCCAGCTTGTGCTTCTTCCAGCTCAGCATTTCTCATGATGTACTCTGCATAGAAGTTAAATAAGCAGGGTGACAGTATACAGCCTTGACGTACTCCTTTTCCGATTTGGAACCAGTCTGTTGTTCCATGTCCAGTTCTAACTGTTGCTTCCTGACCTGCATACAGGTTTCTCAAAAGGCAGGTCAGGTGGTCTGGTATTCCCATCTCTTGAAGAATTTTCCAGTTTATTGTGATCCACATAGTCAAAGGCTTTGGCATAGTCAGTAAAGCAGAAATAGATGTTTTTCTGGAACTCTCTTGCTTTTTCCATGATCTAGCAGATGTTGGCAATTTGATCTCTGGTTCCTCTGCCTTTTCTAAAACCAGCTTGAACATCAGGAATTTCATGGTTCACATATTGCTGAAGCCTGGCTTGGAGCATTTTGAGCATTACTTTACTAGTTTGTGAGATGAGTGCAATTATGCAGTAGTTTGAGCATTCTTTGGCATTGCCTTTCTTTGGGATTGGAATGAAAACTGACCTTTTCCAGTCCTGTGGCCACTGCTGAGTTTTCCAAATTTGCTGGCATATTGAGTGCAGCATTTTCATACCATCATCTTTCAGGATTTGAAATAGCTCAACTGGAATTCCATCACCTCCACTAGCTTTGTTCATAGTGATGCTTCCTAAGGCCCACTTGACTTCACATTCCAGGATGTCTGGCTCTAGGTCAGTGATCACACCATCATGATTATCTGGGTCGTGAAAATCCTTTTTGTACAATTCTGTGTATTCTTGCCACCTCTTGTTAATATCTTCTGCTTCTGTTAGGCCCATACCATTTCTGTCCTTTATAGAGCCCATCTTTGCATGAAATTTTCCCTTGGTATCTCTAATTTTCTTGAAGAGATCTCTAGTCTTTCCCATTCTGTTGTTTTCCTCTATTTTTTTTCATTGATCAGTAAGGAAGGCTTTCTTATCTCTCCTTGCTATTCTTTGGAACTCTGCATTCAGAATCTTGTATCTTTTCTTTTCTCCTTTGCTTTTTGCTTCTCTTCTTTTCACAGCTATTTGTAAGGCCTCCTCAGACAGCCACTTTGCTTTTTTGCATTTCTTTTCCATGGGGATGGTCCTGATCTCTATCTCCTGTACAATGTCATGAACCTCCGTCCATAGTTCATCAGGCACTCTATCAGATCTAGTCCCTTAAATCTGTTCCTCACTTCCACTGTATAATCATAAGGGATTTGATTTAGGTCACATCTGAATGGTCTATTGGTTTTCCACACTGTCTTCAATTCAAGTCTGAATTTGGCAATAAGGAGTTCATGATCTGAGCCACAGTCAGCTCCTGGTCTTGTTTTTGCTGACTGTATAGAACTTCTCCATCTTTGGCTGCAAAGAATATAATCAGTCTGATTTCGGTGTTGACCATCTGGTGATGTACATGTGTAGAGTCTTCTCTTGTGTTGTTGGAAGAGGGTGTTTGCTATGACCAGTGTGTTCTCTTGGCAAAACTCTATGAGCCTTTGCCCTGCTTCATTCTGTACTCCAAGGCCAAATTTGCCTGTTACTCCAGGTGTTTCTTAACTTTCTAAGTGCCACTAGGGGAACAACTGCGTCTGGCCGTTGGTCATTCGTCCTCAGTAGGGCCCATGTCCTGTCAGTGTTCATCTCATTATTTAAAATTCCTTTTCTTTTTAAAAAATTTTTATTATTCTTTTCATTTTTGTTGTTCAGTCATTCAGTCATGTCTGATTCTTTGTGACTCCATGGACTGCAGCATGCCAGGCTTCCCTGTCCTTCACAGTCTCCCAGAGCTTGCTCAAACTCATGTCCATTGAATCAGTGATGCCATGCAACCACATCATCCTCTGTAATCCCCGTCTTCTCCTGCCTTCAATTTTTCCCAGCATCAAGGTCTTTTCCAATGAGTTGGCTCTTCACATTTATTTTCAATTTTTTAGTTGGAGGAAAATTGCTTTACATTGTTGTGTTGGTTTCTGTCATACAACAATGAGAAAGTCATAATTACATACACACACACACACACACACACACACATATGTATATCTCCTCCTTCTTGAGCCTCCTCTTCCCCCCTAAAAAAAATCTCAGGCTAGTATTGCAAAGAAATCTTACCAAATCTCTTCTAAGAGAGCCTCAATGATTCTTCCTTTTCTTAGTCAATGTATTTCCCACCCATTTCCACCCTGGGGAACGTCCAGGGGTGTGTGTGTGTGTGTATGTGTGTATTTAGGGAGGTCAGAGGGGAATCAGGTACGTTTTTTAAATGGCCAGTCCTGAGGTTCTCTGAGAGTCATTGCACTGCAGCCACAGCCCAGGGCATGGGTGACTGTACCCCAGCATAGGTTTAGAGTGCTGCCCACTCCCTCTGGGCACTGACATGCACATTGCTCATAAGGGAATGTGGTGTGCTCAGTCACTCAGTCCTTTCTGACTCTGTGACCCCTTGGAGTGTAGCCTGCCAGGCTCCTCTGTCCATGGGATTTCCTAGGCAAGAATATTGGAGTGGGTGGCCATTCCCTTTTCCAGGGAATCATCTCGACCCAGGGATCAACCCTGGACTAATGAGAATCAACTGTACAGCACAGGGAACTCTACTCAACATTCTGTGGTGACCGAAATAGGAAGGAAATCCCTCAAGAAAGGGGATATATTCGTATATATAGCTGATTCACTCTGCTGTAGAGTAGAAACTAACAGCACTGTAACGCACACACACACAGTGTTAGTCCCTCAGTCGTGTCTGACTCTTTTGCGACTCCCCTGGACTGTAACCCACCAGGCTCCTCTGTCCATGGGATTCTCCAGGCAATAATACTGGAGTGGGTAGCCATTTCCTTCTTCAGGGGATCTTCCCAAACCAGAATCAAACCTCCATCTCCTGCATTCCTTACCACTGAGTTACCTGGGAAGCCCAATGAAATAAGATATGGTCAGACAATAGACCATAAAAAAAAAGTTTTGTGATCATTAGTTATCAGAGCAATGCAGATTCAAAGCATGAGGATTATCATTACATATCCATTTGTTGTTGTTGTTCAGTCGCCCAATCATGTCCGACTTTTTGCAGTCCCATGGACTGCAGCATGCCCGGCTTCCATGTCCCTCACCATCTCCCAGAGTTTGCCTGAGTTCATGTTTGATGAACTCATCAAACATACTCATCTTTGAGTTCATGTTTGATGAGTTCATTGGTGATGCTGTCTAGCCATCTCCTTCTCTGATGCCCTCTTCTCCTTCTGTCCTCAATCTTTCCCAGCATCAGGGACTTTTCCAATGAGTCTTTTGTTCGCATCAGATAACCAAAATACTAGAGCTTCAGCTTCAGCATCAGTCCTTCCAGTGACTGTTCAGGATTTATCTCCCTTAAGATTGACTGGTTTGATCTCCTTGCTGTCCAAGGGACTTTCAGGAGTCTTCTCCAGCACCACAGTTCAAATTCATCAATTCTATGGCTTCCAGCTCTCACAACTGTATGTGACCCCTGGGAAAACTATAGCCTTGACTATATGGACCTTTGTTGGCAGAATAATGTCTCTGCTTCTCAACACACTGTCTAGGTTTGTCATCTGCTGTTAATAAAGCTGTTAATAATGCTAATGGATGCAATGAAATTCAAGAACTATACAAATCTCTAAAGTATGATTCCATCAAGGTTTTGCATTCATTATCCCAGCATATCTGGAAGACCCAGCAGTGGCCACAAGACTGGAAAAAGGTCTATCCGTGTCGTCCCAGTTCCCAAGAAGGGTAGTACCAAAGAATGTGCTAACCATCGGACAGTTGCACTCATCTCCCATGCTAGTAAGGTCATGCTTAAAATCTTGCATGCTAGGCTTCAGCATTATGCGAACCAAGAACTTCCAGATGTCCAAGCTGGGTTTAGAAATGGAAGAAAAACTAAAGATCAAATTACCAACAATCACTGGATTATAGAAAAAGCGAGGGAATTTCAGAAAAACATCTATCTCTGTTTCATTGACTATGCTAAAGCCTTTGACTGGATCATGACAAACTGTGGAAAGCTCTCAGAGAGATGGGAATACCAGACCATCATACCTGTCTCCCAAGAAACCTGTATGTGGGTCAAGAAGCAACAGTTAGAACCCTATATGGAACAACTGACTGGTTCAAAATTGGTTCAAAACTGTCGTAACAGGGCTGTCTGCTGTCACACTGTTTGTTTAACCTATATGCTGAGCACATCATGAGAAATGCCAGGCTGGGTGAGTTACAAGGTGGAATCAAGATAGGCGAGAGGAACATCAAGGACCTCAGAGATGCATATGATAACTACTCTAATGGCAGAAAGTGAAGAGGAACTAAAGAGCCTCTTGATGAGGGTGAAGGAGGAGAGTGAAAGGGCCAGCTTAAGGCTAAATATTAAAAAATTAAGATCATGGCATCTGGCCACAGTACTGCATGGCAAATAGAAGGGGAAAAGATGGAAGTAGTGACAGATTTCCTCTTCTTGGGCTTTAAAATCATTGCAGATGGTGAATGCAGCCATGAAATCAGAAGACTCTTGCTTCTTGGCAGGAAAGTGATGACATATCCATTAGGATGACTAAAATGAAAAGGACTGCAAAGATAGCTTGTTGGCCGGAACAACTAGGATTCCCGTGCACTGCTAGTGGGGATGTAAAGTTGCACAGCCACTGTGGAAAATTGTTTGGCAGTTTCTTAAAAAGTTAAAAATACGTATTCCATATGACCCAGTCATTTCACTCCTACATGTTTACTCAAGAGAAATAAAGACATATGTCTCCTCTAAGATTCTTACATGAATTTTCTTAGCAGCTTCACTTGTTGTAGCTCCAAACTGGAAGGAATGAAAATGTTTGTCAAGTGGATGCATAAATGAAATGTAATGTATGCGTTTGAATGGAATTCTGGCCAGCAATGAAAAGAAACAACTACTAATACATAGTACAATATGGGTGGACGGATGGATCTCATGACAACATGCTGATTGAGAAAAGCCAGACAGGACATGCACTGTATAACCCCATCTGCATAAAATGCAAACTAATCCATACGAACAAAGAGCTGGTCGCTGGTCGTCCAGAGATGGGAGGAGGAGGAGGAGATGGACTGCAAAAAGGGATGAGGCATTCTTTAGAAAGCATTCTGTAGGTTGATTTGGTGATATTCTCGTGGGTACATAGAGTTGTCAAAACTCTTTAAATGGTGCACTTTGAATAATTCAATCTGTTGGGAATAAATTAATCCTCAGTAACGTTGATAAAGAAAAAAAGAAACTGTTTAAAGCAAAAATAGCAATGAAGTTTGTAACATATATAGAACATATTTTTGTCTCAGCAGTGGCATAATGGATGGGAGAATGAAAAGGAATTATGTATTGTATTATTACAAGGGTCCTACATTATCCTTGAAGTGGTATAACACTATTTGAGGGAAAATGTCATAAGTTAAAGTAGCATGTTTTAGGCCATAGAAAAATTGCCGAAAAAATGATTAACAGTTTAAAATCTAACACTGGAATACTAAAGATTATTCAGTTAATCAAAAGAAGACTGGAGCAGAGGGAAAAGAACATATGGGATAAACAGGGGAAAACTTGTGAGGCAGCAGTTTTAAATTGTCACGTTAATAATTACATTGAATTAAATGATTTAAACACTCCTATTTTCAGATTGTCAAGATATGATAAATTAAGACTGAACTAGATGCTTTCTACAAGAAACTCACTTAAAATTAAAGACAAATAGGTTACAAGTATGAGAATAAAAAACTTACACCTGCAAACATTAACCGTAAAAGAGCTGGCATGGATTTACTAATATTGGATAAAGTAGACCTCAGAAAAAGAAACATTACCAGAGGTAAAGAAGCTCACTTCATGATGACTAAGGAGTCTACTCATCAAGAAGATGTAACAGTCTAAATGTGTATGGATTCCACAAAATGGCATCAAAATAGAGGAAGCAAAAGTGGATAGCACTGAAAGGGGAAATGAGCAAATCCTCACGTATAGTTGCAGACGTCAGCCCTTCTCTCTGGGTAACTGATGAAACAGACAGAAGACCAGCGATGCTGTAAATCGTATGAAGAGCATTACTGACAGACTCAGTGGCATCTGTCAACCACTCTGCTGGGCACGAGCCGAATACCCACTCAGGGTACATAGACCATGCGTCAAGACAGACCATGTAGATTTAGAATGACTGATACGACACAAAGTATGTTCTCTGGTTAGAATGAAATTAAGCTAACATTAGTAACAGAAAAATATCTGGAATAATCCTTACATACAAGGAAACCAAATAACACACATCATGCATAGGTCAAAGTAGAAATCACAGGGAAATTAGAAAATATTTTGAATGGACATGAAACAGAGCATGTCAAAATGTGTGGTATGCAACTAAGATAGTACTCAGAGAAAAATGTATTCCTTCAGATGCTTACAACACAAAAGAAAGGTCTAAGACCACTGGAATAAATTTCTATTTTAAGAAACTATAAAAAGATGAACAACTTAAACCCAAAGTAAGTACAAAGAATAATAAAAATGAAACAAGAAAAATGGTCAAATAATAGAGAATAAACAAGCCCCAAACTATTTTTCTTTCAATAAATAAATAAAATTGAAAGACCTTTAAATCATCCCACCCTTGCCTGCTCCCACTGAATCCAAAAGCCTATTCTCCTTTGCTGCCCTGCGTGTAGGATCATCGGTACCATCTTTCGAGACTGATGCAGAAAAAAATAGACACAAGTTACCAGTATCTAGAATAAAAGAGAGAACTTTACTATAGATCCCACAGACACTGAAAGGATAAAATTAAAAATCATTATTATTAATGTGATGTTAATGTAATGCCAATACATTTGACAGCATATATGAAATAGACAAATTTCTTGAAAGATGCATAGTACCAAAAGTGACCCAAAAAGAAGTAGAAAACCTGAATAGCTTTGACATTGCTTGTGAAATCCATTAAATACTTGAAAAAAGGAAACACACTGATCTTACACAAATTCTTTCAGAAAAGGGAAAACTAATTTTAGGAGCATCCCAACACCAAAACCCAAAGGAGTTGTGAGACCCCTATCCCTGATGAGCACGTATGCTCGGGACACACTGCACCCATCGCCCGTCTCCGCTTGTCTTGCAGGTATGCCGGCACCCTTCTGGATGAGGACATCTTCCGTGGGAAGGAGCTCGTCAACAGTCGCCCACTGCAGGCGCTCGTGGCCGGGCTGAAGGCCTACAGCACCTGGGAGAACGTCAGCTGCCTGCAGGACTGTCGAGAATGCACCGGAGGCATGGTGAGTGCCCAGGACCCTTTGGGCCACTGGTCCGGCAGAGTCTGCATGGTTACAGGTTACAGGTTACACATACAGCATGTGTTGGGGAAGGACCGTGCGGCCAGTGGGCTTTGGAACCAGGTGAAATTCCCATCTGCCCTTGTGACCCTGGGTGCACCCCTTCGCCTTGTCATCTGTGCATGTCCATCTTCCCTGACGCCGCCAGACGGATGCAGACCATGCCTGTAAAATGCTGGGTCTGTGGAGGCCCTCAGTACCTGTCATGAAACTTGGTGGTGGTGAGATGTTGACAGGATAGGAAAGGGCCAACAGGGGCCAGATGATCCAAGCTCGGCTCCAGTGTTTCAGTCCCTTGGGGAGAATGCAGGAAATGACCCCACAGGTTTCTACCCTGGGAACGAGGCAGATGGGGACATGCCAAGCGCTTAGGGCATGTTGAGAGCATCCCCAGTGCTGGCCTCAGACTGGACTGTGCAGTGAGGTATGAGAAACCCTTACGTGAATCTTCGGAGAGTCAAGGGGACTCTGAGAACAGCTGGATCTATGCCCTCTTCCTGCATAACCCTAAGAATGGAGGAACCTGCAGGAGCCCAGAGCTGGTGAGAAAGGGGACCCAAGTGGGGTCTTGGAGGGCAGGACATGGGAGGGATGTGCGATTTTTGACCCTGTGACTTGGTAGCATGGCACGGCTGTGGACATCAGCTCTGGTAGCATCTGAGTTCAGCCCCAGACGACAGTCCTGTGTGGGCCACGCCCATGGGCCACCCCGCCTCATCATCATGTGGGCCAGAAGCAGGTACTGCAGGAGGATGCGGGGAGGAGGGAGCCCCTTGTTTGAATATTTGCCTAGAAATAGAAGCTCTGAACCTGAAGGGGCGGTTGAAGCATTTTAGCCGCAGTGAGAAGAGGTCAAGAGCAGATCAAGGGCTGCTGTAGAAGATGAAGGGGGAGGTTGAGTTTCTGGAGAGCCCAGAGCATTGGGGCCCGGGTCCGTGGAGGGGAAAGGAGGGACTATGCCTTCACCGCAGGTGCAGCCTGAGTCCTGTGTGGACTCTGTGGACGGGAGCGAGAGCCGGCCTGGTCACTTCTCTTGCAGTGACTGAGTAAAGACGTGCGAGTGGTGAAGGGGACCTTGGTTAATCAGGCTGTACCCATGATGGTGGTGGTAGACATGCTTGCTTTTCCAGTGGGGATGGTGTCGGGCTCCATCAGGAAAGAAGGAGAAGGAGGATAAAGTGACAGCTGGAGCTGGGGTGCAGCGGGGTCAGGAGTCAGGGTCCTCTGAGGCAGCTGGGGGCAATGGCTCGTAGTGGCCTGATGTGTTGCGAGACCCTGCCAGGGGCTGGTTCCTGCTCTTCCGGTGGTCCTGCCTGGTCATTCCTCTTTCACTGTCCAGCATCACCCGGCAGTGCCCGGCGGTGCAGAGATGACCCCTCCACCCACCATCCTACGGAAAAGCAGCTGACCCTGGAGGGCTGCTCTTCCGGGCTGGGAAGATGCCAGATGCCAGCCCTGTAATCCTGGGTGCTGCTGCCTCCAGTGGCTTCCCAGCCACTCCTCGGAAACAGAAGGAAGGGGGTCCCTGTTTTCTAGTTTTGTTCCTTCCCTTCTCCTCTCCACCCCCATATCCACCCAACATCTTACCCAGAACTATTTGTGGAGACATAAATATTTGTTGAAGGGGCTTCCCAGGTGGCACTAGTGGTAAAGAACCTGCCTGCCGAGGCAGGAGATGTAAGAGACGTGTGTTCGATCCCTGGGTCAGGAAGATCCCCTAGAGGAGGAAATGGCAACCCACTCCACTATTCCTGCCTTGTGAATCCCATGGACAGAGGAGCCTGGTGGGCTATAGTCCGCAGGGTGGAAAATAGTCGGACACGACTAAAGCCACTTAGCACATACGCAGACACTTGTTGAAAGAAAAGCATGAGCATCTTCTAATTGTTTTAAGCTGTATTTTCATCTTCTGCAGGCAGGAAGTCTCTAGGAGTGAAGTGTGGCTGAGTCTGGGGGCTGCTGAGATGGTAATGAAAACCACTTCTGTGGCCCATAGGTCTAAGGAGGTCTTGCTTGCAAAAAGAAAAAAAAAAAAAAATTTTCAACTCACATTTACTGACTTTGAAGCCAGTAACACTATGGGAAAGTTATTGCCTTCTCTTTGCCTCATTTTTCACACATATAAAATGAGGGTAAGCTTTCCTTTGTAACAATTGTGAGAGTTAAGTTGAGCAAGAAGATAAGCATAAAAATATATAATGGTGAAGGAAGACTGAAGATCCTGTGTGCTGCAACTAAGACTCGGCCCAGCCAATTAATTAATTAAAAATATGTAATTGTTTAAACAAAAATCGTAACAACATGATGTGAGGTTTATAACCGAGAAGAGGCTGGACCAGGAGCTGGGGAGTCACCATCCATTCCTGGGACAGCCCTGATGTTCCCGAGGGCTGGAGCTTCATGCTCACACGTGGTCTGCACTGTGGCTTCTAACTTCAGTGTGTAAGCTGAGCATCCACCAGCCTGGTTTGGAAGTGATGAAACCCCTTTACCTGCCCGCATGTGTGAACTCAGGGAACAGACTCCACCCCTCGGAGTAGTCACGTGACTCACTTCTTTTGCTTCCTTACCTCCTCACCTTCCTTTTCCAAGGATTGACGGGTAAACCAAGTCTTGACTGTTGCTGTTTCACTGGACTTACACTGGCCTCTTTTCTCCATATCTAAGCAAACCCAGATTGAATTTCCCACCACCAGCTGAGTGAGGAGTGGGAAACAGAGCCCTGGAATTCACTGTGCCCCTTGTGGGGCCGCCTGGTGGGGAGGAAACTCTGGGAGGTGGGAGGGGCAGCTCCTCAAGGAAGGGGTGGCATCTCAGGGTCAGGACGCTGTGACCTTGGGCTTTTCCTCTGGGAGCCTCAGGTTCCTTCTCTTTTAAAGCCTACAGCATAGTATTGCAGTGTCTTACTCGTGTCTGACTCTTTGCGATCTCATGGACTGTAGCCCGCCAGGCTCTTCTGTCCGTGAGATTTCCCAGCAAGCATACTGGAGTGGGTTGCCATTTCCTTCTCCAGGGTATCTTCCCGACCCAGGGATCGAACCACATCTCTTACATCACCTCTGTTGCAGGCAGATTCTTTACCACTAGTGCCACCTGGGAAGCATGGTAAGCTTTCAGTAAAGACTCTCCTTGTCTTTCTTTTTCCTGGCTGTGATTACAGTGAAGCACCCCAGCTGTCTCTGCTCTTCCCTAAATCCCATCCTGATGCGTTTGATCTGTGTGGGAGCTGCATGGGTGGGGCTCTTCAGGGGGCAGCCTTGGACTCTGGAGGCAAGTATTTTCTCAGCAAATCTGACTCTATAGCATCAGGGACTGGAGAGACAAGCCAGGGGCCAGCATAGGCTGCATGGTCCCCACTCTTCAGCAGAGCTGAAGCCCAGCTGCTGACCTTGACCCTGCACAGCAAAATTCTTCACGGGGAACTTCTACAGTATCCCTTGACCCTTGAGCGTTACCTGTACCTGGATGTCCATGGCCTGCAACTGTGCCCTCCAGCACTGGGAGATACCCACCCTGGGATCCCTGGGCCAGTGGTCAAGATCAGACTCCGCTGCAGGATTTTAGGCACCCTGCCCCCCACCCGCCACTCCCATCAGGGCCTCTCCCTGGAAGCCTTCTCATCTCTGACCCTGGCTGCTGCACTTCTTCTCAGCGTGTTCCTGAATTCCACGCGAGAGCAAAATTGGCCGAAGCAGCCTAAAGAAATATGCAGACAAGTCTGGAGCAGGATAAAGTCTCAGGAGATATCTCTGACCCACCATGATGATAAGGTTATCAGCAAACACGCGTTGACTGTTCCTTTCATGTTAGACATGGAGCTGCTGTTTGTTGTTCAGAGATACAATCCAGCCAGGCAATGACAGAATCGCTATAAGATTGCACAAGAGGACACTGAAACAATTACCGGTGTTTGTAAGTTAAAGGAAAAAAAAGCCATGTGATGCTGAGCTTGCTGGTTATTCTGTAGGCTCTGTCCCAAGATTGGATCCTCAGGAGACTTACCATCGCCTCGTTTATCTGGCAGGCACTGTTTCTTGGAACACAGCCGAGGCCTGAAATAGACAAAACAGAACTCTGAGACTCCCAGAGAGATGGCACAAAGTCCCTGTGCTGAAGCACATGCCCTCACTCCACTCCTGGAGGAGCCTGGCCAGCCTCTGCTGGGAGCCTGCTCCTGGTGGCTGACTCCTGCATGTGATTCCTGGTTTCCTGCCGTGTCACACACCAGTGAGGATATTTGGTCTCCAGAGGCAGGCAGTTAAGAGGGCTAGTGGCCAAACAAGAGCCAGAAGAGGTAGAAAAACTAGACTCAAAAATTCAAGAGCTCTGGGACTTCCCTGGCTGTCCAGTGGTTAAGATTCCATGCTCCCACTACAGCAGGCTCAGGTTCGATCCCTGGTCGGGGAACTAAGATCCTGTATGCTATGTAGCACGCCCCCCACCAAAATAAAAAAAAAGATTCAAGAGCTTAGTGGGCCAGTGCCCAGCCACAAGAAGGATCAAAGCTCTTCTAGGAGGCCAAGTGGGCTGCAGACAAGGTAGGCTGTGGGAGACAGGCAGGGAAGCTGTTGCCAGAAGGACAGTCATGTGCGGTCCTCCCTCCCGCCCGGATGCTGCAGATCTACTGTTTCCCGGAATACAATAGATGATGTTTGTTTAAAAGCTCAGCTTAAAGCAATCCCCTGGACATGTATCTCTCAAAACAGATAAGTAGGTCAGCCTGACTTGGATCTAATATGGCAGAGATGATTTTGCTCCCCCATCTAATTTCGTAAGAAGAAACAGAGCCACAGAAAGTCTTGTCTAGTGCCTGGGCACGAGGAGCTAGCGATGCTTGTGGTGGATTCTGAGTCTGAAGGTCAAGGGTCCAGTTGGCTAGGAATGCATATATGGGTGGGGTAGGGGCAAGTTGAGCTGTAACATGAAGTAACTGGGTAGCAAAATGGAAAAGGTTCAGCCCATACTAACAAAGGATCCAAGACTGTATCTGGCAAACCTCCTAAGAAGGGACTGGCTGGGGCCCAAGTGTTGACCCCAGTAGAAGAGCCTTCTTAATGGTTGCCATGACAGCTTTATCAGCCAGAACCTTTGCTCAGCCCCAGCCTAATTTTTCTAGGGAACCAATGAGTCGTTGATTTCATGGATCAAAGACCCCTTTCTCTGGACAGATTGAGAGCCTTCAAGAAGAATCCCAGATGAAAACCTAGGTTTCTGCTTATTTCTGCTATCACTTTCTGATTGTAGGGATTTAGAAAGACAGCACAATAAAAAAAGCTTTATGATGATTAGTTATTTCTCAACTTTGAAAGAACCTTGTTCCAAGATTAGAGGAATTGTTTCTTATTGTTTAAAAGAGGTTTCTATTTCTGCCTCTCTGACATTCTTTGAGTCCATGCTAGGTAAAATGCTGGGACCTATGTAGATGTGGCTATCTTTAATCCTCCAACAGTCCTATGAGTGGGAGTAATTGTCTACACAGTTTCCCATGGATGAAGGAAATAAGACTGGAGGTGGTTGCTATTTCTCTCAGGCAGTTGCTCAGCTGTGTCCAGCTCTTTGTAACCCCTTTGGCCATGGGGTTCCCCAGGCAAGAATACTGGAGTGGGTTGCCATGTCCTCGTCCAGGGGATCTTCCCCACCCAGGGCCTGAACCTGCATCTCCTGTGTCTCTTGCGTTGCAGGCAGGTTCTTTACCACTGAGCTACCTGGGAAGCCCTGAAAGGTGGGTGCAGGGCTCTAATTCAGGTCTTCCCATCTTAGTTTTTTGCCCTTAATTCTAGACCTTGCTTTTTTCCCAGGGGAGGGGGATGACAACTTTGTTTCTGGCCCCTGGGTCCTATGTTGATCAATGTTCTACACTTGGCCCTCATTTAACATAATCCGCAATTTGTAAACAAGTCTGTGTGTTGTGTTGTTAACCTCTGGTCACTGGAAAAAAAAAATCTCCTAGTGAGAAGATTCACATGTCATATTTGTGAGTGTCTTATGTTAGTAGGCCTTATCTTGTCAAGAAAATGAGTTGGGAGAGTAGCAGGCAGTAAAACTGACCCTCATCACTGATACAGAAAAGAGAGATTATTAAAATGACCCTAGGACAATCCACTTTATTGGCAGTGTTCCTTTGAAGGTCTCAGTCCAAACTTCTTAAGGGTGTAAAGAAGGCAATTATACATTTTATATGCGATGGAGAATATCCAGACATATGAGAGGATAATAGATAGAGTTGGAATCCATCCTGGGACGATTTGCCAAATTTGAATCTACCATATTCTCATTTTACGCTCCCTTGAGATGGTTCACAGCTCTCCAGAAGGATTCAGTCCATCACATCAAGGAAATAAGAAAAGGAAAAGAAGCTTTTCAAGACTGACTTCTAAATTTGTTAAGAATTAGTTAAGATTCTTTGGATGCAAATAAGAGAGACGCATTACAAATTTGCTCAAGCAAGAAGGGAGACTATATCTTAAGAGAGAGAGAGAGGTGTTCTGGAAGTCACATCTCGTGAGGTCCGGGAGGTCTCGTGAGCACCAGGAACTGGGAAGGAGCCGAGAGTACAGGCAGCCCTGCCCTTGGTTTCTCCTCCTCTGGGCATAGTCTTAGCCTTTGCCTCCTGGGGTCTGCCCATTCTTCTTGCTCCACTGCGTATGTGGCTGCCCTTTGGCTGTGGAATTTATAGCATCTCCTTTCCAGCTACTGTCCAAGATGGGGTCTTGTAGATCTCAGTTGGAGTTGGTGTCCTTCCCAACCCAGACATTTTTGGCTAAGGAATGGAGTCACATTGGGTGAACATGCCTGCTGATGTCCCAGTTGTATAGGTGGTCAGACAGTAGCTGAGTAGATATCTGTTGTGATATATGTGATAGGTTTTAAATACTTTCGCAATAATCCTTTCAGCCTGATGTATAGAAATGGAGTTGAATTTTGTGTATTGATCTTATATCCAGCAACCTTGTTAAATTGTCAGGACAATTCTAAAAACCTGTTTATAGTTCTTTTGTGTTTCCCTATGATCCTAATCATATTCCCTATGAAACATGAATAGCTTGTTTCTTCTTTTTCAGTTATTTACATTTATGCCTTTGTCATATCATTGAAGTGGCCAGGACTTCCCATGCAGTGGTTAAAGAAGTGGTTGACAATGGGCACTTATATTTCATTCTTGGCTTTAATGGGGACGTGCTTACTTTTTCACTGTTAAGGATTTTATTTGGTGTGGATGTTCTGGTGTTGGTGTTTGGTGTGGATATTTATCTTGTTAAGGCAGGTATGTTTTACCCTTAGTTTAGGTAGGGGCTTTTGTGTGTTTGTGTGTGTGCTAGTTTTTTTGTTTGATTTTAAAATTATGAGTGGATCTAAATCTTATGGAATTATTTATATTCCTTTATTTTACTGAGATAATCACACATTTTCCTGCTTTAATCTGTCTTTGTGGTGAATTTACATTAATGTATTTTCTAATGTTTAACATATCTTGGCTTTGGGAATGAATGCAGCTTAGTCACGATTGTGTGTGTCTTTAATTCACTGTTGGTTCTGTCTGCCAGTGCTTGTTTAGGATTTTTTCATCTGTGATCATGAGATTGTCTTGTGTCGTTCTTTCCTAGTGCTGCCCTTGGCTAATTTGGGTATCATAATGATAATAACCCCATTAAATGAACTGGGGAGGGAGAATTTCCTCTTTCTCTACTCTTTTAAAGAGTTTGCATAAAATGGAATGATCTGTTCCTTGCATACTTCGTACAAATACCTGGAAAGTCATATAGGTCTCATAGTTCTTTTCTTAGACATTTAAAATGATTAATTCTCTTTCTTGGAGTAGTTGTAGCCATTCAGGTTTTCTGTTTCTTCTTGAGTCTGTTTTGGTAATTTATATTTGCTTATTAATTTGTCCATTTCTTCTTTTTAAAGTTTATTGGTATAAAGTTCATAAGTCCCTCTTATCTTTTATCCCTGTTGTATCTGTAATTATGCTGCCTTTGCCACCCTAATATTGTTTGTTTTCCTTTATCTCTTAATCTGTTTTCTTTTTCCTTCAAATAATAAAGTTTTGGTTCTGTTGATCTCCGGATTGTATCTGAGATGTCCATGTCATTGATTTTTATCTTTATTGTTTATTTCCTTCTACTCCCCTTGGGTTTGTTTTATTTCTGCTCTTCTTTTCACTCTCATGCATTGGAGAAGGAAATGGCAACCCACTCCAGTGTTCTTGCCTGGAGAATCCCAGGGATGGGGGAGCTTGGTGGGCTACTGTCTCTGGGGTCACACAGAGTTGGACACAATGAAGCGACTTAGCAGCAGCAGCTTCTTTTGTTACATTAACTTGCATGTTATCTCATTAATTTTTGCCTTCTCTCCAATTCTATTATAAACATTTAAGTTTTAATGTCCATAATGATTTATTTGGCCCATGAATTGGCTGAGTGGGTTTTTTTTTTTAATTTCCTAATGTCTAACATTTAAAGATACTAATAGCTAAACTTTGTTGAATTCTTACTATGTGCCAGCCACCAATCTTCACATTTTACATATATTAACTTATGTTATCCTCCCAACATCTTCACAAAGTAGGACCATTATGACTCCAATATGACGTGTGTGAAAAATGAGAATACATAGAGAGTTTAAGCAATTTGTCCAAGATCACAGAGCTCCTGAGTTGGCAGAACCAAGATTTAAACTGAGACAGTTTGGCTACAAAGTATAACCACTGTACATATTGTCTTCCTTTTAGTGACTCTTTGATTCTCATTTTGTTGTCATTATAATAATTATTATTATGTTGCTTTCCCCCTTAATTCCATTGTAGTCAGAGAAAATGGCCAGTGTGATACAGATTATTTTTTTAATTTATTTTTTTATTGAAGGATAATTAATTGCTTTATAGAATTTTGTTGTTTTCTATCAAACCTCAGCGTGAATCAGCCATAGGTATACAAATTTAGTATGAGCTACTTTGTGACCTATAGTATGGCCAGTTTCCATGTGATCTTCAAAGGAAGATGCATTCCTTAATGAGCTAGAGGGTTTTTAATGTGACCAATCAATCAAGCTGATTAGTGGCATTATCCCAGTTTTCCCTGTTCTTACTGAGGTTTTGATCTGTCTGATCTGTCAGTGACCGTGTGGGCTAAACTCTTCCACGGTTGGTGGTGGGTTTGTTGACGTCTCCTTGTATTCGTACCAATTTTGGCCTCATTCTTTTGAAGTTGTGAAATTGTGCTCTTAGATGTTTACAGATTTAGAATTGTCCTATTTTCCTAGTGAATTTAATCTTCAGTTTTTTGCAGTGACTCTCTTTAGCTTTACTAATGCCTTAAAGTGTATTTTGCCCAGTTTTAATTTGAGGGTAACGGCTTCTGTTTGGTTGGTCTTTATGTGTAACATGCTTTTACTCAGCCTTTCTGTCTTAGTGTGTTGCATTTATTTTTTTTTTTTAGATTTTATTTTATTATTATTTTTTTTATTTTTTAACTTTACAATATTGTATTGGTTTTACAACACTTATCTGGCTTTTAGATTTTGTTTACTCTGACAACCTCATTTTTATCTGTTTAGTCTAAATGACTGTTGTCATTGCTGGTGTATCCGAGTTAATTTCTTCTGTCTTACTCTTTGCTTTCTATTTTGCTGTGTCTTAACTCTGTTTGTTGGGGTTTCTTACTTCCTTTCAGATTTATTGTTATCCCCCAACCCCCATCCCAACCTTTCCATTCTTCTCTCTTCCAGTTTCCATTCTACGATGTTCTTTTTTTTGGACCGTACCATCCCTGGTCAGGAAAACAGGGACTGAACCCGTCCCCTTGCCCTGGAAGCGTGGAGTCGTAACCACTGGACTGCCGGGGAAGGCCCTGTTGTATTCATTCTGTGTTCACTGTAGCAGCTGGAGTATGTACTTTAACATACAAAGTCTAAAATTAACCATTATTTTCCCATTCTCCCCAAAATATGAGAGCTTCAGTTGTTTTCACGAATCAGTTCCCATGTTCTATAGCGTCCTTGTCCATTACTTTACTAGTGTGTTTTTTTAATCCCAGGCATTAGCTATCATATTTATTATTATACGGAATCAGGATTTCTCTAGAACTACCACTTTTTTTTTTTTAAACCAATTTCTTTGCTCACAATTCATTCTTGGTTTTTTTTTTTGGTCATTTTCCTTGTTCATGGAGTACTTTCTTCAGAATAGTGTGGGTCTTTGACAGTAAACCTAATTTTCTTTGTCTAAGTGTGTCTCTATTTCAATCTCAGCCTTGAAAGGTTAAGCACTGTTCAGGATAGAATTCATGGGTGACAGTTCTTTTCTCTCAGCATTTGAAGTTTTTACTGTTATTCTGGATTCTCTTGTTGCTGAGCAATCAGTTGTGTGTCTAATTATAATTTTTCACGGCTGTCTCTTTTTTTCTCTTTGCTTCTTTAAAGATTTTTATTTTATTTTGTGATGATCTATGGTTTCACTGTAATGTATCTAAGTATGAATTTGCTACCTTATTTCCCTTATTTGGGGTCATGTGTGTTTGCTGAATATGTAGATTTGTGTCTCTTGACAGTTTTGGACAATTTTAGGCCACTGTGCTTTTTTGAATATTTGTTTTTGTTTGTTTACTTCTTTACTGGGCTGTGCCAGGTCTTGGTTGTGGCATGTGGGATCTAGCTTCCCGACCAGGGATGGAACCTGGGCCCCCTGCGCTGGGAGCACAGAGTCTCAGCCACCGGACCACCAGGGAAGTCCCAGGCCGTTGTCGTTTTCAATATCGTCTCTGTGTTCTTATATCACCCTCTTGGTGTAGCAGCTAATGCCTACTCCCTCTGTCGTTTTCAATATCGTCTCTGTGTTCTTATATCACCCTCTTGGTGTAGCAGCTAATGCCTACTCCCTCTGTCATTTTCAATATCGTCTCTGTGTTCTTATATCATCCTTCTTGGTGCAGCAGCTAATGCCACTCCCTCTGTCGTTTTCAATGTCGTCTCTGTGTTCTTATATCATCCTTCTTGGTGTAGCAGCTAATGCCTACTCCCTCTGTCGTTTTCAATATCGTCTCTGTGTTCTTATATCACCCTCTTGGTGTAGTAGCTAATGCCTACTCCCTCTGAAGTTTTGCTCTGTTTATTGTTATCTATCTCTTCTGATTGTCCTTGTCTTGCTCTTACATTTTGTGATGCTAGACTTTTGGAGCTTTATCTCCGTAAGTTCTTTCCAGGCAGAAGGGATCTGCATTAATCTCTGCCAGACGACTGGAGACCACAACCCGCTTGAACTGGTTGGTAGCTTTGTCTCTGTCTTTGTAGTTTTGAGGGCCTCATAGAGGGTACGGATTCTGGCCCTAGAGTCCTGTGAATGCAGGCCAGGGTCAGAATTCTAAGCAGAGATGTTTCTCTCTCCACCCACAGCCAGAGCTGGGACTAGCAAATTTCCTCCTTATCTTCTTGAGTGAGGAGTGATGTTTTCTCACTTAATCCCTGGTGGACATTGTTTTCCCAGAGGACTGTGTTTATACAGGTGTCTTTATTTTATTTTTTGACTTTAATTTTCTTTTAAAAATTTTTATTTTTTCTTAATTGGAGGATAATTGCTTTACAATATTGTGTTGGTTTCTGCCTTACATGTACATGAATCAGTGATAGGCACACATATGTCCCCTCCCTCTTGAGCCTCCCTCCCCCTTCCCACCCCAGCCCTCTAGGTTGTCACAGAACACCAGGTTGGAGTTCCCTGTGTCACAGCAAATTCCCACTGGCTGTCTGTTTTACATGTGGTGGTGTGCATGTTTCAATGCTGCTCTCCCCATTCGTCCCCCTCTCCTTCCCCCACTGTGTCCACAGTCTGCTCTCCATGTCTGCATCTCCACCGCTGCCCTGCAGATAGATTCATCAGTGCCATCCTTCTAGATTTCACATATGTGCATTAACGTACGACATTTCTTTTCCTCTCTCTGACTTACTTCACTCTGTATAATAGGTTCTACGTTTATACACCTTATTAGAACTGACTCAAATGCATTCCTTTTTGTGACTGAGTAATGTTCCATTCTGTATATGTACCACAACTTCTTTATTCATTCATCTGTGGATGGACATCTATGTTGCTTCCATATCCTAGCTATTATACAGATTTCTTTATATATAACTTCTCACTTGGTCTCATCACCTGCTACCCATTTAGGTTTCATGCTTTCTTATTGAGTTCAGCTTTTGAGTATTTCTCTTTATCAGTTTGATATGCATCAAAGTGATTTTTAAAAAATATTTTATCAAGCATATTTTCAGTGGTTCTACTGGTGATTTAATTTTTAGTTAAAGACTGTCTCATCTGCCGTATTGCCAGGGACAGATGTCCCAAGCAAATTTGGTTCTCCTTCTGAGTCATGCCTGCGTGCTTATTGAACTGTGTTGGGCCAGTCGCCGTTGACTCCCTGAGACTCTGTCCAGAGGATCCTTCTGAGTCCCCACCTGCCTGAGCTCCCAGCAGCCTTTGCCCTGGCCCACCCCTCTCTGCTGAACACAGCATTCTTCCAAGCTGTCAGGACACCATGCTCTCAACTTCCTTTCTGCTTCTTTGTTTTCTTAGTCTGCTCTGCTGGTTTTCTTCTCCCTGACCTCAGAATGTTAGCATTTTCCATAACATGAGCCTGAGTCCTCTCTTCTCTGTGAGGTTAGTGTGTGCGTGCTAAGTCACTTCAGCGGGGTCCAGCTCTTTGCAGCCCTGTGGACTGCAACCCGCCAGGCTCCTCTGTTCATGGGATTCTCCAGGCAAGAATACTGGAGTGGATTGCAATTTCCTCCTCCAGGGCATCTTCCCAACTCAGGGATCAAACCGGTATCTCTTTCATCTCCTGCATTGGCAGAAGGGTCCTTTACCACTAGCCCACCTGGGAAGCCCCTGTGTAGTTAGACTCTTGATAATTCTGTTCCTTCCATTGGTTTTAAAGAGTTATGTAATGAGGACGCTATGCCTCCATCCCAGACATCTATTTACATCTGCAGAGTCTTGTATCTAACCTTCATTTTGACCAGGCCCCTTGGGTGTCTCACTGATTCTCACAGCTAACATTTATAGATATGAACATTTGATCTTTTCCTGTAAACATACTCCCTGCAGGACGCTCAGCTTGGTAAACACCACACTGTACACCTCCCATTCATGTGACCTGGGCTTTCTCTTTCTCACAAACACACACACGCAGCTCATCCAAGCCCATCTCCCTCTAACTCCAGGCCACCCAGGTCTCCCATCTTGACCAACTAGTCCAACCCTTTCTCTCTTGCCTCCTGTGGGCTGTGATCACTTGGCAGACAGAGCCATCTTTTAAAAATCACAAGTCATCTTATCCCAAAGAATACAATTATCTTATGATTTTACATTGCACCTAACTTAACATGTTCAGTTAAACGAATGTCCAAGATGCCTCCTGAGGTGCTGCGTCACTTGACACCTGTCTCCAACCTTATCTCTGGGGCACTCTCCTCCCCGCACACCACCTCCAGTCCAGCCTTCTTTCCAGTCCTGAACATTCCGTGCTCATTCCTGGCCACAGGGTGTTTTCACATGCTCTTCTTTCACCTGGAGTAAGCTGTCTCCATTTCTGGCTTGGCTGACCTCTTTATGGCTCCAAGTTAAACAAGCCCTGAAAATTTTCTCTGGCATCTTGGTTAGAAGAGGTCTTTCCTGTTTATTCTTTCTTCGTGGAATGCAGATCTTTTTCTTTCTGGCGCTTACCTCAGAGGATTTTTTTTTTTTAATTATTGGAGTATAATTGCATCACTGACTCAATGGACCTGAGTTTGAGCAAACTCCAGGAGATGGTGAAGGACAAAGAAGCCTGACGTGCTGCAGTCCATGGGGTTGCAAAGAGTTGGGCATGACAGAATGACTGAACAACAGCAATGATTGCTTTACAGTGTGGTGTTAGTTTCTGCTGTACAGTGAAGTGGACCCGCTGGATGCGTGCATCCCCCGCACCCCACCCCTCCAGGCCACCCCCGAGCGCCACTCGGAGCCCCCTGTGCTGTGCAGCAGTTTCCCACCAGCTGTGTTACACCTGGTCGTGTGTATATGTCAGTGCTGGTCTCCCAGTTCGTCCCACCCTGTCGCCCACACATCTGTTCCCTTCATCTGCATTTCTGTTCCTGTCCTGCAAGTAGGTTCGTATGTGCCGTTTTTCTAGATTCCACATGTATGTGTTAATATATGCTCTGTGTTTTTCTGACTTCCTTCGCTGTGTATGACAGACTCTAGGTCCAGCCACATCTCTACAGATGAGCCAGGTTTGCTCCTTTTTATGGCTGAGTAGCAGTCCACTGTGTGTATGTCTAATACCACACCTTCTCTAGCCATTTATCCCACCACAGATTGTTTAGTCACCTGTTTTCTTTGCCTGCTTGGCCGGTGCCTGTCTTCTGAGGACAGGACTGTGTCTGCCGTCTGCAGTGTGTGGCACAGCACCTGCAGTGCAAACCCTGAGCGAACGTTCAGTGATGGGACCCACAGGTGAATTCCCTCGCAGTTCATAGGCCCTGAGAGTTCAGGGTCGTTCCAGAGTGCACGGGGCAGGGCAGGATGACTTGTCACTGCCTGCGTCAGAGCATCCACTGTCTGCTGGGCTGTCCGGACATGCCGCCCTGATCACAGCTGTCACAGGAAAGGCGACAGTGACACACACACACCCGTCACCCACACACGTGGGTTCTGTTCCATGCCAGGTGGCACAGATGTGTGGTTATTGTTCAGTCACCCAGTCATGCCTGACTCTTTGCAACCCCATGGACTGCGACACACCAGGCTTCCCTGTCCTTCACTGTCTCCTGGACTTTGCTCAAGCCCATGTCTGTTGAATCAATGATGCCATCCTACCATCTCATCCTCTGTCGCCCCCTTCTCCTCTTGCCCTCACTCTTTCCCAGCATCAGGGTCTTTTCTAAGAGATATGTTGGTGTAAAATTGACACAAGAAGTCCCTCCTGGATGGTCTCTCTACTTTCCACTGACCCTCCTTTAGCCAAAAAGATAAGACTGATTTTATCTTCTTCTTCTAAAAATGAACAAAATGTACCCTCCATGGGTTTAAAGGGTTGGGTGGGGGGAAGAAAGCCTGTTTCTAATTTTGTTCTGATATACTTATTCAACGTAATCATATACTAAAAAAAAAAAAAAAAATCAGAGATGTGAAAAGCAGCAGGAACATATTAAACTTTTCAGTGTACAAAGTTGAAACCATAAAATATGTTTTGTGGGGCCCTCACTGAAATGGGACACAACCTTAATGACTTTCACAATTACTTGCTCGGAGGCCGATGTAACCCAGAAGGCAAGGCTACAGTAACGCGTCTACCCAGCCTGCTCTTTCCTCCCAGATCCTGGCCCCTGTGTCCCCTGAGGATGCTGTTGGCTTGGGGAGCACGTAGTTTAGAGTTCCTTCTGTCTAGTCCACATTTCTCTCTTTATTCACAGTGAAGTAAGCTAATGGAAAATATTATTCACTTTTTGGGGGCATTCAACCTCTTTCTCCCCTCATTCCCCCTTGTTTTTCTCATCTCCCCGGTCCCCAACCTGAAATGTATAAGCCAAGGCCCCTGCTTAGAAGAGTCCAAGGTGGAAGAGAAGAAAAATGATGGAAGCAACCATTTCATTTTATAATGAAAACCCAAGGTGCTAGGGAGTGCCTTGAGAGGATGGCGGAGAGAAGAATTTCCTGAGACTCCAGGGGATCTGTTCCCATCGGAGCAACAGTTCATGTCGATTTCCCCCTGGTGGAGAACAAGCAGGATTCGAGAGAATGCTGCACACACACGGGCAGATGCACACGTCCTGCGCACACAGACACTGCTCAGGCTGCTGTAACAAAGCTTAAGCAACAGAAATGTACTGTCCCACAATTCTGGAGGCTGAATGTCCTGATCCAGGTGTCGGCAGCGTTGGTTTCTCCCAAGGCCTCTCTCTTGGCCTGTGGTGATGGTTTCATTGCTCAGTCGTGTCCGACTTTTTGCGACCCCATGGACTGTGGCCCACCAGGCTCCTCTGTCCATGGGATTTCCCGAGCGAGAACACTGAAGTGGGTTGCCATTCCTTTCTCTAGGGATCTTCCCAACCCAAGGATTGAACCCAGATCTCCTGCACTGCAGGCGGATTCCTTACCAGCTGAGCCACCCGGGGAGCCCTGTATGTGACCATCTTCTCCTCCGTTTGTCCTCACATGCTCTTCCCTCTGAGTGTCTGTGTCCCAGGGTCTCTACTTTTTTTCTCTTTCTTTATTTCTTAAATTATGAAAGTATGATGATGCATTTACAGGAGACTTGGAAAATACAGAGCATGTAGTTCCATTATACATTGCAATTATTTTTTAAGTAGATAAATTACAATTTTTTCATTGGAATTTCAAAATCAAACTCTCAAAAATTAATAGAATGAATATACAGAAAAGCAGAAGAATGTAGTAGACCTGAAAAGCACCATGAACCAATTCAACAGAATTAAGATTTATACAGTTTTCACACAATAGCGGGATTGTTGTTGTTCAGTTGTTAAGTCATGTCCAGCTCTTTGCGGCCCCATGGACTGCAGCACACCAGGCTTCCCTGTCCTTTACCATCTCCTGGAGCTTGCTTAAACTCATGTCCATTGAGTCGGTGATGCCATCCAACCATCTCACCCTCTGCCACCCCTTCTCCTGTTGCCTTCAGTATTTCTCAGGATCAGGGTCTTTTCCAATGAGCTGACTCTTCACATCAGGTGGCCAGAGTATTGAAACTTCAGCTTCAGCATCAGTTGATACAAATTCCTAACGTCTCTTCTGATAAGGACACCTGTTATCATGGGTTAGGACCCATCCCAATTACTTCATTTAACCTTGATTACCTTTTCACAGGTCTTATCACCAAATACAGTCACATTAGAGGTCCTGAGGGTTAGGATGTCAATGTAGGAACTCCCGGGGACACAGACACACACACACACCCACACTCAGGCACATGCTCTCTATAATGTTGTGATAGGGCCTCTCCAGAGTGAAGTTTTAGATTTGACTTGAGATGCACTGGAGGCTGAAGTTTCAGGCTTGTGGTGGAGAGATGCCCAATGTGACAGGCAGGGTGGGAACTCAGTCTGTTCCCCAGCCAGGCTTCAACCACGGATGCATCGGGAGCCTAGAACTGTGGGTCATGTGCGGTCCTCTGGCCGAGTGGGCCTCTTTGGTTCCCCAGTTAAGGCTGAGACCATTTTGAGGCTTAGAAAAATGAAATAGAATCCCAGCAGGGCATGAGGGAGCCCTGTGGCTGAAAGATGAGGGGAAATGTCTCAGGCAGGGGTAGGAGTGCAGAGCAGGCAGTACAGCCCGGGTCACTTTGCTAGAATACTTCGTATTCTCTAGGAAGCACCAAGGAGGAAGCCAGGCCCCTCCATCCTGGGCCCCAGGGAGGCGCTCCTCCTCCGGGCAGAAGCGGGGCTCATGGGTATTGGCTCTGGGGAGGATGGGCTGTGGGAGGGGACAGTGTGAGGTGTCATGACGCCCCGGGAAGTCCCTGCTCTGCCCCTCTCAGGCTATTCTAAGGAGACTAGATCATAGCTCCGCCCTGGTGGTTTCAGGAGCTTGGTGGTGATGAGCTGGCCATGGTGCCACCTCACATGTGGTTAGCCTTTGGGTTTTCTCTCCACTGCTTCATTTCAGTTGTCCACCAGCTCTTTGAGGGCTGTGAGCCCTGTCACCTTGGCTCAGCGAGGACCCTGGAGAGTCTTAAATGATCTGAGTCATAGTCACACAGTTTTACTCAATTTTCAAATGAAGAGAGGCATTTAAAGCTGAGTTTCAGCATCAATTTCAAATCAATTATCTGAGTCTCAAATCAGTTATAATGTGTGAGAAGAACTAACACAGGAACATGAGGCATCTTTATGTTATGGAATTCCAGTGCCCGTTCTGTGAGAGTCGGTGGGATTCTGTGCCGGTTTGCTGCCTTTCAAGTGGACCATTGGTCTGGTCATTGGAAAGCCCCGATTGGCCTGGTTTCCAGGGCAGAGTGTGAACAGTTCAAAAGTGTCAGAACTATAGAGCTCCTGTTCCTCCCTCCCCTGCTGGAAGAGACCAGAGCTCAATGCTCAAGGGAAAAGTACTTTGTTTCTTCAAAATTATTGTTTTAAGCCTTTAGCAGGTGTGCTTCTTATGTATAATGGCCTCTTCCCAGGTCCCGAGGTGGTATACACTATGTTCGTCTTTTCGGCACCAGAACTTGATAGGTTATTCAGGAATATAGCCCTCCAGGCCCACTCCCTTCATCTGTAAAATAGAGTAACGCCCACCTCACAGGGCTGTCGAGAGGAAGAAAAGGATTACGTGACATCATAAATGAAGTTGGGTCAGGCACCCAGCGAGGTATCTGGCTGGTGGCGAGTACTTCACAAATGGTAGAACGATGGTGGTGAAAGTTGACTCAGCTACTCCCTGGCCAGGGACAGTCTCCGGCCTGATCACACTCAGTCGGAACCCGATCTCCTGTGGTTTGCCTGAGGGGTAGGAGTGGGGTTTCCCTTGTACCTATGATGGGATGGGGAGGCCCAGCTTCTCCAGACTGGAAATGCTACTGATTTATTTATGCATAAATACCACCGTGGTGCTAGCAGTAAAGAACCCGCTTGCCATTGCAGGAGACTTAAGAGACATGGGTTCAATCCCTGAGTCGGGAAGATCCCCTGGAGGAGGGCATGACACCCCACTCCAGTATTCTTGCCTGGAGAATCCCAAGGACAGAGGAGCCTGGTGGGCTATAGTCCATAGGATAGCACAGAGTCGGACACGACTGAAGTGACTTAGCGCGCGCGCACACACAATCATTTTACCTTTATGAAAGTAGTCAGAGTTAAAGAGGCCCTTGCTTCTGTAAACTAAGATTGTGCAGAAGGCCTGCTCGGACTGCACTGAAGCTGAGGGGAACCAGCAGAGGGAGGGAAGCATCAAAGGATGGCTCTTGGGGCAGGAAGCAGGATGCTTCGCGTGGGCATCAGGAACCCAGAGTGCCCCCTTCTTGCCCACTTTTGTCATTCAAGTGACCATTTTCATAAATGAAGTGGCTCCCCCAGGAAAAAGCGTCCCAAGTGGTTCAGTGGTAAAGAACCTGCCTACCAATGAAAGAGATGCAGGAGACGCAGGTTCGATCTCTGGGTCGGAAGTAGGAAATGGCAACCCGCTCCAGAAAATTGCCTGGGAAATCCCATGGGTGAAGGAGCCTGGCGGGCTACAGTCCATGGGGTTGCAAAGAGTTGGATATGACTGAGCACACACACACCCCAAAGATAACGGGTACCATGAGTTTGGAATACACAGCTGCCCCAGGGAGTGCCCTCTGTAACTCTCCCTGGCCCACGTAGCTTGAAGATTCCAACAGAGGCTGAAGCTGGTCATTCCCTAGCAGAGCCAAGGTGCACATACTCCCAGGACAGGCGGCGAGACAGCTGCCTCTGGTGTAACTTACGTGGCTGGACTGATCTGGAAGCAGATTTTGAGAGAGGGAAGGATCTTGAGAGCTAAGGGGGAGAACAATGAGCGGGAAGGAGGGCATAGGGGCGTTGAGAAGGTGACGGGCCCAAGGCCAAACACGGGCAGCTCTGTCCCCTCCGCTTCTGGCCTGGGGCTGGTCCACTTTCTCATGGGCAGCTGGTTCTCCCAGGGTGTGTGCAGAAACACTTCAGAACTTTGGAAAGGAGCAGCAGGCTTCTGCCCTTTAAACAAGGATTTCAGGAAGTGAGAAAAGAAAAAAAGAAGAAGAAACGGGCTGGAAACAGTATATATTCAGGATACAGAGTATTTAAGGACATTAAGGGACAGAATGGCAATTTAGGATTTTTACGACATCTCCCAAGAATCATAGGTAGCTTTGCTAATTCTTTTCTGCTTTATTATTTTTTTAATTTCTTGGAATGCAGTTGCTGTGCAATGTTGTGTTAGTTTCTGCAGTACAGCAAAGAGAATCAGCTATGTGTGTACATATGTCCCCTCTTTTTTGGATTCCCTTCCCATTTAGGTCACCACAGAGCACTGAGTAGTTCTCTGAACCGTATAGCAGGTTCCCATTGGTCACCTATTTTATACGTTGTACCAGTAGTTGGGTTGGGTCGGGGGAGGCATCGTTCACCTGCATTTTGTGGGATATAATCATGAATTTGTTGTTTAGTTGCTAAGTCGTATCTGACTCTTGCAACTCCATGGACTGTAGCCTGCCAGGCTCCTCTGTCCATGGGATTTCCTGGAGAAGAGTACTGGAGTGGGTTGCCATTTCCTTCTCCAGGGGATCTTCTTGACCCAGGGATTGAACCCGAGTCTCCTGTACTGGCAGGTGGATTCTTTACCACTGAGACACCAGGGAAGCCCACCTTGATTTGGAATAGAAAAGCTAGCATAATTTGTTGAAATATTTTGGAAAAATGTGACATGACTGTTTTTAGATGTTTTTGCTGCTAATGAAGACCACATCACAAATAATATTTATGGACCAAAAGCTAATGGGATGGGTCAAAATTCTTAGAATAGTTATTCTGGATAGGAGAAATAAAGATATTTTCTTTTTTTTTATATAATTGTCTGTATGTTTTTAATTTGAAAGAAAATGTTAGTCCTTTATAGTGATGGGACTGCAAATGTAAAAATTGTCTTTTTTTCCTCTTTTTTGCAATAGGGTTACATGATGGAAAATCAAATCTCAGGCTTAAAATGTGACACAGATGTGTTTGTCACTTTTGAAGGTGACAATGTCGTCATGCTGCAGGTAAGACTTGGGAAATGTTTATTCTTATTAAACAGTGAAAATTTCAAGATCAAGCGTTATCCAGAAATCTGAAGCTCTTCCTATGTCGTATCTTCATCTGAAGTCTTTGATTGGCAGGTGGTTTCCCATTAGGCACTCGATTTTTGCAGTAGTTGAATGGGGAAAGGGATTAAGTAATTTATTTCCTAGCTGATTTTTGATGTTGAAAGGTATCTTTTTTGGCTTAAGAATGTTACATCTTGTGAGTGTAGAGTCATATATCTTCTACCTGGGAGGCTATTCCCAAAGACTTTGTAAGTGCCCAGAAGGCAACCACACTTCCCAAGTGACTCAGTGGTAAAGAATCTGCTGGCCAATGCCGAAGCCTCAGGAAACGTGAGTTCAATCCCTGGGTCAGGAAGATTCCACTGGAGAAGGAAATGGCAACCCACTCCAGTATTCTTGCCAAGATAATCCCATGGACAGAGAAGCCTGGGGGGCTACCATCCATGGGGCTGCAAAGAGTCTGACATGACTGATCACGTGTGCACCCAGAAGATAAACAGGCAAAAGATAGGAAGAGCCAGTGTACAAAAGGAGGGCAATTGATCAGCCACGTAAGTGATCAGAGAAACAACTTTGGGGCCTCTGCAGTACTGATCTCTTTCATATCTCCAGTTGCCTCATGTTTAAGAGTATGTTCACATCCCACTGTTGGTCAGAATAAAAGGAATTTCTTCCATGTTACTCTTGGCCGTATGTAATTCTACTTCTGGGACTTCATCTAAACTTATAATCCAAACTGCAGAAAACTTTTGGTCACAAACATTCTCATTAGTGCATTATTTATTACAGCAATAATATTGGAAACTAAATTTTCAACAATAGGAAAATGATTAGGTAAATCATGTTCTGGCCAATCAATGGGGAATTCTATAGCCTTTAAAACTGTACTTATAAAGAGTTTATTACGGAAATTTAAAATGTATGATATGCTAAGTAAAAATGATATAAGACTGTATATAGAGTGGGATTCCAGTTAGGTGTTTTTAAAGATTAAGTATAGGGACTTTGGGTTTTGCTAAGATATAATGGCCCCATTCCTCCCAGGGCTTTCCTCTTAACAGTTAAACACATTGCACAGAATGCAGTGAACAAGCATAGGGAGATTCTTTTTGAAAAATTTTTATTGGAGTGTAGTTGATTTAAGTGTTGGGATAGTTTCAGATGTACAACAAACAGAATCAGTCATACATATTTCTACTCTTTTCCTGGGTCGGGAAGATCCCCTGGAGAAGGAAATGGCAATCCACTCCAGTATTCCTGCCTGGAGAATCCCACGGACAGAGGAGTCTTGCAAGCTATAGTTTATGCGGTCACAAGAGTCAGACACAACTTAGTGACTAAATCACCACCACTCTTTTTTCCGGATTCTTTTCCCATAAAGGCCATTACAGAGTATTGAGTAGAGTTCTCTATACTCTACAGTAGGTCCTTATTAGTATCTGTTTTATACAGAGTAGTGTGTGTGTCTCAATCCCAATCTTCCAATTTGTCCCTCTCCCTCTTGCCCCTCGGTAACCATAAGTGTATTTTTTTACATCTGTAACTCTATTTCTGTTTTGTAGACAAGTTCATTTGTAGCCTACTTTTAGATTCCACGTATAAGCAGTATCATATGATGTTTGTCTTTCTGTGTCTGAGGTCCATTCATGTGCTGCAAATGGCATTATTTTGTTCTTCTTTATGGCTGAATACGGAAAAGGCAATGGCGCCCCAGTCCAGTACTCTTGCCTGGAAAATCCCATGGACAGAGGAGCCTGGTGGGCTGCAGTCCATGAGGTTACTAAGAGTCGGACACGACTGAGCTGCTTCACTTTCACTTTTCACTTTCATGCATTGGAGAAGGAAATGGCAACCCACTCCAGTGTTCTTGCCTGGAGAATCCCAGGGACAGGGGATCCTGGTGGGCTGCTGTCTCTGGGGTTGCACAGAGTCGGACACGACTGAAGCGACTTAGCAGCAGCAGCAGCATGGCTGAATAATATTTCATTGTATAAACTGGGAACAAAGAAGGCAGGCTGCTCAGTGACCTAGGGACTGGGGAAGACAATGAAACTCTGGGTTTCCTTATTGCCTCCCGTAAATCCTGGACAGAATATACATATCCTAAATCTCTAACTGGCACAAACAGAATATGCTTCAAGTAAAGCCTGTGCATCCAGACAAAGGATGCGGAAGATGGTAGCCTCACAATAGAAAACCTTACAGGCAACACTCCCTCTCCACCAGTTACACGCAACAGAAAATCCAGACCAAAACACACACACACACCAGCTTCACCAGGGCCTGGCAGGAACTGATCTTCCTCCTAACCTCCAGTCTGAGGAAGTCAGCAGAAGCAGGTAGCAGGTATAGCGATGCCCTTCCCCCCCCTGGCGGGGCTGGTGGGGCTGGCTGTGTATGCACAGCTGTTCAGTCCTATCTGACTCTTTATGACCCCATGGACTCTAACCCGCCAGGCTCCTCTGTCTATGGAATTTCCCAGGCAAGAATACTGAAGTGGGTTGCCATTTCCTTCTCCAGGGGATCTTCCTGACCCAGGCATCAAACCAGAGTCTCCTGTACTGACAGATTCTTTACCACTGAGCTGTCTGGGAAGCCTGGCAGAAGCAAAAAGAGCCCAGTTTCTCCCACTGGGGTAACGTCAGCAGGATCCCTTGGTGAGATAAGACTTCACCTGCATTTAGCAACATCGAGACCCAGTGAGGTGATGTGAGGTGGAGCTAATTACCAGTGCCCTTCAACCTCAGCTCCAGTGGCAGCAGAGTCCAGTGGAGAGTGAATACTACCCCCGCCTGACATCAACTAGACTAAACCAGGAGGTGTGAGTTAGGGTTAGTGACCACTCACGTTCTCCCCATCCCTGGTGTCAGTGGACCCAGTAAGGAGCTGAAGCTACACAAGTACCCAGCAAAAGGAAGACTAATTCGGGGCCTTCCCAGGTGGCTCAGTGGTAAGGAATCCACCTGCCAACACAGGAGACACGGATTTGACCCCTGGTCCGGGAAGATCCCACATGCCTCAGAGAACTAAGCTGTCTGGTCCACAACCACTGAGCCTGTGCTCTGGAGTCTGGGAGCTGCAACTGCTGACGCCCACAAGGCCCAGAGCCCGCGCTCCATAACAAGAGAAGCCTCCACAGTGAGAAGCCTGCACGCTGCAACGACGAGTAGCCCCTGCTCAATGCAGCTAGAGAAAGCCCATGCAGCAGCGGAGACCCAGCACAACCAAATACATAAAATTTAAAAAAGAAACCTACCTAGACGGCGTGAAGGAGGACTCGTGGGCTCTTTGATCCTCTTCTCCCTGCTCTCTCACCCCCATACCAAAGGGGCTCAGTAGACTCTGAGTCTCCAGCCTTCACTGACGTCGGGGTGGAGTGGAATGGTGTGAGCTGGGTTAGTTAATACTCCATTTCCTGTCTGCCTAGTTTCAGTAGAAGCCAAGAGGAAGTTCAGCCTCTGCCCTCACCCATCGTCAGTTAGGAAGAAGTAGTGGGAATTGGGGCTCGTTGGCAGGCTGCTTCCCCATCCCCCTTTGTCTGGTATGAGTGTGACCAGCAGGAAGCTGGAGTGTCACCCCACCTGTCCACAACAAGCCAGTGTGAGCCAGTGTACTGCTTGTGCCAGAGCAGCACTGGCAGCACTCGCTGGGAAGCTGAGCATTCACACCCCCAGACCTTGCACTGCACCTCACAATTAAACACGATCTCCTAAAGTAATATCTAACCCCCCTGGATACAGTAGAAAAATCACTCATTATAAAAACAACAACAAAAAGGACAACCACAAAATTTTCCCATTTTGAATGGGAAAATCGACAGATGATGATACCATAAAGAATCGGGTGTTGGAATTATCTGACAAAGATTTTAAAGTACCCATCAAAAGACTACTTTAGAGGTAACTGCAAATACTCTTGAAACAGATAAAAGTGGCAGAACGTTTCAGCAATGACGGAAGAAATAAAAGGAGACCCAAGTGTAACTGTAGAATTGAAAAATACAATTGAAAAAACAAATTGGTGGAATGACAGTAGAAGAGATGATCGAGAAAAAAAAAATCTGTAAAGTCAATAGAATTTACTCAGTCTGAACAAAGTGGAAGAAAACGAAAAGTCCCAGGGATCTGTTGTGCCCAGTCCAACGTCCTCATCCCTGCCACCAGGTGCTGAGACGCTGCTGTGAAGTGTGGACATGAGCGCCCCTGTGTAACACAGAGCACAAAATCAGTGCACCCCACCATGTGTAAACAAATAGCTGGTGGGGACTTGCTGTACGGCACAGGGAGCTCAGCTCAGTACTCTGTGAAGACCTCGAGGGGTGGGGTTGGAGGGGGAGGGCCACAAGGGAGGGGATACATGTATACATGTGGCTGAGTCACCTCTTTGTACAGCAGAAACTAACACGTCATAAGGCAACTGTATTCCATTAAGAAAAACAACTCAGTCCTCAACGATGACCTTCACACTGTCCCTTCTCTCAGCTCATCCTGCGGTGCTGGTTTGTAAAGCTCTATGAAGGTGCTGGATTATGACCTGGCATGGCAGGTGTTTCCAGCCTCAGAACCCAGGACTGTCCCTCAGCTTGCCACCCAGAGGTGCTGCAGGTGGCTGTGAAGTCAAGGTATTTGCTCCTTTCCCCACATCTGGCCCTCTCACCTTCCTCTATCAAAAGACCCAAACACAGCCACTTGAAATAGACAACCTATGTAGTCCTGTAATAGAAATGAAACTTAATGTTTAATAATAATAAAAAAGCTCCCCCCAAAGAAATCTTCAGGTCTAGATTTCATTGGAGAATTCTACCAAACATTTAAGGAAGAATTTTACACCATCTCTTGCAGAAAATGGAAGAGAAGAGAATGCTTCCCAACTTGGTTTTATACAGCTATTATTACTCTGATACCAAAAGTAGATTACTATCTACAAAAAAAGGGGAAGCTACATATCAAAAACTTACATGATCTTAGATACAAAAGTCCTCAGCAAAATTTTAGCAAATTAAATCTTGCAGTATATAAAAAGAATTATACACTGTGAAGAAGTGGATTTCTTCGCTGGTGTACAAGGCTGCTTCAGCATTCAAGTCAATCAATGTAAACCATCATATCAAGTGAAAAAAATTATATGATTATATTGGTTTACACAGAAAAAGCATTTGACAAAATCCAACAATAGTTTGTGATTAAAAACTCTCATCAAACTAGAATAGAGGGGAATTTCTGTCACTTGTAAGCTTTCCGGGTGGCACAGTGGGAATCTCCTACCTGTGCAGGAAACGCAAGAGACACAGGTTCAATCCCTGGATCAGGAAGACATCCGGGAGAAGGAAATGGCAACCCACTCTAGTATTCTTGCCTGGAGAATCCCCATGGGCAGAGGAGCCTGGAGGGCTACAGTCCATGGGGTTGCAAAGAGTTGGACAAGACTTAGTGACTAAACAACAGCAAATCCTTCTCTGGACTGGATTATGCTTTGAATCCACTTATCAAAGTAGAGGTAGATATTTCAGAGACCTGTAGGCAATACTTTTCATAGTATTCTTCTATTACTGATGTGCCTTCAACCCTCTATCTGAAGGTGCGTCTCTTTAGTGATCCTGCAGGCACCGTGGCTGCTGCCCCATGACTGAGGAGCTGTGGACACAGCAGGCCTGTGCTTCGCAGTTAGCATGCTTTACATGTTTCCCTTTGAGCGGGATCGAAGGTCGTCTGACCCTTTCATTATTTCCCTGGGGCAGAGGTTGTGAGCCCTTGGTGAAATTTAATTATACCCTCCACCAAATCCAATTACTGTCCACACCCATGAAATCCCATTATAACTTTCTTCTGCTTCATTAGAGATACCCTAGGACAGGTCCCTTCTTAACCCCCTGTGGCAGATTTCCTAAGGAATATCAGCCACAGGCTTTGCTCACACTGTTTATTACTCCAAGGAAATATATGCAAAAATTCAAATGACCTATAGTCCTACTTGCTTAAAAACCAAGCACATATCTGGTTTCCAGTAAGAGAGCTGATTTCTTAGGGATTTCACCGTCCCCTCTCCGCCACCAGAGTATTTTCCCGAGTATTCGGATATTTTGTTTTGTTTTTCTTTTTTCCAACTTTTGAAAATTTCAAACAAATTTCATGAGAAAATTGAACTATTGGTATAATATCACTTGGGCATATTCTCCACCTCCAAATGTTAAGAGTGTGGTCTCATTCTTGTTTTCTCTATACACACGTGCACACTCGCGTGTGTGTAAATTAAATGTCAACATTCATTTTTTAAAAATAAGGACATTTTCTTACAAAAGCACAATACTGTCAACACACCTAAGCAAATGAACAGTAATACCATAATGAAAGTGAAGTAAAAGTGTTAGTTGCTCAGGCATATCTGACTTTTCGACCCCATGGACTGTAGCCCTCCAGGCTCCTCTGTCCATGGGATTCTCCAGGCAAGAATACTGGAGTGGGTTGTCATTTCCTTCTCCAGGGGATCTTCCCGACCCAGGGATTGAACCCAGGTTTCCTGCATTGCAGGCAGATTCTTTACCTTCTGAGTCACCAGGAAGGCCCCATACTGTAATACAGGTTATCTAATCGGGATAGTCAGAAACTTAAGGAAGAGGGAGCCAGGTGAACAAATAGAACTACTGGCACTGGAGAAAGCAAGAAGTAATTAGTATTCCTGGAGATACGTGATGACTCTGCATCCATAAAACAAAAACATCCTGGGGACCTCCCTGGCGGTCCAGTGTAACCACAGACTTTGAATTTGTGGTGGTGGTTGTTTAGTTGCTAAGTCCTGTCTGACTCTTGGTGACCCCATGGACTGTAGCCCACCAGGCTCTTCTGTCCACGGGATTCTCCAGGCAAGAATACTGGAGTAGGTATTTCCTTCTCCAGGGGATCTTCCTGACCCAGGGATCGAACCTGGGTCTCCTGCGTCACAAGAAGATTCTTTCACTAACTGAGCCACCAGGGAAGCCAAAAGGGAAGTAAAAGGGAAAAGCTGAGAGACATGGATGATCATGTCCAGGAAACTGATGACATTCCCCAAAGAGGGAGCAGAGAACGCAGGCAGATGAAATCAGAGAAATAAAAGAAGGCAGTTTCCCAAACCTGAAGACAGTCACAAGTCTTTCTTCACAACAGGCAGGACCCACCAGACAAGGTCAGAGCCTGGAAACAGTCTGGAGAATTTCAGATCACCAAGTAAGGACAGAGAAAGGGCCTCCGGACGTTAGACTGAAAAGAAACATCAGATGATTTGCTAAGAAAAGAGTCAGATTCACCTCAGCCCTATTGGCTGCAGCACTGGAGGCTGGACCCCACTGCACCCACACGTCTCTGGGGCTCTTGTCACGGTTGGACTCTGGTGTGGGTCCTGGGAGTCTGCATTTCCAGCAAGCTCCTTGGTGACGGTGACACTGCTGCTCTGCGGACCACAGTTTCAGTGGCCAGGGTCTAGAATAAAATGGAACGACGCCTTTAGAACTCAGAAGAAAATTACTTTGAATGTAAAATTTTACAGCTAGCTAAATTATTCATCAAATATGAGCCAGACTTACAGATATTCAAATGTTCGGGAAGTTTACTTTGCCATGCACTTTCTGAAAAATATTACTTGTAGATGAGGTGGAGAAAAGCATAAAACAAGTGAAGAATTAGAAAGATATCTGTGGATAGCCAATGGAAATTTCCTGTATGACTCAGGGAATTCACACTGGGGCTCTGTAACAACCTAGAGGGCTGGGATGGGGAGGGAGATGGGAGGGAGGTTCAAGAGGGAGAGGACATATGTGCACCTATGGCGGATTCATGTTGATGTTTGGTAGAAACCAACATAACACTGTAAAGCAATTATCCTTCAATTAAAAATAAATAAAAAAAATAAAGATATCTATGCTTTCTGGAGTTAATCCAAGAGGAGTTTGTGTAAAGAAATACCTGCATAGTCGTGGCCAACACAATTAGTCCAAATTAGGACAAGAAGTCAGAGGGCTCAAAAGAATGACTTTGAGAAGGAAATGATTTCTATTCAACAAGCAGAATAATTAAGAAGCAGGAAAATGCTTAATCATGATGGAAAAGCCATATGGTTCTTCTTGAAACAAGTGGGAAAATAGTCGATCAAGACTCTAGGAAAAACAAAACTGCTTGAGAAAAGCATGTTCCAAATAGGAAGCAAGAGAAATATGTTTGACCTTGGCATTTGGAAGCTTCTTCTCTAGCAGAATGAAAACTGCTTGAGAATGGTTATTTCTGAAGTGAAGTTCTAGAGGTAAGGGGTTGGGTAAGAGACTTTGACTTTTTATTTAAGGCCATGTCTTGATGAAATTGAAAGAGAAGAGTGAAAAAGTTGGCTTAAAGCTCAACATTCAGAAAACTGAGATCATGGCATCTGGTCCCTTCACTTCATGGGAAATAGATGGGGAAACAGTGGAAACAGTATCAGACTTTATTTTTGGGGGCTCCAAAGTCACTACAGATGGTGATTGCAGCCATGAAATTAAAAGACGCTTACTCCTTGGAAGGAAAGTTATGGCCAACCTAGACAGCATATTCAAAAGCAGAGACATTACTTTGCCAACAAAGGTCCGTCTAGTCAAGGCTATGGTTTTTCCAATGGTCGGGTATTGATGTGAAAGTTGGACTGTGAAGAAAGCTGAGTGCCGAAGAATTGATGCTTTTGAACGGTGGTGTTGGAGGAGACTCTTGAGAGTCCCTTGGACTGCAAGGAGATCCAACCAGTCCATTCTAAAGGAGATCAGTCCTGGGTATTCTTTGGAAGGACTGATGCTAAAGCTGAAACTCCAATACTTTGGCCACCTCATGTGAAGAGTTGACTCATTGGAAAAGACTCTGATGCTGGGAGGGATTGGGGGCAAGAGGAGAAGGGGACGACAGAGGATGAGATGGCTGGATGGCATCACTGACTCAATGGATGTGAGTTTGAGTGAACTCCAGGCGTTGGTGATGGACAGGGAGGCCTGGTATGCTGTGATTCATGGGGTGGCAAAGAGTCGGACACAACTGAGCAACTGAACTGAACTGAATGTGGCCTAAACTTTTTAAATTGTAGGAGATTTGCTTTACAAGGTTGTGTTAGTTTCTGCTGTACAATAAAGTGAATCAGCCATATTTATACATGTATCCCCTCCCTCTGAAGCCTCCGTCCCGCCCCATCCCACCTCTCTAGGTCATCACAGAGCACTGAGCTGAGCGCCCTGTGCTGTGTATTTTATGCTTGGTGGTGCAGCTTCCCACTAGCTATTTATTTTATACATGGCAGTGTATATTGATATATGCCAACCCTACTCTGCCAGTTCATCGCCCCCTCCTCTTCCTGCCCTGTGCCCACCTGCCCATTCTCTGTCTGCGTCTGTATCCCTGCTTGGCAAATAGGTTCATTGGTACCATCTTTCTAGATTCCAGATACAATATATGATATTTGTTTTTCTCTTTTGACTTATTTTACTCTGTGTGACAGATTCTATACTCATCAACATCACTACAAATGACCCAGTTTTGTTGCTTTTTATGCCTGGGCAATTTTCCATTGCATATGTACCACATCTTCTTTATCTTCTTCTTCTGTTGATAGACAGGTAGGCAGGTAGGTGGCTTCCATGTCCTAGCTATTGTAAATAGTGCTGCAATGATCTTTGGGGTTCATGTGTCTTTTAATTATGATTTTCTCAGGATATATGCCCAATAATGGGGTTGCTGGGTCATGTGGTAGTTATATTCCTAGTTTTTAAAAAAAACTTTTTAAATTAAAAATTGAGTATATTGAAAGCCATTAAAATAAATTGGCCCTCCCTTATAGAAACACATTTATTGCATTCTTACTCATTGGTGTAATTTTTACTATATAAAATAAAGGAACTATGAGTAAAATATAGAAAAAAAAAGAAATAGTCCTTCCTTAAATATAAAAGATGAGGACGGGAAGAGAAGGAATGAAGAGTAACAAAGAAAGGCCTCACTGAGAGAACAAATGCTGCATGCGAGTGCATGCACACACACACACACACACACACCTTACTGTTCTCCCCACCCCCATCGCTGGGGTGAATTCCAGATTCTTCTCCAAGACAGCCTGGACCTCAGGTGCTACAACGGGGCGTTGGGACGGGTACGATGTTGGGCGAGGGCTAGACCTCAGGCTGTAGGACCCTGACTCCCTCTGCTCCTAAAGGAAGCACACAGTTCCTTTAGAAAACCTGAAAGAACGTTCCCTCTGGCCCCAGCCTTCTGGCTATAGGTGAGTCCTAGCGATCAACAGGTGAGGTGTTGAGATGCTAGAGGGAGCGAGGGGCAGGTGCTCCTAAAATCAGAGATGAGGGCTGGGGCGACCCTATCACAGGGCCTCGGGGTATCAGTTCTGAAAGATCTGAGATCTGGCTGCACCAGGAGGGGTCTGAGGAACAGCTGGTACGGGGGTCACCGGGCTGTGGATGACAGCCAGTCGTCCTGAAAGACCAGCCGCCCTCCCCTTCAGAGGAGAAAGAACGAGGGTGTGAGCTGAGGGCCTGCCTGACCCAGCAACGTCAGAGACAGATAGTTCAACAGATCTTCCGGAGGTTTATAGGTGGGATCTACAGATGAGGTGTACGGAATCACCTCGAATGATGGCAGAAGCGAAGAGAAAGGGAGATGTGTGAATGGGCCAGAGGCAGGCGGAGGCCGGCCTAGTGGGGGCTGAAGACCACCACAGGGGAGTGGAGGTATGCCAGGGACCAAGTCTCAGCTTAGAGGAAGGAAATGGCGTTGGAAATGCAGGAGGCAGACGTGTGAAGATTGGGGGCAGAATTTGGTGCAGAGCATTTACAAAATGTGGTCATTCATTCTGGGGAACTTGAAGGGACTTTGGGATAGTACCCTTTTAGAAAAGCAAGATAGTTTCAAACAGACATTCTGGTTTTCTCTTCCAAATCCACTGACTCGTAACAAATCTGGTGCTAATTCTTTCCAAGCCAGATATTCCAGCATCTGACTGTTGAAGGCTCTCCTCAAGAACTCTGTGTGTGAGGTTTGGGAGAAGGAGAGCCGTCTGAGTCTGGGCCTTGTTACCTGTACTTCTGAGCTCGCCAGAGTGGCTTCTTCATTTTCTGTACAGAAATCATTCTTACTCTCTCTCTCTCTCTGTCCCTTTTATTTCCTCCTCCCTCCCTCCTTCTCCCTCTCTCCCTGTCTCTTTCCTTCCTTCCTTCTTTCTTTCTCTCCTTCTAGCCAGAGAATCATTACAGATTCTCCTCAAAGAAATCTTACCTTGATGGGATGTCCAGCACTTGAAAGAAGCAAAGCGTTACTGTACCCAGTGGGAGATAATGCCCAGTTGGCCTTTTCTTCAGCCTCACTCCCCGGGGGACTCCTTAACTGCCCTTAGCTAGCGCGCATTGCCAGATGTGGGTGGAAGAAAAACTCAGGACACGCAGTCCCGTTTGTGTCTACCCATCCTCCTGGGGCCTGGAGGGTCAGATCCAGCTTCATGGGATGAAACCTGTGGTCAGAAGAGCCTGTACTTAGACTGAAAGGATGAGCCTATGGTTACTGAGGGGAAACCTGGGGGGAAGGGACAGTTAGGGAGTTTGGGATGGACATGTACACACTGCTATTTGTGAAATGAGTAACCAGCAAGGACACACTGTATAGCACAGGGAGCTCTGCTCATTGTTATGTGGCAGCCTGGGTGGCAGTCAGGTATGGAGGAGAAGGGACACACACATATATGTATGGCTGAGTCCCTTTGCTGTTCACCTGAAGCTATCACAGCATGGCCAGCTGGCTATACCCTAAGACGAAATGAAATGTTTAGAAAAGAAGAGCCTATGCTGGTTTGCTACTCTGCTCTCACTGTCTTGAAATTCCTAATCATTTTTGAACAAGGTGCTCTGCACTTCTGTTTTGCCCTGGGTTCTATGGCCAGTCCTGCCTAGAGCATGGTCTGGGACCCCAGGGCCACAGGTACAGCCACTTGGAAGGAAGCCGTTGTCCTACTTGGTATAAGCCTGAGTGCCGCCCGCTGCCTGGCTTGTCCTGCTGCAGAGAGGATGACGTGGGCTGGCTTTTCCTTAGAGACCGTGCTTTCTATCCTAATCGACTCTAAGTGTTTCTGCTTTGGCAGCAGACACAACTCGTTAGGCTTTTTAATCCAAGTTTCTCTGTAGCTGACATAAATCAGTGAAATACTCAATGTGTAGACATGCTAGTCGCTTCGTAGATGCCTTGAAAAGCCATTCGACCTAAAAAATTATTTGTAATTGTGCTATATAATCAGTGTTCCCTGATGCATAGGATATTCGTTATAAATGCGTGTTTGTGATATCATTATTCTGCATAACTACTCAGACTCATGGTTTCCACATGTCGGCTGCAGAGTCACTTGATTCCTTCTGCAGGTGGGGTCTTTTACAAAAGGCAAGAATATAGCTGTTTTGGCTGCTCAGTTCCCCAGAGTTCTCTTAAGGAAGGGACTCCTGAGCAGGTGCAGCGGGACTCAGTCCCTGGGAAGTAATCAAGTAGATAAAGGAAAATAGAGTCTTCATCTTTTGAGCCAGAGAACTGTGTCCAAAGCCACAGAAACCATCATCTGGAAAGAAATAACATCACAAGTTGTCTTAAGAAAATCTGGTGTAAGTTTTCAAAACACCAGACCTAGAAGATATGACTATTTGTATTGAGAGGAAATATATTTTATTGTATAAAATGGGTTTCTTTTACTACCAGGTTCATTTTTAAATAATGAACTCTCTGCTACAACTCAAACATTCTGTGTACACAAATTTTACTGAATCTCCTGGTTTGATCATCGCTATTGCTGTGTGAGGGCTTCCCAGGTGGCTCAGTGGTAAAAAGTCTACTTGCCAGTGCAAGAGACACTGGAGGTGCGGATTCAATCCTTGGGTAAGGAGGATCCCCTAAAGGAGTAAATGGCAACTCACTCCAGTGTCCTTGCCTGGATAATCCCATGGACAGAGGAGCCTGGCAAGCTGCAGTCCATGTAGTCACAAACAGCATGCACACGCATTGCTGTGTAAGATAGCATTTCGGGGGTAATCTGGGTGATGACTCGACAAAACCTCTCTGTTTCATTTTAATTTTTCAACTTTTGTGTATATAATTATTTTAAAATAGAAAATTAAAAATTATATGTGTGTGTGTGGGGTGTTATGTGCTCAGTCCTGTCTGACTATTTGTGACCCCCATGGACTGTAGCCCACCAGCCTCCAGTCCGTGGAATTTTCCAGATAAGAATACTGATGTAAAAAAAGAAAAATTTTTAAAAAAGAAAAAAGAATACTGGAGTGGGTTGCCAGTTCCTACTCCAGGGGATCTTCCTGACCTAGGGATTGAACCTGTGTCTTCTGCACTCATATATATGTGTGTGTGTGTGTGTGTGTATTATATATTTTATATAATGTTATATAATTTATATTTTGCATTTTATTGCTTATTATATAATGTATATATACTATATGGTATAGTACATATATAAATATACACTATATGGTATATTATAATGTATTCAGGAACACATATATGAGGTAAAAGAAATCACGTCTTCATTGCATGCTCAGTTGGGAGACTGATGGATCTGTCTTTGCCTCTCCAGGTCATTTATCAAATGAAGTATTGAATGTAGAGACTGTCCTGACCAAACCCCATGGTAGCTGATAGCTCCAACCCTTTAATCTAAACTTCACCAAAGTGCATCAGCAGCAGAAAATAGACTCATTTTAAAAAATCAGCTTGTCTTGTTTCATGACCTAGAAAAAGAGGAACAATTCCAAAAACGAGGAGCAAAAAGGAAAAAGAAAAGAGCGAAGATCTAAACAGAGGAATTTTGTGATACTAGCCAGGCCCCAGTGTGTCTGTCTTTTAAGTTTAACACCTAAACTGGATTATTATGTTCTAGAAACTTTTAAGAAGTTAATAGTTTTTTGGCTACACCGTGCATCATACAGGATCTTCATTCCCCAGGCAGGGATAAAACCCTCGCCCCTAGCAGCAGAAGCATGGAGTCTTAAGTGCTGGGCCACTGGGGAAGCCCCGATGTTCTTCTAATTTTAAATCTAGTTAAAATGCGTGTGTTTTCCCAATTTAATTTGCTTAAATCAGAAAGGTAAGAGCCTATTCGTTGGAAAAGACCCTGATGCTGGGGAAGATTGAGGGCAGGAGGAGGAGGTTGGATGACATCATCGACTCAGTGGAGATAAATTTGAGCAATCTCTGGGAGATAGTGAAGGACAGGCAAGCCTGGTGTGCTGCAGTCCATGGGGTCGCAAAGAGTCAGACACGACCGAGCAACCGAACAACAGCAAAATCAGAAAGGTGGACATAGTGACAAAAGTTAAAGGAAATTGTTAAGGAATTGAATGGATCAGATGAGATGCTGGACACAGAAAAGGGATTTATTTATTCATTCACTTATTCAAGAAAGATTCCTCAACTCCCATAGCCATTTGATGGAACGAACGTGAACAAATTCTGACCTTGTGGCGCTTAACTTCCGGAGGCAGAAGGATGAGGAGACAGCAGCAAGTTGTAACGCTTCATGTCCTTGGGTAGCAGTAAACTCAGTGTGGAAAAATAAAGGCAGTGAAGGTCTGGAGCAGAGGGGTGGGAATCAGAGAGAGCAATGTGTAACGCTGGGAGTGTTGTTTGTTGTCCACCAGGAGGGTGATGGAGTTAGAGCCATTGTAAATTGAATAGGTGAGCAAAAACAAACGATGTGTTAATCCCAGTGATGTCAGTGAAACTGACCTTGAGTGCCGTATCATTTTGATCTTTATTCTAGTCTGAGTTAGTTGATCCCCGCCCGCCGCCATTTTCCCTGTTGCTGGCAGTGTTTGATTTTCACACTTGCTTTGTACAGCATGCGTGCGAGCTAAGTTGCTTCAGTCGTGTCCAACTCCTCTCGACCCTGTGGACCATAGTGGGCCAGGCTGCCATGTCTGTGGGATTCTCCAGGCACAATACTGGAGTGGGCTGCTATGCCCTCCTCCACAGGATCTTCCCAACCCAGGGATCAAACCCACGTCTCTCATGTCTCCTGCGCTGGCAGGGGGTTCTTTGCCACCAGCACCACCCGGGAAGCCCACCTTTGTACAACAGGAATTACAAAAATGTCTATGTCCGTTGACCCCTAATACAGTGATCCTGATGGCCTCTTTTTCATAGTCAGTATTTTGTGACACCCCCTTTTCTATCCTGAAATGAAGTCATGGGTAATATCTATCTAGAGATACGATTTCAAGAATTCAAGACAATACTTCAAAGAAACAAAAGGAATGTGTAATAAGCATGACTATATAGTAAGACCTGGGTTTCCCTGGTAGGTCAGCTGGTAAAGAATCTGCCTACAATGCAAGAGACCCTGGTTCGATTCCTGGGTCGGGAAGATCTGCTGGAGAAGGGATAGGCTACACACTCCAGTATTCTTGGGCTTCGCTGCTGGCTCCACTGATAAAGAATCCACCTGCAATGCAAGAGACCTAGGTTCAATCCCTGGGTTGGGAAGATCCCCTGGAGAAGGGAATGGCTACCCACTCCAGTATTCTGGCCTGGAGAATCCCATGGACTGTATAGTCCATGGGGTCACAAAGAGTCAGACACAACTGAGTGACATTCAAATATGTATATAGTAAGACATGGGCTCCCCAGGTGACTCAGTGGGTAAAGAATCCATCTTCAATTCAGGAGAGTCAGCTTCACCTGGAGAAGGGAATGGCAACCCACTCCAGTATTCTTGCCTGAAAATTCCCATGGACAGAGGAGCCTGGTGGGCTACAGTCCATGAGGTCGCAAAGAGTCTGACACCACTGAGCACAAAAGTTTGCTGGAAGCCACTGGACCTTATCTGGCTGCAGCAGTTAAGAACACCCTGGTGTTTGTTACGTTTTTCACAAACGGCTGACAAACGGTTTATGCTGTGTGCAGGTTGTGGTTCGGGAACTGCTGGCTCAGTACACCAAGCAGTGCGAGGAAAGACCGGTCTCCAGCTTGCTCCGAAACTGGGTGGAATCGTGGAGTGACAGGCTGAGAACCAGGTATGTGATCACTCCAGCTGCCACCATCCTTGACCTGGAGTCTCATTCTTGAGGCTGAGTATACAGAGCCTTGTACAGTTCACACTTGTTTAAATGTAAAATATTGATATAAAATAATCAACAAGGACCTAGTGAGTAGCACAGGGAACTCTGCTCAATACTCTGGAATGACCTATATGGGAAACGAATCTGAAAAAGAATAGATGTAACTGAATCACTTTGCCGTGCACCTAAAACAACAGTGTGCATCAACTGTGTGCGTGTGTGCTCAGTCGTGTCCGACTCCACGACCACATGACTGCAGCCCACCAGGCTGCTCTGTGCATGGAGTTTCCCAGTCCAGAATACTTCAGTGGGTTGCCATTCCTGCTCCAGGGGATATTCCCAACCCATGGATCGAACCCATATCTTCTGTGTTTAAAAAAATACTGATATGTGGAAACACATGTATGGATATGTAATTTCAATTCTCATGCACCCACGATCCAACTTAAGGACCAGAAGACTGCTAATTCTGCTCCTTCCACATGTGTTCCTTCTTTTTAGCATGTCCACTGTGGCACGGACTTTACAGGTTTTTGTTATTTCCGTTTCACAGATGAGGAAACAGGCACAGAGCTTAAGCATTTTGCCCAAGATTACATGCCAGTGGGTGACCAAGCTAGAATTTGAATCCAGATAGTTGGACTCCAGGATCCATGCTTTGGGTTGTTTTCACAGATTTTTCGTGTTATCTATAAGCTTGATAAATAAGGTGTAATGTGTGTGGTATTCTGTAGCTTCCTGTTTTCACTCAATATTTTGTTTCTTAGGTTCATCCAAGTTATTACATGTGGCTGAAGAGCTTCTGTGTCTGCTCATAATATTTCACCATGTATCTGTGCTGCAAGTTACTTATGCTTTCTAATCTCCAGTATCAGTGGATATTTGAGTTGTATTTTTGATATCTTGCACAACCCTCTTGTGAAAAATCTTGTACATGTTTTCTGGGGAACGTGGGCAAGAATTTCTACAGGGCTTTCAAATTTAGTTGCCATGACTCAGAGTGAGAAATGTGTTTTACGTCACCACGGACACCCACACGCCCATAGAGTCCCCTACCCTCCCTCCACCACAGACACGATGAAGCAAACACGCCGTGAAACAGTGCTCATCCTATACTCGTAATGTTCTCTGACGTTTCTTAATTTTGTTTTTTAAAAATACTGATCTCAATCAGTTAAACTGATTTCATGTGCCGTTTTAGCGATTTTCAATCTGTTGCCTGAAAAAACACTCCTTAATAGCGCATATTACCCAGGCGTGAAATTGCTGTGCTGTGGGTATGCCAGTGTTGGACTTTACTAGATCATGCCCATTTATTTTTCAAAGTGACTGCCTACATTTTTTATCCCCACCAACAGCCTGTGTCTTATGAAACCAACACTTGGCATTGTCAGATTTCATTTTTGTCAGCATAAGATAAAGATCTCACACTGTGGCTTTTAAAAATTTTTGTTTTGTTTTTAATTGGAGGATAATTGCTTGACAGTATTGTGATGGTTTCTGCCATACATCAGTATGATTCAGCCGTAGGTACACATATGTTCCCTCCCTTTGAAACCTCCCCACCGCCACCTTCCTCCCATCCCACCCCTCTAGGGTGTCACAGAGCAAACTCCCACTGGCTGTATACTTTCCATCTGGTAATGTGTATGTTTCAGAGCTACTCTCTCAAATCGTCCCGCCTTCTTTCTCCCCGACTGTGTGCAAGTCTGTTCCCTCCGTCTGCATCTTTGCTGCTGCCCTGTAGATAGATTCATCAGTACCATCCTTCTAGATTCCATATATATATGTATGTATACGGGTTAATATTACCATATCTGGCTTTCTCTTTCTGACTTACTTCACTTTGTATAATAGGCTCTAGGTTTGTCCACCTCATTAGAATCTAGTCAGATATTTACTTTTATTTCTTTATTTGACTGCACCGGCTCTTAGTTGCAGCATGCAGGATCTTTAGTTGGGGCATTTGGGATCTAGTTCCCTGACTCAGGAGTGAACCCCAGCCCCCTGAATTGAGAGCACAGAGTCTTAGCCACTGAACCACCAGAGAAGTCCCTCACTATGGCTTGAAAATTGCATTTTTCTTCTTCTTATTATAGTTGAGCATGCTTTCACATTCTCTTTACCATTTGTATTTCTTCTTATCTGAAATGCTTGTCATGCATTTTGTGTTTTTCTGTTTTTGTTTTGTTTGGTCTTAGTCGGTATTGATTTTTAGATGTTACAGCTATCTTCTCCAAGTTTGTGGCTTGTCTTTTGTTTTCTTTATGATGTCTTTGATTAACATAAATTCTTCAATTACAGTTGAATTTATTAATCTTTTCTTTTATATCCCACACTTCCTGTATCTTGTCTACTTTGTGATTGTGAAATATATATGTTTTAATATTGTTGAGAGTTTGAGAGTTTCACCTTTCACCTTGAATTCTTGAATCCATTAGAAATTTCTGTCTGTGGTGTGAGGAAGGGATTTAATTTCATTTTCTTTCTCCCGTGGGGATTGTCAGTTTTTCCAGCCCCATTTTCTGAATTCACTGCCTTTCCCTAGTGATCTGGAACGCCCCCGCTGGCATTCATTAAACTTTTATATATGCGGAAGTCCATTTGTTCCTGGTCTGCTTGTGTGCTCTTTTTTAAGTTGGTTAGTTAGTTTGCTGCTCTGGGTCTCAGTGCAGCATGCAGGATCTTTGATCTTCAGTGCAGCATGCAGGATCTTTTTGGTTGCGAGTGCAGACTCTTAGGTGCGGCATGCGGGACCTAGCTCTCTGACCAGGGGTCGTATTGGGCCCTCTGCATTGGGAGCGTGGACTCATAGCCACTAGACCACCAGGGAAGTCCCTGTTTGTATATTCTGAATCTAACAAAACACTGTCTCAATTCCACTAGATTTATAACAGTGTAATAGTATTATGTGGTACATATTACATATGATACTACTATATCTAAAATATAATTCAGAATTGTGGTGGCTATTCTGGGTCTTTTGTACATCCTTACAAGTGTGAGAGTAAGTTTGTCAAGTTCCTCCAAAAAAAAAAAGAAAGAAAGAAAAGAACATACATACAGCAAAAGGACAAATATTATATGGTTGCACGTATATGAGGTATTATCTACAGTAGTCAAGTTCGTAGAGACAGAAAGTAGAATAGTGGGGCTTCCCTGTGGTCCGGTGGTTAAGACCTTCTGATGCAGGGGGTGAGGGTTTGCCCTCTAGTTGGGGAGCTAAGACCCCACCTGCCTAGCAACCATAAAATCCAAACATAAAACAGAAGCAGTATCGTAACAAATTCAATGAAGACTTTCAAAAAGGACCCACATTAAGGGGAAAAAAAATCTTTAAAAAGAAGAAAGTAGAACAGTGGTTACCAGGGGCCAGTAGGAGGAGGAACTGGGGGATAGTGTTCACTGGCTGCAGAATTGCAGTTTGGGAAAATGAAAAAGATTTGAAGATGAGTAACAGTAATGGTTGCATGACAATGCAAATGTGTTTAATGCTGCTGAACTATACCCTTAAAAATGGCTAAGGTGGCAGATTTTATGTTATGTTTTTTTTTTTTTTAAATCTACTGGAATTTTCTTTGGAAGTGTATTAAATCTATAGATTTGCAGAAAAATTGACATGCTTGTAAAACTGAACTTCCTCTCAAAGATTTTAACCTCCCAAGTGTCTTCCAGAGTTTTATAATTTCTTTCAAACATAGTACAACTTTGGACAGATTTATTACTGGATCCTTTATAATTTTGTTGTTGCCATAAAAAGAACATTTTTTAAATTATGTTTTTTTGTTCTTGATTTATTATACACACTGTTGACTTTTGTATATAAACCTGACCATAAAAAATGTCATTTAAATGTGCTGATAGATTCTTTGGATTTCCATAGACAGTCATACCATCTGCAAATAGTAAATTTTATTCCTTCTTTTCCAGTTATTGCTTCTTTTGTTTGTTTTTGTGAGAAGGTGCCCTATTCCTGATTTTTAAAAGAATTAGTTTGATATTTCACTGTTAAGAATACATTTGCTAAAGTTTTTGATAGGCATACTTTACCTCCTAAGGAAGCTCCATTTACTGTTATTTTTAACATGTTTTTTTTAATCATTATTTGATGATGAATTTTCCTGCAAATGATTTTTCATCTATTAAATTATCTTATATTATTTCTTCTTAACCTGTTTTGATAAATAACACTTGTGTGCTTAAGAAACACTTAGTGTTGTCATATTGTATTATTATTTTTATATTTTCCTGGGTTTGACTTGTTAGTATTATTTTTAGGGTTTTTGTGTACTTATTAGCTTATTGTTTTCCTTTCTCATACTTCCCTGATTGGATTTATATCAAGTTTTCCTGGCCACAGAAGTTATTTTGGGAGTAGTTTCTTATTCTGTAGAAGAATCTGAGAAGTTATTTGAAAACTATCTGGGTCTGGGTAATATTTAAACAACTGATTCAATTAGTTTAGTTGTTTTAAGACCATTTAGGCTTTCTCTTCTCTGCCAGTTTTGGTAAATGATATTTTTCTGGGAACTTGTCTGATTTCAGACTGACTCATATGAGGTTTATCATGTTGCCGTTGTTTACTCTTTCGGTCATGTCCAACTCTTTGCGATCACGTGGACTGTAGCCTGCCACGCTTCTCTGCCCATAGGTTTGTCTAGGCAGGAATGCCGGGGTGTGTTGCCATTTCCTTCTCCAATAAGGTTTATTATACTATTCTCTAATTATCCTTTTAACTTCTGCTAGATGGGTAGTTCAGTTCAGTTCAGTCGCTCAGTTGTGTCTGACTCTTTGCGACCCCATGGACTGCAGCATGCCCGGCTTCCCTGTCCATTACCGACTCCGGGAGCTTACTCAAACTCATGTGCATTGAGTTGGTGGTGCCATCCAACCATCTCATCCTCTGTCGTCCCCTTCTCCTCCCGCCTTCAATCTTTCCCAGCATCAGGGTCTTCTTCAAATAAGTCAGTTCTTCGCATCAGGTAGCTAAAGTATCAGAGTTTCAGTTTCAGCATCAGTCTTCCAATGAATATTCAGGACTGATTTCCTTTAGGATGGACTGGTTGGATCTCCTTGCTGTCCAAGGGACTCTGAAGACTCTTCTCCAACACCACATTTCAAAAGCATCCATTCTTCTGCGCTCAGCTTTCTTTATAGTCCAGCTCTAACATCCATACATGACTACTGGAAAAACTAAAGCTTTGACTAGATGGACTTTTGTTGGTAAAGTAACATCTCTGCTTTTGTCTAGGTTGGTCATAACTTTTCTTCCAAGGAGTAAGCGTCTTTTAATTTCATGGCTGCAGTCACCATCTGTAGTGATTTTGGAGCCCCCCAAAATAAACTCTGTCACTGTTTCTGTTATTTCCCCATCTATTTGCCATGAAGTGGTAAGACCAGATGCCATGATCTTAGTGTTCTGAATGTTGAGTTTTAAGCCAGCTTTTTCACTCTTTCACTTTCTTCAAGATGCTCTTTTGATCTGTAGTTAGGTCCCAGTTTTCATTCCTAAAATTATTTATTGTATTTTTCTTTCTCTCCTTTATTGTTATGTTTAATCTCACCAGATGTTTGTCTAATATATTATTTTTTTCAAATGACCAACTTTTCCCTTTGTTGATCCTCTGACATACCTTTGCTTTTACTTCATTGATTTATGCTCATAAATGTATTGTCTTCTTTGTTGTACTTCTGAGGGGCTTATTGTGCTTTTTTCTTTTGTGTATTTTTTAAATTATTTTTATTTGGAGGAAGACTTTGGTCTTTATAACCCAAATGAACTAATTTTCAAGCAACTATTCATTAAAAAGTATAATTTTATAATCCTGATGAGAGACCTGGGAAACACACTGAATGATAGTGTGGGACTTTGGGGGCTTTCCAGGTGATGCTGGTGGTAAAAAATCCACCTGTCAATGCAGGAGATGTAAGAGACTTGGATTCAGTCCTGGAGGAGCTCATGGAAACCCACTCCAGTATTCTTGCCTGGAGAATCCCATGGACAGAAGAGCCTGGCGGGCTACATCCATGGGGTCGAAAAGAGTCGGACAGTGCTGAAGTGACTTAGCAGGCACGCACACATGCCTGAGACTTTTCACATCGGTTGGCATGAATCTGTCCTTTTTCTCTTGTTTTGTAAGCTACTGCTCACGTTCCTATTTATTCAAACTGTAGGCTGTCTTAAAGCTGGAAATAGCAGCTCCCATATCCGAAGGTTGTTTCACTTAAATCTCCCTCTGTTTGGGGGTGTTTTTTTTAATCTTTTAATTTTATAAAATTTTCTTTGATTTTATTTCAATTTGCACACTCTACAAAGTCAGTAAATCTTTTTAACATTTCTGTGGGCTTCCCAGTTGGTGCTAGTGGTGAAGAATCTGCCTGCCAATGCAGGAGATGCAGGTTCGGTCTCTGGGTCGGGAAGATCCCCTGGAGGAGGAAATGGCACCCCACTCCAGTATTCTTGCCTGGAGAATGCAATGGACAGAGCAACCTGGTGGGCTACAGTCCATGGGGCCACAGAGTCAGACTTGACTGCGGCTGAGAACACAGCCCTGAATGGGCATTTTATAGAGCTGATAGTTTCCCTCACAATTTATTAGCTGGAAAATTTACAACATATAAGTTGAAAGAACAGTACAATTCCCACCAGAACCAGTTCCCTTCATTCAGGAAACAAGTTCCCCATCTACATACCATCTGCCCCTCCATTTCTCTTCCAGGTAGCAGAACAGGGCTGTTTCCATCATTTCAAAAGAAAAACAGATTCTCACCCATATACAAATCTATATTCCTAGTAAATCTTCCAAGATAGACTTGAAATGTGCCAAAGGCAGTGTTCCAAGTGTAAATGTTTGGAAAGTTCTAGTCCATTTATTTTTGTCTCAGTTATTATCCCCCCAAACAGTATACTTCTCTCTCCCACACATCCAGGTTTTACTGATCCAGTCTGGCTGCATTTTTCTCCTTATGTCCCCAAACCTTACTCACTCATTTTTGTGTATATTAAGAAAAGCCTTTGTCATCCAGCACATCTCCACGCATACGCATTGTACCAGGCACTACTTCAGGTGTTGGTGATACAGCAGTGACCTTGGGTTCTCAGCTTTCAGGAAACTTTCAGCAGGTAAAGCAGTTGGATGGCAGTCATACTGACAACTCACAAGAGAGGTGAGCAGATGAGAACACGAGGAACGATGGTCCCTGAAATCCCTCCAAGTAGGCGACCATTTGTATGGACTCCCAGAGGCTGCCCTTCGTTTGGGCTGTGGGAGGAGTCAGTCATGGTGCTGGAAAGACTCCATGAGACTAGGTGAGGTGGGCAGGGCTTGGCTCTGATTGGGGCTGAACTTTATTCTGCAGACCGCCCCATTCTGCCCTTTCTTGAGCCAGTGCGTGCTGCCTCTTCCCCTCCCCTAAGGGGCTGCGCCTGGAGCCCGCACTGCTCTCATCGACCCATGGATGCCTCGGAGGATGTGGAGGTCGAGGAACATCAAGTTTCTGCACTGTTCTTGAATGTTGTGTCGTTTATATTATGAACATTTTCAAATACTCAGGAGAACTGAAATAATTTTAGGGAGCATTCACATACCCAGCATAGAATCAACTAGTAACACGTGACTGTGCTGACTATACCACATATATATCCACGTGTCAAGCCCTCGATCCATCCTTCAGTTCACCTTTTTTTCTCTGATGCATTTCAAAGTAAACTACAGACATTAGCATACTTCTGAATAATTTGGAATGGACATTGTTAACTAACTTTCAGTATTTGGTTACAGTTTTTTCTGCTTATGCAGAAGTTACATGGGGCTGCCCTGGTGGCTCAGCAGTAAAAAATCTGCCTGCAGTGCAGAAGACCTAGGTGTAATCCCTGGGTCAGGAAGATCCCCTGGAGAAGGGAATGGCTACCCACTCAGTATTCTTGCCTGGAAAATTCCATGCACAGAGGAGCCTGGTGGGCTACAGTCCATGGGGTCACAAAGAGTTGGACATGATTGAGTGACTAACACTTTCATTTTTTCACTTTCGTACTAAGGTTTGTTTTCCATTCTGTTTAAAAATTTTTTTTCAAATTTCTACGTAATAATTGACAAAAATTGTACATACATGTGAGCTGTGGGTTTGTCATATATGTAGCCTTTGTTGTTTTTATCATAATTTTGAATTTTGTTGGAAGCTTTTTCTGTATCTACTGAGATGATCAGATTTTTATTCTTCAGTTTGTTAATGTGGTGGATCACACTGATTTGTGGATGTTGAACCATCCTTGCATTCCTGGGATAAATCCCACTTGATCATGGTGTGTGATCTTTTTGGTGTATTGTTTTGTTTGGTTTGTTAATATTTTATTGAGGATTTTTGGATCTATGTTCATCAGTGATATCGGTCTGTAATTTTCTTTTTGTGTGATATTTTTATTGGTTTTGGTGTTGGGATAATTCTGGCATTCTAGAATGAGTTCAGAAGTTTTCTTTTTTCTTTAATTTTTTTGGGATAGTTTGAGAAAGATAGGTGTTACTTCTTCAGATGTTTGGTAGAATTCACCTGTGATGCCATCTGTTTGTTAGGAGATCTTTATTTTTTTAATGATTCAATTTTATGGCATGGAATTACTCTGCTCATATTTTCTATTTCTTCTTCATTTGGTCTTCAAAGATTATATGTTTCTAGGAATTTATTTATTTTGTCTAGGTTGTCAGTTTTATTGGTGTTTAATTGTTTGTATTATTTTCCTTTCTCTTGACAGATGCCTGGGATGTTAATTTTTAACTTCTCTGAGTAGAACTTCTGTGAATATATTTGTATAAAAGTGTTTTCATGAACATGTTTTATTTTTCTAAGGCAAATAGTAGGAATGGAATGGCTGAGTCACAGGTTATGTGTGTTTAGTTTATGAGAAACTGAGAACTTTTTCCATTGGGAATCCCATTTATAATAGCTATAAATGGAGTATAACCTTTAAAAATTGTGAAGCACTGTATTGGATACCTGTAATATATAATATTGTACATCAACTATACTCCAATTAAAAAATATATTTTAGGGATTTTCCTGGTGGTCCAATGGTTATTACTCCATGCTGCCAATGCAGGAGGCAAGGGCTCAGTCCCTGACTGGAGAACTAAGATCCCACATGCTGTGAGGTGTGGCCAAAAAAAATGGTTAAATTAAAAAAAAATTTGCACTGTTTATAATAGCTAGGACATGGAAGCAACCTAGATGTCTATCAGCAGATGAATGGATAAGAAAGCTGTGGTACATATACACAATGGAGTATTACTCAGCCATTAAAAAGAATGCATTTGAGTCAGTTCTAATGAGGTGACTGAAACTGGAGCCTATTATACAGAGTGAGGTAAGCCAGAAAGAAAAACACCAATACAGTATACTAACACATATATATGGAATTTAGAAAGATGGTAACAATAACCCTGTATACGAAACCGCAAAAGAGACACTGATGTATAGAACAGTCTTTTGGACTCTGTGGGAGAGGGAGAGGGTGGGATGATTTGGGAGAATGGCATTGAAACATGTATAATATCATTTATATGAAACGAGTCGCCAGTCCAGGTTCGATGCACGATACTGGATGCTTGGGGCTGGTGCACTGGGACGACCCAGAAGGATGGTATGGGGAGAGAGGAGGGAGGAGGGTTCAGGATGGGGGACACATGTATACCTGTGGCGGATTCATTTTGATATATGGCAAAACCAATACAATATTGTAAAGTTAAAAAATAATATTAAAAAAAATTTTTTTAAAATACTAAGTGGAAAAAGCAGTAAACCAAATTATCTTTACATCGCAAGGATGACCACATAGAATAACTTGACCCAGGCATTCATCGGCAAAATTACCAAGAGAAGCCCCAAATACAGCAAGTGAGAGAAATCAAGGAGATGATTACGTGTACTCACTCTCTATCGGGAGGAAATCCTTTTTGAAAAGATCCCATCTATTTCTTTCAAACTGAAATACTTTGGTGATGACAAAATAATAATGATGGTCTCTGTGCTTTTTTTTTTTTCAGTTTCCTGGCATTTAACATGGACACAGTTGGTCATCTCACCTTTCTGTTGAAAGCGGTGCATTTTCGTGAAAGGATTCTTCAGCGGGGTTTGGTGGCCCGAATTTATTATAAGGTAAAGATACATTGTGTTATAATAATATTTTTCCTTTTGACATGTGTGTAAGGCATATTCTTGCTGGTGAAAGTGTTAGTCCTTTAGTCGGGTCCGACTCCTTGTGACCCTATGGACTGTAGCCTGCCAGACTCCTCTGTCTGTGGGATTTCCCGTGCAAGAATACTGGAGTGGGTAGCCATTCCCTTCTCCAAGGGATCTTCCCGTCCCTGCTCAATGTAATAGAGGATGAGTCAGCAAGTTGGACACAACTGAAGTGACTTAGCACCCATGCAGCAATAATTACAAGCTTCTGGAAATGGCTAGAATTTCTATAAGCCGTTTTGCATGACAGCGTTGCTCACTGTGGAGGTCCTGATGCTTCTGATGAGCTCTGTGTGTCATCTTTAGAGTGGGAGTTGATGAGTGGAGTAAATTTTAAGCCTTACTGAAACCGAAACATCATTATCTGTAATAATGAATACATTATTTTCAGGGTGGGGGGAGTGCATGGGGCACATGTGGAAATTAACCACTGGGCTCGCCTGAGATGCACTCTGTTTCCTACTGAAGTGCCCATGATGTTCTGAAAAACATAGTCTTGCATCAGCATTGATGGAGGTCTAGAGGTAATTTCCACCGAGTGTGGTGCCAGTGGAGTTATTGGAGGAAACCCCCACTCCCACCCCAGAAATATCTATTTCATCTCCTAATCCCAACATGGAATAGACAAGACGACCCTAAGAGAAGGCTTACTTATCTACTTTCTGCCCAGACTCAGAGACTCAGGACTACCATAGCCTGAAATCAGTCCACTGCTCTCCCTCTGCAAAGCAATTAGGTTCCAAGAGGACCAGAACTGGTTCCCATGAAACTTCCCCCACAGCTTCAGTTCATCTCTTTTAATATGAATACCAAGATCACATCTCCCGGGACAGCATCACCAAGGACAGCACAGAGCGGGAGGAGGATGCATGCCACGCTGCGGGATGGGTATTCTCTTAGGAAACGCTCTTCAGCACAAGAGCCCTGGAGCAGAAGTGGTCCAGATCCACTCGGGGGAACAAGACAGAATGATGGGTACCCACTGGAAGCTGGACCAAGTTTGTGCAAATCGGTCCATCCTCTGGGTGTAGGTCTGAGGTGAAGCCCTGGAAGATGCCAAGGGCATATTCAGGTGGGTTTAAGTCACTCCGCATTCCCTGCCCTTATCAAGCATGGTGCCACCAACATAAGAGGAGGGTGCCTTCAAGACGGTCTAGAGGCACTAATGAGCAGAACAATGGAGACAATGTAACCTATGAACGAGCTTTCCAAGACTGCAGGAGTAAAGGATGAAGGTCAGGAGATGACAATCAACAGAGTGGAAACAGTCAAAATGTAACCTACAGAGAAGAAATATTCCTGAAAATGCTGGAACAAAGGAGCAGATATAATAATCAACATAGAAGAAAAGTATCTTCCCTAGTGTAAAAAAAAAAATCAAAATTTTAATGGAAAAAAATACCCATACCTGAGGATAGCTTGCAATTCTATAGTGAAGAGAATATCATTTAAGTAACCAGACAGAAAGTAATAGTTTATCAACAAATTTAAAAAAAGACAAGACTGGCTTTAATTCTTATTCACCAGCTCCAAATGGACTAAAACCTGCTTCTAGAAAGAGGAAACCTCATGATCTAAGCATACCATTCCAAGCCAGATTTATTCCATGAGTACAGGCAGTGGAAAGATATTTTCAAATATCTAAGAATTAGAAGCAATTTCACTCTCATGGCCTTCCTTAAAAATTATTCAAAGAGCTACTCAATAGGACATTAAAAAGAATCAAAATTAATAACTTGAAAATAAGGAAATCAACCTATTTTCAGGGCAGGAATCGAGACACAGACATACAGAGCAGACCTGTGGGCACAGCGGAGGGAGGAGAGGGTGGGAGGAGCTGAGACAGTGGCGCTAACATATGTACACTGCCTTGCGCAGAATGCACAGCTAGCGGGAAGCTGCTGGACAGCACAGGGAGTCCAGCCCGGCACCCTGTTATGACCTAGAGGGGTGGGGTGGGGCGGGGTGGGAGGGAAGCTCAGGAAGGAGAGGATATTCATAGAGTTATGACTGATTTGTGTTGTTGTACAGCAGAAGTCAACACAATATTGTAAAGCAATTATCCTCCAATTGGAAAACTAAAAAATTTTTTGATGGATTCATTTTGATATTTGGCAAAACTAATACAATTATGTAAAGTTTAAAAATAAAATAAAATTTAAAAATAAATAAATAAAGATTTGTAAAAGAATTGGTGGTCCCTGTGGATCAGCCAACTAATAATTATGTGTTTTGAAACAATTAGTTAAACAGAGTTAAATAGTTTTATTTATTTTATTATTAACGGAGTTAATATAAGTTTTAGTATTTTATTATTAACAGAGTTAAATAAACAACATAGTTGTTGTTTAGCCACTAAGTCATGCCCAACTCTTTTGCGATGCTGTGGACCTTAGCCTTCTCAGCTCTTCTGACCATGGGTTTCCCAGGCAGGAACGCATACTGGAGTGGGTTGCCATCTTCTTCTCCAGGGGACCTTTCTGACCCAAGGATTGAGGCCATGTCTCCTGCGTTTCCTGCATGGGCAGGCGGATTCTTTACCACTGACCCACGTTAATTTTCCTCAAATGCACATTTTATTTTGGAGACCCTTGGCCCACACACATTAGACAGTCCATCTCCCTCTTGGTCTGGAATGAGTGCTGAGGGTTCCCAGGTCCTCCCAAAAGACCTGTCAGTGCAGGGGACCCAAAGCTGGTCTCTGTCGCAACCTAGAGGGGTGGGATGGGGAGGGACATGGAGGGGACATACACATGCCTATGGCCCATTCATGCTGATGTATCAATATTGTTAAGTAATTTTGCTCTAATTTTAAAAAAAAGAGAGAGCCCTACCGTCTTATCATTTCTTTCCTTCCTTGGTGCAGCCAGAATTTAACTTCAAATGGGACCAGGAAATGTCCTTCTGTGTTCTGGTAACCATGGTGGGAGCCCAACCCCATAGCTCCCCTTGGAAGCCGCACTTCTCCAGTTTTCTGAAATCACCTTGCATTGTTCATCAGGGTCACGGCATCATTTCCCCATTAGTGGGGGCAGGGAGAAGACAATAAACTTGTCACCTTGAGAATATTTTATTAAGGGCTTCTGTCATTTGTGGGCTCCCCTGGTGGCTCAGATGGTAAAGAATCTGCCTGCAATGCAGGAGACCCAGGTTCAATCCCTGGGTCAGGAAGATCCCCTGGAGAAGGAAATGGGAACCCACTCCTAGAGAATCCTATGGACAGAGGAGCCTGGTGGGCTACAGTCCATGGGGTCACAAAGAGTCGGACACGACTCAACGACTTTCAGTCATTTTATAAAACAAAAATCTAAAGGAAACAAATGTATACCCTCAGTAATCAATATATATAACAGATGACTGCTGAATTTCATATGTTTATAACAAAAATTGGGCGGATAGAGGGATGGTAATTCAGGTGGGATGAAAATCCTGCTGGTTAACCAGTTTATTCTGTCATCACCTGTAATATTCCTCTACTGCACTGGTAGTTTTTCCATTTCAGAGTGTGTAGAAATCAGCTAGGAATTTAAAAATCAGCTAGGATTTTAAAAATCTGACTCACGACGCCCTCCTTCCCACTGCAAGGCTGAGTCAAAAGGAAAAGAGAAGTGGTTTGTATCGACAAGTAAAGACCATGAGTCATCCTCAATATCCAGGGGCTGTCATCTAAGCTGGGAATAACTACCCTAAGTTATTTTTCGTTATTCATAATTTGAGGTTTTGATGGAAAAGAGTTAGTGGGGGTTGGAAATAAGGTTTCAGGTGATGTAACTTTGTAGAGCTTTCTGTTTGTTTCATTCATTTATTTATCCAGCTGCACCAGGTCTCTGTTTCGGCACACAGGGTCTTTAGCTGCAGTGTATGAGCTCTGAGTTGTGGCATGTGGGATCTCATTCCCTGACCAGGGATTGAACCCGAGCCTCCTGCATGGGCAGTGCAGAGTCTTAGTCACGGGACCGCCAGGGGGGTCCCTAGAACTTTCTGACTATCACCTACAATTTTTATTGTTGTGGTCAGTGCAACCTGACTGCTCCGTGTGTGTGTGTGACTTTAATGTTCTTTAGATCTTTAAAATATAATGAAATCATTGTACCACTGAAGGCTATCTTTCTAATAGGTGATGCCAACTACTTTGCTATACTTTTAGACTAACAGGTTCTTTGTCCAGGTCACCTGGTTGGCGTTTAGAACCTTGTCTGAGTTCCTGTCTGTGGAAAATGCAAGCTGTCCGTGTCGGTGATTGGATGGCACACTCATGGCGTGTGCTGGAGGTCAAGCTGCCACAGTCTCCTCAGTCACAGGTCTTCAGGAACTTTGTCCAATGTTAGTCGCTTAGTCACATCTGACTCTTTGCCACCCCATATGGACTGTATAGCCTGCCATGCTCCTCTGTCCATGGAATTCTCCGGGCAAGAATACTAGAGAGAGTTGCCATGTCCTTCTCCAGAGGATCTTCCCGACCCAGGGATCGAACCACCTCTCCTACATTGGCAGGCGGGTTCTTTACCATCTGACCCACCATTGAAGCTCAGTGGGTCCAGTGATACCTGATGAATCAGAGAAGAGCTGGAAAACACCACTATCACCAAAAAAGTAAAGTGTTACTCACTCAGCTGTGTCCAACTCTTTGTGATCCTATGGACTTGTAGCCCACCAGGGTCTTCTGTCCATTAGATTTCCCAGACAAGGATTCTGGAGTGGGTTGCCATGACCTTCTCCAGTGGATCTTCCCTACCCAGGGATCAAACCCAGGTCTCCTGCATGGCAGACAGATTCTTTACCATCTGAACCACCATGGTCACTGAACCCAGAAAGAAAATATGATCTCCTTTGCTTGTAATTATCTGGGAGTTTCAGAGCAGACAGGAAATAGAGAGTAACAGCTGCTGGGTTCTGTTTCTTACCATTTTAAAAGCCAACAGGGCAGCCTGAAGAGCAGATGTTTTACGGAAAATCTCATGGTACAGAAGTGCTGAGAGCTTTGTTCCAGAGGCAGATCATCAAAGACAGGAAACAGGATTAGAAACTAAATTTCCTGAGTCACTGGTCTGCGTTGATCTTGCGTCTTCTAACTCCGGTGGTTTAGTTGGGCTGGGAGGATGAGCCAGAGACCAGGGCCCCTGATGGACAGCCTTTGTGTCCTTGAGCACTGGGTGCTGCCTGGGCAATTAGTCGCCTTGTACAGAAGTGAGGCTCCTCTGCTGACTGGGGCTTGAAATTCCTTTAATGGGGAACATGTTTCCATTTCTCAGTGAGAGGAAGGCGTACACTCCTGCAACTCTCGAGAGAGGGAAAGCGTGACTGACTTCCCTGTCACAGTAAGCTGACATGGAGCTGAGGAGGGGCAGACGGTGGTCTGGAGAGAGCCCCGCGTGGGCAGACAGGAAGATCCAAGGTTGCCCGTGCCCGCCTCCTGTGTAGACCGGCACTCCCATCTTGGTTGTTTCTGGTCACAGGAAACGCTTCTGTTCTGTGCATGCGGGCATGTGTGCTCAGTCACATCTGAGTCTGTGATCGCATGGACTGTAGCCCGCCAGGCTCCTCTGCCCATGGAGCATGCTCCGGGCAAGAATACTGGAGTCAGTTGGCATTTCCTCCTCCAGGGGATCTTCCGTACCCACGGACCAAAGGTCTCTTACATCTCCTGCATCATCAGGCAGGTTCTTCACCTCTGGCACCGCCTGGGAAGCCCCCTGTAATGTTTACCAGTGGGGACTTTCAATTTCCCTCCTTCCGGCTACATTCCTTTATTAGAAGAAAGAGCTGTCCCTTCTCCACCAATTATTTATTTATTCAGTTCATTATTATTTATATCAGTTGACATTAATGGATATTCTATGTCTGGGCTACATCCAATTCTACAATTCTAGCATATTTTATTTTCTTGCTCAGATTGTTTCCGCTTTGGCCACTGAGAGCTCCTTTCACGTTAGCTAGCCCAAATGTCTGCTTGTTATGTCCCCATGATTTTTTTTTTAGAACTTCTGTACTTTGGGTACCACAAAATGTCCTAGGTTCGTCTTTTATTTTCTCTGCCCACCCTTAATCAACCATTTCTCCAAGAGTCCCTGGTCCTTTTATTGGAGAATAGCATTTAAAAACCAGTATCTGGTTGCTGAGTATGCAATTTGCTACTGGAATATCACAATTTCTAGGCTTGTTCTGAGCTAGAAAGAAGATAGAGGTTTACTCACACATTCTCACACAGATTTGTACGTACTTATATTAGAAACCACGAGTTTTTACTGGTACTTCTGATTCCAATCCCAAACCGCAAGCCTTCCCTCTTTCCTATTTGTAACCTCTTTCTCTGAGAAAGTGAGAAATCTGGCTTTGACTGTCTACTGTGTTTATTTATTTGATCTTCTCTAGTATACACATTAAGTAGTTTCAGAATTGCTAGTCTGTCTCTCTGTGAGAAACACATTTACAACTAGAACACAGTATTTCTTTGTGAATGTAGCTTCAGTTCAGTTCAGTTCAGTCGCTCAGTCGTGTCCAACTCTTTGCGACCCCATGAATCCCAGCACGCCAGGCCTCCCTGTCCATCACCAACCCCTGGAGTTCACTCAGACTCACGTCCATCGAGTCGGTGATGCCATCCAGCCATCTCATCCTCTGTCGTCCCCGTCTCCTCCTGCCCCCAATCCCTCCCAGCATCAGAATCTTTTCCAATGAGTCAACTCTTCTCATGAGGTGGCCAAAGTACTGGAATTTCAGCTTCAGCATCAGTCCTTCCAATGAATACCCAGAACTGATCTCTTTAAGGATGGACTGGTTGCATCTCCTTGCAGTCCAAGGGACTCTCAAGAATCTTCTCCAACACCACAGTTCAAAAGCATCAATTCTTCGGCACTCAGCTTTCTTCATAGACCAACTCTCACATCCATATATGACCACTGGAAAAACCATAGCCTTGATTAGATGGACCTTTTTTGGCAAAGTAATGTCTCTGCTTTTGAATATGCTATCTAGGTTGGTCATAACTTTCCTTCCAAGGAGTAAGCATCTTTTAATTTCATGGCTGCAATCACCATCTGCAGTGATTTTGGAGCCCAAAAAATAAAGTCTGACACTGTTTCCACTGTTTCCCCATCTATTTCCCATGAAGTGATGGGACCAGATGCCATGATCTCAGTTTTCTGAATGTTGAGCTTTAAGCCAACTTTTTCACTCTCGTCTTTCACTTTCATCAAGAGGCTTTTTAGTTCCTCTTCACTTTCTGCCATAAGGGTGGTGTCATCTGCATATGTGAGGTTATTGATATTTCTCCCGGCAATCTTGATTCCAGCTTGTGCTTCTTCCAGCTGAGCGTTTCTCATGATGTCCTCTGCATATAAGTTAAATAAGCAGGGTGACAATATAAAGCCTTGATGTACTCCTTTTCCTATTTGGAACCAGTCTGTTGTTCCATGTCCTGTTCTAACTGTTGCTTCCTGACCTGCATATAGGTTTCTCAAGAGGCAGGTCAAGTGGTCTGGTATTCCCATCTCTTGAAGAATTTTCCACAGTTTATTGTGATCCACACAGTCAAAGGCTTTGGCATAGTCAATAAAGCAGAAATAGATGTTTTTCTGGAATTCTCTTGCTTTTTCCATGATCCAGCAGATGTTGGCAATTTGATCTCTGGTTCCTCTGCCTTTTCTAAAACCAGCTTGAACATCTGGAAGTTCATGGTTCACATATTTTTGAAGCCTGGCTTGGAGAATTTTGAGCATTACTTTACTAGCATGTGAGATGAGTGCAGTTGTGCGGTGGTTTGAGCATTCTTTGGCATTGCCTTTCTTTGGGATTGGAATGAAAACTGAGCTTTTCCAGTCCTATGGCCACTGCTGAGTTTTCCAAATTTGCTGGCATATTGAGTAAAGCACTTTAATAACATCATCTTTTAGGATTTGAAATAGCTCAACTGGAATTCCATCACCTCCACTAGCTTTGTTCGTAGTAATGCTTTCTAAGGCCCACTTGACTTCACATTCCAGGATGTCTGGCTCTAGGTGAGTGTTCATACCATTGTGATTATCTGGTTGTGAAGATCTTTTTTGTACAGTTCTTCTGTGTATTCTTGCATATAGCTTACAGTATCTAAAAAAATAGTATTTTACAAATTTACTTCAATATGTTTTTTCCTTCTCCTTCAGTGAGATTATGTTATTTATTTGCAACACAGCTGTTAATAGTAAATCACTACAGGTAACAAGATACAAACTCAATATCCAAAATAAATTTACTTTTATACACTATCAATAAACAATTATAAAACACAATGTAAAATTAAATTAAATTTACATCATTAGAAAACATAAAATTCTTAGGAATATATTTTGCAACAAAAATTCAAATAGTGCAAGATCTGTACATAGAAAACTATAAAACATTGCAGAAGGTAATTAAAGGGAACTTAAATAGGTGGAAAAGTATATCGTGTCTATGCGTGGAAAGATCCGGTATTGCTGTGGTATTCATTCTCCTTAAATGGGTCTGTAGATCTGACTGCATCTCAGTCAAATTTGCAGCAGACATTTTTGTAGAAACTCACAAGAGGATTTGACAATTCATATGGAAATACGAATAATCTGAAATAGCCAAAATGACTGAAAAAAGTTGAAGAAATGCGGAGGTCTTGCAGTACCTGATTTCAGAGTTTATGTTTGTGCTGCAATTACCCAGACAGTATGGCTTTGGTATAAGGATAAACAAATAGATCAATGGAACAGTATAAAGTCCAGAAAATTGATTCATTTATAAAGATACAAAGGAATGAAATGATGAAAAAAATTTTCAACAAATTGTGTGACAAACAGCTAAATATGCAAATGGAAAAAATTTATTCCTCATATAATACAGAAAAATTAACTTGAAATTGGCCATAGACTTAAAGTGAAAACTTAAAACTTTTAGAAGAAAACATGAGACTATTTCTTTGGAGTTGGTGTAGACTAAGATTTTCTAGTGAAAAAGATAAAAAGCACTAACCATTCAATTAAATATTGACCAGATTTTTTCAAAATTAAAAAAATTGCTCTCCGAAAGACATCAGTAAGAAAGCAAAAAGACAAGCCATAACCTTGGAAAAATTATTTGCAACACATGTATCTGACAAAAGACTTATCCAAAATAAAGACCTTCTCTAACCCAGTAACAAAAAGACACAATCTAAGAAAAATTACACAAGGGACTTGAAAGACATTTCAAAAAAGAAGATAAAAGAATGGTAATGAGCACATGAAACTTTGCTCAATCTTATTAGTCATCAGGGAAATTGAAATTAAAACCACAGTGAAATACCACGACACACCCACTGCAGAGCGTTGAGCTGAAAGGGTGCAAGTCAATTGTGGTGACAGCATAGAGCAAGGGGAACTTCGATCATTGCTGTAAAATAGTGGTGACTGATCTGGGAAACAGTTCGGCAGTTCCTTATAAAGTTAAATACACAGCTACCCTACAACCAGCACTTTTCCCTCTAGGTTTTTATGTAAATACCAAGAGAAATGAAATTCTGCTCACAGAAAGACTTTTACAAGAATGTTTATAGCATCTATATCAATAATAGCCCCAAACTGGAAACAACCCAAATGTTCACCTGCATGAAATTAGATAAACTAATTGTAATATCTTCATACTACAGAATTGTATCCAGCAATAAAAAGGGATAAACTACTGTTACATGCAGCCACATAAGTGAATTTTACAGATATTATGTGTAGTGAAAGAAGCCTGGAAAGAAGTTAATAATGTATGATTCCATTTATATGACATTCATTCAAGAAGGGGTGAAATTAGTTGGTGGTGATCTGTGGATCAGAGAGTGAGAGAGTGTGGCATGGGCTGGGAGGGAGTACAGTACAGGGTTTGGGAAATTTCTTTATCTTGGTATGGATGGTTACATGGGTACATACACATAAAAAAATCATCAGGCTGTCAACTTAAGATTTATGCATCTGACTGTATGCTTTCTATACTTCAATTAAAATATTTAAAGATACAACTTAAGTGGTGCCTCACAGCAGTTAAGTTGTTTGCATTGCAGGCACTTACCATCTTTTCTTATATGAAATAGGAAACTCAGAACTTTCCAAGATTCAGCCACTGAATCTTGATACGCTAATTGGGGAAAAGAAGAAATGGCAAACAGCAACAGCGTTCACCAAGTGTCAGTTCTGAGCCAGAGAGTTTTCAGTGGCATGCCAAAACACAGCTGTGGGCACCCAGACGCGCCAGCAGCATGGAATCCAGAGCATGGAGGCAGATGGCGGGGGAGGTCTGGGCAAGGTTAAAGCAGCCTGGCAGGAGGCCCCAAAGTCAGGCAGATGGACCCTAAAGATTCTGAACCTTCTATTAGAGATCTTGGCATCTGAAAGTCTGGACCATGGGAAGCAGGTCCCTGGCCAAGGTGGTAGGAAAGGCTTGGGCATGGACAGTGGGGCAAATCATCCAGACAGGACAAGGGACAAGACAGAGCTTAGTCTGAGAGACACGCAGATTTATGGGTACATGTAGCAAGCTCAGGGCTCATGGTTGAAGAGCATAGCATAGAAATCACACTTTTCTGGTTTATGGAATGCTAATTACTGGTGAGTTTGACTTGGTGTAAATGACTGAATACTGAACAATAGTTTCTTTTTTGGAGTTTCTCCTGCTATTTTTCCTCCAGTTTCATTGTATATAAGTGACATAGAACATTGTGTAATTTTAAGGAGAAGGCAATGGCACCCCACTCCAGTGCTCTTGCCTGGAAAATCCCATGGACGGAGGAGCCTGGTGGGCTGCAGTCCATGGGGTCACTAAGAGTTGGGCACGACTGAGAGACTTCACTTTAACTTTTCACTTTCCTGCATTGGAGAAGGAAATGGCAACCCACTCCAGTGTTCTTGCCTGGAGAATCCCAGGGACAGCCGAGCCTGGTGGGCTGCCGTCTATGGGGTTGCACAGAGTCGGACACGACTGAAGCGACTTAGCAGCAGCAGCAGCAGCAGCATTGCATAATTTTAAGGTGTACACTGTGATGATCCGTATATGCTGTGCACTGATTAACGCATTACTGTTAGTTAACACTCATCAGCTCACATAGTTATAATTTTGGTAGAGAGTGAGACATTGAAGATGTACTTTCTAGCACCTTGTATGTATAGAGTATAATACTGTTAGCTGTAGTCACCATGCTGTACTTTAGGTCACCAGACATTTTTCCCCTTGACTAACATGTGTCAATTTCTCCTGCCCCCAACCCCTGATAGCTGCCCTTCTACTCCCTCTCTGTGATTTTTTAAAAAGATTTTTCATCTTTTTAATTTTATCTAAAGAATTTTTCTTTTATGTGGACTATTTTTAAAGTCTTTATTGAACTTGTTACAACATTGCTTCTGGTTTATGTATTGGTGTTTTGGCTACGAGGCCTGTGGGATCTTAGTTCCCCAAACAGGGATCAAACCTGCACTGCCACCTCCCCCACCTCGCCCCCGGATTGGAAGACAAAGTCTTAACCACTGGACTGCCAGGGAGGTCCCAACTTCAGCTTTTTTAGATTCTGCATATAAATGAGATTGTAAAGTATTTGTCTTTCTATGCGTGACTTATTTTACTTAACATAACGACCTCAAAGTCTATCTATGTGGTTACAAATGGCAGGATTTCCTTTTTTCTCATGATGAATGGCTCACTATTTCAGCATGTGTGTGTGAATACTTAGATTGCTTCCATATCTTGGCTTGTGTAAATAATGTTTCAATGACCATAGGAGTGCAGATATCCCTTCAAGATAGTGATTTCATTTCCTTCAGATAAATATCCCAAGTAGTATTCTTGGATCTATATGGTAGTTTCATTTTTAATTTTTTAGAAACCACCATACTATTTTCCATGGTGGCTGTACCAATTTCCATTGCCACCAACAGTACGCAAGGATTCCCTTTTCTTCACATCTTCATCAACAGTTTTTATCTCTTGTTTTTGACAATAGCTATTCTAAAAGGTGGGAGGTGATAGTTCATAGTGGTTTTCATTTATATTTCCCTGATGACTACTGGTGCTGAGCATCCTTTCAAGGACCAAGTAGCTTGGGATTAACATATCTACTTTACCATGTGTGAAATAGCTAGCTAGCAGGAAGCAGCTGTATAGCACAGGGAGCTCAGGTCAGCGCTCTGTGATGACGTAGAGAGGTGGGGTGGGGCGGCTAGCAGGGAGACTGAAAAGGGAGGGGATGTATGTGTACTATGAGCTGATTCACGTTGTTGTCCAGCAGAAGCTGCAGTGGGGTGATTGCACTGGTGGAGTGACTGCAGTGGCGGTGGGTCCTCGCTGCAGGGAGCCTTGCACACCCTGAGTATGGGGTCTAGAACCTTCTGCCTTCCCTGCAAGCAGCCAGAGCACCTTGGTGTCAGGAAGATCATTCTGGAGTCAGTGATGAGAGGGTGGCCCTTTGGAAGGCCACAGAAACCATCACCCCAGAAAAGCTGGGATCTAGTCTGAACTAGGAGGGGTGGCAGAGGGCTACCGTCCTTTGGGTCACACAGAGTTGGACATGACTGAAGCAACTTAGCATGCACAGCAGTGAGTGTGAGGGGTAGGGGGTGAGACTTGGGCCAGTTTAATGGAGAGAATGCAGAAGGTGGAGTCAGGAGTGCCCCCAGGGCTTCTGGGGGAGATCCAATGTCACTGGTGGCCACTGAGGCACAGAGCCCTATGGAGTCCAAAGTCCAGCGGGTTTTGTGCTCTTCATCCCAGTCTCTTGTTTCCTGTTTTCACTCTAGACCCCCATGGGGTCGCACCCCTGTGTGCCGCACCCCTGACCTTTCTCTCACAGTCCCAAGAACGCCTCCACCAGCTGTCTTATGGGCCAAGCACCAGCTGAGCTGCTGCAGAGAATCAGGAAACAAAGATCCTGAGGGTTGATTTCTTTCCCATATTAAATGTACATTATTCTGCCTTATGACAGCTTTAGGCAGTCACTAAGGGCAGTCAGGTTCCATAACATCGTCTTCAGCTAAATGCAAAGATCGTGTTCTTGAAACAAGATCTTTCTAGCTGATGGTACTCCAAATGCATGCTTCAGTGCCTGTAAAATCTATTTATGGTCTCCTGATTTCCACCCCCTACCCCCCCCTCTATTCCTCCTCCACCGAAACAGTTAGAAGCGATTTCAAGAGGAGGACACTGCTAGGAAAGGAGGAAGGCATCACCCATCTGTTTATTGACATATCCATTGTTGGGAACGATCAAGATCAATTTCAGGGGCATGTATTCAAACGTAGGCTAAATGACCAAAGAAGCTGTATCATCTGATATTCGTTTTCTGTTCTGAAAGACTCAGTAATAAAAAGCAGACTCTTCATTTGACACAAAAAGGGAAAAGGAGGAAAAATTGGGAAGTAATGTATTCAATTATAGGAGCCCTTTGCCAAGAGCCTATTGATTTCATCTTCTAACAATTTCAGCCAAGCCTTAGTGGTGAAAAGATTCAGAAACAGGTCAGATCAAGCACATGTGTCCCCCCTGCCCCGTACCCACTCCTGGACAAAAATAGTCAGGTCTTTGCTAGGAAAGGGCTCTGTCTTGGGGACCTGTTCGTACTGCCAGGACCCAGACCAGAGCTTGGAGGGTAGCACCGGTGAGAGAAGAAGCTGCGGAGACCCTGGAAGATCCCCCCAAAGCTGCAGTCTCTATTACTGCCCTGCAGTGAGAAGCCTGACCTGGAGCCCCACACATCTTGGTTGTCTGTATTCCTCTCTACAAAATTTCCTCTTGTATTTCTGTGCCCTCTGCATCCAGCTGCATTCCAGCCCTTTGCCTGGAATCCACCTCTACTCCCACCACCTGTCTGTGAGAGGGGAGTCTTTCATGTGCCCACTGGCCCTGCCCAACTCGGCTGGGTACCAGGCAAGTCTCAGTCCTGCTCTAGTCAGAGCAATGTGATGAGAAGGGCTCCAATGGACGGATGTGCAAGCTTGGTGGAGACCAGAGGGTGCACATTTGGACCACGATGTGGAGGGGAGCTCTCAGGAGGAACTTGGAGGGAGCAGTGGGTGGGGAAGGTGGAGAGAAGGGTACATACACCACTCTGAAGTAGGCAGGGGTGAGTGTCCTGAGACTGGATGGCTGAGGAGGGAGAGGAGCCATGCTGTGTGCATCATGTGCAAGTGTCTTTGCAGCCAAGCTAGTATTACTTTGCCAACAAAGGTCCGTCTAGTCAAGGCTATGGTTTTTCCAGTGGTCAGGTATGGATGTGAGAGTTGGACTGTAAAGAAAGCTGAGTGCCGAAGAATTGATGCTTTTGAACTGTGGTGTTGGAGAAGACTCTTGAGAGTCCCTTGGACTGCAAGGAGATCCAACCAGTCCATCCTAAGGGAGATCAGTCCTGGGAGTTCATTGGAAGGACTGATGTTGAAGCTGAAACTCCAATCGTTTGGCCACCTCATGCGAGGAGTTGACTCATTGGAAAAGACCCTGATGCTGGGAGAGACTGAGGGCAGGAGGAGAAGGGGACAACAGAGGATGAGATGGATGGCATCACCGACTCAATGGACATGGGTTTGAGTAAACTCTGGGAGTTGGTGATAAACAGGGAGGCCTGGCATGCTGCGGTCCATGGAGTTGGAAAGAGTCGGACACGACTGAGTTACTGAACTGAACTGAATGGAGAACCTGCTCCCCACGCAGTTGAGGAGGATGCTGTCTCTGCTGCTGTGGCCCAGGCTGTCTGGAGGGGAGGCTCCTGTGTGAACAGTGAGGGTGTGTATGGGGAACAGGTCTGCAGTCACATGGCTGTGCTGAACAAGCTTTATTGATAGTGGGGGATGAGGCGTGCCCTGGCCAACAGATACATCTGCGTTCCAGGTCTAGAGCCTGTTACTGGACTTCCCTGGGACTCACTGTAAAACCCAGGGCCAGTGCCATGGGGCACATGGGTGTGCTGGGAAGATCCGAGATGCTGGGCCTCTACATGGCATCACACCAGCCATCATTTTCATGGTGTGTTCCTCTGGGAACCCCAGCCTTGCACCCCCTCGGCTCATATCCTTAGAGGAGGGCTCCTCCACCCACCTTGGTCTTGCAGCCACCGGCCACCTCTGAGGGAAGGGAGTGAGGCTCTGGTGCCCAGCTGGGGCCCAGCGAGTGTCTCTGGGATGGGATGGGTGGTAGAGCAGAGGGCCCTGGGTTCAAACTCTGACCCGAGCTCTGAGATCATCATGAATTTCACAACTAGCCCCTCCCTTGGGGTCCCCAAAGCCAAGACACAGCCATCTCTGGAACATCTGGAGAATATTTACTTCTCCTTTTCGTAGGGAACAGGCAGGAGCAGTGGGCATCCTGTGTCCTTTCTCACTTTCTTTTTTGCATGGGTTGCAAGATCTTGGATGAAATGTATTTATCTGGCTCTCCTGGAATTGTAGCTCAGGTTCAAAGCTTAGGGTAATGGTATAAAGAATCCCATATTCCCAGTTCAGGAAGCCACCAGTGAGCTGACAGCTGGTGGACCCAGCCACCTTGCTTTCTCTGAGCTGCTAGTGGCAGACAAACCAGCCCCTGCCCATCGATGCAAGAACAGAGCTTTGGGAGAGAGCAGCGTTCCGGGAGAGGCTGCTGGTGGCCAGGAGAGGGGTCCTCTCTCCAAAGCCACACAGAGGAAACCAAGCTTAATCTGGAAGTAAGCCTAAAGAGCAAAGGAAGAAATAATGTAGTGGGCAAACACATTAGAGAAGAAAGAAAGAGGAGACAGGAGAAAAGACAGACGAACAATGCAGGAAAAAAAGACAGAACTGTAGACATAGAAATAGGAGAGGAGAGGAAGAAAACCAGAACAGAAACCCAGAAAAATAAAGAAAATACAGAAAGGCAGAGAACTGCGGAAACATTAAAAATACATAGACAAGTGAAAAGTGGTGAAGTAAGTTTGCAAAAAGAGAGAAAGAGGGACTTTCCTGGTGGCCCAGTGGCTGAGAATACACCTTCCAATCCAGGGGATGCAGGTTCAGTCCCAGGGAGAGGAACTAAAATCCCGTATGCCACGGGTAACTAAAACCCAATGCAGCCAAATAAATAAATAAGAATTTTTTAAAATAGAGAGAAAGAACTCATCTTGAGAGGGAGATACAGAGAAATGAAATAAAGATAGACATAAAAAATACTGGAAGGCAGAAAAATATATTAAGAACACGTGCACATACATGCACGCCCACACACAGAAAGACAAGACAGACAGTCAGACAGGCAGAGAGACAGAAGGTGGGGACGTGGGCCGACTGGGTGAGGACTGACCTTCGGGGATCCTGGAGGGAGACTTGTCCTCTGGCCGCCCCAAGGGTGAAGTCACAGAGAGAAATGCAGGCGGGACCCAGGCAGACCCCCGCCTCTCCTGCCAGCGCTACAAAGGCTACAGAGGAGTCTGCAGCAAAAGGGCTGAGAGGCCAGGTGAGCATGTGCTGCAGGTGGGCTAAGTGTGGGGAAGCCAGACCACAAGTTCCACCTGCTAGAGAGAAGGGAAAGAAGAGAAACTGAAGGAGAAGGAGAAGAAATCCTGTATGGTTTGGGGTGCACCATTTCCATTACTTTACCAGGTGGTCATCTACTGGGCTTCTCCCCTGGTGGCTCAAAGGGTAAAGAATCTGCCTGCAATGCAGGAGACCTGGGTTCAATCTCTGGGTTGAGAAGATCCCCTGGAGATGGGAATGGCAACCCACTCCAGTAATCTTGCCTGGAGAATTCCATGGACAGAGGAGGTGATGGACTACAGTCCAGGGGTAGCAAAGGGTCCGACATGACTGAGTGACAGGCAGTTTCACTTTCATCTGCTGGGCAAGATTACTTCCTCCCGGACAAAGGCTCCCGAGTCTAGGGGAGTGGGCTTCTGTGGACAGCCGGAGAAGCAGAAAGGAAGGAAAAATCATTGTTTGACCTACTTTTCTTCTCTATAAAATTTTAAAATAACTGCATGTTGTATTATTCCCCATATCGGATGGATATAATTTAAGACATACGGTACCTAAAGTGTTTTGTAGAATCTGATATCCAAGCTTAGCAAACTTATAAAGGCCTGCATGGTTATTGGTCAGGACTGGACTCTTTCCCGCCCCCGCCCAACTGATTTCCACCTTCTCTCCACAGTAAAATAAAAAGGAAGAGGGTAGATTTAAACAGCACGGAAAACAAATTCAAAGGACACAGCAAATGGATTTGGAGCTGAATACAAAGGTAGAAATGTTTTAAATGCTGCCAGAGACAGGAACCCAGGGGGTCTAATCAGATGGTGGAGTTGAAGGACATGGACCTCCCCTCTGCCCACCTCCGCCCTCACCTCCACCCACAAACGCATCACACACAGCTCTACACCTGGAACAAGTCTCACAGAACACCTACTGAATGCGAGCAGGAGACCTCACACAGCCGAAAGCACAGGAAACGTCTCCATGTAACTGGGCGGTGGTGGTGGGTTAGTTTCTCAGTCGTGTCCGACTCTTGCTACCCCATGGACTGCAGCCGACCAGGCTCCTCTGTCCACGGGATTCTCTGGGCAAGAATACTGGAGCGGGCTGGCATTCCCTTCTCCAGAGGACTTTCCTGACCCAGAGATTCAACTCATAGCTCTTGCGTCTTCTGTGTTGGCAAGTGGATTCAATTTCAAGTTCCAATTATTCATTCCTAGAATACAGAAATACAGTTGACTTTTATTTGTATGGGCTTCCCTGGTGACTCAGACTGTTCAATTCTTGGGTCAGGAAAATCTGCTAGAGAAGGGAATGGCTACCCTCATCAGTATGCTTATTTGGAGAATTCCATGGATGGAGGAGCCTGGCGGGTTGCAGTCCATGGGGTCGAAGAGAGTCAGACAAAACTGATTGACGAGGCTTTCACTTTTGATCTGTATATCAAAGGCTTATATCTTATGTTTGCTTAATTGACTTCTTAATTCTAGCAGTTTTATCGTATATTCCTTAGGATTTTCTATGTAAAAAATCACGTCTTTTTGTAGTGAAGACACTCTTACTCATTTCCAAACTCTCGGCCTTTAGTTTCTTTTTCTTGCCTTATTGCCCTGGCTGGAACCTGCAGTAATGTTGAATAGAAGTGGAGATATGAACATTCTCATCTTCTTCCTGATTCAGAGGGAAAGCACTTAAGTCTTTTACTATTACATATGATGTTAGCTGAGGTTTTTTAATAAATCCTCTGTAGGGAGGTAAGTGTTTTTAACTGGCTATATTGCTGCCCAACCTATTTGGGGGTGTTTCTAGAAAAGAAAAAGGGGGAATGGATGTGGGTATTCACCAAAGATGAGGCAGCAGGGGTCTCTTTATGAGTTCAGTTCTGTCTTAGCTGTATGATGACTTATTAGGAAATAAGCACTTATTTCCCTTAGAGGCTTTAAGTGTGGGATGTCATTCACATCAAATATGACCAGGTGTGACAACGCATCTCTATAAACTATGTATTTGGGAGGGACAGGGAGCTAATTCTCCATCAGTCCATTGGGAGGCAGTGTATCCTGTGACTAGAAATGTGAGCTCCTAAAACTGGGTACCCAGTCCCAACCCATGTCTCCAACCTTGGGCAAACTCCTCAACCTTCCCCCTGCAAAATGAAGATAGTAAAATATATCAGTAATACTTATCTCCAGGGCTTCTGAAGGCTAAATGAGCAAGTGCAACTTAAGGGCTTGAAACAGTGTCTGTTGCTTGATGCAGTTTAAGAAGGATTTGCTTTCATAAGGCTAATTTATGCCTAAAAAATTCCATGCACAGAGGAGCCTGGTGGGCTGTATAGTCCCTGGGGCCACAAAGAGTCAGACACAACTGAGCACCATGGGGAAGGCTAATTTATGCTCAAGTTTTCAACAGCAAGTTTACTGCTTGAAGTAAAGAACAACCATGCCGTTAAAAAAAAAAAATCTTTCAGCCATTCTGCACTGCACTGTGGGGTCTTAGTTCCTCGACCAGGGATCAAACCTGCACTCCCTGCATTGTCAGCAGAGTCTTAACCACTGTGCCACCAGGGAAGTCCCAACCATGCCATCTTTAATGAAACCTCGTGTTAAGATATTTTAACTTTGGAGGGTTAAATAGTTGATTTCTGTTGTTCTACCGTGTTTTTGTGCAGTAAGTAAATGTAAAAATTCTGTGCGTTGGAGTTGGGTTACAGTTATCTGCAGGGTTACAGTTGCTGACAATGACATTCTGCAGTTAGCACTGAGTCTGCACTTAGAGGCTGAACTAGGGTTTGATCTTCTGGTCTTTTCACTTGGACCACCTGATCGTGGGATGAAGTATGCCCCCACACACTGTTCAAAGGCCACCCTGCCTCAGTGTATGGACCTGTGTGGCTTCAGCTTATTGCTTCCCGCCCATCAGCTAACTCAAGGGACCAGAGGCTTCTCAGTTGGCTTCTTTTCTGGGCATCTGCCCTCGTGAAGCTGCCTTCCTATCAACATGTTCCATGGTCTGGGGGGAGTTGTGGAGGGTAGGGGACAGTCGTGCCAACCTTTCCATCTGGTAAGTGGAGGGCCAGGGGCCACTTGCCAGCAAGGATGAGGTTGCACTGAGCCTTCTCCAGTGGGTCTTGCAGCAGCACTGTGATGTTGACATATAAGGAAAAGCACTTAGGAATTGGCTGCCAGGGGCCTTTCTCCTTAACTTGAACTTGATCTTCACTTTTGTCTCATCCTATTGGGGATTTCTCTGGTGGCTCAGTGGGTAAAGAACCCACCTACCAATGCAGAAGATGCAGGTTCAATTCCTGGGTCAGGAAGATTCCCTGGAGGAGAAACTAGCAACCCACGCCAGTATTCTTGCCTGGGAAATCCCATGGGTGGAGGAGACTGACAGGCTTCAGTCCACAGGGTTGCAAAGAGTCAGACAGGACTTAGCGACTAAACAACAACATCCTGGCGGAAGGGCTCAGCCATAGCCAGTTTTGCAGAGGGCCCTCTGCAAGCTTCTTCCATCTGATGTGCCTTCTTCATTCAGGGTTCCATGTAGTCCAGCCAGTCTTCTGTCTCTGCTTTGCTCTTGATCAGGCTCATGAAAACTTACTCTATCTACTGACTCTTTAAAAAATCTAAAAGTGTCCCGCAATTCTGTTTGGACACATCCACGTTATATTTGATACAAGGAGATTCCTCTCTCCTTCCCATGTGACAGTGGGGGCAGCCGAAGCATGTTTAGGAGAGCCTGTCCACTAGGCTTTGGTGTGGATTCTTGGCTTCTTCCTCTGCAGTGTGATCGGGCAGTTTCGGGCCATGAGTGTTTGGCCAGCTCTTGTCCTCACCTCTGCGAAAGATGCTGTGTGGGCTGTTGCTTGAGTATCACCTATCTCTACCGTGCTTTTTCAGTTGTGATTGTGACACCGATGCAGGGAACAAGACAGATGCTTTCCTCTCCCTCCACTGTCATGAGATGCCCCAGTTGCGTGGGGACCCCAGGCACATGTGACATGGTCCTCTGAGCTGTGCCTGCTGCCCCAGGTGATCATGCTAAATTATACATGGACAGAGACGTTCTGCTATGCCAACTTTTCCACTGGAGCACAAAGCACTCTGTTTTAGGAGGGTTTTTACAAAGGAGTCTGACCTCCAGGCCCTGCAGGAACCGGGAAGCAGTGGGAGGCAGGTAATCTTCCAACCAGAGGACTCAGAGTGTGAGCTGAAGAAAAATGGGAAGCAGATACACAGACTGAGTTCAGTTCAGTCATTCAGTCATGTCTGACTCTTTTCGACCCCGTGTATTGCAGCACGCCAGGCCTCCCTGTCCATCACCAACTTCTGGAGCTTGCTCAAACTCATGTCTGTCGAGTCGGTGATGCCATCCAGCCTGCTCATCCACTGTCATCCCCTTCTCCTCCTGCCCCCAATCTTTCCCAGCATCAGGGTCTTTTCCATTGAGTTGGCTCTCTGCATCAGGTGGCCAGACTATTGGAGCTTCAGCTTCAGCAGCAGTCCTTCCAATAATGATATTCTAGCTTTCTACTTGAGTATTATTTCTCTGAGCAAAGAAAATGCTGAAAGTTTAAATATCAAGCCCTTAGGTTTTCCAAACGAAGGCAAGAAACAAAGAAACCCCAGAAGTGCCAAATTTCACACTCTGCTCTGGTCAGATAAGAATCTGCCTCCAAACTCCACCGACAGGACTCTGCCAACTCTGTGATTCGGCATCTTTCTCTTTTCTGTTTATCCTTTTCCTTCTTATTTGCTTCCAATTCTATTTCTTCACTTCCCACTGATTGAAAAACCAAGTAAAGCAAACCGTTTCCTTCATTAGAGTGACTGAAAGACCATCTCACACAGAGTAAAGCTGAAAAATATACTCCTTAAATGAATAAAGAGCATAATCATCCTGAGTCCATATTCCTCACACAGGTCAGACATGGCCACTTCCAGTGCCAGTGCTAGAGAGGTGATGGGTATCCAGGAAACAGTTTGAGGAGAATTTGGAAGATGTACTCTCTTAGCAACTTTCAAACATACAAGCAGTTATGTTATTAACTGTAGCTTTCATCACAAGAAAAAAAAATGTCACTATGGTGACAGATGTTAACTAGACTTACTGTGGTGGTCATTTCACAGTATACACAAACATCGGATTATTATATTGTACACCCGAGACTAATATATTATTGTCAATGATATCTAAATTTAAAAACTTGGTGTTGCATTTTTTAAATTGGAGTATAATTGCTTTGCAGTGTGGTGTTGGTTTCTGCTGTGCAGCATGTGAATCAGCTCTATTATACAGGTGTCCCTCTCTCTGGAGTCTCTCTCCCCCACCCTGCATCCCACCCCTTCTAGGTCATCGCAGAGCACTGAGCTGAGCTTCCTGTTCTGTACAACAGCCTCCTGCTCGCTCTCTGTCTCACACACCGTAGTGTGTATCTGTTAATGCTACCTTCTCAGTCTGTCCCACCCCCCTTCCTCTCCATGCCCACAAATCTATTCTCTAAATCTTCGTCTCTATTCCTACCCGGCAAATATGTCCCTCAGTACCATTTTTTCTAGATTCCATATATATATGTGTGTGTGTGTGTTAACATATGATATTTGATATATATGTATATACATATATGTTTACAATATTTGTTTTTCTCTTTCTGACTTACTTCACTCTATATGACAGACTTTAAAAAAATTTTAATGTCTCAGAAGTGAAATAATTTGTCCACACTACCAAAGTAGATAGAAATCGGGCTGTAGTTTCAATTTCTATTTCTCAAGCTCCAAAGTCCATGGCCTTTCTATTATAAGATTCCTCTCAGAATTAGTACATATAATTCTATAATGAAAATCGAAAGGAATATTCTTATGGACTGAATGTCTGCATCCCTCCTCCAGATTCAAATGTCAAAGCCTTCATTCCCAATGTGATGGATCTGGAGATGGCACCTTTGAGAGGTCAGTAGGGTTAGATGAGGCCATGACGATGGGAACTTCATAATGGGATTAGATGCCTTATAAGAAGAGAGAGAGATCACTCTCTCTGCATCCTAAGTGGAGCTAGTGATAAAGAACCTGCCTGCCAATGCAGGAGACATAAGAGATGCAGGTTTGATCCCTGGGTTGGAGGAGGGCATGGCAATCCACCCTAATATTATTGCCTGGAGAATCCTGTGGACAGAGGAGCCTGGTGGGCTACGATCCATGGGGTCTCAGAGTCGGACACGACTGAGGCAGCTTAGCAGCAGCAGGGCAGCTGTGCAAAAACGGAAAGGAGGCATCCGTCCTCAAGCCAGGAAGAGAGTCCCCCCGGAACCTGACTGTGCTTGCACCCTGATAGTGGACTTCCCGCCTCCAGAACTGTCAGGAAATGAATTTCAAGCAAAAGCTTTTAAGAAAAATTTTAAGAAGACAAAAAAGAAAAGAAGAGGAAAGAAAAAGAAACAATTTGAAAACCCGGCAGTACGTGACTACAATATGGGGGAGGAGGGTGGGAAGGTGGGTTGGTTTTGTTGCAGACTAGATTTAGTTAGTTCTGTTATTTAGAATTTTCCAGGCAGTGAGTGACCTGACTAAAACCATCTCACATTCTCTGCCTGTCTCCTTCAAATTGTTTCTTCAACGCTGGTCACATCTCAAGAAATGCAGCGTGGTGCCACCATGCTTGGGCTTCCCCAGTGGCTCAGTGGTAAAGAATCTGCCTGCAACGCAGGAGACTTGAGTTCGGTCCCTGAGTCAGGAAGATCCCCTGGAGGAGGGCATGGCAACCCACTCCAGTATTCTTGCCTGGAGAATCCCATGGACAGAAGAGCCTGGTGGGTTACAGTCCATGGGGTCGCCAAGAGTCAGAAACGACTGAAGTGACTGAGTGCACATGCACCACCACGCTTGATACGAGTGAGGGATTAATAGCAACATGTAAACTGGACTCAGCATGTTATGGCATTTCTTCATCTAACTGAAGCTTTTAGGGGTGACAGAGGCATTTTAGGGGTGACAGAAGCCCTTGCATGCAACACACCCCTGCTTAATGGTGGTGCTGAGATGTGCGTTGTCTGCCATCTGCCTCGCTAGTAAGTTCTATTCTCTAAGAATATCATCAGCTGGTTTTTTTTTTCTTGTCAATTTGGCAGGTGATGACCGAGAAGGAGGACTTTTTCAGTGCCTGGAACTCATGTCTTCACCACATCACCTGCCTGTCTCTGGCACATATTCACCGAGGTCAGTGGCTGTTGTCAAATATTTGGGATTGAGTGACTCTCAGGTTATCTGGGAAGATGACTCTGCAATCTGAGCCCTTGTGTTGAATTTAGGGTCCCCAAGTTACTCCCCACTGACCAAATGACACCCACAGAACGTAATGCCAAATGTGCCAGGATCCAGCTGGCCAAGCGCGGTCCCTCAGCGCTGGCCCTCAGCCCAGTGGTGACTGTCATTCCCCAAGGAACAAGTGAGGGGTGGGTAAAGTGAGGATGTTTCAATGCAGTCACTGCCTGAAGAAGTTCAAGGACCAAAACTGCTTAAACCCACCCCCTAATTTAGCAAGGACTGGTTCTGCCCTCTAAAGCCGTGATTCTAAGCCAGAGGTGACTACATCTTCCAGGGAACATTTGTTGACAGGTGGAAACATCTTGGTTGTTGCAGCTGAGCAGGAATTGCTGGCAGATCGAGGCAGGGGACACTGAACTGGACAGTCCTCCCTGCTTCTGAAACAAAAAGTGATCTGATCCAAAGTGTTAGCCCCCGAGGGTGAGGTAGTGTGAATGTTCATTTTGGCCTCAAAATCACAGAAAGTAAGATGAAACATTGAAGACAGAGTGAGCTCCGTGAAGATTTCTGCTCCCTCGGAGAAGGCAATGGCAACCCACTCCAGTACTCTTGCCTGGGAAATCCCATGGACGGAGGAGCCTGGTAGGCTGCAGTCCATGGGGTCGCAAAGAGTTGGACACAACTGAGCAACTTCACTTTCACTTTTCACTTTCATGCATTGGAGAAGGAAATGGCAACCCACTCCAGTGTTCTTGCCTGGAGAATCCCAGGGACCGGAGCCTGGTGGGCTGCCGTCTATGGGGTCGCACAGAGTCAGACACGACTGACATGACTTAGCAGCAGCAGGGCCTGCCCAACTCCTCCTCTTTCCCTTACTAAATGTTGTGTGCTCAGTTGCTCAGTCGTGCCTGACTCTCTGGGGCCCCATGGACTGTAGCCCACCAGGCTCCTCTGTCTGTGGAATTCTCCAGGCAAGAACACTGGAGTGGGTTGCCATGCTGTCCTCCAGGGGGTCTTCCCCACCCAGGGACTGAGCCTGTGTCTCCTTCGTGTCCTGCACTGCAGGGGGATTCTTTAGCACTGAGCCCCCAGGGAGCCCCATCCTCCGTGGGGGGAAAGTATGAAAAGCAGAAGGTGCTGACTGCTGTTTGCTGCATAGAGTTTTCCATCATACCAAGGTCACTGCTGGCTCCCAGAAAGCAGGGGTGGATTTGACCACCGTCTCAGCTCTGGGGCCTGGCTAATGGCCCTAGTACATCCCTGGGTGCTGTGCAGAGTATGGAATTCCTTGATGGGTTCTGTTAAGAGTCAAGCCTGGACTTCCCTGATGGTTCAGTGATAAAAAATCTGCCCGCAGTGCAGGAGACCTGGGTTCCATCCCTGATCTGGGAAGAGTCCACATGCCACAAGACAACTAAGCCCATGCACCACAACTCTTGAGCCTGTGCTCTGGAGCCAGGAGCTGCAACTTCTGAAACCCATGTGCCCTAGAACCTGCACATCACAACTACAGAATAGCCTCAACTTGCAGAATCCCAGGAATGGGGGAGCTGGGGGAGCTGCCGTCTATGGGGTCTCACAGAGTCGGACACGGCTGAAGCGACTTAGCAGCAGCAGCAGCAGCTGCCATTAGAGAAAAGCCCATGTAACAACGAAGACCCAGCACAGCCAGAAAAAAAAGAGTTGCACCAGCAACCCAGGAGTGCTTGCATCCTGTCCGGTATCCTGGCCCGCCCACCACCCTGCCTCCTAGCCAGGCATTCAGGAGTAGAAAAGTGCCAGGGCCTCTCCCTTCTGAGTGCAGTCCAGTGCTTGGGACCCGGGGTAGCCTTATGGCCCTGGGCTTAAGAGTAAGGAGTGGGAAGCGGATGCTCAGGTCAATGTGCCCGTGCTCAGGTGAACTTGCCAAGAGCACAGGCTCTTCACAGGGTTAGCGAGGCTGCCAGAGCGTCACACCCAAGGCCAGCCTTTAAACATGGTGCCCACCCTGGGATAACCAAGGCCTCATCCACATCCCAGACTCTGTTTGGTTTCTGCCTTCTGCTTCTCAGGGCCAACTCTTTTGTGACCCCATGGACTGTAGCCTACCAGCCTTCTCTATCTATGAGATTTCCTAGGCAAGAATACTGGAATGGGTTGCCATATCCTTCCCAGGGGATCTTTCCAACCCAGGGATTGAACCCACGTCTCCTGCATTGCAGGCAGATTCTTTCCTGCTGAGCCACCAGAGAAGGCTGACTCATAGTGTTCAATGAAACTTTTTTATTACTCTTAATTACTAATCTACAAAAGCCTTTGTTCCCATAGCCAAAGCAGAACATTTAGATCTTTTTCCTTAAGAGGAAGAAACAGAGAAAGAGGCTTGGTGCCAATGTATGAAGTCTTAACACCAGGAAGAGACTTCAAAGAGCTGATATTGCACAGCGCTGAAGAAATCCAAACTGATTCTGAACCTGCTATTGATTAAGCAATAAATGATGGTAAGCAAAAGTGACCGTAAGCTAAAGTGATGATTTTCAGGAAATTTGGCCTCTGGTTCCATGACAGATGAAGAGGATTTGGCTGTAGAAAGTCACAGAAGAAAAACTGTAACAGCAAGAAAAATAATAGGACCCAATGACAGCATCAAGAAATCTGAGGAAGATCTTGAAATAGGGAAATCCATCCGTAATGAGAAGGGCTGTACAGATACAGGATGGGTTCTAATGACAGGAATGCCCTGAACACACACAGGAAAAATGTAGTCAGCATGTCATTAGGTTCCAATAGCACACTCCCCCCGCCCCCTCCCCAGCCCCGCACCGGGCAGAGGTCTCCAGGGAGACCGGAGAGGAGGTGGCAGAACCCATCTGTTTTCAGTGACTGGACCCAGATGTTGCCTCCAGAGACTTTTAAAGGAGCGGCACGAGGAGGGAAGGGAAGCAGCAGGCGGCGAAGCTCAGAGCTGAGTGTCACCCCAGATGAAAATGAACTCTGCATCTAGCCCTTTCCATCAGGAACAAACAGGAAAAAAGCCTCCTGGCATCAGTCTCCATTTGTCACCTGAAAACTCAGGAAGACCATGTTGGAAATAAGAATGTGAAGCAGTCTCTAGTGGTTTCTAAAGTGGGATGTAACTATTACGATGATGAATTATTACTTTCCTCTGATACGCGTTTTGATCTTGCCCTGGAAATAGCAGTGCTGAAACATGGTGCTGCTTGAACCCTTAAGGGTGTACCAGTCCAAAAACCAAAAAGAGGAATGATTTTATGAAATGAATTTCATGAATAAATTAATTAATTAAATAAAACACATCCAGCATTTTCAGCTCCATGCTGAATTGTCTCTTGGTTTTTAGTTCCCATTGTATTGCAGCAAGTCCCTTTTCTGGTCCCTTCTCTTAGTCACTTTATTAAGGAGTTTAGAATGTAGGCATTCAGTTCAGGTTGCAACTATAGTTAGAATATTTGAATAGTGTAGATTTCTGCCTGTCAGAGGATTAATTTCAGACTCCTTTCAAGGATGTATTTGCTTCCTTGCTAAGGAGACTTCATTAATAAAAATGTGATCACCTGCATTATTAAAGCATTATTTCTGCATTTTAGCTATGAGTCCTTTTCCCAATATTCTTCATGGGATCATCAGTTTCCTCCCCATGGTTAGTGGGGCTCTTCTTTAGGCAAATGACATTCACCTTGATTTAGTTTTAGCTTTGGCATTCATTTTCCAGGGAATTGTGGAATTGCACTTACCACCTTCTTCAATGAGCGTTACTTTAGCTCATTACTAGTTACTTGAATGAGTATTCTGCAAGTGCAGGAAAAAAATGCCACAACTTCATCCCAAAGTCATGTGTGAGTTTAGGAATTTCATTCAGTTCAGTTCAATCACTCAGTTGTGTCTGACTCTTTGTGACCCCAAGGACTGCAGCACCCCAGGCTTCCCTGTCCATCACCAGCTCCCAGGGCCTACTCAAACTTATGTCTATCGCATCGGTGATGCCATCTAACCATCTCATGCTCTGTCATCCCCTTCTCCTCCCACCTTTCATCTTTCCCAGCATCAGGATCTTTTCAAATGAGTCAGTTCTTCGCATCAGGTGGCCCAAGTATTGGAGTTTCAGCTTCAGCATCAGTCCTTCCAATGAGTATTCAGGACTTTTCTCCTTTAGGATGGACTGGTTGGATCTCCTTGCTGTCCAAGGGACTCTCAAGAGTCTTCTCCAACACCACAATTCAAAAGCATCAATTCTTCAGTACTCAGCTTTCTTTATAGTCCAACTCTCACATCCATGCATGACCACTGGAAAAACTATAGCTTTGACTAGATGGACCTTTGTTGGTAAAGTAATATCTCTGTTTTTTAATATGCTGTCTAGGTTGGTCATAGCTTTTCTTCCAAGGAGGAAGTGTCTTTTAATTTCATGGCTTGCAGTCACCATCTGCAGTGATTTTGGAGCCCAGAAAAATAAAATCTGTCACTGTTTCCATTGTTTCCACATCTATTTGCCATGAAGTGATGGGCCCAGATGCCATGATCTTCGTTTTTTGAATGTTGAGTTTTAAGTCAACTGTTTTACTCTCCTCTTTCACTTTCATCAAGAGGCTCTTTAGTTCTTCTTCGCTTTCTGCCATAAGGGTGGTGTCATCTGCATATCTGAGGTTATTGATATTTCTCCTGGCAATCTTGATTCCAGCTTGTGCTTCATCCAGCCCAGCATTTCACATGATGTACTCTGCATAGAAGTTAAATAAGCAGGGTGACAATATACAGTCTTGATATACTCCTTTCCTGATTTGGAACCCGTCTGTTGTTCCATGTCCAGTTCTAACGATTGCTTCTTGATCGCATACAGATTTCTCAGGAGGCAAGTCAGGTGGTCTGGTATTCCCATTTCTTTAAGAATTTTCCACAGTTTGTTGTGATCCACACAGTCAAAGGCTTTGGTCAATAAAGCAAAAGTAGATGTTTTTCTGGAACTCTTGCTTTTTTGATGATCCAGCGGATGTTGGCAATTTGATCTCTGGTTCCTCTGCCTTTTCTAAATCCAGCTTGAACATCTGGACAAATAATGCAAATAAGTGAAAAAAGAAGAGAAGCTCAAGGCAAAGGAGAAAAGGAAAACTATACCCATTTGAATGTAGAGTTCCAAAGAATAGCAAGGAGAGATAAGAAAGCCTTCCTCAGTGATGAGTGCAAAGAAATAGAGGAAAACAATAGAATGGGAAAGGCTAGCAATCTCTTCAATAAAATTAGAGATACCAAGGGAACATTTCATGTAAAGATGAGCACAATAAAGGACAGAAGTGGTATGGACCTAACAGAAGCAGAAGATATTAACAAGAGGTGGCAAGAATACACAGAAGAACTATACAAAAAGACTTTCATGACCCAGATAACCACGACGGTGTGATCACTCACCTAGAGCTGGACATCCTGGAATGCGAAGTCAAGTGGCCCTTAGGAAGCATCACTACGAACAAAGCTAGTGGAGGTGATGGAATTCCAGTTGAGCTATTTCAAATCCTAAAAGATGATGCTATGAAAGTGCTGCACTCAATATGCCAGCAAATCTGGAGAACTCAGCAATGGCCACAGGACTGGAAAAGGCCAGTTTTCATTCCAATCCTACAGAAAGGCAATGCCAAAGAATGCTCAAACATCTTACATGCTAGCAAAGTAATACTCAAAATTCTCCAAGCCAGACTTCTACAGTATGTGAACCATGAACTTCCAGATGTTCAAGGAACTTAGACTCAACTACAAAACTTAGACTCAACTTGGACTCAAGGCTATAGAGTAGCCACCAAACCCTGCGTCCTTCCAGCTTGAAGGACAAACATGACCTCTGTGGTGGAACTAGAAGTCAAAAGGCAGCACATCTCATTCTTTGGATGAGTTTCTGGAACATTCTATTGTTACCGCAGGACGTGGGAAGTCTGGCAGGTGGGGGAGGGGAGCAGTACCACAGGTACTACTCCATTGGCTGTGGCAACCTGTGAGCCGTCCTCTGCCATTGGCGCCCTCTGCTGGCCCAGAAGCTGTGGCGCAGCCCCTGAGGCGGTGCTCTGAGGAAGGGAGGCGCTGGGTCCCGCTGCCCCGCTGCTGACCTTCCATCTTCGTCTAACGCCCGTTAGACATGTGGGTGGGAGCGGCCGGTGAGGGGGTCTGGGGACCCAAGGGTGGGCGGGTGCTATTTGCCACCATATCCCAGCAGACCAGCGTCTTGGAGACCTCAACGCTGGAGAAAAAAAAGGATTGTCTCCAGATTCGTTTTCTCTGTCCTTCTGATGTGGGGGACACATCTCAGACTCATCACTCCTGAGAGCAAAGCGGGTTGATCGGTCCATGTCGGAGGGTGTGGCGGCTGGGAGAGGGTCACGCAAATGTCCATCGTCCCTAATGCCTGGAGTCTGGAACAACGGCTGCCTCCGTCTGGCGGCCCAGGAGGTGGCAGAACTCAGGAAGAAGAGAGCGTGAGGACTGGCACAGTACTAGCAGGATGGGAGAGAGAAGAGTGGAAGCCCTGGTGATGGAGGCCATTGCAGGCAGGGGCGGGGCTTACTGTGTGCTCCCGTAGATGGTGGCTCCTGAAAGGAAGAATTAGTTTAGCTGAACCTGAGCACCGCAGCATGGAAACCCTGGGCAGGGTGTGCAACTTTGCCACCTCAGATTTACACTTTAAAAAAAAATTTTTTTTTTTTGGCCATCTGGGTCTTCATTGCCTCGTGGGCTTTCCTCTGGTTTCAGGGTGCAGGGATGCTCTCTAGCTGCAGTGCACAGGCTTCTCATTCGGGTGACTTCTCTCACTGTGAAGCACTGGCTCTGGGGCTTGGGCTCAGTAGTGTGGTGCACGGGCTTAGGATCTTACCGGATCAGGAATTGAACCCGTGTCTCCTGCATTGGCAGGCGGGTTCTTTACCACTAGTGCCACCTGAGAAGCCCAGGGAAGCCCACATAGATTTACATTTTGTGTCTCATCAGCAAGTAGACGAGGAAGAGAGGAAGTTCTAAGATGCCGACGCCCAATGTTGGACCTTATTCCGAGCCCTCCTGGTTCTGGGAGAGCAGCTGTGAGGGAGCATGGCTCCCGGGCTCCAGCGAGGGGAGCAGGTTGTTTCTGCGACATCGCACGGGCTGCTCCCTTCATCGGAAGGCAGGGTTTCCTTCCCCGAAGCCCCAGGCCACGCAGGTGAATTTGAGTCTGTGCCAGCCGGACCTGAGGGCCCCAAGCTCTGTGTTCTACATAAGGGCAGCCACACTGCCCTCGCCAGAGCCCCCCACCCTGGGGCCTGCTCCCCCAGCACCCGGGAGCAGGTCACCTGTGAGGCCCCAAGAGAGCTGTCAGCTCACTTTTCTTTGATGAAGGCACCAGTTTATGAGACGGTTTTATGACAGATGACCTTCAAGATTCTGTTGTGCTGGGAAGAGGGAGACAAGAGGAAAAAGCCAAGTTCAATTCCTGAAGAATATTTGTTTAGTGGAGGTTTGTTCAGGACAGAATTTAGCAGCTATACTTGACCCAGACTCTAATAAAAGGTCACTTCCCTTCCTGACCCTGGGGACATTGGCCGACTGGGCTGATGGCCACCATCTCTGCCTCTTCAGCGCTTCCCTTGATTCAGGGCCGTGCTGAGTGCCTGGCTCCCGTCACCCGCTTCAGTCTCCACGACAACCTCACTTAGCCTTGAGGAAGCTCCGCTCAGGTGGACAGTTGCCTGTGACCACACAGGTCTAAGGTGTGGGGCTAGAACTCTGCCCTGGGGCTGGCTGACCCCCATGGCTTTTTAGCATCAGATTTTGAGAGACGCCCTCCCACCCCCAACTCCCCAAGGGCTTTCCTTCCTACAGATAAACCCTAAAGAATGTGCATTCCAGCGTTCTTAAACTTCCGGTGGGCTGGGGGGGTGGTACTTTCTGAGGTTAAACTTGGCTTATGCTGTTTTTCACTCTTCTTACTGCGTTGGTTGCCCAATCGTGCTTTTTATTTTTGTTTGCTATCTTACAGACTTTCTGTAAGATTAATGAGCACTCGGTAGTCTCCCTCCAAGGCAGACAGGGAGGGACCACCATCCACCCATGCGGCTGAGGCTCAGAAAGGCTACCTGAGTTGCCCAGGGCCACACAGCAGAAAGCGGGGTTCAAATCCTGGCAGGGTGCTACCATCTGCCTACTTTGTGGGGCCCGTAAGTGCTTGCTGGACCTGAATCTAATGGCTGAGCATTGCTAAAGAGGCAAATAAGTAAATAAATAAGCCCTTGTTTAAAAGTGTTTCTTTTTTCTCCTTTGTACACTATATGATCAAAGATGTAGTTTATATGGTGAACTGCAAAGATCTGAGTTGCAGGCCATGCTGACTTTCCAGCTCCTGGTACCTAAGTACTTTCGAACAGAGTGCCCAAGTTGGCAGATGAAATTAACCCAAAAGGTAAAAAAGCAAAAATTTCCACTGCACAACTATTATGAGACTCCACTAGGAATATGAATAAGACCTTCTAAACTGTGAATAAAAATAGAAGTATAGGAAATCTTATAACAGCAGTTCTAGGTATGGCTTTCTATATTTAAAAAGTTACCCATATTCTAAAGTTAAACATATGTGCTATATACACAAACTTACATTAAGTTTTAAAAGACAACATGTCCTAATCTCATCAAACATTTAGCAAACAACCTTTGAGTTCACATGAGCCACCCACACAAAACCCAAAATGAGCTGCAGAGAAAACATAGAAAAAGCAACTGTCTGTTGACAACCAGATTTTCTTTCAGTTTTTGAGTTTTCTGTCTATAAATAATCTGTATGTTTCAAATGTGACCATTTTCTTTCAGTGTGTCTCCTGGCATGTTCTCACCTAAGTGTGTTTGGAAAACAAGAATTCAATGTGTAAATCATGGGAACGACTGAGTTTCTGGAGGGGGGAGATTCAAAATAAGATTCTTTTTAGATACCCAGAGTGTCAAAATGAAGCATTAAGGTGATGCATTCTTTCTTCAGTGCGTCTGTTCATCTTTTAGGGAATCTGGAGTTTGATAAATCACCAGAGATAAAACCATCATTTTTAACCCATGGTAGATCCCAAATGTCAGAAGGAAAAATAGTGCAGTGTCTCCTCTCCATGAATTCCCTTTCTCTTTGCTTGTAAATTATGGGAATTTGTTTGCAGAGAAAATATAATGCTCTATTAACTGGAAAATGATGGCTTTTACTCAGAAATGTGAGAGCTGAAGGAGAAAAAAAAAAAAAGCAGGCCCTCCTTTGAGATATAGTAGTTTAACAAGATTTGATACATGCTCAAAGTGGCATCACATGTTAGATGGGAAAGTGATCATAATATAACTAAAAGCAAGGTTTTCATCAGTATTTTACCTTCTCTTACTGACTCAGGACCCCAATCTGAGCCATCAAAGTGCTCGTTGAATCCTCGATGGGGAAACTTTATGTAACGTCATTGTAAATAGAGATGGACAAAGCTATCTCTTGTGATTTTTTTGCCCTAAAAATTACTCAGAAATTCTCTTTTAATAGGCAGCCTAGAAAATAAAACAAATTCTCACAGATTTCTGTAATTATAGGTGAATATGATTCTGTGTCCAAGAGGGCAGCTAAAAGGACTTGGAATCCAGAAGGCATAAACCTTTCCCTGTTGAGCTTTGTAGGGTAAAAGCACCCTACAGAGGTGCTTTTTTTTTTTTTTTTTCGGTTAAAAAAACCGAAAGAATAAGTTAGCCAAGAAGACTTGCCATGGGGCATGAAGGCGCCCTGGAGCATGTAACAGCCGGGAGAGGTCCCGGGCTGGGCAGATGTTGCCGGACTCCCAGGAGACTCCTCAGAGGGCCCCTCGGTGCTGGGTCCGAAGTGTGGGTAGGATCCAAAGTTGAGAGTGTGGCAGTGCATTCTGGGAGGAGGCTAGGTGCAGATGAAGGTGAAGGTGATAAAGTGAAGGGCTGGTCCGGGAGTACCAGGGCCCCTGTTCCACCGGAAGGGAGGCTTTTTGGGGAGAAGCCGGGAAGAGTATTGAGAGAAGGAGCCTGAAAGAGTGGGCTGGGAGGGTCGGGTGCTGCTTTGGAGAGCTTGGCCTTTCCTGGGTAGGGCATCAGTGGAGGGGCTAAGGGGGACAGGGACCTTCTGACCCAGCCTCTCTTGAGGGGAACTTTCCTGGTCCCAAGGGACATCCTGCATTGGAGACAGGCCCAGGGTGGTGATGGGTGGAGAACAGAGCCCAAAACCAGTGAATGTGGCCAGCAAGTAAGAAGACAGAGCTGCAGGAAGATGGTGGTCGTTGGGCCTGAAGGGGTGCTTTGCCCTGGAGAAGCAGAGGGCCCATGGGAGGGCTGTGGCCCCAGCACGCAGGCAGAGAAGCTGCTGAGACTTAGTTACACAGAGCCGGAGCCTGTATGCCTGGAGAAATGGCACCGCTGAGTTTCTGTCTTGCTCGCGGTCCCAGAGAAGGAGAGTGGGACACAGGCCTGTGTGCCCTGCTTGCTGTGTGGGGTGGATCCTGTGAGCCAGGTGAGCAGGCAGCGACACGGACAGAGCAAGGGGAGCGGGGAACCACAGCCTTGCCTGGCACAGAGGCCCACCCCATGCCCTTCCAGCCCATCCCCATGGGCAGGAGGCCGGAACTGCTCCACCTTCTCGATACCAAGAAGTTAAGCATCCCTCTTCCCGCCCTGTGTTGATTCTGAACGCAGAGCTGGAGTTCTTCTGGCAAAGACTCAGCCTTTACACCACTCTCTCGCTCTTTTCCTTTCAACATTTCCCTGTTTTGTCGTGAAGAAGAGGTGGGTGGGGGACTTCAGGAGCTGGATTGACAGGTCATCCTGTAAAATGAATTGAGGGCACCATTGTCGTACGCGGGTGAGGGGCGACAGCTGAGGGACAGCCACCACCGTCTCCCACCTTGTGCCACAGAACCAGCGAGGGTCCCTGTCCAGGAGCCCCGGGCACGGACACCAGGGGCTCCTGCCCCCACCCCCTCACCCCCCAGGGCCCTCAGGGAGAGGCAGGCCTGAGTCAGCCAGCTGGGACTGAGAGAGAGCTCGAAAGAAGGTTATGAGACAGGATTCCTGAGCGGCTCAGCCCCATGTGTTGTATGTCCAGGCCAGCTGTGCCTGCTAACGAACTTCAGGATGGAGCCCCGTCTCACCAGCCTGATTGCAAAAAGGACAAAGACGCTGTGCGTGTGGCTCATCTTGCTTTCCCCCATTGTTTGTGTAACCGTGTCCTAATGATGGCATCCAGGCAGAGGCATTTGGTGAGTTGTAGGGTACCCACCGTGTTGCTGAGTCCTGTCTGTCTTTCAGAAATGGGCTGCAGAGGTTTGGCCGTTGTACACAATTTATCCACCAGCCCATAGAGGGAGAGGCGTATGTGTTTCATGCTGGCCTGTCATTTTTTTTTTTTTTTCTCCCAAACTACCACTTTCCTTTTTTTTTTTTAACTTCACTCGGGTCATTTTTTTCTATGCAGCCCCCTCGCCTCACTCCCCAACCTCAAAGCTAACAACCTCACAGCTAACAGGTATGTTATCTAAAAATCTACTGTTCTCCCTGTGTCGGCAGGCTGATCTTTTTGTCACACAAGGTGGAAAGGCTGAACCAAAGAGGGCTTGACTTACTCAGATGGGTGGAAACCTCTGTGGCCGCCACTGAAATGAACAGATGGGGACACTTAGGAGCAGTTACAACAATGGATGTGAACTCGGGAAGAAAGCTGCCTCCAGAGTCTCTGAAGAGAGAGACCCAGAGTGACCCTGAGCACACGCTGGCTGGGCTACATCTTTCCTCCTCCTGAGGCAGGCGGCTCCTTGAATCAGCCGTGAAGGAGAAGAAAGTAGATAGCACAGCTGCTTTCTTTGTGAGGGTTTGGGTTTTCCTGCCTGTTTAAATGTGGAGGCAGGTGGAGGAGACGGGAGTGAAGCCCCGTGTGTCTGTCGCTGTGCGATGCCGTGATGATGACTTGGGCCCAGACCCGCCCTCCCTCCCCCCTACTCTGTCAGCGGTCTCTGGCCCTCTTTCCTCTTTCAAGTCGGCCTCGGTAGAAACCGGAATGGAGGAGGCTGGCAAGAATCCCGCATTGGGCACAAGAGCACGTGTTACCCTGACTCGCTCTAAGGCGAGGGAACGACTGAGGACTCGGTGAACCCTGCTTCTGTTGACCTGCCGTTGTCAGGATGGGCTCTTGTTGTTTGTATCGAAGGTGTGAGGGGTGATCGATTCATGAAACGGAGCCGGCCAGTTAAGGAGAAGCTCCCCTCCTACTCCCCTCCCTGGGGAGCCCTGTGTCCCCACAAATGCACTTCCGCCCAGCTCCAAAAACTGGGCTGTGACTTGAGGCCTGTCGGGCAGGATGGGCAAAGAATGAAGTTTGGGCTAAAACCCAAGCTGGGACTTCCCTGGTGGCACAGTGGGTAACAGTCTGCCTGCCGATGCAGGGGACAGTTTTGATCCCTGGTCCAGGAGGATTCCACATGCCAGGGGCAATTAAGGCTGTTTGTCACGACTACTGAAGCGCCCATGCCCTAGAGCCCCTGCCCTGCAACACGAGAAGCCACCACAGCAAGAAGGCCACACACCACAACCAGAGAAGCCCGTGACACAATCCGCACACATTTTACTCAGATGAGAGCAGAACTTTAGACTTGGGAGAAGTAGTCAGCATGGGATACAACCAACCACAGTTACAACTGCAGAGGAGTGTAGTCATAGAGGAAAACTCTCTAGTGAGTTGTATTTTATAGGTAACATTGAAAACGATAATAAAAAATTCCCAGACCATGCTTGCTTTCTTGATGACAATTCATTTTTGCTGATATAATGCTTTTTAAAATATCTGCATGTTTAAACATGACATCTAGACCTGGAGGTCAGAACAGTGGAATCAGACCGTCCCTCCGTCTTGAGGCTTGGTATGTTTCTACCAGTTTTTGTGGGCTCTGCGGAGGATGGGCTAGACCCGAGGGATGGTGAGTGGTTTGGAGCAGTTGGATGGGAAGGGTGAGCTATGCTGCTCTCAAAGGCAGGAGGTGAGACTGCCCAGCAGATGACAGTGAAGAGTGATGACAGGTAGAGTGAACATAGCTTTGAGTCTGGAAAGAAGTCCACCTGGGTTCACTCGGTTAAAGTTTTAATGCTTGTCAAAAGAGATGGATTTAAGTAATCTGAGGGTGGCAGGGAATCATGGGAGCACTTTCAAGAGTGAACCAACACAGTCAAAGCATGGGAGGCAGTTGTGGTTTTGTGCTTATTTAGACTGAAATAGAAAAGGGTGCTCACATGAGTGGCCATGAGTGAGATCGAGGCCACCAGCATGGAGAAGGGGAATGTCGTTTGTGTAAATCATCTTGGTTAACATTCCTAGAGTGTTCGTGGCCAGCTAAGATGGATTGTGAATATTGTTTTGCAAATATTCTTGGTTTCTCTCCACCATCTTGTTGGAGAAAGATGGTTGGGGAGACTCAACCTGAAATATTTGGGAGAGTTAGTGGGGTTTGCTTTAGTCAGCACTGGGGTCCCATCATTCATACCAAGAGAAGACTTGGTGGGGATTGTGCAGGGATCACAATGGAAACTTGAGATAGAAAACGTAGCACTGCCAGATTTACAGAGGCAGGTGGAGTCCTATCTAGGTGGTGGTCACAGGGAATGGACATGCAGTGTGGTCACTGGGGGCAGGATGGGCTGTATGACCCTCCCCGTGGCTTGGTTTTTACTATTTATTATTGGGGATTCCCTGGTGGCTCGGGCGGTAAAGAATCTGCCTGCAGTGCAGGAGACGCAGGTTCGGTCTCTGGGTTGGGCAGATTCCCTGGAGAAGGGAATGGCAACCCACTCCTGTATTCTTGCCTGGAGAATCCCATGGACAGAGGAGCCTGGCGGACTACAGTCCATGGGATCACAAAAAGTGAGATACAGCTGAGCAACTAACACACACACACCCCCCCTGTGCTATACGGTAGGCCCTTATTAGCCATCTATTTTACGTATAGTAGTGTGGATGTGAGTCCCAGCCTCCCAGCGTATCCCCCTGCCCCTGCTCCCCACTGATAACCATAAGCTTCCTACATCTGTGACTCTATTTCTGTTTTGTAAATAAGCTCATTGGTACCATTTCAGGATGGAGCTTTGCTGATGGTCATGGCCCCGGGCTCTCATGTGATAATCCCAGCTCACAAGGGTGACGTGGTTGTGCCAGCCTTCCCCTCCACCTCCCCAGGGCGGGCTCTGTTCCCCTCGAAGGTATCACCAAGGAAAGACGGTGGCATGTCACCTCTGTGGGTTAACACCACGATGTCCTTCTCTGTACAGAGAGGCTCAGGGCCCGCAGGGAGGCCACTCACTCTTTCTTTTTCTTCCTTTCCAGTTACTTTAGAGCAGTTTTGCCTGGCTGTAAGGAACTGTCCTGACCAAGAGGACCAGGATTTGTTAAAGCAGGTATGTTCCTGAAAGGAAGCCCTGATGCCTGAGAGCCTCCCAGCACTTTTATTGCCCTAAGGAGAGATTCACTCTTACAGGCAGGAGTAAATTTATCATCTCTGAATTCTGCGCTCCTCGGGGATACACTTGTCATCAGCGGGTAGGAGGATTGCTGGTTAATGAGCACGGCCGCTGTCCTCAGAGAGCAGCAAAGTGACGGGAAAGTGGGTGTCAGCCACAAGCGGGGATCTATGCAATTCTCCAGAGGGCTCAGGGGGTTCTACTTAAGCTTATCTGACAGAGCCTTGATTCTCTGAGCAGATTTATGAGGCTTGGCCAAATTCCATGACTCTCACCGTACTTTTTAATTAAGACAAAGGATTCCATGCATCCCGCGTCTGCCACATCCTCGATTTCGTCACTGGGGAGCGCTTCACAAATGAGACTGTTCATATGAACGACGGGAAGGGGCATCTGATGTCATCACTTCCTCCCCCTTGAGTGGGAGACAGACTCTTTTTTTCTCGGTGCCCATCCCTTTGTTTCCTTCCGAATGGACAAAGGAGAACAGGTGTGGTCTATCTACATTTTGGTTGTACATGTGCGTTGAGCCAAACGTGTGAGAGAGCCTGACCAACACCCTGCCTGCATTTAATTAAAACTTGGGCATTGAAGGCAGAAAGCAGTAGCCACCAGCAGATGACTAAGGAACATACATTCTTTTCCACCCATGGCTAAGGCTGTTCTCGCCTGGAGACTCCTTGGGCTGACCAGGAGGCATCTGCATTTCCGTGATGTCACTGCAGTTCTGTGTCGTCAGGAAGCCACGTGTGCCAGGGATTGCATTTCTTTACCTAAATACCATGCCAGGTGTTCTCTGACTCTAGAAATGGGTGGAAAATAGAGGGCATCACTAAAAGGGATTTTCAACTCATTTGCCTAAGATGTGATATTTTCAGTCTGTCTTTTTTTTTTTTAAGCTTTCAGTAATGTTGATTTTATAAACAGAAGTTCTAATACCAGACTTTGGGCTTGCCCAGGAGAACTGACCCACCAGAGTCCTGGTTCTAATATGCTGACTTTGAATGGCATCCACGGAGGCACAGGAGCTTTGCTTGGCATTTTGAGGTTGTCCACTCCAAGTTCTTGGTTCTCCCCACCGAGGCCCATTCCCGCAGGATCACCTTCCCTGCCAGGTACAGGCAGTATTGCTGTGAACATAGAGTAGCTCTTGGGTCCCAGATACTCACCTCTTTTTTTGAATTTAAATGTTTTTAATTTTATTTTATTAATGGAGTATAATTGCTTTACAATGTTGTGTTAGTTTCTGCTGTGCAACAAAGTGAATCAGCTTTACGTGTGCATACATCCCCTTCCTCTTTGGCCTTCCTGCCACCCCACCCTCGAGGTCGTCGCGGAGCGCCGGGCTGAGCTCCCTGTGTTACACGTGGGCTCCCACTGGCTCCCTGTCTCACACGTGGTGGGGTATATATGTCAGCTCTACCTTCTCAGTCTGCCCCAGTCTCCCCTCCCACCCGTGTCCGCATGCCCACTCTCTGCACCCACACCTCTCTCCCTGCCCTGAAAATGAGTTCACCTGCACCCTTTTCTAGATTCCATGCTGTGAGTGCTATGCTCAGTCCCTTCCATTGTGTCCAGCTCTTTGTGACCCTGTGGATTGTAGCCCACCAGTCTCCTCTGTCAGTGGGATTCCCCAGGCAAGAATACTGGAGTGGGTTGCCACACCCTCCTCCAAGGGATCTCCTTAACCCAGCGATCAAACCTGTCTCCTCTGCCTCTGTACACGTCTGTACAAAGGACCCCGTTTTGTTCCTTTGTATCCTGTGTATATTCTGCTGTGTACATGTGCCGCAGCTTCTTCACCCACCCATCTGCTGATGGACCTGTAGGTGCTCCCAGTTCTTCCAGGCGGCCGGGCTGTGGCACTTTTAGTTCTTTCCTCTTGTTTGGTCCTGCATTTTCTCCCACCATCTCCTCCTTCCTGTTTCTGTCTTATTCTCCTCCTCATGTCCATCTTGCCCTGTGTTCCCCTCTCCATACCTCTGTGGGCTGAACTTACTGTGGGCCGCTTGGTCCTGCTGCTGAGCCCTGCATGAGGTGACCTGGGCATCTCAGAGGCAGCATGGGACGGAGAGGTCAGAGCCTGGAGCCTGGTGCCAGGAGACCAGACCAGGCTTGCGTCTCGCTGTCCCCAAGGCCTCCATGACTGGGATGCTGTGGCCACTGTCTTCACATCCATAGGGAGAATATAGACAGAGATGCCACTCAAAGCCTCTTCCTTCTCTCAGTTTTTCTTTAAAGACTTATTTTTTCATCTGGACCATTGTTTAAGTCTTTATTGAATTTGTTACAATATTGCTTCTGTTTTACAGTTTTGGTTTTTTGACCACAAGGCATGTAGGATCTTAGTTCCTTGACCAGGGATCGAACCTGCCACCCTGTTTTGGAAAGTGAAGTCTTAACCACTGGACTGCCAGGAAAGTCCCTTCCTTTTACTTTCTCACCCGCCCCCTACTGCCATGCACACACTGCCCCAGGCTGTCTCCTTGGGAACATTTGGCTAGAAACTGACAATTGCATACTCTGTAATGACCTATATAGGAAAAGAATCTAAAGTAGGGTGAGCCTGGAAAATCCCATGGACAGAGGAGCCTGGTGGGCTGCAGTCCATGGGGTCGCTAAGAGTCAGGCACGACTGAGTGACCCCACTTTCACTTTTCACTTTCATGCATTGGAGAAGGAAGTGGCAACCCACTCCAGTGTTCTTGCCTGGAGAATCCCAGGGACGGGGAGCCTGGTGGGCTGCTGTCTCTGGGGTCGCACAGAGTCGGACACGACTGAAGCGACTTAGCAGCAGCAGCATGTGCGTATGTATCAAAATCACTGATTCATTTTGCTGTACACCTGAAACTAACACAACATTATAATTCAACTATACTCCAATAAAAATTAATTAAAAAAAAACTAGCAGTTGGGAGTGGAAGAGGGTTCAGATAGCCCGAGGTGTCCTGGAATAGTGTCCAGTGACATTGACTATTTCATGTCTTTCCCGTTGGTCTCTGCAGACTCTGTGGCTGTTGCGACCGAGGATGACGTCTGTGGCTGTTTTCTCAATATCTGTAGTTATTTGAACCAGCATCATCAAAGAAATTTCACTGAACAAAAACGAGTGCTCAGTTCATATATACTGAAACTGTTTTATGATTTTTTTTTCAGGAGATTGAGGTTTTTTAATGTCACATCTCAGAGAGCATCATGTGGGCGTGACAGTGGTGTGCAGGATTTTTGTAGATGGCTCTGTGGGAGAACACGCTCAGGGTGACAGTAAATCGTTCTGACTGCAACCAGCCTGCGGTCCAGTGTATGTTTACTTGGGCGAGCTGTTCACTTCCTGTATTCTCTGCAACCAGCTTAAATATTTAACTGTACCTCATTGAGTGAAAGTTGTTTCAGGCAAAAAAATGCAGATGGAGACTGACTCTGAGGTTTTTTAAAAGTTGTATTTTGCATGCATACTGTGACATCCTTACACCATTCCGGATACTTGGAGACTTGTGTGTGTGTGCTCAGTCGCTTCAGTCATGTCTGACTCTTTGTGACCCCATGGACTGTAGCCTGACTGGCTCCTCTGTCCATGGGATGAATACTGGATCAATAGACATGAATACTGGAGTTGGTTGCCATTTCCTACTCCAGGGGATCTTCCCGACCCATCCGGGGATTAAATTCACATCTCTTGCATCTTCTACATTGGCAGGCTGATTCTTTACCACTGCGCCACCTGGGAAGCCCCCACTTGAGACCTAAGGGTAGATATTTCACCATCTGTGAGGGTGCTCTAGAAACAGACTGCAGGGAAGGTGCAAAAGATGAACACATAGCAGTTAAGCCCACGTCCAACACCCCTGGGAAAACAGAACCGGAGAGGGAGGCTTTGGAGATGGCAGAAACCAGAGCCTTTGTGTGACAACCAAGAAGAGCAGGACAGGGAAAAGCCGTGGTCCTCTGCTAGTTGCTGGGCAGTAGCTTTGGGGCCACAAAGCCAGTGCTTTGGACCTCAGTCTGAGCTTCTTCCTGGGACCTCTGCCCAAATGGGCAGATTCACAGAAAACCTGCCACCTTGGCCACAGCAGAGCCACACAGGAGGTAAGACTAATGACGCCGAGGGTGCCGTGCTGTGGCTGCTGCGTGGGATCCGTCTCTTGGCTTGCTGTCAGTCACACCCCGTTTTCTGAGAATACTGTGAGGCAGGAAGAAACTGGCTCCTCCATGACTCAGTTTCCCCAGCTGTGTGAATGCTCAGTTGTGTCTGACTCTTTGAGACCCCATGGACTGTAGCCCATCAGGCTCCTCTGTCCAGGGGATTTCCCAGGCAAGAATACTGAACTGGGCTGCCATTTCCTCCTCCAGATGCCAAGTAGAGGTCAAGGCTATTGATGACTTAGGTTTTTCCCACCACTGTGGCCCTATTAAGGGGCTGGGGAAGAGATGCCAAGGGTAGGACAGCTGTCATTAGGGTTTGCCTCGCAGGCAGATTTCACTACGATTTGATCCACAGAAAAGATTTAGATTCCATAAATGACTTACGACCCCATTCACTTTCAGTCCCTGTATTGACCTGTTTCTTCACTCTTTCTTTTTCCTTGTTTTCATCTTGGCCTCACTGGAGCTCCATTGCGGCATGCTGGCTTCTCTTGTGGAGCTTAGTTGCCCCTGGTGTGTGGGATCTTAGTTCCCCAACCAGGGATTGAGCCCACGTCATCTGAGCATTAGAGGCTCAGAGACAGCCACTAGACCACCAGGGAGGTCCCTCTTCTTTCATTCCTAGTTCTCCTTGCTGTCACAGCCCTGGAGAGCTCATCTGCACCTCACCTCTGCCCCACTCCCCAATCCCCTGTGGCTCCAGATTGCTCGTGAGCCACGGCCCCATGCCTGAGCTCATGCAGCAGCTAGGACCCTTCTCCAGCCCCACGCCTGAGCTCACGCAGCAGCTGGACCCTGCTCCTGTCTCTGGTCTCTGTCCTGCCTCCTCAGCCTCAGGCCGTGGACCATTCACAGCTCTGTCCGGAGGTTGCCAAGCCAGAGCCGGTGCATCTGTTCCCTTGGCAGCATCTTTTAGAGTTAACCCTTTCCACTGTCTCAGAACAGAGCAGCTGGGCCTGGTCCATTGAGGGCAAGTCTGGTCTCCACTCTACCAGGCTCCAGCGTGTGACCTTGGCAGGTCATTTTGACCTCTTTCAGCCCAGTGTCCTGTTCTGATAAAAGATATTGAATGAGATTATTTCAAAGACCCATCCGGCAACCACATTCCGAAAATCTGTGCCTGGACATTGTCGACAAGCTTGCAATTCTAAACATGCTTGAGGATGAATGGCGCTGGCCCTCAACTGTTGTCTCCCTGCTTCAGGGTCAGCCAAATGAGCCTTCGTGTCCCTCTCTGGATCAGTTTCTGGCCCTAACTCCCTCTATCCTTTGAAACAGGGAGATCACAGAACTTGCCATTTAAACCTGGACTCCTTCTGAGAGTGAAAGGGGGCACTGGTAAAAATTAAGCTTGGATGACTGAACATAAACCCTGGCTGTCCCAGGTGAATCCAGGCATCTGATGAGCCTGTTTTTGAATCAGGTCCACCATCCCTTTCTCATCAAATGGCTCTAGGTTGCCTATCAGAATTTGCTCTCAGTGTTTGATCCAGCTGGTCCCTATCACCCGCCCTGCCTCCAGGATGGTCCCCTCTTAAAAACTGGGGGGACTTCCCTGGTCGTCCACTGGCTACGACTCCATGCTCCCAGTGGAGTGGAACTGGGTTTGATCCCTGGCCGGGGAACTAGATCCCACGTGCTACAGCTAAAAGATCCTGCATGCTGCAGTTAAGACCCAGCACAGCCAAAATAAAGATTTTTTTTTAATTGCTTCCTCTTTTCAATGATGGAAACTGGCCATAAGACAGGCTCCTTGGTACCAGTCTGTGTTTGGACCATCATTTTCTAAATCAAATATAAATTATCACAATGCCTGATTCCCTGGGGACTTACTTCCACACCTGGCAGCAGCTGTTTCCAGGTTGGGTGTGAGACAGCAGCCCAGCAAGGACCCTCACTGGGACACAAACATCACAAGACTGTCACCCGTGGGGTCTCCCTGCCTCCCTTTGGAAAAGCAAGTAGGATGTTCTGGGGAAAGTAGCCCTTCCTGATCTGTGCTGCTCCCCCCAGGCCAGGGCACAAGAGCTAGCTGAAGGAGCTTCTACTTGACCTGCTGTAACCGGAGGGTTGTCTCAGAGCCAGGCCTCCCCACTCCAGGGATGCTGAGTGAGTGCCTAGAGTAGTCCCCACACTGCAGCCCCAGCGCAGTCCTGCCTCAGCCACTCTGCCTCTGGGCTCTGGCTGGAGGCATGGTATAAAGTTCAGAACTGGCTTTTTGGTCTCATACCACGTGTGCGTGTGCGCTAAGTCGCTTTGGTCGTGTCCGACTCTTCGTGACCCCGTGGACCCTAGCCTGCCAGGTTCTTCAGTCCATGGGATTCTCCAGGCAAGAATACTAGAGTGGGTTGCTGTGTCCTCCTCCAGGGGATCTTCCAGAACCAGGAATTGAACCCTCATCTCTTATGTCTCCTGCATTGGCAGGCAGGTTCTTTACCACTAGCACCACTTGGGAAGCCCCTTCATACCCCATAGACTATAGAAAATGGTAACAAGAGCCAAGCTGCCTGCTCAGGAGTAAATAGAGCCATCTTGACTCTGCTCTGCAAACTGCAGACCGCTGGTGGGGCTGTCACACCAGCAGTGATGCTCTGGCCAGCCTCCATTTGATTGGCAGATGGACAGCCCATCTGTGGCAAGGTGATACCTAGACCTAAGGACACAAGCAGAGCAGTTTGAGCATCTGCTGTCTGCCCGACTGGCACGTGCAGGAGCCCATCAGAGTGGAGGGCACATTTTTGGGGGTGCTGAGGCCCAGGCCAAGAAAACCCACAGAGCTGATTCCCAGGGAAGGCTCCACTGACCAGAGGCATGTGACCTTCCTGAGCATTTTCATCAGCTCCCAAGTATTCACGCTGCCCCCAAAGGCATAGGCTATCCCAGACAGACATGGAGGGAAGAAGGCCAAGCCCTCCTCCCCCACCTCCCCTCACCACTGTGGTCTGGCCCAATGGGGCTGTTTCTCTGTCTCATGATGTTCTAGGAACTCAGACACACAAGTCTTTCTTGAAATTTGAAGTCCCCTAGCGAGTGACATGGCCTGACCCTTCCGTTTCCCAAGTTTACAAAATATCAAGTTTACAAAATACAACTTCTTCCTGGAAATGGGCTTTTTCTTCTCACGTGGTGGAATGCTAACAAGCCAGGATTGTTGAAACTGTTGAGAGTTTTCAACAGAAAAACGATGACTTTGCCTTAGCATGGGACTGGCAGAGCCTTGAGGAGAAAGGGCATTTTCCACATGACTGCTCCACTGATTCACCTCCCCTCAAAGGCTTAGAAACACCCCAGCAAGTTGGCTATCTCGTGTTCCTCCAATTGTCATTGTCACAGTGACTCTTTCCGCTTGGCTTCTCCCACAGCTCGCCTCAGCCGGCCTGCTCCCTCCGTGTGGCTTGGCCGAGGGAGCAGTGTCCTGGTTGGGGAATGGCTCACTGCTCTTCGAGGGGCCTTTTGTCTGTCTCTGTGCTGTGGAGGAGGCCTCTACTCCTGCAGCGCTCACCGCGGCAGCCCCAGCGTCAGGCAGGGGGTTTGCAGGGGACCGTCCCCGGCTCACAGGCGGCTGGCAGCAGCAGTTGGAGCCTGTCAAGTGGGCGAGGTGGGGTTTTTCCCTTTTTCCTTCATTCTAACTGCTCTTTCTTCCTTTTCTCAACATGTGTAGGTGGCAGCTGGTCTAAGCACCAAACCCAGCAGCCAAAGGTAATGGCCAGCGCCTCCCGCTGAGTGCACGGGAAAAGTGGGACATCCTCCTTCCTGTCAGTGGCCCTTTTCCTCCCCGAGGACCCCAGCGTGGCCCCTTGCCTTTGAAAGTGTCCTGGGCCCCGGGGCAGGAAACAAGAGCAAACATCCTGTGTGTGCACCACGCATGCCCGCAGCCCCCGCTTAGGCATCTGGGGCCAGTCAAGGGCTCAGGCCTCCCACACAGAAAGGAGAGTTCCTATCTGGGGCTTGACTCCATTTCCCAGGCCCAGTCCATCATGAAGAGGGTCAGTCCCTGCTGCAAATCCCGTGAGCCGAGATCATTAAGGGTGGTGGGGTCTGCAGTGGTGAAACCCCATCCTTTTCTCTAATGTTTTCCTGCTACCCTCTCTGCTCCTTTCAAGTCAGAGCCACACAGAAAGAAGCAGGCATGTGGCTGACAGTGTTCTAAGGCAGCTGTTCTGCCGTGTTCTGCCATGTTCATTGAGGACCCATCGTGGGCCAAGTGATGGTTTTCTAGTACCCTGCTTGTTTGAAGAATGTATTTCAGGCTTCTAAATATATATTTAATCAGGGAAAAGAGCTACAAGTGACATAGAAATCAACTTTCAGATGTAGTGTTCCAGCCGTAAATGATTTTCCTTCATTCCTGTACCTTGATGCCATGAAGGCCCTAGAATGCCTCCTTCCCTTCATTCCTGGTTCTCTCCCCACAAGGTCAAGCTCATGCCAAGGCTCTGCAGGGCTCATCTCAAACCAGTGCCCCCACATCTCTGGTGCAGTTCTCTCTCCTAGTGAAATTTGAATTTTGGAAATAAATCTTCGGTGCCTAGGATTAACTTTTTAACTCAAGGAAATAAATGTCCAGTAGAATTGCAGGCTCCCTGATAGGTCAACAGAAGGGTTATTTTGTTGACTGTCTGCACATACCTGCCACAACCCCTCTTCAAAAACATCTATGAGTGGCTATTACGTGCTAGGCCCTGGGGGTGCTATAATCAGTAAGACCTGGGCCTCACCCTCAGCTCCCTGACTATTAGATGAGACTCCCCAGTAAGCAAGCACATTGTAGTGGGCTACGTGGTACAAGGGAGGAAATTGGGGGTGTTAACAAAGCCTTCAGCTGGGGTGCCCAACACAGCATAGGTTAGAGAAGACTTGCCAGAGGAGGTGGCATTTGTGTTAAGTTTCTGCAGGAAATTAAATTTAACCAACTGTGTGGGTTCCACTGTGCTTTCTGGCGGGGTCAGTGTGAGAAGCTGTGTTCTGTATTTTCCATTTATAGAGTGTTTCAGGTGCGCCGATGCGTGTCTTGAGAGCTGGCTGCTGCAGCAGGGGACCCAGCCAGCTGCCACTTCAGGGGAGAGGTCTCCAGAAGCTTCTGTTCTCGTTGGCCATGCACCTTTCCCCCACGTGCGCTTTGTGCCTGCTCAGTCGTGTCCGACTCTTGCGACCCCATGGACTATAGCCCGCCAGGCTCCTCTGTCCATAGGGTTTCCCAGGCAAGAACACTGCAGTGGGTTGTCGTTTCTTCCTCCAGGGGATCCTCCTGACCCAGGGATCAAACCTGCATCTCCTGCATAGTCAGGCAGATTCTTTGCCACTGAGCCACGCGGTGTGCTCTAGCAATCCTGAAATTCCAGCATTCAGCATTCCTTCCTTTGGTTCGGAAGTTAATGTCAGAGTCAGGTGTCTCTGAGAGGGAATGTAGCAGAAGCCATCATCCACCTCCTCCACAAAGCTCCCCTGTCAGGGGAAATGGACTGACGGCTTTCTGGGTTCAAACGCTGTCATGTGAAAACTGTACCCATGCCTGATTACCTAAGGGGAGCATGTGACTGCATAGACAGATGCAGCGATAGGTGAAACATTACACCTGCTCTGCCCTTGACACTCTTTTGTCAAGCATCTAAATCAATATCTAAGTGGAAAGCCAGCTGGAGAGCAGAAAAGCCATGTTCAGAACAGCAGTGCACTTCCCCAAGTGCAGAGAGCATCATTGTTGGGGCATTCCTGGTTCTGCCAGTCCGGCCTGAGTCATGCAAAGGGAACTCCTGCCCAAACACTCTCCCTTCCACATCCTCTGTGCACGGCTCTCGGGGACAGCTTTCATTTCAGACTTTTCTAGAAGACAGGGGAAAGAGGGAGAGGAAATCACTGGAGACAAACAAGAAAACTAGACCAATCTGCTGAAAGCCATCTGTAGGAAAATGAAAGCAAAGTTTGGCCCTAGGGAACTAAAATTAGTGGGAGGAGAAAGCAGGGCCTGGCCCCAGAGTCGTCATTTTGCCATTTAAATAAGGAGATCAAGACGCTGAAGTGCTCAGGAGAATTCTCCTGAGTGACTTGCCCAGAATATGGAGAAATTTCATCCGGGAATTTCAGGGCTGTGAGTCCAGGCTTGTTGTTTAGTAACTAAGTCGAGTCTGACTCTTTTGAGATCCCATGGACTATAGCCTGCCAGGCTCCTCTGTCCATGGGATTTTCCAGGCAAGAATACTGGAGTGGGTTGCCATTTCCTTCTCCAGGGGATCTTCCCAACCCAGGGACCACACCCACGTCTCCCGCATTGACAGGTGGATTCATTACCGCTGAGCCACCTGGGAAACAAAGAATCGGACATGACTGAGCATGCACACACAAAGGTTTGCCGCTGAAGGCTACCCTCCAGGATGGAGGGCTGTAGGGTATGATTCTGAGTCAGTCTGTATGAAGGTGTGTAAGGGGCCCCAGAGGGAATAGCTTCATCTCTACCTGCAAAGCTGTGGTTTCTGAATTTTCCCACTTCCCCTGGACATGTTATGGACAGTGCACTGCAATGCTACAAAGTAGTAGAGAGTGGGTTTGCCAGAGTTTGGCAATCACAGAAGAGCTTGGATTCTGCAGCCAGATGGAAGACTCCCCAGGTACCAGTCTTCCCTTAGGGTTGAGAGGCAGCAGAACTCCAGTCTCTCCTTCGTCCATGCACATGCAGCATGCTGGGGAGAAAAAAAAAGATATCTCAAGGTTACCTTCTCTAGAGCTTTCCATTCTGTCTCCTTTTTTGGCTTGCTGAGTTTCTGTTTCCTGTGGATGAATTTTCTGCACTTTTCACTTCCCAGCATCTGCAAAGAGGCTTCTCCATGCACGTATGCTCAGTCGTGTCTGACTCTTTGTGACCCCACGGACTGTAGCCTGCTAGGCTCCTCTGTCCATGAAATTTTCCAGACAGGAATACTGGAGTGGGTTGCCATTTCCTCCTCCAGGGTTGCCCACCCAGGGTTCAAACTCAAGTCTCTTGTGCCTCCTAATGAGGCAGAAAACAGAACATGCTTTGAGTCTGGCTGGCTGGCCATCCCAACTCCTCCTTCTCCCCCTGCCTTTGATCCGCCATGACACCATCACTTTTCTAAACTAGGCCCTCTGCCCAAAGTGCTGGTGGACAGAGAGCCATCTCGGCTCTTCAGTGTGCAAAGACTCGGAAAGAAAAGATCGCCTTCATCCTTACCTCTTCCCTCCTAGAGCACCAGCTCTACCAGAATGATCCAGCTGCCACTGTCTGTCACCTTTTTCAAGAAGAGAGGCTTTTAAGACACAAGAAACATCTGGCAGATTGGATCTTCTTTAAAAAAAAAAATTAACATCTTCAGGCAGCTTAGAAGGAAAAGAGACATTGATCTGAAGAAATTCCTTGGGTGCTCAAGAAAAAGACATTAATGTTGATTACCCCCTCTCCAGCCTTTTTCCAGTGTAATATAAATAAGACTCCCTCACCTGTGGAAGCTGATGAGCTCACACCTGGAGCAGATGGCATGGAGGAGACAGGGCAGGTGAACTATATGAATTTGAGCTGGGCATTGTTGCAGTCTGGTCCAATTTTTAATCACTTTTCTATGGCAAAAGAATGCCCTTAGAAATTGCAATGCTAAAATTTTTTGCTAAGGCTGGCAGAAATTCCTTAAACTAAGAGACGGTGCCACTGCCCATCAATTTTCCAAGGCAGTAATGCAGATCCCAAGTGGCTAAAGTCTGAGGCAGAAGGCAGAGCACTACATCACATTGAAATAACTAGGTTGTTGCTGAGGGAAAGTGTTCTGAAATCATGCTGGTATTACCGTGAATTAATAAGCTTTGTTCATCTTCTCTGACACTGGAAGTTCAACTTAGTCCTTTTGCTTCATTTCTTTGCTTATTATGCATCTCAGGCCATGGGTACAGGCTGCCTACTTGGCATAAATTGCAGGCAGTCTCCCTTCTTTCTGTCGTTGGCCCAGTAGGTGTATGCTCTTGGGAACCAAGGGCCTCAGTTCTATAAATGCACACACTAAAGCCTGATACTGGGCTAGGGTGCAGACATTCCAAGATGCATAAGCCACAATGCCTGCCTTCCTCATCACACTGTGATCAGGGAGAAAGTCAAATGGGCAGATAATGACACCAACAGCAGAATATGTAATAAGGAAAAACACACGGCTGTGAGGACCCTGGAAGGGAAAGGGTAGCTTTCATTGGGAGGAAATCAGGGAAGGGTCCTTGGACAAAATTTCAATACAGGAAACGCGTACAGAATATAGCCTTTTCAGCTTGAAGTCTGCCATGACAAAGAGGAGGTGGTATATACATAAAAGATGATATATTTAAATTATTATACAGCAAAATGGTTCTATTTAGGTGTATGTAACTCTATGAATTTAAACTGTGGTCCTGGATAAGACTCTTGAGAGTCCCTTAGACTGCAAGAAGATCAAACCAGTCAATCCTAAATTAGGAAAACAACCCTGAGTATTCATTGGAAGGATTGTTGCTGAAGCTCCAATACTTTGGCCACCTGATACAAAGAGCTGACTCAATGGAAAAGACCATGATGCTGGGAAAGATTAAAGGTAGAAGAAAAAGGGGTGGCAGAGGATGAGATATGCAGATAGCATCAGTGGTTCAATGGACATGAATTTGAGCAAACTCCAGGAGATAGTGGAAGACAGAGGAGCCTGGCAGGCTATGTGTCCACAGGGTCACAAAGAGCAGGACATAACTTGGCAGCTAAACAATAACAACATAGAGTCGTATAAGCGCCGTCACAACCTGGATATAGAGCAATTTAACCATCCTAAAATAATCCTTCATGATATGGCCTTATAATCATTCTCTTCCTCTTCTGATAAACTCTGGCAACCAATAATCTGTTGTCCAGCACTATACTTGTGTCATTGTGAGGATGTTATAGAAATGGAATCGTACGGTATGTAACCTTTGATATTGACTTCCTTCACTCTCTATTTGAGTTTCAGCTAAGTCAGTCCATGCGTCTACAGCTATACCTTTTCATTGCTGAGTAGTTTTCCATTGTATGGATATACCACAGTGTGTTTAATCATTCACCCAGGGAATGATTGAATTGTTCTCAGTTTTTGATGATTATGAGTAGAGATGATATATATATGTATACACGTACATGTTATTATATTACATAAACAAGTATTACATAAATTATATTACATAAGCAAGTATTCTCTAGAGTCAATTTCTCAGTCTCAGCGATATTGACATTTTGGGTCAGTACTTCTTCGTTGTGGGTGCTGTCCTGTAATTTGTAGAGTGTTTAACAGTGTCCCTGGCATCTAGTTACTATTAATAGATTCCAGTCTTCAGTTAATGCCAAATGTCTTTTGGGGACAAAATTCATCCACAGTTGAGAACCACTGCTCTAGGGTAAATGCTTAGGAGTGGATTTACTGAGTCATACATAAGTGTACATTTAATTTTGTAAGAAACATTACATTCCCAACGTAGCGATATCCAACTGCTCAGTATCTTCACCAACACTTGTTATTGTCAGTACTTTTTTTGGCCATTCCAATAGGGATGTAGGAATATCTCATCTGGTTTTAATTTGCATTTCCTAATGATGTTGAAAATCTTTTAATGAGCCTTTTTGCCATCTGTGCGTCCTCTTTCATGAAGTCTGTTCAAATCTTTTGCCCATTTTATTTTATTTTTTTCTTTTGCCCATTTTAAAATCAGATAATTTTTCCTGCTGTTGAGTTTTGAGAGTTCTTTATCAGTTTTGGATACAAGTTCTTTCTTGGATGTGTGATTTGCAAATGTTTTTCCCAATTGGTGGCATGTCTTTTAATTCTCTTAAAGTGTTTTGCAATGTTTTTATTTTGACAAAGTTTATCAATTTTTCTATAGTTTGTGCTTTTTGTGTCTTATCTAAGAGTATTTGCTTAGGGCTTCCCTGGTGGCTGAATGGTGAGGAATCAGCCTGCCAATGCAGAAGACACGGATCTAATTCCTGTCCAGGAAGATCCCACGTGCCGTAGAGCACCTAAGCCTGTGTACCATAACTACTGAGCCTGCACTCTAGAGCCTGGGAGCCGCAACTCCTGAGCCTGCACTCTAGAGCCCGGGAGCCACAACTCCTGAGCCGGCCTGCCACAAATACAGAAGCTCTAGAGCCCATGCTCCCGAATAAGAGAAGCCACTTCAGTGAGAAGCCCACGAGCCACAACTAGAGAAAAGCCAATGAAGACCCAACACAGCCAAAAATAAATAAATAAACATTTTTTAAACTTGAAAATAAAAAAAAAGTTTAAAAGAAGCTTCCTTTAAGGGAGGAGCTATTAAGGGTATATGTATACCTATGGCTGATTCATGTTGCGGTTTGACAGAAAACAACAAAATTCTGTAAACCAATTATCCTTCAATAAAAAAATTAATTTAAAAAAAGGACAATTGCTTAGCCGCAGGTCTTGAAGGTTTTCTCCCCATATCTTTTTCTAGAAGTTTTAGGATTCTGTGTTTTACATTTAGATCTGTGATTCTCTTTGAACCAATTTGTGTATAAGGTGTGAGGTTTAGGTCAAGATTTATTTATCTCTTGACTATTGCTATCCAGTTGTTTTCACATCATTTGTTGAAAGGACTGTCTTTCCTGCATTGAATCCCTTTTGCATCTTTATCAAAATCACTCACACACATTTGCACAGATCTATTCTTGGCTCTCTCTGTTTCCCTTTTGTCCCGTTGGCCTATGTGTCTATCTCTGGACAAAGCCATGCTATCTTGAATATTGTAACTTTATAGTAAGTCTTAAAATCAAACAGAATAATTCCTTTAGCTTTATTCTTCTTTTGCAATTGTTTTAGTCATTCTAGTTTCTTTGCTTTTCCATATAAATTTTAGAATTTGCTTTATTCTATCAACAAAAAAAGTTTGCTATGATTTTTACTGGAATTATGTAAAATCTATGGATCACTTTGGGGAGAACTGGCACATGTACTTTGTTGACATTGCCAATTTACTTTATTAGTTCTTCCTTGATTTCTTTCATCAGCATTTTTAGCATAAAGATAATGTACACATTTTTGTAAATTTATACCTGAATATTTCATTCTGGGGGGGGAGTTACTATAAAAGGTTGGACCATAAAGAAGGCTGAGTGCCAAAGAAATGATACTTTCAAGTTGTGGTGTGGAGAAGACTCTTGAGAGTTCCTTGGATAGCAAGGAGATCAAACCAGTTAGAACTAAAGGAAATCAACCCTGAATATTCATTGGAAGGACTGATGCTGAGGCTGAAGCTCCAATACTTTGGCCACCTGATGTGAAGAGCCAATTCACTGTAAAACAGTCTGATGCTGGGAAAGATTGAGGGCAAGAGGAGAAGAGGCTGGCAGAACATGAGATGGTTAAATAACATCACTGACTCAATGGACACGAGTTTGAGTAAACTCCAGGAGATAGTGAAGGACAGTGGAGCCTGGCGTGCTGCAGTCCACAAAGTCCCAAAGAATCGGGCACAACTTAGCAATTGAACAACGACTATAAAGGATATATTGTATTAAATATTGGCTTCTAACTGTACATTGCTAGTATCTAGAAATACAATTGACATGTTGTATGTCACCCTTGAGTCTCATGACTTTGCTGAGCTCACTATTAATTCTAGAGATTTGGGGGTTTTGGGTAGAACTCTTGTGTTTTTGTATGTAAACAAATATGTTGTCTGTGAATACAGACAGTCTTATTTTTCACTTTCTCTTATATGTTAAATTAGTTTCCTAACTGCTGTGACAAATGACAATGAACTTGGTGGATTACAGCAGAAATTTATTCTCTTGTAGTTCTGGAGGCTGGGAGTTTGCAATCAGCATCCCTGGGCCAAATCAAGGTGTCGGCAGGATTGCACTGCCTTTCGAGGCTCCAGAGAATTCATTTCTTGCGTCTTCCAGCTTCTGGTAGCTGCTGGCTGCTGGCATTTCTTGACCCGTGGCCACTTCACTCTGGTCTCTGGCTCTGTAGTCACATTGCTTCCTCCTATTTTGTTTATGGGGGCTCCCCAGGTGGCGCTAGTGGTGAAGACCTCACCTGCCAATGCAGGAGACAGAGAGAGAGAGATGCGCCATTGATCCCTGGGTTGGGAAGATCCCCTGGTGAAGGGCGTGGCAACCCACTCCAGTATTCTTGCCAGGAGAATTCCATGGACAGAGGAGCCTGGCGGCCTTCAGTCTACAGGGTCGAAAGAGTGTGAAGGGACTTAGCATGCTCACATTCTGTCTTTGGACCCTCTTTCTGCCTCTCTTTTGTTTGTTTTTGTTTATATTTTCTTGGCTGTGCTACATGGCATGTGGGATGTTAGTTCTTCAACCAAAAATTGAACCTGTGCCCCCTGCATCGCACACAGTCTTAACTACTGAACTGCCAGGGAAGTACCTCTGCCTCCCTTTTACAAAGATACATGTGAGTGTATTTAGGACCCACCAGTTAATACAGAATTATCTCTTCATTTTGTGAATCTTGACTTGATCACACATACAAAGACTCTTTTTCCTTATAAAGTAATGTTTGCAGATTCTAGGAAATAGGACCTGGTATCCTTAAATGGCCATCACAGCCTACAATACACATCCTCTTTTGGGTTATTTGAGCATTCTTCAGGGTTTTGAGCTACCTTTATTTCTATGTACAGTTTTTTTTTTTTTCCTTTTCATGGATGCCTTAGGGATTATAAAATAGGTATCAAACTTTTTACAGTCTACTTAAACATTTGGCCTCTTCAGGTGGAATAAAGAAACCTTACCATCATAGAGTATCTTTTACTCTTTCCCTTCTGTGTATCATAAGCATCTTGTAAGTAATCTACGTACATAGGAAACCACATCAGACAATATTATAGGTTTTGCTTTCAGTCATTACACACACTTTAAAAGAATTCAAGAGAAAAATAGTCGGATATTTACCATTTCTATTGCTCTTCCTCCATTCCTGATATTGCAAGTTTCCTTTTACTCTAAGTTTTCTTCTGACTGAGAAACTCTGTTTTGTTTTGTCTTATTATTTTTTATTAGTTAATTTTTGTTGCATATAGTTGTTCTGACTGAGGAACTCTTAACAGTTCTTTTGAAGCAGTCTGCTGATAACAAATGCTGCTGGTGCTTCTTCATTTGAAAATATCTTTATCTCATTTTCAGTCCTGAGGATATTTTTATTCACTCCTGGGATGTACCTGCTATTTTAAGTACTTAAAAAGAATGTTGCAACACTTCTTTCTAGCCTCCAAGGTTTCTGATAAGAAATCCAGTTATTGAAATTATTTTTCTCCTAGAGGTAATGTATCATTTTTTCTCCAGCTGCTTTCAAGATTTTTTTGGTTTTGTTTTCATTTCAAGATGTTTGATTTTGTTGTGGGCATGGATTTCTTGGTGTTTATTGTTTGGAGTTCACCAAACTTCTGAAACTTGCACATGTGTAGAGCTCCCCGCCCCCACAATGTGAAGACTTTTTCAGCCATTAAATCTTCAAGTATTTTTCCATTCCTGTATTCTTCCTTTTCTCCTTCTGGAATGGTATTAAGGATAGATCTTTTATTATAGTCCCACAGGTCCCTGAGACTCTGTTCTCTTTTTTTTCAGTCTATTTTCTCTCTCTGTTGTTCAAGTAGAGCAATTTCCATTGCTCCATCATCCAGCTCACTAACTCTTACCTCTGTTTCCCCCATCCTAATGCTGTTGATTTTTCTTTTGATCATTGTAATTTTTAGTTCTAAAATTTCCATTCTCTTTAGTATCTTTTATTTCTGCATTAAAACCTATTACTTTACCTTTTGTTTCAAGATGGTTTATGATCACTTGTTAAAGAATTTTTTTTACATTTTTAAAAATAAATTTTATTGGAGTATAGTCATTTCACAATGTGTTAGTTTCTACTGTACAGTAAAGTGAATCAGCTATACATATACATACATCCCTCCTGCCCTCCTTTTTTATTTTGGATTTCCTACCCACGTAGGTCACCACAGAGCATTGAGTAGCATTCCCTGTGCTATACAGTAGGTTCTTATTAGTTATCTATTTTATACATAGTATCAATAGTATATATATATATATATATATATATATATATATTTGTCAATCTCAATCTCAATATATAGTATATATATTTATATATGTCAATTGACATTTATATATGTCAATCTCAATAGTATATATACCTGGCAATCTCAGTCCCTCCCAACCCCTTCCCCCCTTGGTGTCCATGTGATTGTTCTCTATATCTGCTTTGCAGATAAGATCATCTCTACCATTTTTTCTGGGCTTCCCTGGTGACTCAGACGGTAAAAAATCTACCTGCAATGCAGGAGACATGGGTTTGATCCCTGGGTCAGGAAGATCCCCTGGAGAAGGGTATGGCTACCCACTCCAATATTCTTGCCTGGAGAATTCCATGGACAGAGGAGCCTGGTGGGTTACAGTCCATGGGGTTGCAAAGAGTTGGACGTGACTGAGCGACTAACACTTTTACTTACCATTTTTCTAGATTTCACATATATTCATTAATATACGTTATTTGTTCTTCTCTTTCTGACTAACTTTACTCTGTGCTATCAAAGGTGTTTTAAAACTTTTGCCAAATAATTCCAACATCTGTGCCATTTTTCATTGGCATGTGTTGATTGTCTTTTTCTACACAGGTTATATTTCCCTTGCCCTTCATGTGCTGAACTTTAAAAAATTACTTTCTGGACATTTTTGTTTTTGTACCTCACAGCCTGTGGGATCTTAGTTCCCTAGCCCGGGATCAAACCCCAGGCCTGAGTGGTGAGAGTGCAGAGTCCTAAACACTGGACCACCAGGGGATTCCCCATTTCCTGGGCATTTTGAATATTATGTTATGAGATTCTGGGTCTTTTTAGAATCCCACTGAAGAATGTTAATATTTTCATTTCAGCAGTGAGTATATCTGGCTTTTGGGCTGCGTGGCAGCTCACCTTTCGTTCACTGCGGTTTCAGTGTCACTTTGGCCTCAAAGCCTGTGCAGCTCTGTTCTGCTCTGTCCCACATACGCACCACACAGTGGCCAGTCTGACATCTGGAGCTCATTTACTTGCTAGTTCAGTTCTCAGAGTGTTTTGTGCGCTGATGAGCATTAGATCCGTGTATGCACACCTGGGGTTGAGCCCAGAAGTTCATAAACAAGTTTATGGGGTTCCCTCTCCATGACCTCCTTGGTACTCTCTGGTTCCTCAGGGCTCCGTTTTCCATCCTTGGTCTGCTGCATATGACTCCAAGGACAAGCAGTTTGAGGACTAGGAAAAAAAATTAGACTCACCAGCTGTTTGGTGGTACTCTAAATTCTGGTCTTCTTCCCTAGTCTCTCTACTATGATTTTTCAGTTCCTCAAATTGCTTCTCCATTTGTTCTGCCCAGGAGTTGTGGCTACATTCAGGATTATTGTGAGGACTAAATGAGATGCATGGAAAATACCTCGTAGTGCCTGGCACATAGTACATGCTTAATAAATACTGGTTATTATGATTCTTTGGACAGAGATTTCCAAGGGGCACATGTACTTAAGAGTAAGAAGAACAGTAAAATATTATTCTGACAGTACAATAGACATAGGAGGGAAGGGGTAATTTGAGATACATGTAAAGAAACCGAGAGACGTGTAGGGAGGGCGCCCTGATGACCATAAGTCTAAGGACGCTGTAAGAATGAGGAATGGGATGATGAAGGAATGCTTGTCCAGAGACAAATACAAAGGGTAGCATTTAATAAATGTCAGTATGCTCAAATCCCAGTATAACGTGAGGCTTGCAAATAATCTGATGAAGATGTGAACAGAGAAGGCAATGGCACTCCACTCCAGTACTCTTGCCTGGAAAATCCCGTGGACGGAGGAGCCTGGTAGGCTGCAGTCCATGGGGTTGCTGAAGGTCAGACACGACTGAGTGACTTCACTTTTGCTTTTCACTTTCATGCATTGGAGAAGGAAATGGCAACCCACTCCAGTGTTCTTGCCTGGAAAATTCCAGGGACAGGGGAGCCTGGTGGGCTGCCATCTATGGGGTCACACAGAGTCAGACACGACTGAAGTGACTTAGCAGCAGCAGAAGATGTCAAAGGCTCTTTTTAGCTACACTCAGCATTTGAGGAGACAGATAACTGGTGTGGGGAAGAAAGCTTTGATGTTCATAAATGCAAAGAGAAAGCAGCCCTACCTGTCTCCCAAATTCCCGTCTTCTCTCTGAATTGGGAAGGACACAGTTGTGAGACATGTGAAACTACAGAGGACAAAAGAGATGTCAGAAAAGCATAAATGAGCAAATGTCCACATTTTAAAAATAGAAATAATGATTGTGGAAACTATAGAATTTAAGATTGATATAAATCCAAGTTAAAATGTGAGAAAAAGCGATTCATAGTAGTTTATGAGCAATTAGAAAAAGATGGTCACAGGACATCCCTGGTGGTCCAGTGGCTAAGACTCCACACTCCCAATACAGGGGGCCTGGGTTTGATCCCTGGCCAGGGTTACATGCTGTAACCAAAGATCTCGCATGACGTGACAAAGATGGAAGATCCTGCATGTCACAAAGTAAGACCTGTCACAGCCAAATAGCTGCTGCTGCTGAGTCACTTCAGTCGTGTCCGACTCTGCGCGACCCCATAGATGGCAGCCCACCAGCCTCCCCCGTCCCTGGGATTCTCCAGGCAAGAACACTGGAGTGGGTTGCCATTTCCTTCTTCAATGCATGAAAGTGAAAAGTGAAAGTGAAGTCACTCAGTCGTGTCCGACTCTAGCGACCCCATGGACTGCAGCCTACCAGGCTCCTCCATCCATGGGATTTTCCAGGCAAAAGTACTGGAGTGGGGTGCCATTGCCCAAATAGCTATACCTACCTAAATATATTTTAAAAGAAAGAAAGAAAAAGATGGTCACTAGGAGCCTGTCTGTGTTCACTATGGCTATCAGATCAGATCAGTCCCTCAGTCGTGTCCGACTCTTTGCGACCCCATGAATCACAGCACGCCAGGCCTCCCTGTCCATCACCAACTCCCGGAGTTCACTCAGACTCACATCCATCGAGTCAGTGATGCCATCCAGCCATCTCGTCCTCTGTCGTCCCCTTCTCCTCTTGCCCCCAATCCCTCCCAGCATCAGAGTCTTTTCCAATGAGTCAACTCTTCACATGAGGTGGCCAAAGTACTGGAGTTTCAGCTTCAGCGTCATTCCTTCCAAAAAAATCCCAGGGCTGATCTCCTTCAGAATGGACTGGTTGGATCTCCTTGCAGTCCAAGGGACTCTCAAGAGTCTTCTCCAACACCACAGTTCAAAAGCATCAATTCTTCGGTGCTCAGCCTTCTTCACAGTCCAACTCTCACATCCATACATGACCACAGGAAAAACCATAGCCTTGACTAGACGAACCTTTGTTGGCAAAGTAATATCTCTGCTTGTGAATATGCTATCTAGGTTGGTCATAACTTTCTTTCCAAGGAGTAAGTGTCTTTTAATTTCATGGCTGTAATCACCATCTGCAGTGATTTTGGAGCCCAGAAAAATAAAGTCTGACACTGTTTCCACTGTTTCCCCATCTATTTCCCATGAAGTGATGGGACCAGATGCCATGATCTTCGTTTTCTGAATGTTGAGCTTTAAGCCAAGCTCTTGCTAAACTAATCTTACTTCCTTTCTTAATCAGATTACTGGAATACTAAATACTTGATATATCTTGATTTTGGCCCACAGCTTCCAGACCCTTAGGATATCCTTATGTACAAGCTAGAGGAATATGAGTTAAATGATAGTCTATTAAAGAGATTCTCAAATATTCGAATGAAAAGTTTTAGACCCATCAGTTGGGTTCTAACATATAAAGACATAGGTGGGACTTAACAATTTGTAAAATGCTACAAACATGTGAGGTGACTGAATCGATATTCTTAGAGATTTGGGGGACTTGAGGTAGGTGGCAATGGCACCCCACTCCAGTACTCGTGCCTGGAAAATCCCATGGATGGAGGAGCCTGGTAGGCTGCAGTCCATGGGGTCGCACAGAGTCGGACATGACTGAACGACTTCACTTTCCCTTTTCACTTCCATGCATTGGAGAAGGAAATGGCAACCCACTCCAGTGTTCTTGCCTGGAGAATCCCAGGGACGGGGGAGCCTGGTGGGCTGCCATCTATGGAGTCACACAGAGTCGGACACGACTGAAGTGACTTGGCAGCAGCAGCAGCAGAGGTAGGTGGGATGTGTATATGTATGTATGAGTTGGTTGAAACAGTTCGTGGAGAAAAAGACGTGGTAGGAGTGTCAACTGAGCAAGCATTCAATGTAAATCAAATTTGCATCATATTCTTTCAGTCATTTCTTCAAAAAACCATTATGTGGCTGTCATAAAAGCAAATTCCGTTTACCTTGCTTGTAAAAGTGTAGAGTCCAGAGCAGGACAGCAATGGTGGCCCGACACTAGTGATGAGAAAACACCCGGGCCCTGTGCTCATCCCGTGAGATGCCTTGGAGGGGAGAATTACACATTTAAAAGGAGCTACCAGGTTCAAGGTGGCACAAGAGCTGGAAGCTGCAAGGTGAGAAAAATGGCAGTCTGTGAAGGCTGATCATCTGGAGAAAGACTAAGTAGGGATGTGAAACTCATCTTTACACTTGTTAAGAGCTGTTGTCTGGATACTTTCAAATGTTCATGCTCTACTCCCTAGGCAGCAAAAGTTATAGGATTAATAGCCAGGAAGTATACGAAATTGGATGTCAGCCAGTCTCTTAGTGTCTAACCAGCTCCTTTTCCAGTCCCTAGGCATACAGAAATGAGCAGGACAAGACCCCTTTCTGACAGAGTCAGCACTCCATAAATTCAGGTTCCACATAAACAAATGGCTCGATAGGCAATGGTTCTTCCAAGAGTAGATAGAAGAACTGGATGCCTCTGTGGCACTGAGCTCCCATCTCTGGAACATAAAAGGAAACACGCTCAGGTTCTCTTTAAGGGTCTAAGGCTGGGCTGATGGTGTTTGGAGGTGGTGTTCTGCTGGCAACCAAGAATAAGGATGCCTGTTTCCCCAGACAAGCAAAGAGGCTAGCCAAAGAAGAGTCTGAACTGTGTTCAAGGAGAAAAGCAGAAATTCAAAGCCAGAGAAGTGGCTCTGAGCATCAGATACACCAGAGCCACGAACTATCATTGGGAGGACAATTCAGGACAGAAGGGCAGAGCAGCTACAGGGCCGAATAGTCATGGAGCATGATGTGACCCTGGTTAAAGATGGCAGTCTGGTAGGTAAGTGGATAAAGAAGATGTGGTACATATATATACAATGGAACATTACTCAGTTGTAAAAAAGAATGAAATAATGCCATTTGCTGCATCATGGATGGATCTAGAGATTATTATACTAAGTGAAGTAAGTCAGAAAAAGAAAAACATACTATAGATATCACTTATTTGTGGAAGCTAAATATGATACAAATGAAGTTATCTACACAACAGAAATGGACTCACACACATAGAAAACAAAGTTGTCATTGCCAAGGAGGAGGAGAGTGGGGGAGGAAAGATTTAGGAGTTTCATATTACTAGCTTAACGCTATTATATATGGAATGGATAAACAACAAGGTCCAACTCTGTAGCGCAGGGAACTGCATTCAATACCCTGTGATAAACCAAAATGGAAAAGAATATGAAAGAGAATATATATGTACGTATATATGGGGCTTCCCTGGCAGCTCCGTGGTAAAGAATCCATCTACCAATGTAGGAGACATGGGTTCAAACTCTGGGTTGGAAAGATCCCATGGAGAAGGGAATGGCAACCCACTCCAGTGTTCTTGTCCTGGAGAATCCCATAGAGGAGGCTCGCAGGCTACAGTCCATGGGGTCACAAAGAGTTGGACATAACTAAGTGATTAACACAATTCATTAGATCAGTTCATTTCATGTAAAACTGAATCACTTTTCTATGCTGCAAAAAGTAACACAACTTTGTAAATCAACTATACATCAATGACTTTTTTTTTAAAGGTGGCAGTCTAGGAAGAGGTCTGAGAATAGTGCCAGAAGTTGGGGTCTGTGAGGGGCTCCAAGTGATCTTGAACTTGAGATAGAACTGGACTAAGGCTGGATGACCACCTGTGGGGGTCATTAGGGATGGAACACATGCCAGACATCCTCCATCTGCCTCTCCATCTCTTATTCTCCACCCTTCTCAACCCTACTCTGGGCCGAGAAAATTGATCTACATGACTTGTATCACACCTGGAGCCAGGAATCCTGGAGTGCAAAGTCAAGCGGGCCTTAAGAAACATCACTATGAACAAAGCTAGTGGAGGTGATGGAATTCCAGTTGAGCTATTTCAAATCCTAAAAGATGATGCTATTAAAGTGCTTTACTCAATAACCCAGCAAATTTGGAAAACTCAGCAGTGGCCATAGGACTGGAAAAGCTCAATTTTCATTCCAATCCCAAAGAAAGGCAACGCCAAAGAATGTTTAAACTACCGCACAATTGCACTCAGCTCACATGCTAGCAAAGTAACGCTCAAAATTCTCCAAGCTAGGCTTCAACAGTACCTGAACTGAGAACTTCCAGATGTTCAAGCTGCATTTAGAAAAGGCAGAAGAACCCGAGATTAAATTGCCAATATCCATTGGATCATAGAAAAGCAAGAAAATTCCAGAAAAACATCTACTTCTGCTTCATTGACTATCCTTTGACTGTGGATCACAAAAAAATTGTGGGAAATTCTTCAAGAGATGGGAATACCAGACCACCTTACCTGGCTCCTGAGAAATCTGTGCACAGGTCAAGAAGCAACAGTTAGAACTGGACATGGAACAATGGACTGGTTCCAAATTGGGAAAGGAGAATGTCAAGGCTGTATATTGTCACCTTGCTTGTTCAACTTATATGCAGAGTACATCATGCGAAATGCCAGGTTGGATGAAGCCCAAGCTGGAATCAAGATTGCTGAGAGAAATATCAATAACCTCAGATATGCAGATGACACCAACCTTATGGCAGAAAGCGAAGAGGACCTAAAGAGCCTCTAGATGAAAGTGAAAGAGGAGAGTGAAAAAGCTGGCTTAAAACTCAACATTCAAAAAATGAAGATCACGGCATCTGGGCCCATCCTTTCATGGCAAATAGATGGGAAAACAATGGAAACAGTGACAGACTTTATTTTCTTTGTCTCCAAATGACTACAGATGGTGATTGAAGCCATGAAGTTAAAAGACACTTACTTCTTGGAAGGAAAGCTGTGACAAACCTAGACAGCATATTCAAAAGCAGAGACATTACTTTACCAACAAAGGTCCATCTAGTCAAACCTATGGTTTTTCCAGTAGTCATGTATGGATGTGAGAGCTGGACCATAAAGAAGGTTGAGAACTGAAGAACTAATGCTTTTGAACTGTGGTGTTGGAGAAGACTCTTGAGAGTCCCCTGGACAGCAAGGAGATCAAATCAGTCCATCCTAAAGGAAATCAATCCTGAATATTCATTGGAAGGACTGATGTTGAAGCTGAAGCTCCATACTTTGGCCACTTGATGCAAAGAGCTGACTCATTGGAAACGACCCTGATGCTGGGAAAGATTGAAGGCGGGAGGAGAAGGTGACAACAGAGGATGAGATGGTTGGATGGCATCACCGACTCAATGGACTTGAGTCTGAGCAATCTCCGAGAGTTGGTGGTGGACAGGGAAGCCTGGCGTGCTGCAGTCCATGGGGTCCCAAAGAGTCGGATACGACTGAGTGACTGAACTGAACTAACATCAGAGGAATTCTTGCCCTTTGGATCCAGTTAGGTTCGGAGAACAGGAAGCCCCACTTAGAGATCAGAGACAGGGAGAAGAATAAGGTGGAATATCCCTGCCCCTTGCCTGCCTTCTTGTGAGATCACCTTGGGGTTTCTGTGTTCCTTGATGAAGGTCACGGCTCCTCTGAAGGTGTTCCTGAATACAGAGTTCTCTCTTCCAGGATCCAGTAGTCCCTCCCTTCTCTCTTCCCTCACAACCTAGAGCTAGTAACAGCTGAACTTCACAGTAATACAGAAAGTGAGAAACAGATGTGGGTAGAGATAAAACAAGACTGGCCATGAGTGGATCGCTATTAGAGCTGGATGACACGAACATGGAGGTACTTTATACTATTGTCTCTCAGTTCAGTTCAGTTCAGTTCAGTCGCTCAGTCGTGTCTGACTCTTTGCGACCCCATGAACTGCAGCACGCCAGGCCTCCCCGTCCATCACCAACTCCCGGAGTCTACCCAAACCCATGTCCATTGAGTCAGTGATGCCATCCAGCCATCTCATCCTCTGTCGTCCCCTTCTCCTCCTGCCCCCACTCTACTTTTGTATAATTTTGGAATTATTAAATGTGAAAAGTTAAAAGAATAGTTAATTCACAAGTTACTTGCTGGAACTTCTGTGTGGTCCATTGGTTGACTCTGTGCACCCAGTACAGGGGGCACAGGTTTGATCCCTAGTTGGGGAAGATCCCACATGCTGCATGGTGTGGCCAAGTAAAATAAAATAAAATAATTACTTGCTGATACAGTAAAACTCATCTATTATTGCTGGATGCCACTGATATCATGAAGGAGGTCTGTGTGAAGGTTTCAGAAACATGATAGAAGAAACATATTGAAATAAAATGCAAATGAAGAATGCTATTTTTATGAAGGTCGAATCAAACAGCATGTTCAATGGAAAATATCAAGATGATATTATTCAGAATGTGTGTTTAGAGTATTCTTTCATGGATCAAGAAAAAAGCAAACAAATATATTACATTTATCTTTTAAAATATGTTATGAGTGGACCTTGCTTCTAAACCTAGAGAAGGGAATGGCTACCCACTCCAGTATCCGTGCCTGGAGAATTCCACGGAGAGAGGCTACAGTTCATGGGATCAGAGTTGGACACAACTGAGTGGCTAACGCTTGCTTCTAAATAATCTGGGATAGGAAAGAACTAGAGATTACAGATGAAGCAAGACTGGCTGTGAATTTATATTTGTTGAACTGGGAGGATGGAGACATGGGAGTTGGTTACATTATTTTTTTTTATAGTTTTATCTATGCTTTAAATATCTCCATAGAGTGGTTTCAAAACATAAAACATAAACTGCATGTCCAGAATGTGACCATTTTCAGACTTAGAGAATGAATTTATGGTTCCTAGGGAGAAAGCATTGGGTGGGAGGGACAGAGGGGGAGTTTGGGATGGACAGGTACACACTGCTATCTTTAAAATAGATAACCAACAAGGACCTACTGTATAGCACAGGGAACTCGACTCAGTATTCTGTAAGAGCATAAATAGGAAAAGAGTTTGAAAAAGAATGGATATTTATACAGGCATAACTGAATCACTTTGCTATATATCTGTAACTAACACATCAATGTTAATCAATTATATCCCATAGAAAATAAAAAATTTTAAATGTGACCATCTTACGTTAAGTATGTATTAGCTTTTATGATTTTAGGAAGTGTATTATGTTATTTCTCATTCACTTCCTTAGATTCTGCAATTTCTAACATGTTCTTCCATTTCTTTCCTCTCCCCACAACCCTTAGTTTTGTCTGCTATATGGAACCAAGCTTGTGTTCCAGGAGCGAGCCTGGTATCTGGAACATAAATATTTGACTCCCATGACCAGCATGAGGATTAGGCGTCAGGTAAGAATGCCCCCAGGGTGCAGAAGAAGCCCTTCATATCTCAGTTGTCAGCTCTTTGCTTTTTTAGAAAACACTCCTGCCAATCTGTTGGTGGTGGTTTCTACTCGTGAGTTTTTATGCCTCTGGGATTTCACATATGTGTTTTCATTGCCTACCGTGATCATATTACACTTCAGAGTTTAAGTGACAAGGAAGTGATTCACAGTTTTGTCTTTTTAAAAAATTTTTTAATTGGAGGATAATCGCTTTACAATGTTGTATTCCTTTCTGCTGAACAACATGAATCTGCTGAACAACATGAATCAGCTGTAAGTGTACACATATTTCCTCTTTCTTGAGCCTCCCTCCCACCGTTGGGTGAATTTCTAATGTGTAATGGATAGGAGGGAATCAAAAGTGTTGCAAAAAGATTAAAAAGAGGTATGAAATAATTTTCATTTTCTTACTGCTTACCAAAGCCTATTAAGTCATTCTGTATATTTGGAAAAAAGGCCTGGTGGTATTTTGTCGGTGGTTGCAATTGGAATTCAGTACGACAGCCGCAGAGCACCTGGAAATGAAGATGGATCCAGCGAATCATCACCAAGATGCCGCTCTAGAAAAGGACCATCAGACGAGCATAACCATCCAGAAGCATTTTCTGGATTTCCCCTTTCTTCCAGGCGCCCTGTTAGATGCTGAAAAATGCACACAAGTATATTGTCAGTCTCTGTATTCAAGGGAACCTATTATAGCTCGGGACACAAAACTGCCTTTATTAACACAAGTAACACAAGAAAATGGAGCTCTTTAATGAACTTGACCACAAGAATAATTTTAGAGTTCAGTGGACACTTAGGAGTTAATGGGCTTTCCTGGTGGCTCACACAGTATAAAGAATCTGCCTGCAATACAGAAGACCCGGGTTTGATCCCTGGGGTTGGGAAGATCCCCTGGAGAAGGGAATGGTAACCCACTCCAGTATTCTTGCCTGGAAAATTCCATGGACAGAGGAGCCAGACAAGACTGAGAGACTAACACCAGGAATTAATGGTGTTCTTTGCTCAACCTTGAAGAAGGGAAAATTCACAGTGGAGGAATTCAAATGAGGAAGAAATGCAAGTGAACCTCAGATGGGGTTGTTGTCGTTGCTTAAGTTGCTCAGGCATGTCCGACTCTGCAACCCCATGGACTGCAGCACGCCAGGCTTCCCTGTCCACCACCAACTCTCGGGGATTGCTCAGACTCAAGTCCATTGAGTCGGTGGTGCCATCCGACCATCTCATCCTCTGTTGTCACCTTCTCCTCCCGCCTTCAATCTTTCCCAGCATCAGGGTCGTTTCCAATGAGTCAGCTCTTTGCATCAAGTGGCCAAAGTATGGAGCTTCAGCTTCAACGTCAGTCCTTCCAATGAATATTCAGGACTGATTTCCTTTAGGATGGACTGGTTGGATCTCCTTGCAGTCCAAGGGACTCTCAAGAGTCTTCTCCAACACCACAGTTCAAAAGCATTAGTTCTTCAGTTCTCAACCTTCTTTATGGTCCAACTCTCACATCCATACATGACTACTGGAAAAACCAAAGCTTTGACTAGATGGACCTTGTCGGCAAAGTAATGTCTCTGCTTTTTCATATGCTATCTAGGTTTGTCATAGCTTTTCTTCCAAGAAGTAAGTGTCTTTTAATTTCATGGCTGCAATCACCATCTGTAGTGATTTGGAGACAAAGAAAATAAAGTCTGTCACTGTTTCCATTGTTTTCCCATCTATTTGCCATGAAGGGATGGGCCCAGATGCCATGATCTTCATTTTTGGAACGTTGAGTTTTAAGCCAGCTTTTTCACTCTCCTCTTTCACTTTCATCTAGAGGCTCTTTAGGTCCTCTTCACTTTCTGCCATAAGGCTGGTGTCATCTGCATATCTGAGGTTATTGATATTTCTCTCAGCAATCTTGATTCCAGCTTGGGCTTCATCCAACCTGGCATTTCACATGATGTACTCTGCATATAAGTTGAATAAGCAAGGTGACATTTAGTAAGCAGCCTTGACATTCTCCTTTCCCAATTTGGAACCAGTCCATTGTTCCATGTCCAGTTCTAACTGTTGCTTCTTGACCTGTGCACAGATTTCTCAGGAGCCAGGTAAGGTGGTCTGGTATTCCCATCTCTTGAAGAATTTCCCACAATTTTTTTGTGATCCACAGTCAAAGGATAGTCAATGAAGCAGAAGTAGATGTTTTTCTGGAATTCTCTTGCTTTTTCTATGATCCAATGGATATTGGCAATTTAATCTCTGGTTCCTCTGCCTTTTCTAAATCCAGCTTGAACGTCTGGAAGTTCAGGTACTGTTGAAGCCTAGCTTGGAGAATTTTGAGCGTTACTTTGCTAGCGTGTGAGCTGAGTGCAATTGTGCAGTAGTTTAAACATTCTTTGGCATTGCCTTTCTTTGGGATTGAAATGAAAAACTGAGCTTTTCCAGTCCTATGGCCACTGCTGAGTTTTCCAAATTTGCTGGCATATTGAGTAAAGCACTTTAATAGCATCATCTTTTAGGATTTGAAATAGCTCAGCTGGAATTCCATCACCTCCACTAGCTTTATTCATAGTGATGCCTGGGGTTGGTGAAGTGAACAAAATCATAAAAATGGGAGTACTTAGGACAGATTAACTGAAATCCAGTTTAACTGAAGTCTCAAGCAATAGAAAAACGTGGGGGTATGTCCAAGGAATATGGGAAAGAGCCTACTGAAAGAGCTCCCAGGGGCCAAAGCTGGAACACTTAGAGCAAGAAAATAGATAGTGTAGTTTTGGATTATAACCCAAAGTATAAAGTAACTAAACACAAGCCAGTAATCATGTAAGCAAACAGTTAAACAAGTAATATAAATGGGATAAAAGAGATAAAGTGAAAGTGTTAGTCACTCAGTCATGTCTGACCCTTTGTGACCTCATGGGCTGTAGCCCACCAGGCTCCTCTGTCCATGGGATTCTCCAGGCAAGAACTGGAGTGGGTCTCCATTCCCTTCTCCAGGGGATCTTCCCGACCCAGGGATCAAACCTTGGTCTCCTGCATTGCAGGCGGACTCTTTACCTTCTGAGCCACCAGGGGAGCCCTAAGTCTTCCGTAAAGAATTCCAGATGATAATGGCCCCTTCAGGAGCTTCATTTTCCTTCCCTTGATAATGAGTTGGACTTAGAAACCTCCTTCTATTTTAAAGAATCAAGTTTGGAGATGGAAAAGAGTTTCTTTACAGTGGAGAAATCCATAGATCCCACGTTAACCACATGATTAGGGTTAATATCATCAGTAATAAGACAGGTTAGTGATGTGGACCTCTGGTACGATGTGATGAGAAGAGCACTTCTCTCTTCCCAGAACCCACAGCCCCAGTCCAATCATGAAAAAACATGTCACACAAAACCAAAGTGAGGGATGGTCCACACAGTACCAGACTGGTACTCTTCAAACTGCCAGTTAGTGAAAAACCAGGAGGGACTGAGAAAGCATCCGCAGCCAGACGAGGAAGGAGCTGTGGTGACTGAGTGCAGTGTGGCACCTGGATGGCGTCCTAGGACAGGAAAAGGACGTTCATAGAAAAACTGATAAATCTGAATCAAGTCTGAGTTAGATAATTCTTGTTGTTTAGTCGCTAAGTCCTGCCTGACTCTTTTGGGACCCCACGGACTATATCCCATCAGGCTTCTCAGTCCATGGAATTTCCCAGGCAAGGATACTGGAGTGGGTTGCCATTTCCTTCTCCAGGGGAGCTTCCTGACCCAGGGATTGAACCTGTGTCTCTTGTGTCTCCTCCATTGGCAGGCAGATTCTTTACCCCTGGCGCCACCTGGGCTACAGTCCATGGGGTTGCAAAGAGCTGGACACGACTGAAGTGACTGAGCAGGAGCACTGTACTCCAATAAAAATTATTTATTTCAAAAAAAAAAAAAAAACCAAGCCAATCTCCCGAGCCTTTCCTGGCTGTGATAAGTTCCTGCTTTCTTTTGTCTGGAGCGTCAGTGTTAGCAGAGCTGGTCCACTTTCAGGAGCCAGTGTGATCCCCTATTCACACGCTTTCGTGTGAATGACGGCTAATCCCCTGTAGGGATGGGGAAGCTGAGGCTGGTTTGTGACTGGGGTGGGGAGAGGGGAGGGGGAGGCTTCTAGACTCGGGTTTCCTGCTGTTCTAGCGTCCCCAGGCCTGAACTGTCGAATGGGGCGGTTCCACCTTTGTCCCTCACTGAGGGACCTTGGCTCAAAGGCAGTCTAGTGACGGTGCCCCCAGGGCTCCATCATAACAAGGCCCTCAAGAAAAGAGCTCTGTACTTGCCATTAAGTACTTGTGTGTCTAGAACAATCGTGTGCTTTGTTCTTGGAAAACTTAGTGTCTGGGCCTTCTCCCATTTCGGTTTTCATTAACCTTGATGTTTGTACTAATTTTGCTTTAGATAATTATCAGCATTGAGGAGGAACTATCAGCTGACTCTCATTTTCAGGAGGGAAAATCTTTCAAAATAAGTTACCAATCGTGTATCTCCACTAAAACCAACTTCATGTTGCTTAAAAACAGATGAAACGAAGCAAAAACTTCAGCTTTATAAAATGACGGAGTTTTGTGTGTATGTTTTCCTGAATACAGGTGTCTGTGTCTTCTTTTTTATTATTAATTTTTTAATTTTAAAAGCGTTTTTAATTGAAAGATCATTGTTTTACAGTATTGTGTTGGTTTCTGCCATACAGCAACATGACTCAGCCACAGGCACACATATGTCCCCTCCCGCCTGAACCTGCCTCCCGCCACCCGCCGGGTCCCGCCCCTCTGGGTGGTCGCAGAGCCCCAGTCTGCGCTCTTTGAGCAAGCTCCCCCTGGCTGTCCGTTTTGCATGCGGCAGCGTGTGTTCTCGCCCTGCTCTCTCCACTCGTCCCCCCTTTCCCCGTGTGTCCACAAGTCTGTTTTTTATGTCTGCGTCTCCACTGTTGTTTAGTTGCTAAGTCGTTCCGACTCTTGGCAACCCTGTGGATTGCAGCCGGCCAGGTTCCTCTGTCCATGGGATTTCCCAGGCAAGAATCCTGGAGTGGATTTCCATATACTTCTTCAGGGGATCTTCCTGACCCAGGGATCGAACCCGGGTCTCCTGCTTGGCAGGCAGTTTCTTTACCACTGAGCATTGCTGCCCCGCAAAAAGGCTCATCAGTACCATCTTTCTAGATTCCATCAGTTTAGTTCAGTCCCTCAGTCGTGTCCGACTCTTTGCGACCCCATGAATCACAGCACGCCAGGCCTCCCTGTCCATCACCAACTCCCGGAGTTCACTTGGACTCACGGCCATCGAGTCAGTGATGCCATCCAGCCATCTCATCCTCTCTTGTCCCCTTCTCCTCCTGCCCCCAACCCTCCCAGCATCAGAGTCTTTTCCAATGAGTCAACTCTTCACATGAGGTGGCCAAAGTACTGGAGTTTCAGCTTAAGCATCATTCCTTCCAAAGAAATCCCAGGGCTGATCTCCTTCAGAATGGACTGGTTGGATCTCCTTGCAGTCCAAGGGACTCTTAAGAGTCTTCTCCAACACCACAGTTCAAAAGCATCGATTCTTTGGCGCTCAGCTTTCTTCACAGTCCAACTCTCACATCCATATATAACCACAGGAAAAACCATAGCCTTGACTAGACAGACATTTGTTGGCAAAGTAATGTTTCTGCTTTTCAATATGCTATCTAGGTTGGTCATAACTTTTCTTCCAAGGAGTAAGCATCTTAATTCATTGGCTACAGTCACCATCTGCAGTGATTCCATATATATGCATTAATATGCAATATTTATTTTTCTCTTTCTGACTTCCTTCACTCTGTAAAATGATGTATTTTAATGGAAAGGAATATTTGGCTTTGAGCCCTCCACCTTATTTTACACCAGCCCTTAAAGGAAACTAAGTTTTCGAGCTGGTTCGTTTTTCTCTTTGGAGTGTTTGCTCCCTAAACTCTCAGGCACAGCAGTCTTGCTCTGTCCAAGCCCACCGGTTTGGAAGCAGTGGCTCTTGCTGATGTTCAGAGAAGCATGTACATGGACGTGTGGTCAGCTCTCACTCGGAAATCCTCGTGGGAGGAAGCTTTTCAGTCTATGTGGGTCGAGAGAACCACAGCCCAGCTGTGGCTTGCAGATCAAAAAAGACCCTATTCAACATAGTGAAAATAATACTTAGAAAAAATGTTGAATCAGGTTCTGCTTCCTGCCCTGAGCCCAGATCATGGAACCGTGCGAGAATGGGGGTTTTAAGGGGCCTTCAGGGAAGTGAGGGGGGACTGTGTAACTGAGCACAGCAACGAGGAGGGGCACTCCTCTCCACCTCCCAGAGGGCACAGGAGGCTGCCTGTAAGGGGAGCCCAGTTAAAAACCCAAAACTCATTCAGGAAGAGAGAAAATAAATACTAATCATGACCACAGCCAAGCAGTCATGACATCTCCACAACATTTGCTCACATGGTACCCACAGCTGTTACGCCTTTACCCAGATGTTGCCTTGACGGCCGGCTTGAGTCCTGCCCACCCAGATGTTGCCTTGATGGCCGGCTTGAGTCCTGCCCAACCATTTGCTTCCTAAGTGCCCTGTTTCTGTTAGAGCAGTGTGTGAGTGGCCCCTCTTCCCACCTGAGTCCTTCTCTCATGCCTCTAGACTGATCGTTTGCATTTTGGTGTGTTAGGGTGAAACCCAGATTCACCAGCACCAGCCCAAGTCATGTTTTATACCCTCAACAGCAAGTGACACAGGGGTGGACCCAGCACTTAACAGCCTTAGTCTACCCCAGTAAAAGGAATCTTTCTTTTCCTCCTGGAATGAGAACTGCTGGGAGACTCAACCACAGCAAGGGAGGCAGGGGGAGCCTGTTGATGGAAAGTGATCTTGGCTCTTCTGCTGTATCTGCTGAAGGCTAAAACAACCATTAAGATTTGGGTCTTAGGCTCAGTTTAGTTGATCAAATAGTTGCATGCACACGTGTTCAGTCACTTCAGTCACGTCCAACTCTTTGTGACCCCTGGACTATAGCCTGCCAGGCTTCTCTATCCATGGCATTGTCCCAGGCAAGAATATTGGAGTGGGTTGGGAAGATTGCCATGGGATCTTCCCAACCCAGGAATCAAACCCACATATCCCCAGGCTCCTGCATTGGTAGGCCAGTTCTTTACTGGGCTTCCCAGTTGAATCATTAAGGAGGAAAAACATTCAAGCGTGTTGACTGACAGATTCAAGTAGCTCTGAGTTGATGAAGTAGCTCTGAGTTCATGAAGCCACTAACACATCAATTTATTCTTAGGAAATGGGTTTGGAGTAAGAATGTGCAGAGTGGCAGATACCAAACCCCAAACTAGGACGACACTTGGCTCCTTCAAATTTAGAGGGTGGATGATTCTTATTTACTATTTCAAACTATGTGCAAGATATAAATGCAGTCATTGCCCTGTGCCATAAAGACTTGGAGTGAAAGAAACAAAACAGGAAGAAAACTTTGGAGGAGAATTCCAAGATGGAAAGATAGTATTGGGATATTAACCCTTCCAGATGGTGACTGCAGCCATGAAATTAAACGACGCTTACTCCTTGGAAGAAAAGTTATGACCAACATAGATAGCATATTCAAAAGCAGAGACATTACTTTGCCAACAAAGGTCCATCTAGTCAAGGCTATGGTTTTTCCTGTTGTCATGTATGGATGTGAGAGTTGGACTGTGAAGAAGGCTGAGCGCCGAAGAATTGATGCTTTTGAACTGTGGTGTTGGAGAAGACTCTTAAGAGTCCCTTGGACTGCAAGGAGATCCAACCAGTCCATTCTGAAGGAGATCAGCCCTGGGATTTCTTTGGAAGGAATGATGCTAAAGCTGAAACTCCAGTACTTTGGCCACCTCATGTGAAGAGTTGACTCATTGGAAAAGACTCTGATGCTGGGAGGGACTGGGAGCAGGAGGAGAAGGGGACAAGAGAGGATGAGGTGTCTGGATGGCATCACTGACTCGATGGATGTGAGTCTGAGAGAACTCCGGGGGTTGGTGATGGACAGGGAGGCCTGGCGTGCTGCAATTTATGGGGTTGCAAAGAGTTGGACACAACTGAGTGACTGAACTGAACTGAACCCTTCTCCCAAAATTTTTACTTCAAGAACAGGTACCCTGTGCTCATACCCCTGAGGCTTAGAAATGGTGCATGTGCCCTTCTTTTCCTATGAACAGTGTTGGCTGTCTTCCATGCTGCATTAACTGTTTCTTTTTTAAATGGCTGTGCAGATTTCCTATCCTTCTATTTCTATATCTCCAAACACCTGGATCAAGGCAGCTTAACAGATGTTCACATATTGGAACCAAATGCAACATGAACTAAGATTTTAGGCAAAGGGTATTGCAAACATTCATTGGATTGGGAAAGGGAGGAAGACTTTCTCTGTCCCTTGGCTTCACCTACCACCTACAGACTCTCTCTCTGTTTTGTTTTTTTTTTTTTTTTGTAAGGGACTTGGGAAAAGATCTCTGGTTCCCCCATCCCCATTCCACCCACCTAGTAAGGTCTATCTGACTTGGCTACAAGTCAGTGATGAGGTTTTGAGAACACTTGGCTGTGTCCTCCAGGCTGAGTGGAGAAGCTGGTATGAAGAGAAGCCACAAATACCCATTCCATCAGAGTGGGGAGGGACGGCTCCTGATGGTGGATCCTTGGTCAAGAAGCCAGGGTGTCACTGAAATGATATCACAATGGAGTGGTTTTACAGGGAATGCAGTTGCATCAATTAAAAAATCTAATTTGGTTTGAAAATACCCCCAGAACTGGCTTTAACTTCCCTTTTACCACTGTAAGACCACTGATTCACCTCCAGGAGATGACAAGTTTCAAAATATTGATGTATCCTGGTCTAGCCTCTATTTCCAGAGAGCCCAAAACTCTCAAACTAAACAGATAAAAAACATATCAGTCTTAACAGAGCGCACTAAGACAAGGAGAAAACTCTTTTCCTTTCCCCTCCCTTTACCTCTTCAGCGGCATAAAATACACTGTCGAATCTATCAATGCAGACCATTCAACAGAGGTTAAGAAAATACAAGTGGGATGTATTTCTTAAGTTTGACCAGTAAAACAGACCCTAAGGTCACCACCTCTGCAACCTGGGTTCTGCGTGGCAGCCATCTGGTTGACCCTCGTGCTATGCCTCACAGTACTGCTTTGTATATCTGGGTGAGCCGTGCTCATTCTGTTTCACTCACTGAAGGATGACTTGTTATAACCACAGGAGAGAGTAACTTGTTTTGCTGAGCTCCAGCCTCTGAGTTTTTCTGGCAGTTGCATTATCCTGGGCTCCTTGGAGAGATGCCTGAAGTACTGGCTAATTGGAGTGTCCTTCTCCATGAGTCTTTGAGGTCATCCCCTCACTCCTGCATGCACAGTGAGAGTTTCCTATTGGTGAGCTCTGTTCCTAAGAGTAGCTGTGTTACATTTTAAAAAGACCTTCCAGAAGGTAGAATTCAATGGAGTCAAGCAGATGGGGCAGACCCGAGTCACAGTTAAGGACAAGGTGGGTTTTATTATGATTTCATAATAACAAAATTTAAATGAATTACTGACCTGGAAATAGAAATGCCCAGTGTATCCACTTTGGTGGAAATTAATAGTCTAGCTAGAAATCAATACTTCTAGAAAAATAACGTGTAATTTTTCTTTGTTTGATGGGAAATTGCCCTTTTCCTTTAATTTTAGAGACTAGATACTGCTGGGTCTTGTTCTACTTCTTCCTTCCTCTGGATAAGTCAAAGCCCTTGGTACTCAGTAAACCACACAAAGCCAGCTAATAGGGATGTCCCCATTTTGATGGACAGAGACGGGACAGGACTCACTTGTTAGCACCCGTCGGTCTACAGAACACTGAAATCCCTCAGGCTCCTCCTTCCCTGGACAGCTGGTCATTCACATCACAGATTAATGCCTCAGACTGCCAGGTATTAATTCTGCTCACCACACTGGCTGCTGCTGAGACAGTGTGAGAAACCACAGGCAGCTCGAGTCGGGGTGACTTTAGGCAGGGCCTCTTGGAGTATAGTTTTCTCTTCCTTAATCTAGGTACGGCTACATGAGTGTGTTTGTTTTGTGATAATCCAGTAGGAACTGGTTGGTGGTGTTTACTTGCTCAGTCATGTCCAACTCTTTTGTGACTCCATGGACTGTAGCCCACCAGGCTGCTCTGTCCAGGGATTTCCCAGGCAAGGATACTGGAGTGGGTTGTCATTTCATACTCCAGGGGATCTTACCGACCCAGGGATCAAATCCACGCTTCTTACGTTTCCTGCATTGGCAGGTGAGTAGGTTCTATACTGCTAGTGCCATCTGAGAAGCCCAAGTACGTATGATAACTGTTTACAAAACAATTTGCTAATTCTAATAACTGGTCTGCTTTTACCAATTGTGCTTTCTCTGGATTTGGGGTTTTATATATATATATAAAATTTTATATACATCTTAATTTGTTTATTTTAGCTGGAGGATAATTGCTTTACAATACTGTGTCGCTTTCTGCCATACATCAGGATGAATCAGTCATAGGTATACATATATGTCCCCTCCCTCTTGAGCTTCCCTCCCACCTCCCGCTCCGTCCCACCCCTCTAGGTTGTTACAGAGCACTGGGTTTGAGCTCCCTACTCATAGAGCAAATTCCCACTGCCTTTCTCTTTTGCATATGATAATGTATATGTTTCAGGGCTACTCTCTCCACTCGTCCCCCCTCTGCTTCCCCCACTGTGTCCACAGTCTGTTCTCCATGTCTGCGTCTCCATTGCAGCCCTGCAAATATTACTCAGCCATAAAAAAAGAACACATTTGAGTCATTTATAATGAGATGGAACCTATTTTACAGAGTGAAATCAGTCAGAAAGAGAAAAACAAATATCGTATATTAATGCATGTATATGGGATCTAGAAAGACGGTACTGATAATTCTATTTAGGGTTGTATTTTCCAGCTTCTTTGCAGATCTTATACCTTTTCATCATATTCCAGACATGACGTATAATAGATTTTATGTTCTCCTGTGTATTTCCTTTCCTTTGTCTAGTGGTTAGGGTGGGAGACTGAGCCCTAGGATTCCACCTAGAGTCAAGTTGAGCAGAAGTTGCTTTAAGGTCACTGTGCCTAGCCCAAGCCCCACCACATTCCCATACTGTCTTTTGATCTTATCAGCAGTTGAGTTGGAAGGATGTTGAACAGCGTCTCAGAAATCTTTGATTAAATGTTGGGTTCAACTTATGGTTGTTACCATGAGAGCTAAGTTCTCTTGAATCTTTTTACGTCTTAACTAGAAGTCCTCCCAAATTGCTTCTGAAATCATTTGGTTGATGAGATCCAAAATTCCAGGACTCACGGACACAGAATTTCTGCATAATAACTTTGGACTCTTGCTGTATATTTAGTTCCGGCAGTTTGTGGAGCTTCCGCTTCTTGAAAAAACAAAATTAGTTTGAATGAAAATTATCCTTTCTTGGGTATGTTCACATTTCTTTGTGTCTGTACTTACAAGGCTGAACTGTCAGCTGATTTAAATGCCATAATCTCATGTATGGAAACGTGTGAAGCTAATAGTGAAGTTTTATTTTAACCACCTAATTTAATATTCTTTCTCGTTTCATGTAAATGTCTTTGTAGAAAATGCTACCAAGGGCGGCCTTGTGGTTACTTTAATTCCATTGCCAATACTTTTATATGGTTTCCTGTATTCTAAAGGGAAGGCTATATGCACTTGTCTTCTTTTTAAACTTTTCCTCTTATGAATCAGTAGCAGTGTGAATAAATGTCAGAAGTTCTTATTAAGTGGTTAAAGTTGATACCTCTGTCTCAGCGTTCTTGATTTAGGTAATGATGATTAAGCAGACTTGGTTGTAGAAAATACCAGAGTTATAAAGAAATTGCTTTTTATTTCTAAGAACACACAGTAATAATCATATTTATAAATACTCTGCCAAACTCACTTGATGTTAACATTTTAGAGGTAAGGAGGTCGTCACATCAGCAGAGTCCCACTCCTTCTCTGAAATGGGCTTTGTCAATAGCACTTAGAAAATAATGGAATTGTGTACTCTGGTCGAGAAACATCGCAACTGGAAGAACACTATGAAGGTAAATTTGTCTCTCATCTAAATAAACTCTCTAGTTGGGCTAAACAAAGACACTTTTGTTGTTGTTTGGTAAGGAAGGCGGTTTAAGATTCTAACATTTCAGACAATGCTGAATATTTTTATCAGATGAAGAAGTAATCAGCATAAATATGATTTACATTGATTTAGGGAAAATGTTAAGCTGAAGTCATGAGTGTTTAATGGAACCACAGGATTTCATTCCATGCTAATGAAATTTGGCTACAGCAACCATGAGAATGTATGTTCTGGGGACTGAAAAGCTAAGGTCTGGTCCCGCCTAGAGGACCTGGCCAGTGGTCATTAGAAACAGGAGCAGTGCTCCCCTTTCCTAGGTAAGTTGACAGAGCTAGAAGCACAGCACACAGTGCAATTACGCTCCATGTAAAGGCTTCACGTATGTCTCTCTTTATGTTGATCACCAACCTGGCATTTGGGGCCCAGGTGGCAAATTAGCTGTTACAGGCCTACCACCCTGACTCCTTAGAGAATGTTTGTCTATAGAGGGAGTGAACTCTTCTAATTTATTTTCCACTGGGCTGGTGTGGGCTTTCTGTTGTTGCAGGGAGCTGGGACCACTCTTCATCGCAGTGTGCGGATCTGCGTTGCAGCGGCTTCTCTTATTACAGAGCACAGGCTCTCGGGTGCGCCAGCTGCATTGGTTGTGGCCCCTCGGCTCAGAAGTTGCAGCTCCTGGGCCGTGGCTCTAGAGCACAGGCTCATCAGTTGTGGTGCAGAGGCTTAGTTGCTTCACAGCATGTGCTCCTGGAGCCTCCCAGGCGGTGCTAGTGGAAAAGAATCCACCGGCCAATGCAGAAGATGCCAGATGTCCAGTCCTTGGGTTGGGCAGATCCCCTGGAGAAGGAAATGGCAACCCATTCCAATATTCTTGCCTGGAGAATCCCATGGACGGAGGAGCCTGGCGGGCTACAGTTCATGGGGTCGCAAAGAGTCAGACACAACTGAGCGTCTGAGCACTGTTGCTCTTTGAAGGGATTGAACTGTGTTTGGTGGCTTAAGGTGTGGGCCAGAGAAGCAGGAAGGCCTGTGCGAGAAGAGAATCCACAGAGCAAGTGGCCCTCCCTCAGACAATCTGTTTTTTCTTTATATATATATATATATATATATATATATATATATATATATGTTTGTTTGTTTGTTTGTTTATGCCGGGTCTTGGTTGCCATACTCGAATCTTCAGTCTCCATTGCGATGTGGAGGATCTTTAATTGCAGCATGTGAACTCTTAGTTGTGGCCTGTGCAGTCTAGTTCCCTGACCAGGGATTGAACCCAAGCCCCCTGCATTGGGAGCATGGCGTTTTAGCCACTGGACAACCAGGGAACTCCCATTAGAATCTGTTATTTCTTGAAGACTCTTGTATCTGAGCCTCGCCGGCTTGTTTTCTGGACAGCTGAAGCATTGTCCTTCTTGGGAAGAGCCCCCAGATCGTCAGGCTGGCCCTTTCACGTCATGGTGGCTGGCTAACTCACTAACTCACTGTCTTCGACACCTTCCTTCAGTGGCAAAGCCCCAGAGCCCCCGGGGTCACCATTACTGCCCTGGTCCCCGTGGGGAATCTGAGCCAGTGTGGCTGATCAGATCCATGCTTTCCACGTGACACATGTGGAACATGGGTTCTGACTTAGACAGAAGCAGCACAGGTCATGTGCCTGCTACCATAGTGGAGGCATTTCCTCAGAGCAACACCCTCTCCCCTCTGGGGTCTAGAAACGTGAGGTATGGGAGAAGTGGGGGCAGATGGAGGCAGACTGGAAGCTGTGGAAGCAGAAAGCTCTGGATGAAAACCCTAGTTGTCCCAGTTATGAGGTATATGATTTGGAGCCACATCCTAAACTCTTTAAGCCTCGGTTTTCTCATTTGTAAAATGGATTGGTGCCTGACAGAGTTTTCATGAGAACTGAAGGAGACCGTTAATATAAAGACCTCGTCTGTCTCCTGGCGCATGGTGGGTATTCAGGGAGTGGCCGTCCCAGGGAGCAGAGCACAGGACATCCGGGTCACACGGCTGAGCCGCTGCACAATGATGTTATAAAGATGCTGGAGATGCAGGAAAGCTGCCAAATCACGGCAGCCAAGTGGCTGCTTCTGTATCTGCACGCTAAGCTATCTAGGATGGCGTGTGGGAAGCACAGATGCTACGTGGGAGAGGTGAATCCTGGGCAAAGGCTGGGGGTACGATCCATGCCTTGTCCACTGGGGCTAGGATTGCGCAGTGCAAGCATGGAATAGCAGAGGAGGCTAAAGGCAGACACAGGTGGCTGGAGACTCCTGGCAGAATCTCAGTTATATGTCAGAGCAGCAGCCAAGACCATGAATGACAGCCGCATAGGGAAACCTCATCTCACCAATCGCTTCAACCTTATTCCTTATCCTATCTTTTAGATTAAAAATAGTTGTTGATTGTTTTAAGGTTCCCCTTCTTTGAAAATGTCTGATTCATTTTCTAGTTAATCTAAAATCAAGTCAACGGGAAAAAATGGGGGCAGAAAATTACACAAATAGCCCATCAATATCTAAGAATGCCTTGGAAGATAAAGGCTGGCTACTTAGACATTCCTTTTGAAAACTATGTGTAATGGTTATATTATAGCAAGTATATTTGTGGTTTGGTTTGGTAAGGTTCGAAGTTCCCATTTCTGTGCTTTTACCAGCTATAGTGACTGGTACCAAGAAGGACACTCTTGCAAATCAGCTTTAGGACACACACATGATGTCATTTCACATGTGAAGTAACAGGTCAGGAAAGGTTATTTGCTCATGGTCACAGGTTGAGAGAGTGGTGGAGTCTTGTTGTATACTTTGGCTGCCTGGTGTACTTTCATAAGAGAATTCTCTGCCAACCCATCGCTCCTGACTTCCTAGGCCACAGGGGGTCAGATGCCCATATAAACTTACAACTAGCACCACCTGGGAAGCCCTGTTTTTACCAAATAAATAAAAATAAACTGAAAAATAAAATACAGTTTAAAAATAAGATGGATCTGTTTCCAGTGGGTTTGCTATCCTTCTGTAAAGCAGGCTGTCCTTTCCTTGAGGTCAGCTTCGGCGTGGAGAGGGGCCATTCTGAAGGCGATGGGTGGAACTCCCCCTGGTCGTGGCCACAGTCTTCCCAGTAGTCCAAATCAGAGGGGGTCTCAGAGCACAACGGGCAGCCACGCCACCGTCGCTTGGCCTCGACAAGTAGAGCAGAAGCCTAAACGATGCCGTATCGCCTGCCGAGAGCAGCTGTGCGCTTCTCCTGTGCCCTGACATCTTGTTACTGACCCAAGAGTGAGTTCTGGAAGAAGAGTCTGATAACATCCAGAAAGATAATGACCTTTTGCTGCCTGACACTACCAAACCGCCGTCAGACGAGACCAGTTCCAACCAGAGATTAAAATACGAACCAGCTTCTCCCAACGTCATGCCCCAGAACGTCCAAGTCTCAGTTGAAAATCAGTCATCAGACCAAGAATAAGGAAGACCTTGAAGATAGTTGATAGATACCAACACTGAGATGACAGAGATGTTAGAATTATTTGATGATTTTAAAGCAGCCATCATAAAATGCAGCTAAGAAATCAAAGTTGTAAAGAAGAGCAAATGAAAATTGTGAACTGAATATATATATACAACAGTCATATATATATATAATAGTCATACATAGATATACAGCTAAGAACTAGGTGTTCAGGAAAATTGAAAGTGATGGAAAAGCAGATGGAGGGGATCATTATCTAGCTAGTATCTTCTATGTGACAAAACCAGTAATGCTAAATGCTTTATTATGATATAATATAAATATTTACATGTTTATTGCTTAATCCTTACAAACCCCTGAGAGAGACGGATAATATTCCCTTTCTACAGATGCAGAAACTGAGGGTTGGCAAAATGAAATGACCTGTCCAGGTTGTTTCGACTAACATGGCAAGTATTTGAGGATGGCTTTACAGAAGCAGCAAGACTTGAAGTACAAAACCTGGAAGAGAGCCGGTCACACTGTGCTGTGCCAGTGAGGGAGCATGGGGATGTGGTCCAGTTCCCGAGAGTGAAGAGCATCTGGTGGAAGCAGGATAAGTTTCCTTGGTGCAAGTAGAGAATGCAGATTGTGCCTGGATAGTGCATGATGAGACTATCATAGTTATGGGAACTCAATATACTGAGTACTGCTAAAGGATTCAAGTTCACAGTCGGTCATTTTCCCTTAACCTGAGAAGCAGGTGGGTGATTCCAGGCTTTGGGGAAGAAGAATGATCAGGGAAAAAAAAAAAAGAGTACTCAGGACTTCCCTGGTGGCTCAGTGGTAAAGAATCAGCCTGTCAGTGCAGGAGACATGGGTTCAGTCCCCAATCCAAAATATCCCACATGACGCAGAGCAACTAAGCCCTTGTGCTTCAACTACTGAGCCCACGCGCCCTAGAGCCCGTGTTCCACAGCAAGAGAAGCAACGAGAAGCCCGCGCACTGCAACTAGAGAGCAGTCCCTGCTTGCTACAACTAGAGAAAAGCCCCTGCAGCAACGGAGACCCAGCACAGCCAAAAGTAAAAGTGTTTTAAAAGATACTCAAGGAAGGTAACTTTGGGCAGCAAGAATCTATGTGTGTTACTTGCTCAGTCATGTCTCATTCTTTGCGACCCCATGGACTCTAGCCAGCCAGGCTCCTCTGTCCATGGGATTCCCCAGGCAAGAATATGGGAGTGGGTTGCCATTCCTTTCTCCATGGGATCTTCCCAACTCAGGGATCGAACCTGGGTCTCCTGCATTGCAGGCAGATTCTTTACCATCTGAGCCACTAGCCCTGCAAAAATCTAGAGAACATAATGAAAGTCTGAATTAAAGGGGCTACCGAGGAGAGTACAGGGAGTTCTCATGCCAGATTCCAGGATAAAAATGAACAGAGCAGAGAAAGCCTGGATGGCTTTCCATGAGTGATGAAGACAGAAGACAAAAATGAATCGACCTTGCCTTTGATGAGACATGTTTGAAGCGTGTCTGGGGGACGTACGCTGACACCCCGTTTTATTTAACATTTTCAACAACCATCTGGAGCAGGTGGCTCACTGAAATGAGGCAACACATTCTGATATTGTTTCACAGACACACACACCTGCGCACACCCATCAGGATGAAGGTTTCGCACATCTCACAGAGGGGACTCGTAAGAGAAGGTGTCTCTGTGCCTGTTCCCATTTGTCTCTGTCTAGCTGCCATCACCTCCCAGGTGGAGTCCAGCAATGCCTTGGATGAAAGGCCAATGTGTTGATGTTTAGACCCTCTTCTTTAAGGAGAGTGCTCTTTAAAACGGTTTTAAGTGAGAAATATTGAGCATCAGAGAATAAAGAGCAGTCCAACTGGATAGAAGTGGCAAGTGCGTCCAGGTACCCACGCCTGATTTCACATCCTGTCAGGTCAGCCCCTGACTTTATGTGTAAATGGACAGGTTTGCGTTGAAACTTCCCGAATAGGAGTTCCTTAGAAGCCTTTAGAGGCCTTGATGATGGCATTTTGGGGATAAACAGTTGACAAGTTCCTGCTTTCCTGCCTTTTGCAGCTTACACTGTGGCCGTCACATAATCACCTCACTCCATCCTCTCATCCACATCCTAGAACAGACAGACTCAGGCCTTGGAGATAATCCCCTGCTGGCCATCCTTGTTCTTTTGTTCTTTTTAAATGTATTTTTTTTTCCCGAAGATTTCTTGATGTGGGCCAAAGTCTTTATTTAATTTGTTGCAATATTGCTTCTGTTTTGTATTTAGTTTTTTAGAGCATGAGGCATGTGGTATCTTAGCTTCCCAACCACAGATCGAACCTGCACCCCCTGCATTGGAAGGTGAGGTCTTAACCACTAGACCACCTGGGAATGTCCTGGGCCATCATTGTTTAAAACAGCTCTGGGAGTCAGGAAACCCTACATTCCTGCTGAAGTAAGGTGATAAAGAGGCACCCATCCGTCATACCAGCTGCTTCTGGTTCAGCCTGACCAGGCCCCATCCATTTCCCTTGACCGATGGCACAGGAGAACTTAAGCAGTTACAAGACTTGGGATCGCTGGTTACAAATACTTTCTTTTTTCCCCATCCCGGACACTTGGCTTGTACTGAGGATTTTTGCTGGAGGTTTGGCTTTCCTGGTGACTCAGTGGTTTCAGAATCCACCTGCCAATGCAGGAGACGCAGGTTTGATCCCTGGGTTGGGAAGATCCCCTGGGAAATCCCATGGACAGAGGAGCCTGGCGGGCTACAGTCCATGGGGTCACAAAAGAGTCGGACATGACTTATCGACTAAAACAACAACAACAGAAGCCCCTCACAGAGAAGCTGAAGGAGTGGAGGATGGTTTTAAGGCAGGTCCTGGTGATTTGCCTTCTAAACTGCACTAGGGAAGTGGGCTGGGTGGTGGCCTGCAGTGAGATCTCCAGCCTGCTATTCAAATTCTCCCCCACATACCCTACCACTGGATGCTCATTTAGTTTTATTCTTTCAGGACTGATGTTCTGTCTTTCCATTAAGCCTATCAGCTACACCTGTTGTCGTTCATGCACTAAGTCATGTCTGACTCTTTGGAACCCCAAGGACTGCAGTACATCAGGCTTCCCTGTTCTTCACTATCTCTTGGAGCTTCCTCAAACTCATGTCGATGGAGTTGATGATGCCATCCAACCATATCATCCTCTGTCATCCTTTCTCCTCCTACCCTCAATCCCAGCATCAGGGTCTTTTCAAATGAGTCAGTTCTTCACATCAGGTGGCCAAAGTATTGGAGCTTCAGCTTCAGCATCAGTCCTTCTAATGAATATTCAGGGTTGATTTCCTTTAGGATTGACTGGTTTGATCTCCTTGCTGTCCAAGGGACTCTCAAGAGTCTTCTCCAACACCACAGTTCAAAAGCACCTTCTTTATGGTTCAACTCTTACATCTGTACATGACTACTGGAAAATCCATAGCTTAACTATATGGACCTTTGTCGGTAAAGTGCTGCTGCTGCTAAGTCGCTTCAGTCGTGTCCGACTCTGTGCGACCCCACAGACGGCAGCCCACGAGGCTCCCCCGTCCCTGGGATTCTCCAGGAGTGGATTGCCATTTCCTTCTCCAATGCATGAAAGTGAAAAGTGAAAGTAAAGTCGCTGAGTCTTGTCCGACTCTTAGCGACCCCATGGACTGCGGCCCACCAGGCTCCTCCGTCCATGGGATTTTCCAGGCAAGAGTGCTGGAGTGGGGTGCCATTGCCTTCTCCATCGGTAAAGTGATGTCTCTGCTTTTAATACAATGTCTAGATTTGTCTTAGCTTTCTTTCCAAGGAGAAAGCATCTTTTAATTTCATGGCTACAGACACTGTCCACATTGATTTCTGGAGCCCAAGAAAATAAAATCTGTCACTCTTTCCCCTTTTTCCCCTTCTATTTGCCATGAAGTGATGGGGCTGGATGCCATGATCTTAATTTTTTGAATGTTGTTTTAAGCCAGCTTTTTTCAATATCCTCTTTCACCTTCATCAAGAGGCTCTTGAGTTCTACACCTGTCAACTCTTTGTATAATTATAAAATTGTCCTCAGATAACTAAAGTAAGAAGGTAGAAGTGAAGCTGAAGATCCCCAGTGGATGGAAAGTTGAATTAAATTTTTTGTTTCAGTTACCTATTGCTGTGTAATATACATCTCTAAAACTTAAGTGTCATGAAATAAAAGTTGTTTATTCTTTGAAATTCTCTGGATAGGCAACCTGGGTTCTAGCATAATTCTTGAGCTAGCCTTCAGTACCATAACTGCAATCCAAGTTTAATAGGACTGAGGGGTCTGAGATGGCCTCGCTCACGTGTCTAGCTGTGGGTCTGGCTCTTCCCCCATGTGACCGCTCATCCTCTGACAAGCTGGGCCAGGCCTCTGCACGGCAAGGGGTCTCAGGGTCCCAGTGGAGTGAGAGTAGAAGTTGAAAGCCTTCTTGAAACCCATGCTCTGAAACTCACACAGCGTCACTTTCTCCACATTCTATTGGTCAAAGCAAGTCACAAGGCAGCCCAGATTTAAGGGCTCTATTCTCAAGGAGGAAAAGGCTCTATCATGGAGCCCAAGCAAGAAATGGGCTAATTAATGGACATTTCAAGTTGGGATAAGGGACTTTACACAAACAGAGAACAGTTTGAGGTCATCTGGTGCTGGGAACAGCGACGGGGATATGGGAAGAGGCAGGCAAACCTGCAGAGAGTCTCAGGAAGAGCTGGGGTGCTACTGTAAGTGCGCTGGGTACCTTGAAACTTGGGCATCTGTTCTATGATTAATACCAACACCATAGAAAATAAAGTTTGTTTAGAAGACTATGAAGCTTAGTCACTGCCCGTCCTAGGCCATTCTGCTCTCCCAGCTGGAATGAGAAAAATGCAAGGAGAGTCAGAGAGAGAGAAAAAACTAACCTACTGCAACCAGGCAGGGGTGGAAAGCAAAAATCAACATTATAAACCCCACCCCCAATACACATATTCACATATCCACATACTGTCCCTCCATTATGGAGTGCTTCCTCTTTCTTTAAAGTAGATATTTCCAATCCTCCTCACCCGATACTTCAATGCATCTTCCGTTCTTTCTTTTTTTTTTTTTTTTAACGTTTATTTTGTTGCAGTTGAACTCTTAGTTGTGGTTTATGGGATCTAGTTGGCCACTGGACCACTGAGGAAGTCCCAGATTTTATGTTCTTATTTTTAGACCAATACTTCCCCTGCTTTTGGCCTGTCCTTTTAAAAAATTTCTGCAAGAATTTATAACTTGTTCATATTCTCTTATATTTAAGGGCACTTCTCCATTGATGTTTTTCCGAAAACTGGTGAATACTCTTTACAAAGAGATGAATGGACTCGAGGTACTCTGTCCAGCACCATTGGCTCACTGGCAGGACAGAGTGGGGGAAAAGAGGTTACAATATGTATCATTTTATACTTATAGAAGTATTGGAGAAGGCAATGGCACCCCACTCCAGTACTCTTGCCTGGAAAATACTATGGATGGAGGCTGCAGTCCATGGGGTTGCTAAGAGTTGGAGACGACTGAGCGATTTCACTTTCACTTTTCATTTTCATGCATTGGAGAAGGAATGGCAACCCACTCCAGTGTTCTTGCCTGGAGAATCCCAGGGATGGGGGAGCCTGATGGGCTGCCGTCTATGGGGTCGCACAGAGTCAGACACGACTGAAGCGACTTAGCAGCAGCAGCAGCAGTAATAAGAAAATGCTGCTGTTACTGTTGTTTAGTTGCTAAATTGTGTCTGACTCTTTTGTGACCCCATGGATTATAGCCTGCCAGCCTCCTCTGTTCATGGGATTCCCCAGACAAGAATATTGGAGTGGGTTGCCATATCCTTCTCCAGGGTATCTTCCCAAACCAGGGATGGAACAAATGTCTCCTGCATCTTGGGCTGATTTACCACTGAGCCATCAGGAAAGCCCAAGAAAATGCTGTAACTGTGTACTAATCAATGCTATATTAGCTACTGCTTACGTTATATGAAGAATTGTATTTGTAAAAAGTGTCTAAAACCACACTGTAGCGCCACAATGTTGGAGCCTGTCTCTGCAGTATGCACCTCTACTCTAGAGCACAGAATGTCCCCGACACAGCTGGGGACTACAGTACACACTTTGTAAGTGGAAGAATGATCATTATCATTACCATCCCTCCCAGAGGTAGGAGGCTACCTGGGATCAGAGTCAAACAGGAATGCTGCTTCATCCTTCCATCTGGACCCTTGTCATTTTGGGTTTGTGTTGCAGTCTGTGACAAATGGAGAAAGAAAGGAGGAGGGCTATTTTGCGTTCGTGCTCAGGCGCTAAGTCATATCTGATTCTATGTGACTCAATGGACTGTAGCTTGCCAGGCTCCTCTGTCCATGGGATTTTTCAGGCAAGAATACTGGAGTGGGTTGCCATTTCCTCCTCAAGGGGATCTTCCCAACCTAGAGATCAAACCTGTGTCTCCTGTGTCTCTTGCATTGAGAACCCACTAAGCCATCGGGGAAGCGTCAGTACGGGTTCTTTGAAATACATCAACAAGCTAAATGACACACCCACCTGCACCATGACACTTTTGAGGCCAACCATCAAAGACCAAAAAGTGGGTGGGAGACCAATTCCTAGAAATCCCTACCCCCTTCCCCTGTAATAGTTGGAATAACCCTTCCACTCATTAGCCTATGAAATTACCTAGTCCGTAAAAACTAACCACACCCTATTTCCCAGTCCTCTAGCCTTCTGAGATGGCCCACACTCTGTGGAGTGCATTTCTCTCTAAATAAATCCACTTCTTGGCTTCCTTAGTGGTGCTAGTATTAAGAATTCGCCTGTAATGCAGGAAATACAGGTTCCATCCCTGGGTCTGGAAGATCCCCTAGAGAAGGAAATGGCAACCTACTCCAGTATTCTTGCTTGGAGAATCCCATGGACAGAGAAGCCTGGTGGGCTATAGTCCATGGGGTTGCAAAGAATTGGACATGACTAAGCATACACATACCCACACCTATCCAAAAAAGAAAGAAAGAAAAGAAATCTGCCTCTTATAATTTCTACCTCTGGATCCTTATTCTGTGATCGGCAACAGACAAACCAAACCCATATTCTCTTCCATGCAATACTCATTTGAATAATTGAATAATTGAATTTTCCCTTGTAGAATTGTAGAATATACTACAGAATTGGTTGAGTTTCATAATGCTAACCAAAAGGAAAATTTGTCTCCAGTAATGATACTACAATGTGTGGAAGCTTTAGGGACTTGCACACCATCTCATGGTTTTGAACTGTGTGGGTAGATACAGAGTTGACAGATTAGTCAGGGATTTGTCAAGAGTATTAATTACAAACTTTGAAATCTTGGTCAGTGAAAGTTCATCATAGTGCACCTTGTGAATGTGATCAAAGTCTTTTCAGTACTGATTTGATGATGCTTAACCACAGTGTGTAAAGAATGAAGGTTTTCATTAGAAAATACTGATGTAATAGAGCAAATTTTAAGGGAAGATGGATTGTTAGACTATTAAAATTGATGTTCTTTCCCCACCTACTCCCCATCCCCCCTTGGGGAGCCCACTCTCATTGTCTCTGAACACCTAAAGTGGCATTTTGAACTGTTGCAAAGAACTGTTGTCTTAACAGCATTAGTGTAACTCAGCGATGACCGCCACCATGAGGGCAAAGGTGGGGTTGGTGTAAGTGATGTTTTAAAAACCATAAAAATAAACCATAAAAACCTGGGGGCTAACTGTAATTTAGTGAGCGAAAGAAATTTATGGCTGGCTGAAAACTTGAAAAATGGAGGAGTAAATTGTGTAGCTAGTAAGTGGGAAAGGAAAGTAGTTCTTCTGCCCTGCCCTTGTCAAGGTTTAGGAAAACAATCTATTATGTTTAAGAGCTTTTTTTTTTTTTTTTTTTTTCCTGGCACCTAAACCATGGGAAATGAAATAAAAATACACTCAGTGCAGCTCCTTCAAAATCACTGGCCTGCATTTCCCTTTCTCTTCTGCAGGAAAAGCTTATCTGTGCCTTCCAACTTTTGTCAGGACACAAGGGTGTCAGTGGGGTTCCTTTGTGTTATATTTCCTGCGCAGGTATATTTCCTGCACAGCAGCGGGGGTGGGAGGTGCACAAAGGTACCAGTGCATGGCCTTGGTCCCCCAGCCCCCCTGTGCAGATGTTTCAGGAACTGTGGTGTCTGCCAGCCAGGGGTGGGAAGTGCTGGTCATTGTGGAATAGCGGGAAGTCTCCACTGGTTCACCTTTTTCTGATGCTTTTGCTCTTCAGTTGCCTCTGTGTGCCAGAGGGTGGCACCCCAGTCACTCCAGAGGTAGAGTGGAGGGAAAGGGAAAGAAACGGAGGAGAGATGGGGGAAGGGGAGTGGAGGCTGGAAAGGGGGATTTTCCAGGTGTTGATCTCCGCCGCCCCCCCCCCCCGCTAATTTGGAGCCCACACCCACGCCTTCGCGGAATAAGCTTGTTTCTGCCAGACTAAGTGTCAAGAGCTAGGAATTCCTAAGATGAAGAAGGCTTGTGACGGTGACCAACAGCCTCTTACCCTCATGGGTCCCAGGAAATCGGAAGGGAAACTAGTGTCAGCGACCGCTGGTGTGCCGGTGCTTGCGGGTGGGCGTGAAGCGGCTGGCACCAAAGCGCTATGCGGAGTGAGCCAACATCTGACCCGTTCGCCTGTGTTGTCTTTTGCAGTTGCTCCATTTGTGCAACTCAGTGAAGGATGATGCCCTAAGGGTGATCTCTGCCTTTAACATCTCACACGCCTCCCTCCACGCACCGATCGCTGGATTCGCCAACCCGAACGCCGCCTGGGTTTTGTACCCAGCACCACAGCATTCCCTGGCCGGGGAAAGAGCGCGGTCTCCGCGGCCCAAGCTGGGAGCCAAGTTGTAAGCGGGTGGGGCGGCCAGGGTGGTGGCCCGCCCGCAGCTGCCAGAATGCTTCTCAGACGCCTGGAGCTGGGGCCCGAGGCCGGCTGGCACGCGCTGCTCCGCGGCCCCCAGGGATTTCGGTCATGGAATGGGGTTCCCGCTGAGGCTGGCCAGGCCACTTGGCTGTTGGGAGGCGGCAGCCCCATTTCCGATCCGGAACGCGGCCTTTTATCCTCCCCAAGTAACCCCGACTCGCCGGGCCGTGCCCTCTGCCGCCTAGGGCACTACACCGAGTGGGCTTTCCTTTGGGCGCGCTCCAGAGCCGGTTGCCATCCAAAGTCTCCCGCTGCTAGTGGTGATTCAGGTTCCCAGTGATTTGGGAAGACTGTGGTGCTGGATGAAAAATAAACGTCTAAAAATGAAACACCCGTAGGCAAAGGTTCAATTCAGCAAGTGACGCTTTCCCAGCCCCCAACCCCGGGGTGGGGGTTGGGGGGGGACCTGCGAGGAAACACACGAGCAAGGAGAGGGGAGTGTGAACCTAGAGTCTTGCTCTGGGCAAAGCATGAACCCGGGCGTGTCCCTCCAGGCTGGCAGCTTCCGGACCGACCGCCAGACGAAGCTAGGAAACATTTTTACCAAATTAAAGTGTAATGTGTTCTTGAGAAGAGCACAGACAGAGATACAGTTTCGTAATGAAATTAAGCGTCCGGAAGGTTCCCGCAGCTTGCAGAGCACGGGGAGGTGAGCGAGGCGATCCACTGCAGTTAAGTTGGTTTCGGGACTTGGAGAGACACGCCTGTGGTTCCAGCGAGGGCCATAGATGTCGCCCGACTTCACTCTTGCTTTCAGTCTATGCCCTCCGTTTTCCCTCTCCACATCTCGCGGAGGCAGAAGGGCACGCCGCTCTGCTTCTGTCCACAAGAGCAACATCTAGGACGGGAGCCAAGACCTCGCACCTACCCGCCCTCCCCTAGGCTGCGGCTCTGCGGGAGAGGGCGTGAAGGGTACGCCGTCACCCGACGCCAGGCGCTTGGTCGAAGCTCCTCAGCACAGTCTGGGTTGCGCGAACTGCCACCTCCAAGCTGACCGCCTGCTTGTGGCCCAAATAAGAGCATGTAGCCGGCTGCTTTCTCCGACTCCTTTTTTTTTTTTTTTTTTAAGTGTTCACAGGGTCACCAGAGCAGACGACGCGGGGGCGGCGGAGCTGCACAGAAGCAAAAAACAACCATCAGGGGTTCTTCTGTGTGGTTCTTTTCCGGTCCCTGTCTTCATCGTCCAACCCCACGGAGAGCGCGGAGCACTCGGGCGCGCGGCGGGTTTGGGGCTCCTCGAGGGCACGGAAGGTTGGTCTCTTTTCCCCCCCGAGTGCCGCGATAGGAGGTTAAGGCGCAGAGTTTGCCTGCGGCCGCCACCTGTAGCCACTGATGGCAGTTCCAAGCTGCAGACACCCGCGCGCGTCCTTTCCCTCCTGCAGCGAAATCCCGGGGTGGAGCCCGGCGCGCGTCCTCCAGCCCCTCGGCCTCCTTCACCTCGCTCAGGACTCGCGGGAGGTTGCGCTGAGAAAACAAACCTTGGGCTCTGCTGTTAATGTTCCGCATTTGCTTATAAAACATAAAAACTGACCAAGGTGGCCAGACGGCGGGATCATTCCTCGCTGATTTGCTTCTCTGCACCGAGGCACTCTTCTGGGGTTCGGGTTAGGGAGGCCTCTAAATTGAGTCTGTAATCCGTCTAGCCTCATTTCTCCCGCGGCAGGATGTTCCATCTCCTAACCGATTTGCCCTCCACTACTCCGGCTGCGGGAGTCTCAAAACTAGGGGAGCCCAGGGAAGGGCAGAGGTAGGGAAGCAGGATGCGTATTGAAAGGGCCGTAGGCGTGCGGACCACGGCGTTCACAGACTTTGGTCTTCCGGGGAAGGAGTGGAGTGGGGCTTCGGGGAAGGAGTGGAGTGGGGCTTCGGACTCTAAGGATAAGCGGACGGGGACCCGCAGGGAGGAGGGGTGGAGGTATATTGCGCTCTCCCTGCTGCTCTCTACGAACCCTCCGAGGCCCTCGGCGCTGCCTTCTCTGACCTTAACACGCCAGGGGACCATTCCTGGACGGTTCTCTGAGAGCCCAACAATTCTCGAGGACCCAACCAAGTGGAGGCACCATCCTATCTCCCATCTGGAGGCCACGATTCTTCCCAGTCCTTTTTTCTTAAAAGGATTTGAAAAGATTTATTCATTTCCCTATTTCACCTGCTCAGCGTTCACTCCCAGTCTCGCAGCGGGGCTGCGGAAAAACGCATCCGGGGATCGCCCTGGGTCCTTTTCTCATCTCCCCATTACAGGCTTTACCTCTTACCAGGGGAGATTTGGCGCGGGAGAAAAGCTGGATGCAGCTTGGGGTGGCTTTAGAGAGGCCGCCTAAGAGTACCGCCTTAGGCGAGAGAGAGGAAGATGAGCAGTCGGCAGATGGGGGTCCAGCGCGGAGCCCCCTCCTCTGGAAGGGAGAACTAAAGGGACACCCCTCTCACCCTTAGACCTGCGCGTTCCCGAGGACCCACCCAGTCTCGGCGCCTGCCCCAGGACGGCTCAGAAGGGAAACTCCCGAGGCAGAGCCAAGGCTCAGGGGCGCCTCTTGAGGCTTTCCGCGGGCGGCAGAGGCCGGTGCTGGCTCAATGTGTGCCCGGAGCGCCCCCTCTGTTCCACTCGCACGCCTTGGCCACCAGTGAATTGCGGGGGTTGTGGGGAGGAGAGAGTGCACTTTGGGATGGGGGATGGGGGTGCGCAGAGCAGTCCGTAGCCCAAGTCTCTCGGGTAAACACGCCCGGCAGGGGCAGGGCCGGCGGCGCGCGCAGCGGGGAAGTTGGCGGGGACGCCCCCTCCTTTACCTGTCCGAGCCTGCACGCGCGGGCGGCCTCGGCGCCGCGGAGGCGGGGCTTGCCAGCCCGCGCGCCGGGCGGGACTTAGCGGGGGCGGAGCCCACGGTGATTGGGCCCGGACCTGGGGCCGCCAGCCTGAGCTGGGCAGCAGAGGCGCGCAGGTTTCACTTCGCTCCGCGCAGCCGCCAGGTCTCGGTCTTGCAGGAGCGCTCTGTCCTACTTCGCCGTCGCCGCCGCTGTCCTCGGATTCTCGCAACCGCCCTGCGCGCCCTGCCCTCTGCGGCCAGCACCGTTTCAGACTGCTTGGGTTCGCCTCGCTCTCGCCGCCGCCGCCGCAGCCGCAGCCGGTGCCACCGCCTCGGTGCCGTTCCCGTGGCCCTCGTCCCCCCAATGTCTGACCCTAATTCACGAACTGAGAAACGCAAGGTAAATACTTTCGAGTCCCGGGGAGCAGGCCGGGTACGGATGGAAGATTGGCGCGGGACCCAGCTCGGCGCCACCTCCAGCCCGCTTCCCGCGCACGTGCGGTTAGAGGCGCGCGTCCTCGTCCCGCGTGTTGTCCGGTGGGAGGCGGTCACCGGTGCGGGTCAAGTTCGTGCCGCAGGCAGGGGAGGGGTCGTCCGCACTGAGGCTGCGAGCACTTAACGGCTCGGGCGGGGATGCGGCGCACCGGGATGGTGAAGCCTCCCCTGGCCGACTGGGGGAGGCAGCGCGTGCGCCACGCGCTGGCTGGGGACCTGGGGGCAGCCGCGCCGGACCAGGCTGAGCGCCCGCCCGTAAAATCTCGCCCGCCCGCCAGGTCCGACGGGCCCTGAGTAGCGGCCGCGAGATGCCATCCGGTCTCGCATCTCGGCTTTTTTGCGGGGCGCAGGTCCGTTGTGAAGGATTTATGGAACAGCGACGGTGATTAAACTGACGGGACTCGGCTTTTCTTTTTACTCATTCAGGCCGAAGTTTTGGGCTGCTGCTGCGTTCGTTCTCTCTCTGGGACGTGTCTGGGGACACTGCCCCGTCTGCGGGCGCTCTGCGGACGATGCCAGACCCAAGATCCACAAACAGCAAAAGACAAGAGGGCCTCCTCCGACCGCCGGGGGCACGCGGTGGACGAGCCAGTGGCTGTAGAACCGGCCCGGTCCGTGGGTCCCGACCCTCTTAGCGATTCGGGTGTGCTCAAGCGCCGCTCGATCCATTCGCAGTGCTGGCTGGCTGGCTGGCTGTACCGTGCCCTCGGGGGCCTGTTACTCGGGGTTGGCGCAGGTAGTGGAATGCCCGCTGGACCCCGGCGATGCCCCCATCGGCGGTGGTCGCGGTTGTGCGCGTCGGTGGCCATTTGGTGCGTGTCCCGTGGCGCATGGGGAGAAAGAGGGAGGAAGTCGGGGGAGGATGGGGGCTTCGGCTGGGGAGAGGGTGGCCTTTAGGGTGCCCACCCCAGCGGGCCTGGACTGGGGTCGGCGGCCGGGGCTGGAGTCTGGGGCCGGCCCTGCGGGTCCTGTTTTGTCTCCAGGTGACCGGCTCTTGGGGGCGGCGGGAGCAGCAGAGGCGGGCGCGGCGCCAGGACTGACGGAGGGGCGGGGCAGGGTTGGCTGGGCAGCCCCGGGCCCAGAAGCCCCGGAAACCTCCGCCGCCGCTCCCGCGGCAGTCAGGGCCCGAGCCGCGTTCGGAGGCGAGTTTGTCAACAATCGCCTCGCCTTCGGCGGCCTATTGGGCAGGCGCCGCCCCCGCCGCCGCCACCGATTGGCTGCGGCTCCGAGCGACCGCGCGAGGGCCAATTGGGAGCGCGGGCACCCGGCGCCGGCGGCGCGGGGAGGTCGGCGGTGCCGGCGGCGGCGGGCGCAGTGCGCGAGGGGAGGAGCGGGAGGAGGCGGAGGATGTTCCCGGCTGCTGCGGCCGGGGCAGCGCGGGCCACAGGCGAGGCGCGCGGAGCCCTCGGCTGCCCGGCGGAGCGCGGCGGCGGCGGGCGGACGGCGATTTGCAGGCTCTGCGCTGCCCGGGGAGCTCAGAGCGCGAGTCTCGGGCTTTGTTTCCCGCGCCGCCTTCGTGTGGACTGTCGGGGGGTTCCAGGTCGGCGAAAGGCGCGGGCTGGGCGCCGCGGGGCCCGGGCTCGGACGCGACTCGGAAGGGAAGGGGCGGACATAAATTTCGGCCTGATTGCCTTAGGAAGGGAGGGTTTTGGAGGTGCGGGAGCCGCGCGCCCTGATGCCGCTCAGCGTGCGGAGTTACTTGTGGATTTGGCTGGGGTCGCCAGGAGCCGGCTTGGGGGACCTTGCTCCCATTCGGAGGTGTGCACTCAACAGCGCGGGTGTACCTCGGAGAAGTTCTGTCGGGTTCGGTGTGGCGAGCTGCCCGCGCCCCCGCCCGCCCCTCACCGCGGGAGGAGGGGCGCGCGGACCAGGAGCGGGAGGGACTGCGGGCGGGCGCAGAGCCGGGGCCGAGCCGAGCCGCGCTGAGTTACAAACTCTATTGTGACGCACTTACTACGACTGACGGCCCTTGCCAAACCTTCCCCAGACTTGCTGTCCTCAGCACTTTCGGCAGAACAATGGGGCCGGAGTGGGGAACGCGGCCAGCCGCCTGCAATCGCTGCATCTGCGCCCGCTCCTGGGCTCCAGTGTTGTATCTGATCCGGGGAAATCAGAGCCCGCGGGGAGTTTCTGACTTATTCTAGTGGGCCCTGGGCAAAGAACACTTGTCAGTAGATCTCAAACAAGCAGCCTCTTCTAAAACGTGTGTATGTGTGTGTTACAGCACCGGTTCCAGGAGTAATTGACATTGTTGCTGTTTTGTTTGGTGGCAGGAAGTTTAGTCTCTCTCCCCACTTCACCCCCCCAAAAAATAATACCTTTATTTTTAAGGTTATTTCTATTATTTTGGAAGATCTTATGGAGAACTTCTCTATTAGTAATGACTTTAACAATGTTGAAGTATTGGGTGTTAATTCTAAGAATTTGTCATGAAGAGGTGAAAGCTTGCCCATTTAGGTATTCGTTGTAGTTGTTCCTTTGCTTAAGATAACCCTAGTTTTAATTTTCCTTGCAGAAAAAAAGACCAAATGGCAAAGCAACCTTCCGATGTAAGTTCTGAGTGTGACAGAGAAGGTGGACAATTGCAGCCTGCCGAGAGGCCTCCTCAGCTCAGACCTGGGGCCCCCACCTCTTTACAGACAGAGCGGCAAGGTAATCCTGAAGGAGAAGGGGACCGCTGCCCCCAAGGCAGCCCACAGGGCCCGCTGGCCCCACCGGCCAGCCCTGGCCCTTTCGCTACCAGATCCCCGCTCTTCATCTTCGTGAGAAGATCCTCCTTGCTGTCTCGATCCTCCAGTGGGTATTTCTCTTTTGACACAGACAGGAGCCCGGCACCCATGAGTTGTGACAAATCCACACAGACCCCAAGCCCTCCTTGCCAGGCCTTCAACCATTATCTCAGTGCAATGGGTAAGCAATACCGGGGAGGCGACTGTGCATGCGTGGGTGCTTAAGTATCAGTGTGGAGCATTTAGAGCAGCCCCCTGTTTAGACTCCTTTTACTGATTTGTTCGTGTTCTGTTGGGAATGGAGCACATGTCAAGTAAAACATCCAACCAACATTTTAAAAAGCGTGTTGCTCAGTTTCGTGGCAGCAGTGAGTTGTCCATGCAACAGCCTGTTGGGCAGTATGTATCATACCCCACGGTGCCTTCGTAAAGTGTCTTAACTGCTGCATGCTGTCCTCACCGTTAAGATGTACTCATTAATGACATTCCGTTTGAAAGGGACTCCACAATCAGTTATGGCAGATAGCGTGATAACCTAACCAGAACTGGAGAAAGAGATGAGAGAAGTTAATCATTTAAAAAATGATATTTTTATAAAGATGAACTAGTTCATATCTGCCTTCCCACCATAGAACCATGAAAATAGTTTGTTTTCTACTTAGATTTCTCTTTAGACTTCTTTTGTTTTCTAGGAGTTAGGGGTTTGGACATAGTACTAACAGGATTAGATTGTGGAATTTTATTTCAGGGGTTAAAGGCAGTTCTAGAGTCTGAAGGAGGAGTGGCAGGCATGATGCCCAGAAAAGTCGGGCAGTCCCTTTGGTAAGGGCCCTGACAGAGGGAAGGAGCACGCGCCAGCTTGAAGAGCATTTGCCCTTGTCCATATGGGTGTCCCCAGGTGTAGCTGTGAGGCTGTGTGGCCTCTAGCTGGTAGGTTTTCCTATGTGAAGGGGCTTCCCTGGTGGCTCAGATGGTCAAGAATCTGCCTGCAGTGCAGGAGATCCAGGTTTGATACCTGGGTGAGGAAGATCCCGTGCAGTTTTTCCTCCAGGCCAGATAGTCTGAGAATGCAGAGCTTGATGTCTGTAATCTGATTATTAAACAGTGTAACTCATTTAGAATTTTGAAAGCACAGTACAAGCCACATAAAAACATCTGTGGGCTTGATTTGACCAGTTCAGCTTCCAGCGTGTGACTGAGTATATGCAGTTCTAGCCACCCTAATCAGCGGGTTGGTTCAAATCACTGTTCTTCAGTAGTGGAAAAGGTTCTTATCTTGATTAGGATTCACCAGAATCTCACTTATCATTTATCCAGATTAGCTCTCCTGTATTGAGATATAAGTAAGTTGGCAGCATTAAGGATTAAGAAATCCAGCATAGGTTCTGTTTAAAACATAGGTGACACCATGTCAAAAGCTAATTAAAATGAAATCAGGGTAGACATGTGACTGCTGGACCGCAGTGACAAATCCTAGTTTTGCAAATACCACAGAGGTCTGTCTATAAAATCTTCAGTAGGATAAGCCGTGCAGGTCTGGCCCCATGTTGCAAAATTAGAAAGAACCCAGAAGTTGGACACACCTGGGAAGTGACAGACACATGACAGAAACACTGGCAGCTGTACATGTTGGCTGCTCATCTCCTGCCAAATGCTGAGAGTTGCTTTATTAGGACCCCTTCCTTTTGAAAGGAACTGGAAGTTTTACTATTACTGTAGTTATTGCTATTCCTGAGTTCATTTCAGCCTTAGAAGGTCTTGGTGTTTGCATCTGTTTTTCTGCCCTTGAAAATGCTCTTGACTGTAGGAGCATTTATAGGTACACACTGAATTACTAAATGAGTGAATGGGGTTTTACAGTACATGTTTAAACGAAAATGTGAAAAGTGTTAGTTGCTCAGTCGTGTCTGACTCTTGGTGACCCCATGGACTGTAGCCCTGCCAGGCTCCTCTTTCTATGGAGTTCTCCAGGCAAGAATACTGGAGTGAGAGCCTTTCCCTTCTCTAGGGGATCTTCCCGACCCAGGATAGAACCCAGGTTTCCTGCATTGTAGGCAGATCCTTTCCCATCTGAGCCACCAGGAAAGCTTGTGGATGTTTAAAAACCCCATGCTTTTTTTTTTTTTTTTCTGAAGGATCCTTCAGAAGCTATTATAGTTTCCCCCTGCAGACCTTTGTATCAGTTTCTGCAGGTAACTTAGTGCATAGAAATAGTTTCTCATTGCCTGGAATATTCCTCCTTCAACTAGGAATAGTGGGTGTGGTAGTTCTGTGTTTTTGTTTAAGTAGAGATGGACATGAGTGCTTTTTCTGGTGATGTTTAGCAAGCTAATTATAAGGTAAGCACCGTTACTTGAGATGACAGATGTAGAGCTTAGCGAGATCATAATCTAAATTATTAAGCGAAGTTATGGTTTTTACCTGTGAAGTATAGAATAATGGATCCTGAGGTGTAATTTTATAGTATTAACTGCATTCCCGTAGGTTGGTGTGATAACTTAGAGGTTAATGCATAGGATTAAATGATAAGTTTGGAGGAGTTTGTCTGAAGTTAATGCATCATTTCAGTATTAAGTTCTTGGGAGATTTATTGGGATTGGAGTGAATTACTGATGGGGGGAGGGGATTAAGATGTGAGTGTGTTAAGGAATAAAACTTGCATCTTTCGTAGTCTGTAACTTTTTTTCCTGGCTATTCTTAGAATACTTCAGTGCCTGGGGACCACTTCGACATGATGAGTTGATCAACTTGTGTTCTCAGCGTGGCCATGAGTAGTACTCCTTGCTCAGCCATACCCATTAAGATGTTCAATGAAGCTTTTGATAATTTGTCGCAAAGTACATTTTTCACAAAGAGGTCATTATGACCGATTTCAACCAGCGGCAGCACAAATGGGAGGTTAGAAAGAGGGCCTTCCTTAGGGCTTCCTTTGGCCACAGCACAGCTTTCTGCTGGGTGACTCGGGGTGGAGAGGGTGTATGTTGCGGTTTTGTCCTGAGAAAGTAAAGTCTTGTCTAGGGTATACAACAGATGTTTGAGCTATAAATGTCTTTCCATTGTCGTCTTCGTCCTCAATTTTTCTGAAGATATGTTCAAAAAATATTTGTAAGAGAGACAGTTTTTTCAGTTTTACCAAATTTTATTCTCTTTACCCCCTGGGAGGATTGACTTGGCAAATGCTATCTTAAATTAGTGAGCTGTGTATTCTCATCAGAATCACCAAAAGAGGTGTTGATTTGCAGAGTGCCTTTTCTGGAGAGTGTGCTTATGCCATGGATGTGTTTTATTCAGATGTGCACTAAATTCTGTACAAGTTCATGCTTTGTAGATGAAGTCGAAGCAGTTGCAAATCAGAGCTCAGAAAGGTTGAGTATAGGTGAATGCTAGTTATTAACAGCTCCCATACTTTTTTTGGTAAATGTTGTGCTTATTCCTGGCACATTAGAATCCACTGGTGGGAGTTAATTGAGTTGTTCTTCAAGTCCATCCCTCAGCATCTTGTGCCTGCGATGCTTATAGCTGGTAACTGGCTCCTCTTTTAAACTGTGAGCTCTCAGAGTGGGGACATGACATCCTGAAGGTCCTGATGAGATCTGGAGAGGAGGAGGAGGTGCTTAGAGGATGTTCAGAGTCATTCAAGCTTTGCCTTTCCATAGAGCTGACCAGGGACAAATAAGGTTTCCCAAAAAGTCTTTGCAGGAAGATGACCTTGCCCACCCTTGTCAAAAAATAGGTTTTGTTATTTAGATCCAGCTGTCAGGTGTGTTGTGTAGGAGTGATGGGTATGGTGGCGGGAGCACGGGCCCAGTGGGGAAGCCGCCCGGGAGCATCGAGCCGTTGCCCTGGGACTAGTGCAGGCCGAGAGGTCAGTCAGTGTCCGCGCGTGCTGGGGTTTGTAGGTTTAGCATCTGAGAAAGAAAGTAAAATGCCTCAGTCTTTTTTGTATGAATTGTTTGCTGAGATATTTTGAATATATGGGTTAAATATATGGGTTAAATTATATATTTTTTATCTTAATAAACACAAAATGTACTGTCTTCACTGTTTCTGAGGATATTCTGTAGTCATGTTGCATGTCTTCACGTTGCTGTGTGGCCAGTTCTTAGAGCTTTCTCGTCATGCACAACTGAAACTTGGTAGCCGTTAAAGACGCTCACTCCTGGGAAGGAGAGTTATGACCAACCCAGACAGCACATTGAAAAGCAGAGACATTACTTTGCCAACAAAGGTCAGTCTAGTCAAGGCTATGGTTTTTCCTGTGGTCATGTATGGATGTGAGAGTTGGACTGTGAAGAAGGCTGAGCGCTGAAGAATTGATGCTTTTGAAGTGTGGTGTTGAACTGTGGAGAAGACTCTTGAGAGTCCCTGGACTGCAAAGAGATCGAACCAGTCCATTCCGAAGGAGATCAGCCCTGGGATTTCTTTGGAAGGAATGATGCTAAAGCTGAAACTCCAGTACTTTGGCCACCTCATGCGAAGAGTTGACTCATTGGAAAAGACTCTGATGCTGGGAGGGATTGGGGGCAGGAGGAGAAGGGGACGACAGAGGATGAGATGGCTGGATGGCATCACTGACTTGATGGGCGTGAGTCTGAGTGAACTCCGGGAGTTGGTGAAGGACAGGGAGGCCTGGCGAGCTGCGATTCATGGGGTCGCAAAGAGTCGGACACGACTGAGCGCCTGAACTGAAAGCACCTCCCCGTTTCCCTCTCCCACCCAGCTCTTGGCAGCCACCATTCTACCTTCTGTGTGACTTCTGATGACCCTAATTAGGTACCTCATGTGAGTGGAGTTACACGGTACTTGACTTTTTCTGACTGGCTTATCTCATTTAGCATAATGTCCTGAGGAGTCATCCACATTGTAATCCATGAAGCAGATTTCCTTCCTTTTTAAGGCTGAATCAGACTCCATTGTATGTATAAACCACATTTCTTTATCCATTCACTTGTTGGTGAACATTGGGTTGCTTTCATCTCTTTGCTGTTGTGAATAATACTGCTGTGAACATGGATGTGCGTATTTCTCTTTGAGATCTTACTTTCCATTCTTTCAGATACGTACCCAGAAGTGGGATGGCTGGCTCCTACAGTAGACCTATTTTTAGTTTTTAAGGAACCTCCATACTGTTTTCCATAGCGGCTGCACTGATTTACATTCCCACCATCAGTATTCCTTTCCTCTACATCCTCAGCCAGCATTTGTTACCTTTTTTTGACAATAACCATTTTAGCAGGAGTCCGGTGATAACTCCTTGTGGTTTAGATTCGCAGCTCCCTAACGGTTAGTCACGTTGAGCATCTTTGCATATGTTTGTTGGGCATTAAGTATTTTTTGATATTAATCTTACCAGTTTCTTTTTACTTCTTTAAGTGGGACTACGAGAAAAAAGTCAGATTAGGTCTATGGCTAGCATTCTGCCCTAACAGAATGGGTTGGGATGGGTTGGCCTTGCAGATGAGGGAGCTGGACCCAGCTTGGTGCTTCAGCAGCCAGGCCTGACTCTTCCTCTCAAAGCACCTCATTTCCATGGAACTTATCCCTTTGGTTACTTCTGTTGACTTAGATGAGTGAAAGTAATCACCGTAATCTTGTAAGCATCTTAAACATCAAATGAGCTTTGTATGATCTACTCTCCGGGCAAATGTAAATATCAGTTTTGTTTCACCTCTTTAAACTCTGTGGTACATGCAGGTTTTGAGAAGGTGGAACGTAGAGTGATTTGATTTCTTGGGCACCGTAAGTCTGCCCACAAATCCTGATGATAGTCGTCTTTGCTGAAGACTTGGTTCTGGCCTCCAAACCCCAAGGTCTCTCGTTTGGACACAAGAGAAACAGGTGGTTTGTATTACTATGTCCTGTGTCAGGGCAGAAAGTGAAGACAGAGAGGGAACAGCTTCTTCACTGGTTCCTAACAACTTCAGTAAGTTACAGCTTTCTAGACATTTCAAAGTTACATCTATTAAAAAAAAAAAAAAACAAAACCAAAATCTTTGAGGTAAAATAGACGGATGTGCAGTTGTAAGAAGTAACAGAGGGCCTGGGTGTCCTATACCCGGTTCATCACAGTGGCAGCGTCTTGTTTAAATAGCACGCTGACTTCCTGGTGGCTCAGACAGGAAAGAATCTGCCTGCAGTGCAGGAGACGTGGGTTTGATCCTTTGGTTGGGAAGATCCCCTGGAGAAGGAAATAGCAACCCACTCCAGCATTCTTGCCTGGGCAGTTCTATGGACAGAGGAGTCTGGCGGGCTACAGTCCATGGGGTCGCAAAGAGTGGGACACGGCTGAGGAGCTCACACAGTCGCAGCGTCATGGCCAGCATGCGACGTTTTAGAACCCCACTGCCTTATGTAAATTTCAGCAGTTTCTCATGGACTCCGTTTGTGTGCATGGGAGCCTGTTCCCTGCCATTTTATCAGATGTGTAGGTTTGTGTGACCCCCAGGGCGGTCAGGATCCAGAAGAATTCCATCCCTTGGTTTCTCTTGCACATTTTTATGGTCACAGCCACCTTCCTCCTGCTCCCTAACCCCCAACAGCCATGAATCTGCGTGGCATGTCTGTACTTCTGTCCTTTTAAGTATGCTGTCAAAATAGAGTCACACCGTCAGTGGCTTTCTGCACTTGGCTCTTTTCACTCAGCGTGAAGCCGTCGAGGCCCATCCAGGATGCTGTGGGTATCGCATGTGCCTCCCCCTCCCTGTTGGCCTGTGGGAAGGGCATTGGGTTGTTGGCAGGGTTCTGGCAGGGACCTGGCATAGCTGGAACTTGGGGGCATTTGCCAGCTCTCACTGGACATCGCACTTTGCCCTCTGGTATGTCTTTGGGCAGCTTTCAGTTGAAGGCCACGGGCACCCGCCTTCATTTTTAAGTCACTGCCTTGCTGTCAGACTGGCCACTGCCTGACACGTGCATGCTGACAGCTCATTGCAGTGCTCGTGATACTGACTGTTTTTCACGTCTGTTTGTCTGTCTGCCCTCCTGTGAGATGGCCATTCGCCAAGACAACAGAACTGTTCCTGTACAGGTTTTTGTGTGAACGTGAGTCTTCATCATTTCTCTGGGGTAGATGTCCAGAAACGCAATCGCTGGGTCAGATGGTAGTTTAGTTTTTTTTAGGAAACTGCCAAACAGTTTGCCAGAGTGTGCAGTTTTCCAAAATTGTTTTAGTCTCAGTCCCGGTTATAACTTACAGAAAACTATCAGTTACCAATATCCGGAGTGAAATGGGCTATCACAACAGATCGTGCATCCACATACTTGTATTTTCTTATTTTTTAATCTTTATCAGTCTTTCTAGAGTTTGTCTGTTTTGTTTTTTTAACCCGCCTTTTGTTTCATTTACTTTTCTCTATTATTTTCCTGTCTTCAGCTCTGTTGTTTTGTCGTTCTGCTGTGTACTTTGTGTGTTTTGTTGTTTCTCATTTCTTGAGGGTAGGAACTTCGGGTAGCAGTCCCTTTCCTCTTTTCTGCTACAAAAGTTTAGTGTCATAAATTTCTCTTCTTCCCTGCTTTAACTGCATGCCACATGTTTTGATATATTGTTTTCATTTTCATTGACTTCTGTGTTGTTTCCCTTGACCCTCTGAGCCTAGACGGTTTAGACGTGTGTTGTTTCATTTCCCAAGTGCCTGAAGATTGTCTTGTCTTTCTGATATTTTCTTGTATGATTCCAATATGGTCAGAGAACGTACTCTGAATGAGTTCGGTTCTTTTAAATTTGTTGGGGTTTGTTTTATGGGTCAAGATGTGGTCTGTTTGGGGAACGCCCACGAGTGCTTGTGGGTCGGGGCATCTGTCTCCTGCTGCTGTTGGATGGCTCGTCGTCATGCGTTTGTCCATTCGGTCTTACCAGCTGCTTGTGCTGTTGGTTCCTCTGTATCCTTTCCGAGTTTCCGTCCAGTCGTTCTGTCAGCTCCTCAGAGCACAGTGTTGAAGTCCCCAGCTATAGCGGTGCATCTGTCTATTTCTCCTCTCGTATCTGTCAGACTTTCTTCCATACGCTGCAAGGCACTCTTAGGAGTGTGCACATTTTGAATTATGTCTTCCTGTTAGAGTGCTCCTTTTATTGTTGCTGTGACGTCTACTTTATCAGATACTAATATAGCCACCCCTGCTTTTTGTAAAAGATATTAGCAGTGTTTGTATTTGCAGTGAGGTTTTTTTGTATGCAGTGTGTCTTTAGCTGATACTATATTTCTCTACCACATCAGTCTGTCTTCTCAGCTGTGTGCTGGGACCATTTGCGTTTAAGGTCGCTGCTGCTGTTAGAGCTTAAGTCTGCCAGCTTACTGTCTCTGTTTCCTCTGTTCGTGTTTTGTGTTTCTTTTTTTCAATCTTACTAAGAATTATTTGAACACTTTTTACAATTCCATCTTGGTTTTTTTTTGTAGTCTTTTTACACATACTGCTCTGTGCTCAGTCGCTTAAGTCGTGTCTGACTCTTTGTGACCCATGGACTGTAGCCCCACCAGGCTCCTCTGTCCATGGGATTTTTTAGGCAAGAACACTGGAGTCAATTGCTATTTCCTCCTCCAGGGGATCTTCCTGACCCAGAAATCAAACCCCAGTCTCCTGCATTGCAGGTGCTTCTTAACCGCTGAGCCACTGGGGAAGCCATTATGTTTGCTCTGGGGTTGCACTGTCCATGTGTAACTTGTAACTTATTATCATCCGCCACTCTCAGTGATGCCGCTGTTTCATGACTTGAGCTCAGCATAGGTACCTTACTTCTTCCTTTTAGGTCCCTTTATCCTGCCCTGTTTTGTTTTATTCCATTATTTCTTTAAATTTTTCCATTTGTTTCTGGGTTTTAGTTGCAGCATGTGGGACTTTTTGTTGAGGTGCACAGGCTTCTCTAGTTGTGATATACAAGCTCCAGATCACATGGGGTCCGTAGTAGAGGTATGTGGGCTTAATCGCCCCACAGCATATGAGATCTTAGTTCCCTGACTAGGGATCGAACCCATGTCCCCTGCATTGGAAAGCAGATTGAGAACCACTGGACCACCAGGGAAGTCTCTGCCCTGATTTTTAAATGTCTTAAAATATTCTTCCATGTACACTGAGTACTATGCCAGATGACACGATTATTACTATTATTTTTGCTTTGACCATCAAATATAACTTAAGAAACTCCTGAAAAGTTGGCTACTTTATTATACGTACCTCCATTTTTTTCCCTTCCTAATGTTCTTTCCTTTCTGAAGTCCCAAGACGGTTATCATTTCCTTCCTATTTAGAGGACTTCTTTTATCATTCTTCAATGACAGGCCTGCTAGCAACAATCATTAGTTCTCTTTCATCTGAGAGTCTATTTCCCCTCCACCCCAGAGGATATCTTCACTGGATATCGAATTTGTGGTTGATGGCTGTTGGTTTTTTGTTTTTTTTTTCGTGCTTGAAAAACATGTCATTTCCTCCTGACATTTCTCCTGTCATTTCTCACTTGTAGGTGAGAAATCCTTTGTCACTCGAGCTGTTTTCCTATAAGTGTTGTGTCGTTTCTGTCTGGCTACTTCTGGGGGTTTTCCTTGTGTTTAGCCTCTAGAAATGTAATGTGGCTTGGATTTTTTATCTCTTTTGAGATTCACTCAGCTTCTTAAATCTGTGATTCGATGTTTTCTGCCAAGTTTGGGAATTTTTAGCCATTAACGTTTTTGGATGTTTTCCCAGTCCCTTCCTGCCTCTTTAGGGACTCCTGTAGGAGAGAAGTAGCGTTGTGTTGGGGTCTCACAGGTCCCTGAGACGCTGTTCGTTTTTCATCACGTACCCTCTCTCCTCTGATGAAGTTCTGTTGACCAGCTTCGTGTCAGCCAGTTCTCTCGTCTGTCACTTCCACTCTCGCTGTTGGTCCTGTCCAGTGGTTTCTTACTCTAAATTATGTTTCAGCTCTAAGGTTCTGCTTGCTCCTGCCGGGGCTCGGGGAGTGGACGTTCGGATCCCTTCCCAGTTCCCAGCGCAGCAGGGTGCTGACTGCGGCTTCACAGAGCCCCCCTGGGGGTGGATGCTCCCCCGGCCCTGCGATTCAAGGAGGGGAAGGGGTGGAGGGCTGACTGGCAGGCCTGTTTCTGCAGGAGGGGGGCCGAGGCTCAGCTCCTCTCTGCTCCCTGTTGACACCAGTGTGGGGGCTGCAGGGGGGCGAACGCCAGCCCTGCCTCCCATCCTGGTTCCCCCTTCATGCTGGGTGGCTGTGGAGGCCTGGAGACCCACCGGGTCCTGCTGACTCTTAAGGCTGGGATTTCCCACTGCCTCCTTCAGTCTTACTGCCGCCAGGGGCTGGGCAGGTTCAGCTTCCCGCTAGCCCTCCCCCTGGCACAGGTAAGGGTGACTCAACTCTGACTTGTTTTGTCTCATTGCTCATCAGCGTTAGGTGGAGGTGGGGGCTGGGCCCACTGATAACACGCATGCGTGTGTGTGTGTGTGTGCTCACGCGCACATGTGTAGTGGCGACTCACCCAGCCTGTTACTGCTTCCGTGCTGCTTAGTCAGGGTGACGGGTCAGCGAACTCTAGGAGACGGTGGAGGACAGAGTAGCCTGACGGGCTACAGTCCACGGGGTCACAAAGGGTGGGACACGACTTAGCGACTAAACAACAGCGGGGTCAGCTCTCCATGAGGCCCACCAGCGTGGGACCGTAGCATCTTCTGTTTCCACTGGGCAGAACCTGGGAGGCCAGCTCCCCACCTAACCTGCTGCACCACCTGGTTGGTTGCAGAGCATGCAGCACTCCTGCTGGGTGGGGGGTGGGTGGCATGCAGCACTCAGCTACAGTAGGGTGGGCATAGCTAAGAGACTTTCCTCTGGGGGAGCCCCATCCCCCGTCCTCAGGCTAAAGCGGACAGGCTCTCCTTGCTGTGTTTTCTCTCCGCCTGTTGGAGATTGCATTGCAGGTATCTGCGGTGCTGTGGCTGGGGGTATGGAGGGTAATCTGAGGATCCAGGAGAGTCACCCCCGTGTCATTCCTCAAACCCCATGGTCCCCAGGGAGCCACTCTCATGTCCCTCTCAGCCCTCTGTGCTTGTTTTATTTATTTTATTAATTTTATTTGTGTGTTTCTTTTTGGCTGTGATGCGTCTTCGCTGCTGCACAGGCCCTTGCTCTACTTGCGGCGAGTGGCGGCTGCTCTTGGTTGCAGTGTGTGGGTTGCTTGTTGCTTTGGCTTTTCTAATTGCAGAGAACAGGCTCTAGGGTGAGAGGGCTTCGGTGGTTGTGACTGACGCCCGGGCTCTGAGCACAGGCGCATTAGTTGTGGCGCGTGGGCTTAGTCGCTGTGCAGCATGTGGCCTCTTCCCAGACCAGGGGTCAAACTGCAGTCTCCTGCATCGGCAGGTGGATTCTTTACTACTGAGCCGCCAGGGAAGACCCTGTACTTGCTTGTTAAAATCCAGGGTTTTTAGTTGTGAAAAAGGAGGACCTCGGAGAACAGGGCGACCCCACCTTCATGGAACTAAAAATCTTTATTTTCTTTTCAGCAAGTGCTCACAATTGATGTTGACTGGCTCTGGTTGCAAAGTATTGGGTTGGCCAAAAAGTTCACTCAGGTTTTTTCCGTAACATCTTAATGGAAAAACCCAAACTAATTTTTTGGCCAACCCAGTATTACTACGTTTGAGAAATCATGTCTTTCGCCCTTTCTTTTTACTCTATATGGGATAACAGGCTTTTCATGTCAGAAGAGATTGAACAGTAATCCCTGACGTGTTTTTCAGACACTGACTGCAGTGTTCAGTCTTGTAGCCCCTGTGGTAGCGTGCCCTCGGTGGGTACACAGCAGCCCCTCGTACGCACTGCCTGAAAAGTCACGGGTAACTCAGGTTTGGCAGCATGTGCTGCAGAGGGACTTCTCATTAGGGAAAATGATAAGTCCTGTAGTTCTTGGAACGATTGGACTCTACTGTAAAGCAGGAAGAAGATCAATCATCCGTTGATTTGTCTTAGTTAATATTTAGGACCTTGGCAGTGTTAGATTTCTAGATCTACAGATGCACATAATTGCCAGTTGAATGCTAGACCATCTGACACAGTGTTTCCTGACCTACTTTTCAAACCAGTGATTCAGAGCACTTGTCCGGTGCCCGAGTGTCCACACACTCCTGGTCTGTGGTTGCCCCGCCTGTTATGGGGAGTCAGGACTCCCCATGGACCCCCACTGCCCATACCAGAGTCCAGCGGTGTTTGTTTTTCCTTTGTTGGGTCAGCCTCAGCCTCGACATACTCCTCCCGAGATACACTCCCAGCCGCCTTCACCCTCCTGTCACTGTCCTCTGGTCGTTCTGCTCGGTCAGAGCCAGGACCCGGGCCAGGGCACGTGACCTTAGGCTGCTTTCCTGGTCCGTGGAGTTCTTGTGGACACAAAGCAAATGTCTGTCCTTAGAGACCTGTGCTGTGCTGTGTCGGGCACTGGGCTGTGAGTCCTGTGTCACCCACCTGCCTGCAGACCCTGCTCAGTGGGCACAGAAGAGGGCCTGACAGCCCTTCCTTTCACAGGAAATGCTGGCAGAAACGTGTGTGCAGAGGGTTCATCACGGCACTTTTTACACCAACCGGAAAACTATTGGCAGTGCTGATGGTATAGGAAAACCTCTGTGTTACTTCACATCCCTGGCTGTGGTTGTGAAGCTGTCTTCATAAAGATGTTAACAAGAATAATCACGTGGAAAATGCTCCTGGCGTAATGTTAAGTTTTACAAAGTTACAGAGTTCTTGGTGACACCCTAGTATTGTCAGTTTGTGCTGCTGTAACAAAAACACCATAGATTGGGTGGCTTTGGTAATAAACATTTGTCTCAAAGTTGTGGAAGCTGGAAGTCTGAGATCCAGGTGTTGGCATGGTCGGGCTCTGATGACCCTATACGAGGCTCGTAGGTGGCTCCTGTGTTACAAGGTGGGAAGACAGGAAGCTAACTCCTTGACCCCTTTTAAGGGCACTGATGCACTCACGAAGACGCCACCCTCATGACCTGATGACCCCGTACAGGCCGCACCTCCATGTACATCACACTGGAGATGAATTTTATGGGCGACATGAACATGTACCCCATAGCACGTGATTTTGTGTTCAAGCAATTTACAAGCATAACAAAAAGAAGAAAAATACATCAAAATGTTAATAGTGAAAATTTTTGTATTCAACTCACAGGTGGTCTTAACCTTACTTTTTTTTTTCTTTTTTGGTATTTGGAAAATCATCATGACTAGTATTTATAATATAATTAATGCATAATGTATATATTTAAAATTTGAGGAGGGGTTTCCCTGGCAACCCAGTAATTAAGACTTTGCCTTCCAATGTGGGGTGGGGGAAGGGTAGGGTGTGGGTTTGATAAGATCCCACATGCCTCAGGGCAAAAAAAAACACAGCATAAAACAGAAGTAGTAATATAACAGATTCATTAAAGACTTTTTAAATGGCTCACATCAAAAAAAAATCTTAAAAAGATTTTTTTTAATTTTAAATTAAAAGCCTTTTTTTTTTTTAAATCTTCACTTTCGGCATTTTGACTAGCAGTTTGTCACTATGGCATATGTAATTCAGCATTAACTTGTATGACTTAGTATTAACAGCCATACCCCTTATGTTGGTAAAGATTTCATCCAGGTGAGATGAAGCTTCGCCCATCACCACAAGTACTCCAGGTGGACGTTAGCCTCCTAATGTTCTCTTTGGGGGTCTCCCTTTTATTTTAGCAAAGTGAGTGTGTGCGTGCTCGGTTGGTTCAATCATGTCCGACTCCATGCGACCCCATGGACTCTAGCCCACCCCAGGCTCCTCTGTCCATGGGATTCTCCAGGCAAGAATACTCGAGTGGATTGCCATGCCCTTCACCAGGGGATCTTCCCAACCCAGGGATCAAACCTAGGTCTCCTGCATTGGCAAGTGGATTCTTTACCTCTGGTGCCACCTGAGTCATTGTGTAAGAGCTCCAGCTGGCAGGGTTGGCGTTGATTGGGCACCTGTGGGTTGTACTGCCTTCCTGTCTCTGTTGCACACGGGTCTGGAGTGGGGTCTGAGCGGTACCCGGCTGTTCTCAGCCCCACGAGTAACCTGGGCAGATCTGTATGTTTCTTAGAGCTTCGATTTCCTCATCCATCAGACAGAGACAGAAGTTCTCACCTCCCGAGAGCTGAGGGCTTTTTTGTATGAGCTCCTGGGCAGAGAGCAGCTGGCAGGGACTTGGTCACTGTTTTCCTTGCTCAGTGACTGTCGAGGCTCCAGCAGGTCCCTGAGCATGACACAGTGAAACATTCCTTCCTCCTTTCCGTGGAAAGGAGCTGTCATTTCAGGACTTTAGGAAACCCACAGGGAAGTCAGTTCATCTGGAAATGAGCTGTAATTCTAACCCTGCCAGGCCCCAGAACAAACAAGCAAAATAGGAAAGAAAGTCTTTTCTAGGAAGTGGCCTGGGAGGGCAAGGGAGGTCCAAATCACCCTTGACCTGCCCATGAACCTGCACATCACCCTGAGAAGAACCTTGGCAGATATTTGGACCATGGAGAAACATCTGGACACCCCCGCTGCACTGGCTCTGTTGGGACCAGGTCTGTGTCAGGGACACCTGAGAGGGATGGCCTATTGGGTTAGGCAGAAACTTGACTGTAGCTCAAGACGTGTAGTTGGAGAAAGAAAGATTTGGACACTTAAGACAGGCTTGAACTGCTTTTTCCTGCAGTTAAAGTTATTGCAGTTTTTTTCAAAATAAGGGGTATTTTGCTCACTGTTCTAACGTTAGCAGTAGTCATTGGCTGAATAGAATTGTGGTGCTCTTGGTAGAGAACCTGCCTGCCAGTGCATGAGATTGGCACACTTGGGTTCCTTCCCGGGTTCAGGAAGCTGTCTGTGAAAGTCATTACCTGCCAAGGGACAGAGAGCAGCAGGGCTAACACACGTGCACCCAGGCACACACACACACGTGATCGTTAGTGTGTTGGGGCCAATTCACAGCAATGGAGGAAATGAAATACGCTCATTGGAGAGAGAACCCAGCCACTGGCCTGCTTATCTCAGGAGAGGTGAAGCCTGTGGTGGGTGCCCCCTGGTCTGTACTTGGGGCTTACCAGCTGGTACCAGTGGTGAACACATCTGCCAGTGCAGGAGACTTAAGAGACATGGGTTCAGTCCCTGGGTCAGGAATATCTCCTGGAGTAGGAAATGGCAACCCACCGTAGTGTTTTTGCCTAGAGAATCCTGTGGACAGAGGAGCCTGGTGGGCTACAGTCCACGGGGCCCCACAGAGTCAGGCACTACTAAAGTGACTCAGTGCACACACATGAATAGAATTGAGAATTTTAAAGTAGCTTTTTTTTCCTTTTCCCTGTGCACGTTCTGCTTCTTGGCCATCGTTAAATTTTGGTTTTTACTTCTGAGTGAATGAATCATGAACCCTTGAGGACTTTTTTTTACACGCTGTGAGCTGACCGGTTCCTGGGAGGACAGGTTGAAGCCCAGTGTTTGAGAGGCTAGGCCTTCGTGGTTTTAAGTATTTGCTTAGAGTGAGTTGGTATCCCCGGTGTCCTATGGTAGCCCCACATTTACTTTGCATTTCCTCTGTTTGCAACCCTGGATCAGATCCCGGTGGTTCATGAGTGTTTCACCAGCGGTGAGCCGACCGGCTCCTAAGAAGGGCTGCCTGGCCACGTGTGCCCTCAGGCTGATGGGGGAGGGCTGCCTGTGGCCCTGTCTTGTCCTGGAGCCAGAGCCTTGAATCGGCTCTCTGCACAGGATGCGATGCTTCCTTTAGTTTGGGCTTTGCAGCCCTTCCTTAGGCATGAATATGGTTTTGGAGCTAAAATTTCTTTAAAAAAAAAAAAAAAGAAATGAACCATTTCAGTCCAAGAGGGTGTATGGTAAACATTAAAACTGGTTCAACATGATGCTGCTCAGCTGAGTTGCTCTGGGGACTTTTTTCCCCAGAAATAAGTCCTGTTCCTAGACCAGAGCATGCGTCCCACTCCAGTTCCTAAAACATTTTGAAGTAAGCAATTTACCTGAGACTTTTCACAGCAACTTGCTTGTGTGGTAGGGACCTGTTTTTCTCTTGCAGATGTGTGTCTTGGAGGGGCCAGGGGGCGGTGTATGGGATGAGCCATACTTGACAACCTTAGTTTAGGGGAGTTTTCTGTGGAATAAGTGCTGGGGGAGAGACTAAAGGTTTCTTGTTTATTGTCTGGTTTTTCATCCTTTGAGAAATTTCTTAATGCAGGGTAGTCTGGAAGTGAATTCTGGATCTATGCTGTCTTAGGAAATGTTTGAATTTAGACCTCTGGGTGTGTGTAGTTGCTCATTTGTGTCTGACTCCTTGGTGACCCCATGGACTGTAGCCCACCAAGCTCCTCTGTCCATGGGATTCTCCAGGCAAAAATGCTAGACTGGGTAGCCATGCCCTCCTCCAGGGGATCTTCCTGATCTAGGAATCGAACCTGCCGCTTCTGCATTGCAGGCGGGTTCTTTACTGCTGAGCCACCAGGGAAGCCTACAGTGAGTATAAATTCTGCTCAACTGGTCAAAACAACTCGCCAGCCTAAGGAAATGTGGTGATATGTAGCACAAGCACATATGCTTCTCAATGTAAAAAGAATTCACTGATACTTAAAGCGGTGGGTGAGTTCTGAGATTCCCTCTCTTCTGTCGTGTGGATTCCGTCACTGGAAGCCTTTGAAGCTTAGAACTGGGTTCTTCTGTAAGGGAAGCCTGATAACACAACAGCCGTGCTTCATGTTCTCCCAGGTCCTTATTTCTAACAGTTGGTAGGAAGGGAGTGTTGGAGTGGACACTTCCAGCAGGTGACCCAGGCAGTCTCGATGCTTCCTCTGCTGCTGTGCAGTCCCCGGGGCAGGTCTCTCCACCTGGCTGGGGACCTGTGTCCTCCTGGAATGGCAGGGTGTCGCAGCCAGTCTGCAGTGGTCAGAGGAGCACTGCAGGGAGTTAGTTGGTGGAGGCGTGCTGCACTGAGCTGGAGTGACCCTGTTTAATCGGCGTCGCACATTGGGTTTCTAAACTCGTGCTAAGTCACTTCAGTCCTGTCCGACTCTTTGCAACCCCATGGACTGTAGCCCGCCGGGCTCTGTCCGTCAGATTCACCAGGCAAGAATACTGGAGTGGGTTACCGTTTCCAGGGGATTTTCCTGACCCAGGGATCAAACTCGCATCTCTGTGTCTCCTGCATTGGAAGGCAAGTTATTCACCACTAGTACCACCTCAGATGCCCAGGGGCAGCCGGACTACTGCACCCAGGATCTGAGCCCACAAAGCAGTAGAGCAGTGATCAGCTTCCATTCTTGTCCTGCATGGGACATGGCACAGCCATGACGGGACATTTTTGTGATTTGCAGAGGAGGCCTTAGGATCACCGCCTCCGCCCCGGGAATTGCCTTGTCATGTAGAGGTTAGGTAGTGCCTTCAGTGGGGTTGGTACAGGCTGGTCAGTGGATGAAGGAACTTGGGCTCCAACCATCTTTCTGATGGACTACTCACCACACCAATCAAATTCTCTGCTCACTTGAGCCTTTCGGTTTTCTTATTTTTTACGCAAGGTTCAATTCATACAGTGTTTCTTTTTATCATGGGATTTTCTATAAAAAGGGCTTCCCTGGTGGCTCAGATGGTAAAGAATCTGCCTGCAATGCAGGAGACCTGGGTTTGATCCCTGGGTTGGAAAGATTCCCTGGAGAAAGGAATGGCAACCCACTCTAGTACTCTTGCCTGGAGAATTCCATGGACAGAGGAGCCTGGCAGGTTATAGTCCCTGGGGTCACAGAGTCGAATAGGACTGAGTGACTAACGCTTTTCTACAAAAGGCTTTGGGGCTGTGTTCGCCTGTGTCCCTTGGAGGGATTCCTCCCCGCCCCCACCCCTGCGTTCAGCATCAGTGTGTCTTCTAGACACAGGAGCTTTGTGAATTTTCTAGGGGAAAGGAATCAGACAGCCCAACTGAGACAGACATGTGTTTTGAGGCCAAATACTTAAACCATCAAATGTCCAAACACAATGATTCCATCCTTGTGATTATGCAAAACAGTGTCTGGAATTGAGGTGTGATGTTTTCTCTCTCGATACGATGTGGGATAAGAAGAGGCAGCTGGCTCTTGTGAATTTGTTTTAAGTGGGAAGCTTTTATTATACCTCATCCTTCAAGTGTGTTATCAGTCACCATATATCTGCATCAACAGCTAAGCGCTTCACTTAGCACATGGCCTTGATAAACTTTAAGTGCATAAATAAAATTACAGGGTTTTACAGGTCTTAATTGGAAAGCTGTTTCGGATGCAGCTTTTCAGGATTCTGTTTTGGCCCCTTTGCCTGGGTCTCCACTGTTATTAAGACAAAACACTATGATGCTTAAGACCTTCATGTGAACTGAGGAGAAGAGATTTTCGTCACCTGTTTCCTGCCGCCAGCATTAAATTTCATAGAGGAAGCCACACGCGCTCTCTAGTCAGAAATTTTTTATATTCGTAGTGTAAATTCTCGTTCCTTCCCCCAGATCTGATGATGGGCCAGGAACTCAGGTTATCGAAAGCTAGTAACCTCAAAATTTTTAACACTTTATTTCTAAGGAAAGGTCTTAAGTGAATTAACATGTAGAATTGTATGTTTACTTGTCAAGGGTGTTCAAAAAGCATTTCTCTTTTCATAGTTTTGCTGGAGTAAGTGGTGAAATAAATTTTGTGGATAGGAAGTTGTCTCTGCTGTCAGTGGAAGGAGCATAGCTTGGACTATATTTATTTGGGGGGTTATTTTTGTTTTTCAAAAGAAGACTGCATAGTCAAGTCCTCCATGATCTTCTGAAAGGAATCTTCTCGTTGTTCAGTTGCTAAGTAGTATCTGACTCAGCGACCCCAAGGACTGCAGCACGCCAGGCTTCCCTGTCCTTCACTGTCTCCTGGAGTTTGGTCAAACTCATGTTCATTGAGTCGATGATTCCATCCAACCATTTCATCCTCTGTTGTCCCCTTCTCCTCCTGCCTTCAATCTTTCCCAGCATCAGGGTCGTTTCCAATGAGTCAGTTCTCCACATCAGGTGGCCAAAGTATTGGAGCTTCAGCATCAGTCCTTTCATTGAGTATTCAGGGTTGATTTCCTTTAGGACTGACTGGAAGGAATTGTAAGACTGTAGAAATAAGAGACACAGCGGTCCCGGGGACAGAGGGGCTAGGCGCACGTAGGGAAAGCAAGCAACAGTCCTGTCCTGTGTCTCCCTGCGCCCATCCAGACCTAGTGAGACCATGGCCACACACTGCTCAGAGCAGCATGTTTTGGGGAACAGATGGAGCAGGACCAGAGTGGAGCACCTTGCCATGAAAGGAATGTGGAAGGATCTGGCTCAGGACCATGTGTGGGGCACATGGTAGCAGCTTCATGATTAAAAGCTGCGGTGATGACTGAGAGGGATTATCTTTGTAGCCCCAGGGGACAGAGTCTAGATTTGGGTTGGAATTAGAAGGGAACACTCCGATTCCTAGAAGGGAGAACTCTGTAGCCCCCAGTGCCCGTCAGCAGGACCGCAGTGCCTTAGGAAAAGCGGTGCACCTGTGCCAGGCCAGGCTACCAGGCATTGCGGTTTACGCCCCCATCTGCTGGCCCCTACTGTGACTCAGAGTTAGCTGGGTATGTCCTGGGACATAGACATAAAACTCAAAATCTGAGTTTGCTTCTGGCATGTCACTGGCTTCTGGAAAAACATGGATTGTGGGGGACAGTTCGGGTGATATGGGGAGCTAGGTCGTTAGAGGTTGAATAGTTAGTAAGAAGGCATAGCATTCATCCTAATGCTTTTAAATTCAGTTTGTTGTAAGAAACAGGTAACTGTCACAGGGGAAAGATACAAACACTGGTTTCCAGCCTCATAGCCTTGGCTTTCTGGCAGTTTGCACACGGTCAGACTGGAAGTTGATCGAAACAGCTTATTTTGATTTTCTTACCCACAGTCACGTAAAGGCAGTGGGCAACACACACTGGCTGCAGCTTGGAAGTTTTCTTTTTGTTTTTTGATCCCAGCAGCTGTTTATAAAGCACCATCCTGAATTCATGCAACTGCTTAGAGATTCACCTACATGTGTGCCAGGCAGAAACAGGTGTGAAAACCTGACGAGTAATGATGCTGTGTTCCATCGCTCTATTTCAGTTCCCTTTCATTTTCATCCACTGGCTCAGTGGAATTGATAGAGGATTCTCAAAAAATAAGATGATACAGTTGGGAAATAATAGATCCAGATAGAGGTGTGTGTCTATAGATAATTGGGCTCTGGCTCATTTGCTTTGTGAGAACCATCAGAGTGGAAGGTGACTTCTGACAGGGTTACTGCTGTTGAGCTGTCATGGCAGCAGCTCTTCTACCCTGTGGCTGGGAATTCAGAAGCATCTGAGACCGCTCAGTCCCTCAGATGGGTTTCCAGTGGAAATGGTGGCCGGATGGCTAGTGACTTCCTCATCCTCCTTGTCAACTGTGGATAAATCTTCGTTAATAAAGGTATTTCCGAAGATACCTTCCTAAGTCAGGAGACTGTTGCATTCAATAAACATCCTAGAAGGGGCCGCATGCAGAATCAGTGCTTCGTCTCAGTATTTTTGGAGCGTCTGTTTCAGAATTGGTTTATCCCTGGTTTCAGAGCCTACAAAGTGGTTCTTTATGGCTTTTGGTTCAGCCCCTAAATGCCAGGAGGAGGGACTTTCTTTCCACTCTTTCTTACTGCTCCGCAGTCCCTGGTAAATAGGCAAAATGAGCTCTTACTTGCCTGAGTACATGCTGTGGTATGTTTAAAATAGAAAATCATTTCTTCAAAGTCATACATTCAGCGTCTCTTCAAGGAAGAGAAATTCTTTCTCAGCTCTGAGTTGGAAATTGATTCAGAGCTCAGTTCACATTGATTAGTTGAAAATCTGATGTCGATTCTACAGTTCACTGAACATCTGAGAACAGTGTAGAGTGTGTGTTCCTGTGGGGTTTTGTTTGGTTTCCAGTTCTGCACTTGAAGCTCCAGTAGTGACATGATGGGAACTCGAACAGTCGCTGGCCCAGGGATGTGAGAGCATCCTGTCCCCAAGGACGACCAAAGCGGTGTGCGCACAGGTATACCCTGCGCTCCCCTAGCCCCGCCTCCGGATGCTCCCAGCCCCCTGGTTGGGTGTGGAAGGATGGACGTGAACGTCAGGCTGGGACCTCGGTGCCTTTGAACACCTGCCATTCGGAGCAGTGGGGTAGGAGTGGTTGGGCATTCAGGAAAAATCAGGTTTGGCTTGACTGATGTCAAGCTCATTACGCAGCGGCAATCTCGTTTTCTTTTTTTTTAATGTTCCCACTCTTGCTGGCAGTGCTACAGAAAGCCCTTTCCGAAAGCCTCAGCCTGATTTCACTATCAGCCACTTAACCACGATATTAATTTTTTTTTCAATTGCTGAACTTTTAAGATTTGGAATTACCCTCTGGGCTGGAAACTAGTTCTGTAGCTGAACCACAACAGTCTGTTAATCAAACATTGCACATCTTTCAGTAACTCGAGAGTTCTGTGGTGTTGAAAAAGGTCCCCCTTCCTACCTACCTCTACACTGGGAGAGAAAAATAGATTAATCATACACCTTGTGGGTTTGTTTTTTTTTAACTATAGGAAATCAGGTTACCGGTAAGTGCTAGATTTCATAAAATTGTCTGCAAGAGGTTCGATGAGCTCTAATGAGCATGTCTCACTGCTGGACCGCCCTCCTCTGACGCAGTCGCACGCTGAGCCTCTGTGGGGGTGCTGAACTGGGTCTCCGTCGCTGTGTGCAGGCTTTCTCTGGTTGTGGTGCGCACAGGCTTAGTGCGGTGGCTGCCTCTGTACAGCACAGGCTCTAGGGTGGCCAGGCCCAGAAGTGTGATGCATGGGCATCAGTAGGTGCCCTGTAGCTTGAGGGATCCTCGTTCCTGGACCAGGGGTTGAACCCATGTCCCCTGCACCGGCCGGCGGACTCTTAACCACTGGACCACCAGGAAAGTCCTGCCTTACAAGTTGTGATGAGTGGCTTTGGTTAGGAATCTGGGCTCCCAGCAAGTTCCCAAGCTCAGGAAGACACTGTGGGATCAGAGCCGGCCTTGTGTGGACTTCTGGCTACAGCTTTTGGACAGTAGTAACTTTGCATTGGGCTTCCCTGGTGGCTCCGTGGGTAAAGAATCCACCTGTCAATGCAGGTACTGTGCCTGGGTTGGGAAGATCCTCTGGAGAAGGAAATGGCAACCCACCCCAGTGTTCTTGCCTGGAGAATCCTATGGACAGAGGAGCCTGCTGGGCGACAGTCCATGGGGTCGCAAAGAGTCAGACACAACTGAGCAACGGAAAACAGTTTTACACTAAGAGCAGTTCCTGTTTGGTTGTGCCTCTTTGTCTTCCCTCCCCTCTCCTGTTTTAGTTCCCACCTTTATGTATGAAATGCATTCTTAAATGCTGAAGCTGCATTTTCTGTGGGTGAGAATACACCTCATCACTGTTATTTCCCCTTTGAAGAAGTTTTTATGTGTATGTAAAATTGCCTTACTTAAAAATGGGATCTTTTCACATAGTAATAAGAGCTTTTGTTTGCAGTAGAGACACACATTTTGCTAGTAAAAATGAACGTCGCTCAGTTGTGTCTGACTCTTTGCCACCCTCCAGGCCAGAATACTGGAGTGGGTAGGTAGCCTTTCCCTTCTCCAGGGGATTTTCCCAACCCAGGGGTAGAACCCAGGTCTCCTGCATTGCAGGTGGATTCTTTACCAGCTGAGCCACAAGGGAAGCCCAGGTAACATTTATGGCTAGAAAATCCCATGGACGGAGGAGCCTGGTGGGCTTCAGTCCACGGGGTCGCTAAGAGTTGGGCACGACTAAGGGACTTCACTTTCACTTTTCACTTTCATGCACTGGAGAAGGAAATGGCAACCCACTCCAGTACTCTTGCCTGGAAAATCCCATGGATGGAGGAGCCTGGTGGGCTGCCGTCTATGGGGTCACACAGAGTCGGACACGACTGAAGCGACTTAGCAGCAGGAGCAGCAGCACATTGCAGACAGCATAATGATGTTTCTCTTTCTTATAGAGATATTAATGTAAGTTATCTTTTTGATAAGTGGAGTATATGTGGATGAGAGCAGGCAGATAAAGTATCTAGAAAGGATTGTAGGATTGAGGGTTTTTTTTTTTAAGTATCCCCTGCCCTTTAATGCCACCAGCTCCAGGCTCACCTTCAGAAGACGGAGCCGTGGATCCCTTCCTCACTGCAGTGGTCAATGCTCTGGTCACTGTGGAGAAGAATTCCACAAACTGACGATAAAGGAAATAAAAAACCTTTGTTCTGGCTCCAACCAGTGCTGCCCTGGGACTGATAAGCTGACGCTCAGGGCAGCCAGACCCCACCCTCTGTCTTGCTAGGTTGTCATGTGACATGAGACCACATATGGCAGACAGACGGACATGAAGCTAGTGGTGAAGCTTAGGAAAGGCTCCCCATCCTCCCCCGAAAAGGAGATGCTTGTCACTTAAGAAATAATCTGTGAAACTTAGGTGGAAAAGTCCATCGTACTATAGATTAACACTGCCTTTTTAAAATACAGGAATAGGATGCTTCTGAAAATAAATAGAATTTTTGCCTTACAATCTTACTTGAAAACTAATACTCTGTATACACATTGGCTAGTCTTTATTGCAGGATGCATGTTGGTCATTAAACATTTTAGGTTTATAAATTCAAGCAATGAGAAAAGTATTTACTTCGCAAAAAAACTGCCCCAAATGGTGATAGAGTAGCCCAGACAGATCAGTCTCCTTTGTAAAAGTTAATGTATATTGTATGTCACTGTTCTATAGAAACTTAAAAAATACTCCTAAGAACAGTGGCTGGACTTCCCTGCCGGCTCAGTGGTAAAGAATCCGCCCATCAATACATGAGACAAGGGTTTGATCCCTGGGTTGGGAAGGTCCCGTAAGAGAAGGAAATGGCAACCCACTTCAGTATTCTTGCTCCTCCCATGGAAAGAGAGCCGGTCGGCTACAGTCCATGGGGTCACAAAGAGTTGGACACAACTGAGCAGCTAAAGAACAACAAGAACGGTGGCTAGCTCTCTTACCGATCTGTTACTATCAGTTAGTAGGTGCTAAGCCTAGTCTAACCTGGCCATTATCTAAGGTTAATCAGAACTTCCAGCTCCTTAGTGTTCTCTGCAGACACAGGTCTGGGCCCCAGGACTGATCCCTGCCTTCTTCCCCCTCTGCTCAGTGTTTCTCAAGGTCTGGTCTGTGGACCGTCTGTTCCAGGAGCTCATGTAAGAATGTGGCCTCAGGGGCCACCCATAGACACAACCCACCTGAATCTCCTGGCCAGACCTGGTAGATATGTTTCTGTGTGTTTATTGATGCTAACAGTTCATTATGGAACTCTTCTTTCCGTAGAAGAAACATCTGCTTATTTCCTTACCCCATAAATAGCAAGACGTTTATCTCTAAGATGAGTAAGTCGCATCTGGTCCCCAAATTTCCAGGTGCTGGGTTGATGCAGTTACTGGGTGCTCATTTTGATACTGGACATGCTCCCGTGGTGCTTCCAGCCTCCAGACCTCACATGAGTCAGATAGAATGTCCTTAACCACACACGTCAGTGAGGGTTTTAAATATTGGTAGAAGTCAATAGATTTCGTCTACTGCATAGGGGAAATCTACCAAGAGACCTTCTTCCTCTGTTTTGTGTTGTTCAGTTGCTCAGTCGTTTCTGACTTTGTGACCCCACTCCAGGCTTCCCTGTCCTTCACTGTCTTCTGGAGTTTGCTCAAACTCATGTCCATTGAGTCAGTGATGCCATCCAACCATGTCATCCTCTGTCATCCTCTTCTCCTGCCTTCAGTCTTCCCCAGCATGAGGTATTTTCCCAGTGAGTTGGCTCTTCGCATCAGGTGGCCAAAGTGTGGGAGCTTCAGCAACAGTCCTTCCAATGAATATTCAGGGTTGATATCCTTTAGTATTGACTGGTTTGATCTCCTTGCTGTCCAGGGGACACTCAAGAGTCTTCTCTAGCGCCATAATTAAAGCATCAATTCTTTGGTGCTCAGCTACATCCATATGTAGCTACTGGAAAAACCGCAGCTTTGATTATAAGGACCTTTGTTGGCAAAGTGGTGTCTCTGCTTTTTAATATGCTGTATAGTTTTGTCATAGTGTTTTTTCCAAGGAGCGAACATATATTTTGTGTTACAAGAATATAAAGTAGGAGTATCATTGTCCAGAAGAAGTTTAGCACTTAGTTGAAATTTAGCCTATAATCCACAGGAATGTAAGCTCATGGGAGCAGACCTGGGTCCTCTCTGGTCGCTGTACCCGGACCATCTCCTGAGTAGTGTCTAGCTCATGGGCATTCATATTTGTTGGGTAAAGTAGTGAGTGTCTTAAGTTGCTAAACTTCGGGTAACTTGCCAGCAGTTTTTTTACCAGTCTCTCATCTTTGGAAAACACGCAGTCTAGATTTCACAGACTCTTTGGATAATTGGCACTGTCTTCATTTCTGACTCTAGGGTTGGAGGCAGATTTACTCTCTGAGAGAGAGCCCAGTCTAGTGAGAAATGAGCGGGGCTCTGGAATCGGGAGAGGCTGGTGGTGGTGGCTCTGAGCAGCCACCTGGCATCCTGGGTGCTGCTTTGCTCAGGTGTGTCCGTGCCTCCCTGAGATGGTCCCACAGGTACAGATGCACAGAAGGGAGGCTTTCCTTTCCCTCCAGAGTCAGTTAACTTGGTAACAGCAGCTTCTAAGTTCAGGGGCAAAGCTCATGATCACTGATAATATAAAAAGACAGTAATGGTTTGGTCCCTCTGATAGACAGAATCCTTAAAGAGCTGCAAACCCAGGAGATGGGAGTGAACTATGGCCTGCCATCTGGCATCACGTCTAAACTGAAACTTTTTTCTGCCAGTTTAGCCATTTAAAATGTAATTTTAATAGACTTACACAGAGTAACGATAGAACTGTTAGTGTGATAAAGGTGTAGGCAAGGCAGTTTTCTGTGTGGTGGGAGAGGTATTCAGGGGACGTGCCTGGCTTATCCCAAAAGCTTCCCTGACATCAGTGTTTGTATTCTTTATGCGGGGTCTTTGGGGAGTCTCCCCTCTGGCTCATTCCCAGCACGAATAATCCTGGAGAGGATCCACAAGTGTTCTTGTGCATGTGCGCGGGCACCCTGCTGCTTTCAGCCTTTTGGGGTCCTCCGTTCCCCCTGGGCGAGGGCTGGGGGACAGAGAAGTTGGGGCAAGAAATTAAGAAGACATGGTAAAAACTCAAAAAATTTACTTTTAAGTGATCTTACAGAGCTAAGAACCCACACCACTTTTATTTGTGATGATAAATAGAACTCCAGATACGGCATACAAGAAAAAAAATTTTTTTAACAAAAACACGAAACAGGAAGCTGTATTCATGTTATGGCAGAATCTGATTATCATAGGTGTTTAAATATTTCCCTGTGGTTAAAGTGGAGCACGTGTGTCTTAATTGCCATTGCAGCATGCTCTTTGTAACAGGAAGCATAAGCCGCGTGCGGAGAGCAGTTGAAATCCAAGAATCTCCTCTCTGCCTGTTACCTGTGTCACCCCGCTGTACTCCTCCGAGTGTGGCAAGTGCTTTTCCTCGTAATCCTTGGAGGGTACCATCTCCCTGATGCTCCTGGGGATCTCTGGACAAATCACGTTTTTGTGTGCTCCATATTTTGGCTTTGCAGTGGGCTCATCAGCCAGCAGCTGAATGTACTGGGTGTGTTTGGGAATGACAGCTTAATGAAAGGGCGGACCTCCCTCCTCTTTCTCCTTTCAGAAGGGCTTTTGCTCTTACCCCCAGAGCATTTCCTCTCCTCGTGTGATGTTTGCACACTTGAGGCCATCTTTGTTAGCTGCATTAATATCGAGACAAAACATGCAATTACGCTTTCATTTGGCCCCGCAGTGGTGCTGGTGTGGACTGGCTGTGTTTCGCCTTCTTCCATGGAAACCAGCTCATTCATTTCTCAGGTTTTTTCTGACTTCCCTTTGAGTAGGACAGCTGTTTCATCTCATAATCCTCGGTGTCGTTTTGACATTTTCCTAGGAATTTCACCTCACCTTCTGATCAAAATATAGTTATTGTCTGGACAGCCTAACTTATGTTCTTGTATGTTTCAAGGGTAAGTGGCTTCACAGGTGGGAAAGAATCCATCTGCCAGTGCCGAGACATAGGTTCAGTCTCTGGGTCAGGAGGGTTCCCCTGGGGAAGGACATGGCAGCCCACTCCAGTATTCTTGCCTGAGAAATCCCGTAGACAGAGGAGCCTGGTGGGCTTCAGTCCGTGGGGTCTCAAAGAGTCAGACATGGCTTAGTGACTAAGGAGCAGCTGCAGCACGTGTCAAGGGTGTTTCCTGGGCAGAATTGATTGTACCATTTCTGCCTGTCTCTGCCTTCACGAAATAGAGGTGTGTCATTCATCGGCTGCAGTATATTTAAATTTGGCACTTCTGAATCTCCAGTATCCCTTATTCATGAACCAGAGGTTGCATAGCAGAGCCTGCCACTGTAATCTTGAATGTGTGATTGTAGTTCTTGACATCTGGGAACATCCCATGTGTAAGATGGGCTGACTTCTGGAAACTGACCTTGGGACTTACTGAATGATCCATGGAAACAATGTGATTTTTGTTCTGTCTGTTTTCATGCAGCTTCCATGAGGCAGTCTCAGGCTGTACCTGCAGATACACGCCCAGAGATATGGATTGCCCAAGAGCTACGGCGTATCGGAGACGAGTTTAATGCATATTACCCAAGAAGGGTAAATGATGTTTTCTTTACCTCCTTTTTTGATTCTGTGCTATTCTGGAAGTGAGCAGTATTACCTAGGTGTGACCTACTCTTCTTTCTGCATTCCCATTTTCCATTTCTTTTATGGCTGAACTTAAGTGGTAGGGATTAGACAAAATACAGTATGAGCCAAGGGGGATTGGAGGAGCACAAACCTTAAACCCTCCATGCTTGAAGAAAAGGAAGTATTTATATATTTGAAATACTTCCACAAAAATATTAACGTAGTCTTCAAGCCAGAGTGGGTGTTTCTGCCCTCCTTTGAAGCAGTTTGGGTCAGAGGTAAAGAAATTTCTAAATTTCCATCTTTATGCAGCCAACGGGAATGATGCCAGCTTTAAAGTAGGAGTCTTGGACTTTCCTGATGGTTCCGTGGTTGAGTCTCTGTGCTTCCAATGCAGGGGATGTGGGTTTGATCCCTGATCGGGGAACTGAGATCCCACGTGCTGTGGGATGCAGTCAAGAAGATGAGCGGGGAGGGGGGAGGTAAAAGTCTCAGGCAGTGAGTCAGAGCAGGAGCGCCTTTCTGTCCTTCAGCCCCCACTGCCCTTCTCAGTGTTCCATTTATTGAAATGTATCAAGAGGCCAGTATTTAGCCTATGATTTGGGGTATAAAGTTTTTTATACCTCAAATTGATAGCGCTGGAATTTTTTGAGGTATGCTGTTGGTTTAAAAGAAAAAAAAAAAATCAGCCTTGGATCTTGGGCTGCACACCCCATGTGTTGGTTTTGCTCAGTGGCAATGTATGTTACTGTTTTGGACACCTTATTCTCATGGAAGACTGTTAAACTGTGTAGGCTTCAACTCAGGGAGTTAGGCTCCTAGGAGCATGTGTGACCACTTCTTGTAGGGGTTCAGCAACACACGCATGAGAGAATGTAATTTCGGCTTGCTTACCTTTTTTCTGGGCTTCTGGTGGCTCAGTGGTAATAAACCCGCCTGCCCATGCAGGAGACCTGGGTTTGATCCCTGGTTCCAGAAGATCCCCTGGAGTAGGAAATGGCAACCCACTCTAGTATTCCTGCCTGAAAATTCCAGCAGACAGAGTAGCCTGGTGGGCTACAGTCCATGGGGTCACAAAGAGTAGGACACGGTTTAGTGACTAAGCAGTGGCAGAACCCCGTCTTTTCTGTTTCCCGTGTATGAAGATGTTTGTGTTGATTTACCCAAAAGGAAGCACTTAATTATTTTCTACAAAATAAAATTTAATATCATTCTTTCTGTGTTACTTCTCATCTGACTCCTTTTTCCCCAGATATTATGGTTTCACATAAACCCCTTTTAAAGATTCTTTTTTTGTTTCTTCTGGAGGGAATTTATGCTTTGGACACCCCGATGTTTTGTCCTGTTTTAAATCTTAGTCTTTTTTGTAGCTAGCTATTGCTAAGTAAATGGATGGTCCCTGTACAATTACTTTCAATCTTTCTTATTTTCCTGTTATATATGATGCTTTCTTAGCTTTTGTAAACATACACGGAGATGTTTTCCAGTTACAAGTTTTTTATTTCTCCAGTATAGAATCTCCATCCAGGAGTTGAGGACTTTGAGAATACTCTTACTGGCTCCTCTTCATACCTTCCGTTGGGTGTGTATATGTGTGTTTGATGGGAAACGTGCTGTGTATGAGTCTGCCATTAGATGCAAGATGCCACATGGATGAACAGGCTTCAGAATTCCTTACGACGCTGCATCTAGCTGGCAGAACGCCCCGCAGCCTGGTGGGAGCCCGTTCACAGAACGTAAACCCCCTCTCAGCCTCGCTCTGCAGTGATGCTCCTCTTTGCAAGGTGGACTCTTGTGTAATTGGCCACAGAAGTTAGTGTTCCCCCAGGCCTCTGCCTTGTTTCTCTGGTGGAATTTTGGGGTTACTGTCTGTGTGTGTGTGGACTTGGCTTTCCCGCTGGACTTGGGGAGTGATCAGAAGCAGGGCCCCAGGGTATCTGGGATGTTGGTCCTGGTGCTGAGCCGGGAAGGACATGTGTCCCTCCCAGGGGGTAGGCTGAATGCATCCACCGTGATTCGGACGCGTGTCACAGATCCAGCAGAAGGAGGTGACTTCCAATGGCCGTGGCAGCCGAACAGGGTGAGCAAGGCTGTGACTGAGCAGAACACTGGCCCTGCCTCCCCCATCTTTCAGGGCAGTGGATAGCCTTGGGACTCAGGTCTAGCTTGGGTGGGGCTCCCCGGGAGAGGTGAGGCTGTTGGGCCCTGGTGCCTTCAGAGTCCGGGAAGCTCAGGACACAGAGAGCAGGCGTCAACTCCATCCTCTTGGGAGCTGACTGAGAGCCTTTGACCATAGAGCCATATGGGTTTAAGGAGATTTTGCCAAAGTTTCTCTTTAAACTTACATGGAGTCGGTTGCCATTCCCTTCTCCAGGGGAACTTCCCAGTCTTGGGATTGAACCCGGGTCTCCTGCATTGCAGGTGGATTCTTTACCGTTTGAGCCACCAGGGAAGCCCTTATGAAATATCAGTGGCTCTACAAAGGTTTCCCTGAGCCTTCTCAGATGTGTCTGGTTGATGCATCTCCGTGGTGGCCCTGAGTGGTCAGTGGTGAGAAGGGCTAACGTGGTGGGGTTGGGGCACAGCCACCCGACAGGTAGGCGGTCAAGGTGGTGGCCAGTCCTGGATGGTGTGCAGAGGAGACGCAGTCCGTCTGGCCGTGTCATTACCTGCCTCTCCACTGAAGAAGGCAAAGCAGCCTCTAATGCTTCGTGCTTCCCGCTGTGTCTCCCCTGCCCGGTGTAACTGCACGGTTTAGTGTAGATGGTGTTCATGTTTTGTTTTGTTTTTTTTTCAAATGTTTTCTCAGTGTTTTGGGTAAAAATAAGAAGTTAGTTTCATTGCCATATCCTGCAATATTTTGTAAGTGTAAACCTTACTTGGCATCTCTTTTTTAAAAAAAGAACCAATGCAAAAATGCACTTGCTAATCATTTAAAAGACTAGGTTTCTATGAAAGCTGGAATATTGGGGGAAGAGTAGGGGACAGACTGTAACTTAAAACATGATTTTTCTAAAATGAAGCATATTCTCCAGATCTTATAAATAGCCAGTTCAAAGTGGCAGACTGAAACTCGGAGTGGTGACCCAGTGACCCCAGGCCTGCGGTCGCCTGTCTTGAAACTTGTCAGATTCCCAGAAGTCCATTGTCTGCAGTCACGCAGATGGGCCATTGTTGAATACGGTGGTGGTGGGGGGTGGCTGGGGGTGGAGATCTTAGCAGGAAATGGGAGGAGTTTTGCCTTCAAGTTAGGCACTGTCTCTCTGTCCCCGGGTGGTGTCACTTCTTGGCAGGCAGAGTCCGTAGCTGCTTAGCCGCTTTATGGTGGGTCATGGCCTTTTAAATATTTGGTGTCCTCAGCTACTTAATCTGGCTACAGTACCTTTTGTGAAGTGTTGGTCTTTTGTTGCCATGAGCCTTGCAAAGCCTGACAGGCTGCGTTCCCGTTTCGCAGTGCCCTTGAGGAGGGCGGGGGGCAGCCTGTGGGCCAAAGCTGTGGAGGCTGAATCCCTGAAGCAGGAGGTGAGAGAGGCCCAGGTGAGCTCAAAGCCCAGGTGAATGTCCCCTTCTCTTCCGGGACTCAATGTCATCTCCCCAAACCACCCTGCCCGGGCAGGGGGACCCGTCACCCTACTTGATGGGAGCTTTATTGCTCCGTGCATGCTGTGTTTTTGTAACTTTTGGTTGTGAAATAATTGCAGAGTTTTACACCAAAGTTGCAAAATGGTACGGAGACCCCTCTTGTATCTGCCACCCAAGTCCCTGCTATTAACTATCTGCCACCCAAGTCCCTGCTGCTAACTCTGCCACATGTATTTTAACATCCTCCTCCCTTATACCTTGGGCTTCCCTGGTGGCTCAGATGGTAAAGAATCTGCCTGCAATGCAGGAGACACAGGTTCAGTCTCTGGGTTGGAAAGATCCCCTGGAGAAGGGAATGGCAACCCACTCCAGTATTCTTGCCTGGAGAATCCCATGGACAGAGGAGCCTGGCGGGCTGTAGCTCAGAGGGTCACAAAGAGTCTGACACAACTGAGTGGCTTTCACTTTTCTCACACCTACCTGTGTGCAGACTATTTTCTGAACTATTGGAGAAGTTGCAGGCACAATACTCCTTTATTCTTAAATTCATCAGCGTGTCCTTCCTATGAATAAGCATATTCTCTTATGTAACCAGTAACCACAGTGTAGTGAGCACGGCGGGAAGTGAACAGCATGACAGAGCTGTGTCATCTGTGGGCTGCATGCGGACCCTGCCAGTTGCCCAGCAGTGTGACGTCGAGTCCTCCTGCGTGCACTGTATCAGGAGGCACAGGGTGTCCATCCGTCTCATTCCGGAGCCCCTGGTCAGAGGTGGTGTCCTCCACCACACATCAGTACTTTCCCATTCGTGACGGAAGGAAAGTGTGGTTATCTCATGAGTGTATTTCCCCTGTGTTTACTTCATTTATCATAATGAGTTCCTGGGTCCCTGATCAGTCCAACAGGTTATTACACGTCTCGCAGGCTCCCCAGGTGGCTAAGTGGGTAAAGAAAACGCCTGCTGATGCAGGAGGTGCCGAAGACTCGGGTTCCATCCCTGGGCGGGAGATCCCCTGGAGGGGGGCGAGGCAGTCCGCTCCAGTATTCTTGCCTGGAGAGTTCTCATAGAGGAGCCTGGTGGGCTACAGTCCATGGGGTTGCAAAGAGTTGGACATGGCTAAAGTGACTCACTTTAATTTGATGCTCAAATTGGTTAGTGGCAGATTTGGCTAGTGGCAGCCTCCGGCGTGTCTCCACACCATAATTAGGCACTAAAGTGCCTCGGCACCCCAGTCACATGCAGGCTTGTAGTGGGACAGAACCTAAGGGGCTGAAGAGGTAATGGAGCTCTGGGATTCCTTTGGGATTTGCTGGTGGATGACCTGCAGCCACACAGTGTCCTGGCTCCACGGCTCCCCGTGTCCTCCTCTCTGGGACCCCGAGGAGGGAAGAGAGGGCTCTTTTGGAACACTGGGCAGCCAGGGCTGTCAGCGGACCTGCAGGGAAGCCACATCTCTCTGGGGCTTTCTGAAGAGGGCGAGGAGCTGGCAGGAAGCCCGGGGGCAGCAGCACCTCTGTGTGCTTCACTGGCCCTGTTCGCTGCTGCCTCTTCCCTGAGGGTGGGGGCCTCCACCCAGGCGGCCCGCTTTCCTGTTGTTCTTTATTGCCTCTGGCTTCGTCCACAATTCAGAAATTGCGTGAGTGCAAGTCCAAGATCCTCTGCTGGAGGGAGTGTTGGCAAGCATGGACTCTGGTCCCTTGCAGGCATGGGATGCTTTGTACTCACGACCGGCTCTTGAGAATGGTGTCCGCTTGGGTGGGATTCTCAGGCTTGGCTCGGGTTGTAGTCCATGGCTGTGACGGGGGTGTTAGACCCTTCAGAATGTAAAAACATGTGCTCTTGGGGTGACTAGGTCCCCCCTTTCTCTAACCTGTGTGCCTGCCCTTCCCAGTACCCAGACTGGGACGTTCATCTTCTTTCCTAGGCATCAGGTTGCCCAGCCTAAGTCACTCTGTACTCAGGTAGGCTGTGACCTGGGGATGTCCTGGTAGGGGCCTGCAGTGGACGGCTACACCTGATGCCCATCGGACAGGCTCTCTAGACGGGCCAGAAGTGGATGAGACCCTTGCGTTGTTTGATCTCAGGAAACAGTGTGTCTTTTGTTCGGGCTGTCTGCCTCCTACTTTTGGTCTTGGGCGTGTGCAGGCATGAATTGACTGAACTATATAGAGGAAAGCGTATCCCTGAACTAAATGAAGTGAAGAAGAAAAGGGGGCTTAGAGGCTGGTTTTGAGGGGGGCAACAGGAAAACTGGTGTCAACACATGAGCATTTTCCTGTTAGTTGACCCCTAAACATCAGAGGGACTTGGGGCACCACCCTCCACGCAGACAGAAATCCATCACTACCATCTCTGCCTCAAGACAGAGAAACTGGAAAGTGACTCACCCAAGGGCAGGAAGCTGAAGCAGTTTGGATGGCATCAGGACTCACCTGGTTCTGCATAGTATAATCTCTAACTGAACACAGACTTTTCCCCCACACTTAGCTAATTTAAAGATTAACAAAATGAAAACTAGGTATCGTATTGAAAAAAATCCATGTGTAAGTGGACCTGCACAGTTCAAAGCCATCTTGTTCAAGGGTCATCTGTAAGACACGAACCTGATGTTCGATCCTTATTTTTAGAAGTGATATTCTCCTATCTACTGCAGATAGTGGACAGGGAGAGGTCAGAATTGCAACTTGTTTGGTAATAGGGTAAACCACACGTACACTCAGAGAGGCATGTTCTCAGACGGTCCTCTTTTGAGGCCTTCGTTAATCGAATGTTGGAGTCAAACAAAATAAAATGCTCTATACTACTGTCTGAGAAAAAGAATAATGAAAAATCTGCATCTTAAACATTGAAACTAGACCTATGGTATCTCATGAGACGGTGCTTCTCACTTGACTCACACGTTGATAGAGTGACAGTTTTTGTAGCACAAACAGCTATGATTAGGATACTTAAATTGATGTCTACCATTTATGTGTGATACAGTCTTCAGGCTTGGTGAGTGTCTTCCTTGGAGTTGAATGAGGCAGTTGTGGATTTTAGAGCCTTGCACACATGCCTTCTCTGAGAGCATGGGGTTCAAATTATTTCCATCAAGACAGCAGCTGTGGATTGCAGGTTTTTTGGACAAGGGCTTTCTTATGGAGGGTGAAGTGTGGTCTCGTAGGAAGAGACAGTTCATGGACAAGTGCAGGGACCTTGATCCCCGACTCCATCCCTTCACCTTCAGGAGCCCCGTATTCAGTCAGTCTCTTCGGGATGTGTAGTGACAATTAAATCTAAAGCATGGAGAGATGGATCTAGAAAATGCTGTCTTCCACCAGGGCTGTTTTCTCTCACCGTGAATCATAATTGACTTTTCTCCATTGATCTTTGTAGAAGGAGAGAGGCTAGTAACTTTGTTCACCTGTCTGATAAGTACCCAGTTTGTTAAAGGAAATGTTGGGGGGTTGGACCTGGGTGGGGGGACCCCGGACGTGCTGTGTCTATCTGGGTCACACAGCTGTGAGCCAGGGTTGAGGCGCTGATGTGTGGGTGCATGCCTGGGTGGGCACCAAGCTGGATATGGGCTCGCTCTCATCACCCACGAGGGCGCCGTCGTACTGTGGCAGGTGGGCACACCTGCACGGTTGCCTGGCCCTTGGGGGACCGGAGGCCGTCAGCACATAACCATTTGGAGATGCAGGTGCCTGGAGGGGGACTTCAGAGAGGGCTAACTGGGGTTTTTTTAATTTCTTGAGGAGGAAATGGTGATGCCCTGGAGGCTCAGCCCTCCTGCAGACGTACAGAAATAATCAGCCTATCACGTCATCCTCCGCTCGACTTCTCCCGGCTGAGCCAAAGCAGAGGGGTTTGGGCTGTGGTTAAAGTGTTTATGTCTCATTAGCATTTTTTGGAGTCTGGGCCTTTCACCACCACGTGTGCTCGCTCTGAATCGAGTGTTTCATCAAGTGGTGTCTTGTGCTGGAGTGGTCATTGCCATCTCTGGCTTCTCTGTGGTTGGCACAGCGATACCCCGCGAAGGTCATGGGCCGGGGTTCTTCATTTCAGCCAGCATGGGGCCTGGAAACCAACAAGTTGAGGAAGTGGCTATTTGCCCTACCAAAAGCATCACCTGTAATAGATGCTTTGAGGTGATATATTGACAGTCAGAAGGTGGGATTCATGACGATACGGTCTTTCTGCGATGTTTGGGCATCCCTTGCCCCCCTAGTGGGAGCTGGGTGCAGTGCTGTGGGAAATCTCACTCCTGGTGCTGGGAGGCTGGGGGGGGCACCACATCCGGCCAAGGGGATCCCCTGGCGCTCTTTCCACAGCTGTGTTGACAACAAAGCCTGTTAGGCACTAGCTATGCAAATGCCCCTGTTGCCTTGGTGACGGATAGAAAGTGAACTTGGTCTTGGGGCAGCATCGGTCTGACAGCTGAGAACAGCAGTGGACGTGGCGCTCGTGCTGGAACCCCAGCTGAGTTGCCCCTTGACTCTAGTTCTCGGTCTTAAAGTGGAGAGAGACCGAGTCTTCTTAGCAAGCTCCACGTCGAGTCGTCATACACGGGCCCTGTTCCTCTCTGACCTGTAGTCTCACTGGCTGGTCGTTTAAAAGAACGTTTGGACTGATGGGTTATGAGTGGGTAGAGGTGGTCTTCCATCCAGCAGTGGGGCCGCTCTGCCCCTTGCCTCATCCCGTCCCCTGTGATGGTGACGATGTTCAGCCTTGTTTCGGAAGATGCAGAGCAAACACCGAACATCCAGGCAGACACTCGATCCTCATTTGCCCAAACTGGAGCAGAGGTTCTCTCTTTGTAAGAGTCCTTCCTGGTCTCAGAGTCTAGAATTCAGTCTCCTGTAACATGTTCCCACTTAGAGATAAATCTGTGTTTAAAAAAAAAGAAAGTTTGGGACATCTTAGGCATTCATGTTGAAATTCTCTTAAGAAGCAAGCTTTTGAACAAGTTAAATCACTCAGAGTCTGAGAGTTCTGGTATACCTTGCTTTTTGGTTTGTCTCCAAGAGTTTGGTATCGTGCTGAGTTTTGTTACCTTGACTGCCAGAAAACTCCTAACTAAACCATGGTTCTGTGGCACCAAATCTCAGTCCTAGTTCCCTGGGAAAGTCTTTTTTTCCTTTTTTTTTTTTTTTCAGTCTCTTAATCATGTTTATGGTCTTACTCAACCTTTATTTTTAGGCGCTTTGCGCGTCTCTGTGGTTTTGATGGTAAGCCCCCTTGAGTGATGATGCTGAGTGAACCTGCAGCTGGTACTTACTGAGTCATCAGGCCCAGTGAGGTCTGGCCCTGCCTGTGGAGCCCAGATTGTTGAATGTGTCCTGCGCGGTGCTGGAACTCAAGGCAAGCAGTCAGGTCACCTGGTGTTTCCTGATCTGGAGGCTCAGTCTGTGAGATACAAGAGAGCCACGCTGGCTCAGGGGTCGTGGTTCCATTGAGCGGTGACAGTGGGAGATACTTTGAGTCCCCAGGCTCGGGTGCACGAAGTCAGGAGGCCTGGTGTGTCCTGTGGGCTTCGCAGGGTCTGGGCTCCTCTCCGCCTGCAGGATAGGAAAGCGGAATCAGCTGCCCTCTGTGGGTGTGCCGCGGTCAGCCTGACCAGTTCTCCAGGGCAGGCTGGGAGACTTTTTTAAAATACTTTTTCTTAAAAAAGTATTTATTTATTTGTATATGAGCTGTGTTTTGTTGCTGAGCAGACTTTTTCGTGCTGTGGTGAGTGGGGGCTGTTCTCCAGTTACGGTGCCTGGGCTTCTCATTGTAGTGGCTTCTCTTGTGGGACACAGACTCTGGATGCACAGGCTTCAGTATTCGCAGCACGAAGCATCGTAGTTGCAGCTCGCAGACTCTAGAGCGCAGGTTTCGTGGCTGTGGCCCATGGGATCAGGGCTCCATGGCAGGTGGGATCTTCCCGGTCAGGGATCGACCCCGTGTACCCTGTGTTGGCAGGCGGATTCCTATTCATTGTACCACTAGGGAAGTTCCCCCCACCTTTTTTTTTTTTTAAATAAATTCCCTTAAAAAAAAAATTTTTGTGCTGGGGTCTTAGTTGTGGCACGTGGGATCTTTGGTCTTTGTGGCAGCATGCAGGGTCTTGGCATGTGGGATCTAGTTCCCTGAACAGGGATCGATCCAGGGCCCCCTGCCTTGGGAGCACAAGTCTTAGCCACTGGATGACCAGGGAGGTCTCTCCAGACCTGTGTTGCATCCTGCACGCCTGCTTCCCAGGCAAGAGAGCATGTTTGGGCATGTTTGGCCTGCAGATGGAATTAAAATTCCCTGACCCGTGGTGGGTGGTCCCAGAGCTAAAACCCCGGTGGTGGCCGGTGCTGTGTTCTGTCACAGCAAAACAGGGCTTCAGCTCATTGTCACGTCTGCTCTTTGGACAGGAAGGGCATCCGCATCTTGACTCTGTCCTGGCGCAGGCCTTGGTTTCACTGGCACGCGTGGATGCTCTGCATTCTGTAAGGCGGGAGCTTGCACGTGCCTGTGCCTGGCTTCTGGGTTGGGGCCCAGGCTTTCTCCGCGGCTGTTCTCATGATGGCAGTGCCGCAGGCGCCCTGTGACTCAGGACTGCCTGCGAGACCTCCTGCATGGAGACAGGCTTTGCAGTCAGGTGTCCTGTGATGCGGGCCCGTGTGAGGGCTGCCAGAGCCCCTTGGCCAGAGAGGAGCAAGGACAGTGAGGGGCACCTGGATCTAGACCACGGAGGCAGAAGTCCCAGTGGGATGGCGTGTTGCACTTTGTGTGCCTGTGTGGGTGAGCAGACAGAAAGGATTTGAACCTAGGAGCGTGTCTAGTGTTTTAATCTCTTTTCCTCCAAATGTACCATTGTAATATATCTTTTTAAAGTGTTTTTATGGTGTAGACTAGAGCAGCATTATGCAGTTCTTGAGCCAGGAAGCGCTGGTTTTCACTTGGGACAAAGGCTTAGGAGCAATGGTTGAGCATGCATGGGTATTTTAGTTGCTAGGATGGCTGGAGCACAGGCAGGGGGCCTTAAACAGCAGAAACAGCTTTCTTTCACAGTCCTGGAGGCTAGAAGCCCAAGCCTCTCGCTCGCTGCGCTGCAGACAGTGTGTGTTGGTGACTCCCACTGGCGAGACAGCCTCTGTGCCCTCTGCCGGTGTCAGAGGGCAGCGTGTCCGCCCAAGGGGAGCTGCCCAACCTCACAGCTGTCTGTGAGGTGTGAGCTGTCCACGCTGAGCCAGCAGCAGCTCTGGCTGGCTGGGCCAGCTGTCAAGGGCTTTCTGGGCTGGCACAGCTCTCGGAATCAGCAGTAATGGCTTCCTCCATTGAATGGCGTCCAGAATCGGTTGTTCGCTGGCTTGATGGCGTGTGCCGGGCTGTCCCGCTTGCCATCTGAGGGGCCAGGTGTGCCCAGTTTTCGCTCACCCAGGCCTGGCAGCATCTCCTCATTGGTCAGGGGCTGGGTGTCCCTTTCGCCAAATTTTTCCTGCGTTCCCCTGCCACCCTTGTACGTCTTTGCATCTCCACTGCATATTCGTCTCATGCGAGACGAAAGCAAAACTGTTAATAAAAAATTCTTTTGCACCTGTTGTCCTCATAGTGTGCGTGGAAGGTTTCCTCCTCTTGCTGCTGCTGCTAAGTTGCTTCAGTCGTGTCCAACTCTGTGCGACCCCATAGACGGTAGCCCACCAGGCTCCCCCGTCCCTGGGATTCTCCAGGCAAGAACACTGGAGTGGGTTGCCATTTCCTTCTCCAGTGCATGAAAGTGAGAAGTGAAAGTGAAGTCACTCAGTCGTGTCTGACTCCTAGCGACCCCATGGACTGCAGCCCACCAGGCTCCTCCGTCCATGGGATTTTCCAGGCAAGAGTACTGGAGTGGGGTGCCATTGCCTTCTCCATTCCTCCTCTTAGATACTTCTATTTCTGGAATATAAAATTGGCCAAGAGTCAGCAGGGTCCATCCCTACTGTGTGACCTGGTCCCCTCATGGGGTCATCTTGACTCCATTCTCTGGTCCACCTGAAGGCCACCGGGGACAGCCAGATGGCTTTAAGACAGCTTTCCCCATCTTGAAGCAATGGCTTAGCCCACCCCCATGTACACTTTCTTCATTTTAGTAAATCGTGGTTTTATTTTGAATAAGCGTCTTTCAACCTGTTAATATTAGTCTCAACTAAAATTAACCTTCCCCTAAATTATTCTCACCCCAAAGAAGCAAAGTAATTTAGAAAGTTAAATCAAAACAAAGCAATCTTGTGTGTCGAGCAGATAAAAATCGCAGACTGTGGTTACGGAACGCCTCTACAGGAATCGCTTACATAAAGCCTATTTCCTCCAGTCTGGTTCTGGAAGGAGCAAGGGAAGTGCTCAGGCCTTATCACAATTCCATCCCGTCCAGCACACCCCAGAGGGCTGTGTAAACAGTGGCCCGGAGGGAGCCCTGCTCGCAGCTGGCATCTGCAGGCGGCACTTAGGTCTGGGAGGGGACGCCCGTCTTCAGCCTGCCCCGTGGCCAGTGGTCCCGTGATTCTGCATCGGAAGAGACCAGCCCCCCAGAGTGAGGAGAGGGGTTGATGGAGAGCTTCAGACAGAACAGGGAGCGGGCCCGGGGTGTTGCGTTCAGCGTTCAGACCTGAGCAGAGAAACAGCTCCTGACTGGAAGCGGGTCATCTGTTACCGGCTTTGGCTGGTCTGGGTGTGCACCCTGCTTCTTCTTCTTCTTGTTCGGTTGCTCAGTCGAGTCCGACTCGTTGTGACCCTAGGGACTATAGCCCGCCAGGCTTCTCTGTCCATGGGATTTTCCAGGCCAGGATACTGGAGTGGGTTGCCATTCCCTCCTCCAGGGGATTTTCCCAACCCAGGGATCGAACCTGCATCTCCTGCATTGGCAGGTAGATTATTTACCGATGAGCCACCAATCGGGGAAGCCTTTACACCCTGCACTTACCTGCAAAATGGATTAGACCCGAAGGTGGGCATGCTCTGGAAGACATGGGGACCCTGAGACTTTCAATAGCCTGGCAGTTTCCTTCTGAGCAGTATCTCAGCTTGTCCTAAACCTGTGGGGGTCACCGGCAAATAGACCTGTTCTATTTTTCGTCACACTCTGCCCGCCACTCTGGGGTGAGGGCTGGAGGGCAAGTCCGCCTGTTTGCTGACCCTGACCACTGTGCCAGGCTGACAGCATGCACTCAGAAGAGCTGCCTCGCACCAGAGGCAGGGTGGCGCATCAGCGCTTCAGTTTGTTTAGCTTCTTGGGGCAGGTCACACCGAAACTCAGCCTTCAGGGAGCCTGAAACCTATTTGAATGTCAGTAACTTAGTTACTTGCATCCCCCGAGTTCCTGTTTGCTTTACCCGTGCCTCTCTTCACGGGACCCCAGCGTGGGGTGACATTTCTCAGCACCTGTGCGGAGGTGGTGGGTGTAGCGCTCGTCATCCTGTTCGTGGCGCCAGTTGTCTTGTTGTCCACACTGTCTGCTGTTCGCTGAACCCGGGGCAGGCAAGGCCCGAGCTCAGGGGCTGGAAGGAGACGCGGGGAGCCTCAGGAACCGCAGACACATTTCTTCTCTCCTGGCTCGCGCAGCAGCCGCATCGTAACCGTAACATAGCCAAAACGTACCCTCACATAACATCACGGTGCCGCTCCAGTGTAGCCCTGGTGCAGCAGCAGCCAGGGCTTTCACAGCGAAGCGCACACAGGCGTGCCGCGCCCAGCAGCCCGTGACCAAGCGGGCACCTCGTGCCGCATGTGCCCAGTGCTGTGAATGGTCTCAGCTGCTGCACAGCCGTTGTTTACAAAACGTGGGGCGAGAGGGCCTGGCCGCGCCATCTCGGCTGATTTGCTCTCGCCCTGCGCTGGGTGGCTCCTTTGCCAGTGGGTGCTGCGTTCCCTGGTCCAGGCAGCTCTGGGCAGCTGTGACGTCACGTGTGGAAAGAATGTGCGGTTTCTGTTTGTTGTTGCTGTTTTGTCTTTGACCTCAGCAGGCGGGATCTTTGTTCCCTGATAGGGGATCAAACCTCTGTTCTTTGCCTTCGAAGCACAGAGCCTTAGCCGCTGGACCACCAGGGAGGTACCCCAGAATTCTGTGGTTTTTAGAGGGAGAAGCGGATTCAGGGGTCCTCTTGGAGTCTCCAGACAGCCTTTCGGTCACTTTATAAAGAGCATCCCTCAGTGCCCCTGCTCCTTAGGGGGTGACAGCTCTGGGAAGAACTGGCACTCGGGTGAGCTGGTGCCCTTCTCAGAGGTTCCAGCAGGATGACTGTTCCCTTGAGTACGGGTGTCCTCCTCCCCACCCCCAGTCCCGCCTGAAACACGTGAGGGCTGGGCAGTAAGCAGCTTCTGTCTTCTCGTTGCAGGTCTTCGTGCGTCACCAGGCAGTTGAGGGCCACCCGCAAATGGTCCTCTTGCGCGTCTTGCGCTACATCGTGCGTCTGGTGTGGAGGATGCAGTGACGGCGGTGCAGACGTTCCGCTCGTTTCAGACCGACCAGCCCAGCGCCCGGGGTCGCGGCGCTTCCGTGCCCTCGCTGTGCGGCAGTCCTTTGCTGGAAGGGTGGGCAGAGAGCCAGCCGGCATGTCCCCGGAGGACACCACGCTGCACGTGGACCTGACCTTTGTCTGTTCATCACCATGTGGCCGATTTTCCAACGGAAGCTTGATGTGAATGTAAATGAGGGAGGGATTCTCTTTTTTTAAAAAACAATGTACAAATCATGGTTCTCTGGAGTAAGATTTTATGCAAGAATGGTGTTTACATGCAGTGTGTGTGTGTTTTTTTTCCCACCTTTGATAAGAGCAGGTTTTTCAAAAAGGAAATGGAAACTTTTTAACCAACTCATGAGTGATTTTTGTACTAAAATTTTAAGAACCTTTTGCCTACTCTCAGAGGATTATATAAACTCTGCAGTGGAAACTGAGCCAGCTCATTTATAAAGCTGCCTTAGTTTATTTTTAGAGGTCACCGTACAGCATTTTTAAACGGGAGAGGTATGACACGGCCCCTCCTTCCCTGCCATTGCCTCTTCGACATTTTGTTTTTTTAATCACTATTATTAATACCAAAAAAGTTTTTATGAAATGGAACTGGTAAAAGGGGCAGAGAGAGGTCCTTTGTCAGCCTGTATTGACATGCCACTCCCATTGTGTAAATACCTACTTACCTCTTTAAAATTCAGTTGCATCTGTGGGAAAATTTTGCTGTGTGTGTGTGTGTGTGTGTGTTGCTTACATCCTTTGGTGATGCTCTCCCAGCCTGTCAGGGCACTGATGAACACATTGGGTCCAGTGACTGTTTCATGGTAAAAGGCAGTTGGGTCTGAGCCCGAGTCTGTATCTGACACGGGTCTGTCTGTCTCCTGGTACTTTACCCACTGGGGAGTGCTCGCTGGCAGTTCTCGCTTGCTTTGATAGCCTTGTTGTCCAGACGTGTTCTGCAGAGGTTCGGGGCATTCATAATACCAGGTTTGCTGTGGCTCTCCTGTAGCACAGTGTGGGCTCTCGGCCTAAGGCCCCAGTGACTAGCATGCCCGCCTGTGGCCGGGTTCAGCTACAGGGGGCCACACTCGAGCCTTCGTGGGAATTGGCAGAGGCTGTGGCAGGGCTTTAAGCAGCTGTTTTCTGGGCATCCTGGCTTTTCATCCAACTCAGAGTTCCTCTGGCCTTCTATGGCTCTTGGCTAACCGCTCTTTGAAGTAAAGGCTTCATTCTGCTCTCAGCAGTTCTCATAAAGAATACCATCAGACACAGGGGTATCTGTGTCAGTCGTCCACCTCCTGGGACCGCTGGATTTTTGTCAGGCCCCCCACTTCCTGCAGCCACTTCTGTTGGGGGTGCTCTTCCTTCACACCTGCCAGGAGGAGGGCAGAGAATGCAGGCTCACGAGCTGGTCGGTATTTTCAAAGGCAGTTAAACTCCCGGGGAGACCCAAGACGGACAGATGAGGGAGCATTGCAAGCAGGGAGGTGGGGGTAATTCTGTGAACCCCATCGCTCTTAAAGTTTTTGAAACCTCGAAACAGCTTTTTAAAAGACATACATGTTTCAAACAAGTCAACAGTGCCAACAGCAGCTGTAGCGTTTGCTTTTGGCCCATCAAGGACCAGTGTTTTCTTCTTATCGGTTGGAGCAATTGATTCATTTTTGTATCTTTATAGTTTTATATATATATATATATATATGTTACATATATACTTTTTCCTTAGGTAGAGAGAGATTTGACTCCAAATATTCTTCCTTCTAAACATTTTCTTTTCCCCAAGTAGCTTTTTGGGGTCTTGAATTGTTTTAAAAGCTGTGTTGAGTCTCAGCTTGTGTTTCTTGGACCCTTTGTCTTGAACCCGTCCGCTGGATCCTCAAGTCCACGCAAGCGGTTGAGGCGGTCCACGGAATTGGCGTCCGTGGGCCTGCTGCACACACACACACCAAAGACGTATTTGGTTCTGGGCCGCTCCCCCCCAGGATCTCCGTATTCACGGGCCAGTCTCTTGGACTGGAGCACTTTATTCCTTCAGCACCAGTGCCCTGGGGGGCCGAGCGCTTGCTCACCCACGTGCAAGTCTACCTTGGGCTTGGGGGCCTCCAGGCCCCCTGGGCTGGCCGTGGAAGTAGCTGATGAGGAAATGAGAGAATCTATGAACTGTAGAGGTATTAAAACGAGGATGTTGCCCCCGGGACTTGAGAGGTGACTAGACATCCCTGTACTGTACGTGTCTGTTGATCATGATGCCTCCTCTCTGCAGAAGGTATGCCCATGGCTGGGTGTACCTTTGATGTCTTACTTTTCCTTCCTTTGACTTTTTGTAGAGAGCAAAAATAATTCGGTCCCTTGTTGGAAACTTAATGCAGGTTTTGTGCCTTGATCACTTGTCTGATACGACATTTGTAGAAACTGTCCTGTGACTTTTCACATGAATGCAATAAACACGTGAAATTAGCTTCATGAGTGAATTTGCAAATTATCTGGGCCCCTCCCTAGACCTGAATTGATGAAGATTTTTTTTTTTCTTGGTTTAAAAAAAAAATGTACATAGCGGATTACAATTTTCTTCTGTTTCTCCTTCTTAATATTGTATATATTTTGACTATTTATTAGATTAGGAAGTTGTATTTTACTTATCAACTGAGCCAAATGTCTGTGCAATTATTATGTGTCCCTTTCTTGTAAAATTTTGTACAGCCTAAATGACTAAAAGAAAAAAAAAAATCAGTTTTTGCTGAACTTTTTCAGAATTGAGGGTTGTAAATATTGTCGATTCTTTTTCTATGTAATGTGTCCTACTGTTTGATAATGCTGTAACTTGTAGGAATGTTGTATATTTATTTCTGGCTTATTTAATGTCTTAAATTCTGCAAAGTGTTGACCTCCCTTTCCCCTCTGCCCCCTGCTGTCCTGTTAATTGCTTTAACTCTTGAGGTGGAGACTGGTCAGCTCACGGCAGGCCACGTGGTCTCCCCAGGGTGGCCCTCCCCAGCTTTGGTTCCTGGTATTTCTAGTCCAGTGGGTTTAAATTCTTAGGGTTTGCTGTCCTCATGATGAGGTTTGTGTTTAGACAGCCTAATGAAAGACCAGAAATCTGATAGGCTTTCAGATTCTCCTCTAGAACTTTCCAGTGACTCTTTAATTCCTGAACAGCTAGCTTCTCATAGAAACAAGTGCTGTTAACTTCAGGCCATATCTTACAAAACAAAATACTTATTATTAGCAGTGGGAAAGATTTTTCCATTGAAGATTTATCCCTGACAGCTCAGTGTTTAGAAATACTCACATGTCCACTTAGGCAGGTGCCACCATGAGACTGTTGAAGGCAGAGACCAGGCAGACTGAAGGCCCGGGTTGACCAGTTGCCCTGCTTCCAAGTGACTACTGGGCCACCTCACACTACTAACCTTTGTTGGCAACTGATGATTAGTTGAATTCCCCCACCCCCAACCGTGCTCTGTGGCTTCCTACGCTTTGAGGTGCAGACTCTACTATGTATCTTCAGGAACTAACTGTACAGGCCCGCGCCCCGCCCCCCAGCCTTGAACCATTTGGTCCCAGCATTTGATCCACCTGTGTCTTCAGGGTGACGCCTTCTTCTGCTTCTCCAAAGCCTTCAAGCTAGGGTCTGGACCCCACTGGCCTGGGTGCAAAGAGGTGAGAGCGTGAAAGATCTTCTAGCGGTTCTGTGTCGATGGCTTTGTCATCCCTGCTGATTTAGCCTGGTGCCTGTGTGTGTCCAGTCTGTGCACGCACGTGTGCAGTGACCTGACCACATGTGTCGCTAAACCAGCTGGGGTAACACCTGTCCTGCTCCAGACGGCATCGTATGTAAGAAGCACCCTCAAGCTCCCAGCTAAATAACTTGACTACTTTGGTTTGGGAATTTCAGACCTTAGAAGCTCTCTTTAATTTGTGTGTCCAGGTTCTGTGACCGCTAGTTACTGTATCAGAACTCATCAGGTACTCGTTTATAAATAGCACTGATCCGTCTGTAACTTTTTTCCTAGAACCCAGCATATGTAGCATTTGTATCGCAATTTCCCTGGCTTGTGTTTTGCACTGATGGATTTTGACAGGGTAATTGCCACTTTACTTGTGCAATACTGCTGTAAATAATTGCAGATTTTTTTTTTAAGAAACCCAATCTTTTATGTTCTTAATGAATTTTATATAAATAAAACTTTCAACTAGTTTTGGCGAGCTGTTTGATTTATTTCACAAAATGGTGGAGAAGCCGCTGAAATCATGGATAGGTACACACCCACACTCTGCTCTTATCATTCACTGAATGCATTACCAACATGCAGATTTTGTGAATGGTCGCTTGAAGTCAAATCTGTGTCGTATACTTAAAAGCAAACCACTCTTTAAAGTTTTGAAGTGGCTGGTGAGAGCAACTGCAGAGTTTTCTGCCCACGTAGTCAGGTATGACTCAGCACCTGGACTGGTTGTGGGGTGTGAGGTCACAGGTCTAAACTATATTGATTAGTGATTATAGCAGATACCCTGCCGTCTCAGCCTGTCTTGGTAGTTTGAAGAACATTCAAGAAATGGAAGTCTTGTTTGACTCTTAAGTTTATCTATATACCACCTGCTTGAAGCCAGAAACCAATAAACGCCCGGATCTGTGGTGAACTCATCACTGCTGTCTTCTAAAGGGGCCATGGAGTCTGGGGAGCCCTGTGCTGCATGGCAGGCGGGAGCTGGTGTAGGGGTGCCAGAGAGAAATTACGGTCTCCTCTGGGGATACAGTTGATAAAATCCTATGAATTCCTATAAATGCTATAAATAGATTACATAATTTGCCACTTCTGCTCTGAAATAAGTGCTGGGAAAGCTAAAAGACTGGGTGAGCTTTGTTTTAAGCAGGTAATAGAGTCCTACTTTTCATTTTAATTACGTGAGCAGTACATGTGTCTGTACATTTTTAAAGTTTTTTATTGAACTATAGTTGATTTAGTGTTATGCTAATTTTGTGACTCAGTTATACACATACGTTCTTTTTGATGTTCTTTTCCGTTTAGTTTATCACATGTGCATGCTGAAGTCACATCACACAACTTCACACAACTGAAGTTTTGTGCGACTGAACTTCACACACTTCACACAACTGAAGTCACTTCAGTTGTATGCGACTCTGCTACCCTATGAACTATAACCCACTGGGCTGCTCTGTCCATGGGATTCCCCAGGCAAGAATACTGGAGTGGGTTGCCATTCCCTTCTCCAGGGACCTTCCCATCCCAGGGATCAAACCAGTCTCCTGTGTCTCCTGCATTGTCAGTCGGGTTCTTTACCGCTTGCACCACCCGAGAAGCCCAGTAGTTTACCATAGGATGTTGAGTATAACTCCCTGTGCTATACAGGAGGAACTTTGTTTATCCATTCTATATGTAACAGTTGCATCTACACACACATACACAACCCCTAACTCCTAGCCCGTTCCTCTCCCGAACCTGTGAAACAGAGATTCACAGATGTATACACACACACACACACATTTATCTCAAATCAAGTGGTGGTTCTGGCTCCTGTTTAATCTTGCTTCCTTGCCAAGACAGGAGTCTGTGTTTTTCCAGCCCTTCTTCTCCACAGCACACGCGCACGTGTACGTGTGTTTGCTTATTCAGCAGTTTTGCTTTTCTGTAAATGCTGTACTGTCAGTATGTGGTTCTGACTTAGCAGAGGTCGCAGGTTTTTCCATAGTGACTCCACTTCATTCTGATCACTGCGAACAGGAATAAGGTCTCTTTCCCTGGTGTCCTGCTGTGGCCTCTCTGCATCTTTGGTGCTGCTTGATCCATACCTTGCCAGCCTGCAGGAGGGATGCTGGGTGGTGCTTCAGGGTGATGGGCTGAAACAGACTCACACGTGCTGCCGTATTGTCTGTTCGACTTCATACGAATGTTGTGCCAAGCCTTTGCAGGGTGATACCAGCCTGGAGCGGGGGTGTTGGCCGAATTCGAATTTTCCACTTCTGTGTAGGACGATCTTTCCATACATAGTTGGCATCTGCTTTTTTCTCTCTAATGGCCTTTGCTTATTTTTAGTTGAGTTTTTAATTTTTCCTATCAATAATTGTTCAGTGGCTTAAGTTGTGTGGACTCTCTGCAACCCCATGGGCTGCAGCATGCCAGGCTCCTCTGTCCTCCACCATTTCCCAGAGTTTACTCAAATTCATGTCCACTGATGCTATCTAACCACCTCATCCTCTGCCACCCTCTTCTTCTTTGGCCTTCAATTTTTCCCAGCATCAGGATCTTTTCTAATGAGTTGGCTCTTCGCATCAGGTGGCCAAAGTATTGGAGCTTCAGCTTCAGCATCAGTCCTTCCAGTGAATATTCAAGGTTGATTTCCTTTGGGATTAACCAGTTTGAATCTCTTTGCAGTCCAAGGGACTCTCAAGAGACTTATCCAGCACCACAATTCAAAAGCATAATTAGCTCTTTGTATTTTCTGGGTAAAAGTCTCTTATATGTTGGAAATATGTTTTCTCCAGTCTTTTCTCAATATTTTATTATGAAGATTTTCAAACATACAGAAAAGTTGAAAGAAATGTAGAGAGAACACCCACCAACTAGATTCTGCCTTTCTCATTTTACTTCCTTGATTGTGTGTCTGTCCATCCATTCATTCATCATACCTTGTGATACATTTCCAAGGAAATCATAGTCATTGGCAACTTTATCCCTAAATGGTTCCACATGCATATGATTTAGAGTTCACTAATTTTCTGTCAGTCTTCTTTTGAGACAAGATTTACATATAATACAACAACTCACCAGTGTGCGTTTGCTAAGTTTTGACCAAGGATGCAGCTGTCACCCAAAACCATATCAAGATAAAGAGCATGACTGTCACTCCAGAAAGTTCCTTCATGGTCCTTCTCATCCAGTCCCTACCCCGCCAGCCCCACTTCCAGGGGTGACTTCAGTTCCCACCATAAATTAGTTCCTGAGTTTGAACGGGATGGGATCATACAGAATGTGGTCTTTTGTGTCTGATTCCATTTTTACTCAGCATAATGTTACAGTCAACAGTAATCCTTTACCTTGCCCAGTAGTATTCTGTTGTCTGAACAAACCACACTTTTTTCCACTTATTAATTAGCACCTGAACTCTTACAGTTTGGGCTAGGCTGAATAAATCTTCTACGAATATTCTTGACACATCTTTTTGTGAGCATAGGTTTTGTTATTCCACTGCATATCTTTAAACTGCTGTGGTGGTTTTGACGCAGTTGTCACGATTTTGAAAGTCAGATTTATCCCTCTTACATAGATGTTTGTCTTTGTACTTTAAGAGCCCTTCCCTAGGCCAAAGTTTTAAATATATCTTCTGATACACTGTTCATATTAGTGCTATGGTTTGTTTTCATCTTTAATCTACCCAGATTTTTTTAATGATATAATATGCATCTAACTTTACTTTTCCCCCTGACAGCCAGGACTCTCCTCTTATCTTCACCTTATCACCTTATCTTCACCTTCTCCTCTTATCTTCATGGTGTATGTAAAAGTGGCTCTTTTACATACACCAGATTCTCACACTATGTGGTTCTGTTTCTCTACTCTTCCCTTTTCTGCTGATCTTTTCATTTCTTCTACATTGTGCTAATTACTATAGATTTAGGTTTTGAATTTCTTGCCCTTGTTTTTCAAGACTGTCCTGGCCATTCCACAGTGTGTCTTTCACGTGCATTTTGGAATTAGTTTAAGCATCTTGAAAACTTTGGTATGGGTCTGGTTTGGAATCACAGTGACCATATTCATTTAGGGAGCATTGCCGTTTTCCCAAGAGGGTTTCCAAGGTCGGTTGTGTTTTGCTCTATGAGGCTTGTTTTTTGATGCTCTTACTGCGTGACTTGTCTTCCCATGTATCCTGCACATTTCTTGTGAGCTTTTGTCTAGGGGGAGGAATAGGGAGTATCCGGCATCCAGTCTGCCCACACCCCACTTTTTAAAAAAGATTTTGGGGGATTATGGTTGTTTCACAGTGCTGTGTTAGTTAAAGTGAAGCATCTATGTGTACATGTATCTCCTCTTTTTTTCTGGATTTCCTTCCCATTTACATCTCCGCAGAGCACCAAGCAGAGTCCCCTGTGGTGCACAGCAGGTTCTGGTTAGTTATCTATCTAATACATAGCGGTTTGTGTGTGCGTGCCGCCTCACTTCACTTGTGTCTGACTCTGCACAACCCCATGGGCTGTAGCCCACCACGCTCCTTTGTTCATGGGATTCTCCAGGCAAGCATATTGGAGTGGATTGCCAGTTCCTTCTCCAGGGGATCTTACCGACCCAGGGGTCGAGCTGGCTTCTCTTGTGTCTCCTGCTTTGGCAGATGGGTTCTTTACCACTAGTGCCAGCTGGGAAGCCCAGCCGTGTAAATGTGTCAATCCCTATCTTCCAGTTCCTCCCACTTTGCTTTCCTCCTTGGTGTCCATACATCGTTCTCTATGTCCATGCCTCTATTCCTGCTTTGCCAATAAGATCATCTGTACCATTTTTCTAGATTCCACATATAAGTGATATGATCTTTGTTTTCTCTTTCTGACTTCACTCTGCAGGATAGTCTCTAGGTCTCTCCATGTCTCTGCAAATTGCACAGTTTTGTTCCTCTTTATGGCTGAGTAATATTGTATACACGTAGCACATCTTCTTTATCCGTTCCTCTGCTGATAGACATAGGTTGCTGCCGTGCCCTGGCTATTGTAAATGGCGCTGCTATGAACACCGCACTCCCCACCTTCTTACTTCCACCACGGTTGCTCTCTGTGCGCCTGCCTCTCGCTGTTCCCTTCCACCCTCAAAACTTTCTCTCCCCACCAACCCGCCCCCCAGACAACCGAGGCAGCCATGGCCTATGTGGGGCCAATCCAACACTCTTTCCCAGCACCTTGAACCTGGAGCAAGCGAGCAACAAGGGCTGATGGGAGGGCAGCATCCTTGTGGCTAGGGGGTGGGGAGTGGCACAGGGCATGTTGGCCATGGTACCCACTGGCCGTGGTACCCGCTGCCCTGTCGCTAGCACACTCGTGCCTGGTCTCCCCGCTTCCTCTTTGTTCCTTGAGCTCAGGGTCCCTCCTGGAAGCTCTCTGTGCTAAGTCTGTCAGAGTCAGACACTACTGCTGGCAGCCATGAGCGCTGACTCATTCCTACCTGTCAGGAAGGGCTGAATCAAAGGATGATAAGGAGTCCTCCATAAACAGTACAGATTCAGAAGGTGTGCAGTGATAGGCTGGAGGTTAAAATTCCCCTTTGGGTGAGACCAGACGGCGTTGTGAGAAGACGGGAAATGACAAGGCCAAAGGATGCTCTCTCATCCTCTCTCACTTCTCCCACTGAGTCTCCTTTTCCTGAAAACACTTTCCTGAGGCAAGCCTAAGTCCTTAGGAGAATCAGTTGCCAAGCAGAAGATACCGTAGAATGTCGAAGGCCCTTGTTTTCAGCATGTCATCCTGTATTGCATGCTCAGTCATGTCTGACTCTTTGTGACCCCATGGACTGTAGCCCACCGGGCTCCTCTGTCCATTCTGATTCTCCAGCCAAGAACACTGGAGTGGGTTTCCATGCCTTTCCCCAATGCTGTACATGACATGCATTTCCAAAAGGGACTCAAGAAGGCAAAACTATAATAGCTGCTCATCTTTGTCTCCTTAAAGCAGAACTGGGGACACTTAGCTCTAAGGGAACCCCTTCCCTGGGCTTTCCTGGTAGCTCAGGTGGTAAAGAATCCGCCTGCAATGCGGGAGACCTAGGTTGGATCCCTGGGTTGGGAAGATCCCCTGGAGGAGGGCATGGCAACCCACTGCAGTATTCTTGCCTGGAGAATCCCATGGACAGAGGAGCTGGGTGGGCTACAGTCCATGGGATGGCACAGAGTCAGAAATGCCTCAGCACAGCACCCAGCACAGCATAGCAACCCCTTCCCTCCTGACTAAACAAGCTTAAATTTGGAGGACCATTCTTAAAATGCACCCTGAAGATGCCATGTTCCATTGTAGACTTTCTGGCTCAGAAGGACCTCCGAGAGCTTATGCTACCTCATTACACTTTCAGTTCTCTAGGCCAGTGGCCCCCAACCTTTTTGGCACCAGTTTTGCAGGGGACAGGGGATGGCTTCAGGATGATTCAAGTGCATTACATTTGCTGTGCACTTTATTTCTATTATTATTATGTCAGCTCCACCTCCAATCATCAGGCATTAGATCCCAGAGACTGCAGACCCTGCTCTAGGTGGTCATTTTCCTAAACAATTTATTTGACCCAAGTATGTTTATTAAGATCCTACCAATCTCCTAGGTGCATGTGAAAATACAAATGTGCTTCGGGGCTTGCCTAGTGGTCCGGTGATTGAGAATCCGCCTTCCCATGCAGGGGATGCAGGCTTGATCCCTCATGGAGGAACTAAGGCTCCATGTGCCATGGAGCCAAGAGCCTGAGCACCGCAACTCGACCTGAGTGCTGCAATGAAGATCCCATGTGCTACCACTGAGCCCTGACACAACCAGAACTTTAGAAAATAATGAATATATAAATGTGCTTAAAACTTGAACAGGCTGTTTTTGCCTGAGGGTCTCAAGGCCACAGAATGACCACAGCAGAATCCTGCACTGGAACCCCAGACAGAGTTGTCCCATGAGCCTGGAGAAGTGAGGGGGCTGCAGCTCCCCTGGGTGTCTCATCCAACCCCTACCTGGCCCCAGAACCCCCATGTCACCTATCGTGACAGCAAAGACGCTTGCTCCTTAGAAGGAAAGCTGTGACAAACCTAGGCAGCATATTAAAAAGGAGAGACATCACCTTGCCCACAAAGGTCTGTCTAGTCAAAGCTATGGTTTTTCTAGTAGTCACGTATGGATGTAAGAATTGGACCGTAAAGAAGGCTGAGCACCAGAGAATTGATGTTTTTGAATTATGATGTTGGAGAAGACTCTTGAGAGTCACCTGGAAAGCAAGGAGATCAAACCAGTTAATCCTAAAGGAAATCAGTCCTGAATATTCATTGGAAGGACTGATGCTGAAGCTCCAACACTTTGGCCACCTGATGTGAAGAGCTGACTCATTTGAAAAGACCCAGATGCTGGGAGAGATTGAGGGCAGGAGGAGAAGGCAACAACAGAGGATGAGATGGTTGGATGGTATCACCGACTCAATGGACTTGAGTTTGAGCAATCTCCAAGAGTTGGTGATGGACAGGGAAGCCTGGCATGCTGCAGTCCATGGGATCACAAAGAGTCAGATACGACTGACTGACTGAACTGAACTTACATCAGGGGAATTCTTGCCCTCCAGATCCAGTTAGGTTCTGAGAACAGGAAGCCCCACCTAAAGATCAGAGACAGGGAAAAGAATAAAGTGGAATATCCCTGCCCCTTAAATTGAAGAAAGTGGGGAAAACCACTAGATCATTCAGGTATGACCTAAATCAAATCCCTTATCCTTATGAGTATACAGTGGAAGTGAGAAATAGATTTAAGGGACTACATCTGATAGACAGAGTGCCTGATGAACTATAGACGGAGGTTCATGACGTTGTACAGGAGACAGGAATCAAGACCATCCCCAAGAAAAAGAAATGCAAAAAAGCAAAATGGCTGTCTGAAGAGGTCTTACAAATAGCTGTGAAAAGGAGAGAAGTGAAAAGCAAAGGAGAAAAGGAAAGATATACCCATTTGAATGCAGAGTTCCAAAGAATAACAAGGAGAGGTAAGAAAGCTTTCCTCAGCGATCAATGCAAAGAAATAGAGGAAAACAATAGAATGGGAAAGACTAGAGATCTCTTCAAGAAAATTAGAGATACCAAGGGAACATTTCATGCAAAGATAGTCTCAATAAAGGACAGAAATGGTATGGACCTAACAGAAGCAGAAGATATTAAAAAGAGGTGGCAAGAATACACAGAAGAACTGTACAAAAAAGATCTTCACAACCCAGATAATCACAATGGTGTGATCACTCACACTCACCTAGAGCCAGACATCCTGGAATGTGAAGTCAAGGGGGCCTTAGGAAGCATCACTAGGAACAAAGCTAGTGGAGGTGATGGAATTCCAGTTGAGCTATTTCAAATCCTAAAAGATGATGCTGTGAAAGTCTTTACTCAATATGCCAGCAAATTTGGAAAACTCAGCAGTGGCCACAGGACAGGAAAAGATGGCAATGCCAAAGAATGCTCAAACTACCACACAATTGCACTCTTCTTACGCACTAGTACAGTAATACTCAAAATTCTCCAAGCCAGGCTTCAACAATATGTGAACTGTGAACTTCCAGATGTTCAAGCTGGTTTTAGAAAAAGCAGAGAAACCAGAGATCAAATTGCCAACATCTGCTGGATCATCAAAAAAGCAAGAGAGTTGCAGAAAAACATCTATCTCTGCTTTATTGACTATGCCAAAGCCTTTGACTGTGGAAAATTCTTCAAAAGATGGGAATACCAGACCTCCTCACCTGCCTCTTGAGAAACCTGCATGCAGGTCAGGAAGCAACAGTTAGAACTGGACATGGAACAACAGACTGGTTCCAAATAGGATAAGGAGTATGTCAAGGCTGTATATTGTCACCCTGCTTATTTAACTTATACATCATGAGAAATGCTGGGCTGGAAGAAGCACAAGCTGGAATCAAGATTGCTGGGAGAAATATCTATAATCTCAGATATGCAGATGACACCACCCTTATGGCAGAAAGTGAAGAAGAACTAAGGAGCCTCTTGATGAAAGTGAAAGTGGAGAGTGAAAAAGTTGGCTTAAAGCTCAACATTCAGAAAACTAAGATCATGACATCCAGTCCCATCACTTCATGGCAAATAGATGGGGAAACAGTGGAAACAGTGGCTGACTTTTTGGGGGTGGGGGCTCTAAAATCACTGCAGATGGTAATTGAAGCCATGAAATTAAAAGACGCTTACTCCTTGGAAGGAAAGTTATGACCAACCTAGACAGCATATTAAAAAGGAGAGACATCACTTTGTCCACAAAGGTCTGTCTAGTCAAGGCTATGGTTTTTCCAATCGTCGTGTATGGATGTGAGAGTTGGACTATAAAGAAAGCTGAGCACCGAAGAATTGATGCTTTTGAACTGTGGTGTTGGAGAAGACTCTTGAGAGTCCCTTGGACTTCAAGGAGATCCAACCAGTCCATCCTAAAGGAAATCAGTCCTGAATATTCATTGGAAGGACTGATGCTGAAGCTCTAACACTTTGGCCACCTGATGTGAAGAGCTGACTCATTGGAAAAGACCCTGATGCTGGGAGAGATTGAGGGCAGGAGGAGAAGGTGACAACAGAGGATGAGATGGTTGGATGGCATCACCAACTCAATGGACTTGAGTCTGAGCAAACTCTGAGAGTTGGTGATGGACAGGGAAGCCTGGCATGCTGCAGTCCATGGGATCACAAAGAGTCGGATACGACTGAGTGACCAAATGAACTTACATCAGGGGATTTCTTGTCCTCTGGATCCAGTTAGGTTCGGAGAACAAGAAGCCCCACCTAGAGATCAGAGACAGGGAGAAGAATAAGGTGGAATATCCCTGCCCCTTGCCTGCCTTCTTGTGAGATCACCTTGGGGTTTCTGTGTTCCTTGATGAAGGTCACGGCTCCTCTGAAGGTGTCCCTGAATACAGAGTTCTCTCTTCCAGGATCCAGTAGTCCCTCCCTTCTCTCTTCCCTCCCAACCTAGAGCTAGTAACAGCTGAACTTCACAGTAATGCAGAAAGTGGGGAAGATGTGGGTAGAGATAAAACAAGACTGGCCATGAGTGGGTCACTATCAGAGCTGGATGACAGGAACGTGGAGGTACTTTATACTATTGTCTCTACTTGTGTATAACTTTGGAATATTTAAATGTGGAAAGTTAAAAGAATAGTTAATTCAAAAGTTACTTGCTGGAACTGGTCTGCGTCCAGAAGCAAGTGGCCTGGGGGCAGTTTGGGGTGGGGCTGCAGGGCCGAGTGGGTCACATCTGAGAGACAGGCTCCCTTTATTTCTTTAACATTATTTACTGTTTATTTGGCTGCACTGACTCGTGGTTGTGGCATGCAGGATCTTCGGCCTTCGTCGCAGTATGTGCAGTCTAGTTCCCTGACCAGGGATCAAATCCAGGCCGCCCTGCATTGGAAGCTTCGAGTCTTAGCCACTGGACCACCAGGGAATTCCTCAGTTGGGCTCCCTTTAAATTCACAAGAGCTAACATAACCCAATATGAATTATTTGAGAAAGTTTCCTCAGAATTCCAGATTAAGGTATATTGAAGGGACATGATGGCTGACTGTGCTGGGTGATGAGGGATTTTCCTTTTGCCATAAAGGACATGATTGGAACAGATGGTAACATCTGTATCAGATACGTAGATTAAACAAGGGGTCCCCACCTCTGGTCGCAGACCAGCAGCAGCTTTAAATTAGAAATAAAATGCACAATAAATGTAAAGCACTTGAATCATCCTGAGATCATCCACCCCTCATTCGTGGAAAAATTGTCTTCCATGAAACTGGTTCCTGGTGCCAAAAAGTTGGGTACTGCTGGATTGGATAATAGGATTGCATCACGGTTAATGTCCTGATTTTGACCACTGAACCATGGTCGTTTGAGAGGATGTCCTTATTCTTCAGAGACACACACTGGAGTTGTCAGGGATGAAGGCCATTGCTGTCTGCGGTCTACTCTCAAACATTCAGAGAGACACACCGTAGGCAAACACGTGGGTTGTATCTTGGGGGCGTGGGAGAAGGATAGAGAAATGGGGCCAATGTCAGCTTTTGGGGAATCTGGGGGGACCCTAAGGAAATTGTTTTCACTATTTTGCAATATTCTTGTAAGCCTGAATGGATGTCAAAATGAAAAAGTGAAAAATGTAAGACCTTTCGGCTATGCCCAAACGGTGGCACCAAGCAGGAGCGTGGGCACACGGAGGACAGTCAGGAGTCCTCCTGGGAGACCCGGGGCCCAGGGAGAGAGATCCTGCAGTCAGGAGACCCGACCTCCCCGTGAGAAGGGAGACAGGACAGTCCTAACCTCGGACTTGGACCTGAGCGACTGGAAGGGTGGCCTTTCTGAGTCCAGAAACAGCGGGTGCGGGAGGAAGAGGCTGGGGAGGGGCCGGGGAGGGCAGGGAGGGCTCGTGGAGAGTTCTGTTCTGTTGAGCTGCCAGCTCAGCTCGGGGCTGATCCAGAAACAGTGTTATCAGCTCGTTTTAAAGGGAAAATGTTGGGTTTTTGGAGAGCAGTCCCAGCCAGTTGGACTGTAAACTACTGGCTGCTTGAAGAAAGGATACAGCGTAAATATTGAGGCATTTGCTTTAATGAAACACTTTTTGCAAAACACAAACTGGAAGAAATGGGGTCTTGAATCACGAGAGATGGAGGACCATCCATGCCTCCCTTAAGGCCTGTACGGAGCATCTACTGGACACAGTCTGGATGCTGCATGGAGAGAGGGGTGGGGAGCCCTCAACCCTAGAGGACACTGGACTCCACCAGGGGCTTATACAAAATACCCACATCCAGAGCAACCAGTGGGATTCCAGTGCAGTATTTTTTTTAAAGCTCCCTTTAAAATAAAAAAAAAAAAAGCTCTTTTTTAAAGATCCCAGGCTTCCCTGGTGGCTCAGTGGTAAAATGTCTGCCTGCCAATGCAGGAGATGCGGAAGCGGTCCCTGGATTGGGAAGATCCCCTGGAGGAGGAAATGGCGACCCACTCCAGTATTCTTGCCTGGAAATCCCATGTACAGAGGAGTCTGGTGGGCTACAGCCCGTGGGGTCACAAAGAGTCAGACACAACTTAGCAACTCAGCAACAGCAGCAATACATGACCCAGCGTGGCAGTGTCTTGGGTGTACTGGGGCTTACTCGGGTGACTTCGGAAACCCTGGGCCCACAGCAGCATCATAGGGCGAGTGGGTCACCCTAGGGAGAAATCTCTGAAAGACAGCACTCAATAAGGTGCTTTCTGTTTGTTTAATGTTCTGTTTTATTTGCAAAACGTTCAGTCCTCCTTTCTGTTTCCCTTTGCCAGTTTGCCCTGGCACAGGCGTCCATCCGTCCTGCCAAATCCAGGATGAGTGGGAGGACAGAGTGGCTGGAGGGCTCAGGGCCAAGGCCACGGCGTGGGGTAGGTGAGGCCGCCCCAGGCTGTGTGCCCAGGGAGAGCCCTGTCCATCGTCAAGGAGGACAGAGCCTCCTACTGACAAGGCCAAAGGGCTCAGCGAGGTCAGAGACGCAGGAAGGGGCCACCGGCTGGGCTCGGTAGAGACAGAGGTGGGATGGAGTTGGCTTGCTGAGCAGGTAATGAACGAAGGTGTAAATGGCAGTGTGCTTGACCCTCGCTTTCCAGAGCTTGGTGGGCGTGGCACGTGAGGGCATCTGAGAATTGGGATGTTTCCTGGTCCCCTGAGAAAGCAGGGTGGGAGGACACATGCCCTGAGAGTGTGTGCTTGGGGATGGGATCTGAGTACTTAGAAGGGAAGATGGTCAACTGAGCTGGGACAGAGATCACAGTCCATGTTACCCTCAATTGGAACAGGGACTTGGAAGAGGGCATGGCAACCCACTCCAGTATTCTTGCCTGGAGAATCCCAGGACAGGGGACCTGATGGGCTACAGTCCATGAGGACATGAAAAGTAAGTCAGGACTGAAGGGGCCGAGCACACACACAAGGAGATGTCAACCTGGACTTGCTCAGGGCCTTGCAAGGATGCTGCGTCAGCCATCTGGAAACCACCCTGGGCGAGCCTCCATGGGCTCAGCCTTGGCTTTCCCCTGGGCTCCACCCCTGATCCCGAGTGTCTCTGGGCCTAACTCAGGCCCCCAGTCACCAAGCTCTGGGGCCGGCCTGCTGTCAGCTTGCAGGTAAATGCTCTCTCAGTGGCTCAACAGTAAAGAATCCACCTGTAATGCAGGAGCCTTAGGAGGCACAGGTTTGATCCCTGGATTGGGAAGATCCCCTGGAGGAGGAAATGGTAAGCCACTCCAGTATTCTTGCCTGGAAAATCCCATGGATAGGGGAAGTGGTGGGCTATAGTCCATTAGGATCGCAGAGAGTTGGACATGACTGAAGCAACTTAGCACACACACACGCACGCATGCTCTTGTCCCCACCTTGGGATTTTAATAATGACGTGGCAATCGTGTCTCTCTGGCCTTTGAACTGTAAGGGTCAAGGCAGCCCCTCTTGTCCAGTGTGGTCCCTGGCACCAGGCACTCACTCAACAGGTGACCGTGGGATGGGTGGGTGCCAATTAAATGTCTGACTAGGATTCATGGCAAATCCTCTCTTCTAAAAGCCGGATTTGTTCTGGGCTGCTGACCACAATTTGCACTTTTCCCCACTTAAAAAATGAGCAGTGAGAACCTGGGCTGATTCACATCTTAAACATCTGTTTTAAGAGGTAAGTCCAGTCTTTGGCTAAATGCTTCTCCTTTTAGGGCCCCTCTTTTGCTTTGAGGCAGTCCCTTCCTCCTTCCACACCCCACCTGCTCAGGTCCCCAGGCCACTAGGTTCCTCTAAACCCCTTCCTTTAATAGCTGCTGCTGGAGCCGTGGTGCTGGCAGGGTTCTGGTGAATCAGTTTCCCTGGCGAATGAATGACCGATAATGGCTTGATGAAGGCAACATCTTGCAACTCTGATGACATGTGTATTTTGAAAACTTAAGTTTCTGTCTAAACTTGGTGGCTAGTACGAAACAGAATGAGCTTCCCTGGTGGCTCGGTGGGTAAAGAATTTGCCTGTAAGGCAGGAGACACAGGAGACATGGGTTCGATCCCTGGGTAAAGATTTCCCCTGGAGTAGGAAACGGCTCCTCACTCCAGTATTCGTGCCTGAGAAATCCCATGGACAGAGTAGCCTGGAGGGTCACAAAGAGTTGGACACGACTGAGCAACTAAGCACATGAAACAGAAGTTCACACTGATTCTAAGAAAATGACACTTTAATTGAACACAACCCCAACAGCCTGGGCTGTCTCCTGGATGACCCCAGGCTCACTCCCGCATCACAGGCTTGCTGCCTCTCTTCCTAAAATGCTCAGATGTGCCCAGGGTTGGCTTTCTAATGTTTCTGTTCAAATAGCCTCTTCCTGACCTGGCCTGCCCCTCCACCCCATCCAGTCCCACCTTCAGTTTCATCCTCTGGGCAGTCAGGCTTCGCACATGCTCCCAGAGCTCCAGCTTGAGTGTGGTTGGAACTTGGGGAGCTTGGAGTGGCCATGGGACAAGAGTGAGGGACCTGGGTCCTCATCTCTGGGGGCCTGGTGATTGGAAAGGCCTGGGCTGTATGTTCCATGAGAACTATTGGTGGAGGAGCCCCACTTCTTGCTTCTCCAGCATTGCACTTAGTAGCAGTGCTTTAGCCAAAGAGCATGGCTACCTGAACACCCTGACAAGTTAAGAGAGCAATGGACTTCCTTGGCGGTCCAGTGGATGGGAATCTGCCTGCCAATGCAGGCGACACGGGTTTGATCCCTGGTCTGGGAAGAAGATGCCTCGAAGCCACATGCCTTGGCGCAACTAAGCCCCTGAGCCACAACTTGTGAGCCTGGGTGCTGGAACTGCTGAAGCCTGTGCACCCTACAGCCTTTGCTCTGCAACGAGGGAAGCCACTGCAGTGAGAAGCTGGAGTACACGATGCAGAGTAGCCCTGCTCACTGCAGCTAGAGGAAGCCCGAGTGCAGCAGCAAAAAAATAGATAAAGCGGAGAGAGTACTGAATTGGGTGGAAATAGGAGAGACTCTCTCTCCCTCCAGACACCTCAGAGGCTCCCTTCATGGGACCCAGTCGCCTGTGGTCTTGTACTGTGCACAGATCAGAGCATCAAGGCAGAAGTTTCTTTCTTTCTTTTTTTTAATTAATTTATTTGGCTATGTCAGATCTTACTTGTGGCACGTGAGACCTTTGATCTTTGTTGCCGCAAGCAGGATCTTTAGCTTCAGCCTGTGGAATCTAGTTCCCTGACCAGAAATCAAACCAGGACCATCCAGGAAGGAAGTCCCAAGGCAGAAGTTTCTTAAACTTTCCTTCCAGAAGAAATCAGGCTTAAAATACATGCCCACCAGACGGCCAGGGGAGCCGGGGGATACTCCATCTCTTATCTGATGGCTGTCTGTAAAGAGGCCACGGGGAGCTATCCTCAGAGCATCTGAGAGACTGGGCTTAGAGCCATTCTCTGGGTCATGACCCTGTTACCTCCACCTGGGTCCAAGCCCTGGGACTGACCCGCCCGGTGGGGCTCTGAATGTCTAGACAGACAGACAGACAGACAGGCTGAGACGAGAGAGCTTGCTCCTGTGGCTGAAATTCAGTTTGTGACCAGTGTGGGCGATTTCACATGGATCAGGGGAGCGGGTTGGGGGTGGGGGTGTGGAGGGCTGGACCCACAGGTCAAGTCTACATCTGGGGTCTGAAGCAGTGAGAAGGAGCCCTGTTTGGATTAACATACACATTCCCGGGCTGCAAATCCCCTTTTCTAAAAGCATAAACACCCAGGAAGGCAGACATAAATCTGAAGGACTTTGGCCTCAGTGAGTTATATATGTCAACTTGTATAAATAATACCGCACCGACTTAAAAATAATCCCGAAGGCAAGAACGAAACACTTTCACTGTTATAAAACTGGACTAAGGTTGCATTTTTCCCCCTGAAATTACTTTTCAGAGTCCATAAATATTCCTACCTTATGAGGAGGAAGGAAACAGCATTCATAAGATAGAGTGCAGCATTTTTTTGGATTATTTATGTTTTTTTTTTTTTGGTCTGACTCTGAACCCTTTGAAGACAGAATGACTATATAAAGCAAGTTAGATGGTTTCTTTCCAAGAAACATCAAATAAAACTCCAGTTTTGGAAAGACAGAATTCTTTACCCGTGTTCCCAAATGCCAAGAACCTTCTTTTTCATGTTTTCTGTGACTGAACGTTATTTGCCTTAAGCTGGCCATGATTTTCGCTGAAAATATCCACAGTGGAAGTGAACCTTGCGGGTAAGTGGAGGAGGAAGCTTCATTGCCCCGTGACTGAGGAGGATCAAATGTTGATCCAGAGGACAGCTATGAGCACTGCCCAGCACAGGGTCAGCCTCTCAGGGGTCCAGCTTTGAAACTCTCAAGATACTGACCTGTGTTGATCAGTGGAACAGACTGGAGTCCCTATACTTTCTCTTCCCATCTGCCTTTTCCCTACCCCAGCTCCTCTCTGAGGATTGCGTGCATACTCAGTCACTTCTGCTGCTGCTGCTGCTGCTAAGTCGCTTCAGTCGTGTCCGACTCTGTGCGACCCCATAGACAGCAGCCCACCAGGCTCTGCGGTCCCTGGGATTCTCCAGGCAAGAACACTGGAGTGGGTTGCCATTGCCTTCTCCGTTGTGTGAAAGTGAAAAGTGAAAGTGAAGTCGCTCAGTCGCGTCCGACTCGTAGCGACCCCATGGACTGCAGCCTACCAGGCTCCTCCATCCATGGGATTTTCTAGGCAACAGTACTGGAGTGGCTTGCTATTCAGTTGTGTCCAATTCTTTGCAAGCCCGTGGACTATAGCCCGCCAGGCTTCTCTGTCCATGGGATTTTTCAGGCAAGAATACTGGAGTGGGTTGCCATGGCCTCCTCCAGGGGATCTTCATGACCTAGGGATCGAACCCAGGTCTCCTGCACTGCAGATGGATTCTTTACCATCTGAGCCACCAGGGAAGCCCCTCTCTGAGGGTTAGTTCTCGTTAAAGCTAGCAGATGACTCAGAGTTCCAAGGAGGGCCAATCTCTGTTCCCACACATCTGTGCCCCGAGTCTTCAGAACTCATAGACCCAGGCCCAGCCTCTGATCACCAGTGGGAGGGGCACCTCCTCCATCGTATTGCACCCCCGGTGGACACAGCCTGAAGGTATACCACCCTCCTCTCTGACATTACTGTGTCTGATATTGGGGGCTGTTCTGGACAATTGTCCCTGGCATGTTTCATATGTAAGTGTGTGTTTGTGCCATCTGCACATATGTGAACACTGGTAGTGGCATCTCTTATTGAGTACGAGTACACTGAGCAAACCCACTCCAGTGTTCTTGCCTGGAGAATCCCAGGGATAGGGGAGCCTCGTGGGTTGCCGTCTATGGGGTCGCACAGAGTCGGACACGACTGAAGCGACTTAGCAGCAGCAACACTGAGCAAAGGCTGTGCTTCAGAAAATAATAACTTATGGCGCAAAGCAACATTTATCCCAAAAGAATGTGCCTGTGTGCATGCATGTGTGTGCGTGTGTGTACACATTGCAGTGTGGTAGAGGGAGGGAGGGACACCCTGATATTTATTGATCACCTTCATTCATCTGGGGGCTTCCCTGGTAGCTCAGATGTAAAGAATCTGCCTGCAATGCAGGAGACCTGGATCTGATCCCTGGGTTGGGAAGATCCCCTGGAGAAGGGAATGGCACCCCACTCCAGTATTCTTGCCTGGGAAATGCCACGGACAGAGGAGCCTGGTGGGCTACAGTCCATGGGGTTGCAAAAAGTCAGATGTGACGAGAAACCAAGCACACATGCACGCAACCCTCAATTTTTCAGTCTTCACTCTTCAATCTTTCCCAGCATCGGGGCCTTTTCCAACGAGTCGGCTCTTTGGATCAGATGGTCAAAGTATTGGAGCTTCACCTTTCATATCAGTCCTTCCAATGAGTATTCAGGGTTGATTTCCTTTAAGATTGACTGTTTAATCTCCTTGCAGTCCAAGGGACTCTCAAGATTCTTCTCCAGTAGCACAATTTGAAAGCATCAATTCTTCTGCACTCAGCCTTCTTTATGTTCCAAATGTCACATCTGTACATGACTACCAGAAAAACCATAGCTTTGACTATACGGACCTATGTTGGCAAAGTGAAGTCTCTGCTTTTTAATATGCTGTCTAGGTTTGTCATAGCTCCATATTTAACACTTATTGGCACTTACCTAGCCCCAGGACTGTTAGGTGCTTTATCTGAATTATCTCTTTTAGTCTTCATAATAGCTTGAGGAGACAAGTACAAATCATTGCCCTCATTTTTACAAGTAGAGATACTCAAGCACCAAGAGGGGAAATAAGTCTCTGGGGTCCTGCATCTAGAAAGTGGCAGGATCTGGGCAGGGGGCTGCAGAGCCTGCTGGGAATCCCAGCAGCACCCGGCCTGGCTCTAGGAGCTCGTGCACAGCAGACCAGCGACTGCATCTCCGTCCTGGTCGGGGCCTTCTGTCCTCATTCAGGGTGATGTCACATCAGTGGGACGGGACATCTCACACCTGGACCGCCTCGTCCTCGGATCTGGATTCCAGTACATCCTCATCCTCCCATCCCTGCCACTCAAATCCCCCCACTGCCCTGTTGCTTTGGTTTTAGTGCACTGAGCCCCTGCCCACTCATGCCACGCCTCTCTTCTCTTGCCATCCAGCCTCTTCTCCAACATGAATTCCCCAGTCACTCCGCCTTTCTCTTGTAGGTTACAACCCTTTGGCAAAATCCCAGTTCTGAGTGAACACCGCCCCGCCCACCCACCATCTTCTGGCCTGCACTGGGCTGTTGAGTGTTTCTGGAGATCATCAGATGATACGATTGGCTTCTTGGCTCTGAATTCATGATCTCAGTCTGTGAGCGGCCATCGGTGCCACCAGGAGACCCCACTGTTCCCTCTGGAGGTCTGCTCCCCCCCCCCGCCCCCCGCCACGAGATGACAACAATGCTCACAACCTCCTGTTCTGCCCTGGAACTTTCCCTCTAGTTCCGAACTCTCATCTTCCCACCAACAAACTCACCAATCCCACCCAGACAGGCACCTCTTCTGTTTCTTCCTTCCTAGATGGGTGGAGAAAAGTCTCTCCACCTGTGCTCTGGATTCATCCCTCCAGCTACTAAGGAACTTCGCTCCCAGGACTTCCCTGGTGGTCCAGTGGTTAAAACTTGGCCTTCCAGTGCAGGGGGTGTGGGTTTGATCCCTGGTCAGGGAACTAAGATCCCACATGCCTCGTGGCCAAAATACCACAACAGAAAACCGAAGAATATTGCAACAAATTCAATAAAGCTTTTAAAAATGGTCCACCAAAAATAAAATAATAAAAAAAAAAGGACTGCACCTCTGCAGGGGTGCCCTCTGCAGGGAGCTCTCGCTCACTTTCATGGTCCTTTCTCCAGGCGACTTCAGTGCACAGACATGCCCCTCTCATCCTCCCAGAGCCCCTCCTCCCCTCAACAGCCACCCCGATTCCTCCATTCTCTTTCCATGCACACACATGGCCCCCACTCTCCCAGCCCCATGCATGCCCAGTGCCACTGCAGCCTGGCTCTGCTCCCAACGCTCTTCTGATGCCGCTCGGTCAAGGCCACCCATGACCCTGTCTTGCCGGTCCAGCCCCACCCACTCTGCAGCTTCATCTTAGTCCTTCATCACTGGTGACCACTCCCTCCCTCCCTCCGGAAGCACTCTGCTCTCTCAGTTCCTAAACTGAACACTTTCCCAGTTTTTCTCTGACTTCGCTGGCCAGTCCTTCATGGGGTCCTCCTTTTTCTGAGCCCTGAATGGTGGTCCTCCTTACACCCCATTGGGCTCTCTCTCTTCACTTTCCCTGCTCACTTCCCAAGAGATACCTTTCAGTGTTGTTGCTAAGTCGTGTCTGATTCTTTTGCAACCCCATGGACTGCAGCCTGTCAGGCTCCCCTGTCTATGGGATTTTTCAGGCAAGATACTGGAGTGGGTTGCAATTTCCTTCTCCAGGGGATCTTCCCAACCAAGGGATGGAACCTGTGTCTCCTGCACGTGTCTCCTGCATTGCAGGCAAATTCTTTACCACTGAGCCACCTGGATATAAACACCATTCTTGGGACTTCCCTGGTGGTCCGATGGCTAAGACTGAACTCCCAATGCAGTGGGGCCAGGTTTGATCCCTGTTCCAGGAACTGCATCGCACATTCTGCATCTTAGACCCAACACAACCAAATAAATATTGAAAAATAAATAAATGAGTACCATTCTTATGACAACCACCCCAAGTCTGAATTCTCAACATGGACTTCTCCTGGGAGCTTTCTTCAGAGTTGCAGCTCCCACCACCCACTGCCATCTCCACTGGGAAATCTCAGACATTCTAAAACTAGCACATCCAGAGCAGATGCAAATTCCGCGCAAGACCTGTCCCATCTCTCCCTAGACTTCCCCATCTCAGACAATGGCACCCGCTCTCCAAGTTATGTAATCCTCTCTTTTATCTTCTTCTCTTATCTAATCCATTGGTAAATCTTGTCAACTTGCTCTCTAATATATCTTGAATCCAGAATCCACACTTAACACAGCCTGGAAAGCACAGCCGTAGCCTCAGCTCAGCATAGTCTTCAGAGATACTGCTTTTATTTGTTTGTTTGTTTTTTTACTTTATTTTTAATTGAAGGATACTTGCTTTACAGTATTGTGTTGGTTTCTGCCAAACATCAGCATGAATCAGCCATCAGTATACCTATGTCCCCTCCCTCTTGAACCCTTCTTTCCGTTTTTACTTTCCTTTCCCACACTAGCTCTTACCCACTTAAAGGTCTCGGTGAAGAGGTTCCCATCATTAAATCCATTTTACAGATAAGGATATTAAGGAAGGTTCAGAGAGGTTTAAAAACTTACTGTAGGTGTCCAGCTGGTAAGTGGGATCTCTGGGCTTCTCCCCACCTGCCTGACTCCCCACCCCACCTGCCTTGTGACTGGTTCATGGCTAGAGGGGTGAGGACTGCCAAAGGTCAGCCTTGGAGCATGCTGCCAGCTCCATGGGAACTAAGTGTTCTCTGTGGGGGCTGAAGAGCATAGATAATGCTGGACTTTAGCGTTCAAGTCAGCAGGGCTAAGTGTGACTTTTGTTTGATAAGCTTGGATTTTATGTCGTTAGGAGCAAACAAACCATAAAATAGCTGTGTGTTTTAATGGGCATTTTGGAGCGCATCCCAGCTTGTGGGGCTCTGCCCAAGGACAAGAGTGAAGGAGGCAGGCACCGTGGGAGGGGGCTGCTCGGCTTCCATACACCGCCCGGGCTGTGAGCTGAGCCACGTGGACAAACGTCTTCACTGCTTAGAGCTTCCCTTTCCTTATCTGAAAAGTGGGACACAGCCAGCCTCATTTCCACTCTGTCAATCAGGAACTACCGTAATGACCCAAAGCCTCTCCACTTAGAAGGCTCTGTAATGATGAAAACACTAACAGTGATCATGATAACCAACTTATCCTGACACCACGTGCCAGGCGAGATGCTAAGAGCTTTATTATCTTTTAAAATTATCCCAGTTTATATATGAGGAAAATGAAGCTCAGGCAAGTTCAAAACTATGCCCAAGCTCACAGCGTTTGTGAGTGACAGTGCCAGACCCAGCGAGGCTTCCCAGGCCTTGCTCTTAGCCACTAGGCTTTGCTGTGGAGGGCTGAGGATGATGATGTGAGGGATGGCAGTGATGAAGATGGCGATGATACTGATGACGGTGGTGATGATGATGATGGTGGGGTGCTGCGGGTAGGGATCACTCTTATGCTTCATGGCCCCAGGCTCTTTGTTAATTACTTCCCCCCTTCGGAGCCTCTTCCACAGGTCCAAGCCTGCCTTGGCCACCTTGCCACAGGGGCTAAGTGGGTTTAACTGAAGGAAGAGGTGTAACTGAAGGACTGCTCAAGGGACTGTTGGGCAGTCCCACCCCCATTCAGTTCACGCTCCCCTCCAGGGAGCTCTGTGAAGCTCTCCCAGGTTTGCTAGGGGAGGATCCCTTGCAGAACTCCACTGAGGCAAACTCTGCAGGCCTGAGGCATCTCCCCATGGTGCTCCTCTGACCAGGTCAGTCAGCTGAACACAGACCCATGAATACGCACCCAACTCCTCAACTCTAGAGTCTTTTGAATAGAGGGGGCTGGGCAGGAAACTCAGTCTTGACCTCATCCCGGCTCATCCTGCAGCCAGGGCAGGTATCCAGCTTGGATCCCCTCCCCTCCCCTGCCCTGCACAACCAGTGCAAACAGACCCCCAGACAGCACACACTGAGTCCTCCTCAGTGAGTGCAGACTCTGTGGTCACGTCAGCCTCTTGACCATCAAATCACATACTAAGAAAAATAGGCATGAGCAGGGAAGGGCGGGGAGATCCTTTAAAAATGTTATTTTCTCCTCTCTCATGGAAAGCATTGAACACTGAAAGTAAGGCATCCACACACTCTGACTTCCCTGGTGGCTCAGACGGTAAAGAAACTGCTTGCCATGTGGGAGACCCAAGTTCGATCCCTGGGTCAGGAAGAGTTCCCTGGAGAAGGACATGGCAACCCTCTCCAGTATTCCTGCCTGGAGAACTCTGAGGACAGAGAAACCTGGTGGGCTACAGCCTATGGGGTTGCAAAGGATCAGACACAACTGAGCAACTAACACTTTAACTTCACACACACTCTGTGTTATCTTCCAGCTGAGTCCCCCGGCCTGTGCTCTCCTGCCTTGGGTCCCCCAGGGCGGGCCCTGCATTGTGCCCACTGTGCTCTGATCATTACTCTTCTGCTCAGAAGAGCACAGTGACAATGCTCTGCAGCCTGTGATCTCAGCCTCTGGAGAGCATCTCACAGCGACAGCCACCTCCTTGTGTGTGTGTGTTAGTTGATCAGTCATATCCGACAACCCCCTGGACTGTAGCCCACCAGGGTCCTCTGTCCGTGGGATTCTCCAGGCAAGAATAATGGAGTGGGTTGCCATTCCCTTCTCCAGGGGATCTTCCTGACCCAGGGATGGAACCCCGGTCTCCTGCATTGCAGGCAGATTCTGTACCGTCTGAGCCACCAGCACCACTTTGCAAAGGAAACAGGCAGGCATTATTGTTACCGCATTGTACATCTGATGCAGGAGGAAACCCAGGCTCGACTGGGTCCCCAGTTGAGGTGTCTTTTGCCCTGCCAGCCACCTGGATCCTCTGCCTGGGTCCCCCCAAGCCGTGTGTTGCATGGTGGGCTCTGTGCCCAGCCTAGGAGCCACCTCCTTGGCATGGTGGGGAGGGCCAGGCTGATTTGCCTGGCCTGCAGCAAAGGCTTAATAAAAGTGTGCTGAATGGAAGCGCTAGGTCCTTCAAAGGCAGAGATGTCTGGCTGGGAGCCCTCTGGCTCTTTGTGCAGCCACCAGAGGGTTTCCTGCTAGAACCAGCTCTACAGAAGGACTGAGATACTAATTTTCAGGCTTTGCTTCTCAAAAAAAAAGGTACCTTGTAAAGTAGAGATAATGATGGGGGTGTGATCACAGTGTCACAATAGTGATAAAATGAGGTGTGATACCAGAACCTCAGCCTCCAAAGTTGGGGGTGGGGGAGGGGCATGTCTTTGTTTCCAGCTGCCCTTTGTGGGTTCCTTAGGATCCTAAAGCCAGAGCATTGGCCCCACCTGCCGATGGAGATAGTAGGAGCCTCTCTCAGACTCCCTGCCAAGACACATCCCTCCCCTGGGAGCCCACAGTTCAGTGCAGACAACACAAGCCAGACAGACACACAGGAGGATTTTTTTTAAAACACAAGTGAATGCAGAAGAGGGTTTCCATGGTTACAACACATGTACTTTTTAAAAAAGATTTAAAAAAATAAACCTACAAGACAGAATTCAACACAACTTAGAGATTGCTTGCTACAATAAATAGGCCACAAGGAGGGAGAGGAGGCTGGCAGCCAAGGCGGGGTGGGCTGCCCTGGGCCATGGCCTCAACCTGGAGCCACCTCCATGGCTGAACCCGGAAGCCAGGAGCCTCATCAGTGAGTGGCAGCCACATGTATGATGCCAGAGGCCAGACCCCTTACCAGCCAGCCAGCCAGCCAGAGAGATGTGATTCTCCAGTTAATGTTGGTCACCTAGGAAACCTCAGCCCAGCTTCAGGGACAGGAGGAGTCATTAGCATCCATGTGACCAAAGACCATCACAGTTTTCCTAAAGTGTAACCAAAGGAATGAAGGTTCCTTTTCCTCGAAATGGCTCCCCAGGGAGGTGACTTGGTCTATTTTTTCCCCAATGTCAGGCAGATTCAAGAACATTTATCTCATCACTGGGCTTCCCAGGTGGCTCAGTGGTAAAGAATCCACCTGCCAACCAATGCAGGAGACGCAAGTTCAATCCTTGGGTCAGAAAGATTGCCTGGAGGAGGAAATGGCTGCCCATTCCAGTATTCTTGACTGGTTAAATCCCGTGGATAGAGGAGCCTGGCGGGCTACAGTCCATGGGGTCACAAAAGAATCGGACATGACTTAGTTACTGAACACACACACATATCTCATCATTAAGACATATGCAGATTCAGGAATATTCTGAGGCCAGCCGCCTGGTCTCCTGGCAGTTTCCCTACATCTTATGGGGTCAGAAGCTCTCTCCTTGAGTGGGTGCCAGGAATCTTACCACCTTCTGCTTGTCTGCCTTCTGAAGGGAGATCTGAGTGCCAAAGAATTGATGCTTTTGAACTGTGGTGCTGGAAAAGACTCTTGAGGGTCCCTTGGACAGCAAGGAGATCAAACCAGTCAATCCTAAAGGAAATCAACCCTGAATATTCATTGGAAGGACTGATGCTGAAGCTGAAGCTCCACTACTTTTGCCACCTCATGCAAAGAGCTGACTCATTGGAAAAGACCCTGATGCTGGGAACGATTGAGGGCAAGTGGAGAAGCGGGTGACAGAGGATGAGAGATGGTTGCTTGGCATCATCGACTCAATGGACGTGAGTTTGAGCAAACTCTGGGAGATGGTGAAGGAAGCCAGGCTTCCCTGGCTGCAGTCCATGGGGTTGTAAAGAGTCAGACACAACTGAGCTACTGAACAACGGGACAACAGCAAAAGAGAGATCTGTCTGCTCTTAAACCGGTCAGGTGCTCTGCTGAGAGTGGGCTTCGATTCTTCTTGAATTCACTTTGAAGGTGGAGACCGTGGGAGAGTTTCACAGCAGTGTCTGCCCTATTTCCATTTTCCCCATTTCCTATGAATTACACACCCACTAGTCTACTATTAAGTCTACCCACTAGTAGACTTAATACATAAGCCGAGGGTGTGAGGTTCTCCCTCAAATCCATGGAGGCACAGTTCTGTGAACTCATGGTATTCTTTCCACATGCTCACGTGATCTGGGGAACAGCTATGCTCCTGTATCCCTCTGCACAGATGCATCCCATTCTGAACAACCCTGTGAAGTTGGCATGGTGACCAGCATCCCCTCTTCAGAAGGGGAAATAGAGACTCAGAGAGGGGGAGTAACTTGCCTGAGGTTGCAGAGCTAGTAAGATAGAGTCACACTTAGCACCCATCCTGTCCGTGTCTGAGATCCTTGAGCTCCTGGGCCTCCCAGCCCTTTGCTCTGCTTCCTCTGGCTAGTAGCACACAGCAAACCTTTGCAAAAAGTGGCATGGATTCTTGCTCATCTTTGCACAGAGATTATGGCCATTCAGAACATCTGAATGTTTCCAGAGAGCTCATCTGCTGATACCATAAGACAGTGGATCTCAACCCTGGTTGCTCATCTAAACCATCCGGGAGCTTTTAAAATTTCCAATGCTCTGGACAGTTCACCAAACCAGTTCAATCGGAATTTCTGCAACAGGAAGCGAAGGGTCCGTGTTTAAATTTCCCAGGTGGCTTCTGTTCACTTACGAACCATCCCCTAATGCTGAATCAGCACAAATCAGAGGCTCTCCATGGGCTGTAACCTCCTTCTTACATTTTTGTAACCTGATAGCTTTCGTAGGTGAACTGGCTATAGCCCTCCTACAGCAGGAAGGGAAGTGTGTCCTGATGTATGCGTGGTTTTATCATGAAAAAGTAGCTGTAATGCTTATTTAACCACCATCAGAGAGCGCAACTCAATACCTGCTTTGCCAAAGCCCAAAGTGTTATTTCTAGCAAATGTTCTCCAATCGCGATCAGATGGTGCTAAATCCTGTTGTTCCCACAGCAGCACTTGGTTGTTATTCAGAGATGGGTGAACTCTGCCAAAAAGTCTGTCCTGGCTCCACTGCCCAGTGGCTTGAACCCTGGAGGCTGAAGGCCCGCCTGAGCAGGGTGGGCAGGGGCGACGGCAGGCCGCTCGCTGGGGGACTGAGTAAGCTGTGAGCATCGTGAGCTCACCAGGTGCCACATGCGCGTTGACTGGCGCGTGGTGTCTGATGTTGTTATTCAGTCATCAAGTCATGTCAGACTCTTGCCACCCCATGGACTGTATCCCACCAGGCTCCTCTGTCCATGAAATTTCCCAGGCAAGAATACTGGAGTGGGTTGCCACCTTCTTCTGCAGGGCATCTTCCCCAACCCAGGGATCGAACATGTGTCTCCTGAATTAGCAAGCGGAGTCTTTACCACTAAGCCAGCTGAGGAGCCCATGGTGTCCTGTAGGAAGGTTTTATTTGGTTACGCTCTTTTTGGTTAAAAACACTTTAATGACAAAAATTGGAGGGGAAAAAAATCCATAAATTCCAGACTTTCCCCCAGAATACATTGTATGGTCACATTCATTTTACATGGACTCTTTTGCATCCCTGCTTTTTTTCACATGCCTATTTGCTGCGCTATTTCACGGGCCTCCGTAACCACAAGCTATCTGATCATCCAGTGTCCTAGCCACTCAGACTGCCCCCATGTCTTTACAGTTATGAATAACATTTCAAGGGATAGTTTATATAGGCAGCTCTGTCCTTTTTCTGATTTGTCTGTTTAACATAAATTTCTAGGACTGGAATTACTGAGTAGCCCCTTTTAAATACCTCTGTTACCAAGCTGCTTTCCAAAACATTTTTATGAATACATCTTGCCATTAATGGGCTTCCCTGGTGGCTCAGTGGTAAAGAATCCGTCTGCAGTGCAGGAGACAGGTTTGATCCCTGGGTCGGGAAGATCCCCTGGAGAAGGAAATTGCAACCCACTCCAGTGTTCTTGCCTGAAAAATCCTGTGGACAGAGGAGCCTGGTGGGCTACAGTCCTTCTAAGGAGTCAGACATGACTTAGTGAATAAACAACAACAAAAGCTGCCTTTAATACTAGATACATGGCAGATCCCATCGGCTTTCACCAGGACCGAGTGTTTCCATTGCACTATTTTGGGGCGGCTTAATATACAAAACAATACCAGGTTATTGTACTCATGTGCATTTCTTTGATTACTAGCAAATTCCACTCATTCATACCCTCGTGGGTGAATTTATTCATCACTGCCCATTCTGTGCCAGGCACTGTTGCAGATACTGGGCAGACAGCAGCGAACGAAACAGACCAGTATCACCAATATCCCCGCCCGTGAGGAAGTTACCTTCTCATGAGTGTTTTCCTGTTTTGTCTGGGCTCTGGCAACCATGTGACTCAGTCACCGTAGGGGCTGGGCATTCGGGCAGTTTCCATGCACCTCCTGAATCTGTGCAGCCCAGCAGAGCAAAAGCTTCTCCAGTACCCTTTGTGCAGGTGATAAGTAAGGGCCTGCTTACCTTTACTTCCCTCTATCCCCTTATGTCCCACCCAGCTCTCTGGACTTCAAGTCCCTGCCCATTCTGGCACTGGCTGCCCTTCCTGGTAGATGGAGGGCAGGCACAGCTGGGGGAAAAGCCAGTGCCCAAGGGCTAGGGTACCCGGGTGCCCTCCCAGTCATCCATTGTCCACTCTGGGAGGGCACCATCTATGCTGCCTCAGAAATAACAGATAAAAACTGGGTGGTGATGGGGAAAATGTCCATTCGTGGGGCCACCAAAGGACTATCCAGCCAGGGTGGACACACACCTGACCTTCCTTGAGGCAGGCTGGAAGGTTCTGTATCTGCTAACCTAAGTAGATGCCCACCTCAGTGTCTCATTCTGAATCGACCTGTTCTGTAGCTGTGCTTTCTCTCCAGAAAGTGAATGGGGAAAGCATCAAGAATATTCTCAAGGGAGTGTGGAATGGACATGTACACACTGCTATATTTCAAATGGATAGCCTACTGCATAGCACAGGGAGCTCTGCTCAATGTTATTGGCAGCCTGGATGGGAGAGGAGTTTAGGAGAGAAAGGTTACTTGTATATGTGTGGCTGAGTCCCTTCACTGTTCGCCTGAAACTATCACACTGTTAATCGGCTCTTGTTGTTCAGTCGCTAAGTTGTGTCCAACTCTTTGAGACCCCATGGACTGTAGCCCGCCATTCCCCTCTGTCCATGGGATTTCCCAGGCAAGGATACTGGAGTAGGTTGCCATTTCCTTCTCCAGGGGATCTTTCCAACCCGGGGATTGAAACTGTCTCCTGTATTGTCAGGCAGGTTCTTTACCACTGAGCCCTCCCATACAAAATAAAAAGTTAAAAAAAAAAAGAAAGGATATTTTAAAAGAGAAAGAATATTCTCAATAAGTGAGGTTGATCATTTGAGCCAGTAGGGTGTCTTTGCTTGGGGTGGTCAGGGGAGCAAGTGGCTGTCCTTGTGGGCTCCCTGCCTGAGAAGCTGGGTCTTCATGAATAGACTCACCAGCAAATTTACTCCCCTGGGGTTCTTGGTTCCTTCACTGTCTTGGTTTTTTTTTTTCCTATTGACACTAATTTTATTTTATTTTATTTATTGGCCGTGCCACACAGCTTGCAGCATCTTCGTTCCCCAACCAGGAACTGAACCCAGGCAGTGAAAGTGCTGACTCTACACCACTGGACTTGCAGAGAATTCCCCTGCTATTTTTTTTTAAATAAAATTCACACATTTCTTGATACAAATGGACTTACTTACAAAACAGAAAGAGACTCACAGACTTAGAGAGTGAATTTGTTGTTGTCTGTACACACTGCTGTATTTAAAATGTATAATGAACAAGTGGGTTCCTCAGGAGACTCAGTGGTAAAGAATCCACCTGCCAAGGCAGAAAACACAGAAGACATGAGTTCGATCCTTGGGTCAAGAAGACCCCCTGGAGAAGGAAATGACAACCCAATCCAGTGTCCTTGCCTGGAAAAATCCCATGGACAGAAGAGCCTGGTGGGTGATGGTCCATGGGGTTGCAAAGGAGTTGGACATGACTTAGGGACCTAACAACACCAAAAACCAACAAGGATCTGCTGTGCAGCACAGGAATTCTGCTCATTGTCACGTGGCAGCCTAGATGGGAGGGGAGTCTGGGGGAGAATGGGTACATGTAAATGTGTGGCTGAGTCCTTTCACTCTTCACGGGAAACTGTCACAACATTGTTAACCAGCTATACCTCAGTACAAAATAAAAAGTTCTTTAAAAAATGATTCACATTTTCTTCTGCAAAAGCTTAAAAATAATTATATACAAGAAGAAGGAAATGAAACACTATCAGAGATAGCCATTGTTGGCATTTTGGTATATGTCCTTTAAAGATATGTGTGGGTGCATATACGAATAGAGAGCGATAAACAGAGAAATATGCAAAGTAGAATCATCACAGTGTATCCATTAGGAAATATACTTTTTTCCACTCAGCATTCTACTGAGTGGAAATAATTTTCTGTGTCCCTCCATATCATAGAGGCTGAGGCCCAAAAGGAAGGAAGCAGAAGTGAGCAGCCCACTTAGGGTCTAGACTCAGAAGTCCCAGGACACACTTCTGCAGGAATCTTTTGGTTAAGCCAGTCACAGGACCAGCCCAGACTGGGGAGGGGAGTTGATCCTACATCTCAGTAGGTGCCTCGAGGAAGGAATGAACTGATGGTGGCCATGCTAGGAAACTATCAACCACACCAAGTATATTTCACCCACTTTTCCCTGAAAAAACAATACACAAACATACTGTGTTAATTACGTCCATTTGGGAATACTTAAAGATGTTTCTTTATCAGCAGTTTTTTTCTGCCCACTTCCAAAGAGCATGTGTAATTGCTTTCAGTGAATGTAATACAATGATTCTACCGTTGACATCAAAATAAAAGACTCTAAAAAGCCACCTAGAGATAGGAGAAAAGCGTGCTATGGAAAAGCTTGACTGAAATTGTTACTGCGGTAGGGCCCCCGTTCATTTAGTTCCCGTGTACATTTGATTGAAGGGTCTAGGGCCCGCCAATAGGAAAACCTCAAGAAGTGGGAACTTATAAAACACGACTGAGCAGCAGCGTAGAAACAATCCCTTAAAGGTGGATGCATCAGATACAGAGCATTCTTCTCCCAGAAAAGGAGTCATGTTACAAAGAGCCCTGATGGAGGGAAGTCAAGCCAGCAGGAAGCAAAGCAGTGTCTGGAACCCCCAGCAGACACTTTAGAGCCCAGTCTTTGAACATGGGCTGGTCCCAGACCTTCAGAAAATTCTCCTGATGACTGGTGAGCACCCAGGCTTAAGAGCCACAGGGTCAAAGAAATAAATGACCTAGGTTTGTGCTGAATTCTCTGGTGTCCAGCTCCTGGTAGTAAGTGACCAAGATGGTTGATAACTGAGCAAGATTGGCATCACATCAGGCAGTGACTCCAGGCTCTGCTGGAGCCCCCGGGGCTCTGGTTTACTGGCCAGCACACGCGGCACTCTGTCCAGACATGAAGGTAGGTGGAAGAGCTACAGCGGAAATTCCAAAGAAGGTAATTAAAATGTGTTAACCAAAACAGGAAACATCGGTGAGGTGGATGAGAGTGTTCTACTTCAGACATGTGATTTTATCAATACTTTTAGTGTTCAAAAACTCATATTTAACTTTTAAAGGTATTTTTCCAAACAAACCCCGACTTCAGTTTTCGCTCATTCTAAATTCTTGTGTTTTTTTTCATACTTGCATTTGGGGCAAGATGGAAAGAAAACCCAAAACATTTTGTTCATATTGGAGGGTCACATTCTTTTTTAAAGGCACAAACGGATTTTTACTGATCAAGAGATGCTGTTTCCTGAAGGAGAGAGGGCATCAGACCAAGGCACTGTTTCACTCAAAAAGATTTAGGAAGGAGTGAACTTGTCTGTGATGACAAAATGGTCCCTGACCACTAGCAAACTCGCAACATCGGTGCAGTGTGATGACTTTCAAAGTCACCCACTTCTCCAGATCCAGGAGGGCTCTGTGCCCATACTTGCTGCTTCTTGGCAAATTCACTGAATGTGAGAATTAGAGTCTTCCAGAAGAACAAGTGTATTAACCAGTAATCACCATCTTTTTCCTTTTTTTCCATTTTGTTTTCAGTTCTAAGAAATTTGGGACAAAATTAAATGAAAGGATTTTGATTTAATTCACCCTGCCTTTTGTGTATAAAGCTTCCATGTATCTTTACCTTAAAAAGTTACTGCGGGACTTCTCTGTTGATACAGTGGATAGGAATCCGCCTGCCAAGGCAGGGGACACGGGTTCAAACCTTGGTCGGGGAAGACTCCTCCGTATGCTGCAGAGCTGCCAAGCCTGTGTGCTGAGCCTGTGAGCCGCAACCAGACTGTGCGCCCAATGAGAGCGCCTGCGTGCCACACCCGAGACCTGAGGCAGCCAGTTATACAAATACATTGTTTTTAAAAAAACCTGTTGAGCAGTTGCCACTTTTGTGAGACTCTCTGAATCCTTCCTCCTTCCCATGAGCCCTGGCAGAATTAATCCCACCGCTGACAACCTAGAGGTCACAACCTGTGGGAAAGATCCTCGGAAGTTTGGGGGCATACAACCCAAGAAGCTGTAGGACTCAGGCTCGAAGGAAAAGACATCTATTGCTACTGATATTGATGCCTAAAAGCAAGTGCGCAAACACAGGAGGCTTATTTTCTGCCCCGATCCCCAAGACCACTGCACCTGGAGGGGGCTCCCTTTCAAACAGTGTCCCAGACACAGGGCAAATACGACCTCTAGTTACCCTGGCTTCCCTCCTTACCCTCAACTTCTCCTCCCAGGAGAGTGAAGACCAGCAGAGCCTGTGCAGCATATCCCCTGTCCTCCCTTCCCAGCCAGGCCCCCCCCCCAACCATGTACCTATCTCCCTAACAGCAGGGGACTCCTTTCTGCTCCCTCCGTCCCCAAATGGAACATCTGTTGTTGTTGTTGTTCAGTTGCTCAGTCTTGTTCAACTCTTTTCGACCCTGTGGACTGCAACATGCCAGGCTTCCCTGTCCTTCACTGTCTTCTGAAGTTTGCTCAAATTCATGTCCATAGAATCAGTGATACTATCTAACCATCTCATTCTCTATCACTTCCTTCTCCTCCTGCCCTCAATCTTTTCCAATGAGTCGGCTCTTCGCATCAGGTGGCCAAAGTATGGGAGCTTCAGCATCAGTCCTTACAATGAATATTCAGGGTTGATTTCCTTTAGGATTGACTGAATTGATCTCCTAGCAGTCCAAGGAAATCTCAAGAGTCTTCTGCAGCACCACAGTTCAAAAGTACCAATTCTTCAGCACTCAGCCTTCTTTATTGTCCAGCTCTCACATCCGTACGTGACTCCTGGAAAAATCGTAGCTTCACTATACAGAGATTTATCGACAAAGTGATATCTCTGCTTCTTTAATATGCTGTCTCGGTTTGTCATAGCTTTTCTTCCAAGAAGCAAGTGTCTTTTAATTTTATGGCTGCAGTCACCATCTGCAGTGATTTTGGAGCCCAAGAAAATAAAGTCTGTCACTGTTTCCATTTTCCCCCCATCTATTTGCCGTGAAGTGATGGAACCGGATGCCATGATCTTAGTTTTTTGAATGTTGAGTTTTTAAGTCAGCTTTTTCACTCTTCTCTCTCACTTTCACCAAAAGGCTCTTTAGTTCCTCATTGCTTTCTGCCATTAGGATGGTATCATCTGCATATCTAAGGCTGTTGATATTTCTCCAGGCAGTCCTGATTCTAGCTTGTGAAACATCCAGCCCGGCATTTTGTATGATGCGTTGTTGTTCAGTCTCTCAGTCATGTCCAACTCTTTGTGACCCCATGGGCTGCAGCACACCAAGCTTCCCTGTCCTCTGGAGGATGGTGAATGACAGGAAAGCCTGGCATGCTGCAGCCCATGGGGTCACAAAGAGTTGGACACAACTGAGCAACTGACCAACGACAACAGCAACTCTGCATATAAGTTAAATAAGCAGGGTGAGAATATATAGCCTTGACGGACTCCTTTCCCAATTTTGAAGCTGTCCATTGTTCCACGTCCGGTTTTAATTGTTGCTTCTTGACCTACATACAGGTTTCTAAGAAGGCATGTAAGGTGGTCTGGAATTTCCATCTCTTTAAGAATTTTCCACAGTTGTTGTGATCCACACAGTCAAAGGCTTTAGCATATTCAATGAAGCAGATATTTTTCTGGAATCCTCTTGCTTTTTCTATGTTCCAGTGAATGTTGGCAATTTTATCTCTGATTCTTCTACCTTTTCTAAATCCAACTTGTACATCTGGAAGTTCTGGATTCACGTACTGTTAGAGCCTGGCTTAAAGGATTTTGATATATGGATTGTGTCTTATTTTTAACTATCAGAAATTAAACTTGTAAACATTTTGGTGGACATTTACAATCACTTCTCTTTGATAAACACCTAGGAGTGGAGTTGCTGGCTAATTTGGAAGGGAAATGTTTTATTTTACTGCTGCTACTGCTGCTAAGTCGCTTCAGTCATGTCCAACTCTGTGTGACCCCATAGACGGCCGCCCACCCAGCTCCCCTGTCCCTGGGATTCTCCAGGCAAGAACACTGGAGTGGGTTGCCATTTCCTTCTCCAGTGCATGAAAGTGAAAAGTGAAAGGGAAGTCGCTCAGTCGTCCGACTCTTTGTGACCCCATGGACTGTAGCCTACCAGGCTCCTCGGTCCATGGGATTCTCCAGGCAAGAGTACTGGAGTAGGGTGCCATTGCCTTCTCCCTTTATTTTACTAGAAAATGCCAAAAAAGTGTTGGCGTTATTATAGTATTTTGCATTCCTACCAGCGGAGACCATTCTGCTTGCTCTACATCTCTGCTCACTTTCAGGGTTGTCTCTTTGACTTTATGCATTTGAGTCATCACTCAAATGCTGATGCTGATATTTCATTCATGCTTTTAATTTAGAGTTTCCTGATGAATAATGGTTTGAGAATATTTTCATGTGCTTACCGGCCATTTAGACATCCTCTTATGTCTAAATCTTTTGTCCGTTAAAAATGGTTTTTGCCTAAATAAATTGGCGTTGTGTATTACGTTTCTACTGGCAGCAATATGAAAATTACTAGGAGTTGCAATTTTATCCCTTCCAGATTATCTTCATTAAAACCATAATTCTTCAAGTAACTGGTCCAAAGGATAAGAATCAAAATTCAGTATTAAATAAATCTTCAAGGCAATTTGGTATTAAAAATGAAGACATTTTTATGATGAGAAGAAGTAAGATATAGTTTAAATAAGATTTTTAAAGATATTTATTTATTTATTGCAACACACTGACTCTCTAGTTGTGGGATCTGGCCCCACAGTGTGCAGGTCCAGAGCATGTGGGCTCAGTGGTGGCTGCCTGCAGGCTTGGTTGCTTTGCAGCATTTGGGATCTTAGTTCCCCAACCAGGAATCAGACCCCATCCCCTGCTTTGCAAGGAGGATTCTTAATCACAGGACCACCAGGGAAGTCCCTTAAGTAAGATTGGACTTCAGTAATTTTTTAAGTCTTTAGCTAGACAAAAGATCAAAAGTTAATTAGAATGATGTTTGGATAGAAAATACAACTTATATGTTTTCTAAATCCATTATAGTAGTTGTATGTCCAGCAAAATTAACAAGAACTCTTAAATTTAATGTCAGATAATGAAATTTGGGCAAATAACTTCCAACTTCACTTTTATTTAACATATATTACCTGCATATGTCGCCGATGGGGAAGATTGTGTGTGTGCTCAGTCGCTTAGTCATGTCTGACATTTTACGACCCTTTGGACTATAGCCTGCCAGGCTTCTTTGTCCATGGGGTTTTTCAGGCAAGAATATTGGAGTGGGTTGCCATTTCTTCCTCCTCCATCCCCACCCAGGAATTGAACCCATGTCTCCGGCATCTCCTGCATTTACCTGCTGAGCCATCAGGGAAGCCCATAAAACTCTGCTCAATTTTTTACCTTTCTCACCTCTTCCCTTTCTGGTTTTTTTAATCTGTCCATGGAATTCTCCAGGCAACAATACTGGAGTGAGTGGGTAACCATTCCCTTCTCCAGGGGATGGAGAAGGTTAGGGGTCCCAAGTGTGTACTGGACCCCCAAGTTCCCTCTTCAGTGGGTTTCTTTGATTTTCTTTGCTGTCTGTTTTTCTTTTGCCATTTTTGCTGGTGTTCAGTTAAAACCTTTTATAATTCCACAAGGAAAAGCAGATTATTATGGTCTTTTCTGATTCAAATATTCCTGTGCCCAAGTTCCTACTTTGCAAGTTGTCACTGTGCGATTTCGTTTATGCATCATTTTCTACTCAGACATAATGGCCATCAAGTTAAATCTAATCTTGTTTTCCTTATGGTTTTCTATTTTGTTTTCTGAGAGCCTCACTAGGCTCTCCAGTTGTCTCCATTGGCTCAGATGGCAGAATCTGCCTGCAATGCAGGAGATGCTGGTTCGATCCCAGCCCTTTGGTCAGGAGGATCCCCTGGAGAAGGAAATGGCCACCCACTCCAGTATTCTTGCCTGGGAAATCCCATGGATGGAGGAGCCTGGCGGGCTACCCAAAGAGTCGGACAAACTTAGCGACTAAAACACCATCACCACCAATTAATTAATTTGACTGTTCTGGGTCTGAGTTTGCAGCAGGCAGGATCTTCAGGCTTTGTTGCTGCATGTGGGATCTGATTCCTTGACCAGGGATCAAACTTGGTCCCCCTGCATTGGGAGCACAGAGTCTTAGCCTTTGGACCACCAAGGAAGTCCCCAGGGTTCATTTCTCACCCCTCTTTCTCCCTTAGTGAGCTCATCCACTCTCACAGCTTTATGTTTCCTATGGATATTTTCATGACTTGTGCATTTCAATATCCATCCAGGGTCCACGTTCTTATACTCTGTGGTCCACTCTACTTCCATTTTAATAGATATTTAGAATTCAAATTTGTCCCAGGCACAGCACAAGATTTTCCCAGGTCTGATTTTACCTCACTCTTTTTTAAAAATTATTTATTTTAGTTGAAGGCTAATCACTTTACAATATTGTGGTGTTTTTTGCCATACATTGACATGAATCTGCCACGGGTGTACATGTGTCCCCCATCCTGAACCCGCCTCCCACCTCCCTCCCCATCCCATCCCTCAGGGTCATACCAGTGCACCAGCCCTGAGCGCCCTGCCTCATGCATCGGACCTGGACTCTTTCTTGTCTTGGTTTTTCAAGTTTCTCAAGACAAAATCCTCTGAGTCAGCCTTGGTTCTGCTCTTTATCCTTGCTCCCCACATCTAGTGCTTCTTCAACAAGTCTAATTTGACTCTATCTCTGAAACAGCTTCTGAGTGTATCCACCTTCGTTCTTGCTATCACCACTCAAGTTCAAGTCATCACCCTCTCTTGCGTGGGCTACTGCAGTGGAAACTAGGCCGATCTCTAAGCGTTCTTCCTTTTTTTTCCCCCCAATTTAGTTTATTACAGAATATTGAAGATGGTTCCCTAGGCTATAAAAGTGAAAGTGAAAGTGAAAGTGTTAGTTGCTCAGCCGTGTCTAACTGTTTGCGACCCCACGGACTGTAGCCCGCCAGGCTCCTCTGTCTATGGAGTTGTCCAGGCAAGAATACTGGAGTGGGTTGCCTTTTCCTTCTCCAGGGGATCTTTCCAACCCAGGGATCGAATCTGGGTCCCCTGCCATCTGAGCCACAAGGGAAGCACTAAGCTATAAAAATAAGACCTCGCTGTTTATCCATCCTGTACATAACAGTTTGTGTGTGCTGACCCCAAACCCCCAGGCCCTCCCTCCCCGCCGCCCCTCCCCCTTGGCGACCACAAGTCTGTATTCTGTGTTGGCGAGTCTGTTTCTTTCTCATAGAGAGGTTCATGGGTGTCATAGTTGAGATTCCACATCTAAGCGATATCACATGGTATTTGTCTTTACCTTTCTGCCTTTCTTCACGATAATCTCTAGGTCCATCCTTGAGGCTGCAAATGGCTACACCATTTATTCCAACTTTTAATGGCTGAGTAATATTCCATTGTATACATGTACCACATCTTCTTTATCTATTCATCTGTCAATGGACATTTAGGTTGTTTCAATATCTTATAAGCATCTTTTCTTGAAGGACATGATCATATTACTCCTTCTGAGAAAAATACTCTCTGAGGCTAAAATCCAAACTCTTTACCCAGCCTAAAAGATTCTGTGTGAAGGGCCCTGGCCTGCTTCCTTGACCTCATGGATGAATGGGTTTATCTACAGGGAAATCTGGGGGATAAGACCAGTGGAGGTCGGTGCCCTGGAAGACACAGGGACTGACGGTCAGGTGGTCATGGAGAGTGGCGGTGGCCCCGCAGTCACCGTGAGGCAGTGTGCTGAGCCAGGGGAAGGACATGGGTCCCCCGTCCTGGGACCAAGCCCCTGCTCTGCTCCGTCACACTGAGACCTGGGGCGTGGGAGCCCCCGAGGCTCTCGGGCTTCATCTGTCACGTGGGGTGATACTGACCTTGGGCGTTTGCGCCTGTGATTATCTGACATAGCATCCTTTCCTGCACAGGGGCAGAAATGCAGTGGCCTTGTCCCCCTTCTCCCTCCAGTACAAAGTCCAGCGGTTCCCTGAGCACATTACAAAACAGAGATGAGCAGAACAAATGAGGGGTTCTGTAAAGCCAGGCTCGGAGGTGCTCAGCCCCTCCTCCACATCTCCCTGTGGTCTGGTTAATTCTAGAAAAGGCTTTGCTGAGACTCAAGATTTTCTGCTAAGAAGTAAGACTGTTGCTCTAGATGGCTATGCCCAGGTGGGGCCACCTTAGTGACAAGACCTGGCATGTTTAGGATGCCAAGAACCATCCTTAAGTCTGGGCCCCTTCACAGCATTTGGGTTGGGGGGGCCTGCTCAGAGAAGCACAGGGGGAGAGGAGAGACTGAATGTGATGTTGAAACCATTCTCCAGTGAGATTAAGATCTCCCCCAGAATGAAAAAATAAAAATCTTAAAGATCAGGAAAAAACAAGAACAAGAAAAAGAAGCAGATTGTATATATTATTTAAAAGCAATTAAAATGAAGACTATAGGATTGTTTTAAAACAAAGTTAGAAGACAAGGGTTCGTTTTGAGACTAATGTAGTGGTGGGGAACTCTAGTCTGTGGTCAGCCATAGGTACTTTCCACGCCCATGAACCACCACATGGTCCTAAACCCCAGCAGAGCTCAATTTCAGATTCTCTAAACTGAACAGAAAAGCCCCGACTTGGGTTAACTGACAGCCACGTGCTACAGACAACCCATATCTGAAAATAAACAAAAAAAAGTGTGTGGAAACAAACATGTGCTGGTGGTTTCTAACGTAATTATTGTCTCGTTCTCAGGGCTATTTGCATAATGTTGCAGAGCTGTCGTCAGGCAGGCTGCAGCTAAAAGTATAGATTTTGTGTGCACCTGTTTGTAAACCAGCTAGAGAACAGTCTTATTGAGAGTAAAGTCTTGATACCTTCCATGGCCTTACTGTTACTTTTTTTGGAAGCAGTTCATTACAATATCGACATACAAACCACTGCACACATTTTTTTTAAAACTTTGTATTTTGTATTGGGGTACAACTGATTCACAAACAACGTGAGGGTTTCAGGTGAACAGCAAAGGGGCTCAGCCATACGTATACATGTACCCATTCTCCCCCAAACTCCCCTCCCATCCACGCTGCCACATAACACTGGGCAGAGTTCCCTGTGCTGTTCAGCAGGTTCTTCTTGGTCATCCATTTTAAACATAGCAGTGTGCACGTGTCCATCCCAAACTCCCTAACTATCCCTTCCCCTCACCCTCCCACCTGGCAACCATAAGTGCATATAATATGTCTTCACATATTTATACATCCATGAAACCATTACAATGATCTGTAGAGACAGCATCTCCATCACCCCTGAAAGTTTCTCATGAATCTTTGTCATCTCTCCCAGGCCTCCCTTTTCTTTCCTCTCCATTCCTATTTGTTTGTCTCATGTCACTAAAGACCTTTCATCTTCTAAAGTTTTGTATAATTGTAATATACAGGATGTAGTCTTTTTTTGGTCTGACTTCTAGTACTCAATATTAATGCCTTTTAAAGAATGTCTCTCTTTTTCATATTTATCTTTATTTAGTCATTCATTTGGCTGTGCTGGGTCTTAGGTGCAGCACACAGGATCTTCGATATTTGAGGCGTGGCACGCAGGATTTTTAGTTGCAACTTGAGAACTCTTAGTTAAGGCATCTGGAATCTAGTTCACTGACCAGGGCTTGAACCAGGGGCCCTTGCCTTGAGAACACAGTCACTGGACCACCAGGGAATCCCCTGACATTATTATTTAATTTATACTAATATTATTGTTGTTTGGATTGAAGTATAGTTTTTCAAATTTTTATTTATTTTTGGCTGCTCTGGGTGTCATTGCTGCGCATGGACTTTCTCTGGGTGCAGCGAGCAGGGCTGCTCTTCTCTTGCTGCAGAGCGCGGGCTCTAGTCACGCAGGCTTCAGGAGGTGCGGCTCAGTATTAATAGCTGTGGCGTGCGGGCTTAGTTGCTCCCCAGCATGCGGAATCTTCCCAAACCAGGGGTCGAACCGGTGTCTCCTGCATTGACAGGCAGATTCTTAAGCACTGGACCACCAGGGGAATCTTTATTGAAGTATAGTTGATTTACAGTGTGGTTTTATGATTTCTGTACAGCAAAATCGTTCCGTTATACATACATACATATATATATATAATATATATATGCATTCTTTTTATAAAATTTCCATTATAATTTATCACAGGAGAGCAAGTACAGTTCTCCGTGCTATACAGTAGGCCCTGTTATTTACCCATCCTCTGTGTAAAAGCTCACACCTGCTAACCCCAGCCTCCCGCTGCTCACCTCCTCCAATCCTCTCCCCTGTGGCAACCCCCAGTGTGTTCTCTATGTCCAAGATTCTGTTTCTGTTTCACAGATTCATTTGTGTCATATTTTAGATTCCACATATAAGTGATACCATATGGTATTTGTCTTTCTCTTTCTGACTAACTTCATCTAGTATGATAATCTCTACTTGCATCCGTGTTGCTGCAAATAGCATTATTTTGTTCTTTTTTATGGCCAAGTAGTATTCCACTGTATATATGTCCCACCTCTTTATCCATTCATCTGTCGAGCGTTTTGGTTATGTCCATTTCTTGCCTGTTGTGAACAGTGCTGCTATGAACATGAGGGTGCCTGCATCTTTTTAAATTATAGTTTTGTCCAGATATATGCCCAGGAACGGGAGAGTGCTGGGTCATGTGGTAACTCAACTTTCAGTTTTCTGGGACAACTCCATATTGTTTTCCACAGTGGCTGCGTCAACTCACAATCGCACCAGTAGCACAGGAGGGTTCCCTCTTCTCCAGATCCTCTTCAGCATTTGTTATTTGTACCAACATAATTCTTTTTGAGATTTATCCATATTGTGTTATCAGTAAATCATTTTTTTTTTCCCTGAGAAGCAGTCCATTATACAGATAGACCACAATTGTTTTTCCCATTCATCTGTGGAGGGACATTTGGTTTGTTGCCAGTTTGGGGCTATTACAAATAAAACTGCCATGAACACTTGTGTGCAGGTCTTTGTGTGGCCATCTGCTTCCTTTTCTCTTGGAACTGAATGTCTGGGACATGTGGTTACATGTTTAAGGTTTTGAGAAGTTCTAACCTTCTGAAGTAGTTGTATCATTTTACATGTCCACAGCAGCATATCAGGATTCAGTTCCTTCAAATCCTCTCCAACATTTGATGTGGTCAACCTTTTTAATTATAGTCATTCTGTAATATGTGCAAGGACTTCCCAGGTGGCACAGTGGTAGAGAATCTGCCTACCAATGCAGGAGACTCGAGTTCAATCCCTGGGTCAGGAAGATCCCTTGGAGAAGGAAATTGCTACCCACTCCAGTATTCTTGCCTGGGACAAGAAGAGAAGCCTGATGGGCTATAGTCCATGGGATTGGAAAAGAGTCAGACACAACTTAGCAACTAAACAGCAACAGCAATATAATATGTGTAATGGTGTCACACTCCGATTTTGATTCATATTTCCTTAAAAAGTAATGCTGTATGCTCACTGCCATCCATTTGACTTATTCGGAAAAATGTTTGTTCAGATCTTTTGTCCACTTTATTTGTAATTGGACTTTCCATTTTTTTGCTATTGAGTTTTGAGAGTTTACTATATAGTCTAGACATAAGTGCATTTTCAGATATATGCTTGGCAAAATTTTCTCCAGTCTGTGGTTTGTCTTTTCTTTCTCTCAAAGAGCAGAAGTTTTACTTTTGATAAAGTTCAATTTATCAATTTATTTTTCCTAGATTGTGTTCTTCGTGTTATATCTAAAAGCTCTTCGCCTAATTCAAGATCACAAAGATACTCTCCTTATGTCTTTCATCTAGAGATTTAGGTTTTAGATTTTACATTGAGCTCTACAATCCATCTGGAATTATTTTTTTATGTAATGCAATTTATGGACTCAAGTTGATTTTTTTTGTACATGAGCATCCACTTGTTTCAGTGTCAATTGTTAAAAAGCCTGTTCTTTCTCCATTGAATTGTTTTTGCAACTTTGTCAGAAAACAGCTGTCCAAATGTGTGTATGTGTATGTGTGTGTGTTTTGGTTATGTGGCTTATACAAATACAATTATATGTTATACTTTCCTGTGTCCTGCAACCTTTATAAATTCACTTTTTAATATTTTATTTGTAGATGCTTGACAATTTTAGCTACTATTTATTTAAGTATTTTTTCAGCTGCACACTTTTTCTACCCTTTCTAGAATGTTCACGATACCAATGCTGGATCTGTTGGTGGTGGTGGTGTTCATTCACCAAGTCGTGTCCGACTCTCTGCGACCCCATGGACTGCAGAACACTGGGTTCCTCTGTCCTTTACTATCTCCCAGAGTTTACGCACATTCCTGTTCATTGAGTCGGTGATGCTATCATATATGACCATCTCATCCCTGAGGCTGCCTTCTCCTTTTGCCTTCAGTCTTTCCCAGCATCAGAGATCTTTTGTTACCATTCCACAGATCTCTCAGACTCTGCTTATTTTTTTTTTCCAGTTTATTTTCTTTTTATTGTGAAGACTGGGTCATTTCCAATTATCTGTGTTCAACTTCATTCATTCATTCCCTGTTATTTCCAAACTACTCTTGAGCTCATCCTTTGGGTTTTCATTTCAGTTATTGTATCTTTCAGTCTTATCACTTCCAGCTTGTTATTCCTTTAATGATTTATACTCCTTTGCTGCTTAGACTTTCTTTTTCTCCTGTTTCAAGAGTGTTTTAGATCGCTCATTGTGCAATTTTTATAATCGCTGCTTTAAAAAGTGCTCTTCAGAATATTCCAACAACTGAGTCATCTTGGTGTAAGCATTGATTGATTTTTCTCTTTCAAGGGTGATTTTCCTGGTTCTTGGTGTAACAAGATTTTTTATTGGTGTGATTTAAAAAAAAAAATCATATCCTTGACATTTTGGCTACTCTGTTGTGTGACTTTGGATTCTGGTTAATGTTCTTTGTTAGCAGGCAGTCCCCCTGTTCAGGTACAGTAGCAGGTTATGGTCAGGGCAGATGTTTGATTCCGCCTTTTGGCCCAGCTAGCGCCTTCCTGATGAAGCTGGCGCGTCGACTCCCATCCTCCTGTTGGCACTGAGTACAGTGTAAGTTCAGCCCCGTCTCTGTGCTGGCGGCACAGTGTTCCTGGGACCACTTCATTCCACCTCGATGCTACCGGGTGGGGATGGGCGCTCAGGCTGTCTCTGAGTCATGCTGACACCATCTGTAGAAAAGCAGGGTGCTAACCAGCCTCACTCCACTGCCTTGTCAGTCTTGTTGGTGCCCGGTGAGGGGACGAGGAGGTTCAGCTCCCTCCTGGACCCTTCTAGTGCAACCCCAGAGGGGCACTCGGAGTTTCACCTGCTGCTGCCGTAAAGGGGGTGAACCACGGGCTCCCCGGAGGGATTCTTTGAGCAAGATCATGGGAGGGGGCACAGAAATTCTACTGGTGTTTGGCTGGAGTAGGGCAAGTATGGTCAAACTACAGTTTCTACGGTTATGTCATCCTTTATTGGTTCTTTGGCTAGCGAAGCAGACTTTTCTTAAAGTTTTTGATCTGTGCTTGTTGACAGTTTTGGTACTTCATCAGGATAGGTAGGAGACAAAACAAGCAAACACAAACTTCTTAAGAAAACCAACCCTGCTGTGTTGTTCCTTGAGTCCTGCACCCCTTAGGCAGCTCACTTCATTCTTTTGCACTCCTCTCAGGGTCGTCTTCGGTTGGCTGTGCTGTGCTGTATCCAGCGAATCTTAATTGTAAGAGGCTTGGACTTGGGGTGAATAGGGCTACTCCTTCTTAGAACTGGATATCCTTAAGGGTTTTTTAAAGACATTAAATATTAAGATAAAATAGCCATGTATTTACTCACGTGTTTTCCATTTCTGTGTGTGTGTTAGTCACTCAGTCGTGTCCAACTCTTTGCGACCCCATGGACTGTTGCCCGCCAGACTTCTCTGTCCACGGGATTCTCCAGGCAAGAATAGTGGAGTGGGTGGCCATGCCCTCCTCCAGGGGATCCTCCTCACCCTGGGATTGAACCTGTGTCTCCTGCACTGGCAGGTGGATTCTTTACCGACTGAGCCACCAGGAAAGCCCCACCATTTTTCGTACTCTTCATTGCTTTGTGCAGGTCCATCTTTCTATCTGATGTCATTTGCCTTCTGCCTGAAAGACTTCTTTTAACCATTCTTACAGTGGGGCTTCCCTGGTGGCTTCACTGGTGGATTGAATGGCAACCCACTCCAGTATTCTTGCCTGGAGAATCCCATAGACAGATAAAGTCCACAGGGTCACAAAGAGTTGGACACGACTGAGTGGCTAACACACACACACACACACAGTATGAATCTGCTTCTGAAGAATTATTTCAGCTTTTGTATGTCTACAAAAATCTTTATTTTGCCTCCCTTTTGAATGATATTTTTGTTGGGGTATTAAATTCTAAGTTGATAGGTTTTTTTCCTTTGAGAATATTATAGGAGAGATGCTTGTCTTGTGAAATTATGAAAAGTCATATGAAGTAAGTAATCACAAGTAAACAAAACAAGAAAAATCTATACCTAGAAAGGTGGCTCAGACGGTAAAGCGTCTGTCTACAATGTGGGAGACCTGGGTTCGATTCCTGGGTCGGGAAGATCCGCTGGAGAAGGAAATGGCAATCCACTCCAGTACTATTGCCTGGAAAATCCCATGGACAGAGGAGCCTGGTAGGCTACAGTCCATGGGGTTGCAAAGAGTCGGACATGATTGAGCGACTTCACTTACTTAGAAACTAAAAGAAAATAAAACTTTTAAATATTTTTCCTTTTGTGTGATGGGACTGTTCATTATTCCTTTCTGTCTGTTTTTGTAGTTTTTTTTTTTTTTAACTCTCAATATTTTCTTTAACATGTACAGCTTTTATAATGAAAATAGTTTTATTATATTAAAAACCAATGAACAGAAGTTCTAGGACAGGCAACTAAATTAACTGTGGTGAAAAGTCAAGATAGTGAGGACGGGATTGACTATGTAGGGTACAGGAGCATATTTTTGGATGATGGGCAGTTTGTTTATATCTTGATAGGAGTGTGAGTTACAAAGACATGTTTACTTTTCAAAATTTAAGTGTTACGTTTTATTCATTTCACAGTACATAAATTATTACTTCAAAGCCAAAAGGAAATATATGCATACAAATTAATTTGTTTGAGATGGGGGTGGAAGATAGATGAAGACAAAAATAAACCCTGAACAGTAGAAAGTGGATAACTATAGAAGGTGGTGATATAAACATGGGGGCTCATTAGGCTCTTCTGCTCCCTTTGTGTTATGTTTGAAATTTTCATAAGAAAAAGGAAAGACAAATTCATAGATCTCTCTGATCTAGAGGATACTGGTCACTTTCCTCATTTCTAGGAAAAACAAAAGCAAGGAGGAAATGAGAATAAATTGTTCTAAGAGAGAAAGTATGTAGTTTAACTGGGATGATATTTCATCACTAGGCAAACCTCCCATGCAAAGAGAGTCCTAGTGCGTGATCACCTTTAACATTCGATCTTTATCAGTTTTAGTTACAACAGTAATATAAACTCAATGTAAAATAATCACACAGCAGAGAAAAGCAAACTTTAGAAAATGAGTTTCCTCTATCTTCACAGCCCCGGAGATCACAACTCTCAATGGTTTAGTAAGGCGTTCAGTATGGCTTTTTAGTAAGGCTTTTTCATGTATAAGCACACGTGTATGTGTCTGTCCGCGCGTGTGTGTGTGTGTGTGTGTGTGTGCGCGTTGACCAAACTGATGTTATAGTATACCTTTTTTTTTTCTGCTGCTTCCTCTTTTTCACTTATGTATTCTGCTTGAAGATCTTTATAAAACGGAATACATAGCTGTTTAGAAGCAGAAGATAAAGCCAGATGAAAAGGAAGTTTCTTTCCGTTTGGATTCCAAGAACGTGCCATTGTAAAAATTTTAAGATTTGACATGGTCTTAACTATGGGTTTTTACCTAAATACATAATTTTACACAAATAATATGCTTTTTATCTAACCACACACACACACAAAGCAACAAAGTGACAGCAATGAAAACAACCCCAGTAGTGAGATCCCAGGGTTCCTGGTGGTTGCAGTCAGCTGGCCCCGGTGCCTCTGGTGAGCAGATGGCAGCTGGGCTGTGGCCGGGACGGAGCTCAGTGGAATGACTCAGCAAGGCAGTGGCCTGGGAGCAGAGAGGAGGCCGCCCAAGATTAATTGCTGTCAGGAGGAACGTTCTTCTCAGCTGGCTAATCGCCCTCTTACGATAATGAAAGTGATTTAGGTTCCTCTTTGTCCAGATGCAAATAAGCTGGTGAGTTAAAATCACTCCCAGTGTAGCACATCGCGTGAAGATGAAATAGTTCTCCGCTCATTTTGCATAGTTTCTTGTCTGCGCTTAAGTCCGAAAGATATTTGCCTTCACCTGATTTACATTCCGATTTGTTTCTCACTTTGTAGATCGACACTTCTCCATTACCCACAGATTATTTTTCTTAATATACCTCATCATGTATTAAGTATTTATTTATTTAATAATTGTGTCTATTGATTTTATTTATCTTTGGCTGGGCTGGGTCTCTGTTGCTCTGCATGGGCTTTCGTTAGTTGCGGCGAGCGGGCCCGCGCTGTTGTAGTGTGCAGGCTTCTCCATGAAGCGGCCTCTCTTTGTGCAGAGCGCAGGCGCTCGGTGCTCGCACTTACGAAGGCGCAGTGTGTGAGCTTGGTGGTTGCAGCTCGCGGTCTCGATAGTTGTGGCGCACAGGCTTTGATGCTCGCGGCATGTGCAATCTTCCCAGACCAGGGACCGAACCTATGTCCCCTGCATTGGCAGGCAGACACTTATCCACAGTGCCACCAGGGAAGTCAGTTCACAGATTATTGATTTCAAATAGGATGGCCCTGATTTTGTAGCACTGGCCCTAAAGAATTTCAAACAGGACCCAAGAATAAGAACATATGGGGGTAGGATGGTGATGAGGCACCCTGTGTAGAACAGAACTCTTGTCTTGGGCTCCTTTTGTATCCTGCAAGGAGTGGCTCTAAGGAGCTCATAGTATCTCCATCCATGCTTCCTGGTTGATTGATACATTTTCTCCAGAGGGATTATTTAAGTACATGTTTTGATGTTTCTTAGAGCTAGCTGCTGTGACACATGATGGGTTGAGCTCAGACAGTGTCAGATGCCGTTAAGACCATGTTATCACATCCCAGTGCTTTACATAAGGCCTCAAACTTTCACTCAATCAACCATCCGTTTATTCAGCTGCCTCTTTCTATACAAGGTTCTGATACTAGGCTTTGGGCTACACGTGTGCCCTAAAGACCTGGCCTAGCACCCTCTTCAACCTGAGCCTGGCTCTCTTTTTTTCAAATATTCTGATGCGTGGGACTTCTTTTTTTAAATAGATCCATTATGTAAGAATCACTTTTATTTTTTTCAAGCATTAGTATGTATTTTATTATTTTTTAAAACTTTTTATTTTGTATTGGAATAGGTGGTGCCAGTGGTAAAGAACCCCTCTGCCAATGCAGGAGGCATAAGAGATGAGGGTTCGATCCCTGGGTCAGGAAGATCTCCTGGAGGAGGGCATGGCAACCCACTCCAGTATTCTTGCCTGAAGAATCCCATGGACAGAAGAGCCTGGCGGGCTATATTCCATGGGGTCACAAAGAGTCGGACACGACTGAAGCGACTCAGCACACATGCATAGTTGATTAACAATGTTGTGATCATAAGGGACTCAGCCATACATATATGTCTCCATTCTCCCCCAAACTCCCCTCCCATCTAGGCTGCCACACAACTGAGCAGAGGCCCCTGTGCTATACAGCAGGTCCTTCTTGGTTATCCATCCTGAATATAGCGGTGTGTACATGTCCATCCCGACCTCCCTAACTATCCCTTCCCCTCAGCAACCATAAGTTCACTGAGCCTGCTCTCTTAAGACACGATCATGAAGCCTTCTCAAAGCCATGCTCCTCTCTCCTGCTGTTGGAGGGCCAGGATGCCTCCTCCTGCTTCTCCAAGCCCAGGCACTGGGACTGTCACTGCCCCGGAGAGCATCAGAGCTTCCCACCTGCCACCCTGCACCCACCCCTTCTCCTTTGTCTTCTTTGTCACCAGTTCCTTGAAGCTTCTCCAGAGTTGATACCGTCACTTTCTGAGGCTCCCCTGGGGTCCTCATGGGCCCACGTCGGATATGTTGAGAGACTGCTCATTTTGGAGCCAGAAGGTTTCCCACACAGGCCGTGTGTGAGGTCTCCAAAGTTTCCCAATCAAGATCAGCTTGTCTCTTCCCTAGATGTCTTAAGATCCCAAGAGAAAGCAGTCAGCAAAGGCCTGTCCTTGCTGCTATGCCAGCCTGCAGCCTGCCCTGTCCAAACCAAAGTGGAACCCAGCTCTGGGAGGTCGAGCACCCTGCCTTTCCTGAAAGGCTCCTTCCTGCCCACCAGATGAGGATTCTCAGTTGCCTTAAAAAATAAAAAATTATTTATTTGGCTGCACCAGGTTAGTTGTGGCATGTGGGGATCTTCAGTTATAGCATGTAGGATCTAGTTCCCTGACCAGGCATTGAACCTGGGACCCTTGTATTGGGAGCAAGGAACCTTAGCCACTGGCCCACCAGGGAAGTCCCTCAGTTGCCTTTTTTTTTAAAATTTATTTTTATTTTTTGGCACACCACGCAGCATGTGGGATCTTAGTTCCTCGACCAGAGATGGAACCTAGGCCCCCTGTAGTGGAAGTGTGTTGTCGTAACCACTGGACCCCAGGGAAGTCCCTCGGTTGCCTTTTTTTCTCTACTTGGCAACCCTCACATCTCTAAAAAAGTTTTTCTGTGTTATATTGCATTATTCTAAATTTGAAAGAGAAAAAATAAGCCCCCATCACTCCCACTCCCAGACACAACCACAGTTATCATTTCGGTGGACCAGCCCACAGTCCACTTTCCTGTGAAGGCTGTTTCACTCACTTGTCATCCTTACGCGCGCGCGCGCACACACACACACACACACACACACACGTGAAGTTGTGTCCTGTGGTTACCACAGGCACTCTTCCACGTTGCCATGCCGTTCTCACCATCATCCTTTCGGTACCGAACACAATATTAAAACGTTTGTCATGCACTACAATTCGAGCACTTGAAACCTCTGTCAAAATGACAATTAACACTCTAATGAAACTTTCCTCCATATCTTGCTTTATTTTCTTTGGAGAGAGGGTCATGAACTCTTGCAGTTCTTGACAGATAATGATAAATTGCCCTCCATGGGAGGTTGTACAAATACATGCTGTTGAGAGCAGTGTGTGAAGACAGCAGTTATACCATACTCTTCTCAACACTGTGAATTGTCCTTAAAATGTTCATTTTTGTTAGTGTATTAGACCAAGGCATACTGCTTTATGGGTATTTCCATTTGATGTGAATGTGGATGGTGACTGATTTTCCATCAACTAGCTAAGCTGCCACGGCTCCAAGCCAGTGAAATACCTACAGTCTTTCCCTTTAGTCTCTCTACCTTGGAAAGTGATTTTTCACAGCATTTTGGCAAGCTCATTGCCTCTAACCATGGATGCCAGGCACGCCATGCATCGCAGAGCTTTGGCAGGGTTGTCAGTTGTGAGCACTGATGCCAAGAGCACCATGCTTTAGAGACCCAGCTTTATGCTTACTTGGAAGTGACTCTCCCCCCGCTCAGGAAGGACTTGGCAAGGGTTCTGTCCTGTCATGGTGAATTAGTCACCCGTCTCTTTTGGTTTGAGGAAACGGCCTGTTGGGCTGGACTCGGGCACTAGGTAGGTGCTGCCTGCTTCTTGGCTGCCCTCTTGATGACACCTCTACCTGGGATGCCCAGTGGCCACTGGTCTGGGAAAGTATTTGATCTACCTGGACTGTTAGGTCACAGGTCAGTGGCATCTAAGGAGTGGCCCAGCAGCAAAGCCCCTCAAGGATTGGTGGCCTCACCAAAGAAGCCTCTAAATCACGTGTCCCCTCCGACGGCCACCATGGCACCGTGCTGTCGTCTCAGCACTCAGAAGGCTATCCTCCAGGGGGCCGGAGTCCCTCTAAGTCAAGCATAACAGGGCAGAAGGGGAGGTTTGGGTACTCAAAAATGCACCCCTGCCTTGAGGTTAAGCCAAAAGCACTTCATGTGTGCAGTCAGCAAATGTCTGTGGCACCTTTCCACTGCCCAAGCCGCCCTGACTACCTTCACAGCAGGACAGACCTTTCCAAACGAACCACCTTCACTTTGCAGGGCAGAGTCCCAGAGAAACAGAATGATGGAAATTACATCTTCCCAGTTAGGAGGAAAGGGCTTCCCAGGTGCTTCTGTGGTAAAGAATCTGCCTGCCAATGCGGGAGGCCTGGGTTTGATCCTGAGGCTGGGAAATCCCCTGGAGGAGGAAATGGTGACCCACTCCAGTATTCTTGCCTGGGAAATCCTATGGACAGAGAAGCCTGGTGGGCTATAGTCCATGGGGCGCAGAGTCAGGTACGACTGAGCAGGCATGCAATCAGGAGGAAAAGCTGGACTGCCTCCAACTGCCTCTGCCCTCAGGAGTCTCCCAGTCAAGCTGTGACTTGGAATTTGGGGTTTCCCCACAGGGATCCCTGTCTCTGCCTCCTGCACAATGTCGAAGTCTCCACCGAAACCCCGTGGGCCAAGAAGCCCAAGATTTTTCAGCTCTCTCTATCAAACACTTTGGAATGCCTACATGAGCTAGATTCTGGAGAGGCGAAACTGAGTCAGACCAGGCCTGCTGTCTAGAAGCTCACAAACAATGAAGACCCTCATCAGAGTAATGTGAGCTGAGAGTTCTGCTCTACAGGACACCTTGCGGGATGGGATCAGGCAAGTTTTCCAGGAGCCACCAGTCCATTCTGAAGGAGATCAGCCCTGGGATTTCTTTGGAAGGAATGATGCTAAAGCTGAAACTCCAATACTTTGGCCACCTCATGCGAAGAGTTGACTCATTGGAAAAGACTCTGATGCTGGGAGGGATTGGGGGCAGGAGGAGAAGGGGACGACAGAAGCTGAGATGGCTGGATGGCATCACTGACTCGATGGACGTGAGTCTGAGTGAACTCTGGGAGTTGGTGATGGACAGGGAGGCCTGGTGTGTTGCAATTCATGGGGTTGCAAAGAATCGGACACGATTGAGTGACTGAACTGAACTGACCTGAAACTGAATTTTGGAGCTGGAGAGAGAATGTTAAATTACAAAAGGCCCCATATCTTGAAGTGTTCTCTTGAAATCTCTAAGACTTGGGACTTCTCTGGCAGTCCAGTGGTTGGAAGACTTCTCCTTCCAAGGCAGGGGGTAGGGGTTCAATCCCTGGTCAGGGTGCTAAGTAAGATCTCACATAACTTGTGGCCAAAACACCAAAACATAAAACAGAAACAATATTGTAATAAATTCAATAAAGACTTTAAAAATGATCCACATCTAAAAAAAAAAATCTTTTGAAAAAAATAAGGCTTTCCTGGTGGCTCAGTGGTAAAGAATCCACCTGCCAGTGCAGAAGACACAGGTTCAATCCTTGGTCCGGGAAGATCCCAGGTGCAATGGAGCAACTAAAATCCATGAGCCACAACTCCTGAGCTTGCGCTGTAGAGCCCGGGAGCCGCAACTCCTGAGCCTGCGCTCTAGAGCCCGGGAGCCGCAACTCCTGAGCCTGCGCTCTAGAGCCCGGGAGCCACAACTCCTGAGCCCACATGCCACAACTACTGGAGCTTTCACACCCTTAGAACCTGTCTTCCACAACAAGAGAAGCCATGGCGACGAGAGCCTGCACACTGCAACTGGAGAGTAGGCCGGGCAGCAGTGAAGACCCCGCACAGCCTAAATAAATAATAAAAGAAAGCACTGAGCCTCATAGAGGCAAGCCAGGGGAGGGAGGATACGACTAACCTTGCATTAAGGAAAGATACCTTTGGCCACCATGTTGGGTGCAGATTAGAAGATCAGAAAGCCAAGGAAACTGGTCTTATCCCAAGAAGGGAGGAATGACTGCCTGTGCCCAGCCAGGAGCAATAGAATGAGGAGGACAAAGTGGCTTTCAGAAACATTAAAGTGGAGGTGCTGCCCAACTTGGATTTGGTGATGGTGGGAAAGGGAACTTCCTGGCTTGGGCAATGGACACATATTTGAGGGAAAGAGAACAAGTTCACTTCGTATGTGTTTCATTCTAGACCCCAAGGAGACATCCAAGTGTTGTCTTGAATGTGAGACCCCACAGCAGCACAGCAGAGGTGGTTAAGTCTGTGAGTGGGTGGGACCAGCCAGGATAAGCTTATAGAAGAGATGAGTCTTAAGGCCAAAGCTAGGCTCACTGACCTCTAAGAAGATAACAGGGGAAAGGGATGGTGCAAAAGAGATTAAGAAGCCCAGGCCAGAGAAAAAAAGAGTGTCTGGAAGGAGGTATCTACTCTGTCAAATGTTGCAAGGGTGTTAGGAAAGAAAAAGATCAGGAAGTGTCTATTGGTTGGGACAAAGGAGAAATGGTATCACTAGCTGGTCTAGGAAGCTTGGTTGTGAAAGGAAGTCAGGATGAGGGTAGAGAGGGGGTACAAGGTCATGAGAAGATGTGTCAAGGTAGGAGATGTCAGTGTATGGAGATGGCTAGAGGGTTTCTTTCCGCTGCAATATATAGATATAACCTGTTCTCTCTTGTGAGGGAAGGGTCAGGTTTCTTTCACAGCAGCTTCCTTTTTGGTTCTGGAAGGCAAATTTCTCCTATCCGTGTGAGGAAGTAGTAAACAGGATGGATGAGTGGTGTTCTACAAGAAAACTCAAGAGGAGTGATTGAAGAAGGACCAGAGAGAGGGAGGAAGCGTGAACAGCAAAAAGGAAGGACTGAAAAGCGGAGGACCCCACAGCACGCCTGGAGGAAAGCGGGTGGTATTGGTAGAGCTGGGTTGGCTAGCAATCCACTTGAAGTTACCTGCTTGGCCGGATGGCCTAAAACCTCAGTAAAAGTCGGTCATACCTAAGTACTTTTTGAGAGTGGGGTCCTGGGGGCTTAATTAGGGATGGGAGTCTTAGATTAATGTGGGGAGAAGAGAAGAAAACAGTCCTAAGACTTAAAAGTGTGAATGAGGGGGCAAGGCCAGCAGAAAAGGGTACAAAGTGAAAGTCACTCAGTCATGTCCAACTCTGCAAACCCATGGACTACAGCCAGCCAGGCTCCTCTGTCCATGGGATTTTCCAGGCAAGGACACTAGAGTGGGTTGTCATTTCCTTCTCCAGGGGATCTTCCTGACCCAGGGACTGAACCCAGGTCTCCTGCATTACCGGCGGATTCTTTACCATCTGAGCCACCAGGGAAGCCCAGAAGAGGGTACAAAGTACTAGGTTAAAGGCTGATGTGGCCACGTCCTATTCCAGCCTATTTTATTGACTGTAACAGGAAGCAGTTATGGGGGCCCCAGGTAACCTGATGTGTGGCTTCCAGAGAAGAAGACCCAGGAAAGATGAAGAGGTTGAAAAAATAGGTCAATTTGCCAAATAACCAATCACTGCTTCCCAAAGTCCAATGAACTGAAAACTGATTTCTTGAAAATCAATTTGTTGCAGAACCCATTTCCCTGATGAGTGATCCTTGGAGTTCCCCTCAAAATTGTTTTGGTCAATTACTTTTAAAAATATAGAAATTTGTGTGCTGTGATTTATACAACACTGGAGATTTTCCTGTAAGTTTGGTTTGTTTTTTCATTTACATTTAGTAGTTTAGCTTGGTTTGCAAGTTTTCAGTCTATTTTTACCAGATATTTTCCTATGGATTTCTCAATCCAGTTCTGATAAAGGTCAGTCTTATGTGGGTTTTCATATTTTAGGAGCAGGGCACTTCTTTTTTTAATTTTATTTATTTATTTTTGGCCACCCAAAAATAAATAAATGGGTCTTTATTGCTGTGTGCAAGCAAGTGAGGGCTACTCACGAGTTGTGGTGAGCAAGTTTCTCATTATGGTGACTTCTGTTGTTCTGGAGCGTGGGCTCAGGACCTCATGGGCTTTAGTAGTTGTGGTGCTCTGCAGCATGTGGGATCTTCCCAGACCAGGGATGGAATCCATGTCTCCTGCATTGACAGATTTTTTAACCACTGAACCCTAGGGAAGTCCAGGGCACTTCCTAAATGCTATATATATATGCCAATGGATGGATTTTTCCCTCAACTGCATTTACTGTCAACTCTAGTTTAAAGACTTGTGCCTATATTGAACTATAGCTCCCACTTTGGGATTCTGCCATTGGGAGGTTGTCATGGATATGTGAAAATTAACAGGCAGAATTAACACGAACTCATCACACACGCTAGTAAAGTAATGCTCAAAATTCTACAAGCCAGGCTTCAACAGTACGTGAACCATGAATTCCAGATGTTCAAACTGGATTTAGAAAAGGCAGAGGAACCAGAGATCAAATTGCCAACATCTGTTGGAACATTGAAAAAGCAAAAGCATTCCAGAAAAATATCTACTTGTGCTTTATTGACTATGCCAAAGGCTTTGACTGTGTGGATCACAATAAACTGTGGAAAATTCTGAAAGAGATGGGAATACCAGACCACCTGACCTGCCTCTTGAGAAACCTATATGCAGGTCAGGAAGCAGCAGTTAGAACTGGACATGGAACAACAGAATGGTTCCAAATCAGGAAAGGAGTAAGTCAAGGCTGTATATTGTCACCCTGCTTATTTAACTTATATGCAGAGTACATCATGAGAAGCGCTGGGCTGGAAGAAGCACAAGCTGGAGTCAAGATTGCCGGGAGAAATATGCAGATGACACCACCTATGGCAGAAAGCAAAGAAGAGCTTAAGAGCCTCTTGGTGAAAGTGAAAGAGGAGAGTCAAAAAGTTGGCTTAAAAGTCAACATTCAGAAAACTAAGCTCATGGCATCCGGTCCCATCACTTCATGGGAAATAGATGGGGAAACAGTGGAAACAGTGTCAGACTTTCTTTTGGGGGGCTCCAAAATCACTGCAGATGGTGACTGCAGCCATGAAATTAAAAGATGCTTACTCCTTGGAAGAAAAGTTATGACCAACCTAGACAACATATTAAAAAGCAGGGACATTACTTTGCCAACAAAGGTCCGTCTAGTCAAAGCTATGGTTTTTCCAGTAGTCATGTATGGATGTGAGAGTTGGACTATAAAGAAAGCTGAGCATCGAAGAATTGATGCTTTCGAACTGTGGTGTTGGAGAAGACTCTTGAGAGTCCCTTGGACTGCAAGGAGATCCAGCCAGTCCATCCTAAAGGAAATAGTCCTGAATACTCATTGGAAGGACTGATGCTGAAGCTGAAACTCCAATACTTCGGCCACCTGATGGGAAGAACTGACTCATTTGAAAAGACTCTGATGCTGGGAAAGATTGAAGGCAGAAGGAGAAGGGAATGACAGAGGATGAGATGGTTGGCTGGCATCACCGACTCAATGAACATGAGTTTGAGTAAGCTCTGGGAGTGGGTGATGGACAGGGAGGCCTGGTGTGCTGCAGTCCATGGGGTCGCAAAGAGTCGGACACAACTGAGCAACTGAACTGAACTGAACATGCAGAAAAAACTTTTATTTGGCTGACTGCCAAACCACTGAAAAAATGAGAAAGAGAAGTTGCAAACTAGTGTAAAATTACACTTGAAGGGTCAAACTCTTTTCTCTGCAAACCAAAGGTTAAAATTTTTTTAAAAGGCTCATGTGTTATCAAAACCTTTATAAGTAACTTTTGAGAAGTAGTCAGCTTCAGAAATGTGAATCACAAACCCATAAATCCAATATAAAATGTGGTGGAGAAACCAAAAATAAAACTTCTAAACTAGAAAAAATTCCAAAAGCCAAAATGTTGAAAAGCATCATTCAACATTTGAAACTTCCTGTGGCGCTAGTTGTGAGGGACCCTGCCTGTCAGTGCAGGAGACACAATAGACGTGGGTTCAGTCCCTGGGTCAGGAAGATCCCCTGGAGGAGGGCATGGCAACCCACTCCAGTATTCTTGCCTAGAGAAGCCCATGGACAGAGGAGCCTGGTAGGCTACAGTCCATAGGGTCAAAAAGAGGATATAACTGAAGCCACTTAGCACGTACGCATGCAACACTTATTAGGACACATTTTCTAAGTAATTAAGGGAAAAACATTGGGGGGTGGATGTTGATAGTCTGCAGAATTGGTCACTTGGCAAATTGATTTTAAATATGTCAGCTTTTTGGTCTCGGAGAGATTTGGTAAATGACTGTGTTTCTGCAGTCCAATGCCTTAACCCTGAGCTCTACGCCCACTGGCTGTTTCTCAAGTAGAGGTTGATGTATGAACTCCAGAAAAATGGTACTGTTGAACCTATTTGCAGGGCAGGGAATGAGTCACAGAAGTAGAGGCCAGACTTGTGGCCACAGTTGGGGAAGGAGCGGGGGGTACGAATTTAGAGAGTACCATTGTTATACACACACTCTTGTTGTTCAGTCGATAAGACCCCCCTGGACTGTAGCCCACCAGGCTCCTCTGCCCATGGGATTTTCCAGGCAAGAATATCAGAGTGGGGTGCCACTTCCTCCTCCATAGAATCTTCTTGACCCAGGGATTGAACCTACATATCCTGCATTTGTAGGTGGTTCTTTACCGCTGAGCCACCAGGGAAGCATATATACCCTACCTTGTGTAAAATAAATAGCTAGTGGGAAGCTGCTGCATAGTACAGGGAGCTCAGCTTGGTGCTCTGTGATGATCTGGATGGGAGGAATGAGGGGGTGGAAGGAAGCCTCAAGAGGGAGGGGATGTATGTATACATAGAGCTGATTCAGCTCTTATACAGCAGAAACTAACACATTGTAACATAATCATACTCCAATTTAAAAAAAAAAAAAAAAAAGGAAGTGGTGAGAGGGAGGCTGGTGGTGAGAGGGAGGCTGATGGGGAGAGTAGCTGGTTCTGAAAAGGGGTAGGGATGTGATCCCAGGGTTTAGATTCTGCTGGAAAACAGAGGAAGGAGGGAAGTGAGGTTTTGCACAGGAATGGGCATGAGAAGAGTTTGTTCCAGAGTCGTGGAGAGCGGGTTTTTTTGCTGAAAGGGGTGAGAACACCTGAGAACCTAGAGTCCTGGAACGGGACTGCCTGGGGCCTCAGGGAGAAGCAGCACCGCACGGCGCGCCGCGTATCCGGTCTGGCAGGGATGAGCCCGTCAGGCTCCGCCCCTTGTCTACCAGGGTGACTTCTTCATGGTCCTCCGCATCCTGGGCGTGGCCAGCTGGATTGCTCTTGAGGTTTGGCGCTTTCCTGGGCAGGTGGTATGGCAAAGTATGAGAGCGAAAGACTCAGAGATGATGGAGCGAAGGACTAGAAATGAGAAGCCCTGAAAGCCAAAATGGTCATGAACACAGAATGGGGAGTACATGGCGGGACCGGAAGCTGCAACTCCAAGCGGTGCAGGAGTTGGTCGGCTGGGAATGAGCCAGCTGGGGGAGAGGAAGGTGGGTGGGAAAATACCGGGGACTTAAAGGTGGAGCAGTGCTGGGGGCACAGTGCCCCTTGGAGGGCACTGGAGGGTGGGGGAGGTGGGGGAGAGGCCCAGAGCTCATCTGGGGAGGAGGCCATGGCATGGCTGAGTCAGCCCCAGACTCTGAAGTTGCCAGAGTTGAGGATGTGCGACTATTTAGTGCTGTGGTGGACCTGCCTGCCAAGTTGCTTTAGTCGTGTCTGACTCCACCGACTGTGTGAGTCCACGGGGCTGTAGCCCACCAGGCTCCTCTGGCCATGGAATCCTCCAGGCAAGAATACTGGAGTGGGTTGCCAATCCCTTCTGCAGGGGATCTTCCTGACCTAGGGATCAAGCCCACGTCTCTTAGGTCTCCTGCATTGGCAGGTGGGCTCTTTACCACTACCACCGCCTGGGAAGCCCACTTAGTGCTGTTCTCAGGCTCAATTCCAAGGGCTCCTCTTCACTTCTGCACGTAATACACACACACACACACACACACACACACACACACACACGCCACCCTCACCACCACTGCTTCCACTGCTTCTCCCACCACCACTGTTTTCTCCCACAGAGAAAAGAAGGGCTTTGAGGCACTCCCCCAGCCACCCCCCCCACCCCAGCCCATGTCCTTCCTCCTTGTCCCTGCCCGGATGGCAATTAACACAGTCACAGCGCTGGAACCTGCCTCTGTTTCTGGGCAGACATAGTCATTCATCCATGAGAGAATAAAATTAATCTACTTCTGTCTTCCTGATGCCCAGTCCGTCTTTCCTGCTGTTCCCAGGGGATGACAGGCACTCCCACTCTGCACACTCCTCAAGTTCCTTTCCAGCCTTCAGTTTCCCTGTCTGCCCTGGAGGCAGCATCAACCCTGGGGAGCCTCTGACCCACTTCAACTCCCCATCATCTCTCAGAGCTCAGAAGAGGCAGCCTGGGGTGCCTCAGCAACTCCTGGGGTTGTGGACTGGAAAGCCCTATTAAAATGCTAATAAGGCATCTGGAAGGTATAAAACATTAAAAAACAGCCCTGAACTTCCATTCTGAGGCTTCCTCCTGCACTACGGGCAACGCCACTCTCACAGGGCCAGGCATCACCTGCTGAGTGACATTTCTAACTCATCCTTCCCCTGCTCTCCTGCCTACGTGAGTACCCCTGCCCTCACACCAAAGGCCAAATACCACCCAGCTGCCCAGCCCCCCAGGCCTCAGGGATCTGGCAGGTGCCACTGCCCAGTGTCAGGACCACAGTCCTGATGGTACTAATCTCAGGTGGCCTCGACCTGCAGTGCCTTGGAGCGGGGCCTGGATTCCCAGCCAGAGACTGGGCTGGGTGGCGGTGGCGAAAACAACAGATCCTAGCCACTAGACCAGTGGTCAGTGACAAGGGCCCTGGCCCCTTAGCTTTGCAGAAAAGAATTTCCACAAAAACAGAAAGTAGTGAAGCAAGTAAAGTCTTTATTAGGAGGAAAAAGTGTACATGGGCAAACTCAGAGAGAAAATCCCTGAGTTGCTGAGTTGGCCCTTGTGGCAGGTTGAACTACCTTTATGGGGCATTTCTTCCGGGTTTGCTTTGGACAGTCATTCTGATTGGCCTGGCCCACAGTCCATATTTTGTATATCTCAGGATCTTGCATATGTGCACATGTGGCTCTTAGCCAAGATGCAGCCTACTGAAAAGGTGCCTGGGTAGATCATGCCTTGACATTGCTCCCTCTTTGGTCTCCAAGGAGCCTTTTCTGCACATGTGTGGTTGGGGAGGTCTCCTGACTTCAGTAATGAGAAATATGTGGTCTGGGCAGGGTCCAACCTCTCCTCCTAATCACCCTGCTATTTTTGTCTTGGCATTCTGGTCAACAGAGAATGAATCTCCCATTGCTTTACCTTGGGGGCCCATCTCGCTGCTGCCTCAGTGCCAGCTTCAGGACTGTGGGAAGCTGAGTAGTTTCATTCCTCGAAGCCATATCCCCTGCCCAGCGTGTTCCACCCCTACACCCCCACCAATCCAGCTAATACTTCACATATCTCAGGGCCCAGAGTCCAACCTGCAAACAAGACTGTTGTTGCTGTTGAGTCTCTAAGTCGTGTCTGGCTCTTTGTGACGCCATGGACTGCAGCACACCAAGCTCCCCTGTCCTCCACTGTCTCCCAGAGTTTGCTCAAACTCATGTCCATTGAGTTGGTGATGCTATCCAACCATCTCATCCTCTGTTGCCCTCAATATTTCCCAGCATCAGGGTCTTTTCCAATGAGTTGGCTCTTTGCATCAGGTGGCCAAAGTATTGGAGCTTCAGCTTCAGCATTAATCCTTCCAATGAATATTCAGGGTTGATTTCCCTTAGGATTGACTGGTTTGATCTCCTTGCTGTCCAAGGGACTTAAGAGTCTTCTCCAGCACCACATTTTGAAGACATCAATTCTTCAACACTCAACCTTTTTTATGGTCCAAGTCTCACATCCATACATGACTCCTGGAAAGGCCATAGCTTTGACTATATGGACCTTTTTCAGTAAAGTGATGTCTTTGCTTTCTAATACAGAATGAAGCATATGTGAAGCAAAACTAATAGAACTGAAAAGAGAAATACAGTCACCATAGTAGTTGGGTACTACAGTACTTGTCTCTCTACAGTTGATAGAAAAAATCAGTGGAAAACCAGCAAGGATAAACAAGAACTCAACAGCGCCATCAGGTACTTCCCAGGTGGTCCAGTGGTTAAGAATCCACCTTCTAATGCAAGGGACATGGGTTTGATCCCTGGTTGGGGAACTGAAACCCCACGTCCTATGGAGCAACTAAGCCTGTGCATGGCAACTACTGAGCCCATGTGCAACTAAGATTTGACATGGGCAAATAAATATTTTTAAAAATCCTACCATCATCCAACAGGATCTAACTGGTATTGATAAAATACCCCCAAAACAATAGAATAAACATTTTTTTCTCATGTGCTCTCAGGTCATATACCAAGAAACATCATAGCCATAAGACAAACCTCAGCAAAGGTAAAATAATTGAAATCATGCAGTGTGCTCTCTGACTACAATGAACTCACACTAGAAATCAATAACAGAAATACAGCAGAAAACTCTGAAATATTTAGAAACTAAACAAGTACTTCCAAATAATCCATGGGTCAAAGAGGAAGTTTCAAGGGATAGACACTGAACTGAATGAAAATGAAAATATGTTGCATCAACATTTGTGGAACTTTTAAAGCAATACTGAGAAGAAATTTTATATTGCTAATCCTTTCATTAGAAAAGAGGAACATTTTCTTAATTTTTATTTTTTGCCGAGTTTCCCAACCAGGGATTGAACCCTTATCCCCCATATTGGAAGCACAGAGTCTTAACCACTGATCAGTCCCAAGAAGAACATTTTCAAATCAATAATCTAGTCTATCACCTCAGGAAACTAGAAAAAGAAGAGCAATAATAATCCCAAAGCAAGCAAAAAGAAGAAAATAAAAATATGTGAACAGAAAACAATGAAAATGAAAGCAAGCAAAAAACAAAGAGAGAAAATTCATGAAACAAGATAAAAGTCATGAAACAGGCCTCCAGCAAGACTGAACAAAATAGAGAAAGAAGACACAAATTACTCATATCAGGAATGAAGCAGGAAAAGTCACTACATGTCCTGTAGACATTAAAAGGTTAGTAAGAAAATAGTATAAATAACTGCATATATACATATTTGTCAACTTACATGAAGTGTAAGCTTAAAAAGCACAAACTACAATAACTCAACAACATGAAGTAGATAATATAAACAGCTTTATAACTGTTAAGGAAATTCAATTCATTATTTAGAAACTCCATAGGAGGAAATTTTCAAGCTCAAAGGGTTTCACTGGACAATTCTGTCAAACAATTAAAGAGGAAGTGACACTGATTTTACAGGGTTATCCTAATTAATTTCATGAGATCACTAGTATCCTGACACTAAAACCAGACAAAGACAGTACAAATTAATATAGACAGAAAAGTTCTTAAGGAAATAACTAGCAAGTGGAATTCAGCAGCATGAAAAAAGAGTAATACTCCATGACCAAGTGAATTTTATCCCAAAGATAAGAGACTGGTTCAGATTTCTAGATGTAATCCACTTGATTATGTGGTTAAAGAAGAAATATTACATGATCATTTCAACTGATGCAAGTAAGACACACAACATTCAATAACTATTCATAATAAAAACTCTCAAAAATAGAAATAAAGAGAAATTTCCTCGATAAAAACATCTGTGAAAAAGTTACAGCTAACATCATACTTAACCATGAAAAACTAAATGCTTTCCCCACCAGGACCATAAACACAGCAGTTAATTAACATAGCACTAGAAGTTCTAGCCAGTGTAACAAAGCAAGACAAGGAAATAAAAGGCACGCAGATCAGAAGAGAAGAAATAAAACTGTCTGTGCAGATTTCTTAAAGGTATGTGTAGGAAATACTAAGGAATTTACCAAAAAACTCTTAGAACTAATAAATGATTTCAGCAAGGGGACAGGATTAGCATAACGAAAATCAATTGTTTGTGTATATCCTAGCAATGAACAATTTTTATGTCTATATTTATGAGGGATATTGGTGGTCCAGTGGTTAAGGCTGCTCTGCATTTCCACTGCAGGGGGCATGGGTTCCATCCCTGGTCAGGGAACTGAGATTCCTCATGCTGCATGAGTTGCAAATAAATAAATAAATATAGCATTAAAAAACAGTAATGTTTAAAAAATAAAATACATTATATTACAACTTATAATCACACACACACACACAAGAAAAAAGAAATAGGTGCAAATTTAGAAAAATATGTACAGGATTTGTATGCTGGAAGCTATACAATGTTGATCCAAGAACTCAAAGATGATCTAAATAAATGGAGAGACATATCACATTTATGGATTAGAACATTCAACATAGTAGATATCAATTCTTCCCAAATTGATATATATTACAGTTTTAACAAAATTCCTATAAAATTACCAGAAACATTTTCTGTAGCTACAGATATAATTATTCTCAAATTTATATGGAAAGTCAAAGGAACTAACATAACTAAGGCAATTCTGAAAAAGAACAAAGCAAGAAGAAAACTACTTAAAGGTTCAGTCCAGTTTCTCTCAGTCGTGTCTGACTCTTTGCGACCCCATGAATCGCAGCACGCCAGGCCTCCCTGTCCATCACCAACTCCCGGAGTTCACCCAGACTCATATCCATCGAGTCAGTGATGCCATCCAGCCATCTCATCCTCTGCTGTCCCCTTCTCCTCCTGCCCCCAATCCCTCCCAGCATCAGAGTCTTTTCCAATGAGTCAACTCTTCTCATGAGGTGGCCAAAGTATTGGAGTTTCAGCTTTAGCATCATTCCTTCCAAAGAAATCCCAGGGCTGATCTCCTTCAGAATGGACTGGTTGGATCTCCTTGCAGTCCAAGGGACTCTCAAGAGTCTTCTGAACACCACAGTTCAAAAGCATCAATTCTTCGGCGCTCAGCCTTCTTCACAGTCCAAATCTCACATCCATACGTGACCACAGGAAAAACCATAGCCTTGACTAGACAGACCTTTGTTGGCAAAGTAATGTCTCTGCTTTTGAATATGCTATCTAGGTTGGTCATAACTTTCCTTCCAAGGAGCAAGCGTCTTTTAATTTCATGGCTGCAGTCACCATCTGCAGTGATTTTGGAGCCCCCCAAAAGAAAGTCTGACACTGTTTCCACTGTTTCCCCATCTATTTCCCATGAAGTGTTGGGACCGGATGCCATGATCTTCGTTTTCTGAATGTTGAGCTTTAAGCCAACTTTTTCACTCTCCACTTTCACTTTCATCAAGAGGCTTTTGAGTTCCTCTTCACTTTCTGCCATAAGGGTGGTGTCATCTGCATATCTGAGGTTATTGATATTTCTCCCAGCAATCTTGATTCCAGCTTGTGGTTCTTCCAGCCCAGCGTTTCTCATGATGTACTCTGCATAGAAGTTAAATAAGCAGGGTGACCATATACAGCCTTGACGTACTCCTTTCCTGATTTGGAACCAGTCTGTTGTTCCATGTCCAGTTCTAACTGTTGCTTCCTGACCTGCATATAGGTTTCTCAAGAGGCAGGTCAGGTGGTCTGGTATTCCCATCTCTTTCAGAATTTTCCACAGTTTATTGTAATCCACACAGTCAAAGGCTTTGGCATAGTCAATAAAGCAGAAATAGATGTTTTTCTGGAACTCTCTTGCTTTTTCCATGATCCAGCGGATGTTGGCAATGTGATCTCTGGTTCCTCTGCCTTTTCTAAAACCAGCTTGAACATCAGGAAGTTCACGGTTCACATATTGCTGAAGCCTGGCTTGGAGAATTTTGAGCCTTACTTTACTAGCGTGTGAGATGAGTGCAATTGTGAGGTAGTTTGAGCATTCTTTGGCATTACCTTAAAGGTACTGTATAGTAATGATGACTGAGTCAGGGTGGTATTGGCAGAAGATCAATGTTAGAAAATCCAAACAGAGGCCTACAGAACTATGGCCAACTGGTTTGTAAAAAAATACTTATTTCTGGCTGCTCTGGGTCTTCACTGCTGCACACGGGCTTCCTCTAGTAGCGCAGGTTTCTCGCTGCAGTGACGTCTCTTGTTACAGAGCACGGGCCCTAGTGTGCACGGGCTTCAGCAGTTGCTGCCCATGGGCTCAGTAGTTTGCGGCTTGTGAGCACAGGCTCAGTAGTTGGGGGGCACAGGCCTAGTTGCTCTCCAGCATGTAGGATCTTCCTGGACCAGGGATCAAACAAGTGTGCCCTGCATTGCAAAGTGAATTTTTAACCACTGGACCACCAGGGAAGCCCTGGCTGACTGATTTTTTGTCAAAAGGTGCAAAGGGAATTCAATGGATCAAAAGGAACCATTTCAAAAAACAGTGCTGGAGTAACTGGAGATACAGAGGTAGAAGAACTAAACCTAAATCTATACCATTATTAAAAGATGCCTGCTCCTTGGAAGGAAAACTATGAAAACATAGTGTATTAAAAAGCAGAGACATCACTTTGCCAACAAAGGTCCATCTAGTCAAAGCTGGATGTGACAGTTGGACCATAAAGAAGGCTGAAGAATTGATGCTTTCAAACTGTGATGTTGGAGAAGACTCTTGAGAGTCCCTTGGACTACAAGGATATCAAGTCAGTCAATCCTAAAGGAAATCAAGCCTGAATATTCATTGGAAGGACTGATGCTGAAGTTGAAGCTCCAGTACTTTGGCCACCTGATGCAAAGAGCCGGCTCACTGGAAAAGACCCTGATGCTAGGAAAGATTGAACACAGGAGGTGAAGGGGACGACAGAGGATAAAATGGTTGGATGACATCACTGACTCAATGGACATGAGTTTCAGCCAACTGTGCGAGATGGTGGAAGACGGGAGCCTGGTGTGCTACAGTCCATGGGGTCGCAAAGAGTCAGACATGACTTAGCAACTGAAAAACAAGTATTTCACTGTGGGACTATGCCATGATTTGTTGATCCATTCCACTCCTTGTGAATATTTGGACTTTTTCTCTCTTTAGTTCAGTTCAGTGGCTCAGCATACCAGGCCTCCCTGTCCATCACCAACTCCTGGAGTTTACCCAAATTCAGCAGCCTTCAGTATCTTGTCTTCAAGACACCTCACTTCTCTTTCAGGTGATTCAGAATAATAGGCGTTCGGCCTTCTATGGGACCTGCTGTTTGCTGGGACTAGAGCCGCACCTGAATCACTAACATCCAGTTACATGAAGTCAGCTCATCAGTGAAAACACACAGAGAGGGGAGGGGAAGTCAGGACGAAGCAGTGTGGGGTTAAGCGATTGCAGGCTTTGGGAGGCACTGGCGAGTTTCAAGGCCTGTCTCGGGGCCTGCCCTAAGTTTCTGCGGCCGAGTCCTGGGCCAGGCAGGGGGAGGGCTTCAGCGGTGCCGGTGCTCCTGGAGTTCAGCAAGCTCCACGCTGGGGCTGGGCGCCCTGGCCTGCTGCCCGGTGCCTCGAGGCCACCAAAATGAGAGGCTGGGAGAGCCAGGAGCCACAAGGTTGTTTTTGTAAGACTTAACGGGATTATGTCATCCATCTAGACCTCAGGTCCCCTCCCTCAGGATCCTCACAGAGATCTTCCCAGGAGAGGAGTGGGGGAGAGAGGAGAAGGCAGAGCCGCCGGACGTGCTGGGGGCAGCTGGGGATGGACCTTGGACGACAGCTGACAGGCAGCTGCAGAGGGAACCCCACCAGGCATTCCAGATGGGCAACCTGAGTGATGCTGGAGAGTGCATAAGGGCTACAGAGCTGAATGTTTATGTGAGTATAATCAAAGGAAAGGGGAAAGATTTGGGAGAGAGGCACCCGAGAAAACCCCAAGAAAGCCACAAGACCTAGAGGAGAGTTGACCATCTGATAATGACTGGGTGTACTGTGGGGCTAGTGTTTATTCCAGACAAAGTCAGTGCTTTCCTGAGATCTGGTGACAATTTGGGGCACATATATTTAGGGGGAAGGGCAAGCCCTGGAAAGAGGCTTTGAGTCAAGAGAGCTGCATTGGGCCTCAGCCTAGTGGTCTCTGCTCTGTAACCTTGGACAGCCTGCTGTCCCCTGGGCCTGCAGAGTCTCAGCCCACCTCTGTTGGCCCTTCCAGGCTCAAGAGGTCCAGCCCTCAGGTCCAGACTTGCTAAGGCACTGGTCAGCTTCACAGTGAGCTTGTCAACACCCTGAGCCACGCCCCAGTTGCTTTTGAGATATATTCAAAGCTATGACCAGGTTTGCTTGGGTTTCTGAACTCACTGCAGAAGAGGAAGTCACTTTAGAGTGAAATTCTCATAAAGCTTTTCACATTAGAGGACACCAATTTGCTTAATAATTTTGAACAGTTTAGTTTGAAGCACAGAGTTGTGTCTGGGAAAGAACCATTGGCTCCAACATCCTCAGAGAAGGTTAGTTTTGGATGCTGACAGGGTCACTAAGGGGCTTCCCTGATGGCTCAGACGGTCAAGAATCAGTGCTGTAAAGAATGGGAAGATGGAAAAAACATTTCCAAACCCATGTCTCATTTTAAATATGAACTTGTCACTCTCTCACCAGTTAAATAGATACTTGTAACTATTCTCTTGGTATTCTTAAAAATTGATCAAAGCACTGCTTACAAAACTCCTGATTGAGAAAGTTATCTACACAGTTAATCTTAAAATCATCATAGGCTTCTCTGGTGGCTCAGTGGCAAAGAATCTGCCTGCCAATGCAGGAGACACGGGTTCAATCCCTGGGTCGGGCAGATCCCCTGGAGAAGGAAATGGCTACCCACTCTGGTATTCTTGCCTAGGAAATCTCATGGACAGAGGAGCCTGGTGGGCTACAGTCCATGGGGTTGCAAAAGAGTCAGGAGCCACTTAGCTGCTAAACAACAACAAAACCATCATATGCTATCCCTCCAATCTAGAACATGAACAAGAGACCTAATTAACCTAACCTGTAAATCCCTTGAATGAGCTGCTGTCCGGGAAGGAGAGTACCACACACAAGGACTGCAGCCCAGTCCAGCCCTTGCCTGAGCCTCACTGCCCCAGACTTCAGAGTGGATCCCCATCCTGTCGTCACCTGCCTTGAGGTGGTATCATCATGTCCCTAGATTTCCTGTGCCCCTTGCTGTGTTATATATTCAGATGACTTGGTGACCACTTCAGCACCACCTGATGCAGGTGGGCTTTCAGATTCCAAACGGACCACAGGGCCAGGGTGCAGAGTGAGTGTGTGTGTGTGTGTGTGTGGTTGGAGGTGGTAGAAGGCAGGCAGACGGGTTCTCTCCACAGTTCAACAATAGGGAATGGCAAGTCCACGTTGTGCTTCTTTCCTTTCCTCTTCTCACTCCTTCCTCACTGGCTTCATCCATCCATCGGGAGCTTTGAGCTCCCGTGCACGGAGGGTGTTCAACGGCTGAAGGCAGGGCTTGGTCTCTGCCCTGCGGAATAGCTGCCTCCACCATTGAGACACTCATAGTGCATAGACGAGAGTCTGTTCTCCAGCTGGTTTTCATCATCACCCAGATGTCCCTCAGATTTCACTAACGCTGAATTTTGGCAAAGAGGGGCCGATACTCTGGTTGGAAGGGAGGAAGAGGGGTGTGAGGAAGATTGTTTTCAAAATAAAGAATTTTAGCCACTTCAGTCCGCAAATGAGACTGTCCCTGGAGGCACATTTTCTGGTTCAGTGGCTGCCCACGAAGCACAGGCAGGGTCTTCTCTGATCACACCTCTCTCTGCTCTGAGATCTGGCTTCCCAGACAGTAGGAATGGCCACCTGGGAAGGAGCCCGTGGGAGAGGTGAAGTTTGACTATGACACATTCACAGGAACTTACTGGTTCTTTGCTCTTCTGACTTTGGCTCCCATTAGCAATTAGTGGAAATAAGCAGGTTGTCAACGGGGCATGGCCCAGAATATGGCGTGTAGTGGATGGTAGCCTGGCATAGACATTGATGAAGTGCAGAAATTAACCTGGGTGTCCAACAAGGCAGCAGGATCTGAGAGGATCTAAGGGTTTCACCTCCAAGTGCCCCCGGCCACGTTGGCGCTCCCTCTCACTTTGGGTGTTAACGTGCTCAGAGTTGAGAGAGTTCATCTCAAGACTTAGATTCCTGGTTCATCAAACATGCATGGCAATCCCAGCTGGAAGGCAGTGGGGAGAAACCTGCATTACAAGTCATGACTGGTAACATAGAAACATCTCCCAGATGCTTGCTTCTAAACAGAAATGCTCTTCACTCAACCCAGGGCTCCGTTAAGGGCACCCCAAGACTGGCCGGGATGGGCCCTTTGTATCTTTCTATGTCTGCCCACTGCCATGAGACACACCCCTTCTCACTGTCGGGAGACTGTTGACAGCTGTCCAGCACATCTTTTCTGAGGTCAATGAAGCAACAACAGCAACAGTATAAAACCCCCTTTCTGAACCACAACTCTGGCTTGGAGTGTAATTTTTGAGAACATACTTCTCTATTCCTTGAATGGTTACCTTTGTCTGTGTGGGCCTGCTATTTATGTGCTCTGAGAACTCTCTGGAAGTCCCTTTTCCAAGAAATGAGCAAGCTCTTCAGGGACATGTTTACCAAAGCTCCGGTCTCAGTCATATCTGAGGGGACTGCAGCTCAGATGTTTCCAGCACAATCAGGGTTTCTGACCAGCCTCTAGGACCCTGAAGGCGTTACTCCAGCCATATAAACTAACTACCTCTCACATCTAAACCTCAAAGCTTAGCCCGACTTGTTGTTGTTCAGTCACTAAGTTGTGTTCAACTCTGTGACCCCATGGACCCCATGCCAGGCTCTTCTGACCTTCACTCTCTCCTGAATTTGCTCAGATTCACATCCATTGAGTTGGTGATGCCATCCAATTATCTCATCCTCTGCCAACTCCCTTCTCCTTTTTCCTTCAATCTTGCCCTCTATCAGGGTCTTTTTCAATTAATTGGCTCTTCGCATCAGGTGGCCAAAGTATTGGAGCTTTAGCTTCAGCAACAGTCCTTCCAGTGAATATTCAGGGTTGATTTCTTTTAGGACTGACTGGTTTGATCTTGCTGTCCAAGGGACTTTCAAGTGTCTTCTCCAGCACCACAGTTCAAAAGCATCAATTCTTTGGTGCTCAGTCTTCTTTACGGTCCAACTCTCTCACATCTGTACATGACTACTGGAAAACCATAGCTTTGACTAGATGGACCTTTGTGGGCAAGGTGATGTCTTTGCTTTTTAATACACTGTCTCGGTTTGTCATAGCTTTCCTTCCAAGGAACAAGCATCTTTTGATTTCATGGCTGCAGTCACTATCCACAGTGATTTTGGAGCCCAAGAAAATAAAATCTGTCACTGCTTCCACTTTTTCCCCCTTCTATTTGCCATGAAGTGATGGGACCAGATGCCATGATCTTAGTTTTTTGAATGTTGAGTTTTAAGTCAGCTACAGGGGCTTTTCAGCTGGCACTAGTGATAAAGAACCCACCTGCCAATGCAGAAGACGTACGAGACATGGGCTCAGTCCCTGGGTCAGGAAGATTCCTTGGAGGAGGGCATAGCAACCCACTTCAGTATTCTTGCCTGGAGAGTTCCATGGACAGAGGAGCCTGGTGGACTACAGTCCATGGGATCACAAAGAGTCAGACACGACTGAGTGACTTAGCAAGCATGCAAGCCAGCTATTTCACTTTCCAACTTACTCCCTGCCGTTTTCTCCCCTTCCCCCCAGAACTATAGCTGGGCTCTCAGAGTGGAGTTTTCACCCAGCAGCTGAGATCTGGGCTTTAGAGAGAAAGGAGCTGGATCAAGTCCTTTGCCCAGGACACCTCCAAGTGGTAATCCACTCTCGGAGCTACAACACAAGACCTCTGAGTCATGAGACAGGTCCCTTGTGAGTTGGAGAAATAAAGAAAAAAAACAATATCCTCAGGCCCATCGGAGGAAATGGCTGTCATCGTGCGGTTGTGGTCTGAGGTAACATCCCAGCCCAGGGGGCCAGTACTGTGGTACAGTGGAAAAAAGGTGGGGAGGGGGGGCTTTAGGGCCACACTGACTGAATCCTGCCTCCATTAGTCATGAGCAGAGATCATATGCTCACTGAGTCTGCTTCTTCTTCTTCTTTCTGTAATTCGAGGATTTGGGGGCTTCCCTGGTGGCTCAGCGGTAAAGGTTCTGCCTGAAATGCAGGAGACACAGGTGCAGTCCCTGGGCCAGGAAGATCCCCTGGAGAAGGAAATGGCAACCCGCCCCAGTGTTCTTGCCTGGAAAACTCCATGGACAGAGGAGCCTGGTGGGCTACAGTCCATGGGGTTGCAAAAGAGTCAGACACGACTTAGCAACTAACAACAAAAGTAGTTGCTTTACAATGTTGTGTTAGTTTCTTGCTGTTTAGCAAAGTGAATCCGTCACATGTACACAAATGTCCCCTCTTTTTTGGATTTCCTTCCCATTTAGGTCACCATGAAGCACTGAGTATCGTTCCCTTGTGCTATAAGGCGGGTTTTCATTAGTTATCCATCTTACACACGGTGAGAGGGAAGTGAAAGTGTCATTGCTCAGTCGTGTTCTACTCTTGCAACCCCATGAATTATACCCTCCCGGGCTCCTCTGTCCATGGAATTCTCCAGGCAAGAATACTGGAGTGGGTAGTTATTCCCTTCTCCAGGGAATCTTCCTGACCCAGGGATCGAACCTGAGTCTCCTGAATTGCATGCAGATTCTGTACCATCTGAGCCGCCCGGGAAGCACAGACAGTAGTGTATATATGCCAATATCACTCTCTCAACTGATTCCACCCCACTTCCCGCCTTGGTATCCATGTTTGTTCTCTGTCTCCATTTCTGCTTCGCAAATAAGTTCATCTATACCATTCTTCTAGATTCCACATGTATGCATTAATTTACGATATTTGTTTTTCTCTTTGGGACTTACTTCACTGATAAGTCTGTTTCTTCATCTGCAGAATGGGTTGTTGAGATGATGAAGAGAACCTGTGATCACATACTATGGGATCGTAGGTTGGAGCAGCTATTGGTGATGATGCTATTATCAGGCTCACCATTATTGTTATCATTGTCATTGTTGATAAGCCTTAAAGATCTTTGGAAAATAGCTCCTAGGCTAAAACTTTAATTTCCAACTAAAATCTTTACTGAGCCAGAGTTAAGTTAGGTCTAAATTTTTATAGAGTTTTAAATGCTGCACATCATTGTCAGCAAAGATAACAGATTCTTTCTGGTGTGTGAACTCATATATGTATGTAGACACGACCTCCTGTGGGCAACAGAACCAACCTTCTCTTGCAGTTCCTACTAACTTCTTATCAGAAACACCAGAGTCCAGTGGCTCAGACTCCGTGCTCCCATTGCAGGGGGCCAGGTTCAATCCCTGGTTGGGGAACTGGATCCCATGTTATGCAACTAAGAGTTTGCATGCTGCGACTAAAGATCCCAAGCGCAGCAACTAAGACCCAGGGCAGTCAAATAAATTTTTTTTTTTTTAAAAGAAACCACAGAGACCAGGAGACAGTGAAACAACATCCTTAAATTGCTGTGAGAAGTGAATTGTCAACCCAGGATTTCATACACGGTGAAAATATCCTTCAAGAATAAAGACAAATTAAAAACAATTCAGATAACTAAGAAAATGCATCATCAGGAGAACTCCACAGTAAGAAAAGACCAAAGAAAGTTCTTCTGGCTGAAAAGAAATGATACTGTTGGAAATGGTGAATTTCAGGATAAGTAAGAAAGACTTTTTTTTTCTCTTTATTTAAAGCACATATGATTATTTAAATAAAAATTTATAATGCTGTCTTGTGAGATTTATAATTATGTAAATATAGTACATATGAAATTTATAGTGTAAAGAATGATTGAGTGTAAAGGCTCTATATGATTGTCAGGTTCTACAGTTTATGTAAAGTGGTACAACCTTAACTCTCACAGACTGCAAAAGGAAAGGAAATACATTGTAATCTATAGGCAAATGGTTAAAAAATGCAAAAAAGTAAAGCTAAAAAGTCAATAGATAACATTAAGAAGTAATTTTAAAATCTATTAAATAATTTTAAAAGAAAATAGAAGTGGAAATTAAAGGCTGCAAACAGAAAATAAATAGTAAAATGGAAGACCTGTCTCCAAAAATATCAATAATTACATTGAATGCTGATGCACTAAAAAGTCCAATGAGAAGCAGAGATTGTCAGAATGGATAGAAACATTTGCTATAAGAGGCACACTTTAAATAGAAAAAAACAAGTTCATTGAGAGAATTAATGGAAAAAGAAATACCATGAGAATAGTAAGCATAAGAATGCTGGAGTGGTGATATCAGTATCAGATGAAGTTAACTTCAGGGTCAAGATTTGACTCGTTGGAAAAGACTCTGATGCTGGGAGGGATTAGGGGCAGGAGGAGAAGGGGACGACAGAGGATGAGCTGGCTGGATGGCATCACTGACTCGATGGACGTGAGTCTGAGTGAACTCTGGGAGTTGGTGATGGACAGGGAGGCCTGGCGTGCTGCGATTCATGGGGTCGCAAAGAGTCGGACACGACTGAGCGACTGAACTGATCTGAAAGAGTGCTAGCATACATGGAGAGAGACATGTCCTCAAGACAGGCATCGATCCTACAGGAAGATGCTACGATGCTAACGATATATGGGTCTAACAGCAGAGCTTCAAAATACCAGGGCAAAAATGGCAGAGTTAAAAAGAGAAGTAGAAAATACCACCAATGTAGTTGGAAATGTTAACCTCCCCTCGGGCAGTGATAGAAAAACTAGGCCTAAAATCAATGAAGACACAGACGATCTGTTCAAAAGTATCACCACCCTGACCCACTAACAATTACAGAACTCTACACCCAGCATCTGAAGAACGCACATTCTTTTCAGATACGTGTAGAACTTTTGTAAGAGAAACCATATGTTAGGCCACAAAATACGTCTTGATAAACAGAATAAGACTGAAATCCTACAGAGCATCTTCTCTGCCCACAATAGGATCAAATTAGAAATCAGTAAAAAGAAATCTAGGATGGCCCTAGATATTTGGAAATCAGATGACATACTTCTAAATAACCCCAAAGAAAAATTAGGAAAACTTTTGAACAAAATAATAATAAAAATACAACATAGTAATATTCATGAACTGTAGTTAAAGCAAAATTTAGAGGGAAATTTATAGTCTTACGTGTGTGTGTGTGTGTGTGTGTGTGTGCGCGCTCAGTGGCTTAGTTGTATCCAACTCTTTGTGGCCCTGTGGATTGTAACCCTCCAGGCTCTTCTGCTCATGGGATTTTCCAGGCAAGACTACTGGAGTGGGGTGCCATTTCCTACTCCAGGGGATCTTCCCAACCCAGAGATTAAGCACAAGTCTCTTGCGTCTCCTGCATTGGCAGGCGGACACCTGGGAAGCCCGTAGATTTACATATGTACATTAGAAAAGAACAAAGGTCAAAAACAGTGACTTCATGTTCTAATTTGAGAGTCTAAAAAATAAGTAAAGAAAGAAGAAAATGTAAACCTAAAGTAAGTAGAAGTAAAGAGATAATAAGAACAGAAATAGATGACATAAAAATAAAGAATAAAGAAAATTAATATCAACTCTAGTTAGATCAACCAAAAAAGGAGAGAGAATGAAAATTATCAAAATTAGAATAAAAGAGGGTCAACACTGAAAATGCTATGGATATTGAAAGAACGGCAAGAAAATATTATTTAAAAACCTTTATGCCAACCAACAAATTTGACAACTTAGATGAAATGGACAATTCTTTGAAAAATGCAACTTACCGTAACTTAGATATGATAAAATAGAAATCTAAATAACCCTGTATTTAGGGAAAAGAATTTATTTTAAAAATGTTCCACAAAGAAAACTTTGCTTAAGATAGTTTCATTAGTTCTAACATTTAAGAGAGAAATACTGCAAACCTTTCACAAACTTTCAGAGAACAAAGGAGGCAAAACTTATTTTGTGAGGTCAGCATAATTCTAATATAAAACTTGACAAAGGCATTAGAAAAAAAAGTAAAAGAGACACAGCTACAAAAAATTTAAATGAGATAGTAGCAACTTGAACTAGTCATGTGTTAAAAGTATGATACTTAGGAAATCTTCATACCAGAAATGGAAAGTTGAGTTAATATTAGAAAAATTGATCAGTGTAATTAGCCAGTTAACAGAATGATGGAGAAAATTATATAATTATTTCAATGGGTACAAAAAAAGCATTCAGCACTCATTCATAATAAAAACTCTTAGAAAATAAGAAATAGAAGAGAACTTCTGCAATCTGATAAAAAGGCATTTATGACCCAGGGATCAAACCCGAGTCTCTTACATCTCCTGCATTGGCAGGCAGGTTCTTTAACACTATTGCTTAAAATTCCATCCATGGGTCCAGTAAGAATTTGAGGTTTTTTACAAAGAGCACAATTGGCCCTTTCCAAATGAAAAGACAAGTCTAGGGTCAGAAATTTGACAGCCTCCTTGATAAAACAAATTAAAGATAATGGAATTTAAAATCATCTTACCAACGTTATTGGATATAGTTCAGATTGTGGTCAGGGTACTGCTGAGAAAAAACAGCTCCCAACCAGATTCTCTTCTTCATGGGTCAGTGGGGCTGGGATGGGGAAGTATAATAAATCATAATAAAAGGTCACATTTGACTTTCCAGTCTCAGACTGACGAGAGTATATGCAGTTTTGTGTTGTTTTTGGCTAAACCAAGTGCCTCTTTGGTAAAATTAATCTTGTGTGCATGCTTAGTCACTTGTCCTGTCCAACTCTTTGTGACCCTATGGACCGTAACCAAAAAGGCTCCTCTGTCCATGAAATTTCCCAGGCAAGAGTCCTGGAGTGGGTTGCCACGTCCTTCTCCAGTGGATCTTCCCCACTCAGGGATCGAACCTGTGTCTCCTGCATTGGCAGGCAGATTCTTTACCCATGAGCCACTTGGGAAGCCTGTATATTAAGGCTGAGGGAATTATAAATAAACTTTAATACAAGCAGGTAAAAGGAAGGAGAAAGGTCCTATCCTAGGCATCGTAGACCATTTTCTGTATGTGGGACCTACAACTATATGGTGGTGGTGTAGTCACTCAGTCATGTCTGACTCTTTGCGACCCATGAACTGTAGCCCACCAGGCTCCTCTGTTCATGGGATTCTCCAGGCAAGAATACTGGAGTGGGTTGCCGTTGCCTTCTCCAGGGGATCTTCCCGACCCAGGAATCAAACTCGGGTCTCCTGCATTGCAGGCAGATTCTTTACCAACTGAGCTATGAGGGAAGCCCTAGTCAGCACTTATAAATATTTGTTAATTGGGTTGAAGGAATTCTGCATTTCCAACATGGAAACAAGTGGATGATGCTCAGCACACAGTAGGCCTCAATTATGCTTCTCATCTGGGACTGTAAACCTGACAATCAGACCCCACCAGCACTTCTTATCCCTGGAACCTCTTCCCTAAACTGTTTATGTTCTAGTTGATTCTTCAGGCATCAGAGTCAGCTTACCTTACATCCTTAATGCACAAGGACCAGTTTAGCCACTAGGGCTTAAGGAATGTGGCCCCTTTCCAAGACCACCACAAGAAAAAGAAGTGTAATCTGAATGCATGTGGCGCCTCCTGACGCAAGTCCAAGGTCGTCCACTCCTCACCCTGTTACTGAACCAAACTTGGGTCTGCTCGCCCACGCTCAGTAAAAGCAGTTTACTGACACCAGGTTGCAGTGAAGGGAAATGCAGTATTTGTTGCTGGGTACGAACCGCAACCAGTGCTCAACAAGCCCAAACTCCCTGATGGATTTCAGCAAAGCGATTTTTTAGTCTTTATTTTTAAAATAAAAAAAATTTTAAAGTCTTTATTGAATTTGTTACAATTTTGCTTCTGTTTTATGTTTTGGCTTTGGTTTTTTGGCTGAGAGGCATGTGGTTTCTTAGCTCCCCCACCAGGGATCAAACCCGCATACCCACATTTCCTGTGTTTGAAGGTGAAGTCTTAACCACTGGACCGCCAAGGAAGTCCCCTCAGCAAAGCAAGCTTAAAGGCCAGGTGAGGGAGGGGCATCCCAGGGTGTGTGATGGCTCTGATTGGTTGATGGCGAGATAATAGGGCCAGGTCACGGGAGTGAGCGTTATCAATCCTTAGGTGCCAGTAGGTCTGGAGGCTAGTGCTCACGATTATCAAGTAGTTAATTTCTTCCCTTGGGTGATGGTGTTAGCATCGTAAAACAACTCAGGAAATGTGCATCAGGTAGTTTCTAGGTCCTTCAGAGAGGAGCTAAAGTAGAAGATATGGAGGAAGTGGCTGCTCTAGAAGGCCTCATAGGATCCTGCTCAGTTACAGCCCAAGACCAAGATTCTCAGACACAGTCACCTCCATGACAGGGGGAAGGGCTGTTTGTTTGCTGTTTGGCTCATGAACTCCATCCTGGCATATCTTGGACCCCCATGTTCCTCTTGCTTCCTCTGAGGTTTAAACCATCTTTCTACTTCCTGGATTCCTTTCGGGGATTTGTTCAAAGAATGTACAGTTACTGGGTTTCTTCCCTTCCCCCACCTTCCCAGCCATGCTCTTAGCCCACATCTGCATCTCCTGGCCCCAACCATTGATCTAGACTCGCCATGATCATAGCTATAACAATATACCCCAGATGTCAGCAGTTCCCTAGCTTCTGGATCTTGCATCTGTAGGTCAGTCTGGTTCATCACCTGCTTAACTGAACTCAGAACTCAACCTCTCTTCGAGATAACCAGAGAGTCCACTTCTTCAAAACTTTTAGTGATGCATAGACTTGACAGATGATGTTGAGGAACTAACTCGAGGAAGAGGTTAACCTCACAGACTTCAAAGCCCCCCAAATTCCCTGATGAATAAATTTCTTTCCCAAAGTTCTTTCTCTTTTGAGACTTCATCCTTGATGCTCCTCTTCCTGGAATTCCCATCCTCAGCCCAGGAAAACTGAGTCCCTCCTCTCTTAATTACAGCAGCTTCTCTGCTCCTCTAAAGCCTACGTGCCAGCCCTTGCTTTTTACCCACAGGAGCTCAAAACACCTGCCCAACAGATTGAGTCTGCCCCACAAGGAGTCTCATAAAATCTTTCAAGAAACATCACCTCCATCCCTGCCACCATTTACCACATGCTCATTTTGTCATAAAGAAGCAAATGGCAACCCACTCCAATATTCTTGACTGGGAGCTCCCATGGACAAAGGAGCCTGGTGGGTTACAACTCTCAAAAGAGTCAGACACAACTTAACACCTAAACAACAAACAACATTTTGTATCAGGCAAAGGATTCAGCCTTTACAAATATTATTGCAGTGGTCTTATGAGTTAGGTAATATAATTATGCCCACTTAATGGGTAAGAACTCTAGAGTTCTGAAAGTTAGTTAGTTGCTCAGTGGTGTCCAACTCTTTGCAACCCCACAGACTGTAGCCCACCAGGCTCCTCTGTCCATGGAGTTCTCCAAGCAAGAATACTGGAGTGGGTAGCCATTTCCTTCTTCAAGAGTTCTGAGAATCACTCGCCAATAAGCCATGTTCACACCACCATGATTCTCTATCCTCAAGTGGACATTTCTCACAGCTGCTGAGCTGCTGGTTTCTTCCCTGTGGATTACTTGTCTCAGCCCAACAGTAATTGCCCTGGGTCCTCATCAAACCTTTAATCCAAGGCCAGATGGCCTCTGTGGTTTCTGCAAAATAGTTTCTTCAATGGACATCCTTTTTTGCAAATAGCTGTTTGACTCTACTCTTCACCTACTAAGGCCAACATTTCTTGAGCAGCAACTGTTCTAAGCATGTAGGGTGCCTCATTGCAATGGATCCTCTCCACAAAGCTGGGGAGTGGGTTCTCTTAGTATTTGGTGCTTTCTTGATGGATTCAGCCTCTCCAGCTTTACAACCCCACAGCATCTTTGACCTGTCCCCTTCCATGTTTCTTGCCCAGGCCTGGAAGGAACTCCTGCATTCCTCACCCGTGGGGCTTCATCAGCTCTAACAAGAGTGACGTGCACTCATGCTTTCTACCAACACAGGTGGCATCAGGGCACGGAGAGATCATCCCTGGGAAGTGGCTGGGAACCGTGATGAGAGAACCACTCAGGGTATGTGTCTTCCTAACTTCATAAAGAATGGGACATCTGGGGACTCTGTGCAGAAGCACTTTCAGGACCATCAGCAGCAAAACTGCAGAGGGGACAGCTAATCCCACTCAAGCTCACTGGTTTTTGTTTTTTTTAAGAGAGAAATTTCTACTTTACTAATGAACAAATGGACAAAACAGGCCATAAGACCTCAATTTTTTTTTTTTTAATGTGGACCATTTTTTTTTAAAGTCTTTATTGAATTATTGAATTTGTTACAACATTTTGGGTATTTTTGGCCCCAAGGCCCCTGATTAGGGAGTGAACCTATACCCCCTGCATTAGAAGGCGAAGTCTTAACCACTGGACCACCAGGGAAGTCCCCTCAATTCCCTTTTAAAAACTGACCTATTTATTTATTTTTGGTTGTGCTAGGTCTTCATCGCTGCTCACAGACCTTCTCTGGGTATGCAGCGAGCAGGGCTGTTCTCCAGTTGTGGCGCAGGGGCTTCTCATTGCTGTGGCTTCTCTTGCTGTGGAGCATGGACTCCAGGGTGAAGGAGTTTCAGTCACTGTAATGCTTGAGCTCAGTAGTTGCGGCGAATTTAGTTGCCCCACAGCAGCCAGGAATCGAACCTGTGTCCTCTGTGTTAGCAGGCGAGCTCTTTACCACTGGGCCACTAGGGAAGTCCAAGGCCTCAATTCTTAAAGCTGTTAAGGGATCCAGCAAAATATTAGCAATCTGATCCCTGGGAGAGTGAGTGGGGAACTTTGTGATGGTACCTGCTGTTCAACTCTCCTAGCCTAAGAGGTCTGTGGGCATTTAGGCCAGGTAACTGTAAGTGGCCAGCGGAAGGTGGCTCTCAATTGCGTGTTTGGTCCTTGCTTACTATGGCCCAAGGCGGGTTGGTCTCTTGATTCATTTAACTCAGTTTGGCAGTTCCCTCGTAAGCCTTCAGGAACAAAAATGTTCTGAAGAGTAAAGACTCATTTGATTGTGCACATTGTCACCAAAAATCACATAACCTCAAACTCTGCTGAAAACAAAATCCCAGGCAAGCCCTGGGGTGTCCTGGCCGAGACCCAAATTCAATCAGCCCAATGAGACCAAATTTAATTCAAGCTCCTTAATCTGGTCTGGGCTCGATAAAGACATTTACTGATGCTCGTGGTACGATATAATCATCACCATTATTATAGATGGCTATCTCATGTTAATTTGCAGGCCATAGTCACCTGCAGTGGATTGTCCCAGTACCTCTAATAATAAGGGAAAGAGAGAGCAGAGCAAAGGGGGAGAGTTGGCATTGACACATGTGCTGTGCTGGTTTGCGAACCCAGGTCTCTGGCATCGCAGGCGGATTCTTTACCATCTGAGCCACCAGGGAAGCCCCATATATACACTACGGTGTATTAAATGGGCTTCCCAGGTGGCACTAGTGGTAAAGAACCCGCCTGCCAATGCAGGAGACATAAGAGATGCAGGTTCGATCCCTGGGTCAGGAATGTCCCCTGAAGGATAGTATGGAAACCCTACTCCAGTATTCTCATCTGGAGAATTCCATGGACAGAGGACCCTAACAGGCTACAGTCCACAGGGTCTCACAGAGTCGGACACGGCTGAAGTGACTTAGCACACACATGTATTAAGTAGCTAGCCAGTGGGAAGCTGTTGTACAGCACAAGGAGTTCAGCTAGGTGCTCTTTGATGGCCTAGAGGGGTAGGACTGGGGAGTAGGAGGGAGGCTCAGAAAGAGGGGATAGATGTATATATACAGCTGATTCGATGGACGTGAGTGTGAGTGAACTCCGGGAGTTGGTGATGGACAGGGAGGCCTGGCGTGCTGTGATTCATGGGGTCGCAAAGAGTCAGACACGACGGAGTGACTGAACTGAACTGAACAGCTGATTCATGTTGTTGCACAGCAGAAACTAACACAGCATTGTAAAGCAATTATACTGCAATGAAAAATTAAAAGAAAAAATAAGGGACTAGTAGATTGTAACCAAGGAAAATGCAAACTGGAAAGCAGTGAGTATAATATAAAAAAGTTGTGCGTAAGACAACATTACAAACAGTAGAAAACTGATTCCTTAATCAACATGGATCCTAAGGGTTGCAGGGGCAATAGGTAGCTGCTCCCAGAGGAAGAAGAGAGACTTGTCAGTGTTGACTCTTCTGTGTCTTGAAATTTGAATCATTAGATCGCATTCCCTTTTTTAGAAAATTGAGATATAGTTTACATATCATGGGCTTCCCTGATAGCTCAGTTGGTAAAGAATTCACCTGCAATGCAGGAGATGCCGATTTGATTCCTGGGTTGGGAAGATCTCCTGGAGAAGGGATAGGCTACCCACTCCAGTATTCTTGGGCTTCCCTTGTGGCTCATCTGGTAAAGTATCCATCTGCAAAGCTTGAGACCTGGGTTTTATCCCTGGGTTGGGAAGACCCCCTGGAGAAGGGAAAGGCTACCCACTCCAGTATTCTGGCCTGGAGAATTCCATGGACTGTATAGTCCATGAGGTTGCAAAGAGTTGGACACTACTGAGCAACTTTCACTTTCTGTATCATAAAATTAACCCCATTAACATGTGCGGTTCAGTGACTTTTAGTATATTCACAAGGCTATGCAACCAGGGCTTCTCTGTGGCTCAGACGGTAAAGAATTTGCCCACCATGCGGGAGACCTGGGTTTGATACCTGGGTTGGGAAGATCCCCTGGAGGAAGGTATGGTTGCCCACGCTAGTATTCTTGCCTGGAGAATCCCATGGGCAGAAGAACCTGACAAGCTACAGTCCTTGGGGTCGCAAAGAGTCAGGCATAACTGAGCAACTAACATACACACATATGCAACCATCACCACTATCTCAATCTGGAACATTTGCATAACTCCCCAAAGAAACCCAGTCCCACTAGCAGTTACTCTGCATCTCTGTCTCCTTCAACTCCTGGCAACCATTTATCTACTTTCTGTCTCTGGGGATTTGCCTATCTAGGCATATCATATAAATGGAACCATAAATTATATGGACTTTTGAAACCAGTTTCTTTCACTCAGCAATGTGCTTTCAAAATTCATCCATACTTCAGCATGCATTAATACTTCATTCCTTTCTATAGTTGAATGTTGAATCTCATTATTGTGTTTATTCGTGTACCAGTTGATGGACATTATCATAAAGAATATGCTATGAATATCCATGCACCAGAGTTTGTGTGGATAAGTTTTTAGTTCTCTTATATATGCAAGAGTGGAACTGCTAAAATCCAGGGGCTTCTCCAGTGGTTCAGTGGTAAAGAATTTGCCTGCAATGTAAGAGAACTGCAGGAGACGCCGTTTCGATCCTTGGGTTGGGAAAATCCCCTGGAGTAGGAAATGGCAACCCACTCCAGTATTCTCGCCTGGGAAATCTCATGGACAAAGAAGCCTTGCAGGCTACAGTCCATGGGGTTGCAACGAGTCGGACATGACTCAGCGACTAAACAGCATAAATAAAATTAAAAACTTAAATTATATCAACACATGTCAGATAACCTTAACAATATGCCTGGTCCATATAAGCAAACTTCTATGGGTTTCAGTTGAGTCAAGAGACCAGTATACCTTTTCTGACGCGCTTTCTTCAGCTGCTCTCACAGACTCAGGCAGTAGTGTGCCTGAGTCTCCACTCCCCACCCTGGATACCCACCAAGCAGCCCAAAGCCCTTCTGGATGCCTCTACTTAGTTACAAGTTCTCAAACCCTCACAGATAGTAAAAGCCTCTGAGAAATTAATGTGGGAGCTCACCAGGCGGTCCAGAAGATTTCATGGACAGGCCCTTTTATTAGAGGGGGACGGTCCTAATTGTTAGCAGGCTTGGAATTTTCCCTCCACTCTGGGCCGCAAGGCTGATCCTGCAGGAGTGTGGGGTTGGGATATTGATGCCTCTCCCAGGGAGCTAGGTACCGAGGAAGCCTTCGCGGTTCTCACTTCTAACGCCCTGTCCATGTTTCTCCATTATTTCACACTGCCATGCAACTGGACTCTATCAATCTATGCTGCTGCTGCTGCTGCTGCTAAGTCGCTTCAGTCGTGTCCGACTCTGTGCGACCCCATGGACTGCAGCCTACCAGGCTTCTCTGTCCATGGGATTCTCCAGGCAAGAACACTGGAGTGGGTTGCCATTTCCTTTTCCAGTGCATGAAAGTGGAAAGTGAAAGTGAAGTCGCTCAGTCATGTCTGACTCTTAGCGACCCCATGGACTGCAGCCTACCAGGCTCCTCCATCCATGGGATTTTCCGGGCAACAGTACTGGAGTGGGGTGCCATTGCCTTCTCCTCTATCAATCTATAAACTGCTATAAAAGGGTGGCCTCTCAGCAGTCTCGTCCCCTCTCATTGAAGATCCTCTCCCCACGTGTCTTCTTTGACAAAATCCAGCCTGCCTAAAGACCTGCCTTGATTAATTATTAATTGTTTCACATCAATTTTAACCAATTCATTTGGACCATGTCACCCCTACACACTTTTGTTAAACTAAATAAAAGCTAATGAGGTTTCTGACTAAAGAAAGAAAGAAAGCCAAAGAAAGCTGTGCCGCATTCTTAGGGTAGAAGTCACATTTTCTAGTCAGCATTTGTTTGAATGTAGTGTTTCAAACACACATGCAAACGAGCCCATCCTCAGCCTTCGGCATTTGGTGGTCCATCTTCTTGCCGCCCTCTATCTACCACCTACTTCACACCCCTTCCTATATTATCTTGAAACAAATTTCAGTACTTAGATAACTTTGTTTGCAAGCATTCAATGTCTATCTCTGGAAGATAAGGGCTCTTTTTTTTCTTTTTATTGGTGACAACTTTATCAAAGTGTAATTGCCACTTAATAAACCTTATATAATTGAAGTGTACACTTGAATGGTTTGGACATACTTATACATCTCTGAAACTGTCATCACAATTAAGATAATGAACATATATACATCCCCCTCAAACATTTCCTTCTGTGCCTCTGTAGTTCTTCCAGCTTTCTAACTCCCTCCGCCCAAAAGGCAACCGCCGATCTGCTTTCTCTTGCTGTAGATTAGCTGCACTTTCTATAATTTTATACAACTAGAATCATAGTATCTACTTTTTATTGCCTTTTTTCTTACTTAGCATAATTATTTTGGGATTCAATCATGCTTTTGTGTACATCAGTTGTTCCTTTTCTTTATTGGTGAGTATCATTCTATCGTATGGATATGTCAAAAGTTGTTAATCTGTTCATTCTCTGGGATTCTCCTGGACTGCTTTCCATTTTTGATAATTTCAAGTAAAGCAATTATGAACACTGGGGTACAAATCTTTGTGTGAACATAGGTTCTTTTTTTTTTTTTGTGGAGTGTAAATAAACAGAGGTGGAATGGCTGAGTCATATGGTAGATATATTTTTAACTTAAAAAAACAACAACTGACAAAATGCTCTTCAAAGTGGTCATACTATTTTCCATTCCCACCAGCAGTGAATGACTGTTCCAATTGCTTCACACTCTTGCACACATTTGGTATGGTCAGTCTTTTTCACTTTATCCACTCAAGTGGGTTAGTGGTATCTCATTGTGGCTGCGATTTGCATTTCCCTAGTGACTAATGATGTTGAGCCTCTTTTAATGTGTTTATTTTCCAGCTCTATACATTCTTTGGTGAAGTTTTTTTTTTTTTTCAGATCTTTTGACCATTCAAAAAAATTACGTTGTCTTCTTATAAATAACTTATTTATAAATTTTAGTACAAGTCCTTTGTCGTGTGTATGTTTTGCAAATATCTTCAGTCTGTGGCTTTCCTTTTCATTTTCTTAAGTGTCTTATGAAGGGCAAAAGTTTATTTTTTTAATTTTGATAAAATCCAGTCAATAGGTTATTCCTTTTATGATTTATACTTTATATGTTGAATTTAACAAATTGGTGCCCAAACCAAGGTAACTAAGATATATCATATGTTTTCTTCTAGGAGTTCTGTAGTCTTAGCGCTTACATTTACGTCTATCTATAATCTGTTTTGAGTTGATTCTTTATATAATGTCCAGTAATGATTAAGCTTTTTTTTTTGCTTATGGCTACCCATTTTTTCTAGCACCACTTGTTGAAGATCATACTTTCTACACTGAATTTCCTTGGTGCCTTTGCCAGAAAAAAATCAGTCATGTAAGTGTTGATCTACTTCTGTATTCCTAACTCTGTCCCATTGGTCTATATGCCTGTCTTGACACCAACCCCACTAGAGCAATAACCAACAGCAATCATAAAGTAAATGAAGAAGTTTTATAATTTGCTTTATGAAAGAATGCAGGGCTTGCGAAGTTTCTGGGCTATGCCTGTCCCCATATCCTGGAGGGCCGTGTGTCCCTTCAGGCAGTGAGGCTGGAGGGAGTGGAAGCTTTGAGGGCCGCTCCTGCCCAGGCACAGATAAGAAAGAGACAGGGGGACCCTGACTCAGGAGTCCAAGAGTGTGGCCTGGACAACCCAGAGTGACCAATTATGCTAATTTTTCAGAGGGAGAGGATAGACGTGAGGAAAAGTGACTCAAGAAAATCACCACAGAAGTAGGTGTCATTGCCTCCAAGAGGAAGATGAGGAAGACAGTTTTACAGCAGCTTATGGAAAAATCAGTCACCTGCAGGTTCTGCCAAGGCTGTGCCTATAAAATTTAAGAACTCAAATGTCCCCCTTTTCATCCCTATCTCTTTACTAAAAAAAAAAAAAAAATCCCCTATCATGGTTTTGGATGTTCAAAGAAGGGACACATTTGAATTATATTGAGGACAAAACTTCCGCTTCTCATGGGGCTCAGATGAGAGGCCATGCCTGGCTTGTGAGGCAGGTCAACAGTGGGGAAAGATGGGTACTGTGTCTGGAGACCACACTGGGCTTCAGGAAGGCTCCAGCAGAGAATCAAAGCCCATCATCACAGGATCAGCAGAGACACCCCGGGAAATCAGGGGCATGGACCCTTACAGGGCCAGCTGAGGTCATGGTTCACAAAGGGAAGATGCTCCTGAGAAGACACCAGAGCAATGGACAGACCAGCAGATGGCCACTGCTTCTCCAGCACTTGGGACATTCTGGCCTATGGCCTGCTTGGCTTATAAAGCCCAGGACACCCAGAATCTCGTCACTACCCGTGTTGGGACAGAGCTGGGACTGGTGTGCCTCCATGTCTCCGTGCAGGGACCTCTGGGAACCTGGAGTCCCAGTCAAGCTGAGACAACTCTGCACCACCAAGATGCCCCTTGCCATGTCTCCAGCTGTGCCCAAACCATTTCGGAAGCAAAAGCATGAGGACAGTCTTGCAGAGTTGGCCACTGGTGGCCCCGAGAAGGGACACAGGGGGTCCAACTTCCTCAACCCTCTCCATCAAACAGCAGAAATTGTACAATTTTTCAAGGAGATAGATTTTAGCCTCCTTTTCCCTTAAAAAAAAGTATTTATTTATTTTTGGCTGTGCGGGGTCTTTGTTGCTGCTCGGGCTTTCTCCAGTCGCAGCTGGCAGGGGCTACTCTCTAACTCAGGCGTGAGGACCTCTCCTTGCGGGGCCTCCTCTTCCTGTGGAGCAGTCTCTGGCTGTGTGGGCTTCAGTAGCTGTGTGGCCTAGGCTCCTGATCAAGGTTCAGTGGTTATGGTGCAGCGGCTTTGTGGCTCTGCAGCATGATCTTCCTAGACCAGGGATTGATCCCATGTCTCCTGCGTTGGCAGGTGGATTCTTTATCACTCAGCAACCAGGGGAGCCCTTCCCTTTTTTTAAGATTTTTTGGTTTTGGGTGGGGACCATTTTTAAAGTCTTTATTGAATTTGTTACAATATTGCTTGTGTTTTATATGGGTTTTTTTTTTGGCCATGACGAGGCATGTGGGATCTTTGTTCCTCAACCAGGGATCGAACTCACACTTCCTGCAGTAGAAGACGGAGTCTTAATCACTGGACTGCCAGGGAAGTCCCTTCTTTTCCCTTTTTGTTTTAGCCAAAATTACCCTTGACAAAGTTCCATGCAAAAGGGCAAAGAGTTAAGGAGTTTCTACTTTGAGAAAAGCTTGTAAAAATAATACCCTAAAGATGTTCCCCAAGCTCACATTGCTGCACACAGACAGCTTTGGAGCAGTGCATTCTAGCTCTGCACTGGAAGCTCACATTCCAGGAGCTGCCCTGTGCAAGGATGAACCGTGGTCCCGTGCCTTAGGAACGACTGCCTACTGTGTCCTCTTTGCAAGACTCAAATGCAATCTATACATCAAAGATTCAAACCAGGAAAAGATGCTCCACATCATTGGCTCCTTGTTGTTGTTCAGTCGCTCATTCGTGTCCTACTCTTTGCGAGCCCATGGACTGCAGCACGCTAGGCTTCCCTGTGCATTACTAGCTCCTGGAGCTTGCTCAAACTCATGTCCATTGAGCTGGTGATGGCATCCAACCATCTCATCCTCTGTCACCCGCTTCTCCTCCGGCCTTCAATCTTTCCCAGCAGCAGAGTCTTTTGCAAGGAGTTGGCTCTTCACATCAGATTGCCAAAGTATTGGAGCTTCAGCTTCAGAATCAGTCCTTCCAGTGAATATTCAGGATTGATTTCCTTTAGGATTGACTGGTTTAATCTCCTTGCTGTCCAAGGGACTCTCTCAAGAGTCTTCTCCAGCACCACAGTTCAAAATATCAATTCTTCGGCACTCAACCTTCTTAGTGGTCCAACTCTCACACCCATACATGACTACTGGAAAAACCATAGCTTTGACAATACGGACCTTTGTCAGAAAAATTATGTCTCTGCTTTTTAATACGCTGTTTGTCATTAGTTCTTAGGGAAATGCAAACCAAAACCCACTTCACACCTGCTGCTGCTGCTGCTAAGTCTCTTCAGTCGTGTCCGACTCTGTGCGACCCCATAGACGGCAGCCCACCAGGCTCCCCCGTCCCTGGGATTCTCCAGGCAAGACTACTGGAGTGGGGTGCCATTGCTTTCTCTGTCATACCTGCTAGGACTGCTAGAATAAAAAAGATGGACAATAAAGGGTATTGGTAAAGATGTGGGGGAGATTGGAGCTCTCATGCATTGCTGGTGGGGATGTAGAATGCTGTAGATGCTTTGGAAAACAGTGGGTGCGTCCTTGAAACAGAGTTACCAAATGACCCAGTAATTCCACTGTGAGGTATATATCCAAGAGGCTTGAACACCTTTTCACACAAAATGTGTCCATGAGATGTCTACCAATTGATGAAGGGATAAACAGAATGCAGTATCTCCAGACAATGGAATATCATTAACTTGCATGAACTTTGAAGACATTATGTCATGGAAGCCAGTCACAAAAGGCCACATATTGTATGATTCCATCTATATGAAATGACAAGAGTAGGCAAATCTGTAGAGACAGAAAGTAGATTCGTGGTTGCCTAGGTGGGGAGTCATTGCAAATGGTCACAACGTTTCACTTTGGGGTGATGAAAATGTTCTACAGTTACCATGGTGATGAGTGCACAACTGTGAAAATACTCAAAGTTCTACCAGATACAAAGTATTATATACAGGATGGATAAATAGCGAGGTCCTACTGAACAGGACAGGGAATTACATTCAATACCCTGTGATAAACCATTTTGGAAAAGTGTGAAAAAATACATATATATATATAAAATAATCACTTTGCTGTAAGCAGAAATTAACACATTGTACATTTAACATTGTAAATCAACTACACTTCAATAAAATAATTTTTTAAAAACCTACTGAATGCTTAAAATGGGTAAATTTTGTTACTGCGAAACCAGGGGCCCACAGCCTGAGCAGCCGGCAGAAAGAACAGCACAGACAGACAGACAGACAGAGGGTTGCCCTCATGGACCCTCCCCTCCACAGCCACTTCCAGGTGTCATGAGAAGGACACACAGCATCGGCACTGTCCAAATAACTTTTTATTTATTTAGAAAAATGTGTTGAATTTATTAGGTGATGGTATGAGCCTGCAGTATGACTCTTGTGTCCTGGAAGCTGGGCCTGATCTACAAACACTGGGCTTTGAAGGAAAAAAGAGGCCCCAGAGACCAAAAGGACAATTGGTCCGCAGCCAGCAAAACCTAAGGTCAGGAGACAACAACCTGGGGTCTCCCAAGACACCTAGTGAATTCCTGGGAAAGGGGCCCCCAGAAAACCACCAAGGGAAGGAATCTGAATGTGATCCGAGGACCCACAGGCAGCCTCTCCCATTTAGAAGCAGCAGGAAGTCTGGGGAGAGCTGACAAGTTAAGGTTACCAGTTCCACTTAGAGTTCCCGGGAAACCGGCCTTCTTCTGTGGGGTCAGAGGGCAGCCTTCCTAGCAGGCTGCCTGACTCTCCAGGAAATCCTAGGGACTTGAGGCAGGAAGTTTCAGCAGTCTGTGTTCCTGGCTCACTCCCTGGGTGATGTACCTTTTCATCCTCCCAATGCATCTGAACACAGAAGAAATGCCAGCCTCAGCCAGGCGCTGACAGCCTGGCAGCCAAACACACGAGGGGGCTTGATGAGCACCTGGTCTTGCTAGAAGCTACTGAATTTACATGTAATTAAAGACCGAGTTTCCAAACGCAGTCTGGCTTGGAGATAGGAGGCCTCCCCCATCAGATGGTTTTGTTTTGCTTTCTCTCTGCATATGGGCCTTCAGATTTGCCAAGAAAGGTTACAGGGGCCAGGATTGTTTAGTTTGGAGATGAGAAAGCTCAAGAATGACTTAACTACTGTCTTCAAACACACAGAAGCATTTATTACAAGGAGGGACCAGCTGGCTCTTTCCTTCTGAAACTGAAGAACAGAAAGCAGCTGGAATTGTAAAGGAAGGCATGCACACTGGGCCCTCCCTGAGGGTGCCTCCTCCATGGCGCATGGTTATCTGTAGAGGGTTGACATCAACGGAGACATCCAGGTGGCAGCTGGGTACCCACTAGGAAAGCCCAGACATCTAAGCCCAGGTCTCTAACAGCCAAATAAAGTGCAATGATTCTGTTGGTTCCAACTAGAGTTGAGAGCTGCTCTGCAACCAGCAGAGTACCTGGCATGCAGTTAAGTAACAGATCTATGAGGATTAAAAGTGAGAACCAGACCCCTCTGATGGGGGAGGGTTGGATGGGAGAAAGATGGATGAAGGAGCAGGTGGGCTGTTTGGGAGGCCAAGGTGAGAGGCTGACTGGGCACAACCCCAGCTGAACACCAGAAGGAGAGTTCTAGATGGAAGTGAGCCTTCTATATTCCCTATCTGCTCTGGGACAAGGGCTGAGTCCTCTGGCACTGTGACACTGTGATATGACAAGAAATAGATATTTGATTTTCATCCCCTGTTCCAGGCACAAGATCTCCAAAAACCCATGGAATTTCCTAAATGGTAGGGATGAGAAGAGCATCTTAGTGATTCACGTGGCTAAGTCGCTTCATATCCAACTCTTTGCGACACGATGGACTACGGCCCACCAGGCTCCTCTGTCCCTGGAACTCTCCAGGCAAGAGTACTGGAGTGGGCTGCCATGCCCTCCTCCAGGGGATCTTCCCAACCCAGGGATCAGACCTACATCTCCTGCGGCTCCTGCATTGGCAGTGGGTTCTTTACCACCAGCACCATGTGGGAAGCCCAGAGTCTGACCAAGGTCACAGTTAGTAAGTGGTGGGGCTGAGATTCCAACTCTGGCTGTCTGGCTCCAAGACCATGGTTTTAACCACTATACTAACTGAGAGTTGTTCATAATAAGCCCTTTCACAAGATCTGAATTTATGCTAATGAGATGACTTCTTGACAACGCTATCTCAGGACTGGTGCTGGTTGCCAGAGAAACTTACCATGTGACTAGAGGGTTGGAACTTTCCATCCACTCCCAGCCTCCATGAGGGGAGGCATACTGGGGGCTGAATTAATCACCAGGGGCCAAGGATTTAATCAAATCTGCCTACATAGTGGAACCTCCATGAAAACCCTAAACAAACAGGTTTGGAGAGCTTCTGGGTTAGGGAATGCCTACATATGCTGGGAAGGCAGTGCCCCCCAAAGTTCATGGGAGGGACAGGGACATTTAGGATCTTCTGCCTAGGTACCTCTTTATCCAGGTGTTCATTTGTATCCTTTGCAATATCTTTTACAATAAACCAGAAATAGTAAGTAAAATTATTTCCCTGGGTTCTATGTACTGTTAAAGCAAATTGTTAAGCCTGAGGAGGAGGTCAGGGGAACCTCTAATTGGTAGCCAAACCAGACAGAAATGTGGGTAACCTGGGGGCCCAGTACTTGTGACTGGTGTCTAATACCCAGAGAGCTTTATGGAACTGAGCCCTTAACCAGTGGGGTCTGTGTTAACTCTGGGTAGTTACAATCTAACTGAAGTATAGGACATCAGTTGATATCTGCAGAGAATTAAAGAATATCTTGCTGTGGAAAACCCACATGTCTTCAATGAGAAGTATTGTGAGTAGAGAAAGAGTTTCCCTGTCACCATCCTTCTCATTTGTGGTTCAGTGCTTGGATGAACCATATCTCCAACTATCTGCTCCTAAATTCCATCCACACTGAGGCCTAGTACTCTACCCTCACAACTTCCCACCCATTTCTCTCTGTTCCTTAGGGCTCAATTAGGTCTTTGGGGCCCTTCCCCAACTTATTTCACATCTCCTGCTTCTAAGCAGGTTCTGTTCCTCCCTCAGATCCAACTCAAGTGCCTCCTTGCCTCCTTTCCCTACCCCTACCCAAGCTAACTTTCTGCAGCCATGCACCCCCATTCAGCTCCTCTGCAGGTGGAATTACACTCTGGGGGCTGACGGCTCTACTCATTGGTCTTGTCTTCCCAAGTGGAGGTCCCTTAAGAGAGGAGTCCCCAACCTCTGGGCTACACAACGGTACCTCCTGTCAGATCAGCAGTGACATTAGATTAGAAAATGAAGTGCCCATCAAACGTAGTGCACTTGAACCATCCCGAAACTGCCCCCCTGCTTCCTGGTCCATGGAAAAGTTGTCTTCTCCCAAACCGGTCCCTGGTGTCAAAAAGGCTGGGGACCGCTGCCTTAAGAGAAGTCTCCCTGGGACTCCTATGTGGCTGGGCTCCCAATCCATCATTGCATCCCTGACTGGTTCTCAGATTCTCAACCCACATTTAAACTGCCCGTGGAGGATCTCATAGAAACTGTCTTCTCTCTCAATTTTCTGCTCCTCCCCAAGTTTTCTGCTTGGAAAACTCTCATGCCCTCAGTCAAATCTTCAGCTCCCTCTTCCCTTGCTGCTTCATGGCACATTCTCAGCCTCTTCCTCAGCATCGCCCCCACTCCCCACCGCCCACCCATCCCTACTGGCCCACACTCAGCACCTCAGAGAGGCTTTCCTTCCTCCCCAACACTCGGGGGACTCAAGAGTTCTCTTGTCAAAAACTCAAGTCCTACAGTGCTCTCCCACAGCCTCCCTGAGTATGGCAGTATGGCTGAAGGTCTGGGCACACTTGCTCCTGGCCAGTGAACATAGCCCGGTCCTGCTCCAGCTCCCCAGTTTTTCTTCTGGTTGCTGGACACAAGGCAGACTGACAAAGACTCTGTGCTTGATTCAGCTTCCTTGGGAAAGAATGCTGTGATTGATTAGTGATGTCTGCCCTGGAAATCACAGTGTGAATCTGCTGTGCATCCATCCTAGCTGCGTGACCGACCCCCCTTTCACTACCGTGGTTAAAGCTGGCGTTGTGCTCACCAGGCACAGAGTGGGAGCTCCGTCCTATGTATCACGGCTGACACCAGAGTCTGGCTCACATGGGCGTTCAGGGATGAGAGTGAGCTGTGGATGGAGAGCTCCAAAAGCCGGAGAAGGCACAGGCACCCAGCTCCAGTGCTCTCGCCTGGAAAATCCCAGGGACAGAGGAGCCTGGTGGGCTGCAGTCCACACACAACTTAGGGGAAACAACACCCATGACTTAACACATGATATTTGTTTCAGGTTGTACTTGCTATATCTGTGTCATACTCTTGGTTTGGACTCAGTGTTTGAATTCAGGCTGGATTACTTGGGGCAAATCATTTTAACATCACTTTACCATCCCCAGGCCTCAACTTCCTCATTCACGACAGGTGCCTTCTGGCTCCGAAAGCTCCATGACCCTGTGTTGGTTCTCAGTCTCCATGGAGACATCTTCCCTCCCGAGACCTCCCCGACCACCCATTCCCCAGAAAGACAAGTTGGCGGCAGCTTCTCTCTTGCGGCTGTTTGTTTAACTTTTAATTGGAGGTTAATTGCTTTACAATGTAGTGTTGGTATCTGCCATATAACAGCGTGAATCAGCTATAAGTATACACATGTCCCCTCCCATTTGAACCTCCCTCCTGCCCCTCTTGTGGCTGTTTTAATGAGAGATCATTTGCACCTGAAAATTTCAGCAAAACCTCAGACATCTCACTTCCTTCCCTTCCTCCAGGATCTGCACACTCTTTTTTCAAACAGACTTTGCCAACTTGGACCTGGAGCCGTTGTCCAGTCCACCTTCTCTCTCTCACTCTCCTCCCCCATATCTGTCCTGTTCTTTTACCTTTTTTCCAGCTGCGTGCTCGCTTCCTTTCTTCAGCTCCCAGGGAAGGGAACACCACTGCCTTTCTATTCCTTACAGCTGAGCCTTCCAGAGCCCCTCCCATCCCTGTCCAGGTCCCCAGTCTCACCCCCCTCCCCTCCCCCCACTCCAGTGCTCTGACCTGGTTCCTCATCCTGGCATTTCCCCCTCTGCTGGGGGGATGGGCACCTGGACACTGTCTGCTTAGGGAAAAACAGCCCTGGCCGACAGCTCCAACTACTGTAATTGCTTTCAAGTGTTTGAATGCATGATGGATGGGAGCTGGGCCTTGGGCAGGGGCCAGGGAGCCTCACATATTCACAGGATGTACTTGGACAAACAATCTAAGACTGCAAAGGCCTCTGGCTGCGGCGGCTCCGCCCTCACCCAGCTCATCTGACCTGATGCTACTCAGAGCTGCTGGAGCACGCCAGAGTGGAGGTTTTTTTTTTTTTTTTCCTCTCTCTCTTTTTCAAAACTTTTTATGGGAGTATTCCTGAATATTCATTGGAAAGACTGATGGTGAAGTTGAAGGTCCAATCCTTTGGCCACCTGATGCAAAGAGCCGACTCATTAGAAAAGACCCTGATGCTGGGAAAGGCTGAGGGCAGGGGGGAAGGGGACAAGAGAGAATGAGATGGTTGGATGGCATCACCGACTCAATGTGCGTGAGTTTGAGCAATCTCCAAGAGATAGGGAAGGCCAGAGAAGCCTGGTGTGCTGCAGTCCATCAGGTCACAAAGAATCAGACGTGACTGAGTGACTGAACAGTAGTTGATTTACAGTATTGGGTTAGTTTCAGGTGTATAGCAAAGTGAGTCATTTTATACATATACATGTATCCACTCTTTTTCAGATTCTTTTCCCACATAGGTCATTACAGAATATTCAATAGAGCTCCTCTTTCTTCTCTTTTAAGCAGATTTTTAATATATTCAAGGATGCTGGAGCATGATTCAGCAGCTGGGGAACCAATAGTCCTCTCCACAGGGGGTTCCCACTGGGGGAGAGCTAAGCCTCCACACCTGCAGGGCCTTGCCAGTAAAAGGCAGCTGGGAGGTGGGCATGTGGCTCCTATTCTCCCCAAGTCCTGAGCAGGAGGATTTTGTCATAAGCCCAGCAGCAACCCTGGGCTTCCCTGGTGGCTCAGATGGTAAAGCATCTGCTTGCAGTGTAGGAGACCCAGGTTCGATCCCTGGGATGCGAAGATCCCCTGGAGGAGGGCGTGGCAACATACTCCAATATTGTTGCCTGGAGAATCTAATGGACAGAGGAGCTGGCGGGCTGCAGTTGCAAAGAGTCAGACATGACTGAGCAACTAACACTAACACACAGCAGCAACTCCAGGGACAGAGCAAAACTAGCTGACTGGTCTGGGACATAGAAGCTTCTGGAAGAGCATAATGGCTTATGCCTGCCACTGTTAGGAGGCTGGTCACGTGCTACCTGCTGCCTGGGACCATCCTGGGACATGGGCCAGGTGTCTAAGGTGGGGAGGGATGGGAAGGTGTAGGTCCTGGGGCAGATTTTTTTTCAGGTGGCTGGACCCCTTTCTCAAGGGCGGTGCGCCTCTGAAGGAAGTGGTCGGGACCCCCCCCCCCAACTCTGCAGGGGGTGTAGCTGCGTGTGACAAGATGAAGAGGCTGCCCCTCCACCCTGTCCCTGGAGCTGGCTTACGCTCCCGGGTCCACTGCTGGCCTTGCTCTGAAATGGCTCAAAACTCACCGACCTCACTGGTGGACAATGCTCGACCCTCTGCCTGTGATGAGAAACACACTCCTTCACATCCGCATCCTCAGTGGAACAGCCGTGAGCCAGAGCTGAGCCCCACCCACATGGGACCTCTCCGGACCTCACGGCCCAGGGCTCAGGAGCTGCAGTGTTCATATCCCAGGAGAGGCAGGGGAGACCTTAGGAGGTAAGGGACTGGCCACTGTCATACAGCCAGAGTTGCAAAGTATGGCTAGAACTCAGGTTTCACTGACTCAGGCCCGAGCTTAACCCCTACGTTGACCAGCATTGCACATAGGTGGTCTGTCTCATAGGAAAGGCACAGATGCCCAGTTATTAGAAACATCCTGGTTAATGCTCAGCTCTTAGAGTTTGCTGACCATGTAATGTGTAACCTGCATGAACAGTCTCAGCTCAGGATATCAGGAGGATATGGCTAACTCACCTCACTGAACAACAGAAACTAAACACAACATTGTAAAGCACAGAAAGAGATTCTCTCAGTCGCATCCGACTCTTTGTGACCCTACAGACTGTAGCCCGCCAGGCTCCTCTGTCCATGGGATTCTCCAGGCAAGAACACTGGAGTGGGTTGCCATTCCCTCTCCCAGGGAATCTTACCAACCCAGGGATGGAACCTGGGTCTCCTGCATTGCAGGCAGATTCGTTACCAATCTGAGCCATCAAGGAAGCCCATTGTAAAGCAATTATGTTCCAATTTTTAAAATATGAAGCAGGAGAAATAATAACAGTGTAGTATAGATTCTGCACTGAAGGCCTAATTTTGTGTTTTTTTTTTTTAATTGAACTATAGTTGATTTCCAAAGAGTTGCTTCCTGCTGTATGACAAAGTTGTTCAGTATATATATACATTTTTCTTTTATATTCTTTTCCATTGTGGTTTATCGCAGGATATTGAATAGAGTTCCCTGTGCTATACAGTAGGGCCTTGTTGTTTATCCATCCTATATATAATAGTTTGCATCTGCTAATCCCAAACTCCCAATCCATTCCTCCTGCTGCTGTTTAATTGCTAAGTCGTGTCCGACTCTTTGCAACCCCATGGACTGTAACCAGCCAGGCTCCTCTGTCCATGGGATTTCCCAGGCAAGAATACTGGAGTGGGTAGCCATCCCCTTTTCCAAGGGATCTTCCCTACCCAGGGATCAAACCCAGGTCTCCTGCTTTGCAGGCATATTCTTTACCCTCTGAGCCAGCAGGGAAGTCTTGATTGAAGATTTAGGTTTTAATCCCATGTTTGTGCTTCATAATTAGCTCTTAGGCATGGGCTTGTTAGTGGAGGTAGCTTAGAACTCACACAGACCCTTCCAGGCCTCAGTCTTCCTGTTGAGATGGGAGGAGTAGCATCAGCTATATCATGGGGAGGGTGAAGTGCTCAGCTCAGCCCTCATGGGCAGTGACTGTTGACACTAAGTATTAGCCTGATGGGCAGTGGCCTGGGGCCAATGACTCAACCTCTGTGAGCTTCCGTTCCTCATCAACAAAACAGAGAAATAAAAATAACCATGACATATGAAGCCGGAAGTCAGAATCAAAATCCTGGTAGGCAGTCAATGATCACTAATTATTGCAGCAGCAACAGTGCGAACGTCCTCCGAGCTTTATATGGCTCTGTTAGATGCTTCCAGACTGTTTCTCAAAGCCGAGTGTTACTGGGCATTGGTATCCTGATCTCTGCGCATTTTTAAAGGTGTCGACTAAAAGGATACACAATGTGAGAGTTGTAAGTTAAGATTTATCTGGGGCAAAACGAGGACTGCAGCCTGGGATAGAGCACCTCAGAGAGCTCTGAGAGACTGCTCTAAAGAGGCAGTGGGGGAAGGTCAGGATATAAGACTTTGCTGAAGGGGAGCTCAATGCAATCAAGCATTTTTTACCAAAGGTTTTCTGCTAGTCACAAGGAGCTGATGCCGCCATGAATGAAGGGGTGCAATGCTTTTCTAGATATGAAGAGGTGCAAGGACTGGGGTCATGAGATCAGTTCCTGAAAATATCTAACTATCTAAAGACCTGTCCCACCAGATGCCCTGGAGCACAGAGTGCCTCACTCTCCACCCTGAACCCCCTCAGGAATGTTGAAGGCCAGCAGCTGCCGCAGCACAGAGTTCAATCTCCGCAGAGGCAGGTGGCAAACGCCTTTGTTATTCAGTTGCTGGCAAACACTCTTGGCAAGTGCCAATTTGTAGTTGACAAAGATTTCTGAAAACGCGTCCCTCCTGAGTCCCAGTGCCTCGCCCCGCCCACCCCACCCCTCCTTATCCTCCTTATCACGGCCATCTGACCCGCTGTGTCCAATGGGAACTCAGGATTGGGTGGGAGAATTTTGGGTCAGGGCCAGGTCTAATCTCTATGTCTTTGTGTGACTAGGCACCTCTTCTCTGGGGGTGAGGGGTGGACTTGCTAGGGATGGGAGACCTGGGTGGCAGCTGGATTTCACCCCCAGCTCCATGCTGTGAACAGCAGCCTCCTGTGCCCTGACCTGCATCCAGGTTGTGAATCCATATGTTGGGGACCCAGTAGGGCCAAGAAGGGACAGGAGAGAAGCTGGCCGAGTGAGAGATGGTAGCAAAGGAGGGATGTGGAAGCTGGAGGGCCAAGTCCCAGGTGCTGTGTGACCAGCTCTGGCCAGCACTCTAGGAATGAAGCCATGAAATCCAGGGCTTTCTAGTGAAGCCAGAAATCTAGATACTTACATGAGGTTTTCCTAGCTCTTTAATAACCACTATGCAGTTCAGAAGAACACATCTGCAGTGGAATCCTGGGTGGGGGCCATAACAACCCCCTCACCCTCTCCCACCCCACCATCCTTCTCTCCTTGGCCTCAGTCATAACCATAACCTTGGCACCAGGGGATGGGGATATATCTCCACCCCCTCTCCTCTGTTTCTCCTGGGGCTTCTGGCCCAAGCCCCAGGCCTGACACTGAACTATTTCCCACTTCAACTCTCTTGGTTTAGGGGCTCCCGCTTCTATGAACATGCCTGTCCACTAAAAAGTGGCTACTGCACAAAACCCCTTGGCTTGCATCTCTCCTCGCCCCAAAAGTCCTCCACTCCAACCCAGCACTCAATGGCTCCCTCCTGACTGCCATCTTCAGGAAGCCAAGAGACCCTGCCCCTGGTGGCATCTGATACTCAAGAGATTTCTTTATGAACAAATCCAAACTCCTGCCTGGTGTCTGCACCCTCCCACCTGGTGTCCCGGGGTGCCATGTACCTGCTCACCACTGGAAGAGCAAATTCTGATTGTTCTGCCTCGCTGTCTTTGCTTCGGCTGTGTTTGCTGCCTGTGACTCCCAACTCCCCAGGATCCACCCCTCAAAACTTCGCACAAGTAATGGTTTTTCCAGCAGCCACATATGGATGTAAGAGTTAGACCATAAAAATGGCTGAGCATCAAACAATTCATTTTTTCCAACCGTGGTGCTGGAGAAGACTCTTGAGAGTCCCTTGGACAGTGAGAAGATCAAACTAGTCAGTCCTAAAGGAAATCAACCCTGAATATTCATTGGAAGGACTGATGGTGAAGCTGAAGCACCAATACTTTGGCCACCTGATGCAAAGCGCCGACTCACTGGAAAAGACCCTGATTCTGGGAATGATTGAGGACAGGAGGAGAAGGGGGCAACAGAGGATTAGATGATTGGATGGCATCACCGAGTCAATGGACAGGAGTTTGAACAGACTCTGGGAGATAGTGGAGGACAGGGAAGCCTGGCATGGTGCAGTCCAAAGGGTTGCAAAGAGTCACAGAGTCAGATGTGACTTAGTGAGTGAACAGCAGAGCTTCCAGTGAATCTTCTGCAAAAACCTAGCTGCCCTTCCCTGATCACAGCTGTCTTCAGGAGGTTTAACATCAGCCATTTCCTACCCTTGCTGGCGTGACCTCTCCAGGGCTGCAGCCTCTTCCTGGGCACCAGGGACCCATTTGCAGCCTAAACTATCAATACACTGGAGTTCTGTTTATCCTGCACCCAGGAGGTAGTCACCAAGGACTTACAGAAAAACTAGGAAGCTCAGGCCTTGCTTATCAACATGTGGGACTCCACGGACTATAGCCTGCCAGACTCCTCTGTCCATGGGATTCTCCAGGCAAGAACACTGGAGTGGGTTGCCATTTCCTCCTCCAGGGCATCTTCCCAACCCAAGGACTGAACTCTCATCTCCTGTTTCTCTTGCACTGCAAGCAGATTCATCACCACTGAGCCACTGGGGGAAGCCCGTCAACCAGTGTTACCTACCGTCAATCCTTTCAAATCTCCAGAGACCTGCAGGCAGCATCTGGCATGGTGTGTGCGTGCTCAGTCTCGTCTGATTCTTTGTGACCCCATGGACTATAACCTGCCAGGCTTCTCTGTCCATGGGATTTTCCAGGCAAGAAATACAGGAATGCGTTGCCATTCTCTTCTCCAGGGGATCTTCCCCACCCAGGGATGGAGCTCACATCTCTTGTGTCTCCTGCATTGACAGGTGGATTCTTTACTCCTTGCGCCACCTGGGAAGCCCCCGGCAATAGGCGTGTTTCCTAATTTAGAGAGCGACAGGCCTCTCTGTTGGGCTCTGAATCCCGTGCCCGCAGCGCTCTCATTCTACAGGGTCTGTCCTGGGTTTGCACAAGGAACCAGAGAACTAACTTCGAGGTGAGCGTGGCCTTATGTTTTGCTGCTGTTTCTGTGTGTGCCAGTTCCTGTTCCAGAAAAGATCCTTCCAAAGGTGACTCAGCCCATGTGCCAAGACCATGTTTAGCCCTCCCCGCTGGCTCTCATACCTGTCAGACCAGTGCTGGCAGCGTACTGCCCTGGGGACACCTGTGACAGCCAAAGCCAGCTTCCTGGAGGAGACCAGCGGGCAAGTGGGGTCACGCACCAGGATCCCAGAAAGGGTCTCTTCTGTGGGCTCGCCCATCACTTCTCTACTCCGCTTTCTCCTTCCCATGATCAGCTGGAGAGTGATCCAAGTATTCTCAGTCCTCAATGGCTCGGCTAAGATAGAACTGTTGCCCAGCAGCTGTTCTGAAGAAAATTTGTATCTTCAGATTTTATAAGATGAGACTTGAATAAAAGTGTTCTGTGATCAAAGATATTGGGAGAACATTCAACAGAGGTTCATCATTGTTTTTTTCTTTTTAAATGCATCTGTTCTTTAAAAATAATCTTATTGATTGATTTCTTCATTGCTGCGCTCGGGGTTTCTCTAGTCGCAACGAGCGGGGGCTACTCTGTGTTGCGGTGCGCGAGCTTCTCACTGTGGTGGCTTCTCTTGTTGCAGAGCACGGCCTTCGGGAGCTGTGCCTCCTGGACTCTGGAGCACAGGCTCAGTAGTTGTGGTGCATGGGCTTAATTGCTTTGAGGTATGTGGGATCTTCCCAGACCCGGGATGGAAGCTGCACTGGAAGGCAGATTCTTTACCACTGAGCCTCCAGGGAAGCCCCCTTTCTCGTGTTTCTCTATTGCAGGGCTTCTCAGGACCCTTAACGTGTGTGGTTCTCCAAGAGGGTGATGGTTCCCACAGCATTTCTAAAGCTTTTAGAGATCGTAGGTGTCTTTGCTCAAGAAGACTGCTGAGGGGGTGCACAGTGAGAAATGTAGTCCAGGAGCTGTGGTTGCGTGAACCAGCGCCAGACCTGGACCTGCTCACCACGCGGGTCCCTCGCACCCGGGCCCTCTTCCCCGCTCCAGCCAGGCTGACTTCGCTGTAATTGTATTCCCATACATGTTCTGTCTGGCTCCATAGACTCTAGCCACCCACTTCCGGAATTCCAAGGCCCAAGAAAAGCCTGTGTGTCCCGATATTACCTCTCGGCCCTGGCAGCCATCTCCAGGAATTCCGGAATGAAAAGTACAAAACCCAGTGGCCAGGCTGGCACGGCTGACCACATGTGGGCAGGATCCAGGCTACACTCTTCTTCATCTGCCTCGTGATCCTGGCATGGCCAGGGGACCTGGGGCTCTAGGAATCTGGTCACCCTGCATTCATACCAGGAAACATTTACAACAGAACAAAATAGTTTTCACAATGGCTCCTAGAAGTCTCACACGGGTGGAACTTCAGCTGCCGCCCCATGATTTCCACTCCTATTTTCTTTGATTCTAAGATGCCATCAATTGTAAGACATGGCATTGTTTTCGGAACAGCTTTTTTTTTTTTTTGTCTGTGGGAGGAATTTAAAAAAGAAAAAGAAACACCCCGTGCAATGTACCAACTAATTGTAAGACATATCCTGAATCCAGAATAATTAAAATGTGAACAACTGTGTGCCTTGGAATTAAGGAAATAGACTCTTTCTGTGGGTCAGAGTTCGCTTCCTTTTCCATCACTGCTGAGGAAGCTGAGATGCTGGCTCCAAGGGAGAGAGCAGAAGGCTGAGTGCTGGGCAGGTGTCTGACCTCAGTAAAGGATCGCTGACCCTCCATATGCTGCCACGCTCTGTGCTCAGTGAGATGAGGGTGGGCAAAGCCTGCCCTGTCTATACTGTCCAGCAGACCACCACTGGATCCTGTCCAGAGGCGAAACGTCCCCTACAGCTTCCAGGAGGAAAAGCAGTGGTGTGTAACTCCTGGAGACATAGCAAGACAGTAGAAGAATGTGTGAAGCCAGTTCCAGACTGTGCAATGGAGATCACCCTTTTGTTCTGCAATAATGTGAAAATCACTAATAATAAAGATAAAATTAAAACAAATTTACCATGAGGATTTTGGAGTAACTCTGAGCTGACAATGGTCCTCCAGTGGGTCCACATCACAGGCAGACACACCTCTGCTCCATCTCTAGTGAGATCACTTCTCACAAACACTCTCTCATATTCCTGATGAGGGGCAGGTTCTCGGGTACTTCCCAGTGGCCCTGGGCAGTAAGGATCACAATGGAGGGACGTCCAAGGGCAGGAGCAGGCCTGGGTGGAGTGACCAGTTGCCTAGGTAAATGCCAGAGGGTGAGAGTCTTCACAAAGGTGGTGATGTTTGAAGTGATTCTTTAAAAATAGGCATGGTGCAGGGCTGGGGGTTGTAACCAAAACAACCGTGGCTGGAGGCAAGCTGGGGACCAGTGAGAAGTCTGCTGCTTAGACCAGCGGGCTGGAAGGATGTGTGGTGGGAGATGCAGGGGGTTGGAGCTGGGCTGGTCTGTGGAGGGAGTTTGGACTTGGAATTTGTCCCGTTGATACGCATCACCTTCTTGCTGACTGATCTCTATATCTTGTGCTTAGTCAATCAGTTGTGTCCAACTCTTTGCAACCCCATGGACTGTAGCCCACCAGGCTCTTCTGTCCATGGGGATTCTCCAGGCAAGAATACTGGAGTAGGTTGCCATGCCCACCTCCAGGGGATTTTCCCAACCCAGGGATAGAACCCAGGTCTCCTGCGTTGCAGGTCGATTCTTTACCATCTGAGCCATTAGAGAAGCCCTTTCTATATCTTATTTTCAACAAATCAGCTGAAGACAACCTGGTGGTTCAGACGGTAGAGTCTGCCTGCAACGCGGGAGACTTTCCCAGGGACTTCAGTCCCTGGGTCAGGAGGATCTCCTGGAGAAGGGCCTGGCAAACCATTCCAGTATTCTTGCCTGGGAAATCCCAAGAATGAAGGATCCTGGTGGGCTCCAGTTGTCCATGGAGTCACAGAGTCAGACATGACTGAGTGACTAACACTTTCCTTCTTTCAGCCACACTGTGTGGGATCTTAGCTCCCCAACCAGGGATGAAACCTGTGTTCCCAGCATTGGAGGCATGAAGTCTTAACCACTGGGCCAGCAGGGAAACCCCAGCTGAAGATGCCTTGAATGCTGCCATGGCTGCTGCGAGCGTCTGTGTTGCCCCCAGATACTTTGTTGTTCCATGGATCACTGACCTGGAGGCAGATTTCCAAGTGGACCAGCACACACACTTTCCTTCTGGGGCACCTGGCTGTTCCTACTTCTGGAATGTTCTTCTCACAGGCAGGGACATGGCTCAGCACTCAGCTCATTCAGGTCCAAGCTTCCTTCCTGAATCTCTTACCCCTCCTTTTCCCTCCAGCTCGCATGGTCATTTTGCAGGGCACTCTGCGTGTGCGTGTTTGTTTTGTATCTGTGTCTCTTCTAGACTATGAGCTCCGTCTTGGCTTCATGCTCAGAACACAGCCTGACACTTAGCAGATGCTCCGTGTTTATTGTTGTTGAATTAGGTTGTTTTCAGAGTTCCTCTGTGTTTATTATTTTGTCAGATTCTTAATACTTTTTCTGCTTTATAAATGGGGAAAACATCTAGAAGAAGCTAAAGGAAGTATCCAAGATAGTGTGGGGGCTGGGAAGGGGGCGGGGCACAGAGCCCCCTGCTTTCCCCTTACGACGACGTTGACCTTCAGAATGACACACTCTTGACGCCCACTCTGCCCTGGCCTGGGAGCCCCGTATTCTTGGAACTTAATGGTCTCCTTCTCTAGACAGGAGAGCTGAAGGCTCCTCTGATGGGCCTTAGGTTGACACCCACCGTGGGATTCCAGCCCTGGGTGAACAAGACCTGAATGTGAAGTCTGTGGCGCAGGATGTGGGCATGGGGATAGAGCACGGACAGCCAAAGAGACTTCCCGTGGGAGAGGCTAACTCCAGACCCACCTACAATTCATAACTTCTTAAAGGTCTCTCCAGCCAGGAGCAAGGGTCCAGGTGACTCATCCATGGGCAGGGTTATAGGAAGCAAGAGTCAAGCATAAGGAAAGGACGAGGATTGTAAACCCCCTTCTCCAGCTGGGCTGCTCCCCCTTCCTAGATCTTGGGAGAACTGGCCAAGAGAGCCCCCAGGCCCTGGACCCCGCCTACCCTGGCCCATCTGCCACCTGTACCTGAGCAGGGACCAGGACCGTCAGGTCCTGAAGCGACTCCTCTGAGAGCCTCCCATGGTGTGGGGATATGGATTTGCTCAAACCCCCACTGAGACCCCCTGAATGCAGTCTCAGGCTGGCCAGGATGAGAAGTGGTTCTGCAGGGTGATCTCTACCACTGTGTCAGGGGTACCCCGTCTCCTAGAGACCTAGGTGGAGCACCCTGACTCCAGTGTGCCTCAGGCATTACAGATACAATCTCTCAGTTAAGATGATTTGGAAATTGAGGCTCCTGAAGGTCGAATATTAGTTGCTTCTGACTCTTTGTGAGCCCATATACTGTAACCTGCCAGGCTCCTCTGTCCCTGGAGTCCTCCAGGCAAGAATACTGGAGTGAGTAGCCATTCCCTTCTCCAGGGGATCTTCCTGATCCAGGGATCAAACCCAGGTCTCCTGCAGTGTAAGCAGATTCTTTACCATCTGAGCCACCGGGGAAGCCCAAATGACTGGAGAGTCAGAGTAGCTCCACTGACATCCTTCATCCTGTAATAGCACACGGGCGGTGGCATTCTGACCAGGTGACTCTCTGCTCCTCTCTCACGCAACGCACTGCTTCCTCTGTGGAGCCTGACACTCTAGCCCCAGACTAGTGCGGAGCCTGGTATCCAGTGGGCACTCAAACTGCTTTTCATGGAAGCTCTTTCATTGTCCGTGTTTAAGCACATGGATTCAGACAGAGGCCCGTGGAAGAGAGTGTTCCCTCTGCCCCACAACAGCGCTGTAGACAGCCCCAGTGGTAGGAGGGACTGAAAGTTTCTTGAAAGTAATCCCTTTCTTTGTGATCATTTGAAAACCACACAGCGAAATGGGAGTGGGCTTTTAAACCATGAAAGTAGACACCGGGCCCAGACCTGGATTCAGAGGGAAGCAGAGATGTACAATAGCGGGCCTTTCTCTTTCTTCTCCTTTTGTTTTCAGAGAAACAATTAGGGGTCCTGTGGTTGGCAAGCTCCAAGATGGCCCCAATGATCCAACCTTCCGTGTATCTACGCCTTTGAGTGTGGGGTGGACTAAATGACTTGCTTCTAATTCTAATGAGTAGAAGAGATCAGATCAGATCAGATCAGTCACGAGAGGGCACAAGTGATTTTATCTCACTCTTTCTGTTAATATTTATTTATGTATCAGGCACGGCAGGTAGGATCCTCGATCTTCATTGCAGTGCGCAGGATCTTTAGTTGTGGCTTGCAGACTCTTAGTCGTGGCACGTGGGATCTAGTTCCCTGACCAGGGATCAATCCTGGGCCCCCTGCCTTGGGAGCTTGGAGTCTTAGCCACTGGACCACCAGGAAGGTGCCGTTACGCCACTTCTGATATCGGGCTATGAAAATACTGTGGTTTTCATCTTTGGCGCTCTCTCACCCTCTCTGGGGTCACACAGCCTAGGGTTCGCCAGCCACAATGTCCTGAGGCTGCCTGCGGAGACGCCCAGGTGGTGAGGGTTGGAGGCCCAGCAACAACCACGGAAGTGAGATTGCAAACACTCCCACACCTGCTTTTTATGGAATGCTTCCTTGGACCAGGCGGTGGCCTGGAGCTCCACCGCCCTTGTGTGCCTGGAAGGCTCCATTCTCCTTTATTACGAGCCAGCTTCTTTCTTTCCAGACTCAAAGCAGTTTATTGAGATCATCAGCTGCTGCTGCTGCTGCTGCTAAGTCACTTCAGTCGTGTCCGACTCTGTGCGACCCCATAGATGGCAGCCCACCAGGCTCCCCCATCCCTGGGATTCCCCAGGCAAGAACACTGGAGTGGGTTGCCATTTCCTTCTCCAATGCATGAAAGTGAAAAGTGAAAGTGAAGTCGCTCAGTCCTGCCCGACTCTGTGCGACCCCATGGACTGCAGCCTACCAGGCTCCTCCGCCCATGGGATTTTCCAGGCAAGAGTACTGGAGTGGGTTGCCGTTGCCTTCTCCAGCTTTATGCTCCAAATATTCCTGGGATTTCTGCTGAGTCATGACTCTGGGTTCTTTTGCTGGAGCAAAGCCCCAGAACTGGTCCTGAGAGTGGCAGGAGCAGAATGAAGAACCTTGTGGTTCAGACCCTGGCTGGGCTGGCCCTCTGGGGTTTATTTCATGTCCACCTTTTAATCAGGCTTCCCCAGTGGCTCAGAGGTAAAGCATCCTCTGGCAGCACAGGAGACGCAAGAGACACTAGTTCGATCTCTGGGTCTGAGAGATCCCCTGGAGGAGGAAATGGCAACCTACTCCAGTGTTCTTGCTGGGAAAATCCCATGGACGGAGGAGCCTGGTGGCTACAGTCCATAGGGTCAAAAAGAGTCGGACACGACTGAGCGACTAAACACACACACACACACACACACACACACACACACACACAACTCTCACACACACACACACATGCCTTTTAATCAATATCAACAAGGCCATGATGACAGACGACAGGGGCCAAGAGACTGGGCTTCACTGAAGGTGCCTGTTCCGTCTATGGTCCATCCTTTCCTCCTTCCCAGGTCTGACCTGAACGTGGCTCCATCTTTATCCAGGAGACCTGCTGCTCACAAAACAGATATAATTCACTGCATTTGTGTGTCTTACAAGGAAAAATATTAACAAGTGGCCAATTGAGTTAGATGTTTTTCTAGCCCATCCTAGCCCTGATGGAGAAACAGCTGGCTCTGGCTGGCTTCATATCACCACAGAGAGAAAACAACATCCTTAAAGAAAATGCCTCTGATTATTCTAAAAGGTCTCCTCCTCTACATGCAGAGGGTGGGGAGGAACGTAGCACTGAGTTTGTTCCAATCTGCGTGAAACCCTCTGGGGTGCCATCTGCCAGAACCCCTGGGTCCTAAGAATAGTCCCTGGGACCTGTAACCCCAGTGGAAAATCTCAGTCTTATTTCCTGCTGCCCCCAGGGTCCTTTTCTCATTTCTCAGCCCCGTTTAAGAAACAGGTTGAAAACCTGAGGGTTTTCAGTGCTGAGGTCATAAGGGTCAACCCACATGAGTGAGTCAATTCTTTTCCTGTCAATAGGTCTCTTGGAGGGGAACTTAACCCTCTGGAAGGGACATGGGCCAGGCCCCTCTCTGGAGAAAAGCACCACCAAGCTGTATAGTCATTAATTTCCACAGCCCCCAAGGCCTTGTGCATGGCCCCCTGCACTGGCCCTGTTGAGCTGAACAGACCTCTCCTTTGCCCTCTTATCTATGTGGGGTCACATAGATATGGTATTTTGTCTCCATCAAAATGGAGTAAACAAAATATTGACTAAAAGAAAGCCCTGGATTCACCTGTCTGATTCACGCATGATTTTCCCAATGGTCTTGAGATCCAGAACCCAAGGTTCTCATTTATGGACTGTGAAGGGTCTTGAATGCTAAGTTCTGGTGTCCCTATAGTAGGAACTTTAGACAGAGACACAAACATGTCTTTGATTTTATTTATTTAGTTTAATTTTTGGCCGTGCTGGGTCTTTGTCGCTGTGTGTGGGCTTCCTCTAGTTGCACTATGAGGGCTTCTCATTGCAGTTGTTTCTCTTGTTGCGGAGCACAGGCTCTAGGTGCCTGGGCTTCAGTAGTTGCATCATGCAGGCCTCAGCAGTTCTGGTGTGAGGGCCCAGTCACTCTGCAGCATGTGGAATCTGCCCGGACCAGGGAGCGAACACATGGCCCCTGCATCGGCAGGCAGATTCCCGTCCCCTATTCCACCAGGGAAATCCCAAACATGTCTTTTAGAAAAACAACTCTGGCTTCCTTTTGTCTGAGGCCTGATGTGGGCTGAAAAATTAAGTATCTGGCAAAGGTGAGGTCATGGGGAGGCCTTCCGAGGTGTTGCTGTGCTCACAGAGGGATTCAACACAGGCCCGAATGAGGCAGGACTCAAGAATCGCTAGATGGTTCTATCAAAGCTTCCTGGTTAAACAAGAAGAGAGGACAGGAGAAAGTGGCCTGTCTGCTTTGGGGAAGCTGAGTTTGAAATCAGGTCAGGAAAGCTGGGTACACTGGAATAACAAATGGCTTAGATGGTAAAGCATCTGCCTGCAATTCAGGAGACGTGGGTTCGATCCCTAGATGGGGAAGATCCCCTGGAGAAGGGAATGGCTACCCACTTGAGTCTTCTTGCTTGGAGAATTCCATGGACAGAGGAGCCTGGAATAACAAAGGCCAGGACTTGGAGGACTCCTGTCCCCATCTCCCCCATCATCCCCAGCCTCCCTCACCCCAGGCTTTCCCCAGGGGTACCCCATCAGCCTTCTCAAGGCTGCCTCTGTTTAGAGCTGCCCTCCAGGGTCTGAGCTGAGTAGGAAACAGCCCGCTCCAGGCAGCCAGTTTTATTTCTTGTTAGCAGTCTGAAAAGGAGGCTATTATTTCACAGCAGAGATAAAAGTTAATCACAGATTAGAATTGCCCTGAAAATATCGATGACATCATTCACCTGAGTCCTGGCCCCAGGGGGAAGTATTCACTTCTGCTGAGTGGCCAGACCAGTTCGGCCAGTTCTCCGCTCTTCAGAACGCTCTTCACCCTTAAACAAAAGGCTGGATTCCTGAATAGAGGGCATTCATAGGCAGTCAGGAGTCACTCTGTAGACCTACTGAGTGCCCTGCTGCCTAGACTTTGGATTGGAGAAGGTCTGTTTACTCTCTGCCCGGCCTTTTCACCGTCCCCCTCCCGCCTCTCTCATTACAACTTTATCTGGAGGCACCATCACCCTGGGGAGACTCCCAAACAGAACACCAGGCACAGAGGAGCAGAGACTGGAGTTACAAAATAAAAGTTCCTGTCCCAAGGCAGGGTGATTTCTCAATTCTGAACCTCGGGTGTGAGATGAGGGGACTTTATCCCTTTGGGCCTCCTGAGAATAGGATAAAATTCAAGCTGTGTATATATGTCAATGAAATTCTGCCCCCACCCCCCACCCCGTGACCACAAGTCCATTCTCTGCTCCTTCCCCTCTACTCCTGCCCCAGCAAATAGGCTCATCAGTACCATTTTTCTATATTCCATATACATGCATTCCTCTAAATATGGTTTTCCTCTTTCTGACTTCGCTCTCTGTGACAGGCTCTAGGTTCATCCACATCATTTCAGCCAGCGGGAAGCTGCTGTGCAGCACAGGGAGCTCAGCTGGGTGCTCTGTGATGACCTGGGCGGGTAGGGAGGCTCAAGAGAGAGGGGATCTATGTATACGTACAGCTGATTCATGATGTTGTACGCAGAAACTAACGCAACATTGTAAAGCAATTATACTGCAATTAAAAAATAAAAACATCAAGCTGTGTTTGAAATAAAATGTTGTTATTATTGTTCATTCTGAAGTGTTCAGCCAATCTGTAGTGCCTCCTCGGCAGCCAACCACAGAGGGGAAGGCAGGATACTCTCATGATCCTGGATCCCCCAGCCTGCTAGGCTCTGGCACCATGAACCATGACCTCTTGAGCTAGAAGATTCTGATCATATGTGAAAGTCCTGAGTTCAGTTGGCTACAATGCACAGGGTGGAGACATTCCCCAATCCCACTCCAGCTTTGGTTGAGACAGGACTAGATGGCCGGGTGGCAGGCTGGGCTCCCCTGAGCACTGGTGGGGCTGAGAAACCAGGTTCTCACAGAGAGGCCAGAGTGTAATCAAGGCCAGGGGAATGGAGGGGGCACAGACGCTTCAAGGCTTCCCAGGCGGCTCAGTGGTAAAGAATCCACCTGCCAATGCAGGAGACAGAAGATGTGGGTTCGATTCCTAGCTTGGGAAGATCCACTGGGGGAGGAAATGGCACCCCACTCCAGTATTCTTGCCTGGAGAATCCCGTGGACAGAGGAGCCTGGAGGGCTACAGTCCATAGGGTCGCAAAGAGTCGGACATGCCTTAGTGACCAAACAACATCTGTAATGGAACATTAATGGTAGAATGGTGATCAGAGGGTCTTAAATTTGGAGTCCATCCTTCTCAGCACCCTGGAACAGCCAAGACCCCTGCGGGCTGCCAGGCACAGAGCTGAGAGGGGCTGGGCCTCCCTCTTAAGAGTCCTTTTTGGGTCCAGCTCTGGTCTTTGCTGCTCTGTAGTTGCCAAGGAGCTCATACTTTAGAGATTAAGTGCTCCCTACATGTTGGCAAACTAATACTTCTCATGGCTTGGGTTTCATCTTCAGATGATTTTCTTCTTTATTTTCTTTATAAAATTCATATAAGAATAAGCCCTCCCTGGAAGTATTAAAAATTTGCACTGTCGAGATAAAACAAAGGTCTCTCTGGACCCTCCCATCTTATGAACTGGCTGCTCATCTTTTTATCTATTTTTCCATTGGGTTGTTGGTCTTGGTCTTTTTTCCTACAGATTGATAGTAGTTTTTAACAAAGTCTGGATAATAATCCAGCTTTTATGTGTATGTGTATCCATTTCTGCATATACATAAATATATCTGTATATGTATACACACATACGCCTAAATACATGTACACACACATATTATGGGCTTCCCTGGTGGCTCAGTGGTAAAGAATCTGCCTGTAGTACAGGAGACGCAGGAGATGTATATTTGATTTCTGAGTTGGAAAGATCTGGAGGAGGCAATGGCAACCCATTCCAGTATTCTTGCCTGGAGAATCCCGTAGACAGAGGAACCCGGCAGGCTACAGTCTCAGAGGTATCAAAGAGTCAGACATGACTGAAGCAACTGAACTCACATGCACACATATCTATATATATATATATTACAAAATACCTCCTCCAACTTTGTTGTTTGTCTTTATCTCAGCTTCTAGTGATTCCTGATTCTGAATCAGAAGTTCCACATTTTGATAAAGGCTGACATCACTCTTTCTGTTTGCCTTTGTGATTTGTGTTTGCTTGAGGCCGTGCCCACTCCAACTCCAAGGTCATAACCATGTTGTCCTATCTTTTCTCCTTCTACTTTGGTCTTTCTTCAGTGGATAGCCAGTTCACCCAGCATGTCTCCCAGCGATGAGAAAAGCCCTCTTGGCCCCAGATCCCACATGTCTCTCTTCAGGGTTGTTTTTGCTATGGGGAGTCAGGAGCTTCTTCCCAAATTCCTGGAAGAGTGTACTCTTTGCTGCTTGCTTTGGGGCCTGCCCTTCCCTGCCAAGGTAGAGAGTGGAGAGCAACCTGAATCATTTCAGAGGTTGACCTTTGAACCAAGTTTTACTTTATCTCCAGTCACTATTTGCTAATTCATTTGAGAGTTTTTGCCAAAGATTAACATCTGAAGTACCCCTTTCTGGTTTACACAGTCTGCTCCTTGGAAAACGAGGAGGGCATTTGCCCACTCTGTTTATCCAGCATTTCTGAGAGTGACTGTTTTCCACATGAGTTTTCATTTCCCCAAGGGAAATATCCACCAGCAGAAAAAGTGACAACTCTTCTTGCAGTGGAGACAGGCCACAGAAAACAAACTCAGCCTCAACAGTGACTTGAAAACATGGTCCCAAGACTCAGTTCACAAGCCATGTTATTTCTCCTCTTGTAAGTTTCATATATGTGGGACTCACAGTTAATTTGGAAGGGAACACGGATCCTGCTTCCCAGGTGGCACTAGTGGTAAAGAATCCACCTACTGGACACGGGGGTGGGGTGGGGGGTGGGCGGAGGGAGGGAAGGAGGAGGTGGGGGAGATGTATGGAGAGAGTAACATGGAAACTTACAATTCCATATGTAAAATAGATAACCAAATGGGCATTTGCTGTATGACTCAGGGAAGTCAAACAGTGGCTCTGTAACAACCTAGAGGAGTGGGGTGGGGAGGCAGATGGGAGGAAAGTTCAAGAGGGAGGGGACATATGTATACCTATGGCTGATTCTTCTTGATTTTGACAGAAAGCAACAAAAGTCTGTAAAGCAATTATCTTTCAATTTAAAAACTAAATTAATTAAAAAAAAAAAAAACTGCTACCAGTGTAGGAGCACAGGAGGTGTGAAGCAAACAGCAACCAACTCCAGTACTCTTGCCTGGAGAATCCCATGGACAGAGGAGCCTGGCAGACTACAGTCCATGATGTCGCAGTCGGACACAACTGAGCATCTGAGCATTCCCAGCATGGATCCTGCGTCCAACTCTCCTGGTTGGGGGTGAAACCAAGCAGGACTCTCTGTGGCTCCTAGGTATGAATGCTTTCTGTGTCCCCCATTTCTTGTTTGTGGGGAATAGACTCCAGCCTCCAAGAGCTTCCCTGAGTTCCAAAGGGCAGGTTCAAACAGTTGCTTGTCAGAGAGGGTAGGGAAAGCAAAGATAAGGGAGGAGCTGCCAATAAACAATAGCACAGTCTTGGTGCAGGATCCTGGCTCGGCCTCAAGGAATACACATAATAATGTCTTTGGTTCCTGTAGTTAAAGCTATGGTTTTCCAGTAGTCATGTACGTATGTGAGAGTTGGACCATAAAGAAGGCTGAGTGCCAAAGAATTGATGCTTTCCAACTGTGGCGCTGGAGAAGACTCTTGAGAGTCCCTTGGACAGCAAGGAGATTAAACCAGTCAATCCTAAAGAAAATCAACCCTGAATATTCTTCGGAAGGACTGATGCTGAAGCTGAATCTCCAATTTGGCCACCTGAGGCAAAGAGCCCACTCATTGGAAAAAACCTGATGCTGGGAAAGACTGAAGGGAGGAGGAGAAGGGGACAACAGAGGGCAAGATGGATAGTGAAGGACAAGGGAAGCCTGGCTTACTGCAGTCCCTGGGGTCACAAAGAGTCAGACACCACTGAGTGACTGAACAACAACAACAGAACTAAAAACCCCAAGAAATGCAAGTTGTTAACTACTCGATGAAGCATTCTTCATTCCTGGAGAACCAGAGGTCAGGAGACCTCCTGAGGCCAGACTAAAGGAATGCAGGGCCTGCACACACCCTGCTCCTTATCAGCACCCTACCCTTGAACCATTGCAATTAAACTCACCAAATCCCAGCCGGGGTTGGGACAAACAGTTTCTCAGGACTTTGCCTGGCAAAGCAATAAAGCTTTTCTGTGTGTGTATGCTAAGTCACTTCAGTGGTATCTGACACTTTGTGACGCTATGGACTGTGGCCCTCCAGGTTCCTCTGACCATGGGATTCTGCAGGCAGGAATACTGGAGCAGGTTGTCATGCCTTCTCCAGGGGGATCTTCCCGACACAGGCATCGAACCTGAGTCTCTTATGCCTCTGGCATTGGGAGGCAGGTTCTTTACCACTAGTGCCACCTGGGCAGCCTACTGCCCCTGAAGTCGCCAAGATTCAGTCTGGCACCGGTACACTGAGGCTGAGTTTCCGGCATCAGGGGTACTTGCGCTGTGCTCGGATAGGCCAGTGGCGCATCTTTCTCCCAATCTTGATCATTTTTATGACTAACTTTCCTTCTCCTCCTGGTTTTACCACAAAAAGCAAAGAGCCCCAAGTGCTTCAGAAAAATACACAAAATGGAAAATCCACTCACTGATCATGATGAGTTAATTATAGGTCTGCAATGTGAAGTGGAAATGTTAAGATGTGACACAGATCTTGATATGGAAGTGGAAGAAACACTGCCTCCTCCTTAGGGTTCATGTCTCCCTTGAATGTGAAGACCAGCCCCCTCTGAAATGACGTGCCATTGCATCTTTTGTGTGTGTGTGCGCTAAGTTGCTTCAGTTATGTCCAACTCTTTGTAACCTTATGGACTGTAGCCCGGCAAGCTCCTCTGTCCCTGGGATTCTCCAATCAAGAATACTGGAGTGGGTAGCCATTCCCTTCTCCAGGGGATCTTCCCAACCCAGGGATCAAATCCAGGTCTCCTGCACTGCAGGCAGATTCTTTACCATCTGAGCCAATTCTCCTCATGTAAAACTCCAGGAGCAGGTCTCCTGTTCCCCTAAGGAGTCATGTGGTGAAATGAACAACGGTAGGTGGGATCAGAGGCCAGAGATGAGAACCCCCGGCTCTGCCTCTCATTCTTGGGGCCCCTTGAGCGAACCCCATTCCTCTCTGGACTGCAGTTTTCCAGTCTGCATAGTGGAGAGGACTCCATCTAGAAAAGCACTGCCAACCAAAACAGAGGTAGCTGTCGGTGCGCTTCATGTTTGGCACCTCAGGGCCTTTGTTCTCTGGTACACACAGACTCACATCTGGCTCCCTCATGACCTTCTGGTCTCGAGGAGCTTCCCCATATACAGTAATACTAACCACACCTCCCAAGTTTTGCCTTTTTTAAAGTTTCTTTTTCGGGGGTGGGGGGCAGGGGGTGTGGACCATTTTTAAATTGAATACACCTGAATTTTAAAATGAGTGAATTTCTAAATCATTGAATTTGTTGCACTATTGCTTGTGGTTTAGATATGCTCTGGTTTCCAGCCAAGGAGTACGCGGGGTCTTAGCTCCCCAACCAGGACTTGAGCAGTCACCCCCTGCCCTGAAAGGCCAAGTCGTAACCACCAGACCACCAGAGAAGCCCCAAATTTTGCTTTTTAAAAAACGCAAGTCTAGGGATTTAAAATCGTAAAACTTTTATAAATTGGATGAAGGTGGTTAAAAGGTATGAACTTCCAGTTCTAAGAAAAACAAATCCGAGGGATGTCAGGTACAATATAATGAACACTGCTGTTTGCTATATAAGAACAACTTATATTTATATATAAGTTGTAAAGAGGGTAAATCCTAGGTTCTTCTCATAAGAAAAAATTTTTTTCTTTTAGTTTGTAGTATGAGATGTTGGATGTTCACTAGAGTTATGATGGTCATCATTTCACGAAGTACATAAGTTAAATCATGATGCTGGGACTTCCATGGTGGTACAGTGGATAAGAATCCACCTGTCAACTGAGGCATCAGGGGTTCAATCCCTGGTCCAAGAAGATCCCGCATGCCGTGGAGCAATTAAGCCCGCGTGCCACAACTACTCCGCCCGAGTGCCGCAACTACTAACCCCGGGCACCTGGAGCCCGTGCTCTGCGGTGAGAGACGCCGCCGCGGTGAGACACGCACGCACTGCAGCAAAGGGTGGCCTCCCCGCCGCAGCTGGAGAAAGCCTGAGCAGCGACACGATCCAGCACAGCCCCAACTCACACACAGAAATAAAAGAAGTTTACGGAAGTCACGATACTGGACACCATTGATACACACAGTGCTGGGTGTCGGTTATACCTCAAAACTGGCAGAAAAAAAGGGGCGGGGGAGAAGTTTGATACATTTTATGAGATTAAACCCGACTTTCGGATAGAATTGTCTGTCAAGGTTTCCAGTTTTCTAAAACGGTGTGTGGGGAAAGTGGTACCTCGCACGTGGGCCCAGAGGGTCCACAGGCAGGGCTGAGGGAGGAGCAGAGAGGCGCCAGCTGTGTTCACTGCCCGACACCCGCCTCACACAGGGAAGGCCTGCCTGTGAGCCGCGCTGCCTGCGCTCTGGGTGCTCTATCTAGGGCAGGTCTCGTCACCTCAGGAAACCTAACCTGGTGTGCAGTCTAGCAAGACTGTCAGAACTGCCAGAGCTGAGCCTGCCTTTTTTTTGTGGGGTTGTGGTGAGCAGAACTGCTGATTGTGTGGAGCCTTGGTTTTTCCTTTATATTTTAAATTTTTATACAGTTTTATTGACTATGCCAAAGCCTTTGACTGTGTGGATCATAAGAAACTGTGGAAAATTCTTCAAGAGATGGGAATACCAGACTACCTGACCTGCCTCTTGAGAAACCTATATGCAGGTCAGGAAGCAACAGTTAGAACTGGACATGGAACAACAGACTGGTTCCAAATAGGAAAAGGAGTACATCAAGGCTGTATATGGTCACCCTGCTTATTTAACTTATATGCAGAGTACATCATGAGAAACGCTGGGCTGGAAGAAGCACAAGCTGGATCAAGATTGCCGGGAGAAATATCAATAACCTCAGATATGCAGATGACACCACCCTTATGGCAGAAAGTGAAGAGGAACTCAAAAGCCTCTTGATGAAAGTGAAAGTGGAGAGTGAAAATGTTGGCTTAAAGATCAACATTCATGAAACGAAGATCATGGCATCCGGTCCCATCCCTTCATGGGAAATAGATGCGGAAACAGTGGAAACAGTGTCAGACTTTATTTTGGGGGGCTCTAAAATCACTGCAGATGGTGATTGCAGCCATGAAATTAAAAGACGCCTACTCCTTGGAAGGAAAGTTATGACCAACCTAGATAGCATATTGAAAAGCAGAGACATTACTTTGCCAACAAAGGTCCGTCTAGTCAAGGCTATGGTTTTTCCTGTGGTCATGTATGGATGTGAGAGTTGGACTGTGAAGAAGGCTGAGCGCCGAAGAATTGATGCTTTTGAACTGCGGTGTTGGAGAAGACTCTTGAGAGTCCCTTGGACTGCAAGGAGATCCACCCAGTCCATTCTGAAGGAGATCAGCCCTGGGGTTTCTTTGTAAGGAATGATGCTAAATCTGAAACTCCAGTACTTTGGCCACCTCATGTGAAGAGTTGACTCCTTGGAAAAGACTCTGATGCTGGGAGGGATTGGGGGCAGAAGGAGAAGGGGATGACAGAGGATGAGATGGCTGGATGGCATCATGGACTCGATGGACGTGAGCTTGAGTGAACTCCGGGAGTTGGTGATGGACAGGGAGGCCTGTCGTGCTGCGATTCATGAGGTCGCAAAGAGTCGGACACGACTGCCTGACTGAACTGAACTGAACTGAAAGGTTACTCTCCATTTACTGTTGTTAAAAATTGTGTCTGTGGTCCCCGTGTTGAGCAATGCGTCCTCAGCCTGTCTCACACCCAGGAGTCTGCGCCTCCCTTTCCCCGCTTCTCTCTTGCCCCTCCTCCTCCCCCTCCCCTTCTCTTCTCTGGTAACCACTAGTTTATTCTCCGTATCCGTGAATCTGCTTCTTTTTTGTTACAGTCACTAGTTTGTTGTACTTTTAGATTCCACATATAAGCGATGTCATACAGTATTTGTCTTTCTCTGACTTTTTTTCACTTAGCATAATGCTCTCCTAGTCTATAGCCTTATTTTAAAGGTATTTCTGAGGTGATTTGGAAAACCAGTTCAGGAAACTGGAAACAAGTAACTCCTAGAACCCTGTGTGACTGCTGGGTTCACGTACAGCTTCTAGAGCCAAGAGGGACAGCAGATACAGAGGAGCTGATGAGAGGAGAGTCTTGAGCTGCAGAGACAGGAGAGCCTCTACAGAGAGCAGGGTTGGGGGAGTGTAGAAGTGGGGAAGGGCTCTGCACCCCGCTGTCTGGAGGAGGCTTCTGGAACCCCGAGGCTGTTGCAGTTTCTCTTGCTGAGCCGGTGTTAACAGTGGTTTTTCGTCCTGACGGAGGCCCCCACCAGCTCTCCTCTCCCCTGCCCCAGCCCAGCTCTTCCCCGACCTCAGTGCCTCAGTAGTGACTTCCTTCATCTTCCACCCCAACTTCCTCTCGCTCAGTCTCCCCTCTGGCATTTCCATTTCCCCTGTTCCATGCAACGCATCCTTTTCCTCCCTCCTCCACCCCTACCTAACCTAAGCAACGCCTCCCGAATGTGGGGTCAATCCACAATGGCAGCTACAGAGGACCTGGGCCCCGGTGGAGAATTCCGCTCCATTCGGCCAGGCCAGGAGGTTCACGTCCCTCAGTTCCCCCACGTGCAAGGGTTAATCATGCCCCCTCTCAGGCAATGTTGATCACTAGGAAAGAAGAAACAAACTCACAGACTTAAAGAATGAACTTATGAACCAGAGGGGAAGGCTGGGGTGCGTTTAGGACTGACATGTACACACTGCTATATTTAAGAAAGAAGACAGGTTTGAAATAACCCCTACAGCGCTCTCCAGATGAATCTATGGGATCGTGAATAAAATGTTAAAATAACCCTTTCCCCCTTGCCCTGTCACTGTCTGTAACGGCACATTTTAAGTCGAGGTGTTTCCAGGAGGCCAAGTTCCAGGGAAGTCAAGCATCAAGGGATGGCTTAAAATGCTTAAATAATGCATGTTATCCTTCTAGCACTTTTTGTGACTACATATTTCTGTCTTTAGAAACAGTGCCCAAGGACCAGAGGTTAAGTGTTTTCTTTGGGACCCAGGTCCAATTGAGAGAGTGTCACAATGAATGAAGTAAGTCACACAGAGAAGGAAAAATATCACGACATCCCTTATATGTGGGATCTGAAAAAACATGAGACAAATGAACTTACAAAACAGAAAGAGACACACAGTCTTAGAGAGTGATCTTATGGTTGCCAGAGTAGGGGAGGATGGGGATAAGGTATAGCTAGTTTGGGATGGACATGTGCGTGCTGCTGTATTTGGAACGGATCACCAACAAGGACCACTGTGCAGCACAGGGAGCTCTGCTCAGTGTCATGGGGCAGCCTGGGTGGGAGGGGAGAATGGACGCCTGTGTATGCGTGGCTGAGCTGCTCTGCTGTGCGCCTGAACCCATCACAGCATTGTGAATTGTCTCTGTTCTTTAGCCACTAAGTCGTGTCTGGCTCTTCTGTGACCCCATGGACTGTAGCCCGTCAGGCTTCTCTGTCCATGGGATTTTCCAGGTAAGAATACTGGAATGGGTTGCCATTTCCTCCTCCAGGGCATGTTCCTGACCCAAGTATCAAATCCGCATCTCCTGTATTGCAGGCAGATTCTTTACCGCTAAGCCTATATACTCCAGTATAAAATACAAAGCTTGAAAAAAAAAATAAAATGACTAATTCAACAGAAAAAAAAGAAAGAGGCTGGTCAATGATGCACTTCTAGCCTAGCTGATGTTGAGTATTATGCAAACAAGCCCTACCCAGCGTGGCCCCCACAAGCCCTGCCCGCTGATCCTGAGTCCTTCACAAGGGCATTCGACGCTGTCAGATTCTATTTGTATTTTGAATCCTTTTCATTCTTTGCCCTGTTTGCCTCTTGCTGCCAGCTGGCAGTTTTTGCCTCTCCCCCAGCCTCTACCCTCTGCCTTGGTGGCTAAGTCCGGGATCCTTAGCCCTGAGCACAGATTGGTGGAGAGAAAGGCCCTGGTTGTGTCTGGATAAAACGCCTGCCATGTTGTGGCTGGCTGTATCCTCCAGATTTAGTTTAGAATAGTCATTTTCGATTTCCTTCAGGAACTGTGCTGCCAGCATGACCAGTTTAGTGGAAGGGTCCAATAAAGCAAGCAATATGATATAATAATAATCATATTATAGTATATGGAGAAGGAAGTGGCAACCCACTCCAGTGTTCCTGCCTGGAGAATCCCAGGGACAGAGGAGCCTGGTGGGCTGCTGTCTGTGGGGTCGCACAGAGTCGGACACGACTGAAGCGACTTGGCAGCAGCAGCAGCAGCAGCAGCATAATCATATTATAATAGGAGGCAACGCAGTTGCCAGTGGCTCAAAGCTTGCTCTGCATGGTTTGCATCTCAGCTTTGCTATTGTGAGCTCTGTGTGGCTTTTCCCATTTTAAATGACTTTATATGAGGAAGAGGGGGCAGAGTGGGGGATGGAACAGAGCCATGTGTCTTAGCTGAGTGCTGTCCAGCCCTCGCATCAGGGCCTGACACAGATTAGGGCATCCGTGATGACCCCAGCTTCTATCGGGGGAAGTGTGAAGTGGGGTGATGCCCCCTGAGAAGAAGGGGGCTGGGGAGGCATGGTGCCTTTGTCCTACCACTTATGCAGCCCTAAGTGGGGCTGTTTTGGAGGTGATGCAGTGTTTGAGGGAGTTTCATAACATTCAGGCCACTCTGAGCTAAGAATAATCCTTATCTGTAAAACGGAAATCATAATAGTAGCTATCTGATAGGTTATTGCAGAGATTAAATGAAGCAAAGCCCAGAAAGTGCTGCGAAGAGGGTATGGGACAGGATGAGGGCTCAGCATCACCACAGGGGCTCTTTGCCATCAGGGAGAGTAGTTCCAAAATTATTTTCTCATTCCTTCTTTTAAGATTAATTCATTAATGTATTTATTTTTGGTTGTGCAAGGCCTTGGTCACTGCACACGGACTTTCTCTCGTTGAGGCGAGCGGGGGCTGCCCTGTAGTTGCGACACTCCGACTTCTCATTGCAGCGGCTTCTTTTGTTGCAGAGCTTGGGCTCTGCGTGTGGGCTTCAGTAGTTGTGGTATACAGGCTTCGTTGTCCCATGGTACGTGAAATATTCCCAGACCAGGGATTGAACCTGTGTCCCCTCCATTGGCAGGTGGATTCTTAACCACTAGACACCAGGGAAGTCCCTCATTTCTTTTTCATCAAAGGATGTCCAGATCACCAGCAGGCACAGTGCCTTGGGATTAAGGTCTCTGGGCTGTGTGTTTGCAGCACAGTCTTCTCAGCTGCCTCTTCCTGGTCTTCTTTAGAGAGGCGTCGGGATGAGGCTGAAAGATGGGTATCAGAGAGGCCTTTCATATCCATGGACACTCATCAGTCTTGGGGCAGTGGGGAGACAGCACTTTTTGCTCCCTGCTGGGGAGCAGACCAAGGTTATATTTTCCCAGAGTTCACAGTCAATACCCCTCAGGAACCTATACACCATCCTCCAAAGAGGCCTTTACACCACGGCCCAAAGAGGTAAATTCTCATCAGACCTTGGGAGAAATATTTAGTACCATTCCCTGTATATTAACAGTCTCAAGTCAACATGAGTATTACCTTTAATTTATGGGGGAACCTGGTGGCTTAGATGATAAAGAATCTGCCTACCATGCAGGAGACCTGGGTTCAGTCCCTGGGTTGGGAAGGTCCTCTGGCGAATGGAATGGCTACCCACTCCAGTATTCTTGCCTGGAGAATTCCATGGACAGAGAAGCCTGTTAGGCTATAGTCCATGGGGTCGCAAAGAGTCAGACACAACTGGCTGATTAACACTTTTACTTTTTTCACTGAGTTGAATAGTCTCTGCCTCCTCCACTGGACAGGGCCCTGTTGATGGGGTTGGCATTAAGCTAGCACACTGAATATGCCCACATGCCAGTCCCACTGAAACCCCAAGAGAAGCCTTGACTGGGTATGAAGACCTTGGTCTTACACACTGAAGCTCAGGAGGCATCTGTTGCTAGGTTCTTTTTTGTTTTGACATGAGTCCTTATTACTTTGATCTTAGGCCTAAAATTTGAGGAGGGAAGCAGATCTCTGTCTCTCAGGGAAAACCTGTTGAGAAGTTCTCCTTGGAAGTGAACAGTCAGGAAGATGCCCTGGAGAAGGACATGGTAGCCCACTCCAGTATTCTTGCCTGGAGAGTCCCATGGACAGAGGATGCCAGGCTACAGTCCCTAGGATCACAAAGTGTCAGACATACAGAAGCGACTTAGCACACACACACGGGTACTCCACTGTGCATCTGCACCACATCTCCTTTATCCATTCCTCCGCTGATGGACATTTAGGTTGCTTTCACGTCTTGGCTACTGTAAATAGTGCTGCAGTGAACATTGAGCTGCATGTTCTTTTCAAATTATATATCGTTTTTTTCCAGATATATGCCCAGGAGTGGGTTTGGACTGCTGTACTCTCATTGTATCTTCACAGAGTAAAAGAGGGGGAGAGAACCTCTGGCATTGTCTCTCTTATAAGGGCACTAATCCTGTTGATGAGAGTTCTGACATCAAGACCAAATTGCTTCTAAGGCGCCCCATCTTCTTATATCATCACACTGGGAGTTAGCGTTTCAACATGAATTTGGCCAGAGGGGTGGGGGGATGGGGGGATGGGGGGATGGGGGGATGTGTCTCTCTCTCACACACACACACACACACACACACACACACACACACCTAGTTCACAAACAGGGAAAATCGGTAGGCCAAATGGGGATTGTGGTGGAGAAGAAAATAGGATCCTTGGAGGTGCCAAGCATCCTTGGACAGAGCAATAACTGAACATTGCCAGATCATCCCATTTTCTAAAAGAAGTTGGAAAACACAGCTTCTTTTCATGTGCAACGCAAGCTCCTGATCTTTAAATCTTGACAAGTAATCTAAAAGCTTAAAACACACACGGGCCAAGCAAAATATATCTCCAGACTGAACATGTCCCCCAGGCCTCCAGTCTGTGACCTCTGGAAAGGTCGAGAATCATTTTGCTGCTTGAAGGCATGTTACTGGGGACAGAAACTCCTTGTCTAAACAAGGAGTACTTCTGGAAACACTGTCACCCGCCTGAGAGGTGGGCCCAGTTGGCTGCTGTCTGCACCATGGCAGCTCAGAACCCCCCAACTGTTGCCAGGGATGTGACAGTCCAGAAGCAGGGACGGAGTTCTTGTCTTTGGGCTTTGTCTCCTGGTTAAAAATAGAGGAGCCTTCTCAATAACTCCTCCCTTGGTGAAAGGCAGTAAGTCTGAAGATAAGGCACTGAAGCTGGAGCCATGGTGGTTTGTGGTAAGCCGGTTCCCTGGGGTGGGACAGAGTGGGGAGGAAAGACAAAGGGTGGGTGTGTGCTCGGGTGTGTCCAGCTCTGCCACCACATGGACTGTGGTTCACCAGGCTCCTCTGTCCATGGGATTTTCTAGCAAGAATACTGGAGTGGATAGCCATTTCCACCTCCAGGGGATCTTTCAGACTCAGAAATTGAACTCACGTCTGCTGCGCCTCTTGCATTGACAGTAAGGTTCTTTACCACTGGGAGCCCCCAAAGAGAGAGGTAGGTATGTCTGGAGGCTATCTTGATCTATTTCATGGTTTCTATTCTGGTCCCAGGTGGGACCCAAAGTTGGCCTCTAACATAGATCCTCAATCCCCAACAATGCCTGAGAAAGGTCACTGACCATGAGGCGGCCTTCAAGACCTGTGCCAAGTGGTTGCTGTATACTTTCTCGAACTCAGTTCTCTCAGAAGCACCCTGAATTTCCACCTCCCACTGTTTGCAAAAAGATGACTTTCCTTCTGCCACCCTTGACCTGTTCAGCTTCTTAAGAGTTTCAAGCTGTTTCTAGAAGAAGACAGTCTTGCATATTCTCTGAGACTGAACATATATATGGATAATGGCCAGACCATAGGTAAGGTAGAACTCGGACCCACCATCTGCAGCAACCAGCCCAGGAAGTCAAACCATAGCCATTGGCCCCAAATGTCAGGGCTTGATAATAACGGACAGTTTCCCTGACTGTTGTCCCTGCTTCCGACTTAGGATCTTTAAGAGAAAGCCCTAATCTATCCCATAAGGATGACTCTCCTACAGTTAGTTGCCACCTCCAGCTTCCCCCAAAAACAGCCTCCAAGAAGGGCACACACGGGACCCTCCCTCTTTTCCTCCATGAAGCTCCTTCCCAGCCCTGCCTGCCTCAGTGATGCCAAACACAAGTGATGGTGTCTGACCCACTTGCTAGGACGAGCTCCCTTTAAACAGCTTTTGGGACTTCCCAGGCGGTGCCGTGGTAAAGAATCCCCCTGCCAATGCAGGAGACACGTGTTCAATCCCTGAGTCGGGAAGATCCCCTGGAGGAGGAAATGGTAACCTACTCCAGTATTCCTGCCTGGAAAATCCCATGGACAGAGGAGCCTGGTGGGCTACAGCCTATGGGGTCGCAAAGAGTCAGGTATGACTGAGTGGCTGAGCACGCAACCATGCAAACAGCCTTGGCCTGTTCTCATTTAGGAGATTTTTGTTCATTTCCAGGGCTCAGGCACCCTCACACACAGTTTCATTTCCAGCTGGGGTTGCCCCCCTGCCCCCAGGCTCACAGTGACCGCAGAACCCACTCAGAGGAGGCAGTTTGGACAATTGATGGACCAGTCTGTCCCAGATGAATGATAAAGGGGCCCAAGAGATGTTTGAAATCATTGTGTTGTGACCAGAAACTTTATTAACCTGGAGACAATGGGGCAATTGTCCCAGGGCAGACAGAGCGAAATGCTGGAGTCTGGGACAAGCAAAGCTGCCTGAGTGGCCTGGGCACAGACTCCCGCGTGCCGAGGCTGGCAATGGAAGGGGCAGCCATTGACCGTGAACAGGCTGGGCCACCAGCTGTCCGGTCACCTCCTCACTGGAACAAGCCACAGAGGTTCTGAGCAGCCAAAAGGCATCTCACTCCTTGAGCCTATGAAAATTAACTTCTTTCCACTTTCATCAAGTCACCAGACCGACATTAAAGAGATACCTCTTGGGAAGGAGACAGCATTTTCTTACATGAGAACAAAATGTCATCACAGACAGAGAGCTTTCAATACATCATACCTGTATTTTTCAGAGAGAAGAAGTGGGAAATTAAAGAAGTAGGAATTTATCATCTTAAATCAAAAGAGCTATTGGGATCCTTCAGAGGTATATTCCTGACTCTCTCTCTCACAGTTTCTGACATTTTAAAAGCCTCAGGAGAATTAAAGAGTTTTCCTCTGGACAGTGTGCCACAAAGAACTGCACTTAGAGTGCTGCTTGGTATTTGGGAGATGATCAGGACAAAGGATGAGGAGGTACCAGGTTGCAGCTCTGCCCCCCTCAACCCCACCCACCCCGATCTAGGCACATGAATGGGAAGAGAAGATGCTAGCATATCTTCGTTCTTCTTTAAGAACATCTGCCGATGATTTAAACTGAGGTCTCTATTCCATGCTTTTAATCAGGCTGACTTCATGGAATCTGCCAGCAGGGCTGTCTCCATGCTGCTGTGTTGTCACGTGACACAGAAGTTACCATGGAGATTATCAGCTGTGAGTGGGCTGTCCATAAGCTGAACCTGCATCTGACAAGTCAAATTTGTCAGTTTGGGGAAAGAGTTATGAGGGTTCCTTTTTTTTTTTTTTTTCTTTCTTCTTGAAGACATTTCCTTGGCTCCTGCCCCTTGCTCCCCCCTCCCCCTTTCCAACCGGGAAAGACTTTTCCACACTGTGGTCTTGAGTTGGAGAAAGGTCATTTTATTTTCTCTGTAGAGTCTGCAAGAAAGCTCGGGAACTTGTACCGGTGGCCCCCCAGGATGATTTAGGGGTAAAGTCAAATGATCCTGTGATTCACCTACAGACTGTGCGTGTGTGCTTGCTGTGTCTCTTGAGTCGTGTCTGACTCTTTGCGGCCCCATGGGCTGTAGCCCACCAGGCTCCTCTGTCCATGGCGTTTCCCAGGCAAGCACACTGCAGTGGGTTGCCATTTCCTACTCCAGGAGATCTTCCCAACCCAGGGACTGACCCCACATCTCTTATGTCTCCCACATTGGCAGGTGATTCTTTACCACTAGGCCACCTGGGAAGCCCCCACCTACAGACCACAGGGCACCCACCATGGGCTTCTTCTCTTGTATGATGGCAATGGTCAGCTGGGTTTTCTCTCCAACGAGTGTATTTCATTTCCTCCATTGCCATGACCTGCCCCCGGCACACTAATGATCACGTGTGTGCACATGTGTACATGCCTGGGCGCACGTCTATTTGTCCTGCTGCGCTCTGTCCCTCCCTCGGCAGGTAATGACTTCTATGGACTGGCTTTATCAGATTAAAAGTGAAACAGCCATTGAATAAAAGGAACCCTGCCAACCTGACAGACTGCGGGAGGCAGGGATGGAAGCAGGCCAAGAAGGGCGGGACAGGCTCTGTGTCTGCCCTGCTGAAGAGCATCACACAGCTGTAGGGACATAGGTGGGAAGGAGGCTCCTGGCCCCAAACACCTTGGTTTTACCTTGCCTTCCCTTTGGCTCATCTCCTAAGATTACAGGAGCCCTTAGCCAGTCTCTCATCCATCACGCCTGTGACCTCACTGCACCAGCTTCAGGGGCCTCGCATGGCAGCTAGTGGGCCCTCTGGACAGCGGCTCTGGAGCCTGCAGCAGGCAGGGGTGACTAGTGGCCGCCCCAAGCTGGGGGCTCAGGAAGCAACCACTTACAACGAGTGCCATACTAGGCCTGGCCAGTGGGTGAGCGGATCTAACACTGCAGTTCTTCCTGTGGCTACAGGGTCCACCTCACACGGAGGCATGTGTGTGGCCGGAGGGCAAGAGGCCTGATGCCACGAAGTCCAACTGGACAGCGCCCCATGACTGTGCTCTCCCTCAAGTCCTCCCTGGAAGTGACCCACATGGGCACTCCACTGCTCGAAGGTGGCCCTGGGTCACACCTCTTGGCATCTGAGGGGAACAGGAGGGCATGATGGCAGAGGTCTGAGTTTTCAAAAGTAAGGCCAACGCTGTGTATCAACCAGGTCCTGTTGATGGTGAGTGTGAGCGACTACGTGTGTATGTGTGTGCACTTGAGTGAACGCGTCTGTGTGTGCCTATGCATATGTGTATGTGTCTGAGTGTTTGTATGTGTAGATATGTTTATGTGTGAACTGTGTGTCTGTGTGTACATGTATACACATGAGTGAGTGTGAGTTTCTGTATATGTGTGTGTGTGAATTTGCATGTCTGTTTATGTGCCTCTGTGTGTGAAAGTGTGAAAGTCAATCTGTGCATGTATGTGTGCAGTTGTGTCTATGTGTACATGTGTGAACATGTATGTGAATGAGTGTGTCTCTGTATGGCTCAGATGGTAAAGAATCCACCTGCAATGCAGGAGACCTGGATTCGATCCCTGGGTTGATAGGGAAGATCCCCTGGAGGAGGGCATGGCAACCCACTCCAGTATCTTGCCTGGAAAATCCCATGGACAGAGGAGCCTGGTGGGCTGCAGTCCATGGGGTCACAAAGAGTCGGACACAAGTGAGTGACTTAACAGTTTCACTTTCACTGTATGTGTGTGAATTTGCATGCCTGTGTGTGTATCTGCATGTGAACATGTGTGAATGTCTATGTGAATGGGTGTGTCTGTGCACATGTCTGTGTGAACACGGGTGTGAGTGTGTTTCTGTGTATGGATGGATTTGTCTGTGTGTGTGTGAATGAGTGTGACACATACATCTGTGTTGGTACACACGTTTGTGTGTGGCAGTGCTGGGAGGTGGGCGGTACTGGGCCCCTCTCTTGGAGTCAGTTCTGGAAACCTCAGGCTGCTGTTGGCTGGGGCATCCACACCCCTAGCCAGAGCCCAGCTTGCTTCTCTGCTGACATCACAGAAGGCCGGGCTGCTCTGGATTCTGGGGGGCTGTTGAGTTGGTTGGACAACGACCATGTTTCAGACCTGAAATTCGGTCTAGCGGTTGAGCATACATCACAAGTATAGCCTGATGTAGCTTCTTTCCTGAGAGAGCTGTGCACTTACATGGCCCCCCAGTCTGTGCAGAATCCCACCATAGATGCCTCATCTCCTCATCTCCCAAGCATTCTGCCAGGATTTGCATGATTAGTCCATCCTTTATATATATATCAGTTTAGTTCAGTCGCTCAGTCGTGTCCAGCTGTTTGCAACCCCATGGACTGCAGCACGCCAGGCTTTCCTGTCCATCACCAACTCCTGGAGCTTACCCAATCTCATGTGCATTGAGTCGGTGATGCCATCCAACCGTCTCATCCTCTGTCATCCCCTTCTCCTCCTGCCCTCAATCTTTCCCAGCATCAGGGTCTTTCCAGTGAGTCAGTTCTTGGAGTTTATATAACTCTGTTATATAAAGAATATATATTCTTATTGGAGTGTAATTGATTTACAATGTTGGGTTAGTTTCAGGTGTACAGCAAAAGAAATCAGTTATACATATGCATATATCCACTCTTTTTTGGAATCTTTTCCAACAGAGTTTTGAGTCAAGTTCCCTGTGCTATATAGTAGGTCCTTATTAGTTATCTATTTTATTCATAGCAGTGTGTGTGTCAATCCCAATCTCCCAGTATCTACCCCATGACCCCTGCTAACCATAAGATTATTTTCTATATCTGTGACTCTATGTTTTTAAAATGAGTTAATTTGTACCATACTTTTTAGAGTCCACGTATAAGAGACGTCATATGATATTTGTCTTTCTGTGTGTGACTTACTTCACAGAGTATGACAATCTCCAGGTTTATCCATGTTGCTGCAAATGGCATTGTTTTCATTCTTTTTTATGGCCGCGTAATATTCCATTGTGTGTACATGTACCACGTCATCTTGATTCGCTACTCTGTTAATGGACATTGAGGTTGCTTCCATGTCCTGCCTATTGTAAATAGCAGACCAGCCCTTTCTTTAGATCTGGAAGTGAGGACCCAGAAGCATGAAGCAAAGTTTCCCACGATGCGCAGCTCCATTGTGATCTGAGCTAGGCTTGGAGCAAACAGGGCCTTTGCTCACCCCATACTTACCCGCGCCAGTCTGCACACACCCAATGGGTACGTGATGCTTCCAGAAAGGTGTCCAGCATCGGGGCAGGGGTCGTTCATCCTCTGTAAGCTGGGAGCATTAAGCGCCGTCTGCCTCCTCATGGCAGTGAAGCACAGCCAGCCCCCAACATGGCTGAGCAGGTTAGGGTCTTCAGGCCCCTCTCTCTCTGCGAGTGGGGCCTGGAGCTGGGCAGAGCAGAGAAGGGCCCCTCCCAGACCCATCTTCATGCCCATCTCCTGCTTCTCAGCCATGTAGCCAGGAGAGGAAGCTTCAAGGTCAAGGGCTTTGCTGGATATAAGCTAGTGAGGGCCTGGGTACCAGAGAAGAAAAGGCAGATATTTCGCTCCTCCTGTATCTTGCTATGTGTTGAAGGGAGCAAAGAAAAACATCTCCTGCAAATGGGACTCTTAGAAGGTCCCATTAGAAAAGAAGGTTTCTGTAAAGGCCCTAGGAAACCCCCTAAACGGTTACAACATCGTGTCCAGGGAGAGAGGCAGGCGGCACCCAGAACGGTGCCCTGTGCCAGCTGCTCCTGCAGCAGCGGCGAGCCACGAGCACGAGGGCCTGGCTCCTGGCCATGTTTTATTTTCCTGAGCGCTCCCAGGTGCACGTTTCTAGAAGTCCGAGCTCCAGTGCTGCCGGCGGACGGAGACGCGGGCCAGGAGCCAGAACCAGAAAATAAATACACGGAGCCAGAAACCTCATGTTCCGATGCCGCTGAAAGGTAACACACGGGCCCTGCAGCGGGTTCTCCAGACACCAGCCAGGAGCCTCTCCCCACTCCCGCCCCAGAGGCCCCGCTACAGGCTGCCCGCAGCTCACAGAGATGCTGCGCTGGCGCTGGCGGTGCTCGGCATGGGGGCTGCTGCAGGCGAGCCAGTCTGCCGCTTCAGGGAGACTGTGCCCACACCCAGCCAGGCCCTGCTCCCCGTTTCCTCTTCACTCCAGGGCCTGCGGGAAGATGAATTGTCTCAAAGGACCTGGGGACTGTTGGCGGTGTCTCCCCACCACTGCCTTGCCCAGGCTACCCACAGATCCACTTTCTCCAAAGGTTTAGCTGGTTTTTGATTTATGTGAGGGCCCCATCCCTGGTGGCTCAGACAGTAAAGAATCCGGCAGAGCAGGAGACCCGGGTTGGATCTCTGGGTCAGGAAGAGCCCCTGGAGAACAAAGTGGCTACCCACTCTAGTATTCTTGCCTGGAGAATCCCATGGACAGAAGAGCCTGGTGGGCTGCCATCCATAGGGTCACAAAGAGTCAGACACGACTGAGGGACTAACACTTTCATCTCTGGGGAGGCACCTTGAAGCCTCACACCCATGGTCTGTCCTCCCAGAGCACTTGGCACACAGATGCCCATGGCCTGGCGCCTCTGGGTACCTGGAGCATCTCCCTCTCTGCCCTGGCTCAGCTCTAAGCCAGACATGGTTTGCTCCATGCTTCCCATTAGGTGAGAGGGACCAAGTCCCATACATGGCCCAATGTGGGCAGTCTCTTTGCCTCTCTGTTTGCAGGGGGTGCCATGGCAATGTCCCAAGATAGAGACCATCAACGCACTCTTCTCAGCCCATGACAAAGGAGGTCTGGGCGAGGTGATAGCAACAGCCCCCGGCCAGTCTGGGCTAGATTCCCAGCTCCTAACCCTCCACGTGATCCTGGGCAGCTCAACTCACTGGGCCAGCTTCCTCATCTGTAAAATAGGATGAAAACGAGGCCCACCTCACAGAGTTGACCTAAGGATTAAATGAGGTTTTATGTGTATACACAGATGTATCTATATACATACTCATGTGTATATATGAAATTATATATACAAATATAAATGAATTATATAAGAGTGTATATATATATAATTGTATATATATTTATACACATATGATATTTCAGATATAAATATCTATGACATTATAAATACATATACTATTTAAAGTACTTAGAATAGAGACTTCCCTGGTGATCCAGGGGTTAAGAATCTGACTTGCAATGGGGGGATCACAGGTTTGATCCCTGGTCAGGGAAGGAAATGGCAACCCACTCCAGTGTTCTTGCCTGGAGAATCCCAGGGATGGGGGAGCCTCCTGGGCTGCCGTCCATGGGGTCACACAGAGTCAGACATGACTGAAGCGACTTAGCAGCAGGGAACTAAGATCTGACATGCTATGGAGCAAGCAAGCCCACACCATAGCTAGAGTCCACACAACACAAGGGGAGACTCCATGTGCTGCAACTGAGGCCCGAAGCAGCCACAGAAATAAATAAATGAAGACAAAAATTGTTTAAGTACTTAGAACAATGCCTGGCGCGTAGTGAAGGCTCCATAAATATTGTTTTTCTTTTTGTTCTTCCTCTTGTTCTCATTGCCGTTGTGATAAGCATAGCTTTGAGATCAGGCAGCCTGGGTTTCAATCTCCATCTAGCCCTTTAATAGCCTTTGAGCAGAGGTGAACTTCCTCAACCTATCCAAGCCTTACTAAATGTCCGCAGATTGAGGTTCATTACAAATCATAGGTCTGGGAGTGCCCTCGTGGTCCAGTGGTTAGGACTCTGCCTTCCAACGCAGGGGGTGCCAGTTCAATCCCTGATCGGGGAGATAACATCCCACAGGCTTTGTGGCCAAAAAATCAAAACATAAAAAACAGAAACAACATTGTAACAAATTCAATAAAGACTTTTAAAAAATGGTTTACTATTAAAATAAATAGTAGGCCTTCAACTGTACACTTAAAACTGGTTAAAATAGTAAATTTTATGTTATGTAGATTTTACCACAATAAGAAAAAATCCACCATAAATGAATATCAGGTATTTGTTACACAAGTATCAGGAATCCATCAAATGCAGCCCGTATTTTAATGAGAATGTTATCTGAAGGAGTGATCCTCAAGCCGTGTGGCTGGGGCATGGTGATTACATTTGGAAGAGACCTTGGAAGTGGGGCCATGCTGGGCCTGGGGACCTGGGAGGTATCCAGACTAGATGACAGTGAGGCCAGGCCTGCTTGCGGCCCCGGGATAGAGTCTATGTGGCTGCACCAGGGACATGCTGGTGACCCCGGGGACAAGGCACTCGGGCCTCTCGACAAGCCCGTCCTTGCAGACAGAGTCTGGAGGAGGATCTTTCCTGTGGTTGTCTAGGCAAGAGGCCTGTGTGTGTTAATCGCTCAGTCGTGTATGACTCTTTGCGACCCCATGGACCCTGCCAGGGGTCCTCTGTCCATAGGATTCTCCGGGCAAGAATACTGGAGTGTGTTGCCATTTCCTCTTTCAGGGGATTTTCCTGACCCAGGGATAGAACCTGGGTCTCCTGCACTGCAGGTGGATTTTTTACCACTGAGCCACCAGGAAAGTCCAAGAATCCTGGAGTGGGTAACCTATCCTTTCTCCAGGGGATCTTCCTGACCTAGGGGATTTTCCTGACCCAGGAATTGAACTGGGGTCTCCTGCACTGCAGGTGTTTCTTTACCATCTGAGTCACCAGGAAAGCAAGAGGCCTCCTTGCCTTCTTTCCAGACTTTTCCAGAGAGCATGCTGCAGTACAATCTCATAGCACAACAGGTATCTCTGCCCTGCTCAGCCCCAGAGTGACCCAGCTTGCCTTAATTCCAAAGCTCCAACAGTGAAAGCATGGTCACAGCATGATGGCTCCAGGTGTGAACCATGACCCCGGAGTTAGGGACTAAGGAGAGCGAGCGATCATCACCAGGTGCTCACAAGCCGGCCTCTGGTTGCCTAGGCAACCTGGAAGGGCCTCTGCCTTCCCTCCAGGACAAGCCTGCTGCTTCCCATGATGCAGACAGTTCTGGCGAGGAAGGATGGAAGTGGTGTGGACCATAGGAGGGGGCCCTTCAGGAGGCCTCACAAGAGGGCTCCCAGCAGAGCCTGTGGAGGTCCCCTCATTTGCTGAGCATCCAATGTGCCAGGCAGCATGCCAGGGTGCCCTTTGAGTTAGAAGGATTCCCTTTTCTCCTCACCCTCTCTAGCCTTTGTTGTCTATAGACTTTTTGATGATGGCCATTCTGACTGGCATGAGGGGGTACCTCACTGTAGTCTTCATTTGCATCTCTCTAATAATTAGCAGTATTGAGCATCCTTTCGTGTGCGTGTCAGCCATCTGTATGTCTCTTTGGAGAAATGTCTATTTAGGTCTTCTGCCCATTTTTTGATTGAATGGTTTTTTTTGTTTTGGTATTGAGCAGTACAAGCTGTTAGTGTATTTCGGATATATATGATCTTCAAAATAAAATCACGCATACACCACCTGCCACTTTAGGAAGTCCTTATCTGCCCAGGTGGTGCCAGTGGTAAAGAACCCACCTGCCAATGCAGATTAGACATGAGACATGCAGGTTTGTTCCCAGAGTCGAGAAGATCCTCTGGAGGAGGGCACAGCAACCCACCCCAGTATTCTTGCCTGGAGAACCCCACAGACAGAGGAGCTTGGTATGTGACAGTCCATTGGGTCACAAAGAGTCAGACACAACTGAAGCGACTTAGCATGCACGCATCTTAAGTAATCATATCTGCAAAGACCCTATTACTAAATATGTTAGGTCGCATTCTGCGGTTCTGGGTGGACGTGGATTTAGGGGGACACTGTTCACCCCCACATGGACAGTGTGAGCACGTGCATGAACAGGTGACTCACAGCCATGCTGGGAGGTGAGGGGGGCATGAGAGGTGCCTGTTACTGACAGGCAGCTCCGTGAGGATACCCAGGAGAGGATATACAGGACACAGAGTGTCTCTGGTCCCCTCACTGCTAGGTTCTTCTGGAATTTTTCACCTGCATCAAGAGAGGAGATCAGAGATCACCAAAAGGTCCTCAGGCTTCAGAGTCCTATGTCTATGCAGCCCTGGTGTCCAAGGACATGCAGGACCATCAGAACAGAGACGGGAAGGCGTGACCCAGTGCAGCCGGGATCCACGCCACAGCTGATGTCACCAAGTTATTCACGGAGGAGGACACACACTGATGGAGAAAGAGGAAGCAGCACAAGGGAAGGGGCCAGAGGGGACGCGTGCCAGGCCCGGGGACTCACTGGGGCCAGGGCACGGCCCACTGTCACTGCCCGTGGAGCAGCAGGCAGGGCAAGAGGCGACGTCCTCTTGTGGCTCTGAACAACGATTTCTGGAAGTAAAGGAGTGCTCCGGGGTAGTGCAAGGCAAGCGCTGGCCCTCCGGGGCACGCCATGGCTGACAGCGGCTGCCTGGGGTTCGGCTGGAGTCATTCCTCTGCAAGTCAGTCTTAGGTGAAAGAGAATCACAGCCCTAGAGAGGCCCCTTGGGTTTCTACCAGTCTTGAAATCATTTGAAAATAGCAGCAGTGAGTCCCGATGCTAGGCTTGGAGGATGGCTGCCCTGCTGTCACACAGTCGGGTTGGGCAGCTCCTCCTGACCCTGCACTACGTGCCTGGGGGACAGGGGACACCTCGAAGCTTTAACTTAAAGCGAGGGCAGAGGGCATGGCCTTCCTGCCTACCCTGGGGTGCAGGCCCTTTCTGTCACCACAGGTCAGGGGACTTGGGGTCCTCTGGCCCTGTGTGTTGACAGCCACCTCAGACCCCATTAACTGAAAAGCCACACTTGAGCATTGTTCAGCCATGGACTTAACCTTGCCATACAAAGGCTTCGGGACTGCCCCAGAGCCGAACCACTGACCTTGAGGAGCACAGAGGTTGGATACGCGCACACATAAGGTTACATGGATACTCAGGCAACATGCTCTTGGAGCACAGAGGAGCACTCTGGCGTGAAATGGCCACATAGGCCTCTTTGGGTGTTGGCTCAGCCCAGATGTTGTCTGGTCGGAGAACTGCCTCCCCATCACAGAGGTGGGTCTTAAGCAGCACATGCTCCATGGGCTCTTTCTTTTGTCTGGTTCTCCAGAAAAACAGAATCCGTGGGACACGCACACAGAGTGGTTTATTATAAGGACTCAGCTCACGTGACTACAGAAGTTGACAAGTTCCAATAACTGCGTTCAGTAAATTAGAGACAAAGGGGCTGCAAATGTACTCCTGGTCCAAGTGCCAAAACCTAAGAACCAGAGCTTCAGCGGTGTGAGCTCCACTGTGAAAGCCAGCATGGGCAAGACCCAGGAAGAGCTGTGCTTCATCTTGAGTCTAAGGCAGGAAAAGATCAAAGTCCCAGCTCAGATGCAGCAGAGCAGGAGGAGTGTCCTCCGTGTGAGAGGGTCAGACCTTCAGCTGATGAGACGAGGCCCAGCTACTCTAGGAAGAGCAATCTGCTTTACTCAGTCTGTTAATCTTAAACACTGAACTCATGCAGAGAAGCCCTCTCAGAAACACCTGACTTAGAACACTGTTTGATCAAACACCTGGGCACTCCATGGCCCAGTCCACTGTCAATCAAATTCCCTCTCCAAGTGAATTTCCCGCTAAGAGCGGGGAGACCACCTGGTCTCTGCCTGGGCAAGATCTGGGTCCCAGTGGATTGGAGATTTGCTTTCCAGATACCCTCCCACTCTCCTTCCCATCCCTTGAGTCCCTCAAGACACCGTCCTTCTCAGCCCCTGTACTATGATCATGGGCACACCTTTTCCCTTAAATGAGCTTGGAGTGCGTTTCTTTACTTGCACTACCCCCACAGCCCCTGTGAACACTGGCTTCTTCCCATCAGGCCCTTCCTCCACCATGGGGTCTTCATGGACCTTCCCCCACCCCGAGCTGTTACCATTGGGCTGGGTCAGCCCCAGCAAACTGGCCTGCCACAGAGTCTTCCACCTTCCATTTTGTGGCAACAATCAGGGTGAAAACTGGAAACTGGGTTTTTACTTGTGTATATGTTTGTTTTTTTATCATCAGACACTTGCTTCCAGAGACACAGTTCCACTGAGGCGATCACTAACCTGCACAGAAATGGTTCCTCTCAGAGTCCCTTTCAGGGCAAGTTGAAGGATTTTAACGATTATACTTACAAGTCCTGCAAACTGGAGCTTCCAGAAATGCCAGTAAAGTCCGATATCTGGTTTTCATAACAGTTCTAGTTACAGATGCTTCTCCTCCGTTCTTGGCTTGGTACGTGCAGTATGGTTAAAGCTGAAACGTCAAAGAGGAATGATTAAAAGCCAGGAGGTGGGCATTAAGAAACCTGCCTCGTTGTGCTTTCTTTTATTTGTGGAGGAGAAAAAGGCAGAGAGACGGGATGGCAGCTGACCCTGTGTGAACGTGACCACATCTTTGTAGGGTTATTGGAAATCTGTGGATTGGTTTTAGCTTCACACTGGCTGGAACATCACTGTGGTTTCAGGCTGAAGAGAGGAGGAACGAGTTCTCACAACTGTGCGTTAGGAAGAAGCCTCGGAGATGTGCTGACCTAACGTCTTACCTGTCAAGTGGGGACAGGGGATCCTGAGATGTTAAGTGCCACACAGCCAAGCAGTGGGAAGCTGGCTTTCACAGTCAGACCCAAATTCCAGATGGACTAAAACTGAATGTAGAAATGAAACTTTCCAACCATGCTGCTAAGTTGCTTCAGTCGTGTCCGACTCTGTGCGACCCCATAGACAGCAGCCCACCAGGCTTCCCCATCCCTGGGGTTCTCCAGGCAAGAACACTGGAGTGGGTTGCCATTTCCTTCTCCAAAGCATGAAAGTGAAAAGTGAAAGTGAAGTCGCTCAGTCATGCCTGACTCTGTGCGACCCCATGGACTGCAGCCTACCAGGCTCCTTTGTCCATGGGATTTTCCAGGCAAGAGTACTGGAGCGGGGTGCCATTGCCTTCTCCTACGAACAAAGCTAGTGGAGGTCTATTTCTGCCTCCACAGAATTTAGGTTCAGGCTCAGTGGCTCCTGGGTCTCAACTGCTGTGGTTTCAGACCTCAATCAAGGCTCTTTGCATGAGGCCAGGGTGCTGGGTAAAGTGCTTGCCTGGGCTCAGGCTTCTGAGGACGGGGTAGTCCCCTGACTGAGGCCACGAAGTGAGAGAACAGAATGGGTTCTGGGCCTGGGACTATCTAGTTCCTGGGATCATCAGAGACACTGGCCAATCCTGGATGTCCTGGTAGCTTCATGTTCCTTCGGCTTCCCAGGTGGCACAGTGGTAAAGAACCCCCCTGCCAATGCGGGAGACGTGGGTTCGATCCCTGGATTGGAAAGATCCCCTGCAGGAGGAAATGGCAACTTCCTCTAGTATTCTTGCCTGGAAAAATCCCATGGACAGAGGAGCCTGGGGGCAACTGTCCATGGGGCCGAAAGGAGTCGGATACAACTGAGCACACACGCGTGCACAGTTTCCTTTACACGGGTGAGTGCCTCCTGGAGCGTAAGGGAAAGACAGATAGAGGGAAGCAGGAGGAAGCTGACTCAGCCTGAGGACCAGTGAGGTGCTGGGCTGGTGGGTGACCTCGATGATCTCGTGTAAGCCCTGTCAACCTTGTGAAGTGGAGATTGTTACCCCCACACCATGCTTGATGAAATGAAGGCTCAGTCAGGCTACTCAGCTTGCATAAGAGCACACAGGCATTGGCAGGGGTAGGGTGTACACACAGGCTCATCGAAGGCATCCACACCAGGCTGTATCCCATGGATGGGAGAGCGAGTCCAAGCCCTTGGCCCCTGCCCTTGCTAGCTGAGCTGGGATCCTCATTAAGGATCTGCAGACACACAGGACAGCTATTCCAGTTAGAAGGTCCTGATAACTTGAAATGTTAACTTTTTAATGTGGTCTCAATTAGATCACAATTTTCTATGGACCACTTTCTCATATCTGCATTACTTTTATCACTTGTCAACATGTCACCATTTATTTGGAAACGTGGAACAGAAACTAGAGAGAACATAGTTCACTTAATAAACTCTTACTGAATGCTAAAGTAAAAAAAAAAAAATGTTTGCCAAACTAAGCATTGGCTGCAACCAACTAATATTCAAATGCCTCCTCCTCCCCCCCGCCCCCCACTCATCCATGAATTAACTTTGGTTCAATACATCTACCTTGTAGACACTTCAAAGGCAAAGTGTATGTCTGGTCAGTGGGATCAATGACCCAGCTTCAGGGTCCAAAAGGCCATGAAGGGCTCTTGAGGCCAGCCCAGTGATCAACTGTGTAAACATGGAGGTGGTAGTTTAAATATTCATTCACCCAGACTTTCCTCGGCGTTGATCATTTTGCAGAAAGACTCCACAACTGTCAAGGGATGTTCACCAAGTTCACAGTCAGGGCAAAGGTGAGGCCATGGGAGCCCTGAGCAGGGAGCAGGGTAGAGTAGGTAATCTAGGGATGGCACATCGAATGGAGGTGGAGGGATGACCTGGAAGGTCAAGAGCAAGAGAGCAAAGGTGTCGCTCAGTCCTGGAAGAGACGCCCAGGGAGAGCGGAGGAAGAATCAGGTGTGCCACCCACTAGGGGCAGAGCTGAGGGGCCAGCTCAGGCTGCCTGACTCCCAACCTCGGGCACTTTCTGGGTGGTCACTTGGCCCCATGCACGTTCTAGAAAGTCACCATGCCTTCCTAAACAGCCTCACCAGATTGGGCAGAAACTTGGGATGAAGGGAGATTCCAAGTTTGGAAGCAGAGTTCTCTGCAATACATTCTTGTTTATAGTTTCCAAATCAAGACCCTGATGCTGGGAAAGATTGAAGGCAAAAGGAGAAGGGGGCAGCAGAGGATGAGACGGTTGGATGGCATCACCGACTCAGTGGACCTGAGTTTGAGCAAACTCTGGGAGAAAGTGAAGAACAGGGGAGCCTGGCGTGCCACAGTCCATGGGGTCGCAAATAGTCAGACGTGACTTAGTGACTGAACAGCAGCAGCAGTATTGTGCTCCACAACTGGGAAAGGGAGAAGACGGTGGGGTATCCAGAAAGTTGCCGTGTGCCCGAGGCCAGGACCTGATGTGGCTTGGGTCAGTGTGGGGGCAGGGACAGTGGCAGCAGAGGCCCAGGGGTGCCCCTCAGACCCGCAGGCCTGCCTGCCTTGGAGAGATGGTGAGGAGGTAGTCACGGCAGGAGCGTTCCCTATAAATGGCTTTCATTGTGAAATACATCGTGCAGATATGCTACAAAATGTATGATGTGTTAAAAAATGGATCTGAGCAGTTTAAAGAATCATCGTATTAATAAAATGAACACTTGAGGATCCATACCCAAGGTTGAAAAAAAAAAAGCATTTTCACCCCGATGTTCATTGCACCACTATTTACAACAGTCGAAATACAAAAGCAATCTAAATGTCCATCAACGGACTAATGGTTAAAGAGGTGGTACACATATACAATGGGATATTACTCAGCCATAAAAAGAATGGCATAATGCCATTTGCAGCAACATGGATGGAACACAGATTATCACACTCAGAGAAGTAAGTCGGAAGGAGAAAGATAAAACCACGTTATATCACTTACATGTGGAATCTAAAAAATGATACAAATGCATTTATTTACCAAACAGACTCGCAGACTTAGAAAACAAACTCTTGGTTACCAAAGGGGAAAGGTGGAGAGGGATAAATTGGGAATTTGGGATTAACAGACACACATTACTATTTATGGGGCTTCCCGGGTGGTGTTAGTGGTAAAGAACCTGCCTGCCAATGCGGGAGATGTGAGAGAGGAGGTTTCCGATCCCTGGATCAGGGAGATCCCTGGAGGAGGGCATGACAACATACTCCAGTATTCCTGCCTGGAGAATCCCATGGACAGAGGCACCCGGTGGCTCCAAGGGGCCCAGAATGAGGGCCCTGCTCTCATCGGGACGGCTTGTTTCGGGAAACTGAAGCAGGGCACGAAGAGGCAACGGAGAAAACCCCTCAGCAAGGGCAGAAAATGAAACCACCCGGTTCCCCCCAGGATCGTAACAAATAAAAGCCCCAACTGAAGGCACCCAGACAATAAACGCCACATGCCAAGTGAAACGTCTGCTTTTTCTGAGTCCAAACAGTGTCACAGTAAGGTGACTAATTCTTGTGTCTCCCTAAAAAACTACAGAATCTACCAAACAGCCATGACAATTCATTTCCAGATGAATGAATGTCACTTGGCTGCCTGGTAAAATTTGAAGAAGCTGGAAACAAGTGTATGAGTTCGGGATCATCCTGTGAAAATGGATAGGGGCAACTGACGAGAGGGGAGAGGCCCCTGTGCGCAAGAAGGGGTCTCAGAGAAGGTGTAGCTTCTTGCAGGGACCCACACGCCACCCCCAGGACTTGGGGAGCCCGCTCAGAGATAGCATCAGATCGTTAATTATATTAATAACTCCATCACTTGGTGAAATTATGTAGGTAATCAGCAAAAAAAAAAAAAAAAAAAAAAAATTACAGCCCTAATTTCTTCTTCAAAGTCTGATTTTGGACCCTGGACTCAAAAAAAAAATGGAGGTACTTGTGACAGTTGGAGTTTAGCCACTGAGGGAGTTAACATGTCCTGGGGTTGAGGGGGGTGGTAAAAGAAACAGATAAGAAAAAACTGCACTAGAAAATGAAATTGGATTTTTAAAAAAATCAATGAAGTAACCAGGCTATTAAAATGGAAAATAAGTCTGATGTCATTCTGCAAAATAAAAGGCTTGAGTCACCTGCAGAGCCACTTAATTAAGCACAGGAAGTAAAGAGAGAACTTGAGTGATTTTCCCCATGAATGTCAGCATTTCAAAATGAGCGAGGCTTAGGCAGAGAGTGTTCCTTCTAATCAGAGAGCTAAATCAGTTCTTTTGCCCTCAGGACATCTTGATACATTTGAAGCTGATGAAGAGCAAAAGGAAGGTATTAAGTATGAGCCAAGTTCCGGATGAATCCAGAGGGTAGCACTGACATATATGCACCATCATCTGTGAAATAGATAACTAGGGGGAAGCTGCTAGCAGAGGAGCTCAGCTTGGTGCTGTGTGATGACACAGAGGGGTGGGATGCGAGGTGAGGGGGAAGGGAGGCTCAAAAAGGAGGGGAGAGATGTATATGTACAGCTGATTCAAAATCAAAGTCAAATCCCTTATGAGTATACAGTGGAGGTGACGAATAGATACAGTGGAGGTGACAAATAGACAGAGTGCCTGAAGAACTATAGACGGAGGTTTGCATCATTGTACAGGAGTCAGTGATCAAAACCATCCCAAAGAAAAGAAAAGCAAGAAGGCAAAGTGGTTGTCTGAGGAGGCCTTACAGATCGCTGAGAAAAGAAGTGAAAAGCAAGAGAGAAACGGAAAGATATATCCAACTGAATGCAGAGCTTCAGAGAGTAGCAAGGAGAAATAAAAAGGCCTTCTTAAATGAACAATGCAAAGAAATTGAGGAAAATAATGAAATAGGAAAGACTAGAGATCTCTTCAAGAATATTGGTGATATCAAGGAAATATTTCATGCAAGGAATTTAACAATAAAGGACATAAAGAGCAGGGACCTAATAGAAGTAGAAGAGATTAAGAAGAGGTGGCAAGAATACACAGAACTATACTAAAAAGGTCTTAATTACTTGGATAACCACAATGGTGTGGTCACTCACCTAGAGCTGGACATCCTGGAGTGTGAAGTCAAGGGGGCCTTAGGAAGTATCACTATGAACAAAGTTAGTGGAGGTGATGGCATTCCAGTTGAGCTATTTCAAATCTTAAAAGATGAGGCTGTTAAAGTGCTGCGTTCAGTATGCCAGCAAATTTGGAAAACTCAGCAGTGGCCACAGGACTGGAAAAGGTCAGTTTTCATTCCAATCCCAAAGAAGGGCAATGCCAAAGAATGTTCAAACTACTGTGCAGTAATTAGGCACATCTCACACACTAGCAAGATTATGCTCAAAATTCTCCAAGCCAGACTTCAATAGTACGTGAACCATGAACTCCCAGATGTTCAAGCTGGATTTAGAAAAGGCAGAGGAACCAGAGATCAAATTGCCAGCATACTCTGGATCATGGAGAAAGTGAGGGAATTCCAGAAAAACATCTACTTCTGCTTCACTGACTGTACTAAAGCCTTTAACTGTGTGGATCCCAACAAACTGGAAAATTCTTAAAGAGATAGAAATACCAGACCACCTTACCTGTCTCCTGAGAAACCTGTATTCAGGTCAGAAAGCAACAGTTAGAACTGGACATGAACAGAGGACTGGTTCAAAACTGGGAAAGGAGTATGACAAAGCTGTATATTGCCATCCTGGTTATTTAACTTATATGCAGAGTACTTTATGCACAATGCCAGGCTGGATGACTCACAAGCTGGAATCAAGACTGCTGGAAGAAATATCAACAACCTCAGATAAGCAGATGATGCCACTCTAATGGTAGAAAGCAAAGAGGAGCTAAAGAGCCTCTTGATAAGAGTGAAAGAGGAGAGTGAGAAAGTCAGCTTAAAACTCAGCATTCAAAAAACTAAGGTCATGACTTCTGGCCCCATCACTTCATGGCAAAGAAAAGCAGGAAAAGTGGAAACAGTGACAGATTTTATTTTCTTGAGCTCCAAAATCACTGCAGACAGTGACTGCAGCCATGAGATTAAAACACACTTGCTCCTTGGAAGGAAAGCTATGACAAACCTCGACAGGGTATTCAAAAGCAGAGACATCAGTTTGCCAACAAATGGTTTTTCCAATAGTCATGTATAGATGTGAGAGTTGGACCATAAAGAAGGCTGAGTGTTGAAAAATTGATTATTTTTAATTGTGGTGCTAGAGAAGACTCTTGAGAGTCCCTTGGACAGAAAGGAGATCAAACCAGTCAATCCTAAATGAAATCAACCCTGAATATTCATTGAAAGGACTGATGCTAAAGTTCCAATATTTTGGCCACCTGAGCCAACTTATTGGAAAAGATCCTGATGCTGGGAAAGGTTGAAGCAAAAGGAGAAGCAGGTGGCAGAGATGATTGGATGGCATCACCGACTCAATGAACATAAATTTGAGCAAAGTCCAGGAAATAATGGAGAACAGAGGAGCCTGGCATGCTGCAGTCCTTGGGGTCACAAAAAGTCATACCTGACTTAGCAACTGAACAATAAGATAGCTGACTCACCTTGTTGCACAACATTAACTAACAGAACGTTGTAAAGCGATTACCCTCCAATAAAAAATTTAAGTAAATAAATATGTAAGAATGATGTGAAAGGCACCCAAGCAGGGAGAAAAGTAAGCTTTCTGCCTGAGGTCCCCGAGACTGTGAGATGAAGCCCACGGAGCAGGCACAGGGACACTCTGGGACAGAGAGGCCCTCTGGGTAGGGGTGGGGGAGGCTTCACTCACATTTATGAGGGCAGAGGAAGATACCTGAAGGTCTTTCCAGGGTCCTTGGGACTGTAGGTTTTCACTTCTGCCTATAGCAGCTGAGAAGGACAGCAACCAGGTTTGGGGTTTAATAGGAGTGAGGTGGGACCCACAGGAACTCTGAAGACACCTTCCGGGGGCCCTCTGAACCTGTGTGGGCGGGGTCTGGCGCCTCCCCTGCTTCCGCCCAGCCGCTGTCAGTCCCTGCTGGGGGGCGGCTCTGGGGGCACCCCCAGAGGGCAGTGGCGTTGGAATGAACGCCCAGCCCATCCCAGGGCAGCTCACAGCGTTCACGGGGGCATTGATTCTGGGTCCTCTGGGCCCCGCGTGGTAGAACTCCTAGGATCCTCGGGTCATGAACTATTGGGCTGGCTGAAAAGTTCATTTGGGGTTTTCCATACCATCTTATGGAAAAACTCTGATGAACTCTGTGGTCAACCCAATACAATAGACTCGGCCAGAACCAGGATCTGTCTCTGAGACCTGGTACGCACTGCATTACTGGCCCCCAACACACACACACACACACACACACACACACACTGTCCCTACATCCCTATCCATCCCTGTTCATATTCTACTTGCCTTTCTGTCTGACCAAGAGGGACTGGGATTTGAACCCTGTCTCTGACGCTGTCTGGCCAAGTGCTCTGCCCTGGGAAAGCAGGGTGCCTTGCCCACTTTCTCATCAGCTCATCATGGACTGTCTGAGAGTTGGCACGTTTCCTCTGGTAACAGGCCTGGCACAGGCCTCCTGATCGCCCACCTGGCCTGACCACTCTCTGGGATTCCTCCCCCTGTAACTGATCAGCCCCTGCTGCTGCAGCCCTACTGTGGGTGAACAAGCTCTCACACCCCACCTGCCACCCATGGGTGTGGAGTGCCCCTCTCTGCCAACTGGGCCCTGACTTTTCTCTTGGCTTCCTGCCCCGCCTCTGACCTGGCAGCTGCACAGAAGTGCAGATTGCCGCAACCAGGAACAAGTAACACTTGTCACTCTCTCCAATTAAGTCATTTCTATGTCCCAGGGGTCAGTTGCCTCCAGAAAAGGGGGTGATATCACCAGACTGCCACAGTCTCTGCCCTGGGGAAGCACCACCCCACCACTGACATGCCAGGAGCTGTCTCCTGGGCCTTGGCCTTGGCAGAGAGGACTTGGGGCTCCTGCTACCAAGACTTGAAGAATAAAGCAGCCAGGGCATCATCTTTTGTGGGAAAGCAGAGGGAGCATCTGCCAAAGTCAGAAACCCACGAATTTTCCATCAGGTACCAGCCCCTGCAGATGCACAAATACACCCTGAGACTCCGAGAGAGGAAATATTTATAAAGCCTCATATGGGTCCTGACCCTTGATTCTCAGTCCAGTGGGAACTGAATGTTTTTCCAGGAGGGCGATGATTTACTGTATGTATTGGCTTTCTGAGGGCTTTCCTGGTGGCTCAGATGGTGAAGAATCCTCCTGCAAAGCAGGAGACCCAAGTTCGATCCCTGGGTCAGGAAGATCCCCTTGAGAAGGGAATGGCAACCCACTCCTCTATTCTTGCCTGGGAAATCCCACGGACAGAGGAGCCTGGCAGGCTACAGTCCACGGTGTTGCAAAGAGTTGGACAGGACCGAGTGACTGACACTTTCACATTTCAATGGGTTTCTGGCTGTCCCAGTCCAGGCCTGCTTCTGGTTGGCCCCCAGCCTCCTTTTTGGGGGCAGTTCCTCCTCCATCATGTTTGGGGCAGGTGGAGAATATTGTAGGTGTCACCATCCACCACGGAAGTCGGGGAAGCCGAACCTTTCTCTCTCTGCTCTTGGGCACTCACAGAGGGGTGTGTGACCCAATCAGGTCCTCACCCGGAGTGTGACATCGGTATCAGTGACGCAGGGACCAACCGGGAGAGGGTCCAGCTGGGACTTGGGACAGACAGCCTCTTCTATGAGGAAAGGGCAGTGCTTGTTGCTTTCCCAGCCCTCTGGAGCAGGCTGGGTTTGTAAAATTACACCTAAAACCAGGTTTTCAAGCATGCATGCTCAGTCCCTAAGTCGCGTCTGATTCTTTGCAACTCCATGGACTATAACCCGCCAGGCTCCTCTGTCCATGGAATTTTCCAGGCAAGAATGCTGGACTGGGTTGCCATTTCCTCCTCCAGGGAATCTTCCTGATCCAGGTATGGAACCTGCGTCTTCTGTGTCTCCTGCCTTGGCAGGCGGGGGTTCCTTACCACTGAGCCACCTGGGAAGCCCCACTAATAGAAGTCGTCATTGCTAATATCTGTAATTGATAACTCTATCTTTGGGGAGAGTCTGCATATGTGTGGGTGTGTGTTTCTTTCTTTCCAGCAAATTAATAAAATGTCGCTCCCTTTGTTGCTGTTATTCCCCTAAAGGAGTGAAGATTTCATGCCAGGAGGACCTTCCCTAGCTGTGAAACATCTAATACTTCAAAACATGCCACTGGCCAGCAGCTCTGGACCTTCCAGAAATGCACAAAGCCGTTTCATGCTGCCCGAGGGATGCCAGCAATCACTTTATCTGTGGACCTCCCAGAACAGGTCCCTGCAGAAGTGAAAGCTCACCCTCAAGCTAGTCCTGTGGATCCCAGGGGTGCCTTCGCAGCTGAGACAGAGCCTATCACTGGTGAGGAATGAAGCTCTGGGGCAAAGGCCACTGCCAAGGCCAGTGGTTCGTCCCTCCATGCTCTTGATGACCTATGATGTGACATATATTTCTCTAAACATGTCTTTTTTGAAAAGTGTATGCCTCGTGGCATTAAGGACACTCACAGTGTTATGCAATCATCACAGTATCTATTTGCAAAAATTTTTCATCAACTCAAACACAAACTCTGTGCATTTAACCCATAAGCCCTCAGTCCCTCTTCTCCCAGATCCTGTTAATCACCATTCTATTTTCTCTATGAATTGTCCTGTTCTTGGTACCTCTTGTAAGTGGAATCATGTAATATTTGTCCTTTTGAGTCTGACTCACTTTAATTAGCACAGTGGTTTTAAGGTTCATTCATGTTGCAGTATGGATCAGCCCTTCATTCTTTTTTAAGACTGAATAATAGTCCACAGTAAGATACACCATATATAACTTATCTAGTTATTTGTTGATGGACATTGGATTGTTTCCCCATTGCTTTGGGTAGTGTTGACATCTCAACCATATTAAGCCCCTCCATTCATGAATGCAGGGTGCCTTTCCATTTATTTAGGTCTTCTTTAACTTCTTGTAGCAATTGCTCAATCTTTCTTGAGCCTGTTTATGTCTATAACTTACGTAATCTCTCAGGATAATGACAGCCAAGTTTCCCTCCCCACTGCACAAGTTAATGTTAAAGCCAATAGAAGATGCTGTTTGTATCCATTTTTACAGACCACCTTAATTTCAGTATTTTCCATTACGGTAAGCAAATCCCAGTATGCATTATTGTTAGCTTTCATCATTTCCTTGGTATTACATATATGCCCTTTCAGTCGTCATCTTCATAGATGAATAATTCTCAGTGTTTTTGGTGTCTCCTCATACCAAGTCTCGGAGAAGGCGATGGCACCCCACTCCAGTACTCTTGCCTGGAAAATCCCATGGGGTCGCGAAGAGTCGGACCCAACTGAGTGACTTCACTTTCACTTTTCACTTTCATGCGTTGGAAGAGGAAATGGCAACCCACTCCAGTGTTCTTGCCTGGAGAATCCCAGGGACGGGAGCCTGGTGGGCTGCCGTCTATGGGGTCGCACAGAGTCGGACACGACTTTAGCGAGTTAGCAGCAGCAGCAGCAGCATGCCAAGTCTTATCCACTGCCATTCTCCTAATTTGGATACATTTCTGACCCAATAAACAAACTTAAATCCAGCCAAGTTGTGTTCTGCTCAGCCTATTTTAACATTTGGGTGGAAGAGATCCAAATGTTTAATGTACTAAAGAAGAAAACCATAATCCCTCATTCCCTGAACCTCATTCAAAAACAGAATGGATGAAAAAATGAAATGTTGACCGTATATCTAGGTGCCACGGCAAGAGATACTGGAAACCCATAGCGTTTACCCCCGGAGGGTCACGGGGTGAAGAGCCACAGAATGAGTGTGGAAACCCGAGGAAGGGGAGAGGATTTCCAGCTGGGAATTCAGGGGAGATCCCACGGAGGAGCAAACATCCCAACTGGGGCATCTGGGAGGGGATGCTTAGACTCAGAATTGATTGAACTGAAGCGATTTAGCAGCAGCAGCAGCAGAAAACAGAGTTAAATTCTCATGAATGGGCTGCAGGAGAAGTATGAGATTTCTGAAAAGGAAAGCTAAAATTTAGATGTATTTGGATATATGCATTTTATCGGAGGAAAAATATCCAAGGCTTTCAGTAGGTTCTCAAAAACATATGTCAGGCTCAAGAAAGATCCTTTGTGATGAGGGTTCATTTCATACTTGCTACTAGAAAGCTCAGTATGCATGTGGGAAGTTATGCATACAGCATGTGTGCGTGTGTGTGTGTGTGTGTGTGTGCGTGTGTGTGTGTGTGTGTGTGCACTCTCGCACTAAGTCACTTCAGCTGTGTCCAACTCTTTATGACCCTGTGGACTGTAGCCCGCCAGGCTCCTCTTTCCATAGGATTCTCCAGCTAAGAAAACCGAAGTGGATAGCCCTTCCCTCCTCCAGGGGATACTCTCGAACCAGAGATCAAACCCACATCTGTTATTAAGTCTCCTGAATTGGCAGGTGGGTTCCACTTGGGAAGCCCTGTATATATGGATCAGAGGTTAATGCATCCAGGGGTACCTAACCTAGATTCAGGGTGCCTTCAATGTCCTAAAATTGTGTCTTTGGTTTATGTTTTTTTTTTTTTTAAGCTTTTAAAAAAAGACTTTATTGAATTTGTTGCAGCATTGCTTCTGTTGTATGCTTTGGTTTTTTGGCATGTGGGATCTTAGATCCCCAATCAGGGATCGAACTCGAACTGCCCACATTAGAAGAAGTCATAACCACTGGAGCTCCAGGGAAGTCGCTTTGTTTCATGTTTTTATTTGTGTGCATTGTTAGGAAATGATCAGAAGTCATGACCCTAAGAATTCAACACCGGGGCTCTTAGAAAGAAGGTTCTCCCAGCAAGAAGACATGAGAGATGTGACTACAGAATGAAAGGCAGAGATGGGATAAAAGGGAGGGCCTGCGCAGGACCAGGAGCAGGAGACTGTAGGTATCAGAGACTCACGCTGAGGCCCTGGCCTGTGGAAGGACAAGGTGGAGAAACCCAGAATCTGAAAGGAGGACAGAAGAAAAAGAATTCAAATCGGGGAGCTTTGAATTCAACTTTGAAAGCTCAGGGCAAAAGCTACCTACTGATGGGCCTGGGCTGAAGCCCAGCCTGGGTGACGATCCTTAGCCCCAGAGCCTCTTTCAGGGTCTCCTGATAGCCCAGCCTCTCCCCTCCTGGGCTCCCCCTGTCCATCCCCACCCCAGAGCAGCTTTGGGCCCAGAGAGGCCGGATGGGTCTGACACATAACAGATGCTCTGAGTGGCTGGACCTGGCTCCCTAGCTAGGACCAAGGACCCTCTGATCCTCAGAAGGTGACCCTCCAGAGGACTGGCTGTCCATCACATGGACTATTGCCCTGTTGCCCTCCTCTGTGTGCGTATTCGAGCGCTAAGCTGTGCCAAATGTCCTCCCCTAACTTTACCATGATGACAAAATCGACAGACCTCTCTGGAGCTGGGATCACCCTTGACCTTCCAAACACCAGAGCTCAAACTCTCACCTCTCTCAGCTCTGAGTTGCAATGGGCCTGAGAGGGTGGGGCCCTACTCCCTGACCCTGTGAGCCATTTCCAAAAGCAAGTGACGGGACTGTCTGTAGAGCAGGGTCATAGGGTCAGGGTCATTGTGCCCCTGAAAGGGGGCACAAAACACTCAGTTGGTTTCCTGCCCGAGACTTCCCTTTTTTGCAGTCACAAGGGGCCCTGTGAATGCGAGAGGAGGAACTGCAGGGGTGGGAGCCGACCCAAGCCCATGGAGGGCAGAAGAGCCCCCAGACGGCGCCTGGGCCCAGCCCAGGGCTCAAGGGCACACAGCCTTGACCTCTGCATGCCCAAAGAAACAGCTGTTCCCGTTTTGAACTGCTTGGTTGAAGAACATGACAATTCACTCCTGATCAGCAGCATGTCCCACAAATCATAAAACAAATTTGCCATTGTATTTTTCTCGGGGACCAGCCACTCCCTTTTGTTTTTCTTCTTGATCCTCCATGGAGGCCTCTGTAGGTTGCTGACTCACCCTGCAGGTGACATGGCCCCCACCCCACGTGCATGATCTCCTCAACCGTTTGCGGCCTGTGTTTCCCCCGTGAGTCAGGGAGACTTGCGACATTCCTGAGCAGATGTGACTGAGGTGACGCAGTGATCACAGGGCGGCTGCCAAGGGCGACTCCCAACTCTTCAGAGAGGAGAATTCATACTCAAGTTTATTTCGAACCAGCTGAGTCACGGCTGCTTCAAGGACACGGTTCAGTTGTTGACACCAATGGCAAACCTCGAAGCTGAGGCTGTCTGTCTGGGGAAAATCTGGAAGTTTCTAGAAAATGTGATTTCTAGTAGAAATTGATTTTTTTTTTTTTTTTGGGTGAAAATTTGTGATTTTCTGTAAGAATTTCAAAATGTTTAATGCAGAAAAAATTATTTTTCACTCATGGTAAAGTAACAAATGGTGGTTCATATATTTAAACATTTGAAGTGTGTGTGTGCTCAGCTGCTGAGCTGTGTCTGACTCTTTATGATCCCATGTACTGTAGTCTGCCAGGCTCCTCTGTCCATGAGATTTTTCCAGGCAAGAATCCTGGAGTGGGTTTACATTTTCTCCTCCAGGGATCTTCCTGAGCCCGGGATCAAACCCACATCTCCTGTGCTACCTGCACGGGCAGGTGGGATCTTTACCACTAAATCTACTTCCAAAGTACAGTTTGCTCTAAATTTGGTAGGAAGGGAGAAATGGATACAAGAGAACAGGGAATATGCAGGGTGAGAGATTTCACAGCTCACACAAAATGTGATTAAGGTATTTTTCTGTGCAGTTTGGTAGATGGGTTGTTTAGTTTGGGAATAGACCCTCTTCCTGAAATCTCAAAGGAGTTAAACTGAGCATCCCTTGAGACACTTTTCTGTTTCCTGAAGCATCTCTGCTTTTTCTAGGGTGGAGAGGGCTGACAGTACTCTCAGCCATGCTGAGTCCTCTGGAGCCCTGGGTGGCTAGATTACGCTGTCAGGGGGATGTGAAGGATCTGTGGGGGCAGCTGGAGTGTATTTCTTTAGCTCTCTGCCCTGTTGCAGGGGGCTCCAGAGGTGTGAACTGGGGTGGATACTGGGCCTACTTCATTCAGTCTGTGCAAGCCAAATCCCTGCACACCCCTCCAATGTCCAGGCAGGGTAAGACAAAGACCCCAGAGCCAGCTCCTCTTGGGGGCACCCTGGGGGAGCCTGAGCCGCACCAGTGGGTGGAGAAGCCAGGAGGCAGAGAAGCAGGCAGACCCTTTCTCTCTGCCCACAGCCCTGCCAGCCAGGCAGGAGCCTCAGGCGGGACCTCAGCCACGGCTGCTCCTCTCCGACTCTGCAGACTGGATATTCTCACTCCTCTGTCTCCCAGGCACTTATTAACCCTTTTGTTGGCAGATATTTCTCTCCCCTCCTTTCCCCAAACTGGTGTGACTTTCATCACCTGTGTGTGTGTCGTGACGTTTAGGGGATGAGGGGAACCTGAGCAGGAATCACCCATGGGTGGACATCTGCAGGAAACCCTGCCCAGATCCCTTTATGCACAATAATTCCCCTGAAGGCCCTGACCGCCCCTCCCTCGGCCAACAGGAACCCTCCCTAGAAGCCCACTCCCAAGGCCCGCCACGGGGACAGCTTCTCACACCCCCACTCTCCCATGGGGCTGAGCTTTTATTCCCCAAGGCCCCTGGGCCGTCACTGAAAGCCAGACAGCTGGAGCGGCGAGACCTCTCATCACAGCCTCCTGCCCTGACCCGCATCTCTGCTCTGCGCTGCGTTCTCCCAGCTTCCTGTTTCTGCCTGCCTCTCCTGCTCCCTTCCCTGCCCTTTCCCTTCCAACTCTCCTCCAAGCGTCACTTGCTCAGCCTTGACCCGCCCTAGGACCCTGAGCCTGAAGAGTCCAGGGAGCTTACACCTCATAGGCTCCGCAGGCTTCTTTCTTTCTCCCAGACGCCCAGAGCTGCTTTCCTGGCTTTGGGGAATTATTGACCACTTACCTGAGCGGTGTGGTTCACCTGCTCCAGCCAGCCCAGGCCAGGGAGCGAGGTCCTGCCTTCCTGGCTCCATCTTTACGTTATCCCTGAGAAGAGGCACAGACTCTCTCCCCGAGCATTGATATCACAGAGGCCCTGGGACTTGGTCCTGTCCTGTGTTCTCCGCCTTTAGTCCCTGGGGCCGTCAGGCCAGCCCCTTCCCTCATCCCAAGGGAACATCCTCTGAGCACCCCCCGCACCTCTGTCCCTGGAGCCCGCTGGGCCGTCACGGTGGCCTGTCCTGGCCCACCTCTCTCGTAGGCAACTGGAATTTCCACAGCCTCTCAGACTAGGTGGGCTCCTTAACAACACAAGGATGTTCCCCTGGGGTGTTCTATAACATAAATTCTTCCAAGAATTTGTTGCCAGGGAGAAAAAAAGAGTTCCCCAAAGAACTGGTGTGTTTTCTTTTACTAGACAATGAGGGCTGCAGACCATTCTGTTTGCCTTTTGCTTTCCCCTTTCCTTACCAGGAAGCTCAGAGCTGCACCCGAGCTGATTCCTGACACAGTCGTCGCCCCTTGGCAGTTTCCTTCCTGCTGCTGCTTCTGAGTCTATTCTTGGGCCTGTGTCCCGTGTGCTTACTGGGAGTCAAAGGGAAGCCGGGGACTGCGGGAAGGTTGTGCAGGCTGCCCTCGTGATCTTGACACCTGTCCTGCCCTTGCCCCTGACTGGTCCTGGAGGCTTTCCAGGCATTCACAGCCACTGCCGAGTTCCCTCTTCCTATAGGACTTGGGGTCCTACATCCCCAGACTCTGGCCTTGGGGTCACAGTGCCATCCAGAACCACCCTTGGCCCTCCATGCCCACAGAATGGGAACTTGTCAAAGAAAGAGAAGGCATGGGACTTCCCTGGGGGTCTAATGGCTAAGATGGGGTGCTCCCAGTGTCGCAGGCCCGGGTTTCCATCCCTGGCCAGGGAACTAGATCCCACAGACCACAACTAAGGATCCAGCTTCTTGCATTCCACAATAAAGACCTGCCACAGCCGAATAAACTCTTTAAAGAAAGAAAGAGAAAACACGGCGATGATGATGCTCCAAAGCCTGCAGAGACTTCTAGCCAGAGGACCGAGCTTCTCTCCGTCTTCTCAGTCAGCTCCCACTTTGCCCCCCACCACCCCTATCTGGGGCAACGCTAGGGATAAGGTGGGAAAGAGGGAATTTTGGTGTCATAGGTGGAGGGAGAGGATCCTGGCAGGAAAGAGATTGGTGACTGTCTGATCAACACCAGTGAGCACAGCCGCCCCTGGGAGCATCTCGCAATCCATCCTTGGGAAAGTTTGCATCCCAGTGGGTCCAAGTGGGGTTTGCAGTGAATGCTGACAGATTCCCCTCCTTAGACCCCAGAAGCAATGGTTTGCAGGTATTTCTGCAACTCCCTCCTGTCTTCCCAGACCTCTAAACAGAAGAATAAACAGGACAGAAACTTGCAGTCAGCAGGGAGAGATGTCTTTGGACAGGAAGAGGTGGGAGGATGGCAGTTGGGAAGCAGGGGATGGCGGAGGAGCCTCAGTCTTTCCCTGAGCCCCACGGCAAACCAAGGGTTCTTTTTCCCTTGGGGAGGAAGGCTGCTTTCGTGTCAACTATGATTATTTTCTTCAGCAGGACTTCACGCAGTTACACAGTGGAAGCTTCACCCCGAATGAAAACTGGTGTCTGGACATGAAAACCACCCTTTGTTGTTGATGCTCAGTTGTACAATTGTGTCTGACTCTTTGCAACCCCATGGACTACCGCACACCAGGATTCCCTGTCTTTCATTATCTCCCAGAGTTTGACAAACTCCTGTATATTGAGTCGAAGATACCATCCAGCCATCTCATGCCATCACCCTCTTCTCCTTTTGCCTTCAATCTTTCCCAGCATTAGGGTCTTTTCTAATGAGTCAGTTCTTCCCACGAGGTGGCCAAAGTATCAGAGCTTCAGCTTCAGCATCAGTCCTTCCAATGAATATTCAGAGTTGATGTCCTTCAGGATTTACTGGTTTGATCTTCTTTCTGGCCAAGTGACTCTCAAGAGTCTTCTCCAGCACCACAATTCGAAAGCATCAATTCTTCAGCGCTCAGCCTTCTTTAGGGTCTAACTCTTACATCCATACATGACTACTGGAAAAATCATAGCTTTGACTAGATGGACTTTTGTTGACAAAGTGATGCCTCTGCTTTTTAATATGATGTCCAGATTTGTCATAGCTTTTCTTCTAAGGAGCAAGTATCTTTTCATTTCATGGCTGCAGGTACTATCTGCAGTGATCTTGGAGCCCAACAAAATAAAATCTATCACTGTTTCCATTGTTTACACATCTATTTGTCATGAACTGATGGGACCGGATGCCATGATCTTAGTTTTTTTTTTTTTTTTTTTTTTTAGCAAACTACCCTATTTTGGCTTATTCATCTGCATACCCCAAGAAAAACAGAGATGTAAACATCATTTTAAAGTAGGTGGAAGTATAGCATTGGAGCAGCTACCTGAACCAAAAGAGGGCTTCACATAAAGTGAAAAGTTTACATCCTGAGCCTGTGGCCTCCAGCTGCTCCATCAAATCTGAGATGAACAGACATCTGTGAGGTTTCCTGACATCACAATGTCTCACTGGCTGGTTGGGTAAGAGGGTGAGTTGAGTAAAGAGGCGTCTTTTAATTCCAGACTTGGCTTCAAACCCCCTCATGGGATTAAAGCTGCCACTGTCTACAGCCCTGAATCTCGAGCACAGCATCTGCCCATCGGCCTGCTCTCAGCTACACAGGAGAACGGGCCCAGCGTCTGGCCACCAAGTGGACCAGGATCTGACACAGCCTGATAAATAAACACAGAGCATGAGGCTCATGCGCACACGTTTGCTGAGCATGGGGTCTCTCCGCCAGGAGGTGACAGTGCATCCTCAACCTCCCCAGCTCCCCCACCCCCAGCAGTGGCTAGAAATACTGGGAAGCTGCAAAAGGCAAGCAAGCAGGAGGGCCCTGTGTGCCATCGCCCCACCCAAGAGACAGCTCCAGGCCCTGGGATGGGTTGAGAACTGATTCACACTCTGCCTTTGCTTCTCTGTCTTTCCAGGGACAGTTCAGTTCAGTCACTCAGTTGAGTTCAACTCTACCCCCCCATGGATTGCAGCACACTAGGCTTCCCTGCTCATCACCAACTCCCGGAGCTTGCTCAAACTCATGTCCATTGAGTCGGTGATGCCATCCAACCATCTCATCCTCTGTTGCCCCTTCTCCTCCTGCCCTGCCACCGTTATGGCTTTGACCCCTGCCCTGAATTCCTTTCAGATCTTGCAGAGGCCAGGCTCTGGCCCTTGCTTAAGCTGGGACTCATTTCCTCCCTCCCGGCCTGGGAATTAGTCAGGGGTCTCCAAAGACACAGAACCATTAAGACATACAGAGATATATACAACAGGAGATTTATTGCAGGGATTGGCTCATGTAGTTACAGAGGTTGAAATGAACTGTTGTCCACCAGCTGAAGGACCACGCAAGGCATGATGTGATTCACCCGAGTCCAGAGGCCTGAGAATTGAGGGGATGGATGGACTAAGTCCTGATCTGAGCTTGAAAGGCCCAGAACCAGGAGTGATGTCCGAGGGCAGGAGAAGGCAGATGTCTCAGCTCAAGCAGAGAGAAAGTGAACCCACCCTTCCTCTGCTCTTTTGTTCCATTTGGGTGCCCTGGGGTTGGGGGTGATGCTCACCCATGCTGGGGAGGACCTCTGCTTCTCTCAGTCTACTGATGGAAATGCTGGTCTTTTAAAAAAAACCCTGACAGACACCCCCAAACATGTTTCCCCTGCTATCTGGGCATCCATTGGTGGCTTAGTCAATAAGTTGTGTCCAACTCTTACAACCCCATGGACTGTAGCCCGCCAGGCTCCTCTGTCCATGAGATTTTCCAGGCAAGAATACTGGATTGGGTTGCCATTTTCTTCAGAGATATTCCAGAACCAGAGATCGAACCTAAGTCTCCTGCATTGGAAGGCAGTCTCCTGCATTGTAGGTGTATTTTTTACTGACTGAGCCACCAGGAAGGCCTCTCTGTGTATCTGTTACCCCAATTAAACTGATACAACAATGTAACACTGCAGCCTGTCTCCTCCTTCCTTCCTCCCATCCCAGCCTGCGGGGCTTCTCTTGTACCCGCAAGGTTAGGTTAGGAGCCCCCTGGGCTCCCACGGCTCCTGTCCTCTCCCACCTCCATTACTGCCATAGGGTTCTCCTCTTGTGGGTCTTCCCTGGGGAGGTCCAAGTCAGTCTGAGTTACTAATTCATCCTTGGTGCCCCCTACAGGGCTGGAAATAGCAGACTCTCAAAAGTAAAGCATGAGGGTTTCCCTGATGGCTCAGTGGTAAAGAATCCGCCTGCAATGCAGGAGACACGGGTTCGATCCCTGATCCAGGAAGATCCCACTTACCATGGTGCATCTGAGCCCGTGTGCCACAACTACCAAACTGGAGCTCTCGAGCCTGGGAGCTGCGACTACGGAAGCCCAAGTGTGCCCTAGAGCTCATGCTCCGCGACACGTGAAGCCACCGAAACGAGAAGCCCACTCATTGCAACTAGAGAGCAGCCCATGCTCACTGCAACTAGGAAAGCCCGCACAGCAAGGAAGACCCAGCACAGTCAAAAATAAATAAGCAAAGGGTGAAAAGCCCTCCATTTACTGAATACGGACCTCCGGCTAGACGGAGTCAGTCGTTCACTTGGAGTAGCTGGCAGGCAGAGTCTAGCGCCCCCGGCAGGGTGGGTCCTCCACGCCTGGAGATTTTGACACTTGGGATAGAGGGGGGTCTGTTTCCATGGAGCAGCTTGGATTTTAGGAAAACTAGAAACAGTTCTCTGGTACTCTTGCCTGGAAAATCCCATGGACGGAGAAGCCTGGTAGGCTGCAGTCCATGGGGTCGCTAAGAGTCCGACACGACTGAGCGACGTCACTTTCACTTTTCACTTTCATGCATTGGAGAAGGAAATGGCAACCCACTCCAGTGTTCTTGCCTGGAGAATCCCAGGGACGGGGGAGCCTGGTGGGCTGCCGTCTCTGGGGTCACATAGAGTCGGACACAACTGAAGCGACTTAGCAGCAGCAGCAGCAGCAGAAACAGGGGGACAGGATGTGATGGGCTCACTCATTTTCCAGGTTGGAGTTGCCTAGGCAACCAGATGGATATTCTGCCACCTACACAAAGGCATCCTGACTCTGCAGTCTCTATAGGCCTCTAGGACTTGCCCCCGCCCCCCACGCTGTTCCCCAGCACCCAGCACAGCGCCAGACCCAGGCAAGCTGCTCAACCACGATTGGCTGAATAATTCACAGAAGAAAAGAATGTGGGCTTATGGACAAAGAAATTTTTTTCTTGGAAAACTGATAGTGTAGCCCCAGCTGTGTATCTGAAGGCCTTTCTGTTTAAACTGGGTGAAAAAAAAACCTCTTCTTAAATATATTTAAAGATAATTGCCTACTTCCATTGTTTACTCTCCCACCTGAGCACATGGAAACACTGACCAGGATCCTCACTTAAATGCCCATCAGGATGAGAAGGGGCCACCTACCACTGGTGAGAATGAGCCATGTCCAGGGTAGCAATAAAAGTAGAATTCAGCAACATGGAAACAAGAAAGCAGATTGCAGAATTCCTCCATTTATATTAATGTGTAAAACCTAGTAAACAACGGGGGTATTTTGGGGGGGTCCAACTGCATGCTCTTTAAAAAGATCTGGAGCCAATATAATAAAATATTATCATCTACCATATGCTAAATGTTGTCACTGTTCAAATACTGCTTGATTCCACTTACACAAGGTATCTAGAATAGTTAAATTCATAGAGTTATAAAGTACATTGGTAGATGCCAGGGGCTGGAGGTGGAGGGGTGGGAGGAGGAATGGGGACTTCATGTTTACTAGGGACAGAATTTCAGCTTAGGAAGGTGAACATTTCAAGAGATGGATGTAAGAGGTACACAACAGTGTGAATGCTCTTCATTCCACTGAACTGTACAGTGAAATGTGGTAAAATTGCTTTTACATTATGTTTTATATTATGTGACTTTTACCACGATAAAAAAAATGTTTAAATGTTGTCTCTATTAAATCATTATTAAGTGATTTTATATTACTCTCTGAAGTTTTTCCTTTGTATGTTTGAAAGTTCCATAATTTCTGGAAGGACCCCTTTTCTCCATTTATCGGAAATAATTTAAGAACCAAGTGGTTACTTCACTTAGCTTTTGCTATGGAAGCAAGCAGAGTTATTTAGTTATTTTATTTAGATAGTGCAGAAATCATCTTTGGGAATAAGGACTTTTTTCTTTGAATTAAATTCTCCCGGTTTTCTGATTCCCCAAATCACCCACCCCGTAACCAGTCAGGCTGCCCCCTAACCAAACCAAGTCCTAATTGAACACGACCAGTCTCCCCTGCTATGAACACCCACCTCTCCCTCCTCCTTCTTCCCCTGCCCCACCTCCTACTCAGCCTTCCTCAGACATATGCGGTCCACCAAGGCCATCTCTACATCAGCAAACAATCTTTCACTTAGTGATACTAATCGAGATATCTAGGCATTTGAAGCAATGGTTTTTCAAATTTCAAGATGTATCAGAATAACCTCAGTTCAGTTCAGTTCAGTCAGTAAGTCATGTCCGACTCTTTGAGACCCCATGGACTGTAGCACACCAGGTTTCCCTGTCCTTCACCAATTCCCAGAGCTTGCTCAAACTCATGTCATTGAGTTGCTCATGCCATCCAACCATCTCATCCTCTGTCTTCTCCTTCTCCTCCTGCCTTCAATCTTTCCCAGCATCAGGGTCTTTTCAAATGAGTCAGTTCCTCGAATCAGGTGGCCAAAGTATTGGAGTTTCAGCTTCAGCATCAGTCCTTCCAATGAATACTCAGGACTGATTTCCTTTAGGATGCACTGGTTGGATCTCCTTGCAGTCCAAGGGACTCTCAAGAGTCTTCTCCAACACCACATTTCAAAAGCCTCAATTCTTCAGCACTCAGCTTTCTTTATGGTCCAACTCCCACATGACTACTGGAAAAACCACAGCTTTGACTATGAAGCAAAATGATATCTCTGCTTTTAAATATGCTGTCTAGGTTTGTCAAAGCTTTTCTTCCAAGGAGCAAGTGTCTTTTAATTTCTTGGCTGCAGTCGCCATCTGCAGTGATTTTTGGAGCCCAAGAAAATAAAGGCTGTCACTGTTTCCATTGTTTCCCCATCTATTTGCCATAAAGTGATGGGACCAGATGCCATGACCTTTGTTTTTTGAATGTTGAGTATTAAGCCAGCTTTTTTACTGTCCTCTTTCACTTTCATCAAGAGGCTCTTTAGTTCCTCTTTGCTTTCTGCCTTAAGGGTGGTGTTATCTGCATATCTGAGGTGATTGATATTTCTCTGGGAAATCTTGACTCCAGCTTGTGCTTTATCCAGCCTGGGATTTCACATGATGTACTCTGCATATATATCACGTGAAGAGATACCCCATGTCCAACGTAAGAGAAACCCCAGTAAGATGGTAGGCGCTGAGAGGGCATCAGCGAGCAGACAGACTGAAACCACAATCACAGAAAACTAATCTAATCTAATCTAGATCTAAACCAATCTAATCACATGGATCACAGTCTTGTCTAACTCAATGAAACTAAGTAAGTCATGCCATGTAGGGTCACCCAAGACAGACGGGTCATGGTGGAGAGTTCTGACAGAATGTGGTCCACTGGAGAAGGGAATGGCAAACCACTTCAGTATTCTTGCCTTGAGAACCCCATGAACAGTATGAAAAGGCAAAATGATAGGATACTGAAAGATGAACTCCCCAGGTCGGTAGGTGCCCAATATGCTACTGGAGATCAATGGAAAAATAACTCCAGAAAGAATGAAAAGATGGAGCCAAAGCAAAAACAACACCCAGTTGCAGATGTGACTGGTGATGGAAGCAAGGTCCGATGCTGTAAAGAGCAATATTGCACAGGAACCTGGAATGTTAGGTCCATGAATCAAGGCAAATTGGAAGTGGTCAAACAGGAGACGGCAAGAGTAAACATCGACATTTTAGGAATCAGCAAACTAAAATGGACCGGAATGGGTGAATTTAACTCAGATGACCATTATATCTACTACTGTGGGCAGGAATCCCTTAGAAGAAATGGAGTAGCCATCATAGTCAACAAAAGAGTCTGATGCAGTACTTGGATGCATCTCAAAAACGACAAAATGATCTTTGTTCGTTTCCAAGGCAAACCATTCAATATCACGGTAATCCAAGTCTATGCCCCTACCAGTAATGCTGAAGAAGCTCAAGTTGAACGGTTCTATGAAGACCTACAAGACCTTTCAGAACTAACACCCAAAAAAGATGTCCTTTTCATCAATGCAAAAGTAGGAAGTCAAGAAACACCTGGAGTGACAGGCAAATTTGGCCTTGGAGTACAGAATAAAGCAGGGCAAAGGCTAATAGAGTTTTGCCAAGAGAACGCACTGGTCATAGCAAACACCCTCTTCCAACAACACAAGACTCTATACATGGACGTCACCAGATGGTCAACACCGAAATCAGATTGATTATATTCTTTACAGCTAAAGATAGAGAAGCTCTATACAGTCAGCAAAAACAGGACCAGGAGCTGACTGTGGCTCAGATCATGAACTCCTTATTGCCAAATTCAGACTGAAATTGAAGAAAGTGGGGAAAACCACTAGACCATTCAGGTATGACCTAAATCAAATCCCTTATGATTATACAGTGGAAGTGAGAAATAGATTTAAGGGACTAGATTTGAAAGACAGAGTGCCTGATGAACTATGGATGGAGGTTCGTGACATTGTACAGGAGACAGGGATCAAGACCATCCCCATGGAAAAGAAATGCAAAACAGCAAAATGGCTGTCTAGGGAGGCCTTACAAATAGCTGTGAAAAGAAGAGAAGCGAAAAGCAAAGGAGAAAAGGAAAGATATACCCATTTGAATGCAGAGTTCCAAAGAATAGCAAGGAAAAATAAGAAAGCCTTCCTCAGTGATCAGTGCAAAGAAATAGAGGAAAACAATAGAATGGGAAAGACTAGAGATACCAAGGGAACATCTCATGCAAAGATGGGCTCAATAAAGGACAGAAATTGTATGGACTTAACAGAAGCAGAAGATATTAAGAAGGGGTGGCAAGAATACACAGAAGATCTATACAAAAAAGATCTTCATGACCCAGATAAGCACAGGTTTGACCACTCACCTAGAGCCAGACATCCTGGAATGTGAACTCAAGTGGGCCTTAGGAAGCATCACTACAAACAAAGCAAGTAGAGGTGATGGAATTCCAGTTGAGCTATTTCAAATCCTAAAAGATGATGCTGTGAAAGTGCTGCACTCAATATGCCAGCAAATTTGGAAAACTCAGCAGTGGCCACAGGACTGGAAAAGGTCAGTTTTCATTCCAATCCCAAAGAAAGGCAATGCCAAAGAATGCTCAAACTACCGCACAATTGCACTCATCTCACACACTAGTAAAGTCATGCTCAAAATTCTCCAAGCCAGACTTCAATAGTACATGAACCATGAATTTCCAGATGTTCAAGCTGGTTTTAGAAAAGGCAGAGGAACCAGAGATCAAATTGCCAACGTCCGCTGGATTATCGAAAAAGCAAAAGAGTTTCAGAAAAACATCCATTTCTGCTTTATTGACTATGCCAAAGCCTTTGCTTGTGTGGGTCACCACAAACTGTGGAAAATTCTGAAAGGGATGGGAATGCCAGACCTCTTGACCTGCCTCTTGAGAAACCTATATGCAGGTCAGGAAGCAACAGTTAGAACTGGCTATGGAACAACAGACTGATTCCAAATAGGGAAAGGAGTACGTCAAGGCTGTATATTGTCACCCTGCTTATTTAACTTCTATGCAGAGTACATAAGCCCAGAAGTGCTGGGCTGGAGGAAGCACAAGCTGGAATCAAGATTGCCAGGAGAAATATCAGTTACCTCAGATATGCAGATAACACCACCCTTATGGTAGATGAAGATGAACTAAAAAGCCTCTTGATGAAAGTGAAAGAGGACAGGGAAAAAGCTGGCTTAAAGCTCAACATTCAAAAAACAAAGGTCATGGCATCTGGTCCCATCACTTTATGGCAAATAGATGGGGAAATAGTGGAAACAGTGACAGACTTTATTTTTGGGGGCTCCAAAATCAGTGCAGATGGTGACTGCAGCCATGAAATTAAAAGACGCTTCCTCCTTGGAAGAAAAGTTATGACCAACCTAGATAGCATATTCAAAAGCAGAGACATTACTTTGCCAACAAAGGTCCGTCTAGTCAAAGCTATGGTTTTTCTAGTGGTCATGTATGGATGTGAGAGTTGGACTATAAAAGGGGCTGAATGCTGAAGAACTGTTGCTTTTGAACTGTAGTGTTGGAGAAGACTCTTGAGAGTCTCTTGGAATGCAAGGAGATCCAACCAGTCCATCCTAAAGGAAATCAGTCCTGACTATTCATTGGAAGGACAGATGCTGAAGCTGAAACTCCAATACTTTGGCCACCTGATTCGAAGAACTGACTCATGTGAAAACAGCCTGATGCTGGGAAAGGTTGAAGGCGGGAGGAGAAGGGGACAACAGAGGATGAGATGGTTGGATGGCACCACCGACTCGATGGACATGGGTTTAAGTAAGCTCCAGGAGTTGGTGATGGACAGGGAGGCCTGGTGTGCTGCAGTCCATGGGGTCGCAAAGAGTCGGATATGACTGAGCGACTGAACTGCAATGAGTCTGGACCAAGCCAAGACAGAAAGAACGCTCAAAATTAAGTAAAGATTAGAGTGTGAAGCCTGAAGAGAAGGACGGGAAAGGAGATGAAAAGGCCAAAGAAATGATAAGAAAAGGAAGGAGAAAACAACAAGGCTGGAGAGAGCATCGGGAAAGAGAAGAAATGTGATGTACTGGAAAAGTGGTGTTTTCCATTCTCACCGACAGTGACCTTGGAGCTGGCGTATGCCCTATTTCTCGGCCAGCAGAGAAAGGGCAGGGTGCCATTTCTCAGTCCTGTGTGGAAATAGTTACATCTAACAACAACAAGAGATTGTCAGCATCAGAGGAAGGATCCTTTATGACAGGCAGGGATTCCTCCTTTTCAAAATTCTTAAGAACTGTTGTCGCTGTCTTTGGGGAAGACTTCCAGAGTCCTGAGGACCCGGCCACACTGCCCTGGAGGCCCACAGATTCCGAGTCATCCCCATAGCAATCTGGACACCTGTCCTGCAGGAGCCTATGTCTACACACCCACGGAAGCAGGCAGAGAAAGTGAGTTGAAATGTTCCTGAGGTGGTGGTGGTGCTTCAGTTGCTCAGTCGTGTCCGACTCTTGTGACCCCATGGACTGTAGCCCACCAGGCTTCTCTGTCCATGGGATTTCCCAGGCAAGAACACTAGAGTGGGTATTCTTGGGTATGAGCCATTTCCTTCTCCAGGGGATCTTCCTGACCCTCGGATGGAACCTAGGTCTCCTGAATTGGCAGGTGGATTCTTTACCGCTGAGCCACCAGAGAAGCCCTCCACTCTCAGGGACATGGGGCTTAAACACATCCATCCCTGAGTCTGGAAAAGAATCCCCAGCAAGCAGGACAAGGTGGGCACAGAGGAAGTGGGAGGGGGGCGCTTGGGCCTCTACTGAGGTCAGTGAGGGGAGAGGAGGGAGGAGCCATCCATTCCAGAATTCCTCTCCCTCCCCAGCACATAGGAGCCCCTGGTCCTGCTCCACCAGATTCTCAGGGGCACCTGGCTCACCCTCGTATTCGTGGATGTGGGACCCTCGAAGCCGGAGGGCAGACTCTACTGTGCCATTTAACATAAGGGATTTGAGCATCCGTGGATTCTTATATCCATGGGGGCAGGCATGGTCCTGAAAACAACCCCCCAAGGATACTGAAGGACAACTGTGATTGGTCTGGAGAGGAGTCTGATTGACAGTAATGTCCCCAGGTGACCCTTTTAAAAGGCAGACCAATGTCTTGTGGTTCTAGAATCAAGTCCAGCCCATCATCCTCCTCCTGCAGGAGAGGTTGGGTCTCAGAGAGGCTAAGTGACTTATATAACCAGTTAGGAGCAGAAGGGTGAGAACTCCTTTGTCCTGATGACTGTCTGCGAGTCAGGAGAAAATAAATCTTCAACATGCTAGAGGTTAGAGCTAGTTGGCCACTCTCCCTCGAGTCAGAGTCCATGGGGAGGATTGACTCCAACAGTCACCTAGGTAGGAAACCTCAGGGCTAGAGAGGAAATCTCAGAGAAACCCACTCCAGTATTCTTGCCTGGAAAATCCCATGGACAGAGGAGCCTGGACAGCACATGGGTTCCAAAGAGTCGGATATGACCGAACAACTTTCACTTTCAGAGAGAACAGAATCCAGCTGCCCTGTGTGCTTTTCCCTGTGGGGCCATGTCCACACACTGCTGAAAGGAGCCGGAAATGTTTCTCTTCTGCCAGGTAGACTTCTAGGGATCCTGATGCATTCTGGCCCTTGAGTCCTCTGCTGCTGCTGCTGCTGCTGCATCGCTTCAGTCGTGTCGGACTCTGTGTGACCCCATAGACGGCAGCCCACCAGGCTCCCCCGTCTCTGGGATTCTCCAGGCAAGAACACTGGAGTGGGGTGTCACTGCCTTCTCCAGTGCATGAAAATGAAAAGTGAAAGTGAAGTCGCTCAGTTGTGTCTGACTCTTCATGACCCCATGGACTGCAGCCTACCTACCAGGCTCCTCCGCCCATGGGCTTTTCCAGGCAAGAGTACTGGAGTAGGGTGCCATTGCCTTCTCCATGAGTCCTCTGCAAGGAGGCACAACTGTGTTTGGCTTTGCCTGGGACACAGGATTCCTTCCTTCTTTATCTTTTTTTTTTTGTTTTTGGCTGCACCATGCAGCTTGTGGGATCTTACTTCCTTGACTGGGGATTGAACCCACACCCTCGGCAGTGAAAGCGCAGAGTCCTAACCACTGGACCGTCAGGGAATTCCCACCTCATTGTATTTTCACTCCTCGGAGGGAGCATGTCACTTTAGATGGTGGCACAGCAAGTCTTACCACCCAAGCAAGACTAGGAAGTAAATCAGGAACAGAAAAATAGTTCAGGGCAACTATGGTTTACCAGGTGCCCTTCCTGTCAGGCACTGTGCCTTTAGCCGAGGACCCAGGACAGCTTGTGAAAACCCTCTGGCAGGCAGCTTACTGGACAGATGTGGCCATGAGCTGCTGGGGAGGGACCATTCCAAGGTAGGGAGATGGGAGCTAGAAAGCCAGGCCTTATTTGCATTTGATTTGCTGAGCACACCAAACCAGAGCTGGGCCAAAGCATGCTGGGAAACTCCCAAGATGCCAGAGAATACAACAGATTTTCCAAGAGTGGGAGGCACCATTGCCCCCATTTTGCAGGCCCTGGTGGCTCAGACTGTAAAGAACTTGCCTGCAGTGCGAGAGACCCAGGTTCAATCCCTGGGTCAGAAAGATCCCCTGGAGAAGGGAATGACTACCCACTCCAATATCCTTGCCTGGAGAATCCCATGGACAGAGGAGCCTGGTGGGCTACAGTCCATGGGGTTGTAAGAGTCAGACATGACTTAGCGACTGCATCCAGCACAGCTAAAACTGGGCAGCACAGAAAATCGGCTGGTCTCTATAAATTGCTTTGTCATGGTTCTTTCCTTTCAGATAGGAGGCATCCCTAAAGTTTTCTCCCCTACTTTCTTTAAAACCTACGGCATCAAGGCGAACTTGTCTTCTCCTCTGCCAGTGAGGGTTCTGCTTTTAAAAGAAAATCAAATATTAAGCCAAAGAAGTAGCTCTCTAACAGTGGACATTGCAACCATCAGCTGACAGTTCCCAGGAGGGAATTATTTTCCCCGGGGGAAAGATGTCCCCAACTTTTTGAGCACCTTAGGCTGCCCCTGGTCACTCCACAGAGAGACTCCCCACTGGCCCCCTGTCCACCCCCAGCTGCCAGCATCCTCCAGGCTGGGTGCTGATTAGAAATATCCATTAGAGCTGACCAGTCGAGGAGGTGACCTCGGTTTTTCCTTTGGCGCCATTGCCAGCCCCGGCCAGTGATCCACTCATCAGACTCTTCCCTTTTCAACTCTGGAGCCACATCACATGGTCACTGGATACCTAGGTAGTCCTACTGAGAGGCCAGGGTTCCACTAAGGCCAGGTGGTACAGTGGTTAGCTTGGGCAACAGACAGGCTCTATCTTCACGTGTGTGTGTGTGTGTGTGTGTGTGTGTGTGTGTGTGTTCAGTCCTGTCCGACTCTTTGTGACCCCACGGACTGCAGCCTGGCAGGCTCCTGTGTCCATGGGGCTTCCCAGGCAAGAGGACTAGAGTGGGCTGCCCTTTCCTTCTCCAGGGGATCTTCCCAACCAGGGACCTCCCGCACTGGCAGGCAGATTCTTCACCACTGTGCCACCTGGGAAGCAAGTACCAGGCGCTGTGTCTGCCTCTTCGTCCCCCTTATCAGTTAAAAGAAGGTACCCTTGCCTTCGCTGGTGGCCGTCTACCCTCATTTTAGCATCATTCGTGCTGTTCTAAGTGCTTCACATGCTATTCATCACTCCCAGCATCCCAACAAAGTGGATTCCACCACCATCCCTACCTCACAGGTAGGAGACGGGGGCCCGGAGGACAGGAGGTGGGGTGGGGTTCCAACCCACAGGCGCACCTGCAGCAGCCAAGACCCTCACTCCTCACACAGCCCCCTGCAAGGCAGCTTGGGAGTGCGTGTTTCTTGCCTGTTTGTCCACATGTCTGCCTCTCTCCTCCAGCCCATCTCAGCTGAGGCTGCCTGAGCCCATTTGCTCCTAGTAAGAGGCACAGCCAGCTCCCTGGTTCCTCCTAGGGAGGCTTCTGGAACCTGACTTGGATGGTAGGAAGAAAACAAATCAAGGAGAGGAGGTGACAGCTACTTCTGGAACAACAAGAGCTGCTCTGTCCTGGGATCCCTGATCAGGTGTCCCCAAAGACCTGTCTTCTTACTGCTCCACTTTCCCTCCTGGGTCCTTCTCTGCAAGCCAGGAGGCAATGCTGGGGGTTCTCCAAGGCCCGCTTGCTTTACTGTAACTTCAGCAACCTACTGGGAAGGGATGATGATGGGCCACACAAAGATTGCTTGTAAAAAAGGTCCAGCTGGTTATACCAACACCTGTCACCCTGTGGGTTGATAAGAGCATGGGATTAATTGGAAGGCCCTAAGATCTCATGATGAAATAAAGCAGCCCTTTTGTGTAGGGCCCATTCCTTCAGCAGATGTAGCTTCCAAATTAGAGCCCCTCTTCTCATTAAAAAAAAAAAGCCTGGGACTTCCCTGGTGGTCCAGTGGTTAAGAATCCACTGGCCAATGTGAGGGACACAGGTTTGATCCTTGGTCTGAGGAGATTCCGCATGCTGCAAGTAACCCCATACACCACAGCTACTGAGCTCATGCTCGGGAGCCCGCTCACTAGAGAAAGCCCGTGCACAGCAATGAAGAGCCAGTGTTCGCCAACAAAGAGCGCAGCCAAAAAAAAAAAAAAATGCCTGGCTGATTTTCACCAAGTATCTCAGGAAAGACACCTTAGTATCCTGAGTATCTCAGCAAAAGCTCTCTAAAGGTTTCCAGAGAGAGGAAATCCCAAAAAATTATATCCGCAATTCTACAAGCCAGGGAGCACCAGCATGGAATGAAAAAGACGGGTCACCAGGGAGCTGTGCAGTGACAAAGAGGGCTGACCGTGGCCCGGCCTCCCTTGTCACTGGTCATGGTGTCTGGTGAGCAGGGGGATGGACCAGCACAGAGATGAGAGGGCTGGGGTTGGGGGTAACCGACTTCCACGGACTCGGTGAGGCAGATGGGCTGAGAGGGGAACAGGCTACTTTGCTGAAAGGAAGGCTGGCTTGTCCGTGGATGGGAGGTATTAGGACACTTGGTGTAGACCGTCTGCAAGTAAGTCACTTGTGAACCTGCTCGCATGTATGCTAAGTCGCTTCAGCTGTGTCCAGTTCTTTTCGACCCTGTGGACTGTCATCCACCAGGCTCCTCTGTCCTTGGGATTCTCCAGGCAAGGATACTGGAGTGGGATCCCATCCCCTCTTCCAGGGGATCTTCCCAATGTAAGGGAACCCGAGTCCCTTACATCTCCAGCACTGGCAAGCGAGTTCTTCAGCGCTAGCACCACCTGGGAAGCCCGTGAACCCACTTACTTTACCATTAATTGGTTTGCTTCTTGGTTCAGAGTGGGAGACCAGCATCTTGGTTTCTCGTGTTTTTGAACAGCAAAAAAAAAAAACCAAAAACTCTTTTCAAGGCAATGAAGATGTTGTAGCTGTTTTCAACTTGGCAAACCGAAGTACATTCTTTTAAGTAAACTGTTTTTCGAAGTGAAACATACATAGAGAAAAGTGGATGAATGATAAGCATAAGAACTAGACAAATGTTCAGTGTCCAAACCTATGAAGTCACTGCCCAGATCTAGAAACAGGACATTTGCTGCACCTCCAAAGTACCCCACCTTTTGCTTCCTTCCTGTCACACCCTCCAGATAACTACCATCTAGACACCAGTCCTCATTGACTAACTCTGTCTTTCTTGAACCGGAATATGTCGAATCACTCGTGGTGCCCTCTTGTTGGTCTTCTTTCACCGAGCATGATTTCAACTCTGTTATTGTGTGTTTGCATTCAATCATTCCATTTCATCGCCAAGGACACCGCAATATAATTATCCATTCCACTGTTGCTGGACATTTGGGGTGTTTTCAGTCTTTTGTTATAGTAACTGGACGGTTATGAGCAGTTTTGTATACGTCTTGAGTGCACACGAGTGTGTGCTTCAGTTGGGTGTATACAGACGGGTAGAATTGCTGAGCCATAGGATATACAGTGCTTAGCACTCAGTGCTGTCAAACCATTTTCCGAAGTGATGGTAAATGCCAGTGTATACCCCCACTAGCCAGTGGATGCCAGGTGTCCTCTCTAGCACTTTGTATCATTTAGTTTGTTTATTCTCAGGCACTTTGGTGGATATGTAGACGTGTATCCTTGGGATTTCACGTTGCACTCTGCTGCTTATATTTCTTGGCAAACTGTGTAACTTCTTTGGTGACGTGCCTGTCCAAATCTTTGACTCATTTGGATGTATGGAAATTTTTAATTATTCTGGATACAAGCCTCTTCTCAGTTTTCGGATTTGCAAATATCTTCTCCCACTGCGGCCTGCCTTTTCATTCTTAATGGTGGCTTGACTTTTTTCCAAAGTTTATCATTATCCCAAGGTGGGAGAAGAGGAGAGAGGAACGATTTTATGCTATTCTATCTGGAACAGAAGTCCTTTCAATAACTTCTGAATGAAAGAATTCATTGAACGAATCACTGATGAGTCCATCTTCAATACAATTCATTGACCTAAATATAGCCAGACTATAAAAAGGAAACAAATCCCAGACTCTTAGAATTGTTAGGATCTTAGGCTCTAGCCCACCCTCCTGCGCAAAGGAGACTTTTCCAGAGAGCACCCCCCACATCTAGGGACCTCACCATATCATGGGATGGTGGGATTTATTCAGCTAGTAGCTTCTTTGTTTCGCTCTGGGCAAAGATATTCAAGAAAAACTTCATGTACCCATTGCATAGAGCTAAGGAGAAAGAAGCAAACTAGCCTGTTTTAACCTGTTTTAATTTCTGTACCTAGTATATTTCAGGACAGTGCATGAACGACCTGTAAAGGTGAATGTGGATTACGGATGAAAAGGGCACATGTGGAGAAGGAGAAAGAAAAGCAAGTTAACTTTTAAATGTACATTTCCACCCCTTCTCAACTCAAAAACAAAGGCAGAAACCTGCTGTCCAAAGCAGGAAATATCAGGAAATACCAGCTGAGAAACTGCCCACTGGGCACCCATGAGCCCCAGCTGGCCCTCTGACCCCACTCCTATTTTAAGTCCATGACGTACAATCAAGCTTTCCTTTTCTGCACCTGGAAGGATGACTTCAGCCCCAACTGAGCACCTATTAGAAGTCAGGGAGTTATTTTTAAACCTGGGCACGGCGTCGGCCTCCATCTAATCACCGGGTCCTTCAAGGAAGTGGAGGTGTTACTCTCTGAGTAACATCCTACGCTTCAGTGGCCTAGAGAGAACCTTAGTTCTCAGACAGGTGGTTAGTTTGGAGCCCCTTGCCCCTGCCAAGGGGGACTCTTGGCCCTGCCACGGCCTGTCACACACTGCACCTGAGGCCCCTTTACTGGATTAAACTAGCCTTGCTAGCGGAAGTGAGCCCCCACGCCACGCTGTTCTTTCCCTCACTGGCTTACTTTCTCTGTGGAGCATGAGCACAGCCAGGTCCTGGGGTGGTTGCTGCTATTGTTCAGTCAGTAAGCCGTGTCTGACTCTAGTGTAGCCCCATGGACTGTAGCCCACAAGGCTCAGTCCCTTCGATTTCCTAGGTAGGAATACTGGAGTAGGTTTCCATTTCCTTCTCCAGGGGATCTTCCCAACCCAGGGACTGAACTGCGTCTTCCGTGTTGGCTGGCAGATTCTTTACCGCCGAGGTGGTACCGAATCTAGGGTGAGGGGTCCAAGTCTGGATTCTGTTGCTTACAAGCTGTGTCTTTGAGCAGATTACTTCTCGGGGACCTTAGTTTCCCAATCTACATAAATGAGACTAATGACTCATGGTTATAAGGATTAAGTAAAAAATTGTAAGTGAAAAGCAATCCATGGCGCTGGTGCTAGAGAGTATTCAACAAATTCTATCTGCCATTATTAATATTATTATAAAGTGCTCAAAGGACTTTAAAAATGTGTTGTTTCATCTGGTTTTAACAAGAATCTTATGAGAAAGGGGTTATCCTCCCCACGTTATAAATAAAAGCACTGAGGCTCAGAATGGTTGAGTGAGCTGATAGGTCACAGGACCGCTGAACAAGAGAATGAGGTTTCTTGCTCCAGTGACAGTCCTGGGGGCAGCACAGCAGATAATATAGGATCACACACAACAGCAGCAATAGCGGCAGTGCCTGCAGCAGGCACACCCCTCGGTCTCGTGTACTCTGCTCTCACTTAATACTCACAGTGACAGGCCCCGTGTCTATCATAACCTCCACTTCAGATGAGGGGACCAAAGTCCAGGGAGGTCAGGGGAAGTGCCCGGAGGTGCACAGCTGGGAATGGTGGTGTTGGGGTCCACCTGGTCTGCCACGCCCAAGCTGTGCTCTCAGGCCCTGTGCCCGCCTGCTGCAGCGGCCCCCTCAGAACAAGTGGGGACACTGTCCTGGCCAACGCAGCCAGTGAAAGCAAGACAGCTTATCTCTATATGTGGGAAATCACGTTGCCTGTAACAAAAGATGGTTTTATTTCCTCTCTTCCAATTTGTATGACTTTTTTTTCTTTTTCCTGCCTCATCACAGTAGCTAGAACCTCCAACACTGTGTTGAATAAGAATGGTGACAGCAAACATCCTTGCTTTATTTCAGGAATTAGAGCGAACGCACTCAGTCTTTCCCTACTAAATACAAAGTTTGATATAGGGTGCATGAGGTTGAAGAAGTTCCTCTCTATTCCTAGTGTACTGAGAGGATTTCTTTTTGTCATTAATGGGTATTTAACTTTGTCAAATGATTTCTCTGAATCAATGAATATGATCATATGCTTTTTCTTCTTTGATCTATTTATATAGAGGACTATATTGATTGATTCTCAAATATTGACTCTGTCTTGCATACCTGTCATTAACGCTTCTTGGTCATGGGGCCTTATTCTTTTATAAATTGCTGTATTTGGATAGTTAAATTTGGTTGATAATTTTTGCATCTAAGTGCTTGAGAAATATTGGTCTTTAGCTTTTTTTTTTTTTTTTTAAATGGCCTCTGCTGGTTTTGACGTCAGAAATGATAATCATATTTTTAAAAATCTATTTTCTGGAAGAGATTGTGTACAAATGTCATTAATTGTTCTTTTTAAAAAATATTTTTTTTATTTACCTGGCTGTTCTGGGTCTTAGCTGTGGCAAGTGGGGTCTTTAGTCGTGGCATATGGGACCTAGTTCCCTGACCAGAGGTCGAACCCAGGACACCCCGCATTGGGACCATCAGTGAAGTTCTAGTTGTTCTTTAAATGTTTGGTAAAATTTTCCAGGGAAAATATCTGAGACTGAAGATTATTTGGGGGTATTATTTTAACTACAACTCAATGTCTTTAACAGTTATAGGACTGAATAGATTATCTATTTGATCTTGGCTGAGTTTTGCTAGTTTGTGGTTTTTGAGGAAGTGGCCCATTTCTTTTAAAATGTTGAATCTATAAGCATAAAGTTGTTTGTAGTACTTTCCTATTATCTTTTTAAAGGTTCCAGAATTTGTTGTAGTATCTCATTTCATTCCTGATACTGGTTATTTGTGTCTTCTTCCGTTTTTATTTTTGCCTATCTTCCTAGAGGTTGTTAACTTTATTGATTTTTTTTTCCTGAAGACTATTTTTTTATTCCAGTTATTTTTTTCTATTATTTTCCAGCTTTCTTGCTCCTTATTCCCTTCCTTTTGTTTGCTTTGAGTTTTGTTTTGTTCCTTTTTGATTTTCCAAAGCAGGAACTTAGTTACTTGAGATAACTCTTTTCCAATGTAAGCGTTTAGTGCAATAAATTTCCCTCCCAGCTTTGCTTTAGCTGCAGCTCACAATATATTTATTTTCACTTTCTTTAGTTCTATGTATTGTTAAAATTTCCTTTGACATCACCTGTTTGACCCATGACTTATTTAGAAGTTTATTATTGAGTTTTCAGAGGTCTGGAGATTTTCTTGGTTTTGACTTCTAGTTTAATTTTATTATGGCCAGGCTCCATATGATTTCAGTTCTTTCAAATTTGTTAAAGTTTGGATATGGTCTATCTTGGCAAATGTTCCACGGGCCCTTTAAAAGAATGTATATTCTGCTGTTGCAGTACAGAGCATTCTATAAATGTCAATTAGATCCTTTCAGCTGATGGTATTGTTGAGTCCTATATTTTTTCTTTTCTATATTTTTGCTGATTTTCTCTTTAGTAATTCTAGATGTCCAGAGTGGGACATGAATGGAAATTTAAGCTCCCAGCCACAACAGCGGCTTTATGTTTTTCTTTGCAGTTGTCCTACTTCTTGCTTCACATATTGTGAAATATGTTGTTCGGTTCACAGGATGGCTATGTCTTCTCTCTGGATTGTGCTGTGCTTAGTCGCTCAGTCGTGTCCCACTCTTGGCTACTCCATGGACTATGTAGCCTGCCAGGCTCCTCTGTCCATGGGGATTCTCCAGGCAAGAATACTGGAGTGGGTTGCCATGCCCTCCCCCATGGGATCCTCCCAACCCAGGGATTGAACCCAGGTCTCCCGCATTGCAGGCAGATTCTTTACCATCTGAGCGACCAGGGAAGCCCAAGAGTACTGGAGTGGGAAGCCTATCTCTTCTCCAGGGGATCTTCCCAACCCAGGAATCGAACTGGGGTGTCCTGCATAGCAGGCAGATTCTTTACCAGCTGAACTACCAGGGAAACCCTGGAATAACCCTACATGTCATCATATAATTTCCCTCTTTGCCCATGGTAAATTTCTTTGCTCTAAAGTCTACTTTGATATTAACATAGCCGCTTCCTTTTGATTAATGCTTGCATGGTTTGCTTTCCTTTGCTTTCAGTCTACCTATGTCATTGAATTTCAGGTAAGTTTCTTGTAAATAACACACAGTCAGGTTATGTTTTTTAAATCCACTGTGCCAATCTCTACCTTTAATGGTATACTTATACCATTTACATTTAAGGTAACTACTGACCTTAAATGGGGCTTCCTTGGGGCTTTCCAGGTGGTACTAGTGGTAAAGAATCCACCTGCCAATGCAGGAGACATGAGAAATAGGTTTGATCCCTGGGTTGGGAAGATCCCCTGGAGGAGGGCATGGCAACCCACTCCAGTATTCTTGCCTGGAGAATCCCATGGACAGAAGAGCCTGGTGGGCTAGTCCATGGGGTCGCAAAGAGTTGGACACAACTTACCACACTCACAAACGCTGGCCTATGAGGACCAAGTCTGATATTTTATTTGTTTTCTGTTTGTTCTTTCTATTCATCAGTCTTCTTTATTTTAATTGACTTTCTCTGGGTGACCTGAACAATTTTAAGAGTTTCTTTTTGATATAACTGTATTTGCAGTGTATCCCTTCATATTGTTTTCTTAGTTATTATTTTGTTTGGAGACTATGCTGCTGGGAAACCTTTGGGAATGAGGAAGAAGCTGGTGGGTCTGGGTTTCCGTATGCCACTGCACAGAGGCCAAGGAGACTGAGGGCTTCACTGCAGCTGCAGCTGTGGGTGGCTCTAACCACCTGATGGTATCTCAGTTTGAACCAGGAGCCTGGAGTGTCCAGGGCTTTGCTGCAGCCAGTTGATTGGACTGTCTGCAAGAACCCTGGGTTGTAAAGAGGAGGCTGGAACTTCTTATTGGTCTCTGTTGTGTTTTCCTTTTCCTGGACTTTGGCCAGAGATAGCAGGATACTCTTGGGGTTTTTCATTTGTTTGTTTTGTCTGAGCCTGTTGGTGATCCCACATGGCGTGCCTCTTTGGTGCTCTGTTCAGGGTATATGGAAGATAAAAAAGCTCAGGGAACTCAAAAAGTTGTTTTCTCAATTCTTAAGGATTCCTGCCAGTTTACCTTCTACATTTCCAACTTTCAGAATCCTTTTATCATTGCCTATTAAGTAGCTTCCTGGGTAGTTCAAACTGTAAAGGATCTGTCCACAATGCAGGAGACCTGGATTCAGTCCTTGGGTTCGGAAGATCCCCTGGAGAAGGAAATGGCAACCCACTACAGTACTCTTGCCTGGAGAATCCCATGGATACAGGAGCCTGATGGGCTGTAGTCCATGGGGTTGCAGACTTAGAGATGACTGAGCAACTAACACACACACACATTGAATAGCTTCCAGGGTTTTTAGTTGTACTTAGAGAAACAGAGGAGGGAAAGTGAATCGACACCATCTCATTCCAGAACCAGATGCCAAGACAGCCTATTTTTTAAATGTTTCAGACATTATTTTCTTTCCCAGTTTATTTTCCAGAAAAAAAAAAAAAAAATACTATCAATGGTGCTTCCTATGACCACAACGCCACCCTCTGCTTTCTTGGAAGAGATCAATTGCATTATTCAAGGTTTCTCTGAGAACCTGCTTTGTATTTAACCCCCCAGGATATTGAATTGCTTTTGAAAACCCAAACAGGTTATCACTTCTTTCCTGGATCAAAAGTTGGTTCGTAATGTAAATACTTGTCTGTAACACAGAAAATGGCTTTTCTTTGAGCTCTTCCCATTCCTCATCCAGTGTCTTGAAGTGTCAGGGGAAGCACACTGACTGGAACCGCCCACCCTGGCCAGGCACCATAGTAACCATTTGCCTGAGTTGTTTTAGGACAGGAGGTCCTGGTAAGGGACACGGAACTAATAAGCCACCACCAACCAACCGGAAGAGTTCAGGAAAGGTCAAAAGGGGACACCACATGTCAGACCACCTCCCAGAATCCTTCTCTCTGGCACCCATCTTGGCTGAACAAGGCATGCACCACCAGGAAGGACTCTGAATCAGATGACTGGCTAAAGACAACCCGGAAACTAATCCCATCACCGTAAGACTGCAAGCCACGTGGCAGAGCTATTCTCCTGAAGAGCTATTCTCCTATTCTCTTAGCCTACTGCTCTCCACCCGGGTGCCCTTTCCCAATAAAATCTCTTGCTTTGTCAGCACATGTGTCTCCTCTGACAATTCATTTCCGAGTGTTAGGCAAGAGCCCAGTTTCAGGCCCTGGAAGGGGTCCCCCTTCTTGCAACAGAAGGAAGGGTTTTTTTTTTTTTTTCCCCCCTTGGGAGCCGAAGGTTAGGAATACATTTATCTAGAGACAGATTACCATGGAACTGCTGGAGTTTTCTTAATTACAAATGCTTAGCTGCACGAGGAAAGACCTTGCATCTGTGTTTTGCTTGTTTCTCATCTTGGGCCTTTGCCCGACGATATTGGATGGGCTTTCGGCCCAGTGACCTGCAGGAAAGTGCACTATTAAAGCTTGGAGTTAATGTTTGGATTTTACCACAAAGACACAGTAGCCAGTACACTGTGAGCTGATCAAGCCTTTCCCCTTCTCCAAAAATAAAATTACTGTTTTCTATACCTTTTCCCTCACCATAGAGATAATCTCATTTCTCTTAAGTAACCAGAGAGCATGGGGGCAAGAATCCGATCTATTGACTATCTTATGTCTTGAAGACACAATTTAGGAAACAGTACACCAGATTTAGCATGATTTATATCACTCTTTTTTTGGTGCCATATATTATCTCTTCCCAAGATTTTGAAAACAACTATAAAATGAATGCATACAATATTAAAATATGTAGCAAAACCTGTGAGTTTACATGACTTCAGGCTTACATCAGTACAGTGATTCATAAATAATGTGGTAAATAAAAGAAGCTCTAAAAATGGCATATGATTTATCCTTAAGTTGAAATTGAATGTTCACGGGTGAAGTAACACATTTTCAAGTGCATTTTATAGTTCTTCTTTTCTGAATTACTCTTAATGCCACTATCTTTAGAAATATTCAAAATATGTACCATTTTCTGGCACTACATGAAGTTTAGTGCTTGAATGCAGGGTTAAAAAGCAGCTAGTAAATTAACATCCTCTTTATTGCTATGGGCATTATCCGCTCCAAATTTTCAAAAGAGTCAGCAAAATCAGGTAAACACAACTAACCAGCATATTGAAACTGCTTTTACAACTTTCTTGAAATTATTTTAAAAATCTGTGTTGAAGCACATTTAATTTCTTTTCATTTGTAAAAGTGACACCATTTGAGCGATTTTAATTTACAACCTGAAGGGAGATTCCAGTCATCCATAACCTCAGCTGAAAATCCGAGTACAAAACTTTACACAAAACCTGTTTCCCACAGACATGTATGAAATGAGTATTTCATGGCCATCTCTTCAAATATTATTTGCCCTCTACACTGATAAGGCAAAAAAAAAAGAGGAAAGTAAAATAAAAATATAGGGGAAAAAATGACAGTTCTTGCCTATCTTCAACAAATCTAATGCTAAAGAATAAAATCATAATAAACAAATCGGCTCACAGAGAAAACAGCTTTTCCTCTGATTCCTTTTGAAGTGCGTCTCCTTTTATTTTTTATTTTTGGAAACCTGCAAATGAGAGCTTCCTTGGAAATGGAGGAATTCTGTAGAGTTTCCAGACTCCGAAGATACACAAAGCAGTCGGTTTCCCTCCCCTCCCCACCCCCACCCTGTAAATAGCCTCAGGCCACGTCTGGGCCTCCCTCCGCTCAGGGTGTCTACCAGGGGGCTGGGGGCTGGGAAGGCCAGGGAGGCCAGGGTGGGGCTCTGGGGGAGGGGAGAGGAAGGAGGAGTGGGAGAGCGGCAGGAGGGGGAAGGGAGGTGGACTCCAACCGCAGCCGGCTTGAAGATTCGCGTGCGTCCGGCGCAGACAAAATGTGCACCGTGGAACACGAGAGAGAACCGCTTGAAAAAAGAAAGAAAAGTACTGCTTCATCAACTGAAAAATAGTCCTGTTCTTTCCTGGTTTGATGTCAACTCAAAGGACTGACTTGGAATTGCCCGCAGCAATATTGGGCCCCTGCCCACACAGCAGACAGACAGTTTTCCTGGCCAGCAACAGGCTTTTAATAAAACAGGATGCTGTCCCATTACTAAGGCCGCTGACGACGGTCCTGAGAATGGGCCCCAGTCCAGAACTGCCTCCCCCCCAGAGCATCAGTCTTGTGATCCTTATCGCTGGGGGCTGCTGGCCCAGGAGGAAGGCCAGTGTCCCAGGGGCTTGCTGAACTAGTGTTTGCAGGCGGCCACTCCAGATGCTGGAGCTGAGTGCTTCTGCAGGGTCTTCACCATCCTTGAGCGCGCCCCCTCCTGCTAATTCTAGGAGTGCATTTTGCCTGTTAGGACATTTAAACAGAATGGTGGCGGTGGTTCAGTCGCTGTATCCTGCCAGGCTCCTCTGTCCATGGGATTCTCGAGGCAAGAATACTGGAGGAGGTTGCCATTGCCTTCTCCAGGGGCTCTTCCCCACCCAGGAATTGAATCCAGGTCTCTTAAACAGAATGGGTGCTAGTAAATAAGGTACTAGGAATTCCCTGGTGGTCCAGTGGTTAAGACTCCGCACTTCCAATGCAGGGGGTGGTTTCATCCCTGGTCTTCAGGCAGGAGGCAGATGGGCACCCCCCAGGGTAAAGCAATTGGAGATTGATTCTCTCTTGACCGAAACTCCAAGGTGAGAACAGCTGGACAATTAAGGGAGGACACTGAACCCTGCCCAGGCCACATATTTCTCGTTTGGAAGTCAGGAGACCTCCCGACCACACATGCATAGAAAAGGCTCCTTGGAGGTCAAAGGGAAGTCATGTCAAGGGATACTCTACACATACGCCTCTTCCATAAGACCCATTTTGGCTAAGAGATGTGTACACAGACATGGAGAGATTCTGAGATATACCAAATATGGAGTGTGAACCAGGCAAATTAGAATGACTGGCCAAAGGAAACCCAGAAGAAATGCCCCATAAAAGCAATTCAACCTGCCACGAGGGTGCAACTTAGCAACGCAGGGACTGTCCCTGAGTCTGCCCGTGTGTCTATCCACACCTACTGCACTCTTTTTCCTCTTAATAAACATTTTACTTGCTTCACTACTTTCCATCTTTGTGGAAATTCTTTTCTGCAAAACCGAAGAACCAAGGTACTTGTCCCTGACCACTGGTCCAGTGGCTAGTATCTGGTGCTTTCCCTGCTGAAACCCAGGCCAATCTCTGGCTGGGAACCCAAGCCCTGCTCCAAGACGTTGCTGGCCAAGGCCACGTGAGATCTGTCTGGGAACTGAGATCGCATATGCCTTGTAGTTCAGCCAAAAGAAAAAAAGAATTTAAATGTAAAATTAAGGAGCTGGTGTTCACAGGAAGGCTGAAGACCTTCTGTCTCCCCTTTTCCATAGCAAGCTCCCATGAGTCATGCCAGGTCTAAATTTGGACCAAATTTCACGTCTCAAGTGTGATGAGCTTTAAGCATTTGGGCCAGGGTCTCCTGGATGTTTGTTTTCTGCCCACTTGAAGTGAACTCGAGTATGTTTCATTTGGGACAGCAGTTTCTGAAGTTTTCCAGTTGTGGTTTGATAAAAGGTCCCCTCTTAATGGGTGAGCTCTCAGGCCCGGCACCCCCTAGACTGCCTGAGGGCATCAGAATTCTGATTGTGAAAGTCTTCTATGAATATTGCTCCACAGGCACCCACAAGACCCTGCTGGAATGTACAGAAGTGGCTGAGCATAGAATCCACAGCATATAAACCAGCAAGCCGACTTTGACAACGTCATAGGAGACTGAACTCCAACCAGAAGAGAAATCATTGTCATTGATAGGAAAGCTCTGACAACCTAAACTCTATCTTCAAATCTGCCCTGGCTTCCTATAATGTCCTGGCTTTAGATAACTTAGTATGTTATGTGTGTGACTCAGTTTCCTCGTTTGTAAAACACAGAGCAGGTACCTGGAAGAGACAGAATCATCAGATCATCAGATTATAGGCTGGTACTTTCCCTTACCACACCCAGACAGGCATCATCAATCTCTCACAGCACCTTTCAGAGTCCAGATGTAAAACCCAGTCAGGCACAACCAATCCATTGAAGATGGCACTTGACTAAAGACTGTGATGGTTTCTAAGTTTTCTTTCAAGTGGGATGGTCTGGGAGCCCATGAGTCTAAATCCAATCGATTTCTATTTACTTTGAAGTTCTGGGGAGGAAATTGAAGGAATTGGTGTTACAGGTGGTGTTTTCATTCCTTCTTTCACTGGAAGTTCGTGACTTTGGCAGTGAAAGGAGAGAGGAAGTATATGCAAGGAACATCTGGGCATGTAGATGGTGTCAGAATGGAGAATTGTGTCTCCTGGACTGCAGCCCAGATCCACCCCAGAACAGCGGGGTCCTGGCAGCAAGCAAGATGTATGAACCAAATCCGAGAAGAACACGCTGCAGGAGACTTGCCAGTGTGACCAGAAAGAGTTTGAACAGAAACTTTGGAGGGAGACATTTTGAAAAAGCCCCGATAAATTGACAAAACCAGAAAAGATGAAGCATGGCCCTAGAATATCAGCTAGGGTCCTTGAAAGCAAATGAAACTGCTCTTGCTGAATCAAGCGAAAAAGGGAAAATGTTATTAGAAGCTACAGAGATGCTCACAGTGGCAACAGGAAAGCTGGATTCTGAGCTCAGAGCCTGTGCAGCCCAGGACAGAAACATTCCCACTGCTGGTGTCTCCATGGGGAATGAATGGGTTGTTGTTGCTCACTCCGAGGCTGCTGAACTCAGCTGGGCTTGGGGCTGCTCCAGGGCAGAGGAGGGGGCCCTGCAGACAAACGGTGACCACCTTTCTACTCCGCTGCAAGGGACTGCACCTGGACTCCCTGGTCCACTGACATGGCACACGGGTCAAGGTCAGGTCACAAAGGGTCAAGGGGTTGCACAAAGGAAGGGATTCCAGGCTATTAAAAAACAATGTCCATATAGTCAAGACTGTGGTCTTTCCAGTAATCGAGTCCGGATGTGAGAGCTGGACCATAAAGAAGGATAAACACTGAAGAATTCATGCTTACGAACTGTGGTGCTAGGGAAGACTCCTGAGAGTCCCTTGGACTGCAAGGAGATCAAACCAGTCAATCCTAAAGGAAATCAACCCTGAATACTCATTGGAAGGACTGATTCTCAAGCTGAAGCTCCAATACTTTGGCCACCTGATTCACAGAGTTGACTTACTGGAAAAGACTTGGGTGCTGGAAAAGACTGAGGGCAAGAGGAGAAAGGGGTGGCAGAGAATGAGATGGTTAGTTGGCATCACTGATTCAATGGACATGAGCTTGGGCAAACTCCAGGAGATGGTGAGGGACAGGGAAGCCTGGTATGCTGCAGTCCATGGGGTCATGAATAGTCAGACACGACTTGGCGACTGAACAACACCAGCAACAAAACAAAACTGATGCCCGGCATCATAGGTGACAGATGGACAGCCCAAGAGTGCACCGCAAAAAAGCAAACAAATATAATACTGGGTCCAGCAAGCCCACTGGGCAGAGCTGAGGGTGACTCGAAGGTCAGATACCAGGTATGCAAAAGCCATCTGGAAGGCACGGATGGGGTTAAAGGACAAAGAATAAGTCAATTAATTACCAGCCATCAGGAACAAGCAGAGGGGAGGACAGGAAGGAGTCTAGCAGGTGTCAGAGACGAACGTCAAGGCCAAGGATGGGGTGAAGGAGGGAGTAAAAAGTGAGACCTGTACTCAGGGCTCAGGGTCATCTTTCTCCACTCTGATGGGGTCTGTCTCGCTGGAAAAGAGCTGCATTTGCAGAGTGGAGGAGGTGCCTTCCCCGGAGTGTCCATGAAATCACTCACATTCAGGGAGTCTCCTGAACTCTGCTTTCTGGGAAGTACAGCTCCCAAATTCAGAGCCTAGCTCCCCCTTTTCTGGGCATGGTGCCAGTTCCTAGGGGAAGGAGCCAAGCTCTACTGTCTGATGTTACATGGCTCTGCTGGGTTGGGGGCCAGGGTCTCACAGGGTAAGGGGAGCAGACAGGAGGTGACTGTGCCACTATCTCACTCCCAAAGGAGGCAGCAGCAGAGAAAGATGGAGAGATCTGAGTGCTGGGGACACGGACAGGTTCTGATCCAGCTGTGCCTGAAAATGGCTGACCTTCAGACTTGGCTTGAGGGAAAATTCCCTGAGCCAGTAGACTGTCTTTTTGCGTTTCTATCACTTGTAACCGCAAAGGATTTCAAGGCTTCCTTGGTGGCTCAGGGGTAAAGAATGCTCCTGCCAAGCAGGAGACGTGGGTTCAATCCCTGGGCTGGGAAAGTCCCCTGGAGAAGGGAATGGCAGCCCACTCCAGAATCCTTGCCTGGGAAATCCCATGAACTGAAGAGCCTGGCGGGCTATAGTCCATGGGGTCACAAAGAAACCAGCATGACTTAGTGACTAAACGGCAACTCGTGCCGGCCACCCCCAGTGCCCCGACCTGGGAGGTACAGGACCTGCATCCCCAGCTTGGCTCCACGTCACACACTCATGTGACTTGGGTCCAGTCACTCCCCCACTCTGAGCCCCGGTTTCCTCGTCTACGGACACGGCTTTCAAAGCCTTGAACAAAGATGTCACAGGCACCAGTGTCAAATATGTGGGCAACCAGAAGCTGAGAAAGACAATATATATCATAAATAACCAAATCACCAACGACACAAACTCATTTCAGCTGGATGGAGTAAGAGGCCAACTAACAAGACGAGTAAAAATCGAGTCAGAATATTTGTCAGTAAAAACACTGAGTATTAAAAATGCAACACAGAACATGCAGGGGAGAGCCTGGTTATTTCCTCAGCTCTCTGTGTGACAATATCTAAGGAATAACCCCAAAGTCCAACATGTGAAAGAGCTAAGGAACAGAAGTGACCTGGGATGTTGTGCACAGCTCTGAAGAATATACTGACCTGGATACATTAATGGAAATTATGTTACAAGATAAGAAATCAAAGATCATATACTATCTACTGGATGGATATAGTTATGGAGAAGTGTTACATGCCAATTTATAGCAATTGGTGGAAATGCTTCTTTAAAAGTTGTACCCTCACCCTCTTAGAAGAAAAGAAAGTCTGGCAGCCTGTGTTGCTGTGAAGTTAATGTCAGTGAGTCCTGGATAGGAGTGCTAAAAGCCAATATAGCTTTAGGTGTATCCATGGAAGTATAATGTCTCTATAATGTGCTGCCCTCAGGGACCGGTGCAGGTACCCAGGTGTGGCAATCTGCTAAGAGCTCATCTTTTAGGTAACAGGCATGATGGAACAGGTCATAGGCGTGGTTATCCTGCACAAACCTTGACTCACATACTTCTGGACTCACCTTGTGAGAAGACAATTAACAATACCTTCCAGACAGATGGAGACCTGAAATGTGAAGTGAACTGTCTGTACCACTAAGAAAATAGGAATAAATATTTATCTGCATTTGGGAGGTGTGAAAACACCCTAAAGATGAAATTCCTCAGTATGATCATAAGGCAAATATCGGTAGACATAAAAATTTTAAAACTTCAGGGTCTTAAATCACATAATAAAATTAAAAGACAAGAAAATAACTGGGAACATATGTATCAGATAGTGGGTAATTGTGCGTATGTGTATATGGACATGCATGCTTGTGCGAGTGCTCAGCTGCCAAGCGTTGTCCAGCTCTGTGTGTCTCCATGGACTATAGCCCACCAGGCTCCTCTGTCTGTGGGGTTTCCCAGGCAAGAACACTGGAGTGGGTTGCCATTTCCTTCTCCAGGGATCAAATCCATGTCTCCTGCATCTCTTGCGTTGGCAGGCGTATCCTTTACCACGGAGCCACCTGAGAAGCCCATCTGTGTGCAAAGGATAAGACTAACAGAAAAACAGACCAAAAAATACAAGCAAAGAGTTTAAAGGAAACTAAATGCCAATGATCTATGAGAATTCAAAAGACGCTCAGACTTGCCAACAACCAAATAAATGCAAATAAAAACAGTAAGGTAACATTTCTCTTTCAAGATGGCAAAAATAAAAGCCACTTTTCTGGTGGCTCAGTGGTGAAGAGTCCCTATGCAGTGCAGGGAACTCGGATTTGATCCCTGGGTAGGGATGATCTCCTGGTGGAGGAAAGGGCAACTCACTCCAGTTCTTGCTTGGGAAATCAATGGACAGAGGAGCCCGGAGGATTACTGTCCATGGGGTCAGAAGAGTGGTAAACGACTTAGCAACTAAATCAGGACCATCATATACAAAGATCCAGTGACAAAGCAACAGTATCGGCAGGGGTGCTAATTAGATTGTCCCTTCACCACTCCATGTCCAGTTCTAACTGTTGCTTCCTGACCTGCATACAAATTTCTCAAGAGGCAGGTCAGGTGGTCTGGTATTCCCATCTTTTTCAGAATTTTCCAGTTTATTGTGATCCACACAGTCAAAGCTTTGGCATAGTCAATAAAGCAGAAATGGATGTTTTTCTGGAACTCTCTTGCTTTTTCCATGATTCAGCAGATGTTGGCAATTTGATCTCTGGTTCCTCTGCCTTTTCTAAAACCAGCTTGAACATCTGGAAATTCACGGTTCACGCATCACTGAAGCCTGGCTTGGAGAATTTTGAGCATTACTTTACTAGCGTGTGAGATGAGTGCAATTGTGTGGTAGTTTGAGCATTCTTTGGCATTGCCTTTCTTTGGGATTGGAATGAAAACAGACCTTTTCCAGTCCTGTGGCCACTGCTGAGTTTTCCAAATTTGCTGGCATATTGAGTGCAATACTTTCACAGCATCATCTTTCAGGATTTGAAATAGTTCAACTGGAATTCCATCACCTCCACTAGCTTTGTTCATAGTGATGCTTTCTAAGGCCCACTTGAGTTCACATTCCAGGATGTCTGGCTCTAGGTGAGTGATCACACCATCAGGATTATCTGGGTTGTGAAGATCTTTTCTGTACAGTTCTTCTGTGTATTCTTGCCACCTCTTCTTAATATCTTCTGTTTCTGTTAGGTCCATACCATTTCTGTCCTTTATTGAGCCCATCTTTGCATGAAATGTTCCATTGGTATCTCTAATTTTCTTGAAGAGATCTCTAGTCTTTCCCATTCTGTCATTTTCCTCTATTTCTTTGCATTGATTGCTGAGGAAGGCTTTCTTATCTCTTCTTGCTATTCTTTGCAACTCTGCATTCAAATGCTTATATCTTTCCTTTTCTCCTTTGCTTTTCGCTTCTCTTCTTTTCATAGCTATTTGTAAGGCCTCCCCAGACAGCCATTTTGCTTTTTTGCATTTCTTTTCCATGGAACAACAGACTGGTTCCAAATAGAAAAGGAGTACATCAAGGCTGTATATTGTCACCCTGCTTATTTAACTTCTATGCAGAGGACATCATGAGAAACACTGGGCTGGAAGAAGCACAAGCTGGAATCAAGACTGCCAGGAGAAATATCAATAACCTCAGATATGCAGATGACACCACCCTTATGGCAGAAAGTGAAGAGGAACTCAAAAGCCTCTTGATGAAAGTGAAAGTGGAGAGTGAAAAAGTTGGCTTAAAGCTCAACATTCAGAACATGAAGATCATGGCATCTGGTCCCATCATTTCATGGCAAATAGATGGGGAAACAGTGGAAACAGTGTCAGACTCTATTTTTGCGGGCTCCAAAATCACTGCAGATGGTGACTGCAGCCATGAAATTAAAAGACGCTTACTCCTTGGAAGGAAAGTTATGACCAACCTAGACAGCATATTCAAAAGCAGAGACATTACTTTGCCAACAAAGGTCCATCTAGTCAAGGCTATGGTTTTTCCTGTGGTCATGTATGGATGTGAGAGTTGGACCGTGAAGAAAGCTGAGCGCCGAAGAATTGATGCTTTTGAACTGTGGTGTTGGAGAAGACTCTTGAGAGTCCCTTGGACTGCAAGGAGATCCAACCAGTCCATTCTGAAGGAGATCAGCTCTGGGATTTCTTTGGAAGGAATGATGCTAAAGCTGAAAGTCCAGTACTTTGACCACCTCATGTGAAGAGTTGACTCCTTGGAAAAGACTCTGATGCTGGGAGGGATTGGGGGCAGGAGGAGAAGGGGACGACAGAGGATGAGATGGCTGGATGACAACACTGACTCGATGGACGTGAGTCTGAGTGAACTCCGGGAGTTGGTGATGGACAGGGAGGCCTGGCGTGCTGCGATTCATGGGGTTGTAAAGAGTCGGACACGACTGAGCGACTGAACTGAACTGAACTCAGCACTCACTGGCTGAGTGTCTTTGAGTAGTTTACTTAGCCTTCCAAGCTATAAACTGAAATAATCATAATTCTTGTCTGACAGGGTTGTCAAGAGGATTGACTGAGATTACTCTCACCCAGAGGTGAGACTTCAAGGAATTTTTTTCTAATTGGCGGCAAGCCAGCAGGGTATGGCTAAATAAATCATGATACATTTGTAAGGTGAGCTATTGCACAGACATTAAGCATATTATACAAGACTATTTCCTAATGAAAACTGCTGGAGATATTATGATCCCAGTATTGTAAAGTAAAATACATATATACTTTTTATATACAGAAAAAACTAGTTAATGTTTTGTTTCTTCTTTCATGTAGTCATCTCTAGGTAATGAGTTTTATAGGTGACTTTTTTTAAAGTAAAGACAAAAGCTATAGGGACAAAGATGGTATTGAAACCAAACGAAGTTAAAATGAAACAAAATGTCGTATAATGTGTCCTGACAATGTCAACTGGTGAGCATAGATTGCTGGAAACCTTGAATGACATGAAACAGCTGGAGACGATGTGCAGTCTGCAAGACAGAAGGTCATGTGGGGCTGTAACATCTGCCTGCACAGTTAGAGGGATGTCACACCAGGGTATGCCTGCTTTTCTTTATTTCTGTTGCATTTATCTATTTCTGGCTGCACTGGGCTATCTTTCCTTCTTTCCCTCGCAGGCTTTCTACAGCGGTTGAGAGCTGGGGCTCCTCTCTAGCTGCGGTGCTCGGGCTTCCCATTGCGCTGGCCTCTCTTGTTGCAGAGCGCGGCCTCTAGGCGCCCGGGCTTCAGTAGCTGCGGTTCCCCAGCTCTAGAGCATGGGCTGAGCTGCTCCGCGGCATGTGGGATCTTCCCAGACCAGGGATGGTCTTGTGCATTGGCAGGCAGATTCTTTACCACTGAGCCATCAGGGAAGCCCTGTGCCCCAATTTTGCCCTCTGCAACAGCATGTCACTTGCCTCTCAGTGACTGGCCATCCGGGGAGAGTAGGACTCTGAGTCCTAAGGGGCTTGAAACCATACTTGGGCCCTTGGGCAAGAGTCGCATCTTGGCCCAAGACAGCAGATATGGACCCACGTTTTCTGAGGATTTTGATTTGATAATTTTTTTTTTCTCTTTAAGATGGAAACCCATAAAAGTTTTAATTATGGAACAAAGAGGATGATCAGTGTAATTATCAACAGACTAACAGTATGCCGGAGGGAGTGACTAACGTCATTCTCAGGAATCGTCTATCTCATACAGGGATGAATGTTGGATTCATTTCTTCCACCCTGCTGCTCTGTGGCATCTCGTAGCAGAGATAAAACTAGACCAGAAGTCACTTGGTTGAGTAAAATTCAAAGTTCCTTAGTAGATTAGATCTGTAAAAACTGGGTTAAAAAGAAGGTAATCCAATGATACCATCAGACCTAACCCCAGGAGTGGAGGCTGCGTCCTAGGTTTCCAAGTGGGAGTCAATCAGTCATCAACAGGGAACATACACCACTGACCACAACGGTCATGGTAAATATTGGAGGTAAGCAACTATGGCACCCAGAATCCATTCTCCATCCAAGGTTTCTCCAAAGAAAACATATTGATGGGCAAAAGACACAAGAAAACATGTTCAACATCACTAATTATTAGAGAAATGCAAATCAAACCTACAATTACAAACCACTTCACACGGGTCAGAATGCCCATCATTAAAAAGTTTACAAATAATAAATGTTGGCGAGGTTGTGGAGAAAAGGGAACCTCCCTGCACTGTTGTTGGAAATGTAAATTGGTGGCCACTATGGAAAACAGTATGTTGGTTTACTTGCTAAGTTGTGTCCAACTCTTACAAGTCCATGGACTGCAGCCCGCCAGGCTCCTCTGTCCATGGGATTTTCCAGGCAAGAATACTGGAGTTGGTTGCCATTTCCTTCTCCAGGGGATATTCCCAACCCAGAGATCAAACACAGGTCTCTTGCATTGTAGGCTGATTCTTTACCAACTAAGCCATCAGGGAAGCCTCTGGAGGTTCCTTAGAAAACTAAAAATAGAGTTACCATGTAACCCAGCAATCCCATATATCCGGAGAAAACTCGAATTCAAAAAGATACATGCCCTTCAATGTATGTAGCAATACTATTTACAGTAGCCAAGACATGGAAGCAACCTAAATGTCCATCAATGGATGAATGGATAAAGAAGACGTGGTACATACATACAATGGAATACTAATCACCATAAAAGAGAATGACATTTTGCCAATTGCAGCAACATAGATGGATCTAGAGATTGTCGTACTAAGTGAAGTAGGTCAAAGACAAGTATCATTTGATATCATTCATATGCAGAATCTAAAAAAAAAAGTACAAATGAACTTATTTACAAAACAGAAATAAACTTACAGACATAGAAAATAAATTTATGGTTACCAAAAGGGAAGGGAGGAGGGATAAATTAGGAACTTGGGATTAACAGATATACACTACTATATGTAAAATAGATAAGCAATCAGTTCAGTTCAGTTCAGTGGCTCAGTTGTGTCCAACTCTGCAACCCCATGAATCACAGCACGCCAGGTCTCCCTGTCCATCACCAACTCCCAGAGTTCACGCAAACTCACGTCCATCGAGTCAGTGATGCCATCTAGCCATCTCATCCTCTGTCGTCCCCTTCTCCTCCTGCCCCCAATCCCTCCCAGCCTCAGAGTCTTTTCCATTGAGTCAACTCTTCGCATGAGGTGGCCAAAGTACTGGAGTTTCAGCTTTAGCATCATTCCTTCCAAAGAACACCCAGGGCTGATCTCCTTCAGAATGGACTGGTTGGATCTCCTTGCAGTCCAGATAAGCAATAAGGGCCTACTATTTAGGACAGGGAACTATATTCAATACCTTGTAATAACCTGCAATGGAAAAGCATCTGAAAAAGATAGCTGAATCACTTTGCTGTACATCTGAATCATTGTAAATCAACTATACCTCAATTTAAAATAAATAAGTAAAAATGTCTGGGCCCCTAATTAGATATGTCCATAGAAGGGCTTGTTTCTTCTTGTCCTTCTGCTCCACCATCATGGTACCGGCTTCTGCCCTCGAGGTCACAAGGCAGCTGCAGGGGCTCCTGCTCTCACATTCGTGTGTCGTAGGAGGACGAAGGGTCTCTCAACTGGGTCAGCTACTTTTCATTTACTTTCCCCAAAGTCCCACATTATTTAGATAGGTTGCCTGATTCAAAATTTGAACATGTGACCTGGAACCAATACCAGTACATTCCAAGATCCAGTCCCAGTGATCAGTCCAGGGTAGGCAGCTGGTTCAGTCACCGACATTCCTCAACATCTGCTACCTGGGCTGCTAAGCCCACATCAGGCTGTGGGCTGGACTCCTGGAACCCAATTCGTGGGAACTTTGCGGGTAGGGAGGCTAAGAGTGAGACAAAGCAGAGAGATGGAGTGACTAAGACCCATTCCTGCCGACGTCACGGAATCCAGCAGTCCTGAACTTTTCACACAGGGCCAGTCGCATGAATGCTCACCGGCAAACCATGGCGGCGGGCCCGTAGGGTGAGGGCAGCGCAATGGAGGAAGGCTTAGAATGAGACAGGATGGGAAGGTAAACAAACAGAAAAGGTTGTGTCTTCTAAAGCAAGGAGCAGTGTCTTTGTATTTTAAGCCATAGATTAAAAGGGATGGCCTCTGAGGGTATGTCGTGCTCTGGGCTTCTGAGCCTGTGTGTTACCTGTTGCTCACTTACAAGCAAGCATCTCTGCTCCTCAGAGTGGGAAGTCCAGAGAGAGCCAGAGGCAAGCCCAGCCAGTGGGGAAAGTGGGCGATTCAGGAATAGTACTGGGACTACAGAGCAGCCATCTGGAGAAAAAGGTTGTAAGAGGGAAGAACAAATATGACTCATTTAATTTGTGTCTTTTACTTTAACCTTTGTGTTCTACAGCCTTTGCTTTGCTGTTAAGAATGTTGCTTACAGCTTGAAATACACAGGATAGCCCTTTCTTAAAGCTCTGACCTTTAAGGGGTATAACACTTTTCCATTCACGTAGAGATAAAAAGTTGCAGAATAGACAATAACATTTGAGTTGTTGAGGTTTATAGGAACATCATGACCTGACCTACAAGGACAGCTGCAAGAACAAAGGATTCCTATACCAAGAAGATGCAGCAGCCTGCCACGCCCTGCCCTCATCTGGCCTTTAAAAGTTCTTTGCTGAAACCCTTCGGGGAGTTTGGGTTTTTTGGACATGAGCTAGCCATTTTCTTTGCCTGGCCCTGCTATGAAGCCTTCTGTGCTCGAAACTCTGACATTTTGGCTTGACCTCACTATGTGTTGGGCACATGGTCTAGCATTCAGTACAAGGTGAATCCATACAATAATTACATATCCAACTAAAAGTTACAGAGATCAAATGCTGTTGTTGGTTAATCGCTAAGTATGTCTGACTTTTTTGGGGACCTCATGAACTTTAACCTGCCAGGCTTCTCTGTCCATGGGATTTCCCAAACAAGAATACTGGAGTGGGTTGCCATTTCCTTTTCCAGGAGATCTTCTCAACCCAGGGATCAAAGCTGCATCTCCTTCCTTGGCAGGTGGATTCTTTACCACTGAGCTACCTGGGAAGCCCATATAGATCAAATAGTTACATGTAAAAATATGAAACCATAAAAATACTGAAAAAAAATAATTTTTCACTTCAGAGGGAGGAATACTTCTATGAACATAAACACCAATTACAAAACCAAAAGGAGAAAATTTGATGAAAATAACCACATAAAGATCAAATTTTCTCTGCAGGGCCAAACCTACCACAGACATACTCAAAATGCAAATGTCAAACTGATAAACACTATTGAAAAAGCGCAAATATCCCTAATATACAAATACTCTTCTAAATCAATAAATGACCAACAGTCAAACAGAGAAGGGCTTCCCTGGTGGCTCAGTGGTAAAGAATCTGCCAGGCAACACAGAAGATAAAGAGATGGGAGTTCAATCCCTGGCTTGGGAAGATCCCCTGGATCTTCCCCTGGCAACCCACTCTGGTATTCTTGCCTGGAAAATTCCATGGACAGAGGACCCTGGTGGGCTATAATCATGGGTTCAAAATAGAGAAAAGGGGGGCAAAGGAAGTGAACTGACAAGACACAGGAATGGGAATACCAGTGGCCCTGAGCACTGGAGGAAACAGCGCCATTCACGGAAAGAGAAATGCAGTTCACACTTACACCAAGATATCATTTTCACCCTTCAGATGGTCTAACTTTAATCCCATGCTGTATTCAAAAAGATGTTTGAAAACAGGCACTTTTATTCATTCTAGTAATTTGTAGAATAGTACAGCTTTGGTGGACAGTAATTTTGCAACATATATCAAAACTGTAAGTGCATTTATCCCCTTTACCTGGGAACTTGGCATCTGAGAATTCATCTACAGAAATTCTTACACACGTATAAGCCACGTGCACTTGTAAGGACATTTAGGTAACATCGTCTGCATTTGCCAAAGATGGGACACAACCCAAATGTCTAATATTCTGCAGTTCAGTTCAGTTCAGTCGCTCAGTTGTGTCCAACTCTTTGTGACCCCATGAATCGCAGCACGCCAGGCCTCCCTGTCCATCACCATCTCCCGGAGTTCACTCAAACTCACGTCCACCGAGTCAGTTATACCATCCAGCCATCTCATCCTCTTTCGTCCCCTTCTCCTCCTGCCCCCAATCCCTCCCAGCATCAGAGTCTTTTCCATTGAGTCAACTCTTCACATGAGGTGGCCAAAGTTCTGGAGTTTCAGCTTTAGCATCATTTCTTCCAAAGAACACCCAGGGCTGATCTCCTTTAGAATGGACTGGTTGGATCTCCTTGCAGTCCAAGGGACTCTCAAGAGTCTTCTCCAACAGCACAGAGTTAGTTTCATAAAAAGTAGTACAGTATACTCCCTGGAGGATGATATAGCCACCCACTCCAGTATTCTTGTCTGGGAAATCCCATGGACAGAGGAGCCTGGTGTGCTACAGTTCATGGGGTCACAAAGAGTCAGACATGCCTTAGCACCTAAACCACTACCACAGTATGCTATCCTTTATGTAACAAAATAAAGTTGTAGTTCATGTAAAAAATAGGATCCCTAGGAATCTGACGAAGATGATTGCCTCTAGGAGGGTTCTGGGGGTCAGGCTGAGAGGAAGTCTTCTCTACACGTTGGTTTGAATCTTTGACATTTTGGACCATGTGCAGTGGTTATTGATTTAAAATTCTTTTTAAAATTTAAAAAAGGCAAGATATTTCTGTTCTTCTTTCTCTCCAGTAAGAATCAGCAGGTGAGTGGCTGGGTGCCTAGGTGGATGCCACCCCCTTGTCCTGGCTGGGTCACCACTGCCTGGCCGGGTGTCCCAGCTGTCAGGAAGGCGGTGTGGAAGGTGAGGGGGGCCTCAGCTGTGTGCCATGTGGAGGCGTGCTCCACGCTCACTTGTGGCCATCACCTCCCACGTGGGGCCTGCTGGTACTCTGCTCGCAAGTTTTCATCTAATTATGAATTAATTCATACACATTAGTGGTGAATTATGTAGCCTTTCAAATTATTTTGGAGGCAGACAGAGGAGAATACATTTTAAATCTGAAATAATTAAAATGTCACAGTTGCTTGTGCCTCTTAGGTACTGGGGCTTCCATGGTGGCTGAGACAGTAAAGAATCTGCCTGCAACGCAGGAGACCCAGGGTTTGATTCCTGGGTCAGGAAGATCACCTGGAGCAGGGCATGGCAAGCCACTGCAGTGTTGTTGCCTGGAGAATCCCATGGACAGAGGAGCCTGGCGGGTTACAGTCCATGGGGTTGCAAAGAGTCAACTGAGCAACTAACACTCAGGTACGGGGGGCCCACAGATGGGGAACAAGTTCAGGACCAAAGGCATCATTCACAGCTCCATGCTCCCGTATTTGACCTCTCCCCGAGGCAGGTTTCCAATGAAGCCCTTCAATCTGCTCTTCTCACTGCACCCCGAGCAGAAGCAAACTCTCACTGATGCTGCACCCCGAGAGGGGGTGAGCCCACGGAGGGCCCCACAGCTTTTTCAGGGACAGGGCTGTGCTGTAGCTCTGGACTTGGTCACCGTGTCACCACACTCGGGTCTCTGGCTCGGCTTCTGTGTTCTGAATCCCCGCAGCTGGGGGTGGCGGCTTGCTGCCGAGTCCCAGTGGGCCCTGCTTGGCAGTCGGCTCCCTGACTCCTAGGACCGGGACCCAGAGTCCACCCATCGAAAGGCTGGCGGGAGCTGCCATGCCGCAAAGGACGGGTGTCCTCCAGGCCTGGCAGATTGCCCACGGATGCGCGCAGATGCTGTAGGCTGTCTGGAGCCCTCTGGAAGCGCTGGCCTCTGTTTAGGGCTTCCCTCAGGCCCCACTCAAGGCTGGCTTTCAGGTGGCTCCAGCAGAGAACCTGGGAGAGACTGGTTAGTTCTTAAAACATATAACTAGCCTGAGAGAGAGACTGTTGTTTGTTATTCATTCATTTATCTATTTTCAGCAGGAAAATATTTTATTATCTTTTTTTAGATTATAGTTTTTATAGATTATATGGCTTTTTAGATTATATATTATATAATTAGATTATATAGATTATATATTATATTATATATATCATATATAGGTTATATTATATAATTATATCATATATTTAGATTATATAATACATACTAAATATATATTATATAATTAGATTATATAGATTATATATTATATTATATATCATATATAGATTATACTATATAATTATATTATATATTTAGATTATATAATACATACTATAGATTATATAATTAGATTATATATTATAGTTTGTATAGATTATATGGCTTTTCTTAGATTTACAATGTCATGTTAGCTTCAGATGTGCAGCCCAGTGTTTCCGTTACACACACACACACACACACACAACCTTCTTCAGGATTTTTTCACGTATAGGTTATTACAAAATATTCACTGTTGCTCCCTGTGCTGTACAGGAGGTCCTCGTTGGTTATCTATTTTATGTATGGTGGGTAGTGTGTATCTGTTAATCCAGTCTCCCAATTTATCCCACCCCCTGCCCTTCTGCTTTGGTAACCGTGTGTTTTCCATATGTCCGTGAGTCTACTTCTGTTTCTTAAGTTCATTTGTATCTTTTTTTGGTTTAGATTCCACATACGAGCGGTATCATATATTTGTCTTTCTGTTTTTAGATGAACTAAGGAAGTGCTGAGTAAGAGGCGTGAAGCCACCCCTCTGTGGATGAGCCTAGTGTATGGGTGGGTGCGTGTGCATCTGTGACCATGCGCATGTGTGTGAATCCTTGCACACGGGCTGAGTGTGCACATGCGTGCAGCGTGTCCACGCAGGCGCCAGGCAGATGCAGGCAGCTGCACGTGTCTGCTCCATGGTCTGAAGGACTAGAATCACCTTCCGGTTCATCAGCTGTTTTACACAAGGAAAGGCCCAGAGAGACTGGCTGCCCGCCATGCAAGACAAAAACATCCAGGTACCCGGCGTGGCCAGCAGGGCTGTTTCCTCGGGCAGAGGCACTGCCTGGCGAGACATCAGCCGACCTGTCAGTGGACAGGGAAAGAGGCTTCTTTCCTGTGCCTTTGAAGTGGGGCCCCTTGGAGGCCCAGCCTGGGCACCCATTCTGTGCCCACTTTTCTGGCTCAGGAGGAATGTAGGGCCATGCTGAGCAGGAAGCACAGCTGCTGGCATTCCTGGTTAAGGACAAGGTAAGGGAGGAAGAAAGGAAGGAGAGGGAGACAGAGAGAGGAGGGAGAGGGGGTGGGGCGGGGAAGAGGAAGGGCTGCAGACCTGGAGGGAGGAGGGGGAGCCCCAGGGGCGTGGAGAGGGCAGCAGGGAGCTTGGTGCAAACCCACACTGCGTTTCTCTCTTGAAATCACTTGTGCGCGGGCTGATGGGAAGGAGCAAGGGGCCCCACTGCCCAGGGCTCCCTGCCTCATGTCTGGCCGGCTGGGTCTCAGATCCCCAGCAGTTCATTGTGAACAGCTCTGGGCTCTGGACTGCAGCCTCAAGGAGACAGTCGTGGTGGCTGAAAGGGTCTCCTCACAATAGTGTCATGGTTTATGGGGGGACCTGCTGGAGAACCCTTGAGGCAAATGGCTGGGGACCTTGGACAAATGATCTCCCTTCCCTGGCCTCACCTTCTCCTTGTAAAAGGCGTACTGAACACTAATCAACAAAGTGGACTATTTAGGTATTTAACTGAGGCAGCAGAAGAGCTTGGAAGCGGAAGTCAGTGAGTTTGTTCAATATGAACACGTACAGTTTTCAGGACTTTTCCTGAAAAATACAAAATATTAGCAGGTCCTAGATCCCCAGATACACACGTGGTGGCAGAACATCTCAGCAGCAGATGGGGGCCAATGGCCCACGACTGCATGTCTGTATGAAGGGCAGCGTGTGTGTGTGTGTGTGTGTGTGTGTGTGTGTGTTGGAGTAGGGACTCCAAGGAGCCCTGAGTAGCGTATGGAAAGTAAAAGTACCCAACACTCGGCTCAGGCAATTGTTTTTCTCCCAGAGGCTAAAACTCACGGGCAGCCTGCCAACAGCCACATTAGGATAAGAAATGTAATATGTTTATAATAAGTTTGCAAAATACATCTTGACGCAGTGAGTGCGCAGTGCGCCCTAGCCGGCTGTGACGCTGCTTTGGCCGGGTGTCCATGCCGCCAGCGCAGAGCTCACAGGCCGGGGTTCGGAAAGCCTGGCGCTCCCTTCTCACTCGTCCACTTCCCTCTGGGCTGGATAAACACGTTCCCAGAGACCACAGCTGGTGTCAGGGAGCCAACAGAAGCTGCTGCACCCTCCCTTGCTGGAGCTGCCGCCGCTACAGTAGAAAGACTTGAAAGGACAGGACGTCTCCAAGTTGGACAGGACTTCCCTGGTGGCTCAGTGGGAAAGAATCTGCCTGCCAAGGAAGGAGACACAGGTTTGATCCCTGGGTCGGCAAGATCCCCTGGAGGAGGAAATAGCAACCCCCCACTCCAGTATTCTTGCCTGGAGAATCCCATGGACAGAGGAGCCTGGTGGGTTACAGTCCGTGGGGTTGCAAAGAGTCGGACATGATTGAGCACTAAGCAACAACAGCAACAACTTCAAGCTGGAAAACAACCCAGAGCACACTCATTCCCCCGACTCGGGAAGCCCAGGTTCCTGCAGGTACCCTCTTGCGAGCGTCTGGGTGCTGCTAGGTTTCCCCACTCCCAGGTAAGATGCAAGCCCTGCTTTCACTGCACTGCTTCCCAGCATCTAACATTTCCGAGTCTGTAGTGCTGTCACTTTTTAGACAACAAGCCAGCCAGCATTTATTGGGCATTTACTGTAAGCCTGGCACCTTCTGAGCACTTTACATGCGTCACCTCATCGGACCCACCCAGCAACGTTCAAGAGAGAGAAATACCATTATCCATTTTACAGATGCGGAAGGGGAAGTTGGGGGACTTACAAGATTTGCCCCAAATCCCACCACCCGTGGCATTACTGTGGAGTCGGGCTAGAATTCAGGCTTTTCCAACTCTGAATCCCACCTCCTTGCTATTGAACTCCCCATTCTTCCCCACCTTCCACGTGGACATCCACACAAGGCTTCTCTCAGACCCACACAGGTCCACCCCGCCCCAACCCTCCCCTGGAAATATCCTTTAGCTTTTTTCCAGATCCTTCCCTCTGACCTCTGCAAACTCATTTCCCCAAAGGGCACGGGTTCCCTCTGTTCAGAACTGAGTTAACAATAAAACGCAGTAGCTCAAAGCATTCTGGTTAGGATCAGACACACTCAGCTTAGCATTCTGCTTTAGCCTCAGCAAATGCCCCGCTCCTGTTTCCCATGGGTAACAACAGAGCAACTACCCACGGGGTGGGTGTGCGAGTTAAACGAGATAAAACAGAAAGCGCTCCTGGCCCATGTGTGCACAGGAGCTGCAGCGCTGCAGCAAGGGTATGTTGTGACCGAGGTGATAAGGGGAGGAGGACATGGGGGGGTGGGTGTCCCACCACCGACGTGACTTGAACCTCCCAGCAAGAGGAGAGGGTTTGCTCAAGGACACACAGACCAGAGAGCCCAGACCTCAGCCTGCCGGTGTCTTTCTCACTCCACTTCCTGGGGAAGCACCTGCAGGAGTGGGGAGGGGGTGGGCAGAGAGGCTGGGGAGACTGAAAGCTCCCCTGCAGGAAGCTAAGAAGAAGCTCGGCTCATCAACACCCAGGCAGTGGGCAAGCACCTCTAATCTGGCTGATCCAGAGTCCCCGAGACATAATTGGCCCACTGCCCCCTCAGGGCCTTGGATCTCCCCACCTTTAATGGTGACAGGGAAGTCTTTTCTGAAGTGCATGAATTCCAATGTGTGACGGTGCTTTAAAGACATAGACTTTTAAAAAAAGTCCTGGACTTTCCTGGAGGTCCAGTGGTTAACCCTCTGCACTTCCACTGCAGGGAGCATGGGTTCCATCCCTGGTTGGGGAACTGAGATCCTGCATGCCACGCAGTGTGGCTAAAGATTTAAGAAATAATTTAAATAAAATAAATTTTTAAAAAGGTCCTGTGTCTTCAAACCTCACCTTCTCCAACTATCCTCCCTGCCTCCTCCTAAGATCCTCCCTTGACCCCCAGAGCTAAAAATAACACCCACCTACGCCTGGGCCACCCGTCTGCCTCCCCCACCCATGGGCCTGGCTTTATTTTTCCTTCAGAGCACACATTGCTAATGGGTGTTGCATATCTATTTCTTGGCTCACTGTGCCTGCCCTCTGCCCTCACTAGAATACCAGCTCACCAGGCAGAGGCCTGAGTCTGTCCTCCTCCTCACTAATCCCAGGGCCTTCCGTCATTCCTGGCACGAGAACAGGCTCGCTAAATAGTGGTTCAACAAACAAATGAAGGAATGATTCTTTATACCATTTCAGAAAACTATAAAAATTGGTATGTCAGAGCTGTAGGTGACATTTTCAAATATGACCCTGCACTCAGATAAAGGTTGATTCAGACCATTAAAACATACGCTCCAGGACTTCCTCGGTGGTCCAGTGGTTAGGAATCCACCTGCAATGCAGTGTTCGATCCCTGGTCTGGGAAGATTCCACGTGCCAGGGGGCAACTAGAGAGTACCCCCGACTTGCCACAACTAAGAAGCCAAAAATAAATAAATTAAAATTTTAAATAAAAAATGTTTGAAAATATGCTCCAGGTTAAAAGCATTCTCCTTTGCTTGATTATAACAGCCAAAACCTAGAAACAACTCAGGTGTCCATCAATTGGAGGATGGATCAAAGCTTTGGTAGATTTGTGTGATGGAATACAGCTCAGCTGTAAAACAGAATGAAGGATGAAACATGGATAAATCTCAAAATATCATGTTGAAAGAAGAAAGCCAGACACATAAGAGTGTCTGATTCACGCTTCTATCCATGTGACATTCTAGAACAAATAACGCTAATTTAGGATGTTAAAAGAAACACAACAGTGTTTGCCTGTGGGGGGTGACTGACAGCGAGGATTGACTGAGAAGGAGCATGAGGGAATTTCTCAGGTAACGGATCCACTCTATATCTTGAGAGAGCATGGGCTATGGTCATCAAATGGTCCACTTAAGATTGTACTTTTTCATGTATGTACAATTCTTAACTTAGAAAGATATAAGCAAATGTGCGTGCATGCATGCTAAGTCACTTCATTTGTGTCTGACTCTTTGTAACCCTATAGACTGTAGCCCACCAGTCTCCTCTGTCCATGGGATTCTCCAGGCAGTACTACTGGAATGGGTTGCCATGCTCTTTTCCAGTGGATCTTTCCAACCCAGGAATCGAACCCGTGTCTCTTACGAATACTGAACTGTAATTAATAATACATAGGCTGAGGTATTTAAGAGTGAATCTTTGCAACTTACTTGTAAATGCATCCCAAAAGTGAGATGAGGACTTTCTCTTCCAGGAAGTTGGAACAGACACACTTAACCATTTCTCCTGCTCTCAACGACTAAATACCCTGAATATTATACAAAACAAACATTAAGAGGATTCTAGAAAGTAGAGAAAAGACAGACTAATGGGAACCTCAGGGCCAGTGGAACAGAGAGGTGAGATCTCTGGTTTCTTTTTGTCTCATGTATCCTAGACGACGCACTGAAGAAGCCGGGAACTCAAATTCCAAAAGAGAGCAGACACAGGAGAAGTCCCCACAAAATACTGCTCTCTCTAGCCAAAGAGCCTGGAAAGGGGAAGCCCACTAAGAAATAAAAGTTTTAGGCAATAACTGTTCCACTTTTGCCAAACATCATAGAAACTACATTATCAGGCTTCTCTGGTGGCTCCGATAGTAAAGAATCTGCCTGCAATGCAGGAGACCCAAGTTCAATCTGCAAAGGCCATGGGGAGCTCAGCTGTCCATCCACTCTCAGACCAGGCTGAAACCAGGTGCCCTAAACCACCCTACCTGCTGCCCATCCCAGGGTGGTATCTGAGAGGGCTGAGCAGGGAGCTACAACTTTGATCCCTTCCCAGTGGTAACAAGCTCCTCCCCAGGGTCAGTGGAGACCTCATCGCGAGCCTAGACTTTTATCCCCACACACAGCAACAAGGAGCTCCTTCCTGCCCCGTGAGGGTGGTATCTGGGAGGCCCAGTGGTGAGTCAGGACCCTCTTTACCTCTCAGGGGCGACAAGGCCACGCGGGGAACAGCAACGAAGCTCTGACACCTCCCCATGGGGCGCTGTCATGGAGGCCGCGCACGAGGCAGGGGGCTGAGCTTCTACTCCCACCCAGCAACAAGGAGACCCCTGCCTCTGGTGTCAACAGAGGCCGAGTGAGAGGCCTGGACCTCCACCCCCACCGGCAGTAATGCGGCAGCTCACTGCCACACCCGCCCCCACCCCCGCGACACCTTCGCCTGCAGTGTCAGAGGGAGCCAGTGAAAACAGATGGAGATAAGATACAGAATCTCTAAATAGAGGGCCCCAAATGTCAAGTCTGCAGTAAAAAATTGCTCATCATACCAAGAACCAGGGTCATCTCAAACTGAATGAAGAAAGCAACTGATAAATGCTCAGAGGGTAAAAAATCTGCCTGCAATGCAGAAGACCCAGGTTTGATCCCTGGGTCAGGAAGATCCCCTGGAGAAGGGAATGGTAACCCACTCCAGTATTCTTGCCTGGAGAATCCCCATGGACAGAGGAGCCTGGCAGGCTGCAGTCCATGGCGTCATAAAGAGTTGGACACGACTGAGAGACTAAGCACAACACAGATATATATATATATATATAAAACGGAGAAGGCAATGGCACCCCACTCCAGTACTCTTGCCTGGAAAATCCCATGGACAGAGGAGCCTGGTAGGCTGCAGTTCATGGGGTCGCTAAGAGTTGGACACGACTGAGCGACTTCACTTTCACTTTTCACTTTCACGCATTGGAGAAGGAAATGGCAACCCACTCCAGTGTTCTTACCTGGAGAATCCCAGGGACGGGGGAGCCTGGTGGGCTGCCGTCTATGGGGTCGCACAGAGTCGGACACGACTGAAGTGACTTAGCATAGCATGGCATAGCATATATATAAAGCGTATATATATAAGCATATATATAAAGCATGTATACATATATAACATATACATGTATATAAAACAGAGAAATGACACTACCTACGGCAGAAAAGGTTTGAATGACAGCACATTTTCATTAGAAACCACTGAGGCCAGAGTACTTTCCAGTGCTGAAAGAAAAGAACTGCTACAACGTATGTAGAAAAGAACTGTTCGCATAAACTCCTGTATTCAGTTGAAAGGTCTTTTCCAGTGAAGGATCCTTCACTGGAAGGAAATGAAAGGGAAACTAAGACATTTCCAAAAAATGAAAAATGAAGAATATTTGTCACTAGCAGATATACCATATAAGAGTGGCTAAAAGTAGTTTCCTGGACAAAAAAAGAAACAATAAAAGAAAGACTTCTGGAACACCAGTAAGGAAGAAATAACACAATAAGCAAAAATATTGGTAATACTGGTAAATACAATGGACTTTCTTTTCTTTCTTAATTTTCTAAATTATGTTGACAGTTGAGGCAAAAACTGTAACACTGCTAATGAGAATCACAATATATGTAGAAGAAATATTTAAGACAATTATAAACAGGAAGGGAAAAGGGATATATTAAGAAGTAAATCTAGACTTGACTCAAAGTTGCTAAATGATGACACTAGAAATTTATGGTCTCAATATATGCAAGAAGTCGCTTGATATAATCCAGTTAATATTGCTGATAAAAACTCTCAGCAAGTTAAGAATAGATGGTAACTTTTTCTATCTGATAAGGGGCATCTACTAAAAACTAATGGCTGATAACATCATTATTAATGGTGAAAGATGGAATAGTTTCCTCCTAAGATGAGAAACTTTCACAGATTCTACTCCACATTGTAGTAAAGATTTGACCCAGTACAATATGGCAAGAAATAAAAATTTAAAAGTGCTAGATTGGAACTAGAGAAGTAAAGCCATCCTCATTTGCAGATGACATGCTGAAACTCCAATACTTTGGCCACCTGATGCGAAGAGCTGACTCATTTGAAAAGACCCTGATGCTGGGAAAGATTGAGGGCAGGGGGAGAAGGGGATGACAGAGCATGAGATGGTTGCATGGCATCACCGACTCAATGGACATGGGTTTGGGTAAATTCTGGGAGTTGGTGATGGACAGGGAGGCCTGGCGTGCTGCAGTTCATGGGGTCGCAAAGAGTCGGACACGACTGAGCGACTGAACTGAGCTGAACTGAGAATCTGTGTAAAAAATCCTATAGAAACAGAAAGTTAGTGGACTGTAAAAGGTGACTTTAGTGAAGATATGGGGTAAGAGATTAATGCACAAAAAATGTATACTTTCAGTGAACAACTGAAAATTGAAATTTTAAAAATAGCTCTTACACTAGTATCAAAAATTATAAAACACTTAAGGCAAATCTGACAAAAGATGGACAATAGCTGTGCATTGAAAATTATAAAACACTGCTGAGAGAAATTAAAAACAACCTAAATAAATAGATACTGTGCTCATGGGTTAGAAAATTCAGTATTTAAAATTTTTTTTTAATTGAGTGAAAGTCTTTAAATTCTACATGTGTGTGTGCTCAGTGAGCTGGTCGTGTCCAGCTCTTTGCAACCCCATGGACTGGAGCCCATCAGGCTCCTCTGTCTGTGGAATTTTCCAGGCAAGAAGACTGGAGTGGGCTACTGTTATCTACTTCAGGGAATCTAAAATCACAAAGAGATCTCACTATTCATGTATTAGGATGACTAGAACAAAAAGTCTGACCATAACAAACATTAATAAGGACATGGAGCAACTGGAATTCTCACCCTTGGCTGATGAGTTTTACAAACGATGAGGCAATTGTTAACCAAATCTTTTCAAACCGCATTCAAGGAATCCACTCAAGCAACTGTCTTAATTTCTTCCCTGCCTCTTCTCAGGGCCATGATAGAGCCAGTTTTCCAGGGTCACACAAGGCCACCTCCAGCAGCAGAAAACTTCTCACCTTAAAGCAATCTGGAGTGGATCTAGTTTAGAAACAATCTTTCCAAAGATCTGTGTTTTCTGGGAGGCACCAGACTATGAAGTTAGTATGTTGCTGTTGTCTAGCTGCTCAGTGGTGTTGGACTCTGTGACCCCATGGGCTGTAGCCCGCCAGGCTCCTCCATCCATGGAATTTTCCAGGCAAGCACGCCGGAGTGGGTTGCCATTCCTTCTCCGAGGAATCTTTCCCACCCAGGGATTGAACCTTCGTCTTCTGCGTTGGCAGGCAGATTCTTTACCGCTGAGCCACCAGGGAAGCCTATGAAGTTAGTATGGTGTCTTCAACTGCCCTGCCCTCTTTAGGTTTGCTTGTCTTTGGACTGAGGTGACTTTGAAGGCGGCTCGGTGCCCAACCCAACTGAAGGGAGGAAGGCAGAATGCATCACGACTCAGCAAACTCTTCTGAATGCTTTTTGAGGATTAAACACAACTCTCCGACTGTCAGGGCCTGAGCTGTGCGTTCTGTCTGTGTCTCTGCCTATGGTGAGAGGAAGCGATCAGGCTGAGGCCAGGAAAGACCTGCTACAGCTGATAAAGCCCATGCCCCTTGTCAGGAACCTGTGGTTTTTCTGTCTTTGAAGCAACAAGACTAGGAGGAGGTACCTTTCTTCCCAAACAGCGCTCCGTATATTGCTGGGGGGACAACTCATTTGCACACACCAGGACGCTGAGACCCTGAGCCCCAGGGCTGTGTGCTTCATTTCAGGCCAACTGGACACGGCTTTCTCCCTTACACGATGGAATTGGAAAGTTCCGTGCCCTCCCCTTGCTCTGTGGATGCGCGGAAGAGGTAGCCTCCAGGCTGGGGTGGAGAGGGCACCAGGCGCGCGTCCTGTCGAGTGTGCCAGACCGCGCGGAGATGCCAGCGCCGCCTAACCGTGACCTTGGTTGCGGGGAGGGAGGCTGGGCGTCCGTCATGCGCGCTGGAGCCTGGCTTCTAGCTTCGTTTTGCTGTCTTTTACTTTTCCTAAAATAATTCCGGGGAGTTTCTATCACTTTGAAAGGACCAGTGAAAACTCTCCAGAGCTAAAATCAATCAAGGTGAAAAGGCAGTGTTTTTTTCCTTTTTGAACTTGGGTTGGTGCCTAAGGGAGAGATCAGTCAAGAAGCCCCCTGGGCCCCAGGTGAATCTGCAGAGCTGGCTATTTTTAGAGAGCAGGCTTTCTGAGATTCCAGCTGGTGGACCCCAAGCCGGCTCTTGTTGCCCTCAGAGCGCAGGTGGCTTAGCAGAATATGATGCAGCCTAGCATGGGCTCCACTGATGCCGCTCTGGAGCTGTAGCCTGAGAAGCTAGGAACTCATAGAAAGCCAGCTCTCATTCCTCGTCAGTTTCTTTTTTTTTTAAATTGATGGATTCAGATGCTCTTTGGTGGGGGTAGGATTTTATTAAAGATTTATAAATGGAGCAATCTACTAGTAAAAATAAAAAGCATCACATCATCTCACTGGATGGCAGGATATTTTGTTTTTCTCTGGTAATGATCCATAAGTTGAGTCATTGGCTCAGATATGCCCTATGAAGTACACGATTTTTCTATGGGACATCTCCGTGAGTATTTGCTGGCTTACTCCTGGATTAGAAGCCTGGGGAAGCTGGCCCTGGCTGCAGGGAGCCTTTCCCCTCCAGGCAGGTACTCTCTGCACCCTCATCACGCAGGGGTCCCACTTGCTGTGGGCTTTGCGTTCTGTTTTGTCCTCCTAGTCCAGCACAGGGCCCAGAACCTGGAGGACCTCACCCACATGCACTGGGGGCTCCAAGCTCTTCATTTTTAAAGTCAGACGAGAATGCTTGTCTTACCAGCTCCAGAGTCTCCCTGTAGGATCCAGTCCATCCAGGAGCAAGATGCTGGAGGCTGTACGGCTCAGTCACATCCTATCCCCTCCTGCTCCTCCTCACTTTGCCCATCTGTGAAATAAAGGGCACAACTTTATGAGCAATGTTAGAGTCATCCTTACAAAATACTGACCTTTGCTAATTCTGGAATGTGGGTACTTAGGCCTTTGTTGTATTATTCTCTGCATTTTTCAGTCTCCTGCCCCAATAAAAGAAAAGGAAAGAAAAAAAAAATTTAAGACTTGTAGAAACTCTGGTCTCCTGCAGGTGGACTTTCTCTGGTTCAGGATACAGTAAGGGTTAGTTGCTCAGTCGTGTCTGACTCTGTTACCCCATGGGTCATGACAGAGGTCATTGTCCCAAGCAACAGTGCTGGAGTGGATAACCATGCCTTTCTCCAGGGGAATCTTCCTGAGCCAGGGACTGAACCCGGGTCTCCTGCATTGCAGGCAGATTCTTTACCATCTGAGCCACTAGGGAGACACAGGAAAATGCCCAGTAGATCCAACTCCAGGAGGGATGAACAATTATGATAGACCATTCATCTTGTTTCTGCTCCTTCCATTGTTTTAGGAATTTACTATTAATAAGACCCAGCAGTAGGTTTCATCCCTGTTCCTGTCCTCATGTATTTAAGGCAGCTCTGTGCTCACCAGGCTCTTTGATCTAGGATAGAAGTTTTCTAGTTGAAGGCAGGTGAATATCCAGGATGATGTCATTCATGGCGTTTTGATTCAATATCATCCAACCCTACCCACCTCAACAAAATTGACCTGTACTAAGCTAAAGCACACACATGAATGAAGGAAAGCTTCTATCTGTAGCTATTAAAAATGTGCCTTGTCTAACACGATCCCAGACTTCCTTGGGTTTCACGAGCACACACGGCTCAAGAAAACCCGTATGGTCATTTCTACTCCCGTAACTTAAAAAACAGCCAAGCTAAATTAAGTAACAACAACAACACAAGTTGTTTCCCACACAGTTTGCCGTGCTCTCACCACCAAGTTTTCAGCCTGAAACAATTTCATGCTTGAGTTATTAACTTATGAAAATAGGCACAAAAGGGAGAAAATGTGAACAGATCCTCAACTATATTATTAGTCATTGCTACAGATGACTGCGTTCCGGCACAAAGGCGTATCTCAGCTTTGAACAAAATGTAGCTCACTAATGGGTTATGCCTCGTGTAGGTTTCTGTAATCATTATGTGACCATTCTCTGTAATTTACCCTGGTTTCCATTAGGACTGTGCGCGTGGAGCAGGCATGCACTCAAGCACGCACACACACACACTTTTAAGTCCCCTTTCATTTGTGGCTGAAAGGAAAGGTCATGGAGCCGTCATTCATTTGAGGGAAATACCACTGTATTGATAAAGATAATATTTGGAAACTGGAGTGATGGATGAATGTGTGTGTGGATTCTGAAAATACTGGCGGATGAGGGGGTAGCAACGTGAATAAAGGAAAGGAATCTGGAAGCAGCCTGGAGAAGATGGAGGCAGAGTGGGAGAGTGACCAGGGTCATCTTGGGGTCTCTATTCCAGAGGGAAGAGAGGGGCATCTTTCTCACTTTGCTAAGTGCGCTCAGGTCTCCTGGTTGAGCGGTGAGATTCCAGGCAAGAGCCCCACTTTGGGGACGTTCGTTTCTGGCTGTGGCTCAGGGGTGTTGCCCTGAACACGTTTGAGTCAAATGAGTAACGAAGCCGAGTTTTGAGCCTGTTGATTCTCGCTTCTGTAAAGTCCAGAACTGGGTCTAGAAATCAAAGCTTGTGAATATTAACTTCTGAAAACAACAGCAAAAAGAGCCAGCAAGAGAATCTGCATGGGAAAGAAATACAGAAGGGATATGAGAAACTTGGAGAAGATCAAGCTTTCCAAAGACGAGTGTGAATCCCCAGAACCATCTCCTAAATGGATCAGAGGCTGGGACCCCGGAAGCAGAGAGACGCCCCACAATTCTCCGCCAGCAAGAGAAGCCCTTGGCATCCCCCCACCATAGAACTGGCCAGGAGAGGAACCCAAGTGGCTCTTTTAACCTCTTTGAAATGTTAACGAACAGTTTGATTTTATTCTTTCCTCCTCTTTAAAACAAATGTGGTGTTACTTTGCCAGGAATGTAAAATCACATCGCAAGTCAACTGCTCATCTTTCTGCTCAGCTGAGTCCAAGCCCTGCCAGAGGGTCTCCTCCAGTCAGGTGACAGAAATGCCAGTCTTGCCAATGACCACTCTTCCACGGCTCTGCCAGGGGCCTCAGGCCTCACGCTGCTCTTAGAGCCCAGGACATACCACCCCCAGCTCCCGTGAAAAAACAGACGTGCTCCCAGTGTCCTGCTAGGTACTAGGCAAACTCAGGCACATTCAGCGTGTTGGATGCTGGACCCTGCGGAAGGGAGCAGGCTGGAGAGAAGTCAGGAGGACAAAGCCCCCTGAAAGATCTGGAATCTTTAGCGGATGAAGCCCCACTCTGCCTCACCATTTCACCTGCGACACAGCGGGGCTCAATGGCTCAACAAGCAGCAGAACTGGAGCTGCAAGCAGGTGGCACGGAACCCCGAGGCTCACCTGTCATCATGCCACCCACTCAGGCCCCCCTTCCCCCTCCTCCCAATGCAGGGCAAATTCAGTGGCAGGAACGCCTGCAGACAGGAGGGGCCGGGGGCTCTGCGGTTTGTTCAGAGGCCACTAGAAGGAGCCCGGCAGTGTCTCACAGCCAGCGCCAGCCAGAAAACTGGAAAACTGGAAACTGGCCAGAGAGGCAGAACTCTGCGCCCCAGAGGCATGGGCTGAGAGGCCCACAGTGCCCCACGGGGACACTCCTCGAGAGGGCTCAGCCTATGACAGGGACCTGGGAGGCTGGGTGAACTCTGTCCCACGGGCAGTAGGAAGTGGGAGAGGAACCTTCTGGAAAACAGAAATTCAAAGCCCAGGAAACAATCCACTTTATCTCATTTCACCTTAGTTATCATCTCCACGGCCCACAGGACAAAGTCCTGCTTTTCGTTGTTGTTCGGTTGCTCACTCCTGTCCGACTCTTTAGGAGCCCACGGACGCAAAGGCTTCCCTGTCCTTCACCATCTCCCAGAGTTTGCTCAAACTCATGTGCATTGAGTCGGTGATGCCATCCAACCTTTTCCTGCCCTCAGTCTTTTCCAGCATCAGGGTCTTTTCCAATGAGTCGGCTCTTCACATCAGGTGGCCAAAGTATTGGAGCTTCAGCTTCAGCATCAGTCCTTCCAATGAATACTCAGGGTTGATTTCCTTTAGGATTGATTGGTTTGATCTCTTTGCTGTCCAAGGGACTCTCAAGAATCTTCTCCAGCACCACAGTTCAAAAGTATCAATTCTTTGGCGCTCAGCCTTCTTTATGGTCCAACTCTCACATCCGTACATGACTACTGGAAAAACCATGACTTTGACTAGATAGACCTTTGTCTGCCAAGGAATATCTCTGCTTTTTAATATGCTGTCTAGTTTTGTCACAGCGTTTTTTTTTTACAGTATGAAAAGGCAAAGTCCTGCTAAGTGTGCCTTATCTCACAGAATCCTCTCGCCATCCATAAGATGAGTATCGTGATTAGATCCTCCCTCCCCCAGCTTTATTTTTAACATCTTAATCATTTTCAGTGTACATTCAATGGTAAGTACATAAATATTGTTATGTGACAGGTCTGCACAACTTTTTCATTTCACAAAACTGAAACTCTGTACCTATTAAACAGTCATTTCCCCCTCCCCACCCCCTCAGCCCGTGGCAGCCACCACTCCATTTTCTGTTTCTGTGAATTTGCCTACTCTAAGTGGAAGCACACAGGATTTGTCTTTTCTGTGATTGGCTTAGACCACTTAGCATGATGTCCTCAGGGTCCATCTATGTGGTAGCATGTGTCTGAGTTCCCTTCCAAGGGCTGAATGATTTTCCACTGTATGAATGGACCACATTTGATTGTCCATTCATCTGTCAATGGATGCTTGGGGTGCTTCCACCTTTCGGCTATTGTGAATACGGCTGCTGTGAACAGGAGTGTGAAAAAGTCTCTTTGCGGTCTTGCTTCCAATGCATGTGGGCTCAGTAGCGTCCGACTCTTTGCGACCCCATGGACTGTAGCCTGCCAGACTCCTCTGTCCATGGGATTTTCAGGCAAGAATACTGGACTGGTCCAATAAAAAAATAAATTAATTAAAAAAAAAAAGAATACTGGACTGGGTTGCCATTCCTCCTCCAGAGGTTCTTCCCCACCTAATGATCAAACTCACGTCTCCTGCATCTCCTACACTGGCGGGTGGATTCTTTATCACTGAGCCACCTGGGAAGCTCAGGCTTTCAATGTTTTTGTCCATATAGCCAGAAGAGGAATTGCTAGATCACATGGTTGTCCTATTTTTAATTTGGGGGGGACCCTCCATACCATTTTCCACAAGCAACTGTACCATCTTATATTTCCACCAGCAGTGTTTAAGGGTTCAATTTCTCCACATCATTGCCAATACTTATTTTCTGTTTTTTTTTTTTTTTAGATTTTTTATTTTAACAGTAACCCTCCTCTTGGGTATGAGGTGATATCCCCTTATAGCTTTGATTTGCATTTCCCTAATTCTCAGTGGGGCTTCCCTGGTGGCTCAGTGGTAAAGAAGCTGCCTGCCACACAGCAGATTTGAGTTCAGTCCCTGGGTCTGGAAGATGCCCAGGAAAAGGAAATGGCAATCCAGTCTTGTATTCTTGCCCGGGAAATCCCACGGACAGAGAAGCCTGGTGAGCTGCAGTCCATGGGGTCACAAAGAGTCAAAGACAGGACTTAGCAACTGAGCACGAGCATGCGTTCTCAGTGATACTGACCATCTTTTCCCGTTGGCCATTTGCTTGTCTTCTGTAGACAAATAGCTATTCAAGTCCTTTGCCCAGTTAAAAATCAGATGAGTTGGTTTTGGTTGCTATTGAGTTTGAGGAGTTTTCTACATTCCCCTCTCCTTCTCCCCCCCCCCCCACCCTGCTTAAAAAAATTAAAGGGTCAAAGAAGTGGATAACTTACTCCAGCCTTTGGTCAGAGGCTACTTGATTCCGCAGCAGCTGGGAAAGACTGGCCCACCTTCACATGGGTGGCATCCAGAAGAGCTAAGAGCCCATCCTGCCAGCCAAAGAGGCTCACAGCAGACACCGCCCATCACGTCAACACACACCCAGTACTCACAGCCCCGTGTGCCAAAGAGCTGTTGGAAAACCAACAGCAAAGCACTGGTTGCTGAGACTCAGAAGCATGTAATGTACATCTTAATAAAGGTCCCACTTTCTTAAGTCTTCCTCTCTCAAGGAAGGGCTGAAGGAAAAACACTGCTCATGGAAAAATACATTTAAATGGATCGGTGCAGGGCAACCATCTGCACATCTGTTCTTAACAGGTTTCAGCTGAAACTACTGAAAATATACACAGATCTGTTTATGTGGAACCAGTTAAATATGATAAGATTTCAACTGAGAGGGTAACTATGGATTCAGTGGTGGGAAAACAAAAAGCACCTCCCCACCCCCCAACACTTGGTCTCCACACACGTTCCTGCTATTTTACCACAGATGTTGTCGAGGGAATAGGATTTGCTGCGAATTAAAAAGATCTAAATTATTTGAGATTGGTTACAAACAAACTCAAGATGGTCCCAGCAGCCTCTCTGCAGTATGTAATTCTTGCCTCACCACCAATCTGGGCTGAGTGAGTCCTTTGTCATCGCAGAGGAGCCTACAGCTGGGAAATCACTTGTTTCTGAATAATTCTGTCTTCACTCCTCCAACAAGACATTCGAGAGGAAGCCAGCAGGGAGGCTGCTGGCACACAGAGCACCCAGTTGTCTTCCCTCCCTAAAAATATGCTGTGGCCCCCTAAAGACACGCAGGCAGAGGGGAGGGAGCTTTAACTGGCACCCTATGGGGCCTGGGCTTCCCAGGTGGCTCAAGTGGTAAAGAACCCACCTGCCGAGGCAGCAGACACAAGAGATGTGGGTTTGATCCCTGGGTCGGGAAGATGCCCTGGAGGAGGAAATGACAACCCAGTCCAGTATTCTTGCCTGGAAAATTCCATGGACACAAGGGCTTGGCGGGCTACAGTCCATGGAGATACAAAGAGTCAAACATGACTGAGCGAGTGAACACATACCACATAGCTATGAGGTCCCACTGTCATCCCCTTATAGAGATGGGAAGACTGAGGCTATAGGATGATTTGCCCAGGACCACCCTGGCAGGAGGGAGTGAGGTGTTCCAAAGAAGAAAGGCTGTTCCTCCTGTCTAAATATTCCTTGGGGTGAGGCCACAATTCAGAGAACTATAGGGCTCAGCAGCTAAGAGGTGAGGGGCCCTGGGCAGCTAATAAGTGGCTCTTAAGTGGATTGATACAGACACTGTGAGCCCAGATCGTAGGGTTTTTTGTTTTATCTTTTGGCTATGATGTGCAACATGTAGGATCTTAGTTCTCTGACCAGGGATTGAACCCACATCCCTTGCATGGATACATGGACTCTAAACCACTGGATCACCAGGGAAGTCCCCAGATCCTTTGGTTTTTGGAAAGAACCAGAAGTCATTAGGGCTTCCCAGGTGGCGCTAGTGGTAAAGAATCCACCTGCCAGGGTGGGAGACTTAGGAGATGGGAGTTATATCCCTGGGTGGGGAAGATCCCTTAGAGTAGGAAATGGCAACCCACTCCAGTATTGATGTCTGGAGAATCCCATGGACAGAGGAGCCTGGTGGGCTACGGGTCATAGAGTCACAAAGAGTTGGACACGACTGAAGTGTTTCGCAAGCAGAAGTCACTAGATTTCTACATGTTGGCTCAGGAACTGAAAACAAACCCCAAAACCAGGCCCAGCTTGATCTGCAACCCTCGCTGTGGGTCCTTGGGGCTTTGCAGAGGCTACCTTGGCTTGGCTTGCTCACCAGGTGGGACTCCGGGGGTCTGTCTCTGGTGCAGAAGGCCTTGGACATGGACAATGTGCCCCAGCCCAGCCCCCTGGTCCCCGACTCTCTTCTAAAGCCTTTTCCTGCTTCTTCACTGGAGTTCTCATCTCGATTCCAGCACACTGAACATACATTCATTTATCAACATTCATCTAATAATTTCTCTCTTAAAAAGTGACATCAGTCTATAAAATGCACCACAGGGAACCCAAGAAGAGCAGTCACATATATTCAGAAACACTCAGTCCACCCCCGGCATCTCCCAGGGGCTGGGCTGTGAATTGGTAAGCTTCTCATTCCTGCTGGACCCCATGCTGTGAAAAGGCACCTATTTCTGTTCCTTGAAAATCATTTTTTTTTAAATAAGCAGGTCATTGGAAAACAATTGTGAACGGCAGCTTCATTACATGAGGATTTTTAGAACAAAGAGAACATTGCTCACACTCTGTGACCTGCTTGATGATACTGAATTTTAATTAAAAAATGTTCACGTGTGAAATTGACAAGGAAGGTTTGACACTAGGGCTATAAAATAAATCAGGGACATAAAAGATGGTTGACAGATGGCCTCAATGAACTAGTCAATGTTACTTCATGTTTGTCTTCTCTCTCTTTTTTCATTTGAAATTTTCGGTTTTGAGCTAGAAGGCACAGAGATGGGGAAGCTGGTAAAACCAGCAGAGGGTAAGAGAAAGGGATCCTTATTTGCCTGTTTGCATGCATGCCTGCTTAGTCATGCCCAGCTCTTTGTGACGCTATGGACTGTAGCCTGTCAACTTTCTCTGTCCATGGGATTCTTCAGGCAAGAATACTGGGATGGGTTGCCATTTCCTCCTCCCGAGGATCTTCCCATCCCAGGGATTCAACCTGTGTTTCCTGTGTCTCCTGCATTGCAGGAGGATTCTTTTACCTGCTGAGCCACTGGGGAAGCCTCTATGAGGGCCTCAAGTATCATCTTGTGCAAAGGATCAGCTGTGGTCTCAAAGAGTCTCCTCCAGGTGGCTACTGTCCCAGGCCCCCCTAGAGTAGCCCTTTGAAAGGGCCAGTTTTTCTGAGCAACAAATACGGGACTGCTTCCAGGAGACTGGTGGATCTCAGGAGCCTCAGAACTAGGAATGAGTTATTTGAAAGCAATAGGGTCAGGAAGATCCCCTGGAGAAGTAAATGGCAACCCGCTCCAGTATTCTTGCCCAGCAAATCCCATGTGCAGAGAAGCCTGGAGTTGGACACAACTTAGCAACTAAACAATAACAATAGATCAAATGGTGTGTGGGCAGGAGCAGGATGGTCAAGCCAGCCCAAGCTTCACTAGTTATGAGAGAGTTGTCTTCTGAGATGATGCAATAATTAAATAGGAAAATCCAAGTGCAGAAAGCATGTCAGTGTGCTGGGTTTAAGAAAGGCCATCTAATGCAGGTGGAGGTGGTCCGCTTCCCCTCTGGATAGACCTTGAGGATATGATGCGTCAGTTCATGTCCTAAAGCTCCATGAATGAGGAGCTATTTCACCCTAATTGCAGAACCTCAGTTCTGGCCAACAGGCCCAAGGTGGAAGAATCACGTCCATCACAACCTGTGCAAGAAGGAAGCAAGTGACTTGATTCTTGGGAGCCTGTCTCACCCTGGGACAAAGGAGCAGACTACAGGCTTCTGGGGAAGGCCTGCATCTTGGGGATGGAGGTATCAGCCTCACAGTGTGGGAGCCTGAATGCCTGCTTCCTGCCCAAGAGAACAGATGTGCAAGAGGGGGTTGCAGAGTTAACCACAACTAGAACAGGGCCTCAGCCCTTGCTGGAAAGAGACAGCAATGTACTCAGGGTCCAGGGTCCACACCAGGGACATAGAACAGCAGGTGCCAAGGCCCTGAGGCCGGACTGGCCTGAGTAGAGGGGATGAGCCGCAGCCAAGACCTAGGGGAGGTGCTAGCCATGCACAGGGAGGAGTCAGAATTCCATTCTAAGGGCAACAGGAAGCCACTATTGGGTAATACGGAGGAGAAGGGTACAGCTCAGAGTCTTTCCCAAAGATCAAGCTGGTTTGTGTGGAGAATGAGTCCAGTGGGCGAGAGGCTGGACTGGGGGCCAAGTGGGTGACATCACAGGAGAACAAGGGCTGCACGTCACAGGGAGAACCAGCAAGACCATGGTGGGGAGCTGGGCGAGGAGGGCGGGGGAACGGTCCATGACAAGGCATCTAACTCCCAGTTTCCTCCATGGGAAAATGGACGCCGTAATTCCCACCTCTCAGAGAGGCTGTGGAGATCAGAAACAGACGTGGTGCCCCAGCCCAGAACATGTGCCCAAGAGCTGAGAGTGTCACTGTGTCCCCACCGCCTCCTTGTCTCCATGGGCACGGGCAGCAGACGCTGCCTTCAGTGGTGCCCCTTCTGACCCCTTGACCCCAGTAAAGTGAAAATTCGTGGCTGGGTCAGTATAGGAGACAGGACGGGTCTGGGCCGCTCCTTCTGAGAAATCACGTGCAGCTCCGAAAGCAAAACAGTGATGCAATGAACTTCCAGGTTCTTGAAAACATTCTGATGGTTACGAAAAGTTAACAGGGCGCTGATGGGGACTGGCCCAACAATCACCACCACGAAGCTCTCCTGTTGTTGTTCAGTCGCTAGGTCGTGTCCCACTCTTTGAAGCCCCATAAACAGCAGCACGCCAGGCTTCCCTCTCTTTCACCATCTCCCAGAGTTTACTCAAACTCATGTCCATTGAGTCAGATCTAACTATCTCATCCTCTGTTATCTCCATCTCCTCTTGCCCTCAATCCTTCTCAGCATCAGGGTTTTTCTAAATGAGTTGGCCCCTTGCATCAGGTAGCCTAAGTATTGGAGCTTCAGCTTCAGCACCAGTCCTGCCAATAGGGTTGATTTCCTTTAGCATTGACTGGTTTGACCTCCGTGCTGTCCAAGGGACTCTCAGGAGTCTTAGGGTGGCAATACTGCCCAAAGCACAACCAAGGGGCTGGACCCAGGACGGTCCTTAGGGCAGGGATCCACTCCCTGCCACAATGTCCCCAGCCTTCACACCTGGAGAAGCAGAAGTGGGCATTGGGGAGAGCTGAGGAATTCCCACGATCAGGTTAAACACCCCCTTCTGAGCTCTGAGTTCTCAGCCAGCCTTGCACACAGCCCTCCACAAGATCCTCATGGTCCTTACGAGAGGGGGATGCTTGTGAAGTTTATTCACAAGAGAAACTGGGCCTTTCCCTGCAGGGTCTCCCGACAAGCTGGAAGGGCTCCCTGGAGGAGGAAGCGGGTGGCAGGGCTGTGGGAAGGATGGGAAGGGCGGGTGATGGGGCAGGGTTCCCAGCTCAGCATGAATCCTGGAGAAGGGCACATGATTGGTTTTCTCTGAGCCAGCACATTTTCCATTCTAAATATAGCCCAGGATGACCCAAGACATCTTCTCCTCGCAAGGAGACCTACGGTTCTGTATTTTGCAGCACTTCTGTGATGGCTGGAAGAAATAAACAGAGAGACAGGCTCTTCACTCCTGTGCCCTGATCCCACAGGGCCTTGCGGCCTTAGGAATGACATCCGACCCCCTTGAGTGCGGCGCTGGGTGAGGCGCTATCTCTGGCCACCACTCTTTAGGCAATACCAAATATTTTGCCAGCCTGGTATCTCCCTCCAGCAAAGCGAAGCAAGGCTCCTATTCACCCAGAAAAGGCCATCCATCCATCATCCCAGGCTGCAATGAGTGGCCCTTTCTACCATCCTCAGGCTGGTGCACCTTGGGCATCTTACACGTGAGGCCCAGCCTGATGGGTTTTCACCCGACAGCAGATTCCCACCTTTCCTCGGAATCCTGCTAGAGCATCAGGCTTCTCCATCCCAATTCTGGAAGGTGCGGGCTTTTCTGCAACGGGGGTAACCACCACAGGCCTGGGGCACACAGTGGTGACTCTTGGCTCCAATACCCTTGGCTGCTTGTTTATTTATAATCGAGGGGACTTTTTTTCTGTATCTGAGTGGGGCTCTGCTAATTGCTGCACAAGCACTTCTGGGGAAGTTCAAGTTTCCAGAGGCCTGCTGTTAACTCTGACAGTGCCAGGGCTTCCCAGACAGGGCGCCCCGAAGGCGTCTGTAAAGCTGCTTTATAGGAGGCACAAAGCACAGTGGTCTCCAAAGGGTTAGGGGTTGAGACACGAAAACAGTTGTGGCAGGTTATATACAGCAAAGAGTGAGCAATGCAGGCAAGGGAAAAGGAAGATGGATAGGGATAAAACACAGGGACATGCTCCTCTCTCCCTCTGATAACCCTCCCCCTTGCCCCCTCCCCCTGCAACAACCAGACAGACAGACACAGATGCGGCAGACTTAAATCTGGCACACCCTGTCCACAGCAACGAAAGAAAACATATCGAGTTACTCGCAGCCCTGCTCAGATCGGGGCCTGGGCCTCCCCGTGCGCAAAGCTCTGTGGAGGAGAACAGGCCTCCTCGGCGTGTTGTCAGACCCACACCCCTGAGCTCTGCTCGCCTGACCCTGACGGAGTTTGCCGGCCCAGCCCCCAGCCAGCAGGTTAATTCCCTGCCCCGCAGGTGGAGACAGGTAAAACAAACCAAAATGGTATTGCAGGCCGCAGGAAACCTTCCTTTAAAACCTGATCCACCTCCAGGGAGAAAACACGCAAGAACTTGACTCTGGACGGTCCTCTGTTTTCTTAGGGCTGCTGGGAGAGGCCTGGCGGCCAGGGTAAATAAGGCAACGGGCTTCAGGCAAAGACCACTTCCTATCCTCTGTTCCCAGCCCAGAGTCAGCTGTCAATCTTGCAGGATGGAGGCGATTTGGGGGGAAAAGGCTGGTGGAGAGAGAGGGGGACCCCAAGGGAGAAACCTTAGCCACAGGTGTGGCCGGCTCACCTGGCCAGAGCACAGCCCCAGAGTCTGTGCTGCTCAGAGCTCAGTGCCCGGGAGAGCAGGCTGGGGCTCCTGAAATGCAACCCAGGGGGGTTTCAGCCTCTGCTTTGAGCAGCCGGACAGGCAGGCAGGCTGCCAATGGGGACTGGCTGAGCCTCTGCTGTGTGTGAAGCGGGGCCAGGGAAGGCCAGGTATAACTTAGGCATTAGTCAGTGTCCCTGCCAGCCGGCACAGGGAATGCCCTGAGGAGATGAGACAACCAGCTGGCACAGAGCATCCATAGTCAGTATGCTCCCTGGGTCACCAGGTGTGGGGTCTTCTCAAAGCCGGTCCATCTAGTTTTCCTATGCTGGCTCAGACAGTAAAGAATCTACCTGCAATGTGGGAGACCTGGGTTCAAACCCTGGGTCGGGAAGATCCCCTGGAGAAGAAAATGGCAACCCACTCTAGTATTCTTGCTTGGGAAATCCCATGAACAGAGGAGCTTGGCAGGCTACAGTCCATGGGGTCTCAAAGAGTCAAGACACAACTGTGCGAATAACACCGTGAGCCTAGGTGGGCAGGGCAGGGCGTAGCATCACCCCCACTTCACAGGGGGAGTTGAGGCACAGCGGGGCTGTGTGAGCCAGCACCACGAATCCTCTGCCTGCTCTCCTCTGGGTGGGTCTGAGAGCCCTGCCCTGGGCCCGGCCCCCGGCAGGGGCGCTGATGTCAGCTTACACTGGACTCTACCAGGGACCTGAGCTCAGTTTATGTCTGTGATGCAGCAATGACGGGGCCCAGGGGAAGGGGGAAGCAGAGAGCATCCAGAACACTAAGCCAACATAACTGATGTCCTCATAAAAATTAAAAGGGGAAATCTGGACACAGAGATATGCACACAAGGAGAACATCATGGAACTTCCCTGGTGGTCCAGCGGCTTACACGCCACAGTCCCAATGCAGGGGGCCCAGGAACGAGATCCCACAGTTCAGTTCAGTCGCTCAGTCGTGTCCAGCTCTTTGCGACCCCATAGACTGCAGCATGCCAGGCTTCCCTGTCTATCACCAAGTCCCGGAGCTTGCTCAAACTCATGTCCATCGAGTCAGTGATGCCATCCAACCATCTGATCCTCTATCTTCCCCTTCTCCTCCTGCCTTCGACTTGCCCAACATCATGGTCTTTTTCAGTGAGATCCCAAATGCTATAACTAAGACCTGGCACAGCCAAAAAAAACCCAAGGAGAACATCATGCGAAGATGAAGGCAGAGATGGGGGGTGATGCAGCTACAAGGTAGAGACCACCCAGGACAGCCAGCCAACACCCAGGAGCAGGGAGGGGCCTGCAGCAGGCTCCCCCTCGAGCCTCTGAAGGGGCCAGCCCTGCCGACCCTTGATCTCGGGTTTCCAGTCTGCAGAACTGGCACAGTCAGCTTCCGTTCTAAGCCCCCAGCTTTGATACTTGGTTATGCTGCTCCCAGCAAACTGATACAGATGCTACTAAAAAGGCAAAGATGAGGGACCCAGGTGTTGTGGGTGGTTTATCTTTAAAATGAACGGTGAAGGCCCCTCGAGCTCTGTCCTACAGGCACTGAGCCTACTTTATGTTGGAACAAAGGGTAAAACCTTGCAAGGCAAGCATAGCTCAGGAGTTCTCAGCTCAGACTTCCTTCTGGAGTCCTTACCCTGCCTTGTTCTCAACAGAAATTATATTGTTTATTTCTCCCATAAGTTTTCCAAAGCAATGAAAGCATCCGCTTCCCCTTCTGGGCACAGGTGGGACTCTCTGGAAACCATGGTGTAGAACAATCCCTCTTGTTAAAACAACTTACAGACCTGGCCTCTTGTGTATTTTCCAGTTATCCCAGTTTGTTTCCAGGAGGAGACCTGAAAACTCTTTCCCACGATGGACATTATGATTGATGCTTCTAGTGTTAGCATACCCAGGTGAGGAATTAGGTCCCAATGAGTATCAATAAGGCTTCCCTGGTGGCTCAGTGGTAAAGAATGCACCTGCCAAGCAGGAGACTCGGGTTTGATTCCTGGGCCAGGAAGATGCCTTGGAGGAGGAAATGGCAACTCAGCCAGTATTCCTGCCTGGAAAATTCCATGGGCAGAGAAGCATGGCAGGGCTAGAGTCCATTGGGTCATGAAGAGCTGGACGCATCTGAGCACACATGCATGAACGCAACTTGGATCATACAGAGAGGGTGATGAAGTGTAGCCAATTTTCCACTCGTTCAGAAACAAACGACCTCATAGACTTCTGAGAACTGGAAGATTCTTTAGTAAATACTCAGTCCACTCACTTCTTTGATAGGAGGTCATAGGACTCATCCAGGGTGGCACAGCTGGTTCAGTGGCAGAAGTGAGCGTGGAAGCCTGGTGTTCTGGTTTGAAGGCAGGCTGTCTATCACATGGAGAAGGATGTCATCTGTAGAACTGGTGGGTGAGGGGGGGTCATGCACACCCTGTTCCGGAAAGTTCCCTCTATGGGCTCCTGGACATTTCAGTTTAACCTTTACATGCCTCCAAGAAAGGCCAGGCACCTTCACTCCATCTTCTCCAAAGCTGTGAGAACCCCACCCCAGTACAGCCAGCCACACAGACTGTTCCCAGCTGCAGAAAGGCCAGTCCCTGCTCCCTGTCGCAACTCCACAGATACGATCGAGGGTGGGGGGATGGATCGCGTATTTATGGCGTCTGGCAGATCTCCAAGGAAGGTCTGTTTCCAACCACTGAGGAAGCAAAGAGCAAAACAGACCTGTCGGCTCAGCCACATTGTTGTCAATCTGAGCACGTGTTTTACATCAAGAGAAGGGCTGTGGTCAGGGTAGAGGGAGCCAAAGGGAGATTCAAAGGTTCTTCAGCTCTCAAAGATCTCAACCTCTTCAAAGTTTCAACCCTCAGAGCACTTGCAGGGTTTCATTCCACTCAGCAGACGCGTTTCTGCCCACACGCTCAGGTGCCACGGGCATGTGCGGGGAATCGGCTGCGGCTGCAGTCCAGAAGGACAGCTACAGGAAACCGGATGGTTGCCTCTCTGCAGATACTTTCCCAAGAGGACGTAACTTCTTCTTTGGGATTTGATAAACTCCTTGAGGGCTTCGCAGATGGTGCAGTGGTAAATAATCTGCCTGCAATGCAGGAGATGTGGGTTTGATCCCTGGGTTGGGAAGATCCCCTGGAGGAGGAAATGGCCGCCCACTCCAGTATTCTTGCCTGGAGAATCCCATGGACAGAGGAGCCCGGCACGCTCTATGGGGTCACAAAGAGTTGGACATGACCGAGTGACTTCAGATTTCCTTAGTTTTGCCTCCATCTCCATCTTCTGTTCTTGGATTCCATCCAGGACATCATATCACGTGAAGTGGTCCTGTCTTCCTAACCCTCTCTTCATTGAGACATTGTCTCAGACTGTCCTTGCTTTTGACCTGGACATTTTTCAGGAGCACTGGTCAGGTATTTTGCAGAGTGTTCCTCAATCAGGATTCGCCTGGCGTTTTCTCACGATTAGGCTGGGATTATGGATTTCTGGGAGGAAAACCCAGAAGTCAAGTACCATTCTCATCCCATTACAGCAGGGGTACATGCATTCAAGATGCCTTATTACTCTTGATGTTGACCTTGATCTTCTGGCCAAGGTAGTGTTTGTTGGGTTTCTCTAAAGCTTATCTTATTTACTTGGCTACTTTGGGTCTTAGTTGTGGCACGCGGGATCTTTGTTGAAGCTCACGGACTCTCTAGCTACGGCGTGTAGGCTCAGTAGCTGTGGAGCATGGGCTTAGTTGCTCCGTGCATGTGGGATCTTTGTTAACCAACCAGGGATCGAACCTGCATCCCCTGCATTGCAAGGTGGATTCTTTACCACTGGGCCACCTGAGAAGTCCTTCAAGGTTCTTTTTCTCTCTTTCCACACTGTACTCTTGAAAGGCAGTTTCTGTGTACAGGAATTCTGCTCCACCTCCTTGGGGGCAGAGGATCTACATTAATTATCTGAAATTCCACCGTGTGGGAGATTTACCTATTCTCCATCTGTTTATTCATGTTATCAGTATGAAATTTTCCATATTTATTTTATATTGGATTATTTATAATCCAAGACTATTTTATTGCTCACATTGTTTCAGCCTTGGCCCATGGGAGCTCTTTCTCGCAAAGGCTGTGTTCCTTGGACACGCTTCCATCATTGCCTGTTCCATCATTGTGCTGTCTGCTTTTCTGAGCCCTTACTCTCTGACCCCAGAAGATGCTTCAGGCTCATCCTGCCCATCCCAGAAACAGCCATTTCTCCAAGAAGTCCTACTCCCTTTTACTGGAGAGTAGTCGTAAAGCCTAAGACCTGGGCACTAGGTGCGCCTACTTGCTACAGGGATGGCATTTCTTTCAGCACTTCTTAGCTGACAGAGCAAGTAAATCTGGGAATCGGGACTTGCCTGGTGGTTCAGGGGCTAAGACTCCATGATCCCAATGCAGGGGGCCTAAGTTCAGTCCCAGGTCAGGGAACTAGACTCCACACGCCACAACTAAAGATTCCACATGCCGCAACTAAGACTCAGCACAGTAAAAAAAATTAAAAAATTTAAAAAACGTAAGCATGGGTATTTATACTAACCCATATCTATAAATGGGCTTCCCTAGTGGCTCAGATGGTAAAGAATCTGCCTGCAATGCAGGAGATGAGGGTTCAATCCCTGGGTCAGGAAGATCCCCTGGAGAAGGGAATGGCTACCCACTCCAGTATTCTTGCCTGGAGAATCCCACAGACAGAGGAGCAGGCTATAGTCCATAGGATCACAGAGTTGGACATGACTGAGCAACTAACAATTTCACTTTTATATCTATAAATATGTTGTATGTGTCCATCTGTATCAATATTAAGCTAAACATGAGTCCCTGTGGAGGTCTACATTGCTAATCCACTGCTGCATAGATCATTTCAGCCTCTCCCCCTGGCCTGTCTGTAACCTCCCACTCCACTGATGAGAAACTTGGCTCCCAGGATCCGCCATCCATGTATCTAACTCTTCAGCTTCAGATTTCCTGACTCGCCATCCATGTATCTAACTCTTCAGCTTCAGATTTCCTGACTCGCAGCTTCATTTCCCATACTCCCACGGTAACAACTTTCGTATCTCAGATTCCATTACAGGGACACATCACTGTTCATCTGTTTACTTGTTGCTATATTTGGGGACTGGGCTTCCCTGGGGGCTCAGAGGTTAAAGAGTCTGCCTCCAATGCGGGAGACCCGGGTTCGATCCCTGGGTCAGGAATATCCCCTGGAGAAGGAAATGGTAACCCGCTCCAGTATTCTTGCCTGGAGAATCCTATGGATGGAGAAGCCTGGTAGGCTACAGTCCACGGGGTCACAAAGAGTCAGACACTACTGAGCGACTTCACCTTCACCTTCACCATATTTGGGGATTGTTTCTAGTCTTGAGCTATTCAAAGCAAAGCTGCTAGGGCTTCCCTGGCAGTCCAGTCAAGTTTAGGACTTGGCCTTGCAATGCAGGGGGTGCAGGTTCGACCCCTGGATGGGGAACTCAGATCCCACGCGCTTCCTGGCCAAAGAACCCAAACATAAAACAAACAACATTGACTCTACAGAAACGGAACAATGAAGACTTTAAAAATGGTCCACATTAAAAATTAAACATTTTTAAAAAGTAAAGCCACTGTTAACATTCATGTGAGCAGACATGTGCTTTCATTTCTCTTGGGCAAATATGAAGAGTAGAGTGGCTGGGTCACAGGGCAACTGTATGCTTATTTTTCTAAGAAACTGCCCATCTGTTTTCCACAGTGGATGTGTTATATTTTGTGCCCACTGGCAGTGCATAAGGTGGCAGCCCCTCCACATTTCAATCAGTATTTTAAATTTCAGACATTCTAATCGGTGTGGAGTGTTATCTTGTATTGTAGTCTACACTTTATTTCCTAATTCCCAATGATATTGCGCTTATTTGGCCTTCATACATCTTCTTTGATGAAGTGTGTTTTCAATTCTTTTTCGCATTTATAAAATTAGGTTGTTCTCTTATTACTGATTTTGAATTCTTTTTTTAATATTCTGGATGCAAATCTGTTGTTAGATATGTGACTTGCAAATATGTTCTAGTGTATGGCTTATCTCTTCGTCTTCTCAACAGTGTCTCTCACAGAGTAGAAGTCCTTAAATTTTATGAGGTCCAATGAATCCAACTTTTCATATGTCATGCTTTTGTTGTCAGATATCTAAAACCTTTTTGCCTAACCCAGAATTTCAGTTTCAGTTTCAGAGGCTCTCTGACTTTCTCTTCTGCCTAGAATTTTCTTCTGTATTTTCTTGTAGAACTTATACAGCTGTAGGTGTTTTTTGTTTTTTTTTTTTTTTAATTTAAGTGGAGGACAATTACTTTACAATATTGGATGGTTTTTGCCATACATCAACATGAATTGGCCATGGGTATACATGTGTCATGCCATCCTGAACCCCCTCCCACCTCCCTCCCCACCCTATCCCTCTGGGTTGTGCCAGAGCCTTGGCTTTGGGTGCCCTGCTTCATGCATTGAACTTGCTCTGGTCGTCTAGTTTACATAGGGTAATGTACATGTTTCAGTGCTATTCTCTCAAATCCCACCCAGCTGTAGGTTTTAAAAGTTGACCTATGATTCATTTTGAGTTCATTTTTGTATACGGTGCGAGATATTCATCAAAGTTCAACCTTTCATGCATGTGGATATTCGTTTGTTCCAGCATCACTTCACTTGTTTAAAGAGTATCTTTTTTCTACTGAACTGCCTTTGCATCCTAGTTGAAAATCAACTGATCTACTTCTAAAACACAGATTCTGTTCTGTTGATCCATCTGCATGTCAATACCACATTGTTTCATTCTTATAACTTTACAATAAGATCTAAAATCAGATAGTGTTAGTCCTCCAAATTTGTTCTTCTTTTTCAAAAATCCTTTAGCTATCCCAGGTCTAGTATGTTTTCTTTTAAATTTGAGGATCAGTTTATCAATTTCTAAAAAAAAACCCACATACACACACACAAAGTCTTTGAGGATTTTTGACCGAGATTGCATTGAATTGATATATCAACTTAGAGAAAAATCATCTTAAAAATATTGAGTGTTGTGACCCAGAACATGTATATCTTTCTATGTATTTAGGTTTTATTTCATTCTTCTCAGCAATACTTTGTAGTTTTCAGCATGTGCTGTGCTCAGTTGCTCCGTCGAGTCCAGCTCTTTGCAATCATGGACTGTAGCCCGCCAGGCTCCTCTGTCCATGGGAATTCTCCAGGCAAGAATACTGGTGTGTGTTGCCATTCTTTTCTCCAGGGATCTTCCCAATCCAGGGATTGAGCCCAGGTCTCCTGCATTGCAGGCGGATTTTTTATCATCTGAGCCACCAGGGAAGCCCAATAACACTGTAATGGGTAGCCTATCCATTCTCCAGGGGAACTTCTGACCCAGGAATCAAACTGGGGTCTCCTGCATTGCAGGCAGATTCTTTGCCAGCTGAGCTACCAGGGAAGCCCAGTTTTCAGCATACTTTCAAATCTGTTGCCAGATTTATTCTTAAATATTTCCTATTTTTTAGATTACTATCAGTGGTATTTTTCAATGTCTGATTGTCCATTCCTGGTACATAAAAATGCAAGTGATTTTCTTATTGATCTTAGATCCTGCCCATTTTGGACTCAGTTCTAGTAAGTTTTTGTAGATTCATATAGTTTTGCCATATTTGTTTGTTTCATGCAAGAGGATAAATCTGGTCCCTGTTACTCCATTTCACTGTGATTAGAGGTATGGAGGCTCTGCTTTTTGAAAAGTGTGTCTACTAAGATGAGGCAGGGCATGGGGAGAGAGGTTGTTTGAAGTCAGGGTACAGTGTCAGCAAGACCCAGCACACATCGGAAATCATGAGTCTAGTCTGCTCTGGCTGAGGCCCACGGATGCGGAGGGTATTTCTCAGAAACCTCTGCCCTGGTAAGTAAGAGTAAGATATGTGAGGTCTCGGTTCGGGAGTGCCCTCTGCAAATGCATGTGTTAAATCAAAGATGATTTAGTGTCCATCATTAAAGGACACTTCCCAAAGTATGGGACATCCATGCAACAGAATACTCTCCAGCCACCAAAACATGTCAAATAAGCTCACTGGCATGGAAAAAACACTTGTGGTCTATGACAGGATTGGATTTTAATGCTGCATAAATCACTGCAGATGGTGACTGCAGCCATGAAATTAAAAGACACTTACTCCTTGGAAGGAAAATTATGACCAACCTAGATAGCATATTGAAAAGCAGAGATATTACTTTGCCAATAAAGGTCCGTCTAGTCAAGGCTCTCATTTTTCCAGTGGTCATGTATGGATGTGAGAGTTGGACTGTGAAGAAAGCTGAGTACCAAAGAATTGATGCTTTTGAATGGTGGTGTTGGAGAAGACTCTTGAGAGTCCCTTGGACGGCAAGAAGGAGGTCCAACCTACTCCATCCTAAAGGAGATCAGTCCTGGGTGTTCATTGGAAGGACTGATGCTGAAGCTGAAACTCCAATACTTTGGCCACCTCATGTGAAGAGTTGACTCATTGGAAAAGACCCTGATGGGATTGGGGGCAGGAGGAGAAGGGGACGACAGAGGATGAGATGGCTGGATGGCATCAGCGACTCGACGGACATGAGTTTGGGTGAACTCCGGGAGTTGGTGATGGACAGGGAGGCCTGGCGTGCTGTGATTCATGGGGTCGCAAAGAGTCAGACACGACTGAGCAACTGAACTGAACTGAACCATTTATCACAAACCTGGGCAGTGTAAAGCAACACCCATTTATTATCTCACAGTTCTGTAGGTGTGGAGTCCAGGTAGGCTCACTGGTGTGTCTGCTTGGGGTCCCACAAGCTGAAATCAGGGTGTCAGCTAGCTTATGCACTTATCCTGAGGTTGAAGGGAAGGATCTGCTTACAGACGCTTTAAAGTTGGCAGAATTCAGTACTCTGTGACTCTGGAGCTGAGATCTCCATCTCCCTGCTGGCTGCCAACTAGGGTCTTTCTCAGCTCCCAGATGGCTCCCCTGTTGCCTTAGCTTGTGGCCTCACCTTCAAAGACACCAATGGACATCAAATCCCTCCTATGCTTTGAGTCTCTCTGACTTCTCCTTTTGCCTTTAAGGGCACATGGGATTCCCCCTGGAATCTTCTAGACAATCCAGGATCACCTGCCTATATTAAAATCAACTAACTAATAACCTTAAATTAAACCTACCAAGTTCTTTTGTGCCAAGTAAGGTAATCTTTTCATGGGCATGGTAGCTCATGGTATTCATAGTTCTGGGGTTTAGGCATAGAATCTTGGGGGGCCAATTTTACAATTCTGCATTATATAGTTACCAACTAAGGCCAGATATGATATAGTATGTGCAATATTATGTTTTTGTAAGAAAAAAATGCAATAAAAAACCATGGGTTATATTTATTTTCTTCTTTATCCTTGATTTTTTTTTTTTTTACAATAAACACATATTGCTGGATAATATGAAGAGTTTACACAACACTCAAACCCATAAAACTTCACTGGCAAGATGGAACTCAAGGTATATTTTCCCACAGACAAAAATGTTTTGGGGTGACTAGAGTCCTGTGACATTCCACAAAAGATGTAATTCTAAAACTCCATGCTCCATGGATTATTTCTAGCAGGCACTAAATGCCAAGTTCTAATCAGGATGCCAAGAATAAACGACTCTTACTCCCTCATCCCCCAAACCCTAAGAGGCATCAGCGGGCAAGGGGGCTGGTGATCAGAAGCTATTAATATATGAAGAGACCATGCTCTGATGTCGCAAGAACACCTGTCTCAAGAAAGGAGGAGGCGGAGCCCCTTACAGCATGGCGGCACTGGCGCTGGCCTCGCTGCTGTTCAGCTGCTCAGCCGTGTCCCGACTCTGCAACTCCATGGACTGCAGCCCTCAAGGCTCCTCTGTCCATGGGACTTTCCAGGCAAGAACACTGGAGTGGGTTGCCATTTCCACCTCCAGAGGGTCTTCCCAACCCAGGGATCGAACCCAAGTCTCCTGTGTCTCCTGCATTGGCAGGTGGATTCTTTACCACTGAGCAACAAGAAAGTCCAGGAAAGCCCTGGACTTGTGTGCATGTGTGCAAAAGCGTGTGCACATTAGCAAATGAGGGAGTGTGTGCATGCAGGGCTGGGAGCTGCAGGTGATCTGCACTGACTTGGGCTATCTCTTCCCAAGAGGAGAAACGTCTGCTATGCAAATTCTTGTATGAGAATACGGGTTTTACTGAAAATAAGGAACCTGCAGAGGCATGAGAATTTATTTTATGACTTTCCACTCTGTAATTCTCTCTTCATCCCGGATGGGCCCTCCTGGAGCAGCCACTTCCGCCTCCCCCCAGCCACTGCACTCCCCATCCTCACTCACTGCACAGGCTTGCTTATTCTCTCTCTAGCTCATTTGGTTGGTTGGTTGGTTGGTTTGGTGGGGACTCTTTTCTCCATCCTCTCTTGGATCATTTTCTCCCTGATCTCCCTGCCCCCAAATGAGAAACAGCCTTTGATGTCCTTTGGTGATGAGTGGTTAAACACTACAAATCATGGTACATCTATCATGGAATAGCCCTCAGCAATCCAGAGGGAGGTTGGGTATCCATACACCCAACAACGTGGATGAATTTCCAGAGAGTTACGCTGAGCAAAAAAGACATCGGACCACGACCCCATTTATAAAATATTCTTGAAATGGTAAAATTATAAAAAGGGAACAGACCACTGGTTGCCAGGGTTGAGGGAGAGGAGGGAGTGGGTTATAAAAGGGCAGATTGAGAGATCCTTCTGGTGAAGGAAATAAAACATACCTTGACTGTGGTGATGGATACACAAACGCACTCATGGGATATAACTGAACAAACTGCATGCATGTGCACCTGTGTGTGCACACACACACCAATGAATATACATAAAAGTGCAGCGATGTCAGTATTCTGGCCGTGATATCTTACTATGGGTCGGCAAGATGTTACTTTTGGGGAAGCGGCATTAAGGGTACACAGGATTTCTCTGATTTATTTCCTACAACACATATGAGTTTCCAACTACCTCACAATGAAACTTTAATTGGGAAAAAAAAAAGTGAAGGATAAAGAAAGATTTTTCTCAGGCAAACAAAAACAGAGGGCGTTCATTGCCAGGAGATGTACCCTGCAGGGGATGCTAAAGGGGGTTTTTCAGGCAGAAGGAAAGTGATGGAGGTCAGACACTTGGAGCTGCAAAAGGCAGAGACGAGAGTAGAAGGAGGAAGAAATGGAGCTAAAAGAACATCTTTCACTTTTCTTATTCTCTGTTGATCTAAATTCCTAGCTATGACTTTGCAGCTTTCTTCTTAGACTTTGAAGCTAATTCTTTGGGCCAGTGTCAAGCATGTTTCCTGAAAGCTTGCAGGCTTCAGGCAGACTCTGTGTTCTTAGGCCCATGGCAGGAAGACACAAGGGTCTCCCAAGCGTGCCGCAGCTTCTCCCAGGCATGATCCTCCTTCTCCCTGAGGAACCATGACAGTATTTATGGGAGGGGGCCCACTGAGCCCTCAGCACGTGGATGCTCTCCAAGGCCACTCGCAGCCTCAGTTCTGCCTTTTAGTGCTGTGTGACCTTCGGCAAGTCACTTAAGCTCTCTGGTTCCAGGTTTCATCGTTTCTGTGGTGGTTGTGCTGGGCCTTCACTGCTTTGCAGGGGCTTTCTCCAGTTGCGGTGAGGCAGAGCTACTCTCCGTTGGCTGGCTTCTCCTTACGGTGACTTCTCATTGCAGAGCACAGCTCTAGGGCGCGTGGGCTCAGCAGTTGCGGTGTACAAGCTTAGTCGCTCTGCGGCAGGTGGAATCTTCCCAGACCAGGGACCAAACTCGTGTTGCCCGCACTGGAAGGTGGATTCTTATCCACTCTACCACCAAGGATGTCCCAGATCTCATATTTAACAGTACTTTTCCGGGCAGTGGTGGCAGTTATAAGATATGGGATAGAGCCTGCCACATAGATGCTAAAACATGTTCCTCCCTTACTAAGATGTATATGACCGTTCCTCCTACTGGGTACACAGCTGGCACTCATGGAGGAGATCCCATTCCTTGACAAAATTCCCGTGTGAGGCTACAGTGCTTTGTCCTCTCCTGAAAGCCTGTCCTTGGCAGGGAGGCAAACATAACTATCAGTTATCCCCAACATAACTTCTCAGTTGTCCTCAAAACTCAGGCTGGGGACTAGCTTCATGGGAGGCCCTGAAGTTTAAGGAAGCAGTTCTAGACCCAAACCACCTAAAGAAACAGCCACCCTGACACCTCCCTCCTCCCCAAACCTCTTGAGTAGAAGCCTTGTGCTACCTTCTCAAAGCTCCAAAACCTTGGCAGCTTGATTTTAATACAATTCTACAGTCCATTCTAGAGACCCAGCAGTCAGAATAGCATCTCTAAAATAAAAATCATTTTTCTAGGTTCCATATATATATATGTATGTATGTATATATGTATATATATGGGTTAATATATGATATTTGTTTTTCTCTTTCTGACTTACTTCACTCTCTATGACAGGCTCTAGGTTCATCCATGCGTGCTCTGTCGCTAAGTCATGTCTGATCCACGTCTCTACAAATGACCCCCTTTTGCTTCTTTTTATGGCTAGAAAAATAGCACTGATGAACTCATTTGCAGTGCAGGAATACAGATGCAGACATAGAGAAAAGACGTGTGGACACAGAGAGGGCAGGGAAGGTGGGATGAATTGGGAGAGCAGTGCTGACATATATACATGACCAAGTGTAAAATGGAGAAGGAAACGGCAGCCCTCTCCAGTGTTCTTGCCTGGAGAACCCCATGGACAGAGGAGCCTGGCGGGCTACAGTCCACGGAGTTGCAGAACCGGCTATGACTGAGTGACTGACCCTGTAACGTGTGTGTGTACAGTAGCTAGCTGCGGGAAGCTGCTGTGTACCACAAGGAGTTCAGCCTGGGGCTCTGTGATGACCTAGGGGAAGAGGGTGGTGGGGTGGAAGGCTCAAGAGGGAGAGGATATATGTGTATTTATAGTGGATGCACTTCATTGTACAGCAGACACTATCACATTATCAAGTAATTATGCTGCTGTTCAATCACCAAGTTGTGTCCGACTCTTCACGACCGCATGGACTGCAGCATGCCAGGCTTCCCCGTCCCTCGCCGTCTCCCAGCGTTTGCCCAAGAAAGCAATTATACTCCAATTTAAAAAAATAAATTAATAAATAAAATGAAAATCAGGTTGTGTCAGGCTTCCACTCCCTAAATCCACACAGTGGCTTATGCTGTACTTGAAACAAGAGCTGCTCATCAGGAAGGCTTGTTCACAAAGCCCGAGACCTGACACAGCCTCCTCTCCCTCTGCTCCTCTGGGGGCTCACATCATTCCAGCCACCCTCATTTTCTCTCTGGCTTTCAAATCCACGAGTGCCTCGGGGCCTTTGCACTTGCTGACTCTCTGCTTGAACTGCTCTTTCCTTGACCTGAGCTTATCTCCAGTGTCAGCAGGCAGGCTTCCCTGACCTTTGTCTAAAACAGATGCCCTCCCTCCCCTGCAGCAGCCTTCTCTCCCCTCTCTGTTTGTCCCACGCACTCCCCACAATCTGAAAATGTCACATCATTTACATATTTACTTGATTTTTGGTGGGGGGAGAGGGGCTTCTAATTTTTGCCTGTTTCCTCCTTCAAGAACATCAGCTCTGTGGGACGAGGGACCGTGACCCTTTGGACCTAGTGCCCAGATGTGGGCCAGGCATGTGGTGTGGGTGGTTTCTAATACTGATTTGTAAGTGGAGAACTGTTCCTCCCCTCCTGGCACAAGTAACTCATGCCTGCATAGGCTCCTGATCCCTGGAGAACCATCAGTGGATCCCAAGCCATTCCCAGACCACACTCTGGGAAGCTTGCCCAAGGGAAACGAGCCCACGACCCCAGACAGTCATGTCTGGTGTTAGGGCCCAAAGACAAAGACTTTTCAGGCCAGGCTGGGGGGCCCAAGGCAAGAGATGCTGAGTAAGGGGGCACTGAACACGTCACCCCCACATGGGTCGCATGTGCAGTCAGGTAGCCAGGTTGTTTGGGATTAGGGAGCGCTGCCAATTCAGCTGCCACTAAGGCAAAGGGATTGTACCTGGGGAAGATTTATTTTTCCTGCTCCATATCTCATGTCACCCTCACGTCCCCTCCCCTTCTCCCGCTGGCTGAGCTGCACACCACTCCCTCCGTGGTCATGATACTTCAGCCAAGACCAGAGCGACTCCCCACGGCCCCCTGCTCCCCACCAATATGTACAGATGTCTGGGTATCCAAGGAGGAACATTTGTCAGGAGGCTCCAGGAGACAGATGACTATTCCATAAAGATCTCATTTTTGTTGGAGTCCATCCACGTCTCTATATTGTCATAAAAAGTCAATAGGAAACTTCCATTTAGAAAAAAAAAAAAAAAAGAGGCACAATTAAAAAGAAATAGGGACAGCTCCAAGAGAGGTTGAAGATTAAAGACCGAGAGGCCCAGGGCAGGCAGGGGAATTTTATGAGCTACCAAAGAAAGAAAAACACACCACACAGAAAATGTGCCCAGCAGAAACTTGTCTTGGCAGCCTTAGCTGAGTCGAGCCGGCCAGTCTGGAGTGCTGATCTCTGCAGACCCTAGCGTGGGGGCAGGAGCTTGGGGTCTGCTCAGGGTGCAGCTGTGTGCCTGGCCTCTAGCTGGAGAGGGGCTCGGACCCCCGAGAAACACTGCAGCTGCCGCAGTTGGGGGCCACTGAGGCATTAGACCTCTGAAACGGTAGAAACATGCCCACCTGGGAGCCACAGAGGTCAGCAGCCCGAAGCAGATTAAACCTTCGTAGGTTCAGAATCTAGGACTTTTCTGAGATGCTCTTGAATTAGCCCTCATGGAATTTTCCAGATTCCAAGAATATGGAGTTAGACTTCCTCAGGTTTGAGAGACTGAATATACAAATGGACAATGACCAGGCCAAATATAAAAACAGAACTCTGGGATTTCCCTGGTGGTCCAGTGGTTAGGACTCTGTGCTTCCACTGCAGGGGGCACAGGTTCGATCCCTGGTTGGGGAACTAAGATCCTGCATGCTGTGGGCATAGCCAAAAAAAATTTTTTTAATTAAATAAAAGCAGAATTCTGCCCCATAACCTATAGCAACCTGCTCAGGAAACCAAGCCCTTATTCACAGCCAACAGCCCAGGAAACCAGCCTGCTCTAAGTCAGACTCACAGGAACCCAGATTGCTGTTTTGCTTGACAATCCAGGAAGATAAACATCTTTGCTGTAACCATCAAAATGGCCAGGACTTGATGAATCACTGACAGCTTCTCTAATTTTTGTCCCCACATCCAACTTAGGACCAACACGAGAAAGCCAGATAAAAGCCCTAATCAATTACACAGGATGTCCGGTCCTATGTAGCCTGCCTCCGGATCCAGTATGCCAACAGCCTCCAGATCCACTGTGCCAACAGCCTCCAGACCCACTGTGCCAACAGCCTCCAGATCCACTGTGCCAACAGCCTCCAGACCCACTGTGCCAACAGCCTCCAGACCCACTGTGCCAATAGCCTCCAGACCCACTGTGCCAACAGCCTCCAGACCCACTGTGCCAACAGCCTCCAGATCCACTGTGCCAATAGCCTCCAGACCCACTGTGCCAACAGCCTCCAGACCCACTGTGCCAACAGCCTCCAGATCCACTGTGCCAACAGCCTCCAGATCTACTGTGCCAACAGCCTCCAGACCCACTGTGCCAACAGCCTCCAGATCCACTGTGCCAATAGCCTCCAGACCCACTGTGCCAACAGCCTCCAGACCCACTGTGCCAACAGCCTCCAGATCCACTGTGCCAACAGCCTCCAGACCCACTGTGCCAACAGCCTCCAGACCCACTGTGCCAACAGCCTCCAGATCCACTGTGCCAACAGCCTCCAGATCCACTGTGCCAATAGCCTCCAGACCCACTGTGCCAACAGCCTCCAGATCTACTGTGCCAACAGCCTCCAGATCCACTGTGCCAACAGCCTCCAGATCCACTGTGCCGACAGCCTCCAGACCCACTGTGCCAACAGCCTCCAGATCCACTGTGCCGACAGCCTCTGATCCCTTCTTACCCCTCCCTCACTATAAAGCTTTCCCATCCGCTTGCCTTTGAGTCTCTGCTACATGCAAGTGATGGTGGCTGACTCCCTTTCTCTAGCAAGCTCTGAATAAATTGGCTGATCTTCGAGTCTTCCCACAGGTTAAATGCCCCTCTCCCACCTTATCAGATCACTTCCAGACTCTGAGCCTCTGTCCGGGCATCTCAGTCATGAGTCAACGGCAGTGAGGTTGCCTCCATGGCTGGTCACAAAGGATTCATGAGGTCATTCGTGTATGGCTCCTGGCAGGATACCTGGCATACAGTTACTGCTCAATGAATACTGACCATCATTTTTATTATGACGTCATTGCTAATCACCCTTCAAGAACCTTAGAGATGATCTCCTGGAACTGTTCTGATGACCAATCTGGGAAGAATGAAAGCTAAGTCAATTGAGATTCATTGGTTTCAAGCCTTAAGTTAAAGTGGAAGCTTGGAGCTTGGTGCAGCCAGGGAGCAGCCAGGGCTCTTTGGAGAGGAAGCTGATAGGACCTGGAAATTCGATATCTCCACTGAGGTGGATGGAAGGAAGCCAAAGGGACTTCTATCTACAGGGCAGGATTTAATACTAGGCTCTTAACCAACTCTGTGGATTATGCAGGGATTATCAGGCCCATTTTACAGATAAAGAAACTGAGGCTCATAAGAGGTTAAGTGAATCTCTCAGTCACATGGGTACGTCTTGAATCCTAAGGTGCTTGGGATTAGAATAAGCCAGGGAGAGGGAGTCTTCCCATAGAGTGTGGAGACCACAGAATCAGAGGCAGTGCAGGACAGGGAGAGTGTCAGTAGGTCCCAGCAAGGGTCCTGGCAGAGAGAGCCCAGTGGCCCAGACAGACCAGGGCGACCAGACATGAGGAATGGGCTGCGGCTGCAATGGGTCAGCCTTGGTCTCTTGTGTGGGCTTCTGGGCAGGACTGGAGGGGACAGGGTGAGCTCCTGAGCAAACTCTCATGTCAAAGAGCCAAGCTCAAGGGAAGAGGCTAGAGGGGTTCAGGAACCAGACCAAAGGCAGAGGGTGGATTTTAGAACTTGGCTGCAAGGCCAGCCAATGACCTAGATGACGTTCAACTTACTAAACTGGCTCTTGAACTCCTCTGCACTAAGACAGGCCCTGCCCTGAGGTCCAAAACCTTGATGACCTGCAGGTGCAAACAGATGGCTGTGGCTGTGGGGAGCTGAGCAGGTGAGCCCAGAGGCCAACCTCACTCGAGTCTGTACACCCACACGCATTTACAGAGCTGCACCAATGGTGCTGATCAGTAAGCAGGGAAGACACGACAAATGAATGCCGTCCTAGAACCAGCCTGGAAGGATATGTAGGAAACTGGTAACGGGAGAAGAAAATCAACCTTGGGATCAGAGTTAGGGGGCTTTTGGTGCTTGAGGATTTTTACAATGTGTATATATTAACTTTCAAAAAATAATTATGACAAAAGACTACCCTCGTTAATGAGGATGAAAAAAATTATAGAGTTGAAAAGACAGTTGAGAGACCAAGAAAAGACGTTGAAAGACAGTACAGGGACCCAAACCACAGTCTAGGAGGTCCATCTGCTCTGTGTCTCAACACCCCTACCTGGGCATGCGGACAAGAATTGTGTGTCTTTGGCTCCAGCAAGAAAAGCCTGGATGAACAGCATGTACAGGCCAGGGCCAAGGGGGCAGGGGGTAGCTAGGCTTTCATCTTAATAAATGGAAAATTGGGACCCCTTTTAGCAATTAGAAATGTATAATAAACACAGAGAAAGGAAGCAAAATAATAATTGTAAAAACGATGATGGCTCACATTTATATAGTACTTTCTATATCAATTGTAAATGTGCATATGTGCTCAGTTGCTCGGTCATGTCTGACTCTTTGTGACCCCGCAGGCTGTAGCCCAGCAGATTCTTTATCCATGGGATTTTCCCAGAAACAATACTGGAGTGGGTTGCCATTTCCTTCAACATGGCAGGTCCCGTTTAAGAATTTCTTACCTAACAGCTGGCACTCCCCTGATGGTCCAGTGGTGAAGACTTTGCACTTCCACTGCAGAGGGCATGGGTTTGCTCCCCAGTCAGGGAACTAAGATCCTCTATGCCAGGGGTGGGGGGGAGAATTTGTCATACATAATAGCTAATACAATCCTAATAATGATGAGATAGGTACTATTATTGTCATATTTTACAGATGGGGAAACTGAGGACCAGACAACTTAAGCAATTACCCAAGATCACACAGCCAGTATGTGTTGCAGCTGGGATTAAGCCAAGTATTCTGGCTTCAGGGCCCACACATATTTTCATATGTGTCCTGATAAAAGAAATTTTCACATATTGAAGCATGGGGAAGTCATTCTGCCTTATACATGAGTTAACCTGAATTTCATGCTATCATAGCCTGTTTGTGGCGTATCAAACATACATTGTATATATACTTTAATTATAAAAGAAAAAGGTTCATTGGCCAGAAGTAAAGGATGTCTATGTTAAAAATAAAGATCAAATGCTCTTCCTGCAATGCCCATGCTTGTCCTCCTTGGATGATATGACTCTCATCCCAGGTGCCAAGGCCATATTGACTCACTTTATACATGTTGATCTATTTTTTTAAAACCTTGACAGACTGTATCCATGACTCGTTTAATGTTCTTTGTTATGACAACATATTAAACTGCTGAAAACCATTCTTCTCCCAAGCAGATCCTCTGAGAGGTTGTCTTCTGGGCTATAACAGTCCTCAGTTTGGCTCAAATAAAACTGTTTTTGATTCTGATTACAGATTGTTTATCGATTATTTCTGTCAACAGTCCAAAGCATTCAGCTTCTCAAATCCTTTTATTTGAAGAGCTCAGATGAAAGTAGGGGGAAAAAACACACAATTCACAGATCCAAATGGACTGGCCTGAAGTCTAAGAGGTCCCCTGGCCCTGTTTTCACCCCACATATAATTCCTTAAGAGACGGTCCGAGTGGATCTGAAGCCCCAGCGGGAATCGTCTACCTGGCTCAGAGGACTGCAGGGCCTGGATGGGGAACAGACCCCTTTCCCATCTTACCTGTGAATGCCCCACCCTGAGGCCTGGCATCCCACAACTGGAGAGGCCGCCGGCCTGGTCTGCCTCCAGCCTTGTTCTCTGGATAGACAAGCCAGGTCCCAGACTGAAAGGGAATGATTTGACTGAGTTCACCAGGTTCAAGGTGGAGAGGAGACAGGCTCCCAGGCCTCTCTTTGCTGGTGTCCTGGACCTTTCATCAAAGAGGACTGAACTCCAGCTTCCCTTGTGGTCCAGTGGTTACAAATCTGCCTTGCAATGCAAGGGACACCGGTTTTCTGATCTCTGGTCCAGGAAGATGCCACAGAGCAGCTACGGCCATGTGCCACCACTACTGAGCCTGTGCTTAGAGCCTGGGAGCCACAGCTACGGAAGCTGCAGGCCCTCGAGCCTGAGCGCCACCACTAGAGAAGCCACCGCAGCGGGAACCGGCACAGGCAACCAGAGGGCAGCCCTCGCTCCCGTAACTAGAGACAAGACCCAGCCAGTGCGGCCAAAAACAAGTTAAACAAACAAACAAAAGTTTTAAAAAGAGCAAACTGAACTTTTTTTTTTTTAAGTTCATCTAAGTCCTTTTAAATCCATAAGACTTTGACAAAGTCTCTGTGGCTTCATGATTGCTGCCTCCAATAGGGACACTGATTTTCCTGGAAAAAAGCAAGTGCTGAAATAGACCTAAGTTTAGCTGCAGAAAATACATACTAAGGAATATGTTCCAGTTGCCTGGATGTTGGAGGAATGACAAAAGGAAAAACAAGCTAAGTGTTTACACGACTCCAGTCATTTCCGGTGATTACGAAAGATGGGAAGTGTCTGCCTTTAGAAATCTAGGAAACAAGACTGAAGTGAATCCACACTCACAAAACCAAATCCAGTGTAAAAATGTAAGAAATGAACATTGCAGGGAGAAAAAAAAAAAAAGAAAACCTAGTAAGATACAATGGGTCTGCAGAAATCTGTTCACCTGGACGCCAGAGACATTTTCTTGCTTCTGAAAGTTACTGACAAGGGAATCATGGGCACTTCAAAGAACACGGCTGCCCTACCATGAAAATGCTCCCAGGACAAGCTCTTCTCCCAGTTCACTGTTTTCTGTTTTTCTTTCTGAACCACAGTAGATAGAACACTTACTCCTTCACAGTTAAGATGCATGTCAGTGATAAGCACAAAGTCTGATGTTGGGTTTTGATCTCTGCACCCACAGTGGGAGTAATTCTGTGGAACTCAGGCAAGCTCTTTGATCTCTTCGTGTTGTTGCTGTTGTTTAGTCCCTAAGTCGTGTCCAACTCTTTGTGACCCCATGAAATGCAGCCCACCAGGCTCCTCCATCCATGGGATTTCCCAGGCAAGCGCACTGGAATGGGTTGCCATTCCCTTCTCCAGGGGATCTTCCTGACCCAAGGATCGAACTTGCATCTCTTGCATGGCAAGCAGATTCTTTACTGCTGAGCCACCATGGAAGCCCTTGATCTCTTTGGGCCTAAGTAAATAAAGATACTTAAGCCATAGCCAACAAAGTTATCCAGATAAACAGACACTCAAAGATGAAGTCTAAATTCATTGGCAGGTAATGCCCATCACTGCTCAAAGGGTCCAGAGCCGCCAGCAATCCCTTTGATTCGCTTTCTCCTCAAGGTTCCTATTTCATAAAAGGCACACTTCACTTATCAGTAATAATGCATTTTGCCTGTTTGAGTTGGCCAAAAACATAACTAAACTACCAAGCAGAAGTCCTGGTTGATTACTTCTGCAGAAAGTTATCAAAAGAAATCAATGTTTCCATGAAAAATAGGATGTCATTTTAACAAAAAGTGTTAGTTGCTCAGTCGTGTCCTACTCTGAGATCCCATGGACGATAGCCCGCCAGGCTCCTCTGTCCGTGGGATTTCCCAGGCAAGAATACTGGGTAGCCATTCCCTTCTCCAAGGGGATCTTCCCGACCCAGGGATCAAGCCTGGGTCTCCTGCATTGCAGGCAGACTCTTTGCTGTCTGAGCCACCAGGGAAAAGTTAACCAAAAGTAATGTCACTCAAAATGGATTAACTATATATTTCATATTTGGAAACAGTGTTTGTAACTTACAAAAATTGTCCTTCAGCTGTATACTATCTTCCGGAATCCTTTTGAAATCCAGGGACCTTGAACTTGGAATTACTGTATCTGGTGGTCTCTAAGATTCTAACATTCCATGATATTTAGTTACAGATTTTCTGGATGCCAAGGGGGAGGATGGATATTAAGAACTCTCATCAACTACCAGTAAGAATATAATTTGGTACAATATTTGTGAAGTCCAATTTTGCAATAAATGTTAAAATCCTTAAATGGGTATAGAAGAAGTTCTAGTTCCATTATATCATCCATCTAGTTATATTATCCATCATAATGGTGGATGGAGTAGCTCCTTCCTACTACACCAAACCTCCTGAAGATAACAAGTAACAACTCGAAACAAAAGATTTTAGAAAGGAAAGCTGTGAATGTGTTGGAGAGCAACCAGAAGCAGGCAGAAACCAAAGGGGACTTTGACCTTTGAAAAAAGGAACCACACAGGATGAGACCTATGTTTAGACAGTTTTCTGATGAGGGCAGTCCTCAGCCTGCCAGACAGAAAGCTGCAATCTTAACTGTTTGAAGTGTCAGAGGACAGAGTTCAGGGCTGTCAGAGTGGCCGAAAATCAAAGAGCTAGATCCTGAAAGAAGCTAAAAATTTTAAAAACTGAACAGAGATTTCAAATGCTGAGAGAGACAAGAATGTGGAGTTTGAATCTTGCCAACTTTTCCAGGAGAGATTTCATAAACACCTTGAACATTTTATTGATATCCAGAGAAAAAGGAGGGGAGACAATCAAAGATTATGTCCCAAGACAGAAGATATTTCCCTCATATTAAGCGAACTATCCAAAACAGACCCATTTTAAAGAGTAAAAATCAACCAACACAATACTGTAAAGCAGTTATCCTTCAATTAAAAAAAAAGTCAAAATCAAGCTTCCATAACTTCAAGTTGATATGCCATAATTTCCTGCCTGCTATCGTCAAAGACAGACAAAAGATACAGAATCTCTAAACCCACCGTTCACAAAAAAATACAATAAAAAATTTCTGGATATGCAAAGAAACAGAAAAATGTGACACATACTCAAGAAAAAAAATCAAGCAATAGAAACAGAACTCTAAGGAAACCTAGATGTTGGAATCAGCAGATAAGAAATTTATAGTAGCTATTCTAAATATATTTGAGGAATTAAAGGAAAACACTGCCATGATGGGCTTCCCAGGTGGCTCAGTGCTTAAAAAAAAAAAAAAAAATTGTCAATGCAGGAGACTCAGGTTCGATCCCTGGGTTGGGAAGATCCCCTGAAGAAGGAAATGACAACCCACTTCAGTATTCTTGCCTGGGAAATCCCATAGACAGGGGAGCCTGGCGGGCTACAGTCAGTGGGGTCACAGAGTCAGACATAACTTAGTGACTGAATGACAACAACGCTGCCATAAACAGGTAGAGAATCTCAGCAGAGCCATGGAAACAATGCTTTAAAAAGAATCAGATGGAAGTTCCAGAACTGACAAGGCTCAGAACTGAAAAATTCAGTGGATACCTCTAACAGAAAAATCTAGAAGACAGGCCGATACAAATAAGCCAATCTTTCTTTAAGCTGCCTTCAAAAAGATTATGCCATTCAGTGTATAAAGGCATAGGAACCGAGCAATGTGATCTATGATAAATCTAAAGCAAAAAGAGCTCTTTTAGAAAGAAATTGAGCACTCCCCTGGCAGTCCCGTGTTTAAGACACTGAACTCCTAAGACAGGGGTCACGGGTTCAATCCCTGGTTGGGGAACTAAGATCCCACATGCTGCCCGGCATGGCTATGAAATAGAAGTGTGTGGTCAAAAAGCATTCTCTCATGGTTTAATTGATGATATCTTTACTCAAATAAGCCAGTCTTAAAAACACAAAACGAAACAAAGTTTTTAAAATGAAAGAGCTTCAGTAACATTTGGTACAATATCAAGCATTCTAATATAAGTGTAATTGGAATCTCGGAGAGGAAGAGAGGGAAAATGAGCAGGAAAAGCATTTGAAAAATATGGCTGAAAATGTCCTAAACCTGATGGAAAACACTAACTTCTAAACTCAAGAATCTTAATAAACTCCAGGGAAGATAAACATACACACTCACCACAGAAAGGTATGTCATAGTCACATTGCTGAAAAATAAAAAGTCTTAACCAGCCAGAGAAGAAAATGACACAGATACAAAAGACCAATGACAGGAATCACATCTGAGGTTTTATCAGAAGCAAAGAAGCAAGAGATCATGGGATGATAAGATAATGAAATGATTGGCACTAAAGTACTACATCCAGTAAGATACATTCTTCAAAAAATTCAGGAAACAGACATTTTTAGCTAGCTGAAGCTGAGCAACTTCTTCATCAGGAAATGTGAAAGGAAGTTATTCAGATTGATGAGAAATGACACCAGGAGGAAACCTGGGTCTTCAACATGAGGAAAAGATACCAAAAATGGTAAATATGTGAGCAAAATAAAAGACTACCATTTTGTCCTTCTGCAATTTATTTTAGAGACAGCCAGTAACTGCTTTTGCCATGATATCATACAGCATGAATCTCTGACCAATTGGAATTAGACCTTATCAACAAGTATCTAGAAAAATATTCAAATAAAAATTAAGCAACACATATTTAGGCTTTACCATTTATACCTTAAAAGTAAAATCCTGAAGCTATGAAACCCGTGGAAGATGTTTGCAGTCTTGGGGCAGACAAAGACTTCTGAGTGTGACAGGGCACACAGGTCCACTCTGGCACCCGGATTGTGTCTTGGAAAAGGAAAAGTGGAAAAGAAACCCTGGGCAGTGTCAAAACCTTAGATCTCACTGTCTAAGTTTTACAGTTCGCTTTTACTAACTGAGGACTCTTCAGGTAGTCAAATGAAATATTAGGTTGCTACCAGTAGGAAAAGGGCTTGGAGTTCAAGATGAACTTAGATATTTAAAAAAACGAAAGTTAATTTTTTTTTTGCCCTTCTGACATGCAATTGAGTTATTTGTGCATTTCTAGAAGATTAAAGTGTGAGGAGTGGCCCATGGAGAAGCAGCCTTAGAGAAGAAAGAAGAGGAAACAGTGGCTGGAAACCTCAAGGACTCCAAATCTAGATTCCAGGGTCCCTTTACACTACGGTGTAGCCCCGGTAATAAGACGTACCGCACTAAGCTTCATTGAGCTGTCCTGGCTCAAAGCAAGCTGCTCTCCCTTTGGAATTCAAATAGAAGCCCCGTGCAGTTTTACCTCTAGAGAAAGGATATTTTCTTATATATATGGCTTTCCTACTGGCTCAGACAGTAAAGAATCTGCCTGCAATTCGGAAGACCTGGGTTCAATCCCTGGGTTGGAAAGATCCCCTGGAGGAAGGCAAGGCAACCCAACTGAGCGAACTAAGCACAGCACACACACACACACGTGTGTGTGTGTGTGTGTGTGTATGTTTATATATATATATATATAAATTTTATATTTAACTTTGAAAGTGAAAGTCGCTCAGTCGTGCTCAACTCTGACTCTATGGACTATACAGTCCCTGGAATTCTCCAAGCCAGAATATTGGAGTGGGTAGCCTTTCCCTTCTCCAGAGGATCTTCCCAACCCAGGAATTGAATCGGGTCTCCTGCATTGCAGGTAGATTCTTTACCAACTGAGCTATCAGGGAAACCTCATATTTCAGTTTATATGTATTTAATGTATAAATTTATGTATTGTGTCCATGCTAAGTTGCTTGAATATACATAGAATGTCAATGTCATTATACATATGGTATAAATTTTATACAATAAATTATATGTATTACATATATTTAATATATAATTGTATTTATTATATAAATATATTTTAATATGTAAATTCTATATTTATAAATATATATTTAATACAGGAATTATTTATAAATGCATATTTAATATATAAACTATATATATACATGTATTTAATTGAAGTATAGTTGATTTACAATGTATATCAATCTCTCCTGTACAGTCGAGTGACACAGTTAAATACATAGACACTTTTTCATGTTCTTTTCCATTAAGGTTTATCACAGGCTGTTGAATACCCTGTATGTTTATCCATCCTATGTGTAACCGTTTATATCTGCTAATCCCATGTTCCCAGTCCTTCCCCAAGAAAGGATATTTTCTACACTGACTCAGTACCAACTCTGAGAAACTTGTCTGCATTTTTTTGAATATTAAAATTAATTGTCAGTAATAAATGAAACTCTTATCAGTCCCGTGGGATCCTAAAGGCTTTGAAGCATTCACCATCCACAGAGCCTGGAAAAGCTCTGGCTTCTGCTCCAGGAGGGGATGATAAGGTCATTGCTATCCCTATTCTCACCACCCACCCTGAGCACAACCAGCGGGCGGCCGGGACATTCCGGCGGCCCCAGGGGACCGAGGCTCTTTCATCACTAGAAAATTCTAGAGATAGGTTGGAACCTGAGTGACCAGCCGTCCTGGCTGCCCTGTGACTATCCCTGCTTCAGCTTTCAGAGGCCATATCTCAGGAGGTTTCTCAGTCATCCCGCCAGCAGGTCAAGAGCTGTCGGTTGGAGGCTGTGCCCTCTCCCCAGGGCAGCTGCTTCCTGTCCGAGAGCCTCTGTTCAAAAGGCCTCTAGGTATGGATGTCCCCCACCACCCCCGGCCTGCTTCGGCCTTTTCTCCTGGCTTTGAGTTCTGTTCAAAGTCATCCACCCCATCCCATGCCTCCTTGGATCTCAGCTACAGTCACTCTGTCTGGGCCCTTCTGGGTACCTCCAGCCCAAGAACACAAGACTAGTTTCCCAGAAGACCCATAATTAAGAGTTACTAACAACTATAAGTTATATGTAAATTTCACAGCTAACCATTCTGATGACAAAGAACATTTACTTGTTGCTGTTGTTGTCTTTAGATCAATGTCATTCAAAACGCTTTAAAACTGTACAGCACCAGCATTCACTGCCCGCTTCTGGGCCCTCTTACCTTCCAGTAAAAGCCCGAGCCGGGGATTCGCGTTTCTGCTTTGTTTCCGGTCCATGGGAGCCCTAAAGAGGTAAAACAGAGAGACAGAACAAAAAGGACATGAGCAATGTTCGCTGATCTCCAGCTGAGTTTGGGGGCTCACTGCTGAAGCTGTACCTGTAGCTTTAAGTGGCACGGCAGTCAACTGGCAAGAAGGCTGGTTTGGACTGCAACAAGCTTCATTTACTCATTCATTCAACAAATATGCATTGCATGTCAAAGTGCTTTAGAGATTAAACTAAACAAAAACCCGGCCAGCATTCATTAAGGTCCTGGCCTGTTGTGACTAACCCTTGTGCCCACTTCTGTATCTTCTGCGTCCTTCACACAGCAGGGTATGTGGGAGTCCAGTGAGCAAATTCAAGGCTGGAGGAGAAGCAAACGTCTTTCTTTGACCATCATGGGGGACCCTGCCTGGGTCTGAAAATTAAACTGACAAAGATTTAACAGGAGAAAAGCATACACATTTATTCAGGATGCACATTTTACATGATCTGGAAGCCAACATAAGGAAATGAAGACCCAAAGCAAAAGTTAGACCTGAGTATTTTGTGCTGGGTTTGATGAGGATGCCCAGGTGTGGAGTATATGACAGGTGAAGGAACAGACGTGAGTATAATCAACTGGGGGAAACTGAGCAAGGCCCGTTTGTTAGGATTCTTCTCTTTATCTTCAGAGATAAGGATGATCTTCCAGGTAAAGGGAGGGTGCCTCTCACAGGAGGATTTTACGATCTGTCTCAGCGAAGAAGTGCAAGTGGAGATAGAAAAGTGCAGCTGCTGTTTTCTCAAGTCCCTTCAGTTTAAAATACTCGATACGCCCAGCTACCATGTGTTTTTGGGTAGTATATTCTGAACCTCATCATGGCTCTGGCAATAATGATGTCATCTTATATAATCAAAGAGCCTATTGTTGGACAATAGGGCACTAGGGGCAAAAATGAGTCAAACCCATGCCACCCTTCATCACCACCTCTCCCCCAATGCACTTCCAGCACGCCCTTCACTGATCAGCAGCCACAGCCTTGACGCCAGGACCAGGTTTCCCAGATACATCAAGACATCCATAAGATGGCACTAAAATGAATCTTCAAGCCCTCCATTTATTCAACACAGTCGACAATCCTTGTGGGTCTCCCTGGTGGCTCAGTGGTAAAGAATCCACTTGCCAATGCGGGAGACATGGGTTTGATCCCTGGATCAGGAAGATTCCCTGGAGAAGGAAATGGCAACCCATTCCTGTATTCTTGCCTGGGAAATCCCATGGACAGAGGAGCCTGGCAGGCTTCAGTCCGTGGGGAGGCAAAGAATCAGACATGACTTAGCAACAAAGACAATCCTTGTCTCACAGGTTTTGGGCGCCAGTCACAGAATCTGCATCTGTGAGCTCCATCACAAAGGGCCCGTATGCTAAGAGATTGGAGGTTCCGTGAATCATGGGGAAAGCTGAGTCACTGGGTTTGGGAATGGGCAGGGGAGAGAACAGGAATGGCAAAAATAGGCCTGAGGCAGGAGTAATGTGGTCCAGAAGGGCACTACTGAGTTGAATAAGGTAAGCCTCAAAGTCTCAGACAGCAGCATCCCAACGACAGAGCTTGGTGGCATATCCCCCACCCCCACCCCCCAGCAAACCCCCAGGCTGTACGGAGAGAGGAGGCATTCAGAGTCACTCCCTCCCCAAGATGCCACACAGTGGAAGGAAGGGGCACGGCCCCAGAGGAAACTGGCTGGAGCAGACACAGGTAGCCCTGATACACTGCAGCTCTCTTGACAAGGCTTCGTTGCCTCTGTAACCGGGCTTCTGCAAGTACCGCTCAGGGGTACAGGCAGCCTCTAGAGGCTAGAACAGTCAAGGAAGCTGAATCTCTGTGTGTGCGTGCGCACTCAGTCGTGTCTGACTCTTTGTGACCCTATGGACTGTAGCCCTCCAGGCTCCTCTGTCCATGGGATTCTCCAGGCATGAACACTGGAGCAAGTTGCCATTTCCTTCTCCAGGGCATCTTCCTGACACAGAGACTGAACTCGTATCGCTTGCATCTCCCGCACTGACAGGCAGGTTCTTTACCAGCTGAGCCATCTGGGAAGCCCTGTATCTCTAAAGCTTCCAAAAAAGAATGAGGGTTTGCCTTGAGCCCAGTGAGGTGGATTTGGGGTGCCTGGCCTCCAACACTGTCAGAGAATACATTTGTGTTGTTTTAAGTCACCCAGGCTGTTTACACCAGCCAGAGGAAACGAAAACATCTTACATGACAAGCAGGAAGATAGAGAGGGACCAAGGGGCTCACCGGTCACATCCTAGGACTCCAGATCTTGCCTTCTGCGGGGTAGCATCCTCCTAGAGTCCCAACCCAGGACAAGTCCCTAGGAGGGAGGGTGCCTTGGGGCTCAGCAGAGCCCTGAGAAAAGCAGTAGTCCTTCCTCAGCTCCAAGAGGGCTGCTCACCAACCCTCAGCCTTAAGCATACGGGGCATTACTGTTCTGTATCCACTGAGGCACCTGCCAGGGCACCAAATGGACACGGTCTAAGAGCTCTCGGGGCTGATCCAGGTGTCTCCACGGTCTCCATGAGTCTGAACTGTCACATCCATCGTATGAACAAGTGCATACTGGAAACATCCAGATCAGAGTAGGAGTTGCTGCAGACTCAGAAGGCAGAGGATGGTGAGGGTCCTCAGAGCAGCTGCTGTTACGCAAGGCATTTTGATCACCACGCATCAGGCATGCTGGCTTTCATCGATAGCCTCTGAAAGATGCACACACAAGCGCAGGTGGCAACGAAACGTTTTCTGCTGCTCATTTCATCCCAGCCTCAGCCCAAATGGATTTATATCTCGAAATTTCTTAGCACAATGGGGTGTGAAGCAGGGGGAGGGAGATGCTCTAGCCACACTGTGGGGAAGGGTAATTTGGTCCACGCTCCTGTTTATGGGAATGGTTTTCTACTAACACAGAAAAAAACAAAACTTCTGAAATAAAGGAGGACTGCAATTGTTTGTTTCCTTTTGCTTTTTTGGCTACAACAGTAAAAACTGTCCTTCAAAATAGTCCCCAAAGACATCAGAGCTGGACAATGACGAATGGGGAACAGATGTTTCTGGGCTGTCAGAATGGCAGCTTCCTCCTCGACACGTGGGCTCTGGGATACAGGGAATGGGTCACTGTCTGGCCCTGGAGGCCAGACAGACCAGGCCTGGCAGGCCAGGGCTCAGGTTCCAAGGGTGAGCGGGACGGCGGGCCAGCCTTCCCCTGTCAAGTTGGGCAACTCGGGGCTTTTAACTGCCTTGGGGATGAGGGTGTGCGCCTTAAATGAGGAACTAGGACTGGCCTGACTTCCCAGCAGGCGTACAGCTCAGTTTACAAAGATCTGGTTCCCCAAGGCCTGGGAGGCAGGGGCCGGAGGAGGATCTGCTTTTCTCAGGACCTGGGAGCTAGTGCTGCAATTCTGCGCCACCCACTTTCCCACATCACTTCACTTGCCCACTTCCCTCTCCCCCAGAAACCCCACACGGCCAGCGCCTGGGGATGGCAGATGGGAGTGGAGCCGGGCTAATGGCCAGGCAGCCTGTTGCTCTCAGAGGTCCCCCACCCCATCCAGTCTCTGGTCTCCAGTGGCAGCAGCCTCCCAACAGGTCACCCCACGGTTCTCCTCCAATGACCTCAGTACTTGCTCCGTGGGCTTCTGCTGTCAGTGTCCACAGGGTGTTCAAAGGCCCTGAGGGGCTGGAGGGTCCAAAAGAATGCAGTGGAGTGGCCATAACCACGCCAACTCCCGGGGCATCTGGTACTGGACACATGGCGGCCCTGCTACATGCCCTAAGGCTCCCCACACTCAGAGCTCCTCCCCCGCCCAGCAGGAAGCAGAAGCAGGGGTTGAGGTCACCCCACATCCTTCTTTCCCACCACACTCACAACATCACGTGCGTTGCATGCCATGGCCGAACTTCCACTCCTGTTAGGAACCTCCCGTGTGGCAGGTTTTAGATGCCACGGGTTAGGTTGGAGGCAGCATCTGGAGTCCAGCTCCTCGGGTTCAAACCCCAGGTCCAGACTCATCATCCTCCACGGGCCTGCGCATTTCATACCCTCTGGGTGCCTCAGTTTCCCCATCCTTAAACGGTGAGTTTAATACTTTCCAGGGGAGCTGCTTATGACTATTAAATGTCAAGTACCGCCGCTGGCCTGATACGCGGGGGCACTACTTAAAAGAGGCCCAGAAAGTGAGCACCTGGCCTCACGGATAGACCCAGGTGGTCGTGCGGCCTGTCTGGCCATGGACCACCCTCGTCTGCTTTCAGTGAGTTCGCAGTGCGCAGGCGTGGGTCCTGCGGGCCATGCGCTGCGCGTGCGCACCGGCTGAAGCCGGGAGCGCTGCCGGGAACAGCGTCAAGGCACGGAGGATGCGGAGCAGAGGGCAGGGGGATGAGGGGGCAGCTGGAGCCCAGTTCACTCTTGCAAAGCACTTCCTGAACTGCACATTCAGTTACCACAAAATGAGTCAAGGTCCCTTTCAAGTGGCTTATTGAGCTTCCCTCTGATCTGGTACAGCCTCCCCAGGATGGACGGGCCACAGGCTTTCTTGGTGAGCTGTCAGGCCCCGCTCGGGAACCCCTCAACTGGGCACCAATGCCAGGCTCTGCACAGGCACTGCTTCACTTCTGCCCTACATCAAACCCACAGTCTGGCCTGGTTCCCATTTTACAGATGAGGAAACTGAGGCTCAGAGAGGTTGGGTGAGCGGCCTGGGATCACACAGTCAGTCAGGGTCAGGGCTGGGATTTGATCTTATGCTTGTCTGGCTCTTACCTGCTAGCTCTTTCACCTGGCTCAGTGCAGTGAGCCAAGGCCATGTTCACCTTACCTGCCTGGGTCAGATAGAGGTCCGGAAACTCTCATTGGTAAAATGGAGACATTTGGGAGGTGAGACTGTGGAAATGGAAGGCTTAACCCCCTTTTCTCACTTCCCAGGAGGAAACAGGGGACTGTACTTTCTTGGCAGGAAATACTAGGGCCTCACTGATGGGGTGGTATCTCCTGTGGACAGATTTCTCATAAGAAGGGAGTCAGTTTGCCTATAAAATCTGTGGGGAAATGCCCTATGGGTCAAGTAGTTAGAATTCTGAACCTCTACTGCAGGGGGCCTGGGTTTGATTCCTGGTCGAAGAACTAAGATCCCACAAGCTGCCTGGTGTGACCAAAAAAAGTCTCCCCTGAAACACCAAGGTTCCATGGTTGAGGGAGACAGCCACAAAAGCTTTCTCTGAAACCTGTCTTCAGGACCAGGCACCTGCCTGGGTGGAGGGGGAGCCTCAGCTGTGAAAACCCTTCATCCTGGGGCGGGGAGTGCTGAGGGAAGGAGGATGGGCCCCAAGCCCGGTGTAGGTCCCGCCCCAGGGAGAGGTCCTTTTGGGTCTCTGGGAAAGAGGGAGGGCTTCTCAGTGGTACTCAGGGAAATAAGAGAGAAAAAAGGAAGCAGGTGCATTTGAAACACAAAGCCAGCCTGTGGAAAACCCATGCCAGCCAAGAGGGTCTGAATTGTGCTGCAGCTGATTTGGTTGTTTGTTTTCGCTTTTGTCCTTGTTTTGATTCAGTTTAGGAGTTTTCTTAGTAATCATCAGTAGGAAAGTCAGGTGGCCACCCAAATGAAAAAAGAGAGAGAGAGAAAGAAACAAAACTGGGTGATAACAACAGATAACAAATCTAAGGACATTTTCATGGAACTCGCCCATCTTTTTGAGATGGAAATGAGTCTGAGCCTAAAGTCACATTTTTTCTCCTGATTCCCTTTGTCTTTTTTAAAAAGCAACTTTTACTTACAGAAATAATTCACAGTACCCTTGTAACACATACGCACTATAAATGAGGCTCAGGAGCCCCTTGACCACTGCCCTGTGGACAGGACCTCCCAGCTGCCCACTGCACCCCGAGTTCTGGAGGGCTCTGTGGGCTGGGTGAGGCCTTGGAGTCCTCTCTTTAGTTACTGCTTCGTTTTTAGGAGTAGGCTCAAAGCTGGTGACTAACACACATGCTTAAAGAAGCATGGTTTTCTCTCTTTGCTTTGGAGATATCTGTATTCATAAAGCATGTTTTAAAAATATTGTCATTCATTAAGGACTCTTAAACTGACCACTATACTTCACATCTGGCAGTTAACATGAATCAAGGATTGAAATGGGAGCAAACATCAAATAAATTACTTAAACATGAAAAAAAAAGCATGTTCTGTAAGTCAAATTGCAAAGTTTGCCACAATGCCTCGCTCCTCAGAAGGCCCTAGAAAGGTCTGAATTGCCCATAAACTCTTCCTCCAAACAGTACCTAAGCCTTCTTTTTGAAGCTGTTTCACATACCCCACCCCCCACCTCCCATTCTCCAAGCCTGGACTGGCCACCTTTCTCATATCTATTTCAGAGATCCTTGGGTCGATAAGATCCCCTGGAGGAGGAAATGGCAACCCACTCTACTATTCATGCTTGGAACATCTTGTGGACAGAGGAGCCTGGCAGGCTACAATCCATGGGGTCACAAAGAATTGGACACGACCAAAGCAGCTGAGCATGCATGCATACACCAAAATTATCTCAGAGCTAAGAGTCTTGCCCCAAACTACCCTCCCTTGTTGCTTTCTCCAGAATAGCAGCAACTCCTGACCTCAGCTCCTATCTTCTCACTGAGATTTCAGGAAATGATGACCTCCTGGGCACGAATGTCCCGTATGCAGACTCCCATCAGAGTCCTTGGGTTTCCTGACTAAAGCCAGCTGCTCCTGTATCAGGCTTCATGAAGCTCTGAGCCTGTGTTCTTATGGAGATTTTCCATCTAGTCTCTCAATGCAGGAGCACAGGAGACTTGTAAAGCTCTGGAACATTCTAGAAGATCATAAACACCAGACCTTCAAGCAGCTGGCTGTAGAAATGGAGGAAAGCGATGCACCAACTCTCACCCCTGTCCTCACATCCTCCAAGCTGAGCTCATCCACACTGGGTCACGAGGAGACACAGCATCCAGAGTTCCTGGCTGGACTCCACTGTTGCTCTGACAATAGAGTAGATACATTGTGTGAGTGGTAGCCACTGAGGTGGGTACACAGCCTTCCCAGAGGATACTGTGTAGACATGCTGTACACATGGAGGGCTGTCCACAAGGGTCAGGACAGAATGCCAGACTTTAGGAACTGCTTTCCCTTCCGTGATTTTTAGCACATTGAAGACCCCAAGAAGTCTTACAATAGTGGAGATAGTTCAATTCTGTAACTCAAGGTTTCCCAAACTTACTAGCTCAGAAAACTCACTTCTGGCAAAGTGCCTGTTGCTGTCTCCCAGCAGAACACACACTGAGACCTACTGGTCCAGCCATCTGGGAAGAGTAATGATGTTCGTCACAGTGCTTCTTAAACAGTTGACAATTTGTGCTGCCGGACTGCCAGGGCCCTGACACCCAGCCTTTTTTCTGATAGTTTAGACGGACCCAGTGTCTGAAACCCTAAAGTGTTTTAATGATGGCTTGAGTTTAAAAGAATGGGATCTCAAACTGTGGCCCCTGTGATCCCTGGTCCAGGAAGATGCCACAGAGCATCTAAGCTCATGCACCACAACCACTGAGCCCCAGCTCTAAGCCCGCAAGCTGCAACTGCTGAGTCCTCGAGCCTAGAGCCCATGCTCCACAACAAGAGAAGCCGCCGCAATGAGAAGCCCGCGCGCTGCAACTATGGAAAGCCCGCGTGCAGCAACGAAGACCAAAATAAATTTTAAGAACATTACGTGTGCGTAGACCCTCTGCCACCTCACAGAAAACAGCATTTCTTGTTAAGTGTGCCCAGTGTGTATTAAGAGCTCAACAACTATGGTTTCCACCCAGGAATCCGTCAGGGGACTTATTATACGTGGGGTGTTGGTGTTATCTGGGCAAGACAAAAGCCCCGTTCTCCCCTGGTCGGATGTTAGGTGCTAATAATTCGGGTCACCTCCTGAGGGTGATTCTTAGCCTGGTTCTCAAATATGGGCATCAGTCATGTCACAGGTAAACAGGGCTCATGAGCTTCTCCATGTATAAACCAAAAGACCACCTGGGAAGTAGATTGTCCTAGAAGTGTAACTAAAGATGAGCAATGGGCAAAAACACAGGGTGATCAACTTGGATGCTGGCATTCTTGACGGGATATCTCCGATTCTGGAGGGCAAATGAGCAGAGCTGCTCTGTGTCACCCAGCGAGGTCTGCCTGGAGACATGCTGGTGTTTACCTGCCACATCCTTTCAGGTTTATTGCACTCAATCGCCTTGTATATTTAATGCGGAAATTTGCTGAAGTGGTTACCAAGCCACGGGGAATAGGAAAGCATGAGGGAGCTGCTTTCTGACCCTGAGGCTGGCAAAGTTGCCTCCTTAACCAGACCTGTGCTGGGTTACGACGTTATTTGCATTTAGAGCATTGAGTCTTGAAGCTAAAATTGTAGCAGGAGCTCATTGGAGTACAGGCAGCCCGCACTGCCATGGATTTAGGATGTTTACTCAATGATGGATGAGAACTTTCAGGCAAAGAAGGATTTTCCCCTCCGTCTTTCCACAATCCAATGTCAGTCCACAGTGATCAAGGTCCTGATTTGGGGGTGAGTGTGCAGGGCCTTTTTAAAAGTCTTCACAGGCAAGAAGAACAGATTCTGTATCTGACCTTCATAATTTTGCTCTCAAATAGGTGGGAAAAAAAGTAGAAATAGTGACAGATTTTATTTTCTTGGGCTCCAAAATCACTGTGGATAGTGACTGCAGCCACGAAAATAAAAGACGCTTGCTTCTTGGAAGGAAAGCTGTGACAAACCTAGACAGGATATTCAAAAGCAGAGACATCATTTTGCCAACAAAGGTCCATATAGCCAAAGCTATGGCTTTTCCAGTAGTCATGTAGGGATCTGAGAGTTGGACCGTAAAAAAGGCTGAGCACCAAAGAACTGATGCTTTTGAATTGTGCTGGAGAAGACACTTGAGAGTCCCTTGGACAGCAAGATCAAACCATTCAATCTGAAAGGAAATCAACCCTGAATATTCATTGCAAGGACTGATGCTGAAGCTCCAATACTTTGGCCACCTGATGTGAAGAGCCAACTCACTGGAAAAGACCCTGATGCTGGGAAAGATTGAGAACAGAAGGAGAAGGGGGCAACAGAGGATGAGATGGTTGGATGGCATCAGTGACTCAATGGACATGTGTTTGAGCAAGCTCTGGGAGATGGTGAAGGACAGGGAAGCCTGACCCTGTCCTTGTGCTACGGACCCTGGGATTGCAAAGAGTAGACACAACTGAGTGACTGAGTAACAACAAGAACTAAGAAGCAATTGGATGAGATGTCAGTGGGGCTAGGGTTTACAGTGGGGCTGAAGGACCGCATTGCTTTGCCCGAGTTTGGGCAAAGCTGTATTAAGTGCCACTCACACATGTAGGAGACGTGGGTCGGGAAGATCCCCTGGAGAAGGAAATGTAAACCCACTCCTGTGTTCTTGTCTGCGAAATCTCGTGGACAGAGGAGCCTGGTGGGCTAGAGTCCATGGGTTCACAAAAGAGTCAGACCTGACTGAGCGCCTGAAACAACATCTCGGGCCTGATGTTGAATCAGGAGCATCTGGCCGCTGTGCCACTGCACGAGGGACTCAGAGAATCCCCAGCAGAGGCCCCCATGCCCCTACCAAGAGTTTGTCTTCAGGTTCTTGGAACTGATTCCTGATGCCTCCAGAAAAGGGAGGCCTCCCATTTCCGAAGTTCCCACTCCTCCCTCCTGTGATAAGACATAGAAAGAAGAACAGCCACAGGTTTCTGTCAGTCCAGGCAGAACAAGACTGCTGATCCCACAGAGTAAGGGAAAGACATTTGTCCTCAGAGAGGAGCCTCTTTCCTGAAGGGGATTCCTTACAACGTGGCTCTCGCAGCCTCCATCCTACACTTGGACCCAGAGGCAAGGACGTGAGCAAACCCTAAAGTGCTCAGAAGCATTAATCTCCCGTGCTCTGGTCCTGCTGTGTGTGCACGTGTGAATGTTAAGTCGCTTCAGTCGTGTCTGACTCTTTGGAAACTCATGGACTGTAGCCCACCAGGCTCCTCTGTCCATGGGGTTCTCCAGGCAAGAATACTGGAGTGCAATGCTATGCTCTCCTCCAGGGGATCTTCCCAAACACAGATGGAACCTGTGTCTCTTACATCTTCTGCATTGGCAGGTGGGTTCTTTACCACTAGGACCACCTGGGAAGCCCCCTGGTCCTGCTGGTATTTAGTTATAAGACTTTGCTTTGGGCCTGATGGTGGGTGAAAAGTTGGGGACAATAATACCAACACATAAGGTTGTTTCATAAATGAAGTTCACATTTTTAAACAGTTTGGTTAGAAAAACCCACTCTGAGTATCAGCTTTGCTGCTTGCTAACTGGGTCACTGGGGACAAAGTCATTCGCCCACTCTGAGTCTTCATTTTCCCTATCTTAAAATGGGGAGAAATGGCTATGAAAGAGTGGAGGGATGTGCTTTTCACAACAAGTATATTTCATGGTTTTCAATAACTGTTAGATTCATGTCTCAATTTGATGGAAAGATGTATTTCCCCTTGAATTTAGGGAGGAATCAGAGGAGATTATGTTTTTTATGCTGAAGTTATAAACACTGGCCTACCTCCAGCTAAAAGTCTTTCTGTTTTTACAAGCACTTGAGGGGGATCCAAATGACACCCCAAAATGTGACTCTTAAAGGATTTGAAACTTTTGCCTCATTTGAACCCTGTCATTTCACAACCTTTGCTTTGAGAGAGGCCTGGCTTCCCAGTACTCATGGTTGTTTGCTTTGCCATCTAAACCAGTGTGCACAACAGATATAAAGTAGAACTACTTTTTTTCCCCCAGTAAGCTCTAGAATTTTCCTGTTTGAACTCAGTATAAAAAGAGTTAAACTCAAAGTAACAGCCCCCCCAATTTGCCACATCCAGGAACCCCTTTTTCCTCACAGAGGTTTAGGACAGGAGAATCAGATGTGAGCAGCAGTTGTAATGATGAATTGTTGGGGAAGATTTATTACCAGGGGAAGGGATAGTTTTGAATCTACTTTTCTTGGTGCACACAACAAGTATTTATGTAATTCTGCAAAGCACTTTTGAGATAGAAACACACATGTGCACATACACAGGAACTATATTTAGTAACACTACCCATGCAGTCTTGGCCTTAAAAACTCCTGTTTCATCATCTGGCTGGAGAGCCAGTAGCCTGCGCTTTACTAGGAGCCCAGGGACAAAAAGCCTTATAAATACTAGAATCAGCCAACCAGACAGAGCGTGGACAGCAACACCGTCACAACTAAATTACTGTTTCGAGGTGATACATCTTAAATCAGCACACAGTTCTTTCCGATTTCAGTAGTTTGAAATGGAAACAATGCAAATCAACTAATTTACAAAACCAAAACCAATTCACAAACATAGACAGCAAACTTAACAGTTACCAAGGGGGAAAGGGGAGGAGAAGGGATAAATTAAGAGTATGGGATGAATAGATACATTAATACAGTCTGGTATGTATAAATGATCAGGCTTCCCCAGTGGTTCAGTGGTAAAGAATCCGCCTCCCAATTGCAGGAGACAGGGGTTCGATCCCTCGGTCGGGAGAATTCCCCGGAGAAGGAAATGGCAACCGCCTACAGTGTTCTTGACTGGGAAATCCCATGGACAGAGGAGCCCGGTAGACTGCAGTCCGTGGGGCTGCAAAAAAGTCGGACACGACTTAGTGACTAAAACAACAAAAATGAATAAAACAGATAAACCACAAAGACTTACTATATAGCACATGGAATTATATTCAATATATTGTAATAACCTATGATGGGAAAGAATCTGAAGCTGTCCATCTGAAAGTAACACAGTATTAGAAATCAACTATAGCTTAATAAATTTAAAAAATTTTTAAAGAAAATAAGCAAATAAATAAATTGTTTGAAATGAATCAAGGGAGGGGGAAGACAGTATTGACCACAGCAACTGAATTTCTGAAAAATATTTTATTTACAAATAAAGTCTTACATATGAATCTTCAGACTTACTAGTCCCAACAAACATTGCACTGATTGATATCTGTGTCAACTAGAAAGATCAGAAAGGGAAGGAGACGGTTCCATTCTGTAGTATTTACAGGTATCTGCCTTTGTTTGCGGAGAAGGCAATGGCACCCTACTCTAGTACTCTTGCCTGGCAAATCCCATGGATGGAGGAGCCTGGTAGGCTGCAGTCCATGGGGTCGCTAGGAGTCGGACATGACTGAGCAACTTCACTTTCACTTTTCACTTTTCATGCATTGGAGAAGGAAATGGCAACCCACTCCAGTGTTCTTGCCTGGAGAATCCCAGGGACGGGGGAGCCTGGTGGGCTGCCGTCTATGGGGTCGCATAGAGTCGGACACGACTGAGGCGACTTAGCAGCAGCAGCAGCCTTTGTTTGATCTGAGACAGTGGTGATTCACAGAGCTATTGCAGTGTGTGAAACAGTCTGCTGGTAATGCCAGCTCAGATCTTCCAGAACTAAACCTATGATGAATTCCAGGGGACCAAAACCTCTTTATGATTTCTGCAGAGCAGACTCATATCCGAGTGTGTTCATGACATTTACAGTAGTGAGGTGCCTGGGGAACAGGAAGGGGTGCTTTGTAAGGACAGATAAGCTCTGATTAGGCGTATGAGCTCATTCATCAGATAAAAATATGACACCTGGGCTTTAACCCATTCTTTATTCTGAAAGAAAAGAAGTGGAGGATGAAGGGAACCCAGAGCCTTTAGTATTGATTTTTCACAGGCTGCCTCTCTTAACGCATTTTGTGGTTTGTTTCAACCCCATCCTTTAAACTGGTGGGAATGTAGATTGCTGCAGCCACTGCGGAAAACAGCATGCAGGTTTCTTAAAAAACTAATAAAATTAGAACTCCCATATGACTCAGCGATTCTACTCCTAGGTATACACCTACAGAAACCCAAACACTAATTCAGAAAGGCACATGGACCCCAACATTCATAGCAGCAGTATTTCAATAGCCAAGATACGGAAACAATCTAAGTGCCCGTAAACAGAGGAATAGATAAAGAAAAACGGTACTTGTATACAATGAAACACTACTCATTCTCTTTTTCTAAAAAAAGATGAAATTCTTCCAATTGCAATAACATGTACGGACCTAGAGGGCATTATGTTTAGTGAAATAAAGTCAGGCAGAGAAAGACACTGTGATATCACTTATATGTGGAATCTAAAAATACAGATATATCATCAAATATGCAGATGATACCACTCTAATGGCAGAAAGTGAAGAGGGACTAAAGAGCCTCTGGATGAGGGTAAAAGAGGAGTGGAAAAATTGGCTTAAAATTCAGTATTTGAAAAACTAAGATCATGACATCCAGTCCCTTCATTTCATGGGAAACACAAGGAGGAGAAATGGAAGCAGTGACAGGTTTTATTTCCTTGGGTTCTGAAATCACTGTGGATAGTGACTCTGGCCATGAAATTAAAAGACATTTGCTCCTTGAAAGAAAAGCTATGACAAACCTAGACAGCATATTAAAAAGCAGAGACAACACTTTGCCATGGCGTGCTGCAGTCCACGGGGTCGGAAAGAGTCAGACACGACTGAACGACTGAAATAAACTGAACTGAACTGATGGTTTTTCCAGTAGCTGTGTACGAACGTGAGAGCTGGACCATAAAAAAGGCTGAGTGCCAAAGAATTGATGCCTTTGAACTGTGGTGTTGGAGAAGACTTGAGAGTCCCCTGGATCAAACCAGTCCATCCTAAAGGAAATCAACCCTGAATGCTCACTGGAAAGACTGATGCTGGAGCTGAAGCTCCCATACTTTGGCCACCTGATGGGAAGAGCCAGCTTCTTGGAAAAGACCCTGATGCCGGGAAAATCTGAAGGCAAAAGGCGGGCAGCAGAGGATGAGGTGGTTAGAGAGCATCACTGACTCACTGGACATGCATTTGAGCAAACAACAAACTTTGGGATATAGTGAAGGACAGGGAAGCCTGGTGTGCTACAGTCCACGCGGTCCCAAAGAGTCAGACATGACTTAGTGACTAAACAACAGCAAGCCATAACAAATAAGAAAGCAATTCACAGGTATAGAGAACAAACTAGCGGTTAGCAATGAGCAGAGAGAGGGAAAGGGGACAGGATAGGGGTAGGGGGTTACGTACAAACCACAATGCATAAAATAAATAAGCTGCAGGGATATGTTGTACAACATAGGGAATATAGCCAGTATTTTACAATAGCTATACATGGAATACAATCTTTAAAAATTGTGAATCACTATGCTGTACACCTGAAATTTATATAATATTGTACATCAACTATGTGTCAATAAAAATAAACAAATATTTTTAAAGCTTTGGCAATTTGTTTCATCTTCTCCTCTGTTTCTTCCTCCTTTTCTAAGGGAGCAGAAAGAAACTTTCTTAGAGGTCCTCTTAGTAAAGTGAAGTCGCTCAGTCGTGTCCGACTCTTGGACCCCATGGACTGTAGCCCACCAGGCTCCTCCCTCCATGGGAGCCTCCAGGCAAGAGTACTGGAGTGGGGTGCCATTTCCTTCTCCAGGGGATATTCCCGACCCAGGGATCGAACCCGGGTCTCCCGCATTCCAGGCAGACGCTTTAACCTCTGAGCCACCAGAAAGCCCCAGAGGTCTTCTTAACCCTGCTCTATATCTTAGGGGACTCGAAATATTCTCAGTGTCCTCAGTTTCTCTTCCAATGGGAGCACAGTTTGAAAGATGGACTCCACCAGCCTTCATCTGAAGAGACACAGTACAGCCTAACACAGAGAGGGCTTCTCTTCCTCTATTTCAAAGCAGCTTCCAGATCTGGTGTTTTGAACACATCTCCCCAGGGCTTGAAAGCCCGAAAGTCCTATCTTCACGTAACAGTTAAGGAAATTATGGGGTAGAGGTTAAATGACAGTTTCAAGTGAAAAGCTCATGCTACAACCCAGGTCTTCCTTGTTCTGGTTAGTTCCTTGTCCTGGTTCTCCTTTATCACAAAATGCTCTTGCACAATCCACCCTCTGGGACAGTGTTAGTAAACAAAGACGGCTGTCAGCCACCTGCCTGCAGAAATAAAGGCGATTACACATGTATCTTAAGGCTCAGTCTAAGTTGCCAAGACTTGAGACACCCTCTTGACTTCCACTAACTTCTCAGGTGCTCCAACCCTTTGGCCACCTTGATGCAAGGAGCCGACTCATTGGAAAAGTTCCTGATGCTGGGAAAGACTGAAGGCAGGAGGAGAAGGCAGAGGAGGAGGTGGTTGGATGGCATCACTGACTCAATGGGAATGAATTTCAGCAAACTCTGTGAGATGGTGAAGGACAGGGAGGCCTGGTGTGCTGCAGCCCGTGGGTCACAGAGTCAGACAGGACTGAGAGAGTGGACAACAAAAGCGTCCTAGAAGTTACAGGGCTGGAAATGGACCGTGATGGTCACCGGGGCCTGGATCCACAGGGAAATGAAGGTCAGGGAGTTTCTAATTATAAACAACAAGCCAGAGTTTGGACTGGCTGTTTTTGTCGTCTCAGAAAACCTTCCACAGAATGACTTGTCTCCCTTCATTGTGTGAGGTTTGCGCTTTTTGAACTGCTCTGTTTAGACAGTTTGAAAGTGTTTTTTCATTAATTTTTGCTGGCCAAGCGTCTCCCGAAGCTGAGTTAAGAAGCAGAATAATGAGGCTTTCAATCATACACGGGACTGACAATCAGCTAATAAAAAAATTCCTTTTTTTTTTCCTTCCTATTTCCTCAAAAGGCAGTTCTCAGAAAAACAATTCATTTACTGTATGTACCCTGTTTACCAGCAAGGTTAAAAGTTCAGGAAAAAGAAAGACATCAAAATATTTACATTAAAGCAAATCAGAGTCCTCCTCCTGCGTCTGGCGCTGTAGGCTTCGGATCGGCCGCTTGTCGTGCCCCTGAAGCAGGGAAAGCCACGCTCTGGCTGGCGGGCCCCACACTGCTCCGGCTCACTCTATCTACCACCGGTTTTTCTTTTTTCTTTTCCTGTATTGCCGTCTTTGCTTCTCTCACTTTCTAGATCTTTTCTTCCCTTGGATATGATTTTATGGCTGAGGTCATTAAGACCCCATCCCAGTAATTTTGCTGACGGCCTATTTCTACCACTTCCTTTATTATTTATAATTGTGACTTTTAAAAAATTCTCCATTTTCATGTATTAAAATAGTTAAGATGATGGTCACCGTTTATTGATTCTGTACTTGGTGCCTCATGTTGGGCCAAGTGCCTTCATAAGGGGGCTTCCCAGATGGCTCAGCTGGCCAAGAATGCTCGCACTGCAGGACACACAGGAGATGCAGGTTCCGTGCCTGAGTCCAGAAGGGCTTTCATACATTGCGGCAAATACCCTTGTGTGCCCAGCCTGGGAAGCATTTCTCTCCATAGTTGATGATTTTGGAAATCGAGACTCAAAGAGATTAAACTTGCAGAACAAGACCATGCAGACCAGACTTGGGACCCAACAGATCAAGTGCTGGAATTTATGGCATCTTCATTTCTCTACTTTAGAGGAAGAGCCCCAGGACTGACCAGCTTTTCAGAAGTACTTTCCTGGGTCCTTCTTGCCTCGGGAAGGAACGGATCAAGGAAAGTCAGGTGTCCCTCTACTAACGCGAGCAATAATCTTCCAGAGGGTGTGGCGGGCAAGGGCCAGGCAGGGGAATATGCCAGCCGTGGGTCAGGCCAACCATCCTCGCCTGTGGTCAGCACCTCGCTGCTGTGCTGATCATGGTGGAAATCTGGCCTTAACTAGAGGAGGGCTCTACCAGGCTGGGCTGTGTGGCCTCTGCAAGTCTGTCCAGGAGGAGGCAGTCCTGGGGTGTCAGCCAGGGACACAGAGCTGGAGTGGGCAGCTCAGCTCTCCTCCACACAGACAGTGGGCATGAACCTTGGAGCCAGGAACACTCCTCCTGCCACCTGTGCAGGGCAGAGAGAAAGGGCATCCAGAGTGAGTCTGCTGTGGGCACGTCCTTCTTGTGGCCCTACTATGTGCCAGTCACCAGCCGGGCATGAACAATGGGGCCGGGGGCAGCCCCCAGCCCCTGGGTGAAGATGGCTCAGGGCCTGTGCTCACCAGGCCCAGAGGGCGTCCCTGTGCCTCCCATCTGTGTCACCTCTCAGAGTGGCTTCCTTGAAGTGCCCCAAGGGGAGAGGAGGGGCAGAGGTCTCCCCTTCCGTGGCATCTTGTGAGTCTGAAGGGGGGCTGCCAACAAGCCCTGAGGGGTCAGGAAGCACACCCATTTCACACACACCATGGACACGACACACACTCCACAGATATCCTCCCCCCACACACAGTCCACACACACACAACATACACATGTACGCACACATCACAGACACTGGAAGGCACACACACATCACAGAGTCGGCCCCACACCCCACACCCACTTTGCACATGCAGTGTGCAGACATCCACGCATACACACATACAGGTGCTCATGTGCCACAGATACCCACGGTCAGCTACACACACAGCACGTGGGTCACACACAAACACACTGAACACACACAGGAGCCATGGGCAGCTGTGCCCACACCACACGTGTGCCACCCCCACAAAGCTCACAGGGCCACACTGCATGTGCGCGAGCACACACACACATGAGTGCAAGCACATATGCTTTTTCCCTTGTTGTTGACCCTCCTTATTCTGGGGCACCAGGAATAGGGGGTGAGCTGCCGAACCACCTTCCTCCTGGAAGAGAGGATGGGTGTGTGAAGGAGTTCAGTGTTTGTAAAGCAAACTTTACACTTCTTGGGCTTTTTCCAGAAGCCGTTTGCCAGTGCAGGAGACATAAGAGACGCGAGTCTGATCCCTGGCTCAGGAAGATCCCCTGGAGGAGGGCATGGCAACCCGCTCCAGTATTCTTGCCTGAAGAATCCCATGGACAGAGGAGCCTGGCGGGTTACAGTCCGTGGGGTCACAAAGAGTCAGACACAACTGAAGCAAGTGGGCACACCGGCAAAGCAACTTCTTGGAAAAATTAAAAAGCAGCCCTAATGTGACCTAAAGAAAGAGTAACCACTATTTTGCTGTCCAAACCAGGACATGCATGAGAGTGAAAAGCAGAGTGGAAAGGCATTACCAGGCACTAACTGATGGCTGACAGGCGTGGATGGGGGTGTCCCAGGCAGACCCAAGTTTTCCTCCCCTAAAGGGACCAGGAACAGTCATTCCACGCTTGTGCTCTGCTGCCTCTAGAGGCTTCAAAGATTAAAATTAATGGAATAAGAATCAGTAAGAGCTGGAGACACAGCAGTATTTGTTTGAACTTTTTATTTTAATTGGAGGCTAATTACTTTATAATACTGCAGTGGTTTTGCCATACATTGACATGAATCATGTCAATGTATGGCAAAACTTTTTATTTTATACTGGAGCATAGCCAATTAACAATATTGTGATGGTTTCAGGTAGACAGCAAAGGGACTCAGCCATATATGTATGGATATGTATGTATCCGTACATGTATCCATTCTCCCCCAAACTCCCTTCCCATCCAGGCTGCCACATAACATTAAGCAGAGTTCCCTATTCTATGCAGTAGGTCCCTACTGGTCATCCATCCTAAATTCAGCAGTGTGTACATGTCCCTCCCAAACTCCCCTTCCCCCCATCCTTCCCCTTCTGGCAACCTCAAATTCAGAACACTAATAGTTTGGGATGATGTATCCCCCTCATTTTTGCCTGTCTTCTTAAAGGGCAGGGAGGACTTTAAGGGAGGACCACTTCTACCGCTGGAGCTATTTTCACGGCTCCTTAGCCCGTCTCAATGATTCTCTAACAGTGCTGCCACTAGCTGAGGGCTGGAGGTCAGCCTGGGGCCCTGGGAGCTTCTGTCTAACTGATTTCCCCACTCCGCCCACCCCACAAGCTCCTCAGAAGAATAAAGACCAAATTCTCTTTACCAGAAGTTCGGTAGCACCTACGTCAGGCAGGCATATGTTGGGCTTTGGAGGTGAAAGGTGTGACCACAGAGCTCTGACCTCAAGGGGCCCAGAGAGCAGAGCAAACAGCTGTGCTCCCTGGTCTCCTGGGATCTTGTTGAAAAGCAGACTCTGGTGCCAAGGGGCCCGGGTGGGGCCTCTGCCTTTTCGACCAACCTCCCACCACGCTTTGAGAATTAGGCACTTTGCAGAGAACAGACCTGTCCACATCCTGGCCCTTTAGTGATTGAGCATCCTCAGCTGCGTCTTACCAGGAGGCAGGACCAACATCACTGAGTTACCCCAGGGTCACTGAGTTACCCTAGAAAATGTCTGGGTGCTGCCACCCACCTGCAGGGATGCTGCTGCACCCACAAGGGAACCAGGATCTCACAGGGGTCATCTGACTTCCAATCGCCCCATTTTCAAGGACGCCCTGTTGCTGTTGTTTGGTTGTTAAGTCGTGACCGAGTCTTTTGAGACCCTTTGGACTGTAGCCTGCCAGGCCCCTCTGTCCATGGATTTTCCAGGCAAGAATACTGGTGTGGGTTGCCATTTTCTCCTTCAGAGGGTCTTCCTGACCCAGGGATCAAACCCGACTCTTCCTCACTGGCAGGCGGGGTCTTTATTGTGGAGCCACCAGGGACACCCTCAGTGGCGCTCTCGTATCTTCCAGCTGGTGCTTAGGGTTCACAGCCCTTCACAAGGAGAGAAATGGCATCTGCCGCACATGTTCATAAAACTCAGGAACAGAACAGCAGGGACAAGTGAGGCCAGACTGCTCTGGATGTCCGTCAGGATGCACCATCACGTTCCTAGCTTTGTGCTTTGGAGCAAAATGAGACTCTGTTTTCTTAACTGAAACAAAAGGATAATAATTTCACCTCTGTGGCCAGTTATGAGAACTGGAAATAATGTTGTGAATCACCAAAAAGTGGGATTATTCTCAAAGTGCCCCTTTATTAATCTGTCTATTTGGACAGTTGTCACTGAAAACACAGTGCCTGGAGACGTGGGTAGAGAGGGACCCTGACTGCAGGAGGGGCTGTGGAGTGGCTGTGCCCCGTCCCAGCCACGGGGACTCAGATGGCTTCAAGATCCAGCTAAGTCCTGGGAAAAGAGAAGGAGTCCCGGGGTTACAGTAGTGAGAGCATCACACACGGGCAGACCTTCCCGAGGGACTCCGAGTGTCACATGTGGAGACGTCAGTGCTCCCCACACACATGTGAGTCAAGTCTAGCCCTTCCCCCCGCCATGTAGATTCCCTTCCACAGGATCAAAGCAAACAAACGTGATTGGAAAGTACTTCAGTCTTAACAAAAAGACATTTAAATCTAGAAATTTCAAGTACGGCTGTTTATCAGAAAGCCTCAGCCTCCATACACCTGTGGCAGAGTGCCTAAAACTATGAAACGCTCACGGCTTTTGATAAACGGAGTCAGAACCCGATGTGGGGATTCACGTGAGTGAAGCCGAGCCCTGCTGTTTCAATCACGGTGCCTTTCTGAGCCAGGTGCTCACGTGGGGAGCAGGGGAGGAACATCGATTCCCGACACCAAGCTTTCATCTGCACTGGATTCATCCTCTCTTACTGGCATCTCTGTCGGAAAGGGAACACCTGGACCAGCAAGCAGGAGGAGAGTCACCTGAAGCCCAGGATCCCAAGGGTGACCACATCCATCCTGGTCAAGGACCCGGAGCCCTTAGCTCAGTCATGTTTGTGCTAGGATTGTGTTTGTGCAGATCTAACTGCAGGGCAACTTGCAAACATCTTACAGATACTGGAGTGAAAAGGAAAGGGTCTGGAAATTGGGGACAAGCAAATATCACCACCACTTCCTAAAAGAATGGGTTCTAGAACTTGCCAGAGGGAAAGATGGAGTGAAGGAATGGTTAAGGAGCTTGGGATGGACATGTACACACGGCAATATTTAATGCAGACAGCCAACAAGGACCTGCTGTATAGCACAGGAACTCTGCTCAGTGTTATGTGGCAGCCTGGGTGGGAGGGGGATTGGAGGGAGAATGGGTACTCGTATATGTGTGGCTGAGTTCCTTTGCTGTTCACCTGAAACCATCACAGTGCTGCTGATCGGCTATACCTCAATACAAAAAAATAAAACAGAAGCGGTTCTAAAAACTCCAGAAGAGCAGACTTGCTCCAGTTTCCAGGCAAACCCAGAAAAGGCGTGAGGCATTTGGGAAGAAAGTGGTGGTCTCTAGAGGAGCACTGCGAGTTCTCTAAGAGAAAGTCATTCCATGCTAACCTCGTTTCCTGTTTTGACGAGCTTCACCAGAACAGTCAATTAGGGGAATGCCCCAGAAAGTGTGTCTTGCTTTCAGTAAAGCATCTGAAAACCTCTCATCGGATCCTATGCGCGTAAGATACAAAAAATGCTCCAAAGGATGGTGTGACCAGGAGAATCCACGCTTGATAGGAGGAGCACCCCGAAGGAGTCCACTCACAGCGTCGTGTCAGTCCTGCTGCCTCTAGTCCCACCGCGGCTGCCGGAGAGGGCCAGGATGGCCACCCGGAGGTCTTAGTTGGACTATTCAGCGTTCTCTGCCTTGTGGCAAGTGTGGTTTGAAATGGTTCTCCACAGTTCTATAACTAGAGAAGGCTAAAAACTCCAAGGGGACAGTGCTGGTCTCTGGCTGGTTTTGCACCAGTTCTAGCTACTGGAAGGAGCAGAAATGCTCCCATGGAGGCTCAGAGGGCTCTGTGCAGTCACCATTCAACTTTAAGAGAAGGTCCTACTGTAAAGCACAGAGAATGATACTCAACTTCCTTGACAAACCATAAAGCAAAAAGAAATGTGTGTGTGAGTGTGTGTGTGTGTGTGTGTAAGTGAATCACTTTGCTGTACAACAGAAATTAACACACCGTTGTACATCAACTGTGGTGGTGGTGGTTTAGCTGCTCGGTCACGTCTGACTCTTGAGACCCCATGGACTGTAGCCCCCCAGGCTCCTCTGTCTGTGGGATTTCCCAGGCAAGAACACTGCAGCAGGTGGCCATCTCCTTCTCCAACACCAAGCACGCTTCCATTAAAACAACTGATTAATTAAAATATAGCTTGGAAGGAGACACTGAAAGCATATTTGTTGAATTTACAGACTGCAAGACCTCTGAGGGAAAAATGGCTCACTCACATGAGCTGGAAAACTGGGATGAAACAAGACAGAACCCCACATTTCCTTTCAAATCACAATCCACTGGAGGAGCACAAAATCAGGGCACGTTTGATTCCAGCCGTGCTACTACGTACTTGAGTGCAGCCAGAAATGACAAAATGACACCCGAAAGGCTTCATCTTTACTTGTAAATCCTTTCCATAATATTAAAGCTCTTCAGTGTGTGAGACAAGTTCTAAAAATCCCTTCCCTACTTACAGGGTGACCTTGTTGTAAGAACAAAATAAGTCAGAGGTGGTAAAGTGCTTTGAAAAAGGGAAAGCTCTGAAATTCAAAATAGTGTTATTATTTGTTGTAAGGTGCTTTCCCTCCAAAAAAAGAAAGAAAAAATCTGACAGACTGCAAGTGATAAGCAGAAAATGATTCAGCGCTGAGTTCTGTTTCTCCAGCTCTAACCCCAAATTGGTAGAGCTTGCAAGCTGCCCCGCTGTTTTGTTCAGTCACTCAGTCCGACTCTTTGTGACCCCACAGACTGCAGCACACCAAACCTCCCTGTCTCTTACCATTTCCCGGAGTTCTCCCAAGTTCATATCCATTGAATTGCCATCCAACCATCTCATCCTCTGTTGCCCCCTTCTCTTGCCCTCAATCTTTCCCAGCATTAGTCTTTTCCAATGAGTCAACTCTTCAAATCAGGGGGCCAAAGTATCAGAGCTTCAGCTTCAGCATTAGCTGAGCCCAGCTTCAAAAGCCTAAATGCCTCTCAGACTCCAAACCCCTCTTCTGGCCATCTGCTTTTCCAAAAGTTCTTTCTGGAAGATCAGCTTTCCACTGATTAAATAATCATTCAGAAATCTCCCTTTCCAGAGCCGGGTCTTTAAAGATGTAACCAGGTAAATGGCCAGAGTGGATGCCAAATGACTTCAGCTGGGGCCTTAGACTTTTGCAACGATTTAAAATTTTTTTCAGTCTCACCACTCTTGCTGCTGTTCAAAAGTTAGGTGAAAAATACACTGTATTTAGTTGCTAAATGCAAGACAGGAGAGCAGGTCTTAGTCAAGGTAACAGACAGGGATAATGACCTTAAACTTCTTTCAAGAGGGTCAGTATAATTTTACTTGGTAGTTATAGGCCTCAGAGTGGTCCCAGACTGAGCTGCCTGGTAGAACTTCCTGTGACAATATGAAGGTTCTATTATCTGTTATGTCCAATATAGCAGCCATAAGTCACAGGTGGCTATCTATATTTAAATTAATTAAGATAAAAATAAATTATAATTTTAGCTCCTCAGTCACACCAGTCACATTTTAAGTTTTCAATGGATTCTCATGGTCAGTGGTTGCCATTTTTGTCCATACGGTCCTAGACCAATCATTCTGAACCTTGGCTACACTATGGACTTACCTGGGGAGCTTTAAAAATACTGATATCAGTCCCCCCACCCCAAATTCTAGTGTGATTAGTCCTGGTGGAGCCTGGGCTTTTGAGGTTTTTTTTTTTTAACTCCTAGATAATTCTAATGTCTGGCCTGGGTTCAGAACCATTACTCCAAACATCTACCCACAGGGCACAGCCACAAGCCCATAAATGGTCCTGGGTTCCTGGCACTCTCAGGGGCTTTGTCTCTGCTGCTCCATGATATTTTTCTGCATAGACTCTCCCTCTTCTAGAACCCAGGGAAACGTAATGAGGGAGGTGGAAGAAAAGGACCTCAGGGTAGAGTGGGGCCTCAGGAATCTTTTCACCCGCTCCTCCTAGTGTTCTTTAAGGAAATTGGTGTCCCGAGTTCGAGGACTCGTCCAAGGCAAAGGCTGGCAGAACAAGGATGGGAGCTGTGTCCTCCAGACACCCCGCACATCCCTTCACTGGGATGTGGAGGTCACTGTCCCCTTCTGGAACGTGAGTGAACACAATGTAACTTTAGGATATTCATAAGCAATGGAGGAGGAGAAGGGGATGACAGGGGATGAGACAGTTGGATGGCATCACTGACTCAATGGACATGAGTTTGAGCAAGCTCCAGGAGATGGTGAAGGACAGAGAAGCCTGGCATGCTGCAGTCCATGGGATCACAAAGTGCTGGGCATGACTTAGACACTGAAAAACAACAACACAAGAAATGCAAAGATTGGTTTCAGATGAGGGTCTGAGTATCCAGAGGGCAGATGGTTCATGATCAACCTTTCCTGCTGGGCAGTGAATTGGCAGGAAGATTGGGTCCTCTCTGAGGGTACACTGTTTATCTCCTTAGCTCATCAGAATAAAGGGATTGGCAGTTTCCTCACCCAACAGACAGTGGTTAGAATACAAGGTGCTCACCCTCACAGGGTCACTCTGAGAAGCAGTGTCATGATGGATCCAGTCAGTACCTTATCCCTGAGCAGAGTGTCAGGTGCTGGGGACAACCTGAGGGGTAAGACAGATCAGAGGCTGCCTTTATAGAACCAAAATCCGGAGGGGCAGGTGAGAGTGATAGCTAACTAATAAGTGAACAAGCAGCATAATTGTAGAGGGAATGGGATCTCTCAGGACAGGTGGTCAGAGAGGCCCCCTGACTTGGGGACATTTGGGCTGAGACCTAGATATACATCTTGTATATACTGTTCAGGACAGTAGGGGGGTTTCGATATGATCATCATGGTCTACTGATAAATTAATTCTGAACTGTGTGAAACAGTAGGACACGGTCATTTTAAATTATTCTTATGTGTCTGCTAAGCTTAAACATGAAGACAGACAGGAATTTCTGGAAGGCAACTCCTAATGGCCTCTTTGGCCAGGTCCCCAAGAGAATGGAAATGTCCTACCAAGAGCGGGGAGGGGGTGCGATCCGGCAGAACGGGCGTGCCGATGTTTACTCACTTCAAGGAATATTTAGGTGCCATTTCTAGGGGCTCCAATGTGAAGGGTGGATTTAAAAAATCTGGGCATCTATGGTCTGTAATGAACTGTCTAGCACCCACTATACTTGGTGAGTGAAGCCTAGAGAGGCTCACACAGAACTAGACTAGAGGTGTTGGGAAGGCCAAGCAGACTGACCCCATCCTCACCCTTCTCTTCAGAACCTGGCACAGAGAAGCCCAAAAACCCTTGTGGCATGAAACAGTGAATGAGTGGCTGATGTGCAGAGGGAAGGAGAGGGGCAGCTGAGAAGACAGAAGTCTGCAGTAGCAAGCTCAAGGTTGGTGACGATTCAGGGCCACCGTCTGTAGGCCATGATCAGAGAGGGTGTGGGAAGAGACTTCCAAATATCTCCCAGGATTTTTCTCAAGTGTCAGCTTGCCAGTACTGATTCAAGAGAGGGCTTCCAGAGAGAGAAGAAAAGGCAGGGCAGACCAGACTGAGTAATAAGTGATTCAAGTTCAACACACTTCTTCTAGAAGCTGTCATAATGAGCTGTGTGGTTATGACATGGTTTCTCTGTGGTCCTAGAGAAATGAATCTCAAACATTATTTGGTCTCCTTTACATTGAGATTTAAACAGAGCTATTGAGATCGTGGAGTTCAGAGGAGCCTGGAGTGCTACAGCCCATGGGGTCTCAAAGAGTCAGACACAACTTAGCGGATGAACAGCAACAATAAGTAAACAATCCATTTTTCTTTAGTTATGCTTTTAATGAAGGAAAAGGGGCAAAGATACACTGAGAGTGGCCAGCTACATAGGAAACCGACCAGACTAGCCCATGACCACAGTATGGCAGACACATCACACTGAACGTCGAGTCCACGGCGGTTGGAATCAGGTCCCAGGGCCAGCCCTTCCCCCGCACTCGGCTGTGGGCAGCAGGTAGAGGTGATGCAGAGGGGCTGAGTCCTGTGTCATTTTCAAGCAAGTGTGTCATAAAGTTTCCTGTTTCATCTCCCAGTTATTCTGAAACAAAAACATGCACGAAAAACACAGGTCACTGCCAACCGCATTGAGACACAGTCACTCCAGTACATGGAAACCGAAAAGGGAAAGACAGATCGTAAATGCCACAGCAAGATGGGGAATCAAATTTATCAGCATCTATTCAAATGGTGATAATCAACAAAAACTGCGGTGGGGATGGGGGTGGGCGGGGCATCTGTTCAAAAATAATTCAGAAAGAGGCTGTAAAGGCAGATGTTCCCAGAAGCCCACTGCCTGTTTACTGAAAAGTTGAAGTCAATTCTGCCTCCTCCGGGTCCAGGTCTAAGTCTGGGGCACACCATGGCACTATCCCTATGTGCCCTTGTTGGTCTAGCTGAAGTCAGATAGGACTCCCTGGACAACCCTGGTGCTGGCCCAGGTGATACTCTGAGAGCCTCTCCTCAGGGGTCCAAAGAGACTTAAAAGAAGTCACCACGGAATTGTAGTTGGATGCAGGTGGGTGCAGAGGATGGTGTCTGAACTTCTGGTCCCCTCTCCTCTTCCCATTCAAGAGAGCTGGTCTCCCAGGGACCTCACAGCATTGTGAGCACACAAGCTTGTACCGAGCAGCCTCAGCGAGGTAGGAGGAAGGAGAGATGGTAAGGGCGGGGGGTCTTGTCCAAGCAAAGACCCTGAAGGACAGCACAGGGCCGAAGACAACTCCAGAGACTATGATTCTATTGGAAACTGCTTTGTCCACTTGAGGCTGGTATGGTTTGGCTCCCAAGCAGCACATTGTGGAGACTCACCCTTAATTCCCCCAAACAAGTGAAAGAACAGGTTCAGAGACAGACAGAGGGATGGCTTGATTCATGAATACAACCGGTCCAACCTCTCCCAAAAAATGGGCTTTGCACTTCAATCTGCTGCTCAGACCTTGCAGGAGGAAGAGAGAAATGGAGACAGCACTGTCATGGGAGCAAAGTCATGCCCACACCTGCCCACTCCTCCCATCGCATTCTCTGAGCAGCCACCGCTGATGGTCGGAGAGGGGATGCACTCTGCCCAGGACTGCTCAGAACTTCCTTGCACACCCTGTCATCACTTCCACATGCCATCTTTCCTGGATGTGACCCTGAGTTCACTCGGAAAGCCAGCTGCCTGGGCCCCTCTCCCTTTCCTGACTTTTGTTAATGGCACAAAACTTTCTGCAAAAAAGGTTGGGAGCACGGGGCGCTGCATGATTTTGGAAAAGCTCCATCCTTCTGGAAGAGATTCATTCACAATGCACAGTAACATGCAGAAGACCCTGAGAAGTTAGGAAATAAAGAAAGCCATTTAAATTAATTTCTTGTGTGCTTCCCAAACATATCTGGAGTGGAACCCCTCTTACACTGGAACCTCTGCCGACAGGGTTCCACTAGGCAACAGAGAGCAGAGCTTTACTTAGACTGAGTCCTTGCTGTCCTGACTCACAGGGCAATTGTGACAGTCTATTTCTTGGAACTCTGTATTGCTTTTCCTCAATATTTTCCCTCTAAGGTCCCCCACATACAAGTTCACTGAATCACACAAACTCCTGCAGCCTTTTTTTTCTCTCTCTCATAAGCCTCCTTCACTAGTGACCTTTCTGAGTGATGATGAACCTGGCTTGTGCTTGTTAACATCCTGGGGAGAACACTGCCCACCTGAGCCTGTTGGGAATACCAGTTTCCTACTGTGTGTTCAATGAGCTAGCATTTTCTAATGTGACTTAATATCTGAATCTGGGCCCAAGATTTTATATGCAGTGCCTTCCTGGGTGGGCAAAGAGAAACAGGAACTAAGGCACGCATCAGTAGCTGACATGGGTGGAAGGGGCGACCTGGTTCCTCTAGTTTGAAATAGAGAGGCAGCTAAGGAACCTATGCTCCTCTCCAGTTCTGAGTGGGAAGGAAAAACCAAAGTGCAAGAGCCCAGGCAGGATTTGGTATGCATCACTTGACCATGTGGACTTGAACCAAAATAACAACGGGGGGGTGCGGGGGTGGGGGGGAGGTGTCATCTGGTCAACCTACATTTTACAGCTATACAGAGTGAGGAAGTTGGCAGTCTTTTCAGGGTCACTCTGGAAAAGACTTTGCTGGGAATGAGACCTGGGTCTCTTCTACCTTCATCCCTAGATTCTGAATTCTAGCTTTTCACTGTAAAACCTGATCTAGCTGGTATGGGAGTTTTTGCATGCATAAATCAAATCCTGAGTGATGCCACATTGACCGGGCTGTCCAGTTATCATTGAAGAAACTTAAGATTTTACATCCAGGGACTCTAAAAGTTTTGCCCTTAATTCAGAGCTGACCACACAGATGGCTTCCCATATGCCAGCATACACTGGGATGGAGCAGAGACCACAGCACTTCTTTTGCATTGGGATATTCTAGAGAAACTCCTGGGCACACGTTACTCCTCCCAGTTTGACTGAGCTGTGTTCTTCCTGCAAGTCTCTAGCATTCAGGGGACCCCCATGTGCTCGCCCCACTGTGGGTACCCAGCTCCACTTTTCCTCAAATCTGTACATCACACTGTGAATACGAGTCCTCATCAGGGACCTGAGATGCAGCCCAGGCAATTCCCTGGATGCTCCCCAAGCCAGGTCTCAGATTACACCCTTTCGGCTCCTTATGGCAGAGAAGAGTCCTCAGCCTGGGAAACTGAGAAGTGGAGAGAGACAGAGCTCAGACATCCACCCCAACTGGATGGGTCACAGGTCAGGGCATTTCCCCTCGATTCCATCCAAGCTTAGATTTCCCAGGTGGTAGGAATAGAGCAGGAATACTGGAGTGGGTTGCCATTTTCTCCCTCAGGGGATCTTCTCAACTTAAGGATCAAACCCGCATCTCCTGAGTCTCATTCATTGGAGGCCGATTCAATACCGTTGAGCCAGCGGAGAGAGTGGGACAGGACTTAGCAACTAAACAACAACAAATACTTGGGCAGGGAAATGGGGAAGCAAAGAGCACACACTTCAACTTGCTGTAACATCCTTGACAGTGCCGAAACCCCAGTGCCAAAACCCTAGACCAGAGCCCCCAGCCACCCACGTGCAAAACACATACTCGAGCCATCGAGGGCTCCATCAGCTCCTGGGAAAACGATGGGCCAGGCGCTCACATCCTGTTCGTGTTGATTCATATCGGCTTCGGATGGGGTTGGAAGCCAACTTTTTTGAGCTTTTGAAACCGTTGCCAGGAGGGTGTGGCAAGCTTGGCAATGCCAAGGTGCATGCTCTCAGAAAATGAAAAGCTAGAGGACACGCTCAGCAGACATCATTGTTTCTCGCAGACTAATTTTAAGGATAAGTAATATGGATCCCCTGTGTCAATGATTCAGCTTTCGTGCTACGAGAGATGTCAGGGCAGGGGAAAGAGGAGCCACCCTTGAGAGGCCCCCTCCCCTTGTTTCTGGGGAGGGCCCTGTTTTTAGAACAAAAGCCACATAACCCCGAGCAGACATAGAACCTTTTCTGAGGGGACCTCCCCGAGAAGCAGTTTTTGCGAAGTGTTCCATGCATCATTACAGACCTACCCATGGTTCAGGAAGTCTCAGCCTTTAACAAAGCCATCAGCAGAGTGCGAGCCTGTCCCAGGGCTGCCACAAACACAAGCAGCATCCTGTAGTTCATTGTTTGTTGAGCTCATCCCATCCCATCCCAGATACTAGTCTGGATGTGTGCTTTCTGTGAGCATCTGCCCTCTCAGACTGCTGCTACAGGAGCATCTTTCTCACCTGGGAGGCAGGGGAAGTTCAGCCACCAGCTGGTACCTGGTAGCACTCAGCCTCCAGTCCAGCATCCTGATCGTGACACTCCTCCACCTTCTAGGATGAACAGGAGTTCATGGGTGATTGACCCTGAGCCCTGAGGATCTCGGAAATTTGTCCACCTTTTGGTACCAAAAGGGACCCACAACATACCTCCCTCTGTTAATACTGAAGGTTTCCACAAATGGAGACAAGGGTGGGCAGCCCAAGGACACGGCCTCACTCAATTATTTCCTAGTTTAGTCAATACCCCTCCCCTTGGTCACCTTCTCTATCCATAAAAAAATCCTCTTTTCAAAGAATTAAACCTCAAAAACATTTTAGCAGATCTATAGTCTGGTTGACATTGTAAAAGGTCAAAGTTACAGGTAACCTTGCTATACTGTTACGAAGGGATGCAAAGGTCTTTCTGAAAGGCTGGTTTTAGTTCTAAAGTTGGACTAAAACGTATGAAGGGAATCTCAGCATTAAAGGGGACAACAGAGACAATCTTTAGGCCTTTAGGTTTTCACCCTTGGCCCATGGCCCTAACTAATGGTCCTCAATATGGACCTCTGGACCAACAGTATCATCTGAGAATTTTCATAAATGCAGATTTTCAGGGTGTGCCCTAGACCTTCGAAATCAGAAACTCTGGCAATGGGACCCAGGGATGTCTCTTTTCACAAGTGCCCAAATGATTGTGACACACACCCGAGCATCACCAATGGCAAGTGGTCCTGGGCTGTGGGCTCATGACCACGACCATGACCGTGGCAGCTCAGCTGTCTACCGATGCTCTCTGTTTGGTCAGCTGTCCCCAGGCTCCTCACGGGATGGCTCTGCCCTGACACGCCGCAGTGGGAGGAGAGAACCGGCAGCCCCGAAGCCAGCTGAGACTGGCAGCACGGTCTGGGGTGACCTGGGAAGAAAGGCCGGCACAGCTCATTCCATAATCCTCTTTCCCAGACGCTGTGCATCTGCAGAGCGTGGGACTGACACCGTGGGATTCTACACCTGTACCCGGGAATCCCCCACCACATCACATCTCTTTCCTGGCCAAGCCCTCTCCTCCCACACATAGCCTTCCTCTCCCCCACGCTCTCTGCCTGGGGAGAATCCTTGAGCCATGATGTCTATTGGTGTTGCTCTCAAATAGGAGACTAGAGCATGCCTTTACCTGACTGCCACTCTGAGAGGAGAGGGGAGCACAGACCCCCTCTGCTTTGGAGCCCCGCTCACTCCCGGTGGTGAATAGGTAGGGTGCTGACAGCTGAAGGCTCACAGACGGATAGGTAGCTGGCAACACATGACCAGGTCAAAAAAAAAAAAGTTTTAAAAAAATAGTTTGTTTATCATTTTAAAAAAACTAACCTCATACAGGAAGTATGAGAAGAAGAAGAAGAAAAACACAGCCCCAGGCTACAATGCTGAACGTGGCAGCCTTGGATACAAACCAAGGGAAGGCCCTGCCGTTCCCATTCCCACTTTGCAGGGGTGCTGGGAACAGGTAGGGTAGGGCACTGGGCAAGGGTGGGGACTTACAAAGAGGGGGGCTGCAGGAGAGAAAGGGACCGTGAGTCCCGAGGCACAGCCTCGCCACACACAGGCGGAGGACGGCGCCCCGTCCGGGGCCCTCCAGGCGGGGACGGCTGTCCCAGCCAGACGTGGAGAAGAGACGCCTAAAATGGAAACTGCCCTCCGGGAGCCTCCCCCGTGTCCGCCCCTGCTGTCCCACGTTCTGCCCTTTGTGTGTTTCAAGACCAGATCATGCTCACCGCACCCCACACGCCTTCCAAAGCCAACAGCAGTCAGCTAGGCAGACCCCACCATCCCAGGCCTTCCATCCAAGCCGGTGGCTGGGCACCCCTTCAGGACCACAAACCCAACTGGCCAGCCTTGTTTTGGTTTGAAGGGCATGGACATGAGGCCACCCAAGGCAGACAGGAGTCAAGTAGGACCCCTAAACCAGGGCCATCTGTCCTCCCTGAATGTGGCTCAAATGGATTTTTTTTTTTAATGGGGGCCAGAAACTCACAATGTCCACCCAAGAATTCAAATGAGGAAAAACAATGAGACTCAAGAACATTTCCTCTTTCATAGCACGAAATAGTAAGAGGATAGGAAACAGGAATCTTCCCTCCTCATCATGAAAAAAAAAAATACAAACGCTCTCAATGTGCCCACACTGGAAAGACACCAACGAAATGACTCCAAGTCATGACTATCGCTGTCAAAGAAAGCCATTTAAAAAAGAAAGAAAGAAAGAAAGAAAAAGAAAAAAAACTCTGCACACCCAAAAATCTCAAAATAGAACCAAAACCTGCAAATCATACTCAGGCGTCTATTGTGAACCTATGTTTTAGCATGCTCTTGAAAAGGTTAATAATTTTCCTACCGAAACTGAATGTGGGTTGTGAAAGAACATTAAAATGAAGAAAATTTCCCCGTGGCTGCTATTTTATTATCACCAAAGCCATCAAGTTTCAGTTTGAGTTATTTGTATTTATTTGTGAAAACAAAGATTAGATAAGTAGAAACATAAACCTCATCCTAATTATTGCCCTGGAGTATCTGATTTTTCAGACAAAAAGAAAAAAAGAAAAAAGAAAGAGCATCAGACACACACTCAAGGCATGAGAATTCAAAACAACAGAGGGGAGAGAGACGGTCCTGTTATCTCATCCTATCACTTGAAAAAATGTATTGTCTCATGTCAAACATTAATATTTGTTTACAATCTGTAACAGCCACACGAGAGGCAACGGGTACTTTGAGTCGTTAAAACTTTGGTCCACTGTAGACTCAGGTAGAGAACTATTTTTTTTAAGCTGCAAACTTTCATGTTTTTGTTTTACACTTGCAAAACTGCAGTCCCAGCCATATATTTCCATGTTGAAGTCTTGAAAAAAGGGAAATTGAGGAGTTTCTTGAAAACATCCAATTCTGAGCCTTGAGATACTTTCCAAGCAGTTGAGCTGGGATGAAACCTGGGGTGGAGATGCAAAGCTGGATTTTAACTCAAATGGGTCTCAGATGCCAGGTAAGCAGCTTGTTTTCTGCAGTTTTTCAAAGAAATCCTCTGGATGAAATGGTTAATCAAAATCATGGGTGAGCAAAAACCTCTCTCCACGTTCTGCCGGCACAACATAAACAGCAGAATGAAAAAAATAACATGCAAAAAGACCTGCAGTGGTCTCACATCACCGAACAAACTGTTTTTCTACCTATTTTGTGTTGCTGGCTTTTGTTATCAGCCCAATCGGCAAATTGTGGCCAATTTTGTCATGGTTGAAGCAGACATTTTGTTCCCAAACTGCTTTCAACATTTTAGCTACCAAATAGTTTATGAGAAATTGAAGAAGCCACAATACAAACAGAAAAGGTACCTAATCTTGCTACATTAACCCCTTTTTAAGGTTAAAGTGACACACACACAATAAAAGATTCAAAACAAGAATTCTAGCAAATTCAAATTCTGAAATAACCTAAGCAGAATTTCCTGGAAAAAAGAATAATTAATGATTAACCTACTGATTGGATTTTGAAACCAACTACACAACATTCCCCGATTCTGACCACAGGACACCACGAAAAGAGCTTTTAATGACACAAGAGGTAATTTTTATTTTACATCCACACACATCAAATACTGTTTGAACCTGCACAGCCAAATTCTAAAGGACTCAATTAAATTCTGCTAAAGGCAGAGAATCGGTTAAGCACTTATTTACTACTGAAAATAAATGACACCCACGTAGTTCATCTTATATATTAATATTGAAACCAAAGAGCAGTCTTCTACCACAAATCATTTCATTAAAAAAAAAATAATGAACTAGTTAAAATGAAAACACAGGGTTTTACTTGATGAAACATTCAGTATTCAGATCAAAATGAGAGAAAGCTGACCTGGCTTCTCAAAATTTGTTTGTGCTTAATTTCAACGACAAATTGAAGATGAAACACGGATGAAAGACTCCTTGTTAAAAATCCAAGAAGTATTAGTTGGAAGAAAAGCAGAATTTCTGACAGAAGACTTAAGAAAACTCTTCTCTGTTTGCAATCCTATCTCATATTTGAAGGCACAGCATTATGTACATTTTTAGCCTTTTAAAATATCAGCATGCCCACACACTATCTCAGATTAAACCAAGGAGAAAATGACACATTCTGAAACCATTTTCTAAAGCTCCTTTTCCTGATAACACTCAGGCACTCACAATCAATTTAATGAGTTTCTAAAAAGCCCAAACAACTCTCCATAAAGAGACAGAATTGTTCACAACAGCCTGCAGATATTTCTAGATTTTGCAAGCAATACTAAGAGTCCTTGCTATTTACATTTAGTAAAGCTAATGTGTTTTCAACATCTATATCAGAAAGAAATACTACTCAGGGCTTTGGCTAATTAAATTGAGGAACAATTTGAAAACCCCCAAAAGATCCAGTCCAGCAGTCCCCTGATTTCAAACCATTTAAAAATTAGTTCATGCTCCCCTCACCAAGTTCTTTGCACAAATATATATTCTCCTATTCTATTCCTACATGAAAATTCTTAAGATAATAAAGAAAGTAAACACCCACAGACAGTAAGAAGTCTTTTCTTCCTAATACATAGGGCAGCAAGATAAACAGTGAAAAAAACTAGAAACAAATAGCACAACTCAGGAAGACCACAGAACACAGACTGATGGACAGAAAACTTAACAGGAGGAATTTTCAGTCCTTAAGGATGAACTCATTTGTGGTGAGTTTCAGGCATTCTCAAGGAGTGATCAGCATAGCTTTGGGGAAACTTGAAGCGAACACAGTATCAGTGTAATAACATTTTCTGGTTAGGCTGTTTGACATCAGACCTAAAACATGTGATTCAGAATTTACACACTTTATGATTTTATGATCCAGCTCTTTCAATATTATGGGACTGTTCTGATATTTGAGAGCAAGCAGCCTGACTTGCGTAAGGCAACAGAATTTTAGAACAAACCAAAAAACCTTGAATGAACCCTACGATGAAAGATGACAGGGAATAAGAAGGCTATGATAATCACCTGAATTTGTTACTTTCAGACATTTTCTGTATGAGTCTCTTACCCTAGAATATCTTCCCTCACCCTTAACCAGCATAATCGAATACTCACATTCAGAAAAACCCTGACCTTAGCCAATACTCGCCACTCTTAAACCACATGTCTCCCCTTCCCCCGACATAAGACTTGGGAAATGAGGGTGATTTTAGTCATCTGGAAAGAGTGAAACATGACATTGGTCTTTAAGCACTTTCTTCAGAACCGTTGTCATTTAAACTCTTTTACCACAAGTAAAAAAGGCCGTGCTCACGGAACAAATTCAAGTTCACCCTCGGTTGTATCTGTAACCTGGGAATTTCTCATGAGCAGGGTGGCACAGGACAAAAGCTTTCATGGAAGAAAGATTCAAAGCACTTAAAAAAAAAAACTCCCACTTTTTTGGCAAGTGTAAAAATCAAAAGATAGACTCTACCATATGAAAATTTCATGTTCTCAGCACAATTACTTCACCTACAACTAGCTAACTTCTTCTTTTTTTTTTTTTTTTACAAAATGCATGTGTTAACACCAAGGTTTTGAAATACCATTGTTATATTTGTAGGCATTCCTAGGTATAAGTAAGGGTTTTCTCCCCCATTTTTTAGATACACATTTTTACTGGGAGTCAATCTGCTGTGTATGAAATGACAACAATTTTGTTAGAGCAATCTGGCTTTAAAAGTTAGGACAGGTTCTACTGTAAAATTGAAATTAGGAACCAAATCATTTTTTTCTTGAAAGCAAGAAATAATTTTCCAGAATCCAGAAATAACTGCCTCTGGAAAAAAAGAAAATAAAAATGCCAGAGAGACAGGGTGAAAAAAAGCTCAGAATCTTTGCCCTGAAAACAAAGGTCTCTCACACTGCATTTTCTATTTTTCACAAGGAAAAAACCAAATAGCTCTCTAGTCCCCAAATGAAATATGTAACAAGTAATGGAAATGTGCAATATGCTAAATATGAATAAATCTAAAGGAACACAGGTATTGCAATTTTGTTTTTCTTGTTAGTATGAATTCAACCTACTGTGTTGGTGAATTGACAGAGATCAGACCCTGTGTCTATAGCATCAGAAATAGGATGATGTGTGTTGGAAACTCAGGTTTCAGCTAAATGATCCTCCCTCTGACAGGGTCTGTTAGCATCATTAAAAGCATCGTGAATAACCCTGGATCATGAATAGCATAGTATATTTTTGAGTCTAAAAATCCTTCATTGATGTTGGCTTGAAAGCTGTTTAATTAGCTGTAAGATGCCAACCAATCTCTTTATCAAAGCCAGCTGAAAACAAAACTGAGAGAAATAGCTTGTGGTTTCACAAAAAATGTATTTACATGAAGTATATTTTAAAGGGAGTTCGATCATTAGGTACAATGTCATCTATGCCGTGCGGTGGATTTGACATTTAAAGATGTCAGAGGTTGTCAGATTTATCTCCAGCCTATACTTAGTTTAGAGGTAACCACTTCTGTGAGCAGATCTTGTTTTGTTGATTTCCAGCCTAGAAATCTGCAAAGATTTAACTCTTATTTACTGAACACAGATCCTTTCCGTGTCCTCTCACTTCCTTACTTAAGACTGACTAAAAAGAGAGTGGGGCCAAGGTTAACAGTGGAATTGAAGCCCACTTTCACACTGGGTTGCAGGGATTGTGAGAGAACAAGCAAACCATGGTGACTGAGCACAGAGGAGCAGTTATTGACAAGCATGATGCTTCCTGAAAGAGAGAGGGGTCCAAACCCCAACCCACTACTTCACGCTGCGTATCTTGGAAACAACATTCTGATAAGAAGAACTGTTCTTCGCTTAACACTTAACATTGTCCACTTCAAGGAAAACCCAGAGTGAGACCAGAAGTTTTACCACGATGAAAACTGTCTCAGCAAAAGTCCCCTCGAAGGAGCAGTAAAATATCCCAGAAAAACATCAGCCTTTAAACATCCTCACATCAGGAGCATGGTTTGATAGTTTTGTCAGTCTATTTAGTGACCATGTATTCATGCTTTACATTTTATTGAGATGGTTTAGTGAATCACCACCATTGCACTAGCACAAGAAATGGGTTTAAAGAATGTGTTAGTCACTCATTCACTCTTTCCCAAAGATCACTTTTCATCTTGTCTAATTTGTTGAAAATGAAAATTAAGCTCAAAGACAAATTCAGCTTGAGAGAAGCTGTAGCAGACCCAAGTGAAATTTACAGCCAACAGCACCCTTGAACCACACAACCTCATGCCTGGGACCACACACATCTTTCAAAATGAAAGGGAAATGGTCGTTGATGTGACAGGACCAAAATGTACATTCTAAGTAAGAAGTCTGTTCCTCAGGACCTTTCTACCTAAATTTACATTGTAGAAGTCAAAGGATACCAGTGTCAGGATATTAATTCAGGAATTTACATGCAGTTAGAAACAGAATTTGTAAAGGGATACAGAAAAATGTTTTCAAAGACTGCCACCACACATCAATTACCTTTCATAGTTTGTTTTACAAAGGGCTTCTCCCCAAACCCAAGTCTTTCGTTGTTAATCGTTTTTTTTTAAGATGTAGCATAAAGTCTGTCCATATAGGTTGTCATTCAACCCCAGGAGAGCCAGCCCAGAGGAAATCCCCATCAGGGTCTGACACAGCAGCTAGAAAAGGAAGCATAACAGGGGCCCGAGGAACAAGCAGAGGACAAGAATGTGTCCTGTCTTCTGCTCTGTGACTAAGTGAGAAGCAGCCATTTGATTCATTTTCTAAACTCAAAAACAACTGGACTTCATTTATTAAGAGTTCTCTTCTTGCCCGTGTGGTGGCTTTCCTTTGGGAAGTTACCAAAACCAGTGCCGAAGCACCAGGAAAGCTGGAATCCGGGGAGGGGTGGGAGAGAGGGGCTTCCCTGTCCCCCAAACCCAGGGGCCTCTCTGCTTCTAGATCCTGAGAGATCTCGTCCTGCCTGTTCCTTTGACCTCCAGAGAGAAGTTCAAAGCCAGCGCACAAGTGACCCAGGGACAGCTAATCAGCCAATTTCCTTTACGGACTGGTTTTGAGAAGGACAGATCAAGAAAAAAGAAGTTATGAAACAGCACTAAAGCACTTTTGAGGGGACGATTCTAGAATGGGCAGACGAGCCTGCAAAATCCGATGTGAAATCTTCCAAACATTCAGCACATCAGAGGGATTCCCGCATTGGCGGGACGCTTCCCAGCGGCCTGTGGCCTCTGTCACAGACCACAAGGCCAGGAGGTGACGGGCCCTGCCGCGTGTGCCTCCCTCCTGCGCTGCCTTTGTCCTTGCCGCGTTCCCACTGCGTTGATTATGTGACACTCCCGCCAGGCTTGCTTTCTGCAGTCGGTCGCCTGTTTCTAGGGAAGGAGCCCTGATCACTTCAAAGGAACAAGAGCAGCCGCCGTCCATACTTGGCAGTGAATGAGCACAAACGTCTCCATTTGGTGACAGGGCAGAAGCGATCCTTCAAAACATCCTCACTGGCATTTTCCCTCCGCAGGCTGGCAATACTCCCTGCTGCTGAGATGCGTCGTCCTTGCCTTCACGCTGGGGTTGGTGCCTTTGTGGCAGATCTCCTGTCTGTACCAACTGTCCTCGTCCCCCACCGCCCCGCCCCCAGGTGACGGCGGACGATACGCAGAGCTCAGCTGTAGATCTCACTCCGCTGTCAGCCTTTATTTACTATTTTTTTTTCTTTTTGTTCTTGGAGAGAAGCAAACCACATCGTCAAAGCATTTAAAAACACAAACCAAAGGAAGCTGGGTTTCCAGGCTTTAAGTAGATGCTATTTACCCACAGTTTATTTCCAGGAGTCGCTTGGAAACCATTGTCATTTTGCACTCGGATTCAGCGAGAAGCCTAGCGTTTGGAGTGGTACCAGTGATCTGTATTTGCCTCTTGCCAACGGGAAGCAAAGCCCAGTCTCTGTCCTCAAACCCAGACTCACCTCGGTCCCCTGGACGCGGCTTCCCCAGCTCTCTTGCGTGCCTTCTGTGTGGGTGGCCAGCGTCCAGGTCCTGCTGGTGGCCGTGGCCTTGCAAACTGGTGGAGATGGAGTGAGCCTTTCTCTCTTTAGATGCCACCACCCCTCATTTGAATGGAAGTCCAAATGTCATTTTGCGGTTTGAAAGTCACCTCCTGTCACCTCTCCCTGGGACATGTTGTCACCTGAAACACGTAGGCCTCCGAGAAGTTGGGTGACCAGTGTTGAGACAGGCTCGGTCCGGCTCGATTGTGTCTTATCCTCTCGCAGCATGGTGTTTGGTCCAAGTTGGCGCTGGGTGAGGATCTGATAGATAGCCCCACAAGTGACAGATGGATGCAGCTTTTCAGGTAGCAGGAGCTTGGGCCTCACCACAGTTCCAGGGGAGGCACAGATGGGTACCACGAGGTGACAAAGACCGACAGCTACCATTCACTGAGGTCCCGTTCTAGGCGCTTCGTGTCCGTTATCGGACTTGCCTCAAACTTCTGAGGCTGCTACTCTTGTTACCCTCACCGAGGGAGAAGGAAGCCATGGGGTGGAGAGCGGGAGGTGGTTAACTGGCTGCAGATGACCGCAAGTGAAGAGTCGGGAAGGATGGCTGAGCTCTGTTGCCCCAACCCGCATCGCTGCCTTCTTACGCCACCGCCTTCGTCACTGTTTAAATCAGCAGCCCCCAGCCACAGCCCATACAGCGCCTCCCACAGAGGTTGCTGGTCCACAGATCCGTGTGCGTCTGGCCTGACTGCCTTCCCAGCCCTGAGCGCCCTGTCTGGAGCATCATGGACACCTCATCTTTGTTCAAGAAGTGAGCTGCCATCTCCTGCCCATGGGGCTTTTCAAAGCTAAGAGGAGCTGTCTTCAGTATTGGATGTTTGGGCTCACACTAAGAGGAAGAAATTTGAACCACAGGTTCATCACTCCCACCTGGAGAAGGCTCCTCTCTCCCAGCATGCACTTTGGGGAGCCTGGGTCTCCCTCCTTTAGCTTTCCTCTGTCCCTGAGCGTCCCCCAGGGAGTCCCTCCAGGCCTGTTTGCGAGTTCTAACACCTGCACTGCATTGCCTGTCTTCCATGCCCCCACTCTTGACCCTTCTCCGGAAAGACTGGGGAGGTGGCCTGTGGGCATCAGGACCCTGGGCTCGCCTCCCAGACCAGTGCTGAACACACCTGGAGGAAGCTTATGTGTTCATAAAACTCTCAGAGCAGGATTTCAGGCCTCTTTTCAGAGCAAACTATGGGAGTTGGGAGTAGGGAAGGTGGGGTTTTGAGACAAGCCTGTCCCTCCAGCAGGCAGCTTATAAAATTTCTTCCAGGGGAGCCTGAGGACCATTTCTCCTTAACCACTCTTCCCCTGCTTGGCCCACGGTCTTGCTTTGGGAAGCAGACCATCATGGGCCACCCAGGGCACCGCGGCTTTTCTGTTCCTCCCCTTCATCTGAGCTCTGACCCATCTCTTTCCCTGGGACCACCTAACACAGACCACACATGGCCCACTTGGTGGGAGGGACATCCTCTCTGAGTCACTCCATCATTGGAAAAAATAATAAAATAATTGTATTTCTGTTATTTGCTGCTTCCCTTGGCCTTCTCTTCCTGTAGGTGAATATATCCAGGGTGGTTTCACTGTTGAATTTGTGTCTTTTTTTTTTTTTTAAGCAAAAACACAAAAATATTTTTCTTATATTTTTTAAACAAGTTATGTACATTGTCTACAAAAAAGAAAAAAGTTCAGAGGAAAGAGAAGCTGAGGACTCAGGAAAAAAAGTAAGAGGACAAAGAGGAAGGGGAAGGGGAGATATCTGGGAAGGGCGTACGAAGGGATGGAGGAAAAATCCACCCAGACACTGAGGCTCCTGCCTAGAGAATCTGAAGGAAGCCTGGGCCTCCTCTCTGATTCAGATACTTATTTGATGCAGTTCTTAAAAAGCAATTGTAGGTGCTTCTCTGGTGGTCCGGTGGTTAAGAATCTGCCTGCCAGTGCTGGGGATGCAGTTTCGATCCCTGGTCCGGGAAGATCCCATCTGCTGTGGGGCAGCTGAGCCCATGGTCTAGGACCCGAGAGCCACAACCAGAGAAAGCCCGCACGAAGACCCAGCACAGCCGAAACTAAGAGTGATTCACAGGATCCTTTCAAGCTGGGAAAAGGTGATCTTCCCTTGAGATAAAAACATGACTTTGCCTACCTAGCATTGCGACAGGACTGTTTTAAAAGCCAGTCAGTACATGAAGCCAGGGAGAATGGTCTCAAGACTGTCAACATGACACCGGAAACCCCTGCTGTGGGAATAAATCTCCTTGCCTGCTAGGGAAAAAAAAAACAAATCCAGCTAGAAGACACCGGGAGTCAGCAGGGGCATTTCCAGGCACTTTTAATGAACTACTGTTACCACGGAAAATGTATAGATATTAATGACAATTCTGCCACTTATTTGAAAAGTCCAAAGATGTAATAACAGAAAAAGTGCACCATTATGACCATCCACGTCACTCCTGGGTGTGACCTCCATAACATGATGTAACAGTCATAAAGAGGCTTTCGGAGGAACATCGGTGGTCAAGCTTGGGATGACGGGTGTTGAGGTGACAAAAAGCTCAGCTTTATAAACAGCTCCTGATTCACAGACAGAGGTGCAGGTGCAAACCTGACTTCCCTAATATCTTCTGGCTTGGAAGGGTGTCTGCAAAAAAGCCATATTGTTTCTCGGTCCGCACCTGGCCCAAAGTTCCACCAACACATCCCTTATTTGCTAGTTCATCCTGTTCATCAGCTTTTCCTTCTAACCTTATGGGCGAAGTCACCAGAACCCGTCTCTAGTTCTTTTTCTGATAAGTCCATTTCACACTCTGACAGACCCATCCCTGTTAGAAAGTTAATTTCTAATATGAAATTCCAGGACGTCCTTTCTTGGTTTCACCCCATTACCCTGGTCACCCTTCCTACCACACTAAATGCTTTTTTTTTCTCCTAGGCATCAGTCACTTTCATGTAGACGAGTTCTATTCCTTTTCCTGCCCAAGCTCCATTCAGACAAGATCAACGCATCTAATTCTCAAGAGCCTTGGACCACCAGGCTGTCCTCTGTGACTTTCCTCCAGCCACTCAGGTCCTTTGCCTTCCTCCTCCTCCATGAGGTTTTTTCTCTTTTTTTTCCACCCTACTCCTCAGATTAAGAGAAATGTACTTTCACCTAAGATTCCCAGTGGGGCTTCCAAGGTGGCTTACCAGTAAAGAAATTGCCTGTTAGTGCAGGAGACACAGGTTTGATCCCTAGTCCAGGAACATCCCCTGGAGGAGGAAATGGCAACCTGCTCCAATATTCTCACCTGGAAAATCCCATGGACAGAGGAGCCTGGCGAGCTACAGTCCATGGGGTCACAAAGAGTCAGACATTACTGAGGGACGAAACAACAACAAGCGTCCCAACGAGCTGAATTACAAGACTAACCACAGAAACAGCTTGGAACAATCTCGATGTTGAAGGTGATGTTTCTGGCTCCACACTGGGACGGTGTGGGAGGGCCACTTATAAATCCTTCGGAGGTGCTGTCCTTCGTGCTAGACTTTTCCGAATGGCATCTCCGTGGGTGAAGGATGCGATGAGGCAATCGCTGTCTCCAGCAAGATATATTTTAGAAAGCGAAAGGCAAGCTGGCTTTTTAGTTGTAGTGCTACCTCATTTGGAAAGAAAAAGTATGTCATGCACTTGCTTCACTGAGATGCTTGTCTCACACATTAGGCCTCTGTGGTCCCTAGCTCAGGCAATTTCTTCATTTCATTGTGGCCTCTACCCAGAATTATTAATGCTGACACTGGGCACAAACGTGTTACAATTAAACCTTGCACGGGTGCGGCATTTACTCTCAGGAAGTAGGTAAATTGTCTACAAGTGGGACTACAGCTCATGTGAAATTAAATATAATGTGTTAGTTACAACGAAGTGGACTTTTTAAAAAAATCAAACATGGCTCAAGAACTTGTTTGATGATAGAGGATATATATGATAGTAAAAAAATAAAAGAATAAATATCATAGAAAAGGAGATTTTATGATATAATGACATGGTAGAATTCTGCGATAGAATCTCTTGAGAGATTCTATTCCATGGCCATAGAGTGTTTATCGAAATTCATTTTATGAGGGTTTTCCTCCCAAGCTGACTTAAACCACTTACAAACATCACGTGACTAATTCTCACATACATACTTCCCTCGGTAAGATGGTACACTTGACTTAGAGATGTAAACTAAATATGAATGAAGGTTCAAAAGCATGGTAGATCCCATCAAATGCAAAACTCACATCAAGGGACACTGTCTGTGCCCTGGGAGAGCCAGGGGGCCGCAAACTGCCACCAGGAACCACTTCAGTTTCAAACACAATTTTCCCTTGAAAGGAAAGCCCGTCACAGGGCTGAGAAATCGGCCCCAGGTCTAGGGGCCTTCCCTTAGTGAGGTATCCATCTGACTCACAGACTGTCTGGATATAAGACTGCAGGATGAAAAAGTCCTAGCAACATGGCTTTAGCACAAAGCTAATCTAACCAATGGCATGCTACTCTGAACAAGAAGGAAAGGTTGTTCTGGGGAGAGGCGGCCACGTCTCATCTCAGAGCTCTGGACTAGGCTTCGCTGATCCCTAGGAGTGAGACATGCTCCCTCCCGGCATCAGCTCTCAGATCTGTGCAACCAGAGGTCTGGACTCGATGGTGGCTCTTAAGATACTCTCCCCACCTCCATAATTTCTATAATTCCTTGCAAATTACATCTAGCATCTAACTTTATTATACACAGTGATTCAGATGCCTTATTTCCATGCATGTGTTTTTTTTTTTTTTTCCCCCACTGTGGCTAAATATACATAACATAAAATTCACTATTTTAACTAGTTTTAAGCTTACAATTTGGTAGCATGAAGCACATTCATTGTGTTGTATGACCATCACCACTATCCATCTCCCAAAATTGGCATCATCCAAACAGAAATCATTTTAAACAACAATTCTCCATTCCTCTTTGTCCCCAGCCCCTGGTAAGCCCTCCTATTCTTTCTTTCTCTTTGGATTTGACAGCCCTAGGTATTTTATATAAGTACAATCATACCATATTTTTATATTCACAAATATTCTCAGCATGGTAAGGATTAAATAGGATTATGGTTTATCTGGTACACTGTTCTTTTTCTGTCCTGCAACATGTAAGATATATTAAAACAAAATGGCCTTCTTTAGGGTCACTGGTGTGAGAAATTTTTCACAGATTCGAAAAATGGAAGTGAAGTCCAGACATCTAATTGCATAGAAAGTCTGTACACAGGGAGAGGATTCAGTGGTAAATCTTGCTGTTTTGGTTTGGTGAAAGACACACTTTAAAAACTGCTCTTTCAGAAGTCATTTCAGAGGTAAAATTTGTCAGGCTGCTTGCTATCTCGTATCCATCACGAGTCCTCTGCATGCAAGCTCGCTCTCACCACTGAGTAAACTTTTGTGAAACAACAGGAAATTCATCATGGATCCCAACAGAAAATACAGTGAGTAATTCCCCTGAAGAAGGGATAGCTGAGGTGGATGATTTAGTGGTTAAAAAAAAAAAAGAGCCAACAAAAAAAAAAAAAAAAAAGGAGGGAGAAGAGAAAAAGAAAAAGGTTTTCTTATGGTTAGAAAAGGCAACTTTTATTTTTCAAATTCATTTGTTATCATCAAAAAGTGTAGGTAGGGCCAGCATGTAGCCTTCATTTTGTATAGGGAACCACACTCATCTTGCTAATTTTCTTGACTTGTGTACTAAAAAGATGAGCTGTAGTATCACAGGAAACTTAACTGCATAGGCAAGCAAATATGAAATATGAATTTCATAGGCAAGTTTATATAAAATACTAATTTAATAAATAAGCAACTGTGAAATATTGATGCCATGCAATATGGGTGAATATGAAGGTAAGAATCACTGAATTCTTATCTTCATCTATGAATAATTCATATGTGAATTATTGATTAAAGACCACTGTTTACTATTTTATAGCAACAGTAAAATATATGAGTGACCATATGACAGTTCTAATTTGAAATGTAATTCTAAATCATATTTTACCTTAGATCTAAAAAGGCCTGATGGTATGTAAAAGGCTTAATAGAGGGGAAAAAAAAAAAGGAAAGCTAAAGTTTCCATTTTGATGCAGAACTCAGCAAATATCAACTTGTGTCAATATCTGAACCCTCTCCTATTATAACAATGTCCTTTTTGATACTGACAAGAAATGGAGGTGAATCAACTATTATTTTTCTCTTTTAAAAGGATTCAGCTCATTTGTATATATACATTACATAAAATACACAATATTTAAATATAGATGAAATATTATTTATACAGTAACCAAGCAGACATATGAATAGGTTTCCTAGGAAAACAGGAAATTTTTCTGGGAAAGCAAATGTCTGATTTGGCACAATTAACTGAAGGCTGTCTGAATTATCTGGAGGGAGAGATTACAGAGTATATATATTTACATATATTTATAGAAGAGAATGGATCTTTCAGACCAACAATCAAACACCAAAATCTAGAATTACACCATCAAAGTCCTCTACTGTTTCCTTCTTTTGGACAAAATCTAATCGCTGGTGGTACACTGTTCGGTGCAAAGTCCGGCCAATCGGTGGGCCAAGTGAGCCACCCGGTCCCATCAGACCCTAAGACCAAGCTTTATCACACCGTAGGGTTTTGAAATCATCGGTCACCAGACCACACACTTCATAAAAAGAAAATACCGATATTTAAAACGAAAGCTTTATCGACTTTGGTCTAAAGCTGGTAAAATGACCTTCAGGAAACGTCAAAGTGAAACTGATCAAATTCATTTTCAATCCCTCCTAAAATATAAAATGTCAAAAATATAAATAGGCTGATCAGACTCAGGGTGCCGATGTTTGCAAATGACTCAAACAGGGAAAGTCCTGCAATTTCATAACAGGGCCCTTACAAACTGGTTGTTCCATCGGTTGTATTTGAGGGGTGATCACGCCCAAACTTTCATGTCTGGATGCCGGAATTTGGAGGGGGCGCTGACCCTCGCAGGACTCTGGGGTGGATATTTTACGCCACACACCTCCCTCTACTACCAAATATCGTGACAGAGAGGGAACGAGTGCTTCAAAAATACCTCTGGCTCACAAAGGACTGCCAGTCAACTCACATTTGACTGTGAAAGCCACAGCGGGGGAGAAGAGGTCTAAACGGGCTAGAGGGGGAGGCAGAGGGGTTCTGCTCTAGAACCCTTGGCATCTGTGGGTGAATAGATTATTTTCTAGTGAGTAAGACTGAGATCAGTGAAAATACTCAGCGCTGCAGAGACGGATTACTTATCTGCTCTCTAACCTCCAAGCCATCTAAGAAAAGATTCAGTAAATCAGGAGCCCAAAGAAACAAAAGCACCCTGATAGGTCCAGCAGGGTATCTTCATCTGACTGCTTTTGCACTAAATTCTAATTGCTTCTGTTCACAGACACTGTAGGGGTCTGGTCCGGGAAGCATTTAGACACTTCCTTGTTGGGACACTCTATCTGCTGACAGGGGCTAACTTAGGTGGATACAGTTCTTGACTCTAAACAGAAAATAAAATGTTAAAAATAGCCATGAAACCTACTGTACAGCACAGGGAACTCTGCTCAATGTTATTTGGCAGTCTGGACGGGAGGGGAGTTTGGGGGAGAATAGAGACATGGATATGTGACTGAGTCCCTTCTCTGTTCACCTGAATCTATCACAGCGCTGTTAATTGGCTATACCCCAATAGAAAATAAAAAGTTAAAAAAAAAATAACCGTAAGAGAGCTGAATACCTATGTACTCAATATAAACTGTGCAATGTCTTAGGAAAATCCACTAACCACCGTATCCAGGAACAGTGATCACTGCCCTCCAAGAAACTGGTTAATCCTGTCAAAATCAGGCTTCTTTGCCCTAAAACGTCCTTCAAACACCAAACTCCACAAGGAGACATTTGTCCCTCTCGAATCTTTCTCCAGAACCAAAGGGAATGTCTCACACACACACACACACACCTTGGTTCTCCCAAGAGGGCTAAGCCCAGAAAAGACCTCATGGGATTACTAACTGGTGAGATCCTACCAGGTTCAGGGTGAGAGAAGGGATTTATTTCCTCTCTCCCATTTTTTAAATTAAATTTATTTTTTAATTGGAGGAAACTTGCTTTCCAATGTTGTACTGGTTTCTGCCATACAACAACACAAATCAACCCCAGTTATACGTATATCACCTCCCTCTTGAGCCTCTCTCTCCTTCCCCCTCATCCCACCCCTCTAGGCCATCACGGAGTGCCAGGCTGGGCTCCTTGTGCCATACAGCATCTTCTCGGCTATTTATGTAACAGGTGACGGTGTACATACGTCAATTTATGTAACAGGTGACGGTGTACATACGTCAATTTATGTAACACGTGACGGTGTACATACGTCAATTTATGTAACACGTGATGGTGTACATATGTCTATGTAACACGTGACGGTGTACATACATCAATTTATGTAACACATGACGGTGTCTATATGTCAATGCCACTCTCTCCATCTGCCCCACCCTCTCCTTCCCCCGCTGTATCTACAAGTCCATTCTCTACCTCTGCGTCTCTAGCCCACCTCCCTAGATTCCATATTTATGCGTTGATACACAATATTTGTTTTTCTCTTTCTGCCTTACTTCACTCTGTATAATGCTCTACATTCACCCGCCTCACTGCCTCTGACTCCCTACCACTCCTCTCTCCCATTTTCTGTCATTCACAGCAGCAAGCACTTATTCAAACGGCCTCGGAGCTCCAGCTGCTGGGATCCCTGGGGTGGGGTCTGGGCGCTTGGCACTTCCCCCTCTTACCTTGGCCGGGCTCACGTTCCTGTGACGGCATACCTATCTTTCCCTCTAGTTTTTAGCACTGAGTTTCACTTAACACTGAGTGCAGAAACAGACAAGATAGAGGGGCGGGTCTAGGACACACAGCTGTCTGAGTGGTGCAGCACCAGCCATGGTCCAAGCCTGACGATGAGAGCAGGCACCGGGGAGTTTCGAACGAGACCCGGGCAGGGGAGGATAAAAGCCCGAGCGATGGTGGGGCTCCTCTGCAGGAGGGCTCCCCCGGGCAGGGGCTGGGGCCCTGACCACGCTCAGGACAGCCTGGCCTGGCCCCTGCTAACATCCCGATTCCCTTGGCATCCCTCCTGCAGCTCTGCATCTCTGTGCCCTGCTGGCACCCCCAGCTACGGTGACACCACGGTGGGGGCAAATCTAAAGGCTAGAGGGTCTAAAACTCCAGGTTCTGCAAACCCTCACACAGTATGGGGAAGCCCCGAGAGGCAGATAAACAAGTGCAGGGTTAGAAGAAGCAAAGTGACATTACACTGTGGCTGTACTGTCCCCCCCAAACCAGAACATCTCAACACCTCCCCTGTCTGGCTTCTGCTTGGCCCAGGGGAGGGAGCTCCCAGACCCCAGTTCACACGGTGCCAGGAATTGCTAAGGGCAGAGGACCTAGGGAGGTGAGGGTTACATTCAGGAGAATTCACTGCTGCCCTTCATCTTATCACAGATCCTGAAACTAACTATTGCCATGATTATTCAAGTCCCCCTTTGAGAAAAGGAGAACAAGATTCAGGTTTTCTTAACAACTTGTTTCAATGGCAACAGACCAAGGAGCTGTCTTAAAGACAAACAAAATTTGCACATTCCTATTAAATTGTTTGCTCTTGGTTCTTTAAAGCACACACACACGCACACACACACACCACACTCTGTCTCTCTCAGAGACACACACAAACGAATATTCAAGGGAAATGCAAACCCTCATGTACTCAGGATGAGGAGCAAAGAAAAAAAAAAATTTTTTTTCCATAGGAATGGCCTTACTTTCACATCCTTAAAATTCTACAACCAGGTTCGGAGCAAATAAAGAGGAAACTGCTGAAAAGTCTGAGTGGGCCCCACAGATCTTGAAGGCTGAGGCCTCTCTGGGAGGCAGGCAGACACAGAGCCGGTTCCAGCAGCCCAGCTGGTTCATTTCTTTTTTAACAGTACCACCTACAGGGCCTGCTTTGAATAGGACGGTGCGGTATGGTCCCTAAAGCCTTACAAGAAAAACAACATTCAGAACAATTGCACCACATTTTTTTGAACTTCCTGTTTATTAGTATTTTATCTAAGAGCAGAACAAAAGTCTGTATAAATGGGGGAAAAGAAAACAAAAGCACTCAGTCTAACATCTTACAATGCACACACACACACACAATATCTTTTCCAAGGCTGTTTCATGTGGATTTTTTTCATGGGACCCACTTCAGGTCTTCAAATGCCTTTGGTGGCAGAGATTAAGAGGAAATGTACCATCTTATAAAAGTTATAAAAGTAACATGTGATTGAACAGTTTTAAGTGGGCTTGTTTTCCGTACCTCTGGATGATGGCATTCATTTCTACACCGGAAGAATTCACGTGTTATCAGCAAGATTTTTGTATTTTGGCAGACATACCCACGAACACAGTGAAAATACAAATGCCACCCACAACATTTATTGCAAAGGTGGTTTGTGTAAGAGAAGCCTGAGGGTGTGGGATCGAGGTGAAGGGTGTCCTGGTTCCCAGGCTCAGAGATGGACCAAAGGCTGAGACGCCTGTCTCTCCTCAAAGGAACAGGGGGCCCTGAGAAGATCACTTCAGCTAAGCCATGAGGTCATTACTGAACTATCAGTGACTTCTGTGAAGTCTTTCTTCCTTAATTTGGCTACCATGTCGTTCTTTGGGCTCCTACCCTGCCCACATTTTGAACAAGATTCAGGGCCAGTAAGATTGAGGGAATAAAGAACAAATGGCCACAGAGCTAAAAACATAGATCTGGTTGGCCACATTTTCTCTTTGAAACATCCTGAGTGGACTTCCCTGGTGGTACAGTGGATAGGAATCTGCCTGCGTATGCAGGGGACATGGGCTCCATCCCTGGTCTGGGAAGATTCCAGGTACTGCAGGGAAACTAAGCCTGCCCACCACAACCACTGAGCCTGAGTGCTGCGGCTACTGAGCCTAGAGCCGGGGCTACGCAACCAGAGAAGCCACGACAAGGAGAAGCACGACACCGCAGCTAGGGGAGGCCCGCTAGAAGCGAAGAAGACCCAGCACCGCCAAAGGTGAGTAAGTAAGTAAGTAATTTTTTTTAAGTGTACAGTCTATCTTTGTGGACATGCATTCATCAAAAACCTTGGCCCAGTTCCATGGAACCCTTTTTGAACAGTTCTAATATCTTGTCTTCTCTTCTCAAGAAGGATACCTAAGCATTTGGAATTATCAGCTCAAGAAATTACTAAAGTTTTCTTCTATGTGCCAGTGATCTGGAATTTTATATAGTATCTCCATGTCTTATTCTCTTATAATATTAGCCTACTTAGCTTCACTTAGGTAGTTCTCATACCAAATTACTTTGTTCACATGAAAATGAGAAGGAATAAATAAGAGATCTTCTGTTGTATGGGGTAACAAGCAACATATCCCAGCAGATAGGGAAGACATAAATTAAAGCTGAAATGTGAACTTAGCCCTGGTCAAGACCATGTTAACTAATCAGAAACAGACTGTGAATGCTCAAGCAGAACAAATATGTGTCTTTCTGAACGAATGAAAATGAAGTGAGCGTCTAAAAGTGAACTGGACAGCCACAGTGAACAATGAAGTTCCCGATTTACACAGCAGCCGTGCTTTGCTCACTGGTTGTAATCATGGAGAATTCACTAGATATGCCTTAAACCTGGAAGACAAAGAAATGCGAGGCCGGGATATGTATATGTATGGGCGAGTCCCTTCACTGTCCACCTGAAACTATCACAATATTGCTTGTTAATCAGCTAGATCCAGTTACAGACTAAAAGGCTTGAAAAGAAAAAAAGACATGTGAGGTTGGTTTTTTTTTTTTTTTTTTTTTTTTATGGCTAAGTGGCCTTGGTCACCCTGCCAGTGGTCAAAACTGAGAAAGGGATTCTTATTAGAGACAGTATTCCTGTGGCATTTGACTGGCAAAATAGATGAACCTTTAAAAGGTACTTTCTGCTAAGGAAAGACTTACTCCTTGGGCGTAAGAGATGACAAAACATTTTATCAGAATCAGAGAACATTTCTGAAGCAAATCACTGGTTCTAGCCAAATGACATAGAGAAACTCAGAGAGACAAAGCTCCTGGGTTTGCTTCACAGAAAGAAAATGTGGACGCATGAAATGAGAAAATCCTTCTCAAACACAAAAGACAATGCCATGGGCAAATAAGGAAGGAGTCAGACACTTGGCACCAGGAGCTGGGGTTGCTGCAAGGGAGGTGGAAGAAATGACCGCCCATCTGTGAATAGGGATTGTTCTGCCACCAACTGCACATCAGGCTTAAGAATAATGGACACAATGCTCAATTTGTAAGGGGCTACCTTGCAAGCTGGGCTTCCCTGGTGGCTCAGTGGTAAAGAACCCGCCTGCCAATGCAGGAGACATGGGTTCGATCCCTGGGTTGGGAAGATGCCCTGGAGAAAGAAATGGCAACTGACTCCAGTATTCTTGCCTGGAGAATCCCATGGACAGAGGAACCTGGTGGGCTATAGTCCATGGAGTCACAAAGAGTAGGACACGACTTAGCGACTCAACAACAAGAACAACCTTGTAAGCTACTGAGGTCCCTCTTCCAACTACCGAACAAAAGGCATAGGAAGTGTGACAAGTACATGACAGGTGGCTACTTGGAAGTCAAGAAATGGTTCCTTTGCACACCAGTAAGCATATATTTAGCAAGTCACCTGTGTCACTGAGTAAAATCAATGGTTTGCTGCCCTAGTTGTCCATTCTCAATCTTCATAACTCCATCCCCCCTCCTCCCCACCAGGAGAGGAGTGAAGATAGATCAGGTAAATCAATGAGTACGTCACAGTCCTCCACCCACTGTGATTGGCTCAGGAATAGGTACATGACCTCAGCTGATCCAATCAGAGTGAATTTCAGCACTTCTGCAAGGAATGCTGGGACAAAAGCTCTTTGCTGCTGGATTTGGACACAGAAGGACAAATGGCAGCCACTTGAGGGCATAAAAGTTGAGTCTGTTTGAGAAGGCAGTAGAAACTGAGCCAAGAGGAGAAAAATGTTGAAAAGTCTTAACTTTATCTGAGAGGTATCTGTGAAAATCCTATTCTGAGACTGCTTACTGACATGAGATGGTAAGTTCTAGAATTTGTTTAAGCCAGTTTGAGTTGAATTTTCTGTCATCCTTAACCTGGAAAGGTTCTTAATTAAATCTGAAGCTCATCTGCAATTATATACTATCCATTCCTAAAGGAAAGGGTCTATAAGTGTAGATTCCTCGTTTTTCTCTAAAATATTCAACGTTACTCAACAGTCCATCCCATTTAACTACAAACATGGGAACATATATCAAAAGATAAAATTAAACAAAACAGTTCTCTCAGTCCCTTCAAGCCTTAGGATGATGAGAAATCCTAGAGACCTTACTCCAGGTTTCCCAGGTGGGTTCCTCTGAGACTCCTTTAGAACTGCACAATTATAAAGGAAATTAAAAATAATTTAAGCTAAAACATACAGAAAATAACAGAAAGACAGACAAAACTGTTGAAACAGAGAAGACTAAGTCACATGCTATGATCATTAGACTGCCTTCTATTTTCAACATTATTTCTCATCCAGTCATTTTGTAAAATCCCAATTCCCCTCTACCCCAGGAATTTTATTTTCTTTGGGGATCAATAGTATGCTCTAGAGGAGAAGGCGATGGCACCCCACTCCGGTACTCTTGCCTGGAAAATCCCATGGACGGAGGAGCCTGGTAGGCTGCTGTCCATGGGGTCGAGAAGAGTCGGACACGACTGAGTGACTTCACTTTCACTTTTCACTTTCATGCATTGGAGAAGGAAATGGCAACCCACTCCAGTGTTCTTGCCTGGAGAATCCCAGGGACAGGGGAGGCTGGTGGGCTGCCGTCTATGGGTCGCACAGAGTCGGATACGACTGAAACGACTTAGCAGCAGCAGCAGCAGTATGCTCTAGAATCTGACCAAATAGCATAGAATAATTATTAAAGAGTTTAAAATATAAAGATTTTTCATTTTCATTCAGTTTATGATAAAAAATGCTCACAGGTTTCTTGGCAGTATTGGTTTCAGAATAGCTCCATATAATAAGGGATTTTAAAAGGGGTTCACACATTCAAACTTCAAAATAATAAGAAACATGGATCCAACTTTGGTCAAAGTTCCCTTTCAAAAATAATCTTGATATCATAACTTTTGGTTTGCTTCATAGAAACAACTCTAATCCTAGGGTCACCTGCTGAGATTTGACATTTGCTCTGCCCTAATCTTTCATTCATTCACCACTGTGCAGCCCTGAGTACAAGTAAAAGCATCAGGATATTGAACTTGAGCTTAACGTGTAACCAAGATCCACCGAAGCAAGAAGCAGAGAAGGCATCCCAGTTAGCCTCCCGTTGGCAATGGCTGAGATGCTGAAGAAAGAAAGTGGGGGCACTGAAGTGCTAGTGGCCGAGTCAGCCCTGGAGCCCATCAGGCTGTCCATGGACCTCACCTTTCATGGCCTCTTTGGTCCTCCTGATGCACCATCACTCTCGTGCCTTAACTGGCCCATGCACTGCCCTCAAAGGATCTGATGCAAGGCTGGGCATGGTAGCACCAAACGAGTATTTAGTTTTCTAACTAAGAGCCACCAAAGGGCAGGAGAGGCATCTTGCTTCTCCATGGCCCAGCTTGGCATCTTTCGGGTGCATGTCATTTTCATTCGTTGTCATTGTTATTTAGTGGTTCAGTCATGTCTGACTCTATGTGATCCCATACTGTAGCCCAACAGGCTCCTCTGTCCATGACATCTCCCATGCAAGAAATACTCCCATTTCCTCCTCCAGATCTTCCCAACCCAGGGATGGAACCTGCATCTCCTGCCTTGCAGGCAGATTTTTTTTTTACCACTGGGCCACCAAGAAAGCCATCACCTGCATCAGAACATTTCAAAATCTATTTTTCTCATGACTTACTGGGAGGCTTTCTAGTACCAATAAGTGAAATCCCCAGGCAGCATATCTTGATGAAACATTCTCTTTAGTGTTACATTTTTTACTCACTTTATGCCCTGAATGACGTGTATGAGAAGTGACATCTTGGTCTGGGGGATAGGAATGTCATCCTCACCAACATTAACCATGTAGCCCTGAACTGAGATCTACCAGGATGAAAAGTAACCAGGGTCCTATAAAATGTGACGCGTCTCTAAGTGTGAACAAATGGCCTTGTGACACTTTTCGTCTACTGTCATCAGCAGGAGAAGCCTCCTCACGTATTTGTCCAGCGCGGGTGTCCCAGCCCTTCCTGGCTGAGCTAAACATCAACTTTTCTTTGAACACATTCTGGATGCCCACAGACAGAAGCCTCGGAGGTCTTCTCTGTGCTCCCAGAGGGCTTCGTTTATAGTTTGGTTTAGTACCATGGCAGTTGAGAACAGCACTCTGGGATCCAACTGTTGGCTTCAAATCCAGGCCCTGCGACTCACCTGCTGTGTGACCCTGCACAGGTTACTTAGCCTCTCTGCCTCAACAGCCTCATCTGCAAAACAGAGGTCGTAATAGGGTCCTTGGACTCTTGGACTGCGTGAAGAAGAAATGGGATAGTTCATGGGACGAGCCTGGTCCAGAGTCTGGTATGCATTTGGCCCTTGGGAAAGAGTACTGATACCACGTGACCTTCCCCAACTGTCTGCCCTTCTGTGCTACGAACGTCCCGAGGACAACGCACTATTCCTTAGGGTAGCTTGGGGCCTAGGACATAATACCATTTATGGAATATGTGTGAAAATAAACACATTTAATAACCCAATCCTGGTTTTAAAATTGTTTTTTTTTCCTCCTTCTTCCAAAATGAAACAAGAAAAGTAGCACAGGTCAGTTAAAATGTCTGCTGCTGCTACTGCTTCTAAGTCACTTCAGTCGCGTCTGACTCTGTGTGACCCCATAGACGGCAGCCCACCAGCCTCCCCCATCCCTGGGATTCTCCAGGCAAGAACACTGGAGTGGGCTGCCATTTCCTCCTCCAATGCATGAAAGTGAAAAGTAAAAGGGAAATCACTTAGTCGTGTCCGACTCTTCGCGACCCCATGGACTGCAGCCCACCAGGCTCCTCCGTCCATGGGATTTTCCAAACAAGAGTTCTGGAGTGGGGTGCCCTTAAAATGTCTAGGTTAATTAAATATAGCCCCCACTCCTCCTGTCTTTTAGCCTCAGTCACAGGTTTTCAGTGCAAACACCCTACAAAGGCCTAATAAAATCACACACATATAAATTACCTTCTTTTCAATGTTCCATAAAATAAACACTTTTAAATAAGAAGTTGATGGTGAGAAGCTATACCTACTACTATGGAAGGATGAAAAGTAGTTCCATGATGTTCATCTTAGGAACAAATGAACAGTGACCAAAGTTTATAAATGAAAATTCCTGGAGAACACAATTCCCAGTCCTGTACTGCCATCTCCTTGGGTTCTGCCCAGAACCAAACCTTGTGTCAGGACTGTGATGCTCGTCTCCTGAGCCCCAGTCACTACCCGCTCACCCGTATTACGGTACTAGTCATACAGTGGTTCAGCAGTAAAGACTCCACCTGCCAATGCAGGAGACATCGGTTCAATCCCTGGTCTAGGAAGATCCCCTGGAGAAGGGAAGGGCAACTCACTCTAATATTCTTGCCTGAGAAATCCCATGGACAGAGGAGCCTGGTGGGCTATACAGTCCATGGGGTTGCAAAGAGTCAGATACAACTTAGCGACTGAACATCAACAATTTTTTTTAATGATATGATTTTAACTAGGCATATAAAAGAATTTGTATAATATATCGATACATTAAAAAAAAAAAACGCCTCTGTGTCACAGAACACATAAATGCCAGAGCCATTATTTAGTTATTTACAATGGCTGACATGCAAGTGGATTTCAGAGCCCTGAGAACATCCCAGGGGACATGAGACCTCCAGGGTGGGACCACTCCTCCAGAAAAACATTTTCCACTGTCGACCAGCAAGGGTACAAGCCAACTGCTGGCTGAAGACAGAGCAGAAAGAAACATCGCTACAAAAGGCTCTTATTTTCACAACTCCTATAAGGAGTGTATCTTTTACAGCAGAAAACCTAGTACTGAGCGCAAATCTGAGCTGTATGATAAAACATCCTGGTGTTATTCCTCCCAACCCCCTCCCAAACTCACCCCATTAGCTATCCAAACACAACAGAAAATACAAGATCATATAGTTTTCAAACTACTACGAGTCCAAACTGCTTTTCGGTACTTCGGGGGTACACACCAAGTGGGTGAAAGAGGCTGGTTTAACCTAGGGATCTACCTTTATAACACCCTAAGGGTTGAACTGTTCTCTGGGAAATAGAAGGCCACGGGCAACCCTGACGTCTGTTATTGGACTCTGGAAAACTCAAGTCAACTCAGACACTGACTCTCAAGGCAGGGAAAAAAAGAAGGAGAAGGAAAAGGAGGAAGAGAAGCAGCAGAAGAAATTCTTTTAAAAAATGACTTATCCCTGTTTTTAAAGACTTGCCCTATCACACAAGATGAGACCCCATTTGAAAGAGGGTCACACAAGCATCAGGAGAAAAAGACGATGTATGTTTCTTCAGGAGTGAGACCAAGAAGCCCAAAGCCCGCCCAACTCCAGGTGTTGATTCTGGTTTCACACTTCGTGGTCCCCCCTCCCCCCGTGTCCCACGCCCCGCCATCCCTCTGCCTGGGGGCTGCCACCGGGCATCATGTGTCGGTGGGGGCGGCCGTGGGCGACGGCGCTGACGTAAGGAAACAGGGCCCCACCCACACAGCCGGGGTTTCAGTTTCACCCCGCAGCAAACACCATTATGCAAATGACTTCCCCGCCCACCTCACCCCACCCCCGTTCAGTCTTACATATTCATTATTCACTCTGAAGTTCACGTACCTACAAGGCCAGCTAAGTATTTGCATCCTATTTATTTTAAAATGCCCAGATGCAATTTGGAGACAAGATTCTCCTTTCCGAAGGGCAATGTCGACTATAAAGTAATGAATTAGGTGCAGCGGCAGGAAAAAAGCCCCGAGGCTAAGTGCAAACTTCTAACAGAAATGGACCCATTGAAAGGCACGTGCCAGGAATGACACTGAATCCCAGGCAGGAGACAAATGTGGGTGTGTTCTGACTCCCTCTAGAATCCTGGAGTCTCCTGGGGTTTAGAAAGGCGAATGTCCAGTTCACATTCAAGTCACTCGAAATTGGGAAGTGCAGTCATTTTTGTTTGCATAATGTGTGATTTTATTTGCAGTTTCACTCAGGTAGTTTAAGGTGTCATCCATGCTCACCAAAAAAATTCCCAAGCAGAAACAGTGTTGGTAAAATGGGGGGTGGGGCGGGATATGCAGGGGATGGCAGAAAGGCATGCCTTCCAGCACTTGTACAGCTAAATAAATCATTTAAGGGTATTTTAATACAAGCTTTAGACCAGAATGATTCTTTTTTAAGTTGTAGTCCTTATTGTTTCATTTATGAGATTCACATAAATCTTGGTGAATGATTTAGGACTTCTATTTTTTTTTTTTTCTTAAAAATGTTAAGAGTTTCTATCAGCAGATACACAGGAGCAAGCATTTGCTGGACAGTCATTTCTGCTTCCCTCAAAGGCGTGCTTCCTGGCTCCCACTTACATGCAGTTTCATTTTCAAGGTGCGTTTGCAGGGTTGGTGTGAAGCTCCCAGCTGCACTGAAGTGACTGATGACTCTGTAAATTATCCTGAGTGCAAAGGAAATCTAGTTCATTTATAAAAAGCTCTGAAGTAATTATAAACTCCACTGCAGGTGGGAAACTTTTATAAGACAAAAACTACCCAAGCACAGACACTTCTCGGAAAGCCCCAAGTAGTAAAGAAATCCTCTAGTGACTTGTGACTCAGTTTAAAGCTGATCCACGTTGAGAGCGATGCCTTTCAGCCCTCACGGTGAGACCCATCAAATGTAAGGCACAACCAAGCCCACCGGGCCTTGCAAGGGATCCTGAGCAAACTTAGAGGCTGTTTCTGCTTCCATGGCAGGTGCTGGGCACAAGGCTAGGTTGAGGAGAGCTGTAATTGGACAGGTGGAATCCTCCCAGGCTGTCCATGAATCCCCACCAGTCACTTGAGTTGAGCGTGATCCCTGCCTTGGATGGGAACCATGTGATAAGCACTGTCTCTATTAGAGGTGGTAAAAACAAGACTTAGAAGAGATTAACTTGCCCAAGATTCTGGAAAAGCTAGAAATCAAAGCATTTTTCAAATATATATTTTGTATATTTTATTTTTGTTTATTTATGTGGCTGCACTGGGTATTCTTGCCCGGAGAGTCTCGTGAAGAGAGGAGCCTGGCGGGCTACAGTCCACAGAGTCACAAAGAACTAGACACAACTGAAGCAACGCAGCACACGCTCACTGGGTCTAAGTTTCAACACGTGGAAGCTTTTGTTGCAGCAGTGGGATCTAGTTTCCTAACCAGGGATGGAACCCAGGCCTCCTGTACTGGGAGCTTGGAGTCTTAGCCACTGGACCACCAGGGGAGCCCCAAGGCTTCTTTTTTTGTTTAATCACCACCCACTATCCCTCTAAGTGGGGACAAAACAACCAGATGTACGAATTCTGTCCAACTTCTGGACACCATTTACTCAAGAATGGCCTTCCTCTCCCTGGTCGGTGTGGGCACATCTGGTTAGTTCTGGTATGTGACATCAAGGATCTCATTGTTTCCACGTAAGAAGACCATGTTCACCACCAGCTCTGTCAGTGAAAATAGCTGGTATCTGGGAGGGAAAGTTGATCTTGGCTCAGGACGCTCCCCAGTGTCCTGGCATGCAGGGAACCATGTCTGTTCTTTACCCCTGGATGGAATCTGAGAATCTGAGTTCCCTTTGCACTCTGCAGTAGACGTTTGTCATCTTCCTTTCCTGCCTTCTTCCCTGAGGAGCTTTGAGTTTGCCACTCTACAGCTGTAGACTGATTCGGGGAAGAGATGAGGGGCCCTGCATCCTGCAGGGACCATAGATGGGTCTTTACATAAACTAAGGTGTGTAGGGACTTCCCTGGTGGTTCATTGTTTAAGACTCTGAGCTTCAGTGAAAGGCTCCCGGTTTGATCCCCAGTCAGGGAAATAAGATCCCACATGTTCCTGACCATGGCCAAAAAAAAAAAAAAAAAAATACAGGAACATAGCACCCTGGTGTTCAGTTATGGGACTGTCCAATGCCCCCTGAATATTCATTGAAAAGACGGATGCTAAAGCTGAAACTCTAATACTTTGGCCACCTGATATTAAGGGCTAACTCATTGGAAAAGACCTTGATGCTGGGAAAGATTGAAGCCAGGAGGAGAAGGGGACACCAGAGGATGAGACGGTTGGATGGCATCACCGACTCAATGGACATGGGTTTGAGCAAACTCCAGCAGATGATGAAATACAGGGAAGCCTGGCATGCTGCAGTCCATGGGATGCAGAGAGTCAGAGATGACTTAGCGACTGAATAATGGATGCTCTACTCTGAGTCACCCCAGGGAGGATAAACAAGCTCCTGGATTCCCAGCGAGCTTCGCTGGGACCTGCCTTCCTAGAATAAGTGTGTCTGAGGTCCAAACTGTAACAGTCCATCCTAGATTCGGTCAGTAACCTGTACCCTAGGTGGGAAACACCTTTTTAGGGACTCACACGAGCTCACTTGGTCAGGGTAATCTGGGCCCAAGGTTTGAAACCACCAAATAGCTCAGATACAGCTGGGAAATCACTCAGATCCTTTGGGACATTGTTGCTATTGATCCTACAGAGGAAGATTGAACCCCATCACATACATGGGACTTCATTCTTTGAGACAGGAAAGATGTTTCAGAATCGAACATCAATGATTTCCTGAAAGACCTTCATCATTGAAGACATCAAATTTTCAGTTAGGTTCTGTAAAATCTGCATCATCATCCCTTCCAAGGAAGATGACTTCTGGAGGTATGGACAGTGAGCACTGATAGGTTTAAAGGTTTCAAGGGTGAAGAAGAGATAAAAATTGGATTAAACCAAAGATGCCACTACCAGCTGACTTAGGAAGAGGAGCGAGGCCCAGAGATGGGGTGAAGGGGAAGGAGGACATGGAGGGTGAATCAAAGAGGAACTGAGGAGAGATGGTCTGGGAGAGGCAGGAGGAGATCTGGCTGCTTCAGGGGACGAGGTGCAGGAGAAGGGAAGCACATCCACCCGTCTTCAGTTGGGTCTTGCATTATCTTGGAGGGCCATGAGAGAGCCCTGGGAACAGACAGGCTGCACTGCTCTGTACAAGCGGCTGGATGTGGATCAGAAGTTGGCAGATTTTCCAATAAACAGCCTGGCTTAATGAAGACCCCACTTTACTAGCCATTAGAAGATGGCCTTGGCATCTGGTCATGGGAGGAGGTGTTACAGAGTAGAGAGGTACAGACGCGGTGGATATGAGATGGTCACTGGGTCCTCTTGAAGCTTGAGATGGGTGTAGGGAACGAATAATAACTTGGTGAGATGTCACAGCAAAGTGAGAGTAAATATTACGACGTAGCTGACATTTTCCAAGCACCTACTGAGTATCGAACTCTGTGTTAAGAGATTTACATTTAACACTGGCAGCAGTCTCAGAAACAAGTATTACAGTGCTATATTTAAAATGGATAACCAACAAGGACCTACATGATAACCAAGAGTTCCATGTATAGCACATAGAACTCTGCTCAATATTGTATGGCAACCTGGATGGGAGGGGCGTATGGAGGGGAATGGACACATGTTTTAATATATGTTTGGTTGAATCCTTTCCCTGTTCACCTGAAACCATCACAACATTGTCAGTTGGCTGTGCCCCCAATACAAAATAAAAAGGTAAAAAACCCTTAAAACAGAAATAAGTGTTATCATTTACCTCCATCTTATGGATGAGGATGTTGGGAGTTGGGACTACAAACTGAGTTAACCTAACTTACTAACATACTAGTATGTGCTGGGCTCAAAAGTCAAGCCTTTGTCTGTGGGAATCCAGTGAGAAAAGAACCAAAGCTACCAAAAAAGGTCAAGTGAATTGTATATTTTTTTTCCCTATTTTTTTGGCCACACTGTGCCGTTCCCAAGATCTTAGTTCCCCCCAAAAGTACCAAACCTGTGCCCCCTGCAGTGGAAGCACAGAGTCTTAACCTCTAGACCGCCAGGGAAGTCCCCCGTGAATTGTATTTGAGAGCGTGCTGTGCTGTGTTCAGTCATGCTTGACTCTTTGTGACCCCGTGGACTGTAGCCTGCCAGGCTCCTCTGTCCATGGGATTTCCCAGGCGAGAACCCTGGAGTGGGTTGCCATTTCCTCCTCCAGGGAATCTTCCCAACCCGGGCATCGAACCCACATCTCTTGTGTCTCCTGCACTGGCAGGTGGATTCTTTACCACTAGTGCCATCATTAAACAGACTCAAAGTCTGAGAGAGGCCTAAGTTACTCACTCAGGCGTTCCTTGACTCCATCTGGTCATCACCTTAGTGACTTCCTAGGTGACTAGAACATGTGGGAGAAATTAATATCAAAAATTGCCAAGTAAAAGAAATAAAACCCAAAAATCTAGGGCAGAAAGGCAACAAAGATAGCCAACCTCCTCCAACCTCCAACCTTCTCCTTTGGAGGACGAGTCTGTACAATTTGAACTTGAAACATGCATGGAGAAGAATAGTGGAAGGTGGACCAGATGGAAGCCTATCCGTGACGGGAGAAACCTGCCTGGGGCAGGAAGTTCAAGTCTGAGAGGGGGAGTCAGCAGGTCTCAGGGGGTAGAGCTGATCCCGTTGTCGGTCTGCCTGACCCCTAGAGTTGCTCTCTGTCAGGGGGACCAAGTAGGTCAAGCCCTTTGGCAGGTGGTGTGACCCCTTATCACAGGAATAAAGAGTCCTGTTCTGAAGGTCAGGAGCCCCTGTGCTCCTGAGCATGAAAATCACATCCCACCTATTTGCAGTTGTCCATGGATCAAAATATAGCTTCCCTGGTGGTCAGCGGTAAAGAATCCACCTGCAACACAGGAGATGCAACAGACATGGGTTTGATCCCTGGGTCCCCTGGAGAAAGGAATGTAACCCACTCCAGTGCTCTTGCTTGGGAAATCCCATGGACAGAGGAGCCTGGCGGGCTACAGTCCATGGGGATGCAAAATAGGCACAGCCTAGTAACTGAACCGCATCAGCAACATGGGTCAAAATATGTAGAGATAAGAGTGTGCTGTTTGATCAGAGATTTGACACTCTAGCTAGCAAAATTCTGAATTTGCTATTTAAAGCATGGAAGCCAGAATGAAGAATGCAAAGGCGAATGTATTTTGTCTTTATAGTTAAGAGAAATTATGTCAACTGGACAAACATTTCATCCAGCCACTGGCTGCATAATTCATCCATTGGCATGGATTCAAGTCTTTTAAATGCATCAACCAAAAATGGGCTGAATTGTGTTTCCCTAAAACCTACATGTTGAGGTTCTAACCCTGACTCAATCCCGTAGAATAAGACTGCATTTGGAGGTAGGGTCTTTAAAGAGTTGAATTAAGCAAAATGAGGTCATATGGGTGAGCCCTAATCCAAGATGACTGTCCTTATAAGAAGAAGGGGGATCTCCTTGGTGGCACAGTAGGTCAGAATCCGCCTGCCAATGCAGGAGACATGGGTTCAGTCCCTGCTCCTGGAAGGTTCCACATGCCTCAGAGCAACTAGGCCCGCATGCCACAACTACTGAGCCCACACTCTAGAGTCTACGAGCCGCAGCTATAAAGCCGGCATGCTGCACCTACGGAAGCCCTCCAGCCTAGAGCCTGTGCAAGAGAGGCCACCACAAGGAGAAGCCTGTGCACTGCAAACGAAGAGTAGCCCTTTCTCGTGGCAGCTAGAGAAGACTTTGGCAAAGAAGACCCAGCAAAGACCCAGTGCAAGAGAGGCACTGCAAAAGGCAGGCAAAAGTCAATTTCAAAGAAGAGGGAGAGGAGACACGCAGAGAGTCATCAGGTATGCACGAGCAGAGGTGGGCCATGTGAGGACACGGCGAGAAGGTGGCCAAGGAGAAAGGCCTCAGAAGAAGCCAAACCTGCCAACAGCTGGATCATGGACCTCTGGCCTCCAGAGCTGAGAGCAGATACAGTTCTATTGTTTAAGCCATTCAGTCTAAGATATTTTGTTATGGCAGCCCCAGCAAATCAATTACACATTTCGAAATCACTTTGGTTTTTCTACTTCCTTACAAACAGTGGCAAGGTGTCCAGGGTTTGTATCTCCTGGGCCACCAGGAACAACAGAGGCCACACCAGCCTTCAAGTGCTCAGAGGACCCTCAGCCCACATCGTCGCAGCCAATTTGTGAACTGTGACTTCATAAATCTTAGTGTTGTCCTCCCGCACAGACACACACAGAAGTCGCTTAGTCGTGTCCGACTCTTTGTGACCCCATGGATTGTAGCCCACCAGGCTCCGCAGTCCATGGGATTTTAAGGACTATGATGTGCAGCCAAGACCGCCACAGGGACAACACGGAATCACACAGATGAAACCTACCCTGGTGGAGTCAGCGAGGGATAGCTGTGGGGAGGAGCAGTTGAATCCAGGTTGAGCACTGTGACAACTCTAAGATGGTAGGAAAAAGAGAGACCAAATACATAATTTGGAGTCATCTTCATGCTCCATGTGACTAATAGAGAATATTCTTAAAGGGATCTGGTTCTTAAAAATTAGGGCTTTTTTGTGCTATTTGGAACCAGCAAAATCCACTGTTCACTGAACTGCTTGTCCTAGAATCTCACAAATTTGCACACTGAGGCTGTTCATAAAGGACTAAGTGAATAATTCAAATAAACCTTGCGATTTGCAAGTCATGGTTTGGGCTGCTTCAGGTTCAGTTTTCAAGCTCTTCTGGAAAAGCTTTTGGGGCCCCACCATGCTTTTTCTGGATGCTTAACAGAGTGACAAATTCCATGGGAGAGAGTTCAGAAACTGCCAGGTAGAGTGAGCTTGGTGGGGGCCTGGCTGAGCCACAGCTCGATGGCAAGAGCTCTTTCCACTGTGGTTGTCCAGGGCTCTGAGAGGAGTGCCCCAAAAGGGGTTTCAGCCCTGTTCTGAGCAGTCTTAACCTTGGCGGAATGGATGTCCTGAGGGTTTGGGGGTGAGGGGTCATGCTCATTTGCATATTCATGTCGCAGCAGGTCTAATCAGGACACACTCCTGTTCCTGCTGAGGTCCTCCTCTACCTCTGTTCAGTCTTTCACCAGCCAGATGACACCCAGCACTCATCTCAGGCACAGTCTGGACTCGCCCACCTCTGTGATCTCACACCAGCTGGCACCTGCGCCTGGACAGCCTTCTGTTCTCACCACTGTCCATCCCAGACCTGCCTCCCACAGTCTGGTCCAGACCCCACCTCCTTGGCAGACACCACAGTCCCAGCGTATGTCATTCACTCCTGTGGTCCAAATCCCCCTTCAGGGTAGCTTTATATCCCTCACTGTCATTTCCACCAGAATTCTTTTCTAATGGATGGTTGCGTCCTCATCAGAACCTATGGTGCTTAAATAAAATATCTGTGGCTTTTTACTTCATTCAGATCTCAGTACTTCCTCATTTTGTGTGTGTGTGTGTGTGTGTGTGTGTGTGTGTGCATGCGCTCAGTCATGTCCAACTCTTTTGGGACCCCATGGACTGTAGCTCACCAGGCTTCTCTGTCCATGGAATTTTCCAGACAAGAATACTGGATTGGGTTGCCATTTCCTTCTCCAGGGTTTCTTCCCAACCCAGGGATCAAATCCATGTCTCCTGCATAGGTAGGTGGGTTCTTCACCACTGAGCCACCTGGGAAGCCCACTTCCTCATTGCGCATACGATATTTTGGTGCTCTTTATAATGTGCCATGACTACCAGATCTGCCCTTCTAAGCAATGAAAACCTTCCATCAGTCTGTCCTGGTTATATGCCTTAATTAAGGAGGGATTAAAATATCATGGTCCCAGTGTCTGCATACCACACGTGAGAGCGCACTCACACATATATATGTGCCTGGATGGGAACAAACCGAGAGCAGAGGCCGGGTGAATTTCTCCGGGAGACCGTCTGAAGGTGCAGCATTTGATCCAGACATGGTGCGGTTCTAGGAGATGCTGTTGCTCAACCTCTGTCTCCTGAATGTCTCAGTACTCAACCCCAGAACCTGTGACTTCCAACCCACAGGGCTTGTTTGAATTATCTACTTAGTCCTTTATTACAAACTTCAACGTGCAAATTTGTGAGATTTCAAGACAGGCAGGGAGCTCAGAGGAGAGTGGATTTTGCTGGTTCCAAATAACAAGAAATTCCTCTGCTTTTTTTTTTTTTTTTCTTTAAGGCAGTGGCCACAGCTGTGGGCTGGCTGTTGCTTCTTTTTCCTTTTTAAATAATTATTTATTTATCTGCACTGGCTCTTTGTTGCTGCACATGGGCTTTCTCTGGCTGTGTGGCACGGGCTTCTCACCGCAGCGGCTTCTCTTGTTACGGAGCATGGCCTCTAGGGCGCACCGGCTTCAGTAGTCGTGCCTTCCCGGCTCTGGAGCGTGGGCTCAGTACTTGTGGCCCGGTGGCATGAGGAGTCTTCCTGGACCAAGGATTGAACCCCTGTTCCCTGCATTGGCAGGTGAATTCTTAACCACTGGACCACCAGGGAAGTCCAACTCCTATACTTTAAAAGAGCCAGATGCAATTGGAATATGACTAAAGAAATACATGTCTGGGACCGCAGTTACCGCCTGGCAGTGCTTAGCCGTCCATCACTGAAACGGCCTGTCTATGCCTCCAACTCCCTCCGGTCACCGCGCCGTTTCTGTGCAGACAGTTGGCCGAAGGAGCTGGCCATGCCTCGGGGGCTGGCAGGGCACACCGCCATGCCGCACACCTGACACACAGGTGTTCCCGTTGGTGCTGCTCAGCCACTGCACCCGAGGGAAATGGGGAGTCCCTCTGTAATCTTGGGTGAGAGAAATGACTTCCACCCCATGCCTACCCCTCACGTGGTGGCAGCTATCTTCCTTGCCCATCTGTACAGACTGGCCCAGGTGTTACCATCTGCTCTGAGTTCTCAAATGTGAAGGGTGGAGTGGGCGACCTGGAGTTTCACAACTCAGCCAGTTCTCCCAGTTGCTGCTTCTGTCTTGATTATGGCTCTCATGTATCCATCTGCCACCCTGCCATGGGACAGGTCACTCCTTCCTGGCTATACACACCAGGCTTCTGTGACGAGTGCCTTCCAAGTGGGCTCCAAGTCTCCCGTAGGTCTTTGAGAAGTGAAAGTGAAGTCGTTCAGTCATGTCCGACTCTTTGTGACCCCATGGCCACCAGGCTCCTCCGTCCATGGGACTTTCCAGGCAAGAGTACTGCAGTGGGTTGCCATTTCCTTCTCCAGGAGATCTTCCCGACCCAGAGATTGAACCCAGGTCTCCCACACTGTAGGCAGATGCTTTACCGTCTGAGCCACCAGGGAAGACCAGGAAGTCTTTAGGCTTCCCATAAAGTCATTTTTCTAAAGCTTCAGCATCCTGTCCCAGGTTTTACAAAACTGTTGAGTATTGCACACATGCACACACATCCTGGAGGTTAAAGGCCCTACACAGTGATCAGGCAATCGAGATTCTAACAAAACACCCAGGCTCCTCCCCACCAGCCAGCCCTACAGGCTGTGCTTCCCCTGACCACGCCACGCCTCCCATTAAGTGAAGTCACGTCCAAACCTCTGTGACCCCACGGACTGTAGCCTGCCAGGCTCCCCTGTCCATGGAATTCTCCAGGCAAGAATACTGGAGTGGGTAGCCATTCCCTTCTCCAGGGGATCTTCCCAAACCAGGGATTGAACCTGAGTATCCTGCATTGCAGGTGGATTCTTTACCGTCTGAACCACCAGGGAAGTCCACCCCTCCCATTTAAGGATCTTTTCCCATTTTTAAGTTTCAGTCCAAACTTCACCTTTCAGCCCATACTAAAATATTCCGTCTAATCTTCTATAATATTGCACTGTGTATCCCAAATTGCATTCACTGGAACTCTGGTTCTATAAAAATTCTCCAAGAAATAAATGAGAAGAGGGTTCCCCCATCATCTACCACCAACTGCTTATTTTATTCTGTTTCAGGTATTCACAAAGCGTGGCCAAAGTCTCTGAGAAGTTCTGCAGTTTATACAAAATCTTGAATTAACTTGAATTTCCCCACTCTATCCTTGGGTGTAGGCTCTTTGGGGAGCGTAGCCTTTATTATGGTCTACACCCTCAATTACACGGCTACATAATGAACAACTTTACCTACAACTGGCCTGAACATGAAAGCAGCAGAGAAGTTTGTTTTTTTTTTTTTTTTTTTTGAAGCCTCTGCTTCCTAGGGCTGGCAACTGCAGTCAGAAGCCCTGGGTGTTTCATTTCAGCAGCGATCAGATTGGTTGAGCTACCAGCTTCCAAGAACCCCGCAGTGAGCTGAGCTCAGTGGGCACTCGGTGGTCCGAACCTGATCTGTGAAATCCAGAAGGAGAACTCATCTCAGAGTCCTGGGTTTAGGTCAACTGGGGCAGGAACCTAGGCTGTCATCTGGCCTAGGTTAGTCACTTAGTCGTGTCTGACTCTTTGCGACCCCATGGACTGTAGCCCACCAGGCTCCTCTGTCCATGGGATTCTCCAGGCAAGAATACTGGAGTGGGGTGCCATTTCCTCCTCCAGGGGATCTTCCTCACCTAGGGATCGAACCCAGGTCTCTCTCATTGTAGGCAGATCCTTTACTGTCTGAGCCACCAGGGAAGCCCTTGTGCTTCCTTTATAGCTTGACAACAAGTTTCCCCCAATCAGAGGGTGCCTGAGCCTCATGCCCAGAAACACCCCTCTGGTGCCACCTCACTCCCGGGTGCTGAAGCCACAGTGGCGCCTCCTGCACAGGGAGGCCACACGGCTGCAGGACACAGCTGGGCACTGAGAATCCTCACCAGGAAACGCTGTTCTCCTTCCTCAGGGCTCCCCAGAGATGGGTCAACTGAAACATAGTCCAAGAGCTCCACCCCCTGGAGGATGGCTTTGATCAGGACACAGACATAATCCCTCAGGCCCCTGGCTACTTTTTAAAACATTGTTGTTTTTATTTACTTTTAATTCAAGGATAATTGCTTTACAATGTTGTGTGGATTTCTGCTGTACAACAGCATGAATCAGACATAAGTATACATCTGTCCCCTTCCTCCTGAGCCTCCCTCCCACCCACCACGCGTCCCACCCTCTAGGTCATCGCAGAGCACCACGCTGAGCTCCCTGTGCTAGACAGCAGCTGCCCACTCCCCCAACCTCTTAGTTCTAGAAGGGACCCGGTTTAGAAGACGCACAGACAGCTGCACCCTCCATTCAGTGGAGCACCCGGGCCTCCTGCTGGCAGGCTCCCTTTTCTGTGGGTCCTTGCAAAGCAGAGAACACAGCCCAACTGCAGGGACTCACGGGACTGGAGGTACTTTCAAGGAGGCAGAATTTCACCGCAAAATCCCCCCTACACACACACTCTTCCCCTTCATTTCTGTCAGCTGCTCTCAAGCCACGTTTCATAAATCAGGATCTGCTGTTACATGAAGCAGCCGTGGAGACTCCAAGTCTTTTTGCCTCTCGAGGGCCCCACCTTCCTTCAGGCAGTGGCTCCCTGGAGCGCAGTGTGCAGGAAGACATGGGATGGTGGGGGGACCTGTTCCCCACCTTCAGGCCTGGATGCAGAACACAGGGGGCCCAGGGTACCTGCAGAGTCCCTTGTTTAAATACAGTGAAGAATTTCAAGATGATGACAGCAGGGCATTAAACCAAGCGCCGACCTTCCGGTCACAGGGACTTGTGTGATGCATAGAGCCCATACCTCCGAGGTTGGGCCATCTCTGCCACGGATGCTGGGGACTTAACGGTCTCACCCTAAGTCTTCACAGCCTCTCAGGAAGCCTTCTTTGAAAGGAGACTCTCAGACTGGCCCTCTGGATGCCCGCCACAGATTTCCACCCGCCTCGAGCCCTTAGCAGCCCCTCTAATCATCTGGCTTGATTCCACCTCCACATGGCGAGGTCAGGCTCTTTCTTAAAGATTGTATCCATACCTGATCTTGAGGTTATCTTCATTGATCTGTTTGTTTTTGGCTCCAGAAAACTCAGGCTTCTTTTCTCCCTGGATAGCATGTCTACTTTTCCGGGTTTAGGTCAGATTTTCTCCATATGAAGACATTCATCCAAACCAAATTTTCTAGCACCCACGAGTCTCCTCAGTACCTGGCCCAGCCGCGCCTGCAGCCACTGAGTATCTGTGTTCTATGAACTGGCTGCCCATAGGACCTGTTTATTCCAAGCTTCCCCTTAGCCCTCTCCTGACATCTTCTCTCCTCTGCCGAGGCTCTTCTGTCTCCCTGACTGTGTCCACTGTCTGTGTATCCCCGTTTATCTGCCCCGGCCCCTTCCTGTTTCTATTTCACCTTCTCTAAAAGCTCCAAGCGTCCCTCAGCCCTGAGGTCACAGGATGTTTGAAAGGCAGAGGTGTTGTGTCAAAGCCCTCAACCCCACCTTCCACCCAGAATAATTTATGCCACGCCCTCCATCTCCCCCAACCTAAAATGTATAAATGTACAATATATTTTCAGCACGAAAGAGTGAACTGCTTAAAAAAATGATACTGGGAAAAAAATGCTGGCCATTTAAAGACACATTAGACATTCCCCCCAACTTCAAATCATAAACAAAAATAAATCCCCATGGAGTTGGAATTTTAAAGCTCAAAAATAAAATTATAAAACATCAGAAAAAAAATTATGTGAGAATACTTTTGTAATCTAAAGGTGGGAGCAGATTTTCTAAGCAAGCTAAAACCTAGGGGTCAGGGAAATAAAAACAGACTGGACTATACAAAATTAAATGTTTCTATAAAAGGAATAAGACAGAAGAAACAAAATAAAATGTCAGGCAACAGGCCAGGAAAAAAATATCTGCAGGGTGTATATATCAAAGGTTTAAAATTCGGAATAGTTGAAGAGCTCTTACAGAACAACAACAAAAAATAAAACTAGGAAGGAAGGGAGGTAGGGAAGGAGGAAAGGAGGGGGAGAAATGAAGGAGAGAAAGGGAGGAGGGAAGGAGGAAGGAAGGGAAGGGGAAACAGGGAAAGAATATGAGCAGACAATTTTTAAAAGAATAATTGATGTCACAGCCTTTAAACCAACCCTCCCCAGAAAAATCTGTAGTTTATACATTTGTTTTTTAAAATCAGTATTTCTGGAGGCTGGGTTTACTCCTTCACATTTTTTTAAGAGTATAGCTACACCTTTTAAGATTTACGCCATGAAACTCTGCAGCAGAGAGGGCAAATTCTAAAGACATCCCTAAATGCAGACTCTTCTGAAGAGGGGCTAGTTGTGCATGACTGCAAGGTAAGCTGAACACGAAAATGCAGGCCAGAGTGCTCTGCCTGGAGAGGGTAACATGCAAACACGCATGACCATATGTGAAATAGACGGCCAATGGGAATGTGCTGCATGACTCAGGGAAATCCAACCAGGGCTCTGTGACAACTTAGGGGGGTGGGATGGGGAGGGAGGGAGGAGGGATCTCAAGTAGAAGGGGACTAGGGCAAACCCATGGCTGATTCACTGTTGTTTGGTAGAAACCAACACAGCACTTGTCAAGCAATTATCCTTCAATCAAAAATAAATAGTTTTTTTTAAATGGTGCTCCATGAAGTGTACTAGTCTAAATTTTAAAGATTATTTTACAGATTACTTATGTAATTACTAAATATATACGAGGGGGAAAGACTAGAAGGAAGCACACGTGATGGGAACAGCAGAAAGCTCCAGCAGTAAGAATGCAGGCGGGCTTCACTGTCTTCCCAACGTCTATTTCTAAAGCCTGCACCTGGCGACCTGACAGGCGTCCAGGTGCTGTGGGTCCCAGCAGAGCTCCTTTTCTGCCCTGGGACGCTCATACAGCGCCTCCATCCTCAGGCCGCCTTCACCTGGTGCTTTTATATTTTCTTCAGATATTACCTTAAGGTAATAAGCCATTTACATCCCACGGGCATTATTATTTTTTTTTTTACATGCAGTTTTTGCTTTGTTTTAAATCATGCCCTCAATTTTATAATAAAAGAAGCATTTAAAAATTTAAAATCTGGCCCTTGTAGCAAACAGTGGCAAGCAGGGGGCCCTGGCAGCTGGTGTGCCCACTGCCTGGTCACAGGGGAGCACACAGTGCCCGAGGCGGGGCTGGGCACGTGGGCACCCACCCTGCCAGTCGCCTTCTGTTCTGAGTCTGGGCTCCTCTGTCTACTGACTTTGAACTCAAGGTTTCACTTGACAACTAGTCATTGCTGAAGGCTCCCCTTGCTACTAAAATAACTTTCCATGAAATACTCTGAAAGAAGCTTCTTGACTGTAAATGCGCTTATATGATAAGAAATGCCCGTGTTTGTGTGTGGTTACATCTTGTGTAACTGATTCCACCAGCTTTTCGAGGTGAAAATTGCTCACTTTTGTCATTTCCCAAACCTGACTTTCTTTCACTATAATGTGGCAACTTCTCGGTTCTTTAAACTATTTTTTTCTTTAAATTCTCATGAATTGATGGTTCCTGTTTTTCTGAACTGCTTGTCAAACCCATGTTTATGTTAGGCTCACAGGCACCCGTGTTCAATAACTAGGAAATGTGGAAAAAGTCCCCCCAGAAAATGTGACTTCCCGGCCCTTAGAGAACCCCTGCGCCACTCTGCGAATGTGGAGTGATGAGTGTGAGCATGGGCGGAAGGGAAAGAAGCTGGAAAACAACCGTGAAAGTTCCGATTGTTCTCGTGTGAGGTTCCCTGCTTACATGGAGCCCGTGGCTCAGGCGAGGGCCCTTGGGGGTGACTGACCCAAGCAGCCCCCCGTATAGGGACACACCCCATAGCCTACTTCCGGGATGGAGCATCGGAACCCATCACTTGAAAAGATGAAGCACGCTTTTCCTTGTCTTCCCTTTGTAAATTTTTCTTTGAGCAAATGTAAAGACCATACTCCATTTTTGAGCAATTGCCTTTCGGCAGTTCAGGGAAAGTGAAAACATCTTATGTGCTTAAATAAAACCTGATTGTCTGAATCAGTCATTCACTCATAGACTGCTGGCAGATGCTTCTCGAGGGTTAACCCACTCAGAGCTGGGCGCGGGTGGAGACCTGCTCAGAGGCACCTCCTGCAGCATCTTTGAGCACGTTCACTGTTTTGTACTCATTTCCTAGACCTGCCGTCACCAAATGCCTCAAAGGAAACCAGGGGACTCAAGCCACAGAAACGTTATCATCTCACAGTTGCGAGGGCTACAAGTCTGCGATCAAGGTGTTCCAGGGCCAGGCTGCCTCTGAAGTCTCCAGGGCTCTGTTTCGAGCCACCCTCCTCGCTCCTGGTGGTCCTTTGTCACCTTCAGGCGACACCCTGTCTCAGCGCCTGTCCCAATGGTCCCCTTCCTGTAAGGACACCAGCCATCATGGACTAGGGGCCCACCTGACTCCAGGAGGACCTCATCTTCACCAACTACATCTGATACTATTTCCTAATAAGGTCTCCTTCTGAGTTACGCGGGGGTGGGACTTCAACAGGTGAATATGGGGGTGACAACCCAACCCGAACACACCCAGGGGCCCCCGATGGTGACTCACAGAGCTGGACTCCTACTCACTTTCATTGTCACTGACTCTGCCTGTCTCCTCCCTCGAACTCATTCCTCCCAAAGAAGTTCCCTTCTTAAGAAGCACCTGTTATTTGCTTCCTCTTCCATCAGAGTCAATGTCTGCACTGAGATGGAGTCAAATTAAAAAGCTCAGAATTCCATCCAGCTCAAAATCCTGCTGCTGATTTCCAAGGTCCTCAGGAGGAAGGGCTTCGAAGCCCAGCCTCCCTGGCCAGCCCAGCATCTAAAAAGAACAAGGTTAGATAGGAGGGCTGGGCCGTTGTCTCTTGTCAAAGCTGACACCCAGCCTGGGCTTTGTGGTGCCTTCTGCCCCCTATGTTCCTGGGTGCTCTGAAGGTAAAATCTAGGAAAGCTCAGAGACCTCAGCTGTCCACTGAGAAGCCGGTGTGGCCTTGGGATCAGCTGGCCTGGGACTCTGGCTCCTCCACTTGTCAGCTGTGTGACTCAGCTGCTGCTTCCTCTCCGAGGAATGGGGACCATCCTTAAGAGGTAGCTGGGGAGCGATGACAGCGTGTGTGACACTGGCCCAGAGAAGGTGCTCACTGAAAGCCAGACAAGGCTGCTTGAAACGCCTTTCACCACCGAAAACTCAGTGACTTTCAATAGGCAGGGACACTTGCTCAGAAGAATTCTGAGATAATTCTTTCGAACCTGCAGTCTCCGTTTCCTCATCTGCCTGCTTTGGAAATACAATTTGGTGTCAAATTGACTTTGGGGGCCTGTGACCCTCAGGAAGCACCACCTGTCAGAGTCGAGTCTCTCCTTCCTGGCCCTCAGCCGCTTTCCGAACCATCACCTTGGGGGATGCAGACGCAGCCCCGGGAATGCGTCTTAGCACCGCCTGTTCCTGACGATGGCAACTCACCCCTCTGCCTCTTGGGGCTTCACTGGGGACCGGGGCCCATGCACACATGACTTCCTAGACTGTGAAGGCCTGTCCATCTGTCACCTGGACGCCTGGACAAGCCCACGGCCCTACTGCCAGGACACCAGGAGAAAGGGACTCTGGGCCAGTCGCCCTTGAACCCTGAGATTTGACTGCCCTAACCTCGGGACCACGAACTTGGCACCCACAAGCCGATCCTCTCCACACACAAAGTGGTTTCACAGTCAAAAATGACTGTGATAGTTTTTGCGGAAAATAGGAAAGAAAAGGAAAGGACTCATTCAACTACATGCTTTATATTTGCATAAAGAAAGTCTTGGCAGATACATAAGAAACTAAGAATAGGGTGGTGGAGCGGGCGTCAGAGGGAACCGGATCAGAGACCATGGTGGGAACGTGCTTTCCACTGAACGCTTTTTAATACAGTTTTATTTTTGAAGCTTCTTCAAATAAATTAAAGCTGGAAACCCTATTCCCTATTTCCCACACTTGTAGATTAAAAGCGACATTCTATATGGTCATCTCAGGGGCTTCCTTGGTGACTCAGTAGTAAAGAATCTGCCTGCCAATGCAGGAGACACATGCTTCAATCCCTGGGTTGGGAAGATCCCCTGGAAAAGGGAATGGCAACCCACTCCAGTATTCTTGCCTGGCGGGCTCCAGTCCATGGGGTCGCAAAGAGCTGGACACATGTGGAAATCTCAAGAGATGTTGAGAAAGAAGCACAGGTTGAAAGTCAGTGCCCCCTAAGGACCCCTTTCCAGGAGCCAGCCTCTGGGTGCCCGTGATTGGAGGATGCCCCCTACCACTCACCAACCACAGAGCGCACAGCAAGACTCCCTGCGCATAGGAGAGATGCTCCGGAAGAGGTTACAAAAGAGTTGTCTTCTCTTGGAAACAATGTACTTGAATGATCCTGAAAGGCTTTCATCTGGATGTGCCCTTGGAAAATAAAACCCCCTCTCTAGTGACTTCCCTGTTCCACCGAGCTGCTCACTGGTGGTGGGCTCAGCCTGTGAGCACAGGGCCAGCAGGCAGAGCCGGGAGACTCGCTTTCCCCGGGGGAAGCTCGGGGTTTGCAGTCACCCTCTGTGCTGCTGGGTGGCAGTCTGCACTCACTCTATGTCTCACCTCTCCCTCCACAGACCTTCACCCTGAGCAGGCACTTCTGGGACTTCAAAGGGACCACACACAGACAGTCTCCGGTCTGTCAGACTGGGCTCAGTGGCTCCAACTTGAAAGTCAAATCTGAAGCGGATCAAAAGCATCCAGCCCACAAACTCGGAGGATATCTATGTAAAACAACTAAAACTGGGATCATTGACAAGCAAGAGTTCAAATGTTCTAGGAGTTTAAGGTAACTTACTGCTAGTATTTAATTTTGTGCTTAGTCGTGTCCAACTCTTTGTAACCCCGTTGACTGTAGCCTGCCAGGCTCCTCTGTCCACGGGCTTTCCCAGGCAAGAGTACTGGGGTGGGTTGCCATTTCCTCCTCCCGGGGATTTTCCCGACCCAGGGATTGAACCTGCATCCCTTGCATCTCCTGCTTTGGCAGGCAGATTCTTTACCACTAGTGCCACCAGGAAGCCCCAGTATCTAATTCACAGCTACCCTTCCCAAAAGCTTCTCATGCCTGAGGATGGGGGAAAGACAGAATAGAACAGGAGAGAAAGAGGGTGGCTACCCACCTCCCATCAGAATTCTGGCTGAGTGTCTAAATTATTGCTACGCTCCCTACCTGTCTATAAGATCACATCACACATCTGATGGTATCACGCCACACATCCTTTCATCCATATCACTGAAACTTGTGTTGCAAGGTGAGTTGTTTGTGTTTTGTGAGGTGCCCCAGAGTGTTAGATGCTGGTAGCCTTGAAGACAATCACCAGTGGAGTGCTACAGGCCTCTGCTCTAGGTCTCCCCTAAGTCAAAAGACCTTCCAGTCAATTTATAAAATGGATACCCCTCCAACTGGCCAATGATGCAGAGCTTTGCATTAAAAAAGTTTTTTTTTTTTAATTGGAAGAAAAAAAATGTTGGTTTCTGCCATATAACAAGGCACATCAGCCATAATACATATATCAGCCATTATACATATATCGCTTCCCTCCCCTACCTCTCTAGGTCGTCATAGAGCACCAGGCTGGGCTCCCTGTAATCTAAAAAAAAAAAAATTGTATTGATCAACCTATTTGCAGGGAAGGAATGGAGACACAGATATAGAGAACAAACTTGTGGACAGCGGGGGAAGGAAAGAGTGGGACGAACGGAGAAATCAGCATCGACATATACGCTACCGTGTGTAAGAGGTAGCTGGTGAGGAGAAGCTTTACATTTTAACTAGAGGATATGCAGATCAAATCTAGAAGATCAAACAAAGGAAAATGTAAAATTTTACTTCTGTTTAAAAAAGTCAAAAGCAAGTTTCCATCAAAAATGCAAAATGAGAGAGATGTGGCTTTAGACAGATCCCCACAAAGAGGCGGGGTGGTGGCTGACTGTGGGCCCAACAGATGAGCGTGTGGCCTAAACCTTCAGCCCAGCAGGCAGGGTGTGGGGCCTCTGTGAAGAGGGACGTCGGAGAACTGCAGGCCGTGCCGTGAAGGGGCGAGGGCTCAAGGCTACTGCACATTTCAGGAACCACGGGGAGCACGAAGAGCTTGGACGCAAGTGCCAGTGTCCACGCCATTGGAAGGGCTCTGGCGTGGAAGAAGCTGGGGCTCGAGTTATAATTCAGCAGTTTGGGGGACAAAATAATTCATCAGTGGATGCTAAGGCGTGTGTTGAATTACGACCATAATTACTATCCTGGCTGTGACAGTGGCTTCAGGGGCAGCTGCTGCTGCTGCTGCTGCTGCTAAGTCGCTTCAGTCGTGTCCGACTCTGTGCGACCCCATAGACGGCAGCCCACCAGGCTCCCCCGTCCCTGGGATTCTCCAGGCAAGAACACCGGAGTGGGCTGCCATTTCCTTCTCCAATGCATGAAAGTGAAAAGTGAAAGTGAAGTCGATCAGTCGTGTCTGACTCCTAGCGACCCCATGGACTGCAGCCTACCAGGCTCCTCCGTCCATGGGATTTTCCAGGCAAGAGTACTGGAGTGGGGTGCCATTGCCTTCTCCGTGAACTGCGGCACGCCAGGCTTGATCAGCTATGGCCCAATATAAAATAAAAATTAAAACAAAAAACATAGGATGGGCAGTTGAATCTCCGTCTCCTGGTGGAAGCCACACTGACCCTTGGGCCTGGAGGAAAAGCCTGCAGGCTTCTTCAGATGCCAAGGTTGGAGTGTATGTGGTGGAGGTCTTTTGACTTTTTAAAAGAGAAGCACCAAGCTGTGATGCTTGATGCTTATCTTATCATTATTGATAAGAAACACACAAGCAGTGTGTTTCCACCCCCACTGTAGGGGTAGAGATCTGGGCCCCAGAGAAAAGTCAGGAGTAAATGACATATTCATCATCTGTGCCTCAATTTAAAAACATAACAAAAACAGTGAACGGCAAAAAGGTATCAGTTCTAACAGTAACCGCTAATTCTACAGAACACTTACTATTTGTGGCACGTTTCTAAGGATTTTTCATGAAGAATCTTTCATCCTCAAAACAATCCTCTGTGGCCATTGCTCCCATGTTCCCATTTCAAGGATTAGGAAACAGGCCAGGAGGTGCGAATGACTTACCAGGCAGTGAGTCACAGATTAGGCAGAATTTCAGCTCCAGCAGCAGCTTCGTCACAGTGCTCAGTGGCCTCCCTGCTGACACATGGTCCAAGAAACAAAAGCAAAGGGCCCTGGGCTTGGGGGAGCTGCCAGGAGCAAAATCTTGGACTTTGGGGTTGCTTTTGGGGAGGAACGGTAGTCTGTCTCAGCCCACAATCCCACACATGAGCAATGACATCATCTGTGCCCGAGTGAGCATGTACTGCGCTGAGAGCTGCAAGGCCAAAGGGCCAAGGCTTGCCGTCTTCCAAGGTCAGCTCATCTCCCCACTGCTTGTGTTTCTTATCAGTGATGATTGGACACAGCTTAATGCTTCGCTCTTAAAAAGTCAAAAGAGGGATTTCCTTGGCCATCCAGTGATTAGGACTCAGTATTTTCAATGCTGTGGGTTCAAGTTCAATCCTGGTCAGGGACCTAAGGTCCCACAAGTTGTGTGGCGGGGAAAAAAGAGTCAGAAGATGCATTTGGAGGATGTGGAGGAGGCCAGTGACAGGAACACTTGAGGTTTCCTTAAGCCAATCTGCTTAGTCCTTGAAATGGCTCTACGCAAACAAAACTAAGGATGCCTGTCTGCTAAGAGCAAAGTTCATGATCAGATACCACAAACATAGATGGTCAGGCCGTGTGCTCCTCAGCTGAGGCCCCTAAACCTTGAAAAAGCCATCAACACCACTGGCAGAAATGTTCCGGGTGCCAGGCGCCCAGCCCTGGCATCCTCCTGGACAGACCCCGCACCTGGGGACCTTCAGGCCCTGAGAGTCACTTGGGGGTTTATCCCCCAGAGATGGGGACATTGAGGCTTACGGTCACGGGGGACCAAGGTCCAGGATCTCCACCTGCCTGGCCCACCCTCTTGGCGGAAGGTATCTCCACCTGGGAGAGGCACACACTCTTCTGGGGACCCCAGTAGACAAGGTGCCCCATTCTGAACCTTCACCCCAGGGCCACACCCTTTCTTGGGGTGATGGCCTGACCCTCAACCCGGATTAGGACAACAAGCTGTCCATCTGTGCCGCCCAATAAGGTAACTACTAGCTACATGCAGCTACATACACTCACTTTTAAATTAATTGAAATGAGGTAAAAAGTAATTTAACTCAGCTCCTCAGTCACACTAGCCACGTGTGGCTGGGGTTGCATACAGGATGGTGTGCTCTGGAGGGTTTGGGAAGCCACAGAGGACACCACGGTCTCCCATGGGCGGCCCAAGTGTGTCCGGTTTCGCCTCCACTGTTAACATTGCTCTTTCTGGCCCTCCAAGCCAAGACAGAGGCCCAGGTCAGGAGTGGTCCAGCAGCAGGCACTGGGCAGGACAGATCAGGCAGACGGCACTCCCATCAGACGTGGCCAAGGGCAGCTGTGGAGGCTTAGGGGCTCACGCCAGGCCGTGGGAGAAGTAGCACACCTCCAACGAGCGGGCCTGTGGGCACGGGACAGACCACCAGGTCATGCGGGCTCCTATTCGGTGGAGCAGGATGCAGAGGAGCTCTGGGGCCTCAGCCCTTCCACACCTTCACTGCTGAAGCGGCAGCTGTGGTGGCCACCACACGCACCGGATACCGCCCCTGCCCCGTCTTCTGGCACCACATGACCCCTAGGTTGTTTGATGATCCAGGACTAACGAGGATCCCCAGTGAAAGAATCTGAATCCCCAGCAGCCAGATTGAGGGGGTGCAGTAGGGGCAGTATAAGCTTGCAAGAGACTGTGATGTAATTTAGAGAATAAAGGAGTGTTCTAGCTTTAGATAGGCTTCCCTGGTGGCTCAGACACTGAAGAAAACGCCGTAAGGCAACGGCACAATAAAGGACCCAGAAATGGTATGGACCTAACAGAAGCAGAAGATATTAAGAAGAGGTGGCAAGAATACACAGAAGAACTGTACAAAAAGATCTTCATGACCCAGATAACCACAATGGTGCGATCACTCTCCTAGAGCCAGACATCCTGCAATGTGAAGTCAAGGGGACCTTAGGAAGCATCACTACGAACAAAGCTAGTGGAGGTGATGGAATTCCAGTTGAGCGATTTCAAGTCCTAAAAGATGATGCTGTGAAAGTGCTGCACTCAATATGCCAGCAAATTTGGAAAACTCAGCAGTGGCCACAGGACTGGAAAAGGTCAGTTTTCATTCCAATCCCAAAGAAAGGCAATGCCAAAGAATGCTCAAACTACTGCACAATTGCACTCATCTCACATGCTAGCAAAATAATGCGCAAAATTCTCCAAGTGAGGCTTCAACAATACGTGAACCAAGAACTTCCAGATGATCAAGCTGGATTTAGAAAAGGCTGAGGAGCTAGAGATCAGATTTCACATGGGATCATCAAAAAAGCAAGAGAGTTCCTGAAAAACATCTACTTCTGCTTGATTGACTATGCATTTGACTGTGTGGATCACCACAAACTGGAAAATTCTTAAAGAAATGGCAATACCAGACCACCTTACCTGCCTCCTGAGAAATCTGTATGAAGGTCAAGAAGCAACAGTTAGAACTGGGCATAGAACAGACTGGTTACAAATCAGAAAAGGAGTACGTCAAGGCTGTATACTGTCACCCTGCTTGTTTAACTTATATGCAGAGTACATCATGTGAAATGCCAGGCTGGATGATGTACAAGCTGGAATCAACACTGCCGGAAGAAACATCAATAACCTCAGATACTGCAGATGACACCACCCTTATGGCAGAAAGCAAAGAACTAAAGAGCCTCTTGATGAAAGTGAAAGAAGAGAGTGAAAAAATTGGCTTAAAACTCAACATTCAGAAAACGAAAATCATGGTATCCAGTCCATCACTTCATGGCAAGAGATGGAGAAATAATGGAAACAGTGAGAGACTTTGTTTGGGGGGGCTCCAAAATCACTGCAGATGGTGACTGCAGCCATGAAATTAAAAGACCCTTGCTCCTTGGAAGAAAAGCTTTGACCAACCTAGATAGCATATTAAAAAGCAGAGACATTACTTTGCCGACACAAAGTTTTTCCAGTATGGTTTTTCCAGTCGTCATGTATGGATGTGAGAGTTGGACTATAAAGAAAGCTGAGCGCTCAAGAATTAATGCTTTTGAACTGGTGTTGGAGAAGACTCTTGAGAATCCCTTGGACTGCAAATCAAACCACTCAATGGTAAAGGAAATCATTCCTGAATATTCAGTGGAAAGACTCATGCTGAAGCTCCAATGCTTTGGCCACCTGATTTGAAGAGCTGACTCATTGGAAAAGACCCTGATGCTGGGAAAGATTGAAGGCAGGAGGAAAAGGGGAAGACAGAGGCTGAGATGGGTGGATGGCATCACTGACTCAACGGACATGAGTTTGAGCAAGCTCTGGGAGTTGGTGATGGACAGGGAAGCCTGGGGTGCTGCAGTCCACGGGGTCGCAAAGAGTCAGACACGACTGAGGGACTGACCTGAACTGTAATGCAGGAGAACCAGGTTTGATCCTTGGGTCAGGAAGATCCCCTGGAGAAGATAATGGCAACCCACTTAGGTATTCTTGCCTGGAGAATTCCACTGACAGAGGAGCCTGGCAGGCTACAGTCCATGGCATGGCAGAGTCAGACACAACTGAGCAACACACACACACACACACACACACACACACACACACACTAGCTTTGATACCTTAGCATTAGAGACTGAAACCCATACCCACTGGACAAATTCTCTGCACAAGTGGTACAGTTACAGGGAGAATGAGGAATGGGGAAGTAGAAATGAGCACAAGCATATGACTCTGCTGTGAGAATCCTTATCTGAAAACCCACACGGTTACTTCCAGAACTGAAGTGAGCCTCACCAACCACACACAACAGGCCAGACCCACTGGCCACCCTCAGAGGCACTGCTGTGGGTCACGCATAGTCAAGAGGACCACTCACAGTCTAGAGGGCCACCCACAGTGCAGAGGGCCACTCACAGTGCAGGAGACCATCCACAGTCTAGAGGGCCACCCGCAGTCCAGAGGATCTCCCACAGTCCCGGGGACGGCCCACAGTCCAGGGATCCTCCACACTCCAAAGGACCACCTACAATTTAGAGGACCACTCACAATCCAGGGGATCACCCCAGTCCAGAAACCATTCCCCCAATCAGGACTGGCCTACAGTCTCCATGACAAGACCCTCCCAGGCCTTCCTCTGCATTGGACACACAGAAAATAAGGCCATGGGCTTACAAACTGTGCCTTCCACTGGCCACCTTGCGTCAGGAGCTGAAAGAGGAAGGCCCCGAGAAGGTGCCAAGTGAGCAGAGCACAGGAGGGGCCTGAGCTCCCAGGTGTGTGTTACTTGCTTCAGTTGTATACCACTCTCTACGACTCCATGGACTATAGCCCACCAGGCTCCTCTGTCCAGGGGGTCTTCCTGGCCCAGGGCAGGTCCAAGGTGTGCTAACAGCAAATATTTCCCCTCCCCCAAACCCCTCCTGCCCCCAGGCATCCCATCGCCCCGACTGTGTCACTAGGTAGCAGGCAGCTGTGTGGAGCCGAGAAGGCCAGATTGAGTGGTGTGAATAACTTGCAAGCCCTCGGAGCCCCGCCTCTTCTGCTTCTGTCATTCTATTCTTCCCTGGAACCCCGCCCAGCCTTTGAAGCCGGATCTGGGCAGTTTCCTTGCTACAGCTCCGGGATTGGAAGGGCGTGGTCCTGACTCGGGAGCCGGTCCAAGTTGGGAAGAGCTGGCTGCAAGGAAAGGGGTGAGTCATGAGCCCAGACATAGCTGAGATTCTTGGTGTGTCCCCTGGGGGAGGCGGGGTGCAGAAGGCTCAGCTCGGCCCTGATTCTGCAGTGCCGGAGATGAGAGCTCCCCATCTCTCTGGGCCAGTCTCCTGGGGCACCCGCAACCTCCTGATGTTCCTGGATTTATTTATGTCTGTTTCATCAGAAAGATATGATAGGTGAGAGCTTGTCTGCCTGTTCACATCTCTGGGTCCAAGAACCAGATGGTTGGTTTCAAAGCCAAGCTCAGTGTGGTCTTACTCATCTTCCTAAACCCCTCTGGATCCCAGGTTCCTCATTTGGACAATGGGGACGATACCTGATGGACTCTGCGCACACTTCTGTGAGGACTAAGTGAGGTCATATATACAATGCATCCAGAACTGGGCCTGCTGCCCAGTAAACACTCCATAAACAAAACAGTACTCAGATTTTCATTACTTTAATGGATAAAAGAGAAATATTTGCTAAATGCATGAATGAAAAGAAGTTCTATTTAGATATAACACAAAAATCAAAGGGATTTCTGTCCCTTTGAATGTCTCCTCCAGTTGTTCAAAGCTCTGGAAACCAGTCTCTTTGTACTCCCCTCCTGATACCTCCAGTGAGAGCAATGTCAGGGTCAGCAATGTGCCCAGTTTAAGAAAAAAAAAATTCCTAGGATCCTCTCCAGAGAGGAGGCTAGTGAAAGATTTAGGCAGAAAGGGTTAGTTGGGGGTTCTAGGAAGGCTCTTTAAAGGAGCTTGACATCCAGGGTTCTTAGCTGTTTTCCCTCATTGTCCCTTCTTCCTCCTGTATGGAATGAAGAGGTGATGGCAGGAGATCCAGCAGCCTTCATAAAACCATGAGGCAATTTCAAGGAAAAGCTGCTGAGGATGGCAGAGAAGAAAGATGAATGAACTGTCTTTTGGCCTTCACCCTGGACAGACAACCTGCTTTATCTTTTTCAAAGAGAAAGGAAACCTAAACACTTGCTGGACGCCCTGCTATTTGATAGTTTCACTTTATATCTAGCTGAACTGATAGAAACTCTCCCTCTCACACTCTATGAAGGATTTGTCCAATGAGAACATTTCAGCCATTATTAAAAATTCTAAAATTTTAAGTATGATACTTTTGTGAAAGGACAGGGTGGCTAGAAGGGCTAAAAGTGCCTGCAGTAGAAGCCTTCCCTTGCAGAATAACCAATCCCGAAAGCCAAAGATAAGCAAGAAAACTGCAGTGGATGAGATTCGCCCTCACCATTAGCTTTTCTGATTACACAAGGGGCAATAAAACCAGTTGTCTGGTTTTTTTTTTTAAATCAGAGGAATCCTCTGAGACCAGTCAAGCCTCCCCCCACCCCACCCCTCCTTTCTGTGGCCTCGACTTCCTTCTGATCTGTTGTTGGCTCCACCTTGCCTGAGCTCTGTGGTCTCCCCAGAACTGTCCTCTTGAGTCTGGTAGGAGCCCAAACTCTGCCCCGCAGCGCTGAGCCAAGCACAGCACTGCCCCACCCCAAGGCGCTGGGTAGAGGTCCTCTGGATTATGGCAGAAGCGGCTGCAGGGGGAAAACTGTCCACAAAGTGACACCACTTAAGACTGACTGACACACTGGAGCCAGAGCCCAGGATGCAGAGCCTGAACTCAGACAGGAGATGCACAGAGCACCTGGCACCTTACTTTGATGGGGCCATTCCTAGGAGGGCAGAGACAGCACAGGGACACACTTGGGACTTCTGGATCCCTGCAGAAGGAATGTAAAGATCTGACTTTTGAGACACTGTCTGATCTTGAACGTCTCCAGAATCGACAAGGCAAGGACAAATTATGTTCCCCTGTGTTTTAGTTTTAAGTGTATCTTACTTAATATTTTCAATATGAGTCAGCTCCATATACTATGATGATTTTCAAACAACCAGAAGTTGACTGTAGCCGACTTTAAGACAGGAAGCATGGGTACAGAATCCAGTTGCTTCCACCCTGGGGGCAGGTCTAGGTTCAGTGGTCATGAGTTTTCTGGCTTGTGGCCTGAGTCTGGTTGGAAGATGCTCAGAATCCTCTTAGTCCCCTTATTTTCCTGACTCTGCTCTCCTGGTGGGGGCGAGGGGCTCTCCCATCACCAACGCACTCCTTGAAGGAAACTGCTCTGCCTGATACACCTGCCTGAGAATCCTGGATCTCCAGTGAGTAGAGGAAAGCGGCCCTCCTTTCTGTCTTCTAGGGTGGGTACGTGTGGGATTTGGGAGAAGGGGGTTAAAGGTAATATACAGACAGTTACTATTATTACCACGTGGTTGGGCAGAATAAAATTAGAGCTGCTCTCTCTGTGATAATGTTGAGGACAAGGATGATGATGATGGTCATGATGGTCATGACATCTAGAACCTCAGTGTTCCTGGAGAGAACCAAAAAGACTTTCCCACTCACCAATCAAGAAATGTCCTGCAAATACAGAACGTGTCATATTATGGATGACACAGACAGGATCTCACTTCAGGGGCATCAGAGCCAGTTCTTTATGGATTCACAGGGTTCAGGGCCCAGGGAGAGATGGAAAGGTGTGTGAATACATTTCTGAATCAGTGAATGTGTACGTGATGGCTACTGAGTCTCCTTGTAATTTGTGTGCTAATTACCACTGATCTTTACAAGGCCCCATGAGACTGGTGCTATGATATTTGCATTTCATGGTGATGAAGATAGGACACGAGTAAGTTAAAAAACTAGCTCAGATTGCCAAACATCGAGGGTTTGGGGGGCCACCTCTCAGGTGCCTTGGAAACCTCATTGCAAGGGATAATGAGAACCCTGGTTGGGATGTTGACTAGGAGCAGAGAAGGGGGAACCTAGGCAGCAAGCCTTAGGCCAGTCCTCAGGCTGAGGGCACCATGACCAGAGGGCGCAGGGCGACTTGCCAAATGTCATCAAACTCTCAGCGTTTTCTTTTTGCCAAAGATGTGCTTTTAAAACATCTGAAGTTTCTATTATAGAATATTTCTCTCTCTTCATCCCTACCCGCACTCACACTTAGACTCAGCACCTTTGGGTAGTTAGAAAAAGATGTAGCAATTGTTCAGTTGCTCAGTCATGTCTGACTCTCTGGGACTCCATGGACTGTAGCCCGCCAGGATCCTCTGTCCGTGGGATCTCCCAGGCAAGAATACTGGAGTGGGTTGCCATTCCCTTCTCCAGGGTATTTTCCGGACCCAGGGATTGAACCTGGGTCTCCTGTATTGACAGGCAGTTTCTTTACCACTGAGCCTCCAGGGAAGCCCTAGAAAAAGATGATAAAGCAGCAAATCACATTCAGAAATGCTCTCTTTTCAGACCTATCCGCGGCTTTATTTCAGACCTTCCTAAATGACTCTTTCTTCTGATTACAGAAGTGATGACAGCAGTTCACCATAGGCTTCTGTCTCATGGGTGAGAGACCGTGGACCTCCAGCATCCATACGACTGCCTGACTTCCACACGAAAGAACATAATCAATGTCTAGGATAAAAGCAGCCACCCCAAAGCCAGGAGGATTTAAAGACACAGGACCCAGGGATAAACACATGTCTGATGCCTGGTGCAATCTCTGAAATGTGAACCACAGAGAGGACTGGTGGCCACGGGACACAGAGGCACTGCCTAAGGCATTTCTACTCTTATGGGCTCTTCTCTCCACAAAGATGGCATTTGTCTGAGCACTTACAAAGATTACTCACCAAGAAAGAGATGCTGGGCAAATCTCCCACCTTAGAAACCCCTGTCGCCTGCCTGGCTGAGCCCCTGCGTTGACACTTGTATGGCTCTGACTCAGCCTTGGAACAAGGCTCATTCCGCTGGAAATCGCAGGATCTTGCTTGAAAAGGTCGAGGCACTAAACTCAGGAGCTGTAAGCCCAGATCCCTTCAGAGTCCAGGTAAGAGGGGAAGGCAGTAGAGCTAACATTGAGGGGGTCCCTGCCGAGTCCAAGGGTTTCCCAGGTGGCTCAATGGTAAAGAATCTGCCTGCCAATGGGAGAGAGGCAGGAGATCAAGTTTGATCCCTGGGTTGGGAAGATCCCCTGGAGGAGGAAATGGCAACCCACCCGAGTATTCTTGCCTGGAGAATCCCATGCATAGAGAAACCTGGCGGGCTAGTCTGTGGGGTTACAAAGAGTCGGACGTGACTTAAGGACTCAGCACACGTGTGCTGCTGAGCCCAGACCCTCTTGTACACACTTGGTTCTCTGAGTCCTCCCGACCACCCACTGAAACGAGTGGAGTCACACATGGTCTGGAAGCCCGAGAGCCTTGCTTGAGGGTTATAGCCTTGAGGGTTATACAGGGCCTGCGATCCAAAGAATATGGACCCGCCACCTATAGTCATCAGAACATCAGAAACCAGCCCTGCGCGGCCAACAGACCTTAGCGCAGGATGGAGTCAAAAGGGCCTGCGCTGGGGCCTTGAGCAGCTAGCCTGCAACCCAGTGATTATTGTTTAAAATTTTAATATTTTTCTCCTGTTGTAGATAAGAAGAGGAAAGTTGGAGGGAGGTTTTCTTCCTCAGAATCTTGCTCTTGGCTTTTAAGCGAAGACATGGAGCGGTCTTCCTGTGCTACTTGTCCCCTGCACGACACGGGCTTTGAAACTCACGCGGTGACTGCCTCTCCCCCCGGGTCCCTCGGCCAGTGTGACATCACAGGACACAAGATACAGCTTCAGCCCTGGGCCACCACTACCCTTCATAAACTCTGGATTTTTAATTGCACCAACTGTATACTCAACCAATCCCATGATGGCCGTCCCTCAAACCCCTCAGCGTCAACCAGAAGAGATGAACCTGCACAAGGACCCCTCAGCAAAGCGGTCTCCCAGCCACACAGCACAGAGCTGGGACTGGAGCCAGATGGGCCACCCAAACAGGAGAGGAGACCAAACAGCCACACCCTCCAGGAGGGGGCCCGCCAGCCCCCAGGCTGTGTTGGGGGCAAACAGAATATTCTCTCAGCCACTCCAATTTGAGAAATCGGGTGCTGACTCATTATTAACCCAGGAAGCCCACGCACTCAAATGACTGTACTGAAAAAGCTCTGTCATACCCTGCTTACTGATGTGCAGATTTTTAAGCAAATTTGAAAAATGTTTATCATAAGGTATTTATGACATTTTAACCGTTTCATTTACAGTAACCAGACGACATTTGAAAAAAAAAAAGTTTCCTGTATATTACTTGACAGTAAAGCGAAGCTTTATCAGAATAGTAACAGCTTGAGAAACACATATCAAGGTCAAGTCAAGCCTCAACGACTCAGCAACCCCATCCTCACACCCCCGCCCCCGCTGCCCCCGGCCCCCTGAATATTTTCTTTCTGATTTTACTACCGTTTGTGACTTTCAGTGCTAAGGAAAGGCAAAAGACATTCAATAAGCTCCTGGAATCATTCACATGCTTTTAGAGAGAAAAGTCAAAATTCTATCTCTTTATTGTAACCCTTGCACCAAAAGTGGGCAGCTCAGACCACGAGGCCAGAAATTGCTCAGAAGCCGTCTTGCCTCCACCCCTGAGAAGCGGAAGCCAGCCCAACCTCAGCACCCCTGGGTTAGCACGGTCACCCACCTCCATCTCTGAATTTCCCTTTGGCTCTAGAGAGGAGTCTTAAAACAGCTTTTTTTAAACCAGCCAAGCACCACCGGCTTCTCCGTAATACACACGCTCACAATTAACAGGCTAAGAAATTTCTCCAAACCATCAGGCTCACAAACAGTAGCTAGCGGGGTGAGGGCGCTGGGAAGCCAACTTCTAAAGTCAGAGGTCTTCAAAATCTGAACAAAACACAGCATCCACTCCAAGACCCCTCAGCCAAGCTCCTGGAGCTGAGATTCTTGAGACAAACTGCAGAAATGAGCAAGAAAGTGACAGAAACATACTCACCAGGGAGAAGCTGAGAGCTCTACCTTCTCAGGACCAGGCTGTGAAGGTCTGAAAGCCCGAGGCTGGCTCAGACACAACCCGCCTGGAATGTCGGTTTGAAACTTAAAAGCAACGACCATTCAGTCAGTTATTTCCCTCCATTCCCAGTGATGTCCACACGATTGAGACTCAAAAAAATAAAAAAAATTTAAAAAGTGAGAGAGAGAAAAAAAAGGCGCACACCTCAGTCTTCATTCTCATTGGAACGAGATGACTCATGCTGACTCACAGCCACCACTTCCTCTCCCGACATTCTCTTCATACTTGTGAGCAGCCTAGTCCTGTTCCCAGGGTCTCTGCAGCCCTTCCTGGAAGAACAGCCTTCCTGACCCCCGGCAAGCAGACTCAGCCACTGCCCTGACATGCTGCCCGGGAGCCTACTCTAGGGAAAAATGCCTTATTTAGGAGGTCTAGGAACGGCCAAAAAAAAAGAAAAATGCATGAGGCTTCCATGCATTTGAACCTTCTTCAATAGACACTGACGTTTTGTAACTGATTGCAAAGCTCCTGCCCTGAATGCTTGCTTTTTCAGGACATTTCAGGGACGTAGAGAAAAATGAGAAATATCTCATTCTTTGAGGACATTACTTTGCCCTCATGATTTCACTGTGTTTATTCCTGCACATCTTCCTCTACCAAACTAATCACAGGATCTATAACCACAATTTCTTCAAAGTTATTTATTAAGAAGGGTGTGCCCTGTTTTTAGGATCAAGTGACTTAAACAAAATCTCTTCTAAATCCATCTCTCAGGCTTCAAGAATATGCCAGATTTGAATATTCAAGTCCCAAGGAATGAAATGAAAGCAGAAGCCTGGAAACTGTACAAACCGTTGACGGACGTCTGCATGCAAGGACTGAGGCGAGTCTTACCTCCCAGTTTTCTTTGGAATGATCCCCAGGGGTGGGGCAGCCTTCCACAGCTTCCCACATTTTTAAATTATGAGAATCAACGGAAGAGCAAAATCCACATGATGTTAAGCAGACTGAGCCACCAAGAAGGGTGGCTGTGGTTGCATCAGGCCCGTCCTGGTTTCTGGAGCATGACCCACACAAGGCCACGGGGGAACACGGGGAACCTTCACCCTTTCTGACTTAGTACCTGCTGCTGTGCAGCCCACACTGTGATACCCCTGAAGCATAGAGAGCAAATGAGGAAATACTGTTTTGGAAGGGGACAGAAGACTTGAGCAAGCTGCATCGTTTTGCTCCTCACCCTGGAGGGGTCAGGACACCCAGTCTCCATTTAGAGTCAGATTCGTCTTAGAGCAATAATTGTTATTGTTATTCTCTAGTTGCTAAGTCAAGTCTGACCCTTTGCAACCCCAGTAGCCTGCCAGGCTCCTCTGTCCATGAGACTTCCCAGGCAAGAATACTGGAGTGGGCTGCCATTTCCTCCTCCAGGGTATCTTCCCAACTAAGGGATTGAACTTGCATCTTCTGCATTGGCAGGTGGATTCTTTACCACTGAACCACCACAGAAGTAATACTTGTTTGTTATTCTAGATCTCAGTTCTTTTAACAGAACCATCAAGGCTGTTAAAATTTTTCTATCAGACAACACCAAGTGCTTTGAAGTCCCTGTGAAAGTTGCAGTATATTATTGAATTGACCAAATATTTTTATTTCTGGCAGTTTTGGGGGGGTTGGTTTTTTGTTTTTTTCCAGGAGCGTGCAAAGCCTGTTGGTTTTCCAGAATTTCAGAACAGCTTTGTTGTGCAATGCATCATAGTGTGTTTTCTTCAAGGGGAGTGGAAACAAGGGTGGGGTGGTGGGCCCATGAGCAGCCTGTCCCAAAGGGACCCACCTCAGGCCATGAGGCCAGCAGCCCCGGATGCAGGCTGTGGTGCAGGGGTCTGTACAGGGAAAGCCAGCCTTCCATTATGAAAGCTGAAAGTGAAAGTGAAGTCACTCAGTCCTGTCTGACTCTTTGCGACCCCATGGACTGTAGCCTATCAGGCTCCTCCGTCCATGGGTTTTTCCAGGCAAGAGTACTGGAGTAGGTTGCCATTGTCTTCCCCAGGAGCTCTTCCCGACCCAGGGATTGAACCCAGATCTCCCACATTGTAGGCAGACGCTTTACCATCTGAGCCACCAGGGAAGTCCATTATGAAGACTGTATTAGGTGAACTCATTAATCCCTGGGGGAATTGAGAAATTATTAATTGGAAAAAACTACCAGAAATGAATTAAAGAAATCTAAAATAGTTGGGAAATGTAGGCTCTGAGGGGCAGCCACACCCTCCTGCCAGAAGTGCATCATTTTACCAGTGGTTTCTTCCTTAGCAACACTGTTTCAGGGAGGTCTTCCAGAAACTTCTAGGGCAAGATCTCCTCCCATAGCAGCCATTTAAGGCACCACAGGGTGAGGTCAGTAGAACTGTGTCCTCCATGTGATGTTGCAACGGATAATCCCAGGAATGCTATGTCAATTCCTGACTGCCAAAGCTCTTCTCATCCAGGCCAGGAAGTGGGAAAGGCCATCAGTGTGAGAAGGGACTGCCATCAATACATTCATAAATAAATCACTCATTGAGACAGATCAGCACCGCCTTCCATGACTGTTAATATGGAAAGCTCTAGAATGGATTTTCTTTAAGGTAGCTTACCTCTGCACAGTTCATCAGAAAGGAGACAATGATGTCATTTTAAACCTGGCTACGTGGAAACACTTTTTATCTTTTTTTTTTTTTTTCTACTTGTTGGCTGGTCCAGGCCACATGCAGGATCCTAGTTGTCCAAGCAGGCATGGAACCCGTGCCCCCTGTAGTAGACGCACAGTGCCCTAACCACTGGACAGCCAGGGAAAGCCCTGGAAACACTTGTGAAACATCTACATGATCCTTTCCCAACGAAAATAGCACTGGAAAAATTTAGGTTTCTGTGAATTAGGAAAATAAACAAGATTCACTCCTAAGGACAGTGCCCAGTCTGAAGACAGTGCATACTACCTGGTCACAGGATTCTTACAAGCCCTGATGGCTCACCTTTAAGAGTATTTAATATGTGCCAGTCAGTCTCCTCAACACGCAGGTACTGTGACCTCTGATCCTCAAAGTAGCCCTCTGAAGGAGGTAGTGACACACGTCATCTTCATTTTCTAGCAGAGACTCTGAGAGGGCCAGGAGCCTACCCCGGGCAGCACAGCCTAGCTGTGAACCCAGGACATCTGATGTCAGAACTCATGTTCCTAACCACCAGGCTAAAGGGATTTCCACGAAGGACTTGCTAAAAAATCTTGGCATGCACATCCCCTAACCTAATTCTGCAGATATTTATAAGGTAGAGGTACTTTCTATTCATTTGAGAAATAAATAAAAATCCTAGCCTTGCGTGCCCCCCACCTTAAGATGGCAGCAATTCTCATTAAGGGGAAATTCAATTAGAATTAAACACTATGCAGGCATGCTAAGTTGTTTCAGTCATGTCCAACTCTGTGACACGCTATGGACTGTAGCCCACCAGGCTCCCCTGTCGATGGGATTCTCCAGGCAAGAATCCTGAAGTGGGTTGCCATTTCCTCCTCCAGGGGATCTTCCTGACCCAGGGATCGAACCTGCGACTCTTACGTTTCCTGCATTGGCAGCAGGTTCTTTACCACCAGTGCCGCCTGAGAAGTTATTCACTGCTGCTGCTAAGTCGCTTCAGTCCTGTCCGATTCTATGCGGCCCCATAGACGGCAGCCCACCAGGCTCCCCCGTCCCTGGGATTCTCCAGGCAAGAACACTGGAGTGGGTTGCCATTTCCTTCTCCGAGAAGTTACTCACTAGTACTTCCCAAAGAGACCCATGAAGCTACACATGCCAAGACAGTGCTCGCCCCACATGGTACACAAGGGCATCAGGGAATATTCTCAGTGGTCCTCCCTTCACTTGCCTCACAGAGCTCATTACCACTCTCCTTCCTGGGAGAAGATCCAGTCCCGCATTTCAAATATAGCCCCTCCTCCCCTCTCCACTTCACTTCTTCTCTAGGATTTTACTCCTAATCACACATAGGTCCTCTCCCTCCATCCTTAACCTTTTCCTGTCCTTGGGCCTGACCACAGGCCAAAGTCTCTTCCATCTGCAAAAAAGCCCCCTGTCTTTGACCCTGTGAAACAGACCCCAAGGATGTCCCCCATATTCATTCCATCCCTCCCCATTGGCAGCAGCCTTGACATTTGGTTGGAATTGACTCCACCCCCATACCCAGGGGAGAATTTTGATTGGGTGAAGCAAAACAAGAGAATGCCACTGTGACTGGTTCTAGGATGGGCCCCCAAGCCTATGTCATTTAATATGTGGCTTCTTTTGGCCAAGGTAATGGGCTCAGGGGTAGGGCCATTGCCTCCAGGATGGCAGGGAAGAATGCACAGAACTAAAGAAAAAAAACTTATCCCATCTCAATGTCTATTCCTCAGAGAAGCAGGAGGGGAGATTCCATGCTGTCTAAAATGTTTAAACAAAAAGCACTGCCAGAGCCTGGGTGAAACCTCACTCAAGTTTACATCCTGTCACTAATTGCACGATCAAAATCAAGTGGTGGTCCACCTGCCTCCATCCTCCCATCTGTAAGATGGAAGGAGAGCCATGCATGATTCAAAGGAGTATCATTTCAACACTTATTCTAGAGCTTTCATATATATGGTAAGTGTTCCATAATATTAACTGCCATTTGAGCTCTTAGTTATCCCGTCTTCTTCTCAAGGGCAAGAATTGTTGTTGTTGCTGTTTAGTCAGTCAGTTGTGTCTGACTCTTTGCGACCCATGGACTGCAGCACACCAGGCTTCCCTGTCTTTCACTGTCTCCTTGAATTTGCTCAAACTCGTGTCCGTTCAGTCCATGACGCCATCCAACCACCCATCCTCTGCCATCCCCTTCTTCTCCTGCCTTCAATCTTTCTCAGCATCAGGGTCTTTTCCAATGAGTTGGCTGTTCACACCGAGTGGCCAAAGTATTGGAGCTTCAGCTTCAGTATCAGTCCTTCCAATGAATATTCAGGACTGATTTCCTTTAGGATTGACTGGTTTGATCTCCTTGCAATCCAAGGAACTCTCAAGAGTCTTCTCCTTGCTTTGAAAGCATCATTTCTTTGGTGCTCAGCCTTCTTTATGGTCCAACTGTCACATCTGTACATGACTACTGGAAAAACCATAGCTTTGACTGTACAGACTTTTGTGGCCTGTGATGTCTCTGTTTTTTAATAAGCTGTCTAGGTTTTTCATAGCTTTTCTTCCAAGGAGCAGGCATCTTAGGGGTGGTTTTAAGCCACTGGGTTTATAGTAATTTGTAACACAGAATTGGTACACAGTAATTTGTTATACAGAATAAACCCAGCGCATTTGCAAAATGGAGGCTCCATACTCACAAGGGTATATGAGAATTGAAAGTTAACATATGTGAAGTGCATGGAATAATAAAGACTATCTCTAAGTATCGTCTGTTAGTCATAGATGCCACTGACTTGGTAAAACGGCTGACTACTTGAAAGTTTTCCCATCAGTACAGTATCTGAGTCACAGGATACAGTCAAAAGTCTAGAATTTTAATGAATGAATCACATACTAAATATGCATCATCTTTGAAAACTCAGTACCTATGAATGAGCTGCATAGTTACAAACTATTATGTAACAAAGCAGACTGAAATAAAGAAGATGCTGGGGTATATGGAGCCAAATACAAGTAATCTGGAAACTCAAACATTCAGTGAATATTCAGTGAAGGCTGCCAGAGGCCGAGCACTGATGCAGGTCCTGGGGCCACAGCAGGAAAGACACAAGGTCTCGAGTCTCATGAAGCTTTCCTTCTGGGAAGAGGAGACAAAAAACAAGTGCACGAGAAAAATCTAAATTAGTGATAGGAACTGTGCAAAAGCCTAACGAAGGGTGGAAGAATGCTACTTGAGATGAGTGGACCGTCTAGAAAGGCCATTCTGTTGGGGTGCCATTTAAACTGAGTTCTGAACAATGGCCAGGACCCAACCAGCAGCGTTCGGGAACAGGGCCCAGCTAGAGCCAAAGCCCCTAAGGCAAAGGGAGTGTGGCTTGTCTCAGGACCAGCAAGGCTGATGCCGATAAGCAGCAGGGAAGGAACAATGGGCTCGGCAAGAGAGCAAAGAAGGAACTCAGATTTTACGCCAAGGTCAGTGAGGAGGCTCTGGAGGGTTTTAAATATAAGAGTGACATGGTCTGATTTGGACTTTCTAGAGGCTAACTCTGAATCCAAGTGCAGCTCCCAGCGGCTCTGTGGTCTTGTATTCCCTTTCAGATCTGGAAACTCAGAACAAGGATTTTGTCTCATTCACCGCTGGATCATCAGAGCCTAGACTAGTACATGCCATTTACATCTCTACACTACTTCAAGTTAACTGCAGGCACTGTAAGGAATAGAAATGGAATGACTTCAGAATTCACAGGAGCAGGACTGGCAGAGGAACCCACTCCCCACCCCCAGCTCCCCACCCCCCACTACTGCCCCCCCCACCCCCCCGCACCAAAGACCTCACAGCAAGCCTAGGTTGAGGAAGCAGAGATTCGGAGACTTGCCTGCTTTTCCATGACCAGTGAGGGGCTGAGCTAGGATTTGAACCCACGTCTAAGTCCTTGTTCAGAGATTAATCTTGATGTTGCAGTAGAAGGACCCAGAGCTCACCATCTCTGACACCAATATTACAACTATTTATAGAACTCCTTCTCCAATAAAAAGGCTGGAACCTGCCAGAAAAGATCTTCTACAACTAAAGATATAAAGAAGGAATCATAATGAGATAGGTGGACAGTGATAAAGAATACACCTGCTCATACAGGAGACATGGGTTCCATCCCTGGTTCAGGAAGATCCCCTGGAGAAGGGAAAGGCAACCCACTCCAGTGTTCTTGCCTGGAGAAACCCATGGACAAAGGAGCCTGGTGGACTACAGCCCATGGGGTCGTAAAGAGTCGGACACGACTGAAGTGACTTATCACACACGCCCTAGACATGGAATTAAAGATCTAGTTTAGTGACAGAGAGAGATGATGTGTTAAAACAGGAATGGAGCTCAGTGCCCTGGCCAGTGTGGTTGGAGGAAATCCAAAGCAAATACTGCTCGAATGGAGACGATGTTATAGCAGGGGATTCGGTGGACGCTGGTGAGCATGGCATGATATCTGCAGGTCCTGGCAAACACGTTATTGGTTACTGTTTGCATCTGCTTTGCTAAAGACAGACTATACTTTTGAAATGTTAACAAGAAAAACACAAAGCAAACTATCATGAAGCGCCAAGGCCCTGAAAATCCTCCATTCTCGGCTTATGAACGGTTCCTTTCCCTTGTGAATAGTGGCACACGATAGTCATCTTCATTTTGCAGGATTTGGTGTGACTGGGAGGTTTCTTAGGCTTGATCATTGGTGAAACAAAAAACCAAGCTCTTAATGTGTAAGTAGTTCATTAGTCTGATGCGCACTGACAAAAGATCAGATAGACTGTTCCTTTGAGGTACCATCTTGATTTAGAGCTGAGGGAATTTTTTTCTTCAAGAGCAGCATTAGCTTCCTAGTTTTCATTTCATTCACATGGATGCATACACCCTCAAACAACTCGAGTTTGCCCCTTGAACAGCTCATAGTTAAAAACTTAACTCTACTGAAAAAAAGAAAAAAAGCCAGCGTATTTCCTGATAGCCAGTAATGGATAATTGTTTGTTTTTCACTTGCTAAGTCGTGTCTGATCTTTGCAACCCCATGCAGCACGCCAGGGGCCTCCGTCCTCCACTGTCTCCCAGAGTTTGCTCAAATCCATGTCCATTGCATCATTAAGTGTCGTCGAACCTGAACTTGAGATAGTTCATGCATCTCTAGTGGCTCTTAGTGGAAACTTATGAGTTAAATCACCTGTCTAAGAGGGACCAGCCCCACCAAGTGCTTGAGAAGGAGTAACCGGTGAAAGCACTCCCACCCTAGGGCCACTCAGCCCAACCTCACTGGCATGGCCTGTCACCATTCAGCCCGAGTCATGGCAGGCTCCGCTGCGTGTCTTCCTGCCTCTGGTCTGCCAGGTACCACTCCCTTCTCTGAACTGTTTCTTTCACTTTTGTGATGTGACAAAACCACAGATCTGATTGGGCCAGTCTCCCACTGTCACATCTGCACAGCTTCTTGGAGTCTGTCTAGGGTTTAAGGGTTTGTCCTCAAGTCAGACAGGTCCAGTTTGCAACCTGGCCCCCAACTAAGTGGCCTTGTAGAGCGAACTTCCTGAGTCTTTGTTGTCTCATTTGTACATTGAGCATAGCCATGGTCACAGGGGAGTCTTGCCACAGCATTTTGGGGTGGATTAAATCACGGTGCACGTGTTGCACCCAACAGAGGACCTGAGCCCTTAGTGAGCGCCCAGCGAGTGGCAGGCGGGCCTTCGTGGCGGTGCTGCCATTCTGTCTGAGAGAGCTCTTGCCTGGTGCAGCCTCGCCCACCCACGTTATGGGTTCCGATGGTTCTATCAGACTAGTGCACCTCCCACTGAGTGTATCAACCCAGATTCGATATGGCTGCATACTTCCAGGAAAAGAAACAAGGGTTTAAATTAGGATTTTATTTCCCACTCATGTAAAAGCAGTCTGGCATAAGTATCAGGAGCTGATGTGGCAGCCCCAAAGTATCACCCAGACCTTGGGCTCTTATCTTTCTGATATACCATCCTGGAGCATGGCTTTCAACATCAAACCAAACTCATGGTCTAAGATGGCTGCTGGAACTCCAGCCAGCAAATCTATATTCTCTGTCTTGACATTAGGAGAAAGTAAGGGAAGACAAAGAGCTTCCCAGGCAGTGCCAGTGATAAAAAAAAAAAACCCACTTGCCAATGCAGGAGATGTAGGAGACACAAGTTTGATTCTTGGGTCGGGAAGATCCTCTGGAGGAGGGCATGGCAACCTGCTCCACTATGCTTGCCTGGAGAATCCTATAGACAGAGGAGCCTGGAGGGTTACTGTTCACAGGGTCTCAAAGTGTCAGGCATGACTGAAGAGACTTAGCACACATGCAAGGGAAAGTGTTAGTCTCTCAGTCATGTCTGACTCTGCGATCCCATGGACTCTAGCCCTCCAGGCTCCTCTGTGCATGGAATTCTCCAGGCAAGAAGACTGGAATGGGTTGCCATTCCCTTCTCCAGGAGATCTTCCTGACCCAGGGATTGAACCTGGGTCTCCTGCATTGCAGGCAGATTCTTTACATCTGAGCCACCAGGGAAACTCATGCAATATACATATAGTCTTCCCCCAGCCCCATCCTCATGGAATCTTACTGAAAATTCTAAATAGTAGTTCTGAATATAGAACTAAATCACATGACCTCTCCTAGTTGCAAGCTAGTCTTAGAAATGTAGTCATTTCATTGGACACATTGCCATCTGAAGTGCAATGTGATTTTGAATTAAACAAGAAGGGAAGAAGGGATATCAGTCATCTGATATGCCCATGGCATGGCCAGTCTGAGCCATCAATGCCCTTCTGTGAGATCTGGTCTAAGACAGCGGGAGAAAGGGGAATCCATATTCCCCGTGGACCACGGGCTGGAGGGACTACAGTGCCACATGCAGCAGCACAGAGAGGAACACGAGCCAGGGAAGGGACAGAGTATGAGCCCGAGGGAGGCTGCCCATGGAGATCTCTCTCCCTGTCTCATTCTCCTGCTTCACTGTAACCCTTTCCTCTCCCTCAAGATGGAAAGTCCTAAAAGGAAACTCCCCTCCAACCCATCTGCCTGCTCCTACAGATGTCCATCGGTGTCGATCACTGAGTGATTGAAGGCACAGCAAGTGTACCCAGGTTTGGGAAATGCAAGATATATCTCAACAGGATATGATCAAGGGCTGTGGAGTCAGGCTGCTGGGTTTGACTCCTCCCCCTGCTTCCATCGCTCCATTGTGTGAAAGGAACAGTAACAATGAAAGTTCCCTCCAGGGAAAACCCACCGTGCCTGACACCTAGAGAGACCTCAGTAGCTGCTGGTCATTCATGTGTGTGCCAGTGACTCTGAGATGCACTTTTTCTTTAACATTATAACAGCATTTGTACTATATGACATGGCATAATTAATTAGAGAGGGGTTTTCCCCCCCCTTAGTGAAAATCAATGCTGTCTGAGAGTCAATGGAATTGTTATCATCAGGAAAGGAAAAGACAGAGTTTAGAGATTCAGGGCCTTGCAAGGTAAAAAAAGAGAAAAAAAAAGTCAGCAACTTATAAGATGCCAAACAGTGAGAGCTGAGCTTGGGTTGGTCATTGAGTGACCAAGCCTGGAAACAGCTTAGAAAAAAGAGGAAGAGAAAGGCCTGGTCTTCGCCACACTGTTTTTCAGAAAAACTCAAGGTAGCCACCATTTGATCAAAAGAGAGAGAAGTTAGAGGCAAGAAAGGAAGGAAATAAAGCAGGTCTGAGGCCAACATCTTGGCAAGAACTCTGGGAAAGATTGTAACCATGTGGAACAGGCTAGAAGCAAATAGATCAGAAGGTGACTGTGTATTTTTTTTAACCTGGATTGCCAAAGAAGCCATGAACTTAAAAAAAAAAATAATTGTTAAAATGGCATATTATTCAGCCATGAAAAGAAATGGATTACTGATCTCTGCTGTCATGTGGATGAGCTTTGGAGACATGAAGTAAGTGAAAGAAAGATCACAGACACAAAAGATCACACTCTGTATGATTCCATTTATATGGAATATCCAGAATAGGCAGGTCCACAGAGACGGGAGGCAGATCAGTGGTCGCCAAGGACTGAAGGAGGCAGGAACAGGAACAAGTGCTGGGTGGAGAGCGCATTTCCTTTTGGGGTGATGACCGTGTTTTGGAACTGGAAGTGATGGTGAGACAATGCTGTGGTTGTACTAAATGCTACTAAATTATGCATTTTTATGTGGCTACTTTTACGTTATTTAAATTTCACCTCCATTTTTTAAAAAGCTTTTACTATTCAACTATGGATCTCCAACTTGTCAGCAACAGGAAGTGGGCTGAAAATACTCTGTAGCACCCACTGAGGGCAGGTTCCCACCCATATGACATGCTGCCAGGGGCTCCAGGAAACAGTGGATGGAGAGGTCCTGCAAAGATGGTCCCATAGATGATGGGACCCCAAAACCCGGGGGAGAAGTCTCACTCTGTCTGCTGGAAGGCTTCAGAGTTTCTGGACTGGAAACCCCTGGATGCCTCCCATCCTCCCGTTTTAGCATGGCAGTGTTGTTGTCATTATTCTGTCCCTATTCCACTGAGGGAACCTGGGCTGTGCAAAGCAGCTCATTTATCTTGTTGTTTTATTTTGTGTTTATAGGCCATGAGGACACTGCTAAGAGGCTGTTATGCCTCACCTGAAGATCTAGGGACAGTCTACCAAATGCAGCTTAAATTATGGCCATGGCAACGACTGCTGGCTGCCTAACCCCAATTCTTGTCTCCTCTGCCCCCAGTGATGGAGATCTTGATTTTCAACTGGGCACAGGAAAATTCTTCCTAAAACAATCCTGCACTTGTTAGTTTCCCCACTTGTACCTGGTAAGCCACCACCTGAGGAGGGCAGGATGATGAGCTGGAAGGCGTCTGAGTTAGTCAAGATGGGCAGCTGCCACAGAACTAGAGACTGCCTGCCTCTGGGTTTCTTTTACATGAGAGAATAAAGCTTGTATCTGAGCCTCTATTATTGGAGGGTTCTATAATATACAGTCAACTCTGATCATAACTGATATGTCGGCCTTCATGCTGATCAACCGATGAGTCATTTGGGTACCAAAATGTAGGAGTCTGCAACGCAGCCTCAGTTCCGTCATCATTTGGGATTTTATAGCCTCTTCAGTCTCTTATAATTTTCAGACGTGACCAAGCACACTGCTGCACAGCAGATCTCTAGAATGTATTCATTTTGTACAACTGAAATTTTATACCCACTGAATGAATAGTAACTCCCCATTTTACCCTGTTCCCAACCCCTGCAAGCACCATGCTACTCCCTTCTATGAGTCTGACTCTGTTAGGTACCTTTCCTGGTGGCTCAGATGATAAGGAAACTGCCAGCAATGCAGACGACCCAGGTTCAATCCTTGGGTGGGGAAGATCCCCTGGAGAAGGTAAGGGCAACCATTCCAGTCTTCCTGCCTGGAGAATCCCATGGACAGAGGAGCCTGATGGGCTACAGTCCACTGGGTCCCAAAGAGCTGGACATGACTTGAGTAACCAACACTTCATATCAGTTGAACCATGCACTATTTGTCCTGTGACTGGCATATTTCATTCAGCATAGGGTTCTGCAGGTTCATTCTTGTTATCACAAATGGCAGAATTTTCTTCTTTTTTAAAGTTCAGTGGTACTCCATGGCATGAACCTACCACATTTTCTTTATCCTTTCATCTGTGGGTGGACCTTTCGGTTGTTTCCACACCTTGGCTATTGTGGATAATGTTGCATGAATGCAGGAGTGCAAATATCTCTTTGAAATCCTGATTTCAATTATTTTGGATAAATGTCTAAAAGTAGGAGTCATGGATCATATGGTAGTACTTTTTTTCAATTTTAAGAGAGTAGATCTCATGATAAATATTCTTATCACAATTTCAAAAAAGGAAGAAAGAGAGGAAAGAAGATCCTATTGTCTGCAACAAACAATACAAAAATTAAATATGTTTTTTAAAAGTTGACCAGGGCACTATCAGTTTTTAGCAAAACGATCTCATAATTCCATATTAGAAATTGCAAAAAGGAACTTGAACAGTGAAGGCAAGATGGTCATCCCTGACCTCCCTGGACCCTGGAGTTTCTAGACAGATTTACAAAGCAGTGAAGGAAAAAAGCATTGGTTACCACATCTTTCTGTTCGATGTGTGCTTGGAAAAAGATTGAAAAATATGTTAATTTTACTCAGAACATTTCTTAACATGTCTCTAAGAGGAAATTCACTTCTAGCACAGCTCATGGGATTTTGATCTTGTTTTCATATTATTTTCATTTCATGGATGATTTTATCTACTGATTACCCAATTGACAAGAGCTCCTACCAGTTTCTGTTCAGCATTTATCTTGTTAATGGTGAGAGAATACTATCAAAGAAAACAAAATCCAACCAAGTAAATGTGAAGATCTGATTGGCTTTCATAGGCAATTCATAAATTGAGCAGCATCCCTTCTGCTGCTACTGCTGGTGCTAAGTCACTTCAGTCGTGTCCGACTCTGTGCGACCCCATGGACTGTAGCCCACCAGGCTTCCCTGTTCCTGGGATTCTCCAGGCAACTGGAGTGGGTTGCCATTTCTTTCTCCCAGCATCCCTTCTAGCAGCCTTTTAAAAGGATGCTTGGAGGAGTTGCACAAAATGGAAGGTTTTTATAGAAAAGAGGTTGGGGCAAGAAGGTTATTAGAAAACAAAAGAAAGAGTTATTTGAGGCCAGTACTTCTACTTTGGGGACAGAAAGGGGACGGCAAGGGTCTTTATTATGCAGATTTCCTCACTAATGTTAATTGAGAAATTTCAGATTGACTGTTTTGAATGTCATTTCTGGGAGGAGTTGAAGCTGTAATTAAGTCTTGGTTGGGGAGTGAATGACTCCATTTTGGGTTTTTGTTTTTTCAGCAATACAAGATTCAAGATAGCAACTGCTGCTTTGAGAAACAGAACTTTCTTTTACCAGACGTTCTTTAAGTTGGAGGGAAAGTAATGTCTTGAAATCATGTATATTTTAATATAAAATTTATTGTTTAATGATTGTAGAAATTATAAATTCTGCCTGGAGATAATACAGAGGAGTAGAAACGATTAATCCCACCTCCCAAAGCCAAAGTACTACTAATGTTCTGCTCTATTTCCTTCTGCTTGCTCACATTCTCTCTCTCTCCCCTGATCTGTTTACATAGTTGTATTCACACTGTATACATAACTTTGTACCCTGCTTTATTTCACTTAACGTGACAACATAAACATTTTTCTCTATTATTAAAACCCTTAGTGTGCAGTGTGGAGACCTCTTTTCATGGTGAAACTTCAACAGTACTCAAAGAGATCATCACACCCAGTCTTCGCCACACACAGGCAAGTTCCCTCCAAAGTTTTGGGCTGCTCCTGGTTAAAGAACCCGCCTGCAAATACGGGAGACATAAGAGACCAGGGTTCCATCCCTGGGTCAGGAAGATCCCCTGGAGAAGGGAATGGCAACCCTCTCCAGTATTCTTGCCTGGAGAATCCCAGGGACAGAGGAGCCTGATGGGCTATAGTCCACGGGTTACGAAGAGTTGGACATGACTAAAGCGACTTAGCACACCTGGTCTGCTAAACAGGACTCAGAACTAGGACAGTCTTGGGCAGGAAGGACATGCCCAGACTTGTTCATTCGCTCATTCCCAGGGACACGACTGAAGTGACTTAGCAGCAGCAGCAGGGCCAGTTTATGGCCTGCAAAGCAATCCCATTAATCCAGAAGTTCTTCCCTGCAGAAACACATACTTGTTTTGAACCAAGCAGGAAGGCTCATAGGCACAGCAGCCCCAGGGGGATAGAATCCAGACACCACAAGAGAAAGGACACTATCCCATTGATCATGTGGTAAGACAGAAGAGAAAAACTGTCCTAATACACAGTCCTGGTGTGGCGAGGCCTGGCCTACAACCACATACCTGCCTGTGCCACGTAACAAGCATGAGGTGAGCACACTTGAGGTTGCAGAGAGCCTGTGGCCTGGACAAGGGGAGATGGCAGGCACGACGTGCTGACCCCGGCAGGAGAGACCCCGGCTGGAGTCCCTGCTGTCTGATTGGACTTCTCTGAAATAAAACAAGGGAAGCCAATGCGGAAACAGAGCTGGCAGCTATGTGAGAGGCATTGAGGGCTCATTCCTTGCCATCCAGTGCAGACAAAGCTCTCAGGTTAGTTCGTCCAGTTTTTCATTTTATTATCCAAGATGTTTAAATGGTGGCTTGTGGCAAACTGTAAAACTCGGGGTGTGCTTTAGTCTAGAGCAAGTCTGTGTATTGGGATTAAATATGCACATATTAGGTAGGTAGAATAGGGGAAAGGAGTCCAAAATGGCAGTGGCTAAAAGACAAGGAAGGAAAAAGCCCGAAAAAATAGAACAAAGGAAGGTCCAAGGACCAGAGTGAAGACTTCAGGTAGAACAAACAGCACTCCTAGCTAAGCCCAATTGCATAGGGCAGGCCCAGGTGGAGGAAAAAACATATAAAAGGAGGAGCCAAAGCACTTTCTCTCTCTCTTTCTCTCCCGCGTGCGTGCACTCTCTCTCTCTCTCTCTCACTCTCTCTCTCCCCCTCCCCAACATGCTCCTCCACTCTCTTCTCTTCGAGTCTTTGGGTTGGCATGCCCTCACACTTCGAGGATGGATTCTCCTGCTGTCTTCTAAATAAAATAGAGCTGTAACACTGATTTGCCTAAGAGCTATAACACGGTTTGTCCAAGACCCGAGAGCTGTAATGCGCCGAGGGCTTTAATGTCCGTCGCTCCAAATCTTTGTTGTGACAAAACAAAGAACCGAGGACCATACACTCGCGTGACACACACTACTATATACAAAACTGATAGCTAATAAGGACCTACTATATAGCACAGGGAATTCTGTTTATTACTCTGTGATGACCTATATGCAAAAAGAACCTGAAAAAGAATGGATAAAGATTTCCCAGTGACCAAGACTCTGCATTTCCAATGCAGGGGGCCTGGGTTCTATCCCTTTTCAAGGAACTAGATTCCACATGTCACAACTACATGTAGTCACATGAAAATCAGGCCACAATAAAGATCGAAGAGCCCGTGTGCTGCAACGAAGACCCAGGCAGCCATAGAAATAATAAATATTTAAATAAATAGATAAAAGTTTGAAAGAGTAGATATATGTATATGATGTATAACTGACTCACTTTCTTGTACACCTGAAACTAACACGATCCTGTAAATCATCTATACTCCAAAACAGATAAATAAATAAAATTAAATAAAGCAAGTTTTTGTAAATCTTTGTGCCAACATGTGATTTTTGCAAAATTCTTCTTTTATATTTCAGGGGTCAGGGGAAAGGATTTTGCAAAATAGAGATGGTGTGTTGGTTTCTGGGTGGCTCTGGGCACAGGAGAAGATGAGCAGGAAGGAGGCTGCATAGCAGAGGCAGGGGGGTAGGTGCTGGCTCCACGGCTGGTTCTAGTCCCCCCTCTCCAAGAAAGACACACTGAATGCCTATGATCAGGATCCACAGTATTTCTTTGCCATGGGGACATCATTCCCTAAAGAGCATGGCAAGGACAATATTTCTTAATCTGCTCTTAATCTGAATCCAGTTTTCAATTCAGAGAAAAGTCTCTCCAGGCTTTTCACTGTTGCTGCTGTTTGGTCCCTCAGTCATGTCCCACTCTTTTGCAACCCCAGGGATTGCAGCCCTCCAGCTTCCTCTACCCATGGGATTTCCAGACCAGAGAACTAGAGTGGGTTGCCATTTCCTTCTCCAAGGAAATTTTTAATATGATTTGCTAAAATGTGTTATGTAAGTGAACAGTTGGCTCTGGGTCTTGCAGAGAGCTCATAGGACATTCTATATAGCAAGGATCCTGGAGGCTTTTTACTGGTATTTATTTTGGCAGCAATTTGTGTCCCTCCACCCCCAATGCCCTCCTCATTCTCTCCATGCCTATGCCTCCCTGCCCCCACACCTCTGCAAATAGGTCCTTATTGGTCTGTAGCACAGGGCTCTCATGCCTGGCACAGCAACATTCCCCTGAATTTCTTTGAAAGAATTTGATCTTAAGCAGTAACATCTGGAAACATAACTGGATTTTACTACTGGCCTCAGAAGAGAAATGCAGTTGACCAAATTACTCAAGGAAATAGTTAACACTGAGAGATAATCTCTTACATTAACCTTCTGGTGGAAGACAGAAATATACTGGGAGAGCCAGGCTTGCTTTTCTATCATCACTCTACTAATCCCCTTACGGGCTCAAAAGACAAAAGGAACATTCAATCCCACAGTGACCTAGTTTCTGGCAGCTCTTATCATGGTACATTCCCATCCTCATCCTCCTGGAGCCATAAGCAGAAAGGCCCCACCAGCCAGAAGGACAGTCCCTCTCCTCAGGTCTATTAGCCTGTTTACATGACAGTGTCATTCCCCAGCCAGCAAAAGGAAATCTTCCCACGCTCCCCACACACCAGGGTTCTTCAACTGCAAAAGCCAAATTCTTCCTTCAAAAGCCATGCATCCGTTCTCACGGCTCCTCCAGGCCAAGATGGTGTGCCTGGGAAAATGGCCATCCCCATAAATAGAGGGAGGTGGGGGAAAGCCCATGGGAGAACTAGCCAGGAAAAAAAAAAAATATGGCTAAAACACACACACACACATATTGGTTATTTGGGAGTGTATTTTTTAATTTTCACATATTTAAAAAATTTTCCTTCTATTGATTTGTAGTTTCATTCCATTGTAATCAGAAGTGATACTGTCTATAATTACAATCTTCTAAAATTTGTTAAGACTTGTTTTGTTGCCTACCATGTGGTCTGTCTTAGAGGATGTGTGCACTTGGGAGGAATGTATATTCTGCTGTTTTGGTGGACTGTTCTGTACATGTCTATGGGGTCCAATTCTGTCCTTGTTAATATTCATCCTGGTTGTTCATTTCTCATGGAAAGTGGGGTATTAAAATCTCTTTCTATTATATTAAACACCCACACACAAAAGCCAGAAAACAGTAAGTGTTGGCAAGGATATGGAGAAATTGGAACCCTCGTGCTCTATTAGTAGGGATGTAAACTGCTGCAATGACTATGGAGAAAAAAAGTTAAAATAGAGTTATCACATAATCCAGACACTCCACTTCTAGATATATCCAAAAGAATTGAAAGCAGGGTTCAAAGAGATCTTTGTACTCGCATATTTGCAGTCAATTCACAATAGCTAAAAAGAAAGAGAAGCAACCAATGTCCATGACAGATGAATGGATAAACAAAAAATGGTCTATATATACACACACAATGGAATATCATTCGGCCTCAAAAAAGAAACAAAATTCTGACCCATGCTACAATGTGGATGAACCTTGAGGACATTATGCTAAGTGAAAGAAGCATAGCATTATGCTATGCTAAGTGAAATAAGCAAGACACAAAAGGATAAATCCTGTATGATTCCATTTATATACAGCATGTAGAGTAATCAAAATCATAGAGGTAGAGCATACAACCATACAAAATCATAGAAGTAGAACATACAACCATGATTGGGAATGAGGAGATATTGCTCAGTAGGTACAGAGTTTCAATTTGGGATGATGCAAAGAGCTAGAGACAGATAATGCTGCTGGTAGCACGATATTAAGAGTGCGTTTGATACCACTGAGCTAATACACTTAAAAATGATTAAGATGATAAATTTTATGTTATATGTATTTGTGTGTGTATGTGTGTGTATGCTCAATCATGTCCAACTCTTTGCGCTGCCATGGACTGTAGCCTGCCAGGCTCCTCTATCCATGGGATTCTCCAGGCAAGAATACTGGAGTGGGTTGCCATTTCCTTCTCCAGAGGATCTTCCCGACCCAGAGATCAAACCCACATCTTCCATGTCTCCTGTATTGCAGACTGATTCTTTACCACTGCACCATGTGGGAAGTCCTTTATATGTATTTTTACCACAATTTAAATTTTTTCATAAAAAAAAAGATTAAAAAAAATACAGATAAGCAACAAGGATTTACTGTATAGCACAGGGGACTATATTCAATTTCTTGTAATAACTTATAATAGAAAAGTTACATATAAATATATATATAGTGTTTCAGTGTATACCCTGCACTGTGGACTAAGGGTTTGCAGGAAAACCATCCTCCAGGGCAGGAGCTAGGTGTCTTTACTCAAGACCAAGGAGCTTCATTCCCACATGCACACCCTTTCCTGTCTCTCCCATTTCCTTCTCCCAATCTTTGTCACTTAGCAATCCTCTCTGTGGTAACAAAACCTCCACTCCAGCATCTCTTTCCCTAAGGCCAAGTTAGTTTGCACTGATAGAATGGGTACCATGAAGGGTGTCTGCAAATCTAGAAAATGACATACCCACCACAGCCACCATCCACAGGGCTGCATCCCCATCTGCTATGCTGTTACTTGGTCCCCCTGCCCCAGGGGACCAGGACTGACATGGACCCATGATCTCCCTACCCCTTCCTATGCCTCCTCCTTCAAATCTCTCTCTGAGTTACAAGATTCTCTTGAATATTCCCATGAACACTCTCTCTTTCTTATGTGACCGCCAATTTTCTGCATTTTTTTTTTTGGCTACTAAAAAAGCCTAACAATATCTGACTGCGCCGCTCCCCCCCATCTTTCTGCAGGCAAAGGTACCCATCATGCCAAATGACAGCACTTCATGTAATTTTTACAGCTTCACAAGCTGAACCTTTTCCCATGGCTGCAGCGAAAGACCAAGGCTATAACCCCAAGGACCAACATTAAGATGACATTTTATGATCTCAGAGTCTCTCTCATTCAGGGATTATGAATTAGTGTTTCTATCGTTAAAAGCCACCCTGAGAATATGGGGATAAGAGCAAACCCATTTGTTTTATGTGAGCAGCTAAACCAGAGCTGCAAGCATAACCAATATGGTACAGCTGACACACCAATCCCACTCTTGGCATCCATGTTCTGTGTGGTCCTGAGTGAGTCACTCCCCCATCTGACCCTCCCTCACAGGATATGAACATTCAGCAAGATGACAGTGATTTATCACCTGCCTGTAATGTGGTAGGTACCATGGGGAATGGGGAGGGCATGTGGATCTCAGAAAATCCACTGTAGTTTCAAAGGCATATGATTTCTGACGGGCAAGTGCAATAGGTCTTAAACTAGCCCAGAGGAAACACGGACCCCCATCCTGCCAGGACCCACATCCTTGCTGGTGTTTGGAGTGTAAACCCAGAGATAGCCTGCAAGAGATGGAGAATCCTCTCCATGTCATTTTAATAATCACTAAGAGTTTGGGGCTTATCCAACAAGAAAAGTAGGGACAGAACACAGACTCCCTTCCACAGAAACCATGTGTGAAATTAGAGGCTCTGACAGTTGATAGGAGGAGGTGAGTCTTTGATGAGAGGCCAGTGGAGAGTCATTAAAGTCAGATGAGGGGGGATGAAGAAAACCAGAAATGCAAACTCAGCCAATGGCGGAGTCAAAGGGACCCAGAACTAGGGGATGTAACCTTTGATGTAAGGGCAGATGGAAGGGCAGAACCTCTGATGGAAGGGCAGAAGTCAGAGGAGCCTCTCTAGGTAAGTAGTGGCATCTTTGTGAATAAAATCATTGCTGGGAGAACTCAGATCCTGCATCTTAGCTCCAGTCCCTGTGGTGGGTCCTTGAGATGGAAATTCTAACCTGTTCGGTCTGGGAAATTGATGCAAGTGTGTTTCAACACAAAAGCTCAGAATTAAGCAGAGAAATGAAAAAGTATTAATAAATAAAACTCCTACGTGAACCACACTAATTTTAAGCAGTGTGTTCTTCAGCCTTAAAAAGTTTGTACTATTTCAGAAATTTTAACAACTCCAACAGATTGGACATAGAAGCTATAATTATTTGATTTTTTAAAAATCTAGATATAAGTTAAAAGGTGGAAAATGATTTGTCTTAGATTGTACATGAATTGAATACACATGATAAGTTGAATTCATCAGAGTTACAGAAATTGTTTTAAGTGCTTGGAAAGTTTTGTTTATTATGGACAGTGGGAATTCTTAAGGGGACAATAAACGGGGCTTCCCTGGTGGCTCAGAGGGTAAAGCGTCTGCCTGCAATATGGGAGAACTGGGCTCGATCCTTGGCTCAGGAAGATCCCCTGGAAAAGGAAATGGCAACCCACTCCAGTATTCTTGCCTGGAAACCCCATGGACAGAGGAGCCTGGTAGGCTACAGTCCATGGGGTCACAAAGAGTCGGACACGGCTGAGTGACTTCACTTTCAAACGGGGCTTCACTGGTAGCTCAGCTGGTAAAGAATCTGCCTGCAATGCAGGAGACCCCGGGTTGATTCCTGGGTTGGGAAGATCCCCTGGAGAAGGGAATGGCTACCTATTCCAGTATTCTTGCCTGGAGAATTCCATGGACAGAGGAGCCTGGCAGGCTACAGTCCATGGAGTCACAAACAGTCAGACACGACTGAGTGGCTTTCACTTCACTAAATGCAGTCTAACATACTTAGTGGGGGTGGGGGTGGACTTCCCTGCAGTCCAGAAGTTAAGGCTTCGCCTTCCAATGCAGGGGAAGCAGGCTCAGGTGCTAAGATCCTACTTGCCTTGCAGTCCAAAAACCATAACATAAAACAGAAACAATATTGTAAAAAATTCAATAACGACTCAAAAAATCTTTAAAAAGTATTTAAGGGTGTAATTATTGGTTGTGAAGCTATATTTGTAAAATAGAATAATAAAGTTTGTAAGGAATTTGTAAGTAATAGAATTTGGGATGTGTAATAATTCTAGAATTCATTTTGAAATCCCACGCCATTATACCTGACTTCTCTAGGCATACTTGCCCCCTTCAAGGCAGCATCCTCACCCACACTGTTACCACCAATAGCTGAGAGAGTCTATAAGCAAAGTTGGAGCGGGGGTAGAAATAAAAAATGAAAGAATGAGGAATGAAGACTGTATTCTAGGCAAGGGAGTCCAAGAGTGAAGAAGATGGGTCCAGGAAGCAGAGTGGGGAAGACAGAGATTCCTCTCATGAATGTCAGTGGCTTCAACTGACCAACCTTTAGTTCAGTTAGATTGAACTGGACTGATTTCAATTCTGGAGGAGCTGAGCGGAAGATAGAGGAACAAGATGAAATTAGGGTACAGGACCTTGCCCATCAAATTAAGATTTATTTCAGACCCAGGATGTTTAGGGCCAGGTAGCCAATTAGCAACTCTCTTACCAGGTGAGAAGCAGACAGCCTCTGCAAGCTGTCCAGGCGGAGGAGAGCTATAAGGAAGTGCACCTGTTATTTATCTATTTTATGTTTTAATATTTATTAATTTTTATTTCTTCAGCTGTTCCAGGTCATAGTTGCAGCATGCAGGACCTTTTTGTTTTGGCATGTGGGTTCTAGTTCCCTTCCCTGCACTGGGATCATAGAATCTTAGCCACTGGGCCACCATGGAAGTCCCTGTTCATCTGTTTTAAATATAGCAGCGTAGCACAGGGACCTCCGCTCAATACTCTCATATCTGAACGGGAGAATAATTTGAAAGAGAATAGATAAATGTATATGTGTAACTGAATCCCTTTGCTGTACACCTGAAACTAACATAACCTTAATCAACTATACTCCAATGTAAAATAAAAAAAAAAAAAGCACACCTGGCCTTGATGTGGAAGCAGACTAGAGCCCCAGACGACGCCGGAGGTGGAGCAGCAGCTGACGGAGGAGCCTGAAAAGAGAGCAGAGGAGATGAAGAGTGGAAGCCACGTGGACGTGGCCCCCGGGCGCCTGAGAAACGAGAGCGGCAAGAAATAGGAGCAGAGGGAGCAGGAGGAGAGGCCTGGGAAGGAGGGGCTGGCGTGGGGCATGTGCATTTGTAGCCCGAGACCCTGGAGAGAAGATGCTCCACGGATATGAAAACAAGGGGGTGAGCAGGGCAAGTCAGCTGGGTTAGAGGGCCAGATGTGGGGTATGGGTTGCAGTGAGGGGGGGGCCTCGGAAGACTCTTTCATCAGGAAATGTGGGAGGAGAACAAGGGGACGAAGTGGGCTCCATGGAAACCATCTCCCACCCACCACTTCCTGGGAGCAGCCTTCCACCCAATATCTCCAGCCAACATGGTAACTCTGAAAAGTGGGTGACATTGCCCTATTCTGCAGCTGAGGCACCTGAGCCTCAAGAAATGAGAATTCTTGCCCAAGGTTGGATGCTATCAGGTGGCAGAAACATAAAGACCTGAGTCTGTGGGACTCTACTGCTGAGTCCTTCCCTCTAGGGTCCCACGTCCCCAGGCAAAAGTTACATCCTTCCCAGCCCTTAGTGAGATGTCAGCCACTGGGAACAAATGAGATTGGGGCTGGGTTTGGGCTAATAGATGACTTTCAGTTTCACAGGAACTTGGTACATCTGTTTTAGGGTGGGGGAAACCAAACAAAACTGTTTGCAGATTCCAGTCAAGTTGTGAGATTCAGGGAAATGATACCAAGCTGGCTCAAGCCCTGGGCCAGTTCCTCAAAGGCTCAGTGATTCGTCTGAAACCCAGAGCATCAGAGCTGCGATACACCAGATGGAGAGTGAGCAATGGTGCCCCGACAACCCCGAGCCTCGTCTCGGGCAACAGACCATCAGTTTGCTTCTGTGCACTTAACTGCTTGCTTGTTCACTTCCTTTTTCTTTTAAATTAAAATCAATATCATAGTGATGAAGACAGCTGGCTTTGCAAAGCATGAGAAGTCCCCGGAGTCTTGGTTTCTCCTCCCAAATCTGCCAAAATACAAATACATTTCTCCAGGGCTTCGACTCACTCCCTATAAGGAAAGATATGCCAGTCATGCATAAGAACTATCAGACATCTTAGAGGAAATTTGCTTGTTAAACTCCTGAATATGGGACATCCCTGATGGCTAAGACCCTGAGCTCCCAACTCAGGGGGTTCAAGTTCCATCCCTGGTCAGGGAGCCAGATCCTGCATACTTCAACTAAGACTTCGCGTGCCACTACTTGAGATCCTGCGTGCTGCAACCAAAATGGAAGATCCCACATGCCACAGCTAAGACCCTGTGCAGCCAAACACACACACAAATAAATATATGTAGTTTTTAAAACCTTGAATATACCAGCGTACCAGCAGAAGGTGTTGCTCAACCAAAATGTGGGACTCCCTCTTCACGCTGTGACCTGTGGCCCAGAATTCATGGCCCAGCCCCACTGCAGCCTGCTGGGGCCATGTGTCTAGTTCTTCCCCATGGTGGTGACCAGAAGTAAACTGGGTCCCATCCAGGCCAAAACTTTTGAGAAGCAGGGGGGGTTTCTACAACTCTCCCAACTGCTGGCTGGATACAGAGGGCTCCAAAACCAGGACAGTAGAAAGCTGTGAGATGGGAGGAGCCAAGTCTCTGGCTCACTAGGAAAAGGAGGGATCTGACCACTAGGAACCACCTTACATCACTGGTATGGGGGAGTTTATTTATAGCTGCTTTTTATCTAGGGCCTTCTCAGATGGCTCAGAGCTAAAGAATCCACCTGCCAATGCATGAGACAGATAAGATGTCAGTTGGATCCCTGGGTCGGGAAGATGCCCTGGAGGAGGAAATGGCAACCCACTCAAGTATTCTTGCCTGGGAAATCCCATGGACAGAGGAGCCTGGAGGGCTACAGAATCCATGGGGTCACAAAAGAGTCAGACATAACTTAGTGACTAAACAACAGCAACAATAGTGACTTTCTGAAATATCTATACGTCTATAAACATATTTATAGACATGTGAGCTATGTGCATTGTTTTTAGAAACCCCAAGATACCAATTCAAGCTTTTATTAAGTCGTCTGCATTTGCATCACAGAGGATTCCTCATTGTACAAATGATTTGCAGCAGGATAGCACCTCCCTCACTTCCATGCAACTAAAATGTTGATTTCCCTACAGCTTAAGAACATGCTGCCCACGTCATAAAGCTGTGCACTGATTTGCACAGAACACAGGGAGGGCCCTGGCTAACTCTGGAGTCCCCGAAGGACTTTCCCCTGTCCCCTGCCCCCAACCTGATGAGGCTGGACCAGAGCTCCTCCACAACCATGCAGTGTGCTTCCCTGGGCACCGCGTGATCCTGACTGGATCCCTACAAGGCGGTTTCTTACCTGGTCCTATAGCACAGATGACACCCATGCAATGTCATAGAAACAGCAAAGCAAGCATGGATCTAAGCTGCAGTGCAGTCACTTCTCGGTGGTGAACAGGAAGGTTCTCAGGCTTCTCCTCCCAGTACCCGAGACTGAGGGCCCAGTGAAGAACATCTGGGCACAAGGCATCTGGATGCACAGAGTGAACGCCTGGGAGTCGAGGCTGGGAGTAAACGGGAATGAAGCCATTATGTGTGGCCAGATGCGGAGGCCAGTGCCAGGGAACGTGAAGAAAGAGGATCTAAGAAAGACAGTTGCACTGAATTCACACTAATGTGACTCGGCACATTTTATGAAAACTTAAGGCAATCAAGGGTTTCCCTGCGGGCCCAGATGATTAAGAATCTGCCTGCATTGTAGGACACTCGGGTTCAATCCCTTGGTCGGGAAGATCCCCTGGAGAAAGGAATGACTACCCACTCCAGCATTCTTGCCTGGAGAATTCCTTGGACAGAGGAGCCTGGCAGGCTGCAGTCCCTGTGGTTGCAAAGTCAGACACAACTGAGTGACTAACACTTGTAAGACAATTAAGCTGGGGATGTGTGGATAAATCCAAGAAGGAGAATGAATCCTTGGAATGAATGGCTCTTATTCTATTTTTTAGTATTTATTTATTTATCTGGCTGCACCAGATGCTAGCTGCATCATGTGGGATCTTTAGCCGAGGCATGCAAACTCTTAGTTGTAACATGTAGGACCTAGGTCCCTGACCAGGAATGGACCCAGGCCCCCTGCATTGGGAGCACAGAGTCCCAACCACTGGACCACCAGGGAAGTTCAGAACTAATGGCCTATATATCCTTGAGTCATTGATGTAAAAAGTCACAATAGCAGTATAGGATTAAAAAATTTTTTTTTCCTGGATTTTGCTGGGAGGGGGATTGTTTGGTTATTTTTTATGAAACAATAAAAGTAGTTGATGTGTAGGCAATTACAGAACTGAAGGCAGTTCCAAACATTCTGCTAAAATACCCTTTCTCAGAGAGATCCCTCATTCTGCCTTTGGACTCAGCCCCACATCCAGTTAGATCTCACTAGCTCCTGGCAGCAAATTCCCATTTTGTCTGCAAATTGTCCTCCTCTCCAGAGAAGAGCTTAGTGAAGGAAGAGGTAAGGAATTGATGTGACCAAGGGCCCCCGAATTATACATAGAATGCCATACAAGCTTTAGAATACTCAGTCCCTAACCATGTGTATTTACAAAATCACCAAATTAGGGATCTGAAGATTCTTAGAAATATTCTCTGAACGGAGTGGGAGAAAGTGTCCTCCACCTGCCTGGTAAAGAGAGAGATTCTCAGTTCTCAAACTACCATAGGCATTCAGACCTCCTGAGGATTCTGAAGGTCTGGAGGGAAGCACAGGAGGCTGCATTTCTTAAAAGCCCCCGGGGGATGCGATTGTTGTTGGTATAATGACCACACTTTGAGTAGCTAGGGTCTCAGTTCAGTTCAGTTGCTCAGTCATATCCGACTCTTTGCAACCCCATGGACTGCAGCACCCCAGTCCGCCCTGTGCATCAGCAACTCCCAGAATTCACCCAAACTCATGTCCATCGAGTCGATGACGCCATCCAACCATCTCATCCTCTGTTTTTCCCTTCTCCTCCTGCCTTCAATCTTTCCCAGCATCAGGGTCTTTTCAAATGAGTCAGTTTTTCACATCAGGTAGCCAAAGTATTGCATTTCAGCTTCAGCATCAGTCCTTCCAATGAATATTCAGGGCTGATTTCCTTTAGGATGAACTGGTTGAATCTCCTTATAGTCCAAGGGACTCTCAAGAGTCTTCTCCAATACCACAGTTCAAAAGCATCAATTATTTGGCTCTCAGCTTTCTTTATAGTCCAACTCCCACATCCATACATGACCACTGGAAAAACCATAGCCTTGACTGGATGGACCTTTGTTGGCAAAGTGATATCCCTGCTTTTTAATATGCTGTCTAGGTTGGTCATAACTTTTATTCCAAGGAGCAAGCGCCTTTTAATTTCATGACTGCCATCACCATCTGCAGTGATTTTGGAGCCCCAAGAAATAAAGTCAGCCACTGTTTCCACTATCTCCCCATCTATTTGACATGAAGTGATGGGACCAGATGCAATGATCATAGTTTTCTGAATGTTGAGTTTTAAGCCAACTTTTTCACTCTCCTCTTTCACTTTCATCAAGAGGCTCTTTAGTTCTTCTTCGCTTTCTGCCATAAGGGTGGTGTCATCTGCATATCTGAGGTTATTGATATTTCTCCCGGCAATCTTGATTCCAGCTTGTGCTTCCTCCAGCCCAGTGTTTCTCATGATGTACTCTGCATATAAGTTAAATAAGCAGGGTAACAATATACAGCCTCAACGTACTCCCCTAGCTAGGGTCTAGAGGAATTCAAAGACTAATCAGATGGTACAGGTGTTGGTGACACGTCTCTAATCTGGGACCTGAGGCTTGCAGAGAAACTATGGCACCTGCAGAGCTCTGCCCCATCCTGAAATTGTCCAGGGTTACACACACACACAGACACAGACACACACACACATTCTTGCTCACACACATGAAGGCCTCTACTCAAAACCTATGCTACAAATTTTTATTCACACCCTACAGCACATGGGTCACACATTCAACCTGGAAGTTTGAACATTAATTCTTGAAGTTTCTTTTTGAGTCTCAATCACAGGAGGAACTTCTGAAAGCAAACGTCCAAAATACACTCTGATATCCAGGCATTGGTGTGGAGTCTTTTAATATCATTAACCTCAGCAGATAGGTGTTGGAGTTTTTAACTGATATTAACAAGCCACATGGCGCTCAAGTGTTCATAGACTGAGATCCCCCCGCATAACTGTGATTATCTCATTCTTCATAAATCAGACAGCTATTGACTGCCAGCAATGTGAAGTGTCTGAGACACCATAGAAGGAAGGAGACTCAAGGACATTAAGTCTGGGCCAGGTCCCAGCACGTCTTTCTCTAATCATTCCACGCTTAACCACCACCTTGCATTACTTTGGAACTTACAGGGAGGGGCTGGCCTCACTGTTCCCCATCACACAATTGTGGCACATAATCTTCAGGCTGAAATGACCTCCCATGAAAACATGATTTATAAGTAAGCACTGTTTGTTTGAATATCTGTTTTGTTTAGAATTTATGTTGTGATTTTTTTTTAATCAAACAATTCAGCTGTACTCAGAATGAAACAGAACAGAACACGTGGCCGAACAGGAGCACTCATCAGAGAAACACAGGGTTGATGCAAACTCATGCTCAGCCTGGAAAGCCATCACTAGGCTGTGGATGAGGCCACAGCCTCATAGCCAGTGCCTACCGAGTATACAGCATGGTGCCTGTCCTCTTGGGCCAACGTGGGCTCAGGTTTCCAAGTTACCATTTAAGACCTGTCTGATCTTGCACCAGTGACTTGACCTTGCTTAGCATCTTATCTACTTCCTTGTGTTAGTCACTCAGTAGTGTCCAACTCTGCCACGCCATGGTCTGTAGCCAGGCTCCTCCATCCACGGAATTATCTAGGCAAGAATACTTCAGCAGGTTGCCATTCCCTTCTCCAGGGCATCTTCCCAATCCAGGAATAAAATCCTCATCCCCAGCACTGCAGGCAGTTTCTTTACCATCTGAGCCACCAGGAAAGGTCATCTACTTTCTTGGGTCACCATTAAGATGAAATGAAATATTGTGCATATGAAACCAGCACATTTCAAGCTCCCCACCCTCTACTTGATAGTGAATGATGCTGCTGCAAATGAACCTTTCTGCCCCTCAAGAATGTTTACCTGTCTGCCAATTAACATTCTCCTCTGAAGCCTGTCCTTCCAAGAAAAGGAAAATGTCCCACCCCACAGCTCTTTCTGATTCTCCTAGCCTTTTTCACCCAGGTGGAGGAAATTAATTTCAATACCCAACTTTACATGCATGACATAATTTTATCTGTTTTTTTCCTTTATGGTGCTTTTGGTGTCTGCATTAAGAAATCTTTGCTTTTGCCAAGACCATGAAGATAGTCTCCTCTGATTTCTTCTGATTAATCTCCTCTGATTTAAATCTCTCTTCTGTCTGGAACTACTTTTTAGCATCATTACTTTAATTATTAACTTGGTGTTTAAATATAATATGAAGAGTCATCATGGAGTATTTGTCATAAGTTTATTTTTTTTAATGAGAAATCAGGAATTTAGAAAGTATTGGTTTTTTGGGTGGAAAAAATTATAAACCCTAAGATCACAGGATTGTTCTATTGTAACTTTAGGACAATCAGAATTTCAGAAAACAATTTACCATTTTATGAGGACAAATAAAAATCAAGGACTTTCCTGGTGGTTCATGGTTAAGTATCTGCCTTCCAGAGCAAGGGTGGTAGATTCCATCCCTGGTTAGGGAATTAAGATCCCACATGTCGCAGGGCAACTAAGGCTGAGAGCCCACACCCTCTGGAGTCTCTGTACCACAGCTAGAGAGAAGCCTGCCTGCACACTGCAACAAAGACCCTGTACAGTAAAATTAATTAGTTACTTAAAAAAAAAGAAAAATCAATTTTCCACAAGTGTTGATTACACGCAGAGATGACTGAATTATGGTGACTACTCAAGACATTTAGACTGTTTTAGGGAAGGACTCATTCATTCATTCAACAACATTTATTAATACTTGTTTTGGAAGGGCACATTCACAATATATTCAGTTCAATTCAGTTGCTCAGTCATGTCCAACTCTTTGCGACCCCATGGACTACAGCACCCCAGGCCACGCTGTCCATCACCAACTCCTGGATTTTACCCAAACTCATGTCCATTGAGTCAGTGATACTATCCAACCATCTCATCCTCTGTTGTCCCCTTCTCCTCCCACCTTCAATCTTTGCCAGCATCAGGGTCCTTTCAAATGTGTCAGTTCTTTGCATCAGGTGGCCAAAGTATTGGAGTTTCAGCTTCAACATCAGTTCTTCCAATGAACAGTCAGGACTGATCTCCTTTAGGATGGACTGGTTGGATGTCCTTGCTATCCAAGGGACTCTCAAGAGTCTTCTCCAACACCACAGTTCAAAAACATCAATTCTTTGGCTCTCAGCTTTCTTTGTAGTCCAACTTTTACATCCATACATGACTACTGGAAAAATCAAAGCCTTGACTAGACGAACCTTTGTTGGCAAAGTAATGTCTCTGCTTTTTAATACGCTGTCAAGGTTGGTCATAACTTTCCTTCCAAGGAGTAATCATCTTTTAATTTCATGACTGCCATCACCATCTGCACTGATTTTGGAGCCCCCAAAAATAAAGTCAGCCAGTGTTTCCACTATTTCCCCATCTATTTGCCATGAAGTGATGGGATTGAATGCCATGATCTTCGTTTTCTGAATGTTGAGCTTTAAGCCAACTTTTTCACTCTCCTCTTTCACTTTCATCAAGAGGCTCTTTAGTTCTTCACTTTCTGCCATAAGGGTGGTGTCATCTGCATATCTGAGGTTATTGATATTTCTCCTGGCAATCTTGATTCCAGCTTGTGCTTCTTCCAGCCCAGCGTTTCTCATGATGTACTCTGCATATAAGTTAAATAAGCAGGCTGACAATATACAGCCTTGACATACTCCTTTTCCTATTTGGAATATATTCCAATATATTCCCAGTATATGGATTTATATAAAATATTTGTACTTGTTACTTGTGCCATATTCATTTTATTTATTTGTACATGTTTATGTAGTTATCAATATTTATCACATAAAATACATTTATATTGATGTGCCCATTAATATATATGATTTGCTTGGGTAAAATTGGGGAAATTCCAAAAAGAACCCAGTCTAACCACCAGATGAAGATACCTTGGAGGATAGCTTAAATGATACCATTCTTGTGTAATATCAAGCCTCACTCTTTGCCTCTGAGCATGATCAGTGTTACAAAGTGGTGTCTTTTCAGTCACAGATGTGACTCCCTGAGCCGAGAAAAGCAGCATGGTCTTTGTCTAGTGTGGAAGACCCTGGCATTCATAGTGTAGCATCCTGAGTCAGAACCAGAACACCAGAGACTGATTTAGAGAGATGTGGCAAAGAACAGTTCCTCCCACTGGGAACTGACTTCAGATACTGGTTTTCCGGGTGGCCAAGCCCTGAGCAAGGGCAGTAGTTTATTTATCCTTCTCTTGAATATGAAAATAAATAAAATCGACAGTCTTATGCTGTCCTACTTTAGCATCACAAATCACTTTTTATTCCAAGCGACAAGTGGGATCATCAGTGATCCTGGCAGGTTCACATTAAAGAAAAAAAAATGCTATCTGAGGGAAGAATCTAGCCAAAGGAATCTGAGTTCCCATATTATAAAGATTTGAGAAAGAGTAAGAGGCAGGTAGGTAGCTGGACCAAGTGCTGCTTGCAGTGGATCTGAATTCCAGCCTGCTTGAAATGAATAGAGCTGTTTGGTTGGTTTGAAATTTTTTAAATAATTTGTCTTTAATACTGCCTAGATGAATGGCCAACTTATCCTCATGGCCTGTGGATATCTGAAAGGACCCATGTTTCCCCCCAAGTCACTTGAACCAAAGCTCTTGGGTAAGACTCATGACTGAGCATGCTGTCCCACTCATGGGTCTTGAACATGATGATTTTTGAGCTGGAAGACTTTCTTCCAAGACAGATTACTGAGAACTCTATCAAGAACACAGGGATGTCAGCAGGGGACAAGCAGGTTGTATGACTCAGGAAGAGTCAAGAACATGTGGGGGCTACAGAGCTCTATTTAGCTCTGCTGTTCATGCCAATGTTGTAAACGTTAACTAAACACCAAGCTTTCGTTTGTTATAATGGATTCTAAGCCAGTCCACCTCCTAACCACTTACTTGTACGATGTGCTTCTTCTAACTCCAAGTTAAGAATAACGGAACTGAGACCTCAGCTCGAGGGAGAATGCTCACCTTCTGGGCACAGCTGTCACCACTGGATGCTCCAAGTTGTCAATCAAACGTCAGAAAGGAAAAAGAGTTGATCCATGGCCCCCTTTCACATAGCGTTTCAGGTTTCTAGCATCACCTTTCTTTGCTGACTTTTACAGGTATAGTCTAGCCCAGAGGGAGCCACACCAATGAAGCCAACCCCTAACAAGACAAAGGAGCTCTGGGAACTGCCTCTCATGTTCTTGATGGATTTTTTGTTTTAATGAAATTACATCGAAGGTAGAATGAGCTCTACCACACCTGCATGCTCTTTGCCTTGTGCCAGTGTAAACACCCCACTCTGCCCTGCAAGCCTTTAATATCCCTCAGGACCCCAATGCTCATCAACGAAGATATGAGCATCCTTTTCTCTTCTGCGATGGATCACTTAACAGCAGAAAATGCCACAGGTGGACTCACCATGCAAGTTCTTTTCTGTCTAACTTAAGAAAGAGTTGGTTTATTCTCAGTATTATTCCATGATCTGCCCAAATCAAAACTTTATCTTAACTTTGATTAAAAGAAGTGATATAAAAAATGTACAGTAGGGACTTCCCTCGTGGTCCAGTGGTTAAGAATCCACCTGCCAGTCCAGGGAACTCGGGTTTGATCCCTAGTCCAGGAAGATCCCACAAGCCACAGGGCAGTTAAGCCTGTGCACCACAACTACTCTGCCCACGTGCTGCAACTACTGAAGCCCGAGCACCCTGAGCCAACGCTCTGTAACAAGAGAAGACACTGCAATGAGAAGCCCACACACAACTAGAGAGCAATCCCGGTTCACGGCAACTATACAAAGCCGATGTGCAGCAACGAAGACCTAGAGCAGCTAAAGATAAACAAAAAGGTGAATCGCAAATAAGATGGAAACTGCCGTAATGACTAATACTCTGGCCAAAACTCTTCCAACTAGGGTAGAAAATTTGATTTGATTTTTGTTTGGTTGGAGGGGAGGCAACAGTATGCCAGAAATGAGAGAGTAGAAGAGTTGGGTGCAGTATTCCAACCCTTATGGCTTCAGCATCGGTGCAAGTCACCAAAGAGCACATATACAGAGAATGCAAGTACCCGTCTACTGAGTATGAGGGCAGGGAGAGGACAGAGGGCTGCCTTTCACGACCACTTTGCTCCTCCGCAGCCAGACAACCTGAGCTGCCTTGTTTATCTTTCTGACCCTTTGCTAAGTCCCAACACAAAGAATGAAGGGAGAAATATCAGCATCCCATTTTCCAAATGTCAGTCACCTGACATTTAATTGCGGTTGTGCTGATTTTGTTGCCCTTGGCAAAATCTTGTCCTTCCCACAGTGCAGCTGAAATACTAGGTTGTATCAATCGCTGTTGAAAACACCACCAGTTTTATGTCAGACACAAAGGAAATAAAAATTGCTGACACTCTGTTTTGCAAGGACAGATTAATTTGCCTCAGAAACGACATGTTTGCCACCGGTCTCATTAAAAGTACTGTGAGATTATCAGGAAAAATTAATACAAGCTGTTGGTTATCAGGTACCTCGTTTTAGCTCACAAAGGCAAGTCCTGGTTGTCAGTTCTCTGCTGGGGGCAAGGACAGGCATTAACAAAGAAAGTCACATTCAATTAGAAACCATCACCCGGGCTGGCATTTGCGGTTACTCTGCACAGATCAGCTTGACGAACAAACACACTGCTGCTTTGGGTTTGAATTTGAAGCAAGGGCACTTTGGGCAACCAGGGGCATCCAGTCCCCCCTCCAATGTGCTGAGGGGAAGAAAGAACAGTTTGCCTGGGAAAAAGAGGCTCCGTGGCACTAAGCATGCTCGGGAAACTTAGGGTGAGTAATTATTTTTAAGGTGTCTTATCAAACTCTTTTACTGAAGATTGGACTGGTTGAAACCGCAAGGTGCCAGTGTCACCTCCCTCATGCCCCTGGGATCCTTAGAACCTCTCTGGAGACTGGCTCAAGGGTTCCCATGCATGGCTCTTTGGCAGGGCAGACCCCATGGAGCACTTATTTAAGGCTCAGGAAGCCCACTGACAAATTCATACTGATGGCTCCCACGTGTTTTCTGGAAATTAACAAATTCTCACTGAGCTGTAACTATGCACCTGGCCCCACTCTAGGCACAGGGAGTAAGTTAGCCAAGACACCAAAGCAAGAGGAGTCATGTTCAGTAACGTTTCATAACAGAATCAATTGCATTTGGTTTCCAACCTTCACAGACTGGTCATTTGGGCTGAGGTTCATTTGAGTTACATTCATCCAAGGCTTTTCAGGATAAGCCCATTTCCAGGTGTTCTTCCCCCGCCGCCATCGACCAACACAGACTCAGGCACAGCACCAGGAGAAAGCGGCCTGTCACACGGTCGGCGCCAGCCCCAGAGCCTGTGCATCTGTAGCCCTCTCAGCTGAGAGTGGGCTTCCTCCCATGAATCTGAGGATGTCACACCCCTTTTCCTTTGGATTTCATCCCAAAGTCACCTTCTCCCAGTGAGGACTTCCCTGACACCCCCTCACAAAGTATGCCTTTCTCCCAATTTGACTTGTTCACCTCTTTCTTGCTTTACTTTTCATCCATGGTCTTCATTGTCTATACGTGTGTGTGTGTGTGTGTGTGTGTTATGAGTCTGTCATGTTAGACTCTTTGCAATCTCATGGGCTATAGTCCTCCAGGCTCCTCTGTCTATGGCATTTTCCAGGCAAAAATAAAGGAGTGGGTTGCATTTCCTTCTTCAGGGGATCTTCCTAAACCAGGGATCAAACCCACATCTCTTGCATCTCCCACATTGGCAGACAGATTCTTTACCACTGAGCCACCGGGGTATTATCCATCCTGTGGATTCCTGCTCCCTCACTGGCAGTTCTCAAGGGCAGGGACCTCGGTCTGTGTCTGGAAGAGCTGCCTGTACACAGTAGGTGCTTGGGTGACATTGGCTGGGTGAATGCATGTGTGTGCTGAAGGAATGGATGAAAGCCTTTAGTATTTCCGGTGATTTTTCAACTTGGCCTTCCCTCCGTTTGACAGTGGCAGTTTCTTATCACAAGCATACAGAGCTTACATTCTGTTTCCTGCTCATTTTGATGAAAATGACAGAAGCAAAATGCAATGGGCCCTCCTAAAACTGCACCAAGATGGCTAGGAAGACCTTCCTGAAACTGACTTTGGTGGCCTGGAGGTAGCGTTGTCATGAAGGGTTCCTCAGCCAGTTCATGAAAGGACAAATTTAAGTCCCTGTTATAGGCCCCATTATATTGATGACCAAGATTGTTCATGGTTATTCATTTTAAAAGTTATGTGTATTCTAAAGACGTATATAAAAGTCCAGGAGGGTCTCCATCTGATTAAGCCTTGGTTAGAGTTGGCCTGTTGGAGAAGGCAATGGCAACCCACTCCATTACTCTTGCCTGGAAAATCCCATGGACGGAGGGGCCTGGTGGGCTGCAGTCCATGGGGTCGCTAAGAGTCAGACATGACTGAGCGACTTCACTTTCACTTTCATGCATTGGAGAAAGAAATGGCAACCCACTCCAGTGTTCTTGCCTGGAGTATCCCAGGGACAGGGGAGGTTGGTGGGCTGCTGTCTATGGGGTCGCACAGAGTCGGACACGACTGAAGTGACTTAGCAGCAGCAGCAGCAGCAGAGTTGGCCTGTTGACTCGTCACTCTTTTTTTTTTCTTGAAAGCACCATTAGCATGCAGAACTTTCCGGACTAGGGGTCAAATCCTCACCCACTGTAGTGAAAGCATGGACACTGGACTGCCAGGGAAGTCTGGGCTGCTCACTCTTGCTAGAACTTCATCTCCTTGAGGGGAGGGGAGATAGAATCTGTCACACCATCTCCACCACAGTATTTTTCTTACAATTGATGAATTTATTATGATTTATGTTTGGCTGTGCTGGGTCTGTCGCAGAGCCAGCTTCTCTAGTTGGGGTGCATGGGCTTGGTTGTGCTGGGTGGGATCTTAGTTCCTCAACCAGGGACTGAACCCAGCACACACCTCCCCCACCCCCACAATTTGGGAGTGCAGAGTCCTAGCGACTGAACCACCAGGGAAGTCCCCTTCCATAGTATTTTGCACATGACTTTGCATAGCAATATAGATATAGATATGAAGTAATATAATATATTTATAAGTAACATAAATATATAAGAAGGTCAAACCAGTCAATCTTAAAGGAAGTCAACCCTGAATACTCTTTGGAAGGACTGATGCTGAAGCTCCAATACTTTGGCCACCTGATGTGAAGAGCTGACTCATCTGAAAAGACCCTGATGCTGGGAAAGACTGAGGGCAGGAGGAGAAGGAGGTGACAGAGGATGAGATGGTTGGATGGCATCACCAACTCAATGGGCTTGAGTTTGAGAGAACTCAGGGAGATTGTGAAGGACAGGGAAGCCTGGCGTGCGGCAGTCCACGGGGTCGCAAAGAGTCAGAGATGACTTGGAGAATGAACAACAACAATAATTGCTATAGTAAATGTCCAAAAGTAAGTGTTATTGAAATGACTTGACATTGACTTTGTTTCTTTACCCTTTCTGGGCTGTGAGTCCCAGGCTCCACAACAGGCCTGGTGACCTCAGTCCTGAGCAGTCCTTGCTGTGCTTTGAGAGGTAGGGAACATCCTGGGCCTGGGGCTGGAGAGTCAGGAGCCCGTCACCTAAATGGCCCAAGATGTGCGTCTGAAAAGACGTGTGGAGCCAAATGCAGTTCCAATCTCCTGCATCCCCGGACAAGGCTCCCTTCCCAGTCCTGCAGCCCCGGTTACCTACACCCCACACCTTTAGCCCACTGGTTCCTCTCTCAAACCTGTTTGTTTTGGGTTGTGCCTTGAGCCTGGCACTGACTCACGCATTCAAGAGGAACCCCAGCCCTTTCCCCTGAAAGTGTGTCTGTGAGTGGCTGATGACGAGGCTGACGAGGATTTCCTCCCCAGGTTTGGGGCCCCATCACTGCAGGAGATAACCGCCTGCTTCCCCCTTATCTGAGCTCCTCCTTCCCTGAGATACCTGTGCCTCTTCTGAAGGCAGCACCTACTTCCAGTTCATTCTTGGTCCCACTCACCAGCAGAAATGAGTCCTCGGTGCTCAGTACTGCCAGCCTTGAGCTCTCAGAGGTGTGCGCCGGTCAGGGGAGCAGCAGGCCTGCCAGTGACACTTCCAAGCAGTCACACTCAGTTTCTCACCACTGTCCAAGAAGATGCAGGAGCCACTCTCGTGGAGCAAGAGAAACGGGTGGTGACCCAGTAACACAGTCTCTAGATCCGGTCTTCAGTCTGAGCCTTAGGAGACCAAGCCTCCCACTGGAGACTTGTGTAGTCAAGGACAAACCCACTGAAAGCAGCTCCACTAATGCCTGGGGAGGGTCTGTTCAGGTGGCCTGCAAGATCAGAAGTTTCTAGAATCTCTTGGGAATCTTTTGTGGCTATACAATGGGATATGAAAACTCTACTGGCAGAGAGAGGAAGCCCTCCCAGGGTCTCCATCTCAAAAATCTGCACTTTGGAAAGCAGATGGACCTCAAAGGGGATGGAGAGTCTATACCCCCATGGAAATGGAAGGGGCCAGAGTCCATAGAACAATGCCTGAAACTCAGGGCCCTTCAAATGCAAGTGATGAAAACACATGTGATCAGGGACTTCCCTGGTGGTACAGTGGTTAAGACTGTACTCCCAATGCAGGGGTCCTGGGTTTGATCCCTGGTTGGGGAGCTAAGATCCCCTATGCTACATAGCATGGTCTTAAAAAAACTCAAAAATCAAAAATGTAAAACCACATGTGATTTCTTGGGACAGAGACCCAGTGGAAGGGACCAGTGGGCACAGTGCAGAGGAGACTGTTTTGGTTGACTTGTAAGGAGTTGGTTTTTAGTCACTCAGTCGAGTCCAACTTCTTGTGACCCATGGACTACAGCCTGACAGGCTTCCCTGTCTTGCACTGTCTCCCAGAGTTTGCTCAAATTCATGTCCATTGAGTCAGTGATGCCATCCAATCATCTTAGACTGATGCTGAAGCTCTGTTGCCCTCCTCCTGTACTTCTCCTCCTGCACTCAATCTTTCCCGGCATCAGGGTCTTTTCCAATGAGTTGGCTCTTTGCAACAGGTGGCCAAAGTATTGGAGCTTCAGCTTCAGCATCAGTCTAAGGGATGAGCTAGACCATTTTTACAATAATGAGATAGACTGAGGGACCTAGGTGTCTCCAGTTGAAAGAAACACATCAATTACTAGTATAATGGAGAGCATCTTTCTTATTCATCCTAGAGAAAGCATCCCCCTGGAACAGGGCACCAGGGTGAGCCAAAACTGCTTTCCACTGAATGCAAGTGAGTGGTGTTTAATCAAACAACTTCCCACTGTGATTCATAAAGCAGCTCTTTGCATATTGGTTCCAATTCTCCATCTCTCTCCAGTTGGCATCCTCTGACAAGCTCTCTGAACCTATTCTGGCTTAAAATCAGAGGAAGCCAGATGGTGACCATCCACCCATATTATAGAACTTTACCTCCGTCCCTTCCACTCAGCATTCCACCCAAGGCTCCTCCCTGGACGTGGATGAAACTTGACCAAGGTTGTGGACCAAATACATTGGGCTGGGTGGTCATAGCTCCAGAGGTGTGTTGTCTTTTTCTCAGTGCATCCATTTTAGGCTGTGCGGTATTACATTTTTCTGCCAGTAAGTAGAAAAGGCAATTTTTGTAAAAACTGAGAAACAACGTACAGGCGAGAGCAGATATTTCAGAAATGACTCAGAATCGTGTTTTGCTAGAAGAATGCTAATGAAATAAGAGCATATATTCATGAAACTGGTAACACGCCCTCGGAAAGAAAATGGCTCTTATTAGACACCTGAACTTGAGCAGAACATTCATGTCAGTGATTATAATATCATGGATTGACTCCTGCTTTATCAGCAGATGTTAGCTTTAGCGTAACTAGAGAAGGGAGGTTATTTTTTGGAGAATACTGAAAGAACACATCTTTCTGATCATCTGAAACAGTTCATTCACCTCTGAAAGTGACTGTAAACCTTGGTGAAGAAGCTTCTCAGTAATAAATGACTCAATGAGCTTAAAAGCCAACCCCCCAGAACACAGCACCTGTAAAGCATCTATAATTGGAGTACAGTTGCTTTACAATGTTGTGTACATGTGTGTGTGTGTGTGTGCATGTGTGCATGTGTGCGTGTGTGTGTACACACATTTAGAAACAGTTTCTACAGCATCCCCTAGGACCCTTGGAGAACACTGGCCTGTCATCTTGGAGCCAGTTGCCCACACACACAAAATCAAACTATTTACTAGCATGAACATAACAATGCAAACTTTCTAAATCCCCACTTGTATAAAGTAATCGAACCATAGCCTATTTGTGATTCTCATCACCTGCCGAGGGCATTTCTCTAGATGGCTAATTCCTGGTCGGGAAGCAGTCAGCTAAGATTAATACTGCCTGGATGTCAAATGCATCTCGCGTTTTGACAGCTCGTCATTCTTTCAAAGAGAGTGTCGTTGGACACCATTTGACAGTGGCTCTGTTTCGTCCTGCCTTCATGACACTTGAGGATATTCTATAGCCACAGATGGAAATGAGTCATATGTAAGAGGGTTAGACAGACAGATGTCTAGAAAGAGGGCAGGTGTATTCACAGAACTGTGCCCAGAACTCTGAATCAGAGAGTGGGCTCAACTCCTTCCAGAATCCAGAGCCTGGTGTCTAAGGGAGCCACCCTCGCAAGGCACCACTTCCTTCTCCAGGAGTAGCTTCTGGAAGGATCTGAGCGGGACCAAAGGACAGACTTTAAAATACAAAGTCATTTAAAATCAAGGGTAATAAGGGACTTCCCTGGTGGTCAGTGGTTAAGAATCCTCCTTGCAATGCAAGGGACACAGGTTCGATCCCTGGTTGGAAAACTAAGATCCCATATGCCATGGAGCAACTAAGCTTCATGTGGAGCAACTAAGGCCCCACACTGTGGCTGCTGAGCCTGTATGCCACTGGAGAGTCCGTGCTCTGCAATGAAGATCCCGCATGCCACAACTAAGACCCAACACGGCCAAATAAATAAATCACAAAATCAGGAGCAATGAGGGTGTGAATGCGGGGACTTTTTAAACCTTGCAAATTTGATTTGATTTTTCTTAAAATTATAATCATTATGGTCATGTTTAGCAAAATAAGAGCCCTTATATCTTAGGAAATGTTTATGATACAATGTTTGGGACTTGCTTTTAAAAAAAAAATTCCAGAGGATGGTGGATGGGGTTACAGATGGAAAGAAGTTGACTACAAGCTGACGATCATTGAATTCAGGTGATGGAAACAAGTAGATCGTTATAATATTCTCTCTATTTTTGTATATTGAGATTTTCTATGATATAAAATTTTAAAATATTTTAAGAGATAATGGGGCAGCCACTGTGGAAAACAGTGTGGCAGTTTCTCAAAAAAAAAGTAAAAGTAGAATTACCATATGACCCGCAATTCCACTTACCCAAAACAAACAGACAAACAAAGACACTAATTCAAAAAGATACATGCACCTCTTAGGTTCCCTGCACTGGCGGTGTGAAGTGCTAGCCCCTGGGCCACCGTGGAAGTCTCAGTGCGGTCATTTTCAATTTAAACTTGATCCTATGGTTTAGGCTGACATTCACCAATGGCAAGTGGTACTGGCCTTTCGTTTTTGATAGCACTGTAAAGTATACACCCTAAGTACAATTGTTTGAGCATAATGAGTGAACCATAAGACAGGAAATGCCCAAGAGAACAGTCTGCAGCAACGCAGGGATAAGGCAAACCTCACGAAAATATGGGATGCTCGAGAGACGTGTATTTACAACCCTCTCAAAGCAGTAACCTTGTTGAAGGCTTCCCTGAAGGCTCAGATGGTAAAGAATCTGCTTGCAATGCAGGAGACCTGGGTTCAATCCCTGGGTTGGGAAGGTCCCCTGGAGAAGGGAAAGGCAACCCATTCCAGTATTCTTGCTGGAAAATCCCATGGGCGGAGGGGCCTGGCAGGCTACAGTCCTTGGGGTCGCAGAGTCAGACGCTACTGAGCGACTAAACAAAAACACATAGCTCACCAGAGCTGAGTCTCTCTCCTGACCTCGGAGTGGTCCAGCAGACACTCTAGAATTGGTCATTTCAATTTGCTGCTCTCCTGGACCAGACTGTGCCAGCCATAGGACATCATTTTTGTGCAAAGTGGAGACACAGTGTCCCTGCCTCCCCAAACAGGTGCAGGGTGCATCAGCGATGAGGTTACCAGGGGCTGGGTGTGACCCTGTGGCCCTTCCACACAGTGTGACAGACAGTCTGACCTGAAAAGGCCCTCTCCTTATGAAGGCAGCATATTTCCCCTTTGGCTGGTCTCACGTGCATACTCATACATGCTCAGTCGCTCAGCTTTGTCCAACTCTTTGCAACCCCATGGATTGTAGCCCACCAGGCTCCTCTGTCCATGGGATTTCCCAGGCAAGAACACTGGAGTGGGTTGCCATTCCATTCCCCAGGGGATCTTCCTAACCCAGGAATTGAACCTAAGTCTTCTGCATCTCCTGCGTTGGCAGACAGATTCTCTACCACTGAACCACCTGGGAAGCCTGGCAGGTCTCATCTCCACCCAAATCAGGACTGCGTGTGGAATCCCATTGGCTGCCAGGGGCCAGAGAGGCTCTCTCATCGGCCTGGGGGCCTGTCAGCAGGCCCCACCCCATCCCACGTGTTGTTGAACTCACAGGGCTCCTGCTCCCTGGGGAGGCCAGGCCGTGTCCAAACCACTTGAGCAGTTTTCTGGTAATGGATGGTGCCCTGTGCCTTTCCTCTTTCTTTTTTCTTTCTTTATGACTAATTGATTTTTTCACTCTAGGTGGCTTTTTATTAATAGACTCTTTTCTGAATAGTTTTAGGTTTACAGACAAATTGACCAGAAATACAAAGACTTCCTATAAACACCCTCCTCCCTGCTCCCCAGTCTCTTCTATTATTAACATCTTGCATGAATGTGGGACATTTGTTACAATGATGAGCCTTATTATTATCATCATTAGGCTTCCCAGGTGGCTCAGTGGTAAAGAATCCACCTGCCAATGCAGGAGATGTGTGCTGGATCCCTGGGTCTGGTAGACCCCCTAGAGTAGAAAATGGCCACTCACTCCAGTATTCTTGCCTGAAAAATTCCATGGACAGAGGAGTTTGGTGGGCTGCAGTCCATGGGGATCACAAAAGAGCCGATACAACTTAGCAAGTAAATAACAGCATTATTATTATTAACTAAAGTTCATAGCTTTGACAAACGTAAAAAGACATATATTCATCACTAGAGTATCACACAGAATAATTGCACTGCCCTCAAATCCTCTGCATTTCTTTCTTTTTCTACAAAATCTGCTTCTGCTGAAAGGCCAGCTGAGCTGCTTCATGCACATCCGAAAGGGGGCCTGGCAGTGTCTTCGGGTGCCTTTCCTTACACGAGGGCTGGGGGATGGGGGAGCGGAGGGGCACAGAAGATGGCATCATCATGAAGAAGCGGCAGCAGAGCCAGTGAATTCTCTTCTTAAACCACTGCATGCATGCTCAGTAGCTCCAGTCACGTCTGACTCTCTGCGACTGCATGGACTGTAACCTGCCAAGCTCTTCTGCCCATGGAATTCTTCAGGCAAGCATACTTGGAGTAGGTTGCCATGCTGTCCTCTAGGAGATCTTCCCAACCTAGGGATCGAACTCATGTCTCTTAGATCTCCTGCATTGGCAGGCAGGTTCTTTACCACTAGCACCACTGGTGGTGGATAAAAACATTCTTCATCCTGCAGCTATGGACCGCACCTTGCTTTGTGGTCACCACCTGTGGGAGCAGGACCCAGGGTCTGGAGTCTGTGTGGCCCACACACCCTGGCTACTGGAGTTAGAGGACAATGGCCAAGTTCACAAGCATTTGCCACAACCGTCTGTGTCTGCACCTCTTCTCTACGAGGGGAGGGATGCAAACAGGGACAAATCTGGGCCTGACCAGGGCAGCTGTGGCATGCGGTTCTGTGGGCTCTGCCAGCACAGAGCCTGGGGCCCCCATCTCAGCCTCAGGAGCACAGGAAAAACCCTCCGGAGTGTTGAAGGGGTGGGCCGAGTTGGGGGTGGGGTGGGAGTTGGGAGGAAGACTGACTAGCAGATTCGAATTTCTCTACTTGAAACATAAGAAGATATCAAAGAAGTAAGTGTTCCCCCATGCTGGGAATTTCTGCACTGAATCAAGCATCCTTTTTCCCCTTTTCTGGAAACATTATGTCCTGAGGCCAGAGCCAGCCTGTTCCTGGAAGGGGGGAAGAGGGAGACCCCTGAGGCAAGGAGATGTGTCCTGGTTGCCACATCCTGGGTGCCCCAGCACACTCTGCAGGTCAGTCCACATGTCACCAGATCACCCACGCCAGTCTCCAAAAGTGGACCAGAAGAATAATACAAAGTTTTTTTTTATTATTATTACTGTTATTCGTATACAACCTAATGCAAAAGATTTGAGAAGCACTAAAAATAAAGAATTCTATCAGGAGCCCCAGATTATAAAAGATGAAGCACCCCACCCCACTGACTCACATGTGGTCTGTCCAAGTCCTGCTGGTACAGAAGCTCTATGCAGTCACCCCAGGGGCAGAATGGACCATGGGGGTGCTGCAGGTAAGTACCCATCTCGAAGTCACCAGAACCACTCGCCATGACCACTCTTAGAACTCTAAAAAGACAACTAGAGAATTCTTCTCCAGCTCTAGTCTTAACAAACTCAGAGGAAATGGATGCACATGGACCCAATACCAAATATGACATCAAACGCACTAGCCTCTTGCATCCTCTGTGAAGGAAGTTGCCAAGAAGGGAGCCAGGCCTGGACCACGGTGCTGGATGAGAGTCCCAGCTGAGCTGCCTCTTAGCCGTGCAGCTGTGGGCAGCTTGGTCTTCCACTCATGGCTTTATCTGTAGAATGGGGCTGAAAAAACTGAGTTGGCTAAAACGTTTGTTCGGATTGTAAGCTACTACAGAAAAACTCAAACGCCAACCCAAAAATACAACCCTGGACCACAGAAGGGACTTGTGAGATGGCATGCGTGACTTTGTGCGTAGCCCTTAGAACACAGAAAGGCAATCAAAAAATAAAGTTAGCTGTCCTTTTTGGTCCAAAGGACTGAAGGCACTCTTTTATTTATGTATTCATTTACTTTTAGCCAGAAGATGAGATGTCATCACCAACTCAATGGGCATGAGTTTGAGCAAGCTCCGGGAGTTGGTGATGGACAGGGAAGCCTGGCGTGCTGCAGTCCATGGGGTCACAAAGAGTTGGAGTGACTGAACTGAACTGACTGAGAAGATGAGATGGTTTTTTCCTCTCTGATTCATATATGGTGACCAAAACCACCTGGCTTCTTGGGGTTAGTGTGAATAAATTCACAAATCTCACTTTCTGATTGACACCATTCCTGTTCTAGGTCCCTGTGGCCGTGAAACACAGGGACCTTTGTTACAGGAAAGATAGGCTCCCTTATTCTCACCAAACTCAGGAAAGAAGATCAAGTTCTATAAGCAGGACCATCAGGAAAAGGTAATCATCTCACTAGGACATCCTTTCCTTGGCCATATTAAGACTTTAAGTTTTATCTTAAAAAATTAATAGCAAAAATGGTAAGTAAGTAATAGTAAGACACTGTCAATTCTACTGACACAACCCAGCAAATATTTTTAAGAATATTTTAATAACATTTTAATAATATACAAACATTAATATTTACTTGTATTTTTAATAATATAAAATGTTTAAAATACAGCATACGCTATGTGGTTTTAGCAATGGTAAGACATATTTTAGAATGTGCAATCTTTCCAATATTCAGAACTAACATCCTCAATAAATGCTTCCATGCGTCTTTACCACTACCCACATCCACAATTGCCCACTGATGAACATCTCAGAATTTGTAGGAAAGGGTTTTGAGAAATCTTTGACACATATTTTAAAACCACGGAATAATTAGGCTAAGAGCAGCGGGGGCAACAGCAGCAAAAAAAAAAAAACACAAAACACAAAAACTCACACCTATCTGTGTTGAGGAACATGTTTAAGACGTGTGCAAAAAGAATTCCATGTGTACCTTATGCATGCAAACACAGTACACACACGTTCACACACACACACACACACAGCGTCAGGCCAAGGCCCTGCTGGCCTGAGGAAAACCTTGTCACCTTTCAGCACGATTTGGGGAACCCGGCTCTCACTCTCAATGGAAAGCCCACCTTGGCAGCAGTGAACGCTGAGGCTGCCTCTTCCAAAGGCCAAAGAAAATTGAAACAAGTTTCGTTTAGCTTTTGCCTGGAGGCAGCCCCACTTAGCATTTCACAATAAACCAGCTCTCAAAGAGCTCCTCTGGGGCCCTCTGTAATTTCTTTAGCTACTGTTGGCATTGCAAAGCAGGCCTGCCGCATCTGATGGTTTGAGTTGTTCCATCCAGGGCACCTGCTATCCATAGAGCACGTCAGGGGGTGGACTAGGACAGCAACCCGACCTCCTGGACAACAGCCAGGCACCCAGGGGTGGGAAGCACACTCAGGCCCCAGCCCTGGTCCCCAGAGGCAAAATCTCAGACTCCTACTGGGCGCAAAGCCTGTGTCCTTTATCAAGAGTAAATACTGCTCAGCTTCCTTCTATGTGGGAGCCAAGAAACTAGAACCCCGCCCCCCATCCCCCAAGTATTGCTTTTCCTTGGTTCTTGGGACCTGTTCTCAGTTATGTGGGATTTTGCCCCTTAAGTACAGTGGCTACTTCCTGTGTCCCTGCAAGCAGCCTGCAGGCCTTCTTGTGTCTTAATCTCTGGGTCTCACAGCCTCTCCCACAGTGAGTCTTCAACACAGGCTGCATGGTGGCCCTGTGGGTGAACGAACAAGGATTTGCTGGGTGAGTCGGAGGCCATTCTTGGAGGACCTGTTTAATTACAGCATTCTGGGCAGTGGTGGGCAGAAAGGCTGCTGAGGACGATCAGATATGGCCTTCACTAGCACAGAGACAGTCTCAGGAAGGAGAACAGAGTGCCTTGTCCACAAAGACAGTCACCTCCGCGCACACACAGGCAAGAGGAACGTGACTTGTTCTGCACAACTGCATCTGAGTCATGACCCCAGAGCTGGCCGTCACTGTGGGTCGTTAGGAAACTGCGTGGCAGATATTTGCATGTCAAAACTGACGTTTTTCAGAGGTGATGGGGAAACATTGTTAAAGTCAGGCTTTGGGGAGAGGGACACACTTTTTTGTGTGTGTGCTGCATTGGATCTTTGTTGCTGCGTGCAGGTTTTCTCCAGTTGTGGTGAGTGGGAGCTTCTTTCTAGGTGTGGTGCTCAGGCTTCTCACTGCCATGGCTTCTCTTGCAGCAAAGGTCGGGCTCTAGAGCACGGGCTCAGTAGTTGCGGTGCACAGGTTTAGTTGTCCCAAGGCATGTGAGGTCTTCCTGGACCAGGGGTCGAACCCATATCCCCTGCATTGGCAGGTGGACTCTTAACCACTGGACCACCAGAGAAGTCCAACACACATTATTTTAGATTCCAAAAGCTCCCTGAGTGAATCAAGAGCTAGATCTGGCCAACTTGGGCGTGGAGTTGGCTGTAAGCCTGAATGAACAGCAGATGAGGACTTTGGTACTTTCGGAAGCTTCCCAAAGCTTTGGGAAGCAGGGAGATGCCCTCTGGCAGAGAGGAGAGGACTGAGGGAGAGACTCAGGGAGAAGAGGGATGTGTCCCAGTCCTGCTACCGAATGAATTGAGTCCTGCTGCTTGCCACTTACAAAGTCAAACTCATAAGCATTGGTAGAGGGGAAAGTTGTCTTTAATCAGAATGCCGGCAATCTGGGGAGATGGTGGACTCAGTGTCCCCAAAGAATCACCTCCCAAGATTTTGCTAGATTATTAAGGTTTTTAAGGAAGGACCAGAAGCAATCTCAGTTAAGCATTGAGGTAGGGGGTCACCAGCCCCTCCTGCATGCAAGCTCATCCTTGGGATCTTCCTCTAGATGTTATCTTGTTCACATAGTCTGGTCATGCTGTTTGTTCATGAGATTGCTAAAGGGGAAGCTAGGGAAGAGATTCAGTCATCTGTTAATTACTTATCCTTCATCCCTTCTTCTCTGATCTACATAAAGAACCTGACAAGTTAGGCAAGATGTTGTATGATTAAAAGATTTGAAAGGCAAATACATATTAACACATGTATATGAAATCTAGAAATATGGTACTGATGCCCTATTTGTAGGGCAGCAAAGGAAACGCAGACATACAGAACAGACATATGGTCACAGTGGAGAGGGAGAGGGTGAGAAATGAGAGACTGGCATCGAAACATATATATTGCCATTTGTAAAATACACGGCCAGTGGGAGTTTGATGTACGATGCAGGGAATCCAAAGCTGGTACTCTGAAAACCTAGAGGGATGAGATGGGGAGGGAGGTGGGAGAGCAGTTTAAGAGGGAAGGAACATGTGTATACCTATGACTGATTCATGTTGACATATGGCAGAAAACAACACGACATTGTAAAGTAATTATCTGCCAATTAAAACTAGAATAAAATCTAAAACAGATTCGAAAGTTTTGCTCAGCTGGAGATGTAGAGCATAAGGGTGCCCAGTTAGCAGTTAGTTACAGTACAGCTTTGCTAAAGTGACGAGGACAGGGCTTCCCAGGTGGCACTAGTGGTAAAGAACCCCCCTCCCAGTGCAAGAGACGCAAGAGACGTGGGCTCAGTCCTGGAGCCAGGCAGATCCCTGGAGGAGCGCAGCTCACTCCAGTATTCTTGCCTGGAGAATCCCATGGACAGAGGAGCCTGTTGGGCTAGAGTCCTTAGGGTCGCAAAGGCTCAGACATGACTGAAGTGACTTAGCACACACACACACAGTAACAAGAATAGGGGCTTCCTGTTGAGAGCAGTTTCCTGCAAAGAACTCCTTACAGTCCCTCCTGGGAGAGGTAGGAGAAACCCCCAGCTCAGTGAGTCGGGACAGGCCCTGAGAAGAAGGCCTGAGCTAGAGGCTGAGTTCTTTGGGTTGTTTTCCATCCACACTAGGGAAGATGAAGTGCATCCAGGTAAACCTGTCTGCCTCTCCTGATGCTTCCTTATGGCCTGAGAAGACCCATTGTTCCTCAGTGCCCACAGCAGAGAAGCAGGGGCAACTGGGAGCTGGCCTGCTGTAAGGCCACCATTGCAAAGCCTGGGGACAGGTGACAGACAGGGCTGAGATTGAGAATGATCCATGAGGCCAAGGGGATCTGAGCTGTGATAGTCCCAAAGACAGAAAAGTCAGCCAGACCCAGTGATGACCAGTGCTGACCTTCAAAGACAGGGCCAAGCTAGCTCCAGCATAGCCATCAGCCACTATGTCCCGAAGGCTGGATAAGTTCAGTGGCCACACCACACACGACAAGAATCCACCAGTTTCTCCCTCTTCGGCTGCCAACTTGGGATAGAGGTGGGTGAAAAGTCACCTTTTCAGATGGAAGTATAAATTTGATGTAGCTGTGTATCTACCCCAAAGTGAATTAAACCCAAAGACTTCAAGTTGCTTTCAGCAGGCAAGTTTAAGTTTTCCTCCATCCAACAACTGTCAGCAGGAAGTGATGAGATCACCTTAGCAGACTTTTTAAATGAAATAAACTATCCTTTTCTTTTTAAAAACTTTTATTTCGTGTGGGGTCTAACCGATTAACAATGTCATGATAGTTTCAGGTGAACATGGAAGCTCCAAACTAGAAGGACAATTGAGAGAAGAGGCTGGGCCCTGCCCAGATAAAAGACCACATATTTGTTGTTGTTGTTTTTTTTTTACTTTTGACTACTATTTTATTCAATAAATACTTTATACAAATTCTAATCTTATTGGCCCACCAGGAATTTTGCATAGCCATGTTCAAAGGGCTTTTCATTGCCCCCTTTTCCACAAACCTCTGGACCTAAACTCCTAAATATTTTTCAAGCAACAGCTTCATCAATCATTATGACAGCCATTGGGATAGACCAGAGACCCGTAAAGGGTTGCATTATGGATGAAAAAACAATGCAGTTGCAAAGTATTGTGGTTGAAAACTTTTCACCATCAAGACCATGTATTTCTCATTCTTGAAGTCAAGGAGACCTTCCCAACTAGGAGGTCAAAAGGGGAGTGGTGCTAACTGACACCAAGCCACCCCTGGGTCTCTTTGGTGGAATCCTTCTTGGTTGAGAGATGTGCACTCACACACGGGAGGATCCTGAGACTGGCCAGAGAGAACTCAGAAGCAACGCTCCGTGTAAGTGATTAAACTACCATGAGGGCACAACTCTGTCTATCCGCACACACCATACTCTCTTTCCTCCCAGTAAAGACTTAACTTGTTTCACTAATCCCGGTATTTGTGGGAATTATTTTCTGCAAAGCTGAAGGGCCAGGGCCCTTGTCACTGGCCACTGATTTAGCAGCTCGGATTCAGTGTTCTCACTGTCATGACCCAACCTCAATCTCTGGCCAGGAACTGAAAACTCTTGATTCAAGCCCACACAAGCCGAGGCCATCCAAGATCAAGAACAAATAAACTGGGATTTCCCTGGTGGTCCAGTTGCTAGGACTCTTCTCTCAGTGCAGGGGACCCAGGTCAGGGAACTAGATCCCACATGCTGTAACCAAGAGTTTGTATGTCGCAACTAAAATCCACATGCTGCAACTAAGACCAAATAAATAAATACTTTCTTTTAAAAAAGGACAAAGAAACTACAGTTATACATAATAGTATGGATGGTTCTTAGCAGTATGTTAAGAGAAAAAAGTGAGTGATAGTATTAGTCACTCAGTTGTGTTCGACTCCTTGTGACCCCATGGACTGCAGCCCCCCAGGCTCCGCTGTTCACGGAATTCTCCAGGCAAGAATACTGGAGTGGGTTGCCATTTCCTTCTCCAGGGGATCTTCCCAACCCAGGGATCCAAGCCTGGTCTCCCGTATTGTGAAAAAAGTAAGATCCCCTAAAGTTACATGGAGCATACCACTTCTTTTCAAAGTTAAAAACAATTAAGAATATACAAAACCTTCTAGAAATACATACAGAAGCTGAAAACTAAATAAAGGGAAACAGGGGTGTTAGGAATACGACTCAAAATGATAGTGACCTCAGGATGAAGAGAAGGGGTTAATGAGACACAGGGGACAGAGTGAGATGTAGGTTATGTCTTGGCCATGGTTTTCATTGGGGGTGTTGGAAACATGGGTGCCCATCACACTATGGTAAATAACTCATTACACAGTTAAATAAATGACCAAACCACACACAGATCACAGGGGGAGACTGTTATAACCAAGGGTTGTGATTAATCTAACTTGTGAGCTCTGATGGATGGGGGGAAGGGTGCACTCCGTGGGCTAAGTGCTAGTTTTCTCTACATGTTACAGGCAAGGAAACTCAGACTGCTTGAGCGACTTGCCCCAGACCACACAGCTAATAAGCAGTAGAGCCAGAGTCTTGATGACACTGATGTAACCAACAGGGAGCCAAGAGTGCATGCACTCAGAAGTGGCCTGTCCACTGAGAGCAGACACCCCACGGTGTCCACAATGGGTGGGCCTCTCAGTTTAAACTGGGGTCATTTATCCCACGTCAGCTCTCAAGGCTGTTCATTCGCCATCACCATCTGGAGGTCTTGGGAGACTCCCATGAGCAGATATCCACCTACACTCTCAAAGTATTTTCTGGCACCTTTTCAAATCATTTTCATATTCTTTTTGAGAAGTTTCGTTTTCTAGGCCTGTTACTTCAGAACTCATTCATAGGATACATATGAAAGAAGGGCTGCTCAGCATTGACTAAGCATTTGAGTAAGGTTTTATTTTAATCGCACCGTGTAGGAGGCAGCTTTACAAATGAATGAGGAGAAGGGAGGCAATTCTTGCAAACTGCCCACAGACAGGAGCTAAAAGCTGTAAAAGCAGGCTAACACAGAATTACTCTTTTCAGGTTCAGACTGAGCTCTGTTTTGTAATATCTTTTGCAAAAAAAAAAAAAAAAAGACAATGAATAATCTTTCTACATTTCATTTCTTAATGATGTCTGCTGATGCAGTGAGTGGAAATGTGTGGACCTCCTAAACAGACAACACATTTATCAGGATTCCATTCTTGCCCAAAATGTGTCATGGAAATGCTCATCGTGGAATTGAGAAGTATAGGCTGGTCTGCATTGAGGTACCATGACTTTGCATTGCCCTGAGCTGCTCAACTCCAAAGGCAAAATCATTTTCAAAGAGATTGAGCTGCGATTGGATTTAGGATGGGCTGTAGGCAGCATGGGCCAGGGAAGGACTGGGTAGAGTCAGGAAATGCTGTTAACATGTGCTCTCTGCCCCCAGCTTGTAGACTGAGCCCCCCATCCGAGGCACTGAGGTGGTGGCCTCTCTAGAGAGCAGAGCCCAGCAGAGCTGCCCCTGAGTGCATGGGGAATGGACAATGTGGAGCCACCACAGGCAGGGTTGGGAGTGGTCCTGCCGGAGGGGGCTTAACTCCCTACCTATCACCCCTTCTGAGTGTTTCCTGTGCACTCTGTAGCCTCAGAGAATGGGTCCTGGCTTCCTTTTTCTGAGACATTGCTGGGGGTGCGGAGAGGAGGTTAATATATATGTGATTTTGGTAAAGGGGGAACACGTGCAATCGAGCATGTATTTTTCCAAGTTTCTACTAGTCTCCTGAAGTATTGCATCAGCATGAAGGATTTTAGTGCTTTTCTAGATATGGGGAGAAACAAGAATTGGACTCATAAAATCAATTCCTAAAAATATCTAATTTTGTGAAGAACTGTCCTGCCAGTTTTTCCCCACAACATAAAGTGCCTCGTTCCCGCCCTCCACCCTGAACTCCTTTCAGGGTGCTGAAGGTCAGCACTGCAGCAGCTCATGATTTAATCCTTGAGGAGGGAGATGGCGAGCACCCAGGGCAAGTGCTGATTTGTAGTTGACACTAGTCAACAGTTTCGGGGGAGCACAGCCTGAGTAGACGAAGATGTCAAACGCAGCCCTGTACTCCCCTGGCTCCTGGAGGATGGATGGCAACTGTCAGGGGCGGGGAGCGGACTGCGGGCGGCTGTGCTGCTCTGCTCAGGTGAGTGTGCTGCGGAGCAGGACCAGCGGCCGGCATCGGGCTGACACAGACCATCTCACATCTCGACTTCCCAAGGACCTGTTCCTTGCTTTCTAGCAAAGCCTAATGTCCACAGCATAACTCACTTCCTCTTCCTTATTCTTTTTAAATCTTTTATTTTTATCTTATTTTTTTGGCCACACATGTTCGATCTTAGTTCCCTGACTAGGGATAGAACCCTCAATCCCTACATTGGGCGCATGGGGCCTTTAACTACTGGACTGCCAGGGAAGTCCCTCTTCCTTTTTTTTTTTTTTTTAATATTTCATTTTATTTTTTTGGCCACTCATGCAGCACATAGGATGTTAGTTCCCTGAGCAAGGATCAAACCCACACCCCCTGCACTGGAAGTATGCAGCCTTAACCACTGGACTGCCAGAAAAGTCTTCTTCCTTCATTTTTTAAAATTAGCGGTTTTTTCAAAATTGCAAAAGTTCAACATCTACCAGGTGTATAGGTGAAAGGTCAGAATCTCTTCTCCTCCTCGAAACCCCATGCTGCAGCTGTGCCAGCAGTCAGCAGGCGGTGGTGCTGCCTCCTCAGTGGGTGCAGCCAAGGCTGGAGGCACAGAAATGGGGTCTGGGAATCAACAGCTCCTTCGACCCCTGTCTCAAAGGAACTGACAGAGAGAGGCTGCTGCCCCCTGGGCTATTCATGCAGCTACAGCTGTCAGGAAATACACGCCCCGCCAGGAGCTCTGGGAGCCTTCACCCTAAGGGTGCTGGGTGGGGAATTCTACAGCAGAAATGGGCTGCAGAGGCCCGTCGTCGTGCTGCAGAGGTTTTCCTTCACACTGAGGGAAGGTTAGGTGCTAGGGTCTTTAGAAACCGTGATGCAGTAACAGCAATTGCGTGTTACTCTACGTAAGACATAAAATACATCCAATTCTAACTTAAGAGAAAGGAGTTGATTTGGGGACAAGTGACTTTTGCCTAAGAAAATAATTTTTAAAATACAGAAGGGATGTACTTTTAAACTCCCATTCATTGAAATTGTCAGTTCATGGTTCAACACAAAATTATCGACTTTCCAGTTTATATCTTAACCAGGTGGCTCAGTGGTAAAGAACCTGCCTGCCAATGCAGGAGATGCAGGAGATGCAGGTTCAATCCCTGAGTCAGGAAGGTCCCCTGGAGAAGGGAGTGGCAACCCACTCCAGTATTCTTGCCTGGGGAATCCCATGGACAGAGCAGCTTGGCCACCATAGTCTATGGGGTCGCAGAGAGTCAGATGCAACTGAGCACAGCACAGGCAACATTCACATCAAAATTTAAACACCCTTTCATTGTCTTTTCTGGATTAAAAAAACAAACAAACAAACCTTTCTTATAATTGAAAATGTTAGTCGCTTGGTCACGTTCGACTCTCTGGGACATCATGAACTGTAGACCGCCAGGCTCTTCTATCTATAGAATTTCCTTGTAATTATTAGCTTCTAATTCAACATAAGGTCTTTAAATAAAGTTCGCGTTAATTTTAAAACTTTTTAACTTTAGAAACTAATGTACGTGTAATAGAAATAACTGAAATGTGACAATTAAAAACAAGTATAATTTGAAAAAGTTGGCTTAAAGCCCAACATTCAGAAAACGAAGATCATGGCATCCGGTCCCACCACTTCATGGGAAATAGATGGGGCAACAGTGGAAACAGTGTCAGACTTTCTTTTTTTGGGCTCCAAAATCACTGCAGATGGTGACTGCAGCCAGGAAATTAAAAGACGCTTACTCCTTGGAAGGAAAGATATGACCAACCTAGATAGCATATTCAAAAGCAGAGACATTATTTTGCCAACAAAGGTCCATCTAGTCAAGGCTATGGTTTTTCCTGTGGTCATGTATGGATGTGAGAGTTGGACTGTGAAGAAGGCTGAGCGCCAAAGAATTGATGCTTTTGAACTGTGGTGTTGGAGAAGACTCTTGAGAGTCCCTTGGACTGCAAGGAGATCCAACCAGTCCATTCTGAAGGAGATCAGCCCTGGGATTTCTTTGGAAGGAATGATGCTAAAGCTGAAACTCCAATACTTTGGCCACCTCATGTGAAGAGTTGACTCATAGGAAAAGACTCTGATGCTGGGAGGGATTGGGGGCAAGAGGAGAAGGGGACGACAGAGGATGAGATGGCTGGATGGCATCACTGACTCGATGGACGTGAGTCTGAGTGAACTCCGGGAGTTGGTGATGGACATGGAGGCCTGGCGTGCTGCGATTCATGGGGTCGCAAAGAGTCGGACACGACTGAGCGACTGATCTGATCTGATCTGAATGCTACTTTTATCTTCCTTCTCATCTCCAATATCTCTTAGGATCCTTGTTGTAAAGGTAGCAGTTTGGCATTTCTTGATGTTTCAGGGTCTTCTTCATGACATTTATCTCATCTTTCATCTCAAAGTTGTTGACTTGTGGGTGTCTTTTTTTTACATGAACACCAAGATTGTCCCTTAATTAGGTGATCTCACTTCAGAATATGCCATTTGTTTTAGAGACTGAAACACAGCCAAAGTTAAAATGACATCTGTGAAGGCACAAACATCACAAAGTGCACGGACAGTGTGGCTCGCACCCAGAAAGCTGAGACCAGAGGGACCTCCGCCTGCCTTCCCGCCTCCGAGACAGGAAGCAATCCACTCACCCCCACCTGTACCTCTACAACATGTGACCCCCAGACCTCTGTCAGCCGGCTGTGTGGTCCCTCACTTATCAGAACATGAGCAAGGAAGGCGCGCTCACCCCAGGAGGCTGCCTGGGAAGCTAGACTGACCCACTCAGGCCAGTATGGTGGGACTTCCTTGGATGGGACAGGGTGTTGGGGAGACAGCTGTGCCCCATGGTGCCCCACACACCGCTCCCTCAAACAGGAATATGGCTCATGGCGAGGCCCTGCTCCCAAGAGCTCCCAGCTGTGAAGCCTTCCTGTCTGGAATCAGGTGGCCCCAGGGAGCCTGACCTGCAGGGCCCAGTGCCCCAGCCCCCAGCCCTGCCCAGCCCAGGCACTCTGCAGAGCAAGCATTGCTCAGTGCTAGCTTGGCACCTGCCACCTGGCCAGTTTAGCTGTGGACATGCCAGGCATTGGGTTCAAAGCCCACCCACTCCCACCCCCCTTGCCCTTCACCTTCCCCATCTCTCTCCAAAAACAGTCTGCTTTTGACTCTCTCTTTGTTCCTGCGGTACATGCTATGGAGGGTTTAATTCTTTCTTCTTCTATATATTGTTGCTGTTCCCTTGCTAAGTCATATCTGACTCTTTTTGACTCCATGCACTGCAGCATGCCAGGCTTCCCTGTCCTTCACTATCTCCTGGAGTTTGTTTAAACTCATGTCCATTGAGTCAGTGATCCCATCCAACTATCTCATCTTCTGTTGTCCCCTTCTCGAGAATTCCATAAACAGAGGAGCCTGGCGGGCTACAGCCCATGGGGTCACAAACACTTCTCTCTCTTTATATATACATACATATATATATATATGTATTGTTTTAAAGAATTATTTTGTCATTCTTATTTATTTTTATTTTTTTGCCATACCGAGTGGCATGTAGGATCTTATTTCTCCAACGTGGGATCAAACCTATGCCCCCCTGCATTGGAAGCATGGAGTCTTAACCAGGGAAGCCCCTTAAATCTTTCTCTTTGTTTAATGTTCACATCTTCATTTGCATTTTTCCACTACAACTTTCTGCAGAGACATCAGCCGTCCACAGGGAAGTCTGCAGTGTGAATGGTACCATGTCAGAGGCAGGTTTCCCGGGCCCACCACACCAGGTTGGGTGGGAGCAGGCAATTCCCACCATGGAATTGGAACATGAAAGTGAAAATGTTAGTCACTCAGTCGTGTCCCACTGGGACTGTAGCCCACCAGGCTCCTCTGTCCATAGAATACTGGAGTGGGTAGCCATTCCCTTCTCCAGGGGATCTTCCCAACTCAGGTATCAAACCCAGGTCTCCTGCATTGCAGGCAGATTCTTATATTGTCTGAGTCAAATGTGGAATGCGTGCGGGTCTAATTCCAGGAGCCACGGCATACTGACACCGTTCAGGCTGAGGCCAGGGTGCATCTGCGTCACAGACCTGTTGACAGCTCAGGGGAAGCGGAAGACCTGCAGGAGCTGGCAGTTTGGTTTAGGAAGCAGGGGCCTGGGGTGGGGTAGAGGTGGTGATGCTGGGGTGGAGCATGGACAGAGGCCAGAGGAAAGAGGAGAGGCTTAGGGGAAGGGGGCCCCAGAGAAGAGGGGCAGTGGGGATTTCTGAAGAAGACACTTAACAGCTAGAGCCAGCAGGGTGTCCAGGAAACCGCTGATGAGAGGGAGACCTGGCGGCCGAGGGCCACTCCACAGGTGAGGTGATTTATGCTGTCTGGGGGAGGCCCTTGGCAGCATCTGAGCCTGGGCAGTGAGCAGTCCATCACAGCCATCCTGCACGGAGATCTGTGTCTCTGTAGAAAAGCGGAGCCGCCAGGAGCCACCAGGAGAAGTGTCCTTTTTCATCACACCACTGCAGCTTAGGCCCCTAACAACATAGCTTTCTAATAACAAAAACTGTACTGATGAAACCTATTCTAACCATAGCATCAGCGTTACGTGGCTCACGCATGCATGCATGCTAAGTCACTTCACTTGTGTCTGACTCTTTGCAACCCTATGGATTGTAGCCTGCCAGGCTCCTCTGTCCATATGGATTCTCCAGGCAACAATACTGAAACGGGTTTCCATGCCCCCCTCCAAGGGATCTTCCGAACCCAGGGATGAAACCTGCATCTCTTATGCTCGCGCACTGGCAGGTGGGTTCATTCCCACCAGTGCCGCCTGCGAAGCCCCATATGGCTCATACGATGTATGAAAGAAACCTACTGCAAGTACACTGTACGGGAGGCAGGGATCGAGACCATCCCCAAGAAAAAGAAATGCAAAGAAGCAAAATGGCTGTCTGGGGAGGCCTTACAAATAGCTGTGAAAAGAAGAGAAGCGAAAAGCAAAGGAGAAAAGGAAAGATATACCCATTTGAATGCAGAGTTCCAAAGAATAGCAAGGAGAGATAAGAAAGCCTTCCTCAGCGATCAATGCAAAGAAATAGAGGAAAACAACAGAATGGGAAAGACTAGAGATCTCTTCAAGAAAATTAGAGATACCAAGGGAACATTTCATGCAAAGATGGGCTCAATAAAGGACAGAAATGGTCTGGACCTAACAGAAGCAGAAGATATTAAGAAAATACACAGAAGAACTAAACAAAAAAGATCTTCATGACCCAGATAATCATGATGGTGTGATCACTCACCTAGAGCCAGACATCCTGGAATGTGAAGTCAAGTGGGCCTTAGGAAGCATCACTATGAACAAAGCTAGTGGAGGTGATGAAATTCCAGTTGATCTCTTTCAAATCCTAAAAGATGATGCTGTGAAAGTGCTGTGCTCAATATGCCAGCAAATTTGGAAAACTCAGCAGTGGCCACAGGACTGGAAAAGGTCAGTTTTCATTCCAGTCCCAAAGAAAGGCAATGCCAAAGAATGCTCAAACTACTGCCCAATTGCAGTCATCTCACACGCTAGTAAAGTAATGCTCAAAATTCTCCAAGCCAGGCTTCAGCAACACGTGAACCATGAACTTCCAGATGTTCAAGCTGGTTTTAGAAAAGGCAGAGGAACCAGAGATCAAATTGCCAACATCTGCTGGATCATCGAAAAAGCAAGAGAGTTCCAGAAAAACATCTATTTCTGCTTTATTGACTATGTCAAAGCCTTTGACTGTGTGGATCACAATAAACTGTGGAAAATTCTGAAAGAGTTAGGAATACCAGACCACCTGACCTGCCTCTTGAGAAACCTATATGCAGGTCAGGAAGCAACAGTTAGAACTGGACATGGAACAACAGACTGGTTTCAAATCGGAAAAGGAGTACGTCAAGGCTGTATATTGTCACCCTGCTTATTTAACTTCTATGCGGAGTACATCATGAGAAACGCTGGGCTGGAGGAAGCACAAGCTGGAATCAGGATTGCCAGGAGAAATATCAATAACCTCAGATATGCAGATAATACCACCCTTATGGCAGAAAGTGAAGAAGAACTAAAGAGCCTCTTGATGAAAGTGAAAGAGGAGAGTGAAAAAGTTGGCTTAAAGTTCAACATTCAGAAAACTAAGCTCATGGCATCCAGTCCCATCACTTCATGGGAAATAGATGAGGAAACAGTGGAAACAGTGTCAGACTTTATTTTTGGGGACTCCAAAATCACTGCAGATGGTGATTGCAGCCATGAAATTAAAAGACGCTTACTCCTTGGAAGGAAAGTTATGACCAACCTAGGCAGCATATTGAAAACCAAAGACATTACTTTTCAACAAAGGTTCATCTAATCAAGGCTATGGTTTTTCCTGTGGTCATGTATGGATATGAGAGTTGGACTATAAAGAAAACTGAGTGCCGAAGAATTGATGCTTTTGAACTGTGGTGTTGGAGAAGACTCTTGAAACTCCCTTGGACTGCAAGGAGATCCAACCAGTCCATCCTAAAGGAAATCTGTCCTGGGTGTTCATTGGTAGGTCTGATGATGAAGCTGAAACTCCAGTACTTTGGCCACCTGATGTGAAGAGCTGACTCATTTGAAAAGACCCTGATGCTGGTAAAGACTGAGGGCAGGAGGAGAAGAGGACGACAGAGGATGAGATGGTTGGATGGCATCACCGACTCAATGGACATGGGTTTGGGTGGACTCCGGGAGTTGGTGATGGACAGGGAGGCCTGGTGGGCTGCAGTTCATGGGATCACAAAGAATCAGACAGGACTGAGCGACTGAACTGAACTGCAATTTTCTCCCCTAAACTTGCACAATGTATCCTTTTATCTGGGGGTATGGTGTTACCACATATTTTTTTATAGGATCATGATCTCTACACACCGATGTATAATGAAAAGAAATACTATGCATCAATACTTTCTTTAAAAATTTTGTTACTGAAACCTATCGTTACCAGTGTAAGGTGTGGGGGATGAACTGGGAGACTGGGATTGACGGGTACACACTGCTATGTGTGAAACAGATAACTAGTAAGAGCCTACTGTGTGGCGCAGGGAACTCCGCTCAGTACTCTCTAATGACCTTCATGGGGAAAGAATCTAAAACAAGAGTGCATATATGTGTATGTGTAACTGACCCACTTTGCTGTAGGGAAGAAACTACATAATGCTGTAAATCAACTATACATCAAAAAAAATTTTTTTATATTTTGTCTTTGAGCTTCTAAGGAATCATTGCAAATGATGATGTCTTCTGGGGGAGTGGGAGAGTCTTCTGCATCCCAGGGCTGACTCCCTTATGAAACACTCCCTGGCTCACTTGGCACCTGGCTGGAGGCGCTGCCTACAAGAGAACTGTCTCTCCAGAAGCTCTAGGCCCTGGGCCTGAAACTTTGCCAGGACATTTAACTTCCTGCCAGGAAGTCGCTGTGAACTGTGCTGCAGGAGACACTCCAGAGAAAGGGGGTCGGGGTGGGGGGACAAACAGGACTGAGACTAGTTGGAGAGAGCTGGAAGACAGCAGGGGTTGTGGGAGGGGAGGCGCTTGGGTGGCAACACAGCAGTCAGCAAACTCCTCTTGGGGCTCTGGACACAGTAGGAGGAGACTCAAGGCCAGAGGGACCCTCAGCGATGCTGGCCTGACCACTCTGCCTGTCTGGCCCCTTGCCTTGGTGTAACTTTTCCTTATTGCCATCTGATATCAATGAACATGAACTTGGGCAAACTCTGGGAGATGGTGAGGGAGAGGGAAGGTTGGCATGCCGCAGTCACCAAGAGTCGGACATGACTTGGTGACTAAACAACATTATTGTGTTGGCCAAAAGGTTCGTTCCCTTTTTGCACAAGATGCTATGGGAAGCCCAAATGAACTTTTTGGCCAACTCAATATATTATATTGTGATTATTCATCTATTGTCTGTTCATCCTATTAGAATCTAAGTTCTGTGGCCATAGAGCTTTACACACTCAAACACCCCATTATTCATCACCATGGCCATCTCCACCATCATTTAATTCTCCTGGCAAACGGCCCAGAATATGTGATCATTCTGACTACAGAGAAGGAAACTCACACACACACACACACACATGCACACACGCACGCGCGCACACACACACACACACACACACATGCACACACATAAGCAAAAAGCAGAGCTGAGAGCCATGCCGAGGGCCCTGAGGTTTCAGGACCCAGCTGCTTCTCTTCCATCGAGGACACCTTTGGCAGCAGCCCAGAGGGAGTAGGGCCCGAGTCAGCACTCAAAGCACCCTGAGTAGAACACTGGGCTCCAGGGACAACCCCACTCTGAAGAGCAGAATGAACAAGAGATAGGCGCCATATACCATCACATAGCAGAGCATCTTCACCATATGGATGCAATAGATACAAACAATCTCGAGATGTTGAATAGTAACCTGCAGTAAAATGATTAGAAGTAGTAAGCTCTGGGTTCATCACCATCTACTAGCTCTGCTTTTGGTATAATCGAATTAACTGAATATGTATAGAATTTTTAACAGCAGCTGGGGTTAACAACCAGCACACCAAATTCCTGAAAATCTTCTAGTAGGCTCTAGGGAGCCTGCTGGCAGCTCCACGGTCTGTCTTCGGAGGAGCAGGGGAGAAGGGGGGCCCAGGGCCCGGCCCTAGCCGCTGCCACGCCCATGCTGTCACGTGGGAGCCACGAGGCTCAGAGCTCGAGCACTCCCAACAGGAAGCAGACGCTAAGCATCCCGGAAGTCACGTGCACTGTGCATCCTAGCAGACAGCTCCTGTTCCCACGGATACTAGAAGAATGGAAATTCGCTGGCCAAACGGGGGCCCTGGGGAGTTTCAGGGATGTTGCTACAAGGGGAGATGAAAGAATCCAACTGTGGGAAGGTCCTAGGGTAGCAGTGGGAGCACAAGATAGGGGCTGCGGGAGAGTGGAACCTACCGGAAAGACCCAGAAATAGGCGGTGCCTCTGGTCCCACCCCACTCCAGTACTCTTGCCTGGAAAATCCCATGGATGGAGGAGTCTGGTGGGCTGCCGTCTATGGGGTCGCACAGAGTTGGACATGACTGAGTGACTTCACTTTCACTTTTCACTTTCATGCATTGGAGAAGGAAATGGCAACCCACTCCAGTGTTCTTGCCTGGAGAATCCCAAGGGCGGGGAAGTCTGGTGGGCTGCCGTCTATGGGGTCGCACAGAGTCTGACACGACTGAAGCGACTTAGTAGCAGCAGCAGCAGCTGGTCCCACCGACGCCTCAGAACCACCGGCTGGATTTCTGCTGCTGCTGCTGCTGCTTAGTCGCTTCAGTCGTGTCCGACTCTGTGCGACTCCATAGACGGCAGCCCACCAGACTTCCCCGCCCCTGGGATTCTCCAGGCAAGAACACTGGAGTGGGTTGCCATTTCCTTCTCCAGTGCAAGCATTCAGCAAAGGACTACTTGGAATTTCTAAGGGCTGAAAATCTTGGGTCGTGGTCAGAGGGCCTTGGAAGAGAAGGGGAGGAAGAAAGGCAGTGGGGTAGGGGGAGCCCTGACTCCCCACATTTGTTGCTCTGAACTGTGCCTCACAGGCCTCCCACCTTGGTGAAGCAGGGACACTGGGAGGTACACACACACACACCCTCACACTCACCACCACACCACCCCTGCCTTAGGCCAATAACAGTAAACAGTGCCCCATGGCGAGACTCATACAGGCGTCAGGGAAAGAGGGTTTGAGGGAAGTGGGGCTCATTCTAGCTTGGCCTTGCCCTGGCTCCACCATGAACACAGAAGCAGGGAGCTGGGCTAGATTCTTTCAGAGAATCAGCAAGCCTCCATCCTTACAGCTGCAGCCAGCGGAGAAGGTGACAGCAGGGGCTGAGACAAGCAAATTCGTGGCGTTGAGAAATGGGAGAGTTTCCAGATGAAACACACTATGCCTAGTTAACTTCGAATTCCAGATTAAGGACAAATGATTCTTAGTATACTCATATCCTAAATGTTGCACAGGACACTTTTGTTTTTGGCTTCAGGGATCTTAGTTCCCCAACCAGGGATCCAACTGGCATGCTCCCCTGCCCACCCCACCCCACGTCCCCCACACTGGAAGCACAGAATCTTAACCACTGGACCACCAAGGAAGTCCCCACATAGGTCATATTTGTACCCCAAGTTAGTCATTGCTTGTCAGTATTCACTTTTCACTGACTGTCCTGTTTGTCCCTTGCTAAATCTAACAGCCCTAGAAATGGGTCTAGTGCATCCCTGTTACCTGGCCCGTCTGCATGTTAGCCACACTGTCGCCTGAAAGGAAGATGAAGCTGGGCATCATGGGCTGTGTGGTATCCCACAGTCTTTAGGCCCACAGTTCATTTCATGCCTTAGGACGGGTTGCAAGGACAACCACCATCCGTGTGAACTTGTGGCATGTTTCTGCCCCTGCCCCAGGTGCCTCATGTAGACAAGAAAACTGGGGTCCAAGGACCAAATCAAGAAAAGATGTAAAATTGTTTTTCACATCGCTCTACTCTTGTGTAATCAAAGGAACACGTGCTCATGATGTAACATCTGGAGAAGTAAAATTAAGTTTTTTTTAAAGCCTCTAAAATGGCTTTAGGGGTCCGCCCAGGTGGCTCAGTGGCAAAGAATCCATGTGCCAATGCAGGAGACCCAGGTTCGATCCTTGGGTGGGAAAGATCCCCTGGAGAAGGAAATGGCAACCCACTCCAGTATTCTTGCCTGGGAAATCCATGGATAGAGGAGCCTGGCGGGCTACAGTTCATGAGGTCAAAAAAGAGTTGGACTTAGTGACTAAACAACAACAAAATGGCTTTACAGCCCTGCTCCTATGAGCCCTGACTAGTTGAGTGGGATGTGAGCTCTGCTGGGCTGCACTGCTTTGGAGTAGGGAATGGGAGTGAAGAGCCCAATCCCACCATTTGGCACAGCCCAGTTCTGCATCACTGATGTGCCTCACTGATGCCAGGCAGCAGGGAGCAGTCCTGACCCTGTTCTCTCGCAGGCTCATTCAGTCTCGTTGCTTCTAGGTGAGGATGGGGCTCAGGTCCCACTGGTCTCCATTGACACTACCTCGTGGGAAAATCAGAATACTACTTGCTTCTGCTGAGAGGGGAGTGGACAATCTGCCTCCTTTTTGGTTTCCCAGTGGGGGAGTTGGGCTGCTACCTGCCTCTACCAGGTGGGGTGGGGGGTTGGGTAGAAGACCAATCCCCCAGCAGGGGTATCATAGCATCATCACCTGCTTCCATCTACAGGTCGTGGGAATGTGTGGAAGATTCTCTCTTCTCTACCTGAAATGGGGGCAGTTTTCCTGTTGGTGTTTGATTGATATAGAGGTGGTACAATCGAAAGGTTTTCTATTCTACTGGACTGCCCCCTTCTCAGTCTTTTGGCCAGAAGAGACGGATTTTACTTATCGCTTTTTTTGTTTGTTTATATCTGTTCGTGGTTCTGAGTTACAAGCTTTTCCAACACTTCATCCCATGTAGAAGGCAAAAAAAATTAAAAATAAAACAAAGGATTCCCCACCATGTTATTATTCAAGTCTTGATATCCCTAGACAGTTCATCTTCATTCCCCCATTCAGAGCCTTCCTATGTTTGCTGTGTTATGTCCAGAGTTGTGCTTTTTTGTTACTGGTAAGAGGAAGGACCTAGAAAGAATGGATCTACTCCATTTTGACCAGAACCAGAAATCCAAATATACTTCTTAAAGAAAGCTGGGGGTGGAGGCTTCCCTGGTTGTCCTGTGGTTAAGAATCTGCCTGCCAACGCAAGGGACACAGGTTCAGTCTTTGGTCTGAGAAGATTCCCACATGCCCCAGAGCAACTAGGCCTGCATGCCATAACTTCTGAGCCCGTGTGCCCCAGAGCCTGTTTCCACAAGAGAAACCAGCACAGCGAGAAGCCCTCCCACTGGCGCTGAGAGCATGGCCTGCTCGCCGCAACTAGAGAAAGCCCAGGCACAGCAACGAAGACCCACCACAGCCGATAAGTAAATAAAAATAAACAACCCTTTCCTAAAGAACTAAAGCCCAGCAATTATTAAAGTTGTAGAGGAAGACATTTCTCCCACACACTAATTTTCTTACACCTCAAATTCTGTCGTAGGTAGAACTAGCTTCAGGGTAGCTTGTGGAATCTCCAAATTTGGAATTCTCATAATCAGCTTGGAATCGTTCCATCCAGGAATGCGCTGGTGAACCACTAATGCCTTGTCTTTCGTGATGAGTTCTCTAGCTCATGTCTGATTTCACATTTGGTTTCAGGCTTTCCTTTCTATTTCTTCCTAACATTTCCCTCTCTGAATGCAACTCCATGGGAGTTTCTCACAGGGCATGCTCAGGAGGAATATGGAGCAGGGTCTCTGAATTTTTAGGTGGTCTTCTGTGACCTGGTTTTGCTGTTATATCAGAACCACAAGTAAATGTGGAATGACGGTCATTTTTCTTCAGTTCCCTTTCTGGAGGAAGCATGGTCTCTGCTTTTTCGTTTAAGGTGAGACGCACTCTCTCCCAACTGCAATTAGAAACTTGCGTCACTAGCTGATGTGCTTCAACGTCACTGTTGGTTATAACTGTTCCGTACTAAAACACATGAAGAATGGGACTTCCCTGGTGGGCTGGTGGTTGAGAATCTGCCTGCCAATGCAGGAGGCATGGGTTCAATCCCTGGTCACAGAACTAAGATCCCACATGCCATGGGGCAACTAAGCCTGTGAGCCAGAATTACTGGAGCCTATGCACCGAGGGCCATGCTCCCCAACAGGAGAAGCCACTGCAATGAGCAGTCCAAGCACTACAGCTAGAGAGTAGCCCCTGCCCACTGCAACGAGAGAAAGTCCATGTGCAGTGACCAAGACCCAGCACAGCCCAAAACAAAAATTAATTGAATAAAAAATCAAGAATGGACCCATTTATCAGTTTGTGGAGATAGCCGCATGCTCATCTCTGTTATCCCATCTATTTCAACTTGACTCAACATGCAACACATTATTTGGAGGATACAGGGTGATTCTGAAATAAATACAGGCTTTTGCTCCGTTTCTGGACTTTTTTATGCTGAAGACTTGCTCTGTCATCCATACCACATTATTTTCCCCAAATGCCTTCTGAGAAGCATGTCATAATTATAGCTGTTCTTTTGGTTCATTTTTTTTTTAATGTTCTCCAGTAATGGGTGGAAAATATCTAATGCTACATTTATTCATTTTTTTAAGTGTGTTTGTTTCTTATTCCACAAAGTGGAATGACTTGACTCAAAAGGCTTGAGCTTCCCAGGTGGCACTTCCCAGGCTAGTGGTAAGGAACCCACCTGCCAATGCAGGAAATGCAGGAGACCTAGGTTTGATCCCTGGATCATTGGAAAGATCCCCTGGAGAAGGGAATGGCAACCCACTCCAGTATTCTTGCCTGAAGAATACCATGGAAAGAGGAGCCTGGCAGACTACAATCCACAGCGTCACATGAAGTCAGACACGACTGAAGAGACTTAGCGCACACACACGTTCTATTGTATAGCGTAGGGAACTATCGTCAGTATCCTCTGACAAACCATAATGGAAAATAATATGAAAAAGATTATATATATATATATTTAACTGAATCCCTTTGCTGTACAGCAAAAATTAACACAACACTGTAAGTCAACTACACTCCAGTTGTTAAAAAATTGTCTTGTTTCTGCAAGCAATAGTGACCATTTCCTTTTGTTTTTTTCTTTGAAATGGAGCTGAATTGGGTTACAACCATCTTTATCTTCTTTGTTCGGATGCTTTGTTTAGGCTGAGTTTGCTTTGGAATCTGGATCATGGTTGATGTGGATCAGAAACAGTGCAGAGCACCAGAAGAGAAGAATTTATCACAAGCACTCATTCAGTGGGCACTGAGGTGCCTCTAGAGCTGGCCCACGCCAGTTCCTTTTCCAAAAGACATTTTGAGTTTACAGTTTGTTTTCTGTACACCAACTCTGCTCCCCACAGTTCTTCTGGAAGTGTTAGACTTCTTCAGTAAGTACAGCTCTCAATGGTTATGGTTCTTGTTATTGTTGTTTGAGAGGGTATCTAATCCATGGTCCTTGAGAGCTTTCTCAACTCAAATTTTTCTGTTTGCGCACACTGAGTCTGGAGCCTTAAATGAATGTCCAGCACGTCTGAGATGGGGTGCAGTGGCTCAGGTGTACATGCGGATTCTGGACTTGGTCTTGTCCCCAGATTTGTGGCAATCTCCCCTCCTTTGGGGCTTCCCAGGTGGCTTAGTGGTGAAGAATCCAAGAATCCAATCACCAATGTGAGAGATGCAGGTTCAATCCCTGGGTGGGGAAGATCCCCAGAAGTAAATGGTAACCCACTTCGGTATTCTTGCACGGAGGATCCCACGGACAGCGGAGCCTGGCAGGCTATGATCCATGGGGTTGCAAAAGATCGGACGTGACTGAGCACACATGCCCTTCCTTTTTATTTGAACTCACTGATATCTGAGTTCTCCAGTCTCACTTTATTAAAAGCTTCAATATCTTTTTTTTGTGTCTTTTCAGAGATTATGGCAGGTGAATGAAGGAAATGTGATTTCCCAAATTGCTCATTTTCTAATGTTTCAAATGTTATCCATTTTCACAGATTTTGAAGATGACATTTCATTGCTATTTAGGTTTTTACTCAGCTTCCACCCTGGAAATGCCCTTTGCTGTGACCACAGGATTCATGGCAGCCATGGGTCCCCACATATCGAGTCCAGAGAGGATCCCTGGTACCCGTGTAATCGAGAGGCCTGAATGCCTCTTCAGAGGCCTCCTTTCTGTCCTTGATGTACACTGACTCCCTGCTACCCCAGGGCTTTGCACATCCATTCCTCTGCTACAGGGCTGTTCCCTGGACCTCCACAGGGCAGCCGCCCCTCAACACCCCTCCACCCCACACACACACGTACATTACCGCCAGTCACAGGCCGTTATTCTCCTCTGCCTCCTTTGTGCTGCTGGTGCTTGTTTTGGTAGGCCTTACCAAAATTAACTTACCCTGTGTATCTTTTGCTGAGGTACTCAGCATCTCGCTCCCTTGCAGAATGTGAATCCTGTCCAGGCTGGAACCTTGACCTTCCCCTTTCCAGCCATGCACACATAACAATGCCCAACATCTAATGATCCTTGTGTAAATATTTGTTCAAATGAATTAACTGGCAGGGCTGGACAGAACTCCGGTGTGTCTCCTCGGGATGTGTCGGAGGGCCTGGACCATGCAGCAAGCGCACAGATTCACCAGACCTGCCCTTGGTGTCTCTTGCATCAGCCGCTCTCTCGGTGCCCGGGCCTTGGCCTGTCCTGACTTGATGTAACAGCATGGGGAACGCTGGACTGGTTTTAGATGAGAACAGCACGTGAAAGAAAGGTGGGGACAAGGAGAACACCTAATCAAAGAGGGGAAAAACTGAGCCTTATGCACTTATAGAGTGCCTGGAAACTCAAAACCCAAATCGAGTTTGGTAGAAATGCTAATCACAGTAGAAAAGGGTTTTGTTGGGGTGTTTTTGTTGGTTTTTTGAGGGAATTTTTTGTTTGTTCATTTGTTTGTTTATGGGTTTTTTTTTTTCTGTCTTTGGGGGTTTTATTTTTTGGCTTTTGTTTGTTTTTTGCTTTTTGGTTTGTTTTTTGGCTGTACCACTTGGCTCGAGGGATCTTAGTTCCCCAACCAGGGATTGAAAGCCCTGCGTCTTAACCACGGGAACTCTCTTATTTCGTCTGTTAAATCATTTGTTTGTCACAGTGCTGTGAAACATGTACCATCACCTGTTATCTGTCAATCTCAAAAGAGTGTCAAAAATTGTCCACGTGCTTGTGAGTGGCTTCTGGCATCCTTAAGACAAGACTTTGACTAGATAAGGTACGTGACCCATCCAAGACTGGACACTTCATCGCTGCAAACTCCAGACTGAAGAAGAGGCATAGGAACACAGGATGAAGAGCCAGGAAACTTGGTAACTGAGGAAACAAGAGGACAGGGAATCGGGAAGAAAGGGAAAGTTCTCCTCCAGTACCTCTGAACCAGCTCTCCATGCTCTGGAAAGAGCCTGAGTTGTCCGCCTAGTGAACACTGGCTGTGGAACATTGAAACAAAGTCCTGGCCCGAAACTTAGGAGAAATTCAGGAATATAAAGAAGGACCATGAAAGAATAGCCAAAGGATGAAACCAATGACAAGAGGCAAGAGGGAAACTAAAGTGAATTCTGGTGACTTCCTGGGCAGTCTAGGGGTTAAGACTTCATGCTGCCAAGCAGAAGGCATGGGTTCGATCCCTAGTTTTTTTTTATTTTTAATGAAAAAAAATTTTTAAGTCAATTCTGGAGAAGACTGAGAAGGGTTTGTAAGTGCATGACGGTGAAGCGCATGATGTCTTTTAAAATTTCTCTCAAGTAACTTTTTAAATTTGTGAATTTCATAACTCAGGGGGTGGTAGTTCAGGTGGAAAGATACACCCTGGACCACAGAGGACACTGGAGTCGCTCCTTCCTGGAGAACCCTCAAGGGCGAGCTGATCTGACACCTGGCCGGGCTTGGCAGTGGTTTTGTGAAGCCCCAGAGACAAATGAGAGGTGAAAGCAGGGACCCTCCCAACCCTGACTGTCCTTGCACGGAAAGAGATAAATGGACAGTCCGTTTTGAGATCCAAAGGGCGATGCAGAGGAAAGCAACCTGAGTGATGAAACTTCACCACAGAAAACCCCCTGAGAGGCATGCAGAGGACTGTGTACAGCATAAACTTGGCTAAGGAAAAAAAACCGTGTAGATAGATAAATATGTTGAAGGAAAACATTTGAGCCCCAAGGTTTCATAAGTCATTGTCAAAGACCTAGTGTTCATATAGGTTAGAAATGCACATTATGTAAAACAACCATGGACTTCCCTGTGGCCCAATGGCTAAAATTCCTCAGTCCCAGTGCAGGGGGCCAGGGTTCCATCCCTGGTCAGGGAACTAGACCCCACATGCCCCAACTAAAGACCCCACATGCTGCAAGTAAGAACTAGAGCAGCCAAATAAACAGTATTTAAAAAGAAAGGAAAAAAAAAAGAAACAAAAAAATCATTTTATGATAAGAAGGTGTCTTAAATCAGGGATCACAATTAATCCAGTTTTGTGTACCTGATAAGTAGTATTCCCTGGTGGTTCAGATGGTAAAGCGTCTGCCTGCAATGCCAGAGACCCGGGTTTGATCCCTGGGTCGGGAAGATCCCCTGGAGAAGGAAATGGCAACCTACTCCCGTATTCTTGCCTGGAAAACTTCATGGACAAAATAAAATGATTGGTAGGGTATATTCTCTCTTTTTTTTTAAAGATTTCTTTTTTATGTGGACCATTTTTAAAGTCTTTTATTGAATTTGTTACAATATTGCATCTGTTTTATCTTTTGGTTTTTTGGCCGCAAGGCTGGTGGGACCTTACCTCCCTGACGAGGTATCGAACCTCTCCCCCCCCAGCATATTGGAAGGTGTAGTCTTAACTGGGCTGCCAAGGAAGCTCTGGTCCAGTGTATTCTTAAAAATAGGTGTTAAGTCTCTGGGTGGAATGATTATGGGACATTTTCATTTACTCTACAAAGTTTTCTTGGATGAGTGTAGAATAGATTAATAACCAGAGGATATTTTAAAAGAAAGTAAACATCATAGCTACTCCAGCCTGTTCTCTTTCTACTTTTTTTATTGGTCTCCCAATTATATCAGTTCTGATGTTCAAGCTGGTTTTAGAAAAGGCAGAGGAACCAGAGATCAAATTGCCAACATCCGCTGGATCATGGAAAGGGCAAAAGAGTTCCAGAAAAACATCTATTTCTGCTTTATTGACTATGCCAAAGCCCTTGACTGTGTGGATCACAATAAACTGTGGAAAATTCTGAAAGAGATGGGAATACCAGACCACCTGATCTGCCTCTTGAGAAATTTGTATGCAGGTCAGGAAGCAACAGTTAGAACTGGACATGGAACAACAGACTGGTTCCAAATAGGAAAAGGAGTACGTCAAGGCTGTATATTTTCACCCTGCTTATTTAACTTATATGCAGAGTACATCATGAGAAACGCTGGACTGGAAGAAACACACGCTGGAATCAAGATTGCCAGGAGAAATATCAATAACCTCAGATATGCAGATGACACCACCCTTATGGCAGAAACTGAAGAGGAACTAAAAAGCCTCTTGATGAAAGTGAAAGTGGACAGTGAAAAACTTGGCTTAAAGCTCAACATTCAGAAAATGAAGATCATGGCATCCGGTCCCATCACTTCATGGGAAATAGATGGGGAAACAGTGGAAACAGTGTCAGACTTTATTTTTTGGGGCTCCAAAATCACTGCAGATGGTGACTGCAGCCAGGAAATTAAAAGACGCTTGCTCTTTGGAAGAAAAGTTATGACCAACCTAGATAGCATATTCAAAAGCAGAGACGTTACTTTGCCAACAAAGGTCCATCTAGTCAAGGCTATGGCTTTTCCTGTGGTCATGTATGGATGTGAGAGTTGGACTGTGAAGAAGGCTGAGTGCCGAAGAATTGATGCTTTTGAAGTGTGGTGTTGGAGAAGACTCTTGAGAGTCCCTTGGACTTCAAGGAGATCCAACCAGTCCATTCTGAAGGAGATCAGCCCTGGGATTTCTTTGGAAGGAATGATGCTAAAGCTGAAACTCCAGTGCTTTGGCCACCTCATGCGAAGAGTTGACTCATTGGAAAAGACTCTGATGCTGGGAGGGATTGGAGGCAGGAGGAGAAGGGGACAACAGAGGATGAGATGGCTGGATGGCATCACTGACTCGATGGACATGAGTCTGGGTGAACTCCGGGAGTTGGTGATGGACAGGGAGGCCTGGCGTGCTGCAATTCATGGGGTCGCAAAGAGTTGGACACGACTGAGCGACTGAACTTAGGCATTGACTTCCCTCTTGGGCCACAGGACATTTCCTGAGCTTGGCCCAGCTCTCCTGAGAACCCAGGAGAGCCCAGGAGAGCCCAGCCCCAAAGCCAGGCCTCCTGAAGATGCCTGCCATGTCTCCCGCCCCAGTTCCCTGCCGTGGACGCCAGCGTCTAACACATGGTGTGTTTTCCAAGCCAGGGTGCCTTCTCAGGAGTCGGCTCGGTGCCACTCTGACTGGGGAGAAGCACTGTCCAGCCTGAGCCATTCTGTTCAGACACTGGCCTCCAGCCAATGTCCAGCGCACGGGCGGCCCGTCTGCTGGGTCAGGAAGCCGTGGGTCAGTGGACGGAAGTCTGGAGCACACACGGCTCGCTCCAGGGCCCTCTTGTTCTCATTGTTTACAGCTCTCTCTCAAGACATGGAGCCTTCCTAAATAAAATGAACGATAGACGCAAAAGTGAAAAACAAACCCCCTCCCCTTTCTTCCCATAGACACAGAAAATTTCAAGGCTCCATCCAAAGTGGACAGCCCTAAAAAAATAGTGTAGTATAAGCAGTGATATCTTAATCTCCACTGCATCTCCAATTATGTCCCCTTGTGAATTTCTAATAATGTTTATTTATACTATTTTCTTTTCAATATCAGTTCAGTTCAGTCGCTCAGTCGTGTCTGACTCTTTGTGACCCCATGGACTGCAGCACACCAGGCCTCCCTGTCCATCACAAACTCCCGGAGGCCATCCAAACCCATGTCCATTGAGTCAGTGATGCCATCCAACCATCTCATCCTCTGTCATCCCCTTTTCCTCCTGCTCTCAATCTTTCCCAGCATCAGGGTCTTTTAAAATGAGTCAGCTCTTACCATCAGGTGGCTGAAGTATTGGAGTTTCAGCTTCAGCATCAGTACCTCCAATGAACACCCAGGACTGATCTCCTTTACGATGGACTGGTTGGATCTCCTTGCAGTCCAAGGGACTCTCAAGAGTCTTCTCCAACACCACAGTTCAAAAGCACCAATTCTTCGATGCTCAGCCTTCTTTATAGTCCAACTCTCACATCCATACATGACTACTGGAAAAACCACAGCCTTGACTAGACAGGCCTTTGTTGACAAAGTAATGTCTCTGCTTTTGAATATGCTATCTAGGTTGGACATAACTTTTCTTCCAAGGAGCAAGCGTCTTTTAATTTCATGGCTGCAATCACCATCTGCAGTGATTTTGGAGCCCAGAAAAATAAAGTCAGCCACTATTTCCACTGTTTCCCCCATCTGTTTGCCATGAAGTGATGGGACTGGATGCCATGATCTTAGTTTGCTGAATGTTGAGCTTTAAGCCAAGTTTTTCACTCTCCTCTTTCACTTTCATCAAGAGGCTCTTTAGTTCTTCTTCACTTTCTGCCATAAGGGTGGTGTCATCTGCATATCTGAGGTTATTGATATTTCTCCTGGCAATCTTGATTCCAGCTTGTGCTTCCTCCAACCAGCATTTCTCATGATGTACTCTGCATATAAGTTAAATAAGCAGGGTGACAATATACAGCTTTGACATACTCCTTTTCTGATTTGGAACCAGTCTGTTGTTCCATGTCCAGTTCTAACTGTTGTTTCCTGACCTGCATACAGGTTTCTCAAGAGGCAGGTCAGGCGGTCTGGTATTCCCATCTCTAAATATGGCTTACTGTAAATTCATTTTGGTGGGACTTCCCTGGCGATCCAGTGGTTAAGAACCCACCTACCAATGCAGGAGACACAGGTTTGATCCCTGATCTGGGAAGACTCCACATGCTGTGGAGCAACTAAGCCCATGTGCACAGCTACTGAAGCCCTAGAAGCTTTGCTCTGTAACAAGAGGAGCCACCACATTAAGTCCGCACACTGCAACTGGAGAGTAGGCCCCACTGGCTGAAACTAGAGAAAACCTGAGCACAGCAACAAAGACCCAGCACAGCCATAAATCAACAAACATTTTTTTTTAATTGCATTTTGGGAAAGTTGACTCTATTCATTTCCCAGGTCCTTGAAGTGAATGCTTAGCTTATTCACCTGAAATAATTTTTTATAAATGCATTTAATACCAAAAAAAAAGATAAAAGTGGGAGGCCCAGCCTGAGAGCAGGGACGGCTAGGAAGGAAGGATCGGAACACCCCTCCCCCACAATGGTGATTCACGGTCATTGAATTTCCTAAAATGTAAAGGAACATGGTCTTCTGTCAAGTGAGGACTTCCTGTGCCTGAAGATTGTGAGACAAAAATGCGTTTAGAAATTCCAAATCTGATGGGTAAAGAGTTGGAGTTGTTACAGACCTCTAGCTCCAGCTGGCTCAAGCCTTTCATTTGTCTAGCCCTGAATTAGTCCTATGACCTCTCTGAGCCTCAATTTCCGTCTTTAGAAAATGATGGCGATAAGACTAACACCAAAGAGGGTTGATGAGGATTAAATACCCGGCACATTAACTAGCATATGGTATACCCTCCATGTGTGTGCTGTGTGCTCAGTCGTTTCTGACTCTCTGCGACTGCCAGGCTCTCCTGTCCATGAAATTTGCCAGGAAAGAAGACTGGAGTGGGTTGCCATTTCTCACTCCAGGGGATCGTCCTGACCCAGGGATTGAACCCTTGTCTCTTGTGTCTTCTGCATTGGCAGGCAGAGTCTCTACCACTGCAATACCTGGGCTTCCCAATATCCTCAATATTTGGTGGTCATTGTTCTCATCCACCAATGCAAGAGACATAAGAGATGTGGGTTTGATCCCTGGGTTGGGAAGATCTCTTGGAGGAGGGCACAGCAACCCACTCCAGTTGGGATTCTCTTGCCTGGAGAATCTGCATGAACAGAGGAGCCTGGCAGGTTGAAGCCCATAGCATCACAAAGAGTTGGACACGACTGAAGCAACTTAACACGCATGCATGTTATCATCATATGCTCTTCCAACAGCAAATGTTGGGAGAATGAGGATTTCTTGCCAGGGGAGACTGGGATACAAGGGCAGGGGGTGACAGGAACAGTCTCTGCCTTCCTAACAGCCCGTGTAGAGGACTTTGGGAGGAAAGCCAGCCAGTGACCACCATCTCAGGTGGTGCCTGACACGGGATACTGAATGGTCACTGCAATGGGAGTTGGGGAAATTGGGTCATCTCCAGTGCTCTTCACCGAGGACAGAGCATGTGTCATTTTGGACAAGTCTCTTCCCATCTCCAGGGTTCAGCTTCCTCATTTCTAAAGTCAGGACCAGAAAACGAAATGCTAAAAACAAAAGTTCATTGTGAACTGTCAAGTGGCTCTCCAGTACTGCAGTGGAACTTTCCACACGACTTCATTCCAAGATGACACCCTATAAATCACGTGTGCGGCTTCTCAAGTGACCCTGGAAACCTGTGGATGCTGACTCAGTGTTAAAGCATGTTGGTGGGGGTGCAGGTGAAAAAGAACCTGAAGGTGTGATTGCAGTTGGTACAAATACCTTTGCTGTTGGTGATTCAACTCGTGTTTCTTGAATACAAAGCATGAGCCAGCACCCTACTTGGAGCTCTCGGTCGCCTGGAACTAAGGCAGAGAGGAAGACTGAGCATAGGAAGTCAAATACAAGCAAAGAAACTCCCCACGTGGGAAATCAGGCTAGTCAGAGAAAAGTGGTGGGGTTAACCGCCACTCAAGTAGTGATATAACACTTGATAAATATCTTAAGATCTCTTGGCGCACTTCCTTTTAGCTGAAGGGTGCTAGACGCATCTTTAATGTATCATGCACCTTTGTGATGTCACTGAACTAAAAGGCTTTTCAAAGAACAACCCAATGCAAAAGGAAAGGGCAGAATCCAATCTAATGAATTCCAAGAGGACTGGTACAGATTGCTTACCATATGAGAAATTGCTTTACAGACGTGAGTCTTGTGAGAAAAAGAATAATTCTACAATCTTGTTTCTTCTAATTATAATTCAAAATTTAGAAACTGGAAAAAAAACTGGAAAAATTCAACTACCTTTAAAAGTGACAGCTTTTTAATGACAAAAATAAATTATGGGCAAAATAAATCACATGGGCAAGCTACTGCTAAGTCACTTCAGTCGTGTCCGACTCTGTGCGACCCCATAGACAGCAGCCCACCAGGCCCCGCAGTCCCTGGGATTCTCCAGGCAAGAACACTGGAGTGGGTTGCCATTTCCTTCTCTCTTCACATGGGCAAACTAGGATATAAATGCAATTAGTAACAAATAATGAGGAAGGGGTTTGTAAGGTTATAGTAAGAAAAGAGAGGGCTTCCCAGGCTGCTCAGTGGTAAAGAATCTGCCTGCCATTGCTGGAGATCCAAGAGACTCTGGTTTGATCCCTGGGTCAGGAAGATCCCCTAGAGAAGGAAACGGCAACTCACTCCAGTGTTCTTGCCTGGAGAATACCATGGACAGAAGACTGGGGGGCTACAGTCCATGGAGTTGCAAAGAGTTGGACATGACTAAGCATACACTCATAATTTAATAATTATGTCTGAGATGAGTTTCATCTAAATTAAAGAGCATTACTATTCCATGTCTTCAAAAATATTCTAAGTTTCAGAAACTTTTTCAACAATCCAATCCGTCCTTTCCTTAAACACCCCAAATGTTCTCTTTGAACTTACATATTCTGTAAACATGAGGCAAGCCCAGTGCTGTGCTTAGTCACGTATGACTCTTTGCAACCCAATGGATTGCAGCCCGCCAGACTCCTCTGTCTATAGCATTTCCCAGGCAAGAATACTGCAATGGGTTGCCATTTCCTTCTCCAGGGGATCTTCTTGACGCAGGGATCAACCCCACATCTCTTGCTTCTACTGCATTGGCAGGCAGATTCCACTAGTACCACCTTGGAAGCCCAGAACCTTGGTCCATTCATACCTCTGTTTACTTCAAGCTGCTGATAAGGACCCAGGTTTGATTCCTCAGCTCCATCCCGAAGGACAACCCTAGGGACAAAAGACATCGGCAGGAGCGTGGTTAGAATACTCCAGACAGTCAAGTCTGCCCTGGGCCATCTCAGGATGCCTGCTGTTGAAATGTGGGCTGCCTGAGGCTGGGCTGGACACCAGGCGGCTGTGCTGGGTACCAGACTTGGGCCTAATTCCCACACAGGAAAACCAGAGACAAGGGTCATCACCTAAACCTGCCATGGGCCAGACACGGCCCTAAAGTGCTTCACTTGGATTACCCAACTCAGTGAGGGTGGCACTCCTGTCTTCCCTACTTATAAGTTGGGAAAGAAAGGCGGGGAGAAGCTAAGTGACTTGACCAGCGTCACACAGGTTTTGCAGAGTAGAGCTTGGTCTTGAACTGGTTCTGAATCTCTGCCCCATGCTGACTGCAGGAACCCAGGGAATCATGGCAGAGGCAGAAAAAAGACACAACTGGGGAGCCTGGTGATAAGAGAAAGGGCCCCAGGAGAGGACTTCCCTGGGGAGGCAGGTTGAGATTCCACACTTCTGTTGCAGGGGTCATGGGTTCCATCCCCGGTAAAGGAACTGAGATCCTCCACATGCTCAGCCAACCAATCAATCAATAAAACAGCTATAATTTTTCAAATTTTAAATAAAGAAAGATACACAAGAAAGTCTGAGACTGTGTCCAGCGGTCATTGTCCTGGTGCAGGGCAGGCCTGGGATGCCTGGGAACCCACGGGGAAGCAGAGGCCCTGGGCGGGCTGTCTTCCAGGCCCACACCCCTGGCTTCTGTCTCAGTAGATGGAAGGGAAAGGCTGGGCTCAGACTGCAGGAAAGACCCCCTGAGAGAGGATCCCCTGTCACCGGGGAGTGGCATACTTTTTAAGAAAAGGAGGGAAGATGAACACCTACACCTTACACGCTGACTCTGCAAAGCCATTCAGTTCAATGATCAGAACAACAGCAGGTAGCTCAGCGGTCGCTCGCAACTGTCAATATGTCCAGCGTTCAGGGCCGGCTTCTTGACCTCGAGACTCAGAGCAGGTTTGACCATTAGCTCCTTGTGGAAATGCGGAGTTAACAAAGATCTTTCTCCTCCCATGTCTGTCATCTACAGGAGACCCGGCATTCCCACAGTTGCTAATATCTACTACACGCCTTCTCAAGTTCATCTAGCAGGAGTCCCCACAGTGGATGAAACATACTATAAATAACCTTTTCATTTAACTATGACAGACTAGAAAAAAATGCAGGAAAAAATGCGGTATTTGCCATGCACAATAGAGTAAGGACTGAACTCAGAAGGTTAAAATGGGGTGAGAGCAGAGCATGAACCAAAGGTGGGTCCTTTTGAGTCTGAAGTGTGAGCAATGGCACAGGCTCCACCCTAGGACTCCAGGGTGAAGGGGGAAGAGTGCTTTTCTTCATGCTTCTGTCACCTGGAGCTGTTCCCTCAGGAGGCATTTCTCTAAGTCCTGCCCATGGATCTAAGCTGGGGCACAGAAAACAGACGAGACTGGGCCTCTCAAGGGAGCCCCCAGCCAACAGAGCAGAGTGGGCCCCCAAAAGCGTCATGACCACCAGATGGACGCACAGGTGGACAGGGCTTAAGGCGTCCACTCTTCTTATTTTAGGTCTCTGGGAAGCCCGAGCATCTGACTGATTCCCAATTTCTTGGTCATGCAAATGGAGACCACTAAGTCCATGGACCTCAGCTGAGACATCATAGCACATGCTGTTGGTCAGAAGATCCTCAAACAACTATATCATTTTCTTAATTGAAGTATAGTCAACTTACAATTGTGTTCATTTCTGCTGTACAGCTAAGTGACTCAGTTTTATATATATATATATGTTCTTTTTCATTATGCCTCATCCCAGGATATTGAATATAGTTCTCCGTGTTTTACAGCAGGACTTTGCTGTTTATCCATCCTAAATATAATAGTTTGCACCTGCTAATCCCAGACTCCCAGCCTGCCCCTTCCCCACCTCCTTGGCAACCACAGGCCTGTTCTCTATCCATGTGAGTCTCTCTGTTTTGCAGATAGGTTTATTAGTGTCATATTTTAGATTCGACATATGAATAGTATCCCATGGTGTTTGTCTTTCTCTGTCTGACTTCACTTAGATATGATAATCTCTAGGTCCCTCCATGTGGCTGCAAATGGCATTATTTCATTCTTTTTTATGACTAATATTCTTGGGCTATATATATGTATGTGTGTGTGTATATATCGGAGAAGGCAATGGCACCCCACTCCAGTACTCTTGCCTGGAAAATCCCCTGGTGGGCTGTAGTCCATGGGGTCGCTAAGAGTCAGACACGACTGAGCAACTTCCCTTTCACTTTTCACTTTCATGCATTGGAGAAGGAAATGGCAACCCACTCCAGTGTTCTTGCCTGGAGAATCCCAGGGATGGGGGAGCCTGGTGGGCTGCTGTCTATGGGGTCGCACAGAGTCGGACACGACTGAAGCGACTTAACAGCAGCAGCAGCAGTGTGTGTGTATATATATATATATATTTATATATCACATCTTTTTTATTCATTCATCTTTTGATGGACATTTAGGTTGTTTCCATGCTCTGGCTATTGTAAATAGCACTGCAATTAACACTGGAGTGCGTGTATCTTTTGGCATTAGAGTTTTGTCTGGATATACACCCAGGAGTAGGACTGCAGGGTGACATGGTAATTCTGTTTTTAGTTTTATGAGGAACCACCATACTGTTCTCCACAGTGGAGTCACCATTTTATATTCCCACCAACAGTGTAGGGGGTTTCCTTTTCCTCACACCCTCTCTGGCATTTGTCGTTTGCAGGCTTCTTAGTGACGGCCGTTCTGACAGGTGTGAGGTGGAGCCCCACTGTAGTTTTGATTGGCATCGCTCTATAATTAGTGATGTTGAGCACCTTTTCACTCCATTGTTCTGATTCGATCAACTCACAAAGTCTTGGCTGTTTCCTCTCCCCTTTCCTCCTTTAATTTTTTCAGGTGTGTATTTTAATGAAAATAAAATCCTTTTATTATGTGATTCATTTTCCCTCTAGCAATCAAAATATTTAAAAGCATTTGCTTCCTAGAGTGCTTTTAGTATTGGTGGAAGTTTGAAATTCCTTTTCCAGCTGACTCAAGTTCCGTTTAGATTGAATGGATGGCAGTGAGAGCTCCCCTTTTCAGTTTAATACTCATGGTCAGGAAGGGCTAATTCTACTCTTCCCGTTTGGGGTGGGAAGATAGACCATGTTTAAAGTCAGGTCAGATGCACTGCTCAAAGCTGTAGTCCAGTGGGAAAGAATGCCCTTGCCAACGCAGGGGACACCGGTTTGATCCCTGGTCTGGGAAGATTCCACGTGCTGTGGAGCAACTAAGCCCATGCACTGCGACTACTGAGCCTGTGTGCTGAAATTCCTGAAGCCAGCACACCCGAGAGCCCGCGCCCACAGCAAGAGAAGGCGTTGCAATAGAAGCCCGTGCAGTGCGACCGGAGAGTAGCCCCCGCCCTCCACACGACAGAAAGCCCAGGGGCAGCGAAAGAGACATGGTGCAGCCAAACATAAGTACATACTTATATTTTTTAAAAGCTTCTCTTTGTAAAAACATCTGAATTTAGATTCTCAATGAGTGTTTCCCATTGACGCCCTCCCCATGGGAGGTCACACGCTCATCCACATGAAACTTCCTCGCTCAAAACACTTTTCGAACTACACTTTGGAAATTGCCTCAAAACTGTGGGCTCTCTGATAAGAATTCGAAATTGTGGCAAATTGTCCTCTGAGGGCAGATTAGCTTTCTGAAAGCAAACTGAAGTCACTTGAAGTCAAAGGTGCTCCAAAGGAGCACCAGAAATGAAACCCAGCTCTGCCCCAACTGTTGTTCTTGTGAGCCATCCTGGGGTTTGGGGGAAATTTAGAGAGGAACATTCCAGATCATTTCTGAACCAGGCATCATAGGGGCTTGGTTAAACTAAGTCTACATCCCTTAGGAGGCTGCTTTGATGAAAAAATAAAAAAGTCATTTATCTTATTGTATAAAGTTGGGAATGTTTGTAAATAATCTTTTAATTCCCTTATTTTATAATAATATCTCATACACATCAAGTTGTAAAGAAGATTTACCTTTCACCTACTGGCTATTGCTTTTTTAAAAACCTAACATTATTAAAGACTCTGATGCTGGGCAAGACTGCGGGCAAGAGGAGAAGGGGGCAGCAGAGGATGAGATGGTTAGATAACACCACTGACTCAATGGACGCAAGTTTGAGCAAACTCTGGGAGATAGTGAAGGACAGGGAAGCCTGGCCTGCTGCAGTCCATGGGGTTACAGAGACTCTGACACAACTTGGTGGCTGAACAGCAACAATGTTGACAAACCACAGCTTTCAAAGAAACTGCCAATGAGATGGGACCAGGAAAAAACAAGAAAAAAAGGATCCAAATAATGCCACCAGGAGACAGTTCCACGTAGCAACCCAAAATATAACATCTTTCAGAATGAGCAGCTTGCTACTGAGACTCATGGTACAATTTCAAAAGAACGTACATTGTCCTGTCATATTCTTTGTTGAGAGAACAAGTTAAAGACACTAAAAATTTTTTTTAAATAAAATGAAAACTTTTAAACCATGGCAGACATGGAACCCAATTGTTTTTTAAGGCAAGTGACTCTCACAACAAATTTGGTGATTTCTGTTAAGTCTAATGAGTCCTTTCTGTGTCAGACCATATTTCTTCAGACCCACATTGGCCATCCTATAAAGTCAAAAGCAGCTATCTTATGGCTCTGGCATCTTTCCGTCTGGGGCTTAGGCCATCTTCCCCCACTTCCTTTGATCCACTGTGGGTAGGCAGGCAGGGGTGTGGGAAATTACTAAAGAGGGGAAGAAGGATTATTTGAAAGTCAGGGCTGGAAACCTGGACTGAATATCGTTTGAAAAGCATAGTCAGTCCTGGGTTTTCTCCTTCCATTGCTGAGATTATCCTTATGTAAACCCCATCTGTCTCATTCACAACAGAGGCAGCATGGGGAGCACAGGGAGCTCAGGACCCCCAGAGAACTCCAGAGTGCGTGTGTCATGGGTGATGTGGAGCCAGCCTGCCCAGACAGCCGGCCCCACTACAGCCTCCGCCTGCCAGGCAGCTGAGACGCAGGCCAGAGTGTGAGTAACTGCAGTGCTTCTGCCAACTTACTGGTCCAAGTGACTGGAACAGAAATAAGCTGCTCATGTAAAAAGTCACTCATCAGCAGGAACTTGCTGAACCTCTCTCTGCCCCATTCAGCATAGTCACAGCCCCTCTCTGCTCCTGGCCCCTGGCTGGGCTGTGCCAGGTACAGGTGGAAGGCATAGGAAAAATTCAAAGTCACAGACTGACTTGAGCACTGACCACAGCTGGGCAGAAACCACCAACTCAAGGGGCCCGCAAACAGTGGTACACGTAGCCTTGTACGTAAGGCTACTTCCCGTCACGAGCCACGTCAATGTGCATGAAGACATTTTTATTGCAAGTGACAGAGATGTGTCTTAGGAAAGGGTTGCCTTTTTCTGATGTTAATAAATGGGTTTTAGCCATTCTAACCCTGGCCACTGATAACTAGGTAGCTTCTGCCTGTAAAAACAGAGAAGAAAGACTTCCCTGGTGGTCCAGTGGTTAAGATTTCACCTTCTAATGAAGTGGACGTGGGTTCGATCCCTGGTCCAAGAACTAAGATCCCACGTGCCATGGAGCAACTAAGCCCGAGCGCACTCTGGAGCCTGAGCTGCAACTAGAGAGTCCATGGGCCACAGCCAAAGATCCCACATGATGCAACTGAGACCCAACACTGCCAAAAATAAATAAATAATTTTTAATTAAAAAAAAATAAAGTCTTCTATTAAGTGACAATCTACTCTAGTATTCTTGCCTGGAAAATCCCACGGACAGAGGAGACTGGCTACAGTCCATGGGGTTGCAAAGAGTTGGACGCAACTCTGGAGTGTTGGAGCACAGTAGCACACTAAAAAATAAAACAGAAAAGAAGCACACAGCCTCCAGGACTAGGTGAGAGGGAAGAAGACGCAGTGAATGGGTCTGCTTTGCTCCTGTGTTCACGTCTGATGGAACAGTTTGGCAGATGTAGTCATTAGGAATTAAACTCAGCCTGTCGTTAAGAGGAATTGTTGCAGGAAGGGGGACCTCTTCCAGGGCCCGAAACTGGGCTCTTGTCTAACATTCAGAAATGAATTGTCCAATGAAACACTTGTGCTGACAAAGCAAGAGATTTTATTGGGAAAGGGCACCTGGGTGGAGAGCAGCAGGGTAAGGGAACCCAGGAGAACAGCTCTGTCACATGGCTTGCAGTCTCTGGTTTTATGGTGATGGGATTAGTTTCTGGGTTGTCTTTAGCCAGTCATCTGACTCAGAGTCCTTCCTGGCGGTGCACGCCTTGTTCAGCCAAGATGGATGCCAGAGAGAAGGATTCTGGGAGGTGGTCTGACATGTGGTGTCTCCTTAATCTTTCCCCAACTCTTCCGGTTGGGGGTGGCTTATTAGTTCCGTGTTTCTTACCAGGTCCTCCTGTCATAAAACAATTCAGGCAAGTGGTTACTATGGTGCCTGGCCAGGGTGGGCGGTTCCAGTCAATGTGCTTCCCCTAACAGAATCACAGAATAATGGCAACTCAAGGGGAGGAGGGTTTTTCTCTCACATGGAAGACAGAGGGTAGATGGTCCCAGTACAGTAGCTCCACAAGGTCATCCTGCTCTTCCTTCTGATGTCAGTTACTAAAATTTAAGTTGGAATTTGAATGATTTTAATTGTAAATTAAGTGACTTCCACCAGAAGGAAATACTTACATTATATCATTAATGAAGGAAATGTTTGTTATTGCTCTATGAAGGAAATCAGACCCCTCAAGAACTGGCTCAAAAAAATATTAACACAAGATTTTTTGTTTTGTAGCACTGACCCATCTTTACAAATTTCAGACTGATCTTTGCTTTCTTATGGCCACCCCTTCGCCTCCTTGATCGGGTGGTGTTAGGCCTTTTTTATAAGATGCCAAGGACAGGAAATGAAGGGTTTGAGAAGCCACAAGCTCTTCCCCAGCTCCACAGCTTTCCCCCATAAAAACTAAATGGGTTCCAGGACTTCCCTAGTGGACTAGTGGCTAAGACTCCACACTCCCAATGAAGGGGACCTGGGTTCAATCCCTGGTCAGGGAACTAGATCCCACCTGCCACAACTAAAGACCCCGCGTGCAGCAACTAAGACCCGGCACAGCCAACTAAGTTCTTTAAAACCAGCAGCAACTGCAGGGGTTCCAACAGCTGCAGCACTCAGCAGCGGGGGACAGCGGCGTCTCTCGCTATGAGCCCCGCCCGCACAGTGCGGTGGCACCCTCAGACCCTGCCCTCTGAACCCCTGTGTGTACACTCATCCCAAGGATTCAGACGTGTATCAGGGACAAGAGCACCTTCCTTCCCAAGGTCGGGAGGTCTGACAGGGCTGTCATCCTTTACCTTCCTGAGTGCTGGGCTTTCAAGCTGCTCCCACTCTCCTTTCCTCTGCACACACATCCTTTCTCCCACTGTCCCTTCTCCTTCCCAGCCTCTTCTTCCTCCCTCACTTCCTGTCTCAGAGCCTCTGGATGTTGGCTCAGCCAGGCCCTCCAAATCCCTCACTCATCCCATACCTGCTCTGCAGTCACTTAGATGACACCCTCACACCATGGACACCTGCGGGGGCAGGGGGCCCAGGCCACACTCGGGCTCTGGTGCCCCTGCAACCGTCATAAAGGACGCAGCCCGCAGGGAATTCCTTGGCAGTCCCATTCCAGTACTCTTGCTGGGGATATCCCATGGACAGAGGAGCCTGCCGGGCTACAGTCCGTGGGGTCACAAACAGTCGGACACAACTGAGCAACTGAGCCACACCAGTGGTTAGGACTTCAGACTTTCACGGCTGAGGGTCTGGGTTCAATCCCGTGGTTGGAGAATTAAGATCCCACAAGCCTCGGTGTAGCCAAAAATAATAATAGTACATAAAGGAGACTGTCCCTTGAACACAAAGAACGTGTTCATTGGGGAAAGCAGCTCTGACTAGCGCTGACCCGTGAGCCCCCACCGGTCCTCCCCTGGAGGGCGAGTCACGAGCAGCCTCCTGAAGGGAGGTGCAAGAAAGGCCTGGGGCGGCTTCCTGACTCACGGCCAGAGGCATTGCCTGTGACCCAGGGCAGGACACGCTGTTTGAAGGGCGACAAAACAGTGAGGCGGCCCGTACAGCTGTCATTTTCTGTCCCCAAGCATCTTGTTCTCTCGTAGTGTAAATGACCTGTAGTTAAAGTCAACGAGATCTGAGAGGATGCTGTTAATGGCACACTGCTGAAGAGGGTCATGACGTGAGAGATGAGGGCACCACTCCCTGGAGGCAGTTCAGAGCTTGAGCTGGCTGCCAGAGCCACTGCAGAGGCAGGCAGGCAGCCCCTGGTGGGGCATCCCTTCGGCATGCTGCTCCCCTCTCAGCCTGGAAACAGGCCCTCTTCCCTCTGCCCACTGGTGTCTGCTGGTAAGACGAATGGTCACGCTCCCCTACTCCACCACTGACGTGGTCCAGGCCCACCCTGCTGCCATTAATGGCTTAGAAAGGGAGGTGCTGGCCACCTAGATGTCTATTGACAGATGAATGGATAAATAAGATGTGGTGCATATATACAGTGCAATATTATTCAGCCATAAAAAGGAACAAAACTGGGTTATTTGTAGTGATGTGGATGAACCTAGAGTCTGTCATACAGAGTAAAGTAAGTCAGAAAGAGAAAAACACCATATATTAACACATATAAATGGCAACCCAGTCCAGTACTCTTGCCTGGAGAATCCCTTGGACAAAAGAGCCTGGAGGGGTACAGTCCACGGGGTCACAGAGTCACACGCAACTGAGCGACTGATACATACACACACAGAATGTAGAAAAATAGTACTGATGAACCTATTTGCAGGGCAGGAGTAGAGACACAGATGCAGAGAACAGACCTGGGGGCACAGTGGGGAAAGAAGAGGGCGGGGTGAATTCAGAGAGCAGCGCTGACACGTCTACACGACCGTGTATGCAAAGGACAGCTGGGGGAAGCTGACACACAGACAGGGCGCTCAGCTCAGCGCTCTGTGCAGACCGAGAAGGGTGGGGCGGGAGGGGGGAGGAAGAGGGAGGGGGTATGTGCATACAGACAGCCGATCCACTCAGTGTACAGCAAAAACTAACACAACATTGTAAAGCAATCATACATCAATTGAAAACCTGGACTGCAAGGAGATCCAACCAGTCCATCCTAAAGATCAGTCCTGAATATTCATTGGAAGGACTGATGCTGAAGCTGAAACTCCAATACTTTGGCCACCTGATGCGAAGACCCAACTCATTTGAAAAGACTCTGATGCTAGTAAAGTAATGCTTAAAATTCTCCAAGCCAGGCTTCAGCAATATGTGAACTGTGAACTTCCAGATGTTCAAGCTGGTTTTACAAAAGGCAGAGGAACCAGAGATCAAATTGCCAAAATCCGCTGGATCATCAAAAAAGCAAGAGAGTTCCAGAAAAACATCTATTATTTCTGCTTTATTGACTATGCCAAAGTGCCGGGGTCCAGCCCCGGTGGATCCAGGGAATTCGAAGCGGGGACGGCGTCGGCGAGGATCAGGAAACAACTGCTTAATTAAACGTTAATTAAGGATATAAAGAGTAATAGAATGAGGATAGCTCAGTGAGGAAATTCAGTGGAGAAAAGAGGCTGAAATAAGGATAGCTCAGTGAGGAAATTCAGTGGAGAAAAGAGGCTGAATAATTCAGCCAGAAGGTGAGAGAAAGAACGACATGGTGAGACCAAGTTTTGGTGAACAAGGCCCGCACTTTATTTTCCAAAGTAATTTTTATACCTTAAGTTATGCATAGAGGATAATGGGGGAAGGGGTAGAGTCATGCAAGGTCAGCAGTCCTTGATCCTTATCAAAGCCAGGCTTTCTTCCTGCAAACTTATCATATGCAAAAGTTTAGGTGATTTGCATCATCTTCTGGCCCGGAGGCCTTTTCCTCTAAAGGTGATTATTCTAAAGTCAGGCGCCAGCCTCCAAAAAGCATTACATAAAGTTGCATTCCTACAGAGCAAAGGTGTGGTGGGCTATAACAAGAAAAAGAATTAACTCAAGGGTCCCAGGTTACAAACATTAAAGCTACTACTTACACCAATTATATTAATCAATACACTGCCAGGGACACAGCAGATAAGGGATATGGAAACTTAGCAGCAAACATTGGCCCAACAAGTGAAAATCCCTTCACCAATACAATTTCTAATCAATCTTTTAACTGCTCAAAGGAATCTGTATTTAGACAGTTTAGAACATCTCCTGCCTCTCACAGTTGGGAGGCTCTGAACAGTCACACGTGGCTGGAAAAACCTATTCAGGCAGGCTAGAGGATTTCCAAAGGAGTTTGTAGGTTGAAACACTGTCACACCCAAGAATTATTAACTGGAGCTGTAAGCTAACTCTTTTTTCAGAGAGGTAGTGGGGGACAGCCCCCCATAAAGTCAGAGGTGTAGGTGAAAGCACAAAGCAGAAAGTAGGCAGACTCTGGTTTTGGGGGTAGATTGCTCGAGAATTTCCAGGGAGACTCCTGAGGCTTGATCCCGCCTTTGCATATGCCAAGCCTCCTTCCTCATGACCTTTGCCAGGGGCGGAGCTCGCTCCCCGCACCAAAGCCTTTGACTGTGTGGATCACAATAAACTGTGGAAAATTCTGAAAGAGATGGGCATATCAGACCACCTGACCTGCCTCTTGAAAAACCTGTATGCAGGTCAGGAAGCAACAGTTAGAACTGGACATGGAACAACAGACTGGTTCCAAATCGGAAAAGGAGTACATCAAGGCTGTATATTGCCACCCTGCTTATTTAACTTATATGCAGAGTACATCATGAGAAATGCTGGGCTGGAGGAAGCACAAGCTGGAATCAAGATTGCCGGGAGAAATATCAATAACCTCAGATATGCAGATGACACCACTCTTATGGCAGAAAGTGAAGAACTAAAGAGCCTCTTGATGAAAGTGAAAGAGGAGAGTGAAAAAGTTGGCTTAAAGCTCAACATTCAGAAAACTAAGCTCATGGCATCCGGTCCCGTCACTTCATGGCAAACAGATGGGGAAACAGGGGAAACAGCGGCTGACTTTATTTTTCTGGGCTCCAAAATCACTGCAGATGGTGATTGCAGCCGTGAAATTAAAAGACACTTGCTCCTTGGAAGGAAAGTTATGACCAACCTAGATAGCACATTAAAAGCAGAGACATTACTTTGTCAAAAAAGGTCCATCTAGTCAAGGCTATGGTTTTTCCAGTAGTCATGTATGGATGTGAGAGTTGGACTATAAAGAAGGCTGAGCATCGAAGAATTGATGCCTTTGAACTGTGGTGTTGGAGAAGATTCTTGAGCATCACTTGGACTGCCAGGAGATCCAACCAGTCCATCCTAAAGGAGATCAGTCCTGGGTGTTCATTGGGAGGACTGATGCTGAAGCTGAAACTCCAATACTTTGGCCACCTGATGCGAAGAGCTAACTCATTTGAAAAGACCCTGATGCTGGGAAAGATTGAGGGCAGGAGGAGAAGGGGATGACAGGATGAGATGGTTGGATGGTATCGCCGACTCGATGGACCTGGTTTTGGGTGGACTCTGGGAGTTAGTGATGGACAGGGAGGCTTGGCATGCTGTGGTTCGTGGGGTCACAAAGAGTCAGACACGACTGAGTGACAGAACTGAACTGAACTGATGCTGGGAAAGATTGAAAGCAGGAGGAGGAGGGGACGACAGAGGATGAGACGCCTTGATGGCATCACCGACTCAGTGGACATCAGTTTGAGTAAACTACAGGAGTTGCCGGTGTATAGGGAGGCCTGGCGTGATGCAGTCCATGGGATCACCAAGAGTCGGACACAACTGAGCGACTGAATTGACGGACTGAAAACTAAATTTAAAAAAGAAAGTGAGCCCCTAGTGTGAGTGATTCAATGCATAGGCGACAGATTGGTGGCAAGTATGACACCTGTGGATCTTCCCATGTACTGGACATCACCAGAGCCAGTGGAGTCTGCAGACAAACTCCCTTCCTGTACAAGCTCCCAGTAACTAATCCTGCCCTGAGGATGATCTCCAGCCCAAGAGCACACTTCACAGCCTGCGGGGACAGGCTTCTTCCTGAGTATTTCAAACGCACGCTCTGTTTTAATAGCCTGGACCAAACCCAGGAAGCACTGAGCCTCTGCACACAGTTGGTGTCTTGGATCTTATTTCGCCAGTGGCTGCTTTTCTGATGGGCTCTGCTCTCCTTGGGAATTCCCCTGCTAACGCTGCAGCCCTTCACTTCTGCCCACCTCCTCCTCGGCACTCCTGTCTCCCGCTCCAGACACACAGCAGAAAGTGGCGGTTTGCAGCACCAATTACCAAGAGGCACGGAGATGCCCAGGCCTGCTGGTCTGCTCCCCACACTTAACTCAGATACGAGAAGTTGGAAAGGGCCCTCGAGGTTGCAGTGAACTAGGGTGACATAGGCTTTTGTCTCAGATAGATATAAAAACAAACAAATACTGAAGACTTCTTTCGAGCTAGTTTAGTTCAGATGCCCCTGACTTAACAGTGCACAAGATCCACCCCTTATCTGCATTTCCATAGATTCAATTCCAAGTTGAAATTAAGCTTCTAATCAAGAATTTGGAGGAACTACTCTGCCAAGCAGGAGGATATCTTTTATTCCTTGTGCAGTCTAAACTTGTCCATTTGTCCTCTCCTGTCATTCCCTGACTTACTGTGTTTACTACTTTTCTTCTAACAAATCTTTTTTTCCTAGTCCCTTAAGCCCTTCTCCTGTCTGCCATGTAGTTTATTCCCTTCCCGAGAAACATTCAACTGAACGGCAGAGGTCGAGGACAGCAGGGGTTTCGAGCCCGACAGCTGGGATTCCCAATCCCGACTCTTCTACGTACATGCTGTGCCACCCTGGGCATGCTGCTTAACCTCTCTGTGCCTTAGTTTCCTCAGAGGTTAGACTGAGGTGCCTTCATCATAGGGTTCTATGCAGATGAAATGTGTTGACATATGAAAAACTCTTAGGGACTTCCCTGGTGGTCCAGTGGCTAAGACTCTGCTCTGCCAATGCAGGCAACTCAGGTTCGATCCCTGGTCCAGGAACTAGGTCCTACGTGCTGCAACTAAGACACGGCACAGCCAAATAAATAAAGCATAATAGAGCATACAAGGAAAAAGGCTGCAGAAGTGTGTGCTGTTAAATGCCCCAGAACGTGAGGGTTCCCAGGGTGAGCCAGACCAAATAGTTGGCCTCAAGGAGCTCATCCTCGAGTGAAAGAGGAATGGCAAGGGAAAAAAACAACAATAGAGTTAAGAGATAACAGTGAACTCAAGATAAAAGTGGGCTTCCCAGGTGGCGCTAGTGGTAAAGAACCTGCCTGCCAGTGCAGGAGACATAAGAGACACGCATTCGATCCCTTGGTTGGGAAGATCCCCTGCAGGAGGGCATGGCAACGCACTCCAGTATTTTTGCCTGGAGAATCCCACGGACAGAGAAACCTGGCAGGCTACTGCCCAAAGGGTCACAAAGACTCAGACAAGATTGCAGTGACTTAGCATGCACTCACGCAAGGTAAAAGTCACGCTCTGTGAGAACACAAAGGTCAGGGCAGTTCACCCCGCTGCTGAATCTAGGACTGCTCGCTCCCTGGCACGGGGCATAAGGGGTGAGGAGAAGTCCGACAAATCCTGGGTCTATTAGTCATCCATTTCTGCATAATAAATTACTCCAAAACTTGAGGCTTAATAACAACAAGCATTCGCTATCTTGGGACGTTTCTAGCATTCCAGCGGTTATAAATCTACCTTCCAATGCAGGTTTCCATCCCTGGTTGGAAAAATAAGATCCCACATGCCTCGGGGCGACTACCGAGCTAGTGAGCGCTAGAGCCCGCACCACAACTAGGGGGTCTGTGCTCCGAAACAAATGAGTCTGCGTGTCGGAACTAAGAGCTGAAGCAATCAATTGTTTTTTAACTAAAATCATTTTTTAATGTTACTATCTCACAGTAAATTTGGTGGGTCGGGAATTCAGGACTGACTCACCTGGAAGTTTCTAGTTCAGGGTGTCCCTTCAGATTACAGGCAGACTTCAGCAGAGCCTACTGTCATGCGAAGGCTTGGCTGGGGCAGAGGAGCCCCTTCCACCAGGGCTCCCACGCGTGACAGCTGAGGGAGTGCTGGCCGTGGGCAGCAAGCCTCGTTCTCTACAGGTGTCCCTCTCCACGGGATGCTGCCCAAGTGTCCTCAGCTGGAGGCCAGCTTCTCCAGAGCAAGTCACCCCTGGGGGACATGGTGGATGGGGCAGTGTCCTGTTAGACCTAGCCTCAGCAGTCACACTGTGTTCCACAAGGCTGGTTACACGAGGCAGCCCTAGGAGGGAATAAAAAAGTCGAGAACCACTAGAGGGGACTTCCTGGTGGTCCAGGGGATAAGAATCTGCCTGCCAATGCAGGGGACGCAGGTTTGATTCCTGGTCCAGGAAGATTCCAAGTGCCATGGGGCATCCAAGCCCGTGTACCACAACTACTGAGCCTGTGCTCTGCAACAGGAGAAGCTGCCGCAAGGAGGAGCCCGGACACTGCAACCAAGAGTAGCCCCCACTCCCGGCAACTGGAAAAAGCTCGTGCATAAGCAACAAAGCCCCAGCGCACCCAAAACATAACAAATAAATAAATAAAAATGAGCCACTGGAGGCCATTCGGAGGCTGGCGATCACAAAGGCAGGGGCTATGCCAGGCTGTGTGCCATGCATGGGAAAGGGAGACTCTGGGCCCCAGAGGCTTGCCGTGGCTCCAACAGACAGGGTTTTGGCATGGGGAAAAACCACATACTGCCTTAAGCAGATGAAGCTGTTACTAAATACTATGAGTTGATTAAAAAAAAAAAGAAGTTGTTATCAACTCCCAAAGCTCCCAAGATCTCCTTTCCCCCTTGTAATGAGATACCAGTTAAAATTGGTCAGTTAATTGGATAGCTGGCTGCTCTAGGAGGTGAGCTCCCTGAGTGGGTGGGATGCTTCCCTTTGGCATCCCCACTCCTGGTGCCCAGCCTGGCACGCAGGAGGAGCTGGATGAGTCTTTGTGGAGTGAGGCTGCGGGAGCCTGCAGGCCCTTCTCCCTGTCGTGTGCTGAAGGCAACAGCCCCCAGGCTTACCCAGTCCCTGCACAGCAGAGGGGCTGCCCAGCATACCTGCTCCTGAGAGTCAGGTGGGTAACAAAGCCAGAGCGTTTGGGTCTGATCGCTGCCCCTCCCTCCTGTTCAGCAGGAGCTCATCTCCTGCACAAATGGGACACACGGGCCTCCATGTGAAGCAGAATTTGGCTGTGATGGCACATTTCCATCACTGTCTGTGGTCTTTTCAAACCAAGCATCAGAAAGCAAGGCTTCAGGGTTGGGTAATGGTTGGGGCCGAGCACCCCCACTGGCCCAGTGGCAGCACACTGTCCAGCATCCTTTTTCAGGCAGAGAATCCTCCCTCTAGACAAGAAATGGGCTTTTTCCCCACCCCAGCCTGGCCCCCTGCCCCAGCATCTTTAAGCAGCCGGAGTCCTAGGAGAGTCCTGAATTTCGGAGCACTCTGGCTCTGACCTGGGAGTGCTCCGGCTCTGAGCTGGGGTCCAGGAGTCAGCTTACACAGGCAGCGTTACTACTCCCTGTCAGGAGTGAGGTTTCATCTCTGTGCCTCTTGAGGGGAGAGGAACATGCCCTGATCCTAACTACACAACGTGCGTTCATCTCTTCCCTATAAAACAACAACTCCGAGTCCCTGAGTTCTAATCAGAAACCATGTGCTGGGTGACTTTTAAAATATTACCCTCCAAGTACATATAGATGATGCCAAGAAGCCAGCCACCATAAATTACCTCCTGCTCCCCGGACCATGACATGGTTACTGTCACCAGGCAAGCCATTCACATAAAATCCCAAATGTCTCACCCTTTATCTTTCAATTTTACAAAATTTACTGGTCTTCATAGCCATGAGAGGCAAGAGGAAATATATTTCAAGTTCATGTCTTTTATTACGGACCCAGCCGATCTTGTGAAAGGCTCAGGCTTATCCTCCCATCCAGTCACCAGCATTTACAGCAACTTTTAAACACGTCACTTTGCCTTTTGCTGACTTCTTCCCATGGTTTAGGACTCTTTGGGAGTTCTCTGAGCAACTCTGATTTCAGGACCAAAACGAATAAATGGTTTAAGTTCTTTTGCAGCTCACTGGAAAGAGAATTTGAAGTTCCCTTGAGGAGACTGTTAACCACGGACCACAGAAACCTAGGAAGGAGAAAACGTTTCCCAAATTTACATCTTTTTCCATATGGGACTAAGGAGAGGAGCGCCCTCTGCCAAACAGATCCCCAGGCTCCCTGGTGTGAGTGTCTGCTGTGTCCCAAGGTTTGAGAAAACAGCATTCAATTGCATCTCCACTTGCCAAGGAGAAAGTTATTACTGATAAATGTGAAATGAAGAATTGGTTTCTTTAAACATGTCCTTTAATGCTGAAGCTGAAGCTCCAATACTTTGGCCACCTGATGTAAAGAGCTGACTTGTTGGAAAAGACCTGGATGCTGGAAAAGATTGAGGGCAAGAGGAGAAGAGGGCAACAGAGGATGAGATGGTTGGATGGCATCACTGACTTGATGCACATGAGTTTGAGCAAACTCCAGGAGATAGTGAAGAACAGGGAAGACTGGGGTGCTGCAGTCCATGGGGTCACAAAGAGTTGGACACGACTTAACGACGGGACAACAACCACCCCAAAGGGAACACGAACAAAGCAGTCACTGAGGAATTCCACCTTTGTTCTTTACAGAAGCAAGAAAAGATTGGTTTTTAAAATACCAGTCTTTATAGAAAAAGGATAAGCATTTGCAGGTGTCAAACTTGGTGTGTTCCAATGTGACCCATGTCCAACTGGCTCAAGAACAGAGGCTCAGGCTGCATAACCAGCCAGCCCCAGCCCTGGGTCCCGCTTGGTGCATTTCACCTTGCTCTCCGTCCATGCTTTCTCCTCCCCTTAACCTTGGTTTTGTGATGTCACCTCTAGGCTCAGACACCTTGTAGGGAGTCACTGCCCGGACCCACAGAACGAAGTTGACAGCTGTCTGTCTCCAAGGCAGAAATCATCTGTGTATGTCTCCAATCTTATACTCCACGAGATTTTTTTTTTGTTCCAGAGAGCCCAGCAAATCCAAATGCACAGCTGCCTTCAGACTTCACTTACAAAGCCTCATAGCCAGCATGCCTCCCAAGCCTTTCTAAAGTCTCTGCACCTGTCAAGATGCAGAGGCGGCTGAATGAGACCGTCCTCCTGTTCCAGACCACCGCTGACGTGCAGGTGCAAGGCAGCACTACGGCACGCTGGGCAGCTGGTCTCCGGCTCTGTCCTCCGTAACCCATGGTGGGTGCTCAACCCACGCTGCGTGTGCTTGTGCTCGCATCGCTCCCTCACAAGACTGTGCATCCGAGGGTGGGCCCCCTGTCCCACACACAGCTCTCCTCCCTGGAATCTAGCCCAAAGAGTGGGTACTGAATAGCCAGGTTTCAAATGGAACCACATATGTCTGCAAAAATAAAATATTATGGCTCTAAGCTAGAAAAAAAAGTGATGCAAGCTCATTTACTTTGTGGAATTCTCTGGAAGGTTAATTATAATAATACATGTTCATTTTTCTCAAGTCACTATGGTGTCCACCTTCATTAAAGATCTGGGACTGAGCTACCAATGAGGAAACATCTGGCAACATCTGTAGAGAGTCATCATCTCTAGAAGTGACCGCTCGCTTGCTTGTGTCTGGGCCAGATACCTTTGGTGTTCCCCTTTCCCTGAAACGGACGCTTGTGCGCGAGATGGCCAGCTCCTCGTCGGCTGCGTCTTGGCAGTTGTACCTCTTTGAGGTCCCAGGACTCTCCAGCACGTGAGAAGAGCTCAGAAAGTGTTTGAATAGGGCAGGCAGCAGACTGGGCTTCTCCAAACAAGTGAAACTAGCTTAACTCTGTGAGTTAATGAGAACTCACATGTACTGGGGTTTCTAAATGTATTCAGTAAGGTTGGAAAACACCTTCTTTTTAGGTACAGTGGGTTTGTTCCAGATTCAGAACCCAGCCTTATCAATGTACATTCCCATCAACAGTGCAAGAGGAGCAAGAGGAATGTAAAATCAGTTTACATTATGAGCCACTTTGAAGAACAGTATGGAGATCTCTTAAAAAACTGAGAAGCTACCCAACAATCCCACTACTGGGTGTATACCCCGAGGAAACCGTAATTGAAAAAGCAGAGTACACAGAGTACTATTTACAATAGCTAGGACATGGAAGCAACCTAGATGTATACCCACAGAAGAATGAATAAGGAAGTTGTGGTACATATACACAATGGAATATTAGCCATAAAAAAGAATGCATGTGAATCAGTTCTAATGATGTGAATAAACCCAGAGCCTACTACACAGAGCAAAGTCAGAAAAAGAAAAACGAATATTGTATTTTAATGCATATATATGGAATATAGGAAGATGATACTGATGAACTTATCTGCAGGGCAGCAATGGAGACATGGACATAGGGAACAGACTTGGGGACACAGTGGGGGAAGGAGGGGGGCACCAACTGACAGAGGAGCATGGAAACATATACACTACCATATGCAAAATAGGTACCCAGTGGGAATTTGATAAACGATTCGGGGAGCTCAAACCAACGATCTGTGACAACCTAGAGGAGTGGGACGGAGTGGGAGGTGGGAGGGAAGCTCAAGAGGGAGGGGACATATGTACACCTATGGCTGATTCATGTTGATGTATGGCAGAAACCAACCCAATATTGTAAAGCAATTATCTTCCAAGTAAAAATAAATTAATGTAAAGAAAGCCCAGTCTTCACAGCTCTCTCTGCTCTGTCCTGCGAGGTCCCACCCTTCTGCAGCAGAAAAGTAAAGTGTTTGTATCAGTCTGCTTGGGCTATTATAACAAAATGCACTGACTGAGTGGCTTTAACAGCAGAGAGTTACATCTCACGGTTCCGGAGGCTGCAAGCCCAAGAACAAGGTTCCAGTCGGCTTGGTGTCTGATGAGAGCCCTCTCCCTGGCTGGTAGACAGCCACCTTCTCACAGTGTCTTCACGTCGTGGGCTCTTCCTCTGCTTATAAGAAGCTCCACCCTCATGACCTAATTACCTCCCTGTGGCCCTGTCTCCAAACACCACCACATGGTGGTGAGGGTTCAACAGGTGAGTTTTGCAGGGATGCACACACTCAGTCCGTAGCAGCCTTCTCTGGCTCTGGGCTTCCTCTTCATCTGTCACTGGGGCCTACAAGGACACGTGGACTTGCAGAGCAAGCTGCCCATAGTGTCAGAATGACGTCTCCACTCTCATCTGTGAACAGACAGCAAGCTTGCGAGTCCCACCTGCTCGCAGCTCCCTACCTGCTGGAGCCAAGGGTCCCAGCAAGTGGGCACCAGGGGTCCAGGCAAAGAACAGCCTACTCAACATTAATCACATGTTCCCGGCCATCTATTTGCCAGGAAAAAAAGAAGAAGCAAGGAAACAAAAAGAGATGGGGAAAAACCATAAAAGAAAAACATATATACTTCACCATGTGACTTCAAGTCTTTCGTGCATGAAATGGGAGCTTGCAAGTATCCTCAGACAGCCCAGAACTGTCTGTATTTTTTAATTAATTATCTGTATTTTTTTTTTTTTGTCTGCCTGCTGGGTCTTTGTTGCTGTGTGGGCTTTCTCTAGTTGCAGCGAGCAGGGGCTGCTCTCTAGTTCAGTGTGTGGGCTTCTCATTGCAGGGGCCTCTCATTGTGGAGCACCAGCTCTGGAGCACTCAGGCATAGTAGTCGTGGTACGCGGGTTTAGCTGTTTCCTGGCATGTGGGATCTTCCCGGATCAAGGATTGAACCTGAGACCCTGCATTAGCAGGCGGATTCTCAACCACAAGACCACCAGGGAAGTCCCCAGAACTGTGTCTTAAGATGTGAGATGCTCATATTCTCGAAAGGGCTTCCCTGATGGCTTGGTTCATAAAGAATCCGCCTGCAATGCAAGAGATCTTGCAATGCAGGAGACCTGGGTTCAATCCTTGAGTCAGGAAGACCCCCTGGAGAAGGAAATGGTAATCCAGGATTCTTACCTGAGAAATCCCATGGACAGAGGAGACTGGCAGGCATGAGCAACTAAGCTGGTACCCCACAACTACAGTCCATGGGGTCACAAGAGTCAGACACAACTTAGCGAGTAAACCACCACCATATTCGTGAAAAGGTAAATTGGATTTCCTTCTTCCCAACAATGCACTGTTCTGGGTATGAAGCTTTCAGATGACCTCTTCTGTTAGTTAACGAGGGGTGTCATAGCAGAGTTGCACCAGCTGGGCTGCTTACACAACAGAAATGCAGTGTCTGCTGGTTCCTCAGGCTGGAAGCCCCAGGTCCAGGTGTCAGCAGGGCTGGCACCTTCTCAGGACTGGGACCCACGGCTCCATCCAGAGCTCTCTCCAGCTCTTAAGAGTTTGCTGGCATTCACTGAGGTTCCTTGGGCTAGTAGATGTATCTCCCTGATCTCTCCCTTCACTTTCACGTGGTCCTCCCTGAGTGTGTGTGTGTGTGTGTGTGTGTGTGTGTGTGTGTATGCGTGCACATGCACATGTCCAAATACATTCCTTTTAAAAGGAAATTATACAAATGAATTTATTTACAAAACAGAAACAGACTCACAAACTTAGAGAATAAACTTAGGTTGCCAGGGGGGAAAGACTAGGGGAAAGGGATAGTTAGGGCGTTTGGGACAGACATGTACACATTCTTATATTTAAAATGGATAACCAGCAAGGACCTACTGTATAGCACATGGAATTCTGCTCAATGTTATGTGATAGCCTGGATGGGAGGGGAGTTTGGGGGAAATGGATACATGTATATGTATGGCTGACTTTCTTTGTTATATACCTGAAACTACCACATTTCTAATCGGCAATTAACACTGTAGCACATCAGGCTCCTCTGTCCATGGGATTTCCCAGGCACGAATACCTGGGTAGGTAGCCATTCCCTTCTTAAGGGGATCTTCCCAACCCAGGGATCGAACCCAGGTCTCCTGCATTGCAGGCAGATTCCTTACCCTCTGAGCCACTGCAGAAGCTCCATCAGTTTACTATGGACATCTTAACAAGGTACCACAGATTGGTGGTCTTAAAAAAGAGCAAGTTTTTTAAATGTTATTTCTTTTTGGCTGCACTGGGTCTTCACTGCTGTGTGCCGGCTTCCTCTGGTTGCAGCGAGGAAGGGCTCCTCTTCACTGGTGCACAGGCTCTAGGTTCAGGGCTCACTAGGGCAGCTCCCAGGCTCTGAAGCGTGGGCTCGGGAGCTGTGGCACACGGGTTTAGTTGCTCCTCGGCGTGTGGGATCTTCCCCAGGGATCAAACCAATCTCTCCTGCATTGGCAGGCAGATTAGTAACCAATGGACCACGAGGGGAGTCCCAACATTAGAAATTTATCTTCTTACAGTTCTGGAGGTTGTAGCGCAAGATCACGTTGTTGGCAAGGCTGGTTTCTTCTGAGGGCCAGGAAGGAGAATCTATTTTCTTTTTTTTTTTTTTCAATGCCTCTTCCCTAGCTTCCAGTAATTCACTGGCAATCTTTGGCGCTCCTTGTTTTGTGCAAGCATCTTCATGCTCTCTGCCTTTATCTTCACACAGAGTTCTCCTTGTACACACATCTGTGTCCAGACTTCCCCTTTTTGTAAAGATTCCAGACATATTGGATTAGGGGCTCACCTTACTTCGAGAATGATCTTATCTTAACTAATTACATCAGCAACTCTCTTCAGTGAGGTCACATTGTAGGGTACAGGAGGTCAGGACTCAAGCGTATGAATTTAGGTGGGGGACAGAATTCAAACCACAACACGATGTGTCTGGCACTGGATAAGCCTCAGACACAGGGAAATAAATGCGACGAGGCTCCGAGAATGAAGCAGCTCACCGCAGGGACACTGACGACTGCATCCCCTCTCTGTTCTCACAGCTGTAACCAGATCCAAACAGACGTGAGCCCATGGCAAGCCCAGATGCCCACGATCTGGAAGACCCCCCAGTGCACACTGGGGTAACACTTTACCACAGGTAGACAGGTAAGGTTGGGGGAGACTTTGCAGATTCTGTAGGTCTAAAAATCTAGGCAGTATGTCTGAGTCTTAGGGACACAGACACAGGAGGCACTCAGATGACCCCGGCTCCTCTGCCCACGGGATTCTCCAGGCACGAACACTGGAGTGGGTTGCCATTTCCTTCTCCGGGGGATCTTCCCAACCCAGGGATCAAACCTGGGTCTCCCCCATCACATGCAGATTCTGAGCCATGAAAGAGCATTTAATACAATGAAAGAGCCACTCTAATGGAGAATGGGCCACAGGTGATGGATCCTACCTCCTGCTCCAGGGAGTAGAGGGCTGCCAGGTGAATCTGTGGAGACCCACCCTGGAGCAGGAGCCAAGAAGGATGCAGGAGCTTACCTGGGGCTCAGGATGGAGACATGCCCGACAGAGGGAAGACCGAGCATACAGCACGTTGCGGAGTGACGAGTCCTGGGCATGTTTCTGAGAACCTCGATTGTGCACTGTTGTTCAGTTTCTTATCACCGAGTTGGTATGTGTGAGAAGTGAAAGTGTACAGTACCCGTGGTTTCAGCAATAGGGTGTTTATGCACCTAAAAGCTCTGAAAACGCCTTGATGTGCTTGTAGACAATTTTAAAACTAGGGGGAAAAAATAAGTAAAATAGGGTAACTAGTTTCTTAACTTCTGATCATTTCAAAGATACCCTAAGCAAAGTGAATTCGTTTTTACTAATGTGTTTTAGAAATGTCTGCCATCTGAAGGACCCCAATTTTTTTTAAGTCTAAAATTTAATCTGCGTTGTATGAAAGGAGGAAAAACAATCTCTCTTCAACCTCCTTTATCTCTTCGTCTCCTTTAAGGAGGTGTGGTATGTTTTCTTGAGATGCTTATCAGACTCTTCCCCATCTTTCTCCAAGGTCCTCTCGTGGGATATGTACAGTGTCATTTCCGGTTCCTTGCTTCTCCCAAAGGTGACTTAGCCAAGAGCAGAGGAAACAATCTCTACCCTCCTTTTCCTTTTCAAGTCTTTATTGAATTTGTCACAGTGTTGTTTATGTTCAGTGGTTTGGTTTTTTGGCTGCAAGGCATGTAGGATCTGAGCTTCCCAACCAGGGATCAAATCTGCATTGGAAGGTGAAGTTTTAACTTCTGAACCACCAGGGAAGTGCCTCTGTCTTTACCTTTGAGTGCAAAGCTCACGTCCTGGGATTGGGCCACAAGGAATGTGTGGCCACACAAACTGACACTCTGGCCTCGGTTGTAGAGATGTCTCCTGGGCTGGGTGGAGAGTCCTAGGATGGTCTGAGCTGTGACATTTGCACAGTTTGGGGAATCCATGAGCAGAAGGCTACTCAGACTCCAAGGCAAAGCCCACAGTGGCCAAAACCCCCAGTTCCCCAGAAGAGGCAGACAGAGCAAATAACCGTTTAAGAATCCAGAATCAATGAGGCTGATCCAACTGTACAGGATGCGGCTGCCGGGAGCAGCCGGTGGGAGGCTGTGGCCCTGTGGGCAGGCGTGAATCAGAGCTGGGATGAAGCCAGGACAAGAGGCAATGGCAGAGACCAGCAGGGCCTGACAAGCAAGAGCAGGCAGAGGAGCAGCTTCCTAGCCTAAGAGGAGAGATGCTGCTCCAGGGCCAAGCAGCCGCCCAACCCCGAGCACCTGGCACACCCCCAGGAGAGGCTGGGGCCCCAGTGGACCCGGATGAAGTTTCCTCTTCCCATGCACAATGGGAGCCCAAGAAATTCAACTGAAGAAAGGCCCAGGTGCGTTTCCTGCACCCGACTCCTGCGTCTAAGACTCATGCCTTCTCCCAGACACAGGCTTATTGGATTATGACAGGGCTTCTCCTCAAATTGGCCAGGTGAGGGGGGAGCATGGGGCAGGTGGGACAGTGACCCACAGGAACCCCACCCAGCTGCAAGCTATGAGTTTAAGGAGGAGGTGGGAGGGAAGGAGAGTCAAAGATTTGAATGCACAACAGATAAAAGCAAGAGAGAAACATGGGATCTGGGAGTCACCTCGCTGTTTTTTGTCATAACAACTCCTGAGAGGACTTCCCTGGTGGTCCAGTGGTTAAGAATCCCCTGCCAATGCAGGGCACACGGGTTTGACCCTAGGTCCAGGAAGATCCCCTACAAAGAGCAACTAAGCTGGTGAGCCACAGCTACTGAAGCCTAAGCACCCTAGAGCCCATGCTCCGCAACAAGAGCAGCCACCACAGTGAGGAGCTTGCACAGCACAGCTAGAGAAAGCCTGCGTGCAGCAACAGAGGCGCAAACGACAGATCAGGGGCTTCCCTGGCAGCCCAGTGGTGAAGAACTCACCTTCCAGCGTGGGAGACATGGCTCCAGTCCTCCGTCAGGGAACTCAAATCCCACATACCCGGGAGCAACTGAGCCTGCACGCCGCAACTAGAGGATCCATGCACTGCAGCAAATGATCCCATTTGACGCAACCAAGAACTCGCACGTCACGACTAAGGCCCGACACAGGCAAATAAGCAGATAAATGAAGAATGAACAACAGATCAGGAAGGCAGAAGAGGTGACTCTAAGGACTTTCGATTTCAATAGACAATTATTTTGCAAACTTCTCTCTCCCTGACACACACACACACACACACACACACACAGGGTGTTTTGTTAGTATTAACCAAAGGTCAAAACAGCAACCTTGACCTTAACTCAGAAAAGGCCTCCACAATAAGGAAAAAGTCTCTGAGTGTGGGGAGTATAAACCAGCATACCCCTTCTGAGAGCAATTTGACAGCAGGTATTATACTTAAAGCCTGAAATTTTTCATACCCTGTGACCTAGTAATTCAGTCTTCAAATATGCCTCATAAGGAAATAGGATGTATAAAAGACTTATGATCCCAAATGTTTTACACAACCTTGTTTATGATAGTAAGAAACAGGGAGCAGTCTTGGCATCTAACCACGAAAGAAGGATGAGCTAAAATGCGACACGGTGAACAGAAGTACGCGTGCCCCTTCGGGTGGAAAGGACTCCTGAGTCCCCATCACCCTCACCCACAAGCAGAGTTATGGAATCTTCAGGAACACCCAGGGCCTGTGTCCATCCCCAGTTTGTGGCGTTCAGAGTGTGGAGTAGGGGATAGAAAGTGGGTCCATGGCCAAACCAGCCCAAGTTCAAATCCGGCTCAGTCTCACCCGGGCCAGGTGGCCTTGGCAAACCTTCCACCACCCCTACCATCTACCCCACACTCAGACGTTCATGGAAAGTGGGTTGAAATCCTGAACCTCCTGGGCTCTTGAAGAATTACACCAGGCCCAGCCACCAAGGGTGCATGCTCAGTCCTGTCAGACTCTTTGTGATCCCATGGACTATAGCCTGCCCGGCTCCTCTGTCCACAGAATTCTCCAGGCAAGAATTCTGGCCTGAGTTGCCATTTCCTTCTTCAGGGGATCCTCCCTATCCAGGGGTTGAACCCAAGGCAGAGTCTTTACTGTTGAGCCACCTGCACCCAGGGGAGCTAGCAATAATCCAGTTCACTCAGCCAGCATACTGCAGAGTCAGGATTTAAAATTTTGGCCCAGCCTCCAAAACACAAAAACAAAATGAGCAAATAAATAAAATAAAATAAACTTTGGGCCAGCCTGTTCCAGGATTATCATCGATAATATTTCGTTTTTTCATTTAGCCTTTTTTTTTAATTGGAGTATAATAATTGCTTTACAATGTTGTGTTAGTTTCTGCTGCACAACAAAGTGAATCAGCTATATATATATATATATATATATATATATATATATACACATGTATCTCCTCCCTCCTGAGCCTCCCTCCCTCCTGTCTCCCACCCCACCCCTCCAGGTCATCACAGAGCACTTGGCTGAGCTCCCTGGGCTGTGCAGCAGCTTTCCACCAGCTTTTTATTTCACACATGATAGTGTATACATGTCAATGCTACGCTCTCAATTCAATCATTACTATTTCTGTCCTTCTACCCTGGCGCCTGTTCTAGATCATCCTCCCCAAATCCCCAGGGAAGCAGCAATGGCATGAACCACAGACAGACAGCCAAGAGGCAGAGATCCAGCCGGGGATGGGAACATGGTCTTTGCCTTTGGGACACAAGGAATTGATTCAAGAGATCATGGAAGTCAGCTGCTGGGAAGCCTCAGGTCCTGGAATTAGGGTGCTGGAGGGACATCCAAAGACAACAGTTCCGGGTTTGGAAGGAGATGTCGTCTTGTATCTAGGAAATGGCAACCCACTCCAGTACTCTTGCCTGAAAAATCCCATGGACAGAGGAACCTGGTGGGCTACAGTCCATGGGGTTGCAGAGAGTCGGACACGACTGAGCGACTGAGCGCTCACACGTTCATGTGGCCCTCCACCATGACCAGCTGTCAGGGGACTCGGGCTGAACTCCCAGGCAGGGAGGGACATCTTGTTTTGCTTGGCCGAAACCAGTGTGCTTTTCCAGTTGATGAGGGAGTCGGGAGGTTACTGTCTTGCCTGCTGCAGACAGAAAGCGTACTGGTGGCAGCTGCCTAGAAGAGGTTCCTTCCCGGAGCTCAGGGTGGTGAACTTGGCCCTGGTGGGTGTCGAACTCAGTGTCAGTAGCTCTCCCTGCACCGTGGAGACCCCCAGGCACTTCGCCAAGAGAAGCTCCATCTTCCCCTCCACTGTACACTCTTCACTTCCCCTTGAGCTTGAAAAATATACCTATTCACCAACTGTCACTCTGTGGCCTTCTTCTGTCACGTTTGTGGCACTCTTTTGACAGCCTTTCTTGGGGTTCCCTTTCTTTTTTCTGGGGTTTCATGTTCCCCTGGCGATGGCATCTCTCCAGAGGCTGCTTGGGTTGTGATGATATATTGCAAGGCAGAATGGAGGCTCCTCGATAGAACAAACATCACTGCCACGTGTGAACAGATTGCCAGGGCTCGTCACGGCAGCCACAGCCAGTGGTCTACAAGCAACGAAACGCTTCTTCCAGGCCCACAGACACATCTGGCGGCTGCTTCCTGGTCCTCCCTCCTTCTTTCCCTTTCTTCTTTCCTCTTTCCTCCTTCCTCCTTTCCTCTCCTTCCCTCCCTTCTTCCTCCTCTTCCTCTTCTTCAAAGAAACCACACGGAAATAGGAAAAAATGATGCGAATGAACTTCCTTGCAAAACAGACTCACAGATTAAGGGAACAGATTTATGGTTACCAAACGGGAGAGGGGTTGGGGAAGGATAGAGTATGGGACTGGAATTAACATACACACGTGTGTGGATGTGTGGTAAGTTGCTTCAGTCGTGTCTGACTCTTTGTGATGCTATGGTCTGTAGCCCACCAGGCTCCTCCGTCCATGGGGTTCTCCAGGCAACAATACTGGAGTGGGTTGCATGCCCTCCTCCAGGGGATCTTTAGCCCAGGGATCGAACCCACATCTGTTACGTCTCCTGCATTGGCAGGCAGGTTACCATTAGCACCATCTGGGAAGCCCCAACACACTCAACCTACTATATAAAAATGCATAACCAACAAGGATCTACTATGAATCGATCCAACACGGATCCATCTATAGCACAGGGAACTCAATATTCTGTAATAACCTAAAAGGGAAAAGAATTTGACATATGTACAGCTGAATCATTTTGCTATACACTTGAAGCTAATACAGGACTGTAAATAAACTATACTCCAATGTACATTTTTTTAATAAAAATAGAAGAGACCATGTGGAAATAAGGTTGACGAATTCTGCAGGTGCTCTAAGAGTCAGAGCAAAACACTCCAAAGATCCGCACAGGGGAGGTGAGCCGGACACCTCCGCGTGGTTTCATCCAAGCTACAGTCACCCTCCCTGGGATGAACAACAGGCTCGGCCAGAGGGAACATCTCCTGAGGACCTCCTGAGTGCCAAGCGCACTGACAAGCCTGTGGGGCAGGTATGGTCCTTCCAGTCTGTAAAGTTGAACCTGAATCCAGGGGTCAGGAGAGGTGCAAGCATGATAGAGACAGGACCAGATTCATCTGGCAGCAATGAATCCACCAAAGAGGCTCTTGTTGAAATATGAAGACCAGTGACCTTTGCCAAAAGGTCACAATAAAAAGACCCCTGTGTGTTCACTCAGAAATACTAAACAACAATGCGAAAGAATGATGTACAATTATACACCACAATGTGAGTGACTCCTATAACCTGATGGGTCTGGCTTACACCAGCTCGTAAAAGCTGACTATGGAATATTCTGAAATTTTGCAAGCTAATTGTTAAATCATTGGTGGCTTGAAATCAGTCAAAGTGGGAGCATTTACACCATTGAAATGGGCAGACACTACAAACAGGACCTTTTTCTTTCTTTCCTTCTTTTTTCTTTCTTTCATCTCTTTTTCTTTTATTCCTTTCATTTTCAATTTTATTCTTTTTCTTTCATTCCTTTCCTCTTTCTTTTTTCTTTTTTTTCTTTAAAGAAACAGCTTACCAGCACACCTCTGGTTGGGTCTTACAGACAGTGATCAGAAGTAACCACACAGGGCTTCCACGGTGGCTTAGTGGGAAAGAATCTACCTGCCAATGCAGGAGATACTGGCTTGATCCCTGTTCCAGAAGGATCCCACGTGCCACAGAGCAGCTAAGTCCATGCACCACAACTATTGATCCTGTGCTCCACAGCCTGGGAGTCAGCACTACTGAGCTCATGTGTGGCAACTACTGAAGCCCATGGGTGCAGAGCCCATGCTCGGCAACAGGAGAAGCCACCCCAGTGCAAAGCTTGAGCACTGCAACTAGAAAGTAATCCCTATTCACCAAAACTAGAAAAGGCCCATGCAGCAACGAAGACCCAGCACAGCCAACAATAAACATAAATAAATAAGTAATTGTTTAAAAAATAAGCTAACCAGACAGAAAAGAGGGCACACTGATCCCATTTATAAGGAATTCTAGAACAGGGAAAGCTAATGTATGTTGCTGGAAGTCAGAATAGTCGTCTGGGACCACTTCTCCTCTTCCATCTTCCAGGATCTACCTTCCTTCTTACACAGAGCAGATCCACCATCTTTCCTGAATGACTTCTTTTCCCTCTGCTAATCCAACCCTGCTAAGTATGTGTTTGCCTTGAATTATCTGGATGTGTTCCTTTAAGAGATGTCAAGCGTAGACTTCCCCGTTATAAATCAGTTTGTGTAGAAAGAGTAGCTTTGTTAAGCAACATGTTCAGATGCTAATCCTACTTAAGCCCGGTGGAGTAGAGCATTTCTCAACACGGATTTCTAAGAAGAAAGCTACAGTGAGGATTCAGGTTACAAGATTTGCTCACAGAAGCTGTTTCAGTAGCAGTTGCTCCATTTAGGGTTAGAGTATAGGTTCTGTCCTACTTGGGGGCTTTCATTCCAAAGATGACTTATTTTTTTGAGCTTTTGTGCTAAGTCACTTCAGATGTGTCTGACTCTTTGCGACCCCATGGACTGTGGCCCGCCAGGCTCCACTGTCCATGGGATTCTCCAGGCAAAAATACTGGAGTGGGTTGCCATACTCTCCTCCAGGGGATCTTTCCAACCCAGGGATGGAACCCAGGTCTCTTACATCTCCTGCAGTGGCAGGTGGGTTTTTTGTTTACCACTAGTGCCATTTAGGAAACCCTTTTTGAGCATGGACAATGCTATTCTCATCGATTTTGTTCTTCGGGTGCTACCGGGGCTCCTGCTTATCCTATGCTGACATTTTCTGCAGGTGCAGAAGGTGCTTCTCTGGGTTGTTCACTGTCTCTGGGTGACCATCTAGGAAGGGGCAGAAGCCACTGGGTCTCCTTATACTTCTGGGTAGAGCACAGGCACAGGGCTTCATTGCTTCGGCTGTGAGTATATGGGACCACCTACTTGGTCAACTTGTGAACTGGGGCTGGGATGGCCGAGGTTCTGCTGCTTCTGCTATAAAGAGACCAGATATCCTGCAGGGACCATGGGTGTGGAGCTGCGGCTGGGGGTCCCCACTCCACATCTGTTGGACTTCCTTTCTTAGTCCTCTGTGCAGGGACAAAATTCTCGCTCATCTGTCTGTCTGTTTGTTGTCTGTGCACACTGGAAAGTTTAGATTGCAGACCTCCCCTGCATCCAGTCTAGGAGAGGAAAAGAAAACCCGAGGGACTCACCGCCTATCTGCTCCTCAAGTCCTTTTCCATCCCATCATCCTCTTCCTGTTCAGCTCTGAGTACTTTTACAATTATCTTTGCAATAATTTCCAGGGGATTTAGTTATAACTTTGTGGGGAGGAACTGGGGAAAGTGAGTATATGCTATCGTTTTGGAACTGAAAAAGCTGGCATGTATGTTTGCTGCCCACTCCAGCCAGGACTCTGCACTCAGCTTCCACAGTTACCCAGACAGAAGCAAACCCCCATGGACTTTCCCGAATGCCTGGACCATGAGCATGGGGTGCCTCTTCTACAAGACTATTGCTTTTCCAGTGATAAGATTTCACAAGAGTGAAATGTTAATTGCTCAATCGTGTGACCCGTGGACTGTAGCCCACCAGGCTCCTCTGTCCATGGAATTCTCCAGACAAGAATATTGGAATGGGTAGCCATTCCTTTCTCCAGAAGATCTTCCTAACTCAGGGATCAAACCCAGGTCTTCTGCATTGTAGGCAGATTCTTTACCATCTGAGCCACCAGGGGAGCCACAAGGGTTAATCTCCCATTAATCCCAAGTTTCAAAGTTGCTTTCATTTTAATCACAGGGGATGGAAAGTTTTCTCAACGTATTGCAAAGTCACGAAATGGGTCAAAATCTGAATTTTTCCCAGTGTGCTCCCTCCTTTGCTGTGCCCTGTCTCCTGCCCATAGTCAGCTCAGTAATTGGAGCTCCTTCCAACTGCTTCCACCTGTGTTTGCAGCTCCCCTCTCTCCTGCCTTACTACCAGCCTGCAAGCTGTCTCTCTGACTTCAGGGTACCTATTTTCAGACTCTGTTCAGTCCTTACTTCTAACTCTCTGAGGGTTAAGCAAATCATTGAGCCAAGAGTGTGCTTACTGGATCTAAATGAAGAGTAAAATTGACTCTGCAGAGACACCTGACAGACATGTGGGTTATGAGCCAGAGTTGGGGAGCTGCTGGGGAGCTTGGAGTTTTGATAATATTTTGGCAGTTCTATGGCTGTTTTTATTACATGTTTGTTATTGGCTGTGTTCCAGATCATCAAGGCTGCTAGAAAAGTGCCTTCTAGAAAACGAAGCACTTTGACATATATTTTATAAACAGTCGCCATCTCACACAACGCCTGACAGTTTTAAGTTCACAACATGGACTCAAAGAGTCCTTGTTGGGTGAAATAGACAAAAATGAAGACACTTGCTTTTCCTACTTTTCTATTACAAGAAAAAGAGCTGAAAGGATCTTTTACAACTCTCTCCGAAAGAAATTATTTCTGCGCCAAAATCAAACATGAGACATTTCAACCCAAAATAAAATCTGACAATGCCCTGGGTAACTTAATTACAGCTCTTCTCCAAGAACACAGTGTGAAAGCGAAAGAGGGGGTTTCAGTGGAGTTTTGTTGGAAATTAAATCCAGTTATAGTTAGCATTAATTCAGTACTGGATAATGCCATTTCCAAAATGCAGAACACTCTTATCCTAGACCCAGATTTAAATGATGAGACTCCTGCAAGGGACCTCCAACCACTGAAAGGAAGCCTGGACGCCCACACTGCAGGCCCTGGAACTAGGCCTCGCTGGTAAATGGACGCACGTGACTCCACTGAGCAAAAGTAACAGGCTGCCAAACACTTCAAAACTCACTTGTCTGGATTCAAGATAAGCCTCTGAAATAATCACATGCCCTGATTCCCTAGTAACCTTTACCCAGGACTATAGAAGACTCTACACATGGCCATCACCAGATGGCCAACACTGAAATCATATGGATTATATTCTTTGCAGCCAAAGATGGAGAAGCTCTATACAGTCAGCAAAAACAAGACCAGGAGCTGACTGTGGTTCAGATCATGGACTCCTTATTGCCAAATTCAGACTTAAACTGTGGAAAGTGGGGAAAACCACTACACCATTCAGTTATGATCTAAACCAAATCCCTTATGATTATTCAGTAGAAGTGAGAAATAGATTTAAGGGACTAGATCTGATTGACTGCCTGATGAACTGTGGATGGAGGTTCATGACATTGTACAGGAGACAGGAATCAAGACCATCCCCAAGAAAAAGAAATGTGAAAAAGCAAACTGGCTGTCTGAGGAGGCCTTACAAATAGCTGTGAAAAGAAAAGAAGCAAAGGAGAAAAGGAAAGTTATACCCATCTGAATGCAGAGCTCCAAAGAATAGCAAGGAAAGATAAGAAAGCCTTCCTCAGCGATCGGTGCAAAGAAATAGATGAAAACAATAGAATGGGAAAGACTAGAAATCTCTTCAAGAAAATTAGAGATACCAAGGGAACATTTCATGCAAAATTGGGCTCAATAAAGGACAGAAATGGTCTGGACCTAACAGAAGCAGAAGTTATTAAGAAGAGGTGGCAAGAATACACAGAAGAACACTACAAAAAAGATCTTCATGACCCAAATGATCACAATGGTGTGATCACTCACCTAGAGCCAGATATCCTGGAATGTGAAATCAAGTGGCCCTTAGGAAGCATCACTACAAACAAAGCTAGTGGAGGTGATGGAATTCCAGTTGAGCTATTTCAAATCCTAAAAGATGATGCTAGGAAAGTGCTACAGTCAATATGTCAACAAATTTGGAAAACTCAGCAGTGGCCACAGGACTGGAAAAGGTCAGTTTTCATTCCAATCCCAAAGAAAAGCAATGCCAAAAAATGCTCAAACTACCGCACAGTTGCACTCATCTCACACGCTAGTAAAGTAATGCTCAAAATTCTCCAAGCCAGGCTTCAGCAATACATGAACTGTGAACTTCCTGATGTTCAAGCTGGTTTTAGAAAAGGCAGAGGAACCAGAGATCAAATTGCCAACATCTGCTGGATCATTGAAAAAGCAAGAGAGTTCCAGAAAAACATCTATTTCTGCTTTATTGACTAGGCCAAAGCCTTTGACTGTGTGGATCACAAGAAACTGTGGAAAATTCTGAAAGAGATGGGAATACCAGACCACCTGACCTGCCTCTTGAGAAACCTATATGCAGGTCAGGAAGCAGCAGTTAGAACTGAACATGGAACAACAGACTGGTTCCAAATAGGAAAAGGAGTATGTCAAGGCTGTATATTGTCACCCTGCTTATTTAACTTATATGCAGAGTACATCATGAGAAATGCTGGACTGGAAGAAGCACAAGCTGGAATCAAGATTGCCGGGAGAAATATCAATAACCTCAGATATGCAGATGACACCACCCTTATGGCAGAAAGTGAAGAAGAACTAAAAAGCCTCTTGATGAAAGTGAAAGAGGAGAGTGAAAAACTTGGCTTAAGGCTCAACAGTCAGAAAACTAAGATCACGACAGCCGGTCCCATCACGCCATGGCAAGTAGATGGGAAACAGTGGAAACAGTGTCAGACTTTATTTTTCTGGGCTCCAAAATCACTGCAGATGGTGACTGCAGCCATGAAATGAAAGGATGCTTACTCCTTGGAAAGAAAATTATGATCAACCTAGACAGCATATAAAGAGCAGAGACGTTACTTTGTCAACAAAGGTCTGTCTAGTCAAGCCTATGGTTTTTCCAGTGGCCATGTATGGATGTGAGAGTTGGACTATAAAGAAAGCTGAGTGCTGAAGAATTGATGCTTTTGAACTGGTGTTGTTGGTGGTGTTGGAGAAGACTCTTGAACGTCCCTTGGACTGCAAGGAGATCCAACCAGTCCAACCTAAAGGAAATCAGTCCTGGGTATTCATTGAAAGACTAATGTTGAAGCTGAAACTCTAATACTTTGACCACCTGATGGTAAGAGCTGACTCATTGGAAAAGACCCTGATGCTGGGAAAGATTGAGGGCAGGAGGAGAAGGGGACGATAGAGGATGAGATGGTTGGAGAGCATCACCGACTCAATGGACATGGGTTTGGGTGGACTCCAGGAGTTGGTGATGGACAGGGAGGCCTGGTGTGCTGCAGTTCATGGGGTCGCAAAGAGTCAGACACGACTGAGCGACTGAACTGAACTGAACTGATAGAAGCTTTATTAACAGCACACATGTTAGGACTTGATAAACCACCCTCCTTGTCTTGCTGGTCTCCTCTGGTGCACAATTCCTTATTTGTTTCTTCTTTAGTTGCTAAGTCATATCTGACTCTTTATGACCTCATGGACTGCAGCCCGCCAAGCTCCTCTGTCTATGGGATTTCCCATAAAAGAATACTGGAGTGGGCTGCCATTTCTAGGGGATCTGCCATCTCCAGGGGATCTTTCCAACCCAGGGATCGAACCCGTGTCTCCAGCATCTCCTGCACTGGCAGGCAGGTTCTTTATCAAGTGAGCCACCAGGGAAAGGGTTATTTGGATGTATTTCCCCTTGTCCTCTCCCAAACACACTGATAGACTCATCTTGAACAGTCAGATGATTTAACTGTGTTGAAGTCTCCTTGTCCACTTTGAGGCCAAAAGACATGGGCAATTATATCACCTTGAGGGTCTACTCCCCTTCTTAGGCGTAGTCCTGTCCCCAGGACTCCAAGAAGAGATGAAAGGAGATTGGTCTCCAGAGCTGCTGTTTCCATGGACTCTCCTTCCATGGTACATCGACCTGGCACCAGCCTGAGCAGTGACTTCAGTCCCGCAGCTTCTGCATCTGGCCATGTGGGAGCGTGTATGAGAGTGTGCGTGTGTGTCTGCATGTACGTGAGTATGCAGAGGTTCCAAATCAGGAAAGCCTCGTGGGCACTAGTTTCTATTATTTTCAACTTTTTATTTCACACTGGAGTATAGTCGATTAACAAACAATGTTGTGATACTTTCAGGGGGATGGCGAAGGGACTCAGCCATACATACGCACATGTGTCCATTCTCCCCCAGACCCCCTCCCATCCAGGCTGCCACACGACATCGAGCAGAATTGCCTGTGCTACACAGTTGCTCCTTGTTGGTTATCCATTCTAAATACAGCAGTGTGCTCGTGGCATGGGCACGAGTTTAGCACCCAAGTCCGAGGACTCCAATCAGCCTCTCGTCAGTGCTCCCCATCTGACCTGCCCCATCCAGTCCCTCCTCCTCACACCTGCCAGATGGGTCTTCCTGAAACCCAACTACAGGGAGCTGCATAGTCCCTGTTCAGAACTTTCTGGAGACTCCCTGCCTCACTGCCTGGAATGCAGTCTAGATCCATTGTCTCCCTCACGGCCTCCCTCACTGCTCAGAAAGTGCCTACTGACCTCTCATCGCTACTATTAACTCTCAACCCAGCCATGTCCCCAACTCAGCAAGCAGAAATAACACTACATCACATACTTTGTAGGTACTGTAATAACCCAGTATAAAAGTCTTGCTCTACTGGATGAAAAGTACCCTCTAGGCAGGACCTCTGCAAGTGATCTTCGGATGCTCTGCTTCTCACCTGAGCCCCAGGCACACAGGACTCAGTTGATGTTCCACAAGTACACGAGTGCATCTTTCAGCTGACAAAGCATTCCAGGCCCTCCCTGGGATAAAAGTTACATTCAAGGGAAAATCCAGGGGGACCTCCCACATCAGGAAATTGCGTAGTGTAGGAGCCTGCTCGGTCCTTCAAAAAACCACAATGTGCCTCCCAAGACATCCATTGTGTGAATGCCAATCACGCAGACAGTGGGGAGAAGGGCCCAGAGGCGTGACCAGAGTCTCCCTTCAACACGCCCTTGCACGGGGAGCAGAGGGCGAGGAAAGGCAGAGGAAGAGCAAGGACAGGGCACACGCCCTTGCACGGGGAGCAGGGGGCGAGGAAAGGCAGGGGAAGAGCAAGGACAGGGCAGACCTTATCTGCGCCCCTGACCGCTGATGGTCCCCAGTTCCTGGGCCAGACTCTTCCTGCAGGAAAGGACATGTGGAGAGGATTTTAACAGCTGACTCCCTTTCCTGCTTCCTCTCTCCTGGGTTCTTAGGCTCTCACTTCCTTTTTAAAACTTACTCCTAGAAAAGTATCTGAAAAGAAACCAGCTAGAGGATGCATACGTGCCTTCCTTCTCATCCCAGATTTCTAGAAATGAAAGTAAGGTCTGCTTTATAAAAGAAAACAATCCCTAAGCATAAGGGGGGGCGGGGGGGGCGGTGCTCAGAGGACCAGATGCTTACACAAACCCGCGGAAGGCAAGATCAGGTGGATGCAGAGCCCACGTCCTACCACACAGCCTTTCCTGTCCTATCCCCACCACCACGCCCCCCTCACTAATGGCAGTAAAGGAGATACAGCATTCAGGCAACTTCCTATTCAGAACTGGAGAGTGTATCTGCAAAAGAACAAGCATTTAAAGAATAAATAACAAATAATCAACAAATATTTAAAGAATAAATAATTTCGTTGTTGTTCAGTCGCTAAGTCATGTCCAACTGATTGCGACCCCATGGACTGCAGCACACCAGGCTTCTCTGTCCCCCAGAGTTTGCTCAAATTCATGTCCATTGAGTCAGCGACGCTATCTAACCGTCTCATCCTCTGCTGCCCCTTTCTCTTTTTGCCTTAAACCTTTCCGAGCATCAGGGTCTTTTCCGAGGTATTATCTCTTCACATCAGTACTCAGTATTGGAGCTTTAGCTTCAGCAATAGTCCTTCCAGTGAACATTCAGGGTTGGTTTCCTTTAGGATTGACTGGTTTGATCTCCTTGCATCCAAGGGTCTCTCCAGAGCCTTCTCCAGCACCACAGTTTGAAAGCATCATTTCTTCAGTGCTCAGGCTTCTTTATGGTCCAACTCTCACATGCATACATGGCTACTGGAAAAAAGCATAGCTATGACTACATTTATGATAATATAAATATGTATAATATACATTTATATAAAATATCTATATTTATATAGTATAAATATATAATACAGTATATATAATAATAGACAGTCAACTTAAGAAGCATCCAACTCACAAATATAAGAATAAATTGGCCAGAAAAAGAACTTAAAAAGAATAAACAGAAAGGGATCCAAAAATAAACATACTTAATTTTATGGCAAACCTACGTACATATTCCTTTACACAGACAATATTTTTTATTTTAAAAAATTTTAAGTAAAATGTACTGAAAAGGTTACAAGTAAAATCTTCCAGGTATAAGAGAGGATAGGCTTCAGGAAAAGATGTGGGTAGAGGAGGGAGATGGAGAAGGCAATGGCACCCCGCTCCAGTACTCTTGCCTGGAAAATCCCATGGACGGAGGAGCCTGGTGGGCTGCAGTCCATGGGGTCACAAAGAGTCGGACACGACTAAGCGACTTCACTTTCACTTCTCACTTTTATGCATTGGAGAAGGAAATGGCAACCCACTCCAGTGTTCTTGCCTGGAGAATCCCAGGGACGGGGGAGCCTGGTGGGCTGCCGTCTATGGGGTCGCACAGAGTCGGACACGACTGAAGCGACTTAGCAGCAGTAGCAGCAGCAGAGGAGGGAGAAGGAAAAAGCGAGGGAAAAGAAGGAGGAGTGGTGGAAGGAGGAGAGGAGAAAATCGCCATACTCAACCAAACTATCATTCACATGTGAGGGGGAAAATCCCAGTTGCATTGGGTGGTTGTTCTCAGGTCTTCGCTCCCTCCTTGGCTAGGGTACCTTAAGGTACCTTAAAGTGCCTCTCAGCCGAGAAGACCAGCTGGATAACCCCACCTTATTGCCTTTGGATTTGACCATGTGACTTGCTTTGACCAATCCTATGCGAGCAAAGCCTTGGACCATGTTCACATGGTTTGGCTTGGCCTCTTGAACGTCTCTCATTTGCCATGAGAAGAGTATGCCTCCAGGAGCTGCTTCTCCCATAATGAGATACATGGAGCAGATCCAAATCTGCTCTGACTTATAGTTGGAGCCAAGCCCAGCCAAGCCTATCCAGAAGCCACCAAACTCCAGCTGACCTACAGACCCACAAGTAAGCAAAATACAGGCTTGTCATTATAAGTCACAGGACCATGGGCTAATTGCTATATAACATTAATGCCACAGCACCCACGGGCTTCCCAGGGGGCTCTAGTGGTAAAGAACCTGCCTGCCAATGCAGGAGATGAAAGAGACATGGGTTCAATCCCTGGGTTGGGAAGATCCCCTGGAGGAGGGCATGGCAACCCACTGCAGTATTAGCTCAGCTGGTAAAGAATCCACCTGGAATGCAGGAGGCCCCAGTTCAATTCTTGGGTCAGGAAGATGTCCTGGAGAAAGGATAGGCTACCCCGTCCAATATCTTTGGACTTCCCTGGTGGCTCAGATGGAAAAGAATATGCCTGCAATGTGGGAGGCCTGGGTTTGATCCCCAGGTTGGGAAGATCCACTGGAGGAGGGCATGGCAACCCAGGCCAGTATTCTCAGTATTCTTGCCTGGAGAATTCTATGGACAGAGGAGCCTCGCAGGCTACGGTCGATGGGTTCGCAAAAAGTTGGGCACGACTGAGCGACTAAGCATGCAGCACCCAATAGATGGATACAGAAAGCTTACTATTCAGGCCCCTTCTGTGAAAGAATTACAAGAAAATATCCCTTCAAAGAACAACAACAAAAAACAGTGACAGGAAAAGAATAAAATATATAGTTATATCAAATGGCACCCCACTCCAATGTTCTTGCCTGGAGAAACCCAGGGACGGGGGAGCCTGGTGGGCTGCCGTCTATGGGGTCACACAGAGTTGGACACGACTGAAGCGACTTAGCAGTAGGAAAAAAATTAACAATCATCTTGATGAGTATTCCAGACAGTCTCAAAATGAGAAGTGGTGACAGCAGGGAAAGAAGAAAGGTTCTGTCTTGTTCAAAGGAGACAGGAGGCAGTGAGGGATATAGATGTAATTAAGTCAGCATCAGTAGGGGAACATAACTTGTAAGTCAGAGTTTTAATGTTAATCACTAGAAAAATACAGAATTGAGATGTAGTACTTTCAATCTGGGTTTCCCTGGTGGCTCAGCTGGTAAAGAATCTGCCCGCAATGTGGGAGACCTGGGTTCAATCCCTGGGTCAGGAAGATCCCCTGGAGAAGGGAAAGGCTACCCACTCCAGTATTCTGGCCTGGAGAATTCTATGGACTGTATAGTCCACGGGGTCCCAAAGAGTCAGACATGACTGAGCGACTTTCACTTCACTTCACTTTCAATCTATTAGAATAAAAAAAGATGGATTAAAATGAAGAAAGCTATCAATCCACAGAAAGTAAGACAACTTTTTTCATTAAAAAAGAGATGAACAGTCACCATTCTAGAAACAAAACTACAGCAACATCACAGGAATGAATTCAAACACATCAGTAGAAATTCAAGGTTAAATTCTTCTATAAAGTCAGAAATTCTAGGATGAGTGAACACTCCTGGAAAAAAATCAAAAAGGATACAAAGAAAAGATTAGAAAGAAAAAAGCATACCATGAAAATACTAACAAGTAGATATTGGACCAATATCCAGACAATACAATTCAAATATAAAAGTGTCAAAGAGGACAAACAAAAAACATGTTGAACACGAAGGAAAATGTGTAATAATCAACGCTGGTGCCCCTGACAACCAAGTGCAAAACATTTCACAGAGAAAATGGACAGAGAGGCAAGAAATGGGTAGACTCACCTCTCCCCAAACTAACAACACAGCCCTGAAAACTGAAGGTCCAGAAGATCTGAATAATATAACAGGAGTGACTGGATAGAGAAATTCATACCCCAGAAGCAGAAAGCACGCATTAATTTCAAACACACAAAACCCTCACAAAAACTGGCGAACTATCAGACTTCAAAAAAAACTTCAACAGGTTTCTCAAAGCAGAAATCTCACAAGGCCCCTTCGATAACTCAATTCCATAAATTATAAATTAATAGCAAGAAAAAGAACCCCAAACTCAATTCATCTGATAACTTTAAAATAACCTTCTAAAAAAACAGACATAGCCAAGTCATGTTACTCATGCCTTCCAGATTGTTGCTATTGAAATTTTCCACTGATGTATGTTATTCTTTTTTTTTTTGATATATCTTTTTCCCTCCTAGAATGTCCACCTCTGGGACTTACTTAGATATTGGATGTAAATATTAGACAATAATTTTGCTTTCCATGCAGTATATGATTTCTTTTTTTCTGACTTTAAAGTTTAAACTTTTTATTTTATATTGGGGTATAGTCAATTTGGAGATATAGATTTGGATAAGGAAATGGCAACCCACTCCAGTGTTCTTGCCTGGAGAATCCCAGGGACGGGGGAGCCTGGTGGGCTGCCGTCTATGGGGTCGCACAGAGTCGGACATGACTAAAGCGACTTAGCAGCATAGTCGATTAAATTTAATGAAGGGATTAAGTGGCTCAGACGGTAAAGCGTCTGCCTACAGTGTGGGAGACTCGGGTTCAATCCCTGGGTCGGGAAGTTCCCCTGGAGAAGGCAATGGCACCCCACTCCACTACTCTTGCCTGGAAAATCCCATGGATGGAGGAGCCTGGTAGGCTGCAGTCCATGTGGTCGCTAAGAGTCGGGCAGTGTTGTGATGGTTTCAGGGGAACAGCGAAGGGACCCAGCCGTACATATAGGTGTATCCATTCTCCCCAGACGCCCCTCCCATCCAGGCTGCCACACAACATTGAGTAGAGTTGCATGTGCTATACAGCAGGTCCTCGTTGCTTATCCATTTTGAATACAGCAGTTCTTAATCAAGAACTGTGGCCAAAGGGTATTTGGATATAAATATTCTTCGCTTTTCATGTTTGTAGTACTGAAAATTTGTGGAACTCACTGGCTGTGCAGAACATAATAAAAGATTTTCATAGTCTTTTATTCTTAAAATCAGTACCTTTTACAGTATTCTTTCTACACGATCCTTCTTCACACCTGTAAAAATAGTTTGATTGCATTAAATAAGGCTGCTGATTTCACTACTTTTATAAAGGGATCTTAAAGTAAGTAAAAAAATATACATTTTAGGTAGACAAAAAAATGTACCTTGAATTTGCATCTCCTCTCTCACAGCCAGTCTGGACACTATTGACGTATTTTGTCCTAAAATACTTGATTCGATATAAGATTATTTGTTTTAAAGCCTGCATCATCAAACTGTCTTTAGATTTAAAATGCTATTGAATATTACACTTTTGAGGATAGAATGTGCTCAGAATAGACAGGATAATTAAGTAAGCTGTGTACAAAAAATGTTCTAACTTTACACCTAGAACAAAGAGATGTGGTCACTTAAACATAAAACAACAGTCTTTGTTTTGTCAAGCTGCTTGCAATAGCTTTCAAGATCGTAGTGTTACTCTAACTTAAAAGTGATGTAATCTGATGGAAAGCGTTAGTTCAAATATAAGCATTTACATGATAAAAACTGGGTTTCCCTCATGGCTCAGCTGTAAAGAATCTGCCCATCAGTGTAGGAGACACCAGTTTAGTTCATGATCTGGGAAGATCCCACAAGCCTAGGAGTAACTAAGCCTGTGTGGCATAACTATCGAGCCTGTGTTCTGGAGCTCCGAAGCCTCAACTGCTGAGCCCACACACTGCAACGACTGGAGGCAGAGCCCTGCAGCTCCGCAAAAGAAGCCACTGTGATGAGAAGCCTGAGCGCTGCAACAGAGGGCACCCCTGCTCGGCACTGCTGCAGAAAAACCCACGCAGCAGGGAGAGCCCAGCACAGCCAAAACTAACTAAATAAAGTCATTTTTTTAAAAAAAGAATATATATGTGTGTATGTACATAACTGAATCATTCAAATCCTGAGAGATGATGCTGTGAAAGTGCTGCACTCAATATGCCAGCACATTTGGAAAACTCAACAGTGGCCGCAGGACTGGAAAAGGTCAGTTTTCATTCCAATCCCAAAGAAAGGCAATGCCAAAGAATGGTCAAACTACCGCACAATTGCACTCATCTCACACGCTAGTAAAGTAATGCTCAAAATTCTCCAAGCCAGGCGTCAGCAATACATGAACCATGAACTTCCAGACGTTCAAGCTGGTTTTAGAAAAGGCAGAGGAACCAGAGATCAAATTGCTAACATCCGCTGGATCATGGAAAAAGCAAGAGAGTTCCAGAAAAACATCTATTATTTCTGCTTTATTGACTATGCCAAAGCCTTTGACTGTGTGGATCACAATAAACTGTGGAAAATTCTGAAAGAGATGGGCATACCAGACCACCTGACCTGCCTCTTGAGAAACCTATATGCAGGTCAGGAAGCAACAGTTAGAACTGGACATGGAACAACAGACTGGCTCCAAATAGGAAAAGGAGTACGTCAAGGCTGTATATTGTCACCCTGCTTGTTTAACTAATATGCAGAGTACGTCATGAGAAATGCTGGGCTGGAGGAACCACAAGCTGGAATCAAGATTGCCAGGAGAAATATCAATAACCTCAGATATGCAGATGACACCACCCTATGGCAGAAAGTGAAGAGGAACTAAAAAGCCTCTTGATGAAAGTGAAAGTGGAGAGTGAAAAACTTGGCTTAAAGTTCAACATTCAGAAAACAAAGCTCATGGCATCCGGTCCCATCACTTCATGGGAAATAGATGGGGAAACAGTGGAAACAGTGTCAGACTTTATTTTTCTGGGCTCCAAAATCACTGCAGATGGTGACTGCAGCCATGAAATTAAAAGACGCTTGCTCCTTGGAAGGAATGACCAAAGGTATGACCAACCTAGATAGCATATTCAAAAGCAGAGACATTACTTTGCCAACAAAGTTTTGTCTAGTCAAGGCTATGGTTTTTCCTGTGGTCATGTATGGATGTGAGAGTTGGACTGTGAAGAAAGCTGAGTGCCGAAGAATTGATGCTTTTGAACTGTGGTATTGGAGAAGACTCTTGAGAGTCCCCTGGACTGCAAGGAGATCCAACCAATGCATTCTGAAGGAGATCAGCCCTGGGATTTCTTTGGAAGGAATGATGCTGAAGCTGAAACTCCAGTATTTTGGCCACCTCATGCGAAGAGTTGACTCATAGGAAAAGACTCTGATGCTGGGAGGGATTGGGGGCAGGAGGAGAAGGGGACAACAGAGGATGAGATGGCTGGATGGCATCTCCGACTCGATGGACGTGAGTCTGAGTGAACTCCGGGAGTTGGTGATGGACAGGGAGGCCTGGCGTGCTGCGATTCATGGGGTTGCAAAGAGTCAGACACGAGTGAGTGACTGAACTGAACTGAACTGAAGTCAACTGTACTTCAATTTGGAAAACGTTTTTAAAAGAAACCTGATTTCTACCTAATGTAAATTAATATAACCTCCTGTCTATACAACATAGATCCAAAAAATGGTATAATGCTCTGTTTTTACTTACAGGAATCAGTTTCTACATAAAATTGATCACCCATGTAAAGTTTAGTCAGAATATTTTATTTTATTGCTGTTTTGCTATTGCTATTGTAAAAAAAAAATCTGTTTTAACTTGCTTTCTATCACACTTAATAAAGCATAGTAAACATTGTACTTTGACAAACTCTTAAAATTTTTTCTCCTCCCCCCCCCCCAACCTTTATTGAGCTATAATTGACACACGGTGCTGTGTTAGTTTAAGGTGTACGGCATAGTGGTTTGACTTACACATATTGTGAAATGATTACCAGAATAAGTTTAGTTAACATCCAGCATGTCATGTAGATACAAAAAGAAAGAAGAAAGAAATAAAATTTACTTCATTGTATGGCAGAAACTAATACAACATTGTAAAGCAATTATACTCCAGTAGAAAGAAAGAAAGAACCTATAATGGAAAAGAATCTGAAAAAGAATATGTGTGTGTATATAATATTTTTCTGCTATATATCTAAAACTAACAAAATATTGTATATCAATCCAGGTCTCCCACATTGCAGGTGACTCTTTACCATCTGAGCCACCAGGAAAGCCCATATCAATGATACTTCAATTCAAAAAAAGAAAAGAAAGAAAATGTTTTTTATCCCCTTGTGATGAGAATTCTTAGGATCTACTCTCTTAACAACTTTCAGATCTCTATTACAGAAGATACATGTTACAAACTTTTTTTAAAAAATAGGAGAGTATACATAGTCCATTTAAACAAAGAGAGACACGAACAGAAATTATGTATATAAAAGCAGCCTCACTAAGGTCCGTGGACAAGAGAGAAGGCAAAGAAAAGCACAAAGCTTGCACTTCAACTCTTGAATCTTTGCAGAGTAGCAATGGGGGAAGTTCAGTGTGCTAACAGGAGGCCTTGACTAAGGATGTCTCCCATCAAAACACAAATCATGACCTAAAGGGCCTCTTTGACCCATCACAAGTTGTTCCTCAAAATTCTGGAGCTCTGGGAGCAGCACAAGCCCTTTGAAGGGTCCATCTGCCTCATCACCGCAATCACACTTTGCTTTCCTCATTGGAGCACACATTCCACAGTGAGTCTAATGTGTAATTACTCTTGAAAACTTACCCACGTGTAAATCAGCCCACAACGTTTTTTTCATGCAAAAAAAGCACCCAGTCCTTCTTCCCAGGGTTGCAACACAAAACCTCGTCAACGTCTTAGAAACCACAGAGCCAGGCTTGCCCACAAAAACACCACTCCCAGCGGCCCAAGCCTGCTGAGCCCTGGTGGAGGATGCTCAGCCATGTGAGACGCTGAGCCTTGCAGCTCTGAGGCAGTTAATAGTGGACAGTCAAGGGCACGTCGGGGTACACAGGGAGGCCCGGGAGGACGAGAGTCACACCATTCCTCCCAGCACGCGTGCCATGGCGTCTGAGGGCATGGCAGCCTGTCCTAGAGGCCGGCCCTCACCCCCAGGAAGTACTGTGTGTAACCATCCTATTTGGTTGTAATTGTGGTCAAGTACATATAACGTAGAATTTCCCATCTTAACCATTTCGAGTGTACCGTTCAGCAGAGTTAAGCACATTTGTTTTGCTGTGTAACCATCCCCACCCTATCTTTTCATCACCCCAACTGAAACCCCATACCCACTAACAATAACCCCCCTGTCCCCTCCTCCCAGGCCCTGCCACCCACCACGCTATTCTTTGTCTCTAGGAAATTGACTATTCCTGGTATCTCTTCCTTTTGTGGCTGGCTTTTTTTTTATTACTGGAATATAATTGCTTTACAGTGTTGTCTTAGCTTCTGCTGTATAATAATCAGCTTTATATATACATAGATCCCCCTTTCTTGAGCCCCCCTCCCTCCCGCCCTGCCCCACCCCTCTTGGTCACCGCAGAGCACTGAGCTGAGCTCCCTGTGCTGTGCAGCAGTTTCCCACCAGCTTTCTAGTTTACACTTGGTGGTGGAGACATGTCCTCCCCTCTCCTTCCCCTACTGTGCCCACCCGGGCTGGGCTTCTTTCACTTAGCATAACATCCTTGAGGTTCATCCATGTTGCAGCATGTGTCAGAATTCCCTTATTTTTAACCCTGAATAACATTCCATTTTATGTATAGTCCATTCTGTGTATAGAGGGCTTCCCAGGTGGTGCTAATGGTAAGGAACCCACCTGCCAATTCAGGAGACGTAGGAGACGCAGATTCGATTCCTGGGTTGGGAAGATCCCCTGGATGAGGAAATGGCAACCCACTCCAGTATTCTTGCCTGGGAAATCCCATGGACAGAGGAGCCTGGCGGGCTACAGTCCATAGGGTCACAAAGAGTTGGACACGACTGAAGTGATTCAGCATGTAGTACTCATTATACAGTCACTTTTTTTTTTTTTTTTTTTTTGTCCATTTATCTATCAGTGGACGCTTGAGTTGCTTCCACCTTTTGGCTTTTACAAAACTCGTCTTGTACCTTTTTAAAAGGCATCCAGAATACTCCACAGTAAGCCACTGCAAAGCCCTTTGGTGAGCTTTTATTCTCCCCAAGTGAGTCTCACGTCTACCCTAAGCCCTTCATGCTACATCTTAAGGTCATCTCGCCCTTGTGCTCAGTGAAGGCTCTGCCTCCGTGCCACCACTTACAAGTTTTAGGACTTTAAGCAGCACCCTCCACCCTTCTCCTTTCTGCACCTCGGTTTTCTCATTGGTAATAGGGGGAAGTCTTTGCAAGCTTTGGGGAATATTAGACGAGCCAGGGCACAGAGACCAGTGGGCCTGAGCCTCACACATGACTGGGTGCAGTGTATCACTCCTAAATAAGTATGCTTTGAGACTGGAGAACTGCCCATTTTCTCAGGTTTTTTAACTTCTTGAGATGGAGTTTAAAAAACTAATGTTTGCTAATCAAGCCCCTTTGAGTCCACTGAGTCAGCTCACACATACAGAGATGTCCACCCATCCTTGTGCAAAATGGCTCAGGGCTGAAGTGGGGGCCAAGCAATGAGGCCCTGCCTGCGGGTGCAGCCCTGGGCCCTGGGTTCTAGACTCCCATCTCTGCAAGAAAGGGTCTCCAAGCTCCAATAGGAAAAAGCATTTCATGTAGGTTGCCACTTGAGAAAGGGTTAGAACCGAACTAAAGTCCACACCCCCAGCCACTATCTGCCATGTGAAATCAAACCCATTGACTACAACAAAACTAATCATCTTAAGACTTTTTTTTTTTTAAAGTCAAGCAAACCACATATAAATCTAGAATAAAAAGTCCTTGATTAATGGAGGGGTTAAAAAAGAATTGCCAATGGCTGGTGTGGTTTCTTTCACTATATGAGGAAGATCAAGATGACAACCGTCACAAAAATTGAGAGTTGACACAGAGGAATAACAATCTCTGACTTTTTTGGTCACTAATTCTCAGAATTCTAAAATGAAATAACAGTCATCATAACACACCACAGTTTTGCAGACTGCAATCTACTGAATTACAACAGGGGTTTCACCCAACGTTAATCCCTCAATGACTTTTCGTTTTTCATAACTGATGGTATTTCCTCCTTTTGCAAAGAGTGGTCATGACACAGCAACTGTGACCCACAGACGGACCTTGATTTTCTATGAAGACCTGAGCGTCAGCCCCACCAGATCATCGTCTTCCTGAAAGACTTTGCTGAGGTCGTCAAAGGAAATTACTCATTTTAGTTTAAAGAAGGAAATCAATTTTGAACACAGTAGAGGAAGGAGAAGGTGGGAAGAACTGAGAGAGTAGCACTGAAACATATACATTACCATATGTAAAATAGATAGCCAGTGGAAATTCGCCATTTGATACAGGGAACACAAAACCCCAGTGCTCTGTGACAACCTGGAGGGGTGGGATGGGGAGGGAGGTGGGAGGGAGGTTTAGGTGGGAGGGAACATAAAGCTATGGCTGATTCATGTTGATGTATGGCAGAAACCATCACAGTATTGTAAAGTAATTATCCTCCAATTAAAAATAAAATTTAAAAAAGAGAAGGAGATCAGCAGTTTTCTGAAATGTAGGCAATCCCAGGAATGAAATACCCTTCAGCTCAGCCAATAACAAATTAGGAAAGAGATCCTAACAGAGTTCTTCCCCTCTCCCTCCCCACGCTGCTATCCAAAAGTTACAGTATTGCTAGGAAGTTTTTCTTAAGCAAAATAGGGTAAAGCAAAGAATCCAATCACCCTAGGACCCATCTTGCTAATCAGTTCAGTTCAGTCCAGTTCAGTCGCTCAGTCATGTCCGACTCTTTGCGACCCCATGAATCGCAGCACGCCAGGCCTCCCTGTCCCATCACCAACTCCCGGAGTTCACTCAGACTCACGTCCATCAAGTCGGTGATGCCATCCAGCCATCTCATCCTCTGTCGTCCCCTTCTCCTCCTGCCCCCAATCCCTCCCAGCATCAGAGTCTTTTCCTATGAGTCAACTCTTCGCAGGAGGTGGCCAAAGTACTGGAGTTTCAGCTTTAGCATCATTCCTTCCAAAGAAATCCCAGGGCTGATCTCCTTCAGAATGCACTGGTTGGATCTCCTTGCAGTCCAAGGGACTCTCAAGAGTCTTCTCCAACACCACAGTTCAAAAGCATCAATTCTTTGGCACTCAGCTTTCTTCACAGTCCAACCCTCACATCCATACATGACCACTGGAAAAACCATAACCTTGATTAGACGGACCTTTATTAGCAAAGTAATGTCTCTGCTTTTGAATATGCTATTTAAGTTGGTCATAACTTTCCTTCCAAGGAGTAAGCATCTTTTAATTTCATGGCTGCAGTCACCATCTGCAGTGATTTTGGAGCCCCAAAAAATTAAGTTTGACACTGTTTCCACTGTTTCCCCATCTATTTCCCATGAAGTGATGGGACCAGATGCCATGACCTTAGTTTTCTGAATGTTGAAGTTTAAGCCAAGTTTTTCACTCTCCACTTTCACTTTCATCAAGAGGCTTTTTAGTTCCTCTTCACTTTCTGCCATAAGGGTGGTGTCATCTGCATATCTGAGGTTATTGATATTTCTTCCAGCAATCTTGATTCCAGCTTGTGCTTCTTCCAGCCCAGTGTTTCTCATGATGTACTCTGCATATAAGTTAAATAAGCAGGGTGACAATATACAGCCTTGACGTACTCCTTTTCCTATTTGGAACCAGTCTATTGTTCCATGTCCAGTTCTAACTGTTGCTTCCTGACCTGCATACAAAAATAAATCGAGATCAACCAAGGAGGCTGGCAGACACAGTTCAAAGCAAGGGCGGCTTGACGCTGAGACGCTGGATGTAGCTCCAGGTGAAGTCGCTTGGTGGTGCTACTCTAGCTGCTGGGTTCCGTGCTGCCTCTAAAAGCTCAATGCAAAACCAACGCTGATCGTTATTTTCACTTTTTGCCTTTTTCTGAAAAAGTAAAAATCCTCTTGGGATTTCCTTTGATGAGCAAAAACGGGTACTAGTGTAGGTCTTTCGTAAAAATGAAATGGCACAGATCAAACTTTCCAAATGTAGGGGGTGCTTGCAATGGTTTTTCCATGAGGCCCATTCTGCCAACATCTGCTGGGAACCATGGGGGCGTCAGAAGAGGACTTTCACACTTAGATTCTTCCTGTGATTGCTGAAGAGAGAAATCAGAGTCTGCCTTGTTATTCAAACACCTCTAGGCTAAGAAGGAAGAAATGGCAATTAAATATTTACCGTGTCTCAGTGACTGTGGCAGTACCAGTCATTAACATGTGTTGAGTTGGATACTCTGCCCTGCCCATTACAAGTATCATTTCATTTATTATTTGAAGCAATAAGTCCCCACTGTGTAGATGGAGAAACAGAGCCTAAGACAGGCTTCTGTCCCAACATGCTTCAGTTAGTGGACCCTGAGGTCCAGATGGATGCGGGTGCCAGACCTTTCATACACATCCATCACCGTAACTGGTTCAGATGAGGGATCCCTGACACTGACTTTCTGAGGAGTCCATCAGAGGTTGGCCACCTGGAGCAGATGGAGGCAAGGGTGAAACCCATGGTATCTTTTGCTCAGAGGAAACAGGTTTAAGGAAGGTTGAGTTCACACTGCAGGAAAAGGCTGCCACGAAAAGGACTTCTTACTTGAAAACTAGGCAAATGAATATTTAGATAGACATTTCTCCAAAGAAGACATGCTGCTGCTGCTAAGTCGCTTCAGTCGTGTCCGACTCTGTGCGACCCCATAGACGGCAGCCCACCAGGCCCCACAGATGGCCAAAAACACATGAACAATGCTCACCTTCACTAATTAATAGAGAAATGCAAATCAAAACTACAATGAGGGACCACCTCACACTGGTCAGAATGGCCATCTTCCAAAAGTCTACAAATAATACATGCTGGGGGTGTGGAGAAAGAGGAACCCTCTTACCCATTTGGTGGGAGTGTAAGTTGGTGCAGCTGCTATGGAGAACACTATGGAAGTTCTTTAAAAAAAAAACTAAACACAGAGTTACCATATGATCCCGTAATTCCACTTCTGGGCATATATCCAGAGAAGACCATACTTTGAAAAGAAACATGCCCCGTATGCTCATTGCAGGACTATTCATGATAGCCAAGACATGGACGAGAAGACTTGTGGCTGCTGAGGGGGAAGAGAGGAGAGAGGGCACGGACTGGAAGTTTGGAGTCAGTTTCTGCAAATCATCACATTTAGAATGAATAAGCAACAGGTCCTACATAGGGACCTATATCCATTCTCCTGGGATAAACTATGCTTCCCTGATGGCTCAGTTGGTAAAGAACCTGCCTGCAATGCAGGAGACCCTGGTTCAATTCCTGGGTTGGGAAGATCCCCTGGAGAAGGGAAAGGTGTGGCCTTTCTGGCCTGGAGAAATCCATGGATTATATAGTCCATGGGGTTGCAAAGAGTCAGACATGACTGAGCGACTTTCACCTTGGGATAAACTATAATGGAAAAAATATTTTAAAGAAGGGAGGTGTATATGTATATAGAGAGTCACTTTGCTGTACAGCAGAAATTCACACAACATTGTAAAACAGCTATACTTTCATTTTCAAATGCAAAAAAGGAGTAGATCATAATACAACTGTATAAAAGAAAAGGAAACCCACAGTGAATGAAATACTAGAAGAAATTCTTTAGCAAAAGGAAAATGTTCCCCCATAAAAAAAGAAAAGAAAATCACAAAGTCAAAGAAAAGCAAGGAAAAAGGTATATGTGTGGGTAAATGTAAGCAATTGCTAACTGTATAAAACAGTAACGATGTCTTACATAAACCAAAATTTAGAATATCTGTTCCCAAAACAAAGACACCATCAGAAAGGAAAAAGAAGCAAACCACACACTAGCTGTAGCAAATGTATCCAACAGAGGATTCATATTCAGAATTTATAAGGACACTCTCCAAACCAGGTAAAGACCAATGACTGAAATCAAATATTTTGCAAATAATGTAAACAGGCACTTCACAAAATAATATTCAAATGGTAAACAAACATCTAAGAAGATGCCCAGTATCCTTAGTCATTAGAGAAATGCAGATTAAAGATAGTTCCAAGTGTTGGTAAGGATGTTCAGCAAAGAAACACTCGTACACTAAGTGGGGCTATCAGTTAGTTCAACCATTTAGGACCACTGTTAGGCAATGTTCACCAAAGCTGAGCATAAACATCTCTATGACAATCATTCTGTTCCGAGATATAGACCCAACAGGTACGCCAATGTGTATCTGCCCAAAGACATGCTCGGCACCATTATCCATAACGGTCCAAAGTTGAAAACTAACTCAATTGTCCATAAAGGAAGAATGGATGAATAAATAGAATTCAATAGCAATAGGAAGGAACTGACTACAACCTAGAGGGCTTCCACAGATGGGATATGAAGCAACAGAAGCCAAGTTCAAAAGATCACATACTGTATGGCTGCATTTATCCAGAGTGTAATAAAACCAGCAACATCAATCTATTGTGAGGGAAGAGAGACTGGTGGTTACCTTCGGAGGAGGTGAAGCTTGGAAGGAGACAGGAAGGGAGTATACTGGGTGCTGGTAACGCTCAAAGTCTTTATCTAGGGGTCGCTTGCTAACTCTCATAATTCAGCTCGATACACACGTTGTTCTCTATGTATGTTACACTGAAATTAAATGGTTCACCAAAAAAAAAAAACCAACAAAGTATTGGAAAGGCTATCCAGAAAGCACCAGCAGGAGTGTGAGGAGACAGCAGGGCAGGTGAGAGTGAGGCTGAGCAGAACCCGAGAGCAAAGTCAAAAAGCACAACCAGGATTCCCCCTCATCAGCTGTGCCAGGAGGGATCAAGGGCTGGTCCTGCTGAGATGGAGCAGCTGCTTCTCTGAGTATCAGAGACAGACCATTTAGAAGAGCGGACTCGGTCCACATGGAAAACGTTATCTCACTGGCCTCCTCCTCATAGTTCTGAACTCCATCCAACTCCTTTCTTTCTGATAGCACAAAAGGAAGGAATGTGCATACATGGACTTGACTTTAAGCGTCTCTAAAGACGACCAGGGGAAATGTTAGGTAGCTTTTGGAAGGCAAGTGTGTGACACTGCAACTCCAGTACTGGATTCTACTGCTCCCTGGAACTGTCACAGTCACTCAATGGCATCACTAATTAGCTCAGTTGAGCATACACCACGGGTCAGGCAGTGGTCACCACCCTCTGTATTATGAACTTGTTTAACCCTCCCAGTAAACCTATGAAGCATATGTTACTATCATCATACCCAGTTTACAGATGAGAACACTGAGGCACAAGAAAGCAGGCACCTTGCAAGTTGCCACCCCTGGACAGTAGTGGAGCTGGGCACTTTGCCCCCTCACGCTGTACCTCTGAGCTTTCCTGGTGGCTCAGATGGTAAAGAATTTACCTGCAGTGCAGGAGACATTGGTTCGATTCATGGGTAGGGAAGATCCCCTGGAGGAGGGCATAGACACCCACTCCAGTACTGTTGCCTGGAGAACTCCATGGACAAAGGAGCCAGGGGGGCTACAGTCCATAGGATCACAAAGAGTTGGAGAAGACTGAGCAACTAACACTGCACCTCTACGCTCTGCCACCTCCTGGTATCCCAAGTTCAAGTCACCCCTACAGATTCCCAAGGTCAACTTCTTCAAGACAGAGTTCATTTCTGTAGAAATAATCTTAAGGATGTCAAATCCAATGTACGGAGGGTAAAGTGCATTGTTCTATAGCCCACCAGGCTCCCCTGTCCATGGGATTCTCCAGGCAAGAATACCAGAGTGGGTAACCATTCCTTTCTCCAGGGATCTTCCCGACCCAGGGATCAAACCCACATCTCTTATGTCTCCTGCTTTGGCAGGCAGGTTCTTTACCACTAGTAGCACTTAGGAAGCCCTCTAAGTCTGATTCCTCCCCCCCACCCCAAATCATCGCATTGCTAATAAAAAGACTAATCTTGAGTTTTTTAATGAAAATGATTACAAGCAACAAAATTTCATCCACTGTAAATGATGCTCTTTTCAGGAGGCTCACTTGGGCTTTAAAAACATTGTATTCATTCTCAGCCCTAAGTTCTGCTGTTTTATAAAACTGAATTACAACCACGCTCAGAAAATGATTTTTGTCCCAGGGAGAACTTTTCAAGGGCAGACTGTCCTGGGTAGGTAAGGAGCATGGCTTGGTTGGGTGTATCTAATGACTACTCTGTGGGACAGGGAAGTGGGGGTGGCGGTGAGGGGGCTCTGTACAGGTTGAACAGCAGTTCAGGGAGCAGAGACATCACCTGAGTCTACTCCCACCTCCACTGCTCACAGCTGGGTAGCCTCAAAGAGGTGACTCAGCCCTTCTGAACCTCACTTTACTCACCCAGCCAGTTAGATCCAGTGACTGAGTTATACGATTTAAATAAATTGGCATACTGAACCTAACTCAGTGACTAACACAGATAGCACTCTTCCGTGGTAGATGGTTACAACCAGAAGCAGCATCTGATGGTTCTGCCCTGGGAGGAAGACACTTGCGCAGAGATGCTTCTGTTGACAACCCTGCACCAACTTGCCCCTCACCTTCTCCCACCCAGCAGATCCACAGTCTCTCCAAAGGGAAACCAGAGTTCTGGTGTTTGTTCTTGTTCAAAAAATGATGTTTCAGTGATTCTTTGTCAATAAAGGCAGAGCTAATTCTTCAAGCTTCATGAAAAATAATAATGATAAGAACTTCCCTGGTGGTTCAGTGGTTAAAAATCCACCTTCCAGTGCAGGGGAGGGAGGTTTGATCCCTGGTCTGGGAACTAAGATCTCACATGCTGTGGGGCAGCAAAGCCCACCTGCCACAACTAAGACCCAACACAGCCAAATAAATAAGTTTTTTAATAAATAATAATAATGGCTTCCCTGGCAGCTCAGATGGTAAAGAATTTGCCTGTAATGCAGGATACCCGAATTCAGTCCCTGGGTTGGGAGGATCCCTTGGAGAAGGAAATGGCAACCCACTCCAGTGTTCTTGCCTGGAGGATCCCATAGGCAGAGGAGCCTGGAGGGCTACAGTCACAGAGTCAGACACAACCGAGTGAGTAAACAACAACAACAAATACTAATAATGTTCAGGTTACACACAAGTGTGTGCTCTGCCTACTCCTGGTGATGACCCCAGACTCTGCTGGGTTTCTAGAGCAGCCATCATCCTGAAGTGTGATGCCACAATCTCGCTCTGTTTCTCCCTATGCAGACATGGGTGTCTATCCATCTTCCTTTGTCTTTGGGTTTCTCTCTAAACCTTCATAATTTGTCTTTGATTCTATTTTGCACCAACTTTTGACAAGCAAAACCTCTAGTTTTTAAGAAAGAAAAGTCAGCTGACCTAAGGGAACATTTTTGAGGTTTTAACTCAAATCCGATCAATAGACGATGCAAACCATAATGATCATTAAGGCTTTCTACTAGATGAGAAAAAAGAAAATCTAAGAATGCAGTTGGCAAGATTCTTAAAAGAGTTTTCAAGTCCCTCACCAACCCCCCACCCAAGGGTGTTCAGTTGGTGAAGAGGTTTACAAATGTTGTTAGAGACCAGATTTCTTAAAAATAATAATAATAATGCTGAGCATTTTCTCTTCTTCCATGAATGTTATTTGTGATGCTATTGATAAATCACCCCTCCTCCAAGAGTTTTGTTCTGGAACCTCATTCTTATCTTAATCAGTTTTTTAAGCCCCTACCATGGTGGTTGGGTTGCTACTCGGGTTACCAGCTCACCAGCCATGGGCTGGGATCCTCCACAGTTCAGAGATCCAGGGACCTGCCACCTGCAAGAAGGCACTCAGATTTCTCCATGGGGTGGGCCAGTTCTGACCCCAACCTTCATACAAAGCCTGAAAGTACCACCATTTCTGTCTAGAAACGTGTTTATTGATGGTGTTGTTGTTGTTGTTCAGTCACTCAGTCATGTTCTACTCTTTGCAACCCCATGGACCGCAGTACACCAGGCTTCCCTATCCTTCACCCTCTCCCTGAGTTTGCTCAAAATCACATCCATGGAGTCAATGATGTCATCCAACCATCTCATCCTCTGTCGCCCCCTTCTCCTCTTGCCCTTTCCCAGCATCAGGATCTTTTCCAGTGAGTTGGCTCTTCACATCAGATGACCAAAGTATTAGAGTTTCAGCTTCAGCATCAGTCCTTCCAATGAATATTCAGGGTTGATTTCCTTTAGGATGGACTGGTTTGATCTCCTTGCTGTGAGGAGGTGGGTGAGGTGGGGGATAGAGGTGGGAGATGCAGTACTGAGGGAACATGAGATAGGAAAGTAAGGCACTCAAGAGGCAAAATGGAAAAGAATCATCTCTTGCTTTGGCAACCACCTGTGCATTGAATGCAACCACCCCCCCCAACCAGTGGAGGTGACACAATATTGTCATCTACTAAAAAGGTAAAGGGGGCTTCCCTGGTGGCTCAGTGGCGAAGAATTCACCTGAGATACAGACAATGGGGATTTGATCCCTGGGTCAGGAAGATCCCCTGGAGAAGGAAATGGCAACCCACTTCAGAATTCTTGCCTGGAGAATCCCATGGACAGAGGAGCCTGGTGGGCTACAGTCCGTGGGGTCACAAAAGAGTCCGACACGACTTAGCAATTAATCAACAACAAAAAGGAAAATAAGTGCCCGGGTCTTCTCGATCAGGTAGACTTTGCCAGCTACCATGCCTTTCCATGCACACAAAGCATGAGCACCCTGTTTTCCAAGCAAGGGTTAATAAGAAATAACGACTAAACATTTCTTTGCCAAATCCACAAAACACAGTCTCAGCCCCAAGACCAAATGGTTTCAATTCTCTGCTCCCTCGCCTCCCTCCTGCCTTCAAGATAATCCCGGGGGGACAGGCTGTGCAAAGAGCAGGTTCGAAAGCTTCAGGACTCACTCCTCCCACAGCCCACAGACAAAGCTGCTCTGTTTTTCTTAGGATAACCTTGCCGCGGTTCTCACTTCTGCTCCGTGTCACCTTGATTGTTTATGTTGTGATCACTCCCAGGGCAAAGGTCCAGTGTTTCCTCATGGAGGGCCATCACCAAGGCTCCTGAATTACCCAGGGACCTGCCCTTTCTCCTGGCCAGAGAATGACCAGGATGCCAGGGCCAGCCCTCAACCGGGAAGAGTCTCTTATGCAGGAGGTTGGTGTGGGGACAGGGGTGGTCTCTCTCTCCCCCTTTTTGTAGAACTTTCCAGATATCTTCGGAGAAGGCAATCGCACCCCACTCCAGTACTCTTGCCTGGAAAATCCCATGGATGGAGGAGCCTGGAGGGCTGAAGTCCATGGGGTCGCTGAGGGTCAGACACGACTGAGCGACTTCACTTTCACTTTTTACTTTCATGCACTGGAGAAGGAAATGGCAACTCACTCCAGTGTTCTTTCCTGGAGAATCCCAGGGATGGCGGAGCCTTGTGGGCTGCTGTCTATGGGGTCGCACAGAGTTGGACATGACTGAAGTGACTTAGCAGCAGCAGCAGCCAGATATCTTCCACCACCCGACACCTGGCCCTTTCTGTTGGGGTTTCTCGACACTGGTCTGTAGTTGTTACTGAAGCCAGTTTTCCCTGAATGCTTTCTTAGCTTCTTCTCTGTCACTCCGTGGACTCAGCTTCTGAGCCTCAATTTCCTCACCTGTAAAGGATGCTTAAGGTGCTGCTTCCTGAAGTCATCGCCAAGGAGAATGAGGCTGGGAAGAGCTGACTCTGGGCCTGGCATGTGCTAAATGCTCAGGAAGCAACATCACTCATGGTGAGAACTGGAAAACTCAAGAGTCAGTGCCATCTGATGGAGTCCTCTTGGTTTGCATTGAGGGACCACGGTCCCAATACTGAACCCTCGTTTTCCAAGAGTGCTCAGGCATGTACGGGCACAGCTGGGGTTAGGAGTCCCATCTCCTGAAGACTGTCTGTTCACCAAGCTACTCAAAGGCCTGATGCTGTACTTCCTCTTCATAGTCCTGGGGCTTCCAGGCCAGTCTCAGCGGTGACATTGCCCAGGTGAGGATGAAGTGAGGGGAAAACTGGGTTCAACTCGATGCATATTTTACACTCAAGAGATACTTCTTTTTGTTTTTGTTCTGGTTTTCATTTTTGTTTTGTTTTACTTCTAATCACAATTATCAACTCAACTTCTTAAGAATGAAATATGGCAAAGTGTTTGAGGAGCTCATTTCTCCTCCTGAGAAACAATGAGGGTAATAATGACAATCACAATTTAAGAAAGGCCATCCGGGTCAATTGCAGGGACTATCTAGACCCAGATGGTCCCTCACAGTCCTGGACACGAGGTGTTAGAGGAAGGACCCGGCCTTTCCTCCCAGAACCAATCCAGTAAGGAAAAGGCCCGAAAATGCCATTCCCCTAACAGCCCATCATTAGGACTGAGTCATTAGGACTCAGACTAATTACCAGCAACCCTCAACCTCACTGGTCTCCACACTATTTATATTTTCAACTAAGACATTCCCTCAAGACAACAAATGCCAAATACTGACGAAGTTGCGTGTCCTGACTGTGCCTCTTCAGAGCTTTAAGGGCAGTCTGGGGGCTGTGTCAACAGAACGGCGGTGGTGCTGTCCATCCATCCGCTTTGGCTCAAGGCATCACACAGAATCCTGCCCTTCAGAGCTCCCGTGGTAGCAGGCTATCCAGCCTTCACCAGCCTCATCTATCAAACCTGATGACGATCCTCAAGGACAGGTCCTGTCACCGTCCTCACTTCACCAAGAAAAGATGCTCAGGTTCTAAAAGAGCAGAGCCTGTGTGGCAACTGATTGGCATTGGAATTTCCAACCCCACCCACCCCCCATCTCTAGGAGGGGCTGGAGACCGAGCTCACTTACGTCACCAGTGGCCGACTCCAGTCCACCCACGTGATGAAACCCCAGATGAAACCTGAAACATCAAGGCTAGGGGGCTTCCAGGCTGGTGACTATGCACTGGCATGCCCTGATGCCACTGGGACAGAAACTTCTGCACCTGCCACCCTGCCCTCCCACCACACCCCCACCCAGATCTTGCTGCCCTGTACATCTCTTCATTTGGTTGCTCTTTATCTTTTCTAAGAAGATGGTGACCTAGATGCATGGAATGTGGAGGTGGTGGGAGGGAGGCCCAAGAGGGAGGGGATATATGTATACATACCACTGCTTCCCTTGTGGCTCAGCTGGTAAGGAATCCGCCTTCAGTGTGGGGGACCTGGGTTCGATCCCTGGGTTGGGAAGAGCCCCTGGAGAAGGGAAAGGCTACGTACGCCAGTATTCTGGCCTGGAGAATGCCATGGACTGTATAGTCCATGGGGTTGTCAAGAGTCAGACACGACTGAGTGACTTTCACTTTCACATTTCTAACTGCTTCAGTTCATTGTACAGCAGCAACTAACACAGCATTGTTATAAAGCAACCATAGATCCCAATTTTTTAGAGAATAAAATGAAGCTAAGATCTCCTTTCTCCCTGCAAAGATGAGAGAAAATGAATAAGTTCTAATGAGGTGCATGAACCTGGAGCCTTTTATACAGAGTGAAGTCAGAAAGAGAAAGACAAAGATTGTATGTTGACACATATATACAGAATCTAGAAAGACAGTACCAATGATCCTACATTCAGGGCAGCGAAGGAGACACAGATCTAAAGAACAGACTTTTGGACTTTTGGATTCAGTGGGAGGAGAGGGTGGGATGATTTGAGAGAATAGCACTGAAATGTATACATTGCCATATGTGAAACAGGCAGCCAGTGGGAGTTTGATGTACGATGCAGGGGACCCACAGCCGGTGCTCTGTGACAGTCTGGAGGGATGGGGCTGGGAGGGAGGCGGAGGGGGTCTCAGGAGCGAGGGCACAGTGCCTACGGCCAATTCATGCTGGTGTTTGGCCAAAACCATCACAATATTGTCAAGTAATTAGCTCCCAATTTAGAGAAATTCTTTTTAAAAGCATTTTTAAATGAAAGAAAGCAATGATTGTAAGTATAGCCTTTTCCTGAACAATCTGAGTTACTCTAACAAATTATAGAAACTTGAAGGAGGGTCACAGGACCCCCCGGTTGTTATCAGACAGAACTTTGAGTAGCTTGGGGACCCAGGACTTCAACTGGTGTCTGAAGCGGTGGGTGGGATTGTGGAACTGAGCCACCGAACCTGTAGGGTCTGCACTAACATAATGTCGGAACTGATGAGAATTGTGGAGGCACAGGTGGTGGCAAAGAATTTGCACTGGAACAGATGCGCCCTCCACCCTCCCATCCCACTCCCTAGCCTCTTTCTTTTAAGGGTTTTGTTGGCGGGGGTGGGGGGAGGTTGTTTGGGGTTTTTTTTGTTTGTTCAGCCAAACTGCATGGCTTTCAGGATCTTAGTTCCTCAACCAGGGATCATACCCAGGCCTCAGCAGTGAAAGCACAGAGTCCTAACCACTGGACCACCAGGGGATTCCCTCCCTAGCCCCTCTTTCATCAGCTTCTAATCGCAAATCTGCCTTTCAATCCAGTCACAACCACCACACACCTCCTGAAGGTCAGAGAAGTCCTCCTTATATTCAATATGCTGCATGTGTGGTCACTCAGTGGTGTCAGACTCTTTGCAATGCTATAAACTGCAGCTCTTCAGGCTCCTCTGTCCATGGGACTCTCCAGGCAAGAATACGGGAGTGGGCTGCCATTTTTTCCTCCGGGGGATCTTCGCGACCCAGGGACTGAACCCATGTCTCCTGCGTCTCCTGTATTGGCAGGCGGATTCTTTACTACCAAACCACCAAGGAGTCGGATCACAGGGAAGTTCATCACTGAGGAGCAGATGGTCTGAATTTCTGCAGGCTGAAATTCACAATGGAAAATTCAAAAAGTAGTAATCTGCCCTCTCCACAAATACACAGAGTTCTCAGCTGGTATAAAGTATCATACCCAAACTGGAGCATTTGGAAACACAGTTTCCAAAGACTCACCATCAGTAAGGTGATGGGCAGAACACATGTGGACACGTATTAGAGATATGTGCGCCTGCTTATCACCACTAGAAAAATCACTTCACATGTGTTTCATGGATTATAGGCACCAGTGATTAGAGACACAAGGAGCCCGCACCCACTTTGAAAGGTTTATTTGCCCAGAATGGCTCCCCAATCTCACTGATGTTATTGCATGTTGTCGATAGGGTCGGCAGGCCCATAAATCAAGTTTCCCTTTCTTTTATTAAACCAGAGACCAGTGAAGGGGATTTTATGCTCTTTCCACAAATTTTTTGGGAAAACACACAGTTTTATTTAAGACCTTTTTTTTTTTTTAACTTTCGAAACCCAGCATGTGATTCTGTATCTTATTCTTCTAACTCAACACATAAAGTTCCCCACGTCCCTAATGTTCCCATCTCCCCAACAAAACCGGACTGAAGTTTCCTCCAACAATAAGAGTTATTGCGAGTTTACATTTTCAAATGACTTTCCCACACATGGCCCTTTTCATTTTCTTTCCAGAGTTGGAAGACTGCTGTTATCTTCCTTTTTTAAATATGAGAACACCAAACCCTCAAACAGAAGAGTAAGTACGTATTAAACACGTGTTCAGGGACTTCCCTGGTGGTACAGTGGTTAAGAGTCTGTCTGCCAATGTAGGGGACACAGGTTCTACCCCTGGTCCTGGAAGATCCCACATGCCCCAGGGTAGCTAAAGCCTGCGTGGCACACCCACTGGGCCTGCACTCTAGAGTCCATATGTAAAACAGATGGCCAGTGGGAATTTGCTGTATGATTCAGGGAACCCAAACCAGGGCTCTGTATCAACCTAGAGGGGTGGGATGGGGAGGGAGGTGGGAGGGAGGTTCAAGAGGAGGGGGACATATGTACACCTATGGCTGATTCATGTTGATGTTTGGCAGAAAACAACAAAATTCTGTAAAGCAATTATCAATTAAATTGTTTTTCTTTTAAAAAAAAAAAAGGAAAAAGAACTTTAAAAAGCATGGGCATAAGGCATTTCTATGTATTTCCCCATGTGACCCTTTCAACACCTTATGGAAGCCAGTGCTATCAGTGACCCACTTTGCAGATGAGGACACTGAGACTTAAAGAAGCCAAAGAGATTACAGCAAGGGAATGGCTGAGCCAGGAGTCTCACCCCAGGAGCACAAAGCCGTGTACCTCTCCTCCTTGGGTGCCCTTTTAGGGTGTAAGCTCTGAAGGAAACCCCACCCTCCCTTCTTCCCTCAGGACAACACAACAGGCCTTGACTCAGTGGCAGGAAGAGACATCAACTGTATCTCTGTCAGTTTCTTCTCTGCCCCAGCCTCCTTCCTACTAAGACTCTCCCTGATGAGGTTGTGGGGTCAAGGTTGGCAAGCAACAATGCCTCCTCAGACCCCTGCCCCCCTCCCATCTCAGGCTTCCCTGGTGGTGTAAGTGGTAAAGAATCCTCCTGCCAATGCAGGAGACACAAGAGATGCAGTTTCAATCCCTGGATGGGGAAGATCCCTTGAAAGAGAGTATGGCAACCCTCTCCGGTATTCTTACCTGGAGAATCCCCATGGACAGAGGAGCCTGGAGGGCTGTGGTCCACGGGGTCACAAAGAGTCCGACACAACTGAAGCGATTTAGCATGCACGCTCCTCCCATCTCCAACTTTCTCCTAGTTCCACTCCCTTTCCTGTCTTCCCTGCTGCAAGGATCACCCTTCCCAGCCTCCTTCTCTAGCTCCTCCCATGCCCAGAGGTCCCATCTCTTCCCCTCCCATGAAAACCACACTCACCGCCATCTCTTCCACTCCTGCCCTGACGTGGAAACTGCAGGTTTCCAGGGGAGCGGGCCAAAACCTTCAAGTTGCCATATGTTTGACCTCATTACTGGGTACACAGTATGGATCCAGTAAATATTTGTTAAATTGAATCATAAACCCATAAAGAGAAAGAACTAATGGTTTCAAAGAATAAGGCCCTGAAACCACTAATAATAGCAGAATGAGAATGATTAACATTCCAGGCAGCATACTCAGTATTGAACATGCTTTTACCTATTCAAGCTTCACCAAAATGTTACAACAGATGCTGTAACTTACTCCCATTCTTACTCCCATTTTGCAGCTGAGACAGCAAGGTTCCAAGAGGTCTGGTTTGCCCGAGCATGCTAAGCCCCTTCAATCATGACCAACTCTTTGCGACCCTATGGACTGCAGCTCACCAGGCTCCTCTGTCCATGGGATTCTCCAGGCAAGAACACTGGAGTGCGTTTGCTGTGCCTTCCTCCAGGGGATCTTCCTGACCCAGGAATCAAACCTGCATCGCCTATGTTTTCGGCATTGGCAGGCAGATTCTTTATCACCAGTGCCACCTGGGAAGCCCAAGGTGACATAAACCAGGAGGTGGCACAGCCGTGACCATGGTTGGGCCCTGACTCCAGCCCCTTGTTTCTTAGCACCGTTGCTCGTTGTGTGGCCCTGGTCAGAGTCCCCTGCTGTCGTGGTCCTCAAGGCCTCGTCTATGAAATAAGGTACCAGCTTTGAACCCCAGACACCAGCTTCTGGAAAGCCCTTTCAGTGTTGCCACTCCAAGCCGGGCTGAGCCCTCGAGCCAGCAGCCCTGCTGGATCCTCGCCTCCTTTCTCGTCTCTCCTCGCCCCATCTTGCTCTGTCCAGATCTCCTTCCTTCCCTGACTTCCCAGCTGCCGTTCCTGGGATCCTTGAGGGAAACCCAGGCCCTCTCACCCAGCACCTGGAGGAGCCACACTCCCCACGTGACTGTCTCCTGAGGCTCCGAGATGTGACAAGGTCATGGAGAGCTAGTGGAAAGCAAAAGACGGACCCAGTTTTGCATTTCTTTCCTGCAGAATGAAGCCCAGCTGTCTTAATCTGTTTGGGCTGCTAAACCAGAATCCCAGAAACTGAGCAGCTGAAACCAGTGGTCCCCAACCTTCTTTGGCACTATGGACTGGTTTCATGGGAGACAACTTTTCCATGGACTGGGATGAGGTGGGATGGTTTCAGGATGGTTTTAGGATGATTCAAGGGCATTACACTTAATATGCCGCCACTGATCTGACAGGAGGCAGAGCTTAGGTGGTAATGCAAGTGATGGGGAGTAGTTGTAAATACAGATGAAGCTTCACTCACTCACCTGCTGCTCACCTCCCGCTGTACTGCCTAATTCCTAACAGGTCATGGACCAGTTGCGGTCCAGAGCTGAGTGGTTGGGGACCCCCTAGCTTAAACAACAAAAGGGCTTCTCATGTGGCAATTAGGGTAAAGAACCTGCCTGCCAATTCAGGAGACACAGGTTCAACCCCTGGGTCAGGAAGATATCCTGGAGGAGGAAATGGCAACCACTCCAGTATTCTTACCTGGAACATTCCATGGACAGACGAGCCTGGCGGGCTGTAATTCATGGGTTCCAAAGAGTGGGACATGACTGAGCAACTGAGCACACACACACAGTTATTTCTCACACTTCTGGAGGCTGGAAATCTAAGATCAAGACACAGCAGATCCAGTGTCTGTAAGAGTCCCTCCCTGCTTTGCTGTCCTCTGGTTGTAGCCTCAGTGCCTTATGTGGGGGAGAGACAGAAAGACCATCTCCCTGGTGTCTCTTCATTAAAGGCACTAATCCTGTTCATAAGGGCTCCACCCTCGTGACCTAATCACCTCCCATAGGACCACCTCCTAACACCACGGCATAGGGTGTTTAGGCTTGGAAGCACACATTTGGAGGGGATATATTCAATTCATAGCCTGGGCAATTAGGCACTGTTAGTGCTCACTGCCTTGGCACTCAGCTTCTGAGTTAACCCAGAATCTTCCAGGAAAGGTGGAACAGACAAGACAAACCAGAAGTCTCTGCAGATCTAGCCCTGATGGGAGAAAAACAGAACCTCCTGGGATTGGCTGGGAGAGCAGAGAGGACTCAGTGAACTGCTCAAGGCTACCCCCACCATATCTCATCTCCGTATTCATCCCCCAGGAAGCAGGGATTCTGTCAGTGGTATTAAGGATAAGAATGCCAAGAGTCCCCTGCAAATGCAATAGGCCACTAGGATAAGCAGGAATTGGCTTCTTAGGAGCATCAAGGGCTTTGAGTGTGGCCTGGGCAACAGGTCGGGGGCAGGGCAGTCCAATTCTCTCCTCCCAACTCTGCTGCTCTGTCATCCCTGGGAAGGGGGGTAGGAGGGTGGTCTTCATTCATGAAATTTGTCAAAGTATTTGCTCAAAGGGTCATTGTGCAGATCTGAAGAGGAAATCCACTTACAATGGCCAACATAGCTGTTGCCATCATCACCATTGCAACCTACAAGAGGCTCTTAGCTCCAATTCTAATTCCACAAATGTGCCAGGTGCCTGTGACAAATGCTGTCTGAGAACGGAGTTCACTCCAAAGGCTGTCTCCCTCTGCTGGTTCTATCAAAGTTTATCCTCAAGACTTCACATCAGCTTTTGAGACCCCTGCTTTTCTGGAGGCCAAATGCATGGGAGGAGGGGCTGGACCGGCACACAGCCTGCATCATTGGAGCCGGGTTTGCCAGTAGGCCGTAATCCCTCTTGTTTTTTCCATCAACGTCCTCAGGACTAAATTTGTGATTTTTCACTAATGAATGACAGCCAAATAGTGCCTGGACCCATGCCTCCTCCAAGACCACATCTCCTCTTCTTGCAGTTTCTTTAGGCTGTAATTCTTTGCTTAGTGGAAGTGGGAGTTCTAACTCACCAGGAAAAGAAGCTTTGTCTTTGGAGACAATCTGCCTGGAGTTCTGGACTTTTCACTTTCGTCTCTAACTGAGAAGCGGCTCTGGCCAAGTTCCCCCTCTTTAAAGGCATCGTCCAGACGTGTGTCCCCCAGCCTGGCTCTTAGAGGAGCATGAGGGAAATGGCATGAAGGTTCTGGAAGACATATGGCCTGGGAGCGGGGGTGAGTTTGAGGCTGCAGCACTTCACTCATCTGCTTCATTTGCTGCGTTTTGAGGGGTTTTTCTGTTTCTGTTTTTGGTGTTTTGCTTTGTTTTTGTTCTACCTTGCCAAGTGGCTGGTGAGGATCTTAGTTCTCTGACCAGGGATTGAACTTGGGCTTTTATCAGTATAAGCGCTGAATCCTAACTACTGGACCTACCACCAGGGAATTCCTGAGTTTTAAATAAGAGTGTTAAACACACACACACATTTTAAAATCACCACACCCCATCCACTTCTCATTTTACAGGTAATAAATGGGTGATGGGCAGGGGCAATCTGCATTGACGACAGTTAAAACACCAGCCCCCAGACCCATAACCAGTGGTCTGAGCACAGTGCTTTACAGCCTTCGGAAAGGACCTCAGACACCCAACCGGGAGCATCTTGGATCAGAGCTGCTCCACTGTGCATTCTTAAAGATTTCCCGATGTAGAAGAAAAATGTATCTACACCAGTCAAGTCCTCTCGTAGCTGCTATTGTTCGGTTTCGAAGACATGTCCCAACTCTTTGCAACCCCTTGGACTGCAGCTCACCAGTCTCCTCTGTCCTCCACCATCACTCAGAGCTTGTTCAAATTCATGTCCATTGAGTCAGTGATGCCATCTAACCATCTCATCCTCTGTCACCCCCTTTTCCTTTTGCCTTCAATCTTCCCCAGCATCAGGATCCTTTCCAATAAGTCAGCTCTTCGCATCAGGTGGCCAAAGTATTAGAGCTTCAGCATCAGCCCTTTCAATGAATATTCAGGGCTGATTTCCTTTAGGATTGACTGGTTTGATCTCCTTGCTGTCCAAGGGACTCTCGAGAATCTTCTCCAGCACCACAGTTCAAAAGCATCAATTCTTTGGCACTCCACCTTCTTTAGCTGTGGATTCTGACATTTTTTGTACCTTCACTTGGAGACCAGGAGTCCTTTATTAGATAAACCAGAGACAGAAAGCAGACCAGGTATCTAGAGGCCAGATACTATTCCCATATGTGTTCATTTGACCTGCACAGCATCATCATTTTTTAAAATTAATATGTTGTCAACACTGAAAGATCAGGCATTTTTGCATTTAAAAAAATCTAGTTTATCTTGTAGGGGTGGTGGGGCTCAGACCATCTGGCAACCATGGCTCTCATTTTTCCATGGTGAGGACCAGCTGGAGCCAAATGGCTTCATTCCTTCGAGAGGGGTCAAGAGTGCCACATGCCCACAGCTCCCCACCCCTACTGACAGCTGCCCTCTGTGCCCACCAGCACCTGTCCGCCTGCTGGGATGTGAGCTCACATCCCAGAAGCAGACTTTGGAGTCTGGTCCTCTCAGTACACATCCCTCTCTGGCTTCAGTCCCACATCCTCACCTCTATGCCCATCTAGTTGCTCCTTGGAGCAGAAACAGAAAAACACGTTGGGCGAGCATCTAGAATGCAGACGATGCTCTGCTGGCCTCATGGTTCTGTCATGTGATACAGCAGGACAAGGGAGGGAATTGTTGAGAAGATTAATGACGGGTTTGTTGGGACTTGCCTGGCAGCCCAGTGGTTAAGGCTCCCCACCCAACCTCAATGTCCATCAACAGAGGAATGGATGAAGAAGACGTGGTACATATATACAAAGGAATATTACTCCGCCACTTAAAAGAATGAAATAATGCTGTTTGCAGCAACATGGATGCACCTAGAAGAGTGTCATACTGAGTGAAATAAGTCAGCAGAGAAGGAGAAACATCCTATGACATCCAGGAATCTAAAAAGAAATGATAAAAAGGAACTTACAAAACAGGAACAGACTCACAGACTTCAAGAATGAGCTTATGTTTCCCAGCAGGGGAAGCATGAGGGGAAGGGATTAGAGAGTTTGGGGTAGACCTGTATACACACTGCTCTATTTAAAATGGATAACAAATAAGGACCTACTGTATAGCACGTGGAATTCTGCTCAGTGTTATGCGGCAGCCTGGATGAGAGGGGAGTTTGGGGGAGAATGGATACACATATACATGTATATCCAAAGGCTGAGTTCCTTTGCTCGTTGCCTGAAATTATTACAACATTGTTGATGGGCTATACCATGAGACAAAATTAAAAGTTTTTTTAAAAAGACTCCTCGTTTCCAATGCAAGGGGCACAGGTTTGGTCCCTGGTGGGGCAACTAAGATCCCACAAGTCGCAAGGTACAACCAAACAACTAAAAATAAATTTTCAAATATTAAAAAAGATGAAGAATTCGTCCTCAAAGCCAGGCCACTTAGGAGTCTCAGATCTGTTTCCAGGCTGGATTTTAACAAAACATGATGTGTTTCCTATCTAATGAGAGTACAATTTCAAGGGAGGAATTATCCAATAAAGCTCTCCAACACTTTTCATCCCAAAGAGATAAGACTCCCCCAACGCCACGATAAGACATTCCAGTATGAGTGTGGAGGGAGAAACCCTCCCAGAAAACCTTCCTGGCCGGGCACAGGGGGCAGAGAGGCCAGGCAGTGAAAGGGAAAACCTGTCATCACACACAGTCCTGCAGGAAACCACACAGCCTCCTAGCTGTGCCAAGCTTGGATTAACCTATCATGTCCTGAATGCACATCAGAAACAAAGGCGGTCTTGGCCTTTGCTTCTCCCTTTCCACTCCCTTCCAGCTGTCTTCCATGACACAAGCCCACGAGTGTGGGGTCCATGCCTCTCTCCTCAGCACCACCCATGGCGACCCCGTTCTCCGTGATAAAAACACCCAGTGTTTCTCCTTTGCGTGTGTGCCCTCCTCGGGCATTTGCATTTTCCTAAACACTTCTTGGAAAAAATTCCTTGGTGGGATAAAGCACTATGCACACCGTGGCTTCAGTGGGCTTTAAGATCTGAGAACCTTGATGGCATTTTAGGAGGAACTCCAACAGGAAAAGCAGATAATGGCGGTGTCTCAGATTGAAGCCTGAGTGGAAGAGGGTGAGCCTGGCCCCACGTCTGCTTAGTGGCTTCTGTCTCCACTTCCACTCCACCCCTCAGGGGTTCGTCAGAGTCTGAGGGTTTCCCAAATGTGACTTGAAGACCTCTGCAGTGAAGTCTTGCCCATATGTGGCGTGAGGGTGTTGGTGGTGATGGTGGTATTGGCATGGGCAGTGCTGGTGATGATGGCGTGTGGTGTGAAATGGTGGAGCTGGTGATGGAAACGTGGGTGGAGGCGGTGCTGGTGACAGTGATGGCACTGGCGGTCACGGCGGTCACTGGCCTGACGGTGGGATTATAACGGTGGGGGGCGTGGGCTTGGGGGTGGTAGTAGTGACGGTGATCATGGTGGTGGTGGTGGTGTTAGAGTCAGTGGTTGTGACTGCAGTGAGCACAGTGGTACTGGGGGTTTAATCACAGTGTTGGTGCTGACCTGGTGATGTGGTGGTGACCTGGTGATGGTGGTGGTGATCTGGTGATGTGGTGGTGATCTGGTGATGGTGGTGGTGATCTGGTGATGTGGTGGTGATCTGGTGATGGTGGTGGGGTTGTGTGTGCCATGGCTATGGTGGAGCTGATGCTGTGGTGATGGTGGTGGTGATCTGGTGATGGAGGTGTTGCACCATCTGTAGTAACAGACAAACAATCCTATTGGAACAAAGGGTTTATTAAAATTATGTCAATTTTAGGTACTGTGGTAAGGAAAATAAGAAGGTAAACACCTTGCTGAGAAGCATCTTCCTATTCTTTTGTTGGAGCCCATCTCAAGCACTGAAGATCCCTGAGCTGTTCCAGGGTGGGGAGTGGTGTTTCAGCAGGGACTGTGATACACAGGGCAACCAGGAAAGGCACTCCTGATTGAGTGAGTGCCTTGTGCCAAAAGGGCAGCCACCATTCAGACATTCCCTCCCCGGAGACAAGGCTTCAAGAGGTGAGGCTGCAACTGAGGGGCAGGAAGTCGTAACCATGTGTCAAGCTGGAGCAGCAGACCAGGAACCATGCTGAAGACTCAGCCTACTTCAGAGGGACCTGATTCAACAAGGACAGAGGTAGCTGGCACACTCTCTACCTCACTGTTCTGTGTCCCAAAAAGTAAACACTTATGTATTAGGGTCAATAAGACATAACCTAGCAGCCAAGAAAGGCTCAGCCATAAAGAAGACTGAGCATTGAAAAACTGATGCTCTGTGGTGCTGAAGAAGACTCAAGAGTCCCTTGGACAGCAAGATCAAACCAGTCCATCCTAAAGGAAATCAACCCTGAACATTCATTGGAAGGACTGATGCTGAAACTGAAGTTCTACTACTTTGGCCACCTGATGGGAAGAGCTGACTCACTGGAAGAGACCCTGATGCTGGGAAAGATCAAAGGCAGGAGAAGGGGACGATCAAAGATGAGATGGCTGGATGGCATCATCGACTCAATGGATGTGAGTCTGAGCAAACTCCAGAAGATAGTGAAAAACAGGGATAATGAAAACTGCAGCCTGGTGTGCTGCAATCCATGGGGTCGCAAAGAGCCAGACACAACTGAGTGACTGAACAACAAAGCAACCAACTGAGGCAGCGTGCCAGGGCCCTGTATACAAGACTGCACCTGTTAATAATTTTAAGTAAAACTGGGATTTTTTTGTAATTTGTTTTGATTTCAACTGCTCAGGCGGAGAAGGCAATGGCACCCCACTCCAGTACTCCTGCCTGGAAAATCCCATGGACGGAGGAGCCTGGTGGGCTGCAGTCCATGGGGTCGCTACGAGTTGGACACGACTGAGCAACTTCACTTTCACTTTTCACTTTCATGCATTGGAGAAGGAAATGGCAACCTACTGCAGTGTCCTTGCCTGGAGAATCCCAGGGATGGGGGAGCCTGGTGGGCTGCCATCTATGGGGTCACACAGAGTCGGACACGACTGAAGTGACTTAGCAGCAGCAGCAGCAACTGCTCGGGACAAGGCATGTGCCTGGGCATAGAATGGGTGCTTCACATTTTGGATGAGTGACTCTGGAGTCTGAACTTGACACAGTTCCCTATGAGTCAACTGCCCTTTAAACCAGAGGCTCCCAGCCACCCGCACCCTCAAGTACAGATACCAGCCCCAGCCTCCATCGCCCACTCCTGAGCCCACTGATTCAAATGCTAATCTCAACTGAAAACACCCACACACACAGCCAGAAATAACGCTTTATCTGAGCATCCCATGGCCAGTCAAGATGACACATAAAATTAACCATCACACCATCCCTAACCATTGAATGCTGCCCAGCTGTTAAAAGAAATTATTTAGATGTGAGCATATTCGTGTGGAAAGATGCTCATGAAACATACATTTAAAAAAAAGAAACTTGACCATAAAAATATGTATATTAGCATTCCTATTGTGTGGTATGAGATGAGCATATATTTATGTTCAAGTGTGAATAGAAAAACATTTGGAAGGATAGTCAACAAATTATTAATCATGGTGACAGCAAGAGAAGATTTCAGGGTGATTTTTTACTTTATAAAGGAAGCTATTGATTCTTTTGTTACTAGCATATACTATTTGAAAGTGAAACTTAAAAATTATTCACTGTTTGAAAAATAAACAGTGATGTTTGGGTTCACTGAGTGCTATGGACTTAGTTATCATAAATAGGGAAGCGCTTTTATTTCCAGTAAAAAGAGATTATTCATAGCAATTATTGATGCATACCTGAGCAAAACCCCAAAGACCCTCTTGTACACACGTGTAAGGAAGCAGACACAAGAGTGTGTGCTACAGCTTGGCTTGAAGGCAGAAGGGTGGGATCAAGCCAGTGTCCAAGGATGGCCCAGTGGAGATGTCAAAGAACACGGCTTGTTCAGCAGTTAGAGTCTTGCTCACTAGATCAAGCTCTTAGATACACACAACAGTGATGAATCTTTAAAAAAAAAAAAAAAAAACTCCATCTACCAAGAATTCTTGCCAGAGAAGTGGACCCTCTAGCCCAGCCTTTACAAGAACATCCATTGGTTGGGAAAACAATGGTAGGTAAGGTTTACCATGGTCTGTATGTTTGCATCCCCCGCAAAATTCATATGTTGAAAACCTCATGTCCAAGGTGACGGTATAAGGAGGTGGGACTTTGGAGTGATTTGGTCCAGAGGGCAGAGCCCTCACAAATGGGATCAGTGCCCTCATAAGGAAGGCCCCACTTTGCTGGTGGCTCAGTGCTAAGGAGTCTGCCTGGGATACAGGAGACCTGGATTTGACCCTTGGGTCAGGAAGAGCCCCTGGAGAAGCCAATAGCAACCACTCCAGTATTCTTGCCTGGAGAACCCCATGGACACAGGAGCCTGGTAGGCTACAGTCTATGGGGCCACAGAGAGTTGGACATCAGTGACTAACACACACACACACACACACACACACACACACACACACAGGAAGGCCCCCAGAGCTCCTCCGCCCTTGCACCATGTGAGGACAGGAGAGGCCTGCAGCATGAAAGCACACCCTCCCCTGGGCTCGCTGGCCCTCTGATCTCAGACTTCAGGCTCCAGATCCACGCCTAAGCAGCTCAGGCTGTGGAGTTGCCTTACAGCAGCCTGAGTGGACCAAGACAGGGTTCTCTGATGGCCCCCGGAAGACAAAGGAACCTCAGAATGTTCTCCAGGCAAGTGATCTGGCTTCCTCATGCTTGTAGCACACACAAAAATAAAATAAAATAAAATAAAAAATGCAGGAGAAGGTAGATAAACAACAAGGTCCTACTGTAGAGCACAGAGAACTATATTCAATATCCTATGATAACCGAAATGGAAAACAATATGGAAAAGAATGTGTGTGTATGTATACATACATACATATATGTAAAACTGAATCACTTGGCTGTATAACAGCAATTAACACATTGTAAATCAACTACGCTTCAATAAAAATTGTTTTAAATGCAAGAAAAGCAGTCCTCCATACATAGGGGCTCTGACTCAAACATACCAACTCGAAGACATTTTTGAGACAATTGGGGAAATCTAATTCTGGAGCGGGTGTTCGATGATGAGAAATAGTTGCCAACTTTATTACACTGAAGAGCAGCTTTCTCGTTCTGTTTTTCCAAAGTCCGTGCATTTTAGCACTGCATATACACAGCCATCAGGGTGAAACAGCTGTGTATATATGTCACCACAGGGTGACCCGGCTGTGGTATCAAACACCTCAGGAGAGAGGAAGGAAAGAATTATAAGGAAATCCAGTGAAATCATATCAGCCACCAATGCTGAGTGACAGAAGACGGTCTTTCAGTGCAAACTTCTGTACTCCTTTGGCTATGCAGGTGAACTGCGTGCAGAAGTGTAAGAAGCAGGCTGGAAGGTAACACGTCAGAACCAAAGGTGGTGTCTCGTGGGACAGAGAAGAACCTGGGGCAGTGGGCAGAGAGCCCCGCATGAGTCGTGCCTCTCACCTCACAGGCAGGGACTTCCCTGGTGGTTCAGTGGTTCAGAATGCACCCTCTGCTTCAGGGCACATGGGCTCAATCACTAGCCAGGGAACTAAGATCCCTCATGCCAGGAAGCAACCAAGCTTGCGTGCTACACAGAGAGAGAAGCCACAACAAAGAGCCCACCTGCCGCAACCAAGGCCTGGTACAGCCAGAAATGAGTAAACTTTAAAATTAATTAATTTTAAAAAGCAGCCACTTAGGGCAATAATGACAGAATAGTTCTAACTACCCACTCTGCATGCTGTGATCACAGACATTTACGAGTTCTCTATACGTCTGCATATTTTTGAAATTTTTTAAAGATAAAAATGTGTCACCTGAAAAAAAAATGCACAAGTTGAGAGTTATGTTTTATTCCGCAGACTTTCTGAGGACTTCAGGACACAGCACCTCAGGTAACGCTGAGAAAACTGTTACAAAGAGGCAAAGCCAGGGAGCTAGAATATATAGGCTACTGTTCAGTTGCTCAGTCATGTCCAGCTCTTTGCGATTCCATGGACTGCAGCGCGCCAGGCCTCCCAGTCCTTCACTATCTTCCCAAGTCTGCTCAAACTCATGTCCACTGAGTTGGTGATGCCATCCAGCCATCTCATCCTCTGTCCTCCCCTTCTCCTCCTGCCCTCAATCTGTCCCAGCATCAGGGGCATTTCCAGTGAGTTGGCACTTCACAACAGGTGGCCAAAGTATCGGAGTATCAGTTCTTCCAGTGAATATCAGAGTTGATTTCCTTTACGAATAACTGGTTTGATCTCCAAGTTTTTGCAACAAAAGACTAAGTGTTTGGAACATCAAAAGATGAGTGTTACTAAGGGAAAACCAAATATTTTCAGAAATTTAGCACTTTTCTATGTATGAGAAGATGCAAGAGTCTGGGCTCACTGAAGTCATTCCTGTGATTGCACCTCAGCTTTCTGGGGCCAGCATCCTGTGCTTTCTCATCCTGAGTCCCCTCAGGGCTCACCATCCCAGTGGTTGTAATGTGAAGGTTTGATGGCTGGAACATCTTTGTTTAATGGTATGGCAGCTGATATTTTAGTTCTCAATGGTTTTAAAATATAAGTCAAAGAAAGGTAAAAGCAAGAGCCTGTGGAACTCATGGAAAGAAATATCCCACAGAGACCTGAGAACCCAGCTCAAGGAGCCAGGTGCGGGAGTCAGGCACATAACTTTGCAGGTGATGTGGGCTTTGGCTGCACTGACCACCAGAGTGCCGTGAACCCTGGAGCACCATGTGGGTGCAGAACCCCACACAGACGTGTGACACATATACGGTAACAGACTCTGCGAAGCCCAGACAGTTGGCCATCCTGCTCAGACGTGAATGAAGGGGCCCAGAGAAAGGACTTTGCAGCCAGACCTCCGGGGCTGGGGGAGCATAGGGACTTACCTCTTTAGGATGAACATCATTTCTTACAATACTGATTAGCATTTAAAAGCACCATACATTTGGCCTATTAAAAACTATCAGGTCCCTACTCTCTGCCAGGCGCTCAAGTGCCATAAAACAGTGGCTGATGCCAGGGTACACAAGCTAGGCATTGTCCCGGCTGGCCAAACCTGTCCCAGGAAGCTCTAAACTGGGTGTTCAGCATCTTCACCCCTCCCGTGGTATTGGCAATGGGGCATCGCCATGCTAGCAGAGGCCCCAGTTCATCCTCACCAAGCACTGGGACCCAGGCTTGCCACATGGAGACCCCAACTATTATTACAGGCGTGTCCTCCAAGGTCCCCCCGCTTCTGTCCTTGGGAACTGCCCTGAGTGTCCTGATTTAAGAAGGTCTGCCTTCCCTGCGGGTCTGGGGTGGGTCCCACATAGCCTTGTCCCAAATCTCACCTCTCTGACATAAGGCTCTTCTTCAGTTTCTACAGCAAGAACAGCCTCAGAGAGAGGACAAAGGCATCCAGGAGATTCCATGGAAGGGACAGTGAAGAACTATTGCTCTAAAAAGAAAGAGGGAGAAGGAGGGAAATGTCTTAGTGGATTAAGGACACCCAAAATAAAGCTGGGGAGAGAGCAAATCCTACCTGGGATAATATGAGATGCTGACCTTTTATTTTTTAGAATTTATTTGTCTGCTCCAGGTCTGAGTTGTGGCACGCGGAATTTTTGATCTTCATTGCAGCATGTGAGCTCTTAGTTGAATCGTGTGGTTGGATCTAGTTCCCTGACCAGGGATCGAAACTGGGCCCCTTGTGTTGGGAGCATGTAGTCTTAGCCACTGAACCTCCAGGGACGTCCCGTAATGTTGACCTCTTTTTTAGTGCTTTGTTGATTTCCACATTTGGAAGGTGGGTATCACTTTTATCATCAGAAAATGTAAGTCTAAAAAATTTTTAAAGACTTAGCAACTCAAAGTGAGTGGAGTACTTTTGGGGACAATCAGGTTTCATCTATTCTTCATTCATAACATCTTGACGTGGAACAGAGATTGAAATTCTGGCTACCCACATAGAGTCAAGTGCTGGCAAAATTGCATTTGGGAGATGGATATCATCATGTGTAGCAAATGAGGCTAACCAGTTCAAGGTTATGCAAACATCTCCGACCCACTGGGAGCATTCAGTGATGGAGCCCTAGCCAAATGGGAAGAAATGTTTTCAACTGTGTAGAGTAATCACAGCTGGAATGACCACATTCTGATTTCTTTAACAATAGCCATCTTTTCCGATTTTATTTTTTAATATTTAATTATTTGGCTGCACCAGGTCTTAGCTGCAGTACAGCAATCTTTGTTCTTGGTTGTGGCAGGCAGGACCTTTTAGCAGCAGCATGCAAAATCTTCAATTGCAGTATGTGAACTCTTAGTTGAGGCATGTGGGATCTAGTTCCATGTCCAGAGATCTTGCATTGGGAGCTTGAACTCTTAACCACTGGACAACCAGGAAAGTCCCTCTTCTTTGATTTAAATCAGCAAATGCAAATGTGAAAATGTCCACACCTTAGCCCTGTAAGTATAAGGATGAGCCTCAAGAAAATCCACAAAAGTGGTTCTGTGCTGAAATGCAGACAAAAGTTTTGCTTTTGACCTTTGTGGGTGGCTTAACTGCTGGCCCTCCGCTGCCCACCCTCCCTCTGAAAGTAGTCCTCAGTTTGCCTTCTCCGAAGCAGCCGGGGGTCCCCAGCTTGTGCTTTATCTGCTATCTGATGGTGCTGAGTTAAGGGTTTGGATTGGTGAGCCCAAGAAGAAGGAAGAAAGTTCGGGGGCAGAGGTACCAGGATGCTATGGCTTTGGGAAATGGAGTGATTTTTTTTAAGGTATAAACCAGAAAGACTGATTAATTCACACTAACCTGAGCTAATTAGTAAAATGCAAAAATAGTCTTGCATAATTCACACAAACTAAGTGATTCACGGACAGGTTCTCTCTGATTATTCACCCTGCATACACAGACTGGTGGGCAGCAGCCACATGACACCCACCCCTCAGGGAAAACTCAGGGACAGAAGCAGGATCCTTGTCTAGTCTGCCAGCCTCCAAAGTAGCCACCTCCTCCCAGCGCCCCACACCCCTGCAGAAGGCAAACCTGAAGGTGAGAAGAAACAGTATAAACGTAACTACAACTTAATTACAGAGTGGAAAAAAAAAAACAAAAAACCAACATTGAGGGTTGTTTCATTTCCTGCTAGTTTCTTGGGTTTCTAACAGTTCCTGGTACAAGGTAACTGCTCAATAAATACTCAAATAAATTAATCAGTGAATGAAGTTGCCAAAATAACTGATGCTTTATAAAGTATACGAAAGAACTATTCCATTCCAAAGAAAAGTAACCGTAATTAAGATGACATCAACTTAAATGGACATGAGGATCAAAAACCACATGCTTGCATCATCATTTGAAAATCACCCAGAAGCATCCAGTAGAAGTCTGGAGCCCAAGCCACACCTCCTCCAGCCACCTCTCTCTGCTGTGTCCACCCCTTGCTCCTCTGTCCATCTGCCCATGTGTCCTGGCTGGGAGCCTCGCTTTCACCCCAGCTTCCTCTGCCCTCTGCACCACCCACATCAAATCTACCACCCAGTCACTCACCCCTGCCTTCCAGTTCACCTCCCCTGAAGCTAACCTCGTGCTCCCCAGCCTCTGTGGTCCCTTCCATGGGCAATGCTCCTGCACTCTGCTGCACAAAGTGCAGTGTTTAGCTGTTGTTTAGTTGCTCAGACGTGTCCGACTCTCTGCGACCCCATGGACTGTAGCCTGCCAGGCTCCTCTGTCCATGGAATTTCCCAGGCAAGAATACTGGAGTGGGTTGCCATTCCCTTCTCCAGTTGATCTTCCCAACCCAGGGATCGAACCCGCATCTCTTGTGTCTCGTGCATTAGCAGGTGGATTCTTTACCACTAGCACCACCTGGAACACAGGGCTTGCTACAACTCAAAGTGGGCCACATAACCCCTTCTCCAACTTCCCTCAACCTTCTGTTGATAAGATGGGTCTAGATAGGTCCCTCAACAACACACACGTCAAGCGCTCAACATGGATTTTTACCTAAGTGATCCCTCACAATGTCCCAAACTTGGGTCCAACCATTACCACCTCTAATAGTTGAGAGAGTTGAGATGGAGGAGAGATAACAAAGAGGGGGTTGCAGGGTTCCCCCAAAGTAAGGCAGTTCTGTTGAAAAAGTTGAACTCAGAATTAAATAATAAAAAACATAGACTCTCCCCTAAATCAGCCATCCATGCCCCCATGAAAATATGAATCATTGTGGCAATTATGAAATGGTAATAATAATCAGTGATGTTGGGCTATTGGAAAACTGTGTTAGGGAGATCATCCATGAAAATTCCCATCGTTGCTCTCTTCAGGACTTCTAAGCCTCATATCAACCAAGTTAGAGTTCCCTGTTGACTACAGTTGGGGACCCAGAGGAATAAGATGGGCCTCCAAGGAGTCTTTCTTGGAAGCTCTTATTCAAAACACTACTCCAACACACCTGGGTAATACTATACTATGCCAAGCCACTATTAGAGACTGAATGCTTGTGTTCCCCCACCCGCAGTTTAGAATCTGCCCACCAATGCAGGAGACACAAGAGACGTGGGTTCTATCTCTGGATCAGGAAGATCCCCTGGAGAAGGAAATGGCAACCCACTCCAGTACTCTTGCCTGGAGAATCCCATGGACAGAGGAGCCTGGTGGGCTACAGTCCATGAGGTCACGAGCAGTTGAACACAACCGAGCAACTGAGCACACATACTCCCAACTTAAGATGCTGATGTTCCAAACCCCAGTGTGACAGGTTTTGGAGGTGGGGGTCTTTGGGAGGTGATTAAGTTTGGACCAGGTCATCAAGTGGTGCCCTCATGATGATCCCTTACAAGAAGAGGAAGAGACAGGAGAGCCCCGTCTGTCTGCCTCCTCCCTCCCCTCTCCTGCTGCCTCTTCCTCCATTTTTCTCTCCCTCTTCTTCTTCCCCTCCTTCTTCTTTTCCTCCTCCTCTTCCTTCTTCCTCTTCTCCCTCACCTCCCACCCTCCTCCTCATTCTCTCCATTCGTCTCTCCTTCCCCTCCTCCCCCTCCTCTTCCTTCTTCTTCCTTCCCCCTTCCACTCTCTCTTTCCCCTCTCCCTTCCCCATCAACCCTCCCCTCCCCACTAGCACACACCAAGAAAAGGCCACACGGGGATGTAGCAGGAAGACAGTCATCTTCAAGTCGGGAACAGAGTCCCCATCAGGAAAAGAATTTGCTGGCACCTTGATCTTGACTTCTCAGTCTTCAGAAGCATGAGAAATAAATGTGTGTTGCCTAACCTATGTCTATGGTATTTTGTTATGGCAGCCCTGACTGACTAAGAAAGCAACTGAGATCTCCTTTAGAAACTTGAATAACACTTAACCAGAAAAAGTCAACAAAACGTATGACAACATTCTGAGCCATCTCTGGCATCCCCGCCTCCGTTCCCCACCCCCACCTCCCTCTGTAAGCATAAGTGGTTACCAAATATTTTCAAACTGCATTTTCCCTATTGAACAAGAAAAACACAAATATCATACTTAAAATACTACAATTGTCTTTACCAGGCATCATCATTTTAAGGAAACAATAGTTCTTCCCTTTACATACAGATTATGTTTTTTCCTACAGGAAAAAAAGAAGACACCGAATTTTACACACAAAATTAGCTTTAAGGTGGACAAATGGTGCCATTCAGATTTCAAGCACTTGATCGGTGACAGTTCTGACCCATAAAGTCTGTATAAAAAGATGAACATGACTTTCCCATGTGCCCAGGGCCACCATAAAGTTTTCAAGGTCATAAAGATCTCCTCTTGTGACTGTATTAGATTTCTATGTCAGACCATTTGGGATATCAAATTATCCCAAACCTAACAGCTTAAGATAACACTCATTGGTCCACTTACAGATCATTAGGTGAGATGTCCATGGCTGACATTGGTTGGGTTCCCTGCCCAGGGTCTTCCAAGACTGAAGTCACATGCAGAATGTGTGCCTTCTTTTCTGGAGGTGCTAGCGAAGAGTCAAGCTCATTCCGGTGGTTGAATGACTGAGGTTGTAGGACTGACATCCCTGTTTCTTTCCTGGTTATCAGCCAGGGGTCACTATCTGCTCTAAGAAGCCAGCTGCACTCCCTGCCACACAGCCGCCTCTATCTTTAAAACCAGCAAAAGTTGAGTCCCTCTCACATCAAATCTTTCTTCTAAGGCTTCATCTGTTTAAGCCAGGCTTACCCAGGTTGATCTCCTTTCCCTAGTGTGAAAGTGTTAGTCGCTCAGTTGTATCTGACTTTTTGCAAACCCATGGACTGTAGCCTGCCAGGCTCTTCTGTCCATGGAACTCTCCAGGCAAGAATACTGGAGTGGGTAATCATTCCCTTCTCCAGGGGATCTTCCTGACCCAGGGATCGAACCCTGATCTCCGAATGCAGGCAGATTCTTTGCTATCTGAGCCACCAGGGAAGCCCCAAAGTCAATTGATTACAGACCTTAATTACATCTGCAGAATCCCTTTACGGAAAAACACCTAGGTTGGTGTTTGATTGAAGAGCTGGGAGAAAGTGTGTGGTGGGGGTGGGGAGTGGGGGCAGGGGCGGGGAGGGACAGGGGGATCTTGGGAGCCATCTTTGGATTCCACCTACCACAATGCCTTGGCTTTTGTTCACCAGCCTCATTATCTTCTTTATTCACACAGAGCAGGAAAAGATCTCTTACTTCTAATTATTTCCACATGCCAGAAAATGAATCATTTTGGAACTAACGATCTATTCTGTGGCCAAATTGGCGAAATTTCAGAGACCAAAATAAAACCCAGCCTACTCTGAAACCTGTTTGTGCAGGCTCAGGGGTAAAGTCTCTCATCAGCTATTAGCATCATCAGAAGACCCTAAGCACCCCTAACTATCAAGTGGTGCCATGGGGGACCACAGGGGCCTGCAGCAGGTGGGCCTGATCTCTGGTCTGACCCCCACTCATGCTCTTAGCAGGAGCTCTGGTGTCTAAGTCCTCACCTCTCAAAATGTAGTCCTGCCTGCCCAGTAACTGGGCCAACCTGTGAGCTTAGAGGAAATGTGGACTCTCAGGCCCCATCCCTGATCTGCAGAAACAGACTCTGCCTTTCAACAAGATTCTGGAGAATCCATGTGCAGAGTTGAGTTTGAGGAGCCCTGGTGTAAACTACACACCCAAGGATCAGAAATAACTCATTCTGCAAAACCCTGCAAAGACAAACATGTTACCCGCTCCCCCATCCAAGTCCACTTGGTCCCTGCACCGACTGAGCCTTTATAATGACTTCCATCCACGCTGCATCCAGCCACGCGAGGGGAATCTCATGATTCAAGCAGTGATTCCCTAAAATCACTCCCATCTCTCTGAGTAACTCTTTCCTTGGGTGCCCAATTCTCTGCCTGGTTTTCCCTGCCAGATACCCAACAAGTACCCACAATTGGCAGGGCTTTGATTTTTCAACTGTAGCCCCAACCTGAGAGGCTCACTGGAGTCACTCATGGACCTGACAGAGGGACCCGCGCCCCCAACCTTGAACGTTACCCACCTCTGTGTTGCAGCAGCGGGCACCAACACTTAGTGAACTGGCTCACAGCTTATTGGCCGGCACTCGTCACGTGTCCTACTCCCCTTCCCCGCGAACAGCTACGGGCCGGAAATGCCTGCCGTCCACACCGGAAGTGGAGAGCTCCAACCATTCAGGCTCTCATAGCTTGCGTGCCCACTGTTGGGAAAGGCTGATGGAGACTGTGTGGATGGTCCCCTGAAGTCCCCTTGCGGCCACCCCACTTCTCCTTCTCAGGGCACTCTGCGGCCCTTTGCTATCGGCAGGTTTTCTGACAGGTGATGCGGGTGCCAGGTGCCACGTGGCCTCAGCGCTCAGTGCCAGCACCAACTTGCTCTCCCCACTCTCTGGGCTGCTTCTGGGCCTCGGAAAGGCCTGGATTGACCCTCAGGTTTCTAATTTCCCCAGGCAGCAGGAAGTTGGGGCTTCCCTGGCAGAACTCAGAGCTGCTGGGCTGGGGAAGTCTTGTGGCTTTCTGAGGGATTTCCCCCAGCCAGCAGGTCCCAGAACCTGCATCTCCAGGTTTGTCTTCATCAGAACACACTCATCCTGCCAGGTTCCAAAGAGCGCAAGCTGCTGCGGGCTGGGAAAGGGGCTGCATCTTGATGCCTTTCCTTAGAGTGGGGGTGGTTTTCAACAAGTCACTTAACCTTCTTGGGCCTTATTTCCTGGTGTGTAACAAGAAGGCCTTCATAGCATCTCCCTCCAAGACTAGGGGGAGAGAGAAGACGAATACGGATTAGGAGAAGATTAAGGGTTGTAGGGACTAAAGGCATGGCCGTCACTATCCAACTCCTCATGCTACACACTAGCTGTCACGCCTCTTGCACCCTGGATGTCCGTGGTTGTGCATGGCCCAGCACAGCTAGCCCTAAGCACCTGTAGCTAGGACCGTTAAGAGTGCCTCGAAAGCACAGTGCAGAGATGCCCTGGTAGTCCAGTGTTAAGACTACTAGCTTCTAGCATAGGGAGCATGGGTTCAATTCCTGGTCGGGGAACTAGGATCTCACAAGCGGTGCAGAACAGCCAGAAAAAATAAAAGCACAGTCCGTGGCCCAGGCAGGCCCAGAGAACCACTGGGTCACTTTCGGGTGTTCTTCCTGTGAGGAACCACCTTCCTCTTCTTACCTGCTCTGCTGGGCCCTTATCACCAGGCCAGGTACAGAAGCAGGGGCTCTAAGTTTGTCTAATAGGCAAACAAACTTCCTGATGAGGAAGGGCTAGTTCCCAGGAAGGTTGGGATTCTTAACTGGGCTGAAACCAGATCTAGAGTGGAGCATACAGACTGTGCCCCAGCTTGGCCTCCAATCCCTGCGGGGGACACCAGGAGAGTGGGTGTCCCAGCCTAGCCAAGGACAGGGTTCCCTGTCCCTCCACTCTCAGATCCACCTATGCATGGAGGTTCCTCGGAATCCCCAGAACTGGGACCTCCCTTGCTGTCCAGTGGTTAAGATTCTACCTTCCCGGTGCAGGGGCACAGGTTCAATCCCTGGTGGGGGAACTAAGATCCTGCATGCCACAGCCAAAAAAAGAAAAAGAAGAACCCCCAGAACTCTTGCCCCCAAAAGAGCCTGAGCACTGTCTCATGGGAGGGCATCATCACTCAGACACTGTGCCCGACGAGTTTGTTGACATGAGAGGGCATGCCAAGGACAGTAAAGACAGAATTTTGCCTTTATGCATATGGTGATCAGGTCTCCTAAAGCATATGATTTTTCACACACGCATATTTAGAAGCTGGCAACCTTTGTATGAGTTTTGTTGCTAAAGAGCAACTGGCCCTTCAAGAGCACCAGTTTGCCTTACAAGGTATTTTTGTTGCTTGTTGTTTTGGAATGTGACCGTCATTTTCTCATTTCGAGCAATACACGAAGAAAAACATCACCTGGCCAGGAAAACCATTGTAACGAGCTGTGTTTCAAAGCGGCTAATTTTGGATGGGTTCTCAGAAGTTTCTAGATTTCTAAAACAGTCATGCATTCTCAGGTGGAAAGAGAGATGCCTTCCTATGTCACAGGCTGTGGTGTTTGTAGCCCACTTTAGAATGCTTTCCAAAATGTCTGCTCATGCTAGTGGGTTTCATCAAGGGAGGCGAGGCCTCCTTGGGGACATTTAAGATGTTAGGGGGGTTTCTATTCTGATGTCACCATGATGGGGGAGGGACTCTGATAGCATTTGTCAGATACAACTCGGGGAAAGTCCTTCACAACAAATAATCACATCACATCTCATGTGATTATCAAACTTCATTCTTGACATCTGTGTAGCTAACAATCCATTCATTATTATCTGAGCCTGGACGGAACTCCGTATGACGTGTAAACATTGTGTTGAGTTGTTTTTTTTAAAAAAACAAACATGGTTTAAAATACACTGACTCTCTCAGTAATGCCATCCACTGCACACATCAAGAAAAGTCTGTACAGTACTTAGATTGGCTTGGAGTTTTTCCAAGAGCCATTCTTCAGTCTGGACAATTAGAACAGAAACACCAGTGCCTTCCAGGTGTTTCCATTACCGGCACCACACCCGGCTCCGGTCTGCCTTTGTAGCTGTTGCACTTGCAGTGATTCTATATTTAGAAGCAGGCCAGTGTGCTCATGTCTTCGCCCAGCAGTGCATGTTGGCGAGGGTAAGCGACAAAGAAAAGGCTGAAATGTACATCTTAGGTTCCTCAGTACTTAAGTCTATACCTCAGACACTAAGCATAACCATGTCCAAGAAAGAAAAAAACAAAGTCCATATTTAAGTTCCCTTTGAGGAATTCTGCTCAATTTTCTGTGACAGCCTGGATGGGAGGGGAGTTTGTAGGAGGATGAATACATGTATATGTATGACTGAGTCCCTCCAGTGTCCACCTGAAACTATCATAAGATTGTTAATCAGCTAAGCCAGTACCAGTGCTCATTCAGTCATGTCTGACTCTTTGTGACTCCTCTGTCCATGGGATTTTCCAGGCAAGAATACTGGAGTGGGTTGCCATTTCCTCCTCCAGGGGATCTTCGCAACACAGGGATCAAACCAATGTAGCCTGCATTTCCCTGCATTTTCAGGCAGACTCTTTACCACTGCACCACCTAGGGAGCATTAACCAGCTATACTCCAGTACAAAATAAAGAGTTTTTTATTAATAAAAAAAAGTTCCCTTTTGGGACAGGATGGGTCAGCAGAATTAGAAATCAGATCCAGTGGTCTCCAAATCTCTTCCAAGATTCTGTCTTCTGCACCAAGAAGAATTTAGGTGCATCAAGAGACTTCCCTGGGCTGGCGTATCCTTGCAGCTTCAGACTTGCCATTCTAAACAATTTCTCTTCCTGGCTAAGGTCAACACTGCATACCCAGCCTGGTGGCAGACCCTGGAGTTTGTGGCCGCTGGTGTCCTGGTTCTGCTTTCCTCTAGAAAGGAGCCTCATCACCCAGTGCAGATGGAGGCACCAGTTCCCAGCTTGCCATCCAGGTAACCGTGGGCTAAGTCCCCACCCTAAAATCCTCTTTTTTCTAAGGGAGGATAGGAGTATCTTCCGGGTTGCTGTGGGAGCTGCATGGGGTAATAAGCAATGGTCCTAGGACAGTGTTTAGAGGGATAAGGCTCTCCTCTGGCACTGATGACCCTTCCACTGCGTCATCTCTAGAATCCACTGTCCTGGGGTCGTTCTGGTACAGCTTTGGGCTCAAGTGTAGGGTGAACCCCTTCCTTCACTTTCCATTCCGAATGGCACCTCATCTTGGGGGTCCCTGGTCCAACTTGGAGGCATCCTATCACCCCACCAGGGTGTCATTGGAAACTTTGGCAAAGTTGTCACTCTGGAAGTCTCAAAGGGGTACCATTCTTACCCTGACTCCTGTAGCCCCTGCCTGTCCTCAAGTTTCTCCCACCAGAACACTGAGATCTGAAAGGTCAGGGACTGAGGCTCATTATCTTCTGTCTTCTCAGAGTCATGTACACAGTGCGTGCTTAGTAAGTATTCATTAGATGGATAGGTGGACAGAAGGATGGATGGAATGATGGATGAATGAATGGATGGATGGAATGATGAATAGATGGACGAAAGGATGGATGGAATAATGGATGCAGAGATGGGTAGACAGATCTGATAGTAAACTCAGCCTGAAAGTTGAGAAAGCCCCACATTAGATGACCATGATGTCAAAGCTGCTCTCCCTTCTCCCTGGTGGAGAAAGGAGCTCTTTCCTCCTGCCTGAGGCCCCTTCCCCCAGGCCCTCTGCACCAGCAAAGGTGGGAGAAACTGGTGGTAATTTAGGTTCATCATAGCATCTCAAATCACTTTTCAAACTCTTGGCCCAGCCCCTTAGACCCTTTGCCAAGCACATTTCTCCTTGGTTTTTAAACCCTGGGGAAACATTATCTGAACATTTCCAATTCATTTATGCTCAGCTCATCAAAATGCCATTTTACAAGAGCTGTTTGAACTCCAAAAGGTCTGGGAAGCTTTCCCTTGGCGCAGTTACACGGAAAGGCAGCCTGGGACTTCCTAAGCAGATGGAGTGCCCTGCTGTGCTACAGGCAATGCTCAACCCCCCTCCCCACACCCTTGACAACCTGAACAGACAAATCCCACTTCAGGGCAGGAGGTCAGGGGGGCTCTATCCAGGCCACCTCACCGCACAAATAAGAAAGTACCCCTGAACCCAATTAGGCAATTTGAGTCCCCGGATGCAAACAATTTCAGAAAGAATCCTCCTATGCAAACATTCCTTTAAATGCAAATGAAGTGCCTCCAGAATTCTCCAGGTTAGTGATAAAAGTGGGAAGGGCATATTCCAAGATCCAGAGGCCAACAGAGTCTCAATTTCCTCTTCCATTTCTCTGTGACGGGGTTACATGGTTTAAAGGGACTGTGTTCTCCAGTGCCCAGAGTGCTGCTGGATTCAGGATTCCATTCCACAGAGCCTGGTGTGGTCTGGCCTCTCACAGCCTCCAGCTCACTCCACATGCATCCTGCAGACAGAAGGAGAGCAAATGCACGAAACCTTCTGGAAATCCCCTTCTCCATTCCTTGGGCTGTTCCCTGTTACCTACCCGCTCCTCCTGTCAGCAACTCTCCAAATGTAAGGATAAAAACAAATAACTTCCTCACCCCCACCCACTTCTCCACTTTCACCTCCATGACCCAATTCAAATCTTTCCTGTGCCCTGGGTGGGGGCGAGGGGGAAAACAGGGGGGTGGAGGTGGGGTGGCAGCGGGTAGGGCTGGGGAGGTATTAGTTGTACCAGAAATCAGAAAAGCAGAAATCACTAAAATTGAAAACAGGGCAATAGAGAAAATCAATGAAAGCAAAAATTGGTTATTTGAAAAGATCAATAAAATTAACAAACCTCTGGCAAGACTGGCAAAAAAGAGAAGATACAAATTACCAGTTTCAACAAGGAAATGGGATAAAGCAACAAATATAACAGGCATCACATGGTTAATAAGGAAATACTAGGAAAAACACTACATGCATAAATTTGACAATTTAGATGAAATTAACGAATTCCTTGAAAATTAGTAACTACAAGATCCCCTGGAGGAGGGTGTGGCAAGCCACTCCAGTTTTCTTGCCTGGAGAATCCCCATGGACAGAGGGGCCTGGCAGGCTACAGTCCATGGGATCACAAAATTTGAACATGACTAAGCGACTGAGCCAGAGTGAATATCGACATTCTAGAAATCAGTGAACTAAAATGGACTGGAATGGGTGAATTTAACTCAGATGACCATTATATCTACTACTATGGGCAGGAATCCCTTAGAAGAAATAGAGTAGCCATCATGGTCAACAAAAGAGTCCGAAATGCAGTACTTGGATGCAGTCTCAAAAATAACAGAATGATCTCTGTTCGTTTCCAAGGCAAACCATTCAATATCACAGTAATCCAAGGCTATGCTCCAACCAGTAATGCTGAAGAAGCTGAACAGTTATAGGAAGACCTAGAAGACCTTTCAGAACTAACACCCAAAAAAGATGTCCTTTTCATTATAGGGGAGAAGGCAATGGCAACCCACTCAGTACTCTTGCCTGGAAACTCCCATGGACAGAGGAACCTGGTAGGCTGCAGTCCATGAGGTCGTGAAGAGTCGGACACGACTGAGCAACTTCACTTTCACTTTTCACTTTCATGCATTGGAGAAGGCAATGGCAACCCACTCCAGCATTCTTGCCTGGAGAATCCCAAGGATGGAGGAGCCTGGTAGGCTGGTGTCTATGGGGTCACACAGAGTCGGACACGACTGAAGCGACTTAGCAGCAGTAGCAGTTTTATTATAGGGGACTGGAATGCAAAAGTAGGAAGTCAGAAACGCAACAGGCAAATTTGGCCATGGAATACGGAACGAAGCAGGGCAAAGGCTAATAGAGTTTTGCCAAGAGAACACACTGGTCATAGCAAACACCCTCTTCCATCAACACAAGAGAAGACTCTACACATGGACATCACCAGATGGTCAACACCGAAATCAGATTGATTATATTCTTTGCAGCCAAAGATGGAGAAGCTCTATACAGTCCACAAAAACAAGACCGGGAGCTGACTGTGGCTCAGATCATGAACTCCTTATTGCAAAATTCAGACTTAAGTTGAAGAAAGTAGGGAAACCACTAGACCATTCAGGTATGACCTAAATCAAATCCCTAATGATTATACAGTGGAAGTGAGAAATAGATTTAAGGGACTAGATCTGATAGACACAGTGACTGATGAACTATGGACGGAGGTTCATGACACTGTACAGGAGACAGGGATCAAGACCATCCTCATGGAAAAGAAATGCAAAAAAGCAAAATGCCTATCGGAGGAGGCCTTACAAGTAGCTGTGAAAAGAAGAGAAGCAAAAAGTAAAGGAGAAAAGGAAAGATATTCCCATCTGAAGGGAGAGTTCCAGAGAATAACAAGAAGAGATAAGAAAGCCTTCCTCAGCGAGCAGTGCAAAGAAATGGAGGAAAACAACATAATGGGAAGGCTAGAGATCTCTTCAAGAAAACTAGAGATACTGAGGGAACATTTCATGCAAAGATGGGCTCGATAAAGGACAGAACTGGTATGGACCTAAGAGAAGCAGAAGATATTAAGAAGGTGGCAAGAATACACAGAAGAACTATGCAAAAAAGATCTTCATGACCCAGATAATCACAATGGTGTGATCACTCACCTAGAGCCAGGCATCCTGGCATGTGAAGTCAAATGGGCCTTAGAAAGCATCACATGAACAAAGCTAGTGGAGGTGATGGAATTCCAGTTGAGCTATTTCAAATCCTGAAAGAGGATGCTGTGAAAGTGCTGTGCTCAATATGCCAGCAAATTTGGAAAACTCAGCAGTGGCCACAGGACTGGAAAAGGTCAGTTTTCATTCCAATCCCAAAGAAAGGCAATGCCAAAGAATGCTCAAACTACTGCACAATTGCACTCATCTCACATGCTAGCAAAGTAATGCTTAAAATTCTCCAAGCCAGGCTTCAGCAATACGTGAACCGTGAACTTCCAGATGTTCAAGCTGGTTTTAGAAAAGGCAGAGGAACCAGAGATCAAATTGCCAACATCTGCTGGATCATGGAAAAAGCAAGAGAGTTCCAGAAAAACCTCTATTTCTGCTTTATTGACTATGCCAAAGCCTTTGACTGTGTGGATCACAATAAACTGTGGAAAATTCTGAAAGAGATGGGCATACCAGACCACTTGACCTGCCTCTTGAGAAACCTATATGCAGGTCAAGAAGCAACAGTTAGAACTGGACATGGAACAACAGACTGGTTCCAAATAGGAAAAGGAGTACATCAAGGCTGTATATTGTCACCCTGCTTATTTAACTTATATGCAGAGTACATCATGAGAAATGCTGGGCTGGAGGAAGCACAAGCTGGAATCAAGATTGCCGGGAGAAATACCAATAACCTCAGATATGCAGATGACACCACCCTTATGGCAGAAAGTGAAGAGGAACTAAAAAGCCTCTTGATGAAAGTGTCTGACCCTTTTGCAACCCCATGGACTGTAGCCCTGTAGGCTTCACTGTCCATGGGACTTTCCAGACAAGAATACTGGAGTCGGTTTCCATTTCCTTCTCCAGGGAAACCTTGCACTACTATGTTGCTAATAATAGTAAGAGTAGACATTCTTTTTTTTTTTTTCAGATTCTTTTTTTTTAATTTATTTATTTTAATTAGAGGCTAATTACTTTACAATATTGTATTGGTTTTGCCATACATCAACATGAATCCACCACGGAAGAGTAGACATTCTTATCTTGTTCTTCGTCTTAGGTGGAAAGCACTCTTTCATCAAGTTTGCTGCTAGCTACATATAGCTTTTGGTAGATGTTGCTTGTCAAGTTGAGGAAATTCTCCTCTATTCTTCCTCAGTTCAGTTCAGTCACTCAGTCATGTCTGACTCTTCACAACTCCATGAATTGCAGCATGCCAGGCCTCCCTGTCCATCACCAACTCCTGGAGTTCACTTAAACTCATGTCCATCGAGTCAGTGATGCCATCCAGCCATCTCATCCTCTGTCATCCCCTTCTCGTCCTGCCCCCAATCCCTCCCAGCATCAGAGTCTTTTCCTATGAGTCAACTCTTCTCATGAGGTGGCCAAAGTACTGGAGTTTTAGCTTCAGCATCATTCCTTCCAAAGAACACCCAGGGTTGATCTCCTTTAGAATGGACTGGTTGGATCTCCTTGCAGTCCAAGGGACTCTCAAGAGTCTTCTCCAATACCACAGTTCAAAAGCATCAATTCTTCGGCGCTCAGCTTTCTTCACAGTCCAACTCTCACATCGATACATGACCACAGGAAAAACCATAGCCTTGACTAGACGGACATTTGTTGCCAAAGTAATATCTCTGCTTTTGAATATGCTATCTAGGTTGGTCATAACTTTCCTTCCAAGGAGTAAGCGTCTTTTAATTTCATGGCTGCAGTCACTATCTGCAGTGATTTTGGAGCCCAGAAAACTAAAGTCTGAGATTGTTTCCACTGTTTCCCCATCTATTTGCCATGAAGTGATGGGACCAGATGCTATGATCTTCGTTTTCTGAATCTTGCACTTTAAGCCAACTTTTTCACTCTCCTCTTTCACTTTCATCAAGAGGCTTTTTAGTTCCTCTTCACTTTCTGCCATAAGGATGGTGTCATCTGCATATCTAAGGTTATTGATATTTCTCCTGGCAATCTTGATTCCAGCTTGTGCTTCCTCCAGCCCAGCATTTCTCATGATGTACTCTGCATGTAAGTTAAATAAGCAGGGTGACAATATACAGCCTTGATGTACTCCTTTTCCTATTTGGAACCAGTCTGTTGTTCCATGTCCAGTTCTAACTGTTGCTTCCTGACCTGCATATAGGTTTCTCAAGAGGCAGGTCAGGTGGTCTGGTATTGCCATCTCTTTCAGAATTTTCCACAGTTTATTGTGATCCACACAGTCAAAGGCTTTGGCATAGTCAATAAAGCAGAAATAGAGGTTTTTCTGGAACTCTCTTGCTTTTTCCATGATCCAGCGGATGTTGGCAATTTGATCTCTGGTTCCTCTGCCTTTTCTAAAACCAGCTTGAACATCTGGAAGTTCACGGTTCACGTATTGCTGAAGCCTGGCTTGGAGAATTTTAAGCATTTCTTTGCTAGCATGTGAGATGAGTGCAATTGTGCAGTAGTTTGAGCGTTCTTTGGCATTGCCTTTCTTTGGGATTGGAATGAAAACTGACCTTTTCCAGTCCTGTGGCCACTGCTGAGTTTTCCAAATTTGCTGGCATATTGAGCACAGCACTTTCACAGCATCGTTTTTCAGGATTTGAAATAGCTCAATCGGGAATTCCATCACCTCCACTAGCTTTGTTCATGTGATGCTTTCTAAGGCCCACTTGACTTCACATTCCAGGATGCCTGGCTCTAGGTGAGTGATCACACCATTGTGATTATCTGGGTCATGAAGATCTTTTTTGCGTAGTTCTTCTGTGTATTCTTGGCACTTCTTCTTAATATCTTCTGCTTCTCTTAGGTCCATACCGTTTCTGTCCTTTATTGAGCCCATCACAACTAAGGCAACTTAGCATCCATGCAAGCACATACTTACATTGAGCCAGATAACTAATGATAATTTCCCTGTTTGAAAATCACTCACTTAGTAATCTTAATTGCATCTGAAAACCCCCTTCACAGCAGTATCTAATGTTTGATTGAATAGTCAGGGAACAGGAATCTTGGTGGGGAAATCTTTGAGATTATGCCTACCAGAGACTTGGAGAACTTACTTGAAAAATCCTATATCTGACCAAGGACTCATGCCTAGAAAACAGGCAAAGTCACTAAAGAGGATACACAAATGGCAAGTAAACACATAAAAAGATGATCAATAACACTAGCCATTAGGAAAGAGCAAGTTAAAGACCACAATGAGATATCACTACACACCTATCGGAACAGCTAAAATGAAAATAATGACCATACCAAATGCTGGTGACGATTCTGGGGAACTGGATCTCTCGTCCACTGTTGGTGGGAATGTAAAATAGTACAGCCACTGCAGTCCTGAGTATTTATCTCAGATAAGTAAAAACTTACGTCCGCACAGAATCTTTTATACAGGGCCGTGCAGTACATGGACAACCTGTGCGCAGTCCTGAGCCCGCTTGCCGACCTGCACGCACAAGTGCTGCACGTGGACCCTACCAACTTCCCACTGGTGATCCAGTGTTTCCAGGTGGTGCTGGCCTCCCACCTGCAGGGCGAGTTCACGGTGGAGATGCAGGCGGCGTGGGATAAGTTCCTGACGGGCGTGGCCGTGGTGCTGACGGAGAAGTACCGCTGAGTTCCGTGCCCCGCAGGTCTAGGTCTGCGAAATTCAATAAACAGGCCTCAGTAGGCTGGAAAAATTTAAAAAAAAAAAAAAAATCTTTTATACAAATTTTTATTGTTGCCTTATTTCTTTTATAACATCCCTAAGCTGGAAACAAGCAAAATGTCCTTTAATGAATGGATGAATGGTTAAACATACGGATAGAACCATACTATGAATGTGCTAGCAAGCATTCTCCAGAGTTAGATAGATGATAGATAGATAGATTTTAAGAAATTGGTTTGTATAATTGTGGAGACTGTCAATCTAAAATCTTCAGAATAGATGAGCAAGCTGGAGACTCAGGGAAGAGTAGATGTGGTAGGTCAAATCTGAAGTCAGTCTGCTGAAAGTTTCCATCTTCCTTGGGAGAAGTCAAGTTTTTTACTATTGAGTGCATCAATTACTTATTTACAAATTCTACTGATTTAAATGTGAATCTCCTCTTAAAAGATATCTTTGCAGGAACAAAATAGAATAATGTTTGGCCAAATGCCTGGGAACCGTGATCTACCCAAGATAACACATGGAATTAACATTACAGTGGAGTGCTGCTGCTGCTGCTGCTAAGTCGCTCGGGTGTGTCCGACTCTTAGTGACCCCATGGCCTGCAGCCCACCAGGCTCCTCCATCCATGGGATTTTCCAGGCAACAGTACTGGAGTGGGGTGCCATTGCCTTCTCCCACAGTGGAGTACTACTCAGCAATAAAAAAGCAACAGATGGTTGGTACAGCTTGCACAGGCCTCAGGGGAACTCTGCTGAATGAAAATAAAATACAGTCTTAAAAGGCCACATACTATATGATTCAATTTACATAACATCTTCTGAATAACCAAAATACAGACATGGAAAACAAATTAGTGGTTGGTGGGAGAGAAGGGGTGACTGTCAAGGGAAACATGAGGGAATCTTTACAGTGATGGAGCAGTCCTGTTCCTTGACGGCAGCAGTGCTTTTAAGCATCTCTACACCTGTTGCTGCTGCTGCTGCTGCTAAGTCACTTCAGTCGTGTCCAACTCTGTGCGACCCCATAGATGGCAGCCCACCAGGCTCCCCCGTCCCTGGGATTCTCCAGGCAAGAACACTGGAGTGGGTTGCCATTTCCTTCTCCAATGCGTGAAAGTGAAGGCGCTCAGTCCTGTCTGACTCTTCTTGACCCCATGGACTGCAGCCCACCAGGCCCCTCCATCCATGGGGTTTTCCAGGCAAGAGTGCTGGGGTGGGTGCCATCGCCTTCTCCGTCTACACCTGTTACAACCTGGCAAAAACCTGCACACACACTGTGCCAAGGCCAGTGTCCTGGTTTTGATTCTGGACCATAATTACGTAAGTTTTAAGCGGGGGCCTAAGTGCTGGAGGGTACACAGGGCTTCTCTGCACCATCTATGCAATGGCCTGTGAATCTATAATGATTTCAGAATAAAAAATATTTAAAAAAGAAAGAACCAGAGGATTTATAGCAGAGTCAATATGCAGATTTTCAATAGTAAACATGTATTCCTCTGAATTGACACATGCTTTTTAAAATCTTTTTCCTGGTTCTTGGTTTTTGTTTTTTTTTATTTAACAAGAATGTCCAAAACTTGTCCTTCAGAAGGAATTTAGACAAGTGCCAGTGAATGAAGTGATGCCTGTTCATACCTATGGGAGGAAGCCAGGAAGGGAGCAAGGCTTAGGATGCCGTCTGCCTGAATACCAAGAAGCCACCAAGGTGAACAAACCCCATGGTGAGGCTCCTAAAACCTGAACTACCCGCTTCCTTCTCACCCTCCTCTTACGTGGTCTCGGGCTTGTAGCAGCTCCATGATCGGCCAGTGGCACATCCAAAGTGGTCCTTCTGAACCAGAAATTGTTCTTTTCCATTTGTTCACCTTTTAAGACAATTTCCTTTCTTTCCATTTCTATCTAAGCCAACAGCCATAAATAAGTCAACATCATGGTCTTCAAAGGCCACCCAATCTGTGTTCACATACTCCTTTCATATGACCATAGTAAGCCCCAGAGATGAACAAGCCTTCCCAAGCAAGTTATTTATAACTATTAATGGTGATAATTGAAAAATACATGTGCACTTTATTTTTGAAGCCACATAGATTCACTGAAGCTGATCCTCTAGCTATGGGACTAGACTGCATTCATATTGCTTTTGAAATAGTCTTCAACAGTCAAAATAAGGGAATTCTCTGGCAGTCCAATGGTTAGTGTTGCTGGCCAAAATCTTGACCCTCTCTGCCCACCGAAGCTAAATTAAAAACATGGAGACAGAGTTTAGAATATAAAAAGCTGGCTTTAATTCCCAGCAGGTGGAGGGGGGAACATAGTAGGCTCATGCCTCAAGAACTGTGCCCTCCCTCCACGAGCACTCTAGAGGCTTACATAAGGCAAGGGCTTCCAGTCAGGAGTAATGAAGGACAAAGGTGATAGGATCTTGATTTCTTCCTCTTGAGTGTTTTAAAGACAGTCTTGAACTGGCGTCAGTAACCCAATAACTGAGTATGGCAGTTCGGTGGCTCTGCCGTCTTCCTTCTGATATGTAAGTACACAGGGAAGGGTGTTGTGTGGGTAAATACCAGATATAGGGTGTATTCAGCGTAGAGTCAAAGGAGGAAAATGCGAATTGTAGCTCTTGCAGAATTAGGGGGCAGAAAAGCAGACTTAGTTATAGACATTCAGAGTTAGGAACAGTTAAAGTGAAAAAAAACTAGGGATATTCAGGCCTGCTCACTGTTCTCTTTATCGTCTTTGTCCTCAGGAAAGGGAAAGAGAAAAACGCATTCCTCTTCTTTCCTTTTCACTGCAACGTTAGGACTTAGTGCTTTCACTGCTGTGGGCCCAGGTTCAATTCTTGGTCAGGGAACTAAGACCCTGCAAGCCGCATAGAGCAACCAAAAAATAGCAGCTAAAAAATAAAGTCAAATCAAAATAAGAACCATCTAGACAGGACCTTAGGAGAATCTAAAGGACCTGCCCAACAAGAGGTTCGCAATCAACGGAGTCCAGTCAAAGGGTAGGCCCAGTCTGGGGTAGCAGGGCCAGGCTGGCTCGTGGGACACGAGAGGAGCTCTGTCCATGGCGCCCCGGTCCTTTCTCCCGCTCCCTCTTGCCCAGCAAGATCTTCATTTCCCTCCGACCCTGTTGGCCAGGTTTTAACTGAGAGCCCCCACCAGAAGAAGCACCTTCTCTTGAGACCTCCTTCCCACCTCCCCTCCCATGACAGTGAATAAGCAGGGTTTGGCTGGCTCCTCAGCCTGCCTGTGGTTATTACAGCTGACTCACCAGACCATGCTGGGTACACAGTTTGGAATATTGAAGCAATTCACTTAACATGAGATCATATTTCCCTCTGTCATTACATATTCTTGGAAAACATGATTTTTAATGGCTGCAAACATTGCCAGGACCATCTGCTTACTTGATCTTGGCATTCAAACTGGCAGACAGAGCAAACAGATTTATGGCTACCAAAGGCGAAAGTTCAGGGAGGGATAAACTTGGGATTAGCAGATACACACTACTATATATAAAACAGATAAACAACAAGGCCCTACTGTACAGCACAGGGAACTATCTTCAGTATCTTATAATAAACTATAATGGAAAAAATTTGAAAATAAATATATAATATTTATATTATATATATATATATATATATATATATATATATATAACTGAGTCACTTTGCCCCACACTAACTTACAACATTGTAAATCAACTATTGTTTGTTATTATTGTTCTTTAGTCACTAAGTCCTATCTGACCCTTTGTGACCCCATGGACTGCAGCACACCAGGCTTCCCTGCCCTTCACTATCTCCTGGAATTTGCTCAAACTCATGTCCATTGAGTCGGTGATGCCATCCAACCATCTCATCCTCTGCCGCCCCCTTTTCCTCCTGCCCTCAGTCTTTCCCAGCATCAGGGTCTTTTTCAATGAGTCAGCTCTTCGCATTAAGTGGCCAAAAGTCGAAAGCATCAATTTGACTATACTTCAAATCAACTATACTTCAATTAAAAAAATAATAAGGCAGTTTCCTATCCATTTGAACAAATACTGTAATAATCAAATTATTATCCCAAACCTCCTTACCACTTAGAAACTTAATCTGGAAAGGGTGAGGGTCGACTTTTAAACCTTCAGGGCAGTAGTCAGGTAGAAATCTTCTGCCCATATATAGTCCATCTTCAGATAGGTCTGAAGAAGAGAAAGGACCCAGTAGTGCGCTGCATGGGGCCCTCAGTAAAGGTTATGAGAAAGTCGGGTGGTAACAACAACCTTGTTTATTGAGCATGTACTAGATTGCAGCCCTGCACGGAGCACTTTGATAGAGAACGGCCCCCACTCCTTCATGGCAGCATTTTTAGCCCAAAGGGAATGACAAGAGGACAAATGACAGCTACTCATTGTGAAAGCTTAGGTTCAAGGTGGCTCCGTGGTAGAGAATCCACCTGCTAGTCCAGGAGACATGGGTTAGCTCCCTGATCTGGGAAGATCCCACAAGCCACAGAGCAACTAAGCCCATGCACCACAACCACTGAGCCTGTGCTCTGGAGCCTGGGAGCTGCAATTACAGAAGCTCTCATGCCCTAGGGCCTGCGCACCACAACTACAGAATAGCCCCCGCTCACCACAACTGGAGAAAAGCCTGCAAGCAGGGAAGACCCAGCAAAACCACAAACAAATAAATGAATAAAAGTATTTAAAAAATAAAAGGATTCAGATCAGTGTATGGAGCCAGCAAGCAGTGTCCCACAGCGAGGGTCCCTGCGCCCCTGTCCTGCACAGGTATTTCCTGGTCCAATGTAGGAGAAACCCACCCCTCTCCATTGCTGGCTGTTCCTGAGAACCTTCCTCCAGCTTCCGTTGTTCTCCATCTTGTATCTGCCAGTAAAACAGGATGCTTGTGTTTCCAGAAAGTGGTCACAAGAATACCTCCAATCTTACCTGCTGTCCCTAAACCTGGCATTCTTCACCAAGAGGTGGGATCTAAGTCCTCTTGCCTTGATCCTGACCAGCCTGGAACTTGCTTACAGTCAAGAGTGTAGCAAAAGTGTCACACGTGGTTTCCAAAGCTAGCTCATAAAATCTGAGGCCATTTCTACCTGGCAGCTGGAATCCCTGAGAAGGATGACCTCACTGAGGCCCCCATGCTGAGGAGATGCTAAGGCTGTGTATAGGTGTTCTGGCTGAAAGTTCCAGCTGTCAGCAGCAGCCGCCACAAACACAGGCAAGCCTTTGGATGATTCTAGGTCTCAGCCTCTCTGTATCCCCAGCTGAGTCCCCAGACATCGTGGAGACTGGCCAAGGGGGCCAATGCGGCTCATGAAGTGTCACGACAACAAGGATGTGAAGGACAAGCTCTCTGATGAGTGTTGTTGCTTTGAAGAGTATTTGTGAATAGTCAGTGCTCAAGAAAACTTGCATTTCCCTGAAAGAAACTTGAAAATGAAGACAAAATAACCCAAAACTCACAAAGCTCAAAGCTCTGTGGAAAGGCTGGATTAGGGAACTTGGTTGATCCCAGAGGCCCAGCTGGAGACTCCCAGCATTACCACCCAAGTGAAGGTCAAAGGGAGAGTTGGGTCAGCTAAGTGCTGGCCCCTAAGTCCCCAGATGGCTGTCAAGAGAGACGGGTTCTCCTCCAGTTGTGCATGCCCTCCAGAAAGAGAACAGAGTGGCCTTGGCTACTCCTTCTAAGGGGTGAGACTCAGGAGGTGGGCACATGGGTCACGAGAGCATCATCGAGAACAATGCGGTGGCCACTCTCCTGGCACGCGTGGCCCCAGGCCTGTCAGGCTCTCACCAGCCTCCCCAGTCAGACGCGACTCGGATCGTCTCTGGGTTCAGGTCAGCAAGTTGGATGGAGAAAAACAAACTGTTCAACCCAATCCTCCAGGAAGGGGGGAAGACAAATTTCCTCCCCTGAAGGTGACCTTGAGAAGAGGGGAAGAAAATTCCCACTTAGACGTCATATTAACATCCCAGGTGGCTTGGTGGTAAAGAATCCGCCTGCCAATGCAGGAGAAGCAGGAGACGTGGGTTCAATCCCTGGGTCAGGAAGATCCCCTGGAGGAAGAAATGGCAACCCACTGCAGTATGCTTGCCTGGAGAATTCCATGGACAGACGAGCCTGGCGGCCTGCAGTCCATGGGGTTGTAAAGAGTCAAACACGACTGAGCATACGTGCATACATCAGACATCATCTTAAAGGATCTGGGGTACAATTGGTCCACCATTCCCCACAAGGCCTCTGTGTTAAAGTTGTTTTTACAGCGCACTCTGAGCTCACTGATGCTCACAGGAGAGACCCAGATAATGAAGAATGTGCCCCATGTGTCCAAAACTCAAGACCTGCTCAGAGAGGGGCACTGGCTTGAGCTGGGAGAGTCTGAGCAGGGCCCACTGGTCCCCTTTCTCTCTGAGGCCAGGTCAGACCTGGCTCATCTCTCCCCTGGCCACACACTGCCTTGCACAAAATGAGCACTCATCCTGGTGGAACACTGACTGGGGAGGAAGATGGAGGCACTGGACATGGTAGGGGGGGTGCGGGGAGAGGGAATGTGCTGCCCAGCCCCGGGAGGGTGAGGGTTCATGGAGAACACACAGCCAAGCTCAACCAGACACACTTTGGTTTTCTTGGAAGCCAGTAAGACACAGGAGAAAGGGGCTCGGGGCTCCCCTGGAGGCTCCCCTCCTCTGCCCCATTTCTGGGCACCAACCCTCCAGGCTTTGTGTTCAAGTCTGGTCTTAGATGAGAAGGTCAGGCTGGGCAGGTAAGTGCCAAATAAGCAGATTGGAGTCCCTGTGTTCCTAGAGTTGTGCCAGATGGAAAAACAAATCCAAAAGAATAGGATTTTTAAAATATTGGCAGTTTCTGAGGACCACTTCCTCCCCCATTTCTCTAGGAATGCCTTTGGGCTCTGGGGAATATGACAGCAGCTCCCATTTGGACTTTTCATCTCATGTGTTACCAGCGACAGCTACATCCTCTGGAGGCTGGTGCAGTTCTCCTTGAGCATCCCCAGTGGCTCAGCAGTAAAGAATCTGCTTGCAATGCAGGAGCTGCAGGAGATGAGGTTGGATCCCTGTGTCAGGAAGATTCCCTGGAGGAGGATGGCAACCCATTCCAGTATTCTTGCCTGGAGAATCTCATGGACAGAGGAACCTGGCGGGCTCCAGTCCATAGGGTCACAAATAGTCAGACAGGACAGAACTTAGCACACATACACGTGCAGTTCCCCTGGTATAACAGGTGCTGGTCAACGCTGGTCAAATCAAAGAAAAACTTGGGAGGCACTCTTGTGCATTTTAAGACTCTTGTCCACCTCTGGGCCTGAGCCTTTGGGTTTCAGGGTTTTCATGGTCCCCACTAGTATGACAAACACCTCCTGAGTGACCATCTCTGCACTAGATGAGTGTGGTCTGTGGGGCAGAGGCCTCACTCAGCAGCTTCATCCACAGCTTGGAAGTCTACCGGGTCCCCAGCACCTGAGAACTCTCCGATCTTTCCAAAGGCCTTTTGCACTGTAGCTCGTTCTGGCTTCCTTGCCTGGGAGATGAGCCTCTGCCCCTCCTCACACACCCTCAACACACAGTCCCCTCTCTTGACCACAGGCCTTGGAGGACAGCTCCCCCTGAGCATGAGAATTTCAGAGATGGAAGGAATCTCTCATTTGCTGCAAAGGCAGCTTCCGGCTGGCGCTGGGCTTCATCCTGATGAAGTTTCACCCTCTGGTGAGGAAGGGCTGGAGAGAACACTTTATCCACAAGCTGGCATCCCCTCTCCCCACTCCTGGCTTCAGGTCTGCCTCCCACAGGAAGTCCATCCCAGCCAGGGAGGGCACCCAGGAACCCCAATCTGATGGTGTAAACCTTCTTGATTACACTCCTCCAGGTCCCCTCAATAATTATATGTGGGAAGAGAAGGTAAAAGTTGGCCCTGACAGAGACTGCGTTGCACCTAGCATCCCACCCTGCACTGCCTCTTACCTCCCAAATAGTGAAGAATGAAGTCATCCAGCTGCTAGCATCAGGCAAATTCAAGGACTGTGGACACAGCAAGAAAGAGAGCAAAGGCGACTGGGAGCAGCTGTTTCTCCCGCTGCACCACCATCTCCCTCGGAAATGACATTTATTTCTAACAATCCCGAGCCTCTGACTCACCGGCTGCCCTGATTCTTCCTGCCAGCTGCAAATTTTTGAAGTTCTTTGTCATTGACAGGAATGTCCATGATTGCTCGTGGTCCCCACAGCCTGGGGCCTGGCTTGGTGGCAGAGTACAGGAAAGGGACACGCTGGACAGTCATGGTTTGCCAGACCAACCACCCCTGCTCCAAGCTGCAGATGAAAACCCCAGTCTTGCAGAATCTCACATCTAAGGGCCACAGATCAGCTATAAGGCAGGGACAAGAGGATGGGGCAGAAGGGGGACACTCGGGGCCACATTTAACTCTTGTTGGTTTTTTTAAGGCCCCTTATCTTTTTGTAGCAGATCCCAGACACCTCCAGTCCCAGAATCGAGGGTTCAAACTGGTGTGCCCCTTCCCCTTCACAAGTCTGTGAACAGAACAGGCTTGATTGGAGCCAACTGTTCTCCTTTCTGAAGATCTGAGCTGGAAAGCTTCACATCCATTCTTTCAGGCTTGAGGGTCCCAGGGAAGCTGAAGGCAACTGCAGCCTGGGAACAGGGAAGGTGGTGGAAGTAGGGGAGTCTCCTGGTACCCCCGATGCAGAGCGCATAAAAATGGACATCAGCAGATGTGGAGATGACGCAATGTCTGGCCAGGTAGAAAGAAAACCCAGAGCAGCGTTTGGACAAATGTGCTACCTTGATTTCCATCCAAAAAGCAACAGAACTCAAGGTGAGAGCTGTCAGCTCATCCAGGTGGCAGGTAGAAAATCAAGGCCAAGGTCAGAGCGCACGCTTCCAAAGTGGGCACTCGCTCCAGAGGGATCTGTGGGGATCCGACAAGTGAGCACCACTGGTTACTCCAAACGCACCTTCCCCTTCACGAACATCACAGGATCTGGGGTTTAAGGCAGCGTCAGTGCCCAGGGACGCCCTGTCTGTCTAAAGGGTTTGCTGGTGGTGCCCGGTTCTCAAGTCACCTATTTGTGTCAGCCTGGGGCAGCCGTGGGACTGGGACATGAGCAAGATGGCAGTATTTCAAACAGACACCCAAACACCTGTTTTTCTTGTGAAGTAAAAACAAGTTAATAGTCACACCAAAACCATGAAGAAAACCACAAGTGACCCAAGGATTTCTGACTCACCCCCAGTCTGACTGCTTTGTGACATTCCACCCAAAGCCGTCAGCCACCTTCGGGGGCACAGGAACGCCAGTCAGCAGTCCTTCTGTTTCCCTAACTGGGGGTGAGTACCCACGTGTGCCTGCTCCCAGACGACTCTTGCTTTCAGATTTAAAAAAAAAAGAAAGAAAGAAAGAATAAAAGAACAACAGCCAAAAAAAAAAACCACCCAACTTTCCCTTAAGCTCAAGTGACTAAGACAAGCTGGCAGGGACCCTCCCTCAGACCATAATTGTGGGAAACCTCTTGCAAAACAGTGTTCTCTGTAAGATAAACTATGTCTGTTCCCAGCAGCCAAGTGCCACACCTGAGAGAACCAGTGAGAGGTTTCCTTTAAGAAAACTTCGAGAAAACATTGAGAAAGCTCACTCTCCTACGCACCAGGAATAGCTGTGAGACTGACTTTTACAGCCTGAGAAATACACTTTTTTTTTTTTTTTTTTTTTGTCTTTAAACAAGAAAATATTCAGCACAACATTCACCCAATTCTGGAAACTTGTGTCAGAAAGCTCTAACTCAGTCTGGGATCCTGTGACCCCCCATGAGCAGAAGGTCTGGCACATGCCAGACACAAGTCAAGGACCTTTTCTGGCAAGCGGGGCCCTGCACTAGCCAAGAGTCCAGCGTCCACCAGAGCACCGGGCCAGCCAGGCCCCAGAGCCCTCCTGGATTTGTCACACTCTATGTACACAGCTCAGGGCACGTGGTCACACCTGCGAGGAACTGGGCCTGGCCCCCAAGCCCAGGCTGCCGTCCTTGGGCGGGACTACAGGCTCAGTGTGCTGTGAGGTTACCTGTTCCCCACGCTGCCCCCAGGGATGGCAGCAGGGAAGGGGAGGACTGGGATCATCTACTGCATTCATTTCCCCTTCGGGGTCGGACCGGAACCTTGAGGTGGCATAAGAGGGGACAGCCCCACCTCCACCTGCCCTCTGCCCAGCACTGCTCTTGGGTGCCCAGACCCTCCACCCAGCTGCCTTGCTGTGCCTACTCTTGTTCTGGGCCCCTGGGGGCTCCTGGGGGCCCAGCCCACTCAGACTCCCAGGGGCCTCCCTGTAAGCCAGCGAGAGTCGGGTCCTCAGGACCTCGCAGCGAGGTAACAGCTGGGACTCAAAGAAGAAACAAAGCGCAGGCGTATGGAGCTGTCTGGGGCCCTGGGTGAGCACGGGCCGGGGGTCAAAACCCCACCTGCAAGAGCTACCCCGCTACACACATGTCATGTGAGCGTCAGCCTAGGGCACGAGGAAATCTGACGGCTCAAAGAAAAGCATCTCCTCCGGAGGTCACTCCAGGTACTGGGAACCCCCTCCATTCAATCCCCGCCTTCCAGGTGGAGCTTGTTACCTCTGCCTCTCAGTTGATTGTTTCCTGGGATGAGGCACAAGAAACTAACAATTCACCGAGGGTCTGCTAAGCGTTCTCACTAGATTTCAATACAGTGTTACGGACCAGAGTGCTTGGCCTCTTTGATCAATAGAAACTGATCAGAGGCCAGGCAAGAAATTCAGGTAAGGCTTTAGGGGGGCCCCTGCAGCAGCAGAGGGGGCTGAGAACCAGCAACAGGCTTCCCTTGTTTGCTCCCTCCCCAAGGCGGGGCGTTGAGCTGATTCCTTATTTGCAGTGAGGGTAGGGGTGTGTCCAGGGGTCGGTCTAGAGGGGTGGCTTGTTGCGTGCAGGGAGCATGCGCAGTACCCTGCTTTTGCTCCCAGCTCTCCAAGTTGGGCTTCCCTTGTGGCTCAGCTGGTAAAGAATCTGCCTGAAGTGCGGGAGACCAGGGTTCAATCCCTGGGTTGGGAAGATTCCCTTGGAGAAGTGAAAGGCTACCCACTCCAGAATTCTGGCCCGGAGAATTCCACAGACTGTATAGTTCATGGAGGCCCAAAGAGTTGGCTGAGCGACTTTCACTTTCACTCCAAGTTGGGCTTTTTGGTATCTTTGTATCTCAGTGTCCTCAATTTGCCCCAACTGCGTGTGCAGGCAGTTATTTTTAATCACATACAGTTTCTTTGTATTTTGTTGCTCCAGGAGGGGTGTATCCAGGTGCAAGCATTGCGTCACTGCAGCAAAGGGTCCCAGGTCCCAGCTTGTTTCAATAGGATCACAGCCAACTTAAAAGGTGGCCAGTTTTGCCCATTTTAATTAAAAGACACTTGCTCCTTGGGAGAAAAGCTATGGCAAACCTGGATAGCACATTAAAAAGCAGAGATATCGCTTTGCTGACAAAGGTCTGTATAGTCAAAGCTATGGTTTTTCCAGTATTCATGGATGGATGTGAGAATTAGACCATAAAGAAGATTGAGAGCCAAAGAACTGATGCTTTCAAACTGTGGTGTTGACTCTTGAGAGTTCTTTGGACAAAAAGGAGACCAAACCAGTCAATCCTAAAGGAAAACAACCCTGAATATTCATTGGAAGGATTGATGCTGAAGCTGAAGCTCCAGTAGTCTGGCCACCTGATGCAAAGAGCCAACTCACTGGGAAAGACCCTGATGCTGGGAAAGATTGAGGGCAGGAGGTGAAGGGGGCGACAGAGGATGAGATAGTTGGATGGCATCATCGACTCAATGAATATGAGTTTGAGCAAACTCTGGGAGATGGTGAAGGACAGGGAACCCTGGCATGCTACAGTCCATGGGCTTACAAAGAGTCAGACACAACTGAGTGACTGAACAACAAGAATGGATGAAGAAGCTGAAGCTGAAGGAGATGATGTAATGTGTTCAGGGCCTTATGGGCAGCGGTTGGGCCACCAGTCCCATCCAAAGGCATCAGAGAACTGTCTGTTGCTGGCCTGCAGTCACACACGCAGGCGGCGGGAGGAACACACAGCTTCTCACTTTCCAGCCGCACCTGGCAGAAGCCAGTGCCCTGGAGAAAAAGGATCTGCAGGGTCTAATGCGTGAGCCTCTGCCACAGGGTGGCCCTCGGCTCTGGGCATCTCCGGGAGAAGGTGGGGGGTGGGGCAGTCCAGAGGGTCTTCTCCCTGGAGGGCATCTTTGAGCAGCCTCCCCAGGCACCCTCTGGCGCCTCTCGTCAGCATCACAGGTGTTGGCTGCTGTATGGCTGGCTGCACGCATGCAGCCATGTCTTTAGCCAAGACATTTCTACAAATCTTTTTTATGGGTATTGAAAAGAAATAACCTTGAATTTGAGAGTCGTAATGTTCCATTTCTGCAGCACTCAGAGTCTATCTCCCCCCTGAGGCTCCAAACCCAGCCATCAGCAGGAAAAAAAATCCTCTGAATCTCAAGGAAAGAGAAAAAAATCACTCCAAAAAGCCAAGACCCCCTCTCTGGACACCTTAAGACTGCCTCCTTCGGCGTCTACAGACTTAGAATGATGTGTACAGTGACAACTTTGACACTCCTTGGAGGGGAGCGTCCAGCCAGGCCCCACGAGGCACAGGACACGTTGGCTGGTGACCAGAAAGAGAGAAAAGCCAGGAGTCATAATGACTATTGTTCAAAGGTCTACACACCCACTGGCCATGACCGCTTATCGCAACTTAGGTGATGTGCATGACTTTTACCTGGATAGATAGTCTTTAAAACCTGGTGGCCCTACAGGTGAAAATAATAAAGATTTTAGGAAGACTTAATGAAGCCAGGAAAGTTTGTGGAACGTTCTAGAAAAGAGCTCCTTAACTCTGCTGTTCATTGGCTTTTTATTTTTTTACATCGAATGAGCATTTGTGTTAATTGGTGCATAATTACTGTACAGTGTTGTGTTAGTTGCTGCTCTACAGCGAAGTGCCTCAGGTGTACGTATACAGTTATCCCCTCCCTCCTGGCTCTCCTTCCCACCCCGCTAGGTCATCACGGAGCACCAAGCTGAGCTCCCTGTGCCACACAGCAGCTTCCCCCTAGCTGTGTGTTGTACACATGGCAGTGTATTCATGTCAGCACTACTCTGCTGACTCATCCCAGCCTCACCTTCCCTCCGCCCCGCATCTGCATCCACAGGTTCATTCTCTATGTCTTCGTTTCTGTTCCTGCCCTGGAAATAGGTTTATCGGCACCATTTTTCTGGATTCCACATATATGCATTAAGCTGTGATATTTGTTTGAACATCATACTCGCTGTGGTTTCCACAGGGTGGGACACCAGGTAAATTCTTAATATTCATGCATGTTCTTTCTGCTTTTTGGCCTAGAGCTCTTTAAGTAACCAGTCATATCTTGACCTCTCTTCACAAACTTGGATTGATCTGCAAAGACATTCACTCGAGCTTTATATATAGTTGTAAAAAAGTTGGCACTGTATATTTGTCCTATAAGTTGGGAATGGTTACATAAATTATGTTTACATCCATAAGATGGAAGAAACAGCAGCAAGTCCGAGATGATGTTTTTCAAGGCTATTTAACGATGTGGAAACATGGTTATTTAAGCATGCTCTAATGTTACGTGGCACCAGTCTCACCAAACCTTTGCCACATGCCAGGCACTGTTTAAAACACAACTGAGCACCAGCCTAAATGTAGGGTGTAGGCACGGTGATTAATCCCCGATTTGGAGACGAGGAAATTGAGGCACTGAGAGTTTATGTTTCTTGCCCAGCTCAGACAGGTAGAGTCAGGCTCCAAACCCTGGAAGTTTGGCTACCGAACTGGTGTTTGTAACCACACTCATCATTCTGCCTCTCAAGGGATATGTGTCAAATCATGCATTGAGGCCGTTAATCAAAGCTTGCTAGAAACCTACTTCTTGAAAAATATTATACTGAATGTTTGACCCCAGAGTCAAGATGAGGAAGTAGGGAAGAAATACAGAAGCATGGTGCTGGTGAGCTCCCACAAAGCTGTAGCTGGCATGGCCCCATCTGTGCAATGCTTGGGCGGTGAACACGGGCAGTGCTTGTCTCTGGGGCTGGATTTCAACCCAAATGGATGTTCTGCCTTGCATTTTCCTGTTGGAATTATTTTCGTTTATGGTGAGTATGATTTGCTTTTACAGAGACCTTTTGAAAAGGTCAGAGTTTATCATAGTCCAGTTGGGGCAATATGCCATAAACTAACAAAAAGGGGGATGTAACACGGCCCACGGTGCTCACGGCAGCACTGTTTACAAGAGCCAAGACACGGAGGCACCCTAAATGTCCATTGGCAAGGGATGGATAAAGATGCGGTGTATTGTAATGGAATATCACTCAGCCACAAAAAAGAATGAAATAATGCCCTTTGCAGCAACACAAATGGACCTAGAGAGTGTCATACTAAATGGTATAAGTCAGAGAAAGACAAACACCGTGTGATACACTTATTTGTGCAATCTAACATATGATACAAATGAACTTATTTACAAAATGCATACAGATTCAGACATAGAAAACGAACTTACAGTTACTAAACGGGAAAGTGGGAGAAAAGGATAAATGAGGAGTTTAGGATTAACAAATACAAACTACTGTACAAAACCTAGTTAAACAACAAGATCCTACTGTATAGCACAGGGAACTATACCCAATGTCCTGGAGTAAGCCATAATGGAAAAAAATCTGCAAAAGAATATGTATGTCTCTGTATAACCAACCCACTTTGCTGTACACCCAAAATGAACACAACACAGGCAGTCAACTATACTTCAAATTTTAAAAAAGGAAGATGTAAACCGCTGCCCTGGCCAGTGCGGGTGGGAGGGTTCGCGGGCAGGGAAGGCCGGTGAGAGCCAGGTGAGCACAGAGGTTGTGTGCGGAGTGCCTGGAGTCAGGATCTGGGTGTGGTGGACTCCGCAGGGCACAAGGAGTTTCTAGAAGGTTGGTTCTGCTGTGGTTGTTTCTCTTGAACTAAAAATGTTTGAAATGATGCAAAAGAGCACAATCCCTCTCCATTTCTTTTCTCAACCACTAGGAAAGGGCACACCACACACCCAGAAGGGTTCCCTGAAAGGACAGGTGAAGGGTGGGCAGGGCCCAGCTCAGCCGTGGGAGAAGCAGGGCCCACAAGGCTCACACCCCGGAGGAGGTTCTGGGAGCAGAAACCACAGGTGAGTCAGCACGGGGAGAGCTATGTGCACAGTCTTTATTCCACACCTCAGACTTGCAAAGAACTTTCCAGGGAAAGAGACAGCTGCCCCCACCCCCACCAAGTCAAGTGGCAGCAGGCTCAGGTCACACGGGCCCTAACACAGTCCTCCTGCCCTGCCCTGCCACGCTGACAAGGTCACAGGAGCCTCTCCTCCCAGCCTGAGGACTCGACTAACGGCCAGTGCACACCCACCCCCCGGGGCCCCCGTGGAGATGGGCTCCGGGATGACTGAGCAGTCACCGTGGCGTCTGGCAGCCAGCACTGGGTTTAATGAAGAAGTCTGGGGACTTCCCTGGTGGTCCAGTGGTCAAGAATCCACCTGCCAATGCAGCACACACAGATTCAGTCCAGGGTCCAGGAAGATCCCACACACCATGGGGCAGCTAAGCCCCACGTGCCACGACCACGGAGCCTGCATGCCTAGAGCCCAGGAGCCGCAACCAGAGAGGCCGCCACCGTGAGAGGCCCACTCGCCACAGCTAGAGCAAAGCTGAGCAGCAGTGAAGACCATGCACAGCCAAAAGCAAATAACTTAAAAAAAGAAGTTTGCTGATGCATCAGACTCAGCTCCTATTAGTAAATAACCCCATTCCAAGTTTTCAAAGAAAAGTCTGTGTCTAGAGATGAGAAGGAAGCGGGCAAACCGAGAGGCAATCTTGCCCAGAGGAATGAGTCAGAAATACACCAACCCTAATCTTGCTAAATCCTCAGCACAGCTGACGACTCCATTGCTGTGCGCCCAGCAGTCACCAGCTGTGATGAGCGTTTAGGCATTTAGGGTCAGTGTATTTCTGGCAAAACTAAACTCTGAAACAGTGAGCTCCTTTCATGCTCAGTAGCCTCGTACCACGGCTTCAATTGTTACCCCCTCTTACTGACAAGGAGCTGGAGGGTCAGCCAGCAGGTAAATGGCTCGAATCTGAGGATAGATCAGGCTGTCTCCAAATCCTGGGCTCTTGGCCTCCCCGCTGCCTGGAAATGTGGCAGCAGAGGGCCTCCTTCTAATGTCAAGTAGACACAGGAACAGCCCAGATACCCACGGCCAACACAGGCCATGTTCAAGCTGGAGGGGCAGAGAGCCCTGTCGCTCCAAATGCCAGCAGCATGGCAAAACATCACCAAGCCACTCCAGACTTTGTTCAGGACAAAACCAAGGGTCTATAACTCCTGTGATGCAACAGCAACTCAGGCTGGAGAGAGAGAAAGGAGCAGAAGGAGAAAGACTCACGAAGAGGGGCAGACACTGTCTCCCAGACCCTGGTTGCTCTTGTTGCGTAGTCCCTCAGGTGTGTCCAACTCTTTTGCAACCCCACGGACAGGCTCCTCTATCCATGGGATTCTCCAGGCAAGAATACGGGAGTGGGTTGCCATTTTCTCCTCCAGGGGATCTTCCTGTTCCAGGGATCGAACCAGTGTCTCCTGCATTGGCAAGCAGATTCTTTACCACTGAGCCACCAAGGAAGCCCCTCCCAATCCCTGGGCCCAAGCACCCTTCAGCTCCAGCCACCTCTGGGGCCCAGGACCGTCCCTCCTTCACCTTGAGCACCGCCAGGCCCACTTTCTCCTTCTGGGGGTCCCCAGCTGCTCGTGGCTGGGTGAAGGAGGGCAGAGAACACATCTCATTGCTCAGGGAGCAGATACTTCCCTGAGACACAGCTCTTAACCCAGGCCCATGGGTTGTCAGGCAGGCTATGCAGACCCTCTGCCTCTCCAGTGGAGCTGGGCCAGCACTTTCCTTGGGTTCTGAGAGAAACCACCCTGGTTAGGTGGGTGAGTGCAGGAGAAGAGGCGGAGATGCCTTAAGAATAAGCCTCCTCCACTCTACTGTCTTCCCTGGTGGCTCAGACAGTGAAGAAATCTGCCTGCAACGCAGGAGACCCAGGTTCAATAGATAACCTGAGTTGGGAAGATTCCCTGGAGTAGGGAATGGCAACCCACTCCAGTGTTCTTGCCTGGAAAATCTCATGGACAGAGGAGCCTGGTGGGCTACTGTCCACGGGGTCACAAAGAGTCAGACAAGACTGAGTGACTAACAATTTCACTTTCACTCCACAGTCAGGCTCCATGTGATCCAGGACAGCACCAGCCGCAGCGAAAAATGAGCATCAAGGACTTCCCTGATGGTCCAGTGGTTAAGAATCTGCCTTCCAATGCAGGGGACATGGGTCTAATCCCTGATCACAGGCTTCCCAGAAACACAAGACCAACTCTGGAAGGGAACTCACCCAGGGAAACTCAACTCACTGCTGGGCCTGCTACAATACTCTCTCCCTTCATTCTTGTCCTATTGTTTTCTTATCATGTATTAATTAAATACTCAAGTAATAGATAAGTCCTCATTCATGCAAACATTACAGAAGTATACAGAGATGTGCCAGGGCACACCCACACACATGCTGTCATTTTATACTAATTATTCTGGGAGGGGCCAAGCTGAACCCAAGATCTGAGCTGCCTGTAGAGAGCAACATCCAACAAGCAGGGGGCAGAGGGAGGCGAGAGCCTGCACAGGGCAGCCTGAGGGTGTCAGGGAAGGCCTGACGGCAGAGGCAGAGGGGTCAGAGGACACACCCAGGCCCAGGTCCCTGAAGCACCCAGGCCTGGCCACTTGGCAGAATCGCAGCCTCCATCACCCACTTAGCATCTTAGGAATTAATTACCCGATTGCTCCAGGCAGAATCTGGGAGCTTGGAGGAGGCTGCAGGCAATCTGCAGAGGCCTGTAGAGCAGTGTTTGATGCCAAATATCAGAAGAACCCTCCGAGGATGGATTTTTATATTTTCACATTTACTATAGCTCTGATTGCGTCCCAAGTTACTAGTTCTCTGATGGAAGAACTTGGTTGTGATAAGTTTATCAACAGCAAATAGTTAAAGGACGAAACTACTCCAAGAGAACCTCTGTGTTCAGGACAGTCCTCTATCAGTCTAGTAGCTCGATTTTTTTTAAAAAGTATATGAGAATAAGGCAATGCACTGATGAAAACAAAGGAAGATTATCATGAAAAAGCATTGGAAAAAATCGAGACAAAAAATCAAAAGCATCATGAGATTCATCTAACATTCTTTTTTTCTCTTTAGAGACTCCTCTAACATTCTTTTGATCTGGATTCTTTTCCTTGCATTGTGGACATGTCTCCACTAAAATGTAAAGGAGAGTTTTGTAAACCTGAAGCCTGATTAAGAAAAATTGCCAGTGAGCCTGGAGTAAAGTTTAGGGGAGAATGGCTACACGTATATATATGTACAGCTGAGCCCCTTTGCTGTTCACCTGAGACTATCACAGCATGGTTAATCGGTTGTACCCCAATACAAGATAAAAAGTTTAAAAAAAGAAAGAAAGGAAAATTGCCAGTGATGAAGCCCAGGATGATGAAGGAAATTAGAAAACAGTGCTGACAAGAATAAGTTGTCATACTTATGACATACTTATATATGACTTATATATGACATATATATGACATATGACTTATATATGACATATGACTTATATATGACATATGATAACTGACATAGTTATCAGGACTGGAAGGTTATAAAGAAAACTTGAGGTTTTCAGAACATGTGATTTCTTCATGTCAGACTCAACAGAAGTTTTTATGTGTAGGACTGGCTCTGTGTTTTGGGGGGTAGCTCATGGCAAGGAAATTACCTACTACGTCTATGTCATGTTTTCAAGAATATCCGAAATTTCTGGGGGGAAACTCTATAAAGCATTAGATTTTAAGTCCCTACAGGGCTAAGTTAAAGGCAGATGCTTCCAGCTGAAGCCCAAACATTCCTCCGGGGGTCTCAGCTTTGAAGATGTCAGGAGAGTCCAGGATGGACAGACCCGGCGCTTCCCGAGGGCGTGGCCTCACTGCTCGCATCTCACCCGCCCTGAACAATGCACGCAGCGTTTACTAAGTCTGCCTCCAAAGTATTCTATTGGAAGACTGGGATCTAGTCACTCACGAAATTCAAGAGCCCACTGAGGCCAGAGAGGCAGGGCTGACTTTCTAAGACCACCAGAGTCAAATAACAAATCCCCAAAACCCAAATAGTTTACCCACCGATCTCAAAACCCACGGAGAGGCATCAGGGCCTGTATTCCCTACTCCCCTGCCCTCTTTTATTCTTGGCAGTGGTCCTGCACGTCTACCCCAAGCCAGTCCCCTGAGTCATCCTCTGCCCAGTGATGCACGTTGATAACTGATTTGGACCAAGGAGGCGGAGCTCCCAGAGAGGCCCGCCCCTGAGTGTCCAGCCCCTATGTATCTTCCTGGTTGAGCTGGTGCCCGGAGCTCGCTGCTCCTCTCTTCTCTCGATCCAGGCTCAGTCCAGGTCTTCCTCCAATGCGTGCTATACCGTTTCAGCCAGACTCCTGTGTCACATCCCCCGGCAACACGGTAGTGATGACCTCCAGGGACTAGAACTCCCTCCCCAGGGGCCAGACCCAGGGCTTAGTGCTCTTCTAGTGGAGCAGACGCAAAACGATGGTTTCCGACAGTCAAAGGAAGCAACAGAGGGCCCCGGGGAAGGCCAGCATCCCAACCCACGCCAGTCTGACCCTCCAACTACAGAACCTACGTAGTCAGTCAGCTCTCATCCTATAATGAGTTATTCCGTTCTTCTGAAAAAGAGCGAGAAAGACGATCAAAACCCCAAAATCTGCCTTTTTCACTGAATCCACGGTTTCCAATCACAGACTCACGGGACTCATTGCTAGAGAGATGGATAGGTGGTGACAGCCAGGAAGTGGGGAGAAGTGGGCTAGAGGCCAAATCAGTGTTCCCCACTCGCAGGGCTGCTTGTTGGAAATGTGTCTGGAGGGCCAGCCGTGTCACCAAGCACGCTGCCTCCAGTGGGGAGTGGGGCGGGGGCGAGGGGAGCAGTAACCCTCTCGCGTGGTTACTGGCGGTTACTCAAGTACTCTCAGCGTCCAAAGGTATGCAGAGCTATCCCCTTTCTTCATGTCAGGCCAGATGTTCCATCCCTGGCAGAATCCACAGGTACGGCCGGGGTAGGCGCTGGAAGTCACCCATCCCAAGCCAGGCTCCTGTGGTCACCCTCTCATGGGTGCTGGGGGGAAGCTCCTTTGTTCTCCGTGGCCCCTTCCCCCACTTTGGTGTGGTCGATGGGGGCGGGGGAGGCGCTCGCTGTGGTCTGGCTTCAGGGTAGAGTAACCACAAGACAATCAGACTGCAAAATTAAACTCAGGGGGGCAGGGTTCCTCTGTGTTCTCCTGCTAAAAAGGCTTCTTCGTGGTCTTGAGTCGTATGTCCAAAATGGCCGCTTGTGTAAAGAACTTATGGTTATGGGGGAAGGGTGGGGGAGCAGACTGTTAGGGAGTTTGGAATGGACATGTACACGCTGCTGTATTTAGGATGGATAACCAACAAGGACCTACTGTACAGTATAGCACAGGGAACTCTGCTCAATATTATATAGCGGCCTCCATGGGAGGGGAGTCTGGGGGAGAATGGATGCATGTTTATGTATAGCTGAGCCCCTTTGCTGTCCACCTGAAACTGTCACAACATTGTTCACCAGCTAAGCTCCAATATAAAATAAAAGGTTAAAAAAAAAAAGTCCTCTGTGAGCGTGTGTTGCAGATATATGCATGTAGGTCCCAGGAAGGAGTGAGGAAGGGGATAGAAATTGTTCCCACTGCATTTATCACATTATGTATAAATTGTCTCAGTCCATCTGTGCTTAATATGAAAAGATGCATTCTACCTACAGAGGTGAGTCTAGCTGGTTATTTCAAAAATGGTAGTTCCTTCTCCATCCCGCCCCCCGCCCCGCCCAGGGTAATGTTTTCCACCAAGCTGATGAATGGATAAAGCTATGGTACATATATATGATGGAATATTACTCAGCCATAAAAAAGAATGAAATAATGCCATGTGCAACGGTATAGATGGACCCAAAATAGTCATACTAAGTGAAGTAAGTCAGAAAGAGAAAGACAAATACCGTACGATATCTTTTATATATGGAATCTAAACTATGACACAGATGAACATCTTGGTGAAACAGAAACAGACTCAGAGAGAACACACTTGTGGTTGCCACGGAGGTAGAGGGTAGGGCAGGGAAAGATTGGGAGTTTGGGATTAGCAGATGCAAGCTATTATAAATAGAATGGACAAACAACAAGGTCCTACTGTACAGCACAGGGAACTGTATTTGATATCCTGTAATAAACCATAATGGAAAAGGATAAATAAATAAATGCCCTTCCTCTGTTTATTCCTTCTTTATGGCCCTGAGGTCACCCCTCTAGTCTAGGCCTTTACCATGCCCTATGAAGATCACCACAGTAGTACACAACGTCTTCCCAGGCCAGTCCCCCTGCCCCAGTATCTCTAAGAAATTAATTCATTCAGCAAACGCTTACTGAGAAGCTTCCAAGTGCCAGAACGGTTCAAAGTCCTGGTGCTAATCAGAAAAATAAGACAAGCAAAGTTCTTTGCTCTCACGTATCTCCTTAAAAGCAAGGAAACAATTCACAAGAGTAATGTCAAGTGGTGATAAGTAAAACAGAAATAAGCAGGGTTAGTTAAGGAATAAAGAACGACAGAGGGTTATGTTATGGCAATTGCTCACAAAATGTCTTAGATAACAACAGGCTTCCAATCCTCATCACTGCAAAGGCAGATGAAATTCTTCTGTAAACTCCAGTGAGCTAGAAATTTATTTTAAAAGCTCGGGCAAGTCCCTGGAATAGAAATGTTTTGTTTAAAAGCTTTCCTAAACTTTGATATTTTAATAAAGGCCCCATGATATGAAGCTTATTTCTTGGTTATCAAAAACAAAACAAAACAAAACGAGGGGCTTCCCTGGTGGCTCAGTGGTAACGAATCCACCTGCCAATGCAGGAGACACTGGGTCGATCCCTGATCTGGCAGATCCCACATATTGCAAAGCAACTAAGCCCATGCACTACAACTACTGAGCCTGTGCTCTAGGGCCCAGTAGCCGCAATTACTGAAGCCCTCAATCCCTAGAACCTGCATACAGGTTCTGCAACGAGAGAAGCCACCACAATGAGGAGCCTGCATACAGCCACTAGAGGGTAGCCCCTTCTCACAACTAGAGAAAAGTCTGCACAGCAGCAAGGACCTACCTAGCACAGTGAAAAACAGATAAATAAAAGTTTTTTTTTTTTTTTTTTAAGGTGAACTTCCCTGGCAGTCTAATAGTTAAGACTCCATGCTTCCAATACAGGGGCTGCAGATTCAATCCCTGCTCAGGGAATTAGATCCCACATGCTGTTTGGCCAAAAAAAAAAAAAAAAACTGATGGAGACAAAGGTACTATTTTTACACAGAGTGGCCCTGGAAAGCCTCCATAAGAAGGGACCTGAAGGGGATGAAAAAGCTAGCCATGCAGGTATCCGAAGATAAGTGTTCCGGGCAGAGAAAACCGTGAGTGCAAAGGCCCTGGGGCAGGCACGTGCTCTTTGATTGGGGATGTCGAGCAGTCTGATAAAGAAGGAGAAAGTGAGCAGAGTGATCTGGGTTAGAAGTGAAGTTACAGAGGTACCACAGACCAGACCATGGAGAGCTTTGTAAGCCATGAAAAACACTAGGAATATCAGACTGAGAAGAATGGGGAACTATTTGATAGTTTTGAGCAGAGAAGTGGAATGACCTGACTTGTTTGCAGAGGATGCTGAGGACAGCCTACAGTGGGGGGGGGGGGGTGAGGAGAGACACGGGGAGTCCAGCTGGGCATCACTTGCAGTGGCCCAGACAGGGTGTAAGGATGGCTTTGAGTGCCAGGTGGAGAGAAGCAGATGGATTCTGGATATACCGCAAAGGTGAAACCAACAGAATCACCGATGGGCCAGGTGTCAGTTGTGAAAGAAAAAAAAGTACCAGAGATGACTCAGAGTTTTCACCTTGAGTAGCTGGGAGAATGCAGTGGTGGGAGGTGGGCTGCAGGAAGAACAGGCTGGGGAGAGAGCTCACTCTGGGGTGTGTCGAGTTCACCATGACTCAGGTCCAGGTGGAGGAGATGTGAAGCAGGCAGCTGGCTGGAGTGTCTGGAGTTCAGGAGAGACTCCAGACTGAAGGCTTATACAGGATGGAAGACAGTGTGTAGTTGGTATTTTTCTATTTCTTTTTTTTTTTTTTTGGTCTTAAACAATAGGCTTTATTTATACAAAGCAGTGCAGAATGAGGCAGTTCCTCGAAGGGTGACTTCGAGCTAGAAAATCCATCCTGGGTGTGAAAGTGTTAGTGTTATAGGATAGTGTTGGTAAACCCCATCCTACTCTTTGTGACCATGGACTATAGCCTGCCAGGCTCCTCTGTCCATGGGATTATCCGGCAAGAACACTGGAGTGGGCTGCCGTTTCCTACTCCAGGCGGTGTGGGTATCTGATGCTTTGCACGTGGGTGCGTGTGCGCACACACACACACACCACAGTGGTAACAGTACAGTTGACACGAACAACATGGATTTGAACTGCACAAGTCCTGTGTACACAGATTTTTTTTTCAACAAATACACACTACAGTACTCCACAACCTGAGGTTAGCTGAATCCAAGCCACTAAGTCATGCCTGACTCTTTGCAACCCCCCAGACTACAGCCCAGCAGTCTCCTCTGTCCATGAGATTTTTCCAGGCAAGAATAGTGGAGTGGGTTGTCATTTCCTCCTCCAGGGGGGTCTTACTGACCCAGGGATTGAGCCCATGTCTCCCGCATCTCCTGCACTGGCAGATGGGTTCTCTACCTGGGAAGCCCAAATCCAGGGACACTGAGGAGCAAGCTGAAAAGTCACACACGGCCTGCCAATCTCCTTGTCATTCTAGAAGCAGCCAAATATGTGCCTGACACTTGGGCCACTGACAGAACAGAGGTGGCTGCTGGTGGACAGACGCAAGCCGACAGCCCTGAGAAGGAATGTAAAACCAGACTCAGCCGGTCACCTAGACGGTGAGCAGAAAAGGAGGAGCAGGCTCTATGAATGAGCCTGGGGACCTCTAGCACGTTTGTCTAAAACAAAGCTTCAGCTATTCACCCCCAGAACCATCCTAGACGTCCAAACGCTTGCAGCAGAGTCTGCTCATCCTCCAGCCTCACAGGCCCTCTTCCCTTCTCCTTCATGGAGCCTCCACCAGGCCAGTCCCAGCTCCACTGTCCCCTCACACCATGCCCACCCCACCCCCAGTGCCCGATTGTCCTCTGTAGGCGGGTCTATACCGGGGTGCTCTTTCTGCTTGACTCATTCCAACTAAGACTGTCTAAGCCCCGTGCTTCCCATAAGCACTGCTATAACCCTTACCCCAGGCTTCCCTGGTGGCTCAGTGGTAAAGAATCTGCCTGCCAATGCAGGAGACTGGGTTCAATCCCTGGCTTGGGAAGATCCCCTGGAGAAGGAAATGGCAACCCACTCCAGTGTTCTTGCCTGAGAAATCCCATGGACAGAGGAGGCTGGAGGGCTACAGCCCATGGGCTCACAAAGTCAGGCACAACTTAGCAACTAAACAACAATAACTCCTGCCCGATGGAGTCCCCCATGATATCCCCTCCCAAGGGCAGGCTGGGACCTCTGGCTTTGACCACTGACCAGGCACCACTCATGTATCATCCTGTACAGGAACTCTGTCTCTCCTTTCGAGGGTGAGAATGAATCTTTGTGTCCTGGCTTCCCTGGTGCTTGGCATTGCATGGCATTCAGTGGACCTTCGCTCATGATGCTGATGAGAGCTGTGTAGACAAAGAGAAGGGCCATCCACCACGGTGTCCTCAGTGACCCCTGCCCCTAGATGGCTGCCCCCAGCATCCACGGGCAGCTGCAGCAAGGGAGTCTGACAACAGGGTTATTTTTCTCTTCCTGATAAGCCGTGCTCGGCCAGCACCATCCTGCTCCTTATGAGAGAAAAAGCAGGAGCTTTCTCCTCCCACATCATTACTTCACCCCTCTTGGCAGCTTTGAATTTGGGCGAGAACAAGATCAAGTTCTCCTGGGGTCCCCTGCCCCTGTGCCCACGACCACCCTTCCCTCCCTTGAGGATGAAAGAGCCTTCCTCCAACAGCAAATTATTTCTAAACTGTATATCTTGTTTAATGCATTTCAAAATTGAAAGAAAATACTTCCCCCACAATTACAGTCATTTTGTAACTAAACCCCACAGTTTCCCAGCTCCTTCCAAACCTACTTATTTTAAAACAGAAAAACACTGCCGTTTCCCAACATGGTCTTTACAGAGTAAACCAGGGTGCATAGAGAGGAGTGCTTTACTCTCCAGAATTGTCCTGGGACCATTGGATTAAAGACAAATTGTGTGTGTGTGTGTGTGTGTGTGTGTGTGTGTATGCACACACGTGTGCTAAATCACTCAGTCATGTCCAGCTCTTTGCAACCACATGGACTGTAGTACGCCAGGCTCCTCTCATCCGTGGGGTTCTCCAGGCAAGAACACTGGAGTGGGTTGCCATGCCCTCCTCCAGGGGATCTTCCTGACCCAGGGATTGAACCCATGTCTCTTACCTCTAACCTGCATTGGCAAGCGGGTTCTTTACCACTAGAGCCACCTGGGAAGACCAAAGACAAATTAAAAATCTTGAATGCTGTTCTCTTTCAGAGAGATTTTGAAAGCCAGGTTTTCAGCGAGGCAGCTGCTCGTGAACATACACAGCACGGCAGGCAGGGCCCTTGAGCCCACGAAGATGATGGGAAAAGCTGACCTCATGAAAGACTGGCACCTGGAGGCGGGAGGGCCGTGTGCCAGGGATAGCCTCCCACCGGCCACAGGGCCGATGCAGGGGCCTCCCAGGACCTTCCAACCTTGGGACAGGACCCCCTTACCTCTTCTAACATGAGCTGTATTCCAGAAAGAGATTCACAGACTTAGAGAACAAACTTATGGTTGCCAGGCGAACAGATGGGAGGAAAGGATAATTAGGGAGTGCAGGATGGACATGTACACACTGCTGTACTTAAAATGGATAATCAACAAAGACCTACTGTGTAGCACAGGGAACTCTGCTCAATGTTATGTGGCAGCCTGGATGGGAAGAGAGGGGGCTTTGGGGGAGAATGGATACATGTGTATGTATGGCTTAGCTGTCCATCTGAAATTACCATAACATTGTTAATTGACTATAAGATTGCCAGGAGAAATATCAATAACCTCAGATATGCAGATGACACCACCCTTATGGCAGAAAGTGAAGAGGAACTAAAAAGCCTCTTGGTGAAAGTGAAAGTGGAGAGTGAAAGAGTGGGCTTAAAGCTCAACATTCAGAAAATGAAGATCATGACATCCGGTCCCATCACTTCATGGGAAATAGGTGGGGAAACAGTGGAAACAGTGTCAGACTTTATTTTGGGGGGCTCCAAAATCACTGCAGATGGTGACTGCAGCCATGAAATTAAAAGACGCTTACTCCTTGGAAGGAAACTTATGTCCAACCTAGATAGCATATTCAAAAGCAGAGACATTACTTTGCCAACAAAGGTCCATCTAGTCAAGGCTATGGTTTTTCCAGTGGTCATGTATGGATGTGAGAGTTGGACTGTGAAGAAGGCTGAGTGCCGAAGAATTGATGCTTTTGAACTGTGGTGTTGGAGAAGACTCTTGAGAGTCCCTTGGACTGCAAGGAGATCCAACCAGTCCATTCTGAAGGAGATCAGCCCTGGGTGTTCTTTGGAAGGAATGATGCTAAAGCTGAAACTCCAGTACTTTGGCCACCTCATGTGAAGAGTTGACTCATTGGAAAAGACTCTGATGCTGAGAGGGATTGGGGGCAAGAGGAGAAGGGGACGACAGAGGATGAGATGGCTGGATGGCATCACTGACTCGATGGATGTGAGTCTGAGTGAACTCTGGGAGTTGGTGATGGACAGGGAGGCCTGGCGTGCTGCGATTCATGGGGTCAAAGAGTCGGACACAACTGAGCGACTGAACTGAACTGAACTGAATGAATACAAAATAAAAAGTTTAAAAATAAGAAATAAAAGGCATGAAGTTCAGAAAGGAAGAAAAACAATGAGCTGAAGTCCAGAGGTTTGTGGTGTGATATTTCCTGGTGTCGACTCACTGTTCTCAGTGGGAAAATAGAGACGTTCCTCTCTTCCCACCCCAAACAAGGCTTTAGAAGGAGTGACCCTCACCTAAACTTGACCATGGGTCTTAACCTCCATGTGTGTCCCCCAAAGATGCCTGGACTCCCACTCCAGAGCACTCACAGATAAACTAGGGGTTCAACAGCAACCACAGCTCAGAAATGGTGAAAATGTGAGGCAGCATCCTGAGAATTTAGGATAATATGAAAAATCCTTTTTTTTGAGGCCAAATTTTACCTAGTGATGAATAAGTGATGCTGTCTAAATGCCACAAGTCACGTGATCGGAAGACACAACAGGACCGCGGACACAGCTCATGCTGCCATGAAATATGCAAGTTATTGTTGCGTGAGTAGGATTTCGGTTCAGGAAGAGGAAAAAGTACCGGAGTTGGATTGTGGTGATGGGCTTCCCCGGCGGCCCTAGTGGTAAAGAACCCACCTGCCAATGCAGGAGATATAAGAGATGTTGGTTCAATCCCTGGATCAGGAAGACCCCTGGAGGAGGTCATGACAACCCACTCCAGTATTCTTGCCTGGAGAATCCCATGGACAGAGGAGCCTGGCCAGCTACAGTTCATGGGGTCACAAAGAGTTGGACACAGCAGAAGTGACTTAGCATGCATGCACAGTGGCTACAGAACAATGTGAATGTACTTAATATCACTGAACTGTACACTTAAACATGGTTAAAATGGCAAATTTGAGTTATGTATATTTTAATCACAATAACAAAAATAGTAAAATATTTCTAAGCTAAAAAAAAAAAAAAAACAATAAGCTGGCTCAGAGTTAGCAATGAAGAGGAGGAAATATCCACTCAAACTCCTGGATCAACTTGGGTTAAATCTCCCTTTAACTTTTCAGTTACTTGAGCCAATACATGTTTTTTCTTGGCCACTTTACGCTGCCAGCAGGATCTTAGTTCCCTGACCAGAGATCAAACCCGTGCCTGCAGTGGAGGCAGGGCATGGCAACCACTGGACCACCAGGGAAGTCCCGTAATTTTTTTTTAAGTCATCAAATAAATTGTCAAAACTGATTTCAAAAGAAGCAACCATTTCACACTTTGGAAGGCAGAAAGACACGATGAGCAAGCGGCTTCCAAAATACAGTGCCTGGGGTTTCCCTGGTGGCTCAATGGCGAAGAATCCACCTGCCCATGCAGGAGACTTGGATTTGATCCCTGATCCGGGAAGATCCCACATGCCGTGGAGCAACTAAGCCCGAGTGTCAGGAAAAAAAATATAGCAATGACTCAGGTGCTGCTCACAAACAGGATGCCCCCAACACCCCCCAAAGGGCTCTGTAAAACATCCAGAACATTCAAGTCCAAAGCCAAGTCAAGTGTTTCAGGCCCATAGCTCTTTTTTTCAACTGGGAGTCAGTTTTCACCAGGTGTGAGACACAGAGTCATTGACCCCAAGCAAGCACTTAGCAGAAACCTTGCTTAGCGTCAGACACTTGTCATCTTGGATTTAAATGTGACCCAGCCTGCCCCCACCTCACATGAGATAAAGGTCAGGAAACAAAACAGTTCAGCAAGACATCACTTCCCACCTGATTTGACAGCCTCAGATATTTTTCCCTCTCGCCCGCAGGCATGATCTCAACAAGGATGAACTTGAAACTCTCATTTGAGGCACACACAAAGCGGACACGTGAGTGCTGGAAGGATCCTCGTAAGGCCTGACTCATACTCGGACTGTGGCGAGAAGTGTTTGGTTCCCTTGGGAGGACAACACAGACGTTCGTATGGCACTCAGAGTTCAACACTCAGAGTTCAAGACATCCAGAGATATGTAATCATCTTTTCCCTAAAAGCCACATACTTAATTACATGTGGGATCCGATAAACTTCTCGAAAATCATTGCACAGATAGAAACCCATGGATGTCAGGAAGACCAGTTACATGTCCTGGACTATAAGTACCCATTTGGGAAACAAATTGTTCCAGTCACCTTGGAAAACAGTTAGGCATTATCTTACAAAATTAAATATAACATCTACCCTGGGATCCAGCAGACCCGAGAAAAATGAAAAGAGAAGTCCTCACAAAGACCTGTACGTGAATGCCCTCAAAAGATTTATTCCCAATCACCCCAAACTGGAAACACCTTTAACGTCCATTATCTGGTGAGAAAAGAAGGCGAGTGGTGGTACATTCATACAGGGCAAAGCCACCCAGCAATAACGAGGACCTACCACTGCCGCCCACAAGGACAGGTTCAGTTCAGTTCAGTCGCTCAGTCGTGTCCGACTCTTTGCGACCCCATGAATCGCAGCACGCCAGGCCTCCCTGTCCATCACCAACTCCCGGAGTTCACTCAGACTCACGTCCATTGAATCAGTGATGCCATCCAGCCATCTCATCCTCTGTCGTCCCCTTCTCCTCCTGCCCCCAATCCCTCCCAGCATCAGAGTCTTTTCCTATGAGTCAACTCTTCGCAGGAGGTGGCCAAAGTACTGGAGTTTCAGCTTTAGCATCATTCCTTCCAAAGAAATCCCATGGCTGATCTCCTTCAGAATGGACCGGTTGGATCTCCTTGCAGTCCAAGGGACTCTCAAGAGTCTTCTCCAACACCACAGTTCAAAAGCATCAAGGACAGGGACAAGCCCCAAACAGATTCTGCTAAAGGAAGGAAGCCAGATGCAGAGGCTGCACACTGTGTGATCCTGTGAATGTATTTTACTCCCGGCTTGCTGGGCCCTTGTTGCTGTGCGGGCTCTTCTCCAGGCGCGGCGAGGGCCTCCCTTTGTGACGGCCCCTCTTGTTGCGGTGGGCTCCAGTGCTGCTGTTAGTCACTCAGTCACGAGCGACTCTTTTCCACTCCACGGACAGTAGCCCACCAGGCTCCTCTGTCCGTGGGATTCTCCAGGCAAGAATACTGGAGTGGGTAGCCATTCTCTTCTCCAGGGCATCTTTCCGCCCCAGGGATTGAACCCAGGTCTCCTGCGTTGCAGGCAGATTCTTAACCAGAGCCATCAGGGAAGCCCCTATCTGAAGTTCTAGAAAAGGCAAAACCATCATGATAGAAAACAGATCACGGGGTTCCGGGGCCAAGGGGTGGGGGTGGCCGCAAAGAGATGGAAAGGGAGGCTTTGGGTGGTGGGGGCAGCGGTGCTGATCACACAGCCACGTATGTGCAACATGTCGTCACTCAGGCGTGTTCAACTCTGTGCGACCCCACAGACCTAGCCTGCCAGGCTCCTCTGTCCCTGGGATTCTCCAAGCAAGAATGCTGGAGTGGGCTGCCAGGCCCTCCTCGACGCCCACCCAGAGATCGAAGCTGTGTCTCTTACATCTCCTGCACTGGCAGCTGGTTTCTTTACCACTAGGGCCACCTGGAAAGCCACATAACTACACACAATTACCAAAATTCATTAAGGCCGCCTTATCTTCCACACAAACTTTATCTAAATACCTTTAAAAGTTCTTCACCTCCGTTGTATAAAAAATTCACTCTACATCTCAGTCCCTGTCCTTCTTTACTGAACATGCTGTCTGCACCTCTGTTCGGCAGAAGATTGTGGTTACATGGAATCAGAGGCCAGGAGGGATTCCCTGGTATCCCATCACTTCTAGAACAAGGGGGTCTGTATCAGGACACACCATCAGAAAGCCGGAATGGGACCCATAACCTGGACTCTGGGACATCCCTGGAGAGACAGACAGACGTAAAGCATTCCACCCCAGACAGATGCATTCCATCCCCCCACAGAGGACAGGTTCCCCAGGGGGAAACATCGCCCCAAGGATCAACCCTGTGAGTTCCCGGACTGCCCAAGAAAGGCTAGCGTGATGGTTAGAGATTACCCGGAAATAAGACGAAGGACCCCTGATGAGCCATGAGCATCCGTCATTCAAGAGAGACAGATGAGTCTGTCAGAGTCAGAGGGAAGGGACACTGCAGACGTGAGTACAGACGGGTGTCACCCCGCAGGGCCTAGCCAGATTCTAGAGGACCAGACTTCTCTTTCTTCCTCACTAGAAAACAGGCCAGGAAGCTGCTTCTTTAGGGGGCGAGCGGTGAAGGTCACCTGTGTTATTTTGTCAAAGGGACACACGCCCTGAGCCTGGGAAAATTCTTGACCAGGCATGCGAGGCACCCACAGCCGGTGTTTGCAGGTCAGCAAGCTGACCACACTCCCTTCCCCGACCCCACTGTCCTGGAAAGGTGTGGGCAAACCCAGGATGATCAGCACCACCTCCGGACATGCCAGCCGTGGCTGCCAGTTTCTGTGAAATAACAAAGACATCAGCCCAGATTCTCTTAAAGCCAAAACCCCGAATAACACCAACCATGCCACAGCTGTCCCCAAATTAAAGGTTGCAACGGCCAGGCATGAAAGGACCACGGGGGCTCGCCCAGCCGTGGCCCTCACTCTCTGCTGAACGCTGCCCACATTCCCCATTTCACAAGCCACAAGAAGGTGCCCGACCGTTTGCAACCAAACTCCAAGGAATTTGCACAAATAGAGGAAGCTAGCTAATGCCCCGACTCAGCAAAGATTCTACAGCCTTCGAGTTTCTCAGGCTCCTGGTCAGACGAGCTGACCTCACTTTCTGTCCTTCTTCCTCCCAAGGGTTGTGCTTCTCATCTTTGGGAGGGAGGTGGGTTCTCCACACTCAGTAACCCTTCCAGGAGAAGAAAAGGCCAGGCAGACCCTGCCCGTGCTGAGTTTGGAAGAAGAGCCATGACAAAGGGGAAGACATAACCTACAGGGGAAAGTGGGCAGGGTCGTTAGCTCGTGAGTGGCCAAATGGGATCGGCATTGGTCATCCTCTCCTGCCTTCCACACCCATAGATACAACGAGTTTGCATTTTAGATCACCTGCCCCAAAGGTGAACTCTCTGGCAAAAGGAGCTTCTCAAACACCAGCAAGTGTATCTCAGAACTGTGAACAAATGAGGACTTCCCTGGTGGTCCATGTGGCTAAGACATCCGAGCTCCCAGTGCAGGGGGCCCAAGTTGGATACCTAGTCAAGGAACGAGATCCCACACACCACAGCTAAGAGTTAGCACTAAACATCCTATGTGCTGTAACTGAGACCGAGTGCAGCAAAATAAATAAACATTCAAAATAAATAAAAGAAAGTGAAGAGGAACTAAAAAGCCTCTTGGTGAAAGTGAAAGTGGAGAGTGAAAAAGTGGGCTTAAAGCTCAACATTCAGAAAACGAACATCATGGCATCTGGTCCCATCACTTCATGGGAAACAGGTGGGGAAACAGTGGAAACAGTGTCAGACTTAATTTTTCTGGGCTCCAAAATCACTGCAGATGGTGACTGCAGCCATGAAATTAAAAGACACTTACTCCTTGGAAGGAAAGTTATGACCAACCTAGATAGCATATTCAAAAGCAGAGACATTACTTTGCCAACAAAGTTTCGTCTAGTCAAGGCTATGGTTTTTCCTGTGGTCATGTATGGATGTGAGAGTTGGACTGTGAAGAAGGCTGAGCGCCGAAGAATTGATGCTTTTGAACTGTGGTGTTGGAGAAGACTCTTGAGAGTCCCTTGGACTGCAAGGAGATCCAACCAGTCCATTCTGAAGGAGATCAGCCCTGGGATTTCTTTGGAGGGAATGATGCTGAAGCTGAAACTGCAGTACTTTGGCCACCTCATGCGAAGAGTTGACTCATAGGAAAAGACTCTGATGCTGGGAGGGATTGGGGGCAGGAGGAGAAGGGGACGACAGAGGATGAGATGGCTGGATGGCATCACTGACTCGATGGATGTGAGTCTGAGTGAACTCCGGGAGTTGGTGATGGACAGGGAGGCCTGGCGTGCTGGGATTCATGGGGTCACAAAGAGTCGGACACGACTGAGCAACTGAACTGAACTGAACTGAAGCATCCATTAAAAAAAGAAGACATGAAACTGATTTCTTTTTAAAGCTGTAAAGAGAAAAAAAAAAAAAAAGACCAGAAACCTGAATTAAGCAGAGACAGGAGACCAGAAGAGGGCGCCCTCACAGCCTGCAGCCACAGCAGAGCCTGACAGGAGAACAAGGACTCCTCTTCATTCCTGGGCCCGGCTTAGCCGGTGAGAAGCCACAGACGCCTATTTACTATAACCATGCCAACTGCCTCTTCAATTCTATGTGTGGCTCACGGTGGTTGCAAACCCCAAATTGCAATTCTCTGCAATAAACTCATTTTTGCTGGAGAAATATCTGGCCGTTTGTTTAATTCAGATCAACAGAACTAGTGCCAAAGACAGAGGTCGACTGACCAGGACTTAGGATGCACGTGCTGTGGGGAGCCATGACCAAAATGAGCTGTCCTCACGGCCCCGGCCTGCTCCTCAAGACCCTCGGGTCTGCCCCTCACGCCCCCGGGCCTGCCCCTCACGCCCCCGGGCCTGCTCCTCAAGACCCCCGGGCCTGCCCCTCAATATCCTCGGGCCTGCCCCTCACGGCCCCGGGCCTGCCCCTCACGGCCCCTGCAGCCTTCCTGCACCCTTAGTCTCAGCCTCCATCTCCCCGGCTATCATCCAGGCACTGCGCTGTCACATGGGTGTGTCACAAAAAAAGAATGAAATGAAGTCAGCAAACGGGATACTCCTGCTCCCTTTGGATAAATGTGCATACGCCGTGTCCCTGGCAGGGTTTATTAGATACAGTTAAGTCCCCTGTGTGCGCATGAGTTCCTTTCTGAGTTCCTTCGTAAGTCCAACTTGTTCATTAAGTCCAGCTAAGTTAGCCTAGGTACCCAACTAACACAACCGGCTATATAGTACTGTACTGTAATAGGTTTATCATACTTTTTGCACAAATAATCCATAAAAAACAAACACAGGGGCTTCCCTGGTGATCCATGGGCTAAGACTCCGCGCTCCCAATGAAGGGGCCCAGGGTTTGATCCCTGGTCAGGGAGCTAGATCCCACACGCTGCAACTAAGACCCAGCGCAGCCAAATAAATAAGTAAAAATAAAGATTATTTTTTAAAAACACAAAAAATAAGAAAACATTTTTAATCTTACAGTTCTGTACCTTGAAAAGTACAGTTGTACCAGCTACGTCACTGCTACTTATACTCATGTTTCCAGACATCCTGGGGTTAAACCAAAGATACTGTATGACTGTACTGCATGACTGTACTCTATGCCAACAAAGATCCATCTAATCAAAGGTATGGTTTTTCAAAAGATCCATCTAATCAAAGCTATGGTTTTTCCAATAGTCATGTATGGATGTGAGAGTTGGACTGTGAAGAAAGTTGAGCAGTGAAGAATTGATGCTTTTGAACTGTGGTGTTGGAGAAGACTCTTGAGAGTCCCTTGGACTGCAAGGAGATCCAACCAGTCCATCCTAAAGGACACCAGTCCTTGGAAGGACTGATGCTGAGGCTGAAACTCCAGTACTTTGACCACCTCATGCAAAGAGTTGACTCATTTGAATAGACCCTGATGCTGGGAAAGATTGAGGGCAGGAGAAGGGGATGACAGAGGATGAGATGGTTGGATGGCATCACTGAGTCAGTGGACCTGTGTTTGAGAAAACCCCGGGAGTTGGTAACGGATAGGGAGGCCGTGGGATCACTGTGGCGTGCTACAGTCCGTGGGGTCACAAACAGTCGGACACGAATGAGCGACTGGACTGAACTGAACTGTTACAGTCCTGTAAAGTACACAAAAGCACAGCCACTTGTAGAGGAGGATGCAAGCACGTGACAACATACAGCAGAAACATGGACTACCTCACGTGATTCGCGCCTTTGAAAATTTGCAACTTGAAGGTTCAAATGTAGTGGAATTACTGTATTTCAAACTATAAACAGTTAACCGAGATGACTACGAAGAACCAAGTTATTAGCTTCCACTTAATAAAAACCAGTACTCATGAATAACCCATTAATTATCAGCCAGCAAACATCTTAAACCTTACAACGTTTAATGAATGATGTGATTTGTTTTGATAATAAAACTGGAACTCTCCTGCTCTTGAATGAATTGTACCTGCCCTGGGCAGCCTGGCCATTGGCTAAATGCAGGAACAGAGCAGAAATCTGGGCAGAGCCTTCAGCTGGGAAGCTGAGCCCTTCCGAAGTCCAAGTACCAGTTGAGTCAGACAGTGGCCGCTCCTGTGTGGGGACTTACCGATGACCCGAGCGGGGAGGGCTGCCTCCCTCCCCCCTCCCCACTGCAGGGCGCACGTCTGCCTGTCTGTCTGCCGGGGAGTTGCTGTTGTCTGTCTGCTGGGTGCCACTGGAGGATCGAGGCTCCCAGTCTCACACCCTGACCTTGCTCCTCTCGCTCCCATCTCGTGCTAAGCGGACGGCCAGAGGGGAAAGAGTGAAAGGGTGCAGAGAGCCTCTGACTCGCTTTTCGTTGTTTTCGCTGTTACAGTCACACAGAATGGCCTGCCTCAGAGGACCCTGCCCCTCTGCCTGACTGTTAGAGCGCCTCTGTTCAGAACCCATCCACCTGTGGATGGCAGGAAGGAAGAAATGAACACATCCCCCGCCTCAGGCTTGACATCCTAGAACTAATGGCCTTTTCACTTTGCTTCTTCACCTTCTCCCATCTCTGGTCTAGAAAAGAACCTGGCATCCAGACCCCAATAAGATGGTTATTTTGAGGCGCTAGCCTGCCATCTTCTTGGTCAGCCGACTGAAGTCGTTTCCCTTGCCTCAACCCCCATCTCTTGGATTCATTGGCCTGGCCTGCGGCAAGCAGGGTGAGCTTGGACCTGGCAACAAGAACACTGGCAAGCACCTCTGCTTCTGTCCCAGAGGCCTTCTATATCCATCATTGCATGCTAAGTCATTTCAGTCGTGTACAACTCACGCAACCCCAGATGACCCACCAGGCTTATCTGTCCACGGGATTTCCCAGGCAAGAGTACTGGAGTGGGGTGCCATTTCCTCCTCCAGAGGATCTTCCTGACCCAGGGATTCAACCAAAGTCTCCTGCATCGGCAGACAAATTCTTCACCACTAGCGCCACGTGAAAAGCCCATACTTATCAATAGCTCGTCCAAACCTTCCCCCAACTCCAAGATAGCTATCCTCACTCTTGTTTTTGCCCAGGACACAGAGCAAATAAGTGGCCAACCTGGGACTCGGGTGCAGGCCAGCCCGAGGGCACCACCCAGGTCATCCACCACCACAGCCAGCACCCCGATCCTTCCCGCAGAAGCTTGCCACACCGTGCCCTGGGGTCTCCCCCTCCTCCGTCAAGCTCAGCTGTGTGGGGGCAGACTGCCTCTTCCTGACTCGTGTCTGCCACAGTGTAGCTCTTAGGGGATGTGCAAGAAAGTTTTAAAAATAAACAAATCTAGAAATAAGAGACTAACCCACCAACAGACAGCAGTTGCCCCTCAGAGAATGTTGCGGGTGACTGAGGGCATGGTGGGCCAACACCTCTGGTGTTTCTGCTCCTTTTGGACAAATGGGCAGGCACCAGGTCGCTGGCAGTGTTACTGGATATTATTGTCGAGGGCCTTGAGGCGTGCTGGCCAGGAAGAGAGCTTCAGGCTTCCCGACCTCTTCGGCCCCATTCCAGGGAGAGGCTCAGCAAGGAAAGAACTCCTGGAACCGTCCAGCCATGTGTGGCAGGAGGGTCACACAGTGCAGTTCATAAACCATGCAGTTCCTGTCCCTCGAGGGCCTGCAGCTGTGTCCTCTTCAGCAGTGGCCTGGGTACACCTCACGAAATCCCAGTGACCTGAGATTGGGCCAAATGAAGCTGCTTTCAAGTGGGTCCCTGGGGTAGTGAGGCCGGACCTAGAAGTACCCACATACGAAGGGCTCTGCGGGCGGAGGCTCCAGGAGGTGGCACGGGGGAGAGCTATCTATCGCAAGACCACTGTCATAAGAAGATATCAATCTGCCTAGGCTGCCCAGGTGCTGCTAGTGGTAAAGAATCCACCTGCCAATGCAGGAGATGCAGGAGACATGGGTTCAATCCCTGGGCCAAGAAGATGCCCTGGAGGAAGAAATGGCAACCCACTCCAGTATTCTTGCCTGGAGAATCCCATGGACAGAGGAGCCTGGCGGAATACAGCCTGTGGGGTTGCAAAGAGTCAGACACAACGGAAGCAACTTAGCATGCACACACAGCCAACTCAAGAGCAAGTACTAGGAAAAAAAAGAAAGAACAGTGTCTAGTGTCTACACACCAGCTCACACCCATTAGGATGGCTACTATCCAGAAAAAAAGAAACAGAAATAACACGTGTTGGGAAGGATGTGGAGAAATTGGAACGCATATGCACTGTTGTTGGGAACATAAAATGGGGCAGCCATTGTGGAAAACAGTAGAGCAGCTGCGCAAAAGATTAAAAATAAAACGACCACGTGTCCGGCCATCCCACGTGGGAGCATAGACCCAAAAGAATTGAAAGCAGGTCTCAACAGAGGTATCTGCCCACCCGTGTTCACTGCAGCCTCATTCACAATAGCCAAAATGTGGGAACCATCCAAGCATCCATCGGCAGAGGAATAGATAAACAGAATGTGGTCTACATGTGCGGTGGAGTATCACTCACCCACCAAAAGGAAGGAAATTCTGACACCTGCTACAGGATGGATGAACCCTGAGGACACTGTGCTAAGTGAAAGGAGCCAGACAAGAGCAAACCCTGTGTGACTGCAATTACAGGAGGCCCTTAGAGCAATCAGACTCACAGAGACGGCAAGTGGGACGGTGGTTGCCAGGGTTCGCAGGGAGAGGACAATGGCGAGTTTAGGGTTTAATGGATACAGAGTTTCTATTTTACGAGAGGAAAACCTGGGGAGATGGATGATGGAGATGGTTACACTGAAGAGCAGCCAAAAATAAATAAAAATTTTAAAGTAATAATTTTTGAAAAAAATAAACAGTTGCTTTAAAAATGTATTAAATACCACCAAACTATACACTTAAAGGGCTTCCCTGGTGGCTCAGAAAGTAAAGAATCCGCCTGTAATGCAGGAGACACAGGTTCGATCCCTGGGTCAGGAAGATCCCCTGGAGAAGAGGATGGCCACCCACTCCCCAGTATCCTTGCCTGGAGAATCCCATGGACAGAGGATCCGGGTGGGCTACAGTCCATGGGGTCATAAAGTGTCCAACACGACTGACCAAGTAACACACACATACACTTAAAATGGTTAAGGTGGTCAACGTTTCACTGTGTATTTCACTACAATGTTTTAAAGTGTCCACACATATTAAAATTGTTGTTGTTGTTCAGTCACTAAGTCATGTCTGACCTTTGCGACGCCGTGGACTGCAGCACTCCGGGCTTCCCTGTCCTTCACTGTCTCCTGGTGTTTGCTTAAATTCATGTCCACTGAGTTGGCGATGCTATGGAACCACCTCATCCTCTGCTACTCTCTTCTTTTGCCTTCAGTCTTTCCCAGCATCAGTGTCTTTTCCAATGAGCCGGGTCTTCACATGAGGTGGCCAAAATATTGGAGTTTCAGCTTCAACATCAGTCCTTCCAATGATCATCCAGGCTGATCTCCTTTAGGATGGACTGGTTGGATCTCCTTGCAGTCCAAGGGACTCTCAAGAGTCTTCTCCAACACCACAGTTCAAAAGCATCAATTCTTCTGCGCTCAGCTTTCTTTATAGTCCAACTCTCACATCCATACATGACCACTGGAAAAACCATAGCCTTGACTAGATGGACCTTTGTTGGCCAAGTAATGTCTCTGCTTTTGAATATGCTATCTAGGTTGGTCACAACTTTTCTTCCAAGGAGTAAGTGTCTTTTAATTTCATGGCTGTAGTCACCATCTGCAGTGATTTTGGAGCCCCCCAAAATAAAGTCTGACACTGTTTCCACTGTTTCCCCATATATTTCCCATGAAGTGATCATTAGAGTAGAATTATCTGCATATCTGAGGTTGTTGATATTTCTCCTGGCAATCTTGATTCCAGCTTGGGATTCATCCAGCCCAGCACTTCGCATGATGTGCTCTTCTGCTGCTGCATCGCTTTAGTAGTGTCCGACTCTGTGCGACCCCACAGACAGCAGCCCACGAGGCTTCCCGTCCCTGGGATTCTCCAGGCAAAAACACTGGAGTGGATTGCCATTTCCTTCTCCAATGAGTGAAAGTGAAAAGTGAAGTCGCTCAGTCGTGCCCGACTCTAGCGACCCCATGGATTGCAGCCTACCAGGCTCCTCCGTCCGTGGGATTTTCTAGGCAAAAGTACTGGAGTGGGGTGCCATTAAGTTAAATAAACAAGGTGACAAGATACAGCCTTGACGTACTTCTTTCCCAGTTTTGAACCCGTCTGTTGTTCCGTGTAAGGTTCTAACTGTCCAATCCTCACTGCTCCCTCGTTGACCAAATGACGTGTTTTGCTTTGCTGTGATGTGTATCCTCTTCAGGTTCACATCTATTGAGTATACGTTTTATTAATGGCAGAATGAGATTCAAAACAACTTTCTTGCAGAGAAAAGACAAACCCAAGAAGCAGGCAACTTGCCAGGACCAAAGGACAGGAAAGTAAGCCAACATCAGTTCGGAAAGTGCTGGCTCTGCCCCACAGGTTGGTCCTTCTGAAATCTGCCCTTGTTGGTGGGGGATGCGGTGGGGGGCAGGAGGAGGGGCAGGGCGAAAGGAGGACCAAGTTACAACCCAAAAAATGTATTATTACTCTCCTTCCGGGTTCAAAATGCTTCTTTTGATGAGTCACAAAGGTTAGCTGAGAGGCTCTTCAATTAAAAACCCACAGAGTTTTCCTTTTATAGACTGTCCTCAGGAGCCCTCTCGCTGAGCGTTCCCTCTGTCCTCACCCCGAAGTGGCAGCTGCTCTAAGCATGTGTGTTTACAGAAATACCAGTAGTTATTGCATGTTCCTTTCCATGTCATTAGGCACTGCCATAAAGCCAAGCTGGGTTAGAAATAGACCTTTCCTTCTGGGAAAAGCCGAATGGGGGCCGAGCGGGGGCCATGGTGTGTGTCTTCTGCCACCTGCTGGCCTCTGCTGGGATCACATAGCAATTACCCGCGGGATGGACAGGGTAGGCAGGACGGTGGGGACTGGGAAATGCCACTAACCAGCTGTCCCACACTGGAGCTGATTTCCAGACCTGTACTCCCTAGCAAAGGGCTCCAACCCCCTGAGCTAGTGTCTAAGAGGCAGCCCCTTGGGTCTCCCGCTGCCAGTTGAAGGGCACTCCAGGACAAGGGGAACTTACATGACAGCATGACTCATCACGTGCATGCTTAGATTTGGAGATGAGGGGCGTGCACGCCACTGTGGTTTGCAACTTTATACAACTCGCCAGGTAACTTTTTTGGTGGGGGGAGGTATAGTTGCTTTACAATGTTGTGTTAGTCTCTGCTGTACAATGAAGTGAATCGGCTATACATAGACACATATCCCTTCCCTCGTGAAACTCCCTCCCTGCCACCCCCATCCCGCCTGTCCAGACACCGCAGAGCGCCCAGCCGCCCCCGGTGCTGTACGCAGCTTCCCTGCCAGCCCTCTGTTTTACGCATGGCAGCATATAATATGCCAGTGCTACTCTCTCCATTTATCCCAGCTTTTCCTTCCCTCAGCGCATCCACAGGTCCACTCTCTACATCTGCGTCTCTATTCCTGCCCTGCAGATAGGTTCATCTGTACCATTTTTCTAGATTCTACATTAATGCATTAATATACAATATTTGTTTTTCTGATTTACTTCAATCTGTATGACAGACTCTAGGTCCATTGACATCTCTACAAAGGACCTAATTTCTTTCCTTTTTATGGCTGAGTAATATCCACGGTATAAATGTACCACATCCTCTTTATTCAATCATCTGAGCCCAGCAGTGCATTTCAGTTCAGTTCAGTCGCTCAGTTGTGACTCTTTGCAACCCCATGAACCGCAGCACGCCAGGCCTCCCTGTCCATCACCAACTCCTGGAGTTGACCCAAACTCATGTCCATTGAGTCGGTGATGCCATCTAACCATCGCATCCTCTGTCGTCCCCTTCTCCTCCTGCCTTCAATCTTTCCCAGCAGCATTTGACAAACGTACCTCTTCTAATCCTCAACCCAGCTGCATCAGGTTTGTTCTTATTTTAGAAGTGAGGAAACCAGGGCACAGAGGGGTTTGATCACTAGGTTAATTACCTTTCTGTTACAGAGAGAGAAAAATGAAGCATTCTTGGCGTCTTGTTGGGAAGCTAAACTACAACACAATTGTAATCCATTGTCTATTTTCCCAAGTAAACACACCAGCATAATGATATCCGAGCATCCTCTTAATAGCTTGGAAGATCTCACTTGAAAGTTCCACAAGCAAATGAAGCATCCGTACCTTTATAACCACCATTCCATCTCTTGGTTCATGACAACAAATATGGGTTGACCCTCTTCTGGGTTCAGCTACTAACTACTCCATCACTGACCTTATGATAGGGGGCACTCTTGAGGCCAATAAAAGTTTGGCTATTTCCCAAATACAAACTAATCTTAAATAATGAAACTTTGCCAGCTCAGAGGATATTCATGCTCTGAAGCCTGTTCACAAAGAATTGGGGGCAGATCATGTTCTCCATGGGCTTCCCTGGTGGCTCAGAGGTTAAAGCATCTGCCTGGAATGCGGGAGACCTGGCTTTGATCCCTGGGTCGGGAAGATCCCCTGGAGAAGGAAATGGCAACCCACTCCAGTACTCTTGCCTGGAGAATCCCATGGAGGGAGGAGCCTGGTAGGCTACAGTCCACGGGGTCGCAAAGAGTCAAACAGGACTGAGCAACTTCACTTCACTTCACTTCATGTTCTCCTAGGTGACCACCAGGGGGAGTGGCTGGGTGGCAGGAGCCCAGGGCAGAACAGCTTCCAGGGGCAGTGAGAGTGTGAGGGATCTGAGCCCAGACCCTGAGATAGGACTGTGCTGGCACCATCATCCTGGTGGGCTGACATCCTGAAATCCAACAAGACCCTGGGACTTTTGGCCTCCAGAAAGACAGGTGATGGGGCCACTGCAGTCAGCAGCCTTCACCGGCTGCACAGACCTGCCTGGGGCAGAGGCACCTGCAGAGCAGGGAGACTCAGGGAGAAGGAGGCAGGCAGGGGAAGGACGGGGGGCTCTTCTCTCATTTTCTGCCCCTCCTCCAGGCCCGCCCAGTGGCCACTTTCCTGCCTTCTCAAGAGCCATGTGTGAAAGCATTTGATCATCGCCAAAGCCAGGTCGGGGGGACGAGGACAGCCACCGCAGCACCCCAGCGCCCCGGCCTGGTTCCCGTGTGCCCACCGCCTGTGGCTGCCTGCAGCCCCCACAACCTGACCCAGCCCCCGCCCTCCGCTCTGGCAGACCCACTGAGTTCTGGGCTGTGTCCTCCACCTTTACCTCCCACATCCCCTTCATTCGTCCACACTCACTGAGTCTCAGGGTCCTTGCAGTCGACCCCAGAGGTCTGCACAGCTGCCTTGTTTATCAGAATGCGTGCTCACTACCTGTTCACTCTCCGCTCCATGGACACACTGTCCCCTTGTGGGAACTCTTGCCAAATGCCATCTTGAGACCGTGATTCACTTTTATGGTGATTTCTGGGTGCCAGCCTTCTTCTTCCTTTCCCTCTGTCTCCTCTTTCTTCTTCTTCATCTTCATCTCCATCTCCTCCTTCCTCTACAGCTTTTATAAGAAGCCTGCATGTAGGAACTGAACTCATTTCACGCATATAAATATTTTGGCCACCTGATGCAAAGAGCTGACTCATTGGAAAAGACCCTGACACTGGGAAAGATTGAGGGCAGGAGGAGAAGGGGACGACAGACGATGGGATGGTTGGATGGTATCACTGACTCGATGGACATGAGTTTGAGCAAGCTCCAGGAGTCGGTGATGGACAGGGAAGCCTGGGGTGCTGCTGTCCATGGGGTCGCAAAGAGTCGGAACTGAGCGACTGAAGTGAACTGATATAAACCCAGGCTCTTGACGTCAGCTCTTTAAACAAACGTTTTCTTAATTTAAATAAATAAAGGGCCAAATCAACTAAAACCTTGGTCTTCCTGCCCCATCAGTGCTTAACAGTAGTCAGGGAGGAAACAACTTTGTATTTGAGGAAGTGATGTTCTTTCTGACCACAGCTATGACCATGCCTTTCAGTGGCCCTCTCTTTGGCCCTGCTTGCTGACCCTGTACCTCACAGACCCCCTGCATTTCTGCACCCACTACACAGGAACGCTGGACTGCACGGTCCAGCCAGTGCACTCCAGGACCGCAGCACAGCTTCGTTTAACCTAAAAACCCACTGAAGAGGGAACATTAGCATAGACCCAATCTCTGTCAACAAGATAAAAAATAGTTAACAACTTCTCTCAAACAGAAGTGGTATTTAGATTAATCAATATCCATAAATACATTTGAGCTTCTAATAAGTTATCCCATAAACACCGCACATTATTTCAAATTAAAATGTTATAAACTCCTCAAGTCATGTGACCTTTACACTCTCAAGACACTCTCCATAAGTTACCACGGCAGCCCCTCAAGAGACATGTGCAAAATAATAAACACAATCCCTGCACCTTAGCAATTTGGGGCTTCCCGGGTGGCTCAAGTGGTAAGAATCCGCCTGCCAGTGCAGGAGACGCAGGAGACACAGGCTCAATCCCTGGGTAGGGAAGATCCCCTGGAGAGGAAATGGCTACCCACTCCAGTATTCTTTCCTCGGAGAATCTGATGGACAGAGGAGCCTGGTTGGCCACAGTTCAGCGGGTCGCTGAGTCAGACATGACTTAGCAACTGAGCACATTAACAATTTAAGACGGTGATTTTTCACAGTGATTTTAAAGTACATTTAAAATTTTAAAGTACATTTAAATTGTAAATCCCTTAAGCATTTATGTCCACTAAAGAGGTTGAGTACACTGGCCGGGAGAATTTTTGCCCAGTAACCAAGATGCTCTGTGTTGCTGTTCAGGCTTCCTCTCAGCAGGGGGCACTGCAAGCCAACCTAAGCACATCCTAAGCACCACTGGCGCCTGATACTCACCTGGCTGAGATCTAAGGAATTTACAAACCCATCGTGCATCAGCCAATCCTCGCAACAACTCTGGAAGGTAGGAACTGGACTGTGTTGGCCACGATCCCATACTTAACGCCAAAGTGTTGGTCTAATTATAACTTTGGTCTGGGACAGCAGACCACGTTTGGGGCAGCACTTTCCTCTAAGATGGTCTCCAACCATGAAGCCCTTCCACCTAAAGCGAAGGAACACATTTGTTTTTGTTTCCCTCTCACAAATCTGTGAAGGGAAGAGAAAAGGGGGCCCGAGTAAGACCACACCTGTTCCCTGTGCTGGGGAGACCCGCTGGCCAGGCCTAAGGGGTCACGGAAGGAGGAGAAAGGGCTTGGTGGTCCAGGAGGGTCCTCAGACAGCCTGCTATCTGTGACAGAGTTATGCTGAGACTTCCTTTTATTATTTTATTGAGCAGTGTTCTGTGCTTCATTTATTTTTTAAGAAGTCATCTTATATCTCTTCTGATTCCATGGATTGACAGAATGTGATTAATGTCACCTCTGCATTTTCAAATTTAAGTATAAAAATGATCGAATGAAAAAGAAAAGAAGTGTAACGTGAAGTTGTCAAGAGCTTTCAGTTTGCATTTTTCTCCCTAATCTCTTGATAATTTGTATTTACAAATGCAGCTTTCAGGGAAACCACTTCCTGTGTTGAACAAAGTTTGTTGATAATATAATAAAGGCTAGAAGCTCAAAACGTAACAGCAACAAAAAAGTTACTACCCTGGACTTCTGGTTACAGACAAGATGTACTTCTCCATATTCCTCCTGCTAAGAACAGTTATAAAACCTGGATGTTATAGATGAAACATGAGAAGATTCTGAAAGGTAGAGAAGAAAAAGAAGATTGGATGAGGACCTCAGGACCTGAGGAACAACCCAGCAGTAAGTTCTCCAGTTTCCTTCTTGACTTCTTATATCTCAGACTGGGCTGGAGAAGCTGGCACCTAGAAACACCAGTGGGTGCAGGCAAAAAGCCCCCCAAGATGTGCCGGCTCTTTTTAGTTAAAAGATCAAGAAGATAGCAGCCTAGCAAAACAGAAAACTTCTGGACAAAAACCACCTACTCCGGCCAAACACCATGAAAAACAAAGGGGGGGCCTTAGTCCCACACTTGTTATTGAAGGATGAGTGGAGAACCAGACGCTGGAGAAGGGCATGGCAACCTACTCCAGTATTCTTGCCTGGAGATTTCCATGGACAGAGAATCCTGGCGGGCTACCCTCCATGGGGTCTCAGAGTCAGACATGACTGAAGTGACTTAGCACACATGCACACACAGAGAACCAAAACATCCATCCTCTTCTGGTTGTAACAAGATGCTCTGGTGTTCCCTCCACAGCCAGGATGGTATCAGAAAGGGCTGAGTGAGAGCCCAGAATTTTCATCCATGCATGGGGTAAAACATGCCCCACCACTTGCAGCGCCGATGGAAGCCGCATAGAGATCCTGGGCTCTCACCCGCTCCCAGAAGTACAACCACTCAATAACTTACACAAAGAAATACACAAGAATGCTCTACCCCAAACTGGAGTTATAAAGTATACTAAAACAACTCACAGGAAGGCAGGAAAAAGAAAACAGAGGACCAAAAAAGAGAACAGGAAGGAAACGAAAGAGGAAACGGCAGGCTTAGCCCTAATATACAAATCCTGACACGAAGTGTAAGTAGTTCATTAGAGAACGATCTTACGGTTGCCAGGGGTGGGGAAGGATAGGCGTGAGGTATAGTTAGTTTGGGGTGGACATGTGCGCGCTGCTGTGCTTGGAATGGATCACCAACAAGGACCTGCTGTGTAGGACAGGGAGCTCTGCTCAGTGTCATGCGGCAGCCCGGGCGGGGCGGGAATCTGAGGGGGAAGGGATACATGTATGTGTATGGGTGAGTTCCTTTCCTGTCCTCCTGAAACTATCACGACTCTGTTAACTGCCTATACTCCAATATAAAATAAAAGTTTTAAAAAGCAAATGTAAATACTCTAAATACACCTACTAGGGACTTCCCTGGCAGTCTAGTGGTTAACACTCCATGCTTTCAGGGGGCATGGGTTCAATCCCTGGTCAGAGAATTAAGATCCTGCATGCTGCAAAGTGTGGTAAACAAACAAACATACTAAAAAGACAGAGTGGATTAGAAAACATGACCCAACAATACGCTGCCTACATGAAATTCACTTCAACTATAACAACAGAGGTAGGTTGAACATTAAAGAATGGAGAAAGATACACTTTGCAAAGATCAGTTCAAAGAAAACAGAGGCTACATTTATATCAAATAAAGTAGACTTCAGAGGAAAGAAATTTTCTCAAGAGAAATAATAGGAAATGTTATCTAAATGTTCCCAAAATACCCAGAACCACCCCAAGTTCTTTCTCAAAGTCAAATCCGCGATACTCGACTTGGGAGCCCAATTTCCTCTAACTGCCCAGCTGAGAAGAGAGCAGCTAAGTGTACTCTTCTCCCGGAAAACGGGCTCTTTGAGGAAAAGGCTCAGAGCAGACTGTGTCTCACTGAGAACTCCAGGTAGACCCCAGCTAAGTGAAGAAGCAAGACAAGAGAGGCGCAGGACAAAAGGAGGTGCTCCTCTCAGCTCCCATATTCACTCTGGGGATCATACGTTAACAGATGTTGGTCTCAGATACATCAAGAGGGTGAATGGAGGGAAGATGGATGATTTAAGCCTCTTGAGAATAAACAGAGGTTTCCCCCAAACCTTTCATGGTTCAGGTCAATGCTACACGCTCTTTCGTAAGATCTGATCATCTTAGGGGAGCACACGCGGGTGCCCGGCACGGGGAAGAGACTGCTGACCGTGTGGTCTGGGGTCACCATCGGTGGAGCTCTCCTTGACTTCAGTCCCAGCCAGGTGGGTCCAACATGTATCCATTCACAATCTAAAAACAATCCCCAAATCTCGTCAAAGCGTCTGCCTTACACCATCCGCCCACTGCAAGAGACTGAGTGTCGTTCAGGGTCCCTGGCCACGTTCCCGAGGGAGATGTTCCTCCTCAGCCTTCAGGCAGAGGAATAGATGTTACCTTCCTAGTGGAAGCTGTGGCTTCTACCTTGTTCTACATCCTTATTCAAATGCTTTATTGGGAAAACAGTATGTATATGCCTTGCTGTGTGGTTCACAAAGGTATCTTCATGGTTATTATATTATTGTACCTTCAGCATCACGGGCATTACCCGACTCATCCAGAATTGCTCAGATCAGTCAGAACGACTCCACTCTAGGACACTTGCCCCTCACTGTAGGTAGGGGCAGCACAGGCTCCATTCTGGGGGAAGCAGCAAGTCCCATGGAATATGTTTCCATTCATCCTCTGCAGTGCCTACGTGAAATCATGGGTTCTCCTCAGTTGCTGATGGTGTAACCCCAACAAAGGCCTCCTCTAATTTCAGTAATTGAATATGACTGGTCAGCTGAGAGCATGGGGGAGGTGGGGTGGGAGGATGTCTTCATAACTCCCGATAGTGTGTTTCTGAAAAGTTGGTTGCTGTCTCAACATGCAACAGCAGCAATGACCTCTATCAACCATGACTGCTGGGCTTCCCTGGTGGCTCAGTGGTAAAGAAGCCACCTGCCAATGCAGGAGACACAGGTTCAATCCCCGCGCAGCAATGAAGACCCAGCCAAAATTAAATAAAATTATGTTTTAAAAATGAATGGTAGCATCCATTCCACAAATAACCATAGAGTCCCTACTGTGTTCTTCAAAGGGCTGCACAAGTCACCCTCCTGACTCCCTCCTGAACTCACAGTGGCAAACCCCAGCAGGAAGAACAGCCACCATCCTACCGCCAACACCAACACCTGCAGAGAGAGCCAGGAGGGTTCATAGTCACACCCTATCAAGGAAGAGGGAGAAGAGGAAACCCACAGACACCTTCCTAGCATCAGCAGCCACAGAGCCCAGTTGCATCCTGCTGCTGTGTATGTGTGTTAGCGGCTCAGCCATGTCCGACTCTGTGCGACCCCACGGACTGTAGCCCGCCAGGCTCCTCTGTGCATGTGGTTCTCCAGGCAAGAGCACTGGAGTGGGTTGCCATGCCCTCCTCCAGGGGATCTTCCCGACCCAGGGATCGAGCTCTCATCTCCTGCATTGTAGACAGATTCTTTATCGTCTGAGCCACCAGGGAAGTCCATTCCGCTGCCAGCAGTCTCATAAAGATGGGAACACGGAGGCTGGTGCCACGGCGTCTCCACCACCACTCCTATGTGGGGAGAGTGACACCATCACAGGAAGGGCGGAAACGGGGCTGGCAGCGTCAGGAAGGGCAGTGGGGAGGACACGCTCATCCCTGTGGCCCCCAGAGTGACCACAGAAGCTCCATGGCCGTCGGTGCCCTATTTAACACCACCGACTCAGTGGAAACTCTGGGTGATAGAGAAGGACAGGAGGGAAGGCTGGCATGCTGCAGTCCATAGGGTCGCAGAGTCAGACCTGACTGAGCAACTGAGCAGCAACAGCCTAGTTGGAGAGGGATGTTTTGTTCTTGTTTGGTTTGTTCATTTACTAGCTGCGCTGGGTCTTCATGGCTGCACTGGCTTTTCTCTAGTCATGGTGAGCAGGGGCTATGCTCCAGCTGTGAGGCGCGGGGGCTTCTCTTGTTGCTAATCACAGCTCTAGAGAGCAGGCTTAGTTGCCCTGAGGCACGTGGAATCCAAGTTTCTGGACCAGGAATTGAACCTGTGTCCCCTGCATTGGCAGGTGGATTCTTAACCACTGGACAACAACGGAAGTCCTGAGAGGGAATGCTTTAAAGGAAAAACATGACCCCGTCAATTTAGTCTTGCACAGACATGGCCTGATGAATCAAAAGAAGAGACTAGTCCCTGTCAAGCCCCCCATCACCCTGCCCACACTGGAATCCCCTGCTAGTGGCTCTCAGAGCCAAATCCTGAAATGCAGAGCCCCTGGTCAGGCTTAGTAGCTGCCGTGTTCTGCATGCCCTCCACACAGCACTCCATTTTTTCCATTTGTTGCCATTGTTTAAAATATGCAAGATTTCACTTAATAAAAAGTCCGGATTTCTGGCTTCTTTTAAAGCATCATAAGACCTAGACCCAAGTCGGTGTGTAGAACTGGGGTGGGTGACGTTTGCTGCCCAGGACTGACACCCTCGCCAGCCCTCTGGGCCACCAGCTCTGTGCTGGCTTCCCCGTGGGGGTGCTGACTGGTCCCTGAAGACATGTGTGCTGGAGTCCACGCTAGCGACAGTAACAAACTTGCCTCCCTCCACCCTACCTATGCTGGAGATTCCCAGGACAGAAAAATTTCCAGAATATAGAGACTCCATAAAGAAGCTTCTGCTCCTGTCCCCTTTCACCACCCTCCCTGCCCCCACCAAAAAACCCAAGTTGCCCTCCAAGAGTCATATCTTTTGTGAAATCTGAAGAATGGAGGAAGCTTCAGGGCAGCTCTGGCTTCAGGATATACTGCTCTGTGGGGCTAGAACGAGAGGTGGAGACCACAGACTCAACCAGAGTCAGAGTGTCTGGGGGAGGAGAGAAGATGCCACTCTCCCCTCACCCTCCCACCCTCTGTCTCCCTCAACTCTGGGGAGGGCATGGGGTGCCAATCAGAGGGAGCCATGGCAGAACTTGTGGTCACTGCACCACAAATTCTGGCAGCCAGGCTCCCCGTGGAAAGAACGTTTTCAAGGGGCCCGGCCTCTGCCATGTTTGTGTGCGTGCAGGGCCACTGTTTTCTCATTTATCAATAAAGTACTTAAGATGACTCTGTTTCAAACGGCTTTTAGCAGTGAACTATTCTTTCCAAATTGATTTCTCTACCAATCCCCAGTAAGCAAAACAGACACAGAAGATGAGCGGCTATCTAAAGCTGGAGGTGAGAATGGGGAGTGGGTGCAAATGAGGAGGAGGAATATTTTGGGGGGATAGACGTGTTCCAAAATTAGATTGTGGTGATGGTCGTTCAACTCTGTGGAAATACACTAAAATTCATTGAACTGTATGTTTTAAATGAGTGAAAATTATGCTGTTTAGCATATATCAATAAAACTTGTATACCTTAAACTTATACAGTGTAGAATGTCAGTTATATTTCAGTAAAACCAGAAGAAAAAGTGGTTTAAAAAAAAAGAGGATGAAAAGGTAACCTACAGATTGGGAGAAAATATTTGCAAATCACATATCTTACAAAGGACCTGTATCTGGGATATATATCATAAAAAATTCTCAAAATTCAACGGTAAAGAAGTTAATTCAAGTAGGAAAAAAACATGAACAGACATTTCACCAAAGAAGATACACAGATGGCAAATAAACACATAAAAAGATGTTCAATATCATTATGGAAGTGCCAATTAATTCCACAATGAGATATGGTTAAAATAAAAAGTGATAACCCAAATGCTGACAATGATGTGGAGAAAGTGGATTATTCATTCACTCCTAGTGGGGATGTACATGGGCTTCCCTGGTGGCTCGGTGGTAAAGAATCCACCTGCAATGCAGAAGACACAGGAGATGCAGGCTTGATCCCTGGGTCAGGAAGATCATCTGGAGGAGGCACGGCAACCCACTCCAGTATTCTTGCCTGGAGAATCCCATGGACAGAGGAGCCTGGTAGGCTACAGTCTATAGTGTCACAAAGAGTCAGACATGACTGAAATGACTGAGCGCATTGGGGATGTATGACAGGGCTACCCTAGATATGGCAGATTCTTACAAAACTAAATATGCACTTTACCATACAACCATGGATTACGACTAAGCGATAAAAAGGAATAAACTATTGATCTATGCAACTCAATAAATAGTTCTCAAGATAATTATGCAAAGTAAAAAAAATAGACCAGATTATAGTTTCCACTTATATATTTTTGAAAGTAAAAAATTACATGGGAGTTCCCTGATGATTCATTGGTTAAGAATCCACCTGCCAATGCGGGGGGACATGGGCTCCATTCCTGGTCTGGGAACTAAGATCCCACATACCTTGAGGCAACTAAGCCTGTGCCCCACAGCTGAGCCCAAGCGGCAATGTCCATCTCCTATGGTGATACTCTGCTACAGACATACAAGTCTGTACCACTGAAGGAAATTTGTTAAAAAGGGTGTATAGTGTCTGTCTATCAGTTTTGACAACTGCATGTGAATCTACAATTATAAATTGAAAAGTCAAAATTTTTAAATCTTAATATATATAATCATGCTGCTGCTGCTAAGTCACTTCAGTCATATCCGACTCTGTGCGACCCCATAGACAGCAGCCCATCAGGCTCCCCCGTCCCTGGGATTCTCCAGGCAAGAACACTGGAGTGGGTTGCCATTTCCTCCTCCAATGGATGAAAGTGAAAAGTCAAAGTGAAGTCGCTCAGTCGTGTCCAACTCCTAGCGACCCCATGGACTGCAGCCTACCAGGCTCCTCCGTCCATGGGATTTTCCAGGCAAGAGTACTGGAATGGGGTGCCATTGCCTTCTCCAATATAATCATAGCTAAACACAAATCAAGAAATGTAGTAAACACAGGAAAGATAGAAAAAATAAACAACTTTATTATGGATATTCATCAATTTTTATCACTTTTTGGATATGTGGATGTATCACTTTCATTTAGAAACATGAATTGGTTAGACAAAACAAAAGCTGAGTTTCAGAGCTATTACTGGGGCAAGAGAAAGTGATCCCAGTGTTCAGCCTGGGACACTAACTCCCTCCTCCTGAGGCCCACAGTCTTTTCCTTGAGAGTCTTATAAACCCAAGAGCACTTCCTGGCGGAATGGTGTGACATCATCATGAACTCATGGCAAGGGCTCCGGAATCTCGGAAGCCATGGGATCCTGAACACTTGGCTACAGTCCGTGGTCTTCTCCCGCTGCTGTAAGTCTGCATGTTGAGTAAGGGTGGGGGCCTAGGTCTTGAGGGAGCCTCGTGGTGTTCCCTCAGGGTGGGCATCACTCTTTTCTGTACTAAGGCGAATCTTGGGTCCTGAACTGTGTCCTTCCAAACTGTCACAGTGGATGTGGAAGGGGCCACCTGTGAATTTCCAGATGAGTGACTGGGATGCAGTAGAAATACAAATAGGTCTCAAGTTTGGGGTGCGGGGGGGAGAGAACCAGAGAGGATGTGGGTAAGAGGAGAACAAAATGAATCTGGGGGAAGGGGGGAGAGAGAGTAAAGCGATTTCTACAGAGAACTTGCCCTTGAGAACCCTGGGCGCATGTGGACATCATTCAGGGGGAACACTGCCCTCAGAGGCACAGGCGGGACTGGACTTCTGGAGGGGGTGCCCTCTCAATCAGCTTCCAGGACTGTTTCAGACTGGCTTGGGCCACTCTGCTCAGACTTTTGCCAGGCTTGATTGCCCGTGGTTTTATAGTGGTTCACAGGGCTTCCCAGGTGGCCAATGCAGGAGATGCCAGAGGTGGCAATTTGATCCCCTGGTCCAGAAGATCCCCTGGAGAAGGAAATGGCAACCCACTCCAGTATTCTTGTCTGGAAAATTCCATGGACAGAGGAGCCTGGCAGGCTACAGTCCATGGGTTTGCAAAGAATTAAACACAACTGAGCATGCACACAGGTAGAGCTGATAACATAGCATGAAAGGTGGCCCAGTTCGACCCTAATGGAAATGAGACTGAGGCTCAGTGGTGGCTGCCACAAGCCATTCTTCCCTTGAGCACTGGTCAGACACGAAGTTTTTTTAGTATCTATTCACTTATTTATTTGGTTGTACTGGGTCTTAGTTGGGATCTAGTTCCCTGACAATATGGAACTCGAGGCCCCTGCATTGGGAGCATGGAGTCTTAGTTAATGGACCATCAGGGAAGTCCCAGACTCAAGTTCTAATCCCAAGTCCAAACAGCTCTAGCCACAGTTAAGGAGCAAACCTGAGACAAATTACATCATTGCTTCCTCACCTGTAAATAGGCGAGTTATATACTTAACCTCATGCCTCATTATAAGGATTGAATGAAGTAATTCCCAACCACTAAAAAATATCTGAAGTTTACTAAGCAGTCAATAACTGTTAGCTACAGTTATTGCTATTTTAAATATTATTTGGTCTCACAATCAGCAAGTTAAGCAGAAAGAAATGGCCTGGTCAAGGTCAAGTTGGTTTCTTTCTTTTCTTTGCTGCCCAGAAAAGACAGGATCCCTCTGAGCTCCTCATTGGCTGCCTCGGAGACAGCTCCAAGCCAACAGGACTCAGCAAAGAAGAAAAGGGTGTGCATGGAAGGGAAGGCAGGTGCGTGTGGTCATTCGCCACCCCCACCCCCCACTTTATCCCTGGTCTCTGAATGAAGGTGACAGGTCGCCATGGCTCCAGCATCAATTCCCTGAACTCTCACGACTGTGCATCTGCAGGGTGGGGGAAAGGGTGTCCAGGGTGGGGAGACAGGAGGCCACTCTCTTGTTCACTTTTGTAGTTATTAAAGACACCAATGACCAGAGAATTTCACATTTATCTCCATAGAGGAGTCCCCCAGGCAGAAAGAGCCATGGAAAGAGGCCCAGGAGCACAAGATTTCCCCGGCAAAGAAAGGTAATTATTTACTCAATTCCTACCCTCCTTTATGAGGATTCTGAAGTGGTTTAGTGGGTATAGAATCCACCAGCAATGCAGGAGACACAGGAGATGCAGGTTCAATCCCTGGGTTGGGGAGATCCCCTGGAGGAGGGCAAGGCAACCCACTCCAGTATTCTTGCCTGGAGAATCCCATGGACAGAGGAGCCCAGCAGGCAACAGTTCATGGGATGGCAAAGAGTCGAAGCCAACTGAAACAACCAAGCATGCACACACGCACCCTCCTTCATAGATGAGCACAAAGCAGGTGATGGTCATTCTTATTCTTCAGATATCATATGCAAAGACCTCAAGGTGAGCAAAGCGAAAAGGAAAGAGCCGAGTATTTCCCAGGTGTGTCCCCGCCCCTGACCACACAGGGTCCTTCCTCTCTCCAGCAGCTGCCAGGAATGGGAGCCCTCTGGCCTCCAGTCCTGCCCCTCTGGAGGCTGGCCCTGAGCAGAGAACCAGGAAGATGAGAGGCCGGAAGAGGAAGAAACTAACGGATGTGAAGGCAGGTATGTGTTCTTGGCTTCCCTAGCCCTCCACGAAGCATCAGTTACTGCTGAGCAACCACTGTCATCTTGCCCTCATGGCGGACCTTGGGTGGCAGGATCCCGTCTTCAGGTGAGCTAAAAGGATGGATTCAGGACCTCCCAGGTGGGTCAGATCTTGTTTACACAAGAGTCTTGTGTTCACACAGAGTCTTGTTCCTGCAGCAGCCCACAAGAGCAGCTCCCTGGCCTCCCACCCCAGCTCCTCAGAAGCTGTCTCTGAGTTGAAGTCCTGGAATAAGAGGGAGCAGAGGAGGAACATATGGACTATCGATCACATTGAGGGAACAAAACTCAGGATGAACAAGAGGAGAAGACCTAGCTATCGTCCAGAAGACCAAGAAGCCTTCTATCGACTTCTGGGTGTGTGTTCTGAGCCAGTGGAGGGTCAGGTCTCTTCTTCACCGAGGATCCCAGGGCCCAGGGATTGTGGCCAAGACCCCCTGGGGCTTGGAGCTGAGAGGTGTCCAAGTGGCGCAGCAGCAGATCACCAGGCTTTCATGTTCTGGTTCTGCTGTGGTGCCAATGGGTTTTCCTCTGAGACAAGTTCTTGGTGGGAGAAGAGAAAAAGACTCATGGCTATGTTCAATGATCAAGACAGTTTAGGACAAATCAAGGGGGGAATTCTCTGCTCACATTTATTCCATCCAGTTAAGGTTTTAGAGATCAGTGACGAAAGGATCAACTAGATCTTGCTGCCTTGATGGTCAAAGTGGGAGGAGGCCCAGAATAATTACAAAAGTAAGTAATTTGCCAGTGACAAATGCAGAGAAGGAAAATTCTGGAAAGGCAGTGACACCTGAATATCCATTGGCAGGACTGATGCTGAAGCTGAAGCTCCAGTACTTTGGCCACCTGATGCGAAGAGCTGACTCAGAAAAGACCAACAACATCGGTGACACCTAGGGGCTTCCCAGGGGGCACTAGTGGTAAAGAACCCACCTGCCAAAGCAGGAGACCTACGAGACGGGTTCAAACCCTGGGTCGGGAAGACCCCCTGGAGGAGGGCATGGCAACCCACTCCGGTCTTCTTGCCTGGAGAATCCCATGGACAGGGGAGCCTGGGGGGCTACAGTCCATAGGGTCACAAAGAGTCAGACAGAACTGAAGGGACTTAGCACACAGCACAATGGCACCTAGAGATGGACTGTGGACAAGAGTAGGAGTTTTGTGATACAGATACTCAGGGAAGGTCTGCAGAGGTGACGTCATGACCTGAGGCAGGGCCCAGTGTGGTAGTTTAGGGATGACACACACATGACACTGTCCACTAGCTGCGTGCAGTTATTCAACACTGAATATTTAAACTTCTGAAGCTCAGTTCCTGGTTCTTCTCACCAGCCACATTTCATATGCTCAGTAGCCACACATGGCCAACAACTACTTTTTGCTGCTGCACTGGGTGTTTTTGCTGCATTCAGGCTTTTTGTAGTTTCTGTGAGCAGGCTTCTCCTTGCGGGGGCTTCTCTTGTTGCAGAGCACAGGCCCTGTGCTCAGGCTTCAGCAATCACAGCACACGGGCTTAGTTGCCTCATGGCATGTGGAACCCTCCCTCCCAGAGCAGGGATCGGACTCGCATCCCCTTCACTGGCAGGCAGATTGCTGTCCACTACACTGCCAGGGGAAGTCCTGACAGCTACCATGCTGGATAGAAAGATCTAGACCATTTTCATCATCACACAGCTCGGAGCCAGGCTTTCGGCTGCTCCCTGTGTCAGGGAGGGCAAAATGATCCACAATCCCTCCATCCTCCCATCTGCGCAAATGTCATTGTCCAGGGTAAAGAGTGAAGAACAAAGAGGATCTGATATTCTCAGGTCACCACTGGAAAATGGTGACCTCCAAGGGACAACAACTGTAGCCCCCCATGAGCCTGCTGGGGGCAGGTGAGGCCAGGTTATTATCTGCAGGAAGTGGCAGAATCCAGGAGAAAGAGGGCAGGATGCCCAATACCGCCCACCCCAGCTTGGGGGAGAGTATGAACTCCCCACCGCCCACACAGGGTGCTTGGTTATCAGATGGGGCAGGAAACCCTTGCAGTGTGAGGAAGTGAAAAGAAATGTGGTGCCCAGAGGCCCAAGGCCATATCCAAGCTTTGGCTCCAGGAATACTGTGTTAAAACTTTGAGAACCAGGTTCGTATCTCTTCGTGAAGCACACTTATTAACTCCCATGTGTTGAAGATTAAATAACAATAGCAAACCACCTGCGGCTGAGACCCACTCTCCCTGTGTCAATGGAAAAAACAGCTTTGTCACTCGTTAAAGCTCTGAGCCTCCCAGTGGGAAAGAGAGTTGCCTGCACTCCCTGAAATAGAGGAAGGGGGGAGAGGCTTCCTGTCCTTCTCCTCCCTGTGAGCTGAAATCCCACAGCCCCAGGCTCGCTGCTCCTGGGCCCTCATCACGCCTCCCTTCCTTTGCAGAGGATCCGGTCATCCAGAGCTTCTTGGAAGCTGACATTTTCCTGAAGGTGTCTGACAAGGTATTCACAGCACTAACATGGGGAGGGACTGAGGGACTGCAGGGTCACCACCCCATGGGCACAGGGACAGAGGACCAGACGTCAGCCTGGGCGGAAGCCCTGGAGAGACCCACCCCTGGTGCCAGAAAGGAAGGACGGACAAACTGGCAGTGCCCTGCACTGGCCCTGAGCGTCTCCTTCCTGGCTTCCCATGGTTGGCTCGTCTCCACATGTCAAAGGGCCAGGAGGCCCCCAGCAAGGCCTACCCTGGGTGGCTCTCCCACCTGGGCGGGGGTGGGGCACACAGCCCATTCAGAACGCTCTCCCTGCCATCCAGCCCTGGCCGCCCTCCCCTGCTCTCTGTCTCCACGCAGTACCTGCTGTCCATGGTGGTGGAGTACTTCGGCCGTGTGGGGCTTCCCGGTCACCTCTACAACAGGATCCACTTCTTCCTGGCCCTGTGAGCGCTTCCCCGAGGGCCCCCAGTGGTGGTTCAAGAAGGGGTCACAGGGTCAGAGGAGGGGAAGGCAACCAGTCAGATCCTGGGGTAATGAATGTACCCAGGAGACACCGCGTGCTGCCCAAAGACACAGTGACCCAAGGTGGAGAGCCCCAGGGGAATGACAGCAGCCAGACCCTTGCCCTGGGCTGGACAGGCTTGGAGTTGAGCGCCGTCCTGCCGTCTGGATCCAGGAGCCCCAGCCAATGGGGCTCCCCTGGACCCAGGCCTGGATACCCTGCCCTGGACGCTGGCTCCTCAGGGGGACCTTGGCAGCCTCTCCACTGCCCCCCTTGCCCTGAGGCTGGGAGCCCTTGCGGGGCTGAGTCCAGCCTGCCCTCTTTTCTGGTGGCAGCTACATTGCCTCCGACATGGAGGAAGACAACCCCACGTCCAAGCGGAGCATCTTCCAGTTCCTGCTGGGCAGGGAGCACTGGCCAGACCTCTACAAGGAGTTCCTCAAGCTGAAGGTGGAATTCTTCCATGCGATGGGACACCGAGCCTGGGTCACCCCCGAGCTGTGCGAGGAGGTCTGTCGGGGATGAGGGCTGGGGGGCCACACCCCAGAGGTGACGGGCTGGGCCATTCCTCAGGGGGCTTACCCTGCTGTGCTTCCCTTTTAGATCCAGGCTCAGAACCCACATCACTGGGTCTGGAGTCGGGCGCGCCAGTGCGCCCCCTAGGTTCCCACGGAAATGGAGTGGGGAGTGCAGCTGGTCCAAGTGAGTACAGGGCTTCCTGGAGGGGACAACGCCACCCCTCTATGCCCTTGCAGTCACCTCCAGGGCTGGTGGGCATGAGGAGGAAGTGCCACTGCGTCCCTGGATGTATGATTAGCCTAGTAAGCGCTCTGAGAACTCCCGTGGTACAGAAAGTAATTACTGTGTTTATATTAAAATTCTCCCAACGGATTCCATTACGGAATCATGAACTATGCTGTACAAAGTCCCAATTTGCATATCAATCTTTTTTCTTTAGGAAAACTCTCGAAAGCGCTGATCTAAGTCATGAAAACCTCTGCAGGGTTTTGATCTGAGTTGAAAATTTTAAATATAAATACATGAAAAACAGTGAGGTCATCCTTTCTGGAAAAGGAGCTATTACCCTGGTGGCTCTTGGGGTAAAAAAAAAAAAGAGAAAGATTAATTCCAGCATGTCATCAAAAGTTCTGTGCGCTTTGCTCCCTGGGCTGGGTCCCTGAAGGATGTGGCAGGGTCTAGCCTCTCAAGGATTAAAGGAGCTCCTAGAGCTCTCTGGTGTTTGAACAAGTAAGCTCACTGGAAAATAAAGCAGCACACACGTGGAGCCAACAGAGGACAGCTGCGGAGACTCGGCGCCTGACATGCAGCACACTCTTCAGTATCTGTCTTCTTTGCCTTCAATTTCGTTCTTCTGTGTGGATCTACTTTAAGTGAAGGGAGACCTTCCATGAAGGGCATGAGGATCCCTCCGCCTGGGCTGGAACAATCCTGTGAGCTGAGCCCCCACCCCGTCTCACAGCAGGGCGTGGCGGGGCGCACACTGACCCCAGGAGAAAGAAAAGGAGAGACAGAGCAGGGTGGCTGTGTTCTGAGATAAACCGAGTTTGGTATCAAGTTCCATTCATCCCCAGCGTTTTATCTGACAACCAGGCATATGTCAGGACACACATTCCTACCGTACATATCAGGAGTCTCAAAATTCCAAAGAAAACAGCATTTTTACCACAATACTAAACAGAGAACAGCAGTCGCTGGGGCCCCTCCTGGGCCTGGCCATGATAAAGACGACGAGGGTAACGGGGATTCTCCCAGAGGCCGTCCTCTGCGCACCTGGAGCTGCGGTCCTGACAGCCTCCTCACCAGGGGGCCTGCCACCCACCCTGACCCCACTCTAACTGGGGTGCCTCCTTCCCAGGCCTCGGGCAGCCTCAGACAGACAAAGCACTGGATGGGTCTCCAGCTCTCCACAGGCCTACGGACCATCGCGAACTGAACCTGCGGCGCCAAACCAGCTAGTGGTATGATGGCCCCTGGCCTCCCGGTGGGTGTCAGCCAACAAGGCCCTGAGCCCAAGGGCCCTGGAAGGGCTGAACAGTAACACGGAGGGGCCCCCATGGGAGCCGAGACCAGAGCAGGTGCCTCCATGGTGACCGAGGGCAGATGGAAGGAGAAGGGCTGGGAAGTGCAGCAGCAGGCCTGCACCGCCAGGGAGGAAGAACCTGAAGAGGAGCCCAAAGAAACGCCCAGGCGATGAGGAAAAGAGGTGGAGGCGGGAAGGAGAGAAACCCGGGAGCAGAGAGCACGACCAAGGACACCTGCAGCCAACCTGCTGGAGAGCGGCCATATCCGGTGAGACGGGACACTCCAGCTGAAGGGCCGAGGGCAGACACGGAGCACACGGGCAGGTGGATCAAAGGCTGCCAGTGGGAACAGAAGAGAGGGCTCAGCAGTGAAGAACCCTTCTGCCAAGGCAGGAGATGAGGGCTCAGTACCTGGGTCAGGAAGATTCCCCTGGAGAAGGAAATGGCAGCCCAATGACGTATTCTTGCCAGGGAAACCCTGTGGACAGAGGAGCCTGGCAGGCTACAGTCCATGGGGTTCAAAGAGTTGGACACGACTGAGCGACTTTCACTTTCTTTCGTATGTGTAGCCCCTTTAGGTACAAAGTTTTCTTACTGAGCGGCTGCTATACGGTATTACTGGGTAATTGCCAGACAGAAACTGTTGAGCTCTTCATCTTTTTTTCCCATGAAAATGTCTAATTTTGCCAAGAAATTTCTGCTAAGGTTCCCAGGAACCTCACAGTCAAGTGTTACAACAGTTGGTCTTGAAAAAGCCAACTCCTTTCGGGAAGCAATACAATTGTTGTTCAATGCTATTTCATGAAGGTTTAGCATTTTCTTCGCGTCTTCGAACCTTCCAGAAGCAAAGGACCACAGTACTTCCAGCCTGCGACACTCAGTCAGTGCTTCCCCAGAAGGCCAAGGTGGAAGCAGCTGGGCTAAGGGGCGGTTCTCTCCCCAGGGTGGCCACTGAGGGGCAAACCCAGAACCGACAGGATTGGACAACAGGCCACACCATGTCCCCACCCACCCTCCTGAGTTCAGTCCTGGGAAGCCCGATTCAAATGGGGCCAACCCCAGAACACTCCAGCGGCTCTGCTAAAAGGTTCCCCTGGCATGTGGGAGGTAACCCAAGGCCTCTTGGAGGTCACCGCTGCTGCAGTGCTGAGAATGGTGCCATCAGCGGAGCTGGTACGGGGATGGCAGGATCACAAAGAAACGTGCGGGTTTCAGAGACTAGCTGGGCCTGATCATGGAAACGGCAAGTGAACAGCACTGGGAACTCAGGGGAGACTGCCAAGGGGCAAGGGCGGCAAAGCCCAGGGGAGCCGAGTGGTAGGCACTCTGGACACACTGTGTTTGCACCTGGATCATTACATCTGACATAGCATGACAGGGTTTGCTCAGGAGCCCAAGCAGAAAGGGTGCTGATAAACGGAAGCAGATGGAGGGGCTTCTGGGGCAGAGGATACAGAAGCCCCAGCAGACCTGCAGAAACCCCAAGGCAAGGTGCCACGCAGAGCTGGCATTAACACCCTGCAGCCAGGTGAGCACCTCCACCCCCTTGTCCACCTGCAGCAGCTCCGCCTCCTCTCCCCCCTGTAGGCCACACTCGGCATGTCCCGCTGGCACCTCCGAGGGCACTCTTCTTACCTGGCCCCCATGGGAAATGTGGGTGGAGGCTGAGGAGTGAGGAGGAGGGGGTGAAGATGCCCAGCTGACATCCAGGCACTGCGCAGGGCAGAGGCGGTGACCCACAGGCTGGAGTCTGGAGGGGGTGGCACAGGGCACACCCAGCCCTCCCCTGGGGATCTGCAGATTTCACCCGAGGGCTGGTGCCGCTCTCATCTGATCTCACGGGTGCTAATGACAGTGGATCTGCTCAGGATTCTCCCTTCTTCCTTCAACTCCAGAGTTCTACACATTTACCCAAATACCTGCTTAACCTCAGAAAGGCTACAGTAAGTAGAATGAAAACATTCCTGATAAGTGAGAGATATGCACACACATAAACACAAATGAAAGAAACACGAGTGGCCTTAAGTAGCTTTCAGCCACTGTTCCTGTGACAAGTCCCCCAAGAACACGACTCGCCGGGCCAGGATCCCAGCATGTCAGGGTTCTGAGTGCACACGGTCCAGAGCTCGGCACCTACCCTTAAGAATCGAGATGGCGCCACTGACTACAGAGACGAGGCGGCAGACCACACCTGACTGAGTCCTGGAGAGAAGGCGGTGGAAATCAGGTGCTTATCCACAGATTTTCAGTGCTTTTACTGAACTTAGTATAAAGTTCTTTTCCTAAACTTCTTATTTCATGTTCTAACGTACCATGGAAGAAATAGTTTTAGCTAAGAGAGAAACAGTTTAAGATGGTTGTTGTATGACTAAGAAAGCAGCACAAAGACTAATTCAATAAATCTAATTCCAAGAAAATACACACAAAGACCTTTGTTTTTCCAAAGATGTGCAGAGAAAGCAAGAGTCATCTGTCTGCTTTTTAAGGTGTTCATAAACTCTGCCTGGTGCACTAGCCGAGTAACTCACACTTCACCAGCCTCTTCCTGAGTGTCTACTGGACCAGGAAGACGGGCAGTTGTGGACCAAGTTCTCTGTATGAACAGCATGGCCTGGGTGCCCAGGCTTGTCTGGGCAGTGACTGGGGGTCGTGTGGCCTCGGGCCGGCCACCTCCTGCCCTGACCCTCAGGTCTCAGCTACGGAACAAGAGGCAGGACCAGGGGCCACCCAAGGGAGTGTCTGGTGTAGATGCCTGACCAATGGGCTCCCCTCATCTGGAGCCTCCAGGTCTGGCCCTCTTCGCAGCCCCTACTCTGCATGCATGCCACACTGCACACCAACAGAAGACGCAGCAAAGCGAGAGGATGGCCAACAGCCAGGTCTTCCTCGTCCACGGGCCAGAGCCACGGATGTGGTTTTAGAGGCTTTTACCAAAGAACACTTTTCTGAAGCTCATGACTGCACTGAGAAGCAGCCACCCTATTTCAGAGTAGGGGGAGCCTGGTCTTGGAAGCAGGAAGGGACAGTCACCTGGGAGCTGTGGGAACCAGCGCGAGTATCTGCATGGTGCAGGAAGTGTTGACACCGCCCCCCTCCCAGCCTGGGAGAGGCCTCTTAGGAGGCTCTCTTCCCACCTTGCCCCCGGCTCCCTTCCACTGCTGGTTCACAACTGCAGACACAGCAGGCGCAGGGCAACCAGATTCTGTCCCCTCTCCCACTGCTGAGCTGGAGAGATCATCATACAGGGAGGCTTCTCCCACAAAACTTGGTCAGGATGAGGATGGGGAACCCAGAAGAGGCCCGCAAACCTTATGAAGGAGGTAACAAAATCTTCCTGGCTTGGTCTCAGATTGGCCTACGGCCTTCAGTTTCACCCAGCCCCCAGTGGTGTCTCCCGGCTGGCCCACTCAGGATGGGTTTGGCACGTGCGTCGCTTGGAGTCCTGACACGTCCCTTTCTCTAACAATTCCTTCTCCGCTCCATGGCTCTCGTTTCCAGCCCCCATCTGGGCTCCCACACTCAGGGGCTGCCCAGCAGGTTCACCAGCCTCACACCACCACCAGGCTGAGAGATGCAAGTCCCGCCCCCTTCTTGCCTCTTCTAGGATGTCAGGAGGTCCCCTGAGCTGGGACATGCCCCTCTCAGCAAGCTGTGAAGTTGGCTGGTCTTCAGGCAAAGGGTGAGAGCGTGGCCTTACTCAAGGAAGACCGGGCAGCACTCAGAAGCTCTGTGAGGCTTCCACCACTGGCGTCCCTGCTCAGGCCTGGCGACCATGCCTCAGAGCTGCTCCCAAGTTCATGCCTTCACTGCTTTGTAAGGCGTTGGAGGTAGGAGCACAGGTGTCAACATCCATCAGGGAAACAGTATTAATGTACTGTTTCTTTAATTACATCCATCTATGGAGGCAATGCCACACATTTCCACCTGTGTAAGCAGAAGAGGTGGACGGACGGAACTAGCAGGAGTGAGGAACCACATTATGACAGATGCCACCAAGACGCACCAGAGTCTGGACCTCCCCTTTGTAAGGGAGCACTTAATGAGGTGGAGGAATTTATTTCCCGCCAACATACAGTAGCAGGAAGTGACAGAGGCCACTTCTGGGTCCACTCGGACCCGGAAGCATTTTTCTTCAACTCTTCCTCCTCCACAGCTACGAGGAGGCTAAAATGTCCTGGGTGGTGGTTATACTCTCAAGATTTTCGGAGAGCCCATGAACAGCTGGCACTGACTTCTCCGATGATTCAGGCATGCTTACTCAGGAGTCAACTGTTCAGAACATCCTCTGTCTCCTCAGGAGGCCTGAGATATAAAGTCAACGCTGTTTCCAGACTGCAACCTTCCAGCCTGCTGAATCCCTGATAAAGCCTGATCACTGCTTCTGTTGACAACATTCTAATGACCGTTCTCCTTCTACATGACAATTCGTAAGTAACTCAAGTCATTCTTCAATCAGAGAAAAGCTTACAAGTTACAAACAACTCAGAGTGAAGACACCAATAGCTGCCCAGTACTGACTTCTTTAGGTCCTGGCTCAAATGAAATTTTCATAATCTACCCTTTTTTTCTTCTATTTTTAATTAGAAGAAAAACTTTTAAATGTGAAGGAAGCACATTTCACCCTCTCAATCAGCCACTTTGCCCTTGATTCACACGTGAGGGTAAGACAGTAAAGGTCTGAATAAGAACCACTGTGCACACTTTTGGGATGCAAGGAGCAAACACCATTTAGGTTTTTGTCAAAATCTCATTGGAAACATTTCTATTTGTTTTAATTTTCACTTTTAAAATTAACTGTAGAATCTCACAATTCAGGATGTGGAAACATGAAATCATAAGATAGACCTTGCAGCTTTGACTAGTTTAAGGTCCCACTGGCCATTTAAGGAGGCAGAGGGCATCTCAGAATTTAGACAACAGGAAGTTTTCTTCTTCTTAGTCCGGAAACCTGAAGCTGGAGACATCTTATACAAATACCGTTCCTCATCATCTAGTCCAGAAACTTGATGTGGGTGTACATTCTCTAAATCCTGGGTGGAAATGAACTTTTATTTTAAAATATAATTTCTGAAGACGTCTCTGTAGTGAGAATTTTGCATTTTCTCTAGAGCAGGATTCGTGCTGGGCACGAACCTTTACTAAGGTAGAAATCTCTTCCTGCTTAAGATGATCCTTCATACTACGGCACTGTCACAGGATGAGCAAGCTTACAGTGGTGACACCTTCAGTTCAGTTCAGTTCAGTCGCTCAGTTGTGTCCGACTCTTTGCGACCCCATGAATCGCAGCACGCCAGGCCTCCCTGTCCATCACCAACTCCCGGAGTTCACTCAGACTCACGTCCATCGAGTCAGTGATGCCATCCAGCCATCTCATCCTCTGTCGTCCCCTTCTCCTCCTGCCCCCAGTCCCTCCCAGCATCAGAGTCTTTTCCAATGAGTCAACTCTTCGCATGTGGTGACACCTTAGGAAATGATAAAAGCCCTTTGTTGCTGCAGAAAGTAAAATTATATAACAGAGCCTTTTAAAAAACAAATACATTACTGTATGTAAAACAGACAGCTAATGGGAAGTTACACAGGAGTGCAACACAGTGCTCAGTGACAACTCAGAGGGATGAGATGGAGCGAGGGGGAGGGAGGTTCAAGACGGAGCGGGTGTATGTATGCTTATGGCTGATTCACACTCTTGTATGGTAGAAGCCAACAGGATGTCGTACAGCAATTATCCTCCAATTAAAAATAAATTAAAAAAAAAAATAGTGCACATCTCCATAATGCCCCCTGCAAAAAACTGCCTTCCTGAGCATAAAGCCACTTCACCTGAATCACCAGAGCTGAAAGATTCCAAAAACTAATATACACCCCAGTGCCCACTGCTCTACTCTGAAAAATCTTAATCATCAAGAGTTTTGAAAACAAACCAAAACATTTTATTTACAAAAGTAAAATTTCAACTAATTTTTATATATCTTATCACGTTAATGCCGACAGCAACAGAGTCTCTGGGATATTTGAAACACTTGGATTTTTAAAATACACTGAGGTCTGTGCAGCTCATTCCCCCCAGCTATATTATAAAACTTAGAAAGGTTTCTTTAGCTTTGTCGTTTGGTCACATTTTTTGTGCAGAAGTCACGCTTCAGGGTAGGCTTACCACCAGCCATGATCACATAACCATTGGCTGTGGGTTTCCAAGGAGCAGAGGAGCCAATCTCAGCAAGGCCCGCACTGGCATCTTCAGCTGTTTAAATTTGAAGAGGAGTTCCGCAAAGCTTGTGCTCCCTGAAGAAATGGAATGGAAGGGAAGGGTCACACGTCACTCAACAAAGTCAGCCTCTTTCAAGGAAGCTTCAGACACACAATCACTTCTAAAGTTGGTATTCTTCTCTTTGAAAACAACTGTTAAAAGACACTACTTACCTTACGGATTTCCCTCATACACTCTAGGAGATGATTTGATAAAAAACTTTAATTTATTCCATTCTGTACTTCTGAAACTGACATAACTATATGTGAAACAATACTATCTACATACACATATTATTTAAATATAATAAATAAATACACCCAGTGCCTCCTTGGTGGCTCAGATGTAAGGAATCCACCTGCCAATGCAGGAGATACAGGTTCAATCCCTGGATTAGGAAGATCCCCTGGAGAAGGAAATGGCAACCTGTTTCAGTATTCTTGCTTGGAAATCCCCATGGACAGAGGAGACTGGTGGGCTACAGTCCAAGGGTCACAAAGAGTCAGATATGACTTAGCAAATAAACATCAACAGATTTCCTAAGAGCTCCTTAAAACCAAAGACAGGGAACAAATGCATAAGAGCTATGAAAACACCTCCAATGTTCTGATACACTATGGACCATTCAGACTTAATGTGACCATCACTCTGGTTAGGTTTAAACATTTCTCCTAGTATCTGTTTCCTATTTGCTCTGCCTGTTCTCTGCTCTCCTCTCCCTCTTTTGGACTGAGTACTTTTATGACTCCATTATACCTCCTCTGTTGCTTACTAGCTCTAACTCTGTTTTCTTATTTTTAGTGTTTGCTTTTTGATTTATAGTATTACCTTTACCACGGATTACCTTCAAGTGAGATTACACCTATTCACAGGTAGTGAGAGCCTTATGGCTATACTTCCATTTCTTCCCACCCAGTCTTTGTGCTACGATTATACACGTCACTTTTCAGAATTTACAAACGCCAGTAGTACATTGTTATCATTTTTATGAGTCAGTTGTCTTCTAAAAAGTAGTTTGAAAGAAACAAACCTTATGTATATACTCATGTAGTGACCATTTTCTGCTCTTCATTCCTTTGTGTAGATCCATATTTCCATCTGGTATTATTTTCCTTCTGTCTAAAGGACTTACTATGACATTTCCAGTAGTGTGGGTCTGCTGGTTATGATTTCTTTCAGCTTCTGTGGTCTTTTTTTTTTTTAAGATATTTTTGCTGGGCATAGTGTTTTTCCTTTGAGTTCTTTACAGATGTTACTCCATTAACTTATCACTGGCCATGCTTCCTATGAAGAATATGCACTCTTATTTCTGTTTCTCTGTAACATGCTCTTTTCCTCTGGCTGCTTTTAAGATTTTGGGGGGACAATTTATTACATACCTTAGCATAACTTTATGTTTCTCAGACTTTGGATTCGTTGGACTTGAAACAGTTTTCACCAAACTTGGAAACTTTCCAGCTGTTATTTCATCAAGTATTTTTTTCTGTCCCTCTCCCCCATTTTTCTCTTCAGGGACTTCAATCTCTTGTAAACTGGATATTTGAAGTACCAGAATTTCTTCCTCCATTTTTAATGCTCTGTTCCCTTTTTTACAATTTTTTTTCTTTTTGCACTTCATTTTGCATAGTTTCTAATGCTGTGTCTTCAAACTCACAATTATTTTATTCTGCAATGTCTAATCTGCTATCAATCCAATTCAGTGTATTTTTCTCCTCAGAAGTATAGTTTTCATCTCTAAAAGTTCAATTAGATTCTTTTTGTATCTTCTATATCTCTTAATGTTTTGAAGTATGGAACAAAGTTATAATACCTGTTTTAATGTCCTTGTCTGCTAACTAACATCCACTGATTTCTCACCTCTTTCATTATAAGTTGTTTTCCTGTTCCTCTGTATGCCAGACATCAATGCGGGGTGCTGGATATTTTCATATTTCTGTATTCTTGAACTTTGTTCCTGAATGTAGTCACATTACTTGAAAAAAGTTTAATCCTTTTGTGTTGTGCTTTTAATATTTTTTTAGGTGGGATTAGAACTCTGTTTAGTTTAAGGCTAAATATTTCCCATTATTGAGGCAAGATGTTCCTGAGTAAGGCCACTTGAATTGTGAAGTTGTGGGAACAGGCCCTGTTCCTGTTGTTGTTCAGTCGCTAAATTATGTCTGATTCCCCGAGACCCCATGGACTATAGCAGGCCAGGTTTCCCTGTCCTTCACCATCTCCCTGAGTTTGCTCAAACTTATGTCCACTGAGTCGATGACGCCATCCAACCATCTCACCCTCTGTCAGCCCCTTGTCCTCCAGCTCTCAATCTTTCCCAGCATCAGGATCTTTCCCAGTGAGTTGGCTCTTTTCATCCAGATGTAAAAAGTACTGGAGCTTCAGCTTCAGGATCAGTCCTTCCAATGAATATTCAGGGTTGATTTCCTTTAGGATTGATTGGCTTGATCTCCGTGCTACCCAAGGGACTCTCAAGAGTCTTCTCCAGCACCACAATTCAAAAGCATCAATTCTCTGGTGCTCAGACTTCTTTATGCTTCAACTCTCACATCCATACATGACTGCTCCCAAACCATAGCTTTGCCTATATGCACCTCTGTCAGCAAAGTGATGTCTCTGCTTTTTAATACGCTGTCCAGGTTTGTCATAGCTTTCCTTCCAAGGAGCCAGAATCTTCTAATTTTGTGGCTGCAGTCACCATCAGCAGTGATTTTTGGAGTCCAAGAAAACAAAATCTGCCACTGTTTCCACTGTTTGTGAATCTGCATAAACTGGGAATGTGCCCTCTAATCCATCTGGAGAGTTCTTCCTCAGCCTCGGGAAATTTCTTCACATGCGTGTGCTGAGCAATAAAGACGCTCCTAATATTGGAGGGGGACCCTCTGCATGTGTCTGGCATTCTCCGTCTGCTGCTCTTTCCTCTCCGGCACTCCATCATGTAAACTCTAGCTCCTTTGGCTCCCTGCATTCTCAGCTGTCGGAGTCCTCCAGGTTCTTCCTGGGTGCCCTCTCCTTGTCTCCCCGCCCCCGCCCCAGTCTGGAAACAGTCAAGGCGATTAGCTGGGGCAATCACAGAGCTAATCTCATTGTTTCTCATCTCTTAGGGGTCACTCTTCTTCACTGCCTGATACAAAAGCCATTGATTCATATGCAGTGTCCAGGATTTTCTGCCTTTTTGTTTTTTTGTTTCAGGTGGTATAGTAAATCAGATCTCTGTTACTCCATCCTGGATGAAAAAGGAAGTCTATGCTTGAAAATTTTTTTTGTCTGTTTAGTAGAGACTATTATGCAACTAGGTGTGGTTTTCCTTGCATTTATCTTGCATAGGGGTCCATCATCCATTTTTCAAAATTCTTAGCCTCTGTCTCTTCAAATGTTGCTTCTCTTTTTCTCTCTCCTCATTGTGGGATACATGCATGTCTGACTTCACTGTACTTCAAATGTCTCTTCCTCTCTTTTCTGAATTTGATACTCATTTTTCTCTCTGTGCTTCGAACTGTTTACTTTCTACACACCTGTCCTCCAGTTCATTTATCTGCTTATGTCTAATATGCTAACTAACCTACATAACAAATTCTTTTTTTTCACCCTGCTGGAATGGCTTTTGGAGTCTGTTCCTCTACCAGATACTGAACCTGGGCCATGGGCAACCACTGGACTGCCAGGCAATTCTCTACATACTGAATTCTTAGTTATATTTTTCAGTTCTAGAATTTCCTTTAACTCTTTCTTACAGATTCCAAATTTCTGGTGAAATTCTTCATCTTTCCCTCTATTTTCTTGGAAATATTAGTCATAGTAACTCCAGACACTGAAGTAATCTAAGTCTGATAATTCCAATATGTGGATCACATTCAAGCCTGTTTCTATATTACCCTTTTTCCCCTTATGTCTTTTCATTTTGATTCAGCACTGATACTGTGAATTAAAAATTACACAAGTTCAAGAGGTATTTTCTTCCTCCTATAAAGGTTAATTTTTCTTCTGTCAGCTCTGTCCTAGACTGGTCTTAGGGCTGGTCTGTCTGGGAGGCTTACCAAAGCCTCCACCGTGGCGGGCTGCGAGCACTGCCCTCTGTTTCCTCGGCACTGCAGTGCTGCTGAAATCGCCGCTTGTATTTTAGTGTCCTAGTTTCGCTAGATTTCCTGAAGTTTTACCCTGTGCGCGTGCAGACTAAGGTTTGATAAACGCCTCAAGGGAAGAGAGCACCCAGGTTTTGCGTTTTGAACTCCTATGGTTTCCTCCATCTGGGATTCTGCTCCGTAAGCCCCAGGCCTGGGCAGTGATTAATCCAACCTCCGGCTCCTCCGCCCAGCAGCACTGCTGCTTTTTCTGCCTCTCCACTTCTTCTAACGAATCTGCTTTTTCTGCCTCTCCACTTCTTCTAACGAATCTGCTTTTTCTGCCTCTCCACTTCTTCTAACGAATCTGCTTTTTCTGCCTCTCCACTTCTTCTAACGAGTCTGCTTTTTCTGCGTCTCCACTTCTTCTAACGAATCTGCTTTTTCTGCCTCTCCACTTCTTCTAACGAATCTGCTTTTTCTGCGTCTCCACTTCTTCTAACAAGTCTGCTTTTTCTGCGACTCCACTTCTTCTAACGAGTCTGCTAAGTGCCTTTGGGAGAATGCCAGAGTAAATACGGAGCTTCTCAAATGCTTCCCTTCTCTCAGGAATTCTTTTTCCTCAGTCAAGTCCAGCTAGTAGGGTTGCCACCAATGCCTTTAAGCTTTATGAAGATGTCCACTTTTATATTAGCTTTTTGGTGTGTGGGAGAGTCTGTCTAATACAAGCAATTCCATTGTGGCCACAACTAGAGGTCTCTAAACAGTGCATTTTTTTCTGAGGTTTTCAAGACAGACAGGTATCAATAATGTCATTACACTTTAAATGATTAAATGGACAGATTTTGTATCTGATTCTACAGTCTGAAAAATACAGTCAGATGCTAAAACTTCAAACTCTGTTATAGAAATATTCAAATACATACAAAATTAGACTGCTATCACTTCAAAGTTTTATAATACTAGAAATTAATATTATGTGTTTTTTAAAGATATAAACTGAAAACCCAGAAAATAAAGAAAAATAACTAGTAAAAGTCAATTAACAGAGAAGAACAATATGAATGTTAGCTTATTAGTATACACCGGTATTTGGGGCCCTGTAAAGAATCTGTCCTCTTCTGAATGGAAATAAAGGTTTATGTATATGGAAAGCTCAGGTAGTTTTATTAGAGTCTTTTGGTTTTGTTTTCTGGGGAAAAAATGTCAACAATAACCTCCAAACATGAACGAAGCCAAAAGTCTAACTAGAGAAAATAACGCAGTAGAAGTTCCTCCTACCAAGAAGCTAAACCCATCAGTGGGCAACACAGGCGTGAAGAGAGGGCCCAGAGGCAGTTACCTTCCAGGCCTATGGACGGCAGGTGCTGCGGGGCCGGCACGGAGTGGTAGACCAGGAAGCAGGCCAGCATGCTCAGCTGCGACTCCTCGCAGGGCTGCCCGCTGAGGTAGGCGTGCACACACCTGTCACCTCCAGCTGTGAGGGAGACACACATGGAACAGAGCCAACTGATTACACCACGGAGAGGCACAAGGAACGAATTCTTATTATTATTTTCTCATCAAGAGCTCACTGAGCACCTACCATATATCAGACAGTTCCTATGCTGGGCATTAACATTACTGCGGTAAACCAGCCAGAGTGCCCATCACTGCAGAGTTTAGCGTGTTGTAAGGGACAGAGATAGTATAGACCTAACATCAAACAGATGCTAATTACAAATCAGGATGAGTGCCATCGAGATGCAGTGGTCACCACGGTCATCTTCCCGGATACCCACTCTGCCACCTTTCCCTCCTTGCTCATACGTGAGGGGACTGGATCCTGATTCATCTTGGTCAGAGGTTCTCAAACTTTAACAAACATCAGAATCACCCGGAGGACTGATTAAAACACAAATGAGTGGACCCCAACAATTTCCTGGATGGGGCCAGGGAAACTGTATTTCCAGCAAGCTCCCAAGCGATCCTGCTGCTGCTGTTCCAGAACCCACGCTGTGAGAACCACGGGTCTGGGGCTATCCAGGCAGTGTCACTCCCCAACACATTGACTGGTTCAGGGACAGGCAGACAGACATTCAGGGCGAGTGACACACTCTGCCCTCAGAAACGATCAAGGAACGTACATGAGTTTCAGTTCAGAGACACAAGGAGATGCCTGACAACATGTCTGCTAGAGGCTTGCAGGAAACAAATTTCTTCATTCTTACGGAAACGCGCAGCTTGTGGCAAAGAACTGTTACTGTTCTGCCATCAGGAAAAAGTACTCTGAGGATAAAGTCATGGCACAGAGCATAACCGATGGAACCTCAGAGAGACAGAGCTGGAGCCACTGCAGTAAGACGTCCCTTCAGCCTACAGTCACTGTCGACTTCCAATTACATAAGTTTGTATGTGTCCTACTGTTTGAGCCGGGCTCCTCTGGTGGCTCAGCGGTAAAGAATCCGCCTGCCAATGCAGGAAACATGGGTTCAATCTCTGGGTCAGGAAGATCCCCTGGAGAAGGAAATGGCAACCCACTCTAGTATTTTTGCCTGAGAAATCCCATGGTGAGCTACAGTTCATAGGGTCGCAAAGAGTTGGACACGACTCAGTGACTAAACAACACTTTTTGAGCCAAGCTGAGTCAGGCCTGCTGCTTCTTGCAGATAAAAAAATTCTGATAATACAGAGAAAAAAGTTGAGAGAGAGAAAGAGAGGAGTGAAAATGGCAGGAAAGGTGCCTGAGGCAGTGTGGTCACAGAGGCCTGGGAGGAAGGGGCATATTTACATGGAGGCTGTGAGAATGAGCATGAGTTGGGGAGGCAGAGAATGAGAGGAAAAGGTTCTTGGGATGGGAAGCAGCTCCTTCACCAGTCCTGTGGTGAGAAAGAGCTCTGTGCTTTCGGGGAAGTGGAAGGGACCAGGGGGCCTGAGTAGAGTTTATGAGGAGCAGGTGGTACAAAAAAGAGGCTGTGGAGAGAGACAGAGGCCTTGCTGGTCATACAGGGCCTGGTAGCAAATGGTAAAGATTTTTTTCACAACTGAATCAGCAGCCTTTGCAAGATTTTAAGCAGGAGAGTTAGATCCATTTACTCTTCAGAAGACCACTGTCAGCTGACTAGAGACGGCGAGAGGGAGATGAGAGTAAAAAGCAGGAAGACGTGCAGGAGGCTTCAACCGTCTTTGTCCAGGCAAGAACACATCACTGTTATAAGACAGAAGTGGCAAAATGTGGACAGATTTACGAGATGTTTAAGAGTTAGGAATGAAAGGCTAAGGTAATGGATTGGCTACCACAGGAAAGAAGAGAAGCAGAGGGAGGAGGGGGCAACAGTGACTCCCAGAAAGGCAAGGAAGGACAGACCGTGAAACAGGGACAAAACAGAATTTGTCTTTTAACAATTGGTAAGTGGGAAAGCGAGCTGTCACAAAAGTCAAGAAAGATCACTTTCCTTAAGAAGGAGATGGAGTGCCAGGAACACTACCAGAAGCCCACTGGACCTAACAGGAGGATGTCAGTCTGGTGGGAGGTGGGACACCTGGGCGGCAGCACGAGGCCTGATAAAGGGAGCAAGAGAGGCCCTGCTTTGGCAGCTTCTCGGCAGAGGCAAGAGGGAACACAGCCACTCAGCTCCCTGTCCAGGACTTTCTGTTTCGCTGATTTTCTCTACTGTTTTTCTGTTTTCAATTTCATTGATTCCTGCTCTTAAATGCTTGCTTTGGGTTGATTTTGCCTTTCTTTTTCTAATTTCTTGAAGTAAGAACTCAGATTAGTGATTTGAGACTTTCTCAATGTAAGCATTTAGGGCTATGAATATCCTTCTTGATACTGCTTTAGCAGGAAGATTTACACTACAAAATTTCAAAATTTACTCTAAACCTACAGTAATTCAGAGGGTGTCTGGTAAAAAGACAAACAGATCAATGGTACAGAACTGAGTCCAGAAACAGACTCACACTTACACAGTCTACTGATTTTCAACAAAGGCCCCAAAGCAATTCAATGAGGAAAAAAGTCATTTGCACAAATGGTCCTGAAACAACTAGATATCCATATTTAAAGTTAAAAAAAAAAAGGACCAATCCTATCTCACCCCATGTAAAAAAAAAATCAGTTTGAGACAAATCATAGATCTAAATACAAAAAATCAAACTATAGAGCTTTTAATATTAAACTTAAAAAAAAAAAAAACTTCATGACCTAGAGTAGGAAAGATTTCTTAACACCCAGAAAATAATAACCCTAAAACAAACTGATAAATTTGACTTCATCAAAACTTAAAACTTCTGTTTATCAAAAAACACTCTGGAAAAAATAGGCCAGGCATAAAGTAGGAGAACATAACTGCAAAACATATTTGACAAAGAACTTTCAGCCAGAATATATAAAAACTCCTACAACTCAATAATCATAGGACAGCCAATTTTAAACATGGGTAAAGGTTTCAAAGCTCAAAGTTTCCCTGGTGGCTCAGACAGTAAAGCATCTGCCTACAATGCAGGAGACCTGGGTTCGAGACCTGAGTTCAGTCCCTGGGTCAGGAAAATCTCCTGGAGAAGGAAATGGCAGCCCACTCCAGTATTCTTGCCTGGAAAATCCCCTGGACAGAGGAGCCTGGTGGGCTACAGTCAATGGGGTCACAAAGAGTCGGACACAACTGAGCAACTTCACTTCACTTCAGCAGTAAAGAGTCCACTTGCCAATGCAGGAGATGCAGGAGCCCTGGGTTGGGAAGATCCCTAGAGAAGGAAATGGCAACCCACTCCAGTATTCTTGCCTGGAGAATCCCATGGACAGAGGAGGCTGGCAGGCTACATACAGTCCATGGAGTTTCACAAAAGTCTGACATGGCTTAGTGCTAAATAATAGCAACAATAAAGGTTTGAAAAGATATTTTGCAAAGGATGTATGAGTAACAAATAAACACATACAAAAATAATTAGCATGATGAGTCATCACAGACATGCAAATTAAAACTACAATCAGACACCACTATATATTCAGTAGACTGTCTAAAACTAGATTGATAATGCCAAAATCTGCAATGCATCCCACTGCTAGCAGGAACCTAAAATGGCACAATTTGGAAAACTACAGCAGGGCAATGGGAAGCTACAGAGAACACAAGAATGGCAGAATGTGGATACTGCTGAAGCTGCCTGACGGGGTTTATGATACTATTATGTTTACTCTGCCTTATGCTTTAAATTTCTCCATAATAAAACGCAAAAGTAAACAAAAATTTTAAGTTCTTAAACTTTAAACCCAATTTTCTTTGCTCAAGATTAAAATCTAATTGAGATAAATCACAAAACAGCAACAAAATACGATCAATCTGCTGCACTAGTTTGGGTTACTAGTGAGCGGCCTTAAAAGTCCATGTGTCGCCTGTGATTTCACTGAGACACAAACACAAACGACATTCCCAGCGCTGCTGCACAGGCCCTGCATCTTCGTTTATTCTACTGTTCTCCACCCCAAAGCTGCCAGCATCCGGGAGAGGAGACCACATACCAAAGACTTTTTTAAGTGACGGTCCTTTTTCAATAAAAAAAATAAAGAAATACACATTGTTGGCAATCAGAGTGGCGAGCCAAATCTGGTGAAGGCTCAGAACAACACTGTAAACCACCAGCCGTTCTAACAAGGAGGGAGGAGAAAGCAAGTCAGGGCTGTTGTAGAGAGCGCTCTAGTCACTGCCGGAGCCTCACTACATCATACGACACGTGCATGTCAGAGAATCCGTGAAGGTTTGGGGACTCATTTCTTATCAACAGCAAGGGCCCGTTATGGGTGAACAAACACGAAACTGAATAAAACCAGAACAGCAACATCTATAAAATAACAGGTATTTTTTCCCAAACATGAGAACAAAACGATTATCATATTTTTAGAAATTCTGAAACTTTATGACCTTGCAAATCTCAAGAAGAAATCACACAGCAGATGCAGGTGTTAAACACGGGGACTTTGAAATTGCTGTTTTCCATATACATATCCCTCAGGCTTCCTTGGTGGCTCAGTGGTAAAGAATCTGCCTGCAATGCAGGAGACCCAGATTCGATCCCTGGGTCAGGAAGAGAAAATGGCGACCCACTCCAGTATTCTTGCCTGGAGAATTCCACGCACAGAGGAGCCTGGCATAGTACAATCCATAGGGTTGCATAGAGTCGGCCATGACTGAACCGACTAAGCAGCAGCAAGCAGCAGCATATGTATCGTTCACAATCTGGCATACAATTAAATTTTTTCAGAAACTTTTTTTTAAAGAAACAGCTTGTGTGTTAATTCAGGAGGAGAGATGGGGACAGATGGGAAATGGGGAGCGAGGGGCTCCTTTGGTGTTTGCCAAAAACCACTCCCCCTTACCCCTCCTCTGGGCTGGGGCCCTGGTGGGCTCTCCCCCACTCTCGTGCACATCCTTCTCCCTACTCCTTTGCATCCGTTTGACCTTGACCTCCAGTAACTGGACAGAACTTACCCTGACTCTACAGCTGGGTGAAGACAGTCTCAAGCTAACCTTCTACCCCTTCCCCCTCATTTCCATTTCCTATCTAAATAAAATAGAGGAAAAGCAAGAGCAGCTGGGACCTTGGAGAAACAAGTCACCCCAGGGCTGGGGGCGGGGCAGGCAGAAGAGCCTCAACCAGGTGCAGTCAACAGGTAGACAGCTCCAAACATAATCACAGTCAAATCCCTAGGTTTAACCACTTTCTAACAACTTTATAGAATCAAAAGCTGTTACTACTGATATTATGAGGGTTAGCATTTACTCAAACCAAGTTGCTATCCAATATGTTTTGGAAGCATCAGAACTGAAAAGAATAAAAAGATCAAGGAGTTAACTACTAAAAATGGATTTCAGGCATATATCACATATTAGACAGCTTTCCACACATCAGAAGGCCCCATCACTTGCCTCCGTAATCACTTCTACCCTGTCAGGAGTAACTTCACACTCCCCCTGCAATCACAAGGCAGAGCTTCTACTGAGAAGTCCCAGGTCCTCACGGACTGGCTCACGGAACTGGTGAAACAAGCATTCACTCTAAACTCACATCAAGTTTTCAGTGTGCACAGGATGCAGGCAGAAAAACTGGGGTCAGGTAGGGGACACACCACACCCCTAAGAAACAGGAGAGAGAGGCACTGGAAAGAAACAGGATCTGATGCTGGAAAAGATGAAACAAGTTTCTAAGTGTCAAGTGGTTTTTAAAATGCTACATTATACATTCTCTCCATGATTATAGAGCAGAGTTACATACATCTGTTAAAGAAGTCAGGACTTCCCTGGTGGTCCAGTGGTTAAGGCTTCAAGCTCCTAGACTTCCCTGGTAGCTCTGTGGATAAGAATCCTCCTGCCAACGAAGGGGCTATGGGTTCGATCCCTGGTCCGGGTAGATTCCACATGCTGTGGAGCACCTAAGCCTGTCCCCCACGACTTCCGAGCCTGTGCTCTAGGGCCCTCCAGTCACAACTACTAAGCCCTACTGAAGCCTGTATTCCTAGAGCCCATGCTCCGCAAGAGAAGCCACCCCAGTGAGAAGCCTGAGCACCGCCACGAAGAGTAGCCCTCAGTCTCTGCAACTAGAGAAAGCCCATGCACAGCAACAAAGACCCAGTGCAACCAAAACAACAGACTCGGAACTCCTGATGCTGGGGGTGCAGGCTGGATCCCTGGTTGGGGAGCTAAAATTCCTACATGTCACACAGCGTGGCCTCAGTAAATAAATCCCACTTTCTATCCTCAAAAAATGTTAGAGCAGATAATCAGAGCGTAATTCACCTAACTGGAAACATGACATCTACAGCCATTTGCGATTGTACTAGGACTTAACCTGCTTACCAAGGAAAACAGGTTGAAACAGAAAGCCCTGAGGCCCAGTGCAGCTCGAAGGACAGGGGTGCAGTGCTGCTCTCACCTTGCAGCCACTGGTCCAGAGTGTTGTCAGTAGTGCATTTGACAACAGGGAGGAATTCCGAGTTCATAAAAAGCCCGCGATTAGGCTGGTTCTGCAGCCGTTCCTGATGGCTCCTGGAGCTGAAAAACTCCAGCACCAACTTTATCTGCCAGAGGTCAGATGTCTCAGACATTTCTCTTCTTCCCAGTCTTCTTACAGCCTTGCAGAGAGAACAGAAATCCACTTGAAAGAGTGAAGATTCGTCACTTCCTTGGTGTTGTACACTGGAGCACTTTTTTAATATGGTCATGAGATCAAGGAAGGGCAGGGGGAGCTCGCTCTGTGTTTGATGTAGCCTGTGCCACAGAGAAGCCCATTAGTGGGTTTAGGTACATGGTCATTCTGTTCAAAACGAACATGAACAGCCTTCAGATAAAAAATGGTGAAGGCAAATGAAGCTCATTCTTGGCTCAATGGCTCTGAGAAATGAAGACCTAATAGGTCTACAGCTGAGCCCCTCTGGGAAACCCAAGTTGGTACAATGATTTGTCCGCGATCAGGCCAGGGATCCCAGGGGTCAGGAGGCAAAACCTGTATTATTGACAATACTGTTCTTGGGACCCATCTGCCAAAGTCACCATGGCTGCAGCCAGAGGGATGTTCCACTATAGGTACCTGCCCATGACTGCCAAGAGTTAAAAGTTCAGAGCGTAAGAAAAGAACACACTCTCAACCATCATCTGAAACACCACTCATGACTTGGTTGCTGTACACAGACACACTGTGAGAAGCGGTACCGCTGTCGACACCACATACTTACCAACCGAAAAAGGTGGATGCCCGACAGTAGGGGCACTCTAGGCCCACTTGGTTATTCTGCAACTGGCCTTTTTAATCAAGACTGTTTGCAAAACAGGTTTTGGGGAATTATTTCCTGCATTTTCCCACTCAGTTCTTCAGTAGAGATTCTTTTTCCATTAGGGATTACCTCCTTTGACACTGAGTCCCAAATTCTTATCTGTGAACTCATTATATCATAGTCACTTGAGCTGTTTAAAACTATAGATCCTGGACTTAAATCTCAGAAATTCTGATTCAGTAACTGTGGAAGGGGACTTGAAGATCTGTACTGTCAAGATTTCCCAGATAAATTTTAGCCAAGTTAGAAAGCTACTGCCTTAATTTAATGGCAAATCTGAGTCTCAGTGATATGACAACATTAAAAAGCCATATGTATTACTAAATAGGACTTCCCAGGTGGCTCAGTGGTAAAGAATCTGCTTGCCAATGCAGGAGATGGGATTTCGACCCCTGGGTCAGGAAGATCCCCTGGAGAAAGAATGGCACCGCACTCCAGTATTCTTGCCTGCAAAATCTCATGGACAGAGGAGCCTAGCAGACTGCAATCCATGAGGTCATAAAAGAGACAGACAGGACTTATTAATTAAAGCAACAATTACTAATAACCTAAGAAAATAAATAAGTTCAATCCTTTAGGAAAGCTGTTGAGCATTATCTTCTGCATTACCCCTTTTAGACTCTTAATTTAAAGCAACAATAACACAAAAGAAATTTTAAAAAGAACTCCAGCTCCCTAAACCCCCACATGCTGACACTGTGACTTCTGTGAGCTTAATCACCAGGTGTAACTGCACATTACTGCCACCTCCAGGGCACTGTTTGCTCACTTACTGTTCACTTGCATAAGCTTTTCCAGGAAAAGGCTTTGTCAGGAGGGAGGCAAAAGACCACACAAAGATGCAAGGGGAGAAAGGGAGGAAGCGTGCACTCCTGGTCAGAGGAAGAGGCCAGAGGGGAGAATGGGAACCCTTGGAGTAAGAGAGCCCATTTGTCATCATAAACTCTAAGCTTCTGGTATATAAAGAGCTTTCAACTTTGATAAGAGATTTCTTTTCTGAGATTCTAAAAGCGAATGAGAAACTAAAAAGATGGACATAGAGGAAATCTTACTGTATTGTCTGGCATGTTATTTGAAATACAGGATAATGCTCATCAGAATTAGGATAGGTTTTCTGAACCATACCTGATCCATCGCTATGTACGCAGGTAACATCTCTGGGGTCTCCTGAGTCACACATTCATAGAGCACTGAAGAGAAGAGATCCAGAAGCTCCTGTTTCTGTGGAAAGTCAGAGTCTTTTTGTAGCACAACAATGTATATTCTAAAATCAAATCAAAGAACAACTGTATAGTCACTATGATGGCCCATTCTCACATTCTGCAGTGAATGATATAAAAGGGTAAAAAAGGCTGCTACGGGATTCTCCAGGCAAGAACACTGGAGTGGGGTGCCATTTCCTTCTCCAATGCGTGAAAGTGAAAAGTGAAAGGGAAGTCGCTCAGTCGTGTCCGACTCTTAGCGACCCCATGGACTGCAGCCTACTAGGCTCCTCCGTCCATGGGATTTTCCAGGCAAAAGTACTGGAGTGGGGTGCCATCGCCTTCTCCGAAAAAAGGCTAGGTCTTTATAAAATCAGAGTGCATGCAATATTAAACACCAATAAAAATACAATCAAAATTAAGTTCCAAGAAACAGTTAAGGCTCAAAGTGCTATAGAGGAGAGGAATGAAAGAAGCTGGGTAAAACGAGCAGACAGGACATCACAGAGCTATGCCGTGGGGAGGGCTGGCAAGAGCAGGATCCAGAAGGGGCACCCAGCAGCCACCAAGATGCAGCAGAAACATTGAGCAGAACAGGTTTGGGGCGGTGGCATAGCAAGCCCAGCTGGGGTCAAGGGCAGGCGTGGGCCTTCAGCAGAGACCTGTGGCCTTCAGCAGAGACCTGTGGCCTTCAGCTGAGCACAGGCCCCAGCCCTTACTGGCTATGTGACCTCGGGTATGTGACAGGTCTAAGTGGCAGTATTCCTCAGCAGGCAGTACCTACCCCCAGGGTCAGAGTTAAATGAAAAAAATTATAAAGAATACTGAACAGAGTGCCTAACACACAGTGAAGATTCAATAAATAAGAGGCAGGAAGGTTCTGTCATTTTACTTTCAAAACAACAATGTAAGGCAGGTTATGTTATAATCCCACTTTTAGGAATAAGGAAACAACATCTCAAAAAGACTGAAAACTTTTCCAAGGTCACACCCACTTGCAGACAACAGGCCATCAATCCCAGGTCATGTAGTTCCTACATCCAGTCCTTGCCAACTGAGATGATGGATAAATCAAAGAATCTACTAGCAAGCACCCTTAGAATCCTGAAGAGAACAGCTTTATGACCAACAAAAAGGGTTATAAAATAAAGAGAAACAAGAATCATTACAAGAATACATAAATACCAGTGATCAAAATTAATGTCTTAGAAATTTTAAGTTGTTTCTACTATTAAGATAGGAAATTGCTGAATTTAATAGTTTTAGACTATGAAAAACCTGTATTTGCCAAACAAAAATCATTCAATGTGCCTAAGGCGTGTCATCAAAGACAGATAAGGATATTTTGGATTTTTGTTGGCGGTCTGAAGATAGAAACAAAGCCTAGTCTTGGAGCTAAGCAAAGCACATAATACATACCTGCCCAACGTTCACAGTTGGTTTGCAGAAATATTCAGCAAATGACAGAAGTGCTGGATCAGAAGTGAATGTGGAAATCGTTTCAGGCTAAAAAAAATGAAGAATAAGTATACGTGAGATAATAAAGATTCTTTTCATTACGACTCAAATTGTATGCAGCTGTAATCTACTTTTTTTTTTTTCACATAATGTTTCCACAAAACCCAAGGCTGCTAGAGCTTCATTAACCTATTGGGTTGAAAGTCTTTTTTCTTTTTTAGTAATATCAGCTTACTTCTTCTTTTTTTTCGTACATGCCCATCCCAAACTCCCTCACTATCCCTTCCTATGTTTCTCGCTGGCAACCATAAGCTCGTTCTCAACGTCTCTGAGTCTGTTTCTGTTTTGTAAGTTCCTTTGTATTACTTCCTTCAGATTAAACACATAAGGGATGTCATACTTAAGAAATACATTGCATAGGCTACCATGAGCTACTGATTTATCAAAGGGCAGATTAAAACCAGGTGTTTCTTATAGAAGTTGCCCCAAAAAGGTTTTCCCTTCCTTCTTAAACTAACTGAAAGGCAAATTAGAAACTAGAATTATTACTGAACAGATTAAGGAAAAAAGACTCTAACAGGCCACTCACAGAAAGACAAATGCTGTCATAAGGTCACTACAGTCACGAAAGAGAAAGGACAATGGTGGCTGCCAGGGGCTGGGGAGAAGGGAATGGGCAGTGTTAATGGGGTCAGAGAGGCAGCTCTGCAAGAAAAAGACAGTCATGGAGATGGATGGTGGTAATGGTAGCACAGCGATACGAATGTACTTACTACCAAAGAACTATACACTTAAAAGGGTTAAGCCAGTATATGTTATGTGTATTTTACAACTTTAAAAAAAATTGGAAAAAAAGGGTGACAAGGAGTACCACTCAAGGTTCAAGACTGAAAATGGAATATGAAGGTTTTACCATTTTCCACTGAGGTTTATATTTTACTTCTGAACCCCAAGCAGGCAGGAAATGGAGATGGTCTTTTAATTTTCATATACTTGCCCCATGAAAACTCAAGCCTAAACTTATCTATTTTCTTTACAAACTGCATTAGGGTCTTTGAGATGGGCCTTGGTTTATGTTGGGCTTATATCAGGCTTCCCTGATAGTTCAGTTGGTAAAGAATCCACCTGCAATGCAGGAGACCCCAGTTCGATGCCTGGGTTGGGAAGATCCCCCAGAGAAGGGAAAGGCTACCCACTCCAGTATTCTGGCCTGGAGAATTACATGGATTGTTAGGTTCATGGGGCTGCAAAGAGTCAGATACAACTGAGTGACATTCACTTTGGTTTAGTGCTAATTAGCAATAGTGTTAATTCAAGTTAAACTTTGCCCCAAAATCCTTTCGAATACTGACAAACAAAACTCACTGATGTAAACTACCTCAATTGATTCTCTGGGAACTATAATAAAGACTCAGTCCTAAGAACTCAAAAGTGCTACCTTGCAAAAAAACGTTTTAAATTTTTCCCATGAATTAAGTAAATCTTAATGGATTTGAGGATTAACTATTAAGCTAATTTTTTTTTAGCGTTAAGACATATTTTGACTGTCCCTGCCACTAAATATAAATCATCCTTTGAGTTCTGGCAGATGGCCTGTATTTTATAACAGCCGTAACATAAACAGCCAACAGGCCCTGGGTCGTTCAGTCTTTATAATCTGCTGTGATTAGTGAGTGGATCTACCTAAACAGTACCATAAATGTTATGATAGAAGTATATGCTTTGGGTGGACTAGTAGGATTTGAACCTATTCCCTCTTGTTGTTCAATTTTGGTTTTTGTTCTAATTGAGATATAATTGATATATAACAGTTTATTAGTTTCAGGTGTACAATTATTTGCTATTTGTATATACTGACAAATGACAACCACAAGTCTAGCTAACATCCAGCATCACACTTAGTTACAATTTTTTTTTCCTTCTGATGAGAATATCCTTCAGTTTTTACCAATCACACTACCTTGAAAGCTCGAGCTTCAGAGTTCCTGTTAGCTACAGTCTGGGCCAATAAACTTTGCCACCCCATTGGATCTTCTTTGTAGGAGAGCTGACCTGCTCTGAGCTTAACATATAAAACCCCATCCTTGGAAAGAATGGACCTGAAAGAAAACAAGAATGGATTTAATACAAGGCATTACTGGGAGCTGTTGCCTGGAAATGTAGTTCCCAATACTATGTTCACATGAGATAAAGTTTTCACCACTTTCTGCTATGTGATTATTTATTGTGTTGAAACTAAACCAGTCCCTACAAGTCATAATCAAGTTCTGCTTTTCTCTGCTGTCAAGATTCAAGGAGCCTATTAAATAAGGCAGCATTCTGACTATTTGCTCAAGTATGAATTTCAAAGAAGATATTTTATCTAACATGTATTCCCTTAAATATCTACTGATTGGTTTACAGCAAAAAGAAAAAGATGCTAGAAATCTAAAGACAGAATACAAAAAGCAGCTATTTATAGTCTGGGAGAAACAGAAATGAGGATGATACTGTAAAATCTGTTACAAATTGTTAAACTTTCTGCAAACTTAAAGACTTAATTTACATGCTAACTGAAGTATAAAATTATTAGCACTCTCTGTTCATCAAAGTAATTATCTGCATATGACCATTTCCAACCAAAAGCAATCAACCATCATCTTAATTTTACAAGAGCCATCTAACCAGAAAATGGTAAAGAGATGCAACAGAAGATGTGGTCTGACAAACACCAACTGTCACAAAGTTCCCTTTGTGGACATATAAATCAGCTTCATTTTCTTAGATTAAATCTTTCATTGTTGCTCCATAAGACAATTCCATGACTGTCCCAATTTAAGTCACTCAAGTTTCTCAGTGAATTAACAGTTAGGGTTTGACTTCTGAATGTAAAATTTTACTTCCTACAAAGAACTTTTTCAAAGAGAGAGATCATCTTCTTTAACACTCTACACATCGTCCTGGATGAGATGAAAGGGTGACAAGGAGCATTTCACATAATTATCATCATTTATACCTTCCCATATATTTCTATTCCCTTCACAGACACATCTGAGAAATTCAATGCACTTACTTCAAGTGTTGTGTTCCCTTGCTTAAATCTATGAGCAGTTCCCAGTATCTTGGGCCTTTAACTTTAATCTGCCAAGATAAATGTAAACAGTCAATCCAATCTTGGGGAAGGGTTAGTAGATAAAATGAAACCCACGCTTCTCCAAGGAAATGAGAATAAACTGGGCTAGAAAGAGATGGTGAGAGGTTAACAAGCCCATTTCCAAATGAACACATGAGTCATTTCTCAGGCCAGTTCGGCACTCAGCAAAGAGCTCCCAGTGGGGACCTCTCTCCCCGTCAGGACCATTCCCCCTGCTGCTGCTTGCCCACTGCTTAGAAAGCACTGAGAACGCACAGGCTTTTCTTTGGCTATCTGTAATGCTATGTTATTCTGGTTGAATCTCCCCTTTGATGATCTCTCTATTCATTTCTTACTCACCTGTTTCAAAAGGTGGAGTTCTGGAAGAAGGGTGGGGGCCATCAATTCTTCTTTGGTTTGCTCATACCACTGAGTGCCCTTCACAAATAGAACAGTCATCATTTACTATACAGTTAGGGGAAAAGTACAAAAAACATTCACCACTGCATGCTTTCCCTTCCCCGGAGGTTGGAGACAGACTCTCAACAGCATAAAACCCCCTCTGATACTCAAGTCTGACCAGACTACCGTCTGCGATCCTTGGCAGAGCCCACAGCGCCGCCCAGGGCTCCGAGCCCACGCCTCACCTGCCAGCAGCACCGCGCCTCTGCCCTTGCAGGAGGCCTCTGGCCTTCTGCACGCTGTCTTCTCTGCCAGGAACGTGCCCAGCTCGGCTGGCAAACCTCAGTCCAGACACCGTGTCTACCATGATGGCCTCCCAACCGCCAGGAGTGTTGATAAGAGCACGTGTCAGCTCCCCCCGCCCCACACAAACCTCCAATTATCTCAGGCTACTCTTACTGAATCCAAGCCTGACACTTCAGTGACAGACATTCCTTAATGACAGTCTTAATGAAATGACAGTCACCTCAACTTTGTATTCCAGAACCTAGCAGTTTTGGGGTTTGTTATTTTTTTGTTTTCCTGTTTTGACCACACCACATGGCTTACGGGATCTCAGTTCCCCAACCAGGGATTAAACCCATGCCACAGCAGTGAAAGCTCAAAATCCTAACCACTAGGCCACCAGGGAACTCCCTAGCACAGCTGATACACAGAAGGTACCGAACAATTCTCTGAAGGGAGCATGTGCACGCGTGCTCAGCGGTGTCAGATTCATTGATACCCCGTGGACTGTGGCCTGCCAGGCTCCTCTGTCCACGGGATTCTCCAGGCAAGAACACTGGAGTGGGTTGCCATTTCCTTCTCCAGGGGATCTTCCTGACCCAAGAACTGAACCCGCATCTCCTGTGTCTCGTGCATTGCCAGATGAACTCTTTACCACTGAGCCGCCTGAGAAGCCCAGAAGGAAGGACATAATGGCTTATAATCTGTCCGTGCATGTAAATCAAAGCTCTCTCATCACACACTCTGAAGCACTAGGCTGACGTCCAGAAATTAACTCCCTTCGTTCTTTGGAACGTGACTGTCAGCTACGTAAAGGTAACAGGGACATTTACAAACTACAAGCTCTAAAAACCAAAGAGCAGCTGACGGTCCCTAAACTATTACATCTGAAGGCTACAAATGAGCCTGAACGGCCTGGCAGGATGTACATTAACTGTGGAGGCTTCAATTTTTAGGGGAACTCAACTCACTGTTGTCATCTTTTAAAGAACAACGCTTTCAAAACACTTTGATGTGCAAAGACGGATGAGTGGCAATAAAAAGCAACAAGGCAACAACAGAGGCAGAAAGCTACCTTATAGGTCACTTCTAAGAGGGCGTAGCAGGGCATGTTTGTGTCCACATCCACGGGCACCAGCAGTCTGGGTTCTGCAGCCAGCACGTACAGGTGCCGGAGAGCCTGGAGGTGATACCTGTTCACAGAAAACACAAAAGGCCGTGACAACGGGAGGCAGCACAGCAGCCTGCGAGCTGAGACACGTCAGAGCCGAGCGGCACCCGCCCAGGACGGCAGTCCTAAAGGGCGATGATGGGACTCAACCAAAACATGATAGAGAGGCTCTCTTTTTGTACCAGTTACACAGAGGTTCTTGGTGCTTGTCACCAAACCGTTCTGTTTAAAACAGCTGATACTGTGACCAGCACCTGTTCCTTATTGTTGTTCAGTCGCTAAGTCGCCTCTGGCTCTTCACGACCCCACCGACTGCAGCACGCCAGGCTCCTCTGCCCTCTGCAGTTTACCGGAGTTTGCACAAATTCATGGCCATGGAGTCGGTGATGCTATCTAACCATCTCCCTTGTACCCTAATCGATAGCTGACTTCAACAACTCAAAACAATCTTCCCTAAACTTACAAGTAAGAGACCACGCATCAGAGTTACACTAATTTTAACAACAATGTTCTTATGTACCATCTATCATTAAAGTTTGGACTTTAGGGATTCCCTGGCAGTTAAGACTCAGTGCTTCCAGGGCAGGGGGGTGTGAGTTTGATCCCTGGTCAGGGAACTAATATCCCACATGTGGTGTGGTGAGGCCCAAGAAATTTTAAAAAAGAAAGTGCAGTTTGGACTTCACATCAGGCTACTTCTGTGAAAGCGGTCTTCCCGCCATCACTGGCTGCCCGTGACACTGCAGCTCTGAGCGGCGGCTCAGTTCCTGCGGGCCTCCCTCTCTTGCTCCTTCCCTGGCAGACCACTGGGGCTGCCTGAGCTGAGCTCCCAGAGCGCCCTGGATGTCACTGGGCACAAGGGGCTATCTTCTGCCCTTCCTCCACAAACAGGAGAGACTGGCTGGGCCCGAAACTTGTGGTGGTTCTTTGCGCTCTAAACACAGAGCTGCTGTGTTATCAGATGGCTTCTCCATGCGTAGGGTTCTACTCGTCACTGCCACTTCTAAACTAATTCTTGGCTGCATTTTCTTGTCCCTTTGCCAGTTAAACAAAACTTCTCAGCATTCAAAAGGGAGCAAACGGAATTCATACAGACCTTGCCACTACATCAGATAAATTCGTCTCTCAGAATTAAACACTTTGGCCAAAGCGTACTCAGTTTCTCCTGCTGCTGTCTTCTGCACGGTGAGTTTCCCCTAATGATACCCCTGGTCTGGCCTACTTCTGGCCTTAGAGCAGTTCAACTGACTAGAGAATGGGAGAAGGCTGGTCAGGAATCAGAAGCCCAAAGTTCTCTTCTGGCTTAATATTTTGCAAGAAAAACTTTTTAAAAGATTTACCCAGGAAGATAACTAAGTTTAAGAAAAGACTATAGCGAATTTGGAAATGAGTCCATGGAGCCAAAACACACTCAGATGACTCCCCTCCCCCCAGCTAACTGAAGAAAGGCCACGTGAGGAACACCACTCGGCTCACCGGTTGTCCGTGCTGTGAGCTGGGAAGTGGGGGTAAAGGGCACACAGGAGGGCGGCGATGGACGAGTTTGACGTGCTCAGAGAGTACCTGCAGGACAAACACGGAGGAACAGGCGTTACTCATCACACAGCAAACCTTCAGCTTTCACAGCACACTTGAGAATCGGGAAATCGGGGTGTTGTGGCAAGGTGCCTTGATGAAACTAATGCCTTGATCACTGTGGGGGCGTCAACAACAGGAACGTTTTAGTCAGTCCTTAAGCCATTTCAACATCAGCTACTATTTAAGGCAGAAGTGACACATCACAAATGTTAAATTTCAAAACTTAACATTAGTAAGCAAAGTTTTGACCTAAGAGAGAACAGCAGTGAGAACAATGAGCACAACTGTAGAGATTACAGATACTGAAAAAGTTATGTGTAAACTACACTGCCTTCTTCTCCAGTTTTATATATACCTGTTAATAGAATGCTGAAACTTACTTCTAAACATACAGGGTTTTTTTTTTAACTGGGTATCTCAAACACTTTTTTCCTTTCTGTAAAGCACAGATATTTCCTTAGAATGCCAGACTAAATAAAACAGGCAAAAGCTATCATTAAAAAGTTACAATGAATGAATAAACAACTATTCCTTGAAAAACAAGGTTCTGTTCATTATCGGTATGATAAACTTATCTTATAAAGGCCATACACTCTTAGTAAAGTAAAATCTTTTGAGATTTTCTTAAATTAATATTTTACTGTTGCTCAAAAACAGGGTGACTAAAGTTTTAGTCTTTCCTACAAATACTTTGAAATAAAGATGATTCTGGACATCACATAAAACCACTGCTATCACTACTCAATATACATATTTTTTATTATACATATACATGTAGACATCCCCGTATCTCTTTCCCTATCTCTTTTAATAATTAGGGTATCAAGTAAGAATTCAGTATTTATTATACACATATATATTTTATGAAGAAGAGATTTCAAAATTTAAAACACGGAAATACATCTATTTTGACATGAGCATAAGCTAGGCCATTTTCTCTTTATCATTCTGATAAATCCAAAGATAAACATTAGATATTAATGTCAGAAATTTTGAGATTAAGCATAAGGGTTAACTATGCTAAGAGAAATGTAAACCTTGTCACAGAGTGCACACAATCATTCAAAGATAAAACAGTCAGTCACTAGAAGAGCAGCAGCAGGATGGGCAGGATGGGAGAAAAGCTACTCAAAATGCAAGCAGAGCAAGTAGGGTCCTACAGCATGTGATGACAAAAGATGAGACTGAATCAGAAAATAAAATAAATAAGAGGCTTATTTGGAAAGGAAAATATATTTTTAAAAGAATTTTTATGATAATATTTCCTTAACCATTCTTAATTTTAAACAATTAAAAGACAAAACTTCTACAAAATGTGTCAAAAGGAAATGAATGCACATCTTTAACAATCTTGACTTTTTGTACTTACAGAAGGATGTGTTCCAATGTTTAATTCACTCTCAATAGTGTAAAGTAACTACTGACTTACAGATATTGTGTCAGTTGTCCAAGGTCACAAACTCTAGAGCTAAATAAATGAAAGGATACACTACACTCATAGACTTTAAGACTCAACGATGTCAGATTTCAATTCCTCCAAACCAGTGGAAAGATTCAATGCAATTCCAATCAATATTTAATAATGTTATTTAGTTTGGAAAAATCACAAACAAATCCCACCATTTATATAAAATGTAGAGAGCCAAGAACAGAAAAACATATTTTCAAAGAACATAGCTCACTTTGGAGGATTTACTCTACTGGATATCAAAACTTATTATAAAAACTACAATAATTCAGTCAACTGTGGTACTGTGCAAGTATAGAAAAACAGACAACTGAACATAACAGCCCAGAAACAAACACATGTACATGGACACTGAACTTACAACAAAGGTGGTGCTGCCGAACAGTGGGGGAACGGTAAGCTTTTTGTTAACAGCAAAGTGCCAACTGGGGCGAGGGGCGAGGGGCGAGGGGGGAGACACAGAAAAATCAGTTCTGGGTAGATTTTAAATCCAAATGTGAGTGGAAAGGCTGAAAAACTTCTAGAAGATAAATAAGAGAATATCTTCATTTCTGGTGGGTAAGGAAATATTTCATCAAAAGGACAAAAAAGGACAAACCATCAAAGAAAAATATTAACAATTCTGTTCATCAAAAGATAACATTAAGAGAGTTAAAAGGTAAGCCACAGAGTAGAAGCTAACTACAACATGAAGAACAAAGGTCTTGGAATCAAAATGATAAACTAATATGGAATAGTCAAATTAATAGAAACAGAAAGTGAAACAGTGTTTGCCAGGGGACTGGGCAAGGGGGTAAATGAGGAGTACTTGCTTAGCGGGTACAGAGCTTCAGAGAACGTCAAGGCTGTATATTGTCACCCTGCTTATTTAACATATATGCAGAGTACATCATGAGAAACGCTGGGCTGGAGGAAGCACAAGCTGGAATCAAGATTGCCAGGAGAAATATTAATAACCTCAGATATGCAGATGACACCACCCTTATGGCAGAAAGTGAAGAAGAACTAAAGAGCCTCTTGATGAAAGTGAAACAGGAGAGTGAAAAAGTTGGCTTAAAGCTCAATATTCAGAAAACTAAGATCATGGCATCCAGTCCCATCACTTTGTGGCAAATAGATGGGGAAACAGTGGAAACACTGGCTGACTTTATTTTTTTGGGCTCCAAAATCACTGCAGAAGGTGACTGCAGCCATGAAATTAAAAGATGCTTACCCCTTGGAAGGAAAGTTATGACCAACCCAGACAGCATATTAAAAAGCAGAGACATTACTTTGTCAACAAAAGTCGATCCAGTCAAGGCTATGGTTTTTCCAGTAGTCATGTATGGATGTGAGAGTTGGACTATAAAGAAAGCTGAGTGCAGGAGAATTGATGCTTTTGAACTGTGGTGTTGGAGAAGAGTCTTGAGAGTCCCTTGGACTGCAAGGAGGTCCAACCAGTCCAACCTAAAGGAGATCAGTCCTGGGTGTTCATTGGAAGGACTGATGTTGAAGCTGAAACTCCAATACTTTGGCCACCTGATGCAAAGAGCTGACTCATTTGAAAAGACCCTGATGCTGGGAAAGATTGAAGGCGGGAGGAGAAGGGGACGACAGAGGATGAGATGGTTGGATGGCATCAGCAACTCAATGAACGTGAGTTTGGGTAGGCTCCGGGAGTTGGTGATGGACAGGGAGGCCTAGTGTGCTGCAGTTCATGGGGTCTCAAAGAGTCGGACACGACTGAGCAACTGAACTGAACTGATAGCGTTTCAGTTTTGCAAAAAGAAAAGGCTTTGGAGATTGGTTGTACAACAATGTGGATATATCTAATATTACTGACATTTAAAAACAGTTAAGATGATAAATTTTATGTTATGTACATTAAACCACAAATAAAAATTTTTAAATGAATAAACCAATATGAAAATGGGTAGCAAGAGATTTGGCCATCAAAGGAAATTTTCAGTTGGCCATCAAAGCTATAAAAAGGTGCCACATACCATTATTCAAGAAAAACAAAATGAGATACTACTACCCAATGGCTAAAATAAAGGTAGCAACAGCAGTGTTGACCAGGATGGGGAGCAACTGGAAATTTATATGATGCTGATGGGTATATAAAATGGTAAAACCCCTTTGGAGTACTGACGGCATTATCTACTGAAATATAAAAGAAATATACACCCAATGACCCAGTTCTACTCACAGATCTGTACACAGCAAAATCAAAAATATGTACAAGAATGTTCATAACAGTTTCAAACTAGAAAACAAGCATATCCATCACTAACAGAGTAAGTGGATAACTGTGGTAAACCATACAATGGAATTCAAGAGCACTGAGACATGAATAAACGCCACCGGCAACACGCGTGAATCTCAAACACAATGCTGAGCTAAAGAAAGAAAGTATGTGAGGACACACAGTATATGACTCCGTTCTAATTTCAAAACTAGCCTAACGTGTCAGAAACCTACACGGCATGTATGTTTGGGCAGAATAAAGTAACAGTAAATTGGAAGGGGCATAGCAGTTGGAGATGGGTATTCTGAGTGACATCTTGCTCTATGGAACATCTAAGAGATTCTCAAATTGTAGGTAGTTCATTGAGTCATGCCCCTATGACTTGCACACTTACACTATTCTGTAAGTGTATTTTTTCCAAAACAGATCATTAAAAGCCAGGGAAGTCGTATAAAAGGATGAAGTGGTCAGGAATGATAGATGCTAGAAAGAGAGCAAGAAAATTGAAAACAGCAAATCTCATAGGCGTTGGTGACTGACAGTGTTCATGCCTTTTATGAGACAACAATTTAGTAGAAGAGTAAAATCATTCAAGAGTGAGAAACAAGAAGTGATACAATGAAGTACTGAGTACAGACTCTTCTAAGAAAGGCAGTGATGCCACATGTGTTAGAGAGAGGATGGTAACTCTCCTAAAGAAAAAAAAAGTTGGTCGCACAGTCGTGTCCGACTCTTTGTGACCCCATGGGCTATAGCCCGCCGGGTCCTCTGTCCATGAATTCTCCAGGCAAGAGTACTGGAGGGGGTTGCCATTCCCTTCTCCAGGGGAACCCAGGTCTCCTGCATTGCAGACAGATTCTTTACCAACTGAGCTACTAGGGAAGGCCCCCATGCTGCTGCTGCTGCTGCTGCTAAGTCACCTCAGTCGTGTCCGACTCTGCGACCCCATAGACGGCAGCCCACCAGGCTCCACCATCCCTGGGATTCTCCAGGCAAGAACACTGGAGTAGGTTACCATTTCCTTCTCCAATGCATGAAGGTGAAAAGTGAAAGTGAAGTCGCTCAGTCGTGTCCGACTCTGAGCAACCCCATGGACTGCAGCCAACCAGGCTCCTCCGTCCATGGGATTTTCCAGGCAAGAGTACTGGAGTGGGGTGCCATCACCTTCTCCGGAAGGCCCCCATAGTGGGGCATAAATTAACTGATGGTTAAACTATATTACCTGCCTCCTCCCAAAAATAGAAGTCCGAGGGCCATGTGATGGGCTAAGTGGAAACCATAGTTCATTTCACCACCTGTTTTCATGTGTAAGAAGCGACAAAGCTGCAGCACCTTCAGGTTCCCCGAGCCAGCCATCACCATGGCGAGAGACAGCAGCACCACGCTCAGGCAAGTCTCCAGGTTGTAAGGACCTGTCTGGAGACATGAAGATGCCACACCACATCAGCTGTGCTACATAAAACTAAAGCAGCCAGCATTAGACTACAGATGTTCACAACTTAAAAACTCTGAAAAAATATTTTCTCTGATTATGAAATTTAAGTTCCAGGTGGAAAATTCAGACAATAAGGTATCAAGAAGGAAATAACAATTACTTGGAATACTAAAAGCTATAAACTTTTTTGGCTTTTCCCCCAAATCTTACCTATAGTATCTATCTTTTAAATGAAATTGAGATATTATTACATATAGTATTTTTAAGTTTTTAATCTATTTTATTATAAGCAATCTTCACTAGTAAAAATTCTTACACAACATGCTGTTGATAGCTCCTCTATATAACAGTGTAGATATACCATAGTCCACTTATTGACTACTTTTAGATTTTTTTGATGCTGCAAATTTTCTAATATAAATAATGTTAATTAAATATTTTTTTAACCAGGAAATAAAACCTTGTGGTCTTACTATCATCATCAGAGCAGCAATCCTCAATAGCAACTGTATTTTTTCTAAGTAATTTTTCCAACAAGCAGTTATCAACATTCAGTACTGAGAATGGCATAAGATATGACAATCCATAAAGGTCATGGCTTTTCTTAATTATTCTCTCATCATAAGAAATAAATGCCTTTAAGGGTAGTCACATTCTCAACCAACTAATATCCCAGAACTAAAATACAAAGATGAGCCAAAGCCTCAAACCTCCCATTCTAAATTCAAAGACTGTACAGATATTTGGCAACACATAAGTAGTCGAATTATCAGTGAATTTTCTTCAAGTTTAATTTTATTCCCAAGGAGAACCATCATAAAAAGACTTACTACAGAAGCATTAGGTGCAGACAAATAAGTCATAAAATCTTTTGCAAATTTATGCTGGAAAAAAACAAAATAAAAAATTTAAGGTTAAAAGACACATACTAAGGCTCTGTAAAAAAGAAAACAGAACAGAGTAGAGGAAGATATTTCTTACCAAACAGTTAAATGCTGATAAGTTTTCTGAGCCAGCAAATCGAAAACCCAGAGACAAACAAGCTCCTGCAATGATGTAGACATGTGCCTGCCTGAAAACAGATTGCAACAGATTGATTGAAATACTCTCCTTGTTTTGCTTTAAAATTCACTATTACTATTACCTGGGGACACAAATAATGAATACTCCTGTTCTCTAAATTAGTTTCTTCACTTCTGGGAACGCTCAAGTGCGCCTGTACTCAATCAACTGGCAGGTTTCCGTCTGCTTTCCTTAAGCAGAAGCACCGTGTGGCTCTAGCTGATAAAGTCTGCCTCATGCCTGCACTGTCTCATATGCAGCAAAAGAAGATAGTTTCTAACAATCACTGAGGATTTTTTTTTAATGAAAAGGATAAAAAAGGAATATATGTAAGTTAAATCTCTGATACAGTTTATGAGGGTAAAAATTCTATGCTTTAGAGAGCTAAATAAAAAAACAAACTGGTGAACATCTGATAAACCATGGTTAGGAACATGGTGGATTTAGAATAATTACTCAAATCAAGGACAGCATTTCTCTTGCACAATATATTTCAACTCATTTATCTGACAGATACTGGAGTAGCTAATGTGTATTAGATGTTTCAGGACTTACGACAAAGTTTCCAAATTCAAATCCTCTGAGCAAGGCAATTCAATCTCACTGAGAGAAATACTATTTTCTCTTATAATCTGTCAAGACAGAAAGCAGAATACTTGGATATTAACATTCAAGTTACAAGTATCTAGTAATTTGAATAATAACATACTGCTTATGGTCATATTTACATAAGCTTTACCAAACCATCTCATTCAAAGGCCTATATTTTAATCATACTGACTGCAATCCAATTTCAGATCTAAGATGGGACAAATACTCAATAGGACTGGACTACTTGAGTACATTCTGAAGCAATAACAGAGCAGTAATATTTCACGCCAGTGAACTGAAATCCAGACACGATGGCCACAGAGGAGACCTGGGGCAGGACTGAGGGGAAGCAGCAGGAAAGTAGAAAAAGGCAGTTGGAGAGAACTCTTAACCAGAGACATATGAATGTCTCCAGTATTCAGACTCATGAATGTTTCCAGTATTGAGCCTACCTTCCTGCCAAAGATAAGGTTAGTTACCATATTAGTCACTCAAACTATCAATATGTTAATTTGTTAACTATTGTTTAGAAACCCATCCCTTTCCTTTTAGTATGAACAGGAATTTATTTTTTTTTAAATACAGAGAATATCTAACTTTAAAACCACGAACTGATTTCTCTTCACTTAAATACAAATAAAAAAGATAAAGCTATATATTTTCTAAAACTTATGAATGCAAGCACATAGAAGAAAAACTATGAAGATTTATTCCTATGACTCTTTTTAGAAGACATTTCAGGATGCTTTCTATAATAAACCAGTAAGTACTCAGAGTCATTTATGATACAATCTTCTTACATACTGAGCACCACCAAATCAAAAAAAAAAAAAACCTTGAAATACCTTCTCCCTTTCATAATCTCAATGTGGTAAGCAATTACATTGGCTATGTAATACAGGCTGGTAACTACTTCCATCTTTCTTCCTCTTGTCTTTATTTTTAATTTGGAATGTATCTACTTAGAAATTGAATCACATTCTGAAAAACTGATATAACTCCAAAGTGAGCAGTAAATATATACATGGATAACCTAATTATAACATTCACTATATAAATCAGCAATAATATCATACAGGAATCAAATATTTCTATTTTGAAAGCAGGCAGTTACAAGCTCCTTTTTATCTTAAAAAGCATATAGCCTGGCACTTAAAGGTCTAGGTTCTAATCAAAGCAGGGCCACACATTAGCCCTGAACCACCTCTGTAAAACAAGCAAAATTATATTCCTACCTTCCAGGTTTCTGTGAGGATTAGAAGACTTAACCTACTCAAAGCTCTTAAAATTAATACCTGGCACATATTCTTTGTGTTAGCTGCTATTATTATCATTATTATAGATCTGTACCATTCCTATCACAAGATCACACTTGATCATAAACCACTTGAAATCATCACTAAAAACCTGAGTTATAATAACTGTGTGCGGGGGGTGGGGAACACACTCTTCAGCCTAGCCCTTGTTATCGTTTCTACGGCCTCGTAAGTTTAAAAAAAAAAAAAGTAAGAAATATAAGGTGCAATCAAAGGGAAACATGTAATCACTTATAAGCAGGCTGAGGCACACAGGAATGAACAAGAAAAAGACCACCGAACTGCTGGTTTTTCCCCCTAATCTTTATTTATTTGGCTGTGCCAAGTCTTAGTTGTGGCATGTAGGATCTTTCAGCTGCAACATGTGGAATCTAGCTCCCTGACCAGGGATCAAACCCGGCCCCCTGCACTGGGAGCGCGGAGTCTCAGCCACTGGACCACTAGGGAAGTCTAAGACAAAAATCCTGAGCTCTCACGACTGCCCCGGTACCCAGTGGCTAAGACTCCATGCTCCCGGTGCTGAGGGCCCAGGTTCAATCCCTGGTAGGGGAACTGGATCCCACATGCTGCAACTAAGAGTCTGCATGCCACAAATGGAGATCCCGCATGCCACAACACAAAGACCGAGGATCCCGCACGCCGCAACTGAGACCCAGCACAACAAAATAAATATAAATAAATAGTTAAAAAAAAAATCTCAAGCGCTGAAGGCCTAACAGCCAGTTTAAGTTTTGCCCCACCTCTTACTAGCAAGGGTGGTTTTGGACCAGTCTGTCCTCTTCCAACGTAACAGTGAGGTACTGAGCTCTAGCTACTGTGTGCGAGTTGCTAGGAATGAAAGATGGAAAAGATACGGTAACTGGCCTTGAGGTCTCCTGACACACAAATAATCAAAAGTACATCGTTCCCACCCATACACTGGGGGCAATACTTGAACAATTAATAGCATAACAGTGAACAAAAAAAAAAAGAAAGAAAGAAAGAAAAAGAGAAACAGGTTGCAGAGTAAAGCTTTTTTATGAAGATGTTAGTTACTGTATTTGATACATGCCTTAAGTTCAAACAAATAAGCAGTTTATAAAGTGACCTTATTAACCCATTTTTGATGCTAAGTTGCTCCCTACAAGCAGCCCTGCTACGGAATCAATGAGATGACTGGGTGGGAACCAGGAGAAAGTAGAGAGACAGGCATATCAACAACAGAACTGTGAACTTGTTATATATCCTACTGGGTAACCCTAATATAATAAAGACCAAATTTAAAATTATTAAGTCTGAAGGAAAAGGAATGTCAGAGAGATAACTATATTAAAAGTCCAAGGACTACATTTCCACAAAACTTTAAAAATAGAAGTTATATAAAAAAAGAACTTACATGAATTTTCACTTTCCATTTGAAAATAGTTATTTGTGTACATGCTTAACCTCACTTTGAAAACTAAAAAAAATATAAACTTAGCAAACTAAAGTTTTCTCAAAATCAGTCTACATGTCAGATGCATCTTAAATGTAGCATGGAATTTAGGATGGTGTCTTGCATTTGCAAAGGATCAACAAACATATGCTGAATGAAGGAATAGAAGAAAAAGTATAATTTCATCCTACAACGTACATTTTAAAGCATACTTTCCAGAAGAACTGCTATTTTTGACATCTAAATACTCAAGGAGTTAAATGTCTGCCTAGCCCACGAATCATATGTGACCAGGGCAGACCCAGGCCCCACAGAATTAAAGAACTCAACTGAGACTAGAACTGGCACCCAAGAGACAGGGTTTGACATTTGATTCCAAGTAAATTAACTGCTGCTTTAAAGCAAAATGATTTGTGTGTGTATGTATATATATTTATGTGTTCAGTTCAGTTCAGTTCAGTTCAGTTGCTCAGTCATGTCCGACTCTTTGCGACCCCATGAATCGCAGCATGCTAGGCCTCCCTGTCCATCACCAACTCCGGGAATTCACTCAGACTCACGTCCATTGAGTCAGTGATGCCATCCAGCCATCTCATCCTCTGTCGTCCCCTTCTCCTCCTGCCCCCAATCCCTCCCAGCATCAGAGTCTTTTCCAATGAGTCAACTCTTCGCATGAGGTGGCCAAAGTACTGGAGTTTCAGCTTGTACACACACATAAAGATAAGTATGCATGTATATACACACGTAACACTCCTTAGAGGAATACAACAGGAACTAGAGTCTTTAAAAAGCAACATGCACATTTTTACTCTGTTACACATATTTTCTAATTTTCCTTGTCATGGCTTCTTAGCCATCATTTAAAAGTGGACATTTAATTTCCAAATACATGGGTTTAAAAAAAAAAATATGCAGAATGCTTCAGACACAAATCAAAATTACTTAACATAAGAAAAAGAAATGCGACATACTTCCAGGAGAAAAGACCATAGAAAATCATCCTGAAATGACCACACTCTTGGCATGAGAAGAGAAGGATTTTAAAGCAGCTCTTCTAACTGGAAGGACAATATGCTCATAATGAAAAGACAGAAAATCTCATCACAAAATGTATGAAACTTTAAAAAAAGTTATATTAAAAAAAGAAAAAGTAGAAATTACTTAAAAAGGAAAAATGCAAATTTTACAACAGCAAAGTACAAAAATGAAAATTTTAAATTCACTTAATGGACTTAAATAGGAAAATGAAATGCCTGAAAAAGAGTAAGTGAACATAAATTCATAGAAACTATGCAATCTGTAGAAATGGTATAAAATACAACAGTGATCTGATTTTGACAGAGGAGTCACAGGAATACAATAAGGAAAAGAAGGAATACAAATGATGTTGGTGCAACTAAATATCTATATTTTTTTTAAAAATGGAAGCCTTAACCCTTAATCTCACATCATCAACAAAATTACTGAGATAAAATATATAATTATACATAAAAGCCAAAACACTGGGTTTTAGAAAAAAATCTTCAGGTTAGTCAAATTTTTTTTCCCAAGGATTCAAAAAAGCAATAACTATAAAATTGAAAACCGATAAATTAGGCATTATCAAATTTTTAAAATTTTATGCTCATCAAAAATGTTACTAAGAAAATGAATGGGTAAGCCATAGGTTAGGAGGGATATCTACAAAACATTTATCTGATAAAGGACAGGTCCAGAATATATTAAAAATTCCAGCAACTCAGTAAGACCCACAAAATTTTTTTTAAATGGGAAAAAGATATAGACACTTCATAAAAAAGACATATGAAGAAGCAATAAGCAAATAAAAACTTTCTCAACATGCAAAATGAAACTACAGGAAGACATCATTACGCATTAACAAGCAGAGCTAAAATTAACGACTACCAGCACCGGCAAGACGGGCAGCAGGCAGCACTCGCACACACCACTGCTCCGAGGGAAAACGGCGCACCGTCCCCGGAGAAAAGCCTACTGTCCTCAGAACGCTAAACGTGCCGTCCACTCTATGCCTAGGTATTTCACACACCACTGCTCCGAGGGTAAAAGGCGCACCGTCCCCGGAGAAAAGTCTACTGTCCTCAGAACGCTAAACGTACCGTCCACTCTATGCCTAGGTATTTCCAATACTAAGTAAACACTCAAGAGAAATTAAAATATAAGTCCACAAACTATATTTATGGTAGCTTGATAATAACTGAACCTAGAACCAACCCAGGTGTGAATGGGAAAAGGGAAGAGAATTCTCAAAAGAGAATGGAAAAAGAAATTGTGGTATATTCATACAATAGGATACTACTTAACAACAAAGGCTGAACTACTGATACACTCAGTAGTATCTCAAAATCATGCTGAATGAAAAGAAGTCTTATACAAAAGGGTTTATACTGCGACTCCATTAATAAAACGTTCTGCATCAGGCAAGCTTATACAGTAAAATATTAATTGCAGTAGCTAACTGGCTGTACGAGTGTTTGTATAACATTCTTTCAACCTTTATTTTGGAATTTTCTTATTAAAACATTGGAGAAGCATTCTAGCACTCTTAAGGATTTATTTTCCAAATAAAACAGTAACAAGGACATGGATAGTTAATTAAAGGGCAACACTTAGTTACAATATTTACAATATTTGGGGTTTTTACAAGAGTCTGCTTATTCTTTTAACTACTTGGCTTACTGGGTAAATATGCCATAAAATAATTAAAACAACTTATTATATACAAGATCAAAAATTGTCACAAAGTAGTAACTTTGATAAATGCATACTTAACTAGAATAAAAATGTCAAAAACACTTAGGTTTCTTTAAGGAAGGCTGTGGTCTGTGCTCAACATACAATCTTAAAATGAAAGTTCCTGTGTTTTGAAGAAATACCATAATCATCAATATTGTCTTCAAAAGAAGTAGTATTTTATAGGGTTTTAGAAAATCCCACAAGAAATCATAATTTACATGATTAAAAATAAAATAATATTTATCATACGTACGTACTTGAGGAACGTTGCTATCCACCCACTTGGAATTTGGTAAAATATCATCCCACAAAATCAGGCATCGAGCAAGCGTCTTAAAAATGAAATACAAAAAAATTCATTACAGCAGGGGAAGTTCACAGATTTTGTAATGATAATACCAGTAACAGAACAATTTAAGAATCAGTTCCCAACTGATGGAAATTTTCAAAATAAAGCTAAGTATATAATATCAACCGAAGCCACTCACTAAAACAAACTGAAAGTTTACTGGGTTGGCCAAAAAGCTCGTTCACATTTTTACATAAGATGTTACAGAAAAGTCCAAGTGAAGCTTTTGGCCAACCCAATAGAGGTATCACAAAAAAATCTAAAATTGAGTTGTTCATCATCGAAGTTTGGAGAAGTTGGAGAAAAGTTTTTAAAACTTGCCCCATAAATGAAAAGCCATAAGGAAAAGAATCAGTCTACAGAATTTAAAGCCTATCATATGCTAAAAACATACATTTAAATATCAAGAGGAAAAGTTTGAGGTAGTTTTGTCAAACAATTACTGTCACAAATTATACCTTTAATAATATTACTGCATTCCTAAAAATAATGAAAAAAATGTAAAACAAAAGAAGTAATGAAGCCCCACTGAGTCACTGCTCATTAGGAAGTTTGAATAATAATGTGAAAAGTTAAAATGTTACTTCAAGTATTACATATCAATGTGGTTGCTTTATTTAGCAATTCCTACAGCTATATTTGGGAATATTCAAAAGAATACTACCAGTTATACACACACATGACGGATTAACAGTAAAGGCTTGCTTACGGAGACATTTTATATAGATTCCTCAAATTAAGAGAAATGAAAAACCGCGAAGTACCATACCCTAAGCAAGAGGAATTCTGGCTTCACGAAGTCCAGCAAATACATGGTGTCTGGAGCGCGGAGCCAGTCTGCGATGGGCCTGTCGGTGGTGGATGCCAGCAAGCGTTATTGCCCAAGAAGAGAGTAGACAGTCAAGAATCACAAGACACATTTCAGGAATTTTCTTTCCACTCCAACTACCGCTCTATTTTTTTCTCACAATACTTCACATCCTCCAAAGTAATATCTGGTACGTATGTATGCCTTACTATAAGCTAAGTATTTGTTTTATTCACTGAAACATCTCCGGTGCCAAGAAGGCAATGACGTATGCTTTCATCTAAACAGTAGATGAATAAATCTGCTTTTACCCTTAATTTTGCTAACATTCACTTTGTCTAAAAAAGGAATTTACAATATTGAAAAATTTCTTGAATCTCAGACAGTGTTTTTAAATCAAAAGAGTCAAAACCCAACTTACTCTATGCGAAATATAAAAGAATAAAAAGCCAAACATCAACTTTCAAGTGCCAACACTAGTTATTAGGGTTGGGAAGGCAGAAGGTATGGTCATTAAGAAAGCTCTTGAATTAAGCAGAAACCGTTTTTATGGATGGGAACCAGGACTATAACAATGCTAAGTATTTCTGATTTCATCAGTTCTCACAACATGCAAAATCAATGAAAAGGAATTTGGACACTGTTTGATTGTCAGTGACGTCAACTATAAAAATGAATAGAAACTGGCAACCGTATTGTCAGATGTTGAAATAACTGGCAGTATTTGACAGCACTAAAGCCAGGCTGATCTAGCACAGTTTTACTGTTAGTAAACACAGTAAGATAATTTAGTGTCACTACTGAGGTCAGAGTGGGGCTTCCCAGGTGGCTAAGTGATGAAGAACCCACCTCTCAATGCAGGACATGCAAGAGATGTGGGTTTGATCTCTGGGTCAGCAAGATCCCCTGGAGGAAGAAATGGCTACCCACTCCAGTATTCTTGCCAGAAAATTCCCACGGACAGAGAAGCCTGGCAGGTTACAGTCCACAGGGTGGCAAAAGTCAGACATGATTAGGCAATGGAGCAATTCAAAATCAACTGAGGTCAGCCAGGCAGTGACTGTCATGGCAAGGGATGGGTGGGCAGACACGGTACCTGTTATTGGTTTTTAAGTAGATCATGGCCAAAGCGAGAGTGGCACCTGGACAAGTCACATCCACATTTATGGTATCTCCTTCCTATCAAAAGAAAAAGTTTATTTGTGTAAAAGAGCTTTGAATTACTCTAAAATTCTTCTGAATGCTAGCCATACTTAAAATGAACATATCTACAAATGCTGATATGAAAATTACCATTTCTTAAACTAATTCCTTAGTTTCCAGAACTCTGATCTGTTGCTTGATCTGGACCTACCTTGATCTGGTAACTCGGTGACTTATGTTTCTCTCTGTGCATCCCAGCTTGAAAGCGCCTGTGGCCCCCAACCATGTACTGATAGAGCTGCTCGGGCACGTTGAGGTCCGACATCCCTATCAGGTTGCTGCCGTGCTGGAGGACAAAGGAACAGGGTGTGAAAGGAGATTTTACAGAGTAAGATCCCGAACATACGCCCATGACAAAGCACCAAGTAACTTCAAAGCTGGGTATTCAGGTTTTTTAATCAATTAAAATAAACATTTCTCATGAGTTAACACTCAGTCTACTAATAATTCACATTAAAATTATATAATACACATGCAGACAAATTAATACTTTCATTCCATAAAATACACAAAAGCTTCAAAATATACTTAATTTTACTAACAGCTAAAGAAATTGTTATGTAGGTAAATGAAACCTGAACTATAAACATCTCAATCCCTTCATTATTGTGCCTATGAACCATTCCAACAATAATAACCATAGTAATAAAAATAACTTTCTGAACACTTAACTTTCTTCCAGGCACAATTCTGTGTGTTTAACATGGGTTCACTTACTTAATATGACGACAAGCCTATCAAACAGCTGCTGTTTTACAGGTGAGAAAAGGAGGCACCCAGATCGCACCCACGGTCACACAGCTACTAAAGAGCAGCAGTGGCCCTGAGACAGGGCAGCCTGGTCCCAGTCTAGGGAGGCGCTCAACTACCGACAATACGGTAGTTAAATGATGAGACTCTGGTCACAACCAGAACTCAAGTCCCAATTCTCAGTGCGATGCTTGTTTCATTGTATCATCTGCCCCCTTACCTCATGTGTCAGATGTGAAGAGTCAAAAACCTAACTGACAGCTTTCTTTATATAATTTAGTTTCAGTATAACCCTGTATTGGAACCCACAATCTTTAATCAAAGAACCCACATTCCAGCTGACACAGTCATTTAATGAAATGTTTCTGGTAATTCTATACTGTGTCTCCTGAATGGGGTTAAAGATGGGTCAGAGTGATACTGCATTCGGTAACAAAACAGCTGCTAACAGGGCGACCTTCTGGGATATCAGGGTGCCAAAAGACAACTTTGGTTTATCTCTAGTAACTTCTACACTCTTGACGCTTCCCACCAGACTCATGTTTTCACTGGTTTCTGACTAACAGGGCTGTCACTTCTTCATCTTACGTCTTGAAATCTGTCTGACAAATTTCATTCCTAGGGTACATTCATAAGCAGTTACATCTAAGCTGGGGTCAAGAAACCTGAAAGCCCTACTCTTCACTATAATTTCTCTCCATTTCCAAATATGACACTTAGAGAAACATCCAGAAAGAAGAAAAGAGCTCAGAATCAGGGTCAGCTAAGGCAGAGCAGTATTCAGAGTAATGTGTCCGGGTCGTTTGTCTCGACAAGCAGATGTTGTCACTAAAGCACCTGAAGGCATGAACTCTGCTTACCCCCAAGCAAACCATGCCCAGGGCTAAACCAGCAGCCAGCGAGTACGATTCTCTGTCGGTGCAGTACTCCATTTCTGGACCAGGGGGCCGTCCTATAAAACATAAAGCAACACAGGTCAAGCTGGTCTCTTAAGAGCCTAAGTCGTAAAAGTTTTAAAGCTAACTTTCCAGTAAGTTGCCTAAGAGCTATGAATTCAATATAATCCCACTGAGAAAGATCTGACATTCTCACAAATGTCCACTACTTTTGGTTTACTACAAAATAAAACCCAAACACGGTTCTTCTAATTTGCCAATTTGAAAGGAATGACCTTAAAATACTGCAAAACCTTGGGCTTTATAATAAAACCAAAAAAAATTACCAAAAAGTAGGAAGAAATTTTAAATGGGAGGAATGCTCAAAAAAGCTTTAATTTGTAATTTCTTTCCTCTTTCCTTTTGTTGTTTTACTATTTTCAAATCCATTCATTAGATGTGGTGTACACATGTTCAAATACTGATAATGAACAGGAAGGACACTTCAAGTATTTAAGAATTTTAATTCTTAACTATGCAGTTCAGTTCAGTCGCTCAGTCATGTCCAACTCTTTACAACCCCATGGACTGCAGCACACCAGACTTCCCTGTCCATCACCAACTTCCAGATCCAGACACTTATTTTGAATCTAGATAATACTAAGCTTTACTATGATAGAATTTTTCTGTACTGATGCCAAAAGTCTGACTAGATGTAAAATTCACACTTTTAAAAAGTACCCTTTAATTCTAACTCCACCCCCTTTAATGCAGCAAAATGTATTTATATTATACATATAATGTATTACATCCCCAAAAAAGTTCACATTCCTAGAATTTCATCCCTAGAAAAAAAAAATTTTTAAGAGAACAAAACAATTACACATGTGCAATCAGTAAAATGTTTATTGCTTAACAGCAAAGAATTAAAAACCACCTAAAACTCCTGAAAATAAGAAAATGATTGGGCAATTTACAGAACATCAACTCAATGAGCTATTATACAATATAAAATTGATTTTAAAAGCTATTTTTGACAATAATATATGAAAAGGGCAGTACAAAAATGGTATGTATATGGTGACTAATTATACAAAGAGCATATGCCTATGAATCCACATGAATCTTTTACAGGTAATATACAATCTTCTATATACAAGATGAAAGAGCTAAGGCTGTGAGACATGTGTGATACTGGCATTAGATATCATCATGATACAGCCAAAGAATGTATTGCTATTGCTATTGCTAAGTCACTTCAGTCGTGTCTGACTCTGTGTGACCCCATAGATGGCAGCCCACCAGGCTTCCCCGCCCCTGGGATTCTCCAGGCAAACACTGGAGTGGGTTGCCATTTCCTTCTCCAATGCATGAAAGTGAAAAGCAAAAGTGAAGTCACTCAGTTGTGTCTGACCCTCAGCGACCCCATGGACTGCAGCTTACCAAGCTCCTCCATCCATGGGATTTTCCAGGCAAGAGTACTGGAGTGGGGTGCCACTGCCTTCTCCGAAAGAATGTATACTACCCCATAAATGAATAACTTTTTAAAGTCAGTCCTGAGGATCTTCTGACTATTTCTCAGACCAATCAGTTAAGCTATTATATATTTTGGTAATAGGAAATTTTATTTTGAGAATAACTTATTTCACCACTATAGTAGAAACAGAGGAAAACAATAGAATGGGAAGAACTAGAGATCTCTTCAAGAAAATTAGAGATACCAAGGGAACATTTCATGCAAAGATGGGCTCGATAAAGGACAGAAATGGTATGGACCTAACAGAAAATATTAAGAAGAGGTGGCAAGAATACACAGAAGAACTGTACAAAAAAGATCTTCACAACCCAGATTATCACGATGGTGTGATCACTCACCTAAAGCCAGGCATCCTGGAATGTGAAGTCAAGTGGGCCTTTTGAAGCATCACTATGAACAAAGCTAATGGAGATGATGGAATTCCAGTTGAGTGATGCACTGAAGTGCCAGTAAATTTGGAAAACTCAGCAGTGACCACCGAACTGGAAAAGGTCAGTTTTCATTCCAATCCCAAAGAAAGGCAATGCCAAAGAATGCTCAAACTACTGCACAATTGCACTCATCTCACACGCTAGCAAAGCAATGCTCAAAATTCTCCAAACCAGGCTTCAACAGTACATGAACCGTGAACTTCCAGATGTTCAAGCTGGATTGAGAAAAGGCAGAGGAACCAGAAATCAAATTGCAAACATCCACTGGATCATCGAAAAAGCAAGAGAGTTCCAGGAAAACACCTACTTCTGCTTTATTGACTAGGCCAAAGCCTTTGGCTGCGTGAATCACAACAAACTGTGGAAAATTCTGAAAGAGATGGGAATACCAGACCACCTGACCTGCCTCCTGAGAAATCTGTAGGCAGGTCAGGAAGCAACAGTTAGAACTGGACATGGAACAACAGACTGGTTCCAAATACGGAAAGGAGTACGTCAAGGCTGTATACTGTCACCCTGCTTATTTAACTTATATGCAGAGTACATCATGAGAAATGCTGGGCTGGATGAAGCACAAGCTGGAATCAAGATTGTAGGGAGAAATATCAACAACCTCAGATATGCAGATGACCACCCTTATGGCAGAAAGTGAAGAAGAACTAAAGAGCCCCTTGATGAAAGTGAAAGAGGAGAGTGAAAAAGTTGGCTTAAAACTCAATATTCAGAAAACTAAGATCATGGCATCTGGTCCTACCACTTTATGGCAAATAGATGGGCAAACAATGCAAACCATGACAGACTTCTTTTGGGCTCCAAAATCACTGCAGATGGTGACTGCTGCCATGAAATTAAAAGACACTTGCTCCTTGGAAGAAAAGTTATGACCAACCTAGACAGCATATTAAAAAGCAGAGACATTACTTTGCCAACAAGTTCAGAGCTATGGTTTTTCCAGTAGTCATGTATGGATGTGAGAGTTGGACTATAAAGAAAGCTGAGCGCTGAAAAACTGATGCTTTTGAACTGTGGTGTTGGAGAAGACTCTTGAGAGTCCCTTGGACCGCAAGGAGATCCAACCCATCCATCCTAAAGGAGATCAGTCCTGGGTGTTCATTGGAAGGACTGATGTTGAAGCTGAAACTCTAATACTTTGGCCACTTGATGCAAAGAGTTGACTCATTGGAAAAGACCCTGAGGCTGGGAAAGATTGAAGGCACGAGGAGAAGGGGACGACAGAGGTTGAGATGGTTGGGTGGCATCACCGACTCAATGGACATGAGTTTGAGGAAGCTCCAGGAGTTGGTGATGGACAGGGAGGCCTGGCGTGTTGCAGTCCACGGGGTCGTGAACAGTTGGACACAGCTGAGCAACTGAACTGAACTGGTAGCACACTACATAGTTGATTCCAATTCGTTCCTGCCCCGCAGTACTCCTGTATAAACATCCACTCTCCCGACAGAGTCTCCTAGTGTACGTGAACACTCGTGACTGGCTTTGACCTAGGAGCCTGGCTGGCATAACATAAGCAAAGGTGTAAAATGTGCCTCCATTATTTGGTTCTCCACTTGCCCTTCTGTCATCACCACAAAAGCAGCACACCCTCCAGTCTGGGTCCCAGAAAAAGTCATTTGGAGCAGAGTCTGAGCATCAGACCCATAGATCTAGAGCTTGTAGCCAATAGGCCCGGGCCAATTTTGTGGCTATCCTGAAATACATGTAGAAAGATCCTGAACAGGGCAGAACGAAACATGTAAGTACATATCTAAATTACTGAATGCACTAATAATGCTAAGAGCATCTCCATTTGTCAGAAAAAGATGACAACATCCAAGACACATTTCCAAAAAATGTAGACTCAGCTGAAAACACAGAAACTAAATTTCATCACTAACGTACCCACTAGTACATAAAGGAGAAAAGGAGGAGTCAAGCACTCCCATTCTGTCAGAAGTACTGTTGTCCAAGAGAATAAACACTGTGCTTTCAGGGATCAAATCAACTTCGAATTTTAAGTGCAGACCATTGCTGGACAAGGCCTGGCATAGACAGAGCAGGATAAACAGCACGCTCACGTGTGATTTTAAGAGCACAGGCGGGAATTCCAGGGCGGTCCAGAGGTTAGGACTTTGCGCTTCCACTACTGGGGTCCTGGGTTCAATCCCTAGTCAGGGAACTGAGATCCCTCAAGCCGCATGGCATACTCCCTTCCAAAAAGAAAGACCACAGACCACCTCATTAAATGGGGCCATGGAGGCGCAAATGGGCGGGCAAACAGTGAGCATGCAGACTAACCACCTGCAGAGTAACACAAGTCTTGGAAAACACTATCTGTAATTTTTTCTTATTAGTACAGCTCTTTCTATGCTTACAAAACCTACTATTTTTTCCCTCATTCTTATAATCTTACTATTTTACTTTGGCTCCTGTGGAATGGGAAATAAACATGAGACCGCAGCGCATCGAAGTCCTACCTATTTCAGCCAACAGGACCTCCGCGGTATGCCTGTGAGCCGTCCCTTGATAAACAAGGCCGATGCCAACCACTGCAGCCACCTGGACATTGTGAGGAACGTCAAGCTCTGTGGACGTTGGGGGCAGGAGAGCAGGAATGTGGATGCTGAGAAGCCGGGTAACTGACATATCCATGGTGCCTAGTTTAGCAGCAGCAACACCAAGAAGCAGTCCAATGCTTGTCATCTCATGACCCTAAGACAGAGAAGAGAATGAGACGTAAGTCACTACCAAAACAAATATGCAACTTTCATAAAATACTTCCTGCCAGTAATTTTATTAAGTACTTTTATGTGACAGGCACAATGAGAGGCTCCAAGAATACATAAGCAAAGTAAATAGAAATGGTTCTTGTTCTCATGAAGTTAGTGCCCTTGGGGGAGAAAATGTGTTAAGCTAAAAAATATATATTATCAAAAACTCATTTAATGAAAAAGTAAATATTACATGAATATTTTAACAGAGCCTAATTTATTTTAATTGAAGTACAGTTGATTCAGTGTTGTGCTTAATCTCTGATGTACAGCAAAGTGACTCAGTTATACACATACATACATTCTTTTTTTATATTCTTTTCCATTATGGCTATGTCACAAGACTGGATATAGTTCCCTGTGCTACACAGTAGGACCTTGTTGTTTATCTTCTAACTGTAACAGTTTGCATCTACCAGCCCCAACTCCCCGTCCATCTCTCTCCTTCCCCTTTTCCCCCTTGGCAACCGCAAGTCTGCTGTCTATGTCTGTGAGTCTAATTCTAACAGAGCCTAATTTAGATTAAGAGGAACTGGGGTATCACTAGAAATCTCTAAATAGTAAACTTACAATAGAATGAGTACAAATTAGCCAAGAAAAGTGGCAAAAGTTGGGGGACGGGTGTCACTGAGATTTAGAAAGTAAGAGAAAATGATGTCAGGTGAGGGAATATATGCAGATAATGCCAAGATGATTCAAAAATAATGATGCTTGCATGACAACAAGCGTGTCAAGACAATTCAATGGGAAGAGTTTTTTCATAAAAAGGTGCTATGACAACTGTAGAGCCACTTGCAAAAGAATGAAATTTCATTTACTGAAATACCTTACATTAAACATAAAAATTAACCTCAAGATGTAACTAAAAGTAGAAAACTCTTAAAAAGCACAAGTGTAAATCTACATAACAAGTATACACCCAAGTGACCTTGGGTTAAGCAATAACTGATTAGGTAAGATACCAAATGCACAGCAACCAAAGAAGAAACAGATGAGTTGTTGCCACTGTTTAGTCGCTAAGACATATCTGATTCTGTGACCCTACGGACTGTAGCCCGCCAGGATCCTCTGGCCGTGGGATTCTCCAGGCAGGAATACTAGAGTGGGTTGCCGTTTCCTCCTCCAGGGGATCTTCCCGATCCAAGGATCAAACCCACATCTCTTGCATCTCCTGCACTGGCAGGCAGATTCCTAACCAACTGTGTCACCTGGGAAGCCTAGATGAACCAGATTTCATCAAATTAAAAGCTTTCGTGCTTCACAGACACTATCAGAAAATGAAAAGACAACCCAAGAGACAGCACAATGGGAGAAAATTTTGCAAATCATGTACCTGTTAATGGTCTGGTATCCAGAACACATAAGGAAGTCTTATAACTCAACCAATTAAAACTAAGCAAAGAATGTGAATAGACATTAGTCAAAAGACCACATATAAACGACCAATGAGCACATATAAAGATGTTCACTATCATTAACCATCAGGGAAATAAATGCAAATCAAAACCACAATGAAATATTACTTCACACCTACTGAGGTGACTAAAATTAAAATGACAGATAACAACAAGTGTTGGCAAGAATGGACAGAAATTGGAACCCTTATGTATTGCTTGTGGGATTATAAAACGATGCAGCCACCCTGGAAAACAGTTTGGTAGTTCTTAAAAAATTTAAAAAGGGCTACCAAATGACTCAGCAATTCTACTCCTAGAAATATACCGAAGAAAAACGAAAACATTCATCCACACAAAATGTTCATAGTAGTATTACAGATAACAGTCAAAAAACAGAATAAACTCAAACGTCCATCAACCGATGAGGAAAATAAAGTCTATCCATACAATGGATGTCTACTTAGCAATAAAAAGGAACGACGAGCTAGTGCACGGTATTAATATAACATGAACAAACTTGAAAGCGTTACAGTAAGCAAAAGAAGCCTCCCATAGGAGACCACCTACTGTTTGGTTTCATTTATATGAAACGTCCATACTGGCAAATCCACAGAGACAAGAAGTAGATGAACAGTTTGTCCGACTGGAGGGAGAGGGGACAGCTGACTGCTACTAGGTAGGGGGTTCCTTCACGGGGTGACGAAGATGTTCTAAACTTAACAGTAGTGATGGATGCACAACAACAACGTGACTATAATACAAACCACTCGTTTTAGGCCACGAGAAAGAGTCTGGTTTGCAGAGGAGCTAAAACAGCCAAGCCCTACGGTTGGAGTGTGAAGAGCAAAGGAAAGAAATGCACAGAGTAGGTTGGAGAAGTGAGTAGGATCACACAGGTTCCAAAAGGCACATTAAAAGCAACGGAAGATCACTAAACAGTTTGAGCAGGAATGCGATCTGTTCCAATTTATGCTTTAGAAGGATCTCTCTGCCTGCTGAGAAGAATGCACTTAGAGGGACATGACTGAAGAAGAGCGCACAGGACCCTGAGGAGCTACAGTAACAGCCCTGGGGAGGAGCAAGGCCAGGAGCCAGCAGCATGAGTTCTCACTTTGGTTAGGTAGTCGTGGATATTGAGAGTAGCCAGCTTGGTAAGGTGCCCGTTAAGGCCCAGGGCCATGAGAAAGCCAGCATACTCATTGGCTAGCTCGGCATGCTTGGGCTTATTGTAGACGATCCAGGCCGAGTCGATCTGGGAGGCAGGGGCTATCTTCAGGCCCGCAGCCACACCATTGTGGAAGCTGGCCCAGCTGGTCATGTTGGGGGGCACGTCGATATTCCCACTGTTCAAGTCCACTGTCGTGTTCCGAGGAGGGGCCCGCCCTAGGCAGACAAAATGTAAAACAGAGAGTGAAAATTCAGAAAATCAAAATTGTTACACTGATTTCTGAGAACAAAGATCACTTTGCTGCATTCAAAACCCTTAGCCCCATAATATCTGGGGCTACATGAATAATAATTTCAATATGAAATTGATAACAATGATATTAATTTCAAATGTACCGCCCTACTTTTCTCTTCCTCTCTAGATGTTAAGAAAACATGGTATTTTCAAAAAGACAAAGACTTTTACAAATTTGCTCTATCTCTATCTCTTACGTATATGTCTCTCTATATATAGTAATCTAATTATATGCTATTAGTAAAAATTCCAAATTGCATTCAAAGATACCTATATAAAAAAACATCATTTTATACACTTGAGTTACCCTGTGAATCAGAAAAGAGTATTCACTAAATTTAAATCTATGGTCAACTTACTGAAGAGCAAATAAACTGTTCATAATGCTAGGCTCCCTATGAATTCCTTTTCTTGAGTGTTTTGATTCTAATCTACACTGTGTACTTGCAAATACTGAATTCTCTGTATATTTTTAATGTTCTATAATAGCTTAAGTCATGGATGAATAGTTAAAATAAATATTCTAAACACTGCACAAAGTTATACAGTTCACTAGAGGTTTGAAACATGTTCTGAAAGTTATGTAAATTTTAATTAGATGCACAGTGTCTTATTTGTAAAAGTCTATATACACATACACACACATACAAAGACACAGCATAAAATAAAATATATTTGCATTCACCATTTGCTTTCTGTACCTAAGAGCTAACTCAAATGCTGGTCTGTGAGAGTACCACATTGGTGACAAGTTCATGACAGGCACTTTTACTTTCTCAAAAAGGGCAGAGAGATTAATAATGAAACAGCAAGTAAAATTTCTAAAATGACAGTTCATCACAAACATAAGACACAATACTGATAATGCAAAAAGAACTCCACTAAACATATAATTCATCGTTTTCCTTTCTCACTGACCCAGAGTTTAACATACCAGTTAAATTCAGCTTAGGAATAGGCAACGGTTCTGTTGGAACGGGATGGTATGAAAACAAGGTGAACATTCCTCGTCCTACTGGGAGAGCCATAGTCCGCTGACACAACTGGAGCAATCTATAATTAAAATTAAAGCCATTATGTGAAAAAAAAATTTAAACAGACAAACAAACTGGAATGTAATCTGTAGTGAATATTTTAAAAGCAGCAGTGCTGTGAAAGGTGAAGCCACATCAAAGTAAATCCCTACAAAGATGTGGGTCAATCATCTGAACATGGTTATTCTTTTTCACACTCTGACTCCCATTAGAGGGCTTCCTCTATGGCTTAGCAGGGAAAGAATCCTCCTGCCAATGAAGGAGAGGCAGGTTCAATCCCTGGGTCGGGAAGATCCCCGGGAGGAGGGCACGGCAACCCACTCCAGTATTCCTGCCTGGAGAATCCCATGGACAGAGGAGCCGGGTGGGCTACAACCAAAGGGCTGCAAACAGCTGGATACAACTGAGCACCTAAGTACGCATGCACTCCCATTAGAAAGTCTAAGAGGGAGACGCGTTCCTCCTTCTGTTTCATATTCACTTTGAATTAAAACCAGCTTTCTATAAACCAAGCCAACTCTCCCTAAGTATTCAAAAAGAAAAACCTAAAATTCTATTTGAAATAATGCTAACACTCTCAGAGGCAAACACAGGGTTTGTCGGGTTTCCTCACCGTGCTACTGCCAGTTTAGCTGGGACCCTCCTCTCATCCTTTTTGTGAACACAGCCCTACTGCCACCTCCAACGCCTACACACAGGAGAAAAAAGAAGTCCTTGTTTTGGAGGTGAGTGGATTTCATGGTGTCCCCGGAACAGTGAAGTCATCTCATCTACTTGATGGCCAGGATTTATGGAACTAATAGCACTGCGTTAACTACGTTCAAGGTTAAAATGGCTTCTCCAGGCTATGTTTTTGTTTAGTCACTCTAGTTTATCTCACTCTTTTAGGACTGAAGCCCTGCCAGGCTCTTTTGTCCAAGGGATTTTCCAGGCAAGAATACTGGAGTGGGTTGCCATTTCCTTTTCCAGGCTATACTTTGAAACTAATCCACTATTTTTTAACTTGCTTCTATGTTAAAATAAGTGGCATCAAACAGAAATTGTGGAAGTAGGAGCATTTATATCCAGGAAATAATACATGCTAAATCTGAAGACACAGAAATATCCTTTCTGAGGCTAAGAAGAAGCTAAAACTCTCTCTGCAGACAAAGCTGTTCACAGGCATGCTCTCTCCCTTATTGTAAATGCATACACCTGCTTTCCTCATTCACTGGGGAGGAACACTTCACTGTAGTAAGATGACTCTTTACGAGAACACTGCCCCACAGTAATTTGTCATCAGGGAAATTCAGAATTAGGCCAGAATGCTACATCCCAAAACATTTTTAGCAGAAACAGAATACATAATCCACAAAATTACAATAATGAAAACAAAACCAGTATACCCGTTCCACTTAAGATGCAGCTGATTTTAAGATGCATCACTATTTCATGAGGTTCTAAGAAAGAAAAAGCACTGCCAACTAAACCGTAACACCTACAGACACCCACAGACTGACAGATAATCTGATTTCAGAAATGTGAAAAGGTTAAAAAAAAAGATCAGCATCACAAAATCAATGACCTCGGATAACAAAAATGTCTGACGGCACTGAGCTCTACGATGTGCCCAGCAGTGCTCTAAGCACTACGCACAAACGGCCCACTGGATTCCTGAGCAGCCCTGTGAGGTGTGAATGAATGCTACCGTCATGCCTGTTCTTCCAGCTGAACAAACTGCGGCAGCATTCAGTAATTTTTACTTAAATTCCGGCAGCTGATGTTTGCCTTCACCTGTTCTCTTTCTCCTCGATGAACTCGTGGTCACTGAGCTCGGGGTACTGCACCACATTGACGCGGACAGGATGTGCACTCTGGAGAAGCCTTCGCACGTCCTGCACCCGTAAGTCTTCGCTCCATATTAGCGACATCACCTCCTGATTCATGTCATTCATGCCATCATCCTCCTCCTCTGTTTCTGTTCCTGAAGGAACATCTGATGAGAGCACCTGAGTAACAGACTTGGTTGTAATACTAACTTAAAAACCAGCCAACACGCATTTGTTGAACATAAGAACGCACAGGGTGAGGTACCAAGTCTACATCAAACAAAAAGCATACGCCAAAGCAGGGCTGGCCCAGGTTCCCCGGGCATACGGGGCTCCTACCTAGAAATCTTTAATTGTATTGTATTGCCTACAATACAATTTAATTAATTGTATTGTAATACAATTGCCTAAATACAATTTAATTAATTGTATTGCCTACTTGGAAAGATTCTTTACTCAGCCAAGGGGAAAGCTTTCAACTTAGAGTAATAGTCAGGAGGCTGATCCCACAGAAAGGAATATTCTAAATAAATTATAAAAATCAAACTATATTCTAAATATTCTGAAGAGGAAACATATTACTGGCAACACAAGATTAACCCCACACAATGTTACTAAAGAACCGACACCAATTTAAATACTGTCTTTAATTAGCAGAAGAAAACCACCTGGAAAGGTATCAACCAAGGGCTGGAGGAGGTCCGACTAACACTTTCTCACTTCCATGCTTTAAACAGAATGGATCATGGTTGGTTTTCCCTTTTCTTTTTTTGTCCTAAGTATGTTCCAAGTATGTTTCTTAAAAGGAAAGGAATTAAATGCAGCAAAACAAGTGAGGAGAGTTAATTGCCTGCTTATCATTCTGTCCTCATAAGCTCAGCATGTGCTTTAACTTCCCAGGCCAAATGATTCAATCAGACTTCAGAACAGAAGAAATAGCAGAAATCTTGTTTTCTCACACTTTTCTACTCCTTTCACAAAATATTAATTCCTAGATGAAAGGCTAAAATCTTGCAACATTTAATGTGGAAGCAACATTAACCAGGAAAAAGAATACTGGAAGATACGACTAAAAATCAGTCTGACTTTAGTTGCTAAAAATTTATTATAATTTCTATGGAATATCTAATTTTAAAAGAAACTATATTCCAATTGGTGAGTCAGCAATAAAATATAGACCCAAATAGCTGATAAATTTGAGACGAGTTACAAAACATAACCTCAAGTAACTGAACAAACTGAATTTAGCCAGAATTTCTTAAAAGGACATATAAATACAGATAAACGATTATCAGTATCATTTGGCTTTAAGGCTAATGATGGTCTCATTCATAGTAACAAAAGAGGTCTAAATGCTAACGACTTAATCTTGGTTGAGGGAAAGATAATCATATTATTAACAAAAAATTTTGGTTTTCTGTTTAAAATAAGACAAACACTAATTCACCTAAAACTTCTTACTTAAGTGCAGATTAAAAGATAGATGGGGGCTTGCCTGGCAGTTCAGTGGTAAAGAATCTGCCAGCCAATGCAGGATATGCAGATTCAATCACTGGGAAGGGACAAACCCCGGAGTAGGAAATGGCAACCCACTCCAGTGTTCTTGCCTGGAGAATCCCATGGACAGAGGAGCCTTATGGACTACAGTCCATGGGGTCGCCAACTCAACAGCAACTTAGCAACTAAAGAGCAGCAGCAGTTAATTACTAACGTGGTATAAGCAGGGAATCAGTCATGGTAGCTGTCTACTAACTCAACACTTGTCCTGACTCAAGGCAAAGAAAGGTGCAGGTAAGACAGAGCATTCACAAAATCTATTTCCATGTTCAATCTACAATGAATAAAATTTACCCTATTTTAAAGCATATCTATCTAGCATATGATAAAAGATAATCTGATACATACACCTGCAAAAATTCTTAAAGGAAAATGGAGGGAGGCTCTACTCTAAGTCTACTGAGGCTAAAACTGAACATGGACTTTCCTGATACTCACAGATTTTCCTTTGGGCAAGTTTCCTTCGCAGGCCTGCTTGGAAAGATCCTGACGTCCAATCAAGAGGCAGACAGCTTCCGGCCAGTCTGAAGCAGGCTGCTCCCGACAGTGATAAATCGCATCTCGGATGGGAAGAGCTATTCCAAAGGGAAGCGTTTCCAAGTCTCTTAAAGTGAAACCTTGTGACGGAGGGAAAGGAGAAAATTCTTCAGTCAGACTTAACCACTGTCCCAATCCTCCGAATAAAGTTAGTAAACTCTACCCTAACAAATAGCAAGAAACCGATTGTATTCATTCTGCTACCAGACCAGCATCTTGACATGAGTATTCTTGGGGGTGGGGGGGGGGGGGATTCCTAAAGACTTTGAAGAAAAAAGCATAAACAATCCAATAGGAAAATCAAAGGACAAAAAGACATTTCCCTAAGAGGAAACACAAATGGTCAATAAACATACAAAAAGATGCTCTGTCCAATGAGTGATCAGGGAGATGCAAAGTAAAACCACTAGGAAATGAAAATTCATACTCATCTAACAGACATATATTAGAGTCAATCAATACTGCTGCTGCTGCTAAGTCGCTTCGTGTCCGACTCTGTGCGACCCCAGAGACGGCAGCCCACCAGGCTCCCCCGTCCCTGGGATTCTCCAGGCAAGAACACTGGAGTGGGTTGCCATTTCCTTCTCCAATGCATGAAAGTGAAAAGTGAAAGGGAAGTCGCTCAGTCGTGTCTGACTCTTAGCGACCCCATGGACTGCAGCCTACCAGGCTCCTCCATCCATGGGATTTTCCAGGCAAGAGTACTGGAGTGGGGTGCCATTGCCTTCAATACTAAGTGTTGGCAACTACACAGAGCATCAGTAACTGTCTTCCACAGAGGACGGTGGTGTATACGGGACCAACCACCTTGGAAAACACAGGTATAGTCAGGTTCACCCTTACAGCCCATCAGCAGCCATACAGAAACGCGCGCACAGGGAACAAGGACATAAGCATTAAAATATTCATTAGCAATTGTTCATTATGGCAAAACGTGGTAAGGCAGGAAAGAGTCCAGTTTCCATCATCAACAGAACAGATAAATAAGTCGTGATATATCCAAGCAGTAGATTATATAGCAGTGAAAATGAATGAATGACCTTCTGCTACGTGAGTCAACATGGATGAATCTGTAAATATTGAGGAAAATAAGGTAGTAAAAAACATATATCTACACTGAGCTACATAAAGTTAAAAACATACAATACTAAGTAATATATGAAGGTGATAAAAAAAATGACAGACGGTAACACAAGATTTAGGATGGGTGCTGCATCAATGGTTACCTGTAGCAGTAAGGTGTGTGTGAGAGAAGGATATACAGGACTAGGTCCACAGGCCTTTCTACCACACTGACAATGCTTTATTTCTAATAGTGGGCGACCAGGACATCAATGCTCATTTTACTCTTATTCTCTAAACACATTTCATACACTCTCTTGTATATATACCATATTTCATTTAAAAATTTTTCACAACCTCAGGTTAATTTTTTCTGAAATGATTTTCTAAATTTTATAATATTTTACAGTATTTATTAACATAGAAAATTGGTTAATTAGAGGTAAAAATGTTACCTTATTTGAGAATGACACTTATACTAAATGCTATGTAACATACAAATGAATAGAACTCATCCAATATTTTTCAGCATAAGTATCTTATTGGTAATACTACATGACAATTACTGGAATTTTCAAGGAAGCATAACAAAAAAGAAGAGTGAAAAACTCAAGTCATTTAGAATATTCTCTAAATAAGAATTCAGAAACCTCTTGTAATATTCATTAAAGCACTACTTTCAACATACTATTTTATAACACCCTCATTTTTTATGTTTTCATATTGTTAATATTTTTGAAACATTTTAGTTCATTTTTATAGAAAGTTTTGGCAGTTTACTCAGCTTAAAACCCAAAGGCACAATCTTTAGGAAGAGAGAAGAAATTCTCTGCCTTCCTTTCCCTTGTCCCAGGTGAATCTGCCTCTTGGTACATAAAATCCCTGGCCTGTATCACTCAAAAGCATACTCTAAGATATACACACATTACTTTTAGATTTTGCCAGAAATAATCATTTCTGGTATCTAAGTTAACAGCTTCAAATCTGAATGTGTAGTGATTAGCATTCTCCATTCTGGGGCCACTCTACAAAGCCACAGCCTCTACTGGTCTCAGAGGAAAGACATAGATTTTCCACCCACCAAAGGAGAAAAGGCTGGTACCCAAGATGTTAGTAGAGGGAAGCTGTGAGACCGTCAGGCAAAGAAAGGGTGGCTCAGGGGGCCATCATCTCAACACTGTGGGATCCTGCTGTAGAGCCAGAGGCCCTGCCTTCTCATGCCTCCCAGCTCTAGCGAGCTCTGAGGACACAGGGCCTGGTTAGGAAAGGGCAGTCCAAGGAAGGGATTTCAAAGACACATGAAAGGTAACAAGAAGACCTTACCTACATTAGTCATCCAGACAACTAATCTCTCACCCAGGCTAGAAACCGACGCAGAATGCCGGAAACTAAACCTGCAAGAGAGCAAACAGGAGGCTGTTAGACATGAAGTCGTGAAACAGGCAGTGTAAAAGTACAAACTGAGTAAAAGTCACCTGCTCTCCTCTTGTTCTGCTTGTGGCTTCGGGGGGGCTAAAACAGAACAAAACTTTATTTTGATAGTTATCCTGATAAAGCAAGCAGGCAACATATAGAAGACATTTGGAAAGAAAAATTACAGATAAAGAACTCCTAAAAAACAATAAAATAAGCAGTACTCTGGCAGGTTGGAAAGTATAATCATTTCCCTGGGGCTAAAACAGCCCTTTTTAGACATATTGAAAATGTAGTTTGTCAGATTTTAAGTAATCTTGGTCTCTGAAAGTGAATTGTGGACTCAAGACTATAACTGTGCCATTTTGTCACCTCTAAAATGAAGCAAGACACGGCACCTGAAGTACACTTAGAAAAGTTTTAATTTTTTTATTTCAACTCTGATACCGACATCTATAAAAATTTGTTTGGGGAAGCCTAATGTTAGACCGACTTACCTATACTTATTCTGGATAAATACTGTGAAGATTCATCAGAAAGAGAGCTTTCGTCACCAAGTATGTAGAGTGCAATACTCTGCATAAGGAGAAACTTAACATTATTTTTTAAACTCTTGAGGCATAAGCACAGACAGGAAAATTAGCCCATTTTAGATACAGAGCTCTGTGTTTTGACAAACGTTATACAATCATATAACCACAGTCAGGACGCAGAATGCTTGCATCACACCAGAAAGTGCCCTTGGGAATCACTGGGAATAAATAACGCATCTTTTTTCTCTTCCTGTATTTTGCTTCTTCAATATCATGCAAATGGAGTCACAGAACATGTTGCCTTCTGTGTCCTACTTCATTAACTCAGTTCTGTGAGATTCATCCACATTACTGCGTGTATCAGCAGTTTCTTTCTTTTCACTGCTGAGGGGTGTTCCATTAGAAATATGTACCAATCTCTGCCTATCTACTTACAAACGGATTGACATTTGGGTCATTTGTGTTGAGTGGATGCTGAGTCCTTTCAGTCACGTCTGACTCTTTGCGACCCTAGGGACTGTACCCCACCAGGCTCCTCTGTCCATGGGATTCTCCAAGCAAGAACACTGGAGTGGGTTGCCATTTCCTCCTCCAGGGGATCTTCCCGACCTAGGGATTGAACCCAGGTCTCTCAGGTCTCCTGCACTGGCAGGGGGGCTCTTTACAACTAGCGTCCCAACTTAGAGTGAGGTAAACCCTAACTCTCTACTCCTCCAGGCCCTTCTCCACTTCAGCCTTCAGAGTTCTTTGAGTGTTTGCTATTACCACTAAGATCTGCACCTACAGCCTTTTTTTGGAAAGAAAGTGGCAGTACGATGGTATCAAAATCTCAGCACAATTGGAGGGTCTTCACGTCCTAACTCTAAACCAGTAGAGACACTACGAATGATAGGCTCCTGAAAGTCGCTGACATCGCATCTAAGAAAGATATGATATAACACGAATATTTGTAAGTTGACTAGTGTAAGCTGGACACGGAACACCTTTGGCTTAGTCATATATCTCTGGCTCCCTCTTGGGTAGCTATAACACTGAGTCTACCCCATTTTAACGGAGTTGTACAGAACCAAAGTATCTGGTGAATTCACCTAAATGTTTCCACATAAGCAGCAAGGAATGAAAAAGTATTGAGCTGCCCTTAATACACTGTGAATGGACTGACTGCCACTGAATCGTACACTTAAAAACAATTAAAATAATATTATGTTATATATATTTTATCATTGTTTTTTTTAAAAAAAGCAGAATCACCATTCTGCATGTCTATTTCAGAGCCGTGGCGGGTACTGAAGACTTTCTCAACATGAAGGAAGCAGAACGTAGAGTACAGGAGGAGCAGGTGGGGAGCAAAGACATTTACCTAGTCCAGTGATATCTGAGACAGGAGACAAAAGATCTGGTTCTCCTATAAGCCTGGGAAAGCCCCATCTCAAGAAAGGTCCACAGAAGACCTCTCGGCAGGCTACTCCAGTATAAGGGAACCAAGGGACGTTATTGTGAAGGAGCTTACCTTTATCGGCACCCTTTGGTTCTATCTGAATCAGCTCTGATCTTGGATTAACTATGTATTAATAACGTTGGGTTAATTTTTTTAATAAAAATTATTTCATTAAAAAAAATTCAAGTAGGATTTTTTGTAGCTATGGACAAGCCAATTATAAAATTTAAAGGAAAAGGCAAAGGAACTAAAATAGCTAGAATAATTTTTAAAAAGAAAAGTAATGGAAGGAAGAGTCACACTGACCAATTTTAAGACTGACTATAAAGCTACAGTAATCAAGAGTCTGTGGACCACAACACAGGCCAATGGACTAGAATAAAAAGTCCAGAGACAGACCTACAAATACGTCAACTTATTTCTGAAAAAGTGCAAAAGAGAAAGAACAGTGTTCCCAACAATTGATGCTAAAAAAAAACTGATCATTCAAATGGAATAAAAATTTCAACATAAACCTCACATCTGATTTAGAAAAAATTAACAAAATGGATCATGGATCTAAATATAAAACTGTAAAATTTCTGGACAAAAACAGAAGAAAATATTTCTGACTTGGTTAATGAGTTCATAGACATGACACCAAATGCACTATCCATACAGAAAAAAGTGGATAAACTGGCTGGATAAACATTAAACATTTGTGCTCCACAAAGGAAGCGCTACGAGAACAACAGGACATGACGAACCACAGGAGAAAACGCTTCAAACCCATGTATCTGACAAAACCCCCTACGCAGGCACATTCAAAATATCACTAGCCATTAAGAAAATGCAAATTTAAACCACAGTGAGTTATCACTGCACATCTATAATGAGAAAATTTACAAATCACGACAATACCAAACACTGACCAGAATGCGTGCAGGGAAACTGGAACGCTCACTCACTGATGGTGGAAATACAGATACATGAAATTAATGAATGCTTCCTTCTTGGAAGAAAAGCTATGACAAACCTAGACAGTGTATTAAAAAGCAGACACATTACTTTGCCAACAAAGGTCGTATAGTCAAAGCTATGGTTTTCCCATTAGTAATGTACAGCTGTGAAAGTCTGACGATAATGAAGGCTGAGCACCAAAGAATGATGCTTTTGAAATGTGGTGTTGAAGAAGACTTTTGAGAGTGCCTTGAACTGCAAGAAGGTCCAACCAGTCAATCCTAAAGAAAATCAACCCTAAATATTCACTGGAAGGACTGATGCTGAAGCTGAAGTTCCCATACTTTGGCCACCTGATGCAAACAGCCAATTCATTGGAAAAGACTCTGATGCTGGGAAGAAGGCAAAAGAAGAGGGTGGCAGAGGATAAGATGGTTAGATTGCATCGCTGACTCAATGGACATGAATTTGAGCAAACTCTGGGAGACACTGAAAGACAGAGGAGCCTGGCCTGCTGCAGTCCATGGGGTCGCAAATAGTTGGATACAACTTGGCAACTGAACAACAGTGACAATAACAGAGACTCTGAAAAACAGCTTACAGTTTCTTAAATATATTAATCTTATATATACTTGCTATATGGCCATCAATCCCACCTCTGGGTACCTACCCTAGAGAAATGAAAACTTTTGTTCACACAAAAACCTAGATTTGAATGTCTACAGCAGCTGTATTCATAACTGCTTAAAAACTGGAGTCAACTCAAGTATCTTCAGTGGATGAATGGATAAACCAATGTGATATATATATCCACACAACGTATAGCCAACACTCAGCAATTAAGTGCAATGAATTGTTGCTACAGCAATACTTGAATGAATCTCAAAAGCAGGAGGGAATTTTCTGAGGGGGTTGATAGAACCATTCTGAATTCTAATTATGGGAGGGATTACATGAACTCAACATTTATTGAAATCCACAGAGCAATACACAAAATGGGGGGGAAAGGTAATTTTTCTATATGATAGTTTTTCACATTACACTGAAAGTTAAAAAGCAAAAAACAAACAAGTTTGGCAACACATTGAATACATACCAAGACTACAAGTCTGCCACGTTCACATATTCCGGGGAGGTAAGGATAGGGGGGCACTCCTTCCCCCTTCAGACAGGAGCTCACCCACTGATAAACACTAGGTGGCTCAGGAGTGAAAAATGGCGGGTACTGCATAGATCCCGTTTGACCTTCAGAAAAAGATGCAAGAATACACTAAAACAATACTGTTTTAATTCAGAGGAAAGATTATCAACAATGCCTGTCATTTGAAAACAATCAGAGTAACATTTTTTCCATATTCTCCAAAATGCTTCATGTTTTCTGCCACAGTAAGTATCTGATCACACATGTGGAATTTAACTAATATTTTATCTGATCCTGGATGGAAATTTAGCAAATTCTTATGTTCAAGGCATATAAAGAATGTCACCAAAATTTTCTGCCCTAACTCTAATGATGAGAAAAGACAAGACACCCAGGATTCTGCTCTGTTTTAACAACTGGGCCCCAATCTAGAGTCCGTTTAACTCAGGGTCCAAGACAATACAATGGCTATGAAACTGTTCTGTGTCTATACTGTTCAATACAGCAAACACCAGCCCCACATGACCGCTGAGCACTTGCAATGTAGCCAGGGCAACTGAGGAAATGAATTTTTAGTTTAATTAACTAAAATAACACACAGTGGGTGGTTACTAACTGGACCACACAGGATAGCAAAGCATCCTTGGCACTGGAAGCTCTAAGCTTTTGCAAGGCAGAACCTTGGGGATGAGTAAAATCCACCCCCCAACCCCCCACACTGAAGAAGCTATGGCTTACTGCAAGTCAGAGATCAAACACTACAAACTAAAATCTGCCCTGCCTGGTGGAAAGACACTATCCCTGATTTAGAGGTTAACAGTAAGAAATATATCCTCTGCTATTTACCAAGAAAAACACAAGCAAAGGTCAGTACACTGTTGAGAAAAATCTTTAACAGCAAAACACTTACCTTGGTCAATTGCGCACACTTGTCCAGTAGTTCTGACAAGTGTTGGGTAGTCTCTATAGTAATGATCTATGTAAGGCTCCAATTTTAAGTCTCTAAAACAATGGAACATATAAAAGGAATTAACAAGCAAGGTATTATGGCATTCTCCTCCCAAACAGTTAACAAGACTCCTCAGTTGACCTTTTTAATTTAAAACATTTCTTTGGAGAAAGAAGACAACCACATCTAGAGTCTCTGTATTTTATTTCTGGACTTTAAAGTGCCCAGTATGACAAATGCAACCAAAACTCCTTCTGCTAGATAAATTTTGAGGGTAAAATTGCTGTGAAATCTGTGGTCCAATTTCTCCTCTGTTAATTTATTAGATGTGTGATCTTCAGGAAGTCAACTTTCTGAATCTCAGTAATTTTTCTTCTAGAAAATGGTGAAACACCAGTCAACTCACCCTCAAGCTTTTAAGATTAAATAATATGTATGAGAAATACCTTATAAAGTGTAAAACATTATACCAATTTTACCTATTTCGAAGAGCCATGATTAGGGTTTGAAAATCATTTCATTACAAAAGTATCTTCCTCAAAGTAATGCTTTGTCATTAAGAGAAACTAACCATCAATTAAAACTGCCGTGTCTCAGAAAAGAATTTCAGTATCTCAAGGAAGGCAGCATAAATCAGAAAATATACTACAACCTTAACTCAGAGGTTGGCATTTTAATTCAAACTTAACTTTATCACCAAGGGTCACAAAGGCTCAAACAAGACCTAAGTATAAACATTTTGAGTTCAGTGCCAAACACAAGGTGCTAGAAAAGACTGTTAAAAATACCATCAGATGGCTAACAAACACATGAAAAGATGCTCAACATCACTCATTATCAGAGAAATGCAAATCAAAACCACAATGAGGTACCATTTCACACCAGTCAGAATGGCTGCGATCCAAAAGTCTACAAGCAATAAATGCTGGAGAGGGTGTGGAGAAAAGGGAACCCTCTTACACTGTTGGTGGGAATGCAAACTAGTACAGCCACTATGGAGAAGAGTGTGGAGATTCCTTAAAAAACTGGAAACAGAACTGCCTTATGATCCAGCAATCCCACTGCTGGGCATACACACTGAGGAAACCAGAAGGGAAAGAGACACATGTACCCCAATGTTCATCGCAGCACTGTTTATAACAGCCAGGACATGGAAGCAACCTAGATGTCCATCAGCAGATGAATGGATAAAAAAACTGTGGTACATATACACAATGGAATATTACTCAGCCATTAAAAAGAATACATTTGAATCAGTTCTAATGAGGTGCATGAAACTGGAGCCTATTATACAAAGTGAAGTAAGCCAGAAAGAAAAACACCAATACAGTATACTAACGCATATATATGGAATTTAGAAAGATGGTAACAATAACCCTGTATACAAGACAGCAAAAGAGACACTGATGTATAGAACAGTCTTTTGGACTCTGTGGGAGAGGGAGAGGGTGGGATGATTTGGGAGAATGGCACTGAAATATGTATAATATCATATATGAAACGAGGCGCCAGTCCAGGTTCGATGCACGATACTGGATGCTTGGGGCTGGTGCACTAGGACGACCCAGAGGGATGGTATGCGGAGAGAGGAGGGAGGAGGGTTCAGGGTGGGGAACACTTGTATACCTGTGGCTGATTCATTTTGATATATGCCAAAACCAATACAATATTGTAAAGTTAAAAAATAAAATTAAATTTAAAAAAAAAAGAAAAAAAAAATACCATCAGAACAGTCTTACTGTGGATCCACTACAAGAGCCTGAAAGATACAGGGAAGACAAGACTGGGACACCCAAGGACCAGCAAAGAGAACCAACATCTAGTAAATGGCACCTGTTCTTAAAAACGAACTTGAGCGGCTTCCCTGGTGGCTCAGTGGTAAAGAGCCTGCCTGCCAGTGCAGGAGACACGGGTTCCATCCCTGGTGCAGGAAAATCCCACATGCTGCAGAGCAAATAAGCCTGTGCACCACAACTACTGAGCCTGCGCTCCAGAGCCCAGGGGCCTCAGCTACTGAAGCCCACACACCTAGAGCCCAGGCCCCACAATAAGAGAAGCCCCCAAAACGAGAAGCCTGCACAGCAAATGGAGAGTAGCCTCCACTCGCCACAACTAGAGAAAAGCTCAAGCATCAACGAAGGCCCACCATAGCCAGAAATAAATAAATCAATAAAAATTTAATGGTCCACCCTAAAAAAAAAATTCCCCCCCCCCCCAAAACTTAAGCATGTTTCCTCATCACTGGAACAGGGATTGGAGTACCTACTTTGACAATTTCTACATGTAAAGTACAGTTTTGTTAGTTTAAACCCTGACAGCTCAGTTGGTAAAGAATTTGCTTAAAACCCAAGAGACTCCAGTTCGATTCCTAGGTCGGGAAGATCCTCTGGAGAAGGGATAGGCTACCCAGTCCAGTATTCTTGGGCTTCTCTTGTGGCTAAGCTGGTAAAGAATCCGCCTGCAATGCGGGAGACCTGGGTTTGATCCCTGGGTTGGGAAGATCCTCTGGAGAAGGGAAAGGTTACCCACTTCAGTATTCTGGCCTGGAGAATTCCATAGACTCTATGGTCCATGGGGTCACAAAGAGTGGGACATGCCTGAGCAACTTTCACTTTTAAACACTATTTGAATCTAAGGCATCATTGTAAAAACAGCAGGTGTCATTACAGACTTTCCACCACAATCATGGTGTCAAAATGAAAACCAAGCAGGTTATCCTCACTGTGTAACACACTCTATTGCCTTTTCCACTCATCTGAGGACAAAACCCTGCAACCCCAGCCTAACCCATGGCCCTTACACAATGGATCCCTTCAAACAGTTCTGTGGCTTATGGAAAATGCTCCTTTTTGTTGAGAAGGCAGAATTCAGAAATTTATTTGCAAGGTTCCTATTTGACATTCATGGCCAAGAATTAAGTCATCTAATGACCTTTTTGAAATTTCTAATCTATAAACAATATTTACCTTGCCAACTGGACGAGAAGTTCAACAAGTGAACGAACCCCTTCTCCCATTAGAGTGTTCAACTTGAGTTCCTCATAGACCAGGTGAAGAACAAAAAAAATTGCAGGTATGTGAGTGAAGAGAAGTGTAGAAGAGTCCAAACTGAGATTCTGGGAAAAATCCTCATCTTTCATCTGTGAAACTTCCAAAGGACTCAAACACAAAGATCTGTTCAAGAGATGAGACTCAACATTCTGGTGGTAGTCTGAATTTAGTAAATATTCCCAGTCCTAAGAAGAATAAAAAGGATATTAACTTTCTAAATAATTGTAATGTCACCATTAAAGAAGAAGATCAAATTCACTTAAAACAACTCAAGTTCCATTTTCACATTGTTAACATTATTAAAAAAAAAAAAAAAACCACAATGCTGAAAAATTGAAACCAATACCTAACAGCTAAGCAATTTCCAAGTGCCAGGAATAAATATTAAGACAAGCCACCTTTAAAAACCACTTGAATCATACCCTTTTAAGGAAGAGACTTTAGTAGAAGAATTCTACTACTTAAGCAGAGATTGAAAGAGAAAAATTTAAGATTATTTTGGCAATGTCTCATGGGCCACAAGAAAAGGAAAGCCTAGAAGTGTAGAGAGGCAGGTGTAGGGACCACTAGACTGATTTGGGTTTGGGTAAGAGGAGAGATCTACTTGAATCCAGCTGATATACATGTATTTCCATGTTGACAAGATGCTGAGGCCAGTAACATGCCTGATAAGCAACTGAATTTTATATATGAACTATACTACACTTTACAACTATTGAGTCTATTTTAGTTTCTACTTTATTTGGGGGATGGTCTTGATCCCTGTCTCCTGTACAATGTCATGAACTTCCATCCATAGTTCATCAGGCACTCTATTAGATCTAGTCCCTTAAATCTATTTCTCATTTCCACTGTATAATTGTAAGGGATTTGATTTAGGTCATACCTGAATGGTCTAGTGATTTTCCCTACTTTCTTCAATTTAAGTCTGAATTTGGCAATAAGGAGTTCATGATCTGAGTCACAGTCAGCTCCTGGTCTTGTTTCTGCTGACTGTACAGAGCTTCTCCATCTTTGGCTGCAAAGAATATAATCAATCTGACTTCAGTATTGACCACCTGGTGATGTTCGTCTGTAGAGTGACACTGTACAGGAGACAGGGATCAAGACCACCCCCAAGAAAAGAAATGCAAAAAGCAAAACGGTTGTCTGAGGAGGCCTTACAAGTAACTGAGAAAAGAAGAGAAGCGAAAAGCAAAGGAGTGCGGGGAGCGAGCTCCGCCCGCGGCAAAGGTCATGAGGAAGGAGGCTTGGCATACGCAAAGGCAGGATCGAGCCTCAGGAGTTCCCCTGGAAATTCTCGAGCATCTACCCCCCAAACCAGAGTCTGCCTACTTTCTGCTTTGTGCTTTCGCCTACACCTCTGACTTTAAGGGGGGCTGTCCCCCACTACCTCTCTCTGAAAAAAGAGTTAGCTTACAGCTCCAGTTAATAATTCCTGGGTGTGACAGTGTTTCAACCTACAAACACCTTTGGAAGTCCTCTAGCCTGCCTGAATAGGTTTTTCCGGCCACATGTGATTGCTCAGAGCCTCCCAACTGTGAGAGGCATGAGATGTTCTAAACTGTCTAAATACAGATTCCTCTGAGCGGTTAAAAGATTGATTAGAAATTGTATTGGTGAAGGGATTTTCACTTCTTGGGCCAATGTTTGCTGCTAAGTTTCCATATCCCTTACCTGCTGTGTCCCTGGCAGTGTATTGATTAATATAATTGGTGTAAGTAGTAGCTTTAATGTTTGTAACCTGGGACCCTTGAGTTAATTCTTTTTCTTGTTATAGCCCACCACACCTTTGCTCTGTAGGAATGCAACTTTATCTAATGCTTTTGGAGGGTGGCTCCTGACCAATCACCTTTAGAGAAAAATAAGTTTTCTGAAGAAAGGGTCTTAAAATGTTAACAGGCCTCCTGGCCAGAAGATGATGCAAATCACCTAAGCTTTTGCATATGATAAGTTTGCAGGAAGAAAGCTTGGCTTGCTGCATGACTCTACCCCTTCCCCCATTATCCTCTATGCATAACTTAAGGTATAAAAACTACTTTGGAAAATAAAGTGCGGGCCTTGTTCACCGAAACTTGGTCTCCCCATGTCGTTCTTTCTCTCACCTCCTGGCTGAATTATTCAGCCTCTTTTCTCCACTGAATTTCCTCACTGAGCTATCCTTATTTCAGCCTCTTTTCTCCACTCAATTTCCTCACTGAGCTATCCTTATTCTATTACTCTTTATATCCTTAATTAAAGTTTAATTAAGCAGTCGTTTCCTGATCCGTCCCTGCTTTGAATTCCCTGGATCCACCAGGGCTGGACCCCGGCAAAGGAGAAAAGGAAAGATATACCCATTTGAATGCAAAGTTCCAAAGAATAGCAAGGAGACATAAGAAAGCCTTCCTCAGTGATCAATGCAAAGAAATAGAGGAAAACAATAGAACAGTAAAGACTAGAGATCTCTTCAAGAAAATTAGAGATACCAAGGGAACATTTCATGCAAAGATGGGCTCCATAAAGGACAGAAATGGTATGGACCTAACAGAAGCAGAAGATATTAAGAAGAGGTGGCAAGAATACACAGAAGAACTATACAAAACAGATCTTCACGACCCAGATAATCACAATGGTGTGGTCACTCACCTAGAGCCAGACATCCTGGAATGCGAAGTCAAGTGGGCCTTAGGAAGCATCACTATGAACAAAGCTAGTGGAGGTGATGGAATTCCAGTTGAGCTATTTCAAATCCTAAAAGATGATGCTGTGAAAGTGTTGCACTCAATATGCCAGCACATTTGGAAAAGTCAGCAGTAGCCACAGGACTGGAAAAGGTCAGTTTTCATTCTAATCCCAAAGAAAGGCAATGCCAAAGAATGTTCAAACTATCTCACGATTACACTCATCTCACATGCTAGTAAAGTAATGCTCAAAATTCTCCAAGCCAGGCTTCAACAGTACATGAACAGTGAACTTCTAAATGTTCAAGCTGGATTTAGAAAAGGCAGAGGAACCAGAGATCAAATTGCCAACATCCGCTGGATCATCGAAAAAGCAAGAGTTCCAGAAAAACATCTACTTCTGCTTTATTGACTATGCCAAAGCCTTTGGCTGTGTGAATCACAACAAACTGTGGAAAATTCTGAAAGACATGGGAATTCCAGACCACCTGACTTGCCTCCGAGAAATCTGTAGGCAGGTCAGGAAGCAACAGTTAGAACCAGACATGGAACAACACACTGGTTCCAAATAGGAAAAGAAGTACGTCAAGGCTGTATACTGTCACCCTGCTTACTTAACTTATATGCAGAGTACATCATGAGAAACGCTGGGCTGGAGGAAGCACAAGCTGGAATCAAGATTGCCGGGAGAAGTATCAATAACCTCAGATATGCAGACGACAGCACCCTTATGGCAGGAAGTGAAGAAGAACTAAAGAGCCTCTGGATGAAGTGAAAGAGCAGTGAAAATGGTGGCTTCAAACTCAACATTCAGAAAACTAAGATCATGCCATCTGGTCCCATCACTTCATGGGAAATAGATGGGGAAACAATGGAAATCATGACACACTTTATTTTGGGGGGCTCCAAAATCACTGCAGATGGTGACTGCAGCCATGAAATTAAGAGATGCTTACTCCTTGGAAGGAAGTTATGACCAACCTAGACAGCATATTAAAAAGCAGAGACATTACTTTGCCAACAAAGGTCCATCTAGTCAAAGCTATGGTTTTTCCTGTAGTCATGTATGGATGTGAGAGTTGGACCATAAATAAAGCTGAGTGCCGAAGAATTGATGCTTTTCAACTATGGTGTTGAAGAAGACTCTTGAGAGTCCCTTGGACTGGAAGGAGATCCAACCAGTCCATCTTAAAGGAAATCTGTCCTGAATATTCATTGGAAGGACTGACGCTGAAGCTGAAACTCCAATACTTTGGCCACCTGATACAAAGAACTGACTCATTTGAAAAGACCCTGATGCTGGGAAAGATTGAAGGCGGGAGGAGAAGGGGAAGACAGAGGATGAGACGGTTGGATGGCATCACCGACTCAATGGACATGAATTTGAGTGAGCTCCAGGAGTTGGTGATGGACAGGGAGGCCTGGCGTGCTACAGTCCATGGGATGGTAAAGAGCCGGATACGACTGAGCAACTGGACTGAACTGAAATAGTTTCTACTTGTGATTTATTGTATTGTGTTGAGACAGTCTATGGTTGTATTGTGTACAGTTGTATTGTGTTGAGATAATCCATGGTTTCTTCAGAACTTGGAATTTATTGGTGTTTCTGTCAGGCTTAATACAGTGTATTATTCTAACTTAAAATTCTTGCAATAGACATAAAACCAATCATAAAAATTAAAATTTATAAGTCAGACAACCAAAATAAAAAACTCTTCTCAGCAAAAGATACTGTTAAGCCACATAGTGGCAGAAAATATTCCCAAAACACACATATGACAAAGAACTCACATCTAAAATATATAGAGAACTTTAGATCAATAAATATTTTTAAAATCAAATTTACACCTGAATAGAAACTTCACAAAAAGATATGTAAGTAGCTAATAAGCACGTGAAATAGTGCCTAACGTGATGAGTCATTTGGGAAAAGCAAATTAAAACTACTTAGAGAAACTACTTTGTACACACTCAAATGGTTAAAAGGAAAAACACTGACAGCAAATGTTGGCCAACTCATGTACTGCTGGTCAGAGTATAATACGGTACAATCAATCAGAGACCAGCAACAACCCAACTCATGTACTGCTGGTCAGAGTATAATACGGTACAATCAATCAGAGACCAGCAACGACCCAACTCATGTACTGCTGGTCAGAGTACAATACGGTACAATCAATCAGAGACCAGCAATGACCCAACAAGTGCACTGCTACGTATTCATTTAGCCAAGAGAAATGAACATACAGGTCCACAAAGACTAGTTCCTGAATGTGGGCACCAGCTTCCTTCATAATAGTCAAATAATGGCAATACACATCCGCAGAAGAGTGACTATAAAAACCCGGTATAGTCATACTACTGTCCCAATAAGGTACAGACTACTGATATCTGCAACATCGATGAATCTCAAAAGCATTATGCTGAATGAGGGAAGCTTTACACCAAAGACTACATACTATATTATTTTACTTATATTAAGTTTTAGAGTTGGCAAAACTAACATATGATAGAAATCAAATCAGTGGATGCTTTGATTAAAAATGGCTCAAGAGAACTGTATAGAATCACAGAAATGTTTTGTCCTTAACAGCAGTGTGGATTACATGAGTGTCTATATGTCAAAACTGATCAAACTGTAAATTTAAGATCTAAACATTCCATTTATGCAAATTATACCTTAATTTTAAAAGAATGTGTTGAAACACAAGAATATACCCATGGAATCTGATATGTTTGAGAACTTAAAGAAACACTGCATAGTAAATGCTGTCACTTAAGGTAATGAATTGGCAGTAAAACATCTATAAACTCAAAGTTATAACATACAGCACTATGTATGTTTAGTAATTTTAAGATGATCATTAAAGAGAAAAGTAAATAAATAATCAGAAAACTTGACAGGCCCTATCCTTCAAAATAACTGTCATTCAGTATTAAAATAAGCAAAAGCTGTTATAAATATGCACAAATCAACACGAACACCACAAATATGGGGGACTGGTACAAGTATCCACAAATTAATTTGTATCAGCAAGAAAAAACAATGCTTACATCATCAGATCCCGTCTCAGAAGGCCTTGCCTTTTTGGGTGCAATGACTGGGGAAAGTGATCCTTCAAAGTCAAACTGGAAGATAACCCCAAAAGAGAAGAGAAAAATCATGTAAATTTATCACTTACAACAGATCAACTTAAAGGACTCAGTAATCAGTTCTACCAATTATGGAAACTGAGGAATGACATCAAATTTCTTTCTCTCATCTGGAAAAACATGATACAAACACCTTTCTTCTAGGGTCATTGTGAAGATTAAATGAAATCATCTATATAAAGCATCTAGTCTGGTGCCTGGGCTCATAGGTTCTGCAACAGTAGCTTCCTTTCCTCCTCACTTCTCTCATGACATTGATCTTCACTCCATTGGTAGAACAAGGACCATTAGTCATATCCAAAACACACCCAGTCTCAGAGAATCAACCCAATGTTAGCCAAATGTCAGAGCTAAGCAAACATACATTTAGACATATATTTGGAGTCTGTCTATAGTGACAGCCCAACAATTCTCTGGCAGAAATGGGTGCTCTCCAAAATCTGAGTTCTCCTCTTTCTTCTGGACCCACAGCCAGGCTGCTGTATCCCAGGCCTCACAGTGAGATGTGGCCCTGTGACAGTGACTATCAATGAGAGTGGACGTCATCAATGCCAGACTAGTTCATGAAAACCTCCCATGCGTGCTCCCCTACGCTCTATCCCTCGCATCTGACTGGGTGGTGTCAACTCTAAGGTGATCTTTGAAGCCTCAGGTTGAAGAGGACAGATGCTCCATTAGCCTGGGTCCCTAATTAAACCATGTGGCCTGTTTACCTGCTAAGCACCGTTAAAGGAACAAGATACACATTTCTGTTGTGTATGCCACTATATCTTTCAACGGCTTTCTGTTATAATAGCCTATCCTAATACAGTTACATAAAAGCAGTTTTCTAAAAGTTCAGCCTAATCCAATTTTCTCTGGCATAACCTTAGCCCCTTCTGCTACTTTGCACAGTCACTGAACTATTAGTTCTTCAATCATAACCGTATAAAAGGAAAATGGTCTATTTTCCTATGCTATAGAAACCTACATATTTATCAATCTCATTCATCTGAAAGTTGATTTATATATAAAAACTAAACGTAAACAGCAATATTTAAAACTGAATATTTAAATATAAAACTGAATAAAGTTAATTTTAGAACTGATCAAAAGAACAGGTTTTCTTATGAAGTATTCAAAGAAAACAGCCCAAGAAAAAGACAAAACACTGTATGATCTCATTCACTGTGGAATCTGAAGTGTGACACAAATGAACCTACCTACAAAACAGAAGCGACTCACAGACACAGAGAGCAGGCTTACCGCTGCCCAGGGACGAGAGGAGGGAGGGGTGGACTGGGAGTCTGGGGTTGGTGGATGCAAACTATCACATTTACAATATCGAAAGGACGAGGTCCTACTGTACAGCACAGGGAACTATATTCAATGTTCTGTGATAAACCATAATGGCAAAGATTTTTTTTTAAAGAATGTATTAAAAAACACACAAAAAAACTGAGCCCAACTTATATACAATATTATCAAAAAACAAAAATGACAAGAGTAAAATCAAAGCAACAAATGAAATGATTTTACCTGAAACTTTAACCAAATACAGCATGCATACACATACACAGTCTAAGTCCCACAATCAGAAAGAACACCCCTGTTATGGTTGTCAAATTCATTAAGACCTGGAGTTATGGGAAAGAATAGTGGAAACTGATACAGATACCTTTCTGTCACACATATGGATGTTTCATTTTCATTATTTTAATATGTCACTGCTTAGCCAACCCTGTTATATAATCCTGTGGATCACTGACCTTGATCTATCATAATCCGACTACAAAATATTCATTTATCTGCTTTCTCCTGGGACAGTCGATTCAATGGGAGGAACTATCTGTCTTGCCTAATGCTTATCTGAAAAGCCTGGCTTCATGCTTCGCCCACAGCAGGGACTCAATATCTGATGAAAATATGAGCATCCCAAAGGACAGAACAGTTAACCTCAGATGCAGCCACTCACAGAACCTGTGAACCAAAAAGAAACATCATCTGGCCCAGAGCCGTCATTTAACATCAGTAAATTCAGGAAGGCCCAAAGAAATTCCAGAGTCACATAGCTGGTCATTGGCAAAAATTCTGTACTCTTTACTCTCCACCCTATTACTTTACTGAAAACAAAGAGGATATATCTGGACAAAACAAAATAAAAACTATTTGCCACTGAGGACCACTTCATCCTGAGCTTTCACTGTAAGGACAACCAAGACAAGGTTTAACTATGCAGTCATCCAAATAAATGTCAAAGCAACTCAGTCTCAGGGCTCATTTCCTTGTTCCTTCTCTTAGGGCTACCACGCAACAAATCAGTCAGAGTCAGATTCTTCTTTACAAAAGAAATAAGCAGCTGTGTACTCGGTCCTCTCTACAACAGGAAACATGAGGGGCTACTGGCCCTCTGCGAGAGAATGAGGCACAGTGATGTGGATTCATCAAGTCCTGCAGGACAGCAACACGCAGAAACTACAAGAAGCTGAAGCAGATTTATTCATATGTAGAAACCTTCAGTTTCTGTAAGGCTCAACTTTTTCATATTTAGTAAAGAATGGAAAAATCTGGACTGAAGTAGCATTCACGCAATTGTTTGGAATAAGAAAACTGTCTATTTTCCCAGTAAAACTTTTCCCAAGGAAACTGCAGAAGGCAGTTCTTTCATATGATATAACATATATAAACTCTTAAAAACAATACTTCATTTAGTTGGACAAGGGCTTTCATTCAGCACATGTTCACTAGGCATCCGTCCTTGCCCGGCACTGCTATTTACCTTCCTAATGGGAGCAGAGACACACAAAATAAGTAAAATATACAGCATAGCATATTTAACGAGTGCTAAGAGAAAAATAAAACAGGTAACGAGTATAATAAGTGGGAGACAAGGGATAAGTACAACTCTACACAGAAGAGACACAGCAGGCTGCGCTGAGGTGACACCTGGCCAAGGCCTCAGCTCGTCTTGCCTGATGAAGGCATTTTCTCCAGCGTGCATGTGTGCTCAGTCGGGTCTGACTCTGAGACCCCATGGGCTGCAGCCCACCAGGCTCCTCTGTCCATGGGATTTCCCAGACAAGAATACTAGAGTGGGTTGCCATTTCCTTCACCAGGGGATTTTTCCGATCCAGAGATCAAAGCTGCATTTCCTGCATTGGCAAGAAGATTCTTTACCACTGAGCCATCTGGCAAGCCTACATTTTCTCCAGAGGGAAGAGCAAGTGTGAAGACCCTGAGGTAGGAACATGCTTGGACACGTTTGTCCTTGTTCAGGACAAACAATGGAAACCAGCGTGCTGGAGACAACGTGAGCGAGGCAGGGATGAATCAGAGGTTAAAAAAAAAAAAAATTGGAAAACCCATCCCCATTTACCTATATAGAAATAATAAAAATTCTGAGTTGGCAAAGGTTCAGCACACCAAGAATAATCTGGGTGGTGAAGCAGGCACTTTTAAATGACATTGGTGAGAATGCTGATTGGACAGACAGTCCTTTTTGAACATTATTTGACCCAGTAATTCCTCTTTTAAGGTTCAATTCTTGAGAACTGACTAGAGATCTAAAGATTTGTGTATAGAAAAATGTTACTCAAATTACTCATAAGAAAAAAAACTGATTCAGCAATGTTCAATTATTAGCTATTGGGGCTTCCCTGGTAGCTCAGATAGTAAAGAATCTGCCTGTAATACGGGAGACCTCGGTTCTATCCCTGGGTTGAGAAGATCCCCTGGAGAAGGGAATGGCAACCCTCTACTCCAGTATTCTGGCCTGGAGAATCCCATGGACAGAGAAGCCTGGTGGGCTACAGCCCACGGGGTCACAAAGAGCTGGACACAAGCAAGCAACTAATACTTTTACTTTTTCACAATTTTGACAAAGCCATATTGTAGCCTATTATGAGAACAATAATCGGGGGAGGGAGGTTGAAGACTTTTTAATATGGGAAATTTTCATTGATATGATGTTTATGAGAAGCAACAATGAAAATGTTTACAGTGGTTATCTCTTAGTATTATTTTCTTTTTAAGCTCTCCATTTTCCAAATTTTCCTCAGTAAGCACGTATACTTTTATAATGAAGAAAAACAATGACTTTTTTTTTTAATGGATTTGCTGGTATGAAACCCAAATGTATTGACAGGTACAGCTGAGTTACCTAGGGAAAGGTAAGTGTGATGTAGAGTGATTTCTTCAGAGTGAACCAGGCAAGGCTGTCCTGGGAAAGACCTCCAGAAGCAAAACGAAAACACCAAGACTGAAGTCCCTACCCTGCTGATTTGTAAATAACCTATGAAGGACCTGTAAGAAAGTTTCTCGGGAGGGAGATGAGGAGCTTAGTTTGTATCATTGACAGACTAGATATTTAGGCTAAAGTACTTTAAATCCCCTTCAAAATTAAACCTTCCTCACAGACCAAGCAATAATGTGGAAAAACAGAGCCTGGGCCTCGAGAAAAGAACATTAAGCCATGAGTCAGAAGATACACCGTAGGCCCAGTTTAGAGATTTCTCTAGTCTGTGATCTCCTTCTGACTCAGTTTCTTCATCAGTAAAATCAAGACTACTCCTACTAATCTAAGCATAATTTACACCCATGTTACAACGATGAAATGAGAAATAACAGTCAAAGTGGTTTACGTTATAAAAACAGAATGATTCTAATTACAAAACATTATCATTAAAGTACTATTTGACTTACAATGCATAGATACGATAAGCCTTAGCATTATTCCATTTTGATGAATAAGGTATGCCTATTAGTACACTGGCGTGTTACATACTCTGAATGTTGTGTTACCAATTATGCAAACATTACACTGATAACCGTGTATCTCAGGAGGAAAAATGATCATATGTACTCACATTTCTTGTCCATGCTAAGCGGTCTGTGTTATAACCCATCATGTTCATGAGACACGTCACAAATAAGTTCCATTCTGAGTGATCACTGGGCCCTCCTGGGGCACTGTGGACACTGTACCACTTGACGAGCATCTGAACCGCTATTTCTTTCGGCAGAATGAACTTAATCGCTTGCAAACAAGTTTGTACTATTGAAAGCAAAGATTAGTTTTAGTATGCTTTCTAGGCATGCATTTCTTTTCCCCTTTTACTACGGTTTTTAAATCACTGCTATATAAAGGTCAAGCGCTATGAAAAGGGAACTGCCATTAAAGAGCTGGTGGGACACAAACCTGACCTAGCCAGTCATCTGAGTCTGAATTTAACAGGGCTTGTGAGAGGTCTCAGAGCAGTGTTTTCGTCATCAATTTAGGGTCAGAAATAGAATAACCACATAGCCCAGGTTACCTAAGACAGAACTGACTGACATCTGTGGCCCCAACAGCTTCCCATTTTTGCTCTCAAAAATGTCCTAGTTTGGGCAATGAATTAAAGATCATTCTAACAAAACCACACAATTTCTACATTAATAAATTCATATAAAATATTGTTTCAATACTTCAGTAAATCTAGAATAATCAATACATACATCCTCAAATAAAAACACTCACCGAGCTTTAAAATATGCTGTAAATGATTAAACATTCTGGTTAACCAAAGCTTTATAACTGTTCATTATTTCTGACAGCCCTGTTTCTATGGTGTTTTACATGCTCTCTGTCTTAAACAGATCAGTCAATACCATGTAGTCTACACCTTTCTTAATGGCTCGATACCATTAGTACGACAATCAGTTACAGCACTGCGCTGTCACACAGCGACTCCCTCAAGGGGCAAGGGCTATGGCTATGAGGAGGCCTAGGTCTGCTTTTAGCAGGAAATGGCCCCGACCTGCAATGTTTTTGTATACCCACATAATCTCTTTAGAGGATTTTTTCCTTCCCTTCCCAAATTCACTGTTACCAGGGCCCATCCTTAGCAGTATATGCTTTTTCTCATCAATTTGCTATGTGTGTGCACACACAACCAAGGCTGGAATCAAATGAAACCAATGTCAGAAAAGCAAATAACCAAGTTTGTCATGGTTGAATCCAAAATCAGTGTAAACCAGATACCGACTGAGGTGCTGAGGAAGGTTTTATCAAGTACAAAACCTTCTGTGCACGAACTATGTGACTTCTATTTGCTCCTGCAAGAGTTAAGATTTCACTTTGTTTTTATTTATTTTAACTAATCCATTAATTGTTTTTATATATTTTGGTTAGGCTTATACTTCTTGAGATCACTGGCTAAATACCTTTTAGAAAAGCAAGGCAGCTCCATACCAACTCAGAATATCATCTACCACACTGATGAAGAGTACTTCCTAAAATGAGAAAGGCACTCCAGCCCACTTGGCAAATTCCAGAGATCACAAAATCTGCCAACATTCTGCACTGGAAGTTGGATTTTGAAACTAACAGACATCCTGAATTTTCTTATATCACACAGGCATTGTTTTCTTAACTTACATTTGTTGGCAAATCTTTTTGATTACATGGTTTTCTTTATTCTACGTTCAGAAATATTCTCCACCTAGTACTTTCCAAATTGCATTTCAATAATTATTCAAGCAGACTCTGATTTTATCAAAATACTTCTGAGTATATTTTTGCTAAAATGTTAAGTTTTCCTCAAAGGCAATTATGTTAATTTCTCAATTATTCTTAACAATTGAGAGATTATTTTTGGATTAAAAAACATCAAATATGCCAAAATCTGTTTTGGTTGCTTGGGCTTGTTTCTCAGACTTTCTTGCAAGAGGCGTGTCCATATGCTGTAATCTCACTGCACAGCTTCCTCCCCCTGAGAAAGCTCACAGAAGTGGAACCAGCACGTGCTCCCGGGCCCCAGCCTTGGCGCACACACGGATGGGCCATACACAGTGCTCGGCGGCGCGTCACCGCTTCTCGGCGCAGGAAGAAGGCCCATCCCGCGGCTCCAAAACAGCAAAACGTTTAAAGCCTCAATTACTAATGTACATCAGCAATTACTCCAAATCAAACTAAGAACACATGAACGTGAGGTTTGATCCTCAACCATACCTAATTCAGAGGTGGCAATTTCAGGAATAGTGATCCTCACCATGGAGCCATTACTCAGTTCCTAGGGAGAAGATGGAAACAAATAAGGGCAAGTGAATAGAATCTGTTCATTCTAAATCTCTGGATGTCTAAAAAATAGCTGATGCTTAGCAAGACTGTTTGCCTGTCAAAGAAAAATGCAATAAAATAAATGAAAAATAAGTAGTATTTTCAAACAGAACTGAATACTTTGAAATTTCAGACACAACAAATGTGCTTATTTGTAAAACATTAACAAAAACTCTTATCTTTAAACAAAGTGGCTAATTTTCATATAGACACTAAGAGTCACCATCACCAAAAGTCTCACTTTTAACAACAAAAAAATTGTCTATATTAAAATTGAACTGAATGAACAAGCTTTGTTTCCAATACACTTTTTAATAATATAAAAACTTTAGAAAAAAGTGGGATGAAACTACTTTAAAGAAAAATAGGGCAAAAATATGATGTATTACAAGTGCTTTTAAAAAACCACATGGAATATTTGTCTGCACTTTTCAGACAAAACTCTGCATTCTGACAAACTTTACATGACAGCCATAATTCTTGGAAAGCTATTCTACCTTTTAAAAATAAATGTGCACACTTACTAGCGTTACCCTGTTACGGACAGGGTCTCTTATAGAATGAATGTAAGTCCCAAGCTGTTGGAAAGTACAATCCTCAGTATAGAGAGAATCATGAAGCTTTGAAGAATCCCTCAGTTCTGGAACTGGGGACACCAGAACCTGTACAGGGTCATAAATACAACACGTGAAGCATTTTTGAGAAATTAGGATGAAGAAATTACATGTCTTTTTTGCATATGGTTTAACAATTATACACAATGATTTTACACCATTCTGTTATAAGTATGACTAAGTAGCCTTTCCCAAGGTCCCCACCAAGAGCAGCTATAAAAAGTCAATAAAAACAGGACATCTAATCAATGGCACTGGAGAGTTGTGGAGATAACCTGGACTTGAGGGGCCAAGATCAAAAGAGAAAGGAATCAAAAGTAAGTGGCCCCACAGTTTAATACCACTTGGGATCTAATACCACTTGGTCTATCTTTAATCCCAAGATAAACCCATCTAAAACACAAATCCTAACATTCTTAACTGCAAGCTCTAAAACCTACAATGTCCTACTGACTGCATTCAGAATGAAAAACCTTTTTATCCTTTATTCTTTAAGAGCATGTCAGGTGGAGTGTAAATACTAGCTCTACCACTTATGAGCTGTATGTTTTCAGCTAAGTAACCTCCTTGTATCTCCATGTACACATTTGTAAAACAAGGATTAATATTTTCCTAATAAAGCTGTTTTAAGGGACTAAATGAGTTAATACACATATAATGCTTGGAACAGTATCTAGTACATAGATAATACTAGAATATCCCACCCCTTGCCCTGCCTTACCCAACAGACCACATGGATTTTTAAAAGTATTCATTCATTCCACAGACTTGTTGAGTCTTAACTTGTATGCCAAGAGGTGGAGGTACAATTATATGTTAGCAATGTTCTGCACTGACCTGCCTCCATGCCCACGCCCACGGGATTCCTCTTTACCCGAATGCCCCCTTCCACCTGCAAATATTCTATTTGTCCTCCAGGTCCAAACCAAGTCAGACACACCTCTCAGAGTTCCCTGTGCTACAAAGTAGGTTCTCATTAGTTACCTTTTAAAAATACGGGACGTTTCACGAATTTGTGTGTTATCCTTGAGCAGGGCCCATGCTAATCTTCTCTATATCATTTCAATTTTAGTATATTGCTGCCAAAGCGAGCATTAAATTATGATTTCTTAAAACAGACAGTACATCTGATTCACACAAGTAAATTGTGAGATCCCTAGATGAAAAAGAATGCATCCCTCTCCTCACTGCAGCATCCTCAAAAAGCACCTCACACATCACAAGGGAAATCACTGCACATTTACCGAGTCATTTGTGTTTGAAAATATTCATATTCTACAAGCATTAGCTAAACTTCCAATTTTACAGTTTTTAAAACAGAAAAAAAGTTAACCATGGAAAAAGCTAGTATTTGACCCAACTTTTCTAAAACACTATCAATTTTTGACAACACCTACTCCCCTTCTCACCTCATCCAGGGATCCAAGCAGCTTACTCAGAGGGTTAGCAGTAGTAACGCCGTCAAGCGGGGTGCTGGGCCGAGGCATCGTGTTGGACATGGTCAGGGAGGGAGCTGGCAGCCCCGGAATAAAAACCTTCCCCACCTGAAAGAAATGTAAAAATATGGGGAAAAAATATTAGCTTTCATGTATCATGTTCTTGAATGAAACATTAAGGCATGTAAGCATGTATTTCTTTTGCTATTTCAAAGTTTATGCTCACCACACACAACTAAAAACAGGGAGAATTAAAATTTTAATCACGTATCAAATTCCACCATCCAACTACATACAAACATCTTGACATAATTCTCTTAGTCTGATTCCTTCTTTTCATTACTAAGAACTTTTTGAAGGCAGGAAACAGGGGATATGTTAATACAGTTAAGACATTAAACAAAATGCAAGTATACCACACACTTTTCCACCTTATTGGACGTAAAGGCAGCAGGCACATTAAGCTTTCAGAGATTATAAACATCAGTCTTATTACTAAGTTGCCTGCCAGAGAGAAAAAAGTGTCATTTATGTCTTGGGGCCAAAAGATATTAAGCTGAAGTGACACTCAAGAAATTAAACCCAACCTAGTCCAAACTGTGCTCTCCAGCTTGCAATCCATCACAAACTCTCAGACACTTCTTCCTCAGGAAACCAGACATAAACTTCTCACTGACCTTCAAAGAGTGAGTCAGCAATCATGCTAATCACTCTTTCTTTTAACCACCCGTACGATTCTCAGAAAAACAACACAGAAGTTCACGTCCACACAGTCTGAAAACTTTTTTTTTAATTTATTTTTAACTGGTGGCTAACTGCTTTACACTGTTGTGTTTGTTTCTGTCATACACTGTGAATCAGCCATAAATATACAAATGTTCCCCCCTCTTGAACTCTCTCCCAACCCCCTGAAAACTCTTGATAAGACTAAAAGGATATTCAGAACTAAAGTTGAATTTTAACAATATACATATTTATGTATATGTACATAAATATACTATCTGAATACACTACCTGAAAACTGATAAAATTACATAAGTTGTCCAATAAAATCCTTAGGAATAAAAAATAAAAATGACAGTCAGAACTAGCATGTGGAGGTTTTTAAAAAAAAAAACAACATCAGCAACCACCCCTCCAGATCATAAAAATATGGAATAAGCGCATTCTATGCTATTACTCCCACTAACTACCACCACCACAACAGGATCTGCATGAATGTGTGATACAACTAGCTAAGGGCTGTAGAAGGTGAGGAACGCTGACAGGCTGGGGGCCTGAGAACCAGGAATGAAGTATGAACCCCCTACCTTTCTGTTTTCATTTCTCTACCTCTCTACTTGAGCTGCCCTGGTGGCTCAGATGGTAAAGCGTCTGCCTGCAATGTGGGAAACCTGGGTTCGATCCCTGGGTTGGGTAGATTTCCTGGAGAAGGAAACGGCAACCCACTCCAGTACTCTTGCCTAGAGAATCCCACGGACGGAGGAGCCCGATCCCTGGGTTGGGAAGATCTCCTGGAGAAGGAAACGGCAACCTACTCCAGTACTCTTGCCTGGAGAATCCCACGGATGGAGGAGCCTGGTAGGCTACAGTCCACGGGGTTGCAAAGAGTCGGACACGACTGAGAGACAAAACCAGGCCTTGCACTCTTGAGGGGCCTGCAACCCAGAAATGCTCTCAGGCACAGAACAAAAGAGATCCCACGAATACCCTGCTCTTTTTGCCAAAACTTGGTCAGGAAGAGTGGCCAAGCAGGGAACAACCACATTCGCCACATCTGCCCCACTTCAGTCAAATACACAAAACTAGCCACAGCCCTGGTGCTGGCCCCATCCAGACATGTGGATGGAGATGAGGGGCAGGGATCCACCATCCCACCTACGGGGACGAGGCAGCACTCTGCCCCGGCACAAAGCCGGGAGGCCAGGCCTATCCTCTCTGAGCCTCTGCTCTGCAGTAACCAGGCAGAGTGGCCTCCCCGCCAATGGCTCTGCAGCTGCAGAGACTGCAGACCCTGCTCTCACGCCAGGCATATGCCCCTCACACCTCCCCACACTGCAGCAATGGTCAAGGGGGAGGAGCCTGGCTCTCATCCTTACTCTGTAGGAATAAGCTGGCCTACCTCTTCCCACCCTTCCTCCACAGACTTCGGGTGGAGCACTCCATTCCAGCCCCACCCTGCAATAACTAGGCAGTAGGGAGTGAGGAGAGGGATGGGGAGGAAGGAAATAGAGAAAAGGACTTTCTAAATAAGTGCATGAAATCCTGGGCGGGCCTCTCAGTGACCCCTGTGTGACTGACAAAGACACAGTGAAATATCTGAGAACTAAACACCATTTAGTTCTCAAACTGGCCTCGAGGTAGGGTGGAAGTTCAAGCACACCACAATTTCATCATGGGAGCAGACCCCCAAAAAAAGACCCAATCAGGAAAGGAGTAGCTTAACAAGCTAGAGAACTTTTAGACAATAATCAATCTACCCCAGACAAACACTGAGGAAAAATACTACCGCCTGTGAACAAAGGCCAGGTGGGAGGCTGGACCTCCATTCTCACCTGGCTCTAATGAGGCACTGATTTGGGGGAAAAAAATAGTACTTTGGATTAGCAATAATGTAATGAAGACTGGGGCTTCCCAGGTGGGAAGCTAGTGGTAAAGAACCCACCTGCCAATGCAAGAGACGTAAGAGACGCAGGTTTGATCCCTGGGTCGGGAAGATCCCTGGAGAAGGAAATGGCAACTCACTCCAGTGTTCTTGTCTGGAGAATCCCATGTACAGAGGGGCCTGGCAAGCTGTGCTCCATAGGATCGCAAAGAGTCGGACATGACTGAAGCACTAACACTAAAGAAGCTTTGAGAATTCACACACTGCTGGAGGCAAGGAGTACAACCTTGCAACCTTGATACAACCTACACTTTGGAAAACAATATGGCATCCCCGGGCTAAGTTGAATATGCATATATTCTAAAGACTAGGAGATACATGTTTTTTAAAAACCCTTTTAAGCATTGTTTATCAGAAGAAACAGCGGACACAACAAAACAATCCTCATGGCTGGTAAAGTTCTGGTGTACTTATGCAACGGAAAACTGTGTAAGAGTTAGTCAACAACAGCTTTGTGTCTACAAAATATATCTAAAAATATTCAATAATATGATATTGAGCAAAATAGTCAAGTCAGAGAAGAGTATACGGTATGTTTCATTTATATGAAAATTCATACACAAAGAAACAACTTATTCTTTAGTGATATAATTGCAAAAAGTAGGAACAAAAAACCCGGGACTGATTTATGGCAAGAAAAGACACTGTCTACCTCTGGGGGATGAGGATGACAGGGGAGAGAACACCAGGAGACTAAAACTATGGGCAACATCCTACTTCCTAACCTGGGTAGAGGGCATATGAATGTTCACTTCATTATTCTTCAAATTGTGTGTATTTAAGTGTCATACTTTACACGTGTAAAATTTACATCGTTCTGTATATAAATTTCACAACTGTTTAAAAAGAGACAGCCAACATACTATATAATATACATTTAACGTAATGCAACTTTACTAAAGCTCTGAAAGTTAACAAACCTGACCATACATTAATTTTAAAACTACAATCTTTATAAAACTTCAGTTAACCTTTTCTCCTTTTATTAAAAAATAATTTATCTACATTCATTGATGCTACCGCAACTACACTGTGTTCATAATGCCAATCCATCTAATGACCATGAGACCTAGACCTCCAAGTTGCTGTTGCTTAATCGCTAAGTCATGTCCAACTCCTCTGCAACCCCATGGACTAAAGCCCACCAGGATCCTCTGTTCATGGGATTTCCCAGGCAAGAATATTGGAATGGGTTGCCATTTCCTTCTCTGGGGATCTTCCCGACCTGGGGATCAAACTTGCATCTCCTGCATTAGCAGGCTGGTTCTTCATCACCACCAGGAAGTACTCCAAATAAGGTTCAACCTAAACCCAAGGGTTCATTTTCAACTCTTATAGAAATCTGCCAAATTCCAGTCATGAGGTAACAAATTTTGAATACCAACTAACACTAAAAAATAACAATTAAAGAAGCAGTCCTACGACAGCCTGGGGTGCTATGTGTTACTTACCCGCACCACCCCTGTATACAGCACCAGGTTTCCACTGCTTTCCAGGACCAGCATAGTGTCTATCTTCTTGAAAAAAAAAAAAAAGCAAAAAAATTTTTTTTCCAATTGTGCAAATTATAAAGTATAAAGAGTTTCAACTTCTCAAGAAATATGCTTGCATTTACCTCCACTGGCGCTGCATCCTTTGCCTGGATGTTGGTGACAGAGCCGAAGATGAGCTGCGTTTTATCATTACTCTCTTGAAACTTTACACATCTAAACATTCAAATTAAAAAACAAATATACTATTGATACATGCAACAAACCTGTACTTATACTTAATTCAAGGGTATTAGGCTGACTGTTAAACGCCCATTTCAGAAGGTTACTTACTGTTGGGTTCCATATTATAACATCTTCAATGACAAATGACAAAATTACAGAGACAGAGCAGATTAGTGGCTGCCAGGGACTGCGGCCAGTGGGAGGTGGGTGTGATGGGCATGCTTAGCCACTCAGTCGTGTCCAACTCTTTTGCAACCCCATGGACTGTAGCCCGCCAGGCTCCTCTGTCCACGTGATTTTCCAGGCAAGAACACTGGAGTGAGTTATGATTTCCTCCTTCAGGGGATCTTTCCGACCCAGGGATCGAGCCTCTGTCTCCTGCATCTCCTGTGGCAAACGGGTTTCTTACCAGTGAGCCACCTGGGAAGTCCAGGGTGTGGAGTATGTGACTCTAAAGGGTAGCTAGCATGAGGGAGATCTGCGAGGTGATAAAGAAGTTCAGAATTTCGACTGTGGTGTCTACACACAGCGACACGTGAGAAAACGTCACTGAACCACACGCACACGCACACGAGCACATGTAAAGCTGACGGCTTGAACAAGGTCTGTGCCCTGTACTGCTGTCAGTTTCCTTGCTTGGGTAACGCACTGTGGTTGTGTAAGATGTTACCTCTGGGGACAAGTACTACATTACAACTTCCTATGACCTGTAATAATTTCAAAATTAAAGGGTCACTACATTGGCAAATATATGAATACATATTTCACCTAAGAAGATAAACAAATGGCTAATAAGTGCATGAGAAGATGCTCAACATCTTAAGTCATCAGGGAAATGCAAATTAAAACCACTTCAAACACACCAGAATGGCTACGATCAAAGAAAATAACAATATCAAATGTTGTCAAGGATGAAAAATTGGAACACTCAAAAATTGCTGGGCGGAATGTAAAATGGTGCAGTTTAGTTGGAAAACAAATTTGGCAATTTAAAAGCTGCCAATGAGTCCTCTTTCCAGCATCTTTCCGTGCTGCCAGAACGGTGCACATGAGTGTCCTGGCTGAAGCTCTCAAGAGTATCAACAATGCCGAAAAGAGAGGCAAACGCCAGGTCCTTATTAGGCCATGCTCCAGAGTCATTGTCAGGTTTCTAACTGTGATGATGAAGCATGGCTATATTGGCGAATTTGAAATCACTGATGATCACAGGGCTGGGAAAACTGCTGTGAACCTCACAGGCAGGCTAAGTAAGTGTGGAATGATCAGCCCCAGATTTGATGTGCAACTCAAAGATCTAGAAAATGGCCGAATAACTTGCTCCCATCCCATCAGTTTGGTTTCGTTGTACTGACAACCTCAACTGGAATCATGGACCATGAGGAAGTAACGAAAACACACAGGAGGGAAAATCCTTGGATTCCTTCTCTAGGGATGTAATACATACAAATAAAATGCCTCAGAGGACAAAAAAAAAAAAAAGCTGAAAATGAATGTATCATTTGACCCACTCCTAGCTATCTACCTATGTACATGAATCACATATGTCCACACAAAGATTCTGGCTCCAGTGATCACAGTGCCGTAACTCACAACAGTCAAGAGTAGAAACAAACCAAATGTCCATCAACCAATGAACAAAATGTGGTACTACACAGTAATAGGAATAAAATGTTTATACATGCTACAACACGGGGGGTCCTAAAAAACATGCCAAGAGAAAGAAGGTTGCAGACACAAAAAACTATCTATTGTATGATTCTATTTATATAAAATATCCAGCAAAGGCAAATTTGCAGGGGCAGAAAGCCTATATTCTGGTGGTCTGAGGTCGGGAATGGGAACACAGACTGACGAAAGTCAAGCACAAAAGATCTTTCAAAAGTGATAGAGGAAGTTTTAAAACTGGATTGTGGTGATGTTGCACAATTGTAAATTTACTAAAAGTCATTTAATTATACACTTAAAACATGTTAACTTCATGGTATATAAATTATTTCAATAAAGTTATTATGTAAAAAAAAAAAAAAAAGAGAGAGACAGAAAAAAGAAAAGAAAGAACAGCCCTAGAGATAGAAGCACAGGTTCAACTCCTGGGTCAGGAAGATTCCCTGGAGAAGGAAACTGCAACCCACTTCAGTATTAACTGGAGAATTCCATGGACAGAGTATCCTGACGGGCAACAGTCCACAGAGTCATAAAGAGTCAGACACAACTGAGCGACTAAGCCCTAAACACAAATGTATTTACACTGATTAAATGAGAAACATAAACACACTTACCGTAACTGGAGCTCGGACTCTACTAAATAGCACAAGAACTTCTGCCCACATAGGTCAGATGTAATAAAGACTTTGGAGGCCTGTGAATTTTTCTTCCTGTAATAGATATATTAATAAAGAAAATGGTGGCACTGGCTTAAAAATCTACCTCAGATATTAATAAAAAGTCTTTGAAAATACAAGAAATACTAATTGGGCCAAGCAATAACTTTGAAGACACAAAAGCACTTCTAAGAACTGAACTTCATCATCTCTGAGATTCCTCTCAGCTCTGATTCTGAGTCCACTACATAGCTTTTTGGGGGAAAATTACAATAAACGTAATCATTACCTTTTTAATTCTACACTATGCTAGTTGCCTACAGCCAAAGTAATGCAAACTTGAATTCCTATCTCTTACAAGGTCTAAGGGGTCAGACTTTTTATAACATGACTTCTCCAATCTATCCTTACTCTCTAAGATTAGGTTCCACTTTACCTCTCTTTTTTTTAAACCATACCCCAAACTTCTCTATTCTCTGCAAAAGTTTCTTTGCAGAGCAGTGCAGAGGACTGGAACTGTAAAATAAGCATCTGCAATATATCCAACTTAGCAATAAGGTATTTAAGGAGAAATGACTTTTTTTTTCTTTTAGTGACAGTATTTTCTTTCCATTTACTTATTTTTTTAAATTTGGGGCCATACAATGCAGCACATAGGATCTCAGTTCCCTGATCAGGGATTGAACCTGTGACCCCAACCCCCACCCCACATTGGCAGCATGCAGTTAACCACTGGATCACCAGGGAAGTCCCAAAACAAATGATTTTTAAATACAGGGAATTTTTGTTATATACAAGGAACAAAAATGGAACCTACTTCAAGCCTGTACTCACATCTTCACTTTCCTCCAAGTGTCACTGACCTGCTGGCCTAAGAGCACGGGTGTGGCCTCCATCTCACGGGAGCCCCAGTGCGGCCTATTTGATAATCATCACCTTCTTTCTCCCCAGGGCCAGTCTCTGCTCCTGAGGGCCTGTCTGGTTCCTTGTTCCATCAATCACTTCCTCTTCCCCGTATTTTCAATGCTCTCCTGCTCTGGGTGTGTAATCTTTGCAGCCTACTCTCTCACTTTAAAATGAGTCTTTAAATACACAGATGTACTAAAACATCAGATTATATGAAGGACTTACTGGTCGCTTAGCTGACTGTAAAAATGGTAGTGTGGTTCGGTAAAAAAAGCGTCCTTACTTTCTAGAGAAACACACTGAGGAATTTAGGGGCAAAGAGGAAGATGAATTTTCTCTAACCTAGTTTAGGAAAAATGAAACCCTCCCTGGACCCTGAGGTGCCTCCAGCTAGTTTTGGACCCTCATTCCCACTCAAAGGACTCTGTGGACAGTCTGTGTATCCATGCTCACCCCTCCAGTCCCCACTGACTTTCTCCACCGCATCCCACTACACCCTACCCCACGCAAGGTGCTCTGGACAAAGTCACCGGGGAACTCACTGCCAGCAGGTACCGCCTCTGAGCCCACCCTCACTGCCACACTTCACCGGCATCTGACGACACTGACACCTTCATCTCAAGCCTCCTTTCTCATGTTCCATGATTGTCCTGCTGCTTCCCCTCCCCCAGACCTCCCTTGCTCTGTCTGTCTGCAGCAACCTTATCTCTTTTCACCAACCTCCTCCCCAAACGTTAAGTTCCCAGGACTTCAGTCCCTAGCCCTTTTTGATTCTACACAGCCTGGTTTTAACTATTCAGAGGTCACAGACTGGGAATCTAATGAATGTTAAATCCTCTCCTAAAGAAAAGGCCTAGACACCACCCGTACCTTTGATTACTATCTTTGATCCCAGAGGGTTACCAGAACCCCTGTTCATCCACAGGCCCTCCAGAACCCCAGGAACTCAACCTCTACACACTCTATAAACTCCAATCCACCTGCCTTGCCTCAGTCCCCACTGTTAAGTGACTGCTCCGCCCCCTGTCCTTATGACTCACACATAAAGCACCTCCTTACAACTTTCATGAGACAGAACAGCCCCAACGGCTTTCTCTCTCTACCTCCTCTTTCGCAGCCCTTTCCCCTTCTCCTACATAAACAAATTGACAGTATTTTTAATCCCTGGAACATACCACACATTCACACTTCCTAACTTTTCTCCTGATCCCCTCTAACGACTGTGCCTTCTCCACTTACCCACCCAGAAAATACCCAGCTGTCTTTTCAAAGTCCTGTCTGCAGATGTGCAGTGCCACCCCCCCCCAGATGTCTCTTTTTGAGGACAGGGACAGTGACCTGCTTGCTGATAAACCACAGCCACTAACACACACACTGGCACTGACTGAATGAAGGATTAAAGAGAACACAAAAGGAGGAAGGTCGTGTAGAATGGAGGTCTGAGTGGTGTTTCACAGAACAGCTGATACTCAACTAACAAAGACAAAACTTCAGAAAAATGCTATAAAACCCTAAGTTGCCTAAACTACACAAATTAACTGTTTTTCCCTAAAACAGCAAACACTTCAAATGGGAGAGATTACTACTACAAAGTTAAGGAAGAAACAGCAAATGACAAAAGAATATTTTTATGATCATCTTAATATCACTAATATTCTCTACTGAAACTTAGGTAGCCTTTAATATATATTTCTATGCATTTTTGTAAGTATTTGTAACTGCTTATAGCAAGAAGCTTTACACAGAATATCAAGTGTTTTCTAAAACTTTTAGCATCATTTTTCTCTCAATATAAAAATATATCCTCCAAACCTCAGGCGAGTAATCGTTTCTGTCCATAAGTGGTCGATACAAAGCTCAGGAACAATGGGCTCTGTTTCTGGTGCAAGAAAGGAGCCATTAGAATTACTACTTGGAGAATGAGAAAAACTGTGTCTCTTTGGAGACTGATTATGGCTTGAAAGGTTGAACCTTTGCACCCCTGAAAAAGAGTACACTCCTAAGGCAGGGGAATGAGCACGACTGCAAAACAAACAGAAAAGAGGGCACCATAATTAATAACACAGGCTGACACGACACACTTTCCAATAAAGCTTTCCAAACTCTATGTATTCATGCAAATATTCAAGGCAGAAACCCAGTCAGAAATACAATTAAAAAAAAAAAAAAACAGCTACTTAAATGGTTTAACATGCTTTATTATATTCTAAAGATTTAGAACTCCTGCTGGAATAATTCTTTTTTTAACTGAAAATCAGTTCATCTTCTGCCTCAGAAAAGGAATCGCTTATTCAAAAAAGTCTAAACTATGTTCTTAGGTACTCAGACATATACATATGAACAAAACCCAGATTATATAGATACTAATAAAAACAAAAGCTAAAGCAAACTAAGACAAAAGAAAATAGTACCAAAATATCTCAGGAATTAATATTCACCGAACTGCTGCCAAGCAGTGGTAACAATTTGGCACTCTTAACAACAAGAATTGGCAGCTTCTACACATGACTCGCTGGCAAGGCAACACAGTAGGCCTGGAATCTTGGTAAAAATAGCTCAATGGGCATACTGCTTTTTTTTCTAAAAGGTACTCAGAAGCTGTCAAGAGAAATTTTAAATCCTTCCAATCACAACAGAAAGTTTAAAAAGAAGGTATCTTTTTCTTGAGACATCTTGTTTAAAACCAGGAAACTCGTCCACACTGAAGTCCCACCTGAGAGCTGCCATGTTGGAAATGGAAGGTGAACGGGAGTGCAGGCTGGGCGAGGAGGTGGAGCGGCTCTGGCTGTGGATGGAGGAGTAGTTCTGGAAGGGGGAAGCCACGGGGGAGTCGCCCTTGGAGAGGCTTCTGAGGTGTGCTGTGAGCGAGCTGCTAGTAGCCACGTTCTGGGGGGTGCCCCCCTGTTCAGAGAACTTTAAAACAACATTCCCTTCCTTAAGTCAAAATGAAGGGGGATGGGGAGGTAATCATTAGATTAGAAGGGCAATTTCCTTTCAGGGTAGTTGCCAGTTATTAAAGATATAACATTTTTTTCCCTAAGATACTCAATTTATTTCACGAGTCTTCTAAAAGCATACAAACAAATATCATACATTAGCACACATATACGGAGTCTAGAAAGATGGTGTGCTGCCAGTGAGTCTATTTGCAGGGCAGCAGTGGAGAGGCAGGCATGGAACAGACTGAGGACACAGTGCGGGAAGCAGAGGGGGGACGAGTGGAAAGAGTAGCATGGAAGCATACACGCTACCACACGTAAAACAGAGAACCCGTGGGAGTTTGCTGTGTGACTCAGGGAGCTCAAACTGGGGCTCTCTGACAACCTAGCGGGGGTAGGCTGGGGTGGAAGGAGGGAGGCAGGTTCAAGGGGGAGGGGACATATGTATACCTATGGCTGATTCATATTGATGTATGGCAGAAACCAAGAGAATACTGTAAAGCAATTATCCACCAATTAAAAATAAACAAATTTTAAAAATAATTTTTAATGAGTAGCAAAAAAAAAAAAAATGCAAGTTTTCAGTATTAACTATCTTTTTCTGTTAAGAAGTGACTTGCCTTCACCCTTACCTCTGTTTTGACTCTCCGGAGAGCCCACACAGAGTGCAGACCTTGAACAGTGTCATAGGTCATGACAATGGAGGGATCGGTGTGGAGAAAGACAATTTTCATTGCATGATCTACAACATACTGTACCCGTGATGAACCAAAAAGACCTTAAAGATAAAACAGAAATGATCAAGTATAGGACAATGGGCTTCACAAGACTTGTTTATGAAGTGACTCTTGCAATTCCTAAAGACACAGAGAAATGAAGGTAATAAAGGCATGAAATCCATTAATATATTAATATGACATAATTAACTCTCCATTTTTAATACATTTACTTTGGGCATCAATTTCTTCAAATATATTAAAGATGAGAATGTTATGAGCTTTTATATCACACACATGTACTTAAATGTTAATGAATTTAAGCCATTAAACTCATCAACCACAGGTAAAAGGTCCATGATTCCTTTAATAACTGACTTATTCATAAATTTTAATCAACTATTCTGCCAAATTTGACTTCCTTAGTGGTTCTTTTCCTCTGTATGAAATCTGTCCTCGATGGTAACCATTCAAACAGTGCTGAACAATACACTGCTGTTATTGTTTTACTGGGAAGACACGCAAAAATAAGTTTTTTCCTAGTGAGTTCAGCTTTTCTATCTATAGTACCACAAACAAGTTCCTATTTCCTTATTTGACAGTTTCCAAAATGTTTTCCTCTCAACATATTTAAAAAATTTAAAAGAATTGGGTTATAAAATTAAGAAGTACATTATAAAGAAAGAAAAATCACTCATAATTCCACTCAAAATAATTATTACTAAAATTTTTAGGAGCATTCCTCCTAGTTTTGTTTTCCTGTACAGACATATTTTTTGTTTTTACAAAATTAGAATCATATTCCATTTAGTTTTGTACCTTACTTAACATGAATAAGCAATTCCTGAGATTATCAAATATTATTCAAAAATTTGAGCAATAATGGCTGCATACCATTCGACCATATGCTCTGACACGTGTGCTTAGGTTGTTTGTAGTTGTTAACAGTATAATATAGAATTATCAACAAACTTTTCTGTATAAGGCCAAAGAGTAAATAGTTTAGGCTTTGCAGACCACAAAGTGAATCAGTAGCGTAATTTATTTTGTTTTTTCCTACAACCTTTTAAAAAGGTTGAAACCACTCTTAGCTCATAAGGCTTAGGAAAATAAGCTGGATTTATCTGCAGTTTGCCAAGCCCTGATAGAGAAGATAAAAATCTCAGTGGTATTTCAGAATATGTACTAGGGACTATGTCCTTAAAACTGGTTAAAAAACATAATTTTTTTTTAGCCTTCAAGTATCATTATTCATAATAACCTATGTTTGCTCACATTTAAAATTTTAAAATAAGCATCTAGAAATACGTCTAGAAAATATTAAAAAAATTGAGTCCCAGAAAATTATATTATGAGCAGGGTAAGTGAAATATTAAAATTTACACCATAAAGGTCTAAGGCTCTCCATTTCTTTTTTCCAGAAAAAAGAAACAATTTTAGTTTATCTAAGTCCTGTTGATTTATTATTAATTACTGAGAAACAGAGTACAGAGTCATCTACAGCTAAGTTAGAAAATCTAAAAAAAAAAAAAAAAGAAAATCTATCACTATTCCTGGCTCTATTTTTACTAAAAGAAGAGTTGTTTAAAGTCAATACCAGGATATTCAATGAAGTAATTAATATGAATTATTTTCATAATTATTTTTTAATGCTTAAATTATTTTACCTTTATAAGACAAATCAAATTTTCATAACCTCCTTTATTTCCTCCCCACTCCCAAACTAAAATAAGAGTCTGCGTAAAAGAATTTATAAAAATACACTTACTTCCAGATTTGCAAACTAGTGGTGTAATTTCATCCAGTGGATGCAGCATGCTGAACAGAGTGGGTAAAGGTTCTCTAGCAAGGACAAATAAACAATCAATCACCAACTCCATTTGTGCACAAATTTTGAACATTCTCTGCAAATAAATGTCTTCTGCAGACTAGCAACTAGAAATCTACAGTCTCGAAGAGCAACCCTCTAAACTCTGACATACCGTTTTTCACAGCATCTTCGATTTTCTTTCTAGAAATATCTCTTATGCAGAGTAAGTCTACACACACACACACACACACACACACACACACACACAGCACAGAATCAGTGTAGCCCAGGGAGGACCCGCAAGCAGCCGTCACCACCTTACAGACCAACCGAGAGAGGGGTGTAAGGCAGTCATTTTTAAAAAACACTTTTCTTAGTGGCACTGTGTCTGACAGCTAGGAAAGAAATTTAGTCCCCTAGACCTATTTACAAAGGCATGTACTTTAAAAAGGAAGAAGAATAAATGCTTCAAGTAAATTAAATGGCTGCTTTTTAAGGAGTGACTGAAAAAAAAGGAAAAGAACAGACCTTCTATCTGAACACAGAAAGAGATCACAATCTGTAAGCAACCTTCTCCAAACTTAGTATCTACTCCTTGCAACACACTGACAGGTAACTGGATGTTCCTGCCCTTCGGAGAGCTGAGAGCTGATTAGGGAGACAAACTAAACACATTACCACTTACTACACACCTAAGACTAGGAAGCTCTATGTCAAAGATTGTACACATTAGCTCATTAAAACTGCATAAAACCTAGCAAGTAAAGAGAGTATTCTTCCTTTAACAGGTAAGGAAACTAATGCCAAAGCTAATGATTTGCCCAAAGTAACATAATGGAAAAAAATGGCAGAGCTAAGAACTGAGTCTTACTATCTTTAAGCCAAGAGTTCGCTCAGTTTTACTACCTGGGGGACAAAAGCTGAGATAATTAAGTGCCAAGAGAGAAGTACCAATAGAACTCACAAGTGTACAATGATGAGGTGAGAGAAAAGGCATCTATCTGCACTGACAGCATGGTAATTTTCATCATCCCAAACTTTTGGGCAAGCACTTTTACCTAAGAACCAACAGAAAAAGCCCAAGGAATCATATTCTGACCTGCATACCTGGGTGGGCCTGGAGGAACCTCACATGAAGAGCTGCTTCGTTCGAACAGCAATCCATACTTGGTGGGCCAAACATTTGCAACCTATTTGGTAAAAGGGTAAGGAAAAACAGAAGTAAAAGAAATGACTCTTTATAACATGTTTTTATGAAACAATATAGAACATTAGATTTTTCTTCCAATATAATAAGAGCTTTGCAGACTAACAATCTATAATTCTAACAAGGAAATCTAAGAGAAAATCAAATATACGGAAGAGAAGTTTTATCTAATATTCCCACCAGTGCTAATATCAGTACCAAACTGACAATGTGATTAAAGGGTAATGACTGCATTAGGGCATGAAAAAAGATGATGAGAAACAGGAAAAACACTAATATTGCTCAAATGGTTGAGTATAACCAAAGTGATTTCTTACAAATGTACTTAAAATGAAAAAAAAAAAAAAAAAAAATCCCAGAAAAGATTTCACAATTCACTTCACTAGATAATTTACCTTTTAGGCAAAGGATGGAAATGGCAAGCAATTACAGCTGCTAAAATTTAGCTATTTTATTTCAGTAAAAATAACATTTGTGATTATACAATGTGAGAGCAGCAGTACTTCTGAAATCAATTAATTCAAGAATAAGCTCCAATAAAACACAAAAAGATTGAAACACTCAGACTTACCTGAAAAGGTAAAGAAGCTATGTAATCCTTTCCTTCTATGCTATGCATGTTGATACATGAGCTTTGCAATATACATATGCATCTTTCCACTTCATCACTACCTGAAAAGGGAGTACAAGATACATGCTTTTTTTTTTTTTTTTTTAAAAAAAGGTTCCCAAATACAAGTTACAATTTCCAATAGCACAAATTCTTTAATGAACAACATAAAAATGCTCAAGGTAAGCCACTATTATTAGTGGCTACCTATTTTGACTGGAAAAAAAAATGAGATAAACATTTGGAATCATAAGATCAAATAAAATTTCAAAAAGAAACTTACTGTAGTCCTTATCAGACTTATCCTGTGATATAATGAAGTCACACCACAATGCCTAAAATCAAAACAAAATGCTTACTTAAGAAAATGGTATCTAAAAATAACCTATTAATTAATAATATCTAAATAATAGTGTCATGTACATAACTGTCCCACCTTATCAGCTCAACACATACATATGGGAATAAGGAAAAATAAGATAAAATTAGACTAATGATAACTATTTTCAGATAAACTATGTCTGCTAATAAGGTTTATGAAGAGAAAAGGGAAGACAAAAATCCACAAGATAGAAGCTTTGAAGCAGAAGTGAATTCAAATAGAAATTCAACCTATATTAAACCCTATATCCTATACAAAGCTAAAGATTATTGTAAAAGCTGAAAACTGCCAAGCTATTTCATAATCTCCAGACTTACCTAATGATCTTATCACTCTTTGACACACCTAGAAATCCCTCATTAAACGCTCATTTTAAAAATGTGTGTGTGTGTGTGTGTATGTACATACCAGGAAAACTTTTAAAAACCATTAAACTTTAACTGGCATGCTTGACAATCACATCGAAATTATCTAAAGAACGCTAGACTGGAACAAACACAAGCTGAAATCAAGATTGCCGGGAGAAATATCAATAACCTCAGATATGCAGATGACACCATCCTTATGGCAGAAAGTGAAGAACTAAAAAGCCTCTTGATGAAAGTGAAAGAGAGTGAAAAAGTTGGCGTAAAGCTCAACATTCAGAAAACTAAGATCATGGCATCTGGTCTCATCACTTCATGGGAAATAGATGGGGAAACAGTGGAAACAGTGTGAGACTTTATTTTTTGGGGCTCCAAAATCACTGCAGATGGTGACTGCAGCCATGAAATTAAAAGATGCTTACTCCTTTGAAGGAAAGTTATGACCAACCTAGATAGCATATTGAAAAGCAGAGACATTACTTTGCCAACAAAGGTCCGTCTAGTCAAGGCTATGGTTTTTCCAGTGGTCATGTATGGATGTGACAGTTGGACTGTGAAGAAGGCTGAGCGCCGAAGAATTGATGCTTTTGAACTGTGGTGTTGGAGAAGACTCTTGAGAGTCCCATGGACTGCAAGGAGATCCAACCAGTCCATCCTAAAGGAGATCAGTCCTGGATGTTCACTGGAAGGACTGATGCTGAAGCTGAAACTCCAGTACTTTGGTCACCTGATGTGAAGAACTGACTCATTGGAAAAGACCCTGATGCTGGGAGGGATCAGGGGCAGGAGGAAAAGGGGGCGACAGAGGATGAGATGGCTGGATGGCATCACCGACTCGATGGACGTGAGTCTGAGTGAACTCTGGGAGTTGGTGATGGACACGGAGGCCTGGCGTGCTGCGGTTCATGGGGTCGCAAAGAGTCGGACACAACTGAGCAACTGAACTGAAAGGCATTTTCATGTGCCTTTTTAATTGTGGTAAAACATACATAAAATTTATCTTTTTAACCATTTTTCAGTGGCATTAAATACGTTTACAATGTTACATGGGGGGAAATAATCATCAAAAAGATCACTGGCTTCAACACTCCTACACAGAAATGCTTTCACACACTGTCTGAAATTGGGGAATAATTCACTTTACCCTTCCTACTAAATTGTTATAAGAGTACAACACTCATCATAAAATAGTTAACAGGGAAAAAAAGCAGTCGAGATATGATTTCAGTGTTTACAAATAAAGAACTTCACATGAATAAGAAGCCTCTAAAACCTTCTGTCAATAGGCGAACAATTAATTCAACTACCAAAAATGCTTTCATTTTCCCCCCAACTTGATATCCTAAAATCTTTCCGTAAGAAAAGCTGAAATGGTACAGTGACCATCTGTCTCACCTAAATCTGACGGTTGTTACTAACCTTTTGTGTATCTGTTTATGTGTGCATTCCTATACATAAGGATGTGGGGAGTGGGGAGGTGTGTTTGAAAATTGCACACAGCATCACTTCACCCCGAAACCCGTCATCTTGTATTTCCACCTCATCATCTATTTCCTAAAACTGAAGACGTACTCCTATTAAACCTATAGGTTTAACCTATAAACTGTCATACCACTTGAGGAAAAAAATGTAATTTTCTACTAGCACCTGATATCCAGTCCATTTTCAACTATTTCAGATTTTCTCAAGAATGTCTCCCTTTTTTAAAAATATAAATGTATTTATTTTAATTGGAGGCTAACTACTTTTCAGTACTGTAGTGGGTTTGCCACACACTGACATGGGTTCACATCGGGTATGCCTGTGTCCCCATCCTGAACCCCTCTACCTCCCTGCCTGACCCATCCCTCAGGGTCGTCCTCGTGCTCCGGCCCCAGCTGGTTCTCAAACCAAGATTCAAAGTTCATTTAACGACATTCAAAAAATACTGTATTTGCTGATGTCCTTTTAGTCTCTTCTAACCTAGAACAGCCCCATCTTTCTTTCCTGCTCCTTGACTAACTTTTTAAAGAGGCCAGAATGTAGACTGTTCCACATTCTGAATTCATACAATTGTTTTCTTGTAGTGTTTTTTTCCTTCTATTTTTAATTATGGAAAATTTCAAATACAAAGTAAACAGAATAACATAATGAATACTCATTAGCCAGTAATTATCAACCTCTGGCCATTCTTGTTTCATCTATACCTCCAACCCACTCATCTCACGATACTTTAAAAACGTACCCTCTGGTCCCTATACTTTCTATAACTGAAGGTTGAACTAGATGCTCACGTTATATAATCTGGGGAAGAAACTGAGAGGATGACAACATATACTGCATCGTAGCTAGAGTCTAGTGTGCCTTTGTCCCACTACTAATGATGGCAAAGAATCACCTGGTGGAAATGGAGACCAACAGATGTCTCTAAAATAGAGATACATCTGTTGCTTTATATTAGCAAGTAATCCACAGAGTAATACCCTGGTGCACGGTAATGTCTTTTCACCCAGAAGTGTTACCAGTCATTAACAATCCTTTTCTGAATCAATTATTACAACTGGAGGTGACAGAATGATGATTTTTTAACTCTACCCTTCTATTTTTACTAGTTGGCACTCTTCCACAAATAAGGGAGATAAACTGCATGTCTTCCTAAACAGGAAGGGCAAATACTTAATTCCTTCTCTTTAATTACCAATTATCACAACAGATGTAGGTGTCATATCCAACTGCAACGAGACCAAGTAGGTTTTTCTCTCTCTGATTGTCACTAGGAAGTAGGTATTATTGAATACCTGCAATCAATTATAATCATCGTGTGTTAAAGTATTCTTTGTACCCTCAATGTCTTAGAAATTTTTAGAGAATAATGAATCTTATCACTCAAGAACAGTGTTTAAAGACTCATTAAACTGACAAGTTCAGTCGCTCAGTCGTGTCTGACTCTTTGCAACCCCATGGACTGCAGCATACAAAAAAGGACAGTGGGAAAAACTGACTGACAAAGAACAGTGGGAAAAAGGTGACGCTATAGGAAACAAACGGACTTTTAACACGTACACCCGGCTGCTGGGATCACTGTGCTGTTTTTATTATTTCTGTTAAATTTTAGGACAAACATTGATTTTAAGTGTTAAATAATCAAATGCTAAAATTCAAATCAACTCACCTGTTGAACAGGACTGTCAACTGTAAATGCTTTATAAACAGCCAATGCCTGGCTTTTACTTCCTTTGCTCCAGATAACCATGTTTCCAGCCATGTAGAGTTCCTCATCGTAATCCACTTCTTCTCCAATTTCACTGACACCTTTTCTTAACTGCCAGCTCTCCTTAAAAGTTAATACATACAAGACATGTTTAAGCACTTTTTCAATAGTATGGAGCAAGATTTACTAATTAAATCAAATAATTACCCAGATACAAGTCTCCTACTCTCTCTTTGCGTGTGGAGTAAGACACAATCCAAGCCCAACTTTCAGAAACTCGGTGCCACTGATTAACAAAGTGGGGTGTCTGGGTATGTGCATCATATATCTTATAGGATGTTTCATGTTATACTATCGTATTATTTGTCCAAAACATAAACATGTCTGCAGATCCCAAAATGAAACCAACATGCCTGGGGAAACTAAAAAGGTATATTAAGTATAGGGAGAAGTGATGGAGAGGGGCAGTGAGGTGCACGTGGGAATCACTGGGGGAGTTTATCCACAGGGCAGATTTCCCTGCTTCACAGCTACATTCAACTTCTGTCCCTGGGCATTACAATTAAATGGGAGAAAGAAAGGTTTAGATTTCTAACTACACAGACTTTCCTCTCCCTGAGATTGTGGTATCCTAAGTGGAATAAGGTGGGAAGACTGATTTTCTGACACGCTAACGTCTCATCCCTCTATTTAAGAACTAGGGGAAACGTAAGTATTTTTCTGCAGCAGGGACCATTTCTAACTCTACTATCTAATCAAACAACATGATATCTGGTCCCCACATACTAAGTGACGAGAAAGAGGTTTAGAATGGACCATAACCATAATACTTACTATAAAACCATGAGTTACATGTCTAAATAAATGGTTATGACACCATAATACAATGAAGTCATTATTTTAGTCTTGACTGAAATTACCAAATCTTAACCACTACCCTAGAAATACCATTATACTCCTTTCTCAGTGGCAGGTAGTCTTAAATTACAAGTAGATCACAACATTCTACATTTCAAAAATATTATGGGAAAGAAACTTAACGGAACCTTCTGTTTCTCATGGATGGTAACCTCCTGAAGGGATCCCACTAGGCCAGCAGCACCATCAGAAGACCATAACTCGGAGGCTGGCTGAAGCTGGCGAAGCTGGAGGTTCAAAGCATTAGGGTGGTGCTTGCAGTGGTCTCGACCAAAAGGAACAAATTCCTGCAAATCCCCGGCTGCAATCATTGTTGCCCTTTCTTCATAGAAGTTCGACATGGGTTCCAAATATCAACATTATTTCTGTATGAATTCAAACACATTGTAGTCAGTTTCTGGAGTCAAAACCAGAATAAAATGTCATAAAAGTTTACAGAAGAGTCATTAATTCTTAGATGAGTGTCAAATAATCCAATCATATTGTAAGTGTACAAGTAATTAATAACATCGAAGGTCGTTCCAGACCTGCCTCTCAGATGACTAGTCATCGGCACATTTTAGCTGGGCCCACAGAAGGTTAGCACTGAAGGCCAGCACCAGGCTGAAATGAGCACTATGTCCCACAACACCTTTCCCGTGTCTCACACTACACACTAGCTTTTCCACATTTCACACATGAAGCATTCAGACAAGGTGCGCTTTATAGCCCCATGACTGCCCGGCTTCTTAACATTAAAGGTCATTTCTGTTCATTTCCGCTGAAACCTAATTTGAAAAACACATTTCAAGGATCACTGGCATGTTGGAATGAAACAAACCAAAAAACCCAAAACCTCATATTACCTCTAATTCATCGTAAATTGAACTACTCCTTTCAGCTGACCAAGCCACAAGTGAAAGTCAAAGTCACTCAGTCGGGTTCAACTCTCTGTGACCCCATGGACTGTAAAATCCATGGAATTCTCCAAGCCAAAATACTGGAGTAGGTAGCCATTCCCTTCTCCAGGAGATCTTCCCAACCCAGGGACTGAACCCAGATCTCTTGTACTGCAGGTGGATTCTTTACAGTCTGAGCCACCAGGGAAGCCTGATCAATCCACAAAAGACCTAATAAACTGTCAAATGTGACCAAGTTATGACACCCCAGTCGACCAGAACATACAACTACAATCCCAATTTGAGGGCCAAACACAGGAAACCAAGGCATGAAGAACTCTGGCCATGGGATAGCCATACTTGTAGCAAATTTACGAGTCCTAGCTTTTAATACAATTTATTTACAGTACAGCTCATCACCATAAAGATGTGGACGAGCTGTGGGTGGAAACATGCTTCTTTACTTCCAAAACATTTCTACATACAGTAATGGACAGCCAGTAAAATTCACTGTATGATATAGTAGATAAGGTAGATGCTAGTTTTCTCTCCAAGACAATACCTGTCCTAAAAATGGATTTTGTGGCATGTCGAAGCTGAAATCCTCAAACACATATATCAAAACCAACATTTAACCATAGTACCATAAACAGTGTTTGGAACAGCACTCACAATTAAAAGTTTAACTATATTTGACATATCTCTCATCCCATCTGACGTCTTTTTGGCATCAATAGGGTTTTTTTTTTCCTGCACCATCAAAAGCCCCTGTAATTCCTATGCAGCTCTTCCAGGGTCAAAGTTATTTTGCTATGAGTTAAATGCAATTCCTGACACAACTGTATGTCATAATCAAAACACTTATTTTTCTCCGCTAAAATTCAGAACTGAGAACACTTGAACTTGGGATATAACTGAAACAGTACCTTATAAAACTTACAAGAAAACAACAAAATTCACTTGGTCTGCCTATCAACAGAATAACAAACGTTAAAGAACTGACCGGAGAGTTTATCCTACTTCAGTTTTGCAATTTTGGAACGTTATTCTATTAAAACTTAGAAAATTACAAAACTATTCATTATACAGTTATTTTCACAGTACAATATTTATGTATTATTTACGAGAACATATTTAATACTTTTGCAATCTCAATTTTTTACGTGTTTTTACTTATCAGGGGAGGCAACATAAAGAGCTACAGATGAAAATACTGTATTAAACTGATACGCTATAAATCAAGATATCAGCCTTGCTTAATAGCAATAAAAACTACCCTGCCAGAGGTAACCACAAAGCTGCTTCAAGAGTAAATTCGACTAAATTCAAGTGCACACACAAGACAGTTTGAGCCTCTGCAAAAACGCAGAACTTCCCCGGCCCCTCTAGAGTCAGAAGAATCCATCAGGCTAAGAGCTTGAGCCTCAGAACTTCGTTTAAAGAGGGCAAGGGGCCGACCTAGAAGTTGAGACCCCCATGGAAGCTGAGACCCCTTTCGCGCTGAGCTCAGCAAAGAAGCCGGCGCGGAGCGTAACAGAGAGATGCACGCCGGAAAGCACAGCCCGCAAACTGGGGTCCCCATGGCTCCAGCGCGCGCTCAGGAACCGTCCCGAGCTCCCAGCCCTCCCTATCAGGGAGCGGGTAGGCCTTGGGACGAGTGTTAAGACCACGGGATACGCGATGAGCCACCAGGCGTGGCGGACCGGGGACCACACCTGTGTGACTCGGGACGCGTCAGGCGCGGCGAGCCCCGGCTGCTCTCCGGAGGCAAGGGGACCGAGAGGGCCCAAGAGTAGCGGCGGGGATGGTCACGGTGACTCCTCGGCCACTGCAGCTTCTCATTCCCTCTCCCTCCCCTGTTCCGGAGGAAGACTGGGCAGCAGCTGTGGACAAGACTGCTAACAACAGGAAGGCGTGCGGGAGAACCTCTCACCCGAGACGTTCAAATGGTCGCGTCCATCTTGACTTTCCCGTCGTGCCTCGCGCCGGGGTGGGGCTTCGGCAGGAGCGCGGCGAGCCTGCGGCTGTAGCGCCTGCGCAGTTGCGGGAAGGATGCTTTGGGCTGCCGAAGGCTCTGTGGGTGAAAAATCCGCCTGCAATGCAGGAAACACATGAGAAACGGGTTCGATCCCTGGCTCGGGAAGATCCCTGGAGAAGGAAATGGCAACCCACTCCAGTATTCTTGCCTGGAAAATCTATGGACAGGGAAGTCTGGCAGGCTCCAATCCATGGGGTCGCAAAGAGTCGGATGCTAATGAACGACTAAGCACAGGCACCTTCTGTAGTGTAGCCGCTGTGACCCAAAGCAAGACTACCTCTGCTAGGGTCTGTGCTGGAATAGGACCTTCCTGGTGTCCAGTTCTCCACGTCATGTCAATACGAACCTGACCTGCCTCCTAACTATGAAAAATAAGATTTTCTGGCCAGTTTCCCTCTCCTCTCCTGACCCCCAAATGGGAGGTATATGCCTCCAGGCTTGAGGAAGGGTGGGGAGTCTACTGATTTTACCCTCTACCAATGCACTTTAACCCTTCCGACGTCTGGACCCTTTGAAAAGTTGATGAAAAGTATGGTTGTTCTGCAATTCATGGAGTTTCAAAGAGTTGGACACGACTGAGCAACTGAACTGAACTGAACTGAACTGATGGTTGTTCAAGCATTCAGTCGTATCCAACTTTTTGCAACCCCACGGACTGCAGCACGCCCTGCTTCCGTATCCTTCATCATCTCCTGGAGCTTGCTCAAACTCATGTCCATTGAGTCGGTGATGCCATCCAACCATTTCCTCCTCTGTTATCCCCTTCTCCAGAGGTCCTCAATGAAAACATTGCTCCTAATATCTGAGCTTCACAGAACATCCCCAAGCGATTCATAGGCCCAAGTTAAAAACCTCTGCTTCACCCCTTCCTCCCTGTCTATGGAATTAACTGTAGAATAGCAGGCTTGTGAAAACAACAACTTTCTTGAGCTGTAATCTCACTGTGTGGCATTGCTAGGTTTAAAGGACTAATAGGCCTAAGAAGTTAAGTCACTCGCTCAGTCGTGTCTGACTCTTTGCGACCCCGTGGACTGTAGCCCACCAGGCTCCTCCCTCCATGGGATTCTTCAGGCAAGAATACTGAAGTGGGTTGCCATTTCCTTCTCCAGGGGATCTTCCCGACCCAGGGATCGAACCCAGGTCTCCCGCATTGTGGGAAGATGATTTAACCTCTGAGCCACCGGGGAAGCCCCAATAGGCCTAAGAAATAAAGTTCAAATACTTTATGCAGAAATATAAAGTTGCCTGAAACGTCTGTGCCTTCACTAAAATTCTCTCCTTAGAGTCTCCAGACACACCTTAACCTTGGGGCCTTGGTATATTGGTTCATTCTCATCTCTTTATTTGAAATGTCGACCTTTAGAGTTTAGTTCAAATGCCTTTTTTCAGAAGGCTTTACTCCAACAGGAAGTCTCTGAGTGCCACCATCTGCTATTGTCCCACCTCAACCACCACCATGGCCTGATGCTACATGAGCCCTATTTCCACCAGCCCTGTGGTCCCCACCACCAGTCACAAGGCCTTCTCCCCTGGCTTCACTGTGTCATCAGGCCAAAGTCACACTCCCTGGGGCCCTGGATTCTCCTGCCACTGCCAGACTTGGAGGAAGTGCCTCTTCACAAGGTGTGTGAGTTGTCTTCTGAAGGGGCTAAAGACATAAACCCAAAAACGTAGAGAGCAAATTTAGTGTGTCACCGTTGGTCACTCAGTCGTGTCCAATTCTTTGCAACCCCATAGGCTGTATTCCACCACACTCCTCTGTCCTTGGGATTTCCCAGGCAAGAATACTGGAGTGGGTAACCATTCCCTTCTCCAAGGGATCTTCCCCACCCAGGGATCTAACCCGTGTCTCCTGCACTGCAGGCAGATTCTTCACAGTCTGAGCCACCAGAGAGCAAATTTTGATCAGCAGAAAGAAGGCAGATAGGAACCAAAGAAGTGAACCCCGTCCTTTTCCCTCTGCCAGACTATTCTACAGCGTGGCTTCTCTGCACAGCCTGCCAGGAGACGTCCTTGTGGCCGAGCAGGCATGCCTGCCAAGCAGTCAGCTGAGTTTTTGGCAGTGGCCAATGCAATGCTTCTTATCCGTCCCTGCTCCATTTTCCCTTGCCTTTATTCTCTCTCTTGGGCTAAAGCATCAGCACTCATCAAATTTGCCTCCAGCTCTATTTTTTAGGGAACACAGTCCACAAAGAGTGTCCTATGCTGCTTATTGTCCAGTCTATGAATACAGTCACTGAAAGGATTTACCCAGCTCTTCCCCCTGAGTGTTCCCTTGTCTGCTCATAAATTCTCCTCAAGATTCCTCTCCATGGCCTCAGCCTATGATGTTTTCTCAGGACTAGAGTTTCCTAAAACACAGGACTTTTCATTTAATTTATTTTTGGATGGGAACAGTGCTTTTAAAAAAAATCAGTTCTTTTAAGGATTTTGTTTGTTTGTTTGCCGCACCACATAGCATGCAGGATCTTAGTTCCCTGATCAGGGATGAACCTGTGCCCCCCAACAGTGAAAGTGCGGAGTCTTAACCACTGGACTGCCAGGGGAGTCTCTAGAGGGACATCTTTAAACACCACCATCCCTTTTCTGAGTCTGACCATTTTACTTCCAGTATGGGTGGCTCATTGCTGTTGTTATTGTTGTTTTTGTTTTGCCTATGGAGTGAATTTTCATGGCAAGGAGTTCCCGAAACCAGAAGAGGAAACACTTTTATTCCGCCATTGTGTTCACAACACTGAACGGTAACTTTTCCTTGTGCCGTTTTGCAATGACTATGGAAGCCATTGTTCCGGGAGGGCCTGGAATTAACCTGAGCTATTCTGCTAAAGTTTCTTCATGGCCCTGGCTCCTGGTCAGGGCATGAAGCCTACTGATTATTCATGTTGATTTGTGGGATCAAGGAGGTTCAGGGAGATTTGTACCAGCTTGTCAGTGCTGTTTATTGAAAACAGTGAGATACAAGGACCTACTTGTCCAACACAAGGAGCTATACCCAATATCTTCTAATGACCTATAACAGAAAAGAATCTGCAAAAGAATACATGTGTGTGGTTTGTGTATAACTGAGTCACTGTGCAGTACATTTGAAACTAACACAACATTGTATATCAACTATAATTTTAAAAAATTGTTTAAATAAAGAACAAAACAATAAACAATGAGTTACAGGATTTGCACATGGTCTCAGTAAGACCCCAGGGCTTTCCTGGTGGCTCAGATGGTAGAGTCTGCCTGCAGTGCGGGAGACCTGGGTTCAATCCCTGGGTTGGAAGATCCCCTGGAGAAGGAAATGGCAACCCACTCCAGTATTCTTGCCTGTAAAATCTCATGGGTGGAGGAGCCTGGCAGGCTATAGTCCATGGGGGTGGCAGAGTCGGACACGACTGAGCGAACATGTCCATGCATCGGTGTGACAGCTAGATGGAGCTGCTGTTGAAGCCAGTTATGCCGTGGGAGTATGCCTAAGGGACCCCGGGCATGTAAAAATCCTCAGCTGAACTTCTCTTTGGGGATCCCTGGTTCCGAGGTGTTCCCAATGGTTCCTGATCCAAAAGAGGGAGTGCATCTGGCCACACATCTTCCAGAAAGGGTGGACAAAGGATCCTGTGCCTGGTCTCTCTGGAATCATTACAGTAAAACAACCATTAACTGTGACGGATATTAACTTAACTGCTGTTGTTTTTTGTGTCCTGTTTCTGTAACAAACTGTAGGAGCTGGATCTGGTGAGTCTTTTTAGCAACTGGATTCCTGTTTAACCACCACTTAGTTATATCAGTGCACTTATGTTCAAGGCAGTATTCCAAATGGATTGTTTCACCTGAAGCATGGTCCCCCAAGAACTTTACACCTATGCCCCAGCATGCTGCTCAGTACACTGACTGGAGGATCTTCCATGCACCACCTACATTGCCCAAGAAACTACCCGAGACTGGTGCTTCCCCTAAGAGGTGGGGTGTTCTGAGTGGACTTTCTTACAGGCACCATGTCAGTTCCTCAGCAAACTTCAAGAACTTGGCCCTTATATGTATTTTCAACATGTTGCTCAACACACGACATGGGGGAGAAGAAGTCAAGGGGCTTAGCCTCTGTCATGCTGCAATGTCATTTATGTATTAATAGTACTGAAACCACTAAGAATTATGACAGGGCTAGCATGAAGGGAGCACCAATGATGCAAATACTGAAATCTTCAAGGAACAAGAGGAGAGACCTAGGGGTCTGTAGTGACCTCAGCAGCCAGGTCTGATGATATGAGACTCAAATCCTGAGACTCTGGAAAGAAGGGCAGAGAATGGTCTTCAGGCATCAAGGACAACCCCACCTCTGGGCTTAGGGGTAAGAGGGATGTGAGTGCAGAAGGCAGGTTCAGCAAAGAAAAGCCAGGGTGCTGTGATGGGAGGACCATGGACTGGCTGCTGGACAAGTGAGAACCAAAGTGGTTCTTGACTGGCATTTGGGTCAATGAGACTGGGGCTTCCTGATGGAGGTAATGTGCATTAGCTCAGTGACACACTCTAGGTGCTCGTCTTATACCTTGATGTGAGCACACGCTTAGTAGATTTTTGTGAAATCATGAGTGAATGAATGCCTCTCTGGCACTGAAACCAGTTTGAGACTGTTTCTCGGCACACCATCATTCACAGAGTATGCCTCCAGCAAGCCAGATCCCTAGATACTGGGCAGTCTCCACCGTGTTAAAGTGAATGGGAGGAGACTAGCTTGAATTGGGGGTCCATGTGGCAGACTGAAGGCAGGAGTGGAAAGTCAGTTACAGGCCCCAGTTGGGGACAAGGCTGAGGGGGTGAGGGGGTCGTCTGTGTAGATGGGTCGGCCGACAGAGGGAGGGTGTGGCTTTAGAGTAGGGCCACTGATCCAGCAAGTCCACTCCTGGGCATAGACCCAGACAAAAGGTAATTCAAAATGATATATGCACGCCTGTGTTCATTGAAGCACTGTTCACAACGGCCAAGACACGGAAACAACCTAAATGTTCTCTGACAGATGAACGGATTGAGAAGCTGTGGTACATACACACACTGCAATATGACTCAGTCATTTAAAAGAATGAAACAATGCCATTTGAGGACCATGGATGGGCCTAGAGATGACCACACTAAGTGAAGCAAGCTGGAAAGAGAAAGACAAATACCATATCATATCACTTATAGGTAGAATCTAAAATCTAAAACAAACGAACATACCTGTGAACAGAAACAAACTCACAGAACAGACTTATGGCTGCCAAGGCGGAGTGAGGGTGGGGGAAGGGAAGGATTGGGAGTTTGGGATTAATAGATACAAATATTGTATATAGGAGATACAAACAACAGAGTCCTACTGTATAGCCCATATTGAACTATATTCAGTATCCTGTGATAAGCTATAATGGAAAAGAATATGAAAGAGAATATATATGTGCATAATTGAGTCACTTTACAGCAAAAATGAAGACAATTTTGCAAATCAACTATATTTTAATAAAACAAACAAACAAATACACTAGGGCCGTCTTTACATTTTTCATGTGCAGTTTGGCCTGCTCCCCTGAGGACCTCAGTTGTTAGTCTTGTACCTCATTGCTGATATCCTGAACATGCTTGATGACCAGACTGTTCACAGTGCCACTTAATGTAAGACACAGCCCTTCTACACTTGACTCAGCAGGAGCTGTCTTCCCCGGCCCCTGGATGAACACTGCTATGGGCCATGTTCTTTCTTACATAATAAAAGTAGGGGCTCCACCTTGCAATGTGCAGAGCCCCACCAGATATAGGAGAGAGTGTGGACACTGGAGTATGAGTTCCAGGTTGGTGTCACCCTGCTAAAGTTGCACAAAGGTAGCCTTTTGGGCTACATCCTATAAGGATGAAAATAGTTGTATAATATGGGATCTATTTTTTAAAAAACTAACATTTCCCATCACATATCTTTATAATTAGGACATTAACATTCAATAACATTCAGAGGCATGGCAAGTATAAAATTAAAATGGTAGAATCAGAACTTCCCTGGTGGTTCAGTGGTTAAGATACTGTGTTCCCACTGCCACAGAGAAGGTGATGGCAACCCACTCCAGCACTCTTGCCTGGAAAATCCCATGGACGGAGGAGCCTGGTAGGCTGCAGTCCATGGGGTAGCGACAAGTTGGACATGACTGAGCAACTTCACTTTCACTTTTCACTTTGATGCACTGGAGAAGGAAATGGCAACCCACTCCAGTGTTCTTGCCTGGAGAATCCCAGGGATGGCGGAGCCTGGTGGGCTGCCGTCTATGGGGTCGCACAGAGTCAGACACGACTGAAGCGACTTAGCAGCAGCAGCAGCAGCTCCCACTGCAGGAGGCATGAGCTCAGTCTGCTTGGGGAACTAAGATCCTGCATGCCACGTGGCACAGCAAAAAAATTAGAAAAAAAAAAATATGATAGTCAGTAACCTACATTTTAGCTAGTGTTGATGTCTGTGGAAGTTTTAAAACAACTCCTCTGACACTTCCATCATCAAGAGGTGGGGGTTATGGCTCTTTCCCAGGAGGGTGGGGTTGTGACTGTATCCACCATCCACCCAGAGAGTCTGGCTTAGTGGAGTCAGGTGACCTCTGAGGCTAGGTTTTGAAAGGCTATGCAGCTCCTATCTTGGTCACTGGAAGGAATGGTCACTCTTGGAGCCTAGAGTTTCCTTGTAGGACTTCCAACTACACCTAGGCCATCGTAGGGAAGCCTCATTTAGATGGTCTGATCTGCAGCCCTGGACTTTAGAGTCATTGCAGTGTAAGTACCCGCTATGTGAGGATCAGGGATTGACCAACTTCTGTAAAGGGCCAGATCACGTGGCCTTGTGGCCTCTGATCTCTGTCGCAGCTATTTGACTCTGCTGTGACAGCACAGGAGCAGCCATGAATAACACACACTGCATGGCTGTGTTCCAATAATCCTGATTTGCAAACACAGGCAAGAGGCCCACCAGCTATAGTTTGCTGATCCCTGTTCCAGATGTTTCTAGTCCACAGTCATTGAACCCAATATTTCAGCAGAGATGGAAGAGGTAAGACAACCCATCTTCTTTGTACCCTGTCTAAATCTCTTACCCACACAATCTGTGAATCTAACACAGCAGCTGTGATTTACCCATGCTGTGTCTGGCGTGGTATATCACACAGGAATAGATAACTAGACAGTTTTATACTAGGTAAGCCTACTCATCAACAGTGTATTAAAAAGCAGAGTCATCACTCAGCCAACAAAGGTCCATATAGTCAGAGCTATGGTTTTTCCAGGAGTCATGTATAAATGTGAGAGGTGGACCATAAAGAAGGCTGAGCACCAAAGAATTGATACTTTCAAATTGTGGTGATGGAGAAGACTCTTGAGAGTCCCTTGGACTGTAAGGAGATGAAACCCATCAATCCTAAAGGAAATCAACCCTGAATATTCATTGGAATGATGGATGCTGAAGCTGAAGCTCTAATAGCTTGGCCGCCTGATGTGAAGAGCCAACTCATTGGAAAAGACCCTGATGCTAAGAAAGACTGAAGGCAAGAGGAGAAGAGGGTGGCAGAGGATGAGATGGTTGGATGGCATCACCAACTCAATGGACATAAGTCTGAGCAAACTCCGTGAGATAGTGAAGGACAGGGAAGTCTGGCATGCTGCAGTCCATGGGGTTGCAAAGAGTTAGACCTGGCTTAGCGACTGAACAACAACAAAAGCCTCATCAAGAATGTGAAGCATAGCAAAGACTTGAAGGCGGAGAATTAACTAAGAGGGTGTGAGTTTATCAGAAGAGCATTCCAAGCAGAGGAAACAGTTGGTGCAAAACCCTGGGATGGAAGAGAGTCTGGTGTATATGAGCAGCAGCAAGGACACCGCAGGAGAACAGGGGTCTGCTGAGATGCCCTGGCAACCCTGCACATCTCCATGTAGGTGTGCAGGTGAGGCTTGACTCAATTCTACCCAGATCTTGGGAAACTGTCCCATGATTCCTCCTGGGGCAGGGGGAGGTGAGGCTGGTGAGCAGAGGTTGGAGGCATTTTCATATCCCTATCTCACAGCCCGCCTGTTTCTCTTCCTTCTCCAGACTTTCAGCTGGGCATGTGAGTGAGTTTCCACCCCTCCTCACCAGGCCCCCCTCCCCGTACCCAACAACACAGCAGCAGTCACCTGTGAAAATCAATGAAACTGCTCGGCTGTACTTTAGAGTTGGCTGCTCATCAGGGAAGCTACCCACTGCTCATGTCCACCCCTCTGGCTGGGTGTCATCCTATGGGACTAGGGATGCCAGTAGCTGACATCATGCTGATTTTGCTGTCAGTTAAGTAACAATGGATCTAAATCCATTTGGACTGGTTGCCTCCTTACAGCCAAATCTAGGCCACTTGACCAGCCCGACTGGGGTCAGGGACTCTGGACCAGAAAGCAGCATAAATGGAAGTGGAGTAAGGAGATGAGGTCAGAGAGGAGAGGGGATCAGGTCATGTATTCCCCTGTAGGCCACAAGGCAGGACTCTGGCTTTCATGCAGAGAGAAAGTGGGAATCACTGTCCGGTTTTTAGCAGAGGAATGACATTATTGATTCATGTTGTCAAAGGATCTCATTAAAATACATTAATTCTAAAGATGTTGCCTTAAAGATAGTATGTGTGCGTGTGTGTGGGTGCATGCTGAGTTGCTTCAGCCGCGTCCGACTCTGTGTGACCCTAAGCGACCCCATGGACTGTAACCTGCCAGGCTTCTCTGTCCATGGGGATTCTCCAGGCAAGAATACAACCCATACAAGGGTGTGGGTTGCCATGCCCGCCTCCGGGAGATCTTCCCCACCCGGGGATCGAACTCATGTCTCTTACCTCTCCTGCACTGGCACCACCGGTATGCGTGCATATCTATATATAAAATGTTAAGTTATCCTTTCAGTTATTAGTACAAGTGGCTGACATTTCTTTCACGGTTAACTTTCTCTGCGACGGCCCTCTTGGCCCCGCCACACTTTTTTCGCTGGGGGGTGGGGGTGGGGGGGCGCCTCTTCCCACTTCGTAGGTGTTCATCGCCCTCCACGAGCATCACCTCTCTTGGACTCCACAAGGGGGCACAGCAAAACGTTCGTCCCGGGAGGCGGTGAGCTCTGAGACTCCAGGACTGCCTCACACCTTCGGCCCGGGAAGGCGCTCGGCCGGGAGCGCAGCCAAGGTGGCCTCTGCCTCTGGGAGAGTTGCTGCCTGGGTTTTATGTCTGCTGAGCCGCGATTGCGGGACTGCCTCAGCCTCCAAGCCGCAGGCACCTTGTCTTAAGTCTGCTGGCAGCCTCGGGCACCCTACGCTCCTCCCCAACTTACTCTCTGTCCCTCCTACCTGCACTCGTCGGACATCTGGATCCCCGGGAGGCCGGGGGCACTTTCTCCTCCCCAGACCTCCAATCTCTCCTCCACTTTACGGTCCTCACCTCCCTCCCCTAGCTTTCAACCCCCGCCCCCGCGCCCAGGCTCAACCCCACCCCGCGGCCCGCCCCTCTCCGCCCCTTGGGTCCGGCCCCCTTTCCACCCCCTCCGCCGCCCGCCTCTCCCCGCCGCCTTCCCGCCCCCTCCCCTTCCCCGACTGGCTGGGTCGGCTCAGACTCGGCCCCCCGTCCGCCCCGCTCCGGCTCTCGGCGCCTTCGACCGCGGCTCCGCTCTGCGCCTTCGGAGCGGGTTGCTGGGGTCTCCGGGACTGGGCTGTTTTCGCTCGCTCTAGGCCGGCGACGCGGCAGGTTCCGGACGTCCATCTATCCGTCGGTCCGAAGAGACTTTTCAGACCTGCGATCTCGGTATGGGGCGGGCTGTGCTGCTGTTCCTGCCGTGGCTCTTCCTCTCCGCGCTCTGGACGCGAGGTGAGTGCAAGGGGCTGGGGATTCGCGCCTGGGAGCTCCGAGGAGGGAGCGCGCCAATCGGGGCGCACCCGGCTGCTGGCAAGCTTGCAGACCCCTCCCCGCGCCCCAGAGGGGCCAGGTGCTGAGGTGCAGGGCTCCCGCGTACCCACCGTTCTGGCATCCTGGCTGGGTAGTGGGCGCGTGTCCCGGCGGAGCCGGGGAGGAGTGGGCGCCGAGGGCCCACAGCGACCGCGGAGAGGGAAACCGAGCTCGGCCGGTTGCGCTGCAAGTCCTAAAATTTTCGGCGGAGGGAAATGCGCCACAAAAACTTTTCACTGGAAGTGGCTGTGTGGTTGGACCCCAGTTGCTGGCGGGAGTTCTGGGAGCCGCAGGCAGACCCCATCTCCGCTCTGGGGGACTAGAGACCCGCAGGCTGCGGGAGTTGAGGTCGCAGTCCCGGTGCAGCGATGCACCAAGGCCAAAGCGCGATCGGGAGGGACTAGTCGGGCTGCCCCCCCGAACCCCCGGGCCTTCAGGGGCTACTTTAGCAGCGACGCCCTGTGAGTGGGTGGGGGGCCAGAAAAAGAGGACGCGCTGTTTTTACCCCTATTATTGCTGAACAGGATCTAACGTGCTTGGTCAGCGTCTAGGCGTATTACCTCTGCGCTGCTGCTGCTGCTGCTAAGTCACTTCAGTCGTGTCCTACTCTGTGAGACCCCATGGCCTGCAGCCTACCAGGCTCCTCCGTCCATGGGATTTTCCAGGCAAGAGTACTGGAGTGGGGTGCCATTGCCTTCTCCGTCTGCACTGCTAGGCATTCCAACATAAGATACTGGATTGGTAAGTGGAGGCACAGGAAGGCAGGTTTCATGGTTCCATTCTGTATCCGCAGTTTGTTCGGAGGGTCGCTGATTAACGAACGGGTTAGAAGTTTAACCTCTGAAGTATTTCTTAAGGAAGCTGTAAGAAACTTAACCAGGCTTTATGCTGAAGGCAATGGTACCCCACTCCAGTACTCTTGCCTGGAAAATCCCATGGACAGAGCTCCTGGAAGGCTGCAGTCCATGGGGTCGCTGAGGGTCGGACACGACTGAACGACTTCATTTTCACTTTTCACTTTTCATGCATTGGAGAAGGAAATGGCAACCCACTCCAGTGTTCTTGCCTGGAGAATCGCAGGGATGGAGGAGCCTGGTGGGCTGCCGTCTATGGGGTCGCACAGAGTCGGACATGACTGAAGTGACTTAGCAGCAGCAGCAGCATGCTGAATAAACACACATCAAGCATTTTTCCTTAGCTTAAAGGTTTAGCTTTTATATAAACCTATTGTGGTCAAAGGTGTTTTTGAAGAGTACCTGACAACTTCAATTATACTTAAGCAGTTTACTTCAGAATTTTTCCTGTGAGAATTTCATTGGAAAGCTCAGTTGCTCAAATCAGAAATTCTTAAGCAGCTGCAACCTCTTTTTACACATTAAATTACACATACAATTTATAATTTGAGGCAATGTAGCAATTTGAAGCAAACATCCAGAGAGTAAACCAAGCAAAGAATGAAAACAATTCTATTCTTTACCCCAGCCACCCCCCCAAACCCTCAGAAATTCCTCAGCATTTCTGCTAGATCCGTTTTTCATAATCTGTTATATTTTGCTACCAGGGAAGGCTGGCCATAAATAGTCTTGGATGTAGTGAATGTGGTGAAAATTATGGGAAAAGTAACAGAAGCAGTATTTTTGGGGAAGATGTTTTTTAAATGGAGTGTTTTTCTTTTTCTACGTTTTTTAAAGCATTAATAATAATAATAAACCCTCTGTAGCTGATAATTACTTTAAGCAGATAATCTTAAAAGTCTGTTAAAATCCACCCAACTGGAAGAATGAGAAGTTTCTGCAGTTTTTCTTCTCCTACCTTTTGTTTTTTAATCTTGAATTTACCTGTGAGATGTCTGACAGTGTTTCATTTTGTGAAAAGTTCAAAGAATGGGATTCTCACTGGCTGAATGAGAGCGGACCTGTTGGCTCAGATGGTAAAGAATTTGCCCACAGTGTGGGAGAGCTAGGTTCGATCCCCTGGGTCAGGAAGATCCCCTGGAGAAAGGTATGGCTATCCACTCCAGTATTCTTGCCTGAAGAGTTCCATTGACAGAGGAGCATGGCGGGCTGCAGTCCATGTGGCTGCAAAGAGTCGGACATGATTGAGTAACTAACACTTTTCCACACTCAAGGGTGCCGAAGATGGAAATTGGATTCCTTGTCTAGTTTTAGGATTTTCGTACTGCATGTTGTGGCTCTAAGTGGTTTACTCACCAGACAGCAGAGCCAGGAAAGACAGATTATGAATGTGTGCATAGACTCTACACTGTAGGGGAATGGATAATTACAATTTACACATCACTTTAACCCTGAAATCTTCCCTTCTCCTTACCCCCACCCCGTACCCACAAACACCCTCCCACAAAGATAAACACACAGAACTGAAACTGCTGAACCAGGGGCATTTCTGGGCTCTCCAGTCCTTTCTGTTCCGTCTCTGATGGGGGTGCCAATGAGCAACAAATCAGCAAAGGGTAGCTCTAGAGGCCCAGGAGAAGCTGGAGGATGAAAATACAGAAGTGGATCTTGCTATGATTTATGGTGGTATTTGCAGGGCAGCAATGGAGACAGAGACACAGAGAACAGACTTGTGGCCCAGGGCTGGGGGGAGGCCCGAGAGGATGAGATGAATGGACAGAGGAGCATGGAGGCACACACACTACCACATGTGAAACAGAGAGCCAGTGGGAATTTGCTCTATGACTCAGGGAGCTCAAACTGGGGCTCTGTGACAACCTAGAGGGGTGCGATGGGGTGGGAGGGAGGGAGGTTCAAGAGGGAGCAGAGACATGTATACCAGTGGCTAATTCATGTTGATGTATGGCAAAAATCAAACCAATATTGTAAAGCAACTATCCTTCAATTTAAAATAAGTTTTAAAAAATGCAGAAGTGGATAAAATGAAGGCATTACAAGGACCTAACCAGTGATGAGGCTATGCTTGCCCTTAATGAAACCCTTAGAACTAATTGGGCTTTTTTTCTTTTAATCTCACTTTTTTCTTTTTTTCATTACTTATTTGGCTTCATCAAGTCTTAGTTTCGGCATTCGGGATCTTTGTTGCATCACGCAGGATCTTTCGTTGCAGCATATGGACTCTCTAGTTGGGGTCCAGGCTTAGTTGCTGGGAGGCCTGTGGGATCTTAGTTAACTGACCAGGGACCGAACCCAAGTCCCCTGCCTTGCAAGGTGGATATCACTGGACCAGCAGGGAAGTCCTTCAGTTCAGTTCAGTTCAGTCGCTCAGTCGTGTCCAACTCTTCCCAAACCCATGAATCACAGCACGCCAGGCTTCTCTGTCCATCAACAACTCCCGGAGTTCACTCAGACTCACGTCCATCGAGTCAGTGATGCCATCCAGCCATCTCATCCTCTGTCGTCCCCTTCTCCTCCTGCCCTCAATCCCTCGCAGCATCAGAGTCTTTTCCAATGAGTCAACTCTTCGCATGAGGTGGCCAAAGTACTGGAGTTTCAGCTTTAGCATCATTCCTTCCAAAGAAATCCCAGGGCTGACCTCCTTCAAAAAATGGACTGGTTGGATCTCCTTGCAGTCCAAGGGACTCTCAGGAGTCTTCTCCAACACCACAGTTCAAAAGCATCAATTCTTCAGCACTCAGAGCAAAGATGGGCTCGATAAAGGACAGAAATGGTATGGACCTAACAGAAGCAGAAGATATCAAGAAGAGGTGGCAAGAATACACAGAAGAACTGTACAAAAAAGATCTTCATGACCCAGATAATCATGATGCTGTGATCACTGACCTAGAGCCAGACATCCTGGAATGTGAAGTCAAGTGAACTTTAGAAAGCATCACTACGAACAAAGCTAGTGGAGGTGATGGAATTCCAGTTGAGCTATTTCAAATCCTGAAAGATGATGCTGTGAAAGTGCTGCACTCAATATGCCAGCACATTTGGAAAACTTAGCAGTGGCCACAGGACTGGAAAAGGTGAGTTTTCATTCCGATCCCAAAGAAAGGCAATGCCTAAGAATGCTCAAACTACCGCACAATTGCACTCATCTCACACGCTAGTAAAGTAATGCTCAAAATTCTCCAAGCCAGGCTTCAGCAATATGTGAACCGTGAACTTCCTGATGTTCAAGCTCGTTTTAGAAAAGGCAGAGGAACCAGAGATCAAATTGCCAACATCTGCTGGATCATGGAAAAAGCAAGAGAGTTCCAGAAAAACATCTATTTCTGCTTTATTGACTATGCCAAAGCCTTTGACTGTGTGGATCACAAGAAACTGTGGAAAATTCTGAAAGAGATGGGAATACCAGACCACCTGATCTGCCTCTTGAGAAATCTGTATGCAGGTCAGGAAGCAACAGTTAGAACTGGACATGGAACAACAGACTGGTTCCAAATAGGAAAAGGAGTTTGTCAAGGCTGTATATTGTCACCCTGCTTATTTAACTTATATGCAGAGGACATCATGAGAAACGCTGGGCTGGAAGAAACACAAGCTGGAATCAAGATTGCCGGGAGAAATATCAATAACCTCAGCTATGCAGATGACACCACCCTTATGGCAGAAAGTGAAGAGGAACTCAAAAGCCTCTTGATGAAAGTGAAAGTGGAGAGTGAAAAAGTTGGCTTAAAGCTCAACATTCAGAAAACAAAGATCATGGCATCCGGTCCCATCACTTCATGCGAAATAGATGGGGAAACAGTGGAAACAGTGTCAGACTTTATTTTTGGGGGCTCCAAAATCACTGCAGATGGTCACTGCAGCTATGAAATTAAAAGACACTTACTCCTTGGAAGGAAAGTTATGTCCAACCTAGATAGCATATTCAAAAGCAGGGACATTACTTTGCCAACAAAGGTCCGTCTAGTCAAGGGAAGTCCTTAATTGGGCTTTAAAACTCTTCAGTGTTACGGTTTCTCTCCCAAACTGAAGCTGTCACCGTATTTCAATATACTGTAAACATTATCCCAGAAAGAACTTTAAGCTATCTAGTTGCCCATGGGCTTTGTATCAATGGACTCAAATGCTTTGGGAAAGGAAGCATGTCACATTTCAAAACTAAATAACTTTTCAAAAGTTTCTGATCTGCTTCCTTAGAGTGATGATTCTGTGTGTGCATGTGTGTATGCTCAGTCGCTCAGCCGTGTCTGACTCTTTGCAACCGCATGGACTGAAGCGCGTCAGGCTCCTCTGTCCATGGAATTTTCCAGGCAAGAATACTGGAGTGGGTTGCCATTTCCTTCTCCAGGGGATCTTTGACACTGGGATTGAACCTGCATTTCTTACTCTGGCAGGTGGATTCTTTACCACTGAGCTACCAGGGAAGCCAATGTGATGAATGGAATACTATTATTTTTCACAATGATAACTATTGTTTCAATCTTATTTTTAAAAATAACTTCCAAGTAATCCTAGGAGCAGGGTCAGTGGGTTGCCAGTCAGAGTTGGTTATAAACAGTGCCAGTGAATTGATAACACACCACCAGGTAGAGAGGCTGAGCCTTGCTTTAAATGGGTTCCCCCACCTAGAAATGAGCACATGCCAATCCGCCACTTTCTGCGTAGTGGCCAAAATGAGACTTTTGAGGTTGATTTGGACTGGGTGGCCTCCCTTTTGGCACCAAGGTTGGTAAGGGCTGGGGTCCTACCTCTCCTCTTTGACTCATTTTCAGTTTCAGTTCTTGCCGCTCCAGCCACAAAGGTCTTTTTGCCTCTTTTTTTGTGGAAGTTCCCTCTGGCTAAAATCTTTTCCCCAAGAAAACGCTAGCTCAGTTGCTCTCCTGAAGAGGCCTTCGCTCACTGCCACCTCTGCCATACTTACACACACACTCTATTAAATAACTCTACCACCGTCTGATGGGTTCCTCTCTGTTTTCCAAGCAGGGTGCTCATTTCAGGTGCTCAGTATCTGCTGTTGTTTAGTCGCTAAGTCATATCCTACTCTTTTTTGACCCCATGGATTGTAGCATGCCAAGCTCCTCTGTCCATGGGATTTCCTGGCAAGAATACTGAAGTGGATTGCCATTTCCTTCTCTAGGGGATCTCCATGACCCAGGGATCGAACCCTCGTCTTCTGTATGGGCAGGTGGATTTTTTAACTACTGAGCCACTAGGGAAGTATCTGCACTGGGTAGTATTTGCTCAGTATCTGCAAAGATCAAGGCCTCTGTGGGTCTTGCTGTGTCTTCCTCCCTCTTCTTTCTCCCTTCTGGCTTTTCCAGAAACAATTGCCACAGCTCCCAGGCCCTTGTGCTTGGGGCTTGGTTGCTAGAAAACAATTTTTCATTTCACTGTTATGCCAAAATGATTTCATTACTAGAAAGGTTATGGTAGATTTGTGGACTGTATTAAGGCCAATAGAGCAAAATTAACATTTTTTATAGTCTCTTGACTTAAAATTAAAAGCCAATTTTTCATGTTAAAGATACAGTTTAACAGCTCCTTGTCCAGAGCAGATTGCCTAATTCCCAGGTCGTTGTGGCCCCGAGTGTCTTGACTTTGGCGTGTTGTTACTACTTTAATCTTAACTCGAAACACAGGGCTCAGAGTGGGGGTGGGGGTGGGGGGAAATGCATCTCAGCAGGGAGTTAATTATTATAAAACGTGAAAAAAAAAGCAGGTTATTATTAAACCTGTGTGCTTCAAGGGATTGGAATGAAAATGTTAACAGGGGCTGAGTGACCAAATGGGCTGGGCTTCCTGTCCTGCCTGGCTGGCCTCTGGGGAGCCCTGGGTGCAGTGACTAACTCTCAGGACCTCAGTTCCCTCACGGGTCTAGTGCAACTCTTCGTTATTCGTGGAACCCTCGGGAGGATAAAGGCGCCAATGTCATGTGGTAAAAGCTCTCAAACTATTAGCCATTGTTACCCAAGCTCCCTCCCTTCTGAACTCAAATTTTGTGGTAATTGTTTTTCTTAAACAAAAAGTAATGGGGGGAAAGTTTCCCCTTTTCTTACTGAAATGTGTCCTAAAGTGAAACCTGAAATACGAGGTCAGATCTGTGGGCGCCACCCCCCGCCCACTGGTCATAGCTCTTTGGTGGAGGGCTGTGGGGGGGTCCATTCTGGAGCGCAGAATTCCTTGCTCTGTAAGACTGTTGCTGCTACGTTGCTTCAGTCATGTCCGACTCTATGCTACCCCATAGACGGCAGCCCACCAGGCTCCCCGTCCCTGGGACTGTTTCCTGGTATTTCTGCGAACAGAACCCACACTTGTTACCTCAGACAAGGCAGGACCTGTCCTGACTGCTCTCCTTCCTGCCCCCCCATGACCCTCACTCCTTGAATTCAGGCTTAACTTGGTCCGGGAATAGCTTCCCGTCATGTGCCTCTCAGGAAGGTATAAAAATGAAGTCCAGTTCCTGCTCGGTGTTTCCCACACCACTCTACTCTAAAGTGGGTGTGGTTTTGTTTTGGTTACTTTTTTTTTTTTTGGTTGTTTGAGTATAAACATCCAGATAATTCCTTTCCTTTTTTCCAGCTAAAACTAGGTTTGCCAAATGCAGGCTTCCGGCTGCAGTGGCTACAAAATGAAGCTGTTTCTTGGGCGGTGCTCTTTGCCTGTGCCTGGGTGGGCGCGAGCAGGTGGTCTTGTGGCAGATGGGTCGGGCAAGGAGCCCCAGGTGTGCTCCTGGTTTCCAGGTGCGTCCTGCCTAGTGGCAGGTGTGAGCAAGCCCCCAGGCACCCCAGGAAAGGCCCAGACTCCTCTGCCTCCCACACTCTGGGCATTTGCTAACCCTTGACCCAGAGGGAACTTGTTCTCTATCTTGTTCCTGGTTCCAGCCCTGCTGCCTCCAGCTAAAATGCTGAAATGCTACCGGACAGGAAGATCTTGCAGCCCGTTTTGGAGAGCAAGAATACTCAGGGTACCTACCAGCCAGCACTTTCTCCCTCCTGGGCCGTAGTTTTCTTTGAAATGAGGCTGTTGAACTGTATGGAAGATTTTTTTTTTATGGACCATTAAAAAAAATAATTGTATTTATTTATTTTTGACTGTGTTGGGTCTTCCTTCATTGCTGTTCGGGCTTTTTCTCTAATTGCTGTGTGGGTGCACATGCTAAATCACTTCAGTCCTGTCTGACTCTGTGCGCCAGCCAGACGGCTCTGTCTATGGGATTCTCCAGGCAAGAATACTGGAGTGGGTTGCTATGCCCGCCTCCAGGGGATCCCTCCGACCAAGGGATGGAACTCTAATCTTTTACGTCTCCTACACTGAGAGGCGGCAAGTGGGGGCTACTCTCTAGTTTTGGTGCGTGGGCTGCTCGTTGCGATGGCTTCTCTTGTTGCAGAGCATGAGCTCTAGGGTGCATGGGCTTCAGTAATTATGGCTCCTGGGCTCTAGAGCTCAGGCTAAATAGTTCTGGTGCACGGCTTTAGTTGCTCCTCTGCATGTGGGATCCTCCCGGATCAGGGATGGAACCCGTGTCACTTGCATTGGCAGACGAATTGCTTACCACTGAGCCACCAGGGCAGCGCAGGGTGTGGACGATTTTTGAAGCCTTACATTTGTTACAGCGTTGTTTCTGTTTTCTGTTGTGGCCTGTTGGCCCGTGGGATCTTAGTTCCCTCTCCAGGGAGCAGATGCGCACCCCCTCCATTGGAAGGCAAAGTCTTAACCCCCGGATGAGCAGGGAAGTTCCACGGAAGATTCTTAACCACAGCGAAGGCCCAGGTCTTCCCTGGGTTCATGAGGCCTGGAAGCTTGGCCCCACCAGCTGCTGGGCAGCTTTCCCTCTTGGTCGCCATTTCCACTCTGTCTAAGCCTCTGTCAGCCAGCAGGATCCAGCAGGGGTGGCCTGGCTGCCACATCAGGTCACCTCCTTAGGTCCCAGTGTTTTCAAGTGAAATAAGGATGTGGTTGCTGTTATTTAGTTGCTAAGTCGTGTCCAGCTCTACTTGCGACCCCATGGACCACAGCCCGCCAGGGTCCTCTGTCCATGGAATTTTCTAGGCAAGAATGCTGGAGTGCATTGCTGTTTCCTTGTCCAAGGGATCTTCCCCACCCAAGAATCGAATCCAAGTCAAGGAAGAATAGTTATGTCTTAAAGAGTTTGTTGAAAATTCTGCACTCCATTCTAAAACATTTTATTTCATCCTTTTGTCCCCACTCCAGTGTTCTTGGGCTTCCCTTGTGGCTCAGCTGGTAAAGAATCCGCCTGCAATGCAGGAGACCTGGGTTCTATCCCTGGGTTGGGAAGATCCCCTGGAGAAGGGAAAGGCTGCCCACTCAAATATTCTGGCCTGGAGAATTCCACGGACTGTATAGTCCATGGGGTCACAAAGAGTCGGACACGACTGAGCAACTTTCACTGCACTCACTTGTCCATTTCATCCACCGTTAGTTCATCTTTCACTTAATGGTAAAATGGATTTTCCATGAGTCTTGAGGGAAGACAGGGTGGGGTGGGGGAAGGAGCAGGGCAGAGGGGAGGGGGAGAAAAAAAGAGAGGAGACATGTTGACTTTATGTTTGGACTGAGATCGTACAAACACGGTAAGTTTTACACCAAAAGCTAAGCATGTTGGAGTGACTTGGGCTTACAGAAAAACCATTGCATTTCATAATCACAATGCATAGGTGTTTGTGGCAGCAGGTTTTATGCTTGTATGTTTCTCCCTGTCCTCAGACATTAATGGGGTCTTCTGGATTTTTCCCAGTCAGGCTCTTCATAGATGTTGACTAGCTTCTGGAGAGTCAAGCAAGGCCCTGGCAATATCTGATCATCACTGGGTTAGAGCTCTGCCCCAGCTCACTCTGGGATGGGGCCCATCCTCAGGATTTAGGTCTCAGGCTGGAACCTGAGGATCAGGCCAACACTGCCTGACAGGTCCCGTTCCTTTATAACCTGCTTTTGGGTGTGGGGGTTGGGGGTGGGGGGTGACGGCTCTAGTTAGGTCAGCATTCAGGGCCGGTGGACGTCTTAGAATTTGCCTTAGCTCTGGTCCTTCCTCTCCTTGGACATACAAAGGAAAGCCTTGTTTATTTTGGAGAAGGGATTGTTTTGCTACTGTAAGCCACAGGGCTTTCAAAGCTGCTCATAGAAGACCGACCTCACTATCGTTTTCGAAAATGATCTTTTCTACAAGTAAGAACAGGCTGTCTTCATGGAGCATATTAGAGCATAAACTCGCTGAAAGTACTTTTCTGTCCCGGTGCTGCTTAGTGAATGCGCAGTGAGGTGATGAATATTCATGGCCTCCCAAGGGTGGCCTGTTTTCCACTCGGCACAGTTCAGGGCAGGCAGCCTCCACACAGGAAGTGAAAGCACCCTTTGAGCCTCTTTTTTCTTTTTTTTTTAAATTTGGGCACATGATTTGAAGATTTGTTGATGAAAACAATGTTCTTTGAAAGTTTGAGGACAAAGGAAAAAGGAAGCTCTTAGACTTTAGCAGGAAATCTACAGCATTAGGTTAAAAAAAAAACACAACACTTTGAGAGTCTGAAGATGTAAGTCCTCAGCCCGGTTGCGATGTGCAGGGAGAGTCATGTTGCGGAAACTGCATGTCTCCGTTGATCAAATAGGGGGCAGATAGGTGATTCTGGGATCTCTTCTGGGCAGGACACAGATTGCGTCTGAAAGAGAGATGTGGGCTGGGACAGTTTCTCTCCTCGAGAGTCAAACGCAGGGCCTGCGTGAGTGTGGCCCCTCAACCCACCCACCCCAGCCCTCTGCCTGACTCTGGCTATAAGTGTCCTCAGGCATCAATCAGCCTAGAAATGGGGCCTGAGGCAGTGTAGGGTGTCCCTTAAAAATGAGTCGTGGGACTTCCCTGGCAGTCCAATGGTTAAGACTCTGCTTCCACTGCAAGGGACACCGGTTTGATCCCTGGTCAGGGAACTAAAGATCCTGCATGCCTTGCAGCGTGGCCAAAACCTAACTAGCTAAATAAAGTAATAATAAAGTCTTCACAATTCCCAGGTGCTCCAGTGGTTAGGACTCAGCACTTTCACTGCCATGGGCCTGGGTCAAAAAATCAATGAAGTCTGAAAAAAAAAAAAAAAAGAGTCCTGCCTATATGGCTTCTTTCCTGTGGGCAGCTACCGTTCCCAGCTGCCCTTGCTGACTGTGGCCTCATGAACTACCCTCCTGTCCCCACCCCCCGCTCCCAGCTCTATCTGGAGCAATAGAAGAGTCTGGAAACACAGAGGTGTATTTCTGAGGATCCTGGACGTGCTCAAAATCCTTCAAGCTAGGCTTCAGCAGTACTTGAATTGAGAACTTCTAGATGTACAAGCTGGGTTTAGAAAAGGCAGAGGAACCAGAGATCAAATTGCCAACATTCGCTGGATCATAGAGAAAGCAAGGGAATTCCAGAAAAACATCTGTTTCTGTTTCATTAATTACTTGAAAGCCTTTGATTGTGTGCATCACATAAAGCTGGAACATTCTTAAATAGGTGGGATTACCAGACCACCTTACCTGCCTGCTGAGAAACCTGTATGGAGATCAAGAAGCAACAGTTAGAACTGGACATGGAACAATGTACTGGTTCAAAATTGGGAAAGAAGTACATCAAGGCTGTATATTGTCACCCTGCTTATGTAACTTGTACGCAGAGTACATCATGCGAAATGCTGGGCTGAATGACACACAAGCTGGAATCAAGATTTCTGGGAGAAAAATCAACAACCTCAAATATGCATATGACACCACTCTAATAGCAGAAAGCAAAGAGGAACTAAAGAGCCTCTTGATGAGGGTGAAAGAGGAGAGTGAAAAAGCTGGCTTAAAACTCAACATTCAAAAAACAAAGATCATGGCATCTGGTCCCATCACTTCATGGCAAATGGAAGGAGAAAAAGTGGAAGCAGTGACATATTTTCTCTTCTTGGGCTCTAAAATCAATGTACATGGTGACTGCAGCCATTAAATTATTAGACCCTTGCTTCTTGGAAAGAAAACTATGGCAAACCGAGACAGCATATTAAAAAGCAAAGGCATCACTTTTACTGACAAACATCCATATAGTCAAAGCTATGGTCTTTCCAGTAATCATGTATGGATATGAGAGTTGAACCATAAAGAAGGCTGAGTGCTGAAGAATTGATGCTTTCAAATTGTTGGCCTGGAGAAGACTCTTGATAATCCCTGGACAGCAAGCAGATTAAACCAGTCAGTCCTAAAGGAAATCAACCCTGAATAATCATCGGAAGGACTGATGCTGAAGCTGAGGCTCCAATACTTTGGCCACCTGATGCAAACAGCAGGCTCATTGGAAAAGACCCAGATGCTGGGAAAGACTTAAGGCAAAAGGAAGAGGCTGAGATGGTTGGATGGCCTCACCAGTTCAATGGATATGAACTTGGGCAAACTCCAGAAGATAGTGAGGGACAGGGAGGCTGGTCGTGCTGCAGTCCAGGGGGTCGCAAAGAGTCGGACACTACTTAAAGATGGAACAACAGCAGCGTGCGGAATTGATGTTAATTCTTCTTTAAGCATTTGGTGTAATTCTCCAATGAAGTTGTTTGGGCCTGGAAATTTGTTTTGTGGGTGTTCTTTAAATTATAAATTCAGTTTCCTTACCTGGCACTGTTCAAATCATCTATTTCATATTGAGCGAGTTGTGGTTCAGTTCAGTTCAGTCGGTCAGTCGTGTCCAACTCTTTGCGACCCCAGGGACTGCAACATACCAGGCCTCCCTGTCCATCACCAACTCCTGGAGTTTACTCAAACTCATGACCATTGAGTCAGTGATGCCATCCAATCATCTCATCCTCTGTCGTCCCCTTTTCCTCCTGTCTTCAATCTTTCCCAGCATCAGAGTATTTGCAACTGAGTCAGTTCTTCGCATCACGTGGCCAAAGTATTGGCGTTTCAGCTTCAACATCAGTCCTTCCAATGAATATTCAGGACTGATTTCCTTTAGGATGGACTGGTTGGATCTCCTTGCAGTCCAAGGGACTCTCAAGAGTCTTCTCCAACACCATAGTTCAAAAGCATCAATTCTTTGGCACTAAGCCTTCTTTATAATCCAACTCTCACATCCATACATGACTACTGGAAAAACCATAACCTTGACTAGACGGACCTTTGTTGGCAAAGTAATGTCTCTGCTTTTGAATATGCTATCTAGGTTGGTCATAACTTTCCTTCCAAGGAGTAAGCGTCTTTTAATTTCATGGCTGCAGTCACCATCTGCAGTGATTTTGGAGCCCCCAAAAATAAAGTCTGACACTGTTTCCACTGTTTCCCCATCTATTTCGCATGAAGTGATGGGACCGGATGCCATGATCTTCGTTTTCTGAATGTTGAGCTTTAAGCCAACTTTTTCACTCTCCACTTTCACTTTCATCAAGAGGCTTTTGAGTTCCTCTTCACTTTCTGCCATAAGGGTGGTGTCATCTGCATAGCTGAGGTTATTGATATTTCTCCCGGCAATCTTGATTCCAGCTTGTGTTTCTTCCAGCCCAGCGTTTCTCCTGATGTCCTCTGCATATAAGTTAAATAAGCAGGGTGACAATATACCGCCTTGACGAACTCCTTTTCCTATTTGGAACCAGTCTGTTGTTCCATGTCCAGTTCTAACTGTTGCTTCCTGACCTGCATACAGATTTCTCAAGAGGCAGATCAGATGGTCTGGTATTCCCATCTCTTTCAGAATTTTCCACAGTTTCTTGTGATCCACACAGTCAAAGGCTTTGGCATAGTCAATAAAGCAGAAATAGATGTTTTTCTGGAACTCTCTTGCTTTTTCCATGATCCAGTGGATGTTGGCAATTTGATCTCTGGTTCCTCTGCCTTTTCTAAAACGAGCTTGAACATCAGGAAGTTCATGGTTCACATATTTGCTGAAGCCTGGCTTGGAGAATTTTGAGCATTACTTTACTAGCATGTGAGATGAGTGCAATTGTGTGGTAGTCTGAGCATTCTTTGGCATTGCCTTTCTTTGGGATTGGGATGAAAACTGCCTTAGAGCAACCCATACAGGCAGCAGGCTGCAAAAACTACGGAGGAGGCTGCTGTCTGCAGTATTGCACACTAGACTCCCATGGGGAAAGGAGCACCGTGGGCTTAGTTGGTAGCAAACATGGTATTTCATTATTATACTTTTGACGTCTTCAGAGTCTGTAGTTATATTCCCTGTTTCATTCCTGATATTAGTAATTTGTGTCTTTTTTTTCTTTGTCAGTCTTGCTAGAGACTTATCAATTTTATTGATTTTTTTCAAACAACTAGCTCTTTGTTTCATTGATTTACCCTATAGCTTTTCTTTTTTCAATTTATTTCCTGTATTTATTTTCTTCCTTCTTTTTGTTTTGGGTTTGCCTTGCTCTTCTTTTTCTATCTTACGAGCACAGACTACTAAATAAAAATTCCTCTCAAAACTGTGTTAACTGTGTCCTACATATTTTGATATATTGTGACTTCATTTTCACTCTGTTCAATGTATTTATAAAACGTTTCCCTTGAGACTCTCCCTTTGCTCCATAGATTATTTAGCTGTTAGTTTGCAAGTATTTGGAAAATTTCTAGTTACCTTCTGTTATTAATTTATATTTATTTCCATTGTAATCTGGGAATACAAACTGTACCACTTTAGTTCTTTTAAATTTGTTGAGATTCGCTTGATGGCTCACGATGTGGTGTATCTTAGCTTCTATGCCGTCATCATTTGGCAAGGATGCGTGTTCTGTGGCTGTTGGGTGGAATGTTCTATAAATGTAGTCCAGATTCTTTTCACTGGCAGTCTTATCAACTTCTTCCATATCCTTGTTTATTTGATGCCCAGTTCTTTTTTTCAGTTGTTGAAAGAGAGATGTTGAAGTCTTTCCTATAATTGTTGATTTCTTTATGTCTCCTTTCAGGTCTTCTGGATTTTGCTTCACATGTTTTGCAGCTCTTTGCTTTGGCTCATACTCACTTAAGACTGCTATGTCTTCTTGGTAGACGGACTTTTATCATTATGTACTATGTCTTACTGGTAATTTCCCTTGTTTTGAAATCTACTTTATCTGATGTTAATGTAGGCATCCTGCTTTTCTTTTCGTTGTGGTTGTATGATTTTTTTTTCCTATCTTTTGTATTCAACTTGCCGGTATCATGTTATTTGGAGTGAATTTTTTTATAAATGGCAGATAGTTGGGTCATGTTTCTTTAATCTACTCTACCGATCTTTGTATTTTAATAGACGTATTTAGATCATTTGTATTTAATGTAATCAGTGGTCTATTAGGTGTTGATGTTTTACCAGTTCAAGTGAATTATAATCCCTACTTCCTTTTAGGTCCCTTTCAGTTCAGTTCAGTCACTCAGTCGTGTCCGACTCTTTGCGTCCCCATGAACCACAGCACGCCAGGCCTCCCTGTCTATCACCAACTCCCGGAGTTCACCCAAACCCATGTCCATTGAGTTGGTGATACCATCCAACCATCTCATCCTCTGTCATCCCCTTTTCCTCCTGCCCTCAATCTTTCCCAGCATCAGGGTCTTTTCAAATGAGTCAGTTTTCGCAGCAGGTGGCCAAAGTACTGGAGTTTCAGCTTCAACATCAGTCCTTCCAATGAACACCCAGGACTGATCCCCTTTAGGATGGACTGGTAGGATCTCCTTGCAGTCCAAGGGACTCTCAAGAGTCTTCTCCAACACCACAGTTCAAAAGCATCAATTCTTCGGCGCTCAGCTTTCTTTATAGTCCAACTCTCACATCCAAACATGACCAGTGGAAAACCATAGCCTTGACTATATGGACCTTTGTTGACAAAGTAATGTCTCTACTTTTTAATATGCTATCTAGGTTGGTCATAACTTTCCTTCCAAGGAGTAAGCGTCTTTTAATTTCATGGCTGCAGTCACCATCTGCGGTGATTTTGGAGCCCAGAAAAATAAAGTCTGACACTATTTGTTTCCCCGTCTATATGCCATGAAGTGATGGGACCAGATGCCATGATCTTAGTTTTCTGAATGTTGTGCTTTAAGCCAACTTTTTCACTCTCCTCTTTCACTTTCATCAAGAGGCTCTTTAGTTCTTCTTTACTTTCTGCCATAAGGGTGGTGCCATCTGCATATCTGAAGTTATTGATTAAGTCCCTTTAGCTCCCCCATTTAAGCATAATTATCTTTAATATTTCTTCATCATATATAAAATCACATCAGACAGTGTTGCAGTTTTCCTCCAACCATCAGACATAGTTTAGAAAAATTAAAGAGAAGAAATTCTATTGTATTGATCAATATTTTTGTTTTCTGTATTTTTTCCTTCCTCCTAATGATTCAGGCTTTATTTTTTTTTTTTATTGTTTCCATTCTATTTGCATAATTTCCTTTAGCTATTCTTTTAGAGTAGGTCTGCTGATGACAAATTCTCTTAGTATGAAAATATTTTGGTTTTCCTTTCATTCCAGAAGAATTCTGAGTTGACATCCCTTCTTTCTTATCACTTAGGAAAACGTGCCACTTCCTTCTAGAAATTCACTGTCATTTGAATTGGTTTCCCCTGTAAGTAAGGTATCGTCTCTCTTAGTGCTTTAAAAACTCTTTTTATTTTGTCTTTAGGATTCAGAAGTTTGACTATAATGTGTCTTGGTGTGGATATTTTTGAGCTTATCTTATTTTGGATTCGTTCAGATGTTTTACTTTGTAAGTTTATATCTTTTGTCATATTTGGGAAGTTACCAGCCATTATTTCTTTAAGTGCTTTTTCAGCCTTGCCCTCTGTCTTTTCCTTCCAGAACTCTGATGATACAAATGTTAGATCTTTAGTAATAGTGCTACAGGTTGCAGAGACTCTGTTCATTTTTTTCTGTTGTTCAGATTGGATAATTTCCTATTGCTCTATCTTCTGGTTCACTTATTCTTTCCTCTGCCCCTTCATTCTGCTGTTGAGCCCACCCACTGAGTTTTTTATTTTGATTATTGTATTTTTTTAGTTCAAAAATTCCCATTTGTTTCTCTTCTCACTCTTCTATTTCTTTACTGAGGCTTTATATGTATTTGCCAAAAGGCTTCCTATTTTATTCATGAATTTCATATTCATTGAAGTATTTTTTAAATGTCTGTTTAACTGCACCAGGCCTTAGTTATGGCATGCAGGATCTTCAGTCTTGTTGGGGCATGTGGGTTGTTTATTTGCAACACGTGGGATCTTTGAGTTATGGCATGAGAACTCCCAGTTGTGGCATGCGGGATCTTCGGTCTTTGTTGTGGCATGTGGGTTGTTTATTTGCAACGTGTGGGATCTTTGAGTTGTGGTATGAGAACTCCTACTCGTGGCATATGGGATCTATTTCCCCAACCAGGGATGGAACCCAGGCACCTCACATTGGAAGTCGGAGTGTTAGCCACTGGACCACCAGGAAAGTCCCTCATTGAAGTATTTTTATGATCCCTTCTTTAAAAGTTTTTTTGAATAACTCTCTGTTATCTTGGTTTTTGTATTTCATGCAGTTTGAGACAATTTATTTTTTATTGAAACCTAGACACTGAGAGTATTACGTGACTGACTCTTTTTTGTCTTTTGTTTTACGTAGCTTCCTCTGAACTGCTGTGGGGGTAGAATTCTAGGTTCCCCAGTGGGGAGCCTTTTCCTTCTCCAGGGGGTCTTCCCAACCCAGGGATCGAACCCAGGTCTCCCACATTGCAGGTGGATTCTTTACCAGCTGAACTATGAGGAAAGCCCTGGGTTCCCCACTCAACCTCCATTGACATCTAAGGGTGGGATGTTATTGCCGGTCAGAGGTAGGGTGGGAGTTCTGGCTGGGGAAAGGGTAGGAGTGCCTGATTACGACAGTTCCCACCACTGACCCTAGGGGAGCAGTGAAATCTATGACTCTCTACTGGTTCTCCTCTCATAGCACCCTGCTGGGGACAAGGAGAGATGCCTCATTCATGCCGTGTGGGAATAAAAGTGTAGGCATCCCACATGGGCTTTACTAACACCAGCCAGTGGGGTGAAAATGCCACCTCTCTTCTTGGCCTTCCTCTGATACCACCCAGTGGAGCATTTGTGGCCCCTGTTTATAGCTGGTCAGGGTTCAAGTCTAGGTTGCTCACTTGACCTTTGCTGGCATGGGTGGGGATGGGGCCATGGCCTTTTCTGGATTGTTTGCCTGGAGAAGAGCACTTTACTGTTTAAAAGCCTCTGTCTTGCCCAGCTGCCCTTTCCTAGAGGGAAACAGGCTTTTGTTGTTGTCTTTTGTCTTTGCCTGTTAGCATTTCCAAATCTGGGATACCCCGAACAAAAGGAGACCCAAGGAATTCATCACCATGTTGTTCTTAGGTCCCCTAGGTCCCTAGTCAGACTACTGTCTCTCCACTCTTCAGAGTGTTTTTAAAAGTTCCTTTTATATGTAATACCCTGTGTTTTTAGGTGTACTTAGTGCGAGAAGTAGGGAAAGATCCATTTACTGTGCTTTGGGAGGGAATTCTTTGCCCTCTTGTCACTTGGGAAAGATATGGAGAAACGGTGCTGACTAAGGTGTTTGGTCCTTAGAGATGGTGACTTTTTTTTTTTAATGATTTATTTATTTATTTAATTGTTGGTTGTGCTGGGTCTTTGTTGCTACACTCAGGCTTTCTCTGGTTGTGGTGAAAAGGGCGATACTCAGGCTTCTCGTTGCGGTGGCTTCTCCTGTGGTGGAACACGGGCTCTAGGCACACGGGCTTCAGCAGCGGCAGCTCATGGGCTCCATAGTTGTGGTGCATGACCTTAGTTGGCCTGTGGCATGTGGGATCTTCCCAGACCAGGGATCGAACCCATGTCCCCTTCATTGGCAGGCAGATTCTTAACCACTGGACCACCAGGGAAGTCTGAGATGGTCACATTGTTAAAGGAAATGTTTCTTCCTGAGAAGAATGGCTAAAATGAATAGGATTTCAAGTATCAGTGGGCTGGAGGATGTGTGTTGTGGGTGGCAGGGCAGAGGAGTTAAACTTGGGGACAGAGCGTCTCTCCGGGGTCTTGTGAAAGCCGCAGCTGACCCTTGCAGAGAGCCAGCCCCAGACACGGGGGCCAAGCTTCACTACCCTGACCAGAAAGTGTCCCCTCAGCCTATCTATGATATTTGGCGTGCTGCCAAAGGGGAAGGAGAAGGAAAACCAGCCTTGGTTGGGTAAACATATATTCCTGTTTCCCTGCCAAAGGCTGAACGAGCCAAGTCAGCATAATCGGTTCCATGTGTGCGCCCGTGGCAGTCCAGGCGTGACTGGCTGTGCCTTGGAAGCAAAGCAGATCAGCCGTTCCGGGTTGTCATGCACCTGCGCAGTGCTCTCCTCTGGTGGCTGAGAGGGGCAGGCGTTACGCATCTTCCTTCACAGACTAGGAGAGCGAGTCTCAGAAGGACACGCGACTGGGGAAGGGAATTTCTGGTGGTCCAGTGGCTAAGACTCTGGACTTCCATTGTGAGGGATGCAGGTTCAATCTCTGGTCAAAGAACTATTAATAAGTTCCCACATGCCTCTGTGGTGTGGCCAGAACAAGAAAGGCAAGTGACTGGCAGAGGGTCACCTGGCTTCTGAGTGGAGAATGGAACTCTGAGCCAGAACGGAACTCTGATACCACAGGTCTTGTTCATCCCAGGCTCCCAAGCCACAGTGCATTTAAAACATCAGGGTTCCCAGGCAGGAGCCCCCCTGCCCCAGATGATTTGGGCCACCAGATGGATCCATTCCCTAATACCCTAGGAATTAGGTCTGACCCCAATTCCTCTAGAATCACTAGAGGAGATTTTTTAAAATCCCAATATCTAAGCTGTACTGCTGGCCAATAAATTCAACCTCTGGGTGAAACACAGGCATCAGAGTTTTAAAAGCTTCCCGGGAGATCCTGACATTCTGCTGGTCTTGAGAGCATGGTGGAGAGTTAGGAGATGATGGTGAAGATTCACGTCTGAATCTGGAGCTCTGTTTTCTGGGTGCATTAGTGCTCAGCTTTCAGAAAGGACTGGACTTCCCAGGTGGCTGAGTGGGAAAGAATTCACCTACCAATGCAGGAGACACAGGTTCAGTCCCTGGGTTGTGCAGATCCCCTGGAGAAGGAGATGGCAACCCACTCCAGTATTCTTTCCCGGAGAATCTCATGGATGGAGGAGCCTGGCAGGCTACAGTCGTGAGGCCGCAAAGAGTCGGACACGACTGAGTGACTGAGCACGCAAGCAACAGAAAGGACCAGGGGGTCTGCTGGGAAAGGTGCCTTTGCAAAGCGCTTCTATTGAGAAAAAGTCAAATGCTCAAATCAAAAAATGGGTGCAGGCTGAAGGGGGTGATGGGGGGCTATAAAGCCCTTCAGGGTTCTTGCAGCTTCTGTGGCTGAAGTGTGTGCCCAAGGTTCTGATCTTGGAAGGAGAGCTGCGAGCAGTCCTGAAGAGAGATCTCAGTTCCCAGCCCAGGAATTAAACCTGGGTAACCTGGAAGACCAAGAGCCCTAGCCACTAGACTACCAGGGGCTAGAGGCAAAGTGGCCTGAGTTCTTGACCCTGTTTGAAAGCAAGAATGTTTCAAGACACAGTACAATATATGGGAGAGACTGAGTGTGAGGGAAACTGGGTCTTGTTCTCAGTCTTTCCCATCAAGAAGCTTCCATAAGCCTCTTATCCTTCTCTGTCAGAGGGCAGACAGAATAAAAACCACAGTCACAGAAAACAAATCAAACTGATCACATGGACCACAGCCTTGTCTAACTCAATGAAACTAAGCCATGCTGAGTAGGGTCGCTCAAGACGGATGGGTCATGGTGGAGAGTTCTGGCAAAGTGTGGTCCGTTGGAGAAGGGAATGGCAAACCACTTCAGTATTCTTGGCTTGAGAATGAAAAGGCAAAAAGATAGGACACTGAAAGATGAACTCCCCAGGTTGGTAAGTGCCCAATATGCTACTGGAGATCAGTGGAGAAATGACTCCCAAAAGAATGAAGAGACGGAGCCAAAGTGAAAGCAACACCCAGTTGTGGATGTGACTGGTGATGGAAGTAAAGTCCGATGCTGTAAAGAGCAATATTGCATAGGAACCTGGAATATTAGGTCCATGAATCAAGGCAAATTGGAAGTGGTCAAACAGGAGATGGCAAGGGTGAACATTGACATTTTAGGAATCAGTGAACTAAAATGGACTGGAATGGGTGAATTTAACTCAGCTGACCATTATATCTTATATCATTATATCTTACTGTGGGCAAGAATCCCTAGAAGAAATGGAGTAGCCCTCATAGTCAACAAAAGAGTCCAAAATGCAGTACTTGGGAGCAATCTCAAAAACGACAGAAAGATCTCTGTTCGTTTCCAAGGCAAGCCATTCAATATCACAGTAATCCAAGTCTATGCCCCAACCAGTAATGCTGAAGAAGCTAAAGTTGAACAGTTCTATGAAGACCTATAAGACCTTCTAGAACTAACATCCCCAAAATATGTCCTTTTCACCATAGGGGACTGGAATGCAAAAGTAGGAAGTCAAGAGATACCTGGAGTAATAGGCAGATTTGGCCTTGGAGTACAGAATGAAGCAGGGCAAAGGCTAACAGAGTTTTGCTAAGACAACGCACTGGTCATAGAAAACACCCTTTTCCAACAACACAAGAGAAGACTCTACACATGGACATCACCGGATGATTAACACCGAAATCAGATTGATTATATTCTTTGCAGCCAAAGATGGAGAAGCTCTATACAGTCAGCAAAAACAAGACCAGGAGCTGACTGTGGCTCAGATCATGAACTCCTTATTGCCAAGTTCAGACTTAAATTGAAGAAAGTAGGTAAAACCACTAGACCATTCAGGTATGAACTAAATCAAATCCCTTACAATTATACAGTGAAAGTGACAAATAGATTCAAGAGATTAGATCTGATAGAGTGCCTGAAGAACTATGGATGGAGGTTCGTGACATTGTACAGGAGGCAGTGGTCAAGACCATCCCCAAGAAAAAGAAATGCAAACGGCAAAATAGTTGTCTGAGGAGGCCTTACAAATAGCTGTGAAAAGAAGAGAAGCGAAAGGCAAAGGATGAAAGCAAAGATATACCCACTTGAATGCAGAGTTCCAAAGACTAGCAAGGAATAAGAAATAACAAAGAATAAGAAAGCCTTCCTCAGTGATCAATGCAAAGAAATAGAGGAAAACAATAGAATGGGAAAGACTAGAGATCTCTTCTAGAAAATTAGAGATACCAAGGGAACATTTCATGCAGATGGGCACAATAAAGGACAGAAATGGTATGGACCTAAGAGAAGCAGAAGATATTAAGAAGAGGTGGCAAGAATACACAGAAGAACTATACAAAAAAGATCTTCGTGACCCAGATAACCACAATGGTGTGATCATTCACCTAGAACCCAACATCCTGGAATGTGAAGTTAATGGGTCTTATGAAGCATCACTATGAACAAAGCTAGTGGAGGTGATGGAATTCCAGTCAAGCTATTTCAAATCCTAAAAGATGACGCTGTTTAAGTGCTACACTCAATGTGCCCTCAAATTTGGAAAACTCAGCAGTGGCCACAGGACTGGAAAAGCTCAGTTTTCATTCAAGTCCCAAAGAAAGACAATGCCAAAAAATGTTCAAACTACTGCATAATTGCACTCATCTCACACGCTAGCAAAGTAATGCCCAAAATTCTGCAAGCCAGGCTTCAACAGTACATGAACCTTGAACTTCCAGATGTTCAAGCTGGATTTAGAAAAGGCAGAGGAACTAAAGGTAAAATTGCCAATATCCGTTGGAACATAAAGCAAGAGACTTCCAGAAAAACATCTGCTTTATTGACTACAGCAAAACCTTTCACTGTGTAGATCACAACAAACTATTGAAAATTCTTCAAGAGATGGGAAGACCAGACCACCTTACCTGCTTCCTGAGAAAACTGTATGCAGGTCAAGAAGCAACAGTTAGAACCAGACATGGAACACGGATTGGTTCCAGTCTGTTGGGAAAGGAGTACGTCAAGGCTGTATATCGTCACCCTGCTTATTTAACTTATACGCAGAGTACATCATGCAAAATGCTGGGCTGGATGAAGCACAAGCTGGAGTCAAGATTGCCAGGGAAAGTATCAGTAACCTCAGATACACAGATGATACCACCCTTATGGCAGAAAATGAAGAACTAAAGAGCCTCTTGATGAAAGTGAAAGAAGAGAGTGAAAAAAGCTGGTTCAAAACTCAACACTAAAAAAACTAAGATCATGGCATGTGGTCCCATCACTTCATGGAAAAGAGATGGGAAAACAAAGAAAACTGTGACAGACTTTATTTCTTGGGCTCTAAAATCACTGCAGATGGTGACTGCAGCCATGAAATTAGAAGACGCTTACTCCTTGGAAGGAAAATTATGACCAACCTAGACAGCATATTAAAAAGCAGAGACATTATTTTGCCAACAAAGGTCCATCTAGTCAAGGCTATGGTTTTTCCAGTAGTCATATATAGATGTGAGAGTTGAACTATAAAGAAAGCTGAGTGCTGAAGAATTGATTCTTTTGAACTGTGGTGTTGGAAAAGACTCTTGAGAGTCCCTTGAACTGCAAGGAGATTCACCCAGTCAATCATTGAAAGGACTGATGCTGAATCTGAAACTCCGATACTTTGGCTACCTGATGCGAAGAGCTGACTCATTTGAAAAGACCCTGATGCTGGGAAAGATTGAGGGCGGGAGGAGAAGGGGACGACAAGGATGAGATGGTTGGATGGCGTCACCAACTCAATGGACATGGGTTTTGGACTCTGGGAATTGGTGATGGACAGGGAGGTTTGGTGTGCTGTGGTTCATGGGGTTGCAAAGAGTTAGACACGACTGAGTGACTGAACTGAACTGAACTGAACGGGCCAGTCAGGTGTTAAGAAAGAAGCAAGATAATTGGCCAAAGGTAAATGAAGACCTGGGAGGACTGTCCTGTATAAGTGATTTACATCACCTCCTTACTGTGCACCTGCTCACTCAGTTCAGTTCAGTTCAGTCGCTCAGCCGTGTCCGACTCTTTGCAACCCCTTGAACCGCAGTACACCAGGCCTCCCTGTCCATCACCAACTCCCAGAGTCCACCCAAACCCATGTCCACTGAGTCGGTGATGCCATCCAACCATCTCATCCTCTGTCGTCCCCTTCTCCTCCCACCCTCAATCTTTCCCAGCATCAGAGTCTTTTCAAATGAGTCAGTTCTTCGCATCAGGTGGCCAAAGTATTGGAGTTTCAGATTCAGCATCAGTCCTTCCAGTGAATATTCAGGACTGATTTCCTTTAGCTTAGACTGGTTGGATCTCCTTGCACTCCAAGGGACTCTCAAGAGTCTTCAACACCACAGTTGGAGCATCAGTTCAAAAGCAATTATTCTTCTGATGCTTTCTTTATGGTCCAACTCTCACATCCATACATGACCACTGGAAAAACCATAGCCTTGACTAGATGGACCTTTGTTGGCAAAGTAATGTCTCTGCTTTTTAATATGTTATTTAGGTTGGTCATAACTTTCCTTCCAAGGAGTAAGCACCTTTTAATTTCATGGCTTCCGTCACCATGGTTTTGGAGTCCCCCAAAGTGAAGTCTCTCACTGTTTCCTCTGTTTCCCCATCTATTTGCCATGAAGTGATGGGACCAGATGCTATGATCTTAGTTTTCTGAACTTTGAGCTTTACGCCAACTTTTTCACTCTCCTCTTTCACTTTCATCAAGAGGCTCTTTAGTTCTTCACTTTCTGCCATAAGGGTGGTATCATCTGTGTATCTGAGGTTACTGATATTTCCCGTGGAAGTCTTAACTCCAGCTTGTGCTTCATCCAGCCCAGCGTTTCTCATGACGTAGTCTGCATATAAGTTAAAAATAAGCAGGGTGACAATATACAGCCTTGACATACTCCTTTCCCGATTTGGAACTGGTCTGTTGTTCCATGTACAGTTCTGGTCTGTGGACCCTCCCCAAAATGTATGTGCAACTTTTTTCTAAGATGGATCCCACCAGAGGCCTATGAGTATATGTCCACACATTATGCGGTGGGGGTCAGCTCCTTTTCAATCCCCAAGAAGCCTTCCTGTGCATGTGTAGACAGGAAAGGTTTTTTGACCTCTGGAGTGGACACCTTATCTCTTTTTTTTAGCAGAGCTCAGCTTCTGCCACTAGCTTTGTCCTTGGAGTGTCTGAGTGAGAACAGAGGTTCAGTTTTACTCCACTTGACAAACACCAGGTGTCCAGGGCAGAGGCCCACCGTCTCCTACCTCAGCTCCACATTTTTTATTGAGCCAGTGTATGGGGGGGACCGACGGAAGTAGAATCAACCTGATAATCGTGGGTTTGGCTCCGAGGCCCAGGCCCTTGCACTCCCTCAGGTCAGGGCTCAGAGAGGGTGGGTAGCTGGCTTAGTGTGTTGGGGCCCTTGTTTGCCCCTTCACACCCCCTCCTCACTCTGCTCTCTGCCCTAGGAGGCCAGTCTATGGGGGCGGGGGTGAAAATGAACTCCCTGGACAGTGGCTCCAGCCGGTTTGTGCTGAAAGAGACTAAGTTGTATTTATTTAACTAAGTATAAACCACATGGGCATTGTTTATTTGAACTTCGAGTATAACTGGGGCATTCTGCTTATTAATCTGGCAACTAGTCCAACCCTCTCCCCTCACCCCACCCCCCACCCATGTAGAAACTCTGGCCTGCCAACACTGTTTCATACCAGCCCCACTTTCTTCTCTGTGCAGCTCTCAGTTCACTGGCGTCCCTGTTTTTTTTTCTGCTGAGGCTGTGACCCCTCCAGGCATATGCAACCTACCAATTATTCCTCTTTCTTTCCGGTAAAGCCCCTGCTGGGGCCCCCTTCCTCAGGTCAGCTCGTGGTTTCTGCCTTGCAGGCTTTTGCTGCACTGATAAATTTTCTCCAAGTGGCAGAGTGCTCATGTTTATCATTTATAGTTTGGTAGCAATCAGGTCAAGGGATTTCAGGTTGAAAGGTTTTTGAAAAAATGTCCTCTTATCAGCATTGCTTCTCTTTATCAATTGAGACTCCCGTTTTCATAAGTGACTCGATACTAAGTAGAAAGTTTTTGCTTGTTCTGGGTTTGGCCTCAGCCAGTTTTGGGGATGAGAGGATCAGTTTTTAACCGAGTGACAGAGAAGCCACTCAGGGACATGATTCAAATATCAGCCAGGGAGGAGGGCACACACGGAAGCGGTGTCCTCTGGTCCACATGCAGCCCTCTCTCCTGGGGTGGGGGGACAGGGGGTATGACAGGGGAGGGCGACAGGGAAGTGGTCACCAACAGGATTCCAGGTGCCAAAAGCCTTTTCTGTGAACTGCAAGCCCACCCCAGAAGGGGGCCTTTCTCCTTCCAGCCATGGGGGCTGCTTGATAGCAAATGTCATCCTGGGACAGAGGGGCTGAGGAACTCTTAGCTCCTGGGCAAAGCACATCCTAGGCTTCCCGGGTTACTCAGTGATAAAGAACCCATCTGCCAATGTAGGAGATGTGGGTTCAATCCCCAGGTCTGGAAGATCCCCTGGAGAAGGTAATGGCAACCCACTCCAGTATTCTTGCCTGGAGAATCCCATGGACAGAGGAGCTGGGCGGGCTACAGTCCTTGGGATTGCAAAGAGTCAGACATGACTTAGCGACGAAACAACAAAAGCAAATCCTCCTGGCCCACTCCTGCTCTGCAGTGGGGAGCATGAAACCCCTAAGAGTTCAGCAATGAGTCCTCACTCTTGCAGCCTTCTCTGGGCCTCTGGATTTTGAGGCTGAATTTCAGAGAGGTCAGCTCATGTCACTACCTGTTCTGTTGTCTGAAAAGAAGTACAAAGAGCCAGATGTGGGTTATATGACTGACGCTTCAGTTCAGTTCAGTCCCTCAGTCGTGTCTGACTCTTTGCAACCCCATGAATCCCTGCCCTTATTTTACCCATCTGGCCAAGGTGCTTCCGGTCCCTCCCCGGGTCCTGGGGTAATAAAGCAGGCTGACTGAGCGGCAGTCTTCATTCTCGCTCCCACACGGGCTGCTGCCTTGCCTAGCTCTCCTCCCACAGCCTGGAGGGACTCCAGGGTCAGGAGGTGGCGGAAGGCTGCCACTCCACCCACTACTCTGAGTCCTGCCATTTCAGTAGCTGCTGCTTTTCCCCTTGATCCACCTTGGGTGTGGTCCTACATCTTCAAGAGAATCAGAAGGTTCTCCTGCTGGGAGAGGGTGGTGACCAGCCCTGGGGAGATTCCTTAGAGTTCTTTGGCCATCACAGACTCAGTTCAGTTCAGTTCACTCAGTCGTGTCCGACTCTTTGCAACCCCATGAATCGCAGCATGCCAGGCTTCCCTGTCCATCACCAACTCCCGGAGTTCACCCAGACTCACGTCCATTGAGTCAGTGATGCCATCCAGCCATCTCATCCTCTGTTGTCCCCTTCTCCTCCTGCCCCCAATCCCTCCCACCATCAGAGTCTTTTCCAATGAGTCAACTCTTCACATGAGGGGCCTAAAGTACTGGAGTTTGAGCTTTAGCATCATTCCTTCCAAAGAAATCCCAGGGCTGATCTCCTTCAGAATGGACTGGTTGGATCTCCTTGCAGTCCAAGGGACTCTCAAGAGTCTTCTCCAACACCACAGTTCAAAAGCATCAATTCTTCGGCGCTCAGCCTTCTTCACAGTCCAACTCTCACATCCATACATGACCACAGGAAAAACCATAGCCTTGACTACACAGATCTTTGTTGGCAAAGTAATATCTCTGCTTTTGAATATGCTATCCAGGTTGGTCATAACTTTCCTTCCAAGGAGTAAGCGTCTTTTAATTTCATGGCTGCAGTCACCATCTGCAGTGATTTTGGAGCCCCCAAAAATAAAGTCTGACACTGTTTCCACTGTTTCCCCAACTATTTCCCATGGAGTGATGGGACCAGATGCCATGATCTTTGTTTTCTGAATGTTGAGCTTTAAGCCAACTTTTTCACTCTCCACTTTCACTTTCATCAAGAGGCTTTTGAGTTCCTCTTCACTTTCTGCCATAAGGGTGGTGTCATCTGCATATCTGAGGTTATTGATATTTCTCCTGGCAATCTTGATTCCAGCTTGTGCTTCCAGCCCAGCGTTTCTCATGATGTACTCTGCATATAATTAAATAAGCAGGGTGACAATATACAGCCTTGACATACTCCTTTTCCTATTTGGAACCAATCTGTTGTTCCATGTCCTGTTCTAACTGTTGCTTCCTGACCTGCATACAGATTTCTCAAGAGGCAGATCAGGTGGTCTGGTATTCCCTTCTCTTTCAGAATTTTCCACAGTTTCTTGTGATCCACACAGTCAAAGGCTTTGGCATAGTCAATAAAGCAGAAATAGATGTTTTTCTGGAACTCTCTTGCTTTTTCCATGATCCAGCGGATGTTGGCAATTTGATCTCTGGTTCCTCTGCCTTTTCTAAAACGAGCTTGAACATCAGGAAGTTCACGGTTCACATATTGCTGAAGCCTGGCTTGGAGAATTTTGAACATTACTTTACTAGCATGTGAGATGAGTGCAATTGTGCGGTAGTTTGAGCATTCTTTGGCATTGCCTTTCTTTGGGATTGGAATGAAAACTGACCTTTTTCAGTTCTGTGGCCACTGCTGAGTCTTCCAAATTTGCTGGCATATTGAGTGCAGCACTTTCACAGCATCGTCTTTTAGGATTTGAAATAGCTCAACTGGAATTCCATCACCTCCACTAGCTTTGTTCGTAGTGATGCTTCCTAAGGCCCACTTGACTTCACATTCCAGGATGTCTGGCTCTAGGTCAGTGATCACATCATCGTGATTATCTGGGTCGTGAAGATCTTTTTTGTGTAGTTCTTCTGTGTATTCTTGCCACCTCTTGTTAATATCTTCTGCTTCTGTTAGGTCCATACCATTTCTGTCCTTTATCGAGCCCATCTTTGCATGAAATGTTCCCTTGGTATCTCTAATTTTCTTGAAGAGATCTCTAGTCTTTCCCATTCTGTTGTTTTCCTCAATTTCTTTGCATTGATCGCTGAGGAAGGCTTTCTTATCTCTTTTTGCTATTCTTTGGAACTCTGCATTCAGATGCTTCTATCTTCCTTTTCTCCTTTGCTTTTCGCTTCTCTTCTTTTCATAGCTATTTGTAAGGCCTCCCCAGACAGCCATTTTGCTTTTTCGCATTTCTTTTCCAGGAGGATGGTCTTGATCCCTGTCTCCTATACAATGTCACGAACCTCATTCCATAGTTCATCAGGCACTCTATCAGATCTAGGCCCTTAAATCTACTTCTCACTTCCACTGTATAATCATAAGGGATTTGATTTAGGTCATACCTGAATGGTCTAGTGGTTTTCCCTACTTTCTTCAATTTAAGTCTGAATTTGGTAATAAGAAGTTCATGATCTGAGCCACAGTCAGCTCCCAGTCTTGTTTTTGTTGACTGTATAGAGCTTCTCCATCTTTGGCTGCAAAGAACATAATCAATCTGATTTCGGTGTTGACCATCTGGTGATGTCCATGTGTAGATTCTTCTCTTGCGTTGTTGGAAGAGGGTGTTTGCTATGACCAGTGCATTTTCTTGGCAAAACTCTATTAGTCTTTGCCCTGCTTCATTCTGTATTCCGAGGCCAAATTTGCCTGTTACTCCAGGTGTTTCTTGACTTCCTACTTTTGCATTCCAGTCCCCTATAATGAAAAGGACATCTTTTTTGGGTGTTAGATCTAAAAGGTCTTGTAGGTCTTTATAGAACTGTTCAACTTCAGCTTCTTCAGCGTTACTGGTTGGGGCATAGACTTGGATTACTGTGATTTTGAATGGTTTGCCTTGGAAACGAACAGAGATCATTCTGTCATTTTTGAGATTGCATCCAAGTACTGCATTATGGACTCTTTTGTTGACCATGATGGCTACTCCATTTCTTCTGAGGGATTCCTGTCCACAGTAGTAGATATACTGGTCATCTGAGTTAAATTCACCCATTCCAGTCCATTTCAGTTTGCTGATTCCTATAATGTCGACATTCACTCTTGCCATCTCTTGTTTAACCACTTCCAATTTGCCTTGATTCATGGACCTGACATTCCAGGTTCCTATGCAATATTGCTCTTTACAGCATCGGACCTTGCTTCTATCACTAGTCACATCCACAGCTGGGTATTGTTTTTGCTTTGGCTCCATCCCTTCATTCTTTCTGGAGTTATTTCTCCAGTGATCTCCAGTAGCCTATTGGGCCCCTACGGACCTGGGGAGTTCCTCTTTCAGTATCCTATCATTTTGCCTTTTCATACTGTTCATGGGGTTCTCAAGGCAAGAATACTGAAGTGGTTTGCCATTCCCTTCTCCAGTGGACCACATTCTGTCAGATCTCTCCACCATGACCCACCCGTCTTGGGTTGCCGCTCGGGCATGGCTTAGTTTCATTGAGTTAGACAAGGCTGTGGTCCTAGTGTGATTAGATTGACTAGTTTCCTGTGAGTATGGTTTCAGTGTGTCTGCCCTCTGATGCCCTCTTACAACACATCTTACTTGGGTTTCTCTTACCTTGGGCGTGGGGTATCTCTTCATGGCTGCTCCAGCAAAGTGTAGCCGCTGCTCCTTACCTTGGACGAGGGTATCTCCTCACTGCTGCCCTTCCTGACCTTCAACGTGGGATAGCTCCTCTAGGCCCTCCTGACTGGAAGTATGATTTTTCCTCTCATTCATGGGTGGCAATGATGTAGCTGCCATGTTGCTGTTCTATGCATTGTCTGAGACAGACCTCACCTGTTAGTCCCAGCACTCATTCTACAAAGCACCAAAATTCCTCCTTCCGGTGTTCAAGAGGTCGGGTTCAGGGCTTCCTTGGTGGTGGTCCAGGGAAGTTGTTTACCCTAGATGTAAACTCTACTGATCCCAATCCACGCTCCCCATCTCCTCTCCTCCATGGTAACCACGTGTGCTCTCTATCTGTGCATCTGTTTCATAGATATGTTCATTTGTGTCATGGTTTAGATTCCGCATGCGAGTGATATTGTATGGTGTTTGTCTTTCTCTGACTTACTGCGCTTAGTGTGATAAGCTCTAGTTCCATCGTGTTGCTGCAGATGGCATTATTTCCTTCTTTTTATGGCTGAGTAATGTTCCATTGTATATATGTACCACATCTTCTTTAGATCCAACCAGTCCATCCTAAAGGAGATCAGTCCTGGGTGTTCATTGGAAGGACTGATGTTGAAGCTGAAACTCCAATACTTTGGCCACCTGATGCGACGAGCTGACTCATTGGAAAAGACCCTGATGCTGGAAAAGATTGAAGGCAGGAGGAGAAGGGGATGACAGAGGATGACATGGTTGGATGGCATCACGGACTCAATGGACATGGGTTTGGGTGAACTCTGGGAGTTGGTGATGGACAGGGAGGTCTGGCGTGCTGCAGTTCATGGGGTTGCAAAGAGTCTGACACGATTGAGAGACTGAACTGAAACTGAACCACATCTTCTTTAGTCATTCATCTGTCGATAGACATTTAGGTTGTTTTATGTGTCTTATCTGTTGTGAACAGTGCTGATAGGAACATAAGGGTGCATGTATCTTTTTGAATTAGAGTTTTGTCCAGATACATGCCCAGGACTGGAATTGCTGGATCATGCATTCAGTCACCCAGTCGTGTCTGACTGTTTGCAACCCGCAGACTATAGTCCACCAGGTCCATGGGATTCTCCAGGCAAGAATACTGGGGTAGGTTGCTATTTCCTTCTCCAGGGGAATCTTCCAGACCCTGGAATTGAAGCCACACCTCCTGAGTCTCCTGCATTGCCAGGTGGATTCTTTATCACTGCACCACCTGGCATTGCTGGATCAATCAACTCAATTTTTGGTTCAGAAAGTAGCTCTTTCCTTAGTGTCCCCTCATGCACCAGTTTTGAGTCTGAGAGACCACGACCCCTCGGTATCTGCCCCTCCACAGTTTCGCTGTGGTTGGGGGAAGAGGTACTGCTGCAGAGCCCTGGCTCCAGCCCCACCACTGTCTCGCTTCCGGTTATAGCAGTGTCCCCTGCCTGTATCACACTCATTTATCCCATAGATGCTCACCGCATGTTGACTCCATGCCAGGCATCAGCCTGGGTTCAGAGAATGCCAGTTCCAGCCCTCAGGGAAGCTACAGGTAGATTTGTTCAGAAGAACCTGGCAAACCCCACACAGTGGACAATAGATCTAATCACATACTTGTTGGCTAGAGAAACATTTGCTAATCTTATCTCCTGGAGCCTGTCCCCCGACCTGAGCACTGGAGGAAGACAGTGGATACACAGTCCCTTGTCTTTATGAAGGTGACCTTGGTCAAGGGCTGGAAACGCATGGGCACAGGGCAGGGGCGCTCCATGACCAACTCCAGGATGGGTGTGGCCCCTGGGGTTGGCAAACGCAGCTGCTGGAACCCCTGGGCAGCTGTGCTTGGACGTGAGTGGGAGGCCGCTCATCCAGATTGCTCAACTGTGTCTGTTTGTGAGGCAAAACGTCCCACTTTAGCTACTGTCCAGTCCATACAAGGAAGTAACCTTAAAAGAAGAAGAGAGGGAAAAGAAGAGGAGGAACGATTTCTGCTGAATTTCAAAAGCAGCCTGCTTTTCCACCTGTTCCGTGGAGAAAGGATGAAATCCTCTTTAAGTCTGGGGCTGTGCCGTTTGATACATCTCTGACATGGGCTGGAAAAGTGGTCTCCACAATGGGGACCATCAGACAGGCCCAGCACGTTCGCGTGTGTCTTCTTGAAGATGCACTAATGAGAACGTGGTAATAAAAATCAAAAACTTAAAAATTTTTGATCTACTCTCATCCTCCCACCATCACTCGCCCCCAAATAATTTTAAAGTGTTCCACTTCTTCGAGGAAAAACAGAGGGAGGGGCATTTTACAACTGATGTAGAACACTGAAAGATTAGCAGCTTAAAATAGCATTTATTTTTTAAGAATAATTTTTGTTTACTTGTTGATGCTGGGTCTCCACGGCTGCGCGGGCCTTTCTTCGGGTGTGGTGAGCGGGAGCCACTCGAGTTGTGACGTGCAGGCTTCTCGTTGTGGTGGCTTCTCTCCTTACTGAGCACAGACTCAAGGGCACGTGGACTTCAGTCGCTGCAGCTCCCAGGCTCTAGGGCACAGACTCAGTCGTTGTGGCCCAAGAGCTTAGCTGCTGTGCAGCACGTAGGATCTTCCCGGACCAGGGATCAAACCCCAATCTCTTGCATTGGCAGGCAGATCCTTTATCCCTGAGCCACCAGGGAAGCCCCAGTGTCATTTCTAACTGATCATTGCCCTGACCCTGGGGTCCAAAACCTTGGAGCGGTTCTCACTGTGCCTTTTTCCACATTGTCTATGTTCATTTAGTCAAGGCCACCTCATGGGTCGTAGGTCTGGGGAGGCTATGCACTGTATAGCACACACTGTGAAGCCCCATTTACACTGAAGACTGTGTGAAGGGAAACACCCCACCCCAGACACACCTCTTGCCAGAGCTCTGCAGTGAGGACCTCGCTGAGCCTGTGTGGTTGTTCAGCCCCCGGTGTCAACCCCTGTGAACAGTGATTCTTAAGGATTAGGCCGTGGCAGATTTTATGGATTCACAATAAAAAGAGAAAATAATTTAAGTACTAACAGCTAATGTTTATTGAGTGCTTATGATGAGCCAGACATAGCGATGACTCTTTTATTTCAGTTGGTGATCCTATGGGGCACCATTATTACCATCCCCATGTTCCCAATGGGGGCCCTGCTCTTGAAACCTCGGCCAGGATTAACCTGCCAAATGGCCACTTCTGAGAACTATTCTGAGTCCGGAGATTATGTCCTTCCTCAATATTTGTGTCCAATTTACCTCTTTTTTTTTTAAGATTTTTTTTTTTGACATGGACCATTTGTTAAAAAGTCTGTGCTAAATTTGTTACAATATTGTTTCTGTTTTTTGTTTTGGTTTTTTGGCTGGGAGGCATGTGGAATCTTTGCTCCCTGACCAGGATTTGAACCTGCGCCCTTTGCACCTGAGGGTGAAGTGTTAACCACTGGACAGCCAGGGAAGTCCCGTGACATTTTTTTTAGTGTATTTTAAAATTCATTTTATTGAAGTATAGCTGATTTACATTGTTGTGTTAGTTGCAAGATTCAGTATTATATATCATGTATATAAATATATATATGTCCATTTTCATATTCTTTTGCATCATGGTTTATCACAGGATATTGAATGTGGGCTTCCCTGGTGCCTCACATGGTAAAGAATCTGCCTGGAATTCAGGAATCGTGAGTTCAGCCGCTGGGTCAGGAAGATCCCCTGGAGAAGGAAATGGCAACCCACTCCAGTGTTCTCGCCTGGAGAATCATGAACAGAGGAGCCAGGCAGGCTGCAGTCCCTGGGGTCGCAAAGAGTCGGACATGACTGAATGACTAACATTTTCTATTGAATATAGCTCCCTGTGCTCTACAGTAGAACCTTGTTGGTTATCCACTCTGTATATAGTAATTTGCATCTGAAACTGACCTTTCCTTTTGGAATGATGGTAATGCTGAGAGCGCTGCCGGGATCGGCCCTGTCTGTCTCCTGCGTCCTTTCTATTACTTCCCAGCCGCTCCCGTAGTTAGGCCTTAATGTCTTCCTTCTGGGTTTCCCACTTCCTGGCCTCTCCTTCTTGCTCCTCTTCCTCCCTCCTGTGTCCTGGTCAAGCACAGCTCTTATCTTCCTCCCCTGCTCAGAAATCTTCCAGGCATCCCTCCTGCCTCAGCTGGGATACAGGGCTCTCCACGTTCAGCCTAATTCCATTTTTTAAAAAAATTTTTATTTAGTTGGCTGCTCTGGGTCTTAGCTGTGGCATGTGGGATCTAGTTCCCTGACCAGGGATCGAATCCAGGCCCCTTGCATTGGGAGTGAGGAGTCTTAACCACTGGGCCACCAGGGACGTTCTCTAATTCCACTTTATCTCTTTTTCTCCTAGCACAGAAGTGCCACCCTGAAGCTAAACTGGTATTCCCAAACTCTTAGGGCTTCTTCCTTTCCCTCTAGTTTTCCACCACCTTGGCCCCTTAGAATCCCTGTCCCTCTTCCCCTGCTACTGCTAAGTCGCTTCAGTCGTGTCCAACTCTGTGCGACCCCAGATGGCAGCCCACCAGGCTCACCTGTCCCTGGGATTCTCCAGGCAAGAACACTGGAGTGGGTTGCCATTTCTTTCTCCAATGCATGAAAGTGAAAAGTGAAAGTGAAGTCACTCAATCGTGTCTGACTCCTAGCGACCCCATGGACTGCAGCCTACCAGGCTCCTCCGTCCATGGGATTTTCCAGGCAAGAGTACTGGAGTGGGGTGCCATTGCCTTCTCCGCCCTCTTCCCCTACTCCTCCTTTAATTCATTCCTTTACTTACTCATTCAACAAACCTGTAATATTTTGAGTGCCTCCTAGGACCTGACTGCAGTGTGGGGCTTTCAGTCAGTCCAGCAGCAGAGAAAGAATTGAGGAGCTATTACAGCAGATACTGCAAAAGTGGCGGTTCCGAGCCCCTGACGTGAGAGGTTAACTAGACAGAGTGGGGTGGGGACTGGGGCGGCCTTCCCCCTGACACAGTTAGCTGTGTCCCATCCCCCCTGTAACTCCTGGGACTCTCTGCTCCCCTTCTCCTGGGACATTTGCCTTTCTGTATCCCATTTGACAGTCATAGCTAATCTTAGACCTGCAAGTGCTGTATAAATAATGTTAGCAGTTAAATCATACTGTACCAGCTTCTGGCAAATCAAATTCTGGAGATGAGTTATCTTTTAAACCATCCATAGCGATTACGGGTTTTGGCTGTGCCCCAGTCTCAGTGATGTCATCTGACTGGGTGGCTTTGCCATTAGTTTGTTCGGTGAGCTGCTCAGCTCATAGAAAACTGAAGCTTATACCCTAAACTGTAATCAGAGGTTATCTTGCAGGGTTGGGATTATAAAATAGGTTTCCATCTTATACTTTCTGTGCTCCCATGAATATTTGAATTTTTTACAGCAGACTTGTGCTATCTTTATAATTAGAAATATTCAGTGTTTTTAAGGAAATGAAACAAACCAAAAGAAGTATTACCTGCTTCTCCCAGTCTACTTTTTTTTGCCCTATATTTAACATACAACAAAAATGTTGGAGACTTCCCTGGTGGTCCAGTGGTTAAGACTCTAGGCTTCCACTGCATGGGGCATGGGTTTAATCCCTGGTCAGGGAAGTAAGATCCTGCATGTCATATAGTGTGGCCAAAAAAAAAAGAAAAGTTATTTGGACAAAACCTCTGACTCCCAAGCTCAACAAATAGGAAGTGCTGCAGGTAAGTTGGCCTCTAAGAGGCACAAGTGAATTGTAAGTGTTTTGAAGCCTGTAGAAAAAGAGTGTTCTTGAGGAGGGTCTGCAGACAGACCAGATAAATAGCCAGAGCATCCATAACTGCAGAAGGGACCCCAACATCAGAGAAGATGGACTTCACCTCTCCCTACCATCCCTGTGCGTAAAATTTGCCTGGCGTGAGGGTGACAGGAGGGGCAGGGGCCCCTTTTGGTACAGTCACTCTGATCTCGACTCCTTGGAATAAGGGACAGCTCCCATCATAGCACACTCATCTGTCTGGATGACTAGGCTCCAGGCCAGCCAGCAGCTGAGCCACAAAGCCCTCTCCCAGAGGCTGCAAAGGACACGTGCACTCCAAGAGCCCCCGAGACCTCAGCCTCAAGAACAAGCAACAAGCTTTCCCTGTTTTTAGAGTGAAACCTCTTGTCCTTCAACCTGGAGTTCACCCAGAAAGCAGTTTCCAAGTACAGCAACCATGAGAGTCTCCCTGGTGGGAGAGAGAGCTGGGTGGAGAGGACTTCTGTCAGGAAGTCCATTGAGGCAGGAAGTACAGCCCTCCATTGAGGGATGAGTGTGGTCCAAAGTGACCTGAAGGGAGGAAGCCAGAGGAATAAATTCTGATTCCTCCTTCTACCCCCATATCTGCTTGTACCTCTATCCACCAAATAAGTACTTAACTGAATACTTACATTAAAAGTTACTTGTTGTTTATCTGAAGTTCAAGTTTAACTGAGCGTCTTTTTTGTTATTTGCTTAATCTGCCCACTCTGCGCGCACACACACACACACACACTCAGAGAGCCCGGGAGGTGTGATATCCTGAGAGTGGCAGGAAGCACAGCCCTTGTGCAGGACGAGGTGCCTCTGTGTACCCCCATCACTCACCCACAACATGCCAGCCTGTGTCTCTCCTCCCTGCCTATCTCACCACCTGTGGTCAATGTGCTTTTTTGTTTATAAAGTTTTTTAAAAATGCTCTTTCCCCTCATGGAATGTGCCTTTTATTTTTGGCCATGCCACACAGCATGTAGGATCTTAGTTTCCCAACCAGGGATTGAATCCATGTCCCCTGCATTGCAAGAGCTGAGTCTTAACCACTGGACCATCAGGGAAGTCCTGATGTGTTTGAATAAATAACAATTATTAATAGTACAGAATGTATGTTCCCCAAACTGCCATTAACACTAAGAGTACAACAGAAATTTTAGAAATTCTTGTGGGTCAGATGAAATCAGAATATTTCCAGGTCTATTCCAGCAGGCAGACGTTTTGCTAGAATCCCCAAGTCACTGTACAGCTGGTGACACAAGCCCACGATGACTTTTTCCCCCGTCCCTAGAAATGGGTCGTGCTGAGGCGCCAGAATTATAAATGTGCCCCTTTGTGACCAGCAGCAGCCTTTCCCAGACTGTTGGCCGAGTCTGCTGCATCGAGTCTGGTGACGGACGGGGCAGAAGGGAGGCGCTCTCAGGCGCCATCACCTGCCTGCCATGCTGGTGAGTTAAGAAGGAGGGATTTGGAATGAGTCACAATTCCAAAAATGAGTGAAGGTGGTCAAAGGTACAAACTTCCAGTTATAAAATAATTAAGTCCTGGGGGTGTAATGTCGAGCATGCTGACTGTAGTTAGTGATACTGTATCGTAGGAAATTCCCTGGCGTTCCAGCGGTTAGGACTCTGTGCTGTCATTGCTGAGGTCCCAAGTTCAATCCCCGATCAGGGAACTAAAATCCCACAAATGGCTATTTGAAAGTTATTAATGGTACATCTTAAAAGTTCTCATCACAAGAAAAAAAATTTCCATTTGTGAAAATGGATATTAACTAGACTTATCCTGGCAGTCATTTTGTAAACTATACAAATATGGAATCATTCTGCCATACACCTGGAACTAATATATATATATATGTCAATTATATCTCAAATTTTAAAAATTTTGATGGTGAAGATTATATTGCTTAAGTGTTCTATAGAAGGAAGTCTACAAATGAATAAAATTGTGAAAGAAAATATTCACACTATTCATGTGTGTTAAACAAACTCTGATCCTGATTTCTGAGGATATTGAGGATGTCCAGTTCTCTCTCATGCTGGCCTACAAAGTTGGGAACCTACTTGGGAAACTCCATTACTTAAAAGGCTAAAAATCCAGGACCTCCCTGGTGGTCCACTGGTTAAGACCCTGCCCTTCCAATGCAGAGGGCACAGGTTCAGTCCCTAATTGGGGAACAAAGATGCCACATGCTGTGTGGCTCAGCCAAAAAGTGAAAACGTTAAATAAAAAAGAGGGTGGGATGAATAGAGAGAGTAGCATGGGAACGTATACATTCAGGTCACATCAGATCAGATCAGTCACTCAGTCGTGTCCGACTCTTTGCGACCCCATGAATTGCAGCACGCCAGGCCTCCCTGTCCATCACCAACTCCCGGAGTTCACCCAGACTCACGTCCATCGAGTCAGTGATGCCATCCAGCCATCTCATCCTCTGTCATCCCCTTCTCCTCCTGCCCCCAATCCCTCCCACCATCAGAGTCTTTTCCAATGAGTCAACTCTTCGCATGAGGTGGCCAAAGTACTGGAGTTTCAGCTTTGGCATCATTCCTTCCAAAGAAATCCCAGGACTGATCTCCTTCAGAATGGACTGGTTGGATCTCCTTGCAGTCCAAGGGACTCTCAAGAGTCTTCTCCAACACCACAGTTTAAAGGCATCAATTCTTCGGCACTCAGCCTTCTTCACAGTCCAACTCTCACATCCATACATGACCACAGGAAAAACCATAGCCTTGACTAGACGGACCTTTGTTGGCAAAGTAATGTCTCTGCTTTTGAATATGCTATCTAGATTGGTCATAATTTTCCCTCCAAGGAGTAAGCATCTTTTAATTTCATGGCTGCAGTCACCATCTGCAGTGATTTTGGAGCCCAGAAAAATAAAGTCTGACACTGTTTCCACTGTTTCCCCATCTATTTCCCATGAAGTGAAGGGACCGGATGCCATGATCTTCGTTTTCTGAATGTTGAGCTTTAAGTCAACTTTTTCACTCTCCACTTTCACTTTCATCAAGAGGCTTTTGAGTTCCTCTTCACTTTCTGCCATAAGGGTGGTGTCATCTGCATATCTGAGGTTATTGATATTTCTCCCGGCAATCTTGATTCCAGCTTGTGTTTCTTCCAGCCCAGCGTTTCTCATGATGTCCTCTGCATATAAGTTAAATAAGCAGGGTGACAATATACCGCCTTGACAAACTCCTTTTCCTATTTGGAACCAGTCTGTTGTTCCATGTCCAGTTCTAACTGTTGCTTCCTGACCTGCATACAGATTTCTCAAGAGGCAGATCAGGTGGTCTGGTATTCCCATCTCTTTCAGAATTTTCCACAGTTTCTTGTGATCCACACAGTCAAAGGCTTTGGCATAGTCAATAAAGCAGAAATAGATGTTTTTCTGGAACTCTCTTGCTTTTTCCATGATCCAGCGGATGTTGGCAATTTGATCTCTGGTTCCTCTGCCTTTTCTAAAACGAGCTTGAACATCAGGAAGTTCACGGTTCACATATTGCTGAAGCCTGGCTTGGAGAATTTTGAGCGTTACTTTACTAGCGTGTGAGATGAGTACAATTGTGCGGTAGTTTGAGCATTCTTTGGCATTGCCTTTCTTTGGGATTGGAATGAAAACTGACCTTTTCCAGTCCTGTGGCCACTGCTGACTTTTCCACTTTTGCTGGCATATTGAGTGTAGCACTTTCACAGCATCATCTTTCAGGATTTGAAATAGCTCCACTGGAATCCCATCACCTCCACTAGCTTTATTCGTAATGATGCTTTCCAAGGCCCATTTGACTTCCCATTCCAGGATGTCTGGCTCTAGGTCCGTGATCACACCATCGTGATTATCTGGTTCATGAAGATCTTTTTTGTACAGTTCTTCTGTGTATTCTTGCCATCTCTTCTTAATATCTTCTGCTTCAGTTAGGTCCATACCATTTCTGTCCTTTATCGTGCTCATCTTTGCATGAAATGTTCCTTTAGTATCTCTGATTTTCTTGAAGAGATCCCTAGTCTTTCCCATTCTGTTGTTTTCCTCAATTTCTTTGCATTGATCGCTGAGGAAGGCTTTCTTATCTCTTCTTGCTATTCTTTGGAACTCTGCATTCAGATGTTTATATCTTTCCTTTTCTCCTTTGCTTTTCGCTTCTTTTCTTTTCACAGCTATTTGTCAGGCCTCCTCAGACAGCCATTTTCCTTTTTTGCATTTCTTTTCAACGGGAATGGTCTTGATCCCTGTCTCCTGTACAATGTCACGAACCTCATTCCATGGTTCATCAGGCACTCTATCAGATCTAGGCCCTTAAATCTATTTCTCACTTCCACTGTATAATCATAAGGGATTTGATTTAGGTCATACCTGAATGGTCTAGTGGTTTTCCCTACTTTCTTCAATTTAAGTCTGAATTTGGCAATAAGGAGTTCATGGTCTGAGCCACAGTCAGCTCCTGGTCTTGTTTTTGCTGACTGTATAGAGCTTCTCCATCTTTGGCTGCAAAGAACATAATCTGATTTCGGTGTTGACCATCTGGTGATGTACATGTATAGAGTCTTCTCTTGTGTTGTTGAAAGAGGGTGTTTGTTATGACCAGTGCATTTTCTTGGCAAAACTCTATTAGTCTTTGCCCTGCTTCATTCCATATTCCAAGGCCAAATTTGCCTGTTACTCCAGGTGTTTCTTGACTTCCTACTTTTGCATTCCAGTCCCCTATAATGAAAAGGACATCTTTTTTGGGTGTTAGATCTAAAAGGTCTTGTAGGTCTTCATAGAACTGTTCAACTTCAGCTTCTTGAGCGTTACTGGTTGAGGCATAGACTTGGATTACTGTGATATTGAATGGTTTGCCTTGGAAACGAACAGAGATCATTCTGTCATTTTTGAGATTGCATCCAAGTACTGCATTATGGACTCTTTTGTTGACCATGATGGCCACTCCATTTCTTCTGAGGGATTCCTGCCCGCAGTAGTAGATATAATGGTCATCTGAGTTAAATTCACCCATTCCAGTCCATTTCAGTTCGCTGATTCCTAGAATGTCGACATTCACTCTTGCCATCTCTTGTTTGACCACTTCCAATTTGCCTTGATTCATGGACCTGACATTCCAGGTTCCTATGCAATATTGCTCTTTTACCATATGTAAAATTTAATGCTGGTGGGGATTTGCTGTGTGAAGCAGGGAGGTCAAACTCGGTGTTCTGTGACAACCTAAAGGGCTGGGATGGAGTGTGAGGTGGGAGGTGGGGGGTGGGAGGGAGGTTCAAGAGAGAGGATGTCTGTATGCTTATGGCTGATTCATGTTGATGCACGACAGAAACCAACACCGTATTGTAAAGCAATTATCCTCCAATTAAAAAATAATTTAAAAATTTAACATGGTGGAATTAGCAGTTAGATTAGATATATGTTAGGAAACATGTTGACAGAGGAGGATACCCACTATGTATTTTCAAGAAAAAAGGAAGTTTTTTTATGTTCAGTTTGATCCAAGTTTGTCACATATGTGTTTTTTATGTGTTGAAAAAATGAAAGGATTATACCTAAAAAAAAAAAAAGGCTAAAAATCCAATATTCTGTTTTGCAGCTATTGCTGAGATGAAGGAAGGAACCATTCCCAACCTGCCGTTCTCTGGCTCTCTCCCAGGAAGCTTACAGGCTGACCACACGCCGTTTTTCTTTGCTCACACTGGCCGCTACCAGCCCACCGCTGTGTCTCCACCCATCCACCCTGGAACACCAGACCCTGGAAATGTCGCCTTTCCCAGGGTGACCTCCGCCAGGTCCGAGCTCCTACCACCCCTTGCGTTTAATCACACGATTGGCCATATAATACTTTCTGAACACAAAGATGTCAAGTTTAATTGCTCCATCAACATACCTAACATGTACCAGGACAGTGCAACTATTTCTTGGTGGAAAGATGGGAAGGAATTGCTGGGGGCCCATCATGCAATTACTCAGTTTTATCCAGATAAAGAAGTTACAGCAGTCATCGCTTCCTTCAGGTAAGTGTTCTGTCTCCCTTTCTTTGAAAATGTTATGCTTTTGCATATGCTTTTTCATAACATTTTGAAAATGTTGTGCTTTTGTCAGTAAGCAAAACAGCCGTTTGTTTTCTGTGTTAGCAGCCCCACCAGTCCATTCAGAGTGTAGATTAATGGCCGATTGTATTGTTGACCTCTTTTCATTGGACTTTGGCCCCAGTGGAATTCTTGGTGATCAGACGCTCTTCCCAGCGGGCCTGCAAGTACCCCCAAGTCCTGCTGGACTCCAGAGCTCTCCCAGTGGGTGAGAGCCGTGTCCTTGCCTGGCATGAGGAGACATCAGAATCGTTGGGTGGGCGTGGAGCTTGTCAAACGGTGCAGCCCTGCATCCCTTTCGTTTGTTCTGTCTCTTCTTCCTCCCTCCTCTCCCAGCAGCCCTTGTGGCTACAGATACTGGTACAGATGTTGACCTCGTGTTGGGGTGGGAAGGAGGCCGGAAGTCTGAAGTCTGGGAAGCTGAAACAGACCTTCAGGCACTTGGCTCTCCATCTCAACTTTCCACTTTGTATTGGCCCAGGCAGAGTGAGTTGAGGGAGAGACAAGGATAAGCCAGGCCAGGACGTAACCCAATAACTCATCATCCCAAGGACTGCATCCTTATATGCCAGATCCTGGAGACAGTGAGACAGTGGCTCCTCTTCTCACCATCCCTTTTCATTCTCTCTCTCTCTCTTTTTTGGCTGAGTCAGGTGACTGTGGGTTGTTAGTTCCCCAACCAGGGATCGAACCCATGTCCCCTGCATTTCTGCAGTGGAAGCGTGGAGTTAAACCACGGGACCTCCAGGGAATTCCCTCCCTCTCCTCCTGTCTCCTCTTAGCCAGGAGGGCATTTGTGTTTACATCAGGATCTCCTGGCATATACAGTTCTAGAATTAGGTGGACTGTAGTCAGGCTTACCAGGTGGCACTAGTGGTGAAGAATATACCCGCCAGTGCAAGAGATGTAAGGGATGCAGGTTTGATCCCTGGGTTGGGACAGTACCCTGGAGGAGGGCACGGCAACCCACTCTGGTATTTTTGCCTGGAGAATCCCACAGTCAGAGAAGTCTAGCGGGCTGTAGTCCATGGGGTTGCAAAGAATCAGACACGACTGAAGCAGCTTAGCAGGTGCATGCGGACCGTAGTCACTAAAAGCTCAAGATGAGGTTGGAGCCCGGTGACGATGATGCAAGAGCCTTTTCTCTGGGACTCCTCCACGCCCAGTGGAGCCTCTTTGATCTGTTGTTTTTACTTTCTCTGACCTGATGTTTGGGCCACTTCCAGGCTGTGTCATGTCTTTGGGTGAATCACTGTATGTTTCCTTTTTAGAAAAATCACCTCTGAGTTACCACAGACCTGATGACTCCAGTTGGAGTTTAGTGTGTCAACACTTAGATAAGATTCCCTACCCCACCCCCCCTTGTTTTTCCTGCATTTTCTAAGTTATCTTGGTCATCATCAAGGCACAGAAAACAACTTGCATGTGTTTCATTGGTCGATTTAAACTCTGGCTCGGTCTCCTGGGCTGCCATTCTCAGCTAGTGACTGAGTCCCCTCGAGAGACTTGACTGTATTTTTTTCTCCATCATCTGCAAAACACAGATATTTTTCCATTATACAGACACAGCTTCTGATGGGAGAACTAAAATCACCATTTCATAATAAATAAGGTTTAAAGGCTTATAAAAACAGAAGTCCGACCAAAGTCTTGGTCCCACCGAGGGTCATTCAGAAGGAAAGCACAGCCCTGCTGTCTGGGCTGGGAGTTCCAGGTTGGGGTCCTGCCACTGGCTTCCATGAGACCGGAAGTGAGCCTCCACGTCTTTCTTGGCCTTCTTGCCAAAGAGATGGAATTGGACCACCTGACTGAAAGCTCTGAAGGGCCATGAGATATTCAAAAGACTTGGAGAAATTTTATACCTAGAGTAGGCAGTCTTTTTGTTTTTGTTTTTTAATTTAATTAATTAATTTATTTTACTTTACAATATTGTTTTGGTTTTGCCATACATTGACTTGAATCTGCCATGAGTGTACACGTGTTCTCCGTCCTGAACCCCCCTCCCACCTCCCTCCCCATCCCATCCCTCTGGGTCATCCCAGTGCACCAGCCCCGAGCACCCTGTCTCATGCATTGAACCTGGACTGGCGATTCATTTCACATATGATAATATACATGTTACAGTACCATTCTCCCACATCATCGTGCCCTCGCCCTCTCCCACAGAGTCCAAAAGACTGTTTAATACATCTGTGTCTCTTTTGCTGTCTCGCATACAGGGTTATCATTACCTTCTTTCTAAATTCCATATATATGCTTTAGTATACTGTATTAGTGTTTTTCTTTCTGGCTTATTTCACTCTGTATAATAGGCTCCAGTTTCATTCACCTCAGAACTGATTCAAATGTATTCTTTTTAATGGCTGAGTCATATTCCATTGTGTATATATACCACAGCTTTCTTATCCATTCATCTGCTGATGGACATCTAGGTTGCTTCCATGTCCTGGCTATTATAAACAGTGCTGAGATGAATATTAGGGTACACGTGTCTCTTTCAATTCTGGTTTCCTCAGTGTGTATGCCCAGCAGTGGGATTGCTGGATCTTCAAGATCTAAACATAAGACCAGAAACTGTTAAACTCCTAGAGGAAAACATAGGCAAAACACTCTCCAGCATAAACCACAGCAGGATCTTCTATGATCTACCTCCCAGAATATTGGAAATAAAAGCAAAAATAAGCAAATGAGGCCTAATTAAAATTAAAAGCTTCTGCACAACAAAGGAAACTATAAGCAAGGTGAAAAGATAGCCTTCAGAATGGGAGAAAATAATAGCAAACAAAGCAACAGACAAAGAATTAATCTCAAAAATATACAAGCAACTCCTGCAGCTCAATTCCAGAAAAATAAATGACCTAGTCAAAAAGTGGGCCAAAGAACTAAACAGACATTTCTCCAAAGAAGACATTTAGATGGCTAACAAACACATGAAAAGATGCTCAACATCACTCATTATCAGAGAAATGCAAATCAAAACCACAATGAGGTACCATTTCACACCAGTCAGAATGGCTGCGATCCAAAAGTCTACAAGCAATAAATGCTGGAGAGGGTGTGGAGAAAAGGGAACCCTCTTACACTGTTGGTGGGAATGCAAACTAGTACAGCCACTATGGAGAACGGCAGAGTCTTATTTTGAACTTCGGTCTTTAGATATTGGAAGGTGACTAGGTGAAATTTTAACTTTAGAGAGAAATGTATACTTTTGCACATATTTTGTTGAACTCGCATAAAGTCATTCGGAAGGGAAGCAAATCTTATGTGACCTCCCAACTGAGCAAATCTAGTGATCAGAATTCTTACAAAGGATGGACACTCAGCTGAACTGAGTAATATTTGCAGCAGCATCAAGTCCACCACTGACATATTCACTCTATTGGTGTTCAGGTGGCACTGGAGCTGTGGGTAATTCAATGAAGTAAATTAAAGTAACTTGATCAAGATGATCGATATTTGTATAATTTCTTTGCAAGATAGAAGGATGTTGGAGAGCCTAATTTGACGTCTTTTAGATGAGGACTCTGAGGTCCTGATAAATTAGGATGACTTGCCCAGGGTAACTAGGTGGTAAGCTGGGAGTAAACTTAACTAGGGAGCCTGATTTGCACACCTCTCCTCACATCCTCTCTTCTCACATCTCATGGGCCCCAAGGAAATCCACTCTGGTTCCCAGCAAAGTGAAGAGTTAAAAACTAGTTCTAAGCTTTCAGTGGATGCCATTTTCCCAGGAATTCATTAGCTTGCAATTTTGTTGGAGATGCCACCAAGAGTACTGCATGGACCACGTTTATTTAAGCAAATGTGCAAATGGTAGATGACTACATATAAGCAGGGATCAGATGTCTATTAGTATTGATAGAGTCAAGAGTCATCTGGCATTAATGGGTGTAGGGAGCACTCAGTGTCTGGTTGGAGTATTCCTTATCAATAGCTTGGTGGTTAATACAGAAAATCTCCACCAACACCCCTCCTTACTCCTGGCCCCATGCCCCCCACCCCATGCCTAATCCTGGATGGTGCATCACTCGAAAGCCGTTGCTAGACCTCCGTTGTAGGACTTGTCACCAGGCTGGACATCCCTCTTGATACTCCAACCAGTATCCTACCCCATCTACACCTGATATCAGCTCAAAGCATAGGGTATCCATTCATCTAGCCTGGGAACCCCGTGTAGCCAAGACCTCCTGATGAAGTCTCTAAAGAAGAGTGTAATTCCCGGGGCAGTTATTTCTAAGGGCTTCCAAGTTGGCACAGTGATAATCTGCCTGCCAATGCAGGAGTTGCAGGTTAGATCCCTGAATCAGAAATATTTCCTGGAGAAGGGAATGGCAACCCACTCCAGTATTCTTACCTGAGAAATCCCCATGGACAAAGGAGCTTGGTGGGCTACAGTCCTTGGGGTCACAAAGAATCAGACACGATTTAGAGACTAGACAACAACAGTTAACTCTGAAGTCTGGTGTAAGGTGTAAAAAAGCTCTCTGGCTTAGGTTGAAACACTCATCAGGTAAAATTTTCCAGGAAGGCACCAGCCTTCAGATCAGAAGACTTGAGGAGACCCACCCTCAAGCAAAAACAAAAACCGATGCTCCTGTGTACTGACAGGCCCTGCAGATTTAGTTACTGGGTGATTTATGGCAAAGGGAGAGTGTTCGATATTTGTTTTCTTTGTAGTCTAAGAGTTCCCAATGCTCTTTAAATTCTGGCATCCTTCCCAGTGGCTCAAGCTGGACGGATTTTACCTTCTTAGTGCATTTTCCTGGTAAACATGGTAAACGGGTAGTTTGGGTTCCTGCGTGCTGCTTGTGCCCGAGAGACGTGTGTTGGTCGGCCCCTGCAGGCTCTGAGAGCCAAGACCCTTGCCCTGCCCTGCCCCAGCTGGGTCTGCCTGATGCCATCGCTGGTTGCTCTTTATCCTGCTGCTTTTGGTGACCCCAAAGATGGAATCATACGTGAGACATCAGCCAAACATATAGAAAGGAAGAATATCATTTGTTCAACCAAGCCATCAGTTGGGAAAGCTATTTTTAGCCACAGATTGCTGAGACTTTCAGATACTTTATATTCAATTCAGACTTCTTTTCAGGTCAAATTTTTTACCAGATTCCTGAACTCGGTTTATCCGTGGAATCCTGTCAGCACCATTTCAATGACGGCTGGTTAAATAGAATGCTTTTGTGTTCTTATTTTTAGTTTTTTTTCTTTCATTTTTAATGTTTCTTTGTTTGTTTGTTTTTGATTGTTGTAACATACATATAACATGGGCTTCCCGGGTGGTTCAGTGGTAAAATAATCCACCTGCTAATATGGGTTCGATCCCTGGATTTGGATGATCCGCTAGAGGAGGAAATGGCAACCCACTCCAGTTTATTCTTGCCTGGGAAATCCCATGGACAGAGGAACCTGGCAGGCTACATTCCATGGGGTCACAAAGAGTCAGGCATGACTTAGCTACTAGGCACGCATGCATACGTAAAGTAAAACACTGTTTTAACCTTTTTGAATATCCAGGTCAGTGACCTTGAGTACATTCACATTTTTATGCAACTATCACCATCATCCATCTCCAGAACTCTTTCATCATCTCAAACTGAAACTTGATACCCATGAACACTAACTCCCCACTGCCCATCCCCTCCAGCCCTCAGCAACCTCTATTCCACATTTTTTCTCTATGAATTTAACCACTCTAGGTATTCAAGAGGAGTCAACTAATATTGGTCCCTTTTTGTATTTCTTTCTTTCTTTTTTTTAAGTGACCAAATATTTATTGAGTTCCAGATTTCCCGTAGGTGCCATACATGATGTAGAGGTGGGTGTTAGACCCTCCATTTCTGAGAAGGAACAGAAGCACAGAGAGATGGAGAGATTTGTATACACTCCACATATATGTGACTCAGATGGTAAAGAATCTGCCTGCCAATGCAGGAGTCCCGGGCTTGATCCAGATCCGGGAAGATCCGCTGGAGGAGGGCATGTCAACCCACTCCAGTATTCTTGCCCGGGAAATCCCAAGGACAGAGGAGCCTGGTGGGCTACAGTCCATGGGATCACAAAAGAGTCTGACACAGCTTATCAGCTAAACTACCACACTACCACAAGCCATGTGTGAGCAGGTCAGCCAAGTTGTAACAGGTCTGAAGGCCAGAGAGATGAGTGTCCTTGTAGGATGTTCTGGGGCTATGTTAGCTGAGGGGATCCTGGTGGGGATGAGGTTTTGCAGCTGCCAGTCCCCCTTCAACTCCCCCTTCTTCACCTTGGCTCTCTCCAGATGGTTCCTGTCTAGACATGGGTCTGAGTCTATGGTTTCTTTGGTCTTCCCCTGTTCAGTTGTTTGACCAAAATCTGTTGGAATTCTTAAGCCTTTATTTAAAAGTGCCTGCACATGGTAAAGTAGTCTGTCTCTCCCACTCCAGCCCCCAGTGCTTTCCCGATGGGGAGCAGAGGTGACCCACTGATTGGGTAGCTTCCCAGAGATATTCAATCCACGAGTCCTGTGTGTGTGTGTGTGTGTGTGTGTGTGTGTGTGTGTGTGTGTGTGGGTGTGTGTGGGTGTGTGGTGTGCATGCGTACCCGTGCCAGGCCCCAGCATGGTGTGTTAATCTAATAGAGTATTACTCATGGCCGTGGTTAAATCAGTACCCAGTGTTCACAATTTCTGTGGCTGTGGAAATGCTATTTTTAGCCAAATCATGTCGTCAACCTGTAATTACATTGGCCTTCTTGTCGAGCTTTTTGATCTTCCTGAATTTAATAGTTTCCTTGCCTGCCTGTTAGTTCACTTAATTTTTGATTGCTCATTCTCCTCCACGTTCAAAAGGAAAATAGGCATGTCCTCTCAAAATGACACAATTCTCAGGACTGGAGTGTTTTCCTTGGAGGTGCCAGACCTGGAGCCGTTCCTTTCTCTCCAGCCCACACGTTGCCCTCCAGGCCTGGGGTCTGGCTGAGTCATCTTTGTTCTTGCTGTTGGGAGCCTCATTCCTCCTGATTTCTAGCTCCTGTCTCTCAGAGCCTAGCTTCCCCTCTTCCTGGTTTACTCCCTCACTCTACATGAAGCCCACCCCCTCCACTTGCTTTCTGGGCTCTTGAATATCTGAAAATGCCATATTTTTTCCTACTCTCACCAAAAGACAGTTTGACCAGATACAGAATGTAAAAGGAAAACAATTTCCTGCTGTCATCTTTTTGCTCCGAGAGTTGTTCTTGAGAAGCATGATGCTGTTCTGATTCACTCATAAATTACCTGCTTTTTCTTTCTCTGGAAGCTTTTGGGGGTCTCCGCTTTATCTTAGATGTGTGACATGTCTAAGGGGCTTGGTGAAGCCCCTTGGTGGGTCTTTTCTCTCTTGCTGTGCTGCCCAGCCTAATGGTCAGGTTTGGAAAGATCCATATCTCCAGTTCTGGGCATTTTCTTGAATCATATCCTCCCCCTCCCCTCTCTGTGTTCTTTCTGGAATTCCTTGCTCAGTCGTCGGGATGTCTAGATTGCTATTCTGCGAGCTGAGCCTTTCCTGCTGTTTCTGCTGGGGAAAGGGAGGAGACGGGGAACCACTTCCCCATCTCGAGTCCCAGCCGCACCCTGCCTTCATCCCGGGAGCCTTTATGTGATGTCTATAAAACTAAATGTAGAATTATTTGTGAAAAACCGTTCCTGTGCTATAGGTAAGATGAATCCGGATTTGGTAATTAATGCAGACACAAATAGTCCTTCTCACCAGATGCTGCTAAACCCTGCCTAAAGCAAATGAGTAAAGACCAAGAGTTTGTTTGTTTTCAGGCAAGGCTTTATTGATTCTTTTTTGTATTTCTTTCTTTTAAAAAAAAATAGAAAGTGACCAAATATTTATGGAGTTTTGTTTTCTGCTCTTCTCCTACTCTGAATTTTCCTTGCTGGCTGGTTGAAGACACGCCTAGACTTTCTGTGCAGTCCGATTCCTGCTGCCCGCGTGTGCCGCTCCATGGTTGTCTGCGCCTGCTGATTTCTCGGGTCCTGGTGGGCTGTGCACCCTTGGCCTGGGTGCAGCCTCACTGGAGCTGTGGCCTGCCTTCCTCTCTGGCTGTCACTTCCCCTCTGGTTCCTGGCTCACTGAGTCTTGGGTCTCATCGTCCACTCTGTTCAGCTCCTCCCTAGGTTTTCCTGCAAGAAAATGATGCGTCTTTCAAGGTGAACTTGTGAAATGAGTGGAAATGCTCCTCTTTTCAGTAGCCATGACCTTGGTTTCCCTTAGAACTACAAAGAAGGCTAGATTGATCAGCATACAGAATGTGCCAGAAGCAGATTCTGTGCACTCTCCAGCCCCTGGTTGTTACCCGCACGAGCAGCACGCCTGCTCCTCTTCCTCGTTCTTCATCCCCTTCTGGTAAACCATGACATCCCAACACATTCTCAGGGAGGGTCCGCTAGCCCCTTATTTGGAGATCTTTGTCCTGTGAGGTCTCTTTCCATCTTCTTCTGGTGACCTCTAGGCACTCTGATGTAAAGCCCCTTCCCTAAAGCTTGGCTTTCCTGGTGGCTCAGACGGTAAAGAATCTGCCTGCGGGAGGCTTGGGTTCAATCCCTGGGTTTGGAAGATTCCCCTGGAGAAGGGAATGGCAACCCACTCCAGTATTCTTGCTTGGAGAATTCCGTGGACAGAGAGGAGCCTGGTGGGCTAGAGTCCATAGGATTGTAAAGAGTTAGACACGACTGAGCGACTAACACTTCCACAAATAAGTTGCATCGAGGAGCAAGCTGCTAGGAAGCCAAGTGGACCTCTCCACGTTTTTCTTTTTTTCCCTTTTTCCTCTATCACAGTCTTCTTGGTTGTGTTTGATGCACAGAGAAGAAACCAGTGCTGTGGGACTAATAAAGGTGTCCTCTTTCGGGGAGCATCTGAGAGTATTTCGGAGTGTTCCGTACTCTCTCATCCCTTCCTGCCCCAGCTAAGAGCAGGTGTCACGTCTGTGGTATACCTCCCTGTTTGTAAACATGTTGAGAAATTGACAAGCAGGACTCTGAACCTTTTGAGCCAAGGCCTCCTGTTTATATCAGATATTTAATAACGTACCGTGTTTACACTGTAATATGAGGAAAACAAAAGGAAGGTGACTGAGAATTAAATAGTATGAACGTGAATGTGTAAATACTGGGCGTGGCCACACCAGGAGAGGTAATAAAGTCCACAGCGACTTGCACCATGCACACGGCCACTGCAGACAGAGAGATGCTTCTGTGATCCTTCAGATGATGACCGAGTCACTGCCAAGTTCAAAACAGGACGAGGAGATACTAGCCTACCATGTTCATGGTCCTGGGCAATGAAATGGATATTAACACCAGGCAAAATACTTTGTGTGTGTACGATGGGGTTAGGTTCCAGTCTCTGAAGGTCCTTTGGGTTGTGGAAAAGTTGCCTCTGACCCGTGAAAGCCATGTTGGCCCCTAGTTATGTGACCATCCAGGACAGTCCCACAGATTTGCAAAATGCCTTGAGAGGTTGTACTCTGCTGTGGAGAACCCCGGTGTAGAGCCTGCCGCAGAAATCCAGTCAAGTGAGCACACAGGCGTTAGGCAGTGTTCTTAGGAGAAACAGAACCAATAGGCTATACACATGTGAAAAGAGAGAGAGCAAAAAAAAATTATTTTAAAGATTGATGTCATTTTAAAGATTTAATGTCACTGTTGCTGTCATTGTTGTTGAAGTCATGTCTGACTTGTGACCCCATGGACTGTAGCCCACGGGGCTGCTCTGTCCATGGGATTTCCCAGGCAAGAATGCTGGAGTGGGTTGACATTTCCTCCTGTAGGGGGTCTTCTCAACCCAGGGATCAGATCCACATCTCCTTCACTGGCAGGTGGAGTCTTTACCACTGAGCCACTAGGGAAACCCCTAATGTAATTGTTGTTGCTCAGTCGCTCAGTCATGTCTGACTCTGTGACCCCATGGACTCTGCAGCACACCAGGCTTCCCTGTCCTTCACTGTCTCCCGGAGTTTGCTCAAACTTATGTCTGTTGAATTGGTGATGCCATCCAACCATCTCATCCTCTGCCGCCCTCTTCTCCTCCTGCCCTCAATCTGTCCCAGCATCAGGTGATTATGGGTGCTGCCCAATCTGAAATCTGTGGAGTGTCAGTGGGAGACCCAGGGGAGAGCTGATGTTATAGCCTTGAGTTCCAAAGACAGTTTGGAGGCAGAATTCCTTGTTCCTCAGAGGACCTCAGTCTATGCTCATAAGATATTTAAGTGACTAAATGAGACCCACTCAAGCAATAGAGGATAATCTGAATTACTCTGAGTCTACTAACCTGAATATGAATTACATCTGAAAAATACCTTCACAGAAAATTATCTGCATCTAGAGTAATGATTGACTAAATATCGAGGTGCCACAACCTAGCCTTGTTGACATACACGGTTAATCATCACAGTGAAAGACAAAGAAGCTGAAGAATGTTGATTCCTGTAGTAGAAACTTGAAAGGTCATCAATGAAATATCTTTGTGTTTCTCTCTTTTTTTTGTTTAAGTTTATAACATTTTTTAAAATTTAAATTTATTTATTTTAATTGGAGGCTAATTACCTTACAATATTGTATTGGTTTTGCCATACATCAACATGAATCCACCACAGGTGTACACGTGTTCCCCATCCTGAACCCCGCCTCCCACCTCCCTCCCTGTACCATCCCTCTGGGTCATACCAGTGCACCAGCCCCAAGCATCCTGTATCCTGCATCGAACCTGGACTGGTGATTTGTTTCTTATATGATATTATACATGTTTCGATGCCATTCTCCCAAATCACCCCCCACCCCCTCTCCCACAGAGTCCAAAAGACTGTTCTATACATCTGTGTCTCTCTTGCTGTCTCGCATACAGGGTTATCGTTACCATCTTTCTAAATTCCATATATATGCGTTAGTATACTGTATTGGTATTTTTCTTTCTGGTCTACTTCACTCTGTATAATACGCTCCAGTTTCATCCACCTCATTAGAACTGATTCAAATGTATTCTTTTTAATGGCTGAGTAATACTCCATTGTGTATATGTACCACAGCTTTCTTATCCGTTCATCTGCTGATGGACATCTAGGTTGCTTCCATGTCCTGGCTATTATAAACAGTGCTGAGATGAACATTAGGGTACATGTGTCTCTTTCTTTTCTGGTTTCCTCAGTGTGTATGCCCAGCAGTGGGATTGCTGGTTCATAAGGCAGTTCTATTTCCAATTTTTTAAGGAATCTCCACACTGTTCTCCATAGTGGCTGTACTAGTTTGCATTCCCACCAACAGTGTAAGAGGGTTCCCTTTTCTCCACACCCTCTCCAGCATTTATTGCCTGTAGACTTTTGGATCGCAGCCATTCTGACTGGCGAGAAATAGTACCTCATTGTGGTTTTGATTTGCATTTCTCTGATAATGAGTGATGTTGAGCATCTTTTCATGTGTTTGTTAGCCATCTGTATGTCTTCTTTGGAGAAATGTCTGTTTAGTTCTTTGGCCCACTTTTTGATTGGGTCTTTTATTTTTCTGGAATTGAGCTGCAGGAGTTGTTTGTATATTTTTGAGATTAGTTGTTTGTCAGTTGCTTCATTTGCTATTATTTTCTCCCATTCTGAAGGCTGTCTTTTCACCTTGCTGATAGTTTCCTTTGTTGTGCAGAAGCTTTTAAGTTTAATTAGGTCCCATTTGTTTATTTTTGCTTTTATTTCCCATATTCTGGGAGGTGGGTCATAGAGGATCCTGCTGTGATTTATGTCGGAGAGTGTTTTACCTATGTTCTCCTCTAAGAGTTTTATAGTTTCTGGTCTTATGTTTAGAGCTTTAATCCATTTTGAGTTTATTTTTGTGTATGGCGTTAGAAAGTGTTCTAGTTTCATTCTTTTACAAGTGGTTGACCAGTTTTCCCAGCACCACTTGTTAAAGAGATTGTCTTTTCTCCATTGTATATTGTTGCCTCCTTTGTCAAAGATAAGGTGTCCATAGGTGTATGGATTTATCTCTGGGCTTTCTATTTTGTTCCATTGATCTATATTTCTGTCTTTGTGCCAGTACCATACTGTCTTGATGACTGTGGCTTTGTGTTTCTCAAGCATAACCAGCGTGCAGCGTTCAGACAATGGGTCGTACATCTGTAAGATGAAAATAAACAGCGAAGAGATTGTGTCTGACCCCATCTACATCGAGGTTCAAGGTGAGTCCAAAGGCCACAGATGTCCAGTTGCCGCTTGGTGGTTTGTTTTAGAGCCTGCGTTAATTGCTTTGTGTATAATGCTCCAGAGTTTGGCATGCCCATTTGTTTGTCGTTGGGTTTAAAAAAAAATTTTAATTGAAGTTGATATACCGTGTTGTGTAAGTTTCAGGTGTATAGCAAAGTGACTCAGATATAGATAGATAGATACATATATATGTACATATAGAGAGAATACATATATGTGTGTGTGTATATATATATATATGTACGTATGTTTCATATTTAATCGCTAAGTTGTATCTGACTCTTTTGTGACCTCATGGACTGTAGCCCACCAGGCTTCTCCATCCATGAGCTTTTCCAGGCAAGAATACTGGAATGGGTTGCCATTTCCTTTCCCAAAAGATCTTCCCAACCTAGGGATTGAACCCATGTCTCTGTATTGACAGCTTTACTGCTGAGCCACCAAGGAAACCATGTATATATATATATTCTTTTTCAGATTTTTTTCCCATATAAGCTATTATAAAATATTGAGTATAGTGCCCTGTGCTATACAGTAGGTCTTTGATGTTTAACTATACTCTCAAATTCCTAATTTATCCCATTTGTATGCATCAGTTCACTTCAGTTCAGTTCAGTCGCTCAGTCGTGTCTGACTCTTTGCGACCCCATGAATCGCAGCATGCCAGGCCTCCCTGTCCATCACCAACTCCCAGAGTTCACTCAAACTCACGTCCATTGAGTCAGTGATGCCATCCAGCCATCTCATCCTCTGTCGTCCCCTTTTCCTCCTGCCCCCAATCCCTCCCAGCATCAGAGTCTTTTCCAATGAGTCAACTCTTTGCATGAGGTGCCTAAAGTACTGGAGTTTCAGCTTTAGCATCATTCCTTCCAAAGAAATCCCAGGGCTGATCTCTTTTAGAATGGACTGGTTGGATCTCCTTGCAGTCCAGGGGACTCTCAAGAGTCTTCTCCAACACCACAGTTCAAAAGCATCAATTCTTCGGTGCTCAGCTTTCTTCACAGTCCATCTACTCTGATGCAAAACTTGCAGATCCTTAAGCACTGAGATAAAGACTATCTTCTTTCTTAGATTATAGGTAATTATGAAATAAACTTAATTCTTAAAGATTTAGCTCTCTGCTAGACACTAAGCCTGAGACAAAAAGGAATTATGGACCTCCTTGCCTTAAGGTTATTTACAATTTAAAAAGCTAAAGTCTTAGGACTTCCCTGGTGGTCCAGTGGTAAGGAATCCACCTTCCAATTCAGGGGACCTGGGTTTAATGCCTGGTCACGGAACTAAGTTCCCACATGCTCCAGGGCGATTAAGACCCAGCACAGCCAAAAACAAAACAACAACAAAAAATAAAACCTGAAGTGTATTTTAGGAAGCAAAATGCAGTTTATTAAACAGTTCTCAGCGCTGACACTAGATGCCACTCACCTGGTCAAGTGCCAGTTATCTGTTATTTAGTATCTTTTGCTGCAGTGGTCCCCACCCTTTTTGGCACTGGGGATCAGTTTCATGGAAAATAATTTTTCCCCAGACAGAGGGATGGACGCCCGGGCTGGGGGAGGGGGATGGTTATGGTTTCGAGATGATTCAAGTGCATTAGATTTACTGTACCCGTTATTTCTATTATCCCATCAGCAGCACCTCAGATCATCAGGCATTAGATCCTGGAGGTTGAGGACCCCTGCTTTCCTGTCTTGCTTATGCAGACAGTGAAACCAGGGAGAATAAGCTAGTTTCAACTGTGCCTGGGATTCCTTTTTCAATCCTTAGGGTTTCTCAGGCACGTGATTCAGTGCATTTCTGATGCCATGACATGACATGGGCCTGGTAGGGGAGAACTGGGGCATCAGGCAAGGCAGTCTCTGCCCTCGAGGAACCTGAACTCTCGTGGGGACATGAGCTGATGCACAGGTGAGCCAGGCCAGGTCCTGCATCTTGGGCCTTGTCTGTCTGGTTCGGCAATGGCAGGGCCTGCCAAGAGGGGCTTCGAGGAAGAACATCTTCATTATCAACCCAAGTGGCCACTCCTCGCTGTCCCAGGGACTTGTCCTCCAGGGTCTCTGCATCCCTGCTCGCCCAGGCGCCCCCATCTACAGTGTCATCAGGAGAATGACTTTGCTGCTTTCTCCTCACCCTTCTCATCACAGGTTTTGGAGAAGGTGGTCTTTTCAGCGAAGTTTGAGACTCGTCTCCCATTGAAAGGCAACTGTGCTGTCCATTCTTTTCCGAACCTGAACTTGATACCCACTGACGCTGCAGGAGGCCCGAGAGGGAGGGCCCTCACGGGGTCTCTCTTGGAGCTTTGCTCTGAGCCCATCTCAGACTCCCCTGGGCAGCTTCCCAGGTGGTGCTAGTAGTGGAGACCACCTGCCGGTGCAGGAGGCCTAAGAGACGCCGGTCCAGTCCCTGGGTCGGGAAGATCCCCTGGAGAAGGACATAGCAGTATTCTTGCCTGGAGAGAGCCGCCTGACCGGCCACAGTGCATGGGGTCACACAGAGTCGGATACGACTGAAGTGACTTGGCAGGCACGCGTGCCCGTCCCAAACTGGACGGCCATGCCACAGGGTTCTGTCAGTATCCACCAGAGGGAAGCGTTCCTACCTTGGCTGCTACTCTGGGAAAACTATTCAGAAGACATTTTACTTGTAAAATCCCAGAAAAAAAATGCCCAGGGTAGGAATGAGTTAGGTTCAAATGAAGTTTGGTGAAACACTGAAGCTTGGAAAAAAGAATCCCATTTTACCAATCCCATGTTATTCCTGCTGGGACCGGATCTGTGAGCTCCCAGTCCCTAAAGAACACGATTTAAATGCTGATCACAATTTAAATGTTTGCTTGTTCTGTTAAAGTTTTGTTACATGCCCCAAATAAGTACCAACTGGCTGTCTCTGAGCTGTTCTTAACGTCCCTTGCCTGTGACACCAGTTCTGGAATCAAAGTGGGAGATCTTGAGGTTGTAACTGTGTAACTCTGTCTACACCATTTTCATGAGTTTAGGCTTGGAAAAACTGTTCAGTCTTACACAGGTGTACAGATTTTAAAATTTATTATCACCAATATGAAAGTCTCACACACAACAGGTTGTCCTCAAAAATGGGCAGACCCACACCAGTCAGAATGACCGTGATCAAAGTCTACAAATGATAAATGCTGGAGAGGGTGTGGAGAAAAAGGAGCCCTCCTATACTGTTGGTAGAAGTATAAATTGGTAACCACTATGGAAAACCGTATGGAGGTTCCTCAAAAAACTAAAATTACAGTTACCATGTGATTCACTGATCCTACTCCTGGACAAATATCCAGAAAAGATGAAAACTTTAATTTGAAAGGATACATGCACCCCAGTGTTCACAGCAACGCTGTTTACAATCGCCAAGACATGGAAGCAATCTAAGTGTCCATCAACAGCTGAATGGATAAAGAAGATGTGCTGTATAATGGAATATTGTGTGTGTGCTCAGTCACTAAGTTGCGTCTGACTCTTTGCGACCCCATGGACTGTAGCCCTCCAGGCTCCTCTGTCCATTGGATTTCCCAGGCAAGAATACTAGGGTGGTTTGTCATTTCCTTCTCCAGGTAATCTTCCCAACCTGCATCTCTGGCATTGGCAGACAGATTCTTGACTGCTGAGCCACCAGGAAGCCCATAATGGAATATTATTTAGCCATAAAAAATGAAATAATGCCATTTGCAGAAACATAGATGGACCTAGAGATTATCATACTAAGTGAAGTCAGAGAGAGAAAGACAAATATATGGTATCACTTATATGTGGGAATGAAAAAAAAAAAAGATACAAATACACTTATTTATAAAACAGAACCAGACTCAGAAAAAGAAAACAAACTTGTTACCAAAGAGGAAGGAGTAGAAGTTTTGGATGAATAGACACACAGCACCATGTACAAAATAAACAAGCATAGCACAGGGAACTCTATTCCATATCCTGTAACAACCTATAATGGAAACGAATCTGAAAGAATATCTATTTTTGCACATGTATAACTGAATCACTTCACCATACACCTGGAACTAATACAGCATTATAAGTCAAGTGTGCATGCTTAGTTGCTCCGTCATGTCCAACTCTTTGCAACCCCGTGGACTGTATGTAGCTCACCGGGCTCCTCTGTTCATGGAATTCTCCAGGTAAGAATACTGGAGTGGGCTGCCCATTTCCTCCTCCAAGAGATCTCCCCAGCCCAGAGATGGAACCCATGGCCCCTGCGTCTCCTGCATTGGCAGGTGGATTCTTTACCACTGCACCAGCTGGGAAGCCATAAATCAAGTCTACTTAAACTTTAAAAAGAAAAAAGGAGGGGCAGACCTCGCACATGGCTTTGTTTTCACTCTGTGTTTATTGGTAAGGAATCCTGCCAGCCTTTCCCAGGAGCTTAAGCAACACCTAGTTTCACAACTGCCAGGCCTCCCTTCTGGAAAAACCAGTTCTGAATCACCATTGCTCCTTTGGGAAAGTGTCCTAGAAAGCCAGCTCGAGCTGGACTGGTAAGAATTAGCTTCTGTGTGCTTTCTTACTCAACTGCATCAAGGTGAAAACTGAGCATTTCAGACCTGGGTGGTGGACAGAAAGTAAAAGTTTAGTCACTCAGTCGTGTCTGACTCTGTGACCTCATGGACTGTAGCCAACCAGGCACCTCTGTCCATGGGATTTCCCAGGCAAGACTACTGGAGTGGGTTGCCAGTTCCTTCTCCAGGAGATCTTCCCAACCCAGAGATCAAACCCAAGTCTCCTGCACTGCAGGGTGGTGGACAGAGAGAACTATTGCTGAGTTCTGGTGTGGTTTCCACTCACCGGGGGGGTGCACCTTGACCTGTGAATCTAAAACCTTCTTCCACTTACCACTTTCTCTGCAGGACTTCCTTACTTTACGAGGCAGCCCGAGAGCATGAATGTCACCAGAAACACAGCCTTCAACCTCACCTGTCAGGCTGTGGGTCCACCCGAGCCCGTCAACATTTACTGGGTTCAAAACAGCCGCCGTGTTAATGAACTTCCAGAAAGATCCCCCTCTGTTCTGACTGTTCCTGGTGAGTCTCAGCTGTGGCATTTGTTTAATGCTTGCTTTCTGACAGTGGAAGGGAGCAGAAGTTGGGTGAATGCTGTAGTGTGCAGCAGCGGGCACTAGAGGAAGATAAAAACGCAGGTGGGGCAGCCCAGGATGGGGACCAGATGGATGGGGAGGCAGGCGGAAATCTTGGGGTCAGAGGTCACAGTACAGGACGGGTGTCTGTGGTTATATCAATCAAGTGGCCGGAGTCTTCGAGCCAGGGCAGCCGGGAAGCCCTGCTCACATTTCCCGTGGCAGCTGTGGCCCAGCTGGCCTGGCAGGCCTTGCCTTTCAGGAACCACTGATGTGAAGACCTCAGTGAGGTGGCGGCGAGGAAAATGCCTTGGTCATGGAGGCAGTTGTGGGAGGATTGAGTCATTGTGGGGCTGTGACTGCCGTGAAGGTCAGCAGTCATCTGATTTCCATCTAAGTGGGTGTGACCTGGCTTCAGTCCCAGACCTCCTCCCACAGTGCTCCGAGGGTCAGCGCCATGGATGGTTCTGTGCTGCTAAATCCGATGGGCTCCTCTTTGGCTCCTCTCCTTGCATCTCCCGGCAATGTCTGGTAAGGTTACCACCCCCTAGCCTTCCCAGTCTGCATGTACTCAGGGAGTATTCTGCGAGGATGCTGCACGCCAAAGGTGACCTTCCGAAACCACTGTCTTCCTGGCTTCCTTCCTGCCTCAGTGCTCTTCCTCTGCCCACAACAGGAGTTCTGAACATGCTGGGTGCCACAGGGCTCAGTCCTGGACTGAATTCTGATCCCTCTGAGGCACTCCTGCCTGGGAGATCTCCTTTGGATCCTGGCTTCACGACCATCCATGTGATGACTTTGAACTTTGTATCTCTGGCTCATACTACCCTCCTGAGCTTCATGCTCCTTTCCTGGCATGTCCACTCACTGGATATGAAAGTGTGTTAAAATGAAACTCTTAATGTCCCCCGGTACTCGGACTTGTTCTGCCACAGAGTTCCCCATCCTACTAAAGCATGTCACTCTCTGCCCATCCTTCCTGCTGCTCATTGTTTAGACTGACTACATCAGGAGACTGCCAGTTGTCTTCCCACAGTACATCTCAAATCTCTTTTCTGCCTGTCTGCTGCAGGGCCCTGGTCCAGGTCACCGCCACCTCTTGCCAGCATCTCTGCAGTAGCATCCTAACTGGTCTCTTAGCTTCTAGCTTTATCCCCACTATTGTTCTCCATGGTAGATCATGTCCCCTGCCTGCTGTACCTCTTCAGTGGCTGCCCGTTATCTTTGACTTTCTCTCAAGAGGCCTTTCTGCTCCTCCTCTTAGGATCTGCGTGCCCTGGTCCCCACTCTACTTTCCAATCCCAGCTCCACCCACTCTTTCCACCCTGCTAATTATGCGCCAGTCACACGGATTGTCTTTTGTTTTCTTAGAAACACCCCCCTTCGCCCTGCCTCAGGGCCTTTGCACCTCGTCTCTGTCTGCCTACAATGTCGTTCCATGTGCCCTTCCTCCCGTGACGCGTGTCAGCTAACACTTCTGCACAGAGGTCTTTCCTGGGCATTCTTCTGGGTCCTCCTCACTCCTTTATCGACTCTCAGGCATGGCACATATTCGTGTGGACTTCCTTCGTTGCACTGGTCAGGGTCTGTCATTACCCTGTTTATTTGTTTAGTCTCCTTGTCTGTCTTCTTAGAGAATGTATGCTTAGTAAGGACAAGGGCTTTGTCTCTCCCAAGACACAGCCTGACTCATGGTAATACTCACTGAATGTTTATGGTGAGAATGGACCAGCAAGTGATTGCCAGCTGAGGTATTGTCTCCGAATCACTTTTCTTACTCCAGACTCCACGAGGAATGTTATCATTTTCTCTGCCTTCATCTGAGTTTTCTTTGAGTTTCTCTGAGGAATTGATCATCAAGTGACTTATTTGTTCAAAATCAACTTTAAAAAATACATTCCACCTTCTCTGGATGATTGTTTTGAAGTCCTGTAAAGAAGATTTGTGGGGCATACAATGAAATATGTAGGTTAAATTGACATATAATTAAATGCATAGAACTTAAGCACACAATCAATGAGTCATGATAAATGTAGACACTCATGTAACCACCACTTCAGTCAATATATAGAACATTGCTCTCACCCCAGGAAGCACCCCCTTTTCCCTTTGGGTCAGCCTGCCCCTCCCGTAGGTGACCTTGTTCTGATGTCTGGTTTCATATATAAATTTTGCCTGTTATTGAGATTTACATAAATGAAATCATAAGGTATGTATTCTTTAGTGTTGTGCCTCTGCATCTCTTGAGGTCATATAATTTTTCGGCTTTATTCTCTTCATGTGGCAAATTACATCGATTGGATTTTCGAATTTTAAACCAGTGTTGCATTTCTGGGCTAAACTCTGCTTGGTCCTGATGTATTGTGATAGATTCCATTGGCTGATAGATATTAAGTTAAATATTTTTGCATTTAAGCTTTTTCTGGGGTAACACCGACTGCTTGTACTGTGAGCCAGTTCTGCTCCTAATTACTGTGAGTTAGTGAAGACCCCCTGGTCAGGACAGCATCTGCCACAAGAGTGCCCTCACCTCAGCTGCCATCCACGAGTCTCAAGGGAGTCCCAAGCCACCTGTACCCCTTACTTCAGTTCAGTTCAGTTCAGTCGCTCAGTCGTGTCCGACTCTTTGCGACCCCACGAATCACAGCATGCCAGGCCTCCCTGTCCATCACCAACTCCCGGAGTTCACCCAGACACATGTCCATCAAGTCAGTGATCCATCCAGCCATCTCATCCTCTGTCGTCCCCTTCTCCTCCTGCCCCCAATCCCTCCCACCATCAGAGTCTTTTCCAATGAGTCAACTCTTCGCATGAGGTAGCCAAAGTACTGCAGTTTCAGCTTTGGCATCATTCTTTCCAAAGAAATCCCAGGGCTGATCTCCTTCAGAATGGACTGGTTGGATCTCCTTGCAGTCCAAGGGACTCTCAAGAGTCTTCTCCAACACCACAGTTTAAAGGCATCAATTCTTCGGCGCTCAGCCTTCTTCACAGTCCAACTCTCACATCCATACATGACCACAGGAAAAACCATAGCCTTGACTAGACGAACCTTTGCTGGCAAAGTAATATCTCTGCTTTTGAATATGCTATCCAGGTTGGTCATAACTTTCCTTCCAAGGAGTAAGCATCTTTTAATTTCATGGCTGCAGTCACCATCTGCAGTGATTTTGGAGCCCCCAAAAATAAAGTCTGACACTGTTTCCACTGTTTCCCCATCTATTTCCCATGAAGTGATGGGACCGGATGCCATGACCTTTGTTTTCTGAATGTTGAGCTTTAAGCCAACTTTTTCACTCTCCACTTTCACTTTCATCAAGAGGCTTTTGAGTTCCTCTTCACTTTCTGCCATAAGGGTGGTATCATCTGCATATCTGAGGTTACTGATACTTCTCCTGGCAATCTTGATTCCAGCTTGTGCTTCTTCCAATCCAGCGTTTCTCCTGATGTCCTCTGCATATAAGTTAAATAAGCAGGGTGACAATATACAGCCTCGATGTACTCCTTTTCCTATTTGGAACCAGTCTGTTGTTCCATGTCCAGGTCTAACTGTTGCTTCCTGACCTGCATACAGATTTCTCAAGAGGCAGGTCAGGTGGTCTGGTATTCCCTTCTCTTTCAGAATTTTCCACAGTTTCTTGTGATCCACACAGTCAAAGGCTTTGGCATAGTCAATAAAGCAGAAATAGATGTTTTTCTGGAACTCTCTTGCTTTTTCCATGATCCAGGGGATGTTGACAATTTGATTTCTGGTTCCTCTGCCTTTTCTAAAACCAGCTTGAACATCTGGAAGTTCACAGTTCACATATTGCTGAAGCCTGGCTTGGAGAATTTTGAGCATTACTTTACTAGCGTTGAGATGAGTGCAATTGTGCGGTAGTTTGAGCATTCTTTGGCATTACCTTTCTTTGGGATTGGAATGAAAACTGAGCTTTTCCAGTCCTGTGGCCACTGCTGACTTTTCCCAATTTGCTGGCATATTGAGTGCAGCACTTTCACAACATCATCTTTCAGGATTTGAAATACCTCAGCTGGATTTCCATCACCTCCACTAGCTTTGTTTGTAGTGATGCTTTCTAAAGCCCACTTGACTTCACATTCCAGGATGTCTGGCTCTAGGTCAGTGATCACACCATCGTGATTATCTGGGTTGTGAAGATCTTTTTTGTACAGTTCTTCTGTGTATTCTTGCCATCTCTTCTCAATATCTTCTGCTTCTGTTAGGTCCATACCATTTCTGTCCTTTATCGAGTCCATCTTTGCATGAAATGTTCCCTTGGTATCTCTAATTTTCTTGAAGAGATCTCTAGTCTTTCCCATTCTGTTGTTCTCCTCTATTCCTTTGCATTGATCGCTGAAGAAGGCTTTCTTATCTCTTCTTGCTATTCTTTGGAACTCTGCATTCAGATGCTTACACCTTTCCTTTTCTCCTTTGCTTTTTGCTTCTCTTCTTTTCACAGCTATTTGTAAGGCCTCCCCAGACAGCCATTTTGCTTTTTTGCATTTCTTTTCCATGGGGATGGTCTTGATCCCTGTCTCCTGTACAATGTCACAAACCTCATTCCATAGTTCATCAGGCACTCTGTCTATCAGATCTAGGCCCTTAAATCTATTTCTCACTTCCACTGTATAATCATAAGGGATTTGATTTAGGTTATTCCTGAATGGTCTAGTGGTTTTCCCTACTTTCTTCAATTTAAGTCTGAATTTGGCAATAAGGAGTTCATGATCTGAGCCACAGTCAGCTCCTGGTCTTGTTTTTGCTGACTGTATAGAGCTTCTCCATCTTTGGCTGCAAAGAACATAATCTGATTTCAGTGTTGACCATCTGGTGATGTCCATGTATAGAGTCTTCTCTTGTGTTGTTGGAAGAGGGTGTTATGACCAGTGCATTTTCTTGGCAAAATTCTATTAGTCTTTGCCCTGCTTCATTCCATATTCCAAGGCCAAATTTGCCTGTTACTCCAGGTGTTTCTTGATTTCCTACTTTTGCATTCCAGTCCCCTATAATGAAAAGGACATCTTTTTTGGGTGTTAGTTCTAAAAGGTCTTGTAGGTCTTCATAGAACCGTTCAACTTCAGCTTCTTCAGCGTTACTGGTTGGGGCATAGACTTGGATTACTGTGATATTGAATGGTTTGCCTTGGAAACGAACAGAGATCATTCTGTCATTTTTGAGATTGCATCCAAGTACTGCATTTCGGACTCTTGTTGACCATGATGGCTACTCCATTTCTTCTGAGGGATTCCTACCCGCAGTAGTAGATACAATGGTCATCTGAGTTAAATTCACCCATTCCAGTCCATTTTAGTTCGCTGATTCCTAGAATGTCGACATTCACTCTTGCCATCTCTTGTTTGACCACTTCCAATTTGCCTTGACTCCGTACTTACTGGCTGTTAATTTGGAGGTTCCTATGCCCCCCCTGGGTTTCCCAAATGGCTCAGTGGTAAAGAATCCAGTCGCCAGTCCAGGTTCGATGCACGATACTGGATGCTTGGGGCTGGTGCACTGGGATGACCCAGAGGGATGGTATGGGGAGGGAGGAGGGAGGAGGGTTCAGGATGGGGAACACAAGTATACCTGTGGCGGATTCATTTCGATATTTGGCAAAACTAACACAATATTGTAAAGTTTAAAAATAAAATAAAATTAAAAAAAAAAAAAAGAGAGAATCCACTTCCAATGCAGGAGACATGGGTTTAATCCCTGGATTGGGAAGATCCCCTGGAGAAGGAAATGGCAACCTGGGAAATCCCATGGACAGAGGAGCCTGGTGGGCTACAGTCCATGGGGTCGCAAAGAGACGCTCTGGTGTCGCTTCAGACTTAGTGACTAAACCGCAGCCATCATGACCCCTTTGGGTTCAGTGATTTTCTAGAATAACTCAGAACTCAGAAAAGTGCTCTACTTATGTTATAGTTTATTTCACCAGGGATACACACAGGATGAAGTCTGGGAGGGTCCCAAATGCAGAGCTTTTCTGCCTTGAAGAGTGTCACCTGGTGCATCAGTGTGTTCACAGAAGAAGAAACTGCTGAGCTTTGGTGTTCAGAATTTTTTTTTATTGGGGCTTCATTATGTGGTATAACTGAATAAAACATTAACCATGATGGAATACCGTCTCCCGACCTCTCTCTCTTTCCTAGAGGTCAGGAACTTGAGCTAATATCACGTGGATCAAAGCCCCAAGCCTCCCATCACATGATTTAGTCATTCTGGTGACCAGTGCCCATCTAGAAGTCAGTTGTGGATCCACTTGAGTTACCTCATTAGCATAACAAAGCCACTCTCGTTGCTCAGTAAATTACCAGGGACAAAAGCTAGTCCAAGTCTTTATCACACAACAGTGTTCATGAAGGAAGTTGGTTTATAGTTTTGTTTTTGTGATGTCGGTTTTGGCATCTGGGTAGTGCTGACCTCATAAAACCTAGTTGGAAAATGTTCCCAACTCCTCTCTTTGTTGAAAGAGCTTGGTAGCGGTGGTGTTATTTTGGAAAGATGTGTATGAAGTTCAGTGGAGGTTGTAACCTCTTGTGTTTTGAATATTTTTTTTACCTTGCTTTTTAAAAAAGAAAACTTTTTATTTTATACTGGAGTTAGCCAATTAATGGTGTGACAGTTTCAGGTGGACAGCAAAGGGACTCAGCCAAACATATACAGGCATCCATTCTCCCCCAAACTCCCATGCCATATTCATGCTGCTACGTAGCACTGAACAGAGCTCCCTGTGCTACGCAGTAGGACCTTGTTGGTTATCCATTTTAAATATATTGAATGCTTTATTTCTGATAATGCAGTTTACATTGCCTTTTTGGTGAGGTTAATGTATTGGTTCATGTTGAGTCTGAGGTTAACTGAAATCCCCAAGCATTTTTCTCATAAATTGCTGCAAAATCAAGGCTCTCCTGCTTTTTGTATATTTAATTATTCTGAAATTTCAGCCCATCATGTGACCTTTATCCCATGAAAATTTATCTCATCATCCCAATCTACTAAGGCCATTTTGAACCTTGATTCTCTTATTGGATTAGCAAATTCTCTCCCGGTTTCCTGTCTAGATTCTAATCTAACCAAGGACAAAGCACAGTGGCCATCAGGCAACCTCTGAGTTGATATCAATTCATGAAATCAGCTCTTTTGTCTACTTTTCAATCAGCAGCCAATCTGCCTAATTTTATTTTTTCCACCATTTATCTCTCCATCTTGTCTTCTAAGAAATTCCTTGATACATTGGACTAAGAACTGTCCTGGAAAGACTGGAAATCAGTTTGCAATTCATTTTGAAATCAGACTTGACTTCCTGTTGGTGAGCTGAACTCCATGCCTGTCCTCCTAGGACACGTGTCCTAGGCACCGATTTGATAACCTTCTCTGAAGTTCTGCTGTGGATTCTGTCTCTCACTGATTTTGTACTTGCCAAAATCAGTATCATTTTCTTTATGAAAACAAGGACAAAATCTGTCCATCTCTGTTCATCTAGAATTTATTTTGTTTTACATTTTGGCCACTGCTCAGCATGTGGGATCTAGTTCCCTGACCGAGGATTGAACTCACATCCCCTGCATTGGAAGTAAGGAGTCCCAGTTACTGGACCACCAGGGAAGTCCCCGTCTCTGTTCATCTAGAACTTTTCCTCTTCAGTTTGCTTAGCAAGCAGAAGGATCTGCAAAATTTAATACCCAAGGCTATATATATTGATATAAATTATCTCAACTTGGTGACCTTATTTATTTCTAAATGGTCAGATATACCGATACAACTGACACTTATTTTGGGCTTTAGATTCTTTACAGTCTTCATTTTACTTTCTTTAATTTGAAGATTTTTTTCCTTCTGGTTAAGAAGATAGAAGTAAAATAGAAACCAAGCATTCTATAGGCTAATAGTATGCTTTTTAACATAAACTTTAATGGGATATGGTTACATGAAGCTACACATGTGATAAACTTACACAAAGCAACACACACACACGAATGAGTCCACATGTAACTGGAAAAATCGGAATAAGCTCTGTGGAAGGTACCAGTGTCAGTTTTCTGGTTTTGACACTGTAGTTATTTGAGACATTAACATTGGGGAGGTAGGGTGAAGGATACGTGGAGCTCCCTGTTTCTGTAAATCTATAATTAACATTTCAGAATGAAAAATGTTTTAAACTGTTAAAATGTTGTAGCACTGTGAAAGAACTACATTCAAACTTATTCTTATTTACATCTATTCTTAACTTAGAGGACAAGTTAGTGTGATACCCGAGCCCCTCCCAGTAAGTAGGTGGTGCTTAGGGAACTAGGCTGAGGCCGTTTTGACTTGAAATGGCTTTGCGGACTGCGTACCCACTCAGAGCCTGCATGGAGCAGGCACATTTAGGAACAGGAAGATCGTACACTTTTCCCTCATGATACCAGTTGTTTTTCTTCTGTGACATAAGTGCTGTCTTTAAGAAATGTGAGCGAAGAAGTACTTTGTCTAAAGGGCATGATTCTGAGTCAACAAAACCAGTCTCAAAGGTTACGTGCTGTGTAATTCCATTTAGGTAACATTCTCAAAATGAAAGGGTTGTAGTGACGGCGTGCACATCAGCTCCTGCCAGGGGTTAGGTTGACAGAGGATGTTTGTAGAAGGGGTGGCAGGGGGGAGCTTGTTTGTTTTGGCTCTACCACTAAGGCATGTGGGGTCTTAGTTCCCCAACCAGGGGGCAAACCCCACCCCTGCAGTCGATGCTCAGAGTCTTAACCACTGGACCCCCAGGGAAGGCCCTGGAAACTTCTTTTTGGTGATGAAACAGTTGATTTGTATACATATTTGTACCTGTAATAAAATTTCATAGAAATTTCATAAAAACCACCCCTCCCCCAAATTAAGCAAAACCAAAAACTAGTGAAATCTGAGTAAGGCCTGCCTGTATTTTAGTTACTACTATTGGGCTTCCTGAGTGGTTCAACTGCAGGAGACACAAGAGATGCAGGTTCGATGCCTGGGTTGGGAAGATCCCCTGGTGTGGGAAATGGCAACCCACTCCAGTATTCTTGCCTGGAAAATCCCATAGACAGAGGAGCCTGGTGGGCTACAGTCCAGAGGGTTACAAAGAGGTGGACATGACTGGACGACTGAGCACGTGTACAGCGTTCCAAAGTCACTTGATCACGCTACCATGATTATGTAAGACGTACCACTAGGGGACCCTGGGCGAAGGGTGCGGGGAGCTCTGTACGAGTTCTGTAGTTTCTTGCAAATCAAAACTGTTTCAAAACAAAGTTACTTTTTCCCCCCAAGGAAATACTTTGTCATCAACAAATAGAGTCCCAAAATAAAGAGCAGAACTAGGAAAGCTTTTGCTCTATGGTGTTTAGCGATAGGATGTGTTATAGGTTAAGTGGTTAAGATCCCATTAACTAATGTTGGTTCACCACTGTGTGTCCCTAGGCAGGTTACTTGCCTTCTTTATACAAAATAGGGATAGTAACAGTGTCTACCTCACAGAACATTTATGAAGATTCAGTGAAATAACATATGTAAGGACTTGGGTACAGAAGCAGCCTTCAGGAATGACTCAGATGTTACCTGAGACAAATTTTTATATGAAACAGTTACTAACTCACTGTCCATTTTGAGCTACCTTCCTACCGAGATCAGGGACTTAGGCTGATCTTTCTGGTCTTCACTTTAAAAAAAAAAAAATGTTTTTATTTACTTCTTTATTTTTGGCTGTGCTGGGTCTTCATTGCTGCTCGGACTTTTCTCTAGTTGCGGCAAGTGGGGGCTACTCTCAGTTGCAGGCCCTGGGCTTTTCCTTGCGGAGCACAGGCTCTGGAGCACAGGCTAAGTCACTGTGGTGCACCGGCTTCGCTGTTCCCCGGCATGTGGGATCTTCCCAGATGAGGGAGCGAACCCATGTCTCCTGCATTGGCAGATGGATTATTTACCACTGAGCCACCAGGAACGTCCTGGTTTTTACTTTTAAAAAATACGTGTTTTATGTTAAAATCCACATTTAGAAAACAGCTAAGCTAGTTTTGCTTTTAGTTAATTGGCTATAGTGCTTGTTTTTTTAAATTATTACTATTTTTTGGCCGTACAGCAAGGCATGCAAGATTCTTAGTTCCTGGATCAGGGATTGAACTGGCGCTCCTTGCAGTGAAAGCATGGAGTCTTAATCACTGGACTACCAGAGAAGTCCCTGTAGTTCTTAATATTCGTTGTGATGACAACAGTAACAATAATAACTAGAATTTGTGTGTCAGTTTGTAATTCTCACAATGCCTTCAGTAAAGAACCTCATAGCAGTCAATGATACAGTTAGATGTTTTCTAATTACCATTTTACAGATCAGGAAGAAATTCGGAGCAAGTAAGGGACCTGCTTGCCTAAGGTCTAGCCTTTGTGTGGCAGCTGGAACAAGCCTCACAAAACATAGACTAGGTTATATCAGTCTTCTGCTCAAAGCCCCAGGTTTCCCATCTCTCTTGGAGGACAAAGAAAGAAAGTGAACTCGCTCAGTTGTGTCCGATTCTTTGCGACCCCGTGGACTATAGCCTACCAGGCTCCTCTGTCCATGGGATTCTCCAGGCAAGAATACTGGAGTGGGATGCCATTTCCTTCTCCAGGGGGTCTTAGGGGGTCTTCCCGACCCAGGGATTGAACCCAGGTCTCCCAAATTGGAGGCAGACACTTTAACTTCTGAGCCACCAGGGAAGCCTGACCCATATATTCCCTGACTTCAAACCTTCCCTCACCCTCCAGAATAAACTTGGCCCGTTCCCTCACCCCAAGTCTTTCCTCAGAGGACGTTTTTCAAGGAGCCATCTCTGACCCACATGTTTACAATCACTACCAGTTCTCCACACCCCCTGACCATCTATTTTTCCCAAGTACTAATCACCTTCTAATACAGCATGCAGCTTATCAAACGGAGCAGGTCTTTGCCTCCCCTTGCTTGCCCCCCTCAATGTCTTCTGCCAGCCTTTTGTGTCTGGAAAACTTTAGTCATCAGAGAAATGAGAAATGTGGAAACAAAGGAAAACAAAGGAGACTAGATAATAATAATGTAGTCATTAAGCAGAGTCAAGGACCTTCAGCTGTTTCTCAAGGGCTATAGATAAGATTCTGAACCACATCCTGTGAGCTGTCTTATAGATACCTAGCTGGAGAATTAACTACATGATGAGCAGACTGTACCCAGGACATGAGCTGCCACAATTCCTGCAATTGGCCACAAAAAAATGGGAACAAATGAACCCTAGAACTAAAGATTAACTGTACCTAAAGCAACCAAGATGATGCTGGTCAGATCACTGATGACCAATTTGAAGATAACTTAGAAATGACTGTGCTGTTCCTGCATGTAGACCGCCCCCCACAATCTGCCTTTAAAAGCTCTCACCCGCTGCTTGTCGGGGTGAGAAGTTGGCCTTTGGACAGATGTCGCCACCCTCCTCCACCCGGTTGCCGGCACCTGAAATAAAGCACTTTCCTTTCCACCAATCTGGCCTGTTTATTGGCTTTTGAGGGGCAAACAGCTGGAGCCACAAACTCCTTTTGGTAACATTTATTAAGGCTATTATTTCTCACCCTCTTTTGTCCTTGAGAATGTGAGCTTTATAAGGGCAGGTATCATGGATAGATCCCAGGTGCCTGGAAAACATCTGGCACACAGCAGCCACACACTAAATGTTGAGTGAATGAATTCAGGGCAGAAAGGGAGTTCCAAGTTCATAAGTGTAAGCCCTTCATTTATGCAGCATATTATTGTATTTCTCTCCTCTCTGGGTAGAAAGATGAACACCAGGGGAAAAAAATAAAAGGACAGGATTGCTTAACCCAGAAGTCAAAGAAACACCCTAACTGTGCTCTTAAGAACTGCCTCCTCAGCAATTCTGATTGTCTTTCCCTTGAGGGAGCATCCTGTGGCTACATGTTCCCTAAAATATCTTTCAGACCTTGTGTCAGGGTCTGTCTTTTTTTAAACCAGCAGAGTACCAAGCAAGAGGGGCGCAAACCATCATAGTGAACTTGGGTGGGATGTCATGCAGGCAGGGGGTGTCCACGAGAAGATCTGGCAACAGGAAACGTGGAGGCGCTGCTGTCGGGGATGTTTGGGAGATTGGGTGGTAGGGTGGAGACGTGGTGGGTGGGTACTGTTCTCCCTGAAAAGCCACAGGGTTGGGCTCTAAAACTTCAAGATCCTTTCTAGTCTAGTAGTTGAGGGAGGGAGAAGGGAGAAGTGATAGGGTAGCTCTCTTTCTTAGTTCATCTTGGTTGCTGCAGTCAACTCAGGTTTATAAATGAGCCTCCAAGTGGGAAGCTAATGCCCTTAAGCCAAAGAAAGAAAAATGTGTCACCAAATACATTAAGCCAGGAAGCCTGTAGTTGGCCTAAAGTTTTCACCCATTCAATTCTAGGTAAAGTTAATCTGGGTTGGAATCAGCCTCCATTTCTGCTAGCCTTTGTTTGGCCTGTGGGCATTCATCACCTCAACCTGCTGGATAAAACTACTGCCCTTGATGGTTTGGCTTCTTGTGGGCAGTTCTGAGTCGGAATGGGTGCCTTGTGCCAGGGAATTAGCTGCTGACTTTGTGTGTCCTCTGAAGAGAAGCATGTAGAGGAAAAACGTCTTCCCCTTAACGTAAAATCCTGAGTGGTTTCACTCTCGACATGGGTCAACCTTGCAGGACTGAAAAACCATGGGCCTAACTCATCTTACTTTGGGATCTGTAAGGAAGTGGTGGATCTCAAGGAAATAGGTCCATCCTCTTGTTTCTTTGCAGGGCCAGGCTTGCCCTCACCACTGGCTGTCAGAGGGATTCATGGTTTGTTTTCAAGGGTTTCCCAAGAGTTTGGACAAGGGTGATTGAAGTCAAATGATTGGGTTTAGCCTGCAGAAGTCTGCTCAAATATGTACAAAATGTAAGTTGCCTAGCAGCTCCCAGGGTCTTATGATTGAGCCAAAGCTGATTTTTCTAAACATAAGCCAAGTTTTGCCAGTTCACGTTGCCTGGTGAAACAGGCATCTCATTTGGGAACTGACGACCTGGAAGGTTAAAGGTGATACTCCAGCGGGAAAAACCAAAGGTCACAGGCCTGCCTGTGAAAAAGTGGTGGGCAACAGGGGCCCCAGGTGGTGGCTTAGAGCAGTGGTCCCCAACCTTTTTGGCACCAGGGACCAGTTTCATCGAAGACAATTTTTTCTTGGACCGGAGGTGGCGGATAAGGGGGATGGTTTGGGGATGATTCAAGTGTGTTACATTTATTGTGCACCTTATTTCTATTATTATTATATCATAATAATATATTATTGTAGTATAAATAATTATGTACTGTATTATATTACATACTCTATTATATATTATATTATTATGTATTTGGCTGTGCTGAGTCTTAATTAGTGCACATGGACTCTCGTTCCCTGAACAGGGATCAAACCTGGGCCCCCTGCACTGGGAACTCAGAGTCTTAGCCCCTGAACCACCAGGGAAGTCCTCAAGCGTGCTTTTTTACCTCACTGCAATGTCCTTCCAGTAAGTAAGCCTGAAACTAGCATGTAGCTGATTATTCTGTCAGCCCTGAAAATTCCCGAGACATTATTATCAACGAAAGTCCATAGTTTATTCAGATTTTCTTAGTCTTTACCTGACGTCCTTCTACTGGCCTAGGATTTAGTTGTGTCTCCTTCAGCTTCTCTCGGTTGTGACAATGTCTCCGACTTCCCTTGTTTTTAATGACGTGGATGGCTTTGAGTATGGGTCAGGTCTTTTTTTTGTAGTGTGTCCCACAGTTTGGACCTGTCTGATGTTTACCTCCTTTTTCTCGTGGTTAGATCTGGGTTCTGTGTTTTGGCGGGGGAGGACCCCAGAGGGGAAGTGCCATTCTCATCACATCACATCGAGGGTACACTCTGTCAGCGTGGCTTACAGCATTGGCCTTGACCTTGACTCTCCACCTGAGCTAGTGTGTGTCAGTTCCTCACTTGAAAGTTTTTCTTTGACTCCCCTTTCCATATCGATCTCTTTGGAAGTTAGTCATTATGATCAGGAGTAAGGATTAATGCTCCTCTTTAGGAGCGGAGCATCAATATAAAAATCACTTGGAATTCTTCTGCATGGGGTTTTGTCTCTTCTCCCATTTATTTAATCGCTTGTATATATTGGTAAAGGAGCTTCCTAGGTGGCTTAGCAGTAAAGAATCCACCTGCCAATGTAGGAGATGCAGGAGATGCAGGTTCCATCCCAGGGTCAGGAAGATCCGCTGGAGGAGGGCATGGCAACCCACTCCAGTATTCTTGCCTGGGAAATCCATCCCATGGACAGAGGAGCCTGATGGGATATAGTCCATGGGGTCAAAAAAGAGTTGGACACGACTGAGCAGCTAAACAACAAGAACAACAACAAATGTCGCTAAGACTCACGGATAATTATCTTATACTTTGGTTACAGTCTAATGCTACTTTATTTTCTTGCTCGACTTGTTCCCACTTTGGCGATTGGGAGTTTTTTTAGCTGGCTCCTGGGTCTCTTTGCCGCCGCCCCCACCCGTCCCTTTGTGCGTGTGTGGGTGTGTGTGTGTCGTACGTTTTATATTTTGCTCCAGGCTCATCTTACATGTTTACTGCTCCAAACTGAAAATCAGCATTTCTCCAAGGAACTGGCTCCTTTCATTGGCGAATAGTATTATAAGAAACCAAGGGGGACTTCCCTGGTGGTCCAGCGGCTAAGACTCCATGCTCCCAGTACAGGAAGCCTGGGTTTGATCCCACATGCCGAAACTAAGACTTAGTGCAACTAAATAAATACAAATATTTTTAAAAGAAAGAAACCAAGGTCTTGGGACTTCCCTGGAAGTCCAGTGGTTAAGACTCTGTGCTTCCAATGAGGAACTCAGATCCCACATGCCACACAGCACAGTCGAAAGAATTAAAACAGTAATAAAAATAAAGAAACTAAGATCTGGATTGCTTCTCTTCCTTTCTCCTTAAAATTAATGAATCAATGGAATATTTTTCATTTCTAAGATGGTAGAAATGGTAGAATTTTTCTTCACTCAGACCAGTGTCTTCAAGTAATAGTGATGCCTGGTGTTTACATAATCCCTTATGAATACATTGATTTTCACTATTAAAAAAGGATCACTGCAACGGAAATTTCATTCATCGGAAGTTTTACAAACTGTGGCTTTTGTCCTGCTGTTTCTGGAGTCCTGATTGTCCACAGTGTGTAGCATAGGATATATGGGATGCTAACCACGGGGTTGTCTAGGTGAGCCCCATAAACCACTCTTCTTAATATTGGGGCCAGTAATTCCTATTGCAGGTTTCCCAGGTGGCACACTGGTAAAGAATTGCCTGCCAGTGCAGGAGATACAAGAGATGTGGGTTCCATCCCTGGGTTGGGAAGATCCCCTGAAGGAGGAAATGGCAACCCATTCCAGTATTCTTGCCTGAAAAATTCCATGGACGGAGAAACCTGGAGGGCTACAGCCCACGGGGTCGCAGAGTTGGACACAACTGAGGGGTTGAGCACACACACAATTCCCATAGCTCCTTGCTGAAATTTTAAAACTAAATGATACTGCTCTGTTGCCTCATGTCTCACCGTTGGGAAAAAATAAAGAGTTTTAATGAATTACAGATGTCTTTTAAGCCCATTGGTGCCTTGCTCCTGGTACCCAGGGTTTAATCCTACGTTTGTTTTTCAAACACCAACACACATTTTTAATTAACTTTGCATTTATGGCTTGAAGCACTGAACCACGAAGTAAAAGGATGCCCAGACTCCCCCAGGATTCTGATAAACAGCAGCCTGCCTCTCCACCCCTGGTCTCATGGGTCTCTCCTTCTCCTCTAGGTCTGACCAAGACCACAATCTTCAGTTGTGAGGCCCACAATCAAAAGGGCTGACCGTGTCCAAAAGCGTGCAGATCAACATCAAAGGTAAGTGTCAGGGTGGGGTCTTGCAGGGGAAACACTGTGAGCTGTGCAGCCAGCAGCCTGGGATTGAGCCCTGGCTTCCCTCTGTGACCTTGAACAAGTCACTCAACACCTTCAGGGTGCCCCTCTGTAAAATGGAGGCAATTATAGAACCTGTCTCTTCCTGAGGGTTCCATGAGATAATGCAAACAGAAATACTCATAACGGCCTCACAGTTGTCTTTGATCAACAGTAACAAGTTTAGTTTTCTGCTCAGTCAGAGAAGAAAATAGGCTGAAATGTTGACTCAGATCGTCTTAGCTCCTCTTTTTACTTTTTATTCTTCCACACTGAACTAGCTGTGTCCTTCCCTGGGCAGCTGGAGCTGGGGCCAGTCCTCCCAGCAGCTGCTCTGAGGAGGGAGGAAGTCAGAGTCATGCCTCTCCTGGGGGCCCAAGGGCTGGTCCCTCTTTCTCCTAATCTCTGTCCCACCCCTTGCTTCCCCTAGGCTGGGATGTAACAAAATGAAAGGCAGGTGTTTGAAGGCACACCCAGGCACCCCCATTCCAATCCAACATTCTGTCTCTTCCTCCCCCTTCTGTGGGATCAAAGATATTTAAACCTGAAACTTTGGAAAAATTGATACAGATGAACCTATGTGCAAAGTGAAATAGAGACACAGATGTAGAGAGCAAACTGAAGCTGGGGTGGGAGGGATTGAGACTGATATATATATATATATATATATATATATATACTATTGATACTGTAAAACTGTGTATAAAATAGATCATTAATGAGACCTCAATATATAGCCCAGGGAATGCTATTCAGTGCTCTGTGGTGACCTAAATGGGAAGGAAATTGAAAAAAAAAAAAAGAGGGATATATGTACATATGTAACTTATTCACTTTGCTATATAATAGAAACTAACACAACATTCTAAAGCAACTATACTCCAATAAAAACTTTTAAAAAATAAAATAAAAATCTGAAACTTGAAAGGAAAACCTTTTGTTTCCTTTTGAAGTCATCTCCTTAACCTTTCTCATAGAAATTCAAGGAAATGATATCTTTTAGTATTGTTCTTAATTTATATTTTAATTAATGAATGAATTTTTATTGAAGTATAGTTGATTTACAATATTGTGTTAATTACTGATGTACAGCAAAGTGATTCAGTCTTTACATATATATATATATATTTTTTTTAATATTCTTTTCCATTATGGTTCATCACAGGTTATTGAGTATGTAGCTCTTGGTGATCTACAATAGGACCTTGTTGTTTGTCCATCCTCTATATAAAAGTTTACATCTGCTAACCCCAGCCTACCATTCCCTCCCTCCCTTAACCCCCTCCACCTTGGGGGTTATTTGTTCTATTCTCTACATTATTTGTTCTTAATTTAAATATTGAGAAGGAAATATTGAGTTCATACTCCTTTTGGTCTTGTCCTTGGAGGAAATGACAGAGGGAAAAAGCAGAGTGTGTTTAATAATGAGTTAAAGGGCGGGTAAGGCATAGCAGAAGACTCAAAACTCCGAGGCGCTGTAGTTTTTAAAGGTGCTGATGTCTGTTGCTGTTGCTCAGTGCTCAGACGTGTCCGACTCTGTGCGACCCCACGAACTGCAGCACACCAAGCTTCGCTGCTGATGTTTAGCTTCAGCAAATCAGCTGGAAGAAGCTATGAGAGGGCATTTGCTAAAATTTAGCTGGAAAGGAAAAATGAGCCAACCGAAAGTTATTACAAGAGGAACTGTATAACTTCCTTCCTTCATTACAAATTGCATTATTACAGTTTTCAAGAGAAATGCTGGGAATTTCAGGAATCCACCAGTGGGCGTAAATTTATAAAGAAATTTTCATAAAGCATCAATGTCTTAAAGTTTAAAACTCCATAAAATAAGAAGCACTTCTTGAATTTTATGCTTCAGACAGAATCTCAACTAGGACTTTAACAAGTCCTATTTCTGAAATTCTGGTTTTGGGCTTTCTTAAACATGCATGTCAAAGCAATCAAAACTCCCTGCCAGTCTGTCATCAACTGAGGTGTATGTGGCCAGATTTGGATCTGGAAAAGCAGATAATGTGTTTAGGAAAGTGAGTCAAACGAAAGGCTGGCTTTCTCATTCATCAAGCTGTGTGTCTCCTGGTAAAACTGGAATCCTGAACATGCCCAGTGGGTGCTTAATATGGTCTTTTCTTCCCCTCATCTGTGTCTCCTGTCTTTGCCTTCATCACCAGTACATCTCTCCCAGACCTCGTGCGTGTGTTACCTCATTTCATCCTCATTTCAGCCCCATCAAACAGTGCAGTCTCTCCCCATGCAATAGAAGAGAGAGCTGAGTGGAGAGGGCATTGACCTGTGCTATGCGGGCCATGCAGCCGATTAACTGGTGCTCACACTCTCCAGCCCATGCTGGTCTGCATGCTGGTCTGCTCTCTGCTCCCACAGCCATCCACCAGTATCCTGTTGAGAGATACAGAACTCTGGGGTGAGGCAGACCTGAGTTCAAGTCCCCATTCTGTTGCTAATGAGCTCTGTGAGCTTTGGCAAGTTTTTAACTTCTGTGGTCCTCTAATTTCCCCTTCCATCTATGGGGATTGTAAGACTACTTCTCTCATAGGGTTCTAATCATGATTAAATGAAGTCCATAAAGATTCCTGGCACATAGTAAGCACCCATTCAAAAACATTAGTCATCTTTTTGGATTATAACTGTTGTTGTGTGTGTGCTGGTTGCTTAATTGTGTCTGACTTTGCAACCCCGAGGACTGTAGCCCGCCAGCCCTCTGTCCATGGGCTTCTCCAGGCAAGATACTGGAGTGAGTTTCTGTCCCCTTCTCCAGGGGATCTTCCCGACCCAGGGATGGAACCTAGTGTCCTGCATTGCAGGCAGATGCTTTACTGTCTGAGCCACCAGGGAAGCCCATAAATGTGGTTATTAACATTAATTAAGAGTTTAGGGACTTCCCTGGTGGTCCAGTAGTTAAGATGTTGCCTCCCAACGCAGGGGGTACAAATTTGATCCCAGGTTGGGGAGCTAACATCCCACATACTTCACTTTCAAATACTCAAAATCTAAAGCAGAAGCAATATTGTAACAAATTCAGTAACAACTTAAACAAACTGGTCCACATCAAAATATTACACATATCAAAAAAAAAGTTTAATGTATGAGTATTCTCTGGCAGTCCAGTGGTTAGGACTTCGGGCTTTCACTGCCAAGGGCGAGAGTTCGATTCCTGGTTGGGGCACGAAGAATCCTGCAAGCCATGTGGTGCAGCCAAAAGTAAATAAATAAATAATGAAAGCAGTATTGATTCACAAATTTTAATACATTAAAAACAGATCTGTGTTGCATGCTATCAATAATGTGTTGGATTCTATTAATAGTAGATTATTAGTAGCAATCTATTACTAATGAATACCTAGCCATGTCCCACCTGTGACTGAGGGCATCACACGGTCATAACGGCCTGCCTTCCCCTCCCCATGAGCAGATGCACTTGGCTCTTGGGCTTGAGCTGACTCTCGCCCATTTCCTCGGCCAAGAAAGCTTCCTTCCTTCATCACACAAACACACGGGCACACACGCATGCATGTTCCCACGGTGCTCCTCTTCTTCTCAGGGCAGGCCACTCCCCTTCGGTTAATGTAGAGGTCCCCAACTCAGCTTTTAGCTGAGGGATGAAGACAGATGTTCAGGTCCAATTCCTGGGTCCAAAAGATTCCCCTGGTGTAGGAAATGGCAACACACTCCAGTATTCTTGCCTGGGAAATCCTATGGACAGAGGAGCCCGGTGGACACAGTCCATGGGATCTGAAAGCAGTCAGACGTGACTGAGCGATTGAGCACACACACAAAGGCAGACAGAAAGAGAAAAAACGGAACTAGTGACAGATTTCCTCTTCGTGTGCTCCAAGATCACTGTGAGTGGTGACTGTAGACATGAAATTAAAAGATGCCTGCTCCTTGGAAGGAAAGCTACGACAAACCTAGACAGAGTATTAAAAAGCAAAGACATTGCTTTGCAGACAAAGATCCATCTAGTAAAAGCTATGGTTTTTCCAGTAGTCATTTATGAATGTAAGAATTGGACCATAAAAAAAGCTGAGCACCGAACTGATGTTTTCAAACTGTGGTGCTGGAGAAGACTCTTGAAAGTCTCTTGGACTGCAAGGAGACCAAACCAGTCAATCCTAAAGGAATTCAACCCTGAATATTCATTGGAAGGACTGATGCTAAAGCTGAAACTCCAGTACTTTGGCCACCTCATGTGAAGAGCTGACTCATTGGAAAAAACCCTAATGCTGGAAAAAATTGAAGACGAAAAGAGAAAGGGGTGACAGAGGTTGCGATGGAAAGATAGCATCACCAACTCAGTGGACATAAATTTGAGCACATTCCAGGAGGTAGTGAAGGACAGGGGAGCCTGGCATGCTGCAGTCCATGGGGTTGCAAGGAGTCGGGCACAGCTTAGGCCTGAACAACAGCATTAACAACACAAGGCAGATAGGGAGAACCATAGCTCTTTGCCCTCATTTCGAGTACCAGTGCCACCCCTGCACAGACAGGAGGAAATGGATATCTCCCCATCCTCGTCCAGCTAAAAGTTCTCGTGTCGTCAGTGGGCAGGAGCACAGGTCTACATCCCACGTCTCTGGTCCAGGCAGAGTCATCCTGTCACTGCAAGACCAATCTAGAGGCTTATATGATCACCCTCACCCAGAGGGTGGCTCCTCTTTAAAACTCGTGCTTAATTTTCCCAGTCTCAAGAAGCAGACATGGGCTTGGTATTAATGCACCTGTTTGGTAGCTGTGACCTCCTGTGGTTTATAATTATGTGTGTGGTGTGTCTTTTGTCTTTTACGTAGCAATTCCCTCCCCACCTACCGAAGTCAGGGTGCACAACAGCTCCGCACACAGCATCCTCATCTCCTGGGTCCCGGGTTTTGATGGCTACTCCCCGCTCAGCGATTGCAGAATTCAGGTAACCTTTCTTGATGAAAAGAAATAGCTATTTGGGGCTCAGTGACTCTGCCTGACTTATTTTCCGCCTGAAGAGTGGCACAGACGTCAAGTTGACACCCCTGTTCAGAAGCCCTTGGCCTCCTGCCTGCCCCATGTCCACCAGGCACACGCTGTTTTGTGATGTTCTGACCACATGGGGCGCTGTGCCCTTCTCTGTGCGTGGTCCAGGGCCCAACTGGAGGAGAAACATGTTTCTAAGATAGAACATCATGAGACCAGGGAGAATGAATTTTTAAGGTACAAAAACACATCTAGCTTGTGCCCAGGAGTTCAGAGCCAGGCATGCTCCAGCCTGGCTCCTCCTGGGTTGGTGGCCATAAAGGACAACAAGAGACAAGTCACTACTGAATGTGCCAACTCAGCCTGTTGGAAAAATTGGGGGTACCAGGAAAAACTGGGGATGACAGACCTTGCAGAGTCATCTCTCTCTATCTAAAATTGATATAAAATAGAGCTATGAGAAATATAGGTTAGTCATCCTAAAATGCAGGCTTCCCAGATGGTGCAGTGGTAAAGAATCCGCCTGTCACAGCAGAAGATGCACGAGATGCAGGTTCATTCCCTGGCTCGGGAAGATCCCCTGACCCAGGAGTAGGAAATGGCAACCCACTCCAGTATTCTTGCCTGGAAAATTCCATGGACAGAGGAGCCTGGCGCTCACAGAGTCAGACACGACTGAGCACACATACATGTCGTGAAATGTTACCTCGCCATGAAATAGACTCTGCTGTGAGCACTCACTGCATGAAAAATGGAAGGGCGGCGGTAACGCTGTCTTTTACTGAGTGCCCACATACGGCCTTGCATGTGTTCTGTCCTGGAGAATGTTCTGTGTGCGCTTGAGGAGAAGGTGTATCAGGCTATGGCTGGGCAGAGCATTTGGAATGTCTGTTATGCCCAGACGGTTTATATACAGTCTTGTTCGCTTATTCTGTTTCCTTGTTAATCTTCTGCCTTGTGGTTTTATCTATTATCAAAAATAGGAAATTGTGATCTCAACTATTATTTTAGAATTGTCTATATCTCCCTTCAGTTCTCTCAATTTTTGCTTCATGTATTTCAGGACTCTGTTGTTTTAGGGAACAACAGGGCCTGTTTCCCTGTCTATGGACATACCTGTCCCTATATATGGACATAAGTGAAGCATGGACCAGCCTCCCTTTTCTGAAGTACAATTTCAAGTGTACAACACAGTGGTTCTGATTTTTCATAGTTTATACTCCATTTATGTGCTATGCTGTGCTTAGTCGCTCAGTCATGTCAGACCCTTTGTGACCCCATGGACCGCAGCCTGCCAGACTCCTCTGTCCATGGGAGTCTCCAGGCAAGAATACTGGAGTGGGTTGCCATGCCCTCCTCCAGGGGGATCTTCCCAACCCAGGGAACAAACCCGGGTCTCCTGCATGGTAGGTGGATTCTTTACCCTCTGAGCCACCAAGGAAGCCCAAGAATATTGGAGTGGGTAGCCTATCCTTTCTCCAGGGGAACTTCCTGGCCCAGGAATCAAACCAGATCTCCTGTGTTGCAGACGGATTCTTTACCAGCTGAGCTACACAGGAAGCCCATATTCTATTTATAGTTATTATAAAATGTGGTTATATTCCCTATATGGACTGGTCTTTTCAAAGATTGTTTCCAGTTACTGAGCTGCTTGAAGAGTCCAAGAGGATCATGAGACTCCTTCCCGTAGGAGGTTGTTACGTTCCCCCCGACCCTGCCACCCCCGGGAAGAGTGGTTCTCAGGGTCAATGCGAGGTAGATAGGGGGCTGGGAAGTGTGAAAGCACCAGGTCACCCCTCCAGGAGGAAGACGGATCTCCACAAGCTTCACTTGCTTTCTGTCTCTCTTCGCCCAGGCTTTGGGTGGCTGTGGTACGAAGAGCCGTCCTGAGGCTGCCAAATTGCAGCCCCCTTGCCCACGCTGGTTAACCTTTCTATGGTTATCCTGTCTGTCCCAACAGCTAGCTTGGACTCTTTTCACCCAGTCTCCTCTCCATCTCTCCAGATTTAGCAAATGGAAACGTAGCTACTTTATAAGATAATTACACTGCTGACTGTGTCATACCTATACCCATAATTATTGGTTGTCTATTTGAACTTCGCTGGAGCAGCCATAAATAGATTCCCCACGTCCAAGGTCAGGAGCACTGGCTATGCTTCGCTTGACCCGCCGTGTGGAGATACCTCACATCCAAGGTCAGGGAAACCCCAGTAAGATGGCAGGCGCTAGAGCTGCTGTGAGGAGATACCCCACGTCCCAGGGCAAAGGAGAAGCCCCAGCAAGATGGTAGGAGGGGCAAATTAGTGTTTAGAATCAAACCCCATTCCTGCCAGAGACGCTCAGAGGGCTCAAACAAACCTTGTGCTCACAGGACCCAGGGGCCCACAGAGACTGGGGCAGAAGTGTGTTTGAGCGTCTCCTGCGGAGGTCCGGGTTGGGAGTGGTCTGCCGCAGGGACAGGGGCTCTGGGTGTGCGTATGGCATAAGTCCTCTTGGGGGAGGTCACCATTAACCCCACCATCGAGCTGCCAGAACTTACACAGGACTGGGAAATAGACTCCTGGAGGGCACAAACAGAACCTTGTGCACCAGGACGCAGGAGAAAGGAGCAGTGACCCCACAGGAGACTTGCCTGTGGGTGTCCGGGAGTCTCTGGTGGAGGCGTGGGTCCGTGGTGGGCTGCTGCAGGGTTGGGGGCACGGACTGTGTCAGTACATGCATGGGACCTTTTGAGGGATGTCACCATTATCTTCATTACCTCCACCATAGTTTGGCCCCAGGTAAATAGCAGGGAGGGAACTAAGCTCCACCCATTCAGCAGAAAATTGGATTAAAGATTTACTGAGCATGGCCCTGCCCATCAAAACAAGACCCAGTTTCCCCCTCAGTCAGTCTCTCCCATCAGGAAGCTTCCATAAGCCTCTTATTCTTCTCCATCAGAGAGCAGGAAGACTGAAAGCCACAATCACAGAAAACTAACCAATCTAATCACATGGACACAGCCTTGTCTAGCTCAATGAAACTATGAGCCATGCCGTGTAGGACCACCCAAGACAGACGGGTCATGGTGGAGAGTTCTGACAGAATGTGGTCCACTGGAGAAGGGAATGCAAACTACTTCAGTATTCCTGCCTTGAGAACCCCATGAACAGTATGAAAAGGCAAAAAGATAGGACACTGAAAGATGAACTCCCCAGGTTGGTATGTGCCCAACATGCTACTGGAGATCAGTGGAGAAATAACTCCAGAAAGAATGAAGAGACAGAGCCAAAGCAAAAACAACACCCGGTTGTGGATGGGACTGATGATAGAAGCAAGGTTTATCTGTAAAGAGCAATATTGCATAGGAACCTGGAATGTTAGGTCCATGAATCAAGGCAAATTGGAAGTGGTCAAACAGGAGATGGCAAGAGTGAATGTCAACATTTTAGGATGCAGTGTCCTAAAATGGACTGAAATAGGTGAATTTAACTCATATGACCATTATATCTACTACTGTGGGCAAGAATCCCTTAGAAGAAATGGAGTAGTCATCATAGTCAACAAAAGAGTACAAAATGCAGTACTTGGATGCAATCTCAAAAATGACAGAATGATCTCTGTTCCTTTCAAAGGCAAACCATTCAATATCACGGTAATCCAAGTCTATGCCCCAACCAGTAATGCTGAAGAAGCTGAAGTTGAAAGGTTTCATGAAGACCTACAAGACCTTCTTAGAATTAACACCTAAAAAAGATGTCCTTTTCACATAGGGTACTGGAATGCAAAAGTAGGAAGTCAAGAAACACCTGGAGTAACAGGCAAATTTGGCCTTGGAGTACAGAATGAAGGAGGGCAAAGGCTAATAGAGTTCTGCCAAGACAATGCACTGGTCATAGCAAACACCCTCTTCCAACAACACAAGAGAAGACTCTATACATGGACATCACCAGATGGTCAACACCGAAATCAGATTGATTATATTCTTTGCAGCCAAAGATAGAGAAGCTCTATACAGTCAGCAGAAACAAGACCAGGAGCTGACTATGACTCAGATAATGAACTCCTTATTGCCAAATTCAGACTTAAATTGAAGAAAGTAGGGAAAACCACTAGACCATTCAGGTATGACCTAAATCAAATCCGTAACGATTATACAGTGGAAGTGAGAAATAGATTTAAGGGACTAGATCTGATAAACAGAGTGCCTGATGAACTATGGACAGAGATTTGTGACATTGTACAGGAGACAGGGATCAAGACCATCCCCAAGAAAAAGAAATGCAAAAAAGGAAAATGGCTGTCTGAGGAGGCCTTACAAATAGCTGTGAAAAGAAGAGAAGCCAAAAGCAAAGGAGAAAAGGAAAGATATACCCACTTGAATGCAGAGTTCCAAAGAATAGCAAGGAGAGATAAGAAAACCTTCATCAATAATCAGTGCAAAGAAATAGAGGAAAACAATAGAATGGGAAAGACTAGAGATCTCTTCAAGAAAATCAGAGATACCAAGGGAACATTTCATGCAAAGATGGACTCGATAAAGGACAGAAATGGTACGGACCTAACAGAAGCAGAAGATATTAAGAAGAGGTGGCAAGAATACACACAACTGTACAAAAAGATCTTCATGACTTGGATAATCACAATGGTGTGATTACTCACCTAGAGCCAAACATCCTGGAATGTGAAGTCAAGTGGGCCTTAGGAAGCATCACTATGAACAAAGCTAGTGGAGGTGATGAAATTCCAGTTGAGCTATTTCAAATCAAAAAAGATGATGCTGTGAAAGTGCTGCACTCAATATGCCAGCAAATTTGGAAAACTTGGCAGTGGCCACAGGACTGGAAAAGCTCAGTTTTCATTCCATTCCCAAAGAAAGGCAATGCCAAAGAATGCTCAAACTACTGCACAATTGCACTCATCTCACACGCTAGCAAAGTAATGCTCAAAATTCTCCAAGCCAGGCTTCAACAATACATGAACCGTGAACTTCCAAATGTTCAAGCTGGTTTTAAAAAAGGCAGAGGAACCAGAGATCAAATTGCAGACATCCGCTGGATCATGGAAAAATCAAGTGTTCCAGAAAAACATCTATTTCTGCTTTATTGACTATGCCAAAGCCTTTGACTGTGTGGATCACAAGAAACTGTGGAAAATTCTGAAAGAGATGGGAATACCAGACCACCTGACCTGCCCCTTGAGAAAACTGTATACAGGTCAGGAAGCAACAGTTAGACCTGGACATGGAACAAGAGACTGGTTCCAAGTAGGAAAAGGAGTACGTCAAGGCTGTATATTGTCACCCTGCTTATTTAACTTATATGCAGAGTACATCGTGAGAAACGCTGGGCTGGAAGAAACACAAGCTGGAATCAAGATTGCCGGGAGAAATATCAATAACCTCAGATATGCAGATGACACCACCCTTATGGCACAAAGTGAAGAAGAACTAAAGAGCCTCTTGATGAAAGTGAAAGAGGAGAGTGAAAAAGTTGGCTTAAAGCTCAACATTCAGAAAACGAAGATCCTGGCACCTGGTCCCATCACTTCATGGGAAATAGGTGGAGAAACAATGGAAACAGTGTCAGACTTTATTTTTGGGGGCTCCAAAATCACTGCAGATGATGACTGCAGCCATGAAATTAAGAGACGCTTACTCCTTTGAAGAAAAGTTATGACCAACCTAAAGAGCATATTAACAATCAGAGACATTACTTTGCCAACAAAGGTCTGTCTAGTCAAGGCTATGGCTTTTCCAGTGGTCATGTATGGATGTGAGAGTTGGACTATAAAGAAAGCTGAGCACCGAAGAATTGATGCTTTTGAACTGTGGTGTTGGAGAAGACTCTTGAGAATCCTTTGGACTGCAAGGGGATCCAACCAGTCCATGCTAAAGGAGGTCAATCTTGGTGTTCATTGGAAGGACTGATGCTGAAGTTGAAACTCCAGTACTTTGGCCACCTGATGCGAAGAGCTGAGTCATTTGAAAAGACCCTGATGCTGGGAAAGATTGAGGGCAGGAGGAGAAGGGAACGACAGAGGATGAGATGGTTGGATGGCATCACCGACTCAATGGACATGAGTTTGAGTAATCTCTGGGAGTTGGTGATGGACAGGGAGGCCTGGTGTGTCCATAGGGTTGCAAAGAGTCAGACACAACTGAGCAACTGAACCGAACTGATTTGAACTTTAACTATAATTAGGTGTGCTGTATTTTCTCTGGCAGTCCTAGTGAAGTTGGTCAGAATTGGCTCTACAAGTTATATACTTTTATATTGTTTCTTCTAAAATTTGGAATATAATTGCTTTACGGTATTGTGGTAGTTTCTGCTGTACCACAACATGAATTGGCTAAATGTATACACATATCTCCTCTCACCCCACCGGCCATCCCACCCCTCTAGGTCATCACAGAGCAGGAAGCTGTTGATTAACAGTGTATTCCCATTTCTGAAGGGACCAAGTGTAGTTTTGTAGCAGATTCCCAGTTCATTGCAGTTTTAAACTCTGACTTAGTAACACATGAATGTTTTGGACAAGATTCAGATCCACGCACTAGCAGGACACACCCTCTCACTTCCGTTGGTCCTGGCGTTGGTTTCATTCTTCACCCATTTTTGGGCTCTGGACTCCATTTCTATTTTTACCTCTCCCACGTAGTCTTACTGTTTCATGCCCCAGGACCCAGCAGCACGGTTACGGAAACCGCGGCTTCGTCCAGGAGCATGCTGTAAAGAGTGTCCCTGTGAGCGGCAGCAGGCCGGTGCACTGCTCCGGAAACGGCAGGGGTGGGAGCCAGGGTTTCTTCCACCTTAGTTCCAGTGCTTGGTCACCAGGAAGTAGGTGCAGACTTTAAAGGGAAGGAAAAAAAAATTAATTTCTGCCAACAGCCACCACCAAGATAAGCACCCAGCTCCTGGGTTCTCCTCTGGTGTTTCCTCAGGCCAATGGGTTTCCATCTTGTTACCCGGTGGAACCTGTGGGTCTGAGTCAGACGTGAGACTTGAGCCCAGTGCCCCCCTCATCGTATCCACTGGGGGATTTAGAATTCCGAAATGTCAGCTTGTGGCCCCGTGACCTAAATTTCAAACATATATCTCCTGAAATAACAAGATTGTATATCCACACCCTATAATTTCAAGCCCATTATTATCAGGAATACATTTTGTGGGTTTAAGATTTTTTTCCCAAACTGTTCTTGGTGACTTCTGTTTTGTCCAATACTATTTAGTCTTTTCTGATTTTTATCAGTACAACATGTTTTAGAAATAGTGAGAAATATGCATTGAAGGCTTCCCTGGTGGCTCAAACGGTGACAAATCTGCCTGCAATGCCGGACACCCAGGTTCGATCCCTGGGTTGGGAAGATTCCCTGCAGCAGGGCATGGCAATTCACTCCAGTATTCCTGCCTGGAGAATTCCCTGGACAGAGGAGCCTGGTGGCTACAGTCCATGGGGTCGCAAGGGGTCGGACGCGACTGAACGACTGTCACTTCACTTTCAAAAACATACAGTGAAGGAAGACTCTGCATGATCCCTATCCTCAGATAAGAGGTTTCCAAGAGGAAAGCTGGAAGTTTCCATAAGACTAGATTTGCTGGGGGTTCCCCCCTCTTGCCTATACATACAGAAGACATCGGGAGAGGGATATGGAGAGCCTGGCGGTGTTTATGGAGGGAAAGACGGGGTACAAGGACTCAGAAGAAGGAGCTGATAGGTTTTCTAAAGATTTGGAGAAAAGCTTGTTGGGTAAGGTGCAAATGATCGTTTCCTATATCTCTCCACCAAAAAAATGCCATAAAATCTGCATTGTCTGTGTGTGCTTTTGGAGTTGAGTTTATGTTGGAGTGGGAATTGGGGGGTAAGAATAAAGGGCATGCTCAAATTAACCTCAAGACAATAGCAGAATTCCTCAGGTTACACAATGAAATACAGATTTTTTTTTTTTTTTTTTAATTAAGTGTCTCATCTTCTAAAGTAGGATTTGGGAAATGTTCTCTTTAAAGGGTCAGATTCTATATATTTCAGGTCATTTTTGTATATTATGTGAAACAACTGGGGAAAAAAGGGATCAAGAATTAAAGTGATTCTGAGAGAGGAAAAGCTACTTTTCTTTTCGGTTAAATGTAAATTATAATGTTCAGTTCAGTTCAGTTCAGTCGCTCAGTCGTGTCCGACTCTTCCCGACCCCATGAATCGCAGGCCTCCCTGTCCATCACCAACTCCCAGAGTTCACCCAAACTCATGTGCATCGAGTTGGTGATGCCATCCAGCCATCTCATCCTCTGTCGTCCCCTTCTCCTCCTGCTCCCAATCCCTCCCAGCATCAGGGTCTTTTCCAATGAGTCAACTCTTCGCATCAGGTGGCCAGAGTACTAGAGTTTCAGCTTTAGCATCAGTCCTTCCAATGAACACTCAAGACTGATCTCCTTTAGGATGGACTGGTTGAATCTCCTTGCAGTCCAAGGGACTCTCAAGAGTCTTCTCCAACACCACAGTTCAAAAGCATCAATTCTTCAGCGCTCAGCTTTCTTCACAGTCCAACTCTCACATCCATACGTGACTATTGGAAAAAACATAGCCTTGACTAGACGGACCTCTGTTGGCAAAGTAATATCTCTGCTTTTTAATATGCTATTAGGTTGGTTATAACTTTCCTTCCAAGGAGTAAGCGTCTTTTAATTTCATGGCTGCAGTCACCATCTGCAGTGATTTTGGAGCCCAAAAAAATAAAGTCTGACACTGTTTCAAAGATGATGATTTATTTGCTCTGTTACCAGCCACAGTGAGAACACTTATTTCAGGCGTTTTTTATCAGGTTCCCAGTTGTTGCTCAAGTAAGTAGCATGAGTAACACAGTGGTGGGAAATTTAGGGTGTGACCCAAAAGGAAACAGGTACTTCCGCTCGGTGCAGAGGAAGGGCCATGCACGTTGGATTCGTGGATGCCCCAAGCCTAACATTCCTACTACCTTACTCACGCCTGGTCCACATTTTTACTTTTCATTTAGGTCAAGGAAGTTGAGCCGCTGAGTCATGGCTCAGTCAGGATTTTTAACACCTCGGGTTCAGCACATGTGTATCAAATCGAGCAGCTGCAGGCTCTGGCGAATTACAGCATCAGTGTGTCCTGCATGAATGAAGTCGGCTGGTCTGCAATAAGCCCTTGGATTCTGGCCAGCACAACCGAAGGAGGTAATTCCTGGGGTTCAGAAATGAATATTGTGCCGGATGGCATGTGATGAAATAAATCCTTCCTGATGGGCTGGTTCAGACTTTAACTTTTGTTTGTGTGGCCTTTGTCTTTGGAAGAGAATTTTATGGAGATGACCAATGAAAATGGGAAAGGTGTTTCCTTCCATATAGTAAGCTCCACACATACAAACCTTTAAGTTTCGAGCTTTCAAAGATGCAGACTCGCATGTGGTTGCAGCAAGGAAGCGGAACCTGTGCCATCAGTGTCAGGCAGCTGGCCTTCCGTCTCCGTGTTGCCGACAGTCCTTCAGCTCTGCCATCTCCCGCCTCCTCTCCCTCCTCCAGGCAGTAACTCTTCTTGCCTGTTCACGGGATGTCCACCCCTGTGTGCCAGCTGCTGTACTGTACTACTGTACTTTTTAAAACACGAAAAAATGTTTTATTTTTGGTTTGCTTTTTTATGTATTATTTGTATGAAAAGAATTGTGGGGTAAGGGAGTTAGAGAAGGTGAGGTTTGGAAAAAGAATGAGACTGGCACTTTACAGGAACAGATCACCTTCAATGAGGCGAGAAGGGGCAGCAGTCAGATTAGTGAGCTGCTGCACTAACCCAAGAAAAGAGTAAGTATGTATAGGCAGGTATGTGGAAAGCTAATGTCTTAAGGGGGCCTGTTCTCCAAGGTTGTTCGGAGTAGTTATCTCTTAAACGGTTGGGGCAAGGAATTCTGGAGATCGGGCCAGAGGCTGGGACCGGCTGGGAGCTGGGCGTAATCAACCTTAATGTCCATTTTTTTCTAAAGGTGAGAGAGGTCTTTGTTTTGCATAGAACGGTAGGGAGGACCCCAAGGGGAGTTTTAACTCCAGGCTATTTTGAGCTGTGTAACTTTGCTTCAATTTTAAACCTATTTCAGTACAGTACTATATAGTCAATTGTGTTAGTTGGGTACCTAGGCTAACTTTGTTGGACTTACAAACAAAGTTTGTAATCCATTTATAAATTGGATTTATAAATGCCCTCTTGGAAAAAGAACTCATTTTTGTGTAGGGGACTTACAGTATTTGAAAAGGGTTTAGTGACAAACCTTATACTTACTATATATAGGTGATGTTTTCTTTTATATAGAAAGATATTAATAGTAGCACACTCTTTATAGCATACATTAATTAAAATATGACTGCTTCCCAGGTGGCACTAGGGATAACCTGCCTGCCAATGCAGGAGATGTAAGAGATGCCCTTCAATCCCTCGGTTGGGAAGATCCCCTGGAGAAGGAAATGGCAACCCACTCCAGTATTCTTTTCTGGACAATCCCATGGACAGAGGATCCTGGCAGACTGTGGTCCATTGGGTCACAAAGAGTCAGACTTGACTGAAGTGTCTTAGCATGAAGCATATGTAAAAGTTATTACTCATAGCATCAAAGTCAAGAAACTAAGAAATAAGAAGGTAGCTAACGTTCAAGAAGCACCTACTGTGTGTCAGTGACCATCGTAGGTACTTTATGTGCATTGTTTCATTAGCTCCTCGTAGCAACCATATAAAGTAGGTACTGTTGGTTCTATATATTTTCTCATAGCAAATCTTATTTGCATCTGTAAAATTTCCGTGTACTGCTTTTGATTTCCTAAATCTTACATATTTTCTATGAACATTGAAGTGAATATTATATTATGTTAGATGTCAATTGTACAGTTTCTGTTATTTCTCAGTTTAGAGTTCTGGATTGCTTAGAGTCTCTTTCCTGCCCTGAACTCCCGCCTTACCTCATCAGTGCTCTAATTTTAATACAGACTGTGGGAAAGGTCTAGATCACAAATTGTTAGGGCTTAATCCTTGCACAAATGAAACTAGTGCCGAGGTTGTAAAATATCTTAAATGAGGAAGAAAAACCTTTGAGAATGATTTTTATCTGCTGTTTCATTTTTACTCAGCTCAAAATATTAACACTTTCTGGTTTCTGTTTTGATTTCTTCTTTGAGCCGGTAGTTATTTAGGTGTCTAATGTAATTTCCAAAATATTTAAGGGGTTTTCCAGAGATCTTGGTATGAATGACTTCTAATTTCATTCTACTGAGGTCAAAGAACATAACTTGTGTTGCTTGAATCCTTCAGTCTTTATCAAGACTCATGGTCCAGAACATGGTGTATGTGCCCTGATACATGTTCAGTGTGCACCTGAAGAGAATGTGCATCCTGCTCTGAATCGATGGTTTTTGCTGTTGTTCGGCTGCTCAGTCATATCCAGCTCTTTGTGACCCCATGGACTGCAGCACTCCAGGCCTCCCTGTCCATCACCATCTCCCGGAGTTTCCTCAAACTCATGTCCGTTGAATCAGTGATGCCATCCAGCCATCTCATCCTCTGTCGTCCCCTTCTCCTCCTGCCCCCAATCCCTCCCAGCTTCAGGGTCTTTTCCAATAAGTCAGTTCTTTGCATTAGGTGGCCAAAATATTGGAGCTTCAGCTTCAGCATCAGTCATTCCGAGTGAATTTTCAGGGTTGATTTCCTTTAGGGTTGACTGGTTTGATCTCCTTGCAGTCCAAGGGACGCTCAAGAGTCTTCTCCAGCACCACAGTTTGAAAATATCAATTCTTCAGTACTCAGGCTTCCTTATGGTCCAATTCTCACATCTGAACATGAATACTGGAAAAAGCATAGCTTTGACCATATGGACCTTTGTCAGCAAAATGATATCTTTGCTTTTTAATATGCTGTCTAGGTTGTCATAGATGGAGTGTTCTATAAATGTCAACTTGGTCAGGTTTGTTGGTAGTGGTTTTCAAACTGTATTCTTAATGACTTTCTGCTTCCTTTTTCTATCAATTATGTAAACAAGTGCATTAAAGCCTGCAGTTATAATTGTGAATTTATCTATTTCTATTTGCAGGTCTAACAGTCCAGATATTTTAAAGTGCTGTTGTTTTTTTTTTTAATTTGGAAGCCAACTATTTACTTATTTATTTATTTGACTGTGCTGGGTCTCCATTGCAGCAGGTGGGATCTTTGGTTGTGGCATGTGGGATCCAGTTCCCTGCCCAGGGGTTGAATCTAGGCCCCCAGCGTTGAGAGTATGGAGTCTTAGCCACTGGACCACCAGAGAAGTCCCTGAAGTTCTGTTATTTTTGGCATAAATATTTAATATTACTGTGCTTTCTGAATAAATTGGCCACTTTATCATTATGAAATTATTTTCTTTATTTTTGGTATTAATAGTATTACCTGTGAAATCTATTTTATCTGATGTTAATGTAGCCATTTTAGCTCTCTTTTGATTACATGGTATATCATTTATTCACACTTATTTTAACTAATTTGTATCTTTATATTTGATGTGTGTTTCATATCAGGAGTACTGTACTTCACAATTTTTGCCTTTGAATTGGGATAGTTAGCCCAGTGAAATGCAATGGTATCATTCATATGGATAGATCTGCTGCTTAGTCACTAAGTCGTGTCTGACTCTTTTGTGACCCCGTGGACTGTAGCCTGCCCAGCTTCTCTTTCCATGGGATTTCCCAGGCAAGAATACTAGAAGGGGTTACCATTGCCTTTTCCATCTCCTGCGTTGGCAGGTAGGGTTTTGTGTGTGTGTATGTGTGTTTTTTTAAATCACTGAGCCACCAAAGAAGCCCATGGATAGATTTACATCTATCACATTTTCTATTGGTTCTGTCTGTAACTTGGTCCACTTTCTTCTTTTGGATTCGTTGAATGTTTTTTGTTCTACGTGCATTCCTTCGTGGCTCCTCAACCTTCTCCCCTTTTCCTTTTGTAGCCCCATCAGTAGCACCTCTGAACGTCACCATGTTTCTGAATAAGTCCAGCAACAAGGTGGCCGTTCGGTGGATCAAGCCTCCCATTAAGCGGCAGGACGGGGATCTGGTGGGCTATCACATCTCTCACGTGTGGCAGAACGCAGAGACATCCGTAAGTCTGAACTGTAACAGGGTGCTCTTGTCTCCGTGCTTTTGTTGATGTATACTGCTTTAGGAACTTTTTTTTGTAGTGAAAAGACCTGATATTCCTGGGTTAGGCAAGGCACCTTCCAGTGGGAGATAAACAATGTTAAAAATTGCTGGCTTGCTTAGTTACTCAGTCGTGTCCGACTCTTTGTGACACTATGGACCATAGCCCACCAGGCCCCTCTGTTTATGGGATTTTCCTGGCAAGAATACTGAAGTGGGTTGCCATTTCCTCCTCCAGGGGATCTTCCCAACCCATAGAGATCGAACCCAAGTCTCCTACGTCTCCTGCGTTGCAGGCAGATTCTTTACTCACTGAGCCATTGGGGAAAAATTAGAAGTGCCTAAAAAGTTAAATTCTGTTTGGAGCTTTCCTCTCTGACTCTTCATCCATTCATTTATTTCCTCAGTCAATGCAAATAGGACTCATCCTCTGTTATCATCTAATTGTTGCCTTCACAAAATTTAGGCTCTCTGAGGAAAATAGTGAATTACTCAGAGGAGTTGCAGGGCTTAGCAGTCCTACAATTTATATTGGGCTTCCCTGGTAGCTCAGCTGGTGAAGAATCTGCCTGCAACGCCCACTCCAGGATTCTTCAGCTTCCCTGGAGGCTCAGCTGGTAAAGAATCTGCCTGACATGTGGGAGACCTGGGTTTGATCCTTGGCTTGGGAAGATCCCCTGGAGACGGGAAGGCTACAATTTATAGCCTCTTGAAAATTCCAGATGATGCTTTTCTGAAAACTATTGTCAGGGAAGAATCCCAGCCTCATGGTGGATGGCAGAGAGTAACTGGGCTCCAAAGGGGAAGGTTGTACAAGCAAGCAGGTTGCATGGCGCAGCCCTGTAGACCATACTGTATAGCACAGCTGTGTTAGACGTGGCTCCAGTCAAGCCCGGGGTACATCTGGTTTTGATGGCTGTGAGGCCTAAAGGTGCGGGGGAACAGCTATGGTGGGACCATCTGATCCAAGACAGAAATGGGGGAGGGGCAGCCAACAGTAGTTGGGTGGGCAGCTCCCAGATGGGACCCCCTCCCTGTTGGGACAGGAAGAAGGTTGAAGTGTCACTGACTTGTCATGAAACAGACTACTGTAGAAGAGCAGAGGCGCTGGCTTCATCCTAAAGACCGTCTTGTCTTTACCACCGCCATGGAGAGCATGGTTCTTTTGTATTGTCACATTCCTGATCCGTCTAATAACCCTGGTGATAGGTCAGACTTCAGCACCCCCATGGCGTTTGTACAGAGCATCACATGAAAGTTAATACAACGTCTTGGCATGAGAGAGGGGTGGAATGAACAGGTGCACCAACCAATGATGTCCAAGCTTTGTGTCAGTCATTTTCAACCTCAGGTCATCCAGCTTTAACCCAAACTGCTGTCTTTCAGAAGAACAATTGGGATTTATTCTTTATTTTTCCCTGACTCAGTTTACCTCTCAGGAAAGCACGCTGTTGGAAGCAGTCAGTGATAGAAAAGGAAGAAGGCTTAGAAATCCATGGCTTCTTCTGCCTGGTAGTAAATGATAACATGATGCTATTTGTACCAGTCAAAACCCTGCTTAAGAGTTGCAGCTATGAGAGAAGCAGTCCTTGTTTCCTGGTTTTTTGTTTCAAAGCATTGGTGCAAGGTGCCTATCGATCACAGTTCCTCACTGACTGAGTCAGGGGAGTCAGGTACCTCTCTTAGAGGGAAACTCTTTTTTACGATGCTACATTCTTAATAGAGACACATGAAGGGCCGATGATTGAGTTCTGATTCAGTAGGAACTTTCTCTGATTGACCAACGATAGTGATTCTCAGCAGACACTTGAGTGATGAAGAAACAAACCCGTTTCTTTCAAGGGCTGCAGGCTGGGTTTCCCTGGCAGCTCAGTGGTAGAGAATTCACCTGCCAATTCAGGAGATGTGGTTCCTGGTCTGAGAAGATGCCACATTCCTTGGAGCAACTAAGTAAGTGCGCCACAACTATGCAGCCTGTGCTCTGGGGCCTGGGAACTGCAATTACTGAGCTCGTGTGTCGCAACTACAGAAGCCCTCGAGCCCTAGAGCCTGCTCAGCCACAAGAGATGCCACCGAAATGGCATATCTGTGCATCGCAACTAGGGAGTAGCCCCTGCTCTCCACAACTAGAGAGAAGCCTGCACAGCAGCAAAGACCCAGGGCAGCCAAAAGTAAATACATAGATAAACTACAGAGAGAAAAAGTACTGCAAGTCCTAGTTAAAGGCCTAGTGATGGGAGTTAAAATTCCAAATAAATACAGAGGACAAGTGTTAGTCACTCAGTTGTGTCCAACTCTTTTCAGTCCCATGGACTGTAGCCCACCAGGCCCCTCTGTCCATGGAATTCTCCAGGCAAGAAAACTAGAGTCGGTTGCCATTTCCGTCTCCAGGAGATCTTCCCAACCCAGGGATCAAACTCGAATCTCCTGTGGCTCCTACATTTCAGGCAGATTCTTTACCTTCTAAGCCGCCAGAAGAGCCCAAAGAGGAAGAGAAAGCAAATTAAAAAAAAAAAAAAAAAAAGAGCTGTAGGTCACCCTGTGTTTTTCTCCCCTGGTGTGAGTCAAAGACACTTCTTTAGAGGGGACCCTGGCACTGATGGGTGCTAAAGGGCGAGAGTGATGAAAGCCTTCTGAATGATGCCACCAGAGATCCTAATACAGTGGCACAGTGCCGTTCAGAATGGTCCCCTCTGCGAGAGAACAATACGGCACAGTTAGGACTGTGACCTTTCTGCATTGCCTCCTGGGAGATGCTGGATTTTCCGAGCGGGAGGGTCATTTGCAATGTACTCATTCTGTACTCTGTGCATGACGACAGTCTCGAGACAACAAGACTTACTGGCTCACTTTACTTCGGGTAACATTCTCTGAGGCAGCTAAGCTCCCAGCTCTCCGGCCGAGAACTTGCGTGCTTTGCTCAGTCATGTCCGACTCTTTGTGACCCCATGGACTCCCACCAGGCTCCTCTATCCTTGGGATTTCCCAAGGAAGAATACTGGAGTGGGTTGCCGTGTCCTCCTCCAGGGGGTCTTCCTGACCCAGGGATGGAACCTGGGTCTCCTGCATTGGAGAAGGGATTCTTTACCGTCTGAGCCACCAGCTTCTGGAGACAAAGAAGAACACTGAAGGGAAGCTCTCCCTCAGAGGAGCCTAGAACCTCCGTCTGAACTGAAGCTTGAAATGAACTCTGTGTCCATCACCTAGGTTCCCTAATCTGCCTTCATTTCCAAAGAGCAAGAGTTCAACACAGCTTCCCCTGAAAATTGTCCTTTCGTTTTCATTTTAAGAAAATTGTTATTGGGACTTCCCTGGTGGTCCAGTGGTTAAGACTCTGCCCTTCCCCTGCAGGGGGCATTGGGTTGATCCCTGTTTGAGGATCTAAGATCCAACATATCGCAGGGCACCACCAAAAAATAAAAACAAGAAAAAGGGGGTGGACATGTACACTCTGCTGTATTTATTTATTTATTTTTTTTAATTTTAATTTATTTTTAAACTTTACATACTTGCACTAGTTTTGCCAAATATCAAAATGAATCCGCCACAGGCATACATGTGTTCCCCATCCTGAACCCTCCTCCCTCCTCCCTCCCCACACCATCCCTCTGGGTCGTCCCAGTGCACCAGCCCCAAGCATCCAGTATCGCGCATCGAACCTGGACTGGCAACTCGTTTCTTACATGATATTCTACATGTTTCAATGTCACTCTCCCAAATCTTCCCACCCTCTCCCTCTCCCACAGAGTCCATAAGACTGTTCTATACATCAGTGTCTCTTTTGCTGTCTCGTACACCAGGTTATTGTTACCATCTTTCTAAATCCCATATATATGCGTTAGTATACTGTATTTATGTTTTTCCTTCTGGCTTACTTCACTCTGTATAATAGGCTCCAGTTTCATCCACCTCATTAGAACTGATTCAAATGTATTCTTTTTAATGGCTGAGTAATACTCCATTGTATATATGTACCACAGCTTTCTTATCCATTCATCTGCTGATGGACATCTAGGTTGCTTCCATGTCCTGGCTATTATAAACAGTGCTGCGATGAACATTGGGGTACATGTGTCTCTTTCCCTTCTGGTTTCCTCAGTGTGTATGCCCAGCAGTGGGATTGCTGGATCATAAGGCAGTTCTATTTCCAGTTTTTTAAGGAATCTCCACACTGTTCTCCATAGTGGCTGTACTAGTTTGCATTCCCACCTGCTGTATTTAAAATGGATAACCCGCAAGGTCTGACTGTGCAGTACAGGGAACTCTGCTCAGTGTTACGTGGCAGCCTAGATGGGAGGGGAGTTTGGGGGAGAACTGACGCATGTATATGTATGGCCGAGCCCCTTTGCTGTCCACCTGCAGAGGTCACAACATTGTTGATCATCTATACTCCAATATAAAGTAAAAAGTTTTAAAAAGAGAAAAAAAAACTGTTACTAAAGCTGCATTTTCTTTATGCAAGGTGATGAAATTGCCTATTTCGGAAGATATTCCAACTTACTACTCTAATGAAGATTTTTTTCTTTTTTCGGTATAGAATTTCAGAACTATCTTGAAGTAGTCTTTGGGTGGGTTTACAGTTTGCTGAAAACTGTAATAACCCACCAAAGTTTTTGAAGTTTGTACCTTCATTATCTTATCACTGTTGTATCACTTTCACACTAAGAAACTCCTGATATTTATTATATGGACATTTTCTATATCTTTTATATATATATATATACACACACTTGGCTGTCTTTTGATGAATGTGGACTAGTATTTCTTGTCCCATTCCCATTCCCATGAAGTGTCTGTTAGACCTGTGAGAATTCAGTGAGAGGACAAGTTTATAAAAATATTGCATATTATAAGTCCTTCTTCAAGACCCACAGTATACACTGGCAAGCTCTCCAGTGTTCTACAGGAAATAAATCTGTTTACCTTTGACTTGGACACAAAGAGTCAGACACGACTTAGTGACTGAACAACAACCTTTGACTCAGAATTGCTCGAACCATAGACAGAGACTCACACAAAATTTATTTCCTGTGCCAGAGAACATCATGATAGTTGAGGTTTGGAAGCAAAGGAGAAAGCACTCTGCTGCTGCTGCTGCTGCTAAGTCACTTCAGTCGTGTCCGACTCTGTGCGACCCCATAGACGGCAGCCCACCAGGCTCCCCCGTCCCTGGGATTCTCCAGATAAGAACACTGGAGTGGGTTGCCATTTCCTTCTCCAATGCATGAAAGTGAAAAGTGAAAGTGAAGTCGCTCAGTCATGTCCAACTCTTATCGACCCCATGGAGTGCAGCCTACCAGGCTCCTCCGTCCATGGGATTTGCCAGGCAAGAGTAGTGGAGTGGGGTGCCATTGCCTTCTCCGAGAAAGCACTCTATAAGCACTTAATTCTGTTTTGTTTTTTTTTTGAAACATCTCCCCATTCCCTCCCCTGTGTTTAATGGCTCAAGTAGCACACCAGTGGCTTTAAAACAAGATAAATAAGTAAGGCCAAATTTTTTTTAATGGAGCACATTTTCTCTGGAAGAGAAAGTGTCAGTGCCCTCCTAAATGTCGGTTTCAGTCACACCTCTTAGAATCGGAAGGAACAGGAGCCCTCCCATGCAGGTTCAAGGAAAATGGCGGGTGGTCGATGTCAAGGTTCAGTGCAGCTCCTGGGCAGTGCTTTGTGGGGGTTGAGGTTGGGGGTCTCGAGTAGATTGTTGTTTTTTTTTTTCTTCACGTGCTTTATAATTTTCTCAAAAAAGTTAAACCTTTATCTATTGTATTCCCACAATTTCAGAAAAGAGAGCAAAGCAGCCATTGGGATAATGGAGCATTAATTTTTCATCACATACAGTAATGAAGTCATACAATGATGCAATGGCGTAATGTCCTAACTCAATGTAACTTTTCATTGCATTTTTAAAAATTTATTTTTAACTGGAGGATAATTGGTTTATAATATTGTGTTGATTTCTGCCATACATCAACATGAATCAGCCATAGGTATACATATGTCCCCTCCCTTCTGAGCCTCCCTCCCACCTCCCACCCCATCCCAACCCTGTAGGTTGTCACAGAGCTCCTCCTTCTTTTTTTTTTTAATTTGACTGTGCCAGGTCTTAGTTGCAATATGTGGAATCTAGTTCTAACCCATTCGGGGATAGAAACCCTGAATGGGATAGAACCAGAGCACCCTACAATGTGGAATTGTAGCCACTGGACCACCCAGAAGACAGTCTTGCTCTTGCCTTCAAGTGCATCTGCCACGTGCTCCTATTCTTCCAGAGGTTTCCCTGAGCCCTCCAAGTACCATTCCTGCACGGCTCTAGTAAGCCAAGATTCCCAAGGCCTGAGGATGCTGCCAGCCCATCCTGCAGCCCTGCCTACCTTTTGCCTCCCTTAGCTGTGACTTGAGTGCGGAAGGGACGTGGTGGAAACCCAGCCGCTGCCCCTGGGATGTGGGTGGGACCGCTTTCCTTAGAAGAACTTCTCTCGGGAGGACAAGGCCCCTGGCGCCTCACTATTTCACTTCCTTTCCTTTCCTGTCTGCCCCCCAGAAAGAGCTCTCGGAAGAAGTTGGCCAGAACAGCAGCCTTGCTCAGCTTTCTGTTCAAGTGCACAATGCCACGTGCACCGTGAGGATTGCTGCCGTCACCAAAGGGGGCGTGGGGCCCTTCAGTGACCCGGTGAAGATCTTCATCCCTGCACACGGTGAGGGCTGGTGCCAGATCGGCCGATGGAGTATCAGTCCAGGCGACACGTGGGTTGCCAGAGAGCAGCTGGTGGGATGGGCAGCTTGTTTAAGAATGAAAAATGGGGCTTCCCTGGTGTCCAGTGGTTAAGACCCCGAGCTTCACTGCAGGGCACAGGGTTCCATCCCTGGTTGGGAAACTAAGGTCCCACATGCTGAGTGGCTCCTCAAAAAAAAAAAAAAAACAGAATGAAAAAGACCAAAAGGAAATTCTACAGTGATGAAGATAGTTGACAGGATAATACGCTTCACAGAGCTGCTGGTTCCCATGAGTCCGCCCACTGTTACTCTCCAGGGTAATAACTTCCTAGGAAGTTTCAGCCTTTCAGAACCCAGAGTTCAGCTGGACTTACCAAACTTAGCTGTTGTGGTTTTTACTGTGGTATAGTTGATTTGCAGTGTTGTGTTTCTGCTGCACAGAAAGTGAATCAGGTGTACATGTATATACGTATATGTGCCTGTATATGCTTAGTTATTCAGTCGTGTCCGACCCTTTGCGACCCCATGGACTATAGCCCGCCAGTCTCCTCCATCCATAGACTTCTCCAGGCAAGAATACTGCAGTGGGTTGCCATTCCCTTCTCCAGGGAATCTTTCTGACTCAGGGGTCAAACCTGTGTCTCCTGCATTGGCAGGCAGACTCTTTACCACTGAGCCACCTGGGAAGTCTTTTTAGATTCTGTTCACTCCTTTTCAGATTCTTGTCCCATATGGATTATTGCAGAGTATTGAGGAGAGTTCCCTGTGCTCTGTATAGGTTCTTATTAGTTATCTATTTTATATATAGTACTGAATTTAGTTTATTTTTTATTTTATTATGGAGAATAATTGCTTCACAATGCTGTGTTAGCTTCTCTGTACAGCAAAGTGAATCAGCCATATATACACATACACCCCTCCCTCCTGAGCCGCCCTCCCACCTGTCTATCCCCCTGCTCTAGGTCACCACGGAGCGCTGACCTGAGCTCGGTGGGCTGTGCAGCAGCTTCCCGCTGTTTTACACATGGCAGTGCACGCGTGTAGTGCTGCTCTCCCCGTTCGGCCCGGCCTCTCTGTGTCCACATGTTCCTTCTCTACACCTTCCGCTCCTATTCCTGCCCTGCAAACAGGCTCATCTGTACCGTTTTTCTACATGCCATTTTTATGAGTTAATATACCATATTTGTTTTTCTCTTTCTGACTGCTGAATTTAGTTAAAATGATGTATACAAGGCTGAGTTTTGGATTAATCAGGGTGGCTAATCCTCAGCTCTTTATAATTAGCACTGTTTACTTGCTGGTGTTTGTTTTAAGCAGTCCAGCTTGCCCTGTGATGAGTCACTCAAGCCTTGGGTAACGTGATTCCTAACTGGGTGAAGAACATGATGCATTCATGACAGAACATGAAGCATTTCCTATAGAAGCATCTTTAGATGCTGCTGGCTCACCCAGCTAAATGCTCAGGCCTGCGTGTTGGCCTCTGCATATTGTTGGAGTGGCCTTTGGCAAGGCGACACTATCACTATGGTGCCCCTGCTGCTTCTGCTGCTGCTGCTAAGTCGCTTCAGTTGTGTCCGACTCTGTGCGACCCCATAGACGGCAGCCCACCAGGCTCCCCCGTCCCTGGGATTCTCCAGGCAAGAACACTGGAGTGGATCTATGGTGCCCCAAGTGGCCCAAATACTGTGTCTGCTCACATAGAGCAGGGAAGCCACCTTCTTCTGACTCTGACCTGCCCTGAGTTGCTTGGTAGTGAACCGCTCTCATAGACTCCCCATGGACATCTACATGGATATGATTCGTACATTTACAAAGCTCTTGCCAAATATGGCCTTTGTATCTGTAGCAGACAAGACTTGGGAGCAGACCACTGAGTTCCCATCTCTCTGTCCCATTGGCCCTCAAACGTGCTTTCCCTTGTAGTGCTAAACTGAACCCTCATTTCAGCTCCTACAGACCATTGGCTCTGTCCCTAGGGAACATGAGTCACTTATGATGGGGACTCAGGGTATGTCTGCCTGGAAGAAATTCAGGGATGATTCTGATTCTAAAGGCACAGGTTAAAAATCAGAGCTAAACATAGACGTAGAAAACATAGGGTTACCAAAGGGGAAAGGGGGTGGGGGAGGGACAAATTAGGAGTTTAGGATTAGCAAATAAAATAGGGAATAGCACAGGGAACTATATTCAAATCTTGTAATAAACCATAATGGAAAACAATGTGTAAAAGAATATATATATATATACCTGTGTGTGTGTATGTGTGTGTATACAGGGCTTCCCAGGTGGCTCAGTGTAAAGAATCCACTTGCCAAGGAGACATGGGTTTGATCCTGGGGTCGGGAAGATCCCCTGGAGTAGGAAATGACAAACCTCTCCAGTATTTTGCCTGGGAAATCCCATGGACAGAGGAGCCTGGTGGGCTACAGAGCAGGGGGTCACAAAGAGTCACTAGGACACACACATACGTGTAACTGAATCACTTTTCTGTACACCAGAAACTAACACAGTATTAGAAATCAGTTATACTTCAGTTTAAGGAAAAAATCAGAGTTTAAGATGACAGACTTTTCCTTGTCATACATAATAATTACAAAAGCCTTGGCTGTCCTGGCAGCCCCGCCTTTGCAAAGTTCTAATCTGCATATATTTCAGTTACTACAGTTTAGGTAAATCACAGCCATTCCCAACAATACAGTTCAAAGTTGAGTCACCAGCATGTATCAACTGCGATGATATATTCGTCTCTACCAGCTCTGCAGTACGAAAATCGCTCCACAAGCAACAGGTGTATCTTGGTTGTGACCAGTCGGGTCACTTCTTTCCAAGTCTGTCTGTGGTTGGTCACCATGCTTTCCTTAGTCTGTTCACACACATCTAAGAGGCACAGAGCTGGGCTACTTCCTTTCTCCCAGGGGCAAAACTCACATGACATTTCACAAAAGTGGATATTTGAAAGACGGAGTTGGTGAACAACGGTGAAAGTGCAGAGAAGAAAGGAAAGGAGACGATGTTGGAAGTAGAATTTGAATTGAACATGTGTGGAGTTGAAGAAATTTCTGACCAGGGCATGTTGATTCTGCCACCATTTGGTCCATGAGATGAGCAGCCATTGCGTAGGGTGGTCTTAGCCACATGAATGAAATGGCTGTGCTCAAAAGGAGGAGGATGTCCCGGAGGAAGATATGCTGGCCGCAGTCTTCACAAGTGTGCTGCCGCCGCCACCCCCGTACTGGTGCACTGAACTGAGAAAATGCAGATCATGACCTTCTGAATGAGGAGCACATAACAGACACATGGGGTGTGTCTGGTATTAACTGGGGGCAGGCAGTTAATTCCCTCTGCATCTGAGCCCCGACTTTGGGGAAGTGAAAACTCTGAGGTCATTTTGATGGGCAGTTTCAATACCCCCACACAAAGGAAGTAGAGTCACAAGATTTATTACAAATCCCAGATGTGGGGGTGCATGAGGGGGTGAGAGAGCCAGAGGAAGGGCAGTCCTCTGTCCCAGGTCGCAGCAGGTGGTAGAGGGTGGGTAGCACTTTTCACCTTCATGCATTGGAGAAGGAAATGGCAACCCACTCCAGTGTTCCTGCCTGGAGAATCCCAAGGACAGAGGGATCCCTAATGGGCTGCCGTCTCGGGTTGCACAGAGTCGGACACGACTGAAGCGACTTAGCAGCAGCAGCAGCAGCAGCAGTAAATGCCTATACTTAACTTTTCAAAGGCTCAACTCTAAGTGGTTATTTTAAAAGGTGGCCCAGGAAAAGCAGGGTGGGAACTTGCAGCAAGACTTCTAAGTTCAGATCCTTATCAAAATGTCTAGGCTCTGCTGTAAGTGGGATTGTCATACTGTAAAACGCCCCAGGAGTAACTCAAAATAGCTGTTTTCTCATCACAACATTAAAGGAACTCACGGAGGTATTTTACAGCATTGAAAGTGCAGAGGATAAAACACTGGAAGCTGATCCAAACTTGGAAAGGAGGTCAACATTCACCAGAGCATGGAAAATATTAATACATTCTCTCTATATCCCAAGCTGTGTAACTGGAAACTGGCAAGCACTGTGCAAACTACTCTTGATACCTTTTTTTCTTTAAACAACAACAAAAAGCATTTTGATTCTCAATATTTCTAGTGTTTTATTAGAGTATACCAGTTAAATAGTTTTACTATTTTTCAGGTGGCCCAGTGGTAAAGAACCTGCCTGCCAGTGCAAAAGATGCAGGAGGTATCAGTCCAATCGCTGGGTCAAGAGGATCCCTGGAGAAGGAAATGGCAACCCACTCCAGTATTCTTGCCTGGAGAATCCCATGGATAGAGGAGCATGGCGGGCTAGTCCATGGGATCACAAAGAGTTGGACACAGCTGAGCACCTGAACATGTTTACTATTTTTTCAATTTCTTATACATTTATAACTGACTTGAATAGTTTCCCTGATATTGTAAATCGACTATCCTGAATCCCAAGGAAATGTTTTGAATTGATTCTATTTGTATTTTACTAGGTTCGATAGATTTTGCTCCCTCATCTACCCCAGCACCTGGCAACACAGATCCTGTGCTCATAATCCTGGGCTGCTTTTGTGGATTTATTTTGATTGGGTTGGTTTTATACATTTCTCTGGCCATCAGGAAAAGAATCCAGGAGACAAAGTTTGGGTGAGTTTCTCAGTTTAAAATGTTTTGCTCAGTGGTACTGATGAAGTTGCTATGTGAAGTGATATTGCCTCTTCTGCTGTTCTTGCTCCTGTATGCAGCCTGGTCCCTGTCTTATGCATCTCTTGGAGGCAGGCTGCTTCCTTAATTAGGCCAGTGTCACAAAGGCAGCCAATAGTGAAAGTTTTTTACTTCTTTCGAAGTCTCTTCCTGGTACTCTCCTTTCTTGTTTTTCTTCAGGAAGAAACTTAACATTTTTTAGGGCATTAAATATTGTAAAGTATTTTGATACTCATTTCAAGACACATTAAAGTCAAAGTGCTAGAATGACATCCCATCCATAATAGCATGAGAACAATAATGTTCCTAAGAAGAAACCCAATATATGTACAAAAGCTTTGTGGAAAAATTTATTAAACTTTATTGACATTACAGAAGAAAACTCAAATAAATGGAAAGATATGTACCATGTTCATGGATGGGAAGGCTCAGCTTTGTCAAGAGATCATTTCCCCCCCAAGTTGACCATAAATCTAATTCAATCACCATCTAAATTGCTGCAGGGTTGTCAATAAAAGCTGATTTGAAAATGTATCTTGAGAACTAAATGAGCAGAGAGAATCATGACAGTTTTGAAATACACAAAAATTTGGGCGAAGAAGGCTAGTCCTACTAAGTATAAAAACATGTTTGGTAATTAGGACAGCGAGGTATTGTTACATATAGAGAAACCTCAGTCTGTGGACATCACAGGGTGCCCATATCAGGTGGGAGTAGAATAAACATGAAGATTCCATTTCAAATCTTTGCAGGAAGGAAAGAATATTAAAAAAAAAAAATACACACAGCCTGTTCTGTGCATTGAATGGAGAGAGATGAGGAGGACAGACACGGGGCTGCCTACATGTACCTTATAGTCTGGCAGTTAAGAAATGCAGAATAAAATACTCCAAGTGAAAATATTTCTATCAGCTAGGCCTCCACTAACTCATGGGTCCACAGAACCTAAAAGTTTACCACCAAAACAGATATTAGGTTTTATCTGCTTCAACCCTAGCTTGAATAACTTGGTACTGTTTGAAGTTGAATGTTCTAGAACTTCCCAGAGTGGAGTTATGAAGTACAGCAAATATACTAACAAAATTACAGGACTGCTTCAAATATTTCAGAATAAAGTTACCAGGAACCGCTGAGCAGAAGCTGTAAACAAGTGACAGGTTGTCACAAATTATTTTTATACTGAAGTCAGTTTCCATGGTCTTCACTGCAAAACCCTAGATTTATTTGTTCATTCATTTGTACAAGCACCTTTCATGTGTTCATTCTTAATGAAAATACATTTATTTTCTACTTATAAAATTAATATTCTTATAGTTTTTTTGTTGTTAAAAAGTCAAATTATATAGAACAGTTAAAAGTAGAAAGTGAAACTTGTCTGTAACTCCATGGTTGATACTCCATGGTCTCAGTTGCTATTTTGGCATAAATCCTTCCAAATTGTTTGCCTTGCATATAAATACATTATTTTTAACATGTTTTCTATTTTAAAATAATCTATATACATAAGAAAAAGTGAGGTTAAGTCTATAATTTAGACTCATTAATTCATAATACTTTCATACCAATCAGGCTAAAGCAGTGACTAAATGGATTTTTTAAAATAGGCTTTATTTTTTAGGGAAATTTTGTATTTACAAAAACATTGAGAAGGCAGTATAGAAACTTTTCATATATATCACATCCAGGATCCCCTGTTATTAACATTTTATGTTAGTGCATTTTATGTTAGTTATATTTGCTACAATCAGTCAGACAGTATCAATACATTATCATTAACTAAAGTCCATACTTTATTCGAATTTCCTTTGTTTTTACCTACTATCCCTCCTCTATTCTGGGGTTCTGTCCGGGACACCACACTACATTGTCTCCTTAGGCTCCATGTCTCCTTAGACTCCATGAGTTTCCCAGACTTTCCTTGTTTTTGATGACCTTGATAGTTTTCAGGAGTACTGGCCAGGTATTTTGTAGGATACCCTCTATTAGAATTTGTGTGGTGTTCTGGTCATGATTAGACGGGGGTGCTGGACTATTGAAAGGAAGCCCACAGAGGCAGAGTACCATCTTCATCCTGTTACATCCAGATACAGACTGTCAGTGTGATTTCACTGTTGATGTTGATCCCGATCACCTAGCTGAGGCGGTATCTGCCTAGTTTCTTTACCATAGTTATTTTTTTCTCCCTTTTTATACTGGGCTCTTTGGAAGCAAGTCAGTGTTTGCAGCTCACATTTACAGGGTGAGGAGTTAACACTCCCCCCATCTCTTAAATACAGAAAGTGTTAGTCGTTCTCAGTCATGTCTGACTCTTTGCAACCCCATGGACTGTAGCCCACCAGGCTCCTTTGTCCAAGGGATTTCCCAGACAAGAATACTGGAGTCAGTTGCCATTTCCTTCTCCAAGGGATCTTCCCAACCCAGGTATGGAACCTGGATCTCCTATATTTCAGGCGGATCCTTTACCGTCTGAACCACCAGGGAAGCCCTAAAATACAGAGTATGTATATGAAATATTTGGAATTCTTCTGCACAGGAGACTTGTTTCTCTTCCCCTCTTTATTTATTTATACACACACATGCATGTATATACATAAACATGTATATATGTATCAATTTGGACTCATGAATATTCCTTTTATACTTTGGGTTATAATCCAACACAACTTCATTGTGTTGCTCAAATTGTTACAGCTTTGGCCGTTGGGAGCTTATCAGTTGTTCTAAACTCTCCATGGTTCCTAGACAGAGTCCTAAAATGGATCTAAGGAAGAAGCTTATTTCTCCTGGTGGGAAATGTTTCTGGCCTAGAAGAGCTCTCTTAACAGGCAGCAGCCTAGTAGCATCTCGTGGACTCAGCCCCAGCCTGGGGAGCTCTCTGTTTCTAGTCTGAGATTGAAAGGTTGTTGTTGAATCATGTGAATACACCGGGATTCTTGGCCCCTGGAGGAGAAGAATTCAATCCGGGGCCAGAGACGAGGCTTGATCGCTCAGAGCTTTTGTGTAATAAAGTTTTATTAAAGTATAAAGGAGATAGAGAAGGCTTCTGACATAGGCATCAGAAGGGGGCAGAAAGAGTACCCGCTTGCTAGTGTTAACAATGAGGTTATATAATCCAAAGACTGTCTGGAGGTTGTAAAGACCTCATCAGACCTACTCCCATAATTTACATTTTAAGATAACACTGTCCTCAGGCAAGATACATCCTTGTAAAGACCAGGTCTACTCCCATAATGAACATTTTAAGATAACAGAAGGTTGAATCCAAAGACTGTCCTTAGGCAGGATACATTATTGTTATATAATCCTAAGGAATGTGGAGAAAGAAAGAAAGTTTGTCCTTTCTTCGTCCTTGAGAATTCCAGACCCCTCTCTCCTTGGGGACCCCTAGATTTCCTATCAACCTGCCTAGGAAATGACTCTCTCAAGATGTCCGTTATCATTCACCCAGGAGCGCCTTCACAGAGGAGGATTCAGAATTGGTCATCAGCTACATGGCAAAGCAGTCCTTCTGCCGGCAAGCCATCGAGCTCACCCGTAAGTTGACCTTCATTTCTCTCTTTTGGCAAAGGCCAAGACTATTGAGGGACTTCCCTGGTATCCAGTGATTTAGACTCCATGCTTCCAATGCAGAGGATGCGGGTTCAATCCCTGGTCAGGGGACTAATTTCTCACATGCTGTGTGACCAAAAAGAAATGATTAAGAACAAGCAAAAAACCACAAATTAATTGATGGATTTCTAACAAAAGCCAAAGGAGTTGAAGAATGTCTATCTTTAATGTGCAAAATGTCTTTGGAAAGCAACAAGCAGGGAATCCAACATAGCCCTGGGCTTCCCTGCCGGGCAATTCCCTGGAAACCTGGAGCTGTACTTGAGGTGAAGGCCCTGGAGTTAAGGACTCCTGGGGTTTGAAACATGGGAGGAAGAAGGAACTCTCAGGGTGAGAGGAGAAGATGCAGGCAGAGGGACTTAACAGCAAAGCAACTGTCATAACCTCAGAGCTCATTTCCTGTTTTTTCCTGGCAACCAAGTCAGAGAACAACTTCCTAACATACTTTGCGACAATTATGGTTTGAACTTTGCTGAATCAGAGCAGCAACTCTTAGTCTCAAAGAATGGGAATAAACAGCTCTGTTCTTGAATAATTTCAGAAACAGGGTAGAAAGTGTTCGAATATTATCAAATTCAAGTGTCTGGATGTTTGCTGAAAAACAAAACAATAAATAAATATAAGGATGATGGGATGCAGATTGTGATGAAACAAAAACTCATTTGATGTAGAATGTTATTAATTCCTTCTCTTATCCAGAAGTTTTGAGATTTAGGTGTCTATTCTTGCATTAAAAAAAAAAAAAAATCCTCTGTTTGGACCAATTTCTTTCTCTGATGGGGGGACGATTTGGGTAAAATTTTTCCGCTGAGAGCTAATGTGTTATTTCTAATGATCCACATTGTTTCTTTTTCTTTCAAAGTCTTGCTCATTCCCGAAGTATGGCACAAACTGAATCATTTGCCAGTAGTTACCAAATTGGTCTCCCTTTCCTGGTTAATACTTCTTGTTGATAACATTGATTGTGCAGCATATCTACACCTTACAGGAAATCTTAGTCTTCAGTCTCCCCACCAAGTATTCCACTTTGCGCCTCTTATGTCATTAGAGCGAGGTTCTACGCACCATACGCAAAACAGACTGTGCCTTGTTCTCGACGTGTCTCCCGTGGATTCTGTGCCAGCTTCCCCAGCGGGGAGGGCAGAGGAGATGTCCTGATGACGGTTTCGTATCCCATAGTTAGGGGTATAATAGTAAATACTAGAAAGAATATTGACTTGTCTTCTTCACTCCTTTAAGTGAAGGGCAAAGCTCCCCTGCATGAATATGATTGCCAGCTGCCCAATGGGAATGGTTCTGATTTTTATAATCGTTCAGGATTAATTTTGCCCTGATGGATTGATTTTACTCACTTTAATCACAGCAGGATTAAGTACGATATTTCATTATTGACATTTGGCAGGAAGAGCTATGCATATAAAATGAGAAAAATGTTAAACTTTTTTATGGAACTTTATGATTTTAATTATGTTCACACGAAAGGAAGCATCCTGACAGGTCATATATGTTCTGTCACTCCTTTTATAGTACAGAGTTTGGGAGTCAGTGAGGAGCTGCAGAATAAACTAGAGGATGTCATGATTGACAGGAGCCTTCTTATTCTTGGAAAAATTCTGGGGGAAGGTAAGCAGTTTTTTTCTTCCAAAATATGAGTAAAAAGGTAAGCAGCTCACAGTCATTTTTTAAAATATATATATTAAATAGAATACCATTCTTGTGACTTTAACTTTTAATACAAATATCCATAGTTCTGTTTTATAACTTTTAAAATGAAAAAGTCAACAGTGATTTCTGAAACTCAGATGTGACCTATGAAAAGAGCCTCAGACTTCCCCGGTTGCCTAGTGTTAAAGAATCTGCCTACCAGTGCAGGGCCATGGGTTCAGTCCCTGGTCAGGGAAGACCCCACGTGCCGCGGGCAGCTAGTCCTGTGTCCCACTACTACTGAGGCCCGAGCTCTGCAACAAGAGAAGCACCACAATGAGAAAGCCACGCACCACAACTGGAGAAATCCCCAAGGCCCGACACAGCCAGAAGTAAACAAATAAATAACAAAATTTAAAAAAGAAAAGAGCCTCTTAAACATATCAATTCCCTCCTTCATTAAAAAGCAGCAGTTCATTGGTCGGCTTACCATACACTTTCAATGTTTTCCTCTAGTTCTTAAGCTTACTATTCTTTGCACCTGCCAAGTTACATGTGAACAAAAGTGAAGATACACATTTCGTGTCAAAATCATCTTAGGATGAATGGTAGAAGTATTAAGAGTTTGTACTCGATGCATGTCAGTAACAATTTCCAGGTTGTCTTATAAGTTTCCTGGATCAGTTTTGATGCTTAATAAAGTGATGAACTGAGCTAAGTCTGAGCCAAACAAGCCTGTGAGAAGCAGGAGGCTAGTGCACGGCCTGTGCCCGGAGTTGACCAGTGTAGGGGGCCTGGGCTGGCTCTGACCCGCTGCTGTGTGGAGGTCACTCTGGGGTCACATGAAAATAACAGCTCTGGTGCTGTCCCACTGTTGTGGGCAGGAAAGATTTTGCACAAGGTCAATATAGATGTTGTTTTATTTCACAGGAGAGTTTGGGTCTGTCATGGAAGGAAATCTTAATCAGGAAGATGGGACCTCTCAGAAGGTGGCTGTGAAAACCATGAAGTGTGAGTTAACCCCGATTATTCTAGGGGCGGGCAGCTATTTCAGCATCTGGTGCTTCATCAGGCCAGTGATGGATGATGGAGTTCATGTGTCATGATCCCTATCAAGTCACAGAGGGAGAGCTACTATGATGAACTGTTCATACCTGCATCGTATATTCTTTTCTTGTTTAGTGTTTTGTTTATTTATGTATTTATTATTGAAGTCTTGATGATTTATGGGCTTCCCAGGTGGTGCTAGTGGTTAAGAAACTGCCTGAAATGCAGGAGACAAAGAGTTTGATCCCTGGGATGGGAAGATCCCCTGGGGAAGGGAATAGCAACCCACTCCAGTACTCTTGCCTGGAGGATCCCCATGGACAGAGAAGGCTGGTGGGCTACAGTCCATGCGGCCACAAAGAGTCGGACACAACTGAGTCACTGAGCAGGCATGCACACAGTTGGCTTACACAGTTTCAGGGCTACAGCAAAATGATTCAGTTATACAGATAGATTTTTGCATATTCTTTACACTTGCCAGGGAGGGGGAAATTTGCCTCTCCACCCATCTTAAGTTCTCATGGCTGGCCTAATAATAAACTTGACACAGGACAGATTAAAAGGAGAAAAAACATAAATTTTAATTAATGCCCAGGAAGATCTCATAGAAATGGGACTTACAAAGTGGCCAAAGGAGGCACTGTGTAAATGTTTTAGAGAAACAACACAATTGTGAGGGAATGACAGGACAAAGAAACTTGAGTGAGATGTCCAATTAAGTGAAGAATCCAAACAGAGTCTGGGCTTGGAGTAGTCAATTTAAAGACCTCTCAGCCTGAATTCCCTATCTCTGGTGATAAGGATGTCCTTCATCTTTCACTGAGAGATTTATTTCCTGCTTTCAGGAAGACAAAAAGGAGGGTCAGAGCGTCCCTCTTGGATTAGCCGTTTCCTAAGTAACTGTGATTCAGAATAATCAGTATGCCACTGTGGCGTATTTTGGGATGACCCACCCTGAGCCCCAACGCACGAGGCAATAGCGTTTGTTGTTTACTCTCTACCTCCCTGCCTCTGTCACCTAGTAGAGATAATGATTCCAAAGTAAGGCATGAATTTCCAAGGCAGGCTGGATCTGGTAGCAGCATCTGACCCCAGGGGTCATTCTGGCTTAGCTTGGTGGATTCACTTCCTCACATGAGGGTGTTTGTGTGGGTCTGCAGGAAGCTGTGGGCTGCCTGGAAGGCAGGATTCTCAGAGAGAGGAGAAGTGTTCTTTGGTCAAAGGCATAGGAAGGAGAGCCGTGATCACGGACTACAGTCTCCAAGTGAGCTGAGGAGAATGTCTGCATCTGGGTCAGGAAGGGCCTGAAAAGTCATCACAGAGTCTGTTTCCAACCCATGAGTGGTAAAGCACTGACTGTTACTGTTAAGAGTCTTCAGCAATGAGGAACAAGAGCAGACGACATTCTGGAATGTTCACTTTGGTTCCAGTGTGGAGGAGGAGGAACTATTAATACAGTGTTGACAAAAATAGTGATAGATGCCAATTAGAACACTCCAGAATCTGTGCTGGTGTCCAGAGAGACACAGGCTTGATTCCTGAGTTGGGAAGATCCCCTGGAGAAGGAAATGGCAACCACTCCAGTATTCTTGCCTGGAAATTTCCATGGACAGAGGAGCCTGGCAGGCTACAGTCCACGGGGTCGCCAAGAGTCAGACACGACTGAGCGACTGAACATGAACAAGACTTCCCTGGTGGTCCAGTGATTAAGACTCTGCGCTTCCACGGCAGGGGGCACAGACTGAATCCCAGAGGGATCTCTGGTCAGGGGACTAAGGTCCCACATGCCATGCAGCGTGGCCACAAAATAAATAAATAAATAAATAAAAGTACATTTTAAGAAAAGAATGGAAGAAAATAGAAAATTAGGGTAATTTGTATAGGAATCGCATCCACGCTAATGATCAAAGATTGAAAGCCCAGTCAGTCTCCGGACTCCAAGTCACACACTCTTCTACACTGGCCTGGAGGGGTTGCACCACGGGGGAGGGTTTTGCCCGCCATCACACTTGGTTGTTTGGGGCAAAGTGGGCAGACGTTTCCTGAGTTTGCTTTGATAGAAGGATTAATATATATTAAGCCCATAGGAGGCACAGACCTTGTACTACATGCTCTTATATGTGACTCCAGCCAATACTCCACTCCTGTTAATGTTAATGTGCATTCCCTAAAGTGTGCCGGCTTTATGTTTGATTTTTTTCCTATTTTTTTGGTGGGGGTGCACCCTGCAAGATTTGCAGAATCTTAGTTCCGCAACCAGAGATTGAACCAGGGCCCTTAGCAGTGTAAGTGCAGAATCCTAACCACTGGACCACCTGGGAATTCCCTATAGTTGATTTTAATTGTAGCAGCTCAGTGGTAAAGAATCCTCCTGCCAATGCAGGAGACATGGGTTCAACCCCCGGCTCAGGAAGATCCCCTGGAGAACGGAATGACAAACTGCTCCAGTACTCTTGCCTGGGAAACCCCATGGACAGCGGAGCTTGGCGGGCTACAGTCCATGGGGTTGCAAAGAGTCGGACACAACGAAGCGACTAAAATAACACAAAATACATCATCTTAAGGCTGATTGCAAATAGGAAAAGGAGTACGTCAAGGCTGTATATTGTCACCCTACTTATTTAACTTACATGCAGAGTACATCATGAGACACACTGGGCTGGATGAAGCACAAGCTGGAATCAAGATAGCCAGGAGAAATATCAATAACCTCAGATATGCCGATGACACCACCCTTATGGCAGAAAGTGAAGAAGAACTAAGGAGCCTCTTGATGAAAGTGAAAGAGGAGAGTGAAAAAGTTGGCTTAAAGCTCAACATTCAGAAAACGAAGATCGTGGCATCTGGTCCCATCACTTCATGTCAAATAGATGGGGAAACAGTGGAAACAGTGGCTGACTTTATTTTTTGGGGCTCCAAAATCACTGCAGATGGTGACTGCAGCCATGAAATTAAAAGACGCTTACTCCTTGGAAGGAAAGTTATGACCAACCTAGACAGCATATTAAAAAGCAGAGACATTACTTTGTCAGTAAAGGTCCATCTAGTCAAGGCTATGGTTTTTCCCAGTGGTCATGTATGGATGTGAGAGTTGGACTATAAAGAAGGCTGAGCCCCGAAGAATTGATGCTTTTGAATTGTGGTGTTGAAGAAGACTCTTGAGAGTCCCTTGGACTGCAAGGAGATCCAACCAGTCCATCCTAAAGGAGATCAGTCCTGGGTGTTCATTGGAAGGACTGATGTTGAAACTGAAACTCCAATACTTTGGCCACCTGATGCAAAGAGCTGACTCATTTGAAAAGACCCTAATGCTGGGAAAGATTGAGGGCAGGAGGAGAAGGGGATGACAGAGGATGAAATGGTTGGATGGCATCACCGACTCAATGGACATGGGTTTGGGTGGACTCCGGGAGTTGGTGATGGACAGGGAGGCCTGATGTGCTGTGGTTCATGGGGTTGCAAAGAGTTAGACACAACTGAGCGACTGAACTGAACTGAAGAATCTTTTAAATTTACAGTTCAGAGACATTGAGTACATTCATATTCTTGTGCAACCATCACCACCATCCACCTCCATAACTTTTTCACCTCACAAAACTGAACTCCATACCCATTAAAGAACAACCCCCATTCTCCCCACCCCGTCTTGCACCTGGCACTCACCATTCAACTTTCTGCGAATTGGACTTCTCTAAATACCTCATTGGAAAGACTCTGATGCTGGGAGGGATTGGGGGCAGGAGGAGAAGCAGACAACAGAGGATGAGATGGCTGGATGGCATCACTGACTCGATGGACTTGAGTCTGAGTGAACTCCAGGAGTTGGTGATGGACAGGGAGGCCTGGCGTGCTGCGATTCATGGGGTCACAAAGAGTTGGACACTACTGAGCGACTTAACTGAACTGAACTGAAATACCTCACAAAAGTGGAATCATACAGTATTTGTCCTCGTGTGACTGGCTTATTTCACTCAGCCTAATTATAGAATTTTAAATGTCTCTTTTGAGTTGGCATGATTCCAGAAACTTGGTATGAAAGTGCATCTAGTTCACAAGGCAGAATTGTGCAACCAGACTTGCAAGAAATGTGCTGAGAGAGAGAAGCAGTTTGTTCTTTTTTTGAGGCAAAAATCATTGCAACAGACCAGTTGGATTCAATTTTAGGTGTTGGGTTTTTTTTGTTGTTTTTTGCTATTAATAATCAGTTCAGTTCAGTTCAGTCACTCAGTCGTGTCCGACTCTTTGTGACTCCATGGACTGCAGCACCCCAAGCTTCCCTGTCCATCACCAACTCCCGGAGCTTGCTCGTACTCAATGTTCATTGAGTTGGTGATGCCACCCCAATATCTCATCCTCTGTTGTCCCCGTCTCCTCCTACCTTCAATCTTTCCCAGCATCAGGGTCTTTTCCAATGAGTCAGTTCTTCGCATCAGATGGCCAAAGTATTGGCGTTTCAGCTTCAGCATCAGTCCTTCCAATGAATATTCAGGACTAATTTCCTTGAGGATTGACTGGTTTGATCTCTTAATTTTTAGAATGGTTTTAGATTTATAGAAGGGGACTTTCCTGGTGGCTCCAGCAGTAAAGAATCCACCTGCCAATGCAGGAGACATGGGTTTGATCCCTGGGTCAAGAAGATCCCCAGGAGAAGGGCATGGCAGCCCACTCTAGTATTGCCTGGGAAATCCCAAGGACAGAGGAGCCTGGTGGGCTACAGTCCAACAGGGTCACGAAGAGTTGGACACAACTTAGCAAGTAAACGGCAACAACAGATTACATTAGGGTCCAACTTGTGTTGTATGTTCTGTAGGTTTTGACAAATGCATTATGTCCTGTGTCCACCATTCCAGGGTCACACAGAAGTTTCATCTCCTGAAAATCCCTATAGGCAACCGATTCATCCCTCCCCCCAACCAGTCCCTGGCAACCACTCTTACTGTCGCTATCATTTTGCCTTTTCCTGATTCTACTTTTAAAGAATAAAATTGCTATTCCTCTTTCCCCTTCTCTGAGTAATAACTCATGGCTAACTTTTTCCATCTTTTCTTTTAGTGGACAACTTTTCGCAGCGAGAGATTGAGGAATTTCTCAGTGAGGCTGCATGCATGAAAGACTTCAACCATCCGAACGTCATTCGGCTCCTAGGTACTCACGGAAATGCAGCATTGGGTGACCGGAGGGCCTCGGCTGATACACTCTGGGCCCAAGCAAAAATCTCTGGGGCAGATAAACATTATGCCTTGTATAATCCCAGAGTACTTCATAACATTGGGTTTTTGCGAATTCCCTGGCAGTCACGTGGTTAGGACTCAGCCCTTCCTCTGCAGGAGGCCTGGGTTCAATCCCTGGTTGGGGAACTAATATCCTGCAAAAGAAAAAAAAAAAGAGTTGAGTTTTTCTCCCAAAAGACTTTTTATGGTTGCATTTTTCTGAAGCTGGTTGTAAAAATAGGCCTAAATTTCCTGGATACCAGTGAACTCGGGAGTGTTTAGTGTCCACAGAATTCTAAGTTGCTATGGATTAAAATAGCCTCACTTACCCCCAACCCCACCCCCCGCCCTTACAGGGCTTCCCTGATGGCTCAGTCGGTAAAGAATCTGCCTGCAATTCAGGAGATCTGGGTTCATTCCCTGGGTGGCAAAGATCCCCTGGAGAAGGAAATGGCTCCTCCACTATTCTCCCACTCCAGTATTCTTGCCTGAAGAATTCCACGGACAGAGGAGCCTGGCGGGCTACAGTCCATGAGGTCGAAAAAGAATCAGACATGATGTAGCCCTTAAACCACCACTACCACCCCACTTACAAGACATGAAAGCTGGTTATGCTATAATTTGTCTTGATTTCAGGTTGCACGTGAATCAAAGGCTAGTAGGGCAAAGCTGAAAATTAGACAAATTCCGTAGATCATCTTTGAGAAACAATTTTTAAAACTTCTTTTGGCTCCACCAAGTGACATACGGGTCTTAATTCCTCTCAGGGATTTAATCTGCTCCCTGCAGTGTAAGCTAGGAGTACTAACCACTGGATCACCAGGAAAGTCCTGAGAAACCGTTTTTAAATCAATTGAATCAAGTCCCATGAAATTGTCAATATAGAGCCCAAGAAATGTGGCTTCCCTGGTGGCTCAGACAGCAAGGAATTCCCACCTGCAGTGAGAGAGACCTGGATTCAATCCTGGGTTGGGAAGATCCTCTGGAGGAGGGCATGGCAACCCACTCCAGTATTCTAGCCCGGAGAATCCCATGGACAGAGGAGCCTGGCTGGCTACAGTCCATGGGGTCACAAAGAGTCAGATATGACAGAGCAACTAAGCACAGCAGAACCTAAGAAATCAGTACTTGAAAAGATATTAAAAATTTTTTAACATATTAATTTCTTAGGATCTATGTTGGCAGTTTCATGGGATTTGAGTCAGTGATTTAACAGTGAGAATTTGGTTTTGTGACATCATTTACTAATACTCAATGGAGAGCTGGTCTCAAGTGGTTGGTGTGTGATGCTCTTCCAAAAGGGGAGAGCAACCTAAAAATAGTTGAATGTTCTGCTGACTTCTTTTTTTGCTGTCCTTTGACTTGATAAATGCTATATTCTTGGAATTTTCAATGTTTATTGTGATGGACACTGCCAGAGAGATGGGAAAACTAATGTTTGGAGACAGTGTTGTGTCAAAGAAACTACTGTGGCTCATTTGTAGCTACTGACTTCAGCAGAGTCTGAGGACAGTGGTGCTTAGTCGTTGACTACCATCTGCAAGAGCTTTGCTTTGCGAGCCTGATCTCAGACACTCTGATTGTAGCATCTGTGACAAATGATGTGGAGCTTTTCCTCTGTATAACTGTTAACATTTAGAGACACGGATTTCACCTCTGGGCCCTCAGAATTAATTCTTCCAATAGTTTTAAGTATTTGGTTGCAGGGGACTTAATATGATTAATTATTTAACCATCATCTGAAACTAGTTTGCTCTCGAATTCTACTGTGGTCACCTCCCCCTCAGTTTGACTCAGTATAACAAAAACTCCATGAGCTACTTGTTTTTTGTTGTTTAGTCACGAAGTCGTGTCTGACTCTTTCGCGACCCCATGGACTGTAGCTCACCGTGTTCCTCTGTCCGTGGGATTCCTCAGGCAAGAATACCGGAGTGGGTTGCCATATCCTTCTCCATGGCTGTACTTGGTATTGATTACTTTTTTGAGAACTTTCATGCAAAGATTGGCACTAGTCTGAAAGAAAAAAAAATACCAAGAAGTGGACCCCAGTGTGTGTTCCGTATTCTAAAACACAGAGTGTGTGAGTTGTGAGTGTTTTGTTTCATTTTTTTAACTGTGAATTTGAGAGTGCCTGGTTTCAATTACCCAGCGCTCCTGCAGCGCATTTTCTGGTCACTGCTAACAAGGGCTCTTTGTAACTTACTCTCTGGTTTTAATTCCAGGCGTATGTATAGAAATGAGCCCTCAGGGCATCCCCAGGCCCATGGTGATTTTACCCTTCATGAAATACGGGGATCTGCACACCTACCTCCTCTATTCCCGACTGGAGACTGGACCAAAGGTAATTCATCACCCCGTTGCCTGAACAGTGCTCAGGGCTCCCACGACAAGGCCAGGACGACCTCAGCGTCTAACCTACAAAGGGAAGCAGGGGACGCTGGCCTTTGTCCAGTGCTCACTGGCCCTGGGGGTTGATGTAAGGTGTCCATCGTCACAGCAGACCTGCCCACAGGTTTCATTATTCTCATCTTATGTGGGGGAGAAACCAGCTGGGGGTGGAGCTGAGTGGGCCCCTCCTGCTATCAGAGCAGCTCTTTCCTTCAAAGTCTCCTTTTTTGGATTGTTTACTATGAAATCACCAGATGTCGGAGCTGTCTCAGTTCCCAGTTGCACGGAGTTTTTTTCAGAGAGTCGGAGGGGAAATTGGTTGCATCCATCTTTCTATTTGTCCCGAGCCCCTCTGTCTTCAGAATCAGAAAGCATGTTAGGAATTGGTGGGCCCGCCTGCCTACCTTCCATGGTGCCCCTGAGAGAGGGCCGCCCCTGAGACCCCACAGGGCAAGCCTTGCCCTGAGCCCCACAGCACAGAGAAACCAACCAGAAATGGGCCCTTAGACTGCAGCACCTCACCCCCCAGCCCCAGGTGGTGGACAGGGTCCTGACGAGAGAGCAGTAGCAATGTAGTGCCTGGCAGCGCCGCAGGGGAAGGTCCTCATCCCATGAGACAGGTGAGCCTGGAGGAACGGCCACTTATCGAAAGCTTATGGAGACAGCTGGAAAAACCACAAAGCTGGGCTTCTCTGGTGGTCTAGTGGTTGAGAATCCACCTGGCAGTGCAGAGGACACGTGTCCCATCCCTGGTCCAGGAAGATCCCATACGCCACGGAGCAACTAAGTCAGTGCTCCACATCTACTGAGCCTGTACCGTGTAGCCTGGGAGCCCCAACTACTGAAGCCCATGCACCGAGAGCCCGGGTCCCAACAAGAGAAGCCACTACAAGGAGAAGCCCCCGCATCAGAACGAAGAGTAGTCCCCGCTCACTGGAACTAGAGAAAAGCCTGTGCAGCGAAGTCAAAACTAAAGCAAATAGGGACTCCCTGGTGGTCCAGTGGTTAAGACTCTGCACTCTCAGGGCAGGCGGCCTGCGTTCCATCCCTGCTCAGGGAACTAGAGCCCACCTGTTTCAACTAAAGATGCCATGTGCCGCTACAAAACATCGAAGACTCCGACTGCTGCAACTAAGACACGGCGCAGCCAAATAAATAAATAAAATACGAGTATTTTTAAAAACAAAGTAAATCGTTAAAAAAAAACAACCTAAAACCTGAGACCAGTTTATGGAGAACATTGTCTGGAGCCTTCTCTCCTGTACCTTGCTGCCCCTGTTGGTATTGTATGCAAGTGTTATGGAAACACCAGGAGGTTTTTTTATTTTCTTTTTCTTGGTTTTGTTCTGTTCTTTCAAGGGATGATGGAAAGAACCTAAAAGAGAAAGAGTTCCTGCCTTCCTCTGGCTCCCGTGCTGGTCCCATGCTCATGCCTATTTTGGTTTTCACAATTTATGTATTTATTTTTGGTTGCACTGGGTCTTGTTGCCGTGCTTGGGCTTTCTCCAGTTTCGGTGGGTCGGGGCCCCTCCTCCTCGTGGTCCAGGAGCTTACTGTAGTGGTTTCTCCTGCTGTAGAGCACAGGCTCCAGGGGGTGGCAGCTTTGGTGGTTGTAGCATGTGGGCTCAGTCGTGTGTCTCGTGGGCCCTGGAACTCGCAGGCCTCAGTACTCGTGGTACACAGGCTTTAGCTGTGTCTCGTGGGCCCTGGAGTACACGGGCCTCAGTACTCGTGGCACACGGGCTTTAGCTGTGTCCCGTGGGCCCTGGAACTCGCGGGCCTCAGTACTCGTGGCACATGGGCTTTAGCTGTGTCCTGTGGGCCCTGGAGTACACTGGCCTCAGTACTCGTGGCACATGGGCTTTAGCTGTGTCCCGTGGGCCCTGGAGTACACGGGCCTCAGTACTCGTGGCACATGGGCTTTAGCTGTGTCCCGTGGGCCCTGGAGTACACGGGCCTCAGTACTCGTGGCACATGGGCTTTAGCTGTGTCCCGTGGGCCCTGGAGTACACGGGCCTCAGTACTCGTGGCACACGGGCTTTAGCTGTGTCCCGTGGGCCCTGGAGTACACGGGCCTCAGTACTCGTGGCACACGGGCTTTAGCTGTGTCCTGTGGGCCCTGGAGTACACTGGCCTCAGTACTCGTGGCACACGGGCTTTAGCTGTGTCCTGTGGGCCCTGGAGTACACGGGCCTCAGTACTCGTGGCACATGGGCTTTAGCTGTGTCCCGTGGGCCCTGGAGTACACTGACCTCAGTACTTGTGGCACATGGGCTTTAGCTGTGTCTCATGGGCCCGGGAATACCCGGGCTTCAGTACTTGTCACACACAGGCTTTAGTTGCTCAGTGGCTTTAGTCGCTCCCTTGAATCTTCCAAGATCAGGGATCAAACCCTTGTCAGCTCTATTGGCATGCAGATTCTCATCCATTGTACCACCAGGGAAGTCCCATCAGTTTTTTTATTTTAATGGATCATACTTTTGCTGTTATGTTTAAGGACTCTTTGCCTAACCCTAGGTATAATAGATTTTCTTCTATGTTTTCTTCTAAAAATTTGTTTACATGTTATGTTTAAGTCTGTGAGCCATTTTTCATTAATGGGGTGAAATTTAGTCTGTTCTATTTTGTTTATAGATGACCAGCATCATTTGTGAAAAGATTATCCTTCATCCATTTATTGCTTTTGCACCTTTGTCAAAAGTCAACTGTGTGTACACGTGTGGGTCTGTTTCTGAGTTCTCTGCTCTGTTCCATCAAGCTGTGGGCCATCCTTTGCCCTTACCACATCTTCAATATTACTGTAGCTTTGTTGTCGTAAAATCGGGTAATGTGATTCCTCCAAATTTATCCTACTTTTTCAGAATTGTTTTCACTATTCTAGTTTGGTAAATTCTAGAATCAGTTTGTCTATGTCTGCCAAAAATACTGCTGTCATCTTATGGTTTTTTGAACAAAATAAATAAAGAAACAAAAAATAAAAAAGTTTTAAAAAATTAACAAGTAAGGAAACAAGTACACAGCATTTTACTTGCTAATGAATCATTTCTATTTGCAAAAATACAAGTATATTTCCAATGATGAAAACCCCCAGGTTTTTATAAACATTTTAAAGGGGTATATTTTTATATTTTGCTACCTTATAGCCACAGGTAAAACTGGAAGGCACAAAATGCTTCATAGGCAAACTAGAAAATCAAGCTTTTATTCAACTCTCTGCTGCCTTATCAGTCAGGTCCTTGGGAATGGACACCTCTGTTCCTTCTAGGGTCTCAGTCACGTGAGTGTGCCTTGCAGCAGGGCCAGGTGCCACACTGTTCTTTGCGTGAGTAGCACTCCTGGTCTTCTGATCCATGGACACTGGACACTTCTCTATTAATTTAGAATTAATTTAATTCTTTTGCTTTATAGTTGTCAGAGTATAAGTTTTGCACTTCTTTTGCTGAATTTATTCCTAAGTATTTTGTTGTTAATTCTTTTGTAGATGTTTTCTTAATTTCATTTTTGGACACTTCATTGTTTAGGGCATAGAAATGCAATTGAGTTTTGTATGTCAACCTAGTATCCTGCGACCTTATTGAACTCATTTACTAGTTTTGCCTCACAGTAATCTTTTACGTGACCTTTGGTCACAGTCTCGCAGGAATAATGTAGTTGTGCTTGGGAAAAAAATGACACAAAGCGATAGCACCTGATATTCATTATCCTTTCACAAATGTCAGCAGATTTGATATTTCTTAGCACCCAAATCCTTTCCTAGAAATTAGAATATAGAAAACCAAATGCCCCAAATATACAGAATAGAGACTTAAGGATTCATGCCTGATTTGCTTGCATTTTCTTTAAGGGTAAAGGATAATTAAAGCATTTTGTTATACAGTCTATGATTGACGTGTGTCTTAGTTGGGAAATATAAATCATTAAAAATTCAGTGTCTTGGGATTTTCCTGGTGGTCCTGTGGCTAAGACTTCACGCTCCCAGTGCAGGGGGCCTAGGTTCGATCCCTAGTCAGGGAACTAGATCCTACATGCCACAACTGAAGATCCAAGTGCCGCAACTAAGACCTGGCACAGCCAAAATGAATACGTTTTTTAAACACTTCAGTGTCTTCATCAGTACCACTTTAGAAGACTCAAGTGCCATAGAGAGTAAGCCATGACAGTCCAACCCCTCGGGGGAGAATGTATCAAGGATGGACTCATTTATGAGTTCTAGGAACTCGTAAACCCTTCTCTTTAGGGTTCCGATTGCACTAAAACCTTGCATTACTACACAGAAGTCTTCCTGAATCATCACCCTCATAATCAATCCCAACACAGTAGATTTTCTAACACACAGTCTGGTTTGATTTTTACAACCTAGGGGAAAAAAATACACACTAGACTGTTCAAACCTAAAGAAAGGCCCCCTAGAGAAACAAAAATGAAAATTCCTAAATCCTGACTTGTGGTTCTTTGGTCCCATGATAAGGAGTAAAGACTATCCTACTTTCTGTCTAGAAGAAGAAAAGTATCTTTCAAAACATTTTAAAGTGAAACATAGCAGATGTGGGTGCATAATTGGAAACAGCTACTTTTTGGGGGACTTTTTGCCATCCAAACCCTAGACCTTCCCCCCACACCCTCCCCTACTGAAACCAGACCTCCCCTCCTTTCCGCTGTTGGTCCCACTGCCGCTCAGGACACAAGGATCCCATTTGACCTTATGACTTGTGAAAACACTATTACTCACTGTCAATACTTCTAAAGAAACAATAAAATATGATATTTGCAAGAAGTTTTAGGTTAGTTGGTTTTGTTTGCGTGTTTTCATCCCTTTTAAAAACCTCACTTGTGAGGTTGCATGCACGCTCAGTCTCTTAAGTCGTGTCTGACTTTTTGTGACCCCATTGGCTGCAGCCCGCCAGGCTTCTCTGTCCATGGGATTCTCCAGGCAAGAATACTGGAGTGGGTTGCTGTGCCCTCCTCCAAGGGATCTTCCTGACCCAGGGATCAAACCCTCGTATCCTGCATCTCCTGCATTAGCAGGCAAATTCTGTACCACTGAGCCACCAACGTTAGTGATATGGAAATTTCCTTGTTTCATGGCCACACTTGTAAGAAATAAAGCCATCATTTTCCCCCTCAAAGGGAATAACTTGGTTTCCTTTTAAAAGAAAAATCTCTCAGGAATTCCAGCAGTTAGGACTTGGCACTTTCACTGCCATGGCCTGTGTTCGTCTCTGTTAGTCACTCAGTCATGTCTGACTCTTTCTGACTCCATGGACTGTAGCCCACAAGGCTCCTCTGTCCAGTAATCTCCCAGGCAAGAATACTGGAGTGAGTAGCCATTCCCTTCTCCAGGGGATCGTCCCAACCCAGGAACTGAACCTGGGTCTCCTACATTGCAGGTGGATTCTTTACCATCTGAGCTACCAGGGAAGCCTGTGGGTTCAATCCCTGTTGGGGAATTCAGGTCCTATAAGCTGCACAGGGCTTCCCAGGTGACTCAGGTGGTAAAGAAGCTGCATGCAACGCAGAAGACCTGGGTTCAATTCCTGGGTCAGGAAGATCCTCTGGAGAAGGAAATGGAAACCCACTCCAGTATTCTTGCCTGGAAAATCCCATGAATGGAGAAGCTAGGTAGGCTATAGTCCATGGGGTCTCAAAGAGTCAGACACAACTAAGTAACTAGCTTCAAGCTGCACAGCACAACCAAATAATAATAATAGTCTCTCTCCTCATGTCTTCCACCCCCTAGCATATCCCCCTGCAGACACTGTTGAAGTTCATGGTGGACATTGCCCAGGGAATGGAGTATCTCAGCAACAGGAACTTTCTTCACCGAGATTTAGCTGCTCGAAACTGCATGTAAGAGTCCTGGCTCATCCTGGAGGTGGTTGGGACCTCATGGTGGTAGATATTTGTAGGACTGGTGGGTGGCATGTTGCTGTTAAAATATAGAGGAGGGCTAGATTTGGGAGAGGGACGGCGTGGCTGGCTCTGGAGACAGAATTTCTACCACCCTGAGATACGACTGAGTTTTCTGCTTGGGGGTTTTCCCTATCTCTGCCTCCAAGAGTCTGGTTGATTTCCAAAACTTTCCCCTGTGACTTTTTTTTTTAATTTTTATTGGAGTCTGGTTGAGTTACAATGTTGTTTTAGTTTCAGGTATACAGCAAAGTGAATCAGTTGTACATGTACTTATATACACACTCTTTTTACATTATTTTCCCATATAGATCATTTCAGAGTATTGAGTAGAGTTCCCTATGCTATGCAGTAGGTCCTTATTAGTTATCTGTTTTATATATAGTAGTGTGTATCGTGTGTATATATGACTACTTTTTTATTTTCACACTCTCATGCAGCTCAGAGTCCTAGCTGTGACTTTGGGACCCTCCCCGACTGTCATCAGGTTTTTTGGATCCAGAATTGCATATAAGTCAACTCACCATGCCTGAGAAATCCCTTGGACAGAGGAGCGTAGCAGGCTACAGTCCATGGAGTCACAGAAAGTCAGGCACCACTTGGTGACTGAACAGTAATCATGAAGACAGTCATGAAAAGTATCACAGTTCTGTCCCTGAGTTTTCACGGTGCTATCCTGTGAAGCAGTTTTGTCCTGGCTACACCAAAACTTTCCTTCTGCAGCGAAGAGATAAGGGCTTATACAAGAACTTTGAACATCAGCTTCCCCCTCTCTTCAATCGGCTTCAGTAGCCATTGATGTTCAGTCGCTCAGTCATGTCTGACTCTTTGTGACCCCATGGACTGTAGCCCACCAGGCTTCTCTGTCTATGAGATTTCCCAGGCAAGAGTACTGGAGGGGGTTGCCATTTCCTCCTCCAAGGAGTCTTCCTGATTGAACCTGTGTCTCCTGCATTGCAGGCAGATACTTTACTGCTGATCCACTGGGGAAGCCCACTTTTTGTACTTATCCTGAATGTTTTCAGCTGCATCGGGCACAGACCTGAGATTTAAGGCTTTGCCTCTGATGTTGCTGAGGATGTGAACTCACTCTGTCTCTCTCTGTAGGTTGCGAGATGACATGACTGTCTGCGTGGCGGACTTTGGCCTCTCTAAGAAGATCTACAGTGGTGATTACTACCGCCAGGGCCGCATTGCGAAGATGCCTGTGAAATGGATCGCCATAGAGAGTCTCGCAGACCGAGTCTACACCAGTAAAAGTGATGTGGTATGTTCAGAGCTTTGATGTGGGGCCTCGCATTCCCAAGATGAAGGCAAGTTGAAAGAAATGACCTCAGCTGGTGCCACAGGACAACTTATTCTTTGAGGAACTGAGGATTGGGGCAGGTTCACCCTTCTCTTTTATTTATTGCTTGATGCTTTAATTCTAGGTGGGACACTAGATTCTGGTGAAGTAGCCTGACATGCAAAGGCCCTTCATTTATCCCCACTTTCCTCTGCTATAATATAGTGACTTATCACCCGCAACTAAGATATTTAAGATTCACATTAAATTAAATGAATTCATCCAGTGGCTGTTTGAACCAAGATGCTGTATAAAAGGTGCTGTGTAACGACAGATACCCTTAACCAGAGATTTGGGAAAGGAAAACAGGGCTTCCCAGGTGGCTCAGTAGTAAAGAACCCGCCTTCCAATGCAGGAAATGTGGGTTTGATCCTGGGGCTGGGAAGATCCCCTGGAGCAGGAAATGGCAACCCACTCCAGTATCCTTGCCTGGAGAATTCCATGGGCAGAGGAGCCTTGTGGGCTACAGTCCATGGGGTCACAAAGAGTTGGACAGGACTGAGCCCACACACAGGAGAAGAAAACACTTGCCAGCAACAGTAGAAACAGAACACTAAACAGAGCAGTGAAGTGACAGAAGGCTAGCCTGCCTTTGTCTCGTTTCCCAAACAACTCTAGTAGAAATGGGGAGCTGTGGGGTTCCAACCCCGTGTCACTGCCACGTTGGGAGAGTGGCGTGTCCCTAACATCATCGTCAGCTCTGTGCGCCGTCGCCAGGGCTCTGAGGAGATGACCTTTGCCAATGAAGAAGTCCATTCAGCCTTTCTGGAAAGACTTGAGCCCTCACGTTGTTGCTTTGTCCTCAGTGGGCATTTGGTGTGACCATGTGGGAGATAGCCACACGAGGAATGACCCCCTACCCCGGAGTCCAGAACCATGAGATGTATGACTATCTTCTCCACGGCCAACGGCTGAAGCAGCCCGAGGATTGCCTGGATGAACTGTGAGTCAGTTGCTCTCCATCTTGGGGCAGCCAGCAAAGTTTACCTGGGGACGCACGGCCACTGGGGTGGGGCCGCTTACAGGTGGGCGCGGGCAGAGGGCGACACGCACAGACACTGGGACCAGAAGCCTCTTGTGGGCGTAGGCGGTGTGTGCTCATCTCCAGTGAGCCCACACGTGCCCGCAAGGCCTATAATCACTTCTAGGAAACGCAGTTGGCCTTCTGTGTGGGTGGAAGCAGAACCTGCAGGTAAAGAGAGCCAGGGGTAAGGGACTTGAGCATCTGCAGGTTTTGGTGTCCACTGGGCTTCAGAAAACAATCCTCCATGTATATGATGGAGGACTGTAAATCCTACAGAGACACAGGTTGACTTCACAATGCATGGGGTACTTGGATGATTCACTGCTCTCTCTCTTTTCAAGAAAGGTTGGCTTTATTTATGAGTGGGGACAACTCTTCGTCGCAGCTCTCGGGCTACTCACTGCGGTGGCTTCTCCACTTGTGGAGTACGGGCTGGAGAGCTCAGGCTCAGTGGTTGTGGTGCGCGGGATCGTTCTTGCAGTGTGTGGCTTCTTGTCGTGGCCCATGAGCTTAGCTACCCCACAGCATGTGGGATCTTAGTTCTCCAACCAGGGTCCAACCCGTGTTCCTGCATTGGCAGGTGGATTCTTAACCACTGGACCACCAGGGAATCCCCTTTGCAGATTTTATAAAAATAATTTCCTGTGGCTCCAAGGAGAGGGGCATTCTCACCGTGTTTAACAAGAACTTTTCGGGACCGGGGACCTGCATGGGCTCCATCGTGGAATGCCTTGCTGGGCTGCTAGGGCAGGTGGGCCTGTGAAGGACCCGCCCCACACACAGACACACTCACACTCGCACGCTGGCTCTGCTTTCTCACACCCATGAGAAGGCCCCTGTCAGTTTGCTCGTGGGCCTCTGACATCCCATCTCAGCCAAACAAAAGGAAGCTTTTTTGATCAGAGCCTTACTCTGCTTGGAGGTGGTGGTGGTGATTATGGTTGTAAATCCATAAAATTTAGAACAGAAACAGAAAGCCCAAGCCCTTTAAAAGAAAATCATGAAATCCTAATTTAATTAGATCTGGGGTTTCATGGTCATTTCTGCAATGGCCACATGAATGAAATATTTGCTTCTGCAAATGAGGAAGCCCTTTCCATGAAGCAATATTGAATAGGGCATTTTGTGGCTGCTTCTTTCTTGGCCTCTCTTGTGCTCCAGGAGAAGCTGACTATGAGGTCTTAGCTAGGTCTATACTGTGTCACACTGTGGTTTCAGATGATTCATGTAGAGCCAAGGCGAGGGAAGGCTGAGTCGGTTTTCTGAGAGATTTTGTAGGTGAAAGAGCCTCAGTCTCAACAATGCCGGGTGGCTGGGAAGCCGGATGAAGCAGCAACTCTGTGGTCTATGTGCCCAGAATGGCCCCTCACGCCACTGCGGGCTTGCAGAGGCGCTGGCGAACCACGCCTGCTTCCCAGGTCCCTTCTAGGGTCTGGATGCTGGGAACAACAGCATCCCTCAGAGAGGCCTCTGTGTTTCCAAATCTGGGGCCTTCTCTCTTAAACATGAGGCAGGCCCTACTGATACTTCCCTGGTGGTGCACTGGTTGTGACTTTGGGTTTCTGCTGCAGAGGCACAGGTTTGACCCCTGGTCAGGGAAGTTCCTCATGCCATGTGCTGAGGCCAAAAAGAAAAAAAAATATTAATAAAAATGAGGCAGATCCTTCTGAACGTCTCTGTTTGCTGTCTAAACTTAGTGGAGATAAGTTGACACCTATGTTTGGTTGCCCCTCGGTCATTTTATAGCTTCCCTGGTGGCTCAGTGGTAAAGAACCTGCCTGCAATGCAGGAGACCCAGGTTCCATCCCTGGATTGGGAAGATCCCCTGGAGAAGGAAATGGCAACCCACTGCAGTTATTCTTGCCAGGAAATCCCACAGACAGAGGAGCCTAGTGGGCTATCGTCCAAGGGATCACAAAGACTTGGGTATGACTGAGCACACAGAACACATGCACAGTCATTTTTCGGTCAACTCTGAGAAACACAGAGATGGACATAATGGCGTGCACTTGGAGCCCTGCTCCCTGGGGCTGTCTCTTCTCATGGCATCACCCCTGCCTCCGAATGACCAGGCTACAGGCCCTGCTCCCCATCACCTCCAGGGGACGTTCCTAAACTGAACTCATGGCCTCCCAGCTGCAGCTGCTGTGATTAGCACTCACTGTCCCCCGCTCCAGGTGTCACACGAAGCCACCGTGTTCTTCCTTTTCCCACTGTGTCCCATCAGCCGGCAGGTGTGTTTCAGGGTACTCCGGCCATCTCTCCCCCCAGTACAGGCCCACCTCCCGGCTATCGTGGGTTCAGCTCCAGAGTACTGCAGTAGAGTGAGTCACAGGAATTTTTGGTTTCCCAGTGCATATAAAAGTTACACTGTAGTCTAAGTGTGCAATCGCATTATGTCTAACAAAATGACGTACATATCTTAATTTTTAAAACATTTTATTGCTAAAAAATGCTAACCATCATCAGAGCCTTCCTCAAGTCATAATCTTTTTGCTGGTGGAGGATCTGGCCTTGATGTTGGTGGCTGTTGGCTGATCGGGGTGGTGGTTGAGGAAGGTTGGGGTGGCCATGGTGAATTCTTAAAATAAGATGATGAAGTTTGCCACATCGATCGACTCTTCCTTTCATGAACGATTTCTCTGTAACAGGCGATGCTCTTTGATACCATTTCTCCCACGGGAGAACCTCCTTCATACGTGGAGTCAGTCCTCTCAAATCCTGCTGCCGCTTTATCAACTTTGTTGGTGGTGGTGGTGGTATTGCTGTTGTTGTTCCGACTCTTTGCAGCCTCGTGGACTGCAGCACACCATGCTCCCCCGTCCTTCACCATCTCCCAGAGCTTGCTCAAACTCACGTCCATTGAGTTGGTGATGCCATCCAGCCATCTCATCCTCTGTTGTCCCCTTCTCCTCTTGCCTTCAATCTTTCCCAGCACCAGAGTCTTTTCTAAATGAGTTGGCTCTTTGCATCAGGTGGCCAAAGTATTGGAGCTTCAGCTTTAGCACCAGTCCTTCCAATGAATATTCAGGGGATTTCCTTTACGATTGACTCACTTTATCAACTAGGTTTATGTGGTACTCTAAATCCTTTGTTGTCACGTCAACAGTCTTCACAGCATCTGTACCAGGAGTAGGTTTCATCTCAGGAAACCACTTTCTTTCCTCATCCGTGAGAAGCATCTCCTCATCCATGAAAATTTCATCATAAAATTGCAGCCATTCAGGGAATTCCCTGGCAGTCCAGTAGTGAGGACTTCTTGCTTTCACTGCTGAGGGCCCAAGTTTATTCCCCGGTTGGGGAACTAAGATCCCACAAGCACGCTGTGCAGCAACCCCCTACCCCTCAAAAAAAGCCAGGTTAAAACTGCAGCAGTTCAGTCACAGTTTTAGACTTCACTTCTTATTCTAGCTCCCCGGCTATTCCAACCATATCTTCAGTTGTTTCTCTTGCTACTGTTGTTCAGTCGCTAAGTTGTTTCCAACTCTTTGCAACCCCATGGACAGGCTTCTCTGTCCTTCACCATCTCCCGGAGTTTGCTCAAACTCATGTCCATTGAGTCAGTGATGCTATCTAATCATCTCATCCTGTGCCACCCTGTTTTCACCCTGCCCTCAATCTTTCCCAGCATCAGGGTCTTTTCCAGTTAGTTGGCTCTTCGAATCAGGTAGTCAAAGTATTGGAGCAGTTACTTCCTCAACTGAAGCCTTGACCCTCAAAGTCATCCATGATGGTTGGAACCAACTTCTTTCGAACTCCTACATATGATGATATTTTGACCTCTGGCCATGAATTACAAATGTTCTAATGGCATCTATCCATAGAATACTGAATCTTTTTAAGAATGTTTTCAATTTACTTTGCTCAGATTCATCAAAGAAATCTCTATCCACAGCAGCTATAGCTTTACAGAATATATTTCTTGAGTAATAAGACTTGAAAATCTAAATTACTCCTTGATCCATGGGCTACAGTATGATATTGTGTTAGCCGGCAGAAAATAGCCTACATCTCATACGTCTCCATCAGAGCTCTTGGGTGATCAGATACATTGTCAATGAGCAGGATTATTTTTAAAGGACTCTATTTCTCTGAGCAATTGATCTCAACAGTGGGCTGAAAATATTCAGTAAACCATGCTATAAACAGATTTGTGATCCAGGCTTTGTTGTTCCATTTATAGCGCACAGGCAGAGTAGATTTAGGGTAATTCTCCAGGGCCCCAGGACTTTTGAAATGGTAAAAAAAAAAAAAAGACACTGGTTTCCACTAATTGCATTAGTTCCAAACAAGAGAGTCAGTCTGTCCCTTGAAGCTTTGAAGCCAGGCCTTGATTTCTGCCCTCTGGCTATGAAAGTCCTGGATGGCATCTTCTTCCAATCAGGACTGTTTTGTCAACTCTGACAATCCGTTGTTTGGGGCTGTCACCTTCGCTCATTATCCGAGCTACATCTTCTGTGTAATTTGCTGTAGCTTCTACATAACCCTGCTGCTTCACTCTGGACTTGTATATTATACAGACGGCTTCTTTCCTAAAACCTCAGGTTAGTTTCAAACTTTTCTTCTGCACCTTCCTCACCTCTCAGGCTTCGTAGAATTGAGGAGAGTCAAGGCCTTGCTCTGAATTTGTTTTTGGCTTAAGGGAATGCTGTGGCTGGTTTGATTTTCTGTCCAGACCACTGAAATTCTTCCATATCAGCAATGAGGCTGTTTTGCTTTCTCATCATTCGCGTGTTCCCTGGAGCAGCACTTTCAGTTTCCTTCAAGAATTTTTCCTTTGCTTTCACAACGTGGCTAACTGTTTGGCCCAAGAGGCTTCTGGCCTGTCTTGGCTTTCATTCTTGACATGCCTTCCTCATTCAGTTTAATCATGTCTAGTTTTTGATTTAGAGCGAGAGACATGTGACCCTTCCTTGCGCTTGAACACTTAGGGGCCATTGCATGGTATTAATGGCTTAATTTCAATATTGTTACGTCTCAGAAATATAACAATCTCTCTCTCAGAAGAGAGAGAGTTCCAAGGAGAGGGAACGGGACTGAGGAATAGCCAGCGGGTAGAGCCGTCAGAGGAGAAGGCAATGGCACCCCACTCCAGATTTTCCAGCCTGGAGAATCCCATGGACGGAGGAGCCTGGTAGGCTGCAGTCTATGGGGTAGCGACAAGTCAGACACAACTGAGCGACTTCACTTTCACTTTTCACTTTCATGCATTTGAGAAGGAAATGGCAACCCACTCCAGTGTTCTTGCCTGGAGAATCCCAGGGATGGGGGACCCTGGTGGCTACCATCTATGGGGTCACACAGAGTCGGACACGACTGAAGCGACTTAGCAGCAGCAGCAGCAGAGCCATCAAAACACACACAACATCCACTGATTAAATCTGCCGTCTTCCGTGGGCACAGTTTGCGGCATCTCAAAAATATTATAATAGTGACATCAAAGAACACTGAATCACAGGTCACCCTAACAAACATTAATAATGAAAAAGTTTGAAATATTGTGAGAATTATCGAACTGTGATGGCGCCAACAGACTTGCTCGTCACGGGGTTGCCACAAACCTTCAATTTGTAAAAAACAGGGACTTCCCTTGCAGTTCAGTGGCCAAGACTCCGGGCTCCCAATGCAAAGGGTCTGGGTTTGATCCCTGGTCAGGGAACTAGATCCTGTATGCCACATCTAAAGATCCCACGTGCTGCCACGAAGATTGAAAATCTTTGTGCCACAGCTAAGACCTAGTGCAACCAAATAAACCAATAAAAAATTTTAATTTGTAAAAAACACAGTATCTTGAAGTGTGATAAAATGAAATGCTAGAAGGAGCATGGGTTTATGCCTGTGGGGGGTGGAGGGGAAATGCAATAAAACAGAATCCGCTTGTGCTATCAAACCACAGAAGCCCAGGGCTGGGCAGGGTCTAGAGTGGTCACACTTGTGGGAACGTAGGCACAGTGACATCACAGAGCATGTAAATGAATGAGCAGTTCAGGTCCCTCTTTCCTGCAAGAGTGCACGGGCTGTCCTTTCTCCTGTCTTCCTCTTTTCATCACCCCCAGGATCCTAGCATATCCCTTGGGTGGCATCCAAACCTGCTTTTCTTAAAATTATCATCTGATCGTGAAAGTGCTGCTAAACACAATCTTTCCATGGTCCCCCATTTGCCCAGAGAGTGGAAGCCAGACGCATGAGGGTCTGACCCATGACAGGCGGGGCAGCTCAGCGGTTAAGAACATGGGCTGGGGCACCAGACACTCCTCAGTGTGGGTCAGTTTCCCCCTCAAACTAGGAAGGGCCTAGCATCACCCTCTCCGGAGACTTGTCTATAAAATGCGTTTAACAGTACTTGTGTGGGGACATGTGTTGCTGCCAAGCTAACATGTCTGAAAGTACCTTAAATGACAGCTGTTAGAGAGTAAATACTACAGTCAGTCATCATTCGTTTTACTGGAGAAGGTAGAGGTCACGGACAAGAGCAGGGGTCCCTGTGTCTGTGAATGGCCGTGCACGTCTGCTTCATGGAGCAGCAGCAGATGGCCAAGATGTAGCAGCCACACACATGCCCGAAGCTGCAGCCACCCCAAATCAGGGGCTGTCTGAGCCCAGGCTCACCTGTTGCTGTCACAGCACTGCCCTCATGGTTCACACACCTGTCCACCCCAACCCACCTCTCGACTTCATTCCTTGAGGCTCGCAGGGCCTGGAACGACGGTGAGTGTGGAGCCAGGACACTGACCCCCACTCTCACCTCCATCCCCAAGCCCCTCCATTCCCTCCTGAGTGGGACAACTGGATGGTTGGCACATGGGCTCTGGTGCTGTGCTGGGGAGGTCACGCACTTCCCTCCTGAGTGGGACAACTGGACGGTTGGCACATGGGCTCCGGTGCTGTGCTGGGGAGGTCACGCACTTCCCTCCTGAGTGGGACAACTGGACGGTTGGCACATGGGCTCCGGTGCTGTGCTGGGGAGGTCACGCACTTCCCTCCTGAGTGGGACAACTGGACGGTTGGCACATGGGCTCGGGTGCTGTGCTGGGGAGGTCACGCACTTCCCTCCTGAGTGGGACAACTGGACGGTTGGCACATGGGCTCCGGTGCTGTGCTGGGGAGGTCACGCACTTCCCTCCTGAGTGGGACAACTGGACGGTTGGCACATGGGCTCCGGTGCTGTGCTGGGGAGGTCACGCACTTCCCTCCTGAGTGGGACAACTGGATGGTTGGCACATGGGCTCTGGTGCTGTGCTGGGGAGGTCACGCACTTCCCTCCTGAGTGGGACAACTGGACGGTTGGCACATGGGCTCCGGTGCTGTGCTGGGGAGGTCACGCACTTCCCTCCTGAGTGGGACAACTGGATGGTTGGCACATGGGCTCGGGTGCTGTGCTGGGGAGGTCACGCACTTCCCTCCTGAGTGGGACAACTGGACGGTTGGCACATGGGCTCCGGTGCTGTGCTGGGGAGGTCACGCACTTCCCTCCTGAGTGGGACAACTGGACGGTTGGCACATGGGCTCGGGTGCTGTGCTGGGGAGGTCACGCACTTCCCTCCTGAGTGGGACAACTGGACGGTTGGCACATGGGCTCGGGTGCTGTGCTGGGGAGGTCACGCACTCCTCTTTGCTTCCAGGTATGAAATCATGCAGTCGTGCTGGAGAGCGGAGCCCCTGGACCGCCCCCCCTTTTCAGTGCTGAGGCTGCAGCTAAAAAAGCTCTTAGAGAGTCTGCCTGCGGTTGGGGACAACGCCGAAGTCATTTATGTCAACACGCAGTTTCCAGAGAGTGCGGAGGGCCGGGCCGAGGGCTCGGCACTGACTCAGCTGGACTTGAGCATCCATCCCGACTCCATCATTGCTTCCTGCATGCCCAGCGCCACCATCAGCGTGGTCACCGCGGAAGTTCATGAGCACAGACCTCAGGAGGAACGGTACATCCTGAATGGAGGCAATGAGGGATGGGAAGAGCCAGCTATGGCTTCCCCCGCCACAGGAACAGCGGAAAAGAACCGGGTTTTACCGGAGGACACACTGGTAAGGAATGGGGTCTCTTGGTCCCAGTCCAGCACGTTGCCCTTGGAGACCTCAGGGCCAGATGAACTTTTATTTGCTGATGATGCCTCGGAAGGCTCAGAACTCCTCACGTGAGGAAAGCTGAGACACTACTCCCAAACCCTGGAAATTCTTACTTTGAAGACCCTTGATTTTTTTGTATTTGCCTTCCTTAACAAATAAATGCCCCAGCCAGAAAGCACCACGTGAATGCTGTCAAGTAAGTCATGACTGTTTAAAGTACATAATATATATTTATTTAAAGAGATAGTATCTATCTATCTGTATATGTGGAAAGAGACAAAGATATTCTATTTTAATAAAAGATGACTTATATCATGTCACTTTTCTAGCAGATCGTAACATTTAAGCCCTAACAGCCTCATCTCTACCACAGTTCCTGGATGTTAACACTGGCACAAAGTTGTTTTTCTTTTTTTTTTTTTTTAAGTTTTTTGTCTTTTTCATGACTATTAAACATTTGTACAATGAAATGCCCTATTTGCCGTTGCTCCTAGTCTTAAGAAAAATCTGGCGTTCCCACCTGAATCATGTATTTGATAAGAGTGATTCATGTTTAAAGTTTTATAACTAATGAATTCTCTGATCTGGCTTCCTAATAAAATATGAATGAGGAAGAGTGTGTGGTACTTCCTTGAGACTTGGGAGGATATGGTCACTGGCTGCCTCAGTGCGTTTGCAAAGGGCTTCTCTTGATGCCTGGCCCTTGATGCAGTTGCTCTAACCACTCTTGATATTGTTTCTTAAAGATATGGAAGAGACTTCAGTGGTGGTCCAGTGGTTAAAAATCCACCTTCCAATGCGGAGAATGTGGGTTTAATCCCTGATCAGGGAATTAAGATCCCACATGCCACAGGGCAACTAAGCCTGAGTACTGCAACTCGAGAGGCCTGTGCTTGGCAGCTTCGGAGCCTTCGCGCTCTAGAGCCCACGCGCCACAACTGGAGAAAGCCCGAGCTCCACAACACAGACCCAGTGCAGCCAACAAAAAGATATGGAAAAACCACTCCAGAGAGCCCAGAGATGAAAAACAAAAAATATTAGAGGGTTGAAAATACCATCTGAGTGGAAAGATTTAAAATAAATCCTAAAAGGGACTTCTCTGGTGGTCCAGTGGTTAGGACTCCACACTTCCATTGCAGAGAACACAGGTCCCATCCCCGGTCAGGACACTGTGATCCCGCTTGCCATGCAGCTTGGCTAAAAAAAGAAGATCATAGATGAGTCCAAGAGGTAAAGCAGTTTTCTGTGGGAAGGCATGACTCACGGGAGGGAGATGTGGACAGTGAACAGGAAACAAGCTTAGAGCTCAGGACCCCTCAGTTCACATCCCAGCTCCGCTGGGTCATAACAGTCGTTGCTGGTTGAGCACTTGTTAAGTCTCAAGCACTTTATGAAAACTACAGTAATCTGTACGTCACTAACATGGGTAGCAGTGCCATCATGACGTGTGGGCCGGTAAACCGAAGCTGGAAAGATTGAGGGTCTTCTATGGCCCCTGTCTGGAGAGGGCAGGAGCCAGAATTCAGAACCAAGGAATCTGACTCGGGCTGGCTCAAGCATGTGATCTGGGGAGTCTGTTCCAGAGCTTCTTGACCTTTTAACTTTAACAAACACATGCATGCGTGCATGCTAAGTCACTTCAGTTATGTCTGACTCTTTCCGGCCCTATGGTCTGTAGCCCACCAGGCTCCTCTGTCCATGCGATTCTCCAAGCAAGAATACTGGAGTGGGCTGCCATGTGCTCCCCCAGGGTAACAAACACATGGGTAGCACTTACTATATGGCCAGGCCCAGGAGTCATTTAATCCTCATAGTGACCCTACCAGGCGATGTTTCTTGTTTAGTTGCTCAGTCCTGACTAACTCTTCTGAGAACCCATGGGCTGTAGCCCACCAGCCTCCTCTGTCCATGGAATTTCCCAGGCAAGAATACTGGAGTGGGTTGCTGTTTCCTTCTACAGGGCATCTTCCTGACCGAGGGATTGAACCTGCATCTCCTGCATTGGCAGGAGGTTTCTTTACTACTGAGCCACCAGGGAAGACCAGGTAGGTACTATTATCTCCATTTCACACATGGGCAGATGAGGCAAGAGAAGGTTAACTTTGCTAGTAAAGCAGTCAACCGATGTGATCAGTTTCAGTGTTGATCCTTCCAGCGCCCGTGGCAGCCGGGCAGGCCAAGCACTCTGGGATCCTCAGGCCTGTTTCACTTGTGAATAGTTTCCCGCAAGCCACTGCAGCCTGCAGAAAGCAGCATGTGGCCCTCCTAGCCTGGATCCTCATCCCAGCTGCCAGCCTAGGTGCCCCAGTCTCCAGGGCCAGCTGACTCTATTGTTACTGTGAAATGGTCCAGACCAGAAAGTTCTGGGGGATGGAAAGGAATCTGCACTGCTGTGAGAAACACCAGCACCACATTTTATCAGTGAAAGGAAAAATAAACAAAAGGCTGTTAGAACCTACAAGATAATTTCTAACTGTTGGAAATTTTTGAATGGTTATTTGAAAATCAATAAAAGATTTTGTATCACCTGCTTTGTATCATCTGCTTGTGCAAATAAAGTTTCCTGTTGATGATGACTATTGAGAATGTCTTTTCCATACAATAGGGATTTTAAAAGTAACTGAAACATGCTTTGGGGAAATCATGAACCAACTGGCTAGTTCAAGCAAAAAAACCCAAGTTAAAAAGGTATGTTCATGGCAACTTCCCTGGCGGTCCAGTGGTGAGGACTCTGCACTTCCACTGTAGGGGGCAAGAGTTCAATCCCTGGTTGGGAAACTAAGACCCACAAGAGCCATGTGGCCAAAAAAAAAAAAAAAAAGATATGTTCGAATCTGTTAAATAAAGTAAGCAAATTGAAAACGTACTTGGGGTTTCATACGTATTTAATGTCACATATCTAAAGTAACATGCTTTGTGTTTTGTATTTCTAATTTTAATTACATAATGTAAACAAATATATAATGAATAAGTCACCGAATGCCCTCGGCTCCCCCAAATCCTGTCCAGTGTGCTCAGTACCTGCCGTGTGGCCTGTGAAGGTCTGGGAAGCCAGGGTCAATTCTGCTGTAGAGAGAAAGCCATGGCTTCCAGCTTTTCCTGAGACGTGGCAGAGAAATTAACTTTGCCCAACCCCACAGCGATACACCAGGGCCTTGGGCAAATGGGGCGTGATGGCAGAACACCTCTCACCACCTCCTGTTCACAAGAGGAGAATAGAGCGGGACTATTCTTCATCAGGGGACTTCCCAGGTGGCTCAGTGGTGAAGAATCCGCCTCCCAGTGCAGGAGATGCAGGTTTGAGCCCTGGGGTGTGAAGATCCCCTGGAGCAGGGAATGGCACTCCACTCCAGTATTCTTGCCTGGGAAATCCCATGGACAGAGGAGCCTGGAAGGCTTCAGTCTATGGGGTTGCAAAGAATCAGACATGACTTAGTGACTAAACAACAACCCTTGTTGTTGACACTTGCAGTCCCCTAACTGAGACAGCCAGAACCACTGCTGTCTCTCGGCCACATTGGAATATCTAAAAGCTCTAACTTTCAGAGGACCTGATCCCTGACAAAGTGCTGTCCAGTCTTCTGATCATGAACTGATACATAGCCTTTCAAGTTCTCTTTTGTATAAACTCAGATTACTTATGTAAGTGGCTCTTAGGACCAAAGGAAAAAAAAAAAAAAAACCGGGGAAGAGAAAACAGAAACAAGTTGGGTCATTCCCTTCAGCTGGGCTGGGACCGGGCTGTGGAGGGCGAGCAGAATAAACAAATACCTGAAATGCTCTTGACCTTCAGGTTGAGACTAAGTCTGCCTGGGGAGCTGTTTTTCCCTCCCTTTCTTCCTTCTTTCCCTCTCTTCCCACCTCTTCCCTTTCTTTCTTCTTTCTTTGCTTTTCTGCCAACTCCTGCCCCACTCCTTTTTCTCATCTTTCTGAGTAGAAAGGAGAAGTAAGGATTAGGGGCATCCTGAGTCAGTTGTGCAGCCAGCAGCAAGGGCCAGACAGGAACCAGTCCTGTGAGCCTTCCTCCAGTCATCTTGAGCAAGTCACTTTGTTCTCTCGGAGGCCAAGTGTCCATCCGTGTGCAGTAAAGACAACGCCGCCTTCTCCTGCAACCCCTTGGGTGGTTGTGTAGGAAAGGGAGGTGGCAAGGTCTTTGAAAGGACCTTATACTCGTTATCAAGGTTTTTCCCAATTAGAGCCTTCTCTCCATTCCATTCCTTATGCAGTGCAAACTCAGCATCTGTCACAGTAGAATTGTCCCTGATTATGTTACCAACTGCCTCCAATATAGTGCAAATCAACTTAAAAAAAATGCACTATGTGAGAGTTGCAAGTTAAGTGTTATTTGGGGCAAGATGAGAGCTATAGCCCAGGAGACAGCACCTCAGATAACTCTAAGAAAATGCTCCAAAGAAGCAGGGGGAAGATCAGTATATATGTGAGTCTGGCAAAGGAAGAATACATGCAATCAAGTATGTATTAAACTTTTTTCAGTAGGTGTTGAGGTCAGCAGCTTCAGCAGCACATGATTTAATCCTTTCAGAGGCAGATGGCAAGTGCCAATTTGTAGTTGACACAAAGTAACTCAGAAAAGGACTTAATCTGTGCCAGTGATGCACGCAGTGGGGACACTGGCAGAGTGCAGGATATGGGCCCTTATGCCCTAGAGGCAAGCGACTCCCTACACATCCATATAAGAACCATATCTGATGCCCAGATATCATTTCTATTGGTCTCCCCCAGGAGTTTAGTTATTCAAGCCTCGTTGACTATTCTCTTTCCATATATGGGTGATTAAGCAGTGGTGGCTTGATCAACAGGATTTGAGGACCTAAGTTGTCAGAGTGCCCTTTAGGGATGGAGAGACCCTCCCTCTGCCTCCCAGTCCCCCAGACCAACCACATTCCCCGCTTAGGAAATGGCCAAACCAGAGCTCTTAGCTTACAAATCAGGGCGATGCTGGCCAGACTTGTCCTGACTCATGAAAGTAAAGACTTTTGTAACTTCTCTGTGTCAATGACAAAAGCAAGTTGGAACTTCTGATGAATCAGTGGGAAAATAACTCACCCGAAAATAAACCAGTTACAACAGCAACTTAACTTCTCTAAAGACATTTAGGTACTTTGAGTGACAAATGGGAAAACAGGAAGTTTTGCTTTCTTTAATGAACACTTCAGTAGTGAATGGTGTTTCTATGTACAAATCTACATAAAAATTTTCTCCCTTTTAAAGCTCTAAGGACAGAAGTAAAACTGCCAATACTATTTAACTTTAGCATGCCTAAATTACCTAATTCATTTGTATTTTAACAAAATAATTATTTTTGGAAATTGTGGCCCAAAGATCACTACTTTAGAATATGTTCATGTAAAATTTACTAAAAACCATTGAATTTTAACTTATAGTGTGTGAATTTTATGGTATATCAGTTATATCACAAAAATTTTTTAAGTTTTAGGACTTTGCTCTACCAGATGTTTCAGATCCTCCTTTATCTCTATCTTGGTGAACTACGGCCTAGTGAAAAGCAAGTTCTTAAGGACTCCTCAAAGTGATCAGTCCATGGTTATTCATTTTTGCTTAACCATTAAAGAAATTAGACAAAACTTGCAGTTTTTACAATGCTTTAAATTAAGATAGTTTAAATATGTAGAAAATTATACGTATTTATATAATGTAGGAAATTAGAATATGCCACCTCAAAATATGCCACTTTGGCATAAGGATAGCTTTTTTTCCCAATTATCTTTTATCTTTAAAAAAATCTTATTGGAGTATAGTTGCTTTACAATGTTGTATTATATTCTGTTTACAGCAAAGTGAACCAGCTGTGTGTATATCCCCTCTGTTCTCGATCTCCTCCCCATTCGGGTCACCACGGGGCATTAAGGAGAGCTCTTCGCCCTATACAATAGGCTCTCATTGGTCATCTGTTTCATATGGAGCAGTGCGTAAACGTCAGTCCCATTCTCCCCTCCTTGGTGTCTGTTCTCTACATCTGTGTCTCTAAGGATAATTTTAAGTGAGAATCAACAGATGCAGAAAGAAGCCCTCTCAAGCTTCCCTTATCTGACTAAAAGCAGAAACCTCTGGAATATGTGGACTTCCATAAATCTCCTTTCCAGGGCAAGTTTTATGGTTACAGAGCAGACAGAAAGTCGGGTCTGATATGGACCTGCATAACCGAAACTTACTCCTTTACCTTCCCCCAAATGTTTCCCTTCTGCTGCTTGCCACTCTTGGAAACATAAAACCCCTTTCCCTCTTTCTTGTCACTTCCCTACAAATTTATTGTTCTTTATTAAAATGCTCTGTAAATCCCAGGTACCAACCATCCCTTTGAGTTACTAATCACAGAATTCTCCTATGTATATGCATAATACATGTGTTAATATACATGATTGATTTTCTCTTGTTAACATTTCATCAGTCTGATTTGCAGGGTCCCAGATGAGAACCTAGGACCATAGAGAAAAAAGTTAAGTTTTTCCTTCCCTATAATAGAACTCCGGAGAAGGCAATGGCACCCCACTCCAGTACTCTTGCCTGGAAAATCCCATGGACGGAGGAGCCTGGTAGGCTGCAGTCCATGGGGTCGCAAAGACACGACTGAGCGACTTCACTTTCAGTTTTCACTTTCATGCATTGGAGAAGGAAATGGCAACCCACTCCAGTGTTCTTGGCCTGGAGAATCCCAGGGATGGGGGAGCCTGGTGGGCTGCTGTCTATGGGGTCGCATAGAGTCTGACACAACTGAAGCAACTTAGTGGCAGCAGCAGCAGCATAATAGAACTCATGTACCCACCTTCCTAAATTCACCAGTATGAACATTTTACCAAAGTATGGTCTGTCTTGGTAAATGATTGTGTGGACTTGAAAAGAATGTGTATTCTCGCATGGGATAAAACAATACTGGGCCCTTGTAAATGGAGGTGGTTACCATTTCATCTCTTCTCCATGGTCTAGACATTAAAAAAAAAAAAAAAAAGAATGTGTATTCTTTTGTTTCAGAGTTAAATATTCTATTAAGATTAATCAGGTCAAGTTGGTTGATTGTATTGTTCCAGTCAATTATATCCTGACAGATTGTTTTGTTTTATTTCTGTCAATTATTCAGGGAAGATTATTGAAATCACCAACAATAACTGTGGATTTTTCTCTATTTCTTATTAGTTTTTCCTTCATTTGTCTTAAGCTCTGTTAATAGGAACATAAATGTATAGGATTGTTACGTCTTTCTAACGAAATGACCTCTATTATTATGAAATAACCTTGCTATATCCCTTATAATAGTCTCTGCTGTGAAATCTACTTTGTCTGATGTTAATATAGTCACTCCAGCTTTCCTTTGTACTGTCAGCAGGTCATATTATATTTCATTCTTTCAATTTTAACCCACTTGTGTCTTTATATATAAAGTGCCTTTCTTGTAAGTAGAATACAATTGGATACTGTTTTTTTAACCATCTGATGGTGATGGTTTTTTTTAAAAACCATCTGTTTTTTTAACTGCTGCCTTTTAATTAGGGCAGATAAACATGTATGGTAAATAAGTTATGCATGGATGTGAGAGTTGGACTATAAGAAAAGCTGAGCATTGAAGAATTGATGCTTTTGGTGTTGGAGAAGACTCTTGAGAGTCCCCTGAACAGCGAGGAGATCAAACCAGTCAATGCTAAAGGAAATCAGTCCTGAATATTCATTGGAAGGACTAATGCTGAAGCTGAAACTCCAAAACTTTGGCCACCTGATCTGAAGAACTGACTCATTTGAAAAGACCCTGATGCTGTGAAAGATTGAGGGCAGGAAAAGGGGACGACCGAGGATGAGATGGTTGGATGGCATCACCGACTCAATGGACGTGAGTTTGAGTAAACTCTGGGAGTTGGTGATGGACAGGGAGGCCTGGCGTACTGCAGTCCATGGGGCCACAAGGAGTGACTCCATGTCACAAAGCCATGACTGAACAACTGAACTGAAACATGATTATTAATACACTTGGGTTTCAGTCAGTCAGCTTGCCATGTGTTTTCTGTTTTATCTGTTCTTGATTAACTTTATTTACTTTTTCTGCCTTCTTTTGGAATAATCAAATTTTTTATGATTTTGTTTCATCTCCTGTAGGTTGTTAGCTATAACTTTGTTTTTGTTCTTCAAGGTTTACAGTAGATATGCTTAACTTATAACAGCTTCTGTTAAATGACTTAAAATGTAGTATTAAAAGTCTTACAGTGGGGACTTCCCTGGTCCAGTGGTTGGGAATCCAGCTTCCAATGCAGAGGATGTGGGTTCGATCCCTGGTCAAGGAACTAAGCCTGCAAGCCACAACCAAGACCCAACACAGCCAAATAAATAAATACCCGCTCACAGCAGCCTGGAATTGACAGTGTAGTTGGTGCCTTCAACCATGGACTAACAGGGATGACTAAACAAATATTCCAGCTTGGGCTTCTCTGGTAGTTCAGTGGTAAAGCATCTGCCTGCCAATGCAGGAGACATGGGTTCAATCCCTGCTCCAGGAGGATCCCACATGCCGTGGAGCAGCTAAGGCCATGCACCACAACTACTGAACCTGTGCTAGAGCCCAGGAGCCACAACTGCTGAGCCCATGCGCTGCAAATACTGAAGCCTGTGCACCCCAATTAGGGAGCAGCTCCTGCTCACTGCAACTAGAGAAAAGCCTGTGCAGCAATGAAGACCCAGCACAGCCATACATAGTTGAAAAATAAATATCGCAGCTCCCTCATCCCTTGTGAGCTGACTCTGAGGCGTGTGCCTCACATTTTCCAGCAAGTCTCTCTATAGGATACACCCCCCCTTGCCCACAAAGATGCTGATTTGATAAGTCCCCCTGTATTTTCCTTCCTTGTCACATCCCCTCACTCCCTGTATCAGTTTGCTGCTGCTGCTACTAAGCCACTACAGTCGTGTCCGACTCTGTGCGACCCCATAGACAGAAGCCCACCAGGCTCCCCCGTCCCTGGGATTCTCCAGGCAAGAACACGGGAGTGGGTTGCCGTGTCCTTGTCCAATGCGTGAAAGTGAAAAGTGAAAGGGAAGTCGCTCAGTCGTGTTGGACTCTTAGCGACCCCATGGACTGCAGCCTACCAGGCTTCTCTGTCCATGGGATTTTCCAGGCAAGAGTACTAGAGTGGGGCGCCATTGCTAGGGCAGTCAAAACAAAGCCCCACAGGCTGGGTCACTTAAATAACAGAAATTTATTTTCCTAGGCTTCAATCAAGGGATCAGAGATCCAGGTGCAGGCAGGTTTGGTTTCTTCTGAGGCCTCTCTCCTTGGCTTGTAAATGGCCGTCTTCTCCCTGTGTTTTCACATGGTCTTTTTCCTGTGTGTGTCTATGTCCTAATCTCCTCTTCTTACCAAGACTTTCATGCATTGGAGAAGGAAATGGCAACCCACTCCAGTGTTCTTGCCTGGAGAATCCCAGGGATGGGGGAGCCTGGTGGGCTGCCGTCTATGGGGTCGCACAGAGTCAGACACGACTGAAGCGACTTAGCAGCAGTCATACTGGAATTGTTCTTCAGTCGCTAAGTCATGTCTGACTCTTTATGGCCCCGAGGACTGTAGCCCTCCAGGCTCCTCTGTCCATGGGATTCTCTAGGCAAGAATTCTGGAGTGGGTTGTCATTCCCTTCTCCAGGGGATCTTCCCAAGCCAGAGATCAAACTGATGTCTTTTGTGTCTCCTGCATTGGGAGGTGGATTCTTTACCACTGAGCCACCAGGGAAGTCCTGGGCTCACCTGTGTGACTTCGTTTTTACCTTAATTATCTCTTTAAAGGCCCTGTCTCCATATATAGTTGCATTCTGAGGTATTGGAGGTTAAGACTTTAATATATGAATCGGGGTGGAGGGGGGCTTACAATTCAGACCATGACATTCCCCTCCTGGTGTTTACTGCACATCTCACATGAACTACTTCCACCTAAATCCTTACCTCAGGACCTGATTTTGATCTTGCATGGCCTTGGTCTGCAGGGGCTTGAAGCACGATTTCAGCTCTGGCCAGAGACTGAAGTCAGGCCATGACAGTGAGAGCGCCGAATCCTAGCCACTAGACCAGCGGTCAGTGACAAGCCCCTGGCCCATACGGCTTTGCAGGAAATGAATTTCCACAAAGAAAAGGAAAGTAGTGAAATAAGTAGAGTTTATTAGGAGGAAAAGGATAAACAGACAGGTGGGCACAGAGATAGAGTTGTGCCCTCACGGTAGTTTGAATCACTTATATGGGGGCATTTCTTCCAGGTTTCCTTTCGTCATCTCGCTTTGCTTGCTTCTGAATCTGTACTGGTTTTTGTCAGGGTCCTCCCATGTATGCACATGCGTCTCTTAGCCAAGATGGCTTCTAGAGAAGAGGCCTATGGGTAGGTTGACATCACTCCATTTTTGACCTCCAAGGAGCCTTGCTGTGCTTGTACAGTCAGGAAGGTTTCCTTGACTTGGAGAAAGAAATGTGTGGTCTCTTATCCGGGCAGGGCTTAGCTTCTCTCTTCTTAATCTTGGAGTATCTGTCCACAGGGGACAAGCTCCAGCTGTTCAGCCTGGGGCTCATCTATTTCCTGCCTCACTTCTGGGGGAATGCTAAAGAAATGTCTAAGAAATGAAAGCTCTTGAAAAAAAGTAAGCAAATCCCCCCAATACACTCATGATACCCGCATTTCAGGGCTTCACCTTGTACTGGCGTTACAGTTGCTCAATCGTGTCCTACTCTTTAGACCCCATGGACTGTAGCCCACCAAGCTCTTCTGTCCACGGGATTTCCCAGGATTCCCAGGTTGCCATTTTCCTCTCCAGGGGATCTTTCTGACCCAGGGATTGAACCCATGTCTCCTGCATTGCACGAGGTCTCCTGTATTACAGGCGGTCTCCCCTACTGAAGGTGGATTCTTTACCACCTGAGCCACCAGGGAAGCCCTTACCTTGTATTACATTGTACTATTGACTCCTCCCAGATTCATTTCCTCACAGTGATGGAACTACACTTGGTAGATCTCTGTATCCTTATCCAGGCAGTGCTTGGAGGTAGAAAATACCAATTTTACTTGATTTGCTTAAGTCAATGATGTTAGTTATAATCTTTCTTGGAAACTATGTGGTAATAGAAATGCAGAAAGAAGGAAAATGTAAATACCATTTGTTCTTTAATAATGTAAAATCCCTACTATGTCCATTACCAGCAATCTGTACAAATGTGTGATAAATAGCACTGAGTAAGGCACACAATGTTTGTTGACTGATTGAAGTTTTAATGATTTATTTATATAATTGATACAATTTTATTTTTTTGGCCATTGGGCTTGCAGGATTTTAGTTCTTTGACCAGTGGACCACCAGGGAATTCCCATGGTTTTAATGATTTAAATTATGTATGTGTATGTGTATATATATATATATATATATATATATATATATATCTCATCATCAGTTGAAAGATGAAAACTCTGGGTTAAAAAGCCATTTAGACAGTATTTTCTATAAAATATCTGCAATCTGCTAATGTTACCTACTGGAGAAAATTGGCTAGTGTTCTACTGCTGCTAAGTCGCTTCAGTCGTGTCTGACTGTGCATTTTGATGGTGGTATAACAAGGGGTCTGTATGAAGTGTTTGTTTTTCTTGTTGTTTTAGTCACGAAGTCGTGTCCGACTCTTTTGTGACCCCATGGACTGTAGCCCACCAGGCTCCTCTGTCCATGGGATTTCCCAGGCAAGAGTACTGGAGTGGGTTGCCATTTCCTCCTCCAGGGGATCTTTCTGACCCAGGAATCGAACCCACATCTCCTGCATTGGCAGGCGGATTCTTCACCAGTGAGCCACCAGGGAAGTCTGTATGAAGCATTAGTAAACAATACAATTTAGACAGAACAGAAAAATATATGATATACAAGTTTCTTGTGAAAAGGAACAGTTAGAAATTCAATCTAGCTAGTCGCTTTGTAGAATGTTCATTTTGAGTTTATCTGAAGTTTCCTCATCATTTGATTCAGGTAATGCATTTCTGGCAGGAAAACCACAGAAGTGATGCTGTTTCTTTTCAGGGCATCATGTCATGAAACATATGAAGTCAATTTGTCCCACTCGTTGTGATGTTAACTTTGATCATTAAGGTGGTGTCTGCCAGGTTTCTCTACTACAAAATTACTATTTTTCCCTTTAGAATTAATAAGTGTTTGTGATAGATACTTTCTTATCAAACTTTTAATTTTAGAATCCAGTTGATGATTCTTTCTGAATTAAGTCTCAGTTCAATTCAGTAACTCAGTCATTTCTGACTCTTTGTGACCCCATGGACTGCAGCATGCCAGGCTTCCCTGTCTATCACCAATTCCCAGAGCTTGCTCAAACTCATGTCCATCGAGTTGGTGATGCCATCCAACCATCTCATGCTCTGTCACCCCCTTCTCCTCCTGCCTTCAATCTTTCCCAGCATCAGGGTCTTTTCCAATGAGTTAGCTCTTTGCATCAGGTGGCCAAAGTTTTGGAGTCTTAGCTTCAACATTAGTCCTTCCAATGAATATTCAGGACTGATTTCCTTGAGGATTGACTGGTTTGATCTCCTTGCAGTCCAAGGGATTCTCAAGAGTCTTCTACAACACCACAGTTCAAAAGTATCAATTCTTTGGTGCTCAGTTTTCTTTACAATCCAACTCTCTCATCCATACATGACTACTGGAAAAACCATAGCTTTGACTAGACGGACCTCTGCTGGCAAAGTAATGTCTCTACTTTTTAATATACTGTCTAGGTTGGTCATTTTGCCTGAAAAATTCCATGGATAGAGGAGCCTGGTGGGTTACAGTCCATGGGGTCACAAAGAGTCAGACACGACTGAGCAACTAACTTTTTCTTTCTTCTTTTCTAGGTTGGTCATAGCTTTTCTTCCAAGGAGCAAGTGTCTTTTAATTTCATGGCTGCAGTCACCATCCGCAGTGATGTTGGAGCTGAAGAAAATAGTCTCTTACTGTTTCCATTGTTTCCCCATCTATTTGCCATGAAGTGATGGGACCAGATGCCATAATCTTAGTTTTTTGAATTTTGAGTTTTAAGCTAGCTATTTCACTCTCCTCTTTTACTTTCATCAAGAGGCTCTTTAGCTCCTCTTCACTTTCTGCCATAAGGGTGGTGTTGTCTGCTTATCTGAGGTTATTAATATTTCTCCTGGCAATCTTGATTACAGCTTGTGCTTCATCCAACCCAGCATTTCACATGATGCACTCTGCATATAAGTTAAATAAGCAGGGTGACAATATACAGCCTTGATGGATTCCTTTCCCAATTTGGAAGCAGTCTGTTGTTCCATGTCCAGTTTTAACTATTGCTTCTTGACCTGCATACAGATTTCTCAGGAGGCAGGTAAGGTGGTCTGGTATTCCCATCTCTTGAAGAATTTTCCACAGTTTGTTGTGATGCACATAGTCAAAGTCTTTGGCGTAGTCAATAAAGCAGAAGTAAGTGTTTCTCTAGGACTCTTACTTTTTCCATGGTACAACGGATATTGGCAATTTGATCTCTGGCTCCTCTGCCTTTATATTCTTTGCAGCCAAATACTTATATGAAAAATTATATTCTTTGCAGCCAAAGATGGAGAAGCTCTATACAGTCAGCAAAAACAAGACCAGGAGCTGACTGTGGCTCAGATTGTGAACTCTTTATTGCAAAATTCAGACTTAAATTGAAGAAAGTAGGGAAAACCACTAGACCACATTCAGGTATGACCCAAATCAAATCCCTTATGATTATACTGTGGAAGTGACAAATAGATTCAAGGGATTAGATCTGATAGACAGAATGCCTGAAGAACTATGGAAGGAGGTTCGTGACATTGTATATGAGGCAGTGATCAAGACCATCCCCAAGAAAAAGAAATGCAGAAAGGCAAAATGGTTATCTGATGAGGGCTTACAAATAGCTGAGAAAAGAAGAGAAGTGAAAGGCAAAGGAGAAAAGAAAAGATATACCCATATGAATGCAGAGTTCCAAAGAATAGCGAGGAGAGATAAGAAAGCCTTTCTCAGTGATCAGTGCAAAGAAATAGAGGAAAACAATAGAATGGGAAACACTAGAGATCTCTTCAAGAAAATTAGAGATACCAAGGGGACATTTCATGCAGATGGGCACAATAAAGGACAGAAATAGTATGGACCTAACAGAAGCAGAAGATATTAAGAAGAGGTGGCAAGAATACACAGAAGAACTATACAAAAAAGATCTTCATGACCCAGATAACCACGATGGTGTGATCACCCACCTAGAGCCAGACATACTGGAATGCGAAGTCAAGTGGGCCTCAGGAAGCATCACTACAAACAAAGCTAGTGGAGGTGATGGAATTCCAGGTGAACTATTTCAAATCCTAAAAGATGATGCTGTGCAAGAGCTGCACTCAATATGGCAGCAAATTTGGAAAACTCAGCAGTGGCCACAGGACTGGAAAAGTTCAGTTTTCATTCCAATCCCAAAGAAAGGCAATGCCAAATAATCAAGTACGACAGTTAGCAAATGATAATTTTCTAACTCCATTAATTCTTTATTTATTTGTTGGTGTCTTACAGTAAGGAAGAGGTTTTTTTCTCTCCTATTTATTTAATCATTTGTGTATTATTATTTATTTAATATTGATAATAGACATTAAAATAGGTGTGAGGTGATATCTTGTTGTGGTTTTAACTCGCATTTCCCTGATGTTTAGTTATGTTGAGCATCTTTTCATGTGCAGCTGCATTTTCCTCTTACTTAGAGTGGCCTTGAAAGACAAGGCCGAGGATGAAATCCTGTCCACGTCTCCAGGGTGGGGCATGAGGATAGCGGCTTTAAGCAATGCATCTGGTTATTCACTTTTCATAGAAAGAGTTGTCTGAAGTTGAAACATACATGGACTTATGGGCAGTGATTAATGGCTTGGCCGGCTGGTCAGGAATCGAGAGGAAAAAGATCAGATGTGAGAGAAGAAGGTCTGGGATAGAAGCATGTGAGTGGATCAGTGGAAAAGGACATAAAGTTTCCTTCATTAATAATAATAACGGGAGCACCTACAATGGAAGAGGCATTAAATGGTGATATGATGGTAACCACCAGCACTGCATCTTTTAAATGCAGCACTAATTTTCTGCCATCCCCCCTAGGAGATAAGATGGTTTGGTCAGCGGGGCAGATTCAGAGGCTTCTACTTAGCCATCTCCATTAAAACAGCTCTTCTCCTAGACACCAAGGACCAGTGTTAGCTATCAACTATGCGTATTCCAATTATACTAGCTGGAACCAGGAAAATTACCAGATGTGGGTCTGTGGACTCTCTTTATTACCTGGCCCCTTAGGCCTCCCATTCCAATAGGGAGCCAACATCAACTCAGACTCTGTCCAATATTCCTTGAATTGTTTGGGTATCCCTCTTTCCCCAATGTACAGTTGCCTGAATGAATTATCCCTTTGTGGAGCCCTCTGGTCCTAGATCTCCTAACTTTTCTTCTCCTCCAGATGTTCCACAACTCACTTATTCCAGCCAGGAACCTTGGTTCCTGCCTTAACTCCTCTCCTTCCTAAGCTCCGATATCTAACCAATCACCAAGGTTTTTTTTTTTTTTTTTTTTTTAAATCTCCATCTCCCGTATCTGTGGAATCCATCCAAATCCCCATTCTCATTGAAGCTTCTGTGGTTGAGACCACCACCTCTGAATTACTGTAATTTATTCTTCACTGGTCATACAAAGCATTGATGTATTCTTAGCTAATCATCTCATTGCCCTCCTTAACACAGTTTCCATAGGACAACCAAAATGATCGGGTCACTTCATCCTCCTTGCTTAAGAACACTTACTGCCTCTCTGATGTCAGACTAAACTGCTTAGTAGGACCCTGATTTTCTACTATTGTTTAAATATTCCCAGTCTTCCCATTGTCCATCTCACACCAATAACTAGTCATCTGGTAGGTCTTTCTGTTCCTCCAGGCCCTTGGCATAGGCTATTATTTCCATCCACATAGCAATGATATCAACTACTTGCTGGGAAAGGCACAGATGGAATGCACGTGCAGTCTTTATTATGCATTAGGCTCTCAATACAGTTTTCAGGTTGCTCAGTGGTAAAGAATCCACTTGCCAATGCAGGAGACACAGGAGACGTAGGTTCGAACCCTGGGTCAGGAAAATCCTTTGGAAGAGGAAACCGCAACCCATTCCATTATTCTTGTCTGGAAAATCCCATGGACAAAGGAACTTGGTGGGCTTCAGTCTGTGGGGTCGCAAAGAGTCTGATATCACTGAGCACACACATACTGCACTGCAGGCTCTCAATAATTACCGGCTAAATAAGTGACTGGGGTGATGGATCGGTGCCTGGTGGCTCAGACAGTAAAGAATTCGCCTGCAATGTGGGAGACCTGGGTTTGATCCCTGGGATGGGAAGATTCCCTGGAAGAGGGCATGGCAACCCACTCAAGTATTCTTGCCTGGAGAATCCCCATGGATAGAGGAGACTGGAGGGCTACAGTCCACAAGGTTACAAAGAATAGGACACAACCAAGCGACTAAGCACAGCACAGCACAGGGTGACTGATAAGGCCATGTCCTCTTGACTATAAATTGATTGTATTTTACATTAATGATTGTTAAACTAGGATTTCATTCTCCCTCTGGACATTATTTACATTTAATAATAAATGAACAACTGCAGTTCTCTTTGACAGCAAGACATTTATTCACTTTTCACAGCTGAAAATGCCTGGTGAAGTAAACAATTAATACAGACAAAAGCTTTACCCTCTGAGCTTTAAACAGTAACCAGACAACTTCATTCGTTCTAAAAATTATTAACTATCCCACTGACAATATACTCACAATACAGTGCCCTGGGTTCAACTGACCGGACCTCAAAGCACTTTGCAGGCGCTCACCATGAATTTAGAAAACAATTTGTTTCCCCTGAGATGATGGGCTTGGGGTATGAACAAATGCAAAGGATCCAAAAGACTGAATCACACAGAGAACTTTAACTAGTAGCTCCACCCTATGAGCCTCTGTCACCCTGTTTGTTTAGTCGCTTCAGTCGTGTCCTACTCTGCGACCCCATAGACGATAGCCCACCAGGCTGCTCCGTCCCTGGAATTCTCCAGGCAAGAACACTGGAGTGGGTTGCCATTTCCTTCCCCAATGCAGCAAAGTGAAAAGTGAAAGTGAAGTCAATCTGTTGTGCCCGACTCATAGTGACCCCATGGACCGCAACCCACCAGCCTCCTCTGTCCATGGGTTTTTCCAGGCAAGAGTACTGGAGTGGGGTGCCATTGCCTTCTCCGATACACTGAACATATCACGAGAAATGACAGGCTGGATGTTACAAGCTGGAATCAACATAGGTGGGAGAAACATCAACAACCTCAGATACGCGGATGATACCACTCTGATGGCAGAAAGTGAAGAGGAAGTAAAGAGCCTCTTGATGAAGGTGAAGGAGTAGAGTGAAAGAGCCGGCTTAAGACTAAATATTAAAAAAACTAAGATCATGGCATCTGGCCACATCAGTTCAGTTCAGTTCAGTTCAGTTGCTCAGTCGTGTCTGACTCTTTGTGATCCCATGAATCGCAGCATGCCAGGCCTCCCTGTCCATCACCAACTCCCGGAGTTCACTCAGACTCACGGCCATTGAGTCAGTGATGCCATCCAGCCATCTCATTCTCTGTCGTCCCCTTCTCCTCCTGCCCAAAATCCCTCCCAGCATCAGAGTCTTTTCCAATGAGTCAACTTTTTGCATGAGGTGGCCAAAGTACTGGAGTTTCAGCTTTAGCATCTTTCCTTCCAAAGAAATCCCAGGGCTAATCTCCTTCAGAATGGACTGGTTGGATCTCCTTGCAGTCCAAGGGACTCTCAAGAGTCTTCTCCAACACCACAGTTCAAAAGCATCAATTCTTCGGTGCTCAGCCTTCTTCACAGTCCAACTCTCACATCCATACATGACCACAGGAAAAACCATAGCCTTGACTAGACGGACTTTGTTGGCAAAGTAATGTCTCTGCTTTTGAATATGCTATCTAGGTTGGTCATAACTTTCCTTCCAAGGAGTAAGTGTCTTTTAATTTCATGGCTGCAGTCACCATCTGCAGTGATTTTGGAGCCCCCCAAAATAAAATCTGACACTGTTTCCACTGTTTCCGCATTGTGGCTCAGATCATGAACTCCTTATTGCCAAATTCTGGCCACATTACTGCATTGCAAATAGAAGGGGAAAAGGTGGAAGTAGTGACAGATTTCCTCTTCTTGGACTCCAAAATCACTGCGGACAGTGACTGCAGCCATGAAATCAGAAGACGATTGTTTCTTGGCAGGAAAGCGATGACAAACCTAAACAGTGTGTTGAAAAGCAGAGACATTGCTCTGCCAGCAATGGTCTGTATAGTCAAGGCTGTGGTCTTCCCAATGGTCACATACGGTTGTGGGAGCTAGACTGTAAAGAAGGCACAACGCCAAAGAATTGATGCCTTCGAACTATGGTGCTGGAGAAGACTCCCAAAAGCCCCTTGGACAGCAAGGAGACCAAACCAGTCAATCTTAAGGGAGCTCAACCCTGATTATTCACTAGAAAGACTGATGCTGAAGTTGAAGCTCCAGTATTTGGTCATATGTTGCGAACAGACGACTCATTTGAAAAGTCCCTGATGCTGGGAAAGATTGAGGATAGAACGAGAAGAAGGTGTCAGAGGATGAGATGGCTGGACTGCATCATGGATTCAATGAACATGAACTTGTGCAAACTCCAGGAGATGATGAGGGACAGGGAGGCCTGGCGTGCTGCAGTCCATGGATAGGAAAAAGTCTGGACACGACTGGGCGCCTGAGCAACAACAAAAGCCTCTGACCACAGCCACGTGGAGTCTGGGACCTGAGCTTTCGGCCTCTAGCTAAAGCCACCTCCAGCTCAGGTAGATTCAGAGCCCCGCCTCCCCTCCCACCCGCTTCCACACTCCGGCCCAACGCTGAGCCCCGCCCCTCGCCTCTTCTGCCGGCTCCCCTCCCTACCTGGCCCCGCCTTCATACTTGGACCCCTCTTCCTCCTCCCCGCCCCTTTGCCTTTCCAAGCTCGTGCCCCACCTTAAGCCCCGTCCAGCCCTGAGCCGCGCCCCTCGCTTCCACTCCTGACCCCCTGGTCCACACGAGCCTGGTTCAAAGCCCCGCCTCCCCTCCCGCCCCGCTTTCACCCTGCGGCCCAAACCCTTCGGGCCCCGCCCCTCGCCTCCCCTCCAGGCCCCGCCTCCCCTCCTGGCCCCACCTCCACGCTCAGACCCCACCCCGCCCCTCCTCCTCTACTCTTCACGCTCTGGCGCCCCGCCACTCTCCGCCCCGGCCGGCCCTGAGCCCCGCCCCTCGCCTCCTCTCAGGCCCCGGCTCCCCGCCTGGCCCCACCTCCACGCTCGGACCACCTCCCGCCCCTCCCCCTCAACTCTTCCCTCTCTGGCCCCCCCTACTCTCCTTCCCTCCAGGCCCCGCCTCCCCACCGCCCCCCAGGCCCCGCCTCTCCGCCTGGCCCCACCTCCACGCTCCGACCCCACCCCGCCCCTCCCCCTCTACTCTTCACGCTCTGGCGCCCCTGTCCGCCCCAGCTGGCCCTGAGCCCAGTCTCCACGTCCCATCCAGACTTCCTGGGCCCGAACCCGCCTCCCGGGGGCGGGCCTGCACCAGGTGCGGGCTCGCGGTGCGGCCGATCGCCAGGTGCGGCTTCCGCGTAAAGATGGCTGCCGTCTGTCGCGACTGGGTCTGGCTCCCGCCCCGCCGCCGCCTTCCCGCCGGGCGCCCGCTGCTCTGCTTCGCCCTCTGCCTCCTGTGCTGCGGCCCAGCGGCTGTGGGCGCCGTCCCCGAGATCGGGCTCTGGACCGCGACGATCAGTGACGTAAGCGGAATGTCGGGACCGAGGCGAGGCGCATCTGAGGCCCGCAGGGTTCTCTGGCCCCCGCTAGGAGCCAGTCCTGGGCTTGTTCATCTGGTCAAGTCTGCTCTGGGCGCCCAATACGTTTCCTGGGCCTTTTGTCCGCTGTGGGCGGGGAGCGCCCCCTCCTCCGGCCAGATCTAGCCTATGGGGAAGATGAGTCAGGCTTCTGTGTAGGGGGGCGGCTCTCCCCTCTGAACCCTGTTAGTGAAAATCATCTTTCCCGTAGTCCTGGCCTCTCGCTCTGCTCGGACAGTCTCTGGCTAGATCAGGCCCTTCTTTATTCAGACCTGAGCCCTGAACCCCTTGGCACTCCTAGCGGCATCTTTGGATTTGACCCCTCGTGCCGGGGTGTAGCCACAGGGCCACACCCTTGTAGCCACAGGAAGGACTTTACAGTGTTTCAGTTTCCGCATACATTTATAAAGCGTGTGCGTCTTTATTCCTCTTTTTCTCTCTCTTCCTCCCTCTCTCCCTTTTTCTTCCTTCTTCCTTTCTTCCAGAAGGGAACAGGCAACAGTCATGCCACTCCCTTTCCCTCATTCTGGGTTTCTCTCGTGCTCCTATCACAGTTCTGGGAGTATGTGTGGTTGGGGGGCGGGGGCGGGACATTTGCAAGGCTAGTCCGGAGGCTTGAGCCCGTGGAAACACTTCTTTCCAGGGCAGGCCATTTGAGAACTTGACATCTGGAAGTTTCACGTCTCATGTTGTGGGAGGAATGCCGGGGTAGAATTTTGGAAAGATTTGCTAAAGAGGGACAGGAAATCGAAGAGGCCTTACTACGACTTTTCTAGAGTCAGATGATTTGATTCATCCATCTCTGTTTGAGATGAATATTTTCCACATGTATAGAAGCGATGTCTGAATTCTTTTTATTAATTTATTTTTATTTATGGCTGCGCTGGGTCTTCCTTGCTGCGTATGGGTTTTCTCTGTTTGCTGTGAGGGGGAACTACTTCTAGTTGAGGTGCTCAGGCCTCTCATTGCAGAGGCTTCTCTTGCTGTAGAGCAGGGTCTTTAGGACTGGAGCCTCAGTAGTTGTGGTGAGCCTGCAGCATATGGGTTCTTCCTGGACCAGGTATCCAACCCATGTCCTCTGCATTGGCAGGCAGATTGTTAACCTCTGGACCACCTGGGAAGTCTGGATGTCCGAATTCTAAAGGCAAAACTTAATTTTGAATTCCTCAATCAGAAAAAGAAAGTAGTGTAGGAGACTACAAATTCTTCCCAGAGCCCAAAAGCTACATACATAGAGGCTAGAGTATGTATCTTGCTGAATCTTTAAGACCCAGTGCAACCATTTCTTCCAGGATTCTCCTGGGTTGGTGCCCTATTTTGTGTACCAATCATAGAGCCTGTGTATCTCCATTATTGAATTTCTCTAAACAGTAAAAAGCAAAATTCAGAGTGTAAGGTAAGGGAGTTAGAGAAGGCGAGGTTCAGAAAAACCGGCACTTCACAGGAACAGATCACCTTCAATGAGGCGAGAAGGAGCAGCAGTCAGATTAGTGAGCTGCTGCACTAACCCAAGAAAAGAGTGAGTATGTATAGGCATATATGTGGAAAGCTCCTGTCTTAAGGGGACCTGTTCTTCTCCAAGGTTGTTCAGAGTAGTTATCTCCTGGGTGTAATCAACCTTAATGTCCATTTTTTTTCTTCCGGTGAGAGAGTTCTTTGTTTTGCATAGAATGGTGGGGAGGACCTGGAGGGGAATTTTAACTCCAGGCTATTTTGAGCTAAGTAACTTTCCTTCACAGAGAACCACACTTAAGGTTTCATGCTGCTTCTGTAGTGAATGGGCAATAGCATAAACTAAGAATAAATTGGAAATAAATTGGCTGCAAACAGAGTGCTTGACCATATCTGTACAAATCTTTGCCAAGTACACTTTGGATAGGGAGATTCCTAAAGCCATGGGGAGAAAATAACTTTGCTTCTTGCGTGAGAAAGAAAATTTTTCTTTGGATCCCATATAATCTTTATTTTTGTTGTTTAGTCGCTGAGTCATGTCCGACACTTCTGTGATCCCATGGACTGTAACCTGTTAGGCTCCCCTGTCTATGGGGTTTCCCAGGCAAGGATACTGGAGCGGGTTGTCATTTCCTTCTTCAGGGGATCTTCATGACCCAGGGATCAAACCCATGTCTCTTGCATTGGCAGGTGGATTTTTTACCACTGAGCCAGCAGGAAAGCCCCACGTGATCTTTCTTTAGTCCTATGTGATTCAGGACAGTCACTCATTCAGTCGCTCAGTTGTGTCCGACTCTTTGCGACCCCATGAATCGCAGCACGCCAGGCCTCCCTGGCCATCACCAGCACGCCAGGCCTTCCTGTCCATCACCAACTCCCGGAGTTCACTCAAACTCACGTCCATCGAGTCAGTGATGCCATCCAGCCATCTCATCCTCTGTCGTCCCCTTCTCCTCCTGCCCCCAGTCCCTCCCAGCATCAGAGTCTTTTCCAATGAGTCAACTTTTTGCATGAGGTGGCCAAAGTACTGGAGTTTCAGCTTTATCATCATACCTTCCAAAGAAATCCCAGGGCTGATCTCCTTCAGAATGGACTGGTTGGATCTCCTTGCAGTCCAAGGGACTCTCAAGAGTCTTCTCCAACACCACAGTTCAAAAGCATCAATTCTTCGACGCTCAGCCTTCTTCAAACTCTCACAGTAACAATCCATAAAGCTCTTTGCAAAGAGTAGGCTGATTTTTTTTTTCTCTCCCCTATTTTAATTTGTCACAACTTGTTATTCAGAACTGGAAAGGAAAGTGTAGCTTTCTTTCATTTGTCCTACAAATTCATCCAGAAATGGTTCTTTCGATTGTAAAGGTCAACAGTTTAAGTGCCTGCCTACCATGTGCCATGCACTACATTGGCCATCGCTGTTGGAAGGATGTATTTTAGACACAGCCGCCTGCCTCAAGAAGCTCACACAGTGGAGGGAGAGCAGATTTGTGGGTAGTAATTACACACATGGTGGCATTCCTGGGATATTACTGGAGCACTGAGGAAATCACCTAACCCCACTTTCTGGAGTTGGTGCATGGCTGACTCTGAAAGGATGCGTAGATGAAGAAGGAGGCGGCGAGTATAACAGCCGCCGTGTAGAAACTCTTGGTGAGTCTGCTGACAAGGCAGGAGTGTTACTTGGGATTGGACCACCATAAGCCTTCCATCCCTGAGCTTGGCCTTGAGCCCGTGGCCTCAAACTCAAGGACCTGTGGGGGCTGAGGCAAGTCCTATCAGTGAGTGAAGCAAGTTAGGTTTGGGGCCGGTGGGGAATGCTGTGAACTGCAGATGACGTGCCACTGCTGAAGAGGGCGGCGCTTGCCATTCAGCTCTAGCTGTGGATGCTGTAGGGCGGTCGACACGTTTTTTTATCTTTTTTGGCCGCACCACCCAGCATGTGGGATGTTAGTTCCCCAGTCAGGTGTCAAACCCTCACCCCCTGCAGGGAAAGTGCAGAATCTTAACCTTTGGACCTCCAGGGAAGTCCGTATATTTTTACTGTGTCAGCTAATTCAGAAAAAGTTTTAAAAGGCTCCTTGTGGGCCCAACACCACCCATTTTTTAGGTTGAATTTACATGTTGGCCACCAGTAGCAACTTGGGAGTGAATGAGGGCAAGTCATGGAAGAGTTTTAGACATACCTGCTAATCACGGTGGCTGTTATCTAAGGATGAATTGTAGGCTCCAGTCTGGAGGCAGAGGTACCAGTTAATTGCAGAAGTATAGGCCTGAATCAGGGCAGTGGTGGCAGGAATGGAGGGGGTGTTTGCTTTGTCACTCAGTCGTGACTGACTCTTTATGGCCCCAGGGACTGTAGACTTCTAGGCTCCTCTGTCCATGGGATTTCCCAGGCAAGAATATTGGAGTGGGTTGCCATTTCCTCCTCCGGGGGGCCTCCCCAACGCAGGGGCTGAACCCATGTCTCCTGCATTGGCAGGTGGATTCTGAACCACTGAGCCACCAGGGAAGCCCTGCAGGAATGAAGAGAAAGGGCTAAATCTGAGAAATGTCTGTGCCTTGGAGATGGGGTGATGGAGGTGAGAGACCCAAAGAAACCATGACTTGGGTGATTGGGGATGGCATAACCTACATACAACCAAGCTGGTCAGCACAGGGAGAGCTGGTGAGGAGCAGAGGGGGAGGCGTCTGGTTTAGTGCAGGCGAAATAGGTTAAAACGTCTGCCTGCAATGCGGAAGACCTGGGTTCGATCCCTGGATCGGGAAGATCCCCTGGAGAAGGAAATGACAACCCACTCCAGTACTCTTGCCTGGAGAATCCCACGGACGGAGGAGCCTTTTGGGCTACAGTGCACGGGGTCGCAAAGAGTCGGACACGACTAAGCGACTTCACTCACTCACTCACTCAAATGTGGACAGTATTGGACATCCCAGAGGGTGTGACCTTTAGGTAATTGGGTATGTGGACGTGCAGCTCAGAGGAGGGATCTGGACCAGGGTTTTATTGATGTTGAAACTGTTGAGGAGGGATGGGATTTCCGTGGTGGTCCAGTGGTTAAGAGTGTACCTTCTAATGCAGGGGATGTAGGTTTGATCCCTGGTCGGGGAATTAAGATCCTACATGCCTCAAGGACAAAAACCCCAAACATAAAGCAGAAGCAATCTTGTAGCAAATTCAATAAAGACTTTAAAAAAGAATGATCTGCATTAAAAAAAAAATCTTGAAGAAAACCATCATGGAGGGAAAAGGGTTATCGAGAAAGAACAGTTTCTCCTATCAGGGTTTTCCTGTAATCCCTAACCACTTGTTCGCTTAACTTAATCTCTTCTCACAGAATTTTTATTCTTGGTGAGGGCAGACATGGATCAAACCAGTCAATCCTAAAGGAAATTAGTCCTGAATATTCATTGGAAGGACTGATACTGAAGCTGAAAGTCCAGTACTTTGGCTACCTGATGGGAAGAACCTGATGCTGGGAAAGATTGAAGACGGGAGAAGAAGGGGGCGACAGAGGATGAGATGGCTGGATGGCATCATCAACTCAATGGACGTGAGTTTGAGCAAATTCCAGGAGTTGGTGATGGACAGGGAGGCCTGGCGTGCTGCAGTCCACGGGGTCACACAGAGTCGGACACAACTGAGCGACTGAGCTGACTGAGGGCGACATGAAATAACTAGCTAGTACAAGGTTTCATTGTGCTTGTGGTGAGGGATGCAACGAATGGGTCCTATGAACCTTGCAAGGGAGGGCCGGCCTGGTGTGGGCCCTGGTGGAAGATGCCCTGAGGAAGGGGATGTTGAGCTGGGCTGTCAGGGGTCAGAAGGAAATAACTAGAGGAAGAGTAAATTTTCAGGTAAGTTTTCAGGTTGACCACTAAGGTCCTGAGGGCTGGAAGGAGTATTATGTTTTTGATGACCAGGCCTTGGTTACACCGGGCCCTGTGAGCCACAGGGAGATTTGGTCTGTTGTAAAAAGACAGTCTGTGGTATAGTGCAGTGGTAAAGAATCTGCCTGCCAGTACAGGAGATGCAAGAGATGCAGGTTCAATCCCTGGATCGGGAAGATCCCTTGAAGAAGGAAATTGCAATCTGCTTCCTTATTACCTGGGAAATCCCAGATACAGAGGAGCCTGGTGGCTATAGTCCGTGGAGTGTCAAAGAGTCAGACATGACTGAGCGCACACACAGAGAGGGTGGTAAGCCACAGCTCAGAGAGAGGGTCAGCTGTTTTATCAAAGGCGCGTTTATGTTGATGCCAGGAGAGCAGGTGCAGGCGCAAGACACGCAGCCCTCCCTCGGCCCCTGTGTGCTGCTGGCCTCAGGCTGTGAGCCTTGCGGGGGCCTCACGTCCGCTGCAGGGAGTAGATTACTTGGGACAAGGCTCTGAGCCAGGCAGTGATGGGACCAGATCTATGAGTTGCTTTGTTTTTTCTCTTTTGACCACACACCATGTGGGATCTTAGTTCCCTCACCAGGGATCAAACCTGTGCCCTCTGCATTGGAAGCATGTTGTCTTAACCATTGGGCCACCAGGGAAGTCCAAGATTTACATTAAGAAAAATAATAATAATTGATTTGGTCATAGGGAGGAGTGAAAGGATTGTTGTTGTTGTTCAGTCGCTAAGTCGTGTCTGACTCTTTGTGACCCCTTGGACCGGAGCACACCAGGCTTCCTTCACCATCTCCCAGAGTTTGCTCAAATTCATGTCCACTGAGTCAGTGATGCCATCCAACCATCTCATCCTTTGTCGTCCCCTTCTTCTTTTGCCTTCAATCTTTCCCAACATCAGGGTCTTTTCCAGTGAATTGGCTCTTCGCATCAGGGGGCCAAAGGATTGGAGCTTCAGCTTTAGCATCAGTCCTCCCAGTGAATATTCAGGGTTGATTTCCTTTAGGATTCATGGTTCAATCTTGCAGTCCAAGGGACTCTCAAGAATATTCTCCAGCACCACAATTCAAAAACATCAGTTCTTTGGTGTTTATTTTCCAGAATACAACAGTACTTTTAAATAGTAGAGAGAAATGTTTTTAACAAGATTTTTCTTTATTAGTTTTTAAAAATACACGTGTATATATATATTTTGGTTGCGGTGAATCTTCGTTGCTGCGCGAGGGTTTTCTCCAGTTGCAGCGAGCAGGGGCTACTCCAGTTGCAGTGCATGGGCTTCTCATTGTGGGGGCTTCTCCCGTGGCAGAGTGCGGGCTCTGGGCGAGTGGGCATTCATGGCACCCGGGCCTAGTTGTTCTGCGGCATATGCAGTCTTCCCAGATCAGGGATCAAACCCAGGTCTCCTGCATTAGCAGCTGATTCTTATCCACTTACCTCCAGGGAAGTCCAGTATATTTATTTCTTAATTTGGCTGCACCGGGTATTAGCTCTGGTTAGTTAGCTAGTTACTAGTTAGATGTGGGATCTAGCTTTCTGATCAGGGATCACACCTGGCCCCCTGCTTGAGGAGCAGGGAATGCTAGCCACTGGACCACGAGGGAAGTCCCTAACAAGATCTTTCTATATTTCTTTGTTTCTCATTACAGAAATCAGGACCTTTGATATTTAGGAAAACTATGTTTAACTCTACTGAGATCAAGTTTTCTGGTAAGTATAATAAGCTAATGTAATACTGAAGTAACAATAAATTATAAGTAAGCAACATATAATCTAATATGTTAGCATAATATAAACTAACATGACACATTATAATATTATGTATTTTAAACTAGGCAGATGTTTTTAGGTGATTATAACATTTTAAAAGTCTCTTGATCCAGTCAAATTGTAGTTATTTTCAAGAATGGATTTTTCTAATCTTGTCTCAGAAAATGTAATATGAATCATTATTTAAAAGTTATAGTTAAAGCCTAATAAAGGAATCTTCAGCAAAACAGTATTTCACTTCTGTGAAATTTGACTTTGAATCCGTTTTAAAGTACAATAAATTCTTTTTATGGATATAGGAAATGCCATGATTGTGATGAAACCTTTGTGCCTCTGAAATCTGTCTAAATATACATGATTGTAGTATGAAATAAAAATTATTAGACACTGATATTTTAATTAGGATTTGAGGGGTTCAGTTCAGTTCAGTTCAGTTCAGTCGCTCAGTTGTGTCTGACTCTTTGCGACCCCATGAATCGCAGCACGCCAGGCCTCCCTGTCCATCACCAACTCCCGGAGTTCACTCAGACTCACGGCCATCAAGTCAGTGATGCCATCCAGCCATCTCATCCTCTGTCGTCCCCTTCTCCTCCTGCCCCCAATCCCTCCCAGCATCAAGAGTCTTTTCCGATAAGTCAACTCTTCACATGAGGTGGCCAAAGTACTGGAGTTTCAGCTTTAGCATCATTCCTTCCAAAGAAATCCCAGGGCTGATCTCCTTCAGAATGGACTGGTTGGATCTCCTTGCAGTCCAAGGGACTCTCAAGAGTCTTCTCCAACACCACAGTTCAAAAGCATCAATTCTTCGGCGCTCAGCCTTCTTCACAGTCCAACTCTCACATCCATACATGACCACAGGAAAAACCATAGCCTTGACTAGATGGACCTTTGTTGGCAAAGTGATGTCTCTGCTTTTGAATATGCTATCTAGGTTGGTCATAACTTTCCTTCCAAGGAGTGTCTTTTGATTTCATGGCTGCAGTCACCATCTGCAGTGATTTTGGAGCCCCCCAAAATAAAGTCTGACACTGTTTCCACTGTTTCCCTATCTATTTCCCATGAAGTGATGGGACCGGATGCCATGATCTTCGTTTTCTGAATGTTGAGCTTTAAGCCAACTTTTTCACTCTCCACTTTCACTTTCATCAAGAGGCTTTTGAGTTCCTCTTCACTTTCTGCCATAAGGGTGGTGTCATCTGCATATCTGAGGTTATTGATATTTCTCCTGGCAATCTTGATTCCAGCTTGTGTTTCTTCCAGTCCAGCGTTTCTCATGATGTACTCTGCGTATAAGTTAAATAAGCAGGGTGACAATATACAGCCGTGACGTACTCCTTTTCCTATTTGGAACCAGTCTGTTGTTCCATGTCCAGTTCTAACTGTTGCTTCCTGACCTGCATACAATTTTAGGGCTTATGAAAGCGAAAATACTGCTCGGGACTCTTGTCTGTGTAAATACCGATATGTCATGACTGACAAGTCATAGAGGGAGAGGTTTTCAGTATATTTAGTGGGTTTTCAGGCTTCCCTAGTGGCTCAGCAGTGAAAAACCCGCCTATCAATGCAGGAGATGCGGCTTCAATCCCTGGGTCGTGAAGATCCCCTGGAGGTGGAAATGGCACCCCACTCCAGTATTCTTGCCTGGAAAATCCCATGGACGGAGGAGCCTGGTGGGCTGCAGTCCATGGGGTCTCGAGGAGTCGGACACGACTGAGCGACGTCACTTTCACTTTTCACTTTCCTGCATTGGAGAAGGCAATGGCAACCCACTCCAGTGTTCTTGCCTGGAGAAGCCCAGGGACGGCGGAGCCTGGTGGGCTGCCGTCTGTGGGGTCGCACAGAGTCGGACACGACTGAAGCGACTTAGCAGCAGCAGCAGCTGTAGTGTGAAAAAGGAGACAGCATCTCTGAGTTCTCACAGAGTGAAGTTTTAGTGCCTGCAAAGTTAAGCATTGGTCCCTTGGATGTGTGCCTATGCTGTTTGGTGGACTGACATCAGGCTTTCCCTTGGGTGACCCCATACTCCTTAGCAAACTGCCTCAGGCGGCCACACTGCTGCTGCCCTCCGCCTGCTGGGCCTCTGCTTGTCCTGTCTGTCCACCCCCCTCTTCCCTGGGCGGACTTCTGTTCTTTGCTCGTGAGCCAGCTGGGGCCCCATTCTTCATGCCCACCTGACTGTGTTAGGCACCTTGCCCAGGGCTCGCTTGATCCCTTCTTCTCAGCCCCTTCCTCCATCAAAGGTGCCTGTTAACTCTCCTTTCCCCTAATTCCTCTTTAGTCAAGCATCCAGGGATTATTCTAGTTTACCACTATGTCCCTTCCTGGCACACAAGGGCTACTTATTCGGTACTTTTTGGGTGGATAAGTCAGTGAAGAGAGCGTTTCAGAGTGAAGTAAACAGTGACTGAGCATATCTGGGTACTCTGTTTATTTTAACACTGGACTTAACATATAGATGAAATGACTAGTCTTAGAGCAACATTTGGTTCACTGTGATAATGTAATGAACTTATCTGTCTCATTTTGTGGTGACTTTTTGGAGGAATTAGGTAATATTTTACTCATTGTTTCCTTAAGGTAGCCTAGTTTAAATTGAATTCTTGAAACCTGAAATTTAAATTGGGGTATATAATATTGTTTACAATATTGTTACTACAAAATGAGACTTTCTTTTTCTAAACAGTTAAGTCATTCAGTTGTCCCAGGACTGTGAAGTTTACCATAGAGTGGCATTTGGAGCATCATACCTGTCACAATGACTATTCTGAGTTGGAAGTAAGTAAAATGCAAATTTTAAATGAGTGTAAAGCTATAAAGGAAAAATTACAGAGTATAAAGATTTATTTGCTCATTAAGTGAGGAGTCTAGAAATAGAGACTGTACTTTTAGAAGTGCCACAGATTTATTTTGGGACTTAACAATAAATGCTTTAATTATGTCAAAATATATGCTTTCTGAGAATACAAGTCTATCAGTTTCCTTGTATCTATGAAAAACATTAGTTATTATTTAAATCAGAGTTATAGGAACCATTGATAAAGGGCTTGTGAATCATACATAAATAAAAATAAACTTAATTTAAAGAAGAAATGTAAAAATTTCATTCATCCAGAAAATGAGTAGCAGGGAACCTAGGGCTTTAGTGCAGATGAGCAGATTTCATGAGTATGAGTAGATCTCATCAAGAGGTGAGGAGGGAGACGGGAGACTGTGAGAGGAGGAAACAGAGTCCAGGCGAGGTCAGTGTGTGCTTCCTGAGGAAATCACAAAAATATTCACTTAGATTGCATAGGACATCAGATTTAGGATATTTAATGTTGATACTACCCTATTAGCTGATAAATCTTATTCAGATTTTGCCAGTGTCTCAAGAACGTCCTTTTTAGCAGCTTTTCTTTCTTTCTTTTTTTTATACAGAATCCAATCCAGGATCACATTGTATTTCTGCATGATTTTTTTTGGGGGGGCGTGGGGTGGTCGGCTGTCATTCATGACATGACACCGATACATACAATCGATTTATTTTTATAAGATGTCCCTCAATTTGAGTGTTTCTTAAATTTTCTCATGAATAAATTCAGGTTATATTTTTGTCAGACACACCATACCCTGGAGAAGGAAATGGCAGCCCACTCTAGTATTCTTGCCTGGAGAAGCTCATGGATAGAGGAGCCTGGCAGGCTCCAGTCCATGGGGTCACAGAGAGTCGGACACTGCTGAAGCGACAGCATGCACGCACTAGAAAATACACTGTTTTGCCCCATTTTTGATGATGTTAATTTGCTCAGTCAGTTAGGGAAGTTTCTGTCCATTTTCCACTGTAAAGCTGCTACTTTTCTCTCTGTTGTTAACAATAATTTGTGAAGAAACACTTTTGTATTCATGTGTAAATATCCTGTTTTCCATCAGTCCTTGTTTTAATGCTCTTTGGTCCTTGCCTGAGTAATTAGTTGTTAGTGATGACTGCTGGTGCTAGCAAGTAAGGAGCCACTTGACAGCGCAGACAGATGTAGGAGATGCGGGTTCGAACCCTGGGTCGGGAGGATCCACTGCAGAAGGGAAGGGCAACCCAAGCCAGTATTCTTGCCTGGAGAACCCCATGGACAGGGGAGTCTGGTGGGCTCCAGTTCATAGGGTCGCAAAGAGTCAGACATGACTGAATTGACTTAGCTCTCGCACACATGATGATTGCTAAATGGTGATTCTCTAATTCCCTGCTTTCTTCCACATTTACTAGCACCCTGCTATGAGAATGCACTCTCCCTTCTCCTTTATCAAGATGGACTCACTGATTTTTAGTTTGTTGGGTGGGTTATAATCTCTTACTGTTTTTATGTATTTTGCTCAAATTGTCCCATATGTGGCCAGTTGTTGTTTTTCAGTCGCTCCGTTGTATCCGACTCTCTGTGGCCCCGTGGACTGCAGCACGCCAGGCCTCCCTGTCCTTCACCATCTCCCAGAGTTTGTTTAAACTCAAGTCCATGGCCTTCCGTTTGGCCATTGAAAGCCTCTTAATCTTTTCTTGGTGCCCGGGAGCTGCCATTGGGAGCCTGGTTTTATTCATCCTCCAGGAGCCTGGAGCCGCACTGTTAGTTGATGTGTGAGTGAAAGTCCCCTGCAGTCCCTGGGGTTTTGCCATCTGTGCTTTATGTTACTATGTATTTGGTTTATCTGTCCTTGTAACTGAATACTGCTTCTCTCTCTAAAACCCTTTCTACGTGGAGTAGAATGAAAGCAATCCCAGGACAAAGTGTTATACACAGAATTTTATGCAGAGCTTTTTTTCTTCTTGGTATTTTGTTCTACTGAATGTCTCAAGTGTTCCAAACAAAGTAAATTTTTGGTATTGTTTAAATATTAAGCGAAAATAAATTATGACGTAGAACTTTACCTTGTGTAGGAGCTGTCACAGAAACATGAACTTCCCGTCACTGAAGACTTTTGTGGCCATTATTTCAAGAACAGTGAATGCTGGACAACAAAAAATGAAAATGTAGAGTGCGGCGGTGATTTACAGCTGTTTCCCCCACTGAATGTGAGTATCTGTCTCACCGTGTTGAAATCAGATGTATTTGTTTCCCAGTGAATATAAATATCAATTTAACTTCTGTGTCACCAGTGTTGTGATAAAGAAAGGTCTTAATTCATCAGTTTTTAGGTTCGGTTCTTTGGCGTGCATGGCAGTACATAGTAAGTGGGATACTGGCGCCACTGTTTGACGCCTTTGTACCCGGCGCAGCAGCGTCCTTGGAAGAGGACCCTTTTATCAGCCTTTTGTGGTCTGCTGTCACCGCCTCCCTCTCTTCTGCCCACCCCAGGCGGGCCTTGGCCGCCCTCACCCCATCAGAATGGCTCTAGTCAGGATGGTCAGTGACCTCCCTGGTGTGAGACCGCACGTCCGTTGCTCTTACTGGAGGTCTGTCAGCTTACCAGCATTTAACACACTTGAAAACTGTCCTCTGTGCACTTTGTCCTACTAAACCTGGAAGACTGGACTCTATAATGCTAATAGTGATCATCCCTGGGTAGTGAGGCTGTGGGTCATTTTAACTGATTTCTTTTGTTCTATAAATTCTGAACTGAAAATGAAAATGTCTTTAATAAAAATTTTGGGAACTTCTGTGGTGGTCCAGAGGCTAATACTGGGTGTTCTTGATAGGGGACCTGAGTTCAGTCCTCGGTCAGGGAACTAGATCCCCCATGCTGTAGCTGAGACCCTGGGTGCCTGAAGATCCCAGCGCTGCAGCTAAGACCTGGCGCAGCCAGATAAATATTTTTTTAAAAATCTAAAAAAACTTTTTTTCAAAGGGTTCTTTTAAAAATTTGTGTTGAAGTATAATAAACATAAAATAAAGCATGCGTATCAGAAGTGTAGGGCTTAATGAATTTTCACAACCCAAACCCACCCCCATAGACCCAGATCAAGTATAGACCATCTGAGCACTTTGAATCCCCTTTGGGATTCATCCTCCCTGCCAATGGAAACCACTGCCCTGAAGAAGTAATTTTTCAAGTGTAGGATTTTGTTACGAGTGTTTAGGGTACAGTGAGATTTGTTCTCTGGTGTTCTGCCTTCAAATCTTTACTTTTTTTGTAACAGCTTTTTTTCCCCCCCTCAATTTGTTAGAACTATTTTTCCTTATGGAAATGCAACAGTATAAAATGGAATTATTTTGTTCTTTTTTCCAGAATAAACAATTAATATCAAATACTGGAAATGTCTCAAACCAGGAAGGATCAACAGTAAGTCTCTTTCTTTGCCTTTAAATCAAATATATACAAGTTAGAGTAAGACTGAGCAGAATCTGCTGATGGATAGATACTCATGATCTTAAGTAGGGTGAGTAGAATTAGAAAAGAAAAACAGAAGTGTAATTTAAAACAGTGTATATTCTTACATATGTCTGTGTGAATTTTGTACATACTTGTTTCTTTGTTTAAAAAAATCTCTTTAAAGCCATAATTTAAGGGTAACTTCTGTGTAGTCTTCTTTTACTTTAAAAAATAAAATCACACTGTCACATGCCTTAGACAACATAGCAGTGGGCTAGTCAGTATCGACTTTAGGGCAAGAAAGAAATAGAAACTACGATGTAGCACCAGGTGGAGGGAAAATTTAGAATTGGGGGGAATTACTAAAAGTCACTTACTAAAAGACTGCCCTGGTGGCTCAGGCTCAGACGGTAAAGCGTCTGTCTACAATGTGGGAGACCTGGGTTCAATTCCTGGGTCGGGAAGATCCGCTGGAGAAGGAAATGGCATCCACTCCAGTACTCTTGCCTGGAAAATCCCATGGACAGAGGAGCCTGGTAGGCTACAGTCCATGAGGTCGCAAAGAGTCGGACACGACTGACTTCACTTTCACTTCACTAAAAGTCAGAAGACTAAGAGGTTGAGAGGGTTACAGAGAGTTGAGTGTAGGGACCGAAAGCAGATTTAGGAGAGCTTGATGTTTGCTTTTAGACTGGGACTCTTTGCTTTTATGGTCTTCTTCAACCATCTTACGGAATAGTCTTGATAGTGGAAAGGCATTCAGCCTGCAGTGGTGCTGAGAGTGGTGCTGAGCCAACTCTTTGCTTTGTACACATGCTGTCACAGGTGGAGGAGGAGGAAATGACAGGGAAGAATAGGAAATACTCAGGAAGGAGTGTGAGAAGTTTGGTCCAACCACATGGGGGCGTTGGAGGTCCCAGGCAGTTCCCAGGCAGGCGGGTTCAGCTTCTCAGTGGGTCTGAACTCTAGCGACAGAGTGCCTGAAGGAATCTGAAAGTTTAGCCCAGCAGTCCCTGACCTTTTTGCTACCAGGGACTGGTTTCGTGGAAGACAGTTTGTCCACGGACCTGGGGTGGGGGGTGGTTTCAGGATGACCCAAGGACATTGCACTTACATGCCACCGCTGATCTGCTAGTCGGAGCTCAGGCAGTAGTGTCAGCGACGGGGAACAGCTGTAAGTACAGAAAGCTTTGCTCGCTCACCCACCACCCACCTCCTACTGTGTGGCCCAGTCCTAACAGCCCAAGACTGCTACTGCTCTGTGGCCTGGGGGGGTTGAGGACCCCTATTTTAGCCTATATACTGTATTTGAGTCATTTCCAATCATGTTATATGACATCTTTCTTCCCCTGTTTAATTTTAAAACACACACATTTAACAACCAAATGCTTGATGATATTAGAAAAACTATTTGAAAGGTAATACTAAATATAGAATGGTAACTTTAGGAGGAAACCTGTAGAAATACAAGAAGTAGAAAATATTGGCAAGTGGAAAAGGCTTTTTCCCTCCTCCATCCTTTGGGTCTGGAAGGATGGTGGTAAAAAAAAAAAATGGAGGAAATCCTTCTGCTCCCCACTATCCTTCTACAGCCCGCCTCTGTGTGTGTGTGTGTTTAAGGAGTCCAATTCGTTTTTTTTTTAAGCTGCATTGGGTCTGCCTTGCGGTGCCAGGGTTCTTTGCTGCAGCACGCAGCCTTTCTCTAGTCGTGGCACTTAGGCTTCTCTTGTTGCGGAGCACAGGCTCTGAAGTGCACAGACTCAGTAGTTGCAGCACATAGGCTTGGTTGCCCCCTGGCATGTGGCATCTTAGTTCCCCGACCAGGGATCAAACCCGTATACCCTGCATTGGAAGGTGGATTCTTAACCACTGGACCACCAGGGAAGTCCCCCCAGTTCGATTCTTAACGGTTGATTCAAAGCGTGGTAAACAGTTGTTTAGCTATATCTTACAAAAGCAATTTAAAAAAATAACTCAAAGGATTTTTTTTCCCGTTTCAGGATGTTGTAGCCAAAACACAAAGAGATGGATTTCATATCTTTATTGTTTCTGTTAAAACAGAAAAAACAGATGCAAGCTGGAATTTGAACGGTATAGTTAAATAGTATACATGTTTACAGTCTGTTTTTACTGTATTCTGTATTTTTGTTATTAATTCAAATCTACATTCTCTGTTAAAATACATTATTCAAAAAGAAATTTCTTTAATCACAAAAATGAATAATCTGTTTATTTCTGGGACTTAAAACTTTATGCTTATCTTAACTCTAATATTTATTTTTTTTAACAGACTAGAAATTTAAAATTAATTTAAGCTAAATTTTAAAAAGTTTTAACTTCATGGAGGGCTACAAAATTCTCCAGATTAAAATAAAAAAATTTTTAGCGTGTAGAAATGGGTGGGCAACACCCTAATTGTAGTTGAAATAGATTATATTCTGTTTCTTGAAAAAGGCCATCATTGGGGGTTTAAAAATTTGTTCTTTAAAAAGTTGAAAAAAGAAACAAAAAACATGTGTTTGTAGCCGAGGAGTAGAAGCAGCGCCCCTGGCAGCCATGGCTCGTGTGCCCTGAGCTCCCCTGCCTGCCCAGTGAGGTGGACCCTCTGTCACGGAAAGCCGTGGCTCCTGGTGCCGAGTGTGAGCCCAGGCGTGCATCACGCAGTTTTCAAGGGAGCAAACGCTCTCATAGATCCTGGAATTGCCTTGTTGTGCACTTTCTAGGCTGGGCATCTGCTGGGCTGACAGTAGCCAAACAGCATGTGAGCATCCTGGGGGTTTGCAAACTGCCCTGATTCACCCACTGGGACTCAGAGGTGAAGCCACAGTCTGTCTCTGAGGGGCACCCAGTCCCAAGGGGAGGGAGAAAGCAATGAGATGAGACAGGCATGGCTGCAGAGGAGACCCAGAGCTGTTCTTCCCACTGAAGCTGGTAAAGAGGCTGCTCTGGAGAATGTGAAGCAGGGCTTCCTCCTGGAGGTGCTGTAATGGGCCAGACCATGCCACACAGGGGGCAGGGGCCCCGCTGCCATCCTGCTCCCCGCCTCCTTTCTTTGATACCAGTAGGCAGTTTTAAGTTTCTGCTGAATAGTAAATGGTGCAGTAGTAGTTGCTGAGCCCTGCAAGTCTTGTACTGTATCTGCCACTCTGTCACTGCTGTCTCAGACAACAACCCAAACTAGAATCTGGAGTTCAGTAATTTGTCCAAGTTACATTACGAAAGACAAAGTCGTCAGTGAGGTCAGGGACTCAGCCAGGGCCAGTCTCCGACCAGGACTACTTTGCTGTCTGCATAAGAGCCAACTTAGCCCATGCTGTATAACACCGTTTCTATAAGTAAAGATATCTGGATAAGGTTACATAATCAAACAACTAGTAATTATTCAGTACTTTGTGTGTGCTAGGTAAAAATTTAGCATTTGTTCACTTGGTTTATATTCTTGGAGCCTTAGAATGAGGTTACATTGAAAAACTTAAGAAAAACCTATTAATTTTAATACCTTAATTTCTTTATCCCCATCCTGCCTTCTCCAGTTTCTCTTTCTATGTTGGGACCTTATGGATATATCTCTGCATCAGATTGGCCTCTAATGATTGTGAGTATCTCTGATCATTTTTTTCCTTTTTTTAAAAATGAGTTTTGTATCCTAATTAGAATATTCAAAAAAACTTAAGAGACCAGTGGCAGTGATTCCTTAGCAGCTAGCACTGACATACCCTCTCTTTCTGGTTCCACAGTGACTGGGAGATAGAGGGTTGCAAACCTGAATGTAGAGATGCCAGTGCTCACTTTGTGTCAGTGCCATGCTGTGTTCCTTGTAACCTTGTGGTGCAGTGTCAAGTTAGGGAGCCTGATTTCTCCAGCTCGTTTTCTTTTCCTTGGCTATTCAGGGTCTTTTGTGTTTCCTAGACATCTCAATTTCAAATGATCAGAAGGCTTAACTGACTAAAATTGCTTCTCTTCCCACAGTTCTACATGGTGATGTGTATTGTTTATATCCTATATGGTGTTCTGTGGCTGATGTGGTCTGCCTGTTACTGGAAAGATATATTAAGAATCCAGTTCTGGATTGCAGCTGTTATTTTCCTGGGAATGCTTGAAAAAGCAGTTTTTTATGCTGAATACCAAAACATCAACAGCACTGGGCTATCAAGTAAGTAGTGACTGTGTCCATGAACATGGTGTAAGCCAAGAGCCTCCTAGCCTTTGTGAGCAGAGCAGAGGGGACTCCCCCTCACTACCCGCCTTCTTCCAGTGGTTTGGGAAACCATAGTCCAGTCCTCCTGCCTGGAAAATCCCAGGGACAGAGGACCTGGTGGGCTGCAGTCCATGGGGTCGCGAAGTCAGACATGACTGAGCGACTTCCCTTTTACTTTTCACTTTCATGCACTGGAGAAGGAAATGGCAACCCACTCCAGTGTTCTTGCCTGGAGAATCCCAGGGACGGAGGAGCCTGGTGGGCTGCCTTCTCTGGGGTCACACAGAGTCGGACACGACTGAAGTGACTTAGCACCAGCAGCAGCAGTATAGATGAAAAGGACAGAAGCCAAGAATAGAGTGTCAAAGTAGGTCTTTGAACTAGGATAGCATGTGTATGGTCTTTGCTTTCTGTGTTCTTGCTGACTTTCCCTGATTTCCCTCCTGGGGAGAAAAAAATTCCCTAAAGTTCAGCTACCAGTGACTGGCTTAAAGCAGTACAGAATTCTGGACTGGGGACGTTGGGTGCTGCCAGTCCTTTAAACACATTTCTCTTTTTTTCATCCATCCTCTTTCTTCTTTCCCCAACAAAAAAGAAAAGAAAGTTTGGCCACAGGAGTCAGATGAGTAGTGTAGGGTGGATGGCGCCTGCAGCCTTTTACAAAGAGCTTCATGTGACGGTGGGAGGCACCGTCCCAGTTTACACAGTGGGACGTGGGACGTCGGCCAAGCATTCAGTTGGGCATCTTTAGACGTGTGCCCCAGACTGCTGAAAGATAGAGTGCGCTGTCTATACAGAGGGACTTCCCTTCCAGTGGTTAAGACTCTGTGCTTCCAGTACAGGGGGCACAGGTTTGATCCCTGGTTAGGGAACTAAGATCCCTTATGCCTCGCAGTGTGGCTGGTAAAAAAAAAAAAAAGGTGGGGTGGGGGGGTGGTGGCCAGAAAAGTAAAGATATAGTGAATTTCATCACTGAACCTTTGAAAGAGAGATAGCTCAAAAAAGTACTCAGGATGTACTCGAATAGTCAGTTACAAATAGTGCAGATTTTCAAAGGGTGTAGTTATGTCATTCTTTATTTTAAAATCCTCTGGGGAAAAAAGGGTGAATTGGAATGTAGATGAGACAAATGCAGCATAATGTTGATAAGTATTGGTGCTGAGTGATAGTACATGGGAGTTCATTATATTGCTTTCTCTGTTGGAGAGAAAACTGTATTGTAGTTTCTCAAAAATTAAAAGTTTAAAAGGACAATATACAAAAGAATAAAGCAAAGTCACACATCTAGGGAGGCCTGTTGGGGTGTTATTACTCTCTAAGAAGTTTTAGTCATGTATGAACACATGTGTGCGTGTGTGTGCGCCCTCCCTAAACCAAATGAGGAAAGGGTAAGTTGCTGCTTGTGACTGGTTGTTAAAGCATTCTTGAGTGTCAGAGGAGGTAGGTCAGCTTCTTTGCTGCCAGTGGTGAGGAGTCTCTGTCTGGAGAAGGTGGTGTGAACTTGGGTGAGGGGCAGCAAAAGCCTGAGATCCGTGAAGAGGAGAGCCCACCTGCCACTCTCAGGGCCATCAAGCCCTCTGAGACGGCTCCTCCAGGGCTCGGAAGAGAAAGCCCAGGCAGCTGTCCTTGTCTTTGAGGAGTCCTGTGGAAAAGAGAGGTGCCGGATGGAGCCTGGGCTGATGCTGCTTCCGATTTCCCCAAGTGTGGACTCTGAAACCCAGGCTGTCTTGCTTAGCATTGGTGCTGGAAGGACAGAATCTAGAAAGTGAAGCAGTGAAGAAACAGTGGTTGTTAGGACACAGCAAGGGTGCGCTAAGGATACGTCAGTTGGCTTGTGCTTCGGTTAGGCAGCAGGCAGATGTATAAACTTACTGCACGGTGTATCTGAACTTCTTCAAGGTATTGGACGAGGCCTCTTGTGGTTTCTTCTGGAGAGGATGGAGAAATGTGAGCTGAGAAGAATAATTAGGTGGATTAAGAGCTGGTTTCTGAGTGTCTTTTTCCTCCTTTCTGTCTTCACCACCAGAGCTCTCAACATCTCTTGGCTGGATTCTGGAGTCGCCTCCTAAGCATTTTCCTCTCCTGTATTCCTTCCCAAGCCATTAAGTAGAGCAATCTTGATAAAATAAAGCTGTCCATTTTATTCTAAGGGTCAGCAAGCTCTTCCTGCAAAACCTGCACAGGAAATCTTTTTGACTTTGGTGGCTCTGTTGCAATTTCTCAACTACTGTCTTAGGAGCTGAAAGATGCCACAGACGCAAATGGACATGGCTACATTCTCCAGTGAAACTTCATTTCAAAGCACACGTCAGGCCAGATTTGGCCTAGAGACTGTAGTTCGTCAGTGCAGTTTCCACTCTTCTTTTTGACTTGTCTTTGTTTGTTTATGGGCTGCTCTGTGTCTTAGTTGTCCAGCATGTTGGACCTTTAGCTGTGGTGTGCAAGCTTGCGTGGTGTCATGTGCGATCTAATGTCCTGACCAGGGGTTGGACCTGGGCCACCTGTGTTGGGCGCAAGGAGTTTTAGCTACTGGAGCGCCAGGGAAGTCCCACTTGTATTTTTTATGGTCATTGACTTCCCATCAACTTTAGCAGCAAAACCAGACTCACGGCCTGGCATAAAACCCAGGTGAATGGGCCATGCTTCTGTCCCAGTCTGATTTTGGCCTCTCTCATTACATGCCTTGCTGCAGACCTGCCAAACTTTCACATCTTGCAGCATTTTTTTTTTTGGCCACGCCGTGAGGCATGCAGGATCTTACTTCCCTGACCAGGGATCGAACCCACACCTTCTGCAGTGCAAGTGCAGACTCTTAACCACTGGACCGCCAGGGAAGTCCCGTCTTGCAGCATATTTTGCTCTTTCTCTTTCTTCCTTCATGCCTCTGCATGTGCCATTTCCTTTGCTTTTCCGCTTTCCCTCCTCCGAACAGTAACTCCTACTCAGCCTTCACCTCTTCCCTTGGACTGCACGGAGATCAAGCCAGTCCATCCTAAAGGAAATCAGCCCTGAACATGGGAAGGACTGATGCTGAAGCTGAAGCGACAATACTTTGGCCAGCTGACGCGAAGAGCTGACTCATTGGAAAAGACCCTGAAACTGGAAAAGAATGAAGGCAGGAGGAGCAGGTTGACAGAGGATCAGATGGTTGGATGGCATCATTGACTCAGCAGACATGAGTTTGAGCAAGCTCTGGGAGACAGTCAAGAACAGGGAGGCCTGGCATGCTGTAGTCCATGGGGTTGCAAAGAGTTGGAGACAACTTAGCAACTAAACCACAACAGCCTTCAAACCCTGGTGTAGATGTCACTTCTGAGAAGCTTTTCCTGCCCCATGAGGTGTAGGTCGCTTTCCTTGCCATCCTGGGACACAGACTGTGTTTCCTCCAGCTCTTGCTGCATTCTGTCCTGCCCAGAGTCCAGGCTTCACAAGGGCAGGGAACATGGTGTTTCTTTTCCTGTGACAACCACACAATGGGAGCGGAAATCAGTAAATGAAGGGGGCAACCTGGAGAAAAATGAGCTCTTGAGGACATTATGGTTTTCAAGTATTTACAAGACAGGAAGGGAGTCTGGGCTTCCCTGCTGGTTCAGATGGTAAAGAATCTGCAATGCAGGAGACCTGGGTTCGATCCCTGGGTCAGGAAGATCCCCTGGAGAGGTGAAGGTGAGGTGAGGTGAGGTGAAGTCGCTCAGTCGTATCCGACTCTTTGCGACCCCACGGACTGTAGCCTACCAGGCTCTTCCATCCATGGGATTTTCCAGGCATGAGTACTGGAGTGGGTTGCCATTTCCTTCTCCAGAGGATCTTCCCAACACAGGGATCGAACCCAGGTCTCCCACATTGTAGGCAGATTCTTTACCGTCTGAGCCACCAGGGAAGTCTCCAGGGTCAGGAAGATCCCCTGGAGAAGGGGATGGCAACTCACTCCAGTATTCTTGCCTGGAGAATTCCATGGATAGAGGAGCGAGCCTGGCAGGCTACAGTCCAGGGGATTGCAAAGAGTCAGACAAAAGTGAGTGACTGCTGCTACTAAGGAGCTCTAGTTCTTTAGCCTCAAGTGGGGGAGTGAGAACAGAGGGGAGCTTGAGGAGACTGTGCCCCATAGAGCTGATCTGATACAGAGCGAGTTCTTCAGGAGGTGGAGAATCCCCTTCACCGAGGTTGCAAACAGCATTAGATTAGATGACCTTTAAATTTAAATATGGCTAATTCGTCTGAGGTCAGAATATAGTTGTAAGAGTACATGTGTAGAGTCTTGGCGACAGGCGTCCAGGTGGACCCAGAGCAAATGGTTTTCCTTCTTCCCCGTCAGCTCAAGGGTTACTGATATTTGCGGAGTTGATATCTGCGATTAAGAGGACTCTGGCTCGCCTCCTGGTGATCATCGTGAGCTTGGGATACGGCATCGTAAAGTAAGTGGAAAAGACACCGCACCTCCACCCTGTGAGCGTCCGTCTCCATGATACCCGCTGTGAAACTGGACAGGGAAATACCTGCCAGGATGTGTTTTTTAAGGGACTTTACATTTTTTAATCAATTAATTATCTGGGTGCGTCAGGCCTTAGTTGTGGCGGTTGGGGTCTTTGTTGCAGCATGGGCTGCTCTAAGGTGAGGGCTCCAGAACGCACCGGCTCTCTAGTTGTGGCACAGGCTTAGTTGCCCCGAGGCATGTAGGATCTTAGTTCCCTGACCTGGCTTCGAAGTCGTGCCCCCTCCTCTGCATTGAAAAGTGGATTCTTAACCACTGGACCACCAGGGAAGTGCCTTTAATGGATTTCCATGCACTGGCTGTTTTATGCATGTGTGCTCAGTGGCTTCAGTCGTGTGCGACTCTTTGCGAGCCTGTGGACTGTAGCCCGCCAGGCTCCTCTGTTCATGGGATTCTCCAGGCAAGAATACTGGAGTGGGTTGCCATTTCCTCTTCCAGGGGATCTTCCTGACCCTGGAGACTTTGCTGGTGGCTCAGATGGTAAAGCGTCTGCCTACAATGTGGGAGACCTGGATTCGATCCCTGGGTTGGGAAGATCCTCTGGAGAAGGAAATGGCAACCCACTGCAGTACTCATGCCAGGGATTGAAAGCACGTCTCTTATCTCTCCACTCTCCTGCATTGGCAGGCAAATTCTTTACCACAAATGCCACCTGGGAAGTCCTGCTCTTTTATACTTTCCTCAAATAAAGATCCTAAGTTCCAGTAACTTTTTATAATTAGATGAATAATCAACTTTAAGGATAATGGAAAATTTAAAACGATTCTTGAGGCGCGGGTCACTTTCTATTTCCTAGGCAGCACAGTTACGTGTTATAATTGTGTTTGAGATACTGTAAGAGAGCATGCTCTGACTAAACCCCAGGTCACCAGAATTTTTGTCTGAAGCCTGGCTATCCCCTGCAGATCCTATCAGGATCTTTTCTCCCTCTTACTTTTGAGTCCCTGGTTGTGAACATGGAGGAGTCTGTTCCCTAAGACTCTGATTCCCAGAAGCTCAAACCTTCACACTGAACCACAGCTACGTCTTTTTTTTTTAATATTTATTTACTTGGCTATGGTGGATCTTAGTTGCGGCATGCAGGATCTTCAGTTGTGGCATGTGAACTCTTAGTTGCAGCATGTGAGATCTAGCTCCCTGACCAGGGATCAAACCTGGGCCTTGGCATTGCATGCACTGAGTCCTAACCACTAGACACCAGGGAATCCCAGAAATTTCAGTTCTATTTTCAAATTGCCAATTGCTAAAAATCATCATCTTTGCATATTCCTGACTCAATTATACTTTCAAAGAATCCAAACTGTTATTTTAATTCTTTTTAATTTGAAGAATGAAAGCTGAAGTCTATTAGGACTCTTGTTTGGAGGTATTGAGAGAGAAAGCGGTGGGATTTGATTTCCTGACATCCTGCTCTTTCTCTGCCCACATCATAGAATCAATCAGTGGATTATCTCTGACAAGACACATCTCAGAATGGTTTACAATGTATGTTCGTGAAAGACTTAAACGATTAGTTCTGCCAGTGACCCTTAGAATTTGGCACTTTCTAGGTTTCATCAATCTTCTCATCCATTCTGTAGACATAGGACTTGGGTTATGTTCATTATACTGCTTGAATTTCAGCAGCAAAATCTCCTGGTCTCAGAAACGTTGCCTCGAGAGTTCCCTGGTGGTCCAGTGGTTAAGAATCTGCCTTGCAATGCAGGGGACACCGGTTCAATCCCTGCTGCGGGAAGATCGCACGTGGTACAGCGCAGCCAAGCCCATGCTCTGCAACTACTGAGCCTGTGTTCTAGAGCCAGGAGCTGCAGCTACTGAGCCCTTACTCTGCACCTGCTGAAGCCCGCGAGCCCTGGAGCCCGTGCTCTGCAATAGGAGAAGCCCGTACATCACAACGAGAGAGTAGCCCTTGCTCTCCGCAACTAGAGAAAGCCCAGGCTCAGCAACAAAGAGCTTATTACTTAAAATAAATAATTTTTTTAAGTGTTGTTTCACAGGCACCGATACAGTTTTAAGTCCTAGAGAAGGAGGCCTGTTTTTCCTGAGCCTGTTTTTGCCTTGTTCCCAGGGAATAGCCTGCTTTAAACAGAACCCCTCTGTGGTGGGAGCTGACGGGTGAGACTGGACGGTGACGTCCTTGGTGCTGGAAGCGGGGCCGGCTGCTGTACTCAGACGCACTTTACTTACCTTTTTCTTGTTTCCTGTTTCCTCCTCCTCATTCCAGGCCTCGTCTAGGAACCGTCATGCACCGGGTCATTGGATTGGGGGTTCTTTATTTTATCTTTGCGGCTGTTGAAGGCGTGATGAGAGTCATTGGGGTAAAAACTGCATCATTCCACTTGCACTTTTTTTTGTTGTTGCTGTGAAATACGACTTTACTTTCTTATCTCCTGAGATGAATTTTTAAAGATAGGAAATTTGTGAAAAGGGCCCAATTTTGAGTACTTCCCCCACACCCCGTGGACTGTTTCTCTTTTTTAATATGTCCTGAAAGTAAAAGGCTAACCAGAGCAGTTTAAAAATGATACGGTTTTTGAAGGCACTGCCTGGTGTCACCCTAGGAATGATTAATAGTCCCATCTCAAAAGCGTTCATGGTTATTCTTTATGAAGAATGTTCATCTTTATCATTATACAGTCTGAACACGTTCATTTCTTCCTTAACCCTTCGTTTAAACATGTGTAAGTGAGCAGAAAGTTAATTTTACCTTCTAAGCATGCAGACATTGCATGTCTTCGCTCTTTTAAGCGTCAGGTACTTGTCCATTTTCCCTGACTGGTGGGCTCAGTATTGAGGGGACTCAGTGGCGCTACTCGTGGAGGAACCAGGAGGAGGTAGTGTTCTAGGGAGGAGTGGCTCTGGCAGCCAGGGCAGCAGTAGTTCACCCCAGAGAAGAGCGAGTATTTGTATCTGCGAAGACCCCTAGATGTCTAGCTCTTGGTTTTCCTTCCTAATATGTTTGATGATGACTTAGTGATTAAGGAGCTTATTATTTATTTATTTATCTATTTTTGATTCAGAGAACTGTGTAATTTTTACTAAGACGTCTTTTGGGTTAGATAGTGAAATCAGACCATTGTACACAGAGTGAATAATCTGTACATTGCCACATACATTTACTTCACATAGTTTGATCTGACGTTTTAAAGACGGGCATTTGTCCAATAATGTTAAAAACCTCACCCTCCTTCCAGTGTCTTGGACATACGTGCATTCTGGGTTAGAGACACCTCTCTTCATCTCTGACTCCTTGAAAGGTGCATTTATTATTACTTTTACATAACAGTGAAGAACTTTCTATTTACATACATAATTCATAGAAAGCTTATCTTTGCTGGGAAGAAAATAGAAAGGATAAACATCCCACAGGTAGATGATGTATTTCTTTACACTTTGACGTGGTCAGCATCTTAGATGTGGCGGTTTTGGGTGTGATTCTCTGTCAGCTCTTGAGTAGCATGTGCATCCAGGCTGTGGTTTCAGCTCCTCTTCCTTGTTTTACCTTTTTCACATCCTTTCACCTGCGAGGGGAGGAGGAGGAGCCCATTGCTTTAGAAGCCGTGGCTGCGCGTTTGGTGAGGAGAGGGCAGAGAGAGAAACGGTTGACCTGAGTTGGGCGGGACGTGCTGTGTTTTGCTTGCCACTCCATAGCGCAGTTTTACGTTATCACTAGACAGGCTGAGGACAAACTAACATTTGTGGCTACTAAAACAGATAAATTCCATGTGCTCAAATACAATTCTGTTAGGCAATAAAATCTTTTATATAGCCTTTTATAAAATGATGAGAGGAGATAAACTGTTTTTCTTCGTCAGATGATTATTATAATGAAATTTTTACGTTCAGATTTTTTCCCTATTTTTGTCTTTCAGGGTTCTAACCATTTAGCTGTTGTCCTTGGTGACATCATTTTAGCACTTATTGACTCCATTTTTGTATGGTTCATATCCTTTACTGTGTCCTAAAGTAGTTTGTTGTTGTGTCATCAAAATCATATTATCTTTAATTTGTAATAGTAGCAGAGAGACATATAATTATGCGTTATAGGAATTTAGTTGAAGATGAAAAAGTAGCAATTCCTCAATTTAAAAATATCTTTATTTTTTCTATTAGTTTAGCAAACTTAAATGAACATACTGAGGAATCAGGTAGAGGAGACAAGTACTTAACTAGGAGCAACATAGCAATAATAATTGCCATTTTACAGAGGTGCTGTGCAAACAGGAAAGAGAAATTAATTGCAGGCTGACAGTCCAGAAAGACTTCACGGAGATGGTGACATTTAAATTGAGACTGCACGGACAAATGGGAATTTACTAGGAGAAGAATTAGGGTTTCCCAGGGGCACTAGTGGTAAAGAACCCGCTTGCCAGTGCAGGAGACATAAGAGATGCAGGTTCGATCCCTGGGTTGGGAAGATGCCCTGAAGGAGGGCACGGCAACCCATTCCAGTATTCTTGCCTGGAGAAGCCCATGGACAGAGGAGCCTGGTGGGCTACAGTCCATAGGGTCACAAAGAGTCAGACACGACTGAAGCAACTTGGCAGGCACGCACAGGAAAAGAACTGGGGGAAAAGTCTTCTGGGAAGATATGAGGGGACCAACTTATTGGGAGCAAGAAAATATAGAGACAGTGGCAGAATATCTCAAACCAGCTTGCCTGTGAGTACCACGTGTGGGAGAATCTTAGAAGGTGGGGCCAGAAGGGAAAGACAGAAGGACATGCTTAAGAGTTTAGAGTTCTTCGAAGGCGGAAAGTATCAAGGAGTTGAAGCTGCACAGGTGAATGGCATGATCAAATCTTCTAAGAGAACTCGAGGATGACTTTTTAAAAAATGCGTCAGAGGACTTGCGGTCCAGTGATTACGACTTTACCCTGGGAGCTGAGCAAGTACAACTGCAGGGGAGGTGACCTAGCTACTGGGTCTCCCTGGTGGCTCAGTGGTAAAGAATCCGCCTGCCAATGCCAGAGACTTGGGTTTGATCCCTGGGTCAGGAAGATCCTGTGGAGGAGGAAATGGCAACCTACTCCACTGTTCTTGCCAGGAGGATCCCGCAGACAGAGGAGTCTGGTAGGCTAGAGTCCATGGGGTCATTAAGAGTTGGACACGACTGCGACTGAGCACACAGGCAGACTAGCTACTAGCAGGGCTCAGCATTGCCATCGCCAGCCTTCGTGTCTTCTCTTCTGTCATTGCATGTTTAGAAAATGAGCTTAAGATATCTGTTCGGTTTGGAATTATCTTATTTCTAAGCTTGGGTATGCTTATGTGAGGGAGCATGTGTTCCTCCATCAACTACTTGAGCTACAGACTTTGCATTTTAAAAACCTATGTTATCTTTTCTTCTGGTCATTTACACATGTGTGTTTCAAAGAATTCTTGCTCTTAACCACCCATAAGGTAGTTCATTGGGAAAAACACACAGTCATGCAAATTGGCCAAAAATTCCAGAGAAAAGTGGCTAAAAGGCTCTAATTCCATCTGGATTTGAATGAGGGTAACTTGCCATCGTTATGGATAACTTTGGCTTTGGTCCAACACGTCACGAGCCAGATTCAGGCGGGGAGATACAGAAAATAAGGGGGAAGATTTAGCTTGCTCAATTATTGATATTTTTAATTAAGATGTTAGAGATCAAAGTCATAAAGATATCCAGAAATTGAAATTCCCTTGGTTTGCATTTTATGGTGAGAGGAAAGGAAGTTCAACCTGAATTTCTGATGTCTGCTCTTAGATTGCTATTCTGTAGTTTTCATTACTGAGATGAAGAGTCCACTTTCTCTGTACACAGAGGTAGTGGGTTTCCTAAATGATTACCAATGACAAGCAAAGAAGCAGGACCACATCCTGACAGAATCAAATGTTGGAATCTTGACCATGCTTCCTTTGCTTTCAATGAACCTAATCTAGCTTCTTCTGTAAGAATCTGATTCTACCTACAGTAATAGAAAAAATAGCCTGAAAATGCTAAAAAGCTGTTGCCTCCTGCCTCTCTTTTCCTGCTTGTTTGTTTTATTTTATTTTATTTTTTGCTCTTTTGCTGCAGGCAAATGATTCTGACCTTGTGCTTCTGGCCAGCCTCCCTCTGTCTCTTCTTGATTCTGGCTTGTGCTGGTGGATATCCTTTTCCAACCACAGCAGCAGCACGTGCAAGGTGACTCTCCCGTCAGGGTGGTGGGGCCTGCATGCTTTCATTACTGCTTTAAGAGTATTGGGTCTTGATCATGTTTATTGAATAACGTGTATTTCCATGTCTGTAGGTCCTGACAGCAACCTTAATTGGTTGAATTGTGTTCTGATACAAATTGATCTTCTGTTGCAACTTAATGGGTCATTTGTGTTATTCATTTGTTAAATTGTGTCCAACTCTTTGTGACCCCATGGACTGCAGCACATCAGACTTCCCTGTCCTTCACCATCTCCCAGAGTTTGCTCAAACTCAAGTCCATTGAATTGGTGATGCCATCCAACCATCTCATCCTCTGTCTTCCTTTCTCCTCCTGCCCTCAATCTTTCCCAGCATCAGGGTCTTTCCCAATGAGTCAGCTCTTCGCCTCAGTGGTAAAGAACACACCTGCAATGCAGGAGACACAGGTTTAATACCTGGGTTAGGAAGATCCCCTGGAGGAAGGCATGGCAACCCACTCCAGTATTCTTGTTGGGAGAATCCCATGGAAAGAGGAGCCTGTCAGGCTATGGGTCCATGGGATCACAAAGAGTCAGACATGACTGAAGCGACGGAACACAGAAAAATTGAAAAGCAGCTTTGGTAGTTTTAGGACTAAAATGAAGTTTTTGATTAATGAAGTATTGGGAATTTAAAGAGGAGGCATAAATAAATCTAAAATGTGCCACTTACATTCCCCTTTGCTCAGCTCTGTGATGTATGTTCAGTGGGTAATCCCTACACAGGGCTTGGCAGGCTGCAGAGAAAGCTGCCCATGTTTACAGAGCTCTGGCTTGAGCACAGCCTCACTGCTGAGGAGCCAGTGGACAGGTCTCTCTCTGCTTCTTCATATCTGACAATGTCACTGTTTACCTGAGCCCTGTACTGCTGGAAAATAGCCACCCCGAAGACAGCCTCCACCCTTTGGTGTTTGGGAAAAGGCTTAAAAGCTGCCTTTCCCCATGGGACTTCAGTGAGCTTCCCAGGTGTTCCCTTGTTTACTTACGACAAGGCCAGATACAAACCTGTATACCTACTGACTAATCTGGACAAAAAGTCAGACCGCACCAAACTGACTAAGCCTTCTCCTTCCCCCAGGTCCCTGAGCTTTCATCCACCCGCAGCCCTCTTTCACAGCCCTTCCTGAGAACCTACAGGCCTCAAGGAAAGTCATAACCCCGAGCAACTGGCCTGTCAGGCCACCCCCTGCCCACACCTGCCACTCTCGAGTCCTATCTACACCTCCTTACAAAAGCAAAGGGCTTCCCTGGTGGCTTAGTGGTGAAGAACCCGCCTGCCAATGCCAGAGATGCAGGTTCGAACCCTGGGTTGGGAAGATCTTCTGGAGAAGGAAATGGCAACCCACTCCAGTATTCTTTCCTGGAAAATCCCATGGACAGAGGAGTCTGGCCAGCTATAGTCCGTGGGATTGCGTAAGAGTCAGACATGACTTCCAACTAAGCAACAACAACAGTAATAAAAGCAAAGCCCTTCCCTGCCTGGCCTTTGGGACTCCTACAGATCTTACTGTCAGAATATTCTCCATACTGCAGTAATCTCTTGAATAAATTCTCTCCTTACCCAAGTCCAGATTTATTTTACTTGACATATTTCAGATTTTTTTTTTTAATTTGTAAAATGGAATTGATAGATGACATGACTTCTTAATTATGATCATTCAGAGTGTAGAATGAGAATAGACCAGAAACAAAAAAATAAGAAACGGAGACAGAAAACCACAAGCCGAATGGCACGTCCTGATGGCGTCTGCACCTAGCATTTAGTCTGTGTCCTGCTCTGTCCTGTGTTTCGAGAACTTGGCACTGAAGGAACACAACGTAGGTCTCGTCCTTACGTTCTTTTTCCTTCAAGTTTGTTTACTTAGTTCAGACAGTGGCACATTGTACAACAAAATCTGTAATAAAATTGCTATCGTGATTATACGTTAGTGGAGAAGACATTTTCTGTGTTTTTATTAGTTTTAAATTACAGGGACTCTGTGTAGCAGTAGTTTTGGAAATGTAGCAGAAGATTCTTATTTCATTTTTAATCTTAACTATGTATTATTATTTAAAATTTTTCCCTTAACTCTTTTTCACATTTTTATAAGTTTGGCACAAACTATGAAGACTCTCAGGCTAAGAAAGAACACAGTAAAATTTTCTTTATACAGGCACTTTACAAATACCCTCATCTTTGCCATACTGGGTAAGTTATCTGATTTTCTTTTATAATAAATTATTTTAGTATTGTACATGTCCCTTCAGAGGTTGACTTTTTTTTTTTTTTTTTGGTGTGTTTCAGCATCTGTAGTGTTTATGGTGTGGACAACTAAGACATTTAGGTTTGCAAAATGTCAATCAGTAAGTATAATCTTCCTATGTAAACAGTTTTCATTTTTAATTGTACTCTTTTATTTTGTGTAAGTTTGAAGAGTTTAGTTTGTGTTTGTAGACCAAGATAATTGTAATAGACATATTCCATTTACTTGGAATTATTTTGTGCAAGATTAGAAAAACATTTGTCTCCTTTAAACAAGTCTGAAACAAAGTTCCTCCTAAATCTCCGTTTCCAATTTTGCCCTTTTCTCAGCTTCTTTTGTTGTATTCTGAAAAGGAATCCTCTCCCTGAATAGTCTAAGGTAACAGGAAATCGTTTTCTTCCAGCACACAGTGTGACCGGGTTGCTTTGTATCTAAGTGGGATTCTAAATCTTAAGCCCGACATGTTCCTAGGATTTTATACATGTTTATAGTATACTCATCATGAACATTCAGGAGATATTCTCCTTGGATTCTCTAGTTAGAAGATATATTTCTTAGACTGAAAATATAAAAGGCCCTTCTGGGGATTTCTTGATTTGGAAATAGCCTCTAGTTCTATATTGGTTGTTGTTCAGTCGCCAAGTCTGACTCTGCGACCCCATGGACTGCAGCACGCCAGGCTTCCCTATCCTTCACTATCTTTCAGAGTTGGCTCAAACTCACGCCCTTTGAGTCGATGATGCCATCCAACCGTCTCATCTTCTGTTGCTCCCCTTCTCCTGCCCTTATTCTTTCCCAGACTCAGGGTCTTTTCCAGTGAGTCAGCTCTTCCAATCAGGTGGCCAAAGTATTGGAGCTTCAGCTTTAGCATAAGTCCTTCCAGTGAATATTCAGGGTTGATTTCCTTTAGGATGGACTGGTTTGATCTCCTTGCTAGTTCTATATAATTATAAAGAGCCCTGTGAAAACCCTGGACTAATGCTGCCTTAGGGAAAATTTCACGAGAGAAGAAACTCTTCTTGTCTAGAAAATAAATTAATTGACCTCTGAAGCCCTTTTCAGCTCTAATTCTTTTCATGATACTGTTTAATTTGTTAGGGTTTTATTCACTGGATTGATTATAAGGCTCAACTAAGCATTAATATGGATTTTAAGATAGAATTTCTTAGTTTTTATGTTTCTTGAAAAAACATGTGCTCATTTTTTTTGAAGACTTACTGGTTGGAAGGATTTCATTAGTACTTGTCATTATATACTATTTCAGTGGGAAATCTGTTTATCAAAAATTAACTTTTCCTGTTTGAATCATCCTTGTTCTAGGACTGGATGGAACGCTGGGTTGATGATGCATTTTGGAGCTTCCTTTTCTCACTTATTCTTATTGTAATAATGTTTTTGTGGAGACCATCAGCAAATAATCAGAGGTATCTTACATAGTTGGGCAAGGATTTTGTTCATCTTCTGCTACAATGTTAGAAAAGCATTTACAGAAACCAGAGAAGTAGTTGTTGCTGTTAAGAGGTATACAGTCAAGTGGGGAGACAAATATAACAGAAGGAAGACAGTGAAAGGAGAGATACGGGGGAGAAAGGGGTCTCCCCGCAGGAAGAGGGAAGAGGGGTCCCTGGAATGACTGTTTCAGGTGTAAACTGAGCATTGAACAGGTTTAAACACGCTAGTAAAACTGCTCCTTGTTTTTTATTTAGATATGCCTTCATGCCTTTAATAGATGATTCTGATGATGAAATTGAAGAATTCATGGTAGCATCTGAAAATTTAAGTGAGTGATATGTTTTCTTACTAAATAACCATTGTATCTATTGTAACAAAAAAATACTGTGTCTCTACCTGTGATGCAAGGTCAGCAACACTTTTTTCCTGTAAAATATTTTTAAGACTGTGTCTGAGGAAAGCTCTATTACAGTCGACAGTCACAAGAAGAAAAGTCAGTGATTAAATTTTCCAGATTGTTACTGTAGCTGGAGCTTTTGTGTGCTCTTCATGTCTAAGGATTGAAGTCAGTACACTTGTTTTCCACAAGACTGATTTGGTATATATTGTACTTAGCTCCCAAATAATATTGATAAATCTTCTTAATGATGATTGCTAAATTTCTCGTAGCAGAGATATTAAAATTCAGTGTGTTGGTTTTGGCTCCAGTAATGATGGAATGAATTGTGTTGGACAGTCTTCCTGCTGATAGCTAGAATAAACTCTGGACAGAATTTTTTTTTAATTAATTGTTTAAAGGCACTGGAGAGCAATGAAAGGCAGGCAGAAACTGGAGGAACTTTCATGTTGAAAGAAAAGAGCCGCACTTAATAAGTTCCACATTTGTAGAGCTTCAGTCCAGAGTGTGTGCCCAGTCAATGAGACAGGCTGGAGCTCAAGCAGATAGGTGTAATCTCACTGATGCAAGGAATTGGAGAGTAAGCTTGGGGCTGTAAGAATGCCTGGAAATTGAGGGAAAAGAAAAGAGAGCCACAGAGGAAGAAATTCCACAGTCTTTAAAAAGTCTCTCTAATCTTGTCTGATGCCTGAAAGGGGCATTTTGAGACTCCAAAAGGCCAGGGGGAAAACAATAGCTGTTTGGTTAAGAAGCAGAACAGAAATTTCAGCACATGCCCACTGCAGAGTTTGAAATTCAAGGGCTACTTCTTAGAAATAAAGACCACAGTCTGGGACCACTGAAATTTACCCTAGGACTAGAGCTAAACTGAAATAAACCCTAATAAAATCTGAAAGCATGTCCCCCAAAGATTAAAGTGATCCAGCCATAATCTGAATGCCTTCTGGAACAAAACACTTCTCAGAGATAAGGGAATCCAGAATCTATAAGATACCATTCTCAATGTCCCATATACAATGATAAATTACTAGACACGGAATGAAACTGCAAACTGTGACCCATAGTTAAGGGAAAAATCAGTCAATAGTGACCTAGAAATGGCCCAGATGTTACAATTAACAAGAAAGACTTTAAAAATAATTGTCATAAATATGTTAAAGAATCTATGGTGCTTTCAAACTGTGGTGCTAAAGAAGAGTATTGAGAGTTCCTTGGATAGCAAAGAGATCAAACCAGTCCCTCCTAAAGGAAATCAGTTCTGAATACTCATTGGAAGGACTGATGGTGAAGCTGAAGCTCCAGTACTGTGGCCACCTGATGCGAAGACCTGACTCATGGAAAAGACCCTGATGCTGGGAAAGACTGAGGGCAAGAGGAGAAGGGGGAGGCAGAAGATTAGATGGTTGGATGGCATCACTGTCTCAGTGGACGTGAGTTAGAGAAAACTCTGGGAGATGGTGAAGGATAGGGAAGCCTGGTGTGCTGCAGTCCATAGGGTTGCAAAGAGTCGGACACAACTTAGCGACTGAACAACAACAACAAAGAATCTGTAGGAATAGATGGGTGAAGGCAAGAGAAATTTCAGGAGAGACATGGAAACTAAACCAAAAAAAGAAGAAGAAGAACCAGATAAAAATACTAAATATAGGATATCGGAAAGAAAGTGGAAGTGAAGTCACTCAGTCACGTCCAACACTTTGTGACCCTGTGGGCTGTAGCCCACCAGGCTCCTCCATCCATGGGATTCTCCAGGCAAGAATACTGGAGTGGGTTGCCATTTCCTTCTCCAGGGGATCTTCCCGACCCAGGGATTGAACCCGGGTCTGCCACATTGCAGGCAGACGCTTTACCCTCTGAGCCACCAGGGAAGCAGAACATCTGAAGTAAATCCATAAAGTAGGATTAACAGTAGACAAGCAAATTGGATACAACCAAGTAATAGCATCTGTAGACAAAGCAAAAGAAATTTTTCAAACTGAAAACCAGAGACAAAAGGCTAGAAACAAAATGAACTAATTTTTGTGACCAGAAAGACAGTATTAAGCAGTCTGCTGCTGCTAAGTCATGTCAGTCCTGTCCGACTCTATGGGACCCCATAGATGGCAGCCCACCAGGCTCCCGTCCCTGGGATTCTCCAGGCAAGAGTACTGGAGTGGGTTGCCATTTCCTTCTCCAGTGCAAGAAAGTGAAAAGTGAAAGTGAAGTCGATCAGTCGTGTCCGACTCTGAGCGACCCCATGGACTGCAGCCCACCAGGCTCCTCCATCCATGGGATTTCCCAGGTAAGAGTACTGGAGTGGGGTGCCATTGCCTTCTCCGATTAAGCAGTCTAACAGGTACATAATGGAGCTCTCGAAGAGGAAGAATGAGGCATAAAGAATATTTGAAAAAATATTGGCCAGAAGATTTCCAAAATTGATCAAGAAACAAAAATGAAACTGACTGAAGGAAAAGCACTGAAAATAGTACATACATGGAGAAATATAAAAAGTCACTGTTTTTTAAAAAAATCTTTTAAAAGTCAACTAACTTTTTGTAGCAAAAATAATGTGAGATTTATAACATGTAGACATGAAGTAAATGAAATCAATATTGTATTATAGTTCTTAATAAAGTAGTAAAGCAAATTTGAATACTAAAGCAAAATAGACTTAAGTAACCTATTTTGATACTTAAAATAAATGCAAGTGGACTAAATACTCAACAGGAAGAGATTGTCAGATTGTTAAAAAATTATATGAAACTCAGCTGTGTGATGTTTACAAGAGACACCTCAAAAATGTCACAGAAAGGTTGAAAGTATGGGAAAAGATAAACCATGAAAACAGTAAGCATCAGAAAGCTAGTGTGGCTGTGTAGTGTCACTTCTTAATGATAAAAGGGTGAAGTTATCAAGAAGACATTGTAGTCCTAAATGTGTATATATCTAATGATATCTAATATCAAATTTTGATTCATGAATTTTGAAGCTCTAAAGAAAGATACAAATAAGTTGATATTTAACACTTTCTCTTCAGTGATTAATAAGACATGAAAACATGTGTAACAATGTACAAGAACTGAATAAGGCCATTGACCTTATTGATTTGATTGATGTTTATAGAACATTACATTTAGCAACTGAAGATAAGTGTTCAAGTCTGCATTACATAAAATAACCCATGTGAGCGGCCATTAAAAATGTCTCCATATATTTCAGTAGTTATAATCACAGAGTGTTTATGGTCACAATGGTTAAATTAGATGCATAACAGTATATCTACAAAATAAATGTTTAGAAATTAAATAATACATTTCTAAGTAACTCATGGATCGAAGGAATATTAAGTATTTCATAATAAAGTGATAATAAAAACAAAACATCACATTTTATAGGATGCAACTAAGCCAATTCTTAGAAAATTAATAGCTCTAAGTGTCTATATTACCAAGAAAAAAAAAAGACATATAAAATCAGTGATGATGTGTTTCCATCTTGAGAAGCTAGTAAAACAGTGGCAAATTAAACTGGAGTAGTTAGAAGGAAGGAAATAATCAAGTGAACTGTCTACATCAATGAAATAGAAAACAGAGAGAGAGAGAGAAAATCAACAAAGCCAAATGTAGTTTCTTTTAGAAATGATGAATACAAATGGATTAGCCTCTAGGTAATCTAAACCAGAAATAGAGACAAACAATATAGCAAGACAAATTTCCAACACTGGAAAAATAGAAAGACATTATTATAGTAAGAAAGTAGGTCAGGGGTATTATGAAGAAATTGGGCATTTGGATAAAATGAACAAATTCCTTGAAAAATACACTTAAGAAACTACCCTAATCTAACCCTATGCCACTAAATTGAAATAGCCCTATATCTCTTAAGGAAATTGGATTGAAGTTTAAAATCTTCCCATAAAGCACCAGACCCAAATGGCTTAACTAACCTTCAGATACTTAAGGAAGAAACATTCTAATCTTACACAAATTCTTCAGAACATAGAGCTGGTAAGAATATTTCCTAACGAATTTTATGAGGCCAGCACAACTCAAATGCCAAAATCGAACAAAGACAAAAAAGAAAAAGTTACAGGCCAATATCACTTATGAGTAGAGACATAATATTTCTTTAAAAACATGAGTAAATAAAATCTAGCACAGTATTGAAAGGTCATTATTGTCAAGTGGACTTCACTCCAGAGTTGCAAGGCTGTTTTAACATTTGGAAATCAATCAATGTAATTCAACTAAAAAATAAGGAAGTAAAATGACGTAATTATCTCAATAGGTACAGAAACACGTATCACAGAGTTCAGTACCTACTCATTTTTTTTTAATATAAAAGCAATCCACTTAGCAAACAAATTATAGAATAGTATGAAAAAACACCACACCTGAAATCATACTTAGTGGTGAAATGGTGAATTTTCTTCCAAGACTGGAAACCAGGTACAGAGATAACTGCTCACCACTGTGACTCAACTTCACAACAGGAGGTCAAGAAAGGCAAAGCCCACAGACCAGCCCGAAGAATACAAAGGCATGAAGCGTGGAAAGAAGGAAATCTGTTTGCATTGGTAGACAGCAGGGTTATGTGTGTAGAAAAGCCTAAGAAATCTATAGGAAAAAAACACAACAGAGCTAATAACTGAATAAAACAGAAACATAAGATGTATGTCCAATACACAGAAATTAGTTGTTTTTTTACATACCAACTGGAAATACTTTTTAAATGAAATTTAAAATATGATTTACAGTAGCTTCAAAAATAAAATATTTAAGAATAAATTTAATGGAAAAAATGTGCAAAACTGCACTGAAGAATACAAAACAGCGCCAAGAGAAATTAGAGGTGAGTGTAGAGCTTTAACATGTTTATGAATTATAGCTCAGTATTATTAACCCATCACTTCCCCAATTGATATGTAAAATAGATTCAGTACAATCCCAATTGTAAGTCTAGCTGACTTTTAAAACAATGGTTAAGCAGATTTAAAATTTGTTTTTGTTGTCGTATCTAACTCTATGGTCTGCAGCCTGCCAGGCTTCTCTGTTCATGGGATTTCCCTGGCAAGAATACTGGAGTAGGTTGCCATTTCCTTCTCCAGGGAATCTTCCCGACCCAGGGATTCAATCTGTGTCTCCTGCATTGGCAGGTGGATTCTTTACCACTGAGCCACAATGGAAACCCTTTAAAATATATATGGAAATACAAAAGATCTGGAAGAGCCTAATCGTGCTCGTAATTACAACGTAGATCTTGAAGCATTATGCTAAGTGAAAGAAATAAATTACGAGAGATTGTACGTTATATGATGCTATTTATGTGAAAAGTCCAGAATAGATCAATCCATGGAGATAGAAAATAGATTAGTGTCTGCTAGGGGCTGGTCGGAGAAGGCAATGGCACCCTACTCCAGTACTTTTGCCTGGAAAATCCCATGGACGGAGGAGCCTAGTAGGCTGTGATCCATGGGGTTGCTGAGGGTCGGACACGACGGAGCAACTTCACTTTCACTTTTCACTTTCATGCATTGGAGAAGGAAATGACAACCCACTCCGGTGCTCTTGCCTGGAGAATTCCAGGGATGGCGGAGCCTGGTGGCTGCCATCTGTGAGGTCACACAGAGTCGGACACGACTGAAGCGACTTAGCAGCAGCAGCAGCAGCAGGGGCTGGTGGAAGGAGTAAATTGAGAATGACTGCTAATGGGTATGGGAGGTGGTGATGAAAACCTTCTGAAATTAATAGTGGTGATGATTGCATAATTTCGTGACTGTCCTGAAATCCACAGATGTGTACCCTTCAAAATGGTGCATTTATGCTGTGGGAATTATGTCTAAATAAAATGAAATTAATGGACTTAACTCTGATTTCAAGACAAAAATTTCAAGTTATACTAATCAAGACAGTATGGTATTGGCAGAAGGACAGAGATGTATCAGAGTATCGAATAGAGTCCAAGAGATAGATTAATAAATTAGGAGATTAAATGTCAGAAAACTTAAACAGAAGAGTCCAGAAATAAAGCAGCACATATTGTTCAGTGGATTTTGTTGTTGCTTCAGATTATTTTACCAATGCAATAACACTTTGAAGAATGTACTTGTCAATCAGCTCAGTCATGTCCAACTCTTTGCGACCCCATGGACTGCAGCACGCCAGGCCTCCCTATCCTCACCAACTCCCAGAGTGTACTCAAACTCATGTCCATTGGTTTGGTGATGCTGTCCAACCATCTCATCCTCTGTCGTCCCCTTCTCCTCCTGCCCTCAATCTTTCCCAGCCATCAGGGTCTTTTCAAATGAGTCAGCTCTTCGCATCAGGTGGCCAAAGTATTAGAGTTTTAGCTTCAACATCAGTCCTTCCAATGAACACCCAGGACTGATCTCCTTGCAGTCCAGGGGACTCTTCAAGAGTCTTCTCCAACACCACAGTTCAAAAGCATCAATTCTTCAGTGCTCAGCTTTCTTTATAGTCCAACTCTCACATCCATACATGACCACTGGAAAAACCATAGCCTTGACTAGACAGACCTTTGTTGGCAAAGTGATGTCTCTGCTTTTTAATATGCTGCCTAGGTTGGTCATAACTTTCCTTCAAAGGAGCAAGTATCTTTTAATTTCATGGCTGCAGTGATTTTGGAGCCCAGAAAATAAAGTCTGTCACTGTTTGCTCTGTTTCCCCATCTATTTGCCATGAAGTGATGGGACTGGATGCCATGATCTTAGTTTTCTGAATGTTGAGCTAAGCCAACTTTTTCACTCTCCTCTTTCACTTTCATCAAGAGGCTCTTTAGTTCGTCCTCACTTTCTGCCATAAGGGTGGTGTCATCTGCATGTCTGAGGTTATTGATATTTTTCCCGGCAATCTTGATTCCAGCTTGTGCTTCTTCCAGCCCAGCGTTTCTCATGATGTACTCTGCATATAAGTTAAATAAGCAGGGTGACAATATACAGCTTTTATACAGACAATATATACTCCTTTCCTGATTTGGAACCAGTTTGTTGTCTTTTACTAGTGCCAAATTAATTCCAATATCATAGGTTTTTGAAATTAGAAGTCTCTTTATAGAGTTATAAAATGTGAGGACTCTCTTGCCTGGGAAATCCCATGGATGGGAAATATTGATATTTTTATCGATATATGATAAATATTGAATATTGTTCAATATTATCAATATTGAAATATTGATAAATCCCATGGACTAGAAATATGGACTCTTGCCTGGGAAATCCCATGGACGGAGGAGCCTGGTGGGCTGCAGTCCATGGAGTTGCTAAGAGTCAGACACGACTGAGCGACTTCACTTTCACTTTCCATTTTCATGCGTTGGAGAAGGAAATGGCAACCCACTCCAGTGTTCTTGCCTGGAGAATCCCAGGGACGGGGAGCCTGGTGGGTTTCCATCTATGGGGTTGCAGAGTTGGACACGACTGACGCGACTTAGCAGCAGCAGCAGCAAATGTGAGGCTACAAAGGAAAATGTTATTTTATAATTTTATGTATTTCTATAATGTTTCTCATTACAGCTGAAGGAATAAAATTAAGAGCCTCAAAAACAGTTTCCAATGGAACAGCTAAATCTGCTACTTCTGATAATTTTGTGAGTATAATATATATTTAATAGTCTTTAATACTTCAGAAATCTGTATGAATGTCACGTTCATCAACCTTCCAGAGAACATTTTTCACTAGGTTTTTTGTATGAAAGTAAATGTTACCAAGTAGTGGTACTAGTTAAGTCTGACCACTAACTGCTGTAAACCCTTACTTTTCTGTACATAATTTTATTTCTTTGTTTTGACTGTACTGGGTCTTGGTTGCTGCTCAGACTCTTCTCTAGCTGCAGTGAGTGGTCTCTCTGGTTGCGGTGCCCAGGCTTCTCTTGTTGCAGAGCACGGCTCTACGCACGTGGCTTCAGTAGCTGGGGCTCCGGCTCTCCAGAGGTCAGGCTTAATAGCTGTGCTACATGGGCTTAGTTGTTCCGTGACATGTGGGATCTTCCTGGATCACGGATTAACCCTGTGTCTCCCGCACTGGCAGGTGGATTCTTCACCTCTGAGCCACGAGGGAAGCCCCTTGCTTTTCATGTGTTGTGTATGGACCAGAATTTCAGGCGTATACCAGACCAGCTGAATCTAAATCTGCTTTTTAACAGATTCCATCGATGAGTCCTATGCATATTAAAGCTTGAGATGCTTTGTTACAGTAAAAGTTTGTGTTAATTTTTCAGCATTTTTAAGTGATCTTTGAAGCCATTTCAGATGATGTTTATCTGTTGGAGGAGGAGTGTTAAACCACATAAGCTTGAATAAAATGGTAAAATGTAGGCTAGAAATGAGTTTTTAGATGTTTTATGCATATTATTTATGCATAAAGTGGTAGTTATGAAAGTAATTAAACAAAATGTAAATGCCTGTCATACAGCTTTGTGTTTGGCTTTCTTACCTCTGTTGTGGTTAACAAGGTGTAAGAGTTTATGAGCACACCTAAGTCCTGACAGGATGGATGCTGTATGAATAGTTTCATTAGTTGGATTTGGTAACTTCTCTAATTTTTACTTTTGGTAATTAGTAATTCTTTAACGTATGTTCTTTAAATAGTTTTATGGTAATTTAACTAAGCTTTTAAAAGTACAGGGGTTTTGGGACTTCCCTGGCAATCCAGGGGCTGACTCTGCCTCACTGTAGGGGCACAGCTTCTATCCCAGGCCAGGGAACCGAGATCCCACTTGCTGCATGGTCAAACAAGTGAAAATAAAGTACAGCGGTTTTATTTATCTGCCTTTAGATCTATTAAACCCTCAGCCTGCTAAGAAACTTTTCTCTTATTTTACGGATTTGTCTCAGTTTATTTTAAAGCTCAATTTTTGCACATATAGCAAGGGAAAATGCTTTCATTTCTTGAAATTATGTAGCCAGCTCAGAAGTTTGGAACCTTGTTTTTCTTGATTGACTTATTTCTCCCTGAGATTCACACAGAGAATTGGGTTCCTATTAGTATTGGCTCAGTTGCTTTTTCTCTCTCTCTCTAGGTGAGCAAGATATCTTTAATGCTAGAACCAGAGGATTCCATATAGCCAATTTGTCTTATTTCACATTGTAAACCAAAATATTCAGTATACCTTTTATTTTTCTTAGTCTCAGTAAAATGACTATAAGCACATTTTCTGTAGAAAAAAAAAATGTAGGTACCCTAAGTGAAAGTGTCAGTCGCTCAGTCATGTCAGACTCGGCAACCCCATGGACTGTAGCCCACTAGGCTCCTCTGTCCGTGGAATTCTCCAGGCAAGAATACTGGAGTGGGCAACCATTCCTTTCTCCAGGGGATCTTCCAGAGCCAGGGATTGAACCTGGGTCTCCGGCATTGCAGGCAGATTCTTTACCATCTGAGCCACCAGGGAAGCCCCCAGACTGACTTGCTTTTTTTTTTCTTTTTTCTTTTCTCCTGTAGAGAAATGAGCATTAAACACAAACAGTTGGAATAAATAGGCTTTTATAAAGTTAGAATATCTCTACCATCAGCTTTTTCTTTTGAACAATTGTAAAATCATGATATAAAACGAGCGCAGTAGCCGTGATGAATGCCGGAAGCAAAACAACGAATACAAATCAGTATCCATGCTGTTGCTTATCTTATAAATCAGCGCTTTTTATTTCTACTGTGGTTTTTCAAGGCAAAAAAAATAACGCCTTTGCATCTAACTAAAACCAGAGAAGTACAAAAATCCAAAGTCCAAATGTTTGTTTGACTATTTAAGAAAATCCTGGCATAGTTTTTGTGTGGCATGAGTGAAGTTCTTAGGCTATGTAGAAATTAAAAGAATGTCATGCATTTAAATGTAAATGCTTAAATTATGTATATGTATTCTATTTCAGAATTCTGCGCAAATGCTAATATGTAAATGTTTATTTCTACAGAGTGAAGATTTGAAATGGGTGGAGGAAAATATTCCCTCTTCATTCACAGATGTGTAAATATCCTCTGTTAAAGTTTGAATCTAATATTTAGGCTGTAGTATAAAGGGATAATTTTCATACTTTTTTATGTGCCTTTTAAGCCTTTTTCCTCTGTGTGTTTCTATGGGCCCCCATCACTAGTGATGGACAGATTAACTTCATGCTGAAATGCAAAGAAAACATAGCCCTGCCTTGGCCTGTCTTTCTTCTTTCCTTTTCAGTGCACAACAGCTATTTTAATACTCCTGCCCTGTAACCAGCTCCTTTTTTTATTTAAGTTTATCAGGGTCAGAGTCATTTTGTTTTCCCTTTATAATATGGAAAAGTTCAAACTTTTTTAGTTTAAACACATGTAACCACAATAACATGTAGCGTGGGAATGCTTTTGGAGGAGAAACATGAGCTTAGGAAAGCGAGTGCAGAGGAAGCCTGCTTGGGACTTGGAGCCCTTTGGGTTCTTCTTTATCGGTGTCTATATCTAACCGCAGTCCCCGGGCTGCAGACTAGTGTCTGTATGTAACGGCAGTCCCCGGGCCATGGACTGGTATTGGCAGGAGGTGAGTGATGGGCAACTGTGAGAAGCTTTATCTGTATTTACAGCTGCTCCCCATCACTCACATTACCTCCTGAGCACCGCCTCCTATCAGATCAGTGGCGGCATGGTAAATATAATATGCTTGAATCATCCCCAAAGCATCCCCACCCAACCCAGTCCCCACCCCAGTCCATGGAAACATTATCTTCCCCAAAACTGTCCCTGGGACCAAAAAGACTGGGGACCGCTGCTCTGTGACACATGAATTCCAGGTAGCTGTTCCCACAGTAGACAACAGGATGGTTTGTTCCTTTCCCTGCTCCCATTTACTTCCTATTTAGACCATTTCTGTCTAATAAGAAGTTTAGCTCAGTGCTACCCAACATGCATGTGCTGTTTACATAGCAAGTTTAGAAACTGGACTTCACATCCACGTGTATGTGAAGTCCTTTTATATGCTTCTGTAGAAATGGAACAAAAATTTTGCAAGTCGTAGGACAATTTAAACAGATCATGAATAACCCATATGACCTAGTGTGTTCTCTGATACTCACATGCTGTATATCATGGCTTTTCTGTGTCTCTGATAAATGAGAAAGGCCAGCTTAGCGTAGTTCACCTTCCGTCTCAGTGCACCAATTCCATCTTAGTAAGTTTTAGACGGTCGTTTCCCTCACAGCAGGAGCCATTGCTGGTGTTTATCTCTAAATGAGGTGCCAAGCTTTGTCCTTGGCCTCCAAGGTTCTGGTTCATATTTCCCTAAGGTAGTCATCTCCTCTGGATTTCCCTTAACGGTATTATTCTGAGCCATCTAAGCAGCTCCTCCCGCACATCTCCGAGGCCCCCGCTTCACCTTCTTCCGTCTCCACCACGAGCTGCGCTGCCAGTGGCATCTTTGGGATTGTGCATTGGCGTGACTTTCATGTTGAGACCTTGACACTAGACCTTTCCTTTGGGCTCTCCCTCTCACTGGTTCATCGCACACCGAGGCTCTCCATTTGTCTTTTCTTTTTATCCGTATTATTCTCTTTTCTGAACAAAGATTATGTTGTGTAATTTTTTCTGTTTCCAGTGCCCTTCACAGGTTTGTGTCTAGTCAATAATAACAATGACATAGGAATTAAATACTTGATTCTATAAATACCACCTTTTGTAATATGTTCACTCATCCATCTTTTTAAAAATATGTATAATTTTAATTATAATTGTATTTATTTAAAGTGTACATGATGATTTGACATACAGGTTCGTAGTGAAAGGATGCCTACAGTCAAGCCTGTTCATCCCTCTTTCATTCTCACAAAAGCAGACGACACATGGGTTTTCAAATTAGATAGCACATCGCTAGTCAAGACATTTGTCCAGCTATTCAAAGTTAAAAATTACAGGGGCTTAAAAATAAAAACATAATTGGTTGCCCAAGTGTATAGCTTAATACATTTTTAATATAAGCACAGTTATGTAACCAGCACCCAGATAGCAGACCAAAAGCTGGAACATCACTAGCTCCCTAAGAACCATCTTGTTTTCCTCCCAAATCATGACCCCACTCTCCCAAAGCTACTGCCCTACTGATGTCTGTAACTGTAGGTTACTAGTGTTGGTTTTCAAAACCTGATCCCTCAAAACATCATACCTCCTTTCGGAGGGCTCTGCAGTATCCCAGTCCCCCAGTTTGGAGCATGTTAAGAACAGCAGTGCCGTGTGTCTGTTGGTGACACTGGATTCATTTCTGTCAACTGTGTCTTCCAGGAATGGGAATTGGTGGATCTTGGGATATGCTTATATTCAGCTTCTGTAGATTCACCGGCCTTTTAAAAATTTTGTCGCCTTTTTTTTCTTTTATTTCAGAGCTCTTCCAGTGTTAGTGGATTCAGATGAGGTAAAGTATTTTTGCTTATGTCATGGAGCTATTATTTTCACAAAGTAGAAATGAATCTCATAAATTCTGAAAGTTACTATTTTGTATGATTACAAGTTAAGCAGATCGAAAGACTGCATCGAGTTATGGGTAAAGTTTTGAGGAACTGGATCCTCATTTAAAACAGGAGCAAGATACTAACATGTAATAATACTATTAATATATAATAAATGCTTACTGGTATAAGAGGAGGGAAGAATTATTCTATGAAGTTTTGAGTCTGAATTTTTAACATCTTAAGATGTAAGAGTTTAGAAGACTTCAAGATGGCAGTTTGTCTGAATTAATCCCTGATAGATATTTTCCAGCAGTAAATAGAGTTTCTAACTGGTTTACATTTACAAAGTAGGGAATGTGAACAGACGATGTGGTTTGGGGAGGTTTCGGGGGGATTAGTTGTGGGTCACCAGCACACCCCCACTGGCGCTCTGCTTTACATATGGTAGTGTGTATGTTTCCTTACTCTCTCCACATGCCCCCACCTTCTCCTTCTCCCACTCTGCCCACCCCTGTGTCCATAAGTCTATTCTCTGTCTGTGGGGTTTGACCATAGTAGGGTGGGAACTTCTAGGAAGGCTGCTGTATGCACACACCTTGCTAGGAAACCATTGCGCTCGCCCTGTTTGCAGGGTCAAGTAGCAGTAAAGACGCAGACACAGAAAACAGACTTGTGGACACAGCGGGGAGAGGAGAGGGCGGGGAGAGGACAGGAGGGATTGAGAGAGCAGCATGGAAACAGACATTACCATATGCAAAGTAGGTAGCCCGTGGGAATCTGCTGTACAGCACAAGGAGTTCAACTCGCTGCTCTGTTGACAACCCAGAGTGGGGATGGAGCGGGGGCGTGGGAGGGAGGGGACGTGTGTATACCTGTGGTGGATTCGTGTTGATGTATGGCAGAAACCAACACAACATTGTAAAGCAGCTATCTTCCAATAAAGTCAATAATTAACGTCCCCCCCAAAAAACCTTTGGACTCCTTAGGATTTATAACTACAGACGTGTATACCATGGAATTACTCTTAAAGGGGCATTTATAGTGTTCATTTCATAAATGATTGATTTCTAATTGAAAAAATACTTAAACTGGTTAAGACAGACAAATAACCTGGATAATTATACTCCATAAGTAGAAGTCTGGACTATATGGTTTTTATTTTTTATGTCTAATATTTCTATGTATATTGTGGCATGGAAGGCACAAAATTGTGACTACTTTATAGAGACTCTATAGAGAATTGTGTTAGGTCTTAGAAGAAGCATCAACATTTTAACGAATATCTACCCCTCCCCTTTTTCTAAAGGAAATTATGACCAGATCTGAAATGGCAGAAAAAATGTTCTCTTCCGAAAAAATAATGTGATGGAACCCAAGAATGATGAAGGACTTCCTCAAGACTAAAAGAGAACTTTGTTTTGATATAGTGCAACAAGTTTTTATTGCATCATCTTGGAAATCTGTGTGTGAAAATTAAGAATTCAGATGGTAGGAGGGTTCTGTGGCCCTTTTTAATCTGACCCCTGAGTGCCAGTTTCATGTCCATTACATTGCCTACTTGGCAATGATCTGAGAGAAGTATTATAATAAAGATAGGTTCCCAGCTACCCTTAGCTGATGGGTGGCAGACATGTGGATTTGGGCATGTGGGTTCTCTCTTTTTTTTTTTTTCTGAAAAATATGACAATTTAAAATAACTTACTTACATCAACGTTCCTATTGTTCTTTTGCTGAGCTTCAAAACAGTGATATGATTCTTCTGAGATGTGGTTAAATCAGTGTCTCCATCTATTGGGTTTATAGTTATACGTTGCAATAATAATTCTCTTTGACTTTCATGCTGAAGTGATTTGGTAATACTGAGTTGGCTAGAAAGTTCATTTGTTCCGTGAGAGGTTACAGGAAAACCTGAACGAACTTTTTGGCCAACCCAGTAAGTAAAACTCGATTAATGTTGGAACATAAGGGTGTATATATGGGTAGTCTTACTCTGGGCGTGCTTGTGCTTGTGTGCACAGGTCTGTGCACAGGCCTTGTGTGCAGCTCACACCATGCACATCAAATCGTTGATCTTCTCTGAGCTCAGGGGAGCACAGTTCATGGAGAGAGCGGTCCCTTCTGAAAGTCTGCTCTGCTTGTCCCTCCCTTAGGCCGGGTGTGTATGTGCTGCTGCTGAATCCGCCTGGGACAGGTGGGGTCACCCGGCCACGTGGTTCCACCGGAGCACTTCTTCCCTAGCAAGTGGGGACGCTCATTACCAGTGAGCCTTGAGGAAACTAGAACCTTCTATATCATCCTAGCATATTTGGTTTCGTAATAATACGTGTATTTAACTGCATAGTAAGTATGTCACTATTAATCTTGTAATTAATTTTTTAACCTTAAACCATGTTTTATACATTATTTTGTTATATACGTAATGTGTGATTTGAAAATTTAAAAAAAATTTTTTAATGCAGAGCATGCTAAACTTGAAAAACCATTGGTTACAGTGTGACAGAAACGGTAGCTGTTTTGCTGCTTTCCTGACCAAAGATACAGGGCTAGTGGATGTTTAGAATAGGAATTAAAGGTAGAATCTTCTGTGTCTTTCTCTGAAGGAGTTCTAACCTTTGGAGTTGAGGATGACTTCCGAGTTTTTGGTGAAGAAGCATCAGGGTCTTAACCAGTACAAACACTTGAATTATAACCTTCCTTTATTTTTCTTTCCCATAGTAAGCCACAGAACGAAATGGTTTCTTTGAAAAGGCTACCTTTTGAATTGCTTTCTCGTTTGCTCATTTCATAGGGCTTAGTTAAAAAATAAAAAAGGTTTCTAGTAGTAATGACTCTTTAAAGATACTTTCAGCTGTATTTTCAGTAGTGAATATTGGACCCTGTTGTACTGAGAACGGCGTGGCTTTCATCATGCTTTAGCTTTTGGACATCCTTCCCAAGAAAAGAATGTGAGCTGGAGGTGACCATTTCCTTTTTGTTCCTAACGTTTGTATCTGATACCACTCCCCAGATTTTGAAGCAGATTGATCCCCAACTCATATGGCTCCAGTTGAATTTTGAAGTGCAGAATCCTGGTTTTCCAGCTGCAGAGGTAGTGGAGTGTGAGTAGGGAGTCAGTGGGAAGTGTGCAGTGATGCGTGTTAACACCTCTGATGTAACCTTGATAGTGTTGATGAAAACACTTCTTTCTGCCGCTGACAAGATAAATAATGCTGTGCCTGCATAGCCCAGCTACGTACCAAAATGCAGACTTTTCTCATCATCACAGAAAGCAGAATTTTCTCCTGATAACCTCATCAGAAATGTTTCCGAAGGATGCATACCGTGTCTGTCGTCCTCGGTGGTCAGTGTGTTGTCTACTGAAGACTCTCAGCCTGAATCAGATATTCCTATAGAGGGCCTTCTTGGCCCCCTCATGTGCCCAGGAGGGGGCGCCCCAGAACTGTAGCCTTAGTGCTTATGAAGGACCCCTGGGGAGAAGTCACACCCAGGAACACTGTCACAGCTCATCACCATTGCTTCTGCACAAAGACTCCAGAAACTGGTGGTCAGGGTCTTCGAGGCGGCCACACCAATTTATTCTTAGGATGCCATCAGGATGGGTCTCCTTATGAGTGCAGGGATCTGAGGGTAAGAGTCCAGTTCTCTGTGTTTCTAGGCGAAATGCCTAAGTGTTCTTACTGTGCCATTTGTGTTAGATTTCTGTGATGTATGACGTTGGCTTAAAAGGGAATTTTCATGTTTTAAGTTAGAGGAATATTAGTATCTGCTTTAAAGGAAGTTCATTTCAAATATAAGGAAAAATAGGTGAATGTGTGAATTTTTTGAGCCCAAGAGATAAGATGTGAAGAAAATATTTAAAATCTTCCATATGTCCTATAGAGAGCACTAGACCTCCCCACTCTAACACAGTGTATTTGCACTACTATAATGTGAAGAATGAGGATATAAAAGATGTACATGTGATTGCTTTTTATATCTTTTTTAAAAAAGGGGTTTGAGTCTGCTGCACTAGACTGTACATAACTGGTTTATGAGACGTGTTATACTAGCTTTATAAGCCCCTAGTGCTGGACTTGTGTCTTGGTATGATCAACAACACGCGATAAGCAATGCAAAACACCACGCCTTAAAGAAGGAAGTGTAACGTATTGGTTAAAGTACTAAAGAATGTATTTAAGTGACAAAAGGAGATTTAAGGACATGTATATTATGACATAGGAACTCAAGAAGAAACTTCTTTAGAACTAGGAAAACATGTATTTGGGAAGAAAATTTAGGGGCTAGAGTTGTATATTTTTTATTTAAGAAGTTAAGTTATTGTATAATTTGGAAGATGTTGCTTTGAATTTAGCACAAAACTATTTCAAAGATTTTTATTTGAAAAAAAGTGACGTATTTTTGTGCCTTAATATTTGTTCTGACTTAATAAAATGCTTTCTGAGCTTTTGGATGATTGGTTCTTGGTAATATCTGTGAGTACTGAAATTACTAAAACCTATAGGAAATGTAGACTCTGATAGATAGTACGACGTACACTTTTCGAAGGAGGAGGGGCGGCAACACGGGCCAGCGTTCAGCCTCGGTAGGACAAACGCGAATGAAAGGAGAAACTTTTAAAACTCAAATCGATATGCTTATGCTATTAAGTATTTGTAACAGTTGTTTTGCTTTCGGTGTCTAAGGAAATGAGCACATCACTAGTGCCAGGCTCCTCTGTTCATGGGATTTCCCAGGCAAGAATACTGGAGTAGGTAGCCATTCCTTCTCCAAAAGATCTTCCTGATCCAGGGATCAAACCCATGTCTCCCGTCTCCTGCACTGCAGGCAGATTCTTTATGGTCTGAGCCACCAGGGAAGCCTGGCTTCTGCATAAAAATGTTTAGTATAGCATTATTTAAAGTAGAGGAAAAAATAAGCAAACTAAACATCACATTAGAATGGTTAAGGAATTATAGTTTATTTAACCAGCTACTCTGCAACCATTACATTATGAAGACTATATAATAACATAGAAATGTACTTACAAGAGATATGGCACTTCCCTTATGGCAGTGGTTAAGAATCCGCCTGCCAATGCAAGGGATGTGAGTTTGATCCCTGGTCCAGGAAGACCCCACATGCCACGGAGCAACTAAGCCCACGCTCTGCAACTACTGAGCCCGTGAGCCGCGACGAGAGAAGCCACCACTGTGAGGAAGCCAGGCACCACAGCTGGAGAGTGGTCCTTGCTCACCACAGCTGGAGAATGCCCGTGCACAGCAACGAAGACCCAGCACAGCCAAAAAATTTAAAAAAGACGATATAAAGTTACATGTGACTCATGTAAACAGCAGGTAGAGAAAAGACTGGCAACAGATCTCAGGGGCGCTTAGAGTGTTGAGGTTCCGCTAGGCTGTAAGTAATTATTCAATTACATTTCAAGAGGCTAAGACAAAAAGTCTGTGTCTCCTAACTTGTAGGATAGCTGCAGAGTGAGCAGGGCAACCCTGCTCCACACGATCCCTCGGGGGCCCAAGGTGTATTTTCATATTGTGGGCCTGCCATCTGCATTCAGCCAGCAGAAGGCGAGGGTTGCTCCAAATGGGGGTTTTGTAGGACAAAGCCTGAAAGTGGTGCCCATCACTTAGTACATTTCATTAGCAAAACTTCAGTCACAAAGCCACACCAAACCACCAGGTGGGCTGGGAAACGACACGAGCAGAATGCCTGCCTGCTGTTTTTCTTTGTAATGATTGATTTATGTTTTGTCTGTGATGGGTCCTTGTTGCTGTGTGGCCTCTTCTCGTTGCAGTGAGTGGGGGCCGCTCTCTGGCTGCAGCGCTTGGCTTTCTCACTGTGGCGGCTTCTCTTGTGGGGCACAAGCTCTAGGGCCTCCAGAGCAGACTTAATAGTTGTGGCTCACGGGTTTAGTTGCTTTGAGGCATGTGGGACCTTCCCGGATCAAGGATGGAACCTGTGTCTCCTGCATTGGCAGGCGGATTCTTTTTTACTGAGCCACCTGGGAAGCCCTGAATCATCACATATATGTATCAAAATGTAAATAAACATTCCATCTTTTGTGACCCAAAATGAAGGAAGGGAGAGGGAGGAAAGAAAGTGCCTAGTGCCCAGGCCTTCCCAAGACAGCTAAGGTTAGTGTTAACGGTGATTGTACAGGTTACGGAGCTCAAACAGCTCAGACAGACTCCTCCGTACAAAATTCAAACACATTCTAAGGTTTATTTACATGTGTTAAAATGAAGTTACCCTGGGCTTCTCTGGTGGCTCATCGGTAAAGAATCTACCTGCCAGTGCAGGAGACCTGGGTTCAATCCCTCGTACAGGAAGCCCCGACATGCTGTGGAACAACTAAGCCCCTGTGCCACCGCTACTGAACCTGTGCTCCAGAGCCCGGGAGCCACAACCCCCGAGCCCGTGCACCTGGGGCCTGCGCTTCACAACTAGAGAGCCCACCGTGATGAGAAGCCCGCGCGCCGCAGCCAGAAAGAGAGTAGCCCCCCGCTCGCCACAGTCGGAGGACAGCCGGCACAGCAATGAAGACCCAGCACAGTCAAAATTTTAAAACTTAAAAAAAATGACATTACCCAAGGCACGTCCTCTGCCCCTTCAATGATAGTGGATTGGCAGCTAAATTCCTAGTAACATAACCTGGTATGCTACTGAATTCAGATGTAAATAATTTTGACAACATTTCCTTTAAATCATTTTGGGAAAGTAATAAGCTGCCAGAGAAGCCTGGTGTGCTGCAGTCCCTGGGGTTGCAAAGAGTTGGACATGACTCAGCAGCTAAATACCAACAAAATAAGAAACTGCAATGCAAGTTTCTGTACAGGAACACTTTTAACCCTACCCAGCAGATGGTGCCAAACTATGTCGCGGAAGAGGTCTAACCTCAACATTTTTGGTCGCTAATTCTTGCCTTTAAAAAATTTGTAAATTCACTTTTACTTACCAAGTGCCAACTAAGAGGCAAAATGTTAGTTTTAAAAAATGTACACTGAGTACCACCATCACGGCAAAAAAAAAAAAAGGAGCCAAGAAACAAGCAAGCAAACCTCCCCCTAAACTAAAAACCCCTTCTTATTTTGGTATGTTTCTAGTCTCTTTCAGAATTAGAACTTGAAAGCTTGGAAGGGGCCTATGAGCATTTTACAGATGAGAAAATGAACAATTGACTCCAGGTCCCTCTGGCCAGATTTTGCTTTTTCTCAGCTCTGGATCCTCAGGGTCAGAGGGAGAGAAATGCTACAGGAGGGTTGAACTGTACATCAAAACTCAAAATACTTTCTATGACTTGTTTATCCCTTGCTTCCTCATTTTATATTACTGTATTATCTTTCACTCTAGCCTCAAAATTCTTATCTCAACATAAACAGTCATAATTCTGATTCTCTGCTTCTTAATTTAATAAGTGGAGGCATTATACAGTCCAGAAAAGACAGTGTCTATTTTGTTTTGGTTTTTTAAATTTAAATTTATTTTTAATTGGATATTTTATTTTTAACACTACTGAACATACTGATAAAATATTCAATCCTTAAGTTTTAGTTTGCTTTTTTAAAAAAAGAAAATTAAGCATGAAGAAGCTGGACTTTTCACTAGGAAATTGCTTTTTAAATAATACATTTATGATTATAAAATGTATGTGTAGATTTCAAGTTCTGATAACGGGGAAGTACCTTCTTTTGACTGCCCAGACATCAACTCTAGATACAATTAAAATAACTACGTTGAAGATATCAGAGAGAGATAGGAACAGGGACATACTGGAAATACTGTTGGATACAGGGGATCGCACTGGATGCCTTTCCCGTATTTACGGCTTTTACACTCAGAGCAGGACACAGTGTGTGTCACGTGGAGATCAAACCCAGTTATAAAACCTGAATTTTACTTGTTGAATTTGAAGATAGAAATTAGAAGAATCACAATAGCTAGAAAGGGAAAGGATTATTGAAAGAGAGAACCAAAGAAAGTAAGCACCACATTCTGTGCGTGCTGAGCTGTGCTTAGTCTCTCAGTCGTGTCTGATTCTTTGTGACCCCAGGGACTGCAACCTGTCAGGCTCCTCTGTCCACACGGATTCTCCAGGCAATATACTGGAATGGGTTGCCATGCCCTTCTCCAGGGGATCTTCCCAACCCAGGGATCATACCCAGGTCTCCTGCATTGCAGGCAGATTCTTTACCAACTGAGCCACCAGGGAAGCCCACATTCTGTGTATAAACTTCCCAAATCACTGGCTCGCTCTCAACTGTGTTTGTATCGTACAGACTCTAAGACCAAAGCACAGATGGCCAAGAGGCATACGAAAAGATGCTCAGCATTGCTGATCATCAGAGAAATACAAATCAAAACCACAATGAGATGTCACCTCACACCTGTCAGAATGGTTATCATCAAGCATACCACAAGTAAATGTTGGCGAGCGTTAGCACACTTGGCGGGGGTGTAAATGGGTACAACCACCATAGAAAATAGTATGGCTGCTGCTGCTGCTGCTGAGTCGCTTCAGTCGTGTCCGACTCTGTGCGACCCCATAGACCGCAGCCCACCAGGCTCCACCGTCCCTGGGATTCTCCAGGCAAGAACACTGGAGCGAGTTGCCATTTCCTTCTCCGATGCATGAAAGTGAAAAGTGAAAGTGAAGCCGCTCAGTTGTGTCCGACTCTTAGCGACCCCATGGACTGCAGCCTACCAGGCTCCTCCGTCCATGGGATTTTCCAGGCAAGAGTACTGGAGTGGGGTGCCATTGCCTTCTCCAAAATAGTATGGCAGTTCCTCAAAAAACTACAAATAGAACTGTTACATCACTCAGTCAATTCAGTCACTCAGTCGTGTCCAGCTCCTTGCGACCTCATGGACTGCAGCACACCAGGCCTCTCTGTCCATCACCAACTCCTGGAGCTTGCTCAAACTCATGTCCATTGAGTTGGTGATGCCATCCAACCATCTCATCCTCCATCGTCCCCTTCTCCTCCTGCCTTCAATCTGTCATATGATCCAGCTATTCCACTCCTGGGTATATATAGGAAGAAAAGGAAAGCAATAATTTTTAAAGATACGGGCACTCCAGTGTTCATTGCAGCATTATTTAGAATAGCCAAGATGAGGAAGCAACCTAAGGGTCTTCCAACAGGTGAATGGACAGAGATGTGGTGCATGTGTACAATGGGGTATCACTCAGCCATAAAGAAGAATGAAATCCTGCCAATTTTGCACTGTAGTGTGTATCTCCACCTGGATTTATCTAATTTTTTTTCCTCATGATTAGATTGAAGTTACACATTTTTGGCAAAAGAATGTCACAGAAGCCACACATGTTTGTGCCTCAGATCAGAGGGTACAGGACATTGCCTCATTGATCTACTGTAAATTAAAAATTTTCCCTTTCTAATATATGTAGATACTTGGGGGAAGATACTTTGAGACTATGCAAAATTCCTGTTTCTGCTTAAATACTTACTCACTGATTTCAGCATTCATTGGTGGATCATGCCTGCAACAGTTATTACTGTAGTGCTCGAATGGTGCCTTTTCTATTTTTCACACTTTTTTTCTATATTTACTGATTGTAATTTTTCTATAAAGAAGAGTTGTTTCTCCTCCCTTTATTTTTATTCAGCTATGTATTTGGATCCCCCATGGACTCATAGATTTGGTTCCACTTCATGAAACAGAAACCCAACTACCAATGACTTAACCCAACAGGGGTTAATGTTTCTTAGATAACAAGACAGCTGTAAGAGGCCCAGTACTGTCATGTCTCAAAGAAATCATTAAGGAAGCAAGCTCCCTCCGCTTGCTTTTTTTAAAAAAGATTATTGAAGTACAGTTGATTTATAATGTTGTGTTTAATTTCTGCTGTATAACAATGTGACTCAGTTGCACATACATGTGCTCAGTCACTTCAGTCGTGTCTGACTCTCTGAGACCCCATGGACCATGGCCCACCAGGCCCCTCTGTCCATGGGATTCTCCATGCAAGAACACGGAGTGGGTTGCCATTTCCTTCTCCAGCGATAAAGTATGAAGTGAGTGAAGGGAGTGAAGTGAAGTCGTTCAGTCGTGTCTGACTCTTTGCGACCCCATGGACTGTAACCTACCAGGCTCCTCCATCCATGGGATTTACCAGGCAAGAGCAGTGGAGTGGGTTGCCGTTTCCTTCTCCATACATAACATATATATATACAAATGTATATATGCATTCTTTTTCATATTCTTTTCCATTATCACAGGATATTGAATATCGTTCTCTGTGCTCTACAGTAGGACACTGTCATTTATCCATTCTCTGTGTACGCTTGCGTCTGCTAACTCCAAACCCTCAATCCATCCCTCCCCCATGCCCCTCCCCCCTTGGCAACTGCAAGTCTGTTCTTTGTGTCCGTGAGTCTGTTTTGTAGATAAATTCATTTGCATCATATTTTAGATTCCATATGTAAGTGATATCACATGGTGTTTGTCTTTTGCTTTCTGATCTCACTTAGTATGATAACCTCTAGGTCCATCCATGGCACTGCATTGTTCCATTCTTTTTTATGACTGAGTCGTACTCCTTTGCACATATGTACCACATCTTCTTTTTCCATTCGTCTGTCAGTGGACACGTAGGTTGTTTCCCTGACTTGCGAGTTGTGATTAGTGCTGCTATGAACATACGCCTTCTCTCTTTCTAAACCTCCATCCTAAGCACCGGACTGTAATCTCATGGTCATGGAGTTGCTGCTGCAATTCCAAGCACTGGGTCCATGCTCCAAGCAAGAGGAAGAAGGACACACATCTTTGAGACTGTTTCTGTTTGTCAAGAAAGTGGCTTTCCTGGGAGCCTCATCTGCTCGGCTTTACTTACATCTCATTAGTCAAAACTGGGTCACACAGCCAAGGGAGTCTAAAGAGGTGGTGTTGGGGGTATTTTTACCTGGGTATATCGCAGCCCTAGACCAAGATAGCATTGATTAGCAAGGGAAAAGATTAAGAGTGTCCTCTTGGTGCCTCGCCCCGAGTGTGTGTGTGCACAAGCTCCGTCGTGTGTCTATTCACCTCATTTCCTGTTAGAGCTACAAATAGGGAGGGAAAAAATATTTTCAACTTATTGACAGTGGTCACTCTATCAGCCAAAAGCCAAGAAATGGCTTGCTCACATGAGGATAATTTGTGGACGATTTATTTACAGGATGTGGACAGGAAGTACAAATGCCAACCAGAGGACTGCCCTATCCCAGGGCCACTGATGGAGGCGCTGTTGGTATCCCTTGGCCCGGACAGGGGGAGGGGCTGTGGGAATCCCAAGGGAAGAGAGGGATGGAGAAGAGATTGCCTTGTAAAGAGCAGTGATTTTCTGTCAAGGGACACAGCCAGCTTGACTCAGCCTCAGGGCCTCACCCTTCTCCATCTGATCTCCCACTGTGCATTCCCAGCCTCCAAATACAACCAGAGGACGGAGAGCACGCAGGGGTGTTGATGCCATCCCTTCAGGTTGCCCTCCAGGGCAGAAAGCATCCGGAGGGGCAAATTGAGTGTCACCTGGCAGAACTGTCCTGTTTTGAACAATATTAAGTACGAATAGGCCCAGTGATTAATTTCAACAATTCCTTGGAGGTTATTGTAAATAGGCCTAACTTGCATAGGTGTAATCTTTGCAGTGAAATGTAATCTTTCCCTGAAAAATTACCCCTAAAGCTAATTTTTATATACTTGCCTTTGAAAATATCAAACACTGGCCAACAAGAATAATGAGCAAATTCTTGTGTTTAGTTTCAACTGCAGCAGAAAGCGTACTCCTTGGGACCAGACACATTCAAGCGTAAATCCTGTTTCTCCCGATTACTAACCTGATGTTTGATCTTGGGCAACTAAGCATGCTAAGCCTCAGTTTCCCCATCTGCAAAACGGAAATAATAGGACCCATTTTGCTGGGTTGTGAGGGGATAAACTAGAATATTCATGAAAAGCTTAATAGAGGATCTGGCATACAGCAGGTGCTCAAGAAATGTTGGTTCCTTCTTATGTCGTCCCCTTGCAGGACCATCAGAGTCAATTCAGGCAAAGGTTAGTTTGTGGAACCCGGAGTAGCCCGTGGCTTATTTTCACAGGCTGTTTGCTCTTGGTAGCCTTGGCAGGTATGGGTTGCGGAGGGCCTGTCTCGATGACCACAGGTCACGGGCTGTTGCAGACAGACCAGGGGCGGTACCGAGGGGGCAGTTGGACCTTAGCAGGGTCATTCAGACTGGACGCTAGAGCATGGGAGAGAAGCCAGCCGTAGGACAAGGGAAACAAACTGGTAAGTAGGAAAAAAAATCTGTGTTGAAACTTAGGAATGCTTGAGAAGTAAAGAAGTAGAGGAAGAAAAAGAAGGAGAAGAAGAAGGGGAATGAGAAGAGGAAAAGGAGGTGGAGGAAGAGAAAGAGAAGTGGGGAGCAAGGGAGAAAAAGCGAGAGAGAGAAAGGGATGAAGGAAGCCAGAAACCAGGAAAAACTCTGTTCCTGTAAACAAAATTTCTGAAATCCTATGACTGAATATTTAAGTATTTAAAATGTGGGATGAAGGTTGAAGGTAGCCTGTGCTGGAAATAGCCCTGCTCTGAAGACCCTTGAGTCTGCAAACCATAGACCAGTCACTCAGCCACTCCCAGCTTTCATTTTTTCATTGGTGAACTCAGGAGTGTCTTCAGGTCTGTGCATCCATTCAGAGGGCGCGGCAGGAGGAAGTTCTCAGGCACTAATGGCTCCAGCACAAGCAGGCTCAGGGCCGAGAAGCCTTGGTTTTGGGGGTGGCAGTTGCCATGTAAACATCAGGTGGGATAAAATACAAAATAAACACAGCCTCATTGACCAGAAGAAATTCTTCTCTAGAGGTGGAGGAGGGGAGAATACAAAGATGGGGACACTGGGCTTTGGCAAAGACAGCAAACATGAGCGCTGGAGGCAGAAATACCCCGATTTGCACAGGCTGTGGGTTCCGCCCGGGCTCCTTGGCCCCCTCCACCTGGACAGGGAGGAGCAGGGTGTTGTCCCGTGTCCTTCAAGCCGCCTCCCCAGGAGCGCAGGTAACAGTTCACGGGCGCGCTCTCCTTCCCCGGCGGGAAGGTGGCGGGGCAGCCCGCCCGGACTTCCTGGGTAGTGTCTGCCCAGGTGGCCAGCCTGCAGCAGGCCCCTCGTTTTCCCCAATTTCCCCCTCCGCCTTCCAAAAGAAAACAGTTCGGCTCTAAGGCTACGTAGCCTTTGAGCTCTGAATGGGCTCTGCTAAATGAAATTTGGAAACAGAAAAAATAGATTTGAGGTTTGGCCAGACTTGGTGTGCACCATTACATCTGCAGTGTTGCCTTCTGAAACATTCTTCCAGTAAGAACTTAAACAGTGTTTTCCAGGAGCTTGGAGCTGAGGCCATCTGGATCCTCCCACAGTCCCTGGATGCAGGGGGACTCAGACTGCTAATGTCTGTGCTTCCCAGCGGCGTGTCCCACCCAACCTCAGCAAAGCATCCAGTGTTCCCCTGCCTCCCAGTTCAAACTGTTTCTCCTTCCACTGGGGAGTGGAGGGCAGCAGATGAGGAGGGCTGCTGATTCTGAGTCACTGTGCTTGAGTGTTCTTGTACTCCGATAGCAGTTCTCGGGTGGAGAACTCGGTCTGAGTTCATTAAGTCCATCTCGCGCCCACACTAGTCCTGACTTCCGAGTGCCGGGGAGGAAAACGTCCGCGCGCGCGCGCTCTCTGAAGTTGGACAGACCTGGATTTGAATCTCGCTTGCCGCTGGATGAGGTCAGCCTCAGTGTCCCCGGGCTGGAAAGGGGCGGGTCAGGAGCGACCCGGCGCTGGGATGGGCTCCGGGGCTCCGCACGCACGTGTGCGCCGCCTCGGCCGCCTCCCCCGCGAGGGCGCTCGGGATGCCGGCGCTCGTCCTCTGCGTCGCGCCGGGCCTCCTCCGGGAGCCGCGCGGGTTGGGCGCGCTCCCAGGCGCATTCCTGGCCGGGCAGCCCCTCCTCCTCGGCTTTGGCCAAGGGGCCGGCGCCTCCCCGCCTCGCCGGGACTGTCTCGTGCAGGCGGCAGCGGACGCTGGTGGCCGCGGGAGCTCCAGGTCCGCGCGCGGCGCACCTGGATCCGGGACTGCGCCTCCCGAGCGCGGCGGGCCGAGCTGCGCTCCCGGGCTCCCGCTTTCCTCCCTACCCGAGCCGATCCGGACCGAGCGGAGCCCGGTTCCCCGCAGGGGCGGCCGCGGCATCGGTTGGGACAGCCTCGGCGGGGGCAGCAGACCAAGTTATCTCCCCTTCCCAAGCGGAAAGGTTCCGGTTGGCAAAGATGGTGCCCAAGTGTCCCCGGGCGCTCTTCCTTCTGCTGCTCTTCCTCGCCTGCCCCGAATCGCGGGCTTCCCAGGTCAGTGTCCCTCCCGCCAGTTCCCTGATTCTACTTGCAGGGGAGGCCACGCCGAGGCCGAAGGACCTTGGCTCGCCACATTCCACCGGAATGCTCGGACCGGGGGCTTGGAGCCAGGCTGGGACTGGGGTTCCGTTCCCGCATCTGTCATCGGATGCATCGCGGGCCAGGCGTCTGGGAGGACCCGGGCTGGTCTGAGCAGTTGGTGCGAAAGCCTCGGTCCGCTGAGGGAGAGAGAGACAGAGACAGACAGAGAGAAGGCTCTGCCTGAGAAGATCTCATGAGACGTTGGTCCTCCTCGGGTCTCCAGAAGAGCTCCCCGCTCACCGGATTAGAGTAGAGGATGTCCCCTGCCTCCAACTTCCAACACTTAAATTTCTAACCGAAATATCCTTCTTCCCACCAACTTTAAAAAACAAAACAAAACAAAACTTTTTTTTTTTTTTTTCTTTTAACACCAAAAACATTTTGTACTGGTGATATAGCCCTGGTGGCTCAGATGGTGAAGAATCTGCCTTCTTCTATGTGGGAGCCCCAGGCTCTATCCCTGGGTGGGGAAGATCCCCTGGAGGAGGGCATGGCAACCCTCCGCTCCAGTATTCTTGCCTGGAGTATCCCATGGACAGAGGAGCCTGGTGGGCTACAATCCATGGGATCGCAAAGAGTCTGACAGGACTGAGCAACTAACATCATAATAGCCAATTTAAGCGTGTGGCTCCCACCACCAACTTTCTTGGCAGTCCACAGCACTTCCCAGGCAGGGGTGGATGGGGAGGTGTCTGAAGCAGCTTCACTCTGAGCCTGGGGGACCTTAGATTTGGGACTAAGTTTCTTTCCCAAACTTATAGGCAGCTTTCCCTTAGGTTTTCTCTCCCTGACTTGTGGCTATTGGAATCCTGTTGGATTTATGTACTTGAACAGATTCACTTTTACATCAAGCAGCAAGGATTGATAGTAAAAATTAAGATAAAAATGCAGATTAAAGGGAGTTCCTTGATGGTCCAGTGGTTGAGACGCCTCACGTCCAAAGCAGGGGGAGCCATTTGGATCCCTGGTCAGGGAGCTAAGGTCCCACATGCTGCAGCAGTGCTGTAGAAAAAGAAAAAAGAATTCAGTTAAAAGTGCTCTTTCAAAGGTAAGACTCGACTGCTGAATTCCAAGCCAGCTATCACCAGACTGGTTCTGAAAACCTGAGACCCCCTCCATCTGTGACCACGTGTTCTATGAGTTGTGGGGCAGCTACCCTGACAATACCATCCACAGCAATAACAGTAATGGCAGTGCGCGTGTGTGTTCAGTCGCTCAGTCCTGTGTGACTCTTTGCGACCCCATGGACTGTAGCCTGCCAGGCTTCTCTATCAGTGGGATTTCCCAGGCAAGAATCCTGGAGTGGGTTGCCCGTTCGGAAGGAAAGCTTGCTGACTGACGGATGAACGCCTGTTTCTTTGCTAAGCATCTCCCATGCTCTTTATTCTCAGAGCAGCCTTGTGAGTTGGGAACTGTCACCACCCCCATTTTGCAGACGAGGGAGCTGAGGCCCAGGGAGATTGTGACTTACTCAGGGTCACACAGCCTCACCTCTGTTTTTGGGCTCTAAGCCTTTGCCCTTCTCCACAGACTCTCACCCATGAACTGAATATCTGAACCAAGCAGGCATATCGGTGGCCACTTAGAAGCCCTTGGGATGCAGGAAGGGAGAATTTAGTTCAGACCAAACTTGGTCCATCTTAGTGTGGAAGGGGGTGAGGTGCCAGGCCGCAGAAGGTCCCCACAAGGAACCCACCAAGCAGAACAATAGGGTTGCCCATTGCAGATTACAAAACAGAGCCTCAGGCCCAGAGTGCGAAGCCAGGAGCACACGGAGGTGCATCTCTTAGTTGGGCCCCCACCCCGGGCCAGCAGAGGGGGCAGGGTAGACAGGATGCTGGGGGGGCTCTGTCCTGCTGTTACTTGCTCTCTCAAGGTTACCTGGACAAAGTGAGACCCTGGGCAGTTCTCAGATGTTTGCAGCTGCTGTTCAAATAGGGAAGTAAGCTCTTTCAGGCTGTGTTCTTGGGGGAAGATCTGGGTCCCATCCCTTCCCTGCCATGTCCAGGCTTCCTCAAATTCCTTATCCTCTAAACCTTGATTTCTTTACCTGCAAAAGCACCTGCCTCACTGGGCTTGGTGAGAGGGAAAGGGAGCAGAAGGGATTCTCCATGAAGTTAGTTTAAAAAATCTAGTGAAACTGTCCTTTGCCCAAAGTCCTGTGTAGGTTGGGGAATCTCACCCCCAGTCCCTGTCTGGCTTTTCATCACATCTGTCCTGAGTCACTTTGAAAGACTTTTGAGATCTGCTGTTGGAGAACCGGTGGTCCTGGGAAAGGAGTGGAGGTTGAGCAGTGCGGGGATCCCATAAATGCAGGCCCTTTTCCAACACTGCTGCCCACTCTGTGGTCTCACCCTAGAAAGAGAGACAGCCTTGCAGGGGAGACAGGAAAGGAAGGGCACTTAACAAAGCCCCATGCCTCACCCTTCTCCCCCATGGTGGCCCTCAACCTCCTCAGTGGGATGCGGGTGCTGTAGTATTTCAGAATATTTCCCCCTCTCCCAAACCTCTCCTTGTGATCAATTGTCACAGGGTTCCAAAATGCACTGTTAGAGATTCATTCTTTTGACTGTCTACTCCCATTGGATACATTGCTTTTTGGAGTTTATTGGGGAAAAAATGTCTCTAGTGTACATTTCCATGATTTTAACTGTAGAGCTATGCTCTATGCTTGGCCATCTCCACCACAGTCAGGAGCCAGAACGGTTCCACCAATCCAGAATAACATCATGATGCCCCTATGTAGGCACATGTCTGCCCACTGCAGCCCCTGGCATCACTGATCTGTTCTTCATCATTATAGTTTTTCATCTTCATAATGTCATATAAATGGAAGTAAAAAGTACATAGACTTTGATTCTGACTTCTTTAACTTAGCGCAATGTATCCATGTCATTCTGGGAATGCACAGTTCCTTCCTATTGCTGGGTGGTGCTCCACTGTGTGGACATATCACAGTCAGCTCAGCCATTGAACTTAATGACTCCCATGCTGTCAATTCCAGTTTTCGGTGACTATGACTAGAGCTGCTATAAATATTCCCCATACAGCTTTTTGTGGAATGTAAACACTCATTTCTCTCGGGTAAATATCTAAGAGTGGGATTGCTGGGTCATTTGGTATCTTTAACTTTGTAAGAAGCAGCTAGGCTATATTCCATTCAGTTTTATCATTTTCAGGATCTTCCCTGGTAGCTCAGACAGTAAAGCGTCTGCCTACAATGCCTACCATGTGGGAGACCCGGGTTCAATCCCTGGGTGATCTCCTGGAGAAGGAAACGGCAACCCACTCCAGTATTCTTGCCCGGAAAATCCTATGGATGGTGGAACCTGGTAGGCTACAGTCCATGGGGTCCCAAAGAGTCGGACACGACTGAGATACTTCACTTTATCATTTTACATTCCTACCAGCAATGCATAGAAAGCCTAGTTACCCTGCATCTTCACCAGCACTTAATATTATTAGGTTTGTTTATTTGTCTCCAAGTCACTCTAATGGGTATGGAATGATGTCTTGTTTTGGTTTAAATGCCCATTTCGCTAATGATTGGTAATATTGGCATCTCTTCATGTGCTTATTTAACATTTGGATAGTCTACTGGGTGAAGTGTCTCTCCAGGCCCTCTGCCCGTTTTCCAAACGGGTGGTTTGTTTTCTTATGGTTAAGTTTTAAGTATTCTAATATTTTATATATTTTAATTAGAAATCCTTTTTTCAGGTGTGTGAGTTGCTAATATTTTCTGCAGCCTGTCTTTTAAAATTTTTATTAATTATTTTTTTATTTTTTAATTTTATATCAGAGTATAGTTGATTTACAATGCTGTGTTAGTCTCAGGTACACAGCAAAGTGATTTAATTATACATGTTCCTCTATCTGTTCTTTTTCAGATTCTTTTCCCATATGGATTATAACAGAGTATTGAGTGTAGTTCTCCATGCTCTACAGTAGGTCCTTGTTGGCTATCTATTTTATATGGAATAGTATGTGTATGTTAATCCCAAGCTTCTGCTTTATCCCTCTCCCCTCACTTTCCCCTTTACTAACCATACATTTGTTTTCTAAGTCTTTGAGTTTGTTTCTGTTTTGTAAATAAATTCATTTGTATCATTATTATTTTTAGATTGTACATGTAAGTAATATCATATGGTATTTCTCTGACTTCATTTAGGATGAAAATCTCTAGATCCATCCATGTTGCTACAAATGGCATTATTTCATTCACTGCATCTTGTCTCAACAGTGTCTTTTCCAGAGGAAAGGTTTTTAATGTTAATGAAGTCCAACTGATTAATTTTTTATTTTTATAGATTTTGCTTTTGGTTTTAAGTCTAAGAACTCTCTGACTTTGGATCATTAAAGTTTTCTCTTATGTTTTTTTTTTCTAAAATTTTTATAGTTTTGCTTCTTTACATTTTGATCTGTGATCTGTTTTGAGTTAATTTTTATATAAAGTGTGAAGTTTATGTTAAGATACATGTTTTTAAAGGCAATTCTCAATTGAAGGGGCTTCCCAGGAGGTAAAGAACCTGCCTGTGAATGCAAGAGATGTAAGACGTGTGGGTTCGATCCCTGGGTCTGGAAGATCCCCTGGAGGAGGGCATGGCAACCCACTCCAGTATTCTTGCCTGGAGCATCCAATGGAGCCTGGTGGGCTACCGTCCCTGGGGTCTCAAAGAGTTGGATATGACTAAGAACATACACATGTACATATGTGGCATTTTAATACTGGTTTTCCAATGACATGAAAATTACATGTCTTTCCATTTATTTGGATCTTCCTTGATTTTTTTCATCAGTATTTTAAAATTTTCAATGTGAATATGCTTTGTTAGATTTAAAATCTAAGTATTTCATCTTTGGAGCTATTTTAAGTAGTATTAGTTTTAAGATTTTTTCATTTCCAATGCTGTATTCCTAGACTACGGAAATTCAGTGGGCTTTTCTATGTTGACACGGTATCCTATGACTTTGTGGAACTCACTTATTAGCTATAGGGATTTCTTTTTGTAGATTCCCTCAGATTTTTTACATAAACAATCAGGTTATCTGTCAGTCAGTCAGTCAGTTCAGTCGCTCAGTCGGGTCCGACTCTTTGCGACCCCATGAATCGCAGCACGCCAGGCCTCGCTGTCCATCACCAACTCCCGGAGTTCACTCAGACTCACGGCCATCGAGTCAGTGATGCCATCCAGCCATCTCATCCTCTGTCGTCCCCTTCTCCTCCTGCCCCCAGTCCCTCCCAGCATCAGAGTCTTTTCCAATGAGTCAACTCTTCGCATGAGGTGGCCAAAGTACTGGAGTTTCAGCTTCAGCATCATTCCTTCCAAAGAAATCCCAGGGCTGATCTCCTTCAGAATGGACTGGTTGGATCTCCTTGCAGTCCAAGGGACTCTCAAGAGTCTTCTCCAACACCACAGTTCAAAAGCATCAATTCTTCGGCGCTCAGCCTTCTTCCCAGTCCAACAGGGGCAATTTTATTTCTCCCTTTTTTATACATGTGCCATTTATTTATTTGTTTAGCCTGATTACACTTATTAAACTTCTAATACTGTGTTGAGTAACAGCGGACATCCTTGCTGTGGGAAGGATGCGTTCAGCTTTTTTGTCTGTTTTTAAAATATTTATTTTATTTGTTTATTTGGCTGCACTGGGTCTCAGTTGCAACATGTGGGCTCTAGTTTCCTGATAAGGGATGGAACCCAGGCCCCCTACCTTTGGAGTGGAATGTCTTAGCCACTGGACCGCCAGGAATGTCCTGCATTTAGTTTTTTAATGTTAAGTGGGATGCTAGGCTGTAGGTCTTTGTAGAAGCCATTTGTCAGGTTAAGGTTTTCTAGCCATAGCTTAATAGAGTTTTTATTATAGTTCAGTTCAGTTCAGTAGCTCAGTCATGTCCGATTCCTTGCAACCCCATGGACTGCAGCACACCAGGCTTCCCTGTTCATCACCAACTCCCAGAGCTTACTCAAACTCATGTCCATTGAGTTGGTGATGCCATCTAACCATCTCATGTCCCCTTTTCCTCCTGCCTTCAATCTTTCCCAGCATCAGGGTCTTTTCAAATGAGTCAGTTCTTCACATCAGGTGGCCAAAGTATTGGAGATTCAGCTTCAGCATCAGTCCTTCCAATGAATATTCAGGACTGATTTCCTTTAAGATAGACTGATTAGAACTCCTTGCAGTCCAAGAGACTCTCAAGAGTCTTCTCCAACACCACAGTTCAAAAGCATCAATTCTTCAGTGCTCAGCTTTCTTTGTGGTCCATCTGTACATGACTACTGAAAAAACCATAGCTTTGACTAGACAGACTTTTGTTGGCAAAGTAATGTGTCTGCTTTTTAATATGCTGTCTAGGTTGGTCATAGCTTTTCTTCCAAGGAGCAAGTGTCTTTTAATTTTATGGCTGCGGTCACCATCTGCAGTGATTTTGGAGCCCAAAAAAATAAAAGTCTGACACTGTTTCCATTGTTTCCCCGTCTATTTACCATGAAGCGATGGAACCGGATGCCATGATCTTTCTGAACATTGAGCTTTAAGCCAACTTTTTCACTCTCCTCTTTCAATTTCATCAAGAGGCTCTTTAGTTCTTCGCTTTCTGCCATAAGGATGGTGTCATCTGCATATCTGAGGTTATTGATATTGCTCCCGGTAATCTTTATTCCAGCTTGTGCTTTACCCAGCCCAGCATTTTGCATGATGTACTCTGCATAAAATTAAATAAGCAGGGTGACAATATACAGCCTTGATGTACTCCTTTTCTGATTTGGAACCAGTCTGTTGTTCCATGTCCAGTTCTAACTGTTGCTTCTTGACCTGCACACAGATTTCTCAGGAGGCAGGTCAGGTGGTCTGGTATTCCCATCTCTTTTAAGAATTTCCAGTTTGTTGTGATCCACACAGTCAAAGGCTTTGGCATAGTCAATAAAGCAGAAGTAGATATTTTTCTGGAACTCTTTTGCTTTTTTGATAATCGAATGGATGTTGGCAATTTGATCTTTGGCTCCTCTGCCTTTTCTAAATCCAGCTTGATCATCTGGAAGTCCATGGTTCACGTATTGTTTTTGCTAGCATATGAGATGAATGCAATTGTGCAGTAGTTTGAGCATTCTTTGGCATTGCCTTTCTTTGGGATTGGAATGAAAACTGACCTTTTCCAGTCCTGTGGCCAGTGCTGAGTTTTCCAAATTTGCTGGCATATTGAGTGCAGCACTTTCACAGCATCATCTTTTATTATTGTGATATTATAGCATCATCACAGCATGTTTTATTATAAATGGATGCTAAATCTTATCACATGCTTTGTCTCCCTCAACTGATATGATCTTGTGGTTATTCTTCAGTCTGTTATTAAAGTGGATAACATTGATTGACTTTTTTAAATTGAATTAAAAACTTTAATTGTAGTATAATTGATTTACAATGTCATGTGATTTTCTAATTTTGAAACCAGCCTTGCACTCCCAGATAAACCCTAATTGAATCATGTCATCTTATACACCGTATATATTTCTGGATTCTGCTCGCTAATGTTTTGTGAGAATTCTTGTATCTTGTTGATGAGGGATATGATATATAGCAGGGGTCAGCAAACTATAGCCCATGAAACATATCCAGCCCACTGGGGCTCAAATCTGGCCACGCTGATTCCCTTACATGTCAGCATCACTGCTTTTTGTACTACAACTGTACAGGTGAGTAGTTGCAACAGAGACTATGGGCTGCAAAGTTGGAAAATTTGACTCTCTGGCCGTGTTTCTACAGACAATTTGCTGACCCCTCGTCTGTGTATTTCTTTTCCTGTCTTTGCCTGGGTGCGTTACCATAACACTGGCTTCCTAAAATGAACTGTGAGTTGTCCCCTTCTTTCTGTTTTCCGGAAGAGACTATGTAGAGGTGGTGTCAGTTCCTCTTGCAGTGTTTGATAGAATTGACCAATGAAACCATGTGGGCTTGGAGATTTCTTTTCTGGAAGATTCTTAACTATGGATTCAGTTTCTTTGACAGGTACAAAACTCCTTCAGGTAGCTTTTTTTTTTCTTGGGAGGGGATTTTTGGTAGTTTGTGGCTTTCAAGAAATGGTCCCATAGTCCTCTCTCTCTTTCTCTTGAGGCAACTGTTTTCAAATGCCCTGGAAATTATTCCACATTTCTAAGTAATTGATCTCCTGTGATGACAGATGAGTACTTTGTTCCATTGTTTGCTACAGAGCCAAGTAACCTACCATGATTAATTTTCTTTCTTGTGTAACTTTTTGGTTTTCCTCAAAGTTTTTCTCCTTTGCCCCATCCGTCCTCTACATGAGCACAGTAGTTTCCAAAAACCTCTTGCCTGGTCCCTATTCTGCCGGGCTCCTTGCCCCTGGATTCCAGTTTTGCTGAACCTTCTCTGGGCTCATAGCCCTGCGGCTACCCAGGGACTTTGGCCTGGACTGGAGTTTACGTTTTCTGGATCATATGCCTTCCTCTTTCTTGGCTTCTTCCCTTGTTTTTTTGAACACATTGTCAGGAAAATGATGATTTAATTCACTCTCCTTGTCTTTCCCAAGTCACTTTCGTACTGTAGACGTTACGCTTGTCCTTCTTTGAAACTTTAAAGCAGACAATGGTAGCACCATTATCCTCATGCTGTAGACAGGGAGCCTGATGCACCTGAGACAGTAGCAACTGAATCCTTGTATTAGGATCAGAGCCTGAGGGAGCAGCGAGAGGGAGGAAAGATGCCCCCACCCACCGAACCCCACTGACGGAGGCGGAGGGAAAGAAGGCGGCGCGGGTTCCGTGCCTACTCCCCGAATTAGATGCAGAAGGGTGGAAACATGCGAATTTGAACATGTTCCATCCTGGGGTAGTGTTGTTATCAAGCAGCGTTCTTGGCCTTCCCCAATCAACAGAAATTGACTAGAGCCCAGACAAGGCCAGACAAGGCTTTGTGGGGCCCTGCTGCAGCAGGTGGGATCAAGAACAAGTGACAAGTTCCCTTGCTCACTCGCTCCCCAGGGGAATGGGGAAGCTTGTTCCTTATACGGGGGTGTAGGTAGGAGTGTGGCCAGGGGTCAGGTGGGACGGTGGCTTAGGTGCTCTGCCCACCCCTCTGGTGGTGTGGAGTGCAGACGGCATGCACAGTACCCTGCTTTTGCTCCAGGCTCCTCAAAAGTGGCAGTCGGGCCTTTTGGTCTCTGTACCCAGAATTTGCCCCAGCTGTGCATGCACGCAGTTATTTTTAGTCTCATACAGCTTCTTTGTATTTCCCTACTCAAGGAGAGTTGTTTCCAGCGCTGCAGGGTCCCAGGTCCCAGTCTGTCTCAGTTGTGGTCAGTTTATCAATTTCAATTCTGTTGCCTATTTAGACAGATAACCTGGGGCGGCCTGGAGCCTTGGTCGGGATGGATTGTTGTTCATTTCGGAGCTCACTGTGAAAGAACACCATGCTTGATTAGAGAGGTATCTGCCATGCTCGTAGCACCAGGAGTATTTGCCAACCCTGCTGCGCAGTTTTATAACCAGTCCTTGTATTAGAGGGCTTCCCCGGTGGTGCTAGTGGTAAAGAATCTGAGTGACAAATGCAGGAGAGGCAAGAGACTTGGGTTCGATCCCTGGGTCTAGAAGATCCCCTGGAGGAGGAAATGGCAACCCACTCCAGTATTCATGCCTGGAGAATCCCATGGACAGAGGAGCCTGGCGGGCTACAGTCCATGGGGTCACAAAGAGTCAGACACAACTGAGCGACTGATCTGTTTTAGAAGGATACGTGGAGATGAACCACAGCTACTGGGATGTGTGAATCATTCAAATCGAAAATGAGTTATTTCACAAAACACATATTTGATGCCTGCCACGGTCCATGGGCTTCCCTGGTGGCTCGCATGGTAAAAAATCATGTGATTGATATGTGGGAGACCCGGGTTCGATTCCTGGGTCAGAAAGATCCAACTGAAGAAGGGCATGGCTGCTCACTCCAGTATTCTCACCTGGGAAATCCCATGGACAGAGGAGCATGGTGGGCTACAGTCTGTGGAGTTGCAAAGAGTCAGACACGACTAGGTGATTGACACTTTCACTTTCACGGCCCATTCACCAAGAACTAAACAGACAAGGATCCTGCATTTGGTTCTGATCCAGCTGCTCTGGGTCTGGAACTGGCTGATCAAGTCACCAGTTTGAGCAGGACTCAGCTCAGCTGTTCTGCTCACGGGCTCCAGGCTCCACTCTCTAGGCCTGGGCTCCTCTTGGTCTGTGGACAGCTGCTGGGTTAGCCAGGGCTGGGTGGTCCAGGGTGCCTCTGCTCCATGGAGTCCCCCATCCTCCAGCAGGCTGGCCTGGGCTTTCTGCACTTTGGAAAGCGGCTGAGGGCTAAGGCCAGCAGGATGCACCAGACTTCTTGAGACGCTGGTCTGCCATGGAGCTAACATTTCGGTTTCAGTCAGGCGGGGTGGGGCCAACAGATCAGGAGACAGTGCCGGGGAAAAGATAGCATGTTATTAACACTTAGAGTTCTCGAGAGAAGAGGGTCACAGAGAAAACATCAGGCAGAGACAGGGATGGAAACTTTGGGAAAGCCTGTACTGGGGGTCTTGAGACAGGGTAAGAACACTAGAGTTAGGACTGGCTAGTTGGAATAATGTGAGTGAGATGGCAGTATAGGGCTGTTCCTAGTTGATGGACCCTGGGGTTGTTGGGGGGGCGTGGCTAGGGTGGGGTGTTAGTGTCTCACAGGTGTCAGACCAGATAATCAGGGGGATGGGCTCAGCTTTGGTTGGTTTGCCACCTAAGGTGTGCTGGGCACGGGCAAGGAGGGTGTTGTGTTGTTTGCTGCCTCTAGGAATTTGCTAGCCACGCCGCCCCCCCCACCCCCCTGCTGAGGAACAGTCTGTGCCAAGTCACACAGCCCCAGATGTCAAAACATCAGATTCAGAAACTAGACAATAAGGTTAATCCAGAGCCAGGCTTGGAACTGGTATATCGCTTCCAGTGTGTTCTGCTGGCCAAAGCAAGTCACAAGACCTGCCCGTATCCGGAGAAGGGAAAACAGATGACGACCCCCTGGATGGGAAGACCAGAAGAGCCTCTTGCAGGGAGGGCGAGATTGCCATTCTGCAGACCTTCATGAGTACTGATCCAGGGATTCACTCCCCACAGGCACAGGGTTTAGACAAATGGGTGGGCTCAGGGTGAGGATGGGTGACCGGAAGGCCATCCTGGCATTTCCCCTTTCTCCAGCAGCCTCCATCTTTCCTCGGCACCTTCAGGAGTGTGACTCTTTCCCAGTCCTGTCAAGGACTGCCCTGATCGCAGTGAAGAGCGGAGATCCCTTTGCTCCGCTGGGGCAGTTTCTAGCCCTCAGGGGCATTGGTCAGTGCAGGCTGAGGTGTGGACTGGAGGTGACCAGCTGGGGAAGGAGACAGTGCACTGGGTCCTTGGGCTGGGCTGGAGTCTTCCAGGTAGGAACTGATGCCCTCCTAGGCCTGCTCACCCTGGCGGGTCCTGTTTGACACCTGCCTTGATTCTTGGCAGAACCAGCCAGTGCCTGTGGAGCGCTCGCCCTGCCACTGGGGCACCAGTCCCCTTACAAACGGCCACCCTGACCTGCCTCCTTGTCAGCTGCCCCAGGAGGAGTGTCTGTCTGCTGAGTGGCACCGGAGACTGGATGATGCCCCTCATCAGCAGGGACAATGGCGGGACTGCCAGGTTTCTACAGACTTTCCCCAGGCTTATGCAGCCCTGGGGCCACAGGGCAGACTCCCTGGGTGGATAGGACCTTCTTTGTCCTTTCAAAGACTCCACCCAGTTTTTCCTGCTTCTTTGGGACTGCCTGAAACTTAAAATAAGGACATCACAGACTTTTTCATTTAAAAGAAAATTGTCATTTAGTTGCCCAGTCATGTCTGACTCTTTGCGACCCCGTGGACTGTGGCCCCCCAAGCTCCTCTGTCTGTGGAATTTTCCAGGCAAGAATACTGGAGTGGGTTGCCATTTCCTTCTCCAGGGGATCTTTCCGACCCAGGGATCAGGGTCTTCTGCACTGCCGGTGGATTCTTTACCGTCTGAGTCACTAGGGAAGCCTGTAACACACGAGTACCTGCAGGCAAAAAAAGACAAAACACAAAACTACTTTCAGAAAAACATCAGACACCTTCAGTCATTTACACTGTAATGTGAAAACATACAGACTTGTCAGTATCAGCTTGGAGCTCTTTCTCTGACTGCGTAATTAGAGGTTTTACCTTCCCAGCAGGAATCTAACTAGTAAGATAATGTGCTCATTCAACAAGTATGTCTGGAGAGCCTGTCCTGCCAGGTGATGTCCTGGGTCTGCGGAGGCAGCCTGTCTGTGTTCCGGCTCCCACTCCTCCTGGCTGAGTGACCTGGGGCAAGTTCCTGCCTCCTGTGAGTCAGCGCTGTCCTCTGAGATCCCTGTCTCATGGGGCTATAGGAAGGACAACGTGAATGACACTCAAAGAACAGATCCCAGTACGTGCCTCGCCAAGCATGCAGAGAAAAACCAGACAGACCTGGAAATATCCAGCGGCAGACAGTGGAAATGGGGTGTGTCCTGGAGGGTGGCCAGGAGGCTGCCCCACACTCAGTAGGCAGGTAAGGGCTCTTCGAGAAGGGCGCTTCTAGTGAAAGTGGGAAGACTGACTTTCAAGGACCAGGGCCAGACTCTGGACAGAGCAAAGGGCCAGTGCACAGGCCCTGCGGTCGAAATGAACTTGCTAAGGTTTGTGGAAGCTAAGGGCTCCCCAGGTGGCAGTAGCGGTGAAGAACCTGCCCGCCAGTGTCGGAAACATAAGAGACCTGGGTTCGATCCCTGGGTCAATGGAGAAGATCCCCTGGAGAAGGAAATGGCAACCCACTCCAGTATTCTTGCCTGGAGAATTCCGTGGACAGAGGAGCCTGGGGGGCCACAGTCCATAGGGTAGCAAGGAGTTGGACAAGACTAAAGCGACTTCACATGCAGCACAAGGTGTGTGGAGAAACACAGAGGTCTGAATATTGGAACCCAGAAGGTGTCCGATCTGGGCACTGTTGGAGGTGGCAGGGCTTGATCACACAACGTTGGAAGCAGAATAATGCTCCCCCCTCCAAGATATCTATGTTCTTATCCAGGGAATCTAAGAATCTTACCCTGATTTTAGCCCAGCAAGACCCATGTTGGAGTTCTGACCTACCAGACTGTAAGATAATAAATGTGTTGTTTTAAGTGGCCGGATTTATGTTGATTTGTTAGAGCAGCAACAGGAAAAGAATCCACCCTGTCAGTGACGTGGAGAGGAGTCTGCCTTTATTTTCATGGGTGGGGAGCCACTGGCGGGTGGAAACAAGGAAGTGATGCAGTGTGGCCTCTGACCTCTGTCTTCGGGAAGCTTAGATTGCAGGAGGGCCCGGGAGGAGCAGGTGGGACACAGGTCCAGGACAGGATGGTTTTCATCTCACGTCTACCTGCTCACCCAGCAATGCTTGGGATTTTTCATTAGGGAGGGTAGAAAGATCTGAATATACACCACATCTGTTATTCAGCCCTTCACAACCGTGCAGATGAATTTCTCTAAGGGCGGGACTTCTGAAGCTCCTCCTCTCACGCGTGGCCACGCCCACCGCGGCCAGCCCATCCTTCCCTTACCTTCCACCTGTGCTGGCGGCAAAGACCAGGCCCCCGTCCCCCTCCACCTCTTTGCATCAGCCCCAGGAGACCAGGTCAGATCCAGATTATTCACTTTCACAGGTCTCAGAAATCTGGGGTCATGTGTAAATGTGCACACGCCTGGGCCGACGTTCCATGTGTGTTGGGAGAGGGCTGCTGGGGCACTGAGAGGGTCCTCTGGCAAACTGGGGCCTCCTCTGAGCCCTTCATCCTGGTTCTTTCGGGCTGAAGAAATGGGCACAGTGTGCTCTTCAGAGGGTGGACTGGACGCGGTGTGGCAGGGAAGGTAGCCCCACCATCCATCAGCCAGATACCCTGAGCCTCAGTTTCTCTAAGCTGTGAAATGGCTAGGCCATGGTGCCCAAATATTTGGTGAAACACCAGTCCTGATGAAGCTATTTTTTAGATGTGATGAGTGTTAATTGTAGACTTTGAGTAAAGCAGGTTACCTTCCATAAGGAGGGTGGGCTTCATCCCAAAGACTGAGGTCCTGGGAGAAGGAGGGCATTCTGCCTTCAGACAGCCTTTGGATATGCAACACCAGCTCTTCCCAGGTCTCCAGCCCCCAACACTGCAGGAGCCAATTCCTTAAATCTCTCTCTTTCTCACTCTCTCACTACAGGAGATGTGCATATATTGAGTTGGCTCAAAAAATTCATTAGGGTTTTTCCGTAAGATGTTATGGAAAAATCTGAATGAACTTTGGGGCCAACCCAATACAATTGGTTCTCCTTGATTCTGTTTTTCCTGGAGAACCCTAAGATAATGGCCTTGGGCAACTGCCCCCTAAAATTCCCCCACTTCCCCCAGAAGTGTCCTTTCTTTCCTCTTCAGCGGTTGCTGGGTCAAGGTCACAGGGATGAGAAAAGTCAGGGAGTTATAACCTGCTTCTGATTTGGTCTAAAGTTAAAAAAAAAATCTTTCAGAGAAAAAAAACATGTGTGAATTCTACATGACTCACATGCAGAGGGCCTCAAGCCTTGGCTAGCAGGCACACGCTTGGCAAGTGTGCTCTATCCTTTCATAGACCTAAAGTCATCAAAACATCTGTGTTCCCATTAACAACATGCTGACGTGACGCATAGCTGTGGCTTAGAGGAAACCAATGCAAGACAGCCCATCCGAGGTCCAAGGGGTCATCTGCAGCCGCCTGAAGGGGCCTGGGGTTCTGTTGTCACTGAGGTGGCTTTTAGAAATAGTCTCCTTGCCAAGACTGATGTGAGGATGGCCATCAAGCCAGGTCACGTGAGAACAGAGCCTCAAGGACACCTCCACCCACCAATCTGGCATGCCCTGGCACTTCAGTGCTTTGAGAACTGGGCTTCACTTGTAAACTGAGCCCAGGCGGCAAGGAGGCCTGGATGGGGTGGGAGGGTCCACCCACCGAGTTCTGGCACGGGGCTGCAATGAGCTGGGCACACAAACTGTCTTTGTCTGTGTCCAACCCTGGGCCAACAGGTGGGGTCTCTGAGCTGCTTAGTCTCCCAGGAACAGGAGTGTTTAACCTCTGTAGTATCCCCACCAGATCCATCAGAATGAATGTTGTAAGAGGATGAGTTGGAAAGAAGATAGGCAAGACTTTCCCTGGATGTGGCGTGGGGTGGATGGAGTACAGTTCTTTGACCTCCTTGCTTCCAGAAGCCTTAGACCCAGCCCCCTCCCACCTGGCTGTCAACATTGGCTGGTGTGTTCTGGAACCATCTCTGCCACCTCCACCCCAGCTCGGAAAGAGCGGGTGGAATGACTGCTGTTGCTACTCCTCTCTCTGCTTCTGGTCTTCTCTGCAAACATCACTCTCAGTGTTTAAATTCACTGGAAGGCCCAGTGCTCTGAAGGAGACTTTGATATCAGAAATGGGAAATCTTGATCTTCTTCTCCTCGAGGATGGGAGAGTTTCACTGAATGTCTTTTCTTGGTCCCATTATAAATAATTTATTAATTCACAGAAATGAGAACTAATTTTCATTATTTATTGTCAACAGCCTATGCTAAGCATGGATGGAGACCAGTATTGAAAGGATGCAAATTTAGGCCATTTGAGGAGCTCTTTGAGAAGAATATTAAAAGTGAGGGTCCTAGGGACTTCCCTGGTGGTCCAGTGGTTAAGACTGGGCTTCCAGTGCAGGGGGTGCGTGTTTGATCCCTAGTTGGGGAACTAAGATCCCATATGTGCATGGTGTGGCCAAACAGTAAAAATTTTAAAAAGTGGGGTCCTGGAAGAGACCTGGGAAAGTGGGGGCCCTAAGATAGGCCTTCCTTCCCTGGTGTGGACCCCTCTCTTGTCGGCCCCATCCAGACTTGACCTTCACCCAGTCACAGCCTTGGTGAGCCTTCCCACCTGAGTGGGAGGTTCTTTTTCACAGTTAGGGTCTGGCACCCTGAGATGGGAAGCCAGCAGTCGCCATGGCGGGGCCAGGCTGAAATGCAGGTGGGTGACACCAGATGGTCCAGCCTGTTTCTTGTCCCGCAGCCTTGCAGGCCCTTGAAGCCCCTCAAAGCCCCCTTGCCTACGTTTACAGAGAAGGAAATGGTCTGTTCCCTGTGTGGCTTCTCTCGGCCGAAAGCACATACTGATGATGGGCATGGGAGGGGAAGTGGGCAGACAAACGGAAGTGGACCGAAAAGAACACAGAGGAACCGAAGCAGACTGAGGTGCAGGGTCTGACTTTTGCTCTGTTCGTTGGTGTGGAAACCAACAACTTGGAGCCAAGAATAAAGAACTAATGCGGGGCCTGCATCCATGGTCCAGCAACTGTCAGGTGACACCTTTGCGTGTGTGAGTGTATATCTGATCCAAATGTTAAAACCACACTAAACGTGAACAGTGGTTGTCTGTGGTCATGGGACTTGTCCTTCGTTCTGATGTGTTCTTCTGGATTTTGAGTGGTTTTGCAGAAAGTATGCTTTATTTTTCTGACCAAGCAAATAGACAAAGTTTTCTCAGTTTGACAAGGAAGGATGCTTAGGTTCTCAGCCCCCACCTCGTGACTTCACTTGTCCCCGTATGTCCATATAATGCAGACCTCTTGAGCCCTTGACTCGATCTGAAGGTTTCTAGCCTATCCCCTGCTCTGCAGATGAATTCAGTTATGCCATTGCTGAGGTCCCTACAGGCGACAGATTCTGAGCGTGGTGCCCATGGGCTCCATTTCTAGCAGTTTGGGATCAAGGAGCTGGCCTGTTAGTAGCAGCGGCTGCATAAACCCATTAAACCTCAAGCAATCATTCTTTCCACTGCTCTGGCACCCTGGTTCTGCCCCTGCCAAGCTAGCTTGCCAAGAGGACAAGGATCTCCCTTCTTTTCCCCTTGTGAACTTCATTTTTCCTCCCTCTTCCAGTTTTATTGAGATAAAATTACATAATATAATATAAATGTGTGATAGCATTGTATTAGTCCAAGATATGGGGCGTCCCCAGTGACTCTAGTGGTAAAGAATCCGCCTGCCAGTGTAAGAGAGGCAAGAGATATGGGCTTGATCCCTAGGTCAGGAAGATCTCCTGGAGGACGAAATGGCAACCCATTCCAGTGTTCTTGTCTGGAAAATGCCATGAACAGAAGAACTGGGCTGGTTACAGTCCTTGGGGTCGCAAAGAGTCAGACACGAATAAGCACACATGCACACCACACGGTCCAAGGTATATACAAAACAATGATTTGATATACATATATATTGTGAAATGATCACCACAGTAAATTTAATTAACACCCATCACCTCACATAGTTGCAGTTTTTTTCTCATGATGGGAGCTTTTGAGATCTGTTCTTTTAAGAGACTTTCCTGGTAGTCTGGTGGTTAAGACTCTGTACTTCCAATGCAGGTCCCACAGGCTGCGTGGCCAAAAAAAAATCTACTCTCATCAACTTTTAAAAAATTCATTAATTTATTTACCTTTGGCTGTGCTGAGTCTTCATGGCTAGTGGACATTAAAGTTGTTCGCATGTCTTAGCTATTGAAAATAACACTGCAGTGGGCATGGGGGTGTGTATTACCTTTTCAAGATATAACTTTGTTTCCTTTGGAATTCCTAGATCATCAATTCAGTTCAGTCGCTCAGTTGTGTCCGACTCTTTGCGACCCCATGGGCTGTAGCACGCCAGGCCTCCCTGTCCATCACCAACTCCTTCAGTTTACCCAAACTCATGTCCATGGAGTCTGTGATGCCATCCAACCATCTCATCCTCCGTCGTCCCCTTCTCCTCCTACCTTCAATCTTTCCCAGCATCAGGGTCTTTTCAAATGAGTCAGCTCTTTGCATCAGGTGGCCAAAGTATTGGAGTTTCAGCTTCAGCATCAGTGCTTCCAATGAATATTCAAGGCTGGTTTCCTTTAGGGTGGACTGGTTGGATTTCCTTGCTAGATCATATGGTAGTTCTATTTTTAATTTTTTTAAGTAAACTCCAATCTGTTTTCCATTGTGGCTGCACCAATTTACTTTCCCACAAACAGGGAATGAGGGTTCACATTTCTCCACATCTTCACCAATACTTGTTATTTCTTGTTTCTTCTATAATAGCCATTCAACAGGAATGCGGTGATACTTATTGCGGTTTTGATTTGCATTTCTCTGATGATTAGTCATGTTGAGCATCTTATTATTTACCTGTTGGCCATCTTTGGAATGTCTTCTTTGGAAAAACTATTCAGAACCTCTGCCCATGTTAAAATCAGGTTTTTGTTTCAGTTCAGTTCAGTCACTCAGTTGTGTCCAACTCCTTGAGACCCCATGGACTGCAGCATGCCAGGCTTCCCTGTCCTTCACCAACTTGAGTTGGAGCTTGCTCAAACTCATGTCTGTTGAGTCGGTGATGCCATCCAACCATCTCATTCTCTGTCACCCTCTTCTCCTCCTTCCTTCAATCTTTTCCAGCATCAGGGTCTTTTCTAAGGAGTCGGTTCTTCACATCAGGTAGCCAAAGTATTTTGTTTTTTTCTTGTTTTTTGCTCTTGCATTATATGAGTTCTTTGCGTATTTTGGATATTAACCCCTTGTCAGAAATTTTGCAGATGACTTGGAAGTATTCCCTCCCGTTCTGCAGATTGCCTTTTCATTTTGCCTCTGGTTTCCTTTGATGTGTAGAAGCTTCCCGGTTGGATTTGGCTTCACTTGTTTATGAGTGCTTTCATTGCCTTTACTTTTGGTGTCAAATCCAAAAAACAGTCAAGACTGACGTAAAAGAGCTTACTGCCTGTGTTTTCTTCTAGGAGTTTTATGGTTTCAGGTCTTATGTTTACATTTTCAGTATAACTTGAGTGAATTTTGTGGAGGATGTGAGACAGTGGTCTAGTTTCATCCTTTTGCATGTTACTGTCCAGTTTTTCCCAGTGTCAACTTAAAAAATATTCATAACCTAAAAGGTGAGAGTTATGTTTTATTTGGTGGGAATTCTTAGGACTTCAAGCCTGGGAGGCAGTATCTCAAGCAACCCGGAGAGAACGACTCTGAGGAGGCGAGGGGATGAACCAGGCTATATAGAAGTTTTGCAACAAATATCTGGTCGTCTAAACATCAAAAGATTATCGTTAAAGAAAACCAGATATCCCAAGTTAAGGAATTTAGTGCTTTCTGTGTATGGGAAGATGCAAGAGTCTGGGCTCACTGAAATCGTTCCTTTCATGTACCTCAGCTATCTGGGTTTTATACTTCCTAAGCTTCCTTGGGGCTCACCGTAGGGAGTGGCTGTAGTCTCATGCTGCTAGATCTCGCGTGTTCTTCTTCCTGAGTGCCCTTAGGGCTCGCAGGGTCGCATCGGAGGCCTGCCGTCACTGATGACTGACGTCCTTGTTTGACATGGCAGGAAATACTCCTCCATTCCTCACTAGCACCATTTATTGAAGAGACTGCTTTTGCCATTATATGTTCTTGGCTCCTTGGTCGTACGTTAATTGACCACAGGATCTTTAACACTTAATTCTGTTAGCATCACCCTAGTGAGGCTGGAGGCAGGGATGGCTAAGGTTTCCTGACTTTCCCTCATCAACCTGCCCACCACCTTCCTCCTCCGTCTCCACCTTTGCATGCCCTTAGTGTACTTGATCTGGGAGGTTTTCCCATCGTGACTGGAGAGATGAGCATGTGCTTGCTAAGTCACGTCAGCCGTGCCCGACTCTGTGACCCATGGGCTGTAGCGCAGAGGCTCTTCTGTCCATGGGACTCTCCCCCAGGGGATCTTCCCAACCCAGGGATCAAAACATCGAACCCGTGTCTCTTACATCTCCTGCATCGATAGGAGTGTTCTTTACCACTAGTGCCACCCGGGAAGCCTAGAGGTGAGCACACCTCACCTGTAATGAGCACCTCGAGGCAAAGCCAGTGGTGCCTGCTGCTCATGGTGCATAGGTAGGCAGGGTTCCAGGGCAGTGCCACCACAAGCAGAGCAGTGTGTCTGGACCTGGGAGCACTGAGTTTCAACTCACTTGGCTTCCCAGAGGCCCCTTTATTTCCACTCCCGCTGTCTTTCCTTCTGTACCGACTAGAGTCCCATGTCCTCCATGCCAGGTTCCTGGCAGAAGCCTTGGCATGATCTAACATCTCCTACTTTGAAACTTAGCCCTTCCCTGTCCCCTGGGACTGCCCTCTCCCAGCTGTCACGCCCTGGAGGCAGCTGCTGGCCTGGCTCAGTGTGTGAAGCTGTCTCTTCCACTCCACCCACCCCACTTCCTGTCTCCACTGCCCATGCTCGCAACCTGGAATCCACACAGGAGTTAGAAATCCACTCTTGTGGGATATTTAGCTTGCGTCACAGAGTGATCAATCCCTCGTGCAGACTAATCAAGAACATTCACCACACAGAGGCGTTTGTGAAACAGTGGTAAAGAATCTGCCTGCAATGCGGGAGGCTTGAGCTCGATCCCTGGGTCGGGAAGATCCCCTGGAAGAGGAAATTGCAGCCCACTCCAGGGTTCTGGCCTGGAGAATCCCATGGATAGAGGAGCCTGGTGGGCTACAGCCCATGGGGTTGCAGAATCAGACACGACTGAGCGACTGAGCGCACTAAGGCGTAAGTCAGCCGTGGGGGACGACTTGTTGGTGGGCGTGATGGACTGGAGTCAGCAGGTCCCCAGCCTGGCGCTGCCGCTCACAGGCCACATGGTTCAGGACAAGTTGCTTGACTTCCAGCCTCTGTATCTTGACTGTAAAACAGAGACAGTCCCAGGCTTTCCTCACAGGGCTGCTGCCAGCCAGTAGTCCTTTAGTGTGCTCAGTCACTTCAGTCTCGTCAAATTCCTTTCGACCCTATGGACTGTAGCCCACCAGGCTCCTCTGTCCTCTTAGGAGTAGCATATAGCTTGGTACACTATGAGGAACTTCACAAATGTGAGTCACACATGATATGGAGCAGCATCTCTGGAAGCAGCTCCTTATTATTATTATGTTTTTTTAGAGGGAAGGGAGGTGGGTGTGCAAAGTCCGATCTGGGTGGATGGCTGCACCATGCTGGGCAGGTCAGGGACTGCAGGAGGTCACTGCCCTGGTGCCCAGGGCCTGCGTGGGAAGGACCACAAGGAGGGAGGGAGAAGGAAAGCAAACAAAAGTTCACTTCCCAACGGTTGTGTTTGGGGCCAGGCCCAGTCAGGCCCTGGTTTTAGGGTGGAGGCCAGGGAGCCCCCATGGATTAACGAGCTCCAGGGGCAACTGGGGATTCAGCTTTGTCAAAAGCATCCATTGACCCGGAGCGGTGAGCCATGTGTTTGGTGAGATCTCCGAGGTGCGGCGGCCTGGCACCCGCCCCGGGAGAGCGGCTGCGGCTCCGTCTCCGCCACAGTGGCAGCACTCCGCTGGTGATGCTGGAAGCCACCCAGGCTGCAGAGGCCACGTGCCTCCCAGCTGCCGGCTGCTGGCCACCTTTGAAACCTTTTTTTCTAATTATAAAGCTAATAATCACTGTAGGAAAAAAAATTAAGTATAAAAATATAAAAGCGGATTCACAAGCCTATCCCCAGAGGTTGCCATCATCCCACTCTCCTTTGTTCCCTGCAGGTCATGTGAGTCAGGTTGGACTAGGCGTGCTGAGGTAATGTGCAACATGTGAACCAGGGCCCGTCCCATCTCTGCCCACTGTACTCACCTCTCCTTTCTTTCTTCCTTTTTGTTCCCAGTGAGGCAATGTCCTTATGTGTTTATTACTTTTTTTGCACCCTCCACACCTTGGCATGGGGGACGTTAGTTCCTGGATCAACGATTGAACCTGTGCCCTCTGTGCTGGAAGCACAGTCTTAATCACGGGACCACCAGGGAAGTCCTCACCTCTCCCTTCCTCCTGTTCACGTCCTGGCTCTTAAGGGCAATTAGGATCAGTGCACACTCAGTTGCTCAGTCGTGTCCGACTCTCTGCAACCCCACAGACTGTAGCCCGCCAGGCTCCTCTGTCCATGGGATTTCCCAGGCAAGAATACTGGAGTGGGTTGCCATGCATTCCTCCGGGGGATCTTCCCAACCCTGGGATCAAACCCCCATCTCTTATATCTCCTGCATTGGCCGGTGGGTTCTTTACCACTTAGCGCCACTTGGGAAGCCCCCATTAGGATCAGAAACCTTGAGATTTTTATCAGTAGGCATGATACCAAGTGTTGCTTAAAGTTAGTTTCTATCGTGATAAGCACATGCCTCCTTCTTCTGTTTTTTGAGCTTTTCAAAAAGTGTTAGAACTCAGCATTAACTTTAACTGAATACTCCTTTAATTCTTCTTACTTGCCCTGTTGCCTTTTCATACTGTTCATGGGGTTCTCAAGGCAAGAATACTGAAGTGGTGTGCCATTTCCTTCTCCAGCATTTTCCAATGCTGGGAAAGATTGAAGGCAGGAGGAGAAGGGGATGACAGAGGATGAGATGGTTGGATGTCATCACCAACTTGATGGACATGAGTTTGAGCAAGTTTGGGGAGTTGGTAATGGACAGGGAAGCCTGGCATGCTGAAGTTCATGAGTCACAGAGTTGGACACAACTGAGTGACTAAACTGAACTGAACTTGCCCTGTTATATTTTTTTAAATACTTAATTATTTATTTGGCTGTGTCGGGTGTTTACTTGTGGCATATGGGATTTCCTTGAGTCACGTGGGGTCTTCTGTTGTTGCTCCAGGGCTTAGTGGCATCAAGGCATGTGGGATCTTAGTTGTCCAACCAGGGATCGAACCTGCATCCCCTGAACTGCAAGGTAGATTCTTAACCACTGGACCACCAGGGAAGTCCTGTGCCCTGTTACATTTTTAAAACAATGGGAACCACTGGGCTTCCCTGATTTGCCTGTTTTATGTTATATCATCCATCTGCTTAAAAATGTCCAAGGTAGAATAAAAAAGCCAAAGGATAAAGAAAGAAAAAGTTCCTTAAGGCCCAGATTTCCGAGCATTAACTTGGAGTGAAGAATTAGCGGGATGGGGGCGGAGGGCGGTCTTTGAAGTAAGATCACTCATATAAGGCACATTGCGTTCAGATAATTCTTCTACCACCCAATCACTTAGAGTCATCACTTCGGCCCTGCACTCTGAAAATCGGCTCTTTATTTTTGTTGAGGGATGAACTGGGGATGCTCTTTGGGGACCTCACCGGATACATTGTGGGGACACCGGCGGGGCCGCTTCTGCATTGTGCTCAGCGGATCCCCAGGGTGTTAGAGCCCAGGGTCCCGGTGACCGCTGGCCCCCATGCTAGTGGTGCTGATGGATATTTTTTCCTCTCCCCAGAACTGTCTCAACAAACAGCAGTTCCTCACGGCTATCCGCCACCTGCAGCAGTTGCTGAAAGGCCAGGAGACGCGCTTCGCCGAGGGCGTTCGTCACATGAAGAGCCGGCTGGCGGCGCTGCAGAGCTCTGTGAGCAAGGCGGGCCCGGATACGCCCCCAGGTGGGTCCCCAGGTCAGCGCCCCGAGCCCAGGGGGTCCTCGCCCTGCTCCTATCTCCCGTGGCTGGATTGACTCCCAGGCCTTCCCGGCCTCGCCTTCTGTCTGGGGCTGGGTGCTAGGAAGGCATTTCCCACTTCCCCCCCTGTCATCGGGGCTTCCCAGGGGACACTAGTAGTGAAGAGCCTGCCTGCCAGTGCAGGAGATCTAAGAGACTCGGGTTCGATCTCTGGGTGGGAAAGATCCCCTGGAGGAGGAAATGGCAACCCACTCCAGTGTTCTTGACTGGAGAACCCCACGCATAGCTTCTCCAGAGAATGGTCGAAAGGCACAACTTTCAGAGCCTGCATCCCCATCAGGAGAGACCCTAGTTGGTTCATTTTTCTTGTTTTGTCATTTAATAGACTATTTTTTTAGAGCCGTTGTCATTTCACGGCAAACTGAATGAAAAGCAAAGAGGGGTCCCACATACACTCTCCCCGAACACTCATGGCTTCCCCACCATTAATATCTCGCACTCCTGTGGCCTGCCGGGTACAGCCCACAAACCAACACTGGGTTCTGTTTTCCAGGCGTGAAAATTATTCGTTTTCCACGAGCCCCCTGTTAGTGCAGTGGGTTGGGCTGGAGGGGCTGCTCAGGGCAATTTGCATTTGTCTCTGCTGCCCTCCCCCCTGCCCCCAGACCCCTTCCCCTGGGGTAGGACTCTGACAGACACTGGGCCTTTCCTGGTTGTCCCAGTAATGGATTGCATGTTGTCAAGGCCTGGCATGGGAGGCTGCATTTCTTCTGGCCTCTCCTCAGGGTGACAGGGGTCAGGGAGCCTGTTGTATGTTTGTTTAAGTCATGACGACTCTGGTGGCTCATGCAGTAAAGAATCTGCCTGCAATATGGGAGACCTGGGTACAATCCCTGGGTTGGGAAGATTCCCTTGGAAAAGGGAATGGCTACCTACTCCAGTATTCTTGCCTTCCCTGGTGGCTCAGGCAGTAAAGGATCTGCCTGCAATTTGGGAGACCTGGTTTGATCCCTGGGTTGGGAAGATCCCCTGGAGGAGGGTGTGCCACCCCACTCCAGTATTCTTGCCTTGAGAATCCCATTGACAGAGGAGCCTGTTGGGCTGCAATACATGGGGTTGCAAAAGTCAGACATGATTGATGGACTAACACTTTTGCTCACATGCACACAGGGTTATGGGGGTCGGGTGGGGCAGTGGGTTGCCGTATATTTGTTTAAGTCATCAGGCTGAGGAATATCTGATGTCTTCACTCACCTAAGATGCTTTTCTCAAGGGTCTCCTTGGTGGTGTGAGATGAATTTCCTGGGTTGGATTTTCTACCTTTGCAGACTCTGGTAGCAAATCTAGAGTCTCCACAGTCCTGAGTCAATTCCTGTTTTCTTTGGCTGCATGGGTGCAGAGCTGGACCTGGTGGCCAAACACCTCACACTTTCCAAGGTGCCCAGAGGCCACGGCCTTCGCTGAGGCTTGTCACAGCGTGGCATCCCTCCTTTCGGCTGCAGATGTGGAAACTGAGGCCAAGAAACGTGAGTTAGTGATAGTGGGTTCTGTTCTGGGGATTTTGTTCACTACTGAGGCTCAACCGCACTGGTCCTTCCTGTTTTCTTGGGATCAGAGTGCCTGCGGGTTTCTGGGAGTTTCCAAGAAAAACCTGCAGAAGGGAATTTCTACAACTGCCCTGCCCATCTTTGAGGTCCCTGTCCATGAATACAGAAAAAAAAAGGTAAGGGTTTTCCCTGGTAGTCCAGTGACTAAGACTGTGTTCCCAATGCAGGGGACCAGGGATCGATCCCTGGTCAGGGAACTGGATCCCATAACCGAAAAAAAAGATCCTTCATGCCGTAGCCAAGACTGAAGATCCTGTGTACTGCAACTAAGACCCAGCACAGCCAAAGAAATGCATATATATGTATATAGTGTTAGTTGTGTTAGTCGCTCAGTCATGGCCGACTCTTAGCGACCCCGTGGACTGCAGCCCACCAGGCTCCACTGCCCATGAGATTTTCCAGACAAGGATACTGGAGTGGGTTGCCATTTCCTTCTCCAATATGTATATATATATGTTTAAAAAGAAACACAGCTATGGTTACATTACTAATCCTCTTGCTGCTGGGTTCAAGGTCTTTCTTTCCTGAGCTATGTGAGACCTTTTTAAAGTGGCCAATTCTTGGGACATTCCTGGTGGTCTAGTGGTTAAGACTCTGCACTAAGGTCATGGGTTCGGGATCAGGGGACCAGGATCCCACAGGACACACCTTAAACAAAAAAGTGGCCAATTCTCTTTTTAAAGAATTGCTGCCGTGCATTCTGTCTCCCTCTTGCTTTGGACATGGGGGCGGGCAGCTGTCAGCACCGCCTTGCAGGGTAAAGGGTGCTGACAGGTGCCCAGGGGAAGCCAGAGGCTTGCCGCAGATCACACTGCAGGTAGAAGGACAATTACCTTTTCTTTTTTTTAAAAGGGCATTTGCTTGGGAGTCAGGAAGAATAATTTCCAGTCCCGGAGAATTCTTGGCCTTCTTTCCGGTTTATTTCTGAGTAGCTCCCTCCTATTTTCCCAGCCTTTCTTTCCTGAAAACTTTACAGTCCATCAGCTTTAGGACTTATCTCCGCAGCCTCATTCCAATAACGTCCCTAGATCGCCAGGATTGATTTCCTGCTGAGCTCTTTCTTACACGTTACATCCTCCGGGATGGTGGAGGCCCTGTAGGCTCACCAAGAGACAATCATGATGAAATGAACCAGCCAAGGGGCGTGTCTTCCCACCCAGCGAATCCTTTGGCTACCATTTGGGAAATGCTTGAAAATTGATTTTTATTGAATCTGTATCCATTCATTGGGACTTCCCAGGTGGTGCTCTTGGTAAAGAACCCACCTGCCAATGCAGGAGGCACAAGAGACATGGATTCGATCCCAGGATTGGGAAGATCCCCTGGAGGAGGGTACAGCAACCCACTGCAGTATTCTTGCCGAAAGATTCCCATGGACAGAGGAGCCTGCCGTGCTACGGTCCATGGGGTCACAAAGAGCTGGACACGACTGCAGCAACTTCGCATGCACACACGCACATCCATTCACTAAGTCTGCTGACATGTATTGGGGGCCTGCTCAGGTAGCTCAAATGGTAAAGAATCTGCCTGCAATGCAGGAGACTCAGGTTTGATCCTTGCATTATGGAGCCATGTGGAGATATGATTCCATCCATTCTGATACCATTTGCCTGTGAGTTGCTCCAGCGGCTAAGTTTTCTTTGAGGGTTTTAAAGATGTCTCTTCCCCAGAGAGACCCTACTCCTTTCCCCCAAAGCATTTTAAATCCTCTTCAACACAATAGAGTAGGAGATTTTTCAAAGGGAAATATAAAGTCGTGTACTTGCAGGGACTGAAGCAGCAAGCTGGGGGTGCCCAAGTGTTGGGATGTCGGTTCGCCTGGCTTTCTGCTCACAAGATCATTACCGTGGGTGCTCACTTGGAAGTTCACTAACAGAAGGTCATGTGTCAATTGTCAAACGTTCCCCAGAACCCAAAGGGCACCGAGAGTCCTCAGGGAGTGAACCGGCTCCCACTCTTCTCCCAGGACACGGGGGTGGGGATGTGGGGCAGAGATGCAAGTGGCTGCTCCCCGCCCCTGGAGCGATGTGTGGGCAGATGCTGTCCTCCTAGTAGATGCTGAGCCGTTCTCCATCACAAACTACAGCCTACACAGCTGAAGCAACAGCTTTGGTTTCATCTGTCTAAAACCCTGAAAGTATTTTTACAAATGACATTTGGATCTTACCTTAAAAACGAGTTAGAAGTGACTCTGAATTTCCAGCTCAAACAAATCCAAACTCCAGCTGTCCTAACTTGGGGCAGCCTTCCTTTAGACCAGCGTGGACCACGAGTGGGGCTTGGCTGCAGGTTGGGGAGGAACAGGGACCGCCTCCCCTCTCCAGCCCCGTTGCACACCAAGAGCAAGTTACGCGGCCTTTTGTCTCCTCTGGGATGCCACGTGACACTGCTGTCTCTCACTCCCTACTGCCTCTGTCTTCATGCCCAGTTGCTGTCCAGCTTGTTCATCCCACTGCAGTCATGGTGGTCTCCCGGACATTCCTCAGACTTGCCAGGCACATGCCTACCTCACGGCCTTTGCACCGACTTGATCCCTCTATCCTCCTTGGATACCTGCATGGTCATGCCTTTAGCTTCTTCAGCTCTTTGTCCCAAGGAGCCCTCCCCTGACCACTATACCCAAAATACACCCCTTCCCTGGCTTCCCCTGTGCCATTCCCTACTTTATTTTCTGCATGGCACTTGTCACCTCTTGTCACACTCTGCCATTTGCTTGTGGATCTTGCTTGTCGAGTGTCTTCCCTGATGGAAGGAGGCTTCCCGAGAGCTGAGTTTCATCTGTTTGTTCACTAATTGTCTCAAACTCCTAACAGGGTGCCTGGAAGACAGTAAGAATACAATAAACAATTTTTCATTCATTCATTTGGTCAAGAATTATTTACCAGGTTTTCACTACAGGCTGGTGACGGGGATACAGACGGGACAGGAGGTCAGGTGAGGTCTCTGCCCCCCTGGAACTTCTGAGGGGTAGACTGACATCAAATGTACAAACAAACACGTCGATAAGAAATGCCAACAGTTACAAACATTATAAGAAAGCCAAATGAGGTCATGGGCAGGGGAGGAATCTTGGTGGAACGTGATGGTCAGAGAACACCCTGGAAGGCGGTGGGCTTTCAAGTCAAGACCTAGATAGTGAGAAGCCGCCAGAGATGGGCAGTCCTGGGGGAGAGAACATTCTAGGCAGGGAAAAGGGCAAAAACCAGGGCCTGGAGATGGGGCTGTAAATGGCCTGTCTGGGAGAACCAAGGAGACCCTGGGGAGCTGGGGCTCTGAGAGGGCAGAACGAGCCGGTGGGTCCTGCAGGGGTCCTAGCTCCCACCCTCCCACATTGCCAGGCCCTGCACACGAGAGTGTGTCTGAGCCACCATCTCCTCATCTGTCACCAAGCAGGCATGCATTACCTGTGCCCGAGAGTGCTCTGAGTATTCAGTGACATGTAGTATTTTGAATGTGCAGTCCAAGGACTTCCCTGCCAGTCCAGTGGCTAGGCCTCCGAGCTGTCACTGCCAAGGGCTTGAGTTAGATCATTTATCGGGGAACTAAGACCCTGCAAGCTTTGTGGTACAGCCAAAAACTGTAATAAAAAATAAGAAGTGGAGCCCAGTGCACAGCTTGCAGCAGGCGCTCAGCCTGAGGGTGCTGAGGGTGAGAAGCTTTGTGATCCAGTTTGTTGTTGTTTAGTCACTAAGTCGTGTCTGATTCTTTTGTGACCCCATGTCTGTAGCCCTCCAGGCTCCTCTGTCTGTGGGATTTCCCAGGCAAGAATACTAGAGTGTGTTGCCAATTCCTTCTTCAGGGGATCTTCCCAACCCAGGATCAAATCCGCATCTCCTGCGTTGGCAGGCAGATTCTTTCTGCTGAACCACTGGGGAAGCCCACTGTAATCCAGTTGTTGCTCTTCAGTCGCTCAGTCTTTTCCGGCTTTTTGTGACCCCATGGACTGCAGCACGCCAGGCTTCCCTGTCCTTCACTATCTGCCGAAGGTTGCTCAAATTCATGTCCATTGAGTCAGTGATGCCATCCAGCCATCTCATCCTCTGTTGCCCCCTTGTCCTCCTGCCCTCAATCTTCCCCAGCATCAGGGCCTTTTACAGTGAGTCGGCTCAAATGGCCAAAGACCTGGAGCTTCAGCTTCAGCATCATGAGTATTCAGGGTTGATTTCCTTTAGGACTGACTGGTTTGATCTCCTTGCTGTCCAAGGGGCTCTCAAGAGTCTTTTCTAGCACCACAGTTCCAAAGCATCAGTTCTGCACTCAGCCTTCCGTATGGATTGTAATCCAGAATGATGTCTAAATGCTTGTGGGCCTTCCTTTCTTCCTTACAGTTTCCTGCCCCGCTCTGAATGCCCCTCTGGATGGCAGAAAGTTTGGAAGCAAGTACTTAGTGGATCATGAAGTCCATTTTATGTGCAATCCCGGCTTCCGGCTGGTTGGGCCCAGCAGTGTGGTGTGTCTTCCCAACGGCACCTGGACGGGGGAGCAGCCCCGCTGTAAAGGTACGGTCCCTCCTTCCCAGGGGCCTGCTGGATGGGAGGGGTCATTCCAGGGGACACTTTCTCCCTGATTTTTCAACGCAGAGCCCAGCCAGCCTGTCTGATGACTCACTCCATGCCTGACCTGGGCTGGCCTCTATCTCCAGAATCCCTTGCCAGACCCTCTCAACGATTTAGTCATGTTTTACCTATAGGGAAATGGATGCATAGAGAGGTGAAGGAATTTGCCCAAGGTTATACAGCTAAAGAACAGGCTGAACTGATTGACATATGCACTCTTATCCCAGAGCTGGGGCAAGAAGCCTTCTGTGGGTTGGGAGGGGCCGGGGAGATACTGGGAGAGATGTTCCTGACCTGGACTGCCTTGCTCTGGGGCTGCAGTTGATGGCAAGGTTCCGGGTGATCTATAATGCTGAGGAAATTTCTCAGGTGTCCCTCATGACTGCGCTGGGGCTTGGTGTAGACAGGCTGCAGGAGAAACCATTCAGCTGAGAAGGCGGCATGAAAAGGCTTCTTTTTTCTCTGTGCTAACCTTGAAAACAGTACTTTTTTTTTTTAATTGGAGGATAATTGCTTTACAATATTGTGTTGGCTTCTTCCATACAACAACATGAATCAGCCACAAGTACGCATATGTCCCTCCCCTCCTGAACCTCCCGCTCCCCCTCATGGCTTCCCACCCCCCCTCATGGCTTCCCACCCCCGCTCATGGCTTCCCACCCCTCACGGTTGTCACAGAGCCCCAGGCTGAGCTCCTGTGCTGCACAGCAGCTCCCCACCGGCTCTCTGTTTGACATGTAGTGTATATGTGTCAGTGCTCCTCTCTCAGTGCATCCCACCCTCTCCTTCCCCCACTGTGTCCAAAGTCTGTTCTGTAAATCTTCATTTTTACTCCTGTCCTGCAAATAGGTTCATCAGTACCAATTTTCTAGATTCATATATATGCTTTAATATATGAATTGTGTTTCTCTCTGACTTACTTCACTCTGTATAACAAGCCATCCATCTCATTGGAACTGATTCAAATGCATTCCTTTTAGTGGCTGAGTAACATTCCACTGTGTATATGCACCGCACCTTCTTTATCCATTCGTCCGCTGATGGACATCAAGGCTGCTTCCATGTCCTAGGTATTGTAAATAGCGCTCCTGTGAACATTGGGGTACATGTGTCTTTTTCAGTTATGGCTTTCTCAGCCTATATGTCCAGTAGCAGGGTTGCTGGGTCATAATGTAGTTTTATTCCTAGTTTTTGAAAATAATTTCCATACTGTTCTCCTAGTGGCTGTATCAATTTACATTCTCACCACCAGTGCAAGAGGGTGCCCTTTTCTTCACACCCTCTCCAGCATTTATTGCTTGTAGATTTTTTGATGATGGCCTTTCTGAAGGTGTGAGGTGATACTTCATGGCAGTTTTGATTTGAATTTCTCTAATAATGAATGATGTTTAGCATCTTTTCATGGAAAACAGTACTATTTGAGGTAGAGGAAAATCAGCCATGGCACACATAATTTGTTGGCTTTTCAAAAGTATATGGTCAAGGACTTCCCTGGCCATCCAGTGATTGAGACTCCATGATTGCACCGCAGAGGGCACAGGTTTGATCCCGGGATGAGGAACTAAGATCCTACATGTCAACTGGCATGGTCAAAGAAAAAAAGTATATGGTCAAAATATCATGGATACCAGTCATTTTCAGAACAAGATTCATGGGACTTCTGCTGGGGCAGAATGTCCATGATTTGCCCAAGCTTTGAAGGGGAAAATGCAAATGTTACATAAATATCAGTAAGTTTATTGTGAGGAGTAGCTTGGAGAGGACTTCTAGTGCATGAATAACTTGAAAATATAAAGGAACATCAGGAAAACAGGCCATCTCTAAAGACAAAAGCGATTGGATATGACAGGCCCTGGGCAACTGGAACCACATTCATGGACCTAGACTTTCATTTCCCGTCTCCTGGAAAGAACCATGGTTCGAAGGTTGATGATAGGTACCAGCTCTCAAAGTTGTCTGGGAACCACCCAGGAAATCAAGCCATGTGACCTGCACACACTGAAAATGCCAGTATCTGGACTTAGCCTTGACCTTGAAAGCTCTCCATCCAGGACCTTATGTGTACTAAACTGTGGCAGCAGATGTGAGACTACAGCAGCATTTCATTGTCATTGCTTTCGGTGTCTGTACTTCTAACTTCTAATTCTCCAAGCCAGGCCTCAGCAATACATGAACCGTGAAATTTCAGATGTTCAGCTGGTTTTAGAAAAGGCAGAGGAACCAGAGATCAAATTGCCAACATCTGCTGGATCATCAAAAAAGAAAGAGAGTTTCAGAAAAACATCTGTTTCTGCTTTATTGACTATGCCAAAGCCTTTGACTGTGTGGTTCACAATAAACTGTGGAAAATTCTGAAGGAGATGGAAATACCAGACCACCTGACCTGCCTTTTTAGAAACCTGTATGCAGATCAGGAAGCAACAGTTAGAACTGGACTTGGAACAACAGACTGGTTCCAAATCAGAAAAGGAGTACGTCAAGGCTGTATATTGTCACCCTGCTTATTTAACTTCTATGCAGAGTACATCCTGAGAAATGCTGGGCTGGAGGAAGCACAAGCTGGAATCAAGATTGCCGGGAGAAATATCAATAACCTCAGATATGCAGATGACATCACCCTTATGGCAGAAAGTGAAGAAGAACTAAACTCTTTTTTAAATTTTTTTATGTTTTTTTAAGAACTAAACTCTTGATGAAAGTGAAAGAGGAGAGTGAAAAAGTTGGCTTAAAATTCAACATTCAGAAAACTAAGACCATGGCATCCAGTCCCATCACTTCATGGGAAATAGATGGGGAAACAGTGGAAACAGTGGCTGACTTTATCTTTTTGGGCTCCAAAATCACTGCAGATGGTGATTGCTGCCATGAAATTAAAAGACGCGTACTCCTTGGAAGGAAAGTAGATAGCATATTAAAAAGTAGAGACATTACTTTGCCAACAAAGGTCCGTCTAGTCAAGGCTATGGTTTTTCCAGTAGTCATGTGTGGTTGTGAGAGTTGGACTATAAAGAAAGCTGAGCGCTGAAGAATTGATGCTTTTGGACTGTGGTGTTGGAGAAGACTCTTGAGAGTCCCTTGGACTGCAAGGAGATCCAATCAGTCCATCCTAAAGGAGATCAGTCCTGGATGTTCATTGGAAGGACTGATGTTGAAGCTGAAACTCCAATACTTTGGCCACCTGATGTGAAGAGCTGACTTATTAGAAAAGACTCTGATGCTGGGAAAGATTGAAGGCAGGAGGAGAAGGGGACAACGGAGGGTAGATGGTTGGATGGCATCACCAACTCGATGGACATGAGTTTGGGTGGACTCTGGGAGTTGGTGATAGACAGGGAGGCCTGGTGTGCTGTGGTTCATGGGGTTGCAAAGAGTCGGACACGACTGAACAACTGAACTGAACTTCTAACTTAGGGCTTCCCTGCTGGCTCAGCTGGTAAAGAATCTGCCTGCAATGCAGGACACCTGGGTTTGATCCCTGGGTTGGGAAGATCCCCTGGAGAAGGGAATAGCTACCCACTCCAGTATTCTGGCCTAGAGAATTCTTTGGACTGTATAGTCCATGGGGTCACAAAGAGTCAGACTAGCATTGAGTTACAGACCTCAGTTGGTTTCTTTCTCTGAGCACTGGGTGTCTCTGATGGCGATTCCATCTTCCATGGGGTGTGTGGGCATCTCACCTCTTGGTTCCTTTGTCGTGGACACCTGGGAGACAGTCCCCTCCCCATCACCACCAACAGTGCTGATGAAGTCTTCTTTTCCACACGTCTTTGTCTCTGGGCCGTGTATCTGGGCTGGAGTTGGGGGGCAGTTGGTTGTATGCTCACTTCCTTTGGACCAAGTGCTGTCGTGTTGTTCTTCACAACAACAAGACCAGCTCCCGTTCTCCCAGTAATGCTGTGGACAGAAGCACATTTTACCCTTGTGCGAATTTTTCTTTCTTGCTCAGGTCTTATCCATATTTGGCCCTCAGTTGTGATACACATTTACAGTGAGCATCATCTGGTTTGAATGAAAAGATGGGTTCATAAGAGAAGAGAGCTGAAAAAATGCATATTTAGGCAGATAAATAAGAAACACTGGAGGCTCAGGAACGTAGTCATAAGTAGCTTGAGCAAAGGAGTCCATTGTTGCTTGACAAAGTTGGGACCCATAGGAGCCCAATGTCATAGCATAAATATGTGTCATGTGTTATGCATATATATTAATGTATATATGCGTTAATACATGAAATTTGTTTTCTGATTTACTTCAATCTGTATAACAGGCTCTAGATTCATCCACCTCACTAGAACTGACTCAAATTATTTTTTATGCCTGAGTAATATCCATTCATTTGTCGATGGGCATCTAGGTTGCTTCTATGGCCTGGCTGTTGTAAATAGTGCCTTCTCAGAGGATCCTGGGTATGTGTGCCAGCTGCCCTCCTGAGCTTACACCTATTAATTATATAATAGCACCTCACCTCCCTGTAGCAGGACCAACCCTCTTAGTGGAAAATGGAGTCTTACTGTGTTCTGTGGATCCCAAACTTTCAGGCGCTCCAGGATCACCCAGAAAGCTTATAAAACATAAGTTCTGATGCCCCAACAAGTTTACCGAGTTGGGTGAGATCGTTGGATAGGCCTTGGGAAATCTGCATTTTTCATATGATTGTGATGTTAACTGAATTTTAAGAAACACTAAAACGCTGGTTTTTGCCACTGCCAGAAGTGGGAAGGATATTGAACATTTTGAGGCACTGATGCAATTGAACCCTCACCAATCAGGACTGCAAGCTGTAAGCCAGCAGTAGGGTATGACCAGGTGGGACATACTAGTCATGCTCACCTCCACCTGCACTGATGTTTTGGGAAGGCTGAGCCAGCCCTGACAAACATCAGGGCACCCAGTCCCACCAAGAAGGCCCCTCTCCTGAGATGTGGAGCTCATCCTCCTTGGAGGACCACTGCCCAGCATGGCCAGCAAGTCTACTGGCCTTTCCCATTGTCCAACACGGTGCTTCTCATTCTCCACCTTGAACGTCCCAGCTCATTCCAGACTCGCCGTGTGTTCTTGGTCTCTCCTGTCCTCCCAGCCTCCTCCCCAACCATCAGTCCTTCTTCCCTGACCTCCATGCCTGAGGACGGCTTGCAGCAGCCCATCCTGGACTTCTATGAGGGCTACCTTTATTATCTAAAAGCCTGAGAAGAACTGGCTCAGGGAATGAGGTGGCAGCTAGTCCATGCTGAGATTTTAGAGGGATGTTTTTCATCTTAGGTGCTTCCCTGGTGGTTTAGATGGTAAAGAGTCCACCTGCAATGGAGGAGACCTGGGTTCAATCCCTGGGTCAAGAAGATCCCTTGGAGAAAGGAATGGCTACCCACTTCAGTATTCTTGCCTGGAGAATTCCACACACAGAGGAGCCTGGTGGGCTACAATCCATGGGGTCACAACAAGTCGGACACAACTGAGCAACTAACACTTTCACCTTATGGTTTAAGTGTAAACTGGACACGGAGTCCAGTCCAGTCCTTGGGTGGTGATGGAACAGAAACACTGGTGTCACAACCAAGGTGCCCCATCAGCTGCTGGACGGGACCCTTTCCCAAGAGAGTGGATGGTGCCTGATCAACACTTCTGTTCTCAGCAGGAGTTTGTCTAAAGGATGCTATTTCCAGTAAAAGCCTCAAAAGGGTGCCACTCAAACCTGTCAAAAAGGAGAAACAGTGCTTCTACCTGCTGTTTGGTGGGACAGCGTTGATGGGGGGACAGGACACGGGCTGGAGTTCAACAATCCAACGGCCCCTTCTCCCCACCTCAGAGTGGCCCTAGAATCCCACGAGTGGCCACTGCTCATACACTTCATTTACCTTCTCAGGAGTCTTGTAGTCACTCTGTGTGTGACCACAGTGGGGAGATCCTCTTCTTGTTTACAGGGAACTCAAGATGCCAAACCGTGTCGCTGAAAAATTTGGGAGTGCTTTAATAATTGCCCCGCCTCCCATCCAGTCAACCGCTTGAAGGAAGGTGATGAACCCAACTTGGCATGAGAGCAGATGACACATAATTACACATTAAAAATGCAGAGGTAGGCTCCGGAACTCCAGAATGGAAAGCAGCCATTTAGCTTCCTGGATTAGTTCCCTGTTTCCCTTCTTAGTCAGAAGAGCATATTTTTAAGATTTGAAGCTTCCTGAACTGAGGAAATCACAACCACAGACCTTGTCCCTTGGACAACATGGGTAACCAAAAAACAGCACGAGAGGAATAAACACCCTTGTCCACCATGGTGGGGAAAAGAAGTTTACTTTTTTCATCCCCATCCTCCTCTTTTTAAACCCTTCATTCATTCAACCAGTTTTCACTGGGTACCGGCTGTGCACCAAGCATCATGTTAGGGATTCAATGCTGAATCTAACAGATGCTGCCCAACTTGGAGTGTGAGTAGGGCTCACACTCCAAGATGGAGGCAAGACAGGTCACTGAGCACAAAAGTAAGCAAATCAGCATTTGTGGTCAGTGCTTTGAAAGGACTGACATCAGCCCTGAATATTCACTGGAGGGACTGATGCTGAAGCCGAAGCTCCTATACCACCTGATGCAGAGAGCCGACTCATTGGAAAAGACCCTGATGCTGGGAAAGACTGAAGGCAGGAGCAGAAGGGGATGACAGAGGATGAGATGGTTGGATGGCATCACCGACTCAATGGACATGGGTTTGGGTTTGGGTGGACTCCGGGAGTCAGTGATGAACAGGGAGGCCTGGCATGCTGCAGGTCATGGGGTTACAAAGAGCCAAAGAGACACAACTTCGCGACAACAACAAGGGACTGGGAATAAAACCTCCCATGGGGTGAGGACAGTTGAGGGCCTCTCTGAGGCAGTGACAGTGATGCTGGGATTGAAAGGATGAGCAGGATCCAACCAGGTGAAGATGGTTATTAGTGGGTGGCATGGGAAGGATGCCCTCCTAGAAAGAGGGAGGAACATGTGCAAAGGCTTAGGAAAGGAAGAATTTGGCATGTTTGAGGAAATGACAAGGTAAAACATAGAACCTTGTTGCTGGAGCAGCGTGTGAGCTGAGAAGGAGTGAAGTTGGGTAGAGAGATTCCTGAGCCAGCTCTTATAGTCCTGAGGACCGGGTGGGTGGTGGAGGTTGTAGTTCTGAGAAAATAAGCCAGGTTTCAGAAGAGGGCTGTACTAATTTGATGGGCACACTGTTGCTGTGTAGATGTGAACTGGAGATGACTGGAAGAGATGGACGCTGGGAAACCACTTAGGTGGCTCTTAGCAGGTCCAGGGGCCAGACTGAACAGGGGACAGGGAAGATTGAAAGTGAACAGGGAGACAGCATCATGGAACTTATCCCACTAGGGATGTGAGCAGGAAAAGAGGGCAAGGTTCCCAGACTCCATCTTGGGTGACAGGCTGCATGGTGCCATGGACAGAGACCATGAAGACCCAGTGACAGATGTAGGTTTATTTTTGGTTGTTTTTGTTTTTATTTCATTATAGTTGATTTATGTTAGTTTCAGAGGTACAGCTTCAGATTCTTTTCCATTGTAGGTTATTACAAGATACTGAATAGAGTTCCCTGTGCTACACAGTAAATTTTTGTTGTTTATTTTATATATATATATATATATATATATATATATATATATATATATATAGTAGTTGTTGTTCTTGTTTAGTCTCTAGAGTCGTGCCCGACTCTTTGCGACCTCATGGACTCTGTAGCCTGCCAGGCTCCTCTGTCCATGGGATTTCCCAGACAAGAATTCTGGAGTGGGTTGCCATTTCCTTCTCCAGGGGATCTTCTTGACCCAGGGGTTGAACCTGCGTCTCCTGCGTTGGCAGGTGGTTCTTTATCACTGAGCCACTGGGGACGCCCGTATTTAGTAGTATGTATCTGCTAATTCCAAACTCATTCACCACCCGCACACCTCTCCCCTTTGTAACCACAATTTTGTTTTCGACGTCTGAGTCAGTTTCTGTTTTGTAGGTGAGTTGACTTGTATTATTAATACTTAGTTAGATTCCACATTTAAGGGTTATCATGTAATATTTGTCTTTGTATGACTGACTTCACTCAGTATGATCATCTCTAGGTGCATCCATGTTGCTGCAAATGGCATTATTTCATTCTTTTTCCTGTTGGTGGGGATGTAAATGGTGGGGATTTTTTTTTTTAAACCTGTGTGTAGGTCGTTGATCAGAATACCATTTTGGTTACATTAATGTGTCTGTGTGATGTTGCAGTGGAGATCCATTCATTCAACCCACAGGGACCATCACACCCAGCACCGTGCCCTGGTTACCAGTCCCAGGGAGGCTTTAAGCACTCTGCCCACTGCATCTTAATACTGGAGTCACCCAGGAAGATACAAGGCGGTCGGGCCCTGGATGAAGCCGCACTGTCCTCATGCTTCTGGACAGTGCAAGATCAGTTCCAGCCAAGGGCGTCCATCCCCCAGGGTGGGCAGGCCTCTCAGCAGCGACTGCCCAGGGCAGCTTGCTCGTGTGCAATGGAAGGATTCCCCACTTCACCAAGGAATCTGAAACACTGGAGCTTCAGGTGAGCCTGAGAGCCATCAGCATACGACCTCAGCAGAACTGAACAGCACTTGTGGAGCAGGAAGAAGGGAAACATACGGCCACATGAGGTGGTAAACCCAGCACAGGCCCTAGGAATGCTTCATCTCAGGTTGAGGGCAGGCGCCAGGCCCAATGCGGGGCCAGAGACTGCCTTTCTCAATAGAGCCAAGTGAACAATTGGATGTAAAGTCTAGAGTCAAGGGCAAAGGAGGGTCGCACAGATGCAGTTCGGAGTAATTATATTAGCGTGATGATGGTGCTTAAATGGGCTCCCCTGGTGGCTCAGTGGTTAAGAATCCGCGGGCAAATGCAGGAGATGTGGGTTGGATCCCTGGTCCAGGAAGATCCACTGGAGAAGGAAATGGCAACCAGCCCCCATATTCTTGCCTGGGAAATCCCATCGACTTGGAGCCTGGTGGATTACAGTCCTGAGGGGTCACACAACAATCAGACATGACTTAGCCATTGAGCACTGCCACGTGGTGCTTAAATCCAGGACAGTGATCACAGCACCCAGAGGAGAGGGCAGAGAGAGAAAAGACGTAGCTCGGAATCAGACAAAGGAGGGTGGAGGAGGCAGGCAGAGCCTGCAGAGGCAGACCACAGGGAGACTGCAGAAATCGCGGTGTTGCACCAGATTTGGTATCTGGAAGGTTATCTTGAAGTCAGAATAGAGCAAAGCTTTGGTTGTCTTACTTTTGGATCATGAGGCTTTCCTCAGAGACCTTTAAACAACATCTGAAAGAGCTGCCTTTGATAGAGTAGCCCCTTGATATTTGGTTACTGTGAAACCAACTGGCTGGCTGATTTATCAAATGTTTGAATGATTGAATGAATGAATGGGGGATTATATTTTAAAACAATTTCCTTCTGACTTTTATCTGAATAGAATATATATATATATATATATATACACACACACACACACTCAAATCTGGAAAACTCAGCAGTGGCCACAGGACTGGAAAAGGTCAGTTTTCATTCCAATCCCTAAGAAAGGCAAAGAATGCTCAAACTACCACACAATTGCACTCATCTCACATGCTAATAAAGTAATGCTCAAAATTCTCCAAGCCAGGCTTCAGCAATATGTGAACCGTGAACTTCCAGATGTTCAAGCTGGTTTTAGAAAAGGCAGAGGAACCAGAGATCAAGTTGCCAACATCTTCTGGATCATCAAAAAAGCAAGAGAGTTCCAGAAAAACATCTGTTTCTGCTTTATTGACTATGCCAAAGCCTTTGACTGTGGATCATCGAAAAAGCAAGAGAGTTCCAGAAAAACATCTGTTTCTGCTTTATTGACTATGCCAAAGCCTTTGACTGTGTAGATCACAATAAACTGTGGAAAATTCTGAAGGAGATGGAAATACCAGACCACCTGACCTGCCTCTTTAGAAACCTGTATGCAGATCAGGAAGCAACAGTTAGAACTGGACTTGGAACAACAGACTGGTTCCAAATCAGAAAAGGACTACGTCAAGGCTGTATATTGTCACCCTGCTTATTTAACTTCTATGCAGAGTACATCCTGAGAAACACTGGGCTGGAGGAAGCACAAGCTGAAATAAAGATTGCCGGAAGAAATATCAATAACTTCAGATATGCAGATGACACCACCACGGATGGCAGAAAGTGAGGAAGAACTAAAGAGCCTCTTGATGAAAGTGAAAGAGGAGAGTGAAAAAGTTGGCTTAAAGCTCAATATTCAGAAAACTAAGATCATGGCATCCAGTCCCATCAGTTCATGGCAAATAGATGGGGAAACAGCAGAAACGGTGGCTGACTTTATTTTTTTGGGCTCCAAAATCACTGCAGATGGTGACTGCAGCTGTGAAATTAAAAGACTCCTTGGAAGGAAAGTTTTGACCAACCTAGACAGCATATTCAAAAGCAGAGACATTACTTTGCCAACAAAGGTCCATCTAGTCAAGGCTATGGTTTTTCCAGTAGTCATGTATGGATGTAAGAGTTGGACTATAAAGAAAGCTGAGCACTGCAGAATTGATGCTTTTGAACTGTGGTGTTGGAGAAGACTCTTGAGAGTCCCTTGGATTGAAAGGAGATCCAACCAGTCCATCCTAAAGGAGATCAGTGTTGGGTGTTCATTGGAAGGACTGATTCTGAAGCTGAAACTCCAATACTTTGGCCACCTGATGCGAAGAGCTGACTCATTTGAAAAGACCCTGATGCTGGGAAAGATTGAGGGCAGGAGGAGAAGGGGACAACAGAGGATGAGATGGTTGGATGGCATCACTGACTCAATGGACATGGGTTTGAGTAAACTCTAGGAGTTGGTAATGGACAGGGAGGTCTGGTGTACTGCAGTTCATGGGTTGCAAAGAGTCAGACACGACTGAGCGACTGAACTGAACTGAACACACACACACAATATTCCATTGTATATATACAGATACACACTTTTTACTTACTTTCAGTATTCCACTGTATATGTGTGTATACATATATCATATATATATATGGGCTTCCCAGGTGGCGGTAGTGGTAAAGAACCCAGTTGCCAATGCAGGAGATGCAGGAAACTCAGGTTCGATCCCTGGGTCGGGAAGATCCCCTGGAGGAGGGCATGGCAACCCATTCCAGTATTCTTCCCTGGAGAATGCCAGGGACAGAGGAGCCTGGTGGGCTACAGTCGATAGGGTCACAAAGAGTCGGACACAATTTGGAGTGGCTTAGCACAGTACAGCATATATATATATATACCATATACCATATCTTCTTTATCCATTCATTAAGACAAGCAATCTTAATGCTTTTTCCATTATGGAAAAATTCAAATACACAGAAGTAGAAAGAATAGTTTAATGATCGTCATGTACTCATAGTCCAGTAATTATCAACACAGCAAATCCTTTAATATCTTAAAATTTCTAGTCAGGGTAAACGTTTCTGCACTTGTCTCTTGTATTTTTAACACTTTGAGCCAGGGTGCAAATAAGTTGTGCATATTACGGTTGGTTGCTGTGTCTCCTACACCTTTTAATCCATAGTCGTCTTGAAGAAGACTGCTTCTCCTCTCTGTCTGCCATTCCTTTGACGTTTATCTGTTGAAGAAGACGGCTTGTTTCCCACTACCTTGAATTTTTTTAAATTATTTATTTATTTTTTAGTTGTACTGGGTCTTCGTGGGTGCACTCAGACTTCCTCTAGTTGCAGCGAGCAGGCTTCTCATTGTGGTGGCCTCTCCTGTTGTAGAGCGTGGGCTCTAGGTGCACAGGCTTAGCTGCCTTGTGGCATGTAGGATCTTCCTGGACTAGGATCAATCCCGTGTGCCCTGCGTTGATGGGTGGATTCTTAACCACTGGACCACCAGGGAAGCCTCCCACAACCTTGATTTTGCTCACTGCATCCCTGTGGGGTTATTTAACATGATCTGCATTTCTCTTTTTTGGGGTCCAATTTCACTGAAATAAAATGACATATAGCACTGTGTAAGTTTAAGGTGTACAGCATAATGACTTGATTTTCACATACTGTGAAAAGATGACCACAGTAAGTTCAGTTAATGTCCATCATCTCATACAAATATTAAAAAAAAATAGGTTTTTTTTTTTCTTGGGATTTAGTCCCTTAACAGCTTTCAAATATACTACATAGCAGTGTTAACCATAATCTTCATATTGTACATTACATGCCTAGTACTTATGACTGGAAGTTTATAAGTTTTTGGTCTATGTATTTCTTATAAACTGGTAGCTTACTCCAGAGGCTTGACTGGATTCCGATGAGATGTTTCTATCGTTTGCGCAGCATGGAAGTACACACTTCTGCCAGGAAGCCCCTGTGGTCCATCTCTCCTTTTGTGATGCTGAGCCTTGGTGAGCATCACCGCCCTCCTCACCCTGACCTCTGTCCAGAAGACTTCTCAAGAGGAACTCACAGGGCAGTTCCTGAGTTCTTACACTTTCAAAACTTACACAGCATTACCAACAATGACTGTTCAGTTGGACATAAAACACCTGTCTCAGATTTTCTTTTCTTGAATATCTTAAATATATTCTTTCACATCTCCTGTTTTAACTGTTATTGCTATCATAAGGCTGACCAAAGAATGTTTTTTCTTTTTCATGAAAATCCAATAATTGTACAGGGACATGGATCAGTACCGGCATTTCTGGATTGGTTGTCTCGGATGTGGGCTTTATCTTTGCAACAGGAAGTTTCAGTGGCTCGAAAAGTCTGGCCCCAAGGATCTCTCAAACTTCTCAAGACCTTTAAAGGTCCATTCTCTAATGGATGGAGAATCCAATTAAGTCCAACAAGGAAAGTTGGTGCAAATGAAAGAGATAGTCCAGATAAAAGTGAGAGAGGAGAGGACAGAGTGGAGCAGAGAAGGCATGAGCTGCCTTAAAAAACAACTAAAGGGAGAGGCTGTCAGGAAGTTCTTGTTGTTCAGTTGCTAAGTCATATCCAGCTCTGCAACCCCATGGACTGCAGCACACCAGGCTTCCTTGTCCTTTACTATCTCCCTGAGTTTGCTCAAACTCATGTCCATTGAGTCAGTGATGCCATCCAACCATCTCATCCTCTGTCTTCCCCTTCTTCTCCTGCCTTCAATGTTTTTCCAGCATCAGAGTCTTTCCCAATAAGTTGGTTCTTCGCATCAGGTGGCCAAAATATTGGAGCTTCAGCTTCAGCATCAGTCCTTCCAATGAATAGTCAGAAAGTTAGAAAAGCTATATGGGCAAACTTATTTCCCCTAAATACGAGTGACAGAAAAGGACTCTTGCCAAATCCTGTCCAAATTATTATAAGAAAACAAAGTAAACTCTCTACAGTCAATGAAGAAATCCCAGAAAGACATGCCCATACAAAAGATGAAAACCATGACCTAGTACTTCCGGACAAGTGGAAAGAAGTTTTAAAAATATAAAAACGATGAAAGGACAACATAAGTAAAAATCAGAAAGCCTTAGAAATTAGGTGATTAAAGAAATGGAAAATTTGAAGCAAGATGACAAAACACAGGAGACAAAAAGAAAAAAGAAAAAATCAGATCATGCATGTGGAACACTTAGCTCAGTTCTGGGAAAATAGCAAGTGCTCAGTAAACAGATTAAAAGAGAATCATAATCCATGCTTTTGGCTTGCCAGCCTCTCCACAGCCTCTGTTAGTGTCCTCCTTTTATAAATTAAGGGTAGTTGGTTTATAATATTGTTTTACTTTCAGGTGTGCAGCAAAGTACTTTGGAATCTGAAAGTTTTCAGATTCTTTTCTATGTTATAATAAGATACTGAGTAGCGTTCCCTGTGCTATACCATAGGACCTTGTTGTTTATCTATTTTATATGCACTAACTGGACTGCAGCCCTCCAGGCTCCTCTGTCCATGGGATTCTCCAGGCAAGAATCCTGGAGTGGGTTGCCATTTCATTCTCCAGGGAATCTTCCTGACCCAGGGATTGAACCCAGGTCTCCTGCACTGCAGGCTGATTCTTTACCGTCTGAGCCACCAGGGAAGCCCTATATACTAACTAATGTCTGTTAATCCCATGCTCCTAATTTATCCCTCCTTTCCCCTTTAGTAACCATAATTTTGTTTTCTATGTCTGTGAGCCCGTGTCTGTTTTGTAAATGAGCTGATCTGTATTATTTTGTTAGGTTCCACATGTAAGTGACACCATATGGTGTTTTTCTCTGTCTGACTCCATTTAGCATGATGATCTCTGGGTCCATCCACGTTGCTGCAATTGGCCCCATTTCATCCTTCTTTATAGTTGAATAATATTCCACTGTATGCATGCTCCACATCTTCTTTATCCATTCGTCTGTTGATGGAGGCTGTAGTGCCACTATGAACACTGGAGTGTATGGATCTTTTTGATTTAGAGTTTCCATCTTTTCTAGATATATGCTCAGGAGTGGGTTTGTTGGATCATATGGTAGTTCTATTTTTAGTTTTTTGAAGAGCCTCCGTACTGGTCTCCATAGTGGCTGTACCAGCTTACATTCCTACCAGCAGTGTAGGAGGGTTCCCTTTTCTCCACACCCTCTCCAGCACTGGCTGTTTGTAGACTTCTTGATGACAGCCATTCTGACCTGTGTGAGGTGGTATCTCACTGTAGTTTTAATTTGCGTTTCTCTAATAACTAGTGATGTCAAGCATCTTTTCACTTTCCTGTAGGCCACCTGTGTCTTCTTCAGAGAAATGTCTACTTAGGTCGGTCCTCTTTACAGTTCTGAAGTCGCCATGCACTCAACTAAATGCCACAGCTTGGACAGACTTGAATGTGATGACAGCTGTACTTAAATCAGGGCACAGAGAGTGTGCCAGCACTGGGCCATGGAATGCCTGACAGTGTATCAAGATAAGAAATGAGAGTCTGAATGGAGCCCGTCTAAGAAGTGAAAATCCTGGGTAACAAGATCCAGACAGGTGCTAGCACACAGGGTCATGTGGCATCTCTTCATTTCTCTATCACGTCAACAACTCCATCCCACCCTACCCTATCCTCACCCACACCAGCCAAGGACAGCCAGGCTCAGTGCCCTGCGGGGGACCCACACTGATGCTGGTCCCCACCCCGCTGCAGAGCCAGACTGAAAGATTCTCAGGTTCATACTCTTTGGCTCTCAGCCTAGTGACCAGCCGGCCGACTTTCAGACTATGCTGGGGAGCAAGATGGCAGGAACAGGAATTCCATGCTCTGGTGCATTTGTGTTGTTTCAGACACATTCCTGAAAACCCGTCATTGGCAGAGAGACCATGTCGGAGGGGTTGGCGGGGAGTGGGCGGGGGGCAGGAACCTGAGGTTCCCTCCCCAGGCCAAGTTTACGGAGAAATTGGAATGGCTCCTTCCCCAGGGAGAAGCAGCATTTCAGATGGTCTGGGTCCTTTCGCAATGAACAGAATCCATGTAATTGTCTGCATAACTTCCCAATTACAAGGAGGCTGAGGGAAGCCAGAGTCCCTGCCAACCCACCCACAGGAAGGCTGCTGTTCTCATCAGGAGCAAAGCACCTTTTTCTGCCTCCTGATAGACACAGCAGGAAAGGATGCTCTGAGGCCAACAAGGAAGTGCTTCCAATTTCTTTCCCAAGATGCTGTGGTCAGGTCAGTGAACTGACAAATCGCTCCTCTTGGTGGAAATGGCCTGTGCCCTGAATCTGGGCTTAAGGAACTCATAGCAAGCAGATGTGGCCTGAGGGTTTAAAATCATTGTCTCCTCATTAGAAAATTTAGAAATGTTCACTGTGGAAAAATGGAAGATTGTTAAAAAAGTGCTTTTGAACTGTGGTTCAAAAGACTCTTGAGAAGACTCTTGAGAGTCCCTTGGACAGCAAGGAGCTCAAACCAGTCAATCCTAAGGAAATCAACCCTGAATATTCATTGGAAGGACTGATGCTGGAGCTCCAAAGCTTTGGCAACCTGGTGGGAAGAGCTGACTCATTGGAAAAGACCCTGATGCTGGGAAAGGAGGAGAAGGGGGTGACAGAGAATGAGATGGTTGGATGGCATCACTGACTCAAAGGACATGAGTCTGAGCAAACTCTGGGAGATAGTGAACGACAGGGAAGCTTGGCATTCTGCAGTCTATGGGGTCTCAAAGAGTCGGACATGACTTATCGACTGAACAACAACAAATAAAATAATTGTCAGTAAACAAAGAAAAATTACCCATAATCTACCACACAGAGAAAAATCTATTAAAGCCAATTAAACCTATTACATATTTATTTTATTTCATGACTGCTCCATGTGGCTTGCAGGATCTTAGTTTCCTAATCAGGAATTGAACCTGGACCCTCAGCAGTGAAAGCATAGAATCTTAACCACTGGACTGCCAGGGAATTCACTAAACCTATTAAATCGTTGAACATGTTTAATATATCTGTCCAATAGCTCAGTTGGTAAAGAATCCGCCTGCAAGGTGGGAGACCCCAGTTCTTTTCCTGGGTCGGGAAGATCTGCTGGAGAAGGGATAGGCTACCCACTCCAATATTCTTGGGCTTCTCTTGTGGCTCAGCTGGTAAAGAATCCACCCACCTGCAATGCAGGAGACCTGGGTTTGATCCCTGGGTTGGGAAGATCCCCTGGAGAAGGGAAGTTACCCACGCCAGTGTTCTGGCCTGGAGAATGCCATGGACTATATAGTCCTTGGGATAGCAAAGAGCTGGACATGACCGAGTGAGTTTCACTTTCACTTTCATACATTTTTCACAGGACTGTTTTGTGTATAAACAAGGAACGTTTTCCTTTTCAGGAAAAGGAAAAATTAAGGGTCATGGTTAACTCCTCCCTACACAGGGTGGGAATTTGGAAAGAGTTATTGTTCTCCATCTCTGACCACTCTTATGGGCCGTCTCTCCCTCTTATAACCCCTTGAATTGAGTTCCTGTTCAAAGAGGGTTCTACCTGGGCACTGGCTGATAGGGGCGGAGTTGAGGCAGTAAACTACTTGAAGGCAGTGTGGGCCCAGGACAACGTTGGTTCCTTCTGCCCAGCTGCAGTGTCTACACTGCAAATTAGAAAATGGCACCTCTGGGTGGAACTGGGCTGAAAGATGGGCAACTCTTGCAGGCAGAGCTCCAGGTGGGCACAGTGTGTGCCAGGGTCAGTGGCTTGTTGCATGCATGGTGGGCTACATCTCAGCCCACTGGCTCCCTCCCAGCTCTGGCTGTTGCTGGAAGGGGGCGAGGCAAGGACAGAGTGGGGTGGGGAGTGGTCACAAGCTGGAGTCATCCTGTCATGAAAAGAAAGTGACCCCACCTTTGTGTTTTGTTTTGGAATGAGAACTCATGCCTATATTTGAAATTTATTTGTTTTCCTAGATATCAGTGAATGCTCCAGTCAGCCTTGTCAGAATGGTGGCACATGTGTGGAAGGTGTCAACCAGTACAAATGCATTTGTCCTCCTGGAAGGACTGGGAGCCGCTGTCAGCATCAGGCCCAGACTGGTATGTAGCAGCTATGGGGCCGGGGAGGACAGCCTGTTATCGAGAAGGGAGGACCCTAGCCACGGGTCACCAAAGGCAGACCAGTGGGATGTTCTCTCTGGTTTACATCATAGATCCCTCTGGTTCCCTGAGATGGGTATTTGGGATGGCGCTTAGTGCTCTTGTGGAACCAGAGTTTTGGTCCTTCCCAGGTGGCTCAGTGGTAAAGAATCTACCCGCCAATGCAGGAGAAGTGGGTTCAATCCCTGCGTTGGGAAGAGCCCCTGGAGTAGGAAATGACAACCCACTCCAGTGTTTTCGCCTGGAGAATTCCATGGACAGAAGAGCCTGGTGGGCCACAGTCCATGGTGTTGCAAAGACTCAGACATGACTGAGCACACACACACACACACACACGGAAAGATGCAAGTGGAAGGACTGAGTCCCACCCTAAAACCCTGCAGATTTGGAACTTGGCCTGAGAAGCTTCCTTGCTGCCACCTTCATGTGGCTGACTTTCCTCTGCACATGAGTAGAACAGCTTCTTCTGCAAATGTGCCATGCAAAATTCATAGTTACTGATATAGTATTTTCAGAGCTGGGTAAGCTAGATGTTCAACTGGTGATGAGGTTAGGATCCACATTTGAGCCCCAGCATTTCTTCAGCCAGAGGTCTAGGTGCCACATGGTGGCTGGTTTTGCAGGTGCCAAGAAAATCCGATGACAAGGAGTCTATGGGAGATGGGGGCTGGGGGTGCCATGCTATGCTGCAACCATCTTTTTGTTTTTGGGTTCCCCCATGTGTAGCTTGTAGGATCTTACTTCCCCGACCAAAGATTGAATTGAACCCATGCCCTCGGCAGTGAAAGCTGAGTCCTAACCACTGGACCACCAGGGGCTTCCCTGAGCCAACATTTCTCATATAAGAAAGTCAAACCCTAAAGATGTCCTGTTCCTTTGCCAGAAAAGCCTGGGGTGTCTGTGCGGTTGCCTTCTGAGTGGAATCTCAGTATAGGGGAAGGAATTGGTGGTTAGCAGAGACCAAGCTTTGTCAGTACTTGATATCTATCCATTGGAGCCAGCTCAAGGTCCAGTTTAAGTTTTGTCCCCAGAGATTTGCTGTTTAATGTGTCTTGATTCCGTTCAGCTGAGTCAGTCTTCTGGGTACTTTCTCAGGGAGAACCTGAGGTCCCCCGACAGTGCGTGTCCCCTGGAGTTGCCCTGCGTGGAAACAGCCCCACTCCTCCTCCTACTTAGTACCAGGAAAGAAAAAGAAATAGCTACCCAACTGTGTTGATCCTGGACACTGGATCTAAGCCCCACCTGTCTAGGCGTCCACTATTGGAAACTTCAGGCTCCAGGGCACAGATCCTCAGGCTCCTGGATCCTCAGGTCCGGGGCACAGTTAATGTAGAAATTATCCCCATGACAGGAATCTCTGCAAGGAAGTGGAAGGAGGGAATGAGCAGGCGCATCTGAAGCTAGTTTATGGCCTTATAGGATCCCCATGAACAATGTGAACAACAGCCCGGCACACCCCTGGCTTTTTGGTCACCTGGTCCCCCAGCCTACAGCTTTCCTTCTCATCAGCTCTGCCCCTGTCTTTCTGGCTCCCAAGGGGAGCCTCTCTTTGATTACTTTAAAAAAACAAAACAAAACACATTCACCATTTTTGTTCACATTGTAAAATATACATAACAAGATTTACCGTTTTAAGTGTGTGGTTCAGAGGCATTAACTACCAATCACCAACACCTCTAGAACTTTTTTCACCTTGCAAAATTGAAACTCTGTGCCCATGAAACAACTTCTTCCCATCTCCCCAGCAATCATTCTGTTCTCTGTCTGGATGAATTTGATGACTCCAGTGGGATGACTAAGTGTCCTCTTGTGCATCAGATAACATTTACCACCAATCCCTCTAACCATGGAGAGTCCGAAATCCTTTGAAAGCTTTCAAAAATTAACACTTTTTAAAAAATTTACTGATTAGAACATTGATTTATATTCTTGGTTGAAACAAACAAAAACCTTCGATACTTTAGGAAAATATTTTAAAAATACAAAAAAAGAACCCAGAAAAAAATGTAGTGTTTTAAGCTATGTAGATTTTTTTTTTTAATTTTTACTTTTTAGCCATGCCATGCAGTGTGGTTTCGAACCTGCACCCTCTGCATGGGAAGTACAGAGTCTTAACCACTGGACTGTCAGGGAAGTCTCTCCATAGATTTTTTTTTAAAGTATTTTAAAATTAATTTTCATTGGGGGTATAGTTGATTTAGTTTCTGCTATACAGCAAAGTGAATCAGTTATACCTATACATATATCCACTCTTTTTTTAGATTCTTTTCTAAAATATATATATTATATGGATTGACATGTTTGCTCAGTGGTGTCTGACTCTGTGACCCCATGGACTGTAGCCCGCCAGGCTCCTCTGTCTATGGAATTCTCCAGGTGAGAATACTGGAGTGGGTTACCATTTCCTTCTCCAGGGGATTTTCCTGACCCTGGGATTGAACCCACATCTCTTGCATTGGCAGGTGGATTCTTTACCACTGAGCCACCAGGGAAACATATATATGTATATATGCACACATATACACTACTATATATAGTAGTGTGGGGTGTATAGTCAATCCCAATCTCCCAACTTATCCCTCCCGTCCTTTCCCCTTGGTAAGCATAAGTTTGTTTTCTACAGCTGTGACTCTATTTCTGTTTTGTAAATAGGTTCATTTGTACCATTGGTTTTAGATACCACAAATAAGTGATATCATATGATATCTGTCTTTGATTTCACTCAGAAAGACAATCTCTAGGTCCATCCATGTGGCTGCCTTATTTCGATAAACTCCATAGTTTTAAACTCCAGTGATCACTGCTAGGGTCCTGGTGCTTTGAGCCTTTGAAAGTGAAACGCGGATCTCACCTTACTGTGGTCCTCTGGGTGCAGTTGTGTCGCCTGCTTTTCGCGCATCGTTCTTTTCGGGCGCGTCCCCTTGTCTTCCGCCCGTTTGGGGTGGGCGCTGGATCACCGGCTGAGTTTCGGTTAATTCCGTGTCTTTCCTCTCCCTACTCCAGAGTAAGCTCTGAGAAGGGGCCGCGCCCCGATCTCGGGACTCCCCCAAGGTCAGGCCCAGGTGCGCCAGGCCCGGCCCTGAGGATGTCTTCTCCCCGCAGCCGCCCCCGAGGGCAGCGAGGCAGGGGACGCCGCCTTCAGCCGGGCGCCGCGATGCGCGCAGGTGGAGCGGACGCAGCACTGCAGCTGCGAAGCCGGATTCCACCTGAGCGGCGCCGCCGCCGATAGCGTCTGCCAGGGTAGGCGCGGGCTCCATCGGGGGGAGGGGACGCGGAGGTCGTGGGGAGAGGGGCTCCTACCTGCAGCCCTCCCGGGGGGTGCGCCCGCGCCCAGGTGTAGGTGCCAGTGGGCGGGTGGCTTCCTGCGCGTGGTCTCAGAAAGCCCCGCACCTTGCTGCTTAGGTAAGTAGGTGTGGATCTGATGGTTGCTAGGACACAGCTAGCGCGGAGACGTCGGGAGCGGTTCTAAGAAAACATCCGGGGGTCCCGGGTCTACCCTTAGTCATGCGCACTTGTGTAGAAGTGCCCCTCCCTCCCGGCTAGGATTGCAGGGCAGGTGGCAGGGCGGAGCTAGAATGACAGCCCCTCACCATACCCCATCCCTGTCCGCAGAGCTGTGCAGGGGCTTGGGCTCATTCTCTGGGCCCCTCTCTGCTTAGTCTTACTGACTGGCCCACTTTTGCAAACCTCCTCCTGGATTATCAGACTTCCATCTGAAAACGACTCAAACCAGCGGTTCCAACCTAAGAATTGCATAGTTGTTGCTAACGGCCTCATTTTACAGCCACAGAAACCATCTTACACCCGTTCCCAAAGATGAGAAGGATTAAGGCGGGGCGGGGAACCAAGGCGGAAGTCTGGGTCCGCCGCCCCACGCTTTGCTCCCTAGGGAGCAAGGTACTTGCCAGGTTGGACTTGGCAGCCTCGCAAGGTCTGCCCAGGTAGTCATCAGCCTTAGAGGAGAGGCCCAGGGTCCCCGCCCGTATCAGCTCCCTCACCTCCTCCCTTCGGGCCTCCAGGTCCTTGGCTTGGGAGTACTCCTGCTTCTCTTCTGAGTCCTCTGCAGGGGATCGGCCTTGGCAGCCACTGCGACCCGGCCCGTTAGCCACAGCTGCCACCGATGGTGACGCAGCAGCCATCCTGGGTCACGGCTGGTGGCCGCCCACTGGTGGCTCCTGGAGTCATACTGGGCACTTCTGTCCCCAGATGTGAACGAATGCGAGCTCTATGGACAGGAGGGGCGCCCCCAGCTCTGCATGCACGCCTGCGTGAACACCCCCGGCTCCTACCGCTGTGTCTGCCCCAGTGGATACCGGACTCTGGCTGACGGGAAGAGTTGTGAGGGTGAGTGAGGCTGCGGCAAAGGAAGGTGGTCCCAGACTGTGGCTCTGAACTACTGGGGGAGGAGAGGAGGGCGGAGGGCTCCTCTACCAACTGACATGGAATCCAAGCGAACAGGGAGCTGCCCAGTGACGTCCTAGTGGGGCCCCATGGCTGGGCTTAGAGGAGTGGGTAACCTGGGACTAGAGAAAGAAGGCATCCAGATAGCCATCATCCTCCCATCATCCGTCCATCTATCCATCATCCATCCACCTTTCCTTCTATCCTACGAGGATTCACAAAGGCCCGTGTAGGATTGTGTGGGGTTTGAAAAGAAGCCTGGCCTCCAGGCCAGGAGCTCATAGAATATGCAAAGAACAGAGGGCATATAAAGGGCATGATATTAGCCACGGAGGGCAGACCCCGGGTCTCGCCGACTGAGGGGGAGGCAGGTCGAGAGAAGCGTTGTGACCAGTGGCACTCGTTCGTGCCCTCCAGCACCTCTGTAACCTGTCACGTCCGGAGGGGGAGGACGGGGTCCTGGGGAGGGGAGCTCCCCAGGACTGCCATCAGACCTGGATTTCTGTTAGGAGCGACAGGGCTTCCAGTTATCAGAATCAGCGTTGGGCATTTTGCAAAGTTCACTGCGTGTGCAGCACCTTTTGCAGTGCCTGCTGGTGCCCTTCATGTGGGCCCATCAGTGATGGACGGGTGGCAGGAGATCTTCTTCCTCATTGGGTGCCCACTATTTCTTCTTTTTTTTACCTCCATGGATTTTATTTTAACTTTTATTGGAGTTTAGTTGCTTTACAATGTTGTGTTAGTGTCTACTGTACAGCAAAGTGATTTAGTTATACATACACGTATAAACTCAACATCCAAAAAACTAGGATCACAGCCTCCTGTTGCATCACTTCATGGCAAATAGAAGGAGAAAAAGGGGAAACAATAGCAGATTTATTTTCTAGGGCTCCAAAATCACTGCGGATGGTGACCACAGCCATGAAATTAAAAGATGCTTGCTTCTTGGAAGAAAAGCTATGACAAACCTAGACACTATATTAAAAAACAGAGACATCACTTTGCAGACAAAGGTTCAGGTAGTCAAAGCTATGGTTTTTCCAGTTGTCATGTACAGATGTGAGAGTAGGACCATAAAGAAGGCTGAGTGCCAAAGAATTGACGTTTTCCAACTGTGGTGTTAGAGAAGACACTTGAGAGTCCCTTGGACTGCAAGGAGATCAAATCAGTCCATCCTAAAGGAAACCAACCCTGAATATTCATTGGAAGGACTGATGCTGAAGCTGGAGCTCCAATACTTTGGGCACCTGATGCGAAGAACTGACTTGTTGGAAAAGACCGTGAAGCTGGGAAAGACTGAGGGCAGGAGGAGAAGGGGGTGACAGAGGATGAGATGGTTGGATGGCATCACCAACTCAATGGACATGACTTTGAGCAAACTCAGGGAGATAGTGAAGAACAGGGAAGCCTGGCATGCTGCAGTCCTTTGGGTCACAAAGAGACACGACTTGGTGATGGAAGAGAAGCTCTTTTTAGATTCTTTTCCCATATGGATCATGACCAAGTATTGAGTAGAGCTCCCTGTGCTGCACAGTAGGCTCTTACTAGTTGTCTGTTGTATATAGAGTATTGTGCATTTGTTCATCCCAAGTTCCATTTACTGGCACCCTGCCCTCACCTGGTATTTCAGATGTTGATGAATGTGTGAGCGCACAGCCTGTGTGCCCCCGGGGGACCGTGTGCATCAACACGGGCGGAGGCTTCCAGTGCGTCAGCCCCGAGTGCCCTGAGGGCAGCAGCAACGTGAGCTATGTGAAGACATCTCCGTTGTGAGTATGACTAGGGCCACCGTCAGCTGAGCGCGTTCACCCTTCACCCAGGCCTCCCCAGGGGTGGGCTGCATTCTTCCTAGATGTTCTCGGGAGAAGGTACAAGTATTTCTGTTGAAACGCACAGCGCTGTGTCTGGCTTCTTGGAGTTTCCGTCTCTTTCCTTTTAGGGTTTGCATTGAATGTGCTGCTGCCCTGGGTAGTAGGAATGATGTTCCTGAGCGCTCCCCTGAGGACAGGGAGGCCACTGGGGGGAAGAGGGCAGTGGTGAGGCTGCCAGGAGGTATGTACGGGACAGATTCGGAAGAGGATCACTTCCTGTGTTCACAGGGTACCTGTACACTTTGCATTATATCGCTCTTCTTTTCTGCTGCTACTAGGAGTTTTGATTTCTAGTAACCTCAGCCCCTCACAGACTTTTTTTTTTCTTCAAAAGGTGAAGACAGGCTTTTAAGGAGAATAACTACAACTATCACAAACAACACATATTTCCTCTGAGAGATAGAGATCACAAGAGCCTTGGCATTGTCTTTAGAATGCACTGACCCAGTGAAGCAGCCCCTTGAATGGCTGTGGGGGCCACAGCAGGTTAGAAGCAGCCAGAAAGCTGGTGGCAGTTATTCACTGAGAGTGAAGACACCAGGGTCTTCCTGCAGTGTCACACCTTGAAGGGACGGAGGGGCCGGTATGTCAGGCCTCGGCAGGCATCCCTGATGAACAGCCAGAAGTCTGCTTGACCTCCGTAACGGGGATGATCTGAGTCACCAGAATCGCTAAATTGCCTCTGTCTCTTGTGTTGGATGGCGCTAGTGGTAAAGAACCCGCCTGCCAGTGCAGGAGACTTCAGAGACGTGGGTTTGATCCCTGGGTCAGGAAGATCCCCTGGAGCAGGGCATGGCAACCCACTCCAGTATTCTTGCCTGGAGAATTCCATGGACAGAGGAGCCCAGCAGGCCACAGTCCCTGGGGTCGCAAAGAGTCAGACACAACTGAATCAACTTAGCACTCACGCTTGTGTTGAATGAGGTGAAGAAAAAAATAAAAAACTATCAAAGCACTTTCACAGGAGGTTGACTCCACATACCTAAGGAAGGCAGACTGGGGGATGAATGAACACTGGGGGATTCCCTGTAGGCCCAGCAGTGTGGACTCAATGCTTTCCCCGCTGTGGCCCGGGTTCAGGCCCTGGTTGGAGAGCTAAGATCCCTTAAGCCATGCTGCTGCTGCTGCTAAGTCACTTCAGTCGTATCCGACTCTGTGCGACCCCACAGACAGCAGCCCACCAGGCTCCCCCGTCCCTGGGATTGTCCAGGCAAGAACACTGAAGTGGGTTGCCATTTCCTTCTCTAATGCATGAAAGTGAAAAGTGAAAGTGGAGTCGCTCAGTCGTATCCGACTCTTAGCGACCCCTTGGACTGCAGCCCACCGGGCTCCTCCGTCCATGGGATTTTCCAGGCAAGAGTACTGGAGTGGGGTGCCATTGCCTTCTCCACCTTAAGCCATGAGACACTGTCAAAAAGAAAGAACGAACACTGGGTGTTTAGTAAGTTCACCACATGTGCAGAACCACAATTTAGGATGTCAGCAGCTAACTGCTGGGGTCTCAGTACGCTAGAAGGGGCACCTGGTTTGAATGCTAGCACCATCATTATTGAATCTTTCCCGGCTTTATTTTTCTACAGAAACAGTGAAAGAAAAAGGGCTTCCCTGGTGGCTCAGATGGTAAAGAATCCACCTGCAATGCAGGAGATCTGGGTTTGATCCCTGGGTTGGGAAGATCCCCTGGAGAAGGGAATGACAACCCACTCCAGTTCTGGCCTGGAGAATTCCATGGACAGAGGAGCCTGGTGGGCTATAGTGCAGAGGGTTGCAGAGAGTCCGAAACAGTAGTAATAGCATATTATAGTAGTAATAGCATAGTATGTAAATGGTAGTAATAGCATATATAAACATACACGCACACCCAGATGTACATGGACAGATGGGTCAGGGAAGCACCTTTTCCTGGCCTGACACCAGCCACACTCCCTGGCCTGTGGTTCTGGAGTGCCCGTGTCAAAGAACACATGGCTGGAGGAGTCACTCCAGAGCCTCTTTAGGAAGGCAGGTGGGACAGACCAGCCTGGTCAGAGCAGCCCCTGCTGACTTTCCCCAAGGCTGAGCGTCCCCTACGTTTTGCCTCTCTGTTCCAGCCAGTGTGAGCGGAACCCCTGCCCCATGGACAGCAGGCCCTGCCGCCACATGCCCAAGACAATCTCCTTCCACTACCTGTCTCTGCCTTCCAACCTGAAGACGCCCATCACACTCTTCCGCATGGCCACAGCCTCAGCCCCTGGTCGGCCGGGGCCCAACAGCCTGCGCTTCGGGATCGTGGGTGGGAACAGCCGTGGCCACTTCGTGATGCAGCGCTCAGACCGCCAGACTGGGGAGCTGATTCTGGTCCAGACCTTGGAGGGGCCTCAGACGCTGGAGGTAGACGTCGACATGTCTGAATACCTGGACCGGTCTTTCCAGGCCAGCCACGTGTCCAAGGTCACCATCTTTGTGTCCCCTTATGATTTCTGAGGGGGTCCTGGGGTCACGGGGTGCAGCAGCCTGGGCTCGTTTCTCTTCCGCAGAGACGTAGCTGTGGGCGTGGGCCGCAGCAGACATCTGTCTCCGCCTACCTGTCCCTGTGGCTCTCAGGACAGTGCCGCACGCCATCCCATGGTGCTGAAGTGCAAACCCACAGCCCAAACTATTGCCGTCGTATGTTCTTCTGCTTTACGGCCTCCCATTAGATGATGCACTTTCTCAGATCTTTGTTTCTTTTTAACAGGGGAACGGGCAGCTTGTCAAAATGCTGCACGAGTAGCATTACGAGTTTGAACCAGCTGGGGAGGGAGGAGCTTGTGGCCTGTGTCTGAGATGGTGGCCCAGCGTCTGTATTGTTATTGCAGAGGTTCCGGGCACACTGAGGGTGAATCATGCCCCGTGCTTGTGGCGTGGGGGGCAGGTTCCTGCCACGACTTGGCCCGTTCTTCTGTCTGCACTCCCCTTTGTATCACGCGGCTGGCCTTCTCACCAGAGAGCCACGGCAGGGCTGGACCCCCACGCAGATTCTTCCGGACCAAGGAGCCAGAGTTTATGTGCAGATTCTGCCTGAATGAATTCCCTTTTGAGAAACCATATCTCAAAACATAACCTGGTATTATAACTGAAAAAATAAAGTCTGTTGCTCGTCCCTGTCCATCTGGCTTCTCCCTGACCGTGAGCTAGCCCAGTTCTTCCCAGGAGGGGGTACCCAGTCCTCTCCCGTCTAGGCTGGAATAAACTGAGATAAACAAATGAGAAAGGGAACACAGAGGTGATGTAGGATTGCTCTGTCAATAGGAACTTGGCTTGGCTGTGTGGGAGCCTGGTAAGGCAACATCTGCCCACGGAGAGTTTACGAAAACGCTTGCGTCACCGTTGGGTCCCGGCTTCCCCAGTTGCCCAGCTGGGAAAAAATCTGCCGGCCAGTGCAGGAGACAAAAGAGACACGGGTTCCATCCCTGGGTTGGGAAGATCCCCTGGAGAAGGAAATGGCACTCCCCCGCCCCCCGCCCAGAGTATTCTCTCCTGGACAATCTCATGGACAGAGGAGACTGGTGGGCTACAGTCCATGGGGTCACAGAGCTGGACAAAACGGAGCACGCATGCATTGCAAACCATTGATTCCAGGGCCCTCCACTCCTGATGGAGGAGCCCAGTGCTGACACCCTCCAGTGACGGAGTTTCGAACACTCTCTCTGGGGCTGGGAGTTGGGGGTGGGGTGGGTGACGGTTCAAAAGACAACTTAGATGCTAGCTGAGTCATCGGGAAATCACGTTCATCCAGGTGAGATTTCATCCCAGATGTCCTGTTGAACAGTTCTTTGTATTGCCCTTGGTGTGAAGTGGCGCCTGAGGGAGAGTGTTGCCAGTTTAGTGATCGAGCCCTACACCAAGGTGGTTCCTAGGACACCTCTCTTTGTATTACGTCAGAGTGAAACACAGTCAAGAGTTCCTTCTGATTCTTCTGGGATCAGCTGTGACTTCTCCAGCAACAGAACTTAGGGCCTGCAAATCTGCTTCCTCGTGTTGTTACAGGTCATTGTTACAACTGTCATCCAGGTGGGAGGGGGCTTAGGGCTTAGTGGGAGAATGAATACATGTTATCCGTATGGCTGAGTGCCTTCGCTGTTCATCTGAAACTATCACAACATTGTTAATTGGCTATACCCCAATACAAAATAAAAAGTTCAGAAGGAAAAAAAAACCCTATCATTCCAGGAAAAAAAACAAGAGTTCTTCTCTGGTCGTCCAGTGGTTAAGGCTCCACGCTTCCAAGGGAGGGGTACAGGTTCAATCTCTGGTTGGGGAACTAAGATTCCATGTGCCATGTGGCCAAAAAATAAAAAGATTAAAAAAAAAGAAGAAAACTATCATCCATGGCCTTGTGTCTCCAAATAGTGCTTAATAGGTCAGAAGCCTACCTGTCACCCGATCCCTAGGAGAACGCCAGGTGGGAGGGACCAAGGTGTGGCCATGCTCCTGAAAGCGCAATGTGACAGGTGTGTGGACCTTCCTTCTTGCTGGGGGAGGGCGAGTGGTGCCAGAGGACAAGCTCCTTACCTCCCAGCAGGTAAGGAGTGATTTGGGGGGCTACAGAGCAGATGCCCCCCTAATTTGTGTAGGATGACGACATAGGCCAAATCAAAACCCAACATTTCCATCATCACAATCCACCATCATCAAACCTATTTCCCATTTATGAAATGCCATGCTGAGCCCCAGTGCCTACCTATTAATGCCTGCCTGAACCCACTGTCTTGTGGATTATGCCTGGACCTTCCTCTCTGGATGACGTCCTGTTCTTCGCCTCTCTCAACTTTCCCCTATGGAAACCAATTTCTCTATTGCCCATTCATTGCTCCAATCTGTGCTAGGTCAGAATAGCTAGGAGGCTTCCCTGGTGGCTCAGATGGCAAAGAATCTGCCTGCAATGTAGGAGACCTGGGTTCGATCCCTGGGTGGGGATGGTCCCCCTGGAGAAGGAAATGGCAATCCACTCCAGTATTCTTGCCTGGGAAATTCTATGGACAGAGGAGTGTGGTGGGCTACAGTCCATGGGGTCACAAAGAGTTGGACATGACTGAGTGATTAACCTAACAACAGATATTAATTTGCAGCCCTTTTCACGTAATATAGTTTCATATTATTTGGCAGGGGGCTTCTAAAACTTTTTACTAGACATCGTTGCAAACATAGACAAAAGTACAGATAATAGAATGAACTCCATGCGCAAATCAGCAGCTTCAGCAATAGTCTCACAGACAATCTTGTTTCATCTCTGTTCTAATCCCATGCCATGACAATTTTGAAGCAGATCCCGGACTTCACATTTCATCAGTAAATATTTTAGCATGTATATCTAAATGTTCTTATGTATAACCATAAGAACTTAAAAAAAAAAAAAACTATGACCTGGATAACAATCCAATCTAAAAAATCAGCAATAATTCCATAACACCTTTAAATATTTAGTCATTGTTCATGTTTCTGAGTGGCTCATCCTTTTTTTGTTTGTTTGTTTGAATTAGGTCCATTCTCTATAATTTGCTGGTTCACTTCTTAAATCTCTAATCCATAGCAGTGGTTCTCAAACTTTAGCATATACTGGAATAACTTGGAGGCTTGTTAAGAGAGCACTGGGGCTTCCCTGGTGGCTCAGTGGCAAAGAATCCACCTGCCAGTGTAGAAGACACAGATTTGATCCCTGGTCCAGGAAGATGCCATGTGCCTCAGACCAAGTAAGTCCATGAGTCACAACTACTGAGCCTGTGCTCCAGAGCCCGGGAACCACAGCTACTGAGACTGGCTGCTGCACCTACTGAGGCCCGCTCACCCCGAGCCCGTGCTGCACACAAGGGGCCACTTGTGGTGAGAAGCCCGTACACTGCAACGAAGAGTAGCTCCCACTCACGGCAACTAGAGAAAAGCCAGTGCAGCAGCGGAGACACGGCACCGCCAAAAATAAACAAAAACTCTAAAAAAATCCATTTTATTAAGTAAAACCAAACAAACCCCGAGTACTGGGTCCTTTGTCCTGAGTACTCCTCAGGGTCTAGGTTTTCTTGAGTGCATCTCTGTAGCTTCTTTTAACATGGCCCTCTGTCCTCTCTTCCCTGGTGGCTCAGTGGTAAAGCATCTGCCTGCAATGTAGGAGACCTGGGTTCAATCCCTGAGTTGGGAAGATCCCCTGGAGAAGGGAATGGCTACTGACTCCAGTATTCTTGCCTGGAGAATTCCATGGACAGACGAGCCTGGCGGGCTACAGTCTATGGGGTTGCAAAAGGTTAGACGTGACTGAGTGACTTACACTTTCACTTTTCTGTCCTCTCTATTTTTTATGTCAGTAGTTATAGCTAGAAATTCAATTAGAGTGCAGTTAGGTTAATTCTCACAGGACTGCTCTATTGGTGATGACAGGTATTTCCAGTGGGAGCCGTATTATCCCTGGTTGCCTCTTTTTCCTGATGTCAGCAGCTCCTGATGATTATTGCACAGATCCACTACTTCTTTAGTGCAAATAATATTGCAAATAATATTCTAGTGCTATTGTTCATTAGTGGCATATCTTCTAAGGAGAAATTTCCTTTCTTTGGTTATTTGGCTACCCTGCGGCTTGGTTTGTATAGGAAAGATTGGATAGGATTTTCTTAATGTTTTTTTTCCCCCCTATTCTTTTTCTTCCTTTTTTATTTGGCTGCATTTCAAGGCATGCAGAACTTCCCCAATCAGGAATCGAACCTGCGTCCCCTGCAGTGGAAGCAGAGTCTTAAACACTGGAAAGCAAAGTCTTAAACAGTAGACCATTGGGAAGCCCAAGACGATGAATTTTTTACTTTTTCCCCCTTGTCAGTTTCCAAAGTGGTTCCCTAGCATCTTTCTAAGCTTTCCAGTGAGTGTTGTTTTCTTCTTGGATATATTATGAACTCGTGGCTTAGACATATTTGACATATGCTTCAATCTATAGACGTTATTGGAGAAGGCAATGGCACCCCACTCCAGTACTCTTCCCTGGAAAATCCCATGGACGGAGGAGCCTGGTAGGCTGCAGTCCATGGGGTCGCGAAGAGTCGGACATGACTAAGCGACTTCACTTTCACTTTTCACTTTCATGCATTGGAGAAGGAAATGGCAACTCACTCCAGTGTTCTTGCCTGGAGAATCCCAGGGATGGCGGAGCCTGGTGGGCTGCCGTCTATGGGGTCGCAGAGTCAGACACGACTGAAGCGACTTAGCAGCAGCAGCAGCAGCAGCATAGATGTTATTATCTTTACTGTCACTCAAATTGTCCCATTTGGCTTTTGGGAACTACTTCAAGTTGACTAATTCTTTTTGACATGACTCAACTGGTCTAATCCACTCCAGTATTCTTGCCTGGAGAATCCCATGGACAGAGGAGCCTGGTGGGCTACAGTCCGTGGGGTCAAAGAGTCGGACACGACTGAGGGACTAACACACACTGGTCTTTGGTAATTTTGTAGTTATCTTGCAGGACAAGATGTTCCACACTTGTCTCATTTGTTTTATGCTCCAGCCTGAAGTCATTCATCTCCCCTCCCACCCCCCCCACCCCCCCCATCCCACCCCGGGATGCGTCCATGTTCTTCCAGTGGAGCATGGTCATTAGATCCAAATCTGAGCGTAAGGAGAGCTCGTTGGTAGTGGTTTAGTCATTGCTTCTTGGTTTTAGTGAATACAGCTGGGAAACAGGTACTATCCATTTTTTTAAAGAAACTCTACGTTAGTTTATACTGATACTCCCAATTCAACTCAAGACTACAGGGTTTTTAATGTAACTTCATTGATCTTACATCTGCTCTTCTTTCTGTCATTCGGAAGACCTTCTCAAAAATGACCAAAATAATTACGTTGTTGTTCAGTCACTCAGTCCTGTCTGACTTTTTGCAACTCACGGACTGCAGCCCGCAGGCTTCCCAGTCCCTCACCATCTCCCAGAGTCTGCCCAGGTTTATGTCCATTGCATTGGTGGTGCCATCCAGCCATCTCATCCTCAGACACACCCTTCTTCTTCTACCCTTAGTCTTTCCCAGCATCAGGGACTTTTTAAACCCTCAGGATAACAATGCCAAAATTATCACGAAAAAATTACTGAAAAAGGTAAGATTTTTCTTTTGCAGTTTTTTTTTTTGTCCTTAGGGTTTATGATATTGAGGATGAACAATCAAATAACTTGGAATAGCTCCTCTCTCTGTGGTTTGGCCCAAGCATGAATCAGGGTTAGGATTATTCACTTTGCTTTGCTTCCATTTTTAGATTTTTTTCATTTTCATTTTTAAAAGTTGTGTAAACTATTTACATGATTATAAAGTCAAATCCACAAAATGAGCTGTAATCAAAGCTGTCTATATCCTAACATTGTCCCCTTCCCCCTATGTCCTCCTTCTATCATAATCAAGTTTTTTCCACTTTACCCTTCCATTTAAAAACATATAAACACATGATAAATGATAGCATACTAATTCACTTAACACTTGCCCTGATCTTGGTTTTTTCCCCCTTAATGATATATTGAATATGAATCCATAGAACCAGATAGAATGTTCTATAAAATGCTGCTTTATGAAGACGTATTATTCAACCAGTCACCCTTGACTGACATTTGGCTTCTGTCTAGTCTGTTGCTATTTAAACACTGCAGCAATACCTGCTTGTCTCTGTGCATTTTTGCCTTTTTATCTCTAGGGCCGGTTTCCCTGGTGGCACAGTGGTAAAGAATCCACCTGCCAACGCAGGAGACACGGATTCGATCCCTGGGTCGGGAAGATCCTCTGGAGAAGGAAATGGCAACCCACTCAGTATTCTTGCCTGGAGAATCCCATGAACAGAGGAGCCCCACAGTCCCTGGGGTCGCAAAGAGTCGGACATGACTGAGCGAGCACGCAACAGGCACAGGCAGGCGCCTGTTCTCCCACCTCTGTGCACTTCTGCCCCCTTGTGGCTGGGTCGCAGTATCACAGAGTTCTCTCCCCTCCAAGCTGGCATCTCCACTCAGGTGGAGGCCCCCCTGACAGCGCAGGTGAACTGCTGGCACACAATGTGCGCGGCATGAGCAAAATATGGTCCCAAGCCACAGAGAGTTTATTTTAAATTTTATGTATTTATTTTTGGTCGCATTGGGTCTTCGTTGCCGTATGCCAGTTTTCTCTAGTTGCGGCGAGCGGTGGCTTCACTTGCTGCCAATCACAGGCTCTAGGCATGCGAGCTCAGTAGTTGCTCCACTGCATGTGGGGTCTTCCCAGACCCGGAACCAAACCCGTGTCCCCTGCACTGGCCGGCGGATTCCTATCCATTGTACCCCCAGGGAAGTCCCACAGAGATTTTAGAGTTGTTACTCCAGCATAACTATCCTGACAACGCAGAGCGAGAAAAAAATAAGGAGGAATCCCTCCATCACTAACAATGAGATCATGCTACGGGTTGAAGGATGGCATGCACTCAACTCCTTATACCTGCTTTACACCAAACAGAAAAACCACACGCACAAGTGATATCTTACATTGCAAAACTGGGCTACAATGGTAGGTCTCAAAGTCTCGGGTAGGTTTCCTGGCAACATGGAAGAAACTGCAATGAGAAGTCTGCACACCATAACAGATAGTAGCTTCCTGATTGCTGCAATTAGAGAAAGCCTGCATGCAGCAGTGAAGACCCACCACAGTCAAAAATAAAATAAATTTTAAAATCTTAAAAAAAAGAGAAAGCCCTCAGGTGTCTGGAGTCCAATGTACCGAGATGAAATTCCATTTTTTAAAAAAAGTGATAAAAACAATCACCTCCTTCATGAAATTCCTGCTAAACTGAGAGAAAACCATTTTGCAGTGAATGCAGAGTCACGCTGGGGACATTCAGGAGGCTAATTTCAAACACTGTGGCCTTTTTTCTTTTTACAAAAGAGAAGTTGGTTGATTTTATAACTAGCAGTGACATAATTCTACTTATTTCAGCAGTCGGAGCTGAAACAAGCAGCTCAATCAGCATATTTCATAAATATTTCATAAATTCATTGACTCCAGGGATATGGAAGGAATTTGGACTCTTAATCCCAACCCTGAATTACTAGGCTAGAAGACTGGACACGGAATCAAAACCATTCTCCCCTCAGGGTCTGCAGGACCAAAAACTTCCTCTCTGAACCCTCATCCCCCGCTTCCCCACAGTCCCTACCTGGCCCCCCCCGCCCCCACCATCTCTCCAGCAAGATTCCTACAGAAGGACCTCTCTGGTGGCTCAGTGGTAAAGAATCTGCCTGCCAATGCAGGAGACATGGGTTCAGTCCTTGATCTGGGGAGATCCGAAGTCGCAGAGCAACTAAGCCTGGGGGCCACAATTGCGGAGCCTGGGCTCTAGAGACCAGGAGCTGCAGCTGCTGAAGCCCACATGCCCTAGAGCTCATGTTCAACAAGAGAAGCCCGTGCACCACAACTAGTGAAAAGCCTGTGCAGCAACGAAGACCCGGCACAGCTTTAAGTAAATAAAATCATATATACATATATATATATAAAGATTCCTACAGCAGAAGGCGAAGAAGCCCTTCCCCTTACAGTGAGGCCTCAGAAGTCCCTTCTCTGTGGTCTTCGTGAATGAAACCGCTGTCACTCACATCAGGGGCAAGTGAAGGACCAGATAAAGTCGGGTTCTGCCCTAAAAACGACTGCAAGGCCTGCATTTCCTTTTCCTCGGGTACACACAGAAGGGGAACACAATTCATAATCTTGACCAAAGTGAGAGGGACTTCCCTAGTGGGCCAGTGGTTAAGACTCGGCAGCTCCATGCTTCCAGTGTGGGGGAGACAGGTTTGAGCCCTAGTTGGAGAATTAAGATCCCCCATAAAGTGGGGCATGGCCAATATATATGTGTGTGTGTGAATCAAAAGACAAATGGACGGGAATTCTTCAGAGGGTTCCTGGAAAGTCAGGGCCTTCCTGGAATCTGAGAAACAACCTTGCCAAGCCCACGGACATCACTGTACACAGCACCTACTGGCTACTTGACAGGCAGACAGGTCACTTCCTAGGATTGCTCCACCTCTCATTTGCCACAGTTTCTCCTTGGTTAAGAGGGAAAAACTGCTTGGCTGTCAGCCAGCCTCGCGGGGAAACCAAGAACGCAAACAGAAGCAAGAGCTTCTGTGGCTTTTCCAAACATGCTGCTCCGGGACTTACACCACCCAGAAACTGCACCCATTCAGATGTGAGCATCACAAACTGCCTAAGCATAAACTTCCAACACCTGCTCACTCCCAGAGACCAGACCACCAGTTTGTCCAGCAACTCTGTGCTTGACAAAATCTGCCCCACCCCAGGACTGACTCAAAAACTCTTGTTGGGCTTCCCTGATGCTCCAGTGGTTAAGAATCCACCTGCAAGTATGGGGGACACAGGTTCAATCCCTGGTCTGGGAGGATCCCACATGCCTTGGGGCAGCTAAGTCAGTATGTGCCAATTTCAGAATATCAGGGAGGGCACCCCTGAAACCACAGAAAATTTGGGTGAGGCCTCAGAAGAGAGGGTCCTTCGTGCAGCTCAATCTTGTTACAGCCACGGTACCTTGTGAGATTTTTTTTTTTTAATTTATTCATTTTTGGCTGTGCTCAGTCTCCACTGCTGCACGAGTTTTTCTCTAGACGCAGTGAGCGGGGGCCACGCTCTAGTTGTGGCATGCAGATTTTTCACCGTGGTGGCTTCTCTAGTTGCAGAGCACAGGATCTAGGGCACTTGGGCTTCAGTAGTTGTGGTTCCCAGGCTCAGTAGCGGTGGTGCACGGGCTTCGTTGTTCCAGCGCATGTGGGATCTTCCTGGATCAGGGATTGAACCCACGTCTCCTGCATTGGCAAGCAGAGTCCTTACCACTGAGCCACCAGGGAAGCCCTCTTGCTGAGATCTGCCAGAACCAAGGCCATGGGGAGCAGCCACCTCCCCATCTGTTCCAGGGTGCTCCCTTCCCCATCTTGCCCTCTAGTCCCCCACCTGGAGGGGCCTGCATATCCCATTCAAAAGTCAAGGTCACTTCTACCTTTTTTTTTTTTTTTTGGTGCAGATTTAGCTGGAGGGCGCATCCCCAAGAATTCAGCCCGGCAGAGCTGATGGCAGTCTTGCAGGAGGCCGGGCAGCTTTCTGTTTCCTGAGGGGCAGCTCACATCACCTCCGCAGCTTGGGGAGAACATAGAACCCTTCACTGCCACACAAGGACAGCCATTCAGCCCCCGAGACAATCAGGAATTCACTGGGACTAGGTTTTCCTTCTTTTCACACCAAAGTGACCGTTTTATATGTCTTTGGCTGAAAAAGGAGCGTTTCTGTTGAATCTGGATTCACCAAACTGAGCTCCGCGACATGAGGAAGTTGAAACTGGCTTACGGTCCTCGGGTACACAGAAAGGCTGGTGTGTCAGCAGATACGGACTGAATCACGAATTTGTTCAGGAAGTCCAAGATTAAGTCCAGTTTATATTATTATGTAACAAGCTTACCTGCCAAGCAACACATCCAGGCAAATAAATTTAAAATATTTTTGTGCAGGAATACAGCTGGGATTCAAAACTTGTATTTACTTAAGACTTGTGTGAATGGTAAATAAGGCCACTTCTGTGGAACCCCTGAAAAAGGCAGTTTAAATATCTGGAGCAGGAGTGAAGGCCTTACCCACTCAGAAATAAGGAACATCAGGCTGGAAAGGTGAGTTCCTGGACCGCCAGGCAGGAAAGGGCGATTCTGAAATAAAAGACTAGAAGATGGGACACCTGCAGTCTTCATACCAGGCAAAGATAAGCATTTCTAAAGTGCAGACATGGGGGAAAAAAGATGTCAAACAATACTTAATAGTGAACTGTTGTCATCACTCCTGAAAGGACAGACAAAGGATCTCTGCAATCTACTGCTTAATAAAAAGTATGAGAGGACAATGACCAAAACAGTGAAAATTAAATTTTTTTTCAGAATTCTGGAAATTAAAGGCTTACAACAATTCAAAGAGAATCTTACTTGAGAAAAACAGCTGAAAGGACTTCCCTGGAGTCCAGTGGTTGAGACTCCGTGCTTCCAATGCAGGGGATATAGGTTCAATCGCTGGTTGGGGAACCAAGATCCCACATGCCATGTGGCACAGCCAAAAAAAGAAAAAATAGCTGAATCTGGGTAAAATGTCTTGTGGCAATGACTCGCCCTAATCTCACTCTTCTCTCCCCAGCAGCCTTGAAGATCGAGAGCTCCCAAAATAACAACTGAAATCCAGTATGCAGTCTCAAGACCAGGCAGAGATGGTGATGCATGCTGTCACGTTCCGCTCTTGAACCCATGGACCGCAGCCCGCCAGACTCCTGTGTCCATGGGATCCTCCAGGCAAGAATACTGGAGTGGGCTGTCATGCCCTCCTCCAGGGGATCTTCCTGACCCAGGGATTGAACCCACGCCTCTTATGTCTCCTGTATTAGCAGGTGGGTTCTTTTACCACTAGGGCCACCTGGGAATGTCCTAGTCTGTTTTAAGGATTCATCTCATTAGTTACAGCCCACCTGGAATCATCTTCCTTTCGATGAACTCAGAACCAACTGATCGGAGATCTTAATGGAGGGTTATGCAGGGTGTTTACACTGGGGTCAAAAATTTTGGGAGCCACCTTAGAATACCGCCTCCCCCATTTTCAAACTGAAATGTTGGTAACTTAATAAAAGCCACCATTTTTAATGTACCAGTAAGAAAAACTAATAGTCAATGAAAATGTGATATTCCATCAGCTGTAAAGTACATCCCGATTTCAGAGATGCTGGCTGTGAAAGAAAGCACGCTTGTTTCTTACTGTTTCTCACTGTGCTGCCTACAGGAGCTGACGTGGTGAACAGTCTAGGTGAGGACAGTGGTGGGTGAGGACTCGTGGCCTCTGGATCAACAAATAGTTTATTTTTGGGTCACGTGGATTAGCTTGTCTTTGACTGTAGGTAACATAAAGCCTAAATCAAAATGGTCTAAACAGTAAAGAGAATATATGATTTCACATGGCATGACATGAAATCTCAATGTTGGCTGTCTCCGCTTTTAAGGGTCGTGAATTCCATGGCTCAGTTGTTCTCAAGGACCCAGGTTCCTCCCAACTCTCTTCTCTGTCATCTTCCACTGGCTAGCTGGCTCCCCTTGAGATCCTAAGACAGCTGTATCTGTTCTGGGTGTCTGTTTCGACACGGCAACATCTAGTTCCTTACCAAGTATCTCAAGAAATGGTAGCTTTTCCAGGAGTGCAGCAGAGGACCTGACTTTGTATTTCAAGCTTAATTCAACTAATGGCAAGAACGACTTTTCCATTAGTTGTTGACACCAGTAGTATTCAACCTTGGTTGTGCTGTTGAGTCATCTGAGAGCTACTGAAAAAACCTCAGGTTCACACATCCCAGGCTTCCCTCCAAAACTCCAAAATCACAATTTCTGCCTGGAGTGGGCCCCACGCATCAGTATTTTTTTAACCCCTGAATGGTCGTGTTTATCAGTGAACCGAGGTAACGGTGCTGGACGTCAGGAATCCTATTAAGACCGGGCACAGGTAATCCAACACTCTTGCCCCTGAAATTACTGAAGTTCTACAATTGGGTCAACACATTGGAAGACTACGCTGTCATTCAGTTACTAAGCCACGTCCAACTCTTGCGACCCAGCAGACTGCAGCACGTCAGGTTTCCCTGTCCTTTACTATCTCCCTGAGTTTGTTGAAACTCATGTCCATGGAGTCTGTGATGCCATCCAACCATCTCATCCTCTGTCGTCCCCTTCTCTTCCTGCCTTCAATCTTTCCCAGCATCAGGGTCTTTTCCAATGAGTCGGCTCTTCGCATCAGGTGGCCAGAGTATTGAAGCTTCAGCTTCAGTATCAGCCCTTCCAATGAATATTCAAGGTTGATTTCCTTTAGAACTGACTGGTTTGATCTCCTTGCTGTCCAAGGGACTCTTAAGAGTCTTTGCCAGCACCACAGTTCGAAAGCATCAGTTCTTCGGCGCTTAGCCTTCTTTATGGTTCAACTCTCACATACGTACATGATTACAGGAAAAACCACAGCTTGGACTATACAGACCTTGATCAGCAAAGGGATGTCGCTGCTTTTTAATATGCTGTCTAGGTTTGTCATAGCTTTTCTTCCAAGGAGCAAGGGTCTTTTAATTTCATGGCTGGAAGACTACACACTTTACTTATATTGTCTCACCAACTGACAAACCCTGAGTTTTGCTGTCGTGTGTCTTTTAGTAACTGATTGCAAAAAAGTTCTATGAAATATCACAAAGGATCTTAGAAATGAGAAATCTGTTCACGTTCCACTCAGCAATTTCCATAATGAAGACCTATGTGAGAATTTTTTTATGAAACTATTATTAAAACAGTTAGATTTTATACCTTTTCTCCTTCCTGAAAATAAGAGGTAAACAGATAATCACTTCATCGTTTTTGTTTGGGCTCTAAAAAAAGATCAGTGATAGGGTTGTCCTGGTGGTCTAATGGGTAAGATTTCATGCCCCTACTGCAGGGGGCACCAGTTCGATTCCTGCTCAGGGAACTAAAATTCTGCATGCTGTGCAACATGGCCAAAAAAAAAAAAAAAAAATCAGAGATACATTTAACACAGCTGTAACCATGCAGACCAAACGATGTGTTAATCCATGTACAGTTTCCGCCATTACAACTTTTTTGTTTATTATTTCCCCTGGTTGATTTTTTAATTATGGTTTTTTTATGAGCCTTCCTAGTGGCTCAGATGGTAAAGAATCTGCCTGCAACGCAGCAGACCTGGGTTCGATACCTGAGTCATGAAGATCTACAGCTATGGTTTTATTATACATGTACTTGCTTCTAAGTGCTTCAAGGGTCAGTGAGATTCATCAGTAATTTACAGGAGGAAGCCAAGCGGAGCAGCAGTGGCTGTGGGCACTTCAGCCTGCTGATGCCCAGGCTTCAGAGTGCTTAAAACCGGGCAAACAGACCCTGATTCAAGGTACAACAGAGCAGAGGCCTGACTGCGGCAGTGCCTTGGAAAACCTGCTCTAACTGGGGAAAAGAGAAGCAAGTGGAACTGGAGGCTGGAGACCAGCTGAAAATGGCTCTAGGAACCCCCATGCAAGCGACCCACTGCCTGAGGCTGGTCTAGGTGCACAGGGCACATCTGCGAATACGTCTCTCCTTCAGGTTGACTTGACGCCACAAGTTAAGATTCCCCTGACACAGAGATGCTTGCCTCTTCAAAATAATAATAATAGTTGTAGCTATTTAAATTCCTGTGACTCTCAGTCCCTCCAACCTCCGCTTGGGCTTCTAAGTTCAGAGGTAAGGTGGGCACTGCCTCTTTGAAAACAAATACTTTTTTCTTATACATAAACTTTATATGTGTATTTAAACTAGACAATACATAAAGAAAAAATTGTTAAAAACTGTCATAGAAGATTAAATACAAGTATTTTCAAGGCTCATGAAAAGAGAGAAAGTATAAGCTAAATATTTTTCTTTCTTTTCTAAGCAATGGATCCCATTATCCACCTCAAAAGGTTTTGAGGCTTAAATTATAAAAAGTCAAACAGTACTGAATAAAATAGCCCAGCGCCTGCACATGCCAAGTATGTGCTCATGTTCGCTTACTGTACAATAGCCAGTGTGAGCTTACATACAGGTTGGCCAAACGTCGCTTCTACCACTGCCCAAGCCAAGATCTTGAATTCAACTGTGTGTGAGCTTTAAAGAAGATATAAAATGTCAATTCTACAGGTAACATAACCACTCTATTGAACAATGTCATTAAGTTACAGAAGGTTCTTATAACGAACCTTGTTAAAGCATCGACTCAGCGTTTCTCCCATGTGGCTTCCTATGGGTGATTCTAGTGCTTTCTCTTTCCCTCCTCCCCATCACAGCCATGGAGTGAGCCTGGCAGACAGCAGTGGGAGCTGAGAGATGACCTGCTCTCAGCTCACAGACTCCCCATGCTAAGTGCCCAGGACCCATCCTTGTTTCCTCCTTTCTCAGGTCTTGTCTGATACACCTCTGCTTGAGTATATTCAATTTCCTTTCTGGCTTTTATGGGATTAGGTTACAACCAAAATAATTCTGACTCATATTTTCAAACAGGGCTTTGCTAACAAGCGTCACTAACGCTGGCCTCTACTGTACACAGCACGTTAGCGATCCTATTACATATAATGATGATCGTTTCAGTTTCACTGTATTTTTCTAATAATAATCAGTACTACTAAACAAAAGTACATGCTTAGAAGCTTATTATTTGTGCTTGGAAAATTCTGTATTTGAATATTATATTAAGATATCACCACACTCCTAAACTTTACATTCTACTGCAGTTTATGAACTAATGAGAAAGATAACCATTCTACTATCTTATCGACAAAAGATTTAGGAACTCCAGGCTTAAGAATGGCATAGCAGAAGCCCCGGCCGTCGCTCCGTGGCGTGCTCCCTGCCCGCTCTGCTCTCGCCCGGCCGGTCGCTGGCTGGGGAACGGTGTCGGCGCGCACCCCCGGCCCGCCAAGCTCCGTCCCGCCCTTGCGCCAGGGCAGCAGAGCGCGAGAGGCTGTGAGGCAGCCAGGGAACGAAATGTCATCACTGGAATTTCTATTAAAAAAAAAAAAGAACGGTATAGCAAGAGACACTGTTCCATTTTATTTATAACGGTAGGAAAATGGAAACAACTTTTTTGTCCAAAAACAGGAAATGGGTTTTAAAACATCAAACCATAATTTAAAACAAAGCTATGAGCAACCATTAACAACATGTTGTGAATGTATTTAATGACATGAAAAGAGTTAACTGTGTATTTACTGTCTACTCTCCGGATGTCTTCTATGAGAAACCTGATGGTTTTCTCTCTTCAAACTCCTATACCTCTTCATCCCTCCTTACTCAGTCTAACCTTGCTTCCTATTTTATTGAGAACATGCAATCACTCAGAAAAGACCTCTGCAACCTACTACCATAACATCTGCCCACCAGCTGGCATCTCTGTCATATACACTCCTCCTGTTTCAGTGGCTGGAACCATCTTGGTGGAGACCAACCCTTCACTAATTAGACACCACGTTCTGTCCCTCTGCACTGTCCACGGAAGAGTTGCACTTCACTGTAATGACACAAGGGGGCGCTCTACATCAGGAATCTTGTAAACCACTCCAAATCAAGTCTTGAATTAGTCTCCAACAGGCACAGACACAAGCACTCTTCATCCATACAAAGCTACAGAAGAAAAAACAAAAACACATTAGCTGGGGATTTCCCTCGTGGTCCAGTGGTTAAGACCCTGTGCTTCCAATGCAGGGGGCAAAGGTTTGATCCCTGGTTGGGGAACTAAGATCCCACATGCCATGCAGTGTGGCCAAAAAGACCAAGAAAAAAAAATATCAGTTGGTAAAAATTATCAACTTAGCCACACACCCCACCTCTAAAACTACTGGAAAAAAAAAAAAAAAGCTAAACTAAACTAGCAAAGTAAAAGACTCCAAAATAGTCAAGATGCTCCTGAAGAACAACATTAGAAAAATTATCAAACTGTGTGGTGTGCTGCTCAATCATGTTGGACTCATTGTGACTCCATGGACTGTAGCCCACCAGACTTCTCTGTAAATGGAATTTTCCAGGCAAGAATACTGGAGCAGGTTGCCATTTCCTACTCCAGGGCATCCTCCCAACCAGCGATCAAGCCCACGTCTCGCGTCTCCTGCATTGACAGCAGATTCTCTATCAAACTATATCAAAATCCAGTAAAGCTCCAGTAATTAAAGCAGTAGAGTATCAGAGAAACAGACAAAAGGAGCAGACAGAGATCCCAGAAATACACCTCCATTTGAAGAAACCCAATATACAACAGGGGCTATTACACATCAGTGGGGAAAGCAGTCTTTTCAGTTGAATGGTCTGGGAGACTCATTTTCCATATGGGGAAAAAAAAAGAAAATCAAGTCTTTATCGCACACCCTGTTAAAAAAAAATCAATTAGTCTTAATTCTTCCATTTTCCCTACACCCATAGCCACTCTCTTTTTCCTGAAATCAGTCCAATATACAAATACAGGCAAGAGATTAACAGCATTTCACTAAAGCTGAAGCTCAAAAGCTAGTAAGCATAAACAAAGATGTACAACTTTATGAAAATAAAGCTATGTGATACCATTTCTACATCCAATAAACTGGTCAAAAATTTAAAATCCTGACAATCAAAGCATTGCTGAAGGTCAGTTCAGTTCAGTCGCTCAGTCATGTCTGACTCTTTGTGACCCCATGAACTGCAGCACGCCAGGCCTCCCTGTCCATCAACAACTCCCGGCGACCATCCAAACTCATGTCCACTGAGTCAGTGATGCCATCCAACCATCTCATCCTCTGTCGTCCCCGTCTCCTCCTGCTCCCAATCTTTCCCAGCATCAGGGTCTTTTCAAATTAGTCAGCTCTCTGCATCAGGTGGCCAAAGTACCGGAGTTTCAGCTTCAGCATCAGTCCTTCCAGTGAACACCTAGGACCGATCTCCTTTAGGATGGACTGGTTGGATCTCCTTGCAGTCCAAGGGACTCTCAAGAGTCTCTTCCAGCACCACAGTTCAAAAGCATCAATTCTTCGGCGCTCAGCTTTCTTTATAGTCCAACTCTCACATCCATACACGACTACTGGAAAAACCATAGCCTTGACTAGATGGACCTTTGTTGGCAAAGTAATGTCTCTGCTTTTTAATATGCTGTCTAGGTTGGTCATAACTTTCCTTCCAAGGAGTAAGTGTCTTTTAATTTCACGGTTGCAATCACCATCTGAAGGGATTTTGGAGCTCCAAAAGACAAAGTCTGCCACTGTTTCCCCATCTATTTGCTATGAAGTGATGGGACCAGATGCCATGATATTAGTTTTCTGAATGTTGAGGTTTAAGCCAACTTTTTAACTCTCCTCTTTCACTTTCATCAAGAGGCTCTTTAGTTCTTCTTTACTTTCTGCCATAAGGGTGGTGTCATCTGCATATCTGAGGTTATTGATATTTCTCCCAGCAATCTTGATTCCAGCTTGTGCTTCCTCCAGCCCAGTGTTTCTCAGGGTGTACTCTGCATAGAAGTTAAATTAGCACAGTGACAATATACAGCCTTGACATACTACTTTTCCTATTTGGACCCAGTCTGTTGTTCCAAGTCCAGTTCTAACTGTTGCTTCCTGACCTGCATACAGATTTCTCAAGAGGCAGGTCAGGTGGTCTAGTATTCCCATCTCTTTCAGAATTTTCCAGTTTATTGTGATCCACACAGTCAAAGGTTTTGGCATAGTCAATAAAGCAGAAATAGATGTTTTTCTGGAACACCCTTGCTTTTTTGATGATCCAGCGGATGTTGGCAATTTGATCTCTGGTTCTTCTGCTTTCTAAAACCAGCTTGAACATCTGGAAGTTCACGGTTCACCTATTGCTGAAGCCTGGCTTGGAGAATTTTGAGCATTACTCTGCTAGAGTGTGAGATGAATGCAATTGTGCGGTAGTTTGAACATTCTTAGGCATTGCCTTTCTTTGGGATTGGAATGAAAACTGACCTTTCCAGTCCTGTGGCCACTGCTGAGTTTTCCAAATTTGCTGGCATATTGAGGGCAGCACTTTCTCAGCATCATCTTTTAGGATTTGAAATAGTTCAACTGGAATTCTATTACCTCCACTAGCTTCGTTTGTAGTGATGCTTCCTAAGGCCCACTTGACTTCACATTCCAGGATGTCTGGCTCTAGGTGAGTGATCACACCATAGTGATTATCTGGGTCGTGAAGATCTTTTTCGTACAGTTCTTCTGTGTATTCTCGCCATCTCTTCTTAATATCTTCTGCTTCTGTTAGGTCCATACCATTTCTGAAGGTGGAGCTACGGAATTTCTTTTACACAGTTGGTGGGAATAAAAACTGTAAGAACTACTTTAGAAAAGACTGGCATTATCCTAAGTTTTTTTTTTTAACTGGAAAAAAATTGCTTTACAATGTTATATTGGTTTCTGCTGTACCACAATGTAAATCAGGCATAAGTATACACATTATCTTAAGTTTTAAGATGATAGAACAATTCTATTTCCTGATTCATACTCAGGACAACTCACACACATTTCCCTCAAAAGACAGGTAAAACACTTATTTATAATAAGAGTTTGTATTTTAAAAATTAAAAATAACCTCAATGTCCATCAGCAGTAGAATGTCTAAATAAATTGTAATACACTCATAGAAAAAAATTCTATACAAGAGTACAAATGAATGACAGCTGCACACATATACATGAATGAATCTTAGAAGCATGATGACGACTAAGAATAGCAAGTCACCAATAAATATCGACTATGATACTGTTTAAAATAATATCCAAACCCAAGCATAATATTCAGTTAACCTTACATATTTGGTAAATCTACAAAGAATACAACAAGAGAATAAAAATACAAAAAGATAGTGACAAATCCAGACTGGGAAGTAGATCCACAGAGACCCACATATATATCTATTTATATGTATCAAATATTGTATAATTTTTAAGTGGGGTAGGAGCGAGAAAAAGATTTCTATTTGAGAAAATATATATTCCCATGCCAATTTCTAGAGACATTTCAGAGGGGGGAAAAAAGTGTTAAATTTTACCTTTTTCATCTATTTTATTTTCATGATGACTTCCTTTCAGGATCCAAAATCTAATATAGAGGGAAAAAAATTCACAATCATTTTCATGTACTATCTAATTCAGGTACATCATCATACTCTTGTAATTTCTTTTTTTTCTTCTTGTAATTTTCTAAAGATTCCTAAACCATTAATCCTAGTAATCACCTATTAATATTTACTAGAAGGGGAATTGGAAATAGAATTCTACATACATCATTTTTTCCATATATGCTTCATGGTAATAAACAACCAAATATTTGGTATAATTTCTAATTACAGGATAACTCTTCCTATTTCAAAACTAAAAGCATCCAGAAATAAGGACCTTTGACTTTCCAATATTTGCATATGCTCAAGGGAGTTTTTGCCACAAGATTAAACAGTTTGGTTTCAAAAGAATCTTTTCTTTTCGCTCACATTTCAATTTAATTTTGAAGAGATTAGCTCCAACTCATACATGGAAACGAAAGGACATAAACGACTATTATTTTTCAACTATCTTTTCTTACAATCTGAAAGAGCTTTTGAAGAAAACTTTGAAATAATCACTTGAGTATGCTTTGATGTAACTCTAAAATATTTATCAACCAATGATCCTTAACTTTCCTTCTAAGAGTATATCAGGAGTACTATTTCTCCTATCTGCTTTGTTTTCCATTGGCTGACTTAGCTACTGAGGTCGCTAAATACACTAAAGTTTTAAAGAACATTCCAATTTATACCAGCAACAAGTATAAATTTTCCTTTAAGCTACAAGGAAAAACATACAAATGAATAATTATTTTCTATACTGAAGTAAGTTGTTAAATTATCAGTCCTAATATAACCCATATGCTAACCCATGAAGCACTCTGCTTAAATAAGTGTCTTTTTAAATTCCCACCCTTAGGTTCAAACGTATTCTTTAAAAAAGAAAAACAAAAATTAAAATTGTACTTACTTTAGCCAACAGTTCTTGTGTTTCATCAGTCAGTGGAGCATGTGAAAACTTGCAATGTTCTCCCTGATAACATTTTGCTCCTGTATGGTAAAACTTGCAAGGATATTCATGTAACTCAAGTGTTAAGGAAGAAAAAATTTTTAATCCTGCTAAAATAACTTATTATTAATCTAATAACTTTATTTTTCCTATATGAAGTTCTTTTCTACTAGTAGAAACATTAAATTCTCTATGTAAAATATGAGACGACAGGACTTCCCTGGTGGTCCAGTGGCCGAGACTCAGCACTCCCGGTGCAGGGGTCCCAGGTTCAATCCCTGGTCAGGGAACTAAAGCCCACATGCTAAAGATCCCACGTGCTGCAACTAAGATCCAGGACAGCCAAATAAATTAATGAATTAAAAATAAAAAGATCCATTCTTAATAAAATAAAGTACAAGACAATAAATTATTAACTGGGTTACAAGAAAATTAACTTTAGGATGATTATATACATGAAGTTTATTGGCTATCACAGGACAAATTTCTCCCTCATAATCATTCTTAAACTACAGGTATGTTTCACTGATAAGACAAAAGAGATGTGCATTTTAAATACTTTGAGAAATTTGACTATTTTTAAAGCATTCTTTTGGGGTGAGGGAATTAAAGTCAATAAAATTATGTGTCTTGCAAATCTGGATCCTTCATATATTAGACTTGTTTAAAATGGGATCCATATATACAACTCTGATATTATTTTCCAGGAAAAATTTCTCAAGTTAGGGTTTGAGATTCCTTATATTGAATGACTTAAAGGAAAACAACTTTTGTGGTGATCAAATGTGCAGTTATCCTAAAATGTTATGTTCCATGTTTTCATAGCGTGTCTAGACCATTTATACTCAAGAGTTAGGGTTACTCTTCAATTAAGGGACAATTAATCTCTATACAGCACAGAGTATAACAGAAAAGAATTACTCCCAAACTATGCAATTCCTGCCTCTTTTACGAAGTAGATTTCATGAATACAGATTTAATTCATGGATGTCACAGCAGAAATTCTGAGAATGTTTTCCTGGGACCTAAAATGAAAGGTCTCATGACCCTGTTTCACTACCCAGTTAGACAGGATGTACATTTGAGGGAATTTCTAAAGATTCTTTCTTGGGGCAAGGGGGTGGGGGAGGGAATCTGTGAACAATATAATCATTTCAATACCGAGTTGAGCTTAGATATATAATTTTGTCATGGTTAAAACACTGGTTTCATTCAAAATTTTACATTCATGTAAACATTTATGAAAAGTAAAGTTACTGTATCTTGTGATAAAGGATATTATGCAAATACAGGCAGTTTTCCCCTCTGGTACAATATCCTTGTACATAAAACTTACACATTTCCTTTTTCTTCTCTATCTCTGCATCATGATCAAATTTACATTGGTCTCCCTGGGCCAAAGGAAGAAACAAGGAAAAGCCATTATTTCTCACACTTAAGCCATTACAATTCCTACTTAATTCTGGATAAGCAAATGATTCCAGAAGAAAACAAAGTCTTAGGTAGAAGCAGTATAGTCTGATTTTTAAAGAGCTATTATAACTGCATTGTATTACACATATTGGCTTGCAATTTGTCAAGTTCTTAACATTTTTAACACAAAGCATTTAAAAAAAATTATCTATTTTCAGAGACATAAAACAAGGTACACGAATTTCATGGTCTAATGGTATTAAAATCATACAGAGTCTGTTCTCTTATCACTGTGGAATTACATTACTACTTTCTTAAATACAAAACAATATTTCAGTAAAATTTTCTACTTGAAACCTTTCCAGAAAGAAAACAGTTCTAAAATTATACAGGTATGCTTTTGGAGTGTCTAACAGAAACTGGTTTTAGAACATTTTTGCTATACCTTACATCGTAATGTATTTTTGCTTACACTATACCTTAATACACTTCCTTTCAAGAAAGTATTTACAAATTTGCTTTCCCTGGCGTTGCACCGTATGTTGGTTGATGAACCCCTGACTCATTCTCACAGGCTGCTGCTGCTCTTTAGATTTCCCATTCTATGAAAACAAAATCAAAAAATTCAATGTGAAAAATAAGAGATTAAACATTTGATTCCATTGTACAAAGTTATCTTAAACCACCTTTTAAAACATTAAAAAGTAACTCTTCTGAATTGCCCTTCAGGTAAGACTTGGATTTTTGTATATCATTTGAAACAAATGAATGACTGTCAGTTTCAGTATCATTCCATCACTGAACATTAGTGTTTGTTCAATCTGAATTTTTATTGTATCTTCACTGTATGCTAACTGTCTGGCTCTTTGCGACCCCATAGACTGAAGCCCGTCAGGCTTCTCTGTCCATGGAATTCTTCAGGCAAGAATCCTGGAGTGGGCTGCCATTTCTTCCTCCAGGGGATCTTCCCAACCCCAGGGATCAAACCTGAGTTTCCTGCAGCTCCTGAATTGGTAGGTGGATTCTTTACCTACCAATTCTTTCTTATTGCACCATCTGAGATTTTATTGTACTTGACCTCACTTAAAAAATTAAAAAATTTTTAAAAGGTAAGTTCCACTCATTGTGATAAACACTGAAGTCTAAGAACAAGGCTCTTTAGAACACTAGGGACACAATGGAGTATTACTCAGCCATTAAAAAGAATACATTTGAATCAGTTCTAATGAGGTGGATGAAACTGGAGCCTATTATACAGAGTGAAGTAAGCCAGAAAGAAAAACACCAATACAGTATACTAACGCATATATATGGAATTTAGAAAGATGGTAATGACAACCCTGTATGTGAGACAGCAAAAGAGACACAGATGTATAGGACAGTCTTTTGGACTCTGTGGGAGAGGGAGGGGGGGATGATTTGGGAGAATGGCACTAAAACATGTATAATATCATATAAGAAATCAATCGCCAGTCCAGGTTAGATACAGGAAGCTTGGGGTTGGTGCACTGGGATGACCCAGAGGGATGGGATGGGGAAGGAGGTGGGAGGGGGGCTCAGGATGGGGAAAACGTGTACACTCGTGGCAGATGCATGTTGATGTATGGCAAAACCAATACAATATTGTAAAGTAAAAAAACAAACAAACAAAAAACAATTAAAGGTCATGCTACTTAAAAGCATAATAAATTACTGTAAATATGAATTATAAAACCATCAAAAAAAAAAAAAAGGTAAAGCAACCAAAAGCAGTGTAACCTTTCATTTCAATGACAGGCCCACTAGGTGTGAGCTGAATATACTGATGAGCTCAAATTAATAAACATAATTAGAAACAGACCCTCAAAGATGGTGATAAAGGTATGAAAACAAAAGGGGACTTTCATACAAAAATGAAAGGGGAATTTTATTACAGGTCTTTAGAAACATAAATCACTTTCAGCGTGTTAACTTGTGGTACAACTTACAGCATCTACATATGGTATTCCCACATACGGTCTTAGGAATTCCACAGGTACAAAGAAGGGAGCTGACTGCACACTTATGTGAGCTGCTCTGTAATAATGTCAAAACTCCACTCAGCACTATCAAAATTATGTGCCTAACAAGTATGCCAGTTTTAACTCTTGGTTTTATTTGATCATGTAATTGAATTCTGACAAATATGTTTACAATTTGTTTCTCATGTAGAAGAGCTGTCAGTTATGGTGGAATAATCACTTGAGTCAATCTAAACCAAAGGAAAGGGAACACTGCCTGAGTGCAGCCCTGCCTGGCCCTGGGTGACTATAGACAGTTACCTAAACCCTATGGCTTCATATTCGTCTTTTGTAAAATAAATTTTATGTAAATACATTTCAGTCTATAATATTTGGTGTTTCTAATATTTTACGAAGCCCTAATTCTTGTCTCCTAAACCAAGCCTAACAAATGGCTGCCATCCAGCTCAGAAGCCCTCAGAAAAGTAGAGTCCAAAGGAGTCACTTACTGCTCTACTGTGATTACATCTGCAGACCAAGGAAGAAGAAGAACTTCTAGAAAGCAAAATCAAAATACCAGAGGGGGTGGGGGGTCTGGTGTCTGGAAGGGGGTGTCTCAAAAATATTGATTTTTAATTTTCAGAGGGAGTCAAAAACCAATAGACCAATGGCCGCTGGCATGCCCTCACAGCTATCTAGGGACTTTCCTGGCAGTCCAGTGGCTTGGGCTTCCCAAGTGGCGTGGTGGTAAAGAATCCACCTGTCAGTGTAGGAGACACAGAGATGTGGGTTCAATCCCTGGGTCGGGAAGATCCCCTGGAGGAGGAAATGGCACCCACTCCAGTATTTCTGCCTGGGAAATCCCATGGACAGAGGAGCCTGGCGGGCTACAGTCCATGGGGTTGCAAAGAGCTGGACGTGACTGAGCACACATGCACATATGGCTGTCTTCTCTTTTCCTTGCTTCCCACATCTGTTTTTCCACAGTCATCGACAGCACAGCACTCAGAAATCAGGGGGCTTGTGCGTATGTATTCAGGGGCAGCAGGTACGACACTAAGGTTTGAGCGTGAGGAAGGGAGCCTAACGGTGAGAAGGAAGCATGTGGGGAGCCCGCTGAGGGTAAAGGAGGCCCCACTGAAGTGTGAGATGCAGTGCCTTCCGACACATGTGGATTCTCATACCTGGTCCTGTGAGCCACTGCTCCTCAGGGAAGCATTTCCTTTGTCTCCTGGGCCAGGACACTTTCGCTTCATTTTCTTCTTTTTACCATTCTTGTGAACAGCTTTAAGGTTTATATTTTTTGCTTAATAGCTAAAAACAACAACAACAACAACAAAAATTTAACTTAAAGACAATATAAAACAATAACAGCAGTTTACTCTTAAGAGGGATATTCTTTAATAATGCAAGAAAAGTTCTCCACTATTCAAAAAGCAAAAACTGGGATGATGTGGACCTGTCTTTCCAGCAGCTCTGGGATTAATATACTCTGGATCCCAAATTCATTCCTTGTGAAAATATATAAGGCACTGCCAGGAAAAAAGCAAGATAATTAACGAAATCATTCTTGCAAGACACCAGCCCAGATTCTTTTTAAGTGTTCAAAGTACGATGGATCTCATTAGGAATTGCTATAGCCCTGCAATAGTAAAAGCTTCAAAGGATCTCAAATATGGCTGTCAGATTATTCACTGAAAACATTTTATATAGATTAAGTTGATCTACAGATCCATTTTAAATAGAAAAACGTTTCAACAGGGAAAAAAATGAGAGGATTAAGAATTTTACTTACAATTGTCCCTTATTGTCATATCTATGGCTTAATCTTAGTAATCTAAAAGAACATATTCCTGGGGGACTCCCCTGGTGGTCCAGTGGTTAACAGCCTGCCTTGCAATGTGGGGAACACGGGTTTGACCCTTGGTCATGGAACTAAGACCCCACATGCCACGAAGCAACTGACACTTGATGCAGCCAAACAAATACTTATAAAAAGGAATATACTCCTGAGTTCAGTCTCATACACTATTATCCCAGTCTATTCTTCTTCAAAGGAAAGCAACCAGAAAAGGTATTTCCCGTCCTTCACATACGCTGAAGCCAGGGATTTAGCATTCTCCCTTGCAAAGTTGTCATGTCCTTTAAATTTATTTATTTATTTATATGGCCTTACTAGGCCTTAGCTGTGTACACAGGAGTTTTAGATGCCGCGTATAGGATCTAGTTCCCTGACCAGGGATCGAACCTGGGCACCCTGTATTGGGAGTTCAGAGTCTTAGCTACTGGACCACCAGGGGAGTCCCAAAGTAGCCATCCTTTGAAAACTCTGCTGCACTCTCCACTCCTCCTGCAAACTGAGCATTTGTACACCAAGTGGCCAGCTCACATTTGATGTCAAGATCCAAGAAAATCTGATCTTATCATGAGATAAAATGCAGGCCCCACCCCCAACTCCATCCATGGACAATGGTGACTACTCCTCCAGGTAACTTTAAATGATCTAACAACTTGACTCTTACCTTTCTTGGTCCCCTTTGCTGTCTCTTTCTTCACAGATTCTTCAGGACACAGTAAGGACTGAGTAACACTTGCCATCTCTTTAGCTTGTATGTACTGCTGAAGCTCCTTAGCGAAATTATCCTCTGGCTCCTGATTGCAGATGTCATCATCAGTGTATGCATCATAGTCCTTACTTCTTGATTTCCTATGTTGCAAATTCTTCGGAGATGTAGAGCTTCTAGAGTGCCTAAACTAAGTAAAAATTAAATTTTCAAATTTAAAAACCTAGCATTATTTGAAACAATCTGGTCATGAAGGAGAAATAAAGACTGGCTGTGAACTGATCATTGTTGGAAGTTGACTGATGAGAACACAAGGGTTTCATATGCTGTTCTTTCCACTTGTATGTATATGAAATTTTCCGGAATTAAAAAACAAAAACACATGCACCCATACTTAAAAGATGCTTTGAGGGAAGACTCAATCTGTTCACTGTGTGTACTAGATTGAAAGACTAAAGCCCCACAACTGAATTATTTGCTATAAAAGAACTACAGTAATATAGTCCACATTTTATTTCTCCCTTTGCATGGATCATCCTTTCACATGGTTTAATTCACTAACTTGTCATCGAGAGCAAGTAAACTAAAATGGCCCAACTGGAAATCCACCTCACCAGCTACCAAAGTCTACTTCCTCCCTTTAACTCGAAGCATTGTTGGTGGGGGATGTAGCAGCAATGATGACAAGAAACTGCCAAGCAGTCCAAGCAGCAGACACCTTCCAGCACTTGGTGCAGAAACATTCCCAAGTATGGGTTATGGGTGTCTATACTTGGAGACACCAGGGTTAATCAAGATTTATTATTACAACTGGTACAGACGATACATTTCAATTAAATGGTTTATGTGTAAAAGGCCCACTTGTCTAGTTCAGTCGCTCAGTCGTGTCTGACTCTTTGCAACACCAACGACTGCAGCACGCCAGGCTTTCCTGTCCATCACCAACTCCGGGAGCTTGCTTAAACTCATGTCCGTCGAATCGGCGATGTCATCCAAGCATCTCATCCTCTGTGGTCCCCTTCTCCTTCTGTCTTCAATCCTGCCCAGCATCACCATGTTTTTCAATGAGTCAGCTCTGCATCAAGTGGCCAGAGTACTGGACTTTCACCTTCAGGATCAGTCCTTCCAATGAATATTCAGGACTGATTTCCTGTAGGATGGACTGCTTGGATCTTGCAGCACAAGGGACTCTCAAGTCTTCTCCAACACCACAGTATAAAAGCGTCAATTCTTCAGCGTTCAGCTTTCTTTATGGTCTAACACTCACATCCATACATGATTATTGGAAAGCCCATAGCTTTGACTAAACGGAACTTTGTTGGCAAAGTAATGACTCTGCTTTTTAATATGCTGTCTAGGTTTGTCGTAACTTTTCTTAAAAGGAGCAGGTGTCTTAATTTCATGGCTGCAGTCAACATCTGCACTGATTTTAGAGCCCAAGAAAATAAAGTCTCTCACTGTTTCCATTGTTTCCCCGTTTATTTGCCATGAAGTGATGGGACTGGATGCCATGATCTTTGTTTTCTGAATGCTGAGTTTTAAGCCAGTTTTTTCACTTTCACCAGGAGGCTTCTTTAGTTCCTCTTCTCTTTCTGCCATAAGGGTGGTGTCATCTGCATATCTGAGGTTATTGGTATTTCTCCCAGGAAACTTGATTCCAGCTTGTGTTTCACCCGGTCCAGCATTTCGAATGACATACTAGTCTGCATATAAGTTAAACAAGCAGGGTGACGATATACAGCCTTGACATACTCATTTCCCGATTTGGAACCAGTCCATTGTTTCATGTCCGGTTCTGTTGCTTCTTGACCTGCACACACTTTTCTCAGGAGATGGGTCAAGTGCTCTGGTATTCCCATCTCTTTAAGAATTTTCCACAGTTTATTGTGATCCACACAGTCAAAGGCTGTGGCATAGTAAATAAAGCAGAAATAGATGTTTTTTCTGAAATTCTCCTGCATTTTCTATGCTCCAATGGATGTTGGCAATTTGATCTCTGATTCCCCTGCCTTTTCTCAAGCCAGCTTGAACATCTGGAAATTCACAGTTCACGTACTGTTGAAGCCTGGCTTGGAGAATTTTGAGCATTACTTTGCTAGAGTGTGAGATGAGTACAATTGCTTGGTAGTTTGAATATTCTTTGGCATTGCCTTTCTTTGGGATTGGAAAGAAAATTTACCTTTTCCAGTCCTGTGGCCACTGCTGAGTTTTCCAAATTTGCTGGCATATTGAGGGCAACACTTTCACAGCATTATCTTTTAGGATTTGAAATAGCTCAACTGGAATTCCATCACCTCCACTAGCTTTGTTCATAGTGATGCTTCCTAAGGCCCACTTGACTTCACATTCCAGGATGCCTGGTTCTAGGTGAGTGATCACACCATCGTGATTATCCGGGTCATGAAGATCTTTTTTGTATAGTTTCTCTGTGTATTCTTGCCACCTCTTCTTAATATCTTCTGCTTCTGTTAGGTCCATACCATTTCTGTCCTTTATTGTGCCCATCTTTACATGAAATGTTCCCTTGATATCTCTAATTTTCTTGAAGAGATCTCTAGTCTTTCCCATTCTATTGATTTCCTCTATCTCTTTGCACTGATCATTGATGAAGGCTCTTATCTCTCTTTGCTATTCTTTGGAACTCTGCATTCAGATGGGTGTATCTCTCCTTTTCTGCTTTGCCTTTTACTTTTCTTTTTTTCTCAGCTATTTTTAAGGTCTCAGGCAACCATTTTCCTTTTGCATTTCTTCTACTTGGAGATGGTCTTGATCACAGCCTCCTATACTTGTCACAAACCTCCATCCATAGTTCATCAGGCACTCTATCAGATCTAGTCCCTTTAATCTATTCCTCACTTCCACTGTGTAATCATAACGGGTTTGATTTAGGTCATACCTGAATGGTCTAGTGGTTTTCCTTACTTTCTTCAATTAAAGTCTGAATTTGGCAAGGAGTTCATGATCTGAGCCACAGTCAGCTCCCGGTTTTGTTTTTGCTGACTGTATAGAGCGTCTCCATCTTTGGCTGCAAAGAATATAATCAATCTGATTTCAGTATTGACCATGTGGTGATATCCATATGTAGAGTTGTCTCTTGTGTTGTTGGAAGAGGGTTTTTGCCATGACCAGTGCATTGTCTTAGCAAGTCTCTGTTAGCCTCTGCCCTGCTTCATTTTGTACTCCAAGGCCAAACCTGCCTGTTACTCCAGGTATGTCTTGACTTCTACTTTTGCATTCCAGTCCCCTGTGATGAAAGGCCATCTTTTTGGGTGTTAGTTCTAGAAGGTCTTGTAGGTCTTCACAGAGCCATTCAACTTCAGCTTCTTTGGCATTAGTGGTTGGGACATAGACTTGGATTACTGTGATACTGAATGGTTTGCCTTGGAAACTAACAGATATCATTCTGTTGTTTTTGAGATTTTAAGTTTATCACAGTAAACTGTGGAAAATTCTGAAAGAGATGGGAATATCAGACCACCTGACCTGCCTCTTGAGAAATATGTATGCAGGTCAGGAAGCAACAGTTAGAACTAGACATGGAACAGACTGGTTCCAAATAGGAAAAGGAGTACATCAAGGCTGTATACTGTCACCCTGCTTATTTAACTTATATGCAGAGTACATCATGAGAAACGCTGGGCTGGAGGAAGCACAAGCTGGAATCAAGATTGCCAGGAGAAATATCAACAACCTCAGATATGCAGACACCACCTTTATGGCAGAAAGTGAAGAAGAACTAAAGAATCTCTTGATGAAAGTCAAAGAGGAGAGTGAAAAAGTTGGTTTAAAACTCAGCATTCAGAAAACTAAGATCACGGCATCCAGTCCCATCACTTCATAGCAAACAGATGGGGAAAGAGTGGAAACAGTGACTGACTTTATTTTGGGGGGCTTCAAAATCACTGCAGATGGTGACTGCAGCCATGAAATTAAAAGACACTTACTCCTTGGAAGAAAAGTTACGATAAACCTAGACAGCATATTAAAAAGCAGAGACATTACTCTGCCAATGAAGGTCCATCTAGTCAAAGCTATGGTTTTTCCAGTAGTCATGTATGGATGTGAGAGTTGGACTAGAAAAAAAGCTGAGTGCTGAAAAATTAACACTTTTGAACTGTGGAGTTGGAGAAGACTCTTTAGAGACTGCAAGGAGATCCAACTAGTCCATCCTAAAGGAAATCAATCCTGAAAATTCATTGGAAGGACTGAGGTTGAAGCTGAAACTCCAATACTTTGGCCACCTTATGGGAAGGGCTGACTCATTTGAAAAGACCCTGATACTGGGAAAGATTGAAGGCAGGAGAAGGGGATGACAGAGGATGAGATGGTTGGATGGCATCACCAACTCAAGGGGCATGAATTTGAGTAAAGTCCAGGAGCTGGTGATGGACAGGGCAGCCTGGTGTGCTGCAGCCCACGGGATCACACAGAGTCAGACATGACTAAGCCACCGTACTGAACTGCATTTTGGACTCTTCTGTCGACTATGAGGGCTACTCCATTTCTTCTAAGGGATTCTTGCCCACAGTACTAGTTATAATGATCATCTGAAATAAATTCACCAATTCCTAAAATGTTGATATTCACTCTTGCCATTTCCTATGTGACCACTTCCAATTTACTTTGATTCATGGACCTAACATTCCAGGTTCCTATGCAATATTGTTCTTTAAAGCATCAGACTTTACTTCTCTCACCAGTACATCCACAACTGGACATTGTTTTTGCTTTGGCTCCGTCTCTTCATTCTTTCTGGAGTTATTTCTCCACTCATCTCCAGTAGCATATTGGGCACCTACCGACTTGGGGAGTTCCTCTTTCAGTGTTTTTGCCTTTTCATACTGTTCATGGGGTTCTCAAGGCAAGAATACTGAAGTGGCATGCCAGTCCCTTCTCCAGTGGACCATGTTTTGTCAGAACTCTCCACTGTGACCCGTCCATCTTGGGTGGCCCCACACGGCATGGCTTATAGTTTCACTGAGTTAGACAAGGATGTGGTCCATGTGATCTGTTTGGTTAGTTTTCTGTGACTGTGGTTTTCATTTCTGTCTGCCCTCTGATGGAGGACAAGAGGCTTGTGGGAGCTTCCTGATGGGAGAGACTGACTGGGGGGGAATCTGGGTCTTGTTCTGATGGGCAGGGCCATGCTCAGTACATCTTTAATCCAAATTTCTGTTGATGGGTGGGGCTGTGAGGATAACTACGTTTACGTTCGTTTCAGCCTTTCACATTATTTAGCAGGCATAGGGAGAACCAAAAAAATCATTTAAGTGCAACAGTGCACATGAAGTTTAAGCACAACCATGGGATTCTATTCAGTGCACCTGAATCAAAACATTACAAGGATCCAGATGAGTGATATCACATGTCCCCCCACCTCACCCCCACCCCACACGACCCACAGGCCTGCAATCCTGAAGCTGACCCTTTTCACTACAAGCAGTAACAAAAGTGACTTACTTGTATTAAATGAAGAGATGAGATGACTTGGTAACATTATAAAACCAGGATGATCATCAGCTATGATGCTTTATTAGACATTAGAGAGAGTGAAAGTGTTGTCGCTCAGTCGTGTTCGACTTTGCCACCCCCTGGACTGTAGCCCAATGTGCTCCTCTGACCGTGGGATTCTCCAGGCAAGAACACTGGAGTGGGTTGCCAAGCCCTCCTTCGGGGGTCTTCTTGACCCAGGGATTGAACCAACATTTCTTATATATCTCTGGCATTCACAGGCAGGTTCTCTACCATCCGAACCACCAGGGAAGCCCATACGTTAGAGAAGCATTTCTAATTGACATTCTTTTCAGAGGGCACTGAGATATACAAGATATTAACACAATGATTGCTTAAATATGTCCTCATGCAGCTGCTATAAACTCATTGCTCTGATGTCTGTTGTTCTCTATATAACTTAGAAACTATAAGAATACAATATTACAACTTATCCCCCTTTCATAAGAAAGTCTGAAGTATTTATCTCCTCTTTTAAGTGAAAGATTTTCTTGTGCTTGATTCAGAATGCTTTACAGAACTAGTATGGCCTCCTGAAATTCCACAGAAATAAAAGTACAGAAATGTAGAAATTAATAGTCTCAAAAGAGTGTGTGCATAAGGAGCGGGGGAAATGAAGTACAATTTGTCAGGAAGGAATTAAGAAGGGTTCAACAGATTCCTGGCAAATTTTTGACAAACATAAAGCAAGCTATAATTTGGAGGTTGGGCTTAGGTTGCAGTGTGAGAAACAGGGCTATAAACGAGAATGAATTAAAATGCTATATAAAAAAACCAAAAACAAAGCCATTGTAACAAATTATCTCTGATCACCCCCTCTCAACCCAGAATATAATCAAACAAAAATTTACCCCATGCAAAAATGAGGGTTATTCTCTAAAGAAATTTATTAAAATGTCTGATAAAGGCCAAGTCTTCTTGTACGAGTACTAAGACCCCAGAATGAAATCCTTTACATTCTGACATGTGGGAACAACTTCCATCAGAAAAACACTCCATTCTCTATTCTGTATCACGGGTTCGTAACCTGCTGTCCAGAGATGTACACCCCCCTCCCGCCTGCCCCTGGCCAAGGGTCTATGGACAGAATGATAGAATTCAATGGACTTGGATGAGAATAAAAATCACATGTTAACTTTCATCAACCTCTAAATTGACATTTTAGCATTTTCTTCTGTTTTGAACACTGGCTGCAAACCACAGTAGTACCAGCAGTAGCTGCAACTGTCACGAACAGAAATCACAGGGACTTTTACACATTATACTTACTGCAGATCTCAAAGTATATTATGTTTTATGGTCATCACTTTGTCAACATAATATTTAGACCTAAAACATAGTAATGAGACCTACTGTTGGATCTAATTATTTAGTGTATCAACAAAGATATACTAAATAATTGTGTATCTTTGTTGATACACTAAATAATTGTGTAAGAAATTACTCTTACCTCATTTCTTAATATTATGATAACTGTGTTTCAATATAATCAACTTCCATTATAACCCAACATATTTTATTTTATTCACTTAAAAACATTATTCTGAGAAAGGGTCCAAGAGCTTTGCCAGACTGCCAAAGGGGATACATGGCACATAAAGAGTTAAGAACTATTATGCTGCTGGACGGAGAAGGCGATGGCACCCCACTCCAGTACTCTTGCTTGGAAAATCCCATGGACAGAGGAGCCTGGAAGGCTGCAGTTCATGGGGTCTCCAAGAGTTGGACACGACTGAGTGATTCCACTTTCACTTTTCACTTTCAGGCACTGGAGAAGGAAATGGCAACCCACTCCAGTGTTCTTGCCTGGAGAATCCCAGGGACGGGGGAGCCTGGTGGGCTGCCATTTATGGGGTCGCACAGAGGCCGACACGACTGAAGTGACCCAGCAGCAAAGAAAAACAAAAGCAGGGCTTCGCTGGTGGCTCGGTGGTAAAGACAATGCAGAAGACACAGGATGAATCCCTGATCCGGGAAGATCCTACCTGCTACAGAGCAACTAGGCCCGGAGCCACAACTGCTGAGCCTGTGTTCTAGAACCCACGCTCTGCAACAGAAGCCTCTGCAATGAGAAACCTGAGAACAAAGCGAAAAAGATCTAGAGAATAAAACAAAAAAGCAGGAAAAAGAGAAAACCTGACCGAGAAGAAGAAAAACAATCAAGAAAAAGAAAAGAACACAAAAATTTTAAACAAATACACAAAGGTAGCAAGATGGGTTTTTTTTTTAATGCTAGAAAGTTGTAACAAAAAAAAAAAAAAGAAAGTTGTAACAAGACAGCAGAACAAGAGAGAACTCTTGAATCATTAAATTATGACTCATGAAATGAAGATAAACAGAAAGAGTAAGTTTCTCAGAATATAAAGATAAAAGACAAAGAATAAAAATAAAACAAATTCCTTGTGCATGAAGGGTATGAATAGTCTCACCAAATACTTAAGCACAATGAATGAGAAGATTCATAGTCTCTAATAATACTGAGAATAAAGAGAAGAATCTAAAAGCTCCCAGAACAGGATGGTTGCAAAGCGACTAGAACCAGACTGGCAAGACTTGCACTAGCGACACGGACAGCAGCAGACAATGGGGCAAATAACCTCAGGCTGAAGTCTACTTCAGCCAAAATACCTATCAGCTGTGAGGATAAAGTCAGTATTTTCAGAAACGTTTACAAGAACTCAAAAGCTTTATCCCATGCATTCCTATATAACAAAACATGCCAGCTAAATGAAAATAAGTTACAAATAGTGCTTAAAAAAAAAAAAGATGTAATTCACAAAAGCCTCACCAGACACCCAGCATTAAATCTAACAAAAGGTAAGTAAGGTATCTACAAACAAAATTATAAAACACTGCTAAGACAATTAAAAGAGAACCTAAAGACTGGACAATCTAATATTCTAAAGATGTCAATTCTCTCCCAAATGATCTACAGTTTCAATGCATTCCCAAGTTAAAGTCCCAGCAGGGTTTTCTGTGGAACTTGACAAACTATTTCTAAAATTTATATGGAAATACGAAGGGCTGAGAATAGCCAAGACAGTTAAAGAAGAAAAACGTGAGATGACTGACTTGCTTGATATCCAAACTCATTATAATTAAGTTGTACTAATTAATACAATGTGGTCTTGAGGGGAGGGGTAGATACATAAATCAGTGGATGAGAACAGAGACTCTAGAAACTGATCCATCAGAACACAAACACTTTTTTTCCAAACACTTGATTTTTGACAATAGTGACACTGAAGATTTATGGGGGAAAACAACAGCCTTTTCCCCCAATGAATGGTGTTGGAACAACTGGGTAGGATAACGAAAAAAAAGTAACCCAAAATTTGTCCCCTCTGCTGCTGCTAAGTCGCTTCAGTTGTGTCCAACTCTGTGTGACCCCATAGATGGCAGCCCACCAGGCTCCCCCGTCCCTGGGATTCTCCAGGCAAGAATACTGGAGTGGGTTGCCATTTCCTTCTCCAATGCATGAAAGTGAAAAGTGAAAGTGAAATCACTCAGTCGTGTCCGACTCTTGGAGACCCCATGAACTGCAGCCTTCCAGGCTCCTCTGTCCATGGGGTTTTCCAGGCAAGAGTACTGGAGTTGGGTGCCATCGTCTTCTCCGTCCAGCAGCATAATAGTCCTTAACTCTTTATGTGCCACATAAAGCATTAACTATGAAAAAAATATTAATAAACTTGAATACATTAAAATCATTAACCTTTTATCAAAAATTGCTATTGGGAAAAAAGCTACAAAATGAGCTGATACCTGCAAGACATAAATCCACACGGGGGAAAAAAATCCCCTATATCCAGAATAAAGAAAAAAGAAAAAAAAGGTAAAAAGACTTAAAACTGGCACACAAAAAAGGGAAATCTAAATTGGACAAATATGAAAAGATGCTCCATCTTAAAAGTAATCAATAAAATGCAAACTAAATGACAATGAAGGTATCTCACCAGATGGCAAAATTTAAGAAAGTGTGGAGATACCTGTGTAGAAATACAGTCTCATTACACCGCCTTTGGGAATAAAAATCAGTAGAATGACTCTGGAATACAGCTTGGCATCATGGTAAAGGGAAAGATGCTTATCCGCTAAGACCCGGTGGTTCTACTCCAAGGTAACTGCAGAGGAGATGTGCGGCAGGATACAACTGAGATGCAGCAGCACTAATCACAACCTTCAAAGCTGGAAGTGAGGCCAAATGTCTACCAATGCCAGCACCTAGTATACTCAAATAATGGAATGCTATGCGTTTGAGAAAATGAACAAATAAGAATACACCACTTGTGTGCACTATGCATATTCTATAAGTATACATTATGCATACTATGAGTCTTAAAAATATAACGTTAAGAGAAAGGAAACAAAAGGACACATACAACACTATTCTATCAAGTGCAAAAACAGCCACGAGAAAACGGCACTCTAAGGAGGACAGCATTAGTAGGAAAACTGCAAAGAACAAGCAAGTGATTCGTGCACAAGTTGGGATAGTAGTCACCTCTGGAAGGAGAAAAAGGAACACGACTGAGAAAAGGAGAGCTGCACAGTGTCTACTTGAGTTCACTTTTTAATTAGCTGTGATACAGTTATGTTTTATCCACTTGTAAGGAAAGAGCCTGGCCTGAAGTAAGCCTACTGACAAGTAACCTAGGTGTCTACATTCTCACAGTATTGTTTCTGAGAACCTCCTTAAGATAACCACAGAAGGTTGTATCTGCCTGTATCCTGTATGGGGTTATATATGTACTGGGGAACTTTAAGTGGGCACAAAGGACTGGGGCTTATGCGATTAATATTACAATTTTTTAAAGTAATATTAGTTACTTATTTTGGCTGTGCTGGGTCTTCACCACTGTGCTCAGGCTTTCCCTAGCAGCGAGGGGGGGTTATCTGCAGCACACGCGCGTCTCACCTCAGGGGCTCCTCTCGTCAGAGCACAGGTGCTAGACGCGAGGCTTGTGGGCTCCGAGCGTGGGTGCAGTAGCAGTGGTGCACAAGTTAGTGTGTTTGTTTTGCTGTGCTGTGTCTTTGCTGCTGCTCGGGCCTTTCTCTAGTTTCAGGCTTCTCAGTGCAGTGGCTTCTGTTGTGGAGCAGGGGCCCCGGCAGTTGTGGCCCATGGGCTCAGCAGCTGCAGCGCCCAGGCTCTATAGCACAGGCTCAACAGCACAACCTTAGGTGCTCTGCAGCATATGGAATCTTCCTTGAGGAGGGATCGAACCTGTATCCTCTGCCTTGGTGGGTGCATTCTTATCCACAGCACCACCAAGGGAGTTAAAAAATTTTTTTTAAGTATTAAAAATGTCTGGGAAATTCAAGCTATCATTTCTCAGTTTTAACTAGGGCTCTCGTCTACAGCAGCCATATATGCCCCAAAGGGCAAAAGAAGTTATGTACTTGGGTAGCTGAGAGGCCTTCTGAGATGAAGATGCTGTACTTTCTGCCCTGTATCCTTTTATAAAGCTGAGTATAACAGTATCATATTAAAGGCCATGTGTGTCTTGCAGATCTCACTGCCAATTTGAACTCATTCTTTTGTAGTGTGTTAAAGTTCACAATAACAAAGGCTCCAAAAGAGAAAAAGCAAGACAGAAGCAGATATTGGCTTTGCTGTGGGTTGGCTGTGTCCTCCCCAAATTGAAGTCCTAACCCCCAAGTCGGAGAAGGCAATGGCACCCCACTCCAGTACTCTTGCCTGGAAAATCCCATGGATGGAGGATCCTGGCAGGCTGCAGTCCAGGGGGTCGCTAAGAGTCAGACATGACTGAGCGACTTCACTTTCACTTTTCACTTTCATGCATTGGAGAAGGAAATGGCAAACCCACTCCAGTGTTCTTGCCTGGAGAATCCCAGGGACGGGGAAGCCTGGTGGGCTGCCGTCTATGGGGTCACACAGAGTCAGACACGACTGAAGTGACTTAGCATAACCCCCCAGTACCTTAGAACATGACCACATTTGGAAATAGGGTCATTATATGTATAATTACATATCACATTTAAGATCATACCACAGTTAAGATGAGGTCATTAGGATGGGCTTTAATCCAGTATGTCTAGTGTCTTTATAAAAGGGGGAACTTAGACACAGACCTATTCACACAGGGAGAATGCCTTTTGGAGCATGAAGGTAAAAATCAAGATGATGCTTCTGGAAGCCAAGCCAAGGGGGATCAAAGACCACCAGCAAGCCAACCAGAAGCTAGGGGAGAGGCATGGAACCGACTCTTCCTCACAGCCTTATAAAGGAACCAACCCTCCTAACAGCTTGCTCTTGGACTTCCAGCCTCAAGAACCACAAGACAATAAATTTCTGTTGTTTAATTCACCACTCAGTATGTGGTACTTTGTGATGGCAGTCCTAGCAAACTAGTACAGTCTTTAAGCTGTTAGTCACTAAGGCTAGCTAAGGTAGCAAATCAAAACTTTAATTTGAAAAGAAAGAAGTTTTTGAAATTGTTTACAACCACTTCATAGAGATAATCAGTTCATGTTAAATGACAACAAAGTTCTTAATTAATTTTTAAAAGGCATAAACAGGTTTCCTTTGATATTAGTAACCTGGTCTCAAATGCTGCCTAAAGTGAGACAAACAGAATCTCTAATTAATTTCTCACACCCTTTCCTGTCTGTTTTTTTCAATACACCAACTTAATCTTACTTTTTTGGGCATTTGCTCACATTCCAGTTTTACTTTCCATTTTATTTTCTCTTCTTGTGTTTCTTCAACTTCTGTATCATCTATTTCACCACCGATTCTGTAGCAAAAATATCAAATAACACAAAAGGGTTTTCAACCTGAAAAGGGTTCATACCATAGCATTAATATCCACTGCTTTGGTTTACCTTCAACTTGCCCTCAAAGAAATTCCAAAATCAGATTCTACTCCAAATATTTCAGGGAAATGTACAGAATTATGATAAGCAGTAAATGTCAACATACATTTATGAGTAAACTGCAAAGCTGAAACTTTAAATTACATAACCTTCAGTTCAGTTCAGTCGCTCAGTCGTGTCCGACTCTTTGCGACCCCATGAATCCCAGCACTCCAGGCCTCCCTGTCCAGCACCAACTCCCGGAGTTCACTCAGACTCACGTCCACTGAGTCAGTGATGCCGTCCAGCCATCTCATCCTCTGTCGTCCCCTTCTCCTCCTGCCCCCAATCCCTCCCAGCATCAGAGTCTTTTCCAATGTCAACTCTTCGCATGAGGTGGCCAAAGTACTGGAGTTTCAGCTTTAGCATCATTCCTTCCAAAGAAGTCCCAGGGCTGATCTCCTTCAGAATGGACTGGTTGGATCTCCTTGCAGTCCAAGGGACTCTCAAGAGTCTTCTCCAACACCACAGTTTAAAAGCATCAATTCTTAGGCGCTCAGCCTTCTTCACAGTCCAACTCTCACATCCATACATGACCAGTGGAAAAACCATAGCCTTGACTAGATGGACCTTTGTTGGCAAAGTAATGTCTCTACATAACCTTAATAGTCAACTATTAGAAGCTATATAAATCATCTATTCATTCAACAAATACTGAGAATCCACCATATACCAGGCTCTGGGTCTTAAATCCTGGGATATAACAATGAAAAAGACCTTGTTTGCACTTTTTGAGAACTTTCTATCTACTTGGGAGAAAGAAAGAAAGAAATTTCGGTATGGGGTGATAAGAACTGGTGTATATATGAGGAACATTTTAAACCTAAGATATGGGGACCAAAGGTTTTCTGAACCTAAAAGATAGGTAAGAATTGAAAACAAAGAGGAATGTCAGGGAGAAAAATATTTCAGGTAGAATTCAGGGTGCCTTCTGAGGTCAGAAGAGAGCCAAACTTACATTCAAGTGGGAAGATCAAAAAGGAATGTTGTTGGGACTTCCCCAGCGGTCTGGTGGTTAAGACTCTGCTTTCAATGCAGTTCGATCCCTGGCTGGGGAATTATGATCTATATGCTGCATGACGCGGCTAAGAATATATTTTTTAAAAAAAGAAAGAAAAGTTGTTCTCAAGGTCACTAGAACTGAGAAGTTGAACAAGCAGAGACTGTCTCAGATGACTACTAGAGGATATTCCAACAAAACTAAAAACAAACCTAAGAAAGATGAAAATGGGAACTATAAGAAACAAAGAGGCCAGTAAAATATACAGCTAAACCTAAATAATGGTAGATGCTGTAGACACAGGGTGGAAAAGGGAATGGCAACCCATTCCAGTATTCTTGCCTGGAGAACTCCATGGACAGAGGAGACTAGTGGTTGCAAGGAATCAGACACGACTCAGCGACTCACACACACAGACACAGGGGGCTGAAGACAAGTAGTGATTACGTGATAAAAGCTTAAGATCTGAGTTACACGCCAGACAAGGGCAAGGACTAGACAATTTCAGAACATGCTGCAGGTGGAAAGTGCCGCCAGCACAGGACTGTGAACAGTGATGCTGCACTTCTTTCAGAGTTACGGCAGGAGCTGGGACGTTAGTTTCATCCAACCCAACAGTTACTACACTCATCTGTCCTGCGTCAGAGCTTCCGTCACATCCATCAGAAGAGGGACCAAGGTCACTGTTACAAGAGCCAATAAACCAAATACTGTGGACTAGCACTGGTCTAGTTTCCAGTCATGAACTGTCTTATATAGGAAGCACACTCTCCTTAGGCAGAACAATAATGACAACAGCAACAGTAACAGTAGCGTCTGACGTGCTTTACGCCTACTCTGTGCCAGGTGCTGCTCCATGCACATTAGACACACCACAACAGCCCTCCACGTACATGGTATTGTTAAAAAGCCCATTTTACAGATGAGAAAATGAACACAGAATGTTTACAAAACATGTCAGAAATCTAGCAGAGCAGAACTGAGATTTGAGTTCAGGCAGGCAGAGCCAACTTCCTATTCAAAGTACCTACTAGGGACTTTGCTGGCAGTCCAGTGGTTAAGACTTCACACTGCCTCTGTGGGGGGCAAGGGTTCCATCCCTGGCCCGGAATTAAGATCTCTGGCCAAGGAATTAAGATCTCGAATGTCACTTGGCCAAAAGAAAAAAAAAAAAAAAAGGCAATTAAAATATTTACTAGCAGTAGCAGTGTTAGTCACTCAGTCAGGCCCGGCTCTTTGCGACCCCAGAGACTGTAGCTCGCCAGGCTTCTCTGTCTATGGGGTTCTCCAGGCAAAAATACCAGAGTGGGTAGCCATTCCCTTCTCCAGCGGATCTTCTCGACCCAGGGACTGAACACAGGTGTCCTGCATTGCAGGCAGATTTTTTACCATGTGAGCCACCAAGAAAGCCCCAAACTAGACAAAATCTTATATCCAAAATTGAACTCTTGATCCAATCACCCTACAATCTTAAACAGCAACTCTAACCTAATGACACAAACCAAAAACCTTGAAGTCGACCTTAACTCCTCTCTCATATTCCCCATCCAGTTTTCAAAATACAGCCTTACCTGATCACCTTTTAAAAAAAATCTAGCCATGTGCTTTTTATTGAGCTTCGCCCCAATTGCTCAGTAGTAAAGAATTAATCTGACAAATGCAGGAGACACCAGGTTCAATCCCTGGGTCAAGGAAGATCCTGGAAGAGGAAATGGCAACCCACTCCAGTATTCTTGCCTGGAAAGTTCCATGGACAGCGCAGCCTGGCGGGCTACAGTCCATGGGGTTTCAAAGAGTTGGACTGAACACGCTCTTTAAAAAAATTGTATTTATTTTTAATTATTTTTGGCTTTGCTGGGTCTTCCTTGCTACAGCATATACTTCAGTTTTGGAGCTCTGGGATCTCACTGCAGTGACTTCTCTTGCTGCAGGACACAAAGGCTTCAGTAACTGTGGTGCACACAGTTGCTCTGGGGCATGTGGGATCTTCCCTGACCAGGGATTGAACCAGTTTCCCAGACATTACAAGGCAGACTCCTAACCACTGGATCACCACAGAAGCCCCAGACTTGACCACTTCTTGCTACTAACCCTAACTACTAGCGGCCACTACAGTACTCTCAACCACCAGATGGTCCTGCTAATGTGTTAAGTCTCAGCTAAAAACCCTCCAATACTTACCCCTCACCTCACTCAAGGTAAAAGCCAAAGTCCTTATTATGGTAACTGAAAGTCCCTACACAATCTGCCCCTTCCCTTCCACCCCCCATTCCAATACCTCTCAGGTTCTTCTCTTCCAGTCCCATCATTCTTCCTCTCCACTGCAGCTGTCTTTCTGGCCACTTTGCTCCCATCACAGCGGAATATCCTTCCCACTAGATAATCAACCTCTCTCGCTTCCTTCGAGCCCCTACTCAAATATTCCTCGTCAATATTACTAGTAAACGTTCCTTAACTACCTTCTTTAAAAGAGCTACATCTTCCCTACCACCCCATCCTCCCTTACCCACTATCCAGCTTTCACTTTCTCCACGGCAGTCTCAGTACCTCTTTAAACATAAAGGAAATAATGCACCGCAATGTAGTTCGCTGCTTTATTATGGTCTTTAGGCTTTTTCAATGTACATCGGGAGACTAAAGGCAGACTACTCGCTGTTTATCCTTCACGACTCATCTTTTCTACCGAAGAGCGCCCAGCACGTGTAGTGAGAACCACAAATGTTCTCTGTCCTCCTTGAGCTGACGGTCTGGAAGGCAAATGCTACGGGGGCTGCAGGCGGGCTCCCTCCCAGCCAGAGGGACCTGGGCGCGGAGAAAACGGAGCATACTGAACCTCCCCCGCCACCACCCCGCTCGCCGCCTGAACCCCGCCGCTCCCCGGGCCTCTGGCCGCGGCGGTCTACGAACCGGGACCCAACCCCGGCTTCTAACTCCAGCCCCCGAACGACCTCTGGACGCCGGACCTCACGGCGCCGCCCCCGCGGACTCCCTGAGCAACTGAGGCGGAACCCGGCTGCAGTCCCTGCGTTAAAAGCATGAAGAGTAGCGGTCACCTTTGGTCAGAATTCGTGGTGGACTTCTTGCCAAGAGCCGGGTTTGGGGGTTTGGAGAAAAGATTCTCAAAATCCATCATTCTCTTCGGCGCCGGCGCCGCGTAGCTACCAAGAAACAAGCCCGGCGCGAGGAGGTCGCACGCGACGCTGCTCACCGCCCGCAGGTCACACCGCGCATGCGCTGTTCAATCCCTGCGCTGCGCAAGCCGGCGCTCTCCCCGCCCCAGCCGGTCTCCCCGCCCCCGCCGCTCTGCGCAGGCGCTGTGCTAATTCTGTTCAGTTACTTGTACCAACACTTTTTGAATACTTTATCCCAAATCGTTAGTAGAATTTTAAAACTTAGTCCTTGAGACTCTACTTTGGTGTAGACTGTTCGACCGAAGTCACAGTGTTTCTAAGGAATGATACCAATTATGCGTGCGCGCTCCTCAGTTCAGTCGCTCAGTTGTGTCCAACTCTTTGCGACTCCATGGACTGCAGCGCCAGGCCTCCCTGTCCCTCACCAACTCCCGGAATTTACTCAAACTCATGTCCATTGAGTCGGTGAAGCCATCCAACCATCTAATCCTCCGTAGTTCCCTTCTCCTCCCGCCTTCAATCTTTCCCAGCCTCAGGGTCTTTTCAAACCTGTCAGTTCTTCCCGTCAGGTGGCCAAAGTATTGGAGCTTCAGCTTCAGCATCAGTCCTTCCAATGAATATTCAGGATTGAGTTTCTTTAGGATGGACTGGTTGGATCTCCTTGCAGTCCAAGGGATTCTCAAGAGTCTTCTCCAACACCACAGTTCAAAAGCATCAATTCTTTGGCACTCGGCTTTCTTTAATAAAATTCAACTCTCGCATCTGTACATGACTACTGGAAAAACCATAGCTTTGACTAGACAGACCTTTGTTGGCAAAGTAATGTCTCTGCTTTTGAATATACTATCTAGGTTGGTCATAACTTTTCTTCCAAGGAGCAAACGTCTTTTAATTTCATGGCTGCAGTCACCATCTGCAGTGATTTTGGAGCCCCCAAAAATAAAGTCTGTCACTATTTCCATTGTTCTGTTTACCATGAAGCGATGGGAACAGATGCTATAATCTTAGTTTTCTGCATGTTGAGTTTTAAGCCAATTTTTTCACTCTCCTCTTTCACTTTCATCAAAAGGCTCTTTAGTTCGTCTTCACTTTCTGCCAGCAGGGTGGCATCATCTGCATATCTGAGGTTATTGATATTTCTCCTGGCAATCTTGATTCCAGCTTGTGCTTCCTCCAGCCCAGTGTTTCTCATGATGTACTCTGCATATAAGTTAAATAAGCAGGGTGACAATATACAGCCTTGATGTACTCCTTTCCCACTTAGGAACCAGTTGTTCCATGTCCAGTTCTAACTGTTGCTTCTTGACCCACATACAGACTTCTCAGGAGGCAGGTCAGGTGGTCTGGTATTCCCAGCTGGAGCTGCGGCTGTGAGGCGCTGGAGCGACTTTAAGGAGATACCCCACGTCCAAGGGCAAAGGAGAAGCCCCAGCAAGATGGTAGGAGAGGCAAAATCGCTTGAGCGCTCACTTTGTACCAAGCCTCAGTTCACATTTTCGCTCACCTCATCCTCAAAACAGCCCTCTAAGGAATATACCTTCCACACTTGAGTAAACAGAGCTGTGGACAGATTTTGTGACTGGTAGACTCTACAGCGGACTTCCTTGGTGGCTCAGACAGTAAAGAATCCCCCTGCAATGTAGGCCACCTGAGTTCTATCCTTGGGTCAGGAAGATCCTCTGGAGAAGGGAATGGCAACCCATTCCATTATTCTTGCCTGGAGAATCCCATGGACAGAGGAGCCTGGGGGGTTACAGTCAATAGGGTCGCAGAGAGTCAGTCAGACACGACTCAGCGACTAAGCACGCACTCAAGCACATCCCATGCAATATTTAGGACTTACATATACTAAACACTTATTTATATTTTATCTCGGCGCCTCTTTTCTTGCTGCAGCAGACAGGGGTTGGGGCCCTGAGCTTTTCATTTGTAACTGCATACCTGTGGGGCTACCTTTGTTTTGAAGAATTTTTTGTTAACCGTCATTGAGAAGTAAGGAGTTTCTGAATCTCTGATTTGAAAGGTGGGTCCTGTGTAGCCAGCCCAAGTCTATCAAAGGCTAGAATGAATGGTTTCCCCTCTGTTCTGCTGGTCACTGATTCTCAACACGTGGAAAGTTGTCTTTTAAAATTCAAAAAAATGAAAGAATGCCCATTTATTTAATTTTCATTCATCAGAGGTTGTAGCTTTCCTCATACAGATTCATGTACATATTTTGTTAGATTTATACCTAGGGTTTTTTTTTGGTCTTCATGTAACTTTTTTATTTCAAATTTCAATTATTCATGACTAGTATGTATGAACTAGTCATGTATGACTAGTATGCTTCAACTTTGCTTTAATTGCTTGTTAGTTCCAGGATTTTTGGTCAATTATTTGGAATTAGCCGTTGTCAAGGGTGGGGCTGGGGGTGGGGTAGGGAAGGAAGAATGACTAGGTAGAGCACAGCAGATTTTTAGGGTAGTGAAACTATTCTGTACACAGTGATGAGGGACACATGCTATTGTATATTTGTCCCGAATACAACACAGAGTGAATCCAATGTGAACTATGGATGTTAATGTATTGGTCTTGGTTCATCAGTTGTAACAAATGTACCACACTAACCTAAGATGTAAAGAATGGGGTAAACCGTGTTGGGGGGGCAAGGGAAATTTGTACTTCCCAGTTTTTGTGTACATCTAAAACTGCTCTAAAACAAAGTCTATTTAAAAAAGACTGTTGATAGGGGACTTTTGTGAAATGAAGATGCTCAGGGTTAGTTGGAGGGGAAAAAAAGGGTGGGTATTAAGTGCTAAGAGGATACAGAAGAGAAAAAAGCACGTTGGTTGGGAAGACTCCTGAAAAGGGATATTATTTGAGCTTTGTCTTGAGGTAATTTCCATTGGAAGAGATGAAGTTAGAGGTAAATGGGCATCATATGCAGACAGAAATGTATCACACCAGGAAAATAAATCACACATTTGAAAAACAGGGAGTTGGGAATTTTTTAGTTTTGCTTAATATGATGCCAGTATAAGGTTAATCATGAAAAAGAAGTCTCAAAAGGTAGATTGGCCCACCCTATGATAGCCTCACTTGCTTCTTTTTTGGGGAAGGACCGTTTGACTCCTGGCCCAAATCAGGGTCTACTTCACAGACAAGCCAAGGGAAGTTCTCTGAAGCCAGACATTTTCCCCAGGGAAGTTGTACCTTCCCCTGTTGTTCATGCTGTTGGCAGTCACCTGCTTTTACACATGAAGCATTACTAGGGGAAAAATTGAATTAAGGTAGTAACCTTTCACTGGAGGAAAGGGCTGTTACTACAAAACTCAAAGTATTACCATGCATACTTTTTGACATAAAATGTCCATCGTATAGCAAAAGATAATCAGGCTGCAAAAGGAAATTAAAATGATATATAAGGGACTTCTCTGGCAGTCCAGTGGTTAAGACTCCGAGCTTCCACTGCAGGGGGTGTGGGTTCGATCCCTGGTAGGGGAACTAAGATCCCACATGCCTCAGGGCATGGCCAAAAAGAAATTAGCAAAATCAGGAAGCAGGAAAAACTGATCTGAAAAGGCATCAGATACTAGATTTTTCATATAAAGACTATAAAAGGCTATATATGTTTGTGGTAGGTTGATTTCCTCCAGTGGCCCCCGTTCTCCACCTTTCCCTATATCTGCATCCTTTACAATATGACTTTGCCGCTCCTCCCATCCAGAGATGGACTGTATTTCATTTCCTGTTTAATCCTCCTTAATCTGAGTTGGACTTAAGACTAACTAATAGTGTGCAGCGAAAATAGCATGCCACACTATGAAAAACATGATAGAGGTCCCTTAAAAACTAAAACTAGAGTTACCCTATGATCCAGAAATCCCACTCCTGGGAAGATATTTGGAAAAGATGAAAGCTGTAATTTGAAAAGATACACACACCCCTATATTCATGGTGGCACTACTTACAATAGCCAAGACATGGAAGCAACCTTAAATGCCCAATGACAGATGGATGGATAAAGAAGTTGGGGTACATATACAATGGAATACTACTCAGTCATTAAAAAGAAAGAAGAAATGTCATTTGCAGCAACATAGATGGGCCTAAAAGTATCACACTAAATGAAGTCTTAGACAGAGATAGACAAATACCATATGGTTTTACTTATGTGTGGAATCTAGAAAAACAAAAGAAATGAACAAACATAACAAAACAGAAACAGACTCATAGATACAAGGAACAAATCGGTGGTTGCCAGAGGAGATGGGAGTGAAGTAAGGGAAGGAGATTAAGAGGTACAAACTTTCAGTTCAAAAATAGGTAAGTCACAGGTTTATAATGTACTGTATAGGGAATTTTGCACTGGGTAATAAATCCTTTGTTGTGAGGAACAGTCTTGTGCATAATAAGATGTTTAGCAACATCCCTGGCCTCTCCCCACTAGATGCCAGTAGCACTCCTTCCACACTTGTGAAACCAAATATGTGTCCAGACATTACCAATGTCCTCTGGAAGGCAAATCATCCCCATAGTGAGAACCACCGGTCTAGAGTGATTAATTCCCAAAGCAGGAACGCTTGGGACATGAAGATAGTTTAATTAAAGTTGAGACAGCCATTTGGCCACTTAGAACTTCTTAGGCCAGTGAATCAACAGATAAAGAAAGAGCTTATTATACTGGCTGGGGTGATTAATTGTAATGATCAAGTCATCCTGCTTGTACAATGAGGTTAAAGAAACTCAGGAGAATTCTTGGAGGTATTCTAATTAATTCTATGTCCTATTATTAAAGTCAGTAGAAAACAAAAACCCATAAGCAGTACTATTAATGGCCCAAACCCTTTAGGGATGAAGATGTGAGTTATTCACCAAGAAGGAGTCAAGAACAGCTCAGGGCAAAGGGAATGTAACAAAAAGTAAAGGGAGGAGGCAGTTATTAAACACAACCGTGTGACCAGTAGCAAAAATGATTGTAACGGTTATGAATATTTCATCCTCGATTTGATATAAATGTGTATAGTGTTAGTCGCTCAGTCGTGTTGGACTCTTTGTGACCATGGACTGTATGTAGCTTGCCAGGCTCCTCTGTCCATGGGATTCTCCAGGCAACAATACTGGAGTGGTTGCTAGTTCCTTCTCCAGGGATAACTGTGTATATGTACACATAAATGTGTGTGAAATATAATTATGTGTACATAAAAAAAAAAAATGAAATCTTCCTTCTCTCATTTCCCTACTAACACATAATGTATTAATAGTAGTTAACTTTACTTCTCTTTACTCAAGTTATTTGATATGAAAGGAGGAGTGTGAGTGAAAGAAAAGTTAGAAGAATAAACATAACCCAAAGATGAAAAAGAGACTTTTTATCTTTTTTAGGGAAGAGGGTTAACATGTTTTTGGCTGAACATGGTGTAGTAGGACCATAATAGGCCAAACTATGATTTTGCTATTGTCTTTTCTTTTTTTGGCCATCCTGGGCCTTTGCTGTGGTGCCTGGGCGTCTGTCTCTCTAGTTGTGATGTGAGGGCTCAGTGGTTGTGGCAGGCAGGCTTTGTTGCCTCATGGCATGGGGGAATCTTAGTTTCCCACCTATCCATTCATGTTCAGTCGCTCAGTTGTGTCAGACTTTATTCAACCCCATGGACTGTAGCCCACCAGGCTCCTCTGTCCATGTTTCGGGCTGCCAATGAGTGAGCGGCTTGCCATTCCCTGCTCCTAGTTCCCCGACCAGGGATCAAACCTGCGTTCATTGCACTGGAGGCAGTGGATTCTTAACCACTGGACCACCAAGGAGGTCCCCACTACTGTCTTTAATCTGGATGGAAGTTAAGTACCAGTGAAAGAGGTACATATGGGTGCCTAGTTGAAGTGTGTGTTGGTGATTCTGTAGTGTGTCGTCTTGGCTGGGCTGCTCTATGTTGTGCAGGATTCCTATTCTTGCATATTTCCAGTTAGAGTGGGCCATAAGAGAGATTTTGCACAAAATTCGGAGGGTGGAAGTGAAATAGCAGTCATATTGTTTTTACGTTCAGAAGGTCAGTGAAGGGGTGACAGATGTTGGTGCAATACATGCACATTTATCTGCTAGTTCACCTTCTTGCTATGGGGCAACAACCAGACCTTTAGCTGACCCACCTTCCCACAGATCTGCCTTTAGCTTCTCCAAATTCTGGGCAAGGTATGTTTAACTTCAAGATAAAGGGCACAAGATTTTCCTTCAGAGCACCCGCATCACAAAAGTTGGGTGTGGTAAGAGATGAAGATAGGTTCTGGTTTGTCTCCTAGGGATTCTAGCTCATTTCTACTCTCCCTCTTTACATCCAACTCCCCTTCCTGAGTCCTTGCCTTGAAGATCTTAAGTTCTAGACTCAGAGAAAAGCTTTACACAGACTATTTTTAACAGTTCCTACGATTGCATAGGGCCAATTGCCTGTAAATCTGTCTCCTAGTGATTCTGCTTCTCTGAGAGAAACTTGATTAATAAGATGGCCTTTCATAGAAAACTAGACAGGACTGAAGGGGAAAGTGGGTAACCGGAAGACAAGTCAGAAGAAATTACTCAGAGATACTCCCCCTTTAATAAAGGAATCTACGAAAGAGACTATTAGATTTAACAATAATAAATCAAAATGTCTAAATATAATTAACTTTAACCACAAGAAGAGAAGAGAAAGAGAAAAAGGTGGATGAAATATTTCAAGGGAAAAGGCTAGGATTTTTAAGAACCGATGAAACACATCAATCTACACATCAAGAAATGTGTATACCATTGTTCATATATGGTTAGCTAATTTCACAGGATGTGTTTTCTGTATTCAGCTTCACATAAATTTAATACTTATTCAGATCTGTCTTGTTAATTCCATGAATATAAGCAAAATCTCTTTATTAGAGACCAGTAAGTGTTGTTTGAATTAGAAATTGTTCTTTCTAGGAAGATGGAAAGATAGGGCTTTGCCATACTTTATAAATATAGTTTACCAAGATGAGCTAATATTGGGCCACACTTAGAAGTTATTAATGTCCTTATGTATCTATATACTAAAACATTTAAGAGAAAAGTTAAAAAAAAAAAAAAGAAATGTGTATACATCACTCAACAAATACCAAGCAAGATCACTAAATGAAATTCACACCTGGGCACATCTCAATAAAACTGCAGAAAACCAGAGAAAAGTTTTAAAGTAGCCACAGAAAAAGAAGTAAATTTGATGGCTTGATGGAATGTTACTCAATAATTAACTAGGAAAACAAAACAACTTTAAACATCTGTGTACCTAATAAAATATCCTTATAATATATGAAGGAGAAGAACTGGTAACCCCAACATCATAGTGAGGGATTTTTAACATCCTTTACTTGACTGATTTATTAAGTGGACAGAGAAAAATTGGCAAGGATATAGCTAATAAATGTTTCGAAGTTAATAGGCTAGACCTAATGGACAGGTATTAACAGTTCTGCATCCAACAATGAGAGAATTTTATTTTCTTAAGCACACATGGAGTATTTATAAAAATTAATCATGTACATAAAGCATCAACAAATTTTAAATATAGATATTATACAGACCATGGCCTAGGTCACACGATAGTTGAACAAGAAGTGAAGGATGAAAACTTCAGACTGAATCGCAGAGCAAGAACCTAACCAGAGCCTGTGTTTAGTCTTGGACCCCTACCAACAGCTATCTCATCATTAAAGAAACTTAAAACCTGTTTTTAGTTAAGCTGTATAGCTGAGTTTTCATTACATGCAATCAAGTTCAATTTCAACTGAGTAGGTATCCTTGACCCCACTTAGCATTTTGATAAGTGCAGGCTTCACAAGTACAAATTATTAGACTCTAAGCTCCATGAGAATAGACACCCCAGGTAGTATATCTGTAACTTTGCTCAGAAGATAGCATGATATGTCAAGCATAACGATCAATAAATCTTTCCTGAATAAACAAATGAGTGAATCAATGCTCCCAAGATTAAGATGCTGGGGGTGGGATAGATAGAGCTCAGTACATACTTTCACTACTGGAAAAATAAACATCACGTTTCTACTGCAGATGAATGTAAGTGATATCTTAAAATAAAGACTATTTTTGGTTTTTTTTTGCATCAGAAAATGCTTTCACAACTGCTGAGAGCTGCCACCGAGTTCATTATCTTTGCAGAATAATAATGAAGAATTTGGAGGAAGGTATTTAAGAAACAGGCTTCCCTGGTGGCTCAGTAGTAAAGAATCTGCCTGCCAGTGCATCGGACGAGGGTTCCATCCCTGGGTCAGAAAGATACCCTGCAGAAGGAAATGGCAACCCTCTCCAGTATTTTTGCCTGGGAAATCCATGGACAGAAGAGCCTGGTGGGCTACAGGCCATGGGGGTCACATGACTCAGTGACTAAACAAAGATAGTTAAGAAGCAGATGTAAGGCAGATCTGATATTCTGAAATGCCTTTTTTTTGGCGGGGGGGCGCCCTGTGGGGCTTGGTGATCTCAGTCCCCTGACCAGGGGTTGAACCCTTGTTCTTGGCAGTGAAAGCACAGAGTCCTAATCACTGGGCCACCAGGGAACTCCTCTAATATGACTCAGTGACTTCTGAATTCTACCTTTGAGACATACGCCTGAAGTGTACTATGGACCGATCCCAACCTTTACCATCTGAGGCTGTCAGAGAGCATGAACTAGAGAAGATGGAGCCTGCCATGCGTGTCAGTATCTTCATCTCATTTGGAAGCAACATTTTGAAAGCACTTTTGCAAAGCCAGGGCTGATATCCAGGTGCTTGGGGGGGTTTTGGGAAAATTCCAAAGAGTGTGAATAAAACAGGTATTTATTTGTAACCTTAAAGTGTACCATATAGGGAATCTCCCCACCCCCAAATTAACTCCAACCTGATGTCCCCATTCTGCGAGATACGCAAAAATCATAATTGTATTGGGGTCCCCCCCACCATTACCTTGAGCCCCACAAGCAGTTAGGAACTTGACAAGCTCACAGGAAGATTGAGGAAAAGGCCCCCAAATCCTCCACTTAGAATGATCACCTCGGAGATCGTTTTTGTCCAAGGTTGACCAGTCTCTCTCAGTCACATCATTTTTGTTATGGAATCTAAGTCATATCTGAATCTTTCGCAACCCCATGAATTGTAGCCTGCCAGGGTCCTCTATCCATGGGATTCTCAAGGCAAGAATACTGGAGTGGGTTGCCATTTCCTCCTCTAGGGACTCTTCCAAACCTAGGGATCAAACCCAGGTCTCCTGTATTGGCAGGCAGATTCTTTACCACTGAGCACCTGGGAAGCCCAGGTCACATTAGACCACTGAAAATTTTGCCATAATTGGGAATATGGTTTACTGAGCTTGTTCTTACTGCCCTGGGGCAAAACAAAGACGTGAATTTTTCTTAACGTTAAACGTATTCTTGGTGTTAAAATGTCCTTTCTTTTACAAAATAACCATAATAAGGTTTGTTAAAGTCTTTATTTGGCAAAACACTGACCCCTTTATGTAAATTACCATTTTCATGTGTGTGTGCGTGTGTGTGTGTGTGTGTGCGCGCACGCGCACGTGCATTGGTGATGAGCATTATTGTAAAAAATAAACAAAGCCAGATACTAGTTAAAGCAGTGAAAACATATTTTATTCGGTAACTACTGACCAGAGAGGAAAGAACTGAGCTCCATTTCGACTTGTGCAGAAGTGATTGGGCACGTTAAAGGAAGAATGTAGGATGAAGAAACATATATTGTATAATTCAATTTAGATCGAATGTTTAGAAAAAGCAAATCTATAGATAGAAAGTAGAGTAGTGTCTGCGTCGGGGTAGGGGTGGCAAGACAGGACATAGGCACTTGGGTTGATGGAATGTTCTAAAACGGAATGCTCGAAATGGCTGCACAACTTGGTAAATTTACTGAAAGTCGCTTAATTGTACATTTAAGAATGGGTGGATTTTATAGCATATACTTTACCCATAAAGCTGTTTTTTTTTTTTTTTTAAACACAAAACTAAGTGGCAGCGGCAGGGGCAAGGCAAACGTGCAAAATTACAAAGGGTTCAGTTCAGTTCAGTCGCTCAGTCGTGTCTGACTCTTTGAGACCCCATGGACTGCAGCACGCCAGGCCTCCCTGTCCATCACCAACTCCCAGAGTCCACTCAAACCCATGTCCATCGAGTCGATGATGCCATCCAACCATCTCATCCTCTGTCGTCCCCTTCTCCTCCTGCCCTCAATCTTTCCCAGCATCAGGGGCTTTTCAAATAAGTCAGTTCTTTGTATCAGGTGGCCAAAGTTTTGGAGTTTCAGCTTTAGCATCAGTCCTTCCAATGAGCACCCAGGACTGATCTCCTTTAGGACGGACTGGTTGGACCTCTTTGCAGTCCAAGAGACTGTCAAGAGTCTTCTCCAACACCACAGTTCAAAAGCATCAATTCTTCGGCACTCAGCTTTCTTTATAGTCCAACTCTCACATCCATACATGACCATTGGAAAAACCATAGCCTTGACTAGACGGACCTTTGTTGGCAAAGTAATGTCTCTGCTTTTTAATATGCTGTCTAGGTTGGTCATAACTTTCCTTCCAAGGAGTAAGCGTGTTTTAATTTCATGGCTGCAGTCATCATCTGCAGTGATTGGGTTGGGCAATTCTTTTCATTAATTCTTTTAATTGTAAATTCTTTTAACCCAGCTGGATCTGCCTGCTGGCCATGACGGAAGTTAGACCCCTCTTCCTACAGAGACTCAGCAGCAGAGGCTTATTTTTCTGATGATTACATTTCAAATGAATGGCTTTTAGGTCCCTGAGAAAGACACTCTGGTATTGTGGGAGAACCAAAGGAACACGGGTCAGAAAGAAGCTCCCACTCACCAAAACTAGAGAAAAGCCTGTGCAGCAATGAAGACCCAGCACAGCCATAAATAATTAAAAAAAAAAAAAAAAAGAAAGAAAGAAAGCTGGGTTTGGTTTAGTCTTCACCTTAAATGTTTTATCTGACATCTCTGAGCATGTCTAGATTCCAAACACATAGCTTAAAGGAGCATGCCTCCTGCCCTGCCTACCACCCACATGGTCACTCCCATTAGCTACAGTAAGATCTAAGATGGTAAAGAACTCACCTGCAATGCAGGAGACCTGGGTTCCATCCCTGGGTCAGGAAGATCCCCTGGAGGAGGGCATGGCAACCCACTCCAGTATTCTTGCTTGGAGGATTCCATGGACAGAGGAGCCTGGTGGGCTACAGTCCATGGGGTCACAAAAGAGTCAGACAGGACTGAGGGACTGAGCATTCAAATTCTAATGTAACTCCAAAATGCTAATTATTGTTACTCCAGACAAAATGTATCTGCTTTTGAAAGATTTCTAGAAATGTATCACATCCAAAAGTGGGGCATGCCTGCAGAATAATCCACCAGTGTACAACTCCTGTCCATGGCTTCATTCAACTTAGAAAAAAAGAAATGTGATTTATTTTTCAATATGTATATCCACATTTCAAATTTTAAAATCTAATTGCAATTGCTTCTAAATGCACTGTTGTAGCCATGAGTTCCGGGAAACAAATTCATTCAGGACAATGCAGATAGTGGAGTGCAGTTTATTACACCAGCGGGCCCAAGGCAGAGTCTACTCTTAGCCAAGGACCCTGACCAGTTTTTATGAAAACCTTATATACCCTAAGTGTACGTGGCCAAACCCACCTCCCCAAATTCCCTGAAACTAGTCTGAACAAAGGAAGACAAAGATATTTTCAAAGTTAACCCGTGATTCATATGTCTTAAGCCTAGGTAGTTAACCGTGGACAATTATCAATAGGCCTGTGGTCATACCCCAATCAGCATAACAGAATTTATGATTCTATTTGGTTACACAGATAATTAGGGTATTCTTTTAGACAATGGAGAGTCTAGGTGTGAGCCCTGGGGTTCTTCCATTCACGAGGCCTGGTTTTCTAGTTGGTATGTTGTTTCCATAGATACTGGGCATATAGCTCAAAGTCCACAGTCCGGCCCAAGATGGAGTCCTGCTTTCAAGATGGAGCCTGTTCTGTTTCCTCCTACAACACTACAAAACACATTTAACCCACAGGAAGTCAGATATCTGAGAGGACCAATCAATCCATCATGGTAGTGAAAAAAACAAGGACATTTCTTCAAAACTAAGTAGCACACTAGGCCAAAATGGTCATTTAAAAATTTCTTTTCTAAAGACGGGGGCTTCCCTGATGGCTTAGTTGGTAAAGAATCCGCCTACAATTCAGAAGACTCCAGTTGGATTTCTGGGTCGGGAAGATTCCCTGGAGAAGGGAAAGGCTGAGCACTCCAGTATTCTGGCCTAGAGAATTTCATGAACTCTCCGTCCAGAAGTATAAAGAAATATGATAGCTGTTTTATTTATAAACTATTCATATGTGTTTTGCATATAGAATAGTGATTGTTTTGATTCTTTTAGCGAGTGTTCTGTCATTATTAACCAGAGAGGTAAATTTAGGATTAAATATCAGAAAAGGCTACATGCCAAGCTATTTTTCTCAAAAAATGATTATTATTTTTTTTTAAATGTCGTCTTTCCTTTTGATTCTGCATGTTAAACGTTGTTGTGTTTTGTGTTGTGGTTGGTCGCACAGTAGTGTCAGACTCTTTTCCCGCCAGGCTCCTCTGCCCATGGGGTTCTCCAGGCAAGAACACTGGAGTGGCTGCCATGCCCTTCTCCAGGGGATCTTCCCGACCCAGGAATCGTTGTTGTACAAGAAGAGATATTCATTACAACCTTGAAGGAGAAAGTACATTTTTCCATTACTTAAGCAACGAAGGTTTTTTCTTTTTTTAAATGACGACTCGGCAGCCGCGTGCGGATAATGGCTTTATGGGGCCCGTTCGGTAGGGCACGTCTGTAACTCCCTATCTTCTGGAGGCGAAGTCTCGCAGAGAAAACCGCGAATCGCCGCGGACCGGGCCGGGAGGCGCGGAAGGACAGCGGATCCCCCGGGACGCCTCCCCCACGCTGACTACTCCAGGCGCCGCCCGGCCCCGCCATAAGAGACTGCCTCCTCCGCCACTTCGCAGGGGAAGCGGGAGAGTTCGCTCTCGAAGGTGATTGACGGGCCGCGTCCTCCAATGGCCGGCGCGCTCGGCCCCGGCGGGCTGGGCAAGGGCCGCGGCACGCGGAGGAATCTCTCCTGCCCTTTAGTCCCGGGCTAGGTGTTGCGGCAGGCGCCATTTTATCGAGCCGCCTGTCTCGGGTGCCGCCATGTTGGTGAGGAGAAATCACCGTTACGGCCACTGTCCAAATCCCCGCGTCGCTGCGCGCCGCCCGCCCGCTCCCAAGCCTCAGCCACCGGCGGCGAATAGAGACTAAAGCGGCAGCGCCGGCAGCGCGGGGCCGTGGCCCAGTGTTTGCAGTTAGAGCCCCACCTCTCTGGCGTGGTTGTTAATAGACTGGAAAGTCTGTGTCTGTGTCGCTCACTAGTAACCGTGAGTTTTTACCACTTCGTCACCTCCCGGCGGCGGCCGGGAACAGGTACCCGCAGGCGGCGCAGGGATTCTCCCCGCGCCCCGCCGCCGCCGGCCTCGCAGACCTGCCCTCCAGCCCCGCCCCGTTCTTGACCAAACATGACAGACTCTGAACATGCAGGGCACGACAGGTCGGGAACCCTTCTTGTCTGTCTTTCTGTCGGCGGAGAGGAGGGGTCTGGGGCGGCGGGAGCGGGCCGGGGCCGCGCGCCTCCTGCATGACTTAGACGTCTCTGTGTGGCTCCATCCGTTCCCGTGACGTGCGCCCGGACGGAAAGCCCGGGCCCGCGGCCGCGGGGAGGCCGGCCCGGCCGCGCCCGCCTTCCCGCGCGGGGGCCTTCCCGGCCGGCCCCGCCCCCGGTCGCACGTGCGAGCCCCCCGCCCCCGGGCGGGCTCGGCGGCGGCGCCGGGCGGCTGCTGCGCGCGGCTCGGGGCTGAGGTCCAGCCCGCGCTCGGAGGAGGCGGCACCCGGTGCGGGCTCCGGCCTCCCTGCACAACGAGGACCCGCCAAGAATTGTCAGTAACTGGTGATTTCTTTTGACTTCGACCCTAGCTCCTGAAAATAAACATGCGTGTTTTTTGTTTTTTTTTTTTTTTGATCTCTTTTTAGGAAAAAATTTAAGCAATCCCAAAAGCCGTGTATCTGTTACAGGCTTACCTCTCGCAATTGGAAATGGCAAGTTTCAGATGTTGAATACAAAATAGTTAAGATTTTGCAAGCCTGCTCAGTGTAGCACAGTTTTCTCCTACTGTGCGGACTCCATGGATCGTCCAGTCTAGCCCGATTTTCTAAATACTATGTATCATTTAAACATTTATCTAAGATTTGGGGGGTTTTTTTAGTTTTTACTGTGACTTAAGAGGCCCATTCTTGGTTCCAAGGAACGGTTTGGGGGTGTTTACATATTTTAAATAGTGCACTTAACTTTTGGTTAGTTTTTTAATTTCTGTTGCTATCCAACTTAATAAAAAAGAAAGGGTGTGCTTTCATTCATTAAAACTGCTGGAACAAAATCCATTGCATCTGATTCTTGTTTAGAATATTTAAAAGATCCAGAACCTCGCAAATTACTCCTTTGCAAATGAATTAATCAAAAGTGTACATTGTACTCTAGGTTGTATACAGATTGCTGAAATTTTACTTGTGGAGTAATGTGACCTGCTTTTGGTAAAGTATACCAAACACTTTTAAATCTAAAAGCAGAAATCACAAACATTCCAGGAATTTGAAATATCAAAACATCTGACAACCTTGAGAGGAATAAAAATGTTATTTTAACAGTTTTGGTACTGTAATAATCAATGTAGGTCACCAGAAAGCAAGTCAAGTAAACATGTAATTTTTAGAAAGTCAAAATGCTCTTAGAAAAATTACGGGCAGGTAAGCTTGCACTTGACACATTTTTCATAATTATTTTCCATTATCCTGTTACTAAAATGAGAAAATTCTTGAAAGGGGTTAATCAATACTTTGACAAGTTTCGCACTCTGAGGATCTGTGGACAAACCAATGATGGAAGTTTTGCTAATGCAGCCTAAAATTCATTTGTGTGGAAGAAGGAACTCTGTTAGTTCACAGAGCAACTTCAGTATGAAGAATTATGTATTCTACATAAGGAAGAAGCCATGTTGCCAAATTTACAGATCTTGATTTAATTTGCTAGTAAGGACCAGTGATGCCAGACTTCAAAAATAATTTGTTTTAAAATACGAATCAAAAAAAATTACTGAGTCAGAAGTTAAAAATTAAATTTTAAACAGTTCTTTGTAAGATATATATAACCAGATTAGTAGTAGGAACTAAAGATTAAGCAGTACTGTATTTAGTATTTTTTTTTTATTGTTTTGTATTAGGATTAAGAAAACTTTTCTGGTGATTTCTGAAGCAGTAAGATTAGCTCAGTTTTAATTTATCCATTTGTTAAATGACAGTATTTTTCTGAGGCAAGAATATAGATTTTTCTTTTTCACACCTGTTTTGGTCAACCTGTACGAAAAATAACTATTTAAAAACAAAGTGAACTAGGAGTTGGGAGAAATGGTTCTAACTCCCAACTTTGCCATCTTCAGCTTTGTGAACTTGAGCAAGCTTAGTTTCTTAATGTGCAGAGGAGGTTCTCATCCTTCTCTGCGGACCTTTTTAAAAAGTATTGAAGTCATTTCCATTGGTCTGAGCTGAAGATTTCTTAAAGCTCCTCAGGAAGGTCTGAAAGGTGAAAAGTGAAGTTACTCAGTTGTGTCCGACTCTTTGCGACCCCATGGACTGTAGCCTACCAGGCTCCTCCGTCCATGGAATTTTCCAGGCAAGAGTACTGGAGTGGGTTACCGTTTCCTTCTCCAGGGGATCTTCCCGACCCAGGGATGGAACCCCGGTCTCCTACCTTGCAGGCAGACACTTTACCATCTGAGCCACCAGGCTCCCCCGTCCCTGGAATTCTCCAGGCAAGAACATTGGAGTGGGTTGCCATTTCCTTCTCCAATGCATGAAAGTGAAAAGTGAAAGTCAAGTCGCTCAGTAGGTCTAGTATGTACCAAATTGAAAACCATTCTATGAGATCAATATTAATCTTAGCTAACCATCAGAATCACTTTGAGGAATAAAGATTTTTGTCCTGCCCAGAGCAACTGAATCAGAATCTCTAGGGAAGGATTGTAATCTGTAGTTTTTATAAGGTCCCTTGGTAGTACTTAAGAAATTTGTGGGAAAAAATGGACTAATCTGTGGAATCCCCAAATATTCTGTTTCCATGTTATAGTTACTTTATACTGTAGTAAAAATTTCCGTGAATTAGGTGGGAAAGATATATGACTTCTGGTATTTGGAGCTTGGCATTTGTCTCAATTCTGATATTTTGAAAATTAAGGTATATTGTGTGAGTGCAGGAAAAAAGTTAAATCTGATTTTTATTTTCAATTGCTATAATCATACAAATTAAAATATTACTATGATAGTTTACATGAAATTCTACGTGTAAGTGGAAATTCACAGAATGCACAATTTTTTTCTTTTAAAAAATTGTTTTATATGGTGAACATTTTGCATAAAATTTGTTTGCCCAAAGAGTAAACTTATTAAAAAATGCCCATTTGTACTTTCCTTTAAATAGTTTCATTCCTGGAGTGAAAACATTGTATTTTTATAAAGTGTTATGAATATAAAAATACCTATAAATAAACTTGTGGCTCTGTAGACTTTTAGTAGAGGACTTCTGCTTAGAATTAAATCATTGAAGGGAGAAGGAGTTGGGCAAGACAAAGGGAGATAAAGTTCTTGTCTCTCTTTGCATTCAGGTCTTCCCTTTCATCCAGTTCTTTTAAGCACAACTCCAGGTGCCTACCTTTATATTTCAGCTGAAATGTTGACCTAATAAAAACAACTCAGAAATAACTCTTAAAGGCTTGATACTGTGAGTCCCTGCTGAACACATCTGCAGTTGAGAAGGAAAGATAAAATATACACCCAAGTAACTGTTACATAATTTTTAGAAATATGCTAAAGGTAAAAAGTTTTATAGGCCCTACACTAGGAAAAAAGATAATTTTAACATGAATTGTATGAAAGTTTGTGAGTCTCAGAGTCTAGTTGATAGGAGGTGTGGTTAGTACTTTGCTTTGTGCTCGTCCTGGGTTGTGTCTGACTCTGCGACCCCATGAACTGTAGGCCGGCAGGCTCCTCTGTCCACGGGTTCTCCAGGCAAGAAGCCTGGAGTGGGTTGCCATTTCCTACTCCAGGGGATCTTCCTGACTCAGGGATCCAACCTGTGTCTCCTGCATTGCAGGCAGATTTCTTCACTGCTGAGCCACCAGGGATTCCCAGTACCTTCCTTTGGAAGGAGGGTATTCTTTGCCCATTAGGAACAACCTTCCCACCTTCCCATTCTCTCCCTGCTTTCCTTTCTTCCTCATGTAAACCCAGAATAGCAAAACTCCAGCTAGTCAGAACTGTACTAGTTTATATGAACTGTTCCTTTCCCTCCCTCACATAGTGATTGAAACCTGACACCAGAGTGTGAAGGGATGAGGATGAAGATGGTTACACTTTTCTTTTGTAACTGGGCTTTCCTTTGATTCTCACATTAATCCCATGAGGTAATACAGTATTGCAATGCTCAGTGATTTGTCTGAGGTCCCACAAATAGAGCCCTGGTGAGAATTCAGGAGTACAAACTCCTACCTAAAATGTTATTTTTAACTCTTCATTAGTTAAGCATGGGGAATTAATTCAATAAATTCTAGCCTTTAGTTCTTGAATTGTTTGGGATTGTAATGTGGTATATTTAAGACAGCCCTGTATTCTGAATAAAACCTTGGTTCTGATCCTAGTTTTTCCTCTAGGTTGGTTAATGCTCTTTTCTTTTCCATGACTATTTTTCTTGTTTGTGAAATAAGGTGGTTGAACTGAATTACTTCCAAACTCTTCTACTTTAAGAAGTCAGTAATTTTAATTAAAAAAAAATTGCAGATGGCTTTTCTTACATTGGAATTCACTTTGATGCCCTACACATCATCTGGTTTGCAAATATGTTTACTGGAGTAAGTGTCTCCCCTCACTAGGCAATTAATTAATTTATATATTCTTCCAGTTTTATTGAGTGTGATTGACATACAACACTATAAGGTTAAGCAGTACAGCATAATGATTTGATTGTATATACATGATGAAATTATTATGGCAGTAAGTTCAGTGACCATCCATCATATAAATACAAAATTAAAGAAATAGAAAACAATATTCTTTTCCTTCTGATGAGAACTCTTAGAGTTTACTCTTTCATATATAACATCCACCAGTGTTAATTACATTTATCTTATTGTACATTACATCTCTGTGCGTGTTCATGGATGCTCAGTCATTCAGTCGTATCTGACTCTATGACCCCATGGACTGTGCTCCTCTGGGGTTTCCCAGGCAGGAATACTGTAGTGAGTTGCCATTTCCTACATAACAGCCTTAGTACTTATTTATCTTATACCTGCCTTCATCCGATTCCTCCTCCTGCTTCTGTTTATTTTTAATAAACCCATTTTTAAGTGTACTGTTCAGTAGTGTTAAGTATATTCACATTGTGGTGCAGCCAATCTCCAGAACTCATCTTGCAAAACGGAAACACTATTATTATTTTTGATTCCCGAATCTACTAATTTACTATCAAAACTGTCAAAATGAGTTTTTCTTTAGCAAATGTAAAGCACTCAAGGTATACCTCATGTTCAGGTTTGATGTGGAAAGCACTTTGACTTTTATGAAGACGTTTTTCTTCTAGCCCCTCATGAATTGTTTAATTCACTTTTAAATTTTGTTCATTAAATTTTCATTGAAAAGACTTCTATGCCAAATATAGTGTTAAGCATTGGTGGAAAAAAATCTGAATATAATATCACTGATCTTGCTCTCCAGGATCTTATGATCTAGTAGGAGAAACAGATTGATAAATACATAGTTATTTTTAACACCAGAATGGAGGTAGAGACTTCGAGCAGTGGTGGCATAAATGGGGCCTCAGGGAGGTATGAAATAACTGGGTCTGGAGGATGAGTAAAATGTGGCTAAGCGGAGGCAGAAATATAAGAGAAGCTTGAAGAAATGAAATGGCATGGTAGGGTCGGGGATGATAAAAGTGTTAGTATGTGAAATGTGTACAACAGACTTTGGGGAATGAGGAAAAGGATGAAATGAATTAGGAGTCAGATCAAGGATGTAAAGATCTCATCAAAGCTTTGTAAGCAGGAAAATGATCAGATGATACGATACCTGGGGGAAAGAAGAAAGTATGGAAGGGGAGATCAGTAAAAGAAGTTAGGTAGCTTTCAGTCATTCTTATTAAATATCAAGCACCCTGTATTTAATATGTATTATTCTGGACAGCAGCAGTAAAGAAAAAATTCTTTACCTAGTGGAGCTTACATTTTCTTTGGAGACAGAGAAAGACACTAAACATTAAAAACAAATGTGTTAGATAAGCAGAAAGGGAGATGGGGCGTCCTTTGCATTTAGGAAGGATGTTTCTATTTTAAATAGAGTTATTTAGGGAAGCACTTAATGAAAAAGAAGCATTTGAGCCAAGCCCTCAAATGAAAGCAATCCAAGTGTAGTACATCTGGGGGAAGAACACTCCAGATAAAGGGAACAGAGACTGGAGCCAGGAATGAGCTTCATGTAGTTAAGAAAAAATCAAGGGAGCAGTGTGGCTACGGAGAAGGCAAGGGCACCCCGCTCCAGTACTCCTGCCTGGAAAAAACTATGGACGGAGGAGCCTGGTAGGCTGCAGTCCATGGGGTCTCTAAAAGTTGGATATGACTGAGCGACTTCACTTTCACTTTTCACTTTCATGCGTTGGAGAAGGAAATGGCAACCCACTCCAGTGTTCTTGCCTGGAGAATCCCAGGAACGGGGGAGCCTGGTGGGCTGCCATCTATGCGGTCGCACAGAGTCGGACACGACTGAAGTGACTTAGCAGCAGTGTGGCTAGAGAAATTTTGAGCAAGGGTTGTCGTGCATGCGTGCTGAATTGGTCGTGTCAGCTCTTTGCAACCGCTGGGACTGTAGCCTACCAGGCTCCTCTGTCCATGGGATTCTCCAGGCAAGAATACTGGAGTGAGTTGCCATGCCCTCCTCCGGGGGATCTTCCTGACCCAGGGATCGAACCTGGGTCTCCTGCCTTGCAGGCAGATTCTTTACCACTGAGCCACTAGGGAAGTCCTTGAACATGCTAATAAGAGACAAAGCTAGATGGGCAAAAGGGCAGTTGTGTGGGGCCTTGTAAGCCATTGTAAGAAACTTAGACGTCCCTCTAAATAGTTTGGGGACCACTAGAGGATTTGAGGAGCCTGGTAGGCTGCAGTCCATGGGGTCACTAAGAGTTGGACAGGACTGAGCGACTTCACGTTCACTTTTCACTTTCATGCATTGGAGAAGGAAATGGCAACCCACTCCAGTGTTCTTGCCTGGAGAATCCCAGGGACGGGGGAGCCTGGTGGGCTGCCGTCTGTGGGGTTGCATAAGTTGGACACGACTGAAGCGACTTAGCAGCAGCAGCAGCAGAGGATTTGAGCAGAGAGGGGCAATAGTGTGGTAAAGAGTGGTTAAAAAAAAAAAAGGTGCTGCAGTGACGCCAGGGAGGTGAAAATGGTTGGATTTTGGTATGGTTTGGAGGTAGAACCAATAGGATTTGCTGATGGATGGATGTGTAGCATGAAAGAAGAAAGAAGGCAAAGCTACTGTGAAAATGTGGAAATGCAGAAATTGGGCAATGAAGACCTGATCAAAATAATTGGCAATGAGAAAGCAGACAAAAGGCAACATTCATGAGATTATTTCTTAGAGTTGACAGGACTGGAGATAAATTCCACTAGGCTTGACTCTTGTTCTCCACCCTGCATAGTCCTGTCACTCATACTTGGCACACGAGGTCTGCTTTCCTCATTAGGTAAGCTGCCTGGCCACTTAAGAGATTTGAGTTTGCGACCTCTTGTTATGCAGCGAAGTGTTCACCAGAAAAGACTGGCAATCTAACTACCACAAAACTTAAGAGGTGGGTGCCTTTGAATTTGCCAGGTCAGTCCTTCAGTCTGGGGCTGCCAGAATATTCTTTTGTGCATAGATGCCCCTGGAGGTGTATAACACCGTGGCCCAGGTTTAGGTTTTCAGATTCAGAAATTGATCAGTCTCAGAGCAGATTAGACATGGGGATGTTAATTCATGCTCAAAAATATTAACAGTGGCTAGCATTTATTTTGGAGAAGGCAATGGCACCCCACTCCAGTACTCTTGCCTGGAAAATCCCATGGATGGAGGAGCCTGGAAGGCTGCAGTCCATGGGGTCGCTGAGGGTCGGACACGACTGAGCGACTTCACTTCCACTTTTCACTTTCATGCATTGGAGAAGGAAATGGCAACCCGCTCCAGTGTTCTTGCCTGGAGAATCCCAGGGACGGGGGAGCCTGGTGGGCTGCCGTCTCTGGGGTCACACAGAGTCGGACACGACTGAAGCGACTTAGCAGCAGCAGCATTTATTTGGTGCTTACTGTGTGACAGGTTCTGTTCTCTGTGCTTTTCATGAATTTAATCTTCACAACAACCTTGGGGAGTAGTCCCTCTTTTTACAAATGAGGAAACAGATAATAAGAGATTAGTAAATATCCAAAATAAGCAGAGTAGATCACTGGGAGTGCAAATAATCTGACTCCAGAGTCTACACTTTTTGTGGTTGAGTAGACATCTTCATCACAAGAAAACATGTATATATATAGAAGAATTCCAGTTAGCTATTAGATAAAAGGAGTCCCAAGTTAATCATTAAAATTACAAAACTACATAAAAATAACAATCTGTTTATGAAAGTGTTACAAAAGTAAAAAGCCTAGATTTAGGACTCATGATACTCAATATTATATATATATTGCTGTTCATAATGAACTCTCATTTGGACCGTATAGACAGAACAGATATTAATGTCTTCATTTTATAATTTAGGAGACAGATTTAGAGGATACAGAACTTGGCCATGGTGACTGAGCAGCTGCATGAGAAACACAGCCTGTGTCTCATAGCTTTCAGTTCACTACTCTGTGTTGCCTCCATTTTCTTATAAAGTTAGGAAATCTGGTATCAGATGCTGGGTTGGGTTTGGGACAACTAAAAGGGTTTTGTTTTGAAGTATTACTTGATCATGGATAATTTTCATCTGAGTTCATTATAAATTTATCTTACATGACTAAGGGTTTTTCTATGTTTTAAAAATGAAATTTATAAAGAATACTGTTTTTTCACATTATTTTTAAAGAGATTATGAAATGAGTTAAATGAACTAACTTAAATCTACACATTTTTAACTATAGAAAACACAAGTTTCAAACTGTTACGGGCATTCATTGAAGATTCGGGAATTAATTGAAGATTCATAAGAGGTCAGAAGAACCAACACCTCTTTGCTTGAATACTGGCAGCTGACAGTAAAATGTTAGATTGCTGGTGCTTGTGTCTGGGGTTAAGTTCTTTATAACCTCTGTGCCCTATAAAGGAGGTTGCGGGTTGATTTCTGTACTCTTGGAGTACTTGGGAATCTGTTTTAAAATTATGTTTTGTGCAAGCAAATGAAAAGTAAAATAATGCATGTAAGTTAGAAATACCTACATATTTGACAGTATAAATGCAGATACACACATTTTTTTTTTTCTGTTGCTAAATGTCCAAGTGTGAAAACCAGTATTTGACTAAAGCTAGGGCTGAAGCCATAGATTAAACTTTTGGAATATGTGGATAAATCTGAAATATTGTCCCTTAAATTATTATAATTTGTTATTAGACATTTTGCTGATCTCTCTTTTAAAATAGGACATGGGAGTACAGTAACAATCATTTTAAGCACTGCCTGTTGTTAGGTTGCTCCTGTGACTGCTATTGTAATGCACACGATAGTGAATAGAGGATCATTTTCCACTGAGATTAGTGTAATACAATATAGTTGAGGGAACTTTTTTTTCCTCTAACATTTTCATATATATATATATATATATATATATATATATATTTAATTATCTGGGGCAAACATGATTGATTATGCTGAATATAACTGGAGTTTTTTCTCCTCATGAAATTCAGTTCAGTTCAGTCACTCAGCTGTGTCCAACTCTTTGCGAGCCCATGAATCACAGCACACCAGGCCTCCCTGTCCATCACCAACTCCCAGAGTTCACTCAAACTCATGTCCATCGAGTTGGTGATGCCATCCAGCCATCTCATCCTCTGTTGTCCCCTTCACCTCCCGCCTTCAATTTTTCCCAGCATCAGGGTCTTTTCAAATGAGTCACTTCTTCACATCAGGTGGCCATTGGAGTTTCAGCTTCAGCATCAGTCCTTCCAATGAATATTCAGGACTGATTTCCTTTAGGATGGACTGCTTGGATCTCCTTGCAGTCCAAGGGACTCTCCAGTCTTCTCCAATACCACAGTTTAAAAACATCAATTCTTTGGCATTCAGCTTTCTTTATAGTCCAACTCTCACATCCATACATGATTACTGGAAAAACCACAGCTTTGACTAGATGGAAATTTGTTGGCAAAGTAATGCCTTTGCTTTTTAATAAGCTGTCTAGGTTGGTCATAACTTTTCTTTCAAGGAGCAAGCATCTTTTAATTTCATGGCTGCAGTCACTCACCATCTGCAGTGATTTTGGAGCCCCAAAACATAAAGTCTGTCACTATTACCATTGTTTTCCCACCTGTTTGCCACGAAGTGATGGGACCAGATGCCATGATCTTAGTTTTCTGAATATTGAGTTTTAGCCAACATTTTACTCTCCTCTTTCACTTTCATCAAGAGGCTCTTTAGTTCTTCTTTGCTTTCTGCCATAAGGGTGGTGTCATCTGCATATTTGAGGTTACTGATATTTCTCCCAGCCATCTTGATTCCAGCTTGTGCTTCATCCAGCCCAGCATTTCTCATAATGTACTCTGCATATAAGTTAAATAAGCAGGGTGACAATATACAGCCTTGATGTACTCCTTTCCCAATTTGGAACCTGTCTGTTCCATGTCCAGTTCTAACTGTTGCTTCTTGACCTGCATGCAGATTTCTCAGAAGGCGGGTCAGGTGGTCTGGTATTCCCATCTCTTTAAGAATTTTCCACAGTTTGTTGTGATCCACATAGTCAAAGGCTTTGGTGTAGTCAATAAAGCAGAAGTAAATGTTTTTCTGGAACTCTAGCTTTTTCGATGATCCAGCGAATGTTGGCAATTTGATCTCTGGTTCCTTTGCCTTTTCTAAATCTAGCTTAAACGTTTGGAAGTTCACAGTTCACGTACTGCTGAAGCCTGGCTTGGACAATTTTGAGCATTACTTTGCTAGCGTATGAGATGAGTGCAATTGTGTGGTAGTTTGAGCATTCTTTGGCATTGCCTTTCTTTGGGATTGGAATGAAAACTGACCTTTCCAGTCCTGTGGCCACTGCTGAGTTTTCCAAATGTGCTGGCATATTGAGTGCAGCACTTTCACAGCATTATCTTTTAGGATTTGAAAAAGCTCAATTGGAATTCCATCACCTCCACTAGCTTTGTTCATTGTGATGCTTCTTAAGGCCCATTTGATTTCACACTCCAGGATGTCTGGCTCTAGGTGAGTGATCACACAATTGTGATTATCTGGGTCATGAAGATTTTTTTTTTTTGTATAATTCTTCTCTGTATTCTTGCCACCTCTTCTTAATATCTTCTGTTAGGTCTGTACAATTTGTGTCCTTTATTGTGCCCATCTTTGCATGAAAAGTTTCCTTGGTATCTGATTTTCTTGAAGAGATCTCTAGTCTTTCCCATTCTATTGTTTTCCTCTATTTCTTTGCATTGATCACTGAGGAAGGCTTTCCTCATTGAGCACTGGAAAAGATCTATACAGTCAGCAAAAACAAGACTGGGAGCGGACTGTGGCTCAGATTATGAACTCCTTATTGCCAAATTCAGACTTAAATTGAAGAAAGTAGGGAAAACCACTACACCATTCAGGTGTGACCTAAATCAAATCCCTTATGATTATACAGTGGAAGTGACAAATAGATTCAAGGGATTAGATCTGACAGACAGAGTGGCTGAAGAACTATGGATTGAGGTTCGTGACACTGTACAGGAGGCAGGGATCAAGACCATCCCCAAGAAAAAGAAATGCAAAAAGGCAAAATGGTTGTCTGAGGAGGCCTTACAAACAGCTATGAAAAGAAGAGAAGCGAAAAGCAAAGGAGAAAAAGAAAGATATACCCATATGAATGCAGAGTTCCAAAGAATAGCAAGGAGAGATAAGGAAAATTTCGTCAGGCAAAGCCTAATTTTGGATCTAAGAAAAGTCTGATCCTACCACACTCACCAAATCCCAGAGCCCTGGTACCTCATACTATAGTTAATCTGGTTATCAATCAATTTGGGATATTGGACAATTACATAGCAGATATCCTTTTTGGATATTATTGGGTCATAGGCAGTTTTACCTGGCTCATCTTACAGATTCATCCAAAAAGATTTCTTCAATTTTTTGTTTTGACATGATGCTGAGAAAATTGTTTTCTGGCTTTCAGATTCTAAGAGTATTTTATTTGCTGAGATTTGTTTCTGTTGAATCTCTAGCTTCTCCGATCTACATCAGAGAAAGGATAAACTGAAAGGGAATGAAAGTAAGTGAATTTTAGCTTAGTGAAGTAGCTGAGATAGGAAATGACATATAAAAAAATTTTAGGGAGAGGCCTAGTGGTTAGGATTCTAGGTTTTCTAGGTTAGGAACCCAGGCCACGGGCCTGGGTTCAATCCCTGGTTGGGGAACTGAGATACTGGAAGTTGCGAGACAGAGCCAAAAAAACAAACAAACAAAAAAAAAGGGAATTTAAAAAGTGCAGTCTCAAAAAGAAATATGGCAAGCTAATTCAGTTTTAATGATGTAATAGTCTCTGCTCATGGCATAAAGGATGTTTGAGGAGTGGTGTGTTTTTCTCTCAGGATATTAGGTAAACAAGTTTAAGGATGGATTAAAAATTCTAATTTCATAAGTTAATACACTGCAGTACCTCTTCTGGCGGGCCTTGGATGTGAGCAGGGAATTAAGGGTTGAGAAAGATTTTATAGAAAACCAAATTTGTGAATTTTTTTGAAGGAACCTTTTTTTTTTTTTTTTTTTGACGAAACTCTTAAAAAAATGCGTGGCATGCCTTCCTGTCTTACTCGATAGACTGTTACTGATTTAACCTTTTTTTGGTTGCTTAACATGAACATGTGTTGTTGTCATTATCTCTTGAAATACTAGGTATTCTACTCCATCTTGTATCTTGCTGAATTCAGGAGACTTTGGAAATTCGGAAGCTTTCACACAGACTGTTGTTGCTGCCTGTTGCTTAATGATAGGATAAGTATTAGAGAAATACCCTCAGGAACAGACTTCAAACTTGGTCTAGCTTAGATTCCTTTCCCCTTTTACTTGTTTTGGATAGTGTTTCATTGTTACTCTCTGAAGGAAAATAAAAGAAATTTCCCCTTAGAATCCATGCTCCAGGGATTTATAAGCCTTCCCAATTTGTGTGGAAGTGCCTGTAGTCTTGTTGTAGCCACGCGTTCCGGGAAACGAACTCACTCAGAAGGACAGTGCAGATAGTGGAGTGCAGTTTATTACACCGGCGGGCCCAAGGCGGTCTCCTCTTAGCCAAGGACCCCGACCAGTTTCTGTGAAAACCTTATATACCCTAAGTGTACATGCCGAAACCCACCTCCCCAAATTCCCTGAAACTAGTCTGAACAAAGGAAGAGAAAGATACAATCAAAGTCAACCGGTGATTCTTATGCCTTAAACCTGGGTAGTTAACAGTGGACAATTATCAATAGGTTTGTGGTCCTTCCCCAATAAGCATTATAGACCCAATAAGCATAATAGAAAGTATGATTCTATTCGGTCACACAGATAATTAGGGTATTCTTTTAGGTGATGGAGAGCCCTGGGGCTCTTCCTTGCAGGGGCCTGGTTTTCCAGTTGGTATGTCGTTTCCATAGATAGTGGACATACAGCGCAAAGTCCACAGATTGCCCCAAGATGGAGTCCTGCTTTCAACATAGAGCCTATTCTGTTTCCTCCTTCAGTCTAGCATACCCATTTTATTCACATGCCAGTATTTCAGGTAGATCACAGAAGAAATGGAACTTTTGTTGAGGGCTGTCTAGTAGGTACAATGCTAAGTTATCCAGTTCAGTTCAGTCGCTCAGTTGTGTCTGACTCCTTGCGATCCCATGAGTCGCAGCACTCCAGGCCCCCCTGCCCATCACCATCTCCCGGAGTCTACTCAAACCCATGTCCATCGAGTCGGTGATGCCATCCAGCCATCTCATCCTCTATCGTCCCCTTCTCCTCCTGCCCCCAATCCCTTCCAGCATCAGGGTCTTTTCCAATGAGTCAACTCTTCGCATGAGGTGGCCAAAGTACTGGAGTTTCAGCTTTAGCATCAGTCCTTCCAATGAACACCCAGGGCTGATCTCCTTTAGGATGGATTGGTTGGACCTCCTTGCAGTCCAAGGGACTCTCAAGAGTCTTCTCCAACACCACAGTTCAAAAGCATCAATTCTTTGGCCCTCAGCTTTCTTCACAGTCCAGCTCTCACATCCATACATGACCACTGGAAAAACCACAGCCTTGACTAGACAGACCTTTGTTGGCAAAGTAATGTCTCTGCTTTTGGATATGCTATCTAGGCTGGTCATAACTTTCCTTGCAAGGAGTAAGCATCTTTTAATTTCATGGCTGCAATCACCATCTGCAGTGATTTTGGAGCCCCCCAAAATAAAGCCTGACACTGTTTCCACTGTTTCCCCATCTATTTGCCATGAAGTGATGGCACCAGATGCCATGATCTTCGTTTTCTGAATGTTGAGCTTTAAGCCAACTTTTTCACTCTCCTCTTTCACTTTCATCAAGAGGCTCTTTAGTTCTTCTTTGCTTTCTGCCATAAGGGTGGTGTCATCTGCATATCTGAGGTTATTGATATTTCTCCTGGCAATCTTGATTCCAGCTAGTGCTTCTTCCAGCCCAGCGCTTCTCATGATGTACTCTGCATATAAGTTAAATAAGCAGGGTGACAGTATACAGCCTTGACGTACTCTTTTTCCTATTTGGAACCAGTCCATTGCTCCATGTCCAGTTCTAGCTGTTGCTTCCTGACCTGCATATAGGTTTCTCAAGAGGCAGGTCGGGAGGTCTGGTATTCCCATCTCTTTCACAATTTCCACAGTTTATTGTGATCCACACAGTCAAAGGCTTTGGCATAGTCAATAAGGCAGAAATAGATGTTATTCTGGAACTTTTGCTTTTTCGATGGTCCAGCGGATGTTGGCAATTTGATCTCTGGTTCCTCTGCCTTTTCTAAAACCAGCTTGAACATCTGGAAGTTCACAGTTCACATACTGCTGAAGTCTGGCTTGGAGAATTTTGAGCATTACTTTACTAGCGTGTGAGATGAGTGCAGTTGTGCCGTAGTTTGAGCATTCTTTGGCATTGCCTTTCTTTGGGATTGGAATGAAAACTGACCTTTTCCAGTCCTGTGGCCACTGCTGAATTTTCCAAATTTGCTGGCATATTGAGGGCAGCACTTTCACAACATCATCTTTCAGGATTTGAAATAGCTCAACTGGAATTCCATCACCTCCACTAGCTAACTTTATTTCACTTAATCCGTAACTCTGGTGGTAAATTGATTAACCCCTTTTTGTAGATGATGTTCAAGTCACTCAGTGGTGTCTAATTCTTTGTGACCCCATGGATTGCAGCATGCTAGGCTTCCCTGTCCTTCACTATCTCTCGGAGTTTGCTCAAACTCAGGTCCTTTGAGTCAATGATGAGGAAATGAATATTAGGGGTTGAGATAATTTGTTCAAATTCATATACCTAGTGTATAACTGAGAAGCAGAACTTGAACCCACATCCTTCTGGCTCTAGAGCTTTTCTTCTACACTACTATGATTTTTTGTTTGTTTGTTTAAGTATTTGGTTGTAAAATGCCACAAATTTAAAGCATTAAATTGTCCTTTTAAGAAGTCTGTTGTTGGTTATTTTTCTTGTTTAACACTCCTAATTTAATTTCCAGGTTCAGGTGATCTCACTTTGCCAGAGTCCTGGGTTCTCGTTAAATAAGAAAGGTTTTTGTTTGTTTGATTTTGGTTTGGGTCAAAGCCAACTACCTTAAGTATTTCATGTTCATTTCTGGATGTTTGTGTTGGGCCCCTTCTTGTTTTAATTGAATGTGGAACCTTGGTAATAACATAGCAATTTTCATTTTTTCCAGCATTCCTCTCTTTTCTTCCCCTCTTCTGACTTTGATGTAGAGAATTTCACTTAGTAGGCTGTTACCTGAACTGCACCACTTTTAACAACTTGCTGAGGACCCTGAAATGAAATAGGGAGACCATTTTCCAGTGCTCATGATTTGATCAAGTCTTTTTACCTCTTTTTAAAAATCTTTTCAATAAATTTGCTTTTTTACTCTTACCTTTAGAGCACTTGAAAACATAGTATTCAATAAAAAGAAAACCCTATAGCATTTCATAACTCCAAGCTCTGTTCTGTTACTCCAACTGGTATAACATGGTGGCTCTGTTTCCTGACAAATGTTAAAATAATGCCTGTGGAATTGAAGTAACTCATGTTTACTGGTTTTTTAGTTAATTTTTATTGGAATATAACACATTTACTTTTACATGTCAGAAATGCAACTTCTGGACCTCAGTAGTTTCTCTGTATCATATCTTAAAACACCACCTAAATCATGAAGTTTCTTTTTCCTAAAATTTAGTATGAAAAATTTCAAACTTACAAATATGTTGAAAGAATTTTACAGTAAACACCTTCATATGCTATGTACCATTTGTAGCTATTAGAGCAACAAAGTTAAGAAAGATATTAACTGGGGTATTATCTGGGAATCAGATGGCTTAGACTGGATTCTAGCTGTGTCATCTGTTGGGCTGGCCAAAAAGCTCCTTCAGTTTTTAAGTAAAATAAAAGACACATTTTTCATTTTCACCAAGAACTTTATTGTACAACGTATTCACCGTTTTGTTCCACTGTGCCGTGCAGTGCTTAGTCACTCAGTCATGTCCAACTCTTTGCAACCTGGTGGACCATAGCCCACGGCTCTTCTGTCCATGGGATTTTCCAGGTAAGAATACTGACGTGGGTTGTCACTTGCACCTCCAGAGAATCTTCCCAACCCAGGGATCAAACCAACGCCTCTTGCATCTTGTGGGTTGGCAGGCATATTCTTTACACTGTGCCACTTGGGAGTCCTTGTCATTTTCCAGGCGACTTCATAATTGCATCTTCCCAAAAGTTTTTAATTTTTTGAGCAAAGAACTGTTCCAGGTGCCTTTTATAGTCAGGGTATTGAAATTTTTTCCATTAAGAGAATTTTGTAAAGACAAATGGAAATTCGAAGGTGCAAAGTCTGGTAAATGTGGCTGATGAATCAGAACTTCCCAGCCAAGCTGTAACAGTTTTTGCCTGGTCATCAAAGAAACATGGTCTTGCGGTATCCTGATGGAAGATTATGCATTTTCTGTTGACTAGTTCTGGATACTTCATGCCGAATGCTGCTTTCAGTTGGTCAAATTGGAAGCAGTACTTTTTGGAATGAATCATTTGTTTTCCGGAAGGAGCTCATAATAGAGGGCTCCCAATCCTACCATATATACACTATCATCGTCTTTGAATGAAGGCTGGCCTTTGATGTGGTTGGTAGTAGTTTATTTTGCTTGCCCCATGATCTCTTGTGTTCCATATTGTTGTACAGTATCCACTTGTCATTGCCCATCACAATTTGTTTTAAAAATGGAATGTTTTCATTATGTTTAAGTAGAGAATCACAAATAGAAATACAGTCAAAAAGGTGTTGTTTGTTTAACTTATGTGAAACTCAGATATCAAAGTGATTAGCATAACTTAGCTGATACAAATGATTTTCGATACTTGATTTGGATATTTTCAGTATGTAAATTTATCTTCTGCGTGGTATAACGTTGGTTGTTCTCGATTAATATCTTGATTTGATCACCATCAACTTCAACTGGTCTACTTGACCATGAAACATTGTCCAGCAAGAAATCTCTAGCACGAAACTTAGTAAACCACTTTTGGATGTGTTCACTCAGTCACAGCACCTTCTCCATCCACTGCACAAATCTTTTTTTGTGTGTTTCACTTGCATTTTTACTTTTCTTAGAATAATAAAGCATAGTATGCCAAAAATGCTGCTTTTTTTCTTCCGTATTGAAATGGCTACACAAAAATTCACCGGTGTTGATTTTTTTTTTTTTTTAGTGCATGCTGATATGTCACCTGTCACAATGCAGTCTAGGGGAATTGTTTCTAATGAAGTTAATGACAACTCAGCATTACTAGAGCCATCATACCGAAAAAACCGAGCAAACCTTTTGGTCAACTTAATACTAACAGAGTTAGTTAAGCTCTTTGTCTCCCTTCTTCACTAGTTATATGGGGATAATAATAGTTATATTTGGACCTTGAACAAACCTGGTTTGAACTGTGTGGGTACATTTTTACTTTTTTTTTTTTCAATAATAAAGACTACGTACTATGCAAACTTAGGTTGGTTGAATCTGCAGTTATGAACCTTGAGGTTTCAAAGAACCTCTGATATAGAGGGCCAACTGTAAATTATGTGCAGAGGGGTCACATCACACATTGTTAAGGGTCCACTTTATTTCATAGAGTTAACATGAAGGTGAAGTGAACTGATCCAGCATGCCTGGCAGCCTTGTAAGTGCTCAGTAATCGTTAAATATCATATTATATATGATGATATAAATTTTTTATTTTTTCCTACAAATTTGGATTAAGATATTACTTTACTTCAGAATTAATACTAGTTTGTTATGAACACAGCTGGAATTGAAGATAGGCAAATAGTGAAATAATTAGATGATAGAAAGTATAGATTAAAAATTGCTGAGAGATATTTTTATCTGTTAAAGTCATGTATCCATAATACTCTGATAGCCCCAAGCTTTTTAAAGGTTCTGGTTCAAAGCAATATTTTGGCCTTTATGGGGAAACAGAGTTAACTTATTACAGCTAAAATGGAATCATTTACATTTTCTGTTTGTTCATATCTAAATTTGAATGATTGCAGGACTAAAACAAACTGGTACTGTAGTAATGCTTCTTTAAAAGGTAGCCTTTTAAAGAAGGCTTTATTTGTATTTTCTATTGTTTTTGTTCTCTATTTTGATTTCTGTCCTCACATTTATTATTTTCACTCTTCTTATTATTTTCAGTTTTCCCCTTTTTTAGTTCTTTAGTTGAATGTAGAGTCCATTTGTTTTTGATCTTTATTATTTCCTGAAAACGTATTTAAATAAAAGCATAAGTCTCCCTCTGCTGCTGCTGTTGTCATTGGCTTCTCCGAAGTCTCCCTCTAAGGACTCTTTTTCTTTGCTCAGGTTTTTTAATTTAATGACTTGGTGGTATGCTCTGTAAAATGGTAGTATGCACAGTATAAATTTATACTGGGAAGTTCACTGGTATGTTACATTGTTTGAATTTAGATGTTTCTTTATTATGTTACTGATATATTAATTACTGCATCAGATAATTATGTCTTCTTTGAATACTTTAAGGCTTAACTGATCGGGATTATGTGCTGCTGTGATAGAGAAGATTAGCATATTATTTATTCATATCCTTTACTATATTTAAGGGAAATCTTGATCCTGTTCAAAGGAATGGGCTCAGCAATAATGAGATGACATTTTAAAGGTATAATTCATGGGAATGTTTGTAGTATTCACAGAGGGTTGCCTGAAGGATAATCTATTCATTTCTCTATATGAGTAGTTTTCAGCATTTTTGTTTGTTTGTTTGTTTTGTTTTGTTTTTGTTTTTTGCCTCAAGACTGTTGGAGAAAAAACATTTCCATTAGTAATAGTGTGTATACTCGAGTGTAGTGCTCTAGTGTCAGAATTCCCATATATGTTCCATTCTTCTTTTGGACTCATGCTGGATTGTCACAGTGGCATCCTGCTTTTCCTGCACCTGTTTTGTCTCTCCTCTAGATCTGTTTTTCACTCTCAATTAAATGTATATTTCAGAATAGAAATCTAGTTGTGAAGTTGCTCAGTTGTGTCCGACTCTTTGCGACCCCATGGACTGTAGGCTTCTCTGTCCATGGGATTTTCTCAGCAAGTGTACTGGAGTGGATTGCCATTTCCTTCTCCAGAAATCTAGTTACATAGCCTCCTTTCCTAGAAATACTTCCAAATGTGTTTTCATTTCTCTAGGATACCCTCCAAACATGGTAAAAGTAGTGCATGACCTAGTGCTACCCCATCACTCCAGTGTGATGAGCCAGCTTCTGCCCTTTTCTCTGTGACCCAGGGACACTGGCCTTGTCTCCCTTCCTATCTCAGTTCTACAAGGAAATGTTGTTTATCCTGTTTTCTTTGTCTGCCAGAGACCCTCCCCTACCCCTTACCTCCTAGGCTGACTCTTCCTCTCAATTCATTCATGGCTCCCTCAGGGAAAGCCTTCCAGACTTCCCTGACAGATGATTTCCTCCTATTGTGTCTACTGGTAGCACTTTTATCTCCTTCATGTTAATATATGGCTATTATATTTATTTGTATGATTCTTTGATTGATGTTTGGCTCCCCCATCACTAGATTGAAAACTTCATGAGAGAAGAAAAGCGTATCTTTTTTGTTTACCATTGTATCCCCAATTAGCAGTGAATAAATATGTTGAATGAATGAATGGCGCTTTTTTTTTTTTTTTTTTTGCTAGGAGGACAAAAGATTCTTATATAGTTTTTGAGAATTGTTGCTCTAGCTAGATGTTGTGGTTCTCATCCCTGGCTTAAATCAAAACATCAGATGGTTGTGGTTGAACACTTGGACACTATTACTTTATTTCCTCATATAATTGCTTTTTCTCAGTTGAAGTTTGGCAGTATGACCTTGGTTCAAATTGGGGTATACTGTAAATGATAAAAGGTTGTATTGGTTGTATGGACACTATTGAGGATACTGTCCATTACATCAAGTACTGCCTATTGTATCCAATGTTATTGTCTTTATAAGGGCTCAGAGGAGAATTTCTCTTTTTTCCCCCAAGTGTTTAAAATTCTTTTTTTATTTTTTAAAATTTATATTTTAATTAGAACTTTATTAAAAAAGAAAAATTAATCTGTTAATCTGCTTGCTGGGTAGGAAACAATTTCAGTGTGTCTCCATGCTGAAAGTGGAAGGGATAAAGAGGGATATAAAATGTTTATTACATGTTGGGAGGAATTCTGGGTATTAAGTTCTAATTGGTTAATTTGGGAAATGGAAGTTCTTTTGATTTTTTTTCTGCTTATGTCACAAAAGCACGGGCATTACTTTATGAAGCTGTCTTAGGAGGGTTATGAAAGTATCTGTTAGGCTCAGGGGCATACAGTTTAGCTCTTCTGTATATACATGCTGGGAGCTTGGCAAAGTTTTAACAAAACTCTCCCCTTGCTCCTACTCAGGTAAACCGCACGTCACATGTTCACTGCTGTGTAGCTTGTGGTCTCTGTGGGAACTCTGCCTTGGTTTACCTGAATTCCTTTGTCTTCTGCCATAAAAATTGATTTTTGTATCATCTGATGAAATAACAGCGGTGCAGTGGCACATCTGTCTTTGGAGACAAGGCACTGAAGGAAAAGTAAGAGTAGCCATGACTGTTAGAAGGAGAAACTGAAAGGCACTTTAGAATGATGACCAGAGACGCCTTTCCTGGCCAGCGGGTCAGATGATAAAACTCCCTTCTGAGTTCACTTTTGACAGCCAAGTTGTCTTTGAGTTTGAGTATAGATTGATCAGCTTCCACTACGGAATTATTCCATGAGAAGCAGGAAGTGCTAGCTATATATTATATATTTTTCTTGGCTTGCCAGGAAGAAATCCAGGGCTATGCAGTTATCTACAACCACTTGGATCAGTGACTTTAGTTTGTTGTTCTTTTAGGACTTTACGATATTATCTTCTCAGTCAATGTAAATAACACACTTTTTATTAATTTTTCTAATTATATGACCCCCTTAGTTGAAGACAGAGCCCTAATGATTCCGACTATAAGGGAGTAACTTTTTTTTTCCCTGTAGGGTGGTTAGTACCCCTTCAGATCAATGTCCATTCGTCCCAGAGAAGAATGGTCTCCTGAAGGAGATGGGAAGAAAATATCTAATGATTTCATTGCTATATATATATATATATATTACCTATATATGCAAGTTAGGTTACTTCTTCCTTTCTCTTTTTTTGGCCCCTCTGGCATGCAAGATCTTGGTTCCCCAACCAGGAATCTATCCAGTGCTCCCTGCAGGAAGTGCAGTCGAACCACTGGACCACCAGGGAAGTCCTGCAAGTGAGGTTTTGATGAAGTAAATATGATAAAGAGTGTTGTTGATACAGGAAATAAAGATTAGAAGGACCACATATAGTTTTAAAAACAAAAGAACAGTTACTTATAACAAAAGTAGGGAAGGAATTCTGTTATCTCTGGAGTACAGATAACATATATAGAACTAAACAAAATTTGCAAAGGTTGTCATATGACTATGAATGATATTAGGCTAATTAAATATGTAATTTTGCCCATATTTTTGTATAAAGTCCCATTCCTGAAAGAATTTGTATTTTGTTAGAGACAGACTAAGTGCTAAGACTGACTTGGAGAAAAAAACAAGCCAAGTGAAAATTGTCATGGCTGTAGATAGTCTTTTAAAGGAATAAGCTAGTTTCTGTAAGCCAAATACATTCTAGAGGGTGTAAGAATGTATTGGGTGAAGGATAAGCATAGAAGTGATCTGAAGGCTTGTAGATATACAGATTTTACCACTGGTAATTTGTAAGGAGAAACCTTTTTCTGGAACACATAAGATAAACCATCTAGTTTTTTAAGTGTTTAAAACATTTTTTAAATGTTCAAGGTCCAGTTTGGGACCTTAACCGTTTCTAAACAAACAAACAAACAAAAAATCACAAAAACTCAGGTCAGGGAGCTCTTCCATGACACCAGTATAGCCAACCAGTATTTTCTTTAAGGGAAAATACCTAGTTTTGGAGGTTAAGGTAGGGATTTAGGTTAAAGCTTAATCATTAGAGGATCATACGTAAGCCATACAGGTTGAAGGAAACAGAGTAGGCACAGGCAAATGCCAAACTCAAGCAAGCTTTTTGTGACACCTGCTACAGCTTCAGCAAGTAAGATTCAGACAGCTTATTTCATACGCAGATGACACATGCCCAATCAGCATGGGGTCAGCTCCTCACCTCCCTTGTCTGACAGGTAACACTGAGACCAAAGAGGACAGAGAGGCGTGGGCAAGGTGGGTGACAGGGCACTGTGTCACTGAGGAGCAGTTTCTGTAGTGCAACTTTGCAGTTTCTTAGTTTACAGCTATATGGTAAGAGGTGGGCAAAGTGGAAAATCTAAGGCCTCACTGAAACCAGGGAAGGTGGATGAGAAATTGCCTTACAGCAGCCTCCCTCCACATAAGGAGGCAGGTGAGAAATAGCCTTGCAGCAGCACTTTCCTTTTCATAATTGGGAGGATCACAGGGCGTCTGCTCAGGCTTACATCAGCCTGTGATTAAGCCTTGCCTGTGTGGCCTGTGTGGAGACATGTATGGTGGTCAGGGGGGTGCTGGCGCAGAGCAGTTTCCCAGCATTATCATCTATGCTGAGGGAGGAAGTGACAGAATGAATTAGAACAAAGCAGGAAAAGTGCTACAGGCAATAGTTTTCAAGTATCTAGAATTTGTGTTCTCTGGGTTTTAGGATAAGCAGTCTACTTCTGTCAAGTTGTCTACTCTGAAAAATGTCTTTTTTTTTGTTGTGAACAGCTTATCCCAAAGAGCTGTGTTCATGAGTTGCTGCTGCTGCTAAGTCGCTTCAGTCGTGTCCGACTCTGTGCGACCCCAGAGACGGCAGCCCACCAGGCTCCCCCGTCCCTGGGATTCTCCAGGCAAGAACACTGGATTGGGTTGCCATTTCCTTCTCCAATGCATGAAAATGAAAAGTGAAAGTGAAGTCGCTCAGTCGTGCCCGACTCTTAGCAACCTCATGGACTGCAGCCTACCAGGTCCTCTGTCCATGGGATTTTCCAGGCAAGAGTACTGGAGTGGGGTGCCATTGCCTTCTCCGTGTCCATGAGTAATATCTTTGTAATATCATCCCTCCAGAGTACTTGTATACTCTTTTATTGAGGTTTTGTGTTTCTTCCAGAAGACTCAGCAGGATCCTTTGTGTCTGTCTGCTTAGTCGCAGGAGCCTTTCAGTTCAGTTCAGTTCAGTTCAGTTGCTCAGGTGTGTCAGACTCTTCCCAACCCCATCGACTGCAGCACACCAGGCCTCCCTGTCCATCACCGGCTCCCGGAGATTACTCAAACTCATGTCCATTGAGTCGGTGATGCCATCCAACCATCTCATCCTCTGTCATCCCCTTCTCCTCCTGCCTTCAATCTTTCCAAGCATCAGGGTCTTTTCAAATGAGTCACTTGTTCACATGCCAAAATATTGGAGTTTCAGCTTCAACATCAGTCCTTCCAATGAATCTTCAGGATTGATTTCCTTTAGGATGGACTGATCTCCTTGCTATCCAAGGGACTTTCAAAAGTCTTCTCTGACACCAGAGTTCAAAAGCATCAATTCTCCGGTGCTCAGCTTTCTTTATAGTCCAACTCTCACATCCATACATGACTACTGGAAAAACTACAGCTTTGACTAAATGGATCTTTGTTGGCAAAGTAATGCCTTTGCTTTTTAATATGCTGTCTAGGTTGGTCATAACTTTTCTTCTAAGGAGCAAGCATCTTTTAATTTAATGGCTGCAGTCACCATCTGCAGTGATTTTGGAGCCCCCCCAAATAAAGTCTGTCACTGTTTGCACTGTTTCCCCATCTATTTGCCATGAAGTGATGGGACCAGATGCCATGATCTTAGTTTTCTGAACGTTGAGTTTTAAGCCAACTTTTTCACTCTCCTCCTTCACTTTCATCAAGAGGCTCTTTAATTCTTTTTCACTTTCTGCAATAAGGGTGGTGTCATCTGCATATGTGAGGTTACTGATAATTTCTCCCAGCAATCTTGATTCCAGCTTGTGCTTCATCCAGTCCAGCATTTCTCATGATGTACTCTGCATATAAGTTAAATAAGCAGAGTGACAATATATAGCCTTGACATACTCCTTTCCCAATTTGGAACCAGTCTGTTCCATGTCCAGTTCTAACTGTTGCTTCCTGATCTGCATACAGGTTTCTCAGGAGGCGGGTCAGGTGGTCTGGTATTCCCATCTCTTTAAGAATTTTCCACAGTTTGTTGTGATCCACACAGCCAAAGGCTTTGGCGTAGTCAATAAAGCAGAAGTAGATGTTTTTCTGGAACTCTAGCTTTTTTGATAATCCAACGGATGTTGGCAATTTGATCTCTGGTTCCTTTGCGTTTTCTAAATCCAGCTTGAACATCTGGAAGTTCATGGTTCATGTACTGTTGAAGCCTGGCTTGGACAGAAATTTTGAGCATTTCTTTGCTAGCATATAAGATGAGTGTAATTGTGTGGTAGTCTGAACATTTTTGGCATTGCCCTTCTTTGGGATTGGAATGAAAACTGACCTTTCCAGTCCTGTGGCCACTGCTGAGTTTTCCAAATTTGCTGGCATATTGAGGGCAGCACTTTCAGAGCATCATCTTTTAGAATTTGAAATAGCTCAACTGGGATTCCATCACCTCCACTAGCTTTGTTCATAGTGATGCTTCCTAAGGCCCACTTAACTTCGCACTCCAGGATGTCTGGTCTAGGTGAGTGATCACACTATCATGGTTATCTGGGTCATGAAGATCTTTTTTGTATAGTTCTGTGTATTCTTGCCATCTCTTCATCGTATCTTATGCTTTGTTAGGTCCATACCGTTTCTCACTTTTATTATGCTCATCTTTGCATGAAATGTTCCCTTGGTATCTCTAATTTTCTTGAAGAGATCTCTAGTCTTTCCCATTCTATTATTTTCCTCTATTTCTTTGCATTGATCACTGAGGAAGGCCTTACCACTCCTTGCTATTCTTTGGAACTCTGCATTCAGATGGGTATATCTCTTCTTTTCTCCTTTGCCTTTAGCTTCTCTTCTTTTCTCAGGTATTTGTGAGACCTCCTCAGACAACCATTTTGCCTTTTTGCATTTCTTTTTCTTGGGAATGGTCTTGATCACTGCCTCCTGTACAATGTCACTAACCTCTGTCCATAGTTCTTCAGGCACTCTATCAGATCTAATTCCTTGAAGCTAGTGTTCACTTCCACTGTATAATCATAAGGGATTTGATTTAGGTCATACCTGAATGGTCTAGTGGTTTTCCCTACTTTCTTCCCTGCTTTCTTTAATATTTTCAGTATCTCTAGTCAGAATTCTAAATATGAATGAGTGGTTTTAAGATATAAAAGGTCTTAACACATTTAGGAGCTTAAGCTGGTCGAGACTGGTGGTAAAAGAAAGGATGCACACCTCTAGGTTTTATTATTTGCATTTAGAATTTTACATACAGACAGTAAAATACACACTTCTTAATTGAATTTTTCAGACTTGATGAATTTTTACATGTGTGTATGTAGTAATCACCATTCCCATCTATAGAGAATATTTTAATGTACTATACAGGCTCCTTAGTAGTCTTTTTTTGTTAGTTATAAACCTCCAAGAGGTAATTACTATTCTAACTTACGTCACCATCGATTAGTTTCTTGAAGTGCATATAAATGGAATCACACAGTAGTCTCTTATGTCTAGCTTCTTTTGCTTATGTCTGCAGATTCATCATATTGTGTTTAGTGGTACAATATTTAATTTTTTCTTTGCTTTATGGATTCCATTATATAAATAAAGCACTGTTTATCCATTCACTTGTTGATGGATATTTGGGTTTAAAATTTTCTACCATTATGACTAAAAGTGTTAAAAACTTTCTTATGCTTGTCCTTCGGTGAATATATGCACTCATTTGTCTTAGGCTGTAAGATACTATAGTATTATAAAAGCTCAAAACTTTTTAAATTAAAATAGCCAGTATGCTGAACCTGTCTCACATAAAATTTTCACATCAACCTAAATTAGACATATACCTCTGATTTTATGATAGAAACTGGGGAAGAATAACACGGACTTCACAATCATCTTAGGGTGATATTGTGTGCCTATTCTAAACTGCAAGGGTTATGGATATTTTCCATTCAGTCATTCAGTAAACAGCAAGGCACTGTGCCAGAGCCTAGAGATACAGCTATGAAAGACACAGTCACATACTCTGCTTCACCAAACAATAAGCGAGTCATTCATATATAATATATAGAGAGTGCAGATATAAACAACTGAGAATTGTTAGGCGAGTACTTAAGATGGAGGACTTCCTGGTGTCTCAGCGGTAAAGAATCTGCATGCAAGCAGGAGCCACAGAGAGGTGAGTTCGATTCCTAGGTTAGGAAGATCCCCTGGAGAAGGAAACCGCAATCTCCAGTATTCTTGCCTGGAGAATTCCATTGACAGAGGAGCCTGGCAGGCTACAGTCCCTGGGGTTGCCAAGAGTCAGACATGACTGAGCAAGTAACACACACACACCTTCTATGTACATCAGTTGATTAATTTGCATTTTAAAATGTTGTTATTGAACATTTGGGTTTCTATAAGTATAAAAATGTCATAATATAAAAATTTGTAGGTTTTTGCTTTTGCTGTGAATATTTTTTACAGATTTAAGTTGAGGTATTTATTCTGCTTTTGTGGTTCATGTTTTATTACTTATCTACTATTAAAATTTGTTTTCTTATTAAAGTTTACTCTTATGATGAGAACTAATATACATAGCTGTCTGTGGGCCAATAAATTAAAAATTCCTTCCAGTAGTTAGAATGTTTGCTTCCTAAAATATTTTAGTTTCTCCCTTCTGTCCTTCCTTCTTTTCTTTTTTATGGTAGCTTAGTAGATGGTATTTGGTTGATGCAAATGTAATTGCAGTTTTGGACTGTGAATTTTAAATCATTATAAGTAGACTCCACACATCTTTATTAAAAAGGGAACCATTACAATCAACACTTTTTTGCCAATGAGAAATGAGTTTGTTTATTCCTTTACTATAGAAATCCACGCTTAAGCATTCAATGAACTCTTAGAAAACATTTTATGCATCCTGCTGTTTGTGGGTGTTTTCCCTGCAAAAAGTTGTCTAAGTGCTTGAAAAAGTGGTAGTCAGTTGGTGAGAGGTGAGGTGAATATGGCAGATGAGGCAGAACTTCATAGCCCAATTCATTTAACTTCAGAAGTGCTGGTTGTGGGACATGCAGTCAGGTTGGGCGTTGTCACTGAGAAGAACTGGGCCCATTCTGTTGACCAAGGCTGTCTGCAGGTGTTGTGGTTTTCAGTGCATCTCATTGATTCGCTGAGCATACTTCTCAGATATAATGGTTTCGTCCTGATTCATAGTGGACCACCAAACAGTGACCATCACATTTTTTTGGATGTAAGTTTGCCTTTGGGAAATGCTTTGGAGTTTCTTCTCAGTCCAGCCATGAAACTAGTTGCTGACTGTAGTATAAAATACACTTAAATGGTTTGTTGTTGCATACAATAAGAGAAGATGATACTTCATCTTCAAAACGATAATTTTTTTTGGGGGGGGTCACCCACTTATCAAGCCTTTTCACTTTTCCAACTTACTTCAAATGCCAAATGACCATACAATGGTCTATGTTGAGTTCTTCGGCAGCTTCTTGATTAGTTGTAAGAGAATCAGCTTCGATGATTGCTCTTGGTTGTTCATTGTCAACTTCCAGTGGCCATGCTGTTCATCTTTGAGAGTCTCGTCTTTGCAAAACTTCTTGAACCACCACTTCATGTACATTCATTAGCAGTTCATGGTCCAAATGCATTGTTGATGTTGCGAGTTGTCTCCGCTGCTTTATGACCCATTTTAAACTAAAATAAGAAAATCACTCAAATTTGCTTTTTGTCTAACATCATTTCCATAGTCTGAAATAAATATAAAATAAGCAGCAATAAGTCATTAGCAAAGAAACATAAAGTGAGAAATGCACATTAAAATTATGTATAACATAGCCACATTTACTTAAGAATGTATTCCAGTATCAAATGGCAAATTTCAACAATGCAAAACCACAATTGCTTTTGCAGCAACCTAACAATTATTGCAGTGTTACTTTTGGACAGTATTGCATTATACATTCATTCATTTGTTTGGTGAGAGTCAATGCTTTTAAGGTAAATCAAAGTTTGGCAAACTATAGCTGCTTAAATTGCTGCTTACATTCTTGAAGGGTGTTTTTAAAAAAGGAGGATTTGCAATGGAAACTATATGTGGCCTGCAAATGTAAAATATTTACTATCTAACCCTTTATAGCCCACTCCAGTACTCTTGCCTGGAAAATCCCATGGACGGAAGAGCCTGGTGGGCTGCAGTCCATGGGGTCGCGAAGAGTCAGACACGACTGAGCGACTTCACTTTCACTTTTCACTTTCATGCATTGGAGAAGGAAATGGCAACCCACTCCTGTGTTCTTGCCTGGAGAATCCCAGGGATGGAGGAGCCTGGTGGGCTGCCGTCTATGGGGTCGCACAGAGTCGGACACGACTGAAGCGACTTAGCAATAGCAACCCTTTATAGAAAATTGGCCAATCCCTAATCTTACTGAGTATAAATTAAAATCTTGACTCCTTTTTCTTTTCTTTTGGAAATGTTTCTATAATATTCCCTTTAGAGTTGACATTTGAAAATTGACACTTTCATTGCCTTTTACAGAGAAGATGGTGAATTAGAAGATGGTGAAATAGATGATGCAGGATTTGAAGAAACACAGGAACAGGAAGCAAAAGAGGATGAAAAGCAGAAAAATCAGAAAGCCTACCGAAAATCAAGGAAAAAACACAAGAAAGAAAAAGAGAAGAAAAAGTCCAAAAGGAGAAAACGTGAGAAGCATAAGGTTAGTTAGAATCTATTTTTTGTTTCTTTGGTAAATTTTTATGAAATGTAAAACACTACACTGAAAATTAGTGAGTATAAATCATTGCCTATTTTCTTATATATGGATTAGATCTTTTGATTTATGTGCTTAATAGATTTTCTTAATATAAAGATTATGTGAAATATCTTAAAGATTTAAAAATAGTCAAAGTAAATTTTTAATACAAATTAGAATAAACCTTTTAGATTGATAGAAAATTGTGTGCAAGAATACTGAAAGCTTAAGGAAAGAAAATTTCATTCTCCACAGATGTAGATTGTCAGCACTGGCCTTGTTTGCCCATTCATTTATTTATTCATTCATAAGTATTACTACATGCTTGCTGTGGACATCTCTGTGCTGTATGCTGGGGGTTACAGTCATGAATGAAACAGTCTCTGCTCTTACAGAGGTTACACTGAAACGAGAAGGAGAGAGGCATGAAACAGCTGAAAGCCAAATGCTATCAAGAGAATAGTTGAGTGCTGGGTACAGAATGATGTGGATTAGGGTTGAGCAGAGAGAACTTACATTGACAGAGAACTAATGTTGGCAGTAGTAGTGGGGTAGTTTTTTTAAACTCCCCGAATTTCCCCCATAAAAACAGCAGTTAGGATGGCAAAACCAAAAATGCATTGGCAACATCTACCGAAAAATGAAGTAACAAGTTACCTCCACAAACCTCAAAAGTACAAAAGGATAAAGCTAAACCACAGACTCAAGACTAGAGTAGGATCAGCAGCTGTGTGAAATGAAGCAGAGAAAAGGTAAAGAAATTTCCAGAAAACAGATTACCAACAGGTATTCATCTCAAATGAAAGAGTCCCCAGTGAATGTGGAGAGCCTGTTGGCCAAACTGAGACACCTCACTGGAAACCGAGAGGGGCCTGTACTAGTTTCCAATTCCTGTGTGCGTATAAGGTGACCGGGTAAAACTGGATGGGGCTGGGATGGTCTGGGTCTCATGAACTCATAATGCTGATCAAGTAGATTTCTTCTAGAACAGAGTCCCACCCTGAAGAGACAGCTGCTGGGAGTAGAATCTAGATTGAGAGGATAAGAATAATAGGGCTAAGGAAGGAAAAATGGGTTAGCGAGCAGGGCTGGCTTATCTCAGAACATACACAGCCATATTTTTTCGTGCTTCATGTTAACAACATGAGAGTGAAGCTGGGGCAGTTTTCCTGGTCCATTCTTACTTTGATACGTGAGCAGCAAGATTGGGCCATGATCACATTCCACACAAGTTACTGTTATTAAAAAGAAGGAGGAAAATGGAGAGAATGACATTCTTCCAGAAAAGAAAGAGTGCCCACAAAGCACGAAAAACTTAACCTAATATTTCAAAATGATTTTTAAAAATTACGAAAGTAATACAAACTATGATCAGACAGCATCAGTAGAATTTGCAGGGGGATCCTTTGATCATTTAGGCAAAAAGACCAAGTCACTGATTAAGAAAGGGAAATCAGATTTATAAAAAAAAATTTTTGATGTCACCATTTTGTGCCAGAAGATCATGGAATAACATATTTGAATAAAATGTGAGCCAAGCATTTTATATCCAGGTACATACCAAATTTCAAATATAATGTCCTCAGAAAAACTGTATATAAAAGAAATCAGGAAACAATGTCATAAGCCTTCTCATAAACTCTACTAGAGAACAAGTTCAGATATCCAAAATGACTGAGTGATAAAGCAAGAGTGATCTATATACACTGCATATTTGTCTATAAAACTAAAAGTAAATACTGAACATAAGCAGGGCAGAATATTATGTATCGAAACATTATGGCTATAGAAGGTGTCAGGAAAAGCAGAAGAATATATCGTAAGCAAGATAACTTTATTGGTAGCTTTATAGTTTTTAACTGAGAATTTTAAAATATACCTCAAATTATTATCCTGAGAATGAAAGAGAGGAAAGAAAAGAAGAGGTTACTACCTAATGTCAACATTAGTTCTTCTAGTAAACAAATAATATGCAAAGAAGGGACAGGGACTCAGGTTATTGGAAAAAAGCAGTCTGAAAGAAGTAATTGAAACAAAAATACCAATACCTAATACCAAATACCTTCCTAATACCAAAAGATACACTCCCCAACAATGCAAAATCTAATTCTAAGCTATGTAAAAGAGAAAGATTTAAAAAATGGGTAAAGAAATACCAGGCAAACGCAAAGAAAGAGAAGGCAGAAGTCACAGTGTTGATATGTGAAAAAGTCAAGGAACTTCCCTGGCGGTCCACTGGTTAAGACTCCATGCTTCCAATACAGGGAACATGGGTTCGATCCCTGGTCTGAAAACTAAGATCCTGCCTGCTGTAGGGGTGTGGCAGAAGAAGAGTCAAATTTAGGTCAAAAAGGTATTGAACAGAGTGCCGTGTTGAGGTGGGTAGGGGAGGGGATTCAAGAGGGAGGAGACATATGTATACTTACGACTGATTCACATTGTATGGCAGAAGAGAACAGAATATTGTAAAGCACTTATTCTCCAACTAAAAACAATTTTTTTAAAAAAGGCATTGCAAGAAGCAAAGGAGGGTATTTTATAATGTTAAGGATTATAATTCATGAAGCTATGTTGCTAATATTTTATATTCCCTTAAATATCAATTTTAATAAAGTAGGAACTGTAGGAACTGTGAGAAGAAATAGGAATAGTAATATAAAGGAGATACACTAGTAACCTCTCTTATCCCAAAGACATCAATCAAATGGATGAAGAGTTGATAAGGATATTACAGAAATACTATAAACATATAGTAAGCTCTGAATCCTGAGAATATATCTTCCTCTCAAGTGTACTTGGAATATTCACAAAAACAGACCATGTCATAGGCAACAAACTCCAGTTAATTCAGTAGAGTATAAATAATATAAAGAGCAATCTCAAACCACAGTGCAATAAAATAAGACATTAATAACAAAGTCAGAAACCAGAAATGCCTTTGAACACAGATTAAAACTGCAGAATTTCAGGAATATAATGATAAAACTTTGACATATGGAGGATAACTAAAAAATTATCAGAAGAAAAATTATTATGGTATTAAAATCTAGAAAACAGAAAAGAGAGAAACAAAAAGGAAGAACTTAAAATTACAAGCAGAATTTAACAAATTAAAATGTAAAGTCAGTTTTATAAAAGAATCAGCAAGATATATAAATTATTGACCAAACTAGTCAAGAAAAAGGGGAAGCAAAAACAAAGTTAGATATTTTGAGGCTGCTGCTGCTGCTGCTGCGAAGTCACTTCAGTCGTGTCCAACTCTGTGCGACCCCATAGACGGCAGCCCACCAGGCTTCCCCGTCCCTGGGATTCTCCAGGCAAGAACGCTGGAGTGGGTTGCCATTTCCTTCTCCAATGCATGAAAATGAAAAGTGAAAGTGAAGTCGCTCAGTCGTGTCCCGACTCTTCGCGACCCCATGGACCGCAGCCTACCAGGCCTCCTCCATGGAAAATCCTCCATGGGATTTTCCAGGCAAGAGTACTGGAGTGGGGTGCCATTGCCTAAGAACTTTTGAAACCATCATGCCCTGGTTCATTTTTAACAGTTCTTCCTTTAAGTTATCTATCTTCGCTCATAGAGAGGTACTTTCAACATTTTGCTTGAAAATCTTGAAAAACTTGAAAAAGTTCATTAGGCTTATTTCCTACTTTCCGTTTTACTGAATGTAACAGTGTTGCCAGGTTTCTGCACTATAGAACGGAGATCTTCCTTTGCCACTCCTTTATTTACTTTTGACTGTGCTGGGTCTGTCGGAGAAGGCAATGGCACCCCACTCCAGTACTCTTGCCTGGAAAATCCCATGGATGGAGGAGCCTGGTGGGCTGCAGTCCATGGGGTAGCTAAGAGTTGGACAAGACTGACGACTTCACTTTCACTTTTCACTTTCATGTGTTGGAGAAGGAAATGGCAACCCACTCCAGTGTTCTTGCCTGGAGAATCCCAGGGACAGGGGAGCCTGGTGGGCTACCGTCCATGGGGTCGCACAGAGTCGGACACGACTGAAGCAACTTAGCAGCAGCAGTGCTGGGTCTGTGGCTGCATGGGCTTTCTGTAGTTCCAGCAAGTGGCGGCTGGGGCTGCAGTAAACGGGCTTCTCATTGCTGTGCCTTCTCTTGCAGAGCCCAGGCTCCAGAGTGCGTGGTCTCAGTAGGCGTGGCCCCCGAGCTCTAGAGCACAGGCTTAGTACTTGTAACACTCCGGTTTAGTTGCCCTATAGCATACGGAATCTTCCCAGACCGGGGATCAAACCACTGTGCCACCAGGGAAACCCCTCCACTTTTAATAAGATATCTCTCTTTCCTTTAAGTTACCCCAAATTTCAAAATTTTAGTTATGATCATTAAGGGTGATCTAGGCTTTCACTAGTGCTCCTTTAAGGTCATTCCAGTATCTATTCCTTGCCTGATTCCAAAACCAGTCCTGCCTTTTAGATGTTTGTACTGGCAGCACCACATTTCCAGAATCTGTATTAGCTAACTATTGCACAGATTGCTACTCCAAACTTAGAAGCTTAAAACAATGAAAGTTTGCCTCTCTGTTTCTGTGGGTCAGAAACGTGGGTATGGCTTAACTTTGTGATTCTGGCTCAGCACTTCTTGTGAGGTTGCAGTCATTTCCTCGTCCAAGTTCAGTCACGAGGCTCTTGGCAGCCTCAGCTCCTCAGCATGTGAGCCTCTTTACATGTCACAGCAGCGTCCTCATGGTTTGGCTCACTTCCTCCAAAGCAAGTGAGCCAACAGTGAGAGCAAGCGAGAGCACCCACGATGACAGCTACAGTCTTCTTCTTAACCTAAGCACTTTGGACAAAATCTATTTACTAGAAACAAGCTTCTAAATTTAGGCCTCACTCAAGGGGAGAAGAATTAATCTTTACCTCTTGAGGACAGGAGTAATAATTTGTGGACTTTACCTTCAACCCCCAAAGGAGGAATATATGGGGTGACCCTAACATATTAAAGCACATTAATGCTCTGTCATTAAAGCAGTGTGATACTGGTACATGGAAAAATAGACAGTGAAACAGAAAACTATTTTCCTCATTTGTGGTAGATTTTTGAAGGACAGGTAGGAATTAGTTGGTTGACTGAAGAGACACAAAGAATACAAAAGCAAAACGGTGTGAAAAGGCTGCCATGTTCAGGGAAGTCACTGAAGTCTCTAAAGTCTTTCTGGCACTGAATATTTGAAGGGTTCACTAAGTGGCTGTCCTGTTAATTAGCTTTCTACTATCCGTCTTTTGCCCTCTTTACTCACCAGGATGTGGTATCATGCTGTTAAAGAGTCCCACAGAAAACATAATCGTTTAGACTTGAACTTTAGTACTTAGCAACCAAGTGGATTGAAAGAAATAATCCACCAGTGTATTATAAGTAAAAAACAAAATTAAAGGAACACTTTCAAACACTAAACAGATACTAAACGATACCCCCAAAAAAAGAAACACAAAAATTCTGAAATAAAAAGTATACTATCCTTTTCACTTAAAAATGTAATAATTTTAATTACTCTCTTCTATTTCTAGCTATTTTTAATGTAGTCCAGTTGCTAATTTCAGGTTAATAATTACTCTTATTTATTACTATATATGAACCACATAGTGTATTTTTTTTTTTATAATAGCCTACCTAATGGCTTCTTAAATCTGTATTCTAGACTCATTTTGCGGGGGGATAGCCTGAAGAATGAGAAGGCAATGGCAAGCCACTCCAGTAGTCTTGCCTAGAAAATCCCATGGATGGAGGAGCCTGGTAGGCTGCAGTCCATGGGGTCGCTAGAGTCGGACACGACTGAGCAACTTCACTTTCACTCTTCACTTTCATGCATTGGAGAAGGAAATGGCAACCCACTCCAGTGTTCTTGCCTGGAGAATCCCAGGGACGGCAGAGCCTGGTGGGCTGCTGTCTATGGGGTCGCACAGAGTCGGACACGACTGAATCGACTTAGCAGCAGCAGCCTGAAGAATCTTCTTTCAGCAGAATCTTCTCTTCTCTGATGGCTCTTCCTGAAGCAAGGCCCTTGTTTGAACTTCTTCTTAGGCGAGTCTTCTAAGTGTTTTTCAAATGAGAAGTGTTGTCTTGAGCCAGAGCTGACTTCTGCTAGTAACACAGCAAATTTGGCCTTTAAATCAATAATATTTATTTCAAATCCTAACCAAAAAGATTAGATACTTAAGCTTAAAGTGTTTCATAGCATAATTATAAAAAGATCTTCATATCACCTATGATATCAACAGAAACAGAGCAGCACCACAAAACTAAACCCTGGAACGTTTAAGAACAATGTAGAGGAAAACAGTTAGTCATCTTAAGTGAGCATGTAAGAACGGAATAGAGGAAAACAGATCCTTCCATCAAAAGTATCAAGAGCTCAATTTAGTTTGGCACATTTTTACTGAGTTTGTTCTAGACCTTCATGCTGGAAATGCAAGGACGATAAAATATAGAGCCAGTGTCTTTGTTGATAAGAACTTTAAAAAAATTTTTTAAAGAGGATGCTCAACCTGGGAAGGTAATTATTTTGACTAGATGGAGGAGATTTGGTGATCTGAATGAATGAAATTGCATTCATACTTGAAAAAACTTATTCATGATATTTGTCAATCACTATCAATTACTTGTGGTTTGCATTTCATCTTTGTTCAATTTTGTGGATTGGATTTATTTTATATCTCTAATTTGGAATGTTTTGGTATCTTTTAGATTTAGAGTACTTATACAATAGATTAAGAACTCTAAAGCCGTTTTAGGTAAAAAAAATAATAATTCATACTCAATTCATGTTCTAGGACCTTTTTGGTGATGAGGAACCAATTTTATTTCCTTTAAGATTAACTTAAATTTAAGATACCTTTAGAGCATATTTTCTGTTTGAAGTCCTTGGGCCAAAGGGATGATGGAGAAAATGCTGCCATAAAATCTCTGAGAAAAGAGGAATATGTACTTTCCTTCAGAAAATTGTAAAGAAGCTGGGGTGGAGGTGGTCTTTGGAGCAAGAATTTTTCAGTTAGTACTTCAGAACCTACTAGGATAATATAATCTATTGGTTGGCCCCTCTGGTTGAAATAAGCTTATTCAGTTACTAGTTAAATTTTCTTCCTTTTGTAAATGTAACAGTTTTGGTTTTTCCTTCTTTTAGCATAATTCTCCATCCAGTGATGATAGTTCAGACTATAGCCTTGATTCAGAGGTCGAACATACAGAAACTTCCCACAGAAAAAGATCTGGTTTCTACAGAGATTATGACATTCCATTTTCTCAGGTATTTCTTTATTTTTATTGTAAAATATATGTATATAATATGTATATAAAATATACATAGCATAGAATTTACAGTTTTAACTATTTTTCTTTCTCTAAAAATTGAAGTAGAATTGACCTACAACACTATGTTAGTTCCAGGTACACAATGTATTATAATAATAGCATTCATTATTTCTGTACATTACAAAATGATACCATCACAAGTCTGGTTACCAGACTTTCACTTATTTCACTTAACATGATGCCCTCTAGGATTTCATTCTTTTTTATGGTCAAGTAATATTCCATTGTATATGTGCTACATACCTTTATCCATTCATCTCTGCTGTCACCTACAGAGATATTACATTATGTTTTCCCTGTGCTGTACATTTCATCCCTGTGACTCACGTGTTTTACAACTGGAAGGCTCTACCTCTTAATCTCCCTGGCCTATTTCTTTTATCCGCATTCCCCTCTGGCAACCACCTGTTTGTTCGAAGCTGTTTCTCTTCTGTTGTTTGCTCATTTGTTTGGTTTTTAGATTCCACATATAAGAGAAATAACACGGCATTTATCTTTCTCTGTCTGGGTCATTTCACTTAGCGTGATGCCCTGTAGGTCCATCCACATTGTTGCACGTGGCAAGGTTTCATTCTTCCTTATGGTCGAGTAATATTCCATTGTATATGTGCCACATATCTTTATCCGGTCATCCATTAATGAGCACTTAGGTCGTTTTTGTATCTTGGCCACTGTAAATAATGCAGCAGTGAACACAGGGGTGCATATATCTTTTCAAATTAATGTTTTTATTTTCTCTGGGAAAATATCCAGAAGTGGAACACTGGATCATATGATAGTTCTATTTTTTTAATATTTTGAGAAACCTTCGTACTGTTTTCTGTGGTGGCTGCACCAATTTACATTCCCACCAACAGTGTACAAGTGTTCCCTTTCCTCTGCATTTTCACCAATACATGTTATTTCTTAGCTTTTTGATGATGGCCATTCTGCCAGGTGTGAGGTGATATATCCTTGTGGTTTTGATTTGCATTTCCCTGATGATTAGTGATAGTGATATTGAGCATCTTTTCATGTGTCTGTTGACCACTCATATATCTTCTTTGGAAAAACTCACTATTTTCACCATTTTAAAATAACAGTTGCTCAGTGACATTAAGTGTATTTACCGTGTTTTGCAACGATCACTTCTATCCGTTTCCAGAACATTTTTGTCATCCTAAAGAGAAGCAGTATCTGCCAAACAGTAATGCCTCATTTCTCCCCTCCCCCCTCCTGGTATCCACTATTCTTTCCATCTCTGTGAATTTGTCTGCTCTGGGCACGTCACACACTGTCCTTTTGTGTCTGACTTTTTTTACTTAACATAATTTTTTCATCTTTGTTGAAAAAAATTTTTCCATCTATGTTGTATAGTATGTATCAGAATTTCCTTATGTTTTGAAGCTCGATAATATTCCATTATAGGTATATACCACATTTTGTTTATTTATTCCTTTATTGATAGTTATTTGGATTGCTTCCACCTTTTGCCTATTGTCTATGAATACGGGTGTATAGACATCTCTTTGAGACTCTGCTGTCAATTCTTTGGGGGTGTAGACCTAGGAGTGAAATTGCTTGATTATATGTTATTTCTGCATTTAACTTTCTGAGGAACTACCAACTGTTTCCCACAAAGGCTGCACCATTTTACATTTCTGCCAACAATGCTTGAGACTTTTCTAATTGTTCCACATCCTTGTCAAACTTGTTATTTTCTGTTTTTTGTTTGTTTTGTTTCGGATAAGAGCTTTCTTGTGCATATGTGTGCAGTCGCTAAGTTGTGTTTGACTTTTTGCAACCCCATGAACTATAGCCCACCAGGCTCCTCTGTCCATGGGATTTTTCTGGCAGGAATACTGGAGCAGGTTGCCATTTCCTCCTCCAGGGGACCTTCTCGACCCAGAGACTGAATCCTCATCTCCTGGATTTCAGGTGGATTCTTTACCACTGAGCCGCCTGGAAAGCCCAAGAGCCTTCTTAATGGGTGTGAAATGATATCTTTTGAATTGCTGCCTTTTAAAGAGAAGAATTAAGCTTTCAATTTCATTCTTTGCTTTCTGATATTAAAAAAAATATTCTATAAAACATGCTACAAATTTCAAATCTTTGAACATAAAGAATACATCATGTATTTGTTTGCTAGGGCTTCCATAACAACATACCACAGACTAGTGGCTTAAACAGCAGAAATTTACTTTTCTCACAGTCCAGAGGCTAGATCTGAGTTCAAGATTGAGGGGCTGGCAGGATTGGTTTTCTCTGAGGGCCACAAAGAAAGGATCTGTTTGGCTTTTCTTCTTGGCTTGTAGACTTGTAGACCTACTCACTGCTTTGTCCTTGTATGGTCATCCCTCTGTGCACGTGGACCCTTGGTTCCTCTGTGTGTTCAAATTTCCTCTTAGACAGAGAGCAGTCAAATTGGATCAGGACTCACCCTAATATCTTCATTGTGACTTAATCACCACTTTAAAGTCCCTTTCTCCAAACACTCACATGTTGAGGTATTGAGGGTTAGGGCTTCAATATACAAATTTTGTGCCATCTACCTTTTCAAGTGCAAATGTTATTTGATGTGTTTTAAACAGAAAAAAAAAGTAAAACATGATATACTTTATATCTTCCTTAAGTATATTGCATTGTATGAGCAAAACTTCAATATAAATAATTACTTTGTGCTGGAAAAATCCTGGCGCTCTCAGGAGTACTGAGGAGTATTCACGTCAGTGTGCATAAACCTCAAAATCCACAGACTTACTGGGGATTTCTAAGGTTTCCACTTTTTCCAGACTCTGGACTTCTCCTTTTGTTCCCAAAGGTTAAAAGGATAGTCAAAAGTATTGTTGAACCTGTCAGATGATTTTTCATGATGGGCCAATGCTTTCAGAGCAAAAACAGCTCCAAGTACTGCTCACTTCTGGGGATTTTCAGCTACTCCATGAATAATGGTCCAGAAATCCTTCGCTAATTTGTTAGCTCTGTGATGTCTATAGTAGTTTGAAAAAAAATTTTTTTTCTGCATTTTTTTTAGGAGAAGGGCTGATCTGAATTAAATTACCTAATCTGGCATTAGAAAAGAAAGTTCAGGATCATTTCCTTCACATACGCTTTAGGGTTGACTCACTGATATTAGAAAGTATATCCTAAAAATCTCATTTAATGAGATAAAAAGTAGGTACTATATGTAAGTTTTACTCTAAAAGGCAATAATAGAATATAGTATTAGCATCTAACTATGAAATTGAAATGCTTAATATGTTTTCCTTTTTCCTCATCCTTGTTCAGGGTCTCCTGTACTCTTATTTCATGTTTATAATGATAGCCTGTATTACAGAAACCAAATCTGCCCCCACAGACATTCTAGCAGGTATATAGCCTAATAATCAATAAGCAAAATGATTGGAGAAATTATATCTTTTGGTAGAATTTATAGTCTTTTTCGTTTCTTTTATCTTTAGGAGGGCTTTTAAAAATACTTGCTAGATCCTTGCTGCTGAGTACATTTTGTTCATTCCAGATGATGAACTTGTGAAGCACGAGGAGCTCTTCTTCTCTGGGGCTGCTCTGTAACCCCTCAGTCCATTTAGCACTTCCAGGAGAGCTTGGGTGGTGCCCTGATGTAAACACTAAGCACTGCAGCAGGCATGTTAGAGTCTGTCACTGCAGAAGGAGCCCTGAGATGGGAGATTTGCATCATTAGAGGGATAGGATTATTTGCAGTTGGGAAATCAAGGGAGGGATGAATTGAAAGTTTAGGGGTAATTCTGCTTGAAAAACTAGGAATTATGGAGATTATTTTTGTAAAGGCTGTGAAAAAATCAAGAGAACTGGATTATTATTAATGCTTAAAAGCTTTTGTGGAAAGCATCTAATTTCTAGAGAAAAATTCAAAGTTGCCCATTAACAGTAATCTTTAGTAATTAAGCATTGAAATATATCATTGAAAAATTAATATAATCACATTTTTAATAAAAGGAAATGTAAGTACCATTCAATGAATTAATCTTCAGCTTAATCAAAACAATTCTTTTTTTGTTTTAATAGTGGCTTTTTAAAAAATGTAAGAAACACTGCCTTTTGGCTATGATCCTAAATCCACTTCTGAATTTCTGAAGTGCTAGACTGAGAACAGTTGATAAACTTTAAAAACGTTGCTTTAAGAATGTTGGAAGTCACGGGAGGCCGGAAAGCCGGCACCTGGCACCATGTGTACTAGGGGTCCACTGGAAGGTGAAGGCCGGGGCTGACTGGGCCGGGCGTGTGTAGTGCGGGGCTGGCCGGGGCTTTGTTGCCATGGAGCGGGATGAGAATCAGCTGTCCGTGCAGCCCACTCTCAAGACCGAGGGGCTGTGTTTCCTTCATGTAAGAGAAATTAAGGAAACAATTCCATTCACCATTGCAACGAAAAGAATAAAATACTTAGGAATATATCTACCTAAAGAAACAAAGAACCTATATATATAAAACTATAAAACACTGGTGAAAGATATCAAAGAGGGCGCTAATAGATGGAGAAATATACCGTGTTCATGGATCGGAAGAATCAATATAGTGAAAGTGAGTATACTACCCAAAGCAATCTATAGATTCAATGCAATCCCTATCAAGCTACCAATGGTATTTTTCACAGAGCTAGAACAAATAATTTCACAATTTGTATGGAAATACGAAAAACCTCGAATAGCCAAAGCAATCTTGAGAAAGAAGAATGGAACTGGAGGAATCAACCTGCCTGACCTCAGGGTCTACTACAAACCCACAGTAAAGACAGTATGGTACTGGCACAAAGACAGAAATATAGATCAACGGAACAAAATAGAAAGCCCAGAGATAAATCCACACACCTACGGACACCTTATCTTTGACAAAGGAGACAAGAACATACAATGGAGAAAGTGAAGTGAAGTTGCTCAGTCGTGTCCAACTCTTTGTGACCCCATGGACTGTAGCTTATCAGGCTTCTCTGTCCATGGGATTTTCCAGGCAAGAGTACTAGAGTGGGTTGCCATTTCCTTCTCTAGAGGATCTTCTCGACCCAGGGATCAAACCCGGGTCTCCCACATTGCAGGCAGCTGCTTTACCCTTTGAGCCACCAGGGAAGCCCAATGAAGAAAGGACAATCTCTTTAACAAGTGGTGCTGGGAAAACTGGTCAACCACTTGTAAAAGAATGAAACTAGAACACTTTATAACACCAAACACAAAAATAAACTCAAAATGGATTAAAGATCTAAATGTAAGACCAGAAACTATAAAACTCCTAGAGGACAACATAGGCAAAACACTCTCCGACATACATCACAGCAGGATCCTCTATGACCCACCTCCCAGAATGTTGGAAATAAAAGCAAAAATAAACAAATGGGACCTAATTAAACTTAAAAGCTTCTGCACAACAAAGGAAACTATAAGCAATGTGAAAAGACAGCCTTCAGAATGGGAGAAAATTATAGCAAATGAAGCAACTGACAAAGAATTAATCTCAAAAATATACAAGCAACTCCTGCAGCTCAATTCCAGAAAAATAAATGACCCAATCAAAAAACGGGCCAAAGAACTAAACAGATATTTCTCCAAAGAAGGCATACAGATGGCTAACAAACACATGAAAAGATGCTCAACATCACTCATTATGAGAGAAATGCAAATCAAAACCACAATGAGGTACCATTTCACACCAGTCAGGATGGCTGCTATCCAAAAGTCTACAAGCAATAAATGCTGGAGAGGGTGTAGAGAAAAGGCAACCCTCTTACACTGTTGGTGGGAATGCAAACTAGTACAGCCACTATGGAGAACAGTGTGGAGATTCCTTCAGTTCAGTTCAGTTCAGTTCAGTTGCTCAGTCGTGTCTGACTCTTTGTGACCCTGTGAATTGTGGCACGCCAGGCCTCCCTGTTCATCACCATCTCCCGGAGTTCACTCAAAATCATGTCCACTGAGTCAGTGATGCCATCCTTCCATCTCATCCTCTGTTGTCCCCTTTTCCTCCTGCCGCTAATCCCTCCCAGCGTCAGAGTCTTTTCCAATGAGTCAACTCTTTGCATGAGGTGGCCAAAATACTGGAATTTCAGCTTTAGCATCATTCCTTCCAAAGAACACCCAGGACTGATCTCCTTTAGAATGGACTGGTTGGATCTCCTTGCAGTCCAAGGGACTCTCAAGAGTCTTATCCAACTCCACAGCTCAAAAGTGTTAATTCTTCGGCACTCAGCTTTCTTCACAGTCCAACTCTCGAATCCATACATGACCACTGGAAAAACCATAGCCTTGACTAGATGGACCTTTGTTGGCAAAGTAATGTCTCTGCTTTTCAATATGTTAACTGAAAATAGAACTGCCATACGACCCAGCAATCCACTGCTGGGCATACACACCAAGGAAACCAGAATTGAAAGAGACACGTGTACCCCAATGTTCATCGCCGCACTGTTTATAATAGCCAGGACATGGAAGCAACCTAGATGTCCATCAGCAGAGGAATGGATAAGAAAGCTGTGGTACATATGCACAATGGAGTATTACTCAGCCATTAAAAAGATATTTGAATCAGTTCTAATAAGATGGATGAAACTGGAGCCTATTATACAGAGTGAATTAAGCCAGAAAGAAAAACACCAATACAGTATGCTGCTAAGTTGCGTCAGTTGTGTCCGACTCTGTGCGACCCCATAGACGGCAGCCCACCAGGCTCTGCCGTCCCTGGGATTCTCCAGGCAAGAACACTGGAGTGGGTTGCCATTTCCTTCTCCAATGCATGAAAATGAAAAGTGAAAGTGAAGTCGCTCAGTCGTGTCTGACTCTTCGTGACCCCATGGACTGTAGCCCACCAGGCTCCTCTGTCCATGGGATTTTCCAGGCAAGAGTACTGGAGTATACTAACACATATACATGGAATTTAGAAAGATGGTAACGATAACCCTGTATGCGAGACAGCAAAAGAGACACAGATATATAGAACAGTCTTATGGACTCTGTGGGAGAGGGTGAGGGTGGGATGATTTGGGAGAATGGCATTGAAACATATATAATATCATATGTGAGACGAATCGCCAGTCTAGGTTTGATGCATGATACAGGATGCTTGGGGCTGGTGCACTGGGATAACCCAGAGGGATGGGATGGGGAGGGAGGAGGGAAGGGGGTTCAGGATGGGGAGCATGTGTACACCTGTGGCGGATTCATGTTGATGTATGGCAAAACCAATACAATATTGTAAAGTAATTAGCCTCCAATTAAAATAAATTAAAAAATAAATTTATATTAAAAAAAAGAATGTTGGAAGTCTAATACAATGTCTTCAAAATTCAAAATCGATGTTAATTGATTTTCTTGATTGTTTCAGTTAGTATTTACTTTTTCTCTATTTTATAATTACTAGAAAGGACTTAATATTTCTCTGTATTTTATTAAAAATGCAGTCTCGTGTTGGTATTCTGCCAGGGTAGTATTTTATATCACATTTAAAATGTACTAAACTGAAAATGAGTCATGGTCTGACTTTTTCTAGATCCTCAAGTTGTAATTATGTGCAATTTTTTTCTTGCTTTCTTATAAAAAAATTGACAAGATATGATAGAAGTAATGAAAATATTTCGGTGAATAGAGAAGTACTTGCATACTATCACTAAATAAACTTCTAGGACTACAATGTATTTTTTATTTTTACATGCTTTAGTAAAAAGCAATAAAATTCATAATGGATAAATGCAATTAATAGTTTCTAATGAGCAATTTATTCATTAGATATTTTTCATTATTAGGGACATCTGTATTTTTTTCCTATTAAATCTCATATACAAGCGTTTTCTTTTTACAAATTTGACCTTACATAATTTTTATTAAATATGCTTAAACATGTCATTTGGGAATTTTTCAATCTTAAGGAGACTCTGCATATTTTCTACCCTTTCTCCAAGCTATTTTACTATTTTTTTTTTTCTATTTTCAAAAAGACCTCTTTGGGTTTTTGGAGAAGGAATTCGTGTATGTTGATATGGATTTTAAAGTACTCTTGTGGATACAAATATTGAGGTATGGAGCATGAGAAATGTAAGACATGGGCATGGAAAACAAAGTGAACAAGACACACTCACCAGCAAGGTTTTATGAACATTACAGTGTTTAATAACATCAGAGTAGCATTTAGCTTTTTAAACTTAGTTTTAAATAGTTCCATAGATAAATTCTAACCACAAGACAGAACAACTCTTTTCCCTTTTTTCTCCCAGCTTTCTGGGGATGGAGGGGTGGGGGAAGATGTCCTGTGTTACGATCAACTCCTCTATATGTAACTGAAAAATCCTGACAATGGTTATTCATTTTCACTTAGCATGGACATATATCAGGAAGCTACATGGCATCAAAGAAGAGTCAACATAACAGAAAATTTAAAAGTAAAGACTATGATGAGTACAGTACCTACAGTGATGACAACTTTGGTAGCTACAGTCAGGAAACAGAGGAAGATTTTGCCAGTCAGCTGAAACAATACAGGCAAGCTAAAGAAACCTCAAATACTTCTTTAGGATCATCTTTTTCTAAAGAACCAGGGAAAAAACAAAGATTGAAAGGAATTCAGCAAGGTAAGTTTGAAATTGTCTGGTTTTGACTATGAAAACTTTATTAAGATAAACAGGTAGCTATGAAATAAAAACTTAAATTTCTTAGCCCTTTGTAATGGTCAGTTTATTCCTGTGGTTCCTGAATTTGTTTTTCTTTATTTAGTAGACCTTGAGGACCAAAATCTATAGATATTTCAATCTGCATGATATCTTAAAATTTGCATTTAATAGATTTCCTAATATTTTTAAAGTATATAAAATGTAGAACAACTTTCCTGTTATGTCTTTTCCCCTCTCTTCTATATGGTATCAGTATACTGAAAAAAAAATTACCTACACTTTTCAACAGTTACCTTGTGTTACTTTATATTTTAGACCCTATAAAGACAGAATCCTAGAAAGCTATTCTTTTATTAGAGTTTAAAATATAGTGATCCTCTTTGCTGTTTAAATATACTCAAGACTATAGACTTTTTAAAGAATATATGTATTTTATTGAAATATAGTTGACTTAAAATGTTGCAGGTACACAGCAAGATAATTCAGTTATACAAATACACAAATACTATTTTTGAAATTATTTTTCATCATAGGTTATTACAAGATACTGATTATAGTTTCCTATGCTATACAGTAAACCTAAATAAATGCTAGAAATCTAGCATTCTACTCATACTAAGCCAAACAAGTGAAATCAAAATGTCATAATTTTTTTGTTATGTAAAAATTCATAATTTTCTAAACTATATGTTTATACATATGTATGAAAAAGCTTTTCTACTATACTTGATAAAGGCTTGAGAAAGAACATCAAAAAATAAAAATAAAAAAGAAGAGCTCAAGAAATTGGAAAACATAAACTAAATGAAATGGGGGCACTGAATATGAAATACAAAAAGTGAAACAAACTAGGTAAAAATAAAAGATCATCATATAGTCCAGTTTAGTCAGTTCTGTTACTCAGTTGTGTCCAACTCTTTGCGACCCCAAAGAGGAGGACTGCAGCATGCCAGGCCTCCCTGTCCATCACCAACTCCCAGAACCTACTCAAACTCATGGGTGATGCCATCCAGCCATCTCATCTTCTGTCATCCCCTTCTCCTCCCACCTTCAATCTTTCTGATCATCATGGTCTTTTCCAATGAGTTGGTTCTTCGCATCAGGTGGCCAAAGTATTGGAGTTTCAGCTTCACCATCAGTCCTTCCAATGAGTATTCAGGACTGACTTCCTTTAGGATTGACTGGTTGGATCGCCTTGTAGTCCAAGGGACTCTCAAGAGTCTTCTCCAACACCACAGTTCAGAAGCATCATTTTTAAACACAACTGCTCATTAGAAACTTACCTGGAGCTCTGGAGAAAAAAAGCAATACCTGAGCATTTGTATTTTTCAAAAAGTTTCAAGATAACTCTGATATGCATCTGGAATTTAAAAAGTGATTACGGGTCTTTTTGTTAGATCCTAGTTTGGGTGATATGGAGTTCTATTATTTTTCTGTTGACCAATCATGATATAATGGTATTAAGTGAGTAACAGTTACATAATCACAAGAGTAAAAGATGTTTATCAGTTTTCACAATCAATAGCCATACAAAAAATAAAAGAATTACAATTGCAAGCCATAATGGGAACAATGGAAACATAATGGATTAACTTAACAATGTAAAATAACTACAATTTGCCGGGGGGGGGGGGTGGTGCGGAGTCAAGCAGAGTGGTGTAGTAAATGGAAGTGCATACATGCATATGTTTTCATCCACCCAACCAAGGACTATACACATTTTTCTGGATCAGAAATAAGAACAAAACCTAAAGAAATTTTTGGAATGATAACCTATTCATCTGTTATATTGAGGTACATCATCCCTGGGAAAACCAGGACAAGTTTCCATAGAAATTATGGATCACATAAGGGTCAAATTAGCCTTAAAAATTGTCTAGTTAGCATGTCTGCTTCAAGAAAACTGGTGCAAGATGAGGCTGAGGTGAAGTGGTGAAACCCAAACCCTACATAACTTTTTTTTTTTATTTTTTTAAAAATTTTAAAATGTAAATTTAAAATTTTATTTATTTTTATTTTATTTTTTTAAACTATAAATTTATTTATTTTAATTGGAGGCTAATTACTTTACAATATTGTATTGGATTTGCCATACATCAACATGAATCCGCCACGGGTGCACACGTGTTCCCCATCCTGAACCCCCCTCCCACCTCTCTCCCCATCCCATCCCTCTGGGTCATCCCAGTGCACCAGCCCTGAGCATCCTGTATCATGCATCGAACCTGGACTGGTGATTCATTTCACATCTTTTAATTAGCACTGAAAAAAAGAATCCATTATGAGTAAATTTGGTTATTTTTATGGCTTTATTTTTTCTTGATTTCCTAGCAAAATTCCTTTGAAAAATGTGAACCAAGGCTTTGTTGAACTAAAGAGAAAGGAATTTGTCTATACATGTGCTATTGTAATTAGCACGTTTGTTCTGGAGTCAGACATAGTGGTGTTGGGGATCATTCCACTTGGGGAATAAAGGGAATGTGGAGTCCTTGTTCATCCCTTCCTACCTGGGGTTTTTCCTTTCAGACTCTTTCTTTTTGTTCTGTTAATGAATTGACTATTGTGATTTATTCTGAATTTCATTTTTTCCCCCAGAATTATGAAAGTAATATATGGACAAATGCAGAAAACTTTTTCTATGTGTAAAAAATGATAACACATAAAGCAAAGACCAAAGATAAAAACAGTTTGAATCTCTACACTCAGGGACAATTACTATTAATATTTTTGGCAAACATTCTTCTAGAATTTTTGAGAATTATTTTTAACAAAAAACTATACACTGTTAAAACTCATTTTTTTTTCCTCTCTAACTGTGAATTGTATTTCTGTCATTCTTACATTAATGAGTAGATTCTAATGCCTACATTCTAATAGATGCACCAGAATTTATCTATTAAATTGCTAAATTTGTTAGTAATTATTTGAGATTTAAGTTGCATCCATTTTTTAAAAATTCTGTGATTAACCCTGCATATTTATACATATCTCATCTTGGCAAACTTTCTTCCTAATAATAAATGCTGAAATGTAGAATTGAGTCAAAAGGCATAGGCACATTTGAAGATTTTTGACCCATATACCAAGCTGATATTCAAAAAAGTATTATAGCAATTTATAACACTTCTGCCAGTGTGCAAAAATGCCAGTTTCTCCAAATCCCTACTACCGTTATTCTTTGAGGTGAAAATTGGTATGTTAATTTTTAATTTCTTTTAATGAAGTGAAACTTTTTTTCATGCATTTATTGGCTGTTTTGTAGATTTAAGATCATTGCAAAACTTAATAGTTCAATATGACTTTGGTAAGATGAGAAATCACTTTGTATTCTAACTTACTACCCTAATATATAATTTTTATAATTTAAGTATTTTTATAATTTAAGTATAATTTAAGATACTTTTAAACATCAAGTTTTTCAAAAGTAAAAGACAAGTATGAATTTTGCTTGGCAATATATGTGATATCCAGAATTATCAATAGAAACAATTTGCTACAAATTAATCACTAATAATATTTCATTGTCTTCCTTAGAGAGGAATGCAATATTTAATTCTCTTAAAAAACAGAAACCCTCCTTAATTGTGCAATGAGAAGGATAAAACTAGATTTGACTTCTCCAGCCATGTGTATCCTTGTTCCTTGCCTTCCTTATGTTGCTAACATCACTTGAGAAACAAAACAATAAGGAGCAGTACCTTAAAGTAAAATGTAAAGATGGAATTAGTTTTTTCATTGAATCTAGAGGGAAAAAAGAATGCACTGTACATTGTAGACTATTTAAAATATGCTGTTCTCTGTAAACTAGTAGGTTGGTGTGCTGTTTTATTTATAATGTCTAGAGTACATTTTAACTTTTGTAGGTACTGAGCAGAGGGTTAAAAGTTTTAATGTTGCTCGTGGACGAGGTTTGCTGAAAAAAATCAAACGCAAAGACCGTGGCGGAAGGGTCAACAAAGGGCCAAATGTGTTTTCAGGAACTGATGACTATCATGAGGTAATGAGAATTTATATATATTGAGGATTCTACCTTTTAACTTACTTGGCTGCAAATAAAGCATTGTGATTTTAATGCTACTTTCCTAGTAAGTGAAAAATTTCTAGTGCAGATCAAATGAATATAGATGAATTTCCAAATAAAAGTTTTGTTTTATTTAGTTACGATGCTAGTATACAGGTGCACGTTTAGGTGGCATTGAAATAAAACTGCTAAACTCGAGAGCACTTCAAAATAAAATTGATACGTCTGAAAGCAAACATTTTTGTTCTGTAGGTTCTCTGTTGCACTTTTCCTTCCTAGGGGTCATCTTCCCTAGATGGAAATGGCAGTAAAATGCTTGGTAGCTCAATACGTGGCAGGACCAAGAAGGGAGACAGTGGTAAATTCACTTACTTACTAGGATTGAAATCCTTGAAAGAGAAGAAAGGAGGTATTAATGTTTGGAAGGGTCAATTTATGAACCATGTGTATAGTAGAGACTGAATAAATGTATGTTGAATTGAACTGAACTCTGAACAAATACATTTCAACCTTGTAGTGACTTTCTAGATTAGAGTGATCCAGTTTCTGTATTCTGCCATTGTTCCAGTAAGATTTGATTGAATTATGCAGAGCAAGGGTGGGTTATCAATAGCTGTAACCCTGATTGATAGAAAAGGGATAGTAACATTGTAATTGGAAAATGCTCAGTTTTCTAATCTCTGGGTTTAAAGATAACAGGCAAAGATTTTTTAATATACTCCTTAGTATACTGTTTAGGGAGTTGCTAGCAAGTATGACCTTAAAACAAAGTTTAGGACCAAATAAATGTGTGAAACCCAGCACATACTACTCTACTCTGGGTGATTCTTAGTCAACATGAACTTTAAAGATCTGAGCAGGTTAGGCAGAAAGAAGTCTGTATGACTTTGTTCAACCCATCATTTCTAAAATTTACTTCACCATGAACTTTTTTTTCCCCACACACCTACAAACATTCACTCTTAACTCACTATTCTGTGGAATAACAGCTTTGCAAATAAGCTTAGAATTTCTGGGAAACTAACCTGCCTCCCCATCTTTCTAGGCAGCTGTGGTTGTCTAGGATGTGCTGCTTTCTCTAGACCAAATCCATGTGAATACTTTCTGAGTAAACCGTCTCCTACATTCAGTACTTATACCCCATACATGAAAAAATGTTAGCTTCCAAGAAAGTATGGTTTTGAGGGAGTTACTGCCTATCTCTGAGCTTCAGTTTGCTTAACCTGTTGTATTAGAGTACAGTATTAAATTAACTCTAATGGCCCCTTCAAGCACTAACATTTTAGATGTTTCCAGATCTAGCTCGCAACTAAAAAATTTCTTAATCTTGTAATAGAAAATCAGAATAAATTCTTTCTTGTGCATTTATCAGATTTAGGACATTTTTCCTTTCCTGAAGAATCTGCCTGTCAAGTAGGAGATGCGGGTACTGTCCCTGGGTTGGGAAGATCCCTGTAGAAGGAAATGGCAACCCACTCCAGTATTCTTGCCTGGAATATCCCATGGACAGGGGAGCCTAGCTCACTATAATCCATAGGTCACAAAGAGTCAAACATGATTGAGCGACTAAAGGGGTTCCCAGTTGCTGCTACTGGTAAAGAACCCACCTGCCAGTGCAGGTAGACATAAGAGACATGGGTTTGACCCCTGGGTTGGGAAGATCCCCTGAAGGAGGGTGCAGCAACCCACTCCAGGATACTTGCCTGGAGAATCCCATGGACAGAGGAGCCTGATGGGCTACATAGTACACCTTGGTGCATTTTTTAGTGGGTTTTACTGGGGGGGGTCATTACCTAATATTTTTACTTTTTGATTTCAGAGTTATATTCCTCAAGTTGGCTTTTTGACTTCTCATGGTGCACTCTTTGGCTGCCTATTTATTACAGCCACAATCCTTGTGGAGAAGGCATATATGAACTGGTCATTTATATCTACTTGTTCTAAGTGAGCCTAGAAATAGAAAATGTTTCTAAAAAAAGTTTTAGTTCAGTTCAGTAGCTCAGTCACGTTCGACTCTTTGCGACCCCACTGCAGCACGCCAGGATTCCCTGTCCATCATCAACTCCTGGAGCTTGCTCAAACTCATGTCCATCAGTTGGTGATGGCATCCAACCATCTCCTCCTCTGTCATCCCCTTTTCCTCCTACCTTCAATCTTTCCCAGCATCAGTGTCTTTTCAAATGAGTCAGTTCTTCACATCAGGTGGCCAAAATATTGGGACTTTAAGCTTCAGCATCTGTCCTTCCAATGATTATTCAGGACTACTTTCCTTGAGGATTGACTGGTTGGATCTCCTTTCTGTTCATGGGACTCTAAAGAGTCTTCTCTAACACCACAGTTCAAAAGCATCAATTCTTCGGCACTCAGCTTTCTTTATGGTCCAAATCTTTCTTTATGGTCCAAATCTCTCTTTATGGTCCACATCCATACATGACTACTGGAAAAACCATAGCTTTGGCTAGACAGACCTTTGTCGGCAAAGCAAGGTCTCTGCTTTTTAATATGCTGTCTAGGTTGGTCATCGGAGAAGGCAATGGCACCCCATTCCAGTACTCTTGCCTGGCAAATCCCATGGACTGAGGAGCCTGGTGGGCTGCAGTCCATGGGGTCGCTAAGAGTCAGACACAACTGAGCGACTTGACTTTCACTTTTCACTTTCATGTATTGGAGAAGGAAGTGGCAACTCACTCCAGTGTTCTTGCCTGGAGAATCCCAGGGACAGGGGAGCCTGGTGGGCTGCCGTCTATGGGGTCACACAGAGTCGGACACTACTGAAGTGACTTAGCAGCAGCAGCAGCAGGTTGGTCATAGCTTTCTTCAAGGAGCAAGCGTCCTTTAATTTCATGGCTGCAGTCACCATCTGCAGTGATTTTGGGCACCCCCCAAAAATAAAGTCTGTCACTATTTCCATTGTTTCCCCATCTGTTTGCCATGAAGTGATGGGACCGGATGCCGTGATCTTCGTTTTTTGAATGTTGAGTTTTAAGCCAACTTTTCACTCTCCTCTTTCACTTTCATCAAGAGACTCTTTAGTTCCTTTTCTCTTTCTGCCATAAGGGTGGTGTCATCTGCATACCTGAGGTTATTGATATTCCAGGTTATTGATATTCCTCCTGACAATCTTGATTCCAGCTTGTGCTTCATCCAGCCCAGTGTTTCGAATGATGTACTCTACATAGAAGTTAAATAAGCAAGGTGACAATATACAGCCTTGACATACTCCTTTGCCAATTTGGAACCAGTCTATTGTTCCATGTCTGGTTCAAACTGTTGCTTCTTGACCTGTATACAGATTTCTCAGGAGGCAGGTAAGGTGGTCCAGTATCCCCATCTCTTTAAGAATTTTCCAGTTTGTTGTGATCCACATAGTCAAAGGTTTTGGCATAGTCAGTAAAACAGAGGTAGATGTTTTCCTGGAACGCTCTAGTTTTTTTGATGATCCAACTGATGTTGACAATTTGATCTCTGGTTTCTTTGTCTTTTCTAAATGCAGGTTAAACATGTGGAAGTTCATGGTTCACATACTGTTGAAGCATGGCTTGTAGAATTTTGAGCATTACTTTGCTAGTGTATGAGATGAGTGTAATTGTGTGGTAGTTTGAACATTTTTGGCATTACCCTTCTTTGGGATTGGAATGAAAACTGACCTTTCCAGTCCTGTGGCCACTGCTGAGTTTTCCAAATTTGCTGGCATATTGAGTGCAGCGCTTTCACAGCTTCATCTTTTAGGATTTGAAATAGCTCAACTGGAATTCCATCACCTCCACTACCTTTGTTCGTAGTGATGCTTCTTTAGGCCCACTTGACTTCACATACCAGGATGTCCAGCTCTAGGTGAGTGATCACACCATCATGGTTATCTGGGTCATAAAGATCTTTTTGTATAGTTCTTCTGTGTATTCTTGCCACCTCTTCTTCATATCTTCTGCTTCTGTTAGGTCCATACTGTTTCTCACCTTTATTGTGCTCATCTTTACATGAAATGTTCCCTTGGTATCTCTAATTTTCTTGAAGAGATCTCTAGTCTTTCCCATTCCATTATTTTCCTCTATTTCTTTGCATTGATCACTGAGGAAGGCCTTACCACTCCTTGCTATTCTTTGGAACTCTGCATTCAGATGGGTATATCTCTTCTTTTCTCCTTTGCCTTTAGCTTCTCTTCTTTTCCCAGGTATTTGTAAGACCTCCTCAGACAACCATTTTGCCTTTTTGATTTCTTTTTCTTGGGGATGGTCTTGATCACTGCCTCCTGTACAGTGTCACGAACCTCTGTCCATAGTTCTTCAGGCACTCTGTCTATCAGATCTAATACCTTGAATCTATTTTTCACTTCCACTGTATAATCATAAGGGATTTGATTTAGGTCATATCTGAATGGTATAGTGGTTTTCCTTACTTTCTTCAATTAAAGTCTGAATTTGACAATAAGGAGTTCATGATCTGAGCCACAGTCAGCTCCTGGTCTTGTTTTTGCTGACTGTATAGAGTTTCTCCATCTTTGGCTGCAGAGAATATAATCAGTCTGATTTCAGTATTGACCATCTGGTGATGTCCGTGTATAGCGTCTTCTCTTATTTGTTGGAAGAGGGTGTTTGCTATGACCACTGTGTTGTCTTGGCAAAACTGTTTGCCTTTGCCCTGCTTCATTTTGTACTCTAAGGCCAAACTTGCCTGTTACTCCAGGTATCTCTTAACTTCCTGCTTTTGCATTCCAGTCCCCTATGATGAAAAGGACAGCTTTTTTTTTTGGTGTAAGTTCTAGAAGGTCTTGTAGGTCTTCATAGAACCATTCAACTTCAGCTTCTTCAGCATTAGTGGTTGGGGCATAGGCTTGGATTACTGTGAGACTGAATGGTTTACCTTGGAAACGAACAGAGATAATTCTGTCATTTTTGAGATTGCATCCAAGTACTGCATTTCAGACTCTTTCGTTGACTACAAGGGCTACTCCATTTCTTCTAAGGGATCTTTGGCCACAGTTGTAGTTATAATGGTCATCTCAATTAAATTCACCCATTCCAGTTCATTTTAGTTCACTGATTCCTAAAATGTCAATGTTTACCCTTGCCATCTCCTGTTTAACCACTTCCAATTTGCCTTGATTCATGGACCTAACATTCCAGGTTCCTATGCAATGTTGTTCTTTACAGAATCAGTCACATCCACAAATGGCCATTGTTTTGCTTTGGCTCTGTTGCCTCATTTTTTCTGAAGTTATTTCTCCACTTTTCTCCAGGAGCATGTTGGGCACCTACTTACCTGGTGAGTTCATCTTTCAGTGTCATATCTTTTTGTCTTTTCATACTGTTCATGGGGTTCTCAAGCAAGAATTCTGAAATAGTTTGCCATTCCCTCCTCCAGTGGACCACGTTTTGACAGAACTCTCCACCATGACCCATCCATCTTGGGAGGCCCTACACGGCATGGCTTATAGTTTCATTGAGTTAGACAAGGCTGTGGTCCATGTGATCAGTTTGATTAGTTTCTGTGATTGTGATTTTCATTCTATCTGCCCCCTGGTGGATAAGGATAAGAGGCTTATGGAAGCTTCCCATGGAAATAGAAAATGTTTGTAAATAAAATTTATGTGGGTTTAAGACATTTATTTCTGCTTTATTGACTATGCCAAAGCCTTTGACTGTGTGGATCACAATAAACTGTGGAAAATTCTGAAAGAGATGGGAATACCAGACCACCTGACCTGCCTCTTAAGAAACCTATATGCAGGTCAGGAAGCAACAGCTAGAACTGGACATGGAGCAATGGACTGGTTCCACATAGGAAAAGGAGTACGTCAAGGCTGTATATTGTCACCCTGCTTATTTAATGTATATGCAGAGTACATCCTGAGAAATGCTGGGCTGGAAGAAGCACAAGCTGGAGTCAAGATTGCTGGAAGAAATATCAATAACCTCAGATATGCAGATGACACCACCCTTATGGCAGAAAACAAAGAACTAAAGAGCCTCTTAATGAAAGTGAAAGAGGAGAGTGAAAAAGTTGGCCTAAAGCTCAACATTCAGAAACCTAAGATCATGGCATCTGGTTCCATCACTTCATAGCAAATAGATGGGGAAACAGTGGTTGACTTCATGTTTTTGGGCTCCAAAATCACTGCAGATGGTGATTGCAGCCATGAAATTAAAAGACACTTACTCCTTGGAAAGAAAGTTATGACCAACCTAGACAGCATATTAAAAAGCAGAGACATTACTTTGTCAACAAAGGTCAGTCTAGCCAAGGCTATGGTTTTTCCAGTAGTCATGTGTGGATGTGAGAGTTGGACTATAAAGAAGCTGAGTGCTGAAGAATCAATGCTTTAGATTGTGGTGTTGGAGAAGACTCTTGAGAGTCCTTTGGACTGCAAGGAGATCCAACCAATCCATCCTAACGGAGATCAATCCTGGGTGTTCATTGAAAGGACTGAAACTCCAATATTTTGGCCACCTGATGTGGAGAGCTGACTCATTTGAAAAGACCCTGAGGCTGGGAAAGACTGAAGGCAGGAAGAGAAGGGGACGACAGAGGATGAGATGGTTGGATGGCATTACCGACTCAATGGATATGGGTTTGGATGGACTCCGGGAGTTGGTGATGGACAGGGAGGCCTGGCGTGCTGTGGTTCATGGGGTCACAAAGAGTCAGACATGGCTGAGCGACTGAATTGAACTGAAGACATTTAAAATAATCCTATTGGAGTAGAGTATAATCAGTTTCTTTGCGTTTTCATGGGATACACACGTGTGTGTATATGTGTATATATATGTATATGTGTGTATCTATATATACTTTTTAAAAAGAAACTCAAAGGTTATGTTTTCCTGGTATTCTGATACTTTTTTTTTTCCCCAGACATCTGGTGAATTATATCATTCATCAGTTGTGAGCTCTGAGGATCAGATTTAACTTTACCTATCTATTGCCTCAGGCATTTGCTATGAGAGATTTCAGTAGATTGTGCTTTGTTCTCCATAGTCTAGCAAATTGAGGAAAAAGGGAAAACTGATATCAATTCAGAAAAGTAAATAGTTATGAACCTCCTACAGTGTGCAAGGCACTGTGCCTGCTAGGAGCTTGAAAAGCAGTGCTCTTTTATAGAGCTCATAATTTGTTGTTAGTCAGCCTTCTTGTACTTGCAGCAAAAGTTGAATAGGGGCCTGAGGAGAACTAAGGAAAGCAAGTAGGGCTGTGAGATTTCCTATCATATACTGCTGCTGCTGCTAAGTCACTTCAGTCGTGTCCGACTCTGTGTGACCCCATGGACGGTAGCCCACCAGGCTCCCCTGTCCCTGGGATTCTCCAGGCAAGAACACTGGAGTGGGTTGCCATTTCCTTCTCCAACGCATGAAAGTGAAAAGTGAAAGTGAAGTCGCTCAGTCGTGTCCGACTCCTAGCTACCCCATGGACTGCAGCCTGCCAGGCTCTTCCTTCCGTGGGATTTGCCAGGCAAGAGTACTGGAGTGGGTTGCCATTGCCTTCTCTGTATCATATACTAGTTTTTCTTAATTTTCTTAAATTTAAAAGTTAAAGGTAATATATCCTCAATTTTTTTCCCTAAAGAAAATACAAAATAACCACACGCACAAGCAATCTATAACTCTGTAGAAATTCATCTAGAGGTACACAGTCTTAAAGGTAGGGGTATATTCTTTTAGTTGTTTTTTTCTTTGTCTTTATTATTATAAACTCGGATCACTTTTTCACTTGGTAAGGTATTGTGAACATTTTGTGTCCCCAGATCGTCTTTCCATCTCATGATTTTTTAAATGACTTTATAATATTCTAAATGTACCATAATGTGTTTTATTTGTGTTCTAGTTTTAGATGTGTAGAGTATTTCCTGCTTTTGTTTGTTTTACTTGTAAATAATTCTGCAATGGTTATTTTTGTGGATAAATCTTCATGTGCCTTCCTGGTAATTCCTTCAGAATTTCATGCTGAAAAGTACAAATTTTGTGTCAAACAATATCGGTATTTTAAGTTTTCAACCAACTATACATGAAAGTGCATATTTTATTGTGTCTTTGCCAAAACTGAGTATTATTATTAAGTTTAAAGTTCTCACAATTTTATTTTGAAAAATGTAGTTAGATGTCTTCATTAAATTAGAGACAGGGTTGTTTGCAACTACCAGTACCAGTAAGCAGTTTTCCAAAAGCATGCTTTCATGCATCGCCTCTCTCCAGATAAATAAATAGCATCATAATGTTCAGTGTTCACCACTTTTAATGATCAGTGTGTACTGCTTTCTAGATCCATTTCAGTATGAATTTTAATGTCTTTTTAAATACTTCATATGTTTTATTTAAGTAAATTTTTTTCTTGCAGTATAGTAAACCAGGGAAAAAATGGAAGATTATGACTCAGGAATTTATTAATCAACATACAGTGGAACATAAAGGAAAACAAATCTGCAAATACTTTCTGGAAGGGAGATGTATTAAGGTAAATTTATAGGGGTATCATAAATCACTTTAACTTCTGAAACAATCTTTAAAACTTAAGGTCATTTTAGGGGGTAGTGAGTGTTTTCTCATATAGTTGGAATAAAACTAGTTCTTCAAAATGGATCTTGTATTGAATACTGTATAATTCATATAATTATATTCTGGGACAATAATATAGCTTGTTGAAATCAGATTTTATTTTACTGACACATGATGCTATGTGGCACGTACTGCTCAAATTGGCTTACTAATATTAAATGTTGTCATGTTTACAATGATGCAGTAAAGTTCAGTTACTGTTATTATTCTCATTTTAATCATGGTCAAACCAAGAGGTTAAATGAGTCCCCAGGGTAGCTCAGCCAGACATGGTGAGTGCTGGAGCCAAGCAGTGTCCTCTGAGGTCATGTTCACTGTTCTGCCTCTCCGCCCAAAGCCACCTCCACTATCCTGGGCAAGAATTCTAAGGGATTGTTTGAATTACTGAGCTCATTATTTAAAGATTGGAGATATGACCATGGTTCTACCATGAAACACCACAGAGAAAATTCAACTCAATGGTTTCTTTTTTTTTCTCTTTTTTTGTGAACAGGGAGATCAATGTAAATTTGATCATGATGCAGAGTTGGAGAAGAGGAAAGAGATCTGCAAATTTTATTTACAAGGATATTGTACCAAAGGAGAGAACTGCATTTATATGCATAATATCCTTTATTAAAAATGTTAACCAAAATATTGCAGTTTTCTAGTGTCATTGAGGCTTTAAAAATCTTAAGTACAATCTGGAAAGCCTAGTTTGGTTTTATTTATTTATTTCTTTCTTTTATTTTTTAACTTTACAATATTGTATTGGTTTTGCCATATATCAACATGAATCTGCCACAGGTATACATGTGTTCCCCATCCTGAACCCTCCTCCCTCCTCCCTCCCCGTACCATCCCTCTGGGTCATCCCAGTGCACCAGCCCCAAGCATCCAGTATCGTGCATCGAACCTGGACTGGCGACTCATTTCATATATGATATTATACATGTTTCAATGCCATTCTCCCAAATCATCCCACCTCTCCCTCTCCCACAGAGTCCAAAAGGCTGTTCTATACATCTGTGTCTCTTGCTGTCTTGTATACAGGGTTATTGTTACCATCTTTCTAAATTCCATATATATGCGTTAGTATACTGTATTGGTGTTTTTCTTTCTGGCTTACTTCACTCTGTATAATAGGCTCCAGTTTCATCCACCTCATTAGAACTGATTCAAATGTATTCTTTTTAATGGCTGAGTAATACTCCATTGTGTATATGTACCACAGCTTTCTTATCCATTCATCTGCCGATGGACATCTAGGTTGCTTCCATGTCCTGGCTGTTATAAACAGTGCTGCGATGAACATTGGGGTACACGTGTCTCTTTCAATTCTGGTTTCCTCAGTGTGTATGCCCAGCAGTGGAATTGCTGGGTCATAAGGCAGTTCTATTTCCATTTTTTTAAGGAATCTCCACACCGTTCTCCATAGTGGCTGTACTAGTTTGCATTCCTACCAACAGTGTAAGAGGGTTCCCTTTTCTCCACAGTCTCTCCAGCATTTATTGCTTGGAGACTTTGGATCATAGCCATTCTGACTGGCGTGAAAGGGTACCTCATAGTGGTTTTGATTTGCATTTCTCTGATAATGAGTGATGTTGAGCATCTTTTCATGTGTTTGTTAGCTATCTGTATGTCTTCTTTGGAGAAATGTCTATTTAGTTCTTTGACCCATTTTTTGATTGAGTCATTTATTTTTCTGAAATTGAGCTGTAGGAGTTGCTTGTATATTTTTGAGATTAGTTGTTTGTCAGTTGCTTCATTTGCTATTATTTTCTTCCATTCTGAAGGCTGTCTTTTCACCTTGCTTATAGTTTCCTTTGTTGTGCAGAAGCTTTTAAGTTTAATTAGGTCCCATTTGTTTATTTTTGCTTTTATTTCCAGTATTCTGGGAGGTGGGTCATAGAGGATCCTGCTGTGATATATGTTGGAGAGTGTTTTACCTATGTTGTCCTCTAGGAGTTTTATAGTTTCTGGTCTTACATTTAGATCTTTAATCCATTTTGAGTTTATTTTTGTGTATGGTGTTAGACCTAGTTTGGTTTTAAATTTAAAATAACACATTATGTAAACCAGATCTCTTCAGCCTTTGCACTTCAGAAGGTCAACTGAGTTTTTTTCTTTAGGGAAATGAAATAACTTCCCTTTGGAAAAAAAAATCTGAAATAAACATACTTTAAATAATATTTATAAGTTTTTCAAGAGGCTGTGCTTTCTGAAGGAGTTGGCAACATATTTATTCTGTGAATTATTATTTAGTTGCGTTCATAAGTAATAAATTATCATTATTGGAAATTATGAAATTCAAGTATTGTCAAATCTTACCACCTAATGATAAGCACTACCCTGTATATTCTTCCCTACTTCTGATACATTTAAATTGTATTCCTGCCTCTACCCATGTGGCATTTCACTGTATATGGTCCATATATATATATATATGATTCGTGTTGATGTATGAAAACCAATTTGTAAAGCAGTTATCCTTCAGTTAAAAATAATTTTTATATATATATATATATGAAACATTTCCTTCGGTAAAGACCTTATTATTTCCCAAATGGTTAGTTCATTGTCTCCTCTTCACAGATTTAAAAGGTCACCTGCCCATATTCTAAGTTTTCAGCGAACATGGTTCTGTTTCTCTACTATACCATTATACCTGGTGCTATCTGACCATTCTGCTCTGTAATAGTATGTTTGATACTTACTAAGGGCAAATACTCCTTTTGTATCAAAATGTTATAATAAATTTTTCTTATTCAAACAATTTATTTTTTAAGATTTGATGTATTTCTTTAGAAACCAGACACCTTATTGAACTGTTTCTGAAATCTTTCCATGTATTCTTATATTTTTCTCCATAGTCATGCCATCTGTGGCATGACAATTTTAATAGTATTGGCTACACTTCCAAAAAATGTTAAATACTAGGTATTGTGAAGCATAAAACATGTTTCAAAGGTAATGCCCTTTTGCTTTGGCTTGTGGCTACAATTTTAAGATTGATTTTTTAAAAAATAGAGTTAAGTATGTAAATCCTTCGGCTTCCTAGGTGTCTCAGTAGTAAAGAATATGCCTGCCAAGCAGGAGATTCGGGTTCGATCCCTGGGTCAGGAAGATCTCCTGGGGAAGGAAATGGCAACCCACTCCAGTATTCTTGCCTGGGAAATTCCATGGACAGAGGAGTCTAGCAGGCTACAGTCCATGGGGTTGCAAAGAGTCAAACATGACTTAGAGACTAAACAACAACATCTAATATATATCCTTATTTTACTAAGAGGTTTTAATATTAAAAAAACTTGAATTTTATCAGTTGTCTTTTGTATCTGCTAAGATAATCACATGATTTTTCTTTCTTGACCTTATCATTGTGATGATTTCAGTAATAAATTTCCAGAAACTACTCAGAAATTCCCAGAACATATACCAGCTGAAATGGTATATTTTTCCCTATACTTCTAGATTTAATATTTTCTTTAGATCTTTGTCTCCAAAATGTTAAGATTAGCCTGTGGTTTTGATTGTTTGGATATTTAACTTTAACATTACATATCAGACCCCTTTATTTTCTTCATAGATATAAACATTTGCTGAAAATTTATTTGTTCAGTATTTTGTTTTATTGTGGAAAGTAACAGAGTTTACATAATTAAATTATACCATAGCCATTATAAATAGCTATAGCCATTTTTACTTAAAAAATTGTTTTCTTGAAAGAGAGTAGATATATATATATATATACATATGTATAACTGAATCACTTTGCTGTATACCTGAAACTTACACGACATTGTAAATTAACTATACTTCAATTTTTAAAAAATGGTTATTGAAGAAACCTCAGTGTCCATTGCAGCTCTACTTACAATAGCTAGGGCATGAAGGCAACCTAGATATCCACTGACAGATGAATGGATAAAGAAGTTGTGGTACTTATACACAGTGGAGATTACTCAGCCATGAAAAGGAACTCATTTGAGTCAGTTCTAATGAGGTGGGTGAATACAGAGTAAAGTAAATCAGAAAGAGAAAAACAAATATACGTGGAATCTAGAAAGATGGTACCGATGAACCTATTTACAGGCAATGGAGACACAGACACGGAGAACGGACTTGTAAACACAGCAGGGGAAGGAGAGGGAGGGACAGATTGAAAGAGTAACGCAGAAACATATACATTATGATATGTAAAATAGATAGCTGGGGGAATTTGCTGTGTGACACAGGGAGCTCAAACCTGGTGCTCTGTGACAACCAAGAGGGGTGGGATGGGGAGGGAGGTGGGAGAGAGGTTCAAGAGGGAGCGGACATAATGTATACCTATGGCTGATTCATGTTCATGTACGGCAGAAACTAACACAATTCTGTAAACCAATTATCCTCCAATTAAAAAAATAAAATTGGTGTAACTAACAAAAAAGAATCCACCAGCCAAGGCAGGGGACACAGGTTCAATCCCTGGTCCAGGAAGAGTCCACATGCTGCGGGGCAGCTAAGCCAGCATGCCAAAACCACTGCGCCCCGTGCTTTGCTACTGCCTAAGCCTGCACACCCTAGAGCCCGTGCTCAGCAACAGGAGAAGCCAGCGCAGTGGGAAGCCGGTGCCCCACAGCTAGAGGGCAGCCCCCAGTCACAGCTAGAGAGAGCCTGCACACGGCAGTAAAGGCCGAGTGCAGCGAAACATGAGTGTAAGTAAATGAGTGACATTTTAGAGGAAGTACTAGTGGAGTTAGCTAACTATCCAAGCTCTATTTATATGTAACATTTTCCTAGCATGGTACTCTCAACAAACTATTGAAACCCTAACATGACTCTCTTGATGAGTGGTGAAAACAGCTAGAATTTGCACTAAATTTTAGACATAATTTATTTACAATGGTAATTTGGGAGATGATTTGTAAATCTTGATCCAGAGCTCTTTTTAAGGAAGTCTGTGTTAATTACCCACATTACTAACTCTACTATTATAGAAGACATATATATCTATCACTGACAGAAAAAATAATACAGTTTGTACAGTCAAGATTTTTAAAACAAAAAAATTAAGCTCTTAAAAAATTGTTTTCTAGTTCTAATAGAGTAGAAGAGACTTAAAATTTCTGAATGTTCTGCGACAGCATACTTAAAATATTTAATCTTAAAATTAAAAATTAAATAATCTGTGCCTGTTGAAAATTTAGTACAATATATGGTAATAAAGTTATATTGATTTCACAGTTGTATTTTTTGTTTTAAAATATGAGAGTTTGATTTTACTTGGTCTGTTCCTTAATATTTTTATTTACATGAATTTCCATGTAAGTTTTATCATAGTGGAGCAAAATGTTACCAAGGAGACAACTGTAAATTTTCACATGATGATCTGACTAAAGAAACAAAGAAACTTTTGGACAAAGTGAGTAATATTTTTGCACCTTGATTACAGATTCATTAGACTTTAATCATGTTTTATAAGTCATATTTTATGCCTGGAGAATCCCATGGACAGAGGAGTCTGGCAGGGTACAATCCATGGGGTCGCACAGAGTCAGACACGACTGAGCAACTTCACTTTCTTGCTGAGAAAGCAAGGACTTATTATTTTATGTTTTATTTTGTTAATGTAGTGTGTTAGAAAAGCAGGAATATTGGACTAAGAATTAAGAATATTTTGTTCTTATAAGATTCAACTGTGATGTACATGAAACACTTTGTACCACTCCTAGTAAAGAGTAAAACCTCAGTTAGTGGCACCTATTACAGTTCTTTACTTATTAATGATAGCAAATAATATAATTGCCTTAACCTTAAAAAAAAAAAAAAAACTTTTGTTCTTATCATTGTTCTGCCATTAAAAAACAGTCCATCACAAATTTTTTCAACCAGTCCATCATAAATTTTATTTTTCTTGGTTGAGCTCTTGTTCAAATGTCATTTACTTTCCAATTTTATTTAGATATAATTGGTATACAACACTGTATAAATTTAAGGTGTACAACATAATGATTCAACTTACATACATCATGAAATTATTGCAAGCTTAGCAAACATCCATTATCTCAAAGAAATATGAAATTAAAGAAACAGAAAAGATTTTTTTCCGTGTTGAGAAGGGTGTTAGGACTTAACACCCTCAACAGATTTCGTGTATAACGGTCCAGCGCTGTTAATTATACTCACCGTGTTGTGCCTCACATCCCTAGTACTTACTTACCTTATAACTCGAAGTTTGTACCTTTTTAGTGCCTTCATCCAGTTCCTCTGCTTTTGGTAACCACAAAATGTGATCTCTAAAAAAGCTAATTTACTTTGAGAACTATCCTTTACCTCTTTGAACCTCATATTCTTTATAAAAAAGTAGTTCACTATCTCCGATCTATTTCAACTTTAATACTATATTTTTCTGTTAACAAAACTAGTTTATTCAAGTCTTCTCAGTTTTAAATGTGAGGAAGAAAGCTTGTTTGGAAATAGTAAATCTTGGCCAATTATCTTTAGGTGTTGAATACTGAAGAAGCTGCAAATGAAGACGAAAGAGAATTAGAAGAACTTAGAAAGCATGGCATAACTCCTCTTCCCAAACCACCTCCAGGAGTTGGACTTCTGCCAACCCCACTGGAGCATTTTCCCTTTTCTGATCCTGAAGATGGTTTTCAGACAGATCTCTCTGATGATTTCAAGAAAATTCCATCTCTTTTTGAAATAGTTGTAAAACCTACTGTGGATTTAGCACATAAAATTGGAAAGAAGTAAGTTAAATTTGCATTCCTTCCAATGAATATTCAGGGTTGATCGCCTTTAGGATTGATTGGTTTGATCTCCTTGCTGTTCAAGGGACTCTCAAGAGTCTTCTCCAACACCACAGTTCGAAAAAATCAGTTCTTCAGCACTCAGCTTGCTTTATGGTCCAACTCTCACATCCATACATGACCACTGGAAAAACCATAGCCTTGACTAGGCAGACCTTTGTCAGCAAAGGTCCAATATCCATTTAGAGATGTAATGCTCTTATTTGCCTCTTTTCTTTGAACTAAGAAATATTCTTTTGTCCACAGGCCACCAGCATTTTATAACAGTGCCTCACCACCAGGACCACAATTTCAGGAAAGCAGCCCACATCCTCAACATGTCTATAGTTCTGGGTCCAGTCCAGGTCCTGGCCCTAACATGTCTCAGGGACACAACAGTCCTGTGATCCACCCAGGCTCCCCCGGACACTGTCCTGGCCTACCAGTGCCACAGAGCCCACCTTTGCTGCCTGGCCCCCCAGGAACTGTGGGCCCTCACGGTCAAGCCGGAGTACTTGGTCAACCGGATACGCCTTTGACACCACCAAATATGAGTGGTGCTTACCACTGCCCGGGCTTTCCAGAACACGTGATGAAAGTACCTAGAGAGAATCACTGCTCTCCAGGCTCATCGCACCCACCTGGTGAAAGGCAACTCAGTACCAGCTATGAGTCCTTACAAAATCCCACTGAGTTTTATGATCATTACTATTCACAGCATGCTGTCCATAATTTTCAGCCACCCAGTCACTCTGGTGGTAAGTTTACCTTTCTAAATAATTCATTTCTAACTTAAAATATCTGGAGTCCTATGTTTCTTTAGCAACAAGAAAGGCATGTGTGTTTTAAATAAAGGAGAATATGATGAAATTGAAATATTAAAATGTGTTTTCAATTTAACCAAATATTTGTAACAGTAGACCTTGAGATAACTTTAAACAGTGCTTACTGTTACATGATAATCTGATAATCAAATGTGATATTGTTGTAACTCAGTTTCTTACAAGGCTCAGCAGTATTTGCCTCCTGGAGTTTTGCACTCAATCAGTGTCTTGTGTCTTTTTGTGCTGTGTATATAGACGGGGTGTGGCACGGTGACTTTGCCCAGCACCAGGCTCCAGTTGTTCCAGACTCACCTAACCGCGGGAGTGGGTCTGACAGCAGCAGTAAGGTGGCAGGCCATGGTGCCCTGCCTGCGCTGGGTCTCCTCCCTGCTGTCCAGAGAGCTCTTTTTGTCAGACTTACTCAGAAATACCAAGAAGATGAAGAGCCAAGCAGCACCCAGCCTCAGAGGGCACCGAGCAAGGAAGAAGGTGCGTCAGGTGTCACGATAGTGTCATATCTATTTGGATCTACATATTCTATTTCCAGCTACCGCTACTGTCTTCTTGGGATTGATTGTCATTTCCAGTGCCATTGATGCATTAGTAATTAATTGCAATAGGTTTGATTTGAAGCAATAAATCAGACTGGAGTGTGAGGCCTTGGAAGCACACTTGTTATTAAGCTTTGCTTTTGAAGAGAAATAGAACAGAAACAAGATAGCCTTGAGTTTAAGAATTTTAACTTGTAACTCAAGTTCAAAATTATTTGGTGATTAGATTTTTATGGGCAGAGGCTGTTTCCTTCAGGTTCTGCTATACTATTAAAGGATATTATTTTTAATATAAAATATTATATTTTAAGTTTCCCTTAGTATTTTTGATACTGATAAGTCTACAGCAATTAGTTAATTCAGTTAAGGGGAGAAAACTTGAAATCAACCAGTTGTTATTATGAGTTAAAAAATTGATATGTTTGGCCACTCTTAAACATGAAATTAAGGGCTTCCCTCGTTCCAGTGGTTAAGAATCTATGCTTCTGCTGCAGGGATCAGGGAAGTTCACATGCTGTGAGGCATGGCCAAAGATGAGCAAAACATGAAATCTATGAATGACTATGTAAAACTGGATAACGCTAGTAGTCACAAGTTATATAAACATTGTTACATTTGGAAACATAGTATTAAACCTTCATTTATTTACCATGACAGGGAAATGAGGAATTTCTAATAAGTTAATTTCCTGTATAATTTATATTTACTCCTTTAGGTGCTAATTTTAAGAAATAATCATTTTAATGTGAATCTTTCTTTAAAGTGTAACAAAGTCTTATATTTTCATAAAGAAAAAAATTAAAACTTTTCTAAATGACATAACATTTTATATATAATACTATAAAATTGGTAATGTTTTATAAGGCTTGTTTTCTCGGAATCAGAAAAGATCTTAAACAGATTTTTTTGTGTTTGTGTTCATTCTTGCAAATTTTATTGCCTTTGTGAATTTATTTGTCCTTTGATAAAAAGCTGATAGGAACCTTTTAATCATTTTCTAATACCTGCTTTCCACTGACTTCTCTGCTGTTCTACTTTCTTTCTGCTCCATCTTCATTCTTATTCCAAAAAGAATTTAAGACTGTTTATAAAATATGTTTATATGAAAGTGAAAATTAAATAGCATCTTACCTATTTGGATCGGATTTGGATTAAGTACCAAATTCTATGAGGAGTGAAACTCCTACACAGAAATGTTTAAAATAACTACAGTTATTTTAAATAACAACAGTTGAAAGTGAACCACAGGTCTAGCTCTAGACTTCCTGGAGGTCAGAGAAAAAAAAGAGAGATCCAGTGTCTAGAAGTAGTTTTTTTCAGACACTGAGGTATGAATTAAAGTTTTTGCCATTGTGATATAGTGTATACTATTTTAAAGGCACATCCTCCCCTAAATGAGTGCTTGTTCTGTAGCATTCTTCTGTTCAAACTAACTGTGTAATGCTAAATTTCCATATGACAGAAATGCATTGGTGAGCAGTGAGATAAAAGTGAGAATATATGTGCTACTCTATTGATTCAAGATGTTCTATGATATACATAAGTGTGTGTGTGTACATATATATATGTACATGGCTAATTCAGAGATAATCTATGTATGTTTTAATGGAGAGGAAGGAGACCCACCCTCTTGAGGCATCAGTTTTTATTTCCTTTTCTACTAGAGGGAAGACCTCTGATGGTTAAGCTTCTTAACATTATGGCTCACGCTGAAGTTACATAGGCTTTAAGAGTAAGGCCCAAAGTTCTTATAAAGTTAAAGTATGTAAATTTTATGGTGTTAGTTGCATTTTTTGCTTTTAATTTAGTGTTTAAGTAATATATTCACAAGGTCAAACATTTAAAAATATATGAGAGAAAAGCCTGGGGCCCATATATGCTCAGTTCCCTTTGCTTTCCTAACCATCATTGTTAGTGTTTTGTTTTCTTTCCAGGTTTTTTTTTTTTTTTAAATAGCTCTCCCTTGTTATCCGATAAATCCAGAGGTATGAAATTTAAGGGGTTGCTTGAATTAAAGAGGGCTTCCCTGGTGGCTCAGATGGTAAGGCGTCTGCCTGCAATGCAGGAGACCCGGGTTTGATCCCTGGGTCGGGAAGATCCCCTGGAGAAGGAAATGGCAACCCACTCCAGTATTCTTGCCTGGAAAATTCCATGGATGGAGGAGCCTGGTAGGCTACAGTCCATGGGGTATTAAAGAGTCGGACACGACTGAGCGACTTCACTTTCACTTTCACTTTGAATTAAAGAGAGCCATTATCTGGAGAAGGCAATGGCACCCCACTCCAGTACTCTTGCCTGGAAAATCCCATGGACGGAGGAGCCTGGTAGGCTGCAGTCCATGGGGTCGCTAAGAGTCGGATACGACTGAGCGTCTTCACTTTCACTTTTCACTTTCCTGCATTGGAGAAGGAAATGGCAACCCACTCCAGTGTTCTTGCCTGGAGAATCCCAGGGACGGGGGAGCCTGGTGGGCTGCCGTTTATGGGGTTGCACAGAGTCGGACACGACTGAAGCGACTAAGCAGCAGCAGCAGCAGCAACACATTTTGGTATTTCTCTTTTAGAGTGTTTTCCCTTCTCCCTCACCCCTGTCTTCCCACACCTTTCGGAGTTCCCTTTGGCCAGCTGGAATGAAAGGTCCAGAGTTTTCTCTGACTGGAAGGACATTTTACATGTTCTGATGCCACACTTCTTTCTTTATCGAGTGCAGTGACTGAATTGTTAGTTGTTATATCACATCTTATCTTGTTCCGGTGTTGAAACTGTCATTTCTATGATGCATTGTCTTGAAGTTAGACTACCCTTATTTCAGAAATAGTCTATGTGTTTTTTAATCTTAATTAAAGCCAAATATGAATGCTTCACTCTTTACAATAGTTTTTGTCTGCATTTAGATGAAACTGTTAACTGGTACTCCAGTAGTGAAGAGGAAGAAGGGAGCAGCGTCAAGTCAATACTGAGAACGTTACAGAAACAAACAGAGACTTTGAGGAGTCAGCAGCAGCCTTCCACAGAGCTTGGCACTCCTACTGACCCGAGACTTGCTAGAGAGAAGAATAAAGGAAACCAAGTCGTCGACCCTAGACTCAGGACTATCTCAAGGCAAGACATTAGAAAATCTTCTGAGTCTGCCCCACTGGATCTCAGACTTGCATGGGATCCCAGGAAATTAAGAGGGAATGGAAGCGGTCATGGCAGTTCTTCTGCTGGTGGAGCCAAGTTTGATTCACATCATGGCAACACTGGCCCTAACATCAGACACAAAAGAGGAGATGATGATGATGAAGATACAGAAAGAGAACTGAGAGAAAAGGCTTTCTTAATACCTCTGGATTCTTCCCCTGGTGTGATGCTGCAGGACCCAAGGTCACAACTGAGACAGTTTAGTCACATTAAAATGGATATTACCCTAACCAAACCCAACTTTGCCAAACACATCGTGTGGGCTCCAGAAGACTTACTACCAGTTCCTTTACCTAAACCTGATCCAGTCTCTTCAATCAATTTACCTCTGCCCCCTCTTATAGCTGACCAGAGGCTCAGTAGGTTGTGGAATACAAAAAGTGATCTTCGTCAAGACACCGTGCCCACTGATAGAAAACTAGCAGCCAAAGCCAAAATGAACACAGCAAACAGAGAAGGCTACCCAGACCAATTTGGAGACTCACATAGTTCAGGAAGTAAATTAGGAGATCCTAGGCTGCAAAAAAATTTTGATCCTAGACTTCACAGACTGCACAATACAGAGCCTCATCAAGCAGTTATGAAGGACCCCCATATGTCTAAGACTGCCCCTCCTTTAGGGACCAGGTCAAACCTGGGGTCATCACAGCCCTCAGGGGCAGTACCTAGCAGTTCTGGTCCTGGGGCTTTACCTCCATATGCCCCCAAACTCTCATCTTCAACTGGCCTTCCCCTGGGAACTCCGGGTTCAGTCCTTAGCGGTATTAGTTTGTATGACCCCAGGGAGCAAGGTTCATCCTCTACATCAGAGCTAGCAGCAGAAAATGTAGAGAACCAGAAAAAAAGCAGGAGTTTAAAATGTAGCGACAAAAATGAGCCTCCTCCTGGAGAATCAATCCTACCACAGAAAATGGCTCCAAATGTGGACGTCCCTGTTGACCGCCCAGCTGACCCACAGACGGATGTTCGCCGGAGTTCCGGTACCGTTCAAGTCCCAGCAGTGCACAGCCTTCCAATCCAGGCATTAACAGGCTTAATCAGACCCCAGTACAGCGATCCCAGGCAGTCAAAACATCTGGGACAGGTGAGCCCCACCCCCGGTGATGATCCCAGCAAAGAAACAGATGACAAATCTCTGAAGGAGGTTTTTAAAACTTTTGACCCAACAGCTTCACCATTTTGTTAGCTGTTGTATAAACAAGCAGTTCTTTTCTCTCTCCTGACTGTTGGCAGTCCCCTGCTGTTTTGTAACTGTTTTACCTCTATAGTTTATTTATTTTTAAATTATAAACACTTTTCAGCTGCTAGTATCAGAACCACACGAAGCTATATCCTCCAAAGCCTGTGGTATTTTATATAGTATTTTTATAATTTTAAGAGACTGTAGTCATTGACATAGAAACCTATATATCATGTTAGTTTCAGTAAAAGTACTTTTATTGTAAATAAACCATCATGAACTCAACACTTTGCCTGAATATATGCCACTTGTCTTTCATAATCAGTGTTTAGATAAATGATCACCACTTTTATATGGTTGTTAGTTTCAAGCAATATAATGTACATTACTTTTCAGAAACAGTATTTTGACTAGGATCCTCTCAAATTTGTCAACACAGAACTGACTAATATGTAATGCTAACTGCTAGCTAAAATGTAAAGTGAAGTAAAGAAAACATTTTTTTAATCTAATATTAGCAGAGCAGTTCATGTTTAAGGGCATCACTTTTATTATTACTGGCAATATTATTTGTGTAAATGAAGCATTTGAATGTCATATCTTTTAAATGTATTTTATGGTATACTGTATCATAGAAGTTGGAGATATATAAATAGAATGTTTTGCTAAAGTAAAAAATTTCCAAATTCTCTAACATAACTTTTTAAATTTAATTTTTCATAATAATAGTTATGAGTTATTGCTGTTAATGTTATGATGTTTATGCATTTTGATGTCTTTGTCTTTAGCAGCATAATTTATATTACTTTTTCAAATTGTGTAGCTGCAATAATTGTATTCATCATGACTTTGGCAGTTTTAAACAAAATTTTCAAAGATCCAATGTGTCTGTAGTGATTTATTGCACTGATAATGTTTTAAGTGTGCAGGTTCTATATTTTTTCTTAAATAGCGAGAAAACACAGAGATGGTATAGTCAACTGTATATGGCTATCAATAAAGACTCTCTTTCGGATCTTACCTGGCTGGCATTCTATAACAGAGGAGACTGCTTGGTGTTTTAATGTATTTAATGTCCTCATAGTTTGGAAACCACCTCAGTGGATTCGAAATTGTACTTTTATGAAAAATAATTTGTATTCATTCTTGTATATTTATTGCAGTATATAAATAATGGCAACCCTACTTACTTTATACATATATTATTTATAACTAAAACTAAGAATTACACTTAAGTCTCAGGCTAAGTGTATATATTAATATCTTCAACTAGAGGTATTGGACAGTGTTTGCTAGTAACAACTCCAGTAAGTAATTTAAAAGGAGCATTTCATTGTAAAAGGTAATGGAAGTAGAGGAAATCAGCTCTTGAGAAGTGATTTTTAAAATATACAGCCAAATTTTTGTGTGGGAACCTAAGGCTCAGCACATGGCTTAATACTAATGTATATCTTTCCTATTCCCGTCTTCACTTTTTGCTTTTTTTGCTCTGATTCCACGCTGAAATGAGGTTGCAGTTAAGTGAACAAGAACAATGCCTGTCTACCTCAGAAGTTCATTGTGTTCTAAGTGGAAGGACAGTTGTTCAAGGGAATGTGAGTTCCTACTATTTTTACTTTGGTTACGTTGTTGCCTAAAATGATTCTGGATAACATTTTATAGTTAAAAAATGAAATTTACAGCTATTATAGAAAGTATTTTCTGACTTTCTGTCCTTTGGAAGCAAGTCGAAGGATAATTGATTAGTAAAAAAATCCTTTATGAATGTTCATATAAGCTACTTGCTGAATTAATTAGAAGAGAGAGAGGGAGGAAAGAACTTATGAGGGTTAGAGGTTTATGACAGGGAATTCATATGCTTTTTCTGAACTGATTTATAGGTGTTTTATCTCAGTGTCTAGTTTGTTATCTGTGAAATGGGTATGATTATGACTTCACAGATTTGATGTAAGGAGTGAATGAATTATTATTTTAAAGTATTTGTAAATATAAAATTGATTTATGACTTTCATACACATAATCATTACATTCCCACTGGGTTTGCATTAAGTTGTACAGATTCAAAAATAATATAATGCGGTTTGTGTGGTTCATCAATTCTGTGAAGTTTCAGATGATAGTAAGACACAGTAGAATTGCCTGAGAAGTTGTTTCAGGGAGTATTAACCCATCAAGTTAGTAATTTCCTTGAACATTTTGTGTATCAGTAAGTCACAGGACTTTTTCTACTTTAGAGCTCTATGGGCTTGCAGTGTCTATTCAGGGTCTGACATCCATGTTCACTTTAGACAGGTTGGATGTTGACAGAAGGTGAAAATCCTGTGATGGTCTGTGTTGTGTTTTCCTCACTTACGTGTTATGACTTCGTGTTCTGTGACTCACGTGTTTGCTTCAATCGTAGCATGTGTGGTGTGGGTGAAGTGGCCACCTCAGTCAGTGGGGGGCTGTTGGCTTTTAGAAACAATGAGGATATTTACTCCCACCTCTTAATATGTATTTCTGCACGCATGCGACATTGAGATCTTTCTTAGTGATCACTTGTTGGAAAAAGGTGCATTTTTCTTTGGTTAATGGCATCTTGAAGTTTGGAAATTCCCAGAGACCTGGAGGTTAGGGCTTGTCAATGTATTTCCATTTGCACAGCACAGAGTCTTGTGATAGAGACGCTCTCCCTGAGTTCACTCTTCTGGGCTGAGGACTGCACCTCGCAGAGGCTGTCTGGGTGAAAGGCTGTACCGTGGAGGGCTGATCTGCAGTCAAGCAGTCTACTGATAGTGCCCCTGCCTCCTTCAGTATTGGGCATTCTGGGAATTTCTAGGATGAAGAGTTATAATCATCTCTTCAGAAATGGTTTGGGAGCACTTGATAATATTATGTTCAAAGTTTAGTAATCATTAGTAAATTTGCTTAGTTTAAATAAGGCTTAGTTTAGGAAGTGTAAGCCTTGACAAAATGTAACCGAAGAGTGTCTGAGTGTTTGAAGTTGTTTCCTCACTAATGTCTTATGACTTCGTGTTTGTGTAATGCCTTCTCCCCCAAGGAACTTCATGTGATTTGCAGAACCAGCGTCAGTAGTTACCAATTGCTGTACTGCTGGGGTTATGTTTCTGAGTATGTTATTTATCAGCAGGACCTACCAGTTGTAACAAAACCCAAATTTAACCTGGCTTTCTTGAAAAGGATACAGACCTAAGAAAGGACTTTAAGTTAATGACAACATAACATTTAGAATTTCTGATTTTAAAATAAGAAATGAAAAGTATGTCTTAAAATTTATGCTTTTGGAGGCTGAACCCATATGTGTCTGCTTGTTCTTCTGTTTCCGCACGGCAACAAGCCTAGTTCTGTGCACGCAGTAGGTGTTTTGTTAAGTGCTTCTTGATTGCTTCCCAACGTCCATCTGAGTTTAGATTTTGCAGGTGCCTCCATCTGTCAGAATAGATGTGGTAGAGCCACTCCAGGATTGTATTAGAAAGAGTGTGGTCATTAATTATGCCTCTTTGATTAGACATAGGGCACCAGCCTTCTCTTTTCTTGTCTCTTCTCCCCACCACCCACCCAAACAATGTGAGCGTAGGGTTAAGGCAGCTTTTATTTAAGAGTTAACATGTTTCTACAATAATTCATGATTCTAAGAGTCCTCCAAGCTTTACAAGATGATTTTACTACTTCATTGTGGAAGTTTGACTAGATCAATAATTTATTCCCATAGATCTATGAAGGATTCTTTCTGTACTTTGAAAGAATTGCATACGAAAGTCTCATGTTTTCATTTTAAACTTTGTTTCTCTAATTTTCCCCTTCCGATTCTCCTCAAAATTCAACCAGAATTATGAAGATATTTCTAACCTAGTGAATTTCCAATAGCATTTTATTCTAACACCATGAATAAATTTGAGTCTTGTGTTTTGTCCTTAAACACACTTCATTACCCTTTGGAATACAACAGTCAGTTGTTACAGTTGGGAAAATCACTGTGGGCATAAAGAAAATCTGTTTGTCCCAATGACTGTGAGTTCTTGGAATAATATATTACAGCTTGGTTTATCATTGAATCGCTTGTTTTTTAAACTTAGAATTTATGAGAAAAAGGTTATTATAGAGCTAGTTATAGCATTTTAGAAAAAAAATCAACCTTGTAAATTATCAAGCTCCTTGTTCCTTGGCTTAGTGAAAGTGAAAGTGAAGTCGCTCAGTCGTGTCCGACTCTTTGCGACCCCATGGACTGTAGCCTACCAGGCTCCTCCGTCCATGGGATTTTCCAGGCAAGAATACTGGAGTGGGTTGCCATTTCCTTTTCCAGGGGATCTTCCCTACCCAGGGATTGAAACCAGGTCTCCTGCATTGTAGGCAGACGCTTTACTGTCTGAGCCACCAGGGTAGTCAGGACTCTATTAATTTTAACACCTCTGTGAGGGTGTTAAGGTTGAGAGGAGTGATGAAATTTGCATTAGGTAGTATTATTTTGTCAGGAGTCTGATATATAGATTATTGTAAAGGAATTAAATACATAGAGGCCCAGTTTTTAAAAAATTAATTACGTTTCCAAACTTCCATTACAAGCAAGGTCTTGGGGATTTGTCATTAATGATAGACTCTACATTTTATATGCTTTTTAAATAGAGAACACATGTATACCTGTGGTGGATTCATTTTGATATATGGCAAAACCAATACAATATTGTAAAGTTAAAAAATAAAATAAAAAATAAATAGAGAAGGTGGCAAATAATTAATTATTACCGATAAGAGGTTTTAGTCCACCTCTATTTTATAGGAATTTGCCCTCCAAATATTTGAGAGAGAAGTCAAATAAGATAGGAGAAAATCTTTTCCTGAGGTAGAATATTTCCTTTAAAAGTGACAATCGAGAAATAGTCATTTCTATACTTACTTGCCAAAGTTTAAAAAATTTTTTATGTTTCTTATCTTAAACCCACTGCTCCCCCACCAAGGATTCAGAAAGGGCTCAGTGTCGATCCAGGGTCCCAGTGCCCAGTCATTTCACTTTTGTCACTTCTAGGCTGCTGTGCTTGCCCATGGTGAGGGCACTGATGCACTTGTGTCCTAGGGTGGAGTGTGTGTTTGGTAAGGGGTGGTGCCATGTCCAGATTTCTGGTCACCCTTTTTCTATGAGATTTATAAGCACCATCTGTAAGCTGAAATCCAGATTAGACCTATTCAGTATGAAGTAGTGTTTTTTAATAAAAAAAAAACTTCCTACAGTTATTATTTCAATTCCCCATGTATCTCAAATGTTGGGGAAATGCTTTCTTGACTGTTTGACTTTGGAGGATTTCAGTAGCTATTAATTTAGTAGATTAACTAAATCATTAATCTATTGTCTGTTCAAAAGATACCAGCAAAGGGTATACTTTGCTGAACTGATAAATTATTCTACACCAGGACTAACAAATTCCTTGGTAACATCAGGAATATCTTTTTTCCCCCTTCTCATTTACTAGTAACTTTTCCAAGTTGCATTCTGTTGTTGCAAGTTTCTGTAGTTTTCTTCTGTGACATCTTTTCTATTGTCTGACTTTAAATAAAAATATTTCTAATAATATCTGTCTCACAGTGCATTGCTTTGCTTTAATATTAATAAATATTCAGTAGTTGAAGCTGGACTGTCAGGGATCCATGTCCTCATGAGAGTTTGTAGATGGAAAACCTCTAGGCCTTCCTGAAAAAACATAGCAGTAAGCCATCCTTCAGTTTATTCTTAGTGCACAGAGATTGTACTTTACTTAATCACACAGATAAACAGCATTTAAGGTCCTTTTCTATGTAAGGAAGTGTATCTTACATTAGCTTATTAATTTTCTGTTAAAAAGATCTGAATCTGAGAGATTGCTAGCAAGTGTAATGCTCAGAGTAGAAAAAGAACTCTTTAGGGTCAAAATAGCTGTGAAAAGAAGAGAAGCGAAAAGCGAAGGAGAAAAGGAAAGATATACCCATTTGAATGCAGAGTTCCAAAGAATAACACGGGGAGATAAGAAAGCCTTCCTCAGTGATCAGCGCAAAGAAATAGAGGAAAGCAATAGAATGGGAAAGACTAGCGATCTCTTCAAGAAAATTAGAGATACCAAGGAAACATTTCATGCAAATATGGGCACAATAAAAGACAGAAACGGCATGGACCTAACAGAAGCAGAAGGTATTAAGAAGAGGTGGCAAGAATACACAGAAGAACTGTACAAAAAAGATCTTCACGGCCCAGATAATCACAATGGTGTGATCACTCACCTAGAGCCAGACATCCTGGAATGAGAAGTCAAGTGGGCATCACTATGAACAAAGCTAGTGGGGGTGATGGAATTCCAGTTGAGCTATTTCAAATCCTAAAAGATGATGTTGTGAAAGTGCTGCACTCAATATGCCAGCAAATTTGGAAAACTCAGCAGTGGCCACAGGACTGGAAAAGGTCAGTTTTCATTCCAATCCCAAAGAAAGGCAATTCCAAAGAATGCTCAAACTACCGCACAATTGCACTCATCTCACACACTAGTAAAGTAATTCTCAAAATTCTCCAAGCCAGGCTTCAGCAATACGTGAACTGTGAACTTCCTGATGTTCAAGCTGGTTTTAGAAAAGGCAGAGGAACCAGAGATCAAATTGAAGCCTGAAGGACAAACTGGAATCAAGATTCCTGGGAGAAATATCAATAACTTCAGATACACAGATGACACCATCCTTATCGCCGAAAGTGAGGAGGAACTAAAGAGCCTCTTGATGAAAGAGGACAGTGAAAAATGTGGCTTAAAATTCAACATTCAAAAAACGAAGGTCATGGCATCTGGTCCCATCACTTCATGACAAATAGATGGGGAAACAATGGAAATAGTGACAGACTTAATTTTCTTGGGCTCTAAAATTACTGCAGATGATGACTGTAGCCATGAAATTAAAAGATGCTTGCTCTTTGGAAAGCTATGACAAACCTAGACAGTATATTGAAAAGCAGAGACATTACTGACAAAGGTCTGTCTAGTCAAAGTTCTGTTTTTTCCAGTAGTCATGTGTGAATGTGAGAGCTGGACCATAAAGAAAGCTGCATGCCAAAGAACTGATGCTTTTGAACTGTGGTGTTAAGACTCTTGAGAGTCCCTTGGACAGCAAGGAGATGAAACCAATCAATCCTAAAGGAAAGTAGTCCTGAATATTCATTGGAAGGACTGATACTGAAGCTGAAACTCCAATACTTTGGCCACGTGATGCGAAGAACTGACTCACTGGAAAAGACCCTGATGCTGGGCAAGATTGAAGGCAGGAGAAGGGGATAACAGAGGATGAGATGGTTGAATGGCATCACTGACTTGATGGATATGAATTTGAGCAAACTCCGAGAATTGGTGATGGACAGGGAAGCCTGGGGTGCTGCAGTCCACGGGGTCCCAAAGAGACACGACTGAGTGACTGAACTGAACTGAACTGAACTGGTGGTCCATTGGTTAAGAATCCATCTTCCAATGCAGGGAACGTGGGTTTGATCCCTGGTTGGGTAATTAAGATCCCACATGGTGTGGGGCAGCTAAGCCCATGCACTACAACTGCTGAGCCCATACACTCTGGGGGTCATGCAGTACAACTAGATAAAAGCCCATCAGGATCAACAGAAGATCCTGCATGCTACAGCTGACACCAAGACAGCCAAATAAATACATTATATATACATATTTAAGGTGATTTTTAAACTGAAATCTGATGTCTGAGTGGGCCGGAAAGAGATACATTCTTTTTTTTTTTTTTTTTATACTAGCTTTATTTTCAGAAGTCAAATTCTAGAAACAAGTCAAATACCCATAAAGAGAATGGATAAACTAACCGTGGCATATTGAAAAATGTCATATCTTTGTCAGTCAAAAAACAAAAAGCACTATATATCACTGATGAATCTCAACGTAATTATGATATATAAAGGAAAGAAAAATATGGTAAATAGCATATGATTCCAATAATATCAATTCAAGAAAATGCAAGTTATATATTTTAAGGAAAGTAAATCAGTGGTTACTTGGAAAGGTGGGAAAGGCAAGGAGACTATAGAACAAATGAGGTAAATACACCATGACAGATACGGTGACTATCAGGACTATGTGATAGTCTCAGAGGTTCACACCTGTGTCAAAACTTGTCAAGTTGTACTTTAAATACACTCGGTTTAGCAAATGTAAATTATACATTGTGTGTGTGTGTGTTTGTAGCTCAGTCGTATCTGACCCTTTGTGACCCAGACCGTAGCCTGCGGGGTTCCTCTGTCCATGGAATTTTCCAGGCAAGAATACTCTAGTGGGTTGCCATTTCCTCTTCCAGGGGATCTTCCCAACCCAGGGATTGAACCCTGGCCTCCTGTATCTCCTGCATCTCCTGCACTGCATGCAGATTCTTTACCGCTGAGCCATCAGGAAAGCCAGGGATACTATACCTTAGTAAAGCTTTAAAAAATAGCTCAACTTAAAGATCTCTATGCCCCAGTCTTTTTGACAGAGAGGTATGGCAACCATACACTCCATCTCTCTTTATGCCCTGGGGGGCGGGGGTGGTTGTCAAACTTGCATCAGTGCCAACAAATATGGTGAGTAATAGAGAACATTTCCACTGAGAGTCAACGGGAATGCTGTCTGGGTCACAAGAGCCACAGCCAGGGACTGCTGCTGCTGCTGCTGCTAAGTCGCTTCAGTCGTGCCCGACTCTGTGCGACCCCATAGATGGAAGCCCACCAGGCTCCCCTGTCCCTGTCCAGACAAGAACACTGGAGTGGGCTGCCATTTCCTGCTCCAATGCATGAAAAGTGAAAGTGAAGTCGCTCAGTCGTGTCCGACTCTTAGCGACCCCATGGACTGCAGCCCACCAGGCTCCTCCATCCATGGGATTTTCCAGGCAAGAAGACTGGAGTGGGTTGCCATTGCCTTCTCCTGGAAAGAGATACATTCTAAGGAATGGTAACAGTTTGTGCAAAGACCCTGAGGCAGGACTTCTGTATCTGAGGAAGTGAAGTGAGGGTAGTGTGGTTGGATCAGAATAAGAGAGAACAGGGTGTGAAAGGCTGAAGGTGGAGAAGGAGGCCAGAATGAGGTCAAACATGTCTTCTCACAGATTTTGTTGAGAATTGGGAGGAATTGGTGAAAGAAAAGGAAGCATACAGGAGGGGCTTGTTGCTTCGAGTACAGTTGTTAATGTGTGTCTGGGTTAGAGAAATGCCTCCTACATTTAGTGGGTGCCCAGTTGGCACTTGGCAAAGGCAGCCATCATCAAAAAAGAAACTGGTAGCTACAGTGGCCACCTAGTCTTGTAAATAAAGTTTTTTGGGACAAGGGCCAGCATCGGAGTGATGCAAGCAGTCAGGGCTATGCAAGGGTGGAATCTGATCCTGTCTTTATTAAAAATGTTGATGTCTGTTTCATTATACATTTATGAGTTCATTTTGATTCTTAACACTACTGTATTAAAATGTTTAAGTGAAGTGAAGTGGAAATCGCTCAGTCATGTCCGACTCTTTGTGACCCCAGGGACTATACAGTCCATGGAATTCTCCAGGCCAGAATACTGGAGTGGGTAGCCTTTCCCTTCTCTAGGGGATCTTCCAACCCAGGGATCGAGCCCAGGTTTCCTGCATTGCATGCGGATTCTTTACCAGCTGAGACACCAGGGAAGCCCATTAAAATGTTGTGTATCTTCAAAAAAACATGCCTAATAGAAAAGGATACAGTTAATCTGATTTCTTTAAAATAAATATGTTTGTTAGATGGATTGGAGCAGGGATTTATGAAGAGGAAAGGGTGAGAGCAAAAACATGGAAGTATGAAATAGAAATATCTATTCAGATGTCTACAAGTGACTTTTTCTTACTGGTCTCATAAGGCTAGAGCACATATGGAAATTAAGTGGAATGGTGTGTCTGTCTGTCTGGGAGGCATGGAGAGTAGATAACATAGTTATTTCATGGCGAGTCTGGGAAGTCCTGCAAAGGATTTTGGGCTGTATCTCATATGCAGTTAAGGTCACTGAAGGATTTGAAGCCAAAAGGAGGCATGAATAAAGTTGCCAATCAGAGTGGTTAAAATGGCAGCAGTGTGGAAGAGATAAGCAGTGCAGGTGGAATGAAGCAAAAGGGCGTCAAAGGTCATAGACAGCAAAGATGAAAACTGCAGAAAGGAGGCCAGTGGAGAACAGTGTCAAGAAGGGAGTAATCATTAGGGTTGCATGGGTCAAGAACTCTTAAGAGACTGAATTCTGAGATCACATTTCATCTGACAAGTTGGAAAAAGATGAAAAACTAAGCCAGATTCTTGAAGACTTTATGGATGGTAATAAAAACTGCAAAGATAGATTAAGTCTACTTATAGAAACGTAGTTGTAACTGGAAGGAGAAAGTCCAGTGAATGTTACCCAAGAAAAGAGAATTGAACATAAACCAAAGGGAAGGTAGTCCAAAAAGAGAGAGTAAGTACTTCTGCTGGCCAAGACTGAGCAAAATATACAAAACATTGGTCTTCAGATATTGGACATCAGGCAGCATAAGACAATGATTCTTCTTCTTTTTTAATTGGAGGATAATAACTTTATGGGCTCAGACGGTAAAGAATCCGCCTGCAATGCAGGAGACCTGGGTTCGATTCTTGGGTTTTAGAAAGATCCCCTGGAGAAGAGAATGGCAACCCACTCCAGTATTCTTGCCTGGGGAATCCCCATGGACAGAGGAGCCTGGCAGGCTATAGTCCATGGGGTCACAAAGAGTCGGACATGAGTGAGCAACTAAGCATAGCACAATCACTTTACAATATTGTGTTAATTTCTGCTGAACAACAACATGAATCAGCCATAAATATACATATATCCCCTCCCTCTTGAGCCTCTGACCCACCCCCAACCCCATCCCATCCCTCTAGGTTGTCACAGAACACCAGGCTGAGCTACCTGTGTTATACAGCAGCTTCCCACTAGCTATCTATTTTACACAACAAAGGTCCGTCTTGTCAAGGCTTTGGTTTTTCCTGTGGTCATGTATGGATGTGAGAGTTGGACTGTGAAGAAAGCTGAGTGCTGAAGAATTGATGCTTTTGAACTGTGGTGCTGGAGAAGACTCTTGAGAGTCCCTTGGACTGCAAGGAGATCCAACCAGTCCGTTTGAAGGGAGATCGGTCCTGGGAGTTCATTGGAAGGACTGATGCTAAAGCTGAAACTCCAATACTTTGGCCACCTCATGCAAAGAGTTGACTCATTGGAAAAGACCCTGATGCTGGGAGGGATTGGGGGCAGGAGGAGAAGGAGACGACAGAGGATGAGATGGCTGGATGGCATCTCCGACTCGATGGATGTGAGTTTGAGTGAACTCCGGGAGTTGGTGATGGACAGGGAGGCCTGGCGTGCTGGGATTCATGGGGTCGCAAAGAGTCGGACACAACTGAGCAACTGAACTGAACTGAACTGAACTGAAGTGTATATATGTCAATGCTACTTTCTCAATTTGTCCCACTCTAGGGCAACAATTCTTAACAGAAAAAAAAAGATGAGCCCTTGACTAAGCCAGCTTAATTCCTGGAAAGTTTCCAAGCTGTGGTAAGCTGAGGGGGAATCCAGGGAGAAGCCAGCAGTCTCAGCATGAGAAGACCTAGTTGGGAGTCCAGGGAACACAAGGGAGCTCTAGTCTGTAGGGTGGAGAGTGAGAAGATGAGAGATACACAGAGAGAAAGCTCAGAAAGCCACACGTCTTCAGCTATGTACTCATCAACACATGTGTATGAGAAAACTTTCCTGGGGTCATGAAAAGGATTAGAGGAGACATTCCCCAGAGCTTACAACAGAGGTTTCTTGCCATCATCCAGAATGGATAAATCATGTAAGCAAAGTGATATTGGAAAAGGCATTCAGAAAAACACTGCTTCAGTAGTGAGGCAAATAAGTTCTAGAAGAAACACAGCATTGATCCTATCCAAAAAAAAAAAAAAAAAGGCTTAAAATTAAGACTTGAAAGGACCAGACTGTTTATAGATAAATTAACTGCATCCCAGACTTCAAGAATACTTACAGGGATATTAAACCCCCCAGCACATATTCAAGTTAAAGGTCACAATGACTGGCATCCAATCACAATTACTGGACATGCAAAGAAACAGGAAGTGCCCAGGAAGAGTCTGGAAGTTTCCTTAAATGAGACAAAGCTGAAAGACCTGGGAAACCAAAGGATTTTGCAGAATAGAGTACCAGAGAGGAGAAAGCTGCACAAAACTTTGGGGGATCTGCAGCGGTTTCAGGGAGTACTGATGAGTGTATATCTGTGAGGAAACTATCAGGAGCTGAAAAGATTGGAGATAATTGTGCCTCGGGCTAGTACAGGGCCAAGAAAAGCACCTGTTCTCACCAGACAGAATGGAAAACCGCATGATTCACAAAGTGTTGGACAGAGTACACAGAAGAGTCTTGCCTCAGAAGCAACTATTTCACCTTAGACTGAACCGTACTCTCATCCCACTTAACAAATCTTAAAAGCAAGACAGAAAATAGGAAACTGTTTCCAAGTAACTGTCTCCCAGAACCAATTCAAGAATATTTATAGGAACACAGAAATAGCCAGCAACCCAACAAGACAAGTGTCTGGCACACGGTAAAAAGTCACCAGGCATGCAAAGAGTCAGGAAATATTGCTCACAGTCAGGAGGCAAATGAATCTATTGAAAGCAATCGAGAACTGACACAGATATAAGAATTTGTAGAGACAAAGATATTTTAAAAAATTATCAAAATTGTATCCCACAAGTTCATAAGTAAAGGCTTAGGAAATATTTTAAAAACCAAAGTAAATTTTAGAGCAAATAATATTGCCAGGAATGAAGAGATTGCTTTATTAATGATGAAAGATTTAATTCATCAAAGTGATATAAATGTTTACACACCTTTAAAAATAAATGAAGCAACTCTGATAGAACTGTAACATAGAAAATTCACAAATACAGTTGCAAATTTCAATATCCTATTTTAAAAATTGATAGAATAAGTAGAAGGAAAATCTAAGGACATCAAAGACTTGAGCAACAGTGTCAGTCAACTTGACCTAACTGGTTTTTATAGAACACTCCAACTAACAATAGCATAATGTACTTCCTTTTCTAGTGTACATAGAACATTTGTCATGATAGGCTGTAATCCAGACCACAACACAAGGCTCAATAAATTTAAAAGGATTATGAACTACAAAGTATGCTTCTTGACTGCAAAGGAATTAAATCAGAAATCAAAACAGAAAATCTTTGGAAATTCCACCCCCCCCACACACAAATATTTTGAAACTAAGTAAGTACAGTTCCAAATAACCCATGAGTCAGCAAATAATTGTAAAAGAAAATTAGATTGTATAATGAGAAAGGAAAAAATAAAAATTGGTGGGAAGAAGCAAAAACAGAGCTTAGAAATCTACAGCAGTAAAAGCCTATATTAGAAAAGAATGCCACAAAATAATGACCTTACCATTGACATTCATAAACTTGAAAAAGAAGAGAAAATTGAAACAGAAGAAATATCAAAAAGAAGGAATTCATGAAATAGAGAAAAAATCTTAGACAAAGCTAAATAAAAAGATAAAATTGATAAATCTCTATATAGACTTATCAGGGAAAGAAGAGTGAAGACAAATGACCAGTATCAGGAAAGAGAGAAGTGACCTACATAAACTTCTGCAGTTTCCGTAAAAGTTAAACGTTCACTTACGCTACTATTCAACCATTCCACTATTTAAAATTTTCCTGAAGGAATGAAAGCATAGAAGGTTTATCTGTTACAGCTCCAAACTGTAAGCAATACAAATGTCCATCAACAGGTGAGTGGATAAAAAGATTGTCCTACGTCCATATAATGAAATACTACTGCTGCTGCTAAGTCGCTTCAGTCGTGTCCGACTCTGTGCGACCCCAGAGACGGCAGCCCACCAGGCTCCCCCGTCCCTGGGATTCTCCAGGCAAGAACACTGGAGTGGGTTGCCATTTCCTTCTCCAACGCATGAAAGTGAAAAGTGAAAGTGAAGTCGCTCAGTGGTGTCCAACCCTCAGCGACCCCATGGACTGCAGCCCACCAGGCTCCTCTGTCCATGGGATTTTCTAGGCAAAAGTACTGGGGTGGGGTGCCATTGCCTTCTCCATGAAATACTACTAGGCAATGAAAAAGAATGAATCATGATATACATAGTATTATGGATATCAAAATAGTTACACTGAATGAAAGAATCCTGAGGGGGGAACAGAACACCTATTGTATGAATCTATTTTTACACAAGTCCTATATACTGCAAACTAATCTTTTTAATTGAAGTATAATTGATTTACAATATTGTATTAGTTTCAGATGTACAATGTAGTGACTCGACTTCTTTCTACATTACAAAATGATTACCACAGTAAGGCTAGTGTCCACCTGCCACCATACAAAGTCATCACAATATTACTGACTATATCCCTTATCATGCACATTAAGTCTCTGTGGTTTATTTATTTTGCAATTGAAATTTATACTCTTGATCCCCTCACCTGGTGTACTTATCTCCTCACCCCTTCCCTCCCGTTCTCACCCATCTGTTCTCCGTAGCTATGAGAGTCTGTTCTCATTTTGTTTGGTTTATTTGTCTTGTTTTGTTTTTTTAGACCCCATGTATAAATGAAATTGTATGTGTTTGTCTTTATCTGACTTATATCCCTTAGCATAATACCCTCTGTGTTGCAAATGGTAAGATTTCATTCTTTATTATGACTGAGTAATACTCCATTGTGTATGTATATTTATCCATTCTTCTGTTAATAGACACTTAGGTTGCTTCCATATCTTGCCTATTGTAAGTAGTACTGCAGTGAACATAGGGCTGCATATAGCTTTTCAAATTAGTGTTTTCGTTTTCTTTGGAAAAATACCCAGAAGTGTAATTGCTGGACATTTGCTAGTGCTATTTTTAATGTTTTGAAGAACCTCTATATTGTTTTCCATAGTGGCTGTACCAGCTTTCCTTCCTACCGACAGTGCATGAATGTTCCCTTTTCACCACATCCTCACCAACACTTATTTGGTTTTTTTTGTTTTGTTTTTTTATAATAGCCATTTGACAGGTGTGAGGTGATATATATCCTTGTGGTTTTGAGTTGAATTTGCCTGACAATTAGTGATATTGAGCATCTTTTCATGTGCTTGTTGGCCATCTATATGTCTTTGGAAAAATGTCTGTTCAGGTCCTCTGTCCATTTTAATTTTTTTTTATACTAAGTTGTTTAAGTTCTTTGTAGATTTTGGATATTAGCTCTTTATCAGATATATTGTTGTTAGTGTATGAAAATGCAACATATTTGTGTTATATTAATTTTGTATTCTGCAAATTACTGAATTCATGTGTCAGTTCTGATAGTTTTTTGGTGGTGTCTTTGGGATTTTCCGGGACTTCTCTGGTGGCTCAGATGGTAAAGAGTCTGCCTGCACTGCAGGAAACACAGGTTCAATCCCTGGGTCGGGAATGTCCCCTAGAAAAGGGAATGGTTACCCACTCCAGTATTCTTGCCTGGAGAATTTCATGGACAGAGGAGCCTGGCGGGCTACAGTCCATGGAGTCGTGGGGTCAGCCACAACTGAAGTGATTTAGCACAGCGCAGCACAATCAAACTCATCTTTAAGTGACAAGGCAGATCCATCGTTGTAGGACACTGGAGGAAGAAACCGAGGGGTAGGAGAGAATAAGGACATTTCTGGGGTTATGGATATATTCATTAGAGCTTCCCTGGTGGTTCAGCGGTAAAGAATCCGCCTGCCAATGCAGGAGCCATGTGTTCGATCCCTGGGTTGGGAAGATCCCCTGGAGAAGGAAATGGCACCCCACTCCAGTATTCTTGCCTGGAGAATCCCATGGACAGAGGAGCCTGGTGGGGTATAGACTATGGTGTTGCAAAAGAGTCAGACGTGACTGAGCAAACAACAATACATTCATTATCCCAACTGTGGTGATGGTTGAATGGGTGTATATAAGGCAAAACTCAACATATTGTATTTTTTTTAATGGAAAGAAATCCCTTTATAAACTGTAAATCTGAGCCATGATCCCACTGGATTATGGGAAATTCAGCCTCATCTAGTGTCAGCCCTCCTCCCTGTGGGCGGCACCAGAATCTAAGAGGCTGGCACGGTGTCCCCCAAACAAGCGGGACCTCAGCCCCCAGGGCACCCCTGCTTCCACGCCCACAGTCCCTGTCTGTGGCCCCCTCCTCCAGACTCAGTTCTCCACTCTTGGCCCATGCAGTTCAACCCCCGAGGTGAAGGTCACTGCTCGCCTCACTCTCCTTTTCCTCATTCCTTTACCAAATAGGTTTTGTGAAAGATACTGAGAATTGGAAAATACCCACTGACTGTCCAAAACCTTAACACCCAGCTCTTCCTCTCTGTCCCAAATGCTAAACCCAGATTCACCAAATCACAGCTCAGGGCCTTCAGATTCGCAGATTCTTGCCCTCTGTCCTAAACGAACACATCTTCAGTTTTCCCACACCTTGAGTATCTGAACACTGCCAAGTTACTCAAGCTGGGTGTGCTCTGACTGCCTGCCAAGCTCATCCATACATCTTTTAGTTCCTGGCTCCCTAAAGAACGTACTGGGGCTGTTCTCACATTGAAGTATCTTAATAAAGGCTTCAGATAATGGGGCCTGGATGTTTTTTCCTGCATCCTTTCACAATCTACATTTGAGGTTCCTTTTGAAGCCAGAAAGCTAAATATCCTTCCAGGAGGACAGCAGTCTCACCAGGGACCCAGAGCTGTCCCCTTAACTGAGAATGCTGTCTGGACGGCTCTGCTCAAGGCCTGGCCCTGGCCACCCTGCACCCACGCAACCCCCCACTCACCCTATGTCCCTACAGGCTGCTTTGGCCTAAGAGGCACTTCCCAGGGGCTCCCAGAGTCCTGGGCCCAGTGCACACAAGCTGGAGAATATCACTCGGCTTTTACAGTGCTTTTTAAAGCAGGGCTATGAGTGTCGAGGGCCCTTTGGTGCTGGTCTTTCGCAGGCCCAGCTCATCACAGACCAGGTTTGAGGTTTCTTGAAGTCTGTGCCTTAGCAGTTTTCTTCTCCACTGCATGCAAAAGGCAGCAACTTCCGGTTCCTCTGGGTCTGGGGAAGTTTGTCTGAAACCCTGGAGGAGAGAAAGATGATTAAGTGCTAGGAAACGCTTGTACTCTTTCCTGGTGTCAGCCGATCGGAGTGCCTAGGCCATTCTTCTGAGTGATATTGGGGCTGGTTTTCTGATGGCACCCCACTCCAGTACTCTTGCCTGGAAAATCCCATGGACGGAGGAGCCTGGTGGGCTGCAGTCCATGGGGTCGCTGCGAGCCAGCCACGACTGAGCGACTTCACTTTCACTTTTCACTTTTATGCATTGGAGAAGGAAATGGCAACCCGCTCCAGTGTTCTTGCCTGGAGAATCCCAGGGATGGGGGAGCCTGGTGGGCTGCCATCTTTGGGGTCGCACAGAGTCGGACACGACTGAAGCGACTTAGCAGCAGACCTAATTTAATGGAGAGCAAGGAATCACGACTGGAGAGGTCCTCTGAATCGCAGCCCACTCATTCTTAAAGGAGAAGCACAACAGAGCAAAGGATCTTGTCTATCAGAATGTTGTGGGACAGTAGTCAATTAAAAAACATTCTCTCTATGACCGAAATTCTGTCTCATTCCGGATCTTGTTTTATTCATTTTGCTTTATGCAAACAATCCGTGGGTCTTTGGCCAGCAGCCTAAGCAGAGTCAGGACGCAGGTGTACACTCCAAGCATTCAGCCTCACTCTCAGGTTCTCCTGCACTCGGATGGTCTGGGCACTGGAACTTGGGGTCTGGCCCTGCCCTGGGTGATGCCGCTGGATCAGTGGGAGTCTGTGGCTGTGGCCGTGCCGGCATGCTGGCAGGACAGACATGGATCCATAGGACCAGTCCTGAGCTTTTCTGCCAGCCTTCTTTATAGTTGAGAAATTCTGGAACTTGTAGTTCAAACACATTTTTCAAATGCTTTTCACTGTCTATTTTATGTACTCTTTAATTTTAATTGGTACGAAAAGAGAGACAAAGCGATAAAAAAAAATGAGATTCAGATATAAGCCACATGTTAAAACCATCAGATAGGAAATTAAAAATAACTATGATTAATGTATTAATGACTTTATTGGAACAAGTTGGAAGTCCTTTTCACATGATTGATATATTAATGACTTAGAAAAAGTAGACAAAATGCATAAACAGATGGAGAATTTTAGCAGAGACACAAAACTACTAGAAATAATTGAATGGAAATGCTAAAATGAAAAAAATAGATGGCAACAAACGGAACAACGCTTTGATAACTCATCAGTAGACTGGACACAACTGAAGAAAAAGTGCAGCTGAAGGTAGGTTGATAGAAATTAGCCAATCTAAAGCACACAGGAAGTCAGGTCACAGGTCTGGGTTAGAAGTGAGGTTGAATTTAGTAGCTAGGAAGCTGGTAGAGTTTCCTCAGGAATGCTGCAGTTTCCCGTGTTCCTCTCAGCCTGTGACCTGAGTCATGGTCCTGTGAGTGTGTACTCTATGCCAGCGTCCACCCACCTGAAGACGTGCGGCTTCTGTCGCCCTCACAGTCTTAGAGACAGCACGGAGGAGCTGCTGTGCATTTTCCACCAGGAGCTCTTCAGAGGACTTGCTTCTTGTCAGGGAGGCTTTTACACTTGGGAGTTGGCAGGAAGAAAGCCGTTAACATGATACCAGGTAAAGGCATAATCTCAAATAAACACCAGAATTTACAATGGAAGCCTCTGCCAGGAAAGTAGGATGCCTTTGTGGGGACCATTCAGAGAAAGTTCTAAAGGTATATTTTAACATCGCATTTTAATTTTGATACTAAAAAAAGTATGAGTCATCTTGAAATTAACAAGAAGTATTTTTTTTGTTTTTGTTCAAGTATAGTTGATGCACAATATTATGTTACAGGTGTACGATAGAGTGATTTATAATTTTTAAAGGTTATACTCCATTTATAGTTATTATAAAACATTGGCTATAGTCCCCCTGTTGTACAGTATATCCTTGTAGTTTATTTTATACATAATAGTTACTCCCTTACCCTTATATTGCCCTTACCCCCTTCCCTCTCCCCATTGGTGACCGTTAGTTTATTTTCTATATCTGTGTGTCTAAGAAGTATTTTTAATGAAAATAGCTGAAGAGAACATGAAGGATAAATGCTGACATCCATATGTAATGGAAGGGGACAAAAAATTTTGTTAGAATTGCAGGCAGGACTTAAAGTAAAAGTTGTAATCAAAGATAAGACTGGTGGTTCTTTTTTTTTTTTTTTTAAATTTATTTGGCTGTGCCAGATCTTAGTTGATGCGGTGAGCTCTGAGTTGTAGCATGCAGGGTCTAACTTGCCAGCCAGGGATGGAACCCGGGCTCCCTGCATTGAGAGCACGGACTCTTAACCGTTGGACCACCAGGGAAGTCCCAGACTGTTATTTCTTAATTGAATTACACATTTCAGTGATATTTGCTTTAAACTGAGTGTAACTGAATTTAGTGAGACAAGTTATTTTTCAGCAATGAAAATGAAGATGCTGTCTATAAAATATGTAAACAACAAGGACCTACTATGTAACAGGGAACTGTACTCAATATCTTGTGATAACCAATGGTGGAAAAAATATGACAAAGATAGATAAATGGATGTAACTGAGTCACTTTGCTGTACACCTGAAACTAACAGAAAATTGTAAATCAACTATATTTCAGTAAAAACAATTAAAAAGAAAATGAAGATGCTGTGAAATGTAAGTGACTAACTTTGGTAAAAATCTCAGGACTTCTGGATCCTTTAGAGTACTGAAAGCTTGATAAATATACCTGTGTTAATCACACCTTTTCATTTTCTATATTTCTGATGTTGTACATTAGGGACATCTGATGTTGGAAAGACTGCACATTCCCAGGGTTAGCCAAGGTGGCTCAGACAGTAAAGAATCTGCCTGCAATGTGGGAGACCCAGTCAGGAAGATCCCCTGGAGAAGGGAATAGCTACCCACTCCACCCCACTCCAGTACTCTTGCCTGGAAAATCCCATGGATGGAGGAGCCTGGTAGGCTGCAGTCCACGGGGTCGCTAAGAGTCAGACACAACTGAGTGACTTTACTTTCACTTTTCACTTTCATGCCATTGCATTTTATGCAAATGGCAACCCACTCCAGTGTTCTTGCCTGGAGAATCCCAGGGACGGGGGAGCCTGGCGGGCTGCCATCTATGGGGTGGCACAGAGTCAGACACGACTGAAGCGACTTAGCAGCAGCAGCAGCCAGTGTTCTTGCCTGGAGAATCCCATGGACAGAGGAGCCTGGCGGGCTACAGTCCATGGGGTCGCAAAGAGTCAGGCATGACTGAGCAACTAACACTTTCAGAAGTAGTAAACCACTTGGCTACAAGTACACTTACACATGCAAACCAATTGATCCCAAGCTCACACCCTCAACCATCTTCCTTATGGACTCTTATACTCCCCAGGGCCACTATTCCCTTACCCTAATCAGCCTGGGCAGTTTTTCCCCAGAGCCATTTTCTACCTGGAGAAGATGTGGAGCTGGCTGCTCATTGTCTCAGTCTGCTGTACCACACACAAGGGCTCCTGGGGACATCTGTGGTCTACACAGTTCTTAGCAATGATATGGATAAGTTTGGCGAAGGTCTGCCCAAAAGTTGCAATTTTTCTAGCAGAGGCAATGAGCTGATCTTTGGTCTGTACCAAAAGAAGCGAAAGAATTAGAAGTAGGCAGAGGTTCGGGTTTGATCCCTGGGTGGGGAAGATCCCCCGGAGGAGGCTGTGGCAACTCACTCCAGTATTCTTACCTGGAGAATCCCATAGACAGGGGAGCCTGGTGGGCTACAGTGCATGGAATCACACAGAGTTAGACAGGATTGAAGTGACTTAGCACTCACACACATGCAGAGATAAGAGACCACCAAATGCTATCTTCCTACATGAGTTTCAACGTGTCTAGGAGGACAGTATGGGCAGAGAGTTCTGACTGCCAGTCCCCCACCTATCTGTATCATACATTTTTTTTTTTAAATTGAGGTATATTCTCCATAAATGGAGAAGGAAATGACAACCCATTTCCAGTATTCTTGCCTGAAAAAACCCACGGAGAGAGGAGGCTGGCGGGTTACAGTCCATGGGGTTGCAAAGAATCGGACCCAACTGAAGCAACTTAGCACGCATGCAGGTCAACAACACCCTCACAGGTTTTCCCTAGGAAATCGGTGACAAATTGTAAACATCCCAAACTCACTTGGCACAACTGGTTTCAGCCCCAGAATGAACATACTGGGCTGTTCATTGATGAACATCCATGGGATGTTATGGGAAAACCTGAACGAACTTTTTGGCCAATCCAATATTGCATTTGGTCTAAAACCATGATCCTGAACTTGTGCCACAGGCTTTAAGTCCAGCCACTCTGGGTTAATAAGAAGCTTATTCTCCTGAAAACCACAGAACGAGGCGGTTCAGGCCCATCTGTCCGTGGGGGGCTGCTGAAGGGAGCCTGGCCGGGCCCCCTGGTCTTGATCTAGACTTTCTCCACAGGAGCTGTGGCCTGCATGAGCTCAGAGACAGTTCTCACCAGGCCCAGGGCAGAAGCGAGGCCCCTGAGAAAGGCCAGGTGTGGGGAAAATGCAGCTCGAAGATCTTGGCTTGACCAGAGGGGCAAAGGATAGCAGTGATGCGTAGAGCTGGGAATTGATGAATAATGTGCAGCAGCAGCAGCAGCGTTGGTGACAGAAGCCACCTCTTACCTGATTCGAAATTTTGATCATTTTGGACCTTATTTTTCTTCACTTGAAAATAGAAATTTGGACAATATCAGCAGTTTCCTTTCTTCATCTTAAAAAACAAAACAACAGAACACTTTATTCAAAGAAAATCTTAGGGACTTCCCTGGTGGTCCAGGGATTAAGAATCTGCTTTGTAATGCAGGGGACGAAGGTCTGAACCCTGGTGGGGGAAGCAAGATCCCACATGCCTCAGGGCAGCTAAGCCCATGCCCTGCAGCAATGACTGAGTCCTTGCACTCCAGAGCCCACGGCCCGGCCCACAGCTACAGAGTCCCTGCTCTGGCAACGAAAGATCCCACATAAAATAAGTAAATAAATACTTTTTAAAAGATTTTAACAAAGATCTTAAACATAACGGTAAATGTTGAGGCAACTAATACAGATAAAAGATGGGCTATTCCAGCAAACGTGAAACTCAAACCAAAACTTCAGCTGCTTGTCTGGGATGAGCAGATAATTGGCCAGAGGAAAGTAGATGTAGCTTGGAAAAGCAAAACCCAGGAAATGTCACAGGTCCTGCTGTTTTAGCCACTCTGCCAAGACAAGGATGGACCCTTCCTCTGAGAATTTGGTTTGGATGATGCCAAACTTGAAGCATGAAGGTATAAAAAAGCCTTGTTACACAGACGCTGAAGGTTTCAGGGGAGAGTGAGGAGGGCGGGCTCCTAACCATCTGAAGAGGCTTGAGAGAACAAGGAAAGGAGACTGGCCTGGCTTTGTTGTGGGCAGGGGATGGGGCCAGGGTGAGGGTCTCCACTCACAGGGCTCGTGTGGTCTGAACTTCTGGCTGGCACCAAAGGAGACCATGCCTGGGCTTTTTTGTTGACTTCCCTTTTGGAGCTCAAGGAGAAGGAGGCATGGGTGGGGCTTGGAAGCTGTCAGCTGTCACTTCTGACCTAATGCCTTCAGGATAAGTGTCCCATGAGAAACTAGCTGAGGTGGACGGGAGTTGGGAGAAAGATGAGGGCAGTGTCTGTGGTGCTGAGGCTGGGATGGGAGCTGCTGGGTTTCCCTTTGCACTCACCTAGTCTGGAGGTGCCCCCTCCTGTACCCCTTGGGCCCAGCCGTGGGTTTGGGGAACAGTAGTTAACCTGGCAGACCTGTGCCGGAAGGCATTTTCTAAATGGCTCTTGATGGCATCCTATCTCGTCCCTTCTAGTGCTCACATTCAGTAAATGGACTTTTTTCAGTGTTGGTGGGTTGATGGTAAACGATGCTTACACTGAATCAAGAGAAGGGCTAAAGACGTTTGCAGCAACATGGGTGAACCTAGAGACTGTCACACTGAAGTAAGTCAGCCTGAGAAGGAGAAGTATCACGACACCCCCTACATGTGGAATTTAAAAAGAAAAGATACAAATGAACTGACTTACAAAACAGCAAGAGGCTCACAGACTTACAGAACGAACTTACGGCTGCAGGCGGTGGGAAAGGATGGAGAGAAGGGATAGTTAGGGAGTTTGGGATGGACAGTTACACACTGCCATATTTAAAATGGATAAACAACAAGGACCTACTGTACAGCACAGGGAGCTCTGCTCAAAGTGATGTGGCAGTCTGGAGGGGAGGGGAGTTTGGGGGAGAATGTGTGTGCATGCTAAGCCGCTTCAGTCGTGTCTAACTCTTTGTGATCCCACGGACTGTAGCCCACCAGGCTCTTCTTTCCATGGGAGTGGGGTGCCATGCCCTCCTCCAGAGGGTCTTCCTGACCCAGAGATGGAACCTGCATCTTTCGTGTCTCTGCATCGGCAGTTGGGTTCTTTACCACTAATGCCACCTGAGAAGCCCTTTTTTGGGGAAATGAATACATGTATATGTATGACTGAGTCCCTTTGCTGTCCACCTGAAACTATCACAACATTGTTAACATTATCCAGAGAATGACAATAGCTGACTTGTGGTTGAAGTTGGAATGCAGCCCCTGACCTCCAGGATGTGCTGGGCTGAATGGCCATCCTTCAGATGCAGGCCATCCTGCAGCCCTGTTACTGCTATGTTGGGGGAATTTTTATAGACGTAAATGGTCCCTTCAGTTCATCCTCTGGGATATGAAAGAGTCCTTGACTTTACTAAGTTGCAACTTCCAGCAAATCATCTTCCCTGATGGACCAAGAAAATGTCTTAGTAACAAGCCCACAGGAGGAGGGAAGAGAGAAATGAGGTGAGCTCTATGATACCCCCAGATAGAGAAGACAGCATCTAACAATGCTATGTGCCCCACAGCCCCGAGCATGGCTGGGAGCTGCCTGGCTGGCCTGGCTCCTGTGGGGCAGCAGCTGGGACTCCTGTTTCCCCAGGAGTGTCCCATCCTCCCATCGCCCGTTGAAGGTCAAGTACTAAGATGCATTCTTTCCTCCTCAGACTCTGAGCCATCAGGAACACCTCCTTGGCCATCTCCTGGGTAATCTGGGTGATTCTGTTTCCACTGTTGGTTGGAGCCGTCCTCTGGGAGAGGTGGGTCCATTTCTGCCTGCAACCAGGCTGGGCAGCTGGGGGTGGCTGCCAGGGGTGCCACTCTGCTGCTGCTGTAGGAAGAAGACAGGGTGAGACTGATGACATTCCAGGTGCTCAGACCTTTGGACTGCAGTGGGGGTGTTAATGGCCTTTTTGTCATTTTAAAAAATAACTATTTTTTGGCTGTGCTGGGTCTTTGTTGCTGTGCTTAGGCTTTCTCTATTTGTGAAGAGCAGGGGCTACTCTCTAGTCACTGTGTGGGGCTTCTCATTGTGGTGGTCTCTCTTGGTGCAGAGCCCAAGGCTCTAGGGCTCTAAGGCTCAGTAGTTGTGGGGCACTGACTTAATTGCCCCTTGGCATGTGGGATCTTCCCAGACCAGGGGTGGAACCCTTGACCCCTGCATTGGTAGGTGGATTCTTAACCACTTGACCACCAGGGAAGTCTGGTTCTCCACCATTTTTAAGAGTGGGAATCAAGAAGGTATCCTGATCCCCACATGCCAGCGGCTCTTGGCAGTCTCCTCCAAATACTTAGGAAAATACTGAGAAGAGGAAACAGTGAATCCCTATTAATTCTGTGCTCCATGCATCTGGAATCTGCATAAACTGCCACCCAGCAGACTGAATCCCAGTATAGTTAAAACATCACGTTTTCTTTCCCTTGGTGAATTTTCAGGCCTTACCTGGGAGAAAGGAGAATCTCTACCTTCTTGAAGAAATTCAGGAATCCTTGAATGTCCCAACTTTGGGATAGTTTCATATCAATTATTCTATGTCATAGGATTTTACAGTTCTGATATGAATAATTATTTTTCCCCATTAACTTGCTTGTTATTTTCTAGTGAGAAAAACTTCCACCATTGTGGAAGAGGCTGTGTTATTCTTTTTTGGATGCTGGGTGGGGCCTCCCCTAAGCCTTTTCCAGACTCTGGAATTGAGATGAGATGTTCTGCACTTGAAGGTAAAATGTTAGTCCCTCAGTTGTGTCCAACTCTTTGGGACCCCATGGACTGTAGCCCACCAGGCTCCTCTGTCCATGGGATTCTCCAGATAAGAATACTGGAGTGGGTTGCCATGCCCTCCTCCAGGGGATCTTCCCAATCCAGGGATTGAACCTGCATCTCCTGCATTGGCATGTGGATTCTTTACCGCTGAGGCACCAGGGAAGGTAAATTCAAAAGCAAGAATATCTTTGATCATCCCTCGGCCTCACCCACCAGATCCTGAGCTCCTGGATGCAGATGGAAAGGAGAATAGGGGTGGAAAAAACTTCTGGGCCTTCCTGTACCCCAGCTTCTCCTGCAAGACCCCATCGTAGCACACTAATACCTCAGAAGGGCCACAATATAATTGTTGGAGAAGTGCTAGTGTGATAGCAAATTCTACTTACATTGGGAGATACACATTCATGATTCCATTTGATCTGAGGCTGTATATGTAGCAAATATTTCACCAGAAGGAGAAAGGAAATCAAAGGGTAATTGCTCCAGGCACATGTCCTCTTCACCCCCACCCTGTTGGCTACTCTGTTCAGTCTTTGTCATGCTCTTCTCACTGCCAAGCATGCAGGAAGGTCACTGGGCTAACAATGCAGAATCAGGAGACCAATGACCCAAGGAAGGGTTGGGTGAATTGCATCCATTGGCTGTAGCTGTAGAGCTCAGGTGGGTGTTTATGTGAGCATTTGCCATATGACAGATGAGGGGACATGTGTGAGTCTGGGGCCAGGAGACCATGGAGGCTGGGATCTAGGTGACCTGCCTGGGACATGGGTCCCCAAGCTTGGCCCTGGAGCAAGCAGAGGCAACAGCTGCCAAGCATGGGGGAAGAGTCCTGATCACTCAGGTTCAACTCAGAAGTTGTCCAGAGGCTGAGAACAGCAACCAGCCAGGTGGATGGATGGCTAGAGGTGGTGCAAGGTATCCATAATGACGGATTAACTATAGATTGTTTTCCTCTCCAACCATTAAGTATTAACTTCTACATTGGGAGCAAAGATGAGCACAGGTATGCACGCCGCTGCCCCTGCCACTCCCCCCCACCCCCCACCCAGACTCATAGGCACTTGTAAACCGGAGCTATTCGGAGCTATTATTGCCTAGAATGTCCTTCCCATCCTTCCTGGAAAATGCAAATCCCAACTTTCTTTGAAGCTCAACTCAAGACCACACTCCTTTCAGGACATATCTAGCATATTTGCTCCATCCTTCCCATGACCATTTTGCCCCAAATTTGAATGTTGTCTGCACTTCTCAGCTTTTCTAGCATCTTAACAAGCAATCTAAATCACTCACTGTGCACCTGTGCTTGTCCTGAAGGATCTAAAGATGAGTAAGATGACATCCTGGAACTTGAGCAGCTAAGAGTTTAGACTTTCTGTGCTAGTGTGTACTGGGGAGTCACCTGGCTTTTTTTGTGTTTCATCTTCAATGATTCCCCACCCTCTGAAAACTGTTGACCTTGCTTTAGACAGATTGGAGTGCCCCTGAATGCTGGGAGGGGCAAGCCAGAGCCCTTCCTGGAGACAGACCTATACACTGAGGGCCAGTAGGCTGCCCAGATAGGGTCCCAGAGTAGGTGACACAAAGAGAAAGGAGAGAACGCAACTAAGACTCAACCGCAGTGATTAAGAGCAAGGGCAAAAATGGCAAATACGCGATTTGGTGGGCCTTGAACTAAGGGATAGGAAACGAAATATTCAACTCATGTCTTATATTCAACTCTCAGGGACCCTAAGCATCCAAAATAAGAAGTGTCTCTAGGCTCTTTAATAGTGAAGGAGGCTAGGACTCTGTTGGAGAGCCCACAGCTGGAATAAAGAATTTCCAGGTTAGGAACTTCCCCGGCAGTCCAGTGGTTAAGTCTCTGCACTTCCAATGCAGGGGGCCTAGGTTCAATACCTGGTCAAGGAACTGTGATTCCACATACTGCCATTAAAGATCTTATATGCTGCAACTAAGACCTGGCACAGCCAAATAAATCAAAAAGGAAAAAAATAATTTCCGGGTTGTGACAAGTGTCTAGAAGATGCATGAGCTCATTTCCAAAGCCTCAGGGGCTCACTGTTTGAAGTTATATTCTGGGCCATGTGGAGGGCGTCTCTGACCCCTGCTAGGGAGTGGCCAGTGGAGCAGAAATTTATGGATGGTGACTCTCCCTTCTCCAGGTGCCATCCCACCAGGACCACCATCCCCCTGTCTCCAATGCACTGAGCTTGTGTGTGTGTGTGTGAAGGAGAGTGCTTCCCTGTGGTAGGAACCGTGAAGTGTGAGGCCTTGCTCTTCATCCTGGGGAAAGCAGCCTGCAACAGGAGAGTGGACAGTCCTCCATGGACAGGAGCAGTAACAGGGGCTGAGTGAGCCTGCTCTTCTCCCTGTCTGAACGCTGGCCAACCTGGGAAGTCAGTTCTGGGAAATGCTTGTGTCAGAAGGCTTTGATGAGAAGGGGACTGTGTCAGGTGAACTCAGAGAAACAGAATGTGTTATCAGTGAAGTTAGTGACAACAGAGGAATGGGTAAAGAAGATGTGGTTTATGTATGTAATGGAATACTGGTGGTGGTGGTTTAGTCGCTAAGTCGTGTCCGATTCTTGCGACCCCAAGGATTGTAGCCCGCCAGGCTCCTCTGTCCATGGGATTCTCCAGGCAAGAATACTGGAGTGGGTTGCCATTTCCTTCTCCAGGGGATCTTCCCGACCCAGGAATCAAACCCCAGTCTCCTGCATTGCAGGCAGATTCTAAAAAGGAACTAAGTTGGGTCACTTGCAGAGATGTGGATGGAGTTAGAGACTATCATACAGAGTGAAGTAAGCCAGAAAGAGAAAAACAGATATTGAATATTAACCATACATGTGGGGTCTAGAAAAATGGAACAGATGATGTTAGTCACAAAGTAGAAATAGAGACACAGACATAGAGAACAAACATATGGATATCAAGGAGGAAGGCAGGACTGGGAGGAGCTGGGAGATTTGGATTGACATATATACTATTGATACTGTATATAAAATTCATGGGCTTCCCAGGTGGTTCAGTGGTAAAGAATCTGCCTGCCAATGCAGATGTCAGTTTGATCTCTGGGTGAGGAAGATCCCCTGGAGAAGGAGATGGCACCCCACTCCAGTATTCTTGCCTGGAGAATCCCATGGACAGAGGAACCTGGTGGCCTACAGTTCGCTGGGTCACAAAGAGTCGGACACAACTGAAGCTACTTAGTACACGAGCACATAAATATCCAAGGGGAATTAGGACATCTAAGTTGATGGAGGAGTAGGTACTAGACCGATGGAATCTAAGACATTTAAAAAATTTCCCAACACAAATAATACTAACTGATTTTTGACAAAGGTTCAAAATCATTCAATATATTTAAGAAAAAATATATTGTCTTTAAAAAGTTATTAAAGCATTGCACATGCAAATCCAAAGAAACAAACAACAACAACAACAACAACAAAACCCCTGAACTTCTATATAAACCATAAAACCTTATTTAAAAATTAACTCAAAATTGATCGAATGAGGGAGAGAAATGGTGATGCCATCCACCCATCTCATCCTCTGTTGCTCCCTTTCCCTCTTGCCCTCAGTCTTTTGCAAACATGCACACACACACACACACACAGATGCGTTTCCAGAAACTGGATGTATGATTCCAGGGGCTGTGTGTGCACGTGTGTGTGCTCAGTTGCTTCAGTCCTGTCTGATTCTTTGTGATCTTCAGGCTGCCCCAATTGGTTTGCTGTAGTTTCTCATTAAATTTAACAATTGAATATTTTAAAATTAATATATATTAACAGATACAGAAGACTCTTGAGAGTCCCTTGGACTGCAAGGAGATCCAAACAGTCCATTCTAAAGGAGATCAGTCCTGGGTGTTCTTTGGAAGGAATGATGCTAAAGCTGAAACTTCAGTACTTTGGCCACCTCATGCAAAGAATTGACTCATTGGAAAAGACTCTGATGCTGGGAGGGATTGGGGGGCAGGAGGAGAAGGGGATGACAGAGGATGAGATGGCTGGATGGCATCACCGACTCGATGGACGTGAGTTTGAGTCAACTCTGGGAGTTGGTGATGGACAGGCGCTGCGATTCATGGGGTCCCAAAGAGTCGGACACGACTGAGCGACTGAACTGAACTGAACTGAACATACACAGACATAAGTTAGATATCTAGATACAGATACAGATAGAAATATTCTGTGGCTTCCCAGGTGGCGCTAGTGGTAAAGAATCCATCTGCCAGTACAGGAGACCTAAAAGATGCAGGTCCAATCCCTGGGTCGGAAAGATCCCGATAGTCTGTGAGCTTTGAGGAATCAGTCCATTTCATCTTATTGACAATTTTATACACACAGAGTTATTAAAAGCATCTTTATTAACCCTTTAATAATATCTATAGATTTCAATGTGCCAACTCTCATTCTTTGTGTTTAATACATGTGATATGTCTTTTTTCATTGTCTATTTTAAAAAAAATCATATCTACTTTATAAAATTTACAAAGTATCAGCTTTTTACTCGATTGCCCTTCTCTATTTTTTTTTTTTTTAGTTTTGGTGACTTCTACTCTTTTTGTTTTTCTTCCTTCTGTTTGATTTGGATTTATTTTACTATGACTTTTAGAATTTATTGTGGTGAAAATTTAATTTATTGACTTAAGATGTTATTTTAATGTTCTAAGTGTTCAGTACTATAATATTTTATTTAAGTACTGCTTTGGCTGCATCTCATAGATTGTGATGTTACATTTATATTAAGTAAAAATGTAGATCAATAAGAGGAAGACCTCCAGATACTTGAAAAGTTACATAACATATAACCATTCAATAGTGATTGCTTTCAATGCATGGACAAAATATTTCTAAAATGTATTGTTCTAACCCTCTTTCCATTATTCCTTATACAAGTCTGTTTATTCCTGCTTACGTGTGTGCATGCTTAGTCGTCTCTGGGACACTTTGGACTGTAGCCCACCAGGCTCCTGCTTTCAGCTCGTACACCTGAAAAGGAATAAGTGTGTGTTCCCCTTCCCCTCACTCCCCTTTCTATAGTCTAGGAGACGGTGAGGTCTACCTGGTTAGTGTGAATGTGGAGATGGAAAATTCATGTTGAACATGATCTAACTGTCCCAAATCTTCTAGATTTCTTACTTTTGAATTGTTAATGACAAAGACAATTCTCTTCAAGACATTGTTCATTTACATCTTTTTTAGAACATCTTTATTTTATAGCATCAGTAATATGCAATCATAAATTTCTGATTTTACAATGCTCCCATTTCTTAATAATCACAAAATATAAGCAGAGAGGTAGAAAATTTTAAGGAATACAATGGACAGATATGATTTTGCTTGTCGTACCAAACTCCTCCAGTGGCAGACAGAAAGGTTTAGTTTAATTAAGAAGTGACATGGGGAATAAGCTGATCCAACCCACTCCAGTGTTCTTGCCTGGAGAATCCCAGGGACAGGGGAGCCCGATAGGCTGCTGTCTATGGGGTCACACAAAGCTGGACACGACTGAAGTGACTTAGCAGCAGCAGCAGCAGCAAGGGTAAAGAATATTTTCTATTTAAAGAGCACTATTTTTTATGACAAGGAATATATTATAGACTGTGGTTAGCCTCTGTTCCAAATAAATGTAAATTGCCTAATTGCCAAAACAAAAAAGGTCTCACTTTTTTCTGTCTTTTAACTCTATCTGTAAAGGTAAGCATTGCATTTAGCTTCAATTCGAAAAGGTAAGCATGAATCATTTTTTCCAATAGCAAATTTAGCTTTACAAATATCTATGTATATTTAGCATCAGCAAAAAAGGCATTCATTTCAGAAGAATTAAAAATAGATCCTTTCTCCTTACTGTTAATTAATTTAGAAAACCCTGATTCAGATAATCTTTTTACTTTTCTCGTTCTCATCATTATATTATCAAGTGTGAAATTACAGAGTACTGTGTAATACACATGTGCGCTCAGTCGCTTCAGTCTTCTGAGTCTCTGGGAACCTATGCACTGTAGCCTACCAGGCTCCTCTGTCCATGGCATTCTCCAGGCAAGAGTACTGGAGTGGGCTGCCATGCCCTGCTCCAGGAGATCTTTCTGTCCCAGGGATCGAACCCACCTCTCTCATCTCTTACATTCCAGGCAGATTCTTTACCACTGAGCCACCAGGAAATGTCTTGTAATATATCTGGCCAATATATCAAAGATTACAACCTCATTATCATTATCATCAGTCATCTTAAGTATTAAGATTTATTAAGTAATTACTACAGAGTAAGCATATATTTAAGTAGTTTGCATGTAGCATTAAATCAGGATATATCACAAAAAATTTTTTTAAATTATTTAACTAAGTTGTATGATAGTAAAAGAAGTTATTAAAATGTGTTCTCATCCAATACCAAGGGAATCATTTGTTTGTTAAAATTAAATTCTATGGCAAATGAATGAGAAAACATTAAAGTAATATTGGCATGTTTTCCTTTTTATCCAAAAGGAAGCAGGCTCTGAACTGCATTCACCAATTTTAGGTTTCCATTTCCTATTTCAAATTGATTTCATAAACTTGCTCTAAACAGTATTAAATGCATTGTGATATAGCTGATTTACAGGATATCATAATCTCTACATTAAAGAAAATTGTCATTTCAGTGGAAATACCAGAACAATAAACATGAATTATTTGAGGGAAAAAAAAGTGGCTCTATTTAGCTGAATTGACTATGCCAAAGCCTTTGACTGTGTGGATCACAATAAACTGTGGGAAATCCTGAAAGAGATGGGAATACCAGACCACCTGACCTGCCTCTTGAGAAATTTGTATGCAGGTCAGGAAGCAACAGTTAGAACTGGACATGGAACAACAGACTGGTTCCAAATAGGAAAAGGAGTACGTCAAGGCTGTATATTGTCACCCTGTTTATTTAACTTATATGCAGAGTACATCATGAGAAACACTGGACTGGAAGAAACACAAGCTGGAATCAAGATTGCCGGGAGAAGTACCAATAACCTCAGATATGCAGATGACACCACCCTTATGGCAGAAAGTGAAGAGGAACTCAAAAGCCTCTCGATGAAAGTGAAAGTGGAGAGTGAAAAAGCTGGCTTAAAGCTCAACATTCAGAAAACGAAGATCATGGCCTCCAGTCCCACCACTTCAGGGGAAATAGATGGGGAAACAGTGGAAACAATGTCAGACTTTATTTTTGGGGGCTCCAAAATCACTGCAGATGGTGACTGCAGCCATGAAATTAAAAGACACTTACTCCTTGGAAGGAAAGTTATGACCAACCTAGATAGCATATTCAAAAGCAGAGACATTACTTTGCCAACAAAGGTCCATCTAGTCAAGGTTATGGTTTTTCCTGTGGTCACGTATGGATGTGAGAGTTGGACTGTGAAGAAGGCTGAGCGCCGAAGAATTGATGCTTTTGAACTGTGGTGCTGGAGAAGACTCTTGAGAGTCCCTTGGATTGCAAAGAGATCCCACCAGTGCATTCTGAAGGAGATCAGCCCTGGGATTTCTTTGGAAGGAATGATGCTAAAGCTGAAACTCCAGTACTTTGGCCACCTTATGCAAAGAGTTGACTCATTGGAAAAGACTCTGATGCTGGGAGGGATTGGGGGCAGGAGGAGAAGGGGATGACAGAGGATGAGATGGCTGGATGGCATCACTGACTCGATGGACGTGAGTCTGAGTGAACTCTGGGAGTTGGTGCTGGACAGGGAGGCCTGGCGTGCTGCGATTCATGGGGTCACAGAGTTGGACAGGACTGAGCGACTGATCTGATCTGATCTGATATAGTGATTTTCTCTTTGAGTTGTATAAAGAGAAGCATTGACAGTTTTTAGAAGTCAGAGAAACCAACAAATATGTCACAAGATTTGAGGAAATCTTTGAACCTGAGATTGAGTTTAGAATATAAGTACAGTTTGTATAGAATTTGAATAATTATAGTATTTTTTACTTTAGAAATGGTTTTATACTGACAATTCCATTTACTGTTCATAAAAAGTTTCCATTTGACAAATAAAAAGTTGAAACAAAAAATATTTCAGTAAATGTGGAACACTCCATTCTTGATATTAAGTTTTGCTTTCTTACTTTTTCGGGCTTTTCCTTGACATCTTAGTTTCAGTATGCTTTTCAAATGTACTATTCTACCTGAACAGCAAGGAATAATTTACAAAGGGGATTAAAAAATGAGAGAAAACCTTACATACATAAACAGCAGATACAATAAAAAGAATAAAGCAGATGACAGTTTCTGCGGGAAATGGGTGGCTCATCAAATGTAGGTGCATGCTGCTTGCTGAAAAGATTGATGATTCATTCAATAAGCAGTTTTAATCAGTATCCAAGTACTAGACTCTCCATTGATTTAAGTATGTGAATAAAATTTGGTAAAGGTGTTGGGACAAGGTATTGAAAAAAGGAGGCATGATTGCATAGACTCATGTATAATGCATCTGTCAGCCACTAGCTTCTGACCATTTAAAAGACTCATTCCTAGCAGTTTTGCATTTCTAACAGTCACATTTTTATTGAGAGAATTGTATAATAATGGAAAAGTTTGAATATCTTTAGTACTGTAATGTGTAGTTTAGGATATTGTAGATGGTACATATATAAATATTATATGGCTTCCCTGATGGCTCGGACAATTAAGAATCTGCCTCCCACGCAGAAGACCTGGATTTGACCCCTGGGTGGGAAAAATCCCCTGGAGAAGGGAATGGCAACCCACTCCAGTATTCTTGCTTTTGCATGGACTATTGGTTTTACCCCATGTTTGTCTACATTTTTGCAGCAGAAATCTTGACTTTTGTCCTCACTTAATACCCTTAGAATATGTAGTTAGTTGTGTATCTTATTTTCAGTGATTTATTTTCTATTGGCTTTCAAATAAGTTAACATATAATATGAAAATACATGTATAACATGCTGAAAACAATGAAGCAATTTGCTACTTCTGCAAGAATGAGTAAAAAGAGTATAATTTCTAAATATACATACACACATGCATGCCCCATGAAAAGTATGTTTGATCTCTAACAGGAAAGAGAGGAAGGAGAGATTTACATTTTCACTGGGAATCCATGTTTATACTTTGGAAGTGAAGTGAAAATCTCTCAGTGTGTCTGGCTCTTTGTGACCCCATGGACTATACAGTCCATGGAATTCTCCAGGCCAGAATACTGGAGTGGGTAGCCTTTCCCTTCTCCAGGGGATCTTCCCCACCTAGGCATCAAACCCAGGTCTCCTGCATTGTGGGCAGATTCTTTACCAGCTAAGTCACAAGGGAAGCCCAAGAATACTGGAGTGGGTAGCGTATACCTTCTCCAGCGGATCTTCCCAACCCAGGGATCAAACCACGGTCTCCTGCATTGCAGGCAGATTCTTTACCAGCTGAGCTATCAGGGAAGCCCAAAATAACCTCCGCCTGAACAGGGACTTGAGCCCTGGACCCTCAGACTAAAAGCCTGATGCTCTACTGACTGAGCTATTTGGACTCTTATACCTTGGGGGAAATTCCAAAGAAGCAGTCAAATTGATTCATTTTTATGTATTCTAGAAGTTACTGAATCACACTTAGTGGAAGAAATGTACCAAGTATTGCCCAAAAAGATCTACAGGAAAAACAAAAGAAGCTAGTAATATAGTTAAAATAATAAGAAAAATGCAAAAAAGATGGAAAATCTCAACCTATTGCATTCACATGCGTGACTAACACAAACACATCCAAAAAAGAAAGAATGAATAAGTTGAATGGGATCATCAGTAAAACAGCAATATTGAGGATGTGGGTAATTTAGGAAGATCTCACAGATGAGTTGTGGGTGGTGTCTCTTTCATGCAGTAAATGAGTGAGAGGTGAACATTCTGGCTAGAACTGCTTTCGTGAACGTAAACCTGGATGTACTTGCCTCTTACGTCTAGAGTGTTCCTGGGCCAAAAGAACAGCTTAAAATTCCTTTTCTCTCAACTGAGAAATCTGAATAGAACTTATCACTACTAATTTATGGACTTTACACTGAAATACACATGTTTGAAAACTAGTAACATCCCATTATATTATATAGTCAGCTCATCAATTTTATTTATAAGAAAAAAATGAAATATGTAGAATGTCAGTGCCAAACAAGACTTTGGAAATACCACAGGGAAACCAACACTTTAAAAATTAAATATATTCATCCCTAAAACTATCTTAAGTCACTTACAATATATTTCACCATGCAATCAAATTAACTTTCAATTGATAATAATTAAACACAGAATTGAGAGGTGAAGAGAAAAACACAGGCTGTAAGAGCAAAATCACTAATATAAATGAATTTAACTCAAATTTTTGCGTTTTTGAGCATTCAGGTGAAGAGCAAAATTATAATCACCTATCTTCAGAAAAAGTGATAATTCACGGCAGAAAATAAAGATTAAATGGATAACTTTTCTTACAAATTGATTTAATAATAATGAAAAATGTAATCCACAACCTGTTAGACACCTAGCAGTTATAGGTTTGTTTTCTAATGGAATTGGAAAAAATGAATGGTGTACCATCGTTTATATATATAAGGAAACAAAAGCCAAAGAAAGTGAAATAACAGTACCTTTGATTGAATCATTCCCACAGATGAAATATGAAGAGATGGAAGCAGAAGACAACATGTCCACAGTGATGCAATTTGTACTCCTGGGGTTTTCTGACCTTCCAAACCTTCAAGGGCCATTATTTGGGGTGTTCTCCATCATTTACATCATTATCTTAACTGGAAATAGTCTCATAATAATACTAACTAGGCTTGACCCTGTGAAGAAGGCAATGGCACCCCACTCAAGTACTCTTGCCTGGAAAATCCCATGGACGGAGGAGCCTGGTGGGCTGCAGTCCATGAGGTCGCTAAGAGTCAGACACGACTGAGCAACTTCACTTTCACTTTTCACTTTCATGCATTGGAGAAGGAAATGGCAACCCACTCCAGTGTTCTTGCCTGGAGAATCCCAGGGACCGGGGAGCCTGGTGGGTTGCTGTCTATGGGGTCGCACAGAGTCAGACACGACTAAGCAACTTAGCACACTTAGCAGCAGGCTTGACCCTGCACTGCACAAACCCATGTATTTCTTCCTGGCAAATCTTTCCTTCTTGGAAATCTGTTACGTGTCCATCACTCTCCCTAGGATTCTGGTGAACCTTTGGACTCAGAACAGAAGCATTTCTGTGCTGGACTGTGCTGCCCAAATGTGCTTCTTCCTTATCCTCGGAGCCACTGAGTGCTTCCTCCTGGCGGTGATGGCCTATGACCGCTGTGTGGCCATCTGTAGCCCTCTGCACTATCCCCGGTCATGACCCCAAAGGTGTGCCTCCAGCTGGCTGTGGGCTCCTGGGTCAGTGGAATCCCAGTGCAGATAGGGCAAATGTGCCGGATCTTCTCTCTGCATTTCTGTCATTTGAACGAGATTAGCCACTTCTTCTGTGACATCCTCCCATTCTGAAGCTGGCCTGTGGAGACACTTTTGCACATGAGCTCTCAGTCTATGCAGTAGCTCTGTTATTTGCTGCCATCCCTTTTTTATTGATCCTTGCCTCCTATAGCCAAATCATTTCCACTACTCTGAGGTCACCAACAGCCAGAGGACAGGCTAAAGCCTTCTCTACGTGCTCTTCTCACCTGTTGGTTGTGGTGTTATTCTTTGGATCTGCTGCCATTACCTACTCAAGACCAAAATCCAGTCATTCTGCAGGAACTGACAGAGTCCTCTCTCTGTTCCACACCATAGTGACTCCGATGTTCAATCCCATGATATACAGCCTTCAGAACAAGGATGTGGTTACAACGCTGAGAAAATTATTACTTAAAAAATAATGTGATGATTTTAATTATAAATGTTTTAACTGTTTGCTAAACAGTTAACAGAGAAACGTTTTCAGCTTCTATCTTCCCTCTTTAAGGAGTTAGGCACTTCTATTCTCAGCTGCACTTATGAATACTTTAGAAAACTAACCCACAATTTACTGGGCTTGGATATATACCAGATAAATGAGTCGTCAATCCTCCATGCCTAAAGAATAATCCTGCCTCATGAATTACATAGTAATTTACATATTAAAAAAGCTAAAACAAAATTGAATCAGTTAGGGTTTTTGGCTTAACTATACTGGGAAGTATATGTTTCTTTATCTAAATAATTATTTCTATCTCCACATTTGCATTTGTTGGCATTCTTTGATTCTATAGCACAGAAAATGACTACTGGCAGTTGAAAATTGGATGTTTGAAGGAGGGATCGAATGAGTGAATGGGTAAATGAACATTGCTGGTGCCAACATCAGACTGCTAGCAAAAAATCTAGATTTTTCAGAGGACCAGTAATATTGGGAGCATATTTGCTTATCCACTATAAACTCACGTGAAATTACTCCAATCATAAAACCCAAAGAATAGCATTCATAGACTTTGTTCTCTTCCTAAGTGCATGATAAAAGAGTACCTTCCTACTCATCTTAACTGGTTTACTTTGCACATATTTGCATGTTCTGCTTAGCAAATTTGATCCAAAATAATTTGCTTTGCCTTGTTTCATCTGTTACATAACTGCATTCTGACAGCTAAATCTATGTCAATTTGAATTTTTAAAAGAAAATATATATAGATATAAAAGTGAAGAAAAGTTTTAGAAGTTATTTTCAGAATTACCCACAGTCCATACAATTGCATCACATTAGTGTGTCTGGACTAACCTCCCATGTCTTTATCTCTTTTAAATCATTGACTGATATAATGAAGGAAAGTGAGCTTATCTCACTAGGATTATTAACGCCCATCTTCCCAATTCTATCCTCATATCAGCAACATTAAGAGATGATTTGTTGTAGCTGTCCCTGAGAACTTCTGCTACAGTTCTTTTGACAATTATTTCATTCTCTAGTTTTAGTTTTAATTATAACCTAACTGTCTTTCCTAAAGGAGATCAGTCCTGGGTGTTCATTGGAAGAACTGACGCTAAAGCTGAAACTCCAATACTTTGGCAACCTCATGAAAAGAGTTGACTCATTGGAAAAGACCCTGATGCTGGGAGGGATTGCGGGCAGGAGGAGAAGGGGACGACAGAGGATGAGATGGTTGGATGGCATCACCAACTCAATGGACATGAGTCTGAGTGAACTCCGGGAGTTGGTGATGGACAGGGAGGCCTGGTGTGCTGCGATTTATGGGGTCACAAAGAGCCGAACACGACTGAGCGACTGAACTGAACTGAACTGAACTGTCTTTATCCTGGGATGTACTATCATATGGTGTATCAGAGAGTAATTTATGGAAGTTAATGGTTCAATCAAATGAAGACCACATAAGCCAGTCATGCTATTTCATTGGGAGATTGTGATAGATATCTCTCCAGGTGAGATGAACTAGAATCCCTGGAAACAAGTACACTACATTACTTGACAAAATGGACTTTATAGATATGATTAATATCATGAATCATTGAGATGGGGGAGATTATTCAGGTAGAACCAATCTGATCACATAAGCCTTGAAAACAAGAAGAGAAATAAAAGCAGTATTCAAAAGATAGGTTATCACAGATGGAGCAGAGAAAAGGAGGGCTCATTTTGTCATTGTTGGCTCCAACGTCTGTTGGGGCAAAGAGTAAGGACTGTCCTGATCTCTAGAGAGTGAGCATGGCATTTGGTGGTCTGCCAGCAAAGAATAATTTAATTGAACAAGAAAGATGGAATACTCACTAGAGCATAAAAAAAGAATGTGACCCTCCCAACACTTTTGACCTATCATCTACAGAACTCTAAAATAATAAATTTTAAGGCACTTAGTTTGTGGTAATTTACTAAAACTGCAAGAGACAACTAATACACAGAAAATAATATAAGAGATGGTGTAGACCTGCTCAGGATATACAAATTCAAAACTTCAATCTCATAACCAATTTAGCTGTACTATGTGGATTTGAAATATTCAATTTCTCAGCCTCTATTCCAGCTGAGTATGAAGCAATGACTCAATTTTGGCTAATAACATGAAGATAGGTGCCAGCAAGTGTTCAGTCTTTTGTTTCCACTACTTTCATCCTTAGTGTTAGTCACTCAGTCATGCCTAACTCTTTGTGACCCATGGACTGCAGCCCACCAGGCTCCTCTGTCCATGGGATTTTCTAGGCAAGGATACTGGAGTAGGTTGCCATTTCCTTCTCCGTCTTTCATCCTTGGAATGGTGCAGAAGTCATATCTTAGAATGGGAAAGCAGGAAAGCACAAGTAACCTGACACTCCAATGTCTTTATTTTTAAAGTATAAGACTAGTCAGACCACCCCACCAGAAGTGCTCTGTGAAGTAATCTCACAGACTTAAATAAAATTCTAAAGGAGAATATATCTGCATACATATTAATGTTTCACAATGGTAGGTGGTAGTAGGTAGTACCTCTTTTGTGTCTGTTCATCTGGTGAAAAGCTGTACTGAGGCAGGAAATGTTTCTCAGGAATGTAGATTTTGGTGCTTTTTTATTTTTATTTTTTTAATTGGAGGATTATTGCTTTACAATGTTGTATTGATTTCTGCCACACAACAAGGTGGATCAACCCTAAGGATACATATGTCCCCTTTGTCTTGAACCTCCCTCCTATTCTCCACCCCATCTCACTTCTCTAGGTTGTCATAGAGTACTGGGCTGAGCTGTGTTATACAGCGACTTCCCATTAGATCTGCTTTGCACATGGTAATGTAAATGATTCAGTGCTACTCTCAATTTTCCCCACTCTCTCCTTCCCCTGCTGTGTTCACAAGTCTCTTCTCCATGTCTGCCTCTCCAATCCTGCCCTGCAAATAGATTCACCAGTACAAATTTTCTAGAGTCCATTTTATTTGCATTAATATACAATAGTTGTTTTTCTCTTTCTTACTTACTTCACTCTATATAGCATGCTTTAGATTCATCCACCTAATTAGAACTGACACAAATTCATTACTTTCTATGACTGAGTAATATTCCATTATATATAGGTACCACTACTTCTTTATCCATTCAGCTGTCAGTGTACATCTAGGTTGCTCCAATGTCCTGGCTATTGTCAATAGTGCTGCATATTTCTTTGAATTATGGTTTTCTCAGGGAATATACCCAGGAGTAGGATTGCTGGGTCTTATGGAAGTTTTCATGGGGATGGTTTTGATCACCACCTCCTTTACAACATTACAGACCTCCATTTATAGTTCTTCAGGCACTCTGTCAGATCTAATCCCTTGAATTGATTTGTCACTTCCACTGTACAATCATAAAGGATTTGATTTAGGTCATACCTGAATGGCCTTGTGGTTTCCCCTACTTTCTTCAGTTTAAGTCTGAATTTTGCAATAAAGAGTTCATGATCTGAGCCACAATCAGCTCCCAATCTTGTTTCTGCTGACTATATACAGCATCTCCACCTTTGGCTGCAAAGAATATAATCAATCTGATTTTGGTATTGACCATCTGGTTATGTCCATGTGTAGCATCATCTCTTGTGTTGTTGGAAGAGGGTGTTTGCTATGACCGTTGCATTCTCTTGGCAAAACTCTGTTAGACTCAGCCCTGCTTCATTTTGTACTCAAAGGCCAAACTTACCTGTTACTCCAGGTATCTCTTGACTTCCTACTTTTGCATTCCAGTCCCCTATGATGAAAAGGACATATATTGGGTGTGTTAGTTCTAGAAAGTCTTGGAGGTCATAATAGAACCATTCAATTTCAGCTTCTTTGGCATTAGTGGTTGGACCATAGCCTTGGATTACTGTGATATTGAATGGTTTGCCTTGGAAACAAACAGAGATCTGTCATTTTTGAGAGTGCACCTAAGTACTGCATTTCAGACTCTTTTGTTGACTATGAGGGCTACTCCATTTCTTCTAAGGGATTCTTGTCCACAGTAATAGATATAATGATCATCTGAATTAAATTTACCCATTCTCATCCATTTTAGTTCACTGACTCCTAAAATGTCAATGTTCACTCTTGCCATCTCCTGTTTGACCACTTCTAATTTACCTTGGTTCATGGACCTAACATTCCAGGTTCCTATGCAGTGTTGTTCTTTACAGCATCGGACTTTACTTTTACCACCAGACACATCCACAGCTGTGTGTTGTCTCCACTTTGGCTCAGCCTCTTCATTCCTTCTGGAGCTATTTCTTCACTCTTTGGTAGCATGTTGGGCACCTACCAACCTGGAAAATTCATCAAAAAGTGTCATATCTTTTTCCTTTCCATACTGTTCATGGGGTTCTCAAGGCAAGAATGCTGAAGTGGTTTCCATTCCCTTCTCCAGTGGACCACACTTTGTCAGAACTCTCCACCATTACCTGTCCATTTTAGGTGGCCCTACAGGGCATGGATCATAGTTTCATTAAGTGAGAAAAGGCTGTGGTCCATGTAATAAGTTTGGTTAGTTTCTGTGATTGTGGTTTTCATTCTGTCTTCCCTCTGATGGATAAGGGTAAGAGGCTTGTGGAAACTTCTTGCTGGGAGGTACTGGCAGTGGGGAAATCTGGATCTTGCTCTGATGGGTGGGGCCGTGCTTAGTTCAGTTCAGTTCAGTCGCTTAGTCATGTCCAACTCTTTGCGACCCCATGAATCCCAGCACGCCAGGCCTCCCTGTCCATCACCAACTTCTGGAGTTCACTGAGACTCACATCCATCAAGTCAGTGATGCCATCCAGCCATCTCATCCTCTGTCGTCCCCTTCTCCTCCTGCCCCCAATCCCTCCCAGCATCAGAGTCTTTTCCAATGAGTCAACTCCTCGCATGAGGTGGCCAAACTACTGGAGTTTCAGCTTTAGCATCATTCCTTCCAAAGAAATCCCAGGGCTGATCTCCTTCAGAATGGACTGGTTGGATCCCCTTGCAGCCCAAGGGACTCTCAAGAGTCTTCTCCAACACCACAGTTCAAAAGCATCAATTCTTTGGCGCTCAGCCTTCTTCACAGTCCAACTCTCACATCCATACATGACCACACGAAAAACTATAGCTTTGACTAGACGGACGTTTGTTGGCAAAGTAATGTCTCTGCTTTTGAATATGCTATCTAGGTTGGTCATAACTTTCCTTCCAAGGAGTAAGCGTCTTTTAATTTCATGGCTGCAGTCACCATCTGCAGTGATTTTAGAGCCCCGCCCCCCCCCCCCCCCCCCCAAAAAAAAAAGTCTGACACTGGGCCATGCTCAGTAAATCTTTAATCCATGTTTCTACTGATGGGTGGGGCTGTGTTCCAAGCCTCCCTGTAGTTTGGCCTATGGTAGGGGTAATGACGGTAATGGCGACCTTCAAAAGGACTTAGGCCAGTATTCCACAGCTCCCAATGATTGTTGTATTCAATATTCATTGGAGGGATGGAAACTGAAGCTGAAGTTCCAATACTTTAGCCACCTGATGTGAAGATCTGACTCATTAGAAAAGACCCTGTTGCTGGGAAAGATTGAAGTCAGGAGGAGGGATGACAGAAGACAAGATGGTTGGATGGCATCACTGACTCAATGGACATGAGCTTGAGCAAGCTCCATGAGATGGTGAAGGATAGAGTAGCCTGGCGTGCTGCAGTCCATGGGGTCTCAAAGAGTTGGACGTGACTGAGTGACTGAACAACAGCATTGTAGTTTTATTACTAGTTTTTTTTTTTTTTTTTTTTTTAATTCTCCGTACTGTTCTCCATAGTGGCTATATCAACGTGCATTCCTACCAACTGTGCAACAGTGTTCCCTTTTCTCCACATCCTCTCCAGCATTTATTGTTTGTAGACTTTAATGATGATCATGTGTGTATTGTGGCTGAGTACTTCGGGTGTTTCAAGGATGCTTTGCTTTGGTATGCATGTACTCAACACACTTTCATCTGATATATGAACTTCTTGGGATATGGACTGCTGAGGATACAGACACATTTCACTATTATTTTGTAATATTTTCATATGCTCCCAGTGTCAATGGGAGATTAGCAAGAAAGGTCTAACTTTAGAAAGATCTATCAATCTATTGATATTTTAAAGAAAAGTGTTGCATGTTCCTGTTACTTTGTTTTTCATAAATATAACTTTTTACAGACATTTGATGATCTAAAAGCATTTTATTTTTTGGGCAAATACCATATTTTTAAAATAATATTTAACTTTGTCATCAACATTGTTCTGCTGTTACATGATCTTTGATATTAAAAATCATTGTTAAATCTGTAGGCTTTGCAGATTCCTTAAAACTTGGCTCACAGCAAGTATGACACTTTGACAATTATTTGAAATAGGATCCCAAAGTAGGGAAAACTAGTTCAAGAGCTTGTGATTAATAGTAGCTACATCAGTACTGATACGTGATTATTTCAATGTCTTTCCTTTGAACAATCAATGACTCATAATAAGTTCCTATAACTAAAATTGTGTTATTAAGATTAAGTCTGCTAAATATGTAAAAAGGGACTCATAAGGAGAAAATAAGTTGTCTTCTTGTCTCAACAAAACATGAATGTAAAACTGAGGTGTGGAAGTATTTGTGAATCACATATTCAAAAAAGTGAAATATATATAGATAATACAAAAACTCCCAAAGACCAGTAGCAAAAGCAGAAGCAACCTAATCAACAAATGTACAAAACTCTTTGATAGATACTTTACTAAAAGGATACACAGAATTAAATAATAACATAAAACTTGCTCACCATCTTCAGCATTAGCATTTGCATTTTGAAATGCAAATTAAAATTAAAGTAAAATTATGATACACATGTACTTTAATGGCTAGAATTAAAATAAAATAAAAAAAATCACAAAATAATATAACAAAATTTGTAGGTAAATATATAAACCTTGAACAGTGATATCATTCCATGTATGGACATAATGTTTCTAAAATACATTTTTCATCTTTCTAATCATTAATCTTTATAAAGTATAGCAGCAATCTGAATAAAAATTATGAATGCTGAATTTGCAGACACTATATTGAAATACAATCATAAGGGATTTGATTTAGGTCATACCTGAATGGTCTGGTGGTTTTCCCTACTTTCTTCAATTTAAGTCTGAATTTGGCAATAAGGAGTTCATGGTCTGAGCCACAGTCAGCTCCTGGTCTTGTTTTTGCTGACTGTATAGAGCTTCTCCATCTTTGGCTGCAAAGAATATAATCAATCTGATTTTGGTGTTGACAATCTGGTGATGTCCATGTATAGAGTCTTCTCTTGTGTTGTTGGAAGAGGGTGTTTGTTATGACCAGTGCGTTTTCTTGGCAAAACTCTATTAGTCTTTGCCCTGCTTCATTGCGTATTCCAAGGCCAATTTTGCCTGTTACTCCAGGTGTTTCTTGACTTCCTACTTTTGCCTTCCAGTCGCCTATAATGCAAAGGACATCTTTTTTGGGTGTTAGTTCTAAAAGGTCTTGTAGGTCTTCATAGAACCATTCAACTTCAGCTTCTTCAGCATTACTGGTTGGGGCATAGACTTGGATTACTGTAATATTGAATGGTTTGCCTTGGAAATGAACAGAGATCATTCTGTCGTTTTTGAGATTGCATCCAAGTACTGCATTTCAGACTCTTTTGTTGACCATGATGGATACTCCATTTCTTCTGAGGGATTCATGCTCGCAGTAGTAGATAATAATGGTCATCTGAGTTAAATTCACCCATTCCAGACCATTTCAGTTCACTGATTCCTAGAATGTCGACATTCACTCTTGCCATCTCTTGTTTGACCACTTCCCAATTTACCTTGATTCATGGACCTAACATTCCAGGTTCCTATGCAATATTGCTCTTTACAGCATCGGACCTTACTTCTATCACCAGTCACATCCACAGCTGGGTATTGTTTTTGCTTTGGCTCCATCCCTTCATTCTTTCTGGAGTTATTTCTCCACTGATCTCCAGGAGCATATTGGGCACCTACGGACCTGGGGAGTTCCTCTTTCAATATCCTATCATTTTGCCTTTTCATACTGTTCATGGGTTCTCAAGGCAAGAATACTGAAGTGGTTTGCCATCCCCTTCTCCAGTGGACCACATTCTTTCAGATCTCTCCACCATGACCTGCCCATCTTGGGTTGCCCCTCAGGCATGGCTTAGTTTCATTGAGTTAGACAAGACTGTGGTCCTAGTGTGATTAGATTGACTAGTTTTCTGTGAGTATGGTTTCAGTGTGTTTGCACTCTGATGCTCTCTTGCAACATCTACCATTTTACTTGGGTTTTTCTTACCTTGGGCGTGGGGTATCTCTTCACAGCTGCTCCAGCAAAGCACAGCCATTGCTCCTTACCTTGGACGACGGGTATCTCCTCACCACCACCCTTCCTGAAGGGCCTAGATCTGATAGATAGAGTGCCTGATGAACTATGGAATGAGGTTTGTGACATTGTACAGGAGACAGGGATCAAGACCGTTCCCATAGAAAAGAAATGCAAAAAAGCAAAATGGCTGTCTGGGGAGGCCTTACAAATAGCTGTGAAAAGAAGAGAAGCGAAAAGCAAAGGAGAAAAGGAAAGATATAAACATCTGAATGCAGAGTTCCAAAGAATAGCAAGAAGAGATAAGAAAGCCTTCTTCAGCGATCAATGCAAAGAAATAGAGGAAAACAGAATGGGAAAGACTAGAGACGTCTTCAAGAAAAGCTGGGATATCAAAGGAACATTTCATGCAAAGGTGGGCTTGATAAAGAACAGAAACGGTATGGACCTACAGAAGCAGAAGATATTAAGAAGAGATGGCAAGAATACACAGAAGAACTGTACAAAAAAGATCTTCACAATCAAGATAATCACGATGGTGTGATCACTGACCTAGAGTCAGACATCCTGGAATGTGAAGTCAAGTGGGCCTTAGAAAGCATCACTACGAACAAAGCTAGTGGAGGTGATAAAATTCCAGTTGAGCTATTTCAAATCCTGAAAGATGATGCTGTGAAAGTGCTGCACTCAATATGCCAGCACATTTGGAAAACTCAGCAGTGGCCACAGGACTGGAAAAGGACAGTTTTCATTCCAATCCCAAAGAAAGGCAATGCCAAAGAATGCTCAAACTACCACACAATTGTACTCATCTCACACGCTAGTAAAGTAATGCTAGTAAAGTAATTGCTGAAGCCAGGCTTCAGCAATATGTGAACTGTGAACTTCCTGATGTTCAAGCTGGTTTTAGAAAAGGCAGAGGAACCAGAGATCAAATTGCCAACATCTGCTGGTTCATGGAAAAAGCAAGAGAGTTCCAGAAAAACATCTATTTCTGCTTTATTGACTATGCCAAAGCCTTTGACTGTGTGGATCACAATAATCTGTGGAAAATTCAGAAAGAGATGGGACTACCAGACCACCTGACCTGCCTCTTGAGAAATTTGTATGCAGGTCAGGAAACAACAGTTAGAATTGGACATGGAACAACAGACTGGTTCCAAATAGGAAAAGGAGTACGTCAAGGCTGTATATTGTCACCCTGTTTATTTAACTTATATGCAGAGTACATCATGAGAAACGCTGGACTGGAAGAAACACAAGCTGAAATCAAGATGGCTGGGAGAAATATCAATAACCTCAGGTATAGTTGACACCACCCTTATGGCAGAAAGTGAAGAGGAACTCAAAAGCCTCTTGATGAAAGTGAAAGTGGAGAGTGAAAAAGTTGACAAAGCTCAACATTCAGAAAACGAAGATCATGGCATCCAGTCCCATCACTTCATGGGAAATAGATGGGGAAACAGTGGAAACAGTGTCAGACTTTATTTTTCTGGGCTCCAAAATCACTACAGATGGTGACTGCAGCCATGAAATTAAAAGACGCTTACTCCTTGGAAGGAAAGTTATGACCAACCTAGATAGCATATTCAAAAGCAGAGACATTAGTTTGCCAACAAAGGTTCGTCTAGTCAAGGCTATGGCTTTTCCCGTGGTCATGTATGGATGTGAGAGTTGGACTGTGAAGAAGGCTGAGCGCCGAAGAATTGATGCTTTTGAACTGTGGTGTTGGAGAAGACTCTTGAGAGTCCCTTGGACTGCAAGGAGATCCAACCAGTCCATCCTAAAGGAGATCAGCCCTGGGATTTCTTTGGAAGGAATGATGCTAAAGCTGAAACTCCAGTACTTTGGCCACCTCATGCGAAGAGTTGACTCATTGGAAAAGACTCTGATGCTGGGAGGGATTGGGGGCAGGAGGAGAAGGGGACAACAGAGGATGAGATGGCTGGATGGCATCACTGACTCGATGGACGTGAATCTGAGTGAACTCCGGGAGTTGGTGCTGGACAGGGAGGCCTGGCGTGCTGTGATTCATTGGGTCACAAAGAGTCGGGCATGACTGAGTGACTGGCCTGAACTGAAGGAATAATATAGTAAATGAACTTTATTAAAAAGATTTGCACCCTATTTACATAAAATCCTGTTTGTTAAAAATAACTTTTATGATGACTGAATCTGACAATATGAAAGAGGTTTTGGTATGTTTTCATTTTAATCTTTAGAAACTTCAATTAAGGAATTCAGTTCAATTCAGTTCAGTCGCTCAGTTGTGACTGACTCTTTGTGACCCCATGGACTGCAGCACACAAGGAATTAGACTCCTTGAGTCACCGGTTTTAGACTTTCATTTCCTATCTTCAATTTGATTTTACAAACTTGCTTTCAATAGCACCATGTACATTTTCATGATAGATAATGTACATGCTTATTATAATCCTCACACAGTGGAAAGACCAGAAAAGCAAACATAAGTTATTTGGATAAAAACAAAAGTGGCTACATAACCTGAACAATTTAGTGGCTCTTCTTTCTGAGTGGGGTAGTAGTGCTATCTAAAGGTTTCCGGAAGTTGGAAACCAACAGCGACATTGCAAGATTTGAGAAGAAAAATTTTGATGAGATTGAGTTTATAAAACTAAGTGTAACTTGGGTAGGATTTGAATAGTTTTAATATTTCTTACTTTAAATATGATTTTACATTGGTAATTCCTCTTAAGATTCATAAAATCTTGCTCCATTTGAAAAAGAAAAGCAAAGTTAAGAATAAAAAAATATTTCAGTAAATTAAGAACACTGTATTTTTGATTGCAAGGTCTGTTTTTTGACTTCTTCTGGCTATTTTTTGAACCTGAGTTTCAGTATGATTTTCAAATGTACCACCCTGTGTGAAAAAATGGAAGTGTTAGTAGCTCAGGGATGTCTGACTCTTTGTGACCCCATAGACTGTAACCCACCAGGCTCCTCTGTTTATGAAATTCTCCAGTCAAGAATACTGGACTGGGTATCCATTCCCTTCTCCAAGGGATCTTCTTGACCTAGGGATATTCAAATGTACTATCCTAGTTGAACAGAAAGGAATAATTTAGACAGAAGTCAAAAAAATGAGAGAAGACCTCATATAAAAAGAAGATACAATAAAAGAAAAAAAGAAACACTGACGGTAGTTTCTGAAGGCAGAGGTTAACTCGTCAAATGTAGGGCATGATGCATGCTGCTGCTGCTGCTGCTGCTGCTGCTAAGTCGCCTCAACCGTGTCTGACTCTGTGTGACCCCATAGACGGCAGCCCACCAGGCTCCCCCGTCCCTGGGATTCTCCAGGCAAGAACACTGGAGTGGGTTGCCATTTCCTTCTCCAATGCATGAAAGTGAAAAGTGAAAGTGAAGTCGCTCAGCGACCCCATGGACTGCAGCCTACCAGGCTCCTCCGTCCGTGGGAGTTTCCAGGCAAGAGTACTGGAGTGGATGCATACCGGACTGAAAAGATTGATGGCTCATTCAACAAGCGATTTTAATCAGCATCCAAGTATTACACTCTGCTGCTGCTGCTACACTCTACATTGAATTAAATAGGTGAATAAACATAGATAAAGGTGTCAGGATAAGGTAGTGAAAAAAAAAGGCACTGTTTCATAGTCTTATACACATAAAATCATATCTTAATAATGTCACCTATCAGACCCCTGTTTCTGATCACGTTAAAGACTCGGTCAAAGCGTTTTTTTTTTTTTTTAATTTTTGCCGCCGGGCGGCGCCTCCATGGCAACCACGCGGAGACGCTGCAGAAGGGCGCCGGCAGACGATCAGGGCCCGGCGTCCCTCGCCGCGGGCGGGCGACCCCGGCCCAGGAGGGGACAACGGCGGTAACGCTGAGATCCTCAGCCCCGCACCGGCTTCCACCCGCCGCCCGTCCCGCGCCGACTTCCGGGACAGCGTGCGGAGTCACGTGTCGCCGCGCGCGCGCATGCGCCGAGGGCCGTCCAAAGCGTTTTTATATTTCTTAAAATCACATTTTCATTGGGAAAATTCTATAATAATAAGTGAAGTTTAAACACCTTCTGATCCTTAATATATATTATATGTAAAATATAATATATATAAGTAGTCTGAAATATTGTAGCTGATAAAATAGATTCCTGTTCAGCTTTCCTTTTCCTAGGGAAAAGGAATTCCCCGGGGTGCTCAAGTGTTGGATGGACTGTTCCTTCTGCTCCTTATATGTGTCTACAGTTATGTAGCTGAAATGTTGACCCTCGTCCTCATTTAAAACTGTTAGAATATGGAGATAGGTGTGTCTCTTCTTTGCAGTGGCTTCGTCTCTGTGAACTTTCAAATTAGTAAACACATACCATGGAAGTTATGTATGATATACCGAAAACAATGATGTAACTTGCAACTTCTACAAGAGTGGGTGAAAAGAGTATAATTTCTAGACACACACTCTACACTTGAACTGTACTGGTCTAAAAAGATTGATGATTCTTTGAACAAGCAATTTTAATCAGTATCCAAGTACTACAGTCTACTCTGAATTAAATAAATAAATAAAACAGGAGGGTACAGGAGGTTGTTCTGAATTTTGGGTAGAAATCCTCGCTTACATCTTCGGGACTATTATAAAGAAACAATCAAGTTGACTCATTTTAATTTATTCAATAAATTAAGAAATTGCTTTTGTGAGAAAATATACTATATGCTCCATAGAAAGGTGTATAGAATATCACAAGAAGCTTAAAATCTAGCTACAGCAAAGGACAAGTACTTAATGAAGACGGGCAACCTCAGCTCAACATATTCACACTCACATAAACAAACATACACAAAAATGCAAAACAGAACAAAAAAACCACAAGAATGAATGAATTAAATGGGGCCAGCAGAACAACAGCAATTATCAAGGATGTGAGTAATTTAGGAAGATCTCAGAGATGAATTGTGGCTGATGTTTCTTTCATGCAGTAAGTGTGTGAGGGGTGAGCATTCTAGTTAGAACTCCTAGCTGGAACATAAGTGCCAGATGTACCTATTTCTTATCTCTTGGGTGTTCCTGGACAGAAAGATCAGCTTAATGATTCTTTTGTCTAAGTTAGAAAATCTGAATAAAAATTATGACTACTGGGACCTCCCTGGTGGTCCAATGATTAAGACTCCCTAATTCCACTGCAAGTGTCCAGATTTAACTCCTAGTCTGGGAACTAGAATCCCACATGCCCTGTGGCCAAACTAAAATAAATAAATGAATGAAAACAAATTATATATTAAAAAAACTATGACTGTTGCTTTTATACACATTACATTGAAATACACACTTAAAAAAATAGTATCCTACAATACTCAATGGTCAGCTCATTGATTTGGTTTTATAGTTAAAGAGCTAAATATGCATAACATCAAAGAAAAACAAGATTTGGAAATACCACTGGAAGATCATCATTTTAAAAATTAACTATCTTTATCCCCAAAACAACTTTAAGTGGCTTACAAATATTTACAGGAACAATAAAATTAATTTTGAATTGATAATAATGGAAAACAGAATAGAGGTGAAAATAGCACATCAGTTGAAAACATGAAATTATTGCTACAATTGAACATAATTTTCAATTTGAATTTTTAAGTGTTCAGATGAATAGCAAAATTGCAATCACATGTTTTTAGAATCAAAGCAATAAAATAATATACTGTAGAGAAAACAGAGACTGAAGTTTTTTCTTACAGATAGGTTTTCAGTTCAGTTCAGTTCATTTCAGTTCAGTCGCTCAGTCGTGTCCGACTCTTTGCGACCCCTGAATCACAGCATGCCAGGCCTCCCTGTCCATCACCAACTCCCGGAGTTCATTCAAACTAATGTCCATCGAGTCAGTGATGCCATCTAGCCATCTCATCTTCTGTCGTCCCCTTCTCCTGCCCCTCAATCCCTCTCAGCATCAGAGTCTTTTCCAATGAGTCAACTCTTCCCATGAGGTGGCCAAAGTATTGGAGTTTCAGCTTTAGCATCATTCCTTCCAAAGAAATCCCAGGGCTGATCTCCTTCAGAATGGACTGGTTGGATCTCCTTGCAGTCCAAGGGACTCTCAAGAGTCTTATCCAACACCACAGTTCAAAAGCATCAATTCTTCGGCGCTCAGCTTTCTTCACAGTCCAGCTCTCACATCCATACATGACCACGGGAAAAACCATAGCCTTGACTACACGAATCTTTGTTGGCAAAATAATGTCTCTGCTTTTGAATATGCTATCTAGGTTGGTCATAACTTTCCTTCCAAGGAGTAAGCGTCTTTTAATTTCATGGCTGCAATCACCATCTGCAGTGATTTTGGAGCCCAGAAAAATAAAGTCTGACACTGTTTCCACTGTTTCCCCATCTATTTCCCATGAAGTGTTGGCACCAGATGCCATGATCTTCGTTTTCTGAATGTTGAGCTTTAAGCCAACTTTTTCACTCTCCTCTTTCACTCTCATCAAGAGGCTTTCTAGTTCCTCTTCACTTTCTGCCATAAGGGTGGTGTCAACTATATCTGAGGTTATTGATATTTCTCCCGGCAATCTTGATTCCAGTTTGTGCTTCTTCCAGCCCAGCGTTTCTCATGATGTACTCTTCATAGAAGTTAAATAAGCAGGGTGACAATATACAGCCTTGACGTACTCCTTTTCCTATTTGGAACCAGTCTGTTGTTCCATGTCCAGTTCTAACTGTTGCTTCCTGACCTGCATATAGGTTTCTCAAGAGGCAGGTCAGTTGGTCTGGTATTCCATCTCCTGAAGAATTTTCCATAGTTTATTGTGATCCACACAGTCAAAGGCTTTGGCATAGTCAATAAGGCAGCAGTAGATGTTTTTCTGGAACTCTCTTGCTTTTTCCATGATCCAGGGGATGTTGGCAATTTGATCTCTGGTTCCTCTGCCTTTTCTAAAACCAGTTTGAACATCTGGAAGTTCACAGTTCACGTATTGCTGAAGCTTGGCTTGGAGAATTTTGAGCATTACTTTACCAGCGTGTGAGATGAGTGCAATTGTGTGGTCGTTTGAGCATTCTTTGGCATTGCCTTTCCTTGGGATTGGAATGAAAACTGACCTTTTCCAGTCCTGTGGCCACTGCTGAGTTTTTCAAATGTACTGGCATATTGAGTGCAGCACTTTCACAGCGTCATCTTTGAGAATTTGAAATAACTCAACTGGAATTCCATCACCTCCACTAGCTTTGTTCGTAGTGATGCTTCCTAAGGCCCACTTGACTTCACATTCCAGGATGTCTGGCTCTAGGTCAGTGATCACACCATCGTGATTATCTGGGTCATGAAGATCTTTTTTGTACAGTTCTTCTGTGTATTCTTCCACCTCTTCTTAATGTCTTCTGCTTCTGTTAGGTCCATACCATTTCTATCCTTTATCGAGCCCATCTTTGCATGAAATGTTCCCTTGGTATCTCTAATTTTCTTGAAGAGATCTCTAGTCTTTCCCATTCTGTTGTTTTCCTCTATTTCTTTGCATTGATGGCCAGGGAAGGCTTTTTTATCTCTTCTTGCTATTCTTTGGAACTCTGCATTCAGATGCTTATATCTTTCCTTTTCTTCTTTGCTTTTTGCTTCTCTTCTTTTCACAGCTATTTGTAAGGCCTCCCCAGACAGCCATTTTGCTTTTTTGCATTTCTTTTCCATGGGGATGGTTTTGATCCCTGTGTCGTGTACAATGTCACGAACCTCATTCCATAGTTCATCAGGCACTCTGTCTATCAGATCTAGGCCCTTAAATCTATTTCTCACTTCCACTGTATAATCATAAATGATTTGATTTAGGTCATACCTGAATGATCTAGTGGTTTTTCCTACTTTCTTCAATTTAAGTCTGAATTTGGCAATAAGGAGTTCATGATCTGAGCCACAATCAGCTCCTGGTCTTGTTTTTTGCTGACTGTATAGAGCTTCTCCATCTTTGGCTGCAAAGAATATAATCAATCTGATTTCGGTGTTGACCATCTGGTGTTGTCCATGTGTAGAGTCTGCTCTTGTGTTGTTGGAATAGGGTGTTTGCTATGACCAGTGCGTTTTCTTGGCAAAACTCTATTAGCCTTTGTCCTGCTTCATTCCGTATTTCAAGGCCAAATTTGCCTGTTACACCAGGTGTTTCTTGACTTCCTACTTTTGCATTCCAGTCCCCTATAATGCAAAGGACATCTTTTTTGGGTGTTAGTTCTAAAAGGTCTTGTAGGTCTTCATAGAACCGTTCAACTTCAGCTTCTTCAGCGTTACTGGTTGGGGCATAGACTTGGATTACTGTGATATTGAATGGTTTGCCTTGGAAATGAACAGAGATCATTCTGTCAGTTTTGAGATTGCATCCAAGTACTGCATTTCGGACTCTTTCGTTGAGCATCATGGCTGCTGCTGCTGCTGCTGCTAAGCCACTTCAGTCGTGTCCGACGCTGTGTGACCCCACAGACAGCAGCCCAACAGGCTCCCCCATCCCTGGGATTCTTCAGGCAAGAACACTGGAGTGGGTATCATGATGGCTACTCCATTTCTACTACTCCATTTCTTCTCAGGGATTCCTGCCCACAGTAGCAGATACAATGGTCATCTGAGTTAAATTCACCCATTCCAGTCCATTTTAGTTCACTGATTCCTAGAATGTCGATGTTCACTCTTGCCATCTCCTGTTTGACCACTTCCAATTTGCCTTGATTCATGGACCTAACATTCCAGGTTCCTATGCAATATTGCTCTTTACAGCATCGGACCTTATTTCTATCACCAGTCACACCCACAACTGGGTGTTGTTTTTGCTTTGGCTCCATCCCTTCATTCTTTCTGGAGTTATTTCTCCACTGATCTCTAGTAGCATATTGGGCACCTACCGACCTGGGGAGTTCCTCTTTCAGTATCCTATCATTTTGCCTTTTCATACTGTTCATGGGGTTCTCAAGGCAAGAATACTGAAGTGGTTTGCCATTCCCTTCTCCAGTGGACCACATTCTTTCAGACCTCTCCACCATGACCCACCCATCTTGGGTTGCCCCACGGGCATGGCTTAGTTTCATTGAGTCAGACAAGGTTGTGGCCCGTGTGATTAGATTGACTAGTTTTCTGTGATTATGGTTTCAGTGTGTCTGCCCTCTGAAGCCCTCTCACAACACCTACCATCTTACTTGGGTTTCTCTCACCTTGGACGTGGGGTATCTCTTCACGGCTGCTCCAGCAAAGCGCAGCTGCTGCTCCTTACCTTGGACGAGGGGTATCTCCTCACCGCCGCCCCTCCTGACCTTGAACATGGAGTAGCTCCTCTCTGCTTTCCTGCACCTGTGCAGCCAGCGCTCCTTGGACGTGGGGTTGCTCCTCTCAGCCACCGCCCCTGGCCTTGGGCTGGGGGGTAGCTCCTCCCAATGGGTTTAATGATAGGTTAAACCAGATAGGTTTAATGATAAATAAAAGTATACTTCTCTGTACTTTTAGAGCACCTGGCATTATAAGTTTGGTTTTTATAAGGAAATGAAAAGTAAGAAGACATATAATCTAGTTTATACACAAAAAACAAGAGTCAGTAAAAATGAAATGACAGTGCCTCTGATTGAATCATTCCCACAGATGAAATATGAAGAGATGGAAGCGGAAGACAACATGTCCACAGTGATACAGTTTGCACTGCTGGGGTTTTCTGACCTTCCAAACCTCCAAGGGTTATTATTTGGGGGTGTTCTCCGTCATTTACATCATTATCTTAACTGGAAATAGTCTCATAATAATACTAACTAGGCTTGACCCTGCACTGCACAAACCCATGTATTTTTTCCTGGCAAATCTTTCCTCCTTGGAAATCTGTTACGTGTCCATCACTCTCCCTAGGATTCTGGTGAACCTTTGGACTCAGGACAGAAGCATTTCTGTGCTGGACTGTGCTGCCCAAATGTGCTTCTTCCTTATCCTCGGAGCCACTGAGTGCTTCCTCCTGGCGGTGATGGCCTATGACCGCTGTGTGGCCGTCTGTGGCCCTCTGCACTATCCCCTGGTCATGACCCCAAAGGTGTGCCTCCAGCTGGCTGTGGGCTCCTGGGTCAGTGGAATCCCAGTGCAGATAGGGCATATGTGCTGGATCTTCTCTCTGTGTTTCTGTCACTCGAAAGAGATTAGCCACTTCTTCTGTGACATTCCCCCCATTCTGAAGCTGGCCTGTGGAGACACTTTTGCACACGCGCTGTCAGTCTATGCAGTAGCTCTGTTGTTTGTTGCTGTACCTTTTATGTTGAACCTTGCCTCTTACAGCAAAATCATTTCCACTATTCTGAGGTTGCCAACAGCCAGAGGGCGAGCCAAAGCCTTCTCCACGTGTTCTCACCTGTTGGTTGTGCTTTTATTCTTTGGATCTGCTACCATTACCTAATTAAGGCCCAAATCCAGACATTCTGCAGGAACTGACAGACTCCTCTCTCTGTTCTACACCATAATGACGCCGATGTTCAATCCCATGATATACAGCCTTCGGAACAAGGATGTGATTGCAGCATTGAGAAAATTGTTACTTAAAAAAGTAGTGTGATGAGTTTATTTTAAAATGCTTTAAATACTGGCCACAGGGTTATCAGAGAAATTTTTAAAGATCTCTACATTTCCCAGTTTAAAAGTTAACCACTTCTTTTTATACTATATTTTCCAGTTCAGTTCAGTTCAGTCGCTCAGTCATGTCTGACTCTTTGTGACCCCATGGACTGCAGCATGCCAGGCCTCCCTGTCCATCACCAATTCTTGGAGTTTGCTCAAACTCATGTCCATTGAGTCAATGATGCCATCCAACTATCTCATTCTCTGTCGTCCCCTTCTCCTCCTGCCTTAAATCTTTCCCAGGATGAGGGCCTTTTCAAATGAGTCAGCTCTTAGCATCAGGTGGCCAAAGTATTGGAGTTTCAGCTTCAGCATCAGTCCTTCCAATGAATATTCAGGGCTGATTTCCTTTAGGATGGACTGGTTGGATCTCCTTGCAGTCCAAGGGACTCTCAGGAGTCTTCTCCAGCACCACACAGATCAGCCTTAATTATTCCTGTATCCCCTCCATCCCCGCCACGTCCTGTCCCTCCAGGTCATCACCTGAGACTGGGCTCCCTGTGCAGTACAGCAACTTCCCACCAGCTATCCATCTCATGCCTGATTGTGTATGTATGTTGATGCTACTTTCTCCATTCATCTCACTCTCTCCCTCCCCCACGGTGTAAGTCCATTTCCTACATCTGAGCTGTGTGATTCCTGCCTGCTCCTCTGCTTGACAATTGCCAGCTGAGCTGTGTGATTCCTGCCTGCTCCTCTGCTTGATTATTGCCAGCTGAGCAGCATGATTCGTCACTGTTGAGCTCCATGATTATTTTCTACTGACTGCGTGATTCGTGCCTGCTCACCTCTTTGATTATTGTCTCCTGAGGTCCCTGTTCGGGCGCCACCTGCCAGGGACCAGCCCCAGCTGATCCAGGGTATTCGAAGGAGAGATGGCCTAGGCGACTATTTATATGCTAGTTAGAGATATAAAGAATAATAGAATGAGGATCGCTCAGTAGGAAAATTCAGTGGAGAAAAGAGACCGAGTAAATTGGTTTACGCGGGAGACCAATTAAACTTCAAGACAAGAAGTTTGCACCACTTACGTAGGCCGCAGGCACCCTCTCGAAGAGCGGAAGGTGCCTCACTCTAGACACCTTCTCGAGTGGGTCTTAGAAGCCCAGGCATAATTATTAAGCGTGGTGGGTTCCGGGCTCCAGTTGGAGACTCAGCTGGAAGTAAAGGGAAGGATGACGTGGGGAGACCAAGCGTTGGTGAGCAAGGTCCGTAGCTTTATTTTCAACAGTGGTTTTTATACCCTAAGTTACACATAAAGGATAATAGGGGATGCAAAGTCAGCAGTCTTTGATTCTTATCAAAAACCAGGGTTTCTTTCCTGCAAATTTATCGTAGACAAATGCTTTAGGTGATTTACATCATCTTCTGGCCAGAAGGCCTACTAACATTTTATGACTCTTGACAAGGACTTGTCAACAAAGTCTTATTTTCTCTAAGAGTAATTATTTTAAGGTTTGGCGCCATCTTCCAAAGAGAAAATTGCATTCCTATAGGGTGGATGTGTAATGGGTTTACAACAAAGGAAAGAATGTATTACCTTAAGGGTCTAAAGTTACTAACACCAAGGCCACTACTTATTTTTTCTACATACCAATTATATTAATTAATACACATTCAAGGATACACTTCAGGGGATGTGAAAACTTGGCAGCAAGCATTGGCTCATCAATGAAATCCTTTACTAGTCTTATTCTGACAGTTTCTAACTCTCTGAGAGGCTCTAAGCTATTTGAATATCTTCAGCTTCCCGTGCCTCTGGAGGCTGGGAGGCTGTAAACAATCATATGCATAGCTGTAGGAGTCCGGGTAAATTTGTCAGGCGAGTTAGAGAGCCATCTGAGGGGTTTGGATTTAAACACTCCTAATTGCCCAGGAACTTTATGAATTGGAGCTGTAAGTTAACTCTTTGACAGAGAGAGCGAGACGGTGGTGGGGGACAGCCCCCAGTAAAATCAGAGGTGAGAGCACAAAGCAATAAAGTAGGCAGACTCTGGTTTTTTGGGGGGTAGATGCTCGAGAATATCCGGGTGGACTCCTGAGGCTCGATCCCGCATTTGCATATGCCGAGCCTCCTTCCTCATGACCTTTGTCCAGAGTGGAATGCCTCACCGGCTACCGGCACATGATCAGTGCATGCTCAGTCACGATATCAGTGCACGATCAGCCACGTGATCAGAGCATGATAGCCACGTTATAAGTGCATGATCATTTACATGATCAGTGCATGCACTGTCACGTGATCAGTGTATGATCATCCACGTGATCAGTGCATGTGCAGTCATGTGATCAGTGCATTATAGCCACGTGATCAGTGCATGTTCAGTCACGTAATCCATGCATGATCAGCCATGTTAACTGTGCCTGAAGAGCCACATGATCAGTGCATGATCATTCACGTGATCAGTGTACGATCAGCTACGTGATCAGTGCATGATAGCCAAGTGATCAGTGCATGATCAGTCACGTGATCACTGCATGTACAGTCACGTTATCAGTGCATGATAGCTACCCGATCAGTGCATGATCAGTCACGTGATCAGTTCATGATCAGTTACGTGATCAGTGCATGATAGCCAGGTGATCAGTGCATTATCAGTCTCATGATCAGTGTATGATCAGCCACAGGATCAGTGCACGATAGCCACGTAATCAGTGCATGATAGCCAGGTGATCAGTGCATGATCAGTCACGTGATAAGTGCATGATAGCCACGTGATCAGTGCATGATAGCCACCTGATCAGTGCATGATGAGTCACGTGATCAGTTCATGATCTGTCACGTGATCAGTGTATGATCATCCACGTGATCAGTGCATGCGTAGTTACGTGATCAGTGCATGATAGCGACGTTATCAGTGCAGGATCAGTCATGTGATCAGTGCATGATCAGTCACGTGAACAGTGCATGATAGCCAGGTGATCAGTGCATGATCAGTGACGGGATCAGTGTAGGATCAGCCACATGAACTGTGCGTGCTCAGTCACCTGATTAGGGCCTGCTGAGCTGCGTGATTCCTGTCTGCTCAGCTGCTTGACAATTGCAAGCTGAGCTGTATGATTCCTGCCTGCTCATCTGCTAGAAAATTGCCAGCTGAACTGAGTGATTCCTGCCTGCTCACCTGCTTGATAATTGCCAGCTGAGCTGCGTGATTCCTGGCTGCTCATCTGCTTGATAATTGCCAGCTGAGCTGCGTGATTCCTGGCTGCTCATCTGCTTGATAATTGCCAGGTGAACTGAGTGATTCCTTCCTGCTCATCTGCTTGATAATTGCCAGCTGAGCTGCGTGATTCCTGGCTGCTCATCTACTTGAATATTGTCAGCGGAGCTGCGTGATTCCTGCCTGCTCATCTGCTTGATAATTGCCAGGTGAACTGAGTGATTCCTGCCTGCTCATCTGCTTGATAATTGCCAGCTGAGCTGCGTGATTCCTGCCTGCTCATCTGCTTGATTATTGCCAGCAGAGCTGCGTGATCCTGCCTTCTAATCTGCTTGATAATTGCCAGCTAAGCTGCGTAATTCCTGCCTGATAATCTGCCTGACAATTGCTAGTTGAGCTGCGTGATTCCTGCCTGCTCATCTGTTTGATAATTGCCAGCTGAGCTGCGTGATTCCTGCCTTCTCATCTGCTTGATTATTGCCAGCTGAGCTGTGTGATCCTGCCTTCTCAACTGCTTGATAATTGCCAGCTAAGCTGCGTGATTCCTGCCTGATAATCTGCTTGACAATTGCTAGCTGAGCTGCGTGATTCTTGCCTGCTCAGCTGCTTGATTATTGCCAGTTGACCAGCATGATTCATCACAGCTGAGCTCCATGATTATTGCCTGCTGATTGGGTGATTCGTGCCTGCTCAGCTCTTTGATTATTGCCTCCTGAGGCACATCATCAGTGAATGAGAGCCACACAATCAGCACATGATCATTCACTTCATCAGTGCCATTCAGTCACGTGATCACTGCATCGTCAGTCACCTGTACAGTTCATGATCAGCCACGTGATCATTGCATGATCAGCCACGTGATCAGTGCATGAGCAATCACGTGATAAGTGCATGATAGCCATGTGATCAGTGCTTGATCAGTCACATGATCAGTGTATGATCATCCAAGTGATAAGTTCATGAGCAGTCACGTGATTTGTGCAAGATCAGCTACGTGATCAGTGCATGATAGCCAGGTGATCAGTGCATGATCAGTCTCCTGATCAGTGTATGATCAGCCACGTGATCAGTGCATGATAGCCACATAATCAGTGCACGATAGCCAGGTGATCAGGGCATGATCAGCCACGTGATCAGTGTATGATCAGTCACGTGATCACTGCATGATCAGCCACCTGAACAGTTCATGATGTCACGTTATCAGGGCCTGCTGAGCTGCGTGATTCCTGTCTACTCAGCTGAGTGACAATTGCCAGCTTAGCTGCGTTATTCCTGCCTGCTCATCTGCTGGATAATTGCTAGCTGATCTGTGTGGTTCCTTCCTGCTCATCTGCTTGATAATTGCCCGGTGATCTGTGTTACTCCTGCCTGCCCATCTGCTTGATTATTGCCAGGTGAGCTGCGTTATTCCTGCCTGCTCAGCTGCTTGATTATTGCCAGCTGAGCAGAATGATTCGTCACAGCTGAGGTCCATGATTATTGCCTGCTGATTGCGTGATTGGTGCCAGCTCAGCTTTTTGATTATTGCCTCCTGAGGCACATCATCAGTGCATGATAGCCAAGTCATCAGCGCATGATCAGTCACATGATCAGCGCAATTCAGACACGTGATCACTGCATGCTCAGATAATTGATGAGTTCATGATCAGCAGCGTGATTAGTGCATCATCAGCCAGGTGATCAGTGTATGATCAGCAACGTGATCAGTGCATGATCAGCTACGTGATCAGTGCATGCACTGTCATTTGATCAGTGCATGATCAGTCAGTGATCAGTGTATGATCAGCCACGTGATCAGTGCATGATAGCCACGTGATCAGTGCATGATAGCCACCTGATCAGTGCATTATCAATCATGTGATCAGTGCATGATCTGTCATGTGATCAGTGCATGCGCAGTCACGTGATCAGTGCATGATAGCTAAGTGATCAGTGCATGATAAGCCACGTGATAAGTGCATGATAGCCACGTGATCAGTGCATAATCAGTTACATGATCAGTGCATGTGCAGTCTAGTGATCAGTGCATGATAGCCAAGTGATAGAGTGCATGATCAGTCAAGTGATCAGTGTTTGATAGCCAGGTAATCAGTGCATGATGAGTCATATGATCAGCGCATGATCAGTAACTTGATCAGTGTATGATCATCCATGTGATCAGTGCATGCACAGTCTTGTGATCAGTGCATGATAGCCACGTAATCAGTGCATGATGAGTCATATGATCAGCGCATGATCAGTAACGTGATGAGTGTATGATCATCCATGTGATCACTGCATGCACAGTCTCGTGATCAGTGCATGATAGCCACGTGATCAGTGCATGATCAGTCACGTGATCAGTGCATGATAGCCACTTGATCAGTGCATGATCAGTCATGTGATCAGTGTATGAACAGTCACGTGATCAGTCCATGATCAGTCACGTGGTCAGTGTATGATCAGCCACGTGAACAGTGCGTGCTGTCACGTGATCAGGGCCTGCTGAGCTGCGTGATTCCTATCTACTCAGCTGCTTAAAAATTCCCAGCTGAGCTGCGTGATTCCTGCCTGCTCCTCTGCTGGGTAATTGCCAGCTGAGCTGCGTGATTCCTGCCTGCTCATCTGCTTGATAATTGCCAGCTGAGCTGCGTGATTCCTGCCAGCTCATCTGCTTGACAATTGCCAGCTGAGCCGTGTGATACCTGCCTGTTAAGCTGCCTGATTATTGCCAGCAGAGCAGCATGATTCGTCACAGCTGAGGTCCCTGATTATTTCCTGCTGATTGCGGGATTCGTGCCTGCTCAGCTCTTTGGTTATTGCCTCCTGAGGCACATCATCAGTGCATGATAGACACGTGATCAGTGCATGATCAGTCACGTGATCAGTGCATGATCTGTCACGTGATCAGTGTATGATATCCACGTGACCAGTGCATCCTCAGTCACGTGATCAGTGCATTATATCTACGTGATGAGTGCATGTTCAGGCATGTGATCAGTGCATAATAGCCACGTGATCAGTGCATGATCAGTCACGTGATCAGTGTAGGTTCAGCCACGTGATCACTGCATGATAGCCACGTGATCTGTGCATGATCAGTCAAGTGATCATTGTATGAGCAGCCACGTGATCAGTGCATGATATCCACGTGATTAGTGCATGATCAGTCACTTGATCAGTGTATGCTGAGCCACATGATCAGTGTACGTTCAGCCACAGGATCAGTGCATGATAGCCCCGTGATAAGGGCAAGATCAGTCAGGTGATCAGAGTATGTTCAGCCACGTGATCAGTGCATGTTAGCCACGTGATCTGTGCATGATCAGGCACGTGATCAGTGTATGCTCAGCCACGTGATCAGTGCATGATCAGCCACGTGAACAGTGCATGCACAGTTACGTGATAAGTGTATGATCAGCTTCGTGATCAGTGCATGATCAGCCACGTGATCAGTGCATGATCAGGCACGTGATCAGTGTATGCTCAGCCACGTGATCAGTGCATGATCAGCAACGTGATCAGTGCATGATCAGCCAAGTGATCAGTGCATGCACAGTCCCGTGGTCAGTGTATGATCAGCTTCGTGATCAGTGCATATTCAGCCACGTGATCAGTGCATGATAGCCAGGTGATCAGTGCATGATAGCCACTTGATCAGTGCATGATAGCCAGGAGATCAGTGCATGATCAGTCACGTGATCAGTGCATGATAGCCACGTGACCAGTGCATGATCAGCCAACTGATCAGTGTATGATAGCCACGAGATCAGTGCATGATCAGTCACGGGATCAGTGCATGATCATTCACGTGAGCAGTGCATGCACAGTCTCGTGATCAGTGCATGATAGCCAACTGACAAATGCATGATCAGCCACGTGATCAGTGCATGTTAGCCACGTGATCAATGCATGATCAGCCACGTGATCAGTGCATGATCAGTCACGTGATCAGTGCATGATCAGGCACGTGATCAGTGCATGATAGCCACGTGATCAGTGCATGATCAGCCAACTGATCAGTGCATGATAGCCACGTGATCAGTGCATGATCAGACACGTCAACAGAGTATGATCATCCAGGTGATCAGGCCAAGGGCCATCACTTGACCAGTGCATGATAGCGACATGATCAGTGCATGCTCATTCACGTGATCAGTGTATGATCAGCCACTTGATCAGTGAATGATAGCCAAGTGATCAGTGCATGATAGCCACGTGATCAGTGCATGATCAGTCACGTGATCAGTGCATGGGCAGTCCCGTGATTAGTGAATGATAGCCACTTGTTCAGTGCATGTTCAGTTACGTGATCAGTGTATGATCAGCCGAGGGATCAGTGCATGATAGCCATGTGATCAGTGCATGATCAGTCACGTGATCAGTGCATGTGCAGTCACCTGATCAGTGCATGATAGCTACGTGATCAGTGCATGTTCAGTCAGGTGACCAGTGCATGATCAGCCACGGGATCAGGGCATGATAGCCACGTGTTCAGTGCATGATCAGTTACATGGTCAGTGCATGCGCAGTCTAGTGATAAGTGCGTGATAGAAAAGTGGTAAGTGCATGAGCAGCCACGTGATCACTGCATGATAGCCACGTGATCTGCGCATGATCAGTCAAGTGATCAGTGTATGATAGCCACGTAATCAGTGCGTGGTCAGTGCATGATAGCCACTTGATCAGTGCATGTTCAGTCATGTTATCAGTGTATGAACAGTCACGTGATCAGTGCAAGATCAGTCATGTGATCAGTGTTTGATCAGCCACCTGAACAGTGCGTGATGTTACGTGATCAGGGCCTGCTGAGCTGGGTGATTCCTGTCTACTCAGCTGAGTGTCAATTGCCAGCTTAGCTGCGTTATTCCTGCCTGCTCATCTGCTGGATAATTGCTAGCTGAGCTGTGTGGTTCCTTCCTGCTCATCTGCTTGATAATTGCCAGCTGATCTGCATTATTCCTGCCTGCCCATCTGCTTGATTATTGTTAGCTGAGCTGCGTTATTCCTCCCTGCTCAGCTGCTTGATTATTGCCAGCTGAGCAGAATGAATCGTCACAGCTGAGGTCCATGATTATGGCCTGCTGATTGCGTGATTCGTGCCTGCTCAGCTCTTTGATTATTGCCTCCTGAGGCACATCATCAGTGCATGATCGTCACGTGATCAGCACATGATCAGTCACATGATCAGCGCCATTCAGACACGTGATCACTGCATGCTCAGCCACTCGATCACTTCATGATCAGCAGCGTGATTAGTGCATCATCAGCCACGTGATCAGTGCATGATCAGCCACGTGATCAGTGTATGATAAGCTCCGTGATCAGTGCTTGCGCTGTCATTTGATCAGTGCATGATCAGTCATGGGATCAGTGTATGATCAGCCACGTGATCAGTGCAGGATAGCCACGTGATCAGTGCATGATAGCTAAGTGAACAGTGCATGATCAGCCACGTGATCAGTGCATGATCAGTCACGTGATCAGTGTATGATCAGCCAGGTGAACAGTGCGTGCTCACTCACATGATCAGGGCCTGCTGAGCTGCGTGATTCCTGTCTGCTCATCTGCTTGGCAATTGCCAGCTGAGCTGCATGATTCCTCCCTGTCATCTGCTTGACAATTGCCAGCTGTGCTGCATAATTGCTGCCTGATCAGCTGCTTGATTATTGCCATCTGAGCAGCATGATTCGTCAGAGCTGAGCTCCATGATTATTGCCTGCTGATTGTGTGATTCGTGCCTACTCAGCTCTTTAATTATTGCCTCCAGAGCCACATGATCAGTGTATGATAGCAAATATGATCAGCGCATGATCAGTCACATGTTCAGCGCCATTCAGTCACGTGATCTCTACATGAGAGTCAAGGGATCAGTCCATGCTCAGTCATGGTATCAGTGCGTGATCAGCCACGTGATCAGTGCCTGCACATTCCCGTAATCAGCCCCTCTCAGTCACGTGATCACTGCATGATAAACATGTGATCAGTGCGTGATCAGCCACGCGATCAGTGCATGACCACTCATGTGATCAATGGCATGATAGCCACGTGATCAGTGAATGATAGCAATGTGATCAGTGAATGATCAGTCACGAGGTCAGTGTATGATCAGCCACGTAATCAGTGCATGATACCCAAGTGATAAGTGCATGATTAGTCACGTGATCAGTGCATGATCAGCCGAGTGATCAGTGCACGATAGCCACGTGATCAGTGCATGATCAGCCACGTGAGCAGTGCATCCCCAGTCACGTGATCAGTGCATAATAGCCACGTGATCAGTGCATGAGCAGTTACGTGATCAGTGTAGGATCAGCCGCGTGATCACTGCATGATAGCCACGTGATCTGTGTATGATCAGTCAAGTGATCATTGTATGATCAGCCACGTGATAAGTGCATGGTAGCCTGTGATCAGTGCATGATCAGTCACGTGATCAGTGTATGATGAGCCACGTGATCAGTGTAGGTTCAGCCACGTGATCAGTGCATGATAGCCACATGATCAGTGTGATCATCCACGTGATCAGTGAATGACCAGTCACGTGATCAGTGTATGATGAGCCACATGATCAGTGTACGTTCAGCCACGTGATCAGTGCATGATAGCCCCATGATAAGGGCAAGATCAGTCAGGTGATCAGAGTATGATCAGCCACGGGATCAGTGCATGTTAGCCACGTGAACAGTGCATGCACAGTTACGTAATCAGTATATGATCAGCTTCGTGATCAGTGCATGATCAGCCACGTGATCAGTGCATGATCAGGCACGTGATCAGTGTATGTTCAGCCACGTGATCAGTGCATGATCAGCCAAGTGATCAGTGCATGATCATTCACGTGATCAGTGCATGATAGCCAGGTGATCAGTGCATGATAGCCACGTGGTCAGTGCATGATAGCCACGAGATCAGTGCATGATCAGTCACGTGATCAGTGCATGATCATTCACGTGATCAGTGCATGATAGCCATGTGACCAGTGCATGATCAGCCAACTGATCAGTGCATGATAGCCACGAGATCAGTGCATGATCAGTCACGTGATCAGTGCATGATCATTCACGTGAGCAGTGCATGCACAGTCTCGTGATCAGTGCATGATAGCCAACTGACAAATGCATGATCAGCCACGTGATCAATGCATGTTAGCCACGTGATCAATGCATGATCAGTCACGTGATCAGTGCATCATCAGCCACGTGATCAGTGCATTATAGCCACGTGATCAGTGCATGATCAGCCAACTGATCAGTGCCTGATAGCCACGTGATCAGTGCATGATAGCCACCTGATCAGTGCATGATAGCCACGTGATCAGTGCATGATCAGTCACGGGATCAGTGCATGATCAGACACGTCAACAGAGTATGATCATCCACGTCATCAGGCCATGCGCAGTCACTCGACCAGTGTATGATAGCGACATGATCAGTGCATGCTCATTCACGTGATCAGTGTATGATCATCCATGTGATCTCTGCATGCGGAGTCATGTGATCAGTGCATGATAGCCACGTGATCAGTGCATGATCAGTTATGTGATCAGTGCATGCGCAGTCACGTGATCATTGCATGATAGCCACGTGATAAGTTCATGATCTGTTAGGTGATCAGTGCATGCACAGTCACGTGATCAATGCATGATAGCCACGTAATCAGTGCATGATAACCACGTGGTCAGTGCATGATAGCCACTTGATCAGTGCATGATCAGTCATGTTATCAGTGTATGAACAGTCACGTGATCAGTGCAAGATCAGTCATGTGATCAGTGTTTGATCAGCCACCTGAACAGTGCATGATGTTACGTGATCAGGGCCTGCTGAGCTGGGTGATTCCTGTCTACTCAGCTGAGTGTCAATTGCCAGCTTAGCTGCGTTATTCCTGCCTGCTCATCTGCTGGATAATTGCTAGCTGAGCTGTGTGGTTCCTTCCTGCTCATCTGCTTGATAATTGCCAGCTGATCTGCGTTATTCCTGCCTGCCCATCTGCTTGATTATTGCTAGCTGAGCTGCGTTATTCCTCCCTGCTCAGCTGCTTGATTATTGCCATCTGAGCAGCATGATTCGTCAGAGCTGAGCTCCATGATTATTGCCTGCTGATTGTGTGATTCGTGCCTACTCAGCTCTTTAATTATTGCCTCCAGAGCCACATGATCAGTGTATGATAGCAAACATGTTCAGCGCATGATCAGTCACATGTTCAGCGCCATTCAGTCACGTGATCACTACATGATAGTCAAGGGATCAGTCCATGCTCAGTCATGGTATCAGTGCATGATCAGCCACGTGATCAGTGTATGACCAGTCACGTGATCAATGGCATGATAGCCACGTGATCAGTGAATGATAGCAACGTGAGCAGTGCATGATCAGTCACGTGGTCAGTGTATGATCAGCCACGTGAACAGTGCGTGCTGTCACGTGATCAGGGCCTGCTGAGCTGCGTGATTCCTATCTACTCAGCTGCTCAAAAATTCCCAGCTGAGCTGCGTGATTCCTGCCTCCTCATTTGCTGGGTAATTGCCAGCTGAGCTGCGTGATTCCTGCCTGCTCATCTGCTTGATAATTGCCAGCTGAGCTGCGTGATTCCTGCCAGCTCATCTGCTTGACAATTGCCAGCTGAGTCGTGTGATACCTGCCTGTTAAGCTGCTTGATTATTGCCAGCTGAGCAGCATGATTCGTCACAGCTGAGGTCCCTGATTATTGCCTGCTGATTGCGGGATTTATGCCTGCTCAGCTCTTTGATTATTGCCTCCTGAGGCACATCATCAGTGCATGATAGACACGTGATCAGTGCATGATCAGTCACGTGATCAGTGTATGATCTGTCACGTGATCGTGTATGATATCCACGTGAGCAGTGCATCCCCAGTCACGTGATGAGTGCATTATATCTACGTGATCAGTGCATGTTCAGGCATGTGATCAGTGCATAATAGCCACGTGATCAGTGCATGATCAGTCACGTGATCAGTGTAGGTTCAGCCGCATGATCACTGAATGATAGCCACGTGATCTGTGCATGATCAGTCAAGTGATCATTGTATGATCAGCCACGTGATCAGTGCATGATAGCCATGTGATCAGTGCATGATCAGTCACGTGATCAGTGTATGATGAGCCACATGATCAGTGTACGTTCAGCCACGTGATCAGTGCATGATAGCCCCGTGATAAGGGCATGATCAGTCAGGTGATCAGTGCATGATCAGTCTCGGGATCATTGCATGATCATTCACGTGAGCAGTGCATGCACAGTCTCGTGATCAGAGCATGATAGCCAACTGACAAATGCATGATCAGCCACGTGATCAGTGCATGTTAGCCACGTGATCAATGCATGGTCAGCCACATGATCAGTGCATGATCAGTCACGTGATCAGTGCATCATCAGCCACGTGATCAGTGCATGATCAGCCAACTGATCAGTGCATGATAGCGACGTGATCAGTGCATGATCAGTCACGTGATCAGTGCATGAACAGCCACCTGATCAGTGAATGATAGCCACCTGATCAGTGCATGATAGCCACGTGATCAGTGCATGATCAGTCAAGGAATCAGTGTATGATCAGCCACGTCAACAGAGTATGATCATCCACGTCATCAGGCCATGCGCAGTCACTTGATCAGTGCATGATCAGCCACGGGATCAGTGCATGATAGCCCCGTGAAAAGTGCATGAACAGTCACGTGATCAGAGTATGATCAGTCACGTGATCAGTGCATGTTAGCCACGTGATCAGTGCTTGAGAGCCACCTGATCAGTGCAGGATCAGTCACGTGATCAGTGCATGATCAGCCACGTGATTAGTGCATGATCAGCCACGAGATCAGTGCATGATCATCCCCGTGATCAGTGCATGCGCAGTCACGTGATCAGTGAATGATAGCCACGTGATCAGTGCATGATCAGTCACGTGATCAGTGCATGATCAGCCACGTGATTAGTGCATGATCAGCCTCGAGATCTGTGCATGATCATCCACGTGATCAGTGCATGGACAGTCACGTGATCAGTGAATGATAGCCACGTGATCAGTGCATGATCAGTCACGTGATCAGTGTATGATCAGCCAGGTGAACAGTGCGTGCTCACTCACATGATCAGGGCCTGCTGAGCTGCGTGATTCCTGCCAGCTCATCTGCTTGACAATTGCCAGCTGAGCCGTGTGATACCTGCCTGTTAAGCTGCTTGATTATTGCCAGCTGAGCAGCATGATTCGTCACAGCTGAGGTCCCTGATTATTGCCTGCTGAATGCGGGATTTATGCCTGCTCAGCTCTTTGATTATTGCCTCCTGAGGCACATCATCAGTGCATGATAGACACGTGATCAGTGCATGATCAGTCACGTGATCAGTGTATGATCTGTCACGTGATCAGTGTATGATATCCACGTGAGCAGTGCATCCCCAGTCACGTGATGAGTGCATTATATCTACGTGATCAGTGCATGTTCAGGCATGTGATCAGTGCATAATAGCCACGTGATCAGTGCATGATCAGTCACGTGATCAGTGTAGGTTCAGCCGCGTGATCAATGAATGATAGCCACGTGATCACTGAATGATAGCCACGTGATCTGTGCATGATCAGTCAAGTGATCATTGTATGATCAGCCACGTGATCAGTGTATGATGAGCCACATGATCAGTGTACGTTCAGCCACGTGATCAGTGCATGATAGCCCCGTGATAAGGGCATGATCAGTCAGGTGATCAGAGTATGATCAGCAACGTGATCAGTGCATGTTAGCCACGTGATCTGTGCATGATCAGGCACGTGATCAGTGTTTGCTTAGCCACGTGATCAGTGCATGGTCAGCCACGTGAACAGTGCATGCACAGTTACGTAATCAGTATATAATCAGCTTTGTGATCAGTGCATGATCAGCCACGTGATCAGTGCATGATCAGGCACGTGATCAGTGTATGCTCAGCCACATGATCAGTACATGATCAGCCAAGTGATCAGTGAATGCACAGTCCTGTGGTCAGTGTATGATCAGCTTCGTGATCAGTGCATATTCAGCCACGTGATCAGTGCATGATAGCCAGGTGATCAGTGCATGATAGCCAGGTGATCAGTGCATGATAGCCACGAGATCAGTGCATGATCAGTCACGTAAACAGTGCATGATCATTCACGTGATCAGTGCATGATAGCCACGTGACCATTGCATGATCAGCCAACTGATCAGTGCATGAGAGCCATGAGATCAGTGAATGATCATTCACGTTAGCAGTGCATGCACAGTCTCCTGATCATTGCATGATAGCCAACTGACAAATTCATGATCAGCCACATGATCAGTACATGATAGCTAAGTGATCAGTGCATGATCAGCCACGTGATCAGTGCATGATAGCAACGTGATCAGTGCATGATAGCCACCTGATCAGTGCATGATAAGTCACGTGATCATTGCATGATCTTTCATGTGATCAGTGCATGCCCAGTAACGTGATCAGTGTATGATAGCTACGTGATCAGTGCATGATAGCCACGTGATCAGTGCATGATAGCCACCTGATCAGTTCATGTTCAGTCAGGTGATCAGTGCATGATCTGTCATGTGATGAGTGCATGCCCAGTAACGTGATCAGTGTATGATAGCTACATGATCAGTGCATGACCAGCCACGTGATCAGGGAATGATGGCCACATGATCGGTGCATGTTAGCCACGTGATCAGTGCATGATCAGTCACGTGATCAGTGCATGATCAGTCACGTGATCAGTGTATGATCAGCCACATGATCAGTGTACATTCAGCCATGTGATCAGTGCATGATAGCCCCGAGATAAGTGCATGATCAGTCAGGTGATCAGAGTATGATCAGCCACATGATCATTGCATGTTAGCCACGTGATCAGTGCATGAGAGCGACCTGATCAGTGCATGATCAGCTACGTGATTAGTGCATGATCAGCCACGAGATCAGTGCATGATCATCCACGTGATCAGTGCATGCGCAGTCACGGGATCAGTGAATGATAGCCACGTGATCAGTGCATGATCAGTCACGTGATCAGTGTATGAACAGCCACGTGAACAGTGCGTGTTCACTCACATGATCAGGGCCTGCTGAGCTGCGTGATTCCTGTCTGCTCATCTGCTTGACAATTGCCAGCTGAGCTGCATGATTCCTCCCTGTCATCTGCTTGACAATTGCCAGCTGTGCTGCGTAATTCCTGCCTGCTCAGCTGCTTGATTATTGCCATCTGAGCAGCATGATTCGTCAGAGCTGAGCTCCATGATTATTGCCTGCTGATTGTGTGATTCGTGCCTACTCAGTTCTTTAATTATTGCCTCCAGAGCCACATGATCAGTGTATGATAGCAAACATGATCAGCGCATGATCAGTCACATGTTCAGCGCCTTTCAGTCACGTGATCACTACATGATAGTCAAATGATCAGTCCATGCTCAGTCATGGTATCAGTGCGTGATCAGCCACGTGATCAGTGCCTGCACATTCCCGTAATCAGCGCCTCTGAGTCACGTGATCACTGCATGATAAACATCTGATCAGTGCGTGATCAGCCACGTGATCAGTGCATGACCAGTCACGTGATCAATGGCACGATAGCCTCGTGATCAGTGAATGATAGCAACGTGATCAGTGCATGATCAGTCACGAGGTCAGTGTATGATCAGCCACGTGATCAGTGCATGATACCCAAGTGATAAGTGCATGATCAGTCAAGTGATCAGTGCATGATCAGCCACGGGATCAGTGTATGATGAGCCACGTGATCAGTGCATGATAGCAACGTGATCAGTGCATGAGAGCCAGGTGAGCAGTGCATGATCAGTCACGTGATCAGTGTATGATCAGCCACGTGATCAGTGCATGATAGCAACGTGATCAGTGCATGAGAGCCACGTGATCAGTGCATGATGAATCAGGTGATCAGTGCATGATCATTCACGTGATCAGAGTATGATCAGCCACGTGATCAGTGCAGGATCAGTCACGTGATCAGTGCATGCTCAACCACGTGATTAGTGCATGATCAGCCACGAGATCAGTGCATGATCATCCCCGTGATCAGTGCATGCGCAGTCACCTGATCAGTGAATGATAGCCACGTGATCAGTGCATGATCAGTCACGTGATCCGTGCATGATAGCCACGTGATTAGTGCATTCGCAGTCAGTGAATGATAGCCACGTGATCAGTGCATGATCAGTCACGTGATCAGTGTATGATCAGCCACGTGAACAGTGCGTGCTGTCACGTGATCAGGGCCTGCTCAGCTGCGTGATTTCTATCTACTCAGCTGCTTAAAAATTCCCAGCTGAGCTGCGTGATTCCTGCCTGCTCATCTGCTGGGTAATTGCCAGCTGAGCTGCGTGATTCCTGCCTGCTCATCTGCTTGATAATTGCCAGCTGAGCTGCGTGATTCCTGCCAGCTCATCTGCTTGACAATTGCCAGCTGAGCCGTGTGATACCTGCCTGTTAAGCTGCTTGATTATTGCCAGCTGAGCAGCATGATTCGTCACAGCTGAGGTCCCTGATTATTGCCTGCTGAATGCGGGATTTATGCCTGCTCAGCTCTTTGATTATTGCCTCCTGAGGCACATCATCAGTGCATGATAGACACGTGATCAGTGCATGATCAGTCACGTGATCAGTGCATGATCTGTCACATGATCAGTGTATGATATCCACGTGAGCAGTGCATCCCCAGTCACGTGATGAGTGCATTATATCTACGTGATGAGTGCATGTTCAGGCATGTGATCAGTGCATAATAGCCATGTGATCAGTGCATGATCAGTCACGTGATCAGTGTAGGTTCAGCCGCGTGATCACTGAATGATAGCCACATGATCTGTGCATGATCAGTCAAGTGATCATTGTATGATCAGCCACGTGATCAGTGCATGATAGCCAGGTGATCAGTGCATGATAGCCACGTGATCAGTGCATGATAGCCACGAGATCAGTGCATGATCAGTCACGTGATCAGTGCATGATCAGTCAGGTGATCAGAGTATGATCAGCCACGTGATCAGTGCATGTTAGCCACGTGATCTGTGCATGATCAGGCACGTGATCAGTGTTTGCTCAGCCACGTGATCAGTGCATGGTCAGCCACGTGAACAGTGCATGCACAGTTACGTAATCAGTATATGATCAGCTTCGTGATCAGTGCATGATCAGCCACGTGATCAGTGCATGATCAGGCACGTGATCAGTGTATGCTCAGCCACGTGATCAGTGCATGATTAGCAACGTGATCAGTGCATGATCAGCCAAGTGATCAGTGCATGCACAGTCCCGTGGTCAGTGTATGATCAGCTTCGTGATCAGTGCATATTCAGCCACGTGATCAGTGCATGATAGCCAGGTGATCAGTGCATGATAGCCACGAGATCAGTGCATGATCAGTCACATGATCAGTGCATGATCATTCACGTGATCAGTGCATGATAGCCAGGTGATCAGTGCATGATAGCCATGAGATCAGTGCATGATCAGCCACGTGATCAGTGCATGATCAGCCACGTGACCAGTGCATCCCCAGTCACGTGATCAGTGCATTATATCTACATGATCAGTGCATGTTCAGGCACGTGATCAGTGCATAATAGCCACGTGATCAGTGCATGATCAGTCACGTGATCAGTGTATGATCAGCCACGTGATCAGTGCATGATAGCCACGTGATCAGTGCATGATAGCCACCTGATCAGTGCATTATCAATCATGTGATCAGTGCATGATCTGTCATGTGATCAGTGCATGCGCAGTCACGTGATCAGTGCATGATAGCTAAGTGATCAGTGCATGATAAGCCACGTGATAAGTGCATGATAGCCACGTGATCAGTGCATAATCAGTTACATGATCAGTGCATGTGCAGTCTAGTGATCAGTGCATGATAGCCAAGTGAAGAGGTGCATGATCAGTCAAGTGATCAGTGTTTGATAGCCAGGTAATCAGTGCATGATGAGTCATATGATCAGCGCATGATCAGTAACTTGATCAGTGTATGATCATCCATGTGATCAGTGCATGCACAGTCTTGTGATCAGTGCATGATAGCCACGTAATCAGTGCATGATGAGTCATATGATCAGCGCATGATCAGTAACGTGATGAGTGTATGATCATCCATGTGATCACTGCATGCACAGTCTCGTGATCAGTGCATGATAGCCACGTGATCAGTGCATGATCAGTCACGTGATCAGTGCATGATAGCCACTTGATCAGTGCATGATCAGTCATGTGATCAGTGTATGAACAGTCACGTGATCAGTCCATGATCAGTCACGTGGTCAGTGTATGATCAGCCACGTGAACAGTGCGTGCTGTCACGTGATCAGGGCCTGCTGAGCTGCGTGATTCCTATCTACTCAGCTGCTTAAAAATTCCCAGCTGAGCTGCGTGATTCCTGCCTGCTCCTCTGCTGGGTAATTGCCAGCTGAGCTGCGTGATTCCTGCCTGCTCATCTGCTTGATAATTGCCAGCTGAGCTGCGTGATTCCTGCCAGCTCATCTGCTTGACAATTGCCAGCTGAGCCGTGTGATACCTGCCTGTTAAGCTGCCTGATTATTGCCAGCAGAGCAGCATGATTCGTCACAGCTGAGGTCCCTGATTATTTCCTGCTGATTGCGGGATTCGTGCCTGCTCAGCTCTTTGGTTATTGCCTCCTGAGGCACATCATCAGTGCATGATAGACACGTGATCAGTGCATGATCAGTCACGTGATCAGTGCATGATCTGTCACGTGATCAGTGTATGATATCCACGTGACCAGTGCATCCTCAGTCACGTGATCAGTGCATTATATCTACGTGATGAGTGCATGTTCAGGCATGTGATCAGTGCATAATAGCCACGTGATCAGTGCATGATCAGTCACGTGATCAGTGTAGGTTCAGCCACGTGATCACTGCATGATAGCCACGTGATCTGTGCATGATCAGTCAAGTGATCATTGTATGAGCAGCCACGTGATCAGTGCATGATATCCACGTGATTAGTGCATGATCAGTCACTTGATCAGTGTATGCTGAGCCACATGATCAGTGTACGTTCAGCCACAGGATCAGTGCATGATAGCCCCGTGATAAGGGCAAGATCAGTCAGGTGATCAGAGTATGTTCAGCCACGTGATCAGTGCATGTTAGCCACGTGATCTGTGCATGATCAGGCACGTGATCAGTGTATGCTCAGCCACGTGATCAGTGCATGATCAGCCACGTGAACAGTGCATGCACAGTTACGTGATAAGTGTATGATCAGCTTCGTGATCAGTGCATGATCAGCCACGTGATCAGTGCATGATCAGGCACGTGATCAGTGTATGCTCAGCCACGTGATCAGTGCATGATCAGCAACGTGATCAGTGCATGATCAGCCAAGTGATCAGTGCATGCACAGTCCCGTGGTCAGTGTATGATCAGCTTCGTGATCAGTGCATATTCAGCCACGTGATCAGTGCATGATAGCCAGGTGATCAGTGCATGATAGCCACTTGATCAGTGCATGATAGCCAGGAGATCAGTGCATGATCAGTCACGTGATCAGTGCATGATAGCCACGTGACCAGTGCATGATCAGCCAACTGATCAGTGTATGATAGCCACGAGATCAGTGCATGATCAGTCACGGGATCAGTGCATGATCATTCACGTGAGCAGTGCATGCACAGTCTCGTGATCAGTGCATGATAGCCAACTGACAAATGCATGATCAGCCACGTGATCAGTGCATGTTAGCCACGTGATCAATGCATGATCAGCCACGTGATCAGTGCATGATCAGTCACGTGATCAGTGCATGATCAGGCACGTGATCAGTGCATGATAGCCACGTGATCAGTGCATGATCAGCCAACTGATCAGTGCATGATAGCCACGTGATCAGTGCATGATCAGACACGTCAACAGAGTATGATCATCCAGGTGATCAGGCCAAGGGCCATCACTTGACCAGTGCATGATAGCGACATGATCAGTGCATGCTCATTCACGTGATCAGTGTATGATCAGCCACTTGATCAGTGAATGATAGCCAAGTGATCAGTGCATGATAGCCACGTGATCAGTGCATGATCAGTCACGTGATCAGTGCATGGGCAGTCCCGTGATTAGTGAATGATAGCCACTTGTTCAGTGCATGTTCAGTTACGTGATCAGTGTATGATCAGCCGAGGGATCAGTGCATGATAGCCATGTGATCAGTGCATGATCAGTCACGTGATCAGTGCATGTGCAGTCACCTGATCAGTGCATGATAGCTACGTGATCAGTGCATGTTCAGTCAGGTGACCAGTGCATGATCAGCCACGGGATCAGGGCATGATAGCCACGTGTTCAGTGCATGATCAGTTACATGGTCAGTGCATGCGCAGTCTAGTGATAAGTGCGTGATAGAAAAGTGGTAAGTGCATGAGCAGCCACGTGATCACTGCATGATAGCCACGTGATCTGCGCATGATCAGTCAAGTGATCAGTGTATGATAGCCACGTAATCAGTGCGTGGTCAGTGCATGATAGCCACTTGATCAGTGCATGTTCAGTCATGTTATCAGTGTATGAACAGTCACGTGATCAGTGCAAGATCAGTCATGTGATCAGTGTTTGATCAGCCACCTGAACAGTGCGTGATGTTACGTGATCAGGGCCTGCTGAGCTGGGTGATTCCTGTCTACTCAGCTGAGTGTCAATTGCCAGCTTAGCTGCGTTATTCCTGCCTGCTCATCTGCTGGATAATTGCTAGCTGAGCTGTGTGGTTCCTTCCTGCTCATCTGCTTGATAATTGCCAGCTGATCTGCATTATTCCTGCCTGCCCATCTGCTTGATTATTGTTAGCTGAGCTGCGTTATTCCTCCCTGCTCAGCTGCTTGATTATTGCCAGCTGAGCAGAATGAATCGTCACAGCTGAGGTCCATGATTATGGCCTGCTGATTGCGTGATTCGTGCCTGCTCAGCTCTTTGATTATTGCCTCCTGAGGCACATCATCAGTGCATGATCGTCACGTGATCAGCACATGATCAGTCACATGATCAGCGCCATTCAGACACGTGATCACTGCATGCTCAGCCACTCGATCACTTCATGATCAGCAGCGTGATTAGTGCATCATCAGCCACGTGATCAGTGCATGATCAGCCACGTGATCAGTGTATGATAAGCTCCGTGATCAGTGCTTGCGCTGTCATTTGATCAGTGCATGATCAGTCATGGGATCAGTGTATGATCAGCCACGTGATCAGTGCAGGATAGCCACGTGATCAGTGCATGATAGCTAAGTGAACAGTGCATGATCAGCCACGTGATCAGTGCATGATCAGTCACGTGATCAGTGTATGATCAGCCAGGTGAACAGTGCGTGCTCACTCACATGATCAGGGCCTGCTGAGCTGCGTGATTCCTGTCTGCTCATCTGCTTGGCAATTGCCAGCTGAGCTGCATGATTCCTCCCTGTCATCTGCTTGACAATTGCCAGCTGTGCTGCATAATTGCTGCCTGATCAGCTGCTTGATTATTGCCATCTGAGCAGCATGATTCGTCAGAGCTGAGCTCCATGATTATTGCCTGCTGATTGTGTGATTCGTGCCTACTCAGCTCTTTAATTATTGCCTCCAGAGCCACATGATCAGTGTATGATAGCAAATATGATCAGCGCATGATCAGTCACATGTTCAGCGCCATTCAGTCACGTGATCTCTACATGAGAGTCAAGGGATCAGTCCATGCTCAGTCATGGTATCAGTGCGTGATCAGCCACGTGATCAGTGCCTGCACATTCCCGTAATCAGCCCCTCTCAGTCACGTGATCACTGCATGATAAACATGTGATCAGTGCGTGATCAGCCACGCGATCAGTGCATGACCACTCATGTGATCAATGGCATGATAGCCACGTGATCAGTGAATGATAGCAATGTGATCAGTGAATGATCAGTCACGAGGTCAGTGTATGATCAGCCACGTAATCAGTGCATGATACCCAAGTGATAAGTGCATGATTAGTCACGTGATCAGTGCATGATCAGCCGAGTGATCAGTGCACGATAGCCACGTGATCAGTGCATGATCAGCCACGTGAGCAGTGCATCCCCAGTCACGTGATCAGTGCATAATAGCCACGTGATCAGTGCATGAGCAGTTACGTGATCAGTGTAGGATCAGCCGCGTGATCACTGCATGATAGCCACGTGATCTGTGTATGATCAGTCAAGTGATCATTGTATGATCAGCCACGTGATAAGTGCATGGTAGCCTGTGATCAGTGCATGATCAGTCACGTGATCAGTGTATGATGAGCCACGTGATCAGTGTAGGTTCAGCCACGTGATCAGTGCATGATAGCCACATGATCAGTGTGATCATCCACGTGATCAGTGAATGACCAGTCACGTGATCAGTGTTATGATGAGCCACATGATCAGTGTACGTTCAGCCACGTGATCAGTGCATGATAGCCCCATGATAAGGGCAAGATCAGTCAGGTGATCAGAGTATGATCAGCCACGGGATCAGTGCATGTTAGCCACGTGAACAGTGCATGCACAGTTACGTAATCAGTATATGAGCAGCTTCGTGATCAGTGCATGATCAGCCACGTGATCAGTGCATGATCAGGCACGTGATCAGTGTATGTTCAGCCACGTGATCAGTGCATGATCAGCCAAGTGAATCAGTGCATGATCATTCACGTGATCAGTGCATGATAGCCAGGTGATCAGTGCATGAATAGCCACGTGGTCAGTGCATGATAGCCACGAGATCAGTGCATGATCAGTCACGTGATCAGTGCATGATCATTCACGTGATCAGTGCATGATAGCCATGT